>NC_090924.1:670779343-675779343 GCF_040938575.1 Ambystoma mexicanum | reverse complement strand
GCCTTAGCGTTGTGTCCGCCCCTTCCTCCACAGTGGTGGCTGCGGTTACATTACTATCCAGACCCGCTTGATAGTCTTCTACAGTGGCAACGCAGGTTCTGGCCGAAGAGGATCAGCTTCTTGACTCCTTGGGGAAGATGATTTTTGCTAATTCAGCCCTGCAGTTGCGTCAAGCTAACGCAGAACTGGTATTAGCGGGGGCGAATATGAAAATGTGGAAAGGTCTGCCAGTTTGAGGAATTAATTCCCGCTAATAAACTAGAGGATTTTAAAGCGGGATTGTCAGATGCCAGGGTCCTGGCACAGGATATGCTGGAGACCGCGGCACATCATGTCGACACCTCGGCCCGGGGCCATATGCTTAGCCATATGCTTAGCGTGCACGCCTCTTGTCGGGCTTGGCTGCACGCTACCAATTTCTCTAAAGAGGTACAGGATAAAGTTCTGTGCAGAGGGGACCTGGCCTAGCAGTTCGGGCTGGGCTGCTACCTTCGGTGGCGGCAGCTGCTGACTGATTTGCACATGGCTGGTCCCCTTTTGCAATGGCGCTAAAAAACGGTGGTGTGGAAGGTCGCCCAGAGCAATTGCCAGTGGTTTAGATTCATTCGAAACCTTCCACCCATCACTTTTGTGGTCAGTCAGGTGTTTGTGTAGTCAGAGAGCATGTCAGCCTGGTGGTTCCAGAGGCTTCTGGGCCTCATGGCCTCATGTGTGCTGGCTCTTCCTCTAGCTAGTCTCAAAATGAAGCGAACACAGATGGCTCTTCGGAGTTCTTGGCGCCAAGTAGTGGACCAAAATGATTCCTGTTCCATCTTTCATGAGCGGACCTTGTGTGGTGGTTGTCTCTCAGCAATCTGTCGGTGGGCGCGGCCTTTCAGGACCCCAGCCCGCTAGTGACAATCACGACGGACTCTTCCCTTCTGGGGTGGGGTGGGACATTGGACCTTCATGTTTCAGATCTCTGGTTACTGCAGGACAAACTCCTTCATATAAATCACTTGGAGCTCCAGGAACGGGCTGGGAGCCTCCTCTCTGGGGGATGCCCTCGAAATTCCCTGGCTCAACTTGAGAGCCTATGCTTTCCCGCCTCCGACTCTGATTCATAGGATGCTGTGCAAGCTGAAGAGCACGATGAACTGTTCTTTCTTCTGCTCATAGCACTGTGGTGGCCGGCCAGGTTTTGGTTTTCAGAGCTTCAGCATCTATCTGTGTGCACTGATCAGGCTTCGGTTGGTTCCCGACCTGCTTCACCAGAGATCGGCAGCTGTGGCACCCCTCCCCACAATCGTTTAGTTTGGCGACATGGTGCCTGAGTTCAGATCTTTAGAACTTCAACTTGTCTCCTGATAACATGTGTATTATTCATGCGGCCAGGAAGCCCTCAACGAGATCTCAATACAGGAGCAAATGGCTTTGGTTCTGCCACTGGTGCTTAGCCAGACAGCTGGACCCCAGGGGGGCTACGATCGACATGGTGCGGTCCTTTGTCTCAACTAGCAGAGTCAGGTATCCATGTCTTGACATACAGGACTTACCTTTCAGCTGTTGCTGCATAACTATCCACGGATCAGTGGTCTTTCATTGGCAAACCCAGAGGTTAAAAGGCACTTTGTAGGTCTCGTGTCTTTACCCTCCTGTTTGCAAACTGCATCCGACGTAGGATCTGAACGTGGTCCTTATAGCCTTGTGCCAGAAGCCCTTTGGCTACTGTAGACCTTGAGCACCTTTCGTGGAAAGTGTCCTTGGTCGCTGTGACTTCGGCAAGACGTGAGGGTGAGCTCCAGGCCTTGTCGGTGGAGCAGCCCTTTCTGGTTTTTCATAAGGATAAGGTTGTCCTGAGGACGAATCCTTCTTTCCTTCCAACAGTGGTCTCTGATTTTCATCTCATCTCAATCTCCTTGCCTGTCTTCTTTCCAAACCCAGTCTCAGAGGTTGAGAGGGTTTTGCATTGCCTGGACTTTAGAAGAGCTCTAGTTCTATCTGGACAGAACATCTGAATTTAGGAGTTCTTCTCAACTCTTAGTGACCTTCGGTAATCCGCAGGGTTAACAGGCCTCCAAAGCAACTATTTCCAGGTGGATCGCTGCCTGTATTATGGAGTCTTACGCTGTTCAAGGCCTTCAACCTACAAAAGGTTCATGCACATCTGGTACGGGGCAAGGCAGTTGCTGTTGCCTTTCAAAAGTATGTCCCCTGGGAGACCATCACGAAAGTGGCTACCTGGTCCTCCATCGGCCTTTTGTAAACACTGATTGAGCATCAGACCTGGAGCTCCGATCCAGTTTGGCCAAGCTGTGCTTAAAAATCTTTTTCAGCAAGTTGTTTTAAGTCCACCCGTAATTCCTGTGAGGAGTGCTTGGGAATCTCCCATAATTATGGAGGAAAGGGACGGGACTTGGGAGAATACTAAGATTGCTCATTATAGTGACATCCTTACACCTAGGCCAGGCCCCTTTCCTCCATACACCCGCCGTGCCCTCTAACAAGGTTACTGTTATTGCTTAAAGGCGATAGAAAAGGACTGATGGGCGATTGATGCGCTGGGCGGAGCTAAGGAGATCGGGGTTACGGTCGCATGCGGTACCCAGTGTAAAGAGGAAGGACACATTTTTGAAAAATGTGATGCTTTTTACAAAGTGTTCCAGTCCCTTCCCACAGGACGGAGGAATGTTCCATAAGTATGGAGGAAAGGGGACTATGGACTAGGAGTAAGGTGGTCACTAGGGTGAGTAACCTTATTATTTTGATGCTTCAAAGTGCTCCCGTCCCGAAGGATGGAATATCACAAATGTATGGAGGAACGGGGACTAGCAGTAAGGTAGTCACTACAGTGAGTAACTTTGTTATTCTAATCTTTTACACACCAATACGATAGCCAGTCTTCCCACATTACTACTCACCACCCTGCCCTAGTGCCAACAAAAGTAAAAGGTTAAAATAGTTTGCTGGTGCAGTTATATCTGCATCAATCTTTGGCCAGTGAAATTGGTGACTAGTTCTCACCTTCGTGCAATCTGTCAGTAGCCTCTAATGCTTTAGGTATTTGATGGTAAACAAGCTTAAGATTGAGCATCCTGGCCACTTTCAGATTGTACTTTTCAGATCAACCACCCATTTACCTCCATGTGTCGTGTTAATAACCTGTATAGAATGATCTCCATTTTTGTGTAGGTTTGATAGGCAGGCCTATTGCCCGTCAATCTCACACTGCGGGCATGCAGGCCAGCGTCGGAAGCCTTTAATGCAATGCAAGGCATAAAATAAGCATTGTTGCATAGCAATTTGCTATGCAATTCTGTAGGTTTGCTAATCAAATTGACACTTTAGCAAAGTTAGCTATTTAAGTTACCCTGTTCAATGAGAAAACGGCTCGCCCTGTATGCCTCTTGCCCTCAGGGCTCTTGCCACCTTATTTTGTATGTTCACTGCAATTTCACAGGGGATAAGGAGTGCAACTTTAATTCTCTCCACGGCTCTAAAGTGTCGCGGCTTGTGTGGCTAGGCAAGATTTGTTTTTCAAATAATTGCAAACCAGAAGTAATGGCTATACTCCTATTTAGGTGTAACTATAGCCTATTCAAAGACCAGTATGTGTGAACTTCATTTTAAGACAGTCCTACGTTTAATTCCTAAGTTTTTGTTACATAATGCATAATTACAATATTGCCACTATAAAAAACGGCACATCTCCATGCTTTACAGTAATGTTTAGGTAAGTGCATCTAAATCTGTCAACTACTTTTAATTTTGTTGGGCAAGTGTATCATGTTGACAAGTGAACACTTTCAAATATATACATGATCACGTGGTCAAACCTAGCACTGCAATCTGATGGTTGCATATATGATGTGGCATTGATAACACACCTATACACGTGTTTCGAGGCGCGACAGGGCAAGGGGAGGAAAAGAAGGGAAGATGGACAACGATCTTACTAGGCCAGGTGACATTGAGTGCAGGGGAGGGGGGGGTATGGGAAAAGTGCGGGGGGGGGTTAGTGGGAGGGGGCGATGCAGTGGGTAAACAGTAAAATTTGCAGCCAGCTGGTGGCAAGTGCAAGGGTAAGTGCAGACATCAGGTGTCAAGGGCTGGTACAGGGCTATAGGGATATAGGGAAAATAGTCCCTGAGTGAAAGGGTTACCAAGGGGCCTGTGCAGGTGTGCAACTGGTGGGAAGGGGACCTGGGTCCGAGATCAGTGGTTAGCCAGGTAACCAGTGAAGTTTCAGCCAGGAGATGAGCAGGGGAGAGGTGAGAAAACAGAAGCAAAAAGGAAGGTCTCGAGGTGCTTCCGGAAGCCAAGATGGCTTTCCTATTTCAGAGAGGCAAGGAGGCTAGTCCAGAGGGAGGCCCCAGCAGAAGAAAGATCTTCCACCAACTCGTTGCTTGGACAAGCAACTGACCCTCGGAGTCAGATGAGCGAAGAGCTCGAGAAGCAAGATATTTTGGAAGAGTTTTAAGGTATTGAGGCCACAGAAGGCCTTGTGGACAATGCAGAGGGGTATGAACTTAACCCTTGCCACCACTGGGAGCCAGTGCAGAGATTTCAGTCTTGGAGAGATACGATCCCTGTGCTTGAGGGCAAGTCTCGGTCTTCTTTTGGATGAGTTGCAGAGGGCGGAGAGTAGAGGCAGGGAGATTTGGAAAGTGGCTGTTGCAGTAGTCCAGCCTAGAGAGAACCAGAGCTCTGGGGAAAGTAGAGTAAAGAAAGAAAACCTCTGAGGTGCAACTGGTCCGTGTGACGTCTTAGAAGTCAGATGTGAGGAGAGTGTAGAGTCGAAGATGACTGTTTTTAGCCTCACAGGTGGGAGCAGGAAGAGGGTCAAGAGGCCGGCCAGAGTGCGACAGGAAAGGCGAGAGCAGGTGTGGGGATGAGAATCTTGCTCTTACTGGCATTAAGGCAGAGATCATTGGCGGCACACCACTTCTGGAGAGCACAGTCAGATGAGAAGAGGTGGCTGAAGGTAGCCTGAAAATGAGCAGTCATCACCCGCATGGCACAAAGTTGGGGCAGAGCGGCAAAGGGGTGGGCAAGAAGTGCCAGGTATTGGTTGAACAGCCAGGGAGAGAGGTTGGACCCTGGGGAACACCAGAGGTAGAGATAGAGAGGAAGATCTCAAGTTGGACCTCTGAGGGTCAATCAGAGGAAAGAAGTTAGCCAAGCCACGGCCCGATTGGTGATGCCCGAGTTATCGTGGAGACAGGTGAGCAGGATGGCATGGTTGACCGTGTCAAAGGCAGAAGAGAGATAATATATAGACATGGGGGTAGGGGGGTGTTGGCATCTAGGTTGGAGAGCAGGTCTTCACGGATATTCAGAGCAGTTTCCATGCTTCTGGCAGGTCTGACGCCAGACTGATGGTCATGGAGACAACCAACAGATTCAGTGTGCAGATTAAGCTGGGAGATGGCCAGCTTTTCCAGGTGTTTGTCTAGGAAAGGAGTGTTGGAGATTGGGTGATAGTTAGCTGGGCAGCAAGGGCCGGCAGAGGGTTTTGGAAGGGTGTACAAGGGAGTGCTTCTGGGGGAATGGAAGACTCCAGTGGCGAAGGATTGGTTGCAGAAGTCAGCCGGAGCCAGGGTGCCTGTGGTGCTTGATGGTTTTGGAGAAGATGGGTGAACCTGTTTTGACAAGACTTTCATAGATCGGACTAGTCAAACCTCAACTGGGGCAAATGGGGGGGGGAGGCGGAGAGGAGAGGTGGCCGAAGAAGGGCCAGAGGAAGAGCGGGGTGGAGAGGAAGAGGACAGGATGGCCCGAGTTTGAGATGAAATGAGAAGCCACGGCTGTGCAGAGGGCCTGGGAGGGGACAGCAGAGGTAGACTGTAGCAGGATTGGCCAGCTCCTTACAGATTGAGTTCGGCGGAGTTGATGGATGCCGCAGAGACGCAGGCTTGGATGTGGGCTCTTCTTGGTGCAGACAGAGCTGGTATTGCCTTTTGGAGCAGGCGGCAGGCCAGTTTGTCAGAGAATGTACTGGAAGCATGCCATTTCCTCTCAGCCACCCTACACTCGTGCTGAAGGGTGATGAGGTCGGAGTCTTAACAAGAGTTGCACTTGGCTTTGGGCTTCAAACGGATCCTCATGACTGGTGCAAGAACATCGAGAGTATCGGATGTAGCTGAGTGGAGCATGGAAAGGGCTACACAATGACATGAGATAAAGCACACCCTTCGTAGTTCTATCAGTTAAGGTATTCAATTATTTGGAGCTCCTAAGGCTCACTAATTTAACGAGTGTTAAGTATCAAGTCGGTACAATAATGAAGAAAATAGAGTACCCATTGTCAATTGGAACTCCCATCCCCTGCACACCTATATGTATTGGAACTGATATCCAATCAAAATTAATTACAATATTGTCGTAAATATATCAATGATTTGATCCACAATTTAAATAATTGCGTCACACATTTGTTATATGTAATTCCAGATGAAACCAGTCAAACAATATTAGTATAGGATTTATTTTCCACAATTCAATCTCAAAATTATAAAAAATCAAAACAAGAACAAATGACAAATTTGTTTCTGAGCTCGACGTGTTTCGAGAGTGACCCGCTCTTCTTCAGGAGCAAAAATGTTACTATATTCAAAAACGTCTTCAGAAACTCATAAAAAATGTCTTAAATATTCCTCAATTTCGTTGTGCATTAATAGAAACTTCATCTGTTGTAAAATTTGTATCAATGTTCTATTTCTCCAGTGGTACTGGACACCTGTGGAGTGTATATTAAGTATGCATTAGTAATTAAAAGTGACTGCTCAGTTCAAAAAATTAAGAAATGATGGCCTGGCAGCTAAAAGTTTCCGTTACCTGGCAGAAATGAGATCATCCTCTTTTGTAAGGAAATGGCATATCTTGATTGTATAATGATTCTTGTACTCTAAAATATATTCATAAATGACCATTACTATCTGTCATAATCTGGTATTAAGTTAAATTGCTTGAGTTATGTTACATTACTCACCCTGCTTGTTGCCAATATGTAAAATTTCCAACGTAATATTGCATGTTTGTGTGCAGTCGGAGGGACGGTGGTTGCACTCTGGAATTCTAATCTGTTCTGCAGTGCTCAGACTGGTGTCTGTATCTGTGACTATACCGCGTGTTTGTAATGCTACTGTTACAGAGAGCTATCCTTTAACCTAGCGTTTTATATTCTTTACACTTACCCGATTAAATCGGAGCGATTCTCATGCGCGATGCCTGTGCCAGCTTTCCGAACATCTCGGTTAATTTCCGCGTAAGCCTGTCGCGAGGCAACCGCGGTCTATCATATTAACGTGCTATGCGTGTCACGTAATATTCGTGCTGTGGATTCTGTGAAATGAAGTTCCTAAAGGTTCTGATGAATATCGCTGTTATGCAGGATATCTTGTGCTAGTTAGATGTCATGTGACCCACCTATTTAAATTTCAAAATGGGAAACTCTGAAAAACGGCACAGGGCAATTGCTCAAACGTCATGAGATTTCCAAATGAATGCAATGTCTAACAACCAATATAATGGTGCACTGGGTGCCCTGATTTCTTCAGGATGCAGTTAATGTCATCAAATACGAGTAGTGCTGCATTGAATTATCAGTCTGAACACAATTATATATTTAATGATTACCGCATGGGGGATGGGAGATTAGTGGGACAGTAGCTTGTGTAGCAGTTTCCTTGGTTCTTTGGGTGGCTCTTTTCTCCCTCATTGTCTATCTGCATTAGCCTACCAAGAAATTCCAATGTGCTTATGCTTTGAAAAAGCCCCAGTGCCGAAACTTGTGCCATGTAGTCTGCTTTGACTTCAAAAGGATCAATCCATTGCATATGTGGCATAAACTGCACAAGCGGAAATCCACTCTACAATGAATTGTGGCTTTGACTTTTTAACGAGACTAAATAATTGCATAAATTAAGCTATATTGTAAACCTTGGCTGAAGACAATCTGATATGTTGTGTACATATTGTATACTTATTTCTTGTGCAGTAACAAGATATATGGGTACAATAAAGACCTGTGTGGCAATACCTGGAGTTAATCACCACGACTGAATTAAGTCAAAGCTACTATAGGGGTGCCCACTGGAACGATTGTTTTGGTCTGACTTTTACTAGCATAGGGTTGTATCCAGTAATCCAAAGCATTGCCGCAGCAAGAGGTCTAACAACCTACATGTTCACTGTTGCTTTCGGTACTTAGTATTTGGAGCAAATCATGTTACTTTTGGCGCTGGTTGTTTTTCAGCTCGTGAATCTGTTTTTTTTATAATCTTTCACTTGGAACTGGGGAAACTGGCAATTAAAGTCTATGCTGCAAATTACAGAATTCTAAAACTGAGAAAGATGAATGAAAATAAGGGTGTGGAGGCCACCAGTAAGTCAGGAGAAAGAGGACTGGAAGTGAGATTAAGAAAGCTGAGAAAAGGGTCCCATAGTAAAGAGGAGAAACGTGCGAGTTGGTTAGTGGGCAAGATTGGTGAGGGAGATTGAAAAAAGGATGAGAAAGCCGAGGAATCTGTTGCGTTGTCAGGAATATAGATCACCAAGGGTGGTGGTGGGGGGGGGGCTAGAGAAGCCAGAGATGAAAGAGGGTTGGAAAGAGAAAATAGACGACGGACAGAGAAGAAAGTGTGAAACTGAGTGAGAAATGGGGCAGAGGGAAAGGGATGATAAAGATGCCCAGTAAAGGATTAGGAAAGCAAAGGGGTGGACAAAAGGATGGGCAAAGCGACTGACCGATGGTAAGGTTAGAAGTAAACTGAAATGAAGAAAATGATGACACACAGGTAGGTACAGGACAGGCTTCTGCAACCTCTGGCTTCCCAGATGTTTTGGACTACAACTCACCGCCACCCTAGCCACAAGTCAGTGGGGAAAGATCATGGAAGTTGTAGTTCAAAACCTCTGGAGAGCCGCAAGTTGCAGACCCCTGTCATAGGGCACTAATAGTATGAACAGAACCGAAAAAAGCAAAAATGAGTGTGGGGGCGGGGGTAGAGTATAGGGCCAGGGCTTGAAATTGATAGCTATTTAGTGCCTTTTCTAGGAGAACCTGGTTAGCTTAAACCCAACAATTGCCAGGAGCTACGTTTGGCTTCCCAGGCCAACTGGTGCATTACAAGTATACATATGACCTTAACTTTTAATGTTAAAAAATGAAAATAAAGAATTGACACTTAAATAAAATGGAGCATATATTATGGGCAAAATGCTAGTGTGCATATCACGTGGAAGTTAGATTTGCTGTGTGCTGGATTTGCTCCTGGTTCCCCATCTGTAGCTCTTGCCTATGCCTATTTGGTTATCTGGGATACCTGGAGCTGGTTTTAGCTTCTGCTTGTCAAATTGGAGTTTCGAATCCTGAAAGGGTGTCAGTATAGTGTGAAAAGGGGAGCAAAGGAGACAGATTTACTACTTAGCCCCGTTTGGGCACCTCCATCTCCTCCAGCAACCACATCCAGTGTCCTGCATTGGTGGGCCTAGTCATTGCCACAGCAAAACACTGCTCTAAACTGAGCTGTGCACTCTTGAGATCCCCATGAGTACCAGTAACGTATTGCAGTTAAGCATGCTTTCCTGCTACCACAAGATTTATAGCGCCCTAATTCCAGATGCATTCCCCCTTTGAATTTCTTTTGTTCATTTGTTCTTTTGTGCATCACCTTTTCCCCATCTATGTATGGGAGCACAGACTTACCTTTGCTGTTGACGGAGCAGCAGGGGCATGGCCACAAATGTAAAAAATGTTAATTGAAACGGGTGCCTAGCACACTGCCTGCAGTAGCTGCTTGTGCCTTATGCAGAACACAATACCCAACTGCTCCCACAAGTCCCCTGGGTTGTCTCTATCTGGGAAGGATACCACAGTTGTGCATGCTGTTGTAGCTAAGAAACTGGTACTCCAGCAGCATGGCGTTTGATTCGTGAAATGTAAAAAATAAACATGTAAGTGCATGTGGTCAGAAGATTTGAATGTACTTGCCTTAGCCACAATCTACTTTTTGTTATTTACATACTAGCTACCAAAATGGCAAACATATGAAGCAAAACTTGATCATTGGAATAAGTATTAGTGGTTTTTTTAAAAAAAATCTGTAGTATTGCATCTGCACTGTAGGTGCTTCTCAATAATTTGTTATCCGTGTTTCTTTTTTATACATGGCGGGCTTGTCTGATTCCCCCCTCCAGTATTAATTGTTTTTTTTTATTTGAGCTGGAGATACAGATGATCCCCCAGGAAATACTCCGAATCCAGTTATCAATGGTAACTTGGCCATGGCTGATGGGCACAACACGGAGGAAGATATGGAAGATGGTGAGTCACTGGGTGATTGAAGGAACTACTTTTCACTTTGTGGTTGAAAAATGATAGTTTCTCGTACAGTTTTATTTCTTAGGTCTGTTTGATGAAGCTAAATAAAAACCAACTTGTTTTTTTTGTAAATGGTTTATTCAAACCTTTACAAAAACATCAAAAAACAATAATTTAAACGAACACAGCGAAAACATGTTTTCACATTATACATAAACTACTCTACCGACAAAAAAGGCAAGATAAAAAATGTAATATTGTGCCCAGACATTTACATAAACCATTTCATAATCCTGGCACAACAAATGTAGCCATATGATATTATAAGTTTATAAATTTAAGCTTTTAATGAATCCGGATAGGGCCAAGCCCTCATGAGTGGTTTGGATATTTAAACATCTTTTCCATGCCCACTCGTCCTCAAACGTAATATATTTGCGTTTTAGGGGTTCCAGATATTTTACCCTAAGTGGGTGAAGAATCGCACGTTCCATAACCAAAAGTTTTAAAGACTCCTCCTTGGCCAGGCAGAACCTGCATCCAGCCATATCCACTGGGATCACCCCTCTTCTGACCAAGTTATCTCTAGTGGGAAGGACATTACATCTAGCTCTAAGAACAATACCTCAATATAATCTATCTGGAAATTGTAGAATAACCTTCGAGGCTGATCCACAGGCTCTATTTTCGTGGTTCAAGTGCACCAGTGAAGGATAAGAATGAAATGTATCTACAGTTTCACACCAATCAAAATTGAATAGTGCACGTTTTACATACATAGGATTGCAGATCAATGACTCAGTTGTCATTCCAATCTTTTCTAAGATGGCCTCTGATCTATCCCTTAAGGAAGTCAATGTACTTGCGTGATCTAGGTTTCTATCTAGTAGGTGATGCAATGTGTTTAGCACTCCAGTTTTAATTTTTGCGTAGAGATATACAAGCCCACTGTACCCGAGCCCACATTGATACAACACCCAATTCAAATCGAATTGCATTTGGCATGCATAACAATCTTCTCCAAATACGGCCCTCAATGCGATTAAGTGACTCGCTCACTCTCTCTGGAGCCAGTTCCAGGCCATAGATCAGTTTGGGTATAATTTTCCTCTCATAGAATATCAAAGCAGGCTTGCGAGAAAATTTACCAAACTTTCGGTCAATCCTGACCATCCGTGTTTCTAACAATTTTGCCTTATCTAATATAGATTCAGTTAGAGGCTTAGAGCCCGGGTAGGCTGAGATGTTAAACCCCAAATATTGCACAAACTCGACCAAATTCAAAGGAGTCTCCCCCAACTTACCAATAAAGCCTGACTTACTGCTTGCTTTTCTAAAGGACAGAATTCGAGTTTTGGAGGGATTCATTAGTAGACCGTTGGTTTTAGCATAAGCTTCAAAATTTCTTAGACCATTGCAACCCCACCTTGGTGTTGTCAAAGATCAACAGATCATCAGCATATGCTAACCAGATAATTTTGTCCTTGCCGATTTTAGGGGCCAGCAGTCCCCTTTGGCAAGTGAGATGACTACATCTGAAAAGTATTGGTTGAACAGCCGGGGTGCCAGAGTGCAACCCTGTCTGACCCCCGGATGGGATCTAATTCTCCTTGATAAATCTCCTTGGTTCAAACGGACCCGAACCCCACAGTTGTCATGGACCCCACAGATTAATCTCAAAAGCCCTACAGGAAGGCCCCAAACAGCCAGTTTTAACCACAACCTGCCCGGGTCAACCTGGTCAAACGCAGCAGTCGGGTCGATTGAAGCCATATACGTGCAACCGCCCGCTGTTGACCATGCCGCCTCTTGTACACACTTCAGGGCCAGGCCGTTGACATTGGTCAAATGACACCTTCTGAACCCTGTGTGGAATTGGGCCAGCGGGTGGCTCCTAAGAGCCCACTCCCAAGGGTGACAACAGGAAAGATAAGATCTTACAACCCGCATCAATTAGAGAAATTGGGCGATAATTCACCGGATCAGTCCTGCTGCCGCACTTGAAGAGTGGTACAATATGTGCTGTGTTCCAGGATACAGGGGTCATTCCCGAAGACAAAATATCGCTGAACTCCAGCCGCAACAACTGAGCCCACAAATTAGGATCATCCTTAAATGTATTTGTTAGGCCATTTGGGCCTAGAGCGCTTACATCTGGTAATTCGTTTTGAGATGGTTTCTAGCTCAATTTTTGGGTTCCACCTATCCTCTCTAGTCCAGTCCAAAACCAATGGTGGGTCCATCAATGATTTTCCAAATATTCGACCCAAACTTTTTCTGAAATTGAGTTTGACTGGCAAGTTGTATAGTTTGGGTCCTGCCCATTGACCAAATAGCAAAATGCACTTGCATTTGTGGAGATTAGGGTTCCAAGCATCTTTTCTGAGTCGTTCTGAAGCATTACAGATTTAATAAACTTACAATAATTCTTGTATGATTGCTTAACCTTCCTTATGAACTTTCTGCACACTGCCTCATCCTGAATAGTACTCTGAATATGCTTTATGGTTCTTCACATCTTTTTTGCAGATGCTACATCAGTATTTTAACAATGGGCATGCCTAACTTGGCAAAAACCGTTTGTTCTCATTCCCGAAGCCATTTTCAGTCATTTGACCCACAAACTACTGGAACTCGACTGCATTCAAATTTTGGAGCTTCCAATCGTAGGTTTAACGACTCAATGCGTGATGTATTTCAGAGTGCAATGCACAAATCTTAGGGTCAGTCCACTTAACAGCATTCTGCCCTACCTTGGGCACTAAATTGAATTTTTGCCCACGTTTTCTAATAACCCAATTAAGTTGTGCCGCGAGAACACAGTGGTCGCTCCAATAATTTTTAAGTATTTCAAATGACAGGCATGAGTTCATACGAGAGGAATCGACAACAATATAATCAGAGGAACTATCCCCTCTGTGCAAAGTAAGCCAACTACTAGCATTACCTGATTCAGTGCTTTTCTCCACCAGTGGAAAAAGACCCCTACCTCCCAAATTTGTTATCCATTTCTGACCAGCCACTTCCTTCGCTGAAATACCCCCACCAGTCATTTCCAATTCCCCAAATCTGTGAGAATATACACAATTTGCATTTAAATCATCCATGACTATAACCCTGCCATCTGGGTGGTTATCCATCCACTCGTCCGGCACCCGACAAAGGCAATCTATAAATGGACCAACCAATTCAATACCTTTATGCCAATAGATATTGAGTAATAGTAAATTATGCGAACCGTCTATTGACCTAAAGTCAACCCCCAACACACCAAAGGGCAAGTTCGCAATTGCCGCCCCACTGAGGCTGAGGGAAATATCTATGGCAGTCAAAACCCCCCCGATGGTCACCCTCCCCAACCGTCCCATCTCTAGCCGATTGGATAAAAACACTATAGCCATCCAGAGTGGGTGCTGAGGTTATCCATGTCTCTTGCAGACAAATACAGTTCGCCTTTCTCAGAGTTTTCATACATACAGGATTTGTGAATAGGTGGCTATTACCTCGGGTATTCCAAGATTTCAAACCTAGCATATGCTATTCCAATTCTCTCCCACAGGCGGAGTCTGCTCATGGGACCAATTTTTGCCATAGAGAGGAGATAATGGATGCCCAATCCATATCATTCGACACTCCACCCTGGGCCAACCCCTCGGTTATGGCGGCAGCCTTGGGAAAACTAGCAGTGGATTGGCTCATCCCATTTTTAACAATTCCCGAATCAGAGATTTCAAAACACATCTCTGCTAGTTCTTTTTGGGTAAAGATTAGTTCTCTTACTAGCGGAGAGGACAGAGACATGATACTTGTACACAAATCTTCTCTAACTGGGAAGGAAACTCTCCCAATATCTGCCGATGACACCAAAGCCAGGCTTGGGATGGATGCAAAAATGGTTAGAATATTTGGCTGATTCAAACAGATCTGATAGTCCGTACCTAGAGTGCAGTGGATCTTAACTTGATGTGTTGCGTGGCCCCCACCCTTCACCCTCTGTGTGACTGTCAATCTGGAAAAGTGAATACCCTTCATTTGATAGACTTACCTTGATGGCCGAAGGCCAACCGTCTTATGCACTGAATTATAGAAATACAGACTGCTATGCTTGACCAACAAGCGGCCATTTTAAACGTAGCAAGAATCGCCATTTTGCTTGTTAACCATTGGTCATTGCTTTCGTCTAAACTGCTTTGCAGCTTGCAATTCTGCTTACTCTGCTCAACTGTTAACATTGTTGTCTGAATATGAAAGGGCAAGGCCGCGGGACTTTGAAACTCCGCGGGTCGTTGAAACTCCTCATGAGCAGCCCAGAAAGGAATGCCCACGCTCTCCCTTTGTAGCCTTGAGGGAGAGCTGCAGGGCATTTAATCATTACACAGCTGCCAGCCAGTCTCGTACTGTGGTAGAATGTTAGAATAAAGCAGCTAAAGGTTTGAATTATGCTCTTCTTACGGCCCCCCTTCACAAAACCCTTTAGAGCGTGTCGGCTCCCAGGTCACGAATAGCACCTCATAGATGGCAAAGCTTGGAATGTTACTCTTCCACCGTGTGCAGCTTGCTTCCAAGAACAGAAGCACCATGTTCTGTTCAACAACTAGAAGATGCCTCCGTACTTTCTAAATTGCACATTGTTACTAGAATAGACATCGAAAGTGTTATAATTGTCATACTCGTCGGAAATGTCCATCATCCCGAGTTCAAAGAAACTCAATAAAAGGGGGGTGGTAAACATGTCATAGCTGATTGTATGATATGCATTTTGTATATATGTAACTGATGTACGTAATTCGCTCTCTTGCGTCACTCGAGGTCTAGAGAATACACGTCGCGGGGCGTGAGACCATAATTGGCCAATTGGGACTACTTTGCTTGCAATAAAGCCTAGCATTGGGAATTTTAACCTCGTGTCTGCAGCATACTTTTGTGTATGGATATTGCCTTGTTTCCATATCGCGAGGGACCCCTAAGGGCCACTTTCAACTATTTTCCCTTTGAGTACATCAGAGTAAGAATGTTTTATTAGAGGGTCGCCCGCTGGACCATAGCATGGCTCTGCATTCCCTACAGGAGCACCAGTGGGCCCTCGAACAGTAGCACTTGAGGGGGAGTGAAAGCGCTGCGACTAATTCTTCATACTGGCTGACATTCTAGTTAGATCCCGAGGGGAGGTCAGCCACCTCTTTGAGGAATATTGATTTCCCCATTCCAGATCCTGCCACCACCCTGTCTATAGGGAAAGTAGGATTAGGACATGGAAGGGGCGAATGTGTAATAGGGGTATCCCCTGTATCCAACATGGGTCTGGCAAGTCGTTTGTAACACCACGACTCCCCACCGGCACCTCATTTGGGACTACAGGGGGCTTTACTATCGAGCTTGCATATACCGTTTTCCCATCCACTTTATTCCCCAGCATAAAAGAGGTAGTTCCCCCCTCTGATGAACCCCAGATAGACGGAAATTGACTAGAAAAAATGAATTGAATGGATTAAAAGGACCACTTCCCTGCTCACCCCGAGACCCAGTTAAATATGGGAATGGGGTCATGGGAGAATCATTCAGTCTCACACCCTGATTCATATTGGTAGCTCCCCCTACCCTTGTAATGTCCATACACTTTACCAGTGACTCTGATAGGATTCCGGAGGGCCGAGACCCCGACTACCCTACCTGGTATAGTTGAAATATTCTCAGATATGTTCTGAGCTACCAACACTGGTTCGAGTACTGGAATTACCTGTTCCGGAACTGGGGATGGTCTAGCCTGAAACCGTCTGGTGGGCCTTTCTTAAGGATAACAATCTGTTTCTTTTGGCTCCCGTCCTCTGCGTCAAAGCTTTACCTTTCATCACAGTAAGTTGTATTTTTAGAAACTGGGTGTGGGGGGGGCTCTCTCGCCCTTTGGCTAGGGTCCCTTCACCCTCCATGAGTATAATCACCACCGCCTCAACTGGGAATACTCCTACGTCCGTCCCCTTGCCTCCATACTTATGGGACAGCTCTCCGTCCTGTAGGACGGGACCGGAGCACTTTGTAAAAAGCATCCAAATTTTTCTAAAAATGTGTCCCTCTTTCTTGCGTGGGGCCCGGCACGCGGCCGTAACCACACCCACCTTGGCTCTGCCCTGCGCATCGCCCATCAGTCCTTTTCTCTGCTCAATCGGGGCATCCTCGGAAGATTTTCTTCCCATTTTTCCCCTCTCTGGCTCTTGCTAGCGTTAGTTATTAGTCTGTTTTTCAAGTTAGACTTTCCAGATTGTTCGTGTCACTGTCGCTTCGCGAGGGTGGATCCCCATCCTCTGTTTTTAGAGTGTTTGGGTCCGGAACACCGCTGGGACTCATGTTTTTACTGACTCCCTTTCGGTCCGGGCACTTCAACGTCGGTTGGAGCGGTGGGAGGTGGTGTTCCGACAAACTCCTCCTTCGCATCTTCAGGCGTTCATCGATGAGAAGAAAAAACGCCCGGTAAATTCTTTACTTTCCAGAGCACCCCAGCCGGGGATACCTTTCCGGGTTCCTCTCGGTCTGGGAGGGATGTTGATCGCTCCGTCACCGGGGTTCGCCCTGAGGTGCCCGTTGGGCCTAATAATTCTACCAGAGTTTTCTCAGAGGTTCTCCGTAAGGGGCCTGTGAACACCGGAGTACGCTCAGAGGCCCCTCCTGTGGGTGCTGTTTGTAGACCCAGTTCTACTGAATCGTGGGGTACCGGAGCTCGCTCTGAGGCCTGTCGGCTTCCCTCAAAAATGAGACGGGGGGGGGGGGGGGGGGTGCACCCCGAGGCCTTGGCTGGGCTTGTTACCGAACGGATGTTTGAGGCCCGTGCAAATAAGGCTGTTACCGGGCTTGCCGAGGTCCCTCGTTCAGAGGCTAAAGCTACCAACAGTTCTGAGAGGCCGGACAAGGCCTTTTTGGTGAAAGCGGTTGCTCACCGTCCCGCTCTTGTGGTGACACCAGATCTGTTGAGGGGGCAAAGAAGCAAAGTTCTTCTTTTACCAGCAGTGCCGAGGTCCTTCTTTTGAAGGCTAATTTGGCGGTTGGTATGTCTCAAAAACATTCCAGGCCTCATAGTGCCGGCTCTGCCGAAGTTCCTTATGTTAAGGCTAAGATTATGACCCCTGATCCATCGACGGGGACCCCTGCCTCACTTCCTCACATGCTTTAGTTCCCCTCAGATGAGGACAAAATGGCGCCCGTTCCTGCCACGGCAGACATTTTAGGTGCTACCCCTAAAACTTCGCCATCAGCCTCTGGTGTAGGGCTCGGTCCCTTTGGTGAACCGAAGGTCCCTTGTGCGCATCCTTACTGGCCGGTTTATGATTGGAACGCCCGGATGCCTCTTCCGCACAAAGTTTTGTTGCCCGCAGGGGCGGCACCTTGGATTTATGTGGATACGTCGGTGTGGCACCCTTCCCCTGTTACGTACCTGGATTTGTCCACCTCATGAGAGGTCTCCTCGGGTTCCGAAACAATCTCCTGAGGACACCTTTTTCGGTAACTTTCAAGAGCTTATGCGCACCGACCCCATGAGGGAATATTTCAAAGAGCTTTTCAAGGAGATATGTCCACTTCGTCTCTGGCTCCACCCTTTCCTCCGGTGGTTCCGCCGGCACCTCCCTTGCCCCTTGTGCCTCCCCCGGCTCTTCCGCCTGTTCCTCTGTTGTCCCCAGTCGACAATGCAGTTCCTGACACGGCTCAGCAGGACCCGGACCTGTCTGATCCTCAAGGCGATCAGGACAACGAGGACCTTCCCCGCTCTATCAGAGCCTTTCATGACCGGGTACTGGACATGACGAGTTTCTTAGCTGTTCCGGTGCCCGAGGCACCCGCTCTGCAAGAGGACGTGCTTTCTGGGGTGTTCACCCTGTCTCCCTTGGAGTGTGCCGGCCTGGTCCTGCAGAAGGACGTTCTGGCCGAGGTCTGAAGAGTCTGGGAAAAGCCACTCTGGACTTTTCGTCAATAAGATTGACGCGCAGTACAGGCTACATTCCTCAGAGGAGGTGGCCCTGTCTTCTTGTCCGCCTCACTCCACAGTGGTGGCTGCGGCCACCTTGCAATCCAGACCTGCAGCATCCTCTTCCATGACGGCTACTCAGGTCTTGGGAAAGGAGGACAAGCTCCTTGACTCCCTAGGGAGAACATTTTTTGCCAACTCGGCCTTGCAGCTCAGGCAGGCCAACGCTGAGTTGATATTAGCGGGAGCTAACCTGCGGATGTGGAAAGGTCTGTCGGAGTTTGAGGAGCACATTCCGGTCGAGAAGCTGGAAAACTTCAAAGGAGGCCTTTCCTATGCCAGCGTCTTGGCCCAGGATCTCTTGGAGGCTGCGGCTCATCACGTAGACACCTCGGCTCAGGGCCTTATGCTGGGGGTTGATACCTCACGGCAGGCGTGGCTACATGCCACTAAATTTTCTAAGGAAGTTCAAGACAAGGTGTTCTTCCATTTGATGGTAAGGAGCTTTTTCATTCTTTAGACGGCTAAATCATTGTCTGTTCTGGTCAAAACGCCTTTCAAATCCCAGAGACCGTTGTCACAAAGTCTACCCTCCTCTGGTTTTAGGGGCTTCCTCGACCGAAAATCCAGCAGAGTGGATACTCCAGCGGGGAATAACCTCCGTAGACAACAGCGCATGCGGTTTTTCTCTTGCTCCTCAGCCTCATCAGATTCAGGTGGCACCGCCACCGATAAGCCTACCAAATGAGGGTTTTCCACGCTCGCACGAGACCCTGGTTTTAGGACGCATTGCGTCTCATTGGGAGGCATGGCAGACCATCACAGAAGACAGATGGGTCTTGTCAGTCGCTTGAGCGGGCTTACCTTTACCCCCTAACCCACCTCAACCCTCCTTTTCAGCTGTCGGGCTCACCTTCCCTCCAGTCTGAAGTTCAGAAACTTCTGGACCTCAGCTGTGGAACCCGTTCCCCCTTGGGGAGCGAGGGGAGGGCTTCAACTCCCAGCTGTTTCGGTGCCCAAACCCAACCAGGCTGGCCTGCTCACCTTCCTAGACCTTTCCCAGTTCAATCTTTTTCTACCCCAAGAGAAATTCAAGATCATGCCCAGCCAGATATGCTCCTCCTTACAGAAGGGCGATTGGCTCAGCGTTGTGGACCTTCAGGATGCGTATATGCATATCCTGATTTGGAATCCACACAGGAAATATATCCGCTTCTCTTTGGGAGAGGAGCACTTCCAATTTCGGGTGCTTCCCTTTGGCCTCAGCTCGGCGCTGCGTGTCTTCACGAAGATGTCAGTGATTGCGGCCTATCTTCGTCTACAGGGTATCATGTGTATCCTTATTTGGACGACTGGCTCTTACACAGACCTTGTCCGCTGGCAGCAGCGGGCAACCTCCAGTCTCTCCTTCAGCTCCTGTTCCATCTTGGGCTGTCAGTGAACTGGCTGAAATCCTCTGACGGTCTCACAGGACCTGATTTTTCCTGGGTTTTCGTTGGAACACGATCGACTGCAGAGTGTTCCTGACTGGGGACAGAATGGCGGATCTGTTAGCCACGTGTCGGATGTTTGCGCAGTCGGAGAGCATGTCGGCCTGGTGGTTCCAGAGGCTTCTGGGCCTCATGTGTACTGGCTCTTCCTCTTTCATGTCTCAAGATGAGACGGACCCAGATGGCTCTTCAGAGTTCCTGGTGTCAGGCTGTGGACCCAGATTCCAAGCGGATAATTCCGGATTCTATGAGAGTGGACCTGGATTGGTGGTCCTCTCTCACCAACCTGTCGGGGTTCATGGGGGGCGCGGGGTTTCAGGACCCAGCCCCCACGGTGACGATCATGACGGACTCCTCCCTTCTGGGGTGTGGTGCGTTTTTAGATCTTCAGGTCTCGGACCTCTGGTCGCCTCAGGACAGGCTCCTGCACATAAATCACTTGGAGCTCCTGCTGATCTTCCTAGCGCGCAGGGCGTTCAGACCGCTCATGGTCAACAAGGTGGTCCGCATACGCACGGACAACGTGGTGTCAATGTATTACATCAACCAGCAAGGGGGAGATTCCATGGCACAACATGAGAGCTTACGCCTTCCTGCCTCTAGTTCACCGTGCGACCTGGAAGTTGAACTCGTTGAACTGTTCCCTTCTACTCGTAGCCCTGTGGTGGCCGGCCAGGTTTTGGTTCTCAGAACTTTTACACCTGTCGGTGTACCTGCCGATCAGGTTACCAGTAACTCCCGATCTTCTTCACCAGGGGGAACAGCAGATGTGGCACCCCTCCCCACAATCGCTCAGCTTGGCGGCATGGTGCCTGAGTTCAAGTCTTTAGAGCATCTGAATTTGTCTGCGGATAACATGCGCATTATCCAGGCAGCCAGGAAACCATCGACCAGATCTCAGTACAAGAGTAAATGGCTCAGGTTCTGTCATTGGTGTTTGGAGAAGTTGGATCCAAGGGTGGCCACGATTGACAGTCCTGTCCTTGGTGTCCTTCCTAGCAGAGTCAGGGGTTCATGTTCTGTCATGCAGGACTTAACTTTCAGCGGTTTCCGCTTATCTTTCTACAGACCAGTGTTCTTATTCCCTGACTAACCCAGTGGTGAAGAGGCATTTTGCAGGTTTGACACTCCTCTACCCTCCGGTTCGTAGTCCGCACCCGCCGTGGGACCTAAATATGGTCCTGACGGCGCTGTGCCATAAACCCTTTGAACCAATGGCTACTGTGGACCTCAAGTACTTGTCCTGGAAAGTGTCCTTTTTGGTCGCAGTTACGTCAGCAAGGAGAGTGAGTGAGCTCCAGGCATTGGTGGAGCATCCTTTCTTGGTCTTTCACAAGGACAAGGTAGTCCTTCGGTGGAACCCAGCCTTTCTGCCGAAGGTTGTGACTGAATTCCATCTGAATCAGTCTATTTCCCTACCGGTCTTTTTTCCGAACCCTGCCTCTGAGGCGGAGAGGGTTCTACACTGTCTTGATGTCCGAAGAGCGCTCAAGTTCTACCTGGACAGGACTTCCGAGCTTAGGAGTTCTGTCATGACCCACCTCTTAAAATCCCCCAGGCAGGCCCATAAACCAGGAGGGGTCCCGACTCAGGCCCCCACCTAGCTGAAGCATCCTTTGCCCCGGCCCTCTTGGGGCCACTCCTGGTGCCTTCGGCGCCAGGCTCATACCTGAGGACTGTGCTCGGGAACTACCTTACTTGATGCCACTCAACATGGAGGCATCCACATAGCTTGGTTCCTTGGCAACAAGCTATGTGGTAGTGTTTTGGGTGTGGTAGCCTAGGGACTACTTTACCTGGACTACTTTTCCTGAGGCTATTTAAACCAGGCCTGATTTAGAGAACCCACTTTGCGTTACTCTGCAGTCCTGCAGCGTGACGCTAATCGTTTACAGCAGCATCTGCGAACCAGGAAAGCACCGCACCTGAAAGACAAAAGGAACATCATTATTCGCAGCAGCTTACCTGTGATTCCACCGCTAGCTGCCCTCTGCTCCTGTAAACAACATCAAGGAACAGCGAGCCTCCCGAATCGTCGGACCTGCAAAAGGAGGAAAAACAAGACATTAGACTTTTACAATTGTACTGGCGGCTTGCCTCTCGAGTTGCCCGCACTGCCTAGGAACTTCTTGCTCTGGTGAGCGCCGCAACCTACGGGAACAAAGGACAAACAGGTTAGCAAAGGCACGGCATTTGAGCACTGCGCATAGCGCTTACCTACCGCCTCAAAGCGCTCTCACCATAATCACCCGTCGGTGATCTAGAATTCAACAAACGTCCCACCATGAACTCCCGTGCAGCTGAGGAGAGAGAAAAGACATTATTAGAAAAGCAAGGCATCTTAGCGCCGCGCACAAGCGCCTACTTACTGCATCAAGGCGCTTGCAAACACCATCACCTGGTGGCGATTCCAAACTCAGCCCACGGCCCACCACAAACTTTCGCGCATCTAAGGAGAGAGAAAAGACAGTGCAAGAAAGGCTTACAGTATACCAGTAATAAGACCTACCTGAGACTTTAAGGGGAGCATCAGTGAAGTAACTAGATTGCTCACCCCCCACAAGGACAACGCGCCCTTGCCAAGAAGGCAGGACGGAGAGCACGCCAAAACAGATAGGTGAATAAAGGTCCGGGGAGGGGGCTGCGGGCATACCGGGTGTTAGGAGGCTCTCACTCCAGTTGCCCAGTATTGAACATTGCCCACCTGTTTTCCAGGCAGAACTTCCCTGCTGATAATACCAGGGAGCGGCTGAGAAGGGTACCAGAGTCCCCGCAAGTGAGCGGCGTCTCCGTGGATACCAGGTGAGCGTAACATCAACTTTTTGTAACCTTCGGTAACCCTCAGGGCAAGCATGCGTCTAAAGCAACTATTTCTCGGTGGATTGCCGCCTGCATCACGGAGACTTTCACCGTCTAAGGGCTGAAACCTCCTAAAGGTATTCATACACACCTGGTGCGGGGCAAGGCAGCCGCGGTTGCTTTTCAGAAATATGTCCCCTGGGAGTCCATCGCTATGGCAGCTACTTGGGCCTCCCCATCTGCTTTTTGTAAGCATTATTGTCTCGACATGAGCTCAAGGGCTGACGCTCAGTTCGGTCAGGCTTTGCTGAAGAACCTGTTTCAGTGAGGGGGACTTCCATCCACCCATAGTTTCTGTAAGGCGTGCTTGGGAATCTCCCATAAGTATGGAGGAAAGGTGACGGGACCTAGGAGTATTACCAGGTTACTCACCGTAGTGACCACCTTACTCCTAGTCCATAGTCCCCTTTGCTCCATACGGCCGCCCGCCGTCCCTTCTAATAAGGGTCCTCTGTTATTGCTAATCGGTCTTTGAAAAGGACTGATGGGCGATATGCGGGGCAGAGCCAAGATGGGCAGGGTTACGGGCGCGTGCCGGGCCCTGCACAAAAAAGAGAGGAAGGACAAATTTTTGGAAAACATGTGGATGCTTTTTACAAAGTGCTCTGGTCCCGTCCCACAGGACGGAGAGATGTCCCATAAGTGTGGAGGAAAGGGGACTATGGACTAGGAGTAAGGTGATCACTACGGTGAGTAACCTGGTAATTTGACGGCAAGGAATTTTCATTCTTTTACCGACAAGGAACTCAAAGACCAAGGAGAGTACCCAAACTGCCAAATCTTGATCGGTCTTGGTGAAAGCTCCAGCTAAGGCCCCTTATACACAGAGGTTGGGGGTCCCAGACTCTGTCCTTCTCTTGGTTGCTGGGGTTTCAGGATTGACGTGCGTGCCGAGCTGATGCTCCCGTTGGCAGGACCCACCAAAAGCAGCAACGGCAGAGTGGTCGGTTTTTCTCGCCCATCCGCCTGTTCTCCAGGGACAGGTAGTCTCGCTGCCGACAAATCGCAAAATATTTGTCAGTCGCACGAGACTCTGGTGGGAGTAACCTTGTCTC
Organism: Ambystoma mexicanum; assembly: GCF_040938575.1. Classification (NCBI taxonomy): domain Eukaryota; kingdom Metazoa; phylum Chordata; class Amphibia; order Caudata; family Ambystomatidae; genus Ambystoma; species Ambystoma mexicanum. Next base: position 675,755,685 of record NC_090924.1, on the reverse strand, counting down.
ATCTGGCGGCATGGCAGACCATCACCTAAGACTGGTGGGTTTTGTCCATTGTGTGGGGTTTCACTTGCCCCTCCCATCCTACCCCCCCACCTTGCAACCCTCCCTTCCAACACATCGGGATGCCCTCCCTCAGAGCCGAGGTACAGAAACTTCTAGACCTCAGGGTGGTGGAACCCCTTACTTTGGGGCGCATGCAGAGGTGATTTACTCACCGGTTCTGTGCCCATACCCAACCAGGCTGGCCTGCACACTATCCTCTATCTTTCCCAGTTAAATCTTTCTCTTCCCCAAGAGAAAATCAAGATGATCATGGGTTTCCAAATGAAGTTCTCTCTTCAGAAGGGCGACTGGATCAGTGTAATGGACCTTCAGGACGCTTGCATGTACATCCTGATATGGAGACCGCATTGGCAATATCTGCGATACTCTGGGACAACATTTTCAGTTCTGTTTTCCATTTTGGTCTCATCTCAGCGCTGCGTATCTTAACGAAGATGTCAGTCATCGCAGCTTTCCTTCAGCTAAAAGGCGTTCATGTATATCCGTATTTGGAATACTGGCTCCTACACAGCCCTTGTACACAGATGGCATTGAGCAATCTCAAGTCTCTTCTCCAGCTCCTGTTCTACCTTGGCCTGTCGGCGAACCGGCAAAAATCTTCCATGATGGTCTCCCAAGACCTGATTTGCCTGGGTTTCCTTTGGAATATGATAAATTCCAGGGTGTTCCACAATCCTGTCCGCCGTTAGGATCTATCCACCACATGTCAGCTCTTCCTCCAGTCAGTGCACATGACGGCTTGGTGGTTTCAGAGACTTCTGGGCCTCATGGCTTATTGTGTGCTTGCCCGTCCTCTTGCACAACTGAAAATTAGTTGAACTCAACTGGCTCTTCAGAGCTCTTGGTCTCAGGCTTCGGATTCCAAGATGATCCCAGGTCCATCCTGCTTGACGACTGATCTACTATCGTGGTCCTCGACCAACTATCTTTCCGTGGGGGCCTCCTTTCAGGAGCCCTGCCCGCAAGTGAAGATTACCACAGACTACTCCTTTCTGGGGTGTGGCATAATGCTCTATCATCTCCAGGTATTTGCTCTATGGACTCTTCCGGACAGGCAGTTTCATATCAATTATTTGGAACTCCTGGCGATTTATTTTTATTTTTTTTAAAACATTTTTATTTTATATTTTTGTTCTGGCACTCAAAGCATTTCAACTGTCCATCATGAACAAGGTGGTCCGTATCCGCAAGCAGGGAGGCTCCAAGTCACCGACCCTTGTGGACCTCGCCATTCAAATTTGGGAATTGCCCATCCAGCACGACATTTGGCTGCAGGCTGTACACATTCCGGGTCACATTAATGTAACTGCAGACTCACTCAGCCGCCAGACAGCAGCCAGCTACGTATGGGAACTGAACAGTTTCTGTCCACCATTTTTCGCCAGTGGGGCACTCCAGAAGTGGACCTTTTCGCGGCTTTCAAAAACTGGAAACTTCCTCCTTTATGCTTCCAGAAACAGTCTTGTGGTCTCCTTTGTGGATGCTCTCAAGATTCCGTGGCACAACATGAAGGCCTATGCTTTCCTGCCACTGCCTCTCATTCACCAGTCACTCTGCAAGCTCAGGAATACATTGAATTGCACTCTCCTGTTCATAGCCCCTTGATGGCCAGCCAGATTCTCGTTCTCAGAACTTCAGCGTCTGTCGATTCTTTCTCCAATCACACTGCCATTGATTCCTGACCTGCTTCACCAGTGCGATCATCCGATGTGGCACCTCTCCCTACAATCGTTCAGCCTGGCGGCCTGGTGCCTGAATTGAGATCATTAGCGCAGACAATATGCACAATATCCAGGCGGCCAGTAAACCTTCCACGAGTTGTCAATATAGAAGCATTGCTCCGTTTTTGCCACTGGTGTTTAGCCAAGCGGTTAACGCCAGGCACGCTGCGATTGATACTGTTCTTTTGTTCCTCATCTTGCAGCTTTGGGCACCCATGCCTTTTCTTGCAGGACTTGCTTGTCGGCTATTGCTGCCTACCTGCCCACTGACAGCTGTTACTTTTTTTTGACGAATCCAGTCATTAAAATGCATTCTGCAGGTCTGTTGCACTTTTGCAACCGGCATGCAATCCTCATCCCAAATGGGATTTGAGTTTGGTCCTCACCGCCTTATGCCATAAACCATTTGAACGCATGGCCTCTGCTGATTTCAAATACTTTTATTGGAAGGCCGCATTTTTCATTCCAGTTTCTTCGGCAAGTTGAGTAAGCGAGCCCCAAGCTCGGTCTGTGGAACATCGGTTCCTCATCTTCCATAAAGATAAGGTTGTGCTCCGCACTCGTCCTTCTTTCCTGCCTAAAGTGGCTACCGATTTTCATTTGAAACAATTTCTCATTACCTGTCTTTTTTTTTCCGAATCCAGCCTCAGATGCTGAGTCTTGCACAACTTGGATGTCAGGTGAGCTCTGAAGTTTTACCTTGACGGAACAAGTGAACTCAGGGGCTCCTCACAACTTTGTCACATTCAGAGACCCGAAAGGGAAACCTGCTTCAAAGGCAACTATGTCCAGATGGATTGCCTCCTGAATTTCTGAAACTTATACCATTCAGGGGCTTCAACCTCCGAAGGGCATTCATGGCCATTTTGTACATGGCAAAGTGGCTGCTGTTGCCTTCCAAAAGTATGTTCCCTGCAAAACCGTTGCCAAGGCGGCTACATGGGCTTCCCCATCAGCTTTTCGTAAGCATTACTGCTTGGATCTGAGCTCCAGGGCAGATGCCCAGTTTGAACAGGTTGTCTTTAAGAAATTATTCCAGTAGGGCAGTTTTCCATCCACACTGCTGCGTGCTTGCGAATCTCCCACATGTATGGAGGAAAGGGGACTGGATGTAGAAGTATAATACTGTAGTGACTACCTTACTCCTAGTCCATAGTCCCCTTTCCTCCATATGCTTGCCCGCCGTCCATTCTAAAAAGTATGCTCTATTGTTGCTTAAATGGTCTCGGAGCTGGCGATAGAAAAGCACTGAAGGGTAATGTTTTGGGCGGAGCTCAGGGGGGTGAGGTTACGGTCACATGCAGTACCCCGCGTAAAAAAGGACACTTTCATTTTTTATGCTTTTACAAAAGTGCTCCGGTCCCTTCCTGCAGGACAGAACAGCTGCCCACAAGTATGGAGGAAAGGGGACTATGGACTAGGAGTAAGGTAGTCACTACAGTGAATAACTTTATTAAACTGGTCCCCATGGATCTATGTAGTTGTGAACCAGGCCCTATCTGGATGTGAGGATGTTCATTAGTCGGCGCCATGTCTAGATTTGACGCAAGGCAGTCACCATACCTATGTCTCCAGTTGATTTTGGTTGTCGTGTTAGTCATCTCAAATGTAAGTCAATCTCCAGAAGTTCTGCCTGATTTTCGTGTATGTTAGTGTTGTGGATTCTATCTCTAGTTATCAGTTTAGGTGCCGGTTTCTTAGTGTAACACTAGTGGTCTTTTACACATGTTATGTCATTTCTGGCAGGGGGAAGCTGGGTAGTGGGTTAGGTTGTTAGTTGTGCCTGTTGTCTTTGTCAGCCCTGTTAGGTATTGTTGTGTTCTGATTTGATTCTCTCATGGTCGGTTAAGCCTTGGATTGTCTCTTTAGTTCCTGTGTGTGGTCCCCTTCACAGGTTTTCAGTGATTGCTCTCCCATCATGGGTTTGTTAATTGGCTCTTTGCATTTTTGATTTTATTCAGTTGTCTTTCGGGTTCCGAGGTCTTGAAGAGCCAGGTTTTGAGTAGTTTTCTGAATTTTAGGTGGTCTTTGTGTTTCTTTCGGGAAGTAGGAGAAAGATGAGCCCCCACTTGTTTTACTTGCGTATGGTTTTGGTTCCCGGTGGATTTTGTTGCTTGATCAGAGTCTTGTTGGCTTGAAGATGGTGGTTTTTATTTTTTAGGAATTCTGCTCCATTGCCGCTGATTGCTCTGGCAGTATGCACATTATTTTGAATGTGAAATGATGTTTGATTGGAAGCCAGTGTAGCATTTGTAGTGCTTGTGTGATGTGGTCCCTTCTAGATGGTTTGAGGAGAAGTCTGGGTGCTGCGTTTTGGATGCGTTTCAGTTTTATCAGCTGGTATACCAGCATTCCGAGGTAGAGGCTGTTGCCGTAGTCTGTTCTTGACATGAGGGCGACTATTGTCAATATTTTGTGGGTTAAGGACAGGAATGGTAGGATTCTTTTTGAGTGAAGGAGGAAGAAGCATTTCTTAATTGTTTACTTTTAATTCTAATGTTGGTGTATTGTCCATCAGGTTTTTGACTACTTTGGATGGTGTGGGCCCTGTTCCCAATTCTGTCGGCCACGGGATATTGGTGGTGGTTTTTCGGTTTTTAGATGTAATCATGATTTCTGTCTTTCATGGGTTGATTTTTAGGTTATTGCTCTTCATCCAGTCGTAGATTTCTTTGACGTTCTCTTCTTGAGCATCCTTTGATTTTGTAGATGGTTTGAGTGTTTGCGTAGTTGTAGAACGTAAGAGTATACTCTTTGAAAATTTTGATTAGCAGAGTCTGGTAGATGTTGAAGTACAGGGGTGATAGTGCGGATTCTTGTGGTACTCCGCAGTCATTCACTCGTGGAGCTGATTTGAAGCACTTTATCCAGACATTCTCTATTCTGTTTGCTAGGAATGATTTTATCCAGAGTAATGCTAAGTCTGTTATACCTATTTCGTCCAATGGCTTGATGAGTTTCATGGCTTATTGTGTTGTATACTGCAGAGGTCAAGTAGAATCAGGGCAGAGGTTGTGTTGGAGTTGACGTTTGTCTTTAGGTCGTCCGTGATGGATAGGAGAGCAGTTTCTGTTCCTCTCGCAGGTCTGAAGCCGACTTGTGCTTGGTCCAGCAACTGGTGTTTTTCTATGTGCTCTTGAGTTAGTTTGTATGTTTAGTTTTCTAGGTGTTTGCCTATAGGGGATGTTTGAAATTGGTCTCTAGATGGAGGTTTACCACGTCGCCACTTGTGTTCTCAAGGAGTGGTTTATTATCCGCTGATTTGAAGGCTCGTGGTGCAGTGCCTGTTGCGAACGCCAGGTTCAAGCGATTTCTGTAGTATTCTAATGGCATTCCTTGTGTGAGGATTGATTTGTAGATGACTGGGGGCTAGGGATCCATGGGCGAGCCTGCTTTCTTGATGCCTTTCACAAGCTTGACTGATGGCTCTACTGATATTTGTGGGGAGTTTTGGAGTTTGTGCTCTGGATTCTCGTTGGATCTGGTTGGTTGTGTTGGGATTGATTGGTCTGTTTTGTATGATTTGTCGGATGATTTCATTTTATAAATTGTTTGCTAGGTTGTTGCATCGTTTCTGTGACGGTATTGGAGTGTTGCCGCAACCTGGTGGGTTCCTCATTTAGTTTATAATGTTGAACATTTCTATTTGTGTTGGTGGCTTTGGTGATTCTGTCAGTCTTTTCTTTGCCTTTTTGAATGTCCTTGTACGATTGGATTTGCTTCCGGAACAGTTTTCTTACCCTGGTCATATTCTCTATTCCATTCTAGTTCCAACTTGTTCTTTTTCATGGTGCTAAGTAGTGGGTTTTTCCGGGTAGATGCTGTTGATTGCATTAGCAAATAATTTTTGTAGTAGGGGAAATTTGAAGGTGGATTCGATATAAAGGTACTGTGCGCTATTGACCACTACTCAAATAGATAAGCAGAATGAAAATGTACAGTTTGTTAGCATTGGCACTGTGGAATGTCAGCAACCAATCTCAACCCAGACTGGTGTACGAGGGGATTTGACCTTTACTTGCGGCTTGACTGATTTACGGGCATAGATTTCTTTCCAAGCCTATGCCGACTGGCTGAAACCACGCTGGGTTCCAACCTGCTAACCCGCGATATGACAATCGCGCATTTATGCGTATCCTATCTAGTTTCTTTGTGTAACTCGGATAATATCCACCTTCAGTAGCAATTTGCTGCTTAAGAATGAACATTCGGCCTTGAACGACCCAAACGTCGAACCTCGTTCGGCTGTCCAATTCTCCGAATACCTTTACTGACCACAATGGAAACATTTGTATTGGGACATCAATTATTGAATGACTCTCCTTGGAATCTGAGCGCAACTCACCTCCCCATTTAAATTGCTTCTCGTTTGTGTAGTAGCTCTGGTTTTACATCTAGGTCTGCCGTGTCCAGTTCGGTTGCATATGGTTTTGTGAGCTCAATTTGTTCTAGCAGGTTGCCTGCTTTGATGGCTTTCCATTTCTTTTTGTGGTGGTTGGGAGTTTGAGGGACTGGTTGGTTGCTTTAGTTGATGGCATGATCACAAATGGAATAATATGGTTGCTCCAGACTATCTGTATCGTGGTGAAGTGTTTCCTGCTGTGTAGCTCCTTTGACCAGTTTTAGTTTCTTGGTTGCTAGTTGACCGATTAGTAAACTTTGTGTTTCTTCAAATCATGTTGCAGTCCCCCGGGATTATTAGATGTTCATGTTGGATAGCTGTTGGTGATGGCTTCTATGAAGTTGTCGACGAAGGTTGCATCGTTTGTCGGTCTGTAAACCAGTTTGAATGTAAAGTTTGTTTTTGGGTTTGCTGATGAGTGCATTTGTTCAGGTGTTCTTTGAATGCTATTGCACGGCCTCCTTTTTTCCTTTTCTGTTTAACTTTAGGCATTTGAAGTTGATGGGGAGGCAGCTGTGGAGTGCAATTTTGTAGTTTTCATCCAACCATGTTTCTGTGACGAATAAGATGTTGATACTGCAGTCGCAGAGCAGGTCGAAAATCTGTGTTTTGACATTGATGTTGTATTGATTAGGTTACAGTGGATTTTTGTGGTAGGATTTGGTTTGTGCTTTATTATAGGTGTTGTCTTCTGACTAGTGTTTTGGTTTTCTTCCATATAGCTCTGGTTGTGGTGGTGCTACAGTTTGTGTCATCGTCAAATAGCTCTTCCAGGTTAAGTCTTGGATTTTTGTTTTTTTAAATGTTCCTCTTATATATTTTGTAGCTGTTGAAGGGTGGGTCCTCTGGTTTTTGTGATATGTGGTTAGGGTGTCAATCGTGTTCTTGGTCCCTGTGGGCTAGTCCGTGCGTGTCTGTGTTCTGTTGTCAGTCTTTCTTGATCCGTTAGTTGGATTGATTTGTTCTTGTGAGTGGCTGATTGCGATGTATGGTGTTGGGTATAGACTTTTCTCTCGTGCCGGCGGTTCTATTTTCGATTTTGTGTGTGGGGGGTGTGTTCTGCAGTTGTTGATCTGTGGCATTCAGTTGGGTTTGTTCCCTCTCCATTTTTGCCTTTCTCGCAGTCTTATACATTTTCGTGGCATTTTGTTAGTTGTCGGAGTCTGGTTCCCTGGGATTAGTTGGTTTGTTTCCTTTAAGTTTTTTCCTTTTTTCACTTTATTAAGCACTATTTTATTAATTCCAACTTGGTAACCATACAGTACAGCAGCAATTATGCATTTTGGTTCTCATGTACAGTTAATTTCTCCCCCTCCCCAACCACCATTCCCGAGCCTACCACCCCTTCAGCCTTCCACAACCCCTTCTATGGGCATCTCTCCTTCCTTTCGATTTGAAGGGCTGTCTTCCCCCGGGTCTGCCCAATCAGACTCAGTGTAGCTACTATTTGCTTACAGGCTATCAACTTGTCCGCTTCTTCCTCCCCACCCCTGTTTGCTGCTTCATTCCACTCCACTGTTTTGGCATTCCCCCATTTCTGGAGATCGTGCCACCAGGCTTCTACTTTCGGTCTTCTACTTGCTTTCCAACTCATTGCTATCCTTCGTTTGGCCAGTATGTACACCAGGTCCTTTAGTTTACTCAAGTGTTTAAGTTTACGCGGCCTGGGGAACCCCCAACATGCACACCCACAGGGAGTTTACATCCAAATGTATTTCTTTTCCTGCCATAAGGTGGGCCACCTCCCGCCAGAATCTCCTTATTTCAGGGAGTGCCCAAAACATATGTACCATTCCTGCATTCACCTCCCCACATTCCGAACATGTTTGTATTCCCACATTTATAAACTTGGCTATCTTTTTAGAGGTCATGTATGCTCTATGGGTGACAAATAACAATCTGTTGCAACCTCACGTTCTTTCATGTGGTATCCCTGCACCCTGACCCACAACCCGTCTCCCATTGATTCCCCAGCCTCCTTCCCCACCTTACACATCAACAATTCGTATATCCGGGAGACCTCATGGCATCCCTCTGACACATCATAAAATGTTTCAATGGCAGTGTCGGGCTGTCTGGTCAGCACTGCCTCCGGCCATGTACCTTATCTTCATCAGCCTAGCGTATGTGATGCATTGCCGTTATGTCTTGCACCAGAGCATCAAACTGTATCGCCTTCCTGTCTTGCCATACATCCCTGAGGGTTGCTATACCCGTTGGCACCCATTGCTTCATGATAACCCTCCTCACTTGCCCATCCATCCCATCCAGTGCCACTAGCAGCATCTGTGGGGAGCAGGGGAACAGGTTCTCCATTACCTGACGGGCTTTTCACCCCCCCCCCCCCAAAATATCCAACCATCTTGTCCCCTCTTCCCGCTTTGATTTTTAGCAGCTACATCCATTCGTTCAGAAAATGAGTGCACTCGGCTCTCAACAGTCTGGACTCTGGTGTGGGATCCTCTGATAGCCACCTTTCCACATCCTGAAGTTGGCTAGCCAAATAGTATACATCAAAATTGGGCAAGCTAATGCCTCTTTGTTCATATGGGTTTTGTAGCTTCCACAACGCTTTTCTATTCCTGGAGTTGTGCCATATGAACTCCCTACATACTTTGGACTTTAGCAAAGACTCGTTTGGGTGTCATATATGGAATATTCGCAAAGTAGTGTAATAGCCTGGGCAGTACCACCATCTTTAACAGTGCCACTCTCCCCATCATGGTCAGAGGAAGCTTGGCCCAAAATGTCATGCTATTTTCAATTTTAGACACTGCCTTCTGTTTTGCTTGTGTTCAACTTAGACATTGTGGTATACATCTATTCCCAGGTATCTGAACATCTGTTTCCCATCTTATCTGTAATACTGGCAGTTCATGTCTTGGTATTCCCACGCATCTACCTAGGGGGAATATGCTAGACTTTATGGGGTTGTTATGCCAGACAGCATAGCATATCGCTCCATAACCTCCAATATACTGTAAGTTTTCCTCGGGATACCCAAAGTACAACAGCAGATGTGGACATAGATATCAGATATTGCCCTCCCTTTGTGTTGATCCCTACTTATCCAGATGGGTGCCTCAAGTATATCGCTAGGGGTTCATTTGCTAAAATCAAAAGCATCGGGGACCATGGGCATCCCTGTCTGGTACCTCTAAGTTGCCACTGTTCTTATCTGGTGGTTCCTGTTCTGACTCTAGCCAATGGTTTGCTGTAAAGCAGTTGGACCCACTTCAAATATGCGGGTCCAATACCATATTCCTTTAAAACCGCCATTAACCAAGGCCATTTAACTGAGTCGAAGGCTTTCACTGCATCCAATGAGATTATTGCCACCTCTTGGGAGGCCCCCCCTCCGTCTGCCCCATAACGTGATGCAGCCTCCTAAGGTTTGTCAGATATACTCCTGCGCGGGATGTACCATGTCTGGTCACGATGTATGAGTTTGTTTATAACTGGTTTCAACCTATTGCCCATCACTGCTGTAAGTATCTTACTTCTACGTCCCGTCCCCTTTCCTCCATACTTATTGGACATTCCTCCGTCCTGTGGACCGGGACCAGAGCACTTTGTAAAAAGCATCACATTTTTCAAAAATGTCTTTCTATGCGGGGTACTGCATGCGGCCGTAACCCCGCCCTCTTTAGCTACACCCAGCGTATTGCCCATCAGTCATTTTCTTTGCACGTTTGGGACTGGACACACTTGCATCTTCGGAAGATTTTTTTTTTTCCTTCGTGACCTTTCCTGCTTAGCGGTTGCATGGTAGTCCTTCGAAGGGATTGTCCTCCGACATATTCCTTACCTTTGATAAATCCACTTCCAGCTTGCTGGCCTCGGAAATCTTTTTTCATAGTAGAGGGCACTGTGCGTCGATGTCCCTTGAGTCGGTGTCCCTCGAAGTCCTCCGTGTCGGTGCTGACGCCACTATGGGTACAAGTAGTCTCACGCAGCGTCCGTTGCTCAGTTTCGTTTTTCTGCGCTTCGTGAGCCTCGGAGACATAACGCTCAGTTCTTTTCTTCGAAAAAATCTCCATAATCCTTCGAAAATCTAACTTTCTAACAATGGCATCTTCATTTGAACCATCGACCCCACGATCTGGTTTTAAAAATGGTCGAGACTGTGGAAAGATGTCTCTAACTGATCCTCACAGGATCTCTTTGTGGTGCCTGGGATCAGAGCATCAGTGTTCAGAGTGTCAGGACTGCATGTCAATGACAGCGAAAGCCTTGAAGGAGCGTAACTGGAAGTTAGAAAGAGGTAAGGCTGTTAAAACTTCTACCGCTTCAAGTTTCCTCGGCTGAGTCGAGACATTCGTCTCTTCGCCGTCAAAAGAAACATTCCCGATCGAGATCTCAAAGCAGTTCCCATCATTCTTCGAGATCGAGACATTCTAAGAGGTGCCATAGATCTCCCTCTTCCTCAAGTTCCCCGGAAAGGGTCACCTGCCCCACTAAACACCTCTCTAGCTAAACGGGAAGAATTTCGTAAAAAAATGCTTAGGGTCTTCGAAAAAGCGGCCTCGACCCCCTCCGAGATGCCTGGAGGTGATACCCTGGGTGAAAGACACAAATCAAAAACGTTTAACCCGCCGAGCAAAAAATACTAGAGTGCCATGAACCCTTGAGTAAAGGCAAAACATCATGGGATAAAACTGCGTCATCTCCATTGTTGAAGGTACCTTCGATGCGCATCTGTATCATCGATGCCGTCCTCGACGCCGATGAAAGATGAGCCTAAAACCTCTACTACGCCACGGCCACCAAAGGTGTCAAAAGCCCAGACCATGACGTTGAGTGGCGTCGACAATGAGGATTCCGATCCCCTCGAGTTCATAGAGGCCTTTTTCGACACCTCTTACGGGTTTTTTCGAAACCAACGTCTACAAACGCATCATTACCAGTAACCACAAATTTGGCTCCTTCCTCGCTAGAAATGGGTTTTACTCCCTATCCAAGATCTGATTACTTCAGAGCTTTATCCTCTATATATGAGGAAGGGTAGGACTCTGACAGTGAGAGACAGTGAGAGACCTTTTGGACTACAAAGAACAGTACCCATTCCAGAGGAATTCATTTCTGAAGAAAACAGATTGAACGATTTACAAGAGTCTTTACAGGACTACAATGGAATAGATACCTCTCCAGAGGCAGCATTTGCTAGACCAGAATCTGGAGAACATGCAGAGATGCCTTAGAGGGCCCTTATGGCTAGAATAATGCAATTCATGGGGAGGACTACACCTGCACCCTCTTTTCGGCAAGATTACCTTACTGATGTATTAGATAAAAGACCCCAAGAGGATCCCATTGTCCCTTTTCATGCGGCACTGCAAAGGGGAAATATCTGCAAATTGGGAGACTCCTGAAGTTCTCCCTGCCTTAAATAAAAAACTCTCTGCTGAAAACAGTGTCATCTTCAGACCGTGAATATCTAAGCAAACGTCCAACTCCAGAGTCTGGTTGTGCAGGCAGCGACGTCATCAAGCAGTAAGTCGGCATACCCCACTATACCACAAGACAAGGGATGACAAAAGATTTGACGCCATGTCAACAAGTATTTTCGGCATGCAGTATGGCGCTTAAATCTATCAAAGCCACTTGTACGCTAGCAAGATTCAGCCACACCCTTTGGGAGTGTGCTTCATCTGCGGCTGTCTTCCAGAAGGCGAAGAACGAGAAGCATTCTTGAACATCATGGTTGGGAAGAATGCAATGTGAGTTAGTCCAAAAAGGCATTGACTCTGCTGACGGCATCAACAGCCATGGCGGTGAGTACCACAATCCGCAGATTTGCGTGGTTGCTGAAGTCTGGTTTTGCTCCTGATGTACAAGCCAGACTTCTAAATATGCCCTTTGACGGCACTTCTCTATTTGGAAAAAAGGCTGCTGACGGCCTGGAGAAATTGCAGTCATCCAAAGCGGCGGCAAAATCTCTTGGGGCTGCAATCCGGCAAACTCCAAATCGCCCCACAGGTACACCCTGAAGAAGTAAGTCCTTTTGTTTTTCCTCCGCTTTCGGAAAAGGCAGAGGACAGCTAGCTCAAAGGGGCCAGAGACGATTTACCCGTAGTGGACGTGTCAAAGGTACCAAATCCACACCAGCAGGTGCTACTTTACCCTCCGCATCTGCGTCAGCCGCTTCTAAACCCATCTGAGGTCGCCCCTCACTAAACACCAGTAGGAGGCAGGTTAACTCAACATCTGGCAGAATGGCAGGCTATTACGTCCAATGCTTGGGCATTGGAGACCGGTAGGGGTAGACGTGAATCCCTTCCCTCCTTAGACTTGCAGCCACAACGACCATTAGCTTGGCGAAGACCCTCGGGCGGAGGTCAGCCCAAATGGCAGAACTCAAAATTGAGTTCTTTTTGGTCTCTTCACCTACACCATCTGGTGCTGGGAGCATTTCTTTCGGGTGAACATAGTTTTCCTTGTGCACCATTTCATCCAGTTTGACTGAAACACTTGGATGCCATTACAGCACTCAGTCTCGCTCCCTACGGTGACACCATTGATCTGTCAATCCAGCTGGTGAGGGCCCCTCTTGGCAGCCCTCTCTTGCGGCCTTCTAATTACTCCGCTCATGAAAGGCCTCTTCTGGCCACAGTGTCTAAGCCTTCGGCGGAGTATGCCGCCTTTGGAAAATTTCAAAAGCTCAAGCACTCCGACCCCATGAAGGAATATTTCAGATGTCTTTTTAAGGAAATCTGCCCTCCGGTGCAGAATTCTGTGCCGAGGGTTCCTGTCGCAGCACTGATTGTTCCGGCAGCTGTCCCACCTCTACCAATTGGCCCACCGCCAGCCCTTCCGCCTCCGCCACCCTTGTCTCCAATAGACAAGTCTTCGGCAGAGCCAGACATGATGGAGGTCGATCCGGGCGCGTTAGATGACACTCGAGGATCAGGATGGGGATGACCAGCCCCGCTCTGTTAGGGCATTCCATGACTGGGTACTGGACATGACACTTCTGAATGTTCCCTCCGCAAGAAGGGGTGTTTTCGGGGATGTTCACCTTGTCGCCTCAGGAGCGCACCAACTTGTTCTTCCAGAAGGACTTTTTGCCTGTGGTCCGCAAGTTCTGGGATAAGCCACAGTCTGGACTGCATGTTAACAAAGAGTGATGCTCGGTATAGGCTTCATACTTCGGAAGTAGCCTTAGCGTCTTGCCCACTTACTTCCTCCACAGTGGTGACGGCTGGCACGCTACAATCGAGAGTGTCTACAGCGGCAGCTCAGGTTCTGGCCAAAGAGGACAAGCTGCTTGACTCTTTGGGGAGGAATATCTTTGCTAATTCGGCCCTGCAGTTGCGCCAGGCAAACGCAGAGCTCATATTAGCGGGTGCGAATATGAAAGTGTGGAAAGGTCTTTTGGAATTTGAGGAGTTCATTCCTGCGACAAGCTGTACGATTTTAAGGCTGGCTTGTCTGATGCCAGTGTCCAGGTGCAGGATATGCTCAAGGCTGCGGGGCCTCATGCTTGACGTGGACACCTCATCAGGCTTGGCTTCATACCACAAAGTTTTCCAAGGAGTTTCAGGATAAAGTTCTGTACCTGCCTTTTGACGGCAAAGAACTGTTCCATTCATCAACGGATGTAGAGCGGACTAAAACTATGGACAGCACTGAGACGGCCAAGTCTTTGTCCCTTTTGGTAAAACCACCTTTTTGGGTTCAGAATGCCCTCGTAGCCTCGGTCTTACTCTGGATTTCAGGGGTTTCTAGATCGAAAGACATGAAGAGTCGATCTTCCAGCTGTAAACACCTGTTGGTGTCAACAGCGAGGTTGGTTTTGCTCTGTCCTCTGCCGCTGCCTCTGGATCTGGGGATCTCGCCTCTGAGAAGCCCACTAAAGGAGTGTTTTCGGCGCTCGCACGAGACACTGGTGGGAGGGCGCATTGGGTATCAGTGGGAGGCGTGGCAAATCATGACAGAGGACTGGTGGGTCTCGTCTTTTCTCTTCCGGCTTCCGCTTGCCCCTTCCCATTCCCCCATCAATCCTCCCTTCCACCTTCGGGGGGATGCCCTCCTTCCTAGCTGAAGTTCAGAAGCTTCTGGATCTCAAGGCGGTAGAACCCGTTCCCCTAGGGGAGGATTTTACTCCCGTCTGTTCACGGTGCACAAACCCAACCAGGCTGGCCTGCGCACCATCCTAGACCTTTCCCAGTTCAACCTTTCTCTCCCCCAAGAGAGATTCATGATGATCACCCCCCGGTCAGATATAGTCCTCTCTAGAGAAGGGGGTCTGGCTCAGCGTGGTGGACCTTCAGGATGCTTTTTGTAAGCATTACTGTCTGGATCTGAGCTCCAGGGCTGATAAGTTAGTCAAGCTGTTCTTAGAAACCTGTCTGAGAAAGGAGTTTCGATCCACCCGTATGCATATCCTCAATTGGAGCCCAAATACTATGGTTTTCCATGGGGGAGGAATAGTTCCAGTTTCGTGTGCTCCCGTTTGGTCTCAGCTCGGCACTGCGTGTCTTTACGAAGATGTTGGTCATCGCAGCTTATCTTCGGCTACAGGGTATCCTTGTGTATCTGTATTTGGGTGATTGGCTGCTGTGCAGTCCCTGTCCACTCAAAGCCTCAAGCAACCTTCAGTCTGTCCTCCAGCTCCTGTTCCACCTTGGGCTGTTGGTGAACTGGCGGAAATCCTCCATAACGGTCTCTCGGGACTTGATTTTCCAGGGTTTTCGTTGGAACACAATTGATTGCAGTGTGTACCGGGCTAGGGACAGAGTGGCTGATCTGTACGCCACGTGTCATGTGTTTATGCAGCTGGAGAGCATGTCGGCCTGGTGGTTCCAGAGACTTCTGGGCCTCATGGCTTAGTGCATGCTGGCTCTTCCTCTTGCTAGTCTCAAGATGAGGCGGAAGTGGGTGGCTCTTCTTAGCTCATGACTTCAAGCAGTGGATCCAGATTCCAAAATTATACTGGTTCCTCCTTTCATGAGGGCAGACCTCTTGTGGTGGTCGTCTCAGTAATCTGTCGGTGGGTGCTCCCTTCTAGGACCATTGCCCACTTTTGACTGTCACGACTGATTCCTCCCTTCTGGGTTGGGGTGCGACGTTGGATCATCTTCAGGTATCCGATCTTTGAACAATGCAGTATCCATGTTCTATATCAACAAGCAGGGGGTGGGGGTACCAGGTCTCCTCTTGTGGATCTTGCCATTCAGATTTGGGAATGGGGCATTCATCATGGAATTTGGCTGGTAGCAGTACACATCCTGGGCCAGCTGAATGTCACTGAAGATGCCCTCAGCCGCCAAGCAATTGTCAGCTACAAGTGGGAACTGAACACTGAGATCCTCTCGGGTATTTTTCGCTGTTGGGACACTCCAGAAGTGGACCTCTTTGCAACATCTACAAACGGGAAGCTTCCTCTGTATGCCTCCAGGAACGGGCCGAGTCTCCTCACTGGGGGATGTTCTCGAAATTCCATGGCACAACATGAAGGCCTATGCTTCTCCGCCTCTTCCTCATCCATTGGGCGCTTTGCAAGCGAAGGAACACAGTGAATTCCTCCCTGCTGTTCATAGCCCCTTGGTGGCCAGGTTTTGGTTTTCAGAGCTTCAGCATCTATAGTTGTGCCCGCTGCTCAAGCGTCAGCTAGTTCCTGACCTGCTTCACCACAGTAATCGAAGTGGTGGTACCCGTCCCCACAATCGTTCACCTTGGCGGCCTGGTGCCAGAGTTCAGATCTTTAGAGCGCTTTAATTTGTCTGTGGATAACATGCACATTATTAAAGCGGCCAGGAAGCCTTCAATAAGATCTCAGTGTAGAAGTAAATGGCTACAGCTCTGTCACTGTGGTTTGGCTAGGAAGCTGGACCCCGGGGGTGCTACTATCGACATGGTCCTGTCTTTTGTTTCACATCCGGCAGAGTCTAGCATTCGTGTCTTGTCCTGAAGGACATATTTATCGGCTGTTGCTGCTTATTTGTCCAGTGACCAGTGCTCTTTTTCACTGTCTAACCCAGTCATTAAGACACTTTGTGGGCCTGATGCATCTTTATTCTCCTGTTCGCAACCTGCATCAATATGGGATTTTAATGTGGTCCTTACGGCCTTGTCTTAAGCCTTTTGAGCCCATGGCTACTGTCGATTTTAAGTACCTTTCGTGGAAAGTGTAATTTATTGCTATGACTTCGGCAAGACATGTAAGTGAGCTTTCAGGCCTTGTCGGTGGAGCATCCATTCCTTTTCATAAGGATAAGGTTGTACTGCGAACAAATCCCCCTTCTGAAGGTGGTCTCTGATTTTCATTTGAATCAGTCAATTTCGTTGCCTGTATTCTTCCCAGACCCGGCCTCAGAGGCCAAAAGGGTTCTGCACTGCCTGGACGGTAAAAGAGCCCTTAAATTATATCTGGACAGAACACCTGAACTTAGGAACTCTTTGCAGCTTTGTGACCTTTGGAAATCCGCAAGGAAAGCCGGCCTCAAAAGCGACAATCTCCTGGAGGATCGCGGCCTGTATTTTGGAGGCATATACCATTGAGGGTCTTCGGCCCCAAAGGGAATTCATGCTCACTTTGTGTGGGGCAAGGCCACTGCCGTTGCCTACAAAAAGGTTCCCCGGGAGACCATCGCGAAAGCGGCTACCTGGGCCTCCCCATCGGCTTTTTGTTAGCATTACTGTCTGGATCTGAGCTCCAGGGCTGATGCTCAGTCAGGCTGTGCTTAGAAAACTGTCTCAGTAAGGAGTTTCCATCCACCTGTAATTCCTGTGAAGAATGCTTTAAAATCTCCCATATGTATGGAGGAAAGGGGACGGGACGTAGGAGTATAAGTTATTCACCGTAGTGAATACCTTACTCGTAGTCAATAGTCCCCTTTCCTCCATACGCCCGCCTGCCGTCCCCTCTAAAAAGTTTCCTGTTATTGCTTAAAGGTCATAGACCTGGCGATAGGCAAGGGCTGATGGGCGATGCGCTGGGCGGGGCTAAGGAGAGCGGGGTTATGGCCACATGAGGTACCCCGCGTAAAGAGAGGAAGGACACCTTTGAAAAATGTTATGCTTTTTACAAAGTGCTCCCATCCCGTGCCACAGGACAGAGAAATGTCCCTTAAGTATGGAGGCAAGGGGACTATGGACTAGGAGTAAAGTAGTTACTACGGTGGGTAACTATTAATCCTGGTTGAGCGTTGATAGTGGTCTGTATGAGCCGCAGTCCATGCTCGGTTTATTGGGCTTAAGTAGCAGAATGATGATCGCCTCGCTAAGGGACTCTGGCAACGTACCTCTGTCAAACGCACTTCTGTCAAACACCTCGTTTAACATTGCTAGCATCGGGGGGGAGCAATTCTGACCTAAATATTTTGTAAAATTCACTTGGGAGTCCATCCGCCTCTGGGGCTTTATTAATGGGTAGTAGCTTAAAACACTCGTTCTAATTCTAACGTAATTTGAGCCTCCAAGTACTCTTTTCTCCTGCCTCAAGTTTGGGAAGATTAATCTGTCAATGCTTCAGCACATAAATGTACTTGTCTTCGGTTGCGTCTGTGTACAATCTCTGATGGTACTCAAACATTCATTCACACCTTCTTGGGTATCTTGTATCTGCCCGTCTATCCCCTGTGTTGCTCTAATCGTTTGTCTGGTGGGGTCTCGCTTTTATATAACCAGGGTAGTAATCTGCCCAGCTTGTCTCCTTCTGCGTTTTGCCTTTCTACTTATTTTTTGTAATTTAGGTTGCATAGTCTTTCCTATTGATCCGTGCCATCTTGTTGGTGTATGGTCTCAGCCTCCCCTGGGGAACGCCCAACCTCCTGTATTTTTTTATCTCCACTTTCCTTTCTGCGTCGTGCAATTCCTGTTTTTAAAAAAAAAATTGTATTTGTGTTGTATAATCATTCAGACATAAATTACAACATGCAGTAATTATCAGAGTTCTGAAGTATAACAACAAATAAAACGTGTAACAACCACCAGAGGGTCATTTCTAGAGAAGAGTCCTGTCTGATCTTGTAGGGGTTTGTTCCAGATGTCATGGTATCTTCCGTGTAAGGGGTCCATATCTGGAGTATTTCTGCACACATCTTTTGAGACATCGCATCTGTGCTATATTTGCATTGGATTTTCAGGCAGGTTTATCTGCCGGGAGGAACATGTCTCTTACTAGAGCTTTCCATGCCTGAAAAGTGGCACTGATATCACCTTGAGTTCTATGCATCCCTGTACCTCAGGCTGCATTCTCTGCTGTGGCCCAGCGTTCTAGTTTGCTGCTCCACCTCTCATATCGCCGGCCCCCAGGTGTTTTCCACACCATTGCGTTTGCCCTTTTTGCTAATATGCACACCAGGTCCATCAGTTTCACTATCAGTTTACTCAGTCAGGGGTATGTGCCTAGTAGGCATTCATTCGGGGACCAATTGTATCTGTTCACACCTTTTTTTCTGCAGGTATGTTCTAGTTTAGCCCAGAAAGCCTGTATTTTACAGCCCCCCAGAACATGTGGATCAAGCCAGCCTTTGTTACTAAACCAGGGGAATGTTGAACTGGTTTGTCTGCCAAAGCCAGCTACCCTGAGGGGGGGGGTCCTATAGGTCTTGTATAGGACATTCATTTGAATTAGCCTGAATCTAGTGTTTCTGGACACTTCTTTCAGGTACATCAATGCCCTCTCCCATTCCTTTTCAGTGATAGTGGCGGCTACGTCTTTTTCTCCCATTTTTCGTTTAATGTGGCTCTACGGGGGTTGGGCCATCTATTAGTTGACCATACAGCCGGGACACTGGTCGCCAGTTATCATTCAAGCTGTACATCTCTTTGAGCAGGGAAGTCTGTGTCGGCTCTTCCGGCCAGTCTACCCATTCCCTTTAAGCTACATGCTTAATCTGCTGGTACCATAGAAATTGTCCCTTGTCCAACCCTTCTTGCTCGTGCAATGTGTCAAAGTCCCTAAATGCTCCATATTTAAACATGTCTCCCCAGGTGTACAGTCCTACCCTTTCCCATCACCTTGCTGTGGGAAGGTCAGCAGGTTCCTTGCAAACATCCACCAGTATCGGTATGTCGGGTGATGTAGGGGGAGTAGGGATGCTAGAGTTGAAGTAATGATCTAGCCCTGTTCCACACTTGTTCGCCCAAGGCGGCGATCATGGGGGTGTCTAGAAGGCCCGTTGGTGGGGTTCATAGGATTTCTTTAAGGTGTGCAGGCGCAACCAATCGTTGCAGGAGACCAGTTTCGGCTGTGGCCTCGTCTGACATCCTTTTGATTACATGACGAAGTTGTGCCGCCAGGTAGTACCTTTCAAAATCGGGCAGTTTTATACCCCCACTTTGTATGGTGATGTCAGTGTGGCTAGTGATATCTTATGACGGGTCGGGCCCCATAAGAATTCTCTAAGGAGTGCATCAAGTTTTCTAAATGTTGGCCTAATGTAGTGGCATATAAAACTTCAGACACATAATCTTCTTGATGATGGCTGCTCTATCCATCATAGATGGAGGTAATTTGGACCAGAATTTCATCGAGTTACGTAGGCCCTGTATCACAACCGTTGTTGCGTTCGTGAGTGAGCTCAGGGTGATATTGACTCCCAAGTACCTGAACTCTACTGGCTAGCAGCGTATCCCCCACATCTTGTAGGTTCAGGACACGTCCCTACCTCAGTCCTGCCAACGGAAAAACACTGGACTTTTGTCTGCTGAACCGCATCCCAGAGAACCTTGCATAGTTATCCAATACCTCTAGCATAAACAGTGCAGATATGTGGGGCTCTCGTATATGCAATTCCTCTTATGCCACTTTGCAACCCTTTTGATATTGCCGCCGCCCCCCCTCACCACCACCTTGAATGCCTCCCAGAGTGTGCCAGCCGATCCTACACTACCTGTGTTGTGTTCAAAGTACTCATTTCTTTCCTCAGGCCTTCTCTAAACACTACTCTTCCCGGAGTCTACATGTTGGGATTCTCGCCCCAGGAGGCATGTACTGCCATGTTACTATCGATGGCGCATGGTCGGAGAGGACCATAGCTTTGTATTCTGCTCATCATTTCTCCCGTTAGCTCTGATGTAACAAAGATATAACCTAATCTGGTGTACAAGGGAGTATTCTCTACGCTGTGGATGTGGCATTCTCCACACATCAACTAACTGAAAATCCCTCAATAGGGCCCTCATTGCCTTTGCCACTGGGGTAGGCCTCTCGACCTTCTCAACTGATCTGTCAAGCTTTGGGTCCACTGTACAGTTGAAGTCCTCCCTCCCACCCCCCATAACTGCTCCATCTTTATATGGGCTATTCTTGGCATATAAATTCCTAAAGTAACCAGTGGTGTCTCGGGTTCGGGGCTTAGATGTTAATGATGTTCACCTCTGTATTTTCTGTCTATATAGCAGACTGTAATAGCTTAAATGGTACGTGCTGTGCTATCCACGTCATAATCCCTCTAGCATACACGGAGTATGTTGCTCCTATGGCAGTCCCTTTCCACTTCCTCCCCACAACCTTTTGCTCATTTTTGTTAAATGAGTTTCCTGTAACAAGGCAATATCTATCTTCTGTTTCCTCGGGTACATCATGACCTTATTGCGTTTGATATAGTTATTTAACCCCCTCACATTCCAGGTCACGATCTTCAGGTCTCCCGTATCGTCTGGTCCCTACTCCGCCCGTCTCTTGCCCTCCTTCTTACACATTGTGATTGTAGGCTCGTCCCCTCATAATGACAGAACTCCCCCCCCCCCCCCCCCCCCCCAATTATCCCCAACTTTTGCTCAGCTGCATCCCTGGATCTCAGGCTACCTCGCATCTAGTCCCTTTCCCGTTAATAACGATACTCTGAGCTCAGTAGGGGTTACCGTGCTACCTGTATCCCAACTAAACTATCCATTGGGGTGCAAGTGTCTCTTGGTGCCGCTGATCTAAAGCGGCACCTCTGGTTCCTGCATTAAGCTATCCATATACTGCACTATTCACTCGTATCTGCCTCAAGTTTCGTTGCATGCTGAATTGCATTCCGGTCCCAAAGTCAACGCCACTGCGCTGCTCGTTAGCACTTGTCGTCCACTTGGCTAGCATTACTGCTCGGAAATATCGCGGATTCCACTAGCCCGGTATACATGTACTTTATCCACCTTATAGCCTTTCCCATCACTCTGCATTAGTCTAGTCCCAAAGTCCACATTTGTGTAATGTTCATTGCTTCGTATCATCTACTTATACAAAAGTATGGCCATGGAACCCCAGATTCTCTTATCCATTCCACTCTGTCTGGTCATCTGCTACCGCTGGGCAGTTCCTTGTATCCAACAATGCCGTCACGTCCTCTGGAGTCTCAAACAGGGCTTTGTTCTTATGGAACACCTTCAGTTTCTCCGGGTACATCAGAATATATTTGTTGCCTGCTTCTTGCAACCTCCTCTTGATCGACACACTTTAGTCGCTGCCTCTGCTCCAGGAAGGTGTAGTCCGGGTACGCAGTGATGGTCGCCGATGCTCTGCTTATGCCTCCTTTCCGAAAATGCTCCAGGATCTTCTCTTTATAGTTGAATATGTTGGCAATGATCGGCTGTGGGGGTGCTCCCGGAAGTGGCCTCCTGACCAGTGTCCTGTGCGCGCTCCACTGCAAACCCGTGGGTGAGTGCTCCTGTCGCTTATAGTCACATATTCTGCCCATAGTTGGTCGGGTCCGATCCCGCTTCTCCCTTCGGGAGCCCTACAATGTGTACATTATGCTTGCATGCACGCCCTTCTACTTCTGCCCTGCTCTCCAGGTTGCGCACTTGTTGCAGTGTATGAACTTGTTTGGCGTTAGCCGCGCAGGTGGGCATGTTAGCCTTCACCTCTTTTTCCAGTCCGCCTGTGTTCAGCCAGTGCCCTCACATCTTGCCTCAGCAAATGAACATCCACGCTTACAGCATCTAGCTTAAATTCAAGCGAGGTCTTCAGTTCGGCGATAGCAATGTCAATCTTGCTCTCCCACGATGTCTTCAATTCCGCAATAGCTTTCATGATCTGTTGGTCATTCTGTGTCGGGTTACTTCCCCCCCTGACACCCCTGCATGCTTTGTCCCTTAGTTTTAACAACCTGTTTTTTTTTTTTTGTGGCAATTTAGCATACTCGTCCATTCTTTGCTGCTTTCCTCTGAACTTGGGTAGCTTGGAGGCCATCTCGATTACAGGAGAGGCTTCTTCCGCTATGAATGGTGTAACGCAGCTGTCGATTCACAGGTCAGGTGTCTTGTCTCTGGGGTTGTTTCCAGTCCGGCCTCGGTGTTGGTTAGAAGTACTGCGGTGGTGCATCTCTCCGTCTGTCACTCCTGTAGTTGCTTGGCCCCGATCCCTCGGCCTAACCAACCCCCTCCCCTCAAAACTTTGTGACAGTCAGTCTGGTCTCCTGCAGCAATCCCTGTTTCCATCCCGTGGCTCTCTGCTGTTGGGCTAGCTTTTGCTCCTGCTAGTGTTGGTCCCGCTTCAGCTTCCCCAGTGCTCGCCTGCCTATTGGAGACGGAGATCTCGCCCAAAGGTGGTATGGTTCAGGCCGCCACCGGAGGCCCCCACACCCCGAACCACTGCACACCAGACCTTGGTCCACTGTGGTTCGGGGTGTGGGGGCCTCCGGTGACCTCTTTCTGTGGCATTTTTGTAGTGTGGCTCGCTGACGCAACACCAGTTATGGGTCAAGTTATGAGTGTAGGCTGGGACTGCTGCCCTTAAACTGCAATGTGTCGCCCAGGCCTTTATGTCAACTGGTAGAATTCTTGATCATCCCATCAGTGTGGCCAGCTAGCCTTTGTGAGCTCCTGCTCCTTATGGTTCCTTTCCTTATTGTCTGGATTCCTTTACGCTTATAAGCATAGTTTGTCTGACGTCGCTTCCACCTACCAATTACCTTGCGCAGGCCGCAGCAGTCTATCCTGGTTACACCACCTCTTACTTCCTCTCACTGGCATACCAGCATCCCGTACCATCTATACCAGGGCCCATCCAGTCTTGTGCTTGTAGCCCTCCTGTCGCTTCCCCGCTGTTACCGGATGCTAGTGCGCACTGGTGGTGCCTTGGGACCAACCTGTCGTCCTTGCTGTACTGCCTTCTGACCACCCGTCTTTTGTGTGCTTTTAGTCTCAGAGTTCCTCACCGTGGTCCCAATTCAGGATCCTGGTCTTTGCCCCCGCTTGCTCCACCACTTTTTGTTTAACGCTTATTCACAAGTGGTACAATGACTCGTGGCTCTGCATGAGCATGTCTTTACTGGCCTCTTTACTCGCTTTCCGTTCTGTGCCTCCTCTTAATATGCGTGTGTGCTTCCTGGTCGGACTCCTTGTGCGGGCCCCTGTGGCTGCCCTCCGCACCTCTTTGCACGGGGTCGCCTCCTCAGGGTCACAGCTTTATGGAGGGTGCTGCTTCTCATTGCACCGACTGCCGGTGTCTTTTCCACACGCCAACTCAGGGTCCGCCTCTCGCAGTCTTCGGGCTCTGGTGTTCACTCTGCGTACTGTCTGTTATTGCTTTTATGTAGCTACAATGTATCTATTCCGGCCTTCATGCTCGCTGTTTACTACTGTGATTCGTGTTGGGCTCCGAGCCAGGGCACATCGATCACTTCGCTATGATGCTGGGCGGCCTCTTTCTGCTTTCCAGACCTGCTTGTATCCGCAGTAGCCCACATTGCTTACAGGCTCTGCGGCTCAGCTTGGCTTCTGTCAGCAGTAGTTCTTCTTCCTTTATGTACAGCTGCTCACCGTCATTGTCCCCGGGTGCCCCTCCGTCCCTGCTGCCGCAGACATGCTCCGCTCTCTCATGCGCTCCCTATCCCCAGCCTAGGAGACAGAGTAGCCACTGCATTCCGTTCCCTTCCTTGCACCTTGGGGGCCCACCATGCCGCCAAACACTCCTCTGTAGGGCTTCAAAACCTGCCCCCTCCGTCCTGAGTCTGTATGCAGTCCGATGTAATTTCTGCTTCATTCGCTTTGGCCAGACAACGTCCAGCGCTTTCCTTTGTTCATCAGTTATGCGGCGAGTGCCATTTTGGTCCTCACCCCGGGATTCACCCGACCTGTATATTCCGCCAGTTTTAGGGTTCCTTGCCTCAGATGAAAATGTACCTTCTCGTTCCTTATACATTCATATAGCGGCTGCATTACTTTCCTTCCCTAGTGCGCTGGTTTCAACACTTGTGCATGTATGGATGATTACGGATCCGCAGTAGCGTCCTTGACACGTCTGCTTACATGGCTGCTTAGCCACGCCGCCTCTAAGTATTCTTTGAGGTTGCAGGGGCAGTGGCCCACGTGCAGTGCTTTTCCTGGTTGGCTTGGTATTGTTTTAAATGTTGACTTGATTTCTAGCGTGTATGATTATAGGTGCTTTTACTGGCTGATTAAGTTTCAGTTTTTCGCTTTCTTGCATGTATGAACATGGGCGTGGTGCTGTCATCAGGCTCTCGTGCTTAGTTCGGCTGTCTTGTGGGGTTAGTCTGAGGTCAGGCCAGTTTGTCTGGTACAAACTGGCGGGTTGTCTTCTGATGTGGCTAGCCAGATACCATTTATTATTTATTTGCATTTGTTAAGCGCACATCAGACCGAAGGCATTGTGGCGCTGGTTACAGTGTTTCTTAACTTGGTTACAGACAGTTGTACCCTTGGTTACATTGGGCAGTGTTTATGCTTCAGTACGTGTACATAGAGAACACGAGAGTGGTCAGGTGCACAAGTTGGTTGAAGAGAGCAGTTTTAAGTTGTTTCCGGAAGGAGAGGGATGTTTCTGCTGAGGTTGGTGGGCAGTGCGTGCCAAAGCTTTGGTGCCAGGTAGGGGGAAGC
This sequence comes from Ambystoma mexicanum, assembly GCF_040938575.1. Classification (NCBI taxonomy): domain Eukaryota; kingdom Metazoa; phylum Chordata; class Amphibia; order Caudata; family Ambystomatidae; genus Ambystoma; species Ambystoma mexicanum. The sequence continues at coordinate 675,730,728 of NC_090924.1, read as the reverse complement.
CTGTACCTCCTGCCTTGGATCTATTGATGCGTGGTATGGTGAGACGGTTGGTGTATGTAGATCTGGTTGGTCTTGTGGACTGGGATCTAGTCAGGGTGTTGAATAGGTAGGATGGTGCTGTATGGTTGATGCATTTATGCGTCGTGGTGAGGATTTTGAAAGCAATCCTATCCTTGACTGGGAGCCAGTGGACAGCTTTCCTGGCTAGGGTGATGTGCTCTCTTTTTGGTATGCTGAGCGCTGCTCTGAGAGCGTTATTTTGGGTGGTTTGGAGCCTTGCTAGGTTGTTCTTGGATGTGCCGGCTAGGAGCGCGTTGCAGTAAACCAATTTGGCTCTGATGGTGTCTCTTACCATGGACATGCAGTTATCTTTTTGTTAGGTATAGTTTTATTGCATTGATGAGTTTAGTGCTCAATGTCGAGGCTGAGACTATTGCGCTTACTTGTTTGTCCATAGATAGGGTGGCATCTATGTGAACTCCTAGTGTTTTGACTGATGATAGGACTGGGATAGTGCAGTTGTCTATGTTAAAGTAATGTAAAGTGGGTTGAGGTTGGCGAGGGTGGTCTTCTGGCCTAAGATGAGGATTTCAGTTTTGTCCCCATTCAAGCAGAGGCCGTTAGTGGCCATCCAGGCTTGTATGGTGGAGTAGATAGTTGAAGGGCGGTGGAGTCTTGATGATAGTTACCAGACAAGGGCAGAAGTATCTGCTTGTCGGCGTAATTCGTGTAGGTGATCCCCATAGCGTCCAGTTTGTCGAATAGGGGCTTGGTAAAGAGGTTGTATAGCGTTGGGGCCGTGCAGGAGCCTTGAGGAACCCCGCAGTGGATGATGGATGGCGCTGCATGAGCTGTGTTGGAGAAGACTTTCATGGCTCTGCCTTGTAGGAAGGTGGTTACCCATGAGGCAGTGTCCTTGGGAAAGTGTGCTGCATGTGTTAGATGGTTGGTGAGAGTGTTGTGATCTACTAGTTCAAATGCTGCTGATCGGTCGAGGAGGAGGAGAGCGGGCTTGCCTTTGTCGAGGATGTTGGTGATTTCGTTTTTTTAGGTCTAGAAGGGCCGTTTCCGTTCCGTGTCCCTTACTGAATCCAGATTGCCTTTTACCTAGGATTGCCGTAGATTCCAGGTAGTGTTGGATCTGTATATGGGCGGCTTTGTCAAGTCATTTTAGGAGGAATGGAACGATAGTTGTTGGGGTTCGCGGGGTCAAGTGTAGGTTTTTTTAGGAGGGGGTGCACCCAGGCCTCTTTGAGGGTGTCTGGTACTATGCCTGACCTAAATGATGTGTTAATGAACGCAGTGAGGAGAGGTGCAAGCTGCTCAGCACATTCTTAGATGATTTTTGGGGGGCATAACCCTTATTTTTGGGGGTCACCCTTACAAAGAGAGGGTTTGAGATGTTCAAGGATGTTGATGACCTCAGTTTTGGAGATTTCGGTGAAAGCGAACTTGGGTATGTTTGCTTTGACACTGTTTCATATGTGCGTGTGAACTTTGCTTGGGTAAGGAGTTGTAGTGGTGTGATATCTTTTTTGGAGGAGGTTTATTTTTTCTAGCATGGCTGTTTGTATGCCTGTGCACCAGGCCTCGTCCTTGATGATCTCGTCTGGGCAAGTGGGAGGTATGGTTAGTTCTTTAAAGATACAGAATAGCTCTTTAGATTGAGTTAGCCGCGGTGATGCGTTGGTTGTATGCTTCGGATTTAGCTAGGAAGATGGCCTCTTTGTATTTTTTGGCTATGGTTTTAAATATATCTTTTGTGTTGTCGCAGGGATTATGTTGCCAATTAAGCGCTTGGCGTTTGTCTGTGCGCATTGATTGGAGATCCTCTGAGAACCAGGAGTTGGAGTGGAAGGATTTTTTCTCTTTTTTGCATTCTAGGGGTGCGGCAGTGTTGACTGTCCTTGTGATAGTCTTTAAATATTTCAGCGAGTGTATTAGGGTCTGATGAGAACGGGGGCTTTAGACAGGGCACGTCGAGTAGTGCGCTGATATTGGCTGCTGTGAGTTTTTGGCACTTCTAGCTATAGTAGCCTCAGCTTTGGTGGGCACTCTACTGCTCATAGTGCTGGGGATATCGAATAAGATGAGGTTATGGTCTGTCCACGGGAGGCTGGTGTTGGTGGTGATTGCTGTGTTACAGTTGTGGTCAGAGATCCAGTCTACGGTGCGTCCTTTAGCGTGTGTGGGCGCTACGATTCTTTTAGAGAATCCTAGGTTGTGGAGGTCCTTGGCTAGAGATAAGGCAGCTTTGTCCTTGAGGTCGTTTAGTCCTAGGTTTAAGTCTCCTAAGAGGAGTGATTTCGTGGATTTTTTATTGTTTCATACGAGGTGGTTAATTTCGCCTTGGAAGTTGGAGGGGCCAGGTGGACGGTAGATGGTATGAATATTAATAGTACAGTTAGGCGATTGTGCTAGTTTGATAGTCAACATTTCCCTCCTCTTGGTGTGGTATGGTTCTAATGGGTAGGGTTTCTTTGTGTATAAGGGCAACCCCCGCCCCCCCTCCTGTTTTGGTCATTCTGTCTTGTCTGATGGCATACCCTGGAGGTAGGGCTAGAGCGATGGCAGGGCCAGACGCTTGGTGAAGCCATGTCTCGGTAATGGCTAGTATGTCTAAGTCATTGGAGGTTAGTAGGTCATGTAATTCTATGGCGTGGGCATTGAGGGATCTAACATTGAGGAGAGCTCACTTGTATGGAGTATGGCCGGAGTTCTGTGGTCCTAGGGTGAGAGGATTAGGTGTAGCGTTAATTGGGGCGCAGGGATTACTGCTGGGTATATTGACTGTAGACTTACTACTGTGGTATGAGGTAGTGTTCCTTTGATAGTGTGGTGTACTAACTTTCGTGGTACGTGAGCTAAGTCTGTAGTTTCTGAGTGTTGTGTGCAGTATTGGCCTGGTGTAGGGAGGGAGCTGTGCGGGCTCTGAGTCTGACTAATCTGAGTTTTGTGTCTGGTGTCAGTACCGTGAGTTGTAGTGGTGTGGGTGTACGTATACGGTCTATTATAGTTGGGTGTCTCTGAGTGTTGATCGTGAGAGTGGTGCTCTCTGTTGCTGAATAGTGTGATCATGAGGGTTAGTAGCGCACACAATAGACGGGTGTGGAGGAGCGAGGAGAACATACGGAGTGTGAGTTAGATACACGGGGCAAACTATCACAATGCTGGCAGGCTATCACAAGGCTGGCTAGGGAAACGCTATGCATTAACATTTGCAGGCAAGCGGTGGTGACTTACGATTGCTCTGCCTTCCCTGTAGTAAGACTGTGCACATTGTAGTCCATAGTCATTGGCTCAAGTGCCAGAGTTCATAGATGAGTGTCCTCGTTGGGGGAGAGCAGGACTGCAAGAGGGATCGGGGATTCCACAGTGATAACGAGGGGATATGTTCCGGGTTTGGAGGGAGAGAGGCGATAGGTGGCAGGGCAGCGTCTCGCGCCGTAGCGCAGTGGCGGACAGGGGCAGACAGGAAGGGCATTTGGCTCACGGGCCTTAGGCTGCTGAGGGCCGGCTTCCGCCTCCGGTCCTCTGCACCGGTGATTATGCAGATCTGGTTGCTAGGCAACCGAGGGGAACGCTCCTGGTGCGTTCACGGTGGCGGCCATCTTGCCGCAGCGTCGCTCATCGGGTTTCCTTGCGGGGTGGCGTGGGCAAGGTGCGGGCACAGAGGAGCAGGCCCTGTCGTGGTAGGGGCTGGATGGCTCCTGGATGATGCGGCGGAAGCCGATTCAGTAATGTAGGGCGGGCATGCTGCTTGATGCGCCTCGCGATCAGCTCCTCCTGCAGCCTGATACAGCGTGGGCACACGGAGCTGCCTCTGGGTGGATGCAGCAGGGCCACCTGCCCATGAGGATAGTGGGCTGAGGGGCAGACAGGAGGGGACTTTGGCTCACGGGCCTTAGGCTGCTGAGGGCCGGCTTCCACCTCCGGTCCTCTGCACCGGTGATTATGCAGATCTGGTTGCTAGGCAACCGAGGGGAACGCTCCTGGTGCGTTCGCGGTGGCGGCCATCTTGCCGCAGCGTCGCTCGTCTGGTTTCCTTGCGGGGTGGCATGGGCAAGGTGCGGGCACAGGGGACCAGGCCCTGTCGTGGTAGGGGCTGGATGGCTCCTGGATGATGCGCCGGATGCCGATTTAGTAATGTAGGGCGTGCTGGCGGCTTGATGCGCCACGCGATCAGCTGCTCCTGCAGCCTGGTTCTATATATTGCTAGGGAGAAAAAAATTATCTGGGTGTAGTAAGTGGCTGAGGGGGAGGTCTAATCGGAGAGGGTATATAAATAGGGCAAACGTGCTGTTTGTGCACAATTAAAATCCTCCCTGGAAGTGATGCAGGCTTATATTCAGTTTTCTGTCCGGAGGCGAGGCAGGTTAGTTTTCAGTCTACTTTTCGATGTGACGCAGGCTAATGTTAAGAAATTTCAGAATCCTCTCTTGGGTGAGTGTTATTATTCAGTCCTCTCTAGATGTGGGCCGGCTGGTGTTCACAATTCTTTCTTAGTTGTGGTACCTGTCTGTAATCTCAATCCCCTCTAGTAGTTGCGTAAGCTGATATTCACAATCTTTGATTGAGGCTGGGAGGATTCAGGTTTGTAATCTCAATTGTTTCAAGATGTTACGTCAGCTAGTATTTGTAATCCTATCTGGATGTGAGGCAGAGAATTCACAATCCAGACCTCTCTAGATGGGAGGCAGGTTAATATTCAGTCCTCTCTAGATGTGGTGCTGACTGATGTTCACCGTCCTCGCTAGTTGTGAAGCAGTTTACTATTCACAATACTCTCTGGATGCGGCATAGGGTAATATTCAGTTGAGTGAAAAAGAAAAGTTGGCAGAGAGGGACTAATTGAGAGCCAGCGCACTGACTAAAAGTTGGTGTTAATGGGCTGCAGGTAAATGCAAGTTGTGGGTAACCTGCCAAGTTACCCACAGGAATGTGCACAACAGGTGGTTGTTTGCTTACACACTGCGCGCTTGGAGAACAAAATAAATGCAAGTTTTGCACAATTTAATTCGAAAACCAGGCAGCCTGACACGTGTTTCGAGCTGTAAGGCTCCAGCGGCAGCATTCAAGCGGAAACGCTGAATTAATTACTCAATTGAGTGCACCGAACACGCAACAGCGGTTATATAGTGGAGCCCAATTTATTGAAAAACTCATCATTAAAATTGCACAACTATTATGCTTCGCATGATTTGCAAGGACTTCCAAGCCTCAGATGAAGCTTTACTGCTCGAAACACGTGTCAGGCTGCCTGATTTTCAAATTAAATTGTGCAAAACTTGCATTTATTTTGTTGTCCAAGCGCGCAGTGTGAAAGCAAACAGCCTTCTGTTTTGTAATATTCTGTTCATCCTAGTGTGGCACAGGCTAATATTCCCAGTTCTGTCTTAGTATAGCACAGGCTAATAATCAGAGTTCTCTCTAGATGACTCAAGGTAATATTCAGTTCTATCCTGATGTGGCACTGGTCAGCATTCACAATCCTCACTAGTTGCGAAGTTGGTTAGTACCAACAGTCTGGTGTGGTGTTCTGAGGGTAGGTAGAGTGGCAGGGCTTCTGGAGTATGGTGATTGCTCTACTCCCCACGCAGGCCACACCTACCTTGATGGTCACTGCTGGTTGATTGCTGGACACCTGCAGACCTGATGGGGGAACCGCCACTTTTGGAGCTGCCCTTTGCCTCATGGCCCTAAGCCGCAGGGGCTGCCAGGCAGGGCTGCCTTGGTAGAGTTGTCTCTTAAGCGGATTAGGACCAATTTGGTCACGTGGGAGGGCTGGGAGGTGTTGGAAAGGGAAGTGAGGAAGCGGGCAGGGAGAGGGGACAAATGCGCCCGCTGCGATTTTTTTTGCTTTTTAAAACAAAATCTCGAAATAACAGGCAATGGTTATGGGAGTCGGGCCTGGCAGCACTCACCTTACACTCCTTCAAGAGTTAAATGGTGTGGGTTCTGTGCTGGACAGCAGGTCTTTTGGTCTGTGTTGTGGTGAACTGTTGATTACTGAAGTAAAAGGTGAATTTGCAAGCTGTCACCAGTGAGGTCCATGATTTATGGGGGTGCTGCCATAAGGGTAAGTGGTACGCAAGGAAGAATTAAAAGGGCTGTATTGACAAGATTTATGCACGTAAATAGGCCTGATGCGCACCATATTTGGAGGGCTGATGGATGAGGTCTATTTGAATCTCCATCCCGAGGGCGGATACATCCCTTTCCCAGTCCATGACAAAGGGGAAGAATACAGACTTGTCGATTTGAACCTGAACCCCCAATTTAAGTTCTCTATAAACACCCCATATTTCTTCCACTTGGGGTGTCCTCTGCTTCTCTAGCGGTTTCAGCGATAAAACAAACAGGGGTGGGAATGGGCATCCCTGCCTAGTTTAGCAACAACGTTGAGGGATACCGGCCGATGGGACTTAGTTACGTGGGTTTTTGCCGTCCTCTGTGATTAACCATAATCCTACGTCCCGTCCCCTTTCCTCCACTTTTGGGACATTCTGTCCTGTGGGACAGGACCAGAGCACTTTTTGTAAAAAAGCATCAAATTGAAAAATGTGTCCTTTACACGGGGTACCGCACGCAGCCGTAACCCCGCCCTCCTTGGCTCCGCCTCACGCATCGTCCTTTACTCTTCTCTGCGCAGTCGGGTCTGGAAGCACTTGTTTCACTGGGGAGACCTTTTTCTTTTCCCGTTGTCCTTCTCTCTGCTCCGGTTCTGCAGTCGCATAGTCCTGTCTACGCCAGATCGTTAGGAATTTTTTGCTTCCTCTTGCGAAAGTAGTTTCGCTAGGGCGGATCCCCATTCTCTCTTTGGAGTGTCTGGAATCGGATCACCGTTGTGACTTGTGTTTCTACTGCGACTCCCTTTCGGTCTGGGCATTTCAGCATCGTCTTGATCGTTTGGAGATCTTCCAGAGTTCCTCCATTGCATTTTCAACTCTTCGCCGGCCAGAAAAGACACCCGGTAAGTTACTTACTTTTCAGGGCACCCTGAACGGGGACTCCTTCTGAGGGTCCACCAGGTCTGAGAGGGGCTTCAAAAGCTATGCTACCAGGGTTTCTCCTGAGGTGCCTCGCAGGCCTAATGGGCGTACCTGGGTTTTCTCTGAGGTATCCGCGAGGGGCCTGCAGATACCAGATCACAATGTTCACCAATCAGGTGTTAATAGCCAGCTGAGGCATTGGCTACCTAACTTGGGTGTAATTTTGCATGTAACTTTGGCCATTGAGTGTAACCTGCTAGCCCAGTGACTGTTTCAATACCGCTTGCTTGCTTACTCCTTCCTCTGCCTCCTCTTCCCCAATCATGACACTTTCTGTTTCTCCCATTTTTCCAACTGCTTCTCTATCAACTATCCTTCCCTTATCACTAAATCTGGAAAAAAGAAATTTAAAAAGATATATTGACCTCCAACCCTGTTCTCCCTATTGCTGATAGCTGTACAAGTGCTTCCTCCAGACAGACCCTCACTGACATCCATTTGTTCCTTACCAGATCTATGGACCCCCATACAATCTCCCCTTCCTCACTCCTTGGCTACCTTTCCCACTTTTTCCTCCTCTACCACTCTTCAGGCTACCTCCACAACTCTGCAGGGGGTACCTCTGATTTGCACCCCTCCCCGGACGGTCTTTAAGGCTGGCAACATGCTTCATCTAAAGAAGGGCAGAGAGGTGGGCACTACTATACATTAAATCTTTTGGTCGGTTGGCGTGTTAAATTCTTTCACAGTATCTTACTACTTATATGTGGAGCCACCAGGTAAGAAATAGCCCAACGACACCAGGGCTATGACAAACTACTAACACCAAAGAGAAAGAGTAGGCCACTCTGTAAAACCAAGTGCTCCTAGTTTCTCCTTAATAGGAGCTACATTCTTTTGTTTTAAAGTTGTAAGTTTATAGTTTATGGTCATAATTTGACGTTCTGCTCAGAGCAATTAGTTCTCAAGTCCTTACATTTTTTTTCCCAATAATCAATCGTTCAAAATATACTGTAAATGGTTTGTTTAATCAGTTATTCCAGGCAAATCAGCAAATCCCCGGTTAACAGTATAAGCTATTTAGCCAATGCATTTCGGTGCAGAGCACCATCTTCAGGGCTACATTAGTTATAAAACATCACATTTTAATTATAAAGTTAATTGCAAGTATTTAAATGTGAGCGTATCACAAGAGATGCATCAATTCATACCGATGAACAGATAAGGGAAAGAACAGAAGTTTCCTCATTAGTATCCTCGAACCCGCTTCGACATCCTTTGCTATAAAGTCTATTACGTGAAATGCCTAACATTGTGTTCAAGAATTACCTTAGCTTTGAACGGGAAGTGTACGCGCCTCTTGTATCTACAATCCTAAGTCTTCGGGAAAGGTTCCTGCTCGAGAGAAACTGTAGTGAATTACTACGATGAACAGTATAGAGTGGAGATCCTGTGTCTATGCTGGTGGCGGATCCAGAGGCTTACCTCTGTGCTGTTGTGAACCGTGACACTCGAGCGTCGGGTAGCAAATGCACCCGCCCGAGCCTTTGGTTTTAAGGTTGCCATGGCGACCGAGAAGGCGCCACGCGTCCAGGATTGGACAGTGCAGGCGCGCCTCCAGTCCCACCCTCCCAAGGGGTTGGGAGGGTGGGACTGGTGCTCTCCATGATGACACTGTTTGTAATCATGCACTGCCTTGGGAGCCCCGATCTGCAAGTAATTAACGGAAAAATGCCGGTACACCCCCCGAGGGGTGAAATGAACCATGTCGGACCCATACGGGTCCTAATGTGTGTGATATGGTGTGTAATGAGACGGAACGTCCCATATTATAAATGACAAGTAAAAATACACGGTCATGCCTCAACTCATTAGAGCGCCACTGTGCCTAATCTTGTGATCTCCTCACACGGGGGGATATATATGTAGCAGACAAGTGTATTGTCCATATGGGGAAAGAAACCCCAGCAGAATTATATAGAGGACCCTTAAAGTAATCTCTACCTAAACAGTGGTAACGGTCAAAATAATCACTCTTTCTCATCCATTACAAGTTAGGCATTTCCAATTGGTGGACCATAAGCATGGTCATATTATCATATGGACTCGGGAGGATAATTCCCCTGGCTAATTGCATGCATCTACATTCTTACCAACATTATCCGCAGATTTTTGTGATAAACCAACACGATGATAGTCAAACAAATGCACATCATTCTTAAAGAAAACAAGCAAAATGTAGCTCTTCATTTAATCTTTTTGGTGTCAGAGTTCCAAGTTTGTCGATCCAAAAGGCTTCCCTCTGGTCAAGTCTCTGTTGTATATTCATGTGTGGTTCTACTTTCTTCACCACTTCAATTATTTGAAATCTGATCTGGGAGAAATTGTTTTTTCAAGTCCCAATGTCTTGCCACTGCCGAATTTTTTGTTGTGGTTGCGAATGCAGGAACGGTGCTCGTTCCATCTTACTTTTGCGGTACGTGTCGATTGTCCCACATAATACAATCCGAACGGGCATCTTATGGAGTAAATAACATTGATGGAATTACATGTTCCAAAATGTCTGAGCTTTACTTTCTCTCCTGTGTGTGGATGGTGTACTATGTTGCCTTTGAGTATGTATCCACAGTTGGTACAATTCAAACATGGAAATGTTCCAGTTTTTGACGTTTCTTTCGTGGAGTTGCTACTCCTTGTTTTAACCAGTTTATTTTTCAGATTCTGGCTCCTCTTGTAAGTGAAAGTGGGCATTTCCTTGAATAGTGGTTCTACCCTCATCTATGGTCAATATGGTCCAATTCTTTTTGATTATATCTTTAATACGTTTACTTTGTTTAGAATATTTGGAAACAAACACCATGGTGGTGTTTTGTCTGTTTTAGGTTGTGTTTTCAAGAGATCATCCCTTGTTTTGTGTCCCAATCTCTCTTCTGCCTGTTCAATTTGAGAACTTGTGTAACCACGATTCAGAAATGTATCTCCCATCTTGTTGATTGCTTCTTCAGTCTGTCGGATCACTAACGATCCTCTTCACTCTTAACATCTGACTGTACGGCAGGTTCCTTATCAGGCTTGGTTGGTGGAAGCTTAATTTGTGGACAATGTTATTCCTGTCCGTAGGCATTTGATAAATGTTTGTCTTGAAACCTGCAGTTTCTTTGCTGACCTTTACATCAAGGAAATGTATTGTTTCCATAGAGAATTCTGATGTAAATTAGCTACGTTGATCAATGCTGTTCAGATATTCAAAAAAATTCTTATGTATCATGCCAAATTCCAAAAATATAGATATACCGAATCCATAAGCTGATCTTGCCGTTCCACCTCTCATTTCTCAAAACATGGTCCATTTCGAACTTCTACATTAATTCATTGGCGTAATATGGAGCCATGGTGGCCCCCATTGATGATCCCGCCGTCTGGAGAAAACTTTTTTATTGTATTCAAAATGAGTTTTCACTGAAATTCAAGTAATGCCATGATTTCTTTTTGAGCCAGGATATCGCCGCCTTGTAGTAATAGCCATTCTACTGCTGCTCTTCCTTGATCATGTGGTATCGATGTATAAAGACTACTACATCTATTGTGAACAAGATGTCTGTTTTGATATATTCGCATTCATTTAGATATTGCAGAAAATGAGTAGTGTCCTTCACATGTGGTTTTCTGAATTAATGGCTGTAAGAAGTAGTCTATGTAGACTCCCAAAGGTTGTAATATGATGTTGGTGCCAGCCACTATAGGTCTACCAGGTGGATTGATGAGACTTTTGTGCACTTTTGGTAGTGTGTAGAAGTGAGGAATTTTCGAGAAGTTATTTGTAAGAAATTTCTTAGTGTGATGGTTGATACAACTAAGTTCCTCTGCTTTGACAAGTAATTCTTCCACATTTTGTCCAATCTCAATGGTTGGATCCTTATCCAGTCTGGCATACGTATTCCGATCGTTCAGTTGTCTGACATTCAGCATTAGGGATGTAACGGTATTATGGTATACCGTTAAAGATACCGTGAACCACTTAATTGAACAATAATAACTGTCACATTGTTTATACCGGTAAGTGTGCTTTTCAATCTGATTTGGCAAGGCTGCAGTAAGCAAGTGCTGTGCAGTCTTGGTCTTGCAGTGTTGGATGTGCCGTCTGCCAAGTAGTTTCAGTTGGAGCGATTTTTAAATGCCATTCCATAAACCACACGTGCCTGACACAAAATCAATAGGTTGGCAATAGGAAGAATAAATACAGTGCCAAGAAGGAAAAGGGTTTATTTTGGGTTGGCGGCTTTGAGGTTTATATATTTATAATGGATACAGTTTTCTAAACATATGACAATGGGGGATTTCCCTGGTTCCATCATTGAATTTACATATAAGTCACACTGCGAAATTTACTAATCTCTGTGGGTATTCCCTGCTGCCATACCAAGGTTTAACATGTCCGTGATTACTGAACACCAATTGGCCCGCAAGTCAACTAAAGGCTGTAACGTAAAGAGAGAGTGCGTGTTCGTGTGTATGCGCACAAGCGTATACTACCATCAGACTCCATTGATCTGTGGCATGCAGGTTATCAAAATGGCAACATGTTCACTAGTAGCCAGTGGGGGGGCTAAATGCCTAAATGACCACTTAAGAAAAGCCATTCAGTTTGCGTTGCCAGTCGGAGCAGGGCTCCCCTCACCCCTCCTCCTCTCCACACGTGTTTGAGTTTGGTGGAAGCCAAGGGTGGCATTTCAGTGGAAAGTATATTGAAAAGCCCAATTCTGGCCCTGGGTGCCTGGTTTTCTTTGTGATGATAAATCTGACAATGTGACCTTTTAGAAAATATTGGTTAAGATTAGTTAACTCCACCTGCTATACTGCGATAACCATGATATACCGTCATTTGGCAAGAAGGTTATTGTACCGTCATAAAACGAATACCGTGACACCCCTATTCAGCATCATGTTCTGTAGTATCAAGGAGCACTAATGCTCCACCTTTATCTGCACTTCTTATGGTCAGTTTTTCATCGCTATACAGTTTCTTGATTAACTCCCATTCATGGGATTTCATATTCCCCCGTCCTTTAGATTTAAATTCAATTTTCTCGGTCTTTCATGGTTTGTTTCTGAAAGATTTCAATAGATGGCACATTGATGGGGGAATGAATCCACTCTTTCCTCTAAATTCTTTGAATTCTTCATCACTTTCTCTCCTTAGTGGTACCTCTAGTTCATTGAAAGACTTTACTTCATTTTTCTTACGAGCTTGAAAAGTTCCACCCGGGTATCAAAGAGCTATTATATGTAGGTACGAAACTTAGGCCCTTCTGCAGCATCTTAATTTCTTGTTCAGTAAGTGTTCATCTAGCCACTCTCAACCTGCTGTCAAACACTCCTCTGACATCTGCCACCTCCTCGAAGAACTGGACCTAGATGTCCTCGCTCTTACGGAGACATGGTTCACGGCTTGCTCTGTCACAAGCTTTGACACTCTACTCCCTGATGGCTACAAGATCCTCCCTGCACCCAGATCTACTCGACCTGGAGGGGGCGTAGCCCTCCTCTTTCTTGAGCAGTTTCATTCCTCAACGGATAACAAGCTTACAAAGACTAAGGCGAGCACGCCAACTGCCAAGTCTCTGTTGGTGCTAGTGAATCCCCCAGTCAAAGCTCAGATCTGGATCCTAGTCTCAGTCCTCAGGCTTCAGAGGATTCCGTGACCCTAGGTCTCATAGGACTGATCGCAGAGAGGTAACTCCCGTCTGAGACGGCTACAAGGTTGTTTTTTCTATCGGGCTTCAGCCTCCGATTCAGGGACAGGTAGTCTCTCCGCCAAAAAGTCTGAAAAAATTATACTTTTTGGCGCTCGCACGAGACTGCAGTGGGAGGATGAATCTCGTCTCATCTGGAGGCATGGCAAACCATCACTGAAGACTGGTGGGTTTTGTGCATACCTCTGGCGGGCTTCCGCTTGCCACCCCACCCTTCAATCCTCCCTTTCAGCAGTCGGGGACACCCACCCTCAGAGCTGAGGTCCAGAAGCTTCTAGATCTCAAGGCGGTGGAACCTATTCCCCTAGTGGAATGAGGGCAGGGCTTCTACTCTAGTCTGTTTACAGTGCCCAAATCCAACCAGGCTGGCCTGTGCACCATTCTAGACCTCTTCAGTCCTTGAATTTCTCTTGGGGAAGAGAAAGATGATCATGCCCTGCCAAATAAGGTCCTCTTCAGAAGGGCGACTGGCTCAGCGTTGTGGACCTTCAGGATACGTAAATGCATATCCTGATCTGGAGCCCGCATCGGAAATATTTGCGATTCTCCCTGCGAGATGAGCACTTCCAGTTCAGAGTGCTCCCTTTTGGTCTCAGCTCAGCGCTGCGTGTCTTCACGAAGATGTCAGTCATTGCGTCCTTTCTATGACTACAGGTTATTCATGTGTATCCATATTTGGACTGGCGGCTTCTGCGCAGTCCCTGTCCAGTGAAAGCCTCGAGCAATCTTCAGTCTCTCCTTCAGCTCCTGTTAAGTCTTGGGCTGTCTGTGAACTGGTGGAAATCCCCCATGACCATCTCTCAGGACCTGATATTCCTGGGTTTCCGTTGGAACACCATCGACTGCAGAGTGTACTTGACTGTGGACAGGATGGTGCATCTGTTGACCACGTGTCAAGTTTTCATTGTCAGAGCATGTCGGCCTGGTGGATCCAGAGGCTACTAGGCCTCATGCCCTAGTGTGTGCTTGCTCTTCTCAAAATGCGTCTGACACAGATGGCTTTTCGGAGTTCCTGGCTTCAGGCAGTGGACCCGGACACCAAAATGATTCTGGTCCAACACTGCATGTTGACAGATCATCCTATGGTGGTCATCTTCCAGCAATCAGTCAGTGGGTGCTTCTTTTCAGGAGCCCCCCCCCTCAAGTGACCATTACAACGCACTCCTCCCTTACCAGGTGGGGCACGACGATTATCTTCAGGTTTTCGACCTATGGTCGTCACAGGACATTCAATTTCACATACATTATCTGGAGCTTATGGCTACTTTCCTGGTGCTCAAAGCTTTTAAGCCAGTGATTGTGAACAAAGTGGTTCAGCATCCGCAATGCGGTATCCATGTTTTAAAATCAACAAGCTGGGGGTGGGTGGGTAACCAAGTCACCTCCCCTTGTAGTTCTAGCTATTCATATTTGGGAATGGGCCATTCAGCACAGTGTTTGGCTGCTGGCTCTGCACATCATTCCAGGCCAGCTGAATGTAACTGCACTCTCCAAGCTGGCATGCAGTGGTCTGCTGTGAGTGGGACCTGAACACCAAGATCCTCTCCAACCTTTTTCGCTTTTGGGGCACTCCAGAAGTGGACCTCTTTGCAACGTCATCTAACAGGAAACTTCCTCTTTATGCTTCCAGGAACAAGCTTGGGGCTTCTTCCCTGGGGATGCTCTCGAGATTCTGTGGCACAACATGAGGGCCTACGCCTTCCCGCCTCTTCCTTTGTTTCACCGGGCGCTATGCAAGCTCAGAAACACTAATTGCGCACTCCTGTTCATAGCCCCGTGATGGCCAGCCAGATTCTGGTTTTCGGAGCTTCAGCATCTGTCAGTCTGCTCACCGATCAGGCTTCCACTGATGGCCGACTCGCTTCACCAGAGCGATCAACAGATGTGGCACCCCTCCCTACAGTCAATCAGCTTGGCGGCCTGGTGCCAGAGTTCAAATCTTAAACTTGTCCGCCGATAATATGCATATTATCCAGGTGGCTAGGAAACCTTTCTCTCAGAATACGAGCAAATGGCTCAGTTTCGGTCACTGGTGTTTAGCAAGGCAGCTGGACCCCCGAGAAGCTACAATCGGCACGGTCCTGTCGTTCGGTTCTCATATGGCAATTTCAGGCATACATGTCTTGTAGGACTTATTTGTCGGCTATCGCTGCTTACCTGTCCCCGGACTCTTTGTCTTTTAATGACAGGGTTTGTCAATGAAAGACCCTTTGCAGGTCTAGTGCATGTTTATCCACTGGTGCGCAACCCACATCCAAAGTGGGAACTCAATGTGGTCCTCGCTGCCTTATGCCATAAATCTTTTGAGCCCATGGCTACGGTGGAGTTGAAGTTCCTTTTGTGGAAAATGGCTTTTCTGATTGCTGTGAGCTTCAGGCCTTGTCTGTGGAACATCCATTTCTCACCTTTCACAAGGATATGGTTGTCCTCAGGACCAATCATTCTTTCCTTCCAAAGGTGGTATCCGATTTCCATCTGAACCAATCGATTTCCTTACCAGTGTTCTTTCCAGACCCGGTCTCAGATGCCGAGCGGCTATTTCATAATTTGGATATCAGACGAGCTCTAAAGTTTTATTTGGATAGAACCTCTAAACTACGGAGCTCTTACCAGCTCTTTGTGACCTTCGGGGACCCAAATGGAAAGCCGGCCTCAAAAGCAGCTATCGCCTGATGGACTGCTTCCTGTATTTTGGAGGCATATTCCTTTCAGGGCCTTCAGCCTCCAAAGGGAATTCATGGCCATCTTGTGCCGGGCAAGGCGGCTGCCGTTGCCTTTCAGAAATAAGTTCCCTGTGAAACGATTGCCAGAGCAGCTATGTGGGCTTTCCCCATCAGCTTTTTGTAAGCATTACTGTATAGTCCTGAGCTCCAGAGCTGATGGTCAGTTCGGGCAGGCGTTTCTTAAAAACCTCTTTCAGTAAAGGAGTTCCAGCCACCCGGTTTCCTGTGAGGAGTGCTTGGTAATCTCAAAGTATGGAGGAAGGGGGACAGGACGTAGGAGTAAAACAGTTACTCACCGTAGTGACTACCTTACTCCTAGTGCATATTCCCCTTTCCTCCATACGCCAGCCCGCTGTCACCTCTAATAAGTATCCTCTATTATTGCTTAATTGGTCTCAAACCTGGCGATGGAAAAGGACTTTAGGGCAATGCACAGGTCAGAGCGAAGGAGGGTGGGGTTACGGCCATGTGCAGTACCCTGCGTCAAGAGGACACATTTTTCAATTTGTTTTTTACAAAAAGTGCTCTGGTCCCGTTCCACAGGATGGAATGTCTCAAAAGTATGGAGAAAAGGGGACTAAGGTAGTCACTGTGGTGAGTAACTTTATTTCTGAGGCTTGTGGAATCTGCTTAGATCACATGCTGTGCATAGGCCGACATCTAGTGGAAGCTGCGGAGTATTAGTTTGTTTTTCGAAACTCGAAAATGGACGTCGACACAGGGCGTGCCAGTAATACTATCCCTAGTGTGACGTCCACTGTACCCAAGATCCCTCACGCTTCTAGGATCCTCAGATTGTTTTTTTCCGCCATACTGGTCGGAAGCATTTTGCAGAGTCCCCTGGCCTTAGCCATACTTTTGCCAAAATATTGATTAATTTACATCCTTCCCCATCCCAACGTCGAACTTCGACACTCGACGCCGGCTGGAGAAGAAATCGACCGTCGGCTGCTGAATGACGGATTTGGGCCTCGGAAGGCCTCTGGCCTCGGCCCTGCAAGTAGGGAGAGTGGGGGGGTTGGACATACCCTACACTCTTGGTATATAGGCGCACCTTATACATTTCCTACACGTAACAGCCCGCTGCCTCAAGGTGTGTATGGAGGGTACCCCTTTTCAATTCTGTCCCAAGTGCAATCGCAAATACCCTTGGGTCGACAGGCACGCCACGTGCAATCTCTGCTTGCCGAGGGACCACCCCGAAGCGAACTGCAGAGCGTGTAGTAGGTTTAAACCTAAGACACTTAAGGACCGTTCGACGCGTTGGGCCCACCACGCCAGGCAGGCGGCCATGGCAGCGGAGGGCGCCTTCAGCGATGGCAGCGACGCCATGCTTTCGGACGGCGAGGGCATTACGGCGTCGAAAGACAGCCGAGCGCAGGTCCCCAAACTCGGAAGGTCGTCCGACAGGGCGGCTATGGGGAAGACCCCCGGCTTCACACACCACTCACACCACTCACACCAAACACACGAAGTCCAACCGAGACTCGACGTCGTCGAGTTCTCCGAAAAAGGCACAAACAGAACGGTCCGAATCGGTGTCCTCTGGGCGTTCGAGATCGCCGCATGACTCCAGGCAATCATCCACTCTTGCCTCGCTCCCTAGCCTAACAGAAATTCGATCGTCGGAGGACGAAGACGACTTCCACCCCCAGGCCGCACTCCAGAAGTCGGAGCCCGCAGACAAGATCAGCGCGGCCCCACGTTCGAAGGACAGGGACTCAACCCCGATCCTCGACACCAGGCGTCGAAAACCTCCGGAGCCACAAAGGGACAGGGAAAACACTTTTCCACTCACGGGGAGGGGGGAAAATAGCAGAAGAAGCAGCCTCTGCACTCTTCCACACCTGTGAAACACTCCACCACTCCTAAACAGGCAGACAAGATCAGGTCTGCTGATATTTCAAAAACCAGCAAATCTACTCAAGATTAAATCTCCAACTTTCTGAGAGTCATTCCCAGTTCCAAAAAATGGTCCAGTGATGACATAGATAGGGTCATGTCAAGGATGTCTTTGGCAGACTTTTACGATAAAAATCCAGACCATTTCCTTTCATATGATCCACAAGGGGCTACACCCTCAGGCTCTAATGATCCTATTCCCCCCTCTCCCCCCGAGTAAGAAGCCCCGGTTTGAGACACCGATGAGGTCTACAGACCCCTTCGAGGTACAACCATACTCACGGTCATACTCATTGTATCAAGGAGAGACGTCCTTTGGTGAGGACCAAGATTTTGGCATGTTAGAAGAGCAAACCGGGACGGGCTACTATGGGGATGATGAGGACCAGGAAGAGGAAGACCCTGAAACCTACAGAGTAGATTCCCCGGTAGAGAAGGAAGCCCCGGTTACCGACTCCCCTGTCAATAACCAACCCCTCCTGAACGAGGTTCTCGCACGTGCAGCAGAACATTTCCATATTGACACCCACAGTGTCCAGGAGGAGAGGGACTTCGCCGAGGAGTTAGTGGGAGCAAGGAGGCCTGTTGCCCAGACCATCCCTATCCTTAAGTCCATTCAGTGAAGAATAGACCCGTCCCTGGTCAACCCGAACCTCACCAGAGCAGTCAATCCCAGAGTTGAAAAACTTTTCAGGGCAGCCCGGTCTGACCCCCTCTATATAAGAGGACATCTGAAGCCAGACTCCCTAGTTGTCACTAACACTCGTAAGAGGGCTGGAACACCCTTGTCATCGTCCGAAGCTCCTCCAGACAAGGAGAGCAAAGAACTATATGGTTTCGGCAGGAAAGTAGCCTCCACGTCCGCCTATCAGGCAAGGATTGCAAACTCCACCACCCTGTTGGCCAGCTACAACTGCCATCAGTGGGAAGAAGTCGCGGCACTCATAGCCTCTGCACCAGAACCCTTAAAGGGCCAGTTGGCACGAATTTCCGCAGAGGGTAGAGCCGTGTCTGGTTGCATTTTAAAAGCAACTTTTGACCCCGCGGACAACGCAGGCAGATTGATAGCAGAAGGTACTGTTATCAAGAGACATGTGTGGTTACGGTAGTCTGGTTTTAAGGCAGAAACCCAGGCATCATTGTCGGACAAACCGGTGGAAGCCGATCTGTTTGGTAAGGCGGTCGAGGATGCACTGAAGAATGCCATGGACGAATACGAGACACTCAAGTCCCTTAGCCAGTTAACCAATAAACCCCCTAACCAGAGGGGGAATAATAATTTTCGTTGCCCACGCGGCCAAAATTCCCAGAGAGGATCTAACTATTCCCAGGGGCAGGGTACACAGTGGAACAGCCAACAGTCTACCCAGGGTTTTGGCAGGGGTAATAGGAGAGGATGTGGTAAAGGCAGAGGCAGCCCCAGTAAAGGAGGCGGCACGTCTCCACCAAAGCAGTGACGCTCAGTTCAGGGTCCCTTCTCACGCAACCCCAGTAGGGGGACGCTTTTCCAACTTCACCCAGGCTTGGGAAGGGATCACATCAGACAGATGGGTGCTGTCAACAGTATCCAACAGGGTACTGTATAGAACTACTGCAGCGTCCCCGGAACCATCCTCCACGACAAAGAGTACACTCCTTAGAACATCAGAAGATTCTCCTCGAGGAGATCGCCATTCTGCTAGCAAAGGACGAGATAGAACTAGTCCCGGGACACCAGGTAAACAAGGGTATTTATTCAACTTACTTCCTTGTGCCAAAAAAAGATTTGACAATGCGCCCAGTATTGGACTTACGGCCTGCCAACAAGCATGTCAAGCCCCAAAAGTTTCGTATGACTACGCTACAAGAGGTAATCCCCCTCCTAAAAAAGGGGATTACCTGGCAACCTTGGATATGAAAGCTGCCTATTTTCATATTTCCATGTTCCCAGCACACAGAAGGTACTTGCGCTTCAAGGTGGACAGTCGGCACTACCAATTCAAGGTACTGCCCTTCGGGATAGCTTCGGCACCAAGGGTATTCACCAAGGTACTGGCGGTGGCGGCTGCATATCTACGCAGGGAGGCAATCCCGGTGTACCCTTATCTGGACGACTGGCTCATAACGGGGGAAACCCCCAGTAATTTGCAGGACAAACATTCAAAGGATTATCGACCTCCTCCACGAATTGGGCTTCTCAATCAACGAGAAAGTCAAGCCTGGTGCCAAGCACCTCCAAACAGTTCCTAGGAGCAATCCTAGATACTCGAGAGGGGTTGACATTTCTTTCAGAGGAAAGAATTCAGAATGTACTACTGCAAATTCCGCAATATCAGTCCGGTCACCAAATAACGGTACGCAAAGCAATGTGTTTGCTGGGCATGATGCCGTCATGTATTTACCTGGTCCCCCACGCGCGCCTGCGTCCCATGCAGGAATGGTTGGCGAAACGGTGGTCAGTGGGACGATCTAGTAGTCGTTTCGCCAACACTAGTACAAAGCTTTCACTGGTTGACAAGAGAATCTTGCACAGGGAAAACCCTTTTACGATCCCGAAGTACAGGCAGTGGTCACTACTCATGCATGTCTGATGGGGTGGGGAGCCCACCATCTCCACCACACAGCTCAGGGTCTCTGGTCTCCCTCAGTCGCCAAGAATCACATCAACCTGCTAGAGCTTCTGGCAGTATTCAGAGCGCTTGAAGCATTCGAGCCCCACCTACTAAACCTGTCAGTGCAAATCCGGAAAGACATGTTCTACCTGAACAAGCAAGGAGGGACTCGTTCGCCAAATCTGTCCAAGCTTGCCCAGAAAATCTGGATATGGGCACTCAGACGGAACATCTTCCTGTCATCACAACATGTTCCAGGGGAGCTCAATTCCCTAGCAGATGCTCTGAGCAGAGACTCCCTCCCAGAGGAACACGAATGGGTTCTACACAGAGAGGTCGTAGAAGAGATCTTCTCTCAGTGGGGTTTCCCCACTATAGACTTATTCGCCACAAGCGAAAACAGACAATGCCCAGGATTTGCATCCAGGTTCCCCCAACCAGACTCCCAGGGGAGCGCCCTGTGGATGAACTGGTCAGGGATGTTTGCGTACGCTTTTCCACCAACTCCTCATCAGGAAGGTGGTCAACAAGATGAACAGAGTTGATGGTGCTCGTCCTAGTTGCTCCCATGTGGGCAAGGCCACCGTGGTTCCCAAACCTACGCAGGATGGCGGTGTGCGAGCCCATCAAACTTCCAGCCTGGTACAACCTACTGTCGCAACACCAAGGTCAAACAGTGCATCAGCAACCCAACTCCATGAACCTGGCAGCATGGCTCCTGAGGTCATAGTTTGGACATCTCAATTTACCACAGAGGTGTATGGACATCCTAAAGGAATCTAGGAAACCAAACACAAGGCACTGTTACTTTGACAAGTGGAAGAGATTTGTTATCTGGTGCCAGAGTAGACAAATCAACCCAGTTGATTGCACTCCTTCCACTATTGTTACATACATGCTCCACCTGCTAGATGCAGGATTGGTTTTTAACTCACTGAAAGTACACTTGGCAGCCCTGTCGGCATACACCACTTCCCATAACAAGGTCTCGTGGTGGAAAGTACCAGTAGTTAAAGCCTTCATGGAAGGAGTAAAGAGACTTCACCATCCTATTTCAAACCCACCACCAGGGTGGGACCTTAATGTGGTGCTATCTAAGCTCATGGACCCCCCTTTCGAGCCCATGCATAAAAGCAGTCTCAAACACCTGACTTCTAAAACGGTCTTCTTAGTAGCCATTACTTCTATAAGAACGGTCAGTGAAATGCAGGCCGTGTCAGTGCAGGATCCCTTCTTTACTGTCCATAAAGGCAAACTGGTTTTACGCACACACACCCTAGGTTCTCACCTAAGTTTATATCTAAATTCCACATAAACCAGTCCATCGAGCTTCCGGCTTTCTTCCAGGACCCTCAAAGCTCGGCTGAGGTGAAACTACACACCCTAGATGTGCGTAGGGCGGTCCTCTACTATGTAAATAAAACCAGACCGCTAAGGAAAACAGATCAACTGTTTGTCTCCGTAGCTACAGGCAGAGAGCGGGATCGCATCTCTAAAGGTGCCATCTCGAAGTGGATTATTAACTGTATCCAGCTGTGTTACTCACTCTCTGAAAGAACTCTGCCTTTCACGCCAAGAACCCACTCTACTAGAGGCATTGGGGCCACTCTGGCTTTCATTGCAAATGTACCCCTTGACACCATTTGCAAAGCAGCTACTTGGAGCTCTATTCACACTTTTACTCAGCATTACTGCATTGACACCCATTCCAAGGCAGATACACAAGTGGGACAAGCGGTTCTAAGACACTTATTTGCTCATGACCCTTCTCACATCCCACCTCCTTCAGGTACTGCTCGCTAATCTATGCACAGCATGTGATCTAAGCAGATTCCACAAGCCTCAGAAGGGATACATTACTCACTGTAATTGTATTTCTGATGCTTGTATCTGCTTAGATTCACATGCGACCCACCCTTCCTTCCCTCTGAGAGAAGGCATGATTGCTTGTAGTCTTACCTTTCTATCTATCTGCTTGGATTATCTGTACTCGCGCTACTCCTCATGCTACCTCATGTCGGGAAAAAATACAATCTGAGGATCCTAGACGCGTGAGGGATCTTGGGTACAGTGGACGTCACACTAGGGATAGTATTACTGGCACGCCATGTGTCGACGCCCATTTTCGAGTTTCGAAAAACAAACTGTAATACTCCGCAGCTTCCACTAGATGTCGGCCTATGCACAGCATGTGAACCTAAGCAGATACAAGCATCAGAAATACGATTACGGTGAGTAATGTATCCCATTCATGCAAGACTAAACTAACCGGGAGCCCTTCTTGTGTCCATAATGTGATAACGTTTTATCATATGTGGGATTAACTCACTTGCCAATAGTTTATAAAATCCCACCATGCATCCATCCCTGGTGCTCTCCCCATCTTCATTCTTTGAATAGCTAACCGCACTTCTACCTGAGTGAATGTTTGTCCAGCTTTACAAACCCGTCCCTGCTTAACTGGGGGACGGACACATCCTGCAGATAGTGCTCAGGTCCCATCATTTACCTCCCTCTCCACAATGAAAGATCATGGGTTTGCAGCATTTTATGAGCGATTTCGTCAGTGGTTGTGCATACTATTCCTTGTGCATCCATAATCCCCTCCACTCATCGCCTTGCTCCCTGATCTTTGCTGCTGGAAGTGCATCCGCCTTATCAACCTTCTCCTAGATTATCTGATATAGAAACCAACTGGTGCCCCACCGTGCCAAACTCCAGCTCTTGCAACTCCTGGCTCTTCTCCCTAGCTGCCTTCAGCTTGTCCCTTTCAGACCATTCTTCACCCCCTCATCTTTAATGCATGGATCTCTACCTTGAGCCTATCCGCTATGAGGACCATTTCCCTTTTCTTAGATGCCCCTAAGAGGTCCGCCCTCTTCCTCTCCCTCAAATCCCCCATCTGAAGCCTCCTATGTAAAAGGATGGACAACACCCTTTCTTTAGAAGTTTGAACACCTGCCCAATCTGTCCACCCAATATACAGCTCTCCTCCCCAGCAAAAAACCTAGTCTTTCGCATTAAGAGCATGTCCAGGTCCAAATTCTGGTATTCCCTAGCCACCAGAGTGCGCTGCTTGGGTGAATTCATTACTTTCACATTGAGGGTCTCCACCTGAAGCTGGTCAGCCAGCCCACCTACTCCCTCTTATCAAAACCATAATCCTAGCAACCATACTTTTCCACTACGTCCAGTGGAAACCTACCCAACTTTAAGAACTTCACGCCCCTTCACTACCCAAGCCCTCCCCCCAGCCATGGTTTTATCCAAGACACCCAAGGTGGCTTGCTCTGCAGTCTGTCCCTCACTAACACAACTCTACCCCTCACTGTGCAACCATTCCCACCCCTCTGCAAATCCAAGATCTCAACTTTACCCTTCCAGATCAACATCCAAGTCACTGCACTGGGATCCGGGTATTCAGTCTTTTACATTTTCTACCGCCTCGCACAGTTTCTAGTGAGGAAGCCCCTCCCTGATGGACTCTGGTCTGCAGGAGCGCTGTCTGTCTCTTGCTGCTTTGCCCTTTCTGGATTTGTGTTGGCACTGGTGCGCCTGCTGGGCCTCTCAACTAGCACCAGGGGCCTACAATCAACTTGTCGGGGGGGGCCATGCATACTCCCACCTCCAGCTGCCTTCTGTGACTTTCCCTGGGCTGGTATTTCCAATGAAGGCCTTCTGACTCGCCCCAGCCTTACACCAGCTACCAGGCCTCCAGCGTGGCAATCTCCACCCCCACTCTGCATTTCTCAGTGTACACTGTTGGTCCTATTTCATCCGATCCGCAACACAGCTATAGCCTCCCAATGCAGGTCTATCACCGGCTGTTACGGGTGATACCTGCTGCTGCCGCCGCCTCAGCTGCATAAGTCTGTAAAGACTGGAGGGTGGGTATGGCAGAGTCGAAACACAGAGCACCCCAGCCAAGATTCTGTAAGTGGTAGAACGTGGGGGAGCAATCAAGGCTTAGCTTTCAGGAGGTGATGCAGACCGGTTCTTATGTGCAGTGTAGTCCCTGAGCACCCACAAAGGAATGTCCACACGGTTAGTGGAAACCCAGTTCTTTATATACATAAGGTTTCAATTATATACACAATCTCAATAAAAACCTTTGTGCTCAGTTAATTCTTAAAGAATGAATCTATACAGTCTCAATGTCATACCACAATTACTCTTGATTCCATTAAAATGCATCAACTGTACTCCATTTCAAATGACCTACAAATCAGTTAATAATGTGAACCAACAATAGATTTGGGAGAAAAAAAGTTGAGCAATAAGCAGAAATTTACTTCAGCTACTAAGTCAGTTCTGTGTGAGGATCACCCCAACTGGGCAACTTGTAAACAAGGATCCAATACAAGCCCAGTCCATATATTCATAGGTCTTATTTCCCTCTAGAAAGGTTCTACTACACCAATTTACCTGGTTTAGCAGAGTTCGACGTTGGATTGTCGACTGATCCTTCTTGAGTTCTCCCTTTAAGGCAGGAGCAACAGATCGTGGAGATCCCACGAAGAAAAGGTTGAACGGCAGCGAGGCAGCAGCTTCCGTCCTGGCAGTGCTAGTCGACGTCCTGCAAAGATGAGGCCTGCAGTGCACCTAGACGACGACAGTTCGTTGTTGCAAAGAGATACTGAAGAACTTTAGCCCAGAAAGGCTGTTGGGTCGTTGGCGTCTTCAGGTGGCGGGAAATTCACCAGCGGATTCTCCTCAGCGGGTCGGCATCCTTGACTGTCTCTGGCGGGACAAAGTGGTAGTCAGTGATTAGCGAGGGACTCCTTCGTTCAAAATGTTCTTAGGCAATCGAGCGTTACGGCTCCGGTCGACAGTGATTGACTTCAATGTCTGGGCGCTTCGCTTTGTGATTTTGCGGCGGTCCCCTTCTCCGGTCTGCAGCCTTTACAGGGTCTGACGTCCAGGGAGATGGTCCCTTGTAGCTTGGGAGAGATCTCCTAGCCAGGTTCCCTCTTGTATCAGTTTCTTGAAGGCACAGCAGCTTTCAGATTGAATCTCAGGGAACAGTGGTTCACCTTCTTCCGGCTCAGCTTTGAAGGTAAGCATCGGGCATCGACTTCAGCTTCTGAAAGATTTCCATCAGTGAGAGGTCCCCAGAAATACTGTTTGGTCTCTCATTCACTCTGCTGAGTCACGCTCAGGCAACTTATCATTCAGAAGGGCATTCATGCAACCAGCCAATCGGGCTCACAGTGCATTCAGGCCATTCTTTTACATCCGGACACTCAACAAGGAATGTGGATTCGGACAAACACCCAGCCATTCAGCACCCCACAGTGCATTCATACCAGTTTTTGGCAGGGCTGTCTCTAGTTTTGTCAAACACAAACTATACACCCATTTATTTGATAATGTACATTATAAATGCTAATGAAAACAGTATCTACTTTAGTCATTTATCAAAATGTATCCAAGAGTACATAAGATTAGGTTAACAACACTAATAAACAAAACACAATAACCCTTCTTTACTAACGGCGTACTCGTTTCGGGCCCTGGCCCGCTTGTTTGACGTTCTGGCACCAGACATCCGGATGGGATGCTGATCAGCGCTGCCAAGCGTGGGTGCTCGGCTGTTGGGGTGCAGGCCTTGGCAGAGCCAATACATGGTCATTCTGCTAGGAGAGGTTCACAGGGGCTTGTCTGATGGGTGGAACATGTCCCAGACCAGGGCTTTCCAATCCTCCTATGGCAGGCTAGCCTACCCCCTCCCCCTCCTGCTTTGGCCAAACCTATCCCCAGACCCTGGTTTCCACCCCGGTCCAATTCTCCAACTCTCTGTGCCACTTATCAACCTGCGGGCCCCTTGTGGACTTCCATGCCATAGCTATGGATCTTTTAGCTAGCACGCATACCATGTCCATGAGTTTCACTACATGTCTCACCTTGCCTATGCTTGGGTAGGCGCCCAGGAGGCACTCCTTCAGGGACCAATCGTACCTCACCGTCCCTGCTCTTCTCCAGGTTTATTCTATTGTGGACCAGAGAGTCTGTCTTCAGGCACCCCCAGAACATGTGCAGCATTCCATCTCCTTATGCACCACACCAGGGGCACAGGAGGTATGTTCTTAATGAATTTAGCTTTCCTGACCGGTGCCATGTATGTTCTGTATAGGATTTGTAATTGGATTAG
Source organism: Ambystoma mexicanum (assembly GCF_040938575.1). Classification (NCBI taxonomy): domain Eukaryota; kingdom Metazoa; phylum Chordata; class Amphibia; order Caudata; family Ambystomatidae; genus Ambystoma; species Ambystoma mexicanum. Next base: position 675,704,616 of record NC_090924.1, on the reverse strand, counting down.
TCTGAACCGGGCATTCTCGGCACTTTGCGGGGATATTTTAGGATCCTCGCCCATTCCTTTTGTTATATTGTTCCCCAGATCTGCCTCCCATCTCTGCTTCAGTGCGTCACTTTTTGGGTTGAACCTATCTGTCAAGGGCGCATAGAGCCTGGATACTGGTTTCCACTCGTCCAAGTTATACAGCAGTGTCAGCAGTGGGTCTGGCTGTAGTTCTTCCGGATGTTAGGCAGAATCCTAGGCAGTTCCCTTAAGGAGCACTACAGAAGATTAGGACTACAGGTATATGCAATAAATAACCTTTGGTATCAGTCTGTACCACACAGATTAGTTGGTAGCGGTGGCTGAGCAGCCAGACTTATCTCAAGAGGGAGATGGGCAGTATTCAGGGTTTACACAATAGGACTACAATACTATGGAACAAGGAAACACTGACCAAAGCTTTGTATCAAAGAATATATATTTTTTTACACTAACTCCACACACATCACTATCATTAAAGCAAGTTAAAACAGTCAAGTATACACAACTGCCTAATTAAATTGTGAAAACTGAGCACAATGTAAACCAAGCAGAAATGGCACTCTAACAATTTCTTCAGAGGGAGGGCAAGGTCAAGTTATACAGGGTTAGACTCCTAAACACACCAATACTTCGCAATTGGATTGTGAACACATTCGGCAAGGTAGTACTTTAGCATAAGCAATACTTAGGTGAAAATCGAGCAAAATGGCACTTCAACAATATATAAAGAGGAATGAAAAGGTGGTTGTATGAGTTTAGGTGCACCAACACATTTCTTGATGAAGAGCAACCTAGAGAAGGCAGTTGTAACAGATTTAGCCAGGGTCAATAGGCCTGTGCCAGAGTCAGTGGTACAAGGCAAAGTGCCCAGGATCAAACAGTTCTAGTAGCTGCAGTCAAGTCTTACTTTAACGGTTCAAAAAGGAGGGTGCAGAAAGTCGAGACAATTTAGACAAAAGGGGCGGCCAGCCCAGAAGGTAAGTAAAGGATTTAAAACACCTTTAGCAGTACCCAATGTAACGGGAGGCATGGCCGAAAAATGTGCCTTAAAAGTGGATGTGGCTTCTACGGGAGTGGTAGTTCCTGGCAGTTCCTGGCAGTTCCTGCAGTTCGGGAGATCCAGCAGAGGAAGAGAGGCTCTTGTCGTGGTGGAAGGTTCGAGTCCCTGCACTGCCCAGGGAAGAAACCAGCCGTAGTGATGCCAAAACGGAATAAAAGGTACTCCTTTAAATCGCAGTCGTGGTGGCCGGGTGCCTGGCTATCCAGTCTCCTAGTGCTTGGCACTGGCGATTTGACCAAGGCAGTTCCTGGAAGGCGATTGGTGAACTGGTTGGCCCCACCAGCTCAAGGGAAGAAGGCTCTTGTAAGCGAAGATCTTTGCTCCTGTTGTTGGAGAAAAGTGGTGAGGATCTGCAGCAGGGCTTCACCGGTGGTTGTCGTTGCAGATGTCTTCGGCTTCTCTCCTCTTCGGATTGCTTGGGTCCAGTGACGACGTCTTGTCCTCCAGTCCTCAGATCCCTGTTTCTATGCAGAAAAACCTCCATTCATACAGCCTAGCTGTCACTCACACAGTGGGGTGGCTATCCTGGCGGGATAACCCCCAGCCTATCGGGCAGAGTGCGACTTGGGTTGCCTAGATAACCCTGTCCAGGGTGCCTACTCCCCCCTCCCCACACGTCCTGTCTACCCCAGACTCAGTGGCACCGAAAGGAGGGCTTCTGTGTAGAAGCCGGCCGAAAGGACGAACAAAGGATCCCCGACCTGGGCTTGGATTACGGAGCGAGACAAGAGAAAGAAATATTAAAGAACTGGCAAAAAAAAACCACTGCATTAAAGTTAATATTAAAATAACCCGGTGGTATGGTAGAGGCCGTCAGTAAGTGGTAGCCTCGTACAATGGGAAAACCCCATAGGGAAATATTTGCGGTCTAATATTAATGGTAGTAACCACTGCCACCAGCCAGAAACTTTGGAGAGGGGGACTGGACAGTACCCTCTCAAAAATGAACACCAGGGAAAAACTATTAACCCTTTCCAGTACCTCATAGTAAGATGGTTTGTACTGCTTTTTTCATTACTATTGACTAGTAAAGTCAATGGTAACTTTTCATGCCCTGGGAGACAGTAGTCCGTCCCAGGGTATGGAATCTGTTTGGGGGGGTCACTATGACACCCCTGTGTTACTGCACGGAGGGTGCTGTGTAACACACATGTAAAGATACCTATGAGGGTGAGAAAAACCCCATAGACCATAAGCACAAAAATAGCCTAAATCTTTCCTCCATACTTATGGGACATTCCTCTGTCCTGTGGGATCGGACCGGAGTGCTTTGTAAAAGCATCCAAAAAATTTCAATTTATTTTTAGTCCTTCTCCTCTTTCTACGCAGGGCTCGGCACACGGCCGTAACGCCCCCCCCCCGTCTCCGCACCGCATCGCCATCAGTCCTTTTCTCCGCTCGTTTGGGACTGGACGCGCTTGCATCCTTGGAAGATCTTCCCTTTTTTCCTCCTCCCTGGCTCTTGCTAGTGATAGTGTACTAGTCTGTCGTTCAAACTAGACTTTCCAGATTGTTCATAGTGTCCACAACGCTAAACGAGGGCGGGTCCCCATGCTCTTTGTCTTGAGTGTTTGGGTCCGGATCACCGTTGGGACTCCTGTTTTTATTGCGACTCCCTTTAGCTCCGGGCACTTAAACGTCTGTTGGAGCGGTGGGAGGTGTTTCGACGTACTCCTGCTTTGCATTTTCAGGCGTTTATCGACGAAAAGAAAGGCCCAGTAAGTTCTTTACTTTTCAGAGCACCCCGGCCAGGAGATACCTTTCCGGGTTCTTCCCGAGCCAGTAGAAGCGTTGATCGCTCTATCACCAGGGCTTGCCCCGAGGTGCCTTCTGGGCCTAATAATTGTACCAGAGTTTTCTCCGAGGGTCTCCCTAAGGGGCCTCGATACCAGAGCACGCTCCGAGGCCCCTCCAGTGGGGGCTGCCTGCAGACCCTGTTCTACTGGGTCGTGGGGTACTGGAGCTCGCTCTGATGCCTTTATCGGCTTCCCTCAAAAGTACCAGGGTGTGCCCGAGGCCTCGGCTGTGTCATGATCTCTGCTTCCAAAAGGTCAGGGTTTTCCCAACTCCCTTGGAAGCAGATCCATAACCCAGGTTCCGAGTGCCAACCAGTCCCAATTGGGACCTTTTGGACCCAGTCCTGGCGCCAGTGGCACCAGGCTCATAAATATGCCCAGTCCCAGCGCTGGAAGCGCCGGGCTCATAATGCTTGGGTGGACTTACCTGCAGCAGATCATGCTGCTTACTTGCCTGCCAGTTGTGCCTCTGATCCTCTTCTGTTTGGAACTACTTTTCCTGTTGGGTGGGGCAGGAGCCACTCCCTAGATTCAGAACACGAACTCTTCTGGAAAGCAATAACTCTTTTCTTACCTAGGCGTGGCTGTGGAAGGAGACACCTAAGCACTACAGGAGGCTATTTAAACCACACCCGATGGATGAATCTTGCTTTGCGTTATTCTGCATCCTCTGCAGCAGAACGCTCATCGTGTCTTCTGCATCTGATCCTGGGCCTAAGGAAAAAGGCTTACCATCCTGAATCCAATCTTCAGCAACACCTATAAAGACAAGAAAGAACAGGTTAGCATTACGGTCTTCAGTGACAGCTCTTCACTTACTTGGTCCATCGGCTGTCACCAATGCCTCGCGGTGCATTCCGGCATCTGAAAGACAAAGGCTTACCTACTCTTCGTGCGCTCCGGAGGTCTTCACACTGCATTCCGGCATCTGAAAGACAAAAGCTTACCAACTCTTCGCACGCTCCGGAGGCCTTCGGCGCTGCATCCCGCATCTGAAAGACAAAACAAGGTGCGTTTAAAGACATTGGGGAACTTTAATACTCACGTGCCATTACTCCTTTCCACATCTAACCCAGTGGGTATTCCGGCACCCTGCAGCCGCTCCGAACTTGTACCTGCAAAATAAAAAGACAGAGCGCATCGTGAAGCAGGCAACATGCGCTTACTTACGTGCTTCCAGGCGCTTCTATTCATCACACGGGCTCCATCTTCAACTCACTTCAGCCCGTCCTCCGCCATCGCCGGAACCCTGCAAAACAAGAAACATCATTACTGAAGACTTTAAAGACATTAGTTACTCGAAACTTACCGTTCGTGCAGTAAACGACGGACAGCAGTCCTCTGAAGTCAAGAGGCCTGCTCTCCTTATACAGTGAAGAAACTGGTTACAGCACCCTGCCCCGAGGCAGATGGAGAGCACGGCGTTCACTTACCTAAGGTGAGAGCGTTAACCTTTGGGTTTCTACAGGAGAAGAGAAAGAGAAGAAGAGAGACATTCAATAACCCAGTTCCTTAATCCCATATTTTCTATCTGCAGACATCTTACCCTTCGTGTCAGACATACAGTGCACAGAGGTCCAGCCCAAAGAGCCAGCCGTGTGTTGCACATCACCTTTGAAGATACGGTATACGCCCAGTCAAGACCGGCGCCTCTACGGGAATCAGGTGAGCGTTACAGGCTGGTCTTGATGTTACCGAACATATGTTCGAGGCCCACGCTACTAAGGCTGTTACCGGACCTGGGTCCGAGGTCCCTTGTGCACAGGCTAAAGTGACCAACATTTCTGAGAGGCCTGCCAAGGCCTTATCGGTGAAAGTTGTTTCTCACCGTTCCCGCTCTTGTGGCAACGCCAGAACTGTTGAGGGGGCAAGGAGTGAAAGTTCTTCCTTTGCTGGCAGTGCCGAAGCCCTTCCTGTGAAGGCTAGTTTGGCTATTGGTATGTCATAGAAACATTCCAGGCCTCATAGTACCGGCTCGGCCGAGGTTCCTTATGTAAAGGCTAAAATTAAGACCCCTGATCCACCGACGGGGACCCCTGCCTCACTTCCACACGTGCCACAGTTCCCCCTCAGGTGATGGCAAAATGGCGGTCGTACCCAATACGACCACGGCGAACATTTTAGGCGCTTCCACTAAAACTACGCAATAGGCCTCCAGTGTAGGAGTTGTTTCTGCGGGTGAACATAAAATTCCTTGTGCGCATCCGTTTCGTCCATTTTACGATTGGAACGCCTGGATGCCCCTTCCGCACAATGTCTCGTTAGCTGTGGGTTCGGCACCTTTGATTTTTGTGGGGATGGGCCTGTGTGGCAACCCTCCCCTCTGCGTCCCTCGAATTAACCTCCTCATAAGAGGGCTTCTCCGGCAGTTCCAAAACATCTACGGAGGACCCCTTTTTCGGCAAATGTCAGACGCTCATGCGTACCGACCCCATGAGAGAGTATTTCAAGGGTCTTTTTAGGGAGATATGCCCACCTGCGCCTCCAGCTCCACCCTTTCCACCAGTGGTTCCGCCGGCGCCGCCCTTCCCTACGGTGCCTCCACCAACCCTTCCGCCCTTGCCCCCATTGCCCCCCGTGGACAAGGCAGTGCCTGAGACGGTTCAGCAGGATCCTGACCTGTCAGATGATGCGCAGGGCGAGCAGGATAGCGAAGACCAGCCCCGCTCTTAGAGCTTTTCACGACCGGGTAGTGGACATGAGGTGCCTATTGGATGTTCCAGTTACCGAGGCACCCGCTCCGCAGGAGGGTGTGCTTTTGGGGGTCTTCACCTTGTCTCCTTCGGAGCGTACCGGCCTGTTCTTGCAGAAGGACGTTTTGGCCGAGGTCCGCAGGGTCTGGGAAAAGGCACACTCTGGACTTTTCGCCAATAAGAAAATTGACTTGCGATATAGGCTGTATTCTTCGCAAGAGGTGGCCCTGTCATCTTGTCTGCCCCCTCCTCCACAGTGGTGGCCGCGCCCACTTTGCAGTCCAGGCCTGCAGCCTCCTCTTCTATGACGGTGACTCGGGTTCTGGGGAAAGAGGACAAACTTCTGGGCTCCCTTGGGAGTAAGATTTTTGCTAACTCGGCCTTTCAGCTCCGGCAGGCTAACACGGAACTGGTGTTAGCGGGGGTCAAACATGAAGATGTGGAAAGGTCTCTCAGTTCGAGGAGTTCATTCCGGTTGAGAAGCTGGTAGACTTTAAGGTGGGTTTATCTGGCGCCAGAGTCTTGGCCCAGGATCTGCTTGTGGCCACGGCTCATCACGTCGGCTCGGGGCCTTATGCTGTGTGACACCTCTCGACAGGCGTGGTTGCATGCCACCAAGTTCTCGAAGGAGGTACAGGACAAGGTGTTGTACCTGCCGTTTGACGGTAAGCAGCTTTTTCATTCCACAAAGGATGTGGAGCTCACCAAAACGAAGAACAGCACCCAGACAGCGAAGTCCTTGTCAGTCCTGGTTAAAACCCCCTTTTAGGACCCAGAGACCACGGTCGTAAAGCCCACCCTCCTCTGGTTTCAGGGGCTTCCTAGACCGGAAATCCTGCAGAGTGGATAAGCTTTGGGTAATAACAGCCGTAGGCAGCAACAGACTGTTTTTCTCCTGCTCCTCAGCGTCCTCCTCAGGTTCAGGTGGTAACGCCAATGAAAAGCCTGCCAAATGAGTGTTTTCCTCGCTCGAGACCCCGGTGGAAGGATGCATTGCGTCTCATTGGGAGGCGTGGCAGACCATCACCAAGGCAGGTGGGTCTTGTCAGTCGCTCGGGCGGGCTTCCGCTTACCCCTACACCCTACCTCCACCTTTCAACCCTCCTTTGCAGCAGTCGGGATCACCTTCCCTAAAAGCCGAGGTGCAGAAACTGCAGAACCTCAGAGCTGTGGAACCCGTTCCTCTTGGGGAGCGAGGGGAGGACTTCTACTCCCGGCTGTTTACGGTGCCCAAACCCAACCAGGCTGGCCTGCGCACCATCCTAGACCTTTCCGAGTTCAATCTTTTCCTACCCCAAGAGAAATTCAAGATCACGCCCGGCCAGATGGTCTCCCCTGCAGATGGGCGATTTACTCGGCGTGGTGGATCTTCAGGATGCATACATGCATATCCTGATCTGGGGTCCACACAGGAGATATCTCCCTTTCTCTGTGGGAGAGGAGCATTTTCAGTTTTGTGTCTTTAGGAAGATGTCGGTGATCGCGGCCCATCTTCGTCTGCAGGGTATCCATGTATATCCGTATTTGGACGACTGGCTCTTGCGCAGCCCTTGCCCGCTGAAAGCTGTCTGCAATCTTCTCTCCTCCAGCTCCTGTTCCACCTCGGGCTGTCAGTGAACTGGCGGAAATCTTCCATGACGGTCTCTCAGGACTTGCTCTTCCTGGGTTTTCGCTGGAACACGATCGACTGCAGAGTGTAGCTGACTGGGGACAGAATGGCGGATCTGTTGGCCACGTGTCAGATGTTTGCGCAGTTGGAGAGCATGTCGGCCAGGTGGTTTCAGAGGCTTCTGTGCCTCATGGCCGCATGTGTTTTGGTGCTTCCTCTTGCTTGCCTCAAGATGAAGTGGGCTCAGATGGCTCTTCGGAGCTCTTGGCTTCAGGCTGTGGATCGATACCGATTCTGGCTTCCATGAGAGCGGACCTAGACTGGTGGTCGTCTCTCAGCAACCTGTCGGTGGGGGCAGGGTTTCAGGACCCAGCTCCGACGAGAACTGTCATGACTGACTCAACCCTTCTGGGGTGGGGTGCGACGTTAGATCTTCTTCAGGTCTCGGATCTTTAGTCGCCTCAGGGCATGCTCCTGCACATAAATTTGGAGCTTCTGGCGATTTTCCTAGCGCTCAAGGCTTTCAGATCAATCATAGCCAACAAGGTGGTCTGGATTACCACGGACAATGTGGTGTCGATGTTTTACATCAACAAGCAAGGGGGCACCAAATCTTCCCCCACTCGTGGAGCTGTCCATCCAGATTTGGGAGTGGGCGGTTCAGCATGGTGTCTGGCTACTTGCAGTACACATTCCGGGCCAGCTGAATGTTGCGGCAGATGTCCTCAGTCGGCGGACGATAGTCTGCTACGAGTGGGAACTGAAGGCAGAGGGCCTCATGGATTTTGCTGCCCTGGGGCACTCCGGAAGTGGACCTCTTCGCTACGGCAGCAAACAAGAAGCTTCCTCTGTATGCCTCCAAAAAACGGACTCAGAGCCTACTCTCTGGGGTGTGCTCTTGAAATTCCAATGCACAACATGAGGGTTTATGCCTTCCCGCCTCTAGTTCATCGGATGATTTGCAAATTGAAGAACTCGGTGAACTGTTCTCTTCTGCTCATAGCCCCGTGGTGGCCAGCCAGGTTTTGGTTCTCAGAACTTCAACACCTATCAGTGTATCCGCCGATCAAGTTACCGGTAACCCCCGATCTTCACCAGGGGGAACTGTGGCACCCCTCCTCACAATAACTCAGCCTTGGCGGCAAGGTGTCTGAGTTCAGGTCTTGTGAAAATTTTGGCATGTCTGCGGATAACATGCGCATTATCCAGACAGCCAGAAAACCTTCGACTAGGTCCCAGTACAAAAGCAAATGGCTGGGGTTCTGTCATTGGTGTTAAAAGAAGCAGATGGACCCAAGGCAGGCTACAATGGACCCGGTACTGTCCTTTGTATCCTACATAGTCAGGAGTTCACGTTCGGTCATGTAGAGCTTGTCTTTTGGTGGTTTCTGCCTAGCTATCTACAGACCAATGTTCTTACTCTGTCTAATCCAGTGGTTAAGAGACATTTTGCAGGCTTGACACGCCTTTATCCTCCGATTCGTAGTCCGCACCCGGCTTGGGATCTAAATGTGGTCCTGACGGTGTTGTGCCATAAGCTTTTCAAATCAATGGCCACGGTGGACCTCAAGCACCTGTCATGGAAGATGTCCTTTTTAGTTGCTGTCACTTCGCAACGTGCGTAAGTGATCTCCAGGCTTTGTCGGTGGAGCATCCTTTCTTGGCTTTTCACAAGGATAAGGTGTTGCTACAGACAAATCCTGCTTTGTTGTCTAAGGTGGTTTCTGAGTTGCATCTAAACAAGTCTATTTCCCTGCCGGTCTTTTTCCCGAACCCCGCTTCAGAGGCGGAAAGGGTTCTACACTGTCTGGATTTAGAAGGGCCCTTAAGTTCCATCTTGACAGAACCTCCGAACATAGGAGCTCTTCTCAATTGTTTGTCACCTTTGGTAATCCACAAGGTAAGCAGGCGTCTAAGGCAACCGTCTCCCGATGGATCGCTGCATGCATTAGTCTTGCACCGTTCAAGGCCTGAAGCCTCTTTGATATTCATGCACACCTGGTGCGGGGAAAGGCAGCGCAGTTGCCTTTCAGAAATGTCCCCTGGGAGACAATCGCAAAGGCAGCTACTTGGGCCTGCCCATTGGCTTTTTGTAAGCATTGTCTAGACCTGAGTTCAAGGGCTGATGCTCAGTTTGGTCAGGCTGTGTTGAAGAACCTGTTTCAGTAAGGGTTTTTTCCATCCACAGTTCCTGTAAGGAGTGCTTGGGAATCTCTCATAAGTATGGAGGAAAGGGGACGGGATGTTGGAGTATAAGCCTTGGACATACCCCGCAGAGCGCACATATCGAACATCAGGAAAGACCATCATTGGTTAAAAATTTGTGACCGAGTTCTCCTCAAGACGCTGTCTCTCACCCATAAAGGACTGAAAAATACTGCGCCCCCAAACATCTCGGCCAGACTGACCATAAAATTCTCTAGTCACCATACTAGAGCTTCTAACCACTTCCTACTTGAAACTCCCAGATTCAGACTAACAAAAGCGGGTGGAGCAAGCTTCCCTGTTAGAGCTGCCTGTGCCTGGAATGCACTCCCTACTGCATTGAGAGCTAATCTACCCTACTCTAGATTTAGATGTAATGTGAAAAGCTGGCTCTGGACCAATGACCACCAAACTGATCCTCTGATCTAGGCCTGGATCATTGCATCTAATTACCATGATACTTCTGAAACCAGACTATAGACTATCTCATTACCCCTTGTGATGTGAGGTACCCACATCTTGTATCTCTTGTGTATATATAGATATTGTAAATACGTTAACACATGTAATGCATCTTCTTTATGTATCCTATGTATGTAACCTAAGCTTAAGTATTCTTGTGACGGCTGCGCCCGGCTACCCCTGGGTTTGGAGCACATTATCAAATAATAAACTAAACCAGGCTACTCACCGTAGTGACCACCTTACTCCTAGTTCATAGTCCCCTTTCCTCCATACGCCCGCCTGCCGTCCCCTCTAATAAGGATCCTCTGTTATTGCTAAAAGGTCTCTGACCTGGCGATACAAAAGGACTGATGGGCGATGCACGGGGCGGAGCTGAGATGGGTGGGGTTACAGCTGCGTGCCAGGCCCCGCGTAGAAAGAGGGGAAGGACTAAAAATGTGTAAACATTTTTGGATGCTTTTACAAAGCGCTCTGGTCCCGTCACACAGGACGGAGGAATGTCCCATAAGTATGGAGGAAAGGAGGCTATGGACTAGGAGTAAGGTGGTCACTAGGGTGAGTAATCTGGTTAAACCTCATCGCGCAGGACATGGGGAAGATACTACATCACAATCTGCAGTCCCTCAGTCTGATACCTAGCAATCTCTCAGGAATGCAGAGACCCCTGGTCAGTGGCCAAGACCACCTCCACAAACGCATCCTATAGCCTGAAGTGGAAACTGGTTTCTAAACTTTGTGAAGGCCAACGTCATGGCCTTAACCTTTTCTGCGTTGTGCCGGAGGAAATACTAACGTACCTGCTCTCATTGGCAAAGCTGGACCTCACCCATAACTCCATACTGGTACACATGGCTGCGCTTTCCGGATATACAAGTAAGGGCACCCCATTTACGGCAATAGGGTGGTCAAGCATTTACTGAAAAGTTTGTTTCTAAGCTTTCCCCTAGCAAAACTGATCTCACTGCGGTGGTCTGAATACCATGTTTTCAGGCCTCACGAAGAAACCTCTTTGAACCGATGGCCATTGCATTACTTTGGTATCTGTCATGGAAGGTAGCTTTTCTGGTAGCGGTGACGTCGGTAAAACAAGTGTATCCTAACTCAGAGTGATTGCAGTCAACCACCCATATCTGCATTTTCAAAAACATAGTGCTCCTTATGACCAACCAGCGCTTTATCCCCAAGGTCACCACTGAGTTTCACAAGAATGCAGTAATCTCTTTACCAGTTTTCTTCCAAAGGCCTGGCGGAGGTAGCCCTACACTCGCTGGGCGTCAAACAGGCACTGAAATAGTAAATTGACAGGACTCCTTCCGAATGTCATCGTAACTCCTCCTGGCGTACAGACCTACCAGTAAAGATAAAGTACTATCTAAGCAAGGCATAGCACGATTGATCTCCTCTACCATTGCCGTCTGCTTTAAAATCGACTGGGAAGCCCCTGCATGCCCCCCTCACGTGCATACAGCATGGTGGCCGGAGTCCCAATCGATGACATCTGCCTAGCAACTACTTACTTTGTACATTTACAAAGCACTACTGTCTGGAAAGGCAGTACACCATGGATGTGCAGACAAAGGATGGTGCTGCAACGCCTGTTCCAATCAGGTACACTCCTATGTTTGGGATTCAGGATTTACTGTTTTTTTTTTTACCTCTATGGACCTCCAACAATGTATATTCACAGCATGTGAATCTATGAAAGATCAAATTCCTGTGGTTAACGTTTTTTCCTGTAACTATTCTCCAGCATGGTGGTCTGGCATGGATTCACATGCTCATGAAGATTCCCGGTCAGGCTCGGAATCCTCTAAAAGAAAAAAATCAACTGCCACCCTCCCGCCCTGCCTCAGGGCCACCCCTTGCACTGTGCTCTGTATCTGTACCCATACAGCTCCCCCTTTTTCTTCCTGCACTTATCAGACCTACCCTGTCTGCTGCCTTAAACCCAGCACTTGCCACTTGCTGGCTGCACTACCACCGTTTGTTGCCTTTATTTTTTATAGATCTGTCTCTCCTTTGCTTTGCACTTTCCAATTCTCTAGGCCAACAAGATTTTGTCTCCCATGTTCCCCTCCCCTGCTGCGCTCTGAAACACTTGTGTACGAGCGCAATAGAAATAAAATATCAATATCCACTTCAAAACGGTTTCTCCTATATACCAATCACGGTCTTCTAGGTCATACTGCACCTTTCAACGGTAGTCCTGTCCCTTGGGTCCACCCATAAGCGGGGATCTGGTACCGGCGAATAACTTCCTCCGCCATCGGATCATCATCGAAGTTTCGGGAAGATTTGGCCTTGGGCCTACTTCACACCTTTCAGTCATTTCTGAATCCAAGGACAGTTGAATCCTCTTCAAACTCTGCGCGAAGTGTGGATTAAGAAATGTCTTCGTATAAGATCGGCATCATACATTTTTGTGTTTCCTGAATCTGAACCATGAGGGGTGGGAGGTGTGCCATAGTTGTTTGAAGAAAAGCAAAAAAGACTGCTACAGCAGACTGTTGGCCTGGCTGAAGTAGAGCAAGGCCACTGATTCAGCCGCAGGGCAGGGTCGTGCATGATCTAGGACCGGCTGGTTCTAGGAACGAACTACCTCTGGGAGGTCCAGATCCCTTCAAGATGCCACGCCCACAGGGTTCCAAGAAAAGGCCAAGCTCTGCAATGCTAGCACCGCTGGGTTCACTGCTGATGTGGGTACCAAGTCGGACCGAAGGCAATTGCCATCACCACTGTCCTCCATGTTCAACCTACCATTGGGTGCCTCTTTCCAAGAGAAAGTCCCTAAACCCATCCAAAGTCTGCGGTTAAGCCAATGAGTGAAAAGTCCGGGGAGCACTCGAACCTGGCTAAGACTGTGCACCATGTCTGGTCAATTGAGTCTACGAAAATAGTCTATGAAAGCTACGAGCACATCGTCGACTAAGTCGACTAAGTCAACGACGTGAACGGTGATGGCGTTGAAGGAGAGTGGGTCCGCAAAGAAAGTGTCAACCGCCCTATGGGTGGCCTTACCCCCGAGGTGAGGTACGGCTGCGGAGGCAGCGACTAAGACGGCAACCACTGTGTGGTCAGGAAAAGACCCAGCAAACTCCTGAGCGGTACCCCAGTGGACCTGCCCAGTTACGTGGACCAGCAGGCTGCTCCAGACAAGCCACAACAGATCTACTTTAGTACCGACAAGGACAGTGATCTGCAGGACATTTGCTATACAGATCAGAGGCGCTTGCAAGAGGAGACTCGTCAGCCCAGACCCTACACCGCTGGCTCCATCCACCCCCTAGACCTAGGGACGTGTTGCTGGACATTCAAACTCCCCTGCACACACTGGTAACCGAAATCCAGCAGAGGATGCCTCCAGGACCGATTTCACGGGACACGCAAGTTCCTCTGAGGCTAAGCACGCCCTTGCGAAAGATTCTAAAGGGGACACTGGTCCTCGCCTTAATCAGACTCCACCTGGTCGTGAAAAGACCCCACCTGGAGCCCCAGCCCCACACACGACACAGCTACCACAGCTACAGGCACCAATGAGGGCTAGTTCATCACGGCTTGCGGGCCCCATACGGCCCCCCCACCCAACAAAGTTGAATCCTTTTAATTTTTTTGTTTATGGTTTAAAAAAAACCATTACTAAACATTGAGTACATATACTTAAAAAAAGGACAATTTGAATAAGTGAAATCCAAACCTATGTAAGTAAGAATTAACAGGATCAGTATTGCGACTACCAAATTTCACACATATAGTGTTCCACAATTTTAGGATAAAATCAATTCAAAACCATGCAAGCAGACAGTAAAATAGATGACATTTAACATTCAATCGGGACTTTTCATTTTAAGTAATTTGGACATTTAAACCTAATTTTAAGACCAGAAATATGTAAAGCTGTATAAGCAGTACAGTACAGATTATGCAGATCTCGCACAACACAGCAGACTGCACAAATCTATCTAGTAAAAGTGCAATTTTACAAGTACATGTAAACAGTCTGATTTACTTTGTGCAATTTACGCTAAAGTGCAAGAAGCCACTAAAAATCTGAAGTTAAAAACCACTAAAAGTTACAGACCTTACAATAGACATAAAACCTTAAAAAAAAAAAGAGCACTCCATTGAGTAGTTCAAAGTAGAATTCGAAAACAATTCAAAGTAGTATCACTAAATGAAAAGGAGGTCTGAGAGACGGCCCCCAACATGTGGTTGTGCGGGTTACTGTCAAACAGTCCCTTTCATACGTAGGGCCTCCCGGACAGTCCTAGTACAGATAGTTTCACGGTGCATAGCAATTAATTTCTGAATCAACAGTTCAGCATCAATTACCTTCAATAATTGTACCAATGCAAAAATGAGTGGTTTCTGATTCCCCATCATTCTTATCCAGAGAAGATCAAAGGAGTCTTAAAATTCAATATTAATAAAGCTTGTTAGATTAGTTCTCGCTGCTTGGAAGTGTGGACATTCAAGTACTAAGTGTTTAAGTGATTCCTTGGGTTCAATACAATTCACCTACTCGTCAGAACATATTTCACTTCTCCATTGACTGATCCTCTCACCGGTGTGACATTGGTTAAGTTGAAAACGCACATAATACATACAGGTAAAATTACAAGGGTACATAAGTAAGAACAATGTAAATCTTTCAAGTGTTTCACATACTCCTTGTAAGTACTGTATTGAGTCCCTCAACAGTAAGGATCCAGTCTTTCATACAGCTTCTTTTTTGACATAAGCTGGATGAGTGCATAACCCACTATCCGTAACCCCAAGTTCATCAAGTAATACGTGCATCTTTTTCCTCTGGTACTGTATAAAAGATCTGTGACTGCTACCTAACAGCATTTCATGAAAGTCTTGGTACAGAGAATTCCTGAGGATCAAGAATGTTGGCATAATTGCATAGGACTCTCCATTCAAATCTGCATGCCCATAATAGGCTGAACTCGTGCCGGATAACACAATTAGGAATAGATGGTGCAAGATGCAGTGTAGTTTTCAATACGCGACCCTGCAGTGTACTAAGATGTGTATTAAGGTTGAACAGGCACATGTCAAGACTGTAAAGGACTGATTCCGCCTTCAGGGTGAAAAATTCCAACAGCAGGACCAAGAGACTTTACAAAACTTAGAAAAGATCACCTTTATTTGGCACAAGGGTCTAAATTTCTTGTTGAGCCTGTCCACAATTTAACACAAGGCATTGCTCATGTAATAACCAAGATAAATGATTTCTGATGGGTGATTGAGGGAGCCTTGATTGCCCAACCATCTATAATTACCTGCAGAAAAGACTATCTTGGTTTTGGTAGAATTGGGTCTAAGGTTGTGTAGATGGGCACAGTTTTCAAATAATTGCAACTTCCTTTGGAGACCAGAGAAATAGGGTCCAATAGAATGTCTGTGAATGCTAACCAGTGCAGATGCACGGTACCCAATTTGACTGAAGTTGGATCCTTTCATTCAGTCATGCCAAGGGCCTCTGAACTGTTTCAGTTAATCCCAGAGGAAACCAGTAAAGGCTTCCTGTACCAACGGCGTGAGCTGAGAAGAAAGGCCATGTCTGTTCTCTTCCTGGATGGAATCTGGGAGGGGGGTGGGTGGAGGGCGCGAGGCCTGACTCTAATGAGAAACCAGAGTACGGCCCTGACCAAGTGACTTGTTGAAGTGTAGGTTCCAGATTCAGCCCCCAAATGCTTAATGTCTCAGCCCTTGCACAATTTAGTGGTCTCGGCCGGTGTCATGATGCGCTCGGTGAACCAGTTATCGCAGCCATGGTACCTCTGGAACAGGCGGGGAAGAAGCTGGATGCAAGGGGCAAGAGAATAATTTGCAGCGCAGCCTCTTCAATCAAGTCATCAAATGACCTAGCTATTTTCCCCACAATGACCAGGAACTATGGTTCAGGTTGGGTCCTATTCTGGACTTCTTGCCCGAAGACTAGGTCGAGACACTAGAACTCTAGGAAGAAGCCTCGGATCACACGATCAGTGACAGTGGACCTCGCGGACACTGGTTTCTACCAGATGGGGAACGGGGGGTGTCCCTGCATCGTCAAGGTTGATTGACGGCAACAAACTTCCGCCAGGGAGTTCAGACTGAGGTGCTGAATATGCTGTTCGACGAGAACCTCTTCGGAAAGGCAGTCAGTGGGTCTTTGCAAGCAATAAAGACCGACACGGAGGCAGCACGCTCCCTGGGAATTTTGGTTGAGCGAAAGAACTACCTTCGCTACTGCAGACGAAAAACTGGAAGATCTTCCAAGGGTTATAATGCACTGTACCAACCACTTTCACGCTACTCTACTCAAGCATATAGTGGTTGCTCTAAAGGCTGCAGAGTAAGGCTGCACCTGCAGTGCAGACCGATGACCCCCAAGCATGCCTGAAAATCTGGTGGCCTCTGGCTCCCACTTATGCACCCCGGTGAGAGGCTGGCTGGCAAAGTTCATCACCACATGTGAAAAGATCACCACAGATAGATGGGTGCTGGACGCTCTCGGATAGGGGAGTTCCAAAGCAGGTGTCCTGTGCTCGCATTATTCTGATTCAGCGACCAGAAGAACCTGGACCACAGCTTCAGCAGGAGGTGCGGGTTGTTGTAGAACGGGGCAATATAACCCAGCACCAGAGTTTACTCCAGATACTTTCTGGTTCGAAAGAAAACTAGCGAGTGGAGGGTGCTCCTTAGACCTTTGTTGTCTCAACAAGTACTTGGAGTTGCAAAAGTTCTGGATGGTTGTTAGGGAGAATTCTCTGTTTAGGCTTAATTTCCTAACCTAGTGAGTCCCCCAGCAGCTTTGCTGGATTTTTGGGGTTTATTTTTTTCTCCTGCCAAGAGTGAGACTCTTTTACCCTCTCTCTTGGGCATGATTTGAGTGTGTTTCTTTGAATCTAGATGTGTTTAATGGGCTATGGGGTCTTTTACTCCATAGGGCTTCATGTGTTTTTGTGATGTTACACAGCACCCTCAGTGCAGTGACACAGGGGTGTCATAGTGACCCCCCAGTATAGACTCCATACCCTGGGACTGACTACGGTCTCCCAGGGCATGTAAAGTCACCATTGACTTTACTAGTCTTAAATTCTGAACAGAACCAGTACAAACCATCATATTGTGGACGTACTGGCTGGGGCAATTCAATTGCCCCGGGGTCTGTTAGTCGAGGGGGCACGTCTCTGTCCCCCCTGATCGAGTTTTGGCTGCTGGCACTGGATACTACTTTTTATATTCAACCGCAAATATTTTCCTATGGGATTTCCCATTGTTTTAGGCTACTATCTTTATTTAATTACGGTAGCCTCGAACATACCGCTGGTTTATTTAATTAATATTAATTCTCCGGTTGGTATTTTTTGCCAAAACTTGATTCTAAAATGGCGTTTGTGTTCTCTTCTGTGACTCCAACCCAAGTCGAGCCCTTTGTTCCACTTTTTGGCTGGCTTCTCCACAGAAGCCCTTCAAAGTGGTGCCACTGTGTCTAGGGTACTTAGGAGGGGTGGAGGGGAATTTAGGCACCCTGGACTGAGTTGCCTAGGCAACGCAAGTCACACTCCGTCCTGATTGGCCCAAGTGGTGAGCCGACCGGCTCACCACTTAGCATGTTTGAGTGAGAGCTAGGCTGAGTGAATGGGGGGTTTGCTGCATAAAAGTAGGGCTTTGGGGACGAACTTCAGAAGTCGCCACAGGACCTAAGAATCCGACGAGGGAGAAGCTGAGCCGACCTGCCACGACACCACCGCCGGTGGAGCCCTACTGGACTGCCTCACCACTTTTCCCAACGACAGAGGAGATCTACCGCCAGAGAGTCTTCTTCCTTTGACTGGTGGGGATAACCAGTTTCACCGTTATCCCCGGCAACCGGGATACCACGTTTTACCAAGGTACCACCTTTTACCCGGAAAACTCTGCGGCTGGTTTCTGCCCTGGTAGTGCAACGACCTTCATCTTTCCTCCAAGTCGAGATCTTCTCTTCCCCTGGACGACAACGCAACTTGCACCCACTACCAGGAACAACTGCCACCGCTGGAGGATCCTTCCCACTTAAGGTACCGTGTCCCGCCTGGCTTCCCTTGCTACCGACTGTACGGGGTAGATTTAGCCCCCGGCTTTCGAACCTGGGTTAGGCTGGCACACCTTGGCTAAACTTTTCTAAGCCTCTCTAAACGCTTTGCTGAACCCTCTGCAAGACTTTCTAAGCCTAGATGTGTGATCTTGGGCGCATTTGTGCTCTGCCCTCTCTAAGAGTGGGCCCAGCCTTTGGACTTTGGCTCACCAGTGACTTTTTGCTCTCTGCCTTGCTAAGTGTTCTGGAATCGTAGAGTGGTGTACCTCTGCTTATTCTGTCTTTTTCCCTCCCTTTTTCACAAACTTATTAGAGTGCAATCTAGTTAGGCGCTCACCTCTGTATGAAAATAAGTGGTATTTTACTGTGATTTTCTAATGGGGGGGGGGAAAAGGGGTGTATATATCATAGTAACTGTTTAGAATATTTTACAATAAGAGTGCTGGAGTGTTTCAACTGTTTTTAAATAAATAATTATATACTTTGATACCAACGCTCTGGTCAGTGTTTGCTTGTATTATTGTATCCGAGTGCCTATTGAGTATACTTTGCATACTGCCTAACTCTTATTGAGGGAAGTCTGACTGCTCAGCCACCGCAACCAGGTAAATCTGGGTGGTACAGACTGCTACCAAGTGGGTTTACTGCCAACACCTGTAGTCTTAATTCTTTTGCAGTGGTCCCTAAGGGAACTGCACAGGTTTATGCCTAACACTGCTCTAGAGGACCTTACTTCACATCCCCATTCACACGTTCCTATGATTCGTAGTTCTAGGTCAGTGTTGCCAGTTCAAGACTCTGCCTTTTGGCCTGAAATCAGCCCTGAGGGTCTTTACAAAGTGCCAGGCCCTGGTGGCACAGCAGATCTTCATCTACAAGGCATCCATGTGTACCCCCTACCTGGACGACTGGCTGGTGCGTTCCTGATCGTTTGGTTTGACAGGTGCAAACCTCGAAAACCATGTGTCTTCTGACTGAGTTTTGGTTCTCCATAAACTATCCAGTCTTGCTTGGAGCCATCTTGGGAAGCGCTGTTTTTAGGTGCCAATCTCAACACATGGACTTGTTTGGCGTCGCCCTCAGAGCAGAGGGTAAGGGCCATACAGGGCAAAATACAGTGCTTGTCAGTGCAGACGGTGACCGGCTGTTCCATCAAGTCGCTGCTGGGCATGGTATCCTCCTGCATCATTCTCATTTGCCTCTGCAGACGTCACATGAAACCTCTCCAGGAGTTCCTGGATGTGTGGTAGCTGAAGGTGTTTAACTTTGCGGACAAGATCTCGCTCACCAAGAATTTCAGTCGGGTGATGGTGGTGGGGCGTACGACGACATCTCGTCCAAGGAGAGCAATTTCAGGTTTCTCCTTACCAAGAGACGGACACCTCTAGAGGGATGGGAGCCCGCACCAAACAGTTGCACACGAGAGGCCCCCGGAGGAGAAGGACCTCCACATCAACACCCTGGAACTTCAGGCCGCATTCTGGGCCCTCGAGTCTCTTCTCCAGTCGTTGAAGGGCAAGGTGATGAGGATCTTCAAAACCACCACCACCTCTTGCGTCCTGTCCCCTTTCCTCCATACTGCATGGGCGTCCCTCACGAGGGACAGTAGACAGAACCTTTTTCATCAGAAAAATCTTCTTCCACTCTAAATTTAGAGGTGCGCAGAGGCGCTGACCTGGGAGCATGCGCTGCCCTGACTCCGCCCTCCACTGCTACACCTCAGTCCCCTTTTCCGCATCGACAGGAGCAGGCCCAATTCGCCAGCGCTCCTGGGTTTGGCTTCGGCCATGTAATTCCACTCGCAGAAGCTTCCTTTCTTCTTTTTTCAATAGGTCCTCAGACGCCACAGCTCCTCCCCGGCGCTTGTTGACTTCGACAGGGTTCAGCAGGTGCCCATCCTGCAACGGGCCCTTCCCAACTTCAGACCCCCACACCCTCTGCCTATGTTGCTTTGGCCCAGACCACAGTTGGCAAGCCTGTTCGGCATGTGGCTCGCTGTCCTCGAAAGCGTTGAAAACAGACTAGCCAGGTGGAGGGCGCTTTTTCAGCGGTCTCCTTCTGAGGATCTCCAGAGTTTTGTGAAACATCGATCCAGGCCTGAGGTTGGTCCTGTATTTTCATCCGCACCTTGCAAGGGAGAATGCTTCCCAGGGACGCCTACACGGGAGGGACCAGTCTGGTCTTTATACCAACACTCACCGAAGCTGTTACAGCTTCGGGCTGAGGGGTCCTCGGATCCTCCTGGTGTCAAGGTTGAGGGGCCGCTAGGCTCTATAACTGGGCTTGTGCCTGACTGGCTCCTCTTATACCAGCATCATGGCTGAGGGGTTACGCCCGGTTACTGGTAACATGTCCGAGGGGTCACCTGAATGCAGCTCCAACGACCCCCGGGTCAAGGGGGTTACACCTACCTGGCACGGGCCCGAGGTGCGGGGTAAGTAACATGCCGCTAATATAGGAGACTTGGCAGAGGCTCGCACCAACCAGCCAAGCAACACATCGTAGCCACGGGGTAGACAGCTCAACCAAATGGCTGACGTGCCAGAAAAGGACACCTGTTCGACACCTCTGCAGGACTTGGGCGAAGAACAAGTATCGAGGTTGGATTGGCATCAACCAGGTACGTGGCCTACAGCCTAACCTTCTGCGCAAGGCTGATTTCCCTTGCGTTCGTATGTACAGGGTCGGCAGCTGCCTTTAGCAGTGCCCTCCTTCGGCCATCGAGGACCAGATCTTTGAGAGGTTCCTCGGCCTCATGAAGTCTCAAGATATGGGGGCCATCAAGGACGCAGTCGGAAGTCCTTCCCGCCATGCTAGCTGCACCAGACGCCTCTGCCAACGCCCCTGGCACAGCTGCCGCCTCCGGCCCCTCGGCCTACTCCGCAGGCGGTTCCATACCAGCCTCCGCAGGCGGTTCCATACCAGCCTCCCTCTCTTCCACAGGATACTGATGAGGATCCTGACACACCATCAGCCAGGGCCTTCCAACAAATCTGGGGTCCTCGCCGAAGTCCTCACGAGTCGCTTGTCTGCCAGAATGGGAATTCCACTACAGACCGACATGGTGTCCCTCGCCAAGAAGGGTTGAATCAAACCCCACTCTGTCCAGCCAGTCAACTGCCGTCTGGATGCCAAGTACAGGCAGATGGAGGGGGAATCACTCTTGCTCTCCTCCCATCCTCAGCCACACTCCTCAGTGATCGCTGCGGCATCACTGTACTTCAAGCCTCAGTCGTCATCGATGGCGCTGTAAGGCAAGGAGGAGAAAACCTTGGAGGCATACGATAAGAAGCTGTATTCCAATGCTTCCTTGCACCTGCAACAGGCTAACGCAGATGCCATACTGGCAGCCGCTAACCAGAGATTATGGCGGAAAATTGCTGACTTCCACCCGGAACTCCCCACCCACAATCGCGTTTCAAGGCGGGGCTAGCCGAAGCCAAGCTCGTGGCTCAGGATATCATGGAGTCCACTCTGGCACACATTGATACCTCTGAACGTGCCATGTGTATTGCCACGGACATGAGAAGGGTGGCCTTGCTCCGGGCATCCAAGTTCAACCCGGATGTCCAGGAATGTATTCTAGACCTGCCCTTCGAGGGCAGTGACCTCTTTCACACCAGCACAGACGAAGAGCTGGACAAGAATAGCTCTCAGATGGCTAAGTCTTTATCCATTCTGACAAAGACCAAGCCCAAAGCGTACTCCCAGTCTCAGCAACGCTCAGATGAGGGTTGCTTATCCGGAGGCTTCCGCGGCTTCCAGTAATGTAGGTCTAGACTGCCGGAACGCTTGCCGACCCCCTGGTCGGTGCAAGCATCAAATGGGGGGAGGGCGGCAAGAGCCTTTTACAGTCCCCCGCCTTTGCCTCCGAGGGTAAGAAGTCATTACAGACCCACTCGGGTCCACGTTTCGCCAGTGGGGCGGGGGGGGGGGGGGGCAGGATTGCTCTTCACGCACACTGTTGGCGACAGAACTTTGCGGACCCCTGGATCCTGTCAGTAGTATCCTTGGGGTACAGTCTACCTATGCCTGCCTCTCCTCCCTCCTCTTCCGCAAGGTGGGACAGCAACTCTTTTGGCAGAGATTCGGTCGCTCGTCCTGAGCCAGGCCGCGGAGGAAGTCTGAGCCTCCCAGCGAGGATCGGGCTTTTACTCCAGGATCTTCGCCAACCAGAAAAAGAACCAGGCTGGCCTGAGTTGTACTATGCCTGTCCACCCTCAACCTCTCCTTACCTCGCCAGAGGTTCAATATGGTGACGCCAGCTTTTATTGCAGAGACCTTATGCAGAGGAGACTGGATGTGATGCCTGGATCTGAAGGGTGCCTATCTGCAACTCCCGATCTGGCAACCCCATCGTTCTTTCGTCTGGTTCAGTATCGTGGGCTTCCATTTCCAGTACAAGGTCCTCCCTTTTGGCCTCAACTCGGCCCCCAGGGTCTTTACCAGACTAATGAATGCGTGACAGCCCTCCTCTGGGCCTCCATATATACCACTACCTAGACGACTTGATCATCTGGGCTACATCTCAAGAAGCAGTTCACCACTCCTCCCATGCACAGATGAACACGCTACAGGACCTGGTCTTTTTGCTCAAAATCAAGAAATCACAACTGCAACCCACAGTCATTGACCTTCCTGGGCCTCATCTGGGACATGTGCTCCGAGAGGGTCTTCCCCTTGGAGGACAAGAGCATGGCCATCAGGAGGGCCACGCCCCGCTTCCTCAGCCGAGGCGCTACTTCGGCTTGGTGGTACCAGCATCTACTCGGCCTTTTTGCAGCGGTACTACAGCATGGGGGCAAGGTCGTACACCCCGCCCCTCAGAAGCTGGCCCTCACAGCCTGGTTCCTGAGCAAGTGACGCTCGCCCACCTCAACCTATCCCAAGCCAATCTGGAAAGCCTTCAGGGGGCTAGGAGCAAAGCACGGAGATGGGGGGGGGGGGGGGGTGGGGTGGGGGTATCTTCTCCTCCAACCCAATCATCAGACATTTGGCCGGACTCTCTAGACTCTACCCGCCCATCAGGAAGCCACACCCTGTGTGGGATTTGAACCTAGTCTTGGGCGCCCTCACACACAAGCCATTTGAGCCCATGGCGTCTGCGGACATCAGGCTGCTCACCATCAAGACAGCCCTGCTAGTCGGCCTCACATCGGCACGCAGGGTCAGCAAGATCCAGGCCCTAGTCGCCCCAGACCCGTACACTACCTTTCACAAGGATAAGGTGGTCCTGCGGACCCAGCTGGCATTTCTACCCAAGGTGCCATCAGCCTTTCACTTCAACGAAGAGATCGTCCTTCCTACATTCTTTGTGGACCCGAAGGACAAGCCTGTTCTGCATTGCCTAGATGTCAGGCGGGCCCTGAAATTCTACCTCGACAGGACCAAGGGCTTCTGCAAGTCAGATGCCCTCTTTATCACTTTTGGAGGCCCCAGGCCAGGATATCAGGCCTCCGAAGCCTCAATTTCCCGCTGGATGGTCTCGGCCATCAAGGAAGCATACGAGGGCCAGCATAGACCCCTTCCGGCAAATATGCATTCCCATGCGGTCAGGGCCAAGGCAACGGCCATCGCGTTTCAGCGCCATGTGTCCTAGCAGGTCATAAGCAGGGCGGCCACATGGGCCACCCCACCAGCTTTCTCTAAGCATTACTGTTTGGATGCCGGCTCCAGGTCGGATGCAGCTTTCGGACAGGTGCTTCTCCGGAACCTGTTTGCTGAAGGATGGTCTCCTCTCCACCCTGGGTCTACATTCAGTTGTAATCGCCCATGTAGTATGGAGGGGACGGGACGTAAGAGTAATTAGAAGTTACTCACTGTAGTGACTAACGTACTTAGTCCCTTTTCCTCCATACGTCCGACCATCCTCCCCCGAATAATCTGCTGTCATTAGGCAGTGGTATATCTATTGTTGTCGTGTCTTTGGGGACTGAGGTGTGGCGCCGGAAGGCGGAGTCGGGGCAGTGCATGCTCCCAGAGCCACGCCGCTAAATTTAGAGGGGAAGATTTTTCTGGTGAAAAAGGTTCCGTTTCGCGTCCCTCATGAGGGACGCCCATGCTGTTTGGAGGAAAGGACTATGGATTAAGAGTACGTTAGTCACTACGGTGAGTAACTTATAATTTCTACATCCGGAAACAAGAGGTGTTGGGGGTGGCGGGGGGGGGCGGCTGACCAGCTCACCCACCCTTTCCAATGGGGCCCAGGACCTATAGCACTTAGCCGTTAGGGCATGTTCCTAGTCACGTTTCACCTAGTTGGAGTCGAACACCATTGTGGACTCGCTCAGCAGGGAACTGCCTCCTTGCCACGAGTGTTAACTTCACAAGGACTAGGTTGATTTTCTGTTGGGCAAACAGGCCATCCCCAGATCGAGCTCTTCATGACGGTGACAAACACAAAGTGCCAAAGTTTTGCCAGCAGGTTCTCTCAACAGAGGAGCATGGGGGACGCATTCTCATTCGGGGGATCGTTCCTGTACGCCTTCGCCCTGTTTCCACTTATCTTGCATGTGATCGACCGTGCCACTGCAGGATAATAATGGTCGTCCCATTATTGGTGTGGCCGAGCCAAATCTGGTATCCAGACTGGCTAAGTCTCTCAGTGGCCCCGTCCATCCGGCTGCTTCTGTCCCTGGACCTTTTCGCCAGAGAATGGCGGGTGATTCTACATCACGGCTCAGTCTCTGAACCCGAGGGCATGGCTCCTGCAGCCCTAGAGTTTGGAGGTTCTGTTTACCTGCGGAATGGAAAGACATCCTGGCCAGACCCTAGTCAACGTTCAAGTTCTACGGAGATGAGTGGAAAC
The DNA here is from genome assembly GCF_040938575.1 of Ambystoma mexicanum. Classification (NCBI taxonomy): domain Eukaryota; kingdom Metazoa; phylum Chordata; class Amphibia; order Caudata; family Ambystomatidae; genus Ambystoma; species Ambystoma mexicanum. Next base: position 675,679,891 of record NC_090924.1, on the reverse strand, counting down.
ATTTGTGCTGTGCCGGGCTCAGATTACCCCTCTGTCACGACTCTGCAACGTCTACCATACGTGCTTTCCTTGGCCAAAGCGGGACTGTCTCATGCCTCTATCAAGGTACATCTCGCCGCCATAACCAGGTACACCAGGTCCCCGGGTAGACCTTTCCTTTGTTCTCACAGGCTCTTCAAGGAGTTCCTCAAGGGACTCTTTTAGACTTTCCCTCCGTTGAAGGCCCCGGCTTCGGCTTCGGCTTTGGAGCTCAATGTTGTGCTTATTAAGCTCATGGGAGCACCCTTTGAATCTATTTATCAGGTCCCACTCAAGTTTCTCTTGGAAGACTGCTTTCCCTGAAGCGATCACCTCGATCAGGCGGGACTGGGAGATTCAGGCCCCATCTTGAAAGCAGCCTTACTTGTCTTTCCACGCTTCAAAGGTGGTACTGCGTACACACCCCACATTTATGCCAAAGGTACTGTCTGAATTCCTTGGTGTTACCTGTCTGCTTTCCAAGTCTGTCGTCTCCAGCTGAAAGGGCCTTGCATTTGCTGGACGTTGCTCATGCCTTGAATTTTTGTGGTACAAGCGCCAAATAGTTAGATTTCAGTTCGTCAACTTTGCACCTGTAAATCAAGCAAGGGCTTTGTCGAAGGCTTTCAACCAGGTGTATCTCTGGCTGCATCATGCACTGCCATTGACTGGCTAGCAAGCTGTTGCCAGGCCAGCCGAGAGCCCACTTCACCTGAACCCTTGCAGCAATGACTTGTTTCTCTGGTGTGCCCCTGCTTGACTTCTACAGGGCTACTACGTGGAGGTCTACACACACCTTCACAAGCTTCTACTGCCTCAAGGATTCCAGGGAGAAGTCCTGAGTCGGCCTATGCAACCTGTTTGAGGTGATTCTGTTCCAGAGGTGTTTCTTGCTTTTGTTGAGCCTTTCCGCTTCCTGTGGTTGTGTATTTGTACTGCTGTGTAATCAATATACTCCTGCGTCCCGTCCCCTTTCCTCGATACTTGTGGGACATTCCATCCTTTGGGACTAGACCCGAGCACTTTATTCAAAATGCATCAAAAATGTTGTCCTTTTATGCGGGTTACCACACCCGGCCGTAACCCCACCCTTCTGAGCTCTGCCCCGCGCATCGCCCTTCAGTACTTTTCTCCATGCGGTCGCATCACCGGGAAACATTTTTGTTTCCATTGTCCTTCTCTCCTGTTCAGGTCTGCGGTCGCTTAGTCCTCTGTCTGTTACAGCGTCTGGGATTTGTGTCCTATTCTTGATGCGAACGTCTCTTTGCCAGGGAGGATCCCCGTTCTCTCTGCTTGTAGTGTCTGGGTACAGACCACTGCTGGGATTCGTGTTTCTACTGCGATGCCCTTTCCGTCTGGGCACTCCAGCACCATTTTCTTCGATGGGCGGAAGTCTTTCAATATGGTGTTCCACCTCATCTTCAGCTTTTAATCAGCGACAGTGCTCGGGCCGGGGTGACTCCTACCTGGGGTCTTCTAGGTCCAGAAGGGGATCTAGCAGCTCTACCACCAGGGGTTCCCCTGAGGTGCCTCGTACGCCAAATAGGCGTACCAGAATGTTCTCTGAGGGTTCCCACGGAGGTTCACCCGTCGGGTGCTAAACTTCAGCCCAGTTCATCTGTGGCGTTGGACACCGGGGTTTGCTCCTATTTCTCCGATTCTGGAGCTTTCCACACAGACACCAGGGTAAACCCTGAGGCCTCCTTTTCTGGCACTTTCTGTACAAAGCCACAGCTTGAGGCCTCTCAGGAGTAGGCTACACGTACCGGGAGGAATCCCGAGGTTCCTCTTTTTGGTAATAAGGTCTGTACCGACAAAACCGAGAGGCCTGCTCTGAAGGTCTTTTCTGTAACGGTGATTCCTAGCATTCCCACTCTCAGGGATGCAGTGATACTGGTTCTGTCGAGGGGGCAAATAGGGTGGTCCTAAACCATAATTCCTCACTTACTGGCTCTGCCGAGGTGGTTCCTCTGGAGGCTAATTTTGGGGCCACCTCCAAGAGGTCCAGTTAACATCTGAAACCCCCCCAATACTGGCTCTGCCGAGGATCCTTGTGTCAAGGCTCAGGTGTTATTTAAGTCACCTGACCAGCCTGAGGAGATGCCTTATCTGCACATCTGACAGTTCTCTTCAGGCATCGACAAAATGGTGGCCCAACCATCATGGTCCACAGCGGCCATTTTGGATTCTTTCCTTACACCTACGTTCTCGGCGGCAGGTGCTGGAACCTTCATTTCGGGGCAGAGCAGCCTTTTCCACCTCGGGTGGGGGGTTGGGGGGAGTAAAAATCTGTTCCGCCCTTCTTATGCCTGTCGTGCTCGGATGCCGCTGCCTTATACTGTCTCGCTTCCACCCCAGCACCTAAACCTTCATCAGAGGATGTATTTTTTCGGGAAGTTTTAGAGGCTCATGCGCTTTGGCCCTATGAAGGAGTATTTTAAGGGTCTTTTCAAGGAAAACTACCCTGAACCTCCAGCTCCACCTTCCACCCCGGTGGGTCAGCGGCTCCTGTGGTGGTGCCACCTCTTCCTGTTGGTCCGCCTCCAGCGCTTCCTCCCCTACCCCCGCTGTCTCCCATAGAGAAGACACCGGTAGAACAGGATAGCACTTTAAAACCTGTGATGGGCCAGCTGTCTGCTCCCGATTCGCTGTATGACTCTCGGGCAGGTCAGGATAGCTATTAGCAGCCCTTCTCTGCCCTCCTCGATATTTCAGTACCTGAGGCCCGCTCCACAGGAAGGAGTGCTTTCGGGAGCATTCACCTTGTCACCACAAGAGCATACCAGCCTTTTCCTCCAGAAGGACGGTTTGGCTGAGGCCCGTAAGGTCTGGTATAAGCCCCACACTGAGCTGCATATCAGTAAGATAATTGACACCTGTTACAGGCTTCACACCTCTGTGGAGATGGCCTTGGCATCTTGTCCGTTCCCTTCCTCGACAGTGGTAGCTGCGGCCACGCTTCAATCCAAGCGGGCCTCTGTGACCTAAACGGCTGCGGCGTAGATTCTGTCCAAGGAAGATAAGATACTGGACACCTTGGGCAAGAAAGTCTTTGCCAATTCAGTCCTCCAACTTCATCAAGCGAACACCAAGCTTATTCTGGCTGCAGCTAATTTGAGGCTGTGGAAGGAAGGAGTTAGCTGATTTCCAGGAGTGTATTCCTGCCGATAGGCTGGACGACTTCAAAGCTGGTCTGTCGGACGCAGGGTTGTTGGCCCAGGATCTGCTGGAAGCTGCGGCACACCACATGGATACCTCAGCCCCAGGCCTTATGGTGGGAACTGACAACTCCCACCAGGCATGGCTCCATGCAACAGTTTTCAAAGGAGGTGCAAGATAGTCTGGACCTTCCCTTGGACGGCAAGGAATTTTCTTCTATGGATGAGGAACTTAGAAAGACCAAGGCGAGCACCCAAACCGCCAAATCTTTGTCCTGGCAAAGGTCCTGGCTATGGCCCCTTATACACAGAGGTTGGGGTCTCGTCCTGATACTTTCCTTGCTTCAGCGGGTTTCAGGACTGCTTGGCGCGCAGAACTCAAGCTCCGGTTCCCGGCACCTGTCAAACAATAACATGGTCTGTTTTTCTCACTATTAGCCTCCTCTCCAGGAGCAGGTTGTTTCCCTGCCGACAAATTTGCAAAGTGGTAATTTGTCGGTCGCACGAGACATCGGTGGGAGAACGAATCTCGTCTCATCTGGAGGCATGGCAGACCATCACCAAAAATCGGTGGGTTTCATCCATCGCGTGGGCTGGCTTTCGCTTGCCCCCCAACCCCTCAATACCCCACTCTTCAACCCTCCATTTCAACAGATCGGGCCACCATCCCTCCGTGCCAAGGTTCAGAAGCTTCTGGACCTCAGGGTGGTGGAACCTGTTCCCATTGGAGAGCAAGGGGAGGGCTTCTACTCGACTGTTCACGGTGCCCAAACCCAACCAGACTGTCCTGTGCAACTTCCTTGACCTTTCCCAGTTAAACCTTTCTCTGCCTCAAGACGATCACACCTTGCCTGCCAAATTAAGTCCTCTCTTCGGAAGGGCGACTGGCTCAGTGCAGTGGACCTTCAGGACGCCTATATGCACATCCTAATATGTAAGCCGCATCGAAAATAGATGCAATTCTCCCTGGGAGGGGCGCTTGTCCAGTTCAGAGTACTCCTGTTTGGTCTCAGCTCGGCTGTGTGTCTTTACGAAGATGTCGGTCATCACAGCTTTCCTTCGTCTACAGGGTGTTCATGTATATCCGTATCTGGAAGACTGGCACCTGCGCAGACCTTGTCCACCGACTGCTTCGAGCAATCTCCAGTGTCTCCTCCAGCTCCTGTTCCATCTTGGGCTGTCGATGAACTGGCGGTAATCTTCCATGACGGTCTCCCAGGACCTGATTTTTCTGGGTTTCCGTTGGAACACAATCGACTCCAGGATTTATTTGACAGCGGACAGATTTGCAGATCTATCCACCACGTGTAAGCTCTTCATCCAGTCAGAGCACAGGTCTGCTTGGTGGTTCAAGAGACTTCTGGGCCACATAGCCTCGTGCTTACTTGCTCTTCCTCTTGCATGTCTCAAAATTAGGCGTATGCCGCTGGCTCTTCGTAGCTCTTGGTGTCAGGCTTTGGACTCTGACTCGAAGATGATCCCAGTTCCATCCTGCATGATGGCGGACCTTCTATGGTGGTCTTCGACCAACAATCTTATAGTGGGGGCCTCCTTTCAGGAGCCCTGCCCACAAGTGACGATTACCACAGACTCCTCCCTTCTGGGGTGGTGAGCGTCGCTGGATCATCTTCACGTTTTCGATCTATGAACGCGGCAGGACAGGCATAAAAATGATTTGGAACTCCTTGCGGTATTTGTGGTGCTGAAAGCTTTCCAACCGTCCATGAACAAGGTGGTCCGCATCCACATGGACAACTGTCGATGTTTTATATCAACAAGCACGGTGGCACCAAATTACCACCTCTTGTGGACCTCAAAATCCAGATTTGGGAATGGGCCATACAGCAAACCATTTGGGTACTGGCAGTACACATTAGGGGTCAATTCAATGTGACTGCGGACTCACTCAGCCGACAGACGGCGGCCAGCTACGAGTGGGAATTGAACATGGCGGTCCGCTCCACATTTTCGACAGTGGGACACCCTTAAGTGTACCTTTTTTGCGAATTCCACAAACAGGAAACATCCTTTATGTATCCAGGAACGGTCTTGGGGCCTCCTCCCTAGGGGACGTTCTTGAAATTCCTTGGCGCAACATGAAGGCCTATCCCTTCCCGCTGCCTCTTCTGATTAATCGGTCACTCTGCAGGCTCAGCAATACATGGAATTGCACGCCTGTTCATAGCTCCTGGATGGCCAGCCAGATCCTGGTTCTCGAATCTTCAGCATCTGTCGATTTTCCCTCCGATCAGACTGCTGTTGATTCCCAACCTGCTTCACCAGTACGATCAGCAGGTGTGCCACACCTCCCACACATTAATTCAGCTTGGTGGCCTGGTGCCTGAATTCAAAACCTCAGCACGATTTAACTTGTCCGAGGACAATATGCACATTATGCAAGCAGCCAGAAAACGCGCTACAAGGTCTCAGTATTAGGAGCAAGTGGTTCTGGTTTTGCCACTGGTGTTTAGCTAAGCAGCTGGACCCCAGGCATGCTACGATTGACACTGTTCTATCTTTCATAGCTCATCTGTCAGCTTTGGGCATTCTTGTCTTGTAGGACTTGCTTGTCAGCTATTGCTGACTAGCTGTCCACTGACAACTGTTGCTTTTCTTTGACAAACCCAGTCATTAAAAGGCATTTCACAGGTCTGTGTTTTTATCCACCCTTACACAATCCTCATCCAAAATGGGATTTGAATGTGGTCTTCGACACCTTATGCCATAAACCATTTGAACCCATGGCTATGGCGGATCTGAAGTAACTTTCATGGAAGGTTGCATTTCTGATTGCAGTAACTCCAGCAAGGCGAGTAAGCGAGCTTCAAGCTTTGTCTGTGGAACATCCGTTCCTCACCTTCCATAAAGACAAGGTTGTGCTACGCACTCGTCAGTCTTTACATCCTAAAGAAGTGACAGAATGTCATTGGAATCAATCTATATCCTTAACTGTCTTTTTTTTTTTCCTAAGATGCCGAGAGAGTATTTGTCAGACGAGCTCTGAAGTTCTATCTGGACAGAGCAATTTAACTCTGACTTCTCCCAACTCTGTGACGTTCGGAGACCTGAAAGGGAAACCCGCTTCAAAAGCTACTATCTCCTGACGGATTCCCTCCTGTATCTCAGAGGCCTATACCATTCAGGGCTTTCAACCTCCGAAGGGCGTTCATGCCCATCTTGTACGGGGCAAAGCGGCTGAGTTGCATTCCAAAAATGTTACCTGGGAAACCATTGCTAAAGTGGCTACGTGGGCCTTCCCATCGGCTTTTTGTAAGCAATCCTGCTTGGACCTCAGCTCCAGGGCCGATGCTCAATTCGGCCAGGCTGTTAAGTACTTTTTTCAATAAGAATTTCCATACACCCGTATTACCTGTTAGGAGTGCTTGGGAATCTCCCACAAGTATGGAGGAAAGGTAATGGTAAGAGTTTAACAAAGTTACTCACCGCAGTGACTAACTTACTCGTAGTCCATAGTCCCCTTTCCTCCATACACCCACCCGCCATCACCTCCTAATGAGTATCCTATATTATTGCTTAAATGGTCAGAACTGGCGATAGACAAGGACTGAAGGGTGATGTGCGGGGCGGAGCTCAGGAGGGTGGGGTTACGGCCATGTGCGGTGCCCGTGTAAAAAGAGTGGACAAATCAATTTTTACCACTTTTTGAAAAAGTGGTACGGTCCCATCCCGAAGGATGGAATGCCGCACAAGTATGGAGGAAAGGGGACTATGGACTAGGAGTAAGGTAGTCACTACGGTGAGTAACTGTTATTCATGCATGTGAAGCCTTGACAGACCCCATGCTGGAGAAGGTTTAATTTACTTGTAACTATTCTCCAGCATGAGCCTGGCATGTTCACATGCAAACTCTCCCACCTTCCCCCTCTGTGGCTCTTCTTGCTTCATACTGCCACTTTATGGGCTTATTAAATCTGAATATGGCCACCAGGAGTGGAGCTAAGGGAGTGGACTGTCATTGGATGGGGGCAGTTTGCCCCAGAGGACATTGATTGGTTTAGAGGAGGAATACAGTTTGAAGTGAAACAAACTTTCTTTCACTGAGGATCCCCAGCCTGACGGGGAATGTTCATGATCCTCTGAATCCATGCCATACCCATGCTGGAGAACAATAGTTACAGGTAAGTAATTTAAACCTTCTTCCCCATTTGTAACCATTATGGATTCACATGCGCCCTCCTTCCACTGTCCTTCCACCCGGTGGTGTAAAAACCGTGCTTGCCCTTTCATCAGAGTCAGAATCTGAGTGGATGAGGAAGAGTGTGAGGAGGGACTGGTGTGCAACTACTTGAGGTCCCATTGGTTGGCACCAAAACCACCCCAGAACAAGTGTGGCAAGCTAAATTTCTTTCCCTTTTAGCAAGAAAACAAAAGGTTAACCGATTCCTAGACTGACTCTGGGGAATATTTGTAGCATGTGAATCTGAAATATACCAATTCTGGAGAACAGGAGTTGGACTTAAACATTCTCCATACCCTGGATGTCCTAGAATGTTTCAAAAATGTAAGCCAGTTTGTGTTTTGGTGGTGGTCCAAAGGATAGCCATACAGCAAGGCAGTTGAGCAATAGTCTCATTACATTTAGAAATGCCATGCACTTTAACTTGATGACCTGAAAGCAAACCTGAGGGAAGCTAAAGCGACACTGGCTACTTGTTGCACTTTGTCTGGAATAGTTTTTCCACCATTTGCCTGCCTAGAAACATTTGTGTACATGTGCCTTATAAAGGACTTATCATATCATGGCTGTAATGTTCAGCTCAGTATGCACTTTTGCTAAACTCTACCGGATATAAATAAACCTGAGTAGACCCAAGCGTATGGCAACCAGTGTAAGATTAATAATTCTATTATGCCCCCCTGAAAAACTAGGGGTGAGTGTTTACTATTCTCTATTTTTTTTTATTGTGATGTGGTTTACATGAAACCTTCGAGAAAATGGAAAATCACTAAAAAGCAAATTCACAAGCTCCAAAAGACACTTGGCTTACTGTTTTGTTTTTAAAGAAACTTTTAGAGGCTTCCTATCTGCTCACTTTTCTTCTCTTACAAGGACTACAGGAAAATGGGAAGAATGAGGTAACGCTTCATGGACTTGTATGTTTTGGGAAATAGGTACTTTGTTTTTTTGTTGCAATTTAACCTGATTTGTATCACAAGTGAATAAACGATTTGAGGAGAGCTTTCAATGGAAAGCGCATTTAGTCTGTACAGGTAGAAAACAGATCCTATAACCAGAATACCACTCAAAAGATGCTGTTCAGTGATAGGCCACCAGGGGACGCACTGATGTTTACAGTCTCAGCGTGATCCTCCCAGGCTTCGGTCCCATTAAGTTGTTTGAGCCCCCACTTATACAGCCCCTAGCGCTACAACCTGAACAGGCGTTGATGTGCATCCCCACTGCCCTGCAGTAGAAGGAATGGCCGATATCTGTCCCTGATTACGGGAGTACCGCCAGGCGCCTGACACAGCAAAACAAAATTGAAGAAGCCTGCCTTTGGGAGCCATGTGCAGGATACGTGGGCACTTAAGTGGCACGGCCACTGACCCGGAGGTGTGAGGGGAGGTGGGTTGGTGCTCCCATTCCCCCCCGCCACGCTTAACGTGAGGCCCTTTGAGGTGGTGGGAGGGTCCCCGCTGCGTTCTTACAGGTCTATTATGTCAGCTGGGACAGCAGGACTGACGCTGTGGGGGAGGATCCCACCAAAAGACTGCAGCAGGGCTACCTAGAGAGTGCTTCATGCGCACAGGGCCTGGGAAGACACTGCTGGCCCCCTGTGTGAGGCCAAAAGGAGACTCTGGGGCAAGGGGAGGACCCCACAAAGGACTGCGGCGGGATGGTGGGTAGAGTGCCCCAACCACACAGGGGGCCTCAGGTGGACACTGCTGGCCCCTGCAGCGACCTGAGAAAAGAGGCATATAGCAAAGGTGAAGGGGTTTAAGAGCCCATACACGCTACGGGGGAAACACCACCCAAGGAATAAGGGTGTACTGGAGTAGGCCCTGAAACAGGCAGGGGAGCAGTGGGCTAGTCGACGCTACTGACCCCACGAGGGGTCCCGCAGCAGACCCACGAGAGGTCCTCCCTAGCTGATTGATGCCAGGCCCGCCTCCGGCTGAGAAGATAATAGACAAACGTGTACAGGGGTCTCTAGGGGGCAGCAGCAAGGACCCAGGGGCTTCAAGGAAGAGGTGCGAGACAGTGCTGTAAGTGATACCACAAAACAGTACCCCACATGAGGGTATGTATCAATCTGAAGCCGTCCCCCCTGCACAGCTACCCTTAACAGAGGTACTGGGCTGGCGATTGGCGGTGGAAGAGGTTTCCTGAAGTCTGAACAGGGAGGTGTGGGCCCCAGATTCTGGGGTGTGTCCGCCTCTTGTTCCGCGGATATGAGTAACACCCTTTGACGTGAAGATATTTTCAAGGGAAAGACACCCGGATGGCACCAGCCGCCATCCCACATGGTGTACGGGTGGAGAGAGCTGAAAGGAAAACCCATACTGGACAGCAAGTGGAGGTGCAAGGAGGCGAAACTGAAGTTGGCCACATACACGTACCTACAGGGTCGCCCTGGACCCCTAGTGCAGACCAATATGGCCATTGCCACAGAGGAATCCGCAGCCACCATAAACGATGTTGCAACACTGATTGAAGAAATCGGGACCATGAGGACAGACCTTGGGAGTAGGGTTGACAAAATCACTCTGAGAATGGACACAATGGAGGAGCGGCTGGAGGAAATTGAGCACAACCAATCCTCCCCTGATACCCTAGAGACACAAATGGACATGCAGATGTCGGCAAGGCAGTGCCATGAGGAAGAGGTCAGAATGAAAATGGACGATTTAGAATACGGCGAAAGGCGGAATAACCGAAGGCTTTTCAGAATCTCGGATTGGGAAGGTGAGACAGATCTAGTTCTGAAGACAACACTACACCGTCACAATTGTTTTTAGAGGATGACACCATCGACGAAGCTAAGATCGAGAGAATTCGAAGCGGGTGGGGCGATAAGAGGCACGAAGTCGGTCCTAGCTTGGGTTCATAACTAGAAGGGCATGATCATGTACGGCATTTCCAAGGTAACAATTTTCCAAGTTTTATCCTCCTTGACCCTAACAAAGAGGATGTGCTCGCCCCTGACTAAGTGGCTCGATGGGGAGGGAGGTACATATGGGGGTTTCCATTCTCTCATTTGAACTAGATGGGCACAAACAGACTGACAGAAGAGGACATTCAGAGTGCCATGAGTGAGTTGCTCTCAGAAACCGCACGTCTAAGAACCAGGGTGAAAAGTCAGAGGGTGATCGACAGTCGCTCATTAAGGTACCCACAATGAGACCAATGCTGGGATCCAGGAAATACAGGAGGCTCAACACATCGCCCATGGCAGATAACTGATTCATAGTGGAAACCTAGTCGGGGGAGAAGATGTATACGAATTTTGTGATCCCATACGTAGCATAAGATGGTGTTGCGGGACCAGGTAGACTCCTATTGGGTTATGTTCTTGTGGTTTGTTAGAAAGGAGACTTGGCGGGCTGTGGAAGCCAGCTGCAGCCTGGAAAGTTGTGCTTTTGTTGGGTGGAGGGGGGACTCAATGGTAATGAGGTGCTGACGGCACGGGACGAGAGGGAATCTGTCCCAGCTAGTGGTCTGATCTCAACCTCGTGATATCAACTCGGAGGAGTTGGGCGCCCTTGTGGGTTATTGGGGGTGGGGGGAGTGTAATGGAACTAGGGGTAGGCATCAAGATATAGGTCTCCTTGAGGTTTCAGTTGGACGTGGCATTATGGGTACAGGCCGGCCGGAGAGCAAAGGGGATCTGTGTGAGAATAGTAAGATGGCTGTAGTTTCAGATGTGGGGGGATAGTCGCCTGAGGGTTGGGACATTAAATGTAAAGGGGATGAACTCGCCCATGAAAAGATCCCTGGTGGCTAGGGAGTTCTGTAGAGCTGGCCTTGATGTAACTTTCCTCCAAGAGACTAAATACGCTAGAGGAAAGGAGGGTGCCTGGTGTGCTGGGTCAGGAGTATTGGGGCTGTAGGCCCTGGAGTAAAGCAGGGGTGGAAATTCTCATTGGCAAAGTGCTTAGAATGGAGGCTTCTAAGATATGGGCTGATGAGGAAGGTAGGGCCCGCCTGGTTGCTGGTACTATGAAAAAAGTGAGTTTCACATTTGTCACAATATACTGCCCGAACCAGGGTCAGCTAAGGTTTTTGATACTCTCCCAAGGGTAATGCTGGAAGCCTCAGACCACATAATATTGATGGGCCGATTTTTAACATGTGGGCTGATGTCATGCTTGATAGGCAAGTACGGGTACAGGGACACTGGAACCTTCTAGAATGGGGTGCGGAGAGGTCCTGGAAATGTTGGTGTATGTTCTCTGGGGCATACAGCGTTGCCTTCACCCAAACGAAAGGTTACACTTTTTACTTGGCCCCACATGGCACCTTCACCAGAATAGATATGTATATCTCAAGAGGTCTGTGGGAGGAAACATTGGGCTCTGAGATCTCCCTGATCACTTGGTCAGACCACGACATGGTTTCGGTGGACTTGAACCGGCTCAGACTGGTACCTAGGGGTCCAAATGGAGATGCAACTAATCACTTTGGAAAGATCTGGTGTTCCACTCGGAATTGACCTAAGGAATTGCGGAATATTTTAAAATAAATACAGGCGAAGTCTCGGAGGCTGGTGTGGGAAACGGGGAAGGGGACGTGGAGGGGATTCCGATCCAGGAAGGAGTAAGGGAAAAAGGGAGCAGACACTAATTGGCTGAGGTCTGAGATCACGCATCTCGAGAAGAGGGCTCGGGACGTCACCAAGGGACGGGAGGATAGGGTTCGGGAGGTGAGGGGGAAAGGGGAAGAGCTTGGGCTTCTTGAGGAAGGTCAAATAATTAGAAAACTGCAGTTCCTGAAACAAAAGGCGAACGCACTACTGGCCGCCAGGTTGAGGGGACAGCATGCCGAAAGTTGGGTGGATGCCATAGAAGGATTTTGATAAAACATAGGACCCGGGGACAAACTGGAGTCAAGAAGCATTTGTCTTTTTATGAAAAATCTCTAAGTCGGAGGCTAACCCAGAGATGGGAGATATTGCAATTTACCTGGCGGGTACTCTGATGCTTAGGCTTTCCCTGGAGGAGGGTGCGGCACTGGAGGCTCCAATAACTGTGGAGGAAATCAAGAGGGCAGTGGCAAGATTACTGTTGTAAAAGTTCACTGCGAAACAGTCTTCCAAAGGGACCTTTCCCAAGTCCTTCATTACCCCCTTCCTCCCGTTCATGGTGGAACTGTTCAATGATATCCTGGAGATTGGAGAAGCCCGAGAATCCTTCTCTCGTGCACTAATAACTGATACAAAAGGAGGGTAGCGACCCCCGAGACTGCAGACCTTATCGCCCCAGCTCCCTCCTGAACATCAATGCCAAGATTTACACGTGAGTTCTGGGGGCAAGACTTGATGTATGCATGCCCCAACTGATCCACCCAGGCCAAGTGGGCTTCAAAAAGGGGACGTCAGGGGGCGGACACGATGAGGAAAACCCTACACCTGCTTCATCAGGAGCAGCGGATGGCAGGGGATCCCGCCCTTCTGAGTGGATGCTGAGAAGGCTTTTAATAGGGTGGAGTTGGGGCGTTCTCATGCAAGTCCTTGCTAAGGTAGGCTTGGGAACTAGGATCAGGAGGGGCATAATGGCAGTCTACACATCCCCTAGGGCATGCGTGGCAGTTAATGGGGGTGGGGGGGTTACTCTGCTGGTTTGCCTTAAGTAGCGGTACAAAACAGGGGTGTCCCCTTTCCCTGACCCTATATGTGCTCTCCCTGGAGCCTCTAGCTTTGAATAAGAGAGGACCCCCCACGAGTAGCACTCACGGTGGGAGGGGTGTAGTACAAGGTTGTATTTTATGCAGACAATATGCTTTGCACACAAGGAACCTCCTAACCTCTAGCAGTAATCCGTTTGAGCAATATAGCGATCTTGCCATCTTAAAGATTAACAGGGCTAAATCCGTCCCTTTCCCTCTGAGTAGGGATGGGGAAAGATATAGATTCACCCTACTCGGGTTACTGGTTAACATGGGCATCCTGAGATACTTTGGGATTAACCTCAAGAGATATGGGAGACTTATTTGTTGCCAACTTCCCCCTCATTCCTGCCCGGGTTTCAGGCTGATCCGGTAAGATGGGGAAAATGGATTATATCGTGGCTCGGAAACCCTCAATGCCCTGTAGATGGTGTGCTTACCAAGGTCCCTATATGCATTCCAGATGCTTCTGATCCAGGTCCCCGAGGCTGCCTGCCTTTTTTGGCAGGGGAAAAAAGCAAGACTAGCCTGAAGTTCTTAATTTACTGAAAGAGAGTGCGGGGTGTGGCTCCCGAACCTGAAACTGTACTACAAAGCTAAGGGTCCTCATACCCCATCTTAGAATGCAGAGGGACTTCCAATGGGTTGGCCTGGACAATCTTGATTTGTACCCCGTCACAGTAGGGGAATGGCTGTGGGTACCAAGAGGTTAACTCCCCCACAAAAATCTGCACCACCTGATTCTGGGAATTATATGGGAGATATGCCGACAGGGTACGGAAATGCAAGGAGTAACCACATGTCCCTGCCCCTCCCCCCAAGTCACCTGTGGGTGCCCGGTGTTCGAGACGCAATCCTGAAAGATTTAAAGCATGGTTTGAGGCAGGCCTTGAAAGGGTCGGCCAACTATAGAGGAATGGCACTTTTATTACTATTATGGATCTGTAGGGGCCTGGGCATAGGTACTCTTTCGGTCTTTTCATACCTTCAGTTAAAGGGGGTGCTCAAGGGAGGGAAAATGACTGGACTGGATATTCCCTTTGAGAGGCTCCTGGATAAAATAACTGAAATGAAGGGCATGATTTCAGCTATGTGCGGTGAACTGGTGGTTGCAGGGAACTGGTTCAGAGAAGTTGAGACGAGATGGGAAAGTGACATGGAAAGGGAAATGGACCCAGTGCTTTAGTTGAGACTGTGTAAAGGGGCCGCTCAGATTTTGATCTCGAGCCAATACTAATTTCATGCCATCAAGCTCCTCGATAGGCGACAATATGACCCTGTCAGGCTCTCAAAGATGTTTCAGACTGCGAGCCTAGTGTTCTGAAGCTTATTTGAGGACAGGGCACACTACTGACAAACTGCAGCAGCAGACACCCTTTCTTCCTTCCATGGTGAGGCCCCCACTGCGTTGCCAGTATCTGATGCCCTGATCCTCCTATTTTGCCCCCCCCACCTCCCCTCACCTGCTTCTACGCCTTTAATCTGTTATCGTTCCAGAACAGCTGATCGCTTCTGATTTGTGGGAAAACAAAATGCTGGGCGTCTCACATCGCCTAAGCGACGCTTGACTTTGTTGATGAGCAACGCCTTGTCTATTTTAATTAACAGCATCCGCCGGCAGACGGAAAGCCGGCGGCCCGAGGAAGGCCAGATAAAGTCCATCCTGTTTGCCCTGGTCGCCATGTGAGACCCAAAAGGGAAACCCATCGTTTCACCAGACGTAGCTGATACTATCCATACACGCACCCACGTGGATTCACTGCTCAAACTCTACCGCAGTCACCCCATGGAATATGCCTCCTCAATGAGACACTTACCCAGGTAATTACCTAATCCACTGTGTATGCTTGTGATCCAGATAATCTGTTTTGTGCTGGAGCAGTGCCCCATCGCAGCCTGAGCCCAGCTGCAAACACGAGGTGAGCCTGGGCCACCCACCTCCCTCTAGCCACCACAACCCATTGCCTACACATGGCAAGATTTGCTTTTATTTGAATTGCCCGCAGCACACTGCCGTGCCTTAACCATCTTAATGCCCTGATGCTGAGGAGGATCGACCACTCCAAGATGGCCGACCTCTAGGGCCTCTTACCTCGCTCCACCAAGCAAACGCCTCATTGGCTGTAAATCACCCTATCCCGAACACTGACACACTGGCAGGCGCAAGCCGGCATCCGCACTAAGGCGGAGAACGAAGGCTCCTGTTTTGAGCCTGTCCTGAGAACTGACTGAGGCGGAGACCACGACCCCTGCTCGACACTCCACCTGCTAATCTACAGACCTAACCTGAACAATTATGCCTTTGCTCATATATGCATGTTCACGGACTGCTGGTAAGCCCTACTGAAACACTTACCTGTTTGTCTCCACACTGCTTATAGGTGTGGTGTTTACGCCCTCGTGCAAGGCTTTGCATACCAAAACCTAGCATCACTACCGTTAGCCATGTCTAAGAAGCCTGCCCCATCTGATTACAATATGTGCACATTACCACATTTCACATGCCCTCATACCTGTTCTTTTGCTCGCTGATTGCCATACTGTGAGCCTCCTCTCCTCATACTACATGTCCTTGCCTCACTTGTGCTAACGTCACAAGTTACCTAGGTGCCCCCATGCATTGCCTATTGCTGCTGCATTAACTGTGATCTATGCCCAGGTGCCCCTATGCATTGCCTATTGCTGCCATATTAACTGATTTATGCCAGGGCCTCCACTTGCGTTGCCTATTGTTGCTGCATTAACTCTAGACCCTAGACTTAGCCACGACATCTCCTACTGCCAGGTGCACCCATCAACAGTGCCTGGCACACGTTCACTCTCTATTAGCTTATAGAATCACTGGCTTAGCTGCTTAGTTGCAACCCAACTGGCCCGCACCCTGACCTATCGGCACAGTGATTGTCACTAGCCCTACTCAAACCTAGATACCTACTGTATGACATTCTTACCTGTCCTAGTGCTGACTTGGTCTCACGCACCTACGTGCCCATATCTTGAATTGTTAGAAGATGCCAAATTCATTGTTCTACTACAGCATTATGGCCGCCACCCTACACTTTATCACTGAGTCAGGAATGCCACACTGAGCATTCCGTTTGTGTCAAGCCCTATCTCACACACCTTGCCTAACATAGTGTTCAATAATCCCACCACCTCTCAATACAAACACTTTGGTGCCACAGAGGCTGAAATCACCTCCCTCTCATGTACCTTATCAGATAGAAATCTTAAACTTCATGCTAGACTCACCAAATTATACGATCCACTGAGAAGACCCATACCGCCAACTAACCTGAAAACTACCCACACAAGTCGGAACAGATTGATATTACAAACGCAACACAAGCTAAAAGATACAAGTACAAGTCTACGGACACTAACTTATCCAGTCATAGCCAGGGCATCACGCCAACTGAGGCCCCGCCACTTAAAGGAGCGCTTCTCAACGTGAGATCGCTTGTTGCCCATGCCCTTGACATAGCCGACTTAATCACAGAAAATAACCTAGATTTCCTGGCGGTAACCGAGACTTGGTTACATAACGCAGCAGGCCCATCACTCATGCTAGCCATCCCAGAAGGTTACATCATAACAAGACAAGATCGAGATGGCTCTCAAGGTGGCGGAATTGCCATCTCAAAATTGAGCCTTTCCCTCAGAACAGCCCCCTCTCAAACCTTGCAATCCTGTGAAAACATCTCTGCTAAATTCCAGATAAATAAAACACAATCCCTCACCATCCATTTAATATACAGACCCCCGGGTCCTCTTGGAACCTTCGAGGAGGATCTTCGCAGTATAATAAACACTGGACTGGATAGCGGACTATAACTGCAGTGTCTCCATTTCCTCCATCTCTCCTCAACCATGGACTGATCACACACTTATAGCCTTTAACTTATTAACACTCAGACCCTCTGCTATGGTCTCACTGCCAGCGCCACCCTGCCTAACCAGAAATAACAAAAGTACCACAGTGGATTAAGTTATACCTGCCATCCTACCCACTCTAAACACCCTGCCGGACAATCTAGACCCCAGCACTTTAGTCCAGGAATATAATAACATCATGCTCAACACATTGGACAAAATTGCCCCTCTCAAGCTTAGAACAAGCAAATCCAAGGCTCACCTTAACAAACGGTTTACACCTCAATTAAGAGACCTACGACTTAAAAAGAAAAAGTGAAAACTCCTGGAGACTCTGCCCTGCAGCCAAAAACAAAGCAAAACTAACCTCCATTTCCCTCACGCTTTAAAAATGAAGTATGCCTTGCTAAATGGCATTTCTATGATGAACGCATCACCAATTCCGGGAACTCTTCGACATTCTAAAAGAATTAGTTATCAATAGCCACAATGATTTAGTTACTAAGGACAAGTCTTGGTGCGCAGATATCCAACATGCGCTAGCAAACAAAATTAATACGCTCCAAAACAAAATGCAGCAAAAAAAATATGCTGAACCTACAGCACATCCCCAATACCTCATCACCTAGTGACTCTTTTGAGGCGCACAATAACAAATTTCATTTTTCCAAAACTTCTCGTTTAGAGATAGAAAAAAAATCATACTCTCGCTCAAACAGTCTAATTGTAAAGGCGACATCTGCCCAGCACAGTTAATTAAAGATGCTTCCAGAGACCTCTCACCATTCATTTTAAAATTGATTAATGGCTCCTTTGCATCAGGCACTATCCCTGCTAACCGAAAACACTCCTGGGTGCTCCCACTCCTCAAAAAACAGACCTTGGATCCCCTCATCCCGACCAACTACCGCCCTATTAACACAGTACCATTCCTCCTTATATTGGACAAAGCCGCCTACATCCAGATACAAAAACACCTTGATCTGTATAACCTCCTAGGAGCTAGACAATCTGGCTTCCGCCCACTACATGGAACGGAAACACCTCTAATCTATTTAAAGACCCAAATTGATGAGCTGAGAGATAGTGGAAGCACTCTTGCTTTTACTTGACCCCTCAGCTTTGATTTGGTCGACCACAAGGTCCTCTGCAGGCACCTTGTTTCTGCCGCTCACTTCTCTCCTGAGACCATCAGATGGTTGGAATCATTCCTGAGTGAGAGAACAATGAGAGTATACTCCCCATCGGCTGCAGCTGACCCTACCCCCGTCCTTTGTGGTGTCCCCCAAGGCTCTTGCGTCTCGCCAACTTTATAAATCTTCACCAAACCTTTGTTTGATCTGGACTTTCTGGGTATTACCTACACTACCTATGCAAATGATGCACAGATTCTCCTCCCACTTTCTGGGGATCATACTAAGGACACAGAGTTGGTGAATAGAGTATATCTTATAGTTCAAGCATGGATGGCCACCCATGGCTTGTGCTTGAACGACGACAAGACAGAGCTAATCTTGGGATCACACGTAAATATTAACAAATTAGGCCAGGAATTTGCCTCCTTCAACATTGACGGACACATTATCAGGGTCTCCAAGGAAGTAAAAACCCTTTGCTTCTACCTAGACTCCACTCTGTCATTTGACAAGCAGGTAAAATCTCTGGCCTCCACCACTGCCTATACTTGCAAGCTGATAAGAGCTGGTAAACCATTCCTTTCCAACGACAGTTGCATGATCCTGGCCAGAGCATTAATTCTCTCCAGGATCGATTACTGGAATGCCCTCTACATTGGTGCTGATAAAACTACCATCCAGAAACTACAAACTACAAAACAATGCCTTGCGAGCAGCACTTGGCATAAGTACACATCTCCGCCATCAGACGGCAACATAATTGGCTATCTACAGAGAACAAAATACAGTTAAAAATGATCTCCTTGACACACAAAGCTTTAAACAATGCCGCCCCTAGCTACCTCATGAACAAAATACACAAACCTCTATCAGACCAACCAGAGCTGCCAACGCCAACTGCCTAGTAGTACCCAGATTCAAGTTAACCACTATTGGTGGCAATAGCTTCCCAGTGAAGGCTGCTAAAACTTGGAACTCACTACCAAACCTGAGAGCAGATAAACCATACCCACTATTCCGAAGGAACGCATCCAACCCATCTTCAATTACCACTATTCACCCTATTTCCCTAGCTGCACTTGCCCACCTTATCTCCAGGTCCTGACACTGCTCCTATTTTCCTTGTTTAACTATAACATGTTATCTGTACCATTTTGTGTACATTTCTGTGAGTCCTGTACATTACTGTAACTTGTATAATCTGCAACATTGTAAGCTTTGCATTATCTTTTGCTGCGCCCTGCTACCCACGGGTCTGGAGCGCATTAGAAATTAATAAACTGGCATGTGGTGGGGATGCCCTCGAATAAAGGTGTTTTGGGACGAAGTGCTGGGCTGGATCAGGGAACTAGAGGGCATCCCCCCACACCAAAACACCCCTTTTGATCTTGTTGGGGTAGGAGGAAGCTGAGGGAGAACTAAGTAGGTTGATGGGGTTGGCAGCACCCCTGCTGCTCTCAGCACGGGCCTGCCTAGTGATGAAATGGAAATGTACTTGAACTCCATGTAAGAGGGACTGGATCAATGTAGCCCTGAATATATGCATCATGGAAAGAATAACTGCGGGGCTCCATGGGAGGGCAGTGCCACATGAGAACATCTGGGGGTGAATGTATCAAAAAATACTTAAAGTGAAAGAAGGGGATGTTGGGCACAAAGGCTGCTTATAGGAAGGACAGTACTGTAGCCCTGGGGGTAAACTGGGAGATCCATTACTGGTAAGTAACTTTTGTCCTATTGTCTTTTTTTTTTTGGTTATGCACACCCTCTTCCCTAGGAATCTTTATTGCTTTTTCTTGTAATATTGAGTTGGGAGAATCTGAAGTGAAACCTTTAAGGTTTGGTGGTAGGCAGCCTCCGTAGTAACGTGTTAAGGGGGGGCACATTAAAGGAAGTCCAATGTATGGTAACATTTTGCCAAGAAATTTAAATGGTAGGGTTATCGGACTGATTTGCACGTAAGTATTGAATCTTGTACTGGTAGTCATTTGATCATTTCTGATCCTCTTTAGGGACACTAAGGACTACTGTACAAGAATCTTCACAGTGAGTAGCTTACTTTCTCATGTGTCGGTCTTTGGAACAGTTCTAAGCGGCTTCTTCTCCACAATTTGTAAAGGGAACTCTGTGGTCGTAGAAATTACTGTTAGTTTCTTTTTTAGAATGCAGGTGCCCATTTCCCGCACCCTCTACTCTTGACTGCATATATCCCCCCCAACCCCCATATATATTTGTCCATTGTGTTGTAGCAATCAAAACACCACTATCAAACAGTCCACTTTAATAATTGTGGAGATGAAACCATTGCAGACCTTGGAACACTACACTTGGTCGATTAAGTGCGTAGGATTAAGAATATGGTGTGCTGCTTTTCGAGGGCACACACATGTGACAAAACTGAACTTAACAGGAGTTGGTTAAAAGGGCAGGGACTGGTGCCTTGTATTAGTTTAAAGCATATTTGTGCTTGTTTGTAGAAAAATGTGATGACGGATTTTGTGGCTTTGTATATTGATATTCAGTTTGTTGTAGAAAAACAAAGTAGTTCAACTTTCAAATGTGCTCCCTTAATATTTACCACATGCAATGATCTTATTTAGATTAATGCAACTTGTACAAATGCATGTATTTTTCTTCCAGACACAAGTTGGCGTTCTGAAGCAACTTTTAAGTTCACAGTTGAACGTTTCAGTCGCCTGAGCGAGTCTGTCCTTGGACCTCCCTGCTTTGTACGTAACCTTCCATGGAAAATTATGGTAATGCCTCGGTTTTACCCCGATAGACCTCACCAGAAGAGTGCTGGTTTCTTTCTTCAGTGCAACGCTGAATCGGATTCAACGTAAGAATTTCTATGCAATATTAGAATGAATTACTTGCAAGTTGATTTTAAGCATTTACTTGAAGTGGGAGTAAGATTGCAGCTATACCACCATCCACTAAATGTTTACCAGCCAAGCCACGTGGGTTGATGGGATTTGAAGCATTGCTGTTTCTGTTGAGGTATTGGACATTTAAAACATGGCACATTATAATATTCTGTACCAAATGGGGACAGTGTTCATTGGTCATCAGTTTGGTTTAGTTTTGCTCCTGGTTAAGATGACAGCAGAACCATTGATAATCTGAATCTTTTGTTAGTTTATGACTTAAGAATCATGGACTCCTGCATTCTGTCTGCTTTCCTCCTTACTATTGGTATAGTAGCCCTCTGGGATGGGACCAGAGCACCAGGAAGAAATTGTATCCAAGTGTTCTAAGACGGGCCGCTCCGGCAAGCTACTGCTACTTCCTGCTCTGCAGCGTTTGTGCAGTTTTCAATGTTCGTCCACCACTCATGTACTGTCTGGAACTGTAGCTGGCACTGTCCTTTTTTGTTTTGTGGTAACATTTGTAACGGTATAGTAATTTGCCGTTTGTATCGCCTATGTTCTGAGGTTCACACAAATGTAGGCTTTATGAAGGTGCTTTTCCCAGCACCAACGCACATTGGTTTTTGATGTGCCTACAGCCAGACTGTGC
This sequence comes from Ambystoma mexicanum, assembly GCF_040938575.1. NCBI lineage: Eukaryota > Metazoa > Chordata > Amphibia > Caudata > Ambystomatidae > Ambystoma > Ambystoma mexicanum. The sequence continues at coordinate 675,658,340 of NC_090924.1, read as the reverse complement.
CTTTACACACACTGCATGAGGCACTGTGTGCATGCTTTGATCTACGTTCAAGCAGTGAGGTGTTTGTGTAAGTGCCAATTTTGCCATTGTTTGCATGGTGACAAAATGGAGTCCCAGGATGGGGTGCATTTATAAAGGATTGGGGGCATTGATTAGCACCCATAGATTAGGATTAGTGCCATATCATACATTTGTATGTAAACCTTTTTACATAGGGAAGTAGGCCTAAACGTAATGGCTGAGGTGGACTGTAGTTATTTGGATTTGATGGGATTTGGGGGGAATGGTAGAACACCACAAGATGAGTAAATCTCAAATCTGGTCATGAATCTTTGAAGAGGTTGGATAGATTCGATATTATGTGCAAGGGAGTCAAGTGGTGATGGATGAGTAAGGAGAAGGCGCAGGCTGAGGCACACAGGAGTGGGGGGAGGATGGAAAGATTAGGGAGGGTAGAGCACAGGAGGGGAGCAATGTTGTCGGCAGGGTTGGGTCACGGGGGTAGGGTGGAAGTGTCGATGGCAGACCATGGATGGATTTGAAGACCGTGGATTTTGGGTAGCTATATTTAGCATTTAGCATTGGCTTTTGGCATCGGGCATTGTTTGTGGAGGGCGAGGGTGGCAAAGTTAAGGACTTCGTTGAAGGAATGAGTAGAGCAGTAGGCACGAGCAACCAATTTACTGAGCACCATGTGACAAAATGCTATCTGCTAGGGTATGCTAGCCTGTGTTTGTTTCTTGCTGAAACGATGCTGGTTTTCTTAGGATAAGAGTTCTCCTAACCTGTCCTCACTTTCCTATATTGTATGGTAAAGTATTGTACACGTGTATTCTTTTGCCTGGCCCATTTAATGACATGCCACCAGCTGCAATGTGAATTGGCAAAATGGCAGCTGCAGAGTAACATGCACAATTCTAGAAACAACCTGGTAGTTATACATTCCAACAGTCTTGGACAGTATTTAAGTGTTCACTCGTGATTTAAATGATATATTTGTGTTCCCAAGGGCTGTACGTACTTTGATAAATGAAAATATTTAAAAAATCTGGTGGCCTATGAGGGAGGTAGTTAAAGTTAAAAGCCCTTTCATGTCTTAACTGGTTTCCCGTGACTCCTGCCTATTTCTGGGCTTTAGTGTAAGATTTTCTTTTGCAACTTTCCCTCCGCTTATTTCAATAGGACTCCCTTCCTTTGGTGAATTTTGCACCTTCTCTGACATTTTAATGGGAAGTAAAGCCTTTAGCTGCACTTCCCTTTTACTCATTGTTATGGGAAAACTGACTAGTCCTTCATACTGTCAATTCTGAGAAACCTTTTCTCTTTGTAGTCTTGTACTTTGGAAATTGCACACAGTGCCTTACAGTGCAGTTTAATGGGGATGCTTAGTATCCTCCTAACTTATTTGGGCTTATGGTCACTTTTTATGTGCCCAAGACAGGTGGGTGGCAGCAGTAACATTTTTACTGTTTTACGTATCAACCAGCGTTCACCGTGAATGGCTACTAATGGGGGCTAGTCGTTTCTTTGGCCATATTGTAGTTTGGTCTACTTCCTGCCATCACAGATCAGGAAATTCCATATAAGGTCCTGCACTTGCCAGGGAAAGCTGCTGCCTTTGCCAGCTAGCGAGCATGTCTGTGATATCTCAAGTGTGGTGTCTTGGACTCTGGTCCCATTTCACATCCTTTTTGTGCCAGTCTGCTGCTGGGTGGATGCGAGTAGTCTCTGATTGGGCAAATACTGGCTGTTTGAATGTGGCAGATCCTTTCCATGGTGCACATGGACTTGCTTCCAGCTCTGAATCTGGATAAGAGGACTCCGGCAGACATTCTTCAGATCTACGTTGGACCCAAGAATCCAATGATAACGATCAGCCCACTGATGACCCACGGACTAATTCTGCAGTGTACCGGCATGTCTCGCTCCAATCCTAGGCCGGTGAAGCCCTGCTTCGTGGCAAGATCTCAAAAGACCCTACTCTGTGCTTCAACCCTTTAACTCTTGGGGCCAGCTAGTCTTGATGCCTACTCTAGATTACAGCCTGCAGAAACATCCCTGGACTGTCTGGTAGACTGACCAGCTCACACCTGGTCTTCCTTGTCAGAGACTTCTCGGTTCCACGTTCAAGCCCAGAACGTTGGTCACCACCCTGTACCTTATGTTCCCCTCCTCCTGAAATGACTGCTTCGAAGCATCTATGGAACCTGTCTTAAAGCTGCTTCTGTGACCACAACTGGGAAACCTGTGAAGGGTGACTGTCTGGAATTTGCCTTCCATCTCAGAAGTGTCCTGAGGTCTACATTGTGATAACTGCATTCTAAATTATCTGTCTCAAACTTACAATCCTGCAGGCCCTGGACGTCTCAAACCCTTAGTACTCCCCTCCAAGTACATCCTTGACACCTGGGAAAATCAGTCAGGGCGGTAAGTAAAGACAAATGTTGCTATCCTTTACTTTTGTTTGTCGAACCTCGGTCAAGTATCGTACCACTGGGGTAGCCCTGGGACTGCAAGAGGACAACTCGCTTGTCTTTGGACAAATGGATATTCCACTTTTAATTACTTTTTAAAAACGGTTTTATTTGCCAAAAAAACAAATTCAACTAAAAGCCTTGCTGCCATTGTTATTCATACTTAAATAGCACGAAGTACAGTATTCCAAGAATTATAAAGACAATGTAACAGAATCCTCGGGCTGGGGAAACCATACCCACCCAAAGAACAAATTAAATTTACAAAGACACCAGTCGAAATCTCTCTGCTGTTCCGGTGAACCAGAGGAGGTGTGGCAATATAACCTCCCCCAAGAACACGAGCCGAGTGAGTGGCAAGTGTTTTACCGTGTTTAGCGCTACTATTGGCTCAACCGGACTAATCCTCCCTGCCGGTTGGGAGTGTGACCACCTTTGCCATGCAGTCAGACATGGCCTGCAGTGTTTTCCCAGTGGAGTTTGGCGGATGTTTTTGTTGGCCTTAAAGGCTCCCTAAACATGCATGTCCATGCCGACAGCCGGTGAAATTGCGACCAAACACCCAGGCAAAACAGATGAAACTGGCATGATGGCCGAAGCACGTGAAGTATCCTCTCCCAATACAGCAGTGAGTGGTGATAATTAAGCATGTGTTGAAAGTACGGTGAGACCCGCAGCTGCGCTCACCAGCAGACAAACATATCCACAAATGCAGATTACAGGAGGAAACATTTACGTAATCACTCTGCCAGTTACATCCAACTACAATGACTGCAAATACTCGAGGCTGCATTAGACCAAGCTGGTCGGAAGTCTGCATCACTCGTAGAGATGATGGGTGAACAGGATGCCGGACTAGCGAAATCGTTTCAAACAGTCCAACTATAGCACATGGCGAGTGCTTGGAAGTAACGGACAGGCTGGCACCTGACCAGCAATCGATCTAGGCTGAAGTAAGTCGCACAGCGCCTGGCTGATTAAATGAGTGAGGTCATATTGCAAATGACAAAAATGATGCTACCGAAAAGTACATTTGTGAATTATAGGTGAGACTAACGCGCATCGTGACAAGACTATGATTGGTGGAGAAACAGCCATGTTCCTGGCTGGACTACAAGGATCAGGCATGGCAATGCTCAATCTATAGGCCAATATGGATTCTGTGAATATTAAAATGGGCTCAGTGATTGAGTCGACTCACGACTAACAGTCAAACTAACGGTCCGGGAATATGACCGAACAATTAATCAAAATACACAGGACGAAAAGATAAGTTTGTCAAGAAACCAAATGTCTGACAGTAATTGGAAAAAACTGAGAAGGGAGAGGTCTACTATTTCATTAAATGTCGATTGCTGAGGAAGTAAGGGCTAGATGTCAGGATAAATTTCATCAAAAAATTAAAAATGGGGGTAGTGAAGCACCTAGAAATCAGTGTGACCTTGGTGCTACTAAGTGACAAGGAGCTGGTCACAGTAAACCTAAATCAAACAGCAAATTCCTGACATGCTACAGGTGTGTGCCAGGGACTTTTGTCACACTTCCAATCCTGGCAAGAAACGCCTCTTGAATCAACAGAAATCTAGTGAGACACTGTTAGGCAAAGTTTGAATGCAGTACCCTCTGGGAACACAAGCAACTATGACTACAGGTATATAGGCAACCCGACCTTTGGTATAAACTTGTACTACCCAGTTTTGGTAGCGTGTTGAGCAGCCAGGCTCATCGCAAGAGGGGAAATGTGAACAGTAGTGGAGTTAAACAAAGATTCAGTTACAGGTATTCAAATAAACTTTTACACTCCGTTTTTTGCATAAACAATTCATTTATCAGTCGGTTATAAAGCTTTCTTTAGAAGGGTGCAATATAATTACACACATACACTTCAATACTGTACACTTTGAGTTTCTGAATCAGACGAGACCCTTTTGGGATGGCCCACAGACACAACCTACATCCACCAGTGACTTCAGTAACAAGGGTGTTGGGGACATTAATATCTTACTGTTGCCATTCAGAACACTCTTAAAAGTTGGTAAAAGGCAAAGATTATTAGAACACAAGAGATCACCAATATTCTTAAGCAAGACAAATACTTTCAGATCCTCTTAGTCCTACAATTCAACAGGCTAAGCCAAAGTCAATGGGCAAAAGTTTTTGTATCGGATCCAGCACTTCAGGTAAGTAGATTGCAAAGTCTTTGCTAAAAAAAAGAATCAAATGTAGGGCCACAAGCTGATTAGACTTGTTAGTTGCAGAGGTTACAAGCACTTCTACAGTAAGAGGTAAGTTATCAGACTTGTTTTACAGTACCTTGATAAAGAAGAAAAGATGCAGCTGAGGACTTCGGTTCTTGTGCAGCTCTGCAGATCTCACTGTTCCTGGGCCTCGGTTGTGGGGACAAGAGGGAGGACATCGGGGGGACTATGCACTGGGACTGTCAAAACTTGCAACCGGTAAACTTCACTTTCAGTGGCTGTTTCGCATTTCAGCTTCTCACAGCTACCGCAAATAGCAACACAGTTCCTGGCTGTCAAGGTGCAGGTTTCTTGATTCTGGGGTCCCGCGCTCTGCTGAGGGGGGGGGGCTCAGGCTTGGTCAGTCCTGCTCCTTCCTCATCTTTGATATTTGTATCAGCTTTGCTGCGTCGGAAAAATGTTTTCCACACCAGAGGGCGCGGTGTTCAATGTCGTGGAGTTTGTTTCTCGAGGGCTGCCGTAGAACATCGATGTGACCCATAGTATAAATAGCTGAAACCGCGCCCGTTGGCTTCAGTTCTGTTTTTCTGAAAGCTTTTGCTTATTGTGTGAAATAGGGCTTCAGTTTTCGTCAAGATGTCTTCATCTTCTAATCTTTTGACCCCAAAAACTGGCTTAAAAAAATGCCAGGATTGCGTGAAGAAAATGTCCATCACTGATCCCCATTGCCTCTGCCTGTGGTGCCTGGGTCCGAACATCAGACCCATGACTGCGGGTCATTTCAGGCCATGATGGGAAAAGATCTCAAGGAACGCAGAGGTAAATTGGCAGTGTGGAGGGAAACTTCGAAGAGGAATGAAGACTCCGGGGAGTCTAGGGACTTGTCCCGTCATAAGGTGAAAAGATGCCACCTGTCTTCTGACTCTAAAAGGGTTATCACTTGTCCAACTAAACATGATTCCCCAAGAAAATGGGAGGCTTTCTGCACCTCATTGATATGAATCTTCGAGAATGTGGCCCTGCCCCCCCACCTCAGTCGCACGAAGACCATGTGCTTGCTCATCCTTCGGGATGACAGAGGAAGGTCAGACTACTTAATTCTCTAAATGGAGTGAGAAATCGAGGGCATTGTCTAGAGAACCTTCTCCGATACCGCAGAAAGAGCAAGGCGTCAAGCCCATCGGTGCATAAATCAAAGGCAACACAAGACAAAATGTCTTCAGGTTCCAAACCTTCGACACCAGTGTCGAAGGTTTAGTCGACAAGTGTCAACACCTTTGTCTAAGGCACCTTCGACTTTATCGAAGCCAGCGTCGGCAACATCGCCTCTGTCAGTCAGTTCCTGTAGCGTCATCAAGTCCATTGGGGAAACCAATGCAGATTGCTTCTCCTCAACCCACGGGTAAGATTTATTACCTATTTGCCAAGCAAAGACTTTCAAGTCTGACTTCTATATATGAGGAGCATCCTTTCTGGAGGATTCTTCCCCATTTGGGTTGAAATATGGAAGGCACAACGCTCCTGAGAGGAGCTGGTTGACCCTGAATCGAAGACTTCTAATCTTTGACTACCTCCAATCAGCTAGTGGCATGGACACTTCGCCTGATTGAGCATAGAGGAATATTTATGAATAGGGTTGTGGAGTTCATGGGCTGGAGCAGCAATTCTCCTAGCTTAAACCAAGATGACATGACCGATATTCTGAGGCAGGGTCCTCATAAGGATCCAGTACTGCCTTTTCATACAGCCCTTCAAAGGAAGGTCCTGTCCAACTGGGAAACTCCAGAATCTGGACCTGGGGTAAACAGCAATGTTGCCAGAAAATGTAGACCTTCATCCTCTGATCCAGACTATTTAACCAAGTACCCTACGCACAAAAGCTTAGTGGTCCAGCTGCATCCACCAGACAGTTTGCTTATCCCTCTTCCCCCGGATAGGGTTGACAAAAGGATTGATGCCTGGGTTTGCAAGATTTTATTCGAGCAGTATGGCTTTAAAATCAACCAATGTTACTTGTACCCTTTCAAGGTTTACCTACACCCTGTGGGACTGTTAGCATGGCGGCTCAGCACATTCCGGAAGGCGAGGAACAAGACTGTTTCCTGGCTATTGTGAAGGATGGGGAAAGGAGGCAATGGAGGAATGTCTCCAGTCACGACTGTGCACTGCTGACCACATCAGCAGGTCCATGGCTTCTGTCACTGAGCTACGCAGGTTTGCCTGGCTGAGAAAGTCTGGCTTTGCACCGGATATGCAGGCCATGCTACTCAATATGTCCTTTTAACGACTTGAGGTTGTTCGGCAGCAAGGCAGATGAGTCTAGAGAAGCTACAGACCTCTAAGGTGGTGGGTAAATCACTTTGCGCTGTCATATGTCAACCTCAGCAACACTCCTACTGGGGCTCATCTTCCTGGAGTGGTCGTTCTTTTTGTTTCTGTTCCTCATTTGGAAGGGGAAGAGGACAGGCTAGTCAAAGAGGACAAAGGATTCCCTCGTGGTGGACGAGGAGAGTGTGCTAGATCAGCCCCAGCAGCGGAAACTGCCCCCTCAGCAGCTGCCTCTAAGCCACACCAGAAGACCACAGTGGGAGGCAGAATCTCTCAGCATCTGAATGCATGGCAGGGTATTACTTCAGATGCCTGTGCACTGGAAACAGCCCTGGGTTACTGCCTTCCTTTTCAGAAAAGGCCGCCGGATCATCCACTGGGATACCTTTTCTAAATTCCGGATCCGCTCCTTGTGCAGGAAGTTTTAACCCTGCTAGAGAAAGGTGCAATAGAACACGTACTTGCAGTGGAGAGGAACAAGGGTTGGTATCATCCCGCCCCCCGCCCCCCCCCCCCCCCCCTACTTTCTCATTCCCAAGAAGGACAGAGGATTGAGACCCATCTTGGAAGGACAAGTTAAAGATGGTAACCCTTTCTCGGATCCTTCAGGCTCTCCAACTCCAATACTGGACATCATTGGACCTTCAGGATGCTTTCATGTGCCAATCCATCTCAAGCACAGAGTACCTGAGGTTCGCGGTTGGCAGTTCTCATTTTCAATTTCGAGTTCTGCCATTCGGGCTGATCTCTGACCCAAGAGTTTTCACTAAACTGATGGCGGTAGTGGCAGCAAGTCTCAGCAGAGGGGTGGGGGATTCATGTCTACCCCTACCTGGAAGATTGGTGAATCAGGGCTTGTTCACTTTAACAGGAACATCTGAGAATTACCTGCCACTTCCTACAGACTGCTTCTCCCTCAATTACAAGAAGTCTAAAATAATACCATTCCAAAGACTCCAATTCATCGGAGCAGTCCTGGATAATTCCTCTGGGAAAGCCTTGTCTCCCAAGGTGAGAGCTCAACACATTCTGCAGATGGTAACAAAGTTCCAGGATACCCAGCATCTGCCGCCCTTCGAGTTTGAGGTTGCTTGGCTTCATGACATCCTGCATTTTTCTGGTGCCAGAGCCTAGATTGAGAATGAGCTCCCTTCAATGGGCCCTCAGGACTCGGTGGTCCCAATTTTCAGAGAATGTCAGATCTTCAAATTCTGAGCAGAATGGCTCAAGACTTTGTGGTGGGCTTATTGGGACAATATTTTCGAGAGAATCTTTTTGGCAACCATTGCCAGAGATCACGGTAGTGATGGCCGCCTCACTCACGGGGTGGGGATCCCACACCAGCGGTCTGACAATCGGTGGTTGTTGGTCTCAATCGGAGTCCAAACTACACATCAATCTTTTGGAGCTGAGGGCAATCAGACTAGCGCTGAAGGCCTTTCTGCCCTCTGTACAGGGAAAAGGATGGCCTGATAATGAAACACAGTGGCCATGTACTCCCTAAATAAGAGGTGTAGGGTCACTACCACTGTGCAGAAAGGCAATGCAGTTCTCGTTCTGGGCAATACAAGAAGAAATCTCTCGATCGGCAGTTCACCAAGCCGGAGAGAACACTGCTGCAGATTCTCTGAGCAGGCAGAGCAGTCTCCCACTAGTGGGAACTAGCTCAGGAACTTAAGAGATCTTCACCCTCTGAGGAACCCCTCAAGTGGATCTGTTTGCGACCGAGGTGAATCGGAAGTGTGAACAGTATTGCTCAAGGGAATTTCCTCAGAGGAGCTCTAGCGGACGTGTTGGTAGTGGACTGGGAATTTCCGCTCCTGTACGCGTTTCCTCCAGTCCCCGTCATTCCTCACGTGATCAGGAGGTTGAGAAAGTTCGGGAAATCCATGATCCTAACTGCTCCGGATTGGGCCAGGAGGATGTGGTACCCAGACCTTCTGGACATGTCATCTGCCCTCCAATACGTCTTCCACAAAGACAGCATCTTCTCTCGCAAGAGGAAAGTCTGGTTCTCCAAACGTCAAGGCACTCGGCCTTCAGACATGGTTTCTGAGAGGCTGAGATCTAAGGATTGGGACCTCCTGGACGACGTAATGGAGATTTTGTTTTCGGCCAGAAGGGCAGCAACAAAATCCTTGTATCTGTGTCATTGAAATAAGTTCAGTAACTGGTGCAAGGATAAGAATGTGGATCCATTCCTGTGTGGCACACCTATGGTGCTTTCTTTCCTACTACATTTAGCCAATCTGGGACTTCAGATTGGTACAATAAAAGGATACCTAGCAGCGATTTCTATCTTTAAGCGCTCCTCTGAAGAAGCATCTTCTTTCAAGATACCATTGATTGTGCAATTTTTGAAGGGTCTTGCTGTGTACCCCCAGTCCCATTCCATGTCCATGTTTGGGATCTAAATTTAGTATTAAAATTCCTTGCATGCATTCCTTTCGAGCCTTTGCATTCTTGTCCTCTAAGGCTTCTCACATTGAAAACAATCCTACTGGTGGCTATTAGATCAGCCTGCAGGGTGAGTGAGTTACGGGCTCTCTTGTAACCCTCCTCACACCATTTTCCATAAAGATAAAGTAATACTCAATCGAACCTTCATTCCTACCCAAGGTTGTCTCTAACTTTTCATTTGTCTCAAAAAATCATATTGCCATCTTTTTATCCTCCCCATCATGCAGATAAGGAGGAAGAAAGGTTTCACAGGCTGGACTTAAAAAGGACTGTCAGCTTTTATAATTTTAGACTTGCAAAGTTTTGACAAAGTGATCAACTTATTGGATATACTGGCCACAAATTGGGCCTGGCAGTACGAAAACAGACTTTGTCCAGATGGATAATTATGGCAATTGGAGAATGTTACAAACTGGCGGATAAAGAACCTCCAGATGGGCTAAGAGCTCACTCTAGTAGGGTCATGGCAACTTCGACAGCTCTTCAAAGGGGTGTCCCTGTGCAAGTTATCTGTGCAGCGGCCACCTGTTTGTCTATGCATACTTTTTGTGAAACATTGTTTAGATTTGACCTTGTCCCAAGGAGGTCTTTTTGCTAAGGCCGTTCGTCATACGATCCATGATTAGGGTTAATTGGTACTACCTCGTCCAAATTATCACTGCTTTGGGAATCTATCAAAGATGAGGAATACGTGGGAGGACAAAATCCATTCAAAGAAAGTTACCAACTAGTAACATTCTTTCGACTGGATGTTCTTACCATGTATTTGACCCTCCCAGCATACCCCACCGCACAATTTATGGGAATCTCCGTGTTCTTTGAGAGCTTGTGGTCTAAAGGTACGCCTGGTCAACTCCTCAGTTGAGTATATCGAAAAACAGAACTGAAGCTAACGGGCGCAGCTCGAGCTATTTATACTATGGATGACATCCATTCTCTACAGCAGCCCTCGAGGGACATCGATGCCACAACATCGAGCACAGCACCCTCTGTCATTTTTTCTTTTTTTACGAAGCAGCAAAGCTGATGATACGAATATCAAAGATGAGGAATACGTGGGAGTAAAATTCTGTCAAAAGAACGTTACTAGTTGATATTGATTTTTATTTCTATTGCGCTCAAACATGTTCAGAGCGCGGCAAGGGAGGGGAACAGGGGAGAAACAACTCTTACTAGGCCCAGTGACATTGAGAACGTGCATGGGGGAGGGCAAAAAGAGCATGGGAGGGGAGAAGTGGAAAGTGCAGAGCAAGAGGAGGGCAGGAATATATACTGAAAAATACAAAACGGCAAACAAAAATAGTAGTGCAGCCAGCAAGTGCTAAGTTGAGGGAAGCAGACAGGGTAGGCCCAATAAGTGCAAAGCAGGACGTGGGGGGACTGTATGGGTAAAGACGCAGACCCCAATGCAAAGGGTGGCCTGGGGGCAGTGCGGGAGGGTGGAAATGATGAGTAGGAGCCTGTGCACGGAGAACAGAGGGTGGGCAGGTGCACAGTGCCAGGAGAGACCAGATCAGCAGAAAAGAGTGGGCGAAGGCAGAAGCAAAGAGGATGGTCTTAAGGTTCTTCCGGAACTGGAGATGGTTCGCCTCAAGTTTCTTAGAAAAAAGGCTGAACCTGCAGGAGTTGGAGGTAGAGGAGCTCGAGAGGGGAGGTATTTGCAGAGGGATAGCTGAAGGTATTTTGGACCCAGGCCCCAGAAAGCCTTGTGGAGAGGCAGAGGTTTTTAATCCTTGCATCCACTGGGAGCCAATGAAGAGATTTCAGGGCTGGAGAGATACGATCCCAGGGCTTGAGGCCAAGGACAAGTCTCACAGTCCTGTTCTGGATGAGTTGCAGAGGGCGGAGAGTAGAGGCAGGTAGATTTAGGAAGAGGCTGTTAAAATAGTCCAACAGTTGTTAAGTAACTTGTTCTACTCTTATGCCCAGCAGTGACGGAAGTTAGATCACTGTTCTTGGTGAAACGTATTGATGAATACAAGTACCTGACAGCCGATGACTGGTGGACTGTTTTTGGAGGGAAGGAAAACCTCTCTAGTTTGTTCAGGAATTAACTTTCTTGAGAAAATGTATGATCTGGAAATAGAATGATTGACGTTGGGGAAAAGAAACAATGAAACAGACATAATGAGTTTGGCTATTGTAGCAAATGCAACTAAGAGGATTTTATTCTCAATACTGGAGAACAAACTAATGCCCCACGTGAGCTTTGTTGAAAGGATTAAGGAGTTTGGTTTTGTTTTAATATGTTAAGTTTTGTTACTAACTCACTATAAATAAAAAATAGACACCTGCTCGTACAGTCCGTCCAAAATTACAGCAATCTATGAATGGTGTGCCCATATCTCGGAAGGGGTTGAGGGTGCAGGAGTTTGACAAACTGCACCAAAATATGGTCTGAGGTTGATCTTATTTGGGGGCATTTCATCAGAGGGGTTACACATAGCCTGTGTTAAGGCAATCTAGGCCTCCGCATCAACTCTTGTTTTTTTTTTAAAAAAACTATTTTATTTAAATTATCCAACAACCAATATTGAAATACTATATCAAATACCTCAGCCAACCTAAATGCAAAAATAACTCTACCAAATCCCTCCACCACCCCACGCAGCATCCAAACATCTAAGAGAAATAGACTTAAGATTTAGAAACGGCAACCTACCCCACAGGTTGTCATCACTATGGACTCCTCTCTCGAGGGATGGGGGCCACCTTGGGCAACCACTGCATCCATGGCAACTGGACCAGGCAGGAGCACCATATGAATTGTACTGGAATTGAAGGCCATCTGGCTAGTGCTCAGAGCCTTCCTTCTGGTTATCGCGGGCAAAGTCCACATTCAGACAGACAACTCAACCAGCATCTTTGTCAACAAGCAGGGAGGTATCAAGTCCCTTCCGCTGTGCAGGCTGGCGGTCCGCATGTGGGAATGGGCCCTGGAGGACATCTAACTCACTGCTGTCCACCTTCCGGGGGAATCCAACCTGGAGGCGGACAGGCTCAGCAGACTGGGAGCAGACAATTACAAGTGGCAATTGAACAACCTTGTGCTGCAGGAGAGCTTCAGCAGATGGGGTCACCCCCAGATGGACCCTTTTGCCACCTGGGGCAACAGGAAGTGCCAACAGTTCGCCTGGGCGATGCATGTCAGGTTCAGTGGAATGGAATGACCGCATATGCCTTCCCTCCCACAGCGTTGATACACAGGGTGATATGCAAGATCATGGAATCTCACCACCTCTGCGTCATTCTAATAACTCCATGGTGGCCAACCAGACCATGGTTTTGGTTCAGTCTGAGACCTCCCATTCGCCTTCTGACGGGCCCAGCACATATTCTGGTGGAGCAGGGGGGAAGGGTCATCCACCCTGCGCCACAATCTAGCCCTCACAGCGTGGTTTCTGAGCAGGTCACAATAGCGCGCCTCAGCCTTTCTTGGGCTAATCTAGAGATCATACAGGTGGCTAGGAGCAAGGCTACCAGAACACAGTATAAGAGCAAGTGCACCAGCTTCTGCCACTGGGCAGACTAAGGACATAAACCCCCTTGCATGTTCATTGGACGACGGTGCTCTCCTTCTCGGCGCACCTCGCCCACTCTCATGTACAGGTAGACACTTGCCGCACTTAATTGACGGACATTGGGGCCTACAGAAACTCGGAGGCAGAGGTGTTCTCTCCCAACCTGATTGTCAAAAAGCATTTGGTGGGACTCGGCAGGCTCTACCTGCCCATCAAGCGGCCACACCCTGTGTGGGACCTAAACCTAGTTTTGGGCGCTCTGGCCCGCAAACCATTTGAACAAATGGCGTCTCCGAACATCAGGCTGGTCACCATTAAGACGGCCTTGCTAGCTGGCATCACCTCGGCTCGCAGGGTCAGCGAAATTCAGACGCTGGTTTGCCTCACAGCCCTATACTACGTTTCATAAGGATAAAGTAGTCTTACGGACACACCCAGCATTCCTACCCAAGGCGCCTTCCTCATTCCATCTGAACAAGGAAATGGTGTCGCCTACGTTTTTTGCTGAGCCGAAGGACGAGGCACAGAGTTCTGCACTACCTTGATGTCAGGCATGCCTTGAAATTCTACTTGGACAGGAACAAGGGCTTCTGCAAGTCGGCCGCATTGTTAAATTTGGCGGATCAAGACCGGGGTATCTGGCCTCAGAGGCCTCAATCTCCTGTTGGATGTTCTCAGCCGTCAAGGAAGCTTACAGGGGACAGCATAAGCCACTGCCGGCCAACATGCACGCCAATGCGGTCGGAGCCAAGGTGACATCGCATTCCAGCGGCATGTCCCCTGGCAAGTCATAAGCAGGGCAGCCACATGGGCCACGCCTCAGGCTTTCTGCAAGCACTGTTTGGACGCCGGCTCCAGATCAGACGTGGCTTTCGGACAGGCGGTTGTTAAAAACCTGTTGGCTTAAAGAGGGCTCTCCTCTCCACCCTAGGGCTACACTCAGTTGTAGTCGCTCATGCAGTATGGAGGAAAGGGGATGGGACGGATTAGAAGTTACTTACCGTAGTGACCAACGTACTTAGTCGCCTTTCCTCCATGCGTCCCACCATTCTTCCGCCTCCCCTCAATAAAACTGGTGTAGGCAATGTTAATCTATTGTCGATATGTCTATGGGAACTGAGGTGTGGCGCCGGAGGGCGGAGTCAGGGCAGCGCTTGATCCCAGGGCTGCACCCCTGCGTGCCACTAAATTTAAAGGGAGTATTTTTCTGGTGAAAAATGCAGAATGGAGTAAAGGGGGCAAAGGACTAAGAGTATGAGTACGTTGGTCACTATGGTGAGTAACTTATAATTTCTTGCCCCTCGAATCTACTATGGTCGCAATCCTGTTTACCTCCCATTCTACCCTTACACTCGTTCTGTATCTGAGTTTCCGCCATTACCGCTGCTAAAGATGTCGGTGGCGATATTGGGTCCCCCAGTTTCATAGTTCGGCAGGTCCTCATCTGTATCCCTAATTTTACTAAATGGGGGTGGCTATACTGGTCCCTCTGGGAAGTCCATATTGGATCCGAGTCTTTTTAATGCTGGTTGTAGCAGAATCATATTCCCTGCGGGGGTCATCTGCCATCCATTGCAGCACATACTGTAGGTTGGACGCCCGAAAGTCAGGATCTTCACCACTCCATGCGTGTAGGGCCTCAGTAATACTTTAACTGCAACTTGCTGCCTGCCCCCTGCCAAATGAAGCCCCTGCATGCCTTGTCTAGGTCTGAAGAATGTTTTGAATATTACATGGGACATTTCCAAAGCAGTGCATTAGTCTCAGCAATGCCACCATTTTTAACAGCGCCGTTCTCCCTGCCATAGACGGGGGTAGCTTGCCCCAAAACTCCATTGATTTTAACTAAGCCTCCTTCTCCCGATAGTTTTTTTTTCTTCATTGTTCACGCTTAGGGTCATGATGTATGTTCATCCCCAGATATCTAAAGGAGTCCTTACTCCATAGTAAGGGCAGCCCCGGCAGTCCAGCTTCTGAGTCGCCATCCTCGCCAGCGGGAATAGACCTGACTTGCCCTTATATTTTCAGATCCCTGTCAATGTACCAAAGTTCTCCAACACCTCCTGCACGTATGGCAAGTTCACCTCCTGGTTTCTCGGGTAAAGCAACATATCTGCGTACATTGACAATGTGCTGCACCCCATCTATTTCTATGCCAGCATCACTATATTCCTGTCTCAGAAGCTCTGCTATGGGTTCCGCTGCAAGAATGTACAGCATTGGGGACAGCGGGCACCCCTGTCTCATCCCTTTATGTAGTTCCCATTTGTCAGAAAAAGTGGAGCCAGTCCTGACCCTAGCCATCGGTTGAGTGTAAATTAATTTCACCCATGTCATGTAGTTCGGCCCTATACCCATCTTAACCATTTTAGCATATAACCAGTCCCAGTGTACAGAGTCAAACGCCTTGGTAGCATCTAGTGAAGCCACAGCACGTTGCTCAGTCCTGTCTCCTGTGCAATGGATGACATGATGCAGTCGCCTCTAATTACCAGCAGTATTTCTCCCAGGAACCTATCCAGTCTGATCTGGAGTGACTAAGGATGGTATTACTTTCCTAAGCCTACTTGCCAGGAGTGCCGTAAGGAACTTACTATCTTGATTTTAATATAGACAATGGTCTATAAGAACTATGGTCTGTATCCTTTGTTTGGTTTGAGGAGTGGGATTATCACAGCCTCGCGGATACTTCCTGGGAGGATTCCCAGTTCATATGAGTCATTATATACCATGGCTAGTAGTAGCGCCAACCGATCTACATACGTTTTGTAGAAATCTCCTGTTAGCCCATCCGTACCTGGTGCTTTGGCTGAGGGTAATGTTCTTTTGGTGGCTTTAACTTTCTCAGGGGTTGTGGGTTTTCATGTTATGGATACCTTTTATGTCGCTAGGTACAAATGGATGCGGTGAGCTTGCAGCAGTATATAGATAACATAGAATTGTATTGGTTGGACTCACCACTCGGGGAGGTTCTCAGTCAAGATGTGATGCTGGAAGAGATTTTGGCTGTCAAGGAGCATCCTGGGTCTAAGACTCCTAGTCCTGACAGCCTTTCTGGGCAATTTTATAAAGCTTATGCAGCTCTCCTATGCGGGTATACTCCGAATCTCTTGAGCGAGGGTCTTTGCCTAAAAAATTGAAGACACCCGAGGATTGTGCCTCCCACAGGCCCATATCCTTAATGTCGATAACACTATCTTTGCCAAAGTCCTTGCCAATCGTCTCCTACCTATGATGCCTGGACTGGTACTGGCAGGTTAGTCCAGCTTTATTCCAGGCAGGAACACAACACTTTCAGTATCCTCAGCAATGGCACTTAAAACACAGATGATAGCGGTACTCTGATGCTGAAAAGGCTTTCGATTGTCAAATGGCCCCATCTGTTCACACTTCTCCGCAAGCTCGGTCTAGGTGAACAATCCATCTCAGTAGTATCACTTCTTCAAATTGTCCCAATAGTATGGTGGTGGGGCGTCACTGGACTGATTCCATAGGGATGGGACGCGGAATGTTATTGCTGAGTGGCACAGGCACATTATGTGGTTTTCTGGCACTCCACACAATTCATTCATCTCCATGTCCAGGTGGAAAGGGTGTTGGTTGCTCCTTATCTCCTATGGTCTATGATCCTGGGTGCTTCAAGGTCGTAAAGTGGCCCACAAGATCGGCGTTGATGCTCAATACTCAACTGCTTCTTATAGCTGGAATGGTGAGTATGGTGGAGAAGGCCTATCTGAAGTGGGTCGAACAACTTGATATTTGAATCTTTGCCGATTTTTGTTTTTTTTGTTTTTTGTGGAATCAGTCATCCATATTGCGACAGGTGTAAGAACGGGGTTGGTCCACTTAACTAGATGTCTCCTGGTTGTATCACAGCTATATGGCTGAAAACCCGTTGGAGTGACATGGGACCGGCAGGGCTGTGTAAGATGTCTAGGTAAGAAATTGCAAGTGATGACTGGCAATATGGTATGAGTCAAACTCAAGTGTTTCCCTGAATTCAAAGTTTGTTGATTTTAATTGCATGCATCAGGCTTACCGTACCCCGGAAAAACTCCATGGAAACCTCCTGTCCACCCCAGATACATGAGCCAGATGTAGCTTCATTCCAGCTGTCGTCATGCACTTGGCCTGGGACTGTCAGTATATATTGCTACACAGGAGGGGAGGTGGGAAGTAATGTACAGGGTCAGTAGCACAATCGGAATCCCATTGTGGCATTGTTGGTATGCACGAGACACCGCTCTCCTGCGGTTAGACAACTCCCCTTCTTTTGGTTGCCCGTAGAAGGTGTGGAATATCGCCTGCATGCAAATTTGGTTGAACGATGTGACCGATTGTCACGAAGTAGAGACAGCATTCATCCGTACTATGCCCTTACATGCCCGTACACCAGAGGTGTGGAAGTAAAATATTTACTTAATGCTGAGGAATGATTGGGTTGCACTTAAAGGTCTACCGCCTCTCTTGGTGTAGATGCTGTCTCCTTGTAATGTTTCAAGATTGTGGGTCACGTTTGTTCTGGACAACTGTTACTAGGATGTTTTTGTTGTAGTAAAACAAATACATTTTAACAAAAAATACTGCTTTGACTCTGTTCAGAGGGCTGAATTTGGCAAAGCTTTTCTTCACGGCATAAATTAGAAGTATCTAGAAAACGTGTACTAGTAGTGTAATTTGCCATGACATTTTATTATATGAAATGATTTATAACAATCAGCCTGCCATTGCAGTAAATTCAGCCTACATGTGTTTCGACATAAGCCTGACAAAGAATGTAAATAGCACATAACCATAATTCTAAGCAAAGTCAAAATAAATGGACAAACATTATAAAGAAAACGAATCAGTGTGCATACCAAGGGCAGGATGGGTATGCAGTAAAGTTACAAGCCAAATAAAAAGGAGAATCAGACTGATATTATAATGGTTGATCCAATAAACTGAAGTTTCAGGCAATTGGATGTTAAGTGAATGGTCACTGTATTCAGTTCGTCTCGAAAAGAAAATCCAGAGGAAATAATTCTCAGAAAAGAAAGGCGTATTAAGGGTTTTATTATACCCAGTACATTTTTTTCTTTGTGAATTTAGTTACAAATTAATCTGTACTGTGTTGTCTGTATTCAGGCCATGCTTGATGATTATTGTGCACATGTGAAACACCCAGAGCGGAGCTTTGAGCTGAGGTTTGAGCAGTCTGTGGCAGTCTTTCTACCGTGTTTGTGGGAGGACCCACTTATACTCAGCAGACACCGCAGAGCTTTGAGCTGAGGTTTGAGCAGTCTGCGGCAGTCCGCGGCTGCTCCCGGATGGAGCCTGCCATCGGAATCTCAATCGGGGCGCCGTCCCTCCCCCAAACACCGTCGGAAGCGCCGCCACCGTCGGAAGCGCCGCCACCGTCGGAAGCGCCGCCCCCTTTTGGAAGCGCCGCCACCGTCGGAATCAGCTTTG
This sequence comes from Ambystoma mexicanum, assembly GCF_040938575.1. Classification (NCBI taxonomy): domain Eukaryota; kingdom Metazoa; phylum Chordata; class Amphibia; order Caudata; family Ambystomatidae; genus Ambystoma; species Ambystoma mexicanum. Next base: position 675,639,908 of record NC_090924.1, on the reverse strand, counting down.
GAAGTGCAAAGGCTTAGAAGTAACTACAAGGCTCCAACCAAAAAAGTAAAGGTGACAAGGACTAGTATGAACACATTCTTTACCGCAACCACTTCTGCAAATAAAACGTCAAACGGTTTGACTTCGAAAATCTGTTTGACATCACTCGGCGTTTGTCTTTTCTGTCCCCGACAAATCTACCTGCAGAGTTCGCGGAGACTAGGATCTCCTCAAACCACCTTAACTTTCAAGATACCAACAAATTTGCATTTGCACCGCCATCGTCAACTAAGGACCGGATTATGCCTCCCAACTTGCCCGTCTCACCTGTGCCGCGGATCGTTGAAGGGGAGGAATGCCTCTCCCTCCGCGGGAGCTCCTGCGCCTTGTTCGCCGGGACGGCATACTGCAGCGCGATTTTCTCTTCCTCCCCCCCCATTCAGCGCCGTCCGTTCAGCCTCACCGCCGGACCCCCGGGTTGGTGAGAGGAGCAGAGGCCGTGACTGTCGGAGGACGGCCGGCACCTGCCCCTGTGCTGTCAAAGCCAGCAGATGCGCAAGGAGACATTTCACCGGCAAGTGGACTCCTGCCGGTCGGAGGACTGGTTCCGACCCCTGAACTAGCTGAGGGGCATGGTGGGCGGGTTTCGCCGGGGAAGGAGGATCTCCCCTCCCCTGTTGGGACCGAACCCAGCCCCTCCCATCAGCTACAAGCAGCAGAGGACAAAGCAAGCTCTCCGGATCGTCGTAATGGCGAGTCTGCCTCAAATGCAATAAACGCGACTCCAGTGACCACGTTGGTACTGGCACAAATCCACGCAGCAATGAGCCCTACCACGGACTCCCAACGACAGAACAATGACGGTCGGCAGACGTAAAAGAAAAAACGAATTCCAACCCACCAATAGGGAAGTCTCAAATCTTCTAGCTAGACCTCCCAGGAAACACTGAAACAAATTTTCCAAGTGTGCAATCCCCCACAGACCACTCCTGTTACTACAAACCATCCTTCTGCACCCTCTTCTAAGCAACAATATGCAGAAAAAGACCTATTTGACTCTACAGTAGTAGAGCTCTCTACATTACAGAATACCCAAACACAGAAAAACCAAAAGTCAAAAAGACCGACCCCTCTCGACAAAGCCCCAAAACCATCGCGCCAAAAATTGTTGAAGGAATCTAGGTCTTGCTTACAAAACTCTCAAACGTCAAAACACAAAAGGTGCAATAAAAAAAAAAACTCCTTCCGCTTCTATCAGTCGCTCTTAAAGACTTCTTCAAAAAACAAAGTAAAAGAAAGCTGGACCAAGAACTCTCGGACGCGGAAATTCTGGAGGCTATCCAAGACCTACCCCCAGTGCCCAAAGTAAGGAAAGTGACTGACTGAAAATGTAAAAAAGACAACCCGGCTACCAACTTATGGCAAATCTACATTGGAAAGAAGCGCTAATCCCAATAGCGCCTCACCTCCTAAGGACGACCAAAATCTGCCCACGGCAAACCCGCCTGATACCGTGAAAAATCGGTCTCCAGTTAAAATCACCGCAGCAGGGCTGTCCAAAAACAACCTCAAACCAAACAGACGCAAATACAAGCTGAGAACATCAATGAACCCGTTCCACCTACAGAACAAAAAATAAACTGGCGCGCACAACCACGGGCCACTGAGAGCCCACCAAAATAACTCACCTACTAAAACAAAGTCGGCCCTGTAGCCACTCTCTAGACAGTATAGCGTTCCTGGCCGCCCATCGAAGAGTCAACTGGAAACTCTCCAACCTTTACTCCAACCGAAAAACTTGAACAGATCAATCCAGACAGGCGAAAGCTTTGCATTTACAGTGCCATCATCGCCCTGTACAACAAGAGATCGATCACCACCTAAAAATAGGAGGTTAAGTGAAATATCTACACCAAGCACCAAGGAACCATTTTTAAAAAAAACGACCTAACTATTATGTCGGCTATAACAATAGCACTAGCACCTTTTGGGAAACTCTTCAAGAACATCAGTGACTCTTTAAAAGATCACATCACAATCACAGCAATGATGCACACCAAGTTGATCTTTGTCGAAGGCTTCATTACAGCCCTGGAGCAAAGGAACAGGACACAGACACTTGGGATCAGAAACTTGCTTTGCTCGATGAACAACTAAACTCATTAAAATCTACTACTCTAGCCAAACCAAGCATGGCTGATAAAGAAACCCAGACAACGCCATCACCTCCGCTTATAGAATTTGGCTCCGGTGTTGCTAAAAACAACTGATAAACATCCTTGTTTGCCAACTAAAGTACCTAAACCTATGCCACTAAGTGACATTTCCCTAAAATCAGCGGCTGCCACGAGAAATCACCCTGTGCTGAAACTTGCTTCAGGCGTCCAAGAAGACTCTTCCCACTCGGAAACAGTGTCATCGCTTGATCTAGTGCTGGCTTCAAGAAAAACTACTAAAACAAAAAGACGGATAAAAATCAAGATTTCTGATGTTTGTTAATCTGCTTAGAATCACATGCTGTGCATAGGTCCGACATCCAGTGGTCACTGCGGAGTATTGCATTTTGTTTTTCGTAGTCGAAAAGGGGACGTCGACAAGGCGTGTCTGTATCACTATCCCTATAGTGACGTGCGTTGTACCCACAATCCCTCACGCGTCGAGGTCCCTCAGATTGTTTTTTTCCACCCAGCTTCTGGTCGCCTTACGCAGAGCTCCTAGAGAGACATTGCTAATACTTACTACGGACCTCGGTCCATAATTATACTTATTGTATTGTTAAAGATCCCTCCCCTCGACGTTGGCTGTGAAGCTGTTTCTCCGCCGAGCAAGTTTTCGACGGAGGGGAAGAGGCGGGATCTCGCAGGGCTCAAACTTTCAAGTCCATGGCTATGGAAGAGGCTATCTTTGGAGGGAATGACTTGGTCTTCCTATAGGAAACGTGGCTGTCGAATACACTTGAATTGGATGGGTTCACATTACACCAGCAAGGCACACATGAGAATGCAGACACACCCTTGGGAGGCCTGACCGTTGTCACTCGGAAATCTGTATTTGCTGACTTGGAGTCCATCCCTGTTAAAACCAAGTGAATATTGGCAGCTAAATTGGGCCTACGTGCTTGGCCACATGGTCTCTCTGATAGCCATTAATATATATATTTCTGATGCTTGTGTAATCTGCTTAGACTCGCATGCTATGCATAGGCCGACATCTAGTGGAAGCTGCAAAGTATTAGTTGTTTTCGGAACTCGAAAATGGACGTCGAAATAGGGCGTGCCAGTAATGCTATCCCTAGTGACGTCCCCTGTACCCATGATCCCTCACGCGTGTAGTTCCTTCAGATTGTTTTTTTTCCGCCATCGTGAGCAGTCGCGTATAAGCGGAGGGAGTTTTTGGCTTACACCATTGAAATTACAAAGTATTTAAGATTAGTATTTCTTTCCTTTACTGACGCCGTGCCTTGACGCGGTATAGACTCAAGGGACAAGACTGACCGTCCAACGGAGAACTAGACGGCACCATCCGGCTACGGAAGGCCCATCGGGCTTCGGCCTTACAGTAGGGAGAGTGGTGGGTGGTCATACCATGTATTTTCCCACCTTTCCCCTGAGTAGCCCGGCTGCCTGTCCCCGTTATGGAGCATACTCCTTTTTAAATTCTGTCCATCTTTCAATAAGAAATACACGTGGGTCGACAAGCACAAGGTGTGTAACCTTTGCTTGCATCGAGACCACGACGAGCCTCATTGTCGGGCCTATAAGTTGCTCCGATCCAAAACCCTCAAGGATAGACGGCGAAAACGTTGGGCCGAGACCTCAATGGACGTAAAAGGGGCATCCAGCGTGGCCGTCCTCTCGGATGGTGAGGGTGACTGGGAACCTCGATATTACCCCAGTGCCAGTCCCTGACAGGCCGGTGGTCCTGTTAATTAAGCACACACCCCGCGGCGATGTGAGTGTAGTCACACGCCGAGAGTCAACGGCAAAGGGAAAATCTTCAGATTTACGGTCCCCTGAGCGGCCGCCTCATGACAAGCCCGCTAAGACAAGGGACGCTGGATCACGATGTCGAAAAACATTGCGCAAGTCATTCCCGTAGTAGAGACTCGACCTAATGTCCCCAAGAACCCTACTACAGTCCTTAGCTCTAAACGATCGTCTTACAAGAGCAAAGATCACAGGGACAAACACAGATCCCTAGGTTCGTCATTTTAATCCCCTAGGCTCCTGTCCTTATGAGGGGAACTGGAACAGCCAACTAACCCACAGTATTCCTTTACAAGACATCATAGATGAGCCTGATCCTGTCTTTTTGGAGGAAGAGGATTTATATAGTGAGATACCTGCCTCTACCCCTACACCTACCTCTGCCCATCCGGGGATTATCCCCAGTTCAGCTGCTTGGTCTGCCCAAGGTGTAGATAGTAATGCAGCGCATGACTTTCCTAGCACATTTTTTCGAAGAGCACCCCCAGGCTCTCCAAAGTCTGGCAAACTCTTCCGACTACCTAGGCGTCAAGCTCAAAGATAACACCTGTGCTCACTCGGTCAACCCTGTCTGCCCAGCCAAGTTTGTCTACTCTGCCGTCAGGGAAAAGGTCACACCCCCCCCCGTGGCACTGTATGACGAACCAGTCCACAAGACACCTTGCATAGCCTATGTCCTTTATGACCTGGACGCAGGAGAGTATGAATACGTAGACGAGGATAACCCTTATTATGAGGACAACAGCATTGACCATGTTGGTGCATGGGATTATCGGGATGACAAGGAGTCTGTAGTCTTTGCCATGGACTCTCCGGCCCCCCAAGACCCTACCTTACCCGATTAACCTGTGGACAACCAGCCCCTAATCGATGACTTCTCAGGGCAGCTGAAAACTTTGGAATTGAAACACAGATGGGCATTTCGCAGAAAATATCTTTGGGGGGGTGGGGGGTTAAAAGCCGACTTAGTTTATATCACAACTCAAATCGGTACAAAGGATTCAACCATCTCTAGAGATGCCTAATTAGACCAGGGCAGTAAACACCAGAATTGAAAAACTTTTTCAACCAGCGCCTTCTGACGCTTTGTATATAAGGGGCCACCTTAAACCAGACTCGCGTAGTTGCCACTACCCGTAAGAGAGCCGGTACCCCCTTGGCCTCCTCCGAAGCTCCTCCGGACAAGGAAAGTAAAAAAAAGTTATACTATGTGAAGTAAGATAGCATCTTCAGAGGCATGCCAAGCATGCATTGCTAATAATTCCACCTTACTAGCAAGCTAAGACTGCACAAAGAGGGATGAGGTTACAGCCCTTGCAGAATCAGTGTCAGAACCACTTGAGTCCAAGCTCTCCCTTGTGGCTGCCGAAGGCAGAGCTACAGCTGGCATCCTGCTAAAGAACAACTTTGACGCAGCAGATACCGCTGGAAGTGTTATTGCTGAGGCCACAATCCTAAAACGTCACGCCTGGCTTAGACAGTCAGGATTTAAACTAGAAACATAGGCTGCCTTGCTCAACATGCCTGTTGAGCCGAATGTATTGTTTGGGGAAAGCAGTTGAGGACGTTCTGAAATCCGCCAAGGAGGATTACAAAACACTTAGCTAACAAACTAACCAGAGGGGTGGCAATAATTTTCGCCGTTTTCGTGGCCAAGAATGTAGACGTTCCGGATATAGTCAGAGCCAGGGTTACTCGTCGAATAGCCAACAGGCGTCCCGGGGTTAACCCAAGGGTCAGCACAGAGGTTGCGGGAAAGGGAGAGGCTCCACCCACCAGAGGTGGAGGAACACCCTCCAAACAATGACGCCCTGCTACAGGTCCCCTCCCATGCCTTACCAGTCGGGGGACGAATATCGCATTTCACCCAAGCATGTGAGGGGATAACATCAGACAAGTGGGTGTTGTCGACGGGAACCGGTTACTACATAGAACTCCAAGGAAGACCTTCAAACCCCCCCCCCCCCTCTCCCCCTGCCCCCAACCCCTGTGCCAGAAAAGACCATCACAAGAACTAATCCTGGTAGAGAAGGTCAACGCTCTACTCGAAGACGCCATCGAAGTTGTGGTACTCACTAAGCTCATGGGACCCCCTTTTGAGCCTATGCACAAGTATAGTCTCAAACACCTGACTTATAAAACTGCCTTCTTGGTGGCTATCACTTCCATAAGAAGGGTCAGTGAAATTCAGGCTTTGTCAGTGCAGGGTCCTTTCTTTGTTGTATACAAAGACAAGCTGGTTTTACGTACTCACCCTAGGTTCTCACCTAAATTCATCTCCATATTTCATGTAAACCACTCAATTGAGCTACCGGCTTTCTTCCAAAACCTCAAAAGCTCAGCTGAGGTAAAACTCATCACACTTGATGTGAGGAGGGCGGTCCTCTACTACGCAGACAAGACCAGACCGCTAAGTAAAACGGATTGTTTGTCTCCATAGCGCCAGGCAGAGAAGGTGACCGCATTTCTAAGAATGCCATCTCTAGGTGGATAGTCTGATGTATCCATTTGTGCTATTCGTTAAAATGCTGCCTTTTACACCCAGGACTCACTCCACAAGAGGTACAGGAGTCACTCTGGCCTTCATTGCAAATGTGCCCTTAGGCAGTATTTGCAAAGCAGCTACATGGAGCTCTGTACATACCTTCACTTGGTACTACTGCATTGACACTCATTCCAAGAAAGATATACAAGTGGGACAAGCGATTCTAAGACATTTATTCTTTAATGAACCTTCTGACATCCCTTGCCTTCTTCCACTGCTTGCTAATCTATGCACAGCATGTGATCTAAGCAGATTTCATAAGCCTCAGAAGGGATACATTACTTGCTGTAATAGTATTTCTGATGCTTGTATCTGCTTGGATTCAAATGTGCCCGCCCTTCCTCCCCTCAGAGAAGGCACATGCACTTGTGAACTTGTCTATCGTGTCTGCTTGGATACGTCTGTACTCAACGCTACTACTCGCGCTACCTCATGTCAGAAAAATACAATCTGAGGGACCTACACGCGTGAGGGATCATGGGTACAGGGGACGTCTCACTAAGGAAATTACTTGCACGCCCTATTTGATGTCCCTTTTCGACTTTTGAAAACTGTAATACTCCGCAGCTTCCACTAGATGTTGGCCTATGCACAGCATGTTAATCTAAGCAGCTACAAACATCAGAAATAAGATTACGGTGAGTAATGTATCCTGTATATTGGTACCTCCGCCAGTTCTGACATTACAACTTTTTTAGAATCTTTGACCGGTTTGACCAGGGTAAATTCAGGTTACTCCTATTTGGACATTCTGACAGGGGAATCTCAATTCCCAATGAATAGCCATGCCAGTGTGGCGCAATAGATTGGGCTTTGAGGTCAACTACCCCAGGTAGACCATGGGTAACATTTTGTTCCTAATGTGATTAGGGAAAATGGAGCAATAGAAAGGTATGTCCCACCAGTGGTGACCTGAAGAAGGGGAGCTGGTAGCTCAATTATCGATTAAACCTTTCTCACCCCACCTGTCTTTTCGAGAGTTGTAAGAAATTTCAGGTTAAAGATGGGAGGGAGTAGTGATCTAATGTCTGGAGGCAACTGTGAAGGGGGGGCAGGGGCAGCCATTCCGGGGAATGCCTGCATAGTTGCCAATAAGTAGTTGCCAATTATGGTAGGAACAGATTGGTAAAATATGCTAGGATGGAATAAGCCTGAAATATTTTCGTTCAAAAATTGAACGATGAAAAGAGCAAGCACATCCTGATGACTGGTTGCAGTCCAGGGAATTTCCAAGATTACCTCTGCACAGTTGATCGCCCCAATCTGTCGTTGGATAGCTTCATGTATTTCTGAGGCTTACAATACTCATGGACTTCAGCCCTCAAAGGGCATTCATGCAAATCTGGTCCGTAGCAAAGCCCCTCTCTTGGCTTCCAAAAATACGTCCTTTGGGAGTCCATAGTCAAGACTGCTACATGGGCTTCCCCTTCAACTTTTTGTTGACTTTGTCTTCACCTGAGCGGCCAGGCAGTTATGAATTTGTTCCAATAAGGGGAATTTCTTTCGTCCTATCTTTCCTTTGGTCAATGCTTGGGAATCTCCCACAAGTATGGAGGAAAAGGGACGGGGCATAGGAGTATGACGGTTACTCACCGTAGTGACTACCTTACACCTAGTCCATAGTCCCCTTTCCTCCATAAACCCACCCGCCGTCCCCTCTAATAAGTATCCTCTATTGTTGCTAAATGGTTGTGGCGATAGAAAAGGACAGAAGGCTGCAAGGGGCAGAGTTCAGGAAGGCAGGACTGCAGTCACATGCGGTGCCCCACATAAAAATAAAAGGACATTTTGTGATGCTTTAAAAGTGGTCCCGCCCCGATGGATGGTCCTAAAAGTATGGAGGAAAGGGGACTATGGAGTAATCCCCAAGGCCTTGCTGTCACCGAACGGATGTTCGAGGTGCCTCTTTCAGAGGCTAAAGTTACCAACATTTCTGAGAGGCCTGACAATGCCTTACCGGTGACGGCGGTTTCTCACCGTTCCCGCTCTTGCGGCGACACCAGATCTGTTGAGGGGGCAATGAAGGAAAGTTCTTCTTTTACCGGCAGTGCCGAGGTCCTTCCTGGGGAGGCTAATTTGGCGGGTTGGTATGTCACTGAAACATTCCAGGCCTCATAGTACCGGCTCTGCCGAGGTTCCTTATGTTAAGGCTAAGATTAAGACCCCTGATACATCGACGGGGACCCCTGCCTCACGTGCTGCAGTTCCCCTCAGGCGATGACAAAATGGCGCCCATTCCTGCCATGACCACGGCGGCCATTTTGGGTGCTACCCTTACAACTACGCCATCAGGTTTGGGGCTTGGTTCCTTGGGTAAACATAGTCACTTGTGCACATCCTTGTCGGCCAGTTTGATTGGAACGCTCGGATGCCTCTTCCGCACAATGTTTTGTTGCCTGCAGGGTCGGCACCTTTGATTTATGTGGATATGTCGGTGGGTACCCGTCCCCGTTGGGTCCCTGGATTTGTCCCTCATGAGAGGCCTCCTCAGGTTCCAAAACAGTCCCCGGAGGAGGCCTTTTTCGGTAAATTTCAAACGCTCATGCGTACCGACCCCATGAGGGAGTATTTCAAAGGGCTTTTTAGGGAGATATGTCCGCCCGCGCCTCCGGCTCCACCCTTTCCTCCGGTGGTTCCGCCGGCGCCTCCCTTGCTTACGGTGCCTTCCCCGACTCTTCTGCCTTTGCGTCCATTGTCCCCTGTGGACAAGGCAACGCCTGACACGGCTCAGCAGGATCCTGACCCGTCGGATGACACGCAAGGCGATCAGGACAACGAGGACCTCCCCTGCTCTATCAGAGCTTTCCATGACCGGGTACTGGACATGAGCTGCTTAGATGTTCCAGCTGCCCGAGGCACCCTTTCCGCAGGTGGGCGTGCTTTCTGGGGCGTTCACCCTGTCTCCCTTGGAGCATACCAGCCTGTTCTTGCAGAAGGACGTTCTGGCCGAGGTCTGGGAAAAGCCCCACACTGCACTTTTCATCAATAAGAAAATTGACGCGATATACAGGCTGCATTCTTCGTAAGAGGTCGCCCTGTCTTGTCCGCCTCCCTCCTCCACAGTGGTGGCTGCGGCCACTTTGCAGTCCAGCTCTGCAGCGTCTTTTCCACGACGGCTACTCAGGTTCTGGGAAAGGAGGACCAGCTCCTCGACTCCCTCGGGAGGAAAATCTTGGCCAACTCGGCCTTGCAGCTCAGGCTGGCCTATGCCGAACTAGTTTTAGCGGGGTCTAATATGCGGATGTGGAAAGGTCTGACGGAGTTTGGAGTTCATCCCGGTGGAGAAGTTGGAGGATTTTAATGGGGGTTTATCTGAAGCCAGGGTCTTGGCCCAGGATCTCCTGAAGGCTGCGGCTCATCCCGTAGACACCTCGGCTCGGAGCCTTATGCTGGGGGTTGATACCTCACGGCAGGCGTGGCTGCATGCCACTAAGTTTCACAAAAGAAGTGTAGGACACGGTGTTGGACTTTCCGTTCGCTGGTAAGTAGCTCTTTCATTCTACAACAGATGTAGAGCTCACCAAGACGAAGGATAGCGCTCAGACAGTTTCAAGACCCAGAGACCGTTGTCCCAAAGCCGACCCTCCTCTGGCTTTAGGGGCTTCCTCGACTGGAAATCTCGCAGAGGGGGATACCCCTTCGGGGGAATAACCACCATAGGCAACAACGGACTCGGTTTTTCTCCTGCTCCTCAGCCGCCTCCTGCTCAGGTTCGGGTGGCAACCCATTGAAAAACCAACTAAATGAGGGTTCTCCGCGCTTGCACGAGACCCCAGTGGGAGGACGCATTGCGTCTCATTTGGAGGCGTGGCAGACCATCACTGAAGACAGATGGGCCTCGTCAGTCGCTCGGGTGGGCTTCCGCTTACCCCTACCCCATACCCCACCCTTCAACCCTCCTTTTCAGCTGTCGGGCTCACCCTCCCTCAAAGCTGAAGTTCAGAAACCTCTGGACCTCAGAGCTGTGTAACCCATTCCCTTCGGAACGAGGGGAGGGCTTCTACTCCCGGCTGTTTAGTGTCCAAACCCAACCAGGCTGGCCTGCGCACCATCCTAGACCTTTCCCAGGTCAATCTTTTCCTTCCCCAAGAGAAATTCAAGATGACGCCCAGCCATATACGGTCCTCTTTGCAGATGGGCAAGTGGCTCAGTGTGGTGGATCTTCAGGATGCATACATACATATTTTGATTTGGAATCTACACAGGCGGCATCTCAGTTTCTTTTTGGGAGAGGAGCGCTTCCAGTTTCAAGTGCTTCCTTTTGGCCTAAGCTCGTTGCTGCGTGTCTTCACGAAGATGTTGGTGATTGCGGCCTCTCTTCGTCTGCAGGGTATCCATTTGTATGCGTATTTGGACGACTGGCTCTTATACAGCCCTTGTCTGTTAAAAGCAGCGGGCAATTTTCAGTCTCTCCTTCAGCTCCTGTTCCATCTTGGGCTGTCGGTGAACTGGCAGAAATCTTCCATGATGGCCTCGCAGGACTTTATTTTCCTGTGTTTTCACAGGAACACGATCGACTGCAGAGTGTACCTGACTGGGGACAGGATGGCGGATCTGTTGGCCACGTGTCAGATGTTTGCGCAGTCGGAGAGCATGTCGGCCTGGTGGTTCCAGAGGCTTCTGGGCCTCATGGCCTCATGCGTGTTGGCTCTCCTATTGCTCGTCTCAAGATGAGGCGGACCCAGATGGCTCTTCGGAGTTCTTGGCGTCGGGCTGTGGACCCAGATTCAAAGCTGATGATTCCAGCTTCCAAGAGTGGACCTGGAATGGTGGTCCTCTCTCAGCAACCTGTCAGTGGGTGCAGGGTTTCAGGACCCAGACCACCTTGCTGGCAATGTGGTGTCGATGTATTACATCAACAAGCTAGGGGGAACGAAGTCTCAACACCCCCCTCCGATCCCCCCTGCCCCCCCCCCCCCCCCCGCCCCTCCTCGTGGACCTGTCATCCAGATTTGGGAGTGGGCCGTGCTTCATGGTGTTTGGCTGCTTGCAGTGCACATCCCGGGCCAGCTGAATATCACAGCGGATGCCCTCAGCCATCGGACAGTGGTCAGCTACGAGTGGGAGTCATGGATTTTTTGGCATTGGGGCACGCCGGAGGTGGACCTCTTCGCTACGGCGGTAAACAAGAAGCTTCCTCAGTATGCCTCCAGAGGGGTGCTGGGAGCCTCCTCTGGGGGATGCTCTCGAGATTTCATGGCACAACATGGGAGCTTACGCCTTCCCGCCTCTAGTCCATCAAGCAATTTGGAAGCTGAAGAACTTGAACTGTTCCCTTCTACTCATAGCCCTGTGGTGGCCGGCCAGGTTTTGGTTCTCAGAACTTCAACACCTGTTGGGTGTATCCGCCGATCAGGTTACCAGTGACCCCCGATCTTCATCAGGGGAACAGCAGATGTGGCACCCCTCCCCATAATCGCTCAGCTTGGCAGCATGGCGCCTGAGTTCAAGTCTTTAGAACATCTTAACTTGTCTTTGGATAACATGCGTATTATCCAGGCAGCCAGGAAAACCTCGACTAGATCCCAATATAGAAGTAAATGGCTCAGGTTCTGTCATTGGTGTTTGGGAAAGCAGTTGGACCCAAGGGAGGCTACAATTGACACAGTTCTGTCCTTCATATCCTTCCTAGCAGAGTCGGGTGTTCACGTTCTGTCATGCAGAACTTGCCTTTCAGCGGTCTCCGCTTATCTTTCTACGGACCAATGTTCTTACTGGCTGTGTAATCCAGTGGTTAAGAGGCATTTTGCAGGCTTGACACACCTCTACCCTCCAGTTCGTAGTCCGCACCCGCCGTGGGATCTAAATGTAGTCCTGACGGCCTTGTGCCATAAGCCTTTTGAACCCATGGCCACGGTGGACCTCAAGTACCTATCCTGGAAAGTGTCCTTTCTGGTCGCCGTTACATCAGCAAGGCGGTTGAGTGAGCTCCAGGCCTTGTCAGTGGAGCATCCCTTCTTGGTCTTTCACAAAGATAAGATTGTACTACGGGCGAATTCTGCTTTCCTGCCGAAGGTGGTAACTGAATTCCATCTGAATCAGTCGATCTCCCTGCCGGTCTCATTGCCGTCTAAGGCGACTACTTCTCGGTGGATCGCCGCCTGCGTTACCGAGTCTTTCACCGTCCAAGGGCTGAAACCTCCTAAGCGTATTCATGCACACCTGGTGCGGGGCAAGGCAGTTGCGGTAGATTTTCCGAAATGTCCCCTGGAGTCCATCGCTAGGGCAGCTACTTGGGCCTCCCCATCTGCTTTTTGTAAGCATTGTCTTGACATGAGCTCAAGAGCTGATGCTCAATTTGGTCAGGCAGTGCTGAAGAACCTTTTTCCATCCATCCATCCATACTTCCTGTTAGGAGTGCTTGGAAATCTCCCACAAGTATGGAGGGACGGGACGTAGGAGTATAACCAGGTTACTCACCGTAGTGACCACTTAACTCCTAGTCCCCTTTCCTCCATACGCTCGGCCGCAGTCCCCTCTAATAAGGTTCCTCTGTTATTGCTAATAGGTCTCTGACCTGGCGATAGAAAAGGACTGATGGGCGATGCATGGGGCGCAGCCAAGGTGGGTGGGGATATGGCTGCGTGCCGGGCCCCGCGCAAGAAAGAGGAAGGACACATTTTTGAGAATTTCTTGGATGCTTTTTACAAAGTGCTCCGGTCCCGAGATGTCCCATAAGTATGGAGGAAAGGGGACTATGGACTAGGAGTAAGGTGGTCACTACAGTGAGTAACCTGGTTATTCCGCCATATGTGCCTCCTCCTTCCCCCATTACTAAGATAGGTAGTTAAGCAGGTTAATCCGGCTGACGCATCAAAGGGGACTGAGGTGTGGTGCTGGAGGGCTGAGTTAAGGCAGCGCATGCCCCCACGTGCATACATTTAAAGGGGTATAGACGTTTATTTGGGGAAATGGTTGTTTCTCCCTAGCGAGCGACACCAATGCAGTATGGCGGAAAGGGGACTATGAGTAAGTTTGTTGCTACCATGAGTTACTTATTTATTTGTCCAGGTACTTGAGGCATTCCCCAGTTGGAAGATCCGACTAACTTATCCAAACAGGGGAAGTATTCTATCGGAACAAAGACTGGCAATGACAAAAGTTTTGGCAACCCTGCGAGGTCCCTAGCCTCCATTCCCTCAGACATACTTTGATTGGATGACTTGAGGGTGACAGTTCTAGACCATTTTGTTGAAGGGGAAGAACAGTTGTCATCTGAAATGTTTTGGTAGAGCCTAATAATAGCTGGCCACAAGATTCTGTGAACTACCCATGTTGTCCCATTTATTTTCTTTCAAGCCTTTTGCCTCTTAAAGACCTAAAGCTTAGATGGTATATCCTTTTTGCCTCCTCCTTGCTCTTTTCCTTCCGTCTTGCTCTTAAATTTGTAAAATGTTGATGAATTTTGCCTTTATTGGTTTTTGTATATGTGAAAAGCCGATGATTGCTTAAGAGGCAATTAAATGTAGAAAGTGTGCCTTGGATAGTTAAAATCTGCACTTGAATTTGGAACAAAAATTCTGTACTTTGTATGTAAGGATGATGTGGTAATGAACGTAAGCCTTTGTTGGGGTACTTCCTGTATGTGGACTGTTTTTATTCTATTTAATTTTTACACTTTATTTTATTACAATTGCAGGTCATGGTCTTGTCATGCCCAAGCAGTGCTGAAAATAATAAATTATAAAGATGATGAAAAATCCTTCAGCCGCCGAATAAGTCATCTATTTTTCCATAAGGAAAATGATTGGGGTTTCTCTAATTTTATGCAGTGGAGTGTAAGTAAACTTATTTTCTATTTTAGGGAGTACTGATTCGTCAACTTAATCCTGATGTTCTCCCCAAACCTCAATTGGAATAAAAAGTGCTTCACTGTTTTATGTTTTTGATTCTTTGCTTTGTCCTGGTAATTTCCCATAGACTGTCTACCCACATAGCCGTGTGACCAGTTAATAGCGGAAAGTGCTACATTGCCTAGATTTTGGGTTCAAATGCATGGCTAATTTAGGGTCATGGAATGTACAGTGTAGGTAGCATGCACTACATGCACAACTAATTTGGTTTTTGCCTCAGCACCTGGTGTCATGCCGGTTGCATTTGGCATCTTGCCTACCGAAAACAGGGCAGATTACTACCTCGATTATTAAAGACCCAATAAATGAGTCATTTGGGGTATGACAATCCTAGAGCATGATGAAAAGCTGGTAATGAATTGGAACACCAGCCTTTTCACGACAGTACTTGTTTAATGGCAGTAGCTGACAAAATGACGATTGCACCTGGACATTGGATTGTAACACCTCTATATAATGGACGTTGTAATTGTAGAAAATAATTGGTTGTAACTTAGTGCTTTTCAGTTAAATTGTATGCATTTCTAGATTGTCTATTTCAAAGTGCCAAGCGGTTAACCTATTTTCTGATGTTTGTTAATATGCTTAGAATCACATGCTGTGCATAGGTCCGACATCCAGTGGTCACTGCGGAGTATTGCATTTTGTTTTTCGTAGTCGAAAAGGGGACGTCGACAAGGTGTGTCTGTAACACTATCCCTATAGTGACGTGCGTCGTACCCACAATCCCTCACGCGTCGAGGTCCCTCAGATTGTTTTTTTCCGCCCAGCTTCTGGTCGCCTTACGCGGAGCTCCTAGAGAGACATTGCAAAATACTTACTACGGACCTCGGTCCTTAATTATATTCTTAAAGACCCCTCCACTCGACGTTAGCTGTGAAGCTGTTTCTCCGCGGAACAAATTTTCGACGGAGGGGATCCTTCGGCGCTGCCGAACACGTGGCCTGGCCTCGACGGCCAACATACAGTAGGGAGAGTGGGGGTTCGAACTTTTATCTTCTTTGAGAATGTCTTTCTTTCTCCCCTATCTTTCCCTTGGGGTTGTTATCACCAGTTTATTATTGCCTCAGCTATGGAGAGGACACCTTTTAAGTTTTGCCCACGCTGTAGGGGCAAATACACTTGGAAGGATAAACACAAGCTCTGTAATCGTTGTTTGCCCCTCGATCATAAGGACAGCTGCGCGTCCTGTAAGCTCTTGAAACCAAGAACTCTTAAAGAACAGAAAGTTAAGAGGTGGGCGGACTACGCTATGTCGAAGTCAGTTTCCTCACCCGCCGCCGCTGTTACAGAAAGTGACGAGGAGGGTGATAACTCGACGTCCGTTACGGAAGTCATTAACCCCCAGAAGGAGCGCTCGCGCTCCTCGACGTCCATCCCTGGCCCCGACGGGCTCGGCGCACGCCCTGCTTATGGGGATGAACACCCCGGCGACAAGGACGCACATAGACCCCCTAGGCCTAAGCACACAACCCACGGCTCTTCTTCGTCGAAGACGAAGGATCCATCAGCGCCGAAGGGGACGCAGGGCACTCCGGCGTCTACCTCAGACCGTAAGGGTCTCAAGCCCCACCTGCAAACGCAGCCGCGACCAGCGATTGGGCTTTCATCAAACACGGGCGCTACCTCAAAAACATCCGACGTAACGCTCCATAGAGCGGCTGTCGAGAAACAACGCGTAACGCAGGCAACGTCGATACCAGAGCCCTCTACCGACAAACTCGTTGTCGAGAGCCTGGCGAGAATTGTTTCCGAAGACAAACGTAAGCGGACGACGAAACAGACGTCGAATACCGCACCACAGGCTATAAAAACGCCGAAAAAGCACAATAGTAGCCAAGAACTGCCCCTTCATCTAAGGGCACTTTTGAACTACCGGAGGGCTTTTCTGAGGGCGAGGGAAACCTTTCGTCGATGTTGTGGGAGCATTCTAAGCGTTTGGAAGGCGAAAACACTGATTTCCCCCCTCTAGACTATTCAGGGGTCCCCCATGAGACCCTTGAAAGACTCCATTCTTGTATGGAAAAAATGGAAAGGTTTTTGGGAAACCAAAACCCACCCACACAAAAAAGACCAGGAGAATGGTCCCAGGATGACCCTAGGGTCAAGATCCCTAGACTGTTTCCCCTTTCTACAGACGTATATAACCTCACTGAAGAGGAGCAATACCTCCAAGAAGATGAGGAGGGGTTGGGTGGAGAGGAAGAACATGAGGAGGGGTTTGAAGAAGATACAGCCACCTCGCAGCCCTGGCAATCCCCATCAGTGCAGCCTTGGCAATCCCCATCTGTGCACTCAGACCCTGATGCCTTTCACCCTTCTCCTCCCAAGGATTCAATTATTGGAAACACCTCTCCCATAGATGACCAACCTTCCCTTAATGCACTATTGCGCAAGGCAGCAGCGCATTTTGAAATAGACACAGGGGAAACTCTTCCTCACATAGACTTTGTAGAAAAAGTTATTAAAGAAAAAGCCGCTGTTAGTCAGTCTATTCAGCTCCTGGCTTCCATAAAGAGAAGAATAACTCCTTCCCTTTCCAATCCTGCATTAGTCAGAGGGGTCAACCCTCGGATAGAAAAGCTCTTCAGCCCTTCGTCCTCTGACCCCTTGTACATCAGAGGACATTCTATTCCGGACTCCCTGGTAGTTACTAATACAAGAAAAAGAGCGGGGGTACCACTATCCACTAGTGAGGCACCACTTGACAAAGAGGGCAAGAAGCTCTATGCACTTGAAGAGAATCACGACCTCCGCAGCCTTCTCAACTAGGATTGCGAATAACAATTCCCTACTAGCTAGCTACGCAGATGCACAGTGGAGCAAGCTGCGCAGCGAAGCCGAGGACGCACCAGAACCCCTGCGTTCACGCCTGTTAGATATCATCTCCGAGGAAACTCTTGTAAACCAGGGCATCGTAAAGAACTCCTTAGATGCCGCAGAGATGGCTGGCCGTTCCCTGGTTCAGGGAATACTTCTCAAACGCCATGTCTGGCTGCGCAATTCGGGATTTAAGCCGGAAACCCAGGCTTCCCTGATAAATAAGCCCATAGAACAAACACCTGTTTGGGAAAGCAGTTGATGAGGCCCTAGAACATGCGAAGAAGGAATTTGATACCATCAAGACTCTTGACCAAATTTCTAGGCCCCCTAACAGACACGGCTATGGCAATAGACGCTCCTTTCGTGGCCAACGCCAGCAAAACCAACAGCAATTTTACTCTACCAACTGGCCCTCTAACCAGGGTAACAACCAATTCAGTCAAAGAGGCCAACGCCGTGGCAAAGGAAGAGGTCGCGGCTCCAGCCCCAAAGGTTCCACGACCAATACCAACAAATGACCCGAAGATTCGGGTCCCCTCCCATGCATCACCGTTCGGGGGCTGGCTAACATCGTTCCTATCAGCATGGGAGGAAATATCGTCAGACCGCTGGGTTTTATCCACCATAGCCCATGGATACTGCATCGAATTCAACGGTTCCCCGAAATACAGACCCCCACGGAACCGACGCATGACACCGGAACACCTCACCATTCTTCTTCAAGAAGTAGAAGAGCTACTGAAAAAAGAAGCTATAGAGGTGTCCCCCTATCTCATGTAACAGAAAGTATTTATTCATTGTACTTCCTTGTACCCAAAAAGGACTTAACCATGCGCCCTGTATTAGATCTGCGCCCAGCGAACAGGTTTGTCAAACCCCAAAAGTTTCGTATGGTGGCCTTGCAGGAAGTAATCCCACTGTTATCACAAGGGGATTACATGACAACACTAGACATGAAAGATGCATACTTTCATATTTTAATGTTGCCAGCGCACAGAAAATACCTCAGGTTCAAGATCGAGAACAAGCACTTCCAGTTCAGAGTACTACCCTTCGGGATAGCATCTGCACCAAGGGTATTCACGAAAGTACTGGCAGTGGCAGCGGCCCACCTACGCAGGTTATCCATCCCGGTATACCCTTACCTCGACGACTGGCTCATAACAGGGGATTCTTACGAAACATGCTTCTCCAATACCCAAAAGACCGTAGACCTTTTGTCCCAACTGGGCTTCGCCATCAACAAAAAGTCCAGCTTAGACCCCAGCCAAATCAAACAATTCCTAGGGGCTCTAATTCAAACAAAGGACGGCCTCGTCTTCCCCTCCAACGAGAGGGTCCAAAACATGCTGTTTCAGATCCTCCATTATGTGGCAGGTCGAGAGGTGACTGTACGCAAGGCAATGCGCTTGCTAGGGATGATGGCGTCATGTATTTATTTGGTACCTCACGCGCGCCTGCGCCCAATGCAAGAGTGGCTCTACAGCCAGTGGTGTCAGGCCAGCGGACAATGGGACCATCTAGTGGTGGTCCCGCAGGCCTTGGTTCTCTCGCTACGGTGGTGGACAAAAGAAAACCTGTTATTAGGGAAGACTTTTGCCACACCCGCAGTGGAAGCCACTCTAACCACAGACGCATCCCTCACAGGATGGGGGGCTCGCCTATCCCATCAGACTGCTCACGGAGCGTGGACTCCGAGCTTAGCATCCAAGCATATAAACCTGCTGGAACTACTAGCGGTGTTCAAAGCACTGAAAGCCTTTCAGGAACAACTACAAGGAAAGACAGTGATGGTCCTCACAGACAGCACCACAGCCATGTACTACCTCAACAAGCAAGGGGGCACTCACTCTCCAGGACTGTCCAAACTGTTCCAGAATATATGGAAGTGGGCTCTCAAACACAACATGTTCCTACTATCACATGTACCAGGGGAACTCAATCTGCTAGCAGACAAACTCAGCAGAGACTTCCCCCTGCCCGAAGAGTACGAATGGCAATTGCACGAAGACATTGTCTTAGACGTCTTCACGCAATGGGGATTCCCGAAAATAGACCTGTTCGCAACTATGGAGAACTCACAATGCCAAAGTTACGCCTCCAGGTACCCCCAGAACCAGTCCAAGGGGAACGGTCTGTCGATTCAATGGTCAGGGAAATTTGTTTACGCCTTTCCCCCGACTCCCCTTCTCAACAAAGTGGTGCACAAGATGCACCAGGAGCAGGTTACCATGATACTAGTGGCCCCAATGTGGGCCCGGCAACCATGGTTCGCTCACTTGATGGAGATGTCCCTATCTCCCCCAGTGAAACTTCCCTGCCCGTACAATATGCTGTCACAGGACAAGGGCAGGACTCTGCATCCATGCCCTCAGACCATGAACTTAGCAGCCTGGCTCCTGAGATCATAGAATTTGGACATTTACAACTCCCGCAGAGATGTATGGACATCCTCAGGGAAGCCAGAAAACCTAATACTCGCCACTGCTATTCTAGCAAGTGGAAAAGATTTGTCATCTGGTGTATAGGTAAGAGCATCAACCCGGTTGACTGCTCTCCCACTAACATTGTTCTGTACTTGACCCATTTACTGGATTCAGGTCTAGTCTTCAATTCCATTAAAGTCCACCTAGCGGCACTTTCTGCATATACCACTTCCCAACTTAGTGTCGTGGTGGAAGATACCAGTTATCAAGGCCTTCATGGAGGGGGTAAAAAGAATACACCCTCCGATAGCTAACCCAGCTCCCGGATGGGACTTAAATGTGGTACTTTCTAGACTCATGGGCCCTCCTTTCGAACCCATGCACAAGGCAACTCTTAAAGACCTCACTCTTAAGACTGCTTTCCTAATAGCTATCACCTCCATTGGGAGAGTAAGTGAATTACAGGCTCTTTCTGTACTAGACCCCTTCGTAACAGTTCACAAGGAGAAGGTGGTTCTACGCACACACCCAAGGTTTGCACCAAAATTCATCTCGAAATTTCATGTAAACCAGTCAATAGAACTACCAACGTTCTTTCAAAACCCTTCCAGCTTGGGAGAAAAAAGTCTGCATACACTAGATGTACGCAGAGCCGTCATGTTCTACATGGAAAGAACCAGACCACTGAGAAAGACTAATCAGTTCTTTGTCTCGGTGGCAGCAGGAAGAGAAGGAGATGCTGTTTCAAAGTCCACTATATCTAGATGGATTGTTCAATGCATCACTCTGTTACACTCTTGCTAAGAGAGAACTACCCTTCAAGCCAAGAGCACATTCCACTCGAGGCACTGGGGCTTCCATAGCGTTCATTGCAAATGTTCCCCTTGAGTCCATCTGCAAAGCGGCTACCTGGAGTTCTGTGCACACCTTTACAAAACACTACTGTCTAGATGCACACTCTAGATCTGACTCCCAGGTGGGACAGGCAGTATTAAGACATCTTTTCTCTACTGTTCCTTCTCTTAACCCACCGCCAACTCCGGGTACTGCTCGCTAGTCTATGCACAGCATGTGATTCTAAGCAGATTAACAAACATCAGAAGAGAATGCATTACTTACCGTAAAAGCATTTCTGATGGTTGTATCTGCTTAGATTCACATGCGCCCACCCTTCCTCCCCGCTCGGATGGAAGGAACATAGACATCCCTTTCTATATTTCTCTCTTTTCTGTACTCACGTCTAGAAGTCTCCCTCAGGGCAGAAAAATACAAACGGAGGGACCTCGACGCGTGAGGAATTGTGGGTACGACGCACGTCACTATAGGGATAGTGTTAGACACGCCTTGTCGACGTCCCCTGTTCGACTACGAAAAACAAAATGCAATACTCCGCAGTGACCACTGGATGTCCGACCTATGCACAGCATGTGAATCTAAGCAGATACAACCATCAGAAATGCTTTTACGGTAAGTAATGCATTCTCATATTTGCTCATATTTTGTCATCGCATTTAAAAGTGTGCTAGTTTTGAAAAAAAAGTTCAACCTTAGTTTTTCCCGAATTTTAGTGCTGAACTTAAAATGTAAATTTGCCCCCATGACCTGCATAGTAGTTGGGAGGTACAGTCTATAAGGTTAAGTATCCATCATAAACCTGAAATGTTCTAGCCTAGCTTTTGGAAAGCATACGTGAAGCATCTGCACATAGCAGCATTTGCCACTGATGGTTTGGAAGCTTATAAATAGAGCTAATTTTCCCAGTGGCTCTTGATGAAGGCTTCATAGGAGGGCTTTTACTGTTAAATACAATAGTCCTACATCCTGTATTTTGGTCCCAACGTGGATGAGACAGGAGTATTTTAAACGATGAATATATACATTTGAATGGCTGTCCTTTTGAGAAGCTTTTATTTTTTTTGGACATTTGTTATGGTGCCCATACAGCAGAAAGTGTTTCCACGCGCCACAAGCCAAAAGGAGAGGGGGAACAAGTGGAGGACAAAACAAACTGTCCTACTAGGCTGTGTGACATTTGGATCGTGCAAGTGCAGTGATTAAAGTGCATGGAGGGAGGAGCGGACGCCCCAGGGTCGAGGCAGTTTAAGTGCTAGGGGAGCCCATGGAGGCCAAATGCGCAGTTAGGAAGAGTTTGGGTAAAGGTGGACCAGACGAAGTATGCTAGTCGGGAAAGAGTTGCCTGAAGGCAAGTGCTGGAAGGGGTGTACTGTGGAAGACTGGTAGGTAGGTCAATGGCCTGGCCCCTGTAGGACTCAGAAGGCACCAAGAAGCCAGTCATTGCAGGGGGAGTGTGGGGGGGGCATTAGCAGGAGGGAGGAGAAGAGGAAAGTCTTGAGTTTCTGGAACAGAGATCTGGTTAAAGTCCGACGGGGAGGCCATTCCAGAGGGAGGCTCCTGCTGAGTAGAGAAATCTACCACACAACCGCTACATAGTTTGACCTGCCGAGAGTTAGAGCTGGATGACCGAAGGACTCTAGAAGGGAGGTATTTTGGGAGGGAAAGATTGATGTAGCGTTGTCCTGGGCCTCAGGAAGCCTTGTGGGTGATCCAGTGTGTCTTGAATTTGATCCTTGCAACAACGGGCAGCCAATGGATGGATTTTAGGGCTGGAGAGATGTGGCCCATGGGTAAGTCTTGCAGTCCTAATCTGGATTAGTTGGAGAGGGCGGCAGGAGGAAAGGGGCATTTTGAGGAAGGTGCTGTTGCCGTAGTTTAGCCTGGAGAGAACCAGAGCGCTGCAGACATTGAATTTCTGGGGAAGGTGAGGAAAGGGGAATGCCTCAGAGAAGGTAGAGCTGAAAGTGGGCCTTCTTGGCCAGGTCTTTGATGGGAGGTGAGAAGGAGAGAGAGGGGAGTTGAAGATGACTCCTAGGATTTTTTTGCTTCATGAGGGTGAAGGGGCCCAAGGAGGGCAGCTAGTGATAAGGTGGGGAAGGACGAGGCAGGAGTTCCAATGAGGATCACTATATTACTGGCATTAAGACTGCGATCTTTAGCACCACACCGTACCTGAATAGCAGTCAGGTATTCTGGAATGAGAGGGGTAGGAGAGCAGGGCAGCTTAACACTGGAAATGGGGGAGAAGGTGGAGATCAAGAGGGGCTGTGTAAATGTTGAAAAGCCACAGCAAGAGGATTGAGCCCTGAGCAACGCTGCAGGTAGATGAGGTAGAGGAGAGAAAATGGCCCTTTTGAACTTGGGAGGTCCTATTGGAAAGGAATGAGGTCAACCAAGCCGGTGCATTATTTCTAGGGTGTGTTAAAGGCGATTTAAGGTGCCTTGATTTTCAGTGTCAAAGGCAGAGGACCGAACCAGGAGGATGAGAACAGAGGGAGAGCCTAGTCTTTGAATAGTCTTACCTGCAGGGATGGGACCTTGGACGTTTTGAATCGTGTGCACACTGTGTCCAGGTGGTGCCCACCCTTAACTGCCATATCACAGAAGGGATTTGAGGCCTGATCCGGAAGTGATGGAGCCCAGGGTTGATTTACCTTGGGCACCTCCCACTGCAAGGCTAAAGGATGCTTTTCTGACTGATTTTGAGTTACTTCATTGGAGCTACACTGCTCAAAGCTCATTTTTTTTCTTCCCTGCTCAATTTGACTGCAAACGTTATTTTTATTTTTTTAAGGCTCATCAAGTGTCACAGGATTGTAGTGTCTCGGTGACTGGCATAACAGCAAGTACTAAGAGGTCTGCCAGGGTGTGACATCAAAGGCTAACTATTCCTGGAAGTGCTTGCTCCTGATGTCTCCGGAGAAGGTAGATCTGCCAGATGGTATCAGGGACTTATCAGCATGCACATGCACATGCTCTAAGCACTTGCGAGGCAATGACTCTGGCAATCTTTCTGCTGGTTCGAGTGTAGGGCATGGAAACTGATCCATGTCCTCCAGGCACGCTGACGAGACCAAAGAAATGGAAAGCTGATGTCCTGTTGAAGGACCACATGTCTGGTCAGTTAATGTCAGTCAACGCTGCTAGTGATGACTTTTAAGTCCTTCTGACCCAATACTTGGCAGTGTTCACAGAAATGCCTCCACAGTGATCGGGACCTTCTAAAACTATGTGCAGTATGAATAAGGAGGCCTAGCGCTACAGAGCTCTTTGGCAAGAGTAATGTCTGGTGTGCACAGTGTTAATGCAAGAGAAATGGACGCTAGTTTTCGCCATGGACTCCTCCTCTGGTTCAGCGACCGATGGTTGTGCCTATATCAGAAAACCCAGACACACAATTTTCTGAGCTCTTAGGATAGATTGGCCTCCTATATTCCAGCCCAATTTATGTCCCCTTTGAGACTACCAAAATACGGGTTTTACCATGATTTATTTTTAATCTATTAATTACTTCAAATTGTTCAAATTTATCAATTAGATGTTGGAACCCCATCCTAGTCTGTTGAAACAGGAGGAAATCGTCAGCATATGCTAACCACGAAATCCTGATTTCCACCAGCTTTCACCTAATCAATCCAGCCTCATTGAAAAATTCTCCCACATCTGGAACATAAATCTTAGAGACTGGGTGCCAAAGAGCATCCCTGTCTCACACCTATCCTAGTTACAATTCTTCTTGATAGGTTCCCCTCCAAATTCAAACACACATGTATCCCTGAATTCTCATACATTGCCATTATGAGCTTTAATAAGCCATCAGGGATCCCCCAATTGTAGATCTTGCCCTAATAACAGTCAAATGTTGACAAGTCGATGGAGGCGACCTAGAGAGCCACCAAATTTACCCTAGGCTGTATCTTGGAGGGCAGCCAATATCACTCCATTAAGATTTGTCGAGTGGCTTAACCTAAACCCCCTCTGATATTTATTCAATGTTTCTTCGCCATCAATTCTTTTACATGTGTTGGTAGCAGTGAGGCAAATAATTTGCAGTCTGCACCAATTAGTCCAATTGGTCTATAGTTTTAAGCTGCATGCTGGTCCCCTCTCTTAAAAATAGTTATTATATGGGCTGTCTGCCAACTAGATGGAATAGTACCACTCCCCACAACGCTTTTAAAAAGCATTTTGAGAATTTGAGCCCACATAGCTGGCATCGCTTTACATTTGTTTGTCAGCCCATTAGGACCTGCTGCACGTCAATTCTTAGCTCTCTGGATTAATTTAAATATCTCCTTGTATGTGTCCCAGGATATGTTCTCCTCACCAACCCCTCCATTAGTTATTTGTAAACCCTCCAACCCATTTCCATATAATTCAGTGAAAAATTTAACCCACTGTTCTGATCCACCATTCAATTGATCAATCACTAAAGGTATATCTTGCGAGTTGATGAGTCCCCAAAATTCACTTGGATCTCTTTTCACCAGCACATGTAGCATTACCTCAGCATCTTTTTGCTCCATACTGCTTTTTTGCAATACTGAAGTTCCTGTATTTCTGCCATATAGTTTTAATCCTCGCATTCTTTTCTAATTGGTCGATGTTAGATTTACATATTACTCGAAGGCTCTTCAAAATATGACTTTAGCTACCCCATCATCAAAAATGTGTGCTTTCTTTTTGGGAACTCTTTTCTTAGATGGTAGTAGACTCTACCGTGTAACTCTATCAAGAAGTCATCAAATTCTGGTACATTAAATACCTGCCGTTTCCAGAGACGAGTGATTCAGACAATGTCAGTTTTCCATTAAGGACTTATATATTTGGAGGGGTCCATCGGATGCCTCTACCTTGTCCCAAAGATTTGAGGTTAGTTCCTCCGCCTATAATGGTTTTATTAAGCAGAAGTAAGAAGTGGACTTTCAGAGTACTATGATCACTCCGCGGGGTTGGCGGTAGAGGACAGGATGGATCAAATTCCATTCAGGTACTCAAGGCCCACAGACTCTAGAGAGATTCCATAGTCTACCCCATTAGAATTTCTGACCCCTACCTGAAACACCATGTCCACTCCTAGGTCTCTCTATTCCTCAGACAAGATGCAACAATCCGAGTTTAGATTCCCAGCTATATTTGATATTGTCCAGCCTAATATTAAATCTGTAATCTTTTCCAGAAAAAGCTCAATGCGCGCTATCCTTGGGTGCCAATAGACCTTGATTAATAAAATGTCCACAAAGCCATCACTTGAGACCTTGGCCAAAATTCCCCAGGGCAATCCCGATATCGTTGAAGTTGAGACCAAGATTAGACTTAAGACTAATGATCCTCCAGATGGTCCACTCCCCTCATCCCTCGTTACTGGGTTTATCTAATAGCGAAATCATTTCAAAACCTTCAACAAAAGGACATATCAGAAATAACTCAATGACTCTGCACCAATTGATTTTGGAAAGTTGTATCGTTTTTATTGGGTCAAAAAATTGTCAACGCCCTGTATGACACGTGTTTAGGCTCAATAGAGCCTTTCTCAAATCTGGGCTATTCTGGTGTATTCCTGAAGTACAAGAAATATCCACCGATTGTGGTGTTCTGGTTTGGATTATATTGGGCTCAATTGCTGCAACGCGAGTGAATTAGCGGTCAGAAGAGGATGAGAATCGGATTCAGCCCAATATAATCCAAACCAGAACACAATCAGTGCTTCAGGAATACACCAGAGTAGCCCAGATTTGAGAAAGGTTCTATTGAGCCGAAACACGTGTCACACAGGGCGTTGTGACTTAATTTTTTGACCCAATAAAAACAATACAACTTTCCAAAATCAATTGGCGCAGTGTCAGTTATTTCTGATATAATGCAATTTTAACAGTATAGGCTTTATACCGGCAACACCGAGGAATTGCGACATCAGTAAATTATAATATTTGAGTTTCTGAATTAAGACCTGTAATAACGAAAAGGAATAGTAAGGAGTCGCCCCACGAGACCAGTAAAAGCCAAATACGTACTTCAACCAAATTTGGACTTTTCCAAATGTCATACCTTCCCGCGTTCCCACAGGTATCCCGACGAAAACGGTACCTCATGTGTGGGTGCACCTACCGGCGAGCAAAAGGAAAAGGGTAACCCACTGATAACCCCAAGCCTTTCGGCACAGCACATTTTGTGTAATGGCTTTTGGGCAAGGGCCCAGGCCTTCCTCACCTTCAGGGTCCAAATGGACCCAGTCCTGGCGCTTCTGGCGCCAGGCTCATTGAAAAGTGCTTTGCACACACTGTGCTTAAGGCACGTGTATCAGGGCCAGGCGTGGCCATAGAACATTATTGGGAGGCACATGCAAGAATCCCTGGGAGGGTCAAGGCGGGGCCACAAGGCGGGGCCATAGGGAGGGGCCAGAGCAAGCCTTTTTAAGGCCAGCCCAACCACATGTCCCGGCTTTGCGTTCTTCTGCTTTACAGCGTGACGCTTACCGCTGTTCCTCAGCTCAGTTCCTGTTACTCCACCTCTTTAGACCATCTTACCTGAAGCCTGCAACTCCATCACTGAAGGCGCATCTTACCTTATTCCAGCCGCTCCATCGCTGTGTGCGCACCCCACCGGGGACGCAGAATGGCCTTCGAGCATCCAGACTCTGCTCCATGCTGCCAGACAGCACCTGCAAGGGAAAAAGAACACAACAGGGTAGAAATCTTATAGCAAACACTTGGCTGCTCCATACCGGAGTTTAGAACTCCATTACAACGGCCAACTTACCTGCTGAATTGAGAGTTCAATATCCTCCAGGGAATCCCCGGAACCACTCCATGATTCCGATTTATCATCTTCACACCTATTAGGAAGGGAGGAGACATTGCAAGAATTATTTTACAATCAAGGCAAAAGACTCTCTGCCAAAGACATGATAATAAACAAAGAATAATCATAACAAGACTTCCAAGTGGATTGGTTGCACCTGTCCTCGGGTCAGTAAAGTGTAAAGTAACTAGGTCCACTCTATGCGCCCCAGCCCAAGGAATCAGGGCGGAGAGCTCAGCATTACAAATCAGGTGAGCTTGCATGGGAAAACTCTTGTGCACTACATTTTGGCACGAAAGGGTTGAGTAATTCGCGAAACGCCCACGCCATTCTCATTGTCTCATCTTCTCCCAGGGGTAATACCAGCATCCAGAACAGCATACACCGCAGCAGCAGGGGAAGATAGCCGTTACAGGGGAGCCATGTCGAGGGAGGGCACCAACCGTGCCCCAACACCCCCGCACAGACCAGGTGAGCGTAACATTTTGTTCATGTGGGCAACCTACAGATTTGGGCCTAGGGTGTCGAAGCCAGCAAGGAAAATTAGGAACCCCATGCATTTCTGAAGACACCCGTGGGAATCAGATGTCTGACTTGCGCAAATCTCCCCAGAATGTATTACCCACAAGCCCAGTCAAAGACCCACATAGGAGAAGGGTGCCCAAGGACGACTTTGTTGGAGCTCTGGCTGGCCTGCGTTACAGCTTCCCCCACCAGGGAGTCCCGGCAGTGTGCCAATACCTCCCCAAAGGGAAAAGCTGCAATGCAGCGCCGCCGCAACTCCAGGACGGTTGGATGTGATGTCCCTGGCCTTGGACATCCATGTATCATGTGGGTGTACCGTCCCCCCAAGCACAGCGGCAGCACCAGGGAGCCCCGGCAGGAACCCCATTTCTCCCCAGAGGTGACATCTGTAACATAGCACAGCCAGAGGTGGAGCCTGGGCTTGCAGCCGGGCCTCCCAAGTGGGAGGCATCCGCTCCCAGGGAAACACCAATGTTCTGCTGGCATGGGGGGCGATTTGTGGCCTGCCCCTGCAATTGTGTCCCAGCCCACCAAAATCTCTGCCCATTCCCTCCCACACCACCAACAATCCAGCCCCAGTCTCACCCACCGCACTGACAGTGGGCCCTAACCATAGAATAATAAAACAGTTACATAACGTTGCAGCTGCTCGCGTAGAAAAATCTGTAAACAAACCTGTTGCCTGCAGTCACACCAGCAAAAACAAATCAATACTTTTCAAGCAAGCCCCCCCCCCTTGCAAGCCATCCGTGGTGGTCTACTGAATATCGCCCCCCATGAAAACCCATTTGCCCCTTTCTACGGCAGATATCTGCCCCCAGGGAGGGCTACAAGGGGTGCCCCATTTCCCTTTGGGGGGGGAGAGGCTAGTGGCCCCCCACTCCCACCCAAATCTCCCTTTTTGTATTTTTGTTTGAATTTTCCCCCCTTCCCTGTGGGATAGATCAGCCATCTGCCCTCATGGTGGCCCTAACCTGCAGGCCCCATCCTTTGGGGGGGCCTGCACACTTATTCCTGGTGCCCCCTCCAATTCGATGGGGGCCACCTCACATACTCCTGCCTGGGGCAGATTTCTGCCCCAGGTCAAGGCTAAAAGGGATGGCCCCCTTTCCACTTGGTGTGGGAGGGGGGAGGGCCACCACCCTTTCATGAACAAATCAATCCCTGGTGCCTAGTGGCCCCCCATCGCATTTTTATTTTTCAATTTGCCCCCCTCCCTGGGGTCGGATGATCAGCCATCTGCCCCCAGGGTTCTGCACATGTGCCCCCATGCTTTTGGAGCAGGGGGGGGGGGGGAAGAGGGCTGCTTACTGTAAGCAGCCCCCACCCCCGCCTAAGACAGATCCCTGTTGTCTAGTGGGCATGGCTAGGTGCGGATCGAGCGCTCTGCGCCGATCCGCACCCAGCAATGGTTTCACAAAAGATGTCGTTGGAAAGGGGAGAATCTCCCATTTCCAACGACATCTCTGGCTTGAAATACAGCCGGAGCTCGATGGGGAGAAAGGTGCAGACTCATCTTTCATTTTCACCACAGCAGCCCGTAATGGCTGCTACAGTGAAAATTACTTTCACGCCGACGTGCATTACGCATGCCGATGTGAAACAAAGTAATCCAACTCGCGGTCAGTGAGGGGGGACCTCCCCCTCACATAGGCCGGGCGTTGGATTACAGTTTTAAGCGATCCCTGATATGCAAGCATCGCTCAAAACATGCCAAAAAGGACGAGCTATCTCGTCCTTGGCACTACCGAGGTAATGTCAAGGACAAGAGATCTTGTCCTTGGCACTTAAGGGGTTACCCAGTTCTGCTTCTGTGTATATTCATCAATAAAATCAGCAAGCTCTGACAGAGAGCGAATATACTAAGCAGCACATGTCTGCACGATACCTTTATTAGAGTCAGTCTGTCTAGGTCCTAGGTCACTATCTGCAATTGCTCAATCGGCACATTCAATGATGCTGATATCATAAATATCTTTGTGTGGGACGTCTTGCATATCTAATTTTCTAACAACTTGCACCATATATGAATGATCTAGGGTAGCTACTGATAGTGCCGGTAAAAATGACTTTATTTGGGTACTAGTAGCTGTTTCCTTAACAAAATAGTTTGAGATCATTTTACAAATAATCTGTTCTCCTGACTTTTACATTTTTTGTTTTAATGTCTTGGAATGGAAATTCATCGTTGGTGCTTTAAATATTTTATCACCTGAAGTTGAGTCCTGTGTATTGCCATCTACAAAAAACTACTACTCCTAACATTTCGTTTACTTGGAAGCTGGAAGACGAAAAGATTGAGACAATATTAGAGTTCAAATACCTGAGCGTGATCTTGAGCAATAACCAAACTGAAACAAGTATGCAGCTCTATCTTTGGGAAACAATGAAGAACCTATCATCCCAAGCTAAGATCCTTGAAAGGAAATTCTGCCGGTATTCACTCAAACCAATTATACAATTTTATCAATCTAAAGTGATCCCATCGGTAACATACGGGGCAGAGGCCTCCCTCAACATCCCGGGAACTTTATGGATAAAGCTGGAAATTCATTTCTGGAGACAGATATTGAACCTTCCTCCTTCGCCGATGCCTTTAATAAGAAGGGAACTATGTATTCTGTCCCTACAAAGCATTGTATCAAGGAATGAACTGATGATATACAGAAAAGTGATTATTCCGGAGCGGTGTAACATCTTTGATATCATCCATAAAGAAGTTTTTACAACTAACTCTAATACCTTAAAGAGCTGGCGCCAGAAAATAACTCAACTAGAAGAAATCGGATCCTCAGAAGAAGAGCTAATATCCAATCCCATGAAAGCAATAACAAGACTAGAAACTTTAGATTCGATAAAGACCCAGGACACGGCGGGATCATATAAATCAGCGGCGCATGTGATACCAATTAATAGAAATCTGAACGAGATCAGACCCTATCTGAAAATCTTTCCAAACAGAACACCGGCAAACATTCATGAGGGCTCGTCTCAACATTTTGCCAACTGAGATGAGATTTATCAGAGGAATTTCATCGTCCGACAGCCGTTTCTGCCAGGATAAAGTGTTTAAAGAAACACTAAGACATCTACTCTTGAACTGCACGGACTAAGGAACAGATTCAAATAATTTGTAAAAGAAAATGTGCAAACTATTTTTAAATCAAATTAAAAAAAATTAAGTGCTACTATCATAAATGTCCCCACACTGTGTATATCAGTGACCGCAATTAAGGCCTACTAATACTCAACAGATAAGACAGAACAAGGGCCAAAATATATTTGGTTACTTCATGTAGATAAAATCGAACTGTACATACAGTACAACGTAAAATGCTAGGCTAGTATTTAAACAGGAAAAGATCCCAATGTTGAAATAGATTAAATAACAACCCAATTACCATAATCCAAAGTGTAGGGTTGGGCAGGGCTATGGTTTTTCCACGAGCACCTCCGGAGAGAGAACACTCGCAACCCCCTTGACACAAAATCGAAGGAAATATAATCGCAGATCATAAGCAATCAGAGGGGGAGAGAATCTCACAGCCCCCCAAAGTAGCTTATCGAACAATCAATACACCGACTCTATGATGGTGAGAGGGCAATCAAACCTTTCAATACACTTATGGTTCAACAATGTGAACTCAAAAACCAGGATCACCCAAAAGGAAATAATACGGGGCGAGGAATGCCCGACAGCTTGAGGAGCCGCCAGGGTCCGTCTCTCTTCCCTTACCCCGTATTAGGAGTCGCAACTCAGTCAATATATCTATCGCACTCTCCTTGACACTGTACAGGACCAAAAAGTCTGTTAAAGTATAGTTATTCCTTGATTACCAACAATGTTCGCTGAGGTTTCCAAGCTAAGTGTCACTCGCAAAATATATTGAAGAGTGACCACGATCCACCTAACGGCTGCGCCCTTGTCTCCCCTGCGGGCTTAGCGCCACAAGGGTGTCGGCGACTTTTTGTACACACCACTTCCTAGATGGGCGTGTCCAGTTGAAATAAAGTGGCGAGTGCGGGTAAAAGTTCCTTTAGCTGCTCACAAGCAATTCTAGCAGCACAAGTAAATAAAACACAACCTTTGCACGGCAAACTCAATTCTGCCTAAAGTACTCCACACTATATTGCAATACACTGTTATGAAATAACACATAGAATCTGTATCAGATAAAGTACTATATGTTGAACAGAACACCTAGTAAGAGCACAATGTACATTTAAGAACAATAATGGTCATTAAAATATGATCAAAACTGCTGTCCACTACCCGCCGGTAGGCACATACCATGGGTATGTGTGAAGAAAAGGGGAGCCCTATGTATACAATGTAATACATTTGTCCTAGACATGATTGTAATGTTGGACATTCAGTGAGAAAATGAGTGGTACCTGCTACATTTCTGGTCTTTGACTTAAAACTGCAGAGACTGGATGGGGGCTGGATTTGAGCCAATAAGTTATGTTGACTTATACCACGCACCGCTACCATCCATGGGCAGTCTCCAGGTGCTCACGTGGCTCTACAAGAAAGGGGACGCGGTGGGTTGGTTAGTGAGGGTAGAGGGCAGGATAGGTCGAGAGCCAGGAGATACTGACATCTGTGTGCTGGGTTGCAGATGGGTTGATTGCTTGCACTGCTGCCTTGTATCCGTAAGAGTGAGGCCCAATGCCTGGGTTGTTGTATGTGAATGTCTGTTATGTTGGGTGTGTTTTATGTGTACCTTGGCTGGTGTATAAGGTTATGATTGTGTGCGCTGGCTTGGTTTATCCATAGGGGGAAGGTCCCATGCTTGGGAATGTAGTGTGTGTAGTTTGGCTAGTCTATGGGCACCTATAGTACAAGGGAGGTGTGTAGGTGGTGAGCAGGAGCTGGGTGATTACATTGGGTACTCACTAAGTTCTTCTAGGTGGCTAACCGTCACAATTTTATCTGCCGCATGGCATTTCTTTGCAGTTCTATCTAAATGTGAAGCAAGGCTAATTTTCATCTATCCAAATGAGACGCAGTGCTAATCTTCCCAATGTCTATTGCAACACATTTCCTGCCCCAAAATATATTTGGGTGCAAAACATTTAGTTTCCTGCAAAAGACCTTTAAATCCTGCATGACGTCTACCCTGGTATACATGTAGGTGCAACACATTTCAACAGTTGTGCTTCCTGCCCGTATCACCTTCTGATTGCTAGTTATAGGGCATGGCAGCATTCAACACAAATTAGCCATCTTGTACCACAGCATAGCTAACTATAGGGCACAGTTAAATCTCAGAGCTCAGGGGAATATAAACAAGCTGTAACTGCAGTTTGGATGTGAAGTATGGCTGCCGTGCGTAATTTAGGGTCCATCTAGAGTATAGCTGTCTTATACACTTCAACTGTCAAAATGGCTACCTTACACAATTGGGCTAGATAATGGGTAATCGGAGTGGTTTGGTTTTACTGGGGTAGAGTAATGGCTGTACTAATTGTATGGCAAAGCACAGAAGCGGACCTTCAGAAAAGCTAAATTGCAGACCATCACCGACACCCCTTACCCCCCCTCCCACAAACAACCTTGGGCCCAGAAGCAAGTACTCAGTTGTGGTTCCAAAACGTCTGATTCAGGAATTGTGAAATAACTTGGTAAGTGCAAAGTATATTGCATGGTGGTTTATAGGACCCTGTTACCCTTGGACTTCAAATCCAGACCGACGATCACTCGGACAATAAAGTATTTGCCTGCATTTGAATGGGTCGCACGAGCAAGGAGTGAAAACAGCGACAATTGCTCCAGGAGGACTGAGGAAGCAACTAAGCAGATTCTGGTAGCTCGAAGAACCAAGAGGCAACCAACTGGCAGAAAATGGTTCAAGTAAAACTGTGGCGGTGACTCTGGATGGGCCAAAAGAAATGGAAAGGTGGAGGCATTGGTGTCCATCTGGGTGATAGTCGCTTTCTGCACCAAAATCATAAAATTGGAGAAGTCAGTCCAGCCAGCGAGGACCAGGATTACAAGTGTCCAGGCAGGACATTCAGCATCCAAAATCAAAACCAGTTTACAGGTGTAGAGATGCAAACCCAGCCTGTATGGGTGGTCCAAAAATTACACCAGCATCTAAATTAAATCCTCCTCCATCAGGCAAGCAAAGCTGTGGTTGGGGTCAGTGTTTCCTCTAGATAAATGATCAGGACACATCTGGAGATATTCAATGATCCAACTGAACAGGTGCGTGATATCAAGAAGACATTGGATGAAGCAGAATCAGAATACCTGATGACTCATAAGGCCAAAGCATTTCTCACAAATGTACATCCCGTGATGCCAGTCATCTACATCTTACCGAAAATCCACAAGAATCTGGAAGAACCGTTAGGACGACCGATTATAGCGCTGAACAATAGTCTTCTTGAAACTCCTGGCTCAATATATAGACAAGATCTTCCAACATTTGATGCATACATCCAGTACATATGTCAAAGATACCAACCACTTTCTGAAGAAGTTGGACACTAAATAATTTTATGAAAAAACAGATATTATTCACAATGGATGTATCCAGCCTTTATACTAGCTTTACCCCTCACGTGGGACTGGAAGCAATGGAATGGATGTTAATTCCAAAGAGGCCATTAAAAGTGATCGGCTTCTGAACTTGAAACTTCTCACTTTTGTACTCCACAATAACATTTTCAAATTTGAGGATCGTAATTTTGTTCAAACATCGGGTACATCACTGCAGGCTGCAAAGGCCCCATGCTATGCAAACACATGTTGTATCTAGATGAAACTCCAGTTGTACACAATCCTAGATGGTTGAAACACTTGAAATACTTTGTAAGGTATATTGATCTCTTTGGAATATGGAACGGTACTGAAAACGAACTGGGAGAATTCTTTATATTAATGGATACACTGGCACCGAGAATAAAATTTACACACAAATGGAGCTAAATTTCAGTAGAATTCCTAGATGTTAGTCTACTCCAAACTTGACGAACTTGAAACGACTCTATTTACAGAATCTACGGACAAAAATAGCCTATTGGCATCCAGTTTCCACCCGAGAAGAACCATTGAAAGCATCCCACTAAGCCAATTTCTTAGATATAGGAGAATTGCATCTGATGAAGGTGACTTGATGCAAAAGCAATAGACCGTACTAACAAATTCCAGGATGGAGGGCAGAAGCCCTAAAACCTAAAGTGAAAGCCACAAATAGTGACTTGGTATACGTCACTACCTACTCCCAACAGAGTAATTGGATAAAGACAATTCGCAAGAACTGGAGAATGTTATCACTAGATCCAACATTGACAAAATTAATCCCTAACCCACCTGTTTGCTTACAGAAAGAGGTCACTTTGTGACCATCAAATCAGATTTCAGTCGCAAAAGATCTTTTTTTCTCCAGTGGAACGATTCCATGTAATAACTGCAATTGTTACAACGTGATTTAAAGGAAACTACATCAATCATTCACACAAAGGACACCGATTTCATTAATGTTCACATAAACCTGTGATACGAGGAACACAATTTATGGAATAAAATGCCCCTGTGACATAAATTATGTGGGCCTCACCACTAGGAAAGCAAAAGTAAGGTGGTGTGAACATAAGCCGAACATTCAGTTATCCGTGAAATAACCTGTGGCGCATCACTTCAACTCACAAAAAAATACAATTGCACAAATCAAATGCATCATTCTGGAGCATGTTACCCTACCCAGGAGAGCGGACAATCTAACTAGGTTTCTACAACGGAGGGAAATTCATTGGATTGAGAAGCTTGATGCAATGCATCCACGAGGGATGAACCTTGAGTGGGACCAGAGTTATCTGTAAACAAGGCATTGAATGATGTGTTTTTCACTTTGGTCATTGCTTCAGAAATGATGTACAATGACTGTATATTGACTGATTGGAGCAATCGCACTATCCATACGGACTAAGTTTACTGTCAACTTTGCAAAGATCAAAGAAAATCCGGAGTGGCAGTATTGTATATTTTGTAGGCTAATGTTGACTTGTGAAATTCATGTTTCTGTTAGAGGGACTGAATCGGGCAACTAAGTTTTCAACTGGGGCTCAATCACTGATTTAATTATGTAATCAAAGATTTAAGAAAATCTGTAGTAGCAGGATTATAATATTTAGTAATGTTCACTTGTGAATGTCATTTATCTGTTAGATTGACTGATGCAGGTAATGGTATTGTCAACTGGTACCTAATCACTGACTTGGTTAAACCATGCCACATTGATGGCTTTTGAGATAAGTACTGAGCATATCGAAATGTATTAGACCTGTTGCACAACATACAGCATTTTGATAGGCGATTAATGTTAACATATACCGCACTGACCAAGGAAAGTATGAAACTCATATGGCCACTATTTTAGTCATGCCCGTGAGCTGATTACACTCGAGCATCGTAAATTAAACATTTCTGAATAAGTTGTTTCAACTTTTTCCCGTCATGATGAATCTGAATCCCTAGGGTAATTAATGTCAGCATGTTGCGTTTAGATGAAACCTAGTTCAAGATGGCAGATACTAATAGCCAGGCTAAGAACAGTGCATAAGCAACGCAGTGATGCGAGAGACGCGTAGGATCCGTTCAAGCCATCGTAAGCGTGAACACCTACACAGCGGAGATGCAGAGGTAAGCGAGACAAAATTTCTAAATCTGCGGATCGAGTACGATCACACAAATTGCCTAGCGGATGCAAGAAAGATTGACAGTAGTACGTTACGTTATACAGATAGATGCCTGTGAAAGATCATAAGTCGGCCGCATTTCCAGAGACGACTAGATGCCATTAGAGAACCCAGACGCATCCCATAGCAACTGGAATTGGGAGAAAGTGTACATGAGCACGCTTCACTGAAAGGTACGATTAGATGAAAATAATAAATACCAATATGAGCAAATAGCAAACTAATGCCATAATAGTCATTATACAGTAAACAAATCATTTGAGATAAAGTACTAATATACAAAACCACTCTCCGCTTTCAGAAACAATACTTTCCGTATGTGAAAGACTCAGTCAGTGACACAGCTGATCAAGAAGCAATTCTACTTTACGACATTAAAAAGTTGTTGAGGTGAGTTATTGCTCTCCAATTAATGAAACCTGTCAACACATTTATATTAATGCCGGTCTCCAAGTGGGAGACAGCGCTTCACTAAGCGAATGATCCCACTGGAGACCATTTCTCTAGCAAGTGAGAAGGGCCAAGTTTCCTAGTCCACAGCTGGTTCAAAGTTCAGTGCCCTAATAGCATTTTGATCTTTTTAATGTAATTTTGACAAAACTTTAAGTTTTGTTTCATTTGCATTTTTCAAGTGCTAACACAGCCCACGGGCATTGAGGCACTGTTACAGGAATTGTTTGTTGCGTGATTTTTTTTTTTCTTGCATATTTATAACGCGCTTAAATACCCCGAGGTTTCTAAGCACGGATCCGTGGATCGAACCTGTGTTGCTTCATGTTGTCTTGCTTCCAAGGCAAACAGGTTGCAGCTGGGCTATCCTCCCGGGACAGTATGAATCGGAGTCTTTGGTATTCAAACACTAATTGGTAATGATCTTGATATTTTGCAGAATATAATAACAGTCCATGATTTCTCATGCTTGTGAATCTGCTTAGAATCACATGCTGTGCATAGTCCAACATCTAGTGGTAACCGTGGAGTATTGCATCTTGTCTTTCGAGGATCGAAAGGGGACATCGGCATAGGCGTGTCTGTAAACACTATGCCTAACATGATGTGTAGTGTACCCAGAAATCCTCCAGTGTCAAGGTCCCTCATTGTTTTTTTTCAAAATTGCAAATTTGTTCCGACCTTTGGGCATTTATATCATTCGTCGCCTCTTAGATTACTGAACCGCCACCGCTGAAGACAGAACAGACTTCGGCTGGCGTTCCAGTAGACCGTTGACTGCGTGGCTGGGCTTTCTGGCCGGCCTACACAGTAGGGGGTGTGGGGGTTTTTCTAAGAATGTCTTTCCTTCTCCCCTCTCTTTGCACCTTTGATATTGTCGCTTTAGTTTACCTGCGCTATGGACAGCACTCCCTTTTTAAATGCTGCCCTTGCTGTAAGGGAACGTTTCCCTGGAAAAACGAGCACCCTCAATGCAATAAGTGTCTCCCCCTTCCCCTCCCCCGTTGAGGCATCCTGTTGGCACTCTAAGCTCCTATGTCCTAAGACCATAAAGGAGTGTTGTGTGAAACGGTGGACGGCCTATGCGATGGCGCAGGCCGAGGGTCGCTCACCCGCTGTAGCTGCCGACAGTGATGAAGCCCATAGTGACGACCATGGTTCAGACTGACGCCATTGACCTTACGATGGAGCAGACTCCCCGCCGCCGATGAGCACAACGCAAGTCCTGCTATGGGGCAGATGCACCCTGGCGATGAGGACACACCCACTTCACATGGCACTAAATACACAACCCCCGGTACCGCCATGGCCTCAGTCAAAGCGGTCCAAGGCGCCAACAGGTGCGTCGAATTCCTCAACGACACCCGCCGATTTGCAGGATCGGCAGCCCTCCCCGCAACTGCACCAGCAGCATGCCTCCGTGCACTCTGTGAGGGTGCCAAAACCAAATCCCTCGAGCTCCGGTTGCACCAAAATGCAAGTGCCCTCTCAGCATAAACCCTTCCCCGTAATGACGAGCATCGGCGAAAGCCTCGCAAAGATTTTTCTCCGTTAAACATAAGGATATGTCGAAAGACATATCAGGACACCCGGAAGGGTGGGATATGCCCAAGAATAAATCAAAGGAGACACTAACGCCTGAGAGAGCGGCAGGTCTTTACAGAGTACCCAGTCTTTGTCTAAGACTCAGTGAAAAATCTCTGTTCTAGGCTGCAGGAACCTCTAGAGGAACCCTTCCCTCCTTTAGACTCGTCAGGGTCATCTATATGGACTACGGAGACATTTTAGGGTTGTATCAACAGGCTAGAAAAATATGTAGATTTTTCAGAAAGGTTCACTCCAAAAAGGCCTCGTGAGGGGGATCCCTTGTGATGTACCTACTATATCTAAATACCAGAGGACCTCAGGCCCCCTCCTTGAAGAAGTCTTCGGTCTATCGGACCCACAAGAGGTTCCTCCTGACCCTTATGGATAGGGTGTTGACCCTTATGTACAGGGGGATGATCCTTATGTACAGGGGGATGATCCCTTTGACGATCCTCATGATCACACCCCGGATTGGAGAGATGACCAACCAGTTGATGCGAACACACCTTGGCTATCTCCTACCCCGGACCCAGATGCCATTTGCCTTGGCCCTCCCTCATCTGCGTCAGGCCTCACCTGTGGACACCAAAATGACGTTTAATGTCTTTCTTAGGAAGGCGGCTGAGCTCTTCCAGATAGCCAAACAGGAGGCCAGCGGTAGATTCATATTTTGCAGAGGACATTTTATAAGAAAAGCCTCCGGCTAGCCAAGCTATTCCCCTACTAAATTCCATCAAAAGGCCCATCGCCCCCTCTTTATTGACACCCTCTCAAACCAGAGCTGTTAATCCTAGGGTAGAAAAACATTTTCGTCCTCCCCAACCAATCCCCTATATATTAGGGTTCATGCCACACCAGATTCTCTGGTGGTCATGACGACGAGGAAGAGGGCGGGGCTCCCCTTGGCTTTTGGGGAAAAGGATCACCACTGCTGTGGCTTACTCCACGCTCATAGCCAATAATACCACGCTCTTGGCCAATAATACCACGCTCTTGGCTAGTTATTCATATGTCCAGTGCAACCTACTGCAGGAGGGCCTGCGGGAGGTCACTGAACCAGTACGCTCCCGCCTACTAGCAAGTGTCGGAGGGCAAACCTCAACATCTCCAAGAATACCTTGTATGTTGCAGAAATAGCTGGTCGTATCCTGGCACAAGGTACCCTTTTAAAATGCCATGCCTGGTTGAGGAACTCTGGGGTGAAACCAGACACTCAAGTGTCATTGATTAACAAGCCCGTGGAAGACTCCAATCTGTATGGCAAGGCGGTTTACAAGGCTCTAGAGACCGCCAAGAAAGAACACTAGACCCTCAAGTGTTTGAATCAGATTACTCTGACTTTTTCAACAAAGAGGGGGTAGTTCTTGCTGCTCTTTTCGCGGGCAATCCTATAAACGTTCCCCACATAATCCGTATGGCTCGGAACAATTGCGCTTCAGGCCAAAGATCTAACACCCCCAGTACTTCTCCTAAGTGACGTCAGGGAAAGGGAAGGGGTCATAATGCCACCCCTAGAGGCTCTATGGCCTCTGGTAAAAAGACTCGAATCCGGGTTCCCTCACCAGTTGGGAGGCGCTTAACATCGTTCCTGCATGCCGTCACCCACAGATTCTGTATTGAGTTCAGCCGGCCACCTCGGTACGGATCTCAAAGATTGAGGTGCCTGACAACAGAACACCTAAAGATCCTTCTACAAGAGGTCAAGATCTTGCAGTAAAAAGGCCATATCGAAGTCGTACAGGTAAACTAGGGTATTTATTCAGTGTGCTTCCTTGTACCCAAAAAGGATTTAACCATGCTCCCTGTTCTAGACTTGTGCCCAGCGAACAAGTATTAAACCCCAAATGTTTTGTATGGTGACGCTGCAAGAAGGGATTACATGGCAATGTTGGACATGAAAGATGCATACTTTCATATTTCAATGTTGCCAGCACACACAGTACCTAAAGTTCATGTTAGAGGGCAAGCACTATCAGTTCAAAGTCCTTCCCTTCGGCATTGCCTCAGCCCCAAGGGTAGTTACAAAGGTACTGCCAGTGGCGGCGGCTCACCTGCGCAGGCAATCCATCCTAGTTTATCCTTACATCTACGACTGGCTCCTAACAGGCGACTCCTACGAAACATGCCTAGGAAATGTTCAAATTGCGGTCGACCTTTTATTCAGTCGGGGGCTTCTCTATAAACAAGAAGCAATAAAGCCTCGATCCCAGCCAAGTCGAGCAGTTTCTAGGGGCTGTTATTCGG
This sequence comes from Ambystoma mexicanum, assembly GCF_040938575.1. NCBI lineage: Eukaryota > Metazoa > Chordata > Amphibia > Caudata > Ambystomatidae > Ambystoma > Ambystoma mexicanum. Next base: position 675,599,128 of record NC_090924.1, on the reverse strand, counting down.
ACAGAACACGGGCTCGTCTTCCCCTCCGAGAGGGTTCAAAACCTGCAGCTTCAAATCCCTCAGTTTGTAGCTGGTAGCGAGGTGTCGGTACGCAAGGCCATGCGACTGTTAGGTATGATGGCGTCCTGCATTTACTTGGTTCCTCACACACGTTTGCACATGTGCCTCATGCAGGAGTGGCCAAACAGCCAATGGTGTCAGTCCAGCGGACTATGGGACGATCTATTCGTTGTCTTGGTTGCCCTCGTTCTCTCTGTGCTGGTGGTCGAGGGAAATTCTCTTGAAGGGGAAAACCATCACCATCCCCACAGTAGAAGCCACTCTCGACGGATGCATCCCTCACAGGGTGGGGGTACTCGCCTTCAACAGACAGCGCACAGGGTTTGGACCTCCATCCATGCCTGCAAACTCAACTTAGCGGCTTGGCTCCTGAAATCCGAGTTTGGACATCTCCAGCTTCCTCAGATGCGTGGGTATACTTGGATAAGCAAGGAAACCGAACACCAGCATTGCTATTCCAATAAATGGAAACTTTGTCATATGGTGTAATCCCAGGGGCATCAACCCCATTGAATGTTCGTCTACATAGTGTTATACCTGATTCACCTGCTGGACTCTGGTCGTGTATTCAATTCCCTGAAGGTCCACTTGGCTGAACTTTCAGCCTACACTACGTCCCAGCAGAAAGTGTCAGGGTGGAAGATCCCAGTAATTAAAGCTTTTATGGAAGGGGTTAAGAGAATGTACCCTCCCATTTCCAACCCGGCTGGGACCTAAATGTGGTATTAACCAGACTTATGGGGGTCTCCCTTTTGAATGTATGCACACATCGAGCCTTAAAGCACTCACAAGACTGCCTTCCTAGTGGCAGTCACTTCCATACGAAGAGTTGGTGAACTTCAGGCCCTCTTCTGTTCTAGACCCATTTGCCACAATTCAGACATAAGGTAGTTCTGCACGCTCACCCAAGGTTGGCACCTAAATTAATTTCAAAGTTCCATGTGAACCATTCTCTAGAACTGCCTACGTTCTTCCAGAACGCGTCCAACATGTCAGAAAGAAGCTTGCACACACTGGATGTGCACAGGGCAGTAATGTATTATCTGGAAAGAACTAAACCGCTAAGGAAAACCAGTTTTTCGTTTCAATGGCCAGCTGGTAGAGAAGGGGACCCTGTCTCCAAATCGGCCATCTCTAAATTGTCAACTGCATCACACTCTGCTATACTCTTGCCAAGAGAGAACTGCCCTTCAAGCCTAGAACACACTACTCTGGGCACAGGGGCTTCCATAGCATTGATTGCGAATGTTCCCTTAGAGTCCATTTGCAAAGCGGCAACCTGCATTTCTGTACACACTTTTACATAACACTATTGCCTATACACTCCTAGGTTTGATTCCCATGTGGAACAAGCAGTACCAAGACATCTTTTCACTACTGTTCTTTCTCACATCCCACCACCGGGTACTGCTCGCTAGTCCAGGCACAGCATGTGATTCTAAGCAGATTCTCAAGCATCGGAAGTACTGCATTACTCACCGTAATAGCATTTCTGATTGTATCTGCTTAGATTCACATGCGCCCAACCTTCCTCCCCGCTCGGATGGAAGGAACATAGACTTCTACATCTCTTGTCCTGTACTTGCTCACAATAGTCATAAGGCTCCCTCACGGCAGAAAAAATACAATCGTAGGGACCTTGACATGTGAGAATTTCTGGGTAAACTACACGTCACGTTATGGATAGTGTTAGACACCCCTATGCCGACGTTCCCTTTCCATCCTCGAAAGACCAGATGCAGTACTCGGCCGTTACCACTAGATGTCAGACTATATGCATATCATGTGAATCTAAGAAGAACCATCAGAAATGCTGTTATGGCGAGTAATGCATGTCATCTATATCTGAAGGGCGTGAGAGCCCGAAACGCGTAGTATTTAATAGAAATTAATCTGAGGGATCTCAGCTCAGCATGGACAAACATCAATTCCTATTGAGATCTGGATTTATGCTTATTTGTGATACTGCATTTGAATCATGTGAATGAACCATTTCATTTTTTTTTACTATAATGCAAAAGGTATAAAAGTGGGTGAAAATTGTATTTTATACAGACATGCATATTAAAGTAAAAAATATAACTTTTTATATAAAAACGTATTCTTGAACTGACTGTTTAAAGACATTCGGCAATTAAATTGCATAATAGTGTGCCCCACGTTGTTTTAGAGTGGCCTGCTCTTACACTCTCCTAGATAAAACCATACTCATGGGCTGATCTAATGTAGCCCTCCAATAAAACATCATGGCACCTTACAGGTTTTGGCAGCAAGCCTAACCGTCTGCGCCTTAGAAATTGCCCAATGTACATATCCAGCCAAACTGCTTGTGTAATGGACTGTCTAGGGATATGCACTGGTCTAAAGCAGTCAAAACAAGAGGGTGCAGTGCTGGGCTCAGAATGAGTGTGCACAACAGCATTTTAGGCTTTTATCTGATTTCCACAGCCACTAACCCAAGAAAATGGCAGAGAGCAGGCCAGAAGTATAACAGTATCTTCTAAGGTACTTTGGGAAAATAATGCTGTAAATCTGGTTGTACCACTGGTAAAGCCAAAATTAAAATGCCAACTGCCACTTGCCCAAAATCAATGTGGGTTGATAGTCACCCTGTTCAAGATTGTATTTTTCTTCAACTGTCCCCTCCCTAGTTTTCTATGGCACCCCAGTCTTTCTGCTTTTGATTCTTTTCTTTTTGTATGGAAATACAGTCAGACTGTTAATACTGAAACTTTGTTTCGAATGGATTGTGTCCTCGAAAGTATTCCTCATGTTTGACATGTAGTGTCCACAGCTTGGCTGCTTTGTAAACTTTTTGGCAGAGGGCGCCCTGCGTCGATGGCATTGGGTCGATGTCCCTCAAAGGCCTCAGAAGTAAAACGCACGGGGCCCGTAGCCTCAGTGCAGTTTTTTCCGCAAACTTGTTTGCTTCATGAAACTCAGCGCCCATCGTGCTTTCTAGCATTGCTGTGAAGAATTTCTTCAATATATCTTCGTCTTCTACTCTGACAACACCTTGGTCCAGGTTCAAGAACTGCTGGGACTGCGGATGCAAGAGGTCCATCACGGATCTGCATGTCTGCCTATGGTGCTTCGGCGGGGGCCATGACAAGGATACGTGCTCCAAGTGCCAGTCGATGACTGGAAATGCCTTGCCGTAACGAAAGGGGAAACAAGTTAGGCAAGATGTCCAAGCCCCATAAGTCCCGACCTGCTGGGCCTTCGACCAATGAGTCAGAGGTGACTCTCCTCAGAGGAAAAAGGCCAAGCGTTCAAGTTCCAGTACACCACTTGTTTTCCTTGTTGAAGCGCCCGAGGAGAAGGCACCGCTGGTCGACTTCCTCGTCTTCAGGCTGCACCCCCGAGAGGGTGAGTTGCTCGTCCCAACATTCGACGCCCGCTGAGTAGGAAGCTTCCCGGGTGAAAATGTTTAACATTTTTGAAAAACTGGGCACGGCCCCGTCCGCGCCTTCTGTTGAAGCCGGCAGGGAATGGTCTTGGCCAGATATTCTCCCGCCCTCGGCCTGGGTGAACGGCGCAAGCCTTATCGGGAGCCTTCGAGGCTTTGCAATGACTAGGTACATAAGGATCGCTTGAGCTGTGAAGCGAGGTCCTGGTCTTCGTCGAAACTGTCCAAAACCTCTGACATCAGAGCCACGCAAGTCGATGGTGCCTGTCGTGTCTTCCACCCTGATCAGGCCCTCGATGCCTTCAGTGCCGTTGTCTATGCCATCAGCACCAAATTTACCGGCACAGCCCCTGGCAACGGTGGAACCACCTATAAAGGTGATGTCCTAGTCATCGACTTTGAAGCCTCTTGCTGTGATTCCTGAGAGGTGTACTCCTCTGCTAAAGACTTTTTTGAAGTCCCTCGCCTCCATTTTTGAGGAGCAACATTCTGATAAAGGTGCGTCTCCTTTTGGTCTCCTGTTTGGGACCCCTAATGTGCCAGAATGCCTCATCTTGGAGGAGAGTAGGATGCAGGATCTTTGATACCTTGCATAATGCAAGTGGTATAGACAATTTTCCTAAGCTGGTGAGCATGCAGACTCCTTAACGACACCATATGTCGAGAGTGGTGGAGTATTTGGGCTGGGCCAGGCCTACTGCCCGCTATGATCAGGATGATCTTCCAGACCTTTTGGATTGTGGACCTCCTACAGTTCCCATATTGCCATTTCCTCTGTTTCGGCAGAACCAGGTGGCAAACATTTTGGAAACCCTGAGACTAATCCGGCAGTGGACAAGTCTCGGACAAGAAAATACTGTAGCGACTCTGGCTATCTGTCATCTCACTCCTGAGAGTTTGGTAGCCCTCTGGATAATGACGAGAAGGGTGTGGATAGATGGGCGCATAAGTTATTTTAAGCTGGGAGTATGGCGTTGAAGGCGACCAACTCCTCTTGTGCCATGGCAAGATTTTCGTACATTCTGGAGGATTGCATATCTATGGCGGCTGAGCAAAAATCCTTAAGGGGAAGAAAGGGAGGGCTTCATAGCACTTAAGAACGGTTACGAAGCCATGTATGAATCCCTACAGTCTGGGTTGGATGTTGCTGACAGTGTTGGCAGCTCCATGGCTATGAGCACCGTAATATGCGTGGTTGCGGAAGTTAGGTTTTGCACCAAATGTGCAGGCTAGACTTCTTAACATGCCATTTGACGGGTCTCCCCTTTTTGGCAGCAAGGCTGACGAGAGCCTTGAGAAGCTACAGATTTCTAAAGCAACCACCAAGTCTTTGGGCGCCGCTGTTGGGCAGCCTCAGCCTTTTCGTCCTAGGGGACAGCAATGGAGGGGTAGATACTTTAGTTATTACTCATTTGAAAGGGCGAGAGGAATGGCCAGTCAGAGGCCCAACGTAAGTTTCCTCGTGGTGGACGAGGTAGAGGTGCCAAAGCCGCTCTAGCAGCTGCCCCTTTGCCATCAGGCTCTGCTAATGCTGCATCAAAACTGCTGAGGCCTTCGATCACATCTCACCGGTGGGGGGGGGAGAGGGTGCAGGCTCTCAGCATCTGGTAGAATGGCGAGCCATTACTTAGGATGCTTGGGCTCCGGAAACAATTGCCCATGGGTACTGCCTCCCAGTTTTGTGGAAGCCTCACGACAATCCACCGCGAGTACTCTTTGAGGGTTGCAGATCCGCTCCTTGTGCAGGAAATATTAACCCTGCTAGAGAAAGGTACTATAGAACCCGTGCCTGTAGCAGAGAGGAACAAGGGCTGGTACTCCCCTTATTTTTTGATTCCCAAGGAGGACGGCGACTGAGACCCATCTTGGATTTGAGATACTTGAACAAGTTCCTCAGGGAGGACAAATTCAAGATGGTCACTTTCTCAGATCCTTCAGGCCCTCCAACCTCGGGATTGGTTGGTGTCATTGCACCTTCAGGATGCCTATTTTCATGTGCCGATCCATCTCAAGCACAGAAAATACCAGAGGTTCGAAGTTGGCGGCTCGCACTATCAGTTTTGAGTCGTGCCATTTGGGTCGACCTCCGCCCGAGGGTCTTCACCTAACTGATGGCGGTAGTGGCAGCACATCTCATGAGGGGGATTCCTGTCTACCCCAGACCTGGACGATTGGCTGATCGGGGTGTATTCTCCCAAACAAGCCTCGGATCATCTCCACGTTACCTGTCACTCCCTTTAGACTGTGCTTCTCCCTCAATTTCAAGAAGTCTCCTATGGCACCTTCCCAACAGCTTTAGTACATCGGGGCTGTCTTTGACACATCCTTGGAAGTGCTCGCTACCCAAGGTGAGGGCTCACAACATTCTTCAGATGGTAACCAAAATTTTAGACTGCCCAGAGTCTTCCGGCCTTCGAATTCTTGAAGTTGCTCTGCCTCAGGGCATCCTGCATTTTTCTGGTGCCAGGGGTTCGTCTGAGAATGAGGTCACTTCAATAGGCACTCGGGACTCAATGGTCCCAATTATCAGGTGTGATGTTGAATCACCTTCGGGTTCCGGTCAGGGTATCACAGTCTCTTCTGTGGTGGGCCTGAGGGGAAAACCTAATGAAGGAGAATCTTTTTGGCAACCATGCCCGGAGGTGACCGTAGTGATGGACGCTTCTCTGACAGGGTGAGGTGCTCATGCCAGCGAACTGACCATCTGCAGTCGTTGCTCTCCATCGGAGTCCAAACTACACATCAATCTTTTGGAGCGGAGAGCAATCGGGCTAGCACTGAAGGCTTTCCTGCTCTCTGTACGGGGGAAGAATGTCCTGATAATGACGGACAACACTGTGGCCATGCATTACCTCAACAAGAGGTGGTGTGGGGTCACTGCCACTGTGCAGAGAGGCGATGCAGCTATGGTTCTGGGCTATTCAAGAAGGAATCTCCCTAGTGGCAGTTCATTTGGCCGGAGAAGAGAACACCAACAGATGCTCTGAGCAGGCAGAGCGCAGTCTCCCACGTGTGGGAAATAGCTCAGGAAGTCCAAGAGGTCTTCGCCCTTTAACAGAACCACTCAAGTGGATCTGTTGGTGACCGGTGCAAACCGGAAGTGCAAGCAGTACTTAAGGGAATTTCCTCCAAAAAGAGCTCTAGGAGACGTTTGTGGTGGTTTGGGAATTCCCACTAATGTAGGAGTTTCCGCCAGTCTCAATGATTCCTCAAGTTCTCAGGAGGTTAAGACTGTACGGGTCCTGCATGATCCTAGTTGCTCCGGATAGGGCCAGCAGATTGTGGTACCCAGATCTTATGGAAATGTCCATCTGTCCCTCGGATCTTCTCTTGCGAGAGTGAGGTCTAGTTCTCCATCCAGAGGTCAAGACGCTCAACCTTCATGCATGGGTTCTGAAATGGTGAGATACAAGGATTGGGTCCTCCTGGATGACGTAATGGAGGTGTTGCTTTCGGCCAGGCGGCCGGGAACAAAGTCTCTGTACCGTTGCTGTTGGAATAAGTTCTGAGACTGGTGCAGAGAAAATGTTAATCCTTTTCGGTGTTCAACTCCGGATGTTCGATCCTTTTTGCTTTCTTTAGCCCACAAGGGTCTTCAGGTGGGGACCATTAAAGGTTAGCTAGCAGCGCTCTCAATCTTTAAGTGCTCATCCGAAGAATGCTCATATTTTAAGTTTCCTTTTGTTACTCAATTTCTAAAAGGCTCACAAATGTGTTTCCGCCTTCACCATTTCAGTTTCCGGTTTGGGACCTTAGCTTGGTTTTAAAGTTTCTGATGGGTGCTCTAGTTGAACCATTGCATTCATGTCCATTGAGGCTGTTAACCTTTAAGACTGTTGGTTGCTCCTACATCTGCAAGAGTAGTGTGCGAGTTGCAGGCACTTTCTTCCAAGCCATCCTTTACTGTATTCCACAAGGACAGGGTTGTGTTGAGGGTCAGACCCTCCTTTCTGCTGAAGTTAGTTTAGGACTTTATTTAAGCCAGAAAATCGTGCTACCTGCCTTCTATCCTACTAAGGAAGAGGAAAGGCTTCATAGGTAGGACCCTAGGAGAGCTTTGAGCTTTTATATTTCCAGAATGTCCAAAGTGAGAGTGGATGACAAGCTCTTTGTGGGGTATACCGGGCACAAACTTGGCAAGGCTGTCTAAACAGACCTTGTCTAGGTGGATCATCCTCACTATTTCTGAATGCTATACTTTGGCGGGCAAGGACCCTCCTGAGGGCTTGCATGCTTATTGAACCAGAGGGATGGCTACGTCGACAGCCCTGCAAATGGGTGTCCCTTTAAAGCATTATTCCCTGGATACTTCCCATGCTCAAGATGTGGCGTTTGGTAAGGCAGTCCTTTTATTCTGCTCTTTAATTTCAAATCTTACTAAATTCTTCACCCTCCTCCAGTTATGGATACTGCTTTGGGAGTCTGTCAAAGATGAGGTATACATTGGAGGACACACTCCATTCGAAGAATAAGTGACTGACTTATAAGAAAGTTACTTTCTTTTGACTGGATGTTCTTCCAACGAATTCCTCATCACCCTGACAACCTACCCCTCTCTAGAATTTCTCATGCCATTACAGCTTTTGTTCCAATAAGGCAGAGTACGGTTGGGCCCGATTTGTGGCCACTTCTGCTACACGAGGGGGGAGAAAAAACAAGAACTGAGGCTACAGGCGCCGTGCGTGCTACTTGGAACATCAGATGTCACCCCTGACGGAGGCCTTCATGGGAAATCGAACGGACGCCATCGCCGCAGGGTGCCCTCTGCCGAAAAATTTCCGAAGCAGCCGAGCTGTACACACTACATGTCAAAGAAGAGGAATACGTTGGAGGAACATCCAGTCGAAAAAGTTACCAGGGGTAAGTAACTTGTTCTTCGAAGGGATTGTGTCCTCCGACGTATTCCTCATCTTAGATATATCCTTCCAGCTCTGCTGGCCTCGGAAAAATGTTTCTCTCTAGAGGGCGCTGAGTGTCGACGTCCTCCGAGTCGATGTCCCTCGACAGCCGCCGTATCGACGTCATCCTGCCTATAAAGGCCGCGCGCAGCGTCCGTTGCTCAGTTCCGTTTTTCTGCGCTTACTCAGTGCCTCGGAATACCGTTGCTCAGTTCTTAGTCAGATTAATCCTATCTACCTTGAGTCATTCGATCCGTACTCGATGGCTTCCTCGTCGGAACCGACAACTCCTCGATCCGGCTTCAAAAAATGCCGAGATTGTGGGAAAAAGATGTCGTTGACTGACCCTCAGAGTTTGTCTGTGGTGTTTGGGAGCTGAACACCATTGTTCGGAATGCGAGGACTGTATGTCCATGACAGCTAAGGCCCTGAAGGAGCGTAGGGGGAAGCTGGAGAAAGGTAAGACTTTTAAAGCTTCTTCTTCGTCGACGAAGTCGAGACACTCGTCTCCTCGTCACCATTCGCGCTCCAGGTCTCGGAGTGGGTCTCATCACTCCTCGAGATCGAAGCACTCGAAGAGGAGACGTCGAAGATCCCCTTCTCCATCTTCCTTTTCCTCTGTTTCGCCAAAAAGAATCCCTTGCCCCACGAAACATAGTTCCCGGGCTGAATGGGAGGAATTCCGCAAAAATATGATGAGCGTCTTCGAGAAAGCAGCCTCGACCCCCTCGAAGACTGCCGAGAGCGATGCTCTGGTCGAAAGATCCGAAGGTCAAAAACGCTGTGAGTCACAGTACCCGGCGAAGGTAACCTCTCGAGCGCGTCTCGAACCTATGACCTCCAAACCTTCCTCGAAGGTTCCGTCGACGCCGAGGTCGATGTCTTCGACGCCGTTGTCGAAGGGACCTTCGACAGACGGGTCTGTCGACTCGACGCCAGCTTCGACACCGGCGTCGACGCCAAGAAAAGTCACGGTTACGACACACCCAGTGACTATCCCCAGGTCGATGGCGTCGAGATTGTCGAGCAGAATTCCAATTCTGTCGAGGTCATCCAGGCCTCCGCCTTTGTTTTCTACGCCACGCTCGAAGCCTTCGTCGACGACATCGACGTTTTCGAGACCGATAATGACAAGTTCGGCACCCTCTGCCTTGGAAATGGGATTTACTCCTTTTATGAGTTCAGAACAATTGAGAACGATGTCCTCAATTTTGGAAGAGGGTGAATTGTCTGAACAGGAAGACACATTTGAGTTGCAGGGACCTGTAACCCCAATTAGAGAGGAATTTTCCTCTGAAGAACGCAGGTTAAAGGATCTTCATGATTCCTTACATGAGGCAAGTGGGTTAGACACTTCCCCTGAGGTGGAGTTTGCTAGGCCAGACCCGGGGGAGCATGCTGAAACCCCCTATAGGGCCTTAATGGCCAGAATCACAGAGTTCATGGGGTGGTCTGCACCTTCACAATCTTTCCAACAAGATGACCTCACGGATATTCTTGACAAAGGCCCACAGGAGGATCCTGTGGTGCCTTTTCATAAAGCTCTTCAGAGGAAGATCATGACAAACTGGGAAACCCCAGATGTAGTACCAGCAGTAAATAAAAAACTGTCTACAAAGTACAGGGTATCTTCTACAGACCCGGAGTTTTTGTCTAAACACCCATCCCCAGAAAGTCTGGTGGTACAGGCAGCATCCTCTACCGATGTCAAGACGGCTTATCCTACCGTCCCACAGGACAGGGACGATAAAGAATATGATGCTATGGCAAAGAAAGTCTTTTCAGCATGTAGCATGGCGTTAAAATCTGTTAATGCTACTTGCACCCTTGCTAGGTTCAGCCATACACTTTGGGAGTGTGCTTCTACAGCGGCTGACTGCATCCCGGAGGGAGAAGAAAGGGATGCGTTCCTGAATATTATACAGGACGGTTAAGACGCTATGTGCGAATCCCTCAAGACGGGCATTGATTCGGCTGACAGTATCATCAGAGCAATGGCGGCAAGTACATCAACCAGGAGATTCGCTTGGTTGAGAAAGTCTGGTTTTGCCCCAGATGTGCAAGCCAGGCTCTTGAACATGCCATTCGATGGCTCTTCTTTGTTCGGGAAAAAGGCGGATGGCAGTTTAGAGAAACTGCAAACTTCAAAAGCAGCAGCAAAATCCCTAGGAGCTGCAATCCGTCAGACTCCTTTTCGTCCCACAGGAACCTCTGCGAGAGGCAAGTCCTTTCGCTTCTACTCCGCATTCGGAAGAGGTAGCGGACGACCGGCTCAAAGGGGACAAAGAAGAACTACCCGAGGTGGACGGGGTAGATATTCAAAAGCCGCAGCAACAGCAGGTGCCTCTTTACCATCTGCATCAGCCGCCCCAAAACCACTCTGAGGACTTCCCTCACAGGACACCTGTAGGAGGCAGGTTGACTCAACATCTGGCGGTATGGCAGGCTATCACGTCAGATGCTTGGGCATTGGAAACAGTTGCCCAAGGTTACTGCCTGCCTTTCCTACGTATACCTGTCATCCACCGGGGATCAGCTCTCAGAAAGCTCCAGATCCGCTCCTCTTGCAGGAAATTTTGGACCTGCTAGAGAAAGGTGCCATAGAACCGGTACCTGTAGCGGAGAGGAACAAGGGCTGGTACTCCCCTTACTTTCTCATTCCAAAGAAAGACGGAGGACTGAGACCCATCTTGGACTTGCGAGAATTGAACAAATTCCTCAGAAAAGACAAATTCAAGATGGTCACTCTTTCTCAGATCCTCCAGGCCCTTCAGTTCCAGGACTGGTTGGTATCTCTGGACCTTCAGGACGCTTATTTCCATGTGCCTATCCATCTCAAACACAGGAAATACCTGAGGTTCGCAATTGGCAACTCTCACTATCAATTTCGAGTGCTGCCATTTGGGCTGACCTCCGCCCCGAGGGTCTTCACCAAGTTAATGTCGGTAGTGGCTGCAAGTCTAAGGAGGGAAGGGATTCGCGTCTACCCCTACCTGGACGATTGGTTGATCAGGGCTGTTTCTCCGGAACAAGCTCAGATCCAGCCAAATCACATGTGCCACTTCCTTCACAGACTGGGCTTCTCCCTCAATTTAAGGAAGTCACAAATGATACCATCGCAGAGACTCCAGTTCATAGGAGCGATCCTGGACACTTCCCTGGGAAAAGCCTCGCCACCAGAGGTGAGGGCTCAAGATATTCTACAGATGGTTACCAAGTTCCAACATGCCCAACGTCTCCCAGCCTTCGACTTTTTGAGGTTGGTAGGCCTCATGGCATCCTGCATTTTCCTAGTGCCAGAGGCTCGCCTGAGAATGAGATCCCTCCAGTGGGCACTGAGGACTCAGTGGTCACAATTCTCGGAGAATGACGGATCTTCTTCAGGTTCCCGGCAGGGTGGCTCGAGACCTTCAGTGGTGGGCCTGTCAGGAGAACATTCTGAAAGAACAGTTTTGGCAACCCTGGCCAGAGATAACAGTAGTCACGGATGCCTCACTCACGGGGTGGGGAGCCCACGCCAACGACTTGACCATCAGCGGTCGTTGGTCTCCATCGGAGTCCAGACTACACATCAACCTGTTAGAGCTGAGAGCCATCAGACTTGCGCTGAAGGCGTTCCTGCCAGCTGTACAAGGGAAGAACGTCCTGATAATGACGGACAATACGGTGGCCATGCATTACCTCAACAAAAGAGGAGGCGTAGGATCACTACCCCTGGGCAGAGAGGCGATGCAGCTCTGGTTTTGGGCAATCCAAGAAGGAATCTCTATCGGCAGTTAACCTAGCCGGAGAGAAGAACTTGACAGCGGATGCTCTGAGCAGGCAGAACAGTCTCCCACGAGTGGGAGCTAGCTCAGGAAGTCCTTCAAGAGATCTTCGCCCTTTGGGGAACCCCTCAGGTAGATCTGTTCGCCACCAGCCTAAACAGGAAATGCGACCTGTTCTGCTCATGGGAATTTCCCCCGAGAGGAGCTCTGGGAGACGCGTTCATAGTGGACTGGGAGTTTCCGCTTCTGTACGCGTTCCCACCGGTCCCTGTCATTCCTCAAATGATCAGGAGGTTGAGAAGATTCCGGCGAACCATGATCCTAATTGCCCCGGATTGGGCCAGGAGAACGTGGTACCTGGACCTTCTAGATATGTCCATCTGTCCTCCAATCCGTCTTCCACTCAAAGAGAATCTTCTCTCGCAGAAGGAAGGTCAGGTTCTCCATCCAAACATCAGAACCCTCAACCTTCACGCTAGGCTTCTGAAAGGTTGAGGTACAAGGATTGGGATCTCCCTGATGTCATGGAGGTGTTGCTTTCAGCCAGAAGACCAGCAACAAAGTCTTTATACCGCTGCCGTTGGAACAAGTTTTGCAGCTGGTGTAGGGAAGAGAATATCGTCCTGTTTTTCATGCGGTACACCAAAGGTGCTATCATTTCTACTCTACTTGGCAAACTCAGGCTTTCAAGTGGGCACTGTAAAAGGCTATCTCGCAGCGCTTTCTATCTTCAAGCGCACTGCGGAGGAACCATCGTATTTCAAAATTCCTCTAGTGGTACAATTTCTCAAGGGTCTGACTAATGTTTACCCTCCAAAACCCTTCCAGGTTCCATTATGTGACTTAAATTTAGTCTTAAACCTCTTAATGGGCACTCCATTCGAGCCACTTCACTCTTGCGCATTAAGATTTCTCACACTTAGAACTGTCCTACTTGTAGCACTAACATCAGCTAGAAGGGTGAGTGAGCTTCAAGCTCTCTCCTGTAAACCCCTACATACAATCTTCCACAAGGACAAGGTTGTCCTCCAGGTGAAGCCTAATTTTCTCCCAAACGTAGTTTCTGAAATCCATATTACTCAGATAATTACCTTGCCTTCATTCTACCCTCCTCCCCATCCGGGGAAAGAGGAGGCAAGGCTACACAGGCTCGACCCTAGGCGAGCTCTCAGCTTTTACATCAGCAGAATGGCTAGAATCAGGCAAGCAGACCAGCTGTTTGTAGGATACTCGGGTCACAAGTTGGGACTACCCATAACAAAACAAACCATCTCCAGGTGGATTATCTTGGCCATCCTGGAATGTTATAGACTAGCAGGGAAAGAGCCACCCCAAAACCTCAGGGCTCATTCAACCAGTGGTATCGCAGCTTCCTCGGCTCTCAAGAGAGGGGTACCGGTCCGGGACATATGTGCGGCTGCCACATGGTCTTCCGCACATACATTCACAAAATTTTACAACCTGGATTCCTCCACTGCTCAAGAGACCAGATTTGGCAAAGCCGTATTACACTCGGTCCATCCCTAAAGGGGATGTATAACACTATCACTCCCTCCTCCAATTACATGCCACTGCTATGGGAGTCTATCAAAGATAAGGAATACGTCGGAGGACACAATCCCTTCGAAGAAAAAGTTACTTTCTTACCTGGTAACGTTCTTCGACCGGATGTTTCTCCGACGTATTCCTTATCGCCCCTCCCATCCATCCCCGCAGTCATAACTTCCCTTGTGGTTGCAGCTTTCGCTCCTTCAAGGTTACTAACCAATTCAGGCATGTCTTTCTTTTACTACAAAACGGAACTGAGCAACGGACGCAGCGCGTGTCTATTTATGGGCATGGTGACGTATGCGTCGATACGGTGGCCGTCGAGGGACATCGACTCGGCGGACGTCGACGCACAGCGCCCTCTACAGAGAAAAAATTTCCGAGGCCAGCAAGCTGGAAACGTATATCAAAGATAAGGAATACGTCAGAGGAACATCCTGTCGAAAGAACGTTACCAGGTAAGAAAGTAACTTGTTCTTCTCCTTTAAACCAATCAGTTCTCTGGGTCATACTGCCCCATCCAATGACAGTCTTCTCCCTAAGCTCCACCCCTGGTGGCCATCTTCAGATGTTTACTTCACCCTTCAGTGTTGGGAGTCCTCAAGTTGCTCTCAGATCTTCATCCACCGTTGGATCGTCGGGCTTGGAAAGGCCTGGCCCTGGTCCTGCTTTGTGCCTTTCACCTATGAGTGAGAAGGAAAGTCGAAGCCTCTTTAAATGCTGCCCAAAGTGTCGATTAAGAAACGTCTTTGTGGAAGATCTGCATCATACATGCTTACATTGCCTGCATCCGGACAACTGAGGCATGCAAGGTGTGCCGTGGTTTCTCGAAGAAAACCAAAAAGACTGCTACAGCAAACGGTCAGCGTCATTAAGTCGAGCAATGCCTGACTCAGCCGCGGTTCAGAGTCCAGCCTAATCCAGGACCGGCCGGACCGAGGAGCAAATTCCCTCCGGGAGGAGGTAGAGAGCCTTTGAGGACGCCCCGCTCGACAAGGTCCAAGAGAAGGCCAAGCTCCACTAGGATAGTGCGGCTAGGTTCACGGCTGATGTGGGTCCCGTGTCGGGCAAAAGGCGATCGCCATCACCATCGGCCTCCATGGTGACCCTACGAACAAAAGGGTCCTCTTCAAAGAGGAAGTTCACAAACCCGGCAAAACTGTCTGTGGATAAGCCGACTAAGGACAAGTCCAGAGAGGACTCGTCGAAACTAGCTAAGAACTGAGTCGATGGCACAGTCGACAAAAGCAGCGACAAGCTCATTGTCTAATAAGTCAATGACCTATACAATGGCACTGAAGGAGAATGGGTCTGCGAAGGAAGTGGACACTCCAGTTCTCAAGGCCTTGCCTTTCGGCCAGAAACAGACTTTTTACGAAGTGCTTGGCTCCATTGGCAGCACATCCTAGTCTACAAGGCATCCACATAAACCCTTAACTTGATGACTGCTTGGTGCATTCCCACTCACACGCCATGGCAGATGAACACACATCAAAGAATGTAGGTCTGCTGACACAGTTGGTGTTTCTCCATAACCTATCCGAAATCTTGCTTGACGCCATCTCAGGACATGCTGTTTCTAGGCACCCGACTTAACTTGGTGATGTGTTTGCGGCGCCCTTGGAGAGGGTGAGAGCCATTCAAGGCAAAGTACTGCGCTTGTTGTCTGTATCGATTGTTCGGTCCAAGTCGCTGTTAGACCTGTCCTCCTGCATCGGCCTAGTTTGCTTGTGCAGACGTCACACATGAAACCACTCCAGGAGTTCCTGGATGCGAGGTGGGTGCAGGGGTCGGAACTTTAGAAACAAGATCTCACTCAATGAGTTCTGTCAGGTGATTGTGGGGCATACCTTGTTTCAGATTCCTCCTTACCAGGGGCCGGTCACCACGGATGCCTCTATTTAGGCATGGAGAGCCCACACAAGACAGTTGCACGTCGGAGTCCTCTGGCAACCGGAGAACAATCTCCGCATCAACGTCCTGGCCCTCAAGTCTTTTCTCCCATCATTGAGGGGCAAGGTGGTGAAGATCTTCACAGACCACACCATGTTCTTCATCTGGAAACAAAGGGGGTAACCTGTACATCAGTGCTTTCCAAGGAGGCCCAGGACCTGTAGCACTGGAACGTTCGTCAAGGCATGTTCCTGTTTCACCTAGCAGGAGTCAAGAACACCATTGCAGACTCGCTCAACGGGGAACTACGTTTGTTCTTGCCACAAGCGGTAACTTCGCCAGGACCAGGTGGATTTTATGTTTGACAAATGTGGCCTGCCCCAGATCGAGCTCTTTGCGACTGCGGAGAACGCCAAGTGCCAAAGTTTAGCCAGCAGTTTCCCTCAACCAGGATACAATGGAGGACACATTCACGTTCCTGTGAGAGCGTCTGTTCCTGTACTGCCCCTCCTGCCCCCGTTTCCATTAAATATGGACAACAGTTAGACCGTGCCACTGCAGGAGAATATTTGCTGCCCCTGTGTGGCGAGGCAAATCTGGTATCTGGACTTACGCTGGTCAGCCCCATCCATCCGGCTGCCCTAGACTTTCTTGCCAGAGAAGAGGCACGATTCTGCATCGCGACCCTGAGTCTTAGAACCTGAGGGCATGGCATGGCTTCTGCAGCCCTAGAATTAAGAGGTTATGCTTAACCCGTGGAATGTAAGGACATCCTGGCCAGAGCATAGTCTATATTGAAGTGCTATAGACTTAAATTTAAAAGCTTCTCTGTGTGGTGCCGGACTCAGATGATTACCCATCTGTGCCACAGCTTTGCAACTTACACTATATTTGCTTTCCTTGGCCATAGCGGGACTTGCTCACACCTATCAAGGTGCATCTCGCTGCCATATCCAGGTTCCCGGGCAGACCTTTGCTGTGGTCTCACAGGCTCCTCAATGAGTTCCTCAAGGGCCTCTTTAGGACTTAACTGCCGGTGAAGGCCCTGGGAGCTCAATGTTGTGCTTACTAAGCTTATGCGGGCAACCTGTGAAACCTGCATCAGACCCTTCTGAAGTTTCTCTTGTGGATGACTGCTTTCCTCGTGGTCATGACCTTGGCCAGGCAGGTCTGGGAGATTTCAGGCCTGGTCTTGCAAGCATCCTTACTCTTCTTTCCATGCTTCAAAGGTGGTACTGCGTACATGTTCTACCTTTGATACGCCAAAGGTACCATCAGAATTCTGCCACAACAACTTTATCAGTCTTCTTTCCGAATCAGTAGTCATCAGCACAAAGGGCCTTGCATTTGGCTTGTGCCTTATGTCGCATGATCGAAGAATTCTCAGAAGACTTCTCAGTTGTTCGTCAACTTTGGACCCGTAAAGGGCATTGTCAAAGTCTTACATCTCTAGGTAGCTTTCCGGCTGCATCATGCACTGTAATCGACTGGCTAGCTGAGAGCACACTTTACCAGAGCCATCGCAGCAACGACTGCTTTTTTGTGGTCTGCCCCTGCTCGACATCTGTAGGACTGCTATATGGTGGTCCACGCACACCTTCCCAAGGTTCTACTGTGTAGATGGGGATTCCAGGGAGGAGTCCTAAGTCGGCCAAGCAGAGCTATGCAACCTGTTTGAGTTGAGTATTTATTGCTTCTGTTGAGCGTTGCCACCTCCCGCGTTTGTGTAGATGTACTGCTATCGTTATTAGTTAGCATATGAATCCATGCCAGACCCCATGATCGAGGTATACATTACTTAACTGTAACTATTCTCCAGCATGAGTCTGGCCTGCCTCTGTTCTTCTTGGTTCATACTTCCTCTTTACATGCTTGCTAAATCTGAAGATGGCCACCAGGGGTGGTGATTAGGGACAGGATTGTCTTTGGATGGGGGAGTATGACCAAGAAGACAGTGATTGATTTAGAGGAGAAATACAGGTTTCTTTTTACCAAGGAATCCCAGCCCAGAATGTTAATTGGCATGTGAATCTATGGCAGACCCATACTGGAGAACAGAAGTTACAGGTAAGTAACTCAAAGCTTGTCTCTGCCCTAACCACTCCATTGAAGAGTGACGTTTGTCAGGGATTCAGTGCCAAGACACTGAAATACAGACCCACGAGGCTGAGCTGTTGGCTTAATGAAGAGTCCACTTTTAGAAGCTGACTCCTCTAGGAGTGTGGCAGTGCCAAAACAGTCTTTTAAAAACCTCCCGCTCCAAAAAGGGCGAGGAGAGACCACGTAAAAAACGTTATCACAAACACTATGGAAAAAACTCACGCAAGACACCTCCCACTCAGTCCGGGGCCAGTAGCCAGACATCGACGGTCTGGTTGTCCTCGACCACCCTAGAGCCTTAAACATCAATGGGCTTGTCAGCGAAAGGCATGGTGGGGATTTTCACCAACACCATTAATGAAGCTGTTCATACCATCATGGCGTTTATCGTCATCCAAGAGGCTGTCTACTACTAAATCGTCCACCATAGCTGTGAATGAAAATGGACAGCTCAACAGTCGACAAAATCGTAGACTGCATAATCACAAGTCCCGGTGACACCACAATCCATGACAAAATCATAGTGCATCACGGACTGAATCGCAGCATTCTGCACCTGAACGCGCATCAGTTAAACATAGTACATCGATCGCCCAAGAGGGATCATCCACAGAAGAAAGTGGCTAAGAAGTCCACATCAGAAGAGGGTGAGAAGGTACTGCCACCAAGCCTAGATTTGTGGAACCCCATCTGTACCCGGCGATCTCCCCTATACCCTAGAGGAAGAGCAGTGAAGACCAAAGGAGGTACAGTCAGTCACATCGCGGGGGGTCACCAATCACCGGTTGACAAATCATGCAAGATGAAATATTGCTGCATCAGATCGACTCAGACTTTGAGGCACAGCAGGGTGACTGCCCAGTCTTCTCAGACTCTTAAGACTGCCATTATTGACGAAGACCTACAGGATAGGCTGGTACAAAGGGGCACAGCACTGCCCCCACAAATTCCAGCTGAGATGTCCTTCCGCTGGCACCAACAAATACATGATCAGGCCTTCTCCACACAACCCAGTTCCAGGGCAGCCCTGATGAACCTGCAAATGTTATTGTCCATGCAGACTGTCGTTGTTGCAAAGCCTTCGATCGCAAGCCTTCCATTTCAAACACCACAGGTACCAGCACAGCAAGAGGCCACACAAATACAAGGTGTGCCTAGATCAGTCTCCACAAAGGTCAAGATCTCCTTAATTGCACCAATAGAGGGGGTTAGCCAAACACAATACTCTGGCCCCATCAGACAAGTCACCTTATCACCTACCACATAGGTCTCCACCCAGAACTGAGGCACAAAATCAAGGAGAACTTCCACACATTCTGACACTACCCCTCAGGACAGCATCTACCACGTCGTCCTGCTCTCGGCCGACAACTGGGATACTGATTCCCCAGTAGACACGCATGAAGTGACATCAAAACAGTTGCTGCCAGATGAGATGGGTGCATTTCATTCAATGATGTCCAAGGCGTGCAAAGTTTGGCCTTGCGCTGACTGAAGAAAAGAAAGATTGCTTCCTCTTGCTCCATTTAGCAAATGGAGAAAAGCAAGTTTCCATTCCCATCCTAGACCACGCCTGGGAAGGCAGCTTGCACCCTTTCACTGAACCAGTGGTTAAAGGCAGGCTAGAGGAAAAAATGTAAAGCCCCAGAGTCGATGCCAGAATGCGTCACTTCCCAGCCCAGAGTATGATCAGTGGCAGGTAGAAAGGTGCACTCTCAAACCCAGAATGCTCAGTACCACCAGAATGGGTGTATGACGGGTGTTCACCATTGGTGCCAACACAGTAAAAGCAGAAATCTTCCAAGCGAAAATGTCTGGAAATGGAGATGTGGCACAGGATGGCCCCTATCCTAGAACACTTGCTAGGAGAAAAATGTAAGGAGGCGATGGCAATCAAAAAGGAAGGCGAGGAGGCGTCGATCACCATAGAAATATTGTCATGCTTATAGCCGAAACAGGCTTTAAGTGGATAAGTAACAGGGTGGTGCTCAGGTGACATGGCTGGCTCTGCTGCAGACTTTCAACTGGAGGTGCAACTCCGTTATAGGCAAGCCCTTGAACACAATCGCGGGCCATAATAGAGCCTCCTCCACAAGAGCTGGCTGGTCATATAATAGTACCTACTACTCCCAAGGCTACAGAAGGAGTAATCAAGGGTACCAGACATCTAATAAGGGCTACAGGCCAATGCTAAGGATATCATCGTCAAAAAGAGGAAGGCACTGGAAAACGCACACGTCTACAAAATACGAGGCACAGATCAGTGGCAACTTTGCAAACGATCACCAAATGGGGCAGGATAATGACGGACACCTAGTTTGTCTCCTGCCATTACCACAAAGCCACAACTAAAGGTACTCCAGCAGGAATTTCAAGAAATGCTGTGAAAACGCATCATGGAAAGTGGTAAAAAAAAGCCAGACGGCATCACATTCTCAACCTAAGAAAATTGAACAAACTCATAAAGTAGCAAATTGTCACGCTACAATAAGTCATAAGAGCAGTGCGGCCCCAGGACTGACGTGTGTCTTGACCTACAAGATGTGTATTTTCAGATCCTGTTGCACCAAAAGCACAGACAATACCTGCCGTTTGTAGTGGGAAGCAAGAATTACTAATTCAGAGTGCTAACATTTGTGCTCAGATCTGGTCCCCTCTCCCCCCCCCCCCCCCCCCCGCCAACCCCACAGACATTTTACCAATTGCCTCGTGCAGCATACCTCAGGGGGCATGGTCAACATGTCTATCCATACTTGGGCGATAGGTTGATCCGGGGCCAACACTACCCTGTTCACGACAGTCCATCTCAAGCAAATAGGAAATACTTTAACAGGGGTTTACCATAAACTGCAAGAAATCCTCCACACAACCATCCAAGGAATTGGTATTTCTTTGGGCGCAGTTTTCCAGAGAGGAAGCGCTAGTGAGATCAGCAGCAGGCAGGATTGAAACCTTAATCATTAGTCCTCATTTTCCAACCGGGGCGGCGGATGTCATTTCACCAAAAATACATGATGCTACTGACCCCTCATTTCAAACTGCAGACGGCAAATGATGCCACTACAGGAGTTTATGGCTGAAATGTGGTGCCGAATGACTGGGTCGTGGGAGGACTGGCTACAAATTACCCTCACACTAACACAGGCTAAAATGCTGGTCCCTCGCGCGACAGAAGGGTGAGGAACCTCTACAGTAACGGACCCTCATCACAGATGTCTCCAGTTCGATTGGGGGCACACGTGGAACAGCTCAATGTTAAAGGGCACTGGACTCCCTCAGAACCAGATCTACATATAAATGTCTTCTAACTTGAGCGGTCAGATGGGCGCTCCGATAGTTCCTGCCAGTTTGCAAGGGTCCGTGGCGAGAGGCCTCGTAGACAATGCAACAAAGATGTATAGCATCAGAAAGCAGGAGATCAGATCTGAACTCTTTCCCAGGAAGCGCAGCAGATATGGCAATGGATTGCGTCCTCCCACGTATTCCTAATCTTTGATTTTCAAGTCTGCTTGCAGCTTGCTTCTGATTATTTTATTTTTTCCCGTAGGGTGGAGCGTCATGCAGCGTTTAATCTTGGTCCTCGATGGCCTCTCCCGAAAAAGTTTAGTGGTAATTGGAAAAAAATGCTTGAAGTTTTCCAGAGGCAAGCCACTCAGTGCCCTTCTGAAGGAGTCTAAGAAAATAATCCACCCCTAGGTGTCTGACAAGAGCAGTAGGGAGTCTGATATTTTAGACATTGGTACAGTTGGGGAGGTTAACATTTCATGCAGCCTTAAGAGTAAGTTATAGAAAACTGGCTAAACCAGATTCTGTTCCATAGTTTAAACTCTTGAAGAAAAACATAACTGCTTCTGTGGACCCTCCTATTTTGAACAGGCCCCCACACCAGAGAGCCTGGTTGTTCAGGCAGCAATTGTTTCTTCAAAAGCTGCACCCTACCCTTCTACTCTGGCAGATGAGGATAGAAGGATTGACTCTTTGGGAAAGATTTTAGTGCAAGGAGCATGGCATTAAAATCAGCTAATGCTACTATTGCCTTAAAGTCCACTCGCACCCTTTATGGTGTAGCTGCTCTTGCAGCAAAATACATTGCAGAGGGAGAAGAGAAGATTTCTTAAGCCTGAGCAAGATGGAAAAGATGCCATGAAGCAGTCTTTACAGGCCACCCTGGATAAAATGGATTCAGGAAGTGGTTCTCTGGCTCCCAGTACAGTGCTTAGGCGCATGTCTTGGCTAAGAAAATCAGGATTTTCTGCAGATGTCCAGGCAGGTTTACTTGACCTGCTATTTGACACGACTTCCCTGTTTGGTGAGAAAGCTGATAGCCTAGAAAAACTGCAAGCGTCTCGAGCTGTAGCAAAATCATTAGGGGCAGGGCTTTTACTCCTGCATCTTTAATAGTCAAAAGAAGAACCATGTGGGCCTGAGAGTGGTGTTGGATTTGTCTTCCCTGAATCTTTACCTACCCCTGCAGAAGTTCAAGCTGGTAATGCCAGCGCTGATAGCCTAGACACTGTGTGGGGGAGACTGGACGTGCTCGCTGGACTTGAAGGACGCGTATCTCCACGTTCCTATTGTGCAGCCTCACCAGGCCTTCCTCAGGTTCTGGGCCTGCATTTCCAGTACGTGGTTCTGGCCTTTGGGGTAAATTCAGCTGTGAGTCTTCACCAGGCTCATGAATGCGGTGGCAGCTCTCCTCGGGTCAGAGGGGCTGCATGTCTATCCAAACCCTGATGACTGGTTAGTCAGGGCCTCATCTCCAGGACATGTTCGAGCCTCAAAACGGGCTCATGTCCACTCGATTCGACCTGGGGTTTTTAATCCACTACCAGAAATCTCACTCGCATTTCTGGGCCTGTTGTGGGACATAGCAACAAAGGGTATTACCCACTGGGGACAAGGTTACATTGATTCAGACTGCAGTCTCCCATTTCTTCAGTAGGCCAATCGCCACATCATGGTGATATCAACCCCTTCTGGCTGTTCTGGTAGCATGCCTCCTGGCTGTCCCTTACACCAGACTCCACATGAGGAGGCTTCAGTTGCATTTTGCACATTACTGGGATCGGTAGTCGGGCCATCAAGGAGCCCAGGTCTGCATCCCTCAACATCTGGACCATGATTTCAAATGGTGGCAGCAGGAGAACATCTTGGCGGGCAGGATGTTCCGTCCACTCCCTATAGAGTACACCATTACCACAGACTCTTCCCTACGTGGGTGGGGAGCCACTCTGGGAACACCCTTCGTGCATGGCCTTTGGACCTAGATCGACTGGCAGAATCACATGAACTGGCTGGAACTTATGGCAATCTGGTTGGCTCTCCAGTCCTTTCTCCCGACCTTCAAGGGCAGGTCTGTGTGCATCAAGACAGACAACATGACCTGCATGTACTATATCAACAAACGGGGGGCACCAGATCCCTGCAATTGTGCTCCATGACCTTGGAAATCTGGGAATCAGTCAGGAGGTGTGTTCATCTTCTGTGAGAATCCGTCTGTAAGCAGACAGACTCAGTTGCTTGGCTGCCGACAATTGAGAGTGGTAGCTGAATGGGAAAGTACTCCAGGAAGTTCAGAAGATGGGGCCACCCCACCACAGACCTATTTGCGACAGTCAACAACCGGATGTGTTAGCATTTCGTGTTCAGGGGTCAAAGGGGATGCAACTCCCTTTGCGACATACTCCAGATAGCCTGTGGCTGGATGTGGGCATATGCATTCTCACCCACACCGCTGGTTCACAAGGTGGTGAGCAAGATCTGGAACTCGAAGATAATCCTCAAACTGCCTCGCTGGCTGGCATGACCCAGTTTCTCAGACCTGTGCCAGCAGTCCACCCAGCCGGAGATGCTTCCCCAGTCCTACACCCCTCCCCGGATAGGCGAGCCCTAGCGGCCTGGTTCCTGAGCAGCTAACGCTCCTGCAAATGTCTAGCGAGAATCTGCAGATCATTCAAAGTGCCAGATGACATGCTACATGCAAGTAGTACAAAAGCAAATGTACGCGATTCTGTTTTTGGGCTTAGGAAAATGGGGTGAATCCACTGACATGCACCCTGCACCTTATCATTCTCTGCCTATTTCGACCAGATCGGGTGTCCAGGTGGATACCTGCCGACATTCCTGGCTGCTATTGTCGCATATACGAACTCTGACTCTTATCCCGTCTTTGGCCAATCCCGTAGTGAAAAAAAACCTGGCGGGCTTGATGAGGCTGTATCTCCCGGTCAAACCCATTTGGGATCTTAATATAGTGCTAAGTGCTATAGCCCACAAATCATTTGAACCCATGGCCACAGCCGACATTAAGATGGTCACTCTGAAGACAGCCCTTCTCGTTGGTCTTGCATCAGCTCGCAGAGTGTGAGAGCCAGGCGTTAGACGCATTGGAGCCATACACTAAATTTCATAGAGACAAGGTTGTGCTGCACACTCAAACTTCTTTCCAAACGTGGTGTCATCCTTTCATATTAACTAGGAGATTCTGCTCCCACCCATTCTTCCCAAACCCCAAGGAAGATGCAAAGAAAACGCTCCACTGCCTGCTCGATGGATGACTGCAGTGATCAAGGAGGCATGCAATGTGCAATTTAAGGATCCGCTGCAAGCATGCATTCACTATGAGCCAAGGCGACAGTCACTCTCCAGTGCCACGTTCCGTGGCAGGTGATCAGCAGGGCGGCAACATGGACCACTCCTTCGGCTTTTTGCTACTTCTTGGATACCATTGCCAAGGAAGAGGCAGCATTTGGCACAGCAGTGTTGTCAATTATTTGCCTAACGGGTTAGGCTCTCCTCCCCTGGGTGGTGTTGGTTGTAATCACCCATACAGGATGGAGGAAAGGGGACGTAGGAGTAATTGAGTTACTCACCGGAGTGACTGTGACTAGCCTACTCCTAGTCCCCTTTCCTCCATATGTCCCACCATCCATCCCCCTATATAATAAGACCAATGAGGTTGTTAAAGTAGAATACAGCCAACGCGTCAAAAGGGCAATGAGTTGTGGCGCCGTTGGGCGGGATTAAGGGAGCCTGCACTTCGGGGGCTGCGTGCCAGTAAATTAAAAGGTTCTGTTGCCATCCTTCGCGAGAGACGCCCATACAGAGTGGAGGAAACGGGACTATGGACTAGGAGTCGTTGGTCACTCCGCTGAGTAACACTTAAATAAGAACTGGCTCCTTTCATCACTTCTGTCATTAATGCATCATTTAAATCCAGTTCAGTAGCTAATAATCTTAGACGCCTGGGTAATCCCAGTGCTAAAGACATCACTAGAACCTAACAACCCTTCAAACTACAGAGCCATCACAACAGTTCAGTTTTTGTAAAAAATATTGGACTGTGCAGCTTACCTGCAAATACAGCAAATCTGGAATCCAAAACTTTGCTCAGACTAAGACGATCAGGATTTAGACCAGACATGGGACAAACAGCGATTATAGACCTTAATACTCAAATCCAGACCTTGAAAGACTAGGGAAAACTAGCTTTGATTCTTTTACTTGATCTATCAGCGGCATTTGATCTGGTGAACCATAAACCTTATGTAAACACCTCTCGACTGCTGGACACTTCTCTGACCAAGCAAATGCTTTGAGTCCTTCCTTGATAGATCTATGAGGGTCTTTGCACCTTCAGCCTCTGCCATACCAACTCCAGTTACCTGTGGGGTTCCACAAGGGTCATGTGTGTCCCCTACTCTCTACAATGTGTTCACCAAGCCTCTTTTTGATAAACTTGATTATCTGGGAGTCACACACACCAACTATGCCGATGACACCCAGATACTCATCCCGATCACTGGTGATTACACTGTAGACAGTAAGACCCTATATGACATTTACCTCCATTATACAAGCCTGGATGGCAAAGCACAGGCTTCGTCGCATGACAAGAAAACTGAGCTGCTTCTCCTAGGGTCTTCAGCCAATCTGAATAAATTAGGCGCAATATTTACCTCGTTCAATATCGATGGTAACATTATCAAAGTTCCCAACTTTGTGAAAACACTAGGAATCTACATTGACTCTGCACTCACTTTAAAGAGACAAACCAACGCCAAGGCGTCATCCACAGCACATACATGCAAGCTCATTTCGGCCTGCCGCCCTTACTTTACTACTAACTGCATCACAATAGCTTGAGCATTAGTCCTAGCTAAGCTCGATTATTGCAATGCACTCTATTTGGACACCTCACAACAAAACCTTAACAAAATGCAAGTTAAGCAAAATTCGAGCAGCCCTAAACATTCCCAGGAAATAACATTTCTGTAACCAAACACTATAGATTGGCTTAACATTTAGCAAAGAATTGACCTTAAAACACTGTCCCTCACCCATAAGTGTCTATCCAACCAGGCTCCTATCTAACACGATCTCTCGACAAGCCTCTACACGGCCCACCAGAACACCCCAGTCGCACTGTCACATTCCACGCTTTAAGCAACAAAGCGTCGGTGGGGTTAGTTTCCCAGTCCTCGCTGCTAAGAAATGGAATGCATTACCAGTATCTCCGAGAGAAGAATCCCCATTCCCCCTTTTCCAGAAAGATTAAAGTCTAGCTCCATGAGCAAGACCTCAACTTGGTCGCATAAGCAGACGGCCCATTGAACGCAATCCCTATTTTATGTATATATGTAACTCTGCCCTACCACACAGTCTTACCGCCGACCGTTGTACATTTTGTATGTAACTCTCATGCTCATTTATAGCTATAATCTTGTTTCTGAGGCTTGTGGAATCTGCTTATATCACATGCTGTACATAGGCCGACATCTAGTGGAAGCTGCGGAGTATTAGTTTGTTTTTCGAAACTCGAAAATGGGCGTCGACACAGGGCGTGCCAGTAATACTATCCCTAGTGTGACGTCCACTGTACCCAAGATCCCTCACGCGTCTAGGATCCTCAGATTGTTTTTTTCCGCCATACTGGTCGGAAGCATTTTGCGGAGTCCCCTGGCCTTAGCCAGACTTTTGCTAAAATATTAAATTATTTACATCCTTCCCCATCCCAACGTCGAAAATCGACGCTGGCTGGAGAAGAAATCGACCGTCGGCTGCTGCACGACGGATTTGGGCCTCGGAAGGCCTATGGCCTCGGCCCGGGCCTTGGAAGGCCTCTGGCCTCGGCCCTGCAAGTAGGGAGAGTCGGGGGTTGGACATACTCTACACTCTTGGTATATAGGTACACCTTATACATTTCCTACACTTAACAGCCCGCTGCCTCAAGGTGCGTATGGAGGGTACCCCTTTTCAATTCTGCCCCAAGTGCAATCGCAAATACCCTTGGGTCGACGGGCACGCCACGTGCAATCTCTGCTTGCCGAGGGACCACCCCGAAGTGAACTGCAGAGCGTGTAGTAGGTTTAAACCGAAGACACTTAAGGACCGTTCGACGCTTTGGGCCCACCACGCCGGGCAGGCGGCCATGTCAGCGGAGGGCGCCTTCAGCGACGGCAGCAACGCCTTACTTTCGGACAGCGAGGGCATTACGGCGTCGAAAGACAGCCGAGCGCAGGTCCCCGACCTCGGAAGGTCGTCCGGCAGGGCGGCTATGGGGAAGACCCCCGGCGACACAAGCGCTTCACACACCACACACACTGAACACACGAAGTCCAACCGAGACTCGACGTCGAGTTCTCGGAAAGAGGCACAAACAGAACGGTCCGATTCGGTGTCCTCTGGGCGTTCTCGATCGAGATCGCCGCATGACTCCAGGCAATCATCCACTCTTGCCAAGAGTGCCTCGCTCCCTAGGCTAACAGAAGTTCGATCGTCGGAGGACGAAGACGACTTCCACCCCCAGGCCGCGCTCCAGGAGTCAGAGCCTGCAGACAAGATCAGCGCGGCCCCACGCTCGAAGGACAGGGACTCTACCCCCGATCCTCGACGCCAGGCGTCGAAAACCTCTGGAGCCACAAAGGGACAGGGAAAACACTTTTCCACTCACGGGGAGGGGGGAAAACAGCAGAAGAAGCAGCCTTTGCGCTCTTCCACACCTGTAAAACACGCCACTCCCCCTAAACAGACAAGACCAGATCTGCTGATATGTCTAAAAGCAGCAAATCTACTCAAGATAAATCTCTGAGACTTGCTGAGTCATTCCCAGTTCCAAAAAGTGGTCGAGTGAAGACATAGATAGGGTCATGTCGAGGATGTCGTCTTTGGCTGACTTTTACAATAAAAATCCTGACCATTTCCTTTCGTATGATCCACAAGGGGTGACACCCTCAGGCTCTAACGATCCTATCCCCCCGAGTAAGAAGCCCCGGTTTGAGACACCGATGAGGTCTACAGACCCCTTCGAGGTACAACCATACTCAAGACCATACTCACTGTATCAAGGAGAGGCTTCCTTTGGTGAGGACCAATAATTTGGCATGGTAGAAGAGCAAACCGGGACGGGCTACTATGGGGATGATGAGGACCAAGAAGAGGAAGACCCTGAAACCTACAGAGTAGATTCCCCGGTAGAAAACGAAGCCCCGGTTACCGACTCCCCTGTCGATAACTAACTCCTCCTAAATGAGGTTCTCGCACATGCAGCATAACATTTCCATATTGACACCCACAGTGTCCAGGAGGAGAGGGACTTCGCCAAGGAGTTAGTGGGAGCAAGGAGGCCTGTTGCCCAGACCATCCCTATCCTTAAGTCCATTCAGTGAAGAATAGACCCGTCCCTGGTGAACCCGAACCTCACCAGAGCAGTCCATCCCAGGGTTGAAAAACTTTTCAGGGCAGCCCAGTCTGACCCTCTCTAAGAGGACATCTGAAGCCAGACTCCCTAGTTGTCACTAACACTCGTAAGAGGGCTGGAACACCCTTGTCATCGTCAGAAGCTCCTCCAGACAAGGTTAGCAAAAAAACTATATGGTTTCGGCAGGAAAGTAGCCTCAACGTCCGCCTATCGGGCAAGGATTGCAAACTCCAGCACCCTGTTGGCCAGCTACAACTGCCATCAGTGGGAAGAAGTCGCGGTACTCATAGCCTCTGCTCCGGAACCTTTAAAGGGCCAGTTAGCTCGGATTTCCGCTGAGGGTAGAGCCGTGTCTGGTTGCATTTTGAAAGCAACCTTTGACGCCGCGGACAACGCAGGCAGATTGATAGTAGAAGGCACTGTTATAAAGAGACATGCGTGGTTACGGCAGTCTGGTTTTAAGGCAGAAACCCAGGCATCATTGTTGGACAAAGCGGTGGAAGCCGATCTGTTGTGCCCCAAGTGCAATTGCAAATATCCTTGTGTCGACAGGCACGCCACGTGCAATCTCTGCTTGCCGAGGGACCACCCCGAAGCGAACTGCAGAGCGTGTAGTAGGTTTAAACCTAAGACACTTAAGGACCGTTCGAACAGTCTACCCAGGGTTACGGCAGCGGTAATAGAAGAGGTTGTGGTAAAGGCAGAGGCAGCCCCAGCAAAGGAGGCGGCACGCCTCCACCAAAGGTGACGCTCCGTTCAGGGTCCCTTCTCACGCAACCCCAGTAGGGGGACGCATTTCCAACTTTACCCAGGCTTGGGAAGGGATCACATCAGACAGATGGGTGCTGTCAACAGTATCCACAGGGTACTGTATAGAACTACTGCAGCGTCCCCGGAACCATCCTCCACGACAAAGAATACACTCTTTAGAAAATCAGAAGATTCTCCTCGAGGAGATCGCCATTCTGCTAGAAAAGGACGCGATCGAACTCGTCCCGTGACAACCAGGTAAACAAGGGTATTTATTCAACTTACTTCCTTGTGCCAAAGAAAGATTTGACAATGCGCCCAGTATTGGATTTACGGCCTGCCAACAAGTATGTCAAGCCCCAAAAGTTTCGTATGACTACGCTACAAGAGGTAATCCCCCTCCTAAAAAAGGGGATTACATGGCAACCATGGATATGAAAGATGCCTATTTTCATATTTCCATGTTCCCAGCGCACAGAAGGTACTTACGCTTCAAGGTGGACAGTCGGCACTACCAATTCAAGGTACTGCCCTTCGGGATAGCTTCGGCACCAAGGGTATTCACCAAGGTACTGGCGGTGGCGGCTGCACACCTACGCAGGGAGGCAATCCCGGTGTACCCTTATCTGGACGACTGGCTCATAACGGGGGAAACCCCAGGAATTTGCAGGACAAACATTCAAAGGACTATCAACCTCCTCCATGAATTAGGCTTCTCAATCAACGAGAAAGTCGAGCCTGGTGCCAAGCACCTCCAAACAGTTTCTAGGAGCAATCCTAGATACTCAAGAGGGGTTGACATTTCCTTCAGAGGAAAGAATTCGGAATATACTACTGCAAATTCCGCAATATCCGTCCGGTCACCAAATAACGGTACGCAAAGCAATGCGTTTACTGGGCATGATGGCGTCATGCATTTACCTGGTCCCCCACGCGCGCCTGCGCATGCGTCCCATGCAGGAATGGTTGGCGAAACAGTGGTCTCAGGCAAAGTGGTCAGTGGGACGATCTAGTGGTCGTTTCGCCAACACTAGTACAAGTCCTTCACTGGTGGACAAGAGAGAATCTTGCACAGGGAAAACCCTTTTACGATCCCGAAGTACAGGCAGTAGTCACTACCGATGCATGTCTGACTGGGTGGGGAGCTCACCATCTCCACCACACAGCTCAGGGTCTCTGGTCTCCCTCAGTGGCCAAGAACCACATCAACCTGCTAAAGCTTCTGGCAGTATTCAGAGCGCTTCAGGCGTTTGAGCCCCACCTACTAAACCTGTCAGTGCAGATCCGGACGGACAGCAAAACAGCCATGTTCTACCTGAAAAAGCAAGGAGGGACTCGTTCGCCAAATCTGTCCAAGCTTGCCCAGAAAATCTGGATATGGGCACTCGGACGGAACATCTTGCTGTCATCACATGTTCCAGGGGAGCTCAATTCCCTAGCGGATGCTCTGAGCAGAAACTCCCTCCCAATGGAACACGAATGGGTTCTACACAGAGAGGTCGTAGAAAATATCTTCTCTCAGTTGGGTTTCCCCACTATAGACTTATTACCACAAGCGAAAACAAACAATGCCCAGGATTTGCATCCAGGTTCCCCCAACCAGACTCCCAAGGGAACGTCCTGTGGATGAACTGGTCAGGGATGTTTGCGTATGCTTTTCCACCAACTCATCAGGAAGGTGGTGAACAAGATTAACAGAGTCGATGACGCTCGTCCTAGTTGCTCCCATGTGGGCAAGACAACCGTAGTTCCCACACCTATGCAGGATGGCGGTGTGCGAGCCCACCAAACTTCCAGCCTGGTACAACCTACTGTCCCAGCACCAAGGTCAAACAGTGCATCAGCAACCCAACTCAATGAACCTGGCAGCATGGCTCCTGAGGTCATAGAGTTTGGACATCTCAATTTACCACAGAGGTGTATGGACATCCTAAAGGAATATAGAAAACCAAACACGAGGCACTGTTACTTTGACAAGTGGAAGAGATTCGTTATCTGGTGCCAGAGTAGACAAATCAACCCAGTTGATTGCACTCCTTCCACTATTGTTACATCCATGCTCCACCTGCTAGACGCAGGATTGTTTTTTAACTCACTGAAAGTACACCTGGCAGCCCTGTCGGCATACACCACTTCCCATAACAAGGTCTCATGGTGGAAAGTACCAGTAGTTAAAGCCTTCATGGAAGGAGTAAAAAGACTTCACCCTCCTATTTCAAACCCACCACCAGGGTGGGACCTTAATGTGGTGCTATCTAAGCTCATGGGACCCCCTTTCGAGCCCATGCATAAAAGCAGTCTCAAACACCTGACTTATAAAACGGCCTTCTTAGTAGCTATTACTTCTATAAGAAGGGTCAGTGAAATTCAGACTGTCAGTGCAGGATCCCTTCTTTACTGTCCATAAAGACAAACTGGTTTTACGCACACACCCTAGGTTCTCACCTAAGTTTAGATCTAAATTCCACGTAAACCAGTCCATCGAGCTTCCGGCTTTCTTCCAGGACCCTCAAAGCTCGGCTGAGGTGAAACTAAACACCCTAGATGTGCGTAGGGCGGTCCTCTACTATGTAAATAAGACCAGACCGCAAAGAAAAACAGATCAACTGTTTGTCTCCGTAGCTACAGGCAGAGAGGGGGATTGCGTCTCTAAAGTGTCATCTCAAAGTGGATTATTAACTATATCCAGCTGTGTTACTCACTCTCTGAAAGAACTCTGCCTTTCACGCCAAGAGCCCACTCTACTAGAGGCATTGGGGCCACTCTGGCTTTCATTGCAAATTTACCCCTTGACACCATTTGCAAAGCAGCTACTTGGAGCTCTATTCACACTTTTACTCAGCATTACTGCATTGACACCCATTCCAAGGCAGATACACAAGTGGGACAAGCGGTTCTAAGACACTTATTTGCTCATGACCCTTCTCACATCCCACCTCCTTCAGGCACTGCTCGCTAATCTATGCACAGCATGTGATCTAAGCAGCTTCCACAAGCCTCAGAAGGGATACATTACTCACCGTAATAGTATTTCTGATGCTTGTATCTGCTTAGATTCACATGCGACCCACCCTTCCTCCCCTCTGAGAGAAGGCGCATGGTTGCTTGTAGTCTTAACTTTCTATCTGCTTGGATTATCTGTACTCGCGCTACTCCTCATGCTACCTCATGTCAGAAAAAATACAATCTGAGGATCCTAGACGCGTGAGGGATCTTGGGTACAGTGGACGTCGCACTATGGATAGTATTACTGGCACGCCCTGTGTCGACGCCCATTTTCGAGTTTCAAAAAACAAACTGTAATACTCCGCAGCTTCCACTAGATGTCGGCCTATGCACAGCATGTGAGTCCAAGCAGATGCAAGCATCAGAAATACGATTACGGTGAGTAATGTATCCCATATCTGTAAATCTTTTGTATGCAACGCTCTTGATCATAAATGGCGGTATTCCCTCTCTGCATGTTATTGTAACCTGTATGAAAAGTGCCCAGATGCCCTCTGGCTTGGCTGTGCTCTACAAACAAACTAAATTAAATCCTACACATGAAGCAGATTTGAGTTGTGTACCTTTTTGGTATGAGCTTTGGCAGTGTCGCACACTAGTAGGACATGGGAGCATTGGAAGTTGGGGAAAAGCAAAGTGCTGATAGCAGAATGGCTTGAAGGATAACATTTTTCTCTAGCTGTCCTCCAGTTTGTGTAACGCCAGCACAGAAGGGTGTGCAGAGCTTAGACACCACCTTCATTGCCAAACACTTAAACTGCGTGGCATATACCCAGCTCTGCCTCTATCCAGAATCCAGGTGCCTACTTGACTCTGCCCAATCTGGTTTCAGACCCCCTTGGAGTAACAGCAACTTCCCTCTTCTCCCTCTGTGATCAGATGAAGAGCCGCAGACTCCGAAGGATGTGCTGCATGCCTCCTCCTTGACCTGCCTTTGATACCATCGACCACTCCATCCTCAAGGACAAACTGCACTCTCTAGGCTGCAGGGATTTTGCGCTAAAATGGATCTCTCCCTTCCTCTCCAACAGCCCACAAGTCCTGTTACTCCTTGTTCTCCCAGAATGCCCCGTCTCCAAAGGAGGGAAGGGGGTCACCCCACAGGTGCCCCTCTCCTATCTCTACCCAAGTCCCCTCTCTGCATTCATCCAGTCTCATGACCTAATCTGCTACAACTACGCTCATAGTTTTCAAGATTCCCAAGACCCTGCCTCTGTGAAATCGACCACTGGATGACCGCGAACCATAGCCTCCATAATCCTAGTAAAACCAAAATCCTGATCTGCAGTAAAACCTTATTCTTCCCCCCCCAACCCACTCCCTGGCAACCCATCCTAGATCCCCCCTCTGCAGCATCGAACTCTGTAAAGAACCTGGGATGCACCTTGGACGCACCTCGGACTCCGCTTTAACACCCACCACATCAACACCGTATCCAGAACATGTCTTCTGGACCTCTGATTCCTCAGGCAAATCTTCCCTAATCTCTCCTACCCTCAGTCTTGGCAATCTTGGCTCGCATCCTGTCCCGCTTAGACCACGTCAATTCCCTCTATCTGGGTTCTCCAACCTGTGAGCTCAAAGCTCCAGTGGATCTAAAACTCTGCAGCTAGACTCCTCGTTGCCCTCTCGCCCAGAGAACACATCAGTCCTGCCCTTGGAGTGCTCCACTGGCTTCCTAACAGCTGATTGGCAACTTTCAAGGCCATGTGAATTACACACTGCCTTCCACAAGACTGGCCCTGATGTCCTCCCAACAGAAGCTTACACGCTACCAACTCATCAGAAACCTTACTTAGAGTGGATTGTGTCCTCCAATGTATTCCTCATCTTTGATGTATTCCTTCCAGCTTGAGCTGCTTCGGAAAACAATTTCGGCAGGGGGCCCTGTGCGTCGATGTCATCCAGTCGATGGTCCCTCGAAGGCCTCCGTCGAGGGCGACTTCATCGGGTGTATAAGTAGCACGCGCAGCGCCCGTTGGCCTCAGTTCCGTTTTTCTGCAGTGTACGTTGCTTTGGAGATTCGGCGCACCTCGAGTTCTGTGAAGAAAGAATAACGAAATATGTCTTCGTCATCGACGCCTACCACAACCCCGAAATTGGGTTTCAAAAAATGCAAATCGTGCGGCTCAAAAATGTCGATTACCGATCTGCACCGAGAGTGCTTATGGTGCCTTGGAGAAGGCCAGGACATGGTGGCCTGTATGAAGTGTAAAGCGATGACAGGGAAAATCTTGCGAGAGGAGGGGAAAACTGCAGGTAGGTCCTAAAACGGATCTTAATGCTTCTAGCGTCGAGTCGAAGTCCCGTGAGGAGAAATCTCCTCGACGCTAAAGGCATCGGTCTAGGTCCCGAAGCAATTCCCATCACTCGTTGTCTTTGACGAAAAAAATCGAAGAAACAATGCCACAGATCCCCCCCTTTCCCCCCCCACCGCCCTCCCCTCCCCTTCGAATCCCCAAAAAGGATGAAATGTCCCACAAAACATTCATCATTCTTAGAATGTGAAGCATTTAGAGTAAAAAAGATGGCGGTGTTCGAGAAAGCGAAGCCCCGGTCGGCGCCTTCCTCGGAAGCCGGCTGGGAGCGTTCTCGCTCCGACACTCGTGCGCCCTCGAGCCCCGGTGATCGAAGGACGAAGGATAGAGAACCTTCTAGGATGTCGAGCAAAAGCAAATCGCTATTCGACCGCTCGAGGTCACTGACGCCGTCCGAGACCGAACATACCTCGAAGGGCAAGTCTTCGAAGAGTGCCTCGATGCCATCGAAGTCGGGTACTACGTCGACGTTGTCGACGCTGAAACTTCCAGCTTGACAAGATCAGCTAGGAAGAGAGAAAGAAAAGGCTGAAACACCTGGTTTGCATTCAGGACCCATTAGCACGCCTCCTCCTACCTCCTCTAGAGAAGGTTTTCAAGCCTCTGCCTAGGAAGGAGTTTTTCAAATCCCTGATCTCAATTTTTGAGGAACAAGAAAGATCTGACGAGGAAAATGTACCTTTTGGGCTTCAATTTGGTACTCCAAATGTTCCTGACTGTCTGATATCAGAGGAAAGCAGGATTAAGGATTTGGTTGAATCATTGCACAATGCAAGTGGTATTGATACGTCCCCAGAAAATGAATTTGGTAGAGCAGAGCCAGGTGAACATGCCAATCCTTCATACCGTCAGTTAATGACTAAGGTGGTAGATTATTTGGGCTGGGCCAGGCCTACAGCCCAAGATCTTAGACATACTGGACCATGGTCCTACTGAAGACCCAATTCTACCGTTCCATGTCGCCTTACAAAATAGGGTGGCCAAAAATTGGGAGACGCCGGATTCTATTCCTCGAGTGAATAAATCCCTTATTTCAAAATACCGCCCTGCCAGTAGCGACCCCGGCTATCTGTCTAAACATCCCACTCATGAAAGTTTGGTCATACAGGCAGCCACATCTTCCAACAAACTTGTGTACACGTCTATCCCTCCAGACAGGGACGATAAGCGTGTGGATGGCTGGGCACGGAAGGTATTTTCAGCTGGGAGCATGGCATTAAAATCAGCCAACTCCACTTGTGCCTTAGCAAAGTTTTCGTACACACTTTGGGAGTGCATTGCAATGGCGGCGGAGCACATACCAGAAGGGGAAGAAAGGGAAGGATTCCTAGCCATTGTTGGAGATGGAAAGGAAGCTATGCAGGAATCCCTTGAATCTGGTTTGGACACTGTTGATAGTGTCAGCAGGTCCATGGCCACTAGCACAGTAATGCGTAGATTTGCTTGGCTACGGAAGTCTGGTTTTGCACCAGACGTACAGAACCGTCTTCTGAACATGTCCTTTGACGGGTCTCACCTTTTTGGCAGCAAGGATGACGAGAGCCTTGAGAGGATGCAGACCTCAAAGACAGCAGCTCTAAACGACTTGGCAGCTATTGGGCAACATCAGCCCTTTCGTGCGACAAATCAATCTTGGAGGGGACGGTCCTATCGTTACTACTCGTATGGAAGAACGAGAGGAATGGCCAGTCAAAGGGGCCAAAGAGAGGCCATTCGCTGTGGACGAGCAAAAAGTGCAAAGCCAGCTCTAGCTACAGCCTCTTTGCCATCAGCGGCTGCAGCAAGCGCCACAAAACCACTTTGAGGACTTGCATCACAAAACACCTGTAGGAGGCAGGCTGTTACAGCATCTGCAAGAATAGCGAGCCATTACTTCAGATGTTTGGGCTCTAGAAATAATAACCCAAGGTTACTGCCTTCCTTTTCTTCGCAACCTCAAAGCAATCCACCAGGGAGACGCCCTTTGAAGTTTTCGGACCTGCTCCTACAGCAGGAAGTTCTAACCCTGCTGGGGAAAGGTGCTATAGAAGCGGTACCTGCAGCGGAGAGGAACATGGGATGGTACTCCACATATTTATTTGATCCCCAAAAAGGACGGAGGACTGAGACCCATCCTGGAGTTAAGAAACTTGAACGTTCCTCAGGAAGGACAAGTTCAAGATGGTCACTCTCTCTCAGATCCTTCAGGCCCTTCAGCTTCAGGACTGGTTGGTGCCATTGGACCTCCAGGATGCTTATTTTCCTGTGGCGATTCATCTAAAGCACAGAAAATACCTGAGGTTTGTGGTTGGCGACTCACATTATCAGTTTCGAGTCCTTTCATTCAGATTGACCTCCGCCCGAGGGGCTTCACCAAATTGATGCTAGTAGAGTCAGCACACCTCAGGAGAGGGGGGATTCATGTCTACCCCTATCTGGATGATTGGTTGATCAGAGCACCATCTGCCGAACAGGCACTGGATCACCTGAGTCACCTGCCATTTCCTCCAGTCTGGGCTTCTCCCTCAATTTCAAGAAGTCACACATGACACCTCAACGGCTCCAATATATAGGAGCTGTTAGACGCATCCCTGGGAAAGAGCTCGCCTCCCAGGTCCAGGGCTCAAGACCTTCTTCAGATAGTTTCCAAATTTCAAAACGCCCAAAATCTTCAGGCTTACGACTTCTTAAGGTTGCTCGGCCTCATGGCATTTTATCTTTCTGGTGCCAGAGGCACGCCTGAGAATGAGATCCCTTCAATGGGCTCTAAAGACTCAATGGTCCCAGTTCTCAGGTCGAATGACGGATCTTCTCCAGATTCTGAACAAGGTTCGTCAGGATCTTCTATGGTGGACTTGTTCAGAGAATATTCTGAAAGGAGAACCCTTTTGGCAACAAGGAGCAGGGAGCTCATGCCAACGGTCTGACAATCAGCGGTTGTTGGTCTCCATCGGAGTCCAAACTACACGTCAGCCTTCTGGAGCTGAGAGCAATCAGGCTAGCGCTGAAGGCTTTCCTGCCATCTGTCAGAGGGAAGAATGTCCTGATAATGACAGACAACACAGTGGCCATGCATTATCTAAACAAGAGGTGTAGGGTCACTACCTCTGTGCAGAGAGGCAATGCAACTCTGGTATTGGGCAATTCAAGAAGGAATCGCTAACGCAGTTCACCTAGTCGGGGAAGGGAATAGGACAGCAGATGCTCTGAGCAGGCAGAGCACAGTGTCCCACGAATGTGAACTGGCTCAGGCAGTCATTCTAGAGATCTTCACCCTTTGGGGAACCCCTCAGGTAGACCTAATTGCGACCAGTATCAACCGAAAGTGCGAAAGGTATTGCTCTAGGGAATTTCCCCCGAGAGGAGCCCTGGGGTAAGCGTTCGTGGTGGAGTGGAATTTCCCACTATTGTATGTGTTCCCTCCAATTCCCGTCGTTCCTCAGGTTATCAGGAGACTGACGGTTCGGGAGCCGCATGATCCTAATTGCCCCGGATCGGGGCAGGAGAACGTGGTACCCACACCTTCTAGACATGTTCATCTGTCCTCCAGTACGTCTTCCTCAGAGAGAGAACCTTCTCTCTCAAATGGAGGGTCAGGTTCTCCATCCAGAGGCCAAAACGCTCAACCTTCATGCTTGGTATCTGAAAGGCTGAGATACAGGGATTGGAACCTTCCATATGACGTTATGGAGGTGTTGCTTTCGGCAGGAAGACCAGCAACAAAGTCTCTATACTCTTGCCATTGGAAAAAGTTTTGCAACTGGTGCAGAGAAAAGAATGTCAATCCTTTTCTATGTTCTATTCCAGAAGTACTATCTTTTCTTCTGACCCTAGCACATAGAGGTCTGAATGTTGGAACCATTAAAGGTTATCTTGCAGCGCTTTCCATCTTCAAGCGCTCGTCGAAGAATGCTCCTACTTAAAAATTCCTTTGATAGTACAATTCTTAAAAGGACTAGTTGTGTTTCCTCCTCCACCCATTTCAAGTAACGATTTGGGATCTCAATTTGGTCCTAAAATTCTTAATGTGTGCTCCTTTTGAGCCTTTGCACACGTGTCCATTAAGATTACTAACATGGAAAACTGCTTTCCTAGTTGCTTTAACATCTGCAAGAAGAGTGAGCGAATTGCAGACACTGTCTTCTGGGCCACCCTGTACTGTTCCATAAGGGCAGAGTTGTGTTGAAGGTTAAAACCTCATTTTTACCAAAATTGGTATGAGTTTCACTTAAATCAAAAATTGTTACATGCATTCTATCCTCCACCCCATCCTAGTAAGGAGGAGCAAAGAATTCACAGGTTTGATCCAAAAAGAGCTTTAAGCTTTTATATCTCTAGGCTTTCTAGGCTTAGATTGGACAGCCAACTGTTTATTGGCTACACAGGAAAAAGATTTTGTCAATCAGTAACAAAACTGACAATGTCACGCTGGATTGTGCTTTGCATTTCTGAATGCTACAGACTGGCGAGAAAAGAACCACCAGAAGATTTAAGGGCTCATTCCACCAGGGGCATCGCTTCGTCTACAGCTCTGCAAAGAGGTGTTCCTATAAGGTCCATTTGTGAAGCAGCGACTTGGTCATCGCTGCATGCTTCCCAATCAAAGGAGCTAAATTTTGGCAGAGCAGTCCTATACTCAGCCATCTGAAGATGTTAAAAAAAAGAAAACAAAGATCGAATCCCTCCTCCATAAGAATTATTCTTACTGCTTTGGGAGTCTATCAAAGATGAGTAATACTTTGGAGGAACATCCAGTCGAAAGAACGTTACCAGTTGGCAAGCAACCTGTTCATATGGCGCTGCACTCGTTGTGATTTACCGCCTTTTAATTACTCCAGAGTTGAAGGATTCTCCTCGTGCATGCTCCCACCTTCTGGAACTCCTTTCCACTCGGCATCCACCGCAATGTGAACTTCCTCGCCTTCAGGTAGGCCCTCAAAACCTGGTATTCCCTCCAGCATCCTGACTAACTTTCCTAATTTTCGGCTTTCTTTCATTACATCTGAGTTGAGTCAGTGTCTATATTCTGTAGAGCAAGGTAAGATATATTTTCAGAGCAGATGGGGCAATCAGATTACACTGCTACATCAGAAGTAAAGCTACAATGGAGGTTCAAGGTACATTGTTGCGCACCACTATGTGCCCGGTGTTGTACCCCACCCACCCACACGCACCCCCATACACCAGATTAAAAAACATCTGACATCAGAATACAGCTATGTCCTTTGACAAATTTGGTGTAGCTGGGAGCATAACTAGGCTCTCGTACTCCACACTGTCATGACCACCGTTCATCACCCATCCACATCCCGGGCGATCATGCATTGCTTATTGTGGGCTCTGCAATCACACCCAACTCTCCTTTGGCCAAATGCGCACACATTCTAATCCTTCTGAAATGTTCCCGTACCTTGGATTGCCATCCCCTGGGGTGTCTTCACACCCTCCCCCCACCTCCCACAAGCACACTGAGGCCATACTAATGGGATAAAGGCGCTATATAAATGACAAACTATTTCTACTGTTCCTCTTTAGCTCCCTACTAAAACTGTGTACACATGTTGGTACTGCCATTACAGTACCACTGTTGAAAAACCAAGAGGTCCTGCTAAGAAATCTGGGAATGAGACACTAAATATGCGTTAGCCCGGCTGTGAATATTGGACCTTGTCCCAAATGGCAGTTCTGCTGCTGAGCAACTATGGTATTGTGCATAAATATATAGCAGAGCTCTTAAGTATTGGTACATTTAACCTCACTAAATGTATACAGCAATGTTGAAAAGTGTTAAAATGATGTAATTAAAAAAAAAGCTAGTCCTGATGGCAAGGGCTGCTAATGTCCCATTAAAATTATAAATGCTATCAAAGAAGTGCTGGTAGATTTGTACCCTCCCTGTCTACCTGCTCGGTGCAGGGGATATATGGCATTTATAACGCGCCTATACACAAGTGTTTTAAGGCGTGACGAGGCAAGGGAGGGGGAACATAGGGTAGACGGAGACATCGATCTTACTAGGCCAGGTGACATTGAGATTGCTTAAGTGCAGGAGAGGGGGCGGCGGGAAGGGGAAAAGTGCGGGGGTGAAGGGGATTGGGCGGTGCAGTACATAGGATAAACAGTAAAATAATTCTATAAATTGCGGGCAGCTGGTGGCAGTGCAAGGGTAAGTAGAGGAATCATGGGATGGTGCGGTAGTAAAAGTAAAGTTCAGATCACACGTCCAGCTATTCCTATTCCTGTTCACTGTGCTGTGATTAACCAGTGAATGTGCCTTTTCATGCATGCACACCCAGACCTGCATACACACATTATTTTAAAGCTATACAAAAAAATCTTCAAATGTATTAAAAACCTTTCATAATGAGAAATTGCAAACACAATAGCTTGCTGAGAGATTTTCATCAAACGAAAAATGCTTCTAAAACTTGAACCCATTAAATGCTATTGATGTGCATGTGAGACGACAAAAGTACAAAATGCCTGTGAAAATTGGTGGTAAAATGAGAAAAAGTGCAGCATGCAGCCTCTAGGAAAACCAATTAACATAACTGTGGTAAACAAAAATGCATTCCTTTTTAAAGCACACTTTTACACAATACTACACATCTTCCAAATCAGACTCAATAAGAATTCTAATTTGAAAGATTTTTCCTAAAGTGTCACAGCAGTGTCCTAAGCACATTATTGGTGATTATTTTAAATAACAAAATCCAAGCATTTGAACAAAGTGAACCTGCGTATTAATTTCCAAATGTTGGACTTTGCAAACTCTGTATTGACTGCATGGAATGTGTTAGATAAACAGTGTGATTTATCCCAGTTGGTTGTCAGCACTGAAAGCCATTATTTATGGGGGTGCGGTCAAGAATAGCCTGTGTAATGGATACACTTAGGAAATAGAAATGTTTTCACAAGAATTAAGTGCGTAAAAAGTCCTGATGGGCACCTTATTTGGAGTGCTGCCTTGTTGGTTATTTCTCTTGCGTCCCGTCAACTTTCTCCATACTGCATGGGCGTCCCTTGTGAGGGATGGGAGACTGAACCGTTTCACCAGAAAAAACCTTCTTCCCCTTTAAATTTAGAGGTGCCTGGTGGTGCGGCTCTGGGAGCATGCGCTGCCCTGACTCTGCCTTCCGAAGCCACACCTCAGTCCCCTTTTCCACATTGACTGGAACGGGCCGAATTCACCGGTGCTCCTGGGTTTGTCTTGGGCCATGTAATTCCGCGCGCACCTACTTTGTCTGTTTTGTCTTCATCATTCAGGTATTTGGTCCTCGGGCGCCACCCTCCTCCCTGGCACATGTTGACTTTCACAGGGTTCAGCCGGTCTCCATCCTGCGATGGATTCTTTTCGAATAAAGACCCCCATGCCCTCTGCCTACGGTGCCTTGGCCTTGACAACGGCTGGCAGGCTTGTACCACGTGCAGCACGCTTTCCACGAGGTCTCTGAAGAACAGACTAGCCAGGTGGAGGGAGATCTTCCAGAGATCGCCTCCAAAGGACCTAAAGGTCTTTTGTCTCATCGATCAAGGCCCAAGGTAGGGCCGCTCTTTTCCAGTGCACTCCGCAAGGGAGACTCCTTTCCAAGGACTCACCCATGCGGGAGGGACTACTCAGGTCCTGTACCGAGGTTGAATCAGCTACTGGCCGACAGGCTGAGGCATCAGTAGATCCTCCCGGTGATGGTGCTGAGGGACACAGGTTCTTTTACCGCGTCTACACCCGAGGGGCTACGCCCTAGTACCGGCATGTTCGAGGGGGTGCCTACCACGCCTTGGCCTGAGGAACCGGGTAGGCCCCATGATCCACACGCAAGAGTCCTGGATGGGGCAGGGCCCAGTGAGCCGAGCAACACGATGCAGGCACGTGGAAGACAGCTCAACAAAATGGCTGCCGCACCAGAAGGTCCAGACCTTTGGCGGATGCCCCTCCAAGGAAGGCAGGTGGAGGACCGTGTGTCAAGGTAGGACTGGTGTCAACCAGGTATGTGGCCTAGAGCTTACCCTCCCGTCGCGCAAGACAGGTTCCCGCTGTGTCCATACGGGCAGGGCACGCAACCGCTCCAGCAGCCGCCCACTACCCAGTCGATACCCCCTACCACCAATCCAGCCTGCGAGGACAGGTTCTTTGAAAAGTTCCTCAGGCGCATGAAATCTCCACAGATGGCGGGTCGTCCTGGGGGACGCCATCGGGGACTTGCTCCCTCAGCCACTCTCCTCTGTGATCGCTGCAGCATCGCTGTACTCCAAGCCTGTCACCTGAGCCGCTGACGCCTCTGCCTCCTCTGCGGTGCTGCTAGACAAGGAGAAGATCTTGGAGGCGTACAGTAAGAAGCTGTATTCCAACGTGTCCTTGCACCTGCGTCAAGGCAACGCGCATGCCATGCTGGCAGCTGTTAACCGGAGGCTCTGGCGGGAAATAGCTGATTCCTCCCAGAGCTTCCAGCGCAGAGCCAATTGCGATTCAGGGCAGGCTTTGCGGAGGCCAAGATTGTGGCGCTAGACCTCATGCAGCCTTCCGTGGCCCTCATTGACATCTCTGGCCGTGCTATCTGTATTGCCACAGACATGAACATGAGGAGAACGGCCTGGCTCTGTGCTACGAAATTCTAACCCTGATGTCCAGGAACGCATGCTAGATATTCTGTTCGAAGGGGGTGACCTCTTCCACTCCACAACGGACGAGGAGCTAGATAAAAAGAAAAATGGCTCCCAAACGGCCAAGTCTTTATCCATCCTTACAAAGACCACACCCAAACCATACACCCAGTCATGGCAGTGCTCTGAGAAGGGGTGTATGTACAGAGGGTTCCGCAGCTTCCAAGAGCGGAGGTGCAGGCAGCCCGACTGCTCACCGTCCCAGCATCGGCACAAACAAATGGAGGGGGGGAGGGAGAGAGTAAGGGCTTTTTCCAATCCCCCTCCTCCACAACAGCCTCAGAGGGAAAGAAGGCATGAAACACCCCTCCGGGACCATGTGTTTCCAGTGGTGGGCTGGCTTGCTCTTCACGCACATTTTGCCTCCCTATCCCAGCCTCTCCTCCCCTCCCACAGGTTGGGACAGCAACTGTTTTGGCAAAGAGCTGTAGGCTCGTCGAGAGCCAGGCAGTGGAGGAAGTCCCAGCGAGGCTTGAACTTTAACTCCAGGAATTTTGCCATTCAGAAGGGACAACCAGGCGTGCTTGAGTTGTGATGGACCTTTTCACCCTCTGCCTAACTCTACAAAAATTCAAGATGGTTACGCCAGCTTTGATAGCGGGAACATTAGATCCAGGGAGGACATCTAGTCTCCTTTGCACAAAGGACTCGTACCTACACGTCTCGATCTGGCAGCATCATCGTTCCTTTCCAAGATTCAGGATCATGGGCTGCATATTTCCAATACAAGGTGCTTCCTTTTGGCCTCAACTCGGCCCCCAGGGTCTTTAGCATGCTGATGAACTCTGTGGCGGCCCTCCAGGGCTCAGTCCCACCACATCTACCTGTACCTCGACGACAGGCTCGTCTGGGCTACATCTTCGGAAGCAGTGCACCATACTTCCCACGCTCTTATGAACACACTGCACTCAACCTCAAGTAGTCGCAGTTGCAGCCCATGCAGAGACTGACCACCTTGGGCCTCATTTGGTACACGTTCTCAGTTTTTCCCTCGGAGGTCAAGATCCCAGCCATCAGGAGGGCCCTGGCACACTCCCCAGCAGAAAAGTGACGTTGGCTTGGTGGTACCAACACCTACTGGGTCTCATGGCAGCGGTCCTCTTGGCCGTCCCCTA
The DNA here is from genome assembly GCF_040938575.1 of Ambystoma mexicanum. Taxonomy (NCBI): domain Eukaryota; kingdom Metazoa; phylum Chordata; class Amphibia; order Caudata; family Ambystomatidae; genus Ambystoma; species Ambystoma mexicanum. Next base: position 675,554,925 of record NC_090924.1, on the reverse strand, counting down.
CACGACTCTGGATGAGGAGGATACAGCTGCACTTTGCAGCATCCTGGAACTAGGAACGGGGACATTAGGCAGACATCAACGTTCCTCCGTCACTTCACCCAGACCGCGCATGGTGGTCCATAGATTGCAACCTGCGCACAGACAGGTCTTTCCAGTAACCTACACCACAGGTCATCACAACAGACTAAATTCTCGAGGGTTGGGGGTGACTCTGGACAATGTCAACAAGCGGGGAGGGACCAGATTTACCCTCCCGCCCCCTCTGTGCAGGCTGGCAGTCAGCATGTGGGAGTGGGCCCTGGAGAAAATCTACTGCTTTGTGGTCCACCTGCTGAGGCCTCCAATCTGGAGGCAGACAGGCTCAGCAGACTGGGAGCGGACAACTACGAGTGGCAGCTGAACAACCTAGTGCTAAAGGAGATCTTTCGTAAATGGGAGTCACCCTCAGGTGGACCTTTGTCTCCCAGGGAAACAAGTGCCAACGGTTCGCCTCCTGGTAGGGTCAGGGCCTGGCTCCCTGGGCGAACCATTCAGATCAGGTGGGACGGAATGAGAGGCCTCCCATTCGCCTACTGTCAAGCCCAGCACATCTTCTGGCGCAGCAGGGGGGGGGGGGGTAGGGTCATCCACCCTGCACTAGAGAAATTGGCCCTCAGTGTAGTTCCTGAACAGGTCACGCTAGGACACCTCAGCATCTTTCAGGCTAATCTGGTGGAGATCATTCAAGGCGCCAGGAGTAAATCTACCTGGACCCAGTATAAAAGCAAGTGGACCAGGTTCTGTCACTGGGCAGACTCGAAGGGCTTCGAACCCTCTGACATTTTCACTGGACGATGTGCTCCTTTTCGGCGCGTGTCGCCCATGCAGGTGTGCAGGTAGACACTTGCCGCACCTACCTGGCAGCCATTGGGGCATACAGAAACTCAGGAGCTTCTCCTCTTCCAACCTAATTGTCAAGACATCCGATGGGCCTCGCCAAGCTCTACCCGCCCATTAATAGGCCGCACCCCGTGTGGGACTATAACATAGTCTTGGGCGCGTTGGTGCACAAACCTTTTGAAGCAATGACGTTTGCAGACATCATGCTGGTCACTAAGACTGCCTTTAGTCAGCCTCAACTTGGCTCGCAGAATCGGTGAAATCCAGGCACTGGTCGTCTCGGAGCCATTCACTGTTTCACAGGGACAAGGTAGTTCTTAGAACACACCCAGCTTTCCTACCTAAGGTGCGTCCGCATTCCATCTGAATGAAGAGATTATGTTGCCCACGTTTTTGCTGAGCCCAAAGACGAGGCACAGAGTTCTGCACTGCCTTGATGTCGGTCATGTCCTGAAATTCTACCTGGATAGGACCAAGGGCTTCCGCAAGTCGGGCGCTCTTTTTGTCACCTTCCATGGATCAAGACTGTGGGTATCGGGCCTCCAAGGCCTCTATAGCCTGTTGGATGTTCTCGGCCATCAAAGAAGCCTACGAGGGACGGCACAAGCCACTGCCGGCCAACATGCGCACACACACGGTCAGAGCCAAAGCAACGGCTATCGCTTTCCAGCGACATGTCCCCTGGCAAGTCATAAGTAGGGCAGCCACATGGACTACCCCTTCGACTTTCTGCAGGCACTGTTTGGATGCCGGTTCTAGATCTGACGTGGCTTTTAGATAATGGGTTCTCAGAAACCTATTTGCATAAGGAGGTTTTCCTCTCCATCCTGGGGCTACGTTCAGTTGTAATCGCCCATGCAGTATGGAGAAAAGGGGACGTGAGAGTAATTATAAGTTACTCACCGTAGTGACCAACATACTTACCCCCCTTTCATCCATACGTCTCATCAACCTCCCCAATAATAAAACTGCTGTCATCAGGCAATGTTGAATCGATTGAGTCGTCTATGGGGACTGGGGTGTGGCGCCGGAGGGCGGGGTCAGGGCATTGCATGCTCCCGGGTCCGCACCCCCCTAAATTTAAAGGTAGTAGGGGGGACTTTTCTGGTGAAAAAGGACAGTCTCCCGTCCATCACGAGGGACGCACATGCAGTATGGAGGCAAGGGGACACTACGGCGAGTAACTTAAAAATTCTGACTTTTAGTCCCTGGCATACTAGCGGGTGAAGGTGGTTGTGATGTATGTAGGAAAGGGACTAAAGACTGAGTACTCTAGTCATTACGGTGAGTAACTTTAATTATTTGTATATTCCATCCTCTTTCTTCCAACCTTGTGTAATTACAGCGAAAAAAGACTGCATAGAGCTGTAACCACAAGCCTCATACTTGGAAAGAAGCGAAAAGGTAAAGTTTCTCTCAAATGCCTGACTAAACTAAGCATCCCACCTCGTATTGGTGTCCAGTGAAGAGTGTTTACAGAAAGCTTGAGTGGCCCACGTAGTAGCCTTACTAATGACTTCCCAAGATGCATGCCCCTGAAGGACAACTGCAGTAACTTCGAGACTTTCTACGTGAGCGTGGATCCCTACCGACACTAGTTTCCAAGGTTGCATAAGCTACTCAAATGACCTGGACCTATCGCTACAGGTCATGGAGTCCTGGGAGCCAGCGGCTGTGCCCCCAAGCGGGATTAACAGCACTTCCAACTTCCCGGAAAGATCTTGTCCGGGAGTGTTAGATTTTAAGCACTCTGCAGATCCAGCGAGTGCAGACCCCTCTCCACCTCAGACTGTGGATTCGGGAAGAAAACTGGCAAGCAGATTTCCTGGTTTAAGTAGACTGGTGAGACCACCTTGGGCAAGAACCTTAGATAAGTGCGCAAGATGACCTTGTTGTGGAAAGTGGTGACGGGTTCACATGACGGCGCCTGCAACTCGCTAACTTAAGTTCGTAGAGCCACTAGCAGGACTGCCTTGCGCGTAACCCACCTGATGTCAACTAACGCCATGGGGTCAAAGGGTTTGTGCTATCAGGCTGCGAGAACCACATTCAGGTTCCCGATGGGATGGGGCCTTTGCACAGGTGCGAACCGCCTGGAAAAGCCCTTGAGGTGGTCTTTCACCACCAGACTGGCTGCTGAGTCTGTTTCGGTGAGTTTTTGTACCCACAAGGATGGAGGAAAGGGGACTAAGGACGGAGTACTCTAGTCACTACAGTAAGTAAGTTTAATTATTTTCGCACGAGAGAGTTTTCACCAGTTATACCAACTGATGACCTCTGTCAGTACAATGACGACCTATGCAGGACCTCAATACATTTAGGAATTGACGCACAGAAGTCAGAGTAAGAAGCAGACTTCATAGAGTATGTTCTCCATGAAAAAGCAGCTAGTATCCCAATGCTTCCCTTAAGAGAATGTTTCCCTACCCATTCTTAACAGTTCACCCCAGAGGAATAAGGAAATCACCTGCTCAAACAGACCTTATGTACATAAAGGACCATGCAACACCAAGCAAATTAGTAGTAACCACTGCAAGAAAGGATGCCATTACACCACTTTAAACCCTTGCATTTTTGCCAGACAAGGCAAACAAGAAAATGTATGTTTTGATAAATAAAAGTTGCCACAGCTTCAGCTTGAGGCCAGAATTGCAAGCTTCTCCAGCATTTGGTCTGGCATGGACTCACATGCTCATGAATATTCCCTGTCAGGCTGGGAATCCTCGGTAAGGAAAAGATCAGTATCGGTTTCGTTTCTGATCTGTCTTTCTTAGTAGTAACCAATCGCTGGTCTCTGGGTCATACTGCCCCCAGCCAATGACTGCCCTCTCCCTAAGCCTCGCCTCTGGCAGCCATCTCCAGGTTTTTACTGCACGTTCAAGTGTTGGGAGTCCTCGTGCTATAGCTCTCAAGCTTTTTCTGCGTTTCGCGCTTTTTCAAAGATTTCTAATATTTCGGTTAAATAGAGCCTCAAGCTCCACCGCTTCTACTTCCGATCAACGGGGACCCGTTTCGGAATCTTCTATGCCCCTCAAGGGTGAAGTTTTCGTCGAGCTACGCTTCTTGGAGGATTCCAGAAGTTTTCTGAGGCCTACCTCGTGGACATGGCCCAGGAGAAAGGAAGCTCGACACCGGGCAAGCTTTTCAGGAACTGCCCTGGATGCAAGCTACAGAACCTGTTCAAGGAGGACAAGTACTCGAAGTGCATCTACTCCCTTCATGAATACAAATCGCACATGGAGAAGGACTGCGTTTTGCATTAACATGTCAGAACGAACCATGAGGGACCGTCGGACCCGTCTCGCCAACTGGTTGGAAAGAGAGCCCAGCAGGTGAGGAGAAACCCGAGCTGTCTTCTAAGTCCTGAGAGGGCGCCCCGGCGACGGGGGCCCAACAGAAGGCAAAGCACTGCGAGTCTGCTGGCAACGGGAGCGCCGGACGGTCGGGCTCCTCTGCTGCCAGGCAGGGCGCACCTTCACCGACTCCATCAACCGCGAGCCAACGCTCTGGCTTGGGGAAGAGAAAGTCCGAGAACCCGGCTAAGCTTCTGGAGAGGCCCCAGTCGATCTCGAAGGAACCGGCCGAAGGGGTACGAGGCAGTGACCGTCCTCCTAAGGTGAAGTCCTCAAGCGCGCCCAAGGTGGTGAAGGCCTTTATTCACCCGGCCAAGGCCTCTTGAGGGTATCGCTACAGCCCTGGGGAAGCCTGTGGAGGCTCCCCCAGTGGAGGCGGCCTCTGGGCCCAGAGTTTCCTTGTCCCCGCGGAGGGAAGCCTCTTTTAAACCCATCGAGAAGGCCCCTTGAAGACCCTGGTGGAAAGAGGGGGGAGGGGGGCAGTGGCCTTAACGGACACTACCTTCGAGGAGGAACTGGTCCAAGCCGGAGGCCCGTCCCCACGGGAGGGATCCCGACGAGGGGGACGATGAGAGCGTGGTTGACGACGAGGCTCCGGTGGAGGAGGAGCAACCATTGTGTCCGTCGCAGCCCGGGCCACAAGACAACTCGGCTGCCATTTTGACAGCAATCCAGGCCTTATGCACGGAGATGAGGACCAGGTTGCCCTTGCCTCAGACGGACGATCCGACAGAGCAGAGTCCTTCGGGAAGCCCCCCCTTAACAAGAGAAGGATCCATCCAACCCCGCCTTCTCAGGCCTCATGGCCCTCGCAGCCTTTGTCTCCTTCCCCGACCCCGAGGGAGGACACTGGGATGGATACGGCCACGACGATGACGGTGGTGACGACGGGACTGATCTCCCGTGGCCGATTCCTAGGGCGTTTCCTCCCGACGAAATTGGCTCGTTTCACGCCATGATCGCCAGGGCATCTGAGCTTTTTCATCTCTGCCCCGAAGAGAAGGAAGGCTTCCTTTACCAACGGCGTGAGGCCAAAAGGAAAACGGTCCTCGCGGTGCCGTTGTATGATGACATCTGGGATGAGGCACTTGCCCTCCTCAAGAACCCGTCCACAACACCTGCTAAGAGGGGCCGGTACGAGAAGTACTGGGTCCCCGACGCTGCCCCTTTGTGCCTTAGAGCGCAACCGACCCCGGATTCGATCGTTTCAGCAGCAGCCAAGAAGAAAGCGGGGGTGCATCGGCCTCGACCTCTACTTCCCTGCCAGACGGCGAGGGAAAGAAGCTGGATGCCATGGGACGACGAGTCATCTCGGCGGCGATGACGATTAAGGCGGCCACGTCCTAGCGATCATGGCCCGCTACGATGGAGTTGTGGTACAAGATTTGCCCCCCTGTTGGACTTACTCCTGGACGATAAGAGGGCAGAGGTCCTGGCAATCCTGCAGGAGGGTGAGGTGGCCTCTGACCACGCCATAACGGTGGCCACGGACATTGCCGACACCGGGTTCTGCCAATTGGGCAACGGTGTTTGCCTTCGACGGCGGGGGTGGCTCAAGGAGACGGATTTCCGCCAGGATGTACAGGCCAAGGTTTTGGACATCCCCTTTGACGGGAACAACCTGTTTGGGAAGACAGTGGATGAGTCCCTTCAGGCCATCAAGACGACGCAGACGGCTCGGGCCTTGGGAGTGCTTTAACAATGACATCCACCCTTTCGGAACTCCGGAGGCAAGCTAGGTGCCTCCAAGGGATTCGGCGGCGGCTCCTTAACTTACTGTCAAGCGGCCGGCTCCTCGTTGCAAGAAGCCTACAGGGGACGAGGCAAATCCGGAGGACCTCGCCGTCGTCGCCAAGGACCCCAGGTGCCGGCCAAGCAAGACTGAACCGGCCATTGGTGTCGGGCCCCCACTTAAGCATCCCAGTGGGAGGCCGGCTGACGAGGTCCGTCAGCCTGTGGAAATCCATTTCCTTTGACCGTTGGGTGCTCGATGCCTTGTCCCAGGGGCGCACACTCGAATTCCTAAAGTGTCCCCGCATTCCACCCGTGGCCAGGAAGGAAAACCACGTCCCTCAACTACTGTTGGAAGTAAAGGCGATGCTCAAAAAAGGTGCCATCGAGCTCGTCCCAAAGAGGCTTTGGGGCTCCGGAGTTTACTCTAGATACTTCCTGGACCTGCGTCGACTGAACAAGTACATCAAGGCAAAGAAGTTCCGGATGGTCACCCTCCAGCACATGCTGGGACAGCTGGAGGAAGGCGACTTCCTATCGTCGTTGGATTTGGAGGATGTGTACTTTCATATCACCATTCTAAAAAGGCACCGAAAGTTCCTCAGGTTCGTGGTCAAAGGGTGGCACTACCAGTTCAAGGCCCTCCCGTTTGGACTGAATTTTGCTCCCAGGGTGTTCACCAAGTACCTAGCACCGATGGCAGCGCGGCTGCGCCTGCAGGGGATCCACGTTTACCCATACCTGGACGACTGGCTCATCCGGGCAACAACAAGGAAGCTTGCCGTCGAACACATGGCGAAGACTTTCCAGCTGCTCACGAACCTGGGATTCTCCATCAACTTCCCCAAATCCCACCTGGTCCCGTCGCAAATCGCACTGTTCTGGGAGCCAGCTCGATACAGTGGCGCGATTGGCCTCGCCGTCGGAGGGAAGAACGAAGGCCATCCTGGGCAGAGTGAGGTGCATCAAATGTCTTCCTGCATCTATCTGGTGCGCCTGTGCAGGCTTCGGATGCGTCCTTTACAGGAGTTTCTAGACGTCTGTTGGATGCTAGCGACGGGCAGCTTCGAAGACAAGATCTTGCTCGGCAAAGTATTCCGCCAAGCTGTTAGATGGTCGGGCACCCGCGCGCATATCGCTGCGGGCACAGACTTTCAGACGCCAGCATATCGGGTGACTGTGACGACGGATGCCTTCCTGGAAGGATGGGGAGCGCACACCGGGGATCTTCACGCGAGAGGCCTATGGCTCCCGGAGGAGAGGCCGCTCCACATCAACATACTGGAGCTCCGGGCGGTGTTCTGGTCTCTCAAGTCTTTCCTCCCGTCCCTCAAGGGCAAAGAGGTGAGGATCTTCACCGACAACACCACCACGATGTTCTACATCTGGAAGCGGGGAGGGGCCAGAACCCCAGCCCTGTCCAAAGAAGCACAGGACCTGTGGCACTGGGCCGTTGCCCAGGGGATGTTCCTGGTACCCTTTCATCTTGAAACACTTGTGTATAGGCGCGTTACAAATACCATATCATATCTCATATATCATATCATAGCAGGCATAAAAAAACATCCGCACCGACTCGCTCACCAGGGAGCTGCGCTCGTGCCACGAGTGGGGAACTACGCCAGGTTCAAGTGGATCAACTCTTCCGGCGATGGGGCAAACCCAAATAGACCTGTTCGCGACGAACTCCAAGTGCCAGAGGTTCGCCAGCAGGGTCCCCCAGCCGAGGAGCCTGGGCGATGCTGTCTCGTTCCCTTGGGACGGCCTGTTCCTTTATGCGTTCCCTCCGTTGCCGTTGCTGCTCATGCTCATGCTCATCAACCAACTCAAGAGGTCCCGGTCAGGATGATCCTCGTCGCACCGAAGTGGCCGAGACAGATATGGTTCCCGGACCTTCTGGACTTGTCAGCGTCCCCACCAAACTGCTGACTGACGCGGATCTTCTCTCCAGAGAAGGAGGCGCCATTGTTCATCACGACCCGGAGTCGCTGAACTTGCAGGCCTGGCTCCTGCAGCACTAGTTTGGAGGATACGATATCCCGGCTGACTGCAGAGAGGTCCTTGCAAAGTCCAGGGCGTCCTCAACTCTCGTGCTACGGACAGAAGTGGAAGAGGTTCTCTGTCTGGTGCCGTGCACAGAAGATTAAACCTCAGGATTACAGCCCCTCAAGTGCTACCATACCTACTGTCGCTAGCCAAAGATGGACTTTCTCATGCTTCAATCAAAATACATCTGGCAGCGATTTCCCGATACACCAGAACTACAGGGCGGTCATCCCTGTGGTCTCATCGCCTGGTGAAGGAATTTATGAAAGGACTTTTTGATCATTCCCGCCGGTGAAGCGCCAGCCCCGGAGTGGGAGCTCAACGTGGTGCTGACCAAGCTCATGGGTCCGCCATTCGAGCCGTTGCATTCGGCCCTGTTGAAGTTTCTGTCGTGGAAGACAGCGGTCCTTGTGGCCATCACCTCTGCACGACGCGTGGGAGAGATTCAGGGCCTATCCTGCAAGCCTCCATACCTGACCTTTCACGATACGAGGGTAGTGCTGAGGACGCACCCATCCTTCATTCCCAAGGTGCCGTTGGACTTCCATTTCAACGATCCCTTGGTGTTACCTGTTTTCTTCCGGTCTCCTTCGTCGCCGGCCGAGAGGACCTTGCACTCGCTTGATGTAGCTAGAGCGCTGAAGTTCTACGTGGACTGAAGGAAGAGTTTTCGGAAGACATCACAGCTATTTGTGAAATTTGGACCTGTGAACCAAGGGAAGGCCCTCTCGAAGGCTTCTTTCCAGATGGCTCTCCGGCTGCATGATACACTCATCGATCGGTTGGCAAACCGACCATTGCCCGGCCGTCCGAGAGCCCATTCGACCAGAGCGATCGCTCCTACCATGGCATTCCTGTCTGGTGTGCCCCTGCTGGACATCTGCAGGGCTGCTACGTGGAGGTCGACGCACACCTTCACAAGATTCTACTGCGTCGATCGGGACTCCAGGGAGGATCCAGGGTCGGCCAAGCAGTGCTGCGCAACCTGTTCGCCTAAGGTGAGCCTGGTGAGGAGGTAAGAATTGCTTAATGTTGAGTTTTGGATGTAATGCTTAATGTTGAGCCTTTGCCACCTCCCGTGGTTGCATGTGTATAATGCTATGTATTTTATTCATGAGAATGTGAATCCATGCCAGACCCCATGCTGGAGAAGGAACAAGTTACTTACCTGGAACTGTTCTCCAGCATGGGTCTGGCATGGATTCACATGCGAACCCTCCCTCCTACCCCTCTGCGGCTCTTCACTTGGTCATAATGCCACTTTACGTGCTACCAAATCTGAAGATGGCTGCCAGAGGCGGGACTTACGGAGAGGGCAGTCATTGGTAGGGGCCAGTATGACCCGGAGACCAGTGATTGGTTACTACTAAGAAAGACGGATCAGAAACGAAACTGATACTGATTTTTTCTTTACTGAGGATTCCCAGCCTGACGGGGAATATTCATGAGCATGGGAATTCATGCCAGACCCATGCTGGAGAACAGTAGTTGCAGGTAAGTAACTAGTTCCTTAACATTACTCTTGGCCAGATGTAACGGGGGAGCTTAATGGGATCAACTAGATGTTTTTATTAAAGACTACATCCCAGAACAATAATGGACTGTAGTTAAAATTATAAGTGAGGGGAAAGAATCTGCAAATGTAGTGGTAAAAAATGCATTAGATGCGGCCAATATAGCAAGCAGGCTCATTGCAGAAGCCGTTGTAAAAAGGCATGGTTCAGCTGCTCGGTTTTCAAACAAACGCAGGCTACTTTACTAGACATGCCAGACAAAACCTTTTGGCTCGACCGTAAAGGAGACCTTGGAGCAGGCTGAATTCAGGTAAAAATGTAGAGCTTAGGTGAACTATATAGTAGACCTTTTCACTGGAGGGGAGGCCCTCTAGAGGGAGAAGGAATGTGTCTGCCACAGGGCATTTGGGAATAATCCCAAATATACACACCCACTACAGGATCATGGTTTTCCAGTCAGTTACCGGCATGGAAAATCGGCAGGAAATCAGCGATGGACAGTTCATAGCAGGGGAAGGTCCCATAGAAGGCCACCTCTGCTTCTTAACCATACCACACCATTCTAAATACCCATCCATTCCTCCCAAGTAGGGGCTGCATAACATTTGCCCACGCTTGGGAGGGTAGAACATCAGACAAGTGGTTATGTACAACACAAATATGGTAGAGTTCCTACAAAGATCATCCCCTAAATATCAGGAATTTGCCTCGGGAACATTTTGCACTTATACAAGAAGAGATGCAAACTCTACTACCAAAAGGAGTCCTTGACAGAGTACCAGCAGATCAGGTACACAAAGGCCTTTTACTCAAATGTCCTTGTTCCAAAAAAGACAAAGAAAAGACCAGTACTAGGTCCTGTAAAAAGATGTCAAAGCACAAAAATACAGGAATACAAGGTCATTGCACTCATAAAACGGCAACACTGGATATGATGGATGCATACTTTTTATACTTGTGTTCCCTGGGAATCTGAAATGTCTAAATTTGAAAATTGATTAGACCTTTCCAATTCAAGGTTTTTCTTATTGGAATTGCTTTGGCACTGCGTGTACGCACCAAGGTGCTCGCTGTAGTAACATCACATTGCCATTGCAAATGGACCCCACCCTAACCATACTTGGACTGACTGGGAACTGGAACAAGCGGAAAACAAGGTCTAAAACGCACAAGCAAACTCCTTTTTCAGGAAGTGAGGAACTCTAGCCTACACCCACTCCAGAACAAAAAGTTGCTAGTTGCCATCCAGGACACACATTTGGCCATGATTTATCAGACAGAAGAGGGCACAGGCTCTGTAGATTCAAAAGTTATTACACCGGACACAACAGTAACGAAATTCATGAAGGTTCTAGGCAAAATGGCTTCAGGCATTTGCATAATCCCTCATGCATGTCTCAAAATGCAACAGTTAAAACAATGGTTGCCAATCCAGTGGTCTCAAGCAAACGGCAAGGGAGACGATCAAATAGTCTTGCAGAATGTTTGCATTAGCTCTCAAATGATGGACAAAAGATATTCAACGGAAAGCCTTCACTTTCCCTCCATTTCTGTGGAGCCCAAATTTAGTTTAGTGAAAAAGTCTACTTCACTGCACTCTTCATCGTTATGGGGAAACTGACCCGTCCTCAAGGCTGCAAATACTGGGCAACTGTTTAAATGTGATATCATTTGTGCCTACTGTTATCATTGCGTAAAGCAATGCAGTGTAATGGGGTTTCTTTTGAATGACCCTAGACTACACTGGGATTTCATTTGGTTACTTGGATGTGCCTAAATGGCAAGCTGGTGGCAGCAGTTGCATTTCTATTTTAGCAATACTTTTCATTGGCCCTACTTTGACCACATTTGGCTACTAATTGTGACTAGTGTCACAACATGGCCGTGCCACTAGATCTTTGCTTTTTTTTTGGCCATCTTGTCCTGTTGCTTTCTTCTTGCCCTGTGCAGGGTGGCCCTCGAATCACCTTAAACCAAAGCAGGCCCACCAACTGAGGAACAAGTGCACGTTTTGTACATAGAGGAAGTTTATTGTACAATCCTCCTGGGGAGGAGCTAGATGATGCCGTGGAGTCAATCTAACCCAACTTTCATTGAACCGCGTAAATTGATACATTATATACATTTTTGCAACATTTAAAACACTATATTACTATCCACCCTCATACATGTTTGGGCATACTTGAGAAATCCCATATTTCTCAAGTTGTTACATTCTCATTGGCCGCTTGTTATCTTAAGTAGCCTCTTCAGAATTTATTCAAAGCACACCCCTTCTTGGGATTTGTCCGTAGTAGGTTGTGCTGACAAGACATAATAGAACATTCACCTAAAAACATTGGTTTGTAGCAACAACCGATCTAAGCCCCTTTACCTTAATTGTGATTGGACATGGTTCACATGGATACTTTAAGCAACATGAGGAAAAGCTCAGCTAATGGCTATCGATATCCCCCCCCCACCCCCCCCAGCCCCCGGCTCAGTGGATCTTTTGAGACATTCTAATTTATACAACTACCACTCAACAAGTATGGCCTCTAGTTTCACCCTGTGATGACAATTGAGTATTGGACACCATGCATCTAGCATTGCTTCGCCCTTCATTTATTGCTGTTCAAACACCTGATAGTTTATTTTTATAGCGCCTGTACACAGTTTCAAAGTGCTTCACAGCAAGGGAGCGAACAAGGGGAAAAAACAATTACCTTTTTACAGGACATGAACAAGAATGTGAAATTAACTATCTTACTCGGCCTGACAACATTTAAGATGGTGTTTGATGGTCCGGGGGATAAGTAAAGGGAGGGGGAGAGGAGACAAACCTTGGTTGCTATCATACTAGGTCCAGGCAAAGTTCTGATAGATTAAGTGTATCAGAATTGTTCCTGGACCTCGTATGATGGCAACAAATGTTTCTCCTCTCCCCATCCCTTTACTTGTCCCCCTCCCCCCACCCACCTCCCAAGCACTATCTTAAATGTCAGGTCTAGTACGATAGATGGCCGGAACTCTTCCGTCAAGCTCCCATGCATTTAAGCGATTACATCTGCTTTCTGCGATACTTCAGGCCATAAAAACCATGGCCAGCTCCTTTAGCTTAGCTGACTATCGCTACGGTCATAGTTACTTAACAATCCTCTGGCCTTTACACGCCCCAACACAAGTTTCTCAGCCACTTTAAAATTCACCTTGCAAAAGCCCTGACTGCTGAGTTTTAATCCATTTGTAAAAAAAAAAGAAAAACACTACATGTAGATTTATGAATTCCCATTGTATGTATAGCAGTGTGCATGAATTCTTGCGCAGAACATGTGCATATGGGCGCGTTCTAGTCCTGGCACACAGACTTCAGCCCACTCGCAACACCTGCCACTCTTGTTTGTTCCACAAACTAGGCTGGTCGAACAGTGCTTAGGTGCATTTCTTTTTTTTAAATCCATTTTCAGAAGTCTGGACACAAGCCTTCAACAGGTTTTTCCAACTGCATGTCCTGCCTGCATTGGTTCTCTGCTTGGAACCCACTTCCTCTGAAGTCTCATCTACTGCTTGCACACTTGTGCAGCCTGCAACATGCTCAGACAGCAGGTCCTGAGGCAAAGAAATGCTAGGAAGAGATCCAAGCTGTTCCCGTAGATAATTTGAAACACTTTGTGGCGGCTCGGGGAGAAAGGTAAGATACCTTATTACTCCTACGCCCTGTCCCCTTGCCTTCATACTTGTGGGACATTCCGTCCTTCGGTACGGGACTGAAGCACTTTAGTCAAAATGCATCAAAAATGTGCTTTTTTTTTTTTTTTACGTGGGGCCACCGCATGTGGCTGTATTCCTGCCCTCTTAAGTTCTGCCCCACACCCTTCAGTCCTTTTCTCCACACGGTCTGGGCCAGGCGCACTAGTATCTCTGTGAATGTTTCTTTTATTCCCTTTGTTCTTCCTTCCTGCTCTGGTTCCATAGTCCTCTTGTCCTCAGTCTATGCCGTAGCGTCTGGGATTCGTGTCCTGTTCCTGCGAATGCCGTTTCGCGAGGGCGGATCCCCACTCTTTGCCTGCAGTGTCTAGGCCCTGAACACCGTTGGGACTCGTGCTTTATTGCGACTCCCTCATTGTCCGGGCACTAGTCAGCATAGTCTTATCCGGTGGGAGGATGTGTTTCAACACGTTCCTCCACCACATTTGCAGCTCTTCGATGAGAAAAAGAAGAAAAAGAAACGCCCAGTGATGAGACTACTTTTTAAGGCGCCACGGCCAGGGGACTCCTCCCCTGGGCCTTCCAGGACCGGGAGGGGCTCAAGTAGCTCTTGTACCAGGGTTATCCCCGAGGTGTCCTGCAAGGGACCTAATAGGCGCACCGGAGCTTCCTCCGAGGTTCCCCACAGTGGGCCTGTCAAAACCGGACATTCTTCCGAGGTTCCCTGTTTAAGAAGTTCATCCCAGTTTTTCTTTAGGTCTTGATACCAGAGTTCACCCTGAGCACTGTTTCTGGAGCTTTTCATAGCGAGTCTTGGCTTATGACCCCTCTTGAGGAAGTTAAACATACCGAGTTCCATCCAGAGGTCCCCCCCTTCTCAGGGATAAATCCAATACCAGCAGAATTGAGGTATCCTCTTCAAGGGTCTTGGCGGTTAGGTACATCCCTCATCCTTACCACGCTCAGGGGCATGGTGGTACCAGTTCTGTCGAGGGGTCAAAGTATGCGGTGACGCACCACATGCCTTTGAGTACAGCCTCTGCTGAGGTTCCTCCACAGGAGGCAAATTCTGGGTAGTCCTTAAGGTGTGCAGTAAACACCCTAGGTCTGCCAGTGCCGGCTGCAATGAGGGTCCCTGTTTCAAGGCTATAATGTCACAAGATCCCCCACTCCCCTGAGGAAGCCATTGCTGCACATTCTCCTGTGACGCAGTTCACCTCAGGTGTTGACAAAATGGACCCGGACCACAGTGGCCGTTTTGATTACCTTTTACACCAACGTTCACTATGGCTGGTGCTGTGGGGGATTCCTCGTCCTGTGGATAACAAGAACCCGTTCCGCCCTTCAGTCGATGAGCGTGCTCGGGCACCGCTGCCTCAGTCTTGCTCCCTCCTGGTTCTGCACCACTGATCTATGTGGACCCAATTGATGGAGGTCCTTCCTGGCAACAATCCTCATTGCGTTCATGGGGTTATGCCCCTTCCGATTGGCCTCTGCCCACTCAGTGCCTAGACCTTGGTCCGAGGAGGAGTTTTTTTAGGGAAATTTCAGATGCTCATGCATTCTGATCCCATGAAGGCGTACTTTAAGGATCTGTTTAGGGAAATTTATCCTAGACCTCCTGTACCACCCCCTGATCCGGCAGATCCGTTGCAGGGCCCTGTGGTGCCACCTCTTCCACCTCTGCCCGCAGAACCTCCTCTGCGTTCCCTGATAGAAAAGATGTTTGGTGCTCTGCCAAGCAACACTTTAGGGCCTGAGGCTCCGCAAGCGGTGGATCAGTCTTTTGCTCCTGCTTCACTGGATAAGACCAGGTGCTCCAGGACAGTGATGAGGCGTCCTGCTCTATTAGAGCATTTCATGACCGGGTGCTGGACATGATGGCCCTGCTTGAAATTCCAGTACCCGAGGCCCCCTGCTCCGCAGGATGGGGTACATCCTGTAGCCTTTACTCTTTTGCCTCAGGAACGCACAAGCCTTGTCCTACAGAAGGATGTCTTGACTGAGACCCGCATGGTCTGGGGGAAAAAACCTTATTCCAGGCAGCATCTCAACAAGAGGATTGATGCGCTGTACAAGATTCATACCTCCGAGGACACATCTTTGTTGTCTTGTCCGCTTCCATTGTCGACAGAGGTGGCAGCAGCCACCCTCCAGTCCATGCCGCCCTCTACATCCTCCACTGCAGCGGCCCAAATCTTCTCCAAGGAGGACCAGCTTCTTGACGCCATTGGCAAGAAAGTATTTTCCATTTCGGCGCTACAACTTAATCAGGCTAACGCCGAGCTGATCCTGGCGGCTTCCAATGTCAAGCCGTGGAGGGAGCTTGCTGATTTCCAGGAATGTATCCCTGCGCCTAGGCTCAAGGTCTTCAAAGCAGTTTTGTCGGATGCCAGAGTGTTGGCACAGGATGTACTGGAGGCTGCGGCACACCATGCGGATACCTCAGCTCGAGGCCTTCTGATCGGGATTGACATCTCCCGCCAAGCGTGGCTTCATGCTACGAAGTTTTCGAAGGAAGTGCAGGAGAAGGTGCTGGATCTTCCTTTTTGATGGCAAGGAATTGTTCCATTCGTCCAAAGAGGAGGAACTTGTGAAGACTAAGGCGCACACTCAAACAGCCAAGTCTTTAACGGTTCTGTCAAACTCCAGCGAAGGCTCCTTATACACAGAGGTCAGTGTCCCAAACTCTGTCTGGATTCAGGGGTTTTCAGGATCGCTGTGCGCACCGATCTGAGGCTCGGGCGTTCAGGCCCCGCCATAAGCCGCAGCGGCAAGGTGACGGATTTTCTCTCGCCCATCAGCCTCCTCTCCAGGGACAGGTAGTCTCCCTGCCAACAAATCATCCAAATGGTATTTTTTGTCAGTTGCACGAGACTCCGGTGGGATGACAACTTTCGTCTCATCTGGAGGCGTGGCAGACCGTCACTGAAGACCGATGGGTTTTGTCAATCGCTTGGGCGGGCTTTTGCTTGCCCCTCCCTTCAACTCTCCCAGCAGACTGGGTCGGCCTCCGTCAGAGCCGAGGTACTGAAACTTCTAGACCTTACAGCATTGCAATTTGTACCCCCTCAGGTAGCAATAGTTGGGCTACTACTCCTGTCTGTTCAGTGCCCAAACTCAACCAGGCTGGCCGACGCACTATCCTCTGTCTTTCTCAGTTCAGTCTCTACCCCAAGAGAAATTCAAGATGATCACGCCTTGCCAAATAAAGTCATCTCTTCGGAAGGGCCACTTGCTCAGCGTGGTAGACCTCCCGGATGCATACATGCACATTCTGACTTGGAGCCTGGATCGAAAATATCAGTGGTTCTCCGTGGGAGCGGAACACTTCCAGTTTTTTGTCCTCCCTTTTGGTCTCAGCTCGGTGCTGCGTGTCTTTACGAAGATGTTGGTCAACGCAACTTTCCTCAGACTGAAGGGGGTTCATGTTTTTCCGTACTCTGGCAATTGGCTCCTGCGCAGTCCTTGCCCAGACTGCCTTGACCAATATTCATTCTCTCCTTCACCTCCTGTTCCATCTTGGGCTGTTGGTGAATTGGTGGAAATCGTCCAGGACTGTCCCTCAAAACCTGATCGTCCTAGGTTTCTGTTGGAACAGACAGTACCAAGGTGTTCGTAACGGCAGACAGGATTGCAGACCTTTTGACCACATGCCAACTCTTCCTCAGTTCTCGCACTTGACGGCTTGGTGGTGTCAAAGCCTTCTGGGTCTCATGGCCTCTTGCATGCTAACTCTACCGCTTGCACGTCTAAAGATGAGGCGCACTTAGCTAGCTCTTTGGAGCTGCTGGTCTCGTACATCGGACAGGGATTCAAAGATAATTCCAGTTCCATCCTACATGACAGCAGATCTACAATGGTGGTCCTCGACCAACAACCTTTCAGTGGGTATCTTCTTCCAGGAGCCCTGCCCACAAGTGACTATTACTACAGACTCCTCCCTTCTGGGGTGGGTAGCAACGCTGCGTCACCTCGAAGTTTTCGACCTGTCGACGCTTCAGGATATGTAATTTCATAACAATTACCTGGAACTCCTGGCTGTGTTCCTGGTGCTCAAAGCCTTTCGACTGTCTATCACCAACAGGGTAGTCCGTATTCGCACTGACAATTGTGGCAGTTTTACATCAACAATCAGCGTGGCAACAAGTCACCTCTCATTGTTCTTGCCATACAAATTTGGGATTGGGCCTTCCGGCGCAAGGTCTGGCTCCAGGCTGTACCCATCCATTACCCAAGCGGGCAGGAAAGCTTCTATCGGGCCCCAATATAGGAGCAAATGTCTGTTTGCCACTGGTGCTTAGCTAAACTACTCGATCCCAGGCATGCTACGGTTGACACTGTTCTATCCTTTGTGTCTTACCTGACGACTGCTGGTTCTCCAGCATGGGGTCTGGCATGGATTGACATGCGCATGAATATTCCCCATCAGGCTGGGAATCCTCGGTAAAGAAAAGATCAGTTTCAGTTTTGTTAACTGTCTTTCTACTAAAAACCAATCGCTGGTCTCTGGGTCATACTACCCCCAGCCAATAACTGCCCTCTACCTATGCCCCTCCTCTGGCCCCATCTTCAGATTTTTACTGCACGTTCAAGTGTTGGAGTCCTTGTGCTGTAGCACTCGAGGTTTTACTGTGTTTTGCGTTTTTACGAAGCGTTTACTCTTATATTTTCGGTCAATTGAGCCTCAAGCTCCACCAACTCTACTTCCGATCAAAGGGGACTTGTTTTCAGAATTTTCTCCGCCCCTCTAGGGCCTCTCTTCGTCGTGTTTTCCACTTCTCGAAGGATTCCAGAAGATATTTGAGGCCTACCCCGCGTAGACATGGCCCAGGAAGCATGACACCTGCTGGATCAAAGCTGTTCAGGAGCTGTTCTGGATGCGGACGACAGAACGTCTTTGAGGATGAGCACTCTAGGTGCCTCTATTGCCTTCACGACGACAAATCGCACGTGGAGAAGGAATGTGCGTTTTGTAAGAATGTCCAAACGGACAATGGAGTATCGTCTTACTCTACTCACCAACTGGCTGGTGGGGAGGATCCAGCAGCGGGTGAGAAGAAATCCGAGCGGTCTTCCAAGACCTTTGAGGGTACTCAGCGACGGGGCCGAACAAAAGGCAAAGAACTGCAAGTCCGCGGGAACCGGGAGCACCGATCGGTCGAGCTCCTCGGCTGCCAGGTAGGTTGCATAATCACTGACGAATCAACCACGAGGAAGTCTAAGAATCCGGGTTAGCTTCAGAACAAGCCCCGGTCGATCCCGACAAAGACAGCCGAGGGGGACCGAGGCAGTGACCCTCCCCCCAAGGTGAAGGCCTCAGGCACGCCTAAAGTCGTGAAGGCCCTAATTCACCCGGCTAAAGCCTCGATTGAGGGAGTCGTGGCGGCCCTGGCGAAACCTACGGAGGCTTCCGCAGTGGAGACTACTTCGGGGGCTAGAGTTTCCCTGCCACCCCAGAGGAATCATCTTTTCTGCCTATTGAGAAGACCCCTGTCAAACCCCAGCAGGAGGAAGAGGGGCGGGGCACAGTAGCCATAACGGACACGAATACCACCTCTGAGGATGAGTTGGCGAGCGTCCAAAGGATCCTGGACAGGAAGTTCGAGGAATCCAGGGCCCACAGGAAGGATCCCGACGAGGAAGATGGGGCGGTTCCTCGTCGAACAGCCAAGCTGCCCGCTCCTCGTTGCAGGATGCCTACAGTGGACGCAGCAAGAAGGGAGGATCCGTCGGCGGCAAGGCTGCGAAAAAGCCGGATTAAACAGGCCGTGGCATCTGGTCACCACCTGAGCACCCCGGTGGGAGGCCGGCTGGCGAAATTAGTCAGCGTGTGGGAGTCAATATCCACAGACTGTTGGGTGCTGGATGCCCTGACCCGCGGGCACAATCTGGAATTTCAAGAGGTGGGCCCTGTATTCCACCCATGGCCAGGAAGGAAAATCACGTCCCTCAACTACTGCTGGAGGTACCGGCAATGCTAAGAAAGGGAGTCATTGAGCTTGTCCCAAAGAAGCTCTGGGGCTCCGGAATGTCTTCGCAGTACTTCCTCGTCCGGAAGAATACTGGCAGTTGGCGACCCACCCTGGACCTTCGTCGTCTAAACAAGTACATAAAGTCCGAGAAGTTCCAGATGGTCACCCTCCAGCACATGCTGGGACAGCTGGAGGAAGGCGACTTCCTATCGTCGCTGGACTTGGAAGTTCGAGGCCTGGCGTGAAGAGGCTTCTACCGGACTCTGGTCCGAGGTCCCTCGTTTAGAGGCTAAGGTGACCAACAGTTCTGAGAGGCCTGTTAAGGCCTTGTCAGTGAAAGGTGTTTTCGCATTGTTCCCTCTTACGGTGACTCCCGAGCTGTTGAGGGGGCAAGGAGTAAGGTTTCGAACCATAATTCCTCCTTTACCGGCAGTGCCGAGGTCCTTCCTGAGAAGGCTAGTTTGGCTATTAGCATGTCACAAAAACATCCTAGGCCGCACAGTACCGGCTCGGCCGAGGTTCCTTGTGTAAAGGCTAAAATGAAGACCCCTGACCCACTTCCCCACGTGTCACAGTTCTCCTCGGGTGCCGACAAAATGGCGGCCGTTCCCGCGATGACCACAGTGGCCATTTTGGATGCATCCCTTACAACTATGCCATCGGCCTCAGGTATAGGGATTGGTTCTGTAGGTGAAAATCTGTTTCCTTGTGCACATCAGTTTCGTCCAGTTTATGACTGGAGCGCCCGGATGCCCCTTCCGCACAATGTCTTGCTGCCTGCGGCTTCGAAACACTTGATTTATGTGGACACTTCTGGGGATGGTCCTTCTTGGCAACCCTCTCCCCTGCGTCCCTGGAATTACCCTCCTCATGAGAGGCCTCCTCCGGTGTCATGATGCCTACCTCCAAGGAGCCAGACCAGGCCCAGCTACCCCAGAGGCAGACATCATGTCCCCGAGGGAAGTCTCAGCAGCCCCAAGTAGGGGCCCTTTGGACTCAGTCCTGGCGCCTTTGGCGCCAGGCTCATTTTGGACAACAGTCCTGGTGCCATAGGCGCCAGGCTCATAAAAGATGACTTTGTGTTTAAAGTTGCTTGGTGTAAACTTACCTGATGCAGACCATGCTGCAACATCCGGGCCATCTAGAGGCCTGAATGGGACTACTTTCTCTTTGGGGACTACTTAACCACACGGGTGTGGCCGGAGGAAGAATACATACCTGAGAGGAAGGATACATACCTGGAACTACTTTGAAGGCTATTTAAGCCACGCCCAAGCAGCAACTCATGCTTCGCGTTCAGCATCTAGCAGCTGGACGCTCACCGTGTCTGCTCCTGCATCCTGACTTCTGCCATGCCCGCCAGCATCCTGGAACACCTGCAAAGGGAGAAGAGAATAGGAGAAAGCTAAATCCGCATTCCAGAGACATTTTGCCGACAATCCTGAAAAGGAAGACCATTTTAAAAGCACATTGCATCGATCGCTGCAGCGCCGCATACCACTCACCTTTACTAGGCGCCTCCATGTTCATCAGCGACCATCTGGATCCGCAACCACATTTCAGCGCCTAGGGCGAAAAAGACCAGAACAAAGGTGAGCTAGGGAAGAGAATAAGAGAACCTTAATTTGCCATCATAAGACTTACCTGTTGGGTCATTCCCACTTCATTTCGGGTCGGTGCCTCATCCTGGCATTTCCGGACCCCGGCCCCTAAGGGGAAAAAGACATCAGGGTTAGTGAGCGAATGCTAAGACATTACCTGAACGCTCATTAAAGACTTACCTGATATCTACTGCAACTGTACCTTTGTCTTCGGGTTGGTGCCATATCTCTGGCATTTCCGAACCCCGGCCCCTATGGGGAAAAAAGACACAAGCATTAGTGCATTAATGCAAGGACACTAAAGGAACCTCTCATCAAACAACTAACCTGAGTTTCCTTCGTCGGTTCCATTGCTCATCTCGGAATCTTTGTTCTGCACCTGAAATAGAGACAACGGACAATTATTATTTCGGGCTCATACTTATAAACAGAATTCTCACAGTACTTTATCGGGAAGGTAAAGCAAACTTGAACCCTCTACAATCCATGATCCAGTGAAGTAACTGGATTACAACGCGCCCCTGCATCAGAAGCAGGATGGAGAGCTCGTCCTTTCAGACCCTAAGGTGAGACTTCACGGGGAATCGCAGAAGGGTTTCGTGGAGGGTGAGAAGGGAGTGGGAGGCTTACACATTATCCCGCAGATTGTTAATACTCCCTTTTCACACATAGAAGGATATTTCTGCGAGGCAGACAAGCCAGATTTGAAGGTCCGGTCCTGTCCATCTTCCGAGTCCTGCGCTTCACCATAGAAGAGGCAACAGCACTCAAAACCCGGCCTGCTCCTCCGTGGGAGTCAGGTGAGCGTAACATCCGGCCGCTCCAAAAGCATCGGCGGAGGACGTATTTTTCGGCAAGTTTCGAAAACGTATGCGTTTCAACCACATGAAGGAGTATTTTAAGGGTCTGTTTAGGGAGATATGCCTGTCAGCGCCGTTGGTTCCACCTGCGTCTCCAGTGGTTCTGCCGGGGCCACCCTTGCCTGCAGGACCCCTCCCTACTCTTCCACCCTTGCCTCCGTTGTCCCCAGTGGACAAGGTTGTTGTGGTGCCTGACCGGGTGCTGGATTTGTTTGTTGGATGTCCCATTGCCCAAGACACCTGCTCCGCAGGAGGGTTTGCTTTCGGGGGCGTTCGCCTTGTCTCCTTCGGAGAATACCGGCCTGTTCTTGCAGAAGGACGTTTTGGCCGAGGTCCGTAGAGTATGGGAGAGGCCACACTCTGGACTGTTCGTCAATAAGAAAAATGACCCGCTACAGGCCTGCATTCTTTGGAAGAGGTGGCCTTAGCATCATGTCCACTCCACTTCTCCACGGTGGTGGCTGCGGCCACTTTGCAGTCCAGGCCTTCAGCATCCTCTTCTACGACGGCTACTCGGATCCTGGGGAAAGTGGATAAGCTTCTTGACTCCCTTGGGAGGAAGATTTTTGCTAACTCGGCCCTCCAACTACGACAGGCTAATGCAGAACTGGTGTTAGCGGGGGCGAATATTAAAATGTGGTAAGGTCTATCGGAGTTTGAGGAGTTCATCGCGGTTGAAAAACTTGACTTTAAGGCGGGATTTTCTGATTCCAGGGTCCTGGCTCAAGATCTGCTGGAGGCTGCGGTTCATCATGTTGACACTTCGGCCCGGGACATTATGCTTGGAGTAGATGCCTCTCGGCAGGCTTGGCTGCACACGACCAAGTTCTCCAAGGAGGTTTTGGACCTGCTGTTTGACGGCAAGGAGCTTTTTCATTCTTCAACGGATGTGGAGATGACCAAAACGAAGGATAGCACCTAGACCGCCAAATCCTTGTCTGTTCTGGTAAAACCACCTTTTAGGATGCAGAGACCGTTGTCACAATCCCGGCCCTTCTCTGGTTTGAGGTGTTTTCTCGATCGAAAATCCTGCAGAGTTGATACCCCTTCCGGAAACTCCCGCCAGAGGCAGCAATGGAGTCTATTTTTCTCCTGCTCCTCAGCCGCCTCCTCAGGTTCAGGTGGTGCCGCCACTGAAAAACCTGCCAAATGAGGGTTCACTACGCTTGCACGAGACCCTGGTGGGAGGACGCATTGCATCTCTTTGGGTGGCGTGGCAAACTATAACCAAGGACCGGTGGGTCTTGTCAGTCGCTCGGGGGCGGGCTTCCGCTTACCACTTTCTTACCCCACCCATCAATCCTCCTTTCCAGCAGTCTGGTTCGCTCTCCCTCAGGGCTGAGATTCAGAAGTTATTGCATGTCAGGGCAGTGGAACCCGCTCCCCTAGGGGAACGAGGGGAGGGCTTCTACTCCCGACTGTTTACGGTGCCCAAATCCAACCAGGCTGGCCTGCGCACCATTCTAGACCTTTCCCAGTTCAATCTTTGCCTACCTCAAGAGAAATTCAAGATGGATCACGCCTGTTCAGATAAAGTCCTCTTTGCAGATGGGCGATTGACTCTGCGTGGTGGACCTTCAGGATGCGTACATGCATATTCTGATCTGGAATCCAACCTGCGTTTCTCTGTGGTAGAGGAGCATTTCCAGTTTCGAGTGCTTTGTTTTTGGCCTCAGCTCAGCACTGTGTGTCTTTACGACGATGTCGTTGATTGCAGTCCATCTTCGTCTACGGGGTATCCATGTGTATCCGCATTTGGACGATTGGCTGTTATGCAGCAAATGCAGCCGTTGCCTGTTGAAAGCCACGTGCAATCTTCATTCTCTCGTCCAGCTCCTGTTCCACCCCGGGCTGTCAGTGAACTGGCGGAAATCTTCCATAACGGTCTGTCGGGACTTGATTTTCCTGGGTTTTCGCTGGAACATTATCGACTGCAGAGTTTAGCTGACTTGGGACAGAATGGCAGATCTATTGGCCACGTCAGATGTTTGCGCAGTCTGAGAGTATGTCGGCCTGGGGGGGTTCTAGAGGCTTCTGGGCCTCATGGCCTTGTGTGTATTGGCTCTACCTCTTGCTCGACTCGAGATGAGGCGGACTCAAATGGCTCTTCGGAGTTCTTGGCATCAGTCTGTGGATCCAGACTCCAGGTTGATATTGATTCCGGCTTCCATGAGAGCGGACCTAGCGTGGTGTTCTCTCAGCAACCTGTCAGTGGGTGCGGAGTTTAAAGACCCAGCCCCGGTGGTGACGCTGACGACTGACTTCTGGGGTGGGGTGCGACGTTGGATCTTCAGGTCTCGGACCTTTGGTCGCCTCAGGACAAGCTCCTTCACATAAATCTGTAGTTTCTGGTGATTTTCCTAGCGCTCAAGGCGTTCAGGCCGGTCATTGCCAACAAAGTGGTCCGTATCCGCACAGACAATGTGGTGTCAATGTATTTCATCAACAAGCAGGGGGGGCACCAAGTCTCCCCTTCTTGTGGATCGGACCATCCAGATTTGGGAATGGGCAGTTCAGCATAGCGTCTGGCTGGTAGCAGTACACATCCCAGGCCAGGTGAACGTGACGGCGGATGCCCTCATTCCGCGGACAGTGGTCAGCTACGAGTGGAAATTGAAAGCTGAGATCCTCTCAGGGTTATTCCTGTGTTGGGCCACTCGAAGTGGACCGCTTCGCGACATAGACAAACTTCCTCTGTATTCCCCCAGAAATGGTCTGTGAGCCTTCTCTCTGGGGGATGCTCTCGAGATTCCTTGGCACAACATGAGGGCCTATGCTTTCCCGCCTCCGATTCATCGGACGATTTGCAAGATGAGGAATACGGTGAACTGTTCTCTTCTGCTTATAGCCCTGTGGTGGCCGGCCAGGTTCTGGTTCTCAGAACTTATGCTTCTGTTGGTGTGTGCACCGATCAGGCTTCTGCTGAGTCCTGATGGGGTCAACGGCTGTGGCACCCCTCCCCACAATCGTTCAGCTTGGCGGCATGGTGCCTGAGTTGAAGTCTTTAGAGCATCTCAACCTGTCTGCTGATGACATGTGAATAATTCAGGCAGCCAGGAAGCCCTCGACAAGGTCTCAGTGTAAGAGCAAGTGGCTTTGGTTCTGCCACTGGTGCTTACCCAAACAGCTGGACCCCAGGGTGGAGATGATTGACACTGTGCTGTCCTTCGTGTCTCACCTAGCAGAATTGGGCGTTCATGTTCTGTCATGCAGGACTTATCTTTCGGCGGTAGGTGCCTACCTGTCCATGGATCAGTGGTCTTATTCAATGTCATACCCAGTGGTTAAGAGGCACTTTGGGGGTTTGATGCGTCTTTAACCTCCGGTTCGAAAGCCGCACCCAATGTGGGATCTCAATGTGGTCCTTATAGCGTTGTGCCATAAGCCATTCGAACCAATGGCCACAGTGGACCTTAAGTACCTTTCGTGGAAGGTGTCTCTTTTGGTTGCCATTACTTCAGCAAGGCGATTGAGTGAGCTCCAAGCTCTGTCGGTGGAGCATCCCTTTTTGGTTTTCCACAAGATAAGGTGGTCCTACGGACAAATCAATCTTTCCTGCCAAAGGTGGTCTCTGATTTCCATATGAATCAATCTCCCTGCTGGTCTTTCCAAGCCCAGCTTCAGAAGTGGAACGGATTCTACATTCTTTGGATATTAGAAGGGCTCTTAACTATCTGGAAAGAACATCTGAATTTAGGAGCTCTTCTCAACTGTTGGTGACTTTTGCTAATCCTCAAGGTAAACGGGCCTCTAAGGCGTCCATCTCCAGATGGATCACTGCCTGTATTACGGAGTCTTACACTGTCCAAGGACTGCAGCCTCCTAAAGGTATTCATGCACACCTGGTAAGGGGTAAGGCAACCGCAGTTGCCTTTCAGAAATATGTCCCCTGGGAGACCATTGCAAAGGCGGCTAGGCCTCCCCATCGGCTTTTTGTGAACATTGTCTAGACCTGAGCTCCAGATCGGATGCTCAGTTTGACCAGGCTGTGCTGAAGAACCTGTTTCAATAAGGGATTTTCCATCCACCCGTAGTTCCTGAGTGTGCTTGGGAATCTCCCATAAGTATGGAGGAAATGGGACGGAGGAGTATAACCAGGTTACTCACTGTAGTGACCACCTTACTCCTAGTCAATAGTCCCCTTTACTCCATACGCCCGCCCGCCGTTACCTCTAATAAGGTTCCTCTATTATTGCTTAAAGGTCTCTGACCTGGCGATAGAAAAGGACTGATGGGCGATGCGCTGGGCAGATCTAAGAAGGGTGGGGTTACAGCTACATGCAGTACCCCGCGTAAAAGAGGGGAAGGACTAACATTTTTGCAAAATTTTGATGCTTTTACAAAGTGCTCCGGTCTCGTCCCGCAGGACGGAGGAATCTCCCATAAGTATGGAGGAAAGGGGTCTATGGACTAAGAGTAAGGTGGGCACTACGGTGAGTAACCTGGTTATTCTCCAGAATGGGTGTGGCATGGATTCACATGCGAACCCTCCCACCTACCCCTCTGCGGCTCTTCTATTGGTCCTACTGCCACTTTATGTGCTACCAAATCTGAAGATGGTTGCCAGAGGGGTGTAGGTAGAGGGCAGTCATTGGCTGGCGGCAGTATAACCCAGAGACCGGTGATTGGTTATTAGTAGAAAGACAGTTCAGAAACAAAACTGTTTTTTTTCTTTACTGAGGATTCCCAGCCTGACGGGGAATATTCATGAGCATGTGAATCCATGCCAGACCCATGCTGGAGAACATTTATAGGTAAGTAACTTGTTCCTTATCAGCTATTGCGGCCTAGCCCTCCATGGACAGCTGTTCCTTTTCGACTAATCCAGTCATCAAAAGGCATTTTTGCAGGACTTAATCTTTTCCCACTGGTGCAGACTCCTCATCCCAAGTGGGATTTAAATGTGGTCATCAACGCTTTATGCCATAAGCAGTTTGAACCCATGGTCACTACTGATCTTAAGTACCTTTTTGGAAGGTTGCTTTTCTGATTGCAATAACGTCCGCAAGGCGAGTAAGCGAACTACAAGCGCTTTCTGTGGAACATCTGTACCTCCCTTTCTACAAGGATTAAGTTGTGCTTCGCACTCATCCTTCCTTCCTGCCTAAGGTGGTTACTGACTTTCATTCGAACCAATCTAGCTCCTTACCAGTCTTCTTCCTGAACCCGGCATCTTATGCCAGGAGATTTCGGCACCATTTGGACGTCAGACGAGCCCTGAAGTTTTAACTCAATAGAACTAGTGAACTCAGGAGCACTTCACAACTCTGTTACGTTCGGGTCCCTAAAGGGAAGGCAACTTCTAAAGCATCCATTTCTTCCTGGATTGCCTCATGTATTTCAGAGGCCTACAACATCCAGTCCTTCAACCACCAAAGGGCATCCATGCACATCACGTTGGTGGCAAAGCTGCTGCTGTTGCCTTCCAAAAGTGTGCCTTGGGAGTCCATCGCCAAGGCGGTTACGTGGGCCTCCCCATGGGCTTTCTGTAAGCATTACTGCTTAGTTCTGAGCTCCAGGGCTGATGCCCAATTTGGCCAGGCTGTCCTCAAACTATTTTCTGTGAAGGGATTTTCCATCCACCCATACTACCTCTGGTTGTGCTTGGGGAATCTCCCACAAGTATGGACGAAAGGGGCAGGGACGCAAGGGTATCAGTTAAGCACCATAGTGAATATCTTATTCCTAGTCCCCTTTCCTCCATACACCCGGCCCTCTAAAAAGTATCCTATTGCTTAAATGCTCTCAGACCTGGTGATGGAAAAGGACTTGAGGGTGAGGCGCGGAGCTCGGGAGTGCGCATTTGGCCATGTATGGTGGCCCATGTAAAAATAGGACAAAGTACATTGATGCTTTTTAACAAAAGTGCTCCTGTCCCGCCCCAAAGGGCGGAATGTCCCACAGGTATGGAGGAAAGGGGACTATGGACTAAGTAAGATAGTCACTACTGTGAGCTATTTAGTCTTCCATTGGCAAGCCAGTGGAGTGACTTCTTCCCACGGTAAGCTGCATCTTGGACAAATTGTTCAGGTCTTTCAGCTACAGAGGGCAGCCATGGCTTCTGCTGGCACTCTTGCAGAGGACCCTGTGCGTTTTTTTACTGGCGCTCACCCAGAGTACCCATTAGTGCCGTTCACAGGCTGTTTGGCTGACTGCTTGCAATAGCCAGTGGCAGACTTCTACTGGGGCTTCTTGCTGCAACAGCCCTTGGCCTTAACCAAGCAAGTTCGGGGCCTCTTTCCCACCTCAGCCGAGTCTCATTCAAGGGTTTTCCTAAATCTGGGGCAATTTGAACCGGATAGGCCCAAATCCCACACAAATCACAAGTGATTGGATGGGGGTGCGCCCTGAACTGATGCCAGGTGCCATCATGACTACAACAGATTCTTCTTCTGCCTTGTAATCTTCTCAAGGCTCACCATATTCTCCATAAGAGTAAATCATTGAGTTTGTTAAATTTGGGGTGGATGTTGGACCCATGAGGTTTTGTTGCATCCCCCCCAAACACCCTCTGCCCCCCATGGTTGCAAGTGTGTTTAGTCCCCACTTGAATAGTGGTCCCCTCATTACTTTTTCCACACTATCTACCTTTATCGGCTCCCTAACAACCACAAACGTTTGGTCTTGTCACTCCTGGCAGCAGTATTGGTTTCTGTCCCACAACGACTTGCCTAATCTGCTTCCTACACCCCAGAGTTTGACTACCTCAACAGTCTGTGGAAGGACTTTTTCCAAAAACCAGAATTCGCTTCTTAGAGGGGGGTCATCCGAGAGCTGCTCTGCCACCTCAAACTTATCATCCCGTCCAGTTTGGTGAGCTTGCACTTTTGCCATTGCCTTCCGGCAAACTTTATGAAGCTACTCAACCAGCAGAAGTATCTGCAGTTTTGTAGCTTCACAACTATAGTAGCGGAACCCCCAATTCGCCTACGGCCCAACCCTCAGTAGGGGGGCATGCTGACATTCCCTCCTGTGGTTTTCTATCCAAGGCTGCGGGGGGGGGGCAGAGTTTTGATACTCCCCGCTGCAGTAGAATCTCCAGCTGAAGATGTTGCCTTAGGCCATTGCCCTGGAGGCCGCATGCAAATTGTTACAGCTTCAAAAACAGTTTCAGAAGATTTGGAAAACACCTCCCATGAATAAACATGAACTAAGTAGGAGTTTGACGGCAGTTGCCTGAAGTTTATCCTCTCCTATACCGAAATCATTTTCGGCGCCCGGTTGCCTTTTTCAAGTCTATGCCAACTACCCTCCATCTCACATAAACCAATGCAGACGCTCTTGACTGCTGTTAATCTGCGTCTTTTAGTTGGTAGGCTTCCACAGGGACCTTCCTCAGGATACTACCAGCATTTCTAGTCAGGCTGGGGGATTCGACTGTTTATGGTCTTTTTGGAGGCATCACATTCACTGCAAATAGAAGTATGTGCTTTGTCGTGGTATTCACACAGATCCAGTAAAAATAGTACACTGAAGTCTAGCAATTTACACTTGATGACCCATCAGGCCTCTACTATTGGAATCTCATTGTGTATATGGCTTGAGCTGTAGATTTCCCTGAAACTGGATTACTGTAATTCTTTATGCTGGATTGAATAGTCAACCAATTGCAGTTTTTGCAAACAACTGCAGGATTGTTTCCAATGTTCATAGATGATCCCACATCACCTGTACTGAAATGGCCCTGGCTACAGGTCAAAGCCAGAATAACCTTGAAATGCCTGACATTGGCTTGTAAAGACCTTTCTGAGGCTAGTGAAATCTGCTTAGATCACATGCTGTGCATAGGCCGACATCTAGTGGAAGCTGTGGAGCATTCGTTGGTTTTTCGAAACTCGAACATGGACGTCGAATAGGGCGTGCCAATAATACTATCCCTAGTGTGACGTCCCATGTACCCATGAACCATCACGCGTGTAGGAACCTCATTGTTTTTTCCCGCCATACTAGTCGGATGCATGTTGCGAAGTTCCTTCGGTGCTTCGCCGTTTATAGTTAATTACTGTTAATACTTCCCCCTTTCACTTCTACCATACGTTGAAGATCGAGGAAGCCAGCCGTTGAGGACTGCCAAGACGGACTTGGGTCCTTGGAAGACCTTTGGCCTCGGCCCTGTACAGTAGGGAGAGTGGGGTGTGGTCATACAGGCTCTTTCCCACCTTTTCTTACATATTCCCGCCTGTTGCCATTTCATAACATATGGAGAGAACTCCGTTCAAATTATTCCTTAAGTGTAATAGGATGTTTCCCTGGGTGGATAAGCACAATACGTGCATCGGTGTCTCCCACAAGACCATCCCGAGGCTACCTGTCGATCTTGCAAGCTCTTCAAGCTGAAAACCATTAAGGATCGGTCAACTAAACGTTGGCCCCACTACGCCAGGCAACTAGAGGTCATTGAAGTGGAAGGGACATTCGGCGATTACAGCAATTCCACCAATGGCGAGGGCAAAGGATTGACTTCGGGCACCCACGCGCAGGACCCTGTCCCCGAAGGACTTGCCGGTGGCCACGTGTGGTGACAACACCCGGCAGCAAAAGCGCGACCCATTCTACCTCCACTAAGCACATCAACCCCAGCCGTGACTTGATATGCGTGTCGATCGATCAGCACTGGACGACACCAAGAGAGCAGTCCAAAGAATCTGTCCTCTGGGCATTCCGGTTCGACTCATGACAAAGCCCAACCGTCTTCGGTTGATAAAGGTGTCACACGATCAATAGTCCCCGAGGCCTGATCATCAGATGACGATTCCGCCCTCTACCCTTCACAGGCTAGATGTGCGTCGTCTGACCGTACACCCGATAGTCGACGTCCTTCGAATCCCACCTCCGAGACTCGACGCAAGGTGTCAGACCCCTAAAAAAAAATCTGGGAAACAGTCCTAGTCATGGGAAAGGGGATAAACAACATAAAGACATCCTTGGAACCCCATGTTCATAAAGAGAAGCATAAAGCCCCTAAATCAACAGGAAGGTGGGAGGTCCAGGGTCTCAGATCCTACCACTAAAAGGATATGGACACTGATAAGGAACCAGAAGCTGTTATTCCTAGCTCTAAACAATGGAGCTCAGTAGACATTGATAGGGTCATGAGAAGGATGTCATTCATGGCTGACTTTTATGAAAAGGACCCTCATTACTTTCACAGTTACGCCAACCCCTCCCTCCTACCACTGCCCCTTCGGGGTCCAAGGCAACACCCAAGTCCTCTCAGACCCCTGCTAAGAAACTCCGCTCTGATGCCCCGTTTCAGGGCTTGGTCACAGACCCCTTTGTGGTTTAACCTTACCACCCTGATTCATATTGTGATGAAACAGAACCACAATTGGTTTATGACCAGACGGGTGTCTCTTATGGGGATGACGCCGAGGAGGATGAGGCTGAAGCCTACAACATTGACTCCCCGGTTCTAAAAGACCCCCCGGTGCATGACTCGCCTGTAGATAACCAACCCCTCGTCAATGAGGTACTGGCTAAGGCAGCTGCCCATTTTCAGATCGACACATAGGGTGTCCAAGAAGACATGGATTTCGCTGAAGAAGTCCTCGGACACAACCAGGCTATACCTCTGTCAAAATCCATCCAGCGTAGAATTGATCCCTCGCTGCAAACCCTAAATCTCACTTGATTGGTTAATCCGCGAGTAGAGAAATTGTTTTGTGCCGCACCCTCCGATCCCCTGTACCATTTGGGAGAGGGCAGTTAAAGCCAGATTCCCTGGTCGTAACCACCACCAGAAAGAGGGTAGGTACACGGCTTGCTTCTTCGGAAGCACCACCTGATAAAGAAAGTAAGCAACTATATGCTCTGGGTAGAAAGGTTGCCTCCTCTTCAGCCCACCAGGCACGAATTGCCATCAGTGCCACCCTTTTGGCAAGCTACAATTGCCATCAGTGGGAGGAGGTATCCGCTTTAGTATCCCCCCGCACCTGAACCCTTAAAGAGCCAGTTGGCTCGGCTGGGAGAGCAGAAGGAACTTTTGTATCAGGCTGCATGCTAAAAACAAACTTTGATGCAGCAGATAATGCTGGGAGGTTAATCGCCGAAGGCACTGTCCTAAAGTGTCACGCTTGGCTAAGGCAGTCGGGGTTCAAACCTGAAACCCAAGCAGCCCTGATAGATATGCCTGTGGAGCTGAATGTACTATTGGCAAGGCAGTGGAGGAAGCTTTAAAGACGGCAAAGGATGAGTACGAGACCTTAAAATCTCTTGGCCAACTCACCAATTAACCCTCTGGACAGATGCGTAACAATTTTCACCGCTTTTGGGGCCAAAGTTCCCAACAGGGTTAAAACGATTACCAAAATCAGGGAACCTCACGGGGCAACAACCAATCCTCACAGGGTTACCCCAGAGGGCAACATGGGGGTCACGCTAGGGGTAGAGGCAGCCCTGCCAGAGGTGGTACGCCACCCAACAAGCAGGGATGTTCCGCGTCAGGTCCCCTCCCACGCATCCCCAGTAGTGGGTGCATTTCCACCTTCACCCGTGCATGGGAGGGGATCACTTCGAACAGATGGGTGCTGTCCAGTGTCTGGAGGATACTGCATAGTTGCTAGGGTGCCCCCACAACCATCCTCCACCAGAAAGAACACTCGCTGGAACATCACAAGATCCTCCTCGAGGAGATTGCTGTTCTACTAACAAAGGACGCCATAGAAGTTGTCCCGGTCAACCAGGTAAACGGGGGTATGTATTCAACCTGCTTCCTTGTGCCAAAAAAAAAAACCTGACAATGCCCCCAGTATTAGATTTGCGCCCTGCAAACAATTGTCAAGCCACAAAAATTCCACATGACTACACTAAAAGAGGTAATCCCTCTACTAAAAAAGGATTACATGGCAACATTGGATATGAAAGATGCTTACTTTCATATTTCAATGTTCCTAGCGCACAGAAGATTCTTGCGTTTCAAGATAAACAACCAACACTACCAATTCAAGGTGCTGCCCTTCGAATAGCCTCAGCTCCAAGGGTATTCTCCAAAGTGCTAGCAGTGGTGGCAGCGCACCTACGCAGAGAGGCAATCCCAGTGTACCCTTACCTGGACGACTGGCTCATTACAGGGGAGTCCCCCCTGATGTGCAGACTAAACATCCAAAGAACAATAGACCTCCTCTTTCAATTGGGCTTCTCAATCAACGAGAAAAAGTCCAGCCTGGTGCCAAGCACCTCAAAACAGTACTTGGGAGCTGTCCTTAACACCCAAGAGGGGTTAGCCTTTCCATTAGAGGAAAGAATTTGAAATGTGTTTCTGCAAATTCCTCAATATCAAGCCGGTCGCCAAATAAGGGTGCGCAAAGCTATGCGTTGGCTAGGCATGATGGCATCTTTAATTTACCTGGTTCCCCACGTGCGCCTGCGACCCATGCAGGGATGGTTGGCGAAACAGTGGTCTCAGGCAAGTGGTCAGTGGGACGATCTAGTGATCATTTCGCCAACACTATTGGAGTCTTTGCTGTTTGCCAAGAGAATCTTACGAACGGGAAACTCTTCTACGATCCAGAGATACAGGCCGTTGTCACAAGACTCCTCCCTGGCAGGGTGGGGAGCTCACTTTCTTCACCATACAGATCATGGTCTCTGGTCTCACAGTGGCTCAGAACCACATCAGTCTGCCAGAACTTCTGGCAGTCTTCAGAGCGCTTCGGGCATTCAAACCCCTCCTATCCAACCAGTCGGTGCAGATCCTAACAGACAGCACGACTGCAATGTTTTACTTAAACAATCAAGGGGGCACTCATTCTCCCAATCTGTCTAAGCTTGCCCAGAAAATTTGGAAATGGGCAATCAAACGGAAGAGTTACCTGTCATCCCAACATGTTCCATGGTAACTCAGCTCGCTAGCAGATGCTCTGAGCAGAGATTCCCCCTCCCAGAGGAACACGAGTGGCGACTTCACAAAGAGGTCGTAGTAGACATCTTCTCTCAGTGGGGTTTCCCCAGTATAGACCTATTCGCCACAAGCGAAAACAGGCAATGCCCAAACTTCGCATCCAGGTTCCCCCAGCCAGGCTCCAAGGGGAACGCCCTATGTATGACTTGGTCAGAGATATTTGCCTATGCTTTTCCACCAACCCCTCTGATGAAAGTGGTGAACAAAATCCACAGGGAAGTGATGACGCTCATCCTAAATGCTCTTATGTGGGCAAGACAACCATGGTATCCACACCTACGCAAACTGGCGGTGTGTGACCCCATCAAACTCGCTTGCCGGTACAACGTACTCTCCCAGCACGAGTAGCTAAAAGTGCATCCTCAGCCCAACTCAATGAACTTGGCAGCATGGCTCCTGAAGTCAGTGTGCGGACATCTCAATTTACCTCAGATGTATGGATATCTTGAAAGAGTCAAGAAAACCTACCTCGAGGCAATGCTACTATGATAAATGGAAACTATTCGTAATTTGGTGTAGAATAAGCAAATAAGCCCCGCTGATTGTACTCCTAATGTGAGCACCTATATGCTCCACCTACTGGATGCAGGGTTAGTGTTTAACTCACTGAAAGTACACCTGGAAACTTCATCAGCCTACAATACTTGCATAAATGCTTTGACGACTGGCACCTTCCACCATGACACCTTGTTATAGGAAAGGGTAAAGAGACTCCACCTTCCAATTTCTAACACACCACCAGGTTGGGACCTAAATGTGGTACTTGCTAAGCTCATGGGACCTCCCTTTGAGCCCATGCACAAATCTAGTCTCAAACACCTGACTTATAAAACTGCCTTCTTAGTAGCTATCACCTCCATAAGAAGGGTGAGTGAAATTCAAGCTGTCAGTGCAGGATCCTTTCTTTACTATACATAAGGACACACTGGTTTTACTTCCAAATTCCATGTTAACCAGTCTATTGAGCTACCGGTTTTCTGCCAAGAACCCAAAAGCGCTGCTGAGGTGAAACTCCACACACTAGATGTGAGGTGACTGGTCCTCTACTAGGTGGACCAGACCAGACTGCTAAGGAAAACAGGTCAAGTGTTTGTCTCCATAGCTCCAGGCAGGGAAGCAGATTGCTTCTCTAAAAATGCCATCTCTAAGTGGATAGTCTGATGTATCCAACTGTGCAATTCCCTTTCAGATAAAACACTGCCTTTTACGCCAAGGGCCCACTCTACAAGCAGTACTGGAGCCACTCTGGCTTTCATTGCAAATGTACCCCTTGACAGTATTTGCAAGGCAGCCACATGGAGCTCTATTCACACCTTTACTCAGCACTACTGCATTGACACACATTCCAAGACAGATGTGCAAGTGGGACAAGCGGTTCTAAGACATTTGTTTGCTCATGGCCCTTCTCGCATCGAACCTCCTAACACTGCTCGCTAATCTATGCACAGCATGTGATCTAAGCAGATTTCACAAGCCTCAGAAGGGATACATTACTCACCATAATCGTATTTCTGATGCTTGTATCTGCTTAGATTCACATGCGCCAGCCATTCCTCCCCTCTGAGAGAAGGCGCATGGATGCTTGTAGTCTTATCTGTTTGGATACTCTGTACTCCTGCTACTCCTCATGCTACCTCATGTCAGAAAAAATACAATCTGAG
The DNA here is from genome assembly GCF_040938575.1 of Ambystoma mexicanum. NCBI lineage: Eukaryota > Metazoa > Chordata > Amphibia > Caudata > Ambystomatidae > Ambystoma > Ambystoma mexicanum. The sequence goes on along the minus strand of NC_090924.1, from coordinate 675,519,719 downwards.
GGTCCTACACGCGTGAGGGACATCACACTAGGGATAGTATTAGTGGCATGCCCTAGTCGACGTCCCTTTTGAGTTTTGAAAAACAAACTACTACTCTGCAGCTTCCACTAGATGTCGGCCTATGCACAGCATGTGAATCTAAGCAGTTACACGCATCAGAAATACGATTACGGTGAGTAATGTATCACATATGGTAAAGTACCCTACTCTTGCATCCCGTCCCCTTTCCTCCATACTGTATGGGCGTCCCTTCCAAGGGACGGGAGACGACCTTTTTCACCAGAAAGACATTCTCCATTAAATTTAGATGCACGCTGGGGTACGGCCCAGGGAGCATGCGCTGCCCTGACTCCTCCCTCTGGCGCCACACCCAGTCCACTTTTCCACATCGGGAATGGGCCGAATTCACCAGTGGTCCTGGGTTTGGCTTTGGGCATGTAATTCCACACACGGATAATTCTTTGTCCTTTTTGTCTTATCTATCATTCAGGTACTCTGTCCTCCGGCGTCCTGCTCCTCGTCGGCGCTTGACGATTTCTACAGGGTTTAGCAGGTGTCCATCCTGCAACGGGCTCTTCCCAACTTCAGACCCCCACACCCTCTGCCTACGTTGCCTTGGCCCAGGGCACGGTTGGTAATCTTGTTCGGCGTGTGACTCGCTGTCCTCTAAGGCGCTGAAGAACAAACTCGCAAGGTGGAGTGAGCTCTTCCAGAGGTCGCCTCCAGAGGATCTCAAGAACTTCGTGGAGCATCGAACCAGGCACAAGGTAGGGCCGATATTTTCCAGCGCACCCTGCAAGGGAAACTCCTTCCCAGGGACTCTCCCGCACAGGAGGGACCGGTAGAGTCCTTCTTCCAGCACAGGCTGCTTAAGCTACTGGCCTTTGGGTCAAGGGACCAGAAGGTTCTTTTATCGGGTCTACACCCGATGGGCTCTGCCCTTTTACTGACACCATGGTCGAGGGGCAACGCCCGAATACGGCCAATGGGGCGCCTAAACGCAGCTCTATCAACCCTCGGGTCGAGGGTGTCACACCTGCCGGGCCCGAGGAGCAGGGTACGCTTTGTGATCCACACGCAAGAGTCTAGAAAGGGGCCGGGCCCCGCATGCCGAGCACCATGACACAGGCACATGGCAGGCAGCTCGACAAAATGGATGCCACGCCAGAAAGAGGCACCCGTCCAACGCCATTCCAGGAATTCGGCAAAGAACGATTGTCAAGGTGAGACTGGCCTCAACCAGGTACGTGGCCTACAGTCTACCCCTTATTTGCGCAGGTCAGCTTTCCTTTGCGTCCATATGGACAGGGTATGCAGCGGCTCCAGCAGCTCCCGGCTACTACGTCAGCACCCCCCCACCACCTCTTTGGCCAGTGAGGAGGTGCTTTTCGAGAAGTTCATCGGCCTCATGAAGTCACCTCAGATGGCGGTTATAATCAAATACGCCATCAGGGAAGTCTTCCCTGCAACGCTAGAGGCACCACAAATGCCTCTGGCGACGCCCCAGGCCCTGGCGCAGCCACCTCCTCCGGCCCCCCAGTCGACCCTGCAGGGGGCTCCTCCTCCGCTGCCTCCTTAGCCTCCGTCCACAGGCTCTGTAACTCGGCTTCTGGCACCAACTACTTCTCCTCCACAGGATCCTCTAGATCCGCAGGATACTGATGAGGAGGATCCGGACACGCCATCCTCAGCCAGGGCCTTCCACAAACGTCTTGCTGGTATGGCGGAATACCTGGGCATTCCCCAACCAGCGGTCAATCAACTGGCAGAGGGGGTTCTGGCTGAAGTCCTCACGCGATGCCCCTCTGCCAAATCGGGGATTCCTATGCAGAACAATGTAGTCTCTCTGACTGGCTCAAACCCCACACGGCCCAATTGGTCCATCGAGCCCCGGATGTCAAGTACAGGCAGATGGAGGGGGGGGGATGCACTTCTTGCTCTCAGCCCATCCTCAGCCACACTCCTCAATGATTGCTGTGGCATCACTATACTCCAAGCCTCAGTTGTCCTCCGCCTCTTCTACAGCGCTGCTAGGCAAGGAGAAGATCTTGGAGGCGTAAGGCAAACTCTATTCCAACGCATCCTTACATCTTCGTCAGGCCAACACAGATGCCATGCTGGCTGCCGCCAACCAAAGATTATGGCTTGAAATTGCTTACTTCCTCCCGGAACTCCCCACCCAGAGCCAATCGCACGTGAAGGCGGGGCTAGCTGAAGCCAAGCTGGTGGCGCATGACCTCATGGAATCAAGTGGCTCATATCGATACCTCAGGCCGGGCCATCTGTATTGCCATGGACATGAGAAGAACAGCCTGGCTCCAGGCAACAAAATTCAACCTGGATGTCCAGGAGCGCATTCTAGATCTACCATTTGAAAGGGAGTGGAGGGAGGGAAATCTTCCACTCCTCTACAGACGAAGAGCTGGACAAAAAGAAAAACAGCTCAAACTGCAAAATCTTTATCCATCCTCACAAAGTCCACGCCCAAGTCGTACACCCAATCTCAGCAGTGCTCGGAAAGGGGTTGTACATACGGAGGGTTATTTGGCTTCCAGGAACTCTGATCCAGGCAGCCGGACAACTCACCAGTTCTGGGCAGTTGCAAGCCACAAAAAGGGGAGGGGCGAGGAAGGGCTTTTTCCAATCTCCCCCCTCAGCATCGCCCTTTGAGGGAAAGAGTCATTTGGTGGGGGCAGGCTTGCTCTCCATGCACAGTTCTGGCACCAGAATTTTGCAGACCCCTGAAAGCTATCTGTAGTATCCACGGGGTAATGCCTTCCTATCCCAGCCTCTCCTCCCTCCACTCCCACAGGTTGGGACAGCAACTATTGGCGGAGATCCGGTCGCTCGCAGCGAGACAGGCAGTTGAACTCCCAGCCTTCCAGCAAGGCTTTGGCTTTTACTCCAGGACTTTCGCCATTCAGAAGAACCAACAGATGGGCCTGAGAGTTGTGCTGGACCTTTCCACCCTCAACCTCTCCTTACCCCTTCAAAAAATTCAAGATAGTAATGCCGGCTTTTATAGCGGCGACATTGGACAAGGGAGACTGGATGTGCTCCCTGGATCTGAAGGATGCGTACCTATATGTCCCGATTTGGCAGCCCCATCGTTCTTTCCTGCGGTTCAGGATCATGGGCTACCATTTTCAATACAAGGTCCTTCCTTTTGGCCTCAACTCAGCGCCCACGATATTTACCAGACTCATGAATGCCGTGGCAGCCCTCCTCAGAGCGCAGGGTCTCCACATCTAACCATACCTAAACGACTGGCCCGTCAGGTATACATCTCCGGAAGCAGTTTACCACTCCTCCCATGCCCTTATAAACACACTACAGAATCTCAAGAAGTCACAGCTGCAGCCCACGCAGACTCAGACCTTCCTGGGCCTCATCTGGGACACATGCTCAGAGGAGGTCTTCCCTTCGGTGGACAAAACTTTGGCCATCAAGAGTCCGCCCACTTCATCAGCCGAGAGGCGACCTCGGAATGGTGGTACCAACCTCTCCTGGGTCTACTTGCAGCGGTCCTATTAACCGTTTTGCATGCAAGACTAAGGATGAGGAGAATCCAGCTGCACTTCGCTGCCTCATGGAACCAGGAGAGTGGCCCTCAATCTGAGATTATCAAAGTCCCGGCATCTCTCCACCCACACCCAACATGGTGGTCCAGGGACTGCAACCTACAGATGGGCAAGTTTTTTGGCCGCCCTCTCTGCAGGCCACCATTACCACAGACTCCTTGTTTGAGGGCTGGGGAGCCACCCTGGACGTCGTATCAGTCCGCGGCGCCTAGACTCAACCGGAGCAGGAATACCACATCAATTGGTTGGAACTGAACGCCATCTGGCTAGCACTCAGAGCATTCCTACCGCTTCTCGGGGGCAAGGTTGTCCTCCAGACTAACAACTCAACCAGCTTGTACTAAATCAACAAGCAGAGAGGCACCAGATCCCCTCCTCTGTGCAGACTGGCATGTGGGAATGGGCCCTAGAAAACATTTACCTCACGCCAGTCCACCTGCCGGGGGAATCCAACCAGGAAGCGGAAAGGCTCGGCAGGCTGGGAGTGGACCATTACGAGTGGCAGCTAAACAACCTCGTTTCTCAGGAGATCTTGAACAGGTGGGGTCCCCCCACGTGGATCTCTTTGCCGCCTGGCACAAGAAGTGTCCCCAGTTCGCAACCTGGCAAGGTCAGGTGCCCAGCTCTCTGGGCGACGCATTTCACCTCCAGTGGTCCGGCATGAAAGCCTACGCCTTTCCGTCCACTCACCTGATTCACAGCATAATTTTCAAAATCAAGGAGTCTCGCCAACTCCATTATTCCGATAGCTCTAGGGTGGCCGGCCAGGCCATGATTTTCAGAGCTGCTCAGCCTCTCGGAGGTGCCCAGATTCACCTTCCAACGGGCCCAGCACATCTTCTGGCGGCTCAGGGGTGGGGCAGAGTTATCCACCCTGCCCCAGGGAAACTAGCCCTCACAGCATGGTACCTAAGCAGGTAATGCTTCGGCACCTTAGCCTCTCACAGGCCAATCTGGAGATCATACGGGGCGCCAGTAGCAAAGCCACCAGGGCCCAGTACAAAAGCAAATGGGCCAGATTCTGCCACTGGGCAGACTCCCAAGAGTATCAACCCCTTGGCATGCACTTTGGACAACGTGCTCTCCTTTTCGACGCACCTTGCTCATTCAGGCGTGCAGGTGGACACCTGCCGCACATACCTTGCAGCCATAGGGGCTTACAGGAACTTGGAGGGCATTTTCTCCTCCTCCAACCCTATAGTCCAACATCTGACTGGTCTCGCTAGGCTCTACCTGCCCATCAGGAGACCGCACCCTGTGTGTGACCTTAGCCTAGTCTTTGGTGCCTTGGCGCACAACCATCCGTGGACATCAGGCTGGTCACAATCAAGATGTCCTTAGTAGTCGGTCGCTCTTCAGCTCGCAGAGTCAGTGAGATCCAGGCGCTGGTCGCCTCTGAACCATATACCACCTTTCACAAGGACAAGGTAGTCATGCGGACGCACCTGGCATTTCTGCCCAAGATTCCGTCTGCGTTCCACTTAACGTAGGAAATAGTCCTTCCTACGTTTTATCTCAACCCCAAGGACTAGGCCGAATACTGCACTGCCTGGATGTCAGGCGTGCCCTAATATTCTATTTGGACAAGACCAAGGGCTTCCGCAAGTCGGACACCCTGTTGGTCACTTTCAGAGACTAAAGATCAGGCTATCGGGCCTCTAAGGCTTCCATATCCTGCTGCATGGTCTTTGCCATCAAAGAAGCGTAAGAGGGCCAGCACAAGCCACTTCCGGCCATCATGCATGTTCCCACAGTCAGGGCCAAGGCAACGGCCATCGAATTGCAGCACCATGTCCCTTGCTAAGTCATAAGTAGGGCGGCCACTTGGGCCTCACACTCAGCTTTCTGTAAGTATTACTGTTTGGATGCCGGCTCTAGATTTGATGTGGTCTCAGGAACCTATTTGCTTAAGCAGGGTCTCTTCTCCACCCTGGGGCTACATTCAATTGTAATCGCCCATACAGTATGGAGGAAAGGGGATGGGACTGAACAGTATAAGTTACTCGGTGTAGTGACTAAAGTTCTTAGTCCATAGTCCCCTTTCTTCCATACTTCCCACCAGCCTCCCCCCTAATAATACTGGTGTCATTAGGCAATGTTAAATCTGACGCGTCAATGGGAACTGAGTTGTGGCGCCGGAGGGCGGAGACAGGGCAGCGCATGCTCATTGGGTCGCAGCCCCGCGCGCTTCTAAATTTAAAGCGGAAGGTTTTTCTTGTGAAAAAGGTCGTCTCCCATCCCTTGGAAGGGACGAAAGGGAACTATGGACTTAAGAGTAGGTAAGTCACTAGAGTGAGTAACTTATAAATTTATTGCATGTAATTTAGAGGTTTTAGATTCTTTGCTCACAATACTCTTGGATCTAGTATTGTTGGGAATTGTTAGCTATTTGTATTTCAAGAGACATGGTTGTGCTATAAACTGCAACTAGATTGTTATAATCTAATCTACAGATATGATGAGAAGAGAGCCACATGTAGACTCTGGTGGTTTGCTTGATGGAGCCAAATTGTGCTTGCATCTAGCTTAATATTTGCCACATTCCACGTATCCCCATGTTCTCTGCTTTATTATATAGTGTGCTTTGAATTTGTCAGCCTATGCGCCTTATTCATGTATGATCCCCGCCATCCTCTCTGATGTCCATAAGACTACCTCGACCATCTTTTATTCTTGGAGTGGAATTGGCACATCCCTAGGACTCGTATTTTTGTCCTGCATGATCTCAACGCCTATTGTGATATTGCAAGCAATGAATTTGATCATGGGTCCTCAGAGGTTTGGTGTGTGCCAAGTATGTTTCTTCTACGATCACTCATAGGGGTTCTATTTCTGCCAGAGTACGTTGTGGAGCCAGCTGGATTTCCTTCCTGGGCAAGTATGGATAAGAATATCTTGATTCCACCTTGAAGGCAGTCTCTCCTGCAATATACACTAGAACAAATGTAATGGTAGAATAGATCACTTATTTGGTGATCCAGTTATTAGGGAATGCAAAACAGTATTTCAAACACTGTCAAACGATCTTAAACGTTCTATACTGAGCCTCGCCATTGTAATTTCCGATGGAAGAGAATCTCAGTATTTGTCAGGAGAATGCGAGCTAAAAGGTCAGGGCAATAGGATTACATGGAGTGATTCAAGTAGACTTTCAGTAGAAGTCTAATAAGTACTTTACTTATGAATGGTGATTCGAATAGGGCGGACGAGGATACCATTTGTGAGGATATTGATTGCAGTTGGTTTGGGGATTAAGAAATATATTGTTCTGATGCTGGTTAATCTGCTTAGATTCACATGCTGTGCATATAGTCGACATCCAGTGGTAACCGCAGAGTATTGCATCTCTTCTTTCGAGACTTGACAGGGGACGTCGACATGACAGTGCCTGTAACACTATCCCTACGTGACGTGTAGTGTACCCACAATCCCTCACATGCGTTGAGGTCTCTCAGATTGGTTTTTTCCACCGAGCATACTGGTTGCCTTATGCAGAATCGCCCAGAGACATTGCCATTATCCTTGGACCCTTGGTCGTATATTGTAAAGATATTATTACCCTACTGTTCATTCAATTGATGGCTGTTTCCTGATTTACGCTGAAGCCAGTTGCACGGACCTTCGACTGACCGTCTTCCGGTCGGCGCTGCCGACCACGTGGCCGGGCCTTCTGGTCCGCCTACCCAGTAGGGAGAGAAGTTGGGGTGGACATTTCCTTTTCTAAGAATGCCTTTCCCTTTTTTCTTTGTTCCTTGTCTCTTCATCGCTATATTTTTCTTCAGCGATGGAGAGGACTCCATTTGGGTTTTGCTCTTCTTGCAAAACTATATTTCTTTGGAAGGATAAACACTAAGTGTAATAGGTGTTTGCCCCTGAATCAAGACGAGACGGCTTGTGTGGTTTGCAAGCTCCTGCGTCCAAAGACACTACAGGATCGCCGTGTTAAGCGGTGGGCGGCCTACGCCATGTCACAGGCTGAGTCTAGTTCTCGCGCTGCCACAACCGCTGATTGTGACAAGGGGCTAAGTGACGAGGAGGCCTCCGATTCGGAGGCCATTCACCTCTCGGCACAGCATTCCCGCTCCGCGTTGTCCGTCCCCGTAAGGCAAGTCTCTGGTCCTGCTGTGGGGACTTTACACCCCGGCGACAAGAACGCACTCTCTACACACTAAGGACACAACCCCCGGGAAGTGGAAAAAGCCCATAGTCCTTTATGATTGATGCGAGTTTTGGGTTGCTTTGATAGCAATGTTTTTCATGGTAAGGAGGGTGGGGTTCCCTTTTTTCCCCCCTGTGTTGTCCTTTGTGTATTCTTGTCAGTATGTTTGTTGTGTTTCATGGGAGTTGGTCAATTTGTTGGTATGACCTATTTATGATGCTTATGATATTCTGTAAAATTGGTTCTATCTGATTACTGTGAGACATTGTTGCTTTAACTGATAGTGTTTTGCAAAATTAATACATTTTTTTGAAAAAAGAAACAGCCCATAGCGCCAATGGACACACTGAATATTTCGTCCGTGCCTACCGGTCATCTGGATCGGCAACCCTCCCTGCAACTGCAGGTGCGACCTGCGACTGGTCATTGTAAATCTAAGGGTGCTGCCCCAATACTCAAGAGATTGCAGAGACACATTGGAAGAAGGCGACCACGGTCGAAGGCCCTGGTTCTGCCGAGAAGAACCGCGCAACTGCAGGACCTAACTAGATACCTTCCCCATCTGAAGAGGTTGCTGAAAGCATCACTATGATTATTTCGGAGGATAATCGGGTTATTTCAAAATTACGAGTTTAAAAGGTCTGAGCACCTAATTTCCTACGCCCATTTGTTCGCATAGGGTGTGTGTGTGTGTGTGTGTGTGTGTGTGTGTGGGGGGGGAGAGAGGGTAATATAAAATATATAAGCGTAAGGTGGAGGGCTGTTGGGGGGGTTCTCAACCACATACATATATGCAAACAAATGGGGGGGTTGGTCGGACTTTTGGTGGTCGGACTTTTGGTGGTCTGACTTTTGGTGGTCGGACTTTTGGTGGTCGGACTTTTGGTGGTCGGACTTTTGGTGGTCGGACTTTTGGTGGTCGGACTTTTGGTGGTCGGACTTTTGGTGGTCGGACTTTTGGTGGTCGGACTTTTGAACTCAGTAATTTCACGCAGATCCAGATAATCAGCAGCAACGGTCCAGGGATTTGTCGATACCGAAGTACAAACCTAGGGTTTTGTCAAAATACAAGGATAGGCCGAAAGCTTCATTGGAACCCATGGAGAGGGGCAAAGGACAGACAAAAAGACTTGTCAACCGTCGGTCCCCCTTTTTGGAAGGCACTGGAGGGATTTCTTCGACGTTCTGCGATAAAGATCCATTTTAAGAGCCTTTTCCACCCCTAGAGGACTCTGGTGCATCTATTTGGACCGGGGAGATATTTGAGGATGTATGGATAGGTTAGAGAGGTTTGTACAACTGAGGTCCACGCCCAAGAGGCCTTGGGAGAAGGTTCCTTGCCCCGTGCGCCAGAACTTCAAAAAGTCTTTGATCCTTCTCACGAAGAAGTATATACTTACGACCTCACTGAAGATGAGGTTCCTGTGGACCTATACAATCAGGATGAATATCCCTTTGCTGACACTGAAGATGTTCATATCTACCCCACAGAGGGTTGGGGCGACAACCCTTACTTGGGTGATCCTCCGCCTTGGCAATCGCCTAATCCAACACCGGAACCTGATGCCTTGTGCATGGATTCTCCAATGCCCCCCCCCCCGACCACACCCACTCTGCTGGCCTCCCCAGTGGACGACTAAATGGCATACAACGCCATATTAAGGAAGGCAGCAGAACATTTCCAGATTGCTACACAGAAAGCTGTACCAGAGGCTAATTTTGTTGAGGACATTTTAAAAGAGAAACCACCAGCCAGCCAAGCTATTCCTCTGCTAAACTTGATCAGAAAGCGGTTGGCTGCCTCATTGACACCTGCTGTAACTGAAGCAGTAAATCCTAGAGTAGAAAAATCGTTTGGAACCTCCCCTTCTGACCCCCTTTACATCAACTGCCATGCTACTCCAGACTCACTGGTGGTAACCACAACCAGGAAAAGAGCGTGGTGGTGGAGGCACCCCGGGACAAGGAGTGCAGGAGGCTATACGCCGCTGGTTGATGGGGAAAGGGTCCCGGCTACTGCTGCTTTTTCCACTCGCTTCGCAAATAACACGACTTTGTTGGCTAGTTATGCCGACGCACAATGGAACATTGTACAGGAGGGCCTTCAAGAAGTCCCTGAACCACTGCAGGCTCACCTGCTCTCCATGGTAGCAGAAGACAGACAAGTTGATCAGAGTATTTTGAAAGAATGCCGCAGAAACGGCTGGCAGGTCCTTGGCTCAAGGTATCCTCCTGAAGAGACGCCTGGTTACGTAACCCTGGTTTGAAACCAGAAACTCAAGCTTCACTAATAAGCCTGTGGAAGAGATTTATCTATTTGGGAAAGTAGTAGATGAAGCGCTCAAAACTGCTGAGAGCGAGCATGACGCCCTCAAGACCCTGGATCAGATCACCCAGAGGTCTTCCCCAAGGAGGGGGGAGCGGATCAAGACGTTCCTGTCAAGGCTAACGTTTCCCTCCAAATCAATATGGCTCGGGAAATAATTGGTCCTCTCCCCAAAGAACTAGCAGCTACACCACACCATATCACCCAAGAGGTCAATGAAGTGGAAAAGGAAGGGGCCGGAATTCTACCCCTCAAGACTCCCCGGCCTCAGGCCAAAAATGACCCGCAGATCTGGGTCCCCTCGCATGCCTCCACGATTGGGGGCCAACTAACATAATTTCTGCAAGCATGGGAGAGGATAACTACAGACCAGTGGGTACTCAAGACCATCGCCCACGGGTACTGTATAGAATTCTGCTGGTTACCCCAATTCATACCTCCACGTTAAAGCCGCCCGACGTTGGAATATCTGCGCATCCTGCTACAAGAAGTAAAGACCCTGCAGGAAAAGGGCGCCAAAAAGTCGTGCCTCTTCTACAGGTAAACAAGGGTATTTTTTCAGTGTACTTCCTTGCACCCAAAAAGGATCTCACCATGCGCCCTGTACTAGATTTGCGCCCAGTGAACACATTTGTGAAACCTCAAAAGTTTTGTATGGTCACCCTGCAGGAGGTTATCCCCCTGCTAACACAGGGATTACATGGCAACATTGGACATGAAAGATGCATACTTTCATATTTCAATGTTGTCAGCGCACAGAAAATACCTCCAGATTCAATATACAGGACAAGCACTATCAGTTCAAAGTACTACCTTTCGGCATAGCCTCAGCACTGAGGGTATTTACAAAGGTACTGGCAGTGGCAGCAGCACACCTGTGCAGGCTATCCGTCCCGGTTTATCCTTACCTCGACGACTGGCTCATAACAGGGGGACACTTACAAGACATGCTTGTCAAATACCCAAAGGTCTATAGAGCTTTTATTTAGCCTGGGATTCTCCAACAAGAACCCCCCCCCCCCTTAGACCCTACTCAAGTCAAGCAGTTCCCAGGGGCTCTAATTCGAACGAGGGACGGCCTTGTCTTCCTCTCCAACGAGCGGGTCCAAAACATATTTCACATCTCACTATGTAGCCAGTCGAGAGGTGACAGTTTGCAAGGCTATGCGACTGTAAAAATGATGGTGTAGTGCATTTATTTGGTTCCTAACGTGCTCTTGCATCCAATGCAGGAGTGGCTGAACAGCCAGTGGACAGTGGGACTATCTAGTGGTTGTCTCGCCAGCCCTCATTCTGTCACTGCGGTGGTGGTAGAGAGAACCTCTTCAAGGGAAAATCCTTCACCACCCCTGCAGTGGTGGTCACTCTCACTACAGACGCATCTCTCACAAGGTGGGGCGCTCACCTGCTTCAACAAACAGCGCACAGAGTGTGGTCATCGGACATAGCATCCAACCACAAATCTATTTGAACTGTTGGCAGTTTTCAAGGCATTGAAAGCGTTTCAGACACAACTGCAGGGGAAGACGGTCCTTCCTCCCGGACAGCACCACGGCCATGTATTATCTAAACAAACAGTGGGGGAGGCACTCACTCTCCAGGGCTGTCCAAACTGTCCCAGAACCTTTGGAAGTGGGATCTCAAGCACATGTTCCTCTTATCACATGTTCCAGGGGAACTCCATCTTCTGGCAGACGTACTCGGCAGAGATTTCCCACTACCCATGGATTTCGAATGGCAATTACATAAAGACATAGTCTCCAATGTTTTAGCAGTCTGGGGTTTCCCAGAGATCGACTTAACACTCCATGCCAAGATTACACCTACAGGTACCCCCAGAGCCGTTCCAAGGGAAAGACTCTGGATCACATGGTCAGTGAAATTTGTTTCTCCAGCATTGGATCTTTCATGGATTCACATGCTTAGAATATTCCCCGTCAGACTGGGACCCCTCGGTACACATATATAACCTTTTCCTATAGGAAAACTTCCGACACATTTGTGTCCTATCTACGTCCTTTTAGGACCCGCCTACGCATGCTCCGTAGGCCGTCCCAGTATAAGAGGCCCGCCCCCGCGGCTCCCCTTCAGATTTCAACCGTCTCCAAAGTAGTGGGATCTCCTCGCGTTGTCTTACTATTTTGTACAAGGTTGTATACCTGGATTTGGTGTTAGAAAAAATGTCCTCCATGTCAGGAAAAGCGTTGTTCCGTCCATGCGCGACGTGCGGCTTGAAAAAAGTTTACGAGGGGCACGGACATATGGATTGTATATATTGCCTCCACCCTCATTCGGCTGATAACTGCGACATATGCAAAGGGTTTTCTCAAAAAACCCTCAAAGACCGGAGTCGACGGCTGGTGGCAAGGCTGAATGACGGAGCGGGGGCATACCCCCCTTCGGAGGTAGGCTCCACACAATCGGTGAAAACATCACGCCACGCTACCTCGTTGGAACCACCGGCAAAGAAATCTCGACCGACGGAAAAAGAGTCATCTGGGAGTCACTCAGATAGAGACTCCTCGTCAAAGAAATCATCTTCATCGAAAAAGCATGAGAAGGAAAGGAAATCCTCCTCGGGCGATCATCATAGATCGACCACGAGTCGAGTAAAAGCAGGCCAAGTGTGGAAAAGGCGGGACCGCCTAAACCACCTGCTAAGTCACCGTCGTCGACGGCGGTCCAGTCATCGGCCTCCACCCTGCCACTAACGCAGGTGGTGTCCACCGTCCCACCGACAACGGCGGCGACGATGGCCTCGTCGACGGGGGTTCTACAGGAGGCCTGAAGTTTTTGATCCAATCCCCCCGGATACTTTACTGCAAGAACAGGCTGTGTCGCTGTCCTCGGAGGACGAGAACGAGAGAATAGCTGGCCCAGCAGACCTAGGGCTAAGAGTGGCTGACAAGTCGTGCGACGAGGGGATCCGGTATACCGGTATCTGCCCCTCTTCTCAATCTGTTTTGTTGTTGGAAATTCTGTCCACGCTTCAGTCCTTGCTACAGTCGTTGGACCAGAGACTACCTCAGGCAAACCTGCCACAGTCACCTGTCGACGAGCCGGGCCCGTCCCGTCCACCGACGCACCTACGCATGCCAATCTCAGCACTGGCACAAGAGGAAGGTGAGCTGCCAGATTCGGAGTCTGACAGGGGAGCCATGTCGGATATCTCATCTTCCCCCTCCAGGGATCCAACCTGGGAGTCAGAGGTGGAGTTGGAAACCCCTAGAAGCCCAGCTCACCCGTCCCCTCCGGACGACATTGCATCATTCCATTCTATGATGGAGAAGGCGTGCAAAGAATTTGGTTTGTCCCAGGAAGAACAGAAAAAGGACTGTTTTTTGTTCGACCACATGGGTAAGAGAAGGAGGTCTGTGTTCTCAATACCAATACTAGACCACGTGTGGAAGGAGGGGGTTGCAGACAATGCGTCACCCTTTTTCAGAGCCGGCAGTGAAAGGATGCCTCGAGAAAAAGTTTAAGGCTCCAGAGTCTACCCCCAAGTGTTTATCCTCCCAACCAACGCCCGACTCGGTGGTGTCGGCGGCAGCAGCGAGGAAGGCGAAGGCCCAGAACAAGTGCACGACTCCGCCTGAAAACGAAGCGAGATGCCAGGATGCCTTTGGCAAAAAAGTGCTATCCGTGGGAGCAACCACAGTAAAGGCCGCAAACTCTCTGGCGATTGTAGCCAGATACGACAGGGAGATGTGGCACAGGCTAGCTCCGTTGCTTGATCATCTTCCGGAAGAGCATAGGAAGGCAGCGATGTTACTTGTCCGAGAGGGTGAGGAAGCCTCAAATCACGCAATAAACATTGCGGTGGACCTCGCTGAATCAGGCTTCAAGCAAGTCAATAATGGGGTCGTATTACGACGACAGTCATGGCTTAAGTGTACCTACTTCAGGCCAAAGGTACAATACAAAGTTTTAGATATGCCCTTTGAGGGAGACCTTCTTTTCGGTGAGAAGGTGGACGAAGCCCTAAAGGGAATGAAAGAGGACACGACACGTTCATTGGGTGCCCTCCAGAGTGGCCGAAGCTACAAGTCTTTTCGTCCCTTTAGAGGGGCTTCAGGTAATTCCAGATTCTCTGCGTCTGGAGACAGATCCTTTGGCAGATCGGCTTACCCCTCCCAGGGATACAGACGTGCTTCCCAAACAGCAAACCGACGCCGTAACTTCCAGACGTCCAGGAAAAGACCATCATATCCGTCGTCGAGAGACCAGCAAAATAAAGATCAGCAGTGACATACAACACACCGTTCTGGGGGAAGAGTGTCAGCATATGTCGACGAATGGGAACGAATAACGACGGGTGCTGGACACTATAAGAAACGGACACTCTCTACAATTCAAACACAGCCCTCCGCACATTCCACCTGCGTTCACCGCTCATTCCCATCTGAGGATACTGCAACAAGAGGGAACACTCATGTTAGCAAAGGGGCGTGATAGAATTAGTTCCACCATCACAGAGAGGTCGAGTCTACTCAAGATACTTCGTCGTAAAAAAGCCGAACGGCAAATGGCGTCCCATTTTAGACTTCCGCGATCTCAACGAGTCTTTAAAGAGCCTAAAATTCAAGATGCTCACTCTGCAGGAAGTGATCCGTGCCGTTCAAGAGGGGGATTTTCTAGCGTCCCTGGATTTACAGGACGCGTACTTCCATATTCCAATGTGTCGGAAACACAGGAAATTCCTAAGATTTGTAATAGGGCGGACTCACTACCAGTTCACGGTTCTTCCCTTTGGGCTCAATACCTCCCCCAGAACGTTCACGAAATGCCTGGCTCCAGTAGCTGCCTGGCTAAGGAAGCAAGGCCACCATGTAAACCCATACCTCAACGACTGGCTGCTAAGGGGATCCTCCCCAGCGTCGACCAACACAAGTTTACAAGCCACCATGCAGCTTCTACAACAGCTGGGATTCGCCATAAACTTTGAAAAATCCTCTCTGCGGCCATCGAACGCTGGTATTCCTGGGGACACAGTTCGAGACCAGTTAGGTCTAGTGAAACCTTCTCTCGACAGAACCTCAAGACTCAATCAGCAAGCGAGCCGACTACGGCGAAACACCAGGCTCTCAGTGAGAAAATACGTTTCGGTCCTAGGGGCCATGGCATCCTGCATCCATCTGGTGGAAAACTGTCGCCTATTCATGAGGCCAGTCCAGTACAGGAATTCCTCGCGGACAGCTGGACGCAGGCTCAAGGATCGTGCTCAGACAAGATAACCATCGACGACGACAATCTGCTTCGGACCCTTCAGTGGTGGCAGTTTCCACAATCTGAACAACGGTGTACCCCTACAGGAACCAGAGTTTCAGCGAACCATAGTCACGGATGCGTCCCTAACCGGATGGGGCGCTCACATGGGTGCTCTCCAAACGCAAGGTCGCTGGTCTCCAACGGAGTCACTCCTGCACATAAACGTGTTAGAGCTCAGAGCAGTACAATGGGCCTTCAAGGCATTCCTACCACACATCAAGGGTTCGCGAGTACGAGTACTGACCGACAATACAACGGCCATGTTTCCTCTGAGGAAACGAGGAGGGACGCGATCAAGAACTCTTTCCATAGAAGCCCCGAAAACATGGCATTGGACATTAAAGCACGAAATTTCCATTGTGGCTCACCACCTCCCAGGAGTGAGGAACTCCCAAGCAGACTCCCTCAGCAGAAGCATGGCCCAGATACACGAGTGGGAAATGGACACAGTTCACCTGACGAAAGTGTTTGAGAAATGGGGTCACCCCCCTCTGGACGCCTTCGCGACCAAAGACAACAAGAAATGCGAGCAATTCGCAAGCAGATGGCCTCAAGAGGGTTCCATGGGGGAGGCATTCTCCTTCCCATGGACGGACTGTTCCTTTATGCTTTCCCCCGTACCCCCTCATACGGAGGACAATACAGTGGATACGCAGATACAATTGCCGGGTAATTCTAGTGGCACCATACCGGCCAAGACAACCGTGGTTCTCCGACCTGCTTCACCTGTCGCTGGAACATCCCATAGCGTACTACTACTATCCCGGGACAAAGGCTTACTTTTCGGAGTTCGGTGCTTTAGACATTTCGGAGGATTGTCAAAAAATTCTGCAGGCGGCTGGAGCCCCTTCTGCAAACAAATCTTACTCCTATAAGTGGCGGAGGTTCTGTGAATGGTGTAGAGGACAACATGGCCTACAACCGTTGTTGGTGACGCCGGAACAAGTTCTACCTTACCTGCTCCTCTTGGCGGAGAGGGGGTTATCCTTCACATCGATAAAGGTGCACCTGGCGGCCATCTCAAGGTTCACGAGGGAGAGGCAGTCGTCTCCTCTATTTAGCGACAGACTTGTGAAACACTTCATGAGGGGTTTATTTCGAGTTTTTTCCCCCTGTAAAACGTTTCCCCCCAACTTGGAGTCTCAACACAGTGTTGGCAGGCTTAATGAAACCGCCTTTTGAGCCTATGGCCACGTCCGACATAAAATTCATTTCGTGGAAGTTGGCATTCTTTTTTTTTATAACTGTTTGAGTTTTAAAGCATAAAAACATAACAAGAAACATGAATCATCGGCATACAACAAATGAGAAAGGCATAGCATAGCAGCAACAAAGACAATATCAAAGACAAGAGGGGCACCGCAGGGGCCAAGGACAGTTGCAGGTCAAGGCAGGCAGATAAAGTTAATCAAGATGTTGAGCTGTATCGACCGGCGGGGCTTACTGCGCATCGAGCCAATTGCCCCATATTTTCCTGAATTTGCGGGGGCAACCCCGTGCATTGTAGATCCGGCATTCCGAAGCCGCACACCTGTCCAGGTCATTCCTCCATCGGTTCAGGCACAGTGGGTCAGCGGAACCCCATTTAGCCGCGATAAGTCTCTTGCCAGCCCCAAACGCTATTGACAGGAACATTTTCCCCTGTTTTGTCAGGTCTACTTCCCCCCCAGATGCCCAGGAGTACCATTTTGGGGTCCCTAGGGATTGGTGTTCCCATGGCGGCCGAGATCATATTAATACAGTCCCCCCAGAAGAGCTGTAACACTGGGCATTCCCATATCATATGGTAGAAGGTGGCGGACTCAGTTTTGCATCTGATACATGTCCCATCATCTAGTCCCCCCCCATCTGGCCATCGCAGCCCGTGAGTGATACGAGCGGTGGAGAATTCTCAATTGTATTAGTCTGTGTTTTTCTATCCCAATTTCCCTGGGGGACATCAACGCATCTACCCAGTCCTCCGGCTCCAGTTGACCCACATCCCTTTCCCACTTCGCCTTGAGCCCATCAAGCTGCGTAGTCCCAAAAGAATTGAGGGCCTGGTAGAGAGTGGAGGTGACCTTTGAAGGGATGCCTGGGGGGAGGTTATTGGTCTCAATGGGAGAGCATGGGGGTATGTCTGTCGTGTCTGGTAATTGGGTGTGGATGGCGTGGGCCAGCTGCGCATGTCGAAACAGGTCCATGGGCGTCAGACCAAACTGCACTTGCATAGTCTCGAAGTCTAGGAGGCGCCCCCACCTGTATTACATGTGCCAGTGTGTGTATCCCTTTTGCGTGCCAGTGAGCGAAAGCACCCATTTTCACTACTTCTGGGAGGAGTGCGTTGTGCCATATAGGTTGGGACAGTGTTGGGATTCCCTTCCAGCCGACCAGTTCGTGTGCCTCTCGCCAAGCTCGGTGGACGTGGTGAATCGTCTTGGGAAGCCTCGGGAGACGGTTGTGGGTGGCATACAATGTCTGGAGTGGGGATAGCGGGGCCATAGTCTCCAGCTCGATACGGATGTGCGGTAGTGTGGGGTCTGCATGCATCCAATCGTTTACCACACCGATCTGTGTTGCAAGGTAATATGTACGTATGCAGGGCAAGCCGATACCCCCCTCCCAGACCGATCTTTGGAGAGTATCAAGGGCAATTCTGGATTGCTTCCCTCCCTATAATAGTGTGCGGAGATTCCTATCGATAAGTGCAAAGATTTCCTTGGAGATGGTGAATGGGGCGTTCTGGAGGACGTGGAGGAGTCTGGGGAGGGTCACCATCTTAAATAGTGCGGCTCTACCCAACAGCGACAGGGGGAGTGATTGCCAGTGGGAAGCGTCTCTGTTGAACCGCTCAAGCACAGGTTGTAGGTTCAGTTGGGGGAACCTTTCAAGTGTCGGGTCGAGTCGTATGCCTAAATATGTAAATTCCCTGATAGAGATGTGGTATGGGCAGGACTCGGGGATCGGGGAATCACCACCTTGGACTGGGAAATAAATAGTTTTGGTTTCATTCACTTTCAGACCCGTAAAGTTCTGATATTCCCTAAGGATGTGGGAAACAATAGGGCATGAGATGCATGGGTTACTAAGATAGACGAGGAGGTTGTTCGCATATAGCGAAAGGCGGTCTTCACCCCCCCCCCCGGCCAGGCGAACCCGGTCCAGTTGGTGTTAGCTCTGAGCTCAATAGCAAGTGGTTCGATAGCCAGGAGGAAGAGAAGCGGAGACAGCGGGCACCTCTGTCTTGTACCCCTACCCAGGCGGAATGATTTAGAGGATCTGCCGTTTACCCTTACCGTGGCCTCCGGGAATGCATAGAGCAGCCTGACCCATGATATGAATGTGTGTCCCAGGTTCATCCGGTCCATGATCGCCCACAGAGCGTCCCACCCCACCGAGTCAAATGCCTTTTCAAAGTCCACCGCCAGGAGGGCTAGTGGGACCGGTATCTCTTTGGCTCTGCACAGCGCCAGTTGGACCCTGCGTAGGTTCATACGAGTGGACTTGTTGGACATAAATCCACACTGGTCCGGATGAATAAGGGTCTCTATTACTTTCAGGAGCCTGTTGGCGAGTGCTCTGGCGAGGACCTTGGCTTCTCCATTAATTAATGAGATGAGGCGATAGGAGGCACATTCCTCCGGATTCCCGGTTTCCCAGGTTTATGTATAACGATGATGCATGCCTTCCTGAGGTCCGGGGGGAGCGCCCTGAGTTCTTTGCTACGTAGGAACATGCGGTGCATATGGGTCGATAGCCCACCTCCGAGGTATTTCCATGTTTCTGTGGGGAAGCCGTTGGGGCCCGGGGTTTTCCCGGGTTGGAGCTGTGTTAGCGCCTCTTGCACCTCGGTCTCTGTGAGTTCTGCGTTCAGGAGTTCCGACTGGCGTCGTGAGAGTTTCGGGATCTCGATCCGGTCGAGGTAATGGGGAGGGTGCGGCCGGCGAGCTCTCGGCGGGTGGGGTATAGAGCTTCTCATAGTAGGCGGCAAATGCTTCGACAATGTCAGGGTCGTCCGTGAGTAGTGTGCCATCCGGTGACTTGATGGCGCGCACATGTCCCCTGTTTTGTTGCCGCCTCTCCAGCCAGGCCAGTGTCTTATTTGCTTTGTCGCCCCGTTCATAAATTTGACTCCGGACTAGCTTGTGGGCAGTTCGTGCTGTGTCCAGAGCTAGGTTACTGAGGGCATCTTGTGCCGTGGTCAGGGCATCCTTCGTCTCTCGGTCGTTGCGCTCCAGGGTCTGTCTTTCACACTCCAGGACATATGCCTCTGCCTCTCTGATCTTCTGGGCTGGTCTTCTTTGGTGGGCAGAAACCGCCGAGAGAGCTTCTCCCCGAAGAACTGTCTTATATGCCTCCCAAAATCACGATCGGGCAATCCACTCAGCCCTCATTGAGGTCAAAAAACTGTTGTCTTTTTTTCCAGTTCCTCCGCTATCTCGGGGAGCCGCAGATGGTATGTGTTCAGACGCCAGTTGCGATCCGGACCTGGGCAGGCGCTCTTTAGGGTTAAGAGGAGTGGAGAGTGGTCTGAAACGCCCCTTGCGAGGAACTCAGCCGCCAGGAGTCTGTGGTTTATGCTACTGGGAATGAAGGCATAATCGATCCTGGAGAACGATTTGTGCGCGCCAGAGAAGAATGAAAAACCGGCCTCGTCGACATGGAGTGAACGCCATGTCACCGTCATTCCCAGGGCTTTGGCGATCAAGGCGAGTGGCGTAGAGGCTGGGCGGCCTCCGGATCTCCTATGAGATCTATCGAGATCAGTGTCCATGACCTTGTTAAAGTCCCCTCCTATCACCCACAGATCGGCCTCTTCCTCCAGGAGGACATGCCGCAGTTCAGACAGTAGTTCCTTCGTGAGCGTGGGGGGGGGCATAAATTGCTGCGAGGCCCCATTTTTCGCCCCAGACATCGGCGAGCAGCAACACAACGGCCCCGGTGGTCAGCTCTGACCTTCCTAACCTGTAGGGGGACGCGTTTGTGAACGAGGATCATCGTGCCCCTGGCGTCTTTCGTGAATCCGGCCTGGTAGGTGTGTGGGTAGTTGGACCTTTTGAAAAAATTGGAGTTCGTACCGATCAGGTGTGTTTCGTTTAAAAGAGCTATGTCCGGCGAGTAGCGATTAAGATATTGGAGCACCAGCCTTCGCTTTATGCAGGAGCCCAGTCCATTAACATTCCAGGACAGTAAGGAAATCTTGTTGGAGGTCATCTTATCTGCGTGGGTGCCGTGGCTCGTCTGGACGGATCAATGGCAGGTGCATAGTGTTCAAGGGAGCGCAGGGGTGCTTCCGCAGAGGAGACGCCAGTGGGTCGCTCCATGACGACCCGCCAGTCACTTGGAGAGCAGTAGTGTTATTAGCCGTTTGGCCCGGAGGCGGTGCGCACCCCCCTCGCCAGTGCCTGTCGGTGTCATGCCTTCTCGATCCATAATTCGGATTCCTTATATGCCTAAAACGCCCCCACCCCTGTACTCCACCCCCCCCCCCCCCACCCCACTGGGAGCACCTGTCGCCCAAACATCTAACTGATAACTTATTGAACTTCCTCGGGGTCGCCCGGACTGCGATAGCGCTTGCAACGCACTAGGTGTGGCAGCCGCTAAGTGAGCGTTCCCATATTAATGTGTTGCAGAATCGTCCCCACATTGCGTAGAGTTTATCCCTTCTCTGTAGGGTTTCCAGCCGTGCCGTCACCTGCATTAGTCGGGGATCGAGGGGGCGAGGGCCGCTCGGGCCGGGGTTTTTGTATGGGCGGGCCCAGTCGTGTGCGCCCCGCTCCAGGGCCCGAGAGGATTTGAGTTTCAAGCCAGTCCCATGCCTGCCTGGGGTTGTGGAAGAGGTAGGTGGTGCCCTCGTAGTAGACTTTGAGTAGTGCCGGGAAGAACAGGGCGTATTTGACTGATAATGACTGGAGTTTCTTCTTAACCGAGTCGAATGACTGGCAGGCCTTTTGAACTTCCTTGGTGTAATCGGGATAGAATCCAACCTTATATCCATTGTAGGTGATCGGGCCGGAGGCCCTGGCCATTTGCAGGATTGTATCGCGGTCCCGGTAATTGAGCAGCCTTGCGATCATATTTCTGGGTGGGGCTCCAGGGGTAGGTGGGCCAGTGGGCACCCTGTGTGCTCTTTCTATGGAGAAAAATTTGGATAGCTTTTTAGGAGCAAAGACGTGGGTCAGCCAGTCCTCCAGGAACAGTTCGGCACAGGGGCCCTCCTCTTTCTCCGGTATTCCGAGGATCCTCAGGTTATTGCGCCGCGCTCTCCCCTCATTGTCCTCAGCGCGGTATTCCAGTTGGGAGACTTTCTGAGCAATTGCGGCGAGGTGTTCCAGGCAATGGACGGTGTCTTCTGTGACACCCTTTGTTCCGCCTCGCCCACCCTGGCGGAGAGGTTGCGTAGATCCTGCCGAAGTTGGCATTCTTGATTGCTATCACATCAGCTAGGAGAATCTCGGAACTGAAAGGACTGGTCGTAGACCCGCCATACCTAAGATTCTTTAAGGACAAAGTGGTCCTGGCAACTAATCCTACGTTCGTCCCTAAAGGTCCGACAGTGTATCACAAACACTCGTCCATTGTTCTCCCTTCTTTCTTCGCCACACCATCATCGACAGCAGAAAAAGCTCTTCATACCCTGGACGTTAAGAGGGCTCTGAAATTTTACCTACATCGCACACAGGAACTCGGGTCTACTCGACAACTGTTCATCGCATATGGTCCGTCGACGAGAGGAAAAGCAATCTCTAAACAGGGATTGGCTCGATGGGTCTCATCGACGATTGCGTTTTGTCACTCCAAGGCCGGAAGGCCACTACAAGCATCCTAGAGCCCATTCTACAAGATCAATGTCCTCCTCAGCAGCTTTATGGGCAGGAATTCCGCTGACGGACATATGCCAAGCTGCGGCATGGTCGGTGCCCCACACTTTTACCCGCCACTACTGCCTTGCCAGGCAGCATGCGGACGAGGTGCAGATGGGAAGAGCTGTCCTGCGCCATCTGTTTCAGTAAGGTAAGCGCCACGCTGTGGAGAATGTTTTCTACCTTTTTGATGACAGTATACTTTCTGTGGGTAAGGTTATGAGTTAACTTATTCCTACTGTACATATGCATTGTGTAGTATGGGGAGGCTATATTACATTACATTCTCACCGCCGTCTCAAGTGTTACTGCTATACAATCTATTCTAAGCATTTGAATCCATGAAAGATCCAATGCTGGAGAAGGGAATAGTTTCTTACCTGTAACTCCATTTCTCCAGCATTGGTATCTTTCATGGATTCACATGCGCCTGCCAACTTCCCCGGAATGCATGTATTTGATTGATAAGTTTAACCCTTCCTACTTTGGAGGGGCC
Organism: Ambystoma mexicanum; assembly: GCF_040938575.1. Lineage (NCBI taxonomy): Eukaryota > Metazoa > Chordata > Amphibia > Caudata > Ambystomatidae > Ambystoma > Ambystoma mexicanum. The sequence goes on along the minus strand of NC_090924.1, from coordinate 675,497,044 downwards.
GAAATCTGAAGGGGAGCCGCGGGGGCGGGCCTCTTATACTGGGACGGCCTACGGAGCATGCATAGGCGAGTCCTAAAAGGACGTAGATAGGACACAAAAGTGTCGGAAGTTTTCCTATAGGAAAAGGCTGTATATGTGTACCGAGGGGTCCCAGTCTGAAGACGGGGAATATTCTAAGCATGTGAATCCATGAAAGATACCAATGCTGGAGAAATGGAGTTACAGGTAAGAAACTATTCCCTTACGCTCCTCCCCTCGCCCCAACCCCCCCACTCCTGCTCAAAAAGAGTGTGCACAAGATGCACCAGGAGCCAGTCACCATGATATTGGTGTCCCCCATTAGCGCTCTCTATACTAGATCCCTTTGTAACAGTTCACAAAGATAAAGTAGTTGTACGCACGCACCCTAGGTTTGCACCGTAATTCATTTAAAAATTCCGTGCCAACCAGTCTATAGAACTACCAACGTTTTTTCAAAAACCATCAAACTTGGGAGAAAAAAGCCTGCACACACTTGATGTGCGCAGAGCGGTCATGTTTTATATGGAAAGAACTAAATCAATGAGAAAAACGAATCCATTCTTTGTCTCGGTGGCGGCAGGAAGAGAAGGAAATAGTTTCTAAATCCACTATATCTAGATGGATTGTCCAATGCATCACTCTGTTTCTCTTGCTAAGAGAGAACTGCCCTTCAAGCCTAGAGCGCATTCTACTCGAGGCACTGGGGCTTCCATAGCATTCATTGCAAATGTTCCCTTAGTCCATTTGCAAAGCGGCAACCTGGAGTTCTGTACACACCTTTACAAAACACTATTGCCTAGACACACATTCTAGGTCTGATTCACAGGATGGACAAGAAGTACCAAGACATCTTTTCACTACTGTTCCTTCTCACAACCCACCTCCAACTGCTCGCTAGTCTATGCACAGCATGTGATTCTAAGCAGATTAACAAGCATCAGAAGACATGCATTACTTACCGTAAAAGCATTTCTGAGGATTGTATCTGCTTAGATTCACATGCGTCCACCCTTCCTTCCCTGCTCGGATGGAAGGAACATAGAAGTCTTATTACTTTCTCTCTTCTCTACTCACGATTGTCATAAGGCTCCCTCACAGCATTAAAAATACAATCTGAGGGACCTCGACGTGTGAGGGATTTTGGGTACACGACTCTTCATGTAGGGATGGTGTTTCAGGCACGCCCATGTCGACGTCTGCTTTCGATTCTCGAAAGACAAGATGCAGTAGTCTGCGGTTACCACTGGTTGTCGGACTATATGCACAGCATGTGAATCTAAGCAGATAAAATCATAAAATGCTTTTCTGGTAAGTTATGCATGTCATATCCCTAAAACTGACAACTTTATCTCCTATGATGCTGACGTGTACAAGAAATTAGCACTCAAAGACTATTGGAGGGATCAAGAGCAATTGCTCAAATTTTCTGAGGACTCCTTTCGATATAATTACTTATAGGAACGGGTTAACCACACATGGGCACTCCATACATAATGTACAATGGCAATTTGTAGTTGGAGCCCTTCATTGGAATGTTTTGGAACCTGTACCAGAAACATCTGATGGGTGCGAAGGAAATTAATCCCACTTCTGAATCCAAAACGGTGGCCACTACAGGAACAATATATTGCCTACTGAATGTGTGCATAAGTTGCAGGGCTACTCATGCAACTTAATGGAGTACAATAGTAATAGAGGGTATATTGGAGATTATATGCAGAATTAAACAGTCCAGGGCCGGATTACATCGCCAAAGCCGTCATTCAAAAAAAGAAATGGTATAATTTTTTTTTCTGGATCACCCTGTTGCAGAAGGTTTTCGTTAACGTGGACGAAAAAGGCTGCATACCGGCAAGCTGGAAAAAAAATCCATCTTAAACCTGGTCCATAAGAAGGTGAACGCAATAGAATCAGTAGATTATAGGCTGCTAGCCGTGATTGATTTATCTTGAAAGATTTATTTGCAATCTATTAACAAAATTGAACACCTGGACCATAGACAACCACCTAATAGCAAACTGACTGGATTCGGTAAAGGTGTGGGCACGTTGCCCAAGATCTGGTCATAATGGTGTCTCATTCGATCAACTCTAGCCACTGTGGATGCAAGGTTATATCAGTTTCAATGATTACATGGGCACATTTGCGTTTGATTTGCGCTAGACTCTGGTGGAAATTGGAAAAGTGGTGAGATGATCCTGATTTACTTCAATAACAAATACATCGAGACACTTCCGTCACCATCAGATGTAACTATAGGTCTCTTATCCCAGTCCTCTAAAGAGCATGTTAAATTGAATTGGGGGAAAAACCTGTGTTTATTGATCCTAGAAAGAAGTGTGCCATGAACGTTGCTTGGAAAATAAATGTGCCAATAGAAGTTAATTCTTGGGTATCTTGGTGTCCCCCTTTATAATAACCCTAGTAAGGCCTATTTGGAAAACAAGGTATCGAATTCCCTTTCTACATTCAGAGCAATAAAGAGCTATATAGCTTCCAAGGGATGCTTCTCCATGCAATTGAATGCATTTTGAAGATTTATAAGACTAGTTTAATCTCAGCATACTTTATGGAATTAAAAGCTTCCTTGAGAAACAAGTTTGACTAAATCAAATAAATATCAAACTGTGGTGCCCTGTACTTGTTCTTCGTGTGCCTGTCCCTGTGGAAGCAATTTGCATTGAGTTAGGACTCACTCACTTGCATACTTAGTGGAAGATTGCTCGTAGTAACTTATGTCAAAACTCTATATGAGCCAAACAATGACCTGTCCCTACTCAGTTTATTTTCAAATGTTATGGTGCATTTGTATAGCGCCTTGTATATCATTGGTAAGATTTCAAATCACTGTGGGTTGAAGACCCTTGGGGGAACGTAGTCCAAGTCGGTGGAGAAGGTAGGGTAGCCTATAGTACTTGGGTGCATTTGTTATGATAAAAAAAAATCAATAACTACAAAGATATTTAGTGAGTGTGTTAGAAATTTCATGCAGACATGGGTTCTTTTCCAGCAACTACTAATCAAGGTGCTTTTATAAAGGAAGGAAATCTAAAGCCCCTGGAATGGGGTGTCATTTCTCACTTGGAAATCCTATCTACTAAAAAATAAAAGTAGAGTATGTATTGCAGGTCTTCTTTTAGCGTACATCTTTTTGTTACATCACTAAAGTTAATGACTCACAACTCAGATTTCATTGTGCCTGCAATGTGCTTCCCATTTTTTTCCACAGTGGTGCTTGGTAAAACATTCAGCAGAAATTAAAAATCTGGTGCCTTTGTCAGACAGAACTTGAAACCTCATGACTTGTTATAACTCTTTGCCCAAAATTATGATAACATTACATGTTAGTTTAAAAACCAACTTCTATAACCTATCACATTTGCATGCTGATGAATTGTGGGCACAAGTATTTTCTGCCAAGGCATTGGTTGGTACTGCAGCAGCTTATCGTATATGGATTGAAGCTGAGGAGCTACTCTCGTCGCATATCTAAGTAGTATAGATTTGTCTTGAGTTTAATTTATCTTTTAATGTCTTTTCTTTTGAATTAAATTCATGGAATTCCCATTTGTGGGTGTCTTGGTCTTTGTGAGCAGTTGATGTTCAGAGAAGTGATTAAAGTAGGTGTACTTTAGATATTTCGGTTAACATTTCTCAAATATAGCAATAGTGTCTGAAGCATGAAGTCTCAAAGTCTATCCATGTCTGCGAGGATATGATAAATGATGAGGAAAGTGAGGAGGGGGGCGATGGGTACAGAGTTCAGTAGCAAGTTCTCAAAATGAGTGGACTGGTTCTGGTAAAGAAGGAATTTGGGAAGAAATATTAGTCTGATTTATCATAAGACTAACCTTTCAGCATTTTTCCGGCCATGCAGAGGGACAAAGTAGCAGGGCAGGCTATGGTGGGCAGAAAGCCCTGTTGTGAGGTTTCCACCAGGCCTGACAGCCACAAATGATACCGGTGGATTTGGAGAAATTAGTTCTTGTTTCGTAGGAATCTGCATGCAAGAGTCAGTGGTGGTGTTACAGCAGGTTTTCGAGGTGCCTAGTGCAATGTGAGGGAGGGTATTAGTTTGGATCGAGAGGTGCAGTTGGGATGCCGGTTTGCCCGAAGGTATTCAGATTGGAAGGAGAAGTGGTATCCCCAACAGCACAGGTTCGATTACCGGGTCTGCAAGTGTTAATCGGGAGTCTTTGTAAAAGGCAGAGGCTGATCAAAGAAGTCACACAGGAGCTTCTGGTGGCTAAAATGCAATGATCAACACAAGCGTGGAATTATTTAAAGCAATTTCAGTACGTAGTTCAATGATAAAGGTGGTCTGGGGTATTTGAGTGCATTAAGGGTCTCATTACAATTTGCCTTTGGTAGCTCTCGTTTTTCTTTCCGTGTTGGGACATAGCTGAGGATTAACTAAGATAGTGAGCATGTTGATGCTCCATTGTAGTCTTATAGAAAACTATCGTTTTTCTACGCCTGATAAAATAACTTGCTGTTCATGTCCTAAAAGCAATTTAATAAGATGAATCTATGCATTCTTAAATTTACGTAAACAGTGGTCATCTTATTTTACATGTACCTATCTGAATGTTGTATTCACATTTGTAACTCCTTGTAATTTTTTAGGAAGTTACTGATCCAGAGAAAGGATTCATTGAAGATGACAAGGTCACCTTTGAAGTCTACGTGCAAGCTGATGCACCACATGGGGTTGCGTAAGTGTTAATAGCTACTAGACTATTTGTATGTACCTTTTTAAATTGAGACAATCCAAAAAAAGGAGGAAATGGTGTTCAATAAACTTCATTTCGAGATGAAGTTTCAATTTACCAAAACAAACAGAAAAGATTCAGAGGAAAGAAAGGCAATCACTACATTGCAAACCAATACATTTGTGAATGCCAGAAAAACCTTACCCATTAGGTGACCACAAAAAGTAAACACTCCATATGGGGTGGGGCTGTGCAGAAGGGGAAGGACAACAGTAGGAATGCCCCAACATTAAAGGCTCGTTGCGTAGGTTAGCGGACTACCCAGTGCACTATTAGGATTTCTTTTTTACATTTCTACGGCAGCCCCTAGATGCTATCCTTTACATGTAGGTCATTTCTTCTCCTAAACTGTAACTTCTCTAATCTAGTTAAGAACAATAAAGCCTCAGTCTGCGTCTCGGCCCTCTGTTTTGCCTTCCATTTGTAAAGGCATTGGATATCTTTTGGAAACTCGTTGCCCCGATGAAGCAAACACTACAAAGTAGCCTGCGGTTTCTGAATATGGAATGGAACCATTTCTCGTTTCCAAATCTAGTCTCCTTCACACATATCCCAAACTGTGAGGTTTGGGTAGTCCCAGAGCAAATATCTTATCCAGGCACTTGCTACATTTCCAAAATTGACTATTCATAGTCAGATCTAGGTGACAGATCCATCCTCAAAGCTATTTGCTGCTGAACATGTTTCAAACTTAAAATGTAAATCTGCTTTTCTACTATGCTTCCCAGCTTCCATTTAGCATCCGTGAAGTCTGATTAGTTCTCCAGCATGGGGTCTGGCATGGATTCACATGCTCATGAATATTCCCCGTCGTCAGGCTGGGAATCCTCGGTAAAGAAAAAATCAGTATCAGTTTTGTTTCTGATCTGTCTTTCGTAGTAGTAACCAATCACTGATCTCTGCGTCATACTGACCACAGCCAATAACTGCCCTCTACCTAAGCCCCGCCTCTGGCAGCCATCTTCATATTTTTACCGCACGTTCAAGTGTTGGGATCCTCGTGCTATTGCTCTCAAGCGTTAGTGCTATTTTTTCATGTTTTTTCTCAAATAAATTTCTTTTTCGGTCAAAAGAGCCTCAAGCTCCACCGTTTCTTCATCCGATCAACGGGGACCCGTGTCGGATTAGTCTACGCCCCTCAAGGGTGAAGATTTCGTCGAGCCACGCTTTTGGAGGACTCCAGAAGTTTTTCAGGCCCATCTCGGACATGGCCCAGGAGAAGAGAAGCTCGACGCCCGGAAAGCTGTTCAGGGTCTGCCCTGGATGCCAGCTTCAGAATGTCTTTAAGGAGGACGAACACTCCCTTTGTCTTTACTGCTTACATGAGGACAAGACGCACGTGGAGAAGGACTGTGCTTTTTGCGGCAATATGTCGGAGCGGACCATGAATGACCGCCATCAACGTCTCGCCAACTGGCTGGAAGGGAAGAGCCCGTCAGGCGAGAAGAAGTAGTAGTCCGAGCGGTCTTCTAAGACCTTTGAGGACGCCCCGGCGACGGGGGTCCAACAGAAGGCCAAGCACCGCGAGTCCGCTGGCACCGGGAGCGCCGAACGGTCGGGCTCTACGGGCGCCAGGTAGGGCGCATCCTCCCCTGGCGTCATCAACCACAAGCCAATGCTCTGGCTCGGGTAAGAGGAAGGCCGAGCACCCGGCGAAGCTCCTGGAGAGACCCCGGTCGAGCTCGAAGGCCCGATCGGAGGGGGAGCGAGGCGGTGACCCTCCCCCCAAGGAGAAGGCGGTGAGTGCACCTAAGGTGGTGAAAGTCTTAATCCATCCGGCCAAGGCCTCTATCGAGACAGTCGCGGCGGCCCTGGTTCAGCCTGTGGAGGCTACACCAGTGGTGGCGACCTCGGGGCTCAGTCTCCCTGCCACCGCGGAGGGATTCCTCTTTCATGCCCATCGAAAGGACCCCCATGAAACCTCCGGAGAAGAAAAAGGGGGGGGCAGGAGGTTGTCGTGAATTCGGCCTCAACCTCTGAGGAAGAGCTGATCAAAGTCTTAAGCCACGGCGTTGGCGTGGAAGACCAACCAGTCGGGAGGAACCCCGACGTAGGAGACGACGAGAACGTCTAGGGTGCAGACGGGGCTCCTGACCGCCCGTCAGACTCCACTCAACCAGTGCCGCAAGACAACTCGGCGGCCATTTTGTTGGCTATACAGTCCTTATGCTCGGAAGGACGAGACTGCCGTTACCACCAGCGGAGGAACCGCTCCCGACGGGGGACCTGGAGCCAGGCCCTTCTGGGAGCCCTCCCCTAAGAGAAGGATGATTCATCCTCCACCTCCTTTTCAGCCATCGCGCCCTGTTCAGCCCTCCTCCCCGTCCACGAACGTGGGGATGATACGGGGACTGACACGGCCGCGACGGGTACAGACGATGAGGTTTACGACGAGGATCTCCCGTCGTCACCTCCCACCCGGGCTTCCCCGCCCGACGAGATTGGATCGTTTCACTCCATGATCGCCAGGGCATCCGAGCTTTTCCAGCTCTGCCTGGAAGAGAAGGAAGGCTTCCTTTATCAACGGCGCAAGGCCAAGAGGAAGACGGTCCTCTCTGTACCTCTACTGGACAATATTTGGGATGAGGGCCTTGCCCTCCTCAAGAACCCATCCCCGACGCCGGCTAGAAGGGATCGGTACGAGAAGAAGTACCGGGTCCCGGACGCGGCCCCCTTGTGCCTTCGGGCACAGCCGACGGCGGACTCGGTCGTCTCCGCGGCGGCCAGGAAGAAAGCGGGGTGGGGGAGCACGGCATCTACGTCGAACTCCCCGCCGGACGGCGAGGGAAAGAAATTGGACACGATGGGACGCAGAGTCATCTCGTCTGCAGCGACGACGATTAAGGCGGCCAACGCCTTGGCTATCGTAGCCCGCTACGACAGGGAGTTGTGGTTCAAACTGGCCCCCCTGCTGGACTTCCTACCAGACAAGAGGGCGGAAGCCCTAGAGATCTTGCAGGAAGGAGAGGTGGTGTCGGACCACGCCATTACGATTGCGACGGACATCGCCAACACTGGATTTTGCCAGTTGGGCAACGGCGTGTGCCTTAGGCGGCGTGGATGGCTCAAGGCTACTGACTTCCGTCAGGACGTGCAGACCAGAGTCTTGGACATGCCGTTCGACGGAAACGACCTGTTTGGGAAAACAGTGGACGATTCCCTACAAGCCATCAAGACTGACACGGAGACGGCCCGTGCTCTTGGTGTTCTCCAGCAACGACGGCCGCCCTTTGGGAGCGGCGGAGGCAAACGGGGTGCCTCCAAAGGTTCCAGCGGCGGATTTTCCACCTACCGTCAAGCGGCCCGTTCATCGTCATAAGAAGCTTTTACCTCATCCGCCTGTGCAGGCTCCGGATGCGCCCGTTGCAGGAGTTCCTGGACGCGCGCTGGATCCAGACAACGCGGCAAAGCCTCATCCAAGTAGGACTGAACCGGCCGTGGGGTCGGGCCCCCACCGAAGCACCCCGGTGGGAGGCCGGCTGGCGAGCTTCGTCAGCGTGTGGGAGTCCATCTCCACCGACCGTTGGGTGCTGGACGCCCTAGCTCAGGGTCACGCGCTCGAGTTTCTAAAGAGGTGCCCGCGCGTCCCCCCTGTGGCCAGGAAAGAACATCACATCCCTCAACTTCTCTTGCAGGTAAAGGCGATGCTCAAGAAGGGCGCCATCGAGCTCGTCCCAAAGAGGCTTCGGGGCTACGGAGTTTACTCAAGATACTTCCTCGTGAAGAAGACGACGGGAGGATGGCGTCCCATCCTGGACCTACGACGACTGAACAAATTCATCAAGGCACAGAAGTTCCGGATGGTCACCCTCCAAAACGTCCTGGGTCAGCTGGAGGAGGGCGATTTCCTGTCGTCGTTGGATTTGGAGGATGCCTACTTCCATATTCCCATCCTAAAGGGACACCGAAAGTTTCTCAGGTTCGTGGTCCAAGGGTGTCACTACCAGTTCAGAGCCCTTCCCTTCGGATTGAGGTCGGCACCCAGGGTGTTCACCAAGTGCCTTGCACCGGTGGCGGCGCAGCTGCGCCGAGAGGGGATCCACGTCTACCCTTACCTGGACGACTGGCTCATCCGAGCGAAGACGAAGGAGCTCGCCGTGGAGCACACGGCAAGGACCGTCCAACTACTCACGGACCTGGGATTCTCCATAAACTACGCCAAGGCCCACCTGGTGCCCGCGCAAGACGCATTGTTTCTGGGAGCAAAGCTCGACAGTGTCGCTTCTGGCCTCTCCGTCGGAGGAAAGGACGAGGGCCATCTTGGGCAAGGTGCAGCGGATGCTGGTCGCGGACGCGGCCAGGGTGGGGTCCATCAAGTCCCTCCTCGGAATGACAGCTTCGAGGAGAGGATCACACTCGACGAGAGCTTCCGACGAGCGATCCGGTGGTGGGGCACCCGCGCGCATCTGACGGCAGGCATGGACTTCCAGACCCCCGGCCACCAGGAGACCGTGACCACGGATGCCTCCCTGGAAGGGTGGGGAGCGCACACCGAAAATCTGCACGCGAGAGGCCTTTGGCTTCCGACGGAGAAGTCCCTCCATATCAACGTCCTGGAGCTCCGTGCAGTGTTTTGGGCCCTCAGGTCCTTTCTCCCGTCCCTCAGGGGCAAGGTGGTGAGGATCTTCACCGACAACACCACCACAATGTTCTACATCAGGAAGCAGGGCGGATCCAGGTCCCCAGCCCTGTCCAAGGAGGCGCAGGATCTGTGGCATTGGGCCGTCGCCCAAGGGATGTTTCTGGTGCCGTTTCACCTGGCAGGGATAAAAAAACACCATCGCCGACTCGCTCAGCAGAGAGCTACGCTCGTGCCACGAGTGGGAACTACGACAGGATCTAGTGGACCGCCTCTTCCGACGGTGGGGCACACCCCAGATCGATCTGTTCGCGACGGCGACGAACTCCAAGTGCCGGAGGTTCGCCAGCAGGTTTCCCCAGCCGAGGAGCATGGGCGATGCTTTCTCGTTCCCCTGGGAGGGCCTGTTTCTATACGCGTTGCCTCCATTGCCGTTGCTGATCCGGCTCATCAACCAGCTCAAGAGGTCACGGTGCAGGATGATCCTCGTCGCACCTGCGTGGCCGAGGCAGATATGGTTCCCGGACCTTCTGGACTTGTCAGCGTACCCGTCAATCAAGCTGCCAGTGGACACGGATCTTCTCGCCAGGGAAGGAGGCGCCATCCTCCATCACGACCCGAAGTCGCTGAACTTGCAGGCCTGGCTCCTGCAGCGTTAGAGTTTGGAGGATACGACATACCGGCCGACTGCAGAGAGGTTCTTGCAAAGGCCAGGGCGTCCTCAACTCTTAAATGCTATGGACACAAATGGAAGAGGTTCTCTGTCTGGTGCCACGCACAGAGGATTAACCCTCTACGGATTACGGCTCCCCAGGTACTGCCGTACCTTCTGACGCTGGCCAGGGCTGGACTGGCGCACGCGTCCATCAAGATTCATCTTGCTGCGATCTCCCGATACACCAGAACCACGGAGCGGACGTCTTTGTGGTCTTATCGTCTGGTGAAAGAGTTCATGAAGGGACTGTTCAGATCGTTCCCGCCGGTGAAGGCTCCGGCCCTGGCGTGGGAGCCCAACGTGGTGCTGACCAAGCTCATGGGACCTCCGTTCGAGCCTCTGCACTCGGCTCCGTTGAAGTTCTTGTCGTGGAAAACAGCGTTTCTTGTGGCCATCACCTCCGCACGAAGAGTGGGAGAGATCCAGGCCCTTTCCTGCAAGCCTCCGTACTTGACTTTTCACGACACGAGGGTAGTGCTCAGGACGCACCCCTCCTTCATGCCCAAGGTACCGTTGGAATTCCACCTCCACGAACCCTTGGTGTTGCCTGTTCTCTTCCCGTCGCCTTCATCGCCGGCCGAAAGGACTTTGCACTCGCTGGATGTGGCTAGAGCGCTGAAGTTTTACGTGGACCGCACAAAGTGTTTTCGGAAGACGTCACAACTTTTTGTGCACTTTGGACCTGTCAATCAGGGGAAGGCTCTCTCAAAGGCTTCCATTTCCAGATGGCTCTCCGGCTGTATCATGTACTGTCATCGGTTGGCAAACCGACCGCTGCCTGGCCGTCCGAGAGCCCATTCCACCAGAGTGATCGCAGCTACCACGGCGTTCCTATCTGGTGTGCCCTTGCTGGACATCTGCAGGTCTGCTACGTGGAGGTCGGCGCACACCTTCACGAGATTCTACTGCATCGACCGGGATTCCAGGGAGGAGTCCAGGGTCGGCCAAGCAGTGCTGCGCAATCTGTTCGCCTAAGGTGAGCCTGGTGAGGAGGTAAGAATTGCTTAAGGTTGTGTTTGATGTAATGCTTAATGTTGAGCCTTTGCCACCTCCCGTGGTTGTGTCTGTGTGTACTGCTATGTATTCTTTATTCATGAGCATGTGAATCCATGCCAGACCCCATGCTGGAGAAGGAACAAGTTACTTACCTGTAACTGTTCTCCAGCATGGGTCTGGCATGGATTCACATGCGAATCCTCCCACCTACCCCTCTGCGGCTCTTCACTTGGTCATACTGCCACTTCACGTGCTACCAAATCTGAAGATGGCTGCCAGAGGCGGGGCTTAGGTAGAGGGCAGTCATTGGCTGTAGTCAGTATGACGCAGAGATCAGTGATTGGTTACTACTATGAAAGACAGATCAGAAACGAAACTGATATTGATTTTTTCTTTACCGAGGATTCCCAGCCTAACGACGGGCAATATTCATGAGCATGTGAATCCATGCCAGACCCATGCTGGAGAACAAAAGTTACAGGTAAGTAACTTGTTCCTTATGCACACCAGGCGTCCTTCCTCATCTTTCAGTCTGTCAATAGGAAATGCTCCATAGCCAAGGAGACTAATCTAGATGTGGGGAGAGGGCATACCTGGTTAAGAATTCAGCACAAGGACCTTGATAAGCTGCCCAACAGTTAAATACTTCCTAGTTTATAATAGACACCAGACCTTACTGTACCTACCCATTTCTTATCAGCCAGCTTGTATTTAAATCTATTAATCACCATCCTATTTTTTTCCCCCACACATACTCTAGATCCTGGCTCCTCTTATTCAGCAGATTTTTGAATTTCTGTTTAAGCAGGGTTGCCCAATATGAAAGCCTAGTCATGAAATGTGTATTGCTTAAAGACTGCCTTGCTGAGCACTACTCCGTAAAGGGTGGTATTTGGTATTTGGACCAGTTTGTCATCTCTCCTTTTGCGACCAACTGCTTGTATGGGGTATGCACGGTCTTCTCAAGCTAGGAAAAAAGCTTCCTTTGCTAACCAATGTCTAGTCTCAATAAATGCTTGATGGTAGTACGAGAGGCTATCAAGTGGACCTTCTTAGAATCACATGCTCTGCATAGGCTGACATCTATTGGAAGCGGCAGTGTATTGCACATGAAATTTTCAAAGTTTAAAAAGGGGCGTGATGTACCCTATACCCATGATCCCTCATGGGTCGAGGTCCCTTGGGTCATTCTTTTCCGCCATTGTGATAAGTAATTACACCGAGTCTGTAGAGTTACTCATCCAAACCTCTTCTGTCGTTTGCACTAATTAGACTGCTGTTTCCCTAGAACATCTCGACTGCTGATCCCGGCTTATGAAACAGACTAACAAGTTACTTAACTTCTGCAGCATGGGGTCTGGCATGGATTCACATGCTCATGAATATTCCCCGTCAGGTTGGCAATCCTCTGTAAAGAAAAAATCAGTTTGTTTCGTTTCTGAACCGTCTATCTACTAGTAACCAATCATTGGTCTCTGGGTCATACTGCCCCCAGCCATTGACTGCCCTCTACCTAAGCCCCTCCTCTGGCAGCCATCTTAAGATTTTTACCACACGTTCAAGTGTTGGAACTGCTCGTGCTATAGCTCTCGAGCTTTTACTGCGTTTTGCGATTGTATTTTTTTTTGAAGAGTTTACCGGTCAGTCGAGCCTCAAGCTCCACCGATTCTACTTCCGATCGGGGACCCGTTTTGGAATTTTCTAGGCCCCTTAAGGGTGAATTTTTGTCAAATTGTTGCTTCTTGGAGGATTCCGGAAGATCTTTGAGGCCTACCCACATGGACGTGGCCCAGGACAAAGCAAACACGACGCCTGGATCCAAGCTGTTGAGCAGCTGCTCTGGATGCAGATTACAGAATGTCTTCAAGGAAGATGAGCACTCTCAGAGCCTCTACTGCCTTCACGAGAAATCGCACGTGGAGAAGGACTGTGCATTTTGTAATAACATGTCCGAACGAACATTGAAGGATCGTCTCGTTCGGCTCACCAACTGGCTGGAGGGTAAGAGCTCAGCAGCAGGTGAGAAGTCCCAGCGGTCTTCTAAGACCTTTGAGGGTGCTCCGGCGACGGGAGCCCAACAAAAGCCAAAGCAACGTGAGTCTGCGGGCACTGGGAGCTCCGATGGTTTGGGCTCCTTGGCTGCCAGGCAGGGCGCAATGTCAGACTCAATCAACCACGAGCCAACGCTCTGGCTCGTTGAAGAGGAAGTGGACAACCCGGGTAACCTTCAGGAGTAGCCCCAGTCGATGCAGACGGCAATAGCCGAGGTGGAGCGAGGCAACAACCCTCCCCCAAGGTGAAGGTCTCAGGTGCGCCCAAAGTCGCGAAGTCCCTGATTCACCCAGCTAAGGCTTCGATCGAAAGAGTCGTGGCAGCCCTGGTGAAGCCTGTGGAGGCTATCCCAGTGGAGACTGCTTCCGGGCCTAGAATTTCCCTGCCACCCCAGAGGGAATCCTCTTTTCAGCCCATCGGTAAGACGCTCGTGAAACCCCAGGTGGAGAAAGAGGGGGGGGGGGGCATGGTAAACATAACGGACACAGATATCACCTCTGAAGATGAGCTGGCTGGCGTCCCAAAGATCCTGGACAAGAAGTTTGAGGAAGTCTGATCCTTCGGGAGGGATCGCAATGAGGCGGACGTAGAAAGCGACAGTGGAGCTGACGAGGAGCCGCGGATCGTGGAGGAGACAGAGAATCCTACTCCCCAGCAGTTGATCCCGTCGCAACTGGTGCCTATGCCACAGGACAACTCGGGAGCAATCTTGATGGCTATTCAGGCCCTGTGTACGAAGATGACAAGGTTGCCCTTAACCCCAGCGGACGATCTAGCGGCGCCTGGACAGTCAGGAATCCCACCGAACAAGCGGAGGCAAATCCATCCTCCCCCTCCTTTCCAGCCCTCACCTCCTTCCCCTCAACCGAGGGACGAGACGGGAACAGAGACGGCGATGACTGCGACGGATGACAGAGGTGATGACGGGACGGATCACCCATCACCTCCTGCCCGAGCCTCCCCTCCTGACGAAATTGGCTCTTTCCACGCCATGATCGCCAGGGCTTCGGAGCTGTTCAAACTTTGTCCCGAAGAACAGAAGGAGGGTTTCCTCTACCAGCGACGGGAGGCCAAGAGGAAGACACCCTCTCAGTACTGTTATTAGACTACATCTGGGATGAAGGACTGTCGCTACTCAAGAACCTATCCACTTCTCCTGCGAAGAGGCACCGGTATGAGAAGTACCGGGTCCCAGATTCTGCCCCGATGTGCCTCAGAGCTCAGCCGTCCCCAGATTCGGTGGTCTCTGCAGTGGCCAAGAAGAAATCGGCTTGGCCGACAGGGATCTACTTCCACTTCCCCACCTGATGGCGAGGGGAAGAAGCTGGACGCCATGGGGAGACAAGGCATCTCGACGGCGGCGACCATCAAAGCGGCCAGCGCCCTCATGATCGTGGTGCGCTACGACAGGGAGCTGTGTTCAAGATCGCTCTCCTCCTGGGTTTACTCCCAGACAAGAGGGCGGAAGCTCTTGAAATCCTGCAGGAAGGCGAGGTGGCTTCGGACCACGCCATCAGTGGCCACGGACATCGCCTACACCGGCTTTCGCCAAATGGGCAACAGCATTTGCCTTTGCTGACGCGGTTGGCTTAAGGCCACAGATTTCTGTCAAAACGTGCAGACCAGGGCACTGGACATGCCCTCGACGGGAACAACCTGTTCGGCAAGGCCGTGGACGAGTCGCTGCATACCATCAAGGCGGACACCGAGATGGCCCGGGCCTTGGGTTCTCTCCATCAACGACGGCCGCCTTTTTGGACCTCCAGAGGCAAGTCTGAAGGTGCCTTCGAAAAATTTGGTGGCGGTTCCTCGTTATACCACCAATTGGCCCGTTCGTCGCAGGAGTCCTACAGATGCTGCCGCAATGCCGGAGGACGTTGTCGCCAAGGCCTCGGAGAAGCAGGATTGAACGGGCCACGGCATCGGCCCCCACCGAAGCACCTCGGTGGGATGCCGGCTGGCGAATTAGTCAGCGTGTGGAGTAAATCGCCACCGATCGTTGGGTGCTGGACGTGCTGGCCCACATGCACACTCTGGAGTTCCAAAGAAAGTGTCCCTGTCTACCACCTGTGTCCAGGAAGGAAAACCACGTCCCACAGCTACTTCTGGAGGGACGAGTAATGCTGAAAAAGGGCGTGACAGAACTCGTCCTGAAGAGGCTGCAGGGCTCCGGAGTGTACTCGCAGTACTTCCTCGCCCGAAAGAAGACCGGTTTGCGACCCATCCTGGACCTTCGTCGTCTAAACAAATCAAGTTCCAGAAATTCCGGATGGTCACCCTCCAGCACGTGCTGTAACAGCTGGAGGAAGCCAACTTCCTATCGTCGCTGGATTTGGAAGATGCCTACTACCACATCTCTATTCTCAAAGGACATCAAAAGTTCCTACGATTCGTGGTCCAAGGGCGACACTATCAGTTCAAGGCCCTTCCCTTAGGATTGAAGTTGGCGCCCAGGGTCTTGAAGTGCCTGGCACCAGTGACGGTGCGGCTGTGCCTGCAGGGGATCCACGTCTATCCCTACCTGGACGATTGGCTCATCCGAGCAAAGTCAAGGGAACTCGCCGTCAATCACACAGCGAAGACGATCCACTGCTCAGGGATCTGGGAGTGTTATGGAGAATTCTCAATTTATGGCTAGTTTCCCTCACCTAGTGAGCCCCCCAGCAGCTTTGCTGGACTTCTGGAGTTAATTTATTTCACTAGGTAAGAGTGTGAGCTTTTCCCCCACTCTTACACATGTTTTGCCATGTGTATTTGCGCTGTTTTTGTGATTGTGGACTCTGCCGTAAACCACTTCATTAGCCTACTTCTTTTGTGTTACACTGCACCTTCAATGCAGTGACATAGGGTTGTCTTTAGACTTCCCACCGACTCCATTTCTGAGGCTGACTACTGTCCCCCAGAAAAAGGTAACGTTGCCATTAACTTTACTTAGTCATTTAGCCACAGATCTAGTACACATCTTACATGGAGTACTGGAACGGGTTTTAACATTTAGACTTGGCTGGTAGCAGTGGTATCTACTCTAACTTTTCTACCGCGATTATGCTATATAAACGTGGTATTGTTTTAGGCTATTATATTAGCCTCGAACTTAAACCCGCTTGACCACATACTTTTTCTTTTGGCTCCGGTCTGGTTTAGTCGCCAATTCTTTTGGTTAAAATCCTTCTTGTTTTTTACTTTGTGCGGCAAACCAGGTTTGCCTCCTTTGTTCACTGTCTTTTGGTGGGCTTCTGCCAAGAAGCCCTCCTCTAGGCGCTTGGGTGTCTAGGTGGGCTGAATGAGGGAGGGGTGTAGTCACCCCCTGCACAGGGTATCCTAGGAAACCCAAGTCGCACTTTGCCATGATTGGCTGAGGTGGTTGTCTGGGCTGGACAACCCCCCCTGCTGTGTGATTGACAGCCAGGGTTTATGAATGGGGGGATTTCCGCATAAAAGGCAGGTCTCTTGGGCTAGAAGTTAGTTGCCACTGGAACTACAAGGAACCGAAGAGAAGCGGAGAAGACAGCTGCTGCAACTACCCCGTCCCGGTGAAGCCCTGTTGCAGTCCTGAGCCATCTACCCTTCGACGACCAGAGAAGATCCAGTCCGGAGTAGTCTTCCCTTGAGCCTGGTGGGGATAACCAGCTCATCATCCACAGCCAGAGGATCCTCTTCTTGGTCGAAATTGCTGCACACTGCTGTAGTGGTCCGGATAGCCTTCTGTAGAGCCTCTCCTGTTTTTAAGGAGTGCACCTTTTATTCACCGTCGCTTATGCCGGCCTCATCCCTGTGTGGTGCAGACCCCTCCAGAAGTCCTTCACACCGAAGCTCCAGGAACCGTGGGTCTGCAGGAAACTACCAGGAACAACTGCTGTGGCACCAGCGTCTTCATTGAATAAGGTACTAAGCTCTGCTTGAAGAGTTAGTTTGAACCCCTTTTCTTCGCCTCCAAGGCTTTCCCTTGTTTTCCCTTCTCCTTCTCCTTATAACGTTTGCTTCCTCTCACAATATCCAAGTACTCCTGGCAATGTTGAATCTTGAACTATCCGACTGTGATCCTCGACAACAGGAACCTGGTTCCACTTGACACTGGTTCCGGCCTATTGACTCTTGAATTTCTGTCAACTAGTGTCTCTGATTCTGTCTGTCTTGACAAAAGTATTGCCTATGATTTTGGCCCCCAACTCTCTGGTTAATTCAGGTGCTAAGTGTGTTTTTGCCCCGGTAACATTTCTTGCCGCGGATACGCTTTTCTTTAGTAAGACCGAACTTTCATTACTGTCAAAAAGTGATCGCAAGTGTATTCCCGGTAACATCTTTTGTTTCACAACACCGGTCTGTTAAAACATAGGATACTTACCTTGAGTTAGTGTACCAAAGTGAATTGGTTGGTTGTAGTGTATTTTGCATGTGATTCTGAATTAGTAGAAGTTTTGTGGTTATAACAAATGGTTTAAAAATAAATGTACTTATAATTTTTTACCTGAAATCTTGAGTCAGTGTTTGCTTGAGTCACAGTAATTGTGGTCCCTTTGTGTAATCTCTGCTGCTGCTGATATACTCTTGAGATGAGCCTGGCTGCTCTGCTACTGCTACCACTTTAACATAGTAGTACAGGTTTGTACCAAAGGTAAAACTTGTATAGCCACCTGTAGACTCAATTGTGTGTAGTGGTCCCTAAGGGCACTGCACAGGATTCTGCCTAACAGGGATTCTCGATCTACTTCGCGAAATCCCACTTGGTACCGTCGCAAGACGCCCTGTTCCTGGGAGCCAGACTGAGAGGATGAAAGCCATCCTGGGCAAGGTACAACGGCTGTTGACCATGGATGTGGCCAGGGTGATGTCCATCAAGTCCCTTCTCGGAATGATGTCCTCGTGCATCTACCTTGTGCGCCTATGCAGGTTGCGGATGCGTCCACTGCAGGAGTTCCTCGACGCCCGTTGGATGCAAGCAGCGGGCAGCTTTGACAGGATCTCACTCAATGAGACTTTACGCCAAGCGATCCGGTGGTGGGGCACCTGCACGCATCTGGCGGCGGGTATGGACTTCCAGACGCCGGCATATCAGGAAACGGTGACGGACGCCTCCCTGGAAGGATGGGGAGCACAAAGCGGAGAGCTTCACGCAAGAGGCCTTTGGCTTCCGGAGGAGAGGTCACTATTCATCAACGTCCTGGAGCTCCGAGCCGTGTTCTGGGCCCTCGTCTCTTTCCTTCCGTCCCTAAAGGGCAAGGTGGTAGGGGTCTTCACCGACAAGAACACCACGATGTTCTAGATCAGGAAGAAAGGGGGGGGGGCAACAGATCCCCAGCCCTATCCAAGGAAGCACAGGATCTGTGGCACTGGGCTGTTGCCCAGGGGATGTTCCTGGTGCCCTTCCATCTGGCAGGAATAAAGAACACAATCGCTGACTCACTCAGCAGGGAGGTGCGCTCGTGCCACGAGTGGGAACTTCGGCAGGATCAAGTATCTCCTATTGCGACGATGGGGCAATCCCCAGAGCGACCTATTCGCAACTGCGAGGAACGCCAAGTGCCTTCTCATTCCCCTGGGACGGCCTGTTCCTGTATCCGCCACCCCCCTTGTTGCGACTCATCATTCAACTCAGACGGTCCTGGTGCAGGATGATCCTCGTCGCACCGGCATGGCCGAGGCAGATCTGGTTAGCACACTTTCTGGACATGTGAGCCCCCAAATTCCGCCCCCCCCCCGGTAAAATTACGGATGGACGCAGATCTTCTCGGCAGGGAAGGAGGCGCCAGCCTCCATGACCCAGGATCGCTGAATCTGCAGGCCTGGCTCCTGCAGCACTAGAGTTCTGAGGGTACGAAACCCCGGCTGACTGCAAGGAGGTGGTTGCAAAGGCCAGGGCGCCCTCGACTCTCGTGC
Source organism: Ambystoma mexicanum (assembly GCF_040938575.1). Classification (NCBI taxonomy): domain Eukaryota; kingdom Metazoa; phylum Chordata; class Amphibia; order Caudata; family Ambystomatidae; genus Ambystoma; species Ambystoma mexicanum. Next base: position 675,478,032 of record NC_090924.1, on the reverse strand, counting down.
TATGGACACAAATGGAACAGGATCTCTGTCTGGTGCTGTGCAGACGATTAACCCTCTGTGGATTGCGGCCCCTCAAGTGCTGCCGTACTTGCTATCGCTGGCCAAACCGGGACTGGCACATGCCTCCATCAAGATCCATCTGGTAGCTATCTCCCGCTACACCAGAACTCCAGGGCGGTTATCGCTGTGGTCTGTTCCGATCGGTCCAGCCGGTGAAAGCATGGGAGCTCAACATGGTGCTGACCAGGCTCATGGGGCTGCCATAGGAGCCTCTGCTTTCAGCACCGTTGAAGTTCCTGTCATGGAAGACAGCGTTTCTGGTGGCCATCTCCTCCGCACGGTGAGTGGGAGAGATACAGGCCCTCTCCTGTAAACTTCAATACCTGACATTCCACAAGACAAGGGTAGTGCTGAGGACGCACCCCTCCTTCATGCCCAAGGTGCCATATGACTTCCCTCTCAACGAGCCCTTGTTGTAACCTGGTCTCTTTTCGTCGCCGGCTGAGAGGACTTTGCACTCGCTGGATGTGGCTAGAGCGCTGAAGTTCTACTTGGACTGCACGAAGAGTCTTCGGAAGACATCACAGCTGTTTGTAAACTTTGGACCTATGAACCAAGGGAAGGCCCTCTCAAAGGCTTTCATTTCCAGATGGCTCTCCGGCTGCATCATGCACTGTCACCAGTTGGCAAACCGACCATTGCCTGGCCGTCCGAGAGCCCATTCAACCAGAGCGATCGCTGCTACCACAGCGTTCTTGTCTGGTGTGCCCCTGCTGGACATCTGCAGGGCTGCTACATGGAGGTTGACGCACACCTTCACGAGATTCTACTGCGTTGACCAGGATTCCAGGGAGGAGTCCAGAGTCTGCCAGGCAGTGCTGCGCAACCTGTTCGCTTGAAGGTGAGCCTGGTGATGAGGTAAGGGATTCTTAATTTTTAGTTGTTGAAATACTTAATGTTGAGCCTTACCACCGCCTGTGGTTGTGCATGTGTACTGCTATGTATTCTTGTGTTCATGAGCATGTGAATCCATGCCAGGCCCCATGCTGGAGAAGGAACAAGTTACTTACCTGTAACTGTTGTTCTCCAGCATTGGATTTTTCATGAATTCACATGCTTAGAATATTCCCCGTCGTCAGACTGGGAACCCTCGGTACACATATATAGTCGTTTCCTATAGGAAAAAACTTCCGACACTTGTGTGTCCTATCCACATCTACGTCCTCTCTGGGGCCGTTCACGCATGCCCTGTAGGACGTAGCGGTATAAAAGCCCCGCCCCCGCGGGTCCCTTCAGATTTCAACAGTCTCCAAAGATAGTGGTATCTCCTTGCGTAGTCTCTACTGCTAGATTTTTCGAATTGTCGAACTCCTGTGAGTTTGTTAATCTTATCGGAATGTCGGGAAAACCTCTATTTCGCCCGTGTGCCACGTGCGGACTGAAGAAGGTTTACGAGGGGGACGGCCATTTAGACTGTATTTATTGCCTCCACCCTCACCACTCGGCAGACCAGTGTGAAATATGTAAAGGTTTTTCCCAGAAAACCCTGAAGGATCGAAATCGACGGCTGGTATCCTGGTTAAATGACGGTGCGGGAGCGTAACCTCAGTCAGAGGTGGGCTCTGTGCGCAGCGTGGCCTCTGCGAAAACATCAGGAGCCCCTCGACGCTCAACTTCGTCGGAACCTACGGCTAAGAAGCCACGACCTGCGGAAAAGGACGTTCCACGAAGTCACTCTTATAAGGACTCTTCCAAAGACTGCAAGAAAGACATCTTCGTCAACTTCGTCGAAGAACGGAAAGGCCTAAATCCTCCTCGGGCGATCAACACAGATCAGCCACGAGTAGAGATTCGGATAAACGCAGGGAGAGCGCTGTGAAGGCGGGATCGCCTAAACCACCTGCAGGCCCAACGTCGACTGCGACGAACCAGTCGGTGTCCTTACTGCCGCTGACGCAGTTGATTTCACCCGTCATCAACCCAGCGACGACCTCGGCGACGATGTCCTCGTCAACGGAAGTTCTGGCCTGGAGACCAGAAGTATTTGATATGGGGTTGCCTGACACATTGCTACAGGAACAGGCAGCGTCAATTGCCTCGAAAGAAGACGGCTTCAGAATTGTGAGCCCGGAGGACCTCGGTCTACGAGCCAGGTTTCCATCAGGAGCAACCTGCTCTCAGGTGTTTACCCAACCTCCAAGCTCTCAGGCGACCCTGTCCATGGAGGTACTGTCCTCCTTACACTCGCTGCTGAAATCGCTGGACGAAAGGCTTCCACTCATACCGTCGACACCCCCCGTCGACGAGCCCGGCCCTTCACACCGCCCGACCAGATCGATCGGGGTTCCAACTACTCCAGCAGTCCAGGAGGAAGGTGAGCTTTAGGACTCCCTATCTGACCACGGGTCAGCGTCCGATATATCCCTCTCACCATCTAGGGATCCATCCTGGGTGTCGCATGTGGAAATGGAAACACCAAAGAGTCCCACTCACCCGTCACCACCGGACGATATAGGTTCCTTACATTTTATGATGGAAAAAGCATGCAAGGAGTTTGGCCTGGTCCAACAGGAGGAGAAAAAGGACGGTTTTCTTTTTGACCATATGGGCAAGAGTAGACGCTCAATATTCTCAATACCCATTTTAGACCATGTCTGGAAAGAAGGTGTTCAAACCATGCGTCACCCATTTTCTGAGCCGGCTGTCAAAGGCCGCATTGAAACGAAATTTAAAGTACCAGACTCTACACCGAAGTGTCTTTCGGCTCAACCTACACCGGACTCGGTGGTGTCGGCGGCGACGAGAAAAGCAAAGGCCCAGCATAAATGCTCTACCCCTCTAGATAATGAGGTGAGGCGCCAAGACGTGTTTGGTAAGAAGGTTCTTTCTGTGGGGGCCTCAACGGTGAAAGCAGCTAACTCCCTGGCGATTGTGGCCTGATATGACCGGGAGATGTGGCACAGACTGGCACCTATCCTGGACCACCTCCCGGAAGAACGTAGAACGGCAATGTCCCTGGTTCGAGAAGGTGAAGAAGCATCGAATCATGCTATTAACATAGCGGTGGACCTGGCAGATTCGGGTTTTAAACAAATAACGGAGTTGTTCTAAGACGCCAGGCTTGGCTTAAGTGCACCAACTTCAGATCCGAAGTACAGTATAAAGTTTTGGACATGCCCTTCGAAGGTGATCTTCTCTTCGGAGAAAAGGTGGACGAGGCCTTGAAGGGCATGAAGGAGGACTCAGATACAGCACGCTCGTTGGGTTCTCTCCAGAGTGGTAAGCCCTTTCGTTCTTTTCGTCCCTTTAGAGGAGCATCTGGAAACTCAAGATTCTCAGCAACCAGGGATAGATCTTTTGGTAGATCAGCGTATCCTTCCCAAGGATATAGACGCGCCTCTCAGACCTCAAGCCGGCGCAGAAACTTCCAGTCTTCCAAGAGACGACCAACTTATTCGTCGTCGACGAGCAAACAGAGACCAGCAATGACGGGAAGCGTACCGTTCTGGGAGGAAGAGTGTCAAGCTGCATCGAGGAATGGGAGACCATCACAACAGATCAGTGGGTTTTGGACACTGTGAGGTACGGACATTCCCTACTATTCAAATGCAAACCTCCAAAATGTCCACCAATACACCTATCCCAGCCACATCTAAACATCTTGCGGCAGGAAGTAACACTCATGTTACAGAAAGGCGCCATCGAATTAGTCCCTGCATCGCAGAAAGGCCTAGGGGTATACTCACGGTGTTTTGTGGTAAAGAAGCCAAACGGAAAATGGCGCCCTATTCTCGACCTGCGAGACCTCAACAAGACCCTACAGAGTCAAAAATTCAAAATGCTTACACTGCAGGAGGTGATCAGATCCGTCCAAAGGGACGATTTTTTGGCGTCACTAGATCTACAGGACGTGTACTTCCACATTCCGGTGTGTCAAAAACACAGGAGGTTTCTGAGGTTCATGGTAGGTCAGACACACTACCAATTTGCAGTGCTCCCATTTGGTCTAAAGTCCTCCCCAAGAACGTTTACAAAATGTTTGCACCTGTGGCAGCCTGGCTGCGAAAGAGAGGGCATCATGTATACCCGTACCTCGACGACTGGCTTGTGAGGGGATCCTCCCCAGCGTCGACCAACGACAGCGTACAAGCCACCTTACAACTTCTGCAACGACTGGGGTTCGCAGTGAACTTCGAAAAGTCTTCTCTAAAGCCCTCAAGGAGCTTGAAGTTCTTGGGAGCTCAATTCGAAACCCACTCGGGAATAGTGAAACCGTCCCTAGACAGAATATTGAAGATCGAACAACTGACGAGTCAACTTCGCCTACAGAGCACATTTCCCGTGAGAAAATATGTGGCAATCCTGGGTTCCATGGCTTCGTGCATCCACCTAATAGCAAACTGCCGATTGTTCATGAGGCCTCTACAGGAGTTCCTGTCGGACAGATGGAAGCAGGCCACGGGCCGGTGGTTAGACAGGATAACCGTCGACGACAAGGGTGTCATCAGATCCCTTTAATGGAAAATCTTTCACAACCTGGACAGAGGGGTTCCTCTACAAGAGCCGGAATTTCAGAACACCATCACGGACGCCTCCCTGACGGGCTTGGGAGCACACATGAACGATCATCAAACCCAGGGCAGATGGTCTTCGACCGAATCGCACCTACACATCAACGTGCTGGAACTGAGGGCAGTGAGATGGGCCTTGAAATCATTCCTTCCACATATCAAAGGATCAAAAGTAAGAGTGCTGACAGACAACACAACAGCCATGTTCTACTTGATAAAGCAAGGCAGCACCAGATCCAGGACCCTTTCGGCGGAAGCTCAAAAGATCTGGCACTGGGCGTTGAAACACAACATATCCTTAGTGGCTTACCATCTCCCGGGTGTGAAGAATGTGCAAGCGGATTCCCTGAGCAGGACAATGGCTCAAATACACGAGTGGGAGCTGGACACCGGTCAGCTACAAATAATCTTCGAAAGGTGGGGGAACCCCTCAATCGACCTCTTCGCAACGAAAGAAAACAGGAAATGCGAACAGTTCGCGAGCAGATGGCCTCAAAAAGGATCCCTGGGGGAAGCGTTCTCGTTTCCTTGGACGGACAAATTCCTGTAAGCTTTCCCTCCGTTCCCCCTTATACGGAGGACAATCCAGGGGATTCGCAGGTACAAATGCCGGGTCATTCTAGTGGCACCGTATTGGCCGAGACAACCATGGTTTTCCGACCTACATCTGTCGTTGGAACAGCCTATAACTCTCCAGAAAGTGCCGAACCTACTGTCCAGGGACAAGGGAACGGTGTGGCACCACAATCCGGACAGCCTCAACTTAACAGCATGGCTCCTGACTTTTCAGAGTTTGGCAGCTTGAAAGTCTCGTCGGATTGCCGGAGAATTCTGCAGGCGGCTAGGGCCCCTTCGACTAACAAATCATAGATATGCAAATGGCGAAGGTTCTGTACGTGGTGTCGGACACAGCATGAAATTCAGCCTTTAGAAGTAACCCCTGAACAAATTCTTCCGTATCTTCTTCACCTAGCTGAGAGTGGGCTGTCATCATCGTCCATCAAAGTGCACTTGGCGGTCATTTCAAGGTTTACGAGGAGGAGACCGTCTTCACCATTATTCAGTGACAGACTGGTGAAACATTTCATGAGGGGTCTCTTTAGAACTTCCCCCCTACGAAACGGTTCCCACCGTCGTGGAGTTTAAATGTGGTGTTGGCTGCCTTAATGAAGCCTCCATTTGAGCCAATGTCCTCTTCATCCATGCAGTTCCTAACTTGGAAACTGGCTTTCTTAATTGCCATTACATCGGCTAGAAGAATGTCGGAATTACAGGCATTGGTCATAGATCCTCCATATGTGATTCTTTAAGGACAAAGTAATTTTATCAACTAACCCTACTTTCATCCCGAAAGTACCGACAGTCTATCACAAGCACTCGACCCTGGTCCTTCCTACTTTCTTTGCGTCCCCATCGTCGGCGGCGGAAAAAGCCCTTCATACTCTGGACGTCAAAAGGGCGTTAAAATTTTACCTGCAAAGGACGCAAGATATCAGAACTACCAGACAGTTGTTCATTGCCTACGGTCCGTCGACGAGAGGAAGGGCAATCTCCAAGCAAGGCCTGGCTCGTTGGGTCTCTTCGGCAATTACTTTTAGTCACTCCAAGGCTGGGAGACCCCTACAAGGACGCCCTAGAGCCCATTCCACGAGATCGACAGCCTCCTCCGCGGCTCTATGGGCAGGAATTCCTCTGACAGACATCTGCCAGGCGGCGGCATGGTCTGTCCCACACACGTTTACACGCCATTACTGCCTGGAAAGGCAGCACGCGGATGAGGTACAGATTGGAAGGGCAGTTCTGCGCCATCTGTTTCAATGAGGTAAGCCAAAAACGGTTAAGCTTTTCTTTTGCCTCGTCTATTCTGGTTCTTTAGTGTGTCTGTTTTGAGCAATATATGTATGTATATATGTATGTATTATGAATATGTATATATCAGAAAATATGTTGCTGCCTACGTGCCTATATATTAGGTTTTGTGGTGTTTTTTGTGGTGTATGTTACATTGCATTCTCACCTCCTTCTTTTAGGATACTGCTATACAATCTATTCTAAGCATGTGAATCCATGAAAGATCCAATGCTGGAGAAGGGAGTAGTTTCTTACCTGTAACTCCATTTCTCCAGCGTTGGTATCTTTCATGGATTCACATGCGCCCACCAGCCTCCCCGGAATGCAATGTGCAAGATATGTGCATAAGCAGGTTCTCCTTTCTACTTTGGAGGGGCCGAAATCTGACGGGACCCTCGGGGGCGGGGCTTTTATACCGCTATGTCCTACGGGGCATGCGTGAACGGCCCCAGAGGACGTAGATGTGGATAGGACACACAAGTGTCGGAAGTTTTTTCCTATAGGAAACGACTATATATGTGTACCGAGGGTTCCCAGTCTGACGACAGGGAATAGTCTAAGCATGTGAATCCATGAAAGATACCAACGCTGGAGAAATGGAGTTACAGGTAAGAAACTACTCCCTTCTCTAGCATGGGTCTGGCATGGATTCACATGCAAACCCTCCCTCCTACCCTTCTGCGGCTCTTCTCTTGGTCCTACTGCCATTTCACGTGTTACCTAATCTGAAGATGGCTGCCAGAGTAGGGGTTTAGGTAGAGGGTAGTTATTGGCTGGGGGCAGTATCACCCAGAGACCAGTGATTGGTTACTAGTAGAAAAGACTGTTCAGAAACGAAACTGATTTTCTTTACCGAGGATTCCCAGCCTGAGGACGGGGAATATTCATGAGCATGTCAATCCATGCCAGACCCATGCTGGAGAACAAAAATGACAAATAAGTAACTTGTTCCAAACTGTAATGTTTTTTCGACTGATGTTCCTCGCATATATTCCTCATCTTGTGATATTCGCCAGCTTCACTGCTTTGGAAAGAAAAGTCAGCAGGGGGCGCTGTGCATTAGGTTGTGGCATCGATGTCCCTCGACGGGCTCCGTACCGTGTCAACGTCCCCTTCAGTATAAATAGCTTGTGCGGTACCCGTTGGCTTCAGTTCTGTTTTTTCGAGGAAATATTAGATGAACACCCAGGCATGCCCCATGACTGATACTCTTCGTGAGAGGTAAGTGTAAGAAACGCAAACTGTGCTGCGGTGTAGGATGGGACGGTCGATGAGGGAATACGTGGGAGGAACCTCCAGTGGAAAGAACGTTACAGTTGGTAAGTAACTTGTTCTTCGAATTGATTGTGTCCTCCCACGTATTCCTCATCTTGTGATAGATTCCCATAGCAGTGGTAAATTTGGAGGTGGGAGTAGTAGTTGTTCTCATGGACGAAATTAAGTACTGCTTTGGCAAATCCTCATTGGAGGAGGCGGCATCTAAGCAATAATGCTTCATGAAGGTATGCATTGATGCCCCTGTTGCAGCTGAACATATATCTGCTGCAGGGACTCCCCTCTTCAAAGCTGCAGAAGCAGACCTTTCCCCTTGTGGAATGGGCTCGTTGCCAATCCAGTGGGTCTTTTCCCGCTAATCTGTAGCACTCAATTATAGCCAGAATGATCAGCAGGATATAGTTTTTGTCACTGCTAATCTCAATTTATGACCTGTATAAAGTTTTGACGTAACTTTGACATTCTTGAAATGTAAAAACTGAAGGTCCTTTTGGGGTCCAGTCTATGCAGTCTCTCCTTCTTTGCCCAAATGAGGAGGATGGAATGTTGGTAAAATGATTTTTTTCTGACAAATGGAAGTCAAACTCCTTTTTGTTAAGAAAGATGGTTTAACTTTAATAACTACCTTGTCCTTGTAAAACTTAGTATATAGGGGTTTACATGAGAGCCTGTAGTTCACTGGGAATTCTGGAATATTGTTACCATCTGCAGATTGTGGAGAGCTCTCATCTCGGAGATGAATCTTTGCCCGAGGAAGTGTCCAAAACTGCTCCGATAAAGTGGAGTTTTTGGGATGGTATCATGTGGGACTTATTAAAATTGAGGGAGTAGCCCAGTTTGTGAAGGAAGTGACAGGTGATCAACAGATTTTTTTGAGGTTATTCGGGAGAACATGCTCTGATCAGCAAATCGTCCATGTTGGGGTAGACGTGAATTCCCCCCCCCCCCCCCTTCTCCTGAGACTCGCTGCCACCACCGTCATCAGCTTGGTGAGAACCCTCAGGCGGAGGTCAGCCTGAATGGCAGAACTCAAAACTGATAGTGAGAACCGCGAACCTCGGGTACTTTCTGTGCCTGTATTGGATTGGCACATGAAAGTAAGCATCCTGAAGATCCAATGATACCAACCAGTCTTGGAGTTGTAGAGCCTGAAGGATCTGCAAAAGGGTTACCATCTTGAACTTGTCCTTCCTGAGGAACTTGTTCAAGTCCAAGATGGGTCTCAATCCTCTGTCCTTCTTTGGAATAAGAAAGTAAGGGGAGTACCAACCCTTGTTCCTCTCTGCTACAGGTACCTGTTCTATTGCACCTTTCTCTAGCAGGGTTAAAATTTCCTGCAACAGGAGCAGGTCTTAAATTTTGGCAGTTGGCTCCCGGTGGATAGTCCCGAGTCCCTTTTTAGGAAGGGAAGGCAGTAACCTTGAGCTACTGTTTCCAGTGCCCAAGCATCTGAAGTAATGCCTCGCCGCTTTTGAGGTCTGTTGTCTTTCTAGGCTTTCATCAGCCTTACTACCAAACGGCCTCAAGCCATCCAAAGGCATGTTGAGGTCTGGCCTGCACATCTGGTGCAAACCCCACGCAAATCTGCGTAGCACTGTGCTTGTAGCCATCGACCTGCTGATACTTTCAGCAGTGTCCAGACTGAAGACATTCTCCCATTGCCTCCTTTCTGTCTTTGACAATATTCAGGAAGCCTTCCCTTTCATCGCCTTCCGGAATATGTTCAGCCGCCGCCGAAATAAAGTCCCACAGGATATGCTTGAACCTGGCCAGGGTACAGGTGATATTAGTTGACTTTAAAGCCATGCTACACGAAGTTAAAGCTTTACGGGCCCAGGCATCTACCTTCTTATCCTCTCTATCCGGAGGATTAGTTGGATATACAGTCTACCTTGAGGTAGTTGCAGCCTGAATAACCAGACTTTCTGGAGTGTGTTGGGGAGAATTCTCTTCACAGGCTAATTTCCCTTACCTATAGAGTCCCCCAGCAACGTTGCTGGATTTGAAGGGTTTATTTTTTTTCTCCTGCTAAGAGTGAGACCCTTTTTTCCCACTCTTAGACAGATTGCTAGTGTGTGTTTTAGGCGATCTTGTGTGGTTACAGTCTATGGGGTTTTCTCACCCTCATCTTTTTAACATGTGTGGTACACAGCACCCTCCGTGCAGTACCACAGGGGTGTCATAGCGACCCCCAAACATAGACTCCATACCCTTGGGACTGACTACTGTCTCCGAGGGTATGTAAAGTCCCCATTGCCTTTACTAGTCAAATCTTATGAACAAAACCAGTACAAACCATCTTACTATGTAAATACTGAAAATAGTTAAGTTTTTCCCTAGTGTTCATTTTCAAGAGGGTACCGTCCAGTCCCTCTCCAAAATTTCTTCTAGGTGGCAGTAGTTACTACTGTAAATATTTTCCTATGGGATTTTCCCATTGTTTGAGGCTACCACTTTTACTGACAGCCTCTAACATAACGCTGGGTTATTTTAATATTAACTTTAATCGGGTGTTTTTTTTTTTTTTTTGCCAGAACGTTAATATTCTCGTCTTTCTCTGAAATCCTAACCCGGGTCGGGGATCCTTTGTTCGTCCCTTTGGCGGGCTTCTGCACAGAAGCCCTTCTCTCAGCGCCACTGAGTCTGGGGTAGCCAGGATGTGTGGGAGTGGGAATAGGCACCCTGGACAAGTTTGCCTACGCAACCAAAGTCGCACACTCTGCCCGGATAGGCTGGGGCATTCTCCCGGCAGGAGAGGCCACCCCACTGTGTGAGTGACAGCTAGGCTGTGTGAATGGGGGGTCTTGCTGCATAAAAGCAGGGCCTGTGGACTGGAGGACAAGACTTCACCACTGCAACTAGAAACCCGAAGAGGAGAGAAGCTGAAGACATCTGCAACGACTGAACCACCGGTGAAGCCATGCTGCAGATCCTCACCACTTTTCTCCGACTCGAGAAGATCTTCGCCTGAAAGTCTTCTTCCCTTGAGCTGGTGGGGCCAACTAGTTCACCAATCGCCTTCCAGGAACTGCCTTGGTTGAATCGCCAGTGCCCTGCACTTGGAGACTGGATAGCCAAGCACCCATCCACCACAACCGTGATTTAAAGGAGCGTACCTTTTACTTGTTTTGGCAGCACCGCGGCTGGCTTCATCATTGGGCAGTGCAGTAACTCGAACCTTCCTCCACGACGAGAGCCACTCTTTTGCTGGATTTCCCGAACTGCCAGGAACTACCGCCACAGCAGGAGCCTCTTTCACTTTAAAGGTACATTGTTCCGCCAGGCCTCCAATTTCGTTGGGCATCGGTAAAGGTGTTTTAAATCCTTTACTTACTGTGTTGGCCGCCCCCATCGTCGCTTCAGCCTTTTCCAATCGTTAAAGACTTGACTGCAGCTACTAGAACAGTTTGATCCTGGGCACCTTGCCTCGTACCATTGACTCTGGCTAAATCTGTTACAACTGCCTTCTCTAGATTGCTTCTCACCTAGAAATTTGTTGGTGCACCTAACTCTTATAACCACCTTTTTCTTCCCCTTCTTTTAATAGTGCCATTTTGCTCGGTTTTCACTTAAGAATTGCTTATGTTAAAGTGCTGCTTTGCCTATCTTGTTAATAATCTGCTTGGGAAGTGTTGCTGGTGTGTTAAAGTCTAAACCTAAATAACCTGTCCTTTCCCTCCCTTTTGAGAAATTTTTAGTGCCATTTGTGCTTGGTTTACACTGTGCCGTTTTGCTCAGTTTTCACTCTTGCTCAAACTTGTCAACAATTTAAATGGAGAGTGGTGTATACTTTTCTTGACTGGTTTAACTTGCTTGGATAATAGTGATTTGTGTGTTGAACTGAAGAGGGTGTAAAATAAATATATTCTTTTAATACAAAGCTTTGGTCAGTGTTTCCTTGTCCCATAGTACTGATACTGAGGCCCTATTGTGTAAACCCTGAATACTGCTCATCTCCCTCTTGAAATGAGTCTGACTGCTCAGCCACAGCTACCAACTAAATCTGTGTGGTACAGACCGATACCAAAGGGGATTTATTGCATATACCTGTAGTCCTCCCTAAGGGAACTGCATAGGATTCTGCCGAACAGGGTGGGATTCCTGTTCTGATACTCAGGATCAGAAGTTGAAGTTCTATACTTCTTAGGAAAATTACTGTTTAATAAAACAATGTTGTCAGGAGCTTCCCAGTTCTTTTCTACTGAGTGCCCTATGGAAGGGGAGAACTGGATCCTTCTGGGGGCCTCGATCTAGAATGTCCATGTCATCCTCATCAAAGATGGGTGAGGCTCTACCCCAACCCATATATTCCACCACTCTATTCATTAAACTCGCGTATCCTGAATCTGCATGTTCTGCAGGGTCAGTTCTCGCATTCTCTAGCATCAGGCGACATATCAATGCCACTAGCAGAGTGAAGAGTCTCACACAGGTCTCTCATTTTTGATTCAGGATCTATTAGTTCCTCTGGAACATGTCTATTGCCATATTACACTCGAAAAGGAGAAACCTCCATCTTCAGAACCACTTTCTTCAAATATCGAAGCCATAGACTTAAAGTCTGATGTTGGTAATGGAGTAAATCTCATGTCTTGTTCATGAGTTTTCGTCGAGGGAATGGAAGGATCCTTCGTTGGTATCGACGGAATCTTCGACACTGATGGAGTCTTCGACAAAGGCGTCGAAGACGCTTTAGGCTTCGATGTCGAAGCTGCGGCACTGATGGCATCGACGAAGTGGCTGATGTTTTCTATGCCGTGTCAGGGAAACACTCGACTCTCAGATTCCTCGACGACTTGGCATTGACTCGAGTCTTAAGAGTTTCACCCATACTACTGGGTTTTACCGCAGTAGTGTCTGACTTCCCTGTGTCGTCCGATGGAGCGACCTCGGTCTGGCTCTGAGGCTTCTTTGAGGGGGTTGAGGCTGCATTCTCAGACCTCCATCTTATTTAAAAAATCTTCCCATATTCTTGGGGAATCCAACTTCGTTGGGCATCGTACCAATTTGGTAGATGTATCAGGTGATGACTAGGGAGATCTGTCTCCTTTTTCCTCTTTTCGAAGAGGAAGATGAAGAGCGCCTCGATATACTATGAGATCGGGATCTCAGTGTTTTTTGTGACGCTCCGATTCTTTTGAATCGGACGATTTTTTATTTTTTTCCTCTTTTAGACGAGGCCTTGGAAGCATTCCGCCCCACCCCCAGTTTACCTTTCCTCTCATGAAGGGCCTTCGCCGTCATTGACTGACAGGAGCCACAGTCGCCGGTTCGATTACTGAACCCAGGCACCAAAGACGAATGTGGTGAGGATCTGTTATCGACATCTTCGAACCGCAGGCGATTAATTTTTTGAACCCCGTCTTGGGTGTAGAAGGGTTAGATGATGACATTTTCTGAAGAAAATTTCGAAGCGTGCTGTTCCCGAGAGCGAAGCAATTGGAAAAACGGAACTGAAGCCAACGGGCACGGCACCAGCTATTTATACTGAAGGTGACGTCGACACGGAGCCCGTCGAGGGACATCGATGCCACGACCTCGTGTACAGCACCCTCTGGCGAAAAAAAAAATCCGAAGCTGGCGAATACAAATATCACGATGAGGAATACGTGGGAGGATACAATCCATTCGAAGTTCAGTTTAGACGGGCTTCAGCCTACCCTGGGCTTCTGCCTAACCAATAGGGAGAGTGTGGGGGGGGGGCACTGAACTTACTTAGTTAAATAATGCATTCCCCCATTTCCTTACTCTACTAACTTTGCCCTGCTGTCTTTGTCCGCCTTCCACTCTGGAGCGCACCCTTGAAGTTCTCCCCCAAGTGCAACAAACTTCCTGTGGGGTAGACTAACAAAATCAGCGACCACTGCCTTCCACGTGACCACATCGAATCACGTTGCACAGCGTTCCAGCTCTTTAGGCACAAAACCCTAAAGGAGCACCAAACAAAGCAGTGGGCGTTCAACTCCTTGTCAGCGAAGTCTGAAACAGCCGCCAGGATATTAAAGTCAGACCTCAAAGGCTGAGGCTCTGATTTGGAGCTCAAGGACACTACCACGGAACAATCTAGTTCCTGCATGCCTGCCCCCATCCTTGAAATGCAGTCTCAGCACGCTATGAGGAAGTCCTCTGGCGATGCCGGCGTACATACATTCACATAAACACCCCGTAGCTGTCCCTCGACTCCTTAGTCAACACAGGACTGCATGCTGTCGATTGGTGCCTCTCAACCCACCGAGAACGCTGTCTGTGCTCCCTGTGGTTCCGCCTGCACGCTTACCACAATGTTATCATGCAGACACTCTGGTGAAGGGTGTGTATAAACGCCACTTGATGGCTGAAGCAGAGATGCCGAAACAGCCACCGAAGATGCATTAATCACATTCTCGCCTAGAAAAACACCACAAGGAGCCTTCTGCTCAGGGTAAGAAAGCCTCCGAGGCCTCTTGACACTGAGGGTGCATCCTCACCCATGTCTTCCGCCCTCAATAAAGGAGCCCTTGGGAGAGCCCCAAAGACACCCCTGCAGCGGTTTGCCCGGTAGTAACACCTTCTGTGGCCCCAAAGGTCACTCCAGAGTCCCCAAGATCCATCTTGTCTACTGTCCCCTGGACCTAATCGCAGTTTGAGGACACCAAAATGTCATTCTAAGTGGACTTCATGAGTAATCTGCCCACTCCCTCAAGGTCTGCTGAGAAGCCTAGACATCCCTGTGTCGGCAACACCCTCTCTCCCTGTCCCAGCCCTGCCACCTGGGGAGCCTTAACAAGGATCTCCTTATGGTGACCTGCATTCCCCTCAAGCTGTCCAGGACATGTGGGTGTACATTCATGGTGACACCAGCCAAAATAGTGAGGTCACGAGTAGTTTCATGACTAGGATGACCCAGACCACCTCTTAGTGACCACCCTCTACTATGGAGGGGTCGACAATTCTACCATTGCAGACCAACCGCTCTACAATGAGCTGCTGAAAAAGGCTGCTCACCATTTTGTCGTCAACACAGAGGAATCAAGTCCCACAGGGACTGACTTTGTTGATATTCTCAACGTGAGCAAGCCTGTTGGCCTGACTATTCCACTCCTAGAGTCCTTCAAGAAAAGGGGTCTCTCCGTCCCAGTCTCTTACTAGGGCGGTTAGCCCACAGGTGGAAAAAACTTTCAGATCCCCTCTTCATTATGGGGGCATGTCAAGGTCTGGTGGTACCAGAAAGAGCTAGTGTTCCACTCAACCTCCAAGCCATCTCCCAACAAGACGTGCAAGAGACTTTATAGGTAAGCATATCACGACCTCTGCTGCGGAACTCACTAGATTAGCAAACGCCACCTTGCTTGCCAGCTACAGCAGAACCAAGTGGCATGAGGTCTCACGGCATCTGGACTCAATACTGGAACAGGTGTGCGTCCACCTTCTTAAAATCCCCACCGAGGGTAAACTGGTTTCCCAAAACATCCTGAAAAAAATCTTGGGTTCTGCAGACAGCTCAGGAATGCTCATTGCAGAGTGTACTATCCTGAAGACATTACTGGCTTAGAGACTCAGGATTAAAGCCATAGACAGTCTGCCTTGATTAGCATGCCCATCAAGGAGGGCCTCTTTGTCAAAGCGGTTGACGACCAGTTGGAGACAGCGAAAAAGGAGAATGAAACAATCCAGACACTTATCATCAAGCCCTTTGTTCCGAGAGGAGTGTTCCACACATGCCTAAACTTGTGGGTGCATGTCTCAGGAAAATGAGGCCATGCCGGAGGAAGCATGCCTGGTGCCTCCTTTTACAGTCTATGTCCTACCAGCAGCATGGGTTTCGCCACAGGAAAGGGCTAAGCAGAGCTGTAGCCTCTAGAGGTGCAACAGCCCCTGCCTCCAAATGAAGGACTGATCCACATTCTCTCCCATGCGACCCCAGAGGAGGAGGGTGGGCTAATTTGCATAACATTTTGCCCAGCAACTGGAGGGAATAACGTCAGACCGCTGGGTCCTCGATACAGTGGGCAAAGGCTATTTGGTGGAGTTCCTCGAAACACCTCCCCACCACCCACTGCATGTCGGACAATGCCCTCTGAAAACCTCCATATCCTCAAGGAGGAGATTCAAATCCTACTACAGAAAGGTGCCATCAAGCTGGTCCCCTTCATGGAACATCAAGGCATTTATTCAATGTACTTGCCTGTTCCAAAGAGATCTAACAACGCACCAAGTGCTGGACCCTGTGCCCTGCAAACGTATGTCAAACCCCAAAATTAAGATGGGGAATTACATGGCAACATTGGACATGAAAGATGGATACTTTCATATTTCAGTGTTGCCAGCGCACATAAAATAACTTTTTCAAATTGTAAGGTGAGCACTACCAATTCAAGGTGCTGCCATCCAGCATTGCATCAGCCCCCAGAGTAGTCACAAACATTCCAGCAGTGTTGGCCACCCACTTGCAAAGGCAGTCCATTCCAATGTACCCCTACTTGGACGACTGGCTAATTACGCGCATTGAGTCCAATGCAAAAGTGGCTAGCGAAACAGTGGTCTCAGGCAAGTGGGTTGATCTATTGGTGGTTTGCCAACATCTGGTTAAATTGCTGCAGTGGTGGAACAAAGCATCTGCTAAAGGGGGCAGCCTTTTCACACAACGGCGATCAAGGCCCCTCATGACACTCCATTGACTTGATGGCGTGCTCACTTGCTGCATCACACTGCTCAAGGCCTGTGCACACAGCCACTAACCAGGAAGCACGTTACACTTGTGGAACTAATAGTGATTCTCAAAGCACTTGAAGCATTCAAGACTCAGCTAGCGTACAAAACAGTCCTAATCCTCAACGGACAATACCACAGCCATGTTTTATGTAAACAAACGGGGGCCTGGAGGGAGTTCACATTTTTCAGGGCTGTCCAAACTAGTCCAGAACATATGGCGGCACATGTTCCAGGGGAACTCAATTCTCTGGCGGACATACTAAGCAGGAGTACAATGCAATCGTCGGAGCACGGATGGCAACTAAACCAGACGTGCTACACGACATCTTCTCACACTGGGCGTTCCCTGAGGTACCCTTTCGCAACCCTGGCAAACGCACAATGCCTAGATTACACGTCCAGGTTTCCCCAGAAAGAATCCAAAGGGAATGAACTTGTGATGAACCGGTCAAGGAGATTCAAGGAGGCACGCTAGCCTGACACAAGGTACTGCTATTTTAACAAATGGAAAAACTTTATGGTACAGTACTCTTTCTCTCAATCTGACCAACTGTTCCCTAGCCAATATAGTAACTACCTGCTCTACCTACTTCACTCAGGATTAGTCTTTAACTCTCTTAAAGTATACTTAGTGGCTCTCTCTGCTTACACCACTTCTCAGAATAACATTTTGTGGTGGAAAGTGCCCATAGTCTAGGCTTTCATGGTGGGTGTCAAAAAAGCTGTACCTTCCCTTCTCCAGCATTGGATCTTTCATGGATTAATATGCTGTGAACATTCCCCGTTGTCGGGCTGGGAAACCCTTGTAACTTTAACTTAATCATTTTCCTATGGAAATACATTGACACCTTCAGTGCCACATCAACGCCATTGTGCTTTTGGCAGCACCAATGGCACATCAAGTGCATAAATGCGCCCCAGCAGCTTCCCCTAAGATTTCAACCAGCTTCTGAGATGTTGGGATTCCTCGCGTTTATCCCCCAAGAGAAAATTTACATTTCTTCAAGAAAATCTTTTTTTTCACGTTGTCTTTCAGGTTCTTCCGAAGGCGAAATAATTTGGTTTCTAGCTCTACCAAGGAGACTTCAGGACTGAAAAGTCCTTGTTTCGGCCTTGTGAGACCTGCGGCCTAAAGAATGTTTGACGGAGATGGGCACACAGTGCCTTTACTGTCTTAACGCGAACCATTCGGCTGTTGGATGCGGCATCTGCCAAGGGTTCCCTCAGACCTTTAAGGACAGGAATCGATGCATTATCAGTTGGCTCAATGAAGGGGCCTTTCCGATGCTTGTTAATCTGCTTAGAATCACATGCTGTGCCTATGGTCTGACATCCAGTGGTAACCGTGGAGTATTGCATCTTGTATTTCGGGGACCGAAAGGGGACGTCGGCATAGGCATGTCTGTAACACTATCCCCATCGTGATGTGTAGTGTACCCAAAATCCCTCATGCGCCGAGGTCCCTCAGATGGTTTTTTTCTGCCCAAATAACTGGTTGCCCTATAGCGGAGCTCTTAAGAGACAGTTTCTTATACCGACTTGTCGGTTATTCCCCGTTAAGTCACTTCGGTCACAAGAACATATTTGGAGACTGCGGGGGATTCGTCTGCAGTGGTGGATTTCGGCGCCTAATATCCGGCAGTCCGACTTTCCACGTGGTCAGGCCCTCTGGCCGACCTTTACAGTAGGGAGAGTGGTGTTGGGCTGGCCATATTTTCAGTATGTCTCTTCTTTTCCCCTCTTTACCCTTTCGGTCTGGTCATCTTCTCCTTTTGCTATGGAAAGACTCCTTTTAGGTTCTGCCCTAAGTGTACGGTCAGATATCCTTGGAAGGACGAACACAGGACGTGCAATACCAGTCTCCCGTTAGAGCACAACGAAAAGCGGTGTGCGGCCTGCAAACTCATTCGACCTAAGACCCTTAAGGCACGCAGTGTAAAGTGGTGGGCCGCGTACGGTATGTCACGGGCGGAACCCCCTCCCGCCACACTCGCTGAGAATGACGGGGGCACTTCAGATGACCAAACATCCGTTGCGGATGTAATGGACCTTGAGGCAGACATTTCTAGGTCCGCCATGCCCGACCCTTTAAGGCCTGACTCTGGTCTTGCTTCAGGGACAACACCCGGCGACGAGTGTAGAAGCGCATCTCACTAGGCACACAACCCCTACGCCTATGTCGACGTCCACGTCAAAGTGTGAAAGCACCAGCAGGGCCATCAAATTACTGCGGTTTCCTCAGATGATGCAGATCCAAAGCCTTGCCCACATCCGCAGCAGCATCTTGCGACTGGGTAATTAAAAACAAGTAAGGGCGCTACTCTAAAAACTTCACACGTTGAAGCGCAGAAATCCAATGCTACGATGGTCCCAAAGGCCACAGTAGGCCCAAAAATCACTACTAGGCCTCTAGTCGAAAAACGGACCGCTAGACCCCCTAACGTGGAAGGCAATACATCTACCGATAGACCATCGGAACAAATATCTCACGGCAGTTTGGTGGTTATTGAGGACCGCATCGAGAGAATTACTGTGGCGGTGGGACTTATCCCGGTTCCGCCCAAGATCATGGGGCAAGCCACGGACAAATCGTTTGATACGCCATGGGGCCCCGATTCTCACGATACTTATGAGGACAGTTAAGAGCCTCTTTGCAACATCCTAAGACACTTTTCGGCACTGTAGGGTGGAAGGTGTTTTTCCACCCCTAGGCCTTCCTGTGTCTTCCAAATGGACAAGGGAGGAATTTGAAGGGTGTATGGACCGTCTGGAGAGAATTGTCTGATCATCCTTCCCTGAAAAGGTCTTGTGGAGAGCCTAACCTTCAATCTACTTCTCATTATCAAGCTCAGCCTTCTGACCCCATCTAGCAGGAAGACATTGTCCACATGGACACCTATATGGACATTTACGATGAAGAGGAAGAAATTTCCTTTCTACAGAATTATGTGGAGGATCAGGTGGGTGCCACAGACAATTGGGAAGAAACCCAGCATGAGGGAACAGACCCATGGACACTTCCCCCATCAAGATCAGGACACTGATGTATTGTGTCTGGATTCCACTCGGTTCGTCAGGCCTCGCCTTTAGATGACCAGATGGTTTAACTCTGTTGAAGGCAGCTGAACATTTTCCGATCCCTACTCAAAAGGCTGTGTCTGAGCAGGACTTTGTAGAGGATATTCTTAAGGTGAAGCCTCCATCTAGCCAAGCCATTCCCCTCCTTAATTCCATCAAGAGAAGGTTGGCTCCCTTCTTGGTATCACCAGCTCAAACCCGGGCAGTGAACCCAAGAGTGGAAAAAAAAAATGTTGGCAGTCTCCTTCTGACCCAAAATACATTAAAGGGCACGCCATCCCTGATTCCCTGGTTGTGACTACCGCCCGAAAAAGAGCAGGGATACCCCTTGCCACTGGGGAGGCACCCCCGGACAGGAATCAAAGAGGCTGTATGCCTAGGCAAACGAGTCACCTTGGCTGCCGCATACACTACGCGTATAGCAAATACCACGCTGTTGGCAAATTAAGCTGACGCTCAGTGGAACCTTCTCCAGGAAGGCCTCCAGGAGGTCCTCGAACCCGCCAAGTCCAAACGTCTCTCTATTGTAGCCGAGGGACACGGCTGAAACAGCAGGCAGGTCTCTGGCCAAGGGGACCCTACTCAAGACACGCTTGGCTGCGAACCTTGGGGTTTAAACCCGAAACACAGGCCTCGCTCATCAATAAGCCTATTGAAGAAGCTAACCTCTTGGGGAAAGCGGTTGATGAGGCCTTAGAAACAGGCAAGAAAGAACATGAGACTTTTAAGTCTGACACAGATCACACAAAAACCTTCCCCCTAGAGAGGTAATAACTTCTGGCAGTCCTTTCGAGGGCAGTCCCGTGCAAATCAAAGTAACTATGGCATGGGGGGTTTCAATACAGGACAAACTTCAGGAAGCCACGCATACTACCCTTCAAGAGGGAAGCGATAAGGCAGAGGTATAGGCCCCAATCCTAGAGGAGCTGCAGCCTTTGGCCAGAAATTACCATCAGATCCAGGTTCCCTCCCATGTTTCCCCGGTTTGGGGGCGATTAACATCTTTCCTCACGGCATGGGAGGGGATAACATCAGACCAGTGGGTTATAAAGACGGTCGCCAACGGATACTGCATTGAATTTGCCCGACCTCCACAATTCAGACCACCACGCTCACGGCGCCTTTCACCGGACCGTCTGGAAATTTGAATAAATAAGTGGAAGCGCTGCTGGGAAAGGACGCCATAGAAGCCGTCCATATTCTTCAGGTAAACAAGGGTATTTGTTCAGTGTACTTGTATCCAAAAAGGACCTCACCATGCGCCCTGTTCTAGACCTGCGCCCAGCCAACAAGTTCATAAAACCTCAGAAGTTTTGCATGGTAACAATACAGGAGGATGATCCCACTATTGAAACGGGGACTACATGGCAACATTGGACATGAAAGATGCATACTTTCATATTTCGATGTTGCCAGCACACAGGGAATATCTAAGGTTCATGATAGATGACGGGCATTAACAATTCAAGGTACTCCCCTTCGGCATCACCTCAACGCCATGGGTGTTTATGAAGGTCCTGGCAGTGGCGGCAGCACACCTGTGCAGACTATCCGTCCCAGTTTACCCTTACCTCGACGACTGGCTCATAACAGGGGACTCTCACAACACATGTTCTTGGAACAACCAAAATACAGATCTTCTCTTCAGTCTGGGTTTCTGTCAAGAAGAAATCCAGCCTAGTCCCCAGTCAAACAAAACAATTTCTGGGAGCTCTAATTCAGACGGAAGATGGCCTCGTCTTACCATCCGAGAGGATTCAGAACATGCTTTTTCAGATCGCTCAATATGTAGCCAGTCGGGAGGTGACGGTGCACAAAGCCATGTGTTTGCTAGGCATGATGGCGTCGTGCATATACTTGGTTCCCCACGTGCGACTGCTTCCCATGCAAGAGTGGCTCAACAGCCAGTGGTGTCAGGCCAGCAGACAATGGGAAGATCTGGTAGTTGTCTCGCCAGCCCTCTTTCTTTCTCTCTCTACAGGTGTGGTCAAGAGAAAACCTCTTGAAGGGGTAGACCGTCACCACCCCTGCCGTGGACGCCACTCGCGACACTCCTCTCTCACGGGGTGGGCGGGGGGGGGCCCCCCCCCCCTCACCTGCTTCAGCAGACAGCACATGGAGTGTGGTCCCCTCAAGTAGCATCCAACCATATAAATGTACTCAAGCTACGCGCAGTTTTGAAGGCACTAAAGGCCTTTCAGAGGCAACTACAAGGGAAGACAGTGCTGATTCTAACAGACAGCACTACAGCCATGTATTACCTGAACAAACGGGGGGCGGCACTCACTCTCCAGGGCTATCCAAGCTGTCCCAAAACATTTGGATATGGGCTCAGACACAAGATGTTCCTGTTGTCCCAACATGTTCCAGGGGAACGCAATCTTCTGGCAGACGTGTTCGGCAGAGATTTTCCGCTGCCCAAAGAATACGAATGGAGTCTTCACTAAGACATCATGTCCAACGTCTTCACAGAATGGGGATTCCTAGAGATCGACCTGTTCGCAACTCAGGAGAAAGCCCAATGCCAAGACTATGCCTCCAGGTACCCCAGAACGGTTCCAAGGGGAACGGTCTCTGGATAACATGGTCAGGGAAATTTGTCTACACTTTCCCCTCCCCGACTCCCCTTCTCAACAAGCTAGTGCACAAGATGAACCAGGAACCAGATACCATGATACTGGTGGCCCCGTGTGGGCCCACCAACCCTGGTTCGCTCATCTGATGGAAGTGTCCCTCTCCCCTCCAGTAAAACTACCCTGCCCATACAAAATGTTGTCTCAGGACAGGGGCCAGACCCTACACCCATGTCCACAAACTCTGAACATAGCAGCCTGGTTCCTGAGGTTATAGTTTGGACACCTTCGGCTCCCTCAGAGGTGCATGGACATACTCGGGGGAAGCTAGAAAACCTAATGCACCTTATTGCTATGCCAGCAAATGGAAATGTTTTGTCATCTGGTGTAATTCCAAGGGTGTCAATCCCATCGATTGCTCACCCACTCACATTGTGCTGTACCTTCCCCATCTGTTAGACACTGGGTTGGTCTTCAATTCCCTTAAGGTTCATCTGGCTGCCCTTTCAGCCTACACCACAACAAAAGGTGTTGTGGTGGAAGATACCGGTGATTAAGGCCTTTGTGGGACGGGTTAAGAGGATTTATCCTCCCATTTCTCACCCAGCTCCTGGGTGGTGCCTAAATGTGGGTTTGACCAGGCTCATGGGAGCTTCCTTTGAGCCAATGCATAAAAGACCTGACTTATAAAACTGCCTTCCTAGTGGCTTTCACTTTTATTAGAAGGGTTAGCGAACTACAGGCACTTTCTGTTCTAGACCCCTTTGTTACAGTCCACAGGGATAAGGTAGTTCTGCAGTCACCCCAGATTTACGCCTAAATTCATCTTGAAGTTCCATGTGAACCAATCAATTAAACTACCTACCTTTTTCCAGAATCCCTCCTAGCATGGCCGAACGAAGCCTACACACGCACTGGATGTGCGCAGGGCAGTGAAGTTATACCTGGAAAGAAATAAACCACTGAGAAAAACAACCAGTTTTTCGTTTGTGGCAGCTGGTAGAGAAGGGGATTCTTTCTCTAAATCAGCTATCTCAAGGTGTATTGTCAAATTCATCACACTGTTTCTCTCTTGCTAAGAGCGAACTGTCGTTCAAGCCTAGAGCATCCATAGCATTCATTGCAAATGTTCCCCTTGAGTCCATTTGCAAAGCGGCAACCTGGAGTTCTGTACACACCTTTACAAAACACTATTGACTAGGCACACATTCTAGGTCTGATTCTCAGGTGGGCCAAGCAGTACTAAGACCTCTTTTCTCTACTGTTCGTTCTCACAAACCACCTCCAACTCTGGGTACTGCTCGCTAGTCTATGCACAGCATGTGATTCTAAGCAGATTAACAAGCATCAGAAGACATGCATTACTTACCGTAATAGCATTTCTGATTGTATCTGCTTAGATTCACATGCACCCTCTTACTACTTTCTCTTCATGTACTCACTCACAATAGCCTTGGGCTCCCTCATGGCAGAAAAATACAATTGGAAGGACCTCAGCGCGTGAGGTATTTTGGGTACACTACACGTCACGATAGTGTTAGATACACGTATGACGACGTCTCCTTTCGGTCCCCGAAAAACAAGATGCAATACTCCGTGGTTACCACTGGATGTCGGACCATATGCACAGCATGTGAATCTAAGCAGATACAATCGTCAGAAATGCTATTATGGTAAGTAATGCATGTCATCCCGCGTCCCAGGTTGGCTCGTCATGGAGTGGGAGAGCAACCACTCCCTCTGACAAGAGTTTGCCGTCAAGACTGGTCCTGGTCCAAGGAGCTGGTGGCTAAAAAGCAGAAGACCGGTGAGGCAAGATCATCCTCGGGCCATGACCCCGGAGGATAGCGCAGCAGCAAAGTGCTCGCCTTGGAAACAAAATGACATGAAGCAACACAGGTTCGATCAACGCGTCCACGCTTGGAAATCTCTGGGCATTATAAATACGCAACTAAGACACATTCCTGTAACAGCACCTCGATGCCCCTGGTTTGTGTGAGCGCTTTAAAAATGCAAATAAATGAAATAATATCCACAAATGACAAGGCCAAACACTCTGCCTCTAAAGAATCCACTGTTTAGTAGTGAGAAGACCCAAGCATCCCAGAACGACTGATGAACATAAGACCAGACCGACGACATACTCCTCAACCTTGTAGGTGAGATAAATGTATCTAGACGAGCACCAAAAAACACCACTCGTCAGAATCATGCAGGTCAATTACCAAATAATCAAAACCTTTTTCAACACCATCTACGAGGCATAGACCACGATGATGACTGCATTCTAGTCAGGGCCGAAGGCTCATCTCCAGTCTACCGCCACCTCGTTGACCGCCAAGAAAAAATTGCCGGTTGAGAAGCACACATCCATCCTCCTCTAGGTTGGAGGTTTCCGCAAAGGTCAATATATTGTCTCTTAATGGTATATTAACTCCATCTGGGAACCACATTCCAGCGCGACCAGACCCTGGCAATGCCCCTAACTGAATATGGAGTTGTCATGCCAGAAGACATTTTCCCCAGACCTTTTCCCCTCTTTCCCCAGAAGCTGTCTCCAGAGCTCTGGTTCTCTCTAGACTGGACTACTGCAACAGCCTCTTTCTAAATCTGCCTACCTCTACTCTCCGCCCTCTGCAACTCATCCAAAACAGGACTGCGAGACTTGTCCTTGTACTCGAGCCCAGGGATCTGATCACTCCAGGACTGACCTCTCTGCACTGGCTCCCAGTGGCGGCGAGGATTAAGTTCAAAACCCTCTGCATTGTCCACAAGGCCTTCTGGGGCATGGGACCTCAATACCTTCAACTCTCTTCCTAAATATCTTCCCTCTCAAGCTCTTTGCTCATCCACCTCCAGCCCCCTCAGCGTCAGTTGCTTCTCCAAACAGCGAGTTGATGGTAGATCTTTCTTCTGCTTAGGCCTCCCTCTGGAACTCTGGCCTCCCTCTCCTTGCCTCTCTGAAACTTGAGCAGAACCATCCCTGGTTCCGGAAGCACCTCAAGGCCTTCCTCTTTGCTTCTGCTTTCTCTCCTCCTCTCCCCTGCGGATCTCCTGGCTGAATCTGAAACTGCACTGGTTACCTGGCTGCCCTCCGATCTCGGGCCCAGGTCCCCCCGCCAGTTGCACACCTGCACTGTGCCCCCCCTGCCAACCCTTGCACTCCGTTTTGTATCTCTAAAGCCCCTACTCATTTGACACCTGATGTCTGCACTTTTATTTATTGGTCTTATTTATCTTACTGTTATCTATGTACTGCATTGTCCCCTCCTTTCTCCCCATCCCCCCAACCCCCCCTGCGCGATCTGTCACCTGGCCATGCAGGATCGCTGTCTCTGTCCTCCCTCTGTTTCCCCTCCCTTGCCTCGTTGTGCCTTTAAACACTTGTGTAGAAGTGCGTTATAAAAGTCATTTCATATATTCTGCAGTACAAGATCACAGACTTTTGAGCCGCATCCATATGAATGACAAGCAGTGTTTGAATCGGATCCTGAGGAAGGAACTTCGGAGGTTCCCATTCAGGCACCATCTACAGTGGTGGACATGCCTCTAAGGTTTTGGATATCTTCTTTACCATCTTCATCGGCAGGAATACGAGGTATGCAAATGCAATTCTCCAAGGCTATAACAGCATAAATGTGCCACTTCTCCAGACAATGACAATAGAAAAATTGATGCCTTTGGTAAGGTTCTCACCATTGGAGCGACAACAGTAAAAGCAGCGAATTCCCTAGCTATTGCTCGATACGATCCGGAAATTCTTTGGCCCCTTCTATTACAACTCCTGCCAGAACAACAAAGAAAGGAGGCTATGCTGTTGGTGAGAGAAGGAAAAGAGGCTTCAAATCACAGAATCAATATAGCGATTGATCTGGCTGAAACGACTTTAAACAGATCAGCAATGGGGTAGTCCGTAGATGACAGGCACTGCTGCACTGCAGACTTTCGCAAAGTGGTGTAGCACGAGGTAATTGATATGCCTTGCGAAGGTGAAAATCTATTCGGCAGCAAAATCGATGAAGCCCTTAAAGCCATGCAGGCAGACTCAGACACAGCTAAATCTCACTACTCCTTTCGAGGAGGCTACGATTACTCAAGATTCTCGGGCTCCAGAGACAACAAGGGCTACAGTAGACACAAATATTATTCTCGGGACTGAAAGTGCAATTACCGATCAACCCAGTGCAATAGGTATTACCAGGGGCAAAGAGCGCAAATCTTCCACCTCCCAGAGAGGTTGGCAGAGTAAGACAGCAATGACTGCCGCAAGGGCAGTCGCGTAAGAGGAATCGTGGCGTTCCACCTCAACGAGTGGCGATCTAGAACTACAGATAGTTAAATGCTAGATGCAATCCAATACAGCCACTTTTTGGAGTTCAAGCACCCACAGTTCCCAATCCCCCCAATAAAGATCTCACTCAAACCATCACGTCTTACGTGATGGTTTGAGATCTTGCACGAGATGAGTCACAGGCTAAGGAAAAGAGCCATTGAAAAGCTGCCTCTCAGAAAGAGGAAAGGGAGTGTACTCCAGGTACTATGTGGTTAAAAAAAGCAGATGGCAAGTGGCTCCTGATTTTGGATCTATGCGTACTGAAGAAAAACATCAAACGAAAATTCAAAATAACGCTCCAAGAGTTAAGAGCCATGCAGCCGCAGGAAATCCTTATGGCACTCTAACTCAAGGACTCATATTTCCATGTGTCAATACACCGAGGGAACCAGAAGTTTCTCAGGTACATATTGGGCAAAAGTCATTATCAATTTCGATACTACCATCCGGCCTAAAGTCAGGCTCATTTACACCAAACAAGCTAGTCACAGTCCACTCATACATGGCTCTTCTGGGAACCATGTCATCTTGCATTTCTGATTCCCCTCCGGCGCCTTTGCATGCGGCCAGTGCAAAAATTCTTTGCAACCAGATGGTCCCAAATCCAGGGGTCCTAGTCAGACAAGTTAATCTCCCGGTCGCAGTCAAACACTCTGAAATGGTGAACACAGCCCTTCAACATCATGCAAGGAATGCCTCTGGTGGAGCCGTTTCCCACTCAACATTGTGACCAATGCCTCCCAAGTGGGATGGGGTCTTTATTTAGACCAGCACCAGGTCAAAGGCCTCTGGTCACCCCAAGAAACCTTAGTACAGATCAATGTACTAGAGTTGCGAGCAGTACACTGGGCTCTCAAATCCTTTCTTCACCCTAATCGAAAGCTTGGTGGTAAGTGTTCTCACCGACAACACAACCGCAATGTTTTACCTACGGAAGCAAGATGGGTCACGTTTAGATGCTTTATCCCAGGAAGCTCACCCTCTCGAGGGGACACATTCTCCTTAACTTGGAAAGGGATGGTCGCCGACGAGTTTCCTCCTTTTACCCTCCTAAGGAAAACCATACAAATGATACTCTGGCTACTTGCAGGATAATCTTGGTAGCCCCGTATTTGCCCAGGCAGACCTGGTTCTCCAAACTGTTTAAGTTGGCAGTGGACGATCCGATTCATCTAGATTGCCAGGCAAATCTTCTGTCCCAGGATGTGATCTTTCATCATGATCCAGGCTCTCTCAAGTGGCTCTTGACCACTCTGAATTCGGAAATCTGAATTTCCTTCAGGACTGCCGTTGCATCCTAGCAGCAGCAAAGACCCTATCTGCCAACATTGCCTATAGCCGAAAGTGGAAAAGATTATGTGCATGGTGTGCACAGCAACCTGATCTTCAGTCGCTAACTATAACCTCATGAGCTGAAATTAGGTACTGAAGGTCGGCGGTCTCTTCCATCAAGGTGCACTTATCGGCTATCTGCAGATTTACACGGAAAATAATCTTTTCCGCTGAACAGTGACAATTTGTTTAAGGGTCTCTTTCGTACCTTTCCACCAAAGAAAAGGATTCCACCTGTATGGAGCCTGAACCTGGTCTTGTCAGAATTTATGAAGGAAGCCTCCATTGAAACCCATGTCAACAACCCACATCCAGTTTCCTGGGGGAATCCAACCTGGAGGCGGACAGGCTCAGCAGACTGGGAGCGGACAATCATGAGTGGCAGCTAAACAAGCTTGCTACTCAGATCTTCAACAGGTGTGGTCATCCCCCACGTTTATCTCTTTGCCACCTGGCACAAGTGTCCCCAGTTCGCATCCTGGCAAGGGCAGTCGAGTCAATGGCGTCCGTGGACATTAGCATCGTCACCATCAAGACGGCCCTACTAGTCGGTCTTACCTTGGCTCAGTCAGTGAGATTCAGGCTCGTCGCCTCTGAACCATAGACCACCTTTCACAAGGACAAGGGAGCCCTGCGGATGCATCCGGCATTTCTGCCTATGGTTCCATCGGCATTTCACTTGAACGAGGAAATGGTCCTTATGTTCTTTCCCAATCCAAGGACTAAGCACAGAGTGCTGCACTGCCTGGATGTCAGGCGTGCCCTAAAATTGTACTTGGACAGACCAAAGGCTTCCGCAAGTCGGACGCCCTGTTAGTCACGTTCGGCGGCTCAAGGCCAGGCAATCGGGCCTCTAAGGCTTACATATCCCGCTGGATGGTCTCTACCATAAAGGAAGCGTACAAGGGTACACATAAGCTGCTCCCGGCCAACATGCATGCCCACGCAGTCGGGGCCAAGGCAACGGCCATTGCATTCCAACACCATGTCCCTTGGCAAGTCATAAGCAGGGCGGCCACTTGGGCCTCTCCCTCAGCTGTCTGCAAGCATTACTGTTTGGATGTTGGCTCTAGGTCTGATGCCGCTTTTGGACAGGCTGTTCTCAGTAACCTATTTGCTTAAGGAGGGTCTCCTCTCCACCCTGGGGATCAGTTGTAATGACCCATTCAGTATGGAGGAAAGGGGATGGGATGTAATCACCCCTTCAGTATGGAGTAAAGGGGATGGGATGTAAGAGTAATTTTAAGATACTCACTGTAGTAACTAACATACTTAGTCCATAGTCCCCTTTCCTCCATACGTCCCACCAACCTCCCCTCAAATAATACTTTTGTCATTAGGCAATGTTAAATCTATTGTCGACGCGTCAATGGGGACTGAGGTGTGACGCCGGAGGGCGGAGTCAGGGCAGCGCATGCTCCCTAGGCCGTGCCCCTGCATGCCTCTAAATTTAAAAGGGAAGTTTTTTCTGGTGAAAAAGGTTCCGTCTCCTGTCCCTTGGAAGGGACGCCCTTACAGTATGGAGGAAAGGGCACTATGTACTTATAGTATGTTAGTCACTACGGAGAGTAATTTATAGAAACATGCCGTAGAGGTTGCCTCATTAATTTCTTCAGACTATCGATATTTGCGCAATTATTGAGACTTGGTACCATGTGGCTGTGGGTCCGTCCCTTGCATTGGCTATTCCTCATGGGTACAATATACTTTACCAAGATAGATTCTTGGTTAAAGGAGGTGAAGTGGCTTTGATTTTTAAAGACTTGTCTTAGGTTTGGAAAATGGATATTATAAATATAGGAAACTGTGATATTCTTCATGTTAAAATTAGACTTCATGCTGAGAATACTGTTAATGTCTTTGTTTATCGTCCATCCGTTTTAATGAAGGATTTTACCAATCAGATTACTGATCTTTTCACTTTTTTAAAACCTTTCTCAGGTAATACTTTTAGGGGATTTTAACTATTGGGGGACTCCAACAAAACACATGCCAAACTACTGGATAGGGCTTTATTGAGTTTTGGTCTCTCGCAAAACATTCATGCCCCTACGCATGTGAAGACCCACACTCTTGATTGGCTTCTAAGTCCTAACCATTGTTAATTTGACCATTAACCTGTGTCCTTTGTCTGATAATTTTTTCATACATTTTGAACTCCCCTCCTAAAAACCAGTAACAAATGAGAAACCACCTTCCACCATCCTGCGCTTCCGAAACTATAAATAAACTGACTCCAGCAGCCCTGGACCCATTGATCAATGAGCTTGAGAAAATTAATGATGTGTTCTGTTCAAGAAATCACTGCCTGCAATCGGGACATGTTTCAGAAAGCCGTAAATACTCTAGCTTCATTACGCCATAAACAGCTTAAGAAACCCCAATGGCTGGTTCTCTGGAGACCTACAAGAACTTAAAAGCAAAAAAACTAAAGCGTTGTACAACTGGAAAAATGTGTTGCTGCATTGCGACAGTTGTATAACGCTCATGTTAAAAACTTTAAAAAAGCAGTTTTTTCAGCCAATAGAGATTATTTGGATGAACGTATTGCCAAAGTTCAATCACAACCTAAGGAACTATTTAAAGTTTTTAGAGAATTGGAAACAATCAAGGATAATGAGGACACAATTACAAGAGATGTTGGTGCAATCTGGTGCAAGAGGCTATAGATGAAAAACTTAGTAAAATTAAAGCTGGAATCTCATTATCTAACAAATGCCTAAAAAAAAGAAATTTCTTAACTTGCCTTCTCCCAATACTTGGAAGCCAGATGAGCTTTTTCTTTAAACCTATAAAGGAAGCCGACCTCATGGTGATTTTGGAGAAACTCAAACCATCTCATTGCAAGTGTGAAATCTGTCCAGCATTGATTATTAAAGCGTGCTTGACCTCTATGATCTCTACCTTATGCAGGGTTATTAATGCATCTTTTAGAGATTGCTCAGTTCCGGCCAGAATTAAAGTCTTGGGCAACCCTACTGCAGAAGAAACCTGGCCTCCCTCCTACTGATCCTCTATACTACTGTGCCATCTCTAACTCGCCATTTTTACAAGATCCTTGACAGTGGCCTGCACCCAAGTTCTTGCCCACCTAAGATCTGTTAAAATTTTAAATCAGAGGCAGTCCGTGTTTAGATAAAATCATGGTCCGGAAACGGCCATGTTGGATTTAAAATCTAGGCTTCTACATCCCATGGATCAAGGCAAAATGAGTATGTTGATGTTGGATCTTTCGGCCGTCTTCTACCTGGTGGACCATGCTGCTTTGGTCACCAGGTTGGGGAGCTAGCGGGATTCACTCCATCAGCAGCTCAATGGGTCAAATCATTCTTAGGTGATGGCCTCTGGAGTGTTAGTAGTGATTTGGCCGATTCCACCCCGAAAGAAATGATACAGGGAGCCTCTCTCTCCCTAACTTTTATAATATTTTCACATCGTTCCTTTCTTGGATTTTCTGGACACCAACGGCATAGAGTTTATAAACTATGCAGATGACACCCAGTGTCACCCCCCTCACTGCCGTTTTCTGAGGATGAAACCTAACCTCAGTAGGATCTATGATCTCATTCATAGCCGGATGTGTGCAAATGGCCTCGCGCTTAACACAGTAAAACAGAGTTAATGCTAGTAGGTACTGCTCCCAAAGCACACAAACTAGAAGGTTCCTACACCCATGTTGGCCTTGGTGGTTGTATCATTGAGGTTAAAAAGAAAGTTAAAACCTTAGGTTACTCTGGATTGTAATCTTAATATGAAAGCTCAAGTGGGTATCCTCGTAGTATCCTCAGTATATTATATAAAACTGTTGTCTTATGACTGCCCTTTCCTTTCAACAGTCTGCCACGAAACTCTCGCTCAGGTCTTAAACTCCAGGCTAGATTATTGCAGCAGCTTGCTGGTAGGTCTTTCA
Organism: Ambystoma mexicanum; assembly: GCF_040938575.1. Lineage (NCBI taxonomy): Eukaryota > Metazoa > Chordata > Amphibia > Caudata > Ambystomatidae > Ambystoma > Ambystoma mexicanum. The sequence goes on along the minus strand of NC_090924.1, from coordinate 675,446,418 downwards.
AAAAAATGAAACTCAACAGATTGCAAGTTTTGCAAAATAATGCCGTGAGGGCTGTTGCTGACCACAAGAAAAGAGATCTCGCATCAGATGCCAGAAGAGACCACCCCTGGCTCCATATTGAGGAAAGAATCCACTTTAGACTAATGGCGAGCACGTTTAATTTCCTGAAGAAGTCAGGCCCTCCTTATCTTAGACGCTCTGATTCCAAAGTCCAGCAATTAGTCTGAAATCATTAATTGCTCCCAGTTAAAAATTCCTTCAAGTAAGCTATCACAAGTGAAAAGTGGAGCTTTCTTTGCCGCTTCTGCTCTGTGGAATGGATTACCCACCATCCTTATAGAGGAGACTTAAATCAGAATATTTAGTAAGGGCCTAAAGACCCCCCCCCCCCGTTTAATTAAAGCTTCCCGTGTTGGATTCTTGAACCTCCTTACACTCCAGCAATTTACTGTTTGGTTATCCTGTGGTTTTCATGTTCTTTGTTTAGCACCCTTAAGCCCCAAGGTCAATGGCTTCGCCATATAAGTTAAAAAATAAAATAAGGGGAGGCTTCATTAAAAGGCAAGGCGTTCCCACTCTAGCGCAGGTGCCCTCTATACCTTGATAATTGTGCGCACAGGAGAGATCATTCCGCAACTCGGGGTCATGGCCCCCAACAACCTACATGGCGCCATAACCCTTTCTATCCAATCTGTAACATGTTCTGCATCTGGCTGAGCAGAACAGTCCACCATGTGCTTGAGTGTGGACTACTACGCCATGAGGTCTGGCCCCTCAATACCCCATTGCCTGCTGGAAGCTGATGGGTGGCCAGAGCTATCCAGTTTGCTCTTTTCAGAGCAGCCAATTAAGTGTAGCATGCAACGAGCGAAACAAGCTGCTCCTATGAGCATAGTTATGGAACACATATAACAATATCAGTAGCAATATCTTGACCATAGCCAATCGTCTCCTGCAGCGAGAAGGGTGAACATCCTCCAAAACCTTGCGTGCCCCTCAAACTGTGCCATCAGCCTTCCGATGTTCTGGGAGTGCATACTTTCTCAGTCAAAACTTATGCAGATACCGAGTAGGGGTGTCATGGTATTAGTTTTATGACGGTACGATAACCTTCTTTCCAAATGACGGTATATCATGGTTATCGCGGTATAGCAGGTGGAGTTAACTAATCCTAACAAATGTTTTCTAAAAGGTCATAAACTGTCAGATTTATCAACACAAACAAAACCAGGCACCCAGGACCAGAATTGGGCTTTTCAAACATACTTTGCACAGAAATGTCACCCCTTGCTTCCACCAAACACAAACGCACGTGTGGAGAGGAGGAGGGGAGAGCCCTGCTGCGACTGGCAAAGCAAACTTAATAGCTTTTCTTACGTGGTCATTTAGGCTTTTGGCTCCCCCACTGGCTACTGGTGAAGATGAACATGTTGCCATCTTGATAACCTGCACGCCACAGATCAATCGAGGCTGATGGTAGTATACGTGTGTGCGCGCATGAACACACACACGCACTCCCTCTTTGTGACAGCCTTTAGTTTACTTGCGGGCCAAAAGGTGTTCAGTAAACAAGGACATGTCACCTTTGGTATGGCAGCAGTGAATACCCACAGAGATGAGTGAATTTTGCAGTGTGACTTATTATATGTAAATTCAATGATAGAACCAGGGAAATCCCCCATTGTCATATGTTTAGCAAACATTATCCATTATAAATATATAAACCCCAAAGCCGCCATCCCAAAGTAAACCCTTTTCCTTCTTGGCACTGTATTTATTCTTCCTATTGCTAACATATTGATTGTGTCAGGCACGTGTGGTTTATGGAATGGCATTAAAAACTGCTCCAACTGAAACTACTTGGCAGATGGCACATCCAACAGTGCAAGACCAAGACTGTGCAGCACTTGCTTTCTGCAGCCTTTCCAAATCAGACTGAAAAGCACACTTAACGGTATAAACGGTATACCGGTATAAACAATGTGACGGTTATTATTGGACAATTAAGTGGTTCACAGTATCTTTAACGGTATACCGTTACATCCCTAATACCGAGGTACTTGAAGAATCCTACAGTCGCAACCTCCATTACAAAATTATCAAAATCCGCACGTGTGTCAGCCGGCAGCGCATACACCACTGACTAAACCTTATTTATCACCAGCCCTGATTATCGGCAAAAGTCTTCCACCGTTGCCTCTACCTGCTCCAAATGTTCTTTTGGGTTCTGGACATACAACATTGTCCGCATACAGCGAGATATACAGTGACACTCCCCCTAGTAGCAGGCCCAGACCATGATGCATGATTCCATACATTTTAGGCAGAGGTTATATTACTAGGGTACATCTACCCACTGTCCACGCAGAGGAGACTACCCTGTTCACTCAACTCTTGAAGATGAGCCAACGTACAACAGGTTCACCCACTTCAGGATGCCACCCCCAGTCCCATCCTTCAACACCAGCCATTGGAATTATCATGAGACCCGAGTCGAAGGCCTTGGAGTCAAAACTGACCACTGTGAGTCGCTCTAACGTCTGTCTGTACTTATCCAATACCAAAAGCAATCTCCTTAAATTATGTACTGTGGATCTCCCTGGGATAAATCCCATCTGACCGGGATGCACCAAAACTGGCATAAGTGTGGACAGTCGGGTAGCCAGGATTTTACGGAGAATGTTTACATCAACGGGCAACGGCCTGTAGGCCTCACTGTCGGATCACTATCTTGCTTGGGCATGGTCAGAATCAACCCCTCGAACATAAATGCCTGGAGTTCCCCCGGCTCTTGGGCCTCCAACAGCACCTTAATAGTTTGGGTGCAAGGAGGTCACTATAAACCTTAAAAAGTTCCCCCTGTAACCTGTCTAGCCCTGTGATCTTCCACCAGCCACAGTTAAAGGCCCCAGTCACCTCTTCCAGGATAATATCCCCCTCCAACTGCACCCTCAGCTGAATGCCCAAAAATGGCAGCTCTGCCCTCCCCAGATAACACTTTGCCCGCCCCACGTCAAATCCACCCTGCTTCTTTTATAACCCGGCATAGAAATCCCAGAAGGCATAACTCACTAATCTTATTTCTGATGCTTGTATCTGCTTAGATTCACATGCACCGGCCCTTCCTTCCCTTCTTGGAGTAGATGGTGTTTGGCAAGAAGCATAGATCTTTCACACCTCATGGTCTCTACCTACACTTACACTCCCTCTTTCAGAAAAAAATAAACTGAGGGACGTCGATGTCTGAGGGATCATGGGTACAGGGTATGTTCATACTAGGGATAGTATTCCAGGCATGCCCTGCCGATGTCCCTTTTTGAACATTGAACTTCATGTGCCATACTCTGCAGCTTCCACTAGATTTGGGCCTATGCAGAGCATGTGAATCTAAGATGCAACCAGAAATACGATTACACTGCGTAATGTATCGTATATAAAAATTTGAGGCTTGTGGATCTGCTTAGATCACATGCTGTGCCTAGGCCGACATCTAGTTGTTGAGGAGTATTACATTTACATGACTTGTTTTCGAAACTTGAAGGGACGCTGATGGGGCGTGTTTGTAATGCCATCACTAGTGACGTCAACTGTACCTATGGTCCTTCACGCGTCTAGGTCCCCCATTGGTTTTTTTTCCCGCCATCATAGTCTGTTGCACGTTGCAGAGATTCCTGGCTATATGCCTTTTATTACTACAAAGTTTCAATAGTTTATTTGCTGTTTCATTCATCGTTCGCCTCTCGCTATCAAGCATCCTTCGACATTCCATGTATGGCTCCAGCACCTGTGTTGAAATAAAGAACCTCATTTTCAATGAAAGTCGACTTCGGCCTACAACAGACATTGGCCCGTTACAGTAGGGAAATGTGGGGGTTGGAGGGAGAGGTCTGTTTTTTAGGGAATGCAGAATTTCCCTTACACCACTTCCTGTTTTGCTGACTTTCCATCTAGATATGGAAAGGACTCCTTTTTAAATGTCCCTCTTGCAAGTACCCCTTGAAGGACATGCACAGTGTGCAATCACGGTCATCCACGGGACCACGAGAAAAAGCATTGCACATCCTGCAAACTTTACAAAACCAAAACATTTATAAAGTATTGCCGTATGCTCTGCGCCGCCCACACCATGCAATGGAAGTTACAAGCGAATCCGATGAAGGAAGCTACAGCGCAGGTTGACAGAAGGATCGGGTTGCTGCAGATCCCCATGTGTTGTCCCCTGGCTCAAGTAAGTAGGCCGGTGACACACACACACACTCAAGAGAACTTGAGCCGCACACGTCATCGACAAACACGGCCATGCAGTGTATAGGGAGAACGAAAAATAATGGGGGGGGGGGTCAAGTGTCATGATCACAGCAAAGGTTCCTACAATTGCGTCCAAAGAGAGTTGGTCTTCACTCTACCATTCGTGGAGTTTAAGAAAAAGCAACTCAGAGCAGTATTAGTCATGGGCGGTACTTCCCAACTCTCAACAGGGCTGCCTGGTTTATGCTGGTAGAATGCGCAGTGTAGGTCTAGTTGTTTTCTCTCTCAGCCTATTTAAGCCCCTCCCCTCGAGCATTCCCTGCTTCGCGTTCGGAAGAATCCAGTCAACGCTTGCCGCTGTCCCGCTTTAGGTCCTGTCACGTTTTAGCGCCACCTGTTACTCTTTCCCTTCAGTCATTCCGGTTCCCTTTTTGGCCCGTTCCAGTTTCCCTGAGCTCCCTGAAATTCCTACAATTTCCAGTCATAGTATTTTCCGCAGTCGGCGTTTTGGGAACTCCTGTCACTCCTTTCGCCCCGTCATTTTTCCAGTCACGGAACGACTTCCATAATTTAAGAAGTTTCCTGTCAGAAAAGTTTTCGCAAGTATCTTTGCTCTATTCTGTGAAGCAGCATAAGTCTTTTCATGATTATAGTGAAAATTTACGTTGCATTGTAATTAGTTTCTGAACATTGTTGCGCGTAACTTATGGAGCTGAGTTGCGCTTCATAACTACTGAGTGTTCCTCAGTGAAGGATTTTAGCTTGGCTTGTGTTCTTTACATATGGTTGTGAGTGCGTTTCCTGAGGTAAATTCGTTTTTCTGGTTGAGGTGCCCATGAATGCGTGGGTGTAGAAATTCCTCACACACTCTAGGCACTCCTACATTTCCCAGTCCTAATTCCAGTCACTGTAGTCCGGTCCAGTTATCCTGGTTCCATCTCTTCAGAACTTGCGCCCCTGCACAGACGCAGGATGGAGAGCTAACAACATTAATTCCTAAGGTAATTAAAGAAGGGGCTGTGGTGTCATATGAGAGTGTAGAACTAGTCAAACTCCATAGAAGTGCTAATCAAAATCCTTTGAAATCTCTTGTTTGTCCTAGGAACTCACATTCGCATGGTTGAAGGGAGGGACTGGGAGCTACACCTATTGAGAAGAACAGAGTCACGTAGTTCCATCGTGAGTGTCCCCGCAGAGTCCAGGTAAGCGTTACATCAAGTTAGACACCACCTTTGCATGCCGATGACGCCCAGATTCTGATCCGTCTTGATCAGTCCAAGGTGTCGTTGTGCCTTCATAAGTTCCTGGTGAGTGGATGGGCCACAACTGGTTGCAATTGAATGGGGACAAGACAGAGGTGCTGGTTGGGACTCCTGTGATGACCCCTGATGCCTCCGGGCCGGATGGTGCGCGTTACAAATAAAACAAATACTGCGACTCCCTTTCGGTCCGGGCACTTCAACGTCGCTTGGAGCAGTGGGAGGTGTTCCGACGGACTCCTTCGCATTCTCAGGCGTTGATCGACGAAAAGAAGAAACGCCCGGTAAGGTCTTTACTTTTCAGAGCACCCTGGCCGGGGGATACCTTCCTGGGTTCCTCCCGGGCCGGGGGGGCGTTGATCGCTCTGTCATCGGGGATTGCCCTGAGGTGCCCGTTGGGCCTAAAAATTGTACTGGAGTTTTCTCTGAGGGTCTCCGTAAGGGGCCTGTGGATACCGGAGCACGCTCCGAGGCCCCTCCTGGGGAGGCGGCTTGTAGACCCAGGTCTGAGTCGTGGGGTACCGGAGCTCGCTCTGAGGCCTCTCTATCGGCTTCCCTCAAACAAGACCGGGGTGCGCCCTGAGGCCTTGGTTGGGCTTGGTGTTACCGAACGGATGTTGGAGGCCCGCGCTAATAAGGCTGTTACCGGACCTGGGTCCGAGGTCCCTCGTACAGAGGCTAAAGCTACCAGCATTTCTGAGAGGCCTGGCAAGGCCTTATCGGTGAAGGTTGTTTCTCACCGTTGCTGCTCTTGCGGCAACACCAGATCTGTTGAGGGGGCGAAGAAGGAAAACTCTTTTACCGGCAGTGCCGAGGTCCTTCCTGGGAAGGCTAGTTTGGCGATTGGTATGTCGCAGAAACATTCTAGGCCACATAGTACGTTAAGTTAAGACTCCTGATCCATAGATGGGGACCCCTGCCTCACTTCCTCGCGTGCCACAGTTCCCCTCAGATGAGGACCAAATGGTGCCTATTCCCGCCCCGACCGTGGCGGCCTTTTTGAGTGCTACCCCCTAAAACTACACCATCGGCCTCGGGTGTAGGGCTTGGTTCTGTGGGTGAAAATAGTCCCTTGTGCGCATCCTTTTCGGCCAGTTTATGACTGTAACGCTCGGATGCCCCTTTCGCACAATGTTTCGTTGCCTGCCGGGTCAGCACCTTTGATTTATGTGGATACGTCAGCAGAGGGGCCGGTGTGGCACCCTTCCCCGTTACGTTCCTGGAATTATTCTCCTCATGAGGCCTCCTCTGGTTCCAAAACGGTCCCTGGGGAGGCCTTTTTCGGCAAATTTCAGATGCTCATGCGTACCGAACCCATGAGGGAATATTTCAAAGGGCTTTTTAGGGAGATATGTCCGCCCGTGCCTCCGGCTCCACCTGTTCCTCCGGTGGTTCCGCCGGCGCCTCCCTTGCCTACGGTGCATTCTCCGACTCTTCCGCCTTTGCCCCCATTGTACCCCGTGGACAAGGCAGCGCCCGACATGGCTCAGCAGGATCCTGACCTGTCGGATGACGCGCAGGGTGATCAGGACAACAAGGACCTGCTTGCTCTATTAGATTTTTTCATGACCGGGTACTGCACATGATGTGCTTCTTGGATGTTGCGGAGCGGGTGCCTCAGGCACCGGAAGAGGGCGTGCTTTCTGGGGCATTCATCCTGTCTCCCTTGGAGCGTACCGGCCTGTTCTTGCAGAAGGACGTTCTGGCCGAGGTCCAAAGGGTCTGGGAAAAGCCACACTGTGGACTTTTTGTCAATAAGAAAATTGATGCGTGATACAGGCTGCATTCTTCGGAAGGGGTGACCCTGTCATCTTGCCTGCCCCCTTCCTCTACGGTAGTGGCTTAGTCCAGGCCTGCAGCATCCTCTTCTAAGACGACTACTCAGGTTCTGGGAAAGAAGGACAAGCTCCTTTCCTCCGTTGGGAGGAACATTTCGCCAACTCGGCCTTGCAGCTTCAGCAGGCCAATGCCGAGCTGGTGTTAGCGGGGGCTAATATGCGGATGTGGAAAGGTCTGTCGGAGTTTGAGGAGTTAATCCCAGTCGAGAAGCTGGAAGACTTTAAAGCGAGATTATCCGACGCCAGGGTCTTGGCACAGGGTCTCCTGGAGGCTGCGGCTCACCACGTAGACACCTCGGCTCAGGGCCTTATGCTGGGGGTTGATACCTCACGACAGGCGTGGCTGCATGCCACCAAGTTTTCAAAGGAAGAGCAGGACAAGGTGCTGGACCTTCCGTTTGATAGAAAGGAGCTTTCATTCTACAACAGATGTAGAGCTGACCAAGACGAAGGATAGCACACAGATAGCTAAGTCTTTGTCGGTCCTGGTTAAAACCCCCTTTAAAACCCAGAGACTGCTGTCCCAGAGTTAGCCCTCCTCTGGTTTCAGAGGCTTCCTTGATCGGAAATCTCGTAGGGTCTTCACTATGGCGGTAAACAAGAAGCTTTCTCCATACGCCTCCAGAGGGGCGCTGGGAGCCTCCTCTCTGGGGGATGCTCTCGAGATCCCATGGCACAACATGAGTTTACGCTTTCCCGCCTCTGCCTCTAGTTCACCGAGCAATTTGCAAGCTGAGGAACTCGGTGAACTGTTCCCTCCTACTTATAGCCCCGTGGTGGCCGGCTGGGTTTTGGTTCTCAGAACTTCAACACCTGTAGGTGTTTCCGCCGATCAGTAGTCACTGGAATCCTGATCTTCTTCACCATGGGGAACAGCAGCTGTGGCACCCCTCCCCATAATCGCTCAGCTTGGCATGGTGCCTGAGTTCAAGTCTTTAGAACATCTTAACTTGTCTGTGGATAACATGCGCATTGTCCAGGCAGCCAGGAAACCCTCAACTAGGTCCCAGTACAGAAGCAAATGGCTCAGGTTCTGTCACTGGTGTTTGGGAAAGCAGTTGGACCCAAGGGGGGGCTATGATTGACGCAGTGCTGTCCTTCGTATCCTTCTTAGCAGAGTCGGGTGTTCATGTTCTGTCATGCAGAACTTACCTTTCAGCGGTCTCCGCTTACCTTTTTACGGACCAATGCTCTTACTCTCTCTGTAACCCAGTGGTTAAGAGGCATTTTGCAGGCTTGACACACCCCTATCCTCCAATTCGTCGTCCGCACCCGTCGTGGGATCTAAATGTGTAGTCCTGACGGCGTTGTGCCATAAGCCTTTCGAACCAGTGGCCACGGTGGACCTCAAGTACCTATCATGGAACAAGTCCATTTTGGTCAGTTACGTCTGCAAGGTGGGTGAGTGAGCTCCAGGCCTTGTCGGTGGTGCACCCCTTTTTGGTCTTTCACAAGGATAAAGTAGTCCTACGGACAAATCCTGTTTTCCTGCCAAAGGTGGTATCTGAGTTCCATCTGAACCAGTCGATCTCACTGCTGGGCTTTTTTCCGAACCCTGCCTCAAGAGGCAGAAAGGGTTCTGCATTGTCTCGATGTCAGAAGGGCTCTTAAATTCCATCTGGACAGAACATCCCAGGTCAGGAGTTCCCAACTATTTTTGACCTTTGGTAACTCTCAGGGTAATCGGGCATCTAAGGTGACTATTTCCAGGTGGATCACGGTCTGCATTACGAAGTCTTTCACCATCCAAGGGCTGAAGCCTCCTAAGGGTATTCATGCACACCTGCTGCGGGGCAGGGCAGCCGCGGTTGCTTTTCAGAAATGTTCCCTGGGAGTCCATCGCTAGGGCAGCTACTTGGGCCTCCCCATCTGCTTTTTGTAAGCATTGTCTTGACATGAGTTCAAGAGCTGATGCTCAGTTTGGCCAGGCTGTGCTGAAGAACCTTTTTCAGTAAGGGGTATTTCCATCCACGCTTAGTTCCTGTAAGGAGTGCTTGGGAATCTCCCATAAGTATGAAGGAAAGGGGACGGGACGTAGGAGTATAACAGGTTACTCGCCGTAGTGACCACCTTATTCCTGGTCCATAGTCCCCTTTCCTCCATACGCCCGCCCGACGTCCCCTCTAATAAGGTTCCTCTGCTATTGCTAATAGGTCTCTGACCTGGTGATAGAAAAGGACTGATGGGCGATGCGTGGTGCGGAGCCAAGGTGGGCGGGGTTACGGCTGCATGCCGGGCCCCGAGCAAGAAAGAGGAAGGACACATTTTTGGAAAAATGTTGGATGCTTTTTACAAAGTGCTCCGGTCCCGTCCCACAGGACGGAAAGATGTCCCATAAGTATGGAGGAAAGGGGACTATGGACTAGGAGTAAGGTGGTCACTACGGTGAGTAACCTGGTTATTATCTAGTGCAGCCCAAGGGTCTGTTTGGCTGTCTGCAATATCTCCAGACCCGGGTGGCAACTGGGACACCGTAGGGGGACGACATTTCCCCTTTTCTTTGCTCCCTGTCCTGGCTTCCAGTAGCTCAGCGTATTCAATTCAAAGCATTGTGTATTGTCCATCGGGCTCTGCATGATCAGGGAGCAGAGTATTTCCGTGCTAAGTTTGTGCGCTATATTCCTAATCGCTCCCTGCAGTCTGCAGCAGCTGGTTTGTGAGCAGACTTGTCGTAAGTTTGGGGGGGACGCGCGTTTTCAATCGCTGCAGCTCAGCTGTGGAATGATCTCCCACTGCCTATTAAAAGGATGCCTAATCACCTTGTATTGCCTTTCAGTAGATTTACTGCCTACCGCGGCGTTAGAGGGCCTAGCGGTAGATTTTTCACCTGGGGAAAGGCTATGCCGCCTAGTAGTAGGTTTTGGGCCTACCGGGCCCTTGGGGACCATCGAATGACTGCACTTCGGCATGTAAACCAAACTTGGGGCTAGTGCCCTTGTTTTTGGAGTGCCCCGGCGCAAGACGCTGCTGCGGATGCAGGAAAGGCTGCTGATCTACCCGATCAGAGGAATCCACCGAAATTTTCGACGGCCCTGTTGGCGCATTCACCTTTTTCGACAGAACCGTCGAAATCGGTGGTGGGGTTGTATGCTTAGTGTTTCGTGGTTTCTGTATGCCTTTTTCGCCGGGTGTTGTCTTTGAAGCGAGTCATGCGTAAAGCCTTGATGGGTCGGGGATGGGCGTGGCGGACATTGAAGTGTCCACCTCAAGGTCTATGACATCCGATACGGATGTTCATCAGCGGTGCCCCTGTCACTTTCGGCGGGTGTGGCAGTGGGGGCAGTGGACAAGGTGGCTAGAGACCTTCAGTGGTGGGCCTGTCAGGAAAACATCTTGAAGGGGGAACTGTTTTGGCAACCATGGCTGGAATGGGGGGGGGGGGTTGGACGGTTCAGCCCACGACATACCGACATACCGCTTTACACAGCGCTCCTTAAGGGTCTTAGGCCGAAGGAGCTTACAAGCCGCACACCGCTTCTCGCCATGATGTAAGGGGAGACCAGAATTACACATTCAAAGGGATTGTGTCCTCCAACGTATTGCTTATCTTTGATAGATCTCCCAGCTTGCTGGCCTTGGAAAAAAAATTTCAGTAGAGGGCGCTGCGCGCCGATGTCCCTGGAGCGCCTCCGTATCGGCGCCGACAGCACCACGCGTATAAATAGACTTGCGCAGCATCCGTTGCTCATTTGCGTTTTTCCGTCTTTCGTGGGGCCTCGGAATATCGTTGCTCAGTTCTTCAGTCAAATATATCAATTATTCCTTGTGAATCCCGACTCGTACTCGATGGCTTCCTCACCCGAACCAACAACTCCACGGTCCGGCTTCAAAAACTGTCGAGACTGTGGAAAGAAAATGTCGTTGACGGATCCTCACCGGATCTGTTTGTGGTGCCTGGGATACGAGCACCATTGTTCGGAGTGCGAGGACTGCATGTCCATGACGGCAAAAGCCTTGAAAGAGCGTAAGGGGAAGCTCGAGAGAGGTAAGGCAGTTAAAACTTCTTCGAAAGTTTCCTCTGTGGAGTCGAGACATTCGTCTCCTCGCCATCACAAAAGACATTCTCGTTCTAGGTCTCGAAGCAGTTCCCATCACTCTTCGAGATCTAAGCATTCAAAAAAGAGAAATTGAAGATCCCCTGCCCCTTTGTCTTCTGTTTCCCCAAAAAGGGTCTCCTGCCCCACAAAACATAGCTCTCAGGCTGAGTGGGAGGAATTCAGGAAAAAGATGCTAAGCGTCTTCTAGAAAGCGGCCTCGACCCCCTCGAAGACTGCTGAGGGTGATACCCTGGGTGAAAGACCCTAAAAATCAAAAAGCTGCAAGTCGCAGTACCCGGCGAAAGAAGCCACTCGAGAGCGTCACAAACCCTCGAGTAAAGGCAAAGTTGCGTCTTCGCCGTCGTCGAAGATCCAGTCGACGCATAGATCGTCGTCGACGCGGTTATAGAAGGATTCTTCGACGCACAGGTCAGTCGAGTCGACGCAGTCTTCGACGCCGGGAAAGGATAAACCTACGGCCACCTCACAGCCAGTGGCCATACCCAGAGCCTCGAGCACGAGAATGTCGACAATCTCGAGTAGAATCCCAATACTCGAGTTCATCAAGGCCTTTACCACCTTTCTCGATGGCTTTGAAGCCTTTAACGTCCGCGTCGACCTTTTCTCAGCCAATCATGACGAATTTGGCTCCTTTTGCTCTGGAAATGGGATTTATACCATTTTCAAGACCTGGTCACTCCAGAGTCTTATCTTCTATTTATGAAGAAGGGGAGGATTCGGATCAGGAAATACCTTTTGAGATGAAGGGATCTGCAACTCCTGCACCAGAGGCATTACCTCTGAGGAAGGTAGGTTGAAAGACCCCCATGAATCCCTACAGGAAGCAAGTTGGTTGGACACTTCCCCAGAAGTGGAATTTGCCACACCAGACCCAGGGGAACATGCTGAAACCCCTTATAGAACTTTGATGGCAAGGATAATAGAGCTTATGGGATGGTCCACACCCTCACCTGCTTTTCAGCAAGACTACCTCAGACATCTTGGTCAAAGGTCCACAGGAGGATCCTGTGGTGCCATTTCATGCGGCTTTACAAAGGAGAATATTGGCAAACTGGGAAACACCTGAGGCAATCCCTGCGGTTAACAAAAAATTATCAGCGAAATATCGCGTGTCTTCTGTTGACCCTGAATATTTATCCAAACACCCAACTCCGGAGAGTCTGGTTGTTCAGGCAGCTACTTCAGCAGGTAGTAAATTGGCTTGCCCTACTGTTCCACTGGACAGGGATAAGAGATAGGACTCTATGGCCAAAAAAGTCTTTTCCGCATGTAGCATGGCGTCGAAATCCATCAATGCTACTTGTACGCTCGCAAGGTTCAGCCATACACTTTGGGAGTGTGCTTCATCAGCGGCTGACTGCCTACCGGAGGGAGAAGAAAGGGAAGCGTTTCTCAACATCATTAAGGATGGTAAGGACGCAATGTGCGAATCCCTTCAGACTGGCATCGATTCTGCTGACAGCATCAGCAGGGCCATGGCGGCAAGTACAACAACCAGGAGATTTGCTTGATTGCGAAAGTCTGGTTTTGCTCCAGATGGGCAAAGCAGACTCTTGAATATGCCCTTTGACGGCTTTTCTTTGTTTGGTAAGAAGGCGGATGACAGTTTAGAAAAACGACTAACATCAAAGGCAACAGCAAAATCCCTAGGAGCTGCAATCCGTCAGACACCATATCCCCCTTCAGGAACCTCTTGGAGAGGTAAGTCCTTTCGCTTTTATTCCGCATTTGGAAAAGGCAGAAGACAGTCGGTTCAAAGGGGTCCGAAAAAATTCACCCGAGGTGGACGGGGTAAAAATACAAAAGCAGCAGCAGGTGCCTCTTTACCCTCAGCATCTGCATCAGCCGCCTCCAAACCGCTCTGAGGACTCTCCTCACAAGACACCAGTAGGGGGCAGGTTAACTCCATATCTGACAGAATGACAGGCTATTACGTCAGATGCTTGGGCATTGGAGACAGTTGCCCAAGGTTACTGCCTGCCCTTTCTACGCATCACTCATCCATCCACCGGGGAACAGCTCTCTGAAAGTTCCAGATCCGCTCCTCTTGGAGGAAATTGTAGACCTGCTAGAGAAAGATGCCTAGGCTCGTACCTGTAGCGGAGAGGAACAAGGGCTGGTAGAAAGTAGGGGGGGACACCCTACTTTCTCATACCAAAGAAAGACTGGGGACTGAGACCTATCTTGGACTTACGAGAATTGAACAAGTTCCTCAGGAAGGACAATTTCAAGATGGTAACTCTCTCTCAGATCCTTCAGGCCCTCCAGCTCCAGGACGGGCTGGTATCTCTGGACCTCCAGGATGCTTATTTCCATATGCCAATCCATCTCAAACACAGGAAATACCTGAGGTTCGCAATTGGCAGCTCTCATTATCCATTTTGAGTTCTGCCATTTGGGCTGACCACCGCCCGAGGGTCTTCACCAAACTAATGTCGGTAGTGGCTGCAAGGGAAGGGATCCACGTCTACCCCTACCTGGACGATTGGCTGATCAGAGCTGTATCTTCGGAACAAGCTCAGATCCAGCTAGATTATGTCTGCCACTTCTTCACAAGCTGGGCTTCTCCCTCAATTTAAAGAAGTCACAAATGATACCATCACAGAGACTCCAGTTTATTGGAGCGGTCCTGGACACTTCCCTGGGAAAAGCCTCGCCACCAGAGGTGAGGGCTCAAGATATTCGGCAGATGGTCACCAAGTTTCAAAATGCCCAATGTCTCCCAGCCTTTGAATTTTTGAGGTTGCTAGTCCTCATGGCATCCTGCATCTTCCTTGTGCCAGAGGCTCGCCTGAGAATGATATCTCTTCAGTGGGCACTGAGAACTCAGTGGTCGCAGTTCTCGGGGAGAATGACAGACCTCCAGGTTCCGGACAAGGTGGCTAGAGACCTTCAGTGGTGGGCCTGCCAGGAAAACATCTTGAAGGGGGAACTTTTTTGGCAACCATGGCTGGAGATAACAGTAGTCAGATGCCTCACTCACGTGGTGGGGAGCCCATACCAACGACTTGACCATCAGCGGTCGTTGGGCTCCATCGGAGTACAGACTGCATATCAACCTGTTAGAGCCGAGAGGAATCAGACTAGCGCTGAAAGCTTTTCTGCCATCTGTACAGGGGATAAATGTCCTGATAATGACGGACAACCCAGTGGCCATGCACTACCTCAACAAAAGAGGAGGCGTAGGATCACTGCCACTGTGCAGAGAGGCAATGCAGCTCTGGTTTTGGGAAATTCAAGAAGGAATCTCTCTATCGGCAGTCCACCTAGCGGGAGAGAATAACTTGACGGCGGATGCTGTGAGCAGGCAGGGCATAGTCTCCCACGCGTGGGAACTAGCCCAGGAAGTCCTTCAGGAGATCATCGCCCTTTGGGGAACCCCTCCAGTGGATCTGTTTGCCACCAGTACCAACAGAGTGCGATCTGTTTTGTTCAAGGGAATTTCCCCCGAGAGGAGCTCTAGGGTATGCGTTCGTAGTGGACTGGGAGTTTCCCCTCCTGTACGTGTTCCCACCCGTCCCCGTCATTCCTCAAATGATCAGGGGGTTGAGAAGATTCCGGAGGACCATGATCCTAATTGCCCCAGACAAACCATTTCCAGATGGATTATTTTGGCCATTCTGGAATGTTACAAACTGGCAGGGAAATGGCCTCCTCAAAATCTTAGGGCTCATTCAACCAGGGTTATCGCAGCCTCCTCGGCCCTCCAAAGAGGGGTTCCGGTTTGAGACATATGTGCGGCTGCTACATGGTCATCCGCACATACCTTCACAAGATTTTACAACCTGGATTCCTCCTCTAGTGAAGAGACCAGGTTTGGCAAAGCCGTATTACATTCGGTTCATTCCTAAAAGGAAACGTGGTGTTTTACTCCCACCTCCAATTGCACACCACTGCTATGGGAGTCTATCAAAGATAAGGAATACATCGGAGGACACAATCCCTTCGAAGAACAAGTTACTTCTTACCTTGTAACGTTCTTTCGATGGGATGTTCCTCCGACGTATTCCGTATCGCCCCCTCCCATCCATCCCCGCAGTAATATTTCCCTTGTGGTTGCAGCTTACGCTCCTTCAAGGTCCATAATCAATTCATTAAAACTGTTAACGTCAAAATGGAACTGAGCAACGGACGCTGCGCGAGTCTATTTATACGCGTGGTGACGTCGGCGCCTATACGGAGGCCGTCGAGGGACATCGGCTCGAGGGACGTCGACGCGCAGCGCCCTCTACTGAAAACAAAATTCCGAGGCCAGCAAGCTGGGAGATGATCTATCAAAGATGAGGAATACGTCGCAGGAACATCCCATCGAAAGAAAGTTACAAGGTAAGAAGTAACTTGTTCTTCTCTGCTGGTCTTTACACAGGTATCTCACCCTACACTTAGGGCAGAACCTAAATGGTGTGCTTTCCATAGCGAAAGGTATAAACAAAGATGACCAAACCTAGAGGGCAAAGAGGGGGAAAGACATATGGTCCCCCCGGCCCCACTCTCCCTACTGTGTAGGCCGGCTAGAGGGCCCAGCCACGTAGATGACTCAACCACCGGATATTAGGCGCCGAAATCCACCACCGTCAACTTCCCGTAGTCTCCGTCGAGGTGGTTTGAATCGCCGAAGTGACTTAAATAACCGACAAAGTCGGAATAAAGATAATCAATGTCTCTTATGAAGAGCTCCACTATAGGGCGACAAGTATCTGGGCGGAAAAATACAATCTGAGGGACCTCGGCACGTGAGGGATAGTGTTAAACACGCCTATGCCGCCGTCCCCTTTCGGTCCCTGAAAGACGAGATGCAATACTCCACGGTTACCACTGGTTGTTGGACCATATTCACAGCATGTGAATCTAAGCAGATACCATCAGAAATGCTATTATGGTGAGTAATGCATGTCATACATTTGTAAGGGTGGTAGCATTATCTGCAGCATAACAAACGCGTATTGCCAAGAACGCCACCCTACTTGCCAGTTGTAACTGCCATGTCTAGGATACAATACAGCAGCAAATTGACACTGTTCCTGAGCCCTTAAAATCTCTGCTCCTAAAGACCATCTCAGAAGGAAAACTGGTTTCCAGCTGCACCCTAAAGAATAATTTAGATGTAGCTGATGATGCTGGAAGCGGCACACACGGCTATGACAGCCAGGCTTCAAATTAGAAACCCAAGTTACCCTTCTAAATATGCTGATGGCATATATGGTTCTATTTGGCAAGGCAGTCGAAGCGCTAAAGAGTGCAAAGGAGTAGCATGAAACCTAAAAATCATTGGGACAGAACATAGTTTGTTAAATGAGGGAAAGGGTGGTGTTTTCAATACCAGATGCTCCTTTCATGGGCAAGGTTACCCACAATCTATGGGATATAATCATGGTCAATCATCTTCCTGGGGCAACACACATGGTCAGTCCACCATTTGCTAACCCAACTTTCAAATAGGATCTACAAGAAGTAGGGGTAGATCTGCCACCAGAGGCACCCCTGCCTCTAAACAATGATGCCCCAATACAGATGTAAGAAAAGAGGTGAGTCGTGAGCGGCTGTATGGTTGGGTGCGAATCTCCTCTCAGGAGGTTAACATTAGTGTAAGTAGATTCGTAATTGTTAAATGTTAAAGGAATTTGTACCGCGCACCGTCACCAACGTTGTTGGTCCCCAGGCGCTCTGGCGGATCTGCAAACGAGAAGGTGGGATGGGTTAGGTGAAGCGAGAGTAGGATAGTGAGAGGAGTGGTGTTCTGTTGGCAGCTTCAACTCGGTATACACCGGGTGCTGAGCATTGGTGCAAGTATCGGATCGATCTCAGTCCTTATGCGGTTGGTGCACCTTATGTGTTGCAGTGTTGTGAAGTGCGTGTGGGTTGTTGTGCGAGAGATGGTTGTCTGAGATTTTTGAGTGAGTTAGGTCTGCAGAAATGCTGAGTTTTTTTGTTAATGGGTTATATGAAGTTTAACATGCTAACATTCAGAGCTCTGTCCGAGTGTGGCGGTCGCCAATCCTCCCAGTCTCATCAGGGTGGGCGAAGGGGTTACTCCTGGCAGGGTTTTAGGTTTGTGTGAAGCGCTCCCTGTGCTGTTCTAACACGCTCTGTGTTTTCTAATTGCTCCTCGCTGTACTATTCTAGCGAGCTCTGTAGGAGTTCTAATGCTGATGGATTGATTAGTGAGGGTTGGGTGTCTATTCTTCTCCTTGGGTGCTGGAGCTGGTGTTGTGGTCTCCTCTCAGACTTTCATCTAAATGTGTCTGCTGCGGGTTTTAGGCTATGGTACGGCTGGGAGGCAGTGGATGAGTTGTTTAGGGGTTTTAGTCTTGGTCCGAGTATGTGATCAGGCTATGGTGACCTCCCTTTGCGGCTATTTCCCATAATATCTTATGGTCTGGCGCGAGGTCCGTTCTTTAGGTTCTGTGTATGTCCATTTTGGAAGCGACCGAGGTTGGTGTTATTTTTAGCGTTGTTTAACGGGGTGGGCATTCACGTGCGTTGCTGTTGTATTTACGCTGTGAAGTGCCATGATTTGAGGAGTTTACTGAATGCTAGGTGTTTTGCTGTGTTCCGTATATTCTTAGGTAGGTCATTCCAGGTTTTCGGTGCCTGGTGAGAGGAGGATGATCCTCCGAGTTTTCTTCTGTTATAGGGTTTTGGTTCCAGGCAGATATCTGTGCTTGATCTCAGTGTTCTTGTTGGTTGATGTAAGCGTAGTTTATCGCTTAGGAATTGTGTGCCTTGTTTGTGTATTGCCCTGTGCCTGATGCACATGGTCTTGAACTTTATTTGCTGTTTTAATGGTAGCCATTGTAGTATTTTTTTGGCTATTGGTGTAATCTACTCTGGACTTGATCGGAGGGATGATGGTAAGTGTTTTGGTGGCGAACGACAGGTACGGTAGGATCCTTTTTGCTGCTCGCAGGAGGAAGAAACATTTTTTGAGTAGAGCGTTTACTTGTGTCTCCAGAGTGAGGTTGTTATCCATCAGGACCCCTAGGTTTTTTACAGTTGATGGACCTGGTGTGGTGCCGAGTTCTCTTGGCCAGGGGATGTAGCTGATGTCTCCTCCCTTTTTTGAAACAATTATTATCTCTGTTTTGCCTGGGTTGATTTTGAGGTGGTTGAGGTTCATCCAGTTGAATGTATGACAAAGGTAATTCTCTAGTGTAGTGTTTTCTACTCTGGTGTCTTGTATGTTGAAGATTATTTGAGCATCGTCTGCGTAGTTGTAGCATGTGAGGCCATGTTTTTTGATGAGCTTGATTAATGGGTACATGTAGATGTTGAATTGAAGCAGGGAGAAAGATGATCCTTGTGGTACTCCACACGTGGAGTCTCTAGGTTTGGCCTTAAAAGATTTCATCCATACGGTTTCGGTTCTATTTGTTAGGAAGGATTTGATCTATAGTAGGGCGGTTTCTGTTATTCCTAGTCCTTCTAATCTCTGAGGATGTCATGGTTGACGGTGTTGAAAGCTGCGGATAGATCAAGGAGAATCAGGGCGGTACTGTTGTCAGAGTCTGCGTTCGTCTTTAGGTCGTCCCGTATTGAGAGGAGAGCTGATTCTGTTCCTCTCATTGGTCTGAGTATTTGAGTTGGGGGTGCCGTGGTGATATCCTTGTTGGGGAAGATTGCATCAAGTGTGTGCCCTGCTGAATGTGTTGCTCCTTTGACTCGTTGTTGTTGTTTCATGACTGTTAGTTGGGCGGTTAAGGATTTTTGTGTGGTTGTGGTTTCTTCGTCGAACCAGATGTTGAAATCTCCGAGGCTGATCAGATGATTGTACTTGATGGCTAGGATGGTGATTGCTTCTGTGAAGGCGTTTAAGAAATTTGAATCATAGGTTGGTGGTCTGTATATCAGTATGAATTTCAGGTTTATTTTGGGGTTTACTGATAGCTGTAGTATTAAGGATTCGCATTTATCGATGTTTAGTGGCTCTTCTATTTTGATGGCCAGTTGCTCCTTGTGGATGCTGGCTAGCACCCCTGCACCCCTCTTTTGAATTTCTTGTTTGCTTGGATGCATTTGAAATTTTCAGGCAGGCAGTTGAGGGTGATCTTGTAGTTATCGTCTAGCCATGTTTCGGTTACAAATAGGATGTCTATGCCTCATTCTGATAGGTCGTATATTTTGGTTGAATGTTTGGACATTGATCTTGCGTTTTATTAAGTTACAGTGGATTTTCTGGGTGTTATTTTGTTTTGTTTATTCGTTGTTCATGTTTGTAGTTTTCTGGTCGTAGCGTTTCCACATTGATGTAGGTGGGATGAACGGCGACAGCTGCTTCTTCATTGAAGCGGTCCAATATGTTGATAACAGGGCTGATCAATCGTGGTGCTTCTGCTGTGATGATGCTCGGTTGAAGATCAGCGATGGCTTCTTCATTGAGTCCGATTGTTGGTTGTCCGGGCTTCGTCGTATTGTGTGGGATGTTGTGGAAATCGGTGGTGCCCCTCTGTTCTTGTGATGTAAGGGGTAATGGGGCTGCTCTGTTCTTGTGATGTAAGGGGTAATGGGGCTGGAGTCATCCCACTCTCTTGTTGAGTGCTCCTGTCTTTTTTTCTGGGTATTTCGGGAAATTATTTGCATGTCTCGAGGTTTCCGTGTTAAGGTGTCGGTGTTCCGTGGCTGTCGCGCGGTAGGGTGTGAGGTATAAGGATTTTTCTCTTACATAGTTTGTTCCGGTTATGACTGCGTTAGAGGCGTGTTGCCTGCCGATGGGGCTGCTTCTTCTGGGTTCTGTTGGTGTTGTGTGTTCGCATCCCTTGTTGCACGATCTTGCTCTTTCTTGGGGTCCTTGTCTGGGTCGGGCCATTTTTCAGTTCAAGGTGCAGACGTAGTAGGGTAGTTGGTCCTCTATTCTGTGTTGTGCAGGCGCAGTAATCTTGGTTTTTCATTCTCTGGATACGCTAGGGTGTTCTCTGGCTCAGTCTGTCGTTCTGTCGGTGGGTAGGGCGCTATCGGGGAGGGTTATGGGTGTTAAAAGGTCTAGTGGTTTGGGACTCAAGCTAGTTAGTGATGGGTTTCCGGGATTAATAGAGTACTGAACTAAACAGTTAGATTGGGGGCCCTGTATATTGAGGGGGGGGGGGAGGGGAGGCCTATGCCCAAGAAGGCGACAGAGTTGCTAGATTTGAGGGTCAGCCGAAACAGTGGAGCACGATAGCAAGCACCGCTAGACTTGAGGGTCCTGCACCGTGCGAGAGAGGCCCACGCCTAGGAGAGCAACAGGGTATTAGACAAAACACAACTATATTTGAGGGTCAGTTGAAACAGTACTGTATACCAAACACAGCTAGATATGAGGGTCAGTTGAAGCAGTGGGGCACGTTACCAAACACAGCTAGATCTGGGAGTCCTGCACAGTGGAAGTCTCCCAGAACGCCGTTCACCTCGGTGAGCTAGCCATGTAGGTTCAGGGGGGACATGTACTAGTTGGGGAGTGAGTTTGAGGGGCGCAGCCAGGACTTACTCCCTTAATGAAATACGGCCACAGAAGTCCTACTAGATTTGAGACAGGCCTCTCAATGCAATCTAAATATCATACAATGCAGTTTGGAGATGGAACCCCTGCTAAATTTGAGACCTGTGTGGTGGGATAGAGGCCTATTGATGCATACTAGCTATCACTTAATGCAATGTGGACTTAGAAACCCTGCTAGATTTGAGAGACATGCCTAGCCATGTAATCTAAACATCATACAATGCAATTTGGACACAAAACCCAACTAGATTTGAGAGATC
The DNA here is from genome assembly GCF_040938575.1 of Ambystoma mexicanum. Taxonomy (NCBI): domain Eukaryota; kingdom Metazoa; phylum Chordata; class Amphibia; order Caudata; family Ambystomatidae; genus Ambystoma; species Ambystoma mexicanum. The sequence goes on along the minus strand of NC_090924.1, from coordinate 675,425,283 downwards.
TGTGTAGTGGGAGAGAGGCCTATTGATGCAATCTAAATACCATATAATGCAATTCGGGCCGAACCCCTGCTCAATTTGAGAGAACTGTATAGTGGGGGTAGAGGCCTATCAATGCAATCTAAATATTGTACAATGCAGTTTGGAGTAATCACCTTGTTTACTATGGGTTTGGTAGGTGGCTCGGAATCTAGGGTAGAGTAGTTGCTCTAGTCCTGACCCAGGCCACTCCTACCTTACTGGTCCTTGTAGGTGATGGTTGACGGCTGGCTACTGCTTCCCCTGCGGGCATTTGCTGACACTTCTTGGAGCCGCCTCTGTTGGAGCCGCCCTTGGCTTTAGAGTCCTTAGCCACAGGGCTGCACGGGCAGAAGGGCTGCCCTGGGGAGACCTGGTGTGGGGGGTGGGGGGGAAAGAAGGGGGGGGGGGAGTCTGGGCGGGACCAATGAGAGTAGTGCTGGGCGGGAGGGAAGGGAAACCCGGAAGAGGGTGCAGGGTGGGAGCGGGCTGCTGGGGGGGGTTGCAGAAGGCCTCGGGGCCTGCAGATAGTTGCCCGGAGGGGAAGGGCTAGGGAGGCAGGAATAAGGAAATATCAAGTGGGATGGAAGGGATCAACAGCGGCGCTGCAGGCGCAAAGGGTACCCTGCAAATCTAGAAAATAAGGGCCCAGGGGGCTCCTCAGCGGCTACACGGCTACAAATTATGTAAAATTACTCGAACTTGGCGTGTAGAGATGGATCTCTCAATAGTTCATGATTAATTTTGTTGCATTATGCATATCAATGGTAATGCTTGTAGAAGAACAACCACAGTTCTCAAGTGTCCATATTCATAAGTTATTCAATTTATTATAATGCATTTCGAAGATGCAAGTCTCCATCAGGGTTTACTCTCATCTTAACCAGTATTTAGTGTAAACATAAGAAAAAATATCCATTAATCAGAAACATATCACATCGGAAAATTACATAGTATTGAGTCAATCATTTCAATCTAATACACATGGTTACACATTTACATACAAACCAAAAATGCCATTTAGCATAGTGATAAATATGAAAAATACAGAAGAGGTGGTAGGAACTCGGGCAGGAAGGTGACGTGGAGTCAGACCATACCATCACGGTGGCCCTGTGTACGAGGGGTTTTCCTGTCCTCAGATATTTACAAACTGCAATGATTTGTTGCAGTAATTATTCAAAACCTCCAGGAATTCACAGTAAGATATTCAACAAATCTATGCATTACTGGAAAAGGAATAATCCAACCACTGGAAAGAAACTAGTGTTGCCTTTTTAATTTGGCCACACATGTAGATATTTACATGAAAAGAAAATAAACACTGAATTAAATCTGTAACAGGTTTTTCAAGTGTTGTGTACAAGCAAATCCAAAAAGTGCATGGGTAATTATGACAAAAGGACAATGAACACACTTTGAAGCAAGTAAAAATCAGAGTTTTGGAGTGTCCTGTAGGGATAAATTCAAAACACACAAACAGTTGTGTAGTGTTGGTATTACTCTGTACCACAATGATGTAGTTTGTAGCTGTGGCTGAGCAGTCAGACCTATCTCAAGAGGGAGGTTAGCAGTATTCAGGGTTTACACAATAGGCCCCCAGTACTATGTCATAAGGAAACACTGACCAAAGCTTTGTATCAAAAAGTTATATATTTATTTTACACACTACTGCATACTTATCGAACTAAAAAACTCACACAACCATCTCTCACACAACAAGCCGCACACACTTGACAACACTGCAACAACACATAAGCCGGAACAGCACACGCGGACTGACTCCGATACCCGCACCAAAGCTCAGCACCCGGTGTATACTGAATTGAAGCTGCCAACAGAACACCACTCCTCTCACTATCCTACTCCCTTCACCTTACTAACCCATCCTACCTTTATTGTTTACAGATCCGCCTGGGGACCAATTCCGTTGGTGATGGTGTGCGGTACAAATACCTTTAACATTTAACTACTAGATAAAACGCATGTATAACAGTCATCAAGCAAGTTAAATTAAGTCAAAAGGAAAAATATACACACTCCCAAGTTAAATTGTAGACCAAGTGAACCAGAGTGAAAATTGAGCAAAACTGCACAATGACAACTACTCACCATGGATCCTCTAACAATTCCTCACAAGGGAGGGAAAGCACAAGTTATATAGAAATGGGTTCTTACACACCCTAGCAACACTTCCCATAAGTTTGTGGACCAGTTTCAGCAAGACAGTGTATGAGCAAAATGGCATTTCAAGGTTTACAGCTGGGAAGGAAAGGTTAGTTAAAAGAAATAGGTGCACCACACAGTTCTAGCTGAGAATCAATCTAAAGAAGGAAGATCTAACAAATGTGACCCGAGTCAGTAGGCCTGTACCAAAGTCAGTTGGTACAGGGCAAGGACCCAGGGGCAAAATGTTCTTGTAGCTGCAGTCAAGTCTTTGGTTAACGAAGTGGAAAAGGTGGATGCAGAAGTAGAAAAGACAATGTTAAGAGAGAGGGGCGGCCAACCCAACAGGTAGGCAAAGGATTTAAAACGCTTTTAGTGCTCCCGCGAAGAAAGGGCGGCCTGGCGGAACAATGTAACTTTTAAATGAAGTGGCTCCTGCGGTGGCGGTTGTTCCAGGTAGTTCCTGCAGTTCGGGTGATCCAGCAGAGGAAGAGAGGCTCTCGTCGTGGAGGAAGGTTCGAGTTACTGCACTACCCAGGGATGAAACCAGCCGCGGTGCTGCCCGGCCAATAAAAGGTACGCTCCTTTAAATCGCGGTCCGGGTGGATTGGTGCCTGGCTATCTGGCCTCGGAGTACAGGGTACGGGAGATTCGACCAAGGCAGGTCCGGGAAGGTGGTTGGCAAACTGGTTGGCCCCACCAGCTCAAGGGAAGAAGGCTCTTGCAGGTGAAGATCTTCTCTCGTCGTATGGAGAAAAGTGGTGAGACGCTGCAGCAGGGCTTAACTGGTGGTTCAGTCTTTGGCTTCTCTCCTCTTCGGCTTCTTAGTTCCAGTGGGTGACGTCTTGCTCTTCCAGTACTCAGGACCCTGCTTTTATGCAAAAAGATCCCCATTCATACAGCCTAGCTGTCACTCACACAGTGGAGTGGTCATCTTGGCGGGAGACCCTCTAGCCTATCAGGATAGAGTGCGACATGGTTTGCTGAGGAAACCCTGTCCAGGGGTCCTACTCCCCTGCCCACACAATGGACCCACCCCTGACTCAGTGGTGCCGAAAGAGGGCTTCTCAGGAGAAGCCCGCCAAAAGGACGAACAAAGGATCCCCGTCCTGGGTTAGGAGTTTAGAGGAAGACATGAGAAAGAAGTTATATTAAAGTTCTAGCAATAAAAACCTACTGGAGTAAAGTTAATAATAAAATATACCAGCGGTATGTTATAGGCTGTCGGGAAAAGAGGTAGCCTCGAACAGTGGGAAAATCCCATAGGGATATATTCGCGGTTGAATATTTATGGTAGTAACCACTGCCACCAGCCAGAAACTTTTGAGTGGGACTGTACGGTACCCTCTCGAAAATGAACATGGGGGGTGGGGGGGAGCTATTGACCCCTTCCAGTACCTCCATAGTAAGATGGGTTGTACTGGTTTAGTTCATAGGATTTCACTAGTAAAGTCAATGGGGACTTTACATGCCCTGGGAGACAGTCGTCAGTCCCAGGGTATGGAGTCTGTTTGCGTGTCGCTACGACACCCCTGCGTCACTGCACTGAGTGTGCTGTGTAACACATGTGAATAAAGATGGTTCCTGTGGGGTTGAGAAAGATCCCATAGACATTAAACACAAAAATAGCATAGAATACACATAGCAAAAATGCCTAAGAGTGGGAAAAAGAGTCTCACTCTTAGCAGATAAAAAGAAACAAACCCTTCAAATCCAGCAAAGCTGCTGGGGGACTCTATAGGTAAGGGAAATTAGCCATAGAATGAGAATTCTCCCTAACGTAGTGTGATCTCACATATACATAGTTTGGCTAAATATTGCTTCATATTAGTCAAAAACGATGTACCAGACATGCAATAAATGTAGTGAGTATATCAAAGACAACTGCTTTGTGACCAAGTCCTTAAAACTAGGGTCTGTTGTAGACTGGTTTAGGAGTGATAACCAAAAAACTGGGCGACGTCACAATGAAAGTAATAGTGATTATTGTGGTCATTGTTCATAATGGTTCGAACGGGAACATGGTGACCTTGGACGTTTCGGCTAAGTGGTGTTGAAGCCTTCTTCTGGGGCCAAGTGTAAGCAGGTCTCCCTCAGAAGGTGAGGAGCAGATGCACAGGCTCCATGAGAAATAATTTGCCCATCCGTCATCGATTGAAAACCGGAGCTGTGTAGCTGTCAGTGGCCCTGGACATCACCGACACAGGTTTCCAGCAGATGGGGAGGGGGGGGGGGAGGGCGTGTCTGCCTTTGTCGCTGGAAGGCCACCAAATTCTGCCTAGAGGTCCAGACGAGGGTACTAGACATGCCCTTCAGGGATAATCTCTTTGGGAAGGACATTGACTAGTCCTTGCATGCCATCAAAGAGGATACGGCTTGTGCCCTGGGTACTCCAGAGCACTTCTTTCGCGCCTCCGGAGGCTTGTCTGGCAGATCGACAAAACCTTTTGGTGGAGGCTCCTTGTACCGTCAGTCCTCCGTTCCATGACCCAGAAGGCCGTTCCAAGGCTTTCGTTGGAGGTGGTCAGCGCAGTAGTTTCCCCCAAGGCGGAATGCAGGGGCCGAATTAGGACTGAACTGGCCAGGCCGTCGGGCCCCCACCCATGCAGCCCTGTAGGAGGCCGGCTGCTTATTTGTCAGCGAGTGGGGAAAATATCTCAGACAGATGGATACTGGATGCTCTCGCCCACGGACATACCCTGGAGTTTGCGCAAAGGTGTCCGCGGATCCCTCCGGTGACCCGGCAGGAGCAGCACATCCTAAGCTCCTGCAGGAGGTATGGGTCATGCTAAAAAAGGGGGGGATGGCGCTATTTCCTAGACTACTCTGGGGCTCCAGAGTTTACTCCGAATAGTTCCATGTCAAAAATAAGACATGGGGCTAGATGCCCATTCTAGACTTTCAGCAGCTCAACAAGTACCTCAAGACCCAAAAAAATAGGATGGTCAGGTTGCAGCATGTGCTCTGCCAACTGGAGGAAAGAGATTTCTTGACATTGCTTTATCTGGAGGACGCCTACTTCCACGTCCCCATTCACAGGAAGCATTCAAAGTACCTATGCTTCGTAGTGCAAGGAAGACACTTCTAGTTCAAGGCTATCCCTTTCTGCCTAAAGTCAGCTCCCAGGGTGTTCATGACGTGCCTGGCACCAGTGGGAGCCCATCTACGAGCTATACACCTGCACCCATACCTTTTGCGGTTGGCTCATTCAGGCGGATTCGAGAGGGCTAGCCGTCAAACAGTCGAGCTGCTGACGGATCTGGGATTCTGTCAATTATCCGAAGTCCTGCTTGACACCATCGCTTAACATTGTTACTTGGAGCCAGGCTCAACACTCTGCTACCTTGCCTCGCCCTTGGAGGAGAGGATAGCGGCCGTGCTGGGCAAGGTGCAATGGCTGTCACTGAAGACAGCCACGGTGCGGAGCATCAAGCCGCTGCTCAGCATGATAGTAGTTAAGAACACCGCTGCTGACTCACTCAGCAGGGATTTGAGCTCCTGCTAAGGATTGGGAACTTGGGCAGGACCAGGTGGACTTGCATCTTCATCAAATGGGGCAGTTCAAGATCGATCTGTTTGCGACAGTGGCAAACTCCAAATGCCAGGAGTTTGCCAGCAGGTTCCACCAGCTGAGGAGCATGGGGGACGCGTTCTGATTCCCGTGGGAAAGCCTGTTTTTGTATGCGGTTCCCTGTTGCCTCTCCTCCTGCAAGTCATCAGTCAACTCTGTGCCGATGCAGGATGATACTCGTCCCAGTGTGTCCGAGGCAGATTTGGTATCCAGACCCTAGTCTTTCGTCGTCGCCTCTGGTCAAGCTGCCAGTGGTCGCGGATCTGCTCACCAGAGATGGAGGTGCAATCCAGCATCACAGCCCAGGTTCGCTGAACCCGAGGGCTTGGCTCCTGCATACCTAGATTTGGGACAATACTAGTTGCCAGCGGACTGCAGGGAGGTGCTTGCCAAGGCCAGAGTGGTGTCAACTCTTAAATGCTAAGGTCCCATGTGGAAGCCTTTTGCTACATGGTGAAGATCACCTCTCTGAGGGTGACGGCCCCTCAGATTGTTACATACTTGTTGTCCTTGGCCAAGGTGGGGCTGGCACACGCCTCTATCAAGGCGCATCTTGTGGCTCTTCTGCTACACCAGGTCTCCTGGAAGATCGTCTTTGATCCCACCGTCTCGTCAAGGAGTTCCTCAAAGGACTGTTTCGATATTTCACACCAGTGAAGGCTCCTGCCCCGGGGCGGTGCTGACGAGGCTCATGGGAGCCCCATTCGATCCTATGCATCAGGCTCCTTGTTAGACCACACAGCAGGCAGGATGTCTTGAGCAAAATTGGGTTTATTTTTAACAACTGGTAGGTTCTGCTGTACAATAGCATGAATCTGGGATCAAAATAAGGGAAAACTTTAACAGTCTCTTTAACTCAGTGCTGGTAAACTGATACTCGTCGACTTGACTGTTCTCTTTTAGCACGTTGCACAATATCAGTCTTTTCTTATTTGGAATGAGGGGGCTAGGGACTTTCTCCAGAGATTCTTCTTTCAGACATTAGCATTAAGATGTAATACAATGTCTTTCATATGGTCCCCGATTGGTGCTGGCCAAGGTCTAAAGTCAATCGTAATAAAAGTATTTCACTCTCACTTCTCTTCAGTGTCAGTTTTAGTGATATCCCTTTAACAGCTTTGTCTCCCTGCTTTGTTAATTTTTAAGCGGTTGGCCTCTGTCTCCATCCTCTACGAATCGATCTTTTGCCCAGGCTGACAGCCTTGATCCTCAGTGCCGCTCACCTGGGTTCACGGTTCGCCGCTCCCTGTCCGGAACCGATACAGCCCGTCCTACGCAGACCCGATCGGCCGCATCAGCTGTTAGTTCCTCCAACCTCCTCTCAGCGCATTGGCTGACTCGACCGGGCCCTCTGCTTTCTGCAGCCACTACGCAGGTGGTGCGTCGCAGTGGCTCCTCCTCCGGGAAAGTGGGGGGGGAAGTATACGCAGCTTCGTGAAGACTAAGTCAGCTGTTTGGGAGAACGGCAAAGGGCTTGCCCCGTCTTGACTCCTCCTGTGGGAAGGTAGGGCCTCTGTAGGGAGCTGCGCACAGACTTGGCAGACTACAACTCTCCTGAAGACCACCTCAGCTCGGTCAGGGCCTCAGCAGGTTCTCGGCTCATCTGCTTCACAAATGCTTCAATTCAGGCACAAACGGGCCAACATGAGGTTCCTCTTACATAGGCTAATTCGGCTACTAGTATGTCTCATAAACACCCGAAGCCACACAGTACCGGCTCTGCGAGGTTCCTTTTGTCCAGGCTAAAGCCAAGACCCCTGACCGGTCTGTGGAGATCCCAGCATCACTTGCATGTGTGATGCAGTTAGCCTCAGGCGTTGACAAAATGGCGCCTGTTCCCGCACTTTTGGACCGCATTTTGGACTCTTCCTCCTACACCATCGGCGCTGGGTGCATCTTTTCAGGTGAACGCTGTTTTTCCGGTGCACCGTTTCGTCCAGTTTATGACTGGAACACTCGGCTGCCATTACAACACTCGGTCTCGCTCCCTGCGGCATCTGCGCCATTGATCTACGTCAACCCAGCTAGTGAGGGCCCCTCTTGTCAACCCTCTACTTTGCGGCCCTGGAGCTATTCCGCTCATGAGACTTCCTCCTGCCACAGTGTCTTAAGCCTTCAGCGGAGAATGCCTTCTTCAGAAAATTTCAGAAGCTAATGCATTCTGACCCCATGAAGGAATATTTCGGGTCTTTTTAAGGAAATCTGCCCTCCAGGGCCTGGTTCTGTTCCGACTGTTCCCATAGCAGCACTGGTTGTTCCGGCAGCTGTTCCACCTCTACCAGTTGGCCCACCTCCAGCCCTTCCGCCTCCCTTGTCTCCAATTGACAAGTCTTTGGAGGAGCCAGACGTGACGCAGTTCGATTCGGACGTGTTGGATGACACGCAAGGGGATCAGGATGGCGATGACCAGCCCCGCTCTGTTTGGGCGTTCCATGACCGGGTACTGGACATGACTCTTCTGGATGTTCCAGTACCTGAGGCACCCCCTCCGCAGGAAGGGGTTCTTTCGGGGGCATTCACCTAGTCTCCTCGGGAGCGAACAGGCTTGTTCTTTCAGAAGGGAGTTTTGGCCAAGGTCCGCAAAGTCTGGGATAAGCCACAACTGCATGTTAACAAAGATTGACGCTCGTTAAAGGCGTCATACTTCGGAGGAGGTAGCCTTGGCGTCTTGCCCTCTTCCTTCTTCCACAGTGGTGGCGGCCGCTACTCTTCAATCCAGACGGGCTTCAGCCTCATCTGCAGTGGCAGCTCAGGTTCTGGCCAAAGAGGACAAGCTGCTTGACACTTTGGGAAGGAAGATCTTTGCTAATTCGGCTCTGCAGTTGCGCCAGGCAAACGCGGAGCTCACTTTAGCAGGTGCAAATATGAAAATGTGGAAAGGTCTGTTGGAATTTGAGGAGTTAATTCCTGTGGACAAAGCTGGATGATTTTAAGGCTGGTTTGTCAGATGCCAGAGTCCTGGCTCAGGATATGCTTGAGGCTACAGCACACCATGTCGACACCTCGGCTCGGGGTCTCATGCTTGACGTGGGCAAGTGTGGTCAGGCTTGGCTTTACGGCACAAAGTTTTCCAAGGTGTAGGATAAAATTCTGGACCTGCCCTTTGACGGCAGAGAACTGGTCCATTCGTCAACGGACGTGGAGCTGACTAAAACAAAGAACATCACTCAGACGGCCAAGTCTTTCTCTTCTGTTAGAGCCACCTTTTAGGGCTCAGAGAATGCCTTCACAGCCTTGGTCTTCCTCTGGTTTTCGGGTGTTCTAGATCGGAAAACATGAGGAGCCGATCCTCCAGCTGGAAATTCCTGCCGGTGTCGGCAGCGGGGCTGGTTTTTCTCTCGGTCCTCGGCCTCCTCCTCAGGATCTGGCGGTCCCGCCTCTGAGAAACCCGCAAAATAAGGGTTTTTGGGGCTTGCACGAGACAGTGGTGGGAGGGCGCATTGCGTCTCACTGGTAGGTGTGGCAGACCATCACTGAGGAGCGGTGGGTCTTGGCAGTAGCTCGGGCGGGCTTCTGCTTGCCCCTGTCCCACCCTTCAATCCTCCTTTACAGCATTCTGGACACCCTCAGAGCTGAAGTCCAGAAGCTTCTTGATCTGAAGGCAGTGGAGCCCGTCCCCCTAGGGGAGCGAGGGGAGGGCTTCTACTCTGTCTGTTCACGGTGCCCAAACCCAACCAGGCTGGCCTGTGCACCATCCTAGACCTTTCCCAGTTCAACCTTTCTCTTCCCCAAGAGAATTTCAAGATGATCACCCCCAGCCAGATAAAGTCCTCTCTTCAGAAGGTCGACTGTCTGTGTGGTGGACCCTCAGGATGCGTATATGAATATCCTCATTTGGAGCCCGGATCCGAAATACCTGCGGTTTTCCATGGGGGAGGAGCATTTCCAGTTTTGTGTGCTCTCTTTTGGTCTCAGCTCGGCACTTTGTGTCTTTACGAAGATGACTGTCATTGCAGCTTATCTTAGGCTTCATCGGATCTATGTATATCCGTATTTGGACAACTGGCTGTTGCGCAGTCCCTGTCCACTGAAAGCCTGGCGCAACCTTCAGTCTCTCCTCCAGCTCCTGTTCCACCTAGGGCTGTCGGTGAACTGGCGGAAATCCTCCATGATAGTCTTTCAGGACTTGATTTTCCAGGGTTTTCCTTGAAACGTGACAGATTGCAAGTTATACCTGACTGTAGACAGAATGGCGGGTCTGTTCGCCATGTGTCAGGTGTTAATGCAGTCGCAGAGCATGTCGAGCTTGTGGTTTCCGTGGCTTCTGGGCCTCATGGCTTCGTGAGTGCTTGCTCTTCCTCTTGCTCGTATCAAGATGCGGATGACGCAGATGGTACTTCGGAGCTCATGGCTTCAGGCAGTGGATCCAGATTCCAAAATGATACTGGTTCCATTGTTCATGAGGACAGACCGCTTGTGGTGGTCATCGCTCCGCAATCTGTCGGTGGGCGCTACCTTCCAGGACCCTTGTCTGCAATTGACTGTCACAACTGACTCCTCCCTTCTGGGTTGGGGGGGGGGGGGGTGCGACGCTGGATCATCAAGTTTCAGATCTCTGGTCGCCACAGAACAGACAGCGTCGTATAAATTATCTGGAGCTTCTGGCTATATTCCTGGTGTTGAAAGTGTTCAAACCAGGTATTGTCAACAGGGTGGTCCGTTTCCGCACGGACAATGCAGTGTCCATGTTCTATATCAACAAGCAGGGGGGGGGGTACTAGGTCTCCTCTTGTGGATCTTGCCATTCAGATCTGGGAATGGGCCATTCAGCATGGTATCTGGCTCGTAGCGGTTCACATCCTGGGCCAGCTTAATGTCACTACGGATTCCCTCAGCCGACGAGTAATTGTCAGCTACGAGTGGTAATTGAACCGAGAGATCCTCTGACATTTTTCACTGTTGGGGCACTCCAGAATCAGACCTCGTTGCGACATCTATTAACAAGAAGTTTCCCCTGTATGCCTCCAGGAACGGGCTCGGAGCCTCCTCACTCAGGGGTGCTCTCGAAATCCCATGGCACAATATGAAGGCCTACTCCTTTGTTCCTCTTCCTCCGATCCATTGTGTGCTTTGCAAGCTGAGGTAAACAGTGAATTGCTGCCTGCTGTGCATAGCCCCTTGGTGGCCAGCCAGGTTCTTGTTTTAGGAGCTTCAGCATCTATCGAGTGTGCCCACCGCTCAAGCTTCCACAGCTTCCCGACCTGCTTCACCAGAGCGATCAACAACTGTGGCACCCCTCCCCACAATCGTTCAGCTTGGTGCCCGAGTTCAGATCTTTAGAGTGCTTCAACTTGTCCGGATAACATACACATTATTCAAGCGTCCAGCAAGCCCTCAACAAGATCTCAGTATGAAAGTAAATGGCTACGCTTCTGTCATGGGTGTTTGGCGAGGAAGCTAGATCTCAGTGAGGCTACTATCAACACAGTCCTGTCTTTTCTCACATTTGGCAGTCTGGCATCCATGTCTTGTACTGCAGGACTTTTATCGGTTGTTGCTGCTTATTTGTCCACTGACAAGTGTTCCTTTTCAATGTCTAATCCAGTCATTAAACGACACTTTGTGGGACTGATGCATCTTTATCCTCCTGTTCGCAATCTGCATCCAAGGTGGGATTTGAATGTGGTCCTTACGGCCTTGTGCCATAAGCCTTTTGAGCCCATAGCTGCTGTCGATTTTAAGTACCTTTTACTGGAAAGTGTCCTTTTTGATTGCTGTGGCTTCAGCAAGGCGTGTATGCGAGCTTCAGGTCTCGTCGGTTGAGGATCCATTCCTTGTTGGGGAGAATTCTCATTCTATGGCTAATTTCTCTCACCTAGTGAGTCCCCCCAGCAGCTTTGCTGGATTTCTGGAGTTTGTTTTTTCCACTTGGTAAGAGTGTGTGCCTTTTGCCCACTTAACAGTGTTTTGCCATGTGTTTTTCTACTGTTTGTGTGTTCTTGGGCTTTGGAGCATACCACTCATTGAGCCCCACACAGCATATTCAGTGCAGTAGCACAGGGTTGTCTTTAAGACTTCCCTCTGACTCCATTTTCTGGGTCTGACTACCATTCCCCAGGAATAGGTAAAGTTGCCATTAACTTTACATAGTCATCTTTTTAAAACTACAGACCCACTACACCCCATCTTACATGGAGTATTGGAAAAGGGTAATTCCCATCCCTTTTCGTCTGTGCCTCTCTGAGCTTTGTTTTGCCCTTTTAACATTTAGACCTGGCTGGTGGCAGTGGCATCTACCCTAACTTTTCTACCGTGATTATACTATATAGATGTGGTGGTGTTCCAGGCTATTATATTAGCCTCGAACATAAACCCGCTTGACCAAATACTTTTGTTTGGCTCCGGTTGAGTTTATTCGCCATTTCTTTTTGTTAAAGTCCTTCTTGTGTTTTACTTTGCGCGGCAAACCAAGTTTACCTTCTTTGTTCACTGTCTTTTAGCGGGCTTCTGCAGAGAAGCCCTCTTGGCACCTGGGTGTCTAGGTTGGCTGAATGTGAGGGAGGGGTGTAGTCACCCCCTGCACAGGGTATCCTAGGAAACCCAAGACACTCTTTCCCATGATTGGCTGGGGTGGTTGTCCAGTCTGGACAACCCCCCCCCCCTGCTGCGTGATTGACAGCCAGGCTGTGTGAATGGGGGATTTTTCGCATAAAAGACAGGACTCTTGAGCTGGAAGTCAGTCTCGACACTGGAACTACAAGGAGCTGAAGAGAAGCGGAGAAGACGGCTGCTGCAACTACCAAGTCCTGGTGAAGCCCAGCTGCAGTCCTGAGCTATCTACCCTTCGACCAGAGAAGGTCCAGTCCGGAGTCTTCTTCCCTTGATCCTGGTGGGGTCATCCAGCTCATCTTCCACAGCCAGAGGATCCTCTTCTTGGTCGAAATCGCTGTACACCGCTGTAGTGGTCCGGATAGCCATCTGAAGAACCTCTCCTGTTTTAAAGGAGCGCACCTTTTATTCACCGTCGCTGCTGCTGGCCTCCTCCCTGGATAGTCCAGGTCACTCCAGACGTCATCTTACTTGTCCCCACGACTGAAGAGCCTTCATCCGAGAATAAGGTAGTGTCCGACTTCGAGGAACTAGGGTGAATCCCTTTTCTCCTCATCCAAGGCGTGGCCTTTTCTTCCCTCCTTATAACTTTTGGTTCCTCTTTTGACAATATCAAAGTACTCCTGGAATCCTTGAATCTTGAACTATCTGACTGTGATCCTCGACAATAGCAACCCTGTTGCACCTAACACTGGCGCAGGCGTATTGACTTTTATCTTTTGGTTAGAAAGTGTTCCCTGATTCTGTCTGCCTTGACAAAAGTATTGCTGATGTTTGCCACCAACTCTCTTTTGGTAACTCAGGTGCCAAGTGTGGTTTTACCCCGGTAACCTTTCTCCCCGCGGGTATGCGTATCTTTAGTAAGACCGAAATGTTATTACTGTCAAAAAGTGATCGAATGTTTTCCCGGTTACGTCTTTCGTGTCACAACACCGGTCCAGAAAATCAAAAGGTACTTACCTTGAGTTTCATCCAAAGTGAATTGGTTGTGTGTAGTGTATTTTACGTGTGGTTTCAATTTTAAGAGGTGAAGTGTTTTGCAAACAGATGGTCAAAAATAAATGTACTTTTAACCAAAAACCTTGAGTCAGTGTTTGCTTGAGTCACAGTAATTGTGGTTACTTTATGTAATCTCTACTACTGCTAATTTGCTCTTGAGCAAAGTCTGGCTGCTCCCTCCGCTACTGCTACCACTTTAACAGTGTAGTACAGGCTTGTACCAAAGGTGAACCTTGTACCAAAGGTGAACTTGTATTGCCACTTGTAGTCTTAATTGTGTGTAGTGGTGCCTAAGGGCACTGCACAGGATTCTGCCTAACATTCCTTACTTTTCATGTCCTGCAACAAATACTGCCTTTCTTCCTAAGGTGTCTGATTTTCATCTGAATCAGTCAATTTCATTGTATTCTTCCCAGACCCGGACTCGGATGCCAATAGGGTTCTGCACTGCCTGGATGTTAGACAAGCCCTTAAGTTCTATCTGGACAGAACATCTGAGCTCAGGAACTCCTTGCAGCTTTTTGTGACCTTCGGAAGTCCGCAAGGAAAGTTGGCTTCGAAAGCGACGATCTCCCGGTGGATCGCTGCCTGTATTTCTGAGGCGTATACCATTCAGGGTCCGGGCCCCAAAGGGAATGCATGCTCATCTTGTGCGGGGCAAGGCGGCTGCCGTTGCCTTCCAAAAATGTTCCCTGGGAGACCATCACGAAAGTGGCTACGTGGGCCTCCCCAGCGGCTTTTTGTAAGCGTTACTGTCTGGACCTGAGCTCCAGTGCTGATGCTTAGGTCGGTCAAGCTGTGCTTAAGAACCTGTTTCAGTAAGGAGTTTCCATAAACCCGTAATTCCTGTGAGGAGTGCTTGGGAATCTCCCATAAGTATGGAGGAAAGGGGACGGGACGTAGGAGTATAATAAAGGTACTCACCGTAGTGACTACCTTACTCCTAGTCCATAGTCACCTTTCCTCCATACACCTGCCCGCCGTCCCCTCTAAAAAGGTTCCTCTGTTACTGCTTACAGGTCTCAGACCTGGCGATAGAAAAGGACTGATGGGCGATGTGGTGGGTGAGCTAAGGAGGTCCGGGTTATGGCCGCGTGTGGTAACCCGCATAAAAAGGACACAATTTTGAAAAATGTGATGCTTTTTACAAAGTGCTCTGGTCCCGTCCCACAGGACGGTTGAATGTCCCAGAAGTATGGAGGAAAGGGGACTATGGACTAGGACTAAGGTAGTCACTACGGTGAGTAACGTTATTATTGCTTCTGTTGACCCTTGCCACCCCCGTGGTTGTGTAATGTGTTACTGCTATGTATTCTTTATTCATGAGCATGTGAATCCATGCCAGACCTCATGCTCGTGTGAACAAGTTAATAAGTTTGTCGTCAGGACCCCATGTCAAGACAAGGTAGTCTCTTCGTTTAGCAAGACTCCTCTGCATAGAGACTCCTTCCCAGGAGTGTCCCTTGGGACGGGGACCTTGGATTCTCGTTCTGGCCGACCAAGGCCATAAAGGCTACCGGCTCCCAAGCCCATGGGCTCATCGGTGCATTCTCTTGACGGACCCGAGGCCGATGAGGCTACTTGCTCTCAAGACGAGGGGCTCTTCCGGGTAGTCCATGGAGGTCCACAACTACTACCTTAGCACACAGAGTGGGCCCTGCAAGAGGGTCCCAGCTCCCTTCCCTCAGTTAACGGTGGTGGACCTTATGGTACAGATGGATGGTCTCTGCAGTGTTGCATCTATCTCTCACAGCTACATGCCCTAGGCTTCAAGATGCTTGGATCAGGAAAAAATGCCCAGCGCAGATGAGGGCCGTGCCCCTCGCAATACAGCAGCATGCAAGGATTGCTTCTTTGAACGCTTCCTCCTCCTCATGCACTTTTCACAGATGAAGGGGTTGCTCAATTGCATTGCTGGATGTGATCCCGCAGGTCGTGCCTCCTAGGCCTCCGCACCCTCCTTGGATTCCTCTGGTGTTGCCAGTGCTGCAGCCTGTTCCTCCTCCAGTCCAGGCCCTGCCTGTACTTTAGAACATTCCTCCTCCTATACCACCACCTCCCCTGAACTCTCCTATTGATCCACAACTATCTTCAGTCTGGATAGAGGGAGGGACGCCTCCGGCCCCTGTCTTGTGATCCAGACACTCTTCCATCTGTAAAAAAGTAGCTGGGGGGAGGAGGTGGGTGGGCAGCGATGGTGACAATGCCCAGGATGAAGAGCCTTCAGCATCGGTGAAGGCATGTCATGACCGGCTTCAGGAACTTGGAGAGTTCCCCCCCCCCTACCACTGTCCCTCCCCCTCTTACTGGTGTACCACATACTCCTACGTCCTGTCAAATGTTCCCTCTAAATATTTTTTCTATATGCAGAACTGGTTTCCTGTTGTGCACACATTATTTTCCATGTGCGCAACTGACTAATGAGGTAAGCCACTTTGTGACCATGCGTATTTAGTGAGCTACAGTCACAGAAGAGAGTTTGGAAAGGAATTTCCTCTTCCCAGCCACTGCAATTCTTGACAAATCTTATAACACGTTTTCCAAACACCTAGGCTAAAATAAAATGTGTCATACGTGATTAAACAGAAAACTCATCAACCAGTCCAAGTCTTCAACATCTGCCACAGTACCTTGCAAATGTTTTATGCCACTGGAAAATCACTAGTATGTACTACAAAACACAAATATCTCTTGTCATAAACTGATGTGGCTGTCAAATTCTGGCAGAATACATTTGCCAATGAATTAATGGCAATTAAAAGCAATGTGTCAAAAAACATACTGATAGGAGTTCAAGTGCCACTTTAATGAAGTAATTAAAGTGCCAGGAGAACATGCTTCTAATAATGTGTGTAAGGATGATTATTGCATCAGAATAACTGCACCTCAGAATATGATAAATTCCTGTGCCTCTGCTTATTATCCACATTAGGGTTCCCTTGGGTAGTTATAAAACCAGCCTTACAGCTAAGAGACATATACACCATCCATTTTTACTCCATAAAAAAATTAAAATGTGCCCAACAAAAACGAGAAACCATGAAAATGTTGTTGCTTCAACCTACAAAGTTCCACTGATCTTTTTTCAAATTAGTGACCAGTAGAGCAGTGTCATAGGAAGGAACTCTAATAATATTAATGCCCGATCTCAACAGGAATTTTAAGGGGAAGAATATCTTTTAATAGGGGTGTACCGAATAGTAAATTTACTATCCAGCCGAATACCGAATAGTAAATTTACTATCCGGCCGGAGCCGAATAGTTGTGTTGGCTTTTGTGTAGGCATGGGAAAGGCTCTTGCCCTGCACCGTCGTAGTGTTATTAACTGGCTATTGATGGTTGCAGGTGCAAAATGGTGCGAGTAACTAGGCATATAAAAGCTGTTGGATTTGCCAATGCTTGTTTTAACACGACTTCAGTGAAGGACATGCACAGTGTATACAAACACTTGTGTATGGGCGCGTTATAAATGCCATATCATATCATAGCGCTTATAAATTGTCCCAATGAGAACTTTCTTTCACAGGCCCATTGTTCCAAGGTACTTGCAACAAACAGACCTTTCATTAAACCTTTACAAGGGTGACTTGCCATTCTTTCCCTTTCAAAGATATTATCTTCTATGAAGAAATATCTTTTCACATCTAGTCATAATTCTGTTAGGACAATGGCAAGTCAACCCCCCTCCACAGAGATGCAGCATTGTGCACATTTACTTTGCAGCCTTGTTAGCAGAGCAAGTCTGCATTCACTGAAGAACGTTCAGTAGGCTAACAATGCAGCCAGCAACACAAGCTTAAGGGGCCACTTCTTTGTACAGCCACACAAAGAGATGCCATTAATCATTGCCTGCCCAGCGCCGTTGAGGCGGGGGCCGGCATTAGCTGTTAGTGGGCGCACCTGCAGGGGGGGCGATAGTCACTGTGAGCACAGCGCCTATCAGGAGCCTGAAGCCCTGAGGTGTTATGCAGTGCAATGAGACTGAGACCCACCTCTCCCCCCTCCCCCCCCCTCAGCACAACAACCTCCTGAGGACTCTGATATCCTCCCAGCCCATTGAAATCCAAAGTGCCCCTCCCCTCCTTTACCATGCCCGTCCCGCCCAACTTAGCAAAGCAATGTTAACCGGTTGCATGTGACTCCTGTTTAGAGTGAGAGAGATGTTAGTCAGCCCTCCGATCCGATTTCCCAGGCGCAGGAGGTGCCTTGGTGAAATCAATGGGGCCTTGCTCCTAGGCGCTTCTAAGCGAGTTGTGCATAAAATCCATATTTTAAGTGACTGGATTGGCAACAGGAGGGACGCGATATAAACACCGTTCATGCTCCTAGTCCTAGCAGCTCGGTTTTTCACGCAATGCACGTTCTTTTGTGTGCAACTCGACTGCCATCTAGTGGCTCATATGGTTTGTGCAGCAACTGCTGTGTTTAAGCTCTGCATCCAAGGCAAACACGTTGCTTTTATATGGGAGCATGTCTTTTCAGTGCAGGAATTTATGGTGTGTTAACTTCGGCTTCGAGTAAGGCTTCAAGTATACATTCGGCCGAAACCGAATAATTACTTTTTAGCCGAATTTCGGCCGAATACTTACTCGAAGCCGAAGTTCGGTACACCCCTATCTTTTAATAAGCAGAAAGTATACCTATTGGCAGAACTAATTACTTTTTTACTACCTGAAAAATCGTTTGATTCCAAGAAGGGAGCACAATCTGATTAGAGCTCTGCTTATACCCTTGACATAGGAAGTTAAATGACAGGGCACATAATCAAGTCTATAGCTTTGCCCACCATTTCCGCACCGCAGCCTAGATAAAATGAAATAAGTGCCGTACTGAGGTTTATTATGGAGCCCTGCTGAAGAAAGTCACATACGTATGCCTTTTAAGTTAATAGCATCAATTCATCAGCGATACAACTGATTGAGCGCCTTCTTCTACAAATATGGATCCCTCTTCTTTAATTCTTTATCAGTTAAATAAGATGCAGGGAGATGCTAGAGACGATACACACAGAGCACATGGTTATATTGAAAAGCCCTCAGCAGCTGATCATAGAAAAAGGAGCTTTTGTCTAGACAGGTACTAGAATTTCCTATCCTTTAGCAAACAAGCAACACATTTCCTTCAGTGTACCGCTGAAACGTCTTATTTGGTTTTTGAAATGTGCTGCTTTGTCATCACCCGCAAGGAGTGATGACCTGTGCTCTTCCGCCCATAGCCATCCCCGGCCCCTGCCTAGCCTCCAATACTAGTTGGTAGAGCACTGTAAAAAGTGAGGGATTGTAGCAGTAAACACTCACTGGTATATTTGCAGACCCACAATACTTTGCATATTTAATGCGTCAACATATCATGTGCATTTTAAGAATGTCATGACTCTGCATGCACGCAATTCTTTTGCAGCGCATACAAGATTGTTTTCAACATACTCCACCCTTATATCATTGTGTAGGATGACAGTGCTCAGTGAAACCGTTTTTGTATAGCAGTGAGTTACCATAAAATGTGTGAAGGTCTTTTCCCAAAGGAACTTTGAACACTTGGAAACAAGGCAGATTGTGTGAAAAGCATTCTCCTGTCTGAATATCCGGTGCCTTGATACTATGGATGAGCAATCCCAGGCATAGTCCATACCCATAAGTAAATTATATTGCAATGTTGCTCTCCACGTATAGGGTAATGTTAGCAATGCAACAGTAGGCGACACTGAGCATCACATTTGTCTTCTCAAAATCCTTACAGGGCAAATTCTAATTTGAGTTTTATAATGTGTTAACTTGCAAGGGGGCCGCTTCAAAACACTTGCGTGACATATGTACAAAGAAGAGGAAGAAAGGGATAAGGTTTCACATCCAGGTAGCCTGCTTACTTACAGTCAGTATCCGATATTTGAGCAGGTAGTTCGAGGGTATCATGTGGGTGAGGCTTTTTGTAAGGCACAATGAGTAACAGGAATTCTGACATGTGACTGTTTATCATAATATTCATATTACAGCAAACATAAAACAAGTGCATGTAGGTACACATCTGCTAATCTTTCGCAGAGCCAAGAGAGGAGTCAAGGTTGTCCGGTACCATCCTAATGTGTTCTGGCCCAGAAGTTAGTCATAAGGCAAAAGTGGGGTAGAATCAAGTTTAGGAGTCATGGGTGGGGAGGGAACATTATCAGGTTAATGTGTGCAGGAATATCTTGGTTAGATTCCTGTGTTCATGGGACCAGTTTTTCATATTAGTTGGGTGTTTACAGTCACTCTTGCATAGTAGTCTAATGCAATATCAAGACTAGTTGCTTATTTTAGGAAAAAGAACATTTCAAGTAATTGCTGTGACTTGTGCCTTATTAAAAAAGTTAATAGGGGAGAATTGTCTGTGCGCTGCTAAAAATCTTCTGAGCGGCACCCAGAAGGAAGTTGGGCAAGAGCACATGCGCACAGTTTAGAGGGAACACTGGTCCTGTCCCCTTTCCTCCATACTTATGGGACATCTCTCCGTCCTGTGGGACGGGACCGGAGCACTAAAAAGCATCCCAAAATTTGTTTTCAAAAATGTTTCCTTCCCCTTTCTTGCGTGGGGCCCGGCACACGGCCATAACCCCGCCTACCATGTCTCCGACCCACGCATCTCCCATCAGTCCTTTTCTCTGCTCGTTCGGGACTGGACGCACTTGCATAATCAAAGATATTCTTGCCTTTTTTCCTCTCTGGCTCTCGCTAGCGATCGTTTACTAGTCTGTCGTTCAAACTAGACTTTCAAGATTGCACTTCGTGTCATCGACGCTTCGCGAGGGAAGATCCCTGTCCTCTTTGTCTAGAGTGTTTGGGTCCAGATCACCGTTGGGACGCCCGTTTTTACTGCGATTCCCTTTCCGTCCGGGCACTTCAACGTTGATTGGAGCGGTGGGAGGAGGTGTTCCGGCGAACTCCTCCGTCGCATTTTCAGGCGTTCTTCGATGAAAAACGCCCGGTAGGTTCTTTACTTTTCAGAGTACCCGGCCAGGGGATACCTTTCTGGGTTCCTCCCGGACCGGGAGGGGCATTGATCGCTCTGTCACCGGGGATTGCCCTGAGGTGCCCGTTGGGCCTAATAATTGTACCAGAGTTTTCTCCGAGGGGCTCCGTAAGGGGCCTGTGGATACCGGAGCACGCTCCGAGGCCCCTCCTGTGGGGGTTGTTTGTGGACCCAGTTCTACTGAGTCGTGGGGTACCGAAGCTTGCTCGGAGGCTTCTGTCAGCTTCCCTCAAAAATAAGACCGGAGTGCACCCCGAGGCCTTGGGTG
Source organism: Ambystoma mexicanum (assembly GCF_040938575.1). Lineage (NCBI taxonomy): Eukaryota > Metazoa > Chordata > Amphibia > Caudata > Ambystomatidae > Ambystoma > Ambystoma mexicanum. The sequence goes on along the minus strand of NC_090924.1, from coordinate 675,404,710 downwards.
GGGTTGCTGTCACCGAACGGATGTTTGAGGCCCGTGCAGATGAGGCTGTTACCGGACCTGGGGCCAAGGTCCCTCGTACAGAGGCTAAAGCTACCAACAGTTCTGAGAGGCCTAGCAAGGCCTTGTTGGTGAAAGCTGTTTCTCACCGTTCCCGCTCTTGCGGCGTTGAGGGGGCAAAGAAGCAAAGTTCCTAGGTCCTTCCTTTGAAGGCTAATTTGGTGGTTGGTATGTCAAACATTCCAGGCCTCACAGTACCGGCTCTGCCGAGGTCCCTTATGTTAAGGCTAAAGTTAAGACTCCTGATCCATCGTCGGGGACCCCTGCCTCACTTCCTCACGTGCCGCAGTTCCCCTCAGGTGATGAAAAAATGGCGCCTGTTCCAGCCACGACCACGGCGGCCCTTTTGGGTGCTACACCTACAACTATGCCATCGGCCTCAGGTGTAGGGCTTGTTTCTGTGGGTGAACATAGAGTTCCTTGTGTGCATCCTTATCGGCCAGTTTGATTGGAATGCCCGGATGCCCCGCACCCTTGATTTATGTGGATACGTCGGTGGGGCCGGTGTGGCACCCTTCAATTATTCCCCTCATGAGAGGCCTCCTCTGGTTCCAAAACAGTCCCCGGAGGACGCCTTTTTCGGCAAATTTCAAACGCTCATGCGTACTGACCCCATGAGGGAAAATTTCAAAGGGATTTCTAGGGAGACCTGTCCGCCCACGCCTCCACCTGTACCTCCGGTGGTTCCACCCGTGCCTCCCTTGCCTACGGTGCCTTCTCCGACTCTTCCGCCTTTGCCACCATTGTCCCCCCTGGATAGGGCAGCGCCCGACGCGGCTCAACAAGATCCTGACCTGTCGGATGACGCGCAAGGCGATCAGGACAACAAGGACCTGCCCCACTCTTAGAGCTTTCCATGACCGGGTACTGGACATGGTTTTCTTGGATGTTCCGGTGCCTGAGGCACCTGCTTTGCCGCAGAGTGTGCTTTCTGGGGTGTTCACCCTGTCTCCCTTGGAGTGTTCTGGCCTGTTCTTGCAGAAGGACGTTCTGGCTGAGGTCCGTAGGGTCTGGGAGAAGCCACACTCTGGACTTTTCGTCAATAAGAAAATTGACGCGCGATACAGGCTGCATTCTTCGGAAGAGGTCTTATCCGCCCCCCTCCTCCACAGTGGTGGCTGCGGCCACTTTGCAGTCCAGGCCTGCAGCAGCCTCTTCCACGACGGCTACTCGGGTTCTGGGAAGGGAGGATAAGCTCCTTGACTCCCTTGGGAAGAAGATTTTCGCCAACTCGGCCTTGCAGCTCAGGCAGGCCAATGCCGAACTGGTTTTGGCAGGGGGCTAATATGCGGATGTGGAAAGGTCTGCCGGAGTTTGAGCAGTTCATTCTGGTCGAGAAGCTGGAAGATTTTAAGGGGGGATTGGCCGATGCCAGGGTCCTGGACCAGGATCTCCTGGAGGCTGCGGCTCATCACGTGGACACCTCGGCTCGGGGCCTTATGCTGGTGGTTGATACCTCACGGCAGGCGTGGCTACATGCCACTAAATTCTCAAGAGGTACAGGACAAGGTGTTGGACCTTCCATTCGAAGGTAAGGAGCTCTTTCAATCCTCAGATGTAGAGCTCACCAAGACGAAGGATAGCACTCAAACGTCTAAGTCCTTGTCGGTCTTTGTTAAGACCCCTTTCAAAACAGAGACCGCTGTCGCAAAGCTGACCCTCCTCTGGCTTTAGGGGCTTCCTTGACCGGAAATCTCAGAGTGGATACCCCCTGGGGGAATAACCGCTGCAGGCAACAATGGACTCAGGTTTTTCTACCGCTCCTCCAGACTCCTTCAGGTTCAGGTGGCAACACCACCGAAAAACCTGCAAATTTAGGGTTTTATGCGCTCGCACAAGACCCTGGTGGGAGGACGCATTGCGTCTCATAGCGAGGTGTGGCAGACCATCACCGAAGACAGATGGGTCTTGTCAGTCGCTCGGGCGGTCTTCCGCTTACCCCTACCCCACCCTTCAACCCTCCATTTCATTCCATTTCAGCTGTCGGGCTCGCCCTCCCTCAAACCCGAGGTTCAGAAACTTCTGCATGTCAGAGTTTTGGAACCCGGTTCCCTCGGGGAACGAGGGGAGGGCTTCTACTCCCGGCTGTTTACGGTACCCAACCAGGCTGGCCTGCGCACCATCCTAGACCTTTCCCAGTTCAATCTTTTCCTACCCCAAGAGAAATTCAAGATGATCACGCCCGGCTAGATACGGTCCTCCTTGCAGATGGGCGATTGGCGCAGTGTGGTGGATCTTCAGGATGCGTACATGCATATTCGGATTTGGAATCCACATGAGAAATCTCCCTTTCTCTTTGGGAGAGGAGCACTTCCAGTTTCGAGTGCTTCCTTTTGGCCTCAGTTCGGCGCCACGTATCTTCACGCAGATGTCGGTGATTGCGGCCTATCTTTGTCTCCAGGGTATCCATGTGTATCCGTATTTGGACGACTGGCGCTTACAGTCCTTGCCCGTTGAAAGCAGCGGACAATCTTCAGTCTCTCCTTCAGCTCCTGTTCCATCTTGGGCTGTTGGTGAACTGGCAAAAATCTTCCATGAAGGTCTTGCAGGACTTAGTGTTCCAGCGAAAACCAAGGAAAATCGACTGCAGAGTGTACCTGACCGTGGACAGGATGGCGGATCTGTTAGCCACGCGTCAGATGTTTGAGCAGTCGGAGAGCATATCGGCCTAGTGTTTCCAGAGGCTTCTGGGCCTCATGGCTTGGTGTGTTGACTCTTCCTCTTGCTCGTTTCGTGATGAAGCGGACCCATATGGCTCTTCGGAGACCTTGGCGTCAGGCTGTGGACCCGGATTCCAAGCTGATAATGATTCCGGCTTCCATGAGAGTGGACCTGGAATGGTGGTCATCTCTCAGCAACCTGTTGGTGGGTGCGGGGGTTCAGGACCCTGTCCCTACGGTGACGATCACAACAGAATCCTTCCTCCTGGGTTGGGGTGCAATGTTAGATCCTCTTCAGGTCTCGGATCTCTGGTCGCCTTAGGAAAAGCTCCTCCACATAAATCATTTAGAGCTTCTGGTGATCTTCCTAGCGCTCAGGGCGTTCAGACCGGTAATAGCCAACAAAGTGGGCCGCATACGCACGGACAATGTGGTGTCGATGTATTACATCAAGCAAGGGGGAACCATGTCTCCTCCTCTCGTAGACCTGTCCATCCAGATTTGGGAGTGGGCTGTGCTTCATGGTGTTTGGCTGCTTGCAGTGCACATCCCGGGCCAGCTGAATTTCACAGCGGATTCCCTCAGCCGGCGGACAGTGGTCAGCTACGGGTGGGAGTTGAAGGCGGAGGTCCTCTCATGGATTTTCTTGCGTTGGGGCACACCAGAGGTGGACCTCTTCGCTACGGCGGTGAACAAGTAGCTTCCTCAGTATGTCTCCAGAGGGGGGCTGGGAGCCTCCTCTTTGGGGGATGCACTCGAGATTCCATGGCACAACATGAGAGCTTGCGCCTTACCGCCTTTCTACCTCTAGTCCATGCAGCAGTTTGGAAGCTGAAGAAATCGGTGCTCATAGCCCCGTGGTGGCCAGCCAGGTTTTGGTTCTCAGAACTTCAACACCTGCTGGTGTATTCGCCGATCAGGTTACCAGTCACCCCGATCTTCTTTATCAGAGGGAACAGCAGATGTGGCACCCCTCCCCACAATCACTCAGCTTGGCAGCATGTTGCCTGAGTACAAGTTTTTAGAACATCTTAACTTGGCTGCGGATACCATGCGTATTATCCAGGCAGCCAGGAAACCCTCGTCTCGATCCCAATACAGAAGTAAATGGCTCAGGTTCTGTCATTGGTGTTTGGGAAAAAAGTTGGACCCAATGGGGGGGGCTACGATTGATACGGTGCTGTCCTTCGTATCCTTCCTAGCAGAGTTTGGTGTTCACGTTCTGTCATGCAGAACTTACCTTTCGGCGGTCTCCGCTCATCTTTCTACGGACCAATGTTCTTACTCTCTGGGTAATCCAGTGGTTAAGAGACATTTTGCAGGCTTTACATGCCTCTAACCCTCCAATTCGTAGTCCGCACCCGCCGGGGGATCTAAATGTAGTCCTGACGGCGTTGCGCCACAAGCCTTTTGAACCAATGGCCACGGCGGACCTCAAGTACCTATCCTGGAAAGGGTCCTTTTTGGTCGTCGTTATGGCTGCGAGGCGGTTGAGTGAGCTCCAGGCCTTGTCGGTGGAGCATCCCTTTTGGTCTTTCACAAGGATAAGGTAGTCCTACGGACGAATCCTGCTTTCCTGCCGAAGGTGGTAACTGAATTCCATCTGAATCAGTCGATCTCCCTGCTGGTCTTTTTTCCGAACACTACCTCGGAGGCAGAAAGGGTTCTGCATGATCTTGATCTCAGAAGGGCTCTTAAGTTCTATCTGGACAGAACTTCCGAGCTTAGGAGTTCTCAATTGTTTGTGACTTTTGGTAACCCTCAGGGTAAGCAGGCGTCTAAGGCGACTATTTCTCGGTGGATCACCACCTGCATTACGGATTCTTTCACCGTCCAAGGGCTGAAACCTCCTAAGGGTATTCATGCACACCTGGTGCGGGGCAAGGCGGTTGCTTTTCAGAAATATGTTCCCTGGGAGTCATTCGCTAGGGCAGCTACTTGGGCCTCCCCATCTGCTTTTTGTAAGCATTATTGTCTTGACATGAGTTCAAGAGCTGATGCTCAGTTTGGTCAGGCTGTGCTGAAGAACCGTTTTCAGTAAGGGGTATTTCCATCCGTAGTTCCTGTTAGGAGGAAAGGGGACGGGACGTATGAGTATAACGAGGTTACTCACCGTAGTGAGCACCTTATTCCTAGTCCATAGTCCTCTTTCCTCCATACGCCCGCCGTCCCCTCTAATAAGGTTCCTCTGTTATTGCTAATAGGTCTGACCTGGCGATAGTAAAGGACTGATGGGCGATGCATGGGGCGAAGCCAAGGTGGGCGGAGTTACGGCCGCGTGCCAGGCCCCGAGAGAGGCAGGCCTTGCCAGGCCAGGCAAGAGAGGGAGGAAGGAGAAATTTTTGAAATTTTTTGTGGATGCTTTTTACAAAGTGCTCTGGTCCCGTCCCACAGGACGGAAAGATGCCCCGTCCTACATGAAGGAGAGATGTCCCATAAGTATGGAGGAAAGGGGACTATGGACTAGGAGTAAGGTGGTCACTGCGGTGAGTAACCTGGTTATTCCTGTACTCGACCTCATAAAATCTTCAAAGATTGAGACCTCCACCTGGCTACTCCTAACGCCCGCTCAGCCAACAAATACTCTGCTGACATCTGCCTCCTTCTTGAAGACACTGAACTCAACATTCTAGCTCTTACTGAGACCTGGTTCAATGCCAGCTCAGTCACTGCTTTTGACTCCCTTCTCTTCTCCCTGATGGCTTCAAGATATTCTCCAAGCCACAACCTCACCGTGTTGGCGGTCGAGTTGCCTTAATCTTCCCTGAGTTGGTTCCTACTTCCGGCTTACCCACCCACCTTTTGAGAGCCTGGTCTGCAAGCTGGTCCTCTTTCCCTCCTCCTCCTCCTCTTTTACCATTGCTAGCATCTACAGGCCTCCTCGTGCTATACCACCCTGTTATACGCAGAATGGGCTGATTTCTGTTACCCCCTACTCTCAACCACCTCCAATCTCTTCCTGGGCAATTTCAACATGTATTGCGACTCCCCTGTCGTAGCATCCACTCTCTTCATTGACCTCTGCACTACCCTATCCCTAAACACGCTCGCATCTTGCCCAACTCACTCGGTTGGACACTGTACACCCTCTTCCCTTCGAAGCTCCCCCACCTCCTCCCCTTCCCTCCGGTCACTCCACTCTCTTGGTCAGACCAAGGCACCAGAGTGACTGATGAATGAGGGAGCAGACACTGAGCCTGAGGACATGTTTCCCGCTCATTCTGATTAAATGGATGAGAGATTTCATCACTGCAGATGGTGAGCCAGATGAGGTTCCTCTCAGGGATTCTCCCCCTGACAAAGTAGGAGCTTTCCATGCGCTCATGTCTAGAGCGGCCACGATGTTCGGCATAGCACTGGAGGTGCAAAGAACAGAGTCTTATATCAACGCAGAGAACAGTGCAGGAAGTCAATCGCGTCAATTCCACTAGTGGAAGACATCTGGGAGGATGGCCTAGTTGTCACGGTGGACCGTTTCAACCAACAAATACAGGGCTCCAGAGCGCTGCTACATGTTTGCACACACATCCTACCCCAGACTCTGTAGTTTATGCGGCTGCCAGGAAGAGGTCGGTCAACCCATTTCCCTCCTGCTCTATGCCCCAGAAAAGGAGGGCAAGCGCCTTGACACCTTCGGCAAGAGAAATCTCACAAGAGCTGCCACAACTAAGGCGGCGAACGCTATGGCCATACTCATCTGAACGAGTTATGGTGCAAGTTTGGGCCACTGTTAGAATTTTTGCTTGAGGAGAAGAGGCACTGGATTTTCTCCATGAGGGTGAGATTGCATCCGACCAGGCCATGACTTTGTCAACATCACAGACATGGGCTATCGCCAGATGGCTAATGGCGTGGTTCTACACAAACAAGGTTGGCTTAAGGCCACAGACTTTCTACCAGATATCCAATCCCGGGTTAGACATGCTCTTCGATGGCAGAGCCTTGTTTGGGGGGAAAAGGTGGATGAGGCCCTGAAGACTAGTAAGACACTCGGAAACCGCCTGCTCCCTGGGCACATTACAACACTGGCGCCAGTCCTTTTGCTCGGGGAAAGGGTGTTGTAACATAACTTTGTGGGACAACCGCAGTACATACCAGTCCTCGTCCTACAAGTAACCCTTAATCAGGGGAATCGGTACAGGGCGCAAGTAGTCCTTCAGGGGTTCCCTGCGACAGAGTGGCCCCTCCTAGCCTAGGGGCCAGTCAAGTAAGCAAGCCTGACTGGCCGAGAGCCAGAGCCTCCCAATTCAGCACAAATGGGCTTGAATCACATCCGCCGGATTGGTGTGGTCCCTCCTCCATCAGGGGCATGCTGGAGTTCATAAAGTACCCTCCGGACACTCCTTTGGTACGCGGACCAGAACGATTGCACTCCCCTCTGGTCCAGGAAGTGCAGTCAAGGAATAAGATGCAGAAGTGGGTGTATTCCCGCTACTTCCTGGTAAGAAGAAAGGGTTTGCTGAACAAACCTTGGGGTTGGATATGCGTATTAGACCCAACGGTGCTCAACAAGTTTCTAAAGGCACAAACCTTTATCATCGTAACATTGCAACAATCCCAGCTGCAGCTGGGGATTTCCTAGCGTCCCTCGATCTTGAAGACCCATACTTTCACATTCCTATTCACCCTTCACACCAGTGCTACTTTTTTTTTGTGTTGGCAGGAGTGCACAATCAGTTCAAGGCTCTTCCCTTCAGGCTCAGATCGTCCCCTCGGCTGTTCACCAAATGCCTCACCAGTGGTGGCTCACCTACAGCGGCGAGGATTCTTCGTCTACCCCTACTTAGACTGGTTAATAAGAGCCCCCTCTTACACTCTTGCAGAGTCCATCACCGCTGTTACGATCCCGTGCCTTCGACAACTGGGGTTCTCCAACTTCCTGAAGTCACTGCTGCCCCCTCTCGGAAGGCGCTTTACCTCTGGGCGCTTCTAGATAGCAGCACTTGCAGAGCCAGTCCCTCGGGTGAGGGAGTGAGTCCTTCCGAAAAAGGTGCCCTGCCTCGGCAAGACCCGGTCAACAAGTTCGCAGCTACAAGTCTCTGCTGGGGATGTTGTCTTTATGCATTCCAATGGTCACAGATGGGTACAAGCTTCTGGCTCCTGTGATGACTGAATTACGCTGACTCCAGCCTTCAGGAATGGCCTGCTCTGGTGGGCAGTTCGAATGCATCATGCAAGTTGCCCCCTTCAGGCTCCCAGACCATCAGATCACTGTCAGTATGCACGCTTCCCTGGTGGGCTGGGGACCCCTCTGCCAAGATAGCATACTATGGGTTTGTGGTCAGACGGAAAAGATCCAGCACATCAACGCGCCAGAGCTACGGGAGATATTCTGGGCACTGACGTCTTCTCCCCCCCCCCCCCACCTCCCCCCTGCTCGGGGTGGGGAGGGGGAGAGAAAGAGAAAGTGCTCGAATCTACAGACAACACAACGTCGGTTTTACATCTGCAAGCATGGGGGACCAGGTTCCCATAGCTTTCCAAGGAGGCCAAAGTGCTCTGGCATTGTGCCCTGCTACAGAAAATGTTCATTATTCCCCTCCATCTACCGGGGGATCCACAACACTTGGGTGGACTCCCTCAGCAGGGAGTTGGGCTCTTGTCACGAATGGTAGTTGCAGGAAGACTAGCTGCACAAGTTTCAGGAGTGTGGGGCTCCCTAGAGATCGACCTGTTTGTGGGGAAACCGGCTGGCAAAGGTCTGGCAGCGGCTCTGGCAGTCAGTTTGGGGGATGCATTTGTGTTCCTATCGGAAGGGGCTATTTCTGTATGCATCTCCCCAATTCATCTGGTGCTGCGAGTCCTACGCACTTACAAACCCTATCTGTGCAGACTGATATTAGTGGCCCCTGTGTGGCTGACATAGTATTGTTCCTCGGAGCTCCTGATTCTTTCGGCGATAGCTCAACTCGGACCTCCCATGCACCAGTCGCTCTTGTCCAGGAACCAGGGAACGCTTCTGCACCACGACCCAGCCTCTCAATCTGAGGGCCTGGCTCCTGTGTACCTAGAATTCGGGACCCTTTCCCCTCCCGCAGGCTTGCTGGGAGGTGCTGGCTAAGGCGAGAGCTCTTGCCACTGTGCAATGCTGTAAGAGCAAGTGGAAGCATTTCCAGGTGTGGTGCAGGCACCTTAACCTGTGTCTCCCCAGACCATCGGGCCAGAGGAACTGCTGCCATCTCTTGTCTCTGGCGGAGTCAGGTTTGACACACTCCTCCATTAGAGTGCAACTTTCTGCAATCTCTAGATACTTCCTGTCCTTGCGCCGGTCTTCCCTCTGGTCTCATGGGCTAGTGAAAGCATTCCTACGAGAACTGTTTCGTTTATTCCCTCCAGTTCACCGCCCCGCACCAGCCTGGGAACTCGCTGTACTGCTCACAAGCCTTATGAAACCCCATTCTGAGCCCATGCACCAGACGTCCATCAAGAAGCTGTCGTGGAAGAGGACGTTTTTGGTGACAATTACTTTGGCGAGGCGACTAGGGGAAATACAGGAGTTTTCTTAAAAACCACCTTATTTGACGTTTTCACAAGGACAAGGCTGGGACAGGCTGTATTGGGAACTAAGTTCATACCTTGGGTACTTTCATCCTTCACCAGCCGGTGGTGGTGCCAGTGTTCGTTGGCTCTCCTGCATCTGGATGTGCTGCATGTTCTCAAGTACGATGTGGTCCGCAGAGTCGTTCCATTTAACGGATCAATTGTTTGTTGCATTTGGGCCTACGGGTCCCGGCAAGGCTGTCTGCAAATCTTTCGATTCCTAGATGGACTGCGGCCTGCATCTCATTCTGCCACCAGCAGGCGTGCAGACCGCTCACGGGCAGACCCTTGGCGCATTCCACTAAAGCAGTGGTGGTGACCACTGCATTTATCTCCAGGATCCCCGCTGCCAGACATCTGCAGTGCAGCCACCTGGAGATCGGTTCATACATTCACCAGATTCTACTGTCAACAGGGATCCCGCCGAGGAGTTGAGTCGGCCAGGCAGTTCTACGAAACATCTTCACATTAGATTGGTAAGACTCCTTTGGTAAGTGATACAGGGAGCTCCTTCACCCTTGTGTATTGGTTATTTTTATTGCTTTGTAATCTATTCACAGCATGTGAATCTATGAAAGATCCACTGATGCTGGTGAAGGATCAAGCTACCTTAACTCTTGTCCTCCAGCATTGGTATCTTTTATAGATTCACATGCAACCCTCCATCCAACCCCTCCTGGCTTGTTGCTTGGCTCTTACTGCCACTCTTTGTGCTTGCCAAATCTGAAGATGGCTGACAGGGGAAGAGTTAACTGAGTTTCCTATTGGCTATGGGCAGTATAACCCAAAACGACAACGATGGAGCACTAAAGTGATTGAAATTTCAGTTTTATTTTCATGCCTCTACTTTAGAGGATTCTCATCCTGATTGGGAATATTCACAGCATGTGCATCTATGAAAGATACCAATGCTGGAAACCAGAGTTACAGGTAATTAACTTGTTCCTTCTCTTATTAAATACTCACCCTCTAGACGCCTACGTTCCTCTGGCACCAACTGTGTAAAGCGTTGAGCCAAACAGAGCGCCGTAGGCCGATCACTTTCTTCAGCTGGCTCCCTCTTATGGAACAGCTGCCCCCTTCCTCTTGAGCAGGATTTCCTCAAATTCAGGACGCTTCTCAAGACTTTCCTCTTAACCTCCTGCTTCCCTTCTTCCCTCTGCGACCGTTAGTCGCTGTGATTGGGGTCCGAGGCCCTCGTGTCCTTCGGGGTCCTGGCCTCCCACACCAAATTGCCTCTGCCTACCTCTCAGCACCCACTAGACTCAATCCTGAAGGCTTGCACTTTCTACCAAATGCGGTTCCAGGCTGCATAGCACTTATCAGACTATGCAATTCATCTGCTGCTCACCCAAAAGCAGACATTCCAGCACTCTTCTCTCCCCCCCCCCCCCCACCACCCACTGCCCACTTCTCCTCTTCTCGCTGCACTTGCTCATTCATAATAATCACAAGGTACAGTAGCTTCGGCTTTATCCTCTGCTGTTTGTTTTCATTTCCATGTTCCCTCCTTGTTTCCCGGTGGGTGCTTTAAAGCAGAATTGACTTACTTTTTAAGCGCCTAACAAATGCACAGTAAAATAAATGAACAAGAAGTTGGCCAGCCGGTTCAGTCTAGTCTTTTGGACGGGGGAACCAGTCCTCATGGCCTTCCACCGTCAGCTGCACTTTTCAATGGTGGTAGTGGTTTCCTTAAATTCCAAGTCTTTGTATTCCTCAGCAGGGTGGCTGCCTCAAGTGTCTTTCCAAGGAGGACAAAGCCCTTTAGTCTTTTGGCAAGCGTTGCTACCTGAACTCAGTCTGCATTTATGCCAGGCCGATGCCCTCTTAGGCGTGGGCGAACCAGAAACTCTGGTGAGATCGGGGAGTTCCTGCCTGGCCTCCTTCAAGGCTGGACTGGCAGAGGCCTGGGCAGTTGCGCAGGACCTCATGCAGTCTTTGGTCTTCCATATGGACACAGACAGCAGAGGGCTGTTCTTGGGGGTCGAGACGAGGGGGACGGCGTGTATGCATGCCACTAAATTCTCTTTTGATGTACAAGAGAGGATCCTGGATCTTCCTTTTCAGGGGTTGGATCTTTTTCATTCATCCACGGATGATAAAACAGAAGACCACTGCGCAGACAGTTCTTGGCCAGCCTGACTGAACCAGGGCAGAAGTCCTTCCCTCAGTCCCAAGGCAGGACCGACTTCAAACCCTGCGCTTTCAGTGGCTTCAAGAGGTTTTGGGGCCACAGTGCTTAGGGGATTGAGGGGTCCCCCCAGCGACCACAGGAGGAAACAGCAGAGGGCATCATGTGTTTGTTTTTTCTGCGTTTTGCCTCACATGCCAAAAGCAATGGCGTAACGGTCGGGGAATGCTGCTTGCCTGTAAGGGCAAGCTCCCAAAGGACAGCTGGAAGCATTGTTTCAGGAGTCCTTTGATCCTTTCTATAGTCTGAACATGCTTCAATCTCCCTTTTCCCCTACCTGCCTCTCCTCCTCTGCTTCAGATAGGGTCCCTGGCCCTTTTACAGGATATCCTCTTTTGGAGATGCAGGAAGTGGAGCTGGTTCTTCAGTCAGACAAGGGCTCTGGCTTCGACTCTAGGATTCTTGCAGTACCCAAGAACGGCCAGGCTGACCTCAGTCCTGGAACTGTCATTCCTCAACCTATTTTTTTAAACATTGTTTTATTAACATTTTCAAAGTGTAACAAACGGGCATGAAACATTTTCAAAGCGGTGTACAAATGACTGGCCCGAAACCCCCCCCCCCCACTCCCACCCCAAACCAGACCCCCCCTCCCCCCAATAAACTTAGTCCCAATTAAACCTTCGTTGTTGGGGAGATGCGTGGGAAGCTCTATGTCCGGAGCTCGAGAAAGAGCCTGAGCATAGACAACGTGTATGGCTGTGTGTAGTCCGCCATAGCCCGGGCCACGCCCATTCCCTCCATGTTTTCTCCCTGCGGATCAGTGTACATCCCATCCCCAGGTCTGCTGAACCCCGAACCAGTTTGCTTGGAAAGTGCCCAAGTCATTGTTCATCATTGCCGTAAGTTTGTCCATAAAGAACATGTTTTTGACCTTATTTAGCCAGACTTCCTTCGAAGGGGTTTCCGGGCTCTTCCATTTTTGGGCTAGGGCCACCCTCCCCGCCCTCAACATTGTTTCCCACATTCTTGGATATCTGGCTATGTCCGTGTCCTCTGGGGGGGAGGCCCAGCAGCATTGTCAGGGGGTTCTGGGGGAGTAGTTCCTCCGATACTTCAGCGACCCAGCCCCTTACCTCCTCCCAGTATGCCTGTACCTTCGGGCAGTGCCACCGACTCCAGCGCACATAGCAATGTGTCTATGCTAAGGGATTTGGGTGTGCTCCCCAGACCTCAAGGATGCGTACCTTCATGTCCCCATCTACCAGTTGCATCGGAAATGTCTGCGGTTCACGGTAGTTGTACCACTTCCAGTACAAGGTGCCGCCTTTGGACCTCAACACTGTCCCTTGTGTCTTCACGAAGCTGATGAATGCAGTGGCTGGTTGTCTCTGCCTGGAGGGCCATCGCTTGTACCCTTACTTGGATGACTGGCTGAGGGCCAACACCCCTGAGGGGGCGGTGCACTCCTGCAAACTACTGCCAGACATTCTTCAGCAGCTTGGGTACTTCCTCAATCGGCGAAAGTCGCAGCCGACTCCAGCCCTGGCGTTCCTGAATTAGTTGGGACACTGCCGTGCAGCGCTTGTTCCACACGTCCGAGTAGCTCCTCTCCCTCTACAAGGCAATGGGGCACTTTCTGGACAATTCGACCACCTCGCATGGTGGTGCCAGACCCTTCTGGGACTGATGGTGTCGTGCATGCTCAGTCTGTCACGCCTGCCTCAAGAGGAGCTGCTTCTGGCTCCAAATGGTGGCCAATTGGTACCAGGAAACGGGGCCACAGTCGGACAGGATTCCAATTCCCCTGTCCCTCCTCCTGGATCTTCGCTGGTGACTGGTTGGCTTCTTAGCAGCAGTGGGAGCCCCCTTTGACCTGCTGGATTCCCACCGTGGTGGTGACAACGGATTCCTCGCTTTTGGGCTGGGGGGCATCTCTGGCAGGCTGCTCGATTCATGGTGCAAGTTCCAGGATGGAAGCACTCCTGTATATCCATCTTCTCGGGGAAATGGACCTGGCTTTGAAGGCTTTTCTGCCGCTGATCAGGGGCAAGTTGGTTCTGGTCAGGACCAACAACTCTACAAAAATGTATTTTACCTGAAAAAGGAGGGTGGCACCTGTTTTACCCAACCCCTCACCCCCTGCATCTCCCTCTCTCTGTGCATGGAGGCAGTGTCAATTTGGGAATGACTCTGGTCAGAGAGCCTATGGATTTCCTCGGTTCATCTCCCAGGGGACAGCAATACGGAAGCAGTCGAGTTCAGCCTTTTGGGGTTTAACACCTACGAGTGGAATATATGCATCAACTGTTTGTTGCCCCTGTTCCAAAGATGTGGGTTTCCATATCTGGACTTAATTGTATCTCCTCTGAATTCCAAGTGCCTCTGGTTTGATTTGTGGGCAGGTCAGGGGTCTCTGGGGGATGCATCCAGGCTCTGATGGCATGGCTGCAGGCGCTATGCCTTTCCTCCTCGGTTGCTCCAGCGGTCTGTCTGCAAGTTCTGGGTGTCGCAGCCTCATCCTGATTGCTGCTCACTGGCCGTCGAGGGCTTGGTTCTCGGATCTGCTACAGTTGTGCTCCCAGGGGCCTGTCCATCTTCAGATCCCCAGCAGGTCTTCCAGAGGCAGGTCGGGCAGTGGAGCACCTGGACCCATCCAAACTGGGCCTAGCAGCCTGCTTCCTGACAAGCTGAGACTGCACCATGCTCAGTTTTCCGAGGACACTGGGGCATTATACCGGAGCCAGTCTACGTGATCTACGCACATAAGTGGATTAGATTTTGTCACACATCCCCCCCCCCTCAGACGACGTGCTGGCTTTTTTTGCACATCTGGCTCATTCTGGCATTCAGATTGATACCTGCCACACCTATCTATCAGCCATTGGGGCCTAGAAGAATTCCCCAGAGTTTTTTTCAGCAGCCAACCCTGTGTTTAAGTGCCACCTCAAGGCGGCGTCCAGGCTTTCTCCTCTGGTGCATAGGCCACCTCCAGTCTGGGATCTTAATGTGGTTCTTGTGTCCTTGCAGCGAAAGCCCTTTGAGCCGATGGACTCAGTGATCTGACTGGTGACACTAAAGACAGTGGCATTTATGGCGCTTGCTTCTGTGTGCACGGTCAGCAAGATGCAGCCTTTGTCGTGCGTGGACCCCTCACCACGTTTCGGAATGCCAAGGTCATCTTGCGCATTTATCCAAACTTCTCACCTAAGGTGGTCTCTCAAATCCATTTGAATCAGGAAATCTGCCTACCAGTGTTCTTTCTAAACCTGCAGTCTTATGACATGAAATCTTTGAATTCCTTGTTCTATCTCCATGGGTTGAAATGCTTTAGGAAGTCTGGGACATTGACCTTTGGGGCATGTCTCCCAACACCCAGGCTTTCATTGCTTCTATTGCCCGTTGGATGGTCTAGGCCATTTAGTAGGCATATGACCATGGGCAAATTGGTTCCTCCGGGTATTCATGCCCATCCGTCAGTGCAAAGGCTACGGCAGTTGCGTTTCAGAGACATGCTTCTTGGGATGTCCTCAGCAGGGTGGCTACTTGGGGCCACTTTGGCTTTCTGTAAGCACTATTCCCTGGATACCAGCTCCAGGCGAGATGCAGAGTTCGGTCAGGTGGTTCTGAAGAAACTTGACTTTATCTTAAATATGAGGCAGGTTGTCACAGCTCCACCCTATGGTCTTGCTTGGTGGAATCACCCACACGGATGGAGGAAAGTGGACTGCACGAATGCTTGTTAATCTGCTTAGAATCACATGCTGTGCAGATGGTCTAACATCTAGTGGCAATCATGGATTTTTCTTCAAAGATCGAAAGTAACCCTATCCCTAACGTGACGTGTACCCAAGTCCTGCATTGTTTTTTCCATCCAACTAGTTGGTCGCCTAGCTCGCAAGAGTTCATTTTGCTCAATATTTTGTCCCACTACCTAGAGTTCTATGGTCATCTGACTACTTTTTTTCGACAACTGGTTTGTGGACTTCCTACCACCCAAGACATTGCCACTGCTCGGCGACTAGTGTACCGATAGTCGCCGACTGCTTGGCTTCGGCTTTCCGGCCAGGCCCTTACAGTAAGAGTGGGGCCCTGGGGTTATTCTCTTTAAAGAATGCATTTCCTTTTCCCTTCTTTCCCTTTTCGTTCTGGCTGCCGCCTACGTCTATGAAGAGGACACCCTTTAAATGTTGTCGGTGGAAAGGGACACCAATCTCAGTTATAGGTGTCAACCTCGTGAACACAACTAGCGTTCTTGTAAGTCCTGCAACCTCTTTCCTCCCAAGACGTTAAAGGACAGGCGGAAAAAGAAGTGGGTGGCCTACGCAATGCAGGCCGGAAGTTGTTCCCCCATTGGTGATGTTGCTTCTGATGAGTACTCTAGTGGCAGCCATGGCTCTGACCTGGAAGCCCTAGACCATTAGGCGGAACCTTCCGGTTCCCAGATGCCCTTCCTCGGCCCTGACAAAGGCCACCGGTGGTGTTAAGGGGAGTTCACACCCCGGTGACGGGGGCACACATGCACCACCTAAGCCCAAACAACCCTAAGGCCTATTTGATGGATACGTCGAAGAAGCATGTAACGCCAACAGGCCCGTCAATCTTCGGTGCCCCCGCGCAACCTTATTCTGGGCATGTCTGTGCTTTCTTCTCAAAAGAGCCCCCCCACAACAAAAACACATCGCCGACACGCCGTCTAAGGGTGATCTACCCCCTAAGGCTTCAGTAGCGTTGTCAACTGGGATTTCACCGCAAGGCACGTCAAAACCTAGTATTCAACTGCTGAAAATACACAAGTTTTTAGGCTGTTTTGGCAGCAGTAGAACGAAGGGCACCCCCCTCTCGTCAAGCGGAGTATTCAGAAGCCCCCAGACACTCTCAAAGGCTTTCAGGAAAATCACCCCCTTCTGAGCAGCCCTTTTCTCCTCCAGACCCCTTTGCATCTTTCCTATGGACCAGGTAAAGATTTGAGAATTACATGGACAAGATGGCTCAATTTATAGATTTTTCTGATAAATATATTACTCCCAAGTGTCACGATGCCTGCCCCCGGAAAGCCAGACCAGGCCCAGCAACCCCGGAAGCAGGCATCATGCCACTTGAAGCATGCCCAAAAACCCCAGTTAGGGGCTCTTTGGTTACAGTCCTGGCGCCTATGGCGCCAGGCTCATAAGAATGAAGTCAGTCCTGGCGCCATGGGCGCCAGGCTCATTACAGAAAACTTACCTGATGCAGACCATGCTGCATACCTACCTGATGCAGACCTTGCTGCACGAAGCCACAAGCCAAATGAGGCTTAGAGGGACTATTTTTACCTCAGGGACTCCTTTCCTCTCGGGTGGGGCTGTGGAAGAATACTTACCTGGGACTTCTTCCAAGGCTATTTAAGCCACACCCGGACAGCCACACGTGCTTCGCGTTATTCTGCTTGCTGCAGCGTAACGCTCACTGTGTCTTCAGCAGTTCCAGTCTTCAGCCACGCCCGCTTCTGCCCTTGAACACCTGGAACAAGAAAAGGAGAAGGAGAAGAGGTCAGAACAAAACTCTTACCTGAATCCTTGATCCAGCACATCGTCGATCTGGAAGAGAGAAGCCTTCACAGGTGCATTGCCACGCACCTCGCAGCGCCGCGCTGAACTCACCATCCAGGGCTGCATTCCGTTACTCCATCGCGAACCAGCATCTCCAGGTCATTATTCAACACCTGGGGGAGACGAGAACAAATAGGTGAGCAAGGGCAATACAAACCACCCCCAAAGACTTACCTGATTACCACAGGGGGGTACTCACCTCGGGTCGGCGCAGTCAATTCTGCAACACCGCCGCACCCCGGCCCCTAAGGGGAAAACAAGGACAATACAACCTAACCCCAAAGACTTACCTGATTACCACAGGGGGTACTCACCTCGGGTCGGCGCAGTTAATTCTGCATCATCGCTGTACCCCGGCCCCAAAGGGGAGAACCACAATAGACTTACCAGGATCTTACCAATTACCACTTGGAACTCTTCTGGTGGTTTAAATCTGCAACCATCAAGGAATCTGGCAGAGTGAAGATCAGACTTTTGAACTCTTACGAACAATTGGACTTTAGAGTCAATACTGGAACTCACCAATTCTTCAACGCCAGCGAAGTAACTGGTCGTCTATGCGCCTCTGCGCTCGACGCAGGATGGAGAGCTCATCTTTCCAAATCTTCAGAAAGATATTCGTACGAGCCCAACAAACGAAGCTATGTGGGTCTGTCCAGTCTGTCATCTCGGCTCTACGTGTTACTCTGGTGGAAGCAACAGCGGGCCAGACCAGATCGACGCCCCCATGGGAATCGGGTGAGCTTAACACCAAGAGACATAGGGAAGAAGAAGAATTCTGCCCCATTTCACGAAAGCTGCAGAATCTTCCCATGCTTACACAAGTCCACCAAGAGGAGGCCTTTCATTAATCGGAACAGGAGGGTACATATGAGGACAATCCTTTTCATCAGGACACAGCTGACCAGGATTTGGAGCAGAATCAGCCAGCAGATCAGGGGCATTGGCTTTCATCCACACATACCCCTGACATTATTTGTCTGGACCAACCCACTCACCTCAGCAAAGAGTTGTTGCCTGTGGATGATCAAATGCTATTTAAGGCCATCCTTAAGAGTCGCAGATCATTTTGAGATCTCTACACAGGAGACAGCCCCTGATGGGGACATTGTAGAAAATATTCTCAAGGAGAAGCCACCCACTAGCCAGGCTACTCAATAAATTCAATAAAACGCCTAGCTCCTTTGTCAGCAACCCTTGGGTTGTGCAATTCTTCCGCCCTGCTCCATCTGAATCTCTAGTAAGAGGGCCGGGATTCCACAGCAGAAGCCCCCACTCATAAAGATTGCAAGAAGCTATATGCTCTAGGGAAGCGTATTACTACTTCTGCGTCCTACTTTACCCAAATAGCTAATAAAACTTTCCTCTGTAGTTACAGCGACGTCCCGACGTCCAATGGGGCCTGCTCCTTCGAGGTCCCAGAGCCCATGTGATCACACCTGCTGGCGGTCGTGACTGAGGGTGGACAGGTGACCCATAATATTTTAAAGAACACTCTAGAGGCTGCTGTAACTGCTGGATGTATTCCAGCCCAGGGGACTCTTAAGAGATACGCCTGGCTGTAGAACTCTGGTTTCATACCAGGGACTCGGGCACCTCTGATTAACAAACCTGTTGAAGACTCGAACTTATTTCGCAAGGCTGTCGACCACGTCTTGGAGACTAAGAGCGAGCATGAGACAATCAAATCTCTCAGCCAAATCATGGCCAAGCCTTTCAACCAGCGAGGACTCTCAAGCTCTCGTTCCTTTCACGGTCAGTCTTTCTCGGTCTCCCCATAATCAACATGGTTCTGGACGTACCAAATGGTCCTCTGGCCAAGGCTCATCTGGAAACAACCAATACCAGCAGAGAGATCAACACAGAGGCAAGGGTAGAGGCAGGAACTGTAATCCAAGAGTCTCCCTGGCCTCCACTGCAAAGTGACTCACCTGCTCAGCTCCCCTCCCTCCCCGCTCAGGGATTTCTCATTCATCCATGCATGGGAGGGGATCGCATCTGACCAGTGGGTGTTATTCACCCACGGTTACTGTATCGATTTCCAACAGCCTTTTCGATACCACCCACCGAATGCCCATCGCACCTGCAAATCCTGCTGGAAGAGGTGCAGATCCTTTTGGAAAAGGGCGCCGTAGAGGTCTTCCCCATTCACTAGGTAAAGGAGGGTATTTGTTCAGTGCACTTCCTTGTACCCAAAAAAGGATCATCTCACCATGTATGTGACTTGTGCCCCGCGAACAAGTATGTCAAACCGCAAAAATTCAGAATGACATTGCTGGAGGTAATCCTGCTGTTGCAGCAGGTGGATAACCTGGCCACATTGGATGTGAACGATGCATACTTTTATATTTCAAAGTTGACAGCGTACAAAGTACCCAAGGTTCATGATAGAGGACACCAACTATCAATTCAAGATTCCTACTTTCGGCATTGCCTCAGCCCCAAGGGTGTTCACAAGGTACTGGTGGTAGTAGCTGCTCACCTGCGCAGACAGTCCATCCAAGTCTATCCTTACCATGACTCACTAATAACGGGGTATTTGTACGGAACATGCCTATCAAATACCCAAAAGATGGTAGATCTCCTTCAGCCCAGGGTTCTCGATCAACAAAGTCCAGCCGGGGCCTCAGCCAAGTCAAACTATTTCTGGGGGCTCTATTTCGGACCAAAGATGGCCTTGTCTTTCCCTCCAACGAGCGAGTTCCAAACCTGCTGTTTCAGATCACTCACTATGTAGCCAGTCACAAGGTGACCATACACAAAGCCATGCAGCTCTTGGGGATGATGGCCTCCTGCATCTACCTATTTCCACACCGGTTTCTGTGCATGCACCCTGTGCAAGAGTGGCTCTGAAACCAATGGTGTCAAGCCAGCAGACAATGGGACGATCTAGTGGTTGTCTCGGCAGCCCTTGTTCAGTCTCTGCAGTGGTGGTCAAGGGAAAACCTCCTACGAGGGATAACTTTCACCACCCCCACAGTAGAAACCACTCTCACCACAGACTCATCTCTGACTGTGTGTTGGGGCTCAACTTCTTTCCAAACTCACCTTCAGAGGAAGACAGTTCTAGTCCTCACAGACAGTAATACGGCCATGTATTACCTGAACTAACAAGGGGGCACTCACTCTCCAGTGCTGTCTGAACAGTCCCAGAGCATATGAAAATGGGCTCTCAAACACAAGATGTTCCGCCTGTCGCAATACGTTCCAGGGGTACTCCATCTTCTGGCAGATGTACTTAACATAGAATTCCCTCTACCCCTAGAGCACAAGTGGCAACTACACAAGGATATTTTACTCCACATATTTGCAGAAGGGTTCTTCCCAGAGTATAACCTGATTGCAAATCTGTAGATCGCACAATGCCCAGATTACATCTCTGCGTACTCTGATCCGCTCCAAGAGGAACGGTCTCTGGATAACATGGTCAAGGAAATTTGTTTACCCCTTTTCCCCCAGATTCCCCTGCTGAACATATTGCACAAGATGCACCGAGAGCAATTCGGGAGGATTCTGGTGGCCCAGATGTGGGCCCGCCAACCTTGGTTCTCACATCTCATGGCAATGTCAGTCTCCCCTCCCAGGAAGCTGCCATGCCCTTACGACATGCTGTCACAAGACAAACTCTCAACTTAGCAGCCTGGCTACTGAGCTCATAGTTTGGGCACCTACCACTCCCTCAAACATGCATAGACCTATTCAGGGAAGCACGGAAACCTAACACCAGGCATTTTTACTCCAGCAAATGGAAACGCTTTGTCTGTAATGGCAAAAGCATCAATCCTATTAAATGCACACCAACACATATTGTACTCTTACGTCCTGTCCCCTTTCCTCCATAC
The DNA here is from genome assembly GCF_040938575.1 of Ambystoma mexicanum. NCBI lineage: Eukaryota > Metazoa > Chordata > Amphibia > Caudata > Ambystomatidae > Ambystoma > Ambystoma mexicanum. Next base: position 675,383,889 of record NC_090924.1, on the reverse strand, counting down.
TGCATGGCCGTTCCTTCCCAGGGACGGGAGACGGCACCTTTTTCATCATAAAAAACCTTCTCCTTTAATTTTGGAGGCGCATGGGGGTGCGGCCCTGGGAGCATGCGCTGACCTGACTCCGCCCTCTGGCGTCACACCTCAGTCCCCTATTCCACGTCGACGGGAAAGGGCTGAATTCTCCAGCGCTCCTGGGTTTGGCTTCAGCCATGTAATTCCACGTGCAGATACTTTTCTGTCTTTGTCTTTTTATCATTTAGGTACTCGACCCTCAGGCGTCCTACTCTTCCCCGGCGCATGTTGACTTCTACAGGGTTCAGCAGGTGTCCATCCTGCGACTGACTCTCCAACTTCAGACGCCCTCTGCCTACGTTGCCTTGGCCCAGACCACGGCTGGCAAGCTTGTACCGCCTGCAACATGCTTTCCTCGAGGTCTCTGAAGATCAGACTAGCCAGGTGGAGGGAGCTCTTCCGGAGATCGCCTCCAGAGGACCTGAGGAATTCGTCAATCATCGATCCAGGCCCAAGGTAGAGCCACTCTTTATCAGCACACCCCGCAAAGGAGACTCCTTTCCAAGGACTTGCCCACGTGGGAGAAACCACTTGGGTTCTCATACCAGCACGAGTACTGAGGCTAAGTCCGCTACCGGCTGGCAGGCTGAGGGGTCAGTGGATCCTCCCGGTGACGGTGCTGAGGGACCAGAAGGTTATTTTACTGGGTCTTCACCCGAGGGTCTACGCCTTAGTACTGGCAACATGGACGAGCGGGTGCCTATACTCGGTAGTACTGGCAGATCTGCCGAGGGCGAAGCGCCTACCAGGTCTCGGCCTGAAGAGCAGGGAAGGCCTCATGATCCACAAGTCCTGGACGAGACTGGGCCCATTGAGCCAAGCAACACTTTGCAAGCACGTCGAAGACAGCTAGACAAGATGGCCACCGTGCCAGACATTACAGACACCCGCCAAATAACGCACCAAGGAAGGGAGCAGGTGGAGTAACGAGTGTCAAGGTGAGACTGGTATCAACCAGGTATGTGGCCTACAGCCCATCCTTCATTTGCGCAGGGCAGGTTCCTACTACATCTGTATGGGCACGGCACACACTGGCTCCAGCAGCCGCCCACTACCCCGTCAATATCACCTTCCACCCCTCTGGCCTATGACAACAGACTTTTTGAAAGGTTCCTCGGGCTCATGAAATATCCTGGGGGGAGGGGTCTTTCTCAGGGACGCCAAAAGGGACATGATGCTGCTAATGGCTATGGTGCTGCAGCCTCTGGCTCCGGTCTCCACACCTCAGCCCCTGGCTCTCAGCCCACCTCCACCGGACCCCCAGGTGGACATAGATGAGGATGACCGCAACACCGTTGTCAGCCAAGGCCTTCCACAAACGTCTTGCAGCGCTGGCAGAGTACTTGGGCCTTCCTCCACCTGAGGTCACACAACCATCAAAGGGGGTGTTGGGCAGAATTATATGCAGTACGCTTTGTGAACACTACACACAATTAAGACTACAAGTGACAGTACAATTTTACAGTACAATTTCACCTCTGGTACAAGCCTGTACCTCAGTATCGCAGTACCTCAGCCAGACGTATCGCAAGAGTAAGTGAGCAGTACAAATAGTTAAACATAGTTAAACAAAGTACAGCAATTACTATGATTCAGGCAAACACTGACTCAAGGTTTCCAAGTAAAAGAATTTCTGATGTTTGTTAATCTGCTTAGAATCACATGCTGTGCATAGGTCCGACATCCAGTGGTCACAGCGGAGTATTGCATTTTGTTTTTCGTAGTCGAAAAGGGGACGTCGACAAGGCGTGTCTGTAACACTATCCCTATAGTGACGTGCGGTGTACCCACAATCCCTCACGCGTCGAGGTCCCTCAGATTATTTTCCGCCCAGCTTTTGGTCGCCTTTACGCGGAGCTCCTCGAGAGACATTGCAAAACATATTTCCTGGATCTTGGTCCTGACTTATTACATTAACACACAGATCCCTCCCCTCGACGTAGCTGCGAAGCTGTTTCTCCGCCGAACAAGATCTTCGACGGAGGAGACTAGACAGAGGAGATCCTTCGGCGCTGCCGAACACGTGGCCTGGCCCCGCCGGCCAACATACAGTAGGGAGAGTGGGTGTGGAACTATCTTGTTTCTCTTAAAGAATGCCTTTCCTTTTCCCTTCCCCTTCCCTCGGGGTTATCACCAATTATTGCCTCAGCTATGGAGAGGACACCCTTAAGGTTTTGCCCGCGCTGCAAGGGCGAGTACACTTGGAAGGACCAGCATAAACGCTGTAATCGTTGCTTGCCCCTCGATCATAAAGAAGACGGCTGCGCGGCTTGTCAGCTTTTAAAACCCCAAACTCTAAAAGAACGTAGAGTCAAGAGGTGGGCGGCCTACGCCATGTCGAAGTCCGATTCCTCACCCACCGTCTCCGAAAGTGACGAAGGTGATAACACGACCTCTGTTGCGGAAGTCTTATACCTCTCGAGGGAGCGTTCACGCTCCTCGACGTCCGTCCCCGGCCCCGACGGGCTCGGCTCACGCCCTGCTTATGGGGATGAACACCCCGGTGACAAGGACGCACAAAAGACTCACTTCCATAAGCACACAACCCACGGCTCTTCTTCGTCGAAGACGAAGAATCCATCAACTCGAAGGAGACGCAGGGCACCCTGGCGTCTACTTCAGACCGTAAGAGTCTAAAGCCCCACTCGCAAACGCAGCCGCGACCAGCGACTGGGCTTTCCACAAATAAAGGCGCTCCCCCAAAACCATCCGACGTAACGCTCCATGTAAGAGCGCCCGTCGCAGTACAACACGCAACGCCAGTAACGTAGAGACCAGAAACCTCCACAGACAATTTACTTGTCGAGAGCTTAGTGAGGATTGTTTCCGCCGATACCCATAAGCGGACGACGAAAGACACGTCGAATACCGCGCAAAGGGCTAAAGACACGCCGAAAATGCCAAAGGAGAGCCAGGAATTGCCCCCTTCATCTAGAGGGACTCCTGGCCTACCGGAAGGCTTTTCTGAAGGCGACGGAAACCTTTCTTCGACGTTGAGGGAGAGGTCCAAGCCTTTCCAGGCAGAAAACACTAATTCCCGCCCCCCCTAGACTTCTCAGGGGTACCCCTTGAAACTCTGGAGAGACTCCATTTCTGCATGGAGAAGATGGAAAGGTTTATGGAAACCAAAAACCCACCAACACCCAAAAGACCAAGGGAAGGACCCCAGGGTCAAATTTCCTAGGTTGTTTAATCCTACGCATGACGAATTAAATGTGTATGTCCTCACTGAAGAGGAACAACATTTTCAGGAAGAGGATGAGTTTTTGGGTGTCAGACTCCCTTGTAGTAACAAATACAAGGAATAAGGCAGGGGTGCCACTGTCCACCAGTGAGGCACCTCCAGACAAGGAGGGGAAAAAGCTTTATGCCCTCGGGAAGAGAATCACAGCTTCCGCCGCTTTCTCAGCAAGGATCGCTAATAACTCTTTACTAGCAAGCTACGCAGACCACAGTGGAGCAAGCTACGTAGCAACGCTGAAGAGGCACCAGAACCCCTGCGTACACGCCTTCTGGCCACAATCACGGTAGGGACACTAGTGAACCAAAGCATCGTTAAAAACACTTTAGATGCTGCAGAGACTGCTGGCCGTTCCCTAGTCCAAGGGATTCTCCTCAAACGCCATGTCTGGCTGCGCAATTCGGGGTTTAAACCTGAAACTCAGGCTTCCCTGATCAACAAACCTATAGAGGATACCAATCTCTTTGGTAAGGCAGTTGATGAGGCTCTAGAAAATGTTAAAAAGGAGTTTGACACAATCAAGACCCTTGACCAGATTTCTAGGCCACCTAACAGATGCGGCTATGGCAATAAGCACCTTTTTCATGGCCAACGCCAGCAGCAGAATCATCATCAACAACAATACTCTGCCAACAACTGGTCCGCTAACCAGGGTAATAGTGGCCAGTACAATCAGAGAGGCCAACGGCGTGGCAAGGGGAGAGGTCGGGCCTCTACCCCTAGAGGCTCCCAGGCCAATAACAGCAAATGACCCGAAGATTCGAGTCCCCTCCCATGCATCGCCGGTCGGGGGCCGGTTAACATCGTTTCTTCCAGCATGGGAGGGAATAACATCAGACCGTTGGGTACTATCAACCATAGCCCGCGGCTACTGTATAGAATTCAACAGTTCCCCAACGTACAGACCCCCACGGGGACGACGCATGACACCAGAACACCTCCACATTCTTCTACAGGAAGTGTAACAGCTACTGGAAAAAGGAGCTATAGAGGTTGTGCCTCTCAGGTAACTGAAGGTATTTATTCAGTGTACTTCCTTGTACCCAAAAAGGACCTAACCATGCGCCCTGTATTAGATCTGCGCCCAGCGAACAAATTTGTGAAACCCCAAATGTTTCGCATGGTAACCTTACAGGAAGTAATCCCCTTGCTATCACAAGGGATTACATGACAACACTGGACATGAAAGATGCATACTTTCATATTTTAATGTTGCCAGCGCACAGAAAATACCTCAGATTCATGATAGAGAACAAACACTACCAGTTCAGAGTGCTACCCTTCGGGATAGCATCAGCACCAAGGGTATTCACGAAGGTACTTGCAGTGGCAGCGGCCCATCTGCGCAGGTTGTCCATCCCAGTATACCCTTACCTCGACGATTGGCTCATAACAGGGGATTCTTGCGAAACATGCTTCTCCAATACCCAAAAGACTGTAGACCTTTTGTTTCAACTGGACTTCTCCATCAACAAGAAGTAGTCCAGCTTAGACCCCAGCCACATCAAACAATTCCTAGGGGCTCTAATTTGAACAAAGGACGGCCTCGTCTTCCCCTCCAACGACAGGGTCCAAAACATGCTGTTTCAGATCCCCCAATATGTGGCAGGTTGAGAGGTGACGGTACGCAAAGCAATGCGCTTGCTAGGAATGATGGCGTCATGTATTTATTTGGTATCACGCATGCGCCCAATGCAAGAGTGGCTCAACAGCCAGTGGTGTCAGGTCAGCGGACAATGGGATGATCTAGTGGTGGTCTTGCAGGCCTTCGTTCTCTCGCTACAGTGGTGGACAAAGGAAAACCTGCTACTAGGGAAACCTTTTGCCACACCCGCAGTGGAAGCCACTCTAACCAGACTCATCCCTCACAGGATGGGGGGGCTCACCTATCCCATCAGACCGCCCACGGAGTGTGGACTCCGAGCGTAGCATCCAAGCACATAAATCTGCTGGAGTTACTGGCGGTGTTCAAGGCACTGAAAGCCTTCCAGGAACACCTACAAGGAAAGACGGTGATGGTCCTCACGGACAGCACCACAGCCATGTACTACCTCAACAAGAAAGGGGGAACCCACTCTCCAGGACTGTCCAAGCTGTCCCAGAACATCTGGAAGTGGGCTCTCAAACACATGTTCCTACTGTCACACCATGTACCAGGGGAACTCAATCTGCTAGCAGACGAACTCAGCAGAGATTTCCCCCTGCCTGCAGAGTACGAATGGCAATTGCACGAAGACATCGTCTTAGACGTCTTCACGCAATGGGGATTCCCGGAGATAGACCTGTTCGCAACTCTGGAGAACTCACAATGCCTAGATTACGCCTCCAGGTACCCTCAGAACCAGTCCAAGGGGAACGGTCTATCGATTCCATGGTCATGGAAATTTGTTTACGCTTTCCCCCCCCCCCCCCCCCGACTCCCCCTTCTCAACAAGATTGTGCACAAGATGCACTGGGAACAAGCCTCCATGATACTAGTGGCCCCTATGTGGGCCTGGCAACCATGGTTCGCTCATCTGATGGAGATGTCTGTCTCCACCAGTGAAACTGCCATGCCTGTACAACATGCTGTCACAGGACAAGGGCAGGACACTGCATCCATGCCCTCAAACCTTGAACTTAGCAGCCTGGCTGCTGAGGTCATAGAATTTGGACATTTACAACTGCCACAAAGGTGCATGGACATCCTCAGGGAAGCTAGAAAACCTAACACTCGTCACTGTTCTTCTAGCAAATGGAAGAGATTTGTCATCTGGTGTAGAGGAAGAAGCATCAACCCCGTTGACTGCTCTCCCACACAAATTGTTCTGTACCTGAACCATTTGCTGGACTCGGGTTTAGTATTCAATTCTATTAAAGTCCACCTAGCGGCACTTTCTGCATACACCATTTCACAATTTAAAGTGTCATGGTGGAAAGTCCCAGTGATCAAGGCCTTCATGGAAGGTGTAAAAAGGATACACCCTCCAATAGCAAACCCAGCTCCTGGCTGGGACATAAATGTACTCACCAGGCTCATGGGCTCACCCTTTGAACCCATGCACAAGGCAACTCTTAAGGACCTCACTCTTAAGACTGCTTTTCTAATAGCGATCACCTCCATTAGGAGAGTAAGTGAACTACAGGCTCTTTCTGTTCTAGACCCCTTTGTAACGGTTCAGAGATAAGGTGGTTCTACGCACACACCCAAGGTTTGCATCGAAATTCCATGTCAGCCAGTCAATAGAACTACCAACGTTCTTTCGAAATCCCTCAAATCTAGGAGAAAAGAGCCTGCATACACTTGATGTGCGCAGAGCTGTCATGTTTTATATGGAAAGAACTAGACCACTGAGAAAGACTAATCAGTTCTTTGTCTCGGTGGCAGCAGGAAGAGAAGGAGATGCAGTATGAAAGTCCACTATATCTAGATGGATTGTTCAATGCATCACTCTGTTATACTCTTGCTAAGAGAGAACTACCCTTCAAGCCAAGAACACACTCCTCGTGGCACTGGGGCATCCATAGCTTTCATTGCAAATGTTCCCCTTGAGTCCATCTGCAAAGCAGCAACCTGGAGTTCTGTACACACCTTTACAAAACATTACTGTCTAGATGCCCACTCTAGAGCTGATTCCCAGGTGGGACAAGCAGTATTAAGACACCTTTTCTCTACTGTTCCTTCTCACACCCACCTCCAACTCCGGGTACTGCTCGCTAGTCTATGCACAGCATGTGATTCTAAGCAGATTAACAAACATCAGAAGTCAATGTATTACTTACCGTAAAAGCATTTCTGATGGTTGTTTCTGCTTAGATTCACATGCGCCCACCCTTCCTCCCCGCTCGGATGGAAGGAACATAGACATCCTTTTATATCTCTCTCTTTTCTGTACTCCCGTCTAGAAGGCTCCCTCAGGGCAGAAAAAATAGAGGGACCTCGATGCGTGAGGGATTATGGGTACACCGCACGTCACTATAGGGATAGTGTCAGACGCGTCTTGTCGACGTCCCCTTTTCGACTACGAAAAACAAAATGCAATACTCCGCAGTGACCACTGGATGTCGGACCTATGCACTGCATGTGAATCTAAGCAGATACAACCATCAGAAATGCTTTTACGGTAAGTAATGCATTGTCATATATTTATTTACTCAACAGTTGTATAACATTTCACTATTCTAAGCAAGTTAAAAATCACAATCATAAATACACCACACCATTTCCCTTAAATTTCTGTCAAGTTAAGCTCACAAAATGAAGTGGGAGCAAAATGGCACTCGAGCAATTTAAAAGGGACGGAAAGACAGGTTTAGAAACTAGGCAAAACCAAAAGATAAGTACTCTGGGCAATTGAACAAGAGAAACTACAGTAAGGAGATCAGATAGAAAAAGGCTTGGGGCCAAAGTCAATGGGTCAAGTCTTTTGCTCAAGATCACACAGTTCAGGGTAGTTCGCGGTGAAGTTCGTGGCACAGATTCCGGACTAGGTTGGTTGGTAGAAAAGTTAGTTCAAAGAGAAGAGGACAAGCCCTCGGTTTGGAGAAAGATTTCAAACACTTTCACCGCGGCTGACCGAAACGGACAACCGGATTTGCCCAGTACCTTAAAACGGAGACAGAGCTGTAGGTGAGGCAGACGTTCCTGGTGGTTCCTGCAGGCTCACGGTTCCTGAAGCGACTGTCGGACTGACATGAAATGGTAATACTGGAGGGTCCTGCGCCACCCAGGGAACAAACCAGCAGCAGAGCAAAACAACGAATAAAAGGTGCGCTCCTCAAAACCCAAGCAGGGTCCGACCTTCCTGGCTATCTGGCCCACTGTAGCTCTGTACAGCGAATTCGACCAGATGGGTCCTGGCTTGTCGTTTGGGCAAACTGGTTGGTCCCACCAGCTAAAGGGAAGAAGTTTCCTGGAGTATCTTCTGTCGTCGGATTCTGGTGATTCGGACCTGCAGAAGGGTTTCACCGGGCTGTTCAGTCTTGGTAGGGGTCCTCTTCTTACAGTTCCTCATTGGTTCTTTCGTTCCAGTGGCGACTCTGCTCTTCCAGACCCAGCAACCTGCTTTTTATGCAGTTTTCCCCCATACAGACAGCCTGGCTGTCAATCACACAGCTGGGAGGCTGTCCTGTCGAGGACAGTCCCCTCAGCCAATCAAACAGGAGTGCGACTTGGGTTACCAAGGGAACCCATGACGGGGGTCCGAAGATCCCTCCCTCACATCCTGCCTACTACCTAAACTATCAGGCGCCTTAAGGAGGTCTTCTGTGCAGAAGCCTGCGAAAAGACAGTGAGTAAAGGAGTCAACCCCAGTTTAGCGTGCAGAGAAAAACATGAGAGAGACTTTTAACAAAAAGAAATGGAGAATAAACCCAGCCGAAACCAAAATAAAATGTATTTGGTCAAGTGGGTTTATGTTCGAGGCTAATCTAATAGCCTGAACCAATAGCACGTTTATATAATATAATCGCGGTAGAAAAGTTAGGGTAGTTACCACTTCCACCAGCAAAGTCTTAATGTTAAGGGAGCGAAACAAAGCTCCAAGAGGTGCAGAGAAAAAGGGATAAGAGTTAACCCTTTCCAATACTTCATGTAGGATGGGGCATACTGGGTCTGTGGTTTAAAGTGACTATATAAAGTTAATGGCAACTTTACCTGTTTCTGGGGGACAGTAGTCAGCCCCAGAAAAATGAAGGCAGTGGGAAGTCTCAAAGACAACCCTGTGTCACTGCACTGAAGGTGTTGTGTAACGCACACGAAAGTTGTGCACATGGAGTAGATGAGACTCAATTGCTCAGGATCACACAAAGTGGAGAAACACACTGCAAAACGCATGTAAGAGTGGGGAAAAAAAGGCTCACACTTACCAGGTGAAAAAAAATAAACCCTAGAAATTCAGCAAAGCTGCTGAGGGAAATTAACAATTTATGAGAATTCTCCCTAACAGTGGGTCCTCACCGAAGTCCTTGCTACGTTTCGCAGCGAGAATGGGGATCCCGATGCTGAAGGACGTTTCTTGGCCAAAAAGGGCTGGCTCAAGCCCCATTTTGTCCAGCTGGTCGATGCCTGGACGCCAAGTATAGATGGATGGATGGAGGGCATACACACTTGCTATCAGCCCACCCTCAGCCACACTCCTCAGGGATTGTTGCAGCATCACTATACTCCAAGCCCATCGTCCTTGGCTGCCTCGTCCGCAGCACTGCTAGGTAAGGAGGAGAAGATTTTTGAGGTGTACGCGAAGAAGCTGTATTCCAACACATCTCTGCATCTTCAAGCCAATGCACATGCCATGCTGGCAGCAGTTAACCTGATGCTTTGGTGGGAAATTGCAGATCCTCCACTCCCACAGATTGGGACAGTAACTCTTCTGGCGGAGATCTGGTCACCCGTCGAGAGCCAGGCAGTGGAGGAAGTCCCAGCCTCCCAGCGAGGCTTGAGCTGCTACTCCAGGATTTTCTCCATTCAGAAAAAGAACTAGGCGGGCATGAGACTTGTGCTGGGACTTTACACCCTCAACCTCTCTCTAACTCTACAAAAATTCAAGATGGTTACGCCAGCTTTAATGGCGGAGCCATTGTGCAGGGAAGAGTGGATGTGCTCCCTGGATCTGAAGCATGCGTACTTGCACGTCCCGATTTGTCAGCCTCATAGTTCTTTTCTACGATTCAGGATCATGGGCTACCATTTCCAATATAAGGTGCTTACCTTCAGCCTCAACTCGGCCCCCAGGGTCATTACCAGGCTGATGACTACAGTGACTGCCCTCCTCAGGGCCAGCACATATGCCCGTACCTCGACGACTGGCTCATCAGGGCTTCATCTCCGGAAGCGGTGCACCGCACTGCCCATGCTCTTATGAAGACACTACACAACCTGGGCTTTTCCTCCATACCTCCCACCATGTTAGCCCCTAATAAAACTGGTGTCATTAGGCAATGTTAATCTATTGTTGATGCGTCTATGGGGACTGAGGTGTGGTGCAGGAGGGTGGAGTCAGGGCAGCACATGCTCCCAGGGCCACGCGCCTCTAAATTTAAAGGGGAAGATAGTTTCTTGTGAAAAAGGTTGTCTCCCGTCCCTGGGTAGGGACGCCATGCAGTATGGAGGAAAGGGGAACTAAGAGTACGTTAGTCACTGCGGTGAGTAACTTATTTCTGTACCTAACCCACCTGTTAGATTCTGGCCTGGTTTTCAATTCCTTAAAGGTCCACTTGGCTGCGCTGTCAGCATACACCACATCCCAGAAGGTTTTGTGGTGGAAAATTACTGTAATCAAAGCATTTATGGAAGGGGTAAAAAGGCTTCATCCCCCATTTCCAACCCAGTTTCTGGGTGTGACCTGAACTTTGTACTTATCAGACAAATGGGTCCCCCTTTTGAACCTATGCATAAGGCTAGCCTTAAAGCACTCCACCTGCACGACCGCCTACCTCGTGGCGATCATATCGATAAGGAGTAAATGAACTGCAGGCCCTTTCAATTCAGGACCCATTCATCATGATTCATGAAGATAAGGATGTCCTGCACACTCAACCATGGTTTGCGCCTACATTTATTTGGAAGTTCCATGTAAACCAGTCCATAGAACTACCCACCTTTTTCCAGAACCCCACTAACGTGGGAGAAAAGCTGCCTCACACTGGATGTAAGGAGAGCGGTCATCTACTATCTGGAAAAGACAAAGCCACTAAGAAAAACAAACCAGTTTTTCATTTCAGTGGCAGCTGTTCGAAAAGGGGACCCTGTCTCTAAATCGGCTATTAACAAACTGGATCGTAAACTGCATCACTGTGCTACTCTTGCCAAGTATCTGCCCTTCACGCCCAGAGCACACTATTCGGGGCACAGGGGCTACCATAGCATTCATTGCAAATGTTCCTCTCGAGTCCATTTGTAAAGCAGCAACCTGGAGGTCTGTGCACCTTTACACAACACTACTGACTGGATACTCTAGGTCTGATACTCAGGCGGTACAAGCGGTGCCAAGACAGCTTTTTGGTACTGTTCCTTCACACATCCCACCACCATCTCTGGGTACTGCTTGCTAGTCTATGCACAGCATGCGATTCTAAGCAGTTTAACCAGCATCAGAAGGCATGCATTACTCACCGTAATAGCATTTCTGATGACTGTATCGGCTTAGATTCGCATGCGCCCTCCCATCCTCCCCTCATGGAGTATAAGGAACATAGACACCTTACACCTTCTCTCGTCTGTCCTCACGCTTACTATAATGCTCCCTCACGGCAGAAACACAATTGGAGGGACCTCGACACGTGAGGGATTTTGGGTACACTACACGTCATGTTGGGGATAGTGTTCGATCTTCGAAAGAAATGTGATACTCTGCGATTACCACTAGATGTCAGACTATATGCACAGCATGTGAATCTAAGCAGATGCAAGCTGAAATGCTATTACGGTGAGTAATGCATATCTTACTCACTGTAGTGACTTGAGTACTCCTATTCCTTGGTCCCCTTTCCTCTGTCCCACTCACCTTCCCCCGCTTATATGCCAAGGGCTAAAATTTTCATCATAACCAGGTATTAAAGTGCTCGATGTGTTAAAACGGGACTGAGGTGAGGCGCCAGATGGCGGGGTCTCACAGGCGGTGCAATACCCAGAGCTGAGCCTCCGCGCGTTGCACTAAATTTAATGTCAAGCTCCATTTTTTGTTGCCAAGTTTTCAATATCGTCCCCATGTTGGGTGACGCCCACAAGGATGGAGGAAAGGGGACCAAGGACTAGGAGTACTCAAGTCACTACAGTGAGTAACTTTAATTTCTAGGCAGTCTTATGTCTGGCCGTGCCCTAGTGCAGATTAAGCTCTTGGCTCACAAATGTAATGACATGAGCCCCATGAATGTATTCCATGTGCCACTTTCTCACTAGAAGTTGACTATGAAGATGTATCTGTATTTGGAGGGCAAGGAGCAATTGAAAGAAAAGTTAGCTTCAAAATCGGATGCAGCATAGTTTTGTGAATACTGAAGTGAACGAGTGGAAATACCAAGCTATAGTGGCACTTTTCTGGGCAACACCTTAATTTGGGAGCACTTGAAATTCAAATTTCATATTTTAAACCTTTATTTTTTACTGTTCGACATTACAGCAAAAACAGTTTTGTCAGTAGCATACACATGTATATTGACTGCACAATACAGCCGTACACTTTGCGTAGGAAAATGGAACCATCTGCTTCACAGCAGGGAGGGGAGAGGGGGGCCCGGTATAGAGTGAATGTTGGTGGGTTGTTGACCGCACCATGCTATTGTTGACTACTCATCAGTATTGTCGAAGGAGGGTTGGGCGGAAAGCAAATGGTTGCATAATGGAGCCCATATGTCCATAGGATATGAGTTCAATGGTTGCAATAACATCCAGTGTGCTTCCATGTCAGATGCCCACGCAACCGCTTTCAACCATTGGGAGACAGTAGGGTCTGCTGGCCGCAGCTATACCAAAAGGATACATCTGACAGCTAACAAACATAGACTTCCCCATTTGCGGAGGGAGCCATGAAATTGATCAAACAAGCAGCTCATTGGGGAGGGACCGAGTTCTGCATTTAGCATAATTGACGAGGTGTTATAGACTCCAGCCCAGAACTGCTCCGACATAGGGCAACTCCACAACATATTTATGTAGTCCGCTTGTAATGCTGTGCGGGTGACTGAGATTCAGTGAAGCCGGGCAGGGGTATAGTGGATGCGGTGTAGAACCTTGAACTGCATCAGTTGAAATGTTGTGTAAGTACACCTCCCGTGCTTGCCTACACATGGACTCCCACCTCTCATCTGTAATGTTCTCTCCCAGATCCCTGCCCCAGGCTTCGTTTAACCCCGTCAATGGTGCATAGCCACGATCCTGCAGCAGTCAATACAATGTAGCAACATCCCCCCCGTGAGTGATGCCCATCATTACAATATCAAAGAGGGGTTCATCAGGGGGCTGTTTCGGGAATGTGCCCCATGTTCGCTTAATTGCCAGGCGTAGCCCTGCCTATTGTAGAGATTTCACTGATTGCCCTCGACTATACACATCTTCCAATGTCCAATGTGGCCAATCCTGCTTTGGCCCTGTAGGGTCTGGGATTTTTCAGTATCTTCCACATTTTCTCCCATGCTTGAGCCGTTACTGGGTTTGTCTGCCTGTGGTTCGATGCGTGGAGGGAGCACTAGTGTACGCAGGTCTCTGGTGCCAGCAGCATAACTTTCCAATTTTAAGTGGGCATGCATCGGACCAATATTGTAACAATAGGCCATGTAGTGAGCCTGCACTACCACCAGTACCTCTAAAATTGTGGGCCCGGAACGCCTCAGTTCTCACAAGGAATGGCCAATTATCCCATTTGAGACGCACTGTGCCAGAATGCCACATAAAGCCATTCACAGCCCTTGCTAGTGATTCAAAAAAAGCTGTACCAGGCCACAGCGGTACATTTATAAATAATATCGCAGTTTTGGGTCGATTAGCATCTTAAGGAGCGAAATTCCACCTGCTACAGTAATCGGGAGCTTTGCCCAGGAATGGATTTGGAGTGTATTTGGGGTAGGTAGTCTCCGAGGTTACGTGCATGAACGGTGGCTTTTTGACGGGTTACCGTTATCCGAAAGTACTTTATTTCAAATGTTGACCAAGAGGAAACCATCAGATCCGGCGGGATGGAGGTGCAATCCTTTAAGGGAAATCGGTCTGATTTAGTGCAGTTGACATGCAATGTAGACATGGTTCCGAACACATTGACAGTCTGCGTTATGGGTGCCAAGTGAGTGGTAGGGTCGCGCATGAATAGTGCATCGGTGTATAGTGAAATGAATTTGGGTGCCATTGTTAGTCTGATTCCCCCTGTGCATATGTTTACTGTGTGTCGTCCACTAGCACCTCCATCACTATGACGAATAGTAGGGGTTACAGCAGGCAGCCCTGTTTGGTCCTTCTGCATATTGTGATTAGAAGTGTTAAGGTGCTATTGGTGTTTACCCTTGCTTCTGGATGTTATATAGTAGTTATCCCACGAGATGAAGAGAAGGCCGAAGTTGCACCGCTCTAGTACTGCCCACATACATTGCGAAGAAACTGAGAAACGCTTTTTGTATGTCTAGGGCCACTGCCACCCCCCCCCTGCGCTCTGGGGTCTATTTGTGCTAGAATGTTAAATAGCCTCCTGAGATTCAGCGAGTGGACGTGCCAGGTTCAAACCTTGATTTGTCTGGGTCTATTATGAGTCATGTAGGGGACCAGGCGGAGGGCCAACGCCTTGCCGAAGATTTTTATATCTGAGTTAATAAGGGAGAGGCGGTGGTAGGAGCTACACTGTTCAGCGGGTTTGCAGGGTTTAGTAGGACTGTTCACTGCCTCTCGGAGGGTATGAGGAGGCACCCCAGATGTTAAGGATTCAGACCACATCTCTAATGGTTCTGGGACAAGACGGAGCTTAAAGTGTTTATAAAATTCCAGTGATATGCCGTCCAGGCCGATGGCTTTGCCAGCAGGTAATTCATCAATGGCACGGGAGATTTCTTCATGGGTTATGGGGCTACCTGGGGCTGTTCTGGTGTCTTCTGACATGGACGTTGAGCGGAAGGCTGTCAAGGTAGCGGTTTATGGCACTAGTGGTCACTGTGTCGGAGTTGGCATATAGTTTAGCATAAGATGCATGAAATTCCCAGATCACCTCCTCTGAAATATGAACCAGTATCCACGAAACATTTAATATGGATGGGATATGGTGGCTGCCCTGAGATTGACGAATCACTCTTGCAAGGAGCCTGCCAGGTAGCTCACATTCGCCATATCTACTTGCCAGATTAGGACCATCCAGGAACTTCACCTCCCTGTCTGCGTGCTGCCGGAACTCCTCTAGCTCAGTTTTATTCTCCCAGAGGATGCGATTACTAGGCGTTGCTGCTAGCTCCTCTTCCAGACAACATAGATCGGTCTCACTGCGCTGTAGGTCCCTAGGTATACATTTGAGTACACTGGACTCAGAGGCTGGAGCTGCCCCTCGGATATATGCCTTGAAGGCCTCCGGTGTAGCCTGCTTATCTACGTGCCTCTGTTTAATTCAAAGTACTTGTCAATGTGCTTAGTTAACTCTGCTTCGAACACTGGGTCTAGCCGAGATTGCGGCTTCAACCGCCACCCACTGCTCTTGAGGGCTGTCCCCAAGGCTATTTTCAGTGTTATCGGGGAATGATCAGAGAAAGTTCTGGGTAGTATTTCAGCCCCGCTCACATTGCCAGTCATAGTGTCCAAGATATAACACCTATCGATATGGGAATGTGAATCCTGGACTGTGGAGTAATGAGTACCATTGCACCCCAGGGTTGATTACTTTCCACGCATCCAGTAACCTGAGGTCCCCGAGTGCCCCTGGAGTACCTGAGCAGCCTTGGCAGGCTGGCGGGGTCGGGTTCCGGATCGTGGTCTATTATTAAGTCCCCGCCCCAGAGGGTGGCTATTGGGGGCTATTGATCTAGTATGCCCAGTAGTTCCATGTAGAAATCGGGGACATACATGTTGGGGCCATGTGTTAAGAAGTAGCACCTCCTTCCTTCCCGCTTAGTTTCCTGTGCAGTAGGACGTACCATCTCAGTGGGTCCATAAGGGCTCTAATGTGTGTATGTGTATATGTATTGAACTGATTTGAGTATCAGAATCATGACTCCCCTGCATTGAGTAGAGTATGTAGTATAATAGCACTGCAGGCCCCAGGGCTTGGCGAAGGCTTCACAGGAACGTGTCGGTGCATGCGTTTCCTGTAGGAAAAGGACGTGTGCCTTTTCTTTCGAGGTAGAGTTGCAGGCGCCGCATTTTGATACGATTGCCTAACCCTGAACATTTCAGCTAAGTGCAATGGTTCACTACCCATTCATCCTGTTCTTGTGATGGATGCGGAGTTGTGTATCTGAATATCCCCATCTGAGCTATGCATATGGTAATAGATTGTTAGGCTTGTCTCATACATTAGATGGGTGCAATTAAACATTTGTGCCTGCTGTAGTCAAGATTAATACCAAAAAACATTTCAAACACCAAACACTTTTTTATTAACTGTTCCCAGCTGCCCTGCCCATCACTCTCCCATTCAGAGAGATGATATCCTCATTATAAACAACCCAACATCGTTTGCAGCATTGCATGGCGCGGGGGGCTCTGCACCCACTGCTTCTGATGCAGCGCAGCAGGCTGCACTATGAAATTACTTGTACAACTTTTTGGTAGCCTGGGTGGTCGGGTTAAGACAAGTGCCAGAGACACAAGAACAGTGGAACCCAGAGCTGCTGCTTTCCAAATGTGCCAATTAGGATTTGTCAATGAGCGAAGGCAGGCAGAGTGGCCAGTGTTTGTCGATTTAAGCGCACTGCCTCCTTGGGGAAATGTGAAAAAATACACTTTGCCATCATGTTTTATACAGAATTTAGCAGGGTAGGGCACAGGATATTTTGTTATTGTCGCGCAGTCTTTTCTTAATCACAAACTATTTGTGCTCCTGTTGTACCGAAGCAGAGAAGTCTGGGTATAGATGGACCCTGCAGGAACCCAGCAGCAAATCGCCCTTGGCTCTTCCAATGCGAAGTAGGGCATCCCTGTCCTGATAATTTAACTATCGAGCTATTATAGCGCGTGTGGGTTGGGGGGGTGGGTGTGGCCGCCGGGTTTAGGCTTTGGGGCCAGGGTGCGGTGTGCGAGCTCGATGGCAAATTGCGGTGACTGCTTCGGGCTGTCCAGCAGGATCATCGTTTGTTCCACAAACTCCTCCATTGACCCCTTTGTTTTCTGGTACGCCGATGATCCTTACGTTATTGCGGTGAGATCTGGCCTCAAGGTCCTCATTCTTCTTGCCGATGCTCTGCACCTGCTTCGATAGTGCAGTGATGTCGGCTCCAAGTGTGCTCACCTCATCCTCGGTAGTGCCTACTGTTTTCAACCTCAGTAATGCTAGTATCTGTTTTGTCCATACAAGCTTTAATGGAGCATATTGTGCCATTCATATCATCGAGCTTAGAGTGTAGTGTGGCAAATCCCTCCTGCATATACTCCATTATTTGGTGGAGTTCGTTGGGTTCCCGGGAGTCGGTGCTGGCCTCGGGGGTACGACTGTGCTCTGTATTCGCGTCGCCTGCATTGTCTGTCGTCCTAGCTGCATTTGAGGTGAACATATGCATTGAACTTTGATTTTTGCCGGCTCCTTTCGTCATTATGTTGAGGCGTGCGTGACCTGCCTGTGGGGGGGGGGTACACCACCAGGGACTCTTGGTTAGAGTGAAGCGGATGGCTAAGGGCAAGCACTCTCTTATAGGCTGTACTTTGTACAACACTTTATCGCCAGGCGTGGATCAGTGGGGAGATGCCGCCAACCCCTGTCGGAAGGGGCTCCAGCCTCTACCATTCACCGGCAACCTGGTTGTCTGGTGTCTTAAGGGTAGTCCGGCTAAATTTCGAATTGCTGCCTATGATTTGCTCTGCCTTCCTTGGGATTAATGCACGTAAACATGTTGGGTATAGGGGCTCAAATGTGAGTCCCACACCCCCAGGGGGGCGATTTAGTGTATTGAGTGCGACGCAGGGTTCTCGCATGCAGCGGCACAGCGGTGCGTGTGTGCCATCCCAAGCTCCTTCGCAACAGTAAAGAAAGCATGCTACTTTGAAGTTGTAGAGTCTCCCGGAGGTGGTTTCCAACACAAGTCACGAGGGGACGCACCACCACCAGCGGGCCAGCCCAGCCCAGCTGATCTTGTCGCTGGGCTCAGCCTGATCGTGTAGCAGCATCTCAGACGAGGCGTCCCTAGGGCGTGCTACGGTGAAGAAGAGGGATATCCTCACTCTGCGCAGTTAGGGCCTATATGCGCCTGACTTCATCCACGACGCAGGGGGATGCTAGTGAATTATTTATTTGGTTATCCCTCTGATTGTGGCCCGCCAGTAGCCCCTGCATTATTTTTTTTAATTTGGCTTTATTAATTTTAATAAAGTAAACAAACATGATGGAATACCTGTTACACTTACAAAACACCAAAGTACACTTGCACACCAAATTTCAATCAAAATTCAATAAGGCATTGATATTATACATTTTTAAAGTCGGTAAGTAGTACTTAAGGTGCAGGGGAGAGGGACTCGGCCAAGTCCAAAGGGAGTTGATCAAAAGGTTTTCAACAATGTAATTTAGTGTCTCTTAAAGTTCAAATGTGTAAGAATTCAAAAAAGAGGAGACATTCCAAGGGTCGTTTTCTTTAAAGAAAGATGGTCTTCTCTATTTTTATTGATTTTTTTTTCTAGTTGCCCAACGCGTTTCGAGATTCTTTTCTCTTCATCAGGGGCTTAGGTTTCAAAATTGGATTTCACAAGCATCTATAAGAAACATATATACAAAATAAATCAAATTCAATACGATTTTTCCAGGAAATCACACCTTAATAATCAAAGAGCTTTTTTATATAAAGTAGCTTTTCTTATTCAAGCAGAACTTAATTTTCAACACAGATTCTGTATTCAAACCAAGAAATGGTCTAGGATGGATACCATGTCCTTTATGTCATTGGCTGTCTGGAAAAGCCTAAATCTCAATCATCTAGTTATCAAACATTTGTAAGAGATGTTTTTATGTGAGTAATTGTAATATGGGTACCAGAACCCATCTTGTTAAAATTTGCAAAATATGCCAAAAAAGCATGGTGTTTTGGGCTTTGTTTCAACTGAAGTAACACACTTAGTTTGTGAATGGGAAGGCTAACTTGTGATCCACCTTTCTTTTAAAAAAAGAGGTGGAAGGATAGAAGGAGAGAAACTCACGCTTCAACAGTCTTGAAAGTTAAGCTTGGTGCCAGTGCTGGGAGCTAGTAAGGTCCCTGGAGGGTTCTATTCTGTTCAATAGAGACAACCAGGTCTCATGAAATGAAAGCCGATTTCTATCTCCTGATGGAGTAAAACAGAGAAGGGAGTACATAATGTTAAAAAAGGAAAATGGAGATGTGCAGGAAAAAATTGGGTTTTGTTTAAAAAAATTACTTGCTTGTACAGAGATCTGTAGCGGAGAAGCAGTCAGGAAGCGCAGCTTTCCGACCGCTTGCTCCGCGGCTCTGCTTATATATGTCAATTAAGTCTTATGACATCACTCGCGCACGTGCGACGTCAATGTTGTGCTTATGTTGGAATGAAGCTAGAAATGTAAAAAGGATGAATTAAGAGACCAAAGATCTCATATACACCTGTTTGGGTGGTAATTTTTATGTGCGCTCGCGCTGTCCATATGCTGGGACTAAATGGTCATGTAGATTAAGCGTCTGTGACGTCATCCGCGGGTACGCAGTTGACGTAGGAGACGGTATGCGAGTAATGTATAGGTAAACAATATGATGGAGAATTAGCACATGTGAATGCTGCTAATGTCCTACAAGGTGTGGCTGAATCTATGGAGTGCTAGTCTAGTTTAAGAAATAGTGGAAATATGTTAAATTGTGTTGTGTGATCAGGTCAGCCTGTTTAACGGTTATATAAGTGGAGCGAAGGTATATAGTGCAAAGTCTAAGTATGTTCACAGATGGAAGAATTAGAAGTTGAAAATGTAATGTGTCCCATATAGGGAAAGTAATTGGTGGCTTATACCTGTTACACTTAACACCGTTGTAAGCATACGATTGTATGAAAAAGACAATATACATTGTATCAAAAGCTATTCGCAACAAATGTTGGATTGTTTATATTAGGGTATGTCCATCACAGCTTAAGGAACCCAACCTCTCCCCTACCCCCCCCCTCTCTTCCTTGATTGAGCACTCATCTGTTGAATAGTATAAACGCGTAGAGACTTCAAAAGTATTTTATTCACATTTCCATTGTCTAATTGGTCTGGAGCCACCTATTGCAAGTTCCCTTCCCTTGGTTTCTGTCAGGGATAGCGTTTTCATCATGACCCAGCGGGCTCTTCCGATTGGGACTCGGCGTCTGTTGGGAGATGTTTATTTTAAAAGTCCATCCATAGAGCTTCACATTGGGCGGCTTTGCCGTGCAGAGAGGCGGTTATCGTCTCCATTAGGTAGATGTTTGTGGCCAGATTGATCCATTTGTTTTTGCCGGACACCGTTGTAGACTTCCATTTAATTACCTGGAGAGCCCTAGGGTAGGTGGTGGGGGGGGGGGGGTCAAGCCCTTCACTCTGGTCCATTCATCTTTCGCTCATTGTTTGGACATTTTGGAAAGTCTAAAGGGGTCGTATTGCCATCTATGTAGGAGTTTGATGGCATAAAGCTTGTATTGACTGGATAAAGACGTTTTGGAGGCCGCTCTACAGAGTTTCCCAAAGATCAGGATGTATCGCTTACCCAAAGTCTTTTTCCCACCTTGTTCGTAGGGATTCCGTTGATCCATCACCAGCCACTATTAATTCCTGATACATCAGATATGAGGCTTTTCCTCTCCGATTTGGAGTCCAGGAATTTCTCAAACGGGGTGAGGTCGCTGTTCAGTGTCTCTCCATTTTGCCTGCGTTAAGACCCCTTTCAGTTGGATGTACTGAAATGTGGAGAGGGTGCCTATACCCAAGGCCTCTGTCAGGTCTGGTAGTTTAATGAACAAGTCTTTCTTCTGGAGCTGTCCTACTCTCTCCAGGCCCGCCTCATACCACACTTGAAACCTACCCACGTCAGGTATATGGTTGTTTATGCCGGGTGACCATATGTGACTGAGCGGGGACGGCCAGGTGGTGATTTTGCACATTTCCTTGCCTGTACGCCATATGCTGCTCAAGATGGGGTGTCCTTTTTCGTTGTACCCTTTTGTGTGGAGTCGATAGCCATTCCGATACTGTGGCTGGAGAGAGATAGTGATTGTCCATTTGTACCCATTGGAGGTTTTTATGCTCCCTAAGGTGTGGGATCAGGACGCACAGCTGTGTGGCTTTATAATAGGTCCACAGATCGGGGAGCCCAACCCGTCCCCTGTCTTTGGGGAGGGTTAGCGTATTGTATGGAATTCTTGCTTTCTTCCCCTGCCATATGAATCTTACCATGACCTTTTTGGCTTCAATAAAGAACTCTTTTGGTATTTCCACCAGTAGCAATTAGAAGGGATATAGAAAACGGAGGAGGCATACCATCTTGACTGCATTAACTTGGCCGAGCCACAAGATTGTGAGTTTTTCCCATTTTTTTAAGATCTGCTGCGAATCGCCGGAGGAGTGGGGGAAAGTTGGCCTCAAATAGGTTGCTCAGGGTTTTAGGGATTTGAATGCCCAGGTATTGTAATGTAGCATGTTCGATCTTAAGGCCCAGCGGGAGAAACCTGGTGTCGTTTACCTCAAGTTCCCTGAAGGGGGAACAAAATGGACTTGGTCTTCACTTTAAAGCCGGAGAACTGGCCATATTCGTCCATTAATTTAATGGCTTGACGAACGGATTCTAAGTGGTTAGATATGTGGGGGAGGATGTCGTCTGCGTAGAGAGCTACCTTGTATTCTGTTAGTCCTAGTTTCATCCCCTCTATCAAGGGGTCTGCGCTCATCTTTTGTGCCAGAGGTTCTAACGAAAGTGCAAATAGGATTGCAGAGAGGGGGCATCCCTGTCTAGTCCCACATTTCAGTTCAAACCTTCTGGAGTATTCTCTGTTAAATATCGCTGCCTTTGGGGACGTGTATATTGCTCGTATTCCCTTTCTAGTTCTTGGGCCTATTCCAACCTTCTGCAGGACTGCTCCCAGAAATTCCCATTCCACCCTATCGAAGGCCTTCTCTGCATCTATTGACAATAGAACAGGGTCGTTGGGAAGGTTATGGGCCGCATGGATGAGGTGTTTTACGCATGGAGTCACCTCCATGTCTCCCCAGTATAAACCCGACCTGGTCTGTTTGGAATAGACGGGGCATTCATGTTTCCAATCTGGCAGCTACTACCCTCGCGTAGATTTTAGCATCAAGATTGAGGAGGGAGATCGGGCGATACGATCCACAACACTTAGGGTCTCACTGTTATCAGTGCTTTTTTAAAGGAGTCTGGAGCCATGCCTGACTCCATTATTTCATTAAATAGTTCCGTTAAGAAGGGTGTCAGTTGCTTAGCAAAAGTTTTATAGAACCCAGCAGTGTAACCATCCTCCCCCAGGGATTTGCCCAGCGTCAACCTTTTAATTGCCTCTTGGATCTCATGTTTAATAATAGGGGAATCGAGGAGCTCTGTCTCTGCATGCGTTATGGTAGGCATGGTGATCGGGGATAAGTACGAGTTTATATCTAACTGGCCAGAGATTATTTCAGAGGTATATAGATTCTCATAAGTGGGCAAAGGATTCGGGGATGGTACAGGGGGTTTGGGCAGAAGGGGCGGGGTAATGAAGCATTTTGTTTACCTTGCGCTCAGCTTTGTTCTGAGCCTGGCTGCTAATAGTGCGTCGGCCTTGTCCCCTTTTTCATAGAATTTCTGTTTTTAAAAACTGCAGTTTGCGTACTATTTGATAATGTTCCAACAAAAATAGTTCTTCCCTTATTTGTTGAGCTATTTTCATTGTCTAGGTGTTACCTCTGGGTCTTTCCTTATCTCCGCCTCCAATTGACATATTTCGGTCCGTAACCTTTGTTCTAAGATATTCCGCTCCCTTTTCTTGGAGGACCCCTCTTATCAATATACCTCTCCATGTGGCCTTCCCCGCCTCCCATATTATCTGTTTGGAGACCTCCCCATCGTTATTCATTTTAAAATAATCATTGATTTCTGTCTCCATGGTAGTTTTGAAAACCAGATCTTTCCAAAGAGTCTCGCTACACCGCCACTTCTCTCCGTTAACAGGTAGGTCCGCCCAGTTGATATTGGCCAGTACCATGTCGTGGTCGGACCAAGTTATCGGGACGATGTCTGAATGGTGTGTAGTGGTAGTGAGGTCGCTTGTGAGGTATATGTAATCAATACGCGTGAATGTATGGTGGGGGTTTGAGTCGAAGGTGTAACCACTTGCGGTGGGGTGCATAATTCTCCACACATCCTTCATGTCATAGTTCATCATTGCAGCCAATTCAGTGCGGTCGCTCCTGTATTGGTGTCTCGTTTCAGGTCTACCCGGTTTCCAGTCTTTATTCGGGTCGGCCCATTGATTAAAATCTCCTCCCAGGATGACATGCCCTGTAGCTTCTAACATTATCTTTGGGATCATCTTCTCAAAAAATGCGACCTGTCCAGTATTAGGTGCATATAGAGTGGCAATAGTTACCTGTACTTTTGCTATTTTCCCGGTTATGAGTGTACAGCCCCCAACGTCCGACTATGTTTTGTCCAGTTCGAATTTGATTACTTTTCTGATTATGATTCCAACACCACCTCTCCTGAGCGGACCCGAACCACAGAACTCCAGACCTCCCCTCTTCCCCAGGACGCTCCGCTCTTCGCCTTTAGCATACTTGGTCTCCTGTAGGAAGAGTATGTCTGTTAGATCTGCGAAATTCCCGGAGGACCAAGGTTCTTTTGGTCGGTGAGTTCAAGCCTTTCACATTAATAGTCCTGACCCTGAGCAAATCCCCTCCCCCATGATGATCAGGGGTTGCCATTGTTGGTTAACTTTGTGGGGTCGCTCACTTCAGGTGACCTGACCAATATTTGATTTTTCAGTCCTTCGCTGTCAGTGGTATTGCAAATTTGTTTAGATGTTAGTGCTACTGTTCTTGAGATTCTCGTTTCCCTTCCCTCCCCAACCCCCCCCCTCCCTGAGTCGATGGTGTTCAAGTGAACCCAAACACTGAAGGTGTGCCATTCTCAGCACCTTGATGGTGTCCGATTCGGACTTGGTGGAAATGTTTAGTCCAGTACCGGACCACCAGAGGAGACCGTCGCCTCACGGTCCCATTCGAGTATACTATAACATATAAATGAGTCCCCCGCTCCCGTCCCCCCTACCCCGAACATCATATATTTCAACATTAACCATGAAAAGAAAACAAAGGTGTAACGTTGCGTGCGCCCTCCGGCCCTTTCTTCAGATGTCCATTTCCCCCCTACTTCAGGAGGGAGTTTTGCAGCTGGGAGCCATAGTCCTGCCAGTGATCCTAATGCCCTGCGGCTGTGGATGCCTATTCTTAGACTTTTCAAACGCTGGTTTCAGTCAATTGGCTTGCGAGGTTTATGAGGATCCCATTAATTTTCCTTTTTCAGGCGTGTTTGGTCGTCTATATTTCCTTGATCCTTTCTCTCGTCTTCTTTTGGGGCCCTGAAGCTCCCATTGCATTTCCGCTTGTTCAGGCTCGCCTCCCTCGCACCCCTCTGGGGCTGCCTCAAGAATGTGCGCAATGCAATCCCTGATCTCCTGCTCGGATCGGAGGATTATCTTTGTGCTACTGTGTTCAAATGTGAGGGAGAAGGGGTATCCCCACCTGTATCTTGTGCCCTGTTCCTTGAGCCACATAGTCAGGGGGCTGCAAAGGCGCCTCAATGCCAGCGTGAGCGAGGATAGATCGTGGAAGATGGTGATTTGGGCACCTCCTAACGTGAGCGAGTTTCCAGATCTGGCCTTGGCTAGGATCCTGTTCCAGTCCTGGTATCTGTGGAATCTTGCAAGGACAGAGCGTGGTCCACCGGGGGCCCTCCCGTCCTATGGATCGCTCCGTTTTGGGCTCGTCTACCTTATCTTCCATTAGGATTTTTATGATGTGTATTGTGGTTTTGAGTGAGTCCTCAGTTTCTCCATCGGACTCTGGGATTCCAAAAAATGGGAGTCTGTTCCTTCTTTCGGTTTTCCAAATCGTCCATTTTTAGACGCATCTCCTCCCTCCTTTCAATATTACGAATTCTCGAGTCCATTTGGGCTTCAAGGGTGTCAATTGAGGCCGGATTGTTCTCGACACTTTCTAATCTCTTCGAAGTTATCCATTCTTTGGGTGATCCTGTCGATCTTACCGCCTAAATTGGGCGCAAGATTCTTTCTCGGACAACAATGCGGCAATGTCTCCTTTAGTGGCGGCGGCTCCGGCCTCAGTCGACATTGTTTCTCTCTGTGCAGGAGTCTAGGGGGAGAGGGGATGGGGAGGCGTAGATGTACTTGGTGAGCTTACTTTTAGCGTCCATAAAGTGAGTCAAGTTAGAGGAGGCACATGCCCCGTAGTCGGGGGCCTTACCCTCTTAGCAGTGGTGTGGGTTAGTTGGAGCTGGAGAGGTCCAAACGTCCAGACCTTTGTGTGAATTCCGACGTGGCTGGGTAGACGTCTGTGGGGTTCAGTGGATGTTCCGCAATGTGGGAGGGCTCATCCTCAGGGGGGGTCTGTCCGAGGACATGTCTCACAGGGGGTGCGGGTATAAGGAGTCGTTGTCCCTTATGCACAGTTTATTTAATGCACAGTATTTACTGGTTAGTAGTGCTCATGGACCGTTGCAGGTAATATGAGGTGTTAGCACCAAGACTGGAGGCTCTATGGTTGGTGGGCAGGGGGAATCCACAGTGCTCTAGGACCCTTGTGAGAGGACAGGACTGGTCTTGCGCATTGTGGAAGTGCCGACCTTCAGGTAGTGCTCCTTAGTGCCTTTGTTCAAGAGAAAGCCACACCTCTATCCTCCTGGTGAGCTACTCATCAACCCAGGGCCTGGGATACCACTTGTTTGAGAGGGGAAGACCACTTGCTTATGATCCACAAATCTCACGCTTCTAGAACCGCCCCAGGTGGGGGTATGCTTCAGAGGAGTGCTTTGCCTGCTGTTGCTGCTTTTCTTTTTTGGGGTTTAAAAAGTGCAGTGCCGGGTGTTCAGTCGCCGCGACGTAGTTTCTTTTCTCCAGCATGGGGTCTGGCATGGATTCACATGCTCATGAATATTCCCCGTCAGGCCGGGAATCCTCGGTATAGAAAAAAAATCAGTATCAGTTTCGTTTATGATCTGTCTTTCTTAGTAGTAACCAATCACTGGTCTCTGGGTCATACTGCCCCCAGCCAATAACTGCCCTCTCCCTAAGCCCCGCCTCTGGCAGCCATCCTCAGATTTGGTAGCACGTAAAGTGGCAGTATGACCAAGTGAAGAGCCGCAGAGGGGTAGGCGGGAGGGTTCGCATGTGAATCCATGCCAGACCCATGCTGGAGAACAACAGTTACAGGTAAGTAACTTCTTCCTTCTCCAGCATGGGGTCTGGCATGGATTCACATGCTCATGAATAAAAGAATACATAGCAGTACACACATGCACAACCACAGGAGGTGGCAACAGGCTCAACATTAAGCAATACAACAACTCAACATTAAGCATCTCTTACCTCCTCACCAGGCTCACCTTAAGCGAACAGGTTGCACAGCACTGCTTGGTCGACCCTGGAGTCCCGATCGACGCAGTAGAATCTTGTGAAGGTGTGCGTCGACCTCCACGTCGCAGCCCTGCAGATGTCCAGCAGGTGCACACCAGACAGGAACGCCGTGGTAGCAGCGATCGCTCTGGTCGAATGGACTCTCGGACGGCTGGGCAGCGGTCGGTTTGCCAACCGGTGACAGTGCATGATGCAGCCGGAGAGCCATCTGGAAATGGAAGTCTTCGAGAGAGCCTTCCCTTGATTCACAGTCCCAAAGTTCACAAACAGCTGTGATGTCTTCCGAAAACTCTGTGTGGTCCACGTAGAACTTCAGCGCTCTAGCTACATCCAGCGAGTGCAGAGTCCTTTCAGCCGGCGACGAAGGAGACGGGAAGAAAACTGGCAACACCAAGGATTCGTTCCTAAAGGATGCTGTCCACCAGACCCACCAATCAATACTTGTCTCACATAAACTCACAACTCCTCCCACTGCCCCGTCTGCCTCACAAAAACCAACATCACACTGTTCCTCCTCCTGCCTCTCACCCCTGCAGCCAATGTCAGTAGTTGACTGCATTCTAAGCATTCGGATTGTCTGAGAGCAGGCCAGTAACGATCTCCGTGTACAATTCCTCAAGTTGTTAATGAAAAGCCTCTGGTATGCTGGTCCATATCAAAGCATGGAATGGGCTAAGCTTTTCTCATCTGGATGCTTTCTTACCTGCTGTAATAAAGTAATTATCTGGCCCCTTTCCTTTCGACCTTTTTAATAAAATCCCATGCGTAGTGAAGACTGTGTAACCTTTGGAGCCAACCAAGGTAGTGCTTAATACCGGTCTAGATAGTGGTCTGTCAGTATTGCACCTTGACAAACTCTACAAACTCTTGTCAGAATGTACAGTGGTATAAGTGAAGGCCTTTGGACTGGTGTCTGCTCTGCATCTTTCCCTAAATGTTCCATTTACAGCAAATGTGGCAGTTGCGTTGCTTTTAAATTAGATTTTAGATATCTTAACAAAAATTACTAACGGCAGCACAACCCTTTAATGACTTGTATACCCTTGACTGAAGTGGATGTTTTTTAATCCTCCACCAGTATAACTGAATGTAAACTTGTTTTTCAAAAAATGTTTTATGTTAAGCGTTTCAGCATTCTCAGGATAGGAACCCATTTTGGCAGGGTTTACATTTGTTTACTCTGATTTTTAAAATAACTTATTAATACCTTGCTTGTGAATTGGAAACATGGTGTGCTTTTTCTGAATCATTTAGAAAAGCAGTATGATGCCCCTCTATACCTCAAGCTGAATTGATCAGTGCGTGCTTTCAAATTTTAATTGACCTGTAATTCTGAAGACTCGCAATGTGTACTTACAAAGTGGTCTTCAGTTTTTCTTTTCAGATTTGTTTTTGACTATTCCTGCTTGCTTTCTATATTTCGGTTAGTCACATTGACAATCATTTGAGTTATCAACCTCTTCTTTTAGATGGGATTCCAAGAAACACACAGGATATGTTGGACTGAAGAATCAAGGGGCAACCTGTTATATGAACAGTTTATTGCAGACCTTGTTTTTCACCAATCAACTAAGAAAGGTATTTATTTTACAAAGAGAATACTGCATCGAATGCTAGTTTTTTCATTCTTTATAGTTTTGTTGTCATCAAAATAAATATGAGGTGCTAAAAACTCCTGGCTGTTCATCAATCGAACTACTATTGAAGAACGAAGGGCTCATATACAGCATTCCTCATATCTGTCACATGTTGCAAACTTCCCACTTTCTGTACATTTAAATATAACCTGTTAAACTTTAAATGTAGGATTTCCTAATTTTCCTCTAAATGCTAGTATTATAATGTAAGTTTGTAGTTTATATGTACAGAAAATAAAGGACATTTGGAGTGTGAATGTGTGATCTGTTAAGGGGGCATACATTTTATCTTGTGGTTAATATTCAGATTTTCACAAACGGGAATTCACAATGCAAAGTATTTGCTTAGAATTAATTGTGCTCATGTGTACAATATGAACAAAATTGTTTGTGGGTTTCAGTGCTGGGGGTATGATCATTAAGGAAGAACACAAGAATGGATAGTTGGTTACTTTTTGGAAGGTCGTAACGTTCCAGACATCCTTTGGGATGCCACGTCCTTGCCCCTGGACCAGAAAAGAGTGAGCTTTGGCTCATTTTAATCTGAGTGGAGACACTGATCTTTACCTTGGAATAATGTCTCTTCCTGGCAGATTATAATTTATTTTCTCTCAAATAAGTGGCTCCAGTCCCCATACATGGCCTTTTGGAAAACAAGATCCTCAAAGTATGCATTTGCTTTAATTTTGGATGCTTTTATTTGCATCTGAGTGACTGGGCAGACCGAACTCTATTTTGCCGCGAAAGATCAAAGCAAAATAGAAATGGGATGACCGAAAAATGAAACTGGAGTTGGAAGAGTTGCAGTCTGTGCAATCGGTGTCTGCCAGGACTGCAGGTAATGCCTTGACTCAGACACCTGACCCAGTGTACCACTTTCAGGATTTTCTACACCAGGCACAGGAAAGAGGCAAGTAATAAGCATGCCTGCTTTCTAGACTCCAAATTAACTGTGGTGACTTTCCTTTCCTCAGCGTGTCCACCTGCGAAAACACTTGATCGTGAGGATCCTTTTTTCTTTTCTTGAGCCTTTTTGAGCACCCTCCCCTTTGACGGTAGCGGTTAGTTTTACCAGCTCTCCCCAATCAAATTGGACCCTTCCTTCGCACGCCCCGTCTCAAAGGCGTGCACCCCTCACCCCCCAACCCAGGCTCAGTGAGTGCAGGCTGCTTGCCTTTGAACTGTGG
The DNA here is from genome assembly GCF_040938575.1 of Ambystoma mexicanum. Taxonomy (NCBI): domain Eukaryota; kingdom Metazoa; phylum Chordata; class Amphibia; order Caudata; family Ambystomatidae; genus Ambystoma; species Ambystoma mexicanum. The sequence continues at coordinate 675,354,507 of NC_090924.1, read as the reverse complement.
CGGGTCCGAAGCAGAATATGAACATTTATTCTTTTAATCTGCCCATATCGACGCATATCATACACAGTGAGCTCAGCTTCATTGAGTTTAGCAATTGTATTTTCGCGTCTGTGACTAATTCCGGCAGTCTTTAAATGGGGTGTTCCTCCACATTACAAACGGCTTGTTCATGCATTTCTTCCGTGCGCCGTCTATCCTTCTTTGACTCCTCCGAGGTCGGCGACTGCAGGCCACAGAGGCCTTTGAGCCGTGAGTCATACAGCAGGTAAAGAAGGAAAATGAAAGTCTAAAAGCCCATACACATCCTGACCATGCCTTACTCGTATAACTTAGGTAGCAACTTGATACAGGATGATTAAAGGGCTCCAGAATTGGATCCCTCCTCCCTTGAGAAAAGCTGTAATCAGACACCCAAAATAATGCAGCAAATCGGAGTACTCTAGCAAATCATTTTTGTGAAAATTCCGGTGAACAATTACAATGGAGAACTCTGTAAATATCAGAGGTCAAGAACTTTATCTGCAAACTGAGTACTCCACCATAAGACAATGCCACAATTGAACTAGGACCTATATCAATTCACCACCTGGATTCTACTTTCACAGCAGCTACACTGAAAGCTAAAACCTCCCTACAATCTTAGGTAGTAGAGAGAGAACATATGTAACTTCTATGGCTCATGTGGAACATGTAACACAACAGACCTCAGAAAAAACCTTATGGAAAGTACTGACACCGTGAAGACCCATGACAACGAAGCCTTGGACATAAGGAAACCTAAAACATCACTAGACCTTCATTCCAACATTAAATTCAAAGAGGAACACTTGGAAGCTGAAAAGGTTAACACATTACCTTGAGTTTTGTTCTAAATTTGTTGGTTAATGTGTTTGAGCTATTGAAAAACAAAGTTCAGACTCACTCAAATTCCCTGAATTAGATGACCATGGAAATGGCAAAATGCAATTCAGCCGTGGTTGACTTTGCAACAATTCTAAATGCAAATATAGAAGTCCTGAAAGAACTAAAAACTGAGGCAATCGAAAAAACCTTGAGTATCGGAGAAGTGCATGCAACCATAAAAAGAATGTACCAGCATATAGAACTCCTTGAAGGTAAAAACCTCCCTAGAAGAGACATTTCTCTCTAACAGATGGGGTTAACTCAGGCCGAGGCATTAATTTACTGCGACTTAGATGATGCCCCAATGTTAGAATCGGTACTTGAAGGGTTTATGTGTGTCGGCCAAATAGATGATCTTGGTTCTCGAACAAAAAAAAAAAGCTGATCAGACTTCTTCACCGGCTGACATTTTGGAAAAAGCCTGTCTCCCTCAAACGTCTCCAGCTAAAGAGGAGCAGCCAGAATCTCAAGAGAATAAAGTTGCTCAGCGTAACATGGACCCTCTTTTGCGGGAATGCAACAGCTGTCGCTTCATCTAACCCCCTAGATAAGAGAGGTAATGCAAAATACCCCAGGATAAAGAAACACCAGAGCTAAAAATACACTTTTCTCTATCAAAATAGCGCTACCTTAAAAAGAAGCTTTGGATAGTTTTAGATGGAAATTTGTCTCAAGAGAAACGAGCAAGAAAATGGCCACTATATAACATAAATTACAAAAGAGAGTTGACCAAACTATCGAAACAGATCCACACAAAGCTCTGCCTTGAAACGACGATCAGTTGATAACCGAGCAACATGGGCAGACTGACAGTACAGGCAGATATGATAGAGTGGGAGAAATTACCATGCGGAAACTGGCACCCTTCGTAACCCTACCTAGAGATATGGATATTGCAATGTCACCAAAACACTGTCCAGCCGACAAAGAGAGCAACTCTCAAGGCTCTGATCGTAAGACGGTTGGGCAATGGATTGATGATTAAGTGAACGTATCTTCTCCAGCATTTGATCTTTCATGGATTCACATGCTTAGAATATTCCCCGTCGTCAAACGGGGACCCCTCGGTACACATATATAGCCTTTCCCAATAGGAAACCTTCCGACACTTTTGTGTCCTATCTACGTCCTTTTAGGACCCGCCTACGCATGCTCCATAGGCCGTCCCCGTATAAGACGGCCCGCCCCCGCTGTTCCCCTTCAGATTTCAACCGTCTCCAAAGTAGTGGGATCTCCTCGTGTTGTCCTACTGTTTTGTACTAGGTTGCGTCATTGGACTTCTAGTAATAATGTCCTCTGTGCCAGGTAAAGCGCTGTTCCGTCCATGCGCGACATGCGGCTTAAAAAAGGTTTACGAGGGGGACGGACATATGGACTGCATATAATGCCTCCACCCTCACCATTCGGTGGATACATGCGACATATGCAAGGGTTTTTCTCCAAAAACCCTCAAAGACCGGAACCGACGCCTGGTGGCATGGCTGAATGATGGAGCGGGGGCATACCCCCCCCCCCCCCCCCCCCCCCTCGGAGGTGGGATCCACACAGTCGGCGAAAACATCACGCCGCGCGGCCTCGTTGGAACCACCGCCGAAGAAATCTAGACCGTCGGAAAAAGAGTCGTCTGGAAGTCACTCCACTAGAGACTCATCGGCAAAGAAATCATCCTCATCAAAAAAGCATGAGAAGGAAAGGAAACCCTCCTCTGGCGATCATCACAGATCGACCAAGAGTCGAGAGTCCAGTAAAAGCGGGCACAGTGTGGAGAAGGCGGGACCGCCGAAACCACCTGCGAAGTCTTCGTCGACGGCGGTCCAGTCATCGGCCGCCTCTCTGCCACTGGCTCAGGGGGCATCCACCGTCCCGTCGACAAGGGCCTCGTTGACGGGGTTCCTACTGGAGGCCTGAAGTCTTTGACCCGACCCCCCCGGAGCCTTTGCTTCAAGAACAAGCTATGTTGCTGTCCTCGGAGGACGAGAACGAGAGAGTTGCCGGCCCGGCAGACCTAGGGCTACGAGCGGCTGACAAGTCGTCGAGGGCATCCGTTACACCGGTATCTGCCCCCTCCTCAATCCTCAATCGGTTCTGTCGTTGGATATTCTGTCCACGCTTCAGTCCTTGTTGCAGTCGTTGGACCAGCGACTACCCCAGGCAAGCCTGCCACAGTCACTCGTCGACGAGCCGGGCCCGTCCCGTCAACCGACGCACCCACGCACGCCAGTCTCAACACTGGCACAGGAGGAAGGTGAGCTACCAGATTCGGAGTCTAACAGGGGAGCCATGTCGGATATCTCATTATCTCCCTCCAGGGATCCTACCTGGGAGTCAGAGGCGGAGTTGGAAAACCCCAGAAGCCCAGCTCACCCATCCCCTCCGGACGACATTGCGTCATTCCATTCTATGATGGAGAGGGCATGCAAAGAATTTGGTCTGTCCCAAGAAGAACAGAAAAAGGATTGTTTTTTGTTCGACCACATGGGCAAGAGGAGGAGGTCGGTGTTCTCAATACCAATACTAGACCATGTATGGAAAGAGGGGTCGCAGACAATGAGACACCCATTCTCAGAACCAGCAGTGAAAGGACGCCTAGAAAAGAAGTGTTTATCCTCCCAACCAACACCGGACTCGGTGGTGTCGGCGGCAGCAGCGAGGAAGGCAAAGGCACAGCACAAGTGCACGACGACTCCTGAGAACGAGACGCCAAGATGCCTTTGGCAAGAAAGTGCTCTCCGTGGGAGCGACCACAGTAAAGGCCGCAAACTCTCTGGCAATTGTGGCCAGATACGATAGGGAGATGTGGCACAGACTAGCTCCGCTGCTCGACCATCTTCCAGAAGAACAGAGAAAGGCAGCGATGCTACTGGTCCGAGAGGTTGAGGAAGCCTCAAATCACGCAATAAACATCGCGGTGGATCTCGCTGAGTCAGGCTTCAAGCAAGTCAACAATGGGGTGGTATTGCGTCGACAGTCATGGCTTAAGTGCACCTACTTCAGGTCAGAAGTGCAATACAAGGTCTTAGATATGCCCTTTGAGGGAGACCTTCTTTTCGGTGAAAAGGTGGACGAGGCCCAAAAGGGATGAAAGAAGATTCGGACACGGCACGTTCATTGGGTGCCCTCCAGAGTGGCAGAAGTTACAAGTCTTTTCGTCCCTTTAGAGGGGCTTCAGGTAATTCAAGATTCTCTTCTGGAGACTGATCCTTTGCCAGATCGGCTTACCCCTCCCAGGGATACGGACGTGCCTCACAATCGGCTAACCGTCGACGAAACTTCCAGTCTTCCAGAAAACGACCATCATACCCGTCGTCGTCGAGAGACGAGCAGAATAAAGAGCAGCAGTGACATACCACACACCGTTCTGGGGGGAAGAGTTTCAGCATATGTCGACGAATGGGAAAGGATAACGACGGACCAATTGGTGCTAGACACCATAAGAAACGGACACTCTCTGCAATTCAAACACAACCCTCTGCAAATTCCACCTGCGTTCACCGCTCAGTCCCATATGAAGGTACTGCAACAAGAGGTTACACTCATGTTAGCAAAGGGCGTGATAGAATTAGTTCCAACATCACAGAGAGGTCAAGGAGTCTACTCAAGATACTTCGTCGTAAAAAAGCCGAACGACAAATGGCGTCCCATTCTAGACTTACACGATCTCAACAAGTTCTTAAAGAGCCTGAAATTCAAGATGCTCACTCTGCAGGAGGTGATCCGCGCAGTTCAAAAGGGAGATTCCCTGGCGTCCCTGGATTTGCAGGACGCGTATTTCCATATTCCAATGTGTCGGAAACACAGGAAATTCCTACGCTTTGTAATAGGGCGAACTCACTACCAATTCACGGTTCTTCCTTTCGGGCTCAAGACCTCCCCCAGAACGTTCACAAAATGCCTGGCTCCAGTGACTGCCTGGCTAAGGAAGCAAAGCCCCCACGTATACCCATACCTCGACGACTGGCTGGTAAGGGGATCCTCCCCAGCGTCGACCAACACAAGTCTGCAAGCCACCATGCAGCTTCTACAACGGCTAAGATTCGCCATAAACTTCGAGAAATCCTCTCTGCGGCCATCGAGAAAGCTGGTATTCTTGGGGGCACAGTTCAAGACTCAGTTGGCGCTGGTGAAACCTTCCCTCGACAGGACCTCAAGACTCATTCAACAAGCGGCCCGGCTACGGCGAAACACCAGGATCTCAGTGAGAAAGTATGTTTCGGTCCTAGGGGCCATGGCATCCTGCATCCATCTGGTGAGAAACTGTCGACTATTCATGAGGCCAGTCCAAGAATTCCTCGCGGACCGATGGACACAGGCTCAGGGATCGTGGTCGGACAGGATAACCGTCGACGATGACAAGCTACGTCGGACCCTTCAGTGGTGGAAGAGTTCCCACAATCTGAACAGCGGTGTGCCCCTACAGGAGCCGGAGTTTCAGAGCACCATAGTTACGGATGCGTCCCTAACCGGATGGGGAGCGCACATGGGTGCTCTCCAAACGCAAGGTCGCTGGTCTCCAACGGAGTCACTCCTACACATAAACGTACTGGAGCGATACGATGGGCTTTGAAGGCGTTCCTACCACACATCAAGAGTTCGCGAATACTGACCGACAATACAACAGCCATGTTTTATCTGAGGAAACAAGGAGGGACACGATCAAGGACTCTTTCCATAGAAGCCCAGAAAACATGGCACTGGGCAGCGAAGCATGGAATTTCCCTCGTGGCTCATCACCTTCCAGGAGTGAGGAACGGCCAAGCCGACTCCCTCAGCAGAAGCATGGCCCAGATACACGAGTGGGAAGTGGACACGGGTCACTTGAGGAAAGTGTTTGAGAAATGGGGTCAACCCCCTCTGGACGCCTTTGCGACCAAAGACAACAAGAAATGCGAGCAATTTGCAAGCAGATGGCCCCAAGAGAGGTCGGTGGGGGAGGCGTTCTCCTTCCCATGGACGGACATGTTCCTTTATGCTTCCCCCCCCCCGTTTCCCCTCATACGGAAAAAAATACAGTGGATACACAGATACAATTGCCGGGTGATTCTAGTGACACCATACTGGCCGAGGCAACCGTGGTTCTCAGACCTCCTCCATCTGTCGCTGGAACATCCCATAGCGTTTCCGAAAGTCCCGTACCTTCTATCCCGGGACAGAGGCACGGTGTGGCATCACGACCCGGACAGTCTCAACCTTACGTCCTGGCTCCTGACTTCTCGGAGTTCGGTGCCTTAAACATTTCAGAGGATTGCCAAAAAATTCTACAGGCGGCTAGAGCCCCTTCTACAAACAAATCCTACTCTTATAAGTGGCGGAGGTTCTGTGAATGGTGTAAGGGGCAACAGGGCCTACAACCGTTGTCGGTGACGCCGGAACAGGTTCTACCTTACCTGCTCCTCTTAGCGGAGAGGGGATTATCCTTCACATCGATAAAGGTGCGCCTGGCGGCCATCTCGAGGTTCACAAGGAAAAGGCAGTCTCCTCTATTTAGCGACAGACTTGTAAAACACTTCATGAGGGGTTTATTTCGAGCTTTTCCCCCGGAAAAACGTTTCCCCCCCGACTTGGAGTCTCAACACAGTGTTGGCAGGCTTAATGAAACTGCCTTTTGAGCCTATGGCCACGTCCGACATAAAATTGATTTCGTGGAAGTTGGTATTCTTGATTGCTATCACATCGGCTAGAAGAATCTCGGAACTGCAAGCGCTGGTCGTAGACCCGCCATACCTAATATTCTTTAAGGACAAAGTAGTCCTGACAACTAATCCTATGTTCGTCCCAAAAGTTCCGACAGTGTATCACAAACACTCGTCCATTGTTCTCCCTACTTTCTTCGCCACACCATCATCGGCAGCAGAAAAAGCTCTTCATACCCTGGACGTTAAGAGGGCTCTGAAATTTTACCTACGTACACAGGAATTCAGGTCTACTAGACAACTGTTCGTCGCGTATGGTCCCTCGACGAGAGGAAAAGCAATCTCTAAACAAGGATTGGCTCGATGGGTCTCATCAACGATTGCGTTTTGTCACTCTAAGGCCGGAAGGCCACTGCAAGGACATCCTAGAGCCCATTCTACAAGATCAATGTCCTCAACAGCTTTGTGGGCAGGAATTCCGTTGACGGACATATGCCAAGCTGCGGCATGGTCAGTGCCCCACATGTTTACCCACCACTACTGCCTTGCTAGGCAGCATGCGGACGAGGTGCAGATGGGAAGAGCCATCTATTTCAGTAATGTAAGCTCCACGCTGTGGAGAATCTGTTGTCTACCTTTTTAATGACAGTTCATTTTATGTGGGTAAGGTTATATGAGGTAACTTATTCCTACTGTACATATGCATTGTGTAGTATGTTGAGTGTATGTTACATTACATTCTCACCACCGTCTCAAGTGTTACTGCTATACAATCTATTCTAAGCATGTGAATCCATGAAAGATCCAATGCTGGAGAAGGGAATAGATTCTAACTCCATTTCTCCAGCATTGGTATCTTTCATGGATTCACATGCGCCCGCCAACCTCCCCGGAATGTAATGTATTTAATGGATAAAATTAACCCTTCCTACTTTGGAGGGGCCGAAATCTGAAGGGGAACCGCGGGGGCGGGCCTCTTATACGGGGACGGCCTACGGAGCATGCGTAGGCGGGTCCTAAAAGGACGTAGATGGGACACAAAAGTGTCGGAAGTTTTCCTATTGGAAAAGGCTATATATGTGTACTGAGGGGTCCCAGTCTGCCGACGGGGAATATTCTAAGCATGTGAATCCATGAAAGATGCCAATGCTGGAGAAATGGAGTTACAAGTAAGAAACTATTCCCTTATTCTTCACAGCAAGTGAATGAGCTCCGGGAAGAGAACAGTGTACTGACAATCATACCACCAACGCAAGCAAGAACAATCCCTTTGCAGTCCCGAAAATCTGAATGGAAGGCCCTCTGAATTGGAGGGCCTGCCAAGCCTTGTAAAGAAGCACTTTTCTGATGTTAATCTGCTTAGAATCACATGCTGTGCATAGGTCCGACATCCAGTGGTCACTGCGGAGTATTGCATTTTGTTTTTCGTAGTCGAAAAGGGGACGTCGACAAGGCGTGTCTGTAACACTATCCCTATAGTGACGTGCGTCGTACCCACAATCCCTCACGCGTCGAGGTCCCTCAGATTGTTTTTTTCCGCCCAGCTTCTGTTCGCCTTACGCGGAGCTCCTAGAGAGACATTTCAAAATACTTACTATGGACCTCGGTCCTTAATTATATTCTTAAAGATCCCTCCACTCGACGTTAGCTGTGAAGCTGTTTCTCCGCCGAACAAGTTTTCGACGGAGGGGAAGAGACGGAGGGGATCCTTCGGTGCTGCCAAACACGTGGCCTGGCCTCGACGGCCAACATACAGTAGGGAGAGTGGGGGTTCGAACTTTTATCTTCTCTTTGAGAATGTCTTTCTTTCTCCCCTATCTTTCCCTTGGGGTTGTTATCACCAGTTATTGCCTCAGCTATGGAGAAGACACCTTTTAAGTTTTGCCCACGCTGTAGGGGCAAATACACTTGGAAGGATAAAGACAAGCTCTGTAATCGTTGCTTGCCCCTCGATCATAAGGAGGACAGCTGCGCGGCCTGTAAGCTCTTGAAACCAAGAACTCTTAAAGAACGGAAAGTTAAGAGGTGGGCGGACTACGCTATGTCGAAGTCAGTTTCCTCACCCGCCGCCGCTGTTACAGAAAGTGACGAGGAGGGTGATAACCCGACGTCCGTTACGGAAGTCATTAACCCCCAGAAGGAGCGCTCGCGCTCTTCGTCGTCTGTCCCCGGCCCCGACATGCTCGGCTCACGCCCTGCTTATGGGGGATGAACACCCTGGCGACACGGACGCACACGATACATCACATAAGCACACAACCCATAGCTCTTCTTCGTAGAAGACGAAGAAAGCATCAGCGCCCAAGGAGACGCAGGTTATACCGGCGGCCTCCTCGGACCGTTCGGGTTCGAAGCCCCTCTCGCAACCGCAGCCGCGACCAGCGACTGGGCTTTCGGCAAATAAGGGCGCCGCCCCCAAACCATCGGCCGGCGCGCACCAGCAGAGCGCACGCCGTCGTAGAACGTTCGACACCCGTAACGTCCAAACCACAGCCCTCCGCTGACAAACGAGTCACAGAGAGCTTGGCGAGGATCGTTGTAGCCGACGCCCAGAAGCGTACGCCGAAAGACACGTCGAGCGCTACGCAAAGGTCGAAAGACACGCCGAAAAATCCCGAAGAAAAACAGGGACTACCCCCTTCAGTCGGGGGGACCCCCAGCACACCGGAAGGCTTTTCGGAGGGCGACGGGACACTTTCCTCGACGTTGTGGGAGAGGTTGAGCCGTTTTCAGCAAGAATACACTAATTTTCCACCGCTAGACCGCTCAGGGGTACCCCATGGAAAGGCTCCATCTCTGCATGGAGAGAATGGAGAGGTTTATGAACACCCAGAACCCTCCCACTCACAAGAGAAGGGCCTCAGGAGGACCCCAGGGCCAAATACCCGAGGCAGGATACAGCCTTAGACATCCATAATGTGTATGACCTCACTGGTGAGGAACAATACTTAGAAGAGGAGGATGATTTTGTGGACAATGAAGGAGGACAGAACCAAGAGGAAGGTCTGGAAGACAGCCCTGACATGGTAGGAGAAGGCTTTGGAGAAAATCCAGAAGAAGGACCTTCTCATCCCTGGCAATCCCCATCAGGATATTCGGACATTGATGTCCTGAACCTAAATCCTCCAGACAATTCACCTGTCAGAAACACGTCTCCCATTGACGATCAGCCCACATTCAATGCCCTGTTGCGCAGAGCAGCAGCACATTTCGAACTGGACACTGGGGAGATCTCTCCGTAAATAGACTTTGTGGAAAGAGTAATTAAGGAGAAACCCCCAGTCAGCCAGACCATTCCCCTCCTCGCTTCAGTGAAGAGAAGAATCATCCCTTCGCTATCCACACCCGCACTAATCCGAAGAGTTAATCCAAGGATTGAAAAACTTTTCTCTCCTTCACCCTCAGACCCGCTGTACATAAGGGGACATTCCATTCCGGATTCCCTTGCAGTATCTAATGCAAGGAAGAGGGCAGGGGTGCCGCTGTCCACCAGTGAGGCACCACCTGACAAGGAGGGCAAAAGGTTATATGCCCTTGCTAAAAGGGTCACATCCTCGGCTGCCTTTTCGGCAAGAATTGCGAACAACAATTCTTTGCTAGCTACGCGGACGCGCAGTGGGCCAAACTGCGCAAGGACGCCGAAGAAGCGCCGGAACCATTACGTACACGCCTGCTTTCAACTATTGGCGAAGGAACCCAGTTCAACCAGAGTATTGTAAAGAACTCTCTGGATGCTGCTGAGACAGCGGGACGTTCCCTGGTTCAGGGAATACTCCTAAAACGCCATGTATGGCTGCGCAACTCAGGGTTCAAACCGGAGACACAGGCGTCTTTAATAAATAAACCTGTTGAGGACGCAAACCTCTTCGGGAAGGCGGTGGATGAGGCTCTGGAAATGGCTAAAAAAGAGTTTGATACTATCAAAACTCTTGACCAGATCTCTAAGCCCACTACCAGACGCGGCTATGGCAACACACGCTTTTTTCGTGGCCAACGCCAAAAGCAGAATCAGCAGCAACAGTACCCTGCCACCAGTTACCAGACCAATAGTGGGCAGTACAGCCAAAGAGGACAGCGCAGGGTCAAGGGGAGAGGGCGGGGGTCCACCCCCAGAGGCTCCCAAGCCCCTAACCACACCAAGTGACGCGAAGATTCGAGTCCCCTCCCATGCAACACCGGTCGGGGGCCGGATAACCTCCTTTCTTCCAGCATGGGAGGGAATAACGTCAGACCGTTGGGTACTTTCCACCGTAGCCCACGGATACTGCATCGAATTCAACAGTTCCCCAACATACAGACCCCCGAGGGGACGACACATGACACCGGAACACCTTGCCATCCTTCTCCAAGAAGTACAACTGCTGGAAAAAGGAGCCATAGAGGTCGTGCCTCTATCTCAGGTAACGGAAGGTATTTATTCAGTGTACTTCCTTGTACCCAAAAAGGATCTTACCATGCGCCCTGTATTAGATCTGCGCCCAGCGAACAAGTTTATCAAACCCCAGAAGCTTCGTATGGTAACCTTACAGGAAGTGATCCCACTGCTATCACAGGGAGATTACATGACAACATTGGACATGAAAGATACATACTTTCATATTTTAATGTTGCCAGCGCACAGAAGATAACTCAGGTTTATGATAGAGGGCAAACACTACCAGTTCAGAGTGCTACCCTTCGGCATAGCATCAGCACCAAGGGTATTCACGAAGGTGCTGGCAGTGGCAGCGGCCCACCTGCGCAGGTTGTCCATCCCAGTTTACCCTTACCTCGACGACTGGCTCATAACAGGGGATTCTTACGAAATATGCTTCTCCAATACCCAAAAGACTGTAGACCTTTTGTTCCAGTTGGGCTTCTCCATCAACGAAAAGAAGTCCAGCCTAGACCCCAGCCAAATCAAACAATTCCTAGGGGCTCTAATTCACACAAAGGACGGCCTCGTCTTCCCCTCCAACGAGAGGGTCCAAAACATGCTGTTTCAGATCCCTCAATATGTGCCCGGTCGAGAGGTGACGGTACGCAAAGCAATCCGCTTGCTAGGCATGATGGCGTCGTGTTTTTATTTGGTACCTCACGCGCGCCTGCGCATGCGCACTATGCAAGAGTGGCTCAACAGCCAGTGGTGTCAGGCCAGCAGATTATGGGACGATCCAGTGGTGGTCTCGCAGGCCTTAGTTCTCTCGCTACGATGGTGGACAAAAGAAAACCTGGAAAAAGGGAAACCTTTTGCCACACCCGCGGCGGAAGCCACTCTAACCACAGACGCATCCCTAACAGGATGGGGGGGCTCACCTATCCCATCACACTGCTCACGGAGTGTGGACTCCGAACGTAGCACCCAAACACACAAATCTACTGGAGCTACTAGCTGTGTTCAAGGCGCTAAAAGCCTTCCAGGAACACCTACAGGGCAAAACGGTGTTGGTCCTTACAGACAGCACCACAGCCATGTACTACATCAACAAGCAGGGGGGCACCCACTCTCCGGGACTGTCCAAACTGGCCCAAAATATATGGAAGTGGGCTCTCAAACAAAACATGTTCGTACTGTCAGAACATGTACCAGGGGAACTCAATCTGCTGGCAGACAAACTCAGCAGAGATTTCCCCCTGCCCGAAGAGTACGAATGGCCACTACACGAAGACATCGTCTTCGATGTCTTCACACAATGGGGATTCCCAGAAATAGACCTATTCGCAACCCTGGAGAACTCACAATGCCTAAGTTATGCCTCCATGTACCCCCAGAACCAATCCAAGGGGAACGGTCTGTCGATGCAATGGTCAGGGAAATTTGTTTACGCTTTCCCCCCGACTCCCCTTCTCAACAAGGTGGTGCACAAGATGCACCAGGAACAAGTAACCATGATACTGGTGGCCCCAATGTGGGCCCGACAGCCATGGTTCGCTCACTTGATGGAGGTGTCTCTATCTCCCCCAGTGAAACTCCCCTCCCCGTACAACATGCTGTCACAAGACAAGGGCAGGACTCTGCATCCATGCCCCCAGAACATGAACTTAGCAGCTTTGCTCCTGAGATCATAGAATTCGGACATCTACTGCTCCCGCAGAAATGTATGGACATTCTCAGGGAAGCCAGATAACCTAACACTCGCCACTGCTACTCTAGCAAGTGGAGGAGATTTGTCATCTGGTGCAGAGGGGAAGTCATCAACCCAATTGACTGCTCTCCCACACATATTGTTCTATACCTGACCCACTTGTTGGATTCAGGTCTAGTGTTCAATTCCATTAAAGTCCACCTAGCGGCACTTTCTGCATACACCACTTCCCAACTCAAGGTGTCGTGGTGGAAGATCCCTGTTATAAAGGTCTTCATGGAGGGAATAAAGAGAATAACTTCCAACTTGGAAGAAAAAAATCTGCATACACTAGATGTGCGCAGAGTGGTCATGTTCTACATGGAAAGAACCAGACCACTGAGGAAGACTAATCAGTTCTTCGTCTCGGTGGGAGCAGGAAGAGAAGGGGGATGCAGTTTCAAAGTCCACTATTTCCAGATCACTCTCTGCTATACTCTTGCTAAGAGAGAACTGCCCTTTAAGCCTAGAGCACACTCTACTCGAGGCACGGGGGCGTCCATAGCATTCATTGCAAATGTTCCCCTTGAGTCCATCTGCAAAGCGGCTACCTGGAGTTCTGTGCACACCTTTACAAAACACTGTCTAGATGCACACTCGAGATCTGACTCCCTGGTGGGTCAGGCAGTACTAAGACATCTTTTCTCTACTGTTCCTTCTCATAACCTACCGCCAACTCCGGGTACTGCTCGCTAGTCTATGCACAGCATGTGATTCTAAGCAGATTAACAAGCATCAGAAGACAATGCATTACTTACCGTAAAAGCATTTCTGATGATTGTATCTGCTTAGATTCACATGCGCCCACCCTTCCTCCCCGCTCGGATGGAAGGAACATAGACATCCTTTTCTATATCTCTCTTTTCTGTACTCACTCACGTCTAGAAGGCTCCCTCAGGGCAGAAAAATACAAACAGAGGGACCTCGACGCATGAGGGATTGTGGGTACAACACACGTCAGTATAGGGATAGTATTTCAGACACGCCCGGTCGACGTCCCTTTTCGACTACGAAAAACAAGATGCAATACTCCGCAGTGACCACTGGATGTCGGACCTATGCACAGCATGTGAATCTAAGCAGATACAATCATCAGAAATGCTTTTACGGTAAGTAATGCATTGTCATATATACTTTATTGGCCTTTCACATGACAATACAAACACCCAACGGATAACCCCCACCCTCCCCGTTACACTTATGAAGGTATTGAGCCATTCCTTAGCAGTGCCCTCCCACGGCAACATGAGCCACATGCCGTGTGGGTGACATATCGGGCGGTCCATAGGCAATGCTCCGGAAACGGTCGAATCCGAAGATAACATCTACATTGTCCCAGTTCACCGCGCTAGTGAGGCCAATAGCCCAGCCTGCTTTAATCCTGAAGCGGAATCCCAAATAGAAGGCAGGTATGCTCTTATGAGGTGGACTGAGGTAGGGGTTCTTGCGGAGAGGGGCTCTGAGCCACCACCACCTTGTTGCTTGAGGTATAACGTGTATGCATCCACATTTGTCTATCACCCCAGCAGTTCCCTCTCATTAAACCCCATCTAGTCTCCGTGTCATTGCAATACAGAATGTCCTCAGACCATTGGGCAATTGTCAGGCTATTTTTCCTACCCCAACCCATAGCTGCTCGATGCTTTGCCAGAAGCAAAAGGCGGCCTATCGGCTTCCTAGTCCCCTTTGGTATCTGCCTTGTGTAACCCAACAAGGCCATTACGGGTCTGGTGCGAATTGTTGCCCCACAATTTCCCCAATCACCACAAACACCTGCCCCCAGAACTGCTCCAGCTCCACGCATTCCCATGCCACATAAAGAAATCCTGCTGCCTCCCGCCCACCTTGAATACAGACCCCCGACCTTTGAGGAAAATAACCCTTTAGCTGAGCCGGGGTAAAATAACATTGATGCAAAAACTTAGTGAATCAACTTGAAGTTTGTGTTGATCGCCCCCTTGTTGGTCATCTCAACAGTAATCCCATGTAGCTGCAGGGATCTCCCTTCCCAGAGATTCCTCCCACAGTACCTTTGACGCCTCAGCACCCAGTCTACCCTGCAGAGCCGTCGCATATAATTCTGAGATTACCCGCTGCCCCATGCTCCCCTATCCCCTTATCAAGCAACCTAGCCACTGGGGGTGGTGTGGGAAAGGACGGGAACACCCGCTGCAGCGTCACCCGCAGCCTATGATACAGAAACACATCTAATGCGAAGAGGTCCCCTTTCTCCCTCAACTGGTCGATAGAAATGAACCTTCCATTCCGGAACAGGTCCCCAAATTTAGTGACGCCCAACCTTTTCATCATAGCCACATAACGTGCATCGCTAGTCAAGGGAACACCAGGTACGAACATAGTCGGGAGCTCTGGGCGCAAGTTCAAGGAGTGACCAAGTCCTACACGTCGAGTCCACCAGATTGCGTGGTATCCGCAGGAATCTCGGGGCAGTTAGAATGACCGACCGGAACAACGAAGGCGATGCAATTGACCTCTCTATCTCCACGTGTCTATGCTCTGCCGCCATCCCATACCAATACCGAAGGTAACTAGCTTGTGCCACCGTATAATATAGTTCAAAATCTGGCAACGCCAGACCCCCCTCCCAAACCGGTGCTGTGAGCTTCGCCCAGGAGAACCGAGCCTTATTACCAGCCCAAATGAAGCTCACCACCAACGTGCAGAGATCCCGGAAGTATTTTCTCGGCACTCTTATAGGCGCGTTAAGAAACACGTACAAAAGCTTGGGAAGAATAGCCATCTTGACCAGAGATCCTGCCATATAGGTTGAGTGGGAGTGAACCCCATCTTAACATAGCCAACCTGGCCGACTCAAGTGCCTTCCCATAGTTCTCGCTGTACACTACCCCCTCCTCCCTAGCCACTGTGATCCCCCAAATAACGAGTGTTGAATAAGTCCCATTGAAATCCCCAAGTATCTTGAAACTGAGACAACCCACCCGTCAATGGGAAAATAACTGACTTACTAGTGTTTATTTTAAGCCCAGAAAGCTCTCCAAATCGCTGAAAATCCATCATAATCGGGTCTAGATTAACCTCAGGATGGCGAACAAAAAGGACCATGTCATCTGCATACGAGATCACCACTTTGAGTATGCAGCTGTACTCCCTGGTGCAGATGTAACTCCCTAACCCTTTCAGCCCAAGGCTCGATCGCCAGGGCAAACATTAAGGGAGACAGCGGGCAGCCTTGACGTGTCCCCCGTTCAAGAGCTATTAACTCAGTGGTCAACCCATTCACACTCACGCTAGCCACCGGATTAGTATATAACAGTGACACCAAGGAGATGAAAAACTTGCCCAGGCCCACCCTACGCAGAACTGTAAATAAGAACGACCATTCGACAGAATCAACTGCCTTGGTAGCATCCAATAGAACCGCCACCACCTGTTCGTCCCGTGGCAGTGCTGCCATCAAACCAAAAATCCTCCTCAGTCCAAACGAGGTCGACCAACCAGGGATGAACCCTGCCTGATCTGCCCTTACCATAATTGGCATCAGCGGTGCAAGCCTTGTCGCAAGAATTTTAGCCAAGATCTTATCAAGGTTGATGATGGAAATCGGGCGGTACGAGGAACAATCTTCCCCCCGGCTTCCCTGGTTTTAGCAATACGACCACTACTGCCTCCTGAAGAGAGTCCGGCAACCGACCCTCCGACACCGCCTCCTGATACATACGCAATAAATATGGTGCCAGTTTATCAGCATAGCATTTATAAAATTCGGCTGTAAAGCCGTCCGGACTCGACTTCCCACCTGGCAACAATTTAATGGTGTCAACCACCTCCTCCAGCGTCACCGGCCTATTCAACCACACTCTCTGCTCCTCTGAGCACCAATGCAGCCCCACATCGTCAAGGAAAGCCTCTATCAGCCTGCTCACCCAGCAACTGAGAGGAATACAACTGACTGTAAAATATCTGGAACTCATGAAGTATCCCCTCGTCCTCAGTGTTCAATCCCCCGCTCATCCGTAATCACCATCACCCTGTTCTCCTGGCCACCCATCAGAGTAGCTCTGGCGAGCAACCTTCCCAGGGCCTGACCTGCTCCATACTTCCAGGCTGCTACGCTGTCCCACAGAGATGTCCCCTTCCGCTGGGCAAGAGCATGAAACTACTGTAGTTTCCGCATAATCTCCCCCTGTTGGATATCTAGTAAAACACATTTATCACGGTCATCAAGCATACACTCCCTAGTTAAATTGTAGACCACTGAACCAGAGTGAAAACTGAGCAAAACGGCACAGTGAAAACCACACACAAGGGATACTCTAGCAATTTATCACAAGGGAGGGAAAGCACAAGTTATTCAGAAATCTTCTTACACACCCTAGCAACATTTCCCATAAGCTTGTGGACCAGTTTAAGCAAGACAGTGCATCAGTATAGGAAATACTTAAATGAAAACTGAGCAAAATGACATTTCACAAGTTTTAAAAAGAGGAAGAAAAGGGTAGTTATAAGAAGTAGGTGCCTCAACACAGTTCTAATTGAGAAACAATCTAAAGAAGGCAGTTGTAACAAATGTAGCCAGAGTCAGTAGGCCTGTGTCAGAGTCAGTGGTACAGGGCAAGGGCCTAGGAGCAATATGTTCATGTAGCTGCAGTCAGGTCTTTGGTTAACAATTTCGAAAAGGTGGATGCAGAAGGTGAAAGACAATGTTAAAAGAGGGGGGCGGCCAACCCAACAGGTAAGTAAATTATTTAAAACACCTTTAGAGCTACCGCGAAGAAAGGGCGGCCTGGTGGAACAATGTACCTTTAAAATGAAGAAGTGGCTCCTGTGGTGGCGGTTGTTCCTGCAGTTCGGGGGATCCAGCAGAGGGAGAGGCGCTCTGGTCGTGCAGGGCTTCACCGGTGGTTGTCGTTGCAGCGTTCTTTGGCTTCTCTCCTCTTCGGCTTATTAGTTCCAGTGGCAACATCTTGCTCTTCCAGTCCTCAGGACCCTGGTTTTATGCAAAAAGAGCCCCATTCATACAGCCTAGCTGTCACTCATACAGTGGAGTGGTCATCCTTGGCGGGAGACCCTACAGCCTATCAGGGTAGAGTTCGACATAGGTTGCTGAGGCAACTCTGTCGAGGGGTCCTACTCCCCCTCCCACACAATGGACCCACCCCAGACTCAGTGGCGCCGAAAAGAGGACTTCTTGGCAGAAGCCCGCCAAAAGGACGAACAAAGGATCCCCGACCTGGGTTAGGAGTTTAGAGAAATACACAATAAAGTTATATTAGTTCTGGCAATAAAAACCTACCGGAGTAAAGTTAATACTAAAATACACCGGTGGTATGTTAGAGGCTGTCAGAAAATGTTGTAGCCTCGAACAATGGGAAAATCCCATAGGGAAATATTCGCAGTAAAATATTTACGGTAGTAACCACTTCCACCAGCCAGAAACTTTTGAGAGAGGGACTGTACAGTACCCTCTCGAAAATGAACATAAGGGAAAAACTATTAACCCTTCTCAGTACATCCATAGTAAGATGGGTTGTACTGGTTTAGTTCACAAAAATTGACTAAAGTCATTGGGGACTTTACATGCCCTGGGAGACAGTCAGTCCCAGGGTTTGGAGTCTGTTTGGGGGTTGCTACGTCACCCCTGTGTCACTGCACGGAGGGTGCTGTGTAACACATGTGAATAAAGATGGTTCCTATGGAGGTGAGAGAAACCCCATAGACATTAAACACAAAAATAGCCTAGAACACACATAGCAAAAAAGGCCTGAGTGGGGAAAAAGAGTCTCACTCTTAGCAGGAGAAAAGAAACAAACCCTTCAAATCCAGCAAAGCTGCTGGGGGACTGTATAGGTAAGGAAAATTAGCCATAATATGAGAATTCTCCCTAACAGACTCCCTCACGGCCAGGTCGCTTAAGCACCAATTAGAGCGTTGGCGGGAACTGTCTCATAACTCCTCCTCAGAACATCAAGGAGTACGTCCGGAGGAAGACTGAAGGTTGATGCATTGTTCCCCAAGCTACCCCGCAGAGGCGACTCCTTCCCGGGGAAGCCCTCTGGCGGGAGGGGTCATTCTGGCATTCACACTGGCTCGGGGAGCACTGAGGCTCATGCAGCTATCAGCCTCGCGGCCGAGCTGTTATAAGGACCCTACCAGTCCTACAACAGAAGGGCCTGTGAGATCTACTTCCACCGGGACATGTCCTGACGGGCATGTCCCAGATACCGGGTCGCTACCAGAGGGGGAGCCTTAACGCAGAGCCAGCACTATCGGCCGTGTAGCCCAGGGCGCACAGCCTACCGCGAGTATACTGGAGGTGCAGGGCAGCGCTGAACCAGTGCAGTCAGGCATGCAGGCCGAGCCCGGGAAAAGGCTGGCTACAGGTCCACGTGCCATGGGCAAGGACAAAATGGTGGTGACTCGTGCCAAAATGGCGGCTACAGAGCAGCAAAGGCGGGAAGCCGCTCAGGTAGGTGCGGAGGCCCGCCAGCCCTCGGAGCAGCAAATGAGACATTTTGCTCCTAGGACAGACTGGGTACCACTGACCCCTGTCACCTGGTCCATGTCTTATCGCAACATCTCAGGGTCCCGGTACTGCAACACCCTGTACGGGCAGGAGCTGGGGAGGCAGCTGGCATATCCCCCATGCAAGATTAGGCTCAGCCAGCGTGAGAGGACAGGTTTTTTTTAAAAGTTCATGTCCCTCATGCAGTCCCCACAAATGGGCTCAATTCTCTAGGGCATTAAGGACATGCCCCCGGCTCCGCCGGCTCAACCCATGCTAGCACAGTCCATGCCTCCTCCTCTGGCACCATCACTGCAGCAGCCCAGTCCTGAGGCTCCAGGTACCAGAGTGCAAGTCCAGAAGTTCAGGCCTCTTCCACAAAGGACCCCTGGATGGCAACGGGCGCTACCCCTCTGATGTCAGAGGACCAGGAGGGCACATACTAGGATGAGCAGAATACTCCATCAGTAGTAGCCTAGCATGACAGTATTGCTGGCCTGTCGGAATAGTATCCCTCAGCCACAGAAGGAGGTCCCCGAAGCAGGAATACTAGCGAGGTCCAGAGCATCAGGGCGGAGGCTAGGCCTGACATCCCCTACAAAAGGATGTGAAGGTCTTGCCCAAAAAGTGCTGGCTCAAGCCCCACTCCACGCAACCCATTAATAAGATGCTGGATTCTAGCTTCGGACAAACCGAGGGGGACAACATGCTGCTCTCTACACACCTACAACCTCCTCAGTAATCGCTGCTGCATCCATAGATGTCAAGCCCCAGGCCTAGTCATCCAGCAGCGCCACAACAGCCCTCCTGAAACAGGAAGAAAAGACCCCCTTCTCATACAGCAGCATCTACTGAAATGCCGGCTGTACCTCAGGCAAGCGAACTCTATTCTCGCTGCGGCTAGTCAACGCCTATGGAGGGAGATCGCAGATTTCCTGCCTGACATCCCTAAGGACAATCGGGCCTCTTTCAAAGCAGGCCTAGATGAGGCCAGACTCGTGGAGCAGGACATAATGGAGGCATCCGTGGGTCACAAGAACACGGCCAATAGGGCTTTCTGGCAACAAATGAGGACTGCCTGGTTTAAGGCTTCCTGGTTCAACCCAGATGTGTAGGATAGTGTCTTTGATCTTTTGTTTGAGGGGGTGATCTCTTCCACTCCTCCACTGATGAGCTTGATAAGAAGAGCAGCTCTCAGACTGGGCAGTCTCTGGCCATACTAAAAAAAAACTGCCTAAACAGTTCACACAGGCAAAGCACCGCTCAGACAAGGGGCTTTAATTTGGCGGCTTCTGGACCGCAAGGCCAGACAGCCGGACAGGCCTTGTCAGCACGGGAGAAAACACCATAAAGCATCTCTTACGGGGTTCTTCCATTGCCCCTCCTCAGCCTCTGACCAGAAGAAAGAATGATGTGCATCTGGTCCAAAGCACCCAAGTTAGGGGGCAGGTTGGCTTCTCCAGTCAGGCTTGGTGGGTGAAGTTTGCTGATGCTTGGCTCATCTGTGGTGTCCTGGGGCTTTGCTACCTCTTCCTTCTACCAGTCTAGTTTCCCTTCCCTCAGATAGATCGGCACACCATTACTGGTAGCGGAGGTTCTCTCCCTCGTAGAGAGTGAAGCAAATCCCTTTTGTTGTGTTTCTTCCCCTCCCCAATCAGGGGCAGGGCTTTTATTCCCACATTGTCGCTATCCAGAAGAACCAGCCGGGCCTTCGTCTGGTGTTGGATCTATCTTCCAGGAACCTTTACCTACCCTTGGCGAAGTTCAAGATGGTGACTCCAGCGCTCATTGCAGACAGTGTGTGAGGCAGACTGGACGTATTCCTTGGACCTGAAGGGGACACATCTCCAGGTTCCCATTGTGCAAGCTCACTGGTTCTTCTCCAGTATGGGTTCTTGCATGGATTCACAAGCTCATGAATATTCCGTCAGGCCGGGAATCCTTGGTAAAAGAAAGTTTCACTTTCATTTACAAACTGTATTTCGAAGGGATTGTGTCCTCCGACGTATTCCTTATCGTTGATAGATCTCCCAGCTTGCTGGCCTCGGAACATTTTTTTCAGTAGAGGGCGCTGCGCGTTGACGTCCCTCGAGCCGATGTCCCTCGACGGCCTCCGTATCTGCGCCGACATCACCACGCGTATAAATAGACTCGCACAGCGTCCGTTGCTCAGTTCTGTTTTTCCGCGCTTCGTGGGGCCTCGGAATATCGTTGCTCAGTTCTTCAGTCAAATATATCAATTATTCCTCATGAATACCGACTCGTACTCGATGGCTTCCTCACCCGAACCAACGACTCCACAGTCCGCCTTCAAAAAATGTCGATATTCTGGAAAGAATGTTGTTGCCGGATCCTCAAAGGATCTGTTTGTGGTGCCTGGGAATCGAGCACCATTGTTCGGAGTGCGAGGACTGCATGTCCATGACGGCGAAAGCCTTGGAGCGTAAGGGGAAGCTTCGAGAGAGGTAAGGCAGTTAAAACTTCTTCGAAGGTTTCCTCGGCAGAGTTGAGACATTATTCTCCTCGCCATCACAAAATACTTTCTCGTTCTAGGTTTCGAAGCAGTTCCCATCACTCTTCGAGATCTAAGCATTCAAAAAGAGACATGCAAGATCCCCTTCGTCTTCCGTTTGCCCAAAAAGGGTTTCCCGCCCCACAAAACATAGCTCTCAGGCTGAGTGGGAGGAATTCGGGAAAAAGATGCTAAGCGTCTTTGAGAAAGCGGCCTCGACCCCCTCGAAGACTGCTGAGGGTGATACCCTGGGTGACAAGCCCGAAAAATCAAAAAGCCGCGAGTCGCAGTACCCGGCGAAAGAAGCCACTCGAGAGCGTCACGAGCCCTCGAGTAAAGGCAAAGTTGCGTCTTCGCCGTCGTCTAAGATCCCTTCGACACATAGATCGGCGTCGTCGACGCAGTTATCGAAGGGTTCTTCGACGCACAGGTCAGTCGAGTCGACGCCGTCTTCGACGCCGAGAAAGGATAAACCCACGGCCACCTCACAGCCAGTGGCCATACCCAGAGCCTCGAGCATGTGAATGTCGTCAACCATCTCGAGTAGAATCCCGATACACTCGAGTTCATTGAGGCCTCTACCACCTTTCTCGACGCCTTTTTCGATGGCTTCAACGGTTTCTCAGCCAGTCATGACAAATTTGGCTCCTTCTACTCTGGAAATGGGATTTATACCATTTTCAAGACCTGATCACTCCAGAGTCTTATCTTCTATTTATGAAGAAGGGGAGGATTCGGATCAGGAAATACCTTTTGAGTTGCAGGGATCTGCAACTCCTGCACCAGAGGAATTTACCTCTGAGTAAGGTAGGTTGAAAGACCTCCATGAATCCCTACAGGAAGCAAGTGGGTTGGACACTTCTCCAGAAGTGGAATTTGCCACACCAGACCCAGGGGAACATGCTGAAACCCCTTATAGAGCCTTGATGGCAAGGACAATAGAGTTTATGGGATGGTCCACACCCTCACCTGCTTTTCAGCAAGACGACCTCACAGACATCTTGGTCAAAGGTCCACAGGAGGATCCTGTGGTGCCATTTCATGCGGCATTACAAAGGAGAATATTGGCAAACTGGGAAACACCTGAGGTAATCTCGGCGCTTAACATATCAGCTAAATATCGGGTGTCTTCTGCTGACCCTGAATATCCAAACACCCAACTCCGGAGAGTCTGGTTGTTCAGGCAGCTACTTCAGCAGGTAGTAAATCGGCTTACCCTACTGTTCCACAGGACGGGGATGATGAGCGATGACTCTATGGCCAAAAAAGTATTTTCCGCATGTAGTATGGCGTTGAAATCCATCAATGCTACTTGTACGCTCGCAAGGTTCAGCCACACACTTTGGGAGTGTGCTTCATCAGATGCTGACTGCCTCCCGGAGGGAGAAGAAAGGGAAGAGTTTCTCAACATCATTAAGGATGGTAAGGACGCAATGTGCGAATCCCTTCAGACTGGCATCGATTCTGCTGACAGCATCAGCAGGGCCATGGCGGCAAGTACAACAACCAGGAGATTTGCTTGGTTGCGAAAGTCTGGTTTTGCTCCAGATGTGTAAAACAGACTCTTGAATATGCCCTTTGACGGCTCTTCTTTATTTGGTAAGAAGGCGGATGACAGTTTAGAAAAACTACTAGCATCAAAGGCAGCAGCAAAATCCCTAGGAGCTGCAATCCGTCAGACACCATATCGCCCCTCAGGAACCTCTTGGAGAGGTAAGTCCTTTCGCTTTTATTCCGCATTCGGAAAAGGCAGAGGACAGCCGATTCAAAGGGGTCCGAAAAAATTCACCCGAGGTGGACGGGGTAAAAATACAAAAGCAGCAGCAGGTGCCTCTTTACCCTCGGCATCTGCATCAGCCGCCTCCAAACCGCTCCGAGGACTCTCCTCACAAGACACCAGTAGGGGGCAGGTTAACTCAACATCTGACGGAATGGAAGGCTATTACGTCAGATGCTTGGGCATTGGAGACAGTTGCCCAAGGTTACTGCCTGCCCTTTCTACGCATACCTCAGTCATCCACCGGGGAACAGCTCTCTGAAAGTTCCAGATCCGCTCCTCGTGCAGGAAATTGTAGACCTGCTAGAGAAAGGTGCCATAGAACCGGTACCTGTAGCGGAGAGGAACAAGGGCTGGTACTCCTCCTACTTTCTCATATCGAAGAAAGACGGAGGACTGAGACCTATCTTGGGCTTACGAGAATTGAACAAGTTCCTCAGGAAGGACAAGTTCAAGATGGTAACTCTCTCAGATCCTTCAGGCCCTCCAGCTCCAGAGCTGGCTGGTATCTCTGGACTTCCAGGATGCTTATTTCCATGTGCCAATCCATCTCACACAGGAAATACCTGAGGTTCGCAATTGGCGGCTCTCAATATCAATTTCGAGTTCGGCCATTTGGGCTGACCTCTCCGCCCTGAGCGTCTTCACAAAGCTAATGTCAGTAGTGGCGGTAAGTCTAAGGAGGGAAGGGATACACGTCTACCCCTACCTAGACGATTGGCTGATCAGAGCTGTATCTTTGGAACAAGCTCAGATCAGCTAGATTGTCTGCCACTTCCTTCACAAACTGGGCTTCTCCCTCAATTTAAATAAATCACAGATACCATCACAGAGACTCCAGTTTATTGGAGTGGTCCTGGACACTTCCCTGGGAAAAGCCTCGCCACCAGAGGTGAGGGCTCAAGATATTCTGCAGATGGTCACCAAGTTTCAAAATGCCCAACGTCTACCAGCCTTGGACTTTTTGAGGTTGCTAGGCCTCATGGCATCCTGTATGTTCCTTGTGCCAGAGGCTCGCCTGAGAATGGGATCCCTCCAGTGGGCACTGAACTCAGTGGTCTCACTTCTCAGGGAGAATGACGGACCTCCTTCAGGTTCCGGACAAAGTGGCTCAAGACCTTCAGTGGTGGGCCTGCCAGGAAAACATCTTGAAGGGGGAACTGTTTTGGCAACCATGGCTCGAGATAACAGTAGTCACAGATGCCTCACTCACGGGGTGGGGAGCCCATTCCAACGACTTAACCTTCAGCGGTCATTGGTCTCCATCGGAGTCCAGACTACATATCAACCCGTTAGAGCTGAGAGCAATCAGACTAGCGCTGAAAGCTTTTCTGCCATCTGTACAGGGGAAAAATGTCCTGATAATGACAGACAACACAGTGGCCATGCACTGCCACTGTGCAGAGAGGCAATGCAGCTCTGGTTTTGGGAAATTCAAGAAGGAATCTCTATCGGCAGCTTACCCAGCCGGAGAGAAGAACTTGACGGCGGACGCTCTGAGCAGGCAGGGCACAGGCTCCCACGAGTGGGAACTAGCTCAGGAAGTCCTTCAGGAGATCTTCGCCCTTTGGGGAACCCCTCAAGTGGATCTGTTTGCCACCAGTACCAACAGAAAGTGCGATCTGTTTTGTTCAAGGGAATTTCCCCGAGAGGAGCTCTAGGGGACGCGTTCGTAATGGACTGGGAGTTTCCACTCCTGTATGCGTTCCCACCAGTCGCTGTCATTCCTCAAATGATCTGGAGGTTGTGAAGATTCCGGAGGACCATGATCCTAATTGCCCCAGACTGGGCCAGGAGAACGTGGTACCCGGACCTTCTGGACATGTCCATCTGCCCTCCAATTCCTCTTCCACTCAAGGAGAATCTTCTCTCTCAGAAGGGAGGTCAGGTTCTCCATCCAGACATCAGAACCCTCAACCTTCACGCCTGGCTTACGAAAGGTTGAGATACAAGGATTGGGACCTCCCTGATGACGTCATGGAAGTGTTGCTTTCGGCCAGAAGGCCAGCAACAAAGTCTTTATACCACTGCCGTTGGAACAAATTTTGCAGCTGGTGTAGAGAAGAGAATATCGACCCCTTTTTATGTGGTACACCAACGGTGTTATCCTTTCTACTCTACTTGGCAAATTCAGGCCTTAAAGTTGGCACCATCAAGGGCTATCTCACAGTGCTATCTATCTTCAAGCGCACTGCGGAGGAGCCTTCGTATTTCAAATTAGCCTTAGTAATACAATTTCTAAAGGGATTAACTAATGTCTACCCTCCAAGACCTTTCCAGGTTCCTTTATGGGACTTAAATTTAGTCTTAAATTTCCTGATGCGTACTCCTTTCGAACCACTTCACTCTTGTTCGCTAAGATTTCTCTCCCTTAAAACTGTCTTATTAGTGGCTTTAACATCTGCTAGAAGGGTGAGCAAATTACAAGCTCTTTCTTGTAAACCCCCTCATACAATTTTTCATAAAGAATAGGTTGTCCTAAAGGTGAAGCCTAATTTCCTCCCAAACGTGGTTTGTGAATTGCACATCACTCAGAAAATTACCTTACCTTCATTCTATCCGCCTCCCCATCCGGGGAAAGAGGAAGAAAGGCTACATAGGCTGGACCCAAAGCGGGCTTTAAGCTTTTACATCAGCAGACTTGCTAGCATTAAGCAAGTAGACCAACTGTTCGTGGGTTACTCAGGGCACAAGTTGGGACTACCGATAACAAAAACCATTTCCAGATGGATTATTTTGGCCATCCTGGAATGTTACAAACTGGCAGGGAAAGAGCCTCCTCAAAATATTAGGGCTCATTCAACCAGGGGTATTGCAGCAGCCTCGGCCCTCCAAAGAGGGGTTCCGGTTCGAGACGTATGTGCGGCTGACACAGGGTCGTCCGCACATACCTTCACAAGATTTTACAACCTGGATTCCTCCTCTATTGAAGAGACTAGGTTTGGCAAAGCCGTATTACATTCGGTTCATTCCTAAAAGGAAACCTGGCATTTTACTCCCACCTCCAATTGCACACCACTGCTATGGGAGTCTATCAAAGATAAGGAATACGTCGGAGGAACATCCCATTGAAAGAACGTTACAAGGTAAGAAGTAACTTGTTCTCCTCTAAACCAATCGCTGTACTCTGGGTCATACTGCCCCACCCAATGACTGCCATCTCCCTAAGCCCCTCCTCTGGCAGCAATCTTCAGATTTTGTTTACATCACATTCAAGTGTTGGGAGTCTGTTTTGCTCCGCAAGTTATTTCATGTTTTTTGCACTTTTTCGACAGAAAAAGTTCTATTTTTTCAACGTGCCTGTGTGATCTTTCCATCTGCAGACAATCGGGGATCTGTAGTAATTTTCTACACCCTTCAAGGGCAAGGATCGGTGAGTTTTCATCCTTTTCTGGAAAGGCCATCGGGCCTACTCCGCACCTCCGACCATGACGGAGAAGGAATGAAGTTCCCATTTCAAGATCTGCACCAGATTCGGACTGCGGAACGTGTTCATGGAGGACAACCCCTTCACTGCCTTTACTGTCTTTACCCAAACCACAAATACGGAGATTGCGAGGTATGCCTCGACTTATCCAAGAGAACCATGAAGGATCGGCACAGTATACTGGCGTCGCGGCTTAATGTCAAGCCTCCCCAGGACTGGCCGGTCCGAAGAGTGGGCTTTTAAGTCTTTTGAGTGCGTTCCATCTTTGGGGTCCCAAGACAAGTCCAAGCACTGCGAGTCCGCTTCCATCGGGGTTGCCACGCAAGCTGGTCCTTCTATGGGCAGGGCATGATCAACATCACCATCTGTCTCCATCGCCACCCATCGATTGAGCTCCTCCTCAAAAAGGAAGTCGCCTGGCTAAGCTGCGCTAGAAGCCTAGGGTGATGGAAAAGAAGTCCAACCTGCCCATGAAGGCCCAGGCGGCGCAGGAGAAATCTTCAATGATTGAGCTGGTGGCGGCTGCTTTTTTCGAAAGCCAAAGGGCTGACCCTGTGAAGGTAGCCCCTACTGTGCCGAAGTCTGCTGGTGTGTGCCAGAGAAGAGGATGCTGTTGCTAAGCCCTCTGGGTGTCTAAAGGGGGTTAGGGTGCGGCGTTGATGAATCGACGGGCCGTACCCCAAGACATGGATGTTTGGTCTTCAGACGACGAGGACCGAGTGTCCCTGCACACGGTCCTCGAGGATGTGGAGGACAGCGGCAATAACGCAGGGCCTAGTGTCCCCAGCACACCTGCTCAGCTGAGAGATGTATCCCTGGACATCCTTTCGATCCTAAACGCTGGTGTCAGGAATCCAGAAGAGGATGCAACAGGCCCTGGATCAGTCTCTGGCTAAAAAGAGGAAGTGCCATCCGACGCCTCCATCAACCTCCGCACCAGGTGCCCTCCCCCCGATGGACCCGGCCACAATGACGATGATGAAATCCTCACAGCGGGTGGATCGCCGCAATTGAGGGCGTCCCCACCAGATGAGGTGGGGTTGTTTCATGCCATGGTTACCAACGCTTCCGATCTTTTCCAGCTCACTGAAGAGACCAAGAACGAGGGCTTCCTATACCAGAGGCGTGAGACCAAGAGGCAGACAATCATGGCAGTGCCCCTCCGTGATGACGTGTGGTAGGAAGGGCTAGCCCTCCTGAAGAACTTTCTCCAGCCTATCCCGCTTAGCTGGGGTGAGCAAAAGTACTGGATACCGTAGTCTGCACCAAAGTGCCTACGTCGCAATCGTCACCGGACTCTGGTCTCGGTAGGTGCGAGGAAGAGGTCTAAACCCTTATCTTGCCGTACAGCGAGGGGCAAGAAGTTTGCCGCCATGCGGAGGAAGGTGATTAACTGCTGCGGCAACCATCAAGACTGCCAATGCATTGGCAATCCTGGCCAGCTAGAATGGGGAACTGTGGTACAAGCTGCCCCCGAGTCTGCAGTTCCTACCAGACAAGCGGGTGGATGGCGATTGCACTACTCCAGGAAGGTGAAGTGGCATTGAACCTATGCCATCACGGTGGCCCTGGACATCGCAGACACAGGTTTCCGGCAGATGAGGGAACGCCACCAATTTCCACCAGTAGGTCTAGACGGGGAGACTGGACATGACCTTAGACTATAACCTCTTAGAGCCATTGATGAGTCGCTGCAGGCCATCAAGACATATGCGGCTTGTGCCCTGGGTACTCCACCAGCACTGGGCTTCCTTTTGCGCCTCCCCTGGAAAGATGGGCAGATTGACAAAAGGTTTTGGTGGAGGCTCTTCGTCGTACCGTCGGCTCTCCCGGTCCACGCCACAGGAGTACTACAGAGAGTGCCAAGGCTTTAGGTGGAGGTGGTCTGTGCCGTCCACCCCAAGGTGGAACGTAGGCACTGAAGCAGTACTGAACCAGCCAAGATGTCGTCCCCCACCCATGCACCCCTGTGGGAGGCCGGCCAAATGGATTAGTCAGCGAGTGGGAGAATATCTGGCGGGTGGGTGCCAAATGCTCTCACCTATGGAAATACCCTGGAGTTTCAGCAAGTGTCTGCGGATCCCTCTGGTGACCCGGCAGGAGCAGCACATCCCTCAGCTTGTAAAGGAGATATGCTAAAAAAAAAAGGGGGGCGATGGAGCTAGTTCTGAGACGACTGAGGGCTCTGGATTTTACTTCTTAGTCAAAAAGATCGGTGGCTGGATGCCCATTCTAGACCTGCAGCATCTCAACTACCTCAAGTCCCAAAAATTCAGGATGGTCACGTTTAAGCACGTGCTCAGCCAACTGGAGGAAGTAGACTTTTTGACGTTGGTGGACCTGAATGATGTCTACTTCCACGTCCCCATTCACAGGAAGCATCAGAGTTACTATGCTTTCTGGTGCAGGGGAAGGGCCCACCAGTTTAAGTCCCTCCCTTTTGGCCTAAAGTCGGCTCCCAGGGTGGTCATGAAGTGCCTTGCAGCAGTGGCTGCCCATGTAATTCTACGAGGGATACACATGTACCCGTACCTCGAAGAGTGGCTCATCCGGGCCAATTCAAGAGAGGTAACGGTCGAATACATGGAGACGCCCATCCAGCTGCTGACTGATCTGGGGTCCTCCATCAATTATCCAAAATTCTGCTTCACACCATCGCAGAACGCACTGTTACTAGGAGCCAGGATAAACAGTCTCATACTTGGCATCGCCCTCGGGGGGAGGATAGCGGCCGGGCTGGGGAAGATGCAATGGCTGTTGTCACTAAAGATTGCCACGATGCGGACCATCCAATTGCTGCTCGGCATGTCGTTCATTTACTTTATCCGACTATGCAGGATGCGGATGCGGCCTCTTCAGGAGTTAATGGACGCCCCAGGATACTAGTGTCGGAAGCTTCACGGACAAGAGCCATCTCAACTAGGAGTTCCGTCAGGCAGTGAGGTAGTGGTGCGTACACTCCAACATTGCCCGGGCGTAGGGTTTCAAAACCTTGCATACTAGGAGACTGTCACCAGACGCTTCCCTACAGGGCTGGGGTGCACACACCAGTTGTTTGCACACCATAGGCCTCTGGCTGCTGGAGAAGGATCTCCACATCAGTACCCTGGAGCTGTGGGTAGTGTTCTGGGCCCTCATGTAATTCCTTCTGTCCCTAAATGGCAAGGTCTTGAGCATCTTCACGGACAACACCACTACAATGTTCTACGTCAGGAAGCAGAGGGGCTCCCGATTCTCCAAAGAATTTGTGGCACTGGACCTTCTCCTGGCGGGAGTCAATAATCGCCGACACCCTCAGAATGGAGTTCCGCTCCTGCCATGAATGGGACTGCATCTTCATCAAGTTGGGCAGGTCCCTGATTGCCCAGTTTGCGATGGTGGTGAACTCCAAATGGCAGAAATTTGCCAGTAGGTTTCACCAGCCGATGAGCATCGGGAATGCGTTCTCCTTCCTGTGGGAAGGCCAGTTTCTGTACACGTTTCCCCCATTGCCTCTCCTGCTGCAAGTAATCAGTCAACTCCAACAGTGCTGATGAAGGATGATAACTGTTGCCCCGGCTTGGCCGAGGCAGATTTGGTACCCAGACCTTCTCAGCCTGTCAGCATCTCTACCAATCAAGCTGCCTGTGGTCACGTATCTGCTCACCAGAGGAGGTGGTGCAATCCTCCATCGTGACCCTTGATTGCTGAACTTGAGTGCTTGTCTCCTGCAGCTCTAGAGTTCGGAGAAGAGTTGCTGGCGGGCTACAGGGAGGTGCTTGCCAAGGCCCTAGCGTGGTCTACTCCAGTTACAAGTGGAAGCGTTTCTCTACATGGTGCCGGTCAGATTGTCACCCCTGTGAGAGTCAAGGCCCTGCAGATTCTTCCATCCCGTCCCCTTTCCTCCATACTGCATGGGCGTCCCAAGGGACGGGAGATGGAACCTTTTTCATCAGAAATAATCTTGTTCCCCTTTAAATTTAGAGGTGCGCTGTGGTCCGGCCCAGGGAGCATGTGCTGCTCTGACTTCACTGTCCGGTGCCACACCTCAGTCCCCTTTTCTGCACCGATGGGAACGGCTGAATTCACCAGCACTCCTGGGTATGGATTCGGCCGTGTATTGCCACACACGGATACTTTGTCTTTTTATCATTCAGGCACTCGGCCCTCAGGCGCCATGCTCCTCACCGGCGCATGTCGACTTCCACAGGGTTCAGCAGGTGTCCATCCTGCAACAGGCTCTTCCCAACTTCAGACCCCCATACCCTCTGCCTATGTTTCCTTGGTCCAGACCACGGTTGACAAGCGTGTAGATCGCTATCATCGAAAGCGCTGAAGAACAGACTAGCCAGGTGGAGGAAGCTCTTCCAGAAGTCTCCTCCAGAGGCCCTGAAGAACTTTGTGAAACACTGAGTCAGGCTCAAGGAAGGGCCTCTAGTCTCCATCGCAGCCTGCAAAGGAGACTCCTTTTCAAGGACTCTCCTGCGCGGGAGGGACCTTTTCAAGGACTCTCCTGCGCGGGAGGGACCTTTTCAAGGACTCTCCCGCGCGGGAGGGACCTTTTCAAGGACTCTCCCGCGCGGGAGGGACCTTTTCAAGGACTCTCCCGCGCGGGAGGGACCTTTTCAAGGACTCTCCCGCGCGGGAGGGACCTTTTCAAGGACTCTCCCGCGCGGGAGGGACCTTTTCAAGGACTCTCCCGCGCGGGAGGGACCTTTTCAAGGACTCTCCCGCGCGGGAGGGACCTTTTCAAGGACTCTCCCGCGCGGGAGGGACCTTTTCAAGGACTCTCCCGCGCGGGAGGGACCTTTTCAAGGACTCTCCCGCGCGGGAGGGACCTTTTCAAGGACTCTCCCGCGCGGGAGGGACCTTTTCAGGTCCTTGTACCAGCACGTGCAACGAGGCTGCTACCAGTCTTCGGGCCAAGGATCCTTGGATCCTCCTGGTGGCAGTGTTGAGGGACCGGAAGGTTCTTGTACCGGATTGCCATCCTAAGGGCTCTGCCCTTGTACCAGCAATATGGCTGAGCGGGCGGTCTGAGGGGGTGCCTTAAAGCAGCTCTACAGACCCCTGGGTCGAGGGTGTCATCTACCGGGTCTAGGCTCGAGGAGCAGGGTAGCCCTCATTATCCACACCCAAGTGTCTTGGAGGAGGCTGGGCCCAGCGAGCCAAGCAACACGTCGCAGGCACTTTGCAGTCAACTCGACAAGATGGCTGCCGTGCCAGTCGGGCACCTGTCTGACGCCATTCCAGGAGTTTGGCGAAGAACGAGTGTCGCGGTGGGACTGGCCTCAACCAGGTTCGTGGCCGACCTCCTATCCTTCATATGCGCTGGGCAGCTTCCCACTGAATTCATTCGGGCAGCGTTTGCAGCAGTTCCAGCAGCCCCCGGCTACCCTGTCAATACCCACTATGACCCATCAGGCCAGTGAAGAGGGGTTCTTTGAGAGGTTCCTCAGGCTTATGAATTCACCTTGGATGGGGGTTATCCTGAAGGACGCCATCAAGGAAGTCCTCATGACTATGCTAGCGGCACCACAAGCGCCCCGACTCTGGTGCAGTCGCTGCCCCCGGCTCCATATCCGACTTAAGGCGGTTCAGTACCAGCCTCTGCAGCCTCCGACTGCGGTCCCTGTGCCCCAGCCTCCAGCTACTCCTCCACCTCAGCAGGATCCTCCTGATCCACAGGACACGGATGACAAGGAGGATCTGGACATGTCCTCCTCAGCCAGGGCCTTCCACGAATGTCTTGCTGGGCTGGCGGAATACCTGGGCCTACCCTACCCCAGCCCGAGGTTGAGCAGCCGGCAGAGGGATCCTGGCTGAAGCCCTCACGCGATGCCCCTCTGCCAAAACAGGGATTCCTCTGCAGACCGATGTAGTTTCCCTGGACAAGAAGGGTTGGCTTAAGCCCCATTCGGCCCAGCTGGTCAATTGATGCTTGGACGCTAAGTACATGCAGATGGAGGCGATACACTCTTGCTCTCTGCCCATCCTCAACCACACTCCTCGGTGATCTCTGCAGCATCACTTTACTCCAAGCCTCAGTCGTCCTCTGCCTCCTCTGCGGCCCTACTAGGCAAGGAGATCTTGGAGGCATACGAAAAAAACTCTATTCCAACGCGTCCCTGCATCTTCGTCAGGCCGATGCCATGCTAGCTGCTGCTAACCAAAGTTTATGGTGGGAAATTGCAGACTTCTTCCTGGAACTCCCGGCGCAGAGCCAATCGCGTTTTAAGGCAGGCTGGCAGAGGCCAAGCTGGTGGTCTAGGACCACATGGAATCCACTGTGGACCATATTGACACCTCTGGCTGTGCCATCTGTATAGCCACAGACATGACAGCCTGGCTCCAGGCCACAAAATTCAACCCAGACGTCCAGGAATGCAGATTAGATATACCATTTGAGGGGACGGGTGGCGATGGGGGAGAAACCCTCTTACACTTTACCATGGATTAAGAGCTGGACAAGAAGAAACGGCTCACAAATGGCCAAGTCTTTATCATTTTGACAAAGACCACGGCCAAGTCGTACACCCAGTTACAGCAGCGCTCCGACAGGGGTGTAAGTATGGAGGGTTCTGCAGCTTCCAGGAACGGAGATCCAGGCAGCCGGACTGCTTGCTCTCTCAGTACCGGCACAAGCAACAAAAAAGAGGACCGGGGGGGTTTGGGAAGAGTGGTCAGGGCTTTTTCCAGTACCCCTTCTAAGCGACAGCCTGCAAGGGGGGGAAGGCATGACGCGCCCCGTCGGGTCTACGTGTCTCTAGTGGGGGGCAGGCTTGCTCTCCACACTAATTTCAGGTGCCAGAATTTCACGGACCCCTGGATCCTCTCTGTAGTATCCATGGGGTACAGCCTACCTATCCCAGTCTCTCCTCCCTCAGGTTGGGACAGCAACTCATCTGGCGGAGATCCAGTCGTTCGTAGAGAGCCAGGCAGTAAAGTCCCAGCCTCACAGCAAGGCTTGGGCTTTTACTCCAGGATTTTTACCATTCTGAAGAACCACCAGGCGGGCATGAGAGTTGTGCTGGACCTTTACCCCCTCAACCTGTCCTTCCCCCTACAAAAATTCAATATGGTTACACCAGCTTCTATAGCAGAGACATTGTGCAAGGGAGACTGGATGTGCTCCCTGGATCTGAAGGACTTGCACCGACATGTCCCGATTTGGCTGCCCCATCAATCTTGCCTATAGTTCAGGATCATGGGCTACCATTTTCAATACAAGGTCCTTCCTTTTGGCCTCAATTCGACCCCCAGGGTCTTTACCAGGCTCATGAATATGGTTGCTGCCCTCAGAGCATAGGGCCTACACATCTACCCATACCTCTTTGACTGGCTCGTCGGGGCAACATCTCTGGAAGCGGTTCACCACTCTTCCCATGCCATTATGAAAACACTGCACGTTCTGGGCTACTTGCTCAATCGCAAGAAGTCACAGCTGCAGCCCACGCAGACTGACATTCTTGGGCCTCATCTGGGATACGTGCTCAGAGAAGGTATTTCTGTCGGAGGACAAGATCTCGGCCATTAGAGGGTGGCCACTTCCCACTTCCTCAGCAGAGAGATCACCTTGGCATGGTGGTACCAGCATCTCCTGGGTCTCTTGGTGGCGATCCTATTAGCCGTTCACACACAATATTGAGTATTCAGCTGCACTTCACGGCCTCGTGGAACAAGCACGGTCTCATGGAACAAGGAGCGGGGCTCCCAATCCGAGATGATCAACGTTCCTCCATCTCTCCACCTGGACCTAGCATGGTGGTCCAAGAACTGGAACCTGCTGACAGGCAAGCCTTTTCGGCCGCCCACCCCGCAGGCCACCATCACCACAGACTCCTCGCTCGAAGGCTGGGGCGCCACCCCGGACGATCTCTCGGTCCACGGCACCTGGACTCGACAGGAGCTGGAATACCACATCAATTGGTTAAAGCTGAACGCCATCTGGCTAGCACTCAGAGCATTCCTACCACTTCTCAGGGGCAAGGTTGTCCTCATCCAGACAGACAACACGACCAGCATGTACTATGTCAACAAGCAAGGAGGCACCAGGTCCCCTCCTCTGTGCAGACTGGCAATCCGCACGTGGGAGTGGGCCTTGGAAAACATCTACCTCACGGCAGTCCACCTCCCTGGGAATCCAGCCTGGAGGCGGACAGACTCAGCAGGTTGGGAGCGGACTATTATGAGTGGCAGCCAAGTGACTGTTATTCAGGAGAGCTTCAACAGTTGGGGCCATCCCCAGGTGGATCTCTTTGCCACCTAGCACAACACGAAGTGCTCTGTTTGTCTCCTGGCAGTGACACATTCCTAGCTCCCTGAGTGACGCTTTTTGGCTTCGTTGGAACAGCATGACGGCTTACGCCTTCCCGCCCACTCCGCTGATTTACAGAGATCAAGGAGTCTCGCCATCTCAACATCATTCTGATAGCTCCATGGTGGCCGCCACGCCATGGTTTTCGGAACTGCTCAGCCTCTCGGAGATGCCTCCGATTCACCTCCTGGGCCCAGCAGATCTTCTGGCGCAGCAGGGGGGCAAGGGTCATCCATGGTGCCTGAGCAGTTAATGCTGCGGTACCTCAACCTCTCCCAGGCTAATCTGGAAATCGTACAGGGCACTAGAAGCAAGGCAACTAGGGCCCAGTATAAAAGTAAATGGACCAGGTTCTGCCAATGGCCAGACTCCAAGGAAATCTACCCCGTGGCATGTACTTTGGACGATGTGCTCGCCTTCTCGGCACACCTCGCCAACTTGGGGGTCCAGGTGGACACCTCCGTACATACCTCGCAGCCATCGGGGCTTACAGGAACTCGGAGGAGGGGAAAGTCTCATCCTCCAATCCTATCGTCAAACATTTGACGAGGTTCGCAAGACTCTACCCGCCCATCAAGAGGCTGCACCCCGTGTGGGACCTTAACATAGTCTTGGGAGCCCTGGCGCACAAACCGTTTGAACCAATGGCATCTGCAGACTTCACGCTGATCACCTTCAAGACTGCCTTACTGGTCATCCTAGCTTCGGCTCGTAGAGCCTGCAAGATCCAGGCGCTGGTCGCCTCAGGACCATATACTAACTTTCACAGGGACAGTGTCCTGCAGACACCCCCAAAATTCCTGCCCAAGGTGCGGTCTGCTTTCCACTTGAATGAGGAAATAGTCCTTCCTACGTTTTTTGCCAATCTGAAGGACGAAGCACAGTGCTGCACTGTCTGGATGTCGGCGTGCCCTCAAATTCTATTTGGACAGGACCAAGGGCTTCCACAAATCGGATGCCCTGTTTGTTACCTTTGGGGGCTCAAGACCAGGCTATCAGTCCTCCAAGGCCTCCATATCCCGCTGGATTGTCTCGGTCATCAAAGAAGCATACGAG
The DNA here is from genome assembly GCF_040938575.1 of Ambystoma mexicanum. Classification (NCBI taxonomy): domain Eukaryota; kingdom Metazoa; phylum Chordata; class Amphibia; order Caudata; family Ambystomatidae; genus Ambystoma; species Ambystoma mexicanum. Next base: position 675,318,318 of record NC_090924.1, on the reverse strand, counting down.
GGCCAGTACAAGCCGCTTCCAGCCAACCTGCATGCCTACGCAGTCGGAGTCGAAGCAACGGCCATTGCATTCCAGCGTCGTGTCCCTTGGCAAGCCCATAAGCAGGGCGGAGACTTGGGCCACTCCCTCTGCTTTCTGCAAGCATTACTGTTTGGATGCTTGCTCTAGATCTGACGTGGCTTTCGGACCCATTTGCTTAAGGAGGGTCTCCTCTCCACCCTGGGGGCTGCATTCAGTTGTAATCACCCATGCATTATGGAGGAAAGGGGACAGGACGTAAAGTAATTACTCACCGTAGTGACTAGTCCTTAGTCCCTTTTCCGCCATATGTCCCACCAATCTCCCCCTACTACTGGTGTTATTAGGCAATGTTAAATCTATTGTCGACTAGTCAATGGGGATTGAGGTCTAGCGTCGGAGGGCGGAGTCAGGGCAGCACATGCTCCCTCGGCCGCACCCATGTGCGCCTCCAAATTTAAAGGAGGAAGGGTTTTTCTGGTGAAAAAGATGGTCTCCCGTCCCTTGGAAGAGAGCCCCATGCAGTATGGAGGAAAGGGGACTAAGAGTATGTTAGTCACTACAGGGAGTAATTTATAATTACTTGTCATTGGTCATGGCTGGCGCACGCCTCGATCAAGGTGCATCTGGTGGCTATCTCCCGCTACACCAGGTCTACTGGGAGATCTTCTCTTTGGTCCTGTCTGGTCAAGGAGTTCCTAAATGGACTGTTTCGATCTTTCCCGCCGGTGAAGGCTCCTACCCCGGAATGCAAACTTAACGTGGTATTTGTATTTTTTATTTATATAGCGCAGGCCAGGCCCAAGGGCAACCGGGCGCATATCTTAGTAGAGCAGTTACATTGGATCTACAAGTAAGGGAGCAGTACATTACGTATCATCACAATAATCCCGACAAATTGAAACATGTAAACAGTAGACGTTACAAATCAGGCATTGATCATCAATGCAAGAAGGGTCCCAGGTGGCCCGCTCAGTAAAGAGGAGCAATTGTTAGTAGGAAGTAACTAACCAAAGCTTGGCTTTGTGTTTGAATTGGTTGAATGAAGGCAGTGTTCTGATCAGGAATGGTACGGTGTTCCAGAGCTTGGCTGCCAATACAGGGAAGCTGGCACCTCCAGCAGATTGAAGCTTGAATCTAGGGATTGCAAGACCTTGGTTTTGTGCAGATCTGAGTGCTCGTGCTGGTGTATATTGAGTGAAGCGCAAGGCTAGGTATGAGGGAGCCTGGTGGTTGACACATTTGTAGGTGAGGGCCAGTGCTTTCAGGGAGATCCTTTGGGCAACTGAGAGCCAGTTGAGGTTCTTCCTGGTTTCTGAAATGTGGGAAGATCGGGGGATGTTGAGGGCTGCTCTAATGGCATTATTTTGGGTCGTCTGGAGTTTATTAAGATTACCCTGGTTTGTACCCTGGTACAATGCATTGCAGAAGTCCAGTTTGGACATCACCAAGGTCCTGGCCAGGGTGATGCAGTTCTGGGCCGTGAGGAAAGGGCGGCTGGCAGAGATCAATTTGCAAGTGTAAGCAGACGCGGAGGCCACTGCATTGGTTTGTCTAGTCAGTGTCAAGGAGGCGTCCAAGTATACACCCAGAGTTTTGGTGTCTTTGGATACTTTAATCAGATTGCTATCAATGTTGAAGGAACCAAACAGGTGGCTTAGTTTATTAAGTCTGTTGTGTGCCTAAGATGAGAAGCTCAGTCTTGTCATCGTTGAGGCACAGTTCATGCTGGGCCATCCAAGCCTGTATGACGAGGTAAATGTCATTAAGGGCTTTGGAATCAGCAATGTAGTCACCAGTGATGGGAATGAGTATCTGGGTGTCATCAGCGCAGTTGGTGTAGGTGACACCTAGATAGTCAAGCACGTCAAATAAAGGTTTGGTGAAGACATTGTAGACAGTGGGGGAGAAACAAGAACCCTGCGGCACTCCACAAGGGACTGGTGTGGGATCGGCCGATGCGGTCAGAGAAACTCTCGTGCCAATTGTCAAGGAATGACCTGATCAGTTGGATGCATTGCCAGAGAAGTGGGCCGCTGACTTCAGATGCCTGCATAGTATTTGGTGATTGACCAAATCAAAGGCAGCTGAAAGATCCAGTAATAGTAGAAGGGCCAATTTACCGTTGTCTTTAAGGTCATCAATTTGAGTTTTGAGATCAAGTAAAGCTGTTTCAGGCCCGTGCTTAGGTCTGAAGCCAGATTGTCTTGAGCCAAGGAGGTTATTGGTTTCTAAGTAGTGCTGCTCTGTCAAGTATTTTAAGAAGGAACGGTATGGTGGTAATAGGTCTATAGTTGGTATTTCGGGGTCTAGTGTCGTTTTTTTTTAGGAGGGGGATAATCCACGCGTCCTTTAAGTTGTTAGATACCGTGCCCGTTAGGAACGAGGAGTTAATGAAGGCGGTTATAAAGAGAGCGAGGTCATGTGCTGCTTCCTTGATGATAGGTGCTGGGCAGGAGTCACCTTGGCAGTTAGGTTTTAGATTGCGAATGATGTTTTCAACCTCAAGAGTGGTGAGTGGGGTGAAGCTAAAAGGGGTGTGAGTAAATGAGGCCGTTGGAGTATTGGAAGGTTTCGTGGGGGGGGGGGGTTGGTAAGTAAGATATTTTGTTTGGCGTTAATTTTAGATTGCAATGTAGTAATTTTGGTGAGGAGGGCGTTTTGGATGTTATTGCACCATTTACTATCTTTAGTGCAAGTGTCAGGCGCAGGGGATGGTGATTCCAATTCTTTAAGGATTTTAAATAATTCCTTGGTGTTGGATTCCGCTTGAGCGATGCGATGGTTATAGGTCTCCTTTTTGGCTTGTAGAATCGCTTCTTTGTAGTTATGGTTAGTAATGATGAGGCGATCTTTGTTAAGGTCACATGGGTGACTCTTCCAAAGTGATTCAGCCTTACGTTTTTCTTTGTGTAGAATTCTTAGCTGTGGTGTGAACCAAGAGTTCAGGCGGGCCTGTTTGGCTTTCCGTAGTTTGAGTGGTGCTATATTGTCAATGGCTTTAAGCAGTGTTTGATTGTAGATGTCTACTAGAACTGTGGGGTCGTTATGTTGGGATATGCATTTGTTCAGGATGGAAAGGATGAGAGGGAGGAGTTTATCCTTAGTGATGTCTTTTTTGTTTCTAGTGGGAATGGCTGGAGCTATGGTAGGAGCAGTGTGGGGGTTGGTCGCTGGTAGGTGGAAGATGATGTGATGGTCGGACCAGGCGCAAGCGTGGTTGGAGCTAATGGATGTGTTGCAGTTAAGGTCAGTAATCCAATTGAGCGTCCTGCCCTTAATATGGGTGGGTTCGTTAATGTGCGGTTGGAAGCCCAAGTTAGCTAATGTGGTAGCTACTTCAGAGGCCAGGTGATCCTTAGTGTCGAGAAGGCCCAGGTTGAGGTCACCTAGAAGCAATACCTTCGAGTTGGGTTTGGTATTGACGGTCAGAATGGCCGTGATCTCATCTAAGAAAGAGCCAAGTGTTCCTGGAGGTCTGTAGATAAGGTGAATGGTGGCAGTGTTAGTTGGAGATAGGGTGAGTTTCACAGAGAGGGATTCTACGGAACTGAGCTCAATGTTGGGGATGGTTCTAAGTGTAATGTTTCTGTGTATAAATGCGACTCCACCTCCTTTAGATGTAGTTTGGCGGTCCGCTCTAGTGATAGAGTAACCGATGGGGATGGCGAGGGCAAGGAGTGGGCCAGAGGCAGCGTGTAGCCAGGTTTCCGTAATGGCTTTGAAGTCGAGGTTTTGAGTGGTGATAAGGTCGTAGATGTCCAGCGCGTGGGCCGTGATAGATCTGGCATTGATGAGGGCGCCCTTGAGTTCTCTGGCAGAGAAGGTACAAGGGGTTGGGGGTGTATTCTGTGTAGTGGAGGTGTTGTGAGTGTGCTGGGTGCTCTGGATCCCAGTCTGAGATTCCTGACTTTGAGCGTGCACGGTTGATTGGGTGTAGGTTTGGTGGCAAAATGTTGGAGCCATAGGGCAGGGTCATTAAGGTATGGGTTGCTAAAGGGCATAGTGGGAGAGAGTGGGGTGGTGTGACAGTAGTTCGTCTTAGTAGTACTGGGAGTAGGGGGGCAGAGCAATGTGGCAATGGTGAACCCTACGATAGTGGCAAGAGTTGGGTGGCTGACAGATGGCAGTGGCTGCATATCGTGAGCCAGGTGTCCTGACCGTGCCATGAGCAATCAATGACTCAAGGCAGAGGTTCAGTTAAGCTGACTTGGTGGTGCAACAAATTGCGAGCAGTTGGGTTAGCGACAGGTTCTATGCAAATGCTGAGCAGACAGGACGGTGAGTGTAGATATGAGCCATAAAGGTATGCATCGATTCGTATGGTAATGTTAGTACACAGATGTAACTAGGAATGTGAATGCGCTCCTAAGCGAGAAGGGGTGAATGTTTTCAGTAGCCGTCTGGGCGTCGAGGGGGTCAGACGAGACGTCTGTCAACTTGGGTGCAGCTGTGTTAATGCAGCAGGGGATTCTTACTGCGTTACTTTGTGCGCACTCAGTTCAAGCGTATCGGTGGTGCTGACAAGGCTCATGGGAGCCGCCTTTGAGCCTATGCATCAGACTCCTCTCATTCCTCTTGTGTACTTCTGGCCATCACCTCTGCCAGCAGGGTGGGTGAGAGCCACTCCTTATCCTGCAAACAGCCATATCCAACGTTCCACGAATCGCGAGTAGTGCTTCGGATGCACCCCTCCTTCACGCCAAAGGTTCAGTCGGAATTCCACCTGAATGAGCCTTTGGTGTTACCTGTGTTTATTCCGAAGACCTAGTCACCGGTTGAAAGGGCCTTGCACTCGCTGGACGTTGCTCGTGCTCTGTAGATCTATGTGGCATGCAGAATGTTTTCGGAAGACCTCTCAACTTTTTGTGAACTTTGGTCCTGTGAGTCCTGTGAGTCATGGGAAGGCCTTGTCCAAGGCTTCCATCTCCAGGTGGCTCTCCGACTGTATCACACACTCGTCAATTTGGCCAACCGACCACTGCCCGACTGTCAGAGAGCACATTCCATCATAGTGATTGCTGCCATTGTGTTCCTGTCTGGTATGCCCCTGCTGGACATCTGCAGGGCTGCTACGTGGAGGTCTAGGCACTCCTTCAGGTTCTAGTGCGTTGACAGGGATTCCAGAGAGGACTCCAGGGTCGGCCATTCAGTGCTATGCAACCTGTTCACTTGAGATGAGTTTGGTTTCTGTTGAGCCTTGCCACCTCCTGTGGTTTTGTAATATTGTACTGCTATGGATTCTTTATTCATGAGCTTGTGAATCCATGCCAGACCCCATGATGGATGCTGGAGATGGAACAAGTTACTTTCCTGTACCGATTGTTCGAGGGGATTGTGTCCTCCGATGTATTCCACATCTTTGACAGTGATTACCACAGCTGTGCTGCTTTGGAAAACTTTTTAGGCGTCCTGCATCGACGTAGATACGCTCCCTCGAGGACCTCCTCAAATGGTCGATGTCACCGGATGTTATATGTAGGACGCATGACGCCCGTAGCCTCAGTTCTGTGAACGTGTTCTCTTCGGAATCTCGGCGCGCCTCAGTTTTCCTGTTGAATCGGTTCTTCGATTGTTGTTCGAGAAATGTCTGTCTTCCCCTACCCCGAAGTAGGGCTTCAAGAAGTGTTGGGACTGCGGTTCCAAGATGTCTTACGGACATGCACGACATCTGCCTCTGGTGCCTAGGTGAGAGCCACGCCACCAATGAGTGCCAGTCTTTGACGTCTAAGGCCTTGCGGAAGGAGAAGCTGTCGGTAGGTAGGGTTTCCAAATCCTGTAAGTCGAAATCTGCTGGACTTTCGACTGACGATTCGAGGGGCGCATCTGCGCAAGTCCAGGAGGGGTCTCGTTCTAGGAGTGGGTTCCGCCATTCCTCTGCCTCTTCAATGCATTCACGGAAGCGCTGTCACCGGTCGCCTTCCCCTGTCCTCGCCAGAGGGCTCCGCCAGTCGGCGGGTGGCTTGTCCCACGAAACAATCGTCGCCGGCCGAATTGAATGAATTCTGCTGGCAGATGGCGATTTTCGAGTCGCAGGGCACTGTTCCGTCCTCACCTTCGAGAGAAGCAGTCAAGGAACGCGCTAGAGACACTGCTTGCACGCCTTCGGGCGGTCGGCGCAATCCGGAACTGTCGTGGTCCTGATTGAACAAGGATGATCGCCACTGTGTCTGCTCCCGTTCCCGGTCCTCGACGCCGTCGAGACAGTTGGAGCCTGTGAGGCCTTCGAAGAAGGCATCGGCGCCATGTCCATCGAGGGACTTGCTTGAGGCTCCGGCTCCGAGAAAGTCGTCTAGGCCGTTGAAGGACACGCTCGGGGCTCTGGCCTTGAAGTCGAAGTCGTCGGTGCCTCAGTCGATGTTGACACCACTCCCATCGGCACCCTCTACGTCTTTTGAGGAAAATGTGCCGGAGGAGCCCATGAGATCTCTGAAAGCTCCGAGAAAGGTGCTCGGCAAGTCTTTGCTGCCTATGTTTGACCCATACTCCGTTCCTCCTCCCAGGGTGGACTTGATCCAACCCTTGGAGTACATTATAGAGGTAGAGTAAGGGTTTGATGAAGAGAGGGTTGTGCCTCCTGAGGTTCCTGATGTCTGTTCATAGCCAATTGGAAGACCTTGATCAATATTTAAATGATGCAAATGGTCTTGATACCACCTCGGAGGATGAGTGTGGCAGGCCTGAACATGTTGACTCCTCGTACAGGCGCCTCCTGTCGAAGGTGACAGAGTATCAAAGGTGGTCTGCTCCATCTGTTGATTTTCTGCGGGATGACCTGACCGATATCTTGGACCAAGGTCCACCCACTGACCCAGTGTTGACATTTCCTATGGCCTTACAGAGAAGGGTGGCGTTGGCTTGGACTGCTCCTGAGAGTCTCCCGGCAATGAATAAGTCGTTGCTGAAAAAATTCCGCCCAGCCAGTGGTGACCCTGGCACTTGCCTACGGACCCTACTCCGGAGAGTTTGGTGGTGCAGGCGGCTATGGCCCCAGCAAAGCAGGCTGTGTACCCTACAATCCCTCCTGATAGGGTCAACACACGCTTTGATGGTTGGGTGAAGAAGGTATTTTTTTCTGGGGGGTTTGGCTTTAAAAGCAGCCAACTCCGTTTGGGCCCTTGCAAGATTCACGCACACTCTGTGGAATTGTCATTGGCAGCTGAACATATTCCCGAAAGGGATGGTTTTCTTGCCCTCGTTCAGGATGGCAAGGATGCCATGTGTGAAACGGTTCAGTAGAGTCTGGACGTGGCACTGTCAGCCGGTCCTTGGAGGCGAGCACCATGATGCACCGTGATACGCAGGTTTGCGTGGTTGCGGAAGTCAGGGTTTGCTCCTGATATACAGTCCCGGCTTCTCAACATGCCCTTTGATGGTGTCCATCTTTTTGGCAGCAAGGCTGATGAGAGGCTTGAGCGGTTGCAGACCTCCAAAGCTGCAGCGAAGTCCTTGAGTGCTGCAGTACGTCAGCCTCCGCCTTTTCAAGCTAGGGCACAGCAATGGAGGGAGGTTCCTTTTAATACTACTATTCCTTTGGTAGATCGAGGAGAACTGCCAGTCAAAGGGGCCAACGTAGGAGTACCAGAGGTGGAAAACAAGGTACTCGAGGTGCCAAAGCCGCTCGGGCAGTTGCCTCTTTGCCCTCGGGCACTGCCGCTTCCGCTCGGTCATGAGGCCATGTCCCCTGGTGCGCTGGTTGGGGGAAGACTGGCGCAGCATCTTGTAGAATGTTATGCCATTACTTCAGATGTGTGGGTTTTGGAGATCATAGCCCACGGCTACTGGCTTCCTTTCCGACAGAGGCCTCACGACAATCCACCGGGGAAGCTCTTTGAAGCGTCCAGATCCGCTCCTTGCGCAGGAAATCCTATCCGTGCTGGAGAAAGGTGCCATAGAACTGTTACCTGTAGCGGAGAGGAACAAGGGCTGGTATTCCCCATATTTTTTGATCCAGAAAAAAGACAGAGGTTTGAGCCCCATCATGGACATGCGTGGTTTGAACAAGCTCCTCAGGAAGGACAAGTTCAAGATGGTTACTCTTTCTCAAGTCCTCCAGGCACTTCAACTTCAGGATTGGTTGGTGTATCTCGACCTTAAGGATGCGTACTTTCATGTGCTGATTTATCCCAAGCACAGGAAGTTCCTGAGGTTCGCGGTTGGCGACTCGCATTTTCAGTTTCGGGTGCTGCCGTTCGGATTGACCTCCTCCCGAGGGTCTTCACCAAGCTGATGGCAGTGTTGGCTGTGTATCTCAGGAAAGGGGGATTCACGTCTATTCCTACCTGGAAGATTGGTTGATCAGGGTGCGCTCTCCCGAGCAAGTCCTGGATCATCTGTACATCACCTGCCACTCCCTTCACAAGCTGGCCTTCTACCTCAACTTAAAGAAGTCTCATGTAACAGCTATCCAGCGGCTCCAGTACATCGGAACAGTGCTAGACACATCCCTGGGGCAGTGTTCGCTTCCCCAGGTGAGGGCTCATCACATTCTGCATATGGTGGACAAATTTGAACGTGCCCAGAGTCTCCCGGCGTTCGAGTTCTTCAGATTGCTCGGTCTCATGGCATCCTGCATTTTACTGGTGCCAGAGGCCAGGCTGTGGATGAAATCCCTGCAGTTAGCACTCAAGATGCAGTGGTCACAGTTCTCCGGCAGGATGTCGGATCCTGTTCAGATTCCGCCCTCGGTCGCCCAGGACCTTCTGGTGTGGGCCGTCAATCTGTTCAGAGGGGCTCCGTTTTGATAGCCGGAGGTAACAATCGTGACAGACTCATGCCTCACAGGTTGGGGAGCTCATGCCAACGATCTGACAGCCAGCGGTCGTTGGTCTCTGTCAGAGTCTAGACTCCACATCAGTCTGTTTGAGCTGCGGGCTGTCAGGCTAGCCCTGAACGCTTTTCTGCCATCTGTGCAGAGGGGAGATGAAGGGGGGGGGGGGGAGTACAGTGGCCATGCACTACCTCAACAAAAAGGGGTGGGAGCAGGGTCACTCCCACTGTGCAGGGAGGCGATGCAGCTCTGGTTCTGGGCCAACTAGCAGGAAATTTCGATCTCTGCAGTTCATCTGGCCAGAGACAAACGCAGCGGCGGTCGCTCTGAGCAGGCAGAGCCAAGGTCTCACGAGTGGGATCTGGCTCAGTAAGTTCTGTTGGAGATCTTCGCCCTTTGGGGAACCCCACAAGTGGATCTCTTCGCCACCAGTGTCAACCGTTAGTGCGAGAGATTCTGCTTGCGGGAATTTCCTCCAGAGGAGCCTTGGGGTATGTGTTCGTAGTGGAGTGGTCCTTCCCACTGCTGTACGTGCTCCCTCCAGTCCCTGTCATTCCGTTGGTGTTGCGGAGGTTCGGTTCTCGGATGATCCTCATTGCTCCGGCATGGGCCAGGAGAGCATGGTACCTGGCCCTTCTAGACCTGTCCATCTGCCCTACACGTCGTCTTCCCTACCGAGACGATCTGCTCTCACGGGAGGGGAGGTAGAGTTCTCCATCCAGAGGTCAAGTCTCTCAACCTTCATGCTTGGAATCTGAAAGGTAGAGGTACAAGGATTGGGACCTCCCTGAAGACATGATGGAAGTGTTGCTTTCGGCCAGAAGGCCCGCAACGAAATCCCTGTACCCTGGCCGTTGGAGGAAGTTCTGCGACTGGTGCAGGGTACAGAATGTGGATCCTTTCCAATGTTCCATTACTTTGGTTTTGTCTTTTTTGTTTTCTTTAGCCCACAAGGGCCTGCATGTGGGTACCATTAAGGGTTACCTGGCGGGGCTGTCCATATTTAAGCGCTCGTCTGAGGAATGTTTTTATTTTAAAATTGCTTTGATATCTCAGTTTCTAAAAGGGCTAACGCATGTGTTTCGACCGTCGCCTTTCCAGGTGCCGGGATGGGATTTGAATTTGGTTTTAAAGTTCCAAATGGGAGCTCCGTTTGAGCCCTTACATTCTTGTTCATTGAGACTATTGTCCTTTTAAAACTATTTCTAGTTGCGGTTACTTCCACCCGCAGAGTGAGTGAGTTGCAGGCACTTTCCGCCAAACCACCCTTCACTGTGTTCCATAAGGACAGGCTTGTCCTTAGGGTACGGCCTTCCTTTCTTCCAAAGGTTGTCGGAATTCCATCTGAGCCAGAAGGTAATACTTCCGGCATTCCATCCTCCACATTTCGGTAAGGAAGAGGAGAGCATAGGTTGGACCCTAGGAGAGCTTTGAGTTTCTACCTCTCATGGATGTCCCGGGTCAGAGTGGACGGTCAGCTCTTTATTGGTGACGCTGGAAGGTTTCCCGGGTCAGAGTGGACGGTCCGGTTACGCTGGAAGGTGTTTAGGTCAGGCTGTTTCCAAGCAGACCTTGTCTAGATGGATAATTTTGATGATCTGAGTTATCGTTTGGCGGGAAAGGACCCTCCAGTAGGCCCACTGGCTCATTCTACTAGGGGTATGGCTGCCTCCACTGCACTACAAAGGGGTGTTCCGATTGCAATATTTGCAAAGCAGCCACATCGGCCTCTGTCCATACTTTTGTGAAACATTATTCCCTGGACTCGATCCATGGGCAGGAGTTGGCCTTTGGTAAGGCAGTCCTCTATTCTGCAATTTGATTGGGCATTCTAAATTCTAAATTCTTTTCAAATCGCCTTACGTTGGTACTGCTTTGGCAGTCTGTCAAAGATGTGGAATATGTCGGAGGACACAGTCCCCTCAAGAACAAGTTACTTTCTTACCTGGTAACGTTCTTTCGATGGGATGTTCCTCTGACTTATTCCACATCGTACCCTCCCTACCTGCCCCTCTACAGGATTTCTTATGCGATTGCAGCTTCCGTTTCCGCAAGGCTTTCTGTAGTAATACTGGCAGGAGATTGGTGCCACACGTTCTGGGGGGAAAAGAAATACAACTGAGGCTACGGTCGTGCGTCCTACATATAACATCCGGTGATGTCGACCGTCGGAGGAGGTCCTCAAGGGAGCGTATCGACGTCATCGACGCAGAACGCCTACGTCGAAAAAGTTTTCCGAAGCAGCACAACTGTGGTAATCGCTGTCAAAAATGTGGAGTACGTCGAGGAACATCCCATCAAAAGAATGTTACTAAGTAAGAAAGTATCTTGTTCTTCTCCAGCATGGGTCTGTCATAGATTCCCATGCAAAGACTCCTTCCTACAAGTCTGTGGCTCTTCTTGGACATACTGCCACTGTATATGCTTACCAAATCTGAAGATGGCTGCAAGAGGAGGGCCTTGGGGAGAGGGCAGTCATTGGCTGCGTCGGTATGACCTAGAGTACAGGTATTGGTTTGATGAGAAGTACAGTTTAAGTGAAACTGTTTTTCTTTTACCGAGAATTCTGGGAATATTCATGAGTATGTGGATCCATGCCAGACCCATGCTGGAGAACAATAGTTACAGGTAAGTAACTTGTTCCTTCCTTGTGTTCCGGGACATGGGCTTGCATTTTGAGTACAAGGTTCTGCCTTTTGTTCTTAACTCACTCAGTCTTCACGCGGCTCATGAATGCAGTGGGTGGTCCGCCTCAGGTTGGAGGTGGAGACGTGTCTTCCCGTACCTCGACGACTAGCTAGTCAGGGCTACTTCCCCGTAGCAGTTTCGGGGCTCTCTACCCTATTCAACCTGGGCTTCTCTATCAACTACCAAACGTTTTAGCTCAATCCTACACAAATGCTAGTGCTTCTTGGCCTGGTGTGGGGGAAATGGCAGCAGAGGGTTTACCCCACAGGGGACAAGGTGAGTGTTTCGATTGGCAGTCTCCCACTAATGCGGCAGGTCAATCACCACAGCCTGGTGGCATAGACACCACCTTCTGGGTGTACTGGCGGCATGTCTCCTGGTGGTACTGTACACCAGGCTCTGCATGAGGCGGCTCCAGTTGCATTTCGCGTATTCCTAGGATCAGGAATTGGGGCATCAGTGGACCCCAATCTCCATCCCGCAACGCCTGGACCATGACCTCAGATGGTGATATGAAGAGAACATCATGGTGGGCAACTTTTCTGACTACCCCCATAGAGTAAACGATTACCACAGATTCCTCACTCCAGGGGTGTGGCGTCTCCACGGGAGCCCACTCCGTTCATGGCCTCTGGACCGCAACTGATGGGCAGAATCACATCAACTGGCTGGAGCTTATGGTGACACAGTTGGCACTCTGGTCTTTTCAACCGACCATCAAGGGTGGTTTGGTGTGCATCCATACCGACAAAATGACCTACATTTCCTGGATCAACAAACGGGGGTGCACCAGATCCCCGCAATTGTGCGCATTGAATCTGGGAATGGGCTATCAGCCTGGAAGTGTGGCTCTCAGCGGTCCACCTCCCAGCAGAGTTCAACCTGGAAGCAGACACTCGGTTGCTTGGCTACGAGTGGCAGCTGAACGGAAGAGTTCCACTGGAAGTATTCAGCAGATCGGGTCACCCAACAACAGACCTGTTTGTGACGGCACAGGATCAGACGTGTCAACAGTTTGCGTCCTTGAGGGGGCAAGGGGGTTGCAACTCTCTCTCGAGGAGGCACTCCAGAGTCCTTGGGATGGGATGTGGGCATATACATTCCCTTCCGCACTGCTCATGAGCAAGTCCAGGAACCTCAGGATTTTCCTTGTGGTGCCTCGCTGGCCGGTGGCGCGCCCATCGTTCTTGGACCTGAGGCACATGTCTCTTCAATCACAAATTCTACTCCCCCCCCCCCCCCCCCCCACCCCCTCGGGAAGGGCCCTCTATTAGCACAGCAGGGAGGCACAGTTCTACACCCCTTTCCCGAGAGGCTAGCTCTAAGCTGCCTGGTTCCTGAGCAGCAAACTCGTCAGCACCTTCCGTTTAGAGGCGCATGGGTGCGTCCCTGGGTGCATGCACTCCCCTGACTGCGGCCCCCCCCCTCCGCCCCGGGCCCCACTCCTCAGTCCTTATCTGCGTCGACTGGTACGAACCGCTTTCACCAGCACTCCTGGGTTTGGCTTCGGCCTTTGTAATTAAACGCGCTCTTGCCCGGATTTTGTCTTTTTGTTTTGTTTCTTTTAGTCTTTAAACAGGTACTCTGTCCTCTGGCCCCATGCTCCTCCCTATGTCCGACCCCCGCGCTCTTTCCGCTGGGACAATTGAACCGCGTGCAACACACTTACACTGCGCGCTCTGAAGAACCGGTTAGCTCGGTGGAGAGAGCTCTTCGAACGTTGCCTCCAGAGGACTTGAAGAACTTCGTCAGACACAAGTCACGCCCATGTTTGGGTCACTATTTTCATCACCACCCCGCAAGGGCAACTACTTTCCAGGGAAATTTGTGAGCGGGAGGGACCCCCCAGGTTCTAACAGCACAGGCACCGAGTTTGTTTCAGCTACCGGCCGAGGGGTTGCTGGATCCTGCCAGTGAGGGTCTCAAGGGTCCACCCAAGGGGCTTATGCCCTACTACCAGACAAAAATCTGCAGATTAGGGGGGCGCCTATATGCAGCATTACTGGTGACACAGCCGAGGGCACTACACCTACCAGGCCCTGTTTGCTAGCACTACGATGCAGGCAAGGGGCATGCAGCCTGACAAGATCGTCGCCGCGCCAGAAAAGGTGGACGCTCTTCGAACACCACCACCTTTCACAGAGCAGTCGGGAGAATGTTTGGAGGTGTGACTGGTCTTTCACAAGTACGTTGCCTACAGCATATCCTTTATCGTTGCAGGGCAGATGTGCCCTGTAGATGGCAAGGCTGGGTTTGCCCAGGCCTCAGCAGCCTCCGGGTCCCGTGCTCGTGCCAGAGCCACCTAGCGCCCCACTGGCGTGACGACAGATTTTTGGAGAAATTCCTCACGCTTATGACATCCCCCTTAGCTGGGAGCCATCCTTCAGGATGTGATCAGGGACATGCTGCCTCCAGTCCCTCCACCAGCACCCAGTCATTCCGCCTGTGGCTCCAGCACCACACCAGCTGCCCACGCCAGACCCCATGGGGACAGCACCTTTGCCTCCAGCACCCCAGGCGATTCCGTAGCAGCCTCAGACTCAGGTCAGCACACCTCAGCCCTGGTACCCAGTACTCCTCTGCCCGTTTTGGACCAGCAGGACACCCTGGCGAACACTGATGAGGAGGACCCCACAAGACCACACACACAGAATTGGCACGCAAGGTTTCCTTAGGAGGACAAGATCACAGCCATCAAGAGGGCCACAAGTCTTAGCAGAGAGGTGACCTCAGCATGGTGGTAGCAGCACCTCCTGGGTATCATGGTGGCATGTCTTCTGGCGGTGCCTTACACAAGGCTCAAAATGAAGATTACAGCTGCACTTCGCAGCCTCATAGATTCAGGAGCGGGGTTGCCAGGTTAACTAGTCAGCATTCCTCCCTTTCTCCACCAGGACCTTGTTTGGTGGAGCATGGACTGCAACTTCAGGATAGGCATACCCTTCCGACGACCACCACTGCAGATTACCATCACCACAGACTCCTCCTTGGAGGGCTGGGGAGCCACTCTGGACAACCAGTGTCCACAGAATTTGGGCTCTTCAGGAACAGGAGCCCCATATCAACTGGCTAGAGCTGACCTTCCTGCCTCCTCATTGGCTAGATGATCCTCCTCCAAACTGGCAACTCCACCAGCATGTATTAAATCAACAAGCAGGGTGGCACCAGGTCCCTCTATTCACCTTGGTAGTCAGCATTGGGGAATGGGCTCTGGCAAACGACATACACTTGAAGGCGCTCCACCTCCCGGGGGAGTCAAACTTGGAGGCGGCGGGCTCAGCAGGCTGGGTGCAGACAATTACTAATGGCAACTGTACGATCAGGTCCTTCAGGGGATCTTCAACAGATGGGATCATCCATAGGTGGGTCTCTTCGACACCTCGTACAACAGGAAGTGCCTGCAGTTTGCATCCTGGCAGGGTCAAGGGTCTATGCTCTTTAGGCGATGCGTTACAGATACAGTGGAATAGCATGAACGCATCTACCTTTCCTCCCACTGCTCTGGTACACGGGGTGATCTGCAAGATAAGGGAGTCCCGGCACCTCAGCATCATTCTGGTAGCTCCTTGGGGGCTGGCGAGGCCACGGTTCTTGTAGCTGCTCAGCCTGTTTGACCAACCTCTGATTCACCTATGACTGGGCCCAGCTAATCTACTGTCGGAGCAAAGGGCCACAGTCATCCACCCCACCCTGCAGAAGTTAGCCCTTGCTGCGTGGTTCCTGAACACGTCACTTTAAAGCATCTGCGTCTCTCGCAGGCTAATCCAGACGACATACAGGGTGCTAGGAGCGATGCTACTAGGCGCCAGTACAAAAGCAATTGAACTAGATTTTGCCAAGAGCGGAGTTTAAGGAGGTTGATCCTCTTACTTGCACGTTGGATGATGTGCTTTCCTTCTCCGCACACCTTGCACACTCATGGGTGCAAATACACATGCCGCACCTATCGGCGGCCATTGGAGCCTACCGGAAGTCTGAGGAGGAAGTTTTCTCATCCTTGTTGGGGAGAAATTTTCATTCCTGTACTAATTCCCTTCAACCTTAGAGACCCCCAGCTCTTTTGTTGAACTTTATGACTTTGTATATTTTATCCTGGAGCGAGTGAGACCTTTTTCTCACTCATGTATTTTTGATCTGGTTTGGACTCTTTCTGTGATTTTAGAGTCTGACAAACTCTATAGACGTCATCTTTTGTATGGTGACACACAGCACCTTAAGTGCAGTGTCGCAGAGAAGTCCTTTGGATTTCTCATAATGTTTAAATACCTTCTCTTGTATAAACTGTTTCCAAGAGTTGTAAAGTGAATTTGACTTTACTTACCCCTTTCTCTCTGTAGACCCAGCACACACCATCTTATGTGGAGTGCTGGGGTGTTACTTGGTAGCTCCTTTGTATACGTACTAATGTAACATTTATGTTACTCTCACTACATTTAATGGCTGGTGGCAGTGATTTAATTTTCCTACTATTGTGCATTTTTACCGCAGGCTGACTCCTCGGCTGCAGTATTGCACCCGTGGGTGCCCAGTTTGTCAAAATGGCCCGGTCTACTTTTTCACCATTTCTTGCTTGTGAGGTCTTTTTTGTGTTTTACTCTGTGTGCCAAACCTGGTTTGACTTCTTTGTTCATTTTGTGTTTGGTGGGATTCAAGGCTGAAGTGCGCCTTGGGCTTCTGTCTGGCAGGGCAGGAAGCGAGGGAGGTGCCTGAAACTCCCTGTCCTTGTTCTCATTGGTTACCTTAATGCACCCAGTGCTGATTGGCTGGCTGTCCTTGGAGGACAGCCACCCTGCTGTGAGTGATGGCTAGGCTGCAAATAAATGGGAGAAACCTGCATAAAAGGCGAAGTCTCTTGAATAGAAGGCAGAGTTGACCACTGGAGGTAACATCCGATGAAGAAACAAAGAGAAGCTTGCTGTTACCCCCTAGGCCCTTGAAGTGCCCGGTGAAGCCCTGCTGCAGTGCTGAAGCTCCAGTGAGAAGCCCAGAATGGATGCCTTCTTGCAACTCTCCCCCTCCCACCGCCCCTTCCCAAGACTAACTTTACTGTGACCCCCTCTCCCTGCATGCTGCACTTCCTTGCTGCTGCACTTCCTTGCTGCTGCTCTTCCTTGCTGCTGCTGGTACACAGTGCCAGGGGACAGACACCAGAAACAAGTGCATAGTCTTTACAATTAAAAAAAAAAAAATTCTTTAGTTTATTACAAACATCTTCTCATGTCAAATCTGCTCATAATAAACCGAAGTCCACATCATGAGATTACATCCTAGTTTGGGGCTTATTGATATTTGGACGTGTACAGCTATTTCACCAATATGTTGTCAGTCAATTGCTGAGCAGATTAACTTAAAACTTCTGCCTGATAAGTCTGCCACTAGTCATCCACGTTGCTATTAGTCAGGCATAGTTTCCCATTAATTGACTTCTTTGGATTGCCCAGATGTTTAAGCGATTCCATTTCCTTTGCGCAGAATCGACATTGGTTGTCTAAATCTGTCTGTTTAATAAACATTTCCTATGCATATAGATTTAAGTCTCAGGAATTGCATCGTCTTTAAGCCAGACCTGATTTCCAGTTAGATCCCAACGTCCCTCCTGAAGCAGGACCACCCAAGCCTGAGCCACCTCAAGAGTGCTGGACCTCAGAAGCAAGGGGAGCCCTCCCGGTGTCCAAGAACTGCGGTGGTGCTTTTGACCAGTATTTGAAACCGCAAACTGCTGCTCATTCTTAAAGAGCCCATTGCTTCTGCCGACTTTAAAACCAGTTTGGGAGTCCCCAGACGTCCTCACTCTTGTCCCCACGACTGAGGCCCAGGAACTCAGGACTGCAACAGGATCAGAAGCCAGCTGGATGGTCTTCTTCCAACCTAAGGTATCATCTTAACTAAAGGGGTACCTTTTTGGTTTAGAGTTTTTGTTCTCACTGGAGACTAACAGTAGCTGCATTTTTCTGCAGCATTGCCCTTCACAAACCTAACAGCTTGTGGGCCTACAGTGATTATTTTTCTACAAACTCTGAATAACATTTTGCAAGACTTTTAATTGACTTTGGCTGTTTTAGCTCCGTGCAGATTCTTCTTACCCCATTGACTTTGGTTTTAACTATCCCTCATAGGAGTTACATAGGTTAAACTTGTTTTGCTGGGAAAGGTCTAACCTAGAACTCATTGGAAAATATTGGAAAGTATTCACATGCTGTGGTAACATTTTTCCTTCCCTAACCTTTTCCACAACCTCAGTATTGCATTAAGTATAAAAAAGTGATTTCTGATGCTTGTTAACTTACTTAGAATCACATGCTGTGCATATAGTCCGACATCCAGTGGTCACTGGGGAGTATTGCATCTTGTCTTTCGAGAACCGAAAGGGGATGGCAACATGGGCGTGTCTGTAACACTATACCCAACGGGAGGTGTAGTGTAACCAAAAACGCTCACGTGTCGAGGTCCCTCAGTTTTTTTTTCTGCCCAGCATACTGGTCGCCTTATGCAGAGCTCGCCCAGAGACATTGCTAATTGTTCCATCTACCTTTGGTTGAATATATTTTATTTAAGATCGCCCTCACCGTCCTGCATATCGATGGCTGTTCCCGATATCCGCCGAAGCCTCCATGGACCTTCAACGGACGGTGATCCAATCAGTGTTGCCGACCACTTGGCCGGGCCTTACAGCCAGCCTACACAGTAGGGAGAGTGGGGTCGAGGGTGGACATTTTTGTTAAATCTGAGAATGCCTTTCCCTTTCCTCCCTCTTTCCTCTCTGGTCATCGTCACTTTCCCTATCCTCAGCTATGGAGAGGACTCCCTTTTAGGTTTTGCCCCATTTGCAAGGGCAAATTTCCTTGGAGAGATGAGCATCTACGGTGTAACTGTTGCTTGCCCCTCAATCATGACGAAAGTTTGTGTGGCTTGCAAGCTCCTCCGTCCAAAGACATTGAAGGAGCAGTTTGTCCAGTTGTGGGCGGCTTATGGGATGGTGAAGGCCGAGTTCTCCCGCAACTGCCGATTGCAACGAGGGCATCGGAGACGAGCAGGCCTCCGACTCAGAGGTCGTTGACCTTTCGGCGGAGCGATCACGCTCCACGTGGTCTGTCTCCGGCCCCGTCGGCCACGGCTCAGCCACTGCTATGGGGACTGTACACTGGCGAAAAAGACGAAAACTCTCAACTCACTAACACACAACCTCCAGCCAGGCTTCGACAGAGTCGAAGACTAACACAGCGCCAACGGGCACATGGGAAGTTTCGTCCGTGCCTGCCGACCGTCATGATCGGCAGCCCTCCCTGCAGCCGCAGATGTGCCTAGCAACCGGGCTCTCTAAATTGAAGGGCGCTACCCCCAATGGTCCAAGAACTGTCGAGCCCATCATAAGAAGGCGTCCGCCGACGACAAGGCCCTGGTTCTGCCGAAGACTATACAACCACAGGCCCAGGCTACGCGTCTCCCTACTGCGGAGGATGTTATCGAAAGCATTGTGAGAATTGTTTCGGCGGACGCTCAGAAGCCTCGGTCAAGGGATTCTCCAACGCCCATGGGAAAGCCCAAGGATTTGTTGAGATCCAAAGCTAGGCTAAAGGAAGTTCCGGAACCCACCACTAAGCCTAAGGAGAAGCACAGGGACACGCAACCTCAGACGGTCCTCCGGAAAGAGTTTTCAGATGGCAAAGGTTTTTCTTGAGCGTTGAAACAAAAATCTCAACGCTTGGCGTCAGATGATTGTATACAAGAGCCCTTTCCACCTCTAGACGACTCTGGGCCTTCTGTTTGGGCTAGGGAAATATTTGAGGGTTGTATGGAGAGGCTTGAAAGGTTTGTAACCCTCTCAGAGCAGTCCAACCCAAAAGACCATGGGAACAGGGCCTTTTGCCACCTCTGGCTAAAATTCCAAGACACTTTAATCCCTCGCAGGAGGAAGATGTGTCCACTTAAGAACTCACCGAGGAAGAGATCCCTGCAGACCCTTACCCTCAGGATGATGATTCCCTTCATTGACCCTGAGGATATGCATAACCCCGTACCGGGGTTGGGGGGGAACCCTGATATGGATGACACTGTGCCCTGGCATTCTCGTGATCCTTCACCAGATCCTGATGCCTGGTGTTTAAATTCCCCCAGACCACTCCGACTAGGCAGACAAATGACATTCAGCGCCATGTTGGGGAAATCAGCAGAACATTTCAAGATCGCCACCGATTAAGCTGTTGCTGATGCTGAATTTGTAAGACAAATTCTTCAAGAGAAACCGCCGGCCAGCCAGGCTATTCCTCTACTAAATTCAATTAAAAAGCGACTGGCTCCCTTGCTATTAACACCTGCCCTCACAAGAGCAGTTAATCCAGGGATAGAAAAGATATTTCGGCTGCCCCCGATCCCCTTTACATCAGGTCACTCCACCCCAGACTTACTGGTGGTTGCCGCTACTGGGAAAAGGGCAGGGCTTCCCCAGTCAAACAGAGAGGCACCCCCTGACAAGGAGTGTAAAAAAAACCTCTACCCCCTGGGAAAGAGGGTCACGGTTGCATCAGTGTTTTGTACGCGCACCGCTAACAATACTGCTTTGTTAGCCAGCTATGCGGACTCTCAATGGGCCATATTACAGGAAGGCCTGCAGGAGGTTCCTGAACCGCTACAGACTAGTCTTCTGTCCACAGTAACCGAGGGCAGATAAGTAAACCAAAGTATACTCAAGAACACTTTGGATTCCGCTGAGACAGCGGGTCAATCTTTGGCCCATGGCACCCTCCTAAAGAGACGTGTGGCTAAGAAACTCTGGGTTCAAGCCAGAAACTCAAGCCTCACTTATTAATAAACCGTTGGAAGAATCAAACCTATTTGGGAGAGCAGTCAACCAAGCTCTGGAGACTGCAAAGGAGGAGCACGCACCCTTAAGACGCTAGATCAAATCACACAAAAGCCCTCCACAAGGTGTGGAACTGGGTCCAGATGCCTTTTTCGTGGCCACTGCTTCCCTCAAAACCAGTACACCTTGGGGAATAAATTGGTCCTCTCCACAAGGAACTAGCGTTGCGGAAAAGAAGGGGCCGGAACTCTACCCGCAGAGGCTCCCCGGCCTCAGGTTAAAAATGACCCAAAGATCTGGGTCCCCTCCCATGCCTCCCCGGTCGGGTGCCGGCTAACACCGTTCCTTCAGGCATGGGAGGGGATAACTACGGACCAGTGGGTACTGAACACCAGACCGTGGCCCACGGGTACTGTATAGAGTTCTGCCGGTCCCCAAAGATCAGACCTCCACGCGCCACACGACTGACGCCAGACCTTATACGTATCCTTCCGGAAGTCGAAACACTTCAAGAAAAGGAAGCCATAGAGGTCGTACATTTCACAGGTAAACGAAGATATTTATTCACTGTAATTCCTTGTACCCAAAAAGGATCTCTCCATGCGCCCTGTATTAGATCTGCGCCCAGCGAACACATTTTTAAAGTCTCAAAAGTTCTGCACGGTCACTCTACAGGAAGTAATAACATGGCACCACTGGATTTGAAAGATGCATACTTCCACATTTCAATGTTGCCAGCGCACAGAAAATAACTCAGATGCATGATACAAAACAAACTATCAATTCAAGGTACTACCCTTCGGCATAGCCTCCGCACCAAGGGTATTTACAAAGGTACTAGCAGTGGCAGCAGCACTGCGGCGCAGGCAATCCATCCCGGTTTATCCATACCTCGACGACTGGCTCATAACAGGGGAATCCTACAAAAAATGTCTCCACTATAGACCTTTTATTCAGCCTGGGATTCGAGGGATTGGTTCTTCTGACGTATTCCATGTATGACAGGTAATCACCACAGCTGTGCTGCTTCGGAAAATTTCCTACGTCGATATGCTGTCCTCGAGGGCCTCCGTCGAGCCGACGTCACTGGATGTTATAAATAGGACGCACAATGCCCATAGCCTCAGTTCCGTTTTTTCCACGAACGTGTTCGCTTCGGAGATCTCGCCGCGCCTCGGTTCTTCTGAGTTTTTCTATCTGTTCTTCAAACCCGTTTGTGAAGATTTCCTGATGTCTTCGTCTTCTACCACGCGACCGGGTTTCAAGAAATGCCGGTCTCTGTCAGAATTCCTCTCCTGCAGAATGGGATTCATTTTGTAAGGAGATTTTGGTGTTTTTTCAGTTCTAGGGCTCTGTTCCGTCCGTGCCATCGAAAAATGCCGGCAGGTAATGTGCTAGAGCCACCGTTCGCACGCCTTTGGGCTCGAGCGGTCAGCGCGATCACTGGGAACCTTAGAGGTCCCTGTCGGACACGGTGTATCGCTCTAGCCATGCCCGTTCCAGGTCCCGGTCCTCGACGCCCTCGAGACCGTCGGAGCCAGTGAGGTTTTCGAAGAAGACAATGCCATCGGTGCCATGTCCGTTGGGACTCTCGAGGATCCTCCTCGGAGGAAGTCATCGGCGCCGAGGCAGTCGAAGCACAGGCTCAGTGCTCCGCCCTCGAGGCCTGTGTGGAAGCGATCGGTGCCACGCTCGACGCCGATTCTGTCGAAGCCTTTGCCTTTCGAGGAGGCTTTATCGGAGGTGCCTCGTGGATCTGTGAAAACTTTGAGTAAGGCTTTGGCCAAGTCCAAACATGTGCCTTTTTCTGTGCCCTCATCTAGGGATTTATTCCAGCCTCTTGATTATATATCTGAGGTGGATGAAGGGTCTGAGGAAGGTCTGGTTCCTGAGGAGGTGCCTGAAGACCTCTTATCTGGTCATAGCCAGTTGGAAGACCTGCGTCAGTCTTTGCATGACGCCAGTGGTCCAGACACCTCCCCGGAGGTTGAGTTTGGCAGGCCTGAGCTGGGTCCGCATGCTGAATCCTCGTACTAGCGCCTCATGTCGAGGGTGATTGAGTACTTTGGGTGGTCTGCGCCACCAGGGGATTTGGTACTGCCATTCCATATGGCCTTGCAAAGAAGGGTGGCAGTGGCTTGGACTGCTCCGGCGAGTCTCCCGGCTGTGGGCAAGTCTTTGCCGAAAAAATACCATCCAGCCAGTAGTGATCCCAGCTCCTTGACTACGCACCCCAATCTGGAGAGTTTGGTGGTGCAGGCGGTTACGGCCCCCGGCAAAAGAGGCGTCGTACCCTACTATCCCTCCTGATGGGGACGACGGGCATTTTGATGGCTGGGCGAAGAACGTTTTTTCTTCAGGGGGTATGGCTTTACAGGCTGCCAACTCCGTGTGTGCCTTAGCACGTTTCACTCATACTCTGTGGAATTCTCTTTGGCGGCTGAACACATTCCCGAAGGGGAGGTTCAGGATGGCAAGGATGCCATGTGTGAAACCGTTCAGTCGGGTCTGGACATGGCAGATTGTCAGCCGGTCCATGGCGGCGAGCACCGTAATGTGCAGATTTGCGTGGTTGCGGAAGTCGGGGTTTGCTCCTGATGTGCAAGCCAGGCTTCTCAACATGCCCTTTGATGGTGAACATCTTTTTGGCAGCAAGGCTAAGAGCCTTGAGAGGTTGCAGACCTCCAAAGCTGCAGCGAAGTCATTGAGCGCTGCATGTAGCCAACCTCTGCCTTTTCGTCTTAGGCGACAGCAATGAAGGGGAGGTTCCTTTCGATACTACTCTTCCTTTGGTATATCGAGAGAGGCTGCAAGTCAAAGGGGCCACCGTAGGAGTGCCAGAGGTGGAAAACAAGGTACTAGAGGTGCCAAGGCCGCCCGGGCAATTGCCTCTTTAACCTCAGGTACTGCCTCTTCAGCTCAGTCATGAGGCCATGTGCCATGGAAGGCTGGCGCAGCATCTTGTAGAATGGCGTGCCATTACTTCAGATGTTTGTTCTGGAGATCATAGCCCACGGCTACGGTCTTCCTTTCCGGCAGAGGCCTCGTGACAATCCACCGGAGAAGCTCCTTGAAGAGTCCGGATCTGCTCCTTGCGCAGGAAATCAAATCCCTGTTGGAGAACGGCGCCATAGAACTGGTGCCTGTAGTGGAGAGGAACAAGGGATGGTATTCCCCTTATTTTTTGATCCCGAAGAAAGATGGGGTGATTGAGACCCATCATGGACTTGCGCGGTTTGAACAAGCTCCTAAGGAAGGACAAGTTCAAGATGGTTACTCTCTCTCTCGCTCAAGTCCTCCAGGCCCTTCGACTGCAGGTCTGGTTGGTGTCTCGACCTCAAGGACGCTTTTTTTCATGTGCCGATTTATCCCAAGCACAAGTACCTGAGGTTTGCGGTTGGCGAATTGCATCTTAGTTTCGGGTCCTGCCGTTTGGATTGACCTCTGCCCCGAGGGTCTTCACCAGGCTCATGGTGGTAGTGGCAGCGTATCTTAGGAAAGGGGTGGGGGATTCACGTCTACCCCTACTTGAACAATGGGTTGATGAAGACACGCTCTCCTGAGCAAGTCTTGGATCATCTGTCAGTCACAGGTTTATCCCTAAACTTAAAGAAGTCCCACTTGACGCCAACACAGCGGCTCCAGTACATCGGAGCAGTGCTCAACAAATCTCTGGGGCTGTGTTCGCCTCCCCAGGTGAGGGCTCATCACATTCTGCAGAGGGTGCACAAGTTTCAACTGGCTCAGAGTCTCTTGGTGTTAGTTATTGACGTTGCTTGGCCTCATGGCATCCTGCACTCTTTTGGTGCCAGAGACACGGCTGCAAATGAGATCTCTGCAGTGGGCTCTCTAGATGCAGTGGTCAGTCCTCCGGCAGGATGTTGGATCCCGTTCAGGTGCCGCCCTCGGTCGCCCAGGACCTTCTGTGGTGGGCCGCCGAAGGCAATCTGATGAAGAGGGCTACGTGTTGGCTTCCCTGGCCGGAGGTGACTATCGTGACGAACACATCCCTCACAGGATGGGGAGCTCATGCCAACGAGTTGACAGTCAGCGGTCGTTGGTCTCCGGAGTCCAGACTCCATATCAATCTGTTGGAGCTGCGGGCCGCCGGGCTTGCCCTGAAGGCTTTTCTGCTGACTGAGAGGGAAGAATGTCCTCATTCTGACAGACAACACAGTGGCCATGCACTACCTCAACAATAAGGGGAGGTGGCAGGGTCACTTCCTCTGTGCAGAGAGCCGATGCAGCTCTGGTTCTGGGCCATCCAGCAGGAAATTTCGATCTCGGCACTGCATCTGGCCAGAGACGAAAACGAGATGGCAGACGCTCTGAGCAGGCAGAGCACGATCTCTCACGAGTGGGAGCTGGCTCAGGAGATTCTCCTGGAGATCTTCGCCCTTTGGGGTGTTAGGCAGAATCATGTACAGTTCCGTTGGGGAGCACTACAGAAGAGTAGGACTACAAGTAAGGGCAATAAACCCCCTTTGGTATCCGTCTGTACCACAAAGATTTAGTTGGTAGCTGTGGCTGAGCAGTCAGACTTATCTCAAGAGGGAGTTGAGCAGTATTCTGGTTTTACACAATAGGCCCGCAGTACTATGTAACAAGGAAACACTGACCAAAGCTTTGTAGTAAAACAAATATATATATATTTATTTTATACACTTCTTGTTAAACACATCAATCACTGTTCTTAAGCAAGTTAGATTCGGTCAAAGAAAATATACACAACTCCCTAGTTAAATTGTAGACCAGTTTGAGCTAGAGTGAAAACTGAGCAAAACGGCACAGTGAAAACCAAACACAAATGGCACTCTAGCAGTTTCTCACAAGGGAGGGAAGGCACAAGTTATACAGAAATATCATCTTACACCCCCTAACACTTCCCTTAAGTTTGTGAACCAGTTTAAGCAAGGCAGTACTTCAGTGTAGAAAATACTTAAATGAAAACTGAGCAAAATGGCACTTCACAAGGTTTAAAAGTGGGGAGGAAAGGTGTTAAGGAGAATTCTCCTTCTAGGGCTAATGTCCCTCACCTAGTGAGTCCCACAGCAGCTTTGCTGGAATTATGGAGTTTATGTTGTCCACCTGGTAAGAGTGTACATCTTATTCTACTCTTACATGTGTTTTTACCTATGTGTTTTACTCATTGTGTGATCTTGGGCACTGGAGCACACCACTCCAGGGCCCCTGTTCTTGTGCGGTTACACAGCACCTTTAGTGTAGTAACCCAGGGTTGTCTTTTAGACTTCCCCTCTGACTCCATTTCGCTGGGGCTGACTACTGTCCCCCAGAGAAAGGTAAAGTTGGGATTTACTTTACATAGTCATTTTTACCACAGACCCAGTACACCCCATCTTACATGGAGTACTGGAAAGGGCTAATCGGTACCCCTTTTCTGTCTGTACCTCCCTGAGCATTGTTTTGCTCTTAACATTTAGACTTGGCCTGTGGCAGTGGTATCTTCCCTAACTTTTCTACTGCGATTATATTAGATAAACGTGGTACTGTTCTTGGCTATTATATTAGCCTCGAACATAAACCCGCTTGACCAAATCGTCTTTCTTTTGGCTCTGGTTGGGTTTATTCGCCATTTCTTTTTTTTTAAAGTCCTTCTTGTGTTTTACTTTGCATGGCAAACTAGGTTCGCCGCCTTTGTTCACCTTTTTTTTGGCGGGCTTCTGCAGAGACGCCCTCCTCAAGGCGCCCGAGTGTCTAGATGGGCTGAATGTGAGGTAGGGGTGTAGTCACCCCCTGCACCAGGGTATCCTAGGAAACCCAAGTCACACTTTGCCATGATTGGCTGAGGTTGTTCTCCCGAATGGACAACCCCCTTGCTGCGTGATTGACAGCCAGGCTGTGTGAATGGGGGTTTTGCGCATAAAAGGCAGGTCTCTTGGGCTAGAAGTCAGTCGCCTCTGGAACTACAAGGAACCGAAGAGAAGCGGAGAAAACGACGGCTGCGGCAACTCCCCCGTCCCGGTGAAGCCCTGCTGCAGTCCTGAGCTAGCTACACTTCGACTAAGAGGAGATCCAGTCCGGAGTCGTCTTCCCTTGAGCCTGGTGGGGATAAGAGCTCATCTTCAGCCAGAGATCTGCGCTGTGGTCGAAATAGCTGCACACTGCTGTAGTGGTCCGGATAGCCACCTGCTGAGCCTCTCCTGTTTTTAAGGAGCACACCTTTTCGTTGTCGCTGCTGCCGGCTTCATCCCTGTGTGGTGCAGACCCCCTTCAGACGTCCTCCACAAACGAAGCTCCAGGAATCGTGGGTCTGCGGGAAACCAACTGCCAGGACTCCAGCTGCATGGTGGAAAATAAGGTACTGTGTTCTACTCGAGGTAACTGGGTGAATCCCTTTTCTTCCTCCCCAAGGCTTGTCCTTGTCTTCCCTCCTTCTTATAACTTTTGCTTCCGAACATTGACAATATTCAAGTACTCTTGGGCTATACGGAATCGTGAACTGTAACGGTGTGATCTTCGGCACAGGCCTCCGGTGTCATCTAAACCTGGTTTTGACCCTTTGACTTTTGAACTCCTGTTTCTCAGTGTTACTCGATATTCTCCAGCATGGGGTCTGGCATGGATTCACATGCTCATGAATATTCCCCGTCGTCAGGCTGGGAATCCTCGGTAAAGAAAAAACCAGTATCAGTTTCGTTTCTGATCTGTCTTTCGTAGCAATAACCAATCACTGGTCTCTGCGTCATACTGACCACAGCCAATGACTGCCCTCTACCTAAGCACCGCCTCTGGCAGCCATCTTCAGATTTTTACCGCACGTTCATGTGTTGGGATCCTCGTGCTATTGCTCTCGAGCGTTAGTGCTAATTTTTCGCGCTTTTTTCACAAAAACTTCGATTCTTCGGTCAAAGAGCCTCAAGCTCCACCGATACTACATCCGATCTACGGGGACCCGTGTCGGATTCATCTGTGCCCCTCAAGGGTGAAGATTTCGTCGAGCTACGCTTCGGAGGACTCCAGAAGCTTCTCAGGCCCGGTCTCGGAGATGGCCCAGGAGAAGGGAAGCTCGACGCCCGGAAAGCTGTTCAGGGTCTGCCCTGGATGCCAGCTGCAGAACGTCTTTAAGGAGGACGAACACTCTTTCTGCCTTTACTGCCTTCATGAGGACAAAACGCACGTGGAGAAGGACTGTGCGTTTTGCGGCGACATGTCGGAACGGACCATGAAGGACCGTCATCAACGTCTCGCCAACTGGCTGCAGGGTAAGAGCCCGTCTGGCGAGAAGAAGAAGAAATCCGAGCGGTCTTCTAAGACCTTTGAGGGCGCCCCGGCGACGGGGGCCCAACATAAGGCCAAGCACCGCGAGTCCGCTGGCACCGGGAGCGCCGAACGGTCGGGCTCTACGGACGCCAGGCAGGGCGCACCCTCCCCGGCACCATCAACCACGAGCCAACGCTCTGGGTCGGGTAAGAGGAAGGCCGAGCACCCGGCGAAGCTCCTGGAGAGGCCCCGGTCGAGCTCGAAGGCAGAGGAGCGTGGCAGTGCCCCCTCCCTCAAGGACAAGGCGGTGAGCGCACCTAGGGTGGTGAAGGCCTTGATCCATCCGACCAAGCCCTCTATCGAAACGGTCGCGGCGGCCCTGGCCCAGCCTGTGGAGGCTACTCCAGTGGTGGCGACCTCAGGGCCCAGAATCTCCCTGCCTCCTCGGAGGGAGTCTTCTTTTATGCCCATCGATAGGACCCCCGTGAAAACCTCCGTGGAGAAGAAGGGGGGGCAGGGCGTCGTCGTAGATTCGGCCTCAACCTCAGAAGAAGAGCTGGTCGAGGTCTTAAGCCACGGCCTAGGCGTGGAACAAGACCAGCCCGTCGGAATGGGTGCCGACGCAGGCGACGACGACGACATCGTCGAGGATGCCGACGGGGCCCCTGCTCGCCCGTCGGATTCCCCTCTGCCAGCGCCGCGAGACAACTCGGCGGCCATTTTGTTGGCCATACAGTCCTTATGCACTGAGATAAGGACGAGGCTACCGTTACCGACGGAGGAACCTCTCCCGTCGGGGGATCCAGAACCGGGACCTTCTGGTGTTCCCCCTGCCAAGAAAAGAAGGATCCATCCTCCACCTCCTTTTCAACCGTCGCGCCCCGTCCAGCCCTCCTCCCCGTCCACCCGAGGGGATGATACGGGGACTGACACGGCAGCGACGGGTACGGACGACGAGGCATACGACGAGGATTTTCCGTCGTCGCCCCCCACCAGGGCTTCTCCGCCCGACGAGATCGGATCCTTCCATTCCATGATCTCCAGGGCTTCCGAGCTTTTTCAACTCTGCCCCGAGGAGAAGAAAAAGGAAGGCTTCCTTTATCAGCGGCGCGAGGCCAAGAGGAAGACGGTCCTCGCAGTGCCTCTGTTGGACGACATTTGGGATGAGGGTCTTTCCCTCCTCAAGAACCCTTCCACGACGCCAGCTAGAAGAGACCGGTACGAGAAGAAGTACCGGGTCCCGGACACGGCCCCCCTATGCCTCCGGGCGCAGCCTACCCCGGACTCCGTCGTCTCCGCGGCGGCCAGGAAGAAAGCGGGGGGGGGGTGCGGCCTCCACATCGACTTCCCCGCCGGACGGCGAGGGAAAGAAATTGGATGCTATGGGACGTAGAGTCATCTCGTCGGCAGCGACGACGATTAAAGCGGCCAACGCCTTGGCTATCGTAGCCCGCTACGACAGGGAGCTCTGGTACAAGATGGCTCCCCTGCTGGATTTTCTGCCGGACGACAAGAGGGCTGAGGCCCTTGAGATCCTCCAGGAAGGCGAAGTGGCTTCGGACCACGCCATCACCGTGGCGACGGACATCGCCGACGCGGGGTTCCGCCAGCTAGGCAACGGCGTTTGCCTTCGACGTCGTGGATGGCTCAAAGCTACGGATTTTCGGCAGGACGTCCAGACCAGAGTCCTGGACATGCCCTTCGACGGGAACAACCTGTTTGGGAAGACGGTGGACGATTCCCTCCAGGCCATCAAGGCGGATACTGAGACGGCCCGGGCCCTGGGAGTCCTGCAGCAACGACGGACGCCCTTTCGGAGCGGCGGAGGCAAGGGCGCCTCCAAAGGTTCCGGTGGCGGTTTCGCTTCCTACCGTCAAGCGGCCCGCTCGTCGTCGCAAGAGGCCTACAGAGGACGAGGCAAGTCTAGCGGACCCCGCCGTCGTCGCCAAGGAGGTCAAGGCGGCAAGGCCGCGTCCAAGCAGGATTGAACCGGCCGTGGGGTCGGGCCCCCACCGAAGCACCCCGGTGGGAGGCCGGCTGGCGGGCTTCGTCAGCGTGTGGGAGTCCATCTCCACCGACCGTTGGGTGCTGGATGCCCTGGCCCGGGGCCACGCGCTCGAGTTTCAAAGAAGGTGCCCGCGCGTCCCCCCCGTGGCCAGGAGAGAACTTCACGTCCCTCAACTTCTCCTGGAGGTAAAGGCGATGCTCAGAAAGGGCGCCATCGAACTCGTCCCAAAGAGGCTTCGGGGCTCCGGAGTCTACTCGCGGTACTTCCTCGTGAAGAAGAAGACGGGAGGATGGCGCCCCATCCTAGACCTGCGACGGCTGAACAAGTTCATCAAGGCGCAGAAGTTCAGGATGGTCACCTTACAGCACGTCCTGGGTCAACTGGAGGAAGGAGACTTCCTGTCGTCGTTGGATTTGGAGGATGCCTACTTCCACATTCCAATCCTAAAGGGGCACCGAAAATTCCTCAGGTTCGTGGTCCAAGGGCGGCATTACCAGTTCAAAGCCCTTCCCTTCGGACTGCGGTCGGCACCCAGGGTATTCACCAAGTGCCTCGCACCGGTGGCGGCGCAGCTGCGCCGCGAGGGGATTCACGTCTACCCCTACCTGGACGACTGGCTCATCCGCGCCAAGACGAAGGAGCTCGCCGTGGTCCACACGGCAAGGACCGTCCAACTCCTCACGGACCTGGGATTCTCCGTGAACTACACCAAATCCCACCTGGTGCCCGCGCAAGTCGCACTGTTTCTGGGAGCGAGGCTCGACACAGTGTCCCTTCTGGCCTCCCCGTCGGAGGAGAGGACCAGGACCATCTTGGGCAAGGTGCAACGGATGCTGGTGGCCGACGCGGCCAAAGTGAGATCCATCAAGTCCCTCCTCGGGATGATGTCTTCCTGCATCTACCTCATTCCCATGTGCAGGCTCCGGATGCGCCCGTTGCAAGAATTCCTGGATGCGCGCTGGATCCAGACGACGGGCAGCTTCGAGGAAAGGATCAAGCTCGACGAGAGTTTCCGGCGAGCGATACGGTGGTGGGGCACCCGCGCGCATCTGACGGCGGGCATGGACTTCCAGACCCCAGCCCACCAGGAGACTGTGACCACGGATGCCTCCCTGGAAGGGTGGGGAGCGCACACCGAAAATCTGCACGCGAGGGGACTCTGGCTCCCGACGGAGAAGTCCCTGCATATCAACGTCCTGGAGCTCCGTGCAGTGTTTTGGGCCCTCAGGTCCTTCCTTCCGTCCCTGAAGGGCAAGGTGGTGAGGATCTTCACCGACAACACCACCACCATGTTTTACATCAGGAAACAGGGTGGAACCAGGTCCCCAGCGCTGTCCAAGGAGGCGCAGGACCTGTGGCATTGGGCCGTCGCCCAAGGGATTTTTCTGGTGCCGTTTCATCTGGCAGGGATAAAAAACACCATCGCCGACTCACTCAGCAGGGAGCTGCGCTCGTGCCACGAGTGGGAACTACGGCAGGATCTAGTGGATCGCCTCTTCCGACGGTGGGGCACACCCCAGATCGACCTGTTCGCGACGGCGACGAACACCAAGTGCCGGAGGTTCGCCAGCAGGTTTCCCCAGACGAGGAGCATGGGCGATGCTTTCTCGTTCCCCTGGGAGGGCCTGTTCCTCTACGCGTTCCCTCCCTTGCCTCTGCTAATCCGGCTCGTCAACCAGCTCAAGAGGTCACGGTGCAGGATGATCCTCGTCGCACCTGCGTGGCCGAGGCAGATATGGTTCCCGGACCTTCTGGACTTGTCAGCGTCCCCGCCGATCAAGCTGCCGGCGGACGCAGACCTACTCTCCAGGGAAGGAGGCGCCATCCTCCACCACGACCCGAAGTCGCTGAACTTGCAGGCCTGGCTCCTGCAGCGCTAGAGTTTGGAGGATACGACATACCGGCCGATTGCAGAGAGGTTCTTGCAAAGGCCAGGGCGTCCTCGACTCTTAAATGCTACGGACACAAATGGAAGAGGTTCTCTGTCTGGTGCCACGCACAGAAGATTAACCCTCTACGGATTACGGCTCCCCAAGTACTGCCGTACCTGCTGACGCTGGCCAAAGCTGGACTGGCACACGCGTCCATCAAGATTCATCTTGCTGCGATCTCCCGATACACCAGAACCACGGGTCGGACGTCCTTGTGGTCTCATCGTCTGGTGAAAGAGTTCATGAAGGGACTATTCAGATCGTTCCCGCCGGTGAAGGCTCCGGCCCCGGCGTGGGAGCTCAACGTGGTGCTGACCAAGCTCATGGGACCTCCGTTCGAGCCTCTGCACTCGGCCCCGTTGAAGTTTCTATCGTGGAAGACAGCTTTTCTCGTGGCCATCACCTCCGCACGACGAGTGGGTGAGATCCAGGCCCTTTCCTGCAAGGCCCCGTACTTGACTTTCCACGACACGAGGGTAGTGCTCAGGACGCACCCCTCCTTCATGCCCAAGGTACCGTCGGACTTCCATCTCAACGAACCCTTGG
Organism: Ambystoma mexicanum; assembly: GCF_040938575.1. Taxonomy (NCBI): domain Eukaryota; kingdom Metazoa; phylum Chordata; class Amphibia; order Caudata; family Ambystomatidae; genus Ambystoma; species Ambystoma mexicanum. Next base: position 675,286,336 of record NC_090924.1, on the reverse strand, counting down.
TGTTACCTGTGTTCTTCCCGTCGCCTTCGTCGCCGGCTGAGAGGACTTTGCACTCGCTGGATGTAGCTAGAGCGCTGAAGTTCTACGTGGATCGCACGAAGGGTTTTCGGAAGACGTCACAACTCTTTGTGAACTTTGGACCTGTCAATCAGGGGAAGGCTCTCTCGAAGGCTTCCATCTCCAGATGGCTCTCCGGCTGTATCATGTACTGTCACCGGTTGGCAAACCGACCGCTGCCTGGCCGTCCGAGAGCCCATTCCACCAGAGCGATCGCAGCTACCACGGCGTTCCTATCTGGTGTGCCCCTGCTGGACATATGCAGGGCTGCTACGTGGAGGTCGACGCACACCTTCACGAAATTCTACTGCGTCGACCGGGATTCCAGGGAGGAGTCCAGGGTCGGCCAAGCAGTGCTGCGCAACCTGTTCGCCTGAGGTGAGCCTGGTGAGGAGGTAAGATGCTTAATGTTGAGTTGATGTGATGCTTAATGTTGAGCCTTTGCCACCTCCCGTGGTTGTGCATGTGTGTACTGCTATGTATTCTTTATTCATGAGCATGTGAATCCATGCCAGACCCCATGCTGGAGAAGGAACAAGTTACTTACCTGTAACTGTTGTTCTCCAGCATGGGTCTGGCATGGATTCACATGCGAACCCTCCCGCCTACCCCTCTGCGGCTCTTCACTTGGTCATACTGCCACTTCACGTGCTTCCAAATCTGAAGATGGCTGCCAGAGGCGGTGCTTAGGTAGAGGGCAGTCATTGGCTGTGGTCAGTATGACGCAGAGACCAGTGATTGGTTATTGCTACGAAAGACAGATCAGAAACGAAACTGATACTGGTTTTTTCTTTACCGAGGATTCCCAGCCTGACGACGGGGAATATTCATGAGCATGTGAATCCATGCCAGACCCATGCTGGAGAACAACAGTTACAGGTAAGTAACTTGTTCCTTGTCTACCTAACCTAAATATTGCCTGTGATTTTTGCCTCCAACTCCCTCTGGGTATCTCAGGTGCTAAGTGTTTTTGCCCAGTAGCATTTCATGTCACGGATATGCGTTTATTTAGTAGACCGAACTGTCAAAAAGTGATCGCAACCGTATCCGCGGTATCGTGTTTTGTTCATAACACCGGTTCAGTCAAACATGGGGTACTTACCTTGAGACTTACTGTACAAAGTGAATTGGGTAGTTGTAGTATATTTAACGTGTGGTTTTGTTTGCAGTTTAATAGAGGTGTTGTGTTTATAACTGATGGTTTTAAAATAAACGTACTTATATTTTTCACCTGAAACCTTGAGTGAGTGTTTGCTTGAGTGACAGTAATTGTGGTCCCTTTTGTGTAATCTCTGCTTCTGCTCATATACTCTTGCGATGAGCCTGGCTGCTCTGCTACTGCTACCACTATAACTTAGTAGTATGGGCTTGTACCAAAGGTAAAACTTGTATTGCCACCAGTAGTCTTAATTGTGTGTTGTGGTCCCTAAGGGCACTGCACAGGATTCTGCCTAACAAAAGGGTGGTTATAAGAAGTAGGTGCACCAACACAGTTGAGAAGCAATTTAGAGAAGGCAGTTCTAACAAATTTAGCCAGTCAGTAGGCCGGTGCCAGAGTCGGTGGTACAGGGCAAGGGCCCAGGAGCAAAATGTTCTTGTAGCTGCAGTCAAGTCTTTGGTTAACGATTTTGAAAAGGTGGATGCATAAGGTGAACGACAAGGTTAAAAGAGGTGGGCGGCCAACCCAACAGGTAGGTAAAGGATTTAAAACACCTTTTGCTCTACCACGCAGAAAGGGCGCCTGGCGGAACAATGTACCTTTAAAATAGAAGTGGCTCCTGCGGTGGCGTCTGTTCCTGGTAGTTCCTGCAGTTCGGCAGATCCAGCAGAGGGAGAGGCTTTCGTCGTGGAGGAAGGTTCGAGTTACTGCACTACCCAGGGATGAAACCAGCCGCGGTGCTGCCTGACGGAAAAAAGGTACGCGCCTTTAAATCGCAGTCCGGGTGGACTGGTGCATGGCTATCCGGCCTCCGAGTACAGGGCACTGGCGATTCGACCAAGGCAGGTCCGGGAAGGCAATTGGCAAACTGGTTGGCCCTACCAGCTCAAGGGAAGAAGGCTCTTTCAGATGAAGATCTTCACTCGTCGTGCGGAGAAAAGTGGTGAGATGCTGCAGCAGGGCTTCACTGGTGGTTCAGTTGTTGCAGATGTCTTTGGCTGCTCTCCTCTTCGGCTTCTTAGTTCCAGTGGCAACGTCTTGCTCTTCCAGTCCTCAGGACCCTGCTTTTATACAAAAAGATCCACATTCATACAGCCTAGCTGTCACTCACACAGTGGAGCGGTCACCTTGGCGGGAGACCCTCCAACCTATCAGGATAGAGTGTGACATGGGTTACTGAGGCAACCCTGTCCAGGGGTCCTGTTCCCCCCTCCAACACAATGGACCCACCCCAGGCTCAGTGGCACCAAAAGGAGGGCTTCTTGGCAGAAGCCCACGAAAAGGACTAACAAAGGATCCCCGACCTGGGTTAGCAGTTTAGAGGAAGACACGAGAAAGAGGTTATATTAAATTTCTGGCAAATAAAACCTACCAGAGTAAAGTTAATATTAAAATGCACCAGCCGTATGTTAGAGGCTGTTAGAAAATGTCATTGCCTCGAACAATGGGAAAATCCCATAGGAAAAGATTCGCCATCGAATATTTACGGGCCACCAGCCAGAAACTTTTGAGAGGGACGGTACGGTACCCTTTCGAAAATGAACATAAGGGAAAACTAACCCTTTCCAGTACCTACATAGTAAGATGGGTTGTCCTGGTTTAGTTAATAAAAATTGACTAATAAAGTCAATGGGGACTTTATATGCCCTGGGAGACAGTAGCCAGTCCCAGGGTATGGAGTCTGTTTGGGCGTCGCTCCGACACCCTGTGCACGGAGGGTGCTGTGTAACGCATGTAAATAAAGATGGTTCCTATTGAGGTGAGAAAAACCCGATAGACATTAAACACAAAAATAGCTTAGAACACACATAGCAAAAATGCCTAAGAGTGGGAAAAAGAGTCTCACTCTTAGCAGGAGAAAAAAACAACCCTTCAAATCCAGCAAAGCTGCTGGGGACTCTAGTTAAGGGAAATTACCCATAGAATGAGAATTCTCCCTAACATGGGGGACCCCACAAGTGGATCTCTTCGCCACCAGTGTCAACCGGAAGTGCGAAAGGTTCTGCTCGCGGGAATTTCCTCCAAGAGCAGCCTTGGGGGACGCGTTCGTGGTGAAGTGGTACTTCCCACTGCTGTACGCGTTTCCTCCTGTCCCCGTCATTCCGCAAGTGCTGCGGAGGCTAAGGAGGTTCGGTTCCCAGATGATCCTCATTGCTCCGGCATGGGCCCGGAGAACGTGGTAACCAGACCTTCCCGACTTGTCCATCTGCCCTCCATGCAGTGTTCCCTACTGAGACGATCTGCTCTCACGGGACTGGGGGGGGGGTCAGGTTCTCCAGCCAGAGTTCAGATCACTCCACCTTCACGCTTGGCTTCTCAAAGCTGGAGGTATAAGGATTGGGACCTCCCTTAAGACGTGATGGAGGTGTTGCTTTCGGCCAGACGGCCTGCGACAAAGTCCCTGTACCGTTGCCGTTGGAGAAAGTTCTGCGACTGGTGCAGGGTTCAGAATGTGGATCCTTTTTCATGTGACATTCCTGTGGTTCTGTCTTTTTTGCTTTCCTTATCCCACAAGGGCCTGCAAGTGGGTACCGTTAAAGGTTACCTGGCGGTGCTGTCCATATTTAAGTGCTTGTCTGAGTGTTCTTTTTAAGATTCCTATAATTTCTCAGTTTCTGTAAGGGCTCACTAATGTCTTTCCACCATCACCTTTCCAGGTGCGCTGTTGATTTGAACCTGGTTCTAAAATGCCTAATGGGTGCTCCATTTGAGCTTTACATTCTTGTTCCTTAAGACTGTTAACCCTTAAAACTGTATTTTTAGTTGTGGTTACTTCCGCTCGCAGAGTGAGTGAGTTGCAGGCACTTTCTGTTAAGCCACCCTTCGCAGTATTTCATAAGGACAGGTATGTCCTTGGGGTTCGTCCTTCCTTTCTTCAGAAAGTTGTCGGAATTTCATTTAAGCCAGAAGGTCGTTCTTCCAGCGTTATATCCTCCTCCGCATCCTGGTAAGGAAGAGGAGAGGCTCCATAGGTTGGATCCTAGGAGAGCTTTAAGTTTTAACTTTTCACGCATGTCTCGGGTCGAGGGGACGATCAGCTCTTTATAGGATACGCTGGAAGGCGTTTGGGACAAGCTGTTACTAAGCAGACTTTGTCTAGATGGATTATCTTGGGAATTTCTTAATGTTACCGCTTGGCGGTTAAGGACCCTCCGCTAGGCTCACGGGCCAATTCTACTAGGGGTGTGGCTGCCTCTACTGCTCTGCAGAGGGGTGTTCCCATTCTTAACATTTGTGAAGCAGCCACATGGGCTTCGGTGCATACTTTGGTAAGACACTAATCCCTAGATTCTATCCATGGGCAGGATCTGACCTTTGGCAAGGCGGTCCTTTATTCTGCAATTTAATTGGGCATTCTAAATTTCTAAATTCTTTTCCCCCCTCCATACGTTGGTACTGCTTTGGGAGTCTGTCATAGATATGGAATACGTCAGAGGAACCAATCCCCTCGAAGAACAAGTTACTTTCTTACCTGGTAACGTTCTTTCGATGGGATGTTCCGACGACTTATTCCATATCGTACCCTCCCGGCGTGCCCCGCTTCACAATTTCTTATGCGATTGCATCTTACGTTTCCACAAGGCTTTCTGTGGTCATACTGGCAGAAGATTGGTGCACACGTTCTTGAACAAGCAACTAGAACCCTAAGAAACCACATGTAGAAGCCGCAAGACAGAAGCTAGAAAACTATTAGCACATCCGCATAACCCCGCGTCAAGGAAAACTACAAAGAGCTTTTTGGACTAAACCTAATGATTCTGTAGGAAGATCCTTCCTTGTAAGAAAATAACACCCAACCTATGTGGACAAATTTTCGCCTGCTAATCAAGAAAGCCTGCACACTAAGAAGACCAGTTACTATCATCTCCAAGACAAGGCCAGAGGATTCCTAACTTGGCCAAAGCCCACTTGTAACCCCTCACATTGACCACTCCTGAAGAAAGTCCCAAGACCCACATAGAGGACTGAAACATGTTGAGAATTCTTTTGTCAGTCTAATTAATTAAACTGGCTGAGTGAATTGAATATTCCAGTGAAGGGATGTTCTAATAATGGAATAGAATTAGAATAGAAAAGATAACGATGAATCATAATCGTAACTCTGATCTAGAAGAACTATACAACAGGGATTTGATTAGAGATCAGTAACGTCAGTATCTCTAAGATTTTTTAGAATTGATTGTGCATGTTGTTTGTCTTTGTTAATACGATACATATGTATCTTTTTAGAGGCTTTATTCATGTATTTTAGACAATTTTGTAATTTCTATTAAAATTTGTACTTTTTGAACTAATTGATGGCATTGAGATGAATGGGTAACTGTTGATAAAGGACCAAGTCCTATATTTTCGAGTCTTGTGCAACTCTAAGAGCATCATTCCCATTGACTGCTCTCCCACTAGTATCGTTTTGTACCCAACTAATTTACTTGACTCAGGCCTAGTCTTTAACTCGCTTAAAGTTCACTTAGCTGCTCTTTCAGCCTACATTACATCGCAACAAAAGGTGTCATGGTGGAAGATACAAGTTAAGGCTTTCATGGAGCGAATAAAGAGAATTCACCTTCCCATTTCTAACCCAGCTCCCGGATGGGATCAAAATGTGGTGTTAAGAAGACTTATGGGTTCTCCTTTCGAGCCCATGCATAAATCAAGTCTTAAAGATCTCACTTACAAAACTGCCTTTTTTAATAGCCATTACTTCCATTAGAAGAGTGTCAGTGAACTACAAGTGCTCTGTCCTAGACCCATTTGTAACAGTTCATATAGATAAGGTAGTTCTGCACACTCTCCCTAGGTTTGTGCCTAAATTAATTTCAAAGTTCCATGTGAACCAATCCGTGGAACAACCAGCTTTCTTTCAGAACCCCTCAAACATGGGAGAAAGAATCCTGCACACACTGGGTGTACGTAGGGCAGTTCTGTTTTACATGGAAAGAACTAGACCACTAGGAAAGAGAAATCAGTTTTTCCTTTCAGTGAAAGCCGGTAGAGAGGGAGACGCTGTCTCCAAATCTACCATCTCTAAATGGATTGTCAAATGCATCACACTCTGGTTCTCTCTTGATAAGAGAACTGCCCTTCAAGCCTAGAGCACATTCTACTCTAGGCACTGGGGGTGGCATAGCATTCATTGCAAATGTTCCCCTTTGTAAAGCAGCAACCTGGAGTTCTGTACACACCTTTACAAAACAATATTTCCTAGACACTGCTTCTAGGTCTGATTCTCAAGTGAGACAAGCAGTACTAAGACAGCTTTTCTCTACTGTTCCTTCTCACGTCCTACCTCCAACTCCGGGTGCTGCTCTCTTCTATGCACAGCATCTGATTCTAAGCAGATTGACAAGAATCAGAAGACCTGCATTACTTACCGTAAAAGCATTTCTGATAATTGTATCTGCTTAGATTAACATGCGCCCACCCTTCCTACCCGCTCGGATGGAAGGAACATGGACCCCTTACTATTTTCTCTTTTCTGTACTCACTCACGATATAATCGAAGGGACCTCGACACGTGAGGGATTTTGGGTACACTACACATCACGTTAGGGATAGTGTTGCAGACATTCCCAGTCGACGTCCCCTTTTGATTCTCGAATGACAAGATGCAATACTCTGCAGTGACCACTTGATGTCGGACTATATGCACAGCATGTGAATCTAAGCAGATGCAATCAGAAATGCTTTTACGGTAAGTAATGCATGTCATATCAATGTCCACTGTGTCATAGCAATTGAAGTCTCCTCAGAGTGTAGGAAGTGTCTGTACATCCCAAAAGGTTATCTACTAGGTTATCTTAAAACTGAGGAAGTGTTGTGAAGTGTGTTTTTATTGTTGCATATTGCCCTTTCTAAAGGCTTATTTAAAACGGACGGTTAAATACATTTTTATTAGAAAAGCTTGAATAGAAGTGCTTGAATACTTGTTTTTGTTTGTTTATTTGTAGCGCGCGCCAAAGGTATCAGGGTGCGAGGTCAAGAATGCTTTATGCTTACAAGTTACAGGTTACTCAGTCACAGAGGTACAGAACAAAGGAAATACTGCAAGTAATATATTACATAGCAGAGTATAGCAGAACATAGAATACTATAGCTCGTTCCCTTTGAGCCACTTGATGCAGTTTACCCTAAAGTGTGGGTAGGATTGGACCTGCCTTAAGGTGGGCAGGAGGGAGTTCCACAATCGTGCAGCTTTGACAGGGAAGCTGTTCCCTCCTGTTGTAGTCATTTTGAATGTGGGGGACAGCTAGGCAGTTCATGTAGACTACTCTCATGGGGCTTAATGTAGTTCTTCATTTGAACCTTTCAGTGAGGTAGCTAGGTGCTAGGTTATTAAGGCATTTAAATGTAAGGGAAGCAGTTTTAAGTTTAATTTTGTCAGTTGTGGGTAGCCAGTTAGATTGCCTGCTGAATGTTGTGATATGTTCTCTTTTCGAGATTCCTAGTGCCGCTGTAAGGGCATTATTTTGTAGGATTTGGATTTTCAGTGTGATGTATTTATTAGCACCTAGATGGAGAGTGTTGCAATAATCCGGTTTGGATAACGTGAGTGCTTGTGGTGCAACTGTTTGAGGACAGGTAAGGTTTAGCTGATTTGATTCGTTTACAAGTGTAGACTGTGGAAGAAGCCATAGCGTTCACTTGTTTTGCTAAGGTTAGGCTAGAGTCGAGGTAAAAACCTAGTGTTTTTACCTCCTTATCCACTTTAATGATGTGGCCGTCTATGACACAGGATGAGTAGTCTTGACTAAGTTTCTTGATGCTGTGTGTAGTCCCCAGTATGATTTCTGTTTGTCATTTGTGAATCTGTTACATCTCTACAGCTCACATTTACTCTTCATGAGTTGGGTCTGGCTGCTCCGTCCCTCTGCCAACTTGTGTAGTACAGACCTATACCAATAGGCGGGTTACCTATTACCAAGATGACAAGGCTGGTGTAGTCTCCCACAGGGTAACTGCTTACAATCTTGCCTAACAATCGTCCAAACCGGTGGTTAATAGACATCTGGCGGCCCTCACCAGGCTCTAAATGCCTATCAAGAAACCACACTCCATGTGGGACCTCAACATAGTGGTGGGCGCATTGGCGCATAAACCCTTTAAGCCAATGGCGCTCGCGGACATCAGGATGGTAACCATTAAGACAGCCGTCTTGGTGGGATCTTGCCTCTGCACTCCGGGTCAGCGAAATTCAAGGTATGTTGGCTTCTGAGCTGTACATTACCTTTCATACAGACAAGGTGGTCCTCAGAACGCATCCCATGTTATTGCTCAAGGTAGTCTCTGCGGTTCTCCTAAATGAGATGGTACTACCTACTTTCTTTGCAGACCCAAAGGACGATGCTCGGAGGGTACTGCACTGTTCAGATGTTGTACGTGGTGTAAGTTTCTATCTGGACAGAACCAAGAGCTTTCGCAAATCTGAGGCTCTCATTGTCCCCTTCGGTGGGGTCAAAGCCAGGAGATCAGGCTTCCAAGGCCTCCATAGCAAGGTGAATGGTTTCGGCCATTAAGGAGGGTTAGGAGGGGCAGCACAGACCACTTCTGGCAAATATGCATGCCCACCTGGTCAGAGACAAGGCAACGGCTTTCGCTTTCCAGAGGCACGTTCCGTGGGACGTCATCAGCAGGGCGGCCACCTGGGCCACACCTTCGGCCTTGCTGCAAGCACTAGTGTTTGGATGCAGGCTCCAGGTCAGATGTAGCAATCGGGCAGGCGGTATTAAGGAACTTTGTTTTCTTAAGGAGGGTCACCTCCACCCTGGGGCTCCATTCCGTTGTAATCGCCCATTCAGTATGGGGGAAAGGGGAAATGATTCCAGTGAAACTCATAACTCAGGCCTTTTTTAAACATGAAAGCTAGGAGGGGTGGAGATTATATCACTCTTAATTTACTGTTTGCAGACAGGCTGGGGGCTGCAGTGTCATGGGATGCATGATTATATAATTGGTTTTAACCGAAGGTCTGCAACCTTCAGCAGTCCAGGTGTTGGGCTAAATCTCCCATCAGTCCTAGGGAGTAAGGTCTGATTGATCATACGTCTTAGTCCAAAATTACTGGAGGCGTAGGTTGCAGACCTCGCAATACATTTATTTAGGAGCCTCTAGTCTACCTATTCTTTAAGAGGCCAACTTTGGATAAATAATGTGATTGCATGTGGAAAGCCAAAGTTGATGAGGGCTTCTTGGATGCAAGTTAATTAAGAATACCACTTAGTGCCAAGTAGAAAATATGTTGCTGCCTTGTGGTTTCAGACGCCAGTCTTGATATCAGTACATTTTTCATGGCGTCACTTAATAAATCCTGGCAGTAGTAAAATAAATGATCTGCAATATCATAAGTGTAATTAAATAACATTGCCAATGCTACTTTAAACACTTCTGTATCTCATTGCAGGCTGTGTATATGATGCCTACAGAAGGAGATGACTCATCAAAAAGTGTACCTTTAGCATTACAGCGGGTATTTTATGAACTTCAGCACAGTGATAAACCAGTCGGAACAAAAAAGCTTACTAAATCGTTTGGGTAAGTTTTTCAGTGTTTTTCATTCGGCTTAAATTACAATTTTTCCAGTCTCTAATACTAATTTCATTCAATTTTCTCGGTGCTACAACCTACGTTAATCCGCCTTTTTATCTTAATATGCATTAGCACTTGAAGAGCTCAGCCCACAGGAGCACATTATAAAATGCTACTAGCAGTGTTTGGGGAAGCTCTTCATCCAACTTTGCCTCTGATCATGACGTGACCCCTGTTGTGTTTTGGATTGCTGTTTTCTGGAGTTGTTTTTAGCCACACTAGCCTGCTTTACCAATTTCGTTTAGAGTTCCCTGGGCGATTTCTTTCAGTCCAGTAAGCGCTACTCATTTCTTTTACATTTTTTGTTTTCTTATAGAACTGACCACCTAACTAGCCGTGCTGCAGGTATACTCACTTTTCTTTTAAGGTTATTTTTTTGATGTGAGAAGAACTGGCTGGTGATGGTGAACCTGCATTTGTTTTTTTATATGGCTATACTACTGTGAACAAATCTTAATTCGATAATACCTTTGACTACCATATATTTAAAATGGCTTCTCCTCTGGCCATCTGGTAGGCATCCTGCCTTTTTAGATGGTAATAGCCATATTTGATCAAGCACTTTCGTGGTCTCCAGCCAAACATTACTGGGCAGTTTTGTGTGTTCGCAATTTACAGGAACTGAGGCATGGGACTGTTAGTCCCATCTCATACTCCATCCAGTGTTTGTCTTGTTGCTGGCCAGATGTGGTTAGCTGGCTGTCCCTATTTAGACAGCCTCTGCCAATTTAATGGTTTCAAATCCTTACCAACCCTGATTTTAGATGTAAGTAGAGGGTCTGTTGCTTTCTTGAATCAAAAGAATGTAGATCACATAGCATTATGTGGAGCACGGAGCATTACAGTGGCCGGTCAGCATTGCCAAAGCCATCCACTGGGGAACCTCGATCTTTTTATTGTGACAAGGTGCTCTCACCAGGTGCTTTCCTCCCTTTGACTGGTGGACTTAACCCATCAAGTCCTGCACAGCTGTCCTACGCTGTAAAAATTAGAAGCATCACTATCGCTGCCCAGGGCCTGGCCCTTCCTCGGAAGCCACATTGCTGCTCAGCGTACAATCCAACCATCTTGGAACTTGAACTTGGTTGCCTGCTGCAATCCACTGTAAAGAGATGCCTGCCTGGAGCTAGTTTTACCACATGGGGATCTGGAACTGCCAGTCTGTGTAGTGTCACCAAAGCTCCTCCCCATGCTTGAAGTGTTCTGGGGGTTAAGGTCCACAACATACAATGGAGACCAATACCAGTCAACATAAAAATGTAAACTTGTTTGTTGAAATCGGACCAAACAAATTCCAACAGTTATAAAATGACTTGTCTGTATAGGATTTCATAAAACTTTGAGGGGTTTACCAAATACTTTATTTGGCTGTAAATATTTGCCCATTTCCTTAAGTCTGTTTCTAGTTCTTTGCCCCTTACTGTTGACCCTTTTTAAGCCACCTGGTCTTGTACCAGTTTAGAGTGATTCCTGCAAAATCATGAAGCTCAACTGTCCTTTCCAATACAGAAGTAGTTTTGCCTGATAATAGATCCATCCTGCCGAGTGCCTCGCGCCAAATTTCACCAACATTTAGTTCACGCTCTGGGTTGGCTGTTTCAATATGTGTTTTGGTGTAGCAGTGCCTCTGCTACAACCTTTCGCTTGAGTGTTTGGTTTCCTTTATTTTGAGAGGCGAATCCCTTGGATGGCAACGAACCACAGGAATCATTACTTTCCCGAGGAGGTCCCCTTGAATTTGTTTTCTGACGCATTTCTCTAGGTCAACTCCCCCATCTCCAACGCTGCTTTTAACCTGATAATGTCTTCAGCCTTCATGTCTGAATTATCTTCCCTGGCCACTTCCATAGTGTAAGCAACCCAACACTGCCATTTGCTGCTCTTCATGTTTTTAGGGTTTGGCAAGCTTTCCAGTGTCCTCGGCTTGGTCGTGTTGCAAACCCAGTAGTTGTCGAGCTGCGAGAACGTCTGCTGTAAGTTGTTCCTAGTTTAAATGTAATCTTACCCATCTGAGCAGTTAGCATCAGGGGTTCGAAACTAAAAATAGAAATCCTAGGTTTAATTTTGCTTGTTGGATGTCCTATCCCTACAGATTTTCAATGGTTGTGTTGTCAGTATTGAGGACAGTTTCCAGTGCTGAGTTTCCTCTGCATGTCCATCTGTGACTGAACTGATGGTGGAAAAAACATTCTACAGGGTTTTAACTTGCAGCATTGTAGGTTCACACAGGATTAAGTTAGTTTCAGGAACACCTGTAAAAGCTCATTTATTTTGAAGTGAACTTAATTTTACAAATCGGTCATTATATGGCAGACAATGTATAAACTAAATGGTTTCACAAGCTCCGGAAATGTAATTCTGTGGGTGCAAGTCTTTTCAGAATCTACACTGATTTTGGGGGTCTGGGATTCCAACCTAATGGACCTGTAAGAGGCTTTTACAATTTGGTCCTACCAGCTCGGCTAGCTTAGGCCAATCAGTAAGGTTAAGAGCTTGAAGATGAGGGGTTTGGTGGCTGGTACAGCTTGCATCACGCTTGGAAAGTAACAGATGCATCTATAAAAAGAACACAATTTTAAGTTGCCAATACTTATCACTAGATAATAGTGTCATTCAAACTTAAGTTTAAGGGCAAGCAAACCATTAAACAGTCAACAGCAAATCCCTTATTATTGTAAGGCAACACCTAAAAAGCCAAAGCCCTTCTGTCCCTAAACAGTTCTGGAACTAGAGTTCCAGTGGGATCAGTTCAAAGAAGTACCTGGAAAAGAGTTGAAGACAGTCACCAACTACCCCCCCCAAACGATTTAGCAAATAAGTTCTTTATGTATTGAAAAACAAGGTTGTTAAAGGTTTCCCTCAAACCCTCAAATGGATGTAACCACTTCCAATTCCCAATTATTCATGGGTCATCCTGAAGGAACCTTAGATTAGAACCACAACAGCAGTCTGTAGTACTTCATGCCCATTGAAATCTAATGGGAAATTGGTGGGATTTCAAAAGTGGTATCGAAGCCCCTGAATTATAGAAACACCACCTTGGGTAAAGTAGTACCTGTTGGGGACAAATGCACATTTTCTCTGGTTGCAGGAGGCCCAAGGGTGACAGTACGGGTGCTGTGGTCGTTTCATCAGGTGTCTGGTTCAGGACCAGCATGCAGCAGTTCCCACTGGCATTGGATGATTAACAGAAGGACTGCTTTGACTCCCCCTGGTGATTCTTGAAGCTATGGAACTGCAATGTGCCCACCGAGGTATTGAAGTGCAAGGTTACAGTACTTCATCAGATGTGCTCTGCATTGTTCTATTCATAATGCTTGGTTGGATAATGTAGTGTTAACTCATAGATGGTTTAAATTTGTGTAGGATTAAAATAATTTAAAAAATGGCCAATGTTACGTTTTTCTTCCACTTGCACTGTTCCTCCATGACTCAAATGAAATCCCTAGCATATATGTCGTCTGTATGAATTCTGAATATTTTGTGCCGAGTGAGGCCCTTGTGACGAACTTGCATGCTTCTCATTTTGTTTGGGGTGCACTGGCCAGTCTTTGTGGCTGCTGTTGCAGTGAATGTGTCCGTTTTCATTTTTTAACTTTAATTTTATTGTAGCACAAAACACTTTCAATGGATAACTTTAGCGACACTTACCATTTTTTCCTTTAACATTCCGGTTACTTCTGTTATGTATACTGAACAAGCTGGTGGCAGTGAACTCTTCATAATTTTCCCATTCCACAGCCGTGCAACTTCCATATTTCGACAAGCCTTTGAGTATTATATAGTCAAAATGTATGTTAATCATAATACAAGACTTGTGCATTGTGCCATCCCTTTTTGCCATTTTGTCCCTTGCAAAGAAACAGTAAAGATTTCCATTTTATGTGCAATTTTCCCTCCAGTTGTGTATCCCCAACTTTTTGCTGATGGAGCCCAGACTTAGCTGCACTCCTTGTCATGATCTCTGCTTCCAAAAGATCAGGACTTGCCCGACTCCCTTGGAAGCAGACCCATAACCCCGGTTCCGAGTGCCAGCCAGTCCCAATTGGGACCTTTTGGACCCTGTCCTGGCGCCAGTGGCACCAGGCTCATAAAGATGCCCAGTCCCAGCGCTGGAAGCGCCGGGCTCATAATGCTTGGGTGGACTTACCTGCAGCAGACCATGCTGCTTACTTAACTGCCAGTTGAACCCCTGATCCTCTTCTGTTTGGGACTACTTTTCCTGTTGGGTGGGGCAGGAGCCACTCCCTAGGTTCAGAACACTGGAACTCTTCTGGAAAGCAGGAACTCTTTTCTTAGGCGTGGCTGTGGAAGGAGACACCTAAGCACTACAGGAGGCTATTTAAACCACACCCGATGGATGAATCTTGCTTTGCGTTATTCTGCATTCTCTGCAGCAGAACGCTCATCGTGTCTTCTGCTTCTGATCCTGGGCCTAAGGGAACAAAGGCTTACCATCCTGGAATCCAGTCTTCAGCAGCACCTGTAAAGACAAAGAAAGAACAGGTTAGCACTACGGTCTTCAGTGGCAGCGCATCTCTTACCTGGTCCATCGGCTGTCACCAACGCCTCGCGCTGCATTCTGGCATCTGAAAGACAAAGGCTTACCTACTCTTCGCATGCTCCGGAGGTCTTCGCACTGCATTCCGGCATCTGAAAGACAAAAGCTTACCAGCTCTTCGCACGCTCCGGAGGCCTTCGGCGCTGCATCCCGCATCTGAAAGACAAAAGAAGGTGCGTTTAAAGACATTGGGCAACTATATTACTCACATGCCATTACTCCTTCCCACGCCGAATCCAGTGGGTATTCCAGCACCCTTCAGCTTCTCTAAAGCTCCGAACTTGTACCTGCAAGATGAAAGGGACAGTGCGCATCGTGAAGCAGGCTACAAGCGCTTACTTACGTGCTTCCAGGCGCTTCTATTCCTCACGCGGGTTCGATCCTCAACTCTCATCAGCCCGCCATCGCCGGAACCCTGCAAAACAAGAGATATCATTACAAAAGACTTAAGATATTTGAAGTACCCAGAACTTACCGTTCGTGCAGTTAACGACGGACAGCAGTCCTCTGAGGTCAAGAGGCCTGCACCCTTATCCAGTGAAGAAACTGGTTACGGCACCCTGCGCCGAGGCAGATGGAGAGCTTGGCGTTCACTTACCTAAGGTGAGGTTGTTAACCTTTTGGGTTCTACAGGAGAAGAGAAAGGGAAGAGGAGAGAGGCACCCAATAACCCCAGTTCATTAATCCCATATTTTCTATCTGCAGACATCTTACTCTTCGAGTCAGACATACAGTGCACAGAGGTCCAGCCCAAAGAGCCAACCGTGTGTTACACATCACCTTAGAAGATACGGCATTCACCCAGTCAAGACCGGCGCCTCTGCGGGAATCAGGTGAGCGTTACACTCCTGGGCTTTTCGCTCACTTTTTATGGGGAAACTGACATGCCCTTAAAACAGTCAGTACTGGGAGACTTGGTTTCCCTTAGTCCTTTCCAATGTTGCAACTTTTCTGCAACAATAAAACCAGTGTAACAGTGCACGTGGGTCTAGTCATTTCCAATGGCCCTAGATACTCGAAGGATTTTTTAGGAGAAGTTCAGATGTGCCTTGGACAGGGCTGGTAAAACACAAAGGGGTAGTACTGCTACTAGTAGGCTCAACCCAACTTCTTCCTCAGGGGGGGGGGACCTTTTTATTACATTGGGGAGCCTTTCTATTTAAACTTAAGGAATATATCCCAAAATTAGTTGCCTATGAAATTGTCAAGGGAGAAAAACCACCCATACACAGATTGGGCTGTTTCATAAAATATGCTTAATTGTATTTTGACAAAAAATGAAATTTCCTTATAAACACCTGCATGTAAAACACATTACTAGACTGTAAAAGAAAACATATATAGGTGTCATAGACTGAGGGACAACATAAACCATATCCTAGTCAGAAGACAAGTGCAGTTGAAGGGAAAACAAATTCACAACATAAACTGAAAGAATAACATATATAGTGGATACACCTTAGTTTTGCACCTAAGGTGTGTTTTGTGTCCAGATTCCAAGGATCTGGTGCATACATTTTAGTTAAATTACATAGTACATCATGAATTATTCAAGTGCCTAGAGTTATAATGAGCATACAGCTAGATCAATTTTACAATGAAAAGTATAAATAATTCTGATGGTCATGTGCCAACGTCGCCGGGGGGTGAAGTGTGGTCAAACCACCAAATGGTGTTTGAATCACATGAAAGTCAATCGAAAGTGCCCATAACATTGGGCTAGTAGTTCCCCCTTGCATAAACTGGACGTTTCGGCGGCAGTGCCATCCGTCTTGAAACTGAGTAAGAAGGATCGCTTAATTTTTCATCATAATAGCTGCCTTCTTCAGGGCGATAAAACAGCCCCTGTAACAAAGAAACCAAAAGGGGGAAAAATTATAAATATAATATCCTCTTAGTAGAGTGTTTCCCCTTTCTGGACATTTCTGGGCCAATTGGTAAGGAAAAAACGCACTTAATGCAAAAAAGAAAAACATTTCTTTTAAGAACTGGGCTGGTGGAGGGTCAGGGTAATTGGGTCATAAGTGGGCTTGTACCTCTGATGGTCTGGGGTGGACGTGATTAGTAGGTGTCTCACCGCAGATATCTAGTAGGAAGTCTCTTCGAGTTGCACGCTTCCGGGCCGGAGATTTGTAGTTAGCAGGACTGCCTGTTACAAACCAGCGTGGGTAGGATGACTGAAGAAAGCTGCATCCAGGGTCGTCAGTCGCTAAGTAAGAAGAGGGAAAAGACAAGAGATGGGAAGGGGTGTAAGTACTAGCTGTGAGTACCCCGCTTATCGAGCTAAAGAAGGTAAACTAAGAATTGAGTACCTGGATGGAGCCAGTGTGCAGGTGGCCTCCCAGGTAGTCTTCCCAAGGTATAGACCGATGGATTGGGACACGTTTGGTGTCTAATTGCTTGTGGCAGCCACGGTCCTCGGATCACAGAACCATCATTGTGCTGCCTGTTGAAAGAGGGGTAGAGAAAGGAGAAGGTAATTGGGGACCAGCTCCACTGTGAAAGGAGCGTGCTTGAGTAGACAAGCTTAACTGGCTAGTATGGTGTTCGCCGTTCTGATTACCTGCAAAAATGCGTGTCTGCGTAGGGGTACGCGTAGCTCCGCTTTTCGGGGTAGTTCTGCAATAGTGAACTGCCTCGTAGGACAGCTGGGCTGTGCAGAAGTCTGCAGCTCGGCTCCACCGCGGCCGTGCCATATCCGCAGAGTGCCGTCGGAAAGTGCCGAGAGCTTAGTCTGGGCAGGGTTAAAAGGGGGTGTGTGGACCACCCAATCGGGATCCACAATATCCAATGTTTGGATTGGTGGTGACGTCTCGAATGCGGAAACAATCATTTCCACACCAAAGGAGCCCTGAAGGGGCACGTCATCCGTGGTACATTCACAGTCTAATCGCAAGGGGAGAGAGACCGTGATTGGTTGTATTGCTCAGTGCCAGGAAGTGTGTCCGCGTAGCCGGTGCAACGGCCCTCAATGATAAGGGGACACTTGCTTAGCTGATGAACAGCTGTAATAAACTTGCCTCTATGTTCGGGTGAGTCAAAGTCTATAATTGTAATAATGCTAAAATAGATGAGCAGGCATATAGTTTAGGCGCACCAAACGGGCCCTGAAGGGGCACGACACCCGTGATCTAATCAGTCTAGTCACGATGAGAGACAGACCGTGGTTGGTTATTTTGCTCAGTGCCAGGAAATGTGTTCGCGTAGCCGGGGCAAAGGCCCTCTGTGATACGAGGACACTTGCTTAGCTGATAATCGACTTGCCTCGATGTTCGGGAGAGTCAGTGTATAATGGATTGTAATAAGGCTAACAATGGATGAGCAGGCATATAGTTTAGTCCTGTGTATCCTCATCTGCGCAGTGGTAATGGGATACACTATACAATCTGTTTTAGCCTGATCTCAAAAAGCCACTTTGTATCCTGATATCCCGGTGCCTAATGGTTGCTGATATGGAAGCATGAAGACAGGGAGTGGCGGTAATCTGTACACTTCTGGTGCAGTCTGCCAGGATACAACCGGACTGGCAGGTCGAAAACCTGTTTGTGGGCAGGGCTGGTGGCAGCTTCATAATTTGCATATTTTTAACTTTCTTGCCAGGTAAACGGTGATTACTGCGTTTTGGCACAGATGGGTGGACTGACTCCAAAATGGCCATGCCACGAGGTTCTTTGTCCTGTCCTTTGGCCATCTTGCCCCATCACCTTCCCCAGATCGAGCCGACCCGGGTCCGTCATTATTTGGGCATGCATTTTCCCACGAAACGCCAAGCTTTCACAGGCTTCTGCATACCTTGTGTGTGTCTCCAGGATGTGTGCTGGCACGTCTGTTTCCAATATCCATCTTGGGTGCCAGAGAGTCTGGAGTGCTGTGAATGCCTGTGACCACCATGGTCCATGACTAGTCCATGTATGGTATGCCTGTCTGTGAGCAGATCTTCCATTGGGTTTTGGCGAGACGGAGATTCTGGATAAAAGGCCCCAAACGCCCATAGCATGTCGATCTCTGGAGTTGTCACTGAACGAAGTATAGGATCCAAGTATCCTGACACTAAGAAGTTGAGTCGAGGAACCGCTGGTGCTCCGCGGGAAGGTTTGGCACTCTGATCCCGCTGTCTTCCTGTGCGACCCCTCTGCATCTGGTCATCTTAGAAGGTCTGCAAATAGTGGGACCAACTATTTTCGGCACAGTCAACAAACCCTGCAAGTAAGCCTTCTCGTAAGTTTCCCTGGGCCAACCAGTGGGCTGAACAGCTTACGCAGACGCTTTGCCCTGATACCGCCACAGTTTCGAGGAGACACTCGAAACTTGGTACGTCGCTAGCTCTGTGTTCACGGCACTCGCACCGAATTTCATACACTTGGTGTTCCCAGGTCTGGAGTAAAGTAAGTGCGCCTGAACCGCAGTATATGCGGTTACTCTGTCGCCCAGTTGTGGTGATGAACTTTGCAGTTATGCTGCATTTGTGCTCCTCTTACCCCTGAGGCCTGCAACAGTGAAAGTGGCCTGATCCATCTACCAGGAGTGGAGGAATTGCCACTGTCCCGTTTGGGAATCGACGCTGTAGCTTTGTCGCTGAAAGCCGCAGAGCCGCCAAATTGCCGCACTTGAACCTGCAAGCGAAGTGGTCTTAACTACTGATGTTTGGTCCGAAGTGTGCCGGGGGTCGGTGAGCAATCGCAACCCATTTTGTAAGGAGAATTCTCATAAATGTGCTAATTCCCTTCACCTTAGAGACCCCCAGCAACTGTGCTGGATTTTGAGGACTTGATTTTATTTTTACCTGGAGAGAGTGAGCCTTTTTCCCACCCTCTCATATATTTTGATGTCTGTTTTACTCTTGTAATCTTTGATTATGAAGTTTTAGACCACTCCATAGACATCATCTTTTCATGTGTGTTACACAGCACCCTCGGTGCATTAACACAGGGAAGCCTTTTTAGGCTGTCCCAAGGTTTTAAGTACCTTCTCTGGGATAAACTACTGTTTCCCAGAGAATGTAAAGTTAAATTGACTTTACTAGTCTTTTTAAATTCCTATACCCAGCACACACTATCTTACAATAGAATGCTGGGGGGGTTACTTAGTATCCCCTGTGTCTAAACTCATGTAGCAGTCAAATGCTGCCCTTTGCGAGCAAAATGGCTGGTGGCAGTGGTTTTACAACAAACTACCATTATTTTTCCTGACCGCAAACACCGGTAGCATTAAATCACGGCAGCCAAGTTTTTCAAGATTGCGTCTGAGCCTCCTTTTACTTAAAGGGGTTCCGATCTTCTTTATCAGTTATTTCTTTTTGGAAAGGTCCTTCCTAGAGTTTGTCTCTGCGCGCGTAACTAGATTTGGTCCCTTTGTTTCGATGCCTTTGGCGGCGTTCAGGACTGAAGACCGCCTCTGGCGTCTGAGTGTCTGGGGTGGGCCGCAAGTGAGGGAGTTGCTCGAAACTCCCTGTGCTTAGTCTCCTAGGAGACCCAAATGCACTCTGGCGTGATTGGCTGACTGTCCGGCAAGGACAGCCACCCTGCTGGGTGAGTGGCAGCTAGGATGGAATGAATGGGAGAAAACTGTTTAAAAGGTGAGTCTCTTGGTTTGGAAGGCAGTTGACCACTAGAAGGAAAGAACTGAAGACGAGCTGGAAGAGGACATCTGCTGCAACTACTGGACCATTGGTTTGGCCAGTGGAGCCCTGCTGCAGGTCCGAATCGCCCAGGTCATCTTGACAGAGAAGCCCTTCAAGGACGACTTCTTCCTTAGAGTTGGTAGGACCAATCAACTCGTAAGCCACCTGGATACCGTTTCTTGGAGCTTGTTAGGGTTAACCAGGGGGAAGGACACCAGCATGTGTGCTTGAAGAAAAGCAACCGGAATCAAAGATGTCCATTTTCCAGCTTTGCGACCAGTCCCCATGCAATGCAGGTGTCCCCCGGCGTCCTCCCTCTTGTCCCTACGACTGAGGCTCAGGAACTGCCTGGAACAAATCCCCAGCTGCATCTTTTTCTTCTATATAAGGTACTGTGAAAACCCGACCGAGAGAATTTACCTGTCATTGTGAAAGTGCGTACAACTTTGGCAACTTGCAGGGCTAGTCAGCTTGGGACCCGACATACAAACCTTTCTTCTGTTAACTACTTCTAAGAACCATTGTGATTACAACCCGGCACTTCACCTAAGTCAATGCCTAGCGTGTGATGCACAGCTGAAACCCTTAATTAATTTGTGTCTACGTTATTTTATTTCTGAACGATGTACCACTTATATCACGCCCCTCTCTTTGAATCCCCCCGGTCACACTGAACCAGGAATCTGGCTGGTTTGCAAAGTTAAAATATTTATAGATGGCACAATATATATCACACTATTTTAATGGGTATACAATGATCACCAATGGGGTGATGTCACACTACACAATCTCTTTAATCAGGAGGAATGAGCAAAAATAATGCAGCACAGAAAATAACTTTTGGTTTGGTTCAATCAAATGGCAATGTGGTTAATATTTTCCCCGGCACACCCCTCAATCCCCCAATATGCAATATAAAGAGAAAGCGAACATGTTTCAGGAATGCAGAATTTAAGCAAAAGTATCAGTCCCAATTTCCCCCAGCAAACAAAGAGAAACAGGAATGATTGCAAACTTGTCAAAAATAGTTTTAAAGTTGGCTTGAATGGAATGGTAAAAACACTGAAAATGGTTTTAATTC
This sequence comes from Ambystoma mexicanum, assembly GCF_040938575.1. Classification (NCBI taxonomy): domain Eukaryota; kingdom Metazoa; phylum Chordata; class Amphibia; order Caudata; family Ambystomatidae; genus Ambystoma; species Ambystoma mexicanum. Next base: position 675,265,275 of record NC_090924.1, on the reverse strand, counting down.
ACTGAATGGTTGAAATACTAATGGGAGCCGTTTTGTATGAAATCAGACAATCATTAACAATGATTTAAGAGTGATAAGCAAGTAGAAAACTTAATTTTGAGGTCGGGTGCAATGGAAAGCTATTTCATACGTTATAGATTTGAGGCAAACGAAAAATTTGCAGCAAACTTTCCGCGCGCGGTAAGCGCGATTGCGGAAAAACTTTAAGGAGTTGAGATGGGTTCATTGGAAAGCTTACGATGTTCGCTTCAAGTACACTTAAATTTCGTTTCTAGCATAAACGGTGACAAAGTTATGGAGGTTTTTTCAGAAAGAGGCAAAATTGCAAAACAAGAATGCCCTTTTAAAATTACAAACAAGGTTTCTTTACACTAGGGATATACTATGAAGATAAAAACTACACGACAGCACAGCCACCATGCCAGGACGTCACTGGATGGTTTTTGCCCGCAGAGACACTTGTCTGTGTCAGATGTAATATATATCAGCGCAAAGATGATTTTAACTATTATTACAGAAGGACTATATGATAAGAGAGAGTGTTCAGGCAAGACAAAAAGGATTTCTAGGAATACAGTTCTGGATATAAGATGGGTTTGATTTGGATAGGGATAACTATAGATGGTACATAGGCTAGTGACAATCCTGTACTATAGATACTACCAATGTTTTGAATGGACCCGTCGGGGATACTTTCTCGGACAGACTGCTGGGCACACCTGACTGGTCAGCGATCAGCAAGACCCTCTGGTCACCGCGCGCACGACTGGACTGGATCTGCAATGGCTCTGGTTCACCGCTATCTGGTCACAGCACGGTTCTACTGGGTTGGATCTTTAGATTCTGGCAATAATTCTTATCAGGGAAGCAGCTACAGCACAGCCAGGCTGTTCTTTGGTTCCCCTTGGAAGTCTGGGGTAAAATCTGTTTTCTGGATTTTTTTTAAAGGCCAAGCTGAAAATGGTTCAGCTTTGGAAATGGGCCTTTCTGCTTTCAAAGTTTCTGGAATGTGGATTTCTCCTGCAAAGTGCTCCGCCAGCAATCGGTTGGTGGGTGAATGTGTCCTTGTGAGCCCTCAGCTGTCTCTGTCTTTACTAATGGGATGGGTATGCTGAGTTGTCCTAGGCGCACCCCCTAGGGTCTTGCCTCTCCTTTGATTGGAGAAGAAAACGGTGTCCTCATGACGATGTGGTTTGAGGCAGGAAAACCCTCCCCTTTGTTTTTGCACATGAAATCTACTTTTCTCCAGCATGGGGTCTGGCATGGATTCACATGCTCATGAATATTCCCCGTCGTCAGGCTGGGAATCCTCGGTAAAGAAAAATCAGTATCAGTTTTGTTTCTGATCTGTCTTTCGTAGTAGTAACCAATCACTGATCTCTGCGTCATACTGACCACAGCCAATGACTGCCCTCTCCCTAAGCACCGCCTCTGGCAGCCATCTTCAGATTTTTACCGCACGTTCAAGTGTTGGGATTCTCGAGCGTTAGTGCTTTTTTCGCGCTTTTTCTTAGGAAAATTTTCTCTTCCGTCAAAAGAGCCTCAAGCTCCACCGTTTCTTTTTCCGATCAACGGGGACCCGTGTCAGATTCTTCTACGCCCCTCAAGGGTGAAGATTTCGTCGAGCCACGCTTTTGGAGGACTCCAGAAGTTTCTCAGGCCCTTCTCGAGCATGGCCCAGGAGAAGGGAAGCTCGACGCCCGGAAAGCTGTTCAGGGTCTGAATGTCTTTAAGGAGGACGAACACTCCCTTTGCCTTTACTGCCTGCATGAAGACAAGACGCACGTGGAGAAGGACTGTGCGTTTTGCGGCAATATGTCGGAGCGGACCATGAAGGACCGCCATCAGCGTCTCGCCGACTGGCTGGAAGAAAAGAGCCCGTCAGGCGAGAAGAAGAAGTCCGAGCGGTCTTCTAAGACCTTTGAGGGCGCCCCGGCGACGGGGGTCCAACAGAAGGCCAAGCACCGCGAGTCCGCTGGCACCGGGAGCGCCGAACGGTGGGCTCTACGGGCGCCAGGCAGGGCGCATCCTCCCCGGCGCCATCAACCACGAGCCAACGCTCTGGCTCGGGTAAGAGGAAGGCTGAGCACCCGGCGAAGCTCCTGGAGAGACCCCGGTCGTGCTCGAAGGCCCAATCGGAGGGGGAGCGACGTGGTGACCCTCCCCCCAAGGAGAAGGCGGTGAGCGCACCTAAGGTGGTGAAAGCCTTGATCCATCAGGCCAAGGCCTCTATCGAGACAGTCGCGGCGGCCCTGGTTCAGCCTGTGGAGGCTACACCAGTGGTGGCGACCTCGGGGCCCAGAATCTCCCTGCCACCTCGGAGGGAGTCCTCTTTCATGCCCATAGACAGGACCCCCGTGAAACCTCCGACAGAGAAGAGAAGGGGGGGGGCAGGAGGTCGCCGTGGATTCGGCTTCAACCTCTGAGGAGGAGCTGATCGAAGTCTTAGGCCACGGCGCTGGCGTGGAGGAAGACCATCCTGTCGGGAGGGACCCCGACGTGGCAGACGAGCACGTCGAGGGTGCCGACGGGGCGCCTGATCGCCCGTCGGAACCCCCTCAACCAGTGCCGCAAGACAACTCGGCGGCCATTTTGTTGGCTATATAGTCCTTATGCTCGGAGATAAGGACGAGACTCCCGTTACCACCAATGGAGGAACCGCTTCCGACGGGGGACCCTGAGCCAGGCCCTTCTGGGAGCCCTCCTCTTAAGAGAAGGATTCATCCTCCACCTCCTTTTCAACCTTCGCGACCTGCTCAGCCCTCCTCCCCATCCACGACACATGGGGATGATGCGGGGACTGACACGGCCGCGACGGGTACTGATGACGAGGTTTACGACGAGGATCTCCCGTCGTCACCTCCCACCCGGGCTTCCCCGCCCGAAGAGATTGGATCGTTTCACGCCATGTTCGCCAGGGCATCCAAGCTTTTCCAGCTCTGCCCGGAAGAGAAGAAGGAAGGTTTCCTTTATCAACGGCACGAGACCAAGAGGAAGACGGTCCTCGCTGTACCTCTACTGGGCGATATCTGGGATGAGGGTCTCGCCCTCCTCAAGAACCCATCCACAACGCCGGCTAGAAGGGATCGGTACGAGAAGAAGTACCGGGTCCCAGACGCGGCCCCCTTGTGCCTTCGGGCACAGCCGACCCCGGACTCGGTCGTCTCCGCGGCGGCCAGGAAGAAAGCGAGGTGGGCGCGGCCTCTACGTCAACCTCCCTGCCGGACGGCGAGGGAAAGAAATTGGACACGATGGGACGCAGTCTCATCTCATCGGCAGCGACGACGATTAAGGCTGCCAACGCCTTGGCTATCGTAGCCCGCTACGACAGGGAGTTGTGGTACAAACTGGCCCCCCTGCTGGACTTCCTACCAGAGGACAAGAGGGCATAGGCCCTAGAGATCTTGCAGGAAGAAGTGGCGTCGGACCACGCCATTACGATAGCGACGGACATCGCGGACACTGGATTTTGCCAGTTGGGCAACGGCGTGTGCCTTAGGCGGCGTGGATGGCTCAAGGCTACTGACTTCCGTCAGGACGTGCAGACCAGAGTCTTGGACATGCCGTTCGACGGGAGCAACCTGTTTGGGGAAAACAATGGACGATTCCCTACAGGCCATCAAGGCGGACACAGAGACGGCCCGGGCTCTTGGTGTTCTCCAGCAACGACGGCCGCCCTTTCGGAGCGGCGGAGGCAAACGGGGTGCCTCCAAAGGTTCCAGCGATGGATTTTCCACCTATCGTCAAGCGGCCCGTTCATCGTCACAGGAATCCTACAGGGGACGAGGCAAGTCGGGCGAACCCCGCCGTCGTTGCCAAGGAGGACAAGGCGGCAAAGACTCGTCGAAGCAGGACTGAACCGACCGTGGGGTCGGGCCCCCACCGAACCACCCCGGTGGGAGGCCGGCTGGCGAGCTTCGTCAGCGTGTGGGAGTCCATCTCCACCGACCGTTGGGTGCTGGACGCCCTGGCTCAGGGTCACGCGCTCGAGTTTCTAAAGAGGTGCCCGCGCGTCCTCCTTGTGGCCAGGAAGGAACATCATGTCCCTCAACTTCTCTTGGAGGTAAGGGCGATGCTCAGGAAGGGTGCCATCGAGCTCGTCCCAAAGAGGCTTCGGGGCTCCGGAGTTTACTCAAGATACTACTTTGTGAAGAAGACGGGAGGATGGCGTCCCATCCTGGACCTACGACGACTGAACAAATTCATCAAGGCACAGAAGTTCAGGATGGTCACCCTCCAACACGTCCTGGGTCAACTGGAGGAGGGCGATTTCCTGTCGTCGTTGGATTTGGAGGATGCCTACTTCCATATCCCCATCCTAAAGGGACACCGAAAGTTTCTCAGATTCGTGGTCCAAGGGCGTCACTACCAGTTCAGAGCCCTTACCTTTGGATTGAGGTCGGCACCCAGGGTATTCACCAAGTGCCTCGCACCGGTGGCGGCGCGGCTGTGCCTAGAGGGCATCCACATCTACCCCTACCTGGACGACTGGCTCATCCGAGCGAAGATGAAGGAGCTTGCCGTGGAGCACACGGCAAGGACCGTCCAACTACTCACGGACCTGGGATTCTCCATAAACTACGCCAAGTCCCACCTGGTACCCGCGCAAGACGCACTGTTTCTGGGAGCGAAGCTCGACAGTGTCGCTTCTGGCCTCTCCGTCGGAGGAAAGGAAGAGGGGCATCTTGGGCAAGGTGCAGCGGATGCTGGTTGCGGACGCGGCCAGGGTGAGGTCCATCAAGTCCCTCCTCGGAATGATGTCTTCTTGCATTTATCTCATCCGCCTGTGCAGGCTCCGGAGGCGCCCGTTGCAGGAGTTCCTGGACGCGCGCTGGATCCAGTCGACGGGCAGCTTCGAGGAGAGGATCACACTCGACGAGAGTTTCCGACAAGCGATCCGGTGGTGGGGCACCCGCGCGCATCTGACGGCGGGCATGGACTTCCAGACCCCCGGCCACCAGGAGACAGTGACCACGGATGCCTCCCTGGAAGGGTGGGGAGCGCACACCGAAAATCTGCACATGAGAGGCCTTTGGCTTCCGACGGAGAAGTCCCTCCATATCAACTCCTGGAGCTCCGTGCAGTGTTTTGGGCCCTCAGGTCCTTTCTTCCGTCCCTCAAGGGCAAGGTGGTGAGGATCTTCACCGACAACACCACCACCATGTTCTACATCAGGAAGCAGGGCGGTACCAGATCCCCAGCCCTGTCCAAGGAGGCGCAGGATCTGTGGCATTGGGCCGTCGCCCAAGGGATGTTTCTGGTGCCGTCTCATCTGGCAGGAATAAAAAACACCATCGCCGACTCGCTCAGCAGAGAGCTGGGCTCGTGCCACGAGTGGGAACTACGACAGGATCTAGTGGACCGCCTCTTCCGACGGTGGGGCACACCCCAGATCGATCTGTTCGCGACGGCGACGAACTCCAAGTGCCGGAGGTTCGCCAGCAGGTTTCCCCAGCCGAGGAGCATGGGCGATGCTTTCTCGTTCCCCTGGGAGGGCCTGTTTCTATACGCGTTCCCTCCATTGCCATTGCTGATCCGGCTCATCAACCAGCTCAAGAGGTCACGGTGCAGGATGATCCTCGTCGCACCTGCGTGGCCGAGGCAGATATGGTTCCCAGACCTTCTGGACTTGTCAGCGTCCCCGTCAATCAAGCTGCAAGTGGACGCGGATCTTCTCTCCAGGGAAGGAGGCGCCATCCTCCATCATGACCCGAAGTCGCTGAACTTGCAGGCCTGGCTCCTGCAGCGTTAGAGTTTGGAGGCTACGACATACCGGCCGACTGCAGAGAGGTTCTTGCAAAGGCCAGGGCGTCCTCAACTCTTAAATGCTATGGACACAAATGGAAGAGGTTCTCTGTCTGGTGCCACGCACAGAAGATTAACCCTCTACGGATTACGGCTCCCCAGGTACTGCCGTACCTACTGACGCTGGCCAAGGCTGGACTGGCGCACGCGTCCATCAAGATTCATCTTGCTGCGATCTCCCGATACACCAGAACCACGGGGCGGACGTCTTTGTGGTCTCGTCTGGTGAAAGAATTCATGAAGGGACTGTTCAGATCGTTCCTGCCGGTGAAGGCTCCGGCCCCGGCGTGGGAGCTCAACGTGGTGCTGACCAAGCTCATGGGACTGCCGTTCGAGCCTCTGCACTTGGCTCCGTTGAAGTTCTTGTCGTGGAAAACAGCGTTTCTTGTGGCCATCACCTCCGCACGACGGGTGGGAGAGATCCAGGCCCTTTCCTGCAAGCCCCCGTACTTGACTTTTCACGACACGAGCGTAGTGCTCAGGACACACCCCTCCTTCATGCCCAAGGTGCCGTCGGACTTCCACCTCAACGAACCCTTGGTGTTGCCTGTTTTCTTCCCGTCGCCTTCGTCGCCGGCTGAAAGGACTTTGCACTCGCTGGATGTGGCTAGAGCGCTGAAGTTCTACGTGGACCGCACGAAGTGTTTTCGGAAGACGTCACAACTTTTTGTGAACTTTGGACCTGTCAATCAGGGGAAGGCTCTCTCGAAGGCCTCCATTTCCAGATGGCTCTCCGGCTGTATCATGTCCTGTCATCGGTTGGCAAACCGACCGCTGCCTGGCCGTCCGAGAGCCCATTCCACCAGAGCGATCGCTGCTACCACAGTGTTCCTATCTGGTGTGCCCTTGCTGGACATCTGCAGGTCTGCTACGTGGAGGTCGACGCACACCTTCACGAAATTCTACTGAGTCGATCTGGATTCCAGGGAGGAGTCCAGGGTCGGACAAGCAGTGCTGCGCAACCTGTTCGCCTAAGGTAAGCCTGGTGAGGAGGTAAGAATTGCTTAATGTTGAGTTTTGGATATAATGCTTAATGTTGAGCCTTTGCCACCTCCCTTGGTTGTGCATGTGTGTACTGCTATGTATTCTTTTATTCATGAGCATGTGAATCCATGCCAGACCCCATGCTGGAGAAGGAACAGGTTACTTACCTGTAACTGTTCTCCAGCATGGGTCTGGCATGGATTCACATGCGAACCCTCCCTCCTACCCCTCTGCGGCTCTTCACTTGGTCATACTGCCACTTCACGTGCTACCAAATCTGAAGATGGCTGCCAGAGGTGGGGCTTAGGGAGAGGGTAGTCATTGGCTGTGGTCAGTATGACGCAGAGATCAGTGATTGGTTACTACTACGAAAGACAGATCAGAAACGAAACTGATACTGATTTTTCTTTACCAAGGATTCCCAGCCTGACGACGGGGAATATTCATGAGCATGTGAATCCATGCCAGACCCATGCTTGAGAGCAACAGTTACAGGTAAGTAACTTGTTCCTTCATATAATACATATTTACAATTTTACAAACTTGATAGCAATAGCATATCTATATCGCATATTTTGTGGAGCAAGTATTCATCCCAAGCCCCGTCTCTGTAGGATCTTGGGTCTGGATTTGACAAATTTTCGCACTTTTTGTCCGGGATACAATATCTATTTTGTCCAAACTTGGTACACATGTGTGCATTGCTTAGGGGCACATAAGTGTGCAAAGTTTCATATTTCTGACATCAATGCATTTGCTATAAAACCGCAATTTCTACAGTTATGTCCCAGAACATAGCACAGAGTTCTGGCACCTCGTAAGTTGTGCATCCAAAATTTAGAGTCAGAAGGCCGGGGTTTCTATATTTTTATTGTCCACAATAAATTATCAGTCTTATTAGAAATCTGATTTTTGTCCATTTGTGAATCAACAAAACGGTCTATTTCTGCCTCCAAACGTTTCTTGTAGCTCAAGAGCAATTCCCTGCCTTCCTTCTGGCAGAGAGCACTGTTGACACTTTAATCTGCATATCCTTTCAGCCCAGGAAGGTCCTTTGTCTCTCCCAGGAGCAGCAGCCCAAATCTCCTCTCTTCTTCAACACCTGAATGTGATTTCCTGGCCTTTTGGTGGAAAGCAGAAGGGAGGTGTCTTTCCCAGTGGGGGAAGCTTGTTTGTAGTTTTGTCTGAATCAGGCTTACTTTAAAAGTAAATTTGTTACATTTTTCTTTGTTGAAAATAAACTTCCAATTTTAAAACCAACATCTAGAACACTGATTCTAGGCTCTAAATCATGGAGACTGAAAACATGGTCATCCCCAAACGCCCAATCAATAATTGACTACTTTTGGGTATCACAAAGTTTCTTTGAAAGTGAATTAAGATCATCAATAAGCTCTGTCAAGTAGTGATCACAATCTGCTTCGGTTGGCCTGTATGGTGGAATGGACGATTGAGCAAAGAAAATACGATCTTGTAATTTAGGTAAACAGTGGCGGAAACAGGCAGAAGATGGATAGACCAAAGATAGAGAAAATAAGCCAGAAATTACGGCGGACCTCCGAACAGTCTGTAAACTATGCACCTTTACTATTTGATTTCATCACAGTTAAATCTGCTGATCGTACAATGGGCTCTAAACATAAACACCTTTCATCTTCAGTTCCGATACAAGCAAAACAGGCGATGAGACGAGATATAAGAACCCTACAGAAGTCTCACAATTCGGACAGCAACGCAAATGCAATTAACAACGCTATATGCATACGTCGCCAAAAATATCGTAATTGGTTAAAATCGCAAAAATCGATAATTGAGCAAGATCAAGCTGAGCATCTGATGAGGCATTTAGTCCAAAAGAATTCCCGAGAAATCTGGGCAATTTTGAACGCAGGAAACTCGAAGCACCAGTCACTACCATCGAACGAGATTGATGCTGACTCACGGGAACAGCATTATGGCAACATCTTTTGCAAAACATCTAATGAGGACGCTAGTAAACCTGCACAAGGGACAATATCTTGGGAACCTCGAATAACAGGACCAGACATAAGACTCGCCATACGATCTTTGAAAAATTTTCACGCAGCAGGCCCAGATTTAATATCAAACATGATGAAAAAGAACGAGGAGCAATGGGCAATTTTCATCAAACTATTGTTTGCCCGTGTGCTTACATCAGCAACGATACCTGACTCTTGGCGTGACGCGATCATAGTGCCAATCTATAAAAAGGGCAATCGGGCGTATCCAACCAACTATCGCCCGATTGCCCTGTTGGACACTATAGGCAAAATCTTTGCATGTTTTTTACGTCAAAGGCTAGCTGCGTGGTCTATGTCAGAACAAATCTTTGACATCCGGCAAACAGGTTTCACCAAAGGCGTGGGGGTGGATGTAAATCTGATGCTCCTAAACATTCTTAAATTAGAAAGCCAAAAGGCAAAGACGAGACTATTTCTCGCCTTCATAGATATGAGGGGTGCTTTTGATAGTGTTAATCGTAACAAACTGTGGCAAAAACTGGCAAATTGTAATTTTCCAAGAAACCTCATCGAGCCAATTAGAGAATTACACACGCAAACCACCGTCAGCATAAGACTAAACAATGAAGACACCCTATCCAAGCAGATACCAACTAGCATAGGTGTGAAACAGGGATGCCCATTAGCTACTGAACTCTTTAAATTGTTTATCTCTGACATCCCTGCTCATCGCAAAGATGTGCGATGTTTTCCACCAAAATTGAATAACACTGAAGTAGGATGCATAATATACGCTGATGATGTGGTTTTACTGGACAGGACCGAGATAGGCTTGCAACGCCAACTAACAAACCTTCATGACTACCTGCACAAAAATGACCTGGAGCTAAATATTGAAAAAACTAAGATCATTATTATTGGCCAAAATCACCCGAAAAGACAAACCTTCAAGTGGAAAGTTGACGATATCTGTCTCGAAACAGTCAATTCAATCAGATATTTGGGAACCATCTTTAACAACTCATTGGAAGCTTGACATGGTCAATCGTATGACTCAATTTGGCATTCAGGGACAGTTGCTGAACAGAACTTTTGGCAAGTTCACTTTAACACCGGTCTTGATTTTTCTATACCCAAAAGGTAGTTCCAGCAATCAACTTTGGATCAGAATCCGGTTGGAACATAGATGTCTCGTTTTGGCAAAAATTGGAAGGAATCTTCTGTCGGCGTGTTCTGAGGCTTCCGACCTATATATCAATGACCCAAATCAGATACGAACTTTCACTGAATTCTCTACATTCTCATGTAATGTGGGATTCTTAACAGTAATGCGAAAGATTAATTTGTCTCCGACAGCCCCTGCATTCCAAAATTTCTCTGTAATAAGTAATACTGGGAATTCGAAACTTCTTGATGAGTGGAAGCAAATCATGCTGTCAATTCTAGCCACTGCTGACTTCAACCTGAACGATCTACTAGAGAGACCACAACTAGCAAAAAAAAAGTTCGAGCAATGGTGTTGGATTTCGAACAATGATTCACGCCTTTTGAAACCGACCACCTTAGACGCTGGAGTTGGGGCACTTAAGCTAAATGTTACAAGCAACTACCTAAAACACTGCCCGTCTCGACATCATCGTGAGCAGTTTTTAAGCTTTCGTTTAAATGCCGTAAAAACAAAAGAAATGATGTGGAGCCGTCACTTTAAAGAAGTGAGTGACAATATGTCGTTTTTGTCACTGTGAAACCGAAACTTCTGAACATCTCCTCACTAGATGCAAAGAAACCACCGCCAAACGGATGACGCATCTGGGAGGTTTTATTCCAGTGGACTGTAATAGTCTAGATTGGTGGTCATATGCGGCAGCCGGATACTGTACAAAATTAAGCTGTGCCGTAGTTGATTACATGGACTCTCTACGCCTCGACATAAACTTCACTTGAAACAATGTTTCAGCCAGGATTCTTTGAGGTGGCTCGAGGGGACGGTAATAGTCTGATGGACCTTTGTTTTGGACAAGTTCTTTGTTTTCTATTTGGATACATTGTAATTAAAGTCTGATGTCACAATGCTTGCATTGAGGCATGTCAGATTGGTGTTCCAATAAAAAAAAAGAAAAGTGAGGTGAAGCAGAGATGCATACGCAAGCAGGGAGAGCTCCCTGACACCTAAACACTTGACACATGGAGTAGGCAACCTTATTGCTAAGGCTCCCCCCAGTATAATACAAGAGCATAACATTGCTTTAGATAACTGTCCTAACACAGACACAATGGACAGCCCAATGACATGTTTCAGAGTGTGGTCTCCATCCCACCACTGACAACATGCGTGGTAGATTTGGCAGCCATCTTTTCCGGTTTCAAAGCGCAATTTTTCATAGGTTTCGGCCCACATGGGATTTTCGCTGCCATTTTGCTGATTCTGGTGCCACCAGCACACAGTGATGCCGCAGGGCAGAGCCTAGTGGGCCAATACATCCCACAAAGTGGCAAAGACTTTTACATTTAAATACCAGAACCGATTTCTACTTATACAAGACACTAGCCCATTGACTTTGGCCTACCTATTGCATTGATCAACTTCTCTGGTGAACTTAAACTACTTACACTGTTTTAGAGTAACTGTAATAGTTTTAGCTTCTGCCTTTTTGCTCCTACTTCAATGCTATTGTCTCCAACTTCAAAGGTGCTCAACTGCTTAGTAATCAGTATAATTTTTGTGATATTGGTTGCCTCATTTAGTGGACGCTTTTAAATAATTGTGTAATAAATGGAGTATTTTTACCAAGAAACCTTGTGTACAAGTGTCTTTCTGAATACTTGTCATTTTAGACCTTTGTGTAACACCCTTACAAGCTCACACTCCCTCTTGAGATAAGTCTGGCTGCTCAGCTCACTACCGTAAAATGCGTGGTACGGACTTATACCAAAGGTTGGTTTTGCTTACACCTGTGGTCCCAAAGGATACTGCATACACACTCTGCCTAACCCATTTTTACACACGAATGGCCCCTGAGGGCCCCTCTCCTTTCCACTACTAGTGGGAACTAGCAAACTATTCCCCACTCTTGGAATCGACTCTGCCTTCAAGTGGAGGCCCTCCTCGAATAGTGGGAACCTATCACCTCACCCACCTTCCTAAGCTGCTACAGCACCTTGAAGAGACCCTGCTTTGCCCATCTGTATTACCTAGCGCGTGCGCCAGCATTGCAAGTACATCAGAGCAATAGGCTACACTCTTCTTAGCGATTGGACTTCCTCTTAGGAGTGTTGGATGCAGAAGGGGATAAAGACTATTTGCACTGCCTGTTTCCTTCCCCCTTTTAGGTTGTGGACCCATTTCGTGCATTAACCCTTTAGAACCCATTGGTCTTGTTTATATGTATCTAGATAGGTGTTGGCTTAAATGTATTACTGTGATTTGAAACTCAAAGGCCTTGAATAAATGTATTTATATTTTTAATATATACACACAACGGGTGATTTGTAAGTGTTGTTTGCTCTGTGTGCTCATTGAGGTCTTTCAGTCAGCCTCACCCCCTCCTGAGACCTAGTCTTGACCGCCGCCAAGCTATCTTTATTGGTCTGGCTTGTCCAGAAGGTTACCCTTTTCCAAGAAGCTAGGCTGGCCTTCTGCACCTCTGCCCACCATGTCGGAGTTCAGAAATCCATCTTCACGCACTATTTTATGAAACTGTAGTCTTATTACAATTCTTTGTTATGGTGGGTTCCCTATCTGATGTCCTACAAAGCTGAAGGGACCAACTTGACAGGAAGCACAGTTGCAATTGAATGTATTGGAGATCATGACATACCTAGCGTCACATAGCTTTCACACACTAATTCATGGTAAAGGTTTGTAATAAGAAAGGAAATACATAACCACTAGGTTTCATATCGACCAAAAGGTAGGCACTCTGCATTTTTTCCCAAACTGCACAACTGATTTGGCACTAAAGCATATAGAGGTCTATCCCTATAAGCCTGATGTGCCAGGAATTGACACCTTACTGACCGTCTTATTCAGAAAGTACTTTAGGCATTGGAGTGTGTGATCCACACAAATACTAAAATGTTTGCTGAGAGAGCTTCTACTAAACTTGTACAGGCGATTAAGAAAATGCCTAAAGTCCACCAGGGGGCTGCTGGACCTTACGGATGATCTGCTCCGGGACATTTGCATATGCTCGCAGGTGTCAAATGATTACTTTTGCTCTTCTTGAGTTGACTTGTGTTGAAGTCCCTAAAGGTTCACTTAGCCAAGGCACCCCTCGGCATAATGTCATAGTGCAGAGTGGTCTAGTAAAATAATGTGGTTTAAAGAATATGGACACAAGTCTCATTCCATCACCATTTTGCGAACTGAACAGGCTGCTACACATACATGTGCTCCTGCCACCTTTTTAACCAACTTTATCATTTGTAACATGTTGTAAGGGTGGCTGCCTTGGTGGCAATCATTTCCAACTGAAAACACTAATAAACACTACCTGTACACATACCTTTCATGGCCATGCAGTACGTTTTCAAAAACATCCACAATTCTCACTGAAGTTAATATTTAAATTTAATATAAAGCAAACCATGCTCTGCAGGAGTAGAGGGATGAGTGGATAAAGCGCCAACTATGCTCCACACTACTAAACCTGCACTGAAGGCATTCACAAAGCTGAAATGGGGACAGACAGGCTTAAACAAATACTTTGCTATTTGGGGTATCTAAGGTCGTGGGCAGGCTTGACTCTTGGCTAGACAGTGTTTCTACCAGATAAGAATGTCCACCCTAGGTTCTATAAATAAGATCATCCTTAATTAAACTAACATAAAGGCACAGAACTGATAACACTACTGGCCCAACCCTGTAAAGGACAACACAGCAGATTTAACATAGAAGCACTCGTACACAGGCAGGCTCGGGCAGTTGTTTTTAGCAGCAAAAATGTCAGTTATTGTAGTTTCTTAGAAAAGGTAGGGAAAGGGGGACTTTTGGGCCTTTCTAGTTTGGAGAGGGCAACTTCAGGTACCTTTCAGTTCTCCAGCATTGGATTTTTAATTGGTTCACATTTTGTATTTATTTGTATTGATTTGTGAAGCGCTACAGCCCTGAGGCACCTGGGCACGTTCTTACCTATACATATGTCACGTAGTTACATATAGATCAGTGAAATACAGCAAGTACAATGAAAGTGCTGGAAGGAGTACAGGCTAATAAACAAGTGTTATAGGTATGTTCCACATTTTAGCTGCTAGCACAGGAAATCTGTTACCTCCTGCCTTTTGTCGTTTGAACCTAGGGATCTTGTGACCATGTGCCTGTACAGATCTGGTAGGACGATCTGAGATATTGCGTGAGAAATTGTTGAAGTATCTAGGCGCTAAATTCGTGAGGCACTGATGTAGAAGTGACAGGGTTTTTAATGCAATCCTTTGATAGATAGCCAGTTCAGATTGTGTCTAGATTCAGAGATGTGTTGGGATCTCGAGATGTTCATCGCTGATCAAATGGCGTTGTTTTGTATTACTTGCATCTTTTTGTTCCATTGGTTAGTACCCAGGTAGTCAAGATTTGAAAGGACTAATGCTATGGCTCTGGTTATGGATATGCAATTTGTGGTTAGGAACAGCCTACAAGCATTCATTTGCAGTTGTAAGCTGTAGAGGCTGTCACATTGATTTGTCTTGCTAGGGTTAGTGCGTAGTCAATATAGATGCCTAATGTTTTCACATCCTTGGAAAACTTAATGATGTTACCGTCAGTGTTGAAGCAGGTAAACTGTCAATCTAATTTAATTTTATTTGGGATCCTAGGAGGAGTAACGCTGTCTTATTTTGGTCGCACAGTGAATTGCAAGGATTGTGCGCTAGACCACTGTAAAGGTTATGTTGCTCCTAATCGCTGGTACAGCGTAAGGGCATATCGGCCCTTGGCGATCGCCCCCAAAAAAGTCAAATCCAATGATTGACATGTAGCTGCAGCTGGTTGTTGAAGAAACAATCGGTTGGGGTCTGGAATCGATGACAATCGCAGAATGGCATGATGTACCTGTTTGCAAAACATAATAGAAATGTGTCTCAGTAGCCGTTCTTTATTACAATTTATCATTTTACTTATTAATTCGCCATAGAGTTACAACTAACGATTAGCACAGACGTTAAACAATGTGAACAGAGAACACAACGTGGAAAGTACTCCACTATTTGCTTCCGAGAATAGTGCAATGGAGTATGTTCAGCTCTAAACGTGATGTGGAAGCTGAGGCAACAATTCGAGGTGCACAATTTAATTTATTAGCGTTGAACCAGGGCGAACCGAGTGGTGGTCTACATGCTTCTCGAAGCTGGACTGCCCATGTGCCCGGTAGAAAGACTAGCACACACAGGTTGTACTTGTGTTTCATTGCAATATGTCCCACAGAACGAACAAGTACAATGTAACCCAGCAGTAACGGTTAGCTAATGATAATTGGACTAGTTCTGGTATAAAATCATCTAAAGTGAACTTACATTATATTAGATATTTCCATTCTCTTGGCGTAATGCAGACCGTAACGCAGACTCCGTTCGGGTCAACGATTTTTCATCAGCTGAACTTACATGTACCAAAGTCCAGTTTTGGAATGGAGAACCTTATCTTATCTTACGTTATTACACCCCTCCTTAAATTCCTTTCGAAATGGTCCCTGTCTCCAAAGGTCAAAAAACAATAGAACCTTATACTGTGTGTGCGACGCGTGGGCTTCCTCAGCTCGCAAGCAAAAATGCAAAGCTGGTGACCTCACTCAGAATGAACATACATTCTTACTTTGCAACATCTCAAGTCAATGCATTCATGAGAACAGGAATTGTGAAGCATGGGCATAGGAGGAAAAATGTGGGGACTGTCACTGCTCGCTGTTCGTGGCGCTGCTGAGGGGTAGGGGAAACTTGGCAATGACAGAATGCGTCCTACTCCAAAATTGTATTTGAGGAAACACAAAAACGGAGTCAAAGTGTCTTGCAATAGCCCCACCTTTGCTTATGTCTCGGCCTCCTACCACATGGCATGTTTTGTTCAGTCGGTACTTCTTGCGTCCTTAGTATATTATGTAGCCTAGGTCTCCTCCCTTTTGTGTGACTAGCAGTTAGTCAGCATCTTGAGTAACTATATGGTAAGGCAACGGCCGAACCCCAAATATTCCTACACACTATTTTCCATTTGGCCCTACCACGATCAATGAGGGTCCCAAAGTAGTTCGACAAAACTGTGAAAGCAGAGTGTTACATTGTACGGCAATCGTAAAAATGGTGCTATTTGGAAAAAAGGACAAAGAGGATAGATTTCAAAAGAGAAATTGCATACTTTTATTTGAACACTTCATAAAAAAATTGTTGGTAAAAAAAAAAACAGATGGTAATCATTTGTACCGGGATTTGAACTGTTCAACGAGCTCTGCTTTAGGCGGACAGGGCACGTTGGCAATGTTTTGTGGCAATGTATGTGTGCTCTGAACAAATTTGCGCACCATTCCATGAGTATGCATCTCCAAAACATTAATAATGAGATATTTCACAAAATCGAATTCCATTTCCTCATATACTGGCTTGACCACACCATTTTATTGCTTCTTTTCGTTAAGGCCATAGTGTAGCGAATCGTCCCTAAGTTACCTGCAGTCCTAGATTGTTCACGGCCTACATTCTCGTTATGCGCTAATACCGCTAGTAATGTCCTATATTTCATCCCTCCCATGACGAAATGCAATCTCTTTGGCCTGTACTTTAGGCACATATTGTGGAACACCACCAAATCTCCTGTGAAAGAATTCTGAGTCCCTTCAGATTGCTTGAGAATTTTATCAAACAATCTTCTCAAGGGCTTTGTGTGGAGGTGAAGATGGAATAAACCACTTCTTCCGTGCCTGCTCCGGGGACAAAGGGCCATATTCACATTGGTGGAAATGTTGGTTTTCTGTCCAAGAGTGAATATTGGATCAGTGGTGCATTAGTGACCGCCATTTTTCCAGTAGAGTTTCCACAGACCGTCACATGTTTTGAAGCTCCACTAAAGATGGTTGCTGAAAGACTGGGACCACTGTGAAATACTTTAGAACCTTTTTTCCCTGCAGCTGAGATTTTTTATTAATTGATTTGGCAACATGCCATACATCAAATTGATTAATATTTGGAAACTGCTCTCTCATTGTCTTGGCTATTGAAACGTGTTTGTCCGTGGCTATGAGGTTGATTTGCATTCCCCTATTCCCCTCGATTGTAGATCTTCCAGTGATTTTATAAAACCAAGTTTCTCCATGGCCACTGAGGATTTACATTCGGACACCTGCACGACCACCAAACTCAATTTTTTTTACTTTCCATGTCCTGAAAGTGGTATGTGCAGTACTTAGCAGAAAATCTGGGGCTGTCACACTGTCCATCGCCGGCTAGCCTGAACCGTTTGTCGGAGAATGTACTTTGAATAGACAATTGTTCAATTTTCCAAGCTTCACTAATGGCAGGGAATAGATAATCACGCTGATATTTGTAGTACTGCATTTTAGAAATGAAATGGAGTCGCACAAATTGACAAACTGCGCAACTTCCTGAAACTGGAGCCACTGAAAAGTAAAGCTGCTGCACACAGTAGATTGCCGGCTGGCAGTTTCCCCAGCATCGGTTGAGCAGACCATGAACCTTTTTTATGTAACATTTCACAGGTGGCATGTATTTTGAGGTTACTGCCTTGTTAGACGAGTCACATTCACCAATGGCTTCCCACATACTTCCCCTCTCAATGAATGCACACATTTCAGCATCTTTATAATCTCCAAGCTGCTGTTGAATACTATGTATTTGGCCTTCTTTATTAGACTGTCATCCTACATTAATGTTGTTTTGGACTGAACTGTTGTGGACATATCAGCCAAACTGGACATAGTATAGTTGAGATTTGTCTAGTTCGTCGGTCAGTTTTGTTGATGCTTCAGTCTGTCATTTCAACATCTGTTACTTGACCGTGAATAGGAGAAAATTTCAATGTCTGCTGCTTTTTGGGTGGCACTTTTTTGGCGGATGTCGATTGTGTCAAGTGGTCTGCAACTAATTCAAAATTATCTTCAATGCATTCAGTTTCATCTTCATCTGGTGGAGCAGTCACATTGTAGCAATGGTCCAAAAACACTTTGCTGGATTCGCCGGTCACATTAAATTCATTTTCTGGCCATTGGGCAAAGGCATCTCGAGTCTGAAAACGCAGCGCCTCAATTAATAGTTCCTCCATGGTGAAAACAGATTGGCAAGCAGCATCTCATTTGTGTCGCTGTCTGCATAGTCTGTACACCATCGGGCAACTAGACAGGTTGGAAAAAGGATGTTCAATGTAAATCCTACATACAGTATCAGACAATTTACATTAAAAAGCATATTATGAAGGCCTCAGCACAAAACACTAGCTAAAAATAGAAACTGTTTATAAATTACCTTATCTTTCTTTTCATTGAAACCTTCTTTACTCTAACGTCACCAACAGCAAGCTGTTGCACCGACTCGTATCCATGTGCCTCCCGTTCTATATCCGGATCTTGTATACATCCCTAGAAAAGAGTATCCATTTAAAATATTTCATTTGTATTACAAATCAAATTAGACTGACTTTATTTCATTCGAGGGTACTGTCAGTATGCATACCTCCGGCTCTGGATCAACTACAATGGATGTTGTATTTGTAGAGGACGCTCCAGCATCTCCCTGAAACACAGTACTTTCATTAGTATGGATGAAAAAATTGGAAATTGAGCACACACATTGGGACGCACACAAAGGTACATATCAATAGCAAACCACAAATGAAACATTGTGTAAACGATTGACACGATACGTAAATAGGATCAGATTATCTTAAATTCCATGCATGAAACAAGTCGAACAGAATAGCTAACTAAGACTACCTGATACGTGCTTGAAGTGGTTGAGGACTCGAGGCAAGACATGGATGCTAAATCTTGTTCGTTCATATTCAGTGTATAGTCGTGGAGTTGTAAAGGGAAAGTATTACTTGATTTAGAAATGCTAATATTAAAAATTGGCATGTAAGGAGACTGATTACGAGAACATTATGCTTATTTCAATGCATAATGTAGCATAGTTATCTGTGCCCATAAATCAATTTTCTATTAGCGTTCTAAAACCAAGGACTGATGTTTAGCAAAATCGTCATTATTTAAAAAGCGATACAATCTTATACATATGGAAAGTATTATAAGTGACATCCGAGCGAGTACCGAGTTGAGTACCGCTTTGCCGCATCATGCTCTCCATTTGCTCCTGCTCGGATTGCTATTTTGCTTGCTATTTGCTGCTGCTGCCGGCATCTATCCAGCTAACAGCTGTGAAGTCCGTATAAACAGGTGACTGCAAACTTAGTGCTTTGTGCACTGCTAACAGAACATTGGCCGAACATTTGCTGAACTGCTTTTGGCTTCTCTTGCAGATTGAGTGACAGAGGCAGTGATTGGTTCTTTCTTCCTCAATGTTGTATTGGTTTTAGTATTTGAACGTGGCGCACGCGCATCGTGCTTCCGAGCGAGTACCGAGTTGAGTACCGCTTTGCCGCTTAGCAGCGGCGCCGGGGGGGGGGGCAAGCTGCTCTACTCGGCACCTAGTCTGATATCCACATTCGTGAAAGTAAGCATTTGTGGAAACGTTCATTTTTGCTGTTTACTTTGCTGTGTTTACTATTACATATATTGGTGGCATTTGATGTTTCTTTATGGCATAACATCATTTCAATCTATTGACTGTTTGAAGTGTTCATGAGGGTTAAATTACAAGTGAGCCTTTGATTTTCACATACAATTCTTAAGTCATAAAGATGACCTCCTACACTGCGTATAAGATCGCGACGAATATGCCACCCATTGTACCGTTGACTCTTGTCCCACAGACACAATCTTTCTCCCCGGGGCATCCCAACTCTGCATTGTTACCTCAAACTTTTTTCACAGCCATGCCTCTCATCCCCCCCCGGTCTTCACACAGACAAACTCGCTTTCCGTTTAATGTTCCGAATGATAAAATAAGCATGTCTTCTCCGTTGTCTCCGGCTACCTGCTCACTCAATGAGACATTTACCCTCTCTCCTCTAACAATAGTGAAAATTAGTGCCTCGCACCAAACTCCTTTGAGTCATGTCAACCATCAACCAATTTCTGATCTGACATTGATGGAATCACTAAAAACTGTCCCCATGTGCGCAATTCGAGCAAGTCTATCTCACCAATTGCCTTCCCCCAACTGGCACCAAACTCTATTGCCATATCTATCCATGCAAGCACATGCAAGTCTGCTCATACTACCAGAGAGTCGAACGTGTCACCAGTGTGCCGTCTGTATCATGTATACCCAGTGAAATGCCATCTGGAAACGCCATTCCAATGCTTAAGTCCTTTGCCGTACCAACCCCACGACCTAACAGACCTTACCGCATTGACCATGCTACTCAAACGTTGTTAATGATTCAACCTGCATTAACTGCAATCAACACTGCCATTCATAGTCTATGTAAATTATTTGAAGCATTGGATACTAAAGTAACCCGCCAATCCAATCAATTCGAAGATTTAATGAAATGGCTCTCAACGCAACAACTCACTAAAGTGTCTGTAAAAATTAAAAAGTCTTATCATGTTACCTAGTGACTTGGCGCCCTGTAATGAAAATTCACGTCCTGTACAAGCACCAACACCATTTGTACAACAGGTCATTCCCGTCGTGTTGGCGCCATGCCCACTTAAGCCAATTTCTGCTATAATAGGCCTTGAGCCTATATCCATGGACCCTATTTCTCAGCCAGTAATGGAAGATAAAATGAGCGAAGCGATGCCTAATCGCATTGAAAAACTTCCCGATCCACAAAATTCACAGAATGTTAATCAGGGTCAGTCATTTACAACAATTGAAAGCAAAAAATTGTAGAAACAAGAACAGCAAGAAAACTCTGATCCCTATAAAAAAAGACAAACATGATTGGAGCAAAAAATCCAAAAAGTACCTTGTCTACTTCCTTTAAAGCTCTTGGCAAAACGTCCACTACAACAGACAAACTCATTACTAGTGCCATGGTGCCCGTAATGTATGTGCATCCGATTATGGCAGGAGCTGCCAAACAACCCTCACCGCACCTTCCCACTACAGGGGATAAAACTGTACCTACTGTGCCTATATCGCCCTTGACACAATTGGTAAATTCCTTAAGTAACCCACAAAAATCTTCTACACTTCCTTCTGTATTACATAAGCCCAATAGGTTTGCAAACAGTCAGATCTCTGTGAATACTGGACTCCCACCACAAATTCAAGCACAACCCCAATTGTCATTTGCTCCTATAACTCAAACCAAATCTTTTTCTTTTGCGCCTATGCCACAAGTGACACCATCCTTGAATGTTGCTACTCAACAAATCTTAACAGATGAACTCAAAAAAAGTTATCTATCTGCTAAATTGGTGAAAACTTTTGCCCAAACACAATGTGAGCCTGCCCACCCCATTGAAGAGCAAAGGAAAGGCCACCATAAGTTTGGTGATCAACAACGTCCCTCCAGAGTAGCTTCTAACGACATCATGACATCAAGACAGGGTGGGTCGTCCGAATTTCCAGGCACTCCCTGTAATGAGAAATGGACACCATGCAAAACTGATCAGCGGTAGCTTTCTCGACACATTCACCCACAAAGAGCAAAATTTTGCACTTTGATTCTCAAATGTAGAGAAGGTAACCATCCCGTGTATGACCTTAACCGACAGTGTATTGAATATCTTTGGGGACATAGACGAATTATGTAACATTACCACAGATGACATTGACCAAATTTAATTCCTAACTGACTCTCCACTTACAATAGTTCGACTTTGGATCCCATCATGGGTAGTCTATTTGGCGTGATAAAATGGTCCTATTTGATATGAGTTTTTATTGGCCGAAGACCCAGAAATTGCTTGTTTGACTCCCAGAAGATCAACTGAGATACCGAAAATATATCAAGGGCAATGTAGCGAATCTAGAGAATCTTGGTCATCCGAGAATTCTCGGCAACAATGATATGGTTTTTGCCCTTGTTAATATATATTTCAACCCGGTCAGCATGTCTGATGAAACTTTTTTTGCTGGCCTTCTTGACATGTTCCACATTATTTCATTGGATAATCTGGTTACACACACCATTGTTTTAGGTGATTTAAATTTAAATTGCTTGAACGTGGGACCACAAAGTCAAGGGGTCTGCAAATGGCCGTCGATTATGCACAAACGTAATTACCGTATGGTAAATGGTTCAGTAAAGGGGGATGTTCCGCCAAATTATACATGGCACCGTGAGCAGGCAAACCGCATTATTGACTATATATATTGACTCTAAACTATTCCAACACACTGAGCAACTTGGTGTTAAAGACCATCCAAATAGTGACCATTGTATGTTGATCCTCCAGCTCAAGTTAAATCTTACATCACGTAGAGATGTATATGGTTCCAATAATTTGAGTCAACAACTCTCGAACTTGCCTTAAATGGACTGCGAGCACCTTGAATCAGTTTGAGCATTTAAATGTGCTAAGTTCACTTGCCACGGTGGCAACAAATACACAAATATGTTGCATTTGTTTGCCCAGAGGGTAGCTATTCCCCAGTTTAATGTTAAACATCCCTATGTCTTCGATGCTACTGTCTCCAAAAAGAAGGCAGAGTACAGAATGATAAAAAGGCAAATTTTACATTCTGACTGTAAATAAGTGGCAAACATTAAAGTCAGCTAAGTGCAAATATAAGAATTGGCTCTGCGGGCGGAAGTCTATACTTTTTCAACAAGATAGCGAAGCAATGGCGTATGCCATGCGAAATAGAAATTCAGCCGGAATGTGGTCTCTTTTGAACAATCATAACTGCCATCATCAAGCAGATGCACAACTAAATGGAGTAGCTGAGCAATTGTGGGTCAAGCATTTCTCAACTTTGTACGCTGACCCCCAATATGCAAATTTCGACCATCAATTGTTAATATCGCCTTGGGAATTACAAGCCTCAGAAGAAGCAGTTTACGATATTATAAAGAAGTTAAGCTCTTCGAGAGATGAAGGTCCAGATGGACTATCGAACTATATGTTTAAAGAACATCCATGTAGATGGGCACATTCTTTCTATAATTTTTCGGGACATTCTAGTCACTCGTCTTATTCCACCTTAATGGAAGTCTTCAATAATAATCCCAATATTTAAAAAGGGTGATCGGTCTGTCCCGGGAAATTATCGACCCATTGCGCTATTAGATGCCCCAGGAAATATTTTACTAAACTGGTACTTCGTAAATTTAATTGCTGGACAGGAATCGGCAACCATCGTGATTCAAATCAGACAGGCTTCATAGCTGGCATGGGTACTAATATCAACCTTCTGACTTTGAATGCTATAAAGGCTCAATGCCATGAGACCAAGCAACAAGTCTTTTTTGCGTTCATTTACTTAAATGCCGCCTTTGATTCTGTCGCTTTTTATTATTACAGAAGCTTGCAAGAGACAATTGCTCGACAACATTTGATATTATTCATTCACTACATCATGCCATATCTATTTAAATTCGTATTACTCTAGATAGTCTTCTATCAGAAAAAATCCCCGCACACCGGGGCTCGTTGGCATCGGCGGTATTTAATTACTATATTCACGATGTGAAAATACCATTGTCACAAGTCATATCGGACTCTCAAACTGAATGACCAGCAAGTACAATCACTGATGTACACCAACGACCTGGCCTCGTTTCTAGGACCCAGGTTGGATTACAACAGTTTCTTGGTGTGCTCAATGAATTATCCATCAATCTGACTAAAACCCAGATCGTACAATATTCTCAAACGTTCTGGGCCTTTGACATTTATGTGGACCATTGGTGTGACCCCAATCAGTGTGGTCCCAAATTGTTATCTGGGCACAATCTTTGAAGGACATTGAGGAGCACATGGGCAGATCGAGACGGTGGAGTCCAAGTTTGTAGCGGCCATCTCACCGGCCCGTATTATGCATAAATACGAAAAATTCTCAGTTTTACCTGCATGGCATTTTTGGACAAAAAAAATTGTCCCTACTCTATTATATGGCCTTGAAACTTTTCCTACAGATTCGATATTTAAATTTACGCAATGGGAGGCAAAATTTTGGCGTACAATACTTCACCTTCCTCAGTGCACTCTGATACTGTTGGTGAGATATGAACTTGGCCTACTAGCTCTCAAAGCCCAATATAGCAGGCGTATGTGCTCACGTTTCAGAAAATGTCTGCTGTCCACAAATAACACACTGCTCGGAATCCTTTCGCAGTATCTCTTTTTAAAAAAAATCTAATTTCATTTCAAACTGGTTAGATAGTGCATTCAACACTATCGAAAGCAGAAGTTCCATAAATTTGTTGTTTATTCCCGACAAGGCCAAGTCTAAAATCTAGCAAACTGACTGGATTACCACCTGCGAATTATGTCTAATGTATCGTGATGGTGATGCTGTACGATTTCCACCAAATAAATTAATAAGCATCTTGCCAATGTATCTGATTCGTTCACCTTCCCCGAGAGTGTGAAATACCCTGGCTTCGCTTTAACCTGTGGATGACAAGGGATATAAAAGCAAGACATGGTGTATTGAGTCCTCAAAATGTATGCCGTTTTTGTAAAGCCAAAACCATGCGTGAGACTTTCTCACCTGTTTACAGAGTAGCTTGCTAAGAAATAGTGTTTACCAGACATTGTCAATATCTGGGAAAATATACCTCAATCTGAATGTTGGGCTGCCCTGTTAGGGTGTAAAAATATGGCAATTCAAATAGCAGCTGTTAACTTTTTAACTAGCCTCAATTTGGAGGAAGAAAAAAAAGAAAACTAATGCAAATATATCGTTAGACTACACTTTTAATAATGACCAGTAGAACAAAAAATGTGTATGTTGACAATATAGGGTTTCTAGCAAATAGTTGTAATTGGTTCTTACCTCAAATTGAGTGGTTTGTTTTGTACATGTATTTTCTTTTTGAATCGAAAGAAATGGAAGTTAATGAGAATTCTTTCTTTGTTTTTAGTTTATTACTTTGTCAATGCTTAGTTTTATAAGTGAGTAATTAAGTAGTAATTTTTATATGAAATGTTGATTTTGTTAATGTATATGAAAATGATTTATGTATGTTTTATATCCATTTTTGAAAGGCTGATTAAATTCAACCATATCAAATAAAATAAAAAAAAGAAAATGACATTTACACCTAAAATATCAATCCCTTTAGTTACCTGCTCACTACCCCAAGGCCTAGAGCTAAATCCGGAACCGTTACTCAGCTGAGGCGGCATGTGAACGAATAGTCGGAGTAGCATTTGGGAGCAATTTTCGAGTCATTCTGAGTTGATTTTTCTTTGTGTACAAGGATGCCGTACATATTCGGGGTAAAGTGCAGATGCGGAATCGATCACCCCTCTTGTCCTCCAAGACTTTTTTGACTCTACTTTCAAGCTCTTCTGGCGCATATCCGCAATATCTGATCCATTCTCTAATTCAATCTACAGTCTTTGGGAATACATGCATTGTAGTGCCTTCAGATTTCTCATGGGTCGTAGAAGGGCAACCGAAAATCAAACATGCAGGCTTTGTTGTAAATTCTGCAAGAAAAGGTCAACATTATTCGAAAATTACTTTGCATAAAAACGCTAGAAAGAAGGAATTATACCATACATTCTTCAATGCAAGCATTTTTTGATCACCACAGCAAAACCAGTGCATCGTGGGCGGCTGTATTATAGGATAACTTTCATAAACAGTTCTTTGATGTGACGAAAATCAGATCATGTTACTCGTCCCTCGAATGTGCCATCATGCATCAAAAGGAAAAATGCTCATTATAGACACGGTCCACTAAGGATGCAATTCGATGCCAATTGACACTAATAAAAACTGTTATCGATAACATAAACTCAAGTCAATGGCAATGAGACGAATGAACATAACACTACTGAGTACGTTAGTTCGAAATAGATAGAAATTTAGAGATGGAGATATGATTAGGATACATGCCCTTACCTTGACCAACAGATTCAGCTAGCAGAGTAGTTAGTGGCAGGAGAACAGGGAGGTGTTCACAGGTAGCAAGATGACGAGCTGACTCGCAGTGGTCACAGAAGATCACAGGTAGCACGACAACGAGCAGATTAGCATTGGTCACCGGGGTTCTTAAGTAGCACGTTCAAGAGTTGACTTGCAGTGCTCAAAGATGTTCTCATACATATCAAGTGGTTTCTAAAGAATTACAAAAAGGGGTGTGTATGTGAATGAATGACGTGTACATGTGGTATTATGTGGATTGCAGGGGCGCAGCCTGCTTCAAGGGGAGCTTGCCTGGCGACACAGGGTCTGAGGAGGGCATGTGAACAATGACCCCTGTGCATAAGCTACCTTTTAAGTGTACATGGTGTTTGGCACCTTGGCCGTTCGCGCCACTGACAGCACACCTTGTCAGCGAACATCCACTGGTGCGAACTGGCTTTAAAAATGGAGGGGGGGTGGATGGGCCTGGGGCGTGCAGGCAAGACCCGGAACACTGCTGAATGGATACACACTTGATTCACTGATCAGCTGAAACAACCATTGATAAAAGTTCTGTTGTATTTTATTTTGTTTCTTAGTTTTGTGCCATCAAAATACTACACATTGTAAAGTTCCGTTTGCAGCACAGTGAGAGAAAATATCCTGTACTGACCACTGTCACTGGAGACAGTTTCTCTAATGGCACCAACGACACAGGCGGGTATTACTCGTCGAACGCGGTGTCCAAACCTCCCATGAAGCCACCATGTAAATGAATGATGGGCCACCAGCCTGTACCACCTGTGAAAGAGAGAGACAAACTGTTTTTAAATGACCAAGATAAGTGTATTAAACCTTAGTTGTCACTGACAATTCTTGTATCCAATGGCATTTTTGCCAGTACAAATGCTACCTAGACACTGTACAATATTGAACGACTATTATACAACTATTACTAGAGAATTTCAAGACTAAATTGGTATGGCAATGATATATTGAAGTTAAGACAATGTAGGAGACAACCATGAAATAGTGGCCTAAGTTACATCACAACAAGAGTATACTTACTTGTTGCTTGTGTTCTGAGGGCGAACTGTTGCGCTATGTTTGTGCATAATCACCATCAAAATCCTCAACACGGACCGTGTGAGGCAGGCTGCCCTGAAGTCTGGCAGCTCGGTAACACATTGTGGCTGTTGCTCGCCTTGCGATATGTAGGACAAGCATCCAGAGTTTTCTCGGCAGCAGCATTTCTCCACCTCGGATGGCATTAGCGCGCACCGATTGCAGGTACACCAGGTGGAGACGCCGTCCATGCGACTAGGCTCAGGCTCTTGCTCTATTTAATCGTCCTCCCAACTGTCGTCCGAAGCCCCATCATTTCCGCATCTTTCTCATTCCAGTAATCCTGCCTCGGAATACTCGGGCGCGTACTGGTAGGGCATTATTGTTGCCATTGTGGGGTAAATAACGAAAATAATTTATAGCAATGGTACTGGTTTTGTCATGATGCCTTCCCCCGGGCATCCGGATCAAGCCCATCAGCCCCGGGAGCAGGCATCCAGACATTTACAAAAACCCCAGCAGCCCCAGCTAGGGGCTGTCTGGGTTCAGTCCTGGCGCCGTAGGCACCAGGCTCATAATAAAAATCAGTCCTGGCGCCAGGCTCATAGACTTTACTTACCTCATGCAGACAATGCTGCAAATAAATCCAAGCCAACCTGAGGCCTGTATGGGACTATTTTACTACAGGGACTATTTTTTTACTCGGGTGTGGTCCTGGGGAACTTCTTTCCTGGGACTACTTTGGAGGCTATTTAAACCACGCCCGAACAGCAGCACATGCTTTGTGGTGTTCTGCATCCAGCAGCGTGACTCTCACCGTGCCTGCAGCCAGCATCCAGTCTTCTGCCACGCCCGCCTCGAATCCGGAGCCCCTAGAATAAAGAGGAAGAAAAGGACAAGGTTAGAAAACAAACTTATTTCAAATTCCTCACCTGATTCCGGGTCCATTTCAACTCCCGACCTGGAAAGTACATCAGTCCTGCACGCGTCGCTTCGCCAGCTCCAGCACAGCGCCCTACTCACCAGTTCTCACAGCATCTTTCGATCCGGCACTGTCCCCCATCATTTCTTAACCGTACTCCGGCACCTAGGGGCACAAGAATAACAAGGTGAGCCAAGGGAATCAACAAATACCTCTTACCACCATAGGCTTACCTGATTTACCACCGGCGGTGGTATTCTCCATATCTTCATATGCTGCATCTGTAAAGGGGGAGAAAAACAACACGTTAACACATGCAATAGTTACCGGACAGTGTTGGGTAACACACTCTTACCTGAACGCCAGCAGCAGCTACGAGACCTCCTTCTCACGAACTCAGTTGCATCTTAAGGAAGGGGACAAGAGTGAACATCGGGCACATTGAACTCTTTGAACTTGATACTTACCAATCCCGCCTGGGACTTCAGAGTCAATGCTTACCGGAACTCTCCCAACGCCTTCAAACCAGTGAAGTAACTGGTATCTACGCGCCCCTGCAAGACACGCAGGATGGAGAGCTAATCTTTTACAAACCTAAGGAAAATACTTCTTCGGGTCCAGCAGACAAGACTAGGCGGGCCAGTCCAGACAGTCATCTCTGCACTACGCATCACGTTGATGCAGACCGCAGCTGTCCGGGTCCGATCGACACCCCTGTGGGGTCCAGGTGAGCGCAACCGGTATCGGTTCGCACGGGCTATAAGCAACGAAGGTATCTGACCAGAGCACAGAAACGAGTCGCAGAATACTCAAATACAGTGAGAGGAATGGAATAGAAAATCTGATGTTGTGTGTTGTGAAACTGTCTGTTTATACTTATTGAGGAAAGAGGCGTCCTGCCATTTCCATGCCGACACGTCAGTAGCTGAAGCACGCAAATGTTGACACGAGACGTGCTTTGATGTTGTGAAATGGGCGGTACGCGTCTAGTGATGTTAGGCTCAGGGGATATGATTTAGTGCCGCAAAGGCAGTCCACCCTGGGCGATGCGGCAACTGATAAGATTATCACAAGATGGCCGTGCTCTCTAGCTTGATTTCTCTTGTGTACAAAAGACGAAAACTATGGTAAGGTGCATAGGAAATGTTTGTACGATTGATGAACGTATGGTTAAAAACACATGCCCGAACCATAGGGACAATAATATTTCCGACTGCACCATTCCTTTAAGATGGTGGAAGAGCTAAGACAGATAAGGAAGGGAGGGGGAGAGTGGGAACGAAATGAAAACTGATGAACTGCTTTACTACGCCGGATGACATTTCAGATAGTGCTGGAGGGGTTGGGGGGAGGGGGGGTGAGTAAGGAGAGAGGGGAGGAGACAGACGATGTTATCATACTAGGTCCAGGGACAACTCTGATAGAGTAAGTGCATGGAAGAAAGTAAGGGGAGGAGATGGGGAAAAGGGAGAAAGGGAGGGGAGAGAACAGAGTAAGCAGTCAGAGGGGAGAGCGAATACATTTGCAGAAGTCAGTAGTAAAACATAATGTTGCAAGCCAGGATACAAGGTGAAGATGGGAACAGCATGTTTCAGGGCCACCATAAGTACAAGATGCAAAGGAAGTCCAGCATGAGAGTTGAGTAAGGGTGACGCACCGTGAATCAATGAAGTCCATAAAAGTCAAATCCAGCATTGGCCACAAGACGGTGGGCCTAATAAAAGGAGGAGGGCAAGTTTGCCTTTGTCTTTTAGGTCTTCAGTTTGTCTCTTTAGGTCAGTTGGAGCCGTTTCTGTACCATGCCTGGGTCTGAATCCTGATTGCCAGAGTCCAAGAACATTATTTCTATATGTTGAATCTGCAGGTATGCTGCTCTTTCCAGAAACTTCAGTAGAAAAGTTACCATAGTGATTGGTCTGTAATTAGTGGGGATGTTTGGGTCTAGAGTTGGCTTTTTTAGTAAGGGAAGGACGCAAGCATCTTAAGTTGTTGGGTGCTATGCTTGTTTCAAATTAAGCCTTGATTAGGGAGGTGATGAATGGAGCCAATCCTTGGCTGCCTCTTTCATGATAGGAGCAGGGCTGATGTCTTCCCTAACATTTTGAAGGCTTTAGTTTAGGGATTATGTCCTCAACCTCTTTAATAGAGAGAGGAGAAAAGTTAAATAGTTTGAGTATTCAGGTATGGAGCTGGTGGGGTCGGTTGATATGTGACAGAGGAGAGACGTTTTTTTGATTCTATTTTACTTTGTAGAGTCGTTAATTTATCCAATAATGCTTTCTGGATATTGGTGTACCAGGTGATACCTTTAGTGCAGGTATCTGGTGGTGAGGCAGGGGATTCTAACTCTCAGTATGTTAAAAAGCTCTTTGGTAGTGGATTTGGCTTGAATGAATGTTCGTAAAAATGCCTTTTTTGGACTGGAGAATAGCCTCTTTGTAGTTGAGGGATGCTATTATGAGTTTGTCTTTGTTGAGGGCTGATGGATGACTCTTTCAGAGAGCTTCTGCGTTTCTTTTGAGTTTGCATAATGATCTAAGGTGCGGCGTGAACCACGAGTTTAGATGTGCGTGGGGTCTTTCTTTGCGCAATTTTAATGTTGCTATTTTATTAATGGCAGTGAGTAAGGTGTGGGTGTATAAGTCAAGTAAGACCGTTCGGTCTGTGTGTAGTAGTAGTGGTGTTGATGATCAGCTGTAACAGGGGTAGTAGTTTCTCAACTGTTATGTTGCGATTGTTCCTAGTACATATGGGTGGAGAAAAGGTGCTGATGGTTAAGCTGATTGACTTCCTTTATGGTGAATGAGAGAAGGTGATGGTCCGACCAGGCACAATGTGTGTTAGAAAGGATATTTGTCACAATTGAGGGCGGCCAACCAATCTAGTGTCCCACCTTTTTTTTGTGGGTAAAGTGATGCGATGTAGAAAGCCTAATTCTGAAATCATATTAGCGAGGGCTAGCGCTTTGAGATCTTTAGAGTTCTGAAAGCCTAGGTTCAGATCACCCATTAGGATAATTTGTGATCCTGGCTTGGTGTTAGCTGTGAGGAGTAGAGTAATGTCATCTTTGAAGGTAGATCTAGGCCAGGTCGTCTGTGGATAAGGTGACTGGTGATTGTTCGGAATGCTGATATAGGTAGCTTGATGGACAGTAGTTCTGATGAAGGAATAGATTGACTTGCGATGTGCAGAAGGACTGGATTAGTTTTACCCATAAATGCGACACCCCCACCTTTAGCTTGATTAGGTTCTCTGTCAAGACGGATGATGGTATACTTGTCTGGAATGGCAAGAGTGAAGGCCCTGCCGCGGCATTAAGCCAGGTCTGATTGGTAAAAGTCAATGTCATGTAATGAAGTTGGCAATATCTAATGCGTGAGCTGACGGTGATCTGCATTAAGTGCGTCCTTGATCGAAGTTGTAGTGTTGATCAGATTACTTTTTGTGTGTGAGGTGTTTTCCCTGGGTGAGTTAACGTTGTTTACTGTATTGTTTGTGGTGTCAACTACTTTGGAAGTGTTTTTGCAGTTAGGTAAGGAATGAGCTGGCAAGAATCTGGAGCCTAGTTTAGTTCCTAATTTTCATTGTGCATGCTTGGTTGGGTGTAGGTCTTGTGACAAATTGTTTAATCCATTGAGCCGGTGTAATGAGATTAGGATTACTTGGAGTAGATGGTGTAGTGATCATGAGTTTGTGTGCTCCTTGAAGGCAGGAAGGTTGGAATGCTTAGGGTGGTATGCGATCAGGCGAGGGTAGAAGGGTGCTTAATCCTGAGCAGGATTGCAACGTACGAAAAAATTGGGAGGAACAGGACTTGGCACCGTCGGTGTTATGCTAGGGTCGGTTGAGTGACTTGGCTTCCAATACAGTTTAGCATGCTAAGATGTGGCAGAATATGAATGCGTACAAAATACTGAAATGCATGTATGGCAAAAGAATGAATTGACTATGTTGGCGTCAAAGCGCGTAAGGCTCTAGGCAAATGGGCTATATTTCAAAGTCAAAGAGTAGTCCATAATTGAAATTTGAAGGATATTGCATGACATAAACATATGATGCAGCATGCAGGAGTACATGTCAATACAGAATATATAGTAAATAGGCACGGAATGCAGAAATGGGATAATCCAAACAATTGCAGAGCGGCGAAGAGGGAACGGGAATATAAGGGTATAGCAGTTGGTAAGTGGTAGGCTAATAGCCGTCATACTAAGATAGTCGCTGAGGTGTTGCCAGGTGCTACTGTTGCTCCAAGAGAACAGGTAGCGGATGCCTAATGATTCATACTGTTTGTGCATGCTGCGGTAGTAGTGTTTAGGGTCCTTGCTCCACATATCAATGAGAGCAGGCTGCCAAGCGGGCAGGTGGAGTAGGGTTGCTAACTTTGAGTGTGTCCGTAGGCCTGGTAATAAGCTTAATGAATTTAGTGTTACGTATTAGAGTGGGCAGAGAATGCAGTGCATGCTTACCCTAAAGTCTGTCTAAAGCAGGTGCTGTAACTGGTGGTAGCACGGGCAGTGTGGCGGGCCCCAAGTCACTGCTGAGACTTTGACAGGCGCAGACAGGATCTGGCCTTATGTCGAGGGCCTTTGGTAGGAGGGCTGTTTAAATATTCCCTGCCCTTTGGGCTGGGAGTCCTCGGTAACATTTCAATTTTATTAGAAATGAAAAACTGAAATCACTCTGTCCGTTTTATGTTGCCCATCAGCTAATGGGCATTCATTGCAAGTTCCTCCTTTGGAGTCAATCTTCAGGTTCTTACTGCACGTTCAGGTGTTGAGATTTCTTTGTTCTCCTTCATTCAATATTTTGCTAATAATCTGTTAAGACTGGTTTTCTCTTGTTTAAAAAAGCTCAAATAAGTGATCAGATGTCTTGCACCTTTTTGGTGCTCCCTTATTGGGCACAGGCCAGCGTTCCCCCCCCAGGGTTGAGCTCCGTTAAGTATTTTTTCTGGTCTCAAGATGGCTGAACTTAAGTCTTAAAAGTCTTTAGTCTTTACAAAGCATGTTCCACCTTCCTCAAATTAAATATTGAGGTGGATCAACCTGATGAGTGCTTGTATGGGCATCGGCCAGGTTCCCTGCGCTGGTTATAGGTCAAATGCTCGAATGCATTTGATCGAATGACAATATGCTCGAGTCAATTTGACCGAAAAATGGGTCAGATTTTTTTTACCCCTTGTTTT
Organism: Ambystoma mexicanum; assembly: GCF_040938575.1. Taxonomy (NCBI): domain Eukaryota; kingdom Metazoa; phylum Chordata; class Amphibia; order Caudata; family Ambystomatidae; genus Ambystoma; species Ambystoma mexicanum. Next base: position 675,232,238 of record NC_090924.1, on the reverse strand, counting down.
TGGTGTTAAAACATTTTTTCCCTATACTAGAGCAAAAAAATATATATACTTGGAAAAAAAAATGTGACCTTTTTGTTTTTGGTCAAATTGACTCGAGCATTTTGTCATTCAATCAAATGCATTCGGACATTTGACCGGACACCCCCTGCGCTGTCCAGGTGGTCTATGGTTAAACCGGCCAAGCTTGACTCGTCTACTACTCGGACATTTGTGTCGACAACAAACGCCTAGGGCACCCTCAACAATCATCTCGTCAATGACCACCTTGTCTATGGCAACACAGCTTCAGCCGAAGACTAACCTGTCCACTAGATCGTTGGCAGCTTTCGCACCCCCACGACGTGCCCATGCTGCACTAGTCTCCTAAGGAGCTCATAGCTACTATTCACCCAAAAGCCCTGTGTCCCTCCTGTACCTAGTCAATCAAATGTGCCTCCAGAATACATTTTGGAACGTGAGTGATTGATTTTGAGCCCTCAGAAAAGGAAGACTACCTTTTCATCTTGAAACCTGCACATCCATCGCATGCCACTCCATTGTCAGCACAGCGTGGGCTGGCACCCAGTCATCCAGACACTCGGTATGGGCATTTTTATCAACCATGCAAATGTCTGTGCCAGAGCTACAGTCGTGAGTTCCTTCCATACTCCTCAGTGTGGCCAGCTGCCTGTTCTACATTGATATCACCTCGTCCTCCCATCCGCCCCCCTCCTTTCCAAGGGAGCTTTCTGACGTTAAGAGGACCTTGAGACCTGCTGAAGAATGCTGCGTTTGCTCACTCTCCTTCCTCAGGATATGATGTCCACTGAATCTTTGTTCTTGGACAACTTTGAACTGGAGGAGCGTCCTCCCAGGGTCTCTCCTTAAAAGGTTGGGACTTTTCCAACTATCGTGTTCAAGGCAGCAAAAATGTTTGCCTCCCTTCTGAGCAAAGGAAACGAGGGTTTCCTCTATCAACACTGAACTGTCTCAGAAGACTAATTTCTGTTCTTGTCCAGGAAGACCTCTGGGTGGACGGTCTGCTCCTGATGGAAAAACCCATTTCCTGCTCTGAGGTCAGGTTCGACAATTGTGCATTTGAGAACGCTGCCAAGTGTTTGTTCCTAACCTAGTTCTGACATGTGGTGTCAACTGCAGCCGGCAAAAAAAATGCCAACTCCTTTTCTCCCTCTGCTGTGCCTCTGGACAAGGAACGGAGACAATTGGATTCCTTCAGCAAACTTCTGTATTGCAGCTACTATAAAGGCTGCAAACTCATCATTTTGTCCCTCTAGGATCGCCAGTTGTGGTACACGAAGATGAAGTTGTCAGTCACACCATCTGTGGCAGTTGACCAGGCCGATACTAGTTTTCAGCAGATGGGGAGTATTCGAGCTGCATTGCCAAGATGGCTTAAAGCCACATTTCTGCTTGGACAGCCAATACAAGGTAAGTGGATATGCTATTGAGGACCTTTTTTGGGGGGAAGGGTGGATAATACCCATCGGGCCATCAAAATGGACACAGATACTACTCGATCCTTTGGCACCTTGCAGCAGTGTTGGCCTTACCAGTTCTTTCGGCCCAACAAGTCCCAGTTTCTCGGGTCGAGATGGGACTATTGCCTGGCCTTTTTGTTCTCAAACATACAGAACCAAACTATGCTTCCGGCGACAATTACAAAGCTAGGTCCCAAACCTATAGAGGCCACCAATGATGCTGCGGCTCCTCTCGGGCTACCAAACAAGCCTGACCACCACACTGACACGCCCCTCCACTTCCAGACTCCAGTGGAAGGGCACCATTACATCTTTCACTGTCGCTGGTGATGGATTACCATAGATAGGATATGGCATTTAGAACAGGCCTATACACAAGAGTTTCAAGGCTCGACAAGGCAAGGGAGGGGAAACAGAGGGAAGACTGTGACAGCGATCCCACTAGTCCAGGTGACATTGAGATTGCGCAAGTGCAGAGGGTGCAAGGGGAAAAGTGTGCGGGGGGGGCAGTGCAGTACATAGGAAAACAGTAAAATGAAGACCATAAATAAGCCGATTGGTGGCAAGTGCTAGTAGAGAAGTGGTTGCTATTGTTACTACAACACCACCCACCGTTGCAACTTCCTGAAAAGCAGCTTTGCACGCTACAGCAGGATATTCTTGCTCTACTTTCAAAAGGAGTGATGGAACGCATCCCACTGCCTACTGGTGTCGGGCATTGACTCTCACTATTTTCTTGTCGAATTCAGGTGGTAGTAACCATCCTGTTCCTTTTCTGAAGTTAATTTGTTCACAAACCTTTCGAATGGTCACATTGCAGCACATCCTCAGTTGAGTCACGTGATATTTTAGTCGTCCCCGGACTTGGCAGACGTATTTCTACATTCCCATTCATCACTTCCACCGGAAGGTCCTCCATTTTACAGAAGCAGGATTTTCCTACATATTTAAGGCCCTACCCTTAGGCCTCTGACTCAGCCTGAGGGTCTTCATGAAGGGCCTGACCCCAGGGGGGTATCACCTCCTGTAGTCTTGTAACCATGTCTACCTGTACCTAGATGACTTGAAGGTTGGGACGCCATCTCTTGACCTAGCGTGCAAACACAAGGAGGCCACAATGACTTGCCTCACCTAGTTTGAATTTTCAATCTACAGCAAGTACTTTGTGGCCACTTCTCAACGGATGCTGTTCCGGGGAGCTCCCTAGACCAGTGTCTTGCACATCTATTCCGTCCCCTTGCAGTCAGCCATTCTATCGAATGCTCACTCACTGTTGTGATGACAAGTCACCTCAGTCCAGGTACTGAAATCCCCAACGGGTTGATACCTTCTTGGATCCCTCTAATACAGAGCTGTTGATTTTTGCATACCTCTTGTCCAGTAGTTTCTGGATGCCTGCAGTCATCGGGTCACCGACCATTGGGAAGACACGCTGTTCCTCACTCACCAACTCGACACCCTTTGTTGGCGTTGGAAATACTCCAACCTCGAGCTGCTTTCGTAACACCCATCCACCAGCTCACGGTCACTTCTGATACGTCCATGCTGGGTTGGGGAGCCCCACACAAGCAAACCTCACATCAGGGATTTCTGGTTGGCATAAAAGTCCTTTGCAACATCCTGGAGTTGAGGGTAGTGTTCTGGGCTCTGAAATAATTTTGTTGCCACCTGCAAGAGAAAGTGGTTTGTTCAGATAACATGACCTCCATGTTCTATGTCCGGAAACAGGGCAGCACGGAGTCCCATGTCCTCTCTGCAGAAGCAGAAAACTTTGGTCATTTTGTGCTTTCTCATGGGATGTTCCTATCTCCTTTCCAACTGCCAGGCATGCTCAACTCCACAGCAGATTCCCTCAGCAGGAAACGTCGTTCCTGCCACGAGTGGGAGCTCTTCCAGCATAAAGCTCGGTCCATCTTCAGGACTTGGGGAACACTGGACTTTGACCGTTCTTTCACCAGGGACTACTTAACATGCCTTTCATTCATGAGCAGTTTTCCACAGCTTGGGTGAGGTCTCCATTGGCTGGGCAGTTTCTATGCCTTTCCCCTGTTCTCCTTCGCCTTGAGGGTCTAAACTACAGTGCAGACTGAGCCTGGTAGTCCCAGCGTTCATTAGGCGGTTTTGGTATTCATATCTCCTGATTCTGTCATCGGCACAGCCCATGATGCGCCTGCCAATGTTCAGCCACCTGTCCTGGAACTAGGGAATGGTCCTTCATCTCAACCCAGCCTCACTTCATCTGACAGCCTGTCTCTTGCGTTACGTGGCACTGGCTATGTAGACATGCCCCAGGCTGCAGCTACATATTCGAAGGCTCGCTCGCCTCCCACAATCTCCTGCTATAGTAGCAAGTGGAAATCATTTTTTATTTTGTGTGCTGCTCGAGTGGACGCCTTCCACGTATAGCGACAACTCGGCAGTGTGGCCTGGCCCATGCCTCTAACATGGTCCATTTAGCCGACCTGTCTGGTTTCACTCATACTACTTCTGTGCCTTCGTTATGGTCTCATCGCCTTAGTGAGAGATTGTTGTGGCCTATTCTGTTTTTCTTCCAGTGGGTGCACCAACGCAACTTGGGAACTCAACGTTGTGCTTTTCAAATTGATGGGACATCCTTTTGAGTCTTTAGAAATTTGCTGTTGTGTACGACTGCTTTTTTGGTCACCATCCCCGCCTGCCAGAATGGTTGGCAAAATAAAATAAGTAGGTCAAGCTGCCTTATCTGGTCTTTCACAAGTCTAGGGTCCTGTTACAAATGAACCCCACCTTCATGCCTAAGTTGCCCTTGTTGTTTCAGCTCAGTGAGCCAGTGTTGTTCAGCTCTCCTTCCATGCCTGCTGAGCACGCTGTAGACTCTTGGGATGTCATGAGAGCGCAGGAGTACTATGTTGCTGTGCCAAGAAATTCCAGTGTCATCTCAGTTGTTTGTGGCTTTTGGGCTTGTGACCGCTGGAAATTGGCTGTCCCTGTCCGCCATCACTAGATGGCTATTGGTTTGTTTCCTTTTTCCGTCAACTTAAGCAACAGGTTGCTTCCTGGTTGAACTAAGGCACTTTATGCAAGGACAGTTTAGTCTACTCTGCCGTCCCCTCCAGTGTTCCTGTTGTGGACATCTGCAGGCCAGTGATGTGGAGGTGTCCACATCTTCACCAGGTTCTATTTTATTGACTGACGCAACAGAGGAGTTATACTTTGGACAAGCTGTGGCATCAGCTCACCTAAGGCAAGTTTTTGCTTGGTGAACCTTTTTCCCCTTTTGGCCTTGCATGGCTGGTTGTGTATACTGCTGTGTAATCTATTCAAACATGTTATTCTATGAAATATCCACTGCTGGAGAAGGACTGTTACTTACTCAGAACTCCTGTTCTGCAGAAATGCTCTTTCGATACGCATGCAACACTCCTGCCTGTCCTGTTTGTGGGCCATCTCGATTCTTATTGGCACCCCCATGTGTATTATGCAAATTGAACGATGGCCTCCAGGGGAGGAGTAATTGGAGCCGATTCCTGATGGCTGAGGTTTAAATTGCCTAAAACACTGAACACTATAAAGTTATTCGAGTTCTTAATTTCAAATGAAACTGCTTTTAATGTTACCGAGGATTTTCGGTTTCACATGTATATCCAAAACGCATTTAAATCTATGAAACATTCCAATACTGGAGAATAGGAGTTGGTTAAGGAACCTATTGCTACTTGTTCTTGGGGCTCACAGAATTGAACCAGGCTTTTTAGCTTCACACCTGGGACTCTTGGGGCTTTTCGATGCAGAGCCAGGGTATTCTGGGAACAGTGGGGACAATTTCCAATGATGCAGTGTTCAGCTTGCAGGTTGAAGATACAGCAGATGGCTGGTCGTGTTGGCTATGCCGAAAGCCTCTGCGTCTTGCGTCTTCACGTGCAGAGACGCATGCACCTGCCTTTGGCAGCGAGTGGTTGAACTGGCTCAACAGTATTGTACTGCAGCCTTGAGCTCTTGGAGACTGGTAACCAGGCAGATGGTAGTGTGTTGGGCGATGGAGGACTTGCTGGGTCTCCAAGGCAGGATGTAGAGCTTCACATTGAGCAAACATAGATGCTGAGGTGGTTGTTTGGCATGGACTAAGAGAACGCCAACTGTTCACTTACTGCTTGGACAGCATCAAAGGTTCCCAAATTGACATCTGGGCAATTCAGAGATACTGGAAGAGCCGGGAGTTGTCTAATTGTTTATATGGATGCTGGAGCAGTACAATCTAGGGTTGCTGGGGCACATTTACTACTTTTTTCTGGTGCTTAAAATCCTAGTTAAGGATTTAATGACTATCCAAATCATTTTCTCAATAGTCTGCTCAGCTGAAATCTTTGGTAGGTCGCACTCGTCGAGAACTCTAGCATGTGCCTGTTCACCTTCTCCCTCAAATGTGTGCAGCCGACTGTAGAAGTCCCTTAAGTCTAATTTCTTTTCTTGAAAATAAAAATTGAACCAGACTATTTGGCTGAAAGTTTTCATGCCATGTTCTTTCTAACCGTATTCCAAAATTCTAAATGTCCATTTTGTTCTAAGAACAATTGAGCACTGGTTAGCTAAGACGTTATTCATTAGGGCCCTTAGACTGATTAATTTTCAGACTGATTTGCTGGCACTGAGCAAAGCATAATTAATTTGACTCTCATGGATCTCTTCAGCCAATTTAACAGATTCTGCATATCCCAGTTTAATACTTTTCCATCAGGGTGCCTCAAATAGAAATAAACGCATGCCAGCATGAAGGCTGTTTTTCCTGCATTTGGGGTTTTCCTCAAACTAGTAAAATATCAACCAATCGCATTAAAATAATCCTCAGATCTCGACCGACTGGGTTTAGTTTCATAAATCTGTTTTGTTTTTGACTAAAGAGATTTTATACAACAATCTATTGGGATATTGACTGGACGTAATGTCTCCAACGGTAAATGTTAAAACCTTGCCTAAACGTTGGCTATGGCGACAGTAATAGTGTTGAAGGCTCTACATGGATTAAATCGGAATGATTTCTGGTCAAGCAGCTGACTGCAGATCTGTGATTGTGGTTAAAGGCTTACAGGTAGGAAGTGATTTCCACCGTTTGGAAGAGGACCTGTGCCACAGAGACCAAATGGGTGGACAGGATCAGACAGGTTGTCTTCAGCTCCCAGACTAACAGTGCAAGTACAGCAAGGCTTTGCCGTGGTGTGCAATTTTATAATCCGTTAATGTTGGCGATCTATCCAAGATTATCATTGAAATACTCTTTGCAAGAGTGATTGAGAACACCATTGTCATTCTCCCACAGAAAGCAGGCTAGGCCAGAATAGCGGATTGGTGAGGCACCCCATTGAGACTTAAGTGAGAGTGCTGGTGTAGACCCCCCAAAGAATCTTGAATCGCCATCCCTTGTTGCCTGGAATGAAATGCAGAGACTCCCCTCCAAGATGCAGTCAAGGCTGCCAGGTACCAGGTGCAGCTGCTCCCTCCCCCGAAGAGGGGTCTGAGCAGCATTGTGTAGACTGGAAGAATCAGACAACTAGAAGACTATGACTAGGTCTCTGGGTGACTGTCTGGGGAGGTTTGCCTGATGTACAGAACCCAATCTGCATAGGTTGCTCATGTAATCGGTAAAAATTAAAAGCTTTCTAGTTCCTCTTTGGTGTTTGACCAAATCTGTACATAAAGTACTGTTGTCCAATTTCCTTATAGTTCGTTTTGGCTTTATTTGTGACATTGAATATTAGTTTCAAATTATTCTTGTTTTACATTTTAATGTACTTAGAATGTACGCCTGCACATACATTGCTATTTGTGGAAGTCTTCCACAATTTTTCAACCACTTCAGAAAAAAATCTGCCAAAGATGTGAATCTGCACTGTTCAGTAATTGCAACAGGTTTTGAATGTGTGTGCTTTGTTAAAGGTGTGGTGCTTAAGGCATAACCACTCATGATTGTTTGTTTTTCATAACGGGTTCACATGATTGGTGTCCTGGATGTGTGAAAGCAAAGGTGAAACTGATGTAATGCTGTAACTGCTGAGGTTCTCCAGCATGGGATCTTGCATGTATTCACATGCTCATGAATATTCCCTGTCGTAAGGCTGAGAATCCTCGGTAAATTTAAAGCAGTTTAGCTTGAAGCAAAAAATGTTTTGTATCCTCTATAGCCTATCCTTTGGGCCATACTACTCCAGCCAATGACGCTCCTCCTAAGCTCCAGCCATGGTGGCCATCTTCAGATTTTTACTGCACGTTTCACGTGTTGGGAGTTTTTGTGATTCACTCCCCGAATCCAACATCTTTTAGCAGTTTTTCTCTACTTATCAATTCGTTGTCTTCCATCATGTAGTGACTACCCCAGCGGGGACCCGCTGTTGCCGGAGGTGATCCTCAATCCATCATGTGACCTCCAACTCACTGGCCTTCACTTTGACACCATTACGGAATCCATGTAGAAAAGTATTTTCAGGTACTGAAAACTGCGGCCCGAAGAATATCTTTGAGGATCGGTTCCTCGGGTGCATTTACTGTCTACACCCCAACCACGATGCAGACGGATGTTGGATTTGCCAATCCTTTCCCTTGAATACTTGGAAGGACTGCACACACAGGCCGGTGGCGTGGATCAAAGAAGGTAAGGCCTATGATGCGGCCTCCAGGCATAGTCACACCTCTTCCAGGGCCAGTAGGTCCAAAGAGCGTGCTCCCTGAGATTGCCTGCCTTGTCCACTACTTCCACGTGGTCTCCAGCAATCTATACCAGTTCTGAGGACAGCCTATCAGAGGGATTTTCCTCATCAGGAAGGGGGCTGTGGGGCTCCCAACCCCATTCTGGCAATGCCTCATCAAGGGTCACCTTCTCGCAAAGCTGTCCAAGCCATTTAGCTCTCAATGGGGCCGAGCTCAACATATGCACCGAGGGATATGTCCTTGGACATCTTGTCCACCTTGCACACAATGGTGGCTGAAATCCACCCGTTTGGCAAGGAGCCCTTTGAGACCTCCTAGGGCTCAGCTGATGCTGCCTTATAAGGCACATGTTGCCCCTCAGCCGTTGCTGCCCCCTGTTGTAGAGGACCAGCTCAGATGTACACTGACACCGATACTGTCACAACCAGCACGCACACGGATGAGTTTGATAACGTTCCCGAGGATGGGTAAACTGCTGTTGATGTGCCCGCCAGGGCCTCTCTGCTGGACGAGATCGGTTTGTTTCACTCCATGATATCTAGGGTGACCAATCTGTTTAGCCTAGTACGCAGAGGAAAAGTAAAGTTTTCTTTTTTCGAACGAATGGAGTCCTCCAAGAAGGCCATGGTCTCAGTTCGCCTGCTGGATGACCCAAGGGAGGATGCCCTAGCTGTCATGAAGTTCCTGAATACCACTCCTGCAAAACGAGATAGGAGAAGTACTGGGTTTCGGACACGGCCTTAAGGTTCATTGGGGCCCGGCCATCCCCAGATTTGGTGGTCTAGGCCGCTGCTACGAAGAAGTCTTCCAACCCCTCTTCTTAGTCTATGGTTCCTCCGGAGCAAGAGGGGTGAAAAAGCTGGATCTTGATGGAAAACTTAACCGCACAACAGCAGCATTCACAATCAGGCTGCCAGCACCACCCTGTTAAAGTAGAACTTTGTGGTAGAAGTTGGCTTCCATCCTCGACTTTGTCCCTGATAAGGCTGAAGCCCTAGCCCTGTCCATGAAGGGGAGGTGCTGTCCAACCATGCGATCAGTCTCCCTCGACATTGCGGACTCCAGCGTTCGCCAAATTGGTAATGGCATGGTACTCCGCCGCCAGGTTTGGCTCAAGGCCACCAACTTCTGCACAGATGTGGAGACAAAGGTTATCGACATGCCATTCGATGCCAACAAACTTGTTTGGGAAGGCAGCCAACGAGACTCAACAGGTCATAAGGACAGATACTGAGAAGGCATGTACTCTGAGAACCCTTCAGCAGAGTACGTACTTTCGCTCCTCTAAAGGCAGTCTCCAGGTTGTCAAAGGGTTTCACCCACCCTTTGTCAGCACCCCCATTCTACCACCCAGCATGCTTATAGGGGACACTCCCAGGCCTACAGCAGTAGCAGCCAGTGTCGCTGCCCCCCAGCCAGTCCTTAGAGACCAAAGCAGACCTGAACCGTCCCAGGATCTGTGCCCCAACTTCAGCACTCCAGTGGGGGACCAGTTATTGCACTTTGTCGATAAGTAAAATATCTCCAGACAAATGGCTGCTCAATGTCCTTTAATTGGGGCACGCTCTGGAATTCCAAGACTAATGCCCTCACATTCCGCCTGTGCTGCGACTATTGCATGTGGCACAGCTGCTGAAGGAGGTTTAAGCTGTGGTCAGCAAAGGGGTGATGGAATCAGTCCCTCAGCGCCTCCGGTGCTCCGGAGTGTACTCCAGATACTTTCTGGTAAGCAAGAGGTCCGGATGGTGGAGATCCATTCTTGACTTGGGAGGACTCAAATTCCTAAGGTTCAGGATGGTCACGTTGCAGCATGTGCTCAACCAGCTGGGGAAAGGAGACCTCGACCTAAATTGTGCCTACTTCCACAACCCCATTCACCGAAAACCATGGAATTTCCTGCATTGTCCTTCAGGGGTGACATTAACAATTCAAGGCCCTGCCCTTTGGCCTCAAATTACCCGAAAGGATGTTCACTGTTGGGATTTTCCTAAAGTGCTACTGGCAGTAAGACTTTAGTAAGCTATCTTGGGGGTTTGTAGCTCCCCCAACTTTTAGTATCAGTCTGTACTAGCTCACGACCTAGGTAGAGTGGAAGAGCAGTCAGGTTTATCTTAAGAGGAAGATGTGAGCTGTAGTTAAGTACACAATCTTATCTAGACAGGCACAACAAAGAAGCACCTACAAATAGTCATATAAGTATATATTCTATTTAAATCGGAATCGCCGTAAATAATTGAGGTTTATACTAGAACTCTTGGGATTACTTGATACACTTCAAAGGGCGCTTTCACTTTTGTGTTTATTCGCGGTTACATTTGTAGCAACGTTGAAAAAGAAAGACAATGTTATCGTATTATCAGTTATTGCGCACTGAGGCGGTTTGCAACAATTTATACAATAGTTCATTTACTCTGCAAACATATAGTAAAGTTCCTTAAATGGAGGAAAATGGTTAGTGCAACATAAGCTTAGTTCAAGGTTCTAGAGACTGTTTCATCACCTAGTAAGTCTTTAAGTCCAGAAGCGCAACCCTAGCTAAAGGCAGTTCGCAGAGGACTTCAATTCTTGTCAAGCAGCGAATTGTGAAGAGTTCCTGTGGATTTCTTCCAGTGCCTAGAGTTATTGAAACAGCAAGTTAACTTAAAAGGGAGACCTTGAAATGGACTCAAAGGGGAACACAAGTGGCGGCTTGGGTCGTAGGTAAGAGGGGTTGCCCTGGGCACCCCTACATGTACTATAAGGTTCTGGAGCGACTTCTTAGAATCAGGTAAGCAATACCTTTTCCCTCCACTGTACATTAGGTCTGTGAGATAAAGAGCCATTTTTTACCAATTTTCTTAACTTTCAGCAATCTTCTTTGTATAGTACCTTTTTAGCAGCGACTTCTAAAGTTTTGTTGCTGTGCAGTAGCGCACAGTGCCCCCAAATTTCATATTTCAGTATTTGGATTTGAGGCGAATGCCATTGCTCGACGTTGGTGGTGGTTTTGGCTCATAGATTAACATTTTTCCCTGTATGAATTCTGCTCCTTGGCTGTGGAGTGCTGTTATGGGGAGCATTTTGAAGAAAATTCTTTTTTGGACAGGTAGCCAATGTAGGATTCTTGGTGCTGGTGATGTTTTTGTTCTTACTGAGTTTGAGAAGTAGTCTTGCTGCTGCGTTCTGTATGTGTTGTAGTTTTTTGATAAAGTAGTCTGGCATTCCGAAACAGATGCTGTTGGTGTAGTCTATTCTTGACATTACGAGAGACATGATGGCGTCTTGACATTACGAGAGACATGATGGCGTTTGTTCTGTGGCAAGGTGAAAACAGGAAGGTATCACTTTGTGTGCAGGTGGAGGAAGCATTTCTTTACTACTGCATTGATTTGCGGGTTAAGTGTTAAATCGTTTTTCCACTAATCTGATATTTTTTTACCACTTTGGGTGATTTTTTGTTGGGTTCCCAATTCAGTAGGCCATGGAATGTGGAGATCGTTCAGCGGGTCATGGGATGTGATCATGATTTCTGAATTCTTTTTTTTTTTTAACAAGTTTCCAGCATCTAACTTGGATCTATGCTTGGAAGCTTGGCTTGCTAAACAGTTCTGACTTTGGTTACAGCTGCTGTTGCTTTTCAAAATCTCTTAAATTAACCTTCCCTGGAATCCATCAAGTTCATCTGAAAGAAATGCTCTCATTCTGAAGCATGGCCCACCTGCGATTTGGTGACGCAACCATTTGCCATCACATCATGGTTCCCTGATGATTCTTTCCGTTTCTTGAAGGCACACAAGCTGAGATCCAGCTGAGCATTGCTCCCAGAAGTTACCAGGAGGTTCTTCAGCATTGAGTGTAATTCACACTGGTAAAAACAGGAATCGTTTTTACATGTTGCGGATAGATGGGCTTTCCCAAACATTTACCCATGAAAGCTTGTGCGAGATTTGGAATGGAGTATAGGCATACAAGACCTGTTCATTTTACTTTAGTTCAGTCCTGTGGTTTTGTCACATCACTGCCTTTGAACCTCAACTAACGCATCTAGAAATTGAGATTTTGCAGTCTCGTCATTTTCTAGCAGCCAGGAATATTAGTTTAAGGACTGATTCGCAGATGTTTATTATCCAATCCTTGGACCTTTTTAAGCCAGAGCCCCTTTCTGGCCAAGGGCAATGGACAAAATGCTGACATGCTTTCTTACATGCTGTGTTGCTCATCCATAGACGGGTCAAAAATTACTTAGAATGTCAACAGAGATTGCAAAGTCCCCAGTTTTCCTAGCAACTTCCTAAAGCCTTTCAGTCTTGACACCAGGCTAGATTAAATGGCCTATTCTGGGCCAGGTTTTATGGTTTCCATGACCCAAAACCAGAATGGTGATCGATTTAACTAGCTTACAACGCAGAATGCAACAATGGACAACCACCAGGGTAGTCTGCCTCTCAGCCTTCAGGATGTATCCTAAGTCAGAGCAATAACTTGGTGATTTCCATCCTCTCCACCCAAGTGGAGGTTTGTAACATTCTTCTGGTACCAGCCTTGGCAAAGGATTACAGAAATTCTTGTTTTCTGTCTGTATTTGGCAAAGATATTTCAATAAAGTAATCCCCTGATTCTTTTGGAGCAGCTGACTTGCATAGTATGTGCAGTGTGGAAAACCTATGCCCTTTCAAACTCAAGCTACACCTTCCTCATGTCGAGTGAGGACCAAACTTGTTAGTTGCTTGTGGTCTCGTGCAGAAGCATAGGACCTAGAAGTTCAGGCTACACTGAACTTTTGGGGTGGCACCTAGCCTGACCTGGAGGGTTGCCCAGATCTTTGTGGTCATGATTAATTCAAAGCCATTGGGTGTGCTGAGATTTGTGGACAGGGCATACGGTTTTCTGTCAAGTCAATCATGGTGTGATGCTTATAGCGGCTTCGGCCTCAAGTTTTTCTGCATTTTGGCAGTACCCACATAGCTGAGCTAACGGTATGCAAAACTACACTTTATAGACCACTGGAATCAGACCGCCGAGTGGTTGAGGGACCATTTTCAAGGGTTTAAGTTCATGTTCCATGGTCCCTTCAGGGCAGCAAACAAGAAAAATGCTTGTTATGAAGAGGACACCCATTTTTTTGCCTAAAAATTCTGCCTCGGACCCTGATCACCAATACTATTGCAATGATTAACATAAGTAGGCAGGGTGCCACACAATCGGCCTCTTTGAGACTGTTGACCCTTAAAACTGTATTTTTAGTTGTGGTCACTTTCGCTCGTAGATTGAGTTACAGGCACTTTCAGTTAAACCGCCCTTCACTTTGTTTCATAAGGACAGGGTTGTCCTTAGAGTTCGTCCTTCCTTTCTTCCGGAGGTGGTGTCGGAATTTCATTTAAGCCAGAATGTTATTCTTCCGGCATTTCATCCTCCTCCACATCCTGGTAAGAAAGAGGAGAGGCTCCATAGGCTGGATCCTAGGAGAGCTTTAAACTTCTACATTTCACGCAGGTCCTGGGTCAGAGTGGACGATCAACTCTTTATTGGTTACGCTGGAAGGCGTTTGGGACAAGCTATTACTAAGACTTTGTCTCAATGGATTATCTTGGAAATTTCTGAATGTTACCGCTTGGCGGGTAAGGACCCTCCAGTAGGCTTATGGGCCCATTCTACCAGGGGTATGGCTGCCTCAACTGCCCTGCAGAGCGATGTTCCTATTCGTAATATCTGTGATGTAGCCACCTGGGCTTTGGTTCATACTTTTGTACGTCACTACTCCCTCGATTCTATCCGTGGGCAGGATCTGGCCTTTGGCAAGGCGGTCCTTTACTCTGCAATTTGATTGGGCATTCTAAATTTGTGTATTCTAAATTCTTTTCCCACCTCCTTACGTTGGGACTGCTTTGGGAGTCTGTCATAGATATGGAATACGTCGGAGGACCATATCCCCTCGAAGAACAAGTTACTTTCTTACCTGGTAACGTTCTTTCGATGGGATGGTCCGACGACGTATTCCCTATCGCTCCCTCCCTGCCTACCCCGCTACAGAATTTTTTATGTGATTGCAGCTTAAGTTTCCGCAAGGCTTTCTGTGGCCCTACTGGCAGAAGATTGGTGCCACACGTTCTAGGAAAAAAACACAACTGAGGCTACGGGCGTCGTTTGTCCTACTTATAACATCCGGTGACATCGGCCGTCGGAGGAGGTCCTCGAGGACGGCGTATCAATGTAATCGACACAAGACGCAGACGCCGAAAGATTTTCCGAAGCAGCACAGCTGTGGTGATTACTGTCATAGATGTGGAATACGTTGTCAGACCATCCCATCGGAAGAACGTTACCAGGTAAGAGTACCTTGTGCTTCTCTGCTCATTCGGGACTTGACGCGCTTGCATCCTCTGAAGATCTTATTCACTTTTTTCCTCTCTGGCTCTCGCTAGCGATCGTGTACTAGTCTGTCTGTCGTTCAAACTAAAGTTTCCAGATTGTTCATTGGGTCACCGACGCTTCGCGAGGGCGGATCCCCATTCTCTTTGTCTAGAGTGTTTGTGTCCGGCTCACCGTTGGGACTCCTGTTTTTATTGCGACTCCCTTTCGGTCCGGGCACTACAATGTCGGTTGGAGCGGTGGGAGGAGGTGTTTCAACGTCGTACTCCTTCGCATTTTCAGCAGTTTATCGACGAACAGAAGAAACACCCAGTAAGTTTTTACTTTTCAGAGCACCCCGGCCGGGAGATACCTTTCTGGGCTCTTCCCGAGCTGGGAGGAGTGTTGATCGCTCTGTCACCGGGGATTGTCCAGAGATGCCTTCTGGGCCTAAGAATTGTACCAGAGTTTTCTCAGAGGGTCTCCGTAAGGGGCCTGTGGATACCGGAACACGCTCTGAGGCCCCTCCTGTGGGGACTGCCTGTAGACCCTGTTCCTCACCGTTCCCTCTCTTGTGGCAACGCCAGAACTGTTGAGGGGGCAAGGAGTGAAAGTTCTTCCTTTACTGGCAGTGATGAGGTCCTTTCTGTGAAGGCTAGTTTGGCTATTGGTATGTCGCAGAAACATTCCAGGCCACATAGTACTGGCTAGGCCGAGGTTCCTTATGTAAAGGCTAAAATTGAGACCCCTGACCCACCGATGGGGACCCCTGCCTCACTTCCACACATGTCGCAGGTCCCCTCAGGTGATGGCAAAATGGCGGGCGTTCCCGCCACGACCACAGCAGCCATTTTGGGTGCTCACCCTAAAACTACGCCATCGGCCTCAGGTGTAGGAGTTGGTTCCGCGGGTGAACACAATTCCTTGCACGCATGTTTCATCCAGTTTACGATTGGAACGCCCGGATGCCCCTCGCGCACAATGTCTTGTTGCCTGTGGGTTAGGCACCTTTTAATTTTTGTGGACACTTCGAGGGATGGGCCTGTGTGGCAACCCTCCCCTCTACGTCCCTGGAATTATCCTTCTCATGAGAGGCCTTCTCCGGCAGTTCCAAAACCGTCTCCAGAGGACGCCTTTTTCTGCAAATTTCAGACGCTCATGCGTACCGACCCCATGTGAGAGTATTTCAAGGGTCTTTTTAGGGAGATATGCCCGCCTGCACCTCCGGCTCCATCCGTTCCACCAGTTGTTCCGCCGGCGCCGTCTTTGCCTGCGGTGCCTCCACCGACCCTTCCGCCCTTGCACCCATTGTGCCCCTTGGACAAGACGGTGCCTTACACGGTTCAGCAGGATCCTGACCTGTCGTATGATGCGCAGGACAGCGAAGCCCAGCTCTATTAGAGGTTTCACGACTTGGTACTGGACATGATGTGCTTCTTGGATGTTCCAGTGCCCGAAGCGCCCGCTCCGCAGGAGGGTGTGCTTTCGGGGGTGTTCACCTTGTCTCCTTCGGAGCGTACCGGCCTGTTCTTGCAGAAGGACCTTTTGGCCGAGGTCCGCAGGGTCTGGGAAAGCCACACTCTGGACTTTTCGTCAATAAGAAAATTGACGCGCTTTACAGGCTGCATTCTTCGGAAGAGGAGGCCCTGTGATCTTGTCTGCCCCCCTCCACAGTGGTAGCCGTGGCCACTTTGCAGTCCAGGCCTGCAGCGTCCTCTTCTACGACGGCCACTTAGGTTCTGGGGAAAGAGGACAAACTCCTGGACTCTCTTAAGAGGAAGATTTTTGCAAACTCGGCCTTGCAGCTCCGGCAGGCCAACGTGGAACTGTTAGCGGGGGCCAAAAAGAAGATGGGGAGAGGTCTGTTGGAGTTCGAGGAGTTCATTCTGGTCGAGAAGCTGGAAGACTTTAAGGTGGGTTTATCTGACGCCAGAGTCTTCGCCCACGATCTGCTTGAGGCCGCGGCTCATCACGTCGGCTCGTGGCCTTATGCTGGGTGTTGACACCTCTCGACAGGCGTCGTTGCATGCCACCAAGTTCTCAAAGGAGGTACAGGACAAGGTGTTCAACCTGCCGGTTGACGGTAAGGAGCTTTTTCATTCCGCAACGGATGTGGAGCTCACCAAAACGAAGGACAGCACCCAGACAGCTAAGTCCCTATCAGTCCTGGTTAAAACCCCTTTCAGGACCCAGAGACCGCTGTCGCAGAGCCTGCCCTTCTCTGGTTTCAGGGGCTTCCTAGATCGGAAATCGCGCATTGTGGGTACTCCTTCGGGTAATAACCGCCAGGGGCAGCAATGGACTGTTTTTCTCCCGCTCCTCAGTCTCCTCCTCAAGTTCAGGTGGTAACACCACTGAAAAGCCTGCCAAATGAGGGTTTTCCTCGCTTGCACGAGACCACGGTGGGAGGATGCATTGCCTCTCATTGGGAGGCGTTGCAGACCATCACAGAGGACAGGTGGGTCTTGTCAGTCGCTCGGGCAGGCTTCCGCTTACCCCTACCCCACCCTTCAACCCTCCTTTCCAGCAGTTGGGATCGCCCTCCCTAAAAGCCGAGGTGCAGAAACTGCAGGATCTCTGACCTGTGGAACCTGTTTCTCTTGGGGATCGAGGGGAGGGCTTCTACTCCCGGCTGTTTACGGTGCCCAAACCCAACCAGGCTGGCCTGCGCACCATCCTAGACCTTTCCCAGTTCAATCTTTTCCTACCCCTAGAGAAATTCACGATCATGCCCGGCCAGATACGGTCTTCCCTGCAGATGGGCGATGTGCTCACCGTGGTGGATCTTCAGGATGCCTACATGCATATCCTGATCGGGGTCCACACAGGAGATATCTCAGGTTCTCTGTGGGAGAGGAGCATTTCCAGTTTAGAGTACTTACTTTTGGCCTAAGTTTGGCACTGCGTGTCTTTACGAAGATGTTGGTGATTGCAGCCTATCTTTATCTGCAGGGTATCCATGTATATCCGTATTTGGACGACTGGCTCTTGCGCACCTCTTGTATGCTGAAAGCTGCCTGCAATCTTCAGTCTCTCCTCCAGCTCCTGTTCCACCTCGGGCTGTCGGTGAACTGGCGGAAATCTTCCATGACGGTCTCTCAGGACTTTATCTTCATGGGTTTTCGCTGCAACATGATCAACTGCAGAGTGTTCCTGCCCGGGGACAGAATGGCAGATCTGTTGGCCACGTGTCAGATGTTTGCGCAGTTGGCGAGCAGGTCGGCCTGGTGGTTCCAAAAGCTTCTGGGCCTCATGGCCTCGTGCGTTTTGGCGCTTCCTCTTGCTCGCCTCAAGATGAGGCAGACTCAGATGGCTCTTCGGAGTTCTTGTCTTCAGACTGTGGATCCGGATTCCAAGTTGATGATGATTCCGGCTTCCATGAGAGCGGACCTCGACTGGTGGTCGTCTCTCAGCAACTTGTCGTTGGGGGCGGGGGTTTGAGGACCCAGCTCCGACAGTAACTGTCACGACGGACTCCTCCCTTCTGGGGGGGAGGGGGTGTGACATTGGATCTTCTTCAAGTCTCGGATCTTTGTTCGTCTCAGGACAAGCTCCTCCACATAAATCATCTGGAGCTCCTGGCAATCTTTCTAGCGCTCAAGGCGTTAGACCGATCATAGCCAACAAGGTGGTCCGGATTCGCACGGACAATGCAGTGTTGATGTTTTACATCAGCAAGCAAGGGGGCACCAAATCTCCCCCTCTCGTGGAGCTGTCATCCAGATTTGGGAGTGGGTGGTTCAGCATGGTGTTTGGCTACTTGCAGTACACATTCAGGGCCAGCTGAATGTCACAGCAGATGCCCTCAGTCGGCGGACGTTAGTCAGCTACGAGTGGGAACTGAAGGCGGAGGTCCTCTCGTGGATTGTCCTGCGCTGGGCACTCCGGAAGTGGACCACTTCGCTACGGCAAACAAGAAGCTTCCTCTGTATGCCTCCAGAAACGGACTGGGAGCCTCCTCTCTGGGGTATGCTCTCGAAATTCCATGGCACAACATGAGGGCTTATGCCATCCCGCCGCTGCCTCTAGTTCATTGGACGATTTGCAAATTGAATAACTCGGTGAACTGTTCTCTTCTGCTCATTGCCCCGTGGTGGCCGGCCAGGTACTGGTTTTCAGAACTTCAACACCTGTCAGTGCATCCGCCGATCAGGTTACCAGTGACCCCCAATCTTCTTCACCTGGGGGGAACAACTGTGGCACACCTACCCACAATCATTCAGCTTGGCGGCGTAGTGCCTGAATTCAGGTCTTTGGAACATCTTGGCCTGTCGGCGGATAACATGCGCATTATCCAGGCAGCCAAAAAACCTTCGACTAGGTCCCAGTACAAAAGCAAATGGCTTAGGTTCTGTCATTGGTGTTTAGACAAGCAGATGGACCCAAGGTGGGCTACAATTGACACGGTACTGTCCTTTGTTTCCCACCTAGCAGAGTCGGAAGTTCACTTTCTGTCATGTAGAACTTATCTTTCGGCGGTTTCTGCCTACCTATCTACGACCAATGCTCTTACTCTGTCTAATCCAGTGCTTAACAGACATTTTGCAGGCTTGACATGCCTTTATCCTCCGATTCGCAGTCCGCTCCCGGCGTGGGATCTAAATGTGGTCCTAACGGCGTTGTGCCATAAGCCTTTCGAACCAATGGCCACGGTGAACCTCAAGCACCTCTCATGGAAGGTGTCCTTTTTGGTGGCCGTCACTTCGCAAGGTGCGTGAGTGAACTCCAAGTTTTGTTGTGGAACATCCCTTCTAGGCTTTTCACACAGGTAAGGTGGTCCTACGGACAAACCCTGCTTTCTTGCTGAAGGTGGTTTCTGAGTTCCATCTAAACCAGTCTATTTCCTTGCAGGCTTTTTTCCCGAACCCCGCTTCAGAGGCGGAAAGGGTTCTACACTGTCTGGATGTTAGAAGGGCTCTTAAGTTCTATCTTGACAGAACTGCCGAACTTCGGAGCTCTTCTCAACTGTTCGTCACCTTTGGTAATCCACAAGGTAAGCAGGCCTCTAAGGCGACCATCTCCCGATGGATCGCGGCCTGCATTACAAAGTCTTAAACCGTTCAAAGGCTGATGCCTCCTAAAGGTATTCATGCACACCTGGTGCGGGGCAAGGCAGCCGCAGTTGCCTTTCAGAAATAAATCCCCTGGGAGAACATCGCAAAGGCAGCTACTTGGGCCTCCCCATTGGCTTTTTGTAAACATTGTCTAGACCGGAGTTCAAGAGCTGATGACCAGTTTGGGCAGGCTGTGCTGAAGAACCAGTTTCAGTAAGGGTTCTTTTCCATCCACCCATAGTTCCTGTAAGGAGTGCTTGGGAATCTCCAATAAGTATGGAGGAAAGGGGACTATGGACTAGGAGTAAGGTGGTCACTACGGTGAGTAACCTGGTTATTTTTTAATCCCGAAAAAAGACTGGGGATTGAGACCCACCATGGACCAGTGTTGGTTGAACAAGCTCCTCAGGAAGGACAAGTTCAAGATGGTAACTCTTTCTCAAGTCCTCCAGGCCCTTCAACTTCAGGATTGGCTGGTGTCTCTAGACCTCAAGGATGCTTACTTTCATGTGCCGATTCATCCAAAGCACAAGAAGTACTTGAGGTTCGCAGTTGACGACTCGCTTTTTCAGTTTCGGGTCCTGCCGTTTGGATTGACCTCCGCCCTGAGGGTGTTCACCAAGCTGATGGTGGCAGCGTATCTCAGGAAAGGGGATTCACGTCTACCCCTACCTGGACGATTGGTTGATCAGGGCGCACTCTCCCGAGCAAGCCCTGGATCATCTGTCCGTCACCTGCCAATCCCTTCACAAGCTGGGCTTTTCCCTCAATTTAAAGAAGTAACATTTGACACCTACCCAGCGGCTCCAGTACATCTGAGCAGTGCTTGACACATCCCTGGGGCAGTGTTCGCCTCCCCAGGTGAGGGCTAATCACATTCTGCAGATGGTGGACAAGTTTCAATGTGCCCAGTGTCTCCCGGCGTTCGAATTCTTGAGGTTGCTCGGCCTCATGGCATCCTGCATTTTCCTGGTGCCAGAGACCATGCTGCAGATGAGATCCCTGCAGTGGGCTCTCAAGATGCAGTGGTCGCAGTTCTCCGGCAGGATGTCGGATCCCGTTCAGATTCCAACCTCGGTCGCCCAGGATCTTCTATGGTGGGCCGACGAAGGCAATCTGATGAAAGGAGCCCCATTTTGGCAGCCATGGCTGGAGGTCAAGATCGTGACAAACTCATCACTCGCTGGTTGGTGAGCTCATGCCAACGAGTTGACAGCCAGCGGATGTTGGTCTCTGTCGGAGTCCAGACTCAACATCAGTCTGTTAGAGCTGAGGGCCGTCAGACTAGCCCTGAAGGCTTTTCTGCCGTCTGTGCGGGGGAAGACTGTCCTGATTATGATGGACAATACAGTGGCCATGCACTACATCAACAAAAAAGGGAGGGCAGGGTCACTCCCATTGTGCAGGGAGGCGAGGCCGCTCTGGTTCTGGCCCATCCAGAAGGAAATTTAGATCTCGGGAGTTCATCTGGTCAGAGGCGAAAACGCAGCGGCGGACGCTCTGAGCAGGCAGAGCAGTCTCTCACGAGTGGGAGTTGGCTCAAAGTTCTTTTGGAGGTCTTTGCCCTTTGGGGAACCCCACAAGTGGATCTCTTCGCCGCCAGTGTCAATCGGACTTGCGAAAGATTCTGCTCGTGGAAATTTCCTTCAAGAGGAGCCTTAGGGGACGCCTTCGTAATGGAGTGGTCCTTCCCATTGCTGTAAATGTTTCCTCCAGTCCCCGTCATTTCACAAGTGTTGCGGAGGTTCGGTTCACGAATGATCCTCATTGCTCCGGCATGGGCCAGGAGAGCGTGTACCCGGACCTTCTAGACATGTCCATCTGCCCTCCGCGCCAGCTTCCCTACTGAGACAATCTGCTCTCACGGGAGGGGGGTTGGGTTCTCCATCCAGAGGTTCTCTGCCTTCATGCTTGGTATCTGAAAGGTTGAGGTATAAGGATTGGGACCTCCCCGAAGAGGTGATGAGGTGTTGCTTTCGACCAGAAGGCCGGCAACGGAATCCCTGTACGTTGCCGTTGGAGGAAGTTCTGTGACTGATGCAGGGTACAGAATGTGGATCCTTTCCAATGTTCCATTCCTTTGGTTTTGTCTTTTTTGCTTTCTTTAGCCCACAAGCGCCTGCAAGTGGGTACCATTAGGGGTTACCTGGCGGCGCTGTCCATATTTAGTGCTCGTCTAAGGAATTTTCTTATTTTAAGATCCCTTTAAATTCTGTTTGTAAAAGGGCTCACTAATGTGTTTCCACCGTCGTCTTTCCAGGTGCCGGGATGGGATTTGGTTTTAAAGTTCCTAATGGGAGCTCTGTTTGAGCCCTTACATTTTTGTCCGTTGCGACTGTTGTCCTTTAAAACTGTATTTTTAGTTGCGGTTACTTCTGGACTTAGAGTGCGTGCGTTGCAGGCACTTTTCGCTAAGCCACCCTTTACTGTGTTCCATAAGGGCAGGGTTGTCCTGCTGGTGCGGCCTTCTTTTCTTCCGAAGGTTGTAGGAATTCCATTTGAGCCAGGTGATTCTTCCGGCGTTTTATCCTCCACATCGTGGTAAGGAAGAGGAGAGTCTCCATAGGCTGGATCCTAGAAGATCATTGAGTTTCTATCTCTCACGGATGTCCCAGGTCAGAGTGGACGATCAGCTCTTTGTTGGTTATGCTGGAAGGCGCTTGGGCCAGGCTGTTTCCAAACAGACCTTGTCTAGATGGATCATTTTGACGATCTGAGTGTTACCGTTTGGCGGGAAAGGACCCTTCAGTAGGCTTCTGGGCTCACGCCACTAAGGGTGTGGTTGCCTCCACTGCTCTACAGAGGGGTGTTCCAATTCGCAATATTTGCAAAGCAGCCACATGGGCCTCTGTCCATACTTTTGTGAGACACGATTCCTTGTCTCCATCCATGGGTAGGATTTGGCCTTTGGTAAGGCAGTCCTTTATTCAGCAATTTGATTGCACATTCTAAAATTCGAAATTGTGAATTCTTTTCCCACATCCATAAGTTGGTACTGCTTTGGGAGTCTGTCATAGATGTGGAATAAATCCCCTCGAAAAACAAGTTATTTACCATATCTGGTAACCTTCTTTCGATGGGATGTTCCTCCGTATTCCACATCGCCCTCCCAACCTGCCCCTCTACTGAATTTCCTATGCAATTGCAGCTTACGTTTCCGCAAGGCTTTCTGCAGTCATACTGACAGGAGATTGGTGCCACACGTTCTGGGAAAAAACTATACCTGAGGCTACGGGTGCCGTGCGTATAACATCCGGTGACGACGACCCTCGACGGAGGCACTCGGACAACGGATCGACTCCATCGACGCAGGACGTCCTCTGCCGAATACTTTTCCGAAGCAGCACAGCTGTGGGCATTACCTGTCATAGATGTGGAATACATCAGAGGAACAGCCCATCGAAAGAACGTTATCAGATATGGTAAGTAACTTGTTCAACTAAAACGAAAGTAATGATCCTAGAAAAAACATCAATGAAAAATGATAACTTCAATGGAACTTGGATGGTGTAAGAATCCAGACTTTGACAGAATTTAAATACTTGGGTGTCATTTTGATTAACAGCATAAAAGAAACAAACATGCCGGCAAGGCTTCTGGATAAAGTGAACAAATTAACAGGCCAAGCCAATATATACAAAATTCTGCAGATTCTCAATAACACCAATTGTCAATTTCTATAAAAATAAGTTGTGCCGTCCTTAAGTTATGGAGCCGACGCCATGCCAAAAAAATCCAGAAGAAATGTCAAAAGCTAGAAAATTACTTCTTGCGCCATGTCTAGACACTGCCAATGTCGATGCCAATGACACTGATTAGAAGGGAGTTATGCATACTCTCACGTCAGGCTATAGTGGCCTAAATCATTTGATGCTGTACGGAAAAGTAATCCGGGATCGTTTGAAGATCTTTGCTATTCTGTATATGGTAATACAAGGGAATAAAAGCAAAATACTCATAGAATGAGTAAGGAAAAATCAGGAAAAACTTGTCAACAGACGATCTAAAAAACAATACGAACAAGGTAAAAACTATATTGGAAATATGGGATTGGATAACATTAGACAAAGCAGCTAGATATAAACTGACCTCTCATCTCCTACTGGTAAGCAGAAGACTGAATGAAATAAGGACGTACATGGGAAAATTCCTTAATAAAGAGCTACGCAAGACATTTGAGAGCTCACCTAAATCTTCTGATGACCAACGAAATAAGGGCCGTCAGAGGAATTTTGACAATCAATATCTGTCGCTTTTGCGAATTACTGGATCAAATTGAAACTGTCGGGCGTCTACTGCTGTCATGTGAGGATTTTACTAGAGAAACATCCATATGAGCCAATTTTTCATAGATCTATGATTTTATAACAAAGATCTGGAATTGTTTGATAGGAGAAATAACAAGCGACGTGATTGCCATGACAGTTCTTGCAAAAAACTGATCTCCAGAAACGGGAAAAGACCTGACATGAATGATATAGAATGACAGTAAGAGGGAGGCCCATATGGCAAGACAGCAAACATAGGCTTCTTGGAATTTGCAAGAACTCAAAATGAGCAGGAATGAGATTAACTTTAAAGATGTGAAAATGGTTGATGTAATTAAAGCAATAAAAAGAAATCTGTGCTGGGTGATCTTAGATTTTGGTTCGATGCATGACGTACAGGTGTACTCCAATTAGACCCATCTGTAGCCTTTCAATACGGTTAATAATCTTTTGATTTGCATCTATAAGCTTGGACTAGAAGCGAAGGCTTGGGAATGGATTCAACCCTTTTTTTTATTGTAAACGGTGTACATTATACCCTTATCTGTCATGAGGTGTCACCTGCGTGGTTCCTTAGTGTTCCACCCTTACCCCTTTGTTCAATCTCTACATAACTCCTCTGGCAGAGCTAGCATTATTTAACATTATTTGTTATATGTATGCTGACACCCAACTGATTGTGCGATTTGGTATTTCCAACGAATACCTGATTGTCAATTCTAAGCTCCCCATTAAGCTCCCCATTGAACAAATGAAGATATGGGTGACTTCCTCCAAATAAACTAGCAAAAACAAATACTGAATTGTAAGGAATAAGATAAATAGACCTACACACACTTCTCTAGGAAACTGCTTCTTCTAGCCTCCTTCGTTGGTAACCTTCTCCCGAACCCTCAGATCTAGTACGCAACTTTGAATCTGGATGGACTGTGAGCTGTCCCTAGAGGGACAAATCAGCAAAGCCGAGCAGCTGCTTCTTTCATCTAAAAAATTTGAAGTGCTTTTTCAGTTATTTCTTTTTTTTTTTTTCTGAGAAGGTGCAGCTTAAACACACCTTTCTAGCTAGTCATCTGGACTACTGCAATGCTTATTTGGCACTACTTTAAAAAAGAAAAAGAAAAATCTTAATTGCAGCGCATCCAAAATGCAGCTGGTAGGTATATTTACCATCTGAAGAGATGTGTTCAGATTTCTACTTCTCTTTGCATTGGCTAGCTATTAAAATACTATGCCGGACGCATAAGGCCTATTTCAAAACCGGTTTCATACTAAAGAGGAACCATTTTTCCCATTATGTCCCTGGGATACTTTCGTTCTGTGTCTGCTAAACATTTGACTATTCCTGAATTCAAGAAACGGGGGTTGCTGCACTTTGGCAGTTTATGCCTCAACACTTACTTTGGAATTCTCTGCCTCGTTACAATTCGAGGCCACTCTGATGATCACATATTTAGGAAAGGCAAATTCTCTGGGTATCTACCAGGTCTTTATCATTATCACAACCATCAACTGAGGACTAAGGCCTTGCCAGAAACCTGCTCACCACTGCTAGAGGGTTTGACATTGAGCATCTTGAGCTAAAGGGCTCCCTTTGATTTTTAGCATCTCGCTGTAGAGCAGGCTGGGCACATACTTTTCCCTGATGTCTTGGCGTTCCATCATAATAAAACATTGAAAATATTCAGAACTCGGCTCATCCCCCAAATTTGGTTTTGCTAAGGAAGATTATGGGTCTTATGTTTTTTTCAATCTATATTTCACTGCGGTATAGTTCTCCCACTAACAGTTAACCTTTTTGCTGCAAAAATGAAGGGGGGGGAGACAGCTTGCAGGCTCCCCTTGGCGTACCTGCACCACACTCTACACATATTGTCTACCCCAAACACCAGTCGCTAGAATTTCTGTCAAACAATTGTTAAATTACAGTAAATCCTGTTAAAATGGTTGCAGTAAAGGGTGGATATCATGTCATGAGACTCAAAGACTGCGTCAAGCTTCAAAACTTGTACTATCTACTGTCAAGTAATTTAAATCACGAAACCGGTCTTAACATTGTACAGCTTTTTCTTCGTCAGGCTGGTGGCACTATACTGCAGCTTCAGTGTCGCTGCCACTAACCAGAATCTGAAAATGTAAGAGCTGCAGTAAATATTAATGTTCCCGTAAAGTACCATAGAGGGGAAACCTAGATACTATTCAACATAGGGAGTATGGAGAGACCCTTCATCCCACTTGTTCTTGAACTTTAGGATACAATGGTGGAAACTTCCTTGGCACCTACCAATGTCCTACGCAAAGGTGGGACAAAAGGTACAGGGCTCCAGATTCTGATGGATTGTTCCTCAAAGGATCGACCTCCAGACTGCCTTATTGTTCCTGCAGCCACAAATGTCTCCTTCATAGTATGTCATCGGTTCCTCCAGATAGTCACCTGATGGATTTTCTGGGCAGGAAAGTCTGTTAAATCCCATCCCCATGATCTAGACTGGCAGCTCACTAGCTTTGCTGGGCATATAAGATTGCTTCCTCTGGGTTTAGTTGTGGAAATGGCAGACCTTGAACTAATGCCATGCCCTTATGAGATCTGTCTGGGCAAGGCTTATAGGTGGACTACCAGCTGGTGATCGTGGGTCTCGCCTAAGGATAATGAACAACACATTTTGATATTTCAAAGGGGGTAGGCTTGGGGCCCAAGAAGAGACTAGAAGTCCTAATCCTATAGATATCTCTGAAATTATTTCTGATGAATTGGCTGTCCTTATCGACTTGACCAACAGACCACATTTCATTCTGAGGTCTCACTGAGTAAAAGGGGGTGGATCTGGAAAACAGTTGGACATATCGTGAACGATCTGTATATTCCCTGCTGTTGAACACCAGGGTGTCGTGGCAAATGAACATCAGACACCAGGTCGATTTGTAAGCGTCTTTAATGGCTGTTGGTGAAGCAGCATACAAATAATCCATAAATAGAGGACACACAATCCACAATACGGTGCAGCAACCCTCCTTCCCGGGCTTGCACGGTTTTTATACACTAATGCATAAAGGTTCTTTTGGATGGGCGTGAATAATGACTGGTAGAGGCAACAGCATAACGTTTTTCACTGTGCAATACAAGCTTCTCACAATAGATGATGCAGACACACTGAACTTCTCACACCTTTAAGAGTAAACATTGCAGCATGCAGCAGACCAACTTGGTTACATACCCCTACATCCTGTCCCCTTTCCTCCATCCTGTATGGGCATCCCATTGTGAGGGATGGAAACACTCTTTTCCAACAACAGAAAGACATTACCCCTTAAAAATACTGACGCATAGCCTTACTTAACCTCTCCCACCAGTGTCACATTCCAGTCCCCTTTTCCGTATTGACGGGAACGGACAACTACTACCAGCGCTCCTGGGTGGGGCCTCGTAATTCCATCTGCTTTCCCCAAAATCTTTTCTTTTGCAGATTTGGGAACAACGTCCACCAGTGCCCTAGTTTGTCCCCGGCACATGACTTCGACAGGTTTTAGCAGGTGTCTGTCGTGCGACTGTTCCTTTCCCATAGCAGATCTGCATGCACTCTGTCTCCGGTGCCTTGGTAAAGACCACGGATGGGATGGGAAGGGACGGGTGCTCTGCGTGCGACGCTCACGCCCATGTTGCTTAAACACCAGCTTGTGTGTTGCACCCCGCAGGGGAGACTCCTTCCCGGGGGAAGCCCTCTGGCGGGAGGGGTCAATCTGACCCTCAAACCGGTTCAAGGAGCACCAAGGCTCGAGCCGCTATCTGCTTTATGGCCGAGGGGTCCAAGGCCCCACCGGTTCCACAGCCAAGGGGCCTGTGAGTTCTAAGACTACCGGGACTCTTCTTGAGGGTTCTTGCCCTGAATCAGGAACCTTAGTCAAGGGGGCGCGTAAAAGCACGGTTAGCCCTACCAGCCAGGAGGCTGAGGGCACACAACCTACCGGGTGTACACCTCAGCTGCAGAGTGGGGTAGAGCTGGTGCAGACGGGCATGCAGGGCGAGTATGGGAACATGCCAGCTACAGGTCCACATGCTCAAGGCACAACAAAAATGGTGGCGGCACGAGACCAGATGGATGGCCTTCCATGACAGGATTGCTGGCCTGTCAGAATACCTGGCCATCCGCCAGCCCTGGAATTCTGGTGGGGGTCCTGAGCATCAGGGCGGAGGTGAGGTCTGGCATCCCCCTACAGAAGGATGCGCAGCCCGTGGCCAAGAAGCTGGATGCTAAAATGAGGCAGGCCGAGGGGACAGCATGCTTCTCTCGACAAAGCTTCAACCTCGGTTATCGCTGCAGCATCCATGTATGCCAAACCCCAGGGGGTCCTCATCTAGTACTGCCTAGACAGCCCTCTTGAACAAGGAAGATGTTTTTTGAATCTTACGGCAAGTAGGTCTGCTCTAATACTGGCATACACCTCAGGCAAGCCAACACAGACACCATCTTGGCTGCGGTTCATCAATGCCTGTGGAGGGAAACTTCCTGCCTGACATCCCTAAAGACAACCAAGCCTCATTCAAAGTGGGCCTTTCTGAGGCAAAACAGCAAAACATGTGGCATGGGACAATATGGAGGCCACATCGACACTTAATCGAGCGATCTGTCTGCAACAGACATGAGGCGCCTGGCTAAAGGCTACCAGGTTCAACCTGGATGTCCAGGATCGAATCCTGGACCTTCCCTTCGAAGGGGGTGATCTTGTCCAGCTCACCAGTTGTGGAGTGGAAAAGAGAAGCTCTCGGACAGCCTAATTGCTGGCGATACTTACCAAGCCAGTAGAAAAGCCTTTCTCACAGGCAGTCTCATTCAGACAAGGGGCAATCTTTTGGCAGTTTCCATGGGTTCCAGCACTGCAAAGTCAGGGAACCTGACGGGTTGCTCAGTCAGCACAGGTGAAAATATCACAAAGCCTCTAAGCGGTTCCCTCCCACTCAGTCTCTGACCACAAGAAACTATGACAATTCTTTTCAGGTCCACAACACCCCAGTTGGGGGCAGGCTGGCCCTGCAGTCAGGCTTGGCGGGTGAAGTTTGCGGTCACATGGGTCATCAGTTTTGTCCCAGGGCTTCCGGTTAACTCTTTCTTCTACATTCCCAAATCACCCCCGCCCCCCAACAGATCGGTACACCATGACTCGTAGCAGAGATTCAATCCCTTGCAGAGAGCGAGGCGGTAAAGGAGGTCCCTTCCCCAACAGGGGCAGGACATTTACTCCTGCATCTTTGCTATTCAAAAGAATAACCAGGTGGGCCTTCGAGTGGTGTTGGATTAGTGTTAGGGAGAATTCTCTCTTTAGGCTGAATTTCCTAACCTAGTGAGTCCCCCAGCAGCTTTGCTGGATTTCTGGAGTTTGTTTTCTTCTCCTGCCAAGAGTGAGACTTTCTCCCACTCTTGGACATGATTTATGGTGTGCCTTTGACTGGTAGTGTTTTATGGGCTATGGGGTCCTTTACTCCATAGGGTCTCATGTGTTTTTACTATGTGTTACACAGCACCCTCCGTGCAGGAACACAGGGGTGTCATAGTGACACCCCACCATAGACTCCATACCCTGGGACTGACTGTCTCCCAGGGCATGTAAAGTCACCATTGGCTTTACTAGTCCCAAATTATTAACAGAAACCAGTACAACCCATCATATTGTGGATGTACTGGTCGGGGCAATTAAATTGCCCCGAGATCTGTTAGTCGAGGGGGCACGTCTCCGTCCCCCCTGATCGAGTTTTGGCTGGTGGCAGTGGAAACTTCTTTTTATATTCGACCTCAAATATTTTCCTATGGGATTTTCCCATTGTTCAAGGCTACCAACTTTAATTATTTAATTCTCATAGCCTCGAACATACCACCGGTTTAGTTAATTAATATTAATTCGCCGGAACATTTTTTGGTGTGCATTGTGAGTTTGGATTAGTCCCTACCAAAGGTGGTGTCACCCTTACATATCAAGGTGGAGCTTGTGCTCCCCCACATTCTTCCCGAACCGCAAGGAAAACTCAGAGAAAATGCTCCACTGTCTGGATGTTGGGAGAGCATTGAAATTCTATCTGGACAGAACGAAGGGCATCTGCAAGACTGACACACTAACATTTGGAGGTTCCTGGCCTGGGCAGCAAGCATCCAAAGCATCCATAGCTTAATGGATGTCTGCAGTGATCCAGGTGGCATACAATGTTCAACGTAAGGATCCGCTGCATGCCATGCATGCGCATGTATTAAGAGCCAAGGAGACTGCAGTTGCGTACCAGCGCCACGTTCCCATGCAGGTGATCAACAGGGCGGCAACATGGGCCACCCCTACGGCATTTTGAAAACTGTGCTGCTTGGATACCAGTGCCAAAGCAGATGCAGCATTTTGCCAAATGGTGCTACATAATCGATTTGCCTAGAGGGTCATGCTTGCCTCCCCAGGGCATTGTCAGTTGTAATCGCCTATACAGGATGTAGGAAAGGGGACGGACGATGGAGTAATTGTTACTCACCGGAGTGACTAATGTACTCCTAGTCCATAGTCCCCTTTCCTCCATATTTCCCACCATCCATCCCCCTATAAGAAGACCAGTGATGTTTTAAAAGTATAATACAGCCAACGCATCAAAAGGACTGAGGTGTGGTGCTGGTGGGCGTGGTTAAGGGAGCGCATGCCAGTAAATTAAAGGGCTTAATGTCTTTTTCTGGTGGAAAAGATGTTCCCGTCTCTTGCAAAGGTAGGCTCGTACAGGATGAAGGGAAGGGGACAGTGGACTAGGAGTAAGTTAGTCACTCCGGTGAGTAACAATCTTTCGAAGGGATTGTGTCCTCCGACGTATCACTTATTTTGATAGATCATCTCCAGCTTGCTGGCCTCGTAATTTTATTTTCAGTAGAGGGCGCTGCGAGTCGATGTCCCTCGTCAGCCTCCGTATCGGCACCGACATCATCATGCGTATAAATAGACTCGCGCAGCGTCCGTTGCTCAGTTCTGTTTTTCGGTGCTTCGTGGGCCTCGGAATCACGTTGCTCAGTTCGTTAGTCAGAGAATATATTCTTTATTATTCCTCGAATACCAACTCTTACTCAATGGCTTCCTCATCCGAACCGACGACTCCACGGTCCGGCTTCAAAACATGTCAAGACTGTGGAAAGAAAATGTCGTTGACAGATCCTCGCAGGATCTGTTTGTGGTGCCTGGGATCGGAGCACCAATGTTCGGAGCACCAATGTTCGGAGTGCGAGGACTGCATGTCCATGACGGCAAAAGCCTTGAAGGAGCTTAAGTCGAAGCTTGAGAGAGGTAAGACAGTTAAAACTCCTTCGACAGTTTCCTCGGCAGAGTCGAGACATTCGTCTCCTCGTCGACAGAGGAAACATTCTCGGTCTAGGTCTCGAAGCAGTTAACACCACTCTTTGAGATCCAAGCATTCAAGTAAGAGACGTCGAAGATCCTCTTCCTCGTCTTCTGTTTCTCCAGAAAGAGTCACCTGCCCCACAAAACTTAGCTCTCAGGCTGAGTGGGAAGAATTCCGTAAAAGGATGCTTAGCTTCTTCGAGAAAGCGGCATCGACCCCCTCAAAGACAGCTGAGGGTGATACCCTGGGTGATTAAACGCCGCGAGTCGTTGCACCCGGCGAAAGAAACTACTCGAGAGCGTCACAAACCCTCGAGCAAAGGCACTGTGCCATCAACACCATCGTCGAAGGTCCCTTTGCATAAATCTGCGTCATCAACGCCATTATCGAAGGGCTCATCGACGGATAGGTCGATCGAATCGACGCCGAAAAAGAGCAAACCCACGGCCGTCACTACCTCACAGCCAGTGGTCATACCCAGAGCCTCTAACATGACTTTGAGGTCATCGACAACCTCGAGTAGGATCCCAATCCTCTCGAGCTCTTCGAGGCCACTTCCAATCTTATCTATGCCTTTTTCTGTGTTTTCAAAGCCTTTAACGTCTGCGTCGATGACGTTTTCCCAACCGATTATGACAAATTTAGCCCCTTGTGCTCTGGAAATGCGATTTAAGCCATTTCCAAGGTCTGATCATTTCACACCTTTGTCTTCACTTTATGAGGAAGGGGAGGATTCGGATCAAGAAAGACCCTTTGGGTTGCAGAGATCTGCAACACCAGAACCAGAGGAATTTACCTCCGAGGAAAATAGGTTGAAGGACCTTGAAGAATCCTTACATGAGGCAAGTGGGTTAGATACTTCCCCAGAAATAGAATTTGCCAAACCAGACCCAGGTGAACATGCTGAGACCCCTTAAAGAATTTTAATGGCAAGAATTATAGAATTCATGGTTTGGCCTACACCTTCACCTGCATTCCAACAGGATGACCTTACAGACATTTTAGTTACAGGCCCTGTGGTTCCATTTCACGCTGCATTATAAAGAAAAATATTGACTAACTGGGAAACTCCTGACGTTATCCCGGCGGTAAACAAAAGGTTATCAGCCAAATATAGGGCATCTACTACTGACCCTGAATTTTTGTCAAAACATCCAACTCCAGAGTCTGGTTGTCCAAGCAGCAACTGCATCAGGCAGTAGATCGGCATACCCTACTGTTCCACAGGACAGGGATGACAAAAGATACGACTCTATGGCTAAAAGTTTTTTCGGCATGTAGCATGGCGTTGAAATCTATTAACGCTACTTGTACGCTCGCAAGGTTCAGCCATATGCTTTGGGAGTGTGCTTCATCAGCGGCTGACTGCCTCCCAGAGGGAGAAGAAAGGGAAGCGTTTCTAAACATTGTTAAGGATGGTAAAGACGCAATGTGCGAATCCCTTCAAACTGGCATTGATTCTGCTGACAAGATCAGTAGGGCCATGGCGGCAAGTACTACAACCCGCAGATTTTCATGGTTGCGAAAGTCTGGGTTTGCTCCAGATGTACAAGCCAGACTTTTAAATATGCCCTTTGACGGCTCTTCTTTGTTTGGTAAGAAGGCGGATGACAGCCTAGAAAAGTTAGACATCCAAAGCAGCAGCATAATCCCTGGGTGCTGCAATCCGTCAGACGCCATATCGCCCCTCAGGAACCTCTTGGAGAGGTAAGTCCTTTTGCTTTTATTCCGCATTCGGAAAAGGCAGAGGACAGTCGGTTCAAAGAGGTCAAAAAAGATTCACCCGAGGTGGACGGGCAAAAATACAAAAGCCGCAGCAGCAGATACCTCTTCACCCTCGGCACCTGCATCAGCCACCTCTAAATCACTGAGGACTCTCCTCACAAGACACCAGTAGGGGGCAGGCTAACTCAACATCTGGCGTAATGGCAGGCTATTACGTCAGATGCTTGGGTATTGGAGACAGTTGCCCAAGGTTACTGCCTGCCTGTTCTACGGATTCCTCAGTCATCCACTGAGGAACAGCTCTCGGAAAGTTCCAGATCCGCTCCTCTTGCAGGAAATTGTAGACCTGCTGTAGAAAGGTGCAATAGAACCGGTACCTGTTCTCCCCCCCCCCCCCCCCCCCCCCCCCCCACCCTCCCTACTTCCTAATACCGAAGGACGGAGGACTGAGACCTATTTTGGATTTACGAGAATTGAACAAGTTCCTCAGGAAGGATAAGTTCAAGATGGTAACTCTCTCTGATCCTTCAGGCCCTCCAGCTCCAGGACTGGCTGGTATCCCTTCAGGCCCTCCAGCTCCAGGACTGGCTGGTATCTCTGGACCTTCAGGATGCTTATTTCCATGTGCCTATCCATCTCGAACACAGGAAATACCTGAGGTCCGCAATTGGCGGCTCTCGTAATCAATTTCTGGTTCTGCCGTTTGGGCTGACCTCCGCCCGAGGGTCTTCACCAAGCTAATGTCGGTAGTGGCTGCAAGTCTAAGGAGGGAAGGGATTCACGTCTACCCCTACCTGGATGATTGGCTGATCAGAGCTGTATTTCCGGAACAAGCTCAGATCAGCTAGATTATGTCTGCCACTTCCTTCACAAACTGGGCTTCTCCCTCAATTTAAAGAAGTTGCAGATGATACCCTCACAGAGACTCCAATTCATTGGAGCGGTCCTGGACACTTCCCTGTGAAAAGCCTCGCCACCAGAGGGGAGGGCTCAAGATATTCGGCAGATGGTCACCAAGTTTCAAAATGCCCAACGTCTCCCAGCCTTCGACTTTTTGAGGTTGCTAGGCCTCATGGCATCCTGCATCTTCCTTGTGCTAGTGGCTCGCCTGAGAATGAGATCTCTTCAGTGGGCACTGAGAACTCAGTGGTCGCAATTCTCAGGGAGAATGACAGACGACCTTCTCCTCCTTCCGGACAAGGTGGCTCGAGACCTTCAGTGGTGGGCCTGTCAGGAGAACATCTTGAAATGAGAACTGTTTTGGCAACCATGGCCGGAGATCACAGTAGTCGCAGATGCCTCCCTCACGGGGTGGTGAGCCCATACCAACGACTTGACCATCAGCGGTCGTTGGTCTCCATCGGAGTCCAGACTACATATCAACCTGTTAGAGCCGAGAGCAATCAGACTAGCGCTGAAGGCTTTTCTGCCATCTGTACAGGGGATAAATCTCCTGATAATGATGGACAACACAGTGGACATGCACTACAACAAGAGGAGGCGTAGGATCACTGCCTCTGTGCAGAGAGGCGATGCAGCTCTGGTTTTGGGCAATCCAAGAAGGAATCTCTCTATCAGCAGTTCATTTAGCCGGAGAGAAAAACTTGACAGAGTACGCTCTGAGCAGGCAGAGTACAGTCTCCCACGAGTGGGAACTAGCTCAGGATGTCCTTCAACAGATCTTCACCCTTTGGGGAACCCCTTAAGTGGATCTGTTCGCCACCAGCATCAACAGGAAGTGCGATCAGTGTTGTTCAAGGGAATTTCCCCCGAGAGGAGCTCTAGGGGACGCCTTCATAGTGGACTGGGAGTTTTCACTTCTGTATGAGTTTCCTCCAGTCCCTGTCATTCCTCAAATGATCAGGAGGTTGAGAAGGTTCTGGAAAGTCATGATCCTAATTGCCCCGGACTGGGCCAGGAGAACGTGGTACCTGGACCTTCTGGACATGTCCATCTGCCCTCCAATTCGTCTTCCACTCAAGGAGAATCTTCTCTCGCAGAAGGGAGGTCAGGTTTTGTTAGGCAGAAACCTGTGCAGTTCCCTTAGGGATCACTGCAAAAGATTTAGGACTACAGGTGGTTGGCAGTAAACCCAATTGGTAGCAGTCTGTACCTCCCAGATTTACCTGGTAGCTGTGGCTGAGCAGTCGGACTTCTCTCAAGATGAGTTAGGCAGTATATAGAGTATACACAATAGGTACAGAGATACAGTAGTACAAGCAAACACTGACCAGAAATTTGGTGTAAAAGTATATAATTATTTAAAGACACACTTGTAAATTACACTAGCACAAAGAGAGGTAAGTAAATTCAACAGTCACTATTATATATATATATATACAACCCTGATTACTTATTAGACAAGTCTTTATGAGAAAACCCACTTATTTTCAGACGGAGGTGAGCGCTTAACATAAGATGGCACTCTAAGAAGTTATTTAAAAAGGGAGGGAAAAAGGCAGTTATGAAAGCACACAAATCTCAATACTTTTCAAAACCACAGTGAGGCAGGTTAGGCAAAGTCTACTGGAGAGCAAGGAAGTTCAAATGCCAGGCCCACTCTTGGAGAGAGCAAGTAAAATGTGTCCAGGATCACACAGTGGGGTTATGCCCAAAGAGTCTTTGTAAATAGTTCACAAAAGCTTGAGATCAAGTCAGGAAAAGTAAGTTAACAGGCCCCAGGCTAACCCAGGTTAGAAAGTCGAGGATTTACTGTCACCCCGAACGATCTGTCGCAAGGGAAGCCAGGTGGGACACAGTAGCTGAAAGTGGGAAGAATGCTCCAGCGGGGGCCGTTGTTCCTGGCAGCGGATGCAAGTCAGTGTTTCATCCAGAGGAAGAGGAGGTCTCGATGTGGAGGAAAGCTGAAGGTCGTTGCACTGCCAGGGAAGAAACAATCTGCGGAGTTTCCGTTACAAGGTATCACCCCTTTCTTCGCGGTAGTGGTAAACCGTGGTATTCTGGTTGCCGGGGTGCTTGGCACGGCAAGGTGGCCACGAGATGGTCCAGGAAGCGAAAATACGGGAAAACTAGTTATCCCCACCAGTCAAAGGAAGAAGACTCTGTGGGCTGGAGATCTCCTCTGTCGTCGGGAAAAGTGGTGAGACGGTTCAGCAGGGCTCCACCGTTGGTGGTGTTCCAGGTCGGCTCGGCTTTTCCCTCCTCGGATTCTTTAGGTCTGTGGCGACTTCTGAAGTTCCACTCCCCAAAGCCTTGCTTTTATGCAGAAAACCCCCATTCCTTCAGCCTAGCTGTCACTCAAACATGCATGCTAAGTGGTGAGCCGGGCGGCTCACCACTTGGGCCAATCGCACAAGAGTGCGACTTGAGTTGCCGGGGAAACTCAGTCCAGGGTGCCTAAACCCCCTCCCACACCCCCTGTGGTACCCAGACAGAGTGGCACCACTTTTGGAGGCTTCTGTGGAGAAGCCCGCCAAAAAGTGGAACAAAGGGCTCGACTTGGGTTGGAGTCACAGAAGCAAACACAAATGCCATTTTGGAACCAAGTTTTGGCAAAAATGCCAACTGGTGAATTTATATTAATTTAATAAACCGGCGGTATGTTCGAGGCTATTTTAAAAAGTGGTAGCCTCGAACAATGGGAAAATCCCATAGGAATATATTCACGGTCGAATATAAAAAGTAGTATCCACTGCCACAAGCCAAAACTCGGTCGGGGGGGACTGGACAGTGCCCCCTCAAACAGACCCCGGGGCAATCGAATTGTCCCGACCAGTACGTCCACAATATAATGGTTTGCACTGGTTCTTTTCACAATTTGAGACTAATGGTGACTTTACATGCCCTGGGAGACAGTCAGTCCCAGGGTATGGAGTCTGTTTGGGGTCGCTACAGCACCCCTGGGTTATGGCACGGAGGGTTCTGTGTAACCCACATATTAAAAACACATGAAACCCTATGGGGAAAAGGACCCCATAGCCCATAGAACACATACAAAGTCAAAGGAACACCTCAAATCATGTCTAAGAGTGGGAGGAAAAGTCTAACTGTTAGCAGGAGAAAAAAATAAACCCCAAAAACCAGCAAAGCTGCTGGGGGACTCACTAGGTTAGGGAAATTAGTCTTTACAGAGAATTCTCCCCAACAGGTTCTCCATCCAGACATCGGAACCCTCAACCTTCACGCTTGGTATCTGAAAGGTTGAGGTACATGGATTGGGACCTCCCAGATGACGTCATGGAGGTGTTGCTTTCGGCAAGAAGGTCAGCAACAAAGACTTTATACCGCTGCTGTTGGAACAAATTTTGCAGCTGGTGTAGAGAAAAGAATATCGACCCCTTTTCATGTGGTACACAAACAGTGTTATCTCTTCTACTCTATTTGGCAAATTCGGGCCTTCAGGTTGGCACTATCAAGGGCTATCTCGCAGCGCTATCGATCTTCCAGCGCACTACAGAGGAACCATCGTATTTCAAGTTACCCTTAGTAATACAATTTCTGAAGGGATTAACCAATGTCTATCCTCCAAGACCATTCCAAGTTCCCTTATGGGACTTAAATTTAGTCTTAAATTATTTCCTGATGGGTACTCCTTTTGAACCACTCCACTCTTGTTCACTAAGGTTTCTCACCCTTAAAACTGTCTTATTAGTGGCATTGACATCTGCTAGGAGGGTGAGCGAATTACAGGCTCTTGTATTGTAAACCCCCTCATACAATTTTTCATAAAGATAAAGTTGTCCTACAAGTGAAGTCTAATTTTCTCCCAAAGGTGGTTTCTGAATTCCACATCACTCAGAAGATTACCTTGCCTTCATTTTATCCCTCTCCCCATCCGGGGAAAGAAGAAGAAAGGCTGCATATGCTGGACCCAACGCAGGCTTTGAGCTTTTACATCAGCAGACTTGCTAGGATTAGGCAAGCAGACCAACTGTTCATAGGTTACTCGGGGCACAAATTGTGATTACCGATAACAAAACAGACCATTTCCAGATGGATTATTTTAGCCATTCTGGAATGTTCCGAACTGTCAGGGAAAGGGCCTCCTCAAAATCTTAGGGCTCATTCAACCAGGGGTATCGCAGCCTCTTCGGCCCTCCAAAGAGGGGTACCGATTCGAGACATATGTGCGGCTGCCACATGGTCGTCTGCACATACATTCACAAGATTTTACAACCTGGATTCCTACTCTAGCCAAGAGACTAGATTTGGCAAAGCTGTGTTGCACTCTGTTCACTCTTGAAGGGAAACATGGCAATTTTACTCCCACCTCCAGTTACACACCACTGCTATGGGAGTCTATCAAGATAAGGAATACGTCGGAGGACACAATCCCTTCGAAGAACAAGTTACTTTTAACCTGGTAACGTTCTTTTGATGGAATTTTCCTCCGACGTATTCCTTATCGCCCCTCCCATCCATCCCTTCAGTAAAACTTCCCTTGTGGTTACAGCTTACGCTCCTTCTGGGTCACTAACCAATTCATGTAAAACAACTGTTAACGTCAAAACGGAACTGAGCAACAGACGCTGCGCAAGTTTATTTATACGCATGTCGGCGCCGATACGGAGGCTGTCGAGGGACATAGGCTCGAGGGACAGCGACGCACAGCGCCCTCTACTGAAAAAATTGTTCCCGCGGCCAGCTAGCTGGAGATGATCTATCAAGATAAGGAATACGTTGGAGGAACATCCCATCGAAAGAACGTTACCAGGTAAGAAGTAACTTGTTCTGCTCTTGCGTCCCCTTTCATCCATACTGCATGGGCGTCCCTTCCAAGGAACGGGAGACAGAACCCTTTTCACCAGAAAAAAAATCCTTCTTCCCCCTTTAAATTCAGAGGCATGCGTTTGTGCGGTCTAGCTAGCATCCGCTGCCCTGACTCCTCCCTCTGGTGCCACACCTCGGTCTCCTTTTCTGTGCCGACAAGAACAGGCCAAATTCACCAGCGCTCCTGGGTTTGGCTTCGGCCATGTAATTCCACGCGCGGATACTTTTTCTTTCTTTTTGTCTTTTTATCATTCACGTACTTGGTCCCAGGCACCACGCTCCTCCGCGGCGCATGTTCACTTCCACAGGGTTCAGCAGGTGTGCATCCTGTAACTGGCTCTGCCCAACTTCAGACCCCCCCACACCTTCTGCCTACGTTGTCATGGCCCAGACCACGGTTGGCAAGCTTGTACAGCGTGTGGCTCGCTGTCTTTGAAAGCGCTGAAGAACAGACTAGCCAATTGGAGGGAGCTCTTCCAGAAGTCGCCTCCAGAAGACCTCAAGAACTTTGTGAAACACCGATCCAGGCCCATGGAAGGGCTGTTATTTTCTATCGCACTCCGCAAAGGAGACTCCTTCCCAAGGACTCGCCCGTGTGGTAGGGACCTTTCAGGACCTTGTACCAGCACGTGCACTGAGGCTGCTTCAGCTACCGGCCCTCAGGCCGAGGGATCCTCCCACTGGCAGTGTTGAAGGACCGGAAGGTTCTTGTACTGGATTGTCATCCTAGGGGCTACACCCTTGTACAGGCAATATGGCCTAGGGGCTAGGCCTTAGTACCGGCATTAAGTGCGAGGGGGCGCCTAAAAGCAGTGCTACTGACCCCCGGGTTGAGGGTGTCACACCTACAGGGCCTAGGACCAAGGAGCAGGGTAGGCCTCGTGATCCACAGAGTCCTGGAGGAGCTGGGTGCAGCGAGCCGAGCAACACGTTGCAGACAGCTTGAGAAGATGGCCGCTGCGCCAGATAGAGGCACCCGTCTCCCATTCCAGGAGTTTGGCGAAGACATGTCTAAGTGGGACTGGCCTCAGCCAGGTTCGTGGCCGACAGCCTTTCCTTCTTATGTGCAGGGCAGCTTCCCACTGCATCCATACGGGCAGGGTATGCAGCGTCTCCAGCAGCCTCCAGCTACCCTGTCAGTACCCCCTATCCCCCCAGACCAGTGAAGGGTGGTTCTTCGTGAGGTTCCTCGGTCTCATGAAGTCCCCGTGGATGGGGGAGGGTTATCCTCAAGGATGGCATCAGGGAAGTCCTCCCGACTATGCTAGCAGCACCACAAGCGCCCCGGCTCCCCATCCGACTCCTCAGGCGGTTCCGTACCAGCCTCCGCCACCACCTCAGCCTCCGGCTGTGGTCCCTGTGCCCCAGCCTCTGGCTGCAGCTACTCCACCACCTCCACAGGATCCTCCTGATCCGCAGGACAAGGATGATTAGGAGGATCCGGACACACCATCCTCAGCCAGGGCCTTCCACAAACGTCTTGCTGGGCTTGCAGAATACCTGGGCCTACCCCAGCCCGAGGTCGAGCAGCCGGCAGGTTGGGTCCTGGGTGAAGTCCTCACGTGACGCCCCTCTGCCGAAACAGGGATTCCTCTGCGAACCAATGTAGTCTCCCTGGCCAAGAAGGGTTGGCTTAAGCCCCACTCAGCCCAGCCGGTTAATCAACGACTGGACGCCAAGTACAGGTGGAGGAGGGAGATGCACTTTTGCTCTCGGCCCATCCTCAACCACACTCCTCGGTGATCTCAGCGGCTCTACTAGGCAAGGAGGAGAAGATCTTGGAGGCGTATGGGAAGAAACTCTATTCCAACGTGTCCCTGCATCTTCGTCAGGCTAATGCCGATGCCATACTGGCTGCCGCTAACCAAAGGTTATGGTGTGAAATTGCGGACTTCCTCCCGGAAACACGCAGAGCCAATAACGTTTGAAGGTGGGGCTGGCAGAGGCCAAGCTGGTGGTGCAGGACCTCATGGAATTAGAGGCCCATATCGATACCTCTGGCTGTACCATCTGTATCGCCACAGACATGAGGACAGCCTGGCTGCGGGCCACTAAAATCATCCCGGACGTCCTGGAACGCACATTAGAACTACGTTCGGGGGGGGTGCTCAGGGGAGGGGGGGGCCAGAGGGGACATCGGGGAGGGGGGTGGGCTTCTTCCAATCCTACACGGATGAAGAGCTGGACAAGAAGAAAAACAGCTCACAAATGGCCAAGTCTTCAACCATCTTGATAAACACCATGCCCAAGTCGTATACTGTCACAGCAGCGCTCCGGCAGGGGGGTGTACGTATGGAGGGTTCCGCGGCTTCCAGGCATGGGTCCACGTGTCTCCAGTGGTGGGCAGGCTTGCTCTCCATGCACATTTCTGGTGCCAGAATTTCGCGACCCCTGGATCCTCTCTGTAGTATCCAAGGGGGTACCACCTACCTATCCCAGCCTCTCCTCCCTCCCTCCCCCTCTACACCCTCCGGTTCGGACAGCAACTCATCTGGCTGAGATCAGGTCGCTCGTAGAGAGCCAGGCAGTGGTTGAAGTCCCAAGCTTCCAGCGAGGCTTGGGCTTTCACTCCTGGATTTTCACCATTCAGAAGATGAACCAGGCGGGCCTGAGAGTTGTGCTGGACCTTTCCACCCTCAACCTCTCCTTACCCCTTCAGAAATTCAAGATGGTTAGGCCAGATTTTATAGTGGAGACATTGTGCAAGGGAGACTGGATATGCTCCCTGGATCTGAAAGACACGTACCTACATGTCCCCATTTGGCAGCCCCATCCTTCTTTACTACGGTTCAGGATCATGGGCTACCATTTTCAATACAAGGTCCTTCTTTTTGGCCTTAATTCGGCCCCCAGGGTCTTTACCAGGCTCATGAATGCAGTGGCGGCCCTCCTCAGAGCGCAGGGTATCCACATCTACCCATACCATGACTGGCACGCCAGGGCAACATCTCAGGAAGCGAATGTCATGACCCTTGCCCTCACTGGCAAGTCATCCTTCCAGTTAGGGCCAGGTCAAAGGCCTTAAACCTCATCCAAGACTCTCTTGGAGTCCGTCCTGGCGCCTTTGGCACCAGGCTCATAACAATCATGAAGACCAACATTAGAATAGGACTATTTACTTGGGATTATTTAACTTGGGAGGGGGTGGGGGGGGACAGCCAACAAGGAGGCACACACACACAGCTCAGTTACAAGGAACTGTCTTTTGGGTGTGGCAGGCCTGGGACTATTTTACCTGGACTACTTTACCTGAGACGATTTAAACCGCACCCAAACAGCAGAACATGCTTTGCGTTATCCTGCTGTGGGCAGCGTAACGCTCACTGTGTCCAGTTATTTGCCAGCTTACCTGCAACCAAGGACCTGCCGAGAGAGAAAGAACACTACGAAACTTACCTGGAACAGTATCCTGTCTTCAATCCATTGCCGACTTCAGTTCCATTCACCTGTAGGTACGAACTCCATCATCCGGCACCGCGTGCATCCTGGAATTCCATAACCTGGAAAGAGGAGAAAGAAAGAACGTATTAGTAAGCGTTTACTCACGGTTCCTCCCCAATGAAGAAAGCCACAATTCTTAACCTGGTTAGTCATCTCCTGGTCAGTATCGTTGCTGGAGCATTACGGCACTCGGCGAGGAACATCGCAACCTGCAAGGAGAGAAAAAACACAGGTTAGCAATATAAAAGGCGAAACAGCGCCGCGCATTACTCACCGAACAGCATCGCGCACACCGGGCTTTCGGCTACCGGCCCATGCTCATCTTCAAACTGCATGACACCAAAATACCTTTCCATACCTAAAAGGAAAGAAGCAAAGCATCTAAGAGGAACATAAGAACTGCATATAAAGACTGTAAAGCAGCAAACCTACAAAGTCACAGAAGGCCTCGATTCCCACAGGGGTTCTTGCACTAGTGAAGTAACTTGGTCGCTGCTCGGTAAACCCCCCGCCCCAACATCTACGCGCCCCTGCCACGAGGAGCAGGGTGAAGAATCTCACTTTTACAAAATTAAAGTGAGGAGAGGGCCCAAGGGGGGTGGGAAAACAAAGGCAATCTGGTATTGAATCCAGCTCTCCTATATTGCAGACCCATCTTTAACTAGATGCCTTACCAAGGGACCGGGAGAGGGTTCGAGAGTGCAAATCATTCAACCAGGTCTGGGTGGCGTCACCATGGATACCAGGTGAGCGTAACAGCGGTTCACCACTCTTTCTGTGCCCTTATGAACACTGCACGATTTGGGCTTCTCGCTCAATCTCAAGAAGTTAGAGCTGCAGACTGACATTCTTGGGCCTTATCTGGGACATGTGCTCCGAGAAGGTGTTTCTGTCGAAGGACAAGATCTCGGCCATCAAGAGGGCCACCACCCACTTCCTCAGCAAAGAGGTGACCTCCGCATGGTGATACCGGCATCTCCTGGATCTCTTGGCGGCGGTCCTTTTAGCCGTCCCACACACGAGATTGAGAATGAGCAGAATTCATCTGCACTTTGCT
This sequence comes from Ambystoma mexicanum, assembly GCF_040938575.1. NCBI lineage: Eukaryota > Metazoa > Chordata > Amphibia > Caudata > Ambystomatidae > Ambystoma > Ambystoma mexicanum. The sequence continues at coordinate 675,189,135 of NC_090924.1, read as the reverse complement.
GCCTCATGCAACCAGGAGCGGGGCTCTCAATCCGAGACGGTCAACGATCCTCCATCTCTCCACCCGGACCTAACCTGGTGGTCCAGGGAATGCAACCTACAGACGGGCAAGCCCTTTCGGCTGCCCACCCCGCAGGACACCATCACTACAGACTCCTTGCTCGAGGCCTGCGGAGCCACCCTGACGATCTTTCGGTTCACGGCACCTGGACCCGACTGGAGCAGGAATACCACATGAATTGGTTGGAGCTGAACGCCATCTGGCTAAGTCTCTGAGAATTCCAACCACTTCTCAGTGGCAAGATTGTCCTCATCCAGACAGACAACTCGACCAGCATGTACGCCAACAAGCAGGGCGGCACCAGATACCCTCTGTGCAGACTGGCAATCAGCATGTGGGAGTGGGCCCTGTAAAACATCTGCCTCATGGCAGTCCTCCTCCTGGGGCAATTTAACCTGGAGGTGGATAGGCTCAGCAGGTTGGGAGTGGACAATTACGAGAGGCAGCTAAACAACCTAGTTATTTAGGAGAGTGGGGTTCTCTGGCACAACAAGAAGTGCCCTCAGTTTGCCTCCAGGCGGGGTAAGTGCCCCGGTTCCCTGGGCGATGTATTTTGGCTTCAGTGGAACAGCATGGAGGTTTACGCCTTTCCGCCACACGCTAATTCAGAGTGATTTGCAAGATCAAGGAGTCTTGCCAACTCAACATCATTCTAATAAGCTCCATAATGGCGGGCCAGGCCATGGTTTTCGGAGCTGCTCAGCCTCTTGGAGATGCCTCCCATTCACCTCCTGATGGGCCCAGCACATCTTCTGGTGTAGCAGGGTGGTCAGGGTCATCTACCCCGCACCGCAAAAACAAGCCCTCACAGCGTGGTACCTGAGCAGGTAACGCTGCGGCACCTCAACCTCTCCAAGCTAATCTGGAAATCATACAGGGCGTAAGGAGCATGGCTACCAGGGGCCCACCCAGTATAAAAGTAAATGGACCAGATTCTGCCACTGGGCAGACTCCAAGGCAATTGACCCCCTGGCATATACCTTGGATGACGTGCTGTCCTTCTCGGCGCACCCCGCCCACTCTGGTGGGCAGGTGGACACCTCCCGTACATGCCTTGCACCCACCGGAGTTTACAGGAACTCTGAGGATAGGACCTTCTCCTCCTCCCAATCCTTTCGTCAGGAAACATTTGACGGGGCTTGCAAGGCTCTACCCGCCCGTTAAGAGGCTGCACCCTGTGTGCAACCTCAACATAGTCTTGGGCGCCCTGGCGCACAAACCGTTCGAGCCAATGGCGTCAGCGGACATTAGGCTGGTCACCATCAAGACGGCCTTACTAGTCGGACTCATCTCGGCTCGTAGAGTCAGCGAAATCCAGGCGCTGGCCACTTTGGAAACCCATACTACCTTTCACAAGGACAAAGTAGTCCTGCAGACACACCGAGCATTTCTGCCCAAGGTGCCGTCTGCTTTCCACTTAAAAAAGGAAATGGTCCTTCCTACATTTTTTGCCGATCCCAAGGAGGAAGTATAGAGAGCTGCACTGCCTGGATGTCAGGCGTGCCCTGAAATTTTACTTGGACAGGACCAAGGGCTTCTGCAGATCGGATGCCCTGTTTACTTTCGGAAACTCAAGACCAGGCTATCAGGCCTCCAAGGCTTCCATATTCCACTGCTGTCTCGGCCATCAAAGAAGCGTTTGAGGGCCAGCTCAAACCGCTTCCGGCCAACATGTATGCAGTCAAGGCCAAGGCATCGGCCTTCGCTTTCCAGCGCCATGTCCTTTGGCAAGTCATAAGCAGGGCGGCCACTTGGGCCACTCCCTCGTCTTTCTGCAAACATTACTGTTTGGGTGCCGGCTCTAAATCTGATGGGTATTTCGGACAGGTGGTTCTCAGGAACCTATTTGCTTAAGCAGGATCTCCTCTCCACCCTGGGGCTACATTTCAGTTGTGATCGCCCATTCAGTATGGAGGAAAGAGGATGGAACGCAAGAGTAATTCTTAATAACTCATGTAGTGATTAACATACTCTTAGTCCCTAGTCCCCTTTCCTCCATAGGTCCCATCAACCTCCCCCCACCCCCCTAATAATACTGGTGTCATTAGGCAATGTTAAATCTATAGTCGACGCGTCAATGGGGACTGAGGTGTGGTGCCGGAGGGCGGAGTCAGGGCAGCTCATGCTCTCTGGGCTGCACCCCTGTGCACCTCTAAATTTAAAGGGGAAGGTTTTATCTGGTGAAAAAGGTTCTGCCTCCCGTCCCTTGGAAGGGACGCCCATGCATTATGGAGGAGAGAGGACTAAGGACTACGGTGAGTAACTTATAATTTTTACCCTAAGGTCGTGTCATCGTTTCACTTTAATGAGGAGATTGTACTAACAACATTCTTTGTAGAGCCAAAGGATGAGGCACAGAAGGTATTGCACTGTGAAGCGCTTCTGTAAATCGAATGTCTTGTTCACGTTTCGCGGGTCAAAACTGGGCTGTCAAGCCTCCAAGGCTTCAATAGCTAGTTGGATGGTGATGGCCATCAAGGAGGCGTACGCGGGGTAGCACGGGTTTTTGCCAGCAAACATGCACACCCACGCAATCAGACAAGGCCATTGTTGTGGCCGTCCAAAGACACACTACTTGGCTATTTGGGCTTCCCCATCTACATTTTGCAAACACTGCTGCTTGGATGGCAGCTCCAGACCAGATGTAGCATTTGGCCAGGCAGTTTTCTTAGAGGGGAAACTCTCCTCGCCAGGGCTGCATTCAGTTGTAATCCTCCATACAGTATGGACGAAAAGGAACGGGACACAGGTGTAATTATAAGTTACTCAAGGTAGTGACAAACGTACTCCTAGTCCCCTTTCCTCCGCATGTCACACCATCCTCCCCTGTAATAAACCTGTCATTAGGCAATTGAAGTGGATAGCTGATGCATCAAAGAGGGGGGACTCGGTTGTTGTGCCGGTGAGCAATGTCAGGGGAGCACATGCTCCTAGGGTAGAGCCCCCGCATGAATCTAAATTTTAAAGGGAAGACCATTTCTTTTTGGTGAAAAAGTTTTACTGTCCCTAGCGAGGGACGCCCAACAGTATGGAGGAAAGGGGACTAAGAGTATGTTAGTCACTAGGGTGATTAACTTAAATAGTCCTACGTCCTGTCCCCTTTGCTCCATACTTTTGAGACATACCGTCAATCGGGACAGGAACTTGACACTTTTGCATCAAAAATGAACTTTTTTGTGTTTTTTTTTTAAAAATTTGAACGCAGGGCCACCACACATGATCATATCCCTGCCTTCCTGAGCTCTGCGCATCGCCCTTCAGTCCTTTTCTCTGCACGGCCGGGGTCGGACGCACTTGCATCTTAGGGAATGAGAGTCGGAAGCAGCTGTGTGTGTGAGAGCGTGGCTCACAGAGACTCTGTGCGGCTTGACTCGTTATGCACGTAACGCTACACTGGAGTTTCACACCTACTTTCCTTTAACAGCTTGAGAGGAAGATGAGATGAGCAAAGGGGCCCGGCAGCGGCCCAATCAGGCGTTGAGTGAGGTGAGCCGTGAGCATTGGACCCTAGGAGAGTGAGGTTGCTGGAAGTCGGTTGCTAGAAGCAGCTGGAGGCCATTAGAGTGCACCCCCCCCCTCCCGGCGAGTTCCCAGTGCTCTGCCGGGGCTTGGTGCCGGCTTACAGGTACAGTTTACAGATGGCATACAGACTCATACAGACTGGCTCCTGGCTCTGTAAATACTCTTTGCGTGCGTGTGTGGCTCTGCTACTGTAGCGCATATAACACAGTAGAGGGGAAAATAGTTGCAGCAGTCCCATTCAGCACGGGAATCCTCCAGTGTACATATTACACATAGCCCAGTGGAGGGGTCAATTATAGTAGTTACCCCGTTTGTGAGCGTGTTTCTCTGGTTCCCTGAGTGCACACAGTGCTCGCAGTACACAGTCCAGTGGAGGGGCTATTTATAGCTGTCACCCCGTTTGTGAGTGTGGCCCCCTTAATGCGCACAGTGCACAAAGTCCCAGTGGAAGGCCGAATTAAGTAAGACCGCTGACTGACTGAATTTGAAGGGTAACATCTGAAGGTCAGCGCTCATATCAGCTGGTCGTGACAGTTGTGACCCTCGAAATGTATCCATAGGCATTAAGGAGTATACTTGTCTTATTTGTAAATATTCTGGAATTGTTAAATGAACAGATAGTGCTGGTTTAGCCTCCCGTTTGAATTTATAAAGTAAGAGGAAGGGGGGGGGAACAAAAGTCACTTTCCTTTACCGTCTCTAGTTTCTCTCAGCAGCATTGGTGTGCCCCTTGAGCGTTGGGGCTAGACATCGCTCCATCTCAACACAAGACACAACTGGGCAAGAAGAAAAAGCACTTTTACGGTTTATCCGGAGCTAAGTTTCTTAAGGCACTGTGGTCAGTGCTTACAGCCTACGAGTGCTCTAGTGATTACATTTGTCTACTCTTGACTCAGGGGCTGTTGGCCTCTTGCCTTTAACCCAAGACCTCTGTGTGTGATATATAAGCGTTTCTACAGCAATTTTTTCTCTACATAAAGAAATCTCTCCCCAAAAGCACACTCTTTGGGGACTGCTGGCCTTCGGCCTTTGACCCAAGTGCTGGGGCGAATTCCTACGTTATTCTATAAAATGAACAATCTTCGAAGTGCCTCACAGGGAGTGGAAGGCGCCCATAACAACCAAAATATTTTTGAGGCTGGTGGGAAGATCCAGGCCAAAGGGATGGGAGGGGTGCAAGTGTTTTTAGGTGCAATAAGTTGGGGTGGGGGGGGGGGGTGTATTACTCCCTCTACCCAGCATCTATCGGATAACTTGTCCCCAACTGGATCTGGTATTCTGAAAACGCCAGTGGTGGCCAGGCAGGAATTGGGTGGATCCACTCCGGTGAATCAACGCATCTGTGCCCTATTTCAACGAAATCTTGACTATACTTTAAGAGCGACCAAAATGAAGAATGGGATTTCCAACCACCTTATCCTGGCCATAGAGCAATATTGAACTGTAGGACAGACTATCTTCCCTTCCAGGGTTCGGCATCTGTACAACCTGAGGCTCCCCAAGTTCAATCCACTCTTAATCTTAGTGAACCAATAGATGATCTCCTTTAGTTGGAAATGGTGGTTCCAGGAAATTTAATGCATGAACTAAACAGGCCACTGGGAGAAAGGGGTCCTGATCAGGGAAAAGGGCTTGCTCCCCAAAAGCCTGCCAACTTGACGCCTGGATATCAGGAGCTTGTGCCTCCTACAATAACGCCTCTGAACTTTGTCTTAAATTAATTGGTAAAGGTTTTCTAAAATCTGAAAACAGATGTGTAACAGCATACAGGCATATTGTTAGAGATCGCAAAAGACCTGGAGATAAATAAAATGACTATGGTGGCCTTAAAATTTGCTATTAATGAAGCTATGGGTGAATCCCTGAGTGAATTTTGCAAAGAAACCAAAGAGCAATCAGTGAAAATTGATAATTTGGTAGACTGTGTGGGGAATTAAGAGGACGTGGGCTTTCTTTTAGCGAAATCGGAACACCCTGTCCAATCTATAGAGTGAAGTAAAGTAAGGTCCCCTAATGCCACCCTGGATCCGATCTTCAATGATACTCCCTTATCAACCTTTGTGATAGAGGAGTTCCTACAGTTGGTGGTTGAGCTAGACCTAGAGTCCCCTCAGGAAGATCGGGACCATGGGTCGCTAATGTATCATCCTCGGATTTGGATCTGGATCTGGAAGTGCCTAAAGAAAATGTTGAATGGAAAATCTAAAAAGAGAAGGAAAAAAATAGTGTAACACATGAAGCACCAATTTTGCCCACTAATAACCAAGGCAAACACAAAAGGAAACATCAGACAACAGACTAATTGATTTTTTGTGGAAATTAAAGGAAGGTCTGAGCAAGGAAGGAAAAAAGCAGAAGTATGAGGAGTCTGATTGGTCGAGGAAAAAAGGGGAAGAAAATCTCTAAACTACAGGGACCCAATATTCATAACCCTACTGGAAATGAAGAAATAGTGAAGCTAGCAGTAGGAAGTCAAACTGAGGCAGTTGAGCACCAAAGAAAATTGCATCAATTTTTCTATTAGCCAAACGAAAAGGTAAACCTGTCAATCCCATGGTAAAAATTGCTCCCATCTTTCTGAAAAAGATTAAAAGTGGAGAGGCTGAAATCCTGTTGAAAGTCCCTACAGTTACCAATAAAGAGGATGAATGCACTACAGGGGAATGGAATAACAGCGAGTGTGAAGGTCTCCCCCGTCCAAGGAATGAAAGTAATCCAGAAGTGCAACAGGTATTGCTTCGAACAGTAAATGGTAGTGGGTCTAACGCAATAAGAGCCCCTCATTTGAACAGAAATTCGGTGGTGGATCCACAGAAAAAATGTAACTCGTAAACCAGCTACGAATCTAAAGATTTTTCTCAAGAAATCTGCCTGATCTGCAAAATGAGCTACCGTTAAATCGTTCAATGACTCTGTCAGAAATGAAGACTATTCCGGCGCTGAAGTACTTCTCAACAGCGGACATTGAGGTTGTGAGTTTCCCCTTTTGGTTCCGACACTAATGATGCAGAAGTAGTGTTAAAATGAAGACTTGGTCTGGATTTGATTCTACGGGAGGATGAGGCGTGGGACCAAAGGGGACTGAAGATCTTGCAGGTGTGCCTGACGTCAACAAATGTACAATCGATGAATCTCCAAAGCCAGGAACGATCAATGTCTGCGCAAAGTAAGGAGGGCAATGTACCGATCTCACTGAATATGTGGGAAATGGTACCCGAGATAATCTCGCAAGTCTTCCTGAAGATGGCCATGACTCAGCAGAAGCTCTAGCAAAGACCCAGTTTAATGTACTCTCAATGAATACCAGAGGATATGCCTCTTTCTCTGAAGAGCCCAGAAAAACTAAAATATTTTAGATCTTTGATTTGTTTCTGGAGTCTTGGTTACATTTTATGGTGGGGATTGATGGGTTTCCTTACTTTCAACAGCTGGCACAGGGCTCAATGGGTGGCCAGCATAGGAGATGTGGTTCACGAGGACAACCTGGTACCATTCGAGACATTGCATGTAAAGTTTTCCCTCCAGGCCACAGAAAGGTACCACTACATGCAGCTGAAACATGCTTGGACGACCCATCAACACATAACAAAAGACATGCCGGAAAGCTCCCATTAGAGCGAAACAGTTTTGGACCAGGTGGACCGGAAAGTCACCTCTACCATGTACAATGTGATAACATCGTTTGCGACGCCGGAACTAACCAGCTTGAAGACAGTGGGAACGGGATGTGGGTCCACTTCAACCGGAGGACTGGGTGGAGGCCCTGGTGTACCCGCGAGAAACGACCATTTCCTCAAGGCTGAGACTGGTCCAACTGAAGATCCTGCACCGCACCTACTACCCGAGAGTGGCCCTCTTCCGCTTGGGCAAATCCTCGGACGCACAATGCCTATACTGCAAACATGAAGGTACCTTTTTCCATATTCTGTGGGAATGTAGTAAGATACAGCAGCTCTGGCAGAAATGCTGTGATAAACTGTCTAGCGTTATGGGTAAAGCGATAGAGATGCCCAAAACTCCTTCTCCTGGGGATCTCCAGTGAAACTGACCTTTCCCGTTATGAGAAATTGTTCTGGTCGACTGCGATGGTGGTTCTCGGGCGGAACATTGCGCAACTGTGGGGATCGGAACGTACGCCAAGCTATGACCAGTGGGTCACAGATATGGACATATGCGCTATAATGGAACATAGATTACACGGCGAGGGGTTGCCCGCAAAAAGCGGACAAAATATGGCTAAGATGGGAAGAGGCTAGCCAAAGAACAAGGGTGGCTCCGCAGCCTCTCTGACTGAGAGATGCCCCGGGAAAGTGGGGGTAACGATTCTGCCATGAATAGTCTATGCCACAAGGTCATCCGATGTCAAGTTGACGGTCTGTCGACCATGGTCCTGGAAGTTGAGTTTCTGAATGTTATTTGTTTCTTGATTGTCTCTCTCCCCATCCCATCACCTGCACCTGGAAATGTTGATATTGCATATGTTCCTCTACCTTTCTGTCTCCCCCTGGACCCCCCACTGCTGCTCCCAACTATCCCTCCCCCCCTTCCCACGTCCCTACCCTGTATTGCAGAGAGATAAGTGTAATGTTTTAATTTTCAAATCAATAAAATCTTTGATAAAAAAAAAGCTTGTCCTCCTTGGTAAAGACTTGGGACGCTGCCGTAGAGGATAGCTCAGACTGGAGTGTAGCTGCTGCCAACACTATTGAAGAGGGGAGTGGACATGCAGTCAAGGGAAGTTCTTCTGACAAGTGCAGCTTGTAGTGTGTGTCCATTTTCCTGTTCAGGTGCTGCCCGGAATGAGGTCTTCAGCTAGCTCATCCTTTTGAAGGAATTGGTCCATGTGCTCCTGCGTCCAAAGAGTAAACGGCTCAAGAAAGTACACCTTCATGTGGAGCTGGAGCCTTGGGTATCGGAATATCAAGCAACTCCGGTCATGAAAAGCACTGACAGAGCGGGGCAGGTCTACTCTATCCTGGTCCGTATGGTTTCATCCAATGCGGCAGGAACCGAAAACTGGTCCGCAGCACGTGGCACCTCAGACCCCATGGGCAGACCTGACTGCGCATTGGGAGCCTAAAGTACAGGTGAAATTGGAGTCAGGGGTGGTATTGTAGGAGGGGGCCCTACCAATGGAAGCGGGTGGCACTATGAGAACCAGAGGAGTAGCCAGAGTAGGCTGTGGCTCGAGAACCTTAGGATAAATTTCCTTGCATAGATCCGATGAAGGGATACGTTAAGGGTCAGGGTGCATAAAAGCCTGGAACTTGCCAAAAAACGTATCCTCAGAGGAAGGTCAAGACACAGGAGAGGATAGAGGCCGCTCAGAAGGGGCATATCCCCAGGAATGCAAAGAGGATGGTTGTCAAGATGGCCCTCCATCAGCTGGATCCATGTAAACGAAGGGTGCGTATGTAGGTGGGAACGAGTGTGTGGCAGCGGAAAACTAGCATGCCAATCCATCAGAGCGGACTCCTACTGCCGACATTGAAAAGGCTGCTCAGCCCCAAAAATAGGCCCCTCGGAACCAGCTAACAGTGTGAGGTAGTTAAAAATGGGTGCCTCAGACGGCAGGGGTTGGACCGCCATTTTGTTACTGCCTGAGGTGAACTGCATCACAGGTGTCGGTGAAGCCATAGTCACTACAGGGATATTAGCAGACTTCTTTTTTTCCTTTTTAGCCTTGTGAAAGGCAACATCGGCAAAGCCGGTACTAGTAGATCTTGAACCCTTTTCAACTACTTAGATCCTGCTGAATAATTAGCTCTCAGTGAGAGAACCTCATCAGGGCCAGTACTTTAAGACTTAAGGCGTTTGCCTTCCTTCTGTGCCCCATCAGCAGGATCAGTCTGACCACAGGAAGAGCCCTAGGAGGAGGCACCTCAATCATGCCGGTTTTACTTATAGACCCTAGTCTGGGATCCTCTGGGGGTAACCACCGGTGTTCCGGGCCCAAACACTCCAGATAGAATGGGGATCCGCCCTCGCGAAACGAGGTCCGAACGAAGACAGAACACAAATCCCAGACGCTCCGGCATAGATGGAAGAAAGACTGGTATCGGAGCAGGAATATTAAGGACAAGGGAACCAAAAGAAATTCTTTTAAAATGTATTGTGCACTAGCTAGATTGTATGATTTAGCACATTTAACAAAAACATACCAAAAGTAAAATCACATTTGCAGATCATCAATTAAAACAGTCAAACGAATAAAACATGAGCCACTAAATAAGGAGAGGAGAAAAAGCTGGAGGAAAGAGAAACAAAGGACAAAGAGAAAGGAAAGACAAAAGGAAAGACAAAATATATTACACAATGTAATTTAAGCTTAATAAGTTCCTTCAGAATTCTAACCAATTCTGCAGTCAGAAAGGTCTCATTACCTGATGATAATCTGTACCAAAACTCATCAGTATTTAACCAGCGTACATCATGGACAAACCTACAGTCTTTCCACCCTCACATCTCAAGTGCCAGAACAGTTAGATAATAGATCTTTAATTGACTGACATTCTACCTTGTCACACTTATCACAGATGGCACTAATCACCCCTTCCTTATCTCTAACAGATAATATCTCCCGAGTGGGCAATAGGTTTAGACGAATAGATAGGCCAGCAAGACCGACAGTAGTTTCTCCAGCACTGCAAGAGATGCTGAAACCTTAGCAGTCTTCATACAGTCTATCGTGCCTAGCCGATCCCATCGTTTCATCCGTTCCTTCACTGGAGGGATTTTGGACAAGATCAGCACAACAGTCAGACCTAGTCAATATCTCACAGCATTTTAGCTTAAATTGAACCAGGAACCAGTGGTTTGCACGCTGCATTGAGAGGGCCACATCCTCATACAGAGAACTCTGAGGACCTATGATCAATCTATCCAGGGAGATCCACGTCAACTCCATTCATGATCTAAGAGATGAAAGACCCAATTTGTATCCGAGGCAGACTATTGGGACACAGTTAGGGAGACCTAAGGTTCGCTTCCACAGTTTGGCCTCTATTACATCCCATGCTAAATCCATAGCTATTGAGTTATAATCTAAAACAAAAAGTATTACAGGAACCAACTTTCCTATATAGAATCTTACAAGCGTCAAGATTGAGAATTTGCAGAATTTGGATTTAATTCCCTTTATATGTGCTCCCAGCTTGATGACTTTTGAGTCAATAGATAGGACAAGGCTACTTTTAGTTGGGAAAGATACAATTGAGCCCCCCAAATAGGTCAGTTCCGACACAAACTCTATGGGTAAATAGTCCAATTTCCAGGTGTAGGACCTTTTGCTGGATTGATCAATAGAGTGTTGTTCTGAGCATAGATCTCCAAAGCGGACAAGAGACGTTGCAGCCCAACTTGAGAACGATCTAGAACTACGTCATCCACATAGGCTAACCAATTAATTTTTGTGTTTCCGATGCAGGGGCTTTTAGGCCCATCTTCTGCAGCCACCCCGATAAATCAACCATGAATAGAAGGGTACCCATCAGGCATCCACGATGCACTCCTCTCTCCATCTTAATAGGTCTCGACAATAATGCAGATCTGGAAAGCCTCACACGCATTGAATTATCGTGGTGTAGCTCTCTCAAGATCGATAATATATTGGGAGGGACCCCCAAGGCGTCCAATTTCTTCCACAATACATTCCTGTTAATTGTGTCGAACGCCTGGGAAAGGTCAATCCATGCCTTAAAAAGGGGAGGGCCACCTTATTGAAAAGAATTTGCGCTTAAGCAGCTCAAAACTAGGCCATTAAGTGATTTTGACAATCCCTTCCTGAACCCTGTTTGTTGCCTGGGTATTATTCCCTTAGATTTGGCCCAATTCTCCGAATATTAGGCAGACAAAGATTTTGCTGTTGGCATCCAAGAGGGAAATTGGACGATAATTTGAGGCCAATAGTCGGTCCCCCTTATAAATTGTATACCAATGGATTGTTTCCATGTTTCCTGCAATTTCTTCAACGAAATTATCTCATCAAATAGCCGTTTTAAGACGCACCAAGGATAATGGGTCTATTTTAAGGATCAAATTACTGAGACCATTAGGGCCTAGCTCTCTGGAAGAAGAGTATTTCCTTATTAATACTTCAAGGTCTGAGCTAGTAAAGAAGAGGGACCACAGATATAATTTTTGTCTCAGAGGTGGATGCATCAAAAGATGCATAAACCTCAGAAGTGGTCAATCCAGACCCATTCATGTATAATGGAATCCTGTTTCTGGTCATAAATCATTATTAGAACCAACCACTGTCCAGAAATTTCTTTTCTCAGGGACAATGCATGGAGCATCCTAGCTCCATCTTGTTCAAATACCAGATGCCTATATGATAGGAACCAATTTCTATAGTTATTATTAAGAAGTCTAACACCTTCTCTGTAAGTCTCTGCATCGCGGTGAGATCTTAACACCGCCCTTTGCTTTCCCTGACTTTTCTTTTGTTCGACAATTTGTACATTGAAGGGGTGTTTATGGACCCAAAGTGGTTTCTGCGTGTGGGCATACAGAGGTCAAGTTAGAGGAAGGAGAATCCCCCCCCCCCCCCCCCCGGGTTACAGTATCCCGACAGATGTTGTTTAGAGAGTTGATCAACCATAACATTCAGTTTATGATTGAGCAGCTTTCCCGCCCCTTAGGGAGAATTCTCATTTAGGGCTTACTTCCCTCAGCAGCTTTGCTGGATTTCTGTTTTGCCCTGTGTATTACTGTTTGGGTGATCTTAGGGCTCTGGAGCTACACCACTCCATGATCCCCACTTTTTGTGTTACACAGCACCTTCAGTGCAGTGACACATGATAGTCTTCAAGACTTCCCACTGACTCAATTTTTCTTTTTCTGGGGCTGACTACTGTCCCCCCAGAAACATGTAAAGTTGACATTAACTTTATATCGTCACTTAAAACTGCAGACCCAGTACACCCCATCTTACATGGAGCACTGGAAAAGGTTAATTCCTACCCCTTTTTGTCTGTGCCTCCCTGAGCTTTTTTTTTGCTCTCTTAACACTAAGAATTGGTTGGTGGCAGTGGTATCCACCCTAACCTTTCTACCATAATTATACTATATAAATGTGGTACTGTTTTAGGCTATTATATTAGCCTCGAACTTAAACCCGCTTGACCAAATACTTATTTCGGCTACGGTTGGGTTTTATCGTCATTTCTTTTTGTTAAAGTCCTTCTAGTGTTTTACTTTGCGCGGCATGCCAGGTTTGCCTCCTTTGTACACCGATGTTTGGCGGGCTTCTGTCCAGAGCCCTCCTTTGGAGTCTGGATGTCTAGGTGGGCTGAATGTGAGGGAGGGGTTTAGTCACCCCCTGCACAGGGTCTCCTTGGAGACCCAAGTCGCACTTTGTGTCGATTGGCTGAAGTGGTTGTCTGGGTCGGACAACCCTCCTGCTGAGTGATTAACAGCCAGGCTGTGTGAATGGGGGATTTTGGCATAAAAGGCAGGACTCTTGAGCTTTAAGTCAGTCGCCACTGGAACTGCAAAAAACCGAAGAGAAGCGGAGAAGAAGACGGCTGCTGAAACTCCGAGTCCCGGTGAAGAACTGCTGCAGTCCTGAGCCATCTACCCTTCAATGACAAGAGAAGATCCAGTCCAGTCTTCTTCCCTTGAGCCTGATGGAACAACCAGCTCACCTTCCACAGGCAGAGGATCCTCTTGGTTGAAACCGCTGCATACAGCTGTAGTGGTCCGGGGAGCCATCTGAAGAGACTACCGTTTTAAAGGTGCATACCTCTTATTCACCATTGCTTTGCTGCTGCTGGCTTCATCCCTAGGTAGTGCAGATTGCTCCAGACGTCGTCCTTGGCCCCACGACTGAAGCTTCAGGAACCGTGAGTCTGCAGGAACTACCAGGAACAACTGCCGTGGCACCAGCTCTTCATACAAATAAGGTACTCTGTCCGACTTCGAGAAACTAAGGCGAACCATTTTCTCCTCACCAAAGGCTCGTCCTCATCTTCCTTCCCTCTTATAACTTTTGCTTCACTTTTGACTATCTAAGTACTCCTGGCAATCTCGAATCGTGAACTGTTCTAATCTTGTGATCCTCGACAACAGGACCCCTGTCCCATTGACATTGGTGCAGGCCTATTGACTTTTATCCACGTTTTAGAAAGTGTGATGATTCCATCTGCCTTGACAAGAGTATTGCCTATGATTTTTGTCCCCAACTCTCGTGTTAATTCATGTGCTCAGTGTTTTTGACTACAGTAACATGTCTTCTCGCGGGTATGCATCTCTTTCGTAAGACCGAACTGTCAGTACTGTCAAAAAATGATCACGTAACAACCCCGGGTAACATCTTTGTTTCACAACACCGGTCTGTCAAATCCAAAGCTACTTACCTTGAATTGTTCTGCACAAGGGGAATTGGTTGTGTGTAGTGTATTTGAAATGTGGTTTTAAGTTAATAGAAGTGAAGTGTTTTGTGAACAGATGGTCTAAAAATGAATGTACTTTTAATTTTTAACCAGAAACCTTGAGTCACTGTTTGCTTGAGTCACAGTAGTTGTAGTCCTTTGTGTAATCTCTACTACTGCTAATTTGCTCTTGAGTTAAGTCTGGCTGCTCCGCTACTGCTACCACTGTGTAGTAGAGGCTTGTACCAAAGGTGAAATTGTACTACCACCTGTAGTCTTAATCTTTTGTAGTGGTCCCTAAGGGCACTGCCTAGGATTCTGCCTAACACCCCCTGCATCAAATTTCCTCATCTAATTCCCTGCCCGATTGGTGGTCAACTTATGGTCATAGACAGGGACAACCAAGTCGTCATCAAAGCACAGGGTCGCCTCTAACATTGCATGATCATCAACGTTTCCCTCCCCTATTTGGAATCTTGAGCAGCTCTGAAAGATGTTTCTGGAGGCAAATCAATAGATCGTTGAGAAGGATGTTCCCCTGTGTACAATTTCACCTTTGGTACAAGCCTCTACTACACAATGGTAGCTGTAGCGGAACCACCATCGCAGTCCACCAGAACAATTTCTCATAACGGGAAAGGTCAGTTTCACTGGAGATCCCCAGGAGAAGGAGTTTTGGGCATCTCTGTATCGCTTTACCCATAACGCTAGACAGTTTATCACAGCATTTCTGCCAGAGCTGCTGTATCTTACTACATTCCCACAGAATATGGAAAAAGGTACCTTCTTCACGTTTGCAGTATAGGCATTGTGCGTCCGAGGATTTGCCCAAGCGGAAGAGGGCCACTCTCGGGTAGTAGGTGCGGTGCAGGATCTTCAGTTGGACCAGTCTCAGCCTTGAGGAAATGGTAGTTTCTTGCGGGTACATCAGGGCCTCCACCCGGTTCTCCGGTTGAAGTGGACCCACATCCCGTTCCCACTTTGTCTTCAAGCTGGTTAGTTCCGGCGTCGCAAAGGATGTTAGCACATTGTACATGGTAGAGGTGACTTCTGGTCCACCCGGTCCAAAACTGTTTCGCTCTAATGGGAGCTTTCCGGCATGTCTTTTGTTATGTGTTGATGGGTCGTCCAAGCATGTTTCAGCTGCATGTAGTGGTACCTTTCTGTGGCCTGGAGGGAAAACTTTACATGCAATGTCTCGAATGGTACCAGGTTGTCCTCGTGAACCACATCTCCTATGCTGGCGATTCCTCGCTGGACCCATTTAGGCCATCTGGGCAACTTTCGTATTTCGGGAAGGTTGCAGTTGTTGCATAGGGGTTGCGCCAGCGTTCATTTCTCGCCCCATCCTTCGTTCCATATTCTCACTATATGCGTTACCATATCCGTTTTTGGTGTGTGGTTCAGGCCTCCATTCAGTTGCTCTAGAGGCGTGGTCGTGGCATTACATATAAGACCTTTGATGTGTGTGAGGCTTCCGTCTCCATGGAGCATATCATTTACTACCGCCATCTGGCTGGCCCAGTAACATGACTGTATCCTGGGCAGTCCAATCCCTCCTTCCCAGATAGACCTTTGGAGCGTGGCAAGAGCAATTCGTGGGTGTCCTCCTCCCCATAGCAATTTCCGAAGGATGCACTCGATTTTGTGGAATTCTCGCTGGGGGATTTATAATTGCTCATTTTGCAGGATATATAAGAATTTAGGAAGGGCTATCATTTTGAACAGGGCCGCTCTGCCCATCAGCGTTAGTGGCAAGGCGATCCAATGGCGAGTATCTTCTGCAAATCTTGTTACAAGGGGGGAGAAGTTCAGGGTTGTGTATTCAGTAAGATGCTTCGTGATACGTATCCCCAGATACTTGAACTGTTCCCTCTCGATCTGGTAAGGGCCAGCCGCTAGGTTTGCCATCGAGGTGTCTCCTTAAGGGAAGAGGATGGATTTGGACCAGTTCACACGTAATCCGCTGAATGCCTCATATTGCTTTAACAGGTGCATGACTCTGGGGCAGGAGTTGCTCGGGTCCTTCAGATATATGAGAAGGTCATCCGCATAGAGAGAGATTCTGTCTTCCCAGGTCTCAGACCATCGGAAGCCTTCCCCGGTTGGCGCGTTTCGCAGGAGGATTGCCAGTGGTTCGATGGCGATTGCAAAAATCATGGCCGACAACGGGCAGCCCTGTTTCGTGCCCCTCCCCAGGTTGAAGAGGTCCGAACGCCAGCCATTGACTCTGGTCCTGGCCACCGGGGATTCGTACAACAGGCGCACCCACTTCATGAAGTTCTCACAGAAGCCCATGCGGTGCATTATGCTCCAGATGGCCTCCCATCTCACCGTATCAAAGGCCTTTTCAAAGTCGATTGCTAGTAAGGCTAGTGGGCCCTGTATGCTGCCGTTTCCAGGGCCGAATATAGCCTGTGGAGGTTCATACGCGTTGATCTGTGGCATGAAGCCGCACTGGTCCGGATGTATCAGGGTGGGAATAACCTGTTGCAGACGGTCCGCAAGTAATTTCGCCAGTATTTTGGTCTCGCTATTGATGAGCGAAATGGGCCTGTATGAACTGCATCTTTCCGGGGGCTTGTCCGGCTTGGGTATCACTATTATTGTTGCTTCTCGCAGATCTGGTGGGAGAATTCCCTCTTCTAGCGCATGTTGATACATTCGGAGTAGGTGGGGGGCCACCACATTGGTCCCCACCTTTCGCCATAGCTCAACCGGGAAGCCGTTAGGTCCTGGGGATTTACCGGTTTGGAGGACCGACATGGCACTTAGGATCTCATCTTCTGTGATCTCTCTCTCCAGCAGTTGCAGTTGCGTCTCAGTTAAGGTGGGGATGTCAATTTGGTCCATGATCGTGACGTCCATCTGTGTCGTGGGTTTTCTGTACAGCTCTGCGTAATATTCCGCAAAGCCTTGACTTATTTCCTGATCCGTCACCCCTGCATTCGGCCCTCCTGTGTCGAGCCTTCGGACATGACTGCGTCACTGTTCCTTCTTTTCCAGCCAAGCCAGCATCTTGCCAGCCTTGTCACCTGTTTCATAGTCTTGCCCGCATTGCAGTATGCGCTTGTTTCGCATTGTCCATCGCTATGTTTTGCAGCCTTTTCTGTGCTAGTAGCAACGTCCGATTCGAGGCCGGTGTGTCCTCAATTATGTGCCTCTCCTCTGCCTGCTTGACCTGTTCGGCTTCAAGTGTCTTGCTCCAGTACTGTCTTTTTTTCGCGGTCGTCCACGATCTTAGTTCACCTCTTAACACCGTCTTGTAGGCCTCCCACAGTGTTCCTGGGTTCATTGCCGTCTGTGTATTGAGCTCGAAGTATGTATTGGTCGTCTCCTGTAGCCTGTCCACAAGCTCGGGGTCACCCAGGTAGTAGCTATTCCGGCGCCAGCTCAGCGGCGGAATCGGCCTGGATGTTATGAGTGTCAGTTCTAGCAGGGAGTGGTCAGAGATGCCTATGGGAAGTATGTTTATTTCTTGCGCCCTATGTAGATCAGTTCTTGGGGTGAAGAGATAATCTAGCCTGGAGAGCGAGGCATGTGCCCCTGAGTGGAAGGAGTATGCTCTCGTGTCTGGGTGGAGTTCTCTCCACACATCACATAGGCCTAGTGCGTTGGCAAACGTGTCAAGTCTGGTGGGAACATTGGGGTTTCTATTCCGCAAGTGTGATCTGTCCAGGGTTACGTTCATGACTTCATTAAAGTCGCCTCCCAGTATTATGAGGGTAGAAGTGTCGTTTGCTTTTAACGGGGCAATATCAGTAAGTAGTGGCTCTTGTAGAGTTGGGGGTGCATAGGTGGCTATGAGTGTGATGGAGTGCGTTTGATGGGTCCCGTCTGCAACTAAACTTAACAAATCCCCAACCCCCTTCCCCATACTCCTCCCAACTAGAAGCATCGGTCGCCTGAACAAAAAACCCATGGTGTCAACTGGACACCTTACATGCGTTTAACTTAACTTCAAGTACAGGTGGCCTCCCCCCTGCCTGGATCCCCAGGGGGAGAGAGCCCTCTCCTGGGGGTGTGACCAGGGGGGAGCCGCCACATATAATAAACGTGGAGTTTGTTGCACTATCGGGAGGGGGCTCTCCTTGTGTCGCAGTCTTGGGGCATACCGCGACTGCGTCAGGAAAGTGTGTGTGTGTGTAGACTGCTGTTGCGAGTGTGTGTGTAGACCGAATAAATCAGTAGTTCAACCTGGGTGACCCAACGGGACCTCGGGTGTCTGGCAGGCCTTGAGGCAGTGGTCAGCCCCCCTGATCTTCCGGTGGGTCTTGCGCTGGTGGTCGACTGACTTCTCGCTGTTGGTCTGGTGGAGGCCTTCTGTTCCTCCCCCTGTTGTCGCAGGGGGTCGACCAGTCTGTCTGTTTTGTTCAGCCCAGCGCCAAGCCTCCTTGGGATCATTGAAGTGGACTGTTGTCCCTTTGTGATCTTGAGTTGCGCAGGGAATAGCAGGCCATACCTCACTCCCATTGTTTGCAGTTGTTTTTTGAGGTCGTCGAAGGAGTGCCTCGTCTTTTGCACTACGCTGGTGTAGTCGGGGGAGAGGGGAAAAGGCAATTTTGGAGCCATTGAATGTCATGGCGCCTTTTGCGCGCGCATGTTGCAGTAGGGCATCACAATCCCTGTAGTTTAAGAACTTTGCAGTTATCGTGCGTGGAGGTGCGCCGGGCGGAGGTCTGCCCGTGGGCACTCTGTGTGCCCTCTCTATGGAAAAGAACTTGGCCATTGTTCTAGAAAAAGTTCCATGCAGGGGCCTTCGGCCTTCTCGGGTATGGATGGTGTACTGATCCATCCTGCTTTGTGTGGGGAGTTTCTTTGACTTGTCTTTCCCCATGGTACCGATATCACTAGCTGCGTATGGGTCTGCGTGCTTGGCCTGTCTTGCACGAGGTCGCCTCCTGGAGGAGAGCTCGGGCGGTGACTCTCGCCCACGCCTCCCAGCCGCACTGGCACCTCTTCCCCGTCTGTGCCGCACAGGCTTGCCTCACACGCTGGGCCGCACAGGAAGTACGTCCCTCGTTCTCGAGTAGCAGTGCTGTCGGCGTCCTGGGCGTCCCACGCGGGTGGATACGCACCCCGCCCCTACCTCCGCATGGGTCCGCTGTAGTCCGCCAGTTGGGAGGGACACCGCCGGAGCCCCACCGGGACCACACTCTTCCTCCCATGTAGTCTGCGGATCAGTAGCAGGCTGAGTTCCGGTGCAGCGCGGCCTCACTGCTTCGCTTCAGGGTGTTGGTCCGTGTGCGCCGGCAGCCATTTTGGAAGCTGGATGTCAAATGCCTCAAAATTTCTTGTGGTCGTTTCTCTTGAAATCTGCTGCAGTTTCCTCTGCTCTACGCCTCGTTTGTGCCCAAGGGTATCTGACACCATACGGGGTTATCAGCTCTTATGTCGAATTTCAGGTGATTTTACCAGAATATTTGCTGCGGTCGCGGGAGCCGAGGAGACTTGCGTCTTTCTCATCCCGCGGCTAGCCGCGCCCCTTGAGGACAAGCTTCTTGATGCCATTGAGGAAAAGTGTTTTCCAATCTGGCTAATACTGAGGTCATCCTGGCAGCTGCAAATCTGAAGCTGTGAAAAGAGCGTGCTGAGTTTTACTCCTGGCAGGCTCAAAGATTTTAAAGGTGGCTTATCTGATGACAGTGACCCAGGACCATCCTGTCAGAATTTCAGCTCGGGCACTTCTGGTTGGAGTGGACATCTCCTGCTAAGCGTGGCTGCATGCTACGAAGTTCTCCAAGGAGGTTCAGGACAAAGTACTTGTATCTTCCCTTCAAAGTTAAGGAACTGTTTCCCTCCTCCACCGATGTTAATGGATATTTGTACCGCTCACTATCACCATCGGAGTGGTCCTCTGTCGCTCAGGCGGCTCTGACAAGGGAAGGGTGGTGGGGGGTGGCGGGAGTTAGTGGGAATAAGTTGCCAAAGTGCAAGAGTGCAGTGATGTGCTGTTGGGGGCCTCAGCCCGGTGAGTCCGTTGGCTGGGCTTGGGGTGTTTTATGGTTGGTAGTCATCGTTTGCTGTTGTGCGAGTCTGTGTGGTTTGTTTTTGTAGTGAAGTTTGTGTGTATTGTTGTGTTGTAGGCTTATGGTTGTGTTCGGTAAGAGTTTGAGAGGTGTATGCATACGGGTGAAATTATTAGTGGACTGGTTAATTGGCATTGCTGTCCTGATGTGGGGCGCTGAATTTCGGTATTCTCTCCAGGTGGTGTGTGGGAGCATCTGAGTCTGTCTTGGTCTGGGCCGTCCGAAACTGTCCCTTTCACACGACATCCACTCAAATTCATAAAATGAGGAACTCACTAAAACAAAGGCAAGCATGCAAATGGCTAAATCTTAGTTGTTCCTTTCAAAAACCCCAGCCTTCTACTGTTATGCCCTGAACTGTCCTCTAAAAGAATGACCCACATGGGACACCTCCTTAAACAGAGGGTGCAGGGAAGAAGACTATTGGTGGAACATTTTGATGTCGGGTGACAACACCAAAACAGTAATAGCAGTAGGACAGTTCTTTCAGAACATAAACTTGGCAAGAGAGGAAACAATCTGAAAACAACTTAGGAAAGCAAATCATAGCAAGGATAACAAAGGACACTAACGGATCAAATGGTTGAACATATTTTACCCCTTTTGTAAACACTGTGAAAAAGTTAAATCAAATGAAATAAAAAAAATAAAAACCCCAGCTAAAGAGGCTTATACTCAAGAAGTTTGGTCTTGAACGAGTTCCTTCTCAGGTTTGAGTGTTCCAGGACCACCGTGCACGCCTGGCAGAAGCTCCCGTTGGTGTGCCTCGCCGTAAGCAGCAAAGGCAAGGTGGCCGGTTTTTCTGTCAACAGCCTCCTTCGGCAACAGGGTATCTCCATGCTGATAAAACATCAAAATTATTTCCATCGGTCTCGCGAGACTCCGGTGGGAGGACCATCACAGAAGACCGATGGGTTGTCGCGGGCGCGGGCTTCTTCTTGCCCCTACCTCATATATCGCCTTCTTCACCAGACTGGGTTGCCCTCCCTCGGAGCGGATGTACAGAAATTTCTAGACCTCAGAGCAGTGGAACCTGTCACCTTGAGGGAGAGGGAACAAGGGCAGGGCTATTACTCCCATCTTTTTACATTGCCCAAACTCAACCAGGCTGGCCTGCGTGCTATCCTTTACCTCTCCAACTTCAATCTCTTCCTACCCAAAGAGAAATTCAAGATGAATACACCCAGCCAGAAAGTTTTATCTCTGGAAGGGCGATTTGCTCGGTTTGGTAGATTGAATCGAGGGTGGTGGTACAGGCGCACCCCTCTTTTATGTTGAAGGTTCAGTCAGAATTCCACCTCCACAAGCCTTTGGTGTTAACTGTCTTTTCCCCAAAACCTTCTGTTATTCAAGGTTGTATGCAGTACCCTGTGGGAGACTGCACCAACCTAGGGGTGCTGCGGTATTAGTTTTATGACGGTACAATAACCTTGCCAAATGACGGTATATCATGGCTATCGCGGTATAGCAGGTGGAGTTAACTAATCTTAACAAATATTTTCTAAAAGGTCATAAATTGTCAGATTTATCAACACAAACAAAACCAGGCACCCATTGCCAGAATTGGGCTTTTCAACATACTTTCCACTGAAATGCCACCCCTTTCTTCCACCAAACAGAAACGCACGTGTGGGGAGCAGGAGGAGGAGGAGGAGGAGGAGGAGGGGGGGTGGGGAGCCCTGCTGCGACTGGCAAAGCAAACTGAATAGCTTTTCTTAAGTGGTCATTTAGGCTTTTAGCTCCCCCACTGGCTACTGGTGGAGATGAACAAGTTGCCATCTTGATAACCTGCATGCCACAGATCAATGGAGGCTGATGGTAGTATACGCTTGTGCGCATACACACACACACACACACACTCTTTACGTTACAGCCTTTAGTTTACTTGCGGGCCAAAAGGTGTTCAGTAATCACGGACATGTTACCCTTTGGTATGGCAGCAGGGAATACCCACAGAGATGAGTGAATTTCGCAGTGTGACTTATATCTAAATTCAATGATAGAGCCAGGGAAATCCCCCATTGTCATATGTTTAGCTAACATTATCCATTATAAATATAAAAACCCCAAAGCCGCCAACCCAAAGTAAACACTTATCCTTCTTGGCACTGTATTTATTCTTCCTACTGCTAACATTGATTTTGTGTCAGGCACGTGTGGTTTATGGAATGGCATTAAAAACTGCTCCAACTGAAACTACTTGGCAGATGGCACATCCAACAGTGCAAGACAAAGACTGCGCAGCACTTGCTTATTGCAGCCTTTACAAATCAGATTGAAAAGCACACTTAACAGTATAAACGGTATACCAGTATGAACAATGTGACGGTTATTATTGTTCAATTAAGTGGTTCACGGTATCTTTAACGGTATACCTTTATACCGTTACATCCCTACACCAGCCTTATCAATAGTCAACCCAACCTTTGGTATGAGTCTGTACTACACAGGTTGGTACAGTGACTGAGCAGCCAGGCTCATCTCAAGAGGGGTCAATGTGAGCTGTAGGGTTGCAACATAGTTTCTTTATTAAACAATAATTTATTTAAGTCATTTTTAAAATAAGCGTTCGTTAGACGGGAGCAGTTATGTAACCCTTAAATATACTTCAAAATACACACTCTGTTTCAATAAATAAGTAGATACCCTTTTGGGAGGCGCACACACATTCTTACACCCTGAGGTCACTTCATTAACTAGGACACTGTGGACATTGAAATTGAAATATCACTGGTACACACTGTGGACATTGATATATCACAGGTACATTTAGAGCAATACTGAGTTTGGTTTCAAAATGGAAAGGGTTAGCGAAGGAAACAATGGTTAACAAGTTTCTCAAAAAGGTAAGCACTTTTGACAGCCCCCTCCCCCTCCACCCCAAATGTAATGTAGATCAACCCTTTCCCAGCTATACAGGTAAAGAATGTATGACTTTTTGGAGTGACAGATCGAAAAACCAAGTCAGAGGTTAGTCTTGAGGGAGCCAGGACAGCCAATGTCAATTGAGCAAAGTCTACGGGAGCTGAGGCACTTCTTGAAGGCAAGTTAAGTCTTGCACAATGTTGTATAGAGTTTTGTAGAAGAAAGAATCGCTGTTCGACCGCATGCAAGCTGGGAGGCTTGTGATGGGCAAAAGGCAGCAAATGCAAGTCTCAACTGAGCAAGCAAGCTACACAAGAGCCTCTTCCTTCACAGTCTGAAGAAATTGGTTCCAGCTGGCTTCTGTTTCTGTTGTAGTATGACGGATCCTGTTCCTGGGCATCAGTCATGGGGACAAGAGGGACGATGTCTGGGGACTCCTGCACTACGGTTCGAAGGTCAGTGGCAGCAATGGGCAAAGTTCAGATCAGCGTCACTTTGCAGTTTCAGCTTCTCGCTACTGGCACCACTGCGGTTCTTGGACACCTTATGGACTTTCCTTGCTTCTGGGGTCCAGCACTCTGTTGAGGTGGCTCAGGCTTGGTCAGCCCTGCTTCGAGGGAGCTTTGGTCCGGCTTTAAAACAATGCACTTGATTCTGGTGTTCATTTCCCCTGGCACTCCCTTCCTGCAGCAGCAATGGAAGTACAGCCAGCAAAGAGAGCATTTCCAGTCCAGTTAGTCTTGGGGTCGATTGGTCCCACCAACCCAGGCGGGAGGGGGGGGGAGGGGAGAGTCCTTTGCAGGGTTTCTCTAGTCGAGGCGAATTCGGAGCTTCAGCACTGCAGCAGGGCTTCACCAGGCAAACCCACGGTCCAGTATTTGCAGCAAACGTCTCTTCAAAGTTTTTTGGATTCCTTCGTCCTGTGGTCGACTCTGCCTTCCTTTCAAAAGACCTCGCCTTTTATGCAAGTCTCTCCATTCATTTGCAGCCTAGCAGGATGGCTATCCTCCAAGGACAGCCAGCCAGCCAATCACCTTTGGGTGCATTCCTGTAAGCACAGGGAGTTTCGGGCACCTCCCTCGCTTCCTGCCCTGCCAGACATGCTGGAGCCAGAAGCAGGTTTCACCCGTGAACCCCGCCAAAGAGAAAACAAACGAAGGCACCAAACCTGGTTTGGCACACAAAATAATGCTTAAGAAGGTCCTTTACAACAAGAATTGTCAAAAAGACGACCCGGGCTATTTTGGCAAAATGGGCACCCGTTGGTGGTATACTGAAGCTGCGAACGCAGTGTTACGCTCACCTGGTTCCCACAGGGGCATCAATCGGACCCGGACAGCTGCGGTCTCCACCAACGTGATGCGTAGTGAATAGATGACAGTCTGGACTGGCCCGCCTAATCTTTTCTGCTGGACTCGAAGTATTCTCCTGCAAGTGGAGAAAGGGATTTAGCCACCCGTGGACTTTAGTGATGGCCCCCAACTGTTCTCCTTCTCCCCACTAATCACCTCCGATATCCCCTCTTGGTAACCTCACCTTATGTTTTTAAATGATGAGCTCTCCATCCTGCATGGCATGCAGGGGTGCGTAGATACCAGTTACTTCACTGTTTTGAAGGTACTGGAGGAGTTCCGGAGGAATATTGACTCCAGTGTCTATAAAGTTCAAAGAGTTCAATATTTCCGATGTTCACTCTTGTTCCATTCCCTCGTTAGGTTGCAGCTGGGTCCAAAAGGATATTGCCTGGAGGCAGCTGATGGCGTTCAGGTAAGAGTCTGTATTACCAAACACTGTCCGGTAAAAGTTGCATGTGTTTAGCTTGCTGTTTTCTCTCCCTTTATAGGTGCGGCATAGGAAGATGCGGCGAATTAAAGGATAATACCTCAGGTGGTAAAGCAGGTAAGCCTATGTTGGCAAAGAGATTGTCTTTGTCGGTTTTCTCAGCTCACCTTGTTGTTCCTTTTGTTTTCCCCCCAGGTGCCTGGGTTTCGACAAAGAAAATAATGGAGGCAGCGGCGAGTGGAAAGATGCGGACGACTGGTGAGTATAACGCAGAGCTGCTGCTGGCGAAACAACGCTTGCTGAAATGTCATTTCCAGGCTCGGAGATGTGCTGGGTCCGGAATCGGGTAAGGAATCAAATAATGTCCGTGATCTAACCTTCTCCTTTCTTTTCCTTTTGGCTAGGAGCTCTGGATTCGATGTGGGCGTGGCAGAAGACTGGATGCTGGCTTGCAGACACGGTGAGCGTTACGCTGCTGGATGCAGATTAACACGAAGCATGAGCTGCTGTTCGGCCGTGGTTTAAAAAGCCTGCAAAGTAGTCCCAGGTAAGAAGTTCCCCAGGACCACACTCGAGTAAAAAATAGTCCCTGTAATAAAATAGTCCCATCCAGGCCTCACGTTGGCTTGGACTCATTTGCAGCATGGTCTGCATAAGATAAGTAAAGTCTGAGCCTGGCGCCTAAGGCACCAGGTCTGAATCCAAACAGCCCACAGCCGGGGCTGTTGGGGTTTTAATGAGTATCTGGATGCCTGCTCCTGGGGCTGATGGACTCGATCCAGATGCCCGGGGTTAGGCATCATGACACGCAGCCCAAGGTAAAAACACACAATGGTAGGAAACAGTAAACCGCTGCCACCAGCCATTAATTGTAGAAAGGGTGACATAAAATGGTTGCACAAGAAGGTAGACTAATGGGTTACTAAGTAACCCCTCCAGTACTCTATGTAAGTGTGTGCTGGGTCTACAAAGTTATACAAATTAAGTAAAGTCAATTTCACTTTACTGTTCTTGGAAACAGTTTAACCAAGAGCAGGTATTTGAACCTTTGGGAAAATGTAAAAGACTTCCCTGTGCCACTGCACTGAAGATGCTGTGTGTAACAATGTAAAAAGAGGATGCCTATGGAGTTTGTCAGATTCCAAAATCGAACACAGAAAACGCAGGGTTAAAAGCATAAATTCCCAAAGTTCAGCAAAAGAGCTGGGGGTCTTTAAGGTGGGAGGAATTGAACACTAAAATGAAAATTCTCCTCAACACCTTCGTTACTGGCTGAAAAAGGACATTTCACTCGCTGGATGTTGCTCGTGCCTTGAACTTCTATTTGACATGCACAAAAGGTTTTTGGAAGACTTCACAATTGTTTGAGAACTACTAAATGTTGCTAGCACCTTAAGATGGCAATGGCACAAGGTCTTGCACTTTTTCTGTGTTGTTCAACCTTCTTTGGTCAAATTCCTTGCATGGAAATTCATTTCCTATAGAAAGCTGTGGCTTTCACGAGTAAAGGGCCTTGCGAGAGTGCCAGAGAAGGGGGCTGGGACTGTTTAGTTCCAATCCACATCGCTGGTGCCTGAAAGTTTTTTGCTGGGCCGATGTGTTGGCCAGTGGCTTTCCTGTGATTGGATATCCTTCTGTTTGGTGTAGATACTTTTCATATTGGTGGGTGTGTCCCATCTTAGATAAAAGGACCCCTTCAATTGAAAATCAGCCCTGACGACGCTGCATAGACTGCAGTGTGTTCCCAATGAAGCCCTGCTCCTCTGTCCTGATGTCTAAAAAGGTATATTTGCTTTGACCCCCTGGACTGGTGGGAGCAAATGATCTCCACCCCTCCTCGAGTTTCCATGCCTGCTGAGCCTTTGGAAGTGTTCCTGGACAACAGGTGAACTGATCATCACAGGTTAACTGAACTTCACTCTTCTGGGCTTCCTCGCTGCAGCTGACATTGTGTAAATCCTTGGAACATGGCAGATCTTCAGATTTTCCTCAAGTCCCCTGTTCCTGCATTTTCATTTCTCTCTCTCCAAGGAAAGGTGTGCCGGGGCTGCCCCCTTGTTCGCTGCTGTATGATCGCCTGTTAGGCAAAGTTTGTATGCAATACCCTCTGGGGCCACTACACACAACTCCGACTACTGGTATAGGAAACCCAACCTTTAGTATAAGCTTGTACTACAGTTTTGATAGCGTGTTGAGCAGCCAGGCTTATCTCAAGAGGGGTCAGTGTGAGCTGTAGTGGAGTGACAGATTCACAGTTAAAAGTATTCATATAAACTCTTACACTCAAGGTTTCTTGCTAGACAATTATTAATTTGTCAGCCTTCACTTCAATACTGTACACTCTTAGAAATCAGTCAAGACCCTTTTGGGATGGCCCGCAGACACAACCTACACCCACAGGTGACTTCAATAGCTAGGGTGCTGTGGACTTTAATATCTTACTGTTGGCATTTAGAATAATCTTCGAATTTGGTAAAAGGCAAAGGTTATTAGAACAAGAGACCACACATATTCTTAAGCAGGCAAATACTTTTGGATCCCTCAAGAAGAGTTGTACAATTCAATAGGCTAAGCTAAAGTCAAAGGGCAAAATTCTTGGATAAGATGAAGCACTTTTGTTTAGTAAATGGAAAATTCTTGGCACCAGTTCTTGGGAGTCTTTGATGAAAAGAAGAATGAAATGTAGGGCCACAAGCTAATTGGACTTTTGAGTTGTAGAAGTTGCAAGCACTCTACAGTAAGAGCTAAGTTCTCAGACTTTTTACAGTACCCTAGAAATTAAGAAAAGATGCAGCTTATGATTTCAGTTCCTGTGCAGCTCTCACTGTTCCTGGGCATCAGTCATGGGGACAAGAGGGAGGACGTCCGGACTCCTGCAATGCACTGGGACAGTCAAAACTCACAACCAGCAAACTTCACTTCCAATGGCTGTTCAGTGTTTCAGCTCCTCGCGTCTGCCGCAAATAGCAACACTGTGGTTCCTGGCTGTCGAGATGGACTTTCCTTGCTTCTGGGGACCCGAACCTCTGTTAAGGGGGCCCAGGCTCAGTCAGTACTCCTTCCTGGGAGTCCAGAGGATCTTCCTGAAGCTCTAGGCCAGCTTAAAAGCAAAGCACACAATCTGATGTTCCTCTCCCTGGTTATACGGTTTCCTCTTCCTGGTTATACGGTTTCCAGCAGCAACTCTGTGGAAATTCAACCAGCTCCGAGATGGATGTCCAGGTGGCTTACTTTGGAGTTGATTGGTCCCACCAACTCAAGGGGAGAAGTAGTTTGTGCAGGGGCTTCTCTGTCGATGCAAACTTGGTGTTTCGGTACCGCAGCAGGGCTTCAGCAGGCAAACCAACGGTCCAGGAGTCACAGCAGGCATCCTCTACAAGTTCTTCTCCGGTTCCTTCGTCCAGTGGTTGACTCTGCCTTCCAAGCCAAGACTCTTTTTCATTCAGTTTTCTACCATTCATTCCAGCCTAATGGCCAATCACCACAGAGTTCATTAGGGTCTCCTAGGAGACTAATAAGCACAGGGAGTTTTGGGCACCTCCCTCACTTCCTGCCTACCCCAGACACCCTGGAGCCAGAGGCGGTCTTCACTCGTGAATCCCGCCGAAGGCAAAATGAATAAAGAAACCAGACCTGGTTTGGCGTGCAGAAATAATCTCAAGAAGGACCTTTCCACAAAGAAATGATGAAAAAAGACTGGGGCAATTTTGACAAAAATGGCACCCTTGGGTGCTTTACTGTAGCTGCGAACGCAGCCTGTGGTAAATGCACACCATGGTAGTTAAACGAAACCACTGCCACCAGCCATTCAGTGAGAAAAAGGGTAACCTAATATTACATGTGAAGCTAGACAAAGGGAGATCCTAGGTAACCCCTACAGCACTCTGTTGTAAGATAGTGTGTGCTGGGTCTAGAAAGTTACAAACATAAGTAAAGTCAATTTCACTTTACTGCTCTTGGAAACATGAGTTAATCCAAGAGAAGGTATTTAAACCTTGGGGAAATCTGAAAGACTTCCCTGTGCTGTTGCACTGAATGTGCTGTGTGACCTAATGTAAAAGATGAAGCCTGTGGAGTTGGTCATATTCCACAACCAAAAGAAAGTGTTAAATTAAATGAGTGAGAGAATTATCCAGGTTAAAAAAAAAAAAATCAAGTCCTCAAAATGCAGCATATTTGCTGCTGGTCTTTTAGTTAATTGGCACATTTCTGAGAATTCTCTCTAACACCTGTTACTGCCCCACTTTCATGACCTTTTAGATCATATCTTTGTGACCCTGAGGTATCCTGTGGCCGCCATTTCCCCCAGAAGTCTTCACTTCGGCCATGTAATTCCATGCTCGCATACTTCTTCTTCGTCTCTTTTGCCTTTTTATCATTCAGGTACTCAGTCCTAAGGCGTCGCGCTCTTCCCCGGCGCATGTCCACTTCCACAGGGTTCAGCGGGTGTCCATCCTGCAATGGGCTCTTTCCAACTTCAGACCCCCACGCCCTCTGCCTACTTTGCCTTGGCCCAGTCCACGGCTGGCAAGCTTGTTCAGCATGTGGCTCGCTGTTCTCGAAAGCGCTGAAGAACAGACTAGCCAGGTGGAGTGAGCTCTTTCAAATGTTCATGAAGCATCGAACCAGGCCCAAGGTAGGGCTGATATTCTCCATCCCACCAGCAATGGAGACTCCTTCCCAAGGACTCTCCATCGCACCTGCAATGGAGACTCCTTCCCAAGGAGACACCCGCGCGGGAGGGATCGGTCAAGTCCTTATACCAGCACGTGCACTGAGGCTGCTACAGCTACCGACCTTCGGTACGCGGGATCCTTGGATCCTCCCCGTGGTAGTGTTGAGGGACCAAAGGGTCTCGTACCGGATTGTCATCCGAGGGGCTGCACCCTTATACCAGCAATATGGCAGAGGGGCTATGCCCTAGTACCGGCATTAAGTCTGAGGGGGCACCTAAACACAGCTCTACCGACCCCCGGGTCGAGGGTGTCGCACCTACCGGGCTGAGGAGCAGGGTAGGCCTCGTGATCCACATGCGAGAGTTTTGGATGAGGCCGGACCCAGCAGGCTGGGCAACACGTCGCAGGCACGTGGCAGGCAGCTCGACAAAATGGCTGCCGCTCCAGACAGGAGCACCCGTCCGCCATTCCACAAATTCGGCGAAGAATGAGTGTTGAGTTGGGACTGGCCCCAACCAAGTACATGGCCTACAGTCTACCCTTCATATGCGCAAGGCAACTTTCCCATGCGTCAATACGGACTGGGTACGCAGCGGCTCCAGCTGTCCGCCGCTACTTCGTCGTTACCCCCTGACACCTTCAGCCAGTGAGGAGGCGCTCTTCGAAAAATTCCTCTGCCTCATGAGGTCTCCTCAGATGGGGGTCATCATGAAGGACGCAGTCGGGAAAGTCCTCTCCGCCATGCTACCGGCACCATAGACAACTCCATCAGGCTCTCTGACCCTGGTGCAGCCGCCTCCTCTGGCTCCACAGCCAACTCCGCTGTCTCCGGCTGCGGTCTTTGTACCCCAGCCTCGGGCTCAATCTACCCCCCTCCTTCACAAGATCCTCCAGATCCGCAGGATACGGACAAGGAGTAGTATCCGGACACGCCATCCTCAGCCAGGGCCTTCCATGAACCTCTTGGTGGCCTGGCGGAGTACCTAGGCCTCCCTCAGCCCGAGGTCGAAAAGCCTACAGAGGGGGTTCTGGCTAAAGTCCTCTTAAGACACCCCTTTACATCGGTTTGCACTGGAATCCCCTTGTTGGCAGTCTCCCTGGCCAAGAAGGGTTGGCTCAAACCCCACTCAGTACAGCTGGTCAACCGACACCTGGACGCCAAGTACAGGTAGATGGAGGGGGACACTCTTGCTCTTGACCCATCCTCAGCCACACTCCTCGGTGATCGCTGAGGCATCGCTCTACTCCAAGCCTCAATCGTCCTCGGCCGCCGCCTCCTCCTCCTCCTCTGCGGCGCTGCTATGCAAGATGATTATCTTGGAGGCTTACGGCAAGATCATCTACTCTGCCTCCTTTCACATGCGTCAGGCCAATGCAGATGCCATGCTGGCTGCCGCCAACCAACGGTTATGGTGGAAAATTGTAGACTTCTTCCCGGAACTCCACCGTGCCCCCTCCCCCCAAATGCCAATCACGCTTTTGGGCGGGGCTAGTGGAGGCCAAGCTCGTGGCACATGACTTCATGGAATCGACAGTGGTGCATATCAATACCACGGGCTGTGCCATCTGCATTGTTACGGACATGAGGCGCACAGCCTGGCTCGGGTGACGAAATTCAGCCCACAAGTCGAGGAGCGCCTCCCAGATCTACTGTTTGAGGGCGGGGGGGGGGCGCATCTTCCACTCCTCTACGGACGAAGAGCTGGAAAGAAAGAACAGCTCACAAACAGCAAAGTTCCTTGTCCATTCTTAAACCACGCCCAAATCTTACACCCAATCTCAGCAGCGCTCAGAGAAGGGTCGTACTTATGGAGGGTTCTGTGGTTTCGAGAAACGCAGATGCAGGCAGCCGGGCCGCTTGCCGTCTCAGAACCGGCGCAAAGAACAAGGGGGTGGGGGAGTAACGGGTTTTTCCAGTCCCCCTCCTCAGCCTCCGAGGCAAAGAAGGCATGACCACGCCCCTTTGGGTCCCCGTGTCTCCGGTGGGGGGCAATCTCAGCAGCGCTCAGAGAAGGGTCATACTTCTGGAGGGTTCTGTGGTTTCGAGAAACGCAGATGCAGGCAGCCGGGCCGCTTGCCGTCTCAGAACCGGCGCAAAGAACAAGGGGGTGGGGGAGTAACGTTTTTTCCAGTCCCCCTCCTCAGCCTCCGAGGGAAAGAAGGCATGACCACGCCCCTTTGGGTCCCCGTGTCTCCGGTGGGGGGCCATCTCAGCAGCGCTCAGAGAAGGGTCGTACTTATGGAGGGTTCTGTGGTCTCGAAAAACGCAGATGCAGGCAGCCGGGCCGCTTGCCGTCTCAGAACCGGCGCAAACAACAAGGGGGTGGGGGAGTAAGGGGTTTTTCCAGTCCCCCTACTCAGCCTCCGAGGGAAAGAAGGCATGACCACTCCCCTTTGGGTCCCCGTGTCTCCGGTGGGGGGCAGGCCTGCGCTCCATGGACAATTCTGGTGCCAGAATTTCACTGACCCCTTGTTCCTCTGTAGTATCGACTGGGTACTGCCCTCCCATCCCAGCCTCTTCTCCCTCCTGCCCTCCACTCCCACAAGTTGGAACAGCAATTCTTTTGGCGGAGATCCGGTCGCTCGTAGAGAGCCAGGCAGTTGAGGAAGTTCCAGCCTCCCAGGGAGACTTTGGCTTTGACTCCAGAAATGTTGCCATTCAGAAGAACAGCCAGGCGGGCCCGAGAGTTGTGCTGGACCTTTCCACCCTCAACCTCTCCTTCCCCCTACAAAAATTCTAGATGGTTATGCCAGCTTTTAAAGCGGAGACATTGGACAAGGGAGACTGGATGTGCTCCCTGGACCTGAAGCACGCGTACCTACATGTCACGATTTGGCAGCCCCATCGTTCTTTGCTACGGTTCAGGGTCATGGGCTACCATTTCTAATACAAAGTCCTCCTGTTTGGCCTCAACTCGGCCCCCAGGGTCTTTACCAGACTCATGAATGCTGTATTGGCCCTCCTCCGAGCGCAGGTACTCCACATCTATCTATACTTCGACTGGCTCGTCAGGGCTACATCTCTGGAAGCAGTTCACCACTCTTCCCATGCCCTAATGAACGCACTGCACGACCTGGGCTTCTCGCTCAACCTCGAGGTCACAGCTGCTCCCTACACAGACTGACATTCCTGGGACTCATATGGTACACGTGCTCCGAGAGGGTTTTTCCCGTCGGAAGACAAGATCTCTGCTTTCAAGAAGGCCACCGTCCACTTCCTCAGCAGAGAGGTGACCTCAGCATGGTCGTACTAACATCTCCTGGGTCTACTAGCGGCGGTTCCGTTAGCCGTACTGCACACGACTAAGGATGAGAAGGATTCAGCTGTACTTTGCGGCCTCATGGAGTCAGGAGCGGGGCTTGGAATCCAAGATGATCCAAGTTCCTCCATCTCTCCATCCGGACTTAACTTGGTGGTCCATGGACTGCAACCTATGGACGGGCAAGCCCTTCTGGCGCCCTCTCCGCCGGCCACCATCACCACAGACTCCTCGCCCGAGGGCAGGGGAGCCACCCTGGACAATCGCTGTCCACGGTACCTGGACTCGACAGCTGCAGGAATACCACAATTGGTTTGAACTGAACGCCATCTGGCTAGGACTCGGAGCATTCCTACCACTTCTCATGGGCAAGGTTGTCCTCATCCAGACAGACCACTCGACCAGCATGCACTACGTCCTCTCGGCAGTCCACCTTTCGGGGAAATCCAACCTGGAAGCGGACAGGCTGGGCAGGCTGGGAGCGGACAATTTAGAGTGGCAGCTGAACGACCTCGTTATTCAGGACATTTTCAACAAGTGGGGTCATCCCCAAGTGGATCTCTTTGCCACCTGGCACAACAAGAAGTGTCCCAGTTCGCCTCCTGGCAGGGTCAGGGCCCGGATCTCTGGGCGATGCATTTCACCTCCAGTGGACGGGCATGAAGGCCTACGCCTTTCTGCCTACTCTCCTGAGCCACAGGGTAATTTGCAAGATCAAGGAGTCTCACCGACTCCTCATTCTGATGGCTCCATGGTGGCCGGACAGACCATGGTTTTCGGAGCTCCTCGGCTCCTCAGCTTCTCGGAAGTGCCTCTGAAGCACCTTCCGACGGGCACAGCACATCTTCTGGCGCAGCAGGGTGGCAGAATCATCCACCCTGCGCCAAGGGAACTAGCCCTCAGTGTGGTACCTGAGCAGGTAACCAATGGTGTCCGTGGACATTCGGCTGGTCACCATCAAGACGGCCTTACTAGTCGGTCTTCTTGGCTTAGTCGGCGAGATGCAGGCGCTGGCAGCCTCTGAACCATATACCACCTTAAAGGACAAGGTAGTCGTGCGGACAAGGTAGTCGTGCGGACACACCCGGCATTTCTGCCCAAGGTTCCATCTGCATTTCACTTGAACGAAGTAATAGTCCTTCTTATGTTCTTTACCGATCCCAAGGATGAAGCAAAGTGTGCTGCACTGCCTGGATGTCGCACGTGCTGCACTGCCTGGATGTCGGGCGTGCCCTAAACTTCTACTTGGACAAGAGTAAGGATTCTGCAAGTCGGACGCGCTGTGAATCTCGGAGGCTGAAAGGCCAGGTTATCAGGCCTGTAAGGCCTGCATATCCCTCTGGATGGTCTCTGCCATCAAGGACGCGTACGAGGGCTAGCACAAGCCCTCCCGGCCAACATGCATGCCCACGCAGTCG
Organism: Ambystoma mexicanum; assembly: GCF_040938575.1. Classification (NCBI taxonomy): domain Eukaryota; kingdom Metazoa; phylum Chordata; class Amphibia; order Caudata; family Ambystomatidae; genus Ambystoma; species Ambystoma mexicanum. The sequence continues at coordinate 675,155,150 of NC_090924.1, read as the reverse complement.
GGGCCAAGGGAACGGCCATCACATTCCAGCGCCATGTCCCTTGGCAAGTCATAAGTGTTGGGGAGAATTCTCATTTATGGCTAATTTCCCTCAGCAGCTTTGCTGGATTTCTGTTTTTTTTTTTCTCCTCCTGGTGTGAGCCTTTTTCCAACTCTTAAATGTGTTTTGCCATGTGTATTTCTACTTTGTGTGATCTTGGGCTATAGAGCCACACCGCAAGCCCAACTGCTCGTGTTACACAGCACCTTCAGTGCAGTGACACAGGGTTGTCTAAGACTTCCCACTGACTCCATTTTTCTGGGGCGGACTACTGTCCCACAGAAACGGGTAAAGTTGCCATTAACTTTATGTAGCCATTTAACCTACAGACCCAGTACACCCCATTTTACATGGAGTATTGGAAAGGGTTAACACTGATCGCTTTATGTCTGTACCTCCTGGAGATTGTTTCGCTCCCTTAACACTAAGACTTGGCTGGTGGCTAACTTTTCTACCGCGACTATACTATATAAACATGGTACTGTTTTAGGCTATTGTGTTAGCCTCGAACATAAACCCACTTGACCAAATAGATTTTATTTTGGCTCTGGTTGGGTTTAGTCGCCATTTCTTTGAGCTAATATCCTTCTTGTGGTTTACTTTGCGCAGCAAACTAGGTTTGCCGCCTTTGTTCGGCATCCTTTGACGTGCTTCACCGAAGAAGCCCTCCTTTGGCATCTGGGTGTCTAGGTGGGCTGAATGTGAGGGACGGGTTTAGTAATACTGTGTCCATTGGCTGAGGTGGTTACCCAGGCTGGACAAACCTGCTGCTGTGTGATTGACAGCCAGGCTGTGTGAATGGGGGATTTTGGCATAAAAGGCAGGACTCTTGGGCTGGAAGTCTGAGTCGCCACTGGAACTACAAGAACCGAAGAGAAGTGGAGAAGAAAATGGCTGCTGCAACTCCCGAGTCCCGGTGAAGCCCTGCTGCAGTCCTGAGCTATCTATCCTTCAACGACAGAAGAGCCAGTCCGGAATCTTCTTCCCTTGAGCATGGTGGGATCAACCAGCTCACCTTTATACAGCCAGAGAATCCTCTCCTGGGTCGAAATCGCTACACAAAGCTGTAGTATTCCGGATAGTCATCAGAAGAGCCCTCTCCTGTTCGCACCTTTTATTCATTGTTGCTTTGCTGCTGCTGACGTCATCCCTGGGTCGTGCAGATCGCGCCAGACGTCGTCCTTATTGTCCCCATGACTGAAGCTTCAGGAACCGTGAGTCTGCAGGAACTACCAGGAACAACTGCCGTGGCACCAGCTTTCTTCTTTCAATTAAGGTACTGTGTCCATTTGGTCGTTCTCTCTGTCCGACCTTGAGGAATTGGGGTGAAACCTTTTCCTTACCGAATGCTTGTCGTTTCTTCCTTCCTTCTTATAACGTTGGCCTCCCTTTGACAATATCCAAGTACTCCTGGCAACGTTAATATCGAACTGTTCTAATCGTGTGATCCTCGACAACAGAGCCCTGCTCCATTTGACACTGGCGCAGGCATATTGACTTTATCTGTCTCTTAGAAAATGTCCTCTGATTAGAGTGCCTTGACAAAAGTATTGCCTATGATTTTTATCCCCTAGTCCTTGGTTTTTATTCAATGTGCTAAATGTGTTTTGACTACGGTTACAATTCTTCCCACGGTTATGCTTCTCTTCCGTAAGACCGAACTGTCATCACTGTTAAAAAGTGAGCGCTGCTTAACCCCCGGTAACGTCTTTTGTTTCACACCACCGGTCTGTCAAAGCTCAATGTACTTACCTTGAATTGACCTGAACCAAAGGAATTGGTTGTTTGGTATATTTAGAGTGTGATTTTGTTTAGTAGAAGTGAAGTGTTTTGTGAACAGATGGTTTAAAAGTAAATGTACTGATATTTTTTAACCAGAAACCTTGAGTCAGTGTTTGAGTCACAGTAATTGTAGTCCTTTGTGTAATCCCTATTACTGTTCATTTGCTCTTGAGATAAGCCTGGCTGCTCCGCTTCTGCTACCACTATAACTGTGTGGTACAGGCTTGTACCAAAGGAAATTGTACTATCACTTGTAGACTTTATTGTCTGTAGTGTTCCCTAAGGGTACTGCAGATGATTCTGCCCAACAATAAGCAGGGCGGTCACTTGGGCCTCTCCCTCGGCTTTCTGCAAGCATTACTGTTGGATGCCGGCTCTAGATCTGATGCGGCTTTCGAACAGGCGGTTCTAAGGAACCTATTTGGTTAAGGAGGGTCTCCTCTCCACCCTGGGGCTACAATCAGTTGTAATCGCACATACAGTATGGGGGAAAGGGGACGGGACGAAAGAGTAATTAGAAGTTGCTCACCGTAGTGACTTACTTAGTCCATAGTCCTCTTTCCTCCAAACGTCACACCAGCCCCACCCCCCCACCAATAATACTGGTGTCATTAGGCAATGCTATATCTATTGTCGACATGTCAATGGGGACTGAGGTGTGGCGCCGGAGTCAGGGCAGCGCATGTTCCCTGGGCCTCGCCCCAGCGCGCCTCTAAATTTAATGGGGAAGGTTTTTTCTGGTGAAAAAGGTTCCTTCTCCTGTCCCTTGGAAGGGAGGCCCAGACAGTATGGAGGAAAGGGGACTATGGACTAAGAGTATGCTAGTCACTACGGTGAGTAACTTATCATTTCTCTGGTGCTGGGGTGAGGACTAGTGCTCCATGGTAAAAGAAGTTGTTTGTTAAGGTTATATTCTCGCGCTGTGTAGTTCGCTTGCAGCAGCGCCTCCCTGACTACATTGTCGCTTTCAACTCCCTATCGTGTGTGCCTCATGCCCCCCGTCTCCAGCCTCCTGCACCCACGCACCCCTTTTACTCTTCCTCATTGACTGTCTTGTTTTTTGTTGTTTTGCTTTGTGTTCTGCTGCATTCTTCATTCTTCTAGGTTTACATATGTCCACTGCTATGTTCTTTTGTACTTTGTGATCTGCTGTGCTCCAACCTCCTCTAGGTTCTCTTTTTAATGACAGCTCTGTTCCTGATTTGATTACTGTACTGGCTGTTCTTCCATTTGAGTTAGTCTACTTAGTCCATTGTCCACTATTGTCTTGTCCCTTTCTGTCTTGTCTGATTTGCACCCCTCCTTTTGTCCTCTCCTAATTTCTCCCACCACCTTTACCCTCAACCTCTCATCTCTCCTCTTTCCCCACCTACTCTGTGGTGCTCTGTTTCGATGGGATTGGTTCCTCCGACGTATTCCATATGTGACAGGTAATCAGATATGGAATACGTCGTGAAACATCACATCGAAAGAACGTTACCAGGTAAGAAAGTAACTTGTTCTATCTTTTCAAACTGCTTCTTGATCGCCTGTCCTGCTCTCCACGCTGTTTGGTGTGAAGAAGTTCAAAAAGGCTATGCTAGTCTCCAAGCCAGGCATCCCTATCGTTGACCCCTATACCAGTGCTTCCTCCAGCCAGACACTCCATGACATCCTCTGTCGTTCCCTCGCCAGACCTATGGACTAGTCATATGGTTTCTGTGCACTCCCCTTTCTCTCCTTCTCCAATTAATGGTGGGACCCGGTGGGAGGCCTTCCTGGCCCCCTTCCACTCCTCTAAGGTCATCATTAATGTTTAATTGAATGGCACAGTTTTGGTCCAAGGACCTCAGGCCAACCTTCTCCTCTTTGATAGACGATTCCCGCGCCTGTTCGATTTCCTTTCTTCTCCTGCTGTCCCTTCTCTCCCTTCAGCTTCTTTGCTTGCCCCTCTACCTCCTCCTTGCCTGCCTTGCCCTCTCCTCCTTCCTCTTCTGCAACCTCCCACTCCCCTCCGGCTCCTGCTCCTACACCTATGTAGGGCGTACCTTGGATTTGTACATCTCCCGGGAAGTCTTTCAAGGTTGGCATGTTCTCCAAATTGCCACTCAACTCTCGCTCAGCTGTCACACACTCCTCTGACATCTGCAGCCGCCTGGAAGAATTAGATCTGTCCTCGGTCTCACCAAGACATGGTTCACGGCCAGCTCTGTCACAAGCCTTGACCCTCTCCTCCTTGATGGCTACAAGATCCTCTCCGCACCCAGATCCAACCTTTCCGGAGGGGCTGTAGCCTTGATATTCCCCAAGTGGATTTCCTGCCTCTGTCACTCCTATGCAGACCTACTCCTCTTTCGAATGCCTTGTCTGCAGGCTTTCTCATGGCCCCTCATACCGTGGCTACTATCTGCCACCTGGTCAGATCACCTCCTTCCTCTGAGTGGGTGGACCTCTCCTCCCTCCTGGCATAGACCACTAAACTCCTTCTTGGAGACTTTAACATCCACCTGGAGGCTTACTGTCCCTCCTCTGGACTCTTTGGCGACCTCTGCGACTTTCTCTTTCTATTCTCCCCTCTGGCCCGACTCCCTCTTCAGGGCACACTCTGGATGTTCTGATCTCCTCAGCCCTCCCCCTCTCTATTCCCCCTCACCACTTCTCTCTCCTGGAGTTATCACTTTCTCTTTTTGGCAACAAGGCTGACGAGAGCCTTGAGGTTGCAGACCAAATCTTTAGGGGCTATTAGGCAATCTCATCCTTTGTGTTCTTCAGGACAACCATGGAGGGGGCGATCCTATCGTTACTAGTTCTCATTTGGAAATGCTAGAGGAATGGCCAGTCAAAGAGGCCAAAGAAGAAACACTTGTGGTGGACGAGTAAAAAGTGCAAAGCCAGCTCCAGCTTCCTTGCCATTGACAGCTGCAGCAACTGCTCCAAAACCACTTTGAGAGCTTGTGTCACAAATCACTGGTGGGGGGCAGACTGTCTCAGCATCATGGTGAGCAATTACTTCAGATGCTTGGGCTCTGGACACAATAGCCCACGGTTACTGCCTTCCATTTGCAACACAGCCTCACAACAATCCTCTGGGTAAATAACTGAGGATTTCAGATCTGCTCCTTGTGCAGCAGATATTAACCCTGCTAGAGAAAGTTGCTATAGAACCAGTGCCAGTAGCGTAGTGGAACAAGGGATGTTATTCCCCATATTTATTTTTTTTCCCAAAAAGGACGGAGGACTGAAACCCATCTTGGGCTTGAAATACTTGTTCCTCAGGAAGGACAAGTTCAAGATGCTCACTCTTTCTCAGATCCTTCAGGTCTTCCAGTTACAGGATTGGTTGCTGTCATTGGACCTTCAGGATGATTATTTTCATGTGCCAATCCATCTCAAGCACAGAAAATACCTGAGGTTCGCGATTGGCGGCTTGCACTATCAGTTTCGAGTCCTGCCATTGGGGTTGACCTCCGCCCGAGGGTCTTCACCAAACTGATGATGATGGCGGCAGCGCATCTTTGAGGGTGAGTCAGGTCTACCCTTCCTGGACGATTGGCTGATCAGAGCATGTTCTCCCGAACAAGCGCTGGAGTCACCTGCCACTCCCTTCAGACTGGGCTTCTCCCTCAATTTCAAGAAGTCATAGATGATACCTTCCCAGCAACTCCAATATATCAGAGCTGTACTAGACCCTTCCTTGGGAAAGAACTCACCCCCAAGGGTGAGTGCTCAAGACATTCTTTAGATGAGTAAGTGATTTCAATCCGGCACACACCCAAGTGAACGCCTAGCGTGTAATGCACAACTGAAATCCTTATTTATTTGTGTCTAAAAGTTTTTATTCTGAACGATGTACCACTCATATCACGCCCCTCTCCTGGAACCTCCCGGTCACACTTAACCAGGAATCAGGCTGGTTTTCAAAGTTAAAATATTTATGTATTCACAATGTAATCATAGTATGTTTTAATGGGTACACAATGATCACCAATGGGGTAATGTAACACTAAATAATCTCTTTAATAAACAAGGAGTAATGAGCAAAACAATTCAGCACAGAAATAATACTTTTGTGTGCGTGTTCAGAACAAATAGCAGTGTGGTTACTATTTCCCCCTGCATACCCCTCAGCCCCCCAATAAACAATGTAAAGAGATGGGAAAGAGAGCAGGTATTCAGGAATGGCAGAATTCAAACAGAATATCAATCCCACTTCCCCCCAGCAACACAAGAGAAAAACAGAATTGATTGACAAGTGGTCAGAATGGTGTTAAGTTATCTCGAATGGATTGGTTGAAAACACTAAATATGGTTTAAATTGCTGAAATTGTTTAAATTCTTATGGGAGCCGCTTTTGATAGTTGCACACAAACACTAGCAATTATTTGATACTAAATGTAATGTGAAATTAATTTTCTTGCAGTGTACAATGAATTTCTGTAGAGACAAATACAATCTTTCTTAATAATGACCTCCCTCTAACAATCTCAACTCTAATACACTATTCAGTAGGTCTTTAACTAATAATTCCTTTGGCTCACCTTAAGTGTTATTTTTGTGAGCTCTCCATCCTGTTATAACACAGGGGCACTAGTCCTGAAGATAAGGTGATGTCTGAAGAAGGGAAACTAACTGATGACGAAATGGGTAATGAGGGAAAAACCATAAGAGGGGGAAAAAAACCATGTGAGGAAAACCACCTGCTATGTTCATTGCTGATATAATATTACATGAGGGGGTGAATATAGTTTCAAAATCCTGAAGAAAAAAAACTTTAATGACCCTCACTAGTTCCAATGAAAAAAGAAATACAGTTCCAGCAATAACAGTGAAAGCCTATGCAAAATTCCCATATATCAAATAAGAACATAAATAACTGCTAGTTAGCCTGCGTGTATGAATGCATTTGCTAAATGGGTAGTGAAGAAAGCTTTTAAACCAGCGCCAAAACAAATGAATGCGCACTAGCACAGCGCGGTCCTCACAATGACAGAAGAACAAAATGAAGAGTCCTATGAACCGTCCAGCGCACAAACAATAATTGCGCACGAGTGGAGAAAACGTTTCTATTTAACACAAGACCAAGTGCTCCAGGAAGGCCGCTACAGATAACTGCTACAGTCCCGAAACGTCACAATGGACTGACAATAACACACTCCATAATCACACACGGTACTTGCGTGAAGTCGGAACAATGCTCTCCGGAGTTCTGAGAAGCCGTCGCCAACGAAAATAATTTCTGCAGGGAAAAATCAAGGAATGGGCCAAAATGGACAGCGACCACAGACTAGAAAGGGAAGGGCAAAACCGAAGCTAGAATAAGGGAATGACTGGAATTTAACTGACAACAGCTGAGAGGGGATTCCAAGGAACCGCGGTAGGCGTCACAACTGCAGAGCAGTCAAACGCCGCGAAGCATGCGTCTCCAGGTGGGCTGTCATTATATAGAATGACATTGCCAAAGACTAGACCAGTAAGGCTTAGTCAATAGTGGCAAAATAAGGCGGCCATGAAGGAAAGAGGAATTCCCATTGAATATTTCAGGAATTAGCTATCTACACTAAGTAACCCCTCCCTTTTCCATCAAGAGTTAAACCTTATGGGATTTCTATAGAACTAACACCCAGGAACTAGTCTGTGGTCAAGACAGATACTCACTAGATATGCTTGAAACAGAACCGTCAGGAGTCTGGTCAGGACAGACTGTTGGGCACACCTCATAGGACTGGGTCTGTTTTGCAATGCGCTCTGGTCACAGCACGGCACAGGACTGGATTGGATCTTTTGGTTCTGATTAATTCAGCAGGCAAGCAGTACAGCACAGCCCGGCTGTCTTTTTTTTTTTTTTTAATATGCTCCCCTTCAGTTTCTGGGGTTGGTACTGGTTCTGGAAATTTAAGGCATAGCTGAAAATGGCTCATCTATGCAATGGGTTCTGCTTTGCCTAGTTTCTGGAGTCTGGAGCAAGGAAGATGGGAGAGTTCTGCAACAGGGTGCTCCACCAGCATTCGGATAGTGTGTGAATCTGTCTTTTTGAGTGCTGAGCTGTCTCTATTTATGCTTATGATAAAGGGGTCTGTGTGCTGGTTTATCCTAAGCTCGCCCCTTTGATAGGGATTGGTCAGGGTCTCCTCTTCCTTGATGGGAGGAGAAAAACAGGGTGTCACCTTTATGGTGTGGGTTTAAGGCCTAGAGTCCACCCCTAGCCTCTTGAACATAGAATCTACTTTTGGTACAAATCATATTTCCACATGTGCAACCTCTATAACTATCATATATACAGATTACATATTTTGTGTAGCAGATACTCCTCCAAGCCCTGTCGCTGTGGGATCTTGTCTGCCTTTCATATAATTTTGGCCTTTTCATTCGGAACACAATGTCCAATTTAGGAGACCATTTCTACAAATGTGCACATTGAACATGGGCATACGTGTATAAAGTATCATACTTCTATCAGAAATACATTTTGTGTAATATCACATTTTCCACTGTTTCTTCCCAGAATATGTCAGAGTTCTGGCGCCCTTTCACCTGTGCATCCAGGAATTACATTAACAATGCTGTTCCTATATTTTGCACATTTTTACATAGCAAGTTATCGGTCTTTTTAAAATGTGTCTTTGGTACTTAACAAATGGTGGTTTAGCTCCACCCCTTTGGTCTTTCCCTGGGACCCATGAGCATCTCCCTGTTTCTCCTGGGCAGAGGCCATTTACGACCCTTCACACTTGCATTTCCTTTAAATGGAGGATGTCAATTGTCTTCTTCCCCTACCCCATAATCATCACTTAGGTGTGATTTCCTGCTGGAGAGGGGTTGCAGGGAGATGCTTTGTTTCTGTGAGGAAAGCTGTTATTCCAGTTTGGGTGGCTTTTAGCCAGGCTTAAATTTAAATGTTAATTCTGTTGCATTTTTCCTTAGCTTAAAAAACTTGTGATTTCAAACTAGCAGCTAGAATACTTATTTTGAGGGGATTGGGTCCTCCGACGTATTCCATATCTTTGACAGTAATCACCACAGCTGTGCTGCTTCGGAACATTTTCGGCTCCTACGTCGATGCGCCGTCCCTGAGGACCTCCTCCGACGTCACCTGTGATAAGTAGGATGCACGACGCCCGTAGCCTCAGTTACGTTTTTTCCGCGAACGTGTTTGCTTCCTGAATCTGGGTACACCTCGACTCTTTGGAGTTCTGTTATATTCTATCTCGGTTCTTTGAACCTGTTCGGTTTTTGTGAAAAGCCTGTTGGTGACAATGTCTACCTCGTCTTCAATCCCGCGTCCGGGCTTCAAGAAATGCGGGGACTGTGGGTCCAAGATGTCGGTAACAGACTTGCACGACGCCTGCCTCTGGTGCCTCAGGGAGGCCCACGACACGGACGACTGTCGACTGCCAGTCGCTCACGGCCAAGGCCTTGCGGGAGCGCAAGAAGAAGTTGTCAGTAGGTACGGTGTCTAAGCCCAGAAAATCGAGGTCTGCAGGGCTTTAGACAAATGATTCGCGAGGTGACTCTCCGCGTCATCGTCGGAGGTCCAGTGGGTCTCCTTCCAGGAGTTGGTCTCGACACTCCTCTGCCTCTTCGAGGCATTCCCGGAAGCGCCGGCATCGGTCGCCTTCCCCGTCCTCTTCCAAGGAATACTGTAACGCTCACCTGGCTCCCACGAGGCGCTGGTCTGGTCTGGGTTTCTGTGGCCTCTTCAAGCGTGATGCGCAGAATTCGGACCACTGATTGAACTGGACCCCCAAATCTTGCTTGTCTGGCCCGTAGGAATATCCTTCTGCCGATGAGAAAGGGGATTAACTGTCTGCTGAATAATGTGCTTGCTCCCCCCTATCGCCCTTCGTTCTCCTCTGACTTCCTCCAAAACCCCCGGTTTAAGCTCACCTTATGGTTTGGAAGGATGAACTCTCCATCCTGCTTCTGGTGCAGGGGCGCGCGTTTGTCCAGTTACTTCACTGGTTTTAGAATGGCGTTGGCAAATCCACTTGACTTTACTGAGCGATACGCCGTACGTATGAAGATGCAAAAGTTCAAGTGTGAGCCTCCTTTTATGTTGTCTTTTTCTGTCCTTTATTTCAGGTGCAGAACAAAGGCGATGCGTTGAGGGGTTAAATTGCCGGGGTAAATCAGGTGAGTCGGTGATGATGGTGACCCCTCTAAATGTCTTTATAATTCCCCAGTAATGTGTTTTGTCCTTCCCCATAGGGGCCGGGGTGCGGTACCTGCCAGAGATGTGGCGCCGACCCGAGATGTGGAATGGTTCACCAAGAATAGCTGGTAAGTAATATGGCTGAAAATCTGGCTTTCCTCTTGTGTTCCCTTGCTCACCTTTTGTCTCTTCTTCTCTCCCTTAGGTGCGGTGCAGGGATGTGGCGACCGGCACTGAGAGCCGCGATGGAGCCGGGCGGCGTCTCAGGAACAGGTGAGTGAAGCGCAGCGCTGCAGCGAGCAACGCAGTGCTTTTAAATGGAAGTCTTCAGGAAAGCTGGTGTGAAGATTCCGGATGCAGGTAAGAAGGTTGAAATAGTTCTTGGTTTTCACCTTTCTCTTCTCTTATTCCCTTACAGGTGTTCCAGGTTCGAGGCGGGCGTGGCTGGAGTCCAGGTGCAGGAGCAGACACGGTGAGCGTTCAGCTGCTGGGTTGCAGAACAACGCGAAGCACGTGTGGCTGGCCGGGTGTGGCTTAAATAGCCTTGGAAGAAGTTCCAGGTGAGTATTCTTCCATAGCCCCACCCAAGTAACAAAATAGTTCCTTCAGAAAAATAGTCCCTCCTAAGCCTCATTTGGCTTGGTTCTTCATGCAGCATGATCTGCATCAGGTGATTGTGCAGCATAGTCTGCTTCAGATAAGTGCACCAAATACTTCACTTTATGAGCCTGGCGCCAACGGCACCAGGACAGAGTCCAAAGAGCCCCTATAAAGGGCCGCTGGGCCTTTACCCGGGGGCGTGATGCCTGCTCCCGGGGGTGCTGGGCCTGGCCTGGTGCTCCGGGGGTAGGCATCATGACAACTACACCCGTCGATGGGTCGATTATCCCACCATGCAAGTGACACCGGAGGAATGGGCCTCCTTCAGGAAGATGTTGGCGATACTTGAATCACAGGGCACCGGTCCATCCGCGCCTCTGAGTGGGGTCGGTTGTGATCGGTCGAGAGACACCGCTCGCACGCCTTCGGGATCGAGTGGTCGTCACGGTTCGCGGATAGGTCCCGCTTGGACAAGGGTAACCGTTCTCGCCATGCCCGTTCCAGGTCCGCGTCCTCGACACGCTCGAGACCGCGTGATCCTGTGCCGTCTTCGAGGAAGACATCGACGCCTGTGGCGCTGAGGTCGTCGACCACCTCTCTCGAGGCTCCGCTTTCGAGGGGGTCTTCGACGCTGTCGACGCCTAGGTCGTCGAAGGACACGCTCGGAGCCCTGGCTTCGAGGTCTGTGCCGCCGCCGGTGCTGTCGGCGCCGCGGCTGACGTCGACGCCGCGGCTGACGTCGACGCCGATTCTCAACGCCTGTTACGGAGAATTCTCTGTTAAGGCTGAATTTCCTAACCTAGTGAGTCCCCCAGCAGCTTTGCTGGATTTTTGGGATTTATTTTTTTCTCCTGCCAAGAGTGAGACTCTTTTACCCTCAATCTTGGACATGATTTGAGTGTGTTCCTTTGACTCTAGATGTGTTTAATGGGCTATGGGGTCTTTTACTCCATAGGGCTTCATGTGTTTTTGTGATGTTACACAGCACCCTCCGTGCAGTAACACAGGGGTGTCATAGTGACCCCCCAGTATAGACTCCATACCCTGGGATTGACTACTGTCTCTCAGGGCATGTAAAGTCACCATTGACTTTACTAGTCTTGAATTCTGAACAGAACCAGTACAAACCATCATATTGTGGACGTACTGGCTGGGGCAATTCGATTGCCCCGGGGTCTGTTAGTCGAGGGGGCACGTCTCCGTCCCCCATGATCGAGTTTTGGCTGGTGGCAGTGGATACTACTTTTTATATTCAACCGCGAATATTTCTCTATGGGATTTTCCCATTGTTTGAGGCTACTATCTTTATTTATTTAATTACGATAGCCTCGAACATACCGTTGGTTTATTTATTATTAATTCTCCGGTTGGTATTTTTTGCCAAAACTCGGTTCTAAAATGGCGTTTGTGTTCTCTTCTGTGACTCCAACCCAAGTCGAGCCCTTTGTTCCACTTTTTTGGCGGGCTTCTCCACAGAAGCCCTCTAAAGTGGTGCCACTCTGTCTGGGGTACTTAGGAAGGGTGGAGGGGGATTTAGGAACCCTGGACTGAGTTGCCTAGGCAACTCACGTCGCACTCCGTCCTGATTGGCCCAAGTGGTGAGCCGGCCAGCTCACCACTTAGCATGTTTGAGTGACAGCTAGGCTGAGTGAATGGGGGTTTTCTGCATAAAAGCAGGGCTTTGGGGACTGGAGCTTCAGAAGTCGCCACAGGACCTAAGAATCCGACGAGGGAGAAGTTGAGCCGACCTGCCACGACGACACCACCGGTGGAGCCCTGCTGGACCGTCTCACCTCTTTTCCCAACGACAGAGGAGATCTCCCGCCGGAGAGTCTTCTTCCTTTGACTGGTGGGGATAACCAGTTTCACTGTCTTTTCGCCTTCCCGACAAATCTCGTGGCCGCCTTGCCTGTGCCAAGCACCCCGGCAACCGGAATACCACGTTTTACCACAACCGCGAAATAAAGGGTAATACCTTTAACCGGAAAACTCTGCGGCTGGTTTCTTCCCTGGCAGTGCAACGACCTTCAGCCTTCCTCCAAGTTGAGATCTTCTCTTCCTCTGGACGACGCCGAGACTTGCACCCGCTGCCAGGAACAACTGCCACCGCTGGAGGATCCTTCCCACTTAAGGTACCGTGTTCCGCCTGGCTTCCCTTGCCACCGATTGTATGGGATAGATTTAGCTCCTGGCTTTCGAACCTGGGTTAGCCTGGGACACCCTGGCTAAACTTTTCTGAGCCTCTCAACTCTTTTCAAACTCTCTGCAAGATTTTCAAAGCCTAGTGTAACTGTGTGATCTTGGGTGCACTTGTGCTCTGCTCTCGCTAAGAGTGGGCCTAGCCTATGGACTTTGGCTCACCAGTGACTTTTGCTCTTCTGCCTTGCTAAAAGTGTTCCTAAATCTTAGTGGTGTATCTTCACATATTCTGTCGTTTTCCCTCCCTTTTTCATGAACTTATTGGAGTGACATCTATAGTTAAGCACTCCCCTCTGTCTGGAAATAAGTGGTGTTAACTAAGACTTGTCTGATAAGGAATAAGGCTTGTATATATCATAATAGTAACTGTGTTTAGAGTGTTTTACAATAAGAGTGCTGGAGTGTTTCAAACGGTGTGTTTTTAAATAAAAAATTATATACTTTGATACCAAAGCTCTGGTCAGTGTTTGCTTGTGCTATTGTTTCTGAGTGCCTATTGTGTATACTTTGCATACTGCCTAACTCTTCTTGAGGGAAGTCTGACTGCTCAGCCACAGCTACCAGGTAAATCTGGGTGGTACCGACTGCTACCAAGTGGGTTTACTGCTAACACCTGTAGTCCTAAATCTTTTGCAGTGTTCCCAAAGGGAACTGCACAGGTTTCTGCCTAACAACACTGGTGCCGACTCGTTCGGCGCCCTCCACGCCTTTCGAGGCGGTGGTGTCAGAGGGTCCCGTGGCACGGGGGTTGCCACTAGAAAGGATGTGGCTAAGGTCAGGCATAGCTTTGGTCCCCAAGTGTCTTCCTCTCACCGCCTGGAGTACATTTCAGAGGGTGATGAGGGCTCTGATGAGGGCTTAGTTCCGGTTATTGTGCCTGATGAGGGCTTGGTTCCGGTTATTGTGCCTGATGAGCTTCTCTCTGGCCATAGCCAATTTGATGACCTGAGGCAGTCACTGCATGATGCCAGTGGACTGGACACCTCTCTGGAGGTGGAGTTTTGTAGGCCAGAGCGTGGCACTCATGCCGATTCTTCGTACTGGCACCTTATGTCTCCGGTCACCGAGTACTTGGGATGGTCAGGATGATCTCACGGACATCCTTGATCTTGGTCCCAAGACTGACCCGGTTCTGCCGTTTCATATAGCTCTGCAGAGAAGGGTGGCGACGGCTTGGACTGCTCCGGAGAGTGTCCCGGCAGTGGGCAAGTCTTTGTCGTGAAAATACCGTCCAACCAGTAGCGACCCCTACTACTTGTCCAGGCACCCAACTCCGGAGAGTTTGGTGGTGCCGGCGGCTACAGCCCCGGTAAAGCAGGCGTTGTATCCTACATCCCTCCGGATAGGGACGACAAATGTTTTGATGGCTGGGCGAAGACGGTGTTTTCTTGAGGGCGTATGGCGCTTCAGGCGGCCAACTCCGTATGTGCCTTGTCTCGTTTCACACACACTCTGTGGAACTGTGTTGCATTAGCGGCGGAACATATTCCCGAAGGGGACGAACGGGATGGTTTCCTTGCTATGGTTCAGGATGGCAAGGATGCCATGTAGGAGGCTGTTCAGTCGGGTTTGGACATGGCAGATTGTGTCAGCCGGTCCATGGCGGCGAGCACCGTAATACGCAGGTTTGCGTGGTTGCGGAAGTCGGGGTTCGCTCCTGATGTGCACTCCCGGGTCCTCAACATGCCCCTTGACGGTGAACATCTTTTTGGCAGCAAGGCTGACGAAAGCCTTTAGGTTGCAGACCTCCAAAGCTGCAGCGAAGTCGTTGGGCGCTGCAGTTCGACAACCTCTGCCTTTTCGTCCTAGGGGACAACAATGGAGGGGAGGTTCCTTTCGCTATTACTCGTTCTTCAGTAAAGCGAGAGGAGCGGTCAGTCAGAGGCCACCGTAAGAGTGCGAGGTGGAAAACTGGGTACTCGAGGTGCCAAGGCCGCTTGGGCAGTTGACTCGTTGCCCTCAGGCAACGCCGCAGCCGCTACCACTCAGTCATGAGGCCAGGTCCCATGGTTCGCCGGTTGGGGGAAGGCTGGCGCAGCATCTTGTAGAGTTGAGTGTCTTTACTTCAGAAGTATGGGTTCTGGAGATCATAACCCACGGCTACTGTCTTCCCTTTCGGCAGAGGCCTCACGACAATCCACCTGGTAACCTCTCTTTGAAGAGTCCGCATCCGCGCCTTGCGCAGGAAATTCAAGCCCTGCTGGAGAAAGGTGCCATAGAACTGGTGCCTGTAGAGGAGAGGAACAAGGGATGGTATTCCCCTTATTTTTTTATTTCGAAGAAAGACGGGGGGGATTGTGACCCATCATGGACTTGCGCGGTTTGAACAAACTCCTCAGGAAGGACAAGTTCAAGATGGTTACTCTCGTCCTCCAGGCCCTTCAACTTCAGGACTGGTTGGTGTCTCTCGACGTCAAGGACGCTTATTTCCATGTGCCGAACCATCCCAAGCACAAGTACCTGAGGTTGGCGACTCGCACCTTGTTTTTCGTGTCCTGCCGTTCGGATTGAGCTCCGCCCGAGGGTTTTTCACCAAGCTCATGGTGGTGGTGGCAGCGCATCTCAGGAAAGGGGGGTTCACGTCTACCCCTACCTGGACAATTGGTTGATCAGGGGGAGCTCTCCCGAGCAAGTCCTGGATCTGTCCGTCACCTGCCACTCCCTTCACAAGCTGGGCTTCTCCCTCAATTTAAAGAAGTCCCATTTGACACCAACACAGCGGCTCCAGTACATCGGGCAGTGCTCGACACATCCCTGGGGCTGTGTTTTCCTCCCCAGGTGAGGGCTCTTCACATTCAGCAGATGGTACATAAGTTTCAACTTGCCCAGACGCTCCCGGCGTTCGTGTTCTCGGCGGTGCTCGGCCTCATGGCATCCTGCATTCTTCTGGTGCCAGAGGCTCGTCTGCGGATGAGATCTTCGCAGTGGGCACTCAAGCTCCAGTGGTCTCAGTCCTCTGGCAGGATGTCGGACCCTGTTCAGGTGCCACCCTCGGTCGCCCAGGACCTTCTGTGGTGGGCCGTCTAAGGCAATCTGATGAAGAGGGCCCCATTTTGGCTGCCCTGGCTGGAGGTGACTATCGTGATGGATGCATCCCTCACGGGATGCGGCGCTCATGCCAACGAGTTGACAGTAGTGGTCGTTGGTCTCCGTCGGAGTCCAGACTCCATATCAATCTGTTGGAGCTGAGGGCCGTCAGGCTAGCCCTGAAAGCTTTTCTGCTGACTGTGCGAGGAAAGAGTGTCCTGATTCTAACGGACAACACAGTGGCCATGCACTACCTCAACAAATAGGGGGGGGCAGGGTAACTTCCTCTGTACAGGGAGACAATGCAGCTCGAGTTCTGGGCCATCCAGCAGGAAGTTTCGATCTCGGCTGTTCATCTGGCCGGAGACGACGGCAAGCCGGCGCGGACGCTCTGAGCAGGCATAGCACGATCTCTCAGGAGTGGGAGCTGGTTCAGGAGATTCTCCTGGCGATCTTCGCCCTTTGGGGGACCCCTCAAGTGGATCTCTTCGACTGCAGTGTCAACCGGAAGTGCGAAAGGTTCTGCTCGCAGGAATTTCCCCCAAAAGGAGCCTTAGGAGACGCGTTTGTGGTGGAGTGGTCATTCCCACTACTGTAAGTTTCCTCCAGTCCCTGTCATCCCGCAAGTACTGCGGAGGTTACGGAGTTTCGGTTCCCGGATGATCCTCATTGCTCCGGCATGGGCCCGGAGGACGTGGTACCCGGACCTTCTCGACTTGTCCATCTGCCCTCCACATCGTCTTCCCTAACGAGACGATCTGCTCTCACGGGAGGGGGTGGTCAGGTTCTCCATCCAGAGGTCAGATCCCTCAACCTTTATGCTTGTCTTCTGAAAGGTTGCGGTATAAGGATTGGGACCTCCCTGAAGACGTGTTGGAGGGGTTGCTCTCGGCCAGACGGCCGGCAACAAAGTCTCTGTACCGTTGGCGTAAATTCTGCGACTGGTGCAGAGTTAAGAATGTGGATCCTTTTGAATGTGACATTCCCATGGTTCTGTCTTTTTTCCTTTTTTTGGCCCACAGGGGCTTGCAATTGGGGACCATTAAAGGTTACCGGGCGGCGCTATCCATATTTAAGCGCTCGTCCGAAGAATGTTCCTATTTTAAGATTCCTTTAATTTCTCAGTTTTTGAAAGGGCTCACTAATGTGTTTCCTCCGTCACCTTTTCTGGTGCCAGGTTGGGATTTTAATCTTGTTCTTAAGTTTCTTAGGGGTGCTCCGTTTGAGCCTTTGCATTCTTGCCCTTTGAGACTGTTAACTCTGAAAACTGTTTTTGGTTGCGGTTACTTCCGCTCGCAGAGTGAGTGAGTTACAGGCACTTTCAGTTAAGCCACCCTTCACTGTGTTTCATAAGGACAGGGTTGTCCTTTGAGTTCGTCCTTCCTTTCTTCCAAAGGTGGTTTCGGAATTTCATTTGGGCCAGAAGGTTCAGAGTGGACGATCAACTCTTCATTGGTTACGCTGGAAAGCGTTTGGGACAAGCTGTGACGAAACACTCTCTCGTTGGATTATTTTGGCTATCTCCGAGTGTTACTGCTTGGCGGGAAAGGACCCGCTGGCTTGCGGGCCCATTCTACCAGGGGTATGGCTGCATCTACTGCCCTGCAGAGGGGTGTTCCTATTCGTAACATCTGTGATGCAGCTACCTGGGCTACTGTACATACTTTTGTACGTCACTACTCCCTCGATTCCATCCGAGGACAGGATATGGCCTTTGGCAAGGCAGTCATTTATTCCACAATTTGGGCATGCTAAATTTGTATTCTAAATTCTTTCCCCACCTCCTTGCTTTGGTACCGCTTTGGGAGTCTGTCAAAGATATGGAATACGTTGGAGGACCCAATCTCCTCGAAGAACAAGTTACTCTTAACTGGTAACTTTCTTTCGATGGGAGGGTCCGACAACATATCGCACCCCCCCCCACCTTCCCCGCTGCAGAATTTCTTATGCGATTGCAGCTTACATTTCCGTAAGCCTTGTGTCTGACTGGCAGCAGACTGGTGTCACACGTTGTTAGGGAGAATTCTCTGTTTAGGCTGAATTTCCCTACCTAGTGAGTCCCCCAGCAGCTTTGCTGGATTTCTGGGGTTTAATTTTTTTCTCCTGCCAAGAGTGAGACTCTTTTACCCTCACTCTTGGACATGTTGAAGTGTGTTTTCTTGGTTAAACCTTGTGTTGAATGGGCTATGGGGTCTTTTACTCCATAGGGCCTCATGTATTTTTGTGATGTGGGTCACACAGCACCCTCTGTGCCGTGACCCAGGGGTGTCCTAGGGACTCCCCAACATAGACTCCATACCCTGGGACTGACTACTGTCTCCCAGGGCATGTAAAGTCACCAAAGACTTTGCTAGTCTTGAATCCTGAACAGAACCAGTACAAACCATCATATTGTGGACGTACTGGCTGGGGCAATTCGATTGCCCCAGGGTCTGTTAGTCGAGGGGGCACGTCTCCGTCCCCCCTGATCGAGTTTTGGCTGGTGGCAGTGGAAACTACTTTTTATATTCAACCGCGAATATTTCCCTATGGGATTTCCCATTGTTTTAGGCTAACACATTTAATTAATTATTTACGGTAGCCTTAAACATACCGCCGGTTTATATATTTATTTTTATAACTCCGGTTGGGACTTTTTGCCAAAACTTGATTCTAAAATGGCGTTGGTGTTCGCCTCTGTAACTCTGACCCAAAGTGGAGCCCTTTGTTCCACTTTTGGCGGGCTTCTCCACAGAAGCCCTCCAAAGTGGTGCCACTCTGTCTGGGGTACTTAGGAGGGGTGGAGGGGGATTTAGGCACCCTGGACTGAGTTACCTTGGTAACTCAAGTCGCACTCCGTCCTGATTGGCCCAAGTGGTGAGCCGCCCGGCTCACCACTTAGCATGTTTGAGTGACAGCTAGGCTGGGTGAATGGGGGTTTGCTGCATAAAAGCAGGGCTTTGGGGACTGGGACTTCAGAAGTCGCCACAGGACCAAGAATCCGACGAGGGAAGAGCTGAGCCGACCTGCTTCGACGACACCACCCGGTGGAGCCCTGCTGAACCGTCTCACCACTTTTTCCCGACGACCGAGGAGAACTCTTAACGGAGTGGCTCCTTCCCTTGACTGGTGGGGACAACCAGTTTTCGCCTTCTTTCCGTTCTTTGAGGTATCTCGTGGCCGCCTTGCCTGTGCCAAGCACCCCGGCAACCGGAATACCACACTTTACCCCCATACCGCGAAAGTCGGTACCAACCCTTTAACCGGAGGACTCCGCGGCTGGTTTCTTCCCGGGCAGTGCAACGACCCTCTTCTTCTGCTCTTCAGCGAGAACTTCTTCTCCCCTGACCGACGTCGAGCCCTGCTGCCACTGCCTGGAACAACTGCCACCGCTGGAGGACCCTTTCCGCTTAAGGTACTGTGTTCTGCCTGGCTTCCCTTGCTACCGACTGTACGGGGTAGATTTAGTCCCCGGCTTTCGAACCTGGGAGTGCCTGGGACACTTTGGCTAAACTTTCTGAGCCACTCTAACCTCTTTTTGACTCTTTGCAAGACTTTGAATCTCTAACTAACAGTGTGATCTTGGGCACATTTTCGCTCCGGCTACTCTAAGAGTGGGCCCTGCCTAGTGACTTTTGCTCACCTGTGACTTTATTCTTCTTTAAGCCTATTGCAAGTGCTCTGGACCTTAGAGTGGTGTGTCTAACCCATTTCTGCTTTTTCTCTCCCTTTCTTGGAAACTACTAGAGTGTCATCTAACGTTAAGCACTCACCTCTGTTTTAATTAAGTGGTGTTTACTTAGAGTTGTCTAGATAGGAGAAAGGATTGAATCTACTTTCATTATAACTGTGTTGAAGTGCTTTTACTATATTTTTGCTAGAGTGTTTTTTAACTTATGTGTATTTTAAATAAATAACTATATACTTTTGAAACCAAGCTCTGGTCAGTGTTTGCTTGTGCTATTGTGTTTTGGTACATATTGTGTATACTTTACATACTGCCTAACTCTTCTTGAGAGAAGTCTGCCTGCTCAGCCACAGCTACCAGGTAAATCTGGGTGGTACAGACTGCTACCAAAGGGGTTTACTGCTCTACCTGTAGTCTTAAATCTTTTGCAGTGTTCCCCAAGGGAACTGCACAGGTTTCTGCCTAACACTGGTGTACAGCGGTGGGATTTGTATTGAGTATACATTTTATTGTGCTTTAGATACCTTAGTGCAACTAACCACAAAGCTTAGCACTGAAAAAGTAAAACCTCTAACATGTCAGTTATAGAAAGCTATAGTCAAGAGTCCCTTGCAGCCAAAACTGCTGATTGTTTAAGAGTGCTCTGTAAACATAAGGATCTCCTGACTAAGGGCAAGAAAATGGAGCTGATTGAAAGATTGTTAGCTAACCAAAGTCTGGGTGATGGTTCAGAGGAACCTACCACTCCAGCAACTGTAGATGACAGTGTTGAAGTTAACATGGAACAAAATGTTGATGTTTCTGAGGAAGAGTCAGAAGAGGAGGGTGAGGCTGTTGTGACTGTCCCCCCTAGGCCTCTGCCTGCTCTACCTGCTGTACCTACTGGGCCTTTACCAGGTCCCACATTTAGTCCTCAGTACTTTGAACTGGAGAAAATGAAACTAGAATTGGAGTATAAGAAACTTAATGCTCAAACTGACAAAGAACTAAGGCTAAGGGAAATGGAGCTCAAGTATGAGCTAGAAATGAAGAAATTATCTGTTGAGAATGCTTCTCTCTCTGGCTCCTCTAGAAGTTCCAGTCCTAAAAGACCCCGGATGCCTAAAGAATTGGTTGGTATGTATGAGCCTAAGTTGGATGTGTTGGATTGGTTGTCTCTGTTTGAATATAATCATGGGCTCCAGAACATCACAGGAAATGACTTACTCACCTGGTTGTTCTCTAGGCTTCCCCCTGTTGCAACTGATGTGGTAATGGAGATGGGGGAGGAGGATAGGAAAGAGTATGAATGTGTGAAACTAGCTTTGATAGCTAGGTTTGGGAAGACCCCTTCCCAGTATCTTAAGAGGTTTAGGAGCCTCAAAAAGCATGATGGTACCCCTTGGGCTACCTGGGTGAGTGAAGGGTTGAAAAACTTAGAGGGATGGATTAAGGGTTACAAGGTGAACACTTATGAAGGTATGAAGAATTTGTTTATGTTGGAGACTATTTATGATGCCTGCTCTCCTGAGCTCAGACAACACTTGGCTGATTCCAAGGAATTAGATTCCCGGAAACTGGCTAGGGCTGCTGACTTGTGGGTTGCCAACAGGGCCACTCACAAGGATTCTGGGGTAACTCAGAAGAAGGATGGGGAGAAACAGCCAAAAACAGACTCCAAAGAGAATTCTAATAATTCCTATCCCAAAGAGGGCCCCAAACCACAAAATAACCAGGGTAAGCCACATGGGAAACCGAGTCAGACTACTGTACCTTCTGGCCACAAGCCAGAAGGAGGTCAGAGCAAGCCACCCTTCCAGAGAGCATTTGGACAATGCTATGTCTGTCAGGGTACTGACCATATCAAAGGAGATCCCAAGTGCAAGGGTAAACCTGCAGGGATCAGCACAGTCTCCTTAGCCTTCACTCATGAGGATGAAGTACAGATGGCTAGTGCCCACTTTGAACTCTTTGCTGAAGAACCCTTGGGTCTTCAAGCAACTGTAAACTTAGAGCCTATGGGTCTGGTTAGTCCCCAGAATAGGGTTGTGTATAACTCCCTACCTGTTAACTCTAAGGTGTATTATGTGGACAGTGTTCTTGTCAATGGCCAGGATACTCCTGCCAGGAGAGACACTGGGGCCAGCAGAACAGTAGTGGATGAAAGCTTCTTTCAACCTGAGGATGTGGCCAAAGCACCCAAAGGTCCCACTAAGATGTCTGGAGGCCCTGTCCAAATGGTTCCTATTCTACCAGCCCTCATTCAGTGTAACAACATGACAGTGAGGATCCCTGTCAGTGTTCAGACTGAGGTACCTGGGAAGGTCCTGTTGGGGAATGACCTAAGAACTCTAGGAGTAGTGTCACATACCCCCAGGCCTCCCAGTATGGAGAAGCAGAACTTAACCAAATTGGCTAGAAAGGCTACCTTGAAGGACCCTTCTAAGCCTGTGGGACCCTCTACTGAGAACCCCACTACAAGCCTTGGGTTTAGTAAGTTGACCTCTGACCCAGGCACCTTTCAGGATAGTATGCTAGGAACATGGGAGCCCCAACCAAGCTCCATCATTGTTCCCCTAGTCTCCGAGTCTCTGACTCCCCCTGCTTCTGAGGAAGAGGTGGATAGACCAACTAGGCCCCTATCTGGACCTGAGAGAACTGGTAATTCTCAGTGCTGGTGGAAAACCAGAAAAGAAAAGTCTAAGGCCAAAAACCTTCAGACTGTTGGACCTTCTACTGAAGACCCCAACTCAAATCCTAATATTAGGGGGGAAACTCCTAAAATAGGTAAGGGTAGATCTAAGAGGAAGGGGAAGCAGGTACATTGCCTAACCCCAACCCCTCCAACCAAGAGGCCTAAGACCCAACCTGCTCCCACAAGAGAGGTGGTGAGGAACCTTGGAGGCCCCTCTAGATCTAAGGGAATCCTTTATAAGGACCCCTTCAAAAAGCCTAACCTAGGTTCAGAAGTTGTACCAACTTCTGAGGGACTGGTCAACCGGATCCCCTATAACAAAAAGACTGATGTTCCTCAAAGGGTCTGTAGGTCCGTTAGCTTGCAGAAGAAAACCTTTGAGTTCTCCATTGAACATAGGTCAAGGTGTCACCATCAAAATGCTGATGGACTCTCTAGGATGTATATCATCGACTAGAGGTATGAGGTTCATCCAGGAGTGGATTAAATCCTCCTGTCCCTTAGTCTGGGGGGGGCGAGTGTTAGGGAGAATTCTCTGTTTAGGCTGAATTTCCCTACCTAGTGAGTCCCCCAGCAGCTTTGCTGGATTTCTGGGGTTTAATTTTTTTCTCCTGCCAAGAGTGAGACTCTTTTACCCTCACTCTTGGACATGTTGAAGTGTGTTTTCTTGGTTAAACCTTGTGTTGAATGGGCTATGGGGTCTTTTACTCCATAGGGCCTCATGTATTTTTGTGATGTGGGTCACACAGCACCCTCTGTGCCGTGACCCAGGGGTGTCCTAGGGACTCCCCAACATAGACTCCATACCCTGGGACTGACTACTGTCTCCCAGGGCATGTAAAGTCACCAAAGACTTTGCTAGTCTTGAATCCTGAACAGAACCAGTACAAACCATCATATTGTGGACGTACTGGCTGGGGCAATTCGATTGCCCCAGGGTCTGTTAGTCGAGGGGGCACGTCTCCGTCCCCCCTGATCGAGTTTTGGCTGGTGGCAGTGGAAACTACTTTTTATATTCAACCGCGAATATTTCCCTATGGGATTTCCCATTGTTTTAGGCTAACACATTTAATTAATTATTTACGGTAGCCTTAAACATACCGCCGGTTTATATATTTATTTTTATAACTCCGGTTGGGACTTTTTGCCAAAACTTGATTCTAAAATGGCGTTGGTGTTCGCCTCTGTAACTCTGACCCAAAGTGGAGCCCTTTGTTCCACTTTTGGCGGGCTTCTCCACAGAAGCCCTCCAAAGTGGTGCCACTCTGTCTGGGGTACTTAGGAGGGGTGGAGGGGGATTTAGGCACCCTGGACTGAGTTACCTTGGTAACTCAAGTCGCACTCCGTCCTGATTGGCCCAAGTGGTGAGCCGCCCGGCTCACCACTTAGCATGTTTGAGTGACAGCTAGGCTGGGTGAATGGGGGTTTGCTGCATAAAAGCAGGGCTTTGGGGACTGGGACTTCAGAAGTCGCCACAGGACCAAGAATCCGACGAGGGAAGAGCTGAGCCGACCTGCTTCGACGACACCACCCGGTGGAGCCCTGCTGAACCGTCTCACCACTTTTTCCCGACGACCGAGGAGAACTCTTAACGGAGTGGCTCCTTCCCTTGACTGGTGGGGACAACCAGTTTTCGCCTTCTTTCCGTTCTTTGAGGTATCTCGTGGCCGCCTTGCCTGTGCCAAGCACCCCGGCAACCGGAATACCACACTTTACCCCCATACCGCGAAAGTCGGTACCAACCCTTTAACCGGAGGACTCCGCGGCTGGTTTCTTCCCGGGCAGTGCAACGACCCTCTTCTTCTGCTCTTCAGCGAGAACTTCTTCTCCCCTGACCGACGTCGAGCCCTGCTGCCACTGCCTGGAACAACTGCCACCGCTGGAGGACCCTTTCCGCTTAAGGTACTGTGTTCTGCCTGGCTTCCCTTGCTACCGACTGTACGGGGTAGATTTAGTCCCCGGCTTTCGAACCTGGGAGTGCCTGGGACACTTTGGCTAAACTTTCTGAGCCACTCTAACCTCTTTTTGACTCTTTGCAAGACTTTGAATCTCTAACTAACAGTGTGATCTTGGGCACATTTTCGCTCCGGCTACTCTAAGAGTGGGCCCTGCCTAGTGACTTTTGCTCACCTGTGACTTTATTCTTCTTTAAGCCTATTGCAAGTGCTCTGGACCTTAGAGTGGTGTGTCTAACCCATTTCTGCTTTTTCTCTCCCTTTCTTGGAAACTACTAGAGTGTCATCTAACGTTAAGCACTCACCTCTGTTTTAATTAAGTGGTGTTTACTTAGAGTTGTCTAGATAGGAGAAAGGATTGAATCTACTTTCATTATAACTGTGTTGAAGTGCTTTTACTATATTTTTGCTAGAGTGTTTTTTAACTTATGTGTATTTTAAATAAATAACTATATACTTTTGAAACCAAGCTCTGGTCAGTGTTTGCTTGTGCTATTGTGTTTTGGTACATATTGTGTATACTTTACATACTGCCTAACTCTTCTTGAGAGAAGTCTGCCTGCTCAGCCACAGCTACCAGGTAAATCTGGGTGGTACAGACTGCTACCAAAGGGGTTTACTGCTCTACCTGTAGTCTTAAATCTTTTGCAGTGTTCCCCAAGGGAACTGCACAGGTTTCTGCCTAACACACGTTCTGGGGGGAAAAAGTACAACTGAGGCTACGGGCGTCGTGCGTCCTCCTTATCACATCGGGTGACGTCGGCCGTTGGAGGAGGTCCTCTGGGACGGCGCATCGACGTAGGACACAGATGCTGAAAATGTTCTGAAGCAGCACAGCTGTGGTGATTACTGTCAAAGACATGGAATACGTCGTCGGACCCTCCCATCGAAAGAACGTTACCAGGTAAGAGAGTAACTTGTTCTTCAGATTCTAAACCATGGGCTCAAACAATTACGACCTAGGTTATTCTCAGGAACAGGCCACTTTGATTTCAAACATTTGACTTCATTATCTCTCTCTCTCTCTCTCTCTCTCTCTCTCTCTCTCTCTCTCTCTCTCTCTCTCTCTCTCTCTCTCTCTCTCTCTCTCTCTCTCTCTCTCTCTCTCTCTCTCTCTCTCTCTCTCTCTCGATCTTTCATTGATTCACATGCTTAGAATATTCCCTGTCAGACTGGGACCCTTCGGTACACATATATAGCCTTTTCCTATAGGAAAACTTCCGACACTTTTGTGTCCTATCTACGTCCTTTTAGGACCCGCCTACGCATGCTCCGTAGGCCGTCCCAGTATAAGAGGCCCGCCCCCGCGGCTCCCCTTCAGATTTCAACCGTCTCCAAAGTAGTGGGATCTCCTTGTGTTGTCTTACTATTTTGTACAAGGTTGTATACTTGGAGTTGGAGTTAGAAAAATGTCCTCCATGTCAGGAAAAGCGCTGTTCCGTCCATGCGCGGCTTGAAAAAAGTTTACGGGGGGACGGACATATGGATTGTATATATTGCCTCCACCCTCATCATTCGGCTGATAACTGCGACATATGCAAAGGGTTTTCTCAAAAAACCCTCAAAGACCGGAGTCAACAGCTGGTGGCATGGCTGAATGATGGAGCAGGGGCATACCCCCCTTCGGAGGTAGGCTCCACACAATCGGGGAAAACATCACGCCGCGCTACCTCATCGGAACCATCGGCGAAGAAATCTCGACCGACGGAAAAAAAGCCATCTGGGAGTCACTCAGCTAGAGACTCCTCGTCAAAGAAATCATCTTCATCGAAAAAGCATGAAAAGGAAAGGAAAGGAAATCCTCCTCGGGCGATCATCATAGATCGACCACGAGTCGAGTAAAAGCAGGCCAAGTGTGGAAAAGGCAGGACCGCCTAACCCACCTGCTAAGTCACCGTCGTTGACGGCGGTCCAGTCATAGGCCTCCACCCTGCCACTAACGCAGGTGGCGTCCACCGTCCCACCGACAACGGCGGCGACGATGGCCTCGTCGACGGGGGTTCTACAGGAGGCCTGAAGTTTTTGATCCGATCCCCCCGGATACTTTACTGCAAGAACAGGCTGTGTCGCTGTCCTCGGAGGACGAGAACGAGAGAATAGCTGGCCCCGCAGACCTAGGGCTACAAGTGGCTAACAAGTTGTCGACGAGGGGATCCGGTATACCGGTATCTGCCCCACTTCGCAATCCTCAATCTGTTTTGTCGTTGGAAATTCTGTCCACGCTTCAGTCCTTGCTACAGTCGTTGGACCAGAGACTACCTCAGGCAAACCTGCCACAGTCACCCGTCGATGCACCTACGCACGCCAATCTCAGCACTGGCACAAGAGGAAGGTGAGCTGCCAGATTTGGAGTCTGACAGGGGAGCCATGTCGGATATCTCATCTTCCCCCTCCAGGGATCCAACCTGGGAGTCAGAGGTGGAGTTGGAAACCCCTAGAAGCCCAGCTCACCCGTCCCCTCCGGACGACATTGCATCATTCCATTCTATGATGGAGAAGGCGTGCAAAGAATTTGGTTTGTCCCAGGAAGAACAGAAAAAGGACTGTTTTTTGTTCGACCACATGGGTAAGAGAAGGTCTGTGTTCTCAATACCAATACTAGACCACGTGTGGAAGGAGGGGTTGCGGACAATGCGTCACCCTTTTTCAGAGCCGGCAGTGAAAGGACGCCTCGAGAAAAAGTTTAAGGCTCCAGAGTCTACCCCCAAGTGTTAATCCTCCCAACCAACGCCAGACTCGGTGGTGTCGGCGGCAGCAGCGAGGAAGGCGAAGGCCCAGCACAAGTGCACGACTCCGCCTGAAAACGAAGCGAGACGCCAGGATGCCTTAGGCAAAAAAGTGCTATCCGTGGGAGCAACCACAGTAAAGGCCGCAAACTCTCTGGCGATTGTAGCCAGATACGACAGGGAGATGTGGCACAGGCTAGCTCCGTTGCTTGATCATCTTCCGGAAGAGCATAGGAAGGCAGCGATGTTACTTGTCCGAGAGGGTGAGGAAGCCTCAAATCACGCAATAAACATTGCGGTGGACCTCGCTGAGTCAGGCTTCAAGCAAGTCAATAATGGGGTCGTATTACAACGACAGTCATGGCTTAAGTGTACCTACTTCAGGCCAGAGGTACAATACAAAGTTTTAGATATGCCCTTTGAGGGAGACCTTCTTTTCGGTGAGAAGGTGGACAAAGCCCTAAAGGGAATGAAAGAGGACTCGGACACGGCACGTTCATTGGGTGCCCTCCAGAGTGGCTGAAGCTGCAAGTCTTTTCGTCCCTTTAGAGGGGCTTCAGGTAATTCCAGATTCTCTGCGTCTGGGGACAGATCCTTTGGCAGATCGGCTTACCCCTCCCAGGGATACAGACGTGCTTCCCAAACGGCAAACTGACGCCGTAACTTCCAGACGTCCAGGAAAAGACCATCATATCCGTCGTCGTTGAGAGACGAGCAAAATGAAGATCAGCAGTGACATACAACACACCGTTCTGGGGGGGAGAGTGTCAGCATATGTCGACGAATGGGAACGGATAACGACGGATCAATAGGTGCTGGACACTATAAGAAACGGACACTCTCTACAATTCAAACACAGCCCTCCGCACATTCCACCTGCGTTCACCGCTCATTCCCATCTGAGGATACTGCAACAAGAGGTAACACTCATGTTAGCAAAGGGCGTGATAGAATTAGTTCCAACATCAGAGAGGTCAAGGAGTCTACTCAAGATATTTCGTCGTAAAAAATCCAAACGGCAAATGGCGTCCCATTTTAGACTTACGCGATCTCAACAAGTCTTTAAAGAGCCTAAAATTCAAGATGCTCACTCTGCAGGAAGTGATCCGCGCCGTTCAAGAGGTGGATTTTCTAGCGTCCCTGGATTTACAGGACGCGTACTTCCATATTCCAATGTGTCGGAAACACAGGAAATTCCTGAGATTTGTAATAGGGCGGATTCACTACCAGTTCACGGTTCTTCCCTTTGGGCTCAAGACCTCCCCCAGAACGTTCACGAAATGCCTGGCTCCAGTAGCGGCCTGGCTAAGGAAGCAAGGCCATCATGTATACCCATACCTCGACGACTGGCTGGTAAGGGGATCCTCCCCAGCGTCGACCAACACAATTTACAAGCCACCATGCAGCTTCTACAACAGCTGGGATTCGCCATAAATTTCGAAAAATCCTCTCTGCGGCCATCGAGAACGCTGGTATTCCTGGGGGCACAGTTCGAGACCCAGTTAGGGCTAGTGAAACCTTCTCTCAACAGAACCTCAAGACTCAATCAGCAAGCGAGCCGACTACGGCGAAACACCAGGCTCTCAGTGAGAAAATACGTTTCGGTCCTAGGGGCCATGGCATCCTGCATCCATCTGGTGGAAAACTGTCGCCTATTCATGAGGCCAGTCCAGGAATTCCTCGCGGACCGATGGACGCAGGCTCAAGGATTGTGGTCAGACAAGATAACCATCGTCGACGACAAGCTGCTTCGGACCCTTCAGTGGTGGCAGTTTCCACAATTTGAAAAACGGTGTACCCCTACAGGAACCAGAGTTTCAGCGAACCATAGTCACGGATGCGTCCCTAACCGGATGGGGAGCTCACATGGGTGCTCTCCAAACGCAAGTTCGCTGGTCTCCAACGGAGTCACTCCTGCACATAAACGTGTTGGACTCAGAGCAGTACGATGGGCCTTGAAGGCATTCCTACCACACATCAAGGGTTCGCGAGTACGAGTACTGACCGACAATACAACGGCCATGTTTTATCTGAGGAAACAAGGAGGGACGCGATCAAGAACTCTTTCCATAGAAGCCCAGAAAACATGGCATTGGGCATTAAAGCACGAAATTTCCATCGTGGCTCACCACCTCCCAGGAGTGAGGAACTCCCAAGCAGACTCCCTCAGCAGAAGCATGGCCCAGATACACGAGTGGGAAATGGACACAGTTCACCTGACGAAAGTGTTCGAGAAATGGGGTCACCCCCCTCTGGACGCCTTCGCGACCAAAGACAACAAGAAATGCGAGCAATTCGCAAGCAGATGGCCTCAAGAGGGTTCCATGGGGGAGGCATTCTCCTTCCCATGGACGGACATGCTCCTTTATGCTTTTCCCCCGTTCCCCCTCATACGGAGGACAATACAGTGGATACGCAGATACAATTGCCGGGTAATTCTAGTGGCACCATACTGGCCAAGACAACCGTGGTTCTCCGACCTGCTTCACCTGTCGCTGGAACATCCCATAGCGTTTCCGTGAGTCCCGAACCTACTATCCCCGGACAAAGGCACGGTGTGGCATCACGACCCGGACAGTCTCAACCTTACAGCCTGGCTCCTGACTTTTCGGAGTTCGGTGATTTAGACGTTTCGGAGGATTGTCAAAAAATTCTGCAGGCAGCTCGAGCCCCTTCTACAAACAAATCTTACTCCTATAAGTTGCGGAGGTTCTGTGAATGGTCTAGAGGACAACAAGGCTTACAACCGTTGTCGGTGACGCCGGAACAAGTTCTACCTTACCTGCTCCTTTTGGCGGAGATGGGTTTATCCTTCACATCGATAAAGGTGCACCTGGCGGCCATCTCAAGGTTCACGAGGAAGAGGCAGTCGTCTCCTCTATTTAGCGACAGACTTGTGAAACACTTCATGAGGGGTTTATTTCGAGTTTTTCCCCCGGTAAAACGTTCCCCCCCCAACTTGGAGTCTCAACACATTGTTGGCAGGCTTAATGAAACCGCCTTTTGAGCCTATGGCCACGTCCGACATAAAATTCATTTCGTGGAAGTTGGCATTCTTGATTGATATCACATCAGCTAGGAGAATCTCGGAACTGCAAGCGCTGGTCGTAGACCCGCCATACCTAAGATTCTTTAAGGACAAAGTGGTCCTGGCAACTAATCCTAAGTTCGTCCCTAAAGTTCCGACAGTGTATCACAAACACTCGTCCATTGTTCTCCCTACTTTCTTCGCCACACCATCGACAGCAGAAAAAGCTCTTCATAACCTGGATGTTAAGAGGGCTCTGAAATTTTACCTACATCGTACACAGGAGCTCAGGTCTACTCGACAACTGTTAATCGCATATGGTCCGTCGACGAGAGGAAAAGCAATCTCTAAACAGGGATTGGCTCGATGGGTCTCATCGACAATTGCTTTTTGTCACTCCAAGGCCGGAAGGCCACTGCAAGGACATCCTAGAGCCCATTCTACAAGATCAATATCCTCCTCAGCAGCTTTATGGGCAGGAATTCCGCTGACGGACATATGCCAAGCTGCGGCATGGTCAGTGCCCCACAAGTTTACCCGCCACTACTGCCTTGCCAGGCAGCAGGCGGACGAGGTGCAGATGGGAAGAGCTGTCCTGCGCCATCTGTTTCAGTAAGGTAAGCTCCACGCTGTGGAGAATTTGTTTTCTACCTTTTTGATGACAGTATACTTTCTGTGGGTAAGGTTATATGAATTAACTTATTCCTACTGTGCATATGCATTGTGTGGTATGGTGAGGGTATATCACATTACATTCTCACCGCCGTCTCAAGTGTTACTGCTATACAATCTATTCTAAGCATGTGAATCCATGAAAGATCCAATGCTGGAGAAGGGAATAGTTTCTTACCTGTAACTCCATTTCTCCAGCATTGGTATCCTTCATGGATTCACATGCGCCCGCCAACCTCCCCGGAATGCAATGTATTTGATAAGTTTAACCCTTCCTACTTTGGAGGGGCCGAAATCTGAAGGGGAGCCGCGGGGGCGGGCCTCTTATAGTGGGACGGCCTACGGAGCATGCGTAGGCGGGTCCTAAAAGGATGTAGATAGGACACAAAAGTGTCAAGTTTTCGTATAGGAAAAGTCTATATATGTGTACCGAGGGGTCCCAGTCTGACGACGGGGAATATTCTAAGCATGTGACTCCATGAAAGATACCAATGCTGGAGAAATGGAGTTACAGGTAAGAAACTATTCCCTTATCTTGCAGGCTTCTGACAGCTGTCATTCAGGTGGCCGAGGGTACTACGCCCAGAGTTTGACAAATTCCACAGGCAGGCAACTTTTGCTGTGGATGTTGCTTTGATACTTTCAGCTTTTCAGGACCTTGTATGTTCACAATGATTTCTCATACTAAGTGAATTGTAGCACCCAGCAAGAATTTTGGATGTTTGATGGTATTTTGTACTGACATTCTGCAGTTTCAGCAACAAAGAAAAAAGATTTAAAGCAAGACTTTTGGATTTCTTTTAGCGGAGCACTGCTTTTCCTTCTGTACTCCATTTTCACTTGTTGTGAAGCCCAGTGACCTATTTCAGGAGTGAGATCTCTGTTCCACCACTAACGACATACGTGGTAGATTGGGCAGCCGTCTTTTTGTGCTTTGCATAGCGCATTTCAGAGGTTTTGGCGCGCTCAAGGGTTTTGCAGCCATTTTGATGTTTCTGGCACCATCAGAACAGTGATGCTGCATGGCAGAGCAACAAGTGGGTTGAATCGTCCCACAGAGTGTTACCAAATTTCAAACCGCCCAGAATCTTCCTGCCTTCGATTTCTTGAGGTTGCTCGGCCTCATGGCATCCAGCATTTATCTGGTGCCAGAAGCCCGCCTGAGAATGAGATCCCTTCAATGGGCTCTAAGAGCACAATGGTCCCAGTTGTCAGGAAAGATGACAGACCTACTTCAGGTTCCAAGCAGGTAGCACAGGATCGTCTGTGGTGGGCATGCGAGGACAACATTCTGAAGAGAGAACATTTTTGGGAACCATGGCCGGAGATTACTGTAGTGACAGACTCCACACTCACTGGGTGGGGAGCCCATGTCTGCGATCTAACGGTCTGCAGGCGTTGGTCTCCATCGGAGTCCAAACTACACAACTATCTTTTGGAGCTGAGGGCAATCAGACTAGGGCTGAAGGCCTTCCTACCCTCTGTACAGGGAAATAATGTCCCGATAATGACGGACAACACAGTGACCATGCATTACCTCAACAAAAGAGGGGGCGTAGGGGCACTTACACTTTGCAGAGAGGTAATGCAAGTTTGGTACTAGTCAATTCGAGAAGGAATCTCCCTATCGGCAGCTCACCTAGCCGGAGAGTAGAACACGGCAACGGATGCTCTGAGCAGGGAGAGTGCAGTGTCCCTCGAATGGGAACTTGCTCAGGAAGCACTTCATGAGATCTTCGCCCTTTGGGGAACCCCTCAAGTAGACCTGTTAGTGACCCAAGTCAACCGAAGTACGAGAGGTATTGCTCAAGGGAATTTCCTCTGATAGGAGCTCTAGGAGACACGTTCGTGGTGGATTGGGAGTTCCCACTGCTATAAGAGTTTCCACCGATCCCAGTCATTCCTGAGGTAATCGCGAGTTTGACATAGTTTGGAAGCCGCATGGTGCTAATTGCCCCAGATTGGGCCAGGAGAACGTGGTACCCGGACCTTCTAGAAATGTCCATCTGTCCTCCGAGAAGTCTTCAAAAAAGAGAATATGCTCTCGCAAAGGAGGGTCAGGTTCTCCATCCTGAGGTCAACACTCTCAAACTTCACGCATGGTTTCTGAAAAACGGAGAAACGATGATTGGGACCTCCCGGATGAGGTCATGGAGGCGTTACTTTCGGCAAGAAGGCCAGTAACAAATTCTCTTTGCAGTTGGAACAAGTTCTGCGGCTGGTGCAGGGAAATGAGTGTTCCTTTTTCTATGTTCAATTCCAGAGGTGTTATCTTTTCTCCTATAATTAGCACACAAGGGTCTTATTGTTGGGACCATTAAAGGTTACCTGGCAGCGCTTTCTATTTTCAAGCGCTCTTCGGAAGCAAGCATCCATTGGTGTTTCAGTTTCTGAAAGGGCTCACCAATGTGTCCCCGCTTTATTCTTTTCAGGTTCCAGTTTTGGAATTCAACCTGGTTCTAATGTTTTTGATGTGTGCCCCTTTTGTGAACCCTTGCGCACATTTCCATTGTGGTTATTGACCTTCAAAACCATGTTGGTTGCATTGACATCTGCACTTGGAGTGAGCGCGTTGCAAGCACTTTTTTCCAGGTCAGCCTATACTGTATTCCACAAGGACAGGATTGTGTTGAGGGTAAAACTCTCCTTCCTAAGGTGGCATCTGATTTTCATATAAATCAATGTATCTGCCAGTGTTCTACCCCCTGCCGCATCCCACTAAAGAGGAAGAAAGGCTCCATAGGTTGGACCCTAGAAGAGCTTTAAACTTCTATATTTCTAGGTTCCCCAAACTTAGAGTGGATGACAAACCTTTTATTGGCTACACAGGGAGAAAAATGGGTCAAGCTGTTTCAAAACAGACTTCATCAGGGTGGATTATACTTTGCATCTCAGAATGTTACAAATTGGCAGGCAAGGACCCGCCAGAGGGTTTGAGAGCTCATTCCACCAGGGGTATAGCCTCTTCTGCAGCCCTTCAAAGGGGTGTACCTATTAAATCTATCTGTAATGCTGCAACATGGTCATCACTGCATACATTCACAAAGCATTACTGTCTGGATTCTTCCCACTCCCAGGATGTTACCTTTGGTAAGGCAGTATTATATTCGGCCTTATAAAATGCAGAAAATTTCAAATTCTCCTCCCTCCTATTCTGCATGCTCCTTTGGGAGTCTATCAAAGATGAGGAATACGTTGTAGGACACCAATTCGAAGAACAAGTTACTTAACAACTAGGAACGTTCTTTCGGCTGGATATTCCTCCTACGTATTTCTCATCGTTCTTCGCATCCTACCCTGCTGTAGAATGTCCTATGCTTTTGCAGCTTCCGTTCTCGCAGGGCTAACTACTGCTTACCCAGGCTAACAGGCGCTGTGTGTGCTACTTATACACCCGATGACATCACCCTCGACGGAGTCCTTTGAGGGACGTCGACTCAACGCCCTCTGCCTAGAATTTTTTCTGAAGCAGCCGAAGCTGGACGTGATTATTAAAGATGAGGAATACGTTGGAGGAACATCCAGTCGAAAGAACGTTACTAGTTGGTAAGTAACTTGTTCTTCCCAGGCCCATTGATGCTCTCCCATTCATTGGTACTTTGTCACAGAAAGAAATTAGGTAATCAGTTTCGGTAACTACACAATTAGAAACCGGAAACAGGGTGCACTTCTGTCCCTCCTTGCCACACCCTCCAGCATTGCATAATCTGATTA
Source organism: Ambystoma mexicanum (assembly GCF_040938575.1). NCBI lineage: Eukaryota > Metazoa > Chordata > Amphibia > Caudata > Ambystomatidae > Ambystoma > Ambystoma mexicanum. The sequence continues at coordinate 675,120,939 of NC_090924.1, read as the reverse complement.
ATTTGTCTTCATACGCACAGGACCACCAATATCACATAGTTTTTCATTTCTGCAATCAGGAGATTTACCTCCATTAATTGGCCTAATATTTGTAGAAATGTTATTCTGGCCCCCCTTCTCTTCCCCCAGACTCTGAGCCAGTACTCTCAGCTTTCCTGTTCACCATATTACTCAAGGAATACTTCCAGTAGCGGGGGAGGGCGGGGGGGAGCAAAGAGTGTGACCCCACCCCGTCACACACCAAAACCTGAAAGTCTAGTAAAGACTATACATAAAATGTAGCTGTCCAGTTCAATTGCACAGCAGTACTTTCAATAATGGGGCTTCGTTGGGTGGAGAAGTGTTTTGGAAAACATCAGGATTTAAGCAGCCCCTTCACCAGCAAAGCACTGGCATTGCTCACAAATCAAAGATATGCCGATACAAATTCTGGTTTAGTGGCGCGCAAAGTCAAGTGGTTTATCAGATATTTTATAACTTCAGTAGCAGCGCAAGTTAGTTATAATAGCCTGGGAACTGAGTTTCACTCTGCCGCTACTCCCATGCCTCTTGGGCAAATGTCAGCAAGTATCAGCAAATGTCTGCATAGATTATGGCACGGGATTCCCAACGCGTCTTCGATCGGCGGGAATCCGAAGTAGGCAAGACTGGCAAAAATGTGTCAAAGTCCAACTCGCTACCACGCCTCTTTCTCCTACTCCAAAGCTCCTATGCTCTAGCACTGCAACCAAATGCTCCCCCTCTAAGTCGCAGTCTTTGCCTTTCACTTTGTGGTTACCAAGATGAAAAGAATCCACCTGAACCACAACAGCAGCGCTTTTTGCCCGTGGTGGCTTATGCAAGACATGTAAATTTAAGCAGATGCAAGCAACAGACCATAACTGGATGGTAATTGTAGTCATGTGTGTTTCTTGACCGCTCTACTCCACACTGATTGGGTTTGGCTAACCTCAGTCTTCCCTGCTCACCATAATGGGGAGGTCTCTCAAAATCCTCCCACTCAGGTTGATTTTTGGAAATCGATCTAAACGTTCCCGTTTTATGAATTTAATAACTATACCCAGAATAAAGAACTTGATTTACACGGTTTCCATCCAAGATTTCTGGTTGACTGGCATGTTTGGACACAATCGTCCAATGACTGAAGCTCCAAGCCCTCCATTTTACACTCTATTTTCTTGCCTTATGAAAGCTTGTTTGTATGCACGTACAGTGTCCCAGCCAGGCAAAAAGCTTCAGGCTGAGCAAAACCTATTTGCACTTAACGTGGGAGCTGAATGAGTTTTGCCCTGCATGAGCCTCACACATTGGATTCCCACACATTAGATGCCCACATATAGAAACTCAGAATGAGCAACACATGTATTGATGTTTCGGTTACAGAAGTTATAGATGGGGCTATGTGGTATAGGCCCTCTGTTTAAAAGTGGTACGCAGTTATGGTTTCATTAGATCTTAGATGAGTCAAAATTGGTGTAAAATGGTAGACCAACCTAGGTTGTTGGGGTGAAGGTGGTTCACTAGAAGACATGTCATACCCCCACCCTCTTCTTGTGAGGGATAATAGTCACTAGTGATTGTCTTCCCAGCGATGTATGGCATATTATCTGGAACATCCTTTTAACCATCGACTACCACATACTTGTTCCTACTAGGATGAGGGCCTGAGTAATGAGGATCACGCCCGCCTAGAATCCCACAGTGCAGGCTAGTTATTCCGAATAGCTGACCAATGCCTGGAGAAAATACCAACGAGTCTGGAAGATGGAGACGCACCATACCAAAGGCCGTTTGGGAAACCGGAGGTCCGCTGCACTGAAGTCAGGAGCAGGAGACTCTACTGGGATAGCCGTTGCAGTGCGAGGTCCGGGGATCCTACGAGATGCTGCCCAGAAGACGAAGCGGCCCAGAAGACGAAGCTTACCTCTGGGCAATGCGTTGACTGCAGAGAATGCCAAAGCAGCCTGCTGAGACAGTTTAACCCACACAGCATTGGGGCCCTTCAAGGTTGAAGTAAATGCAAAGCCTGGGAGAGCCCGAACCGGGGAGCTGGGGGAAGCTACCAAGCACGTGAATTTGTGAATGAAAGACGGGCAAAGGCCCAGTACTGGAATGGAAAAGAATATGAATATAACAAATGTTAAACATTGGTGAAGTCCTAGCAGGAGGGTATGCCAGGCACCTTGAATGCAAGTCTGGGTCCTGCACCCAAAATACAAAGTCACGTTTTAACCAAGTCCTGACCGGAGAGTAAACCAGGCCCTTTTTGTTCAGGTGAGTCTGCTGAACTGGGTGGAAAGCTAGCCAGAGGAGAAAGTAAAGAAACCTTGCAAATGTGTGAAATTTAAGGGAAGGGAAACTGGTCCCTTCGAAGGGAGAGTTTGTAGGAAGAAAGGTCCATCTCTCGATAGGAAGTGAAAGTGAAGTAAAGGCTGGGTGGAGGCAAACACCCTCTTGTCGCTTATGAGACTGTGAAAGAAATTAGACTTGAGGGAAGTGAAAACCCTTCCAATGATGCTGGAACTTTTGGTTGTTTATTTCCATTACACCCGTGAGTTGTCAACTACAGCTGCAAGTGGCAGCTAGAAAACATTAAGCCATTTTGTACTTTGCTAGATTTAGCTTGTGAGGGTCAGCGTAGTGTTTTGGACACAGGACGGAAGACTTTTTACTTTGAACATCTTGACATGAAGTAGTTCTCTAGAGGCAGTAAAACCGCTGCTAGACTTAAGGAAACACAGGCTTTTCTCCAACCCATTATTTTTAATAAACGCTTATTGCAATCAACACTATGCCTCACAGCGGTTACAGTGGATGAATCATACTCTTGTGTGGCTGTAGACATGTGGTAGCTTCACCAATAGTTAGACTTGATTGCAAATCAAAAATGATCAACTGCATAGGTTGGACATTCCATTAGTGTTGATGAAAAACTTGGGAGTTTTGAGTACAGTATGCAATAAGGTAATTTACATTTCCTGGTGAGCTGGACCATGGGTCCCAGGAAAATGTCAGAAATTTCTGTCTCTAAAAAATCTTTTTAGAGAATTCTTGGATGGACATGCCCAAAGGTTTCAGGGATCCAAGAATCAAAACTGTGCTGTTAATGATGGTTCCATCACTAGTTGGTTTGTCAGTTATATGGATTGTTTTAATGTGCAAAATATGCAGTCCATTTTTAAATTGTTGCTTTGATTTAATCTTCCTGATTTGCTTTGTTAGGTGGGAAACACTTGACAGTTTTATGCAGCACGATGTGCAAGAGTTATGCAGAGTGGTAAGTTTTTGTTTATTTTGGATGAATGTAGCACTGTTAGCAAATGTTTGGTCTAGGTTTCAGTAGGGACTGACTAGATAAAATGTCATGTACATGTGTGCAGGCAAAAATTTAATATTGCTGCATTCTGTTAATGTCTAGTGCTGTATCAATTTCTGGTTATAATGGGGGTAAAACTCATGTCATTGTGCAAAAGGCCAGCAGTAGCTTAGCTTGTGTATGCATTGATATGCATGTTTTTCTTTGTGTAGCCCGTCCATGCCATTGACATCTTATTTATGCTAATTTGTTGTGACGAATGTTAACTGGCAACCAAATCCTTGAACCAAAATAAGAACATATTGTGAATCTGCAGTTTATTTCAGGTGTAATTACAGGTGTAATTGGCAGGTGTAAAAACTTGTGTACATTGTTGCACAGATGTAAGCAGTTAAGCTGCCAGCGTGAGGACATCCCCAATGTTAAGCCTACTGAAAGACAGATTTGAGTGTAGCCCTGATCTGTTGCACTGACATTAATGAGTTACTTGAATAAAGAGAATGACAATTGGTAGTGTTCATAAAGGTTCATGAAGCAATATGGGTAATTTAAGCATTATGTCCCATGTTTTGTGAAAACATTTTAAGTAATGGATGACTGATGCAGAAGTGGGGAGTTGATTTGTAGCTTGTTGTGGTCTCCTTATATTTCAAAGTGACAAACTGCTTTTGCTGAAAAACCTAAAGAACATTTTCTGAAAAGTGTAGTCCAGTTTTTTAAATTTTTTTCGAAGGGATTGTGTCCTCCAACGTATTCCTTATCTTAGATAATTTGTTTCCAGCTTGCTGGCCTTGGAAATTTTTTCTCTGTAGAGGGCGCTGTGCGTTGAAGTCCGCCGAGTTGGTGTCCCTCGACAGCCACCGACATCACCATGCCCATAAATAGCCACGCGCAGCGTCTGTTGCTCAGTTCCGTTTTTCCGTGCTTCGTGGGGCCTCGGAATATCGTTGCTCAGTTCAGTCAGATAAACCTCTTTTCTGATGTTTGTTAATCTGCTTAGAATCACATGATGTGCATAGTCCGACATCCAGTGGTCACTGCGGAATATTGCATTTTGTTTTTCATAGTCGAAAAGGGGACGTCGACAAGGCGTGTCTAACACTATCCCTATAGTGACGTGCAGTGTACCCACAACCCCTCATGCGTCGAGGTCCCTCAGATTGTTTTTTTCCGCCCAGTTATTGGTCGCCTTTATGCGTAGCTCCTTGAGAGACATTGCAAAATCATTTCCTCGACCCTTGGTCATTTTATTATTCTTAACTATCACATAGATCCCTCCCTCGACGTAGCTGCCAAGCTGTTCTCGTTGAGCAAGATCTTCGACGGAGGGACGAGTGGAGGAGATCCTTCGGCGGTGCCGAACACGTGGCCGGGCCTCGCCGGCCTAACACAGAGTGGGGTTGTTGGTCATTTCTTTGTTAACACTCTGAGAATGCCTTTCTCTTTCTCCTCCCTCTCTTTCGAGGTCGTAATCACATTTCATGCCCTCAGCTATGGAGAGGATGCCCTTTAGGTTTTGGCCACGTTGCAAGGTCAAGTTTACCTAGAAGGACAAGCACAAACAGTGTAACCGTTGCTTGCCCCTCGATCACAAAGAGGACGGCTGTGCGGCCTGTAAGTTACTTAAGCCCAAGCTGCCGCCGAATGTGACGAGGACAGTGATTACACGGTCTCTGCTACGGAGGTTGTAGACCTCTCGAAGGAGCGTTCCCGCTCCTCGTCGTCGGTCCCCGGCTCCGACAAGACCGGCTCAAGCCCCGCTTATGGGGATGAACACCCCAGCGATAAGGACGAACACAGAAAAACACATAAGCACATACCCCACGGCACGCATTCGTCGAAGACGAAGGCAGCCATAGCTTCAACGGAGGCGTCGGGTCCACCAGCATCTTCCGCCGACCGGAAGGGTCGCAAGCCCTCCCCGCCACTGCTTCCGCGACAGGCGACTGGGCTTTCTGTAAATAAGGGCGCTAACCTCAAATCCTCAGGCGACGCGCCTCGCAAGAGTGCGTACGTTGCCAGTAAAGAGACTGCATTGTCTAGCGGGACGGCGGGCGATCCCTCGACGGAGAAGCTGATCGCCGAAAGCCTCGCGCGTATAGCTTCTAAAGACGGCGAGAGACGGACGGCGGGTGACACGTCATAAACTGCTCACAAGGCCAAAGAAACGCTGAGGACGCTGGAGGGGTAGGCTGGGACAGCTCCCACCATCGACAGAAGACCCTAGCCAGCGAGAGGGATTTCTCAGAAGGCGAAGGGACTCTATCTTCGCTATGGGACAGAACTAAGCAACTACAGGGAGAGGGAACTGCCTTTTCACTCCCAGACCACTCTGGCCTACCTTACTGGACTGTAGAGAGGTTCCAGTCATGTATGGACAAGCTAGACAGGTTCATGGCCATCCCAGAAAATAGGACACCCAAGAGGCCAAGGGAGGTACTCCAGGAGGGGCCATGGGCTAAATACCCGAAGCTCTTTAACCCCCTACAGGAAGACATGAACTCTTACGACTTCACTGAAGAGGACTCTCACTTCCAGGAAGAGGATGAGTTTGTGAATAATGAAGACCAACGAGAGGGAGAAGGTTTTCATGATGAACCTAACATAGGTGATGAGGGCTACGAGGAGGACCCAGGTGAAGGTGGCTTACAGCCCTTGCAGTCGTCATCAGGGTCTACAGACCCCGACATTATAGACATTTCTTCTCCTCAGACCACACTGGTCAGGAACCCATCTCCAGTAGACGATCAGCCCACCTTCAATGCGCTACTGAGGAAGGCAGCAGCGCATTTTGAAGTTGAAACTGGGAAGGTCACCCCAGATACTGATTTCGTCAAAAGGATTATAAAAGAAAAACCTCCCACTAGTCAAACTATTCCTATCCTCGCCTTGGTTAAGAGATGACTCACCCCATCGCTGTCCACCCCCGCGCTGGTAAGAGGGGTGAACCCAAGAATCGAGAAATTGTTCTCACCCTCTCATTCAGACCCATTATATATCAGGGGTCACTCAGTCCCGGACTCCTTAGAGGTGACTAACACAAGGAAGAGGGCTGACGTTCGACTGTCAACCAGCGAGGCACCCCCAGATAAAGAAGGGAAAAAGCTTTATGCCTTGGGCAAAAGAATTTCTGCCTTGGCAGCGTTTTCAATTAGGATTGCCAATAATAATACATTGTTGGCAAACTATGCTGATGCTCAATGGGGAAAGCTTAAGCAGGACATCGAAGAAGCCCCTGAACCTCTAAGAACTTGCTTATTGGCTACAGTTACAGAAGGAGCTCTGGTCAACCAGAGCATCATTAAGAACACTCTTGATGCGGCAGAAACTGCTGGCCGTTCTTTGTTGCAGGGAATTCTGCTGAAGTGTCACGTCTGGCTTTGCAATTCCCGTTTCAAGGCAGAAATGCAGGCGTCGCTCATTAATAAGCCAATAGAGTGAAATCTCTTTGGAAGGGCAGTGGACGATGCACTGGAAAATGCAAAGAAAGAATTAGACACCATGAAGACCTTAGACCAAATCTCAAAGCCTCCAAACAGGCGGGGATTTGGGAACAAGCGCTTTCTTCGTGGCCAACAGCAGCAACAGCATTACACTGCGGGCAACTGGCCCTCTAATCAGGGTACCAGTAACCAGTATAACCAAAGAGGACAACGCCGTGGCAAGGGCAGAGGCACCCCGGCAAGTAACACCAAATGACCCGAAGGTTCGGGTCCCCTCCCATGCGTCTCCAATTGGGGGCCGGATAACATTTGTTCCTTTCAGCATGGGAGGGAATAACATCAGACCGGTGGGTATTGTCAACCGTAGCCCACGGGTACTGTATAGAGTTCAATCTGTCCCCCACCTCCAGAACTCCAAGGGGACGACGCCTGTCACCGGAACACCAAGTCATCCTCCTGCAAGAAGTAGAACAGCTGCTACAGAAAGGAGCAATAGAGGTCGTGCCCCTATCTCAGGTAATGGAAGGTATTTATTCAGTGTACTTCCTTGTACCTTTAAGGACCTAACCATGCGCCCTGTACTAGATCTGCGCCCAGGGAACAAATTTGTAAAACCACAAAAATTTTGTATGTCAACATTACAGGAGGTAATTCGCCTGCTATCTCAGGGGGACTACATGACAACACTAGACATGAAAGATGCATACTTTCATATTTTGATGATGCCAGCGCACAGTAAATACCTCAGGTTCATGATGGAGGGCAAACACTACCAGTTCAGAGTGCTACCCTTCGGCATAGCGTCTGCACCGAGGGTATTCACGAAGGTACTGGCAGCGGCCCACCTGCGCAGGTTGTCCATACCGGTATACCCTTACCTCGACGATTGGCTCATAACAGGGGAGTCTTACGAGACATGCTTCTCAAACACCCAGAAGACAGTAGACCTTTTGTTCCAACTGGGCTTCATCAACGAGAAGTCCAGCTTAGACCCCAGCCACATCAAACAATTCCTAGGGGCTCTAATTCGAACAAAGGACAGCCTCGTCTTCCCCTCCAAAGAGAGGGTCCAAAATATGCTGTTTCAGATCCCTCAATATGTGGCCGGTCGAGAAGTGACGGTACGCAAAGCAATGCGCTTGCTAGGAATTATGGCGTCATGTATTTGGTACCTCACGCGCGCCTGTGCCCAATGCAAGAGTGGCTCAAAAGCCAGTGGTGTCAGGCCAGCGGACAATGGGACGATCTAGTGGTGGTCTCGCAGGCCTTGGTTCTCTCGCTACGGTGGTGGTCGAAGGAAAACCTGGTAATGGGGAAACCATTCGCCACCCCCGCAGTGGAAGCCACTCTAACCACAGACGCATCCCTCACAGGATGGGGGGGCTCACCTATCCCATCAGACTGCTCACGGAGTCTGGACTCAGAGCGTAGCTTCCAAGCACATAAACTTATTAGAGCTACTTGCGGTGTTCAAGGCACTAAAAGCCTTCCAGACACACCTACAAGGGAAGACAGTGATGGTCCTCACGGACAGCATCACAGCCATGTACTACATCAACAAGCAAGGGGGCACTCACTCTCCAGGACTGTCCAAGCTGTCCCAGAACATCTGGAAGTGGGCTCTCAGACATAACTTCCTATTGTCACAACATGTACCAGGGGAACTCAATCTGCTAGCAGACGAACTCAGCAGAGACTTCCCTCTGCCCTCAGAGTACGAATGGCGGTTACACGAAGACATCGTCACCGACGTCGTCACACAATGGGGCTTCCCAGAAATAGACCTGTTTGCAACTCTGGAGAACTCACAATGCCTAGATTACGCCTCCAGATACCCACAGAACCGCTCCAATGGGAACGGTCTCTGGATACCATGGTCAGGGAAATTTGTTTACCCCCCCCCCCCCCGAATCCTCTGCTGATCAAGATAGAGCTTAAAATGCACCAGGAACCAGTCACCATGATACTGATAGCCCTGATGTGGGCCCGCCAACCATGGTTTGCGGACCTGATGGAAATGTCCATGTCCCCACCAGTGAAACTGCCCTGCCCGTACAACTTGCTGTCACAGGACAAGGGCAAGACACTACACCCATGCCCACAGAACATTAACTTAGCAGCCTGGCTCCTGAGGTCATAGAATTTGGCTATTTACAACTCCCTCAGAGATGCATGGACATTCTCAAAGAAGCTAGAAAACCCAACACTCACCACTGCTATTCTAGCAAGTGGAAGAGATTTGTCATCTGGTGTAGAGGTAAGAGCATCAACCCAGTCCACTGCTCTCCCACACAAATTCTCCTTTACCTTACCCATTTACGGGACTCGGGTCTAGTGTTCAATTCTATTAAAGTCCATCTAGCGGCACTTTCTGCATACACCACCTCTCAACTTAAGGTGTCATGGTGGAAAGTCCCAGTTATCAAAGCCTTCATGGAGGGGGTAAAGAGAATACACCCTCCGATAGCAAACCCAGCTCCCGGCTGGGACCTTAATGTGGTACTTACGAGGCTCATAGGCTCACCCTTTGAACCCATGCACAAGGCAACTCTTAAGGACCTCACCCTTAAGACTGCTTTCCTAATAGCCATCACCTCCATTAGGAGAGTAAGTGAACTACAGGCTCTTTCTATTCTAGACCCCTTCGTAACAGTTCACAAAGATAAGGTGGTTCTACGCACACCCAAGGTTTGCACTGAAATTCATATCGAAATTCCATGTCAACCAGTCAATAGAACTACCAACGTTCTTTCAAAACCCTTCCAATTTAGGAGAAAAAAGCCTGCATACACTCGATGTGCGCAGAGCTGTCTTGTTTTATATGGAAAGAACTAGGACACTGAGAAAGTCTAATCAGTTCTTTGTCTCGGTGGCAGCAGGAAGAGAAGGAGATGCAGTCTCAAAGTCCACTATATCTAGATGGATTGTTCAATGCATCACTCTGTTACACTCTTGCTAAGAGAGAACTACCCTTCAAGCCAAGAGCACACTCTACTCTAGGCACTGGGGCTTCCATAGCATTCATTGCAAACGTTCCCCTTGAGTCAATTTGCAAAGCGGCAACCTGGAGTTCTGTACACACCTTTACAAAACACTACTGTCTAGATGCTCACTCTAGGTCTGATTCCCAGGTGGGACAAGCAGTATTAAGACCTCTTTTCTCTACTGTTCCTTCTCACAACCCACCTCCAAATCCAGGTACTGCTCGCTAGTTTATGCACAGCATGTGATTCTAAGCAAATTAACAAACATCAGAAGACAATGCATTACTTACCATAAAAGCATTTCTGATGGTTGTATCTGCTTAGATTCACATGCGCCCACCCTTCCTCCCCGCTCGGATGGAAGGAACATAGACCTCTTTCTACATCTTTCTTTTCTGTACTCACTCACGTATAGAAGGCTCCCTCAGGGCAGAAATAATAGAGGGACCTCGACGTGTGAGGGGTTGTGGGTACACTGCACGTCACTATAGGGATAGTGTTACAGATAAGCCTTGTCGACGTCCCCTTTTCGACTACGAAAAACAAAATGCAATACTCCGCAGTGACCACTGGATGTCGGACTATGCACAGCATGTGAATCTAAGCAGATGCAACCATCAGAAATGCTTTTACGGTAAGTAATGCATTGTCATATTTCCTCGATAAAATCAATTCGTACTCGATGGCTTCCTCATCCGAACCGACGACTCCGCTGTCTGACATTCAAAAAATGTCGAGACTGCGGAAAGAAAATGTCGCTAACGGATCCTCACAGGATCTGCTTGTGGTGCTTGGGAGTCGAGCACCATTGTTCAGAGTGTGAGGACTGCATGTCCATGATGGCGAAAGCCTTGAAGGAGAGCAAGGGGAAGCTTGAGAGAGGTTAGTCAGTTAAAACCTCCTAGAAAGTTTCTTCGGTCGAGGCATTCGTCTCCTCGCCGTTGAAAGCATTCCCATTCTAGATCTCGAAGTAGCTCCCTCCACCCGTCGATCTAGACTCTAAAAAAAGAGATGTCGAAGATCTCCTTCCTCGTCTTCTGTTTCCCAAGAAAGGGTCTCCTGCCCCACAAAACACAGCTCTCAGGCTGAGTGGAAGAATTCAGGAAAAAGATGCTAAGCGTCTTCGAGAAAGCGGCCTCGACCCCCTCGAAGACAGCTGGGTGAAAAACCCATAAAATTGAAACGCCGCGAGTCGTTGCACCCAGCGAAAGAGTCCACCTGAGAGCGCCACGCGCCATCGGGTAGTAAGGCACCATCTTCCACGCCATTGTCGAAAGTCCCTTCGACTCATGGATCGGCGCCACTGACGCAGTTATCGAAGGGTTCTTTGCATTGGTCGATCGAATCGATGCCATCGTCGACATAGACGCCGATAAAAGAAAAAACCACGGCTACTTCACAGCCAACGGTTATACCCAGGGCCTCCAGCACGACTCTGAGAACATAGTTGACCTCCTCAAGCAGGATCCCAATCCTCTCGAGTTCCTCGAGGCCTATTCCAGTTTTCTCGACGCCTTTCTCGGCGCCTTCGAAGCCTTTCACATCGGCGTCAACGACATCGACTTTTTCTCGACCAATAATGACAAGTTTGGCTCCTTTTACACCATTTCCGGGGTCACAGTACCCCAGAACCTTATCTTCAATCTATGAAGAAGGGGAGGATTCTGATCAAGAAAAACCCTTCGGGCTGCAGAGGACCACACCACCTGTTTCAGAGGATTTTACCTCTGAGGAAAGAAGGTTGAAAGACTTACAGGAATCCTTACATGAGGCAAGTGGGTTGGACACTTCTCCAGAAGTGGAATGTGCCAAATTAGACCCAGGGGAACATGCCGAAACCCCCTATTGAACCCTGATGGCAAGAATTATTGAATTCATGGGTTGGTCTGCGTCTTCACCTGTTTTTCAACAGGATGACCTTACAGAAATACTAGATAAAGGTCCACCGGAGGATCCTGTGGTCCCTTTCCATACAGCTTTACAAAGGAAAATTTTATCAAATTGGGAAACTCCTGAGGTTATCCCTGCAGTCAATAAAAAAATTGTCAGCAAAGTATAGGGTAGCTGCGGCTGACCCTGAATATTTATCAAAACACCTGACTCCAGAGAGCCTGGTGGTTCAAGCGGCAACTTCATCAAGCAGCAGATCCGCTTATCCTACTGTTCCACAGGACAGGGATGACAAAAGGTACGTTTCTATGGCAAAAAATCTTTTCTGCTTGTAGTATGGCGTTGAAATCAATCAACGCCACTTGTACGCTCGCCAGGTTCAGTCACACACTGTGGGAGTGTGCTTCATCAGCGGCTGACGGCATACCGGAAGGAGATGAAAGGGAAGCCTTCCTTAACATCATTAAAGATGGCAAAGATGCCATGTGCGAATCTCTTCAAACTGGCACCGATTCCGTTGACAGTATCAGCAGGGCCATGGCGGCAAGTACTAAAATCTGCAGGCATCGGTGGTTACGAAAGTCTGGCTTTGCTCCAGATGTACAGGCCAGACTTTTGAATATGCCCTTTGACGGCTCTTCTTTATTCGGTAAAAAGGCTGATGACAGTCTGGAAAGGTTGCAAACATCTAAAGCAGCAGCAAAATCCTTAGCAGCTGCAATCCTCCAAACTCCTTTTCGCCCCTCAGGAACCTCTAGGAGAGGAAAGTCCTTTCGCTATTATTCCGCATTCAGGAGAGGCAGAGGACAGCCGGCTCAAAGAGGCCAAAGGAGATCCACCCGAGGTGGACGGGTCAAAAGTACTAAGGCCGCAGCAGCAGCAGGTGCCTCTTTACCCTCGGCATCTGCATCAGCCATGCCCAAACCACTCTGACGTATTTTCACACACATCTGTAGGGGGCAGGTTAACTCACCATCTGACGGAATGGCAGGCTATTACGTCAGATGCCTGGGCATTGGAGACAGTTGCCCAAGGTTACTGCCTACCCTTTCTACGCATCCCTCGGAGTCATCCACCGGGGCACAGCTCTCTAAAAGTTACAGATTTGATCCTCTTGCAGGAAATTGTAGACCTGCTGGAGAAAGGTGCCATAGAACCGGTACCTGTAGCGGAGAGGAACAAGGGCTGGTACACCCCCCCCCCCCCTACTTTCTCATACAGAAGAAGGGCGGAGGACTGAGAACTATCTTCGACTTACGAGAATTGAAGAAGTTCCTCAGGAAGGACAAGTTCAAGATGGTAACTCTCTCTCGGATCCTTCAGGCCCTCCAGATCCAGGACTGGCTGGTATCTCTGGACCTCAGGATGCTTATTTCCATGTGCCAATCCATCTCAAACACAGGAAATACCTGAGGTTCGCAATTGGCAGCTCTCATTATCAATTTCGAGTTCTGCCATTTGGGCTGACCTCCACCCGAGGGTCTTCACCAAGCTAATGTCAGTAGTGGCTGCAAGTCTAAGGAGGGAAGGGATCCACGTCTACCCCTACCTGGACGATTGGCTGATCAGAGCTGTAGCTTCGGAACAAGCTCAGATCCAGCTAGATTATGTCTGCCACTTCTTTCACAAACTGGGCTTCTCCCTCAATTTAAAGAAGTCACAGGTGATACCATCACAGAGACTCCATTTCATCGGAGCGGTCCTGGACACTTCCCTGGGAAAAGCCTCGCCACCAGAGGTGAGGGCTCAAGAAATTCTGCAGATGGTCAAGTTTGAAAATGCCCAACATCTCCCAGCCTTCGACTTTTTGAGATTGCTAGGCCTCATGGCATTCCTTTCTTGTGCCAGACGCTTGCCTGAGAATGAGATCTCTCCAGTGGGCACTAAGAACCCAGTGGTCACAATACTCAGGAAGAATGACAGATCTCCTCCGGATTCCGGACAAGGTAGCCCACAACCTTCAATGGTGGGCCTATCTAGAGAACATCTTGAAAGGAGAACTGTTTTGGCAACCATGGCCGGAGATAACAGTAGTCACATACGCCTCACTCTCGTGGCGGGGAGCCCATGCCAACGACTTGACCATACGCGGTTGTTGTTCTCCATCGGAGTCCAGACTACACTTCAACCTATTAGAGCTGAGAGCGATCAGACTAACGCTGAAAGCTTTCCTGCTATCAGTACAGGGGAGAAGTGTCCTGATAATGACGGACAACACGGTGGCCATGCACTACCTCAACAAGAGGATGCGTAGGGTCACTGCCACTGTGCAGAGAGGCAATGCAGCTCTGGTTTTGGGCAATTCAGGAAAGAATCTCTCTATCGGCGGTCCACCTAGCTGGAGAGAAGAACTTGACAGCGGATGCTCTGAGCAGGCAGAGCACAGTCTCCCACGAGTGGGAGCTAGCTCAGGAAGTCCAAGAGATCTTCGCCCTTTGGGGAACCCCTCAGGTGGATCTGTTCACCACCAGCAGGAAGTGCGATCTGTTCTGTTCAAGGGAAGTTTCCCCGTGAGGAGCTCTAGGAGACGCGTTCGTAGTGGACTGGGAGTTTCCACTCCTTTACGCGTTTCCACCAGTCCCTGTTATTCCTGAAATGATCAGGAGGTTGAGAAGATTCCGGAAAACCATGATCCTAATTGCCCCGGACTGGGCCAAGAGAACGTGGTACCCAGACCTTCTGGATATGTCCATCTGCTCTCCAATCCGTCTTCCACTCAAAGAGAATCTTCTTTCGCAGAAGGGAGGTCAGGTTCTCCATCCAGACATAAAAACCCTCAACCTTCACGCTTGGCTTCTGAAAGGTTGAGGTACAAGGATTGGGCCCTGATGACGTCATGGAGGTGTTGCTTTCGGCCAGAAGGCCAGCAACAAAGTCTTTATACCGCTGATGTTGGAACAAATTTTGCAGCTTGTGTAGAGAGGACAATATCGACCCTTTTTCATGCTGTACACCAACGGTGTTATCGTTTCTACTCTACTTGGCAAACTCAGGCCTTCAAGTTGGCACTGTAAAAGGCTATATCGCGGCGCGATCAATCTTCAAGCGCACTGCAGAGGAACCATCGTATTTCAAACTACCCTTAGTAATACAATTTCTCAAGCGTATGGTAATGTCTATCCTCCAAGACCATTCCAAATTCCCTTATGGGACTTAAATTTAGTCTTAAATTTCATAATGGGTACTCCCTTCGAACCACTCCACTCTTGTTCGCTGAGATTTCTCACTCTTAAAACTGTCGCATACAATTTTCCACAAGGACAAAGTTGTCCTACAGGTGAAGCCTAATTTCCTCCCAAAGGTGGTTTCTGAATTTCATATTACTCAGAAAATTACCTTACCTTTGTTCTACCTTCCTCTTCATCCGGGGAAAGAGGAAGAAAGGCTACATAGGCTGGACCCAAGGCGAGCTCTAAGTTTTTACATCAGTAGACTTGCTAGGATTAGACAAGCAGACCAACTGTTTGTAGGCTACTGGGGTCACAAGTTGGGAATACCCATAACAAAACAGACCATTTCCAGGTGGATTATTTTGGCCATTGTGGAATGTTACAAACTGGCAGGGAAAGAGCCCCCTCAAAATCTTAGGGCTCATTCAACCAGGGGTATCGCAGCCTCTTCGGCCCCCCAAAGAGGGGTACCGGTCCGAGACATATGTGCGGATGCCACATGGTCGTACGCACATACATTCACAAGATTTTAAAACCTTGATTCCTCCGCTAGTCAAGAGACCAGATTTGGCAAAACTGTATTACATTCGGTTCATTCCTAAAAGGGATACATGACATTCTTACTCCCACATCCAATTACATGCCACTGCTATGGGAGTCTATCTAAGATGAGGAATACGTCGGAGGACACAATGCCTTCGAAAAACAAGTTACTTCTTACCTGGTAACGTTCTTTCGATGTTATGTTCCTCTGACGTATTCCTTATCGCCCCTTCCATCCATCCCCGCAGTAATACTTCCCTTGTGGTTGTAGCTTACGCTTCAAGGTTAATAGCCAATTTATGCAAGACTTATCTTATGCTACAAAACGGAACTGAGCAACGGACGCCGCGCGTGGCTATTTATGGGCATGGTGACGTCAGCGCCCATACGGTGGCTGTCGAAGGACACCAACTCGGCCGACGTTGACGCGCAGCGCCCTGTACGGAGAAAATATTTCCGAGGCCAGCAAGCTGGAGACAAATTATCTAAGATAAGGAATATGTTGGAGGAACATCCCATCGAAAGAAAGTTACCAGGTAAGAAGTAACTTGTACTTCTGCTACATTGATGCTTTCATATTTCTTCATGTTTGTAATACTTCCCAGTCATCAGCATTGGAATTGTGTGGTGCATTTCCACAATCAATGCTTTTATAACTACAACATGACCACTTTATGTAGCCCTTTTTCCTTCCAACTAGTGAAGAGCAGGCCCCAGGCTTTGACTCCTAACACATTAGTTTATTTTCCACACTGGCTGCTTGGTATTTTCTGAGCCAGCATTAAAATATGTTGCACTTCAGTGAACAGTAGGGGGTAGGACAGACTTAACTGGCTCTAGTAAATTTAGCTCATGCATACATAGACAGGGGTGCAGAAACGGGCGGATGGAGGGCTGAACCAAGAGTCCGGTCCAGTAGGGCCCTTGGTTGGGTGCAGAGAGGCTGTTCCGAAGGGAAGCAGCTGCAGAAGATAAAGAGCTACCCCCAAATCTGTTTGTGAAAGCAGCTCACTTGTTGGCATTTGAAGGACTCTAGAGGGAGAGCATTTAGGAAGAGAGCTTTGTAGGTAGTGCAGGCCCTAGCCCCTGGAAAGCCTTGTGGATTATGTAGAGGCCCTTGAACTTGATGCTTGCCGCCCCTGGGAGCCAGTGTAGGGATTTCAGGGCCAGAGAGATGCGGTCCCAGGGCATGAGGCCAAGGATACGTCTTGCTGTTCTGAATGAGTTGTAGAGGACGGAGAGTAGAGTAGGAAGATTGACAAAGAGGCTGTTTTAATAGTTCAGTTTAGAGGGTACCAGGGCTCTAGAGGTGATGACCTTCTGGGGGGGAAAGTGAGAAAAGGTAGAATATCTCTGAGGAGGTGCAATTGGTAGTTTGGAGATGGCTGAGATGCGAGAAGAGTGGAGTTGAAGATGACACCAGGATGTTTTGCCTCATTGGTAGGCGTGGGCGCAGGGCCAAGGGAAGTAGGTCAATGAGAGTGGGAAAGTGGGAGCATGAGTCCTGATGAGTACGATCTGTCTTACTGGCGTTCAGGCATAGATCGTTAGCAGCACACCAAGCCTGAATTGCAGATGCAGTCTGGGATAAGCGAGGAGGAAGATAGCCTGAAGGAGAGCTGCGTGTCAACCACAACACAAAATTAGAGGTAGAGATACTGCCAAGGGGGCCATGTAGATCTTGAAGAACCAGGAGGAAAGGGTAGATCCTTGGGACACCACATAGAGAGTGGTAGAGGAGAGAAAGGGCCAGGGTTCCACCTGGGATGGCCGGTCAGAGAAAGGAGGCAAGCTCCACCCCCAGGGCTTGATCTGTGATGGCCAGGGTATCACAGACGGTGGTGAGGAGGATCAGAAGATCAGTTTGTGCTTCTGGATGCTGTAAAGCATGATGGTCATGGAGACAACCAACAGATTCAGTGTGGAGGATAAATTGAGTGATAGCCAGCGTCTCCAGGAGTTTTTACAGGAAAGCAGTGATGGCGATATGGTGACATTTTGCTGGAATGGATGGGTCGGCAGAGGGTTTTTTGAGCAGAAGGTGCACAAGAGTGCTTGAGAGGGGAAAACGCCTGTGGCGAAAGAGGTTGCAGAGGTCGGCGAAGGATGTAGCAAGAGTGTCAATATTGTCCTTGATAGTTCTGAAAGGGCAGGGGTCCACCTGTTTGGAGGAGGCTTTTATAGACTGTACTTGTTTAGAGACCTCATCAGGTGTGACGGGGGAGAGGGAGGATAGACGAGGTGGAAGGGTGGGGGCGGCTGAGGGGGCCCCCCAAGAGATGTTGGGGGAGGGGGAGAGAAGAGAAAGAGGACATGATGTCCTGAGTTTTTGTGGTGAAGTGTGCAGCCAGGGCCCAGCTAAGGGCCTGGGGATGTGTAGTAGGGGATGCGGCTGTGCTAGGGTTGGCCAGTTCCTTGCAGACTTTGAAGAGTTTGGCCGTGTTAGACACTGCGGAGATGCAGGCTTGAATGAAGACTCTTTTCTTGGAGAGGATGCAGAGTCTATATTTACTTTGAAGAAGGCGGCAGGCCAGTTTGTCATAAGGTGCACCTGAAGATCCCAATTTCCGTTGTGCTGCTTACCAATTAACCATTTAACTGTTTGTCAAGAACTTAAATTATAATTTGGGGCATCTAGAGCGTTGGTTCTGTGATGTGAGGTGTTTGAAAGGGAATTTTCATCCACAATTCTCTAGTTTAAGCCCTTATCAGAGGTGCAGCCAGCCCTACAGATAAAGAATGTTTCTGATGCTTGTTAATCTGCTTAGGATCACATGCTGTGGATATAGTCTGAAATCCAGTGGTAACCGCAGAGTATTGCATCTTGTCTTTCGAAAGGGGACGTCGACATGGGCGTGCCTGTAACACTATCCCTTTCTGACGTGTAGCGGACCCAAACCCAAAATCCCTCACGCGTCGAGGTCCTTCAGATCGTCTCCTCCCCCCCCCCCAAGTATATTGATCTATCTCCTTATGCAGACCTCATCCAGAGACATTGCTATTGTTATCCTTCAATCTTTGGTCGTATATTAATAAAGTTATTTAATTATCCTGCCGTCCCTTTCGACAGCTGTTCCCAGATCTCCGCCGAAGCCGGTTCCTCAGATATTTGGCGGACAGTGTTCCAGTTGACGCTGCCTACCATGTGGCCGGACCTTCTGGCAGGCCCTACACAGTAGGGAGAGTGGTGTTAGGTGGACATTTTTTTTCTTTTTTTCAACTGAACATTTTATTAGTATTTCAAGAAATGACAGTACATGTATGCTTACAAAAGTACAATGCAAGCACATTCTCAGCGCAGTCTCACATTGGGGGTGTCCGACTGGTGGTGGCATGCGGCCTACTTAGCGGAGGGGGGGTAGTCTGTGTGGGTCAACCTTGTGGTCACCCGGCTTATTCCAGCCAACAGGTTAGTGGAGGCCTTCGGGTGGGGCCTGGGAACTTTACTGCATAGTCCATAAAAGGGGACCAGGTTCTCTGATCGAATTGCTGTGATCTTTTCAGGCACTACGATGCCCCAGCAATTCAACAACCACAGCTGGAGTGATGGGCCTTCTGGGTGTTTCCAGAGCCGTGCTAGTGATATTTTGGCTGCTGTTAAAAGGTGGGTGCATAGGCAGGCTTTGTGGCCTGACAATGTGAATTCCACGTTGCTGGTATCCCCCAATAGTACGACCCCTGGGTACCAGGGGATTGTAAGGCCTGTTATTGATCCTATCTGATCAAGTACTCCTTGCCAGTATTTCGTAGCCTGCGGGCAGGTCCATAGCAGGTGGAACAATGTTCCCTCAATTGCACAGCATCTCCAACAATTCGGTGAAATGTTTGGGTTAGATTTGTGTAGCTGTACTGGAGTGATGTAGTATCTGTAACAAACCTTAAACCCTCTCTCTCAGTTGGTGACACATTGTAAGCTTTTGTGATTTCTTGTTCAGATCTTCCCCCATGCTTCAATGTCTATTGTTCGTCTAGGTCCTTCTCCCAGTTGGTCATATAATTTTCTTTGGTAGTGGGGTCTGATTTGTCCAGGAGTCGGTATATGGTAGATATTTTCTCTCTGGGTGGGGCAGATGTTAATGTTGGCTCCAATGCTGTAAGGTCCCTTGAGCCCTTCTCCTTAACATTCCGCTGGGATATCCAATGCCGGATCTGCAAAAATCGGAATCTTTCCCCTTCTGTGATTTTGAATTTTGCCTTGCAGCCTTCAAATGTGAGTGGATTGCCACAACAAAGTCTGAGATCTTCCGGAGGCCCCTGTTTTGCCATGTTCGAAAAGCTCTGAGATTGGAGCCCTGGTGAAAACTCAGGATTGTGAGCGGGCCTAGAGTCCCCGTGCAACCCCATTTCTGAGCCACTGCTTTCCCATTTGCCACCGTATTGTGGGTTGCTGATGGGGGGGCCAGATTTTGGCTGGGCCTTTGGGGCTTGGATGTGTCGGAGGTCGGCTAGGGGGATTTGCACCATGCCTCCTCTATCTGCTTCCAGTATGGTGGGTCTGATGTTGGTCCATATGAATGCATGGGATAGCTGTGCTGCTCGTCTGTACCTGGCCACACCTGGAGCTCCCAGTCCCCCTGAATTTCGGCCCAAGTCATGATTTTCTTTGCTATACAGGGTTTTTCCCCTCCCCCTATGAATTTCAATATGACTTTCTGTAAGGAGTTTAGTTCACTCTCCGGGATATGTGTTGGGATTGCTAGGCAGTGCTAGATTAATCTAGGCACAAGGTTCATCTTTATCACCGCTATGCTGCCCAGCCATAAGATCTCCTTTGTACCCCAGTGTTTTAGATCTCTCTGCAGGTCCTTGATTGCCGAAAGTTGGTCTGATAGGTGGTCTTTAGGAATCTGGACCCCTTGGTATCCGAACGCTGTCTGCCCATGGGATGGGCAGCCTGGGGCTCAGCTGTTACTTGAGTGTGTCGAGCTCCTCCAGTAAGGGAGCCATCGATGAGCCTGGCTGGGTTATTGTTAACAGAACATCGTCAGCATATAATGCTGCTTTGTATTCCCTGCCTCCCACTGTGAGCCCCTGGATATGTTTCGCATGACCCTTCCTGTGAAAGGTTCCATGGATAACGTAAACACCATGGGATACAACAGGCAGCCTGACATGTGCCCCTATTTATAGCAATATTTTCAGATCTCATCCAGTTCACTCGCAATTGAGTGGCCGGGTACTGGTAGTTCGCCATTATCCACTTTGTGATGTCTAGTCCAAGACCCATGTGGGCAAGGGGGAGCTTAATATATTCCTAGTTCACGAAGTCGAACGCTTTGTGGGTGTCCAGGGAAATAACCCGCATATCTGTCCCCTGGCGGTTTGGCACTTTCAGTGAGGTCTAGCGTTCTAATATTTCATGCTTCCCCCTTCCTGGAATGAACCCTGTCTGACCCCTGTCTATCATGTTTGGGAGAACTGTTCAGTCTTGATGCTAGGATTTTAGAATACATCCTCCTGTCTAGGTTCATGACTCTAATCGGTCTATATGAGGACACCTGCTCAGGGTCGTTCCCTGGTTTATGAACTAGTATAGTGCGTGGTTTTGCCTTTGATTTGGTCACCTTGCCGGTTGCCAGGGATGAGTTATATACGTGGGCGAGCTGAGGGGCTAGGATTTGTGTATGTTTTATAGAATTTTGTCGTTAGCCCGTCTGGCAGTGTTCTTCAGGGATTTGATACTGTTGGATACTTCCTCTACCGATATTGCGACTTCTTGGTACTCAAGCTGGGATTTCATATTTGGTGCTATATACGATTGTAAATATTGCAAGCTTTGGGGGTTGGCTTTCCGGTTGAGGCAGTGGGCCCGATATGATTGCTCGGTGGTGGGCTATTAGGGTATCCATCTTGTCTGTGCTTGAGTATTGGGGATACCATCTTCCCTGAGGAGGCATGATGTTACTTTTATGTACCCGTTGCAATTTATAGGCTAATATGCGGTTTGGATTGTTGCTTTCGTGATAATCAAATTGTTTAGTGAATGCTAGCGATTTGGCCGAACGGTTCGCCCAGTGGACCTCCTAAGGCTATTTTCAGTTCCCCCCTCTGACTTCCTCGTATGGTGGATTTTCAGCTCCTTCTCCAGCGTCGATACTTTGTGCTCTAGAGTGTGCACTTGGATCTTAGAGATCTGGTGGTGTTCGGCAGCTGCGCTTATAAGTGTTCACCTAATCACTGGTTTCATGGCCTCCCAAATCGTCCCAATAGGTGTGCTGGGAGTTGTATTTTCTCTGAAATAGTTGGCCAGCATATCTCTCACCTCTGCTCTAATGGTTTCATCTAGTAATATGGAGTCACTGAGCTTCCAGTATCTTGGGGGTGAGGAGGTGGGTAGGGGGGTGTGTATGGTGTATGGGTGACCCTCTGATTGATAGGTCTGCAGACACTGGGGTGTGGTCAGAAATAATCCTGGTGTGGATATCTATTTTCCTTAGACAGGGCAAGAGGGCCCCGGTGATCAGGAGTAGATCGATCCGAGAGTGGCCTTCATGCACGTTGAAATAAAAGGTGTAATCTCTTACTCCCATGTTGGCCAGTCTCCAAGCGTCCACCATTTCAATTTCTCACAGGGTTTTAGCGAGAGCTAGGGCATGTGTAAAATCTGCATTAGATGGGGGGAGGGTTTTGTCTGTTAGTGGGCCTGGGACCATGTTAAAGTCTTTGCTGGTGAGGAGGTATCCCGCTGTAAATTTCAATGGTGCTGGGGACCAGGTCCCGCAGAAATTTCTCTTGGCCAGTATTTGGGCAGTAGATCCCAGCTATAGTGATTGGTTGCTCAGATATGTATCCCTTCGGCAGGAGGTACCTGCCTTCGGGGTCCCTTTTTACTGTGGGCTCTGTGAGCAGGAAATTATCGCTAAGGATCGCTACCCCACGTTGGGTAGGCCTTTTTGAATCGCCTGAATCTGTTGAGACGCTCGTCAGCAGCTAATAAGTCTCTTGGAGAATTATTATATCCCCTGCAAGGGCATTAAGTCTACCCTCTACCGACTTCCGCTTCCCCGGGAATTTGAGGCCCTGTATGTTCCACATAATAATGCGTATGCTCTTTCCTAATCTGATCCCATGGGGCTTATGGGTGGATTTAGCTATGGGCGTCTTAATACTGGGCCCACTGTTAGTGTCTCGGGGTGCCCCTTTCTGAGAGTGTGTGCGTGTACGGTCTGCGTATGTCTGAGTTGCATAGTGCTGGGTTTTCAAGGAACTCGTAGTGTGCCTCCTCCCCCAATCCCCGCTCCCTCCCACCCCTACCCCAAACTATTAGGTGTGTGACCAGCTTCACCCAACGGGGTAATTAGCTGGGCCCCATCATCGAACCGTTAGAAAGCCAACGTGGCCCCTATGCCGTCAACGGGACAGCAGGAAGTGCATTCATGTGCCGAGGTGAACCTGCATATAGTGCTCCAGTTGCACCGAGGTGTTTGTGTTTAGGTGCACAGGGATGTTACCGTTGTGTATGGGGGGGCCCCTTTGCATGCCCCTCTAGTGGTTGTGTAAGTGGTGTTCCGACGGGTAGGCCGCAAAGCGGAATCATATGCTCAGGTTAACTAATCTGAGCCTCTGAGCCTTCGCCTCCTATTGACTGGAGACCAGGTGCTGATGGATGACGTTTTAGCTCGATTTTCGGCGGGTGCTTCTGATTCAGAGTCTCTGCTTTCCGCTCCCAACACCCATGAATTTCTTTGCCTCTTTAGGGGTGCGTATTTGCCTTAGAGCGCCCTCCCATGTAAAATGTCCGATTCTGTAGCCATTCTGTAAGATTCCTGAGATCTTTCTGCTTCTGCAGGGTGGAGTTTGCTAGGTCTTGATACAGCGAGAGGGTCGCTCCTCTGAAGGTGATCTTAGTTGCTCTGGCCTTCCTCATTGTTGCTTTCATTTTGAAGAAGTGAATCGGCGCTAGTACATCTGGTGGTGATGAGGATGCTTGTCTCAGAGCTGTACGATGGACTCGGTCTATCTCCAGGGGAGAGCTGTCCGTGAGAGTAAGGATACATCTAAACGGGTCACTTGTAAAGCCTTCCAGTTCCGAGTCGGCAATTGCTGTAGAGACCCCTCCGAGGTGGATATTATTTCTCCTGGAGCGGTTTTCCACGTCATCTTGCTTAGCCTCGAGCAGCTCGCATCTTGCTTCCAGGGCTGTGATGCGGTTCAGGCCCTTTTTCAGTTCGAAGGCGTTACAGCACAGGTTGTTTTCCACGTCTCTGCGCTTTTCTACCTCTTCCATCCTTTTGTCCAGCGCCGTGATCTTCGTAACCTCTTCCGTTCCTTTCTGGATCTCTTTTGTTATGGCTGACCGCAGGTCTTTGAGGTCTGATTTAGTCGCCGATTGGATTGACTCGGGCACGTCGGGGGTGATGGTTACCTCGGCGGAGACCCCCTGTATTTGGTAATTTTTCTTCGCTTTCTCCTGGGATGGAATGTTTATCAGGGCCGCAATGTCAGTCTGTTTTGTCACTTTCCTGCTTTTTGCCATGGCTTCTGCGGGGGATTCGAAGGGTCCTTGTGGTGTGGGGGGTCTCCTTGCCCCGGGGCCTCGTCCCTGGTGCCCCCTGCTGATCTATGTGCCTTGCTACTGTGCTTCTGCCCCCTCCCCGTCCAGGCGCCTTATTGCAGCAGATCCTTTTTCGGTTGGCCCCCACCTACTCACATGCAGCTGGCTGGATGCTTCGTTATTTTAGCTGTCTAGTGGGGCTCCATTTGGTGGTGCGAGGGTTTCAGTATGGGCCAACTGGAGCTTTTGCGTTGTGGAGGCGAGGGCTTATACAGATTGGAGCTGCGCCCGTGGGCCTTCTGCGGCTGTATATCCCCTCCAGGTTGTGTCCCCTGGTAGGCTGTGGGGGGGGGCAAGTGCTCTGGTATGCCGGGTCGGGGCTTGCTGGCTGCTTCCACCGCCCAGTGCAGGCTGACTGGCGGGGATCCTGGAGCGAACACTGCCTCGGCAACGAGCGGGGCTGACAGGCTCCTTCTCGAGGGTTGGTTCGCTATTGCCTCATATTCTGCTTTGTGGGTGTAGGGGTACCGGGACACTCCACCGTTGTTCTGTTGCTGCGCTACTCTGGACGGCGGTTGATGCTCACTGGATGCTCCCCTCGCCCGGTGAGGGATGACTCTGTGGGGAACGGGGGGGGTTTGTCCGGAACGAATGTTGCATCAACCACGGGTCGGGCAAGCCAGTTCCGCCTTACTTGCTGGGGACGCCACTGGAGGCTCTGTAGGGTTATGTTGCGTGTGACATGTTGGTGCTCGGGTCTTTTCAGTGATGCACTGTGCTCGCTAAGGTCGTATTAGGAGGCCCGTCCACAGCCACGCCCCGACTCCGCCTCTTCCTGCTGGGCATGGAACTCCTGGGCTCTCCGCCCGCCATCTGTTCCTCTGCTGCATGCCAGCAGATCCCGATGGCGGTTTTAGGTCTCAGGTGCTAGTTGGTGGTCCCGGACCATGCGTACCGCATGCAGCAAGTCTTCGTAGTCCCCGTGGGGGGGGGGGGGGGGTGTGTGTGTTCAGGCTTTAATAGGGCCTTTACCTCGTGAATATGGGTTCTGATGATGGGCCCAGCCAGGAGCTTTCATAGAGCCATGCTGCTCGTATTGGCTCCAAGCCACGCCCCCGGACATTTCCTTTTCTAAGAATGCCTTTGCCTTGCCTCTTTGTTCCCTGGGCCATTTTGTCACTATATATTTCCTCAGCTATGGAGAGGACTCCGTTTAGGTTTTGTCCTTCTTGTAAGTCCAAATTTCCCTGGAAGGATAAACACTCAGTATAATCGGTGTCTACCCCTTAATAACGACAAGACGGTTTGTGTGGCTTGCCAGCTCCTGCGTCCGAAGACACTGAAGGAGCGCTGTGTTAAGTGATGAGTGGCCTACGGAATGTTGCAGGCAGGGTCTAGTTCTCCGGCTGCCACAACAGCCGATTTTGACGAGGGGCTGAGTGACGAAAAGGCCTCCGATTCGGAGGCGATTGACCTCTCCTCAGAGCATTCCCGCTCCGCGTCATCTGTCCCCAGCCCCGCCAGGCAAGACTCTGGTCTGGCTAAGGGTACTGTACACCCCGGTGGCAAAGACGCACATGCTTCACACACTAAAACACAACCCCAGGGATGTCTTCGACGAAACAGTCGAAGCGGTCCATGGCACCAACGGGCACAACCAAAATTTGGGCTGTGCCCGCCAATCGTCGGAATCTGCAGCCCTCCCTGGAACTGGACCCTCTAAATTGAAGGGCACTGCCTCCAATATTCAGGAGTCCATCGAGACGCATCGGAAGAAAGCGTCCACAGTCGAAGGCCATGGTTCCGCCGAAAGTAACCGCGCAACCGCAGGCCTCAACTTCGTAACTTCCCGACTCTGAGATGATTACCGAAAGCATTGCTTGGATTATTTCGGCGAATGGTCAGAAGCAACGGTCAAAAGATTTGTCGAGACCCAAGGATTCATTGAAATCCATGGATAGGCCGAAGGATTCACTGGAACCCACAGAGAGGCCTAAGGACAAACGAATGGACACGAATAACAGTCGGTCCCTCAAAATGACTTTTCGGAATGCACTGTAGTGATTTCCTCAACGTTACAGGAGAAATCTCAACATTTGGCGACAGAATATCCATTACATGAGCCCTTTCACCCCCTGGACCACTCTGGTTAATCTATTTGGAAAGGGAGAAATTTGAGGGATGGCTACAGAGATTTGTAGAACTCTGAGAAATCCACGCCCAAAAGGCCTAGAGAGAATTCCCCCCCCCCCTCCCTGTGGCTAAGCTTCAAAAAGTCTTTGACCATTCTCAAGAGGAAGAAGAGTATATTTATGACCTCATGGAGGAGGAGGTTCCTGTGGACCTATACAATCAAGGATGATAACCTTTGCTGACACTGAGGATGTTCATTTGGACTCCGCTGAGGGTTGGGGGGGGACAACCCCGATGCGGTTGATCCTCAGCTTTGGCAGTCATCTAATCCAACACCGGAACCTGATGCCTTGTGCTTGGATTACCCTCCAACCACACCCACTGGTCAAGCCTCCCCGGTTGATGACTGAATGGTGTTCAATGCCATATTAAGGAAAGCAGCGGAACATTTCCAAATTGCTAACCCGGTCGCTGTTTCAGAAGCTGATTTTTTTGGAGGACATACTAAAAGAAAAACCACAGGCCAGCCAAGCTATTCCTCTGATCAATTCGATCCAAAAAGCGGTTGGCCCCTTTGACGCTTGCCCTAACTAGAGCAGTAAATCCTAGGGTCGAAAAATAGTTTTGACCTCCGCACCCCCCCACCCCCTCCCTCCCAATATCCTTTACATCAGGGGCCATGCTACTCCAGATTCACTGGTAGTAACCACCAGGAAGAGAGCACGAGTTCCCCGATCAACTGGGGAGGCACCCCCTGAAAAGGAGTGCAAGAGGCTATATGGTCTAGGGAAAAGGGTCACGATGGCTGCAGCCTTTTCCACTCGCATAGTAAATAATACAGCCTTGTTGGCCAGCTATGCTGATGTACAATGGGCCATGCTACATGAGGGCCTTCAAGAAGTCCCTGAACCGATGCGAGCTCACCTGCTCTCCACTGTGGCAGAATGCAGGCATGTTAATCAGATTATCCTCAAAACTACTTGTACGCGGCAGAGACAGCTGGCAGATGCTTGGCTCAAGGTACTCTCCTGAAGAGGCACGCCTGGTTATGCAACTCTGGTTTTAAACTAGACACTCCAGCCTCATTGATAAATAAGCCGGTGGAGGAGACTAATTTATTTGGAAAGGCACTTGACGAAGCGATCTAAACTGATCTGATTCAGGGTCTTGAGGGTGTAATTCTCTTTCTTAGCGGAGTCCTTTTCTGAGGAGGACAGCGGATCTAAACGTGCCTTTCGTGGTCAACATTTCCCTCAGAACCAATACAGCTCTGGAAATAATTGGTCCTCTACCCAAGGAGCCAAAACCTACACCACCCCGTATCCCTCAAGAGGCCAACCACGACATAAAGGAAGATCGGAATTCTACCCCTCGAGGCTCCCCCGGCTTCAGGCCAAACATTTCCTGCAGATCTGGATCCCCTCCATGCCTCAGTTGGGGGCTGGCTAACATCATTTCTTCAAGCATGGGAGGGGATAACCACAGACCAGTGGGTACTGAAGACCGTTGCCCACGGGTACTGTATAGAATTCTGCCAGTCCCTCCCCCACCCCCCCCTTCCCCCCCAATTCAGACCTCCACGAGCATGAAGCCTGACGCCAAAACATCTCTGCATCCTGCTACAAGAAGTCAAGACACTGCAGGAAAAGTGTGCCATAGAAGTCGTGCCTCTTCTACAGGTAAGCAAGGATATTTATTCAGTGCACTACCTTGTACCCAAAAAGGATCTCACCCTGTGCCCTGTACTAGTTTTGCAACTAGCGAACAAATTTGTCAAGCCCCAAATGTTTCACATGGTCACTCTGTAGGAGGTAATTCCCCTGCTCTCTCAGGGGGATTACATGGCAA
Source organism: Ambystoma mexicanum (assembly GCF_040938575.1). NCBI lineage: Eukaryota > Metazoa > Chordata > Amphibia > Caudata > Ambystomatidae > Ambystoma > Ambystoma mexicanum. Next base: position 675,093,118 of record NC_090924.1, on the reverse strand, counting down.
CATTGGATATGAAAGATGCCCATTTCATATTTCAATGTTGCCGGCGCACAGAAAATACCTCAGATTCATAATGCAAGAGACGTGCTATCAGTTCAAGGTACTACCTTTCGGCATAGCCTCAGCACCAAGGGTGTTTACAAAGGTACTGGCAGTGGCTGTTATGGAGGATTCTCATAAATGGCTGATTTCCCTTGCCTAATGAGTCTCTCAGCAGCTTTGCTGGATTTCTAGGATTTTTTTTTTCACCTGGTAAGAGTGAGCCTTTTTTCCCACTCTTACATGTGTTTTGCTGTGTTTTTAATTTTGTGTGATCTTGGGCACTGGAGCCTCACCTACTCCATGAACACCAATTTTTGTGTTACACAGCACCTTCAGTGCAGTGACACAGGGTTGTCTTTGAGACTTCCCACTGGCTCAGTTTTTCTGTGGCTGACTACTGTCCCCCAGAAACATGTAAAGTTGCCATTAACTTTATATTGTCACTTTAAACCACAGACCCAGTACACCCCATCTTACATGGTGTATTGGAAACTGTTAACTCTTGGGCCTTTTTGTCTGTGCCTCTTGGAACCTTGTTTTGCTCCCTTAACATTTAGACTTAGCTGGTGGCAGTGGTATCTACCCTAACTTTTCTACCGCGATTATATTGTATAATAGTGATATTGTTTTAGGCCATTATATTGGCCTCGAACAGAAACCCGCTTGACAAAATGCATTTTATTTTGGTTCCTGCTGGGTTTATTCACCATTTCTTTTTGATAGTCTTTCTCGTGTTTCTCTCTGCGCGCCAAACCCGGCGATGACTCCTTTGTTGGCTGTCTTTTCGCGGGCTTCTGCACAGAAGCCCTCCTTAAGGCGCCTGATAGTATAGGTAGGCAGGATGTGAGGGAGTGATCTTCGGACCCCTGCCATGGGTTCCCTTGGTAACCCAAGTCGCACTCTTGCCTGATTGGCTAAGGGGACTGGCCTTGCCAGGCCAGCCACCCTGTTGTGTGATTGACAGCCAGGCTGTATGAATGAATAAAGTAAAACTGCATAAAAAGCAGGTCTCTGGGACTGGAAAGGCAGTCTCGCCACTGGAACGAAAGAACCAACGAACTGGAAGAAGAGGACCCCTACCACGACTGAACTCTCCGGTGCAGCCCTGCTGCAAGTCTGAATCGCCAGAATCCGACAACAAAGATCCTCCAGGAAAACCTCTTCACTTGAGCTGGTGGGACCAACCAGTTCGCCCAAACTACAAGCCAGGAACCCTCCTCTGGTCAAATTCGTTGTACAGAGCTACAGTGGCCGGATAGCCAGGAAGGTTGGACCCTGCTTGGGTTTTAATGAGCGCCCCTTTTATTTGTTGTTTTGCTCTGCTGCTGGTTGCTTCCCTGGGTGACGCAGGACCCCCAGTCACCCTACTTCGTGTCAGTAGTTTCAGGAACCGTGAGCCTGCTGGAACCACCAGGAACGTCTGCCTCGGCTACAGCTCCCTCTCAGTTTTATGGTACTGTGCAAATCTGGTTGTCCGTTTCGTTCAGCCGCGGTGAACGTTTTTGAAATCTTTCTCCAATCCGAGGGCTTGTCCTTCTCTTCTCTTTGAACTAACTTTTCTACCAACCTCGTCCAGAATCTGTGCCACAAACTTTACCGCGAACTACCCTGAACTGTGTGATCTTGAGCAAACTACTTTAGAGCCATTGACTTTGGCCCTAAGCCTTTTCTATCCAATCTCCTCACTGTAGTCTCTCTTGTTCAATTGCCTGAGTACCTACCTGCTGGTTTTGCCTAAGTTCTGTTAACTTTGTCTTATCCTCCCTTTTAAATTGCTGGAGTACCATTTTGCTCCCACTTCATTTTGTGAGCTTAACCTGTCTGTAATTTAAGGGTAGGGGTGTGCTGTATTTATGATTGTGATTTTTAACTTGCTTAGAATAGTGGAATGTTAAACACCTTTTGAGTAAATAGATATTCTTTTACTTGGTTACAAAATGGACAGCAATTACTATGATTCAGGCAAACACTGACTCAAGGTTTCTATTTGTACTGCTCACTTACTCTTGAGATAAATCTGGCTGCCCTGCTACTGCTACCACCATAACTGTGTAGTACAGGCTTGTACCAAAGGTGAAATTGTTCTGTCACTTGTAGTCTTAATTGTGTGTAGTGTTCGCAAAGGGTACTGCATATAATTCTGCCTAACAGGCAGCAGCACACCTCTGCAGGTTATCCATCCCGTTTTATCCTTACCTTGACAACTGGCATATAACTGGAGTCTTACGAAACATGCCTGTCAAATACCCAAAAGATGATAGACCTCTTATTCAGCCTGGGATTATCCATCAACGTGAAGAAGTCCAGCTTATACTCCAGTCAAGTGAAGCAGTTCCTAGGGGCTCTAATTCGAAAAAAAGACGGCCTTGTCTGCCCCTCCAAGAGGGTCCAAAACATGCTGGTTCAGATACCTCAATATGTAGTCTGTCGAGGTGACTGTACGCAAGGCTATGCGACTGTTAGGAATGATGGGGTCATGCATTTATTTGGTTCCTCATGTGCGCTTGCGTCCAATGCAGGAGTGGCTCAACAGCCAGTGGTGTCAGGCCAGCGGACAATGGGACAATCTAGTGGTTGTCTCGTTAGCCCTTGTTCTCTTGCCACGATGGTGGTTGAGGGAGAACCACTTAAAGTAGAAATCCTTCAGCACCCCTGCACTGGAGGCCACTCTCACTACAGACACATCTCTCACAGGGTGGGGAGCTGTCCTGCTTCAACAGACAGCGCATGTAGTTTGGCCGTCAGACATAGCATCCAACCACATAAATATGTTGGAACTGTTGGCAGTATTCAAAGCACAAAGATTTTCAGACACAACTGCAGTGGAAGATGGTCCTGATCTTCTCAGACAGCACCACAGCCATGTACTAACTGAACAAACAGGGAGGCACTCACTTTCCATGGCTGTCCAAACTGTCCCAGAACATTTGGAAGTGGGCTCTCAAACACATGGTCCTGTTATCACATGTTCCAGGGGAACTCAATCTTCTGGCAGACGTGCTCAGCAGAGATTTCCCACTACCCATGGACTACGAATGGGGATTACTCAAATGCATCGTCTCCAATGTTTTTGGAGAATGGGGCTTCCCAGAGATCGACTTGTTAGCAACTCTGGAGAAGGCTCAATGCTAAGACTATGCCTCCAGGTACCCCTAGAACCGCTCCAAGGGGAACGGACTCTGGATCACATGGTCAGGGAAATTTGTTTAAGCTCCCCCTCCCCACTACTCAACAAGATAGTGCACAAGATGCACCAGGAACCAGTCACCATGATATTGGTGGCCCCCATGTGGGCCTGCCAACCCTGGTTCGTTTATCTGATGGAGATGTATCTCTCCCCCAGTGAAACTACCTTGCCCGTATAACATGTCTCAGGACAAAGGGGAGACACTTCACCCATGCCCACAAACATTGAACTCCGCGGCCTGTCTCCTGAGGTCCTAGAGTTCGGACACCTACGACTCCCTCAGAGATGCATGGACATACTTAAGGAAGTGAGGAAACCTAACGCCCGATATTTCTATTCCAGTAAATGGAAACACTTTATCTGGTGCAATACCAAGGGCATCAATCCCATTGACTGCTCCCCTACTCGCATTGTATTGATCTTGACTCAATTGCTTGACTCCGGCCTGGTTTTTAATTCCCTTAAGGTTCACTTAACTGCTGCTCTCAGCCTACACTACGTCACAACAAAAGGTGTCATGGTGGAAGATACCAGATAAGGCTTTCATGGAAGGGGTCAAGAGGATTCACCCTCCACCCCCTAATTTCATATTCAGCTCCCGGATGGGTCCTGAATGTTGTATTAACCAAACCTATGGGGTCTCCATTTGAGCCTATGCATAAGGCAAGTCTCAAAGATCTTAACTATAAGACAGCCTTCCTAGTGTATATCACTTCTATAAGAAGGGGTAGTGAACTACATGCTGTTTCAGTTCTAGAGCCTTTCCTTACAGTTCAGAGATGAGGAGGTTCCGCGCACTCGCTGTCGTTTTGCGCCTAAATTTATCTGCAAGTTACATTTGAACCAATCAATAGAACGATCTACTTTCTTCCACAACACTAACGACGTGGCCGAAAGAAGCCTACATACATTAGATGTGCATAGGGCAGTCCTGTTTTACCTGGACAGAAGTAAACCACTGAGAAAGACAAACCAATTTTTCGTTTCCGTGGCAGGTGGTAGAGAAGCAATCCTGTTTCTAAATAAGCAATCTCAAGGTGGATTGTCAAATGCATCACACTCAGTTTCTCTCTTGCTAAGAGAGAACTGCCCTTCAAGCCTAGAGCACACTACTAGGGGCACTGGGGTTCTCCTAGAGTCCATTTGCTAAGCGGCAACCTGGAGTTCTGTACACAACTTTTACAAAACACTATTGCCTAGATACTCATTCTAGGTCTGACTCTCAGGTGACACAAGCAGTACTAAGACATCTTTTCACTACTGTTCCTTCTCACAACCCACCTCCAACTCCCGGTACTGCTCGCTAGTCTATGCACAGCATGTGATTCTAAGCAGAACAAGAAGCATCAGAAGACCCGCATTACTCACCGTAATGGCAAATCTTATGGTTGCATCTGCTTAGATTCACGTGCTCCCACCCTTCCTCCCTGCTCGGGTGGAAGGAACATAGACGTTTTACTACTTTCTCTTTTATGTACTCCCTCTCGATAGTCATTAGGATCCCTCAAGGCAGAAAAAATACAATCGTAGGGACCTCGACGTGAGGGATCTTGGGTACACTACACGTCATGGATAGTGTTACAGGCACGCCAATGTTGGCGTCCCCTTTCAATCCTCGAATGACGAGATGCAATACTCTGCGGTTACCACTGGATGTTGGACCATATGCACAGCATGTGAATCTAAGCAGATACAACTGTCAGAAATGCTGTTACGGTGAGTAATGCATGTCCTACTAAGCAAGCTCAGATTAAATGCTAGGAAAATTACGCCATGCAGACCAAACCGACACACCACTAGACATGCACTAGAGTGTAGGCTCTCTACGTCGAGGATCCGTGGTCTGGGTTCACTAGTGACTCCGAGAAGCCCTGTGTTGCAGCACCTGGCCTTCAGGTCTGACTATTTGGTCAGCAATGGAGAAGCCCCCTGGCAAAATTCTCTAAACTTTGATCGACGTAACCACACTGCATCTTGGTTGCAGCCACTCTAAAAGCTTTAAGGGGGCCTGTCTCTACCTCAAAACGGAAGGAGTCGGTGAACACATTGTCAAGCGTGGTACGTGATGCCAGGAAACGAAAGCACATTCCACGTCAAACACAAACATGGATAGTCTGTCCCTAGTGTCTAAGAAAATACTTACTTTCCAACAAATAGCAAGGGTGGAGAAGGACACCTACACAGAAAAAGGGTTCACAATCGCTACGACTGCATCAAAAGACCCAAGATGACTGCCAAGAGTTAGAGGAAGATTAGTCTGTGGGGTATTTGAAGGATACAATGAGAATAGTGTCCTTAATGAAAAAATAGACGGTTGGGGAATCTCATATTGAGCAACATGTGTAGACTGAATAAGATGTAAAGAATGGACACTCAAATGCACAAGACCTCCAAAACAGTTCCAAGCAGACATTGGAGGGATGGGGGTAAAATACACTGAACCTGATCACTGTCCTACCCGATGAGGAAAATCCTGCAGTGACTTCTTCACCAATAGAAGATTTCTGATGCACTGCCCTAATTAAGAGGGCAGATCAATGCTTTTTGCCTCAAGGCCAAGTAGTCTGATGAAGACACTGATTTCATAGACATTTGGTATTTCACTGCCAAGTTCAGTGAAACAGTGTATTGCTCCCTTACTCAAGCCAGTCAAAATGACCGTGAACTCTCATAAAGAAATATTAGCCATGTATATTCGAAGATGGTGGGCCCCATATTCACGATTTGTGACTGCCAGAAAAAAGGCCAATGTACTTCATATGTAGTGAGTACCTTCGAGATAAAGTAGGCAAAAGTATTGCTTTGGTTGCAAGGGGGCAACATGGTGCTGGCTAGAATTGTCATTTCTGCCTAAAATGGGGTTTCCAAAATTGACCCTGGAAGTGTATTTTGGCACAGCAATTTATTTTGGTGAACAGGGAAGACAGTGAAGTCAAGCCAAACCCAATCCAGGTTGGTAGCAATGCAACAAGACCTAGACCTATGGTTTTTGAGATTGGTCTATGGCTACAAGAGCACTCCAATAATTCCACTTGGAGAATTACCAAAAATAAGGCCTTTAAAATACCCACGTGGCGATGAAACCTTCGTGTAAGTAATGTCTAACTACTATAATGGATTGGGTCCTCCCACGTATTCCTCATCTTTGATATTCAAGTCTGCTTGCAGCTTGCTTTGGGAAAAAATGTCATAGGGTTGAGCGTCGGGTCTTAGTCTTCGATGGCCTCTGTAGCGTCCCTTGTGACGTCAACGCTTGTATAAGAAGCACATGTACTGACCGTTGCCTTAATTCTGTTTTTTCCGTATTGCTGCATGCTTCGGAGCTACTTGCCATCAGAGAATTTCGATGATGTTTTTCATATATTTTGAATGTCATCGACACCAAAGACAGGCTTCAAGCGGTGTTGACTGTGGAGCCAAGCTGTATATCGCAGACCCTCACTGCGTCTGTCTGTGGTCCTTGGGGTTGGGTCACAGTCGACTGTGGCTCTTGTCAATCCATAACTGTCAAGGCTTTGCGGGAATAAAAGGAGAAGCTCAATTGCTGGGGAGACTCTTCGACACAAGTCAAAGGAGTCTTCCTTGACGCACAAGGAAGAGGCCGTGTCTGTCCCCTCTTGAAGCATCATTCATCTACGGTACGGAAGCCGCCTTTGAAGGTATCGAAGCAGCTATCCAGCATGGGGTCTGGTATGTTTTCACATGCTCATGAATATTCCCTGTCAGGCCGGGCATCCTCTGTGAAAGAAAAAAGTTCACTTTCACTCCCAAACTGTCTTCTCCTCTAAACCAATCACTGAACTGAGTCATACTGCCCTCTCCCTAAGCCCCTCCTCTGGCAGCCATCTTCAGATTTTTACTGCACATTCAAGTGCTGGGAGTCCTCGTCTTTTGCTCTGAGCTTTTCTACATTTTTGCGATTTTTCCGATAAGTTTCGATTTTTGTCAAATAGAGCCTAAAGGGCAAGGATCGTTGAGAGTTTGATCAATGATTCCAGAAGGCCATCGGGCCTACATTGCATGCCGGCCCATGTTGGCGAAGGAGGGAGGATCACGCTTCAAGCTCAGCTTCAGCTGCGGATTGAGGAACGTGTTTGTGGTGGACAAACACTTCAGTGCCTGTACTGTCTCCATCCGGACCACAGGGAAGCGGATTGTTGGATTCTCCAAGTGCTTAATTTGGGTGTAGAGGAGCACTCCTTAATTCTATGAACCTTAATGTAAACTCAAATGCTTACTTATAAGAATTAAATACAAACTTAGGTGCTAAACAGAGTTTGATTCTGGGCTACAGAATCTGAATAAACAGTGGTTTGAAAGATCACTTCAGCAAAAATGATCATACTCTGTGCACACTTTTAGGCATGGACATGCAAAACACATTGTCTTAGTGCAATTTTTGCTTTCACATTTTATTCTTAACCAAAAACAATGACCCTTGAATGTCTGGGGTAGTATCTCTATTCAGTTTCGTTAGTGATTCAAAAAATACCTATTTTACAACAATGTTACATACAGTCTCGTGTTTAAAACAATTTTCAATAAACCAAACAATATGTCCGTGTTTTCACAGCTTTTTCAATCCGAAAGTGTTTCTAATATCTCTTTAACACTTTTTCTTGTTGATCTTTATAGTTTAAAGTCCATAATTCTCAAATGAAATCAAGGGACTATTGATCAAATAGTCTCTTATCTTTCCGTTGATGCACAACGCGTTTCGGGCTCTCTTAGCCCTTCATCAGGTGCGACCAAATTCTATACTTCAGTCTAACGTATCTGAAAATTAAATATATATTTCTATTTAGAACCTTAGTTCATGTCCCATAAAGCTTCACAATTTCTTTTGACTAAATAGACCAATGTACCTGTAATACTGTGGATCTCTCCCATCTGTCAGTCTCTAATACTTGTGACTTTCATTCCAGTATCGTTTATTCATCAACTCTTGTATTTGTCTTGAGTATTACGCCTGATCTGTGAAGAATGAATGACGTGGTTTTTCTACATGAATTTTGAATGTTTATGAGCGGGTTTGGTGAAGGTGAAAGGGGCTGACCCGATCCAGGGGACCCCGGCTGTGCCCAGGCTGCCCCTACCCCGAGGCGGGAGGCCTCCGCCAAGCCGGTGGAGAAAAAACTGTAGAGGATGCCATCCCTAAACCAGAGACCGACGCCTCAGGATGCAAAACAAGGGTGTGGGGTGTGGAGGCCTCAAACGTGCTCCAGAGCACCCATATTTCTTCCTCGGAGGAGGACCTGGTGTCCATTCACACAGCCCCAGAGGACATGGGGAATAACGGCAGAAACATCGAGGGGGACTACTGTGGGAATGCAGACTACTTGGGCTCTGGGCCCAGTAAGCCTACCCCCGTACACCGCCCAGGGATGTATGGCTTATCGCTGGACATCCTTTCAACTCTCCACACCCTGGTGGCGGAGATCCAGCAGAGGATACCGACAGCACCTCTGGCCCCGGTTGAGCCAGGCCCGCCATTTGCAATTAAGAGAAAATGGCATCCTACGCTACTTCATCAACCTCCTCGCATGCCCTCTCCCTCTAGCGATACAGGGACAGACACAGCAACTACGGTCATGGAAAATGGCAGGGTTTCTCAGCCGCCGAGGGCTTCTCCCCCGGACGAAGTGGTGGTGTTCCACGCCATGGTCACCTGCGCATCTGAGCTCTTCCAACTGACACCAGAAGATGCCAAGAAGGAAGGGTTCCTTTACCAACGACAGGAGGCCAAGAGGAAGACCATTCTAGCGGTGCCTCTCCTGGAAGACATTTGGGATGAGGGCCTGGCGCTGATGAGAAACCCATCCTCAGACCCAGCGAAAAGGGATAGGCTGGAGAAGTTCTGGGTACAGAGTCCGCACCCAAGTGCCTACTGTCGCAGCCCTTCTCGGACTCGGTGGTCTTGTCGGCTGCGAGAAAGAGATCTTCTAATTCCTCATCTTCAGCCTCTGTTCTCCCGTACAGAGTGGTGAAGAAGTTCGACGCTGTGGGTAGGAAAGTGATCTACTCAGTGGTGACAGTCAAGACAGCAAATGTGCTTGCGATCCTGGCCAGATAAGATGGCCTGCTGCTGGAATTTATGCCCGACAAGCAGGTCGAGGTGCTTGTGATCCTTCAGGAGGGTGAGGTGCCATCGGACCATGCCATCACTGTGGCCCTGGACATCGCGGAAACAGGGTTCTGACAGATAGGGAACAGTGTCTTCCTCCGTTGTTGTGGCTGGTTGAAGGCACTAAACTTCCGTCAAGAGGTTCAAAGGAGGGTGCGGGACATTCCCTTCGGGGACAACCTGTTTGGGAAAGCCGTAGACAAATCTTTGCAGGCCATTAAGAAGGAAACAGATGGCCCGGGCACTCTTCAGCAGTATTGGCCATCCTTTTGTGGCGCCGGCCGAAAATCCGGCAGACTGTCGAAGGGTTTTGGTGAGGGCTCCCCTTCGTACCGTCAACCCTTGTGATCTACAACCGATGAGGCCTACAGGATCCGTTGCAAGGCTTTTGGTGCAGGTGGGCGGTCGATGCTCCCAAGGCCGCACACAGTCCCCTAAGCAAGATAGAACCGGCCAGGACATCTGGCCCCCACCCATGCACCCTGGTGGGAGGCCGGCTGGCGGACCTCGTAAGCGAGTGTGAAAAGGTCCCCACTGACAGATGGGTGCTGGACGCTGTTGCCCACGGACACACTCTAGAATTCCAGCAGAAGTGTCCACGAATACCATTGGTGATTCGGCAGGTGCAGCACATCCCTCAGCTCCTGCAGGAGGTACGGGCCATGTTAAGAAAAAAGGGCGATGGAGCGGGTGCCAAAGTGACTCCAGGGCTCCGGAGTCTACTCCAGATAATTCTTGGTTAAAAAAAAAAACACTTGGGGTTGGAAGCCCATTCTAGACCTGCAGCGTCTCAACAAACACTACAAGTCCCAACAATTCAGGATGGTCACGTTGCAACACGTGGTCGGACTATTAGAGGAAGGAGACTTCTCGACATTGTTGGATCTGGAGGACGTGTACTTCCATGTCCCCGAGAAGCATTTGAATTTCATGCACTTTGTAGTTCAATGAAGGCACTGCCAATTCAAGGCCCTTCACTTTGGACTGAAGTCGGCGCCTAGGGTGTTCATTAAGTGCCTGGGGCCAGTGGTGGCGCATTTGTGCCTACAAGGAGACGTGTGTACTTGTACCCCGACTGGCACATCCGGGCAAAGTCAAGGGCTTTAGCCATCTAACACACAGGGAGGACCACCCGGCTGCTGATCGATTTGGGATTTGCAGTGAAATATCCAAAATCATGTTTGATTCCATCGCAGAGCACGCTGTTACTTGGGGCCGTGCTCAACTCGGTCCCCTGCCTGGCGGCCCCCTCGGAAGCAAGGATTGCAACCATACTGGGCACAGTGCAACGGCTGTTGGCACTGAAGATCGCCACGGTGCGGACCATCAAGTCTCTGCTCGGTATGATGATGTGCATTTACCTGATTCGACTCTGCAGGTTGCAGATGCAACCCCTTCAGGCATTCCTTCGGTGCTCAGTGGATCCAGGTGTCAGAAGCTTTGCGGACAAGATGGTTCTTGACAATCACCCAACTGCCCCACCCCCGGTGCTCTCCAGAGAGGCGCAGGACCTGTGGTACTGGGCCGTCACCCAAGAGAAGTTCCTCATTTCTTTCCACCTGACGGGAGTCAAGAACACCCTCGCCGGCTCCCTCAGCATGGAGGTGGGCTCTTGCCACGAGTGGGAACTTTGAACAGGATCAAGTGGACAGTCTCTTCCTCAGATGGGGTAGACCCCACATCGATCGGTTTGCATCAGCGATGAATTCCGAATGCCAGAGATTCGCCCTAGGTTCCACCAGCCAGGGAGCATTGGGGACTCATGTTCCTTTCTGTGGGACGGTCTGTTTGTACATGGTCCCTCCATTGCCTCTCCTGTTGCGAATCATTAATCGACTCACTGTGCCGATGCAGGATGATCCTCATCGCCCAGGCGTGGCTGAGGTAGATTTGGCACCTGGATCTTCTCAGCCTATCCACATCTTCCCTCGGTAAAGCTGCTGGTGGTTGCGGATCTGCTCGCCAGAGAAGGAGGTGAAATCCTACATCGGGACCCAGGATCGCTGTACCTGAAGGCTTGGCTCCTGCAGCCTTAGAGTTTGGAGGGTACAAGCTGCCGGCGGACTGCAGGGAGTTCTTGGCCAGGGCCAGAGCGTCGACTCTGAAGTGCTATGGGCACAAGTGGAAACGTTTCGCAACGTGGTGCCGGACACAGAAAATCAACCCTCTGATGGTCACTGCCCCGCAGATACTGCTGTACTTTTTCTTGGCCAAGGCGGCGGCTGGTGTACGCCTGCATCAAGGTGCATCTGGCGGCTATCTTCCGCTACACCAGGTCTCTGGGACAGCCTTCTCTTTGGTCCCACCGTCTCATCAAGGAGTTACTCAAAGGGCTATTTTGATGGTTCCCACCGGTCAACATGGTGTACTGACCAGGCTCAAATGGGGACGGGGGGGGGGGGCCTCTCGATACTATACATAAGGCCCCTCTCGATACTATACATAAGGCCCCTCTCAAGTTCTTATAGTGGAAAATGCTATCTTTGTGGCCATTACATCTGCCGGGAGGGTAGGTGAGATCCAGGCCCTATTCTGCATGCAGCCTTATCTGACTTTTCACGACACGAGGGTGGTGTTGCAGACACACCCCTCCTTCATTCGGAGTTCCACCTCAACAAGCCTTTGGTGTTGCCTGTGTTCTTTCCAAAACCTTTGTCGCTGGCTGAAAGTACTTTTGACTCGCTGGATGTGGCATGTGCTCTGAAGTTCTATGTGGCATGCACAAAGCGTTTCCGGAAGACTGCTCAACTTTTTGTGAACTTTGGTCCTGTGAACCATTGGAAATCCTTGTCCAAGGCTTCCATCTCCTGGTGGCTCTCCGTCTGTATCACTCACTGTCACTGGTTGGCAAACTGACCACTGCCTGGCCGTCCGAGAGCCCATTCCACCAGAGTGATCGCTGCTATGACAGCATTCCTGTTTGGTGTACCCCTGCTGGACCTCTGCAGGGCTGCTACGTGGAGGTCCATGCACACCTTCACAAGATTCTACTGCATCGACAGGGATTCCAAAGAGGAGTCCAGGGTCGGCCAAGCAGTGCTGTGCAACCTGTTCGCTTGAAGGTGAGCCTGGTCCGGAGGTAAGAGTAATTGCTTCTGTTGAGCCTTGCCACCTCGTGTGCTTGTGTAATGTTGTACTGCTATGTATTTATTCATGAGCATGTGAATTCATGCCAGACCCCATGCTGGAGAAGGAACAAGTCACTTACCTGTAACTATTGTATAGAATGGGTCTGGCATGGATTGACATGTGAACCCTCCCTCCTGCCCCTCTGCGGCTCTTCTTGGTCATACTGCCACTGTACGTGCTTACTAAATCTGAAGATGGCCGCCAGAGGAGGGGCTTAGGGAGAAGACAGTCATTGGCTTGGGGGAGTTATTACCAAGCGTTCAGTGATTGGTTTAAAGGAGAAAGACTTCATTCTACCCCACCCACAACAGCGCCCTCTAGTTCTCAGGTCTCTGTATAGGCCACTGCTTCTCAACCCCCTTCAAGGAGGTCTCGCCCCGATAAACTAATTATTCCATTGCAGCTAGACCCCCCCACTCATTGACATGTATGACCTGGACACTGAGGACCTCTGTAACCCAAGAGGCCGCAGAGCCTTATTACGGTGATGATTAAGAGCCCGAAATGTATATCATGGACTTTCTTGTCAACCAGGATCCCACTGGGTCGGATTCACCAGCAACTACTAAACGACATGCTCATCAATGCAGCTGAGCACTTTCTGATAAAAATGCAGGAAACTCAACAAGACAACGACTTTGTTGATGACATTTTGGGGGATAAGAAGGCGGTCACTCAGTTCAATCCCCTCCTGTCTATTCAGCGGAAGATACACCCCTCGCTGGAGACGCCTAACCAGACATGGGCAGTTAATCCCTGCATTGAGAAACTCTTCCGACTTTCTCCATTGAATCCTCTCTATCAGGGGACAGCTCAAACCTGACCTTCTGGTAGTTAAAATAACCAGGAAGAGAGCGGGTACACCCCTAGCCTCTTCAGAATCTAAACAAGGAAAGCCAGAAGCTGTACACAGTGGGGAGGAAAGTGGCCTTGTCGGCTGACTTTCAGGCGAGGATATCTACGAACAGCACTCTTCTGGCAAGTTTTAACTGCCATAAATGGGATGAAGTCTCAGCTTTATCAGCCCTGAACCCCCTTACGACACAATTGGCCCTTGCAGCGGCAGAAGGCAGAGCAGTTTCAATCTGCATGTTAACGAGTAATCTGGACACCGCAGACAACACAGGCAGAATTATTGAAGAGGGAACATTTATTAAGCGTTCTGCTTGGCTGCGCCAATCCGGCTTTAAGCAAGAGACGCAAGCCGCGCTTATTAATATGCCCATTGAGCCCAACTTACTTTTTGGAAAGCCTGTTGAGGACTCCTTGAAAATGCTACCGAGGAATACGATATGTTGTTGGGCCAGCTAACTAACAAACCCACTGGCCCGAGAGGTATTAGTCATTTTTGTTGTCACATGGACAAAATTCACATGGGGTTCAGGCTTAAATCAGAATCGGGGAGCATCCTGGGGTAACAATCACGGCCAGGCCTCGCAAGGTTACCCAATGGGGTGTTAGGCAAGATTGTATGCAGTACCCTTTGGATGCACTAAAACAACCCTGACCGCCTGGCAATAGAACCCAACCTTTGGTATATGTCTGTACTACACATGTTGGTAGTGTGTTGAGCAGCCAGGCTGGTCTGAAGAGGGCTCAATGTGAGCTGTAGGGTAGTTACAGAGATTCAGTGACAAGTATTCAAATAAACTTACACACTTGTTTCTTGATTAAACAATTATTAATTTATTTAAGCCAGTTTGAGTAAGCCTTCTTCAGAAGGGGCAATATAATAGTAAAACACAAATACACTCCAAAATACACTGAGTTTCCCTAAATCAGTAAACGCCCATTTGGGATGGCACACACTTCGTACGCCCTCAGGTGACTTCAATAGTTACGACACTGTGGACATTAATATATCACTTGCATTTAGGGCATTACTTGGGAGTATGTCAAAGATACAGATTATTAGAATAAAACGAGAGATCTTACGAATATTCTGAAGCAGGTACGTTCTTTTGGTAACCCCAATGCAAAGCAAGTTAACCCCTTCCTGGAAGGAGGGCTAAAAACAGTCGGAGGGAAGAAGTGTTATTCAGGCAGCCAGGCCAAAGGCAATTGGACTAAACAAGATGAGCTGAAGCAATTCTTGCAGGTAGGTAAGTCTTGCACAAGGTTTTAGCAGTCTTTGTAGAAAAGAAGAAATCAAAGTAGGGCCACAAGCTGATGAGGTTTGTTAGGTAAAGAAGCTGTTGGCAACTCTACAGAAGCAACCAAGACAAGTCTGCTGCTAAGGCTCCGTTTCAGAGGCTGAAGACTTAATAGAGGAATTTGTAGACTCCCGCGTGCCTGTCCCCAGCCCAACTAGATGGGCCGAAAGCTCTGCTATGGAAAAGTCCACACGTATACTCACAAAAGCACACGGCCCCAAGCCACCCTTTCACAGGATCGTCGACGGGGGCTTCAACGGCCACTGAACTTTCATCAATAGTTTTGTCACAAGTCATCGAACCCTCTGGTCCAAAGCCTGCTGCACATTTGCTGCATGGCTCTAAAGCTACTGAAAAATCAGTTGCCCATAAATGCCCTTTGACAGTCGCTTCAGGCGTGTCAAAATGGCCGTGGAAACATGTTTCCAAATATGTGTGGGGGAGAGGGTAAACGCTCCAAACCACCACCACAGCCTCCTACACAGGCAGCTAGGTCCTCTTTTACATCAGTAACCTTCAGTACTTAAACTGCAGCTACTGACACTTTGTCCAAGTCCCTGCATGGTAAGATATGTTGATCCAGAGGAATTTGGATATCTCCTTCCTGAAGTTCCAAGAATAGGCACGTGGACAAAAGAATAGACTATGGACAGGGTGTCTGTATCTGTTACCTTCATGGAAAAGTTTCCCATTAAGCAGAAATCCCTGTTTAATGACTCTAGCGAGACACCCTTCAAAACTCCCATAATCTCCACCACATGAGGTCTTTGAAGATGCTTTCAACATTTTATAAAAAGTTGAAGATGATCAGGTTGCTTTGTTTTATCCAAGACCACAGGGATAAAGATCAAAATCTTCGCCTGGGGAAGCCGATCAAGGTACTTGGCCATCAACTTCCACTCATGATACCACAGATGAGCCAAATGTTTTTGCCAATGACGATCCTCTAGAGTAACCCAGAGACTTGTCTCCCATTGATGCGCAACTGCTTTTTAATAATCTGCTTCCAGCAATGGAGCATTTTCAAATCCAGACTCTGGAAACTTTTCTGACCGTGACTTTGTAGAGAACATCTTAAAGGAGAAAAGCTTAGCCAGTATGTTCCCCTCTTGAACGCTATTAAAAAGAGAATCACTCCTTCCCTTCTCGCACAATCTCTCACATGGGCAGTAAACCCATGAGTGAAGAAAGCCGGCACCAAAGGACCCTCTCTATATTCAAGGTCATGTAACACCCGACTCGCTTGTAGTCAATAAAACTAGGAAACGTGCTGGGGTGCCACTATCCAATGTACAGAAAGATTTGTGTTAAGCAATAGTCACTGCTTCAGCTGCCTACTCGGCACGCATTGCTAATACTATGCTGTTGGCAAGCTACAGGAATGTCCAGTGGGGATTTCTCCAACATATTTTGACTGGCCCCGGCCAACCACATCCCAACTGCTAAACCTCATTAAAGGGGGTAGGCAGGTTACCCATAATATTTTGAAAAATACCCTGGACTCCGGAGAAACAGCAGGCAGTCCTTGCACAGGGAACCCTATTAAAAATGCAGTCTTGACTCTGCAATTTTTTGGTTTCAAGCCAGAAACCCGGGCCACCATAACAAACCATTATATTGAAGAATCGCTCTTGTTTGGCAAAGCTGTGGATGAGGCTAAACTATAAGCCAAATTTATAACAAGCCGTATGTTGAATGTTGAGTCCAACACCTTCTGTTTCTTTCACTCCCGTGTCTTCTCCAGACCCATGCATTCAGGGTTTTCATCTGGGTACTCTTCCTGCTACACACCACAGGTAACACAATCTACCCAACAGACCTCTCAATACAGAAGGTTCAGCCGAGGAAAGGGTAGAGGTAGGAGTGCAGCCTCTTGAGGCCCCTCCCACCAAGTGACTTTTCCATCAATGTTCCTTCCCATGTATCTCCAGTAGGTGGTTGAATTTCATTATTCTCCCACACGTGGGAGAGAACCTCAGACCAGTCGGCGCAGACTACCATCGCAGATGGTTACTCAATTGAATTTCTACTGAAACCCTTTTGCCATCTGCTGAAATACTGAATGTCTTAAGAACATCAGCTCATCTTGCAAGCTGAAGTGGAGATATTGTTTTAGGAAGGAGCCGTAGAGTTTGTCACCTTTCTAGAGTTAACAAGGGTATTTATTCAGTGTACTTCCTTATACCCCTAAAGGACTTAACCATGTGCCTTGTATTAGATCTGCGTCCTGCAAACCAGTATGTCAAGCCACAGAAGTTCAGGATGTCTACCCTGCAGGTGGTAATCACTCTTCTCAAAGGGTGACTATATGGCAACATTAGACTTATTTTCTTATTTTGAAGTTGCCAGTGCACAAAGTTCCTAAGGTTCAAAGTCAAATCAAATACTCTGTATCGGTTCAAAGTACTGCCATTCGGCATAGCCTCAGCGCAGAGAGTTTTCACCAAGGTTCTAGCAGTGGTGGCCCACCTTCGCAGAACATCCATTCCAGTGTATCCTTGTCTGGATGACTGGCTAACTACAGGGGGCACACCTCAAGCGTGTCTTAAATACACCCAAGATAACGTCCTACTGTTCCAGCTAGGGTTCCACATGAACGAGAAAAAATAGTCCCGTGCCCAGTCAAGTCAAACATTTCTGGGAGCTTTAATTTGGATGAAAGACCATCTGGTCTTCCCCTTCGAGAGGGTCCAAACATGATATTCCAAAATCCCCAACGTTTAGCTAATCGCCGGATAATTGTTAGTCACCGGAGTGACTAACTTACTCCTAATCCATAGTCCCCTTTCCTCCATACTTTTTGTGTCCCTCGCAATGGGACGGGAACAGAACCTTTTTTTTCCACCAGAAAGATTTCCCATTTAAATTTACTGGCACGTGGCCCTGGGAGCGTGGGTTCCTTTAACCCTGCCCACCAGCGCCGCACCTCAGTCCCCTTTTGATGCGTCTGCCTTATTATGCTCTAACAACCTCACTGTTCTTATAGGGGGATGGATGGTGGGACGTATGTAGGAAATGGGACTATGGACTAAGAGTGCGTTATTCACTCGGTGAGTAACACTTAATTACTCCTATGTCCCGTCCCCTTTCCTCCATCTTGTATGGGCGAAAACAACTGACAAACCGCCCTGTGGAGGTGAGCCTGACCCTCTAGACAAATGGATTACACAGCACCGCTTTGCCAAATGCTGCATCAGTCTTGGCGCTGGTATCCAAGCAGTAGTGCTTGCGAAAAGCTGACGTCGTGGCCCATGTTGCCACCCTGCTGATCACCTGCAAGGGAACGTGGCACTGGAACGCAACTTCAGTCACCGTGGCTCTTATTGCATGCATGCCATGCGGCAGATCCAGAAGTCGCACTTTGTATGCCTCCTGGATCGCTCCCGTCCATTGAGTTATGGATGCCTTGGAGGCTTGCTGTCAAGGCCTGGAATCTCTACATTTTACAAACGGTGCGTCCTACTTGGAGATGCCCTTCGTTCTGTCCAGATAGAATTTCAATGTTCTCCTGACATCCAGGCAGTGGAGCGTTTTCTCTGAATCCTCCTTGGGTTCTGGGAAGAATGTGGGGAGCACAATCTCCTCTATCTGTAAGGATGATACCTCCTTGGGAAGAAACTTAGGGTGCTTGTGGAGCTCAATCTTGTCATTGTGAAATCTAGTTTCTGATATTGTGGATCTGTTTCGAATCGCATGCTGACCATGTAGTGGAAATTGCGGAATAGTGCTTCTTTCGAAGATCGAAAGGGATGTTGACATGGCCGCGACAAACACTATCCCTAACATGACATGTTTTGTACCCAAAATCCCTCGCGCGTCGAGGTTCCACCAGATAGCTTTTTCACCAACCTAGTTGGTCGCTTATGCAGAACTTGTAAGAGTTTATATTGCTTAGTTCATTTCCATGACCTACGATCGTCTGGTTAATTTGACAACCGTCGACTGCTTCATGAATTTCCTGACACGAGATCTACAACTGATAGGCGACTGTCGACCGTGTGGCCTTTGCCCTCAGGCCAGGCCCTTACAGTAGGGAGAGTGGGGCCCTACCTTTTATTCCTCTGTAAGAATGCATTTCCTTCACCCCTCTTTCTCTTCTTGGTCTGGCTGCTGCTAACCTCTGCTATGGAGAGGACTCCTTTTAAAATTCTGCCCACTGTATAACCGCAAATTTCCCTGGAAGGACATCCATCGCTGATGCAATTGGTGCCTTCCTCGTGATGACGAGCGTTCATGAAAGGCCTGTAATCTTTCGACCGAAGATGTTGAAAGACAGGCAGACTAAAAGGTGGCTGTCGTATGCTATGAAGTGTTACCTAAACCAGGTAAGTTCCCAACATTTTTTCTCGGGGGATCAAGACTCAAAGGGAACTTCAAAGGAGAGCAAAACATAAAGGTGAGTCAGATACCCATCTTTCCATTGCCTCAATGTTCTGAAGTGACCCACAATTACCAAATAAACATTTGCATTTGTTCCTAACCACGATCATAAACCCAATGCACATACAGTACTTACAAAAATAGTTTCAATTTTATTGTCACATGTTGTATGACTTTAAAAGGCAAAATGTGCCACACATAAAATTGCACATTTTTAACAATTCACCAATGTTTAAAAACATTATATAAAACTGAGAAAACAAAGTGCACCACACATCAATTATACAAAAAGGGGGGGTGAAAGCACAACAAAGTTTTTGTATCATTGTATCCACTTTGTTTGTATTGAAAAATCCCATAGTTAGTTCACATGGGTATTTCAGATAGCTGTCAACATGTTTAGGCCATTTATTTATTTCAGACACTATCCCTAGTGTCTTTAAATCTTTCTTTTCTTAGGCCATCTTCAGGACAGAATTTCTTCAAAGCAAGTCGAAACAGACTTAATTCCCCAAAAGTAGATCAGCAAAACCAATTCTATAAGAAATGCATTAAAACCGATACAACATGTCAGTCTAAGGTTATTTCATTACATGGGTTCAAAGTATTTACAATGTTTATAAGGTCTTCTACACTCTTATGATGTTCAACCCAATACTTTAACAAAGTCACCATAATAAAATTCAACCTATTTGACCTGTTCAAGCACAAACAACAAAATACAGGCATCACTTCAAGAAACAGTGAAACACACAAAAGGCAATGTAAGACCGCTGCTCATAACTCCAGCTACTTCACTTAATCTACAGCTTATTAATAGCACTGATTCTTTCCATATTTCTCACAAGGAATGTATTTAAAGCTAAAACAATTCATTTATTTTCATTTCATTTATTGTGCGGTCTTTCCCAGGCTTACCAATATCCCATCTTTTGACCCAGGAGCTGCACTTCATAATGATGTTTGGACATAGATTTCTAATTGGGTTGTCGAGGCAAACCTTACTCAAACTACATGTCACAGGCCTACCAAAAGCACAAAAGTTACCTCCCAAGTCTGTGGTTTACACAACCCATGCATTTCTCAGTTAGCCTAGTGCTATATCATGGCAACAGCATATATCACTCTTTTTATTACTACTTACTGTTGTCAACTAAGTGATTTTTTTTTCAAGTTTTTTGCCCTGGATTTTGCATACAGGACGATCTGAGAAAACGGCGCTGCTACACTAACTCTTTAGTCAGCGCTGTCTCGCGGTGGAGAGGATACCGACTTTCTGCTGGTATGTAGTACCCTATACAAACAAGAGACGCACCTTCGTCACAAACCTCAAGTGTTGAATACAATTGTTTGTTTTCTCTAATTGTGCACACTTCTTTTATATTTTTTTAAATTAAATTAAAGCCTTTAATTTTAAGGGCAGATTACTAAATTAAATGTCCGGGTGCACATCAATAGCATTGTGCTTACCCTTTCACATCAATGACCACGCTTTTTCAATAGCGTGCGTTTAGACCTCTTAGTTGCCGTAGAACACCACAAGACTGAACGGAATCCCACGTTACTTATTCCTAGCGGCGTCTGTAAACAACCTCGTCGGCGATCTCAATTCGAACCTGAGAACATAGCAACACACGCACGACATTCAGTTACCTAAACAGGACTGAAACTGATGTAATGCAGTTATTATGACACACAAGGGGCGCACGCTTACCAGCTTCCACGGACGTCCACGTTACTCGTCGCATTGCTTCGCGGGCATAAACGAGAACGACTCAATGGCTTAGTATTTATAGCCATTGGCTGAAGTCGCGCGATTACTACAGCCGGCTGACTACGCCGCTCATGCCACATCCCGTGAGTTCTGAAACTGCCGTGCATTGATTTTCCCACTCGCCGGTACACTCACGACAGGATGTAATCGATACACAACACATCGCACATCTCAATCTCAACCAAACCCAGAAAGGCAAGTTTGAAAAAACTGTTCTTTAACATTAATATCCAAAGCAGTGGATATTTATCCAATGCCGGTATTGGCCCAAAGGGCTCTACCTTTTGAAAAGCTCTGGGTGCTACACAAACTTGTGTGATAGACACCTGCTTAATCTTTTAAAGGCTACTCGAAACCCGGGTATTTGAGAATGAATAACAAAATACCAGAAAAAGAGGAAAGGGGAGACGGAAAACACCCATTCCATAATCTTACCTCCACAGATGGTAAACACAGAACACACCCCTCATAGGCAAAACAGATGCTAGCCTCTACCAAGTAGTGGCTTCAAAGGAGGTTGTTCCATTCCACTGACAGATTGAGGCCATTCTGAGCAGTCTTTAAAGTGTATATCCAACGTTGCTCACACAGGGCCAGTTTGGTTTCTCTATTACCCCCTCTCGGGGTACTGGCAATATTTTTCGATAACAAATCAGAAAATATCAGTGTTTGTTTCTTCAGTTCAAAATGGGTAACCAAAGGTTTATTGGCACCTTATTTTTTAGGTACAATCTGTGTTCAGATACGTTGCCGCACTTGCCTAGTTTTTCCGATATAAAGTAAAGAGCATGGGCATTAAATCCCATAGATAACCCAGTCAGTGGTGCAATTGGTAAACAAGCGTAATTGCCACAATTTTCCAATGAGATCACTGGAAGACCTGTTCTTTGTGAGCTCACACACACAACATTGTCCACATTTATTTTTTTTGGATCAAAGATTTTATTGATTTTCAAGTTTTAAACAACATTACATTCATCTCTTCACACTCTAGGGAGGGGACATGGGTGGGGGAGGGGAGAGGGAGGCAGGGAGGGAGCGAGACAGACAGGAAAATAACATTAACAACTCAGCTTCAAGGACCACGGTCCAACAGTCCGTCGGGATTGGAATAGGGTGATCTCGTGGCATAGGGTGCTCCCAACAGAGCCAGTATTTCCCCTTCAGTGGGCCTCTGAGTCTCAGCACCTACAGGACTTGCTCTTGGCCTCAGCCATCCTCCTTCCACCTTCTCCATATTTTCTCGGCTTTTTGCGGACAACCTCTTGCTTTGTACACCCGATGCTCCATTACTGCACATATGTCCACGTCCGTGACCCACTGGTCGTAGCTAGGTGTGCGTTCCGAGCCCCACAGTTGTGCAATGTTCCGCCTGGGGACCGCCATCACAGTTGACAACAGCAGTTTCTCGTATCGGGAGAGGTCAGATTCACTGGAGATCCCCAAAAGTAATTGCTTTGGGCACCTCTGTATCGGTTTACGCTGGACAGTTTGTCACAACATTTCTGCCAGAGCTGCTGAATATTACCATATTCCCACGGAATATGAAAAAAGGTACCTGCCTCTCGCTTGCATCATAGGCATCTTGCATCTGAGGCCCTGCCCCAGCGGAAGAGGGCCACTCTCGGGTAGTAGGTGTGATGCAGGATCTTCAGCTGGACAAGCCGGAGTCTCGAGGAGATGGTGGTTTCTCGCGGGTACATCAGGGCCTCCACCCAGTCCTCTGGCAGGAGCGGGCCCACGTTGCGTTCCCTCTTGGCTTTCAGACTGGATCGCTCCGGTGTCGCGAAGGAGGTTATTCTACTGTACATGGTGGAGGTAACCTTCCCCTCTACCCGGTCTAGGACTATGTTTCGTTCTAGCGGGGAACTTTTGGGTAGATCTTGTGTGGTCTGTCGATGGGCCGTCCACGCATGATTTAGCTGCATATGGTGGAACCTCTCTGTATCCGGCAGGGAGAACCTCTCTTGCATTGTCTCGAACGTCGCCAGGTTATCTTCATGCAAGACATCCCCAACACTGGAAATTCCGCGCTGGGTCTAGTCGGGCCATCTTGGTAATTTTTGTATTTCGGGAAGGTTGCAGTTGTTCCACAATGGTTGGGCCAGAGTTATTTTCCCTCCCCACCCTAAGTATCGAAGCGCTTCCTTCCAAACTCTCGTTGTGTGATGCCATGTCGTGTGTCGGAGGACGGTCCAGGTCTCTGTAGAGATGCTCTATTAGCTTGGCTGTGGTGTTACAGTGGAAACCCTTGATGTGTGGTAGGCTCGCGTCGCCGTGGAGCATATCATTCACCACCTCCATCTGGCTGGCTCAGTAGTATGATTGCAGTCTGGGCAGCCTGATTTCCCCCCCCCCCTCCCAGATGGACATCTGAAGGGTAGCAAGAGCAATTCTTGGGTGTCCTCCTATCCAGAGCAAGTTCCGGAGGATGCATTCGATTTTGTGGAAGTCCTGATAGTGGATGTACAATGGCGCGTTTTGCAGGATGTATAGGAATTTAGGAAGGGCGATCATTTAGCATCAGTGGCAAGGAGATCCAATGGCGAGCGTCATCTGCAAATCTCGCTACCAAGGGGAGAGGTTCAAAGTTGTTTATGCCGTAAGATCCGTCGTGATGTGGATTACCAGGTATTTGAACTGCTCTTTCTCGATCTGGTAGGGACCCGTCTCCAGATTTTCGGGCGGGGCGTCCCCTATAGGGAAAAGGATGTATTTGGACCAATTCACGCGTAGGCCGCAAAATGCCTCGTATTGCTCTAGCAGTTGCACAATTCTGGGGCAGGAAGCGTTCGGGTCCTTCAAGTAGATGAGTAGGTCATCCGCATAGAGGGATATTCCGTCTTCCCAGGTCTCAGACCACCGGAAGCCTTCCCAGGTTCGAGTGTTTCGCAGCAGGATCGCTAGGGGTTCGATAGCGATTGCGAATATCATGGCCGATAGTGGGCAGCCCTGCCGTGTACCCTTTCCCATCACGGAACAGTTATGATCGCCAGCCATTGACCTTGGTCCTAGCAACCGGGGATTCATACAGCAGCCGCACCCAACTCTTGAAGATCTCACCGAAGCCCATGCGGCGCATTATGGTCCAGATGGCCTCCCATCTCACTGAATCG
This sequence comes from Ambystoma mexicanum, assembly GCF_040938575.1. Taxonomy (NCBI): domain Eukaryota; kingdom Metazoa; phylum Chordata; class Amphibia; order Caudata; family Ambystomatidae; genus Ambystoma; species Ambystoma mexicanum. The sequence continues at coordinate 675,069,216 of NC_090924.1, read as the reverse complement.
AAGGCCTTTCCAAAGTCAATTGCCAACAGGGCTAGTGGCCCCTGTATGCTGTTGGCCCTTTCCAGCGCTGAAAATAGCCTGCAGAGGTTCATGCAAGTTGGTCTTTGTGGCATGAAGCAGCATTGGTCCGGATGTATCGGGGAGGAAATTACCTGCTGTAAGCGGTCCGTATTACAGTATTTTATACAGCGGTCCGTAGTACAGGTAGTATTTTAGTCTCAGAGTTGATGAGTGAGATGGGTCTGTACGAGCTACATCTTTCCGGGGGCTTATCCGACTTGGGTATCACCACTATCGTTGCTTCTCTGAGGTCTGGAGGGAGGATGCCTTTTTCTCGTGCATGGAGGTACATTTGCAGTAATTGGGGGGGGGGGGGGCATCACATTAGTGCCTACCCTTCGCCATATCTCCACCGGGAAGCCATTAGGGCCAGGGGTCTTACTGGACTGGAGGCCAGAGATGGCACCTAGGATCTCATCCTCTGTGATCTCCCGTTCCAGCTGTTGCCGTTGCCTCGTTTAGGGTAGGGGTTTCGATGTAGTCCATAATTGTAGCGTCCATAGGGGTTGTGGGTTCACTGTATAGCTCAGCGTAGTATTCCGCGAAGCCTTGGGTTATTTCCTGGTCCGTCACCCCCACATTTGACCCTTTTGCCTCGAGTCTCCGGACATGGCTGCGCCCCTGCTCCTTCCTTTCCAGTCATGCCAGCATCTTGCCGGCCTTGTCGCCTGTTTCATTTATTTTTAAATGTCTTTATTGGCATTTGTGAATAAGCTTGTACAAGGATAAGATTCTGGAAGCAGTTACATTCAAAATGCAATAACTGGCGTAAATGTGATATGCTGATCAGCTTATAACCAACGACAAAACTATTAATAAAGAACAAACAAACTAAGGAAGAGAAGGAAAAGAAATAACAATAACATTAACAGTGACTGTCCCAACTCTCGGTGTGGTTTCTCAATCGATGTAGCCAGGTTCGGGGAGTGGGTCCGGAGGCGGGTATCCGCATTGCTCCCTCAGTACAGTTGCTGGGTGGAGCCCATGGGTGTGGTGGGCTAATCTGTAGTGTCTGTTGCTTTCTAGGATGCAAGGGGGATGGGTTCAAGGTGGCTTGTAGCTCGTTGCGAAGACCATGTCTCTAAGGAGGGCTTTCCAGGCCTCTAGCACATTGCTCACATCGTCGCCGCCGCATCTGTTTCCCTCCTCCCAGGCTATAGTCTCAGCCGTAGTCCATCTTTCCATTTCCCTGATCCAGGGGTCATACCTGGGGCCCACTGGGGCCTTCCAGGCCATGGCAATTGATCTCTTGACTAGAAGGCAGGCCATATCCATAAGCTTCGTCAAGTGTTTGATTTTACCAAGTCTCGGGTAGGTGCCCAGTAGGCACTCCTTGGGTGTCCACTCATAAGTTTCTAGGCCAGCATTCCTGCAGGTCCGTTCAGCGGCCTGCCAGAGTTTCTGAGATTTGGAACAGGTCCAAAACATGTGAATCATGTCCGCCAGGTCCGAGGAGCACCAGGGGCACCTTGAGTCCGCTTTGTTGTTGAACGTGGATATCCGGTGAGGGGTCATATACGTTCTGTAGAGTACGTTCAGTTGGATCAGTCTAAACCTGGCGTTTCTGGATACCTCCTTTGGATATATCAGGGCTCTCGCCCATTCGGCCTCTGTGATTTCAGTCCGGAGGTCTGCCTCCCATTTAACCTTCAGCCGGGCGCTCTTTGGGTTGGGTCGATTGTTCAGTTGAGTGTACAACCTAGACGTCGGTCTCCATCCGTCACCAACGTCATACATTTCTCTCAGGAGGGGGTGAGTTTCTGGTTCCTCAGGCCATGCGACCCAGTTCTTTCTGGCCACATGTCTCACTTTTTGGTACCAGAGGAAATGGCCCAATGGCAGTCCATCTCTTTCTCGAAGCGACTCGAAGTCCCTGAAGAGGCCATCATGAAACATGTCCCCCCATGTGTAGAGACCATGGTTCTCCCATCTCCTCATAGTTGCCAGGTCGGTGGAGGTTTTGCAAACATCCGTCATCATGGGGATGTCGGGTGTATAAGAGCGTTGCAGGCCCGCCACAGATCTCACCTTGCTCCATACCCGTCTTCCAACCTCTAGTATAGTGGGTGGGTTGGGGGGTCCAAGTCGGGAGTTCCAGAGTAGCTCCTTGGGATACAGCGGTGAAGAGGAGTGGGATAGAAGTTCTAGCTCAGCTGAAGGTTCGTCTGAGATCCATTTTGCCAGGTGTGTCGACTGAGCCGCCAGAAAGTATCTCTGGAAGTCTGGAAGCTGAATGCCGCCCTCTGCGTAAGGGAGTGTGAGGGTATTCAGTGAGAGTCGGTGCCGGGCTCGTCCCCAGAGGAAGTCCCTGATCAGAGAGTCGAGTGTCCTGAAGAAGAGTGGGGGAATGTAATACACCACGTTGGTGAAATAGTAGAGGAACCTGGGGAGGATTATCATTTTAGCTATCGCCGCCCTCCCCATCATGGAGAGCGGGAGCTTTGACCAGAACTGTATGGATCTCCGCACTCCGCCCATTGCGGCCTCCGTGTTGGCTTTGTGGGTGGATATCGGTGAATGTGTGATGTTCAGGCCTAGGTATCGAAAAGTGTCCACCTGCCAACGGATCCCGATCTCAGGAAGCTCCTCCTCAGGTTTATTTTTCAGTCTTGCTAGTGGGAACGCGCAAGACTTCTGCCTGCTAAATCTTATCCCCGAGTATCTTGCAAAGTTGTCCAGAACATCCAATACAATCGGGGCATTCTCCAGGGGATCGCGCAGGTATAGGAGGACGTCGTCGGCATATAACGAGATGATGTTGTCTGATCCTCCAATGCTAATGCCAGCGTCAAAGAACTGCTTCCTGAAGTATATTGCCACCGGCTCCAGGCCTAGAATATACAGCATTGGAGACAGTGGGCATCCCTGTCTGGTACCCCTCTGGATGGGCCAGGCCCTCGATATCATGACACCCGTTTTAACTCTTGCCAATGGGTCGCTGTACAGGACCTCTATCCAGTGGATGAAGTGTTCGCCAAGTCCGAACTCCCTCAGGGTTTCGATCAGCCACTCCCAGTAAATAGAGTCAAAGGCTTTTATGGCATCCAGTGAGAGTACTGCTAGATCTTCCTCGCTTTCGGACGTCTGTGAAATGATATGTTGGAGCCTCCTGAGGTTGGCGGAGGTGTTACGCCCCGGAACGAAGCCATTCTGGTCCTCGTGTACCAGGGAACCGATCACCCTCGAGAGCCTTTTGGCCAATATGGTCGTCAATATTTTACCGTCGTAGTTTAGGAGCGCCAGTGGGCGATATGAGTCACATCTATCGGCTGGTTTGCCTGGTTTGAGCATCGGGACGATGAGGGTTTCTCTCATAGTGTTAGGGAGAGTGCCCGACTCATATGCCTCCATGTATACTGCGTGTAGTATAGGGGAGAAGATCTCCACGTAGGCCTTGTAGAATTCTGGGATGAGGCCATCTGTGCCAGGAGCCTTGCCTGTGGAGAGGGATCTGATTGCATCTGTGATGTCCTCCACCGTAATAGGCTACCCAAGTTTGTCCTGTTGTTCCTGGCTCAGCCTAGGCAATCCCACCTCAGCCAGCGTATCCTTTATATCTGCTATGGGGACCTTCGTCTCATGAGTGTATAGGTCGTTGTAGAATTCCGTGAAGGTATCATTGATCTCTTGTCGTGTTCTGCAGGTCTTTTCATTCGTATCTTTGATCTCCTTGAGGGCCTGTCTCGGGTGCTCTTTCCTGCATAGCCATGCGAGTATTCTGCCCGGTTTGTCAGCTTCCCTGTGGGCCTTCGAGGTGCGCACAGAGAAGTCAAACTTCGAGAGTCTTTCCCATGCCTCCCTGCAATCCTCTCTGATCAGTTTCAGTTCAGCCTCCCTTTCGGTGGTTGGTGGGGCGCCACTTTCAAGTCGCTTTATTCTCTCCTCCACAACCTCCAGTTCTCTCCTCAGTTGTCGCCTGATCCCGCCCGTCTCGGCGATTATCTCCCCCCTTGTCACTACTTTCAGCGCCTCCCAGAGCGTGCTCCACTTCTCGACCGAACCCTTGTTTATCTCTAAGTATTCTTCCAGCTTTTCTCTTAGGGTTTCCTTGAATGCTGGGTCGGTCAAGGCATCTGATGGCATGCGCCACGTCGGAATGGGGGGGCGGGGGCCCTTGAGGGAGAGCTGCAACAACAAGGGGGAGTGATCCGATATTGTTCTGCCCATGTATTCTGCCAATTCAACTTGCGGGGTTAGTTCGTTGGCGATGAAGAAGTAGTCCAGTCTCGTGTGGAGGCTATGGGGAGCCGAGTAGAATGAATATGATCTGTCCGAGGGGTGGAGGTCTCTCCAAATGTCCGTTAGGTGTAGGTCTGCCACCATCTTGGAGAGGGCCCCAGGAGAGGCGCTATGGGACATGCGTGGAGCTGACGATCTGTCCAGTTCCGGGTTCATAATAGAGTTGAAGTCCCCCCCCCATATGAACGTATACTCTCTGTAGTGCAGCAATTTAGCGCATAGGTCCTTGATGTGTGAGGGTATATTGTGCTGGGGAAAATACGAGTTTACTATACACAGGGGAGTGTTCTCAAGCATGCCCCACACTATCACATACCTGCCCTCTTTATCCAGCTCCGTTCCCATTTGTTGAAATGGTGTATCCGGGCTCACCCATGTATAGACTCCTCTTGCGTACTTTGAGAAGGATGCGCCGCTGCCCTGGCCTCCCCAGCAGTTCGGGATTTTGTCTGTGGCCTCCAAGGTGAGATGTGTTTCTTGCAGGAGGGCCAATGATATTTTTTTCCTCTTTAGATAGGAAAAAATCCGGTTTCTTCTTATGTATGTTCCCATCCCCCTAACGTTCCATGTAATTAGCTTGAGTCTTGCTGCCATTGCATAAGTGGGTTCCTTGATGAGGGATGTACCACCCCTTCTCCCAGTGTTGCATGAGCCGTATTGTAGGGTGGGTGATGAGCCGCTTGTGTGGGGTGGGTAGGCCCACCCAGGCCCAGGAAATCTTTATTCATCTGGGTCGGGACAGTCATAACAATAACAACTTGGAACAAGTAACTAAAACTAATGCACCCAGCTTCAGCCACCGAGGTGGAGTGCTCGGGGGCCCTCGCGCCGTCCGACCTAGTCCAGGTCTCTGGCGTGAGTGGTTGCGTGCAGGAAAAAGGTCTGCACTGGTCAACGGTGGGTCCGTGGTCTGTGTCCATGGGCGGGAGGTCGAGTGAGCCCGCAGTCATTTAGCGTTCTGATGTGGTAGTTTTGCTTCAGTATTGGTATAGCTTCAGTTCGGTTTGGAGTATAATACCAGAGAAATGGGTGCTCCAGCCGCGTTAGTATGCGGTCAGCTTTTTGGGCGTGCTAGGTGCGTTCCTCTGGCGTGGTTTCTTTGGGAGCCTCAGCAAGGTTATTGTGTTCCATCCACATAGTAGCCGCTTCTGGTGATTCCAAGAATATCGCCCGCCCTTTGTGGATTACTTTTAGTCGTGATGGATAGAGCAGCATGTATTTTATGTTCAGTGTCCTCAGCTGGGCCTTGATGGGGACGAAGGAATTCCTTGCTCTTTGCACCGATTGGGTATAGTCGGGGTAGATGGTAATCTTTGAGTTACCCCGCTCGATTATACCTCCTTCCCTCGAGAATTTCAGGATCACCTCTCGGTCGCGGAAATTGGGGACCTTGGCGATGATGGGGCGGGGGTAGGATCCAGGCGGGGGCCGCTTCTGGAGGGATCTATGAGCTCTTTCAATGGCGAATCCCTGCAAGAGTTTCGACACCCCTACTTCCTGCTGTATCATGGATTCCACATAAGCCGTCGGATCCATGGTCTCCGACCCCTCCGGTACGCCCAGGATCCTGATATTGTTCCGTCTGGCCCGACCCTCTGCTTCTTCGGATCTCGCCTCCAAGAAGTGCACTTTCCGTTTGAGGTCCGCTACCTCTTTCTGTAGAGACGTCGTCTCATCTGAGATGTCCTTCTGGGAGGATTCGACTATGGTGACGCGCTCCGTTAAGTTGCGGACATCCTGCCTGATAAGTTGTATGTCCATCTTAACCTCCCCGATTTTCGTATCGATGAATGTCCTCAGGGCCGCGATCGCCTCAAGCAATTGATTATGTCTGGTCTCATCTCCAGGGGCATCTTGTGCTGGTGAGGTCTTCGGTGTGGATTGAGCAGCAGGCTTGGATGTTACAAAGGGGTCCAGAGTAGCGTGCTTGGCTTTGTTCCTCGCGGCAGCCATCTTGCCTCTTTGATACCGTCGTCACCTTCTTCCCCGTGTCTGTCGGCCGCGTAGCGATCTTCCTTCTGGCCCTTCTTGGCTGCTGGCCCGGGCCGGGGTGCACTCGACTGCAGGGTGGGACTGCTCGAGTCAGCGAGTCGCTGGCTCCCGGATCCAGTGCGAGCCGCTGGGTTGTCAACGCGAGGTGGCCGCCATCTTGTGTGCCTCGCCCGGGAAGAAGGGGGAGCCAGCGCCGGGTCGCGGTAGGAGCCTCTCAGGCCCCGATTTTCGTCGGGGTTGGGTGGAAGAGAAGGTCCCCCGCTTCGGCCACCGGTGGATCTCCTCGGATGCGGTGTCTGTGGGCAGAAGCACCTAGAAAAGGATCAGACTGCTGCGGCCCAGACGGAGCTCAGGGAACTCGCGTCCTCACTCCGTGGACATCAGGCCACGCCCCCTGTCGCCTGTTTCATAGACCCTTGCTCTCATTGCAGTGTGCTTGTTTCGCGTCGTCCATCGCAGTGCTTTGCAATCTTTTTTGTGCTAGTAGCAGCGCCCGATTAGAGGCTGGCGTCTTTTCGTTTGTGTCCCTCCTCTGCCTGTTTGACATGTGTCTGCTTCAAGGATCTTGCTCATGTGCTGCCTCTTTTGGGCTGCCGTCCATGATATTAGTTCGCCTCTTAGCACGGTTTTATAGGCTTCCCACAACGTTTCAGGGTTCGTTCCCGTCTGTGTGTTCAGCTCAAAGTAAGTGTTAGTAGTCTTCTGTAGTCTGTCCACTAGCTCAGGGTCACCCAGATAGTAGCTGTTCAGGCGCCAGCATGGCGGTGGGATCCTCCGGGATGTTTTGAGTAACATTTCTAACGGAGAGTGGTCAGAGATGCCTCTAGGCAGCATGTTTATTTCCTGTGCCCTGTATAGGTCGGTTGCGGGAGTGAAGCAATAATCCAATCTGGAGAGCGAGGCATGGGCCCCCGAGTGGAAAGAGTACGCTCTAGTGTCTGGGTGGAGTTCTATCCACACATCGCAGAGGCCGAGTGCATTGGCGAATGTGGCCAGCATGGTGGGGATGTTGGGGTTCCTGTTACGTAAATGTGATCTATCCAGGTTTACATTCATGACTTTGTTAAAGTCACCACCTAGTATCATGCAGTTGGATGTATCATTGGCGATTAGCGGGGTGGTGTCGGCTAGTAGTGGCTCTAGAAGGGTCGGTGGTGCATAGATAGCAATCAGTGCGACGGACTGCCCCCATAATTCACCCGTCACATATATGTATCTACCGCCTGTATCATGGGTCACCGTGTGGAGGGGAAGGTTTTTATGTACTAGGATCATGACACCTCTTGAGCCCATCGTGAAGCCCGAGTGGAATCTTAGCTTATAATTCGTGCGTCTGAATAGGGTACATTCTGTGCCTGCAAGGTGTGTCTCGGATAGGAATACTATATCAGCCCCCTGTCTGTTCAGGAATTGGCGCACCAAACGACGCTTGATTGCATTGCCCAGACCATTAACGTTCCAAGACATGAGCCTCAGTGTTCTGAGGGCGTCAGCCTTATTATCCTCTGCCATAGGAGCGTGTACTGGTAATATCCCACAATGCCTCCGGCGGCGCCGTACGCCTGTTGGAGCCATGCTCATGGGGTCTGGACATCCAATCCCGCCATATTCCGCTCTGAATTTGATTGGTCCCTACTGAAGCTGTACTTAACAAACCCCTAACCCCCCACCCTATACTCCTCCCAACTATAAGCATCGGTCGCCCGAACATCGAATCTATGGCGTCAACCGGACACCTAACATGTACTAAACTTAAGTTCAAGTGAAAGTGGCCTTTCCCTAGAGGGGACCCAGGGGGAGGGAAATACTCCTCTAAAGGTGATCCCCGTGAGAGGCTACAAGTGTGCAACCCGTGGAGTTTGTTGCACTCAGGGGGGAGCGGTGGGGGGAGGTTTCTCCTACTTTAGGGTTTGGGGCTTACCGCAGCCGCTACAGGTGGGTATATGTTGCCTGTTGAATGTATGTGTGTGCTTTAGAAAGGATCTGTAATGCGGCTTGGGTATTGCAGCATGGCCATGGGATATTGACAAGAGCTGTGTGGGGGGGGTGGGATTTCACCCCCCCCCCCAGTCTTCCGGTAGGTCCTGCGCTAGTGGTTGTCGGGGTTCTCGCTGCTGGTCTAGCGGAGGTCTTCGATTTCTCCCCCCATTTTCGTGAAGGGCCCACCAGTCCCCTTCTATATTCTGCTCAGCCCAGCGCCAAGCCTCCTTGGGGTCACTGAAATGGACTGTTGTGCCCTTGTGGTAAATTTTGAGTTGTGCGGGAAAGAGCAGCCCTTACTTGACTCCCATCGTGTGCAATTGTCTTTTCAGGGGGTCGAAGAGCTGCCTTGTCCTTTGCACTTCCCTTGTGTAATCTGGAAAAAAGTCGATTTTGGAGCTGTTGAATGTGACAGTTCCTTTGGCTCGTGCATGTTTCAGCAGGGTGTCGCGATCCCTGTAGTTTAAAAATCTTGCTATTACTGTTCGTGGGGGGGGGCGCCAGGCGGTGGTTTGCTCGTGGGTACTCTGTGCACCCTCTCTATAGAGAAAAACCTGGAGAAGGCGTCGGGCTCGTACAAGTCGGCAAGCCATTGTTCTAGAAAAAGTTCTATGCAGGCGCCATCTGCCTTTTCGGGTATACCGAGGATGCGCACATTGTTGCGTCTGGACCTACCCTCTCCCTCTTCCATTCTGTCTTCCAGCACCTCCATTTTGGATGTCACGCTATGGAGGAGTTGTTGCATGCTGGTCATCCTGTCCTCCGTGTTGGATATGCGCTGCTCAGCCTCTCCGGAGCGTGCAGTTAGTTTTTGGAGGTCGTGTCTGAGGAGTGAAACATCCATGCTTATCCCGTCCATTTTTTGCTCCATGGATGTGCGAGAGTCTGCTATGGCAGCCATGATGTCTTTCAGCGAGATTCCCTGGTCCGACTCCATCTCTTCCGTGGATTGCAGCTGGTGGTCAGTAGGCTGGAGTGGGGGAAACGGTGTACTGATCCATTCTGCTCTGTGTGGGAGGCTTCCTCGGTTTTTCCTTTCCCATGATGCCAAACACGTTGGGTACTAGCGTTTCGGTGTGTTGGACCCTTTGTAGTGGGTGTTTCACTGTGTTTTGGTGGAACCACCAAGCACACGTTGTGATCGTGGGGGTTGCGATTACGGACCTCGAAAAGGTGTGCTCTGGGTTAAAACCGCCCACTGAAGGCTGGCCAGTGTATCCTGGTGTTGGGGGGCCTGCTGGTAGGCCAGGTGTCTTGTCCCCCTTCAACCGCCCCTGGCTATACCCCGCTTCGGGGCAGCCGGCCGACTGAGGGTGCTACAGTTCACCTTGCTTCGATTGCCACTTGCGTTGTATGGGCCGGTGTGGGTGCCTGCCCAGCCGCCTTTCACCTGGGTGCAACGCCTCCCAGTGTGCCTCCCGTCTCCTTTACCTCTTTGGCGTATCAGGCCCTTTTGTAAACTTCTGCTCTTGGGCCCTTGTAACCCCGCGTTTCCAGGAAGCCTCCCTCTGTGTTCGAGACAGCCGGCCGACTATGGATGGCACAGTTCACCTCGCTCCGATCGCCGCTTGCGTTGTATGGGCCGGTGTGGGTGCCAGCCTCGCCTGGGCGCTCCGCCTCCTGGTGTGCCTCCCGCCTCCTTTACCTCTTCGGCGTGCCCGGCCAGGCTCTTTGCAAGCTTCTGCTCCTGGGCCCAGGAAGCCTCCTCCCGTGACCCACACCGTTGCAGCTGCCCGCTGCCAGTCTGCAGCGCGCCTCCCGGGCAAGGTGTCTCCCCCGCCGCCTGATCACAGATGCCTGTACCGGCCCGCGTGTGTCACTGGATCAGCAGTGCGCGCGGGACCAGGGCAGGCAGAGTGCACGTTGGTGCGGCGGCTCCCCTACGGATCCGGCCTCTCTTCGGGCCACCTAGCTCGCCGCTGTTGTCAGGGGGCAAGGTCCATTCAGGGGGCACAGCTTGCTTCGCTCTGGCCGGCCCTCCTGGCTTCCCAGCCGGCGACGCTCTGGTCCGATGCTCCCGCCGGTCTTCTCAGGAGACGTGCGCCGGCGCTGGGGAGCCCGGATTCCACCTCTCAGCAGACTCTCTCGCTGTTCTCCTGTCTGTGGCCACCGATCTGGGCCTCTCCGGAACCTCATCGGGTCCGCGTCCTCCCTCGGCCACAGTCGGCAGGGTTGTCGCGGGCTGGTCTCACAGCACAGCCTCGCTGGATAAGCACAGAGCGTTCAGCTGAGCCCGCCTGTGGCCATTTTGGAGGCAGGCTGGACGCTGCTCGCCGCCAAACTTCTCACGGCCGTCTCCGGTGGCTCCGGCCGCGGTTTCATTAGTTCTTCGGTCCAAGTGTGCCCAAGGGTGTTCGGATGCACACGGAGGTATTTCCAGCTCTCGTAGTCGTCCGAAAAACAGGCTTTTGAACAGGATATTTAGTGCGGCTGCGGGAGCCGAGCAGACGCACGTCTACCACATCCCGGGGTTGGCCACGCCCCATCGTCCACATTTATGATCTCCTATTACTCGTGGCAAATTCCAGAGTGTAGGCTGTGGAGTGTTACTTTCTTTAACCGGGTATGTATGCACCAATAAATCCCTATAATTCTTTTGCCTTTTAAAGGCAAATCATGGGACAGTAGGGTTGAAATCCGAGGTTTTTAAGAAATGCCAATGCTTTTTCACAATTCTTCTGAGATCGTTACTGATGGGACTGTATGTCATGACACACGTAATTTTGTCATCTTTGATGGTCTTGTCCGGAAAAAGGCACCTTTCCCGATTGGTGTGTTGGGCACGCTTAAATTATCGGTGGACTATTCTACTTGGGTACCTCCGAGACTTCAGGCGAAATTTTAGATCTTTACCTTCATTCAAAAAAATCACTCATGGAAGAACAATTCCTCCTAATCCTTAAAAATTGACCGACCAGTAAATTATCTTGGAGACTTAACGGATGGAAGCTATCATATCTCAACAGGGTATTTTATCGGTCGGTTTCCGAAATAAAGTAGTTTGTAGGTGTCCTAACTGCCCTAGAAGTTGAAATCTTAAGAAATGGCCTCTGTTTTGTCCCTACCACTAAAGCCAGGCGACTGAGTCTCTGCTTACAGGTTGGATTCTTGCGTAAGTTGAACTGCCGAGATCCACACCTCCTGACTGATGGCACATTTCCCAGGGTCAACCAGCACAGCTGCCGGGATCTGGTGTCCCTGTTGGTTGATATAGTACATGCAGATCTTGTCGGTCTGGATGCACAGACCTGCCCTTGATGGTCACGAGAAAGGCTTGAGGGCAAACCAGATTGCCCGAAGTTCCAGCCAGTTGTGATTCTGCGGTCTGGGTCCAGAGGCCATGCAGAGTGCATTCCCATGTTGCCTCCCCACCCATGGATTGAGTCCGTGGTAATGGTGTACTGTATTTGGGGTGGAGGGGGTGGACGTAACGGTCTGCCCACAAAGATGGTTTCCTACTGCCGCCACCATTTGATATCTCGGTCCAGATGTTGCGGAATGGGAATCTCCAAAATGCAACTGAAGCCTCCTCATGTGGAGTCTGGGGTATGGGACTGCCAGGAGGCATGCTTCTTGTACGCCCAGAAGGTGTTGCCACCAGACTGTGGTGATTGGCCTGCTGCGGAAATGGGAGACTACTGATCGAATTTCTACCACCTTGTCCCCCATGGGGAAAACCTTCTGCTGTTGTGTCCCACAACAGACCCAGAAACACTAGCGTTTGTGTAGGGGTGAGTTGAGATTTTTGGTAGTTGATTGAAATTCCCAGGTCGAATAGGGTAGAGATGTGTCATGATGCCTACCCCCGGGGACCCGGACCAGGTCCAGCAACCCCGGAGCAGGCATCAAGGTGTTTTGAGCAAGCCCAAAAGCCCCGGTTAGGGGCTGTTTGGGTGCGGTCATGGCGCCAGGCTCGTATGGAGAGTCAGTCCTGGCGCCATAGGCGCCAGGCTCATAGAGTAAGCTTACCTGATGCAGACCATGCTGCAAGCTTACCTGGTGCAGACCATGCTGCAGAGCTCCAAGCCAAATGAGGCTTGGAAGGGACTATTTTACCTTGGGACAATTTTCTTTTTTTTTTTTTTTTACTCGGGTGGGGCTGGGGAAGACTACTCACCTGGGACTACTTTGGAGGCTATTTAAACCACGCCCGAAGAGCAGCACATGCTTCACGTTATTCTGCATCCAGCAGCGTAACGCTCACCGTGTCTGTAAGCCTGCATCCAGTCTTCTGCCACGCCCGCCTCGAGTCTGCAGCTCCTAGAAAAAGGGAGGAACAGAAGGAGAAAGGTTAGAATAAGAGCAAACCTTCGATCCGTACCTGGATTCCGGATCCACCGCACCTTTGAACTGGAAGAAAGAAGCATTTACGTGCGCCGCCTCGCCTGCTGCAGCACCGCGCTGAACTCATCGGCCCTTGCAGCATCCTCACGAACCACCGCATTCTTCTGCACGTTCTGCCGCATTCTGGCACCTAAGGGGAACACAAGAACAGCAAAGGTGAGCCAAGGAAATAAACCGAGGCAATAGTAACTACCCCCATAGACTTACCTGATTACCGCCGGGGTTACTATTCCTCTTCACTGGTCGGCGCAGTCTCCATTGCATCCTCGCCGCACCCTGGCCCCTAAGGGGAACAAAAGGACGACAATGTGAGACAACGGGACAGTAAGGGGAACTCTCCTCACCGCAATAGACTTACCTAATGTTACCGGCCGAGGCATAATTCCTCGAACTTCATATTTTCTCGCCACACCTGAATAAGTGAACAGGCAGCTTACATTCTGGCCTTATTTTATTGAACAGTGTAGGATAAGCCAAATCCTTACCTGAACTTCTTCAGCTACCACGAGGAACTCTTCGCTGGGGTCAAGCTGCAAGGAATCGGACAAGAGTGAAAGTCAGACATGTGAACTCTTACGAACTACATACTTTTTGGAGTCCAAATTGTTCTGGAACTCACCGATTCCTTTGAGCCAGTGAAGCAAATGGTTATCAACGCGCCCCTGCGCTCAATGCAGGATGGAGACCACATCTTTTCAAACCATCAGAAGGATATTACTATGGGCCAAGCAAACGAAGCTAGGTGAGCCAGTCCAGTCCCGTCATCTCGGCCCTACGCGTCTTTTTCATCTGAGTTTTTAAGTCTTAAAGCCATGGACTTTCACTAATGGAATTGTTAAAATGAATGCCTAGGTATTTTATTGAGGCTATTCTTTCAATCTTTTCACCGTTTATTGTCCATTGAAAGGCTCGATCTTGTTTCCTTTGGCCCCTATTTCCAATATCTTCGTTTTAGTCGTGTTGATTTCAAGTTCCCTTTTGGCCAGATATTCATTCAATTTGCATAGCAGTCGTTGCAGTCCAACTTGTGTGCGATCTAGTATTACTATATCGTCAGCGTATGTTATGCAGGAAATCGGTGTGTTCAGTTTTGGAGGAAATGAGTTGACATCATTCAAGTGCGTTGGCAAGTCTGCTATGAATAATTTAAATAACGCTGATGCCAGGGGGCATTCTTGTTTCACTCCTTTTTCTGTTTTGATTGTTTCAGACATTTCTCCATTGCTACTGAGTCGAACACGTATTGATGTGTTAGTGTGAAGAGATATGATGGGTTCAAGTAGATTTGGCGGACAGCCCCAAGATGTTAATTTGTTCCATAGCCTACCACGGTTTATTCCATCAAATGCCTGTTTGATAGTTTCCATTTTTAGAATGCTTAAAATGGCAAGATTTACGTCGACTCCTACGCCAGCCGTGAATCCTGTTTGTCTTGGATCTATAATCCTTGCTGAGGTTGCCCATTTCGCAAGTGTTTTTCTGAGAAAAGCTCTGCAAACTTTGCCTATGGTGTCCAGAAGGGCGATCAGTCGATAGTAGTTCGGATTGTCCCGATCGCCCTTCTTGTGGATTGGTACCACCACTGCCTTAAGCCATGACTCTGGCATTTGCTTAGACATGGCTATTCTAGTAAAGAGGATCTCCATAAAGACTGACCATTCGACATTTTGTTTTAACATGACATTTGTGGTCAGGTCAGGTCCAGGTGCTCGTGAGTTTTTTAATTGAGTTATTGCTCGAGCAATCTCATGTGCGTTCATTTTTATGTCCCATTCCGTAGTGCCAGTTTCGATTTTGTTTATTGGTGCCAGTGTGGAGCTTTTATATACATTTCCCAAATGTTTAGCCCAGGTGTTGCTTGTTAGAGTATTATTAATGATTGGTAGACATTTTAGAGTTCCAGCGTTTAATATTGTCCATATGTCTCTGGAATTTCTCTTTATCATTAGTTTGATCATGTTTTCCGCACGATCTTGCCCAATTATGACATAATGGGATTTTGCCTAATGCCTATATTGCTGGCGCCTTATTTTGACCCTTCATTGTACGTCGTTGCTTTTGTGATTTTTTTTTTTTTTTTCCCCGCAATCTCACGTCACGTCTTGGTGCCTTTTTTCCCTCATGAAGCAGCTTGCTATAATTGTTTGTGTTATGTTAGAGGTACTCAGATGGTTCTTTGTGAAGTCCGCTAACAATGGCACATATTCACATGTTTGCTGATTTCCGTTTTCAGTGAATTTTCCAGTGAGTTGTATTTGATTTGCATTTATTCTCAGTCTGTTTCCAGTAGAGTTTGTTACCGTAGAGTTAGGATTAGCATTACCCTCATTCCAGTACAACTAGTTTAATCGTATCAACTTGTGGTCACTGTTTTCTGTTTTTATCACTTCCATTTCAATTGATTTCTCGTACATCTCTCTAGACATCCAAACGTAGTGTAAAGTTTTACTTTCTCCATTGCCAATGCCTCTCCAGGTACTCTTAGCTGGTGTCTCCTTTGATGTTTCCATTAATCATACAAAGATTTCTATTTCCCATCACATCTTGCCAAGTTTTCGCTCGTCTGCTCAGCCTATCTTCTGTAACTTTCTGATTATTTTCAAAGTTGAGTCCCGTTTAAACCATGAACAGTTGAGATCTCCACAACAGACGATCCAGACATTCTTATAGCTTAACATCACATTGTCCATTAGGTCTATCACAACATTAATGAATTTATCGGTTGTGATCTTTACTGGGTTCCAGTAACAGTTGATTATTAGCATGTATTCACATTGACCTCTGATTGGCTGATGGAATTTTATTAGTGTTCCTTGCACGAAGGGATTTGGGTTTTGTGATTTAACTGGTGTCCATCCTTCGTTAATTCTAATCATTGTCAGTAGGCCCGAAACAGGACGGCCTAGTCTGTTTTTTTCGGCCGGATTAAGGAATATAATAAATCCGTCTTTCGATGGTTTGTTACGTAGCCAAGTTTCTTGCAAGCAGATGGCAACAACATTTCTCGACGAGACTGGAAATTCCTTAAACAAGTGTGCGAATCCACGAGTATTCCAGGACAACAGTTAGCACTGGCTGCCTTTTCTTCTCAATCATTGCTAGTGCGGTTGTCCTTGTATTTCCAATTCTAAATGCGTGTTGGCCATTGAGTGGCGGAGCGCGTTTATTTTAAATTGTTGATTCGATGGCCGAGCCATCGTACGCTACTCGTTCAGCTTCAAATTTTTTTTGGGGTTCTATTGCTAGATCAAATCCATATGCCTGCAACTCATCAGCTGCACGTAGAATTGTTGTTCGCACCGCTTTTGATATGTGCAAAATCACTTGATCTGTGTTTTTTTCAGCAGCATATTCCACTATTTTGATATCATCAGTGTTGAATGGTCCGTAAAGAAGGTACGCATTTGAATAATTTTAGCACATTTGACCTGTTTAAGTGCATTTCTTGTTCGTCTGTATGGATGTTTTGAAGTCGTAATTTCATGATTTGTGTTACCAATTTCTTCTCTTGATACTGTTGCGTTTTTGACGTGTAGTGGGCAACGTGTTTCCTTTGATTCGTTGTTAATTTTGGGTTTAGTTTTGTTGCAGCTTGTGGTCGAGACCTTTCTTTCTCAGTGCTTGTTTGTCTCATCAATGGAGGCTTACAGGCTCTCTCGTTTGTACTTGGATTTGGCGCTCTGTTTTTCTGATTTTTGAGGCGCTTCTTGTTCACTGTTAAATGCGACCTCAGCAGGGTCTTCGTCACTGTCATTGTTGTGCGAGTATGTTGTTAAGTTGCTCAAGTCAATTGTTGAGGTTGAGGTAGATAAATTAGCGTTTGTATCCAAGCTGTCTCGCCTCATTCTTTTCCTGTGTGGTTTCTTGAATTCAGTAATAGGACTGGCAATTTGATTTCCTGTGTTTGTCACTTTTGAATTTAATTTCGCCTTTCGTGTGAACATTGCCGGCTGCGTTGGTAATGACAAATTTCTTATATATTTTTTTGCGTTTGCCGTTATTTTTCGCTTGTTACCTTGGCCAGGTATAGAGAAAAGCAGGTCTTTTTATCCATCATTTATTGCACCATCTTTAAGTTTGTGGTTTGGTGCTTTTGGTTTTTCAGTGTTTCCACCAGTGAAGATCTTAAACGCAATTTGCTTATCAACATCTCCAAGGTTATTTTTCGAAGGAACGGCCGATGTCTCTGCTGTTATTTCGGAGGTTTGCCCAAGAGGAACATTCACCACGTCGCAAACCTCTGGCGTCTGCGGGGGGCTTGTTTATCCGTTTCTTTTAGTGTCGTTGCATGATTTGGTCTTGTGTTCTCGGAAGCCTTTCTCTGCTCTTTTTTTGAATGTGAACCATTATTTACATTTTGGGTTGTTTCAGGTGTCCGGTTCTCAGAGCTTGATGCACACGCATTAGATGGAATCTGGGTGTTTTTTACTTTTGTCGGATGCATCTTTTCCTGTGAGTTTACAAGAACAGTTTTTCGGCCATCGTGTCTCCTCCATTTCACTGCTTCTAGTAGACCAATAGACAGGTTTTCGTTTTCACAATGATATTTGGCGGCTAGGTCACCCAGACGTAGTTGCCAGCCAGTGGATGCTTCCGCTTCTTTCTCTAGTTGGCTCTGGAGAAAAGTCATAAACGTGTCCTGTTTGTCCACCTTTTGCATTAGAATACTTAGCATCGCACCCTGATCTTTAATTGTTTCATTCAGTGCTTCGTATAATTTAACAAAGGGGATCATGGCCAAGGATGACGCTGCTAATACATTATGTATTTGCATAGCTGCAGCCGCTGAGAGGCTTGATTTCGTTGCCGTATCAGTTGACCCCTTTCCTGCCATTTTTTGTCGCAATGGTGAATTGTCACTCGTGTAACCTGCCGGGGTATTCAATTCAGTGGGTTGCAAGTGTTTAGGTCTTTTGACCACGGGAGTTCTTGCATGCCATCTTGACCAGTGACCAGCAATGCGTCATATCAGTGGTGTCCTTGGAAAGGGAGCACCTCCACTTTCCAGGGACACCACTTTTTGTCATATCCCTGGTGGTCTAGTGGGCCCCATTGCCCCAAACCCCCTCCCACCTCCCCCATCCCTTCATTTTTTTTTTCACCTCTGGGGGCAGTGATCATCTGCCCTCAGGTGTGTCTGGTGCTGTGGCCCCATGCTTTGGGGCAACGGGGGGAAGGGAGCCGCTTAGCTAGTAAGCAGCCCCCCTCCCCCCGCGTCACAAACGGATCAGTATTGATCCGGTGGCATTGGTTCCCACGGATCCTGTGCCCGATCCGCAGGCAGCAATGCTACACAATGGGTATCGTTGGAAAGGGGAGCATCACCCCTTTCCAACGATACCCGCCTCGATCTCCGGCTTGAAGCCGGAGATCGAGGCGGAACAAGAAGGTATCTTACCTTCTCTCTTCCCCGTAGCAGCAGAAAATGGCTGCTGCGGGGAATTTACTTTAAGTTTCAAGCCGACGTGCGTTACGCATGCCGACGTTAAACTGAAAGTAATCCAGCCCCCTGGCAGTAAGGGGGGGACCCCCCCCACATAGCCCGGGGGTTGGATTACAGTTTTGCTCAATCCCTGCCTTGCAGGGATCGAGCAAAACAGTGCCTAAACCGACAAGCCGGCTTATCGGTGGCAACCTGGAGCGCTTTCCACCGACGAGCCGGGGTTAAGGACAGGGTAGTTCTTAAATTCAAGCCAACTTTTCTTACAAAAATTGCATCAGACTTTCATATATCCCAAAAAATTGTTACCATCATTTTCTCCAGCATGGGGTCTGGCATGGATTCACATGCTCATGAATATTCCCCGTCGTCAGGCTGGGAATCCTCGGTAAAGAAAAAACCAGTATCAGTTTCGTTTCTGATCTGTCTTTCGTAGCAATAACCAATCACTGGTCTCTGCGTCATACTGACCACAGCCAATGACTGCCCTCTACCTAAGCACCGCCTCTGGCAGCCATCTTCAGATTTTTACTGCACGTTCATGTGTTGGGATCCTCATGCTATTGCTCTCGAGCGTTAGTGCTATTTTTTTTCGCTTTTTCACAAAAAACTTCGATTCTTTCGGTCAAAAGAGCCTCAAGCTCCACCGATCCTACATCCGATCAACGGGGACCCGTGTCGGATTCGTCTGTGCCCCTCAAGGGTGAAGATTCGTCGAGCTACACTTCGGAGGACTTCCAGAAGCTTCTCAGGCCCGGTCTCGGAGATGGCCCAGGAGAAGGGAGGCTCGACGCCCGGAAAGCTGTTCAGGGTTTGCCCTGGATGCCAGCTGCAGAACGTCTTTAAGGAGGACGAACACTCTTTCTGCCTTTACTGCCTTCATGAGGACAAAACGCACGTGGAGAAGGACTGTGCGTTTTGCGGCAACATGTCGGAACGGACCATGAAGGACCGTCATCAACGTCTCGCCAACTGGCTGGAGGGTAAGAGCCCGTCTGGCGAGAAGAAGAAGAAATCCGAGCGGTCTTCTAAGACCTTTGAGGGCGCCCCGGCGACGGGGGCCCAACATAAGGCCAAGCACCGCGAGTCCGCTGGCACCGGGAGGGCCGAACGGTCGGGCTCTACGGGCGCCAGGCAGGGCGCACCCTCCCCGGCACCATCAACCACGAGCCAACGCTCTGGGTCGGGTAAGAGGAAGGCCGAGCACCCGGCGAAGCTCCTGGAGAGGCCCCGGTCGAGCTCTAAGGCAGAGGAGGAGCGTGGCAGTGCCCCCTCCCTCAAGGATAAGGCGGTGAGCGCACCTAAGGTGGTGAAGGCCTTGATCCATCCGACCAAGCCCTCTATCGAAACGGTCGCGGCGGCCCTGGCCCAGCCTGTGGAGGCTGCACCAGTGGTGGCGACCTCAGGGCCCAGAATCTCCCTGCCTCCTCGGAGGGAGTCTTCTTTTGTGCCCATCGATAGGACCCCCGTGAAACCCTCCGTGGGGAAGAAGGGGGGGCAGGGCGTCGTCGTAGATTCGGCCTCAACCTCAGAAGAGGAGCTGATCGAGGTCTTAAGCCACGGCCTAGGCGTGGAACAAGACCAGCCCGTCGGAATGGGCCCCGACGCAGGTGACGACGACGACGACATCGTCGAGGATACCGACGGGGCCCCTGCTCGCCCGTCGGATTCCCCTCTGCCAGCGCCGCGAGACAACTCGGCGGCCATTTTGTTGGCCATACAGTCCTTATGCACTGAGATAAGGACGAGGCTACCGTTACCGACGGAGGAACCTCTCCCGTCAGGGGATCCAGAACCGGGACCTTCTGGTGTTCCCCCTACCAAGAAAAGAAGGATCCATCCTCCACCTCCTTTTCAACCGTCGCGCCCCGTCCAGCCCTCCTCCCCGTCCACCCGAGGGGATGATACGGGGACTGACACGGCGGCGACGGGTACGGACGACGAGGCATACGACGAGGATTTTCCGTCGTCGCCTCCCACCAGGGCTTCTCCGCCCGACGAGATCGGATCTTTCCACTCCATGATCTCCAGGGCTTCCGAGCTTTTCCAACTCTGCCCTGAGGAGAAGAAAAAGGAAGGCTTCCTTTATCAGCGGCGCAAGGCCAAGAGGAAGACGGTCCTCGCAGTGCCTCTGTTGGACGACATTTGGGATGAGGGCCTTTCCCTCCTCAAGAACCCTTCCACGACGCCAGCTAGAAGAGACCGGTACGAGAAGAAGTACCGGGTCCCGGACACGGCCCCCCTGTGCCTCCGGGCGCAGCCCACCCCGGACTCCGTCGTCTCCGCGGCAGCCAGGAAGAAAGCGGGGGGGGGGGGGGGTGCGGCCTCCACATCGACTTCCCCGCCGGACGGCGAGGGAAAGAAATTGGATACTATGGGACGTAGAGTCATCTCGTCGGCAGCGACGACTATTAAAGCGGCCAACGCCTTGGCTATCGTGGCCCGCTACGACAGGGAGCTCTGGTACAAGATGGCTCCCCTGCTGGATTTTCTGCCGGACGACAAGAGGGCGGAGGCCCTTGAGATCCTCCAGGAGGGTGAAGTGGCTTCGGACCACGCCATCACCGTGGCGACGGACATCGCCGACGCGGGGTTCCGCCAGCTGGGCAACGGCGTTTGCCTTCGACGTCGTGGATGGCTCAAAGCTACGGACTTTCGGCAGGACGTCCAGACCAGAGTCCTGGACATGCCCTTCGACGGGAACAACCTGTTTGGGAAGACGGTGGACGATTCCCTCCAGGCCATCAAGGCGGATACTGAGACGGCCCGGGCCCTTGGAGTCCTGCAGCAACGACGGACGCCCTTTCGGAGCGGCGGAGGCAAGGGCGCCTCCAAAGGTTCCGGCGGCGGTTTCTCTTCCTACCGTCAAGCGGCCCGCTCGTCGTCGCAAGAGGCCTACAGAGGACGAGGCAAGTCTAGCGGACCCCGCCGTTGTCGCCAAGGAGGTCAAGGCGGCAAGGCCGCGTCCAAGCAGGATTGAACCGGCCGTGGGGTCGGGCCCCCACCGAAGCACCCCGGTGGGAGGCCGGCTGGCGGGCTTCGTCAGCGTGTGGGAGTCCATCTCCACCGACCGTTGGGTGCTGGACGCCCTGGCCCGGGGCCACGCGCTCGAGTTTCAAAGAAGGTGCCCGCGCGTCCCCCCCGTGGCCAGAAAAGCACTTCACGTCCCTCAACTTCTCCTGGAGGTAAAGGCGATGCTCAGAAAGGGCGCCATCGAACTCGTCCCAAAGAGGCTTCGGGGCTCCGGAGTCTACTCGCGATACTTCCTCGTCAAGAAGAAGACGGGAGGATGGCGCCCCATCCTAGACCTGCGACGGCTGAACAAGTTCATCAAGGCGCAGAAGTTCCGGATGGTCACCCTACAGCACGTCTTGGGTCAACTGGAGGAAGGAGACTTCCTATCGTCGTTGGATTTGGAGGATGCCTACTTCCACATTCCAATCCTAAAGGGGCACCGAAAATTCCTCAGGTTCGTGGTACAAGGGCGTCATTACCAGTTCAAAGCCCTTCCCTTCGGACTACGGTCGGCACCCAGGGTATTCACCAAGTGCCTCGCACCGGTGGCGGCGCAGTTGCGCCGCGAGGGGATCCACGTCTACCCCTACCTGGACGACTGGCTCATCCGCGCCAAGACGAAGGAGCTCGCCGTGGTCCACACAGCAAGGACCGTCCAACTCCTCACGGACCTGGGATTCTCCGTGAACTACGCCAAATCCCACCTGGTGCCCGCGCAAGTCGCACTGTTTCTGGGAGCGAGGCTCGACAGTGTCCCTTCTGGCCTCCCCGTCGGAGGAGAGGACCAGGACCATCTTGGGCAAGGTGCAACGGATGTTGGTGGCCGACGCGGCCAAAGTGAGATCCATCAAGTCCCTCCTCGGGATGATGTCTTCCTGCATCTACCTCATTCCCATGTGCAGGCTCCGGATGCGCCCGTTGCAAGAATTCCTGGATGCGCGCTGGATCCAGACGACGGGCAGCTTCGAAGAAAGGATCAAGCTCGACGAGAGTTTCCGACGAGCGATACGGTGGTGGGGCACCCGCGCGCATCTGACGGCGGGCATGGACTTCCAGACCCCAGCCCACCAGGAGACTGACCACGGATGCCTACCTGGAAGGGTGGGGAGCGCACACCGAAAATCTGCACGCGAGGGGACTCTGGCTCCCGACGGAGAAGTCCCTGCATATCAACGTCCTGGAGCTCCGTGCAGTGTTTTGGGCCCTCAGGTCCTTCCTTCCGTCCCTGAAGGGCAAGGTGGTGAGGATCTTCACCGACAACACCACCACCATGTTTTACATCAGGAAACAGGGCGGAACCAGGTCCCCAGCGCTGTCCAAGGAGGCGCAGGACTTGTGGCATTGGGCCGTCGCCTAAGGGATTTTTCTGGTGCCGTTTCATCTGGCAGGGATAAAAAACACCATCGCCGACTCACTCAGCAGGGAGCTGCGCTCGTGCCACTAGTGGGAACTACGGCAGGATCTGGTGGATCGCCTCTTCCGACGGTGGGGCACACCCCAGGTCGACCTGTTCGCGACGGCGACGAACACCAAGTGCCGGAGGTTCGCCAGCAGGTTTCCCCAGACGAGGAGCATGGGCGATGCTTTCTCGTTCCCCTGGGAGGGCCTGTTCCTCTACGCGTTCCCTCCCTTGCCTCTGCTAATCCGGCTCGTCAACCAGCTCAAGAGGTCACGGTGCAGGATGATCCTCGTCGCACCTGCGTGGCCGAGGCAGATATGGTTCCCGGACCTTCTGGACTTGTCAGCGTCCCCGCCGATCAAGCTGCCGGCGGACGCGGGTCTACTCTCCAGGGAAGGAGGCGCCATCCTCCACCACGACCCGAAGTCGCTGAACTTGCAGGCCTGGCTCCTGCAGCGCTAGAGTTTGGAGGATACGACATACCGGCCGATTGCAGAGAGGTTCTTGCAAAGGCCAGGGCGTCCTCGACTCTTAAATGCTACGGACACAAATGGAAGAGGTTCTCTGTCTGGTGCCACGCACAGAAGATTAACCCTCTTCGGATTACGGCTCCCCAAGTACTGCCGTACCTGCTGACGCTGGCCAAAGCTGGACTGGCACACGCGTCCATCAAGATTCATCTTGCTGCGATCTCCCGATACACCAGAACCACGGGTCGGACGTCCTTGTGGTCTCATCGTCTGGTGAAAGAGTTCATGAAGGGACTATTCAGATCGTTCCCGCCGGTGAAGGCTCCGGCCCCGGCGTGGGAGCTCAACGTGGTGCTGACCAAGCTCATGGGACCTCCGTTCGAGCCTCTGCACTCGGCCCCGTTGAAGTTTCTATCGTGGAAAACAGCTTTTCTTGTGGCCATCACCTCCGCACGACGAGTGGGAGAGATCCAGGCCCTTTCCTGCAAGGCCCCGTACTTGACTTTCCACGACACCAGGGTAGTGCTCAGGACGCACCCCTCCTTCATGCCCAAGGTACCGTCGGACTTCCATCTCAACGAACCCTTGGTGTTACCTGTGTTCTTCCCGTCGCCTTCGTCGCCGGCTGAGAGGACTTTGCACTCGCTGGATGTAGCTAGAGCGCTGAAGTTCTACGTGGACCGCACGAAGGGTTTTCGGAAGACGTCACAACTCTTTGTGAACTTTGGACCTGTCAATCAGGGGAAGGCTCTCTCGAAGGCTTCCATCTCCAGATGGCTCTCCGGCTGTATCATGTACTGTCACCGGTTGGCAAACCGACCGCTGCCTGGCCGTCCGAGAGCCCATTCCACCAGAGCGATCGCAGCTACCACGGCGTTCCTATCTGGTGTGCCCCTGCTGGACATATGCAGGGCTGCTACGTGGAGGTCGACGCACACCTTCACGAAATTCTACTGCGTCGACCGGGATTCCAGGGAGGAGTCCAGGGTGGGCCAAGCAGTGCTGCGCAACCTGTTCGCCTGAGGTGGGCCTGGTGAGGAGGTAAGATGCTTAATGTTGAGTTGATGTGTTGCTTAATGTTGAGCCTTTGCCACCTCCCGTGGTTGTGCATGTGTGTACTGCTATGTATTCTTTATTCATGAGCATGTGAATCCATGCCAGACCCCATGCTGGAGAAGGAACAAGTTACTTACCTGTAACTGTTGTTCTCCAGCATGGGTCTGGCATGGATTCACATGCGAACCCTCCCACCTACCCCTCTGCGGCTCTTCACTTGGTCATACTGCCACTTCACGTGCTTCCAAATCTGAAGATGGCTGCCAGAGGCGGTGCTTAGGTAGAGGGCAGTCATTGGCTGTGGTCAGTATGACGCAGAGACCAGTGATTGGTTATTGCTACGAAAGACAGATCAGAAACGAAACTGATACTGGTTTTTTCTTTACCGAGGATTCCCAGCCTGACGACGGGGAATATTCATGAGCATGTGAATCCATGCCAGACCCATGCTGGAGAACAACAGTTACAGGTAAGTAACTTGTTCCTTATCCACCTCCACATTCTGGCAAGGATGAGGTAAGGCTGCATAGACTAGATCCAAGATGAGCACTTAACTTTGCCATTCTAAAGATGGAAAAACTATGTCAAGATGACCAACTTTTTGTTGGGTACACGGGTCACAAGTTGGGACTTGCAGTCACAAAACAAACTTTGTCTAGATGGATCATATTGGGCATTACGGAATGCTGCAGATTGGCTGAGTAAACACCCCAGAAGGTCTGAGGGCCCATTCCACAAGGGGCATGACAACGTCGTCTTCTTTCCAAAGAGGGGTGCTGATATTTGCGCGGCAGCCGCATGGTCTTTGATTATGATATTTGATTTATATTGCGCACATACAAGCGTTTGAGGGCGCAACGAGACGGGAGGGGTACAAGGGAGAACAGAAGGATTTTACTATGCCCAATGACATTGAGAATGCGCAAGTGCGGGGGGGGGCAAGTGCAAGGGGAAGGTGAGGAGTGGAAAGTGCTGAACCTGAGATCAAAACAGGAAATGCGGACAGCATATGGCAAGTGCAAGAAATAAGCGCAGACAACCAGTGTCAAATAAGAGCGGGTAAGGGGACTGGAGGGTTGTAGATACAGACCCAATTGCAGAGGGTTGCCAGGAGCAGTGCAGGTATGCAGCTGGGTGGACAGGTGTCTGTGCCTGAATTGAGGGTAGCCAGGTTCCCAGTGCAGAAACAGAAGAGATCAGCAGGGGAGAGTAAGAGGGCAGGCAGAAGCAAAGTGGTTCTTGAGGAGCTTCCGGAACAGAAGATGGTTCTCCTCAAGTTTGAGATGCAGGGAGACTGTTCCAGAAGGAGGCCCCAGCCAAAGAAAGAGATCGACCACCACCAACTTGTTGATTGGAGAAGCAGCTGACCCTGAGGGATTTGGAGGTAGAGGAGCGAAGAGCTTAAGTAGAACAGGATTTTCGAACGGTGAGTTGACAGGATTTCGGCCCCAGAAGGCCTTGTGGACAATGCAGAGTGTCTTTAACTTAATCCTTGCAGCCACTGCGTGCCAATGAAGAGATTTCAGGGCTGGGGAGGTATGATCCCAGGGCTTTAGGCCAAGGACAAGTCTTGCAGTCTGGTTCTGGATGAGTTGCAGAGGGCAAAGAGCGCTAGCAGGCAGATTTAGCAAGAGGCTGTTGAAATAGTCCAGCCTAGAATGAACCAGAACTCTATAGACAATGAGCTTCTGGGGGGAAGTAGAGGAAAGGAAGAATACTCCAGAGCAGGTGCAGTTGGTAGTTTGACTTCTTCGCGATGTAGGATATGTGAGGAGAGGAGGAGAGTTTGGAGTCGAAGATGATCCAGAGGTTCTTGGCCTCACAGGTGGTAACAGGAAAGGGGCCAAGGGAGGCCGGCCAGAGTGACAGGAAAGGAAGGTGCAGGAGTATAGATGAGGACTAGCTGGCATTAAGGAAGAGGTCGTTGGCGGCACATCACTCCTGGATAGCAGGCAGACAGATGAGAGAAGAGGTGGCAGAGGGGAGCCTGAAAACGAGCTGAGTCATCTGCATTTCATACAAAGAAAATGTAGTAGGGAGAGTCCCTAAAGCAAGTGGATTGGGACTTTCAAAGAAATGTATATACAGCCGGTCAAGTGGCACAGCGAGTAGAGCGCTCGCTTTGACATCCGTGCAGAGCCTGCTAACGCAGGTTCGAATCCCGGCAAGGCCAAATTCAGCCTTTCATCCTTCCGAGGTCGATAAATGAGCACCACACACCGTGGGTAATGAGCAGCGCTCAGATACCTGAGGGTTCGTAGCGCTATATAAATGCCAAATTATTTATTATTACCAATAGTATCCACTATGCTAGAGCAATATTTTAAAGCAGTTTCGTTGATTTCAACTGGTGTGTATCCAAAAGCAGATTCACAATTATTTTAAGCTTCTATAGATGCTGAAAACAGTCCTTTTTTTGTTGAACTTCTTTAATAGAGCATTTTTAATTTGCAAAACAAAATGTGCTGAACATGTTGGGTTAAGAATAGCATTATTAAGAGAAAAAACAAAAATGAGGATAGAATTTTGTTGAAAACACGTGATGAATCAGATTACAAAAGTAGAACAAACTTTAGTTAAGGTAGTGCAATGTTCAAATGTTAAAATAAATACAAAGGAGGGTACATAATTAAACTACATTAGAAAATAGAACAGAAGGCAAGCAGTGAATGCATCAGATAGGACACATGACAAGCGATGAATGCATCAAAAAAGAGAGGTAGTCATAACTAAGAGAACCAAAAGAAAAATGGCTGCTCCGGCCTCTATTGATAATCAGAGTTCCGTAGTACCATATATGCAGGTCTGCCGACATGCTAGTTTTATATGGAGATCCAGACTCATCAATGGACTCGGACAAAACTCAGTTCAGATCGGACCTACCTATCCGACGTGGAGTTTAAACCACAAAGGTCCAAAACAACTGCAAAATGTTATTATTGAAATTACATCAATGTCACGTTTCGGCGAGAGCGCCCCCTGCTGGGCGACATATTTCGAAGCTTTCCTCAGGACGAAAAAAGGAAATTTTACCCTGTATGGAGGCAAACATAAAAAATAAAAAAAATATTAGGGATTGTTGTCAGCAAACGGATGGGCTGTGAATAAATCTCCTATTCGGATTGCAATTATTAAGAAGCTGGTGAGAACATGGTCCTTACCCTGGTCATTAGCAAGGGATACGTTGGGTGCTCACTCTGCAAGGGCTGTAGTCCCCCACTGGTTCAAGAAACGCATCATGGACCTGAAGGCAGATATCCCAATTTCTACATTAAGCGTATTGGTTCTGAAAGGATTAGTAAGTACAACCTAAAGGTAGGTCTAATAAAGTGTCAGAAAAACACACACACCAACAAAGTTACACATTTTAATGTTGAGGAGGTTTAGCCGGTGCTTGTGTTGACCAATAAATTTGCAAATTACGAATGTTAAAACTCTTGAAACGTTTCCTATGTTGGCCACTGTTATTACTACAAAACCATTTACATAGAAAAATAGAGAAATATATGTATATAAGTCATTGGATGACCTACAACTTGGTTGCAGGGAGCCATAGCTGAAAAAGAAAGTAGAAATCAGTGGTACCTTCTTTTGAGAAACTTGCTTCCATGAATCGTGACTTCAAGGATCCTCCAAACTATGGAGGGCGAGAAATTCAATTTATGGCAGCTGGACTTGCTGAGATAAATATCTCGTCTTTTGAATGCTTCAAAAAGCAAAACTTGCGGAGTTGCCTAAAGTGAAAGAAGGGGATTTACTATGAGGGCTAGGAATACCCAGAAAGTCGATGGTTAAATATTAAGTATAGAGGTCTTGTGCGCACTTTCTTAATGAGGCAGATGTGCATTTGGACAAGAAACACAGGCATGTACCCGACATGAATAAATCAAGGCAGAGAGTTGTTTGTATAACGAGGCTTGAGCGCGGCGTCCTCGCTGCTCGTCTGATGTCTAAGACAGTGTGAAAGAAAACCGTCGCTGCAGGGCTGAGTCACAGTTTGGCAGGGCTTGCGGCTCCAGAAGGTGTCTCGTGCACACACACACACACGTCTGATTGGCCAAAGTGAACTGGCTGGCTCTGAGGTACTGCCGCGCAATGATTGGTGCAGGGCCATGTGAGTCATTCCACGGGAAGGCTGTCTCTTGCCTCGGGAATGCTGACGGCGCACAGTGAATAGTGCGCAACCACGTCGATCACTCCATGGGAATGACATGTCTAGCTTGGGAGTGTGTGTCAGTAATAGGCTGCATGGTTAACAACTCAGCATTCCTTACTGCTTGGGCTGAGACAGATTGTGTGTTACCGCAATGTTGACACTAGTTTGGGACGACAAAGAGAAGGGGAGGCAGGGCGGAGGTTTGGGTTTCAGAGGGTGATTTAGAGCTCTGTGTCAGGAGCAGGGCATATATTTCTTAAGGTATACGTGTGCTCATGATGGGAGAGCGGGAGATGCAATACAAAAACAAAAAAGTAGTGCACCGAGTGATTTTGTGCTCCGTTTCTGGAATGGTGCATATATTACTTGATGTAAACGTGAGCTCATGGTCCGAGAATCGGAAATGTAATATAAGCCTTCCCATACTAGATGAATGGGCGTGTCGAGTGCAGATGTATTGCAATTTGTGAGAAACGCAAAGTGAAATTTCAGCATGTCCTGCTTAATCGTGTCGAGTTGGAGATGTATTCCTGATTGTAGAAAAACATGCTGTAAATGAATGAAAGAAGTGCAATGATGGGGTGCTGTACCCTGAATCAGAAGGCATCTAGCGTGCAATGGCTCCTTTTGTATGTTTCTGTGAGTGATCCATATGTGATGTATAGGTTCATCAGTGAATTCTGCTAGCGGCACAGACAGAAGAGATTTTTAAGATGCACAAAATGTTGTGACTCCCAAAGTATCGGGGTAGAACTAACCTGAAATGGCAAAAATAGTCAGGGAGCAGTGAGGGAACACAGAGGTGTAACTCTGTACAGGAGGACGCACAATGGCTCCTAGTGTTTATATTGGAGGCAGAAAATCTTGGTTCAGACCCTGGATGTGAGTGTAAAGTCAGTGGGTCCATCTTGCTTCCTTTTGCTGAAGACAGCATAGTATATTCAAGGATTCCTTAACTACATCTAGGATCCACCATTTGACGTCATTAGGGGTGTGGTGTTCCAAATAGCGGTTCAATAGGGGTGCTGTTGTATTTTTGCACTTAATCCGAGAGCAATGTGCGGAAATTCTGATGTTGACAGGCCGGCTTGTCTGTCCTACATGTCGGAGCCTACAGGGGCATTCGATACAGTAGATCACTTGTTTAGTTTTACAATTTGTCAAACAATTCAAACTCCAGGTCCTTGTCCCAATGTTGAATGTTTTCATTTCGAGGGTGAACTGGCAGACTGAACATGATCCACAGGGAAAATGTTCTACAGTGGTCATGAGATCCCATAGACCTATTCTTAGTGCTGGCTTCTTCAATTTAGAATGTACGAGTGTCCCGTATATTCTTGGCTCTTTTGAAAGCAAATCGTGGTGCAGGCGAGTCTGGCATACTCGGTTTTACAATGGGCCAATATTTACAAATCAGGTTTTTTTTTATTTGAAAAGTATGAGGTCCGTGTGTAAGAACACAGTTCATTTTGTTATGTTCCAAATTGTGTTTTGGAGCAGTGTTTTACATCAGTAGAATTTCTCGGTGGTACATCTTGCTCTCTTCATGGCTCCAGAGACCAGTTTCTTCGGATAGCCTTTCTGTGAGGCGCTTGGCAAGATCATCTGATTGGTGGTAAAAATCAGAGATTGGTATAATTTCTCCTAATTCGTCGAAATTGTCCATATGGTAAGTTTTCTCTCAGATGCCGTGGATGATTATTCGAGAAATGCAATAGAGTATTTCTGGCAGTTGTTTTGCAATAAAGGCAGCATTTCAAACTGCCATTCTCATGTCTGATCATTAGCTCTAAAAAGGCAATTTCTTTGTTGCTGTATTCCTTGATAAACTGGATATTGTTGTCAATATTATTAAGCCAGATCAGAAAGAGGTCAAGGTCCGTTTCAGAGCCACTCCATATGAAGACGATATCATCAATGTATCGTCTCCAATATAAATTTTTATAGGGATTGTCACACAGGATGTTACTGGACTCAAAGGTTGACATATATAGGATCGCAAGACTCTGGGCAAATGTTGCGCCCATTGCTGTTCCCTTGGTCTTTAAATAGAATTAGC
This sequence comes from Ambystoma mexicanum, assembly GCF_040938575.1. Taxonomy (NCBI): domain Eukaryota; kingdom Metazoa; phylum Chordata; class Amphibia; order Caudata; family Ambystomatidae; genus Ambystoma; species Ambystoma mexicanum. The sequence goes on along the minus strand of NC_090924.1, from coordinate 675,039,006 downwards.
TGTTGAACTCAAAGTTCTTGGATAGAGCCAATGTCATTAATTCCATAATAAAATTATGTGGTACCCGGTCTTGTTGGTCCTGATCGGTAAGTATTTGGTGTATGCAGTCAATAGCTTGGTTTTGGGGAATACTTGTGTCCAATGATTTTATGACCATTGTCACATGTTTTTGAGTATGAGGATCAAAAAGTAAATATTCAAATATTGTTATGGCGTGTGTGGTGTCCCGTAAATAGGTTGCTGTTTGGACACTTAGAAAGGTTTAAGAAATATGTCAATAAATGTACATACTGGTTCCAAAATCGAACCGCAACCAGAGACGATGGGTCTTCCTGGCGGTTTTACCAAATTTTTGTGAATTTTGGGTAATGCATACAGTGACGGGAGTGTGACCTTGACTTGTGGTCAAAAATGTGTATTCCTGGTCACTGATCTATTGCCGTTCATAGGCATATTGTGCTTCAATTTCCAATTTTGTTTCACTGGCGTGGTCCTTTCTAGGTTTTTTGTAACTCTCCTGATCTTGTAACAGATCATTCATCATTGTAAGATATTGGTCGCTGGACATAATCACTATCCCATCGCCTTTATCGGCTGGTTTTATCACAATCTTGGGATTTTTTGAAAGGTCAGTCAAGGCTTTATGTTCAGCTCTGGATAGGTTGTGTTTATAAGTTTTGTCTTCCCTTTCAGTTTTTCAAGGTCCTTCAGGATACATTTTTTCGAAAGTGATTATTTCTTTAGGGACTTCATTGTCTTGGGGCCTAAAACTAGAGGGGACATGTAACCCAGAGTCCATGTCTGTGGTCTCTTCTGGGATGTCCTCAAAGAATGCTTCCAGGCGAATAGTCCTGAAACGATGGATTTCCATTTCAGTAGAGAACCAGTCTTCATTTGGGAGGGCACAAATGATAAACCCTTAGTAAGGACTGATATTTGTGGGTGTGTGAGGTCAACCTTAGCTAAATTGAAGATTGGGATTTCTTTGGCATTTGTACTCATTGCTTCTGACGTTTCCTCCCCCGTGACTGGCGTCGAGGTGGCAACCCTCTGCAATTGGGTCTGTACCTACAACCCTACAGTCCCCTTACCCGCGCTTATTTAAGGTGCTCCCTGACCACCTCTTCAAATTGGGGCGATGGGGGTGGTAAGTTGGCAAACTGGGGTGGTGGTTGTTGTTGCTTATACCTCAACTCATCTGAGCTGCTACTGCTCGAGTTGGAAGACGATACCCAATGGCAGCGTTCTTTGTTTTGTGGTTGTGATGCTGTTTGTTTTTTAGCAGCCTGTGCAAATTCTGCTGTTGTATAAGGGAAAATATTTTCCAATTTGAAATCCTGGATATCTTTGTTAAATTGTTTAGTCTTTTTTGCAATGGTTGATTTTTTTGAAATCAAATAGTTTCTCTGTTTCTCTTGGGCATTGGTGATAGCCTGATTTTCAGGAAACTCTTTTTCTTCCAAGTCCAGTTACTTTTGAATCTCAATGCTTAGGCGTTGAGCTGTAGTAATGGTCAGTACCATAAGGTCACAACTGCATTTGATTGCAATGTGTCTGAGTGTGGTAGTGTACACCCTGTCTGTAAGAAAAAGACAGGGTTCATTCCTAACAATTGGGCCTGTTGGAATGGTATCAGTTCGTAAGTATTCACGTAAAAAATGACAGTGTAGTTCAGTACGGAAATTCTTCATTTTGAGTTTGAGCAGATCTTCACTGCATGTTGTTTGAATTACCCCTGGATTAGACCCACTGGGGTCAAAAATAGAAGGTCCTTTTTTGTTATGTCGGCAGTTTGTTGTAAGGAGTAGCTGAAAGTTTGACTTGCTGCCATGATCAAATTGGAGAAAGGAACATAAAGAGCCCACAGGTTCCACTGTGTACGCCCTGTCTCGGGGGACCAATCAGTAAAAGGCCCATGCAATCACAGATAAACGAAGGTCTGGTTAAATTTCAAATTTCGTTTTTTTTTTTTTGGTCATCCGCATAGCATTGATAGTTGGAGCAGAGAACAGCAATACAGTGGGCAAGGGGTGCCAGGAATTGGTTGTAGACTCAGGGAGAGAGGTTGGACCCTTGGAACACCACAAGTAGAGAGTGATATAGAGGAACGGAAGGATCCAAACTGAACCTGGGAGGGTTGATCAGGGAGGGAAGAAGTCAGCCAGGGCCTGGCTAGTGATACCCACGTTATCAGTTGGTTGAGCAGGATGGCATGGTTGATTGTATCAAAGGCAGAAGAGAGATGGATGAGGACAGAGGGGAGATTAGGATCAAGATTAGTGAGCAGGTTTTCCCGGATGTTCAGCTGTGTTGTAGGAATACACCATTACACAATCTGCACCCTCCAAAAGGTGATTTATTTGGATTCAAATGAAAAACATAAGCTTGATGAGTAGATGAGTAAAAACAAGTCTTAATTCAATTCAAGATCGCTATCTTGGATTTTCACATCCAAGTAAGAAGGATATGTTCAGAAAGCAGTTTCCGTGCTTCTGGCAGCTCTGAAGCCAGACTGATGGTCATGGAGGCAGCCGACAGAATCAGTGTGGAGGTTAAGCTGGGAGATGGCCAGCTTTTCCAGTAGTTTGCCCAGGAAAGGAGTGATGGAGATCGGGCGATAGTTAGCCCGGCAGGAGTGGTCGGCTGCGGGTTACTTGAGAAGAGGGTGCACAAGGGAGTGCTTAAGAGTGGAGGGCAAGGCTCCAGTGGCGAAGGAGTGGTTACAGAAGTCTGCCAGGGCAGGCGCAAGGGTGTCAATACGGTCCTTGATGGTTTTGGATGAACAGGGAAGAACCTGTTTTGATGACTTTGATAGATCGGACTGGTCTAGTTATCTTGTCGGGGGGGGATGGGGGAGAACGGAGGAAAGGGAAGAGAAAGGAAGGAGGAGAGGTGGTTGCCAAGGGGCCAAAGGTAGCGGAGAGATGCTGGAAGAGGAGGGGGTGATGAGAGGGTGGACAGGATGTCCTGGGTTTTAGAGATAAAATTCCATTCACACTTTTACAAAATATTGTCACGATTCATCTTCAGGTCAGGAAGGAGGTTATGGAAAGGCAGTCTTGTATCCGGTCTTAACAATTCTTAAGAGCACATCTAAAATTCTTACTCCTTCCTCCAACACAAACTCTGCTTTGGGAGTCGATCTACAGATGAATTTGTGGGAGGACAATCCATTCGAAAAAACAAGTTACTGTCCCCTGGTAACGTTCTTTCAACTGGATGTTCCTCGCACATACTCTTAATCGCCCCTCCAAACCTACCTCGCAGTAGACTTTTCGTACATTACACTTTACGCTCTTTCAAGGTCTTATACTGCCTTGGACACACTAATGCCGGTAATTGTGTAAGAAGTCATAAAAACAGAACTGAAGCCAACAGGCTCTGTGTATGCTTTATGTACCAGTGATGACGTAAACCTCGAGACAGAGGCCCTTGAGGGACATGGAATCGACCGCACTGACACACTGATCTCTGCTGATTTCTTTTTTCAGAGCAGCTGAAGCAGAGGAAGATTTTTAAAGATGAGGAATATGTGGGAGGAACGTGCAGTTGAAAGAAAATGTACTTATTCTTCTCTCCCATTTAATGTGATGTTATCTCAGGGATTTCTTGAATTAAATATGGCCACATTCTAAATTCATTACCACTTTAACAATAGGCTTGTATTGCCCTCTGGCACCAAATCAATTGGTGCATGTTTTAGCATTATGACGAGTTAGAGATTTTTCACTTAATTCACTTCTCGATTTATATTGCATTATTTTCCCATCTACACATAAATGTCTTCTTCCTGTGAATACTAGAATGACACACTAATGTGCAGCCTTTCTTTGCCACTAAATGCAAATTTATCGAATTTGCATGTTAAGACTACATTTTAAAAAAAATAGCGCCTTTGGTCCTTCTAATAGGATTTTTAGCTGAATGCTTCGACAACTAAATGAATTTTCTGAGTTTGGTCACAAGGTATTCTCCAATTTCTGCAGGTTCATCAACAAGTAAGACCAGTGATCAACAGCAATTAGTTCTACCTAGATACAAATACTATAAACATGGTAAACTTCCATTGAGTTAAGGCTGTAAATCTGCTCTTATTGACTCCGGCCTGGCTCATATGGTCTTCATGGTTTACGGGCCTTGCATATCAGTAGTTTTATGCTTTCATTCTGTGTCCTCTTGAGATATTTCCATACCTGCAGTCCTTTCAAGTGTTATTTCGAGATTGGGAAGGTCCTTTATGTCCTCCCTCTCTGTATGCGTGGGAGGGGGGGGGGAATCTTTGCTCGTTGAAAATATTCCCTTATGTCGGGATTCAGTGCTTGCTCCATTTACAGTGGGTTTTGGTCACAATTGCAGCTTTTAATTTGCCTGATTTCATGAAATAACACAGTTAATATTACATAGGCTTTTCAGACCACGATCGACAGTCCATATTCTCATTGGTAGGTTTTCTAATCCTGACTCCGTTTCTATAGGAGGAAATGAAAACACTCAGCCGCATGAATGCGATTCTGTTTAACTGCTGTTCTCCTCAAACTAGGCAGTTCCCCCATTTTGACAAATGCAAGATATTTGCTGGTACTTGAATGTCATCTCAGGCCTTGTGAGCTTTGGGTTTGAGTGCCTGCAAAAGATTGTATATTTTAATGTGTGGTTTCCAACTGCTGTGCGCAGTCTGCAACTTAAATATTGTCATATAATGACACATTGCTCTGCATGTTTAATCATGAATCAAACTTCCCTACACTTCCAGTCAAACAATGGCGCTAGGGCAGAAATGTGCATCATAGCTTGGAAGCACACAAATAAGTTCACCCAAGAGGTCCAAGACAGAAATGTAGGTCTACGATTTGATCAAGATCTTTTCTATTTTTCAACTGATGAGGGACTAAATGAACACAAAACCTCTATGCAGACTAAGTGGCTTGCTTTCATTGCTAAGCCTTGCCAGTGGCCATTTCATCAAACTGAGTTTTCCGTGGCTATCTGGAGAGAAAGCAAAGAAAGCCACATTGCTCAATAAGTGCACACAGGAGAAAGCAAGCAAGCAAGAACATCCCCAAAGGGTTCTTCTCGGGCCATTCCTGTTCCTCCATGGTGGAGACTCGTGATGCTCAATATCAGGTACACCAGACTCCAGTTAGTTGCAGGCTCTCCCTCCATTTGACTAGGTGGCAGGTCATTACAAGAGAACCCTGCGTCCTCAGAGTAAGTGACAAAGGTCTTCCGGCTCTCTTTCCGTTGTTCCAGCTGGGTTCAACTAATCTCTTACAGGAGATCAAGCAGTACACAATGCTTGACATAGAACCTGTTGTCCCTGGCAAGAGAGGGCTAAGGTTTTATCCCCCTCCACCCCCCAGTAGAATCATGCTGGCTTGCGGGCAATTACTTGATCTGTTCTTTACCTAGATAGCCCCCACAAGAGATACTAGGTGGTTACGCCAGCCCATAAATTGGGCTCTTTGCAGAGGGATGTCTGGGTTTGGGCGACGGACCTCCAGGATGCATATCTTCATGTATCAGTCTGGAAACTCAACCGACGGTTCCTTGGTTTTTCAGTCTGCAGGCACTACTACCAATATCTGGCTCTGCCCTTTGGTCTCCATGAAGCCCAAGAGTCTAACATGTGGATGAATGCCTTAGACAGCTTCCTTCTAGCGGGGTCCACGTACATCCCAACCTGGGAGATTTGTTGCTGAGTGCACGTTCGTCGGAGGAAACCTTTGCTGATTTCCACACTTTAGTGAATATGCTTTTCTACTTGGTGTGTTCAATCAATTTCAGAAAGCCTTCTCTAAATTCTATGCAGAGTTAGATGTTCCTAGGGTTTTTATGGGATTTCAGGCCTGGAATGATTTCCCTTTACAACGGCAGACTTGCATGTTAGTGACACACTTTTTCCAGGAAAGTGCTAACAGCCTGGTGGTACCAGAGGCTCCTGTGTTTCCTGGTAGCATGCGTTCTGTGTTCCTCATGCCAGATTGAAAACAAGATGCCTGCAGCTGTGCATGTAATCATGCCACAGACCCACAATCGCAGCGCATTTCGGAGGCACCATCTTTGCACCAAGATCATACTCTTAAATCCGTCCCCTTTCCTCCATACTGAACGGGCGTCCCTTCCAGGGGACGGGAGACGGAACCTTTTTCACCAGAGAAAACCTTCTTCCACTTGAAATTTAGGAGTGAGGGGGTGCGGCCCTGGGGGCATGGGAGTGCCCACCAGCGCCACTCCTCAGTCCCCTTTTCCGCATTGACAGGAACAGGCCGATTTCACCAGTTCTCCTGGCTTTGGCCTTGCCATGTAAATCCATGCGCTCTCCCCAGATTCTTCTCCTATCTTTTGTCTTTATTTATCATTAGGTACTTGGTCCTCTTGCGTCACACTCCGCCCTGGCGCATATTGACTTCAGCGGGTTTCAGCAGCTTGCAAGGGGCTCTTAGCTACGCCTGACCCCAATGCTCTTTGCCTCCGCTGCCTTGGTCCCGACCATGGCTGGCAAGGTTGAACCGCGTGCGACGCTCAGACCCCATGCGCACTGAAGAACCGGCTAGCTAGGTGGAGGAAGCTCTTTGAAGGGTCGCCTCCAGAGGACTTGAAGAAATTTATCAAAGATCGAGGTCCAAGGGAGGGCCATTTTCCATTGCAACCGAAAGGGGCGACCCCTTCCTGCGGAAAACGCCCTAGCAGGAGGAACCTCTTGGCTTCTTTCACCTGCACATGCACCGTGGTTAACCGAGATACTGTCCTTAAGGCCGAGGGGTCTTCGGAGCCTACCAGTCGCAGTGCTGAGGGACCGCAAGGTTCTTCTATTTGGTATATGCCCGAGCCGGAAGAAGCTGTATTCTCCAGCATGGGGTCTGGCATGGATTCACATGCTCGTGAATATTCCCTGTCGTCCGGTTGGGATTCCTCGGTAAAGAAAAAAATCAGTTTTCGTTTCTCAACTGTCTTTCTTCTAACAACCAATCAATGCTCTCTGGGTCATACTGCCCCCAGGCAATGACTGCCCTCTACGTAAACCCTTCCTCTGGCAGCCATCTTCAGATTTTTACCACATGTTCAAGTGTTGGGAGTCCTCGTGCTATAGCACAAGCTTTTACTGCGTGTTTCGTTTTTTCAGTGTTTTCTATTTTTTTCGGTCAATTGAGTCTGAAGTTCTACCGATTCATTATCCGATTAACGGGAACCAGTTTTTTTTCCGAAGCTTCTACGCCCCTCAAGGGCCATTTTTCGTTGAACTTCACTTCTTGGAGGATACTAGAAGATTCTTGAGGCCTACCCCGCGTGGACATGGCCAAAGGTGGAGACTCGATGCCTCTGTTCAGGATCTGCCCAGGATGTGGACTACGGAATGTTTTCCTGGAAGATGGGCACTCTTGGTGCCTTTACTACCTACACTCAGACAAATTGCATGTGGAGGAGGCCTGTGCGTTCTGCAAGGACGTGTCCGACCGTACCATGAAGGACCGTTGCAAGCAGTGCGCTGAGTGGCTGGAGACAAAGAACCCGGCGCCGGTGAGCCCCGGCGGCCGGTGAGCCCCGGCAACATACTTCTCCCAAGAGGAAATCTGAGTGGTCTTCTAAGACCTTTTGAGGGCGCTCCGGTGATGGGGGGCCCAACAGAAGGCAAAGCACCGCCAGTCTGCAAGCACCTGGAGCGCCGTTGGTACGGGCTCTGCGACAGCCAGGCCGGGCGCGGCATCGCCAACACCATCACCCACGAGCCAATGCTCCGGAAGTCGGAGCAACTGGGTAGGATTGGGTAGAAGGCCAGATAGACCCCGACGGAGAAAGCAAGGGGGGGGGGGAACAAGGTGCTGATTTCCCCCGCCTCCCCACGGTGAAGTACTCAGGCGCACCGATGTTCATTAAGGCCCAGGTTCACCAGGCGAAAGCGTCTATTGAGGGAGTGGTGGCTTCCCTGGTGAAGGCTGTGGATGTGGGTTCCCAGGACGCATCCGCCAAGGCGAGAATTTGAATGCCAGCCCGGAGGGAATTGTCATTCGTACCCATTGAGAAGAATCCCATGAAGATGCCGATGATCTCTGAGACAGTCGCCCCTGGCCAAGAAGGGGCGGATGTAGTGGTCCAACTAGACTCGGAGCTCTCTTCCGAGAGGGAGTTTTCAAGCCTGACAGTGCATGAGAAGAAGGGTGTCGAGGCCGGGCCCTACGGGAAGGATCTCATACAAGCCCTGCACATCCTGTGCACGGAGATACGGACAAGACTGCCCACGGGCGATCTGCCGCCTGAACCGTCAGAGGATCCACCAACTAAGAGGAGACGTGTCCATCCTCCACCATACCACCTCTTCCATCCCCTACGCCATGAGACGGAGCTGGATACAGAGACGACAGGTACGGATGATGGAATGGATCTCCATTCGCCGGTACCCAGGGCGTCTCCCCATTCAGATAGAATCCTTCCACGCCATGATATCTAGGTTTTCGGAGCGGTTTCAGCTCCAACCCGAGGAAAAGGAGGGTTTCCTTTATCAGCGACAATAGGCCAAGAGGAAGACTGTGCTCTCAATCCAGCTGTTTGACTACATTTGGGATGAAAAGCTGTCTCACCTGAAGAACACATCCTCGACCCCCGGCGAAGAGGGACTGGTACGAGAAGAAATACCGGGTTCCAGACTCTGCACCGATGTGCCTCAGAGCACTGCCATCCTCGGACTCAGTGGTGTTGGCGGCAGCCAGGAAGTAATCTGCAGGGTCGTTGGCATCAACTTCTACTTCCCTATCGTGGCTCGCTATGACAAAAAGCTGTGGTTTAAAATCGCCGCCCCCCCTCCCGGGATTCCTCCCAGACAAGAGGGCAGAGGCCCTTGAAATCCTACAAGAAGGAGAGGTGGCTTGGGACCATGCCATCACGGTGGCCACGGACATCGCCGACACCGGGTTCCGCCAGATTGACAACAGGGTTTGCTGGTGTGGTTGGCTCAAGGCCACTAACTTCCGTCAGGACGTCTAGGCGAGGGTATTGGACATGCCCTTCGACCAGGACAATTTGTTCGGCAAGACGGTGGACGAGTCATTACAGGCATCAAGGCAGACACCGAGACGGCCCGTGCCTTGGGCACACTCCAGCAACGACGGCGTCCATTCGGTCCTCTGGAGGCAAGTCACAGGGTGCCTCCAAAGGATTCAGTGGCAGCTCTTCTTCGTACCGTCAAGCAGCCCGTTCTTAGTCCCAGGAGGTCTACGGAGGCCGCAGCAAAGCTGGAGGAAATCGTAGTCGCCAAGGGACCCAAGATGGTACAGCCTCTGAGAAGCAGGACTGAACCGGCCATGATGTCGGGGCCCCCACACGAGCACCCCTGTGGGAGGCCGGCTGGCGAACTTCATCTGTGTGTGGAAGTCCATCTCCACCGATAGTTGGGTACTGGATGCCCTGGCTCAGACACACCCTGGAGTTCCAAAGGAAGTGTCCCTGTTTTCCACCTGTGGCCAGGAAAGAAAACCACGTTCCACAACTGCTTCTAGAGGTACGAACGATGCTGAAAAAGGGCGCAATACAACTTGTACCAGAGGCGCTCTGGAGTATACTCGTGGCACTTCCTCGTCTGAAAGACCACTGGCGGTTGGCGACCCATTCTAGATCGCCGCCGCCTCAACAAATACATAAAATCCCAGAAATTCGGTTTAAAGTCGACACAGGTCTTCACCAAGTGCCTGGCAGTGCGGCTGCAGGGGATCCATGTCTACACCTATCTGGACGATTGGCTCATCCGAGCAAAGTCAAGGGAACTCTCCGTCGAACACACAGCGAGGACCGTCCGCCTTCTAACGGAACTGGGTTCTCGATAAACTATGCGAAGTCCTGTTTGGTGCCATCGCAGGACACTGTTCCTGGGAACCAGACTCAATACAGTGGCATGCCTGGCTTCACCGTCGGATGACAGAATAAAAGCCATCCTGGGCAAGGTACAGCGGCTGTTGACCATGGAAGTTGCCAGGGTGAGGTCCATTAAGTCCTTGCTCGGCATGATGCTGTCATGCATTTACTTCGTTCGGCTGTGAAGGCTGCGGATGCGGCCTCTGCAGGAGTTCCTCGACGTCCGTTGGATACAAGTGTTGGGAAGCTTCGAGGACAAGATCGCCCTCAACGAGACATTCCGTCGAGCAATTCGGTGGTGGAGCATCCTCGCACATCTGGCGGCACGCACAGACTTTCAACCCTCAGCACATCAGGAGACGGTGACAACAGACGCCTCTCTGGAGGGATGGGGTGCACATACCAGAAATCTCCACGCAAGAGGCCTGTGGCTCCCGGAGGAGAAGTCGTTGCACATCAACGTTCTGGAGCTCTTGGCCGAGTTTTGGGCCCTCAAGTCATTCCTTCCGTCCTTCAAGGGCAAGGTGGTGCGGGTCTTCACCAACACCACCACCACGACGTTCTACATTCGGAAGTAGGGGGGGCACCAGATCCCCCGCTCTCTCCAAGGAAGCGCAGGATCTATGGCACTGGGCCATTGCCCAGAGGATGTTTCTGGTACCCTTTCATCTGGCTGGAGTGAAGAATACTGTCACCAACTCACTCAGCAGGGAGCTGTGTTCTTGCCACAAGCGGGAATTTCACCACGATCAGGTGGACCTACTGTTTCGACAGTGGGGCAATCCCAAGATCGATCTGTTTGCGACGGCGACAAACACCAAGTGCCGAAGGTTCGCCAGCAGGTTTCCCCAGACTGGGAGCATGGGGGATGCATTCTCATTCCCCTGGGACGGCCTGTTCCTCTATGCGCCGTTGCTTCTGCGACTCATCAGTCAACTCGGACGGTCCTGGTGCAGGATGATCCTTGTCGCACTGGCGTGGCCAAGGCAGATATGGTACCCGGGCCTTCTGGACATGTCGGCGTCTCCTCCAGTCGAGCTTCTGGCGGACCCAATATTCTCACCAGGGAAGGAGGCGCGATTCTGCACTGTTGTGGAGTATTCTCATAAATGGTTCATTTCCCTTACCTACTGAGTCCCTCAGCAGCTTTGCTGGATTTCTAGGATTTACTTTATTCACCTGCTAAGAGTGTGAGCCCTTTTTTCCACTCTTAGATGTGTTTTGCTAGGTGTATTCTACTTTCTGTGTGATCTTGGGCACTGGAGCCTCACCTACTCCATGTGCACCCCTTTTTGTGTTACACAGCACCTTCAGTGCAGTGACACAGGGTTGTCTTTGAGACTTCCCACCGGCTCTGTTTTTCTGTGGCTGACTACTGTCCCCCAGAAACATGTAAAGTTGCCATTAACTTTATATAGTCACCTTAATCCACAGACCCAGTACACCCCATCTTACATGTAGTACTGGAAAGGGTTAACTCTTATCCCTTGTTAGGGAGAATTCTCATTCAATGGCTAATTTCCCTTACCTATAGAGTCCCCCAGCAGCTTTGCTGGATTTGAAGGGTTTGTTTCTTTTTTTTCCTGCTAAGAGTGAGACTCGTTTTCCCACTCTTAGTCATATTTGCTGTGTGTTCTAGGCTATTTTTGTGTTAAATGTCTATGGGGTTTCTCTCACCTCCATAGGAACCATCTTTATTCACATGTTACACAGCACCCTCCGTGCAGTGACACAGGGTGTCATAGCGACCCCCAAACGTAGACTCCATACCCTGGGACTGATTACTGTCTCCCAGGGCATGTAAAGTCCCCATTGACTTTACTAGTCAATTTTTGTGAACTAAACCAGTACAACCCATCTTACTATGGAAGTACTGGGAAGGGTTAATAGTTTTTCCCTTATGTTCATTTTTGAGAGGGTACTGTACAGTCCCTCTCAAAAGTTTCTGGCTGGTGGCAGGGGTTACCACCAAAAATATTCGACCGCAAATATTTTCCTATGGGATTTTCCCTTCGTTCGAGGCTACAACTTTTTCTGACAGCCTGTAACATACCGCCGGTGTATTTTAATATTAACTTTACTCCAGTAGGTTTTTTATTGCCAGAACTTTAATATAACTTCTTTCTCGTTTCTCTAAAATCCTAACCCAGGTTGGGGATCCTTTGTTTGTCCTTTTGGCGGGAAGCCCTCCTTTCGGCACCACTGAGTCTGGGGTGGGTCCATTGTGTGGGAGGGAGAGTAGGACCCCTGGACAGGGTTGCCTCAGGAACCCATGTCGCACTCTATCCTGATAGGCTGGAGGGTCTCCTGCCAAGATGACCACTCCACTGTGTGAGTGACAGCTAGACTGTATGAATGGGGATCTTTTTGCATAAAGGCAGGGTCCTGAGGACTGGAAGAAGACGTTGCCACTGGAACTAAGAAGCCGAAGAGGAGAGAAGCCAAAGACTGCTGCAACGACTGAACCACCGGTGAAGCCCTGCTGCATCGTCTCACCACTTTTCTCCTCATGACGAGAGAAGATCTTCATCTGAAAGAAGCCTTCTTCCCTTGAGCTGGTGGGGCCAACCAGTTTGCCAATTGCCTTCCTGGACCTGCCCTGGTGAAATCGCCAGTACCCTGTACTTGGAGACCGGATATCCAGGCACCAGTCCACCCAGACCGCGATTTAAATGAGCATACCTTTTATTCGTTGGGCAGCACCGTGGCTGGTTTCATCCCTGGGTAGTGCAGTAACTCGAACCTTTCTCTACGACGAGAGCCTCTATTCCTCTGCTGGATCCCCCAGACTGCAGGAACAGCCACTGCAGGAGCCACTTCATTTTAAAGGTATTGTTCTGCCAGGCTGCCCTTTCTTCGCGGTAGCTCTAAAGGTGTTTTAAATCCTTTACCTACCTGTTGGGTTGGCCGCCCCTCTTACTTAACATTGTCTTTCACCTTCTGCATCCACCTTTTCAAAATCGTTAACCAAAGACCTGACTGCAGCTACAAGGACATTTTGCTCTTGGGCCCTTGCCCTGTACCGCTGACTCTGGCACAAGCCTATTGACTCTAGCTAAATTTGTTAGAACTGCCTTCTTTAGATAGCTTCTCAATTAGAACTGTGGTGGTGCACCTCTTTCTTAAAACTATCCTTTTCTTCCGTTTTTAAAACCTGTGAAATGCTATTTTGCTCAGTTTTCATTTAAGTATTTCTTATACTGATGCACTGTCTTGCTTAAACTGGTTCACAAACTTATGGGAAGTGTTGCTAAGGTGTGTAAGAAGATATTTCTGCATAACTTGTGCTTTCCCTCCCTTGTGAGAAATTGCTAGAGTATCCCTTGTGTGTGGTTTGCACTGTGCCGTTTTGCTCAGTTTTCACTCGGGTTCACTTGGTCTACAATTTAACTAGGGAGTGTGTATATTTTTCTTTGACTTAATTTAACTTGCTTGATGGCCGTGATAAATGTGTTTTCCTAGAAGTATATAAAATAACTACTTTTTAATACAAAGCTTTGGTCAGTGTTTCCTTGTGCCATAGTACTGAAGGCCTATTGTGTAAACCCTGAATACTGCTCATCTCCCTCTTCAGATAAGTCTGACTGCTCAGCTGCAGCTACCAACTAAATCTTTGTGGTACAGACTGATACCAAAGGGGATTTATTGCTCTCACCTGTAGTCCTAATCTTCTGTAGTGCTCCCTAAGGGAACTGCACAGGATTCTGCATAACGTTTCTTTTTGTCAGTGCCTCTTGGAGCACTGTTTCGCTCCCTTTACATTAAGACTTGGCTGGTGGCAGTGGTATCTACCCTAACTTTTCTACAGCAATTATCTTATTTAAACGTGGTCCTGTTTTAGGCTATATAAGCCTCGAACATAAACCCGCTTGACCATATACATTTTATTTTGGCTCTGGCCGGATTTATTCGCCATTTCTTTTTGTTAGCCTTTCTCGTGTTTTTTCTCTGCGCTCCAAACCGGGGATGACTCCTTTGTTCGCTGTCTTTTCGCGGGCTTCTGCACAGAAGCCCTCCTTAAGGCACCTGATATTCTAGGTAGGCAGGATGTGAGGGAGGGATCTTCGGACCCCTGCCATGGGTTCCCTTGGTAACCCAAGTCGCACTCCTGTTTGGCTGAGGGGGACTGTCCTTGCCAGGACAGCAACCCTGCTGTGTGATTGACAGCCAGGCTGTATGAATGAGGGAAAACTGCATAAAAAGCCAGTCTCTGGTACTGGAAGAGCAGAGTCGCCACTGGAACGAAAGAACCAATGAAGAACTGGCAGAAGAGTACCCCTACAATGACTGTAATGCCCGGTGAAGCCCCGCTGAAGGTCCATATCTTCAGAATCCGACGACAGAGAAGATCCTACTGTAAACTTCTTCCCTTGAGCTGGTTGGACCAACCCGTTTGCCCAAACTGCAAGCCAGGACCCCTCCTCTGGTCGAATTCGCTGTACAGAGCTACAGTGGGCTGGATAGCCAGGAAGGTCGGACCCTGCTTGGGTTTTAAGGAGCGCACCTTTTATTCTCTGCTTTACTCTGCTGCTGGTTTCTTCCCTGGGTTGTGCAGGACCCTCCAGTCTTCCTACTTCTTGTTAGTCCGACAGTCGCTTCAGGAACCGTGAGCCTGCAGGAACTACCAGGAATGTCTGCCTCAGCTACAGCTCCCTCTCAGTCTTAAGGTACTGTGCAAATTCGGTTGTCTATTTCGTTCAACTGCGGTGAAAGTGTTTGAAATCTTTCTCCAATCCGAGGGCTTGGCCTTCTCTTCTCTTTGAACTAACTTTTGTATCAATTAACCTTGTCCAGAATCTGTGCCACGAACTTTACCGCAAACTACCCTGAACTGTGTGATCTTGAGCAAAAGACTTTTGACCCATTGACTTTGGCCCTAAGCCTTTTCTACCTGACTCTATCTCTGTAGTTCCTCTTGTTCAATTGCTCTGAATACTTACCTGTTGGTATGGTTTAATTTCTATTAACTTTCTTTCCCTCCCTTTTAAATTGCCGTAGTGGCATTTTGCTCCCACTTTATTTTGTGAGCTTAACTTGTCTGGAATTTAAGGGAAGTGGTGTAGTGTATTAAGAGTGTGATTTTTAGACTGCTTATAATAGTGTACTGTTATATAACTGAAAAGTGAAATAAATGTATTTCTGATGTTTAATCTGCTTAGAATCACATGCTGTGCATAGGTCCGACATCCAGTGGTCACAGCGGAGTACTGCATTTTGTTTTTCGTAGTCGAAAAGGGGACGTCGACAAGGCGTGTCTGTAACACTATCCCTATAGTGACGTGCGTTGTACCCATAATCCCTCACGCGTCGAGGTCCCTCAGATTGTTTTTTTCCGCCCAGCTTCTGGTCGCCTTACGCGGACCTCCTAGAGAGACATTGCAAATGCTTACTATCGGACCTCGGTCCTTAATTATAATTATTATATTGTTAAAGATCCCTCCCCTCGACGTTAGCTGTGAAGCTGTTTCTCCGCCGAGCAAGTTTTCGACGGAGGGGAAGAGACGGAGGAGATCCTTCGGCGCTGCCTAACACGTGGCCTGGCCTCGCCGGCCAACATACATTAGGGAGAGTGGGGGTTCGAACTTTTATCTTCTTTGAGAATGTCTTTCTTTCTCCCCTATCTTTCCCTTGGGGTTGTTATCACCAGTTATTATTGCCTCAGCTATGGAGAGGACACCTTTTAAGTTTTGCCCACGCTGTAGGGGCAAATACACTTGGAAGGACAAACACAAGCTCTGTAATCGTTGCTTGCCCCTCGATCATAAGGAGGACAGCTGTGCGGCCTGTAAGCTCTTGAAACCAAGAACTCTTAAGGAACGCAAAGTTAAGAGGTCGGCGGACTACGCTATGTCGAAGTCAGTTTCCTCACCCGCCGCCGCTGTTACAGAAAGTGACGAGGAGGGTGATAACTCGACGTCCGTTACAGAAGTAATTAACCCCCAGAAGGAGCGCTCGCGCTCCTCGATGTCCGTCCCCGGCCTCGACGGGCTCGGCTCACGCCCAGCTCATGGGGATGAACTCCCCGGCGACAGGGACGCACACAGACCCCATAGGCCTAAGCACACAACCCACGGCTCTTCTTCGTCGAAGACGAAGGATCCATCAGCGCCGAAGGGGACGCAGGGCACTCCGGCGTCTACCTCAGACCGTAAGGGTCTCAAGCCTCACCCGCAAACGCAGTCGCGACCAGCGATTGGGCTTTCATCAAACACGGGCGCTACCCCAAAATCATCCGACGTAACGCTCCATATAGCGGCCGTCGAGGAACAACGCGTAACGCAGGCAACGTCGACACCAGAGTCCTCTACTGACAAACTCGTTGTCGAGAGCCTGGCGAGAATTGTTTCCGAAGACACACGTAAGCGGACGACGAAACAAACGTCGAATACCGCACATAAAGCTATAGAAACGCCAAAAAAGCATAAGAGTAGCCAGGAACTGCCCCTTTCATCTAAGGGCACTTCGGAACTACCGGAGGGGTTTTCAGATGGCGACGGAAACTTTCTTCGACGTTGTGGGAGCGTTCTAAGCGTTTTGAAGGTAAAAACACTGATTTCCCCCCTCTAGACTATTCAGGGGTCCCCCATGAGTCCCTTGAAAGACTCCATTCTTGTATGGAGAAAATGGAAAGGTTTTTGGTAAACCAAAACCCACCCAAAAGCCTAAGAGAATGGCCCCAGGATGACCCTAGGGTCAAAATTCCTAGGCTGTTTCCCTCTTCTACAGACGTATATGACCTCACGGAAGAGGAGCAATACCTCCAGGAAGATGAGTGTTTGGGTGGAGAGGAAGAACATGAGGAAGAGGGGTTTGAAGAAGATCCTTACACTAGTGCAGGAGCTTTCGAAGAAGATACAGCTACCTCGCAGCCTTGGCAATCCCCATCAGTGCACGCAGACCCTGATGTCTTTCACCCTTCTCCTCCCAAGGATTCACCTATTGGAAACACCTCTCCCATAGATGACCAACCTTCACTTAATGCACTATTGCGCAAGGCAGCAGCGCATTTTGAAATAGACACAGGGGAGACTCTTCCTGACATAGACTTTGTAGAGAAAGTTATTAAAGAAAAAGCCCCTGTTAGTCAGTCTATTCCGCTCCTGGCTTCTATAAAGAGAAGAATAACTCCTTCCCTTTCCAATCCTGCCTTAGTCAGAGGGGTCAACCCTCGGATAGAAAAGCTCTTCAGCCCTTCGCCCTCTGACCCGTTGTACATCAGAGGCCATTCTATTCCGGACTCCCTCGTAGTTACTAATACAAGGAAAAGAGCAGGGGTACCACTATCCACTAGTGAGGCACCTCCTGACAAAGAGGGCAAAAAGCTCTACGCACTTGGGAAGAGAATCACGACGTCCGCCGCCTTTTCAACTAGGATTGCAAATAACAATTCCCTACTAGCTAGCTACGCAGATGCACAGTGGAGCAAGCTGCGCAGCGAAGCAGAGGATGCACCAGAACCCCTGCGTTCACGCCTGTTAGCTACAATCTCAGAGGGAACTCTTGTAAACCAGAGCATCGTAAAGAACTCCTTAGATGCCGCAGAGACGGCTGGCCGTTCCCTGGTTCAGAGAATACTTCTCAAACGCCATGTCTGGCTGCGCAATTCGGGATTTAAGCCGGAAACCCAGGCTTCCCTGATAAATAAGCCCATAGAACAAACACATCTGTTTGGGAAAGCAGTTGATGAAGCCCTAGAACATGCGAAGAAAGAGTTTGATAGCATCAAAACTCTTGACCAAATTTCTAGGCCCCCTAACAAACGCGGCTATGGCAATAGACACTCCTTTAGTGGCCAACGCCAGCAGTAAAACCAACAGCAATTTTACTCTGCTACCAACTGGCCCTCTAACCAGGGTAACACCCAGTTCAGTCAAAGAGGCCAACGCCGTGGCAGGGGAAGAGGTCGCGGCTCCAGCCCCAAAGGTTCCACGCCCAATACCAACAAATGACCTGAAGATTCGGGTCCCCTCCCATGCATCACCGGTCGGGGGCCGGCTAACATCGTTCCTTTCAGCATGGGAGGGAATATCGTCAGACCGCTGGGTATTATCCACCATATCGCACGGATACTGCATCGAATTCAACGGTTCCCCGAAGTACAGACCCCCACGGAACCGACGCATGACACCGGAACACCTCACCATTCTTCTACAAGAAGTAGAAGAGCTACTGAAAAAAGAAGCTATAGAGGCTGTCCCCCTATCTCAGGTAACAGAAGGTATTTATTCAGTGTATTTCCTTGTACCGAAAAAGGACTTAACCATGCTCCCTGTATTAGATCTGCGCCCAGCGAACAAGTTTGTCAAACCCCAAAAGTTTCGTATGGTGACCTTGCAGGAAGTAATCCCACTGTTATCACAGGGGATTACATGACAACACTGGACATGAAAGATGCATACTTTCATATTTTAATGTTGCCAGCGCACAGAAAATACCTCAGGTACAAGATAGAGAACAAACACTACCAGTTCAGAGTACTACCCTTCGGGATAGCATCTGCACCAAGGGTATTCACGAAAGTACTGGCAGTGGCAGCGGCCCACCTGCGCAGGTTATCCATCCCGGTATACCCTTACCTCGACAACTGGCTCATAACAGGGGATTCTTACGAAACATGCTTCTCCAATACCCAAAAGACTGTAGACCTTTTGTTCCAACTGGGCTTCTCCATCAACGAAAAGAAGTCCAGCTTAGACCCCAGCCAAATCAAACAATTCCTAGGGGCTCTAATTCGAACAAAGGACGGCCTCGTCTTCCCCTCCAACGAGACGGTCCAAAACATGCTGTTTCAGATCCCCCATTATGTGGCAGGTCGAGAGGTGACGGTACGCAAAGCAATGTGCTTGCTAGGAATGATGGCGTCATGTATTTAATTGGTACCTCACGCGCGCCTGCGCCCAATGCAAGAGTGGCTAAACAGCCAGTGGTGTCAGGCCAGCGGACAATGGGACGATCGAGTGGTGGTCTCGCAGGCCTTGGTTCTCTCGCTACGGTGGTGGACAAAAGAAAACCTGTTATTAGGAAAAACTTTTGCCACACCCGCAGTGGAAGCCACTCTAACCACAGACGCATCCCTTACAGGATGGGGGGCTCACCTATCCCATCACACTGCTCACGGAGCGTGGACTCCGAGCTTAGCATCCAAGCATATAAACCTGCTGGAACTACTAGCGGTGTTCAAAGCACTGAAAGCCTTTCAGGAACACCTACAAGGAAAGACAATGATGGTCCTCACAGACAGCACCACAGCCATGTACTACCTCAACAAGCAAGGGGGCACTCACTCTCCAGGACTGTCAAGCTGTCCCAGAACATCTGGAAGTGGGCTCTCAAACACATGTTCCTACTATCACAACATGTACCAGGGGAACTCAATCTGCTAGCAGACAAACTCAGCAGAGACTTCCCCCTGCCCGTAGAGTACGAATGGCGGTTACAAGAAGACATCGTCTTCGACGTCTTCACACAGTGGGGTTTCCCAGAAATAGACCTATTCGCAACTCTGGAAAACTCTCAATGCCAAGATTACGCCTCCAGGTACCCCCAGAACCAGTCCAAGGGGAACGGTCTATCGATTCCATGGTCAGGGAAACTTGTTTACGCTTTTCCCCCGACTCCCCTTCTCAACAAGATAGTGCACAAGATGCACCAGGAACAAGTTACCATGATACTGGTGGCCCCTATGTGGGCCCGACAGCCATGGTTCGCTCACTTGTTGGAGATGTCTCTATCTCCTCCAGTGAAACTGCCCTGCCCGTACAACATGCTGTCACAAGACAGGGGCAGGACACTGCACCCATGCCCTCAGACCATGAACTTAGCAGCCTGGCTCCTGAGGTCATAGAATTTGGACATTTACAACTTCCACAGAGGTGCATGGACATCCTCAGAGAGGCCAGAAAGCCTAACACTCGTCACTGCTATTCTAGCAAATGGAAAACATTTGTCATCTGGTGTAGAGGGAAGAGTATCAACCCTGTTGACTGCTCTCCCACACAAATTATTCTGTACCTGACCCATTTACTGGACTCGGGTCTAGTATTCAATTCTATTAAAGTACACCTGGCAGCGCTTTCTGCTTACACCACTTCACAACTCAAAGTATCGTGGTGGAAGATCCCAGTAATCAAAGCCTTCATGGAAGGTGTAAAGAGAAATACACCCTCCAATAGCAAACCTAGCTCCCGGCTGGGATCTAAATGTGGTACTCACCAGGCTCATGGGGTCACCCTTTGAACCCATGCACAAGGCAACTCTTAAAGATCTCGCTCTTAAGACTGCTTTCCTAATAGCTATTACCTCCATTAGGAGAGTAAGTGAACTACAGGCCCTTTCGGTTTTAGACCCCTTTGTAACAGTTCACAAGGATAAAGTGGTTCTACGCACACACCCAAAGTTCGCACCGAAATTCATCTCCAAATTCCATGTCAACCAGTCTATAGAACTACCAACGTTCTTTCAAAATCCTTCATATCTAGGAGAAAAAAGCCTGCATACACTTGATGTGCGCAGAGCTGTCATGTTTTACATGGAAAGAACTAGTCCACTGAGCAAGACTAATCAGTTCTTTGTCTCCGTGGCAGCAGGAAGAGAAGGAGATGCAGTTTCAAAATCCACTATATCTAGATGGATTGTACAATGCATCACTCTCTGTTACACTCTTGCTAAGAGAAAACTACCCTTCAAGCCAAGAGCACACTCTACTCGAGGCACTGGGGCATCCATAGCATTCATTGCAAATGTTCCCCTTGAGTCCATCTGCAAAGCGGCAACCTGGAGTTCTGTACACACCTTTACAAAACACTACTGTCTAGATGCCCACTCTAGATCTGATTCCCAGGTGGGACAAGCAGTATTAAGACATCTTTTCTCTACTGTTCCTTCTCACAACCCACCTCCAACTCCGGGTACTGCTCGCTAGTCTACGCACAGCATGTGATTCTAAGCAGATTAACAAACATCAGAAGACAATGCATTACTTACCGTAAAAGCATTTCTGATGGTTGTATCTGCTTAGATTCACATGCGCCCACCCTTCCTTCCCGCTCGGATGGAAGGAACATAGACATCCTTTTCTATATCTCACTTTTCTGTACTCACTCACGTCTAGAAGGCTCCCTCAGGGCAGAAAAATACAAACAGAGGGACCTCGACGCGTGAGGGATTATGGTTACAACGGACGTCACTATAGGGATAGTGTTACAGACACGCCTTGTCGACGTCCCCTTTTCGACTACGAAAAACAAAATGCAATACTCCGCAGTGACCACTGGATGTCGGACCTATGCACAGCATGTGAATCTAAGCAGATACAACCATCAGAAATGCTTTTACGGTAAGTAATGCATTGTCATTCTCCAGCATGGGGTCTGACATGCATTCACATGCTCATGAATATTCCCCAGGCTGGGAATCCTCGGTAAAGAAAAAATCAGTATCAGTTTTGTTTCTTATCACTTTCTTAGTAGTAACCAATCACTGATCTCTGGGTCATACTGCCCCCAGCCAATGACTGCCCTCTTCCTAAGCCCTGCCTCTGGAAGCCATCCTCAGATTTTTACCGCACACTCAAGTGTTGGGAGTCCTCGTGTTTATCTCTAGAGTTTTTTACTGCGTTTTCACGTTTTTTCAAGAGATTTTCTCATTTTTCGGTTTAATTGAGCCTCAAGATCCACCGTTTCTACTTCCGATAACGGGGACCCGTTTCAGAATTCTTCTACGCCCCTCAAGGGTGAAGTTTTCGTCGAGTTTACACTTCTTGGAGGATTCGGAAGATCTGCGGCCCATCAACGGACATGGCCCAGGAGAAAGGGTGCTCAATGCCCGGATCCAAGCTTTTCAGTAACTGCCCTGGATGCGGATTATATAACGTTTTCAAGGAGGACAAGCATTCACGATGTCTCTATTGCCTCCATGGGGACAAGACGCACGTGGAGAAGGACTGTGCGTTCTGCAAGGACCTTTCGGAACAGATCAAACAAGATCGTCGTTCCCGCCTCGCCACCTGGCTGGAGAAGGGCACAGCAAGTGAAAAGGCAAAGAAGTCTGAGCGGGCTTTTAAGTCCTTTGAGGGTGCCCCGGCGACAGGGGCCCAACAGAATGCCAAGCACTGCGAGTCTGCGGGATCCGGGAGCGCCGAAAGGTCGGGCTCTTCGGTTACCAAGCAGGGCGCTTCTTCCCCGGCACATTCGACCACGAGCCAGCGCTCTGGTTCGGGGAAGAGGAAGTCCGAGAACCCGAGTAGGCCGCTGGAGCGGACCTGGGAGATCTCGAAGGGGGAGCGAGGCGTTGACCCGGGACGCACCTAAGGTGGTGAGGGCCTTGATCCACCCGGATAAGGCCTCTACCGAAGTAGTCTCTGCGACCCTGGCGGAGACTACGCCAATGGAAACGGCCTCTGGGCCCAGAGTGTCCCTGCCGCCACGGAAGGAATCCTCTTTCCAGCCCACCGCTAAGACCCCCGTGAAGCCCCCGGCTGAAAAAGAGGGGGGGGTGGTGGCTGTTACAGACTCGGAATCAGCCTCTGAGGAGGAACTGGTGGAGACAGAGAGGGGCCTCAAAGAAAGGCCCATAGGCCTCAACGAGAGGTTCATAAACCTCAACGAGAGGTTCGATCCCAGGGGATGGTGCCTGCTGACCTGATCGAAGATAGCGACGAGAACGACCAACAGGGCCCAGTGGAGCGGCCATCCCGTCTGTCGCAGCCATTGTGCGAGCCCCAGGATAGCTCGGCGGCCATTTTGTTGGCAATCCAATCCTTATGTACCGAGATTACCACAGACCCAGACGGAGGATCCAGAACCAGGCCCGTCGGGAAACCCTCCGAACAAGCGGAGGAGAGTCCACCCCTCTCCGCCCTTCGTGCCCGCGAGGCCGGCAGACCCCTCATCCCCCTTGCTGGGAGAGGATACCGCGACGGACAATGACGGCGGCCGAGGACACAGCAGACATCCCGTCGTCAACACCCCTACGACAGGGAGCTCTGGTTCAAGATAGCTCCCCTGCTAGATTTCCTGCCTGATGACAAAAGGGCGGAGGCCCTAGAAATTCTGCAGGAGGGCGACGTGGCGTCGGATCACGCCATTACGGTGGCAACAGACATTGCCGATACTGGATTTCGCCAACTGGGCAACTGAGTTTGCCTCCGACGACGATGTCTCAAGGCGACAGACTTTCGCCAGGACGTCCAGGCCAGAGTGTTGGATATGCCGTTTGACGGCAACAACCTCTTTGGTAAGGCGGTGGATGAGTCTCTACAGGCCATCAAGACCGAATCGGAGACGGCCCGGGCCCTTGGGGTGCTTCAGCAGCGACACCCCTTTCGGAGCTCTGGAGGCAGACAGCGTGCCTCCAAAGGATCCAGCAGTGGCCCCTCCACCTACCGCCAGGCGGCCCGCTCCTCTTCCCAGGAGGCCTACAGAGGTCGCAGCAAGTAAGGGGGTTCCCGCCGTCGTCGCCAAGGAGGCAAGGCTGCTTCCAAGCAAGACTGATCCGGCCGGGTGGTCGGGCCCCCACCGAAGCACCCCAGTGGGAGGCCGACTGACGAAGTTGGTCAGTGTGTGGGAGTCCATCTCCACCCATCGTTGGGTGTTGGACACCCTGGCCAACGGGCACTCGTTGGAATTCCTAAAGTGCCCTCGCATTCCTCCCGTGGCCAGGAAGGAGAATCGCATCCCTCAACTGCTGTTAGAGGTAAAGGCGAGGCTCAAGAAAGGTGCCATCGAGCTCGTCCCCAGGAGGCTCCGGGGCTCCGGAGTATACTTCTTCCTCGTCAGGAAGAAGACAGGCGGTTGGCGCCCCATCCTAGACCTGCGTCGGTTAAACAAATACATCAAGGCGCAGAAATTCAGCATGGTCACCCTCCAGCACGCACTGGGACAGCTGGAGGAAGGAGACTTCCTATCGTCGCTGGACCTGGAGGATGCTTACTTCCACATCCCCATTCTAAAAAGGCACAGGAAGTTCTTCAGGTTCGTGGTTCAAGGACGCCACTACCAATTTAGAGCCCTACGGTTCGGATTAAAGTCGGCAACCAGAGTTTTCACCAAGTGCCTGGCACCAGTGGCGGCGCCTGCAGGGGATCCACGTCTACCCCTACCTGAACGACTTGCTAATCCGAGCAAGGTCAAGGGAACTCGCCGTAGATCATACGGCAAGGACCGTCCGGTTACTCATGGAGCCTGGGGTTCTCCAACTACCCCAAATCCCACCCGGTTCCGTCGCAAGTAGCACTGTTTTTGGGGGCGAAGCTCGATACAGTGGAGCAATTGGCCTCCCCTTCAGAGGAGAGGACCAAAACCATCCTGGGCAAGGTACGGTGACTGTTAGCCACGGACGTGGCCAGGCTGAGGTCCTTCTCGGGATGATGTCCTCCTTCGTCTACCCTGTACCCCTTTGCAGACTTCGGATGCGTCCGCTACAGAAGTTACTCAACGCCTGCTGGTTTCAGGCGGGGGGCTGCTTCGAGGACAGGATCCCCCTCGACGAGGAGTTCTGTCAGGCGATCCTATCGTGGGGCACCAGGGCTCACCTCACGACGGACACGACTTTCAAACCCCAGCGTTTCAGGAGACGGTGACTACGGACGCCTCTCTGAAGGTTTGGGGGGGCCCACACCGGAGATCTCCACGCAAGAGGCCTTTGGCTCCCACATCTTGGAGCTCTGTTCAGTGTTCAGGGTGCTCAAGTCGTTCCTCCCGTCCCTCAAGGACAAAGTGGTGAGGATCTTCACCGACAACACCACCACGATGTTCTACATACAGAAGCAGGGAGGCACTAGATCCCCAGCCCTATCCAAGGAGGCCCAGGATCTGTGGCACTGGACCGTCGCCCAGGGGATGTTTCTGGTTCCCTTCCACCTGGCAGGAATAAAAAACACCATCCCCGACTCACTCAGCAGGGAGCTGCGCCTGTGCCACGAGTGGGAACTGCACCAGGATCAATGGATCGACACAACGATGGGGCAAACCCCAGAACGACCTGTTCGCGACGGCGGCATACTACAAGTGCCAGAGGTTCGCCAGCAGGTTCCCACAGCCGAGGAGCATGGGCGATGCTTTCTCGTTCCCTTGAGACGGCCTGTTTCTATACGCATTCCCTCCATTGCCTTTGCTGCTCCGCCTTATCAGCCAGCTCAAGAAGTCCAGGTGCAGGATGATCCTTGTCGCACCGGCATGGCCGAGGCAGGTTTGGTTCCCGGACCTTCTGGACTTGTCGACGTCCCCACCAGTCAGGCTGCTGGCGGACGCGGATCTTCTCTCCAGAGAAGGAGGCGCCATTCTACACCACGACCCACAGTCGCTGAACTTGCAGGCCTGGCTCCTGCAGCGCTAGAGTTTGGAGGGTACGATATCCCGGCTGATAGCAGAGAGGTTCTTGCAAAGGCCAGGGCGTCCTCCACTCTAAAGTGCTACGGTCATAAATGGAAGAGGTTCTCTGTCTGGTGCCGTGCACAGAAGATTAACCCTCTGCGGATTACGGCCCCTCAAGTGCTGCTGTACGTCGCTGGCCTAAGCTGGACTGGTCCACGCCTCCATAAAAATACTTCGAAGGGATTGTGTCCTCCGACGTATTCCTTATCTATGATATTTGTATCTCCAGCTTGCTGGCCTCGAAAAACATTTTTCCCAGTAGAGGGCGCTGTGCGACGACGTCCGTCTAGTAGGTGCTCCTCGACGGCCATCGTATCGACGCCGACATGCCTATGAATGGCCACGCGCAGCGTCCTTTGCTCAGTTCAGTTTTTCCGCGGTTCGTGTGCCTCGGAATACCGTTGCTCAGTTCGTCAGTCGATATATATTTATATTTCCTCGAGAAAACCGACTCGTACTCGATGGCTTCCTCCTCCGACCCGACGACTCCTCGGTCCGGTTTCAAAAAATGCCGAGACTGTGGGAAGAAAATGTCGTTGACGGATCCTCACAGGATCTGTTTGTGGTGTCTGGGAATCGAACACCAGTGTTCGGAGTGTGAGGAATGCCTATCCATGATGGCGAAAGCCTTGAAGGAACGTAAGGGGAAACTCGAGAGAGGTAAGTCAGTTTTAACTTCCTCAAAAGTTTCTGCGGTAGAGTCGAGACATTGGTCTCCTCACCGTCGAAAGCATTCTCGGTCTAGGTCTCGAAGTGGCTCATACCACTCGTCGAGGTCTAGACACTTGAAAAAAAGACTAAGAAGATCCCCTTTATCGTCACCTTCTAGTTCCCCTGAAAGAGTAAATTGCCCCACAAAACATAGCTCTCAAGCTGAGTGGGAGGAATTCAGAAAAAAGATGCTAAGCGTCTTCGAGAAAGCGGCCTCAACCCCCTCGAAGTCAGCTGAGGGTGATACCCCGGGTGAAAAGCCCAAAAAATGTAAACGCTGCAAGTCGAAGCACCCGGCGAAAGTCAACCCGAAAGCGCCATGAGCCATCGGGAAGTAAAGCATCTTCAACGCCATTGTCGAAAGCCCCTTCGAAGCATAGATCGGCGCCATCGACGCCGTTATCAAAGGGTTCTTCGACGCATCCGTCGATCGAGTCGACGCCGACATCGACGCCGATAAAAGAAAAACCCACGGCTACTCCACAGCCAACGGTTACACCGAGAGCTTCGGACACGACGTCGAACGTCGTCGACATCCTCGAGCAGGATTCCGATCCTCTCGAGTTCGGGGCCTCTTCCAGTTTTCTCGACGCCTTTGTCGGCGCCTTCGAGGATTTTTACATCGGCGTCGACAACATGGACCTTTTCAAGGCCACTGATGATGGCTCCCTCTGCCTTAGAGATGGGTTTTATACCATTTCACAGACCAGAGCATCCCCCCTTAAATTCAATTTTTGAAGAAAGGGAAGATTCTGATCAAGAAAGGCCTTTTGGGCTGCAGGGGACCACATTACCTGAACCAGAGACTTTTGCCTCTGAGGAAAGAAGGTTGAAAGACCTTCAGGATGCATTACAGAAAGCAAGTGGCCTAGAAACTTCCCCAGAAGTGGAATTTGTCAAACCAGACCCAGGGGAACATGCTGATACCCCTTATAGAACCCTAATGTCAAGAATTATGGAGTTCATGGGTTGGTCTGCGCCTTCACCTGTTTTTCAACAGGATGACCTCACAGATATTCTGGATAAAGGTCCACAGGAGGATCCTGTGGTTCCCTTTCATTCTGCTTTACAAAGAAAGATTTTAACTAACTGGGAAACTCCTGAAGTTGTCCCTGCGGTTAACCAGAAGTTGTCAGCGAAATATAGGGTATCTGCTGCTGACCCTCAATACCTGTCGAAGCACCCTACTCCAGAGAGTCTTGTGGTCCAGGCTGCAACTTCATCAGGCAGTACTTCTGCATACCCCACTGCTCCTCAGGATAGGGATGATAAAAAATATGATGCCGTGGCTAAGAAAGTCTTCTCGGCCTGTAGCATGGCTTTAAAATCTATTAATGCAACTTGTACGCTCGCTAGGTTCAGCCACACTCTTTGGGAGTGTGCTTCATCGGCGGCTGACTGCATACCGGAAGGAGAAGAAAGGGACGCATTTTTAAATATCATCATAGCTGGTAAAGATGCAATGTGTGAGTCCCTTCAAACTGGCATTTATTCTGCTGACAGGATCAGCAGGGCCATGGCGGCAAGTACCACAATCCGCAGGCATGCGTGGTTGAGAAAGTCCGGCTTTGCTTCTGACGTACAGGCCAAACTTTTAAATATGCCCTTTGACGGCTCTTCCCTATTTGGTAAAAAGGCGGATGACAGTTTGGAAAAACTACAAACATCTAAAGCAGCAGCCAAGTCACTAGGAGCTACAATCCGACAAACTAATTTTCGTCCCTCAGGATCCTCTTGGAGAGGAAGGTCCTTTCGCTATTATTCCTCATATGGAAGAGGCAGAGGACGGCCGGCTCAAAGAGGCCAAGGAAAATTTACCCGTGGTGGACGGGGTAAAGGAAAGAAAGCCGCAGGAGCCGCTTTACCTTCGGCAACTGCATCAGCTGCTCCCAAACCACTCTGAGGTCTCCCATCACAAGACACCTGTATGGGGCAGGTTAACTCACCATCTGACGGAATGGCAGGCTATTACGTCAGATGCTTGGGCATTGGAGACAGTTGCCCAAGGTTACTACCTGCCTTTTCTACGCATCCCTCAGAGCCATCCACCTGGGAACAGCTCTCTGAAAGTGCCAGATCCGCTCCTCTTGCAGGAAGTTGTAGACCTGCTAGAGAAAGGTGCCATAGAACCGGTACCTGTAGCGGACAGGAACAAGGGCTGGTACTCCCCCTACTTTCTCATACCAAAGAAAGACGGAGGACTGAGACCCATCCTGGACTTACGAGAATTGAACAAGTTCTTCAGGAAGGACAAGTTCAAGATGGTAACTCTCTCTCAGATCCTTCAGGCCCTCCAGCTTCAGGACTGGTTGGTATCTCTGTACCTTCAGGATGCTTATTTCCATGTGCCAATCCATCCCAAGCACAGGAAGTACCTGAGGTTTGCAATTGGCAACTCATCAATTTCGAGTTCTGCCATTTGGGCTGACCTCCGCCCGAGGGTCTTCACCAAGCTAATGTCGGTTGTGGCTGCAAGTCTAAGGAGGGAAGGGATTCAAGTATACCCCCTACCTGGACGATTGGTTGATCAGAGCAGTTTCTTCGGAACAAGCTCGGATCAACTAGATTATGTCTGCCACTCCCTTCGCAGGCTAGGCTTCTCCCTCAATTTAAAGAAGTCACAGACGATACCATCACAGAGACTCCAATTCACTGGAGCAGTCCTGGACACGTCCCTGGGAAAAGCCTCGCCACCAGAGGTGAGGGCTCAAGATATTCTGCAGATGGTCACCAGGTTTCAAAATGCCCAACGTCTCCCAGCCTACGACTTTTTGAGGTTGCTAGGCCTCATGGCATCCTGCATATCCCTTGTGACAGAGGCTCGCCTGAGAATGAGATCCAATCAGTAGGCACTGAGGACTCAGTGGTCACAATTCTCAGGGGGATGACAGATCTCCTCCGGATTCCAGACAAGGTAGCCCACGACCTTCAATGGTGGGCCTCCCCAGAGAACATCTTGAAAGGAGAACTGTTTTGGCAACCATGGCCGGAGATAACAGTAGTCACAGACGCCTCACTCACGGGGTGGGGAGCCCATGCCAACGACCTGACCATCAGCGGTCGTTGCTCTCCATCAGAGTCCAGACTACACATCAACCTGTTGGAGCTGAGAGCCATCAGACTGGCACTGAAGGCTTTTCTGCCGTCTGTACGGGGGTGAAACGTCCTGATAATGAGGGACAATACAGTGGCCATGCACTACCTCAACAAAAGAGGAGGCGTAGGGTCACTGCCACTGTGCAGAGAGGCGATGCAGCTCTGCTTTTGGGCAATTCAGGAAGGAATCTCTCTATCGGCAATTCACCTAGCCGGAGAGAAGAACTTGACAGCGGACGCTCTGAGCAGGCAGAACACAGTCTCCCACGAATGGGAGATAGCTCTGGAAGTCCTTCAAGAGATCTTAGCCCTTTGGGGAACCCCTCAAATGGATCTGTTTGCCACCAGTATCAACAGGAAGTGCGACAGATTTTGCCCAAGGGAATTTCCCCCGAGAGGAGATCTAGGAGACTCGTTCGTAGTGGACTGGGAGTTCCCACTTCTGTAGGAGTTTCCTCCGGTCCCTGTCATTCCTCAAATGATCAGGAGGTTAAGAAGGTTTCGGAAGACCATGATCCTAATTGCCCCGGATTGGGCCAGGAGAACGTGGTACCCGGACCTTCTGGACATGTCCATCTGTCCTCCAATTCGTCTACCGTACAGAGAGGATCTTCTCTCGCAGAAGGGAGGTCAGGTTCTCCATCCAGCCATCAAGACCCTCAACCTTCACGCTTGGTATCTGAAAGGTTGAGGTACAAGGATTGGGACCTTCCAGATGACGTCATGGAGGTGTTGCTTTCGGCCAGAAGACCAGCAACTAAGACTGTACCGCTGCCGTTGGAATACATTTTGCAGCTGGTGCAGAGAAAAGAATATCAAACCTTTTTCATGTGGTACACCTACGGTGTTAAACTTCTTACTTTATTTGGCAAATTCAGGCCTTCAAGTTGGCACTACTAAGGGCTATCTCGCAGCGCTATCGATCTTTAAGCGCACTGCGGAGGAGCCATCGTTTTTCAAAATTCCATTGGTAATACAATACCTGAAAGGTCTAACTAATGTTTACCCTCCAAGACCATTCCAAGTTCCTTTATGGGACTTAAATCTAGTTTTAAACTTCCTAAATGCTGCTCACTTTGAACCACTCCACTCTTGTTCATTGAAGTTTCTCACCCTCAAAACTGTTTTATTGGTAGCATTAACATCTGCTAGAAGGGTTAGCGAGATACAAGCCCTATCTTGTAAACCTCCTCATACAACTTTTCACAAGGACAAAGTAGTTCTACAGGTGAAGCCTAACTTCCTCCCAAAGGTAGTTTCGGAATTTCACATTACTCAGAAGATTACTTTACGTTCATTCTATCCTCCTCCCCATCCGGGGAAAGAGGAAGAGCGACTACACAGGCTGGACCCTAAGCGAGCCTTAAGTTTTTATATCAGTAGACTTGCTAAAATTAGACAAGCAGACCAACTCTGTGTAGGTTACGCAGGACATAAATTAGGATTACCAATAACCAAAAAAAACATCTCCAGATGGATTATTTTAGCCATTCTGGAATGCTACAAAATGGCAGGGAAAGAGCCCCCTCAATCTAAGGGCTCATTCGACCAGGGGTATCGCAGCATCCTCAGCTCTTCAAAGAGGGGTACCAATTAGAGACATATGTGCGGCTGCCACATGGTCGTCCGCACATACCTTTACCAAATTTTATAGCCTGGATTCCCCCTCTAGTCAAGAGACTAGATTTGGCAAAGCTGTGTTACTCTGTTCATTCTTAAAGGGCAATATGACATCTCTTACTCCCACCTCCAAACACATACCACTGCTATGGGAGTCTATCATAGATGAGGAATACGTCGGAGGACACAATCCCTTAGAAGAACAAGTTACTTCTTACCTTGTAACGTTCTTTCGATGGGATGTTCCTCCGTATTCTTTATCGCCCCTCCCATCCATCCCTGCAGTAACATTTCCCTTGTGGTTGCAGCTTACGCTCCTTCAAGGGTAGTAACCATTCATACAATAACTACTTTACTCTACAAAACGGAACTGAGCAACGGACGCTGCGCGTGGCCATTTATTGGCATGATGACGTTTGCGTCGATACGGTGGCCGTCGAGGAGCACCTACTCGACGGACGTCGACGTACAGCGTCCTCTACTGGGAAAAAATGTTTCCTAGGCCAGCAAGCTGGAGATACAAATATAGATAAGGAATACGTTGGAGGAACATCCCATCGAAAGAGCGTTACAAGGTAAGAAGTAACTTGTTCATCTGGCTGCTATCTCTTGATATACCAGGACTACGGGACGGGCGTCCTTGTGGTCTCATCGCCTGGTAAAGGAATTTATGAAGGGACTGTTCCGTTCATTCCCGCCGGTGAAGGCTCCTGCCACGGCGTGGGAACTTAATGTGGTGGTGACCAGGCTCATGGGAGCCCCATTCGAGCCTATGCATTTGGCACCCTTGAAGTTCCTGTCATGGAAGACAGCGTTCCTCGTGGCCATCACCTCTGCACGACGAGTGGGAGAGATTCAGGCCCTATCTTGCAAGCCTCCATACTTGACTTTTCATGACACAAGCGTAGTGCTTAGGACGCACCCCTCCTTTATGCCCAAGGTGCCGTCTGACTTCCACCTCAACGAGCCCTTGGTGTCACCAGTTTTCTTCCCGTCGAACTTTGGGTCTGTGAATCAAGGGAATCGAGGGAAGGCTCTCTCGAAGACTTCCATTTCCAGATGGCCCTCCGGCTGCATCATGCATTGTCACTGGTTGGCAAACCGACGCTGCCCGAGAGCCCATTCGACCAGAGCGATCGCTGCTACCATGGCGTTCCTGTCTGGTGTGCCCCTGCTGGACATCTGCAGGCCTGCTACGTGGAGGTCGACGCACACTTTCACAAGATTCTACTGCGTTAATCGGGACTCCAGGGAGGAGTCCAGGGTCGGCCAAGCAGTGCTGCGCAACCTGTTCGCTTAAGGTGAGCCTGGTGAGGAGGTAAGAGATGCTTAATGTTGAGTTGTTGTATTGCTTAATTTTGAGCATGTTGCCACCTCCCGTGGTTGTGCATGTGTATACCACTATGTATTCTTTTATTCATGAGCATGTGAATCCATGCCAGACCCCATGCTGGAGAAGGAACAAGTTACATACCTGTAACTGTTGTTCTCCAGCATGGGTCTGGCATGGATTCACATGCGAACCCTCCCACCTACCCCTCTGCGGCTCTTCACTTGGTCATACTGCCACTTGGCGTGCTACCAAATCTGAGGATGGCTGCCAGAGGCGGGGCTTAGGGAGAGGGCAGTCATTGGCTGGGGGCAGTATGACCCAGAGATCAGTGATTGGTTACTACTAAGAAAGACAGATCAGAAACGAAACCGATACTGATTTTTTCTTTACCAAGGATTCCCAGCCTGCCGACGGGGAATATTCATGAGCATGTGAATCCATGCCAGACCCATGCTGGAGAACAACAATTACAGGTAAGTAACTTGTTCCTTCTTTTACTTGAAAACCTTGGCTCAGTGTTTGCCTTAATCATATTCATTGCTGTCCTTTGTGTAACTATTTAATACTGCTCACATACTCTTGAGATAAGTCTGGCTGCTCCGCTACTACTACCACTATAACTGTGTATAGTGGTACCAAAGGTGGAATTGTATTGTCACATGTAGTCTTAATTGTGTGTGGTGTTCCCAAAGGGTACTGCATATATTTTTGCCTAACACCTACGGTCTCAGCCCTCCCTGGATTCGGTGGTCTCGGAGGAAGTGAGGAAGAAGTCTTCTAATCCCTCATCTTCAGCCTGCGTTCCCCTGGACAGCGAGGGGAAGAAGTTGGACGCCACAGTTAGTAATCTACTCTGCAGTGACGACAGTCAAGGCAGCAAATGCACTTGTGATCCTGGCCAGATACGACTGGAAGCTGTTAGGTGGCCCGCTGCTGGAGTTTCTACCTGATGACAAGCGGGGCGAGGCGCTTGAGATCCTCCAGGAGGGAGAGGCGGTCTAGTTTTGTCGAAGGGGTTCGGCGGAGGCTCTTCCTCGTACCATCAACCCTCCCGGTCCACTACCAAGAGGCCTACAGGGTCTGCTCCAAGGCTTTTGATGGAGGTAGCTGATGTCGCTCCCAAAGCGTCATGCAGGCCCTGAAGCAAGTTTGAACCGGTCGTCATGTCGGGCCCCCACCCATGCACCCTGATCAGAGGCCGGCTGGTGGGCTTCGTCAGCGAGGTGGGTTAAGATCACCAATGACCGATGGGTGCTGGACTCTCTTGCCCATGGACACACTCTAGAGTTCCAGCACAAGTGTCTGCTTGTAAACCACCTGTGGCCTGGCAGGTGCAGCACATCCCTCAGCTCCTGCAGGATGTACGGGCCATGCTAAAAGACGGGGTGCAATAGAGCTGTTTCCAAAGCAACTCCGGGGTTCCAGAGTCTACTCCAGATAGTTCTTGGTAAAGAAGCCTGGGGCCTGGAGGTACATTGTAGACCTGCAGCGCCTCCGCAACTACCTCAATCCAAACAATTCTGGATGGTGGTTAGGGAGAATTCTCATTTATGGCTAATTTCCCTCATCTAGTGAGTCCCCCAGCAGCTTTGCTGGACTTCTGGAGTTTATTTTTTTCCCACTTGGTAAGAGTGCGAGCTTTTCACCCACTCTTGCCTGGGTTTTGCTATGTGTTTCTACCTGTTCTCTGATTGTGGACTCTGAAGTATACCACTTCATTAGCCCCCTTCTTTTTGTGTCACACAGCACCTTCAGTGTAGTGGCACAGGGTTGTCTTTGAGACTTCCCTCGACTCCATTTCTGAGGCGACTACGGTCCTCCAGAAAAGGGTAAAGTTACCATTAACTTTACTTGGTCAATCTACCCCAGATCCAGTACACCCCATCTTCCATGGAGTACTGGAAAGGGTTAACTCGTATTCCTTTGTATCTGTACCTCCTAGAGCATTGTTTCGCTCTTATAACATTTAGACTTGGCTGGTGGCAGTGGTATCTACCCTAACTTTTCTACTGCGATTATATTAGATAAATGTGGTACTGTTCGTGGCTATTATATTAGCCTCGAACATAAACCCGCTTGACCAAATTGTTTGTCTTTTGGCTCTGGTTGGGTTTATTTGCCATTTTTTTGTTAAAGTCCTTCTTGTGATTCACTTTGCGCAGCAAACTAGGTTTGCCTTCTTTGTTAATTGTCTTTTGGCGGGCTTCTGCCCAGAAGCTCTCCTCAAGGCTCCTGGGTGGCTAGGTGGGCTGAATGTTATGGAGGGGTGTAGTCACCCCCTGCACAGGGTATCCTCTGAAACCCAAGTCGCACTTTGTCATGATTGGCCAGGGTAGTTGTCCGGGCTGGGCAACCCCCTGCTGGGTGATTGACAGCCAGGCTGCCTGAATGGGTTTTTTTTGCATAAAAGGTAGGTCTCTTGGGCTAGAAGTCAGAGAGTCGCCACTGGAACTACAAGGAACCGAGAAGCGGAGAGAATGACGGCTGCTGCAACCTGTGCCGGTGAAGCCCTGCTGCAGTCCTGAGCTATCTGCCCTTCAACGAATCACAGAATATCCAGGCCAGAGTCGTCTTACCTTGAGCTTGGTGGGATAACCAGCTCATCTTCTACAGCCAGAGGATCCTCTTCTTGGTCGAAATCGCTGCACACTGCTGTAGTGGTCCGGATAGCCACCTCAAGAGCCTCTCCTGTTTTTAAGGAGCACACCTTTTCATTGTAGCTGCTGCTGGCTTTATCCCTGTGTGATGCAGACCCCCTTCAGATGTCCTCCTTCACAACGAAGCTCCATGATTCGTGGGTCTGCGGGAAAGAATCGGGAACAACTGCCAGGGCACTAGCTGCACCACTGGGATAAGGTACTGTGTTCTGTTGAGGAAACTGGGTGAATCCCTTTTTCTTCAGTTCCAAGGCTTGCCTTCGTCTTCCCTCCTTATAACTTTTGCTTCCGAACATTGACAATATCGAATTACTTTTGGCTACTTTGAATCATGATCTGTCTGACCGTGTGATCTTCGGCAGCTGGCACCGGTGTCTTTCGACCCTGGCTCCGGCCCTTTGACCTCCTGTCTCTGAGTTTTTCTCGATTCTGTCTGCCTAACCTAAATATTGCCTGTGATTTTTGCCTCCTACTCCCTGTGGGTATCTCAGGTGCTAAGTGTGCTTTTGCCCCGGTAGCATTTCATGTCACGGATATGCATTTATTGAGTAGACCGAACTGTCAAAAAGTGATCGCAACCGTATCCGCTATATTGGGTTTTGTTCATAACACCGGTTCATTCAAACACAGGGTACTTACCTTGAGACATACTGTGCAAAGTGAATTGGTTAGTTGTAGTATATTTAACGTGTGGTTTTGTTTAAAGTTGAATAGAGGTGTTGTGTTTATAACATATAGTTTAAAAATATATGTACTTGTATTTTTCTACTTTAAACCTCGAGTCAGTGTTTGCTTGAGTCACAGTAATTGTGGTCCCTTTGTGTAATCTCTGCTACTGCTCATATACTCTTGAGATAAGCCTGGCTGTTCTGCCACTGCTACCACTCTGACATAGTAATATAGGTTTGTACCAAAGGTCAAACTTGTATTGCCACCTGTAGTCTTAATTGTGTGTAGTGGTCCCTAAGGGCACTGCACAGGATTCTGCCGAACAATGGTCACGTTGCAGCACGTGCTCGACCACCTGGAGGAAGGAGACTTCTTGTTGTTGTTGGATCAAGAGGATGCATACTTCTACCTCACCATTCATGAGAAGCATCAGAAGTTCCTGCACTTCGTGCTACAGGGAAGGCACTACCAGTTCAAGGCCCTTCCCTTCGGACTGAAGTCTGTGCCTAGGGTGTTGACTAAGTGCCTGGCGCCAGTGGAGGCCCACCTGCGTCAACAAGATGCATGTGTATCCGTACCTCGATGACTGGCTCATCTGCGCCAAGTCCATGAAAGGGCTATCGAATAATCAGAGGACTGTCCGGCTATTGACGTATCTGGTGGTCTCCGTCAACTATCCAAAATCCTGCTTGATGCCATCGCAGAACATGCTATTCCTGGAGTCCAGGCTCAACACTGTCTCCTGCCTGGCGGCCCCCTCAAACGAGAGGATAGCGGCCATGCGGAGCAAGGTGCAACGCTGTTGGCACTGAAGACCACCACAGTGCGAACCATCAAGTCGCTGCTCTGCATGATATTGTGCATTTACCTGATCCGACTCGGCAGGTTGCGGTTGCAACCCCTTCAGGAATTCCTGGACGTTCGGTGGATCCAGGTCGGAAGCTTCGCAGATGAGATTATCGAGGAGTGCCGTCTAGAGATAAGGTGGTGGGGAGTGCGCTCCAACATCACCAGGGGCACAGATTTCTAGAGCCCCCATACCAATAGACTGTCACCAGACTCGTCCCTTGAGGGCTGGGAAGCCCACACTCGAGGTCTCCACGCCAGATCCCTGTGGCTACCGGAGTTGAGGGATCTCTACATCAATGTCTTGGAGCTGTAGGCAATCTCCTGCAACACCTGGTCTCCAGGACGGTCTTCTCTTTGATCCCACCGTCTAGTCAAGGAGTTCCTCAAAGGACTGTTTTGATCGTTCCTGCTGGTGAAGGCCCCTGATCCGGCGTGGTAACTCAATGTGGTGCTGACGAGGCTCATGGGGGCTCACTTTCGAGCCTATGCATCAGGCCCCTCAAGTTCCTTTCAAGGAAGACTTTTCTCGTGGCCATCACCTCTGCAGGAAATGGCCTGGATCTCACCTACTCTCCTGGCAAACAGCCTTATCTGACTTTTCACGACACGAGGGTGGTGGTGCGGACACTCCTCTGTCATACCAAAGTTTCTGTCTGAATTCCACCTCAACAAGCCTTTAGCGTCACCTGTTTTTTCCAAAATCTTTGTTGCAGGCTGAAAGTACTTTGCACTCGCTGGATGTGGCTTGTGAGCTAAAGTTCTATGTAGCACGCTCAGAGTTTTTGTAAAACACCTACTATTAATGGACTTTGGTCCTGTGAACCATGGGAAGGCCTTATCCAAGGCTTCATTTCTAGGTGGCTCTCCAGCTTCCTCATACACTCACTGGTTGGCAAACCGACTGCTGTCCTGCCGTCCGAGAGCCAATTCCACCAGAGGGATCGCTGTGACGACTGCATTTGTCTGGTGTGCCCCTGCAGGACATCTGCAGGTCTGCTACATGGAGGACCATGCACTCCTTCACAGGATTATATTGCGTTGACAGGGATTGGAGGAGCCAGGGTCAGCCAAGCAGTGCTTCACAACCTATTCGCTTGAAGGTGAGCTTGTTCTGGTGTTAGTATTTGCTTCTGTAGCGCCTTGCCACCTCCGTGGTTGTGTAATGTTGTACTGCGATGTATTCTTTACATATGAGCATTTGAATCCATGCCAGACCACATGCTGGATAAGGAACAACGTACTCACCTGTAACTATTGTAGTAGTACGTCCAGTCCCCTTTCCTCCATACTGCATGGGCATCCCTCACTAGGGATGGGGGACAGAACCGTTTTTATGCAGAAAAGCCTTTACATTTCGAAGCGCTTTGCCCTAGGGGGTAAGGGCTTCCCTGACTCCTCTAACCAATGTCACTCCCTAGTCCCATTTTCCGTGTCGACTGGAACAGGACGACTTCAGCAGCGCTCCTTGGTTTGGCTTCAGCCATTTAACACCACACGCTTTTCCCTGCATACTTTCTTCTGTCGTATTTGTTTTTTTATTCAATCAGGTACTCGGCCCTTTGGCACCACGCTCCTCCCTGGCGCATGTTGACTTCAGCGGGCTTCAGCAAGTGTCCAGCCTGAGAGGGGCTCTTCCCTACGTACAATCAACACGCTCTTTGCCTCTGCTGCCTTGGCCGGACCACATCTGGGTGGTGGGGGGGGTTGTACTGCGCGCAACGCGCTTTCACCGCATGCTCTGAAGAACATGCTAGCTAGGTGGAGGGAGCTACTTTATCAGTCTCCTCCAGAGGACTTGAAGGACTTCATTAGACATAAATCAAGGCTCAAGGGAGGGCTGCTTTTTTCCAGAGCACCCCGCACGGGTGACTCGTTTCCAAGGAAACACCCGGCCAGGAGGAACCTTTCAGGTTCTCACACCAGCACCGGTACCGAGGCTAGTTTAGCTACCGGCTGCCATGCTGAGGGGTCCGTAGACCCTTCTGGAGACAGTGCTGAGGGAACGCAAGGTTCTTTTACCGTGTGTACACCCGAGGGGCTACGCCCTTACCGGCAATATGTTCA
The DNA here is from genome assembly GCF_040938575.1 of Ambystoma mexicanum. NCBI lineage: Eukaryota > Metazoa > Chordata > Amphibia > Caudata > Ambystomatidae > Ambystoma > Ambystoma mexicanum. The sequence goes on along the minus strand of NC_090924.1, from coordinate 675,000,793 downwards.
ACGGTGCGCCTTCACACAGGACTACTGGCAATACTGCCTAGGGTCGACACGCCTACCAGGCTTTGGCCCAAGGTGCATGGTAGGTCTCATGCTCCACTGCAAAGAGTCCTGGAGGAAGCTGGGCCCAGTGAGCCAAGCACCAAGTCTTCGGCAGGTGGCACGCAACTGGACAAGATGGTTGCTGCGCCACACAAGTCGGCCGAGGAACGGAGCAGGTGGGAGAATGAGTTACTAGGTCGGACTGGTGACAACCAGGTACGTGGCATACAGCTTATCAATCTGCTTCACCCTAGTTGGGGAGAATTCTCTAAGGGCTAATTTCCCTTACCTATAGAGCCCCCCTGCAGCTTTGCTAGATTCAAAGGTTGTTTTTTTCTCCTGCTAAGTGTGAGATCCTTTTTTCCCACTCTTGGGACAGATTGCTAGTGTGTATGTGTGTGTGTTTTAGGCTATCTTGTGTGATTATGGTCTATGGGGTTTTCTCACCCTCATTGGAATGATCGTTTTAACATGTGTGGTACACAGCAACCTCCGTGCAGTACCACAGGGGTGTCGTAGCGACCCTCAAGCATAGACTCCATACCCTGGGACTGACTGTCTCCCAGGGCATGTAAAGTCCCCATTGACTTTACTAGTCAAATCTTATGAACAAAACCAGTACAAACAATCTTACTATGGAAGTACTGAAAAGGGTTAATCGTTTTTCCCTAGTGTTAATTTTCGAGAGGGTACCGTCCAGTCCCTCTCTGCAAAGTTTCTGGCCGGTGGTAGTGGTTACTACTGTAAATATTCGACCGAGAATATTTCTCTATGGGTTTTTCCCATTGTTCAAGGCTACCACTTTTACTGACAGCCTCTAACATACCGCCGGGTTATTATAATAACTTTAATCCGGTGTTTTTTTTTTCTGCTAAAACTTTAATATTTCTTTCTCGTGTCTTTCTCTGAAATCGTAACCCGGGTCGGGGATCCTTTGTTCGTCCGTCCTTTTGGCAGGCTTCTGCACAGAAGCCCTCCTCTCGGTACCACTGAGTCTGGGGTAGAGAGGATGTGTGGGAGGGAGAATATGCACCCTGAACAGGGTTGCCTGCGCAACCCAAGTCGCACTCTGCCCTGATAGGCTAGGGGGTTCTCCCGCCAGGAGAGGTACCCCACTGTGTGAGTGACAGCTAGGCTGTATGAATGGGGTTCTTGCTGCATAAAAGCAGCTTCCCGAGGACTGGAGGACAAGATGTCGCCACTTGAACTAGAAACCCGAAGAGGAGAGAAGCCGAAGACATCTGCTACAACTGAACCACCAGTGAAGCCCTGCTGCAGATTCGCACCACTTTTCTCCAACGACTCGAAGATCTTCGCCTGCAAGAGTCTTTCCCTTGAGCTGGTGGGGCCAACCAGTTCACCAATCGCCTTCCAGGACCTGCCTTGGTCGAATCGCCAGTGCCCTGCATTTGGGGACCGGATAGCCAGGCACCCATCCACCATGACCGCGATTTAAAAAGGAGCGTACCTTTTTTATTCTTTTTGGCACATCGGGGCTGGCTTCATCCGTGGGCAGTGCAGTAACTCGAACCTTCCTCCACGACGAGAGCCTCTCTTCCTCTGCTGTATCTCCCGAACTGCAGGAACTGCCGCCACCGCAGGAGCCTCTTCCACTTTAAAGGTACATTGTTCCGCCAGGCCTCCCGTTTTGTTGGGTATCGCTAAAGGTGTTTTAAATCCTTTACTTAACTACTGGGCTGGCCACCCCTTTAGTCTAACATTATCTTTTCACCTTCTGCACCCTCCTTTCTGAACCGTTAAACAAAGACTTGAATGCAGCTAATAGAACAGTTTGATCATGGGCACATTGCCTTGTACCATTGATTCTGGCACAGGCCTATTGACTCTGGCTAAATCTGTTACAGCTGCCTTCTCTATATTGCTTCTCACCTAAAAATGTGTTGGTTCACCTAACTCTTATAACCACCTTTTTCTTCTCCTTCGTTTAATATTGTGAAGTGCCGTTTTGCTCGGTTTTCACTTTAGAATTGCTTATGTTAAAGTGCTACCTTGACTAACTTGTTCACAATCTGCTTGGGAAGTGTTGCTGGTGTTAGTCTAACCCTATATAACTTGTCCTTTCCCTCCCTTTTGAGAAATTGTTAGTGCCATTTCTGCGTGGTTTACACTGTGCCGTTGCGCTCAATTTTTACTCACTTGTCTACAATTTAAATGTGGAGTTGTGTATAGTTTGCTTGACTGTTTTAACTTGCTTTAATGATAGTGATTTGTGTGTTGAACTAAGTGTGTAAAATACATTTCTGAGGCTTGTGGAATCTGATTAGATCACATGCTGTGCATAGGCCGACTTCTAGTGGAAGCTGCAGAGTATTAGTTTGTTTTTTGAAACTCGAAAATGGGCGTCTACACAGGGCGTGCCAGTAGTACTATCCCTAGTGTGACGTCCACTGTACCCATGATCCCTCACGCGTGTAGGACCCTCAGATTGTTTTTTTCCGCCATGCTGGTCAGAAGCACTGAGCGGAGTTCCCTGACTTAGTCAGATTTTGCTAATATTATTATATATTTCCCCGTTTATTCCGCCTTTACGTCGAGTCTCCGAACATCGACACACAACGCCGGATCGGAGAAAATTCAACCGTCGGACTACAGCAACAGATTCGGAAGGCCTCTGGCCTCGGCCCGGGCCTCGGAAGTCCTCTGGACTCGGCCCTGCAAGTAGGGAGAGTGGGGGGTGGCACATAATCCTACACTCTGATTAATATAGGTACATTACTTATATTCCTACACTCCCAGCCCGCAGCCACAGGGTGCGTATGGAGGGTACCCCTTTTCAATTTTGCCCCAAGTGAGACCACAAGTATCCTTGGGTTGACAGACACGCCACGTGTTACTTCTGCTTGCCGAGGGCCCACCCTGAGGCGAATTGCAGAGCGTGCAGTCGGTTTAAACCGAAGACCCTTAAGGACCGTTCGAAAAAGCGTTGGGCCCACCACGCCAGGGGACAAGAGGCCATGGCTGCGGGAGGGTGCCTTCAGTGATGGCAGCGACGCCATACTTTCGGACGGCGAGGGCAATGTGGCGTCGATGGACAGCCAAGCGCAAGTCCCCGACCTCGGAAGGTTCTCCGGCAGGGCAGCTATGGGGAAGACCCCTGGCGACACAAGCGCTACCCACACCACTTCCAGCAAACAAAGGTCCAACCGAGACTCGACGCGCACGTCGAGTTCTTGGAAAGAGGCACGTAGAGAAAGGTCCACCGAGTCAGTGTCCTCTGGGTGTTCGAGATCGCCTCATGACACCAGTCAACCCTCCACTGTTGCTAAGAGTGCCTCGCTCCCCTTAGTGATTGAGGTTCGGTCGTCGGAGGACGACGCCGACCTCTACCCCCAGGCCGCACTCAAGGAGTCGGTGTCTGCAGGCAGCGCGAAGGCTGCTATCGAATCCCTTACACTCTCCAGAGATAGGGACTCTACCCCCGAATTTCGGCGCCAGGCATCGAAAAGCTCTGATAGGGCCCAAAAATCAGGGAAACACACTTCCACCCACGGGGAGGGGGGAAAACAACGAAGTAAGCAATCCCAGCCTACTTCCACTCCTAAACTACATTCTACTCCACCTAAACAGACGGACAAGTCTCAGTCTCTTGTCCCTAAGGCCCCTGTTCAGGCCAGTAGGTCTAGTCAGGATAAAACTGGGAAAGCACTCCAGGAAAGAGTTATTCCCAGTTCAAGGGAATGGTCCAGTAATGACATAGACAGAGTAATGTCAAGGATGTCATCATTGGCAGATTTTTACGCCAAAAACCCGGAACACTTTCTCTTATACCCCAGAAGGGTCTACTCCCTCAGGCTCTAAGGATCCAATACCCCCAAGTAAGAAGTCCCGTGTTGAAGCACCAACTCAGTCTTCAGAACCCTTCTATATACAGCCCTATTCTCAATATCAGGAAGATCCATCCTTTGGTGAGGATCCAGACGTGGGCATGTTCGAAGAACAAACTGGGACAGGCTATTTTGGGGATGAGGAGGACCAGGAGGAGGAGGACCAGGAGGAGGAGGACCCAGATACATACAGGGTAGATTCCCCGGTAGAGAAAGAGCCTGCGGTTATCGACTCCCCTGTCGACAACCAGCCTCTCCTGAATGAGGTCCTGTCCAGAGCGGCACAGCACCTCCACATTGACACCCAAGGTGCTCAGGAAGAGAGGGACTTTGCAGAGGAACTGGTGGGAGAAAGGAGACCGGTTGCTCAGGCCATCCCTATCCTTAAGTCAATACAAAGGAGGATAGACCCTTCCCTTGTTAACCCCAATCTCACTAGGGCAGTAAACCCCGGAATTGAAAAGCTTTTCAGGGCAGCCCAATCTGACCCACTGTACATAAGGGGATATCTCAAACCGGACTCCCTGGTAGCCCCTAAAACCCGAAAGAGGGCGGGAACGCCCCCATCATTGTCTGATGCTCCCCCCGACAAGGAGAGCAAGAAGATTTACGGGTTGGGAAGGAAGGTAGCCACCACTTCCGCCTACCAGGCAAGGATTGCCAACTCCACCACTCTGCTGGCTAGTTACAACTGCCACCAGTGTGAACAAGTGGCTGCACTCATCGACTCCGCACTGGAACCTTTAAAAAGCCAGTTGGCACAGGTTGCGTCGGAGGGGAGAGCTGTGTCCGGTTGCATCCTTAAGGCAACCTTTGATGCCGCGGATAACGCCGGCAAGCTAATAGCAGAAAGCACTGTTATTAAAAGGCATGCTTGGTTAAGGCAGTCGGGGTTTAAACCCGAGACACAAGCTTCCATAATAGACAAGCTGGTGGAGCCTGATCTACTGTTTGGCAAGGCGGTAGAGGACGCTTTAAAAAATGCCAAGGATGAGTATGAGACTCTAAAGTCCCTGGGACAGTTGACCAACAAACCCCCTAATCAAAGAGGGAATGGCAATTTTCGTCGCCCACGCGGCCAAAATTCTCAGAGGCTGCAACTATTCTCGGGGGCAGGGCACACCATGGGGTGACAACCAGCAGTCTACCCAAAGTTACAACAGGGGTAACAAGGAGTCGTGGTAAGGTTTAAGGCAGCCCCAGCAGAGGCAGCACGCCTCCCGCAAAGCAGTGACGCCGAGATCAGGGTCCCTTCCCACGCATCTCGAGTAGGGGGATGCATTACCAACTTCACCCAAGCTTGGGAAGGGATCACATCCGACAGATGGGTGCTGTCCACAGTGTCTGCAGGATACTGCATAGAACTGCTCGAGTGTCCCCGAAACCACCCTCCGTGACAAAAGGTACATTCCATAGACCACCAGAAGATCCTCCTCGAGGAGATCGTCAATCCTCTAGAAAAGGACGCGATCGAAGTCGTCCCGGGCAAACAGGTAAACAAGGCTATTTATTCAACTTATTTCCTTGTGCCAAAAAAAAATCTAACAATGCGACCAGTCTTGGACTTAAGCCCTGCCAACAAGTATGTCGAGCCCCAAACATTTTGCATGACTACTCTCCAAGAGGTAATCTCCCTCCTAAAAAAAGGGAGATTACATGGCAACACTGGACATGAAAGATGCCTATTTTCATATTTCCATGTTCCCAGCGCACAGAAGATTCTTACGCTTCAAGGTGGACAGTCAGCACTACCAGTTCAAGGTGCTGTCTTTCAGTATAGCCTCGGCTCCAAGGGTATTCACCAAGGTTCTGACGGTGGTTGCTGCACACCTACGCAGGGAGGCAATCAGAGTGTACCCTTACCTGGACGACTGGCTCATCACGGGGGAGACCCTATCAATTTGCAGTTCAAACATTCAAAGAACGATCAACCTCCTCTTTGAATTGGGTTTCTTCATAAACAAGAAAAAATAAAGCCTGGTGCCAAGCAAATCCAAACTGTTCCTAGGAGCTGTACTAAACTCTCAAGAGGGGTTGGCCTTTCCATCAGAGGAAAGAATTCGGAACATACTACTGCAGATTCCTCAATATCAGTCCGATCGCAGATAACGATACGCAAAGCGATGCATTTGCTAGGCATGATGGCGTCATGTATTTACCTGGTCCCCCACGCGCGCCTGCGAATGCGTCCCATGCAAGAATGGTTGGCGAAACAGTGGTCTCGGGCAAGTGGTCAGTGGGACGATCTAGTGGTCGTTTCGCCAACACTAGTACAAAGTCTTCACTGGTGGACAAGAGAGAACCTGTCAAAGGGGAAAGCCTTTTACGATCCAGAGGTTCAATCACTACAGATGCATCCTTATCAGGTTGGGGAGCACACCTTCACTACACAGCGCAGGGTCTCTGGTCTCACTCAGTGGCCAAGAATCATATCAATCTGCTAGAGCTTCTGGCCGTATTCAGTGCGCTTCAAGCCCCACTTGTTAAACCTGGCAGTGCAGATCCTAACAGACATCACAACTGCGATGTTCTACCTGAACAAGCAGGGAGGGACTCGTTCACCAAATCTGTCCAAGCTTGCCCAGAAAATTTGGATATGGGCACTCAGACGGAACATTTACCTGTCATCGCAACATGTTCCAGGGGATCTCAATTCTCTAGAGTGGTCGCTAAACAGAGAAGTCGTAGAAGACATCTTCTCATGGTGCGGTTTCCCCACTACAGACCTATTTGCCACAAGCGAAAACAAACAATGTCCAGGATTCGCATCCAGGTTCCCACAGCCACACTCCATGGGGAACGCCCTATGGATGGATTGGTCAGGGATGTTTTCCTACGCTTTTCAACAACCCCCCTTATGAGGAAGGTGGTTAACAAGATGCACAGGGAATCAACGACTCTCATCCTTGTTGCTCCCATGTGGGCGAGGCAACCTTGGTTCCCACACCTACGCAGACTAGCCGTGTGCGAACCCATCAGACTCCCGTGCTGACACAACCTACTGTCCCAGCACAAAGGACAAACAGTACACCCACAACCCAACGAACCTGGTAGCATGGCGCCTGAGGTCATAGAGTTTGGACATCTCAATTTACCACAGAGATGTATGGATTTCCTAAAGGAATCTAGGAAACCGAACACAAGGTACTGTTACTTTGATAAATGGAAAAGATTCGTTGTCTGGTGCCAAAATAAGCAATTCAACCCAGTTGATTGTACTCCTTCCAATATTGTCACCTACATGCTCCACCTGGTGGACGCAGGCCTTGTATTCAACCCACTCGAGGTACATCTGGCAGCAATATGTGCCTACACCACTTCCCACAGCAAGGTTTCGTGGTGGAAAGTACCAGTGGTGAAGGCCTTCATGGAAGAGGTAAAGAGACTCCACCCTCCAATCTCTAACCCACCACCGGGTTGGGACATTAATGTGATGCTTGCTAAACTCATGGGCCCACCCATGCATAAAGCCAGTCTCAAACACCTGACCTATAAAACTGCCTTCTTAATAGCAATTACATCCATAAGAAGGGTCGGTGAAATTCAGGCTCTGTCAGTGGAGGATCCTTTCTTTACTGTTCATAAGGATAAACTGCTTCTACGTACACACCCTAGGTTCTCGCCTAAGTTTATTTCCAAATTCCATGTGAACCAGTCCATTGAGCTCCCGGCTTTCTTCCAAGAACCCGAAAGCTCTGCTGAGCTGAAACTACACACACTAGATGTGCGAAGAGCGGTCCTCTACTATGTAAACGAGACCAGACGTCCAAGAAAAACAGATCAACTGTTTGTCTCCGTAGCCACAGGCAAAGAGGGAGATTGCATCTCTAAAGGTGCCATCTCTAAGTGGATTGTAAATTATATCCAACTCTGTTACTCCCTTTCTGAAAGAACTTTGCCTTTTACGCCTAAAGCCCACTCTAAAAGAGGCTTTGGGGCCACTAGCTTTCATTGCAAATGCACCCCTTGTTGGGGAGAATTCTCTGTTAAGGCTAATTTCCCAAACCTAGTGAGCCCCCCAGCAGCTCTGCTGGATTTTTGGGGTTTATTTTCTTCTCCTGCTAAGAGTGAGACTCTTTCTCCCACTCTTAGACATGATTTGAGATATCCTTTGACTTTGTAATGTGTTTAATGGGCTATGGGGTCTTTTTCTCCATAGGGTTTCATGTATTTTTGGTAATTGTTACACAGCTTCCTCAGTGCAGTAACACAGGAGTGTCATAATGACCCCCAAACATAGACTCCATACCCTGGGACTGACGACTGTCTCCCAGGGCATGTAAAGTCACCATTAACTTTACTAGTCTTAAATTGGGAACAGAACCAGTACAAATCATCATATTGTGGAAGTACTGGTAGGGGTAATTAGATTTCCCCTGGGTCTGTTTTTCGAGGGGGCACTGTGCAGACCCCCCTCGTCGAGTTTGTGGCTGGTGGCAGTGGTTACCACGCAAAATATTCCACCGGAATATTTCCTATGGGATTTTCCCATTCATTTTAAACGCACCACTTTTTGGTGCAATGTTAAAGATACCGCCGGGTTATTTAATATTTATTCCCTGGTTGGGTCTTTTTGCCAGGACTCGGTTTTAAAATGGCGTTTGTGTTCGCCTCTGTAACTCCAACCCAAGTCGAGCCCTTTGTTCCACTTTTTGGCGGGCTTCTCCACAGAAGCCTCCAAAAGTTTTGCCACTCTGTCTGGGTCTACAGGATGTGTGGGAGGAGGGAGTTTAGGCACCCTAGACTGAGTTGCCTCTGCAACTCAAGTCGCACCCTTGTGTGTTTGGCCCAGTGGTGAGCCACCCGGCTCACCACTTAGCATGTTTCAGTGACAGCTAGGACTGATGAATGGGGGTTTTCTGCATAAAAGCAGGGCTTTGAGGACTGACTTCAGACGTCGCCACAGGACAAAAGAATCTGAAGAGGGAGAGGCTGATCTGACCTGCAACGATGACACCACCGGTGGAGCCCTGCTGAACCGTCTCACCACTTCCCAATGACAGAAGATCTTCATCCCGTAGAGTCTTCTTCCTCTGAGCTGGTGAGGATAAACAGTTCGCCCTCCTTTTCGCCTTCCTGGATCGTCTCGTGGTCGATTCGCCCGTGCTAAGCACCCCGGCTTCCGGATAGCCACGCTTCACCACTACCGCGAATAAAAGGGTAGTACCTTTTTACCGGGAAACTCTGTGGCTTGTTTCTTCCCTGGCAGTGCAACAACCTCCAGCTTTCCTCCACGTCGATCTCCTCTTCCCCTGGACGAAGCACCAACTTGCACCCGCTGCCAGGAACAACTGCCCCGCTGGAGCTTTCTCACCATTTCAGGTACTGAGTCCCGCCTGGTCTCCCTTGCAAAAGACTGTTCAAGGTATCCCGTAAATCCTTGACTTTCTATCCTGGGGTGACTTGGGACCTATTAACTAACTCTTCCTGACTTGAGCCAACCCTTTTGAACTCTTTGCAACGACTCTTTAAAAGTACTATTCAACTGTGTGATCTTGGACACATTCCGCCTTGCTCTCCAAGAGTGGGCCTGGCCTATGACTTTCTTGCTCCTCAGTAGATTCTGCCTTTTCTGACTTGCTCTGGTTCTAAAGTGTTGGTATTGTGTATGTTCCTAATTATGCCTTTTTCCCCCCTCCCTTTTTAATTACCTTTTTGGAGTGCCATCTTAGGTTAAGCGCTCACCTCTGTCTGAAAACAAGTGGTGTTTTCACTAAGACTTGTTCAATAAGCAATCAGGGATGCATATATATTAATAGTGACTGTGTTTGAACTTGCTTGCCATATTAGTGTTAGTGTATTTTACAAAGTGTTTTTAAATAAATAATTATTTACTTTTATACCCAAGCTCTGGTCAGTGTTTGCTTGTGCTACTGTATTTTGGTACCTATCTTGTATACTCTATATACTGTCCTCTTGAGAGAAGTCTGGCTGCTCAGCCACAGCTACCAGGTAAATCTGGGTGGTACAGACTGCTACCAATTGGGTTTACTGCCAACACCTGTAGTCTTAAGCCTTTTGCAGTGGTCCCTAAGGGAACTGCACAGGTTTCTGCCTAACACTTACACACCCTAGGTTCTCGCCTAAGTTTATTTCAAAATTCCACGTGAACCAGTCCATTGAGCTCCCGGCTTTCTTCCAAAAACCCAAAAGCTCTGCTGAGGTTAAACTACACACTCTAGATGTGCGTGTAAACAAGACCAGACCACCAAGAAAAACAGATCAACTGTTTGTCTCCGTAGCTACAGGCAAAGATGGAGATTGCAACTCTAAAGGTGCCATCTCTAAGTGGATTGTAAATTGTATCCAACTGTGTTACTCCCTTTCTGAAAGAACTTTGCCTTTTACGCCTAGAGCCCACTCTACAAGAGGCATTGGGGCCACATTAGCTTTCATTGCAAATGTACACCTTGACACCATTTGCAAAGGAGCTACTTGGAGCTCTATTCACACTTTTACTCAGCACTACTGCATTGACACTCATTCCAAGACAGATACCCAAGTGGGACAAGCGGTTCTAAGACATCTGTTTGCTCAGGACCCTTCTCGCATCCCACCTTCTTCTAATACTGCTCGCTAATCTATGCACGGCATGTGATCTAAGCAGATTCCACAAGCCTCAGAAGAGATGTATTACTCACCGTAATCGTATTTCTGATGCTTGTATCTGCTTAGATTCACATGCAACGCACCCTTCCTCCCCTTTGAGAGAAGGCGCATGGATGCTTGTAGTTTTATCTTCCTTCTATCTGCTTGGATAATCTGTACTCGCGCTACTCCTCATGCTACCTCTTGTCACAAAAAATACAATCTCAGGGTCTTACACGCGTGAGGGATCATAGGTATAGTGGACGTCACACTAGGGATAGTATTACTGGCACACCCCGTGTCGACGCCCATTTACGAGTTTCGAAAAACAAACTAATACTCTGCAGCTTCCACTAGATGTCGGCCTATGCACAGCATGTGAATCTAAGCAGATACAAGCATCAGAAATACGATTACGGTGAGTAATGTATCTCATATATTCTTCTTGATACAAAGCTTTGATCAGTGTTTCCTTGTTCCATAATATTGTAGTCCTATTGTGTAAACCCTGAATACTGCTCATCTCCCTCTTGAGAGAAGTCTGACTGCTCAGCCACAGCTACCAACTAAATCTGTGTGGTACAAAGGGGATTTATTGCATATACCTGTAGTCCTAATCTTGTATTTTGTATATATTTAGATTTATATAGCGCTTTGGGCCAAAGCGCTTTACATGAGGAACAAGCAATTACAGCAAGCAATACATAACATTGAATCAAGCCAGTAACCGTACAGGGAACAATTTACATTATTGTTGAGGTTAAGTGTAGATGGAGGGGGACTAAGTGAGGGAGGAGTGTGTTGGGCAGAAACCTGTGCAGTTCCCTCTGGGACCACTGCAAAAGATTTAAGACTGCAGGTGTTTGGCAGTAAACCCACTTGTTAGCAGTCTGTTCCACACAGATTCACTTGGTAGCTGTGGCTGAGCAGTCAGACTTCCCTCAAGAAGAGTTAGGCAGTATGCAGAGTATTCACAATAGGTCAAGAGAACACAATAGAACAAGTAAACACTGACCAGGGCTTGGTGTAAAAGATATAATTATTTATTTAAAACTACATCTAGAAAAACACACAGGCACTAATAGTAAGTAATTCAAAAACACGGTCACTAAAAGATATACACTCCCTTAAAAGAATATTAGACAATTCTTTAGTAAAGCCCCGCTTATTTTCAGACAGCGGTGAGCGCCTAACGTAGATGGCACTCTAATAGTTCGTTTTAAAAAGGGAGAGAAAAACAGAGAATAAGTCAGTAGGCCGGATCTGCTTTAAGAGGATCAAAACGAAATGTGTCCAAGGTCACACGGTTGCAGTGCACAAAAGTCTTGTAGCGGTTCAAAAAGGAGTTGGACCAAAGAAATGGACCAGTTAGAGGGTCAAGGCGGCCAGCCCAGAAGGTTAAGGGGTTATTACCTTGTAGCAATCTTTAGAAAGGGAGGCCTGGCGGACACGGTACCTTAAAGTGGTTAGAACACTCCAGCGGGGGCAGTTGTTCCTGGCAGCGGATGCAAGCCGGTGCTTCGTCCGGGGGAAGAGAGGATCTTGTCGGGGAGGAAGACAGGAGTCCGTTGCACTGCCAGGGAAGAAACCAGCCGCGGAGTTCTAAGGTAAAAGGAGCGGTCCTTTTAGTCGCGGTCCAGTGGTAAGTGGCTATCCGGTTGCCGGGGTGCTTGGCACGGGCAATTCGACCACAAGACGTCCTGGGATGCGAGGAAAAGAAGGTAAACTTGTTGTGCCCACCAGTCAGGGGAAGAAGCCTCTCCAGCCAGGAGCTCTTCTCTGTCGTCGGGAAGTGGTGAGTCGGTTCTGCAGGGCTCCACCGGTGGTGTTGTCGTGGTAGGTCGGCTCAGCTTCTCACTTGTCGGATTCTCAGGTCCTGTGGCTACTTCTGAAGTTCCAGTCCCCAAAGCCCTGCTTTTATGCAGCACACCCCCATTCACTCAGCCTAACTGTCAATCAAACATGCTAAGTGGTGAGCCAGCCGGCTCACCACTTGGGCCAATCACGCAAGAGTGCGACTTGAGTTACCAAGGTAACTCAGTCCAGGATGCCTAAACCCCCTTCCACACTCCCTGTGGTACCCAGACAGAGTGGCACCACTTTTGGAGGCTTCTGTGGAGAAGCCCGCCAAAAAGTGGAACAAAGGGCTCGGCTTGGGTTGGAGTCACAGAAGAGAACACAAACGCCATTTTAGAATAGAGTCCTGGCAAAAAATACCAACCGGCGAATTAATATTAATTAACTAAACCAGCGGTATATTCGAGGCTATGAGAATTCAATAATTAAAGTTGGTAGCCTCGAACAATGGGAAAATCCCATAGGGAAATATTTGCGGTCGGATATAAAAAGTAGTTTCCACTGCCACCAGCCAAAACTCGATCAGGGGGGACGGAGACGTGCCCCCTCGACTAACAGACCCCGGGGCAATCGAATTGCCCCGACCAGTACGTCCACAATATGGGTTGTACTGGTTTCAGTTCATAATTTGGGACTAGTAAAGCCAATGGTGACTTTACATGCCCTGGGAGACAGTAGTCAGTCCCAGGGTATGGAGTCTATAGTGGGGTGTCACTATGACACCCCTGTGTTACTGCACGGAGGGTGTACCAGTCAAAGAAACACCATAAATCATGTCCAAGAGTGGGGAAAAAGAGTCTCACTCTTGGCAGGAGAAAAAAACAAACTCCAGAAATCCAGCAAAGCTGCTGGGGCACTCACTAGGTTAGGAAATTCAGCCTAAAGAGAGAATTCTCCCTAACGGAGGGTTAGTAGGTGAAGGATTATTCAATGGAGAAGGAGGAAACAGAGGGAGCTAAGGGGGTGAATGGAAGAGGTAGGATTTTAGAGAGGTGCAAAATGAGGGGTAGGTGGTAGTAGAGCGGATTGGGAGGGGAAGGTGGTTCCAATCATAAGGAGCAAGAAGTTGGAAGGAGCGGAAGCGGGAAGGGGCACAGGGTGGAGGAGGAGAAAGAAGGAAGAGATCTGCAGAACGGAGAGAGCGAGGATGTAGATAGTGAGGAGGGAGGATAGATAGGGGCAAGACAATAGGGGGCTTTGAAGACTAGACAGAGAAAGTTAAATTTAAGCTGGGAGTGAAAAGGGAGCCATCCTAGTGAGTCAAGGGAAGAGGAGATAGTCGTGAGGTGAGAGAAGGCAGATGGAGAGGATAGCGGAGTGGTAGGTGGATTTGAGGGGCGAGAGGTGGGAAGAGGGGTGTCCAAAGAATAGAGTTGAGTAGTAGAAGAGTCTGGAGAAGATGAGGGAGGAGATTAGGAGTTTAGTAGCATGGAAGGTTATGAGAGGACGGTAATCTTCTGTAGTGCTCCCTAAGGGAACTGCATAGGATTCTGCTTAACAGCCCTGGTGGACACATGAGGAAGAAGACCCTGACGCGTCAGTCAGCCAAGGCCTTCCACGAACGACTCGCAGTACTGGCAGAGTACTTTGGGCCCCGCAGCTAGAAAAGATAGCGGTGCAGACGGACGTTGTCGACTTGTCCAAAAAGGGGTGGCTTAAGACCCATCGGCCCAGCTTGTCAATCAGCGCCTCGACACCAAGTATAGGCAAATGGAGGGGGACCCACTCTTGTTTTTGGCACCCCCTCAAACGCACTCTTCGGTGATTGATGCAGCATCACTCTACTGAATGCCTCCGTCATCCTCGGCCACCTCGTCCTGGGCGCTGCTTTGCAAGGAGGAGAAGATCTTGGAGGCATACGCGAAGCTTTATTCCAATGCTTTGCTGCATCTTTGTTAATCCAACCAAGATGTCATGCTGGCAGGTGTTAACCAGAGGCTTTGGTGGGGGGTGAGGCGAATGGCCAACTTCCTTCTAGAACTTCCGGTTCAGAGCCAGGCACGTTTCAAGGCGGGACGGTCGGAGGCGAAAATAGTGGCGCAAGCCATTGTGGAGTCCACCGTGGCCCACATTGACACATCTGGCCGGGCCATATGCATCGCCACGGACATGACTGCCTGGCTTCGGGCTACTAAATTCAACCCAAACGTCCAGGAACGCATATTGGACCTTCCATTTGAGGGTGGTGACCACTTTCACTCCACCACTGATGAGGAGCTAGATAAAAAGAAACATTTCACAAACTAAGTCTTTCTCCAGCATTGTGCCTTGCATGGATTCACATGCTCATGAATATTCCCCGTCAGGCTGGGAATCCTCAGTAAAGAAAAAAATCAGTTTCGTTTCTGAACTGTCTTTCTACTAATAACCATTCACTGGTCTCTGGGTCATACTGCCCCAGCCAATGACTGCCCTCTACCTAAGCCCCTCCTCTGGCAGCCATCTTCAGATTTTTACTGCACGTTCAAGTGTTGGGAGTCCTCGTGCTGTAGCTCTCGAACTTTTACTGCGTTTTTTTTCTGAACAGTTTACTCTTATATTTTCGGTCAATCGAGCCTCAAACTCCACCGATTCTACTTCCGATCAACGGGGACCCGTTTTCGGAATTTTCTACGTCCCACAAGTTCATCTTTTCGGCGAGTTTTCCACTTCTCTGAGGATTCCAGAAGATCTTTGAGGCCTACCCCTCGTGGACATGGCCCAGGACAAAGGAAGCATGACCTCTATTGGATCCAAGCTGTTCAGGAGCTGCCCTGGATGCGGACTACAGAACGTTTTTAAGGAGGATGAGCACTCTCGGTGCCTCTACTGCCTTCCAAATGACAAATCGCACCTAAAGGAGGACTGGGTGTTTTGTAAGAACATGTCCTAACGAACAATGAGTGATCGTTTTACTCGACTCACCAACTGGCTGCAGGGTAAGAGCCCAGCAGCAGGTGAGAAGAAATCTGAGCGGTCTTCTAAGAACTTTGAGGGCACTCCTGCGACAGGGGCCCCACAAAAGGCAAAGCACGACGAGTTTGCGGGCACCCGGGAGCGCCGATCGGTCGGGATTCTCGGCTGCCAGGTAGGGCACAGTATCACCAACGCCTTCAACCACGAGCCAACGCTCTGGCTCGGTGAAGAAGTCGGAGAACCCGCTTAAGCTTCGGGAGAAGCACTGGTCGATCCCGACAGAGAGCCGAGGGGGAGCGAGGCGGTGACCCTCCCCCCAAGGTGAAGGCCTCTGGCACGCCCAAGGTCGTGAAGGCCCTGATTCACCCGACTAATGCCTCAAATGAAGGAGTAGTGGCGCCCCCGGTCAAACCTATGGGGGCTTCCACAGTGAAGACGCTAGAGTTGCCCTGCCATCCCAGAGGGAATCTTTTCTTCCTATCGAAGACCCCCGTGAAACCCCAGCAGGAAAATGAGGGTGGGGGGGCACGGTAGCCATTAAAAAAAGGAAACCACCTCTGAGGATGAGTTGGCTAGCGTCCAAAGGATCCGGGACAAGAAGTCTGAGGAATCCAGGGCCCACGGGAAGGATCCCAAAGAGGCCGACGAAGAGAATAACAGGGGAGCCGATGAGGAAGATGGGGCCGCGGATGACCCCACGTCCCAACCGTCGGTCCCGTTGCAGCCGGTGCCTGTACCAGAGGACAATTAGTTTAGTTTATTATTTATATAGTGCCGGCTGACCCTGGGGCATCCAGGCGCTTGACAAACGTTACAAGTTACATGGTTACAAGTTGCAAGTTACAAAGATTGCATGGTTGCAAGTTACAAGTAGTGAAAGTGTTGCAGGGATGGTAAGAATAGATAAGCATTACATAGAAAAGACATAATGCAGTTGCTGGTAATGTCCAAGTGATAACGCAGTTAAGGAAAATATACAGTTTGACGTATTTACAAGGTTAGGGAGTGTTCAGTTTATATGATATATATATAATACAGTTGTCATTGGTCGGTGTTTAAGCTTCTTTGGACAAGAGCCAGGTTTTGGCGCTATGTCTGAAGAAGTGAAAGGAAGGTTTGGATCTCAGGTCGGTAGGTAGAGAGTTCCAAAGTTTGGCGGCAAGCACTGGGAAACCTGTGCCACTGGCTTTTTGAAGCTTAAATCTGGGGATATTTAGGCAGTGAGTTTGGGCTGACCTGGTTGGAAGAGATGGTGTATGTTGTGTGAAGTTGTCTGAGAGGTATCTGGGTGCTTGGTTGGAAAGGAATTTGTGTGAGGGAAGAGTGTTTTATAGTCTATTCTCTGGGGTATAGATAGCCACTGACGGGCGCGTCTGGTATTAGAGATGTGCTAGTGTGTATATGTTCATGGTTGCTCTTAGTGCGTTATTTTTGATAACTTGAAGCTTGTCAATGTTCTTTTGGCTGGTACCTAGGTAGTGAGCGTTACAATAGTCGACTTTGGATAGTACTAGTGCTCTGGCTAGGGTGGTGCAATTGACGGTAGAGAGGTAAGGTCTACTGGCATTGATGAGCTTACATGTGTAAGCGGAGGCGGATGATATAGCGTTGATTTGTTTTGGCAATGTGAGGGTGGAGTCAAGGTAAATACCAAGAGTTTTGACCCTATTGGACACAAATGTTATTACCGTCGATGGTGAATGTCTGATGAAGCATGTCGAGTTTATTAAGTCTCTGTTGAGAGCCTAAGAGAAGAAGCTCAGTTTTGTTGTCGTTGAGGCAGAGTCCGTATTTGGCCATCCATTCTTGGATAATGGAATAGATGTTGTTGGGTTCTGAATTGTCAGTGTTGTAGTCACCTGTTTGTGGGCTGAGTATTTGGGTGTTATCGGCTTAGTATAGATGACACCCAAGTGGTCAAGTATGTCGAAGAGGGGCTTGGTGAGCACGTAGTGAGTGGGAGAAACACAGGAGCCCTGGGGGACACCGCAAGTAACGGGGGCTGGTTCAGCAGAGGCAGTGGGAGCAAAGACCCTCATAGATCTATTAGTCAAGAAGGACTGAATCCGGCATTGGCTTTGTCAGAGAAATTGGCGGCTGAGGCTAGGTGTTTGCAAAGAATGTCGTGATTTACCACGTCGAAAGCGGCCGACAAGTCAAGGAGGAGAAGGGCTAGTTTGCCGTTTTTGAGGTTGTCCATTTGTGTCTTGAGGTCGATCAAGGCTATGTCAGTGCCGTGATTGGGACGGAAACCTGATTGTCTTAGCCCTAACAAGTTGTTTTTCTCAAGGTGGTTCTGGATCTGCAGGTATGTGGCTCTGTCGAGGATTTTTAGGAGGAAGGGTACAGTGGTAATAGGTCTGTAGTTAGTGGGGACACTAAGGTCTAGAGTGGGTTTCTTGATTAGTGGCAAAACCCAGGAAACCTTTAGGTTAATGGGTACTATGCTGGATGTGAAGGATGAGTTTATTAGAGAGGTGATGAAGGGGGCCAGATGTTTGGCCGTGTTTTTGATAACTGGGGCAGGGCAAATGTCCCCTTGGCATTTGGAGGGTTTTAGAGAGATCATTGTCTTCAACCTCTTTTGTAGTGATGGTGGAGAATTCAAATAGGTTATCGTCCAAACGTGATGTGTCGGTGGGAGAGAATGGATTGTCTGCGAAGGTGACACTCACTTTCTTTGATTAAATTTTGGCTTGTAGCGTAGCAATTTTGCCAAGGAGTGCTTATTGTATGTTGGTACACCAAGAGATGTCTGTAATACATGTGTCTGTGATAGGGGCTGGAGACTCGAGGTCTCTCTGGATGTTAAAGAGCTCCTTGGTGTTGAATTTGGCATTGCAGATTCTCTCATTGTACATATTTGTTTTGTTTGAATGATAGCTAATTTATATGTATTGGATGCTAGTGCATAGGCTCTTTTATTGTTGGCGGAAGGGGACTGCTTCCACGCTGATTTGGCTCGTCTTTTGTTTTTGCGGAGAGTTTTTAGTTCAGGAGTGAACCATGAATCGAGATGCGCGTGTGGTTTGGCTTTCTGCATTTAGAGAGGTGCTACTGTGTTTATGGCCTTGAGAGTGGTAGTGTTGTATAGGTCTACTAATTCAGTGGGGTTGGTAATGGTGGGTGTGAAGTCGAGGATAGGTTGGAGTAGAGGGATGAGTTTCTCGACTGTAATATTTTTGCTGTTTCTTGTGAGTGTGGGTGGAGCGTTGGGAGGAGTTGCATTTTATTTGTCTTTGTTGATGGTGAAAGTGATAAGATGATGGTCAGTCCAGGCACAAGGTGTATTGGAGAGGATGGTGGTGTTGCAGTTGAGGACTATCCAGTCGAGGATATGGCCTCGGTTGTGTGGGTTGAGATATGTGATCGGTGAGTCCTAATTCTGATATAGTATTAGCGACTGTGCTTGCTTTTTCATCTTTCTCATCATTGTATCCCAGGTTGAATTCGCCAAGAATAAGTAGTTGTGAGTTGGGTTTGGGGTTAGAGAGCAGGACGGCTATGTCGTTGTTAAGAGGATAGAGGGCCTGGTGCTCTATAGATATGGGTGGTGATAGTGCTTGTTGGTTGTGGATATTTTAATGGTGAGTAGTTCAGCAGATGGGAGTGATTGGTTTTGAATATGTCTGATATTAAGGGAGCTTCTTGCAATAATAGCTACACTGCCGCCTTTGGCTGTTTGTCTGTCTGCGCGGTAGATGGTGTAGTCATTAGGGATGGTTGAGGCTAGGGTAGGGCCTGATGCTGCGTGTAGCCAGGTCTCGGTGATGGCTATGAAGTCAAGTTTGAGGGATATGTCCGCTATATCTAGGGCATGGGCGACTAGTGATCTAGCGTTGATGAGTGCGCCTTTGGTAGTTGCTTGGTGTGGTTTTCTTTTGACTATGTGGGGGGAGGAGGCATTGATACTGGAGGTAAGCTGGGGTGGGGATGCTGTTGTGAGAGTGTGGTGAATGGTTGGTTTGGGCTTGGTTTTACTTTTGCTTGGGCCTGTTTTAGGCAGAGTCGAGGTGGTGTGTGTCCGGGATCTGAGACAGTCGAGTCTCCTTGTGCCTGTGCTGGGGTAGGAGTTCCTGGTGATATTGATCTTGCGGGTGGGGTTGCAAGGGATGGTGACAATCTTTGCTTTTTGTATACTGTGAGTGGCTACCGTGGGGTGAGGCACAGTGGGGGTGGACTGGAATGGATATTTCTGATGCTTGTTAATCTGCTTAGAATCACATGCTGTGCATATGGTCTGACATCCAGCGGTAACCGCGGAGTATTGCATCTTGTCTTTCAGGGGACCGAAAAGGGACGTCTGCATAGGCGTGTCTTAAACACTATCCCTATCGTGACGTGTGTAGTATCCAAAATCCCTCATGCGCCGAGGTCCCTCAGATTGTTTTTTTCCGCCCAGGTAACTGGTCGCCCTATAGCGGAGCTCTTCATGAGACATTGTTTAGCTTCCCGAATTGTCGGTTTAATCCCCGTTAAGTCACTTCGTCTATCAAGAACATCTTTGACGGAGACTACGGGGGAACCGCCTATGGCTGTGGATTCCGGCACCTAAGATCCGGCATTCGGACCTCCACGTGGTCGGGCCTTCTGGCCGGCCTACACAGTAGGGAGAGTGGGCTTGTGGGTTGCCATACTGCGATGATGTCTTTCCTATTTTCCACTACATTCCTTTTTGGTCTGGTCACCCTTCCCTTCTGCTATGGAAAGGACTCAATTTAGATTCTGCCCTCTGTGAAGGGTTAGATATCCGTGGAAAGACTAGCGCACTTCGTGTACGCTTGTCTCCCCCTAGAGCACTAAAGCGGTGTTCGGCGTATAAACTCCTAAACCTAATCCCTTAAGGAGCGCCGGTTGAAGCGGTGGGCCGCATACGGTATGTCACGCGTGGAGCCTCCCTCCCCTGCCGCGACACCAGCCGAGAGTGACGGGGGTACATCGGATGACCAAACGTCCAACGCGGACGTTGTAGACCTTGAGGCGGATGATTCTAGAGCCGCCACGCCCGTCCCCGACCCTTCCAGGCTCGAGACTGGTCTTGCTACCGGGACCACACCCGGTGACAGGGCCGTACAATCGCACCACACAAAAAACACAACCCAAGCGCCCTCCTCAACAACGTCGAAGAAGGCACAAGCGCCATCGGATCGATCTGATCCGAAGCCTTCCCCGCATCCGCAGCAGCGCATGACGACTTGGCTTAATAAACTAAACAAAGGCGCTACTACCCAAACTACACACGCCGAAGTTTCTGAACAAGAAACTTCAACAACTTTCAAGGTTTCCAAGGCCCGTGCTGGCCCGAAAACTACGAGTAGGCCTCTAACTAGGCCTCTACCCGGGAAGCCGTCATCGGAGGCGTTGTCCCCCGAAGATTCGGTAACTATCAGTAAGAGCATCAACAGGATTGCTACGGCGGTGGGCCTAGTACCGGTTTCGCCCACAGTTATGGGCCAATCCGCGAAAGGTTTTCCACGGTTTTGGAAGACGATCCTGAGGACTCTTACGAAGAGAGCCAGGTACCCCTCTCAAGCACCCTGAGGAGATCCTCTGAACGCCTTAGGGCGGAGGACCCGGTTCCTGCTCAGCTGGATCCATTTGGGTCATCCAAGTGGACCACGGAGCAATTTCAGGGTTATATGGATCGGCTGCAGCAGGTTTTCGGGGCTTCTAAACAACCTCTGCCGAAAAAAGCTCGGGTAGACCCTAACCCTCATACACAAGTTGCCCTACACCTAGATGTTCAACACTATGTTGATTATTAAGAAGATGTCCAGAAGGACACGTATGGAGACATCTATACAGAAGAAGAGACGACTTTTTTGGACAATTATGGGGAAGATCAAGGCGCAACGGACAACTGGGAGGACACCCAGCAGGACGATCACAATTCTGATATCGTTTGCCTCGACTCTTCCCCCATCCACACTAGTTAGGCAGGCTCCCACGGTGGATGCTCAAATGGCTTTCAACAATACGTTGAAAAAAGGAGCGGAATTCTTTAAAATTGCCACGATTGAGGCATTGCCTGAACAGGATTTCGCGGAAAACATTGACAAGCCTCCGGCTAGCCTGTCTATCCCTCTCTTGAGCTTTGTAAAGAGACGGCTGGCCCCTTCTTTACTCACACCCGCTCAGACGAGGGCTGTGAACCCAAGGGTTGAAAAACTCTTCCGGCCCTCCCCCACCGACCCGCTTTACATCAAAGGCCACGCAATCCCAGACTCGCTGGTGGTGACCAACACTCGCAAGAGAGCAGGGGTTCCCCTTGCCACGGGAGAGTCACCCCCGGACAATGAGTCCAAAAGGTTGTATGCCTTAGGCAAACGGGTCACGTCGGCGGCTGCTTATACCGTCCGGATTACCAATAACACAACGTTACTGGCAAGCTACGTCGACGCCCAATTGAACCTAATCCAGGAAGGCCTCCAGGAGGTTCCGGAACCAACCAGAGCCAAGCTTCTCGCCATTGTTTCGGAGGGTAAACTTGCCAATCAAAATGTTGTAAAGAATACCCTGGACTCCGCAGAGACAGCAGGCAGGTCTCTCGCACAGGGTACTCTCCTAAAGAGACACGCGTGGCTGCGCATGTTGGGTTTCAGGCCTGAGACCCAGGCATCCATCATCAATAAACCCATAGAAGAGGCCAACCTCTTCGGGAAGGCGGTAGACGATGCGTTGGAGACAGCCAAGAAGGAGCATGAGACTATTAAGACGCTGCAACAGATTTCCCAAAAACCCTCTTCACAGAGGGGCAGCAATTCTCGGCGGTCCTTTCCAGGACAAACCTGTGCCGCTCAAAATAATTTCGGCACGGGCAACTTCAACGCAAGTGAACCGGCTGCAAGCCCCACTTACTACCCCCAGAGGGGTCAGAAGCGCGGAAAGAATAGAGGCAGAGGCTCCAATTCCAGAGGTGTTTCAACCTTGGTTCAAAAATGACCACCAAGTTCAGGTCCCCTCCCATGTTTTCCCGGTCGGGGGGCGATTAACATCTTTCCTCAAGGCATGGGAGGGGATAACTTCAGACCAGTGGGTTTTAAAGACGGTCGCCCACGGTTATTGCGTGGAATTCGCCCGACCCCCACAGTTCAAACCGCCGAAACATCGACGCCTTTCACCAGAACATCTGCAGATCCTGGTCCAAGAGGTGGAGGTGCTGCTGGGAAAGGACGCCATAGAAGCCGTCCCGATTCTTCAGATAAACGAGGGTATTTATTCAATATACTTCCTTGTACCCTAAAAGGATCTCACCATGCGTCCTGTTCTAGACCTGCGCCCAGCGAACATAAAGCCCCAGAAGTTTTGCATGGTAACACTTCAAGAGGTGGTCCCATTGCTAAAACAAGGGGACTTCATGACAACATTGGATATGAAAGATGCATTCTTTCATATTTCAATGCTGCCAGCGCACAGAAAATTCCTAAGGTTTGTGATTCAGGACAAACACTACCAGTTCAAGGTACTCCCCTTCGGCAAAGCCTCGGCGCCACAGGTGTTTACCAACGTCCTGGCAGTGGCAGCAGCACACCTGCGCAGACTTTCAGTTCCAGTTTACCCTTACCTCAACAATTGGCTCATCACCGGGGACTCGTTCGACTTTTGTTTTTCGAACACCCAGAAGACAGTAGACCTACTGTTCAGCCTAGGATTTTCTATCAACGATAAGAAATCCAGCTTAGTCCCCAGCCAAGTAAAACAGTTCCTGGGGGCTCTAATTTGCACGGAAGACTGTCTAGTCTTCCCTTCCAACGAGAGGGTTCAGAACATGCTCTCTCAAGTTCCTCAGTATGTAGTCAGTCGGAAGGTGACGGTACGCAAAGCTATGCGTTTACTAGGGATGATGGCGTCATGCATATACTTGGTCCCCCACGCGCGGCTGCGCATGCGTCCCATGCAGGAGTGGCTCAACAGCCAGTGGTGTCAGGCCAGCGGACAATGGGAAGATCTGTTAGTTGTCTCGCCAGCCCTCGTTCTCTCTCTCTGCAGTGGTCGAGGGAGAACCTCTTGAAGGGGAAAACCTTCACCACCCTGCAGTGGATGCCCCTATCACGACAGACGCATCTCTCACAGGGTGGGGGCCTCACCTGCTTCAACAGACAGCGCACGGAATGTGGTTCCCTCAGGTAGCGTCCAACCATATAAACCTACTGGAGCTACTGGCAGTGTTCAAAGCATTGAAGGCCTTTCAGGAGCAACTGCAAGGGAAGACAGTGCTGGTCCTAACCGACAGCACAACAGCAATGTATTATCTGAACAAGCAGGGGGGGCACTCACTCTCCAGGGCTATGCAAGCTGTCCCAAAACATCTGGATATGGGCTCTCAAACACAAGATGTTCCTGATATCCCAACATGTTCTAGGGGAACTCAATCTTCTGGCAGACGTACTCAGCAGAGATTTTCCTCTGCCAGAAGAATACGAATGGCGTCTGCACGAAGACATTGTATCCAACGTCTTCGCAGAATGGGGGTTTCCAGAGATCGACTTGTTCGCTACTCAGAACGCCCAATGCCCAGATTACGCCTCCAGGTACCCCCAGAACCGATCCAAGGGGAACGGTCTCTGGGTAACTTGTTCGGGGAAATTTGTTTACGCTTTTCCTCCTCGACTCCCCTTCTGAACAAGATAGTGCACAAGATGCATCAGGAACCAGTCACCATGATTCTGGTGGCTCCCATGTGGGCCCGCCAACTCTTGTTCGCGCACCTGATGGAAATGTCCCTCTCCCCACCAGTCAAGCTGCCCAGCCCGTACAACATGTTGTCTCAGGACAGGGGGGAGACTCTGCACCCATGCCCACAAACTCTGAATTTAGCAGCCTGGCTCCTGAAGTCATAGTTTGGACATCTGCAACTCCCTCAAAGATGCATGGACGTACTGAGGGAGGCAAGAAAGCCTAACACACGTTATTGCTATGCCAGCAAATGGAAACGTTTTGTCATTTGGTGCAGTTCCAAAGGCGTCAATCCCACTGATTGTCCGCCTTCACACATTGTGTTATATCTAACCCATCTGTTGGACTCTGGGTTAGTCTTCAATTCCTTAAAGCTTCACCTAGCGGTTTTGTCAGCCTACACCACTTCACAGCAGAAGGTTTTGTGGTGGAAAATACCTGCGATTAAAGCCTTTATGGAAGGGGTTAAAAGAATGTATCCCCCATCACTCACCCAGCCCCTGGGTGGGATCTAAATGTGGTTTTAACTAGGCTCATGGGACCCCCTTTTGAGCCTATGCATAAAGCTAGTCTGAAAGACCTGACTTACAAGACAGCCTTTCTAGTAGCTATCGCTTCTATCAGAAGAGTTGGCGAACTACAGGCCCTCTCGGTCTTGGACCCCTTTGTTACAGTCCACAAAGATAAAGTAGTTCGTCGCACTGATCCCAGATTTGCGCCGAAATGTATTTCGAAGTTCCATGTGAACCAGTCAATCGAACTACCCACGTTCTTCCAGAGCCCTACTAACATGGCCGAAAGAAGCCTTCACACACTAGATGTGCGCAGGGCAGTCATGTCTACATGGATAGAACTAAACCACTGAGGAAAACTAAACAATTTTTTGTTTGTGGCAGCTTGTAGAGAAGTGGACCCTGTCTCTAAATCAGCAATATCAAGGTGGATTGTCAAATGCATCACACTGTTACACTCTTGCAAAGAGAAAACTGCCCTTCAGGCCTAGAGCACATTCTACTCGAGGCTCTGGGGCATCCATAGCATTCATTGCAAATGTTCCCCTAGAATCCATTTGCAAAGCGGCAACCTGGAGTTCTGTACACACCTTTACAAAACACTATTGCCTAGACACTCATCGTAGGTCTGATTCTCAGGTGGGACAAGCAGTACTAAGACACCTTTTTTCTACTGTTCCTTCTCATAACCCACCTCCAACTCCGGGTACTGCTCGCTAGTCTATGCACAGCATGTGATTCTAAGCAGATTAACAAGCATCAGAAGACCTGCATTACTTATCGTAAAAGCATTTCTGATGATTGTATCTGCTTAGATTCACATGCGCCCTCCCTGCCTCCCCGCTCGGGGTGGAAGGAACATAGACTTCTTACTACTTTCTCTCTTCATGTACTCGCTCAATATAGCCTTGGGCTCCCTCATGGCAGAAAAAATACAATCGGAGGGACCTCGACGCGTGAGCGATTTTGGGTACTACACGCGTCACGATAGGGATAGTGTTTCAGACACGCCTATGCCGACGTCCCCCGAAAGACAAGATGCAATACTCTGCAGTTACCACTGGATGTCGGACCATATGCACAGCATGTGAATCTAAGCAGATACAATCATCAGAAATGCTTTTACGGTAAGTAATGCATGTCATAATGGGTGGGGTGGGTGAGCTATTAATATTAGCGAGGGTGTGTGTAAATGGGATGTGTAGTTTCGTGGCTAGTCTAGTGTTCCGGGGATGGATGGTGATGGGCTGGGTCCGAGATGTGGCTGAATTGACAGTATGAGGGGCTAGGTTGGTGTGGCCATGGCGGCATCTGAAACCAAGTCTCAAATTTCTGATGCTTGTGGTGCATGGGCGGTTTGTTGTGGGTTTTGTGGCAAAGTGGCGGATCCAGAGTGCTGGGTCATTTAGATATGGGTTAGGGTCAGCCATGGTGGATAGGGCTGGTGGATAGTATAGGTGGGGGTGAGGTGTCAGTGGTGGGCCAGGAAGAGTGCCAGTGCACTGGTGGTACTTGGAGATGACATCGGGAGAAGGAGAGATAGTAGAGCACAAGATCTGATGAGTAGTGAAAGACTGTGGGCGGGGTGCAGCTTGAGAGAGCAGGGGGTTGGACAGTAGATGTCTGGGGCTGCCAGCATTTTACCTGGTCTCAGGAGCAAACGTATGCAATGGGAATGCCAATGCGGATGGGCTCCAAGGCATAGATGCACAGAAGAAAATGCTAAATGCAGATGGGGCTCTGAGGCAGGATACACAATAGAATGCTAAATGCACAATAATAATGCTAAATGCAAAATGAAATACTAGATGCAAAGTGGGCTCTGGGGCATACAGCGCCAGGCACACATACACAATAGGAAGCTAAATGCAGATGGGCTCTGAGGCATCCATGCGCAATGAAGATGCTAGATGCAGGTGAGCTCGCTGGCGGATGTACAAATCTATTGTTCACCATAGGAACAGCTAAATACAAATGGGTCACTGAGGCGAAGGTGCGCAGTGGGTTGGCTGGATTCAGGCTCAGGTGGGATGCCCAGTCAAGAAGCTGGGTGCATGAGTGCAAAGACAGAATTAAGTGTGAGAGGGGTGCTGACGGTAGAGATACGATACTGGGCGTGTAAAGTTCAACTATTTTGTTGTGTGCTAGACATGTAACAGGCCTATACAGCATGTGCACAATTGGGTTGATTAGCAGGGCATCTCATATTACAGTATAACGGCACAATGCAAGGGCATGTACACGGCAGTAATGTAGGCTACAGCAATTGCATGTACATTTGTCTCTAAGTGTACATTTGTTTCTGATAAGTGGCAGTAGCTGCCGGGCGCGAGCATAAGGTGGATGTTCGGAATAGTTATTCGTGGTGGTGGAGCTCAAAAGCTTACTGGGTAGGCACTGGGACAGGCGCGGCGCAACACCAAAAGCTGGTGGTGAGGTTGGGCAAAGGTCCAGGCCCCGGGCTCTGAAGACTCTAGACAGGCTCCAGACAGGAAGCTGCCTTGTTGGGTGGCCTTTGTGGGTGTGCTGGCGTTCGCCTGCCGGCGATGGGATTGGTTTAGATAGAATCTGATGATCAATCACAGCTGGCTTGGCCTGAAGGGGCCAGTGGATGCGAAGGCAAAAAGCGGTCCGCCATCTTGGAATAGTAGTACCCTCGTGGAGGCTGATTAATATCACAGATCCCTCAGCATACACGACGACATTGCAAACAAATACTGTTTTTAAACAGCTTGCATCGGAATAATGGCCAAATAGCAGCGTTCGATTCTGCTTAAATAAAGAAGCATTTCAAATGGATGCAACGTCCTGGATGGGTGGGGGGGGGAAACATCCCTGGCCTCACCTGCAATGAGAGAAGCACTGCTCCAGCAGTGGCAGGGGGCCCTACACCTTCGAAGTCCAGGATCAATTCAGGAGCTATCTTGATGGCCATACTTGACCTGTGTACGGAGATAAGGACAAGGATGCCCATACACCCCACTGATGACCCAGCAGAGCCTGGACCGTCGGGGAGCCCACCTAACAAGCGGAGATGAGTCCATCCTCCTCCCATCCCCCCACCCCTTTCCAGCCTTCACCTCCATCCCCTCCTCCAAGGGATGAGACGGGAACAGAGATGGCGATGGACGACGGTGGTGGTGACAACGGTATGGACCTCCCATCACCACCCCCTCGGGCCTCTGCCCCCCTCCCACCCTCCGATGAAATTGGCTCCTTCCAAGCCATGATCGCCACAGCATCTGAGCTCTTCCAGCTCTGCCCCGAAGAACAGAAGGAGTGCTTCCTCTACCAACGACAGGAGGCCAAGAGGAAGAATGTCCTCTCAGTCCCTTTACTGGACAACATCTGGGACAAGGGGCTGGTGCTCCTCAAGAACCTGTCCACAGCACCTGCTAAGAGACCGGTACGAGAAGAAGTACCAGGTCCCGTACTCGGCCCCTATGTGCCTCAGAGCACAGCCGTCCCCAGATTCAGTGGTCTCTGTGGCGGCCAAGAAGAAATCGGCGGGGGCGACTGCCTCAGCTTCCACTCCCCCCTCCCCGCACCCCCCGCTGGACCTTGAGGGAAAGAAGCACGCTACGGCAGGGAGCTGTGGTTCAAGATCGCTCCCCTTCTGGACTTCCTCCCGGACGACAAGAGGGCTGAGGCCCTGGCAAATCCTACAGGAAGGCGAGGTGGCTTCGGACCATGCCATTACGGCGGCCTCGGACATCGTCGACACCGGCTTTCGCCAGATGGGCAATGTTTGCCGGCACAGTTGGGTCAAGGCCACTGCAAACCAGGGTTCTGAACATGCCCGCCGACAGGAACAACCTGTTCGGCAAGACAGTGGACGAGTTACTGCAGGCCATCAAGGCCGACAGACTGCTTGGGCATTGGGTCATCTACAATGACAGCCACCCTTTCGGAGCTCCGCAGGCAAGCAAGGTGCCTCCAAAGGATTCGGCGGTGGCTCCTCTTCGTACCGCCAAGCGGCCTGCTACTCATCACAGGAATCCTACAGAGGACACGGACGCGGCAAGACTGGAGGATCCTGTTGTCGGTGGCAAGGCTGCAGCGAAACAGGACTGATCCGGCTGTGTCATCGCGCCCCCATCCAAGCACCCTGGTGCGACCCCGGTGGGAGGCCGGCTGGCGAATTTCAGCAGCGTGTGGAAATCGATCTCCATCAACAGTTGGGTGCTAGATGCCCTGACCCGCGGGCACACTCTGGAGTTTCAAAGGTGTCCCCGAATTCCACCCGTAGCCAGGAAGGAAAACCACATCCCACAACTACTTCTGGAGGTACGAGCGATGCTAAAAAAGGGAGCCATAGAACTTGAGGCCCCGGGGCTCTGGAGTGTACTCGCAGTACTTACTCGTCCTGAAGAAAACTGGCAGTTGGTGACCCATCCTGGACCTTCGTCTTCTAAACAAGTACATCAAGTCCCAGAAATTCCAGATGGTCACCCTCCAACACGTACTGGGACAGCTGGAGGAAGGCGAGTTCCTGTCATACCTGAACTTGGATGATGCCTACTTCCTCCTCCCCATTCTAAAAGGACATCGAAAATTCCTACGATTTGTGGTCCAAGGGCGACACTATCAGTTCAAGGCCCTTTGCTTCGGATTGAAGTCGGTGCCCATGGTGTTCACCAAGCCTAGCACCAGTGGAGGCGTGGCTACGCCTGCAGGGGATCCATGTCTACCCTTACCTGGAAGATTGGCTCATCTGAGCAAAATCAAGGGAACTCATCGTCGACCACACAGCAAAGACCGTCCAACTGCTCACGGATCTGGGATTCTCGATCAACTTCACGAAATCCTACTTGGTACCGTTTCAAGATGCCCTGTTCCTTGAAGCCAGACTCGACACAGTGGCGCGATTGACTTCGCCGTCCGAGGAAAGGACGAAGGCTATTCTGGGCAAGGTATAACGGCTGTTGACCATGGACATGGCCAGGGTGAGGTCCATCCAGCCCCTACTCGGCATGATGTCATTGTGCATCTACCTTGTGCGCCTATGCAGGTTGCGGATGAGACCACTGCAGGAGTTCCTAGACGCCCGTTGGATGCAAGCGGTGGGCAGCTTCGAAGACAGAATCTCACTTGAGACTTTCCACCAAGCGATCCGGTGGTGGGGCACCCGCGCGCATATAGCGGCAGGCATGGACTTCAAACCCCGGTATATCGGGAAACTGTGACAACGGACGCCTCCCTCGAGGGATGGGGAGCACACACTGGAGATCTCCACACGAGCCCTTTGGCTCCCGGAGGAGAGGCCCACTACACATCAATGTCCTGGAGCTCCTGAATCCCTTTTCTCATCCTCCAAGGCTTGCCCTTGTCTTCCCTCCTTCTTATAACTTTTGCTTCCTCTATTGACAATATCTAAGTACTCCCAGCTACGTTGAATCTTGAACTTTCTGACTGTGTGATCCTCGACAACAGGAACCCAGTTCCACTTGACACTGGCTCCGGCCTACGGTCTCTTGAATTTCTGTCAACGAGTGTACTCTGATTCTGTCTGCCTTGACAAAAGTATTGCCTATGATTTTTGCCCCCAACTCTCTCTAGTTAACTCAGGTGCTAAGTGTGTTTTTGCCCCGATAACATTTCTTGCTGCGGATATGCGTATCTTTAGTAAGACCGAACTGTCATTACTGTCAAAAGGTGATCGCATATGTATTCCCGGTAACGTCTTTTGTTTCACGACACTGGTCCATTAAAACATGGGGTACTTACCTTGAGTGATATGGTTGGTTGTAGTGTATTTTACGTGTGGTTTTGAATTAATAGAAGTGTTGTGTTTATAACACATGGTTTAAAAATAAATGTACTTATATTTTTTTTTACTTGAAACCTTGAGTCAGTGTTTGCTTGAGTCACAGTAATTGTGGTCCCTTTGTGTAATCTCTACTACTGCTCATATACTCTTGATAAGCCTGGCAGCGCCGCTACTACTACCACCACTTTAACATATTAGTACAGACTTGTACCAAAGGTGAACTTGTATTACCACCTGTAGTCTTAATTGTGTGTAGTGGTCCCTAAGGGCACTGCACAGGATTCTGCTTAACACATCACCTCCGCACGAGAGATCCAGGCCCTCTCCTGTACCCTTGAGACGTGTGTAGTGCTGAGGACGCACTCCTCCTTCATGCCCAAGGTGCCGTCGGACTTCCATCTCAACGAGCCCTTGGTGTTCCCTGTTTTCTTCCCATCGCCTTTGTCGCCGGCTGAGAGGCCTTTGCACTCGCTGGATGTGGCTAGAGCGCTGAAGTTTTACGTCGACCGCACAAAGTTTCCGGAAGACATCTCAGCTGTTTGTGAACTTTGGACCTGTGAACCAAGGGAAGGCCCTCTCTAAGGCTTCCATTTCCAAATAGCTCTCCGGCTGCATCATGCACTGTCAGCGGTTGGAAAAAACGACCGTTGCCAGGCTTTCAGAGCACCCTCTCAACCAGAGCGATTGCTGCTACCACAGCGTTCCTGTCTGGTGTGCCCCTGCTGGACATTTGCAGGGCTGCTATGTGGAGGTCGACGCACACCTTCACAAGATTTTACTGCATCGACCAGATTCCAGGGAGGAGTCCAGAATCGGCCAGGCAGTGCTTCGCAACCTGTTTGTTTGAAGGTGAGCCTGGTGAGGAGGTAAGTGATGCCTAATGTTGAGTTGTTGAAATGATTTATGTTGAGCCTTGCCACCTCCCGTGGTTGTGCATGTGTGTACTGCTATGTATTCTTGTAGTCATGAGCATGTGAATCCATGCCAGACCCCATGCTGGAGAAGGAACAAGCTACTTACCTGTAATTGTTGTTCTCCAGCATGGGTCTGGCATGGATTCACATGGGAACCCTCCCGCTGACTCCTCTGCGGCTCTTCTCTTGGTCCTACGGCCACTTTACTTGCTACCAAATCTGAAGATGGCTGCCGGAGGAGGGGCTTAGGTAGAGGGCAGTCTTTGGCTGGGGGCAGTATGACCCAGAGACCAGTCATTGGTTATTAGTAGATAGACAGTTCAGAAACAAAACTGATTTTTTTTGTTTACTGAGGATTCCCAGCCTGATGAAGGGGAATATTCATGAGCATGTGAATCCATGCCAGACCCATGCTGGAGAAGAACAGTTACAGGTAAGTAACTTGTTCTTTATGCTTACAAAGTCCACGCCCAAAGCGTACACCCTGTCGCATCGACACTCCGACAAGGGGCCGACGTTCGGTGGGTTCCGAGGCTTCAGAGAACGGAGGTCCAGACAGCTGGATGGTTCACTAGTGCAAACAGCAAAAAGGGTGGCCGGGGGGGGCT
The DNA here is from genome assembly GCF_040938575.1 of Ambystoma mexicanum. Taxonomy (NCBI): domain Eukaryota; kingdom Metazoa; phylum Chordata; class Amphibia; order Caudata; family Ambystomatidae; genus Ambystoma; species Ambystoma mexicanum. The sequence continues at coordinate 674,969,089 of NC_090924.1, read as the reverse complement.
AGGGCTTTTTTGTCCCCCCCTCCTCCGCAACAGCCTCGGATTGAAAGAAGGCATGACGCGCCTCTTCGGTTCCACTTGTGGGGGCTAGGCTTGCCCTTCACGCACAGATTTGGTGTCAGAAGTTCGTGGACCCCTGGATCCTATCCGTAGTATCCACGGGGTACTGCCTACTGATTGGGACAGCAACTGTGTTGGGAATTCAGTCGCTCGTTGAGAGCCAGGCTGTGGAAGAAGTTCCTGCCTCCCAGCCAGGATTGGGCATCTACTCCAGGATTTTTGCCATACAAAAGAACCAGGCTGGCCTGAGAGTTGTTGGAACTTTCCACCCTCAACCTCTCCCTCTTCAAAAATTCAAGATGGTTACACCAGCACTCATTGTGGAGACATTGTGCAGGGGAGACTCGGTGTGCTCCCTGGATCTGAAGGACGCTGATCTACACGTCACGATTTGGCAGCCGCATCGCTGTTTTCTGCGATTCAGGATCATAGGCTGCCATTTCCCAGGGTATTTACCAGGCTCATGAATGCAGTGGCAGCCCTCCTCAGGGGATTTTTGATCAACCTCAGGAAGTTTCAGCTGCAGCCTACCCAAAGCCTGACGTTGCTGGGCCTCATATGGGACACAAGCTCAGATTTTTCCCCTCGGAGGACAAGATCACGGCCATCAAGAGAGCCACTACTCGCTTCCTCACCCGAGAAGTGAGCTATGCCTGGTGGTACCAAAATGTATTCGGGATCATGGCAGCGGTCCTACTGGCCTTACCCCACACAAGACTCAAGATGAAATTACAGCTGCACTTCACAGTCTCATGGAATCGGGAGCGGTGCTCGCAAATGATGCTTGTCAGCATTCCTTCATCTCTCCACCCGGACCTGAAATGGTGGTCCAGGGACTGCAACCTGCGGACGGGAAAGCCGTTCCAGCAGCTGCCCCTCAGGTCACTATCACCACGGATTCCTCCCTGGAAGGCTGGGGGGAAGGTGGGGGGGGGGGGCACTCCGGACAACCAGTGTCCATGGAGTCTGGACCCTGCAGGAGTACGAGTCTCCTGTCAACTGGCTGGGGCTGAAAGCCATCTGGCTAGCTCTAAAAGCTATCTGGCTAGCTCTCAAAGCTTTCCTTCTGCTAATTGGGGGCAAGGTTGTCGTTGTCCAGACAGCTCCACCAGCTTGTACTATGTCAACAAGCAGGGTGGTATCAGATCCGCTCTTATTTGCAGCCTAGCGATCAGCATGTGGGACTGATCCCTGGAAAACCTCTTCCTCCCAGCTGTCCACCTGGAACGGGGAGTCCAACTTGGAAGCTGACAGGCACAGCAGACTGGGAGCAGACGATTGAGTGGTAATTGAACTATCGGGTCCTGCTGGGGATGTTGAGCAGATGGGGGCATCCTCAAGTGGAGATATTTGCCTCCCGGACCAACAAGAAGTGCCAGCAGTTCACATTCTGGCAGGGGCAGGTCCCCGGCTCCCTGGGCGACGTCTTCCAGATACAGTGGAACAGCATGACAGCGTCTGCCTTCCCTCCCACAACCCCTGGTCCACGGGGTGATCTGCAAGGTGAGAGATTCATGTCACTGCAGCATCATTCTGATAGCTCTGTGGTGGCCATGAGACAGTGGTTCTCAGAGCTTCTCAGCCTCTCGGACAGGCCACCCATTCACCTGCCGCTGGGCCCAGCTCTTCTTTTTTTGCAGCACCGGGGTAGGATCATCCATCCTGCACCACAGAAATTAACCCTCATAGTGTGGTTCCTGAGCAGGTCACACTGAAGCATCTGATCCTGTCTAAGCTAATCTATACTTTATTCAGGGCGCTAGGAGCAAGGCTACTAGGAGCCAGTACAAGAGTAAATGGACTAGGTTCTGTTACTGGGCTGACTCTAAGGAGATTAACCCCCTTACCCCCCTTACGTGCACATTGGATGATGTGCTCGCCTCTGCACACCTTGCTCCCTCAGGCGTGCAAGTGGACACATGCTGCACCTATTTGGCAGCCATCGGGGCCTACCGAAATTCAGAGGAGTTGGTCTTCTCTTCCAACCCGGTAGTTAACCGACATTTGGCAGGCCTCATCAGGCTCTACCCGCCCATAAAGAAACTAGACCCAGTGTGGGATCTCCATATAGTGTTGGCTGTCTTGGCGCACAAGCCTTTCAAACCAATTGCGTCCACGAACATCTGGCTGGTCACCATTAAAACAGCTCTGTTGGTGGGTCTTGCCTCTGCTCGTAGAGTCAGTTAGATCTAGGCACTGCTGGCTTCCGAACCCTATACCCTTCACAAGGATAAGTTGGTTCTGAGAACACACCCCACGTTCCTATCAAAATGAAGCTTATGTTACCTACGTTTTTTGCTGATCCTAAGTACGATGCTCAGTGTCTTGCACTGTATGGACGTCTGATGCGCTCTGAAATTCTCTCTAGGCAGGACCAGGAGCTTCCTCTAGTCAGACGCTCTATTTGTCACCGTCTGTGAAGGGGGAGGTGTTCAAAGTTTATAAATGTAAAATAAATTAAAAAGTCCCGATTATCGTCCATCCAAGGCCTCCATAGCAAGGTGGATGGTTTCTGACATCATTGAGGCCTATGAGGGGCAGCACAAACCACTTCCAGATAACGTGCATGCCCAGGCTGTCAGACCCCAGGCCACGGCAGTTGCTTTACAGAGACCGGTTCTGTGGCGGGTCATCAGCAGGGCGGCTTCCTGGGCCACCCCTTTGGCTTTCTGTAAGCAATACTTAAGTCAAACACAGCTTTTGGACAGGCAGTTCTAAGGAACTTCTTTTCTTGAGGAGGATCACCTCTCCACCCTGGGGCTACGTTCAATTGTAATTGCCCATCCAGTATGGAGGATGGGGGGGACGGGACGTAGGAGTAATGAATAGTTACTCACCATAGTGACTAATGTACTCCTAGTCCATAGTCCCCTTTCCTCCATACGTCCCACCATCATCCCCCCTCACCCCCTCTTATAATACTGGTGTCATTAGGCAATTTTAATATTGTTGACGCGTCAATGGAAACGGAGTGGCACTGGTGGGCGGAGTCGGGGAGCGCATGCTCCCAGGGCTACACCTTAATATAAAGGGGACGTTTTTTCTGGTGAAAAAGGTTCCGTCTTCTGTCCCTAGCGAGGGACGCCCCATGCACTATGTAGGAAAGGGGACTATGGACTAGATTACATTAGTAACTACGGTGAGTAACTAATTTCTCCAGCATGTGTCTGGCATGAATTTGCATGCAAACCCTCCCTCCTGCCCATCTGCAGCTCTTCTTGATCAGATTGCCACTTTATGTGTTACCAAAACTGAAGATGGCTGCCAGAGGAGAGGGTAGTTATTGGCTGGGGGCAGTATGACCCAGAACTCAGTGATTGGTTTATAGGAGAAAGACAGTTTATAAGTGAAAATGAAACCTTTTTTTTTTTTTTTTTTTTTTTAACTGAGGTTTCCCGGCCTGACGATGGAATATTTATGAGCATGTGACTCCATGCCAGACCCATGCTGAAGAACAATAGTTACAGGTAAGTAACTTGTTACTTACTCACCGTCATGACTAACATACTCCTAGTCGAGTCTCCTTTCCGCCATACTATTTCCACCCCCCCAAGAAAAGTAGGTCAGGCTAGATTAGCAGTCTGGCACGTTGAAGGGGTCTGAGGTCAGCTGCCAGACGGCAGGGGGTGGGGGGTGCTATTGGGATGTGGTAATGCCAATAGCCATACCTACGCGCACCTTAAATTTAAAGGTGAAATGCACTTTTTGGACAGGGAAAAAGGTTTCCCGTCCTTAAGGAGGGATAACCAACATTTGTTACAACAGGCCAACCTTTGTTTTAGGTTGTCATGTGTGGTAGGGAGAATTCTAATAAATGGCTTATTTCCCTTACCTAATGAGTCCCTCTGCAGCTTTGCTGGATTTCTAGGATTTATTTTGTTCATCTGGTAAGAGTGTGAGCCTTTTCTTCCCACTCTTACATGCGTTTTGCTGTGTGTTTTCACTTTTGTGTGATCTTGGGCACCTGAGCCTCACCTACTCCATGAGCACCAATTCTTGTGTTACTCGGCACCTTCAGTGCAGTGACACAGGGTTGTCTTTGAGACTTCCCACCGACTCCATTTTTCTGGGACTGACTACTGTCCCCAAGAAACAGATAAAGTTGCCATTAACTTTATATAGTCACTTTAAACCACAGACCCAGTACACCCCATTTTACATGGAGTATTGGAAATGGTTAACTCTCATCCCTTTTTGTCTGTGCCTCTTGGAGCCTTGTTTCGCTCCCTTAACATTAAGACTTGGCTGGTGGCAGTGGTATCTACCCTAGCCTCGAACAGAAACCTGCTTCACCAAATACATTTTATTTTGGCTCTGGCTGGGTTATACGTCATTTCCTTTTGTTAGTCTTTCTTGTGTTTTTCTCTGCGCGCCAAACCGAGGATGACTCCTTTGTTGGCTGCCTTTTCGCCGGCTTCTGCACAGAAGCCCTCCTTAAGGCGCCCGATAGTCTAGGTAGGCAGGATGTGAGGGAGGGATCTCTTAGGCTCCTGCCATGGGTTCCCTTGGTAACCCAAGTCATACTCTTGTCTGATTGGTTAAGCAGACTGGCCTTGCCAGGCCAGCCACCCTGCTGTGTGATTGACAGCCAGGCTGTATGAATGGGGGAAAACTGCATAAAAAGCAGGTCTCTGGGACTGGAAAGGCAGAGTCGCCACTGGAACGAAAGAACCAACGAGGAACTGGAAAAGGAGGACCCCTACCACGACTGAACCACCCGGTGAAGCCCTGCTGCAGGTCTGAATCGCCAGAATCCGAGGACGAAGATCCTCCAGGAAACTTCTTCCCTTGAGCTGGTGGGTCAAACCTTTTCGCCCAAACTACAAGCCAGGACGACGACTCTGGTCGAATCCGCTGTACAGAGCTACAGTGGGCCGGATAGCCAGGAAGGTCGGACCCTGCTTGGGTTTTGAGGAGCACACCTTTTATTAGTTCTTTTGCTCTGCTGCTGGTTTCTTCCATGAGTGGCGCAGGACCCTCCAGTCTTCCTACTTCGTGTCAGTCCGACAGTCGCTTCAGGAACCACCAGGAACACCCGCCTCAGCTACAGCTCCCTCTCCGTTTTAAGGTACTATGCAAATCCGGTTGTCTGTTTCGGTCAGCCGCAGTGAAAGTGTTTGAAATCTTTCCAATCCGACGGTTTGTCCTTCTCTTCTCTTTGAACTAACTTTTCTACCAACCAACCTCACCCGGAATCTGTGCCACAAACTTTACCGCAAACTACCAAGAACTGTGTGATCTTGAGCAAAAGACCTTTGACCCATTGACTTTGGCCCTAAGCCTTTTCTAGCTGATCTCCTCACTGTAGTGTCTCTTGTTCAATTCCCCTGAGTACTTACCTGTTGGTTTTGCCTAATTTCCGATAACTTTCTTTCCCTCCCTTTTTTAAATTGCTGGAGTGCCATTTTGCTCCCACTTCATTTTGTGAGCGTAACTTGTCTGGAATTTAATGGAAGTGGTGTGGTGTGTTTACGATTGTGATTTTTAACTTGCTTAGATTAGTGAAATGTTATACAACTGTTGAGTAAATAAATATATATTCTTTTACTTCGAAACCTTTAGTCAGTGTTTGCCTAATTCATAATAATTGCTGTCCTTTGAGTATCTATTTGATACTGCACACTTACTCTTGAGATAAGTCTGGCTACTCCGCTACTGCTACCACTATAACTGTGTAGTACAGGCTTGCACCAAAGGTGAAATTGTACTGTCAATTGTAGTCTTAATTGTGTGTAGTCTTCGCAAAGGGTACTGCAAATAATTCTGCCTACCAATGTGGCACACCCAAGTGTTTGGACACAGCACACTAGGTCACTACACTTTCTTCTAGCAGTTTTTGGTGTATAGGAATGTTTTTAAATATAGAATTTTCCCTGTACGAACCCATTTTCAATTATCTCATAGATCGAGCAAATAAAGATAGGTGTTGAAGCACAATCTGAAGACTCAGTCAATATCAGTCTTTTATTAAACTTTAGAAACACAAAGTGAAATATTTCAGTTCAAACACTAGATGAAGGTTTTGCACAGAATTTACATCTAATACAAGATACATACATAATTTTAGGTAAGTAACGTTGGCCATATAGGGGCCGGATGATATGGACCATAAGTCATAAAATCTCTTGCGCGTTGAGGTCCCTCAGATTGTTTTTTTCCGCCCAGAATACTGGTCGCCTTATTTGGAGCTCGTAAGAGACATTGCCATTACCATTTATTCGACCTTTGGTCGTTTTTTATCAGTTATCGTTAAATCCAAATGCCTCCAGCCCACTCTTCGGCTAAGCAACTTCCCCGCCGAGTCAAGATCTTCGGCGGTGGTTTCGACGGAGGCGATCCTGTCGGCGCTGCCGAACACGTGGCCTGGCCTTGCCAGCCTACACAGTAGGGAGAGTGGGGGTTGTTGGGACATTTGTTTCCTTTTACAATGCCTTTCTCTTCCCCCCCCCCTTCCTTCGGGGTTGTTATCACTTGTTGTTGCATCCTCAGCTATGGAGAGGACTCCTTTTAGATTTTGCCCTCGTTGTAAAGGCAAATTCACGTGGAAAGATGAGCATAAGCGGTGTAACCGCTGCTTACCCCTCAACCACAACGAGGAAGGCTATGCAGCCTGTAAACTCCTTCGTCCTAAAACTTTAAAGGACTGCAAGGTCAAGAGGTGGGCAGCTTATGCTATTTCGAAGGCTGATTCCTCACCCGCTGCTGCCAAATGTGGCAAGGGGGACAGTGATAAGGCTACCTCCGTATTGGACGTTGTCGACCTCTCTAAGGAGCGCTTCTGCTCCTCCACGTCTGTCCTGGCCCCGAAAAGTTTGGTTCATGCCCTACTTATGGGGATGTACACCCCGGCGATGCCGACACACACAGTAAAAACTAAACACACAACCCACGGCCCTTTATCGACTAAGTCGAAAAAGGCCCCAGTGCCAACGGAGACACCAAATCCATTGGAAGCCTCAGCCGACCGTAAGGGTTGCCAGCCCTCCCCGCAACCGCATGCATGACTAGTGACTGGGCCGTCTGCAACTAAGGGCGCTATCACCAAAACCTCAGACGAAACGCCTCGCAAGAGCGACCGTTGGCGAAAAGGTTCCGGCACCGCCAAACACCGCTCATGACCAGCTCTCGACGGACAAACTCGTCGAAAGCTTGGCTTGTATAGTCTCCACTGACGCTCACAGGCGGACGGCGAAAGAGTCGTCGACACCCGCTCACAGGGCCAGAGAGACGCCGAAACCTACAGAAGGTACGCCGGAACCTCCCCCCACGTCGAAGGGAAGACTTAGTCACATCCCCAGTGTCCGGCCCACGAGAAGGTTTCTCAGAGGGTGAAGGGAGGTAAATCCTCCTCTATATAGGAGAGATCTCGACTCGTAGAGGCGGAGGAGCACACCTTTCCGCCACTAGACCGCTCAGGGGGTTCCCAGTGGACTTTGGAAAGATTCCAATCATATATGGACAAACTAGATAGGTTTATGTCCACCCCTGAAAACATTACACCCAAAAGGCCTAGAGAGATACTGGATGGAATCGTATGATCTCACTGAAGCGGAGCCACATTTTCACGAAGATGAAGAGTTCCTCAATACTGAAGATGTACAAGACCCTGTAGAGGGCATTGAAGAATACCCAGACATAGGTGGAAGTGGCTTTGAAGAAGACCCAGACATAGGATGATCACAGCCCTGGCAGTCTCCAGGGGCGTCAACGGACCCTGACATTTTGGATCTGGCCTCTCCTAAAACTACACCGGTCAGAAACCAGTCACCTGTAGATGACCAGCTCACTTTCAATGCACTGCTACGAAGAGCAGCAGCACATTTTGAAATTGACACAGGGGAGATTAATTCAGAGGTAGACTTTGTGGAAAAGATAATTAAGGAGAAACCACCTACTAGTCAGGCAATTCCCCTTCTTGCCTCAGTCAAGAGACGACTCATTCCATCTTTATCCACACCTGCATTGGTTAGAGGGGTCAAACCAAGAATTGAGAAGCTTTTTAACCCCTCACCGTCAGATCCCTTATATATTAGGGGTCACTCCATACCCGATTCCTTGGTAGTAAACACCACAAGGAAGAGGGCAGGGGTTCCGCTATCTACTAGTGAAGCACCCCCAGACAAGCAGGGAAAACAGCTGTAAAAGCTGTATGCCTTGGGGAGGGGGGGGAAGAGAAAGGATTACATCCTCAGCAGCTTTCTCCACACTGATTGCCAATAACAATACTTTGCTGGCAAGTTACGCTGATGCCCAATGGGGAAAATTGCGCGAAGGACTGGAAGAAGCTCCTGGGCCCTTACGAACCCGTTTGTTAGCCATTGTGACGGAAGGTACTCAGGTTAACCAAAGCATTGTTAAAAATACACTTGAGGCTGTGGAGACGGCTGGCCGGTCACTAGTCCAGGGGGTACTTCTCAAATGTCATGTTTGGCTGAGGAACTCCGGTTTTAAGCCAGAAACCCAGGAGTCCCTCATCAACAAACCGATTGAGGACTGGAACCGGTTTGGTAAGGCGGTGGACGACACACTGGAGACATCTAAGAAGGAATTTGAAACCCTAAAGACTTGAGACCAGATCACAAGACCTCCTAACAAGCGAGGGTACAGCAACAGGCGCTTTTTTCGTGGCCAACGACAAAACCACCACCACCACCACCAATAATACTCCTCAGCAGGCAACAGGTCCTCCACTCAGGGAACCAGTGGACAATATGTTCAGAGAGGACAACGTCGTGGCAAGGGAAGAGGTCGGGGCCCCACTCCAGAGGCTCCCTGGCTGCCAACACCAAATGACCGAAGGTTCGGGTCCCCTCCCATGCATCTCCGGTCGGGGGCCGGTTAATATCATTTCTAGAAGCATGGGAGGGAGTTACCACAGACCGCTGGGTATTGTCAACTATAGCCCGTGGTTACTACATCGAATTCAGTCAGTCCTCTACATTCAGACCCCCAAGGGGAAGACGCCTATCACCGGAGCACTTCGCCATCCTTCTTCAAGAAGTCGAACTGCTATTAGAAAAAGGAGCAATAGAGGTCGTGCCTCTGACAGGTAATGGAGGATATTTATTCAGTGTACTTCCTTGTACCCAAAAAGGATTTAACCATGCGCCCTGTACTGGATCTTCGCCCTGCAAACAAATTTGTAAAACCTCAAAAATTTGGTAATGTGACTTTGCAGGAAGTAATTCCTCTGCTCACACAGGGGGCTTACATGACAACACTGGACATGAAAGATGCATACTTTCATATTTCAATGTTGCCAGCGCACAGAAAATACCTCAGGTTCATGATAGAAGGCAAACACTAACAGTTCAAGGTGCTACCCTTCGGCATAGCTTCAGCGCCAAGGGTATTCACGAAGGTACTGGCAGTGGCAGGGGCCCACCTGCGCAGACTGTCCATTCCGGTCTACCCTTACCTCGACAATTGGCTCTTAACAGGGGATTCTTACGAAACATGCTTCTCAAATACCCAGCAGACTGTAGACCTTTTGTTCCACCTGGGCTTCTCCATCGAAAAGTCCAGTCTAGACCCTAGCCAAATACAGCAATTCCTAGCGGCTCTAATTCGAACAAAGGACAGCCTCGTCTTCCCCTCCAACGAGAGGGTCCAAAACATGCTGTTTCAGATCTCTCAATATGTAAACGGACGAGTGGTGACAGTACGCAAAGCCATGCAGTTGCTAGGAATGATGGTGTCATGTATTTATTTGGTACATCACGCGCGCATGCATCCAATGCAAAAGTGGCTCAACAGCCAGTGTTGTCAGGCCAGCGGACAATGGGACGATCTAGTGGTGGTCTCGCAGGCCTTGGTTCTCTTGCTGCAATAGTGGTTGAATGAAAACCTTGTGTTGGGGAAACCATTCGCCACCCCTGCAGTGGAAGCCACTCTAACCACAGACTCATCCCTCACAGGATGGGGGCGGGGGGCTCACCTATCCCATCAGACTGCACACAGTTTGGACTCAGAGTGTGGCGTCCAAACACATAAACTTGCTGGAACTGCTGGCGGTCTTCAAAGCACTGAAGGCTTTCCAGACACACCTACAAGGGAAAGCCGTGCTGGTCCTCACAGGCAGCACCACCGCCATGTACTACCTGAACAAGCAAGGGGGCACTCACTGTCCAAGCTGTCGCAGAACGTCTGGAAGTGGGCTCTCAAACACCTGTTCCTGTTATCTCAACATGTACCAGGCATACTCCATCTTCTGGCAGACAAACTCAGCAGTCTCTTCCCTCTGCCCGCAGAGTACGAATGGCGACTACACGAAGACATCGTCTCCAATGTCTTTGCAGAATGGGGCTTCCCAGAGATCGACCTGTTTGCAACTCTGGAGAACACCCAATGCCAAGATTATGCCTCCAGGTACCCCCAGAACCGCTCCAAGGGGAACAGTTTCTGGATAACATGGTCAGGGAAATTTGTCTACGCTTTTCCCGACTCCCCTTCTCAACAAGATAGTGCACAAGATGCACCCGGAACCAGTTACCATGATACAGGTTGCCCCCATGTCCTCCCGGCAGCCCTGGTTCGCTCATCTGATGTCATTGTCTCTTCCGGTGAAACTACCCTGCCCATACAACATGCTGTCACAGGACAGGGGCCGAACGCTGCACCCATGCCCACAGACCCTGAACTTGGCAGCCTGGCTCCTGAGGTCATAGAATTAGGACATTTCCAGCTCGCACAGATATGCATGGACATTCTCAGAGAGGCAAGGAAACCGAACACTCTTTACTGCTACTCTAGCAAGTGGAAACAGTCATCTGGTGTAGGGCGAAGAACATCAACCCCGTTGACTGTTCTCCCACACACATTGTTCTATACCTGACTCACTTGTTAGACTCAGGATTAGTCTTTAACTCTATTAAAGTTCACCTAGCTGCACTCTCTGCATACGCTACGTCTCAACAGAAGGTGTCATGGTGGAAAGTTCCAGTTATTAAAGCCTTCGTGGAGGGAGTGAAGAGAATTCACCCTCATATCTAACCCAGCTCCCGGATGGGACCTGAATGTTGTACTAACCAGGCTAATGGGCTCCCCCTTCGAACACATGCACAAAAGCAACCGTTAAGAATCTTACTCTCATAATGGAGGTGATGGCTATTAGGAAAGCAGTTTTAAGAGTAAGTTAACTACAAGCGCACTCTATACTAGATCCCTTTGTAACAGTTCACAAAGATAAGGTAGTTCTACGCACACACTCTAGGTTTGCACCAAAATCTATTTCAAAATTCCATGTCAACCAGTCTGTATAACTACCAACGTTATTTCAAAACCCATCAATCTTGGGAGAAAAAAGCCTGCACACTCTTGATGTGCGCAGAGCAGTCATGTTTTATATGGCAAGAACTAAACCAATGAGAAAAACTAATCAGTTCTTTGTCTCGGTGGCAGCAGGAAGAGGAGGAAATGCAGTTTCTAAATCCACTATCTCTAGATGGATTGTCCAGTGCATCACTCTGTTTCTCTCTTGCTAAGAGAGAACTGCCCTTAAAGCTGAGAGCACATTTTACTCGAGGCACTGGGGCATCAATAGCATTCATTGCAAATGTTCCCCTTGAGTCCATTTGCAAAGCGGCAACCTGGAGTTCTGTACACACCTTTACAAAACACTATTGTCTAGATGCCCATTCTAAATCTGATTCCCAGGTGGGACAAGCAGTATTAAGGCATCTTTTCCTCGGTTTCTTCTCACAACCCACCTCCAACTCCGGGTACTGCTCGTTAGTCTATGCACAGCATGTGATTCTAAGCAGATTAACAAACCTCAGAAGACGTGCATTATTTACCGGAAAAGCATTTCGGATGGTTGTATCTGCTTAGATTCACATGCGCCCACCCTTCCTCCCCACTCGGATGGAAGGAACATTAGACTTCTTATTACTTTCTCTCTTTTCTGTGCTCACTCACGTAAGATGAGGCTCTCGCATGACAGAAAAAATAGAGGGAACTCGACGCGTGATGGATTTTGTTTACAATTCACGTCACTATAGGGATAATATTACAGACACGCCTATGTTGACGTCCCCTTTTCGACTACGAAAAACAAAATTCAATACTCCGCAGTGACCACTGGATGTCGGACTATGCACAGCATGTGAATCTAAGCAAATACAACCATCAGAAGTGCTTTTACGGTAAGTAATGCATGTCATATCACAATGTTAATGTCTAAGCCTATATTTCTTTTGAAAATATATCAATATAGTTCTAACTCGATATATTGCCCAGCCCGAAGCCTTAGTCACGTTTAGTAAGCAGTCATTGATAATGTATTCATCAAAAAAACTAGTTTACGCAGTATTTATGCAAATATTAATATTGTAACTTTTGTTTTTTGTAGTTGCTTGATAATGTGGAGAATAAAATGAAAGGTACCTGTGTGGAAGGAACAATACCTAAATTATTTCGAGGGAAGATGACGGTATGTATTTGGATACAATTCTTCTGAAACTAGTTTGTTGAATAGTTTGAGACTCAATCTTTTGCCATTTCCCTCTTTCATACATAGTAACTGTTGTAATTCTTAGTTATAATTCCTGTACAGAGAATGCTTTGAAGGAAAATAGCTATTTTGGAAAATCTCTCGGATGAAGCTGCTCTGTATGTTTAAATGTGTGCATTTATACAGTGAGAAAAGTAGAACATTCCGTTCAACAAGACCACAGATGGCAATATGCAGATCAAGAAAATATATTTCTGGAGGGGTTGTGACTCTAGTTGTTGGGTCTTGACTATTAGGTGTTCAAGCCAAAAGTAAACGTAGGTTTCTTTAACGGTGTAAATATCATACTACGTACAGCTATACACAGCGTCCCATGGTAATACACACCAAAGCAAGTAATACTCGTATGGCCCGTCCCCTTTCCTACATCCTTGTGGGTGTCCCCCAAATTTTGGATTGTACCAGAGCCTTTGGCAGCGAGAAATTGAGCTTCCCCTTTAAATTTAGTACAGCACTCTGTGTTGCGGCCCCGAGATGTGCATCCTGCGATCGCTCTTTCCCAGCCTTGGACCCTCATGTGCTCTATCTTGAGTGCCAGGGGGCTGACCACCGCTGGGACACATGCACGGCCTGCAGCACTCTTGGTCACAGACAATTGAAGAATCGTCTTTCACAATGGCGGGGAGATCTTACATGCTTCTCCCCCACATCATCTTAAAGAGTTTGTCTCCAGAACCCCACGTCGAAACAGGGCCTTTGTTTAATGCAGCTCCTCAGCGTGGAGACTCCTTCCTGGGGGTTTTCCTCAGGAAAGGGTACCTTGGATTCTGGTTTTGGCAGACCCGAGGCAGTTGAGGCTACCTGCTCTCAAGCCAAAGCATCCAGGGGATCTTCCGTTTGGTCCAGAGGGGTGACCTTGATGTTCTGTTCGGCTCTAGTGGGTAAGGGATCGTCGCTGTCTACCTCCAAGAGTCAGTCTTTAGCACAATGCGAAACGGCTACCAGCTCTGTAGCTGAGGGCGCCCAGCCAACCGGAGCCTCCTCAGAGGTCATGGTACAGGGAGATTAGACTACCAACCAGCAAGCCGAGGGCTTTGAGCCTAGTGGAGCAATCTTGGAGGTCGACTCATCTGCTTCTGGTTCAAGGGCCAAGCAGTGTCCTTCCATGTCAGAGCCTGCACAGGGCCTTTGCGTCGTCCTGTCCAGGTCGTGGTGCAAGACCTCAAGATGGCTGGCAAGCACAGTGCTGAGCCTACTAGGCCGGCGGCCATCTTGGATTCGTGTTTCCCCAGTCCTTCGCCCACTGAGTGGGCCATGCAAGAAGGTTCCAGTCCCCTTTCCATGGGAAGCGGCCGCAACCTTACAGTACAGGCAACTGATTGCTGCATTCCTACAGCTACCCCTCGCAGCCTTACAACTATATGCTGCTGGCACTTGGGTGTTTTCAGGAAAGGAGGCCCAGCGCCACAGAGGGCTGTGCCCCTCAGGATTCGGCTGCTTGCGAGGGGCGCTTCTTCGAGCGCTTCCTTTTCCTTATGCGCTCGCCGCAAATGACGAGGCTCAAAGGTATAGTCAAGGAAGTGATCCCTTAGGTCGTGCCTCCCAAGGCCGCCTCTGGGCCATCCTCTAATCCCCCCCCCCCCCTCCAGTCCTGTTGCCTGCCCCCTCCCCCTATGGTCCAGGCCATGCCTGTGCTTCAAAGACCTCTGCTGCCGCCTGTAGCACCAATGCCTCCCCCCCGCAGCAGCCACTGGAGCCACAGTTATCTTCGAGTCCGGATCGTGGGGGGGACCCCTCCGGCTCCAGTGTCTCAGGACTCTGACTCCCGATCTGTCTGGATAAAGAAGGGGTTGGGGGACAATGAGGGTGATGACGCCCAGGATGATGAACCCTCAGCATCTTTGAAGGCCTTTATTGACTACCTCAGAGTCTTGCAGAGTTCTTGGGGGTTTCCTCCACCTGAAAAAGCCCCCCAGGAGGCGGGTGTTCTAGTAGACGCTGGTGCAATAGATTTGCAATTGCTCCACCTTGACTTTGCTGCATACCTTCACAAAGCATTGCTTGTATTTCCCATCTGGCTAGGAAACCAGATTTGGAAATACTGTTTTGAGCGGCGTGAATCGGAAATATATTCACCCTTTACCACCTACAAGCTACTGCTATGGTGGTCTATCAAAGATGAGGAATTCGTGAGAGGACGCAATACATTCGAAGAACAAATGAATTTTCGAAGGGATTGTGTCCTCCGACGTATTCCTTATCTTTGATAATACGTTTCCAGCTTGCTGGCCTCGGAATTTTTTTCTGTAGAAGGTGCTGCGTGTCGACGTCCGCCAAGTCGATGTCCCTCGACGGCCACCGTATCGGCGCCGACATCCCCATGGCCATAAATAGCCACGCGCTGCGTCCGTTGTTCAGTTCCGTTTTTCCGCGCTTCGTGGGGCCTCGGAACGTCGTTGCTCAGTTGAGTCAGAATAACTCGCCGCGATCCGGCTTCAAGAAATGTCGAGACTGCGGTAAAAAAATGTTGATAACGGGTCCACACAGGATCTGCTTGTGGTGGTTGGGATCCGAGCACCATTGTTCGGAGTGTAAGGACTGCATGTCCATGACGGCGAAAGCCTTGAAGGAGCGCAAGGGGAAGCTCATGAGAGGTAAGTCAATCAAAACCTCCTCAAAGGTTTCTTCGGCTGAGTCAAGGCATTCGTCTCCTCGCCGTCAAACATTCAAGACACTCAAAAAAGAGACGCCGAAGATCCCCTTCCTCGGCTTCTGTGTCCCCAGAAAGGGTCTCCTGTCCCACAAAACACAGCTCTCAAGCTGAGTGGGAGGAATTCAGAAAGAAAATGTTAAGCGTCTTCGAGAACGCGGCCTCGACCCCCTCGAAGACAGTCAAGGGTGATACCCCGTGTGAAAAACCCAAAAAATCAAAACGCCGCGAGTCGCAGCACCCGGCGAAACATTCCACCCGAGAGCGCCACGAGCCATCGGGTAAGAAGGCACCAGCTTCGCCGATGCTGTCGTCGAAGATTCCTTGCCGTCGTCGAAGATTATTTTGCCGTCGTCGAAGATTATTTTGCCGTCGTCGAAGATTATTTTGCCGTCGTCGAAGATTATTTTGCCGTCGTCGAAGATTATTTTGCCGTCGTCGAAGATTATTTTGCCGTCGTCGAAGATTATTTTGCCGTCGTCGAAGATTATTTTGCCGTCGTCGACGATTCCTTCGCCGCCGTCGACGATTCCTTCGACGCATGGATCAGCGCCATCGACGCCGTTGTCGAAGGGTTCCTCGACACATCGGTCGATTCGACGCCATCGCCGACGAAAGAGAAGACCAAGGCTACTCCACAGCCAACAGTGATTCCAAGGGCCTCCGGCACAACGATGAGACCGTCGTCGATGTCCTCGAGTAGGATCCCGATTCTCTCGAGTTCTTCAAGACCCCTTCCAGTTTTTTCGGCGCCTTCGAAGCCTGTCACATCAGCGTCGACGATATCATCTTTTTCTCGCCCAATAATGACGAGTTTGGCTCCTTCTGCCTTGGAGATGGGTTTTACACCATTTCAGAGGTCAGAGTACCCTGGACTATCTTCAATTTATGAAGAGGGGGAAGATTCTGACCAGGAAACATTTGGGTTACAAAGGACCACACTGCCTATTTCAGAGGATTTCACCTCTGAGGAAAGAAGGCTGAAGGACCTACAAGAGTCACTACATGAGGCAAATGGGCTGGACACTTCCCCAGAAGTGGAACTTGTTAAGCCAGACCCAGGGGAACATGCTGAAACACACTATAGAACCCTTATGGCAAGAATTATTGAATTTATGGGTTGGTCTGCGCCTTCCCCTGTTTTTCAACAGGATGACCTAACAGACATATTAGACCAAGGTCCACGGGAGGACCCTGTGGTCCCCTTCCATGCAGCTTTACAAAGGAAGATTACATCTAATTGGGAAACTCCTGAAGTTATCCCTGCGGTCAATAAAAGATTGTCAGCCAAGTATAGGGTAGCGGCTGCTGACCCAGAATACTTATCAAAACACCCGACTCCAGAGAGCCTGGTGGTTCAAGCGGCAACTTCATCTAGCAGTAGGACCCCTTACCCTACTGTCCCACAGGATAGAGATGACAAGAGGTACGATTCTATGGCGAAGAAAGTCTTCTCTGCCTGTAGTATGGCGTTGAAGTCCATCGCCACCTGTACGCTCGCCAGGTTCAGTCACACACTATGGGAGTGTGCTTTATCAGTGGCTGACTGCATACCCGAAGGAGAGGAAAAGGAAGCCTTCTTTAACATTATTAAAGATGGCAAAGATGCCATGTGCGAATCACTTCAAACGGGCATCGATTCTGCTGACAGTATCAGCTGGGCCATAGCGGCTAGTACAACAATCCGCAGGCATGCGTGGTTGCCAAAGTCTGGCTTTGCTCCAGATGTGCAGGCCAGACTTTTAAATATGCCCTTTGACGGCTCTTCACTATTCGTAAAAAAGGCTGATGACAGTCTGGAAAAGTTAGACTTCTAAAGCAGCAGCAAAATCTTTAGGAGCTGCTATCCGCCAAACTCCTCTCCCAGAGGTTCCTGAGGGGCGAAAAGGAAAGTCCTTTCGCTATTATTCCACATTCGGGAAAGGCAGAGGACAGCCGGCTCAAAGAGGCCAAGGAGATCCACCTGAGGTGGACGGGTCAAAAGTACTAAGACCGCAGCAGCAGCAGGTGCCTCTTTACCCTCGGCATCTGCATCAGCCGCCCCCAAACCACTCTGAGGCCTTTCCACACAATGCACCTGTAGGGGGCAGGTTAACTCGCCATCTGACGGAATGGCAGGCTATAACGTCAGATGCTTGGGCATTGGAGACAGTTGCCCAGGGTTACTGCCTACCCTTTCTACACATCCCTCAGTCATCCACCGGGGAAAGGCTCTCTAAAAGTTCCAGATTCGCTCCTCTTGCTGGAAATTATAGACCTGCTAGAGAAAGGTGCCATAGAACCGGTACCTGTAGCGGACAGGAACAAGGGCTGGTACTCCCCCCCCCCCCCCCCCCCCCCCCCCCCTACTTTCTCATACTAAAGAAGGACGCAGGACTGAGACCCATCCTGGACTTACGAGAATTGAACAAGTTCCTCAGGAAGGACAAGTTCAAGATGGTAAAACTCTCTCAGATCCTTCAGGCCCTCCAGCTCCAGGACTGGCTGGTATCTCTGGACCTTCAGGATGCTTATTTCCATGTGCCAAACCATCTCAAACACAGGAAATACCTGAGGTTCGCAATTGGCGACTCTCATTATCAGTTTCGAGTTCTGCCATTTGGGCTGACCTCCGCCCCGCGGGTCTTCACCAAGCTGATGTCGGTAGTGGCGGCGAGTCTAAGGAGGGAAGGGATCCACGTCTACCCCTACCTGGACGATTGGCTGATCAGGACTGTATCTTCGGAACAGGAACAGGCACAGGCCCAGGCCCAGCTAGATTATGTCTGCCACTTCCTTCACAAACTGGGTTTCTCCCTCAATTTAAAGAAGTCACAGATGATGCCATCACAGAGACTCCAGTTCATTGGAGCGGTCCTGGACACTTCCCCGGGAAAAGCCTCGCCACCAGAGGTGAGGGCTCAAGATATTCTACAGATGGTCACCAAGTTTCAAAATGCCCAACGTCTCCCAGCCTTCGACTTTTTGAGGTTGCTAGGCCTCATGGCATCCTGCATCTTCCTTGTGCCAGAGGCTCGCCTGAGAATGAGATCTCTTCAGTGGGCACTGAGAAATCGGTGGTCGCAATTCTCGGAGAATGACAGATCTCCTCCGGATTCCGGACAGGGTAGCCCGCGACTTTCAATGGTGGGCCTATCCAGAGAACATCTTGAAAGGAGAACTGTTTTGGCAACCATGGCCGGAGATAACAGTAGTCAGACGCCTCACTCACGGGGTGGGGAACCCATGCCAACGACTTGACCATCAGCGGTCGTTGGTCTCCATCGGAGTCCAGACTACACATCAAACTTTTGGAGCTGAGAGCGATCAGACTAGCGCTGAAAGCTTTCCTGCCATCAGTAAGGGGAGAAATGTCCTGATAATGACGGACAACACGGTGGCCATGCACTACCTCAACAAAAGAGGAGGCGTAGGATCATTGCCACTGTGCAGAGGCGATGCAGCTCTGGTTTTGGGCAATCCAAGAAGGAATCTCTCTATCGGCAGTCCACCGGAGAGAATAATTTGACAGCAGACACTCTGAGCAGGCAGAGCAGTCTCCCACGAGTGGGAGCTAGCTCAGGAAGTCCTTCAAGAGATATTCGCCCGTTGGGGAACCCCTCAGGTGGTTCTGTTCGCCACAAGCACCAACAGGAAGTGCGATCTGTTCTGTTCAAGGGAATTTCCCCCGAGAGGAGCTCTAGGAGACGCGTTCGTAGTGGACTGGGAGTTTCCCTCCTTTACGCGTTCCCACCAGTCCGTTATTCCTCAAATGATCAGGAGGTTGAGAAGATTCCGGAAAACCATGATCCTAATTGCCCTGGATTGGGCCAGGAGAACGTGGTACCTGGACCTTCTAGATATGTCCATCTGTCCTCCAATCCGTCTTCCACTCAAAGAGAATCTTCCCTCGCAGAAGGGAGGTCAGGTTCTCCATCCAGACACCAGAACCCTCGACCTTCACGCTTGGCTTCTGAAAGGGTGAGGTACAAGGATTGGGATCTCCCTGATGTCTCCCAGAAGGCCAGCAACAAAGTCTCTATACCGCTGCCGTTGGAACACATTTTGCAGCTGGTGTAGGGAAGAGAATATCGACCCTTTTTCATGTGGTACACCAACAGTGTTATCGTTTCTACTCTACTTGGCAAACTCGGGCCTTGAAGTTGGCACTGTAAAAGGCTATCTCGCAGCGCTTTCTATCTTTTAGCAAACTGCGGAGGAACCATTGTATTTCAAACTTCCTCTAGTGGTACAATTTCTCAAGGGATTAATTAATGTTTATCCCCCAAAATCATTCCAGTTTCCCTTATGTGACTTAAATTTAGTCTTAAACTTCCTAATGGGCACTCCATTCGAACCACTTCACTCTTGTTCGCTGAGATTTCTCACGCTTAAAACTGTCCTATTGGTAGCACTAACATCTGCTAGGAGGGTGAGCGAGCTACAAGCTCTCTTGTAAACCCCCACATAGAATTTTCCACAAGGACAAAGTTGTCCTACAGGTGAAGCCTAATTTCCTCCCAAAGGTGGTTTCTGAATTTCATATTAATCAGAAAATTACCTTACCTTCGTTCTACCCTCCTCCCCATCCGGGGAAACAGGAGGAAAGGCTACATAGGCTGGACCCAAGGTGAGCTCTCAGCTTTTATATCAGCAGAATGGCTAGGATCAGGCAAGCAGACCAACTGTTTGTAGGATACTCAGGTCACAAGTTGGGACTACCCATAACAAAACAAACCATCTCCAGGTGGATTATTTTGACCATTCTGGAATGTTACAAACTGGCGGGGAAAGAGCCACCCCAAAAGCTCAGGGCTCATTCAACCAGGGGTATCGCAGCCTCTTTGGCTCTCCAAAGAGGGGTACCGGTCCGAGACATATGTGCGGCTGCCACATGGTCGTCCGCACATACATTCACAAAATTTTACAATCTGGATTCCTTCACTACTCAAGAGACCAGATTTGGCAAGGCCGTATTACATTCGGTCCATCCCTAAAGGGATACATAACATTCTCACTCCCACCTCCAATTACATGCCACTGCTATGGGAGTCTATCAAAGATAAGGAATACGTCGGAGGACACAATCCCTTCGAAGAACAGGTTACTTCTTACCTTGTAACGTTCTTTCGACGGGATGTTCCTCCGACGTATTCCTTATCGCCCCTCCCATCCATCCCCGCAGTGATACTTCGCTTGTGGTTGCAGCTTACTCTCCTTCAAGGTCAATAACCAATTCAGGCATGACTTTTCTTATGCTACAAAACGGAAGTGAGCAACGGACGCAGCGCGTGGCTATTTATGGGCATGGTGACGTCGGCGCCGATACGGTGGCCGTCTAGGGACATCGACTCGGCGGATGTCGACGCGCAGCGCCTTCTACAGAAATAATTTCCGACGCCAGCAAGCTGGAAACGTATTATCAAAGATGAGGAATACGTCGGAGGAACATCCCGTCGAAAGAAGGTTACAAGGTAAGAAGTAACTTGTTCATCCTTGCTAATGTTTTGACTGGATGTTGCTCCCATGTATTGCTCCTGCTACCCCACCATCTGTCAGGAAAGAATGTCCATGATTTACACCTTCTGTTAATGCTTGCGTCTTTCTCTTCTTACAACATGTGTTGGCGAGTGGAAAAACATGAACTAAAGTCACAGGCACAGTCCATGACATTTATATTGAAGCCGACGTCCTACTCTAGATGGACTGAGGCTGTCAAGGGAAACTAAGTTGGCAACAACGCATAATGCCCTCTGCTGTGAGAAGTTTGAGCTGCAAGCAGGATATTGGAGTATATCAACATTTAGGGATACGTGGGAGGAATGTCAAGTTGAAAGAACATTACCTTGGTTAAGTAAATTGTTAGTCTGGTTTTATGACTAACTGCACCTTGGGGGCCTGGTTTACAAGTGTTAGCCGCTTCAGTCTCTCTAGGTACCACTGAGCATATGACTTACCTATGGGCATGCTGGGGATTCAAGTCACTGTTAATGCTGTGACATTTATGGGTCCATAATGTAAAGTGCTATTTGATTGGTTTCCCTTTTACCCCCTCAGCCTTCTGTATTGCGTTATCAGAAGGTGTAGGTTGTTATCTTAGGAGTGTGAAGTTGTGCCGAGGGCACCTAAATGTATGCAAATATTTGGAAGTTTGTTAAACTCAAATGCAGCCAGGCTGGCATCGAACTACAGTCCTATCGACTTATGGGGTCCATCTTTTGAACCTATGCACAAGGTTTCTCCAAAATGGCATTCTTCATTGCTATCACATCTATAAGAACAAATGAGCCCAAGGCACTTTATTAGTATATGAACCTTTTGTCACTATGCATAACAAAGTTGTATTCAACTTTCACTAGATTTTTGCCACAATCCATTTTGTAATTTCATGTGAGCCTCTCCATAGAATGACCAGTTAACATTAAAAACCCCCCTCCACCCCCTCAAACAGCAGTGGCGGAAAAGCACTCCACACACTTGATGTGTACTTGGACATAAAAATCACTTTGTAAATCATTTTTTTTTTTTTTTGTTGCCATAGCAAAGTTGTGCCTAGTCATTAAATCGATTATTATGGTATTTATTGAGCGCGGTCCTAGATTTGAGAAGCACTGGATCACTTTAATGTTAAAGCTATTTTTATAGCGCACCGTCACCAACGGAGTTGGTCTCCAGGCATTCAGGCAGATCTGTAAACAAAAGGTGGGGCGGGGTGTGTAAGTGGGTGGAGAGGGCATAGGAAAGTGAGAGGTGGTGTACTACTGTTGGCAGCTTCAGTTCGGTTTTCACTGTGCGCTGAGCTTAGGTGTGCAAATAGGATCGAAGCAGGTCCTCGTGTGCTGTTGCGGTCTATGTGTTGGTTGGTTGTTGCGGTGTGGTGAAATCTGTGTGGTTTGCTGTGAGACGTGGTTGTGTGGGTTTTGTGTGCATTAAGTAAGGAGAAATTTGTGTCTTTGGTTAGTGGGTGTTATGTCTCATAATCCCTGTAGTTTCTTTTGTTTCAGGTAGTCCTACTGGGTAGGTATATTCTCCAGCATGGGGTCTGGCATGGATTCACATGCTCATGAATATTCCCCGTCGTCAGGCTGGGAATCCTCGGTAAAGAAAAAACCAGTATCAGTTTCGTTTCTGATCTGTCTTTCGTAGTAATAACTAATCACTGGTCTCTGCGTCATACTGACCACAGCCAATGACTGCCCTCTACCTAAGCACCGCCTCTGGCAGCCATCTTCAGATTTTTACCGCACGTTCATGTGTTGGGATCCTCGTGCTATTGCTCTCGAGCGTTAGTGCTATTTTTTCACGTTTTTTTCTCAAAAACTGTGTTTTTTTGGTCAAAAGAGCCTCAAGCTCCACCGACTCTCCATCCAATCAACGGGGACCCGTGTCGGATTCGTCTGCGCACCTCAAGGGTGAAGAATTCGTCGAGCTATGCTTTTGGAGGACTCCAGAAGATTCTCAGGCCCGGGCATGGCCCAGGAGAAGGGAAGCTCGACGCCCGGAAAGCTGTTCAGGGTCTGCCCTGGATGCCAGCTGCAGAACGTCTTTAAGGAGGACGAACACTCCTTTTGTCTCTACTGCTTACATGAGGACAAGACGCACGTGGAGAAGGACTGTGCGTTTTGCGGCAATATGTCGGAGCGGACCATGAAGGACCGCCATCAACGTCTCGCCAACTGGCTGGAAGGGAAGAGCCCGTCGGGCAAGAAGAAGAGGAAGAAATCCGAGCGGTCTTCTAAGACCTTTGAGGACGCCCCGGCGACGGGGGTCCAACACAAGGCCAAGCACCGCGAGTCCGCTGGCACCGGGAGCGCCGAACGGTCGGGCTCTACGGGCGCCAGGCAGGGCGCACCCTCCCCGGCACCTTCAGCCATGAGCCAACGCTCTGGGTCGGGTAAGAGGAAGGGCGAGCACCCGGCGAAGCTCCTGGAGAGGCCCCGGTCGAGCTCGAAGGCCCCATCGGAGGGGGAGCGAGGCAGTGTCCCCCCCCTCAAGGATAAGGCGGTGAGCGCACCCAAGGTGGTGAAGGCCTTAATCCATCCGGCCAAGCCCTCTATCGAAGCTGTCACGGCGGCCCTGGCTCAGCCTGTGGAGGCTACACCAGTGGTGGCGACCTCGGGGCTCAGAGTCTCCCTGCCACCTCGGAGGGAGTCCTCTTTTGTACCCATCGATAGGACCCCCGTGAAATCCCCGGCGGGGAAGAAAAAGGGGGGGCAGGGCTTCGTCGTAGATTTGGCTTCAACCTCGGAGGAAGAGCTGATCGAGGTCTTAAGCCAGGGCCTTGGCGTGGAAGAAGACCGGCCCGTCGGGATGGATCCCGACGCAGGTGACGACATCGTCGAGGGTGCCGACGGGGCCCCTGATTGCCCGTCGGATTCCCCTCTGCCAGCGCCGCAAGACAACTCAGCGGCCATTTTGTTGGCTATACAGTCCTTATGCTCAGAGATAAGGACGAGACTACCGTTGCCGACGGAGGAACCTCTCCCGTCGGGGGATCCTGAACCGGGACCTTCTGGTGTTCCCCCGCCCAAGAAAAGAAGGATTCACCCTTAACCTCCTTTTCAGCCGTCGCGCCCCGTCCAGCCCTCCTCCCCGTCCACCCGAGGGGATGATACGGGGACTGACACTGCAGCGACGGGCACGGACGACGAGGTATACGACGAGGATCTACCGTCGTCACCTCCCACCAGGGCTTCTCCGCCCGACGAGATTGGATCGTTCCACTCCATGATCGCCAGGGCATCCGAGCTTTTCCAACTCTGCCCTGAGGAGAAGAAAAAGGAAGGATTCCTTTATCAACGGCGCAAGGCCAAGAGGAAGACGGTCCTCACGGTGCCTCTACTGGACGACATTTGGGATGAGGGCCTCGCCCTCCTCAAGAACCCTTCCACAACGCCAGCTAGAAGAGACCGGTACGAGAAGAAGTACCGGGTCCCGGACGCGGCCCCCCTGTGCCTCCGGGCGCAGCCTACCCCGGACTCCGTCTCCACGGCGGCCAGGAAGAAAACGGGGGGGTGCGGCCTCCACATCGACTTCCCCACCGGACGGCGAGGGAAAGAAATTGGACGCTATGGGACGCAGGGTCATCTTGTCTGCAGCGACGACGATTAAAGCGGCCAACGCCTTGGCTATCGTGGCCCGCTACGACAGGGAGCTATGGTACAAACTGGCTCCCCTGCTGGACTTCCTACCGGACGACAAGAGGGCGGATGCCCTGGAGATCCTACAGGAAGGTGAGGTGGCGTCGGACCACGCCATCACTATTGCGACGGACATCGCCGACACTGGGTTTCGCCAGTTGGGCAACGGCGTGTGCCTTAGGCGGCGTGGATGGCTCAAAGCTACGGACTTCCGTCAAGACGTACAGACCAGAGTCCTGGACATGCCGTTCGATGGGAACAACCTTTTTGGGAAAACAGTGGACGATTCCCTTCAGGCCATTAAAGCGGACACTGAGACGGCCCGGGCCCTTGGGGTTCTGCAGCAACGACGGACGCCCTTTCGGAGCAGCGTAGGCAAGGGCGCCTCCAAAGGTTCCGGCGGCGGTTTCTCCACCTACCGTCAGGCGGCCCGCTCGTCGTCTCAGGAGGCCTACAGAGGACGAGGCAAGTCTGGCGGACCCAGCCGTCGTCGCCAAGGAGGTCAAGGCGGCAAAGCCTCGTCGAAACAGGATTGAACCGGCCGTGGGGTCGGGCCCCCACCGAAGCACCCTGGTGGGAGGCTGGCTGGCAAGCTTCGTCAGCGTGAGGGAGTCCATCTCCACCGACCGTTGGGTGCTGGACGCCTTAGCCCGGGGCCACGTGCTCGAGTTTCAAAGAAGGTGCCCGCGCGTCCCCCCCCGTGGCCAGGAAAGAGCTTCACGTCCCTCAGCTTCTCTTGGAGGTAAGGGCGATGCTCAGGAAGGGCGCCATCGAACTCGTCCCAAAGAGGCTTCGGGGCTCCGGAGTTTACACGAGATACTTCCTCGTGAAGAAGAAGACGGGAGGATGGCGCCCCATCCTAGACCTGCAATGTCTGAACAAGTTCATCAAGGCGCAGAAGTTCCGGATGGTCACCCTCCAGCGTGTCCTGGCTCAGCTGGAGGAGGGAGACTTCCTGTCGTCGTTGGATTTGGAGGATGCCTACTTCCATATTCCCATCCTAAAGGGGCACCGAAAATTCCTCAGGTTTGTGGTCCAAGGGCGTCACTACCAGTTCAAAGCCCTCCCCTTCGGACTACGGTCGGCACCCAGGGTATTCACCAAGTGCCTTGCACCGATGGCGGCGCAGCTGCGCCGCGAGGGGATCCACGTCTACCCCTACCTGGACGACTGGCTCATCCGAGCCAGGACGAGGGAGCTCGCCGTGGAGCACACGGCAAGGACCGTCCAACTTCTCACGGACCTGGGATTCTCCGTGAACTACGCCAAGTCCCACCTGGTACCCGCGCAAAACGCACTGTTTCTGGGAGCGAAGCTCGACAGTGTCCCTTCTGGCCTCCCCGTCGGAGGAAAGGACCAGGTCCATCCTGGGCAAGGTACAACGGATGTTGGTTTCCGACGCGGCCAAGGTGAGGTCCATCAAGTCCCTCCTTGGAATGATGTCTTCTTGCATCTACCTCATTCCCATGTGCAGGCTCCGGATGCGCCCGTTGCAGGAGTTCCTGGAAGCGCGCTGGATCCAAACGACGGGCGGCTTTGAGGAGAGGATCACACTCGACGAGAGTTTCTGCCGAGCGGTCCGGTGGTGGGGCACCCGCGCGCATCTGACGGCGGGCATGGACTTCCAGACCACCAGGAGACAGTGACCACGGATGCCTCCCTGGAAGGGTGGGGAGCGCCACCGAAAATCTGCACGCGAGAGGCCTTTGGCTCCCGACGGAGAAGTCCCTCCATATCAACGTCCTGGAGCTCCGTGCAGTGTTCTGGGCCCTCAGGTCCTTCCTTCCGTCCCTCAAGGGCAAGGTGGTGAGGATCTTCACCGACAACACCACCACCATGTTTTACATCAGGAAACAGGGCGGAACCAGGTCCCCAGCACTGTCCAAGGAGGCGCAGGACCTGTGGCATTGGGCCGTCGCCCAAAGGATGTTTCTGGTGCCGTCTCATCTGGCAGGGATAAAAAACACCATCGCCGACTCACTCAGCAGGGAGCTGCGCTCGTGCCACGAGTGGGAACTACGGCAGGATCTAGTGGATCGCCTCTTCCGACGGTGGGGCACACCCCAGATCGACCTGTTCGCGACGGCGACGAACTCCAAGTGCCGGAGGTTCGCCAGCAGGTTTCCCCAGGCGAGGAGCATGGGCGATGCTTTCTCGTTCCCCTGGGAGGGCCTGTTCCTCTACGCGTTCCCTCCTTTGCCACTGCTAATCCGGCTCGTCAACCAGCTCAAGAGGTCACGGTGCAGGAGGATCCTCGTCGCACCTGCGTGGCCGAGGCAGATATGGTTCCCGGACCTTCTGGACTTGTCAGCGTCCCCGCCAATCAAGCTGCCGGTGGACGTGGATCTACTCTCCAGGGATGGAGGCGCCATCCTCCACCACGACCTGAATTCGCTGAACTTGCAGGCCTGTCTCCTGCAGCGCTAGAGTTTGGGGGATACGACATACCGGCCGACTGCAGAGAGGTTCTTGCAAAGGCCAGGGCGTCCTCGACTCTTAAATGCTACGGACACAAATGGAAGAGGTTCTCTGTCTGGTGCCACGCACAGAAGATTAACCCTCTACGCATTACGGCTCCCCAGGTACTGCCGTACCTGCTGACGCTGGTCAAAGCTGGTCTGGCACACGCGTCCATCAAGATTCATCTTGCTGCGATCTCCCGATACACCAGAACCACGGGGCGGACGTCCTTGTGGTCTCATCGTCTGGTGAAAGAGTTCATGAAGGGACTGTTCAGATCGTTCCCGCCGGTGAAGGCTCCGGCCCCGGCGTGGGAGCTCAACGTGGTGCTGACCAAGCTAATGGGACCTCCGTTCGAGCCTCTGCACTCGTCCCCGTTGAAGTTTCTGTCGTGGAAAACAGCGTTTCTTGTGGCCATCACCTCCGCACGACGGGTGGGAGAGATCCAGGCCCTTTCCTGCAAGGCCCCGTACTTGACTTTTCACGACACGAGGGTAGTGCTCAGGACGCACCCCTCCTTCATGCCCAAGGTACCGTCGGACTTCCATCTCAACGAACCCTTGGTGTTGCCTGTGTTCTTCCCGTCGCCTTTGTCGCCGGCTGAGAGGACTTTGTACTCGCTGGATGTGGCTAGAGCGCTGAAGTTCTACGTGGACCGCACGAAGTGTTTTCGGAAGACGTCACAACTCTTTGTGAACTTTGGACCTGTCAATCAGGGGAAGGCTCTCTCGAAAGCTTCCATTTCCAGATGGCTCTCCGGCTGTATCATGTACTGTCATCGGTTGGCAAACCGACCGCTGCCTGGCCGTCCGAGAGCCCATTCCACCAGAGCGATCGCAGCTACCACGGTGTTCCTTTCTGGTTTGCCCCTGCTGGACATATGTAGGGCTGCTACGTGGAGGTCGACGCACACCTTCACGAAATTCTACTGCGTCGATCGGGATTCCAGGGAGGAGTCCAGGGTCGGCCAAGCAGTGCTGCACAACCTGTTCGCCTGAGGTGAGCCTGGTGAGGAGGTAAGATGCTTAATGTTGAGTTTGATGTAATGCTTAATGTTGAGCCTTTGCCACCTCCCGTGGTTGTGCATGTGTGTACTGCTATGTATTCTTTATTCATGAGCATGTGAATCCATGCCAGACCCCATGCTGGAGAAGGAACAAGTTACTTACCTGTAACTGTTGTTCTCCAGCATGGGTCTGGCATGGATTCACATGCGAACCCTCCCGCCTACCCCTCTGCGGCTCTTCACTTGGTCATACTACCACTTCACGTGCTTCCAAATCTGAAGATGGCTGCCAGAGGCGGTGCTTAGGTAGAGGGCAGTCATTGGCTGTGGTCAGTATGACGCAGAGACCAGTGATTGGTTACTACTAAGAAAGACAGATCAGAAACTAAACTGAGTGATTTTTTTTCTTTACCGAGGATTCCCAGCCTAACGACGGGGAATATTCATGAGCATGTGAATCCATGCCAGACCCATGCTGGAGAACAACAGTTACAAGTAAGTAACTTGTTCCTTCTCTCTAGGTTTACTGATTTTCTAGTTACTATGGCTGGTTTCAGCAGATCAATTGGCATTGTACCCCAGATTCGGTGAGCATTGTCCCTTGTTCGATAGTGGTGTATTATTAGCTTCTTTCTATCGATTTACTGTCGGTAGTACATTGGGTGGTATAATCTTCTCTTCCCTTTCCTGACTGTCTCCAGCTAAGTTATTGAGCTTGGTGCACTCTGGGCGCTGCCATAATCGTGCTTAGGTAGTGGAGTTATATTATCCTTCTCCGCTCTTTCTATGTATTACTGTCTATGGTCCATTGCTGCCTGTGCCCTCGAGGAAAACCAGATGCCATTGCTGGGTCCTACCTTGCTCTGCCTTCCGATTGATTGTGCGTGTTCTTGTTCTGATTGGTGAGGTATATTTTAATTGAAAAGTTGATGTTACATATACGTATATCCTTATTTAATAAATGTTGATGTTTTATTGAGTCAGGGTAGGCTCTTCTCTCGGCCTAGTTCCTCTGTTATGGGCATTCTTTCTGGTTATGGGGTGAAGAGCCATGATTTGAAGTGTAATTGGAGGTGATCTCTTGCATTCCGTATGTTCTTTGGTAGTTCGTTACAGGTTTTTGGGGCGAGATGAGAGAGGATCCTTTGAGTTTTCGCTTGTTGTATGATTTGGGTTCCAAACTGATGTCGCTGCTGGATTTGAGTTGCCTTGCAGTGTGATGTAGGTTTAGTTTTCTTCTGATGAACGCTGCACATTGTTCATGGATTGCAGTCTTGGTTATGCACAGTGATTTGAGCTTGATCTGCTGTTTGATAGGTAGCCAGTGTAGCATTTCCAGCGCTTGTGTGATGATCTCTTCGAGGTAGTTTAATGAGCAGTCTGGCTGCCGCATTTTGTATGCGTTGGAGTTTATTTAGAAGTTTATTTAGGAGTCGTTCAGGCAAGCCTAGATATAGGCTGTTGGCGTAGTCTAGTCTGGACATGAGGGCAATGATGGCAGTTGTTTTGTTGGTGAAGGATAGGAATGCTAGAATCCTTTTAATCGCAACAAATGATTTCTTGTTTAGGGCGTTTACTTGTGGCTCTTGAGAGAGTTTGTTGTCCACCAGGGCTCCCAGGTTTTTAACAGTTGATGATGGTGCTAGAATTTCACCAAGTTCAGTTGGCCATTTGATGTAGAAGTGGTCTTATCGTTTTTTGTGATTACCATTATTTCTGTTTTGCCTGGGTTGAGATTGAGGGTGTTTACGTTCATCCAGTTGTATATTTCACAAAGGCAGTTCTAAAGTGTTGCATTATCTTCTTGTAAGTCTTGTATTTTGTAAATTATTTGTGTGCTTTCAGTGTAGTTGTAGCAGGTGAGGCAATGTCTTTCGATTTTAATTAGTTTTGACAGGTAGTTGTTGAATAATAGTGGCGAGGAGGATGATCCTTGTGGGACTCCGCATGATTCTCAAGGGCTTGATTTGTAAGCTTTCATCCATATTGTTTCTGTTCGGTTTGTTAGGAAGGATCTGACCAAAAGTAAGGCGTTGTCTGTGATTCCAAATATTTCCATTCTGATGATGACAATGTTGTGGTTAACTGTGTCGAATGCTGCAGAGAGGTCTAGAAGTATCAGAGCGGTGCTGTTTGAGTCTGCGTTCGTCTTTAGATCATCCCCGATTGAAATAAGTGATGATTCTGTTCCTCATAGGACTGAAGCCTACTTGTGCCTGGTTTAATAGGTGATGTTCTTCTATGAAGCCTTGGGTTGTTATGTATACGTGCGTTTCCAGGAGTTTAGCTGGGTAGGGAATGTTGGAGATGGGTCTGTAGTTGGAGAGGTCCTCTTCGTTTCCTGTTGTATCCTTGCGTGGTTTGATGTATGCTGATTTGAAAGCTTGAGGCATTCTTCCTGTTGATTGATTGAGGACTTTCCTGTAGTATTCCTTGTGCAAGGATTGTTGATGTCCGGGGGGGAGGGGTGGGGGGTAGGGATCCGCTGGGAGCCAGATTTGTTACTTTGATTTAAGAGTTTGATGAGTCTCCACTGATATGTGCGTAAAGTTTTGCAGTTTGTTCTGGTGTTCCTTGCATCGATCAGTGTCTTCAGTGTAGTGGTTGCATGGTCTGTTTTGTATGGGATGGTCATGATTTTATTTTTGAAGTGGTCTGCGAGGTCACTGTATAATTTTCTCGAGGGAATTGGAGTCCTGTTGCAGCTGGGTGGATTTTTTTTATATAGTTTATGATTTTAAACAGTTCTTTTTGTGTTTGGTGCTTTGAGGATTCTGTTTCGTAATATTTCATTTTTGCTTTTTGAATTTTCTTTTTGTATAAACGGATACAATGTTTTTTTCAATCTTTATCGATCCTCCATTCTAGTTCTAGCTTTTGTTTATTTTTCATGGGGCCTAGTAGTGGGGGTTAACCATTTTGCTGTTGCTCTTTTACGGGATGGATTGAAAGGTTTTTATTTTA
The DNA here is from genome assembly GCF_040938575.1 of Ambystoma mexicanum. NCBI lineage: Eukaryota > Metazoa > Chordata > Amphibia > Caudata > Ambystomatidae > Ambystoma > Ambystoma mexicanum. The sequence continues at coordinate 674,938,322 of NC_090924.1, read as the reverse complement.
CGATTTAGTCTATTGTTGTGGTGATCCAGTTGTGAAGTAGATCTATTTTAGTATCTAGGTCTGCTTCGCCCATTGTCATTTGTGGTTTGGTTGGAGTTTATGGTTCTCCAGTTTCTTTTCATGATGGATGGTAGTTTTTCTTGTTTCTTGGTAATTGGGGAGAGCAATGTGATTACATTAAGAAGGGGGTGATGAGGTGCTTGCTCCAGAGGATCTGAATCGGTGGTGCTGTGGTAATTATTTTTCTGTTGGCAAAGATTGCGTCTAGTGTATGTCCTTCTGTGTGGGTTGCTCCTTTGACCAGCTGATGTAGTTCCATTGTTAGTTGTGCGGTCAGATTTTTGAGGTTGTGGTTTCTTCATCGAACCAGATGTTGAAGTCTCAGAGTATAATCAGCTGGTTACGCTTGATGGCTAGGTTGGTGATTGCTTTTATGAAGTTGTGGGCCGCATCGTACGTTGGTGGTCTGTGTATCCGTATGAATTTCAGGTTTGTTTCGGGATTTTTGTTGATGGACATATGATTAGGGATTTACATTTGTTGATGGTTAATGGGTCTTCCACTTTAATTTCCAGGTGTTCCTTGTGGATGATTGCTAGTCCACCACCTCTTTTGGTTTTTCTGCTTAATTGGCATACTTGGCGGTATGTGGCAGGCAGTTATTGAGGGTGATCTTGTAGTTGTCAACCAGCCATGTTTAGGTTACGAAAAAGATCTCAATGGCTCCGTCACTTAGGTCGTAGATTTCGATGGCGTGTTTGGACATTGATCTTGCGTTGATTAGATTGCAATGGATCTTTTTGGTGTCATTTGGCTTTTTTGTTAGCGGTTTTTGTTTGTGGGTGTTCAGTTGGGGTGCATTTTTTGTTGCCTCCGAGCGGTAATGGTTCTGTAAAGATGGCTTTGTCGTTGAATCGGTCTGAGGGATTGATAATTGGGTCGCTGACTTCTATTGTTTCTTCATCTCTTGTCATTTGGTATGGGTATCAATGGTGCCCATCTGTTCTTGTGATGTAGGGATTAAGGGGGTTGGGGTCACCCCATTTTCTTTGGTCCTCTTCTTTTGTTCCGTTCTGGTGTTTTATTTATCCATCTGGAAATGTTGGTGTCTAGGTTCTTTGGTTGGTGCAAGGTATAAGGATTTTTCTGTTGTGATGTTTCTTCTGTTGATTAGTATTGTTTTGTGGAGTGTTTTGTATTGGAGTCTTCTGCTGGGGCCTGCTGGGCTTGTGTACCTGTGTTGCTTGTACCGTGTTCCTTTTCTCTATCTGCTTCAAATTGTGCGTTGGGTCATTTTGGTCTTAGTTGGGAGGAGTTGGTCTGGGTATTTGGTTTATTGGATGACAGTTTCCAATTGTGGTTCCTCGTGCCAGGCTAGTGTAGATTCTAATATTCAATTATTCCGTGTGATAGTTTCTGAGGGTGTCTCTTTCCGGTCAGTTGTGTATTGGGTCAGTGGACTTGTTAGTTGTTGCCAATCCTCTAAAGTTCTGTCTGGAGGTTTTCAATGGTTTCTTTGTTCAGTCAGTTGGATATGGTGTTCCTAGTACAGCGGGAGGGCTGTCCTGGGTATTGTACATTAGAGGGAGGGTGTATGGATTGGGCTAAGGCTGCAGGTAACTGGAGTGGATTATGGTACTAGTTACAGACTTCAGTGTTTCCCGGATGTCCTGGGTGTCAGGTTCCTAGGATTCAGTAGTGGCAGCTACTGATAATAGCTAGACGAATAAGGGACAAGAGTTGGAGAGTTCAGAATTTGACAGGTGGTTTACAAAGCGATAGTATTCTTTGGAGTGTGGTATCAGAAGTCCGAAGCAATGTAGGTTTCGGCGGGATCCAAAGCTGATTGGACAGTTTGATTTCTGATCCTTGGACAGCAGTGGGTAGGTTCTTTTCCGCAAGGCAGGCTGTGATCAAGATTGGGAACTTAATATATTGGGAGAGGGTTTGGATTTGCAGATGGCAGGGGTGGTAAAGTATCGGGTTGGTGATGCCTGGGTGAATGGGGAGGTTTAGGTTTGAAAGGAGGATGGTGGTAACTAAGGCCAAAATTGACGTCTGGGTATCGGGAGGAAGGTTCAAGGCTCTAAGTGGCCGGCAGCAATTAAACACCTAGACTGGGAGACCCAGGCAGCAATTGAAAGCCTAGGCTGGAGTACCTGGATAGCGGGAGAGGCTACAGCCTCAGTGTGGCATGTTTAAGTTATGAGATGGAGGTCCGGACACCTAGAGTAGTCTTTCTCACAGTGCACGTTGATACAGGAGGCACACTTGGATGAGAGTCTTGTATTGAGGTGGAGAGGCCTAGGTTTCAGAGTGCAGCATATTATAGGAGAGCACAGTGAGATTCGAGAGTCCTGTGTAGCGGGAGAGAGGCCCAAGTTTCAAAGGAGGTTCAAAGTAGTTAAAATTTAGTTTCAATGTAGTCTCAAATATACGGGAGCACACTTATAAGGGTGCTGTACAGTGGGTAGAGGCCTAAGCTTCAATTGAAATTTCAACTCAAATGCAGTTTGAATATTTTCGGGGTACTTACAAAATAAAGGGGTCACAATTGGAGGGGTCCTGTATAATGGGAGAGAGGCTTAAGTTGAAATGCAATTTCCAAAGTAATAAAAATGCAGTTTAAAAGCAGTTTCAGTTCACTTTCAAATATAGGGGGCACACTTGGACGGGTCCTGTATAGTGGGAGAGGGGCCTAGGTTTCAATTGCAATTTCAATTTTAGTTTCAAAAGCAGTTTGTGCAATTTCAAATAAGAGCACATTTGAATGGTCCTTTATAGTGTGAGAGGGACCAAAGTTTCAGGTTCAATTCAAATGTAAGTTCAATGCAGTTTGAAAGCAGTTTCACTGCACTTTCAAATACAGGGGAGCATACTTTGAGATTCCTGTGTAGTGGGAGAAAGGCCCAAGCTTCACAATGCAGTATTGATTGATATTGTATTTCTATTGCGCTCGTACACAAGTGTTTCAGAGCGTGACGAGGCAAGGGAGGGGAACATGAGAACAAAACAGCGATCTTACTAGGCCCAGTCAAAGTGAGAACGCGCAAGAGCATGGGAGAGTGGGGAGGGGAAAAGTGCATGGAAGGGGGGAGGTGGAAAGTGCGAAGCAGAAGAGAAACAGATAAATAACAATAAATAAATGATAAAAGCAACACACGGTGGTAATGTAGCCAGCAATTTGCAAGTGCTAGGTTTAAGGCAGCAGACAGGAAAGGTCTGATAAGTGTAGGAAGAAAAAGGGGGGGGCTGTATGTGTAGAGATACAGACCACAGTGCACGGGGTGGCCCGGAGGCTGTGCGAGAGGTTGGCAGGATGAGCAGGTACCTGGGCCCAAAGGACAGAGGGTGGCCAGGTGCATGCTGCCAAGAGACAAAAGATCAGCAGGGGAGAGGGGGGAGCGAAGGCAGAAGAGGAGGAAGGTCTTGAGGTGCTTCCGAACCGGAGATGGTTGACCACGTTTTAGAGTGGCAGGGAGGCTCTTCCAGGGGGAGGCCCCAGCCGAAGACAGAGATCTACCCCCAGCTCGTTACTTAGAAAAACGACTGACCCTAAGGGAGATGGAGGTAGAGGAGCGAAGAGCCCGAGAGGGGAGGTATTTGCGGAGGGATAGCTGAAGGTATTTTGGACCCAGGCCCCAGAAAGCCTTGTGGACAATGCAGAGGGTTTTGAATTTAATCCTTGCATCCACTGGGAGCCAGTGGTGAGATTTCAGAGCTGGAGAGATACTATCCCAGGGCTTGAGGCCAAGGACAAGTCTCGCAGTCCTGTTCTGCATTAGTTGCAGAGGACGGAGAGTAGAAGCAGGTAGATTTAGAAAGAGGCTGTTGCAATAGTCCAAGCTAGAGAGAGCCAGAGCTTGGGATACCATGAGCTTCTGGGGGAAGGAGAGGAAAGGCGCAGAGTACCTCTGAGGAGGTGCAGTCGGAAATTTGACTTTTTAGAGACCTCAGATGTGGGCGGAGAAGGAAAGTGAGGAGTCAAAGATGACCCAGAGGTTCTTAGCCTCGCAGGTGGGGGTCGGAGGAGGGCCAAGGGAGGCCGACCAGAGAGTGAGGGGGAAGGATGGTGAAGGTGTGCCGATGAGGATCTCCGTCTTGCTGGCATTCAGACAAATATCATTGGCGGCACACCAATCTTGAATGGCAGTTAGGCAATCGGAGATGAGAGAGGGAGAGGAGGTGGCAGAGGGCAGCCTGAAAATGAGTTGTCGACAGCGAAGCACTGGAAATTTGAGCAGAAAATGGCAATGCAGTGGGCGAGAGTTGCCAAGTATTGGTTGAAAAGCCAGGGCAAGAGGTTAGACCCCTGTACAAGAGGTTTGAATGATGGTTTCAGTATATGTTGTAGGATGAATAGATTGTTCCTTCCTTATCCGTTCATGATGGTTGATGGCAGCCCATCTGTCGTGGGTTATGTCAGGGTGCTCTGGCGTGTTGTAACTGCTGGTTTGGTGTAGTAGTGTGTCTATAGATTAGTCTTGCGCTTCTGGTTCAGGGCTAGCTAGGCGGAAGGGCACGCTTATTACGTGGAAGAGCCACAGTAAAGCCGGAAGCAGTGGTTAGTCTTTGGAGGGTGTTGGTGGGAGGCCCCAGGCTTTACAGAGCTATACACCAATGCAGATGCGTAACTGAGCGCTTCTCAGTGGTAACAGAACAGATATACAGTGGGGGTATGATACAGTGAAGGGACAGAGGGGTACAGCAGTACCGGGTGACAGGAAGGAGATGGCCGGGCCATGTTTAGCAAGTCGGGTGGCGCAAGTGGCGACTTGAAGGCCTAGGTTTTAACATTGCTAGGTGCATAGTACGTTGTATTAAGTAATGCGTCACGTTTACTCACAAACCACTTCCTTTTATTCCAAAAGCGGACTCGGCAAGATGCATGGAGGCCACTTGAGCGTTCATCGTAAAGCAGCTCCCTGGACTTCAGTGCACATGTTCGCACAATATTTTATAGACACACAAGCTAGATCAGAGTCACAGGGACAGACACTAAATCAGTATTTATTTGCTTATGTTACTTTCTAGGTCCCACAAACTTCAGGTGTTGGCTAAACTATACAAGTCTAAACAGATTGATAAGCCTCAGATGTTGTACTTCACTTACTCTTAAATCCGGTCCCCTTTCCTCCATACTGAATGGGCGTCCCTTCCAAGGGACGGGAGACAAAACCTTTTTCACCAGAAAAAACCTTCCTCCCCTTTAAAATTAGAGGCGCACGGTGGCGTGGCCCTGAGAGTATGCACTGCCTTGACTGCACCCTCCAGCGCTGCACCACAGTACCCTTTTCTGCGTCTACCGAAATGGGCCGAATTCACCAGCGCTCCTGTGTTTGGTTTCGGCCATGTAATTCCATGCTGGGATACTTCTATCTTTTGTCTTTTTTTATTACAGATATTGGTCCTCGGGCGTCACTCTCATCCCCGACGCATGTTGACTTCCATAGGGTTCAGCAGATGTCCAGCGGCGATGTGCTCTTTCCAAATTCAGACCCCCATGCCCTCTGCCTGCATTGCCTTTGCCCAGATAACGATTGGCAAGCTTGTGCAGCAGCCTTTCATCAAGGTCTCTGAAGAACAGACTAGACAGGTGGCAGGAGTTCTTCCAGAAATCGCCTCCGGAGGACTTGAGAGACTTTGTCTAAAATCGATCCAGGCCCAAGGTAGGGCCTATATTGTCAGTATTACCCCGCAAGGGAGACTCCTTTCCAGGAACTCGCCCGCGCAGGAGTGACCGTTCAGGTTCTTGTACCAGCACACGCACCAAGGCTACCTCAGCTACCGGCCGAAGGATCCGCCGATCCTCCCGGTGACAGTGTTGAGGGACCATATGGTCCTTGTTCCGGGTTCTCACCACTTTGATAGTATCGATGGGGTACTGCCTACCCATCCTTGCCTCTCCTCCTTTCCCACAGGTTGGGACAGCAACTCTTTTGGCGGAGATCCGCTTGTTGAGGGCCAAGCAGTCGAGAAAGTCCCAGCCTCCTGGCGAGGCTCAGGCTTTTACTCCAGAATTTTCGCCATTCAGAAAAAGAAGCAGGCGGGCCTGAGTTGTGCTCGACCTTTCCACCCTCAACCTCTCCTTAACTCTAAAAAAAAAAAAATTCAAGATGGTTATGCCAGCTTTGATTGCGGTGACATTGGACAAGGGAGACTGGATGTGCTCCCTGGATCTGAAAGACGCGTACCTACACGTCCCGATATGGCAGCCACAGCGTTCTTTCCTACAGTTCAGGATCATGGGCTACCATTTTCAATGCAAGGTCCTTCATTTTGGTCTCAATTCTGCCCACAAGGTCTTTACCAGGCTCATGAATATGGTGGCTGCCCTCTGAGCACAGGGCCTCCACATCTACCCATACGTCGATGACTGGCTCGTCAGGGCTACATCTCCGGGAAGCAGGTCTCCACTCTTCCCACGCTCTTGTGAACACACTGCACGTTCTGGGCTTCTTGCTCAATCTCAATAAGTTGCAGCTTTAGCCCACGCAGACTGACATTCTTGTGCCTTATCTGGGACACGTGCTCCGAGAAGCTATTTCGGTCTGAAGATAAGATCTCGGCCATCAAGAGGGCCACCACCCACTTCCTCCGCTGAGGTGACATTTGCATGGTGGTACCAGCATCTCCTGGGTCTCTTGGCGGCAGTCCTTTTCTCCAGCATGGGGTCTGGCATGGATTCACATGCTCATGAATATTCCCCGTCAGACTGGGAATGCTCGGTAAAGAAAAAATCATTTTGTTTTGTTTCTGAAACGTCTTTATACTAGTAACCAATCACTGGTCTCTGGGTCATACTGGCCCCAGCCAATGACTGCCCTCCACCTAAGCCTCTCTTCTGGCAGCCATCTTCCGATTATTACATCATGTTCGTGTTGGGAGGCCTTGTGCTGTAGCTCTCGGGCTTTTACTGCGTTTTGCATTTTTTCGAAGAGTTTACTCTTATATTTTCGGTCAATCGAGCCTCAAGCTCCACTGTTTTCACTTACAATCAACAGAGATCCGTTCTCTGAATTTTCCATAGCATTTCCTCTTTGCGGACGATTCCAGAAGATCTTTGAGGCCTACCCTGCGTGGACATGGCCCAGGAAAGGGAAGCATGTTGCTTGTTGGAGCCAAGCCGTTCAGGAGCTGTCCTGGATGCGGGCTTCAGAACGTCTTTGAGGATGAGCACTCTCGGTGCCTCTACTGCCTTCACGACGACAACTAGCACATGGAGAAGGACTGTGTGTTTTGTAAGAACATGTCCGAACAGACGATGAAGGATCGTCGTATTCGACTAGCCAACTGGCTGGAGGGGAAGAGCCCAGCAGTGGGTGAGAAGAGGAAGAAATCGGAGTGTTCTTCTTAGACCTTTGAGGGCGCTCTGGCGACAGGGATGCAGGCACCGGGAGCGCCGATTAGTCGGGCACCTCTGCTGCCAGGCAGGGCGCATTATCACAGATGCCATCAACCAAGAGCCAACGCTCTGGCTCGGGGGAGAGAACATCTGAGAATCCGGGTAAGCTTCGGGAGAAGTCCCGGTTGATCCTGACTGATTCAGTCGAGGGGGAGCCAGGCGGTGGCCCCCCTCCACCCACCCCCCAAAGGGAAGGCCTCAGGCACGCCAAAGGTCGTGAAGGCCTTGATTCACCCGGATAAGGGTGATTGAGGGAGTCGTGGCAGTCCTGGCGAAAACTGCAGAGGCTTCCCCATTGGAGACTATTTCAGGGGCTAGAGTTTCCCTGCCACCCCAGATGGAATAATCTTTTCTGCCTATCGAGAAGAGCCCTGTGAAACCCCAGCAGGAAAGATTGGGGGGGGGGGCACGATAGCCTTAACGGACACGGATACCACCTCTGAGGATGAGTTGGCGAGCGTCCAAAGGATCCTGGATAAGAAGTTCGAGGTATCCAAGCCCCACTGGAATGATCCCGACGAGGAGAGCAACGAGGGGGCCGACGACGAAGATAGGACCACGGAGGACCCCTCGCCCCAACTGTCAGTCCCGTTGCAGCCGGTACCCTTACCGCAGGACAACTCAGGAACTATCCTGATGGCGTTATAGAACCTGTGCATAGAGATGACGAGGATGCCCTTACCCCCCACTGATGGCCTGGTCCGTCAGGGAGCCCGCCTAACAAGCAGAAACAAGTCCATCCTCCTTCCCATTCCAGCTTTCACCCTCATCCCCTGTTCCGAGGAATGAGACGGGAACGGAGACGGCAACGACGGGGGTGGACTGCGACAGTGGTGATGACGGAATGGACCTCCCTTCACCAGCTCTTCGAGGCCCCCCCCACCCCCCCATGACAAAATTGGCTCCTTCCACACCATGATCGCCAGGGCATCTGAGCGCTTCCAGCTCTGCCCCGATGAACAGAAGGAAGGTTTCCTATACCAATGGCGGGAGGCCAAGAAGAAGACTGTCCTCTCAATCCCTTTACCGGACGACATCTGGGACGAGGGGCTGGCTTTCCTGAAGAACCAGTCCACGGCTCCTGCTAGGAGGGACCAGTATGAGAAGTAGTACCGGGTCCCGGACTCCGCCCCTATGTGTCTCAGGGCACAGCCGTCCCCGGATTCGGTTGTCTCTGCGGCGACAAAGAAGAAAGCAGCAGGAGCGACGGCGTCAACTTCAACCCCTCCCTGTCCGGTGAGGATGAAGAAGCTGGCTGCCATGGGACGACAGGTCATCTCGTCGGCTGCGACAACGATCAAAGCAGCCAGTGCCCTCGCGATCGTGGCACGCTACGACAGGGATCTGTGGTTCAAGATCGCTCCTCTGCTAGACTTCCTCCCGCACGACAAGAGGGCTGAGGCCCTGGAGATCCTACAGGAAGGCGAGGTGGCTTCGGACCACACCATCACGGTAGCCACGGACATTGCCGACACCGGCTTTTGTCAGATGGGCAACAGTATTTGCCTTCGCCGGCGCAGTTGGCTCAAGGCCACCATGCAGACCAGGGTACTAGACATGCCCTTCGACAGGAACAACCTGTTTGGCAAGATGTTGGACGAGTTACTGCAGGCCATCAAGGCGGACACCGAGACGGCTCGGTCCTTGGGTGTTCAACAGCGACGGCTGTCCTTTCAGAATGCCGTAGACAAACAAGCTGCCTCCAAAAAAGGGTTCGGGGGCGGTTCCTTGTCGTACTGCCAAGCAGCCTGGTCCTTGTCGCAGGAGGCCTACAGAGGACGCGGCAAGACAGGCGGATCCTGTCATTGCCAAGGAGGCAAGGCCGTGGCGAAACAGGACTGAACCGGGTGTGGGGTCGGGCCACCACTGAAGCACCCTGGTGGGAGGCTGGCTGGCGAAATTCATCACCGTGTGGGAGTCCATCTCCACCAACGGTTGGGTGCTAGATACCCTGGCCCCCGGGCATACCCTGGAATTCCGAAAGAGGTGTCCCCGCATTCCACCCTTGGCCAGATAGGAAAACCATGTCCCACAACTGCTTCTGGAGGTACGAGCGATGTTAAGAAAGGGAGCCATAGAACTTGTGCCAAAGAGGCTCTGGGGCTCCGGAGTGTACTTGCGATACTTCCTCGTCCGAAAGACAACAGGCTTCACCGTCGGAGGAAAGGACGAAAGCCATCTTGGGCAAGGTACAACGTGGCCAGGGTGACGTCCATCAATTCCCTGCTTGCATGATGTCCTTGTGCGCCTATGCAGGCTGCGGATGCGACCTGTACAGGAGTTCGACGCCCGTTGGAGGCAAGCGGCGGGCAGCTTCGAGACTTTCAGACAAGCGATCTGGTGGTGGGGCAACCCCCTAACAAGCAGGCCCATACTGTATCCACCACGATCTTAATACCTCTTTCTACTAGCTTGTGTGCAACTTCGCTCCAGAAGCGCTCGATAACCGGGCATGACCAAAACATGTGCACCATACCCACATTCTCATCACATTTCGGGCACGCTTGCCGTCCTGCATTTTTAAACCTAGATATCCTCTGGGGTGTCATATACGCTCTGTGCATGATATACAGCTGTATCTGCTTTAGTCTAGCATTCCTCGACACCTTCCTGTGATATCCTTGGGCTCGTTCCCACATCCCCTCATCCATCGGGGCTCCCACTTCCCTTCCCCAGTCTTGTCTCAATTGTACTACCTCCTTCCCCACTTTAGACATCACCCGCTCGTATATTCTAGATAGCTTGTCCCCCTCTGTCATATATTATATTTTCTGATGTTTGTTAATCTGCTTAGAATCACATGCTGTGCATAGGTCCGACATCCAGTGGTCACTGCGGAGTATTGCATTTTGTTTTTCGTAGTCGAAAAGGGGACGTCGACAAGGCGTGTCTGTAACACTATCCCTATAGTGACGTGCGTTGTACCCACAATCCCTCACGCGTCGAGGTCCCTCAGATTGTTTTTTTCCGCCCAGTTTCTGGTCGCCTTTCGCGGAGCTCCTAGAGAGACATTGCTATACTTACCACGGACCTCGGTCCTTTTGTCATAACTTAATATACTGGTAACGATCCCTCCCCCTCGACGTTAGCTGTGAAGCTGTTTCTCCGCCGAACTATTTTCGACGGAGAGGAAGAGCGGAGGAGATCCTTCGGCGCTGCCGAACACGTGGCCTGGCCTCGACGGCCAACTTACAGTAGGGAGAGTGGGGGTTAGAACTTTGTCTCTTTTCTTTGAGAATGTCTTTCTTTCTCCCTTTTCTTTCCCTTGGGGTTGTTATCGCCAGCTATTATTGCCTCAGCTATGGAGAGGACACCATTTAAGTTTTGCCCACGCTGCAGGGGCAAATATACTTGGAAAGATAAGCACAAGCTCTGTAATCGTTGCTTACCCCTCGATCACATAGAGAACAGCTGCGCAGCCTGCAAGCTCTTAAAACCCAGGACTCTTAAAACCCAGGACTCTTAAAGAAAGTAGGGTTAAGAGGTGGGCAGACTACGCGATGTCGAAGTCAGTTTCCTCACCCGCTGCCGCTGTTACTGAAAGTGACGAGGAGTGCGATAACTCGACGTCCGTTACGGAAGTCATGAACCCCCAGAAGGAGCGCTCACGCTCCTCGTCGTCCGTCCCCGGCCCCGACGGGCTCGGCTCACGCCCTGCTTATGGGGATGAACACCCCGGCGACAAGGACGCACACAAACCCCATAAGGCTAAACTCTTGATCAAATTTCTAGGCCCCCTAACAGGCGAGGCTATGGTAATAAACGCTCCTTTCGTGGCCAAAGACAGCAGCAGAACCAACAACAACAATATTACTCTGGCTCCAACTGGCCCACCAACCAGGGTAACACCCAGTTCAGTCAAAGAGGCCAACGCCGTGGCAAAGGAAGAGGTCGTGGCTCCAGCCCCAGAGGTTCCACGCCCAATACCAGCAAATGACCCGAAAATTCGGGTCCCCTCCCATGCATCACCGGTCGGGGGCCGGCTAACATCGTTCCTTTCAGCATGGGAGGGAATCACGTCAGACCGTTGGGTATTATCCACCATAGCCCACGGATACTGCATCGAGTTCAACGGTTCCCCGAAGTACAAACCCCCACGGAACCGGCGCATGACACCGCAACACCTCTCCATTCTTCTTCAAGAGGTGGAAGAACTACTGAAGAAAGAAGCTATAGAGCCCGTCCCCCTATCACAGGTAACAGAAGGTATTTATTCAGTGTACTTCCTTGTACCCAAAAAGGACTTAACCATGCGCCCTGTATTAGATCTGCGCCCAGCGAACATATTTGTCAAACCCCAAAAGTTTCGTATGGTGACCTTACAGGAGGTAATCCCACTGTTATCACAAGGGGATTACATGACAACACTGGACATGAAAGATGCATACTTTCATATTTTAATGTTGACATCGCACAGAAAATACCTCAGGTTCAAAATAGAGGACAAACACTACCAGTTCAGAGTACTACCCTTCGGGATAGCATCTGCACCAAGGGTATTCACGAAAGTACTGGCAGTGGCAGCGGCCCACCTGCGCAGATTATCCATCCCGGTATACCCTTACCTCGACGACTGGCTCATAACAGGGGATTCTTACGAAACATGCTTCTCCAATACCCAAAAGACCGTAGACCTTTTGTCCCAACTGGGCTTCTCCATCAACGAAAAGAAGTCCAGCTTAGACCCCAGCCAAACCAAACAATTCCTAGGGGCTCTAATTCGAACAAGGGACGGCCTCGTATTCCCCTCCAACGAGAGGGTCCAAAACATGCTGTTTCAAATTCCCCATTATGTAGCAGGCCGAGAGGTGACGGTACGCAAAGCAATGCGCTTGCTAGGGATGATGGCGTCATGTATTTATTTGGTACCTCACGCGCGCCTGCGCATGCGCCCAATGCAAGAGTGGCTCTACAGCCAGTGGTGTCAGGCCAGCGGACAATGGGACGATCTAGTGGTGGTCTCGCAGGCCTTGGTTCTCTCGCTACGGTGGTGGACAAAAGAAAACCTGTTATTAGGGAAAACTTTTGCCACACCCGCAGTGGAAGCCACTCTAACCACAGACGCATCCCTTACAGGATGGGGGGCTCACCTATCCCATCAAACGGCACACGGAGTGTGGACTCCGAGTTTAGCATCCAAGCATATAAACCTGCTGGAACTACTAGCGGTATTCAAAGCACTGAAAGCCTTTCAGGAACACTTACAAGGAAAGACAGTGATGGTCCTCACAGACAGCACCACAGCCATGTACTACCTCAACAAGCAAGGGGGCGCTCACTCTCCAGGACTGTCCAAGCTGTCCCAGAATATATGGAAGTGGGCTCTCAAACACAACATGTTCCTACTAGCACAACATGTACCAGGGGAACTCAATCTGCTAGCAGACAAACTCAGCAGAGACTTCCCCCTGCCCGAAGAGTACGAATGGCAATTGCACGAAGACATCGTCTTAGACATCTTCACGCAATGGGGATTCCCGGAAATAGACCTGTTCGCAACCCTGGAGAACTCACAATGCCAAAGTTACGCCTCCAGGTACCCCCAGAACCAGTCCAAGGGGAACGGTCTGTTGATTCAATGGTCAGGGAAATTTGTTTACGCCTTTCCCCCGACTCCCCTTCTCAACAAAGTGGTGCACAAGATGCACCAGGAGCAGGTTACCATGATACTAGTGGCCCCAATGTGGGCACGGCAACCTTGGTTCGCTCACTTGATGGAGATGTCCCTATCTCCCCCAGTGAAACTTCCCTGCCCGTACAACATGCTGTCACAAGACAAGGGCAGGACACTGCATCCATGCCCTCAGACCATGAACTTAGCAGCCTGGCTCCTGAGATCATAGAATTTGGACATTTACAACTCCCACAGAGATGTATGGACATCCTCAGGGAAGCCAGAAAACCTAATACTCGACACTGCTATTCTAGCAAATGGAAAAGATTCGTTATCTGGTGTAGAGGTACTAGCATCAACCCAGTTGACTGCTCTCCTACTGACATTATTCTATACTTGACCCATTTACTGGATTCAGGTTTAGTATTCAATTCCATTAAAGTCCACCTAGCGGCACTTTCTGCATACACCACTTCCCAACTTAAAGTGTCGTGGTGGAAGATACCAGTTATCAAAGCCTTCATGGAGGGGGTAAAAAGGATACACCCTCCGATAGCTAACCTAGCTCCCGGATGGGACTTAAATGTGGTACTTTCCAGACTCATGGGCCCTCCCTTCGAACCCATGCACAAGGCAACTCTTAAAGATATCACCCTTAAGACTGCTTTCCTAATAGCTATCACCTCCATTAGGAGAGTAAGTGAACTACAGGCTCTTTCTGTACTAGACCCCTTCGTAACAGTTCACAAAAATAAAGTGGTTCTACGCACACACCCAAGGTTTGCACCTAAATTCATCTCGAAATTTCATGTAAACCAAACTATAGAACTACCAACGTTCTTTCAAAACCCTTCCAGCTCGGGAGAAAAAAGTCTGCATACACTAGATGTACGCAGAGCTGTCATGTTCTACATGGAAAGAACCAGACCACTGAGAAAGACTAATCAGTTCTTTGTCTCGGTGGCAGCAGGAAGAGAAGGAGATGCGGTCTCAAAATCCACTATATCTAGATGGATTGTTCAATGCATCACTCTCTGTTACACTCTTGCTAAGAGAGAACTACCCTTCAAGCCAAGAGCACATTCCACTCGAGGCACTGGGGCTTCCATAGCATTCATTGCAAATGTTCCCCTTGAGTCCATCTGCAAAGCGGCTACCTGGAGTTCTGTGCACACCTTTACAAAACACTACTGTCTAGATGCACACTCTAGATCTGACTCCCAGGTGGGACAGGCAGTATTAAGACATCTTTTCTCTACTGTTCCTTCTCATAACCCACCGCCAACTCCGGGTACTGCTCGCTAGTCTATGCACAGCATGTGATTCTAAGCAGATTAACAAACATCAGAAGACAATGCATTACTTACCGTAAAAGCATTTCTGATGGTTGTATCTGCTTAGATTCACATGCGCCCACCCTTCCTCCCCGCTCGGATGGAAGGAACATAGACTTCCTTTATATCTCTCTTTTCTGTACTCACTCACGTCTATAAGGCTCCCTCAGGGCAGAAAAATACAAACAGAGGGACCTCGACGCGTGAGGGATTGTGGGTACAACGCACGTCACTATAGGGATAGTGTTACAGACACGCCTTGTCGACGTCCCCTTTTCGACTACGAAAAACAAAATGCAATACTCCGCAGTGACCACTGGATGTCGGACCTATGCACAGCATGTGAATCTAAGCAGATACAACCATCAGAAATGCTTTTACGGTAAGTAATGCATTGTCATGTCTATAGTAACATCTGGTTCTTCCTCCGGTACCGGTTCAGGCCACGGTCCCTTAATTCTCCGCACCAGTCTGATACGTGATATACTGGCCTGTATGTAGCCCAGTTTCCTCCCTCAACATCTCAAAATCTATTATGGTCCCCTCTTGCCACATATCTCCCACGGTCGCTATTCCAACCAGTTTCCAATGGTTTCTGATTATCATCCGTTGTTTCTTTTCTCCACCCGCTAGTGCAACCAGCTTCGAAGACAGGATCTCTCAACGAGACTTTCAGACAAGCGATCCGGTGGTGGGGCAACCGCGTGCACCTAGCGGCGGGCATGGACTTCCTGACCCGGCGCATCAGGAAACTGTGACGACGGACGACTCCCTGGAGGGATGGGGAGCGCACTCCGGTGATCTCCATGCATGAGGCCTCTGGCTCCCGGAGGAGAGATCACTACACATCCATGTTCTGGGCTCTTGGGTCGTTCCTCCCGTCCCTCAAGGGCAAGGTGGTAAGGATCTTCACCGACAACGCCACTGTTGGGGAGAATTCCCTTACCTATAGAGTCCCCCAGCAGCTTTGCTTGATTTGAAGGGTTTATTTTTTTCTCCTGCTAAGAGTGAGACTCTTTTTCCCACTCTTAGATATATTCATATTGTTGATGTGTGATTTAGGCTATTTCTGTGCTTATGGTCTATGGGGTTTTTCCTCACCCTCATAGGTGTGATCTTTTTACATGCATTACACAGCACCCTCAGTGCAGTAACACAGGGGTGTCATAGTGACCCCCCAAAATAGACTCCATACCATGGGACTGACCACTGTCTCCCAGAGCATGTAAAGTTACCATTGACTTCCCTAGTCAATAGTTTTTTTATTAAAAATGTTGTTCACTGCTTCCCATATCCCGCCCCTCGTTACGAGCCCACTTCCTCTAATGCTATGTACCCTCGTCTTGGCGACAGGGTGTTCCTTTCCATGGGTTCCGCTGGGTCTAGCAATGACCCAAATAGTTCTGCTATTAATAATTTCCATGCCATCAGGGTCTGTCCCCCCCCCCTTACATTGCTAGCTTCCTGCCATACCATAGTTTCTGCCTCCACCCATTTCTGCAAATCCTTCCACCATACCTCCACTCGTGGTTTGTGGCATGTCTTCCATCCCATGGCAATTCTTCTTTGTGAGTCCATATGCCAGGTCCTTTAGTTTGCTCACATGCTTAAGTTTCCGTGGCCTAGGGAACCCCCTAACAAGCAGGCCCATACTGTATCCACCATGATCTTAATACCTTTTTCTGCTAGCTTGTGTGCAACTTCGCTCCAGAAGCGCTCGATAACCGGCCATGACCAAAACATGTGGGGGGATTTCACGGGGACGGGTTCTCCATTATCTGGCGTGACCTGTGCCACATTCTCCATCCAAGTACCATCATCTTGGGACGCCCTTCCATTTCGGCTTTGGGCAGCCACATAATCTCTTTCGTAAAATGGGGCACAATCCTGCCTGAAGAACCTGGATTCCGAGGTACTCTCCTCAGTGAGCCATTTGGCCACGTATTTCAGCTGGCCTGCACATAATAGACTTCATAATTAGGCAGTTTAATTCCCCCTCTCTCAGAGAAATTCTGTAGCTTCCAGAGGGCCACTCTGTTCCGTGTTCCATGCCACAGGAAGTCTCTATACATACTGTCCTACCTAGTGAAGAACTTCTTTGGTATCCAGTGCGGGATATTCCCAAAGTAGTGCAGGAACCTAGGCAGGACCACCATCTTCAACATCGCCCCACGCCCCATCATTGCTAAAGGCAGCTTTACCCAGAACCTCATGCAGTTTTCAATTTTCTTAATGGCTACCTCTGTGTTGCACCTATGCTCCTCTTCCACCGTGTGGTATATATCTATCCCTAGATAGCAAAATGTGCTAACCACCCATGGTATCTGTAACACCAGTAGTTGTTTCAAGGGGATCCCTTTATATCCACCTAATGGGAACATGCTGGACTTCTGAGGGTTCATCGCTATACCAGACATCCCCGCATAGCTTTCCATTACTTCCAAAATCTATTGGAGGTTTTTCTCCGGATTTCGTAGATACAACAGCGCATCATCTGCATAGAAGGATATCAGATGTCGTTCACCCCCCCCACAGCGATGCCTATCGTATCATATTGTTGCCTCAAGTAGGTCGCTAAGGGTTCCAGGGCCAATATATAGAGTATAGGGGACCATGGGCAGCCTTGTCTGATGCCCCTACGGAGTTGCCACCTTTCCGATATCACTGCTCCAGTTTTAACTCCAGCCAGCGGTTCGCTATATAACATCTTGGCCCACTGTAAATATCCAGGACCCATCTCATAGCCGGCCAGGGCCGCCAGCAGCCATGGCCATTTGACCAAATCAAAAACCTTTGTGTCCAGTGACACATTTGCTAGTTCACCTTCATTCTCGTTTCCATATTCTATGACTGTGTGTGCCTTCTAAGATTGTTGGATATGTTTCCATTAGGGACATAGCCTGTCTGATCAGGATTTATTAATTTACCAATGACCCTCCTCAATCTATTTGCCAAAACGGCTGTCAGTATTTTACTGCCTTGATTTAACATTGATAGGGGTCTGTATGAACCACAGCTATGCCCAGGCTTATTTGGTTTGGGTAGCGGTATTATAATCGCTTCTCTGAGTGACTGGCAGTCTGCCCAGCTCATATGCCTCATTCAGCATATCCAACAGCGGAGGGAAGCACCTCTTCTTTAAATGTTTTATAGAATTCACTTGGGAGACCATCAGCCCCCGGGGTCTTACTAGTGGGCAACTGTCTCACCATCTCCTCTAAAGTGACCGGGGCATCCAGCTCCTCTCTTTCCTCAGCACTAATCTGCGGTAATCCTATGTCCTCCAATGTTTCTACTATTGTTGCGCGATTATCCTCACCATCATCTCCATATAGCGGCCTGTAATAGTCTGCAAACTCCTGGTTGACTAACTCTTGGGTATCAACCACTCTTCTGTCTTCTCTTGTTATCGTTCTGATCGTAGGTCTAGGGGTTTCACTCTTGTATAGCCATGTGAAAATCCTCCCTGGTTTATCTCCTCCCGCATACTATCTGTTTTTTGTAGTTGAGGTTACACAGTCTCTCCCAGTGCCCTGCACATTTCTGCTGCTGCCTGAGTATCAGTTCTGTCTTTTTTTAGTATTTCCTCCCTCCAGTGCCCTTTCCAATTCCCTCTCCGATTCCCGCAGGTCAGCCAGGATCCCTCCTTGCAATCCTTTAGATTTTGCTATAGCTACCCCCCTTATTACCTTGAAGGCCCCCCACAATGTGTCCGCCGATTACACACTGCCAGTAATTGTCTCAAAATAGTTAACAATCTCCTCCCTCACATCCTCCCTAAAAAGGGGGTCTCTCAGCGCCTCTGCTCTGAGGCGCCATGTCGGTATCCTCGCCTTCGGACGATATTGCCACCCGAGGATCAAAGGCGAGTGGTCCGAAAGGACCCTCGGTTTGTATTCAACGTACGTGGTCTCTGCCATTATCTCTGGTGTGACGGACATAATCTAGCCTTGTATGTAATTGTTGCAGGGCAGAATATTGCGAATAATGCCTCTCTTGGGGGTGTCGTGCCCTCCATACATCTTCGAACCTAAAGTCATTCAGCAGTGTCTGCAACGCTTTAGCAGCTGGGGCAAGTCTATCCATTTTACCTTCTGATCTGTGTACTTTAGGGTTTAATACGCAATTAAAGCCCCCCTCCCCAAAATCCCCGTACTCCCCACACACATGCTGAGGTTATTACACAATGTTTTAAAGTATGCCACTGTATTTTGATTTGGGGCGTAAGTATTTACAACACTGATCTCCCTATTTTCCACTAACCCCCTCATTATAACCATCCTCCCATCCGTCTTAACCAGCGTCTGTAGCAGCTGAAATGGGACGTCTGGTGCCACCCAGATAATCACTCCCCTGGCATTCGCGGAGTATGACGAACCCACCACAGTCCCCTTCCATTTCTTCCCAATCTGCTCCATCTTGTCTCGCTTCAGATGCATCGCTTGCAGTAAGGCTATATCTATCTTCTGTCTACGCAGGTATAGCATGACCTTGTTCCTCTTCAAATAACTATTGAGCCCCCTGAGGTTCCAGGTAACTACTTTAAGGTCCCCCATGGCATGGCAGAATCCCACTTCTCCTATCTCCTGTATAATCCAATTGCTTAACTCGTCTATATAGGCTTGTTTCCCAACTTAAACTCCCCTTAACTAAAAACACAACCACCCCCCCCCCTTCCCTCCCACCTCCCTTCCCTGTCCCAACAACACCCTCCCCAACTGTTGCCCAGCTCCATCCCTGGAACCCCCACATCTAGCCCTTTCTGGCAGTAGCCTCTACTCGCGGCTCGGCAAGGTGAAGTCGCCCTAATGGCCACCTTCCTACTAATTCTTGGGGGTAGGATGCCTTAATCCTGCTGCTCCTGCTTACTTCAAATTCACTACGCCTAGTGCTACACAGTTTACTGGTGCATGGTGCATTTTATTCACTATATTCCAGTCCAACAGGGTCAGTGAGTCCAAAAGGTCCATAATGCAGTTCCCGTTTATCCCCTGAATATCCACAATACACCCTCCTCACTTATGCTTTTGACGATCTTGCTCTTCATCTTGCTCCGGACAGCCCTGCAGGTCCAGCCATGCCGCTGCTTCCTCCGGGGGTATCAAAAAAGAGTGCTCTACTTTCATGCAAGACTTTTAGCTTCGCAGGGTACAGCAACATGTATACCAGCCATGCGCAGTCTCCTCTTGACCGCAACATAGCTGTACCGCTGTCTTTGCACCAACATAGTGTATTCAGGGTACGCCGTGATGTTGGTAGATGCCCTTTCTATCGTTCCACCTTTGCGAAAATACTCCAGGATCTTCTCTGTCTTCGTAATTATGGATCTTCGCAATTATAGCTCGAGGTAGGGCCTCGGGTCGGGGTTTCCTCATAAGGGCTAGATGTGCTTGTTCAACCGTAAACCCCTGCGAAAGCTTGTCTGTTCCTAGATCTTGCAGGATCATATTCTCCACATAATCCGTGGGGTCCCGGCCTTCTCCCTCTGGCAAGCCAGCCACACGGATATTGTTCCGTCTCACCCTCCCTTCTGCTTCTGCTTGGTTCTCAAGATGTGCCACCTGCTGCTTTAATATGTGGACCTCCTTCGTATTATTTTTGCCGGTTTCCGTGTTGGTTTTCACCGCACTCTCTAGACCACTCGTTCTTTCTGCCAGCGCTCTGACATCTTGCCGCAGCAGGGTGACCTGTATCCCCACTGCGTCTATTTTGTTCTCCAGAGCTGCTCGTAGATCTGCCATTGCTGTCCCCCATTTGGTACTCAGCTCCATTATTGCTGCTAGGACCTGATGATTTTCTCCCTTTTGAGTACCGTCCACTGAGGTTGTCGCCGAACTTTGTACCGGGCGGTGGGAGTTTGCGGCGTCTTGGCAAAGGCCTCCATTATGGGTTGTTTGCTCTTTGTCCCGAGTCCTTACACCGGCATCCTGCAACCCTGGCGTGTACAGGTCAGGTCCCTCTGTGTCGTTCAAGTTCTAGTTCCCAATGTTTCTGTGGCGTCACCAGAACAGTCCGGGCCCGGGAGCGTCCCCCCCCACCCCCCTCAGAGGGCTGCAGCATTTGGCAGCCTGCGCTGCAACTTGAAGTGGGTTGTATCCTCCCACAAACCTGCTCTGACTGTTACAGACAATACCCTCTTCACCTGTTCCCAAAGGTCTCTCGGTGTACCTACTCCTTCGCCACCACCATACTTCAAGCTTTTGTGGCGCTTAGTGCTATGAGTCTAACGCCATACTTCTGATCTTGCTCCGACAACCAGCAGCGTGTTAGTGCAGACCTTTCTTTATGGCGTGTGTCTTAACTGTTCCTGGGGGTAATGCTATCAGATTGGTTCAGTTCCCCAATGCGTGTTCCCCTACAAGTTAGTAAGGCTGGCTCCTATCTCCCATTGCGGACCAATATGAGCGTCATCGTGTAGGGCGCCTGTTCTGTCCAGTAGGCCTTCTGTGCCCCACTGTAATTTAAGCATATATTCTGCGGGCCTTGCTGCCTTTTCACTTGCAGCTCGGTTCTCAACTATTATTTATTCATATGCCCCTCTATAGTGTGAGGCATCAATGCCACATCAATGGTTGAACCTGTTTCTCCCAGGAAGCTTCTTCCTCTTTCCCTGCATTCCAATTACCTTGTTCTGTGGGCACTGCTGAGGGGTTCCGTGCCTGCAAGGCACCTATTCGCCAGCCACATGACCAGCAGCCGTTACTCCCGGTATCCAACCTCAGTATTATGCCAGCATGTGTTCATTTAGCTTCGCTGGCTCCTCTTCCCCAGCGTGGCTCCCACACTGCAATGTGTTGTCATTCGCGACACGCTGTTCGTGTCTGAACAATAAGTCCTCGCGGCACGGCTGTGCAGCCCCTCATCCATCTCACGGCTTCATCAATGCTTGTATCCTTTCCGCCTGTGCACTCAGTCTCCAGCGCGCGGCTACAATATCGCCGCAATGCTCCAGCCGACTGCAGCGTGCCTTGGCGGTGCGTTTTTATAAACACACGCTGCTCTGGACACAGGGCCGAACGGGCACCATACCACGGGCCAGCCCTCTGCTTTCTTCCCACAGCCCGACGCAGTCGCATCTGCAGCTGGGGCTCCGGACCCTTTGTTGTCCGCCATTTTGAATATCTTCTTCCCCACGGAGCCGCGAACTGAAAGTTGCAAATCTCGGTGAAGCAGCACTCGATCTTCTTTTCTGTTTCAATAGTTGTCGGACACACCTTCCAACGTATGTGCCTTCATTTATAGTGTAGATAGGTCATTTTTGTGTGCAGATCTTCGGATTATCGCCGGATCACCAGGAGCAGCTTCAGCAGGGCACATCCTACTCCATGGCTAGTTAGCCACGCCCCTTCACTAGTCAATAGTTATGAACAAATCCAGTACAAACCATCTTACTATGGAGGTACTGGAAAGGGTTAATAGTTTTTCCCTGGTGTTCATTTTTGGGTGGGTACTGTCTAGTCCCTCTCTCCAAAGTTTCTGGCTGGTGCCAGTGGTTACTACCATTAATATTCGACTCCAAATATTTCCCTATGGGATTTTCCCATTGTTCGAGGCTACCACTTTTACTGACAGCCTGTAATGTACCGCCAGGTTATTTTAATATTAACTTTAATCCAATGTTTTTTTTTTTTGCCAGATCTTTAATAATATTTATTTCTCGTCTCGCTCTGTAATCCAAGCCCAGGGATCGTTTTGTCCTCCTTTTGGTGGCTTCTGCACAGAAGCCCTTCATTTGGCGCCACTGAGTCTGGGGTAGATAGGATGTGCGGGAGGGGGAGTAGGCACCCTGGACAGGGTTACCAAGGCAACCCAAGTCGCACTCTGCCCTGATAGGCTGGGGGGGGGGTTATCCCAATAGGATAGCCACCCCACTGCATGAGTGACAGCTAGGCTGTATGAATGGGGGGTTTTCTGCATAAAAGCAGGGATTTGAGGACTGGAGGACAAGACGTCGCCACTGGACCTAAGAAATCCAAAGAGGAGAGAAGCCGTAGACATCTGCAACGACTGAGCCACCGGTGAAGCCATGCTGCAGATCCTCACCAGTTTTCTCCAATGACAAGAGAAGATCTTCGCCTGCAAGAGCCTTCTTCCCTTGAGCTTGTGGGGCCAACCAGTTCGCCAATTGCCTTCCAGGACCTGCCTTGGTCGAATCGCCAGTGGCAAGCACTAGGAGACCGGATAGCCAGGCACCCGTCCACCACGACCACAATTTAAAGGAGCGTACCTTTTATTCCGTTTTGGTATCACCGCGTCTGGCTTCATCCCTGGGCAGTGCAGTGACTCAAACCTTCCTCCACGACGAGAGCCTCTCTTCCTCTGCTGGATCTCCCAAACTGCAGGAACTACCGCCACCGCAGGAGCCTCTTCCACTTTCAAGGTTTACTGTACCGCGAGGCCACCTGTTGCGTTGGGTACTGCTAAAGGTGTTTTAAATCCTTTGCTTACCTGCTGGGTTGGCCGCACCTATCGTCTAACATTGTCTTTTACCTTCTGCAGCCGCCTTTTCAAATCGTTAAACAAAGACTTGACTGCAGCTACTAGAACAGTGTGATCCTGGGCATTTTGCCTTGTACCACTGACTCTGGCACAGGCCTATTGATTCTGGCTAAATCTGTTATAACTGCCTTCTCTAGATTTCTTTTCACCAAGAAATGTGTTGGTGCACCTAAGTTCTTATTACCACCCTTTCCTTCCCTTTTTTAATATGGTGAAGTGCCATTTTGCTCGGTTTTCACCTCAGTATTGCTCATGCTGAAATAATGCCTTGGCTAACTTGTTCACAATCCACTTGGGAAGTGTTACGGGTGTGTTTAGAGTCTAAAGCTAAATAACTTGTCCTTTCCCTCCCTTTTGTGAAATTGTTAGTGCCTTTTCTGCTTTTACACTGCCGTTTTGCTCAGTTTTCACTCTTGCTCAAACTTATCTACAATTTAAATAGGGAGTTGTCTATACTTTGCTTGACGGTTTTAACTTGCTTTAATGATAATGATTTGTGTGTTGAACTAAGTGTGTAAAATAAAAAATATTCTTTTTGATACAAAGCTTTGGTCAGTGTTTCCTTGTTCCATAGTAATGTAGTCCGATTGTGTAAACCTTGAATACTGCTCATCTCACTCTTGAGTGAAGTCTGACTGCTCAGCCACAGCTACCAACTAAATCTGTGTGGTACAGACGGATACCAAAGGGGATTTATTGCATATACCTGTAGTCAAAATATTCTGTAGTGCTCCCTAAGGGAACTGCATAGGATTCTGCCTAACAGCGGCCATTGCAGGAGTTCCTCGACATCCGTTGGATACAAGTGTCGGGAAGTTTCGAGGACAAGATCGGCCTCAACGAGACATTCCGTTGAGCAATGTGGCGGTGGGGTGTTTGCGCGCATCTGGCGCGGGCACAGACTTTCAGACCCCAGCACGTCAGGAGACTACAACGGACGCCTCCCTGGAAGGATGGGGCGCGCACACCGGAAATCTCCGCGCCAGAGGCCTTTGGCTCCTGGAGAAGTCGTTGCACATCAACGTCCTGGAGCTATGGGTCATGTTTTGGGCCCTCGCGTCCGTCCTTCCGTCCCTCAAGGGCCAGGTGGTGCGGGTCTTCACCGACCACACACCCACAATGTTGTACATTCGGAAGCAGGGGGGCACCAGATCTCCAGCTCTCCATGGAAGCGCAGGATCTATGGCACTGGGCAGTCGCCCAAAGGATGTTCCTGGTACCCTTTATCTGGCAGGAGTAAAGAACGCACTCGCCGACTCACTCAGCAGGGAGCTGCGCTCTTGCCACGAGTGGGAGCTTCAGCAGGATCAGGTGGATCCACTGTTTCGACAATTGGACATTCCCCAGAGCGATCTGTTTGTGACGGTGACGAACACCAAGTGCCGGACGTTTGCCAGCAGGTTTCCCTGGCCGGGGAGCATGGGGAATGCATTCTCCTTCCCCTGGGACGGCTTGTTCCTCTATGCGCCTCGCCAACCCCCCCGTTGCTTCTGCGACTCATCAGTCCACTCAGACCGTCCCAGTGTAGGATGATCCTCGTCGCACTGGCGTGGCCGAGGCAGATGTAGTACCCGGACCTTCTGGACATGTCAGCGTCGCCTCCAGTCAAGCTTCCGGCAGACGCAGAACTTCTTGCCAGGGAAGGAGGTGCGATTCTGCACTACGACCTGGGTGTCTCTGAACCTGCAGGCCTGGCTCCTGCAGTGCCAGAGTTTGGAGGATACGAGATCCCGACGGACTGCAAGGAGTTACTTGCCAAGGCTTCTTCAACTCTTAAGTGCTATGGACGTAAATGGAAGCGGTTCACCGTCTGGTGCTGTGCATGGACGATATACCCTGTACGGATTACGGCCCCTCAAATGCTGCCTTACTTACTTGCTGTCGCTGGCCAAGGCGGGGCTGGCGCACGCTTCTATTAAGATTCATCTGGTGGCTATCTCCCACTACACCAGAACTCCAGGGCGGTAGTCGCTATGGTCGCATCGCCTGGTTAAAGAGTTAATGAAAGGACTTTTCTGCTCGTTCCCGCCGGTGAAGGCTCTCGCCCTGACTTGGGAGCTCAATGTGGTGCTGACTAGGCTCATGGGTCCTCCGTTCGAACCTCTGCATTCGGCGCCTCTGAAATTTCTACTTGGAAGACGGCGTTTCTTGTGGCCATCACCTCTGCACGACGAGTGGGAGAGATCCGGACCCTCTCCTGTAAGCCTCTGTACTTGACATTCCACGAAACAAGGGTCATGCTGCGGACGCACCCCTCCTTCATGCCCAAGGTGCCACCGGACTTACATCTCAACGAGCCCTTGGTGTTACCGGTTTTCTTCCCATCGCCTTCGTCGCCGGCTGAGAGGACTTTGCACTCTCTGGATGTGGCTAGAGCGCTGAAGTTCTATGTGGACCGCACAGTGTTTTCGGAACACATCAGAGCTCTTAGTGAACTTTGGCTCTGTGAACCAAGTGAAGGCCCTCTCCAAGGCTGCCATTTCCAGGTGGCTCTCCAGCTGCATCGCCCATTGTCACCGGTTGGCAAACCGACAGTTGCCTGGCCGTCCGAGAGCCCATTCGACCAGAGCGATCGCTGCAACTACTGCATTCGTGTCTGGTGTCCCCCCTGCTGGACATCTGCAGGGCTGCTGCGTCGACCGGAATTCCAGGGAGGAGTCCAGAGCCGGCCAAGCAGTGTAGCGCAACCTATTCGCTTGAAGGTGAGCCTGGTGAGTAGGTAGGAGATGCTTAATGTTCAGATGTTGAAATGCTTAATGTTGAGCCTTGCCACCTCCCGTGGTTGTTCATGTGTTTACTGCTATGTATTCGTTAATCATGAGCCTGTGAATCCATGCCAGGCCCCATGCTGGAGAAGGAACAAGTTACCTGTAACTGCTTTTCTCCATCATCATGCCCCTAACATGGATTCACATGCAAACCCTCCCGCCTACCCCTCTGTGGCTCTTCTCTTGGTCCTACTGCAACTTTACGTGCTACCGAATCTGAAGATGGCTGCCAGAGGAGGGGCTTAGGTAAAGGGCAGTCATTGGCTGCGTGCAGTATGACCCAGAGACCATTGATTGTTTATTAGTAGAAAGACAGTTCAGAAACGAAACAAACTGATTTTTTCTTTACCGAGGATTCCCAGCCTGACGGGGAATATTCATGAGCATGTGAATCCATGCCAGACCGATGCTGGAGAACAGTTACAGGTAAGTAATTTGCTACTTAGCCACCGTAGTGACGTAGTCCTTAGGCCTCAGTCCCCTTTCCTCCATACGCCCCCCCCCTCCCCCCACCCTAATACTACTGGTGTCATTAGGCAATGTTAAATCTATTGTCGACGCGTCCATGGGGGACTGAGGTCTGGCTCCGGAGGGCGGAGTTAGGCCTCTAAATTTAAAGGGTACGTTTTTTTTTCTGGTGAAAAAGGTTCCGTCTCCCGTCCCTTGGAAGGGATGCCAATGCAGTATAGATGAAAGGGGACTAGTACGTTAGTCAGTACGGTGAGTAACTTATAATTTCTCAGCGCACCTTTCCCACTAAGGGGTGCAGGTAGACACATGTTGCACGTATCTGGTGGCCATTGGAGCCTACAATAACTATGGCGCGGAGGTTTTTTAATCTTGGAATCCGGTGGTTAAGAGGCACTTTGCTGGTCTGACCAGATTGTATCCACCCATCAACAAAAAAAACCCACCCGATCTAGGGTCTTAATGTGGTGCTGGGCACCCTACCACATAAAACATATGAGCCACTGGCGTCCGCGGATTTAGTGCTAGTTACCATCAAGACGGCCCTGCTAGTGGGCCTTGCATCAGTGCGCCGAATCAGTGAAATCCAGGCCCTGGTGGCGTCGGCCATATACTACATTTCATAGGGACAATGAGGTGCTTGGAACACACCCTGCATTTCTTCCTAAGGTTGTCCCCTTTTTCACCTGAATGAGGAGATGGGATTCCCGACTCTTTGCGGACCGTAAGGATGAGACTCGAAAGGTATTGCACTGCCTGGATGTCAGGCGTGCTCTGAGATTTTACCTGGACAGAACCAAGAGCTTCCCTAAATCGGATGCCCTCTTAATCACCTTTGGAGGGGGTGGGGGGGGGGAAACAGGATGTCAGACCGCCAAGGCATACATAGCAAGGTGGATGGTTATGGCAATCAAGGAGGCGTATGAGGGGCAGCACAAGCTCTTGCTGGCATACATGCATGCCCACGCCATCAGAGTGAAGGCCACGGCAGTAGCTTTCCAAAGACACGTCCTGTGTCAGACTATCAGCAAAGCAGCGACGTGGTCTCTTCCCTCGGCAAGCACTACTGCTTGGATGCCAGCGCCTGGTCGGACGCGGCATTTGGCAAGGCAGTGTTGAACTTGTTTTAATAGGAGGGGCAACTGTCCACCCTTAGGCTACATTCATTTGTAATCGCCTATACAGCATGGAGGAAAAGGGGACAGGACGTAGGAGTAATTATAAGTTACTCATCATAGTCAATAACTTATTTGTAGTCCATAGTCCCCTTTCCTCCATACGCCCCCCGGACTCCCCAATAGAACTGGTGTCATCAGGCACTGTTAAGATTGTCGACACGTCAAAGGGGACTGAGGAGTGGCGCTGGTGGGTGGGGTCAGGGGAGTGCATGCTCCCAGGGCTGCACCACCACATTCCCCTAATTTTAAAGGGGAAGATGATTATTTTTCTGTCAAAAGGTTTAGTCTCCCGTCCCTAGCGAGGGACATCCATACAGTATGGAGGAAAGGGGACTATGAACTAGGAGTATGTTAGTCATTACGGTGTGTGATTTATCATTCCAACTTGTACAAAGGCATATTCAACCATCTTTATTAACTCTATAATTAATGTGAGCCTTTAATCCTCGGATTGAGAAAATGTCAGACTTGTTAATACAGACCGCCTCTACATTAGGGGACAACTTAAACCTGATTCCTTGGTTGTCACCACCACAAGGACGAGGGCTGGCTCCCTGCTAGCATCTGTAGATGCAACTCTTGAAAAAGATAGTTAAACATTCAACACGCTAGACGGGAAGGTAGCTACATCTGCAGCATACCAAACGTGCATTCGAGGGGATTGGGTCCTCCGACCTATTCCATATCTATGACATGTAATCACCACAGCTGTGCTGCTTCGGAAACTTTTTTCGGCGTCTGCGTCCTGCGTCAATGACGTCGATGCGCCGTCGTCGAGGACCTCCTCCAACGTCATCCGATGTGATAAGTAGGACGCACGACGCCCGTAGCCTCAGTTCCGTTTTTTCCGCGAACGTGTTGCTTCGTGAATCTGTTACCGCCTCGACGCTTTGGAGTTCTGTTCTTCTCGGTTCTTCCAACCTGTTCGTTTTGTGAAAATCCTTCGTGTGAAGATGTCTTCTACTTCGTCTTCGACCCCGCGTCCGGGTTTCAAGAAGTGCGGGGAGTGTGGGTCCAAGATGTCGGTGACGGACTCGCACGACGCCTGCCTCTGGTGCCTCGGGAAGGCCCACGACACGGATGACTGTATCGACTGCCAGTCGCTCACGTCCAAAGCCTTACGCGAACGTAAGAAGAAGTTGTCGGTAGGTCGGGTGTCCAAGCCCCGGAAGTCGAAGTCTGCGGGGATTTCGACGGATGTTTCGAGGGGTGACTCTCCGCATCATCGTCGGAAGTCTCGTAGGTCTCCTTCTAGGAGTCGGTCTCGCCACTCCTCAGCCTCTTCGAGGCATTCTCGGAAGCGCCGACACCGGTCGTCTTCCAGGTCCTCTTCGGAGGACTCTGCCCAGCACGTCGCTTACCCCACCAGCCGTGTGACGCCGGAGGAATGGGCTTCCTTCGGGAAGAAAATGCTGGCTATTCTTGAGTCGCAGGGTACTAAGCCGTCCGCGCCCCTGAGTGGGGTCGGTCGTGAGAGGTCGAGAGACACCGCTCGCAAGAGTGGTCGGCACGAGTCACGGGAGATGTCCCGTTCGGTCAAGGAGACTCGTTCTCGACGTACCCGTTCCAGGTCCCGGTCCTCGAAGCGTTCGAGACCGTGTGCACCTGTGAGGTCTTCGAGGAAGACATCGATGTCTGAGGTGTCGAGGGCGTCGACAGGCTTTCTCGAGGCTCCGGCTCCGAGGAAGTCGTCGAAGCCGTCGACGCTCAGGTCGTCGAGGGACACGCTCGGGGCTCCAGCTTCGAGGGCTGTGTCGTCGTCGCCGCCGATGCTGCCGGCGCTGCATCTGATGTCGACGCCGATCCTCTCGGCGCCGATGCTTGTTCTCTCGACGTCGGCGCCGATTCACTCGACGCCATCGACGCCTTTCGTGTCGGAGGTACCCCGTGGCACGGGGGAACCCCCTAGGAAGGCTCTGGTTAAGAGCAAGCACTCTCGCGTGCCTTCTTTTCGCCACCTGGAATATATTTCAGACGCGGATGAGAATTCTGATGGCCTGGTTCCTAGTCAGGTTCCAGATAAAATTGTCTTGGGCCATAGTCAGTTTGATGATTTGAGACAGTCACTGCATGATGCCAGTGGACTGGACACCTCTCCTGAAATGGAGTTTTGTAGGCCTGAGCCTGGCTCTCATGCCGATTCCTCATACCGGCGCCTTATGGCTAGGGTTTCTGAGTACTTGGGATGGTCTGCTCCCCCAGGGGAGTTTGTGCAGGATGATCTGACGGACATCCTTGATGTTGGTCCCCCAACTGATCCGGTACTGCTGTTCCATATGGCTTTACAGAGAAGGGTGGCGGCGACTTGGACTGCTCAGGAGAGTCTCCCGGCGGTGGGCAGATCCTTGTCGCGAAAATACCGTCCGGCCAGCAGCGATCCCTGCTACTTGACCAGGCACCCCACTCCGGAGAGTTTGGTGGTGCAGGCGGCCACGGCCCCGGCAAAGCAGGCGTCGTACCCTACCATCCCTCCTGATAGGGACGACAAACGTTTTGATGGCTGGGTGAAGAAAGTGTTTTCTTCTGGTGGTATGGCGCTTCAGGCGGCCACTCCATTTGTGCCTTGTCTCATTTCACACACACTCTGTGGAACTGTGTTGCGTTAGTGGCTGAACATATTCCCGAAGGGGACGAACGGGATGGTTTCCTTGCTATGGTTCAGGATGGTAAGGATGCCATGTGTGAGTCCGTTCAGTCGGGTTTGGACTTAGCTGAATGCGTCAGTAGGTCCATGGCGGCGAGCACCGTGATACGCAGGTTTGCGTGGTTGCGGAAGTCAGGGTTTGCTCCTGATGTGCAGTCCCGGCTCCTCAACATGCCCTTTGACGGTGAACACCTTTTTGGCAGCAAGGCTGACGAGAGCCTTGAGAGGTTGCAGACCTCAAAAGCTGCAGCGAAGTCGTTGGGCGCTGCAGTTCGCCAACCTCTGCCTTTTCGTCCTAGTGGACAGAAATGGAGGGGAGGTTCCTTTCGCTATTACTCGTCCTTCAGTAAAGCGAGAGGAGCTGGCAGTCAAAGAGGCCAACGCAGGGGTACCAGAGGTGGACGACAGGGTACCCGTGGTGCCAAGGTCGCTCGGGCAGTTGCCTCTTTGCCCTCAGGTAACGCCGCAGCCGCTCCCACTCAGTCATGAGGCCATGTCACATGGTTCGCCGGTTGGGGGAAGGCTGGCGCAGCATCTTGTAGAGTGGCAAGCCATTACTTCAGATGTGTGGGTTCTGGAGATCATAACCCACGGCTACTGTCTTCCCTTTCGGCACAGGCCTCGCGACAATCCACCGGGGAACCTCTCTTTGCAGAGTCCGGATCCGCTCCTTGCGCAGGAAATTCAAGCCCTGCTGGAGAAAGGCGCCATAGAACTGGTGCCTGTAGCAGAGAGGAACAAGGGATGGTATTCCCCTTATTTTTTGATTTCGAAGAAAGACGGGGGATTGAGACCCATCATGGACTTGCGCGGTTTGAACAA
This sequence comes from Ambystoma mexicanum, assembly GCF_040938575.1. Lineage (NCBI taxonomy): Eukaryota > Metazoa > Chordata > Amphibia > Caudata > Ambystomatidae > Ambystoma > Ambystoma mexicanum. The sequence continues at coordinate 674,907,590 of NC_090924.1, read as the reverse complement.
ACTCCTCAGGAAGGACAAGTTCAAGATGGTTACTCTCAAGTCCTCCAGGCCCTTCAGCTTCAGGACTGGTTGGTGTCACTCGACCTCAAGGATGCTTACTTCCATGTGCCGATCCATCCCAAGCACAAGAAGTACCTGAGGTTCACGGTTGGCGACTCGCACTTTCAGTTTTGGGTCCTGCCGTTCGGATTGACCTCCGCCCCGAGGGTTTTCACCAAGCTCATTGTGGTGGTGGCAGCGCATCTCAGGCAAGGGGGGATTCAAGTCTACCCCTACCTGGACGATTGGTTGATCAGGGGGAGCTCTCCCGAGCAAGTCCTGGATCATCTGTCCGTCACCTGCCACTCCCTTCACAGGCTGGGCTTCTCCCTCAATTTAAAGAAGTCCCATTTGACGCCAACACAGCGGCTCCAGTACATCGGAGCAGTGCTCGACACTTCCCTGGGGCAGTGTTTTCCTCCCCAGGTGAGGGCTCTTCACATTCAGCAGATGGTGCACAAGTTTCAGCATGCCCAGACGCTCCCAGCGTTCGAGTTCTTGAGGTTGCTCGGCCTCATGGCATTCTTCTGGTGCCAGAGGCTCGCCTGCGGATGAGATCATTGCAGTGGGCACTCAAGACGCAATGGTCGCAGTCCTACGGCAGGATGTCGGACCCGGTTCAGGTGCCGCCCTCGGTCGCCCGGGACCTTCTGTGGTGGGCCGTCGAAGGCAACTTGATGAAGGGGGCTCCATTTTGGCTTCCCTGGCCGGAGGTGACGATCGTGACGGATGCATCCCTCACGGGAAGGGGAGCTCATGCCAACGGGCTGACAGTCAGCGGTCGTTGGTCTCCATCGGAGTCCAGACTCTATATCGATCTGTTGGAGCTGAGGGCCGTCAGGCTAGCCTTGAAGGCTTTTCTGCCGACTGTGCGAGGAAAGAGTGTCCTGATCCTGACGGACAATACAGTGGCCATGCACTACCTCAACAAAAAGGGGGGGGGCAGGGTCACTTCCTCTGTGCAGGGAGGCGATGCAGCTCGAGTTCTGGGCCATCCAGCAGGAAGTTTCATCTGGCCGGAGACGAAAACGTGACAGCGGATGCTCTGAGCAGGCAGAGTGCGATCTCTCACGAGTGGGAGTTGGCTCAGGAGATTCTCCTGGAGATCTTCGCCCTTTGGGGGACCCCTCGAGTGGATCTCTTCGCCTCCAGTGTCAACCGGAAGTGCGAAAGGTTTTGCTCGCGGGAATTTCCTCCAAAAGGAGCCTTAGGCGACGCGTTAGTGGTGGAGAGGTCATTCCCGCTGCTGTACGCGTTTCCTCCAGTCCCCGTCATCCCGTAAGTGCTGCGGAGGTTACGGAAGTTCGGTTCCCGGATGATCCTCATTGCTCCGGCGTGGGCTCGGAGGACGTGGTACCCGGACCTTCTCGACTTGTCCATCTGCCCTCCACGTCGTCTTCCCTACCGAGACGATCTGCTCTCACGGGAGTAAGGTCAGGTTCTCCATCCAGAGGTCAGATCCCTCAACCTTCACGCTTGGCTTCTGAAAGGTTGAGGTATAAGGATTGGGACCTCCCTGAAGACATGATGGAGGTGTTGCTTTCGGCCCGAAGGCCAGCAACAAAGTCTCTGTACCGTTGCCGTTGGCTTAAGTTCTGCGACTGGTGCAGAGTTCAGAATGTGGATCCTTTTGCATGCAACATCCCCATGGTTCTGTCCTTTTTACTTTCTTTGGCCCACATGGGCTTGCAAGTGGGTACCATTAAAGGTTACCTGGCGGCGCTGTCCATCTTTAAGCGCTCGTCTGAAGAGTGTTCTTACTTTAAAATCCCATTAATTTCACAGTTTCTGAAAGGGCTCACTAATGTGTTCCCTCCGTCACCTTTCCTGGTGCCCGGTTGGGATTTAAACCTTGTTCTTAAGTTTCTTTTGGGTGCTCCGTTTGATCCTTTACATTCTTGCCCTTTGAGGCTGTTAACTCTGAAAACTGTGTTTTTAGTTGCGGTTACTTCCGCTCGCAGAGTGAGTGAGTTACAGGCACTTTCAGTTAAGCCACCCTTCACTATATTTCACAAGGACAGGGTTGTCCTTAGAGTTCGTCCTTCTTTTCTTCCGAAGGTAGTGACGGAATTTCATTTGGCCCAGAAGGTTGTTCTTCCGGCATTCTATCCTCCTCCGCATCCTGGTAAGGAAGAGGAGAGGCTCCATAGGCTTGATTCTAGGAGGGCTTTAAGCTTTTATGTTTCACGCATGTCCCGGGTCAGAGTGGACGATCAACTCTTTATTCGTTACGCTGGAAAGCGTTTGGGGCAAGCTGTGACGAAACAGACTTTGTCTCGCTGGATTATTTTGGCCATCGCGGAGTGCTACCGCTTGGCGGGTAAGGACCCACCGGCTGGCTTGCGGGCCCATTCTACCAGGGGTATGGCTGCATCTACTGCCCTGCAGAGGGGTGTTACTATTCGCAACATCTGTGATGCAGTCACCTGGGCTTCAGTACATACATTTGTACGTCACTATTCCCTCGATTCCATCTGAGCACAGGATCTGGCCTTTGGCAAGGCGGTCCTTTGCTCTGCTATTTGATTGGCTATTCTAAATTTTGGTCCTAAATTCTTTCCATCCTTCTTGCTCTGGTACTGCTTTGGGAGTCTGTCATAGATATGGAATACGTCGGAGGACCCAATCCCCTCTGAAGAACAAGTTACTTTCTTACCTGGTAAAGTTCTTTCGATGGGATGGTCCGACGACTTATTCCAAATCGCTCCCGCCCTGCCTTCCCCGCTGCAGAATTTCTTTTGCGATTGCAGCTTACGTTCCGCAAGGCTTTGTGTCTGACTGGCAGTTGACTAGTGTCACACGTTCTGCGGGGAAAAACTACAACTGAGGCTACGGGCGTTGTGCGTCCTACTTATCACATCGGATGACGTCGGACGTCGGAGGAGGTCCTCGACGACGGCGCATCGACGTCATCGACGCAGGATGCAGACGCCGAAAAAAGTTTCCGAAGCAGCACAGCTGTGGTGATTACATGTCATAGATATGGAATAAGTCGTCGGACCATCCCATCGAAAGAACGTTACCAGGTAAGAAAGTAACTTGTTCTTCTCAACGCTATCACCGTATTCTATTAACCGGCTATAACTGCCACCTATGGGACACAGTTAAACAATAACTCGATACAGTTCCCGATTACTTTAAATCACAGATTTTAATGTCTGTAGCTGAGGTTAAACAAGTTCCTAACTGTATTCTCAAGAATAACTTGGATGCCTCAGACAATGCTGGCTGCATCATCGCAGAAGGTTCACTTTTAAAATGCCACTCTTGGTTACAACAATCGGGGTTCAAATTGGAAACACAGGCTACCTTATTTAATATGCCCTTTGAGCCAAGTGTTCTTTTTGGTAAAGCTGTCGATGCACTAGAGTGCAATAAAACACAAAACAATAAAATCACTAGGCAAAATAATGAAAAAAGCCCAATAAACATTTGTGGGGCGGAGGGTTAAATACAAGCTGCGCTTTTCGTGGTCTGGAATTCCCACGGTCACAGGGCTACAATCGGGGACAGTACTCTTCTTGGAAAAACCCTCATAGCCAGTCCTCCCACAAACTTTCAAAGAGGCTAGAGGTAGAGCTCCCACTACTAGAGGTACCTCAGCCTCTAAGCAGTGACATACCAATTCAGGTTCCTTCCCATGCCTCTCCAGTAGGTTGCATTTGTCATTTAACCCACGCATGGCAGGGGATTGCATCTGATCAGTGGGTGTCATTTACAGTGGCAGGGTGGGTTACTCAATCGAATTTCTAGAGAAATCCAAACATCTCCCAAGTCACTGGAAGATGTCTCCACAACATCAAAAGATACTACAAGAAGAAATAAACTATTCTACAAAAAGATGCAATAGCTAGGTCCATATCACCAGGTAAACAAGGGTACCTTGTCAGTGTACTTCCTAGTACCAAAGAGATGTATTTATGCACCCTTTGTTAGAACTGCGTCCAGATAACATGTATGTGAAACCACAAAAGTTTCGAGTGACGCCCCTACAAGAAGTAATCCCACTCTTAAACAGGGAGTGTACATGGTGACAAGAGTTCTAGTCCTCACACAGTACCATTGCCATGTTCTATCTCAACAAACATGGCAGGGACCCACTTTCTATGTTTATCCAGGTTAGCTCAAAAGATTTGAAAGTGGGCTCTCAAACACATTAACCTGTTTGCCCAACAGTTGAACACAGTTCTCTAGCAGACACTTTAACCTGAAATCTACAGCATTCCGCAGAACACAAGTGACAAATTCACACACATTTTACTCTTCAAACAATGGGGGCATCTAGATCTGTTTTCAACAAAGCAAAACGCACAATGCTCATACTTTGCATCCAGGTTTACCCAACCACGGTCCGCAGGGAATGCCATGTGGCTGTGTTGGTCAGGGAAATTTGCTTTTACTTTTCTGCCGACACCTCTCCTCAAGAAGATAGTTCACAAGACGCACCTGGAACAAGTCACGGTAATCTGGATAGCACCAATTTGGGCTGGACAACTATGGTTTCCACACTTACTCAAACTAGCAATGTGCAAACCAATCAAGCTTCTGTGCCCATACAACACGCTGTCCCAACACAAGGGGACCACATTTCATCCATACCCTCAAACTCTTAACTTGGGAGCCTGGCTCCTGAAGTCAGAGTTTGGACATTTAAAACTGCCACAAAGTTGTAAGGTCATCCTAAAAGAAGCACAGAAGCCAAAGGAGCAACACACTATTTTAACAAATGGAAAATGTAATGTGGTTCAGATCACGCAACATGAATCCCATTGATTGTTCCCCTTTTCATATAGTACATTATACACTTCACCTTTTAGAATCAGATCTAGTCTTCAAATCGCTCATAGTGCATTTCGCAGCACTCTCTGCTTACACTACATCACAAAACAGTGCTATGGTGGGAAGTTTCCCGTAGACAAAGCTTTCATGGAAGGAGTTGAGACTATACCTTTCAATTTCAAATCCACATCTTGGGTGGGGACCTAAAGTTGTACTCCCAAAACTCAATGGATTCACCTTTTGAACAAAGGCACAAATAAAGTCTTAGAAATCTAACTTGTAAGACTGTTTTCTTGTCTGTCACTTCAATAAGAAGGGTCAGTGAACTGCAAGCCTTCTCGGTTCAAGATCCCTTTATTACAATACAAAGACAAGTTGGTCCTTGTTTTTCAACTATGTTCATGTCCAAGTTCCATGTTAATCCATTAAACTTCCAGCTGTCTCTGCTCTCCTTACATTTAGAGATTGGAGACTTTTTTGCTTAATTAGTTGAGTTTAGTCATGAACTACCTAAATAAGACTAAACCACAAAGGAAAACCGATCAGCTCTTTGTATCCATAGCACCAGTTTGAGAAGGAGATCATGTCTCGAAGTCTATCTCAAAATGGATTGTCAAATGCATCCGACTTCTATATAGTGAGCCCACTCTACTCAAGGCACAGAGGTTACTCTACCCTTCATTGCAAATGTTCCTTTAAATAAATGCTTTTTGCAAAGCTGCTACTTGGATTTCTATTCACACATGTACACAGCACTAATGCTTAGATGCACTCTAAAGCAGATGCACTGGTGGGCCAAGGCTGTATTAAAGAATCTATTTGCAGCTGTACCTTCACACAACCCACTTCCTTCTCCAGGTACTGATTGCTAATCTATGCATAGCATGCGATTCTAAGCAGACCCACAAGCCTCAGAAGGTATACATTATTTACTGTAATTGTATTTCTGATGCATATATCTGATTATATTCACATGCGCCCACCCTTCCTCCCCTCCTGGAGTTGAAGGTGCATAGATTTCTTTCACCTTGATCTTTTCACTTTAACTTTCTTGCACTCAAGCCAACGCCCCATGCTCCCTCATTTCAGAAATAAAACAATCTGAGGGACCTTGATGCGTGAAGGACCTTGATGCGTGAAGGACCATGGGTACAGTACACGTCACACAAGGGATAGTATTACGAACATGTCCAGTCGATGTCCCTTTTTGAATTTCGAAAAGTCCTGCAACACTCCGACTTCCACTGTGTCGGCGAATGCATAGCATGTGAATCTTAGGCAGATAAAAACATCTGAACTATTACGGTGAGTAATGTATGCTAAGTGTGTGTATATATATATATATTTCTGATTCTTGTGAATCTGCTTAGAATCACATGCTGTCTATATAGGCAGACATCTGGTAATCGCAGAGTAGTGTATCTTGTCTTTCGATAATCAAAAGGGGACGTCAACATGGGTCCCTCAGATTGTTTTTTCCTCCCAGCTAGCTGGTCACCAAATGCGGAGCGCGTACATTGCTAAGTTTCTATTTCATTGTCCACAACTGTTGGGCGTTTAATGTGTCAAATTCCTAATCGACAACTACTCCTGAACCATGCTGAAGATGACTGCAGATTTCGGCCAGGCCTACACCGTACGGAGAGTGGGGGCCTGGGGTTCTGATTCTTTTTGTGGAATGCATTTCCTTCCCCCACCCCCTCCTCTAACCCCCCCCTCCTCTTTTTGCCCCTTCTGGTTTCGCTGTCGCTTTTAACCTGAGCTATGGACTGTGCACTTTTAAAATTTTGCCCTTCTTGCAACAGCAAATGTCCATGGAAAGACGCACACCGTAGGTGTAATGTGTCTAGCTCAATCACAACAAGTGGTCCTGCAAGTCATGGCAACTTTTACATCGGAAGGACGGTAAAAGGTCAGCGGACGAAGCAGTGGGCGGCCTACGCCATGCAGCAGGCCTAGAAGTCAGCACATGTACCTCGAGTGACAAGGAATTAAGTGACAGCCATGGCTCCGATGCGGAGGCCATTGACCTCTCTGCGGAACTGTTAAGTTCCGAAGTGTCCATCCCTGGCAGGCAAGCCACAGGTTCTGCAGTGGGCAGACAACACCCCAGCGACAAGTACACACACCATGCCAAGAAAAACACACAACCCACCTGCCCCCCTGAGCCACCTCTGACAGACTCGGGAGGGCCACAGACGCCAACGGGTACGTCTCAACTTTCGACGGAACCCACCGATCATCATGATCGGCCGCCCTCTCCGCAACCTTCGATATAGCATGCGTCCGGGCTTTCAAGTCAAAAGGGCGTCGGCACCAAATCTGCTCATGGAAATCCTTTCCAGATATGCTATGGATGCACGTGAATCTCACAAGCGTCATCTCGGCAGCAAATAAGCCAAGGTACACGTCGAAAGATGCGCAGAGATGTCAAAGAATATTCTGATGGTTCTCAGCCCCTGTCTAGGACACCAGCTGACAAATCTCGACGACCCTGAGACCCAAGTCCTCAAAAAGAGCCCTTTCCCTCTCCAGATCCGTCTGGTTCATCCTTATGGACCAGAGATGGGTTTGAGGGATACATGAACAAGCTTTCCAAGTTTGTAGATTTCTCTGAGAGGTTTATCACCCCCAAAGAGACCAAGAGAGTAAGAGACTTACTCTACTTTGTCCCAGGCTCAAAGAACTTCCAGTCAGTTCCCCCATGAGGAGTTCTTTGACCTGTCAGAACCTGAGGAAATCCATCAGTACACCTATGGTTAGGGAGAGAATCCCTTTGAGGAGACGACAGACCAAGGTCCAGATTGGGGTGACAAACAGCCAGTTGGCAAGGCACCTTGGTTGTCACCTTCCACTACTCCAGATCCCCTGTGTTTATACCCTCCCTCGTCACCTCTTCAAAGACCGGCCTCACCTGTAGATAACCAGATGGCATTCAATGCTATTCTTAAAAAGCTGCTCAACACTTCCAGATTGCCACTCTACAAGACACCGACTTTGTGGAGGACATTTTAAAAGAAAAACCACCCACAAGTCGAGCGATACCATCATTAAATTCTATCAAAAGGTGCATCGCTCCCTCTGTTAACTCCAACTCAAACAAGAGCTGTAAAGCCACGTGTTTTCCACTCCTCCAAAAGACCCGCAATATATCTAGGGCCATGCCACTCCAGACTCCCTAGTTGTCACAACTTAAAGGAAGAGAGCCGGAGTACCCTTGTCTACGGCTGAGGCACCGCCTGACAAGGATTGCAAAAAGTTATATGCCCTAGGAAAGCGCATTACATCAGCAGCTTACTCCACTAGGATAGCTTACATCACATTGCTGGCTCGTTATTGTGATGCCCAATGGAATTTGCTCCGGGCGGGCCTGGAAAGGAGCCCCAGAGCCGACACAATCACGCCTTCTGACGGTCGTTTTCGAAAGGAGCCGGGTCAATCGGAACATACTTCAAAAATACCCTGGATGCTACAGAAACTGTGGGACGAACACTGGCCCAAGGCACCCTGCTTAAAAGGCATGCATGGCCCAAGAATTCGGGATTTAAGCCTGAAACCCAGGCATCCGTTATTAACAAGCCAGTTGAAGAAACTCGCCTGTTTGGAAAGGCAGTAGATGAGGCCTTAGCTAAAAAGGAACATGAAACCAAAGTCTCTAAACCAGATTATGCAAAGACCCTATGAGCATCGAGGGGGAAGCTCTCGCCACTCCTTTCGGGGACAGTTCTGTCCCCCACACAATACGGAACATGAAATACACTATGGCCCTCAAGACAAGGGGCAACTGCCTCGAGCTAATATCGGCAGAGGGGGCAGCACTGTGGCAAAGGAAGGGGTAGAAACTCCACCCCAAGAGGCTCTGTTAAGCAGAATCCTGTGCAGTTCCCTTAGGGACCACTACACACAATTAAGACTACAAGTGGCAATACAAGTTCACCTTTGGTGCAAGCCTGTACTACACTGTTAAAGTGGTAGCAGTAGCGAAGCAGCCAGACTTCTCTCGAGCAAATGAGCAGTAGTAGAGATTACACAAAGGGACCACATTACTGTGACTCGAGCAAAGAATGACTCAAGGTTTTTGGTTGAAAAGTAAAAATACATTTATTTTCGACTATCTGTTTGCAAAACACTTCACCTCCTATAAAAATTAAAATCACATGAAAAATACACTACACACAACCAATTGACTTTGGATGAAACAACTCGAGGTAAGTACCTTACGATTTTTCGGACCAGTGTTGTGAAACAAGACGTTACCGGGAATACATAAGCGATCACTTTTTAACAGTAATGACAATTCGGTCTTACTAAAGATACGCGTATCAGCGGGAAGAAATGTTACCGGTGGAAAACCACACTTAGCAACCGAGTTACCAAAAGAGAGTTGGGGGCAAAAATGATTAGCAATACTTTTGTCAAGGCAGACCGAATCGAAGAACACCTTCTAACCCAAAGATAAGTCACAGGCCTGTGCCAGTGTTAGGTGGAACAGGGTTCCTGTTGTCGATCAGTCATAGTTCAAGATTCATGGATGCCAGGAGTACTTGGATATTGTTAAACGAGGAAGCAAAAGTTATAAGGAGGAGAAAAGACAAGGACGAGCCTTGGATGAGGAGAACATGGTTCACCCTAGTTCCTCGAAGTCGGACACAGTACCTTATTCTTTGAAGAAGCTGGTGCCACGGCAGTTGTTCCTGGTAGTTTCCCGCAAACTCAGTTCCTGGAGCCTCAGTCGTGGGGACAAGGACGACGGCTGGAGTGAGTTGCACTACCCAGGGATGAGGCCAGCTGCAGCTATGGCGAATAAAATGTGCGCTCCTTTCAAAACAGGAGAGGCTCTTCAGATGGCTATCCGGACCACTACAGCAGTGTGCAGTGATTTCGACCATGAAGAGGATCCTCTGGCTGTGGAAGATGAGCTGGTTGACCCCACCAGGTTCAAGGGAAGACTACTCCGGACTGGATCTTCTTCTGGTCGTCGAAGGGTAGATAGCTCAGCACTGCAGCAGGGCTTCACCAGGACTGGGTAGTTGCAGCAGCTGTCGTCTTCTCTGCTTTTCTTCGGTTCTTTGCAGTTCCAGTGGCTACTCTGACTTCCAGCCCAAGAGTCCTGCCTTTTATGTGAAAATCCCCCATTCACACAGCCTGGCTGTCGATCACGCAGCAGGGGGGTTGTCCAGCCCGGACAACCACATCAGCCAATCATGGCAAAGCGCTACTCTAGTTTCCTAGGATACCCTGTGCAGGGGGTGACTACACCAATCCCTCACATTCAGTCCACCTAGACACCCAGGTGCCAAGAGGGCTACTGTGCAGAAGCCCGCCAAAAGACTGAACAAAGACAAACCTGGTTTGCCGCACAAAGTAAAACCCAAGAAGGACTTTAACAAAAAGAAATGGCGAATAAACCCGACCAGAGCCAAAAGAAAGAACATTTGGTCAAGCAGGTTTATGTTTGAGGCTACTATAATAGCCTGGAACAATACCAAGTTTATATAATATAATTGCGGTACAAATGTTTGGGTAGATACCACTGCCACCAGCCACGTCTAAATGTTAAAAGAGCAAAACGGAGCTCAGAGGAACCGACAAAAAGGATAGTAATTCACCCTTTCCAGTACTCCATGTAAAATGGTGTTCACTGGGTCTGTAGTTTTTAAGTGACTATGTAAAGTTAATGGCAACTTTACCTATTTCTGGCGGACGGTAGTCGGCCCCAGAAAATGGAGTAAGAGGGAAGTCTCAAAAGGCAACCCTGGGGTTCTGCACTGAAGGTGCTGTGTCGCACACACAAAAATGGGGCTCATGGAGTGCTCTACTCCAGAGCCCAAGATCACACAAACAGTAGAAATACACATGGCAAAACACTGGTAAGAATGGGCAAAAGGCTTCTACTCTTACCAAGTGGAAAAAATAAACTCCAGCAAAGCTGCTGGGGGACTCACTAGGTGAGGGAAATTAGCCATAGAATGAGAATTCTCCCTAACGGGCTCCCTGGCCGCCAATCAAAAATGACTTGCCAGTCTGGGTCCCCTTCCATGTCTCCCCGGTCAGGTGACGAAAAACATCTTTCTTTCATGCGTGGGAGGTAATCTCCACAGACCAGTGGGTGCTCAAGGCCGTCACCCATGGTTACTGTATTGAGTTCAGCAGACCACCTCACCAGATGTTCTGGCGATAAGCGTCCGGACATTGCAGATCCTACTGCGAGAGGTGGAGATCCCGCAAGAAACGGGCGTGATAGAAGTTGTCCCCCTTCTACACGTAAACAAGGGTTTTATTTAATGTACTTCCTTGTACCCAAAACGGATCTCACCATGCACCCTGTGCTAGACCTGCGCTCAGCGAACAAATTTGTCAAACCTCCAAAGTTCAGAATGACAACATTACAGAAAGTAATCCCTCTACTAACACAGGGGGATTACATGGCAACATTGGACATCAAAGATGCATACTTTCATATTTCAATGCTGTCGGCCCACAAAGTACCTAAGGTTCATGATAGAGAACAGACAGTGTCAGTTCAAGGTCCATCCCTTCGGCATTTCCTCAGCCCCAAGGGTATTTACAAAGGTGCTGTCGGTAGTAGCGGCTCACCTTTGCAGGCAGTCTATCCTTACCTAGAGGACTGGCTAATGGGGGATTTGTACGTAACATGCCGATCAATCACACAGAAGACCGTAGATCTACTGTCCAGTCTGGGTTTCTCAATCAACGAGAAAAAATAAAAGTCCAGCCTAGATCCCAGCCAAGTCCAACAATTCCTAGGGGCTCAAACTCAGACCGAAGACTGCCTCATCTTCCCCTCCGAGAGGGTTCAAAACATGCTGATCCAGATCCCTCACTATGTAGCCAATCGCAAGGAGTGTGTCCACAGAGCAATGCGACTATTGGGGGTAATGGCCTCTTGAATTTACTTAGTCCCACACGCACGTTTGCGCATGTGCCTCATACATGAGTGGCTCAACAGCCAATGGTGTCAGGCCAGTGGACAACTGGAAGATCTAGTGGTTGTCTCACCTGCCCTCGTTCTCTCTCAGGAGTGGTGGTTGAGGGAAAATTTCTTACAAGGGAAAACCTTCACCCCTGCAGTGGAAGCCACTCTCACCAGGAACGCATCTCTCACAGGGTGGGGAGTTCAACTCCTTCATCACACGGCGCACAGTATTTGATCCCCAGCAGTAGCATCCAATCACATAAACCTGTTGGGAGTTGTTAGCCGTTTTCAAAGCCCGTAAGGCTTTTCAGACACAATGTTAGGCAGAATCGTATGTAGTACCCTTAGCGACCACTTCATACAATTAAGACTACAATTGATAGTACAATTTCACCTTTGGTACAAGCCTGTACTACACATAAAGTGGTATCGATGGCTGAGCAGCCAGACCTATCTCAAGAGCAAATGAGCAGTGATGGGGATTACACAATGGACTACGATTACTGTGACATAAGCAAACACTGTCTCAAGGTTTCTGGTTAAAAATAGAAGTACATTTATTTTTAAACCATCTGTTCACAAAACACTTCACTTCTATTATATAAAACCACACTCTAAATGTACTACACACAACCAATTCCTTTTGTTCAGGTCAATTCAAGTTAAGTACATTAGAATTTGACCGACCAGTGTTTCGAAACAAAGATGTTACCGTGGGTTAATGTGCAATTACTTGTTGACAGTAATGACAGTTTGGTCTTACGAACGAAAAGCGTACCCGCAGGAAGAAATGTAATCGTCAAACACACTTAGCACATAGAAATAAAACAAGGGAATAGTGGATAAAAATCATAGGCGATAATTTTGTCGAGGCAATAGAATCGGAGAATGTGTTCTAAGAGGCAGATGAGTCAATGGGCCTGCGCCAGTATCAAATTGAGCAGGGGCTCTGTTGTCGATCACACGGTGAGAACAGTTCAAGATTAACGTGCCAGGAGTACTGGATAGTGTCAAAGTGAGGCAAAAGTTATAAGATGGAAGAAAGAAAGGACAATCCTTCGGAAAGGAAAAGGGTTCACCCCAATTCTTCAAGGTCGGACGGAGAGAACGATCAAATGGACACAGTACCTTCTTCGGCTGAAGAAAGCTGGTGCTACGGCAGAATTTCCTGGTAGTTCCCTCAGACTCGCGGTTCCTGAAGCTTCAGTCGTGTGGACAAGAAGGACGACATCTGGAGAGATCTGCTCTACCCAGGGATGAGGCCAGCAGCAGCAAAGCAACGTTGAATAAAAGGTGCGCTCCTTAAAAACAGGAGAGGGCTCTTCTGATGGATATCCGGACCACTACAGCTCAGTGCGGCGATTTCGACCCAGAAGAGGATTCTCTCTGTAGAAGGTGAGCTGGTTGATCCCATCGTGTTCAAGGGAAGAAGACACCGGACTGGATCTTCTGTCATTAAAGGGACGATAGCTCTGGTCTGCAGCAGGGCTTCACCGGGATACAGGAGTTGCAGATTCTTGTAGTTTCAGTGGCGACTCTGCCTTCTAGCTCGAGGGTCCTGCCTTTTATGCTTAAATCCCCCTTTCACACAGCTTGGCTGTCAGTCACACAGTAGGGGGGGGTTGTCCAGCCCGGACAACCACCTCAGCCAATGGACATGCAGTGCGACTTGGGTCTCCAAGGAGACCCTGTGCAGAGGGCTACTAAACCCCTCCCTCACATTCAGCCCACCTAGACGCCAAAGGAGGGCTTCTGGACAGAAGCCCACCAAAGGTCGGCGAACAAAGAAGGCAAACCTGGTTTGGCACAAAAAGTAAAACACAAGGACATTAACAAAAAGAAATGGTGATAAAACCCGACCGGAGACAAAATAAAATGGGCTCATGGAGTGGTGTGGCTCCAGAGCCCAAGATCACAGAGTAGAAAATCACCAGGCAAAAAACATGTAAGAGTGGGGGAAAAAAAGGTTCACACTCTTACCAGGTGGAAAAAAATAAACCCCAGAAATCCAGCAAAGCTGCTGAGGGACTCACTAGGTAAGGGAAATTAGCCATAGATCAGAATTCTCCCTAACAGATACCAATTCAGACACTGAACAGCAGTAGATGCAAGGGGGAGCAGACCCCTATTGCGATGAAGAGGAAGTTTGTCATGGCCTCTCTCAATCATCTTGATGCACCAGTGGCAGATCCACCTGTGGATAATCAACCCCAGTTTAATGATATGCTTTTAAAAGCAGCTGTGCATTTTCAAATTCAAACCCAAGAGACGCAATTAGATAAAGATTTTGTGGAGGACATATTGGGAGGTAAGAAAGCTGTGACCCAGTTTATATACCTCCTTCAATCGATTCAAACAATGCACCCATCACGAGAGACGCCAAGCCAAACAAGGGCCGTGAACCCACATATTGAAAAACTTTTCCGCCCTGCTCCTACAGATCCACTTTACATAAGGGCTCAACTTAAGCCAGACTAGTTAGTAGTGACCACTATACGAAAGAGGGCAGGAACACTTAGCGTTTTCCGAGGCACCCCCAGATAAAGAAAAAAGCTTTACACTCTAGGGAGAAAGGTGGCCACCTCAGCGGATTTTCAGACCAGGATCGCAAACACCTAATTATTGGCGAGTTATAACTGCCATAAGTGGGATGAGGCTGCAACTCTAATGGCATCAGCCGCTGAACCCCTCAAGTCACAATTGTCCCTTGCAGTAGCGGAGGGAAAGGCGGTATCAAGTTGCATCTTGAAAAACATCTAGGATGCCGCAGATAACACAGGCAGAATCATTGCCGAGGGGGACAATATTGAAACGCCATGCATGGCTTCGCCAGTCAGGATTCAATCTGGAAACACAGGCAACACTCCTAATCATGCCCATAGAACAAAATGTCCTGTTTGGCAAAGCCATTGAGGATGCTTTAAGATCACCCAAAAAGATTAGTATGACACTCGAAAAACATTGGGCCAGTTATCTAATAAGCCACCAGGCCAAAGAGGCATAAGCAATTTTCGCCGCTTTCAAGGTCAAAATTCACAAAGGGGCTGCAGTTGTGGACAAAGCAAGTGCTCATCCTGGGGAAACAATCGGGGATAGGATTCGCAAGGTTTCCAAAGAGGCCAGCGTATATCTCATGACCGGGCGAGGTCTTCCACTTCCAGAGATGGAGGAACACCTAAACAATGACCACCTGCTTCAGGTCCCCTCCCATGCCTCTCCAGTAGGAGGGCAATTAACACACTTCACCCACACATGGGAGGGAATCACCTCAGACAAGTGGGTGCTAGCAACCTTAGCGGGCTGTTATTTCGTGGAACTACTTCAGCGACCCTCAAATCATCCCCCACATCAAAAACCGACCAGGAAGGGAGGAGCAGGTCACAGTGCAGCTGCTAAAAGATGCCATCAAAATCTTCCCAGCGAACCAGGTAACCAAGGGTATCTATTCCACCTTCTTCCTTGTGCCAACGAAAGATCTAACAATGCGCCCAGTATTAGACCTACGCCCTGCAAACACCTTTGTCAAGCCACAAAAATTCCACATGACAACGCTACAAGAAGTAATCTCACTGCTAAATCAGGGGACTACATAGCAACATTGGATATGTAAGATGCCTATTTCCATAGTTCAATGTTCCCAGCACACAGGAGATTCTTGCGTTTCAAGATGGAAAACCAGCACTACCAATGCAAGGTGCTACCCTTCGGCATAGCATCGCTCCAAGGGTATTCACCAAGGTACTGGTGGTGGTGGCAGCACACCTGCGCAGGGAGGCAATTCCAATGTACCCCTACATGGACGACTGGCTGATTACAGGGGCGTCTCACCTAATTTGCAGGAAAAATACTCAAAACCATAAAATTTCTCTTCCAATTGGGCTTCTCTATCAACGAGAAAAAAATCAAGCCTAGCAACAAACCATACCAAACAGTTCATAGGAGCTGTCATAAACACAGAAGAAGGGCTAGTCGTTCATCAAAGGAAAAGTACAAAATATGTTGTAGTATACGGAAAGCTGTGCGTTTGCCTGGCATGGTAGCATCTTGCATTTACCTGGTCCCACCCACATGTTTGCGCATGCGCCCCTTGCAGGAATGTTAACAGTGGGCTCAGGCATGCGGTCAGTGGGAAGATCTAGTGGTCGTTTCAACAACATTAGTACAAGATCTTCACTGGTGGGCGAAGGAGAATCTGTTGAAGGGAAAACACTTCCACAATCCAGCGGTGCAAGCAGTGGTAGGACGAGTCATTCTACCGGTGGGGGCACATCACCTTGGTCTGTGGACCCACATCAACCTGCTCGAACTTCTAGCAGTTTTCAAAGCGCTTCAGGCATTCGAAGCGCAGCTGACAAAAGTCGGTACAGTTACTAACCGACAGCACCACTGCAATGTTATACAGCAACAAGCGGGGGGGCGGGGGGGAGGGACCTCACTTTCTCCAAATCTGTTCATGCTAGCACAGAGAATATGGAAATGAGCACTCCAACAGGGAATGTACCTATCGTTCCCAACATGTTCCAGGGGAACTCAATACACTACCAGAGGAACACGAGTGGCAACTAGACACAAATGTCGTAGACCACATCTTCTCACAATGTGGGTCCCCCACTCTAGACTTGCTCGTTACCAGAGAAGACGAGCCATGCCCAAACTTCGCATCCAGGTTTCCCCAGCTAGACTCCAAGGGGAACGCCCTATGGATGAGCGGGAAATTTGCTTAAGCTTTCCCCCAAACTACTCCTTATAAGCAGGGTGGTGAACAAGATTCACAGAGAACAAATGATGCTCATCCTAGTTGCTCCCATGTGGGCAAGTCAACAATGGTATCCACATCTGCACAAACTGGCGATGTGCGATTCCCATCAAACTCCTGTGCCTCACCAATCTGCTGAGCCACCATGGGGTAATAACAGTACACCCTCACTCAATTAACCTGGCAGCATGGCTCCCGAGGTCAGAGTTTGGACACCTAAAACTTCCACAGAGGTGTATGGATATCCTCAAGGATGCAGGTAAACTGAACACCAGACAGTTATTTCGACAAGTCGAGGAGATTTGTAATTTGGTGCCAGTCTAAACAAACCCTGTTGAATGTACTCCTTCCCACATTCTAAACTATGTTCCACTTTTTCAACCCAGGGTTAGTATTCAACTCTATGAAGGTCCACCTGGCAGCTTTATCAGCTTACACCACCTCTCGGAGTAAAGTATCGTGGTGGAAAGTTCCTGTCATTAAATCGTTCATGGAGAAAGTAAAGAGACTCCATCCTCCAATTTCAAACCCACTGCCAGGCTGGGATCTCAATGTAGTACTCTGAAAGCTCATGGGACCTCCCTTTGAGCCTGTGCATAAGTAAAGTCTAAAACACTGACGTATAAGACACTAGATGTAAGGAAGGCGGTCCTTTACTATGTAAACAAGACCAAAACGCTTAGAAAGACGGACCAACTGTGTCTCTGTAGCCCCAGGCAGATGAGACCACATTTCTCAAGATGGATAGTCAGATGCATAAAATTGTTACTCTTTCAAACAAAACACTGCCTTTCACACCAAGAGTTCACTCCACAAGGTGTACAGGAGCTACTTTGGCTTTCATTGCATATGTCCCGCGGGGACACAATTTGCAAAGCAGCTACATGGATCTCAGTACACACTTTCACTCAGCATTACTGCATTGACACTCATTCAAAAGCAAATTGACAGGTGTGACGAGCGGTTCTTAAAAATGGATTTGCTGCTGGACCTTCTTACAACCCACCACCTTCACCAAACGTTGCTCTTGCCAATCTATGCATAATATGTGATCTAAGAAGATTCCACAAGCCTCAGAAGGGATACATTACTCCCCATAATCGTATTTCTGATGCTTGTATCTGCTTAGATTCACATGCGCCCACCCTTCCTCCCCTGGATAAATGGTGCATGGATATTAAAATGAGCTTTATCTTAACATATTTGCTTTAATACACCTGTACTCCTCCTCCACTTCATGCTACCTCATGTCAGAAACAAAACAATGAGGGATCTCAGCGCATGAAGGACCATGGGTGCAGTGGATGTCACACTAGAGATGTTTGTAATATTATCCAAGGCATGAATTGGTTTTCACAAATTGATTCGCTGAATTTGTTAATTTAAATTATTTTGATTAGCAAACTTATTTGATTAGCAATTTTGTACTACTATATTAAATGTCACCAGAAGTTAGTTGTACCCCAAGATATAAAATTAGCAAGAAAACAGCATTTCTGTGTAAGTTTGTAGTAATACATCAATGCAGTGAGTGTCTGTAAAATGTAAAGATTCGCTGCATTAATGCACGAAAAAACAAATTATGAAAAAAACTCTGAATTTTTTTTCAGTTAAAGGCTATGTGGCTGGATCATGCAGCATTCAGTGGTGCATAGTGCAGTGGCCTTCAAATTGTCATCAAGACATCAATAAAGTCTCAATTGTGCATGTGTCATTTTTTATTTTAAGTTTCTTTTCGCTAGGGTTTGTCATATTGCTGTCGCAAGCAACTGCTTGGTTTAAAATTGGGAACTTTTTTTAAAGCAATTTTGAATTAAATATCTTCAGAGGTGCTTGTTGTTCATCTGCTCTTTTTGGTAGAGCTAGGCCTTAAGTCATCTGCACCACCACCAGGAAGTCTAGGTTTAATGTTAAAAAAAATAAATAACTTGACAGCCTTTTCGGATTTGTAATCCGCAGAAGGCCCCTGCTTCTTAATATGAATGCGTGTTTCAACATCTTTCTGACAGTGATGCCCTGCAGTCAGTTCTAACGTTGTTCATGCTGGAAAAGCAGCGTTCTACAACTGCATTGGACACCGGAATTACCCTCAAGATGTTTATGATCTTCACAAGCTGGGGAGATGAGGTGCTATAGAAGCTTGCCAGTTTTACTCGGACCTCTTTTGGTGGCAGTTTACAAATGCTGTTGTGAGCAAATACTTTAAACTCTTGCCACTGAGACAGAATTGTTCCAGGACTTGCTACTGAAGAACTATTAACCAATTAAATCCGAAAAGTGTTCTCCCACTAAGCGGATTTAAAAGATCAAATAAATTAGCTACCACGAGAAAAGGCAGGAGAGGTGCAAAGACCCAAAGGTGAGGTGGTAACGTGGTCGGACCATGAGGTTGGTAGTGGTGAGGCTGCCGCAGCTGCGATGTCCCTGGAGGTGTAATTATACGCTGGTGAGAGATCAAGTTATTCTGAGTATTTTTGGAGAGGGGGATGGCGTATTTTGAAGCTAACAAGGTCGTCCGTATGGCTACGCTATGGCAGGCAACAAAGGCTACGTTCAGGGGACTCCTCATTGCGGAAGGGGCCAGGAGGAAAAGGGAGAGTGGTTTGGTGGAGGCCAGGCTCTGTGAGGAACTGAAGGCCTTAACAGCCCAACTGGGACAGAAGGGTGCTGACAGAGGGGGCTCCTGGAAGAGATGGACGAAAAGAGACGGGTGCTTCACTCGATATCGATATGTGAGGTGGTGAAGAGTATGAGGTTCACACAGCAAAAGTATTATGAACGGGGCAACGCGCTAGGTGCATTCCTGGCAAACCGGGAGGAAGGGTGCAGGGTGTATGAAATACGAAGGGTACACAGGGAATGGTGGAGAGGGAGGACATTCCAGCCCAGTTCACAGCTTACTATCAGCAGCTCTGCTCTAGACTGGTGGAGCCACTGGAGGAAAGGGATTCCCTAGAGGCCCCCTAGGGAAGACTGGTTTACCACAGATTTTTTACAAGCATCATCAGTTTTTGTTGGTGGGACCACTGGCCAAGCTGTTAAATTCCATTGTTGGGGAAGGCTCCATAACGCATGACGCTCCTCCAGGCCTTGATCACAGTGATATAAAAAGCAGGAAAGTTTTGCACCAACTTTGCCTCCTATAGGCCCATATCTCTATTAAATGTGGACATGAAAATATTTGCCACAGTGTTGGCGTCCTGTCTGGAGCTCTACCTCTCTCGGCTGGTACACACAGGCCAGATGGGCTTTATGAACAGGCAGGGGGGCGATGATATGCGTAAGAATCTCCATGTTATAAATACACTGGTAGTGTCAAGTGATGGGGATCCTCTTGTTGGCCTTCTACATGGAGAAGGCCTTTGACCGGGTGAGCTGGGCCTTCTTTGGGGAGATCCTCTCGGCCATAGGTGTGGGCCTGAGATGGATGGGGTGGATTGCTACTTTGTGCTCCAAGGTGACTGCCACAGTGGTAGTTATTGGGAATGTGTTGCCGGCATTCTCACTGCAGCGGGGCACAAGACATGGGTGCCCGCTCTTCCTGTTGCTCTGTGTTGGTCATGGAGTCGTGGACTGTGGGGGTTAGACGGGACCAAGGAATCGGCGGCTTCTCGAGAGGGGGTTAATGTATAAAGTCAGTTTAATTGCAGATGACACTCTGCTGTAGATCACCAAGCCTGCGCTGTCAGTGCCTCGCCTGCTCGAAAGTTTGGGGCAGTAAGGGTTGCAATCTGATTTCAGTCAAACTGGAGAAATCGCTAGCCTACAAGTTGGTTGGGTGGCGGCGGGGGTCAGGGTTGCAGGTGGCAGGAAAGGAGTACATGAAGAGGTTACTGTTTCCGGAGCAGAGGGACTCCTTTCTATACCTGGGGATACAGGGGTCACACAATTATGGGGATCTTTTTGGGATAAACTGATTGCCATTTTGGTCACAGTTGCTGAAGGACATGGAGAGGTGGGCAAGGCTGCAAATTTCATGGATGGCCTGCCTAAACTGTATTAAAATGGTGGTGCTGCCTGCATTCCTATTCCTGTTCCAGATGTTCCTGTGACTTTTTGAGGTGGTTAGTGTGGCGCTGTTGGAAGTTTTTGTGGGCTAGAGCCAAACATCAGATTGCTTACGCGACATTGATTTTACCGGAGGAGGAGGGTTATTGGGCTTCCTGGACCTTGCAACAAAATTAAGGGCAGCCCAGCTTAATGTTATGGTGGATCATCTCGACCCACGCTGCAATAATCGGTGGGTGGTTTTGGATACCTAGATCCCTGGACGAGTGGCTGTGGGTACCAAGGGAGCATATCCCTAGGAGGGTACGCTTTCCCAGTACTCGAAGTCCTGTGGTCCCTATGGAAGGAGGGGCAGGGAGCATAGATAGCTACCCACATGGGTGTCACCCCTGAGTTGTATTTTGGTCCCACCCTTGCAAGATGCGGATGGGGAGCCGTCAGCGTTTCAGCTGTGGTACGAGGCATGGTTCAATGCTGGGCAGATGTGGGACAGGGGTGGGTTCTTCATTTCAATTGATAGGCTGGAAGAGGGCCTGCGAGTGGGCAGGCTATCAGTGTTCAGTTTTCTACAGTTAAAGGGTGCCCTACTGGAGAGCCATTGGGGTTAAAACGTACTAAGGAGGTCCTCATCAGGAAGGCAGTCTCCCATGGGCTTATAGCTCGGTTGTACAGGGCAATACTGCTGGCAGTGCAGAGGGACCCATTCCCAGTCACGACCAGCTGGGCGCAGGTTCTGGGGCGGGTCATTGGTGCCTTGTGGGTGCTAATGTGAAGGAGTCTCATACACAATGATCTCCCTACAGTATAGACACCAGGCCTGGAAATGGCTACATAAGTGGCATTATCCGTCAGTGTCCCTCGCCAAGATGTGCAAGTACTGCGAACCACACTGCCCAAAGTGCCAGCTGGTGAAGGGTTACTATATTCACATGTGGTGGGGATGTCCCAGCGTGCAAGCTTACTGGAGGGAGGTTTTATTGTGTATTAATGTAGTGGATGGGATCAGCAGGGAGCTTTCACCATTGGTATTTACTTTTTGCGGTGTGGCTAGAGGAGGAAGAGAAGGAGGTGGTGGGGGAGGTGGGGGATGGGAACAGGCACATGGTGCAGGTTATGCTAGTGGCCGCTTGGTGCTGTCCCACCAGGGGTGGAAGAGTGCATGCCTCTCAACAGAGAAAAAGTGGGTGACGAAGGTTAAGGCAATCTACGATATGGAACTCCTCAAACACCACCTGGACGAGTCCTGGTCCAATATCGAAGGTATTTGGGTGCACTTTTTTGAGAAGTATGGTTGGTGAGCAATGCTAGGGAGCAAGGTTTAGGACACAGCAGAGCTGCATGGATTGGCAGAGAGGGAAAATATGCAGATGTGACCATGGGCTCTGCAGAGAGGTGGCGTGAATTGGGGAACAGCTAGAGAAGTATCTTGTAGACTTTGAAATTCCCCCACTGGGAGGGGGCAAACGCATCCGACAAACTGCTGACTATTAAATACTGCTGCAAAAGTGCTCGGGGAGTCTCTCCGGTTAAAGGGAATTGGCACAAACTGAACATTCAGAAATCACTCGCAGCAACCACCTTTGTGGGAGTATTTGCACTACTCTGAATAGAAGAATGCAAGTCCAAGCCCCCAACCAATAACATAACCTGCTTGCAGAAGGCCTTTTAAATATTCCTCCATTCTCGTGATGAAAGCGCTGCCCGTGGCATTCCTTTTAGTATAAAAAGATGGGCAACGCTTTGCTTACCTCTCGGGTAACGCTTCTTTTGTCAAAATCTGTGTCAAGCTCCACTCTTGCCTGTATCTTCCTTTACAGACACATTCCAATTCCTACAAAACAGGCAAAGAGCAATGGATTACCCACAGCAATGGGCGCTTACTAAGTGTCTGGAAATAATTTCTCAAACCCGAATGGATAGACATTTTATTGCCTGCCACTTGCTAACACCAAGCCCTGCAATCAGGAACACAGTCGGGGCCTTTAAACCTCTCGAACCACAGGGAGGGTGGGAGGGGGCATTTCAGACAGCAACTGCCCCCATGTTGCCAGACAGCAGTCTTGTATCCGTGCACGGCAAAACAAATTTCTCTTTTTAAGCTCCAAAAAAAATAATAATAATTTGCTGTGCAGTACTTGTATTAAAGCTGTGTTTTCTCTTTCCTTGGGATATACAGCCTTCTAACACTGGCTCCTTCATATCTGCCACTTGCTGACAAACAAGAGTTTATATAGATCTTCAGTGGCCAGTGAGCGTTTAAGCTTCCAGCTAGCTAGCCGCCTCTATTACACTTTGTTGCTATGGGTGCATCTTTCAAGGGGGGCATGGTTTGGGGGCACACATCTTGAGCCTGGCTTGCCCACACTAATACAGGCAGACATGCAGAAGACCTTTCATATTTTCTTTCAGTCTTGTGATTAAAGCGCTCGTGTCACCTTTAATCACGAGACTGAAAATATTTTGGCCTTCTGCAGCAGCGGTTATTAGTGCGGGCCTGGATGCTTAGAAGGTGGCTGGGAATAATATTTCTCCCGCCCTTTTTCCACCCACTTTCTAAGCACCCATCCATATTGTAATATAACTAAACTTGCCAACCCTACCGATTTCGGCAGTAGCTACTGCTTTTTAGTTTTACCGCCTACAGATTTCAGTGTCCAATGCTATTGACAGAGCACCATCGCCAGCATTCAGAAGGTGGGCGTGATATATTGCCCATTCATTTGCTGGATGTGTACTTGCCCACTCCAGATCTGAAACGCACAGGTGCACAAAAACGAATCCGGGAAGGGAGGAACAAGAAGCTCCCGTGACGAGGGCAGGGACGGCATCAGGGCCTTTCAACCTTTTCAGTTGAAAGGGGCCATGAACCTCAGAGATGTTCCCAGCAATTCCTCCATGTCGCCTGTTAGCAGTCTGCTAAACAGCAATATATTTCTCATAATTTTTTGTTCTGGGGCCTGCCTTATATGATGCATTTGTGGGAGCCCTTGCAGCCATCACTTCCCTGAGGTATACAGATGCGTTATCACCTCGTAGCCTTTTCACACTGGTACCTCCACAGCAGGCTCTCGCTGACATACATGTGTTTATAGCTTTTCAGTGGGTATTTCTTGTTTCAGCTCCCTGCTGCCTGGCCATCTGGTTATGATCGGTGGCTGTTCACCGCAGATGTTTCTTGGTCATTTCATTGGGTAAAATTGATGTGAACTCCTTTCCTGTGAGGTCATCATTATGCTACTTGCTATTTCTGAAACCTTTAAGATTCCTACGCAATGTTGGCATGTATGATAGTCTGCTTGCAGAAGGCCTTTTAACTATTCTTTCAGTCTTGAGAATAAAACTTGTGGCACCTTCAATCACAACACTGAAATAAAATGTATAAAGTCTTCTGCAGCATGCTATTAGTTTGGCTGCTTAGAAAGTGGCATGATATATTTCTCCTGCCCGTTCCGGTGGGAGCAATGTGAATTCCAGCCACTTTATCGTACTTCCTGTCCCCTTTCCTCCATACTGTATGGCTGTCCCTCACTAGGGACGGGAGGCGGAACCTTTCACCAGAAAATCAGCTTCCCCTTTAAATTTAGATGTGCGCTGGGGTGTGGCTGCAGAGCATGCACTCACCCGACTCTGCCCACCGGTGCCACTCCCTAGTATTTTTTTTTTCTCACGTCGACTGGAACAGACTGCTTTCACCAGCGCTCGTGGGTTAGGTCTCTGACCTAGTAATTTCACGCGCTCTTCCCCAGAGAGTTACTTTGTCTTTTTCTACTCTTTCAATCGTGTCCTCTGCCGCCATGCTCCTCACCGGCACATATTGACGATGGCGGGCTTCAGCAGGTGTGCAGCCTGCGAGGGTCCCTTCCCTACGTCAGATACCCTCTGCTGCGTTGCCCTGACCACGGCTAGGAAGGCTATACCACGTATGACATGCTGACACCTCACACTTTCAAGAACACATTAGCCAGGTGGAGGGAGCTATTCGAGAAGTCTCCTCCAGAGGACCTAAAGGCATTTGTCCAGCAGACGACCAGGCCCATGGTAGGTGCACTGTTCTCCTTTGCACCCCGCACAGGTGACTCCTTCCCCAGGAAGTGCACGAGCGGGAGGGACCTAACAGGTCCTAGTACCAGCACATGTACCAAGGCTGCTTCAGCTACTAGCCACCAGGCGGATGGGTCACAAGATCCTACCATTGACTTTGCTGAGGGACCACATTGTTGGGGAGAATTCTCATTTATGGCTAATTTCCCTCACCTAGTACCCCAGCAGCTTTGCTGGATTTCTGTGCTTCATTTTTTCCACTTGGTAAGAGTGAGTTTTTTCACACTTACATGTGTTTTGCCATGTGTATTTCTACTGTTTGTGTGATCTTGGGCTCTGGAGCACACCACTACAATGAGTCCAACTTTTTGTGTGTGTTACACTGCACCTTCAGTGCAGTGACACAGGGTTGTCTTTTAGACTTCCCACTGACTCCATTTATCTGGGGCGGACTACTGTCCCCCAGAAACATGTAAAGTTGCCATTAACTTTATATAGTCACTTTAAAACTACAGACCCAGTACACCCCATCTTACATGGAGTATTTGAAAGGGTTAATTCCTACCCCTTTTTGTCTGTGCCTCTGAGCTTTGTTTTGCTCTTAACATTTAGACTTGGCTGGTGACAATGGTATCTACCCTTACTTTTCTACCGCGATTATACTACATAAACGTATTGTTCCAGGCTATTGTGGTAGCCTCGAACTTAAACCCGCTTGCCCAAATACTTTTTATTTCGGCTCCGGTCGGGTTTCGTCACCATTTCTTTTTGTTCAAGACCTTCTTGTGTTTTACTTTGCGTGGTAAACCAGGTTTGCCTTCTTTGTTCACCATCTTTTGGCGGGCTTCTACAGAGAAGCCCTCCTCTTGGAGCCTGGGTGTCTAGGTGGGTTGAATGTGAGGGAGGGCTGTAGTCACCCCCTCCACAGAGTATCTTAGGAAAACCCAAGTCGTACTTTGTGTTGATTGGCTGAGGTGGTTGTCTGGGCCGGACAACCCCCCGCCCCCCTGCTGCGTGATTGACAGCAAGGCTGTGTGAATGGGGGATTTTTACATAAAAGGCAGGACTTTTTGGCTGGAAGTCAGGCGCCACTGGAACTACAAAGAACCGAAGAGAAGCGGAGAAGAAGACGTCTGCTGCAAATACCCCGTCCCAGTGAAGCCCTGCTGCAGTCCTGAGCTATCTACCCTTCAACGACCAGAGAAGATCCAGTCCGGAGTCGTCTTCCCTTGAGCTTGTTGGGGTCAACCAGCTCATCTTCCACAGCCAGAGGATCCTCTTCGTGGTCGAAATCACTGCACTCTGCTGTAGTGGTCAGGATAGCCATCTGAAGAGCCTCTCCTGTTTTTAAAGAGCGCACCTTTATTTGCCATCGCTGCTGCTGGCCTCATGCCTGAGTAGTGCAGACCCCTCCACACGTCCTCCTTGTCTCCACGACCGAAGCTCCAGGGACCGCGGGTCTGCAGGAACCTACCAGGAACTGCTGTGGTATCAGCTCCTTCATTGAATAAGGTACTGTGTCCAGTTTCAAGGAACTAGGGTGATTCCCTTTTCTCTTCATCCAAGGCGTGCCCTTGTCTTCCCTCCTTATAACTTTTGCTTCCTTTGTTGACAATATCCAAGTACTCCTGGCAATGTTGAATCTTGAACTGTCTGTGTGATCCTCGACAACAGGCACCCGGTTCCAATTGACACTGGCTCTGGCCTATTGACTTCGGTTTTCCTATCACCAAGTGTTCTCTGATTCTGTCTGCCTTGTGAAAAGTATTGCCTATGATTTTTGTCCCAACTCTCTGGTTTACTCCGGTGCTAAGTGTGTTTTTGCCCCGGTAACATTTCTTTCCGCGGAGACGCGTATCTTTCGTAAGACCGAACTGTCATTACTGTCTAAAAGTGATTGCATATGTATTCCCGGTAACGTCTTTTGTTTCCCAACACCCGTCTGTTAAAACATAGGGTACTTACCTTGAGTTAAGTGCCAAGAGAATTGGTTGTGTAGTGTTTTTCGTGTGGTTTTAATTTAATAGAAGTGAAGTGTTTTATTAACAGATGGTTTCGAAATAAATGTACTTTTACTTTTCAACCAAAAACCTCGAGTCAGTGTAAAGTCACAGTAATTGTGGTCCTTTGTGTAATCTCTACTACTGCTCATTTGCTCTTGAGATAATTCTGGCTGCTCCGACACTGCTACGACTTTAACAGTGTAGTACAGGCTTGTACCAAAGTGGAACTTGTATTAACACTTGTAGTCTTAATTGTGTGTTGTGGTCCCTAAGGGCACTGCACAGGATTCTGCCTAACCAGGCATCTCGATGCTAAATTCAGGCAAATGGAATGGGAACCCCCCCTCTCCCTTACTGTTGGCGCACCACTGGGCACATTCCTTGGTGATTGCGGCATCATCACTCTACTCTAAGCCTCAGTCCTCGGCTCCATCAGCCTCTGCACTTCTGGGTGAGGAAGAGAATATCCTTGAGGTCTTTGGAAAGAAAATCTATTCCAACGCTACTCTCGATTTGCACCATTTCTTTTTCTTAAAGTCTTTCTCGTGTTTTTCTCTGCGTGCCAAACCGGGGATGACTCCTTTGTTCGCTGTCTTTTCGCAGGCTTCTGCACAGAAGCCCTCCTTAAGGCACCTGATAGTCTAGGTAGGCAGGATGTGAGGGAAGGATCTTCGGACCCTTGCCATGGGTTCCCTTGGTAACCCATATCGCACTCTCGTCTGATTGACTAAGGGCACTGGCCTTGCCAGGCCAGCCACCCTGCTGTGATTGACAGCCAGGCTGTATGAATGGTGGAAAATGGCATAAAAGCAGGTCTCTGGGACTGGAAGAGCAGAGTCGCCACTGGAACGAAAGAAACGAGTAACTGGAAGAGGAGGACCCCTACAACGACTGAGGTGCCAGGTGATGCCCTGCTGCAGGTCCGAATCTCCAAATCCGATGACAGAGAAGATCCTCCAGGAAAACTTCTTCCCTTGAGCTGGTCGGACCAACTAATTCGCCCAAACTACAAGGCAGGATCTCTGCTCTGGTCAAATTTGCTGTACACAGCTACAGTGGGCCGGATAGCCAGGAAGGTCGGACCCTGCTTGGGTTTTAAGGACCGCACCTTTTATTCGTTGTTTGGCGCTGCTGATTTCTTCCCTGGGTATTGCAGGTCCCTCCAGTCTTCCTACTATTGATCAGTCCGACAGTCTCTTCAGGAACTGTGAGCCTGCAGGAACTACCAGGAACATCTGCCTCAGCTACAGCCCCCTCTCCGTGTTAAGATACTATGCAAATCCGGTTGTGCGTTTCGCTCAGCCGCAGCAAAAGTGTTTGACATCTTTCTCCAATCCGAGGGCTTGTCCTTCTCTTCTTTTTGAACTAACTTTTATACCAACCAACCTCGTCTGGAAACCGTGCCACAAACTTTACCACAAACTACCCTGAACTGTATGATCTTGAGCAAAAGACTTTCGAACCATTGACTTTGGCCCTAAGTCATCCCTATCTGATTTTATCATTGTAGTCTCTTTTTCACTTGCCCTGAGTACTTACCTGTTGGTGTGGATCCATTTTTGTTAACTTTTGTCTTTCCCTCCCTTTTAAATTGCTGGAGTGCCATTTTTCTCCCACTTCATTTTGTGAACTTAACTTGTCTGGAATTTAAGGGAAGTGATGTATTTATGATTGTGAGTTTCACTTACTTAGAATAGTGAAATGTTATACAACTGTTGAGTAAATATATTTCTGATGTTTGTTAATCTGCTTAGAATCACATGCTGTGCATAGGTCCGACATCCAGTGGTCACTGCGGAGTATTGCATTTTGTTTTTCGTAGTCGAAAAGGGGACGTCGACAAGGCGTGTCTGTAACACTATCCCTATAGTGACGTGCGTTGTACCCATAATCCCTCACGCGTCGAGGTCCCTCAGATTGTTTTTTTCCGCCCAGCTTCTGGTCGCCTTACGCGGAGCTCCTAGAGAGACATTGCAAATACTTACTACGGACCGCGGTCCTTAATTTTACTTATATTGTTAAAGATCCCTCCCCTCGACGTTAGCTGCGAAGCTGTTCCTCTGCCGAGCAAGTTTTCGACGGAGGGGAAGAGACGGAGGAGATCCTTCGGCGCTGCCGAACACGTGGCCTGGCCTCGCCGGCCAACATACAGTAGGGAGAGTGGGGGTTCGAACTTTTATCTTCTCTTTGAGAATGTCTTTCTTTCCCCCCTATCTTTACCTTGGGGTTGTTATCACCAGTTATAATTGCCTCAGCTATGGAGAGGACACCTTTTAAGTTATGCCCACGCTGTAGGGGCAAATACACTTGGAAGGACA
Source organism: Ambystoma mexicanum (assembly GCF_040938575.1). Taxonomy (NCBI): domain Eukaryota; kingdom Metazoa; phylum Chordata; class Amphibia; order Caudata; family Ambystomatidae; genus Ambystoma; species Ambystoma mexicanum. Next base: position 674,878,709 of record NC_090924.1, on the reverse strand, counting down.
AACACAAGCTCTGTAATCGTTGCTTGCCCCTCGATCATAAGGAGGACAGCTGCGCGGCCTGTAAGCTCTTGAAACCAAGAACTCTTAAAGAACGCAAAGTTAAGAGGTGGGCGGACTACGCTATGTCGAAGTCAGTTTCCTCACCCGCCGCCGCTGTTACAGAAAGTGACGAGGAGGGTGATAACTCGACGTCCGTTACGGAAGTCATTAACCCCCAGAAGGGGCGCTTGCGCTCCTCGACGTCCGTCCCCAGCCCCGACGGGTTCGGCTCACGCCCTGCTCATGGGGATGAACACCCCGGCGACAAGGACGCACACAGACCCCATAGGCCTAAGCACACAACCCACGGCTCTTCTTCGTCGAAGACGAAGGATCCATCAGCGCCGAAGGGGACGCAGGGCACTCCGGCGTCTACCTCAGACCGTAAGGGTCTCAAGCCCCACCCGCAAATGCAGTCGCGACCAGCGATTGGGCTTTCATCAAACACGGGCGCTACCCCAAAATCATCCGACGTAACGCTCCATATAGCGGACGTCGAGGAACAACGCGTAACGCAGGCAACATCAACACCATAGTCCTCTACTGACAACCTCGTTGTCGAGAGCCTGGCGAGAATTGTTTCCGAAGACAAACGTAAGCGGACGACGAAACAAACGTTGAATACCGCACAAAAAGCTATGGAAATGCCGAAAAAGCAAAAGAGTAGCCAGGAACTGCCCCCTTCATCTAAGGGCACTTCAGAACTACCGGAGGGCTTTTCAGAGGGCGACGGAAACCTTTTTTCGACGTTGTGGGAGCGTTCTAAGCGTTTTGAAGGTGAAAACACTGATTTCCCCCCTCTAGACTATTCAGGGGTCCCCCTTGAGACCCTTGAAAGACTCCATTGTCCCCCATGAGACCCTTGAAAGACTCCATTCTTGTATGGAGAAAATGGCCTCGGAAACCAAAACCCACCCACACCCAAAAGACCAAGAGAATGGCCCCAGGGTCAAGATTCCTAGGCTGTTTCCCCCTTCTACAGACATATGTGACCTCACTGAAGAGGAGCAATACCTCCAGGAAGATGAGTGTTTGGGATGAGAGGAAGAACATGAGGAAGAGGGGTTTGAAGAAGATCCTTACACTAGTGCAGGAGCTTTCGAAGAAGATACAGCTACCTCGCAGCCCTGGCAATCCCCATCAGTGCAGCCTTGGCAATCCCCATCAGTGCACTCAGACCCTGATGTCTTTCACCCTTCTCCTCCCAAGGATTCACCTATTGGAAACTCTTCTCCCATAGATGACCAACCTTCACTTAATGCACTATTGCGCAAGGCAGCAGCGCATTTTGAAATAGACACAGGGGAGACTCTTCCTGACATAGACTTTGTAGAGAAAGTTATTAAAGAAAAAGCCCCTGTTAGTCAGTCTATTCCGCTCCTGGCTTCTATAAAGAGAAGAATAATTCCTTCCCTTTCCAATCCTGCCTTAGTCAGAGGGGTCAACCCTCGGATAGAAAAGCTCTTCAGCCCTTCGCCCTCTGACCCTTTGTACATCAGAGGCCATTCTATTCCGGACTCCCTCGTAGTTACTAATACAAGGAAAAGAGCAGGGGTACCACTATCCACTAGTGAGGCACCACCTGGCAAAGATGGCAAAAAGCTCTATGCACTTGGGAAGAGAATCACGACGTCCGCCGCCTTTTCAACTAGGATTGCAAATAACAATTCCCTACTAGCTAGCTACGCAGATGCACAGTTTAGCAAGCTGCGCAGCGAAGCAGAGGCCGCACCAGAACCCCTGCGTTCATGCCCGTTAGCTATAATCTCAGAGGGAACTCTTGTAAACCAGGGCATCGTAAAGAACTCCTTAGATGCCGCAGAGACGGCTGGCCGTTCCCTGGTTCAGGGAATACTTCTCAAACGCCATGTCTGGCTGCGCAATTCGGGATTTAAGCCGGAAACCCAGGCTTCCCTGATAAATAAGCCCATAGAACAAACACATCTGTTTGGGAAAGCAGTTGATGAGGCCCTAGAACATGCAAAGAAAGAGTTTGATACCATCAAAACTCTTGACCAAATTTCTAGGCCCCCTAACAGACGCGGCTATGGCAATAGACGCTCCTTTCGTGGCCAACGCCAGCAGCAAAACCAACAGCAATTTTACTCTACCAACTGGCCCTCTAACCAGGGTAACAACACCCAGTTCAGTCAAAGAGGCCAACGCCGTGGCAGCGGAAGAGGTCGCGGCTCCAGCCCCAAAGGTTCCACGCCCAATACCAACAAATGACCCGAAGATCCGGGTCCCCTCCCATGCATCACCGGTTGGGGGCCGGCTAACATTGTTCCTTTCAGCATGGGAGGGAGTATCGTCAGACCGCTGGGTGTTATCCACCATAGCCCACGATTACTGCAACAAATTCAACAGTTCCCCGAAGTACAGACCCCCACGGAACCGACGCATGACACCGGAACACCTCACCATTCTTCTACAAGAAGTAGAAGAGCTACTGAAAAAAGAAGCTATGGAGGCTGTCCCCCTATCTCAGGTAACAGAAGGTATTTATTCAGTGTACTTCCTTGTACCCAAAAAGGACTTAACCATGCGCCCTGTATTAGATCTGCGCCTAGCGAACAAGTTTGTCAAACCCCAAAAGTTTCGTATGGTGACCTTGCAGGAAGTAATCCCACTGTTATCACAAGGGGATTACATGACAACACTGGACATGAAAGATGCATACTTTCATATTTTAATGTTGCCAGCGCACAGAAAATACCTCCGGTTCAAGATCGAGAACAAACACTACCAGTTCAGAGTACTACCCTTCGGGATAGCATCTGCACCAAGGGTATTCACGAAAGTACTGGCAGTGGCCCACCTGCGCAGGTTATCCATCCCGGTATACCCTTACCTCGACGGCTGGCTCATAACAGGGGATTCTTACGAAACATGCTTCTCCAATACCCAAAAGACTGTAGACCTTTTGTTCCAACTGGGCTTCTCCATCAACGAAAAGAAGTCCAGCTTAGACCCCAGCCAAATCAAACAATTCCTAGGGGCTCTAATTCGAACAAAGGACGGCCTCGTCTTCCCCTCCAACGAGAGGGTCCAAAACATGCTGTTTCAGATCCCCCATTATGTGGCAGGTCGAGAGGTGACGGTACGCCAAGCAATGCGCTTGCTAGGGATGATGGCGTCATGTATTTATTTGGTACCTCACGCGCGCCTGCGCCCAATGCAAGAGTGGCTCAACAGCCAGTGGTGTCAGGCCAGCGGACAATGGGACGATCTAGTGGTGGTCTCGCAGGCCTTGGTTCTCTCGCTACGGTGGTGGACAAAAGAAAACCTGTTATTAGGGAAAACCTTTGCCACACCCACAGTGGAAGCCACTCTAACCACAGACGCATCCCTTACAGGATGGGGGGCTCACCTATCCCATCAGACTGCTCACGGAGCGTGGACTCCGAGCTTAGCATCCAAGCATATAAACCTGCTGGAACTACTAGCGGTGTTCAAAGCACTGAAAGCCTTTCAGGAACACTTACAAGGAAAGACAGTGATGGTCCTCACAGACAGCACCACAGCCATGTACTACCTCAACAAGCAAGGGGCACTCACTCTCCAGGACTGTCCAAGCTGTCCCAGAACATCTGGAAGTGGGCTCTCAAACACATGATCCTACAATCACAACATGTACCAGGGGAACTCAATCTGCTAGCAGACAAACTCAGCAGAGACTTCCCCCTGCCCGTAGAGTACGAATGGCGGTTACAAGAAGACATCGTCTTCGACGTCTTCACACAGTGGGGTTTCCCAGAAATAGACCTGTTTGCAACTCTGGAAAACTCTCAATGCCAAGATTACGCCTCCAGCTACCCCCAGAACCAGTCCAAGGGGAACGGCCTATCGATTCCATGGTCAGGGAAATTTGTTTACGCTTTTCCCCCCCGAATCCCCTTCTCAACAAGATAGTGCACAAGATGCATCAGGAACAAGTTACCATGATACTGGTGGCCCCTATGTGGGCCCGACAGCCATGGTTCGCTCACTTGTTGAAGATGTCTCTATCTCCTCCAGTGAAACTGCCCTACCCGTACAACATGCTGTCACAAGACAGGGGCAGGACACTGCACCCATGCCCTCAGACCATGAACTTAGCAGCCTGGCTCCTGAGGTCATAGAATTTGGACATTTACAACTTCCACAGAGGTGCATGGACATCCTCAGAGAGGCCAGAAAGCCTAACACTCGTCACTGCTATTCTAGCAAATGGAAAATATGTCATCTGGTGTAGAGGGAAGAGTATCAACCCCGTTGACTGCTCTCCCACACAAATTATTCTGTACCTGACCCATTTACTGGACTCGGGTCTAGTATTCAATTCTATTAAAGTACACCTGCCAGCGCTTTCGGCTTACACCACTTCACAACTCAAAGTATTGTGGTGGAAGATCCCAGTGATCAAAGCCTTCATGGAAGGGGTAAAGAGAATACACCGTCCAATAGCAAACCCAGCTCCTGGCTGGGGATCTAAATGTGGTACTCACCAGGCTCTTGGGGTTACACTTTGAACCCATGCACAAGGCAACTCTTAAAGATCTCACTCTTAAGACTGCTTTCCTAATCGCTATTACCTCCATTAGGAGAGTAAGTGAACTACAGGCCCTTTTGGTTTTAGACCCCTTTGTAACAGTTCACAAGGATAAAGTGGTTCTACGCACACACCCAAGGTTCGCACAGAAATTCATCTCCAAATTTCATGTCAACCAGTCTATAGAACTACCAACGTTCTTTCAAAATCCTTCAAATCTAGGAGAAAAAAGTCTGCATACACTTGATGTGCGCAGAGCTGTCATGTTTTACATGGAAAGAACTAGTCCACTGAGAAAGACTAATCAGTTCTTTGTCTCGGTGGCAGCAGGAAGAGAAGGAGATGCAGTTTCAAAATCCACTATATCTAGATGGATTGTACAATGCATCACTCTCCGTTACACTCTTGCTAAGAGAGAACTACCCTTCAAGCCAAGAGCACACTCTACTCGAGGCACTGGGGCATCCATAGCATTCATTGCAAATGTTCCCCTTGAGTCCATCTGCAAAGCGGCAACCTGGAGTTCTGTACACACCTTTACAAAACACTACTGTCTAGATGCCCACTCTAGATCTGATTCCCAGGTGGGACAAGCAGTATTAAGACATCTTTTCTCTACTGTTCCTTCTCACAACCCACCTCCAACTCCGGCTACTGCTCGCTAGTCTATGCACAGCATGTGATTCTAAGCAGATTAACAAACATCAGAAGACAATGCATTACTTACCGTAAAAGCATTTCTGATGGTTGTATCTGCTTAGATTCACATGCGCGCACCCTTCCTCCCCGCTCGGATGGAAGGAACATAGACATCCTTTTCTAGATCTCTCTCTTTTCTGTACTCACTCGCGTCTAGAAGGCTCCCTCAGGGCAGAAAAATACAAACAGAGGGACCTCGACGCGTCACTATAGGGATAATGTTACAGACAAGCCTTGTCGACGTCCCCTTTTCGACTATGAAAAACAAAATGCAATACCGCAGTGACCACTGGATGTCGGACTTATGCACAGCATGTGAATCTAAGCAGATACAACCATCAGAAATGCTTTTACGTTAAGTAATGCATTGTCATTCTTTTACTTAGAAACCTTGAGTCAGTGTTTGCTGTCCTTTGAGTATCTATTTGATACTGCACACTTACTCTTGAGATAAGTCTGGCTGCTCCGCTACTGCTACCACTATAACTGTGTAGTACAGGCTTGTACCAAAGATGAAATTGTACTGTCACTTGTAGTCTTAATTGTGTGTAGCGTTCCCAAAGGGTACAGCATACAATTCTGCCTAACAGTTGTCACTGGGTTGAATCAAACAAGTTCTGTCTGTCGACCTGCACGTTGGACGACGTACTGTCGTCCTCTGCACACCTCGCACACTCAGGGCTGCAGGTATACACATGCTGCACCTATCTGGTGGCCATTGAGGCCTACAGGAACTCCGAGGAGGAGGTATTTTCATACTCTCTGGTAGTCAAGACATCTGGTGGGCCTGACCAGGCCTTATTCACCCATAAAGAAACCACCAGTGTGGGTCCTCAACGTGGTATTGGGCGCCCTGGCAGATAAACCATTTGAACCTTTGGCGTCCGCACATCTGGCTAGTCACCAGTAAAACAGCCCTCCTGGTGGGCTTTACCTCAGCTCTACGGATCATTTAGATCCAGGCGCTAGTGCCTTCAGAACGTTGCCCTTCTTTTCGTAATGTCAAGGTGATGCTTGGAACTCACCCCGCATTCTTACCCAAGGTTGTCTCCTCTAAATGAGGAGATAGTGCTACCAGGGTTCTTCGCTGACACCAAGCATGATGCTCGGCTATCAGGTTTCCAAGGCTTCCATAGCAAAGTGGATGGTTAAAGCCATCAAACAGGCTTACGAGGGGCAGCACAAACCTCCTACAGCAAATATGCAGGCCCACACAATCGGGGCTAAAGCCACGGCAGTTGCTTTCCAGAGGCATTTCCTGTGGCAGGTTATCAACAAGGTGGCTACATGGGCTACACCCTCGGCCTTCTGCAAGCCCTACTGCTTGGATACCGGCTCAGTCTGATGCAGCATTTGGTCAGCCAGTGTTAAGGAACTTGTTTTCTTCAGAGAGCACCTCGCCACCATGGGGATACGTTCAGTTGTACTCCTCCATAAAGTATAGAGGAAAGGAGACGGGATGTAGGAGTATTTATAAGTTACTCACCGTAGTGACCTACAAACTCCTAGTCCATGGCCCGGTTTCCGCCATACAGCTCACCATCCTACCCCCCTAATTAAAATGCTGTCATTAGGCGGTGTTCGTATTGTCGACGCATCAAAGGGGACTGAGTGGTTGCCGGTGGGCGGAGTCAGGGGAGTGCATACTCCTGGGGCCGCGCATCTAAATTTAAAATGGAAGATTTTTCTAGTGATAAAGGTTCAGTCTCCCATCTCTTGCGAGGGACGCCAATACAGTATGGGAGAAAGGGGACGATGGACTAAGAGTAGGTTTGTCTCACCGGTGAGTAACACTTAATTTACCGCACACCCCTCTGCTCCAACATACCCTCTACAAATTATGAGCTTTGTTGGGTTGCAGCCTCATTCTGATTGTGCTCACTGGCATTCGAGATGTGCTGCAGTTGCGTTCCCAGGGTCCCGTCCACCTTTAGATCTCCAGCAGATATTTCCTGACGCAGCAGGGTGGGGCGGTGGAACATCTGGAACAAGCCAAGCTGGCGCTGGCGGCCTGGTTCCTGACCAACTGAGGCTTGATGCCTAAAATTTCGGATGACAACTGGAACATCATTCATTCGGTCCTAGTATAAGAGTAAATGGACTAGGTTCTACCATGGGCTCGTGACAAGGGTCTGGACCTGGTCACCTGTCCCCTGGATGACCACCTACATTTTCTGTACACCTGGCTCATTTTTGAGCTCAGGTGCATACTTGCTGCACTTATTTGGAGGCCATTGGGCCTTAAAAGAATTCCCCTGAGCATGTTTTCTGTGGCAAACCAGAGATTAAGGCGCACCTATAGGGATTGTCTAGACTTTGGTTTCTAACCTCAATGTGGTTCTTGCAGCTCAAGATTTTCGAGCTGATGGCCTCTGTGAACATCCTCTTGGTCTCTGTACATGACGACCATCCCCTACTCGGTCCGGCACTGGGGAAACTTCATACATTAAAACACAAATCAAAATCTATTATGCATGTGTTTTATGCACACACTCTGCCTAAACAAATGCATAATACATGTTGATATATGGCACAAAATGAAAAATGCCATAACCTTGATGTATATGATTGTGACATTTCTTGGTTATAGGCTAGATAGGCAATAAACTGAGTACGTTTCTAATCTTTAAATCATTGAAATAGCAGAAATTAAGGTTAAATAATTGTAACCTGAAGGACAACCCCATGTGTTACAATTTGACATCCGCTTGGTGATACTGAAAAGTTTTACTGGTGGCTCTCACCTCAGCACTGTAAAGACTGGAAGGGGGTGTCTGTACTATGGCAGAGGAGCGGCACAGAGGACCACAGCCAAGATGGTCTAAAGGGTAGTGCTGGTCGAGCAATCGAGGCCTAGCTTCTCAGTAGGTGGTGCAGGCTGGTTCTTAAGTACAGTGTAGTCCCCAAGCCCCCACAAAGGAATGTCCACACCCTGTATTAGTTAAAACCGTCTTTATATAATTAAAGTTCAAAGTTATATAGACAATCAAAATAACTCACTTTGTGCCTAGTTAATCTAAAATGGCAAATATATACAGTTCTAAGTGGTACCACAATTATCAGATTTCATTAAAGTGCATCAACTGTACTCAGGTTAAATGTCACACAAATCACGTAATAAAGGGAACCAACAATCGACATAGGAGGAAAGCAGTTGGTTAGAACAATTGGCAGAATACTGGCCCCTACCACTACACACAGTTCTGTGTGGAGTTACCCCCCCCCCAAAACCTGGGCAACCTGTAAAGTAAAGATATTTCTGAGGCTTGTGGAATCTGCTTAGATCACATGCTGTGCATAGGCCGACATCTAGTGTTAGCTGCGGAGTATTAGTTTGTTTTTCGAAACTCAAATGGGCGTCGACACGGGGCCTGCCAGTAATACTATCCCTAGTGTGACGTCCACTGTACCCATGATCCCTCGCGCGTCTAGAACCCTCAGATTGTTTTTTTTTCTGCCATAATGGTCGGAAGCATCCCGCGGAGTTCCTGGCCTTAGCCACAATTTTGCTAAAATATCTTAATATTTCCCCATTTCTCCACCCCAACGTCGAGCCACCGAAGTTAGACACTCGACGTCGGTCCATAGAAGGAATCAACCGTCGCCAGCTGCATGACAGACTTGGGCCTCAGAAGGCCTCTGGCCTCGGCCCGGGCCTTGGAAGGTCTCTGGCCTCGACCCTGCAAGTAGGGGGAGTGGCACATACTCTACACTCTTATATATAAATATATAGGTACATCTTCTATAAATTCCTACAATCATTGGCCCGCTGCCACAAGGTGCGTATGGAGGGTACCCCTTTCCAATTTTGCCCCAAGTGCAACCGCAAGTACCCTTGGGTTGACACACGCCACCTGTAAACTCTGCTTGCCGAGGGACCGCCCCGAGGCGAACTGCAGTGTGTACTAGGTTTAAACCGAAAACACTAAAGGACCGTTCGATCAAGTGTTGGGCCCACCACGCCAGGCGTCAAGAGGCCATGGCAGCGGAGGGCGCCTTCAGAGATGGCAACGACACTGTGCTTTCGGCGGCGTGGGCAACGTGGCGTCAGACAGCCATGCGCAAATCCCCGACCTCGGAAGGTCGTCCTGCAGGGTGGCTATGGGGAAAACATCCGGCAACACAAGCGCTAACCACACCACTTCCACCAAACCGAAGTCCCACTGAGACTCGATACGCACGTCGAGTTCTCGGAAAGAGGCACACAGAGAACGGTCCACCGAATCGGTGTCCTCTGGGCGTTCTCGATCTAGATCGCCGCATGACTCCAAGCAGCCATCCACGAGTGCCTCTCTCCCTAAGGTAACGGAGGTTTGATCGTCGGAAGACGAAGCCGAACTCTATCCCCAGGCCACACTCCAGGAGTCGGCGTCAACAGACCGCTTAACGGCTGTTCCCGAGTTGCAACCTCCACACTCTAGAGATGGGGACACCACCCCTGAACCTCGACGCCAGACGTCGAAAGGCTCCGTAGGGGCGAATAAACAGAGAAAACACTCTTCCACGCACGGGGAGGGGGGAAAACAACAAAAGAAGCATTCTTCCACACCTCAGAAGCAGTCAGACAGGCAAAAACAAACGGATAAGTCTGTCTTCTGTCATTTTAAAGACCCCTGCACTATCACAGAGGTCCAGCCAGGACTAGACAGGGAAACTCTCCCAGCAAAGAGTCATTCCCAGCTCAAGGGAATGGTCTAATGGCGACAAAGACAGAGTTATGTCTAGGATGTCGTCTTTGGCAGACTTCTATGCCAAGAATCCTGAACACTTCCTCTTATGTACCCCTGACGGGGCTTCACCCTCAGGTTCTAGGGGCCCGATACCCCCAAGTAAGAAGTCCCGGGTTGAAGCACCAACACGGTCTTCGGACCCTTTCCTTATACAGCCCTACTCTCAATGTAATGAGGATCCACACTTTATTGAGGATCCTGATTTGGGCATGTTGGGAGAACAATCTGGGACAGGCTACTGTGGGGATGATGAGGACCAAGAGGAGGAAGAGGAGGACCCAGAAGCCTACAGGGTAGATTCCCCAGTAGACAAAGATCCCCCGGTTACCGACTCCCCGGTCGACAACCAACCCCTCCTGAATTAAGTTCTGTCCAGAGCGGCAGAACACTTCCACATTGACACCCAGGGAGCACAGGAAGAGAGGGACTTTGCCGAAGAATTAGTGGGAGAAAGGAGACCTGTTGCCCAGGCCATCCCTATCCTTAAATCAACATAAAGGAGGATAGACCCTTCCCTTGTAAATCCCAACCTCACCAGGGTGGTAATCCCCAAGATAGAGAAACTTTTCAGGGCAGCCCAATCGGACCCGCTGTACATAAGGGGGCAACTGAAATCGGACTCCCTGGTAGTTAGGAACACACGAAAGAGGGCGGGAACACCCCTGTCATCGTCCGAAGCTCCTCCCAACAAGGAGAGCAAGAAGATTTATGGCTTGGGTAGTAAAGTAGCCTCCACTTCCGCCTACCAGGCAAGGATCGCCAACTCCACCACCCTACTGGCGAGTTACAACTGCTACCAGTGGGAGGAAGTCACAGCACTCATAGACTCTGCCCCAGAACCCTTAAAAGGCCAATTGGCACGGGTTGCGCCGGAGGGAAGAGCCGTGTCCGGTTGCATCTTAAGAGCAACCTTTGATGCCGCGGATAACGCCAGCAGATTGATAGCAGAAAGCACTGTTATCAAAAGACAAGCTTGGTTACGCCAGTCTGGGTTCAAGCCCGAAACACAAGCATCATTAATAGAAAAACCGGTGGAGACAGATCTACTGTTTGGGAAGGCGGTAGAGGACGCCCTGAAAAATGCCAAGGATGAGTACGAGACTCTCAAATCCCTAGGCCAATTAACCAACGAACCCCCGAATCGGAGGGAATGGCAATTACCGTCGCCCACGCGGACAAAATTTCCGGAGAGGAACAAACTATTCTCAGGGGCAGGGTACACCATGGAACAACCAGCAGTCTACCCAGAGTTATGGCAGGGCTAATAAGCGAGGACATGGTAAGGGTAGAAGCAGCCCCAGTAGAGGCGGCGGCACGCCTCCACCAAAACAGTGACATTCCGTTCAGGGTCCCTTCTCACGCATCCCCAGTAGGGGAACGCATTACCAACTTCACCCCAACTTGGGAAGGGTTCACAGACAGATGCTTGCTGTCCACAGTGTCGGCAGGATACTGCATAGAACTGTTAGAGGGTTCCCGAAACCACCCGCCACGTCAAAAAGTACTCATTAGACCACCAGAAGATCCTCCTCGAAGAGATCGCCAATCTTCTAGCAAAGGACGCGATAGAACTCGTCCCGGGACACCAGATAAACAAGGGTATTTATTTAACTTCCTTGTGCCAAAAAAAGATTTGACAATGCGCCCAGTATTGGACTTGAGGCCTGCAAACAAGTATGTCAAGCCCCAAAAATTTCGCATGACTACTCTCCAAGAGGTAATCCCCCTCCTAAAAAAGGGGATTACATGGCAACATTGGACATGAAAGATGCTTATTTTCATATTTCCATGTTCCCAGTGCACAAGATACTTGCGCTTCAAGGTGGACAGTCAGCACTACCAGTTCAAGGTACTGCCCTTCGGTATAGCCTCGGCTCCAAGGGTATTCACCAAGGTACTGGCGGTGGTGGCGGCACACCTACGCCGGGAGGTAATCCCAGTGTTCCCTTATCTGGACGACTGGCTCATCACGGGGGAGACCCCAGTAATTTGCAGAACAAACATTCAAAGAACGATCAACCTCCTCTTCGAATTAGGTTTCTCCATAAACGAGAAAGTCAAGTCTGGTGCCAAGCACCTCCAAACAGTTCTTAGGAACTGTCCTAAACACACACGAGGGGTTGGCCTTTTCATCAGAGGAAAGAATTCGTAATATACTGCTGTAAATTCCCCAATATCAGGCCGGTCGCCAAATAACGGTACGCAAAGCAATGCGTTTGCTGGGCATGATGGCATCATGTATTTACCTGGTCCCCCACGCGCGCCTGCGTCCGATGCAAGAATGGCTGGCTAAACAGTGGTCTCAGGCAAGTGGCCAGTGGGACGATCTAGTGGTCGTTTCGCCAACACTTGTACAAAGTCTTCACTGGTGGACAAGAGAAAATCTATCCAAGGGGAAACCCTTTTATGATCCAGAGATACAGGCGGTAGTCACAACGGACGCATGTCTGTCAGGGTGGGGAGTTCACCATCTCCACCACACAGCTCTACCTGTTGAACCTGTCAGTGCAGATCCAGACTGACAGCACTACAGCCATGTTTTACCTGACCAAGCAAGGAGGGACTCGTTCGCCAAATCTGTCCAAGCTTGCCCAGAAAATGTGGATATGGGCACTAAGATGGAACATCTTCCTGTCATCTCAACATGTTCCAGGGGATCTCAATTCTCTGGCGGATGCTTTGAGCAGAGATCCCCTCCCAGAAGAACACGAATGGTGTCTACACAGAGAAATCGTAGAAGATATCTTCTCTCAATGGGGGTTCCCCACTATAGACCTATTCGCTGCCAGCAAAAACATAGTGCCCAGGATTCGCAACCAGGTTTCCCCAACCAGACTCCTAGGGGAACGCACTGTGGATGAACTAGGTCAGGGATGTTTGCGTAAGCTTTTCCACCAACACCTCATCAGGAAGGTGGTCAACAAGATAAACTGAGAATCGTTGACGCTCGTCCTGGTTGCTCCTATGTGTGCGAGGCAACTGTGGTTCCCACACTTAAGCAGACTAGCGGTGTGCGAATCCATCAAACTCCCGGGCTGGTACAACCTACTGTCCCAGCACCAGGGTCAGAAAGTGCATCCTCAACCCAACTCAATGAACCTGGCAGCATGGCTCCTGAGGTCATAGAGTTTGGACATCTAAATTTGCCGCAGAGATGTATGGACAGCCTAAGAGTCTAGGAAGCCAAACACGAGGCACTGCTACTTTGACAAATGGAGAAGATTTGTTATCGGGTGCCCAAATCAACCCTGTTGATTGCACTCCTTCCACAACTGTCACATACATGCTCCACCTGCTGGACGCAGGGTTGGTTTTTAACTCACTAAAGGTACACCTGGCAGCTCTGTCGGCATACACCACCTCCAATAACAAGGTGTCGTGGTGGAAAGTACCAGTGGTTAAAGCCTTCATGGAAGGAGTAAAGAGACTTCACCCTCCGATTTCTAACCCACCATCAGGATGGGACCTTAACGTGGTGCTAGCTAAACTCATGGGGCCCCCCCATCCGAGCCCATGCATAAAAGCAGTCTCAAACACCTGACTTACAAGACAGCCTTATTAGTAGCAATTACATCAATAAGAAGGGTCAGTGAAATTCAGGCTGTCAGTGCAGGATCCTTTCTTTACAGTCATTAAAGATAAACTGGTTTTACGTACACATCCTAGGTTCTCAACAGTTTATTTCACAATTCCATGTGAACGAGTCCATCGAGCTTCCGGCTTTCTTCCAAGACCCACAAAGCTCGGCTGAGGTGAAACTACACTCTAGATGTGCTTAGGGCGGTCCTATACTATGTAAACAAGACCAGACCGCGAAGGAAAACAGACCAGCTGTCTCCGTAGCTACAGGCAAATAGGGAGATCGCATCTCTAAAGGTGCCATCTCTAAGTGGATTGTTAACTGTCCAGCTGTGTTACTCCCTTTCTGAAAAAACTTTGCCTTTCACGCCAAGAGCCCACTCTACAAGAGGCATTGGGGCCACTCTGGCTTTCATTGCAAATGTACCCCTTGACACCATTTGCAAAGCAGCTACTTGGAGCTCTATTCACACCTTTACTCGGCACTACTGCATTGACACCCATTCCAAGACAGATACTCAAGTGGGACAAGCAGTTCTAAGACACTTATTTGCTCATGACCCTTCTCACATCCCACCTCCTTCTATAACTGCTCGCTAATCTATGCGCAGCATGTGATCTAAGCAGATTCCACAAGCCTCAGAAGGGGTACATTACTCACCGTAATCATATTTCTGATGCTTGTATCTGCTTAGATTCACATGCGACCCTCCCTTCTGAGAGAAGGCGCATGGATGCTTGTAGTCTTATATATCTGCTTGGATTATCTGTACTCGCGCTACTCCTAATGCTACCTCATGTCAGAAAAAATACAATGTGAGGGTCCTAGACGCGTGAGGGCTCATGGGTACAGTGGACGTCACACTAGGGATACTATTACTGGCACACCCTGTGTCGACGCCCATTTTCGAGTTTCGAAAAACAAACTGTAATACTCTGCAGCTTCCACTAGATGTCGGCCTATGCACAGCATGTGAATCTAAGCAGATACAAGCATCAGAAATAAAATTACTGGGAGTAATGTATACCATCACAAGCCCATTCCATATATTCTATAAATTACACTTCTACGTCCCGTCCCCTTTCCTCCATACTTATGGGACATTTCTCCGTCCTGTGGGACAGGACCGGAGCACTTTGTAAAAAGCATCAGAAGTTTTTTTAGAACATATATACTTCCTCTTTCTTGTGCGGGGCCTGGCACGCGGCTGTAACCCCGCCCACCTTGGCTCCGCCCCGTGCATCACTCAGACCTTTTCTCTGCTCGTTCGGGACTGGACGCACTTGCATCCGTGGAAGATTTTCTTCCATTTTTTCCCCTGTGGCTCTCGCTAGCGATCGTGTACTAGTCTGTCGTTCAAACTAGACTTTCCATATTATTCATCGTGTCACCGCCGCTTCGCGAGGGGCGATCCTGATCCTCTTTGTTTAAAGTGTTTGGGTCTGGATCACCGTTGAGACTCCTGTTTTTACTGAGATTCCCTTTCGGTCCGGGCACTTCAAAGTCTGTTGCAGCGGTGGGAGAAGGTGTTTCGACTTACTCCTCCTTTGCATTTTCAGACGTTCATCGACGAAATTAAGCACCGCCCAGTAAGTTCTTTACTTTTCAGAGCACCCAGGCCTGGGGATACCTTTCTGGGTTCCTCCCCGGCCGGGAGGGGCGTTGATCGCTCTGTCACCAGGGATTGCCCGGAGGTGCCCATTGGGCCTAGTAATTGTTTTAATTTGTTTTCTCAGAGGGTCTCCATAAGGGGCCTGTGGATACCGGAGCACGTTCCGAGGCCCCTCCTGTGGAGGCTGCTTGTAGGCCCATTTCTACTGAGTCGTGGGGTACCAGTGCTAGCTCTGAGGCCTCTCTATTGGCTTCCCTCAAAAATAAGACCGGGGTGCGCCTAGAGGCCTTGGTGGGGCTTAGTGTCACCGAACGGATGTTAGAGGCCTGCGTGAATAAGGCTGTTACCGGACCTGGGTCCGATGTCCCTCGTACAGAGGCTAAAGCTACCAACATTTCTGAGAGGCCTGACAAGGCCTTATCGTTGAAGTGTTTTTCTCACAGTTCCCGCTCTTGTGGCAACACCAGATCTGTTGATGGGGGCAAAGAAGGAACATTCTTCTTTTACCGGCAGTGCCAAGGTCCTTCCTGGGAAGGCTTTTTTGGCGGTTGGTATGTCGCAGAAACATTCCAGGCCTCATAGTACCGGCTCGGCCGAGGTTCCTTGTGTCAAGGCTAAAGTTAAGACCCCTGATCCATCGACCGGGTCCCCTGCCTCACTTTCTCACGTGCCGCAGGTCCCCTCAGGCGATGACAAAATGGTGCCCGTTCCCGTCACGACCGCGTCGGCCATTTTGGGTGCTACCCTACAACTACGCCATTGGCCTCAGGTGTAGGGCTTGGTTCCGTGGGTGAACATTAAGTTCCTTATGCACATCCTTAACGGCCAGCTTATGATTGGAATGCCCGGATGCCCCTTCCACACAAGGTTTCGTTGCCTGCTGGGTCGGCACCCTTGATTTATGTGGATACGTCGGTGGAGGGGCCGGTGTGGCATCCTTCCCTGTTACGTCCCTGGAATTATTCCACTCATGAGAGGCGGCCTCTGGTTCCAAAACAGTCCCCGGAGAACACCTTGTTCGGCAAATTTCAAACGCTCATGCGTACTGTCCCCATGAGGGAATATTTCAAAGGGCTTTTTAGGGAGATATGTCCGCCCGCACCTCCGGCTCCACCCGTACCTCCGGTGGTTCCGCCGGTGCCTCCCTTGCCTACAGTGCCTTCCCCGACTCTTCCGCCTTTACCCTCTTTGTCCCCCATGGACAAATCGGCGCCCGACACGGTTCAGCAGGTTCCTGACCTGTCGGATGACGCGCAAGGCGTTCAGGACAACGAGGACCTGCCCCGCATTATCAAAGCTTTTCATGACTGGGTACTAGACATGATGTGCTTCTTGGATGTTCCGGTGCCCGAGGAACCCGCTCCGCAGGAGGATGGGCTTTCTGGGGCGTTCACCCTGTCTCCTTTGGAGCCTACCGGCCTGTTCGTTCTGGCCAAGGTCCGCAGGGTCTAGGAAAAGCCACACTCTGGACTTTTCGTCAATAAGAAAATTGACGCACGATACAGGCTGCATTCTTCGGAAGTGGTGGCCCTGTCGTCTTGTCTGCCCCCCTCCTCCACAGTGGTGGCTGCGGCCACTTTGCAGTCCAGGCCTGCAGCAGCCTCTTCCACGACGGCTACTCAGGTTCTGGGAAAGGAGGATAAGCTCCTTGACTCCCTTGGGAGAAAGATTTTCGCCAACTCGGCCTTGCAGCTCAGGGAGGCCAATGCTGAACTGGTGTTAGCGGGGGCTAATATGCAGATGTGGAAAGGTCTGTCAGAGTTTGGAGTTCATTCCGGTCGAGAAGCTGGAAGACTTCAAAGCGGGTTTATCCGACGCCAGGGTCTTCTCCCAGGATCTTCTGGACGCTGCGGCTCATCACATAGACACCTCGGCTCGGGGCCTTATGCTGGGGGTTGATACTTCACGGCAGGCGTGGCTGCATGCTACCAAATTCTCAAAAGTAGTGCAGGACAAGCTGTTAGTCCTTCCCTTTGATGTTAAGGACTCTTTCATTCTACAACAGATGTAGAGCTGACCACGACGAAGGATAGCACTCAGACAGCTAAGTCCTTGTCAGTCCTGGTTAAAACCCCTTTCAAAACCCAGAGACCGTTGTCGCAAAGCTGACCCTCCTCTGGCTTTAGGCACTTCCTAGACTGGAAATCTTGCAGAGTGGATACCCCTTTGGGGAATAACCGCCAGAGCCAACAACGGACTCGGTTTTTCTCCCGCTCCTCAGCCTTCTCCTCCGGTTCAGGTGGCAACACCACCGAGAAACCTACAAAATGAGGGTTCTCCATGCTCGCACGAGCCCCCGGTGGGAGGACGCATCGTGTCTCCTTGGGAGGCGTGGCAGACCATCACCGAAGATAGGTCGGTCTTGTCAGTCGCTCAGGTGGGCTTCCGCTTACCCCCTACCCCACCTTCCAACCCTCCTTTCCAGCTGTCGGGCTCGCCCTCCCTCAAAGCCAAGGTTCAGAAAATTCTGGACCTCAGAGCGGTAGAACCCGTTCCCCTTGGCGGTTTCTGTTTAGGGTGCCCAAACCCAACAAGGCTGACCTTCACTCCATCCTAGACCTTTCCCGGTTCAATCTTTTCCTACCCCAAGAGAAATTCAAAATGATTGCGCCCGGCCAGATACGGTCCTCCTTGCAAATGGGAGATTGGCTCACCGTGGTGGATCTTCAGGATACATACATGCATATTCTGATTTGGAATCCACACAGGAGATACCTCCGTATCTCTTTGGGAGAGGAGCACTTCCAGTTTCAAGTGCTTCCTTTCGGCCTCAGCTCAGCGCCGCGTGTCTTCACGAAGATGTCGGTGATTGCGGCCTATCTTTGTCTGCAGGTTGTCCATGTGTATCCGTATTTGGACGACTGGCTCTTACGCAGTCCTAGGCCGCTGAAAGCAGCGGGCAATCTTCAGTCTCTCTTTCAGCTCCTGTTACATCTTGGGCTGTCGGTGAACTGGTGGAAATCTTCCATGATGGTCTCGCAGGACTTGATTTTCCTGGGTTTTCACTTGAACACGATTGACTGCAGAGTGTACCTGACCGGGGACAGAATGGCGGATCTGTTAGTCACATGTCAGATGTTTGCGCAGTCTGAGAGCATGTCGGCCTGGTGGTTCCAGAGGCTTCTGGGCCTCATGGCCTTGTGCGTGTTGGCTCTTCCTCTTGCTCGTCTCAAAATGAGGCGGACTCAGATGGCTCTTCGGAGTTCTTGGAGTCAGGCTGTGGACCCGGATTCCAAGCTGATAATTCCGGCTTCCATGAGAGTGGACCTGGAATGGTGGCCATCTCTCAGCATCCTGTCGGTGGGTGCGGGGTTGCAGGACCCAGCCCCTACGGTGACTATCACGGCAGACTCCTCCCTCCTGGGGTGGGGTGCGACATTAGATCCTCTTCAGGTCTTGGATCTCTGGGCGCCTCAGGACAAGCTCCTCCACATAAATCACTTGAAGCTTCTGGTGATCTTCCTAGCGCTCAGAGCATTGACCGTTCATAGCCACCAAGGTGGTCCGCATACACACGGACAATATGGTGTCGATGTATTACATCGACAAGCAAGGGGGAAACAAGTCTCCCACTCTCATGGATCTGTCCATCCAGATTTGGGAGTGGAGGGGGGGGCTGGGAGCCTCCTCTCTAGGGAATGTTTTTTAGATTCCATGGCACAACATGAGCTTACGCCTTCCCGCCTCTGCCTCTAGTCCACCAAGTAATTTGAAAGCTGAAGAACTCGGTGAACTGTTCCCTTCTACTCATAGCCCTGTGGTGGCTGGCCAGGTTTTGGTCCTCAGAACTTCCAACACCTGTCGGTGTATCCACCGATCCGGTTACCAGTGACCCCCGATCTTCTTTATCAGGGAGAATAGCAGCTGTGGAACCCCTCACCACAATCGCTCAGCTTGGTGGCATGGTGACTGAGTTCAAGTCTTTAGAACATCTTAACTTGTCTGCGGATAACATGCATATTATTCAGGCAGCCAGGAAACCCTCGACTAGGTCACAGTACAGAAGCAAATGGCTCAGGTTCTGTCATTGGTGTTTGGACAAGCAGTTGGACCCAAGGGGGGCTACAATTGACACGGTGCTGTCCTTTATATCCTTCTTAGCGGAGTCGGGTGTCCATGTTCTGTCATGCAGAACTTACCTTTCAGCGGTTTCTGCTTACCTTTCTACGGACCAATGCTTTTACTTTGTGTAATCCAATGGTTAAGGGGCATTTTGCTGGTTTGACACGCCTCTATCCTCCAATTCATAGTCAGCACTCGTCGTGGGATCTAAATGTAGTCCTGACGGCGTTGTAAGCCTTTCGAGTCAATTGCCACGGTGGACCTCAAGTACCTGTCCTGGAAAGTGTCCTTTTTGGTCGCCGTTACGTCAGCAAGGCGGGTGAGCGAGCTCCAGGCTTTGTCGGTGGAGCATCCCTTTTTGGTCTTTCGCAAGGTTAAGGTTGTCCTACGGACGAATCTTGCTTTCCTGCCGAAGGTGGTATCTGAATTCCATCTCAATCAGTCGATCTCCCTGACAGTCTTTTTTCCGAACCCTACCTCAGAGGCAGAAAGGGTTCTGCATTGTCTCGATGTCAGAAGGGCTCTTAATTTCTGTCTGGACAGAACTTCCGAGCTTAGGAGTTCTTCCTAAATGTATGTGACTTTTGGTAACTCTCAGGGTAAGCAGGCGTCTAAGGCGACTATTTGTCGGTGGGTCGCTGCCTGCATTACGGAGTCTTTCACCGTCCAAGGGCTGAAACATCCTAAGGGTATTCATGCACACCTGGTGCTGGGCAAGGCAGCCGCGGTTGCTTTTCAGAAATGTTCCCTGGGAGTCCATCGCTAGGGCAGGTACTTGAGCCTCCCCATCAGATTTTTGTAAGCATTCTTGTCTAGACAAGGGGTTTATTTTTTCCACCTGGTAAGAGTGTGACCCCTTTTTCTCTCTTGCGTGTTTTGCCATGTGTATTTGTACTGTGTGATCTTGGGCTCTGGAGCGACACCACTCTGTGAGCCCCACTTATGTGTTACACAGCACCTTCCGTGCAGTGACACAGGGTTGTCTTTGAGACGTCCCTCTGACACCATTTTTCTGGGGCTGACTACTGTCCCCCAGAAACAGGTGAAGTTGCCGTTTACTTTATCTAGTCATTTAAAACTACAGACCCAGTGCACCCCATCTTACATGGAGTATTGGAAAGCGTTAGTTCCTATCCCTTTTTGTCTGTGCCTCTCGAAGCTTTTTTTTTTCTCTTAACACTAAGACTTGGCTGGTGGCAGTGGTATCTACCCTAACTTCTCTACCACGATTATACTATAGAAATGTGGTACTATTTTAGGCTATTATATTATCTTCAAACTTAAACCTGCTTGACCAAATACTTTTTATTTCAGCTCCGGTTCGGTTTTATCGCCATTTCTTTTCGTTAAAGTCCTTCTTGTGTTTTACTTTGCGTGGCAAACCAGTTTTGCCTCCTTTGTTCGCCCTCCTTTGGCGGGCTTCTGTCCAGAAGCCCTCCTTTGGCGTCTGGGTGTCTAGGGGGGCTGAATGTGAGGAAGGGGTTTAGTCACCCCCCTGCACAGTGTCTCCTTGGAGACCCAAGTCACACTTTGTGTCGATTGGCTGAGGTGGTTGTCCGGGCCGGACTACCCCCTCTGCTGAGTGATTGACAGCCAGGCTGTGTGAGGGCATGACTCTTGAGCTGGAAGTCACTCGCCACTGGAACTGCAAAGAACCGAAGAGAAGCGGAGAAGAAGACAGCTGCTGCAACTCCCGAGTTCCGGTGAAGCCCTGCTGCAGTCCTGAGCTATCTACCTTTCAACGACAAGAAAAGATCCAGTCTGGAGTAGTCTTCCCTTGAGCCTGGTGGGATCAACCAGCTCACCTTCCACAGGCAGAGGATCCTCTTCTTGGTAGAAATAGCTGCACACAGTTGTAGTGATCTGGATAGCCATCTGAAGAGCCTCTCCTGTTTTAAAGGAGCGCACCTTTTGTTCACTGTTGCTTTTGCTGCTGCTGGCTTCATCCCTGGTAGTGCATATCTCTCCAGAGATCATCCTTCTTGTCCCCATGACTGAAACTTCATGAACCGTGAGTGTGCAGGAACAACTGCCATGGCACCAGCTCTTCATATGAATAAGGTACTATATCCGACTTCGAGGAACTAGGGTGAACCCTTTTCTCCTCACCACAAGCCTGTCCTTGTCTTCCTTCCCTCGAATCGTGAACTGTTTTTACCTTGTGATAACCCCCGGTAACGTCTTTGTTTCACAACACCGGTCTGTCAAATCCAAAGATACTTACCTTGAATTGTTCTGCACAAAGGGAATTGGTTGTGTAGTGTATTTTGAAGTGTGGTTTTAATTTAATCAAAGTGAAGTGTTTTGTGGATAAATGTACTTTGACTTTTTAACCAGAAACCTTGAGTCAGTGTTTGCTTGAGTCACAGTGATTGTAGTCCTTTGTGTAATCTCTACTACTGCTAATTTGCTCTTGAGAGAAGTCTGGCTGCTCCGCTACTGCTACCACTATAACTGTGTAGTACAGGCTTGTACCACAGGTGAAATTGTACTACCGCCTGTAGTCTTAATCTTGTGTAGTGGTCCCTAAGGGCACTGCCAAGGATTCTGCCTAACAAGTAATTACTGATGAAGACTGGGAGGATCAGTTTGAAGACTACAATCGTCCTAGAAATTCAAAGGTTTTACAGCTGCTTGTACTCCGCCCAGTCGCGAGCCACAAAGGCGGATATAGACTAATTCATGGACGTGGTGGGTTTATATTGGTGCTGCTATGGGCAATGGGAGTGGCTGAATAGACCATTAACATTGGAGGAGGTGGTTGAGGGCCATTAGGTCGTTACCGGGTGGGAAGGCCCCTAGCCCAGATGTCTTCACAACCGAGTTTTGTAAAACTTATGTGACTAAACTAACGCGGTACTTACTGCAAGTTTACCAGCAGACAGTCGCCGAGGGCCGTCTCCCGGAGTCCCTCAGAGAAGCTGTGGTTGTTGTATTTTTAAAACCTGGTAAACCTGCCCGGGATTGCTCCTCGTATTGGCCGATCTCGCTTATTAATATTGATAATAAAATATTGGCCAAGGCACTGGCAGCTAGATTGGCGCCGCTGCCAGTGCCTTACCACCCACTCTTACCTATGGTTTGCTATGTGTTTCTACCTGTTTTTGTGATTGTGGACTCTGAAGTACACCACTTCAGTAGCCCCCTTCTTTGTGTCTCACACAGCACCTTCAGTGCCATGGCACAGGGTTGTCTTTGAGACTTCCCTCGACTCCTTTTCTGAGGCAACTGTCCCCCAGAAAAGGGTAAAGTTACCATTAACTTTACCAAGTCGATCTACCACAGATGCAGTACACCCCATCTGATATTGAAGTACTGGAAAGGGTTAATTTGTATCCCTTTTTATCTGTACCTTGAGCATTGTTTCGCTCTTTTAACACTAAGACTTGGCCGGTGGCAGTGGTATTTACCCTAACTTTTCTACCGCGATTATATTAAACGCGGTACTGTTCTTGGCTATTATATTAGCCTCGAACATAAACCCGCTTGATCAAATCATCTTTCTTTTGCCTCCGGTTCGGTCTATTCGCCATTTCTTTTTGTTAAAGTCCTTCTTGTGTCTGTCTTTGCGCGGCAAACTAGACACTTGGCGGGCTTCTGCTCAGAAGCCCTCCTCAAGGCACCTGGGTGTCTAGGTGGGATGAATGTGAGGGAGGGGTGTAATCACCCTCTGCACAGGGTATCCTAGGAAACCCAAGTCACACTTTGTCATGATTGGCCAGGGTAGTTGTCCGGGCTGGACAACCCCCCTGCTGGGTGATTTACGACCAGGCTGTGTGAATGGGGGTTTTGCGCATAAAAGGCAGGTCTCTTGGGCTAGAAGTCAGAGAGTCGCCTCCGGAACTACAAGGAAGAGAAGCAGAGAGAACGACGGCTGCTACAACTACCCCGTCCTGGTGAATCCCTGCTGCAGTCCTGAGCTATCAGCCCTTCAACGACTCCGAGAAGATCCAGACCAGAGTCTTCTTCCCTTGAGCTTGGTGGGAATAACCAGCTCATCTTCCACAGCCAGAGGATCCTCTTCCTTGGTCGAAATCGCTGCACGCTGCTGTAGTGGTCCCGATAGCCACCTGAAGAGCCTCTCCTGTTTTTAAGGAGCGCACCTTTAATTCCTCGTCGCTGCTGCCTGCTTCATCCCTGTGTGGTGCAGACCCCCTTCAGACATCCTCCTTCACAATGAAGCTCCAGGAATCGTGGGTCTGCAGGAAACTAACAGGAAAAACTACCAGGGCATCAGCTGCACCATTGGAATAAGATACTGTGTTCTACTTGAGGAAACTGGGTGAACCCCTTTTCTTCATTTCCAAGTCTTGCCCTTGTATTCCCTCCTTATAACTTTTGCTTCTGAATATTGACAATATCGAAGTACTTTTGGCTACGTTGAATCGTGAACCACCTGACTGTGTGATCTTCGGCAACAGGCCCCGGTGTCTTTCGACCCTGGCTCCGGCCCTTTGACTTTTGAACTCCTGTCTTTGAGTGTTTCTCGATTCTGCCTGCCTAACCAAAATATTGCCTGTGATTATTGCTTCCAACTACCTCTGGGTATCTCAAGTGCTAAGTGTCTTTGCCCCGGTAGCATTTATTTAGTAGACCAAACTGTCAAAAAGTGATCACAAGCGTATTCGCGGTAACATGTTTTGTTAGTAACACCGGTTCATTCAAACTCAGGGTACTTACCTTGAGACTTAGTGTACAAAGAGAATTGGTTAGTTGTAGTATATTTAACGTGTGGTTTTTATTTGAGTTTAATAGAAGTGTTGTGTTTATAACATATGCTTTAAAAATGTACTTACATTTTTTTTACCTGAAACCAGTCAGTGTTTGCTTGAGTCACAGTAATTGTGTTCCCTTTGTGTAATCTCTGCTACTGCTCACATACTCTTGAGATAAGCCTGGCTGCTCCACCACTGCTACCACTCTTGACATAGTCGTACAGGCTTGTACCAAAGGTAAAACTTGTATTGCCACCTGTAGTCTTGTGTGTAGTGGTCCCTAAGGGCACTGCACAGGATTCTGCCTAACAAGGTGTATGAGGGGGGGGATGGGCATATGGACTGCATCTACTGCCTTTACCCCCATCACTCTGCCAACTCTTACAGGATTTGTACAGGTTTTAAGGTTCTAAAACAAAGAACCACAATCGTCGGTTGGTTTGTTGGCTAAATGATGGCTCCTACGCCGCCTAAGAGGTGGGGTCGGTCCGGCGCTTGTCATCTAAGCGGCCTGTACAGGTGGCGGATCATCGCCGGGCGGCGTCGGCCAAGCCTCCAGCTTAGAAATCTCGTCCTGCTCCTGGGTCGGAGGTTGCGAAGAGTGGTGGAACCTCTCCGAGTAAGCAACTGTCGAAGGGGGCGGCTTCGTCCAAACATGGTCGGTTGGACCATACCCGAGGTCTGGTGGTAGGCCCGAGAAGTCTGCGTCTCTGGAGAAGGCCAGGGAAAGACTAGTCGTCGAAGCGTTCCTCTTCAGGGGACCATCACAAGTTGTCCTCTAGTAGGGAGTGTCCTAAGCACCGGTCCAGCACTGCTAAGCAGGCCGGTTTGCCTGGGAAATCTGCACTGCAGGTTGGCGGTTTCCGACGACATCCGTGTCGACGGAGGGGGGGGGGGGGGGGGGTTGTGTCGTCGACTGTTATTCTGCCATCTACGATACAGTTGTCGACGGTTGGGTCATCAGCTCCGGCGAAGGCAGGGTTTGATAAAGGCCTGATGCTTTCCTCGTCTAGGATGTATTCTGACTGATTGGTGCCGACGAGTGACGTGTGGCTGGCTGATGCCGGACGCCACTCTATTTCATGAGGCGGCTGTTTTTCAGTGTCCTTGGAGGTGGACGACGACTGTGAGCTGGTGTTGGGGTCGTCGGCCTTGGGGCTGCAGTGTGTTGGACCTTTGACGTCGGGGGGGCCATTGGGGCTGGTCAGACTAGTTAACCACTGGTGAACCCGCAGGCTATGTTGTTGCTCCAGGTTCTCTCTGCACTGCAATCCTTGTTGGGCCAGCTGGATTTCAGATTGCCCCCTCTGAATGTGGTTCCAGTGGGGCCTGTCGTGGACGCTACTGGTGTTGCACCACGTTCGTTGGCTACGGCTGGGTTGCCTCTGCCGTGGAGAGAAGATCGTCCACGTTCCTGCCCTGAGAAGGGTGAGCTGTCTGAGTCGGACAGTGGGCCTCGAGAGACCATGTCTACTGACTCTTTGTCACCGACGAGGGACACGGTGTGGGATGCGGACGGGGAGGTGTAACAGTCTCGTAGTCTGGCGCAACCATCCCCTCCCGATGTGGGGGAGTTCCATGCCATGATGGCTAAGGCCGTGTGTAGAATTTGGATTGACTTCTGAGGAAAAGCGGAAGGAGTGCTTCCTGTTCGACCACATGGGCAAGAGATGGAAAGCTGTATTCTCCGTGCCTATACTTGACCACGTGTGGCAGGAGGGTCTGCGCACGGTGCAACATCCCTTTTCGGAACTGGCTGTCAAAGGGAGGCTGGAGAAGAAGTTTGAGGCCCCGGACTCTACCTTGAAGTGCTTAGTGTCGCAACCCACTCCGGAGTCTGTGGTGTCGGCGGTGGCTAGCCATAAAGCCCATAGTCGGCACAAGTGTTACTCCTCCAGACAGTGACGCCAGGAGACAGGATGCCTTTGGGAAGAAGGTTTTGACTGTTGGGGCAACGACAGTGAAAGCGGCCAATTCCTTAACGATCATGGCATGCTATGATCGTGAGATGTGGCATCGGCTAGCACCTTTTTTGAAACATCTGCCGGAGGAGCACTGTAAGTCTGGCATGCTTTTGGTGCGTGAAGGGGAGGAAGCTTCCAATCAGTATATATATTGCCGTTGACCTAGTGGATTCCGGCTTTAAGCAGATTAACAACTGCATAGTGCTGCGCCGCCAAGCCTGGCTTAAGTGCCCAGACTTTCGGCCTGAGGTGCATTATAAGGTTCTGGACATGCCCTGTGAGGGGGAGCAGCTGTTGGTGAGAAAATTGATGAGGCCCTCAAGGGAATGAAGGAGGACTCAGACTGCTACATTTTTGGGAGCTTTGCAGAATGGGCGCTCTTTTTCGTCAGTTCCGAGGGGCTTCGGGAATGCCCGGTTTACTTCCAATAGAGTTCCGAGGGGCTTCGGGAATGCCCGGTTTACTTCCAATAGAGTTCCGAGGGGCTTCGGGAATGCCCGGTTTAATTCCAATAGAGACCGGGGTTACGGTCGGTCTCGGTATTACTCCCGGGGGTATAGGAGGTCGGCGCAGAAGACTCTGGACGTTCAGGCGGCCTCCTCCAAAGGGAAACTGGCTAAGCCACGTCAATGACTGTCTTCAGGAGAATTTGCTGGGGGGCAGGGTGGCAATGCACATGGACGAGTGGTGCAAGATTACGTCGGACCGTTGGGTGTCGGACAGGGTGTGTCTGTGCCACTCGCTGGAGTTCAAGTGTTCCCCGGTTTCCATTCCTCCAGTGTATGCCGTGCAACCTCACCTTCACATCCTGCGTCAGGAGGTTGTACTTTGGCTACAAAAAGGGGCTATAGAATTGGTTATGGTGGCTGAGAGAGGCCAGGGGTTTATTCTCGTTACTTTGTGATGAATAAACCCAACGGCAAGTGGCAGCCCATTCTGGATCTTCAGGCGTTGAACAAGACTCTGCAACGCCTGAAGTTCAAGGTGCTCATTCTTGAGGTCATTCGGCCGGTGCAGCCAGAGGAGTTTCTGGCACCGTTGGATTTACAGGACACGTACTTCCACAGTCCCATGCATCGAAAGCACAGCAAGCTCCTGCGGTTTGTCGTAGGAAAAGATTAACAGTTTCGGGTACTCCCGTTTGGTTTAAAGTAGTCACCCAGGACGTTTACAAAATGTTTGGTGGCGTCTAGGTGTCAAGTCGCACTTTGCCATGATTGGCTGAGGTGGTTGTCCCGGCTGGACGACACCCCCCGCTGCGTGATTGACAGCCAGGCTGTGTGAATGGGGGTTTTGCGCATAAAAGGCAGGTTTCTTGGGCTAGAAGTCAGTCGCCTCTGGAACTACAAGGAACCGAAGAGAAGCAGAGAGAACGACGGCTGCTGCAACTACCCCGTCCCGGTGAAGCCCTGCAGCTGTCCTGAGCCATCTACCCTTCGCCGACTAAGAGAAGATCCAGTCCGGAGTCTTCTTCCCTTGAGCCTGGTGGGGATAACCAGCTCATCATCTTCAGCCAGAGATCGCTGCTCACTGCGGTAGTGGTACGGATAGCCACCTGCTGAGGCTCTCCTGTTTTTAAGGAGCACACTTTTTCATTGTCGCTGCTGCCGGCTTCATCCCTGTGTGGTGCAGACCCCCTTCAGACATCCTCCTTCACAACGAAGCTCCAGGAATCGTGGGTCTGCGGGAAACCAACAGGAACAACTGCCAGGGCTCCAGCTGCATCGTGGAAATAAGGTACTGTGTTGTACTCGAGGAATCTGGGTGAATCCCTTTTCTTCATCTCCAAGGCTCGTCCTTGTCTTCCCTTCTTATAACTTTAGCTTCCGAACATTGACAATATTCAAGTACTCTTGGGCTATACGGAATCGTGAACTGTTTAACGGTATGATCTTCGGCGCAGGCCTCCGGTGTCATCTAAACCTGGCTCCGACCCTTTGACTTTTGAACTCCTGTTTCTCAGTTTCTCGATACTGTCTACCTAACTTAAATATTGTCTGTGATGTTTGCCTCCAACTCCCTCTGGGTATCTCAGGTGCTAAGTGTGCTTTTGCCCCGGTAGCATTTCATGTCACGGATACATGTTTATTTAGTAGACCAAACTGTCAAAAAGGGATCGCAACTGTATCCGCGATATCGTGTTTTGTTCATAACACCGGTACATTCAAACACAGGGTACTTACCCCTCAGACTTACTGTACAAAGTGAATTGGTTAGTTGTAGAATATTTGACGTGTGGTTTTGTTTAGTTAATAGAGGTGTTGTGTTTATAACTGATGGTTTTAAAATAAATGTACCTCTATTTTTTACCTGAAACCTTGAGTCAGTGTTTGCTTGAGCCACAGTAATTGTGGTCCCTTTGTGTAATCTCTGCTACTGCTCATACTCTTGAGATAAGCCTGGCTGCTCTGCTACCACTATAACTTATTAGTACAGGCCTGTACCAAAGGTAAAACTTGTATTGCCACCTGTAGTCTTAATTGTGTAGTGGTCCCTAAGGGCACTGCATAGGATTCTGCCTAACAGGAAGCAGCAGGGGCGGGGCTATTTATACCCTACGTCCTATTGGTGGGGACTTTGTACGTTGATAGGACACTAGTGTCAAAGTTTTCCATCGGAAAACACCAAGTTAAAATGACCAGAGGTTCCCAGCCTGACGACTGGGAGTATTCACAGCATGTGAATCCATGAAAGATACCAACGCTGGAGAAATGGAGTTACAGGTAAGAAACTACTCCCTTATCCTGCCTTAAAGTGAACACCAGTAAGTCGGTCATATTTCCGCTAACCGCGACAACGGCTCAGTTCCAAGACAAATGGGGCTTCCAATGGGAACTAATCAGTACCAGATACCTGGGGTTCAAAATAGCCAGGCAGGTTGGGGTGGTCTACCGTAGGATTTTTTTTTTTTGGACACACTCGAGTCTACCAAATCTGCAATGCTCGGGTGAGATTCACTCCCACTCAACCTTTATGGTAGATTCTCTGTAGTTAAGATGACCATTCTGCCCCGGTTTCTGTACATATTCCTTAATGTGCCTATTGTAGTGCCTAAGAAATATTTCTGGGTCCTCCGTTCAGCTGTATCTAGTTTTATTTGGGCTGGAAAAGGGCTTGAATCTCGTGGGACCAACTGGTGGCACTCGTTCGGGAGGGGGGCCTGGCCTTGCCAGATTTCGAATTATATTATACAGTGGCACAGGCTGGCTTTCTGCGCTACTGGTATGGAATGGTGGCTGAGCGTCGGCATGTAGAAATAGAACGATTGCTTGCGTCTCCAGCACTGTTACGAGCAGTTGTACTGAACGCACCTAGCCAACCACGTACGGTCCGGAATATGGTCGATCTGACATGCAGGGCCAGGGTCCGTCTGGAAAAGAAACCTAGTGGGGATGTATTGTATTCACCAGAACTTCCAGTTAGATACATTCCAGGCATCCCCCTGACCAGTGAAAAAGGTTTTGTAGCGATGATGAAAAAAAGACTGAGTATGTTAAAATCTGGTGACCTGTTTCCAAATGGGAGGTTTATAACCACTGACCAACTGAGGGAGAGAAGGGGCCCTGTCTTCGCTAGATATATTCTTGTATTGTAGGATACGGGTGACGCTACAGAGACTGTCTTTCCCCGTACAACCGCACGTGACAGACATGCTTGATTTGACAATACATGGGAGCGTGGGGCGCCGTGTGACATCCACACTGTATGCATGGGCTCTGAAGGACAGGGTGGTGGCTGTGACAACACCACGGGAGGTGTGGGAGCAGACGCTGGGCAGGGAGGTATCAGCCGCCACGTGGGGTTACTGTTGCGAGTTGACTCTGCTCTAGATTCAAGTTAATTCATTCTAACTTCTTACACCAGTATTACTATTCCCCAGCCCAGTTGAAAGAATATTTGTTAGGGAGAATTCTCATATTATGTCTAATTTCCCTTACCTATAGAGTCCCCCAGCAGCTTTGCTGGATTTGAAGGGTTTGTTTCTTTTCTCTTGGTAAGAGTGACTCTTTTTCCCACTCTTCGGTCTTTTTTGCTATGTGTTCTAGGCTATTTTTGTATTTGTCTATGGGGTTTCTCTCACCTCCATAGGAACCATCTTTATCCACATGTGTTACACAGCACCCTATGTGCAGTGACACGGGTGTCGTAGCGACCCCCAAACATAGACTCCATACCCTGGGACTGACTGTCTCCCAGGGCATGTAAAGTCCCCATTGACTTTACTAGTCAATTGTTTTGAACTAAACCAGTACAACCCATCTTCCTATGGAAGTACTGGGAAGGGTTAATCGTTTTACCCTTATGTTCATTTTCGAGAGTGTACCGTACAGTCACTCTCGAAGCTTCTGGCTGGTGGCAGTGCCTACTACTGTAAATTTTCGACCGTGAATATTTCCCTATGGGATTTTCCCTTTGAGGCTACCACAGCCTCAAACATACCGCCAGTGTATTTTAATATTAACTTTACTCTGGTAGGTTTTTATTGCCAGAACTTTAATATAACTTCTTTCTCGTGTCTTTTTCTAAACTCCTAACCCAGGTCGGGGATCCTTTGTTCGTCCATTTGGCGGGTTTCTGCTGAGAAGCCCTCCTTTCGGCACCACTGAGTCTGGGGTGGGTCCATTGTGTGGGAGGGGGAGTAGGGCCCCTGGACAGGGTTGCCTCAGCAACCCATGTCGTACTCTATCCTGATAGGCTGGAGGGTCTCCCGCCAAGGATCACCACTCCACTGTGTGAATGACAGCTAGGCTGTATGAATGGGGCTCTTTTTGCATAAAAGCACGGTCCTGAGGACTGGAAGAGCAAGACGTCGCCACTGGACTTAAGAAGCCGAAGAGGAGAGAAGCCAAAGACCGCTGCAACCACTGAAACACCGGTGAAGCCCTGCTGCAGCGTCTCACCACTTCTCTCCACACAAAGAGATATCTTCATCTGCAGGAGCCTTCTTCCCTTGAGCTGGTGGGGCCAGCCAGTTTGCCAATCGCCTTCCCGGACCTGCCTTGGTCGAATCACCAGTACCCTGTACTTGGAGACTGGATAGCCAGGCACCCGTCCACCCAGACCGCGATTTAAAGGAGCGTACCTTTTATTTGTCGGGCAGCACTGCGGCAGGTTTCATCCCTGGATAGTGCAGTAACTCAAACCTTCCTCCACGACGAGAGCCCCTCTTCCTCTATTGGATGCCCCGAACTGCAGGAACTACCAGGAACAACCGCCACCGCAGAAGCCACTTCTTCATTTTAAAGGTGCATTGTTCTGCCTGGCAGCCCTTTCTTCGCGGTAGGTCTAAAGGTGTTTTTAAATCCTTTACCTACCTGTTGGGTTGGCCACCCCTCTCTTAACATTGTCTTTCACCTTCTGCATCCACCTTTTCGAAATAGTTAACCGAAGACCTGACTGCTTCTACAAGAACATTTTGCTCCTGGGCCCTTGCCCTGTACCACTGACTCTTCCACTGACTCTTCCACAGGCCTACTGACTCTGGTTACATTTGTTAGAACTGCCTTCTTTAGATTGCTTCTCCATTAGAACTGTGTTGGTGCACCTACTTCTTATAACTACCATTTACTTCCCCTTTTTAAAACTTGTGAAATGCCATTTTGCTCAGTTTTCATTAGAGTATTTCCTATACTGATGCACTGTATTGCTTAAACTGGCCCACAAGCTTATGGGAAGTGTTGCCAGGGTGTGTAAGAAGATTTTTCTGTATAACTTGTGCTTTCCCTCCCTTGTGAGAAATTGCTAGAGTATCCCTTGTGTGTGGTTTTCACCGTGCCGTTTTGCTCATTTTTCACTCTAGTTCACTTGGTCTACAATTTAACCAGGGATTGTGTTTATTTTTCTTTGACTTATTTCTAACTTGCTTGATGACCTTGATAAATGTGTTTTCCTAGAAGTGTATAAAATAAATATATATCTTTTTAATACAAAGCTTCCGTCAGTGTTTCCTTGTGCCATAGTACTGTAGGCCTATTGTGTAAACCTTGAATACTGCTCATCTCCCTCTCTGAGATAAGTCTGACTGCTCAGCCACAGCTCCCAACTAAATCTTTGTGGTACAGACTGATACCAAAGGAGATGATTTTTTGCTCTCACCTGTAGTCCTAATCTTCTGTAGTGCGCACTAAGGGAACTGCACAGGATTCTGCCTAACAATATTTTCCTCAGCATAACGGTTCCTGCCTTCGATGCGGGCAGGCTGCAGCGGATTTCCTCCATGTGGCATGGAAATGTGGGGAGATAGTTACTGGGAACGGGTCTTTGAGGTGATTGGGGAAATAGTGGGGGACCGGATAACCCGGGATCCCATGTTGGCTTTGCTGGGATACACTGAACAGATACCTAAAGAGACCAGGAAGTTGATGGGTCGTCTTCTGATCCTAGCAAAACAGAGTAGCTATGGGGTGTGGTAAGAAACATGGGCCTAAAGTCACTCAGTGGGTGGAGGAAGTTCTGCATTGTAATGACATGGAATCCAGATGGGGAACTTTGCAAATGAATGGCGGGGAGATAGACGGATGTTGGATGCATACATTATCTCCTTAAACAACCAGATGGTGGGGATGCTGCGTCTCCTCCACCGTAGATGGTTGAGTGTGGTTCTTCATCACTGTGGGAAACCGGCTGACAGATATGAATCCCGTTATTGGATTGGCGGGTAAAGAACTGCTGGGGATTAGAAGTTCCTGAGACTCTGGGTATGCAATTACTAATGGGCCTTAGTTCTGTTTTACCGTTGGTGTCATCTGTGAACTGGACTCCTGTTGCCTACGATAGGGGCTGGTCCATTTCAAATCTCGTCATGACATCTATGTAGTTGTCTAATTGTCGCCTAGCCATCTGTCAAGCTGCACTGCTCGCATGTACCGGGGGTAGGGGAGGTTGAGGGGTAATGTTGTTGCATTGTTGTAATTGAAATGTCAATAAAGATAGTTAAAAAAATAGCCTGGAGAAAAAATACATGGTGCGTATACGTCTCATAAATGTCCTTTTCTGACTCTGGTGTCAGCAGCTGCTGTATAAAGATAGGCCCTTTCTTCCCCATGCATGGTACCCCCAGATAAGGAGGGTAGCAGCTGGATGTGTTAAGTGGGTTATTACCACCACCACCGCGGAAAATTAATTGTGAATCTTCTCACGGTACGACATAATTGTGATACAAGATGGGTCTTAACCTACACTTTCTTCCTGATATGAGGCACTAGGCTCTGACTCTGTTACACGAAGGGGAGACTGCTTCAGATCACGTCATTACTGTCGCTCTGGATATAGCAGACAGGCTTCTCCCAAATGGTTAACGAGCAGTCTTGATACAAGGATGGATGGTTTCTATTTTTTTTTTCTTACAGTGCTGAGCCCAACATGATGGATATGCCCTTTTGAGGAATTGGACCTCTTTGGAAAGAAAGTGGGCCAGGCCATCAAGGCTGACAGATATTGCATGTGCCCTAGGCACCCTGCAGCAGCAAAAGTAGTAGACTATTGCCAACCATCTTGCAACCGTTCGCAGGAGGCACTTTGGGTGTTCATCATCATTCGGCAGGGAAACAACTTTGTGTTTCTGGGCAAATGTCCCTTCATCTCCCCCGTAAAAAGAGCTACATCTTCCACTTCTCTTGTAAGAAGTAAATTCCATTCTAAAGAAGGGGGCTATAGAAGCTGTACCGTCGGAGCTCCGGAGTGTACTCCAGATAGTTCCTTGTGATAAAGTCAGGTGGCTCGAAGACCATCCTGGACCTCTGGCAGCTAAAGTTCCTGAAATCGTAGTAGTGTTGTATGGTCCAGCTTCAGCACGTTCTCTGCCAACTAGAATAAGGAGACTTTTTCTCCTTTCTGGACTTGAAGGATGCAAATTCTAACATCCCCATAAATCGCAGGCACAGACTTTTCCTTCGATTTGTAGTATCATCAATTCAAGCCTCTGTCTCTTGACCTCAAATTGGCTCCAGGAGTCTTCACAAAATACCAAGCCCCAGTGGCAGTCCATCTCAGCCAAGCAGGCATCTGGTTCCTGACTTATCTCGGATTTTCCATAAACATTCCAAAGTCATGCATACTGCCGTACCAGAACACTGTTTTTGGTTTCTCGGCTCAACACAGACATCTCTTGCTGTCCCCTCAGTGAATCTTGTGGAGTATGGCTTGGACAATGTCCTCTAACAAGCCACATTGCAAATCTCTGCTTGGGATGTTGTCCGTTTGCATCCCGTTAGTTCCACACCGCAGGCTTCACATGAGGCCTCTCAAGAGTCCCTCAACTTTGTTCTTTCCAAATTGATGGGACCTCGGTTTGAACCTCTTCACCCGTTTCCGTTTCTTTCATGGAAGACAGCTTTCTTCATGTTCATTACTTCTGCCAGGCATGTGGGAGAACTGCAAGTGCTGTGCTGCAAAACAGCATATCTGGCTTTACACCAATCCAAGGTGCTGCTTCGCACAAATCCTTGCTTCATGCGGAATGTTCCCTCAACTTTCCACTTGAATGGACAATTGCTTTTACCAGTTTTCTTTTGTACTCCCACTTGGCCAGCCTTACAATTGCTGGATTTCGTGCATGCTTGGAAATGTTACCTCACTCAACAAAGCGTTCGGAAGACATCACAACTCTCTTGTTCATTCGGCTCTGTGGGCAAGGGCAACGTCCTATCAAAGTCTTCAATTTCTAAGTGGCTATCTGGCTGTGTCTCGCATTGCCACCGGCTTGTAAACTTGTCCCTGCCTCGATGGCAAAAGGCTCATTCCACCAGTGCTGTAGCTTCTACCAGTGTTCCTGTCTGGTTTTCCCCACTTCACATCTGAAGGTCTGCTACGTGGAGGTCTGTCTGCACCTTCACGAGATTCTACAGCATTGAAGGGGATTCCAGGAATGTGTCCTGTGTAGGCCATTTAGTGCTCTGCAACCTATTTGCATGATTTGAGGGTTCCAGAGGTGGGTTAAATTGCTTCTGAAGAGCTATGCCGCCTCCCAGTGCTAATGGATGTGTACTGCTGTGTAATCTGCTGTGTAATCCTATTCATGATCATGTGAATCCATGAAAAATCCAATGCTGGAGAAGCAACAAGTTACTTACCTCGAATCCTGTTCTCCAGCATTGGTGTCTTTGATTATCATTCAACCCTCCCTCCTACCTATCTCTGGCTCTTCTTGGTTCCTAATGCCTCATTGCATGTTCTTCCAAATCTGAAGATGTTCACCAGGGATGGACACAAGGAGCACTAATGCCATTGGCAGTGGCAGTATGACCAAAAGTGACAGTAATAGGCTACCAAAGTGACTAGCAATTTGAATCTTTGAAGTTAAACTACTTTAATATTCCCAAGGATTCTTGGCTTTAGTGGGAATAATTATGAGCATGTGAAACCATGAAAGATAGCAATGCTGGAGAACAGGAGTCACAGGTAAATAACGTTTTCCTTTTTGACTCTTATCAAAACCACTGGCATTGTCAATCTATTTATAAAACTACATGAGAAGTATCTACTTAGGAACTGCTGCCTTTTGGGCAGAAGGTCCCTAAACCAATTTAGAGCAGGACTTAATAACAGCTAAGAAAGCGGTTATATGATTATTTTGAAATGTGCTTTCCATTTCTAAAGTATTCGAGTACCTTCCTGTTTCTCAAAGGTCATTGAATCCAATTATATTATATCTCTCCTATGCTGTTTGTTTTGCTCTGTTTTATAAGGGTGTGTGGGGCAATATTTGATTAAAGGTTTATTTGTGCCTTTTAAAGGCCAAATAAAATGTGTATACCTCACTGGAATTATTGTTTTGTGCAGGCTCGTTGTACCCATTAAACCACTGTCTCACCCTTCTTAAGTCTTAAACTTGCCTCTCTGCTACCTTTCCTTGTAGGGTTTGTTTAACCTATCAGTGTCTTCCTTGTTCATAATAGGAAGGCCTACCGCAGGGCTGATTTTGGACATCCACCTTAACAGCTGGGGCCCATACTTTTCTGATTTTCAGAGTCATCGTGAATATTGTCTAAAGGATGCCAACACTGGTGTTTGGACTGAAGAAATGTGAATAACTTTAAAAGTCTCTGCCCTGCACTGCAATCTGGTTTATATTATATAGTTTTCATCACAGCATATCTTTAAAAAAATGATATATTTAGAATGTGTGTACCTTCCAATTATTGTGATCAATAATGTTAAAATGTACCAGCTTGACTCCTCGGTCACGTCTGGTCAGCCTTTCTTTGCTCTACCTATAAGGCTTAGGAAAATCTTACTTACAGCCATCACTTGAATACTAGCTATATTAAACCCCCATCTCTGCGTTTACTTTGTGGCTGACATTCTATACTTTGTGGCTGACATTCTATTAGACTGAACTTCAAATTTTTAGTGGGTCTGGGCTTTTGTTTGGATTAAGAGCTGTGCCTGCACCAGGTTCTTTGTTGATTGTTCAAGAAATATACTCATCAATTGAGACGTTTCCTTGTGGTGTTACTTAGGTGTTACTGGTGATAATATGGCGAGAAACTTAATTTATTCATAGTTATGTGCAGTAAAACGTACTGCATGTACACAATTCTGCAATTAACAATTGAAGTGCTTAGTAAATCTGTCTTTCTCCTTTTGCGTTTTAGTCCTACATCCAGTGCAAGCATGTCGACTATAGGTCTGAAAGAATAGAGGATTATTATGATATCCAACTAAGCATAAAGGGGAAGAAAAATAGTAAGTTTCAAGATAATTTTGTGATGTTTTATGCTGGTCATTTTTGTTTTGTAATGTTGTTGGTAAACCAACGTAATTCTTAAGATTGCTGAAACCTTTCCTTGGACTAGCAACTTTTCCTACTTGTATCTGCGCTAATAAGATTCTTTTAGCAAACGTAGCAGGACTTACTGTTATCTACACTTGGATGCAATTGTGTTTCACAGGCTTTTAATATTCCCACCCATGGCAATGTTGAAGGTTTTAAGCATAAATTGCGTAAACACTTTGACCTTTTTATTTCGTTTCGTATATTTTCTGTGACCTGATGTTGAAGAGTTCCTGTATACCTCCAATGTTCCTTAGATTGACATGTTCAGAAATTGATGTAGAAATGTATTCAGTCATAGGTTTCCCTTGTGTCATGACAATTTCCCTGAAGGCAATATATTACTAGAGGAGGCTCAGTCCTTATTCCGTCTCTAATTATTTAAAATTCATTGAGCATCATGAAAACACATTTCAATAGGCTGGAGGTAAAGGTGTGTATAGACAGTGTTGAGGCAGTTTTTGTGCCATGCTCTGACTGCTACAAACACTAACCCTAGGGAAAATGCCAAAACTTTAAAAGGCAAGCCTGACCCCTTTTTAAACGTGGGCAAAACGACACAGCTGAAATCTCACGTGAGGATAGGTCGACAGAGGTACAAATAGTCCACACACAACTCTAGAAAATACACCACACTAATAAACTGAAATGTACTTTAATGAAGACACACATATAAAACTAGGAGTTGAACTAATTTAGAAATTAATGTACAGTTTAACAGTAATGCCTTTACCAGGACTATAACCCCAATGTCTATATGTGGGTCCTCTATGGTGTTGAGCACCCAACATAAAATAACTGAAGTGGTGAGAACTAGGGAGCCATCAACTCTAGCAAACCGGTCAGTACACAGTAGTCTGGACAACTAAGAGCAGTGTCCAAGAGACTCGCCCCAACCTTAGTATATGTGGAAAGCCTTCTACCTGATGGTCAGCACCAAACACATATTGGATAGTATGGGATTGGATAGGGAACACATTTGACCATCCATTTACATTTTGTTTGCCATTTTAATGTATCAACGATCAGCCCACAATAATACATTAAAGCTACAAAGCTGATAGATTCATCGCTCGGCTCCAAATAAGGTTTTGAATAGCAGGACGATACAACTGGCTCTGCAGTGTCGGGCATTTCCCCCTGTAGGTGAGAGCTATACC
The DNA here is from genome assembly GCF_040938575.1 of Ambystoma mexicanum. Classification (NCBI taxonomy): domain Eukaryota; kingdom Metazoa; phylum Chordata; class Amphibia; order Caudata; family Ambystomatidae; genus Ambystoma; species Ambystoma mexicanum. The sequence continues at coordinate 674,840,843 of NC_090924.1, read as the reverse complement.
TGGGGAACTAGGAGTGAACACCCAGCACACCGCAAATTTAACTTTCACATGAAATTAACACTTTAATATTTTGTATGTGTGATACATTATGCTTAAATATGTACTAGAACCAGCAGAACCAGGGATGACGGCTTGAAGGCTGAGCTCCTATGCCCTGTATTAATCTCATTCATATATATTTGAGGCTTGTGGACCTGCTTAGATCACATGCTGTGCATTGGCCGAAATCTAGTGGTATCCACGGAGTGTTACTTTTTTTGTTTTTTGTTTTTGAAAAGGGACGTAGATGGGGCGTGCCAGTAATACTATCCCTAGTGTGACATATCCTTTACCCATGGTCCTTCACTTGTCGGTCAATCAGATTTTTTTTTTCCACCATCTTAGTCAGACGCAAGTTGCAGAGTTCCTTCTTCTGGCTAACGCCTTTACTTATACAAAGTTTAAATTTAAACTTTCCATCCTTTGGACGGCCATACACCGCAAGTTCTCCGGCGACTGCTTTAGATGACAAGATCATTCATTCATGACAACTACTCATCTGTCTTGACAAACTGACTGCGGCCTACCTAGGCTCCAATGGGCCTTGGCCCTGCACAGTAGGCAGAGCATGGGAGGGTCATAATGCATCTCATTTAGAGAATGCCTATTGCCTTTTTCCTTTTACATTGCTGAGCTGCCGTTTTTACATACTATAGAAAAAACATAGTTTAAATGTTGTCCTTCCTGTAACGGGAAGTTTCCCTGGAAGGACTCGCAGGGTGCAGAATCTCTGCCTTCCTAGGTACCATTCTGAAAAACAGTGCAAGTCCTGCAAATTGTTTCGGCCCAAAACACTAAAGGACCGGAAAACTAAAAGATGGGCCCACCACGCCATGCCGGCCGATGCGGCCATGGATGTTGAGGTAGCCTCCAACGATGGCAGCATCGACGTCCTAAGTGACGCCGAGGGCGATTGGGACCCAACTGTTTCCCGCGTGTGGGCCCCTGACTTCGGCAGGCTGGCGGCACTGCTACAGAGACTTAAAACAGCGGCTCAAGCACCCACACTACACTAAACACACCCCCTATGGTCGACCGACCACAGCGTTGGGGTGATAAGCCACACAGTGTCAAAGGGAATCTCTTCGTAGTCCCTCTCCTCTGGGCCATCACGCTCCCCACATGACAGGCTATCAAAACAGACGTTAAAAGCTGTTCTTGACACCGCAAGCAAACCGGACAAGTCCTTGGGTACCGGCGACCGTGCGTCGAAAAAAGGGGCCTTGACCGCCCTTTCTAATAATTCAGAAATGAGAGCACTCATTAGAAAAGATCGCCGACGCACTACTCCCGTTTGAAACATCAAACTCGAACTTCGACGGCCCCATCCTCCAAATTTTCTATTTCAAATGATAAAGAGCGCACTGCCCCCAGTCACCCCCTCACAGGGGCAATGCACCACAAACGACCCTCTACATTGGAGACTTTCTCTACCCTCTGTTCCTACAGTTTTACAAAGCTCCACTCAATGGACCCCTGAATAATTTGGTAGTTATGAGGAGAATGTCTAGTTTTGTTAACTTTTATGATCAACACCCTGTTCAACTGTCCTGCCTCAAAGGACCATCTCAAGGCGAAGCAGCGAACAAGCAGCCCGATGCCAAAAGACTCAGCGTAGACACTTTACAGCGAAGTAACTCTACCTCTCGAAAGAAACCTGACGACCTACACTATTTTAACACTTCAGATTCGCAGGATCGTGGCTCAATAGCAGACCAAGGGGACATGGATGATACAACCAATACTATGACGACTGATGATGATGTATATATACATCATTCAATCACCAGACCATCTTGACCAACCCATGTTTAATTCCCCTGTGGATAACCAGCTGCAGTATAATGTTCTTTTAAAAGCTAGTGAACATGTTAAAAACGATACCCAGGAGGCACAAGTCGACAAGTACTTTGTCAGGTTCATCCTCTGGGATAATAGATCTGCGTCACAGGTCCTTTCACTGCTCCAATATATCCAAAGGAGCATTCAGCCTTTTTTCTTACCCCCAACCTGACAAGGGCAGTCAACCCTCGCATTGAGAATGTTCAGACCAGCCCTGTCAGACCCATTGTACTTTAGGGGGCAATTCATGCTCAACTCAACCTTTGTGACTACCGCTAGAAATAGAGCGGGCACACCTTTAGCCTCTGACGAGGAGAGCAAAGAAATGTACACACTGGGCAGGAATGTAGCTTCCTCTGTTGCTTTCCAAGCAAGAATAGCCAACACTACGCTTGTGGCTAGTTATAGTTGCAACAAGTGAATGAGATTTACAAGAAATGCACTCTGCCCCAGAGCCCCTAAAGAGACCACTCTTAAAAACAGGTAGAGGGGTGGCAAGCTGGATCCTCAAAAATAATCTGGATGCAGCAGATAATGCAGGCTGGATAGTAGCTTTTCGGGAGAATTCTCATTTTATGACTAATTTCCCTCACCTAGTTAGCCCCCCAGCAGCTTTGCTGGATTTCTGGAGTTTATTTTTTCACTTGGTAAGAGTGTGAGATTTTTCCCCACTCTTACCATGTTTGCCATGTCTCTTACCTGTTTTTGTGATTGTGGACCCTGGAGTACACCACTGCAGTAGTCCCCCTCTTTTGTGTGTTACACAGCACCTTCCATGCAGTGACAGGGTTGTCTTTTAGACGTCCCACCGACTCCATTTCTGAGGCTGACTACAGTCCCCCAGAAAAGGGTATAGTTCCCAGGCCCAAGGGGGTTGGGGCTTATGCTTTTCAACAGACACTGCTCCGGAGCAGGATAGTGCACACAATGCACCAGGAACAAGTAACTTTAATCCTGGTTGCTCCAATGTGGACGAGACAATCTTGGTTTCTGCATCTGCTCAAACTGGCTATGTATGATCAAGCGCTCGTGCCCCTTCAATATGCTCACCCAACACATGTGGACACTGTTAGGTAAGATTTTCATAGTAATGATCATTCTCCAGCATTGTATCTTTCATGGATTCACATGCTTAGAATATTCCCCGTCAGACTGGGACCCCTCCGTACACATATATAGCCTTTTCCTATAGGAAAACATCCGACACTTTTTTGTGTCCTATCTACGTCCTTTTAGGACCTGCCTACGCATGCTCCGTAGGCCGTCACGGTATAAGAGGCCCGCCCCCGCGGCTCCCCTTCAGATTTCAACTATCTCCAAAGTAGTGGGATCTCCTGCGTCGACCCCCCCTTCGGAGGTAGGCTCCACACAATCGGCAAAAACATCACACCGCGTGGTGTCGTCGGAACCACTGGCGAAGAAATCTCGACCGATGGAAAGAGTCATTCAGCTAGAGAATCTTCGTCGAGAAAATCGTCATCTTCGTCAAAAAGCATGACAAGGAAAGGCCGAAATCCTCCTCCGGCGATCACCATAGATCGACCACGAGTCAAGAGTCGAGTAAAAGCAGGCCAAGTGTGGTTTAGGCGGGACCGCCTAAACCACCTGCTAAGCCACCGTTGTCGAAGGCGGTCCAGTAATCGGCCTCCACCCTACCACTGACGCATGTGGTATCCCCCGTCCCACCGACTGCGACAGTGGCCTCGTCAACGGAGGTTCTACAGGAAGCCTGGAGGCCTGAAGTTTTTGATCCGATCCCTCCGGATACTTTACTGCAGGAACAGGCAGTGTCGCTGTCCTCGGGGGGGGGGGGGGGGGAGGACGAGAGTGGGAGAATAGCTGGCCCGGCAGACCTCGGGCTACGAGTGGTTGACAAGTCGGCGACGAGGGGATCCGGAATTCCGGTATCTGCCCCTCTTCTCAATACTCAATCTGTTTTGTCGTTGCAGATTCTGTCCACGCTTCAGTCCTTAATACAGTTGTCGGACCAGAGACTACCTCAGGTAAACCTACCACAGTCACCCGTCGACGAGCCGGGCCCGTCCCGTCCACCGACTCACTCACTTACGCACGCCAGTCTCAGGCACCCCAAGATGAAGGTGAGCTGCCAGATTCGGAGTCTGACAGAGGAGCCATGTCGGATATCTCATCATCCCACTCCAGGGACCCAACCTCGGAGTCGGAGGTGGAGTTAGAAACCCCAAGAAGCCCGGCTCACCCGTCCCCCCTCCGGACGATATTGCAGGCGTGTAAGGAATTTGGTCTGTCCAAGGAAGAACAGAAAAAGGACTGTTTTTTGTTCGACCACATGGGTAAGAGAAGGAGGTCAGTGTTCTCAATACCCATACTAGATCACTTGTGGAAGGAGGGTTTGCAGACAATGCGTCACCCCTTTTTGGAGCCGGTGGTAAAAGGACGCCTTGAGAAAAAGTTTAAGGCTCCAGAGTCTACCCCCAAGTGCTTATCCTCCCAACCAATGCCTGAATTGGTGGTGTCGGCGGCAGCGGCGAGGAAAGCGAAGGCCCAGCACAAGTGCACGACTCTGCCTGAAAACGAGGCAAGACGTCAGGATGCCTTCGGCAAAAAAGTGCTATCCGTGGGAGCAACTACAGTAAAGGCCGCAACCTCTCTGGCTATCGTAGCCAGATACGACAGAGAAATGTGGCAGAGGCTGGCTCCGTTGCTGGATCATCTCCCGGAAGAGCATAGGATGGCAGCTATGTTACTGGTCAGAGAGGGTGAGGAAGCCTCCAATCACGCAATAAACATCGCGGTTGACCTCGCTGAATCGGGCTTCAAGCAAGTCAGTAATGGGGTTGTTACGACAGTCATGGCCTAAGTGTACCTACTTCAGGCCAGAGGTACAATACAAAGTATTAGATATGCCCTTTGAGGGAGACCTTCTATTCGGAGAGAAGGTAGACAAGGCCCTAAAGGGAATGAAAGAGGACTCCGCACGTTCATTGGGTGCCCTCCAGAGTGGCCGAAGCTACAAGTCCTTTCGTCCCTTTAGAGGGGCTTCAGGTAATTCCAGATTCTCTGCGTCAGGAGACAGATCCTTTGGTAGGTTGGCTTACCCCTCCCAGGGATACAGGCGTGCTTCCCAAACTGCAAACCGACGCAAGAACTTCCAGACTTCCAGGAAGAGACTATCCTATCTGTCGTCGTCGAGAGACAAACAAAATAAAGATCAGCGATGACGAGCAACACACCGTTCTGGGGAGAAGAGTATCAGCCTATGTCGACGAATGGGAACGAATAACGACAGATCAATGGGTGCTGGACACAATAAGGAACGGGCATTCTCTACAAGTCAAGCACAGCCCTGCGCACATTCCACCTGCGTTCACCGCTCATTCCCATCTGAGGGTACTGCAACAAGAGGTAACACTCATGTTAGCAAAGGGCGTGATAGAATTAGTTCCAGCATCACAAAGGTCAAGGAGTCTACTCAAGATACTTTGTCGTAAAAAAGCCGAACGGAAAATGGCGTCCCATTCTAGACTTACGCGATCTCAACAAGTCCTTAAAGAGCCTAAAATTCAAAATGCTCAAGCTGCAAGAAGTGATCCGAGCCGTTCAAGAAGGGCCTTTTCTAGCGTCCCAGGATTTGCAGGACGCATACTTCCATATTGCAATGTGTCGGAAACACAGGAAGTTCCTGAGGTTTGTGATAGGGCGGACTCACTACCAGTTCACGGTTCTTCCCTTTGGGCTCAAAACCTCCCCCAGAATGTTCACAAAATGCCTGGCCCCAGTAGCGGCCTGGCTAAGGAAGCAAGGCCCCCATGTATACCCATACCTCGACGACTGGCTGGTAAGGGGATCCTCCCCAGCGTCGACCAACACAAGTTTGCAAGCCACCATGCAACTTCTACAACAGCTGGGATTTGCCATAAACTTCGAAAAATCCTCTGCGGCCATCGAGAACGTTGGTGTTCCTGGGGGCACAGTTCGAGACCCAGTCGGGGCTAGACAAGCCTTCCCTCGACAGAACTTCAAAACTCAATAAACTGGCGAGCCGACTACGGCAAAACACCAAGCTCTGTGAGGAAATACGTTTCGGTCCTACGGGCCATGGCATCCTGCATCCATCTGGTGGCGAACTGTCGCCTATTCATGAGACCAGTTCAGGAGTTCCTTGCGGACCGGTGGACACAGGCCCAAGGATCGTGGTCAGACAAGATAATCGACGACGACAAACTACTTCAGACCCTTCAGTGGTGGCAGAGTTTCCACAATCTGAACAACGGTTTACCCCTACAGGAACCGGAGTTCCAGTGAACCATAGTCACAGATGCATCCCTATCTGGATGGGGAGCTCACATGGGCACTCTTCAAACGCAAGGTCGTTGGTCTCAAACGGAGTCACTCCTACACATCAACGTGTTAGAGCTCAGAGGAGTGCGATGGGCCTTGAAGGCGTTCCTACCACACATCAAGGGATCGAGAGTACGAGTGCTGACGGACAAGGAGGGACTCGATCCAGAACTCTTTCCATGGAGGCCCAGAAAGTATGGCATTGGGCATTAAAGCACGAGATTTCCATCGTGGCTCACCATCTCCCGGGAGTGAGGAATTTGCAAGCCGATTCCCTCAGCAGAAGGATGGCCCAGATACACGAATGGGAAATAGACACAGTTCAGCTGATGAAAGTTTTCAAGAAATGGGATCACCCCCCACTAGACGTTTTCGCAACAAAGGAAAACAAGAAATGTGAACAATTCGCAAGCAGGTGGCCTCAGGAGGGTTCCATGGGGGAGGCGTTCTCCTCCCCATGGACGGACAAGTTCCTTTATGCTTTTCCTCCGTTTCCCCTCATACGGAGGACAGTGCACTGGATACGAAGGTACAGTTGCCGGGTAATTCTAGTGGCACCGGACTGGCTGCGGCATCCGTGGTTTTCCGACCTGCTTCACCTGTCGCTGGAACATCCAATAGCGTTTCTGAGAGTCCCGAACCTACTGTCCCGGGACAAAGGTATGGTGTGGCATCAAGACCCGGACAGTCTCAACCTCACAGCCTGGCTCCTGACTTTTCGGAATTCGGCACCTTAGACGTTTCGGAGGATTGTCAGAAAATTCTGCAAGCGGCTCAGGCCCCTTCTACCAACAAATCTTAGACCTATAAGTGGCGAAGGTTCTGTGAATGGTGTCGAGGACAACAAGGTCTACATCCGTTGAAGGCGACTCCGGAGCAAATTCCACCTTACTTCACTTGGCAGAGGGGGGGTTTATCTTTCACGTCGATAAAGGTGCACCTGGCGGCCATCTCTAGGTTCACGAGGAAGAGTCAGTCTCCTCTATTCAGCGACAGACTTGTGAAACACTTCATGAGGGGCTTATTTCGAACTTTTCCCCCAGTAAAACGTTTCCCACCAACATGGAGTCTCAACATATTGTTGGCAGGCTTAATGAAACCACCCTTTGAGCCTATGGCCACGTCGGAAATAAAATTCATATCGTGGAAGTTAGCATTCCTAATTGCTATCACGTCAGCCAGGAGAATCTCGGAACTGCAAGTGTTGGTCGTAGACCCTCCATACCTGAGATTCTTTAAAGACAAGGTGGTCCTGGCAACTAATCCTACGTTCGTCCCGAAAGTTCCTACAGTGTATCACAAACACTCGTTCATTGTTCTCCCTACTTTCTTCGCAAACCCATCATCGGCAGCAGAAAAAGCTCTTCATACCTTGGACGTTAAGAGGGCCCTAAAATTTTACCTACATCATACACAAGAACTCGGGTATATTCGACAACTGTTCATCGCGTATGGTCCGTCGACGAGGGGAAAGGCAATTTCTAAGCAAGGATTGGCTCGATGGGTCTCGTCGACCATTGCGTTTTGCCACTCCAATGCCAGAAGGCCGCTGCAAGGGCATCCTAGAGCCCATTCTACAAGATCAACAACGTCCTCAGCAGCATTATGGGCAGGAATTCCGCTAACGGACATATGCCAGGTAGCGGCATGGTCAGTGCCCCACACGCTTACCCGCCACTGCTGCCTTGCCAGGCAGCATTCGAACGAGGTGCAGATGGGAAGAGCAGTCCTGCGCCATCTGTTTCAATAAGGTAAGCTCCACACTGTGGAGAGTTTTTTTCTACCTGTTGGTGACCGTATGCTTTATGGAGGTACAGTTATATGGGTAAACTTATTTCTGGTGTACCTATGCATTGTATATTGTGGTGAGGGTATATTACATTACATTCTCACCGCTGTCTTCAGGTTTACTGCTATACAATCTATTCTAAGCATGTGAATCCATGAAAGATTCCAATGCTGGAGAAATGGAGTTACAGGTAAACTATTCCCATCTTCCTGACCTGTGTCAACCCAGAACAGTTTGTTTTACTGGTAGATTATTTTTCCTTGTACCTCTGAGTGGGAACCTTTTTCCATACTCGGCCTGTTACTTTTTATGGGTGTCATTTTTTTGGACTTCACATATGGCTTTTTTAATTTTATCCTCCAACCTTTGGCACATACTGCCCATTATTGCTGGATAACCTTGTGCATACTACAGTTCCCAAGGGTAGTTTACATTTCATTAGGTGAAACTAGCACACCCCACCTTATGTGGAGTGCTGGGGAGATGCAATGCATCCCCTTTTCACACTAAGCTTACCTTTAAAGGCTGGTGATAGTGATAGCTTTTACTAATTCGGTTCACCTTTACCGCACAGCTGCAGCAAGGGCACCCCAGGGTGCGCATTTTACCAAAATTGCTCCTACGTTTTTCGCCATTTTGGTTCTCCTGACATCGAGAAATTCCTTTGTGTGATTTTTATATTCAGCAGGAGTCCACAGCCCTTTGTCTTCCTCCTTGCCAGCATGGGGACAAATCTCAGTGGGTGGGGCTGGCTGTCCTGATTGGACAGACTGCTTCTTGTTGTAAAATGCAGGGAGAGAATGCAGAGGTTGTGCTGTAGTTCCTGTTAAATACTCTGAACTTGAAAGCTGAAGTAACGTCGGCCACTGGAACCAAATCCGGAGAGTACGATAAAGGAAAAGCGGCAGAGATGATTTCCAGCGACCTGAGAGCCTGCTGTAGCCCTTCCTTCCAATCTACCTGGGGATCCTGAAACGGATGACCCCGACCTAGAGCCTGGTGAGACCCACTAGACTGAAGACCTGCATTTTGAGCCATTCCAAGTCATGCTACGACCTTGCAGGGCTGCAATACCACAATACCCTGGGACCTCGAGCCATCCGGCGGTGCACGGTATTCCGAGTTCCAAATCTGCTGAAACTTTGTGGGCATCCTGCTGGAACTCCATAGACCCAATTGAAGTTCGAAAAGTCCCCTCACCATAGTGCTGGACCTTTGTAACAACGAGAATCCGACCTGCGATTTATGTCCATTTTGAGAGGCGCTGAACTACAAACAGCCGCTGAAAAATCTGTAGCTGACAAAGCCCTCTCCTGAGTATTGCTGCAGGAGCCCACCAGAAGTCCTCCCCTCTTGTACCCATGACTGAGGCACAGGAACAAGGGTGTGCTTGGCTGTAGCAAGTAGGAATCCAGCTGTAACACCTTCAAACCATAGGTACTGTGGGGGCTTGTGGTACCTACCTTATTGCCATAAGTCGTGCTTCCTCGCTTGAGGTGCACTGGCTTACCTTATTAAAAAAACAAACTTTTTTAGCATACTTGGAATTACTTGTCACATTACAACAAAATATTAGCAACAGCATAGGGAATAGCACAGGGGAGGGCATGGGGTTCAGAGGAGTCTCCAGGGCTTGATATAGTTCGTAATAAGTATGGTCTTAGTGGGGCCCATTTGTCCTTGGGCCCGGAGTTGAGCGGTTGCTTACGTATCCATTGTTCCTCCCTGTCATATGCCCACATACCATCATTCAACCATTGACTCTCATTAGAGGCTTGTGTTTGTCCACCGTAGAATACAGTGTTTTGCCAGCAATAAACACAACTTCACAAATTTATTTGTAGCAGGTTTGGGGGGGTCAAGGATATGGAATAGGCACAGTAGGAGAGCGGGTTTGACAGGTTCACATCATCTCTGATGGTATTGCACATCTTTCCAAAAGGGGGTTAACATGGGGAGTTCCCAGATCATGTGGAGATATCTAGTCTGAGAGCACATGTCCCTCCAGAGGCCATCGATAATCTCAAGTTGGAGGTCTCATGCCCACTAGTCTCGTGCCCTACAGGGGGAGGTGTTGGAGTGGGCTTGGATCAGTTGATATAGGGTTGGCACACGGATATGGGTGCCATGTATTGATAGAACGAACCGAAGGATTGAGTCACTGTCTGGTCCCACTGGAAAGATGGGACACAGCTGCTTTCATGCTTTTCGCAGGCCAGCATAAATCGGCCACTGCGAGGATCTCCCACGCCTGAAGTCTGGTATCTCAGCAGCTTGAATGAAGTTACCATCTGGTAATAACAAACCCACCGTATAATATCCATGTTCTATCCAGATTTTCTGGGACCTTGTGTCTGAATGTGGCAGTGAGGGAACACAGTTCCAGAGAGGTAGGTTTTCATAAGGATTCGGGACATCCACTTCTGCGCATTTTTTGAGCCATGCCAGTGCAGTAACACTAGCAGGGTCAAATATGCAGTTTTAAGTAAAACATGTTGGGGGAAAAACTAATTATCAGAGGTTCCTGTCTCCTGCTGAATATCTCTCCAGTACTCTTATGTCCCGTCCCCTTTCCTCCTTCTCCAGCATGGGGTCTGGCATGGATTCAGATGCTCATGAATATTCCCCATTGTCAGGCCGGGAATCCTCGGTATAGAAAAAAATCAGTATCAGTTTCGTTTCTGATCTGTCTTTCTTAGTAGTAACCAATCACTGGTCTCTGGGTCATACTGCCCTCTCCCTAAGCCCCGCCTCTGGCAGCCATCCTCAGATTTTTACTGCACGTTCAAGTGTTGGTAGTCCTCGTGCTGTAGCTCTCGAGCTTTTGCTGAGTTTCACGCTTTTTTTCCAGGAGATTTTTCTCATTTTTCGGTTAAATAGAGCCACAAGCTCCACCGTTTCTACATCCGATCAACAGGGATCCGTTTCTGGGTTTTCTACGCCCCTCAAGGGTGAAGATTTCATTGAGTTATGCTTTTGGAGGGTTCCTGAAGTTCCGAGGCCTACCCTGGACATGGCCCAGGAGAAAGGAAGCTTGACGCCCGGGAAGCTGTTCAGGACCTGCCCTGGATGCCAGCTTCAGAATGTTTTCAAGGTGGACGAGCATTCGTTATGCCTCTGTCTCCAGGAGGACAAGACGCACACGGAGAAGGACTGTGCGTTTTGTGGGAACATGTCGGAGCAGACCATGAAGGATCGCCACCTCTGTCTCGCCAGCTGGCTGGAAGGGAAGAGATCGTCAGGCGAGAAGAAGAAAAAGAAGTCCGAGCGGTCTTCTAAGTCCTGTGAGGGCGCCCCGGCGACGGGGGCCCAACAAAAGGCTAAGCACCGCGAGTCAGCGGGCACCGGGAGCGCTGAACGGTCGGGCTCCTTGGCTGCCAGGCAGGGCGCATCCTCCCCGGGGCCATCGGCCGCAAGCCAACGCTCTGGCTTGGGTAAGAAGTCGTCCGAGAACCTGGCGAAGCTTCTGGAGAGGCCCCGGTCGATCTCTAAGATTCCTGCAGAGGGGGAGCGAGGCTCGGACCCTCCCCCCAATGTGAAGGCCCCAGGCGTACAGAAGGTGACGATGGCCTTAATTCACTCTGCTAAGACCTCGATTGAGGATGTCGCCGCGGCCCTGGCTCAGCCTGTGGAGGCTACACCAGTGGAGGCGACCTCAGGACCCAGAGTCTCCCTGCCACCGCGGAGGGAGTTGTCTTTCAGGCCCATTGAGAAGACCCCCACGAAGTCCTCGTTGGAAAAGGTGGTGGAGGGGCAGTGGCCATCGTGGATACAGACATGACCTCTGAAGAAGAGCTCATCGAAGTCGTGCAAGAGACCCAGCCCATCGGGAGGGATCCCGACGAGGGTGACGACGAGAGCGACGGTGTCGCCGACGAGGCTCCTCAAGAGCCCTCGCGCCCGTCGTTTCCAGCGCCGCAGGACACTTCGGCAGCCATTTTGTCAGCGATTCAGTCCTTCTGCTCGGAGATAAGGACAAGGTTTCCCCTCCCCCTGACGGAGGTACCTGAGCCAGACCCAACGGTGGAACCGGAGCCAGGACCTTCGGAAAGTCCAGCGCATAAGAGGACGCATCCTACGCCACCTCTGCGGCCTGCTCTGCCTTCCCCCCGGTCTACTACCCACGGGGATGATACAGGCACGGACACGGCTACGACAGGTACAGATGACGACGGAGGCCACTCGCCCTCTGCTTTGGCGTCCCCGCCCGACGAGATTGGATCCTTTCATGCCATGATTTCCAGGGCATCCGAGCTCTTACAGCTCTGCCCAGAAGAGAAGAAGGAAGGGTTCCTTTACCAACGGTGCAAGTCCAAAAAGAAGACGGTCCTCGCCGTAACGCTTCTTGATGACATCTGGGATGAGGGGCTCACCCTCCTCAAGAACCCTGCCACGGTGCCAGCAAAGAGGGACTGGTAGTAGTAGTAGTACCGGGTCCCCGACGCTGCCCCCTTGTGCCTTCGGGTGCAACCTACCCCGGATTCGGTCGTCGCGGCGGCAAAGAAGAAAGCTGGGGAGGCATCGGCCTCGACATCAACTTCCCCGTCGGACGGCGAGTGCAGGAAGCTGGACACGATGGGACGACGGATCATCTCATCCTCAGCGACGACTATCAAGGCGGCCAACGCCCTGGCTATCGTAGCCCGCTACGACAGGGAGTTGTGGTTCAAAATCGCCCCTCTGTTGGACTTCCTTCCGGACGCCAAAAGGGCCTCAGCCCTTGAAATCCTACAGGAAGGTGAGATTGCTTCAGACCACGCCATCACGGTGGCAACGGACATCGCCGACACCGGTTTCCATCAGTTTGGCAACAGCGTTTGCTTGAGACGACGAAGATGGCTCAAGGCCACGGATTTCCACCAGGCCGTACAAACAAAGGTTTTGGACATGCCCTTCGACGGGAACAACCTGTTTGGGAAGGCGGTTGAGGAGTCCCTTCAGGCCATCAAGACAGACTGACTGCCCGGGCACTGGGAGTGCTCCAACGATGGCCGTCCTTTCGGAGCTCCAGAGGCAGACAAGGTGCCTCCAAGGGATCCGGCAGTGGCTCCTCCACGTACCGCCAAGCGCCAAGATCTTCGTCCCAGGAAGCCTACAGGGGACGCGGCAAGTCAGGTGGTGCCCGTCGTCGACAGGGAGGTCAAGGAGGCAAGACAGCCTCCAAACAATATTGAACCGACCGTGGGGTCGGGCCCCCGCCGAAGCACCCCGGTGGGAGGCCGGCTGGCGAGGCTCGTCAGCGTGTGGGAGTCCATCTCCACCGACCGTTGGGTGCTGGACGCCTTGGCCCAAGGGCACGCCCTCGAGTTTCTGAAGAAGTGCCCGCGCGTTCCACCCGTGGCCAGGAAGGAAAATCACGTCCCCCAACTGCTGTTGGAAGTAAGGGCGATGCTCAAGAAGGGTGCCATCGAGCTCGTCCCAAAGAGGCTTCGGAGCTCCGGAGTTTACTCAAGGTACTTCCTCGTAAAAAAGAAGACAGGAGGATGGCGCCCCATCCTGGACCTGCAACGACTGAACAAGTACATCAAGGCACAGAACTTCCAGATGGTCACCCTCCAGCACGTGCTGGGACAGCTGGAGGAGGGCGATTTCCTGTCATCGTTGGACTTGGAGGATGCGTACTTCCACATCCCCATTCTAAAAAGACACCGAAAGTTCCTCAGGTTTGTGGTCCAAGGACGGCACTACCAGTTCAAGGCCCTCCCGTTCGGATTGAAGTCGGCACCCAGGGTGTTCACCAAGTGCCTCGCATCGGTGGCGGCGCGGCTGCGCCTACAGGGGATCCACGTCTACCCCTACCTGGACGACTGGGTCATCCGTGCAAGGACAAGGGAGCTTGCCGTGGAGCACATTGCGAAGATCGTCCAGCTGCTCACGGACCTGGGATTCTCTAACTTTCCAAAATCCCACCTGGTTCCGTCGCAAGTCGCCCGGTTTCTGGGAGCCAAGCTCGACACAGTGGCGCGGCTGGCCTTGCCATCGGAGGAAAGGACCAGGACCATTCTGGGCAAGGTGCAGCGTCCGCTGGCCACGGGCATGGCCAGGGTAAGATCTATCAAGTCCCTCCTCGGGATGATGTCCTCCTGCATTTATCTGGTGCGCCTTTGCAGGCTTCGGATGCGCCCCTTACAAGAGTTCCTCGACGCCCGCTGCATCCAGTCGACTGGCAGCTTCGAGGACAGGATCCCTCTCAGCGAGACGTTCCGTCAGGCGATCCGGTGGTGGGGTACCCGCTTCCATCCGTTGGCGGGCACGGACTTTCAGACCCCAGCTCACCAGGTGACGGTGACGACGGACGCCTCCCTGGAAGGTTGGGGTGCGCACTCCGGAGATATTCACGCGAGATGCCTTTGGCTCCCAGAGGAGAAGTCACTCCACATCAACATCTTGGAGCTCTGCGCAGTGTTCTGGGCCCTCGGGTCCATTATTCCGTCCCTCAAGGGCAAGGTGGTGAGGATCTTCACCGACAACACCACCACGATGTTCTACATCCGGAAGCAGGGCGGAACCAGGTCCCCGGCCCTATCCAAGGAAGCCCAGAATCTGTGGCCAGCAGGTTCTCCCAGCTGAGGAGCATGGGCGATGCTTTCTCGTTCCCCTGGGACGGCCTATTTCTTTATGCGTTCCCTCCGCTGCCGTTGCTGCTCCGGCTCATCAACCAGCTCAAGAGGTCCCGGTGCAGGATGATCCTCGTCGCACCGGCGTGGCCGAGACAGATCTGGTTCCCGGACCTTCTGGACTTGTCAACGTCCACACCAGTCAAGCTGCCGACAGACGCAGACCTTCTCTCCAGAGAAGGAGGCGCCATTCTTCACCACAACCCGGAGTCGCTGAACTTGCAGGCCTGGCTCCTGCAGCACTAGGGTTTGGAGGGTACAACATCCCGGCCGACTGCAGAGAGGTTCTTGCAAAGGCCAGGGCGTCCTCAACTCTCAAGTGCTATGGACACAAATGGAAGAGGTTCTCTGTCTGGTGCCGTGCACAGAAGATTAACCCTATGCGGATTACGGCCCCTCAAGTACTGCCGTACCTACTGTCGCTGGCCAAAGCTGGACTGGCTCACGCCTCCATCAAAATACATCTGGCTGCAATCTCCCGATATACCAGGACTACGGGATGGGCGTCCTTGTGGTCTCATCGCCTGGTGAAAGAATTCATGAAGGGACTATTCTGATCATTCCCGCCGGTGAAGGCTCCTGCCCCGGCGTGGGAGCTTAATGTGGTGCTGACCAGGCACATGGGGGGGCCCCATTCGAGCCTATGCTTTCGGCACCTTTGAAGTTCCTGTCATGGAAGACAGCTTTCCTCGGCGCCATCACCTCCGCACGACGAGTGGGAATGATCCAGGCCCTATCTTGCAAGCCTCCATACTGGACTTTTCATGACACGAGGGTGGTGCTGAGGACGCACCCCTCCTTTATGCCCAAGGTGCCGTCAGACTTCCACCTCAATGAGCCCTTGGTGTTGCCAGTTTTCTTCCCGTCGCCTTTGTCGCCTGCCGAGAGGACTTTGCACTCGCTGGATGTAGCTAGAGCCCTGAAGTTCTACGTGGACCGCACGAAGAGTTTTCGGAAGACGTCACAGCTGTTTGTGAACTTTGGGACTGTGAATCAAGGATAGGCTCTCTCGAAGACTTCCATGTCCAGATGGCTCTCCGGCTGCATCATGCACTGTCACCGGTTGGCGAACCGACCGCTGCCCGGCCGTCGGAGAGCCCATTCGACAAGAGCGATCGCTGCTACCACAGCATTCCTTTCTGGTGTGCCCCTGCTGGACATCTGCAGGGCTGCGACGTGGAGGTCGACGCACACCTTCACAAGATTCTACTGCGTCGATCGGGACTCCAGGGAGGAGTCCAGGGTCAGCCAGGCAGTGCTGCGCAACCTGTTCGCTTAAGGTGAGCCTGGTGAGGAGGTAAGAGATGCTTAATGTTGAGTTGTTGTATTGCTTAATGTTGAGCCTGTTGCCACCTCCCGTGGTTGTGCATGTGTGTACTGCTATGTATTCTCTTATTCATGAGCATGTGAATCCATGCCAGGCCCCATGCTGAAGAAGGAACAAGTTACTTACCTGTAACTGTTCTCCAGCATGGGTCTGGCATGGATTCATATGCGAACCCTCCCGCCTACCCCTCTGCGGCTCTTCACTTGGCCATACTGCCACTTTACGTGCTACCAAATCTGAGGATGGCTGCCAGAGGCGGGGCTTAGGGAGAGGGCAGTCATTGGCTGGGGGCAGTATGACTCGGAGACCAGTGATTGGTTACTACTAAGAAAGACAGATCAGAAACGAAACTGATACTGATTTTTTTCTATACTGAGGATTCCCGGCCTGACGACGGGGAATATTCATGAGCATGTGAATCCATTCCAGACCCATGCTGGAGAACAACAGTTACAGGTAAGTAACTTCCATACTGCATGGGCGTCCCTTCCAAGGAGACTGGAGACAGACCCGCACTCCGGCGACAATTCTGTGTCGCCTTTTTCGCAGGAACAGGACTATTTCACCAGTGCTCCTGGGTTTGGCTTCGGCCATGTAATTCTACGTGCGGATGCTTCTGTCTTTTTTTATCTTTTATCATTCAGGTACTCTGTGTTCAGGCGCCACAATCCTCCCCGGTGCATGTCGACTTCCACTGGGTTCAGCAGGTTTCCATCCTGCAACAGGCTCTTCCCAACTTCAGACCCCCACGCCCTCTGCCTACGTTGCCTTGGCCCAGACCATGGTTGGCAATCCTGTTCAGCGTGTGACTCGCTGTCCTCGAAAGTGCTGAGTAACAGACTAGCCAGGTGGAGGGAGCCCTTCCAGAAGTCACCTCCAGAGGATCGCAAGACCTTCGTGAAGCATAGAACCAGGCCCAAGGTAGGGCCAATATTGTCTATTGCACCCCACAAGGCGAGACGCCTTCCCAAGGACTCTACCACGTGCGAGGCACCGCTCATGTCCTTCTACCAACGCTCGCACCGAGGCTGCTGCAGCTACCGGCCTCCGGGCTGAGGGATCCTCGGATCCTCCCGGTGACAGTGTTGAGGAACCAGAAGGTTTGTTTAGCTGGTCTTCCCATGAGGGGCTCTGCCCTTGTCCCGGCACCAATCCCGATGGACTACGCCCTATTACCCGCAATACGTCTGAGGTAGCACCTAAACGCAGCTCTTCCGACCCCTGTGTCGAGGGTGTCGCATCTACCGGGCCTAGGCCCGAGGAGCAGGGTATGCCTCGTGATCCAAATACAAGAGTCGTGGAGGAGGCTGGGCCCAACGGGCCGAGCAACACATTGCAGGCACGTGGCAGGCAGCCTGACACGATGGCCGCCGTGCCAGGAAGATGCACCCGTCCGACACCATTCCAGGAATTCGCCGAAGAATGAGTGTGAAGGTGGGACTGGCTTCAACCAGGTATGTGGCCAACAGCCTACCCCTCTTACGCACTGGATAGTTTCTTTGTGTCCGTATGGACCGGTTATGCAGCGGCCTCAGCAGCCGCCTGCTACCACGTCAGCACCCCCACCGCTTCAGTCCGTGAGGTTGTTTTCTTCGAGAGGTTCATCTGCCTCATGAAGTCACCGCAGATGGGCATTATTCTCATGCCACCGGGGAAGTCCTTCCCACCATGCTAGCTGCTCCAGACGCCTCTATTGGGCCCCAGGCCCCGGTGCAGAAGCCTCCCCCGGCTCCACAGCCAACTCTGCAACCTCAAACGCCTCCTCAGCCTCTGAATGCAGCCTCTGTACCCCAGCCTCCGGAGCCATCTACTCCTCCACAGGATCCACCAGATCCGCAGGATACGGACGAGGATCCGGACACGCCATCCTCAGCCAGGGCCTTACATGAACTTCTTGCTGGGATGGTGGAATATCTGGGCCTCCCCCCAACCCGAGGTCAAGCAGCCGGCAGCGGAAGTCCTCAGACGACGCCCCTCTGCCAAATCTGGGATTCCTATGCAGACCGATGTAGTCTCCCTGGCCAACAAGGGCTGGCTCAAACCCCACTCGGCCCAGCCGGTCAATCGACGCCTTACGTCAAGTACAGGCAGGTGGAGGGGGGGGGGATATACTCTTGCTCTCTGCCCATCCTAAGCCACGCTCCTCAGTGATCGCTGCAGCATCACTATAATCCAAGCCTCAGTCGTCCTCCGCCGCCTCTGCAGCACTGCAAGGCAAGGAGATCATCTTGGAGGCGTATGGCAAGAAACTCTATTCCAACACCTCTTTACATCTACGACAGGCCAACTTCGATGCCATGCTGGCAGCCGCCAACCAAAGATTATGGCAGGAAATTGGAGACTTCCTCCCGGAACTCTCCACCCAGAGCCCATCACGCTTTAAGGTGGGCTAGCTGACGTGAAGCTAGTCGCGCATGACCTCATGGAATCCACAGTGGCCCTTATTGACACCTCAGGCCGTGCCATCTGCACTGCCACTGACATGAGGACAGCCTGACTCGGGGCAACAAAATTCAACCCAGATGTCCAGGAATGCATACTAGATCTACCATTCGAGGGGGTGGCGGGGGGGGGGCAGGGGACCTCTTCACTCCTACGGAAAAAGAGCTGGACAAGAAGACAAACAGCTCACAGCGAAGTCTTTGTCCATCTTTGCAAAGACCACACTGTTAGGCAGAATCCTGTGCAGTGCCCTTAGGGACCACTACACACAATTAAGACCACAAGTGGTAATACAAGTTCACCTTTGGTACAAGCCTGTACTACACTGTTAAAGTGGTAGCAGAAGCGGAGCAGCCAGACTTCACTCAAGAGCAAATGAGCAGTAGTAGAAATTACACACAGGACCACAATTGCTATGACACAAGCAAACACTGACTCAAGGTTTTTGGTTGAAAAAAAGTACATTTATTTCTAGACCATCTGTTGGTAAAACTGTTCACTTCTATTAAACTAGAACCACACGAAAAATAGAGTACACACAACCAATTTTCTTTTTGCAGAACAACTCAAGGTAAGTACCTTATGATTGGACGGAGCGGTGTTGGGAAACGAAAGACGTTACTGGGAATATATATAGGCGATCACTTTTTGACAATGACAGTTCAGTCTTACTAAAGAAACACATATCCGCGGAAATAAATGTATTGGGGTAAAAAACGCACTTAGCGCTTGAGTTAACAAAAGAGTTGGGGGCAAAAATCATAGGCAATACTTTTGTCAAGGCAGACAGAATCAGAGAAAACTTGCTGACAGGAAATTAAGTCAATAGGCCTGTGCCAATGTCAAGTGGAACAAGGATCCTGTTTAGGATCACACAAGACAGTTCAAGATTCAACGTTGCCAGGAGTACTTGGATATTGTAAACAGAGGAAGCAAAAGTTATAAGGAGGGAAGAAAAGGCCAAGCCTTGGATGAGGAGAAAAGGGTTCACCCTAGTTCCTTGAAGATGACGACAGTACCTTATTCATTGAAGAAGCTGGTGCCATGGCAAGCAGACTCAGTTCCTGGAGCTTCAGTCGTGGGGACAAGGACGACGTCTGAAGTGAGCTGCGCAGTGATGAGGCCAGCAGCAGCAACTCTGAATGAAATGTGTACTCCTTTAAAACAGGAGAGGCTCTTCAGATGGCTATCCGGACTGTTAGGGAGAATTCTCTTCTAAGGCTAATTTCCCTTACCTATAGAGCCCCCCAGCAGGCCTCTACAGGAGTTCCTGTCGGACAGATGGAAGCAGGCCACGGGCCGGTGTTCAGACAGGATAACCGTCGACGACGAGGGTGTCATCAGATCCCTCCAATGGTGGAAAATCATTCACAACCTGGACAGAGGGGTTCCTTTACAAGAGCCGGAATTTCAGAACACCATCACGGACGCCTCCCTGACAGGCTGGGGAGCACACATGAACGATCATCAAACCCAGGGCAGATGGTCTTCGACCGAATCGCGCCTACACATCAACATGCTGGAACTGAGGGCAGTGAGATGGGCCTTGAAATCATTCCTTCCGCATATCAAAGGATCAAAAGTAAGAGTGCTGACAGACAACACGACAGCCATGTTCTACTTGATAAAGCAAGGCGGCACCAGATCCAGGACCCTTTCGGCGGAAGCTCAAAAGATCTGGCACTGGGCGTTGAAACACAACATATCCTTAGTGGCTTACCATCTTCCGGGTGTGAAGAATGTGCAAGCGGATTCCCTGAGCAGGACAATGGCTCAAATACACGAGTGGGAACTGGACACCGGTCAGCTACAAATAATCTTCGAAAGGTGGGGGACCCCATCAATCGACCTCTTCGCAACGAAAGAAAACCGGAAATGCGAACAGTTTGCGAGCAGATGGCCTCAAAAAGGATCCCTGGGGGAAGCGTTCTCGTTTCCTTGGACGGACAAATTCCTGTACGCTTTCCCTCCGCTCCCCCTTATACGGAGGACAATCCAGGGGATTTGCAGGTACAAATGCCGGGTCATCCTAGTGGCACCGTACTGGCCGAGACAACCATGGTTTTCAGACCTCCTACATCTGTCGTTGGAACAGCCTATAACTCTCCAGAAAGTGCCGAACCTACTGTCCAGGGACAAGGGAACGGTGTGGCACCACAGTCCGGACAGCCTCAACTTAACAGCATGGATCCTGACTTTTCAGAGTGATGCATGTTGGCCGGCAGTGGCTTATGCCGTCCCTCGTAAGCTTCTTTGATGGCCGAGACCATCCAAAGGGCTATGGAGGCCTGATATCCCAGTCTTCTGCCAAATGTGACAGTGCATCCGACTTGTGGATTCCCTTGGTCCTGTCCAAGTAGAATTACAGGGCACGCCTGATGTCCAGGCAGTGCAAAACTCTCTGCCTCGTCTTTGGGCTCTGCAAAAAACGTAGGTAGCACGATTTCTTCGTTTAGATGGAATGCGGAAGGCACCTTGGGTAGGAATCCTGGGACTGTCGGCGGGACTGCTTTATCCCTCTGAATCGTAGTGTAGGGCTCCAAGGCGAGCAGCGCCTGGATTAAGCTTATCCTAAGAGCCAAGGTAAGGGCGACTAGCAAGGCAGTCTTAATGGTGACCAGCCTAATGTCCATGGACGCCATTGGATTAAATGTATTGTGCGCCAGGGCACCCAACACTATATTGGGTGTGGCTTCTAGATGGGCGATTCCCGTCAGATGCTTCTTGACAATGGCGTTGGAAGCAGTGAAGACCTCCTTTTGAGTTTCTGTAGGCCCCAATTGCTGCCAAGTGCGGCAAGTGTCTACCTGCACACCCGAGTGGGCGAGGTGCGCCGAGAAAGAGCACGTCGTCCAATGTACATGCAGAGTCTGCCCAGTCTTGCTTTTTTACTGGTCCCTGGTAGTTTTGCTCCTAGCGCCCTGTATGATCTCTAGATTAGCCTGGGACAGGTTGAGTTGTCCTAGCGTGACCTGCTCAGGAACCACGCTGTGAGAGCTAGTTTCGGTGGCGCGGGGTGAATGACCCTGCCCCCCAACCCCCCTGCTGTGCCAGAAGATATGCTGGGCCTGTCGGAAGGCGAATAGGTCTCTCCGAATAGGCTGAGCAGCTCCGAGAACCATGGCCTGGTTGGCCACCATGGCACTATCAGAATTATGCTGAATTGGTGAGACTCCTTGATCTTGCATATCACCCTGTGTATCATTGGCGTGGGCAGGAAGGCGTATGCTGTCATGCCGTTCCACTGAACCTGAAATGCGTCGCCCAGGGACCTGCCCCTGTCAGGATGCAAACTGTTGGCACTCCTGTTGTCCCAGGAGGCAAAGAGGTCCACCTGGGGATTTTCCCATCTGTTAAAGATCTCCTGCAGTTAGTGGTCGTTTAGCTGCCACTCGTAATTGTTCGCTCCCAGTCTGCTGAGTCTGTCCGCCTCAAGGTTGATCTATCCCAGAAGGTGGACGGCTGTGAGGTAGATGATGCTCTCCAAGGCCCATTCCCACATGCTGACTGCCAGTTTGCACTAGGGGTATCACGGTATTAGTTTTATGACGGTACAATAACCTTCTTGCCAAATGACGGTATATCATGGTTATCGCGGTATAGCAGGTGGAGTTAACTAATCTTAACAAATATTTTCTAAAAGGTCATAAATTGTCAGATTTATCATCACAAACAAAACCATGCACCCAGGGCCAGAATTGGGCTTTTCAACCTACTTTCCACTGAAATGCCACCCCTTGCTTGCACCAAACACAAACGCATGTGTGGGGGGGGGGGAGAGCCCTGCTGCGACTGGCAAATCAAACTGAATAGCTTTTCTTAAGTGTTCATTTAGGCTTTTAGCTCCCCCACTGGCTACTGGTGAAGATGAACATGTTGCCATATTGATAATCTGCATGCCACAGATCAATGGAGTCTGATGGTAGTATACGCTTGTGCGCATACACACACACACACGCACTCTCTTTACGTTACAGCCTTTAGTTTACTTCTGGGCCAAAAGGTGTTCAGTAATCACTGACATGTTACCCTTTGGTATCGCAGCAGGCAATACCCACAGAGATGCTTAAATTTCACAGTGTGACTTATTATATGTAAATTCAATGATAGAACCAGGGAAATCCGCCATTGTCATACGTTTAGAAAACATCCATTATAAATATATAAAACCCCAAAGCCGCCAACCCAAAGTCCCAGGAGGATAGCTCAGCGGCAACGTGTGTGCCTTGGAAGCAAGACGACACGAAGCAACACAGGTTCGATCCCTGGGTCCGCGCTTAGAAATCTGTGGGTGTTTAAGCGCGTTATAAATACGCAACTAAGACCAAAATAATTACGCAACTAAATAAACAAAACCAATTTCTTTAACAGCGCCTCGATGCCCTGGGGCTGTGTGAGCGCTTTAAAAAAAAAATGTAAATAAAAAAAAGTAAACCCCTTTCCTTCTTGGCACTGTATTTATTCTTCCTATTGCTAACATGTTGATTTTGTGTCAGGCACGTGTGGTTTATGGAATGGCATTAATAACTGCTCAAACTGAAACTACTTGGCAGACGGCATATCCAACAGTGCAAGACCAAGACTGCACAGAACTTGCTTACTGCAGCATTTCCAAATCAGATTGAAAAGCACACTTAACGGTATGAACGGTATACCGGTATAAACAATGTGACGGTTATTATTGTTCAATTAAGTGGTTCACGGTATCTTTAACGGTATACCATAATACCGTTACATCCCTACTTTGCACATTGGAGGGGACCTGGTACCCCCCTGCTTGTTGACATAGAAGATGCTGGTCGAGTTGTCTGTCTAAATGACGACTTTGCCCTTCATGATCCCAAGGAAGGCTCTGAGCGCTAGCCAGGTGGCCTTCATTTCCAGCCAATTGATGTGATGCTCCTTCTGCTGTGTCCAGGTGCAGTGGATGCAGTGGTTGTTCAGGGTGGCCACCATCCCTCGAGTGAGGAGTCGGTAGTGATGGTGACCTGTTGGAAGGGCTTGCTCGTCCGCAGGTTGCAGTCCCTGGACCACCATGAGAGGTCTGGGTGAAGAGGAGGAACAACGATCATCTCCGCCTGAGAGCCCCGTTCCTGGTTCCGTGATGCTGCAAAGTGTTGCTGTATCCTCCTCATCCCGAGTCTCATGTGGGGGACGGCCAATAGGACCCCTGCCATGAGACCCAATAGGTGTTGGTACTATCAGGCCAATGTCACTACTCTGCTGAGGAAGTGCACAGTGGCGCTCTTGATGGCCGTGATCTTGTCCTCGAAGGAAAAACTCTCTTCAAGCCTGTGTCCCAGATGAGCCCCAAGGTCGTCGGTCTGTGTAGGCTGCCGCAGCGACTTCTTCAGATTGAGCGAAAAGCCCAGATCGTGAAGTGTGTTCATTAGAGCATGAGGTGCGATGCACCACTTCTGGAGATGAAGCAATGACGAGCTAGTCGTTGAAGTACGGATAGATGTGGCGGCCCTCAGCCCTGCGTAGCGCTGCCACTGCATTCATCATGGTAAATAAAAGGTAAAGCCCTATATACTTGGGTGGTCACAAAAGGGCATCATACACTGGTACACAAGGGGAAAACTGACCTACCGGCATGGGTTGTTTAGCACACTACTAATTCTTGTGTGATTATTTAGTGGAGAGGGTCGTGTGAAGTTTGCCTCCAAGAGCAATACATGTTGAACCCAGAAAAGAGCTCTGGATTGATCTATAAGTCTATATCCTTGGCTGACGAAAATACTAGTAGCAGCTTATTTCTAGGACATGAGACTAAATAATTATTTCTGAATTACCAGTTTCAAAGTGGTTGAACTCCTGTGGGTGGTCAGTTCATTTGTCTTTGTACACCACACAACCATGACAGATTTAGACAGTCTAATGTATCATGTTCATAGAACAAAGGGTGGTGTTCTAGATTATTTTTTTGTGTATTTCAAATGAATCTGCTTACAAATACCTTTCTTTGTTGCATTTGGGGCATTGTTTGTGACACTTGATTTGCTCTAATCAATGCCTATATGAATCTATTTGTGCACCATTTTTTGGTAAAAACTTTTTGGAACTTAATATGTAAACCACTTGTCGGTGAAAACTACTAATTTGTAATTGTCTAACATCGATATATGTTTGCCTTTTTTGTACAATTCAAATTAATGACTACTAAATCAATACAGTAGTCAGCCAGTGTTATTATTCATGCAATCCAGATTGGTGCATTTGTCTCCAAATGGGTCAGCCAAGGATATAGACTTATAGATATATGCAGAGCTCTTTTCTGGGTTCAACATTTATTGCTCTTGGAGGCAAATTTCACATGAGCCTCTCCTCTAATCGCATAAGAATTAGTAGTGTGCTAAACAACCCATGCAGGTAGGTCAGTTCTCCCCTTGTGTACCACTGCATTCATCCGCCTAGTAAAGACCCTAGGGGCTGAGTTGAGGCCAAAGAGAAGCACCTCATATTGGAAATGGTAGCCCATGATCTTGAATCGTAGGAAAGAATGATGAGGCTGCCAAATCTGGACGTGTAAGTACGCTTCCTTCACATCCACGGAACACATCCAGTCTCCCCAGCACATTGTCTCAGCTATCAAAGCTGGCCTAACCATCTTGAATTTTTGTATAGGTAGGGAGAGGTTGAGGGTGGAAAGGTCCGGCACAACTCTCAGGCCTGCCTGGTTCTTTTTCTGAAATGGCGAAAATCCAGGAGTAGAACCCCAAGCCTCGCTGGGAGGCTCCCACTGCCTGGTTCTCGACGAGTGACCGGATCTCTGCCAAAAGAGTTGCTGTGCCAACCTATGGAGTGGAGTGGGATAGGTAGGCGGTACCCCATGGATACTACCAAGATGACAGCAAAATTCTGACGCCAGAACTGTGCACGGAGAGCAAGCCTGCCCCCCCGACCCCACCCCCGCTGGAGACCCGTGGAGCCGGAGGGGCATGTCTTGCTTTCTTTCCCTCTGAGGCTGTTGCGGAGGAGGGGGGGGCTGAAAGTCCTTACTCCCCCTCACCCCCCACACCCTCTTTGTTGTTTGGGCCAAAGTTGGGTCGACGAACGGTCAGGCTGACTGGACCTTTTGCTCTTGGAAGCCTCGGAACCCTCCGTATGTACGCCCCTTGTCCGAGCGCTGCTGTGACTGTGTGTATGTTTTGGGCATGGTCTTTATAAGGATGGTTAAATACTTGGCCGTTTGAGCTGTTTTTCTTTCTGTCCAGCTCCTCGTCCGTGGTGGAGTGGAAGAGATCACCCCTTTGGAACGGAAGGTCTAATATGCGTTCCTGGACATGCATATTGAATTTAGTAGCACAGAGCCAGACTGTTCTTCTCATGTTCGTGGCAATGCAGATGACCCGGCCATAGGTGTCAATGTGGTCCACGGTGCACTCCATGATGTCTTTTGCCACCATCTTGATGTCTGCCAGCCCTGCCTTGAAGCGAGATTGGCTCAGTGATGAAACCTCTGGGCGGAAATTGGCAATTTCCCACCAAAGCCTCTGGTTAACGGCTGCCAGCATGGAATCCATGTTGGCTTGACGAAGATGCAGGGACGTGTTGGAATACAGCTTCTTCCCGTACGCCTCCAATATCTTCTACTCCTTGCCTAGCAGCGCTGCAGAGGAAGAGGCCATGGACGACTGAGGCTTGGAGTGTAGTGATGCCGCGGCGATCACCGAAGAGTGCAGCTTAGGGTGGCCCGATAGCAAGATTGCATCCCCCTCCATCTACCTGTAATTAGCATCCAGGCGTCGATTGACCGACTGGACTGAGTGGGCCTTGAGCCATCCCTTTGTGGCCAAGGCGACGACTTCCTTCTGCATCGGGATCCCTGTTCTCGCTGCGTGATGTAGGGTGAGGACTTGGGCAGGGACTCCCTCTGCTGGTTGCTCGACCTCTGTTTGAGGAAGGCCCAAGTACTCTGCCATCCCCGCATGTCGTTCATTGAAGGCCTTGGCTGATTACGGTGTCGGTCGTCCTCCTCATCTGTGTCCACCTGAGGGTCCAGTTGATCCGACTCTGGTGGATGGTTGCTGGGTGCCAAAGGCTGGGGTGTGGAAACTGGAGGTTGCAGCGGTGGCTGGTATCGAAACGCCTGCACTATCGGTTGGGGGGGCCAGAGAGGCCGGCGGAGGCTGAACTGGGGCAACTGTACTGGGCCTGCGGTGCCAGAGCCATTGGTGGGTGCACGTCACAAATGGCGTCCCTGAGGATGACACCCGTCCGAAGGAGATTTCGTGAGCCCGAGGAACCTTTCAAAAATCTGTTCATAGGCTGGAGGGGTGGTAGGCGATATTGACGGGATAGCGGGCGGCGGCTGGAGCCGTTGTGTACCCTACCCATATGGACTTGGCGGAAACCTGCCTTGCGCAAATGAATGGTAGGCTGTAGGCCACATACCTTGTTGACACCAGTCCCACCTTGACACATGTTCCTCCACTTTCTCCCTGCGGTATCGGGTGTATGTCAGAAAAGTCTGGCACAGCGGCCATTTTGTCGAGCTGCCTTCCACGTGCGTGCGTCGTGTTGCTTGGATCACTGGCCCCAGCCCCGTCCTGGACGCTTGGGTGTGGATCATGAGACCTACCCTGTTTTTCAGGCCGAGACCTGGTAGGTGTTTCGCCCTAGGCGGATTTGCAAGTAGAACTGCGTATAAAAGCCCCCTCGGCCATGTCGTTATTGGGGCATGGCCCCTCTGGGGAAGACCCGGTAAAAGAACCTTCCGGTCCCTCAGCACTGTCACCGGGAGGATCAACTGACCCCCTCGGCCTGCCGGCCGGTAGCTGATTTTAGCCTCTGTACTCATGCTGGTATGAAAACCTGAGCGGTTCCTCCTGCATGGGCGAGTCACTGGAAAGGAGTCTCCCTTGCGGGTTGCACTGGGAAAAACTTGCCGTACCTTGGGGCATGGATCGATGCTTGACTAAGTCCTTGAGCGGTACAAGCATGCCAGCTGTGGTCTGGGCCAAGGCAACGTAGGCAGAGGGTGTGGGGGTCTGAAGTTGGAAAGAGTCCGTCGCAGGGTGGACACCTGCTGAACCCTGTAGAAGTCGACATGCTCCGGGGAGGAGACTGACACCTGAGGACCGAGTACCTGAATGACAAAAAAGACAGAGAAGAGGTCTCCGTGCGTGAAATTACATGGCCGAAGCCAAATCCAGGAGCGCTGGTAAATTCGGCCCGTTCAGTCGACGTGGAAAAGGGGACCGAGGTGTGGTGCTGGAGGGCGGAGTCAGGGCAGCGCATGCTCCTAGGGCCACACACACGCCTCTAAATTTAAAGGCAAGGTTTTTTCTAGTGAAAAAGGTGCTGTCTCCCGTCCCTTGGAAGGGACGCCTAGGCAGTATGGAGGAAAGAGGACGGGATGTAAGAGTACATAGTTTACTCAGTTCTTAAGGCCAAGGCAAAATTGTACCACTGAGTTCTGTTCACAGGAAATGGTCTTTTTGGACGTTTCTTCTTAAATGCTCTGAAGAAGGCTTGATTTTTCTTTTTTAACATTTTTTTTTTCTTTTTTTTTTCCAAGAGTGGTTGTTGCAACAGAAAAAAATTAGTGTTGCCACCATTTGTCCTTGTACCAATTGCACATTATTGCCATATCATACAAACATGCAATCCAGATTTTCTCCAGCATTGGATCTTTCATAGATTTACATGCTATGAACAATTCCCTGTCCTCAGGCTGAGAATACTCTTAACTTTTTATAATGGTAATTAAAGAAAACTTTAGGTGTTTATTTTGTTTCCCATTGCCCACCGTTTGGGTACTTTTGGTCCCCACCTATGGGATTTTGAGTATGTAGCTCCTCCCCACAGCCTCCCTTCACATTCTAACAGCATGTCAAGGTGGAAGGAGTCCTATTGTGTTTCTCCAGAGAGAAAATATCAAAAGCTATCTTTAGGAGCTTCACCTGTTTGTCAGATAAGTGAAAAGAGGGGGGGGTGGGGCAGGGCAGGGCATGGCAGGGCAGTGCAGTGAATATGGTGAGAAGTCCCTCTTTAGATCCTGCTTTAACTGTGGCCTAAAAATGTTTGAGGGAGACTGGCACAAAGAATGTATGTATTCCCTTAACCCACACCACTCTGCTGAAGAGTGTGAAATATGTAAAACCTTCAGCTCTAAAACACTAGACTGTAAGACGCCTGGAATGCTGGATGAATGAAGGCCATCTCTCCCCCCACCCCCCTTTCGAGTCCTCAAGAAGCCTAGCAATCCCAAGACAACCAGTTAAAAGGGAATGTGGGTCAAAAAGGACAAGATCTAAAGAAAGGTCAGCAAATCCGGGAACTAAGAACCCCTGCTAAATCTGCAATATCTCCTCACTGCAGGTCCTGTCCACACAAGAATTTGTTGGCTCAACTGGGCACTAGAACTCCGGTTGGACTACAGGCCCCAGTGACAAGACAACCACTGTTGCACCACAAATGTGACACCTGCCACAAATGGCCATATCTCCCCTGCGAAAAGCGGACAAACGCAAGGAGAGAATTCTTTCCCCACACTATCGCAGCCCTAAAAGGCAACCGGAATCCATTGGTGCAGGCTCTAATACAGCAGAAATACGCTACACCGAGCAAGAGGATTGGGATCTTACGGATATGGGCACAGATAAAGTCCTGCAAGACACAGCATCCATCACTACATTGCCACTGCAGGATTATGACCAGTGACCTGATTGGGGCATTCCACTCCCTCATTACAAAAGCTTGCCAGGAGTTGAGGAGAAACAATTTTGCAATCGTAGGAACAAAAGAGAGAAATCGGTGGTGGCAATTCCAATCCTAGACCATGTGTGGGAGGAGGGGCTCTGTACCATGAGACACCCTTTTACAGAGGCAGTGTTTAAAGGCAGGCTAGACAAAGTTCAGGGCTCCAGAAATCACTCCCAAGTGTCTAATTTTGCAGACTTCCCCTAAGTCTGTTGTCTCGGCGGCAGGATGTCGCACACTCAATCACGTAAATGTACTGTGCCACCAGCAATAGAAAGCCGAAAGATTGACGCTCTGGGAAACAAGGTACTTAAGGTGGGGGCCTCCACAGTAAAAGTGGCAACGCTCTAGCCATCATGTCTAGGTATGACAGCGGATTGTGGCATAGTTTGTCACCCATTCTGAAGCACATGCAAGAACAGAGGCACGCCAAAGCAATCACAATCTTGATGGAGGGAGAGGCGGCTGCGAACCATAGCAACAACATCGCAGTTGACCTAGCATAGACTAGTTTTTAACAGATTATTAACGGGGTAGTTCTCAGAAAGCAAGGATGGCTTCATTGCACAGATTTTAGACTGGATGTACAGCAGAAGGTAATGGACATGCTTTTCGAAGGCGATAGTCGTTTTTGGGCCCAAAATCGATGAGGTACTGAAGGCGATTAAAACTGACTGACAGTCTGCTCCGTCAGCACCCTACAAACAAAACCTACTTTTTCGTATGTTTCGAGGAGCATTCGAAGATCAACCTCATCAGGAAATTCCAGTGGCACCAGGCAGTACTGGAAAACTTTCACTATTCACAGGGATACAATTCATCCCAAAGCTACCAAAGGCCATGAGAATACAGGCAGCACAGGTAAGGATCTTCAGGCTCTCAGAGGGCTAGAGCAAAACCTTAGGCCTAACTGCGTAGCCCAGACGCGCCTGTGGGGGGGGGGGGGAGTGGCGCACTACTTACATCAGTAGTGACAAATAACGGACAAGTGGGTATTGCAAGTAGTCGAATCAGACCACTTGCAAGAATTCACCAAACAACCATCCCACCATTGAAAACCTCCACGGCACATCTAAAGGTGCTCAAACAAGAAATAAAAACAAATGTGAACAAAAGAAACGCCATCCATAGAAAAAGTACCAAAACAAGAAATAAATTTAGAGGCCTGCAGGGGTGCGACCCAGGAAGGTTGAGATCCCCTAACTCTATCCACAGGCGCCACTCCCCAGTCCTCTATTCAACGTCTACTGGAACGGACTGCTCTCACCAGCGCTCCTGGGTTTGGCTTCGGCCTTACAATTCCATGCACTCTTCCCTGGATACTGTCTTTTTTGTCGTTTTCTTCTAATCTTTAACCAGGTACTCTGTCCCCTGACGCCACGCTCCTCCCTGGCGCATGTCGATATCCTTGGGCTTCAGCAGGTGTCCAGCCTGCGAGGGGCTCTTCCCCACATCCAACCCCACGCTCTGTGCCTCCGTTGCCCTGGCCCCGACCACAGCTGGGAGGGCTGTAGTGCATGCAGCGCACTTACACCACACACTCTGGTGGAGCAAGGTGGAGGGAGCTCTTCGAGAAGTCTCCTCCAGAGGACTTGAAGAACTTCGTCAAGCACAAATCAAGGCCCAAAGCAGGGCCTCTTTTCTATCACACCCTGCAGAGGAGATTACTTCCCTAGGGAACGTCAGAGCGGGATTGACAGTACAGGTTCTCACACTAGGGCGGGTACTGAGGCTCATCCAGCCGAGGGGTTGCTAGAGCCTTCCGGAGATGGCAATGAGGGACTGCAAGGTTCTTTTACCGGGTGTCCACTCGAAGGGCCGGACAAACGTCTTAGGTGGCGCTTGTACGCAGCACTACCTGCGATTCAGCCCAGGGCTCTACGCCTACCAGGTCTCGTCCTCAGGTGCAGGGTAGGCCTCAAGCTCCACCGCAGAGAGTCCAGAAGGAGGCCAGCCCACTGAGCCAGGCACCATGATGCAGACACGTGGCATGCAGCTTGACAAGATGGCCACTGCGCCAGATACGATGGCTGCTCGTCCGACCCTGTTTGGGGAGGAGGTAGGAGATAGTTTCCAGGTGGGACTGGTCTTTGCCAAGGACGTGGCCTACAGCTTATCATTCTACGTCGCAGGGCAGATGCCCCCTGAAAACAGCAAGGCAGAGTATGCACAGGCCCCAGCAGCCAGCTACGACTCTGTCACTACCACCTGCCACCCCACTAGCCTATGAGAACAGGTTTTTCGAGAAGTTCCTCACATTGATGAGGTCCCCTCAGATGGGCTCCATCCTTCGGAATGTGATCAGGGACATGCTGCCTCCAGTCCCTCCACCAGTACACATAGTCATTCCTCATATGGCTCTGGTGCCTCAGGCCTCTGTGCAGCCCCAGCTGCCCATGCTCAGTCCTTCTATTCCGACTCCTGTGCCTCGTACAGTTCAGGTGGGTCCACGCCAGCCTCCGGCTTCTGTCCCCACACCGCAGTCCGCGGCTCCCAGCACTCCTCCACCCACTCAGGACCAGCCGGATACTTTGGTTGACTCAGACGAGGAGGACCCTGACACGCCGTCGTAAGCAAAGGCCTTCCACGACAGGCTTGCAGGTTTGGCAGAATATTTGGGCCTTCCTCAACCTGAGGTCGAGCAGCCCGAGGGGAGGGGGTCTTGCAAGTCCTCACCTTACTACCCCCTTCCAAAATGGGTATCCCGATGCAGAAAGACATTGTGGCCATGGCTAAAAAGGGGTTGTTCAAGCAACACTCGGCCCAACCTGTCAATCGGCACCTCAATGCCAAGTATAGACAGATGGAGGGGGATGCTTTTTCTGTTGGCGCACCCTCAACCGCACTCTTCAGTGATCACTGCTGCGTCCCTTTCCTCTAAGCCTCAGTCGTCCTTGGCCACCTCGTCCTCGGCGTTGCTAGACAAAGAGGAGATCTTGGATGTGTATGGGTAGAAGCTGTACTCAAACGCCTCCCTGCTCCTGAGTCAATCCAACGCGGATGCCATGCTGGCAGCTGTTAACCAGAGGTTTTGGCAGAAAATTGCAGACTTCCTTCCTGTGCAGAGCCAGGCACGCTCCAAGCAGGTCTAGCAAAAGCCAAGCTGGTAGCGCAGGACATTATGGAGTCCACGGTGGCCCACATAGATACCTCTGGCCGGGCCATCTGCTTTGCCACAGATATGAGGACGGCCTGGCTTCGGGCTACTAAGTTTAACCCTGATATCCAGGAACACATATTGGACCTTCCCTTCAAGGTTAGTGACCTCTTTCACACTACCACCGACGAGGAATTGAATAGCTTCAGCTTGCGGACTGCAGAGTCTTTATCCTATCAAAGGCCACGACCAAGGTGTAAACCTAGGCGCATCAACGATCCAACAGGGGCGGTCGTTCGGCAGGTTCCAGGGCTTCCAGGAACAGAGCTCGAGGCAGCCTGACCGCTCGCCGAGGCAGCACTGGCAGAAAAGTCAAACGGTGGGGGCAAGAGCTTTTTTAAGTTCCGCTCCTCAGCAGCAGTCTCGAAAAGAAAGCATGACGCGTCTCTTCAGGTCCACGTGTCTCCTGTGGAAGGCACTCTTGCCAATCACTGAGCTCTGGGTCATACTGCCCTCTACCTAAGCTCCACCTCTGGCAGCCATCTTCAGATTGTTACTGCACTTTCAAGAGTTGGCTGTCCTCGTGCTTCTCCCTGAGCTTTTTGCTGCGTTCTTTTGCTTTTTGAGAGTTAACTGTCTATTGAGCCCTTGTTCTCCATGATCATCTTACTGACTAACAGGAATCCGTTTTACGTCTTTTTCAGCGCCCCCACGGGCTGTTTTCGTAGAGTGTCCTTCTTTGAGACTTCCAGAAGATTCTTCAGGCCTACACTACGTGAAGCATGACTGTCAAGAAGGACGGCGCTTCCCTCTTCAAGCTCTGCTCTGACTACAGTTTGTGGAATGTTAGGGAGAATTCTCATGAATGGCTGATTTCCCTTACCTAATGTGTCCCTCAGCAGCTTTGCTGAATTTCTAGGGTTTATTTTTTTCACCTGGTAAGAGTGTGAACCTTTTTCCAACTCTTACATGTGTTTTGCTGTGTTTGTTTTAACTTTGTGTGCTCTTGGGCACTGGAGCCTCACCTATTCCATGGCCTCATATTTTTCATGTATTACAAAGCACCTTCAGTGCAGTGACACAGGGTTGTTTTTGAGACTTCCCCCTGAATCCATTTTCTGGGGCTGACTACTGGCCTCCAGAAAAGGTGAAGTTGCCATTAACTTTATTTTAGTCACTTTAACCACAGACCCAGTACACTCCATCTTACATGTCTGTCTCTTGGAGCATTGTTTCGCTGTCTTTACATCAAGTCTTGGCCTGATGGCCATGGTAACTTCCCTAACTTTTCTACCGCGGTTATCTTGTATAACCATGTTATTGTTTTAGACTATTTATATTAGCCTCGAACATAAATACGCTTGACCAAATACATTTTTTTTGGCTCCGGCTGGGTTAACTAGCCATTTCTTTTTGTTAGTCTTTCTCGTGTTTTACTCTGCGTGCCAAACCGGGGATGATTACTTTGTTTGCTGTCTTTTTGCGGGCTTCTGCACAGAAGCCCTCTTTAAGGCGCCTGAAAGTCTAGGTAGGCAGGATGTGAGGGAGGTATCTTCGGACTTCTGCCATGGGTTCCCTTGGTAACCCAAGTCGCACTCCTGTTTGAGGGGACTGTCCTTGACAGGACAGCCACCCTGCTGTGTGACTTGCAGCCAGGCTGTATGAATGGGGGAAAACGCCATAAAAAGCAGTTTTCTGGGACTGGAAAGGCAGAGTTGCCACTAGAACAAAAGAACCAACGAGGAGCTGATGGAAGAGGACCCCTACAACGACTGAACCGCCTGGTGAAGCCCTGCTGCAGGTCAGAATCGACAGAAAAGATCCTCCAGAATCCGACGACAGTTCGCCCAAACTGCAAGCCAGGACCCCTCCTCTGGTCGAATTTGCTGTATAGAGCTACAGTGGGCCGGATAGCTAGGAAGGTCGGATCCTGCTTGGGTTTTAAGGAGCTCACCTTTTATTTGTTGTTTTGCTCTGCTGCTGGTTTCTTCCCTGGGTGGCGCAGGACCCTCCAGTCTTCCGACTTCGTGTCAGTTAGACAGTCGCTTCTGGAACCGTGAGCCTGCAGGAACCACTAGGAACGTCCGCCTCAGCTACAGCTCCCTCTCTATTTTAAGGTACTGTGCAAATCCGGTTGTCCGTTTCCGTCAGCCACGGTGAAAGTGTTTGAAAGCTTTCTCCAATCCGAGGGCTTGTCCTGATCTTCTCCTTGAACTAACTTTTCTACCAACCAACCACGCCCGGAATCTGTGCCACAAACTTTACCGCGAACTACCCTGAACTGTGTGATATTGAGCAAAAGACTTTTGACCCATTGACTTTGGCCTTAAGCCTTTTCTAGCTGATCTCCTCGCTGTAGTCTCTCCTGTTCAGGTGCCCAGAGTACTTACCTGTTGGTTGTGCCTAATTTCTAATAACTTTATTTCCCTCCCGAAAGAGCGGCCTGGCGGAACAAAGTACCTTAAAATGGAGAAGAGGCTCCTGTGGAGGCAGTTGTTCCTGGCAGTTCCTGGCAGTTCCTGGCAGTTCGGGAGATCCAGCAGAGGAAGAGAGGCTCTCTTCGTGGAGGAAGGTTAGAGTTACTGCACTGCCCAGGGATGAAACCAGCCACGGTGCTGCCCAACAAATAGGTACGCTCCTTTAAATTGCGGTCCGGGTGGACGGGTGCCTGGCTATCCGGTCTCAGAGTACAGGTTACTGGCGATTCGACAAAGGCAGGTCCAGGAAGGCGATTGACAAACTGATTGGCCCCACCAGCTCAAGGGAAGAAGGCTCTTGCAGATGATTGTCTCTCGTTGTGTGGAGTAAAGTGGTGAGACGCTGCAGCAGGGCTTCACTGGTGGTTCAGTTGTTGCAGATGTATTTGGCTTCTCTCCTCTTCAGCTTCTTAGTTCCAGTGGCGACGTCTTGCTCTTCCAGTCATCAGGACCCTCCTTTTATGCAAAACGATCCCCATTCATACAGCCTAGCTGTCACTCACACTGGTGGGAGACCCTCCAGCCTATCAGGGCAGAGAGGCAACCCTGTCCAGGGGTCCTTCTCCCCCTCCCACACAATGGATACACCCCAGACTCAGTGGCCCCGAAAGGAGGGCTTCTTGGCAGAAGCCCGCCAAAAGGATAAACAAAGGATCCCCGACCTGGGTTGGGAGTTTAGAGAAAGACACGAGAAAGAATTTATATAAAAGTTCTGGCAAATAAAACCTACCCTAGTAATAATATAAAAATAAACCGGCGGTATGTTAGAGGCTGTGAGTAAATGTGGTAGCCTCGAACAATGGGAAAATCCCATAGGGAAATATTTGCGGTCGAATATTGGTAGTAACCACTGCCACCAGCCAGTAACTTTGGAGAGAGGGACTGTACGGTACCCTCTCGAAAATGAACATAAGGGAAAAACTATTAACCCTTGCCAGTACCTCCATAGTAAGATGGGCTGTATTGGTTTTGTTCATAAAGATTGACTAGTAAAGTCAATGGGGACTTTACATGCCCTGGGAGACAGTAGTCAGTCCCAGGGTATGGAGTCTGTTTGGGGGTCGCTAAGACACCCCTGTGTCACTGCATGGAGGGTGCTTTGTAACACGTGGATAAAGATGGTTCCTATGGGGTTGAGATAAACCCCATAGACATTAAACACAAAAAATAGCCTAGAACACACATAGCAAATATGCCTAAATGTGGGGAAAACGAGTCACACACTTAGCAGGAGAAAAAAACAAACTTCAAATCCAGCAAAGCTGCTGGGGGACTCTAGGTAAGGGAAATTAGCCATAGAATGGAAATTCTCCCTAACAAAGGGCTCTAGCTGAAATAATGCAGTTTTCATCTGAGACCAAGTGTTTACCTGATCTGAATAGCTTACATGTGTAAGCTGTGGTTGATGCCAGGGATTTCACCTGTCTGGAGAAGTGGAGGGTAGAGTAGAGGTAAAAGTCACCTTCATGATATTGCATCGATTTCAAAGGAGGTGTAGTCTTGGCTTAGTTTTTTAAGATTAAAGTGAGTGCCCCAGATGATTAGCTCTGTTTTTTCATCATTCAGGCATAAACCGTGGGTTGCCATCCATGCCTGGATGATGAGATACACCCTATTTACCAAGGCCGAATCCTTGTAATGCCCGGAAGGTGGGAGGAAAAGTCTGAGTCATCTGCATAATTGGTGTAGGTGATACCAAGAAGGTCCAGAAAATCAAAAAGGGGCTTTGTAAATATGTTGTATAGAGTGGGGGAGACACAAGAACCCTGGGGTACTCTGCATGTAATGGGGATCGGGTCTGCCGCTGCAGAGGGGTAGAACACCCTCATGGTACTATCGCTAAGGAAAGACTCAATCCAGGTTATAGCCACTTTGGAAAAGTGTGCAGTGAATCTAGGTGGCTGCAAAGGACCTTGTGGTCGACAAGGTCGAATGCAGCCGAGAGATCCAGCAGTAGGAGAAGGGCTGTTATACCTTTGTCTCGTAGCTAATCTATTTGTGCCTTCAAATCGAAGAGGGCGGCTCAGTACCATGTTGGGGGTTGGAATCCTGATTGAGGTGCGCCTAGGGGCTTGTGTCGTTCAAGGAATCTTTGAATTTGGTTCTAGGCAATCTTGTCCAAGATGTTTAGCAAAAATGGGACTGTGGTGATAGGGCGGTAGTTCGTAGGTATGAGTGGGTCTAGGGTTTGCTTTTTTAGCAGTGGCAGCACCCAAGATTGTTTCAAGTTGGTGGGCATAGTGCCCTATGTAAATGAAGCATTGATAAGTTTGGATACAGATGGGGAATCCCTGGCCGCACATTTATAAGCTGGGTTTGGCAAAGGTCGCCCTGGCAATTGGATGGCTTGAGTGAGAGGATGACTTTCTCTACCTCAAGGATGGAGGTTTTGGTGAACATGAATCAAGCAACTGAGTCATGTACCTTTTGAGGGGGGGTCTGTATTAAAATTGTTAGACTGGGGTGGGTGAATGAGTGGCTTTTTTCTTGGCTATTTTATTTTGAAGCGTAATTACTTTGATGGTGCTTGTTGTATGTCTGAGCACCATGTTTTATCTTTGGAGCATGTGTCCGGAATAAGGGTAGGGGACTAATTCCTTGAGGATGCTAAATAATTCCCTCCTGCTTGAGTTAGCGTTAGATATGCGGTTATTGTATGATTTGCACTTGGCCAGGTGGATTTCCGTTTTGTAGTGAGAAGAGATTTCAATTAGTTTATTTTTACATTCTTCTGAGGGAAATGGCCTCCAGGAGGTTTCACAACTCCTCTTAAATTGTCATGAAATCCTTTAATTTGGGTGTGAACTATTTATTTAGATGGGATTTAGGTTTGCTTGGTCTAAGTTTCAGAGGGGCAATGTTGTCGATTGTCGTTAACATAATGTTATTGTACTCCTCGACGAGAGTTTCCTGGTCTAGGTGATCAGCTAACTGGTTGAGAGTACTTAGGATAGCGTGAATCACTTTGTCCATTGTGATACTCTTTTTATTTCTAGTTGGACATGGCAGGCCATAGTAGGCACTAGAGGGAGTGGTCTAGAGGTGGAGAGTTCAAAGGACAAGAGGAAATGATCGGTCCACAGTTGTGGGGAAATGGTTGTGATGTTGGCGGTGCAGTTGTAATCTGCCACCCAATCAAGAATTCTCCCTTTAATATGGGTGGGATCAGTGATTGTGAGTGTCTGGGAGTTAAGTAGTGGAAGTTTGATTGTGAGCACCTCACAAGAATCAGTGTCTGGGGTGGGTATGGTTCTCATACCTAGGATGGTTTTTGCGTTGATGGCAATGCTGCCGCCTCGCATCTTATTTCTATCCTGTCTCAGTATGGTATAGCCATCCGGGATTGTTAATGAGTAGGGGTCCTGCTGCTTCGTGCAACCAAAACTTTGTAATAGCAAGTCCAAATTGTCGGCCAATATCAGGTCACAGATATCCGTGGCGTGCACAGTCAGGGTTCTGGCATTTGTTAATGCTCCTTTAAGAGGGGGGGGCACTATAGTGGTTTGCATGGATTTTATTTTAGTGGTTTGAGGCCTCAGGATATGGAGGTTGGTGATATTTACCTTCTGGCCATTGGATCTTTTGTTGACTGTGGGTAAGGATCTGCTAAGAGGCTTGAAAGGTCTCGTAAGTCTAGAGTTTCTGTAGGGTAGGCTACATGGATTGCTTTGAGGCAAGCTTGGACGGCTCAAATCAGGGTGATCCATAGTGGTCGGGGTAACTAGATGTATATTGGTTAAATTGAATCGAACTTGGTTATAAGTTGTTGGGTGGCTAGTGCGAGGTGTCTGGTGGGTGATTAGCAGTAGACTTATAGGGGTCAGGAGGCTAAGGGCTTTCTCCAGCATGGGGTCTGGCATGGATTCACATGCTCATGAATATTCCCCGTCGTCAGGCTGGGAATCCTCGATAAAGAAAAAATCAGTATCAGTTTCGTTTCCTATCTGTCTTTCTTAGAAGTAACCAATCACTGGTCTCTGGGTCATACTGCCCCCAGCCAATGACTGCCCTCTCCCTAAGCCCCGCCCCTGGCAGCCACCCTCAGATTTTTACCGCACGTTCAAGTGTTGGGAGTCCTCGTTCTATAGCTCTCGAGCTTTTACTGCGTTTGGCGCTTAGATTGATCTCTTTTTTTGGTTTAATCAAGCCTCAAGCTCCACCGTTTCTACTTCCGATCAACGGGGACCTGTTTTGGATTTATCTACGCTCCTCAAGGGTGAAGTTTTCGTCTCGTTGTGCTTTTTGGAGGATTCCAGAAGTTTAAGGCCTACCTCTTGGACGAGAGGAACATGGCCCAGGAGAAGGGAAGCTCGACTCCCGGCAAACTGTTCAGGATCTGCCCTGGATGCAACCTACAGAATGTGTTCGAGGACGAGCATTCGTAATGCCTTTATTGCCTCCACGAGGACAAAACGCATGCGGAGAAGGACTGTGCGTTTTGCATGAACATGTCGAATCGGACTATGAGGGATCGTCGGACCCGTCCCTCCATGTAGCTGGAAGGCAAGAGCCCAGCAGGTGAGAAGAAGTCCGAGCGGTCTTCTAAGTCCTGTGAGGGCGCCCCGGCGACAGGGGCCCAACAGAAGGCAAAGCAGCGTGAGTCTGCGGGCCCCCGGGAGCGCCGAACGGTCGGGCTCCTCGGCTGGTAGGCAGGGCGCACCTTCACTGATGCCATCAACCGCGAGCCAACGCTCTGGCTCGGGGAAGGGAAAATCCGAGAACCCGGCTAAGCTTCTGGAGAGGCCCTGGTCGATCTCGAAGGAGCAGGCCGAAGGGGAGCGAGGCGGTGACCCTCCCCCTGAGGTGAAGGCCTCAAGCGCGCCCAAGGTGGTGAAGGCCTTGATCCCGGAACAAGGCTTCGATTGGGGGAGTCGCTGCGGCCCTGTCGAGGCTACACCAGTGGAGGCGACCTCGGGGCCCAGAGTTTCCTTGCCTCCGTGGAGGGAATCCTCTTTTAAGCCCATCGAGAAGACCCCTGTGAAGACCGCGGTGGAAAAAAAGGGGGAGGGGGGGCATTGGCCGTTACGGACATGGACACGACCTCAGAGGAGGAACTGACCGAGAATTTGGAAGAGGCCCGGTCCAACGGGAGCAATCCCGACGAGGGGGACGAGAGCGAGGGTGGGGACGAGGTTCCCGTGGAGGAGGAACAACCGTCGCTCCCCACACGCCCGTCACAGCCTGAGCCGCAAGACAACTCGGCGGCCATTTTGACGGCAATCCAAGCCTTATGCACGGA
The DNA here is from genome assembly GCF_040938575.1 of Ambystoma mexicanum. Classification (NCBI taxonomy): domain Eukaryota; kingdom Metazoa; phylum Chordata; class Amphibia; order Caudata; family Ambystomatidae; genus Ambystoma; species Ambystoma mexicanum. The sequence goes on along the minus strand of NC_090924.1, from coordinate 674,800,947 downwards.
GATGAGGACGGGACTGTCCCTACCCCCGATGGACGACCCAGCTGAACCGGGTCCGTCGGGAAGCCCTCCAAACAAGAGCAGAATTCATCCTGCTCCCCTTCAGCCCTCACGGCATTCTCAGCCTTGGTCGCCCTCCCCGGTCCTGAGGGATGACACGGGAACAGACACGGCCACGACAGGGACGGTTGACAATGGCGGCGATGATGGGACTGACCTCCCGTCTCCGATTCCTCGGGCGTTCCCACCCGACGAAATTGGCTCCTTGTACACCATAATTGCCAGGGCGTCCGAGCTGTTTCACCTCTGCCCCGAAGAAAAGCAGGAAGGCTTCCTCTACCAACGGCACAAGGCCAAGAGGAAGACGGTCCTCGCGGTGCCGTTGCTGGATGACATCTGGGACGAGGGACTTGCTCTCTTGAAGAACTCGTCAATGATGCCTGCCAAAAGGGACCGGTACGAGAAGAAGTATCGGGTCCCCGACGGCGCCCCTTTGTGCCTTAGAGCACAACCGACCCCGGATTCAGTCGTCTCAGCAGCGGCCAAGAAGAAAGCGGGGGGTGGCCTCGGCTTCAACTTCGCCACCGGACGGCGAGGGAAAGAAACTAGGTGCCATGGGATGACGAGTCATCTCATCTGCGACGACGACGATTAAGGTGGCCAACGCCCTTGCGTTTGTGGCCCGCTACGACAGGGAGTTGTGGTACAAGATCGCCCATTTGTTGGACTTCCTCCCGGACGACAAGAGGGCAGAGGCCCTGGCGATCCTACAGGAGGGTGAGGTGGCATCGGACCATGCCATAACAGTGGCCACGGACATTGCCGACACCGGTTTCCGCCAGTTGGGCAACAGCGTTTGCCTTCGACGGCGGGGGTGGCTCAAGGCGACGGATTTCCGCCAAGACGTGCAAGCCAAGGTTTTGGACATGCCCTTCGCCGGGAACAATCTGTTTGGAAAGACAGTGGATGAGTCTGCAGGCCATCAAGACTGACGCAGACGGCTCAGGCCTTGGGAGTTCTGCAGCAACGGGTGCTGCCCTTTCGGAACTCTGGAGGCAAGCAAGGTGCCTCCAAAGGATTCGGCGGTGGCTCCTTGATGTTCCGTCAGGCAGCCTGCTCCTCGTAGCAAGAAGCTTACAGGGGACGAGGCAAGTCAGGTGGATCTCGCCTTCGTCGCCAAGGAGGTAAGGATGCTTCCAAGCAAGACTGAACCGGCCGTCGCGTCGGGCCCCCACCGAAGCATCCCGGTGGGAGGCCGGCTGACGAAGTTCGTCAGCGTGTGAGAGTCCATCTCCAACGACCGTTGGGTGCTGGATGCCCTGGCTCACTGGCACACTCTGGAATTTCTAAAGAAGTGCCCCTGAATTCCTCCCGTGGCCAGGAAGGAAAACCACGTCCCTCAACTGCTGTTAGAGGTAAGGGCGATGCTCAAGAAAGGAGCCATCGAGCTCTTCCCAAAGAGACTCCGGGACTCTGGAGTATACTCAAGATACTTCCTCGTCAGAAAGAAGACAGGAGGTTGGCGTCCCATCCTGGACTTGCGTCGGCTAAACAAATACATCCAGGCACAGAAGTTCCGTATGGTCACCCTCCAGCATGTGCTGGGCCAGCTGGAGGCAGGCAACTTCGTATCGTCGTTGGATTTGGAGGATGCGTACTTTCACATCTCCATCCTAAAAGGACACCAAAGGTTTCTCAAGTTTGTAGTCCAAGGACGGCACTACCAGTTCAAGGCCCTCCCATTCGGATTGAAGTTGGGCCCAGGGTGTTCACAAAGTGCCTGGCATCAGTGGCGGCGCGGCTGCGCCTGCAAGGGATCCACGTCTACCCCTACTTGGACGACTGGCTCATCCGAGCAGGGACAAGCGAACTCGCCGTCGAACACTCAGCGATGACCGTCCGGCTGCTCACGGACCTGGGATTCTCCATCAACTTCCCCAAATCCCAACTGGTTCCTTAGCAGGTTGCGCTGTTTCTGGGAGCCAAACTCGATACAGTAACACAGTTGGCCTCGCCGTCAGAGGAAAGGACGCAGGCCATCCTGGGCAAGGTACAGCGCCTGCTGGCCACGGACGTGGCCAGGGTGAGGTCCATCAAGTCCCTTCTCGGGATGATGTCCTCTTGCATCTATATGGTGCGCCTGTGCAGGCTTTCGATGCATCCTCTGCAGGAGTTCGACGCCCGTTGGATGCAAGCGACGGGCAGCTTTGAGGACAGGATCTCGCTCAACGGTTTTACGCCAAGCAATTCGATGGTGGGGCACCCGCGCGCAACTCGCAGTGGGCACAGACTTTCAGAATCCAGCATACCAGGTGACGGTGACGACGGATGCCTCACTGGAGGGCTGGGGAGCGCACACCAGAGATCTTCATGCAAGAGGCCTTTGGCTCCCGGAGGAGAGGCCGCTCCACATCATACTGGAGCTCCGAGCGGTGTTCTGGGCCCTCAGGTCATTCCTCCCGTCCCTCAAGGGCAAGGTGGTGAGGATCTTTACCGACAACACCACCACGATGTTCTACCTCCGGAAGTAGGGAGGAACCAGATGCCCAGCTCTGTCAAAGGAAGCCCAGGATCTGTGGCACTGGGCCGTTGCCCAGGGGATGTTTCTGGTACCTTCATCTAGCAGGGATAAAAAACACCATCGCCGAATCACTCAGCAGGGAGCTACGCTCATGCCATGAGTGGGGAACTGCGCCAGGATCAAGTGGATCGACTCTTCCTTCGATGGGGCAAACCCCAAATCGACCTGTTGGCGATTAACTCCAAGTGCCAGAGGTTCGCCAGCAGGTTCCCCCAGCCGAGGAGCATGGGCAATGCTTTCTTGTTCCCCTGGGATGGCCTGTTCCTGTATGCGTTCCCTCCCCCCGTCGCCGTTGCTGCTCAGACTCCTCAACCAACTCAAGAGGTCCCGGTGCAGGATGATCCTCGTCGCACCAGCGTGGCCAAGACAGATATGGTTCTGGGACCTTCTGGACTTGTCAGCGTCCCCACCAGTCAAACTGTCGACGGACGCAGATCTTCTCTCCAGAGAAGGAGGCGCCATTCTTCATCACAACCCGGAGTCGTTGAACTTGCAGGCCTGCCTCCTGCAGCACTAGAGTTTGGAGGGTATGATATCCCGGCTGCCTGCAGAGAGGTTCTTGTAAAGGCCAGGGCGTCCTCAACTCTCAAGTGCTTCGGAAACAAGTGGAAGAGGTTCTCTGTCTGGTGCAGTGCACAGAAGTTTAACTCTCTACGGATTACAGCCCCTCAGGTGCTACCGTACCTGCTGTCGCTGGCCAAAGCTGGACTAGCTCATGCTTCCATCAAGATACATCTGACAGCGATTTCCCGATACACCAGAACTGCAGGACGGTCGTCCCTGTGGTCTCTTCGCCTGATGAAGGAGTTTATGAAAGGACTGTTCCGATCGTTCCCGTCGGTGAAGGTTCCGGGCCTGGTGTGGCAGCTCAACGTGGTGCTGTCCAGGCTCATGGGCCCGCCATTCGAGCCTTTGCGTTCGACTCTGTTGAAGTTCCTGTCGTGGAAGACAGCGTTCCTTGTGCCCATCACCTCTGCACGACCCATGGGAGACATTCAGGCCCTCTCCTGCAAGCCTCCGTACCTGACTTTCCACGAGACGAGGGTGGTGCTGAGGACGCACCCCTCTTTCATGCCCAAGGTGCCGTCGGACTTCCATCTCTACGAGCCCTTAGTACTGCCAGTTTTCTTTCCGTCGCCTTCGCCGCTGGCCGAGAGGACTTTGCACTCGCTGGATGTAGCTAGAGTGCTGAAGTTCTACATGGGCCACACGAAGAGTTTTTTGGAAGACATCACAGCGATTTGTGAACTTTGGACCTGTGAACCAAGGGAAGGCTCTCTCGAAGGCTTCCATTTCCAGATGAGTCTCCGGCTGTACCATGCACTGTCATTGGTTGGCAAACTGACCGTTGCCTGGCCGTTTGAGAGCCCATTCCACCAGAGCGATCACTGCTACCACGGCGTTCTTGTCTGGTGTGCCCTTGCTGGACATCTGCAGGGCTGCTACGTGGAGGTCGACGCACACCTTCACGAGATTCTACTGCGTTGACCGGGGTTCCAGGGAGGAGTCCAGAGTCGGCCAGGCAGTGCTGTGCAACCTGTTCGCTTAAGGTGAGCCTGGTGATGAGGTAAGAGATGCTTAATGTTGAGTTTATGTAATGCTTAATGTTGAGTCTTGCCTCCCGTGGTTGTGCATGTGTGTACTGCTATGTATTATCTTATTCATGAGCATGTGAATCCATGCCAGACCCCATGCTGGAGAAGGAACAGGTTACTTACCTGTAACTGTTCTCCAGCATGGGTCTGGCATGGATTCACATGCGAACCCTCCCTCCTTACCCCTCTGCGGCTCTTCTCCTGGTCCTACTGCCACTTTACATGCTACCAAATCTGAAAATGGCTGCCAGAGGGGCTTAGGTAGAGGGCAGTCATTTGCTGGGGGCAGTATGACCTAGAGACCAGTGATTGGTTGTTAGGAGAAAGACAGTTCAGAAGTGAAACTGAAACAGATTTTTTTCTTTATCGAGGATACCCAGCCTGACGGGGAATATTCATGAGCATGTGAATCCATGCCAGACTCATGCTGGAGAACAACAGTTACAAGTAAGTAACTTGTTAATTATGTGTTAATAGTCTGACCATTGTGTACCAAGTATTCCAGCCTTGCAAAATAGTAATCCATGTACATCTTGGAAATCTATTAACCTTGCAGACATATAGCTTAGTGGAGTAATTTCTATGGTGGGCATAATCTTGACTGATGCCACAACAGGGCCTGCAGTAAAGTGGATGGTCTTCTGCCTTTTGGAATGCTATTCCCTCCCCTGACTTATAACTCATCAACTAAGTGAATCCTTCTTTGTCATTACCTTAACTTTTACTGGATTGTAGTTCCAGAGTTGGATGCCTAGTTTGGTGTTCACTTGCAAAGAACTTGTTAAACTGGTCTTTCAGTGTTTCAGAATGTGATCAAACATCCAATGTTACTGCTATAACCCACCACAGTAACTTATCCACAAGTTGTTCATAGTCCATCGGACCACATTTGGCCCTACTCTCAATATAATTTGTTTGAATAGTTAAATGCGTATAAATGACGGGGGTTTGAGCCAAATGTATGATATTGGGCAGTTTTATGAATTGTCACTGCATTTCTTGTTTAAATGAGTTTGTGGCGCTGTGTGGTCTGTCCCCATGCCAGTAAAACATTATCAATGTTATGGATTAAAAGGAACCAGAGAACTCAAATCACTATGATAACTTAAACTTTTTGCTACAACTGAAATTAAGAAAATGTTACATTTGCCATTGTCCATTATCCTAACCTAGTTTATATAGCCGGTAAAATGGAAGCTGGCATATTACTATTTGTGTAAATCCTTTTTCAGTGCAAGCGAAAATCAATGTGAACACTTATATTCATTGCATATGAAATTATATCACCACAACAGAATCCAAGACCATATGAAGCATTTTACTTAACTTTTTTTTTCATTTTAGTCTTTGAGTCCTTCATTGATTATGTTGCGGTGGAACAGCTAGATGGAGATAACAAATATGATGCAGGAGAGCATGGCTTGCAGGTAGGTTCACTAATGGAAGGCGAATCTATTGCTTACCTGTTTAACATTTGCCTATTGGAAATTGTTTTGTGCATTCACCAGTTTAAAAAAAAAGTATATTTAACGGAGTGTAGCAGCAAAGGAAAAGTAAATACAACAAGGTCTCATTGATATAGGTTGCATACATAGCATATGTCGGGTTCCACATTTTCGACCGGCCCCCCCATCTATCAGATACACCCCTGCCCTATAACGGACTACTGGGTCACCCACAGGAAAATCACATAACTGGTTTTGCATCACAATCTAACTCAATCACAGCAGAGAGAATTGCCTAGGATAGGTGGGTTTACCACGAGAGCCGGAACCTGCCTATCATATTCTGTAATGCATCCATGTAGATACATTTCTGGAACTTGTGGATCTGCATAGATCACATGCTCTGCATAGTCCAACATCAAGTGGAATTTTCAGAGTTTTACAAGATTTGTTTTCAAAACTGATGTCGACTGGGCTTGTTTCGTAATACTATCCCTAGTGTGATGTGTACTGTACCCATGGTCCTTCATGCGTCGAGGTCCCTCAGATTGTTTTTTTTTCCGCCACCGAAGTCGGTCGCAAATGCAGTTATCTTCCAGGCAGATCCCTTTGATGAGCTAAAGTTGTACTTGCAGACTCTTTCCTTTATTCGCCTTGCCGCACAACTGCTTGATTACTAGACGGCTCCTGAAGACCAGACGAGCGACCTTCACATGCCTCTTCGAGCTTCGGCCCATTACAGTAGGGAGAGAGGGGGGAGGTTCTTCATACTGACCTCTGTAGGGAATGCTTATTCCATCATCCCCTTTCTTCTTTTCTTAGCCATCTTCCCTCTTTAAATACAATGGACAAAACCCCTGCCGTCGGCAAATGCCCCTCCAGACAAGGAGAACTAAATAATACATCATTTCGGGAGAATGGTTGCCTCTTCTGTAGCATACCAGACCAGAATAGCTAACACTACGTTGTTAGCTAGTTACGTCTGCCACAAATGTGGTGATCTGGAGTGCCAAATGGAAGCTGTCCCAGAACCACTAAAGGATCAATTACTTAAAACTATCTCTGAAGGCAAGCAAATCTCAAACTGCATCCTGAAAATTAACCTAGAGCTAGAAGCTAATGCGGGACGCATCATAGCGCAGGTGTTCGGCAGAATTATATGCAGTACCCTTTGGGAACACCACACCCAATTAATACTACAAGAGACAGTACAAATACACCTTTGCTACAAGCCTGTACTACACAGTTTAAGTGGTAGCGATGGCTGAGCAGCCAGACTTATCTCAAGAGTAAGTGAGCAGTATCAAATAGTTACACAAAGGACAGCAATTACTATGATTCAGGAAAACACTGACTCAAGTTTTTCAAGTAAAAGAACATACATTTATTTCACTCTTCAGTTGTTTAACATTACACTATTATAAGCAGTCTAAAAATCACACTCTTAATACACCACACCACGTCCCTTAAATTCCAGACAATTTAAGTTCCCAAATGAAGTGGGAGCAAAATGTAATTCCAGAAATTTAAAAAGGGAGGGAAAGACAAAGTTATTAGAAATTAAATCAAACCAACAGGTAAGTACTCTGGGCAATTGAACAAGAACTACTACAGTAATAGAATCAGGTAGAAAAGGCTTAAGGCCAAGGTCAATGGGTCAAAAGTCTTGTGCTCAAGATCACACAGTTCAGTGTAGTTCGCGGTAAAGTTTGTGGCACGGTGTTAGGGAAAATTCTCTGTTAAGGCTTATTTCCCAAACCTAGTGAGTCCCCTAGCAGCTTTGCTGGATTTTTGGGGTTTATTTTTTCTCCTGCTAAGAGTGAGACTTTTTTTTTCTCCCACTATTAGACATGATTTTAGGTGTTTCTTTGACTGTGTTTTATGGGCTATGGAGTCCTTTAACCCATAGGGCTTCATGTGGTTTTGGTATGTGGGTTATACAGCACCCTCCGTGCAGTAACCCAGGGGTGTCGTAGCGACCCCCAAACATAGACTCCATACTCTGGGACGGACTACTGTCTCCCAGGGCATGTAAAGTCACCATTGGCTTTACTAGTCTTAAATTGTGAACAGAACCATCATATTGTGGACGTACTGGTCGGGGCAATTGGATTGCCCCGGGGTCTGTTGATCGAGGGGGCACTGTCCAGTCCCCCCCCGACCGGGGTTTGGCTGGTGGCAGTGGATACTACTTTATTCGACCGCGAATATATTCCTATGGGATTTTCCCATTGTTCGAAGCTACCACGCCGGTTTATTAAATTAATATAAATTCACTGGTTGGTATTTTTTGCCGAAACTCGGTTCCAAAATGGTGTTTGTGTTCGCTTCTGTGACTCCAACCCAAGTCGAGCCCTTTGTTCCACTTTTTGGCGGGCTTCTCCACAGAAGCCTCTAAAAGTGGTGCCACTCTGGGTACCACAGAGGGTGTGGGAGGTGGTTTAGGCACCCTGGACTGAGTTGCCTCGGCAACTCAAGTCGCACTCTTGTGTGATTGGCCCAGTGGTGAGCCGCCCGGCTCACCACTTAGCATGTTTGAGTGACAGCTAGGACTGATGAATGGGGGTTTTCTACATAAAAGCAGGGCTTTGGGGACTGGAACTTCAGATGTCGCCACAGGACCAAAGAATCCGAAGAGGGAGAAGCTGAGCCGACCTGCAACGACGACATCACCGGTGGAGCCCTGCTGAACCGTCTCACCACTTTTCCCGACGACAGAGAAGATCTTCAATCCGAAGAGTCTTCTTCCTTTGACTGGTGGGGATAACCAGTTTGCCCGCCTTTTCGCCCTCCCGGATCATCTTGTGGCCCCCTTGCCTGTGCCAAGCACCCCGGCAACCGGGATACCACGTTTTCCCCACTACCGCGAATAAAAGGGTAGTACCTTTTAACTGGAGAGCTCCGCGGCTGGTTTCTTCCCTGGCAGTGCAATGACCTTCAGCCTTCCTCCACGTCGAGATCTTCTCTTCCTCTGGATGACGGCGTGACTTGCACCCGCTGCCAGGAACAACTGCCCCCGCTGGAGGATCCTCTCCACTTTAAAGGTACTGTGTCCGCCTGGCCTCCCTCGCAACAGTCTGTGTGGGGTGACTCTTAAAGCCTCAACTTACCACTTGGGTTGGCCCTAGGCTGGCTAACTGAACTTTTCTAAACTGAACGATTCCTTTCTTTTTTTTTTTATTTAAAATGTTTTGTTTGGTTTTACAAACTATTCATTTCTGTATTACACAAAAAAAATGAAATATTACACTACTAAAAATAGAAAGAGAGCATCAGTAACAATCAATATTTGCTATTCATTCATTTCGAATTGTCCTTAGTGATTTCCAACCAAAATTTAATTGTCAAAATTAGGCGTTTATCTTGACCTCTTAGCAAATTGTCCCATCTTTCTTGAGTTGTCAATTGCTTGTGCGATTTCCCGAAATAATCTCTGCGCAAGGATTTTTGATCCTTCAGTGCCGGGCAAATCATCATCAAATGGAATAGTTTCCTTGCAGCTAGTGTCTTTACAAAAGCGGCAATCAGGAGTTACTTTATTTGATTTCTCCAGCATGGGGTCTGGCATGGATTCACATGCTCATGAATATTCCCTTCCCCGTCGTCAGGCTGGGAATCCTCGGTAAAGAAAAAACCAGTATCAGTTTCGTTTCTGATCTGTCTTTCGTAGTAATAACCAATCACTGGTCTCTGCGTCATACTGACCACAGCCAATGACTGCCCTCTACCTAAGCACCGCCTCTGGCAGCCATCTTCAGATTTTTACCGCACGTTCATGTGTTGGGATCCTCGTGCTATTGCTCTCGAGCGTTAGTGCTATTTTTTCACGTTTTTTCTCAAAAACTTAGTTTTTTCGGTCAAAAGAGCCTCAAGCTCCACCGACTCTCCATCCGATCAACGGGGACCCGTGTCGGATTAGTCTGCGCCCCTCAAGGGTGAAGATTTCGTCGAGCTACGCTTTTGGAGGACTGCAGAAGTTTCTCAGGCCCGGACATGGCCCAGGAGAAGGGAAGCTCGACGCCCGGAAAGCTGTTCAGGATCTGCCCTGGATGCCAGCTCCAGAACGTCTTTAAGGAGGACGAACACTCCTTTTGTCTCTACTGCTTACATGAGGACAAGACGCACGTGGAGAAGGACTGTGCGTTTTGCGGCAACATGTCGGAGCGGACCATGAAGGACCGCCATCAACGTCTCGCCAACTGGCTGGAAGGGAAGAGCCCGTCAGGCGAGAAGAAGAGGAAGAAATCCGAGCGGGCTTCTAAGACCTTTGAGGACGCCCCGGCGACGGGGGTCCAACACAAGGCCAAGCACCGCGAGTCCGCTGGCACCGGGAGCGCCGAACGGTCGGGCTCTAGGGGCGCCAGGCAGGGCGCACCCTCCCCGGCACCTTCAGCCACAAGCCAACGCTCTGGGTCGGGTAAGAGGAAGGGCGAGCACCCGGCGAAGCTCCTGGAGAGGCCCCGGTCGAGCTCGAAGGCCCCATCGGAGGGGGAGCGAGTCAGTGTCCCCCCGCCCTCCTCAAGGATAAGGCGGTGAGCGCACCTAAGGTGGTGAAGGCCTTAATCCATCCGGCCAAGCCCTCTAGCGATACTGTCGCGGCGGCCCTGGCTCAGCCTGTGGAGGCTACACCAGTGGTGGCGACCTCGGGGCTCAGTCTCCCTGCCACCTCGGAGGGAGTCCTCTTTTGTGCCCATCGATAGGACCCCCGTGAAACCCCCGGCGGGGAAGAAAAAGGGGGGGGGCAGGGCGTCGTAGATTCGGCTTCAACCTCAGAGGAAGAGCTGTTTGAGGTCTTAAGCCACGGCCTTGGCGTGGAAGAAGACCGGCCCGTCGGGATGGATCCCGACGCAGGCGACGACGACATTGTCGAGGGTACCGACGGGGCCCCTGATCGCCCGTCAGATTCCCCTCTGCCAGTGCCGCAAGTCAACTCGGCGGCCATTTTGTTGGCTATACAGTCCTTATGTTCAGAGATAAGGACGAGACTACCGTTGCCGACGGAGGAACCTCTCCCGTCGGGGGATCCTGAACTGGGACCTTCAGGTGCTCCCCCGCCCAAGAAAAGAAGGGTTCAGCCTCCACCTCCTTTTAAGCCGTCGCGCCCCACCAGCCCTCCTCCCCGTCCACCCGAGGGGATGATACGGGGAGTGACACGGCAGCGACGGGTACGGACGACGAGGTGTACGACGAGGATCTATCGTCGTCACCTCCCACCAGGGCTTCTCCGCCCGACGAGATTGGATCTTTCCACTCCATGATCGCCAGGGCATCCAAGCTTTTCCAACTCTGCCCTGAGGAGAAGAAAAAGGAAGGATTCCTTTATCAACGGCGCGAGGCCAAGAGGAAGACGGTCCTCGCGGTGCCTCTACTGGACGACATTTGGGATGAGGGCCTCGCCCTCCTCAAGAACCCTTCCACGACGCCAGCTAGAAGAGACCGGTACGAGAAGAAGTACCGGGTCCCGGACGTGGCCCCCCTGTGCCTCCGGGCGCAGCCTACCCCGGACTCCGTCGTCTCTGCGGCGGCCAGGAAGAAAGCGGGGGGGGGTGCGGCCTCCACATCGACTTCCCCACCGGACGGCGAGGGAAAGAAATTGGACGCTATGGGACGCAGTGTCATCTCGTCGGCAGCGACGACGATTAAAGCGGCCAACGCCTTGGCTATCGTGGGCCGCTACGACAGGGAGTTATGGTACAAACTGGCTCCCCTGCTGGACTTCCTACCGGACGACAAGAGGGCGGATGCCCTGGAGATCCTACAGGAAGGCGAGGTGGTGTCGGACCACGCCATCACTATTGCGACGGACATCGCCGACACTGGGTTTCGCCAGTTGGGCAACGGCGTGTGCCTTAGGCGGCGTGGATGGCTCAAGGCTACGGACTTCCGTCAAGACGTACAGACCAGAGTCCTGGACATGCCGTTCGATGGGAACAACCTGTTTGGGAAAACAGTGGACGATTCCCTCCAGGCCATTAAAGCGGACACTGAGACGGCCCGGGCCCTTGGGGTTCTGCAACGACGGACGCCCTTTCGGAGCAGCGGAGGCAAGGGCGCCTCCAAAGGTTCCGGCGGCGGTTTCTCCACCTACCGTCAAGCGGCAAGCTCGTCGTCTCAGGAGGCCTACAGAGGACGAGGCAAGTCTGGCGGACCCCGCCGTCGTCGCCAAGGAGGTCAAGGCGGCAAAGCCTCGTCGAAACAGGATTGAACCGGCCGTGGGGTCGGGCCCCCACCGAAGCACCCCGGTGGGAGGCCGGCTGGCGAGCTTCGTCAGCGTGTGGGAGTCCATCTCCACCGACCGTTGGGTACTGGACGCCTTAGCCCGGGGTCACGCGCTCGAGTTTCAAAGAAGGTGCCCGCGCGTCCCCCCCGTGGCCAGGAAAGAGCTTCACGTCCCTCAGCTGCTCCTGGAGGTAAAGGCGATGCTCAGGAAGGGCGCCATCGAACTCGTCCCAAAGAGGCTTCGGGGCTCCGGAGTTTACTCGAGATACTTCCTCGTGAAGAAGAAGACGGGAGGATGGCGCCCCATCCTAGACCTGCGACGTCTGAACAAGTTCATCAAGGCGCAGAAGTTCCGGATGGTCACCCTCCAGCACGTCCTGGGGCAGCTGGAGGAAGGAGACTTCCTGTCGTCGTTGGATTTGTCGTGGAGCACACGGCAAGGACCGTCCAACTTATCACGGACCTGGGATTCTCCGTGAACTACGCCAAGTCCCACCTGGTACCCGCGCAAAACGCACTGTTTCTGGGAGCGAAGCTCGACAGTGTCCCTTCTGGCCTCCCCGTCGGAGGAAAGGACCAGGTCCATCCTGGGCAAGGTACAGCGGATGTTGGTTTCCGACGCGGCCAAGGTGAGGTCCATCAAGTCCCTCCTCGGAATGATGTCTTCTTGCATCTACCTCATTCCCAATTGCAGGCTCCGGATGCGCCCGTTGCAGGAGTTCCTGGACGCGCGCTGGATCCAAACGACAGGCGGCTTCGAGGAGAGGATCACACTCGACGAGAGTTTCCGCCGAGCGGTCCGGTGGTGGGGCACCCGCGCGCATCTGACGGCGGGCATGGACTTCCAGACCCCAGACCACCAGGAGACGGTGACCACGGATGCCTCCCTGGAAGGGTGGGGAGCGCACACCGAAAATCTGCACGCGAGAGGCCTCTGGCTCCCGACGGAGAAGTCTCTCCATATCAACGCCCTGGAGCTCCGTGCAGTGTTCTGGGCCCTCAGGTCCTTCCTTCCGTCCCTCAAGGGCAAGGTGGTGAGGATCTTCACCGACAACACCACCACCATGTTTTACATCAGGAAACAGGGCGGAACCAGGTCCCCAGCACTGTCCAAGGAGGCGCAGGACCTGTGGCATTGGGCAGTCGCCCAAAGGATGTTTCTGGTGCCGTTTCATCTGGCAGGGATAAAAAACACCATCGCCGACTCACTCAGCAGGGAGCTGCGCTTGTGCCACGAGTGGGAACTACGGCAGGATCTAGTGGATCGCCTCTTCCGACGGTGGGGCACACCCCAGATCGACCTGTTCGCGACGGCGACGAACTCCAAGTGCCGGAGGTTCGCCAGCAGGTTTCCCCAGGCAAGGAGCATGGGCGATGCTTTCTCGTTCCCCTGGGAGGGCCTGTTCCTCTACGCGTTCCCTCCTTTGCTACTGCTAATCCGGCTCGTCAACCAGCTCAAGAGGTCACGGTGCAGGATGATCCTCGTCGCACCTGCGTGGCCGAGGCAGATATGGTTCCCGGACCTTTTGGACTTGTCAGCGTGCCCGCCAATCAAGCTGCCGGTGGACGCGGATCTACTCTCCAGGGAAGGAGGCGCCATCCTCCACCACGACCCGAAATCGCTGAACTTGCAGGCCTGGCTCCTGCAGCGCTAGAGTTTGGAGGATACGACATACCGGCCGACTGCAGAGAGGTTCTTGCAAAGGCCAGGGCGTCCTCGACTCTTAAATGCTACGGACACAAATGGAAGAGGTTCTCTGTCTGGTGCCACGCACAGAAGATTAACCCTCTACGGATTACGGCTCCCCAGGTACTGCCGTACCTGCTGACGCTGGCCAAAGCTGGACTGGCACACGCGTCCATCAAGATTCATCTTGCTGCGATCTCCCGATACACCAGAACCACGGGCCGGACGTCCCTGTGGTCTCATCGTCTGGTGAAAGAGTTCATGAAGGGACTGTTCAGATCGTTCCCGCCGGTGAAGGCGCCGGCCCCGGCGTGGGAGCTCAACGTGGTGCTGACCAAGCTCATGGGACCTCCGTTCGAGCCTCTGCACTCGGCCCCGTTGAAGTTTCTGTCGTGGAAAACAGCGTTTCTTGTGGCCATCACCTCCGCACGACGGGTGGGAGAGATCCAGGCCCTTTCCTGCAAGGCCCCGTACTTGACTTTTCACGACACGAGGGTAGTGCTCAGGACGCACCCCTCCTTCATGCCCAAGGTACCGTCGGACTTCCATCTCAACGAACCCTTGGTGTTGCCTGTGTTCTTCCCGTCGCCGGCTGAGAGGACTTTGCACTCGCTGGATTTGGCTAGAGCGCTGAAGTTCTACGTGGACCGCACAAAGTGTTTTCGGAAGATGTTACAACTCTTTGTGAACTTTGGACCTGTCAATCAGGGGAAGGCTCTCTCGAAGGCTTCCATTTCCAGATGGCTCTCCGGCTGTATCATGTACTGTCATCGGTTGGCAAACCGACCGCTGCCTGGCCGTCCGAGAGCCCATTCCACCAGAGTGATCGCAGCTACCACGGCGTTCCTTTCTGTTGTGCCCCTGTTGGACATATGCAGGGCTGCTACGTGGAGGTCGACGCACACCTTCACGAAATTCTACTGCGTCGATCGGGATTCCAGGGAGGAGTCCAGGGTCGGCCAAGCAGTGCTGCGCAACCTGTTCGCCTGAGGTGAGCCTGGTGAGGAGGTAAGATGCTTAATGTTGAGTTTGATGTAATGCTTAATGTTGAGCCTTTGCCACCTCCCGTGGTTGTGCATGTGTGTACTGCTAGGTATTCTTCATTCATGAGCATGTGAATCCATGCCAGACCCCATGCTGGAGAAGGAACAAGTTACTTACCTGTAACTGTTGTTCTCCAGCATGGGTCTGGCATGGATTCACATGCGAACCCTCCCGCCTACCCCTCTGCTGCTCTTCCCTTGGTCATACTGCCACTTCACGTGCTTCCAAATCTGAAGATGGCTGCCAGAGGCGGTGTTTAGGTAGAGGGCAGTCATTGGCTGTGGTCAGTATGACGCAGAGACCAGTGATTGGTTATTACTACGAAAGACAGATCAGAAACGAAACTGATACTGGTTTTTTCTTTACCGAGGATTCCCAGCCTGACGACGGGGAAGGGAATATTCATGAGCATGTGAATCCATGCCAGACCCATGCTGGAGAACAACAGTTACAGGTAAGTAACTTGTTCCTTGTCCATCATCGAATGATATTCTCGAGTTGGTAAGATGTTAAGTCTGAAATGGAGAAACAGATCACAAATGTTACAATCCGGGAAGAGATTTAAATAAGCAGGCAATTCATGAAGACCTCTTGTTTCTGTTTGACAGTTTAAATATCTTTTTGTATTTATTTTGATCAGCTATGGTTTTGATCCAATCATTTATCTGTATTTTATGCTTTGCGTACTGTGGTCTGTTGCTCAACATTTCCTCAGAGATATCTTCGGCTTGCATTTTCATTTTGATTTCAGAAGCCCATTTGGTCAGTGCTGTAATGTGGAGTGGTGATTTTCTTTTTTCTCTCAGGATTTCCAGTGATGGAATCTTGTCTTTGGGAATTATTTTCCTGAGGAGGTCCATTTGTTCCACAAAACTATTGATTTGATGGATTGAATAGCTAGTTCATAACAAATTCTTGCCATCGGGAAAGACCTTGGGAGAGAAAGAGTTTTCCTCCAAAACAATGCTTCATACTTGGGCCAGTGTATGGTTTCTTGGTTGATCAGAGACTCGGTTGCATATGTCAGAATCGGAATTACTTTTTGTTTATACAAGGCTATTGTGGGTTTTATAGAATATGTTCCGTATTTTCTATGAAAGAAACAGCCTTGTCTGGCCAGGGATCTGGCTTTTCCCTCGATATGATTTTTCCACTCTTGTTAGTTTGCGGAAGAATTAATCATTGCACCCAAATATTTCATTGACGTGGTTGTAGCGATTTCGTTTCTTTCTAGATATATTTTTTAATTTGGTTGGGATTTATTGTTTTTTCGCGAGGCGAGTTTCATTGCCTTGGTTTTATTGCTGTTAATTACCAGGTAATTTTCAAGCATGAATTTTTTTAGCTTTATCCAGAGATTTTTGTAGACCCGATAGTTTTGTCCAAAATAATATCGGCATATATTAGCGGCTGAATACACTCGTTGTTAATTTTTGGAGGATTTGCTGCTGAATTTTGGATTCTTTCACTAAATTCATGGGTGTACAGATTATAATGGCAGGCTGCCAATGGACATCCTTGTTTCAAACCTTTGGAAGTGTGAAAGGGAGGGGTTACCATTCCGTCGTTGGTTAGCTGGACTCTAACAGAAGCATTTGAGTAGAGCTGCTTGATCGGATTCAAAATAGAAGCTGGACCTCCCCATGCAGTAAGCTTGGACCAAAGCTTTGGTCTGTTCACTGAATCAAAAGCCATCTTTAAATCTACAAAGATGGCATATACTTGATGATTCTTGGTTATTGCCTCGTGTTTGATCAAGTTCAATAACAGGAGATTGACGTTTGTTCCGATGTTCTTGACGGAACCAGTTTGCCTTTTTTCTTGCTTTGCATTCACCTCAGCCGAGTTTTTTTACAAGATATCCCGCAAATAATTTCCCCAAGGGATCCAGCAGGGCTATGGGTCTGTAGTTTGAAGGGCTTTTGCGATCGCCAGCTTTGAAGATAGGAATCAAAGCAGCGAATGTCCAACTACGAGGGATTTGTTTCGTTTTATCGATGAGTTGAAGAAGAATGAAGAAGGCTGCCCATTTGTTTGGACTTGCTTTGAGCACAGCATTTGATAATCCATCGGGTCCCGGAGCTCGAGAGGGGTTCAGAGCCATGATGGTATTTCTTACATCTTCTACGCCCCAATTGAGATTCCAGGAACTCTCATTTTGAATTGAGTCAGTTAATGTGTCATTAGGATTGGGGTTATAGAGTGTTGTAAAGTGCTTAATCCAGTCCTGAGCTTCTACTTCTTGGATCATGGTAGTTGCTTTGGAGGAATCGTTCAACAACGACCATAACTGCCTCGCATTTTTCTGTTTGAGTGCAGCTAAGATTGCTTTGGCATCATTCTGTTGCATATGGGCCTTGATTGCTTTAAATGCATTTGAATATTTTTTTTTCTTTTTTTATTTCAGTTTCAAATTCAGGTTCCTTTGTTTTTTTAGTAGCCTAATTTGTTTTTGACGGAATGTTTTCTTCAATATGATTTCTGAGTTAAATTGATGTCTATGTGAATTTTTAAATTTGTTTTTCTTGTACCATGGTTGATAATATTTCTCGAGAATCCAACTGTAGTTCAGTTTTGTTTGATCCTGGAGCAGGGACTCTTTAAATGTTGTTAATATGCCAGGTATTTGATGAGTTTTGATACATAGTTTATTAAGACCATTATTAATCTCCAGAGCTGGCAAGGTTATTTGCGGCTATTTTGTTCCGACTGTGTTCATGTGATTCTTATTTGGTGGTGATCACTGGTGGGCTGAGGAACATTAGCAGTAGAAGTGATTGGGTTTCTTATCCCTTCCGATGTAAAGATATAGTCGATGATAGATGTCGTATTTTCTCTTGACCATGTCGGCAGAGGCACTCCTTTGTTGTTCACGGTGGGCTCAATTAATGAGATATTACGGATGGGTAGTTCTTTAACCCATTTTTTGGCTCTGGCTGATAATGCGTTTGACTCCAATTTTTGACCTTCTTTATCGAATAAATGGATGTTGAAATCCCCTGTAATTATAAATTCTGCTCCATGGTTAGAGGAGGCAATATGATCAATTTCGTCATACATGGAATCAAGGAACTTGTCGTTCATCGCAGTCGGATTCCAATATATATTGAAGTGGGAACACAGATGTTTTTTGTGCACTGACCTAAATCTTTGTTAGGAGTCGGTATGAGAATGGCCGTATATTGTGCCCACGGGTGAATGTTCTTCCTTGATAAAATTATCCATGAAGGAGTAATTTTTACGAGGATCAACATGCCTGATGCCGGTTGGCCTTGTTGTGAAGTAATTGCGGGATTTATTAAGGTTATAAAACCTTCAGACTACCTCTTCTATTAACCAAGTTTCCTGTAGGCATATTATATCAATTTCAGTAAGTTCAATTGAGCCTTCAGTGAGAAGGTGTTTATGGCCTCTAGTATCCCATGAGCATAGAGAGACTGAGCTCACCTGGGTTGGAGTTCTTGTTGATTGTTATAGGTAGGTTTTCTTGTTCTGGGGCCGTTGCTCATGCCTCATATTGGATCTTGAGTTGGTGTCAGAATTCCAATCTTGGTCACGCCATATCCCTCGTTTCTTCACAGCCTCGTTTGTATATGTCAAAGAGTTTTCGCCACCATTGTGTCTTGACATAAAGGGCAAGTCGTTAAGATTTTTCTGTGTATTTTGTGCCTCTTTATGTGTAGTCGTTTGGTTGTAATGATAAGAATCGATCATCGCGAGTTTATTGCTGCATTTATTCCGAGCCATTAAACTCGACACAATAATTTCTTCTGCTTCAAAACCTAGAATTTCCAATTGCTGCTTAGTGGACAATATGCAGTACATTATTTCTTCACAATAAAAGTCAATCTGTACTGCTTCCATTTGTTCTTTGTTAGCGAAGAGAATCACATCAATGTCTCCAGAGTTGATGTCAGCTAATTGTGGGATAGCCTGTAGTAGTCGTAGGACATAAGCTCTATTTAATGTTACAGGCTCGTCGATATTTGTCAGAATGGGGGCTAGAGATATTCTGAAAGCGTAAGATCTTTTTGTCGGGTTAGGAAAAGTTGGTCTGACTAATGGTGGATCTGGTTGGGGGGGGGTAAGGTTACATTATTGCTTGGGGTTTTTTTTTTCCCGTTTCTGAATGAGCCCATGATTCGTCGTTTGACACCTCTGTGTATTCCAAAGAAATGTTTGTTGAGTCCCGAGTGGAGGAGCTCATATCTGAGTGATCGAGAGATGATTCTTTACATTCATCGAGGACAAGAAATGCATAGTCTTGTGGATCCATGGAGATGCAGTCCTCCTGAGTTGAGACCTCATGGATTGAATCATCCTGAGTACCACTCTCGCTGTCTGGGGATGGTGAGGTCACTTTAATAGAGGTGTCTTGATTGAATACTGCCAACAATGCATCTAGTGGTTCAGACTGTTGGTCTTCACGTTTAGTTGGGGTGTTCACACTAATATCAGTTGGAGTAGTGGTGACAGCAGCTACCGGGTTTGTGGGCATAGCCGTTGTTTTTAATGCCTTATTGATTGTGTTCTCTTGCAAAGATTTTTGCACGGATTGCATTTTCCCTAAGAATGCCTGAGAGCCTGTCTGGGTTTTTTTGGGTTCTTTCTTGTATTTGATTTGGGGTGAGGTTTCTTTCCCATTAGGCCTCGTTTGGTCAGATCAAAGATATCAAACGGGGTGTATATTGCCGGTTCAGCATTAGATATAGGCATTGTTTGAATCGGTTCCAAAATACCACTGTTGAATGGTTGGATTTCATATTGGGTCCACTGATCTATTTTGAGGACATCTGTTTGGACAGGACTAGTTACAGTTTGGGTTTGTTTTGTTGTCCAAACAGATTGGGGCAACACCTGCGACTGCTTTTTGATTTTTTTTCCTCCATTTTATTTAGTAATCGAAGATGGTCTCCAAGTTTTGTTTGTCAGCACGATCGATTCTCGCAACTTCAGCCAGATGGCTTTTCCACGATCTCGATGCCTCTGCCTCATATTTTAGTCGTTGCTGAATGGTTCCAATAAAGCTTTCTAAGTGAGTTTGCTTTGTCATGGTCATGGCTAGAAGAGTAGCTTGGTCTTTAGTCGAGTCCACCATTGCTTCTTGTAATTTTAGAAAAGGGATCATAGCTACAGATAGTACAGCTACTAGCGAGTTTTGAAGATCTAACATCATGGTTGGAAGTCTTCCGGTCGCTCCTGGGCGTCGTTTGATACTTCAGAGGTCTTATGTGAAGAAAAGGAATCGTTCTCCACTAGTTCTTGGGTGGACTTTGGGGAGTTTCTTGTGGGTACCTGAGATCCTTTTGGTGCAATTGGTGTTGAAGTATTGACTTTTGGAATTGGAGTATGATCCAAGATTTTTCTCTCGTGAATCCATAATCGCATCAATCTCGGTTATATTGAGCGAAAGACGTGCGATGCGAACTGAAAGTGGTTTGGATTTCTCACTATTGATCGTATCAATTGGTAAATAAGTCGAATGCCATTGTTTGGCTGTTTTTGCTCGTTCCCTAAGGGTTGGTGTGTAGCAAGGATCCTCTAAAATGGGGTTACAAGCTAATTCAGCTGGTTGATGAGGATGTGCTGTGGTAAGACATGATTGTTTTATAGAGAGCGAAGATGTAGGATCATGGTGGGTCTTAGGTGTTGATATATCAGCCTTGTCTTGGATAGTCGTTTCCGTTTGTTTAGGTTCTGTAGGACTTGCAGGTAAAGGCAATTTTAAATTACAGGTTGGAAGAGCGTGAGGAGGGAGTGTATGATTTGATTGAACTGGCGGTAAGAGGGAATCCGGCTCAAGGGCCTGTATTATCTGTATTGACGACAATGTGCGTACAGGAGTTTGCGAAGTTGCTGATGGATTTTGGGCCTGATCTTTGGGCCGGTGTGTATCCGTCATTACATCTACTTACGCTTTTGAGTTTAATTTCAGTATTTGCTTTCCGTTTATCAGTTTGAATCAGGCTTTTGTTTGCCAAAGTAACCGTTTCTTCCAATTTGCCTTGAAGGCAGGTGCGTGGTTTAGTGAGTTCCATTTAGTAATTGATCATGCACACAACAGAGTACAATAATGGTCGGCTGAATCGTGTAAGAGAGCTGCTGTTAGTGAAAATAGTACTTACCGCCACACCCAGCCGCAAACAGCAGAAAACAGCCGCGCCCTTTACTCCACCGCAGGCTTCACCGATTCACTGATTCCTTTCTGAACTCTCTGCAAGACTCTCCAAGCCTTTTAAACTTTGTGATCTTGGGCACAGTGGTGTTCTACTCTCTCCAAGAGGGAGTCTGGCCTCTGAACTTTTTGCTCACAAGTAGACTTTGACTTTCCTGCCTTGCTAAGTGCTTCTGAAGGATTGTGCTGTTCCTAATTTCTTCCTTTCCCCTCCCTTTTTCTTAAACTTATTGGAATGCCATCTTTAGTTAAGCACTCACCTTTGTCTGGAAATAAGTGGTGTTAACTAAGACTTGTCTAATAAAGAATAAGGGTTGTACATATGAAAAGAATAAGGGTTGTACATATGATAATAGTGATTGTGTTTTGAACTTATAATAATAGTGATAGAGTATTTCTAAGTGTGTTTAAATAAATAATTCTATACTTGATACCAAAGCTCTGGTCAGTGTTTGCTTGTGCTACTGTATTTTAGTACCTAGCTTGTATACTCTATATACTGTGTAACTCTTCTTGAGAGAGGTCTGGCTGCTCAGCCACAGCTACCAGGTAAATCTGGGTGGTACAGACTGCTACCAATTGGTTTTACTGCCAACACCTGTAGTCTTAAGCCTTTTGCAGTGGTCCCTAAGGGAACTGCACAGGTTTCTGCCTAACGCACGGTTTCCGGATGAGGTTGCTCGATACAAAAGTTAGTTCGAAGAGAAGGACAAGCCCTCGGATTGGAGAAAGATTTCAAACACTTTCACCGCGGTTGAACGAAACGATCAACTGGATTTGCACAGTACCTTAAAAGGGAGAGTATGCTGTAGCTGAGACGGATGTTCCTGGTAGTTCCTGCAGGCTCGTGGTTCCTGAAGCGACTGTCGGACTGACAAGAAGTAGGAAGACTGAAGGGTCCTGCACTACCCAGGGAAGAAACCAGCAGCAGAGCAAAGAATAAAATGTGCGCTCCGTAAAACCCAAGCAGGGTCTGACATTCCTGGCTATCCGGCCCACTGTAGCTCTGTTCAGTGAATCCGACCAGAGGAGGGGTCCTGGCTTGCAGTTTGGGCGAACTGGTTGTTCCCACCAGCTCAAGGGAAGAAGTTTCCTGGAGTATCTTCTGTCGTCGGATTCTGAAGATTCGGACCTGCAGCAGGGCTTCACAGGGCGGTTCAGTCGTTGTAGGGGTTCTCTTCCATCAGCTCCTCGTTGGTTCTTTCATTCCAGTGGCGGCTCTGCCTTTCCAGTCCCAGAGACCTGGTTTTTATGCAGTTTCCCCCCCATTCATACAGCCTGGATGTCAATCACACAGCAAGGGTGGCTGTTCCGTCAAGGACAGTCCCCTCAGCCAATCAAACAGGAGTGCGACTTGGGTTACTAAGGGCACCCATGGCCGGGGTCCGAAGATCCCTCCCTCACATCCTGCCTACCTAGACTTTCAGGATCTTAAGGAGCGCTTCTGTGCAGAAGCCCGCAAAAAGACGGCGAACAAAGGAATCCTCCCCGGTTTGGCGCGCAGAGAAAAACTTTAACAAAAAGCAATGGCGAAGAAACCCATCTAGAGCCAAAATAAAATGTGGTCAAGCAGGTTTATGTTCGAGGCTAATATAATAGCCTGAAACAATACTATGGTTATATAAGATAACCGCGGTAGAAATGTTAGGGTAGATACCACTGCCACGAGCCAAATCTTGATGTAAATAAAGGGAGCGAAACAATGCTCCAAGAGACGCAGACAAAAAGGATAAGAGTTCACCCTTTCCAATACTCCATGTAAGATGGGGTGTACTCGGTCTGTTTAAAGTGACTAAAATAAAGTTAATGGCAACTTTACCTTTTCTGGGGGACAGTAATCAGCCCCAGAAATGGAGTCGTTGTCACTGCACTGAAGGTGCTGTGTAACACACATGAAAAATATGAGGCCATGGAGTAGGTGGGGCTCCAGTGCTTAAGATCACACAAAGTGAAAACACACCCAGCAAAACACATGCAAGAGTGGGAAAAAAGGCTTACACTCTTACCAGGTAAAAAAGAAAAATCTAGAAATCTAGCAAAGCTGCTGAGGGACTCATTAGTAAGGTAAATCAGCCATTTATGAGAATTCTCCCTAACAGGAGGAAATACTAAAGCACCATGCTAGGCTCAGACAGTCAGGGTTCAAGCTAGAGACCCAAGCAACCCTCTTAAACATGCCAGTGGGGCCAAATGTGTTTGGGAAGGCTGTAGAAGACACCCTCAAGAGTGCCAAGTACTCGTAAGTCCCTTGGTCAGTTGACAAACCCTATTCCAAACAGGGCTCCCCAAACTGTAGGAGATTACGGGGCCAGGGTGTGCAATGTTCCTCAGGCTACTCTCAAGGGGGACGGTCTTCGTCTTTGGGCCAGGCACAAGGCCAGGGCTTCTTGTCCAATTTTCAAAGAGGAAGTAAAAGGGGCAGAGGAAGGCGCAGAACCTCACCTGAGAACCTCACCTGAGAGAGGCTCAAACCCTCCCAAAAATGACACACCGTTTCAGGGACCCTTCCATGCCACTCCAGTAGGAGGCCACATTTCTCACTTCACCCATGCATCAGAGGTGATACATTCGGGAAAGTGGGTGTTGTCCACGTAACAGGCCGGTATTGTATAGACTGGCTACAGAAACCATACTACCGCCGCCAAGACAAAAATAATTACAGCAGACAAAGCATACTGCTGGAGGAAATAAAGGCTCTGCTCCAGGAGGACGCCATGGAGATTGTCCTGGAAAACGAGGAAAACAAGGGTACTTATTAAAGGTACTTCCTTGTGCCAAAGAAAGACCATACGATGGGCCCTGCGAACAATTGTCAAACCCCAAAAGTTTCTTATGACCACTCTCCAAGAAGTGATTCCATTCCTAAAACAGGAAAACTACATGGCGGGGTTGGACATTGAAAGATGCAGATTTTCATACTTCAATGCATCCTGCGCACAGTAAATACGTGTTTCAGGTTGGGGAGAGTACTCTACCCGTTCAAGGTACTCCCATTCGGTATCGTCTCGGTACCAAGAGTATTCACAAAGGTGCTTGCAATAGTGGCGGCACATCTGCGCAGAAAGTCCATCCCAGTATACCCTTATCTGGACGACTGGCTAATCATTGGGGAAACTCCTCAAATTCGCTAATCCAATACGCAAAAGACAATAAACCTGATCTTCAATTTGGGGTTCTCCATCGAGAAGAAATCCATTCCAGTCTAGTCCCCAGCCAAATAAAAACATTTCTAGGGGCTCTTCTAAACACAAGAGGAGCTGGCTTTCCCCTCGAATGAGTACAAAACATGCTGTTGCAGATACCTCACTACAAGGTCGGTTGCCAGATAACTGTACGCAAAGGTGATGGCTTCATGCATTCACTTGGTTCCACGTGTGCGCCTGCGTCCAATGCAGGAATGGTTAGTGAAACAGTGGCCTCAAGCAAGTGGACAGTGGGGCAATCAAGTGGTTGTTTCGCTGACCCTGCTTCAGGCGCTTTGCTGGTGGTCCAAGGACAACCTGTTGAAATGAAAACCTTTTCGCGCTCCACAAGCAATCGTAACTACCGACGCCTCACCCACAGGATGTGGGGGTGGTGGCACTTCCTCCACCACACGGCCAGTGGACTCGCGCTACTGCCCAAAGACATGAACTTCCTAGAACTCAGGGTAGTCCTCAGGGTTCTTCAGGCTTTTCAGCAACATCTCAAGGGTGAGACGTGCAAGGCCTCACAGACCGCATCACTCCCATGTTCTACCTGAACAAGCAAGGAGGCTCACACTCTTTAAGTCTTTCCAAGCTATCCCAAAAAACATGCAAGTGGGTATTCAAGCGGAACATGTCCCTAACATCTCAACATGTTCCAGGGGAACTTGATTCTCTGCTAGATACTCTAAACAGACACCTTCTACCAGAAGAACACGAGTGGCAACTCGACAGACATCCTAGACAGAATATTTTCACTATGGGATCACCCCCAATAGACTTGTTCGCCACAAGCCGAAGCGCTCAATTCCCAGACTGCGTTCAGGTTTCCCCAAACAGGGTCCAAGGGCAATGCCCTGTGGATGAACTGGTCAGGGAAATTTACTTACAGCCCCTGCCCCCCACCCCATCACCACTCCTGTGCAAAATAGTGCTTAAGATGCACCAGGAACAAGTAACTCTGATCCTGGTTGCTCTTATGTGGGAGAGACAGCCTTGGTTTCCAAATCTTCTCAAGCTGTCAATTTGCAACCCAATCACTCAATCTCCCGTGCCCATACAACATGTTGACACAACACAAAGGGGCATCCCTCAGCCCATGCCCACAGTCTATGAACTAGGCAGCTTGGCTCCTGAAGTCCTTGAGTTTGGCCACTTAAATGGTCCACAAAGGTGTATGGTTATCCTTAGAGGCACGAAAACCCAACACCAGGCACTGCTATTTTAATAAGTGGAAGAGATTTGAGATATGGTGCACAATAGTCTCTAAAACCAATAGGCTGTTCTCCAGCTAACATTCTACACTACATGCTTTACTTTGTAGACTCTGGCCTAGTATTTATTTCCATAAAGGTGCATCTGGCAGCCGTGTCGGCTTAAACCACCACCTCACTGAAAGTATCCTAGTGGAAAGTCCCCATCATTAAGGCATACATAGAAGGGTTAAAGAAGCTATACCACCACCCCCAATTTCCAACCCTTCACTGGGGTGGGATTTCAATGTTATGCTCTCCAAGCTCATGGGTCCACCCTTTCAGCCTATGCACAAGACCAGCCTTAAACATTTTACTTAAAAGACTGCGTTCCTGGTAGCTATCACCTCCATAAGATGAGTCAGTGAGTTACAGGCTTTGTCTGTACAGGACCCCTTTTTCATTCCATCTGCAAGGCTGCTACATGGAGTTCCATCATACGTTCACACAGCATTACTGCACTGACACACACTTTAAGGCAGATTCACAGGTGGGACAAGCAGTCCTGAAACTTCTTTGCCGCTGTACCTTTTATCTTCCCACTGCTCGCTAATCTATGCAGAGCATCTTATCTAAGCAGTTCCACATGCTCCGGAAGGGATACCCTACTCACCGTAATCGTATTTCTGCTGTTTGTATCTGCTTGGATTCACATGCGCACTTCCCTACTGGAGAAGAAGGTGCATACATATTTTTTGTTTCTGCTTTACAACATCTGCATGCAACCTCATGTCAGAAATAATCAATCTGAGGGACCTCGACGCATGAATGTCCATGGGTACAGTACACGTCGCACTAGGGATAGTATTACTAAACGCACCCTGTCGACGTCCATTTTCGAGATTCGAAAAATCTTGTAATACTCTGTGACTTCCACTAGATGTCGGACTATGCAACGCATGCAAGACTAAGCAGATACAAGCATCAGAAATATGATTCCGGTGAGTAATGCATCCCATTTTACATCTGTCTCAGATATAGCAGCATCTCTTCCCTCAAGTATAGCAGTAATCTTTTCATCCATCACAAAGTCCCAAATCTTAACCCACCACATTTGGGGCATTGGGCCTGACAGACCAATAACGGGTGATCATTATTTTCATTGCCACCAGCAAATACCCACTTAATGTGACCTTAGGTCCCGATAAAGGTAGTGGCCATCACCTGTATCCCCCAAATAGAATTTGCAGGCACAGGACCACAGCATGTTTAACGGGGAACCCTCTTCAGAACATCAGTTTCAGCATTTGGAAGATACACCCCGTTCGTTTTCTGTAATCTTTGAGGCGTCTGGTACCATCGATAGCACAGTTTGAAACATACTCTATCCGTCACAGATCTAGAATATTTATACATGCATGCCCATATAAGAGACCATGCTTCCTCATCGATTTCCACACCAGGTCTTGAGCGCATCATGCCAAATACAGCAGGGGCACTGTCGGATCCCCTTGATCTAGGAGCTTATAGAGAGTTGACATTTTTGACTTGCACTGTAAGCTCCAAGGCATTCGTTGGTCTGGTAGCTTGAACCTTTGTTGGAGGATGAGATGCCTATTGCTGTTTCGAAGGGATTGTGTCCTCCGACGTATTCCTTATCTTAGATATCTCGTTCCAGCTTTGCTGGCCTCAGAAAAATTTGTCTCTAGAGGGCGCTGCGCATCGACGTCCGCCGAGTCGATGTCCCTCGACAGCCGCCGTATCAACGTCATCCTGCCTATAAAGGCCGTGCGCAGCGTCCGTTGCTCAGTTCTTTTTTTCCGCGCTTACTCAGTGCCTCGGAATATCGTTGCTCAGTTTTCGTAGAATTAATCCAATTTCCTCGAGATATTCGATCCATACTCAATGGCTTCCTCGTCGGAACCGACGACCCTTCGGTCCGGCTTTAAATGCTGAGACTGTGGGGAAAAATGTCGCTGACTGACCCTCAGAGTTTGTCTGTGGTGTTTGGGAGCTGAACGCCATTGTTCGGAGTGCGAGGACTGTATGTCCATGACATTTAAGGCCCTGAGCGTAGGGGGAAGCTGGAAAAAGGTAAGGCTTCTAAAGCTTCTTCTTCCTCGACGAAGTCGAGACATTCGTCTCCTCGTCACCATTCACGCTCCAGGTCTCTAAGCGGGTCCCATGACTCCTCGAGATCGAAGCATTCGAAGAGGAGACGTCGAAGATCCCCTTCTTCGTCCTCCTCTTCCTCTGTTTCACCTAAGAGAATCCCTTGCCCCACGAAACATAGTTCCCGGGCTGATTGGGAGGAATTCCACAAAAATATGATGAGCGTCTTCGAGAAAGCGGCCTCGACCCCCTCGAAGACTGCCGAGAGCGATGCTCTGGTCGAAAGACCCGAAGGTCCAAAACGCTTCGAGTCGCAGTACCCGGCGAAGGAAGCTTCTCGAGCGCGTCACGAACCCTCGAGTAAAGCTAAGACCTCGAATCCTTCTTCGAAGGTTCCGTCGAGGTCGGTGTCTTCGAAGCCGTTGTCGAAGGGACTTTCGACACACGGGTCTGTCGACTTGATGCCATCTTCGACACCGGCGTCGACGCCATGGAAAGTCACGGTTGCGGCGCACCCAGTGGCTATCCCCAGGTCTTCGATGACGATGTCGTCGAGATTGTCGACATCCTCAAGCAGAATCCCAATTCTATCAAGGACCAGAAGGCCTCCGCCTTTGTTTTCGACGCCATGTTCGAAGCCTTCAGCGTCGACGACATCGACGTTTTCGTGGCCGATTACAAGAAGTTTGGCACCCTCTGCCTTGGAGATGGGTTTCACACCCTTTGTGAGTTCAGACCAATTGAGAACAATGTCCTCAATTATGGAAGAGGGAGAACTATCTGACCAAGAAGAAACATTTGAGTTGCAGGGATCTGCAATCCCAGTTCAAGAGGAGTTATCCTCAGAGGAACGCAGATTAAAGGAACTCATGATTCCTTACATGAGGCAAGTGGTTTACACTTCCCCTGAGGTGGAGTTCGCTAGGCCAGACCCGGGGGAGCATGCTGAAACCCCCTATAGAACCTTAATGGCCAGGATCACAGAATGTATGGGGTGGTCAACACCTTCACAGGCTTTCCAACAAGATGACCTCACAGATATTCTTGATAAAGGTCCACAGGAGGATCCTGTAGTACCTTTTCATAAAGCTCTTCAAGGGAAAATCATGACGAACTGGGAAACCCCAGATGTCGTCCCGGCAGTAAATAAAAAACCGTCTACTAAATACAGGGTATCTTCTGCAGACCCAGAGTTTTTGTCCAAATACCCATCCCCAGAAAGTCTGGTGGTACAGGCAGCACTGACATCAAGACTGCTTACCCTACCGTCCCACAGGACAGGGACGATAAAAAAATATGATGGCGTGTCCTGGTCCTCCTCGTCCGTAAAATATGATGCTATGGCTAAGAAGGTTTTTTTCGGCATGTAGCATGGCGTTAAAATCTATTAATGCTACTTGCACCCTTGCTAGATTCAGCCATACACTTTGGGAGTGTGCTTCTACAGCGGCTGACTGCATCCCGGAGGGAGAAGAAAGCGAGGGGTTCCTAAATATCATACAGGACGGTAAAGACGCTATGTATGAATCCCTCGAGAAGGGCATTGATTCGGCTGACAGTATCAGCAGAGCAATGGCGGCAAGTACAACAACCAGGAGATTCGCTTGGTTGAGAAAGTCTGGTTTTGCCCCAGATGTGCAAGCCAGGCTCTTGAACATGCCATTCGATGGCTCTTCTTTGTTTGGGAAAAAGGCGGATTGCAGTTTTTCTAAACTCATCAGCAAACATCAAAGGCAGCAGCAAAATCCCTAGGCGCCGCAATCCGTCAGACACCTTTTCGTCCCACAGGATCATCTGCGAGAGGCAAGTTCTTTCGCTTCTACTCCGCATTCGGAAGAGGTAGAGGACGACTGGCTCAAAGGGGACAAAGAAGAACTACCCGAGGTGGACGGGGTAGATATTCAAAAGCCGCAGCAACAGCAGGTGCCTCTTTACCATCGGCATCTGCATCAGCCGCCCCAAAACCACTCTGAGGACTTCCCTCACAAGACACCTGTAGGAGGCAGGTTAACTCAACATCTGACGGAATGGCAGGCTATCACGTCAGATGCTTGGGCATTGGAGACAGTTGCACAAGGTTACTGCCTGCCTCTCCTACGCATACCTCAGTCATCCACCGGGGATCAGCTCTCAAAAAGCTCCAGATCCGCTCCTCCTGCAGGAAATTTTAGACCTGCTAGAGAAAGGTGCCATAGAACCGGTACCTGTAGCGGAGAGGAACAGGGGCTGGTACTCCCCTTACTTTCTCATTCCAAAGAAAGACGGAGGACTGAGACCCATCTTGGACTTGCGAGAATTGAACAAATTCCTCAGGAAAGACAAATTCAAGATGGTAACTCTTTCTCAGATCCTTCAGGCCCTTCAGTTCCAGGACTGGTTGGTATCTCTGGACCTTCAGGACGAACAGGATGTGCCAATCCATCTCAAACACAGGAAATACCTGAGGTTCGCAATTGGCAACTCTATCAATTTCGAGTGCTGCCATTTGGGCTGACCTCCGCCCCGAGGGTCTTCACCAAGTTAATGTCGGTAGTGGCTGCAAGTCTAAGGAGGGAAGGGATTCACGTCTACCCCTACCTGGACGATTGGTTGATCAGGGCTGTATCTTCGGAACAAGCTCAGATCTAGCTAAATCACGTTTGCCACTCCCTTCACAGACTGGGCTTCTCCCTCAATTTAAAGAAGTCACAAATGATACCATCGCAGAGACTCCAGTTCATCGGAGCGATCCTGGACACTTCCCTGGGAAAAGCCTCGCCACCAGAGGTGAGGGCTCAAGATATTCTACAGATGGTTACCAAGTTTCAAAATGCCCAACGTCTCCCAGCCTTCGACTTTTTGAGGTTGCTAAGCCTCATGGCATCCTGCATTTTCCTAGTGCCAGAGGCTCGCTTGAGAATGAGATCCCTCCAGTGTGCACTGAGAACTCAGTGGTCACAGTTCTCGGGGAGAATGACAGATCTTCAGGTTCCCAACAGGGTGGCTCGAGACCTTCAGTGGTGGGCCTGTCGGGAGAATATTCTGAAAGGAGAACAGTTTTGGCAACCCTGGCCGGAGATAACAGTAGTCACGGATGCCTCACTCACGGGGTGGGGAGCCCACGCCAACGGCTTGACCATCAGCGGTCGTTGGTCTCCATCGGAGTCCAGACTACATATCAACCTGTTAGAGCTGAGGGCCATCAGACTTGCACTGAAGGCTTTTCTGCCATCTGTACAAGGAAAGAATGTCCTGATAATGACGGACAACACAGTGGCCATGCATTACCTCAACAAAAGAGGAGGCGTAGGATCACTACCTCTGTGCAGAGAGGCGATGCAGCTCTGGTTTTGGGCAATCCAAGAAGGAATCTCTCTATCGGCAGTTCACCTAGCCGTAGAGAAG
The DNA here is from genome assembly GCF_040938575.1 of Ambystoma mexicanum. Lineage (NCBI taxonomy): Eukaryota > Metazoa > Chordata > Amphibia > Caudata > Ambystomatidae > Ambystoma > Ambystoma mexicanum. The sequence continues at coordinate 674,770,330 of NC_090924.1, read as the reverse complement.
AACTTGACAGCGGACGCTCTGAGCAGGCACATCAGTCTCCCACGAGTGGGAACTAGCTCAGGAAGTCCTTCAAGAGATCTTTGCCCTTTGGGGAACCCCTCAGGTGGATCTGTTCGCCACCAGTGTCAACAGGAAGTGCGATCTGTTCTTTTCAAGGGAATTTCCCCCGAGAGGAGCTCTGGGAGACGCGTTCATAATGGACTGGGAGTTTCCGCTTCTGTACGAGTTTCCACCGGTCCCTGTCATTCCTCAAATAATCAGGAGGTTGAGAAGATTCCGGAAAAACATGATCCTAATTGCCCCGGATTGGGCCAGGAGAACGTGGTACCCGGACCTTCTAGACTTGTCCATCTGCCCGCCAATTCGACTTCCACTCAGAGAGAATCTGCTCTCACAGAAGGGAGGTGAGGTTCTCCATTCAGACATCAAAACCCTCAACCTTCACGCTTGGCTTCTGAAAGGCTGAGGTACAAGGATTGGGACCTCCCTGATGATGTTATGGAGGTGTTGCTTTCGGCAAGAAGGCCAGCAACAAAATCTTTATACCGCTGCCGTTGGAACAGATTTTGCAGCTGGTTTAGAGAAAAGAATATCGACCCCTTTTCATGTGGTACACCAATGGTTTTGTCCTTCCTACTCTATTTAGCAAATTTAGGCCTTCCATGTTGGCTATCTCGCAGCGCTATCCATCTTTAAGCGCACTGCGGAAGAACCATCCTATTTCAAGTTACCCTTGGTAATACAGTTTCTAAAGGGGTTAACTAACGTTTATCCCCCAAGACCATTCCAGGTTCCCCTGTGGGATTTAAACTTAGTCCTAACTTTCCTGATGGGCACACCTTTCGAACCACTCCACTCTTGTTCGTTAAGATTTCTTATCCTTAAGACTGTTTTATTAATAGCACTTGCATCTGCTAGAAGGGTGAGCGAGTTACAAGCTCTTTCTTGTAAACCCCCTCATACAATCTTTCACAAAGACAAAGTTGTTCTGCAAGTGAAGCCTAATTTCCTCCCAAAGGTGGTTTCTGAATTTCATATCACTCAGAAGATTACCCTTCCATCTTTCTATCCTTCTCCTCATCCGGGGAAAGAGGAAGAGAGGTTACACAGGCTGGACCCAAGAAGGGCTTTAAGTTTTTACATCAGTAGACTGGCTAGGATAAGACAAGCAGACCAGCTGTTTGTAGGCTACGCAGGTCACAAGCTGGGGTTACCAATAACTAAGCAGACCATTTCCAGATGGATCATTTTAGCCATTTTGGAATCTTATAAACTTTCAGGAAAAGAGCCCCCTCAAAATCTTAGGGCTCATTCGACCAGAGGTATTGCAGCTTCATCGGCCCTCAAAAGAGGAGTGCCGGTTAGAGACATATGTGCGGCTGCCACATGGTCGTCCGTCCATACCTTTACACGGTTTTACAACTTGAATTCCTCCTCCAGTCAAGAGACTAGGTTTGGAAGGGCAGTATTGCACTCTATTCATCAATAAGAGGAAGCATGAAGTCAGTACTCCCACCTCCAATAACAGAATACTGCTATGGGAGCCTATCTAAGATAAGGAATATGTCGGAGGACACAATCCCTTCGAAGAAAAAGTTACTCCTTACCTTGTAACGTTCTTTCGATGGGATGTTCCTCCGACGTATTCCTTATCGACCCTCCCATCCATCCCCGCAGTACTACTTCCCTTGTTGTTGCAGCTTACGCTCCTTCAGGGTGATTAGTCTAGTCCAGAAAGAATTATTGTGGGCTACAAAACGGAACTGATCAACGGACGCTGCGCGCGGCCTTTATAGGCAGGATGACGTCTACGTCGATACGGCAGCTGTCGTGGGACATCGACTCGGCGGACGTCGTCGCGCAGCGCCCTCTAGAGAATTTTTTTTCCGAGGCCAGCAAAGCTGGAAAGAGATATCTAAGATGAGGAATACGTCAGAGGAACATCCCATCGAAAGAACGTTACAAGGTAAGAAGTAACTTGTTCATCTGTGCATAACTGAACCATTCTGCCTCCTTCAGTTGGAATTCTGCTTATAACACCAAGGTTAGCAGTTGACCGTCCTGGTACAGCTGCTGGATTGTCTACTACCCTCTATTAACCCATCTGACAAATTTCCCCTTCATGTTCGGTTGAAACGCTGGGTTGTACTATACCGGCATCATTGGGCCATGTTCCAGCACAGTTCCCCAGCGGCGCGTTGCTCTGTTCATATAGTACATTGTATACTAACGTCCCGTCCGCTCCATACTTTATGGGCATCCCTGCCAAGGGACGGGAGACAGAACCTTTTTCACCTTTAAATTTAGAGGCCAGCGGGGGCGCGGCCTAGGGAGCATGCGCTGCCCTGACTCTACCCTCTGGCGCCACACCTCAGTCCCCTTTTCCGCGTCGACGTGAACAGGCCGATTCAACAGCGCTCCTGGGTTTGGCTTCAGCCAGGTAATTCCACGCGTGGATATTTCTGTTCTTCTGTCCTTTTATCATTCAGGTACTCTGTCCTCGGGCGTCACCCTACGCCCTGGCGCAAGGACAGGTGTCCATCCTGCAACAGGCTCTTCCCAACTTCAGACCGTCACGCCCTCTGCTTTACGTTGCCTTTGCCCAGACCACGTTTGCAGTCATGTTTGGCGTGTGACTCTGTCTTCGAAGGCAATGAAGAACAGAGTCGCTAGGTGGCGGGAGCTCTTCCAGAGGCCGCCTCCAGCGGATCTCAAGAACTTTGTGAAGCATTGAACCAGGCCCAAGGTAGGGCCTATATTTTGCAGCGCACCCCGCAAGGGAGACTCCTTCCCTTGGACTCTCCCGCACTGGAGGGAACGGCCCGGTCCTTCTACCAGCATGCGCCCCGAGGCTGCCACAGCTACCGGCCTTCGGCTTGAGGGGGTCCTCGTATCCTCCCGGGTGCAGTGTTGAGGGACCTGAAGGTTCTTGTACCGGGTCTATAACCGAGTGGCTATGCTCTTAAAACGGCATCATGGCCGAGGGGCTTGGCCCTAATACCGGCAATACATCTGAGGGGGCGCCTAAACGCAGCTCTATCGACCTCCGGGTTGAAGGTATTACACCTACCGGGCCGAGGTCCGAGGAGCAGTGTAGGCCTCGTGATCCAAGCGTCTTGGATGAGGCCGGGCCCAGCGGGCCGAGTAACACATGGCAGGCAGTTCGACAAAATGGCAGCCGTATCAGAAAGGGGCACCCGTCAGATGCAATTCCACGAATTCGGCGAAGGAGTGTCAAGGTGGGACTGGCTTCAACCAGGTACCTGGCCTACAGTCTATCCTTCATTTGTGCAGGGCAACTTTCCTTTGCGTCCATATGGACAGGGTACGCAGCGGCTCCAGCAGCCCCCTGCTACCCTGTCGGTACCCCCTGCTACCTCTTTGGCCAGTGAGGTGGTGCTCTTCGAGAAGTTTCTCGGCCTCATCAGTTCTCCTCAGATGGGGGTTATCAAAAACGCAGTCAGCTAAGTCCTCTTGCAATGTTAGAGGCAGCAGACTCCTTCATCGGGCCCCCAGGTCCCGGTGCCGCCGCCGCCTCCTCCGGCTCCACAGCCGATTCCTCCTGCTTCAGTCCCTGTACCCCAGCCTCCGGCACAATCAACCCATCCTCCTCCAAACATCCAGATCTGCAGGTTACGGGCGAGGAGGACCAGGACACGCCATACTCAGCCAGGGCCTTCCATGAACGTCTTGCTGGCCTGGCGGATTACATTGGCCTCCCCCAACTCGAGGTCGAAAAGCCGCCAGAGGGGGTTCTGTCTGAAGTCCTCACACAACGCCCCTCTGCCAACACTGGGATTCGACTGCAAACCAATGTAGTCTCCCTGGCCAAGAAGGGTTGGTTTAAGCCCCACTGAGTGCAGCTGGTAAATCGACGGCTGGACTCCAAGTACAGGCAGATGGGAGGGCGATACACTCTTGCTGTCGACCCATCCTCGGCCACACTTCTCACTGATCGCTGCGGCATCACTATACTCCAAGCCTCCGTCATCCTCGACCACCTCCTCTGTGGCGCTTCTAGGAAAGGAGAAGATCTTGGAGGCATACGGCAAGAAGATCTACTCCAACGCCTCCATGCACCTGCGTCAAGCCAACGCATATGCCATGATGGCTGCTGCCAACCAACGGTTATGGTGGGAAATTGCAGACTTCCTCCCGGAACTCCCCACCCAATGCCAATCATGGCTTAAGGCAGGGCTAGCAGAAGCCAAGCTTGTGGTGCATGACCTCATGGAATCCACAGTGGCTCATATCGATACCTCAGGCCGTGCCATCTGTATTACCACAGACGTGAGAACAGCCTGGCTCCAGGCAACAAAATTAAACCCGGATGTCAAGGAGCGCATTCTAGATCTACCGTTCGAGGGGGGTGAATAGGAAGGGGGGCAGGCCACACTCCTCTTCCACTCCTCTACAGACGAGGAGCTGGACAAAAAGAACAGCTCTCAAACGGCAGAGTCTTTATCCATCCTTACAAAGACCATAACCAAATCGTACACCCAATCTCAGCAGCGCTCGGAGAAGGGTCGTACATATGTAGGGTTACGCAGCTTCCAGGAACGCAGATCCAGACAGCCGGACTGCATGCCGTCTCAGAACTGGCGTAAACCACAAAAAGGGGGGGGGTTCAAGGGCTTTGTCCAGTCCCACTCCTCAGCCTCCGAGGGAAAGAAGGCATGACACGCTCCTTCGGGTCCACGTGTCTCTGGTGGGGGGCAGGCTTGCGCTCCATGTACAATTCTGGTGCCAGAATTTCGTGGACCCCTTGATCCACTCCGCAGTATCCACAGGGTACCGCTTTCCCATCCCAGCCTCTCCTCCCTCCCCTCCCACAGGTTGGGACAGCAACTCTTTTGGCGGAGATCCGGTTGCTCGTAGAGAGCCAGGCAGTGGAGGAAGTTCCAGCCTCCCAGCGAGGCTTTGGCTTGTACTCCAGGAGTTACGCCATTCAGATGAAGAACCAGGCGGGCCGGAGAGTTGGGCTGGACCTTTCCACCCTCAACCTCTCCTTTCAAGATGGTTATGCCAGCTTTTGTAGCAGAGACATTTGACAAGGGAGACTCTGTGCTCCTTGGACCTGAAAGACGCGTACCTACACGTCCTGATTTGGCAGCCCCATCGTTCTTTCCTACGGTTCAGGATCATGTGCTACCATTTCCAATACAGAGTCCTCCCATTTGGCCTCAACTCGTCCCCCAGGGTCTTTACCAGACTCAAGAACGCTCCTCAGAGTGCAGGGACTCCATCTACCCATAGCTCGACCATTGGCTCGTCAGGGCTAAATCTCGAAGTGGTTCACCACTCTCCCCATGCCCTTATGAACACTGCACGAGCTGGGCTTCTCACTCAACCTCAAGAAGTCACAGCTGCTCCCTATGCAGAATCTGACATTTCTGGGACTCATTTGGGACACGTGCTCCATGAGGGTTTTCCCATCGGAAGACAAGATCTCTGCCATCAAGAGGGCCACCGCCCACTTCCTCAGCAGAGAGGTGATCTCGGCATGATGGTACCAACATCTCCAGGTTCTACTAGCGGCGGTCCGGTTAGCCGTGCCGCACACAAGACTAAGGATGAGCAGGATTCAGCGTCACTTCGCGGCCTCATGGAGTCAGGAGCGGGGCTTGCAATCTGAGATTATCCACGTTCCTCCATCTCTCCACCCGGACCTAACTCGGTGGTCCATGGACTGCAACCTACGGAGGGGCAAGCCCTTCTGGCTGCCCTCTCCGGAGGCCACCATCACCACAGACTCCTCTCGCAAGGGCTGGGAAGCCACCCTGGACGATCGCTTGTTCCACAGCACCTGGACTCGACAGGAGCAGGAATACCACATCAATCGGTTGGAGCTGAATGCCATCGTCGAAGACGAAAGCCCTACCGCCAACGGAGACGTCGCGCCTACCGTCGACCTCCACCGACCGTATGGGTCGCAAGACCTCCCCGCCACCGCAGATGCGTCTAGCGACTGGGCTACCCGTAGACGAGGGCGCTACCACCAAGACGGCAGGCGACGCGCCTCATCAGAGTGCGGTCGTTGCCGAAAGAGACTCGGCACCGCTTAAAGCGACGCCAGACCTACCCTCGGAGGAATTAATCGTCGAGCTTGGCGCATATAGTTTCCAAGGACGGCCAGAGACGGACGGCGAGTGAAATGCCAAAAACCGCTCACAATGCCAGGGAAGCGCAGAGGATGCCGGAAGGAAGGCAGGGACAGCTCCCGCCGTCGAATGAAGGCCCTAGCCTGCGAGAAGGTTTCTCAGAAGGCGAAGGGACGTTATGGGACAGACCTAGACTGATACAGGCAGAGGGACTTCCTTTTTCGCCTCCAGACCGTTCTGGTTTACCACACTGGACTGTTGAGAGATGCCAGTCATGTATGGACAAGCTGGACAGATTCATGTCCACTCCTGAAAATAAAACACCGAAGAGACCAAGAGAGGCGCTTCAGGAGGATCCTAGGGTTAAATATCCTAGTTTATTTAACCCCCTTCAAGAGGACATGAATACTTATGACCTCACTGAAGAAGACTCACTTCCAGGAAGATGAGTTCTTAAATAGTGAAGACCTACAAAACCTCGGAATAGAAGGTTTTGACAAACACTGACATGGGTGGGGTGGGGCTTCGAGGAAGACCCAAATGAAGGTGGCTCACAGCCCTGGCAGTCACCAACAGAGTCTACAGATCCTGACATCTTAAACCTTCCCTCTCCTCAGACCACACCGGTCAGGAATCCATCACCAATAGATGATCAACCCACCTTCAACGCGCTACTTCGGAAAGCAGCAGCGCATTTTGAGATTGAAACTAGTGAAATTACCCCGATACTGATTTTGTAGAAAGAATCATTAAAGAAAAATCTTCCACTAGTCAAACCATTCCCACACAGATTGTTCTTTACCTGACTCACTTATTAGACTCAGGTTTGAGCTTTAATTCCATTAAAGTTCATCTAGCTGCACTTTTCGCATACACCACTTCTCAACACAGTGTCATGGTGGAAAGTCCCAGTTATTAAGGCCTTCATGGAGGGAGTAAAGACAATACACTCTCCTATAGCTAACCCAGCTCCCGGATGGGACCTAAATGTGGTACTTACCAGATTTATGGGCTCACCCTTTGAACCCATGCACAAAGCATCACTTAAGAACCTCACTCTTCAAACTGCTTTCTTAATAGCTATCACCTCCATAGCTCGTAGTTGGAGCTATCACCTCCAACTACGAGCGCTCTCTATATTAGACCCCTTTGTAACAGTTCACAAGGATAAGGTTGTTCTACGCACACATCCTAGGTTTGCACCAAAATTAATGTCTAAATTCCATGTCAACCAGTCAATAGAACTACCAACTTTCTTTAAGAACCCTTCAAATTTGGGAGAAAAGAGCCTGCATACACTAGATGTGCGCAGGGCTGTCATGTTTTATATGGAAAGAACTAGACCTCTGAGAAAGACTAATCAGTTCTTTGTATCGGTGGTAGCAGGAAGAGAAGGAGATGCAGTTTCAAAATCAACTATATCTAAGATGGATTGTCCAATGCATCATTCTCTGTTACACTCTTGCTAAGATAGAACTACCCTTCAAGCCAAGAGCACATTCTACTCGCGGCACTGGGGCTTCCATAGCATTTATTGCAAATGTCCCTCTGGAGTCCATTTGCAAAGCGGCAACCTGGAGTTCTGTACACACCTTTACAAAACACTACTGCCTAGATGCCCACTCTAGATCTGATTCCCAGGTGGGGCAAGCAGTGTTAAGACATCTTTTTTCTACTGTTCCTTCTCACAACCCACCTCCAACTCCGGGTACTGCTCGCTAGTCTATGCACAGCATGTGATTCTAAGCAGATTAACAAACCTCAGAAAAAATGCATTACTTACCGTAAAAGCATTTCTGATGGTTGTATCTGCTTAGATTCACATGCGCCCACCCTTCCTCCCCGCTCGGATGGAAGGAACATAGACATCCTTATCTTTCTCTCTGTTCTGTACTCACTCACGTCTAATAGGCTCCCACAGGGCAGAAAAAATACAAACAGAGGGACCTCGACGCGTGAGGGATTGTGGGTACACTGCACGTCACTATAGGGATAGTGTTAGAGGCACACCTTGTCGACGTCCCCTTTTCGACTACGAAAAACAAAATGCAATACTCCGCAGTGACCACTTGATGTCAGACTATGCACAGCATGTGAATCTAAGCAGATACAACCATCAGAAATGCTTTACAGTAATGCATGCATTGTCATATTATTTTACTTACATAGCTTTAGTCAGTGTTTGCCTGAATGCTAGTAATTGCTGTCCTTTGTAACGATTTGTACTGCTCACTTACACTTGAGATATGTCTGGCTGCTCCGCTACTGCTACCACTATAACTGTGTACTACAGGCTTGTACTAAATGTGAAATTGTACTGTCACTTGTCTTCATTGTGTGCAGTGTTCCCAAAGGGTACTGCATATAATTCTGCCTAACAGTCCCCTTTTCCGCCTTGACTGGAACGGGCCGGATTCACCAGCGCTCCTGGGTTGGACTTCGGCCATGTAATTCCATGCTCGCATACTTCTTCTTCGTCTCTTTTGCCTTTTTATCATTCAGGTACTCAGTCCTAAGGCGTCGCGCTCTTCCCCGGCGCATGTCCACTTCCACAGGGTTCAGCGGGTGTCCATCCTGCAATGGGCTCTTTCCAACTTCAGACCCCCACGCCCTCTGCCTACTTTGCCTTGGCCCAGTCCACGGCTGGCAAGCTTGTTCAGCATGTGGCTCGCTGTTCTCGAAAGCGCTGAAGAACAGACTAGCCAGGTGGAGTGAGCTCTTTCAAATGTTCATGAAGCATCGAACCAGGCCCAAGGTAGGGCTGATATTCTCCATCCCACCAGCAATGGAGACTCCTTCCCAAGGACTCTCCATCGCACCTGCAATGGAGACTCCTTCCCAAGGAGACACCCGCGCGGGAGGGATCGGTCAAGTCCTTATACCAGCACGTGCACTGAGGCTGCTACAGCTACCGACCTTCGGTACGCGGGATCCTTGGATCCTCCCCGTGGTAGTGTTGAGGGACCAAAGGGTCTCGTACCGGATTGTCATCCGAGGGGCTGCACCCTTATACCAGCAATATGGCAGAGGGGCTATGCCCTAGTACCGGCATTAAGTCCGAGGGGGTGCCTAAACACAGCTCTAAAGACCCCAGGGTCGAGGGTGTCACACCTACCGGGCCTAGGCTTGAGGAGCAGGGTAGGCCTTGTGATCCACACGCAAGAGTCTTGGAGGAGGCTGGGCCCAGCGAGCTGAGCAACACGGCGCAGGAACGTGGCAGGCTGCTCGACAAGATGGCCGCCGCACCAGGAAGAGACACCCGTCTGACGCCATTCTAGGAATTCGGCGAAGAATGTGTGTCAAGGTGTGGGACTGGCCTCAACCAGGCAGGTGGCCTACAGTCTACCCCTCTTATGTGCAGGGCAGCTTCCCACTGCGTCCATATGGGCAGGGTATGCAGCGGCTCCAGCAGCTCACGTCTACCCCGCCAGTACCCCCGGCCACCTCTACGGTCAATGAAGAGGGGTTCTTTGAGAGGTTCCTTGGCCCCATGAAGTCACCTCGGATGCGGGTTATCCTCAAGGACGCAATCAGGGAAGTCCTCCATACGATGCTAGTGGCAACACGTGTGCCCCAGCCGGCACCCCCAACCCTGGCGCAGCCCCTGTCTCGTGCTCCCCAGGTGATTCTTCAGGCGGCTCCGCACCAGCCACTGCCGCCTCAGCCTCTGGCTGCGCTCCCTGTACCCTATGCTCTGGCGCCAACTACTCCTCCACCGCTGCAGGATCCTCCTGATCCACAGGATACAGATTAAAGGGAGGATCCAGATAAGCCATCCACAGCCAGGGCCTTCCACAAACGTCTTGCAGGACTGGCGGAGTATCTGGGCCTACCCAACCAGAGGTTGAGCAGCCGGCAGAATGGGTTCTGGCTGAAGTCCTCACGCGATGCCCCTCTGCCAAAACGGGGATTATTCTGCAAACCGATGTAGTCTCCCTGGCCAATGAGGGTTGGCTGAAGCCACACTCGGCCCAGCCGGTCAGTTAACACCTGGACGCCAAGTACAGGCAGATGGAGGGGGATACACTCTCTCGGCCCCTCCTCAGCCACATTCCACGGTGATCGCTGCGGCATCACTATATTCCAAGCCTCAGTCGTCCTCAGCCGCCTCCTCTGCGGCACTGCTAAGCAAGGAGAACATCATCTTGGAGGCGTACGGCAAGAAAATCTATTCCAACGCGTTCTTGCATCTTTGTCAGGCCAACGCAGACGCTATGCTGGCGGCCGCTAATCAAAGGTTATGGCGGGAAATCGTGGACTTCCTCCCGGAACTCCCTACGCAGAGCCAATCACGTTTTAATGTGGGGCTTCCTGAGGCCAGGCTGGTGGCTCAGGACCTCATGGAATCCACCGTGGCACATATTGACACCTCTGGCACTGCCATCTGTATCGCCACGGACATGAGAAGGACAGTCTGGCTCCGGGCGATTAAATTCAACCCTGACATCCTGCAACACATATTAGATCTACTATTCGAAGGGAGTGTGGGGGCTCTTCCACTCAACCATGGACGAGGAGCTAGTCAAGAAGAAAAACGGCTCACAAACGGCCAAATCTTTATCCATTTTGATAAAGACCATGCCCAAGTCGTACACCCAGTCACAGCAGAGCTCTGACAGGGGGCGTACGTATGGAGGGTTTCCGCTGCTTCCAGGAACGGAGATCCAGGCAGCTGGACCACTCGCCGTCTCGGAACCTGCGCAAACAACAAAGGGGGGAGGGGCACTAAGGGGTTTTTCCAGTCCCCCTCCACTGCGACAGCCTCCGAGGGAAAGCAGGCCTGACACGCCCCTTCGGGTCCAGGTGTCTCCAGTGGGGGGCAGGCTTGCTCTCCACGTGCATTTCTGGCACCAGAATTTTCCGGACCCCTGGATCCTCTCCGGAGTATCCACGGGTTACCGCCTCCCTATCCCAGCCCCCCCCCCCTCCTCCCTCCCTTTCCACAGGTTGGGACAGCAGCTCTTTTTGCAGAGATCCGGTCGCTCATAGAGAGCCAGGCAGTGGAGGAAGTCCTAGCCTGCCAGCGAGGCTTGGGCTTTTACTCCTGGATTTTCACCATTTAGAAGAAGAACCAGGCGTACTACACAGTGGTAGCCGAGCAGCCAGACTTATGTCAAGTGTAAGTGAGCAGTATCAAATAGTTACACAAAGGACAGCAATTACTATGATTCAGACCAACACTGACTCAAGGTTTTCAAGTAAAAGAATATACATTTATTTCACTCTTCAGTTGTACACCATTACACTATTATAAGCAGTCTAAAAATCACTCTTAATACACCACTTCCCTTAAATTCCAGACAAGTTAAACTCACAAAATGAAGTGGGAGCAAAATGGCACTCCAGCAATTTAAAAGGGAGGGAAAGACAGATGAACAGAAATGAATCCACACCAACAGGTAAGTTCTCAGGGCAAGCGAACACGAGAGACTACAATGATAAAATCAGATAGAAAAGGCTTAGGGCCAAAGTCAATGGTTCAAAAATCTTTTGCTCAAGATAATACAGTTCAGTGTAGATCACAGTAAAGTTCGTGGCACGGTTTACGGACGGGTGTACGTTGGTAGGAAAGTTTCTTCAAAGAGAAGAGAAGGACAAGCGCTCGGATTGGAGAAAGATTTCAAACACTTTCAGCGCGGCTGAATGAAACAAAGAACCAGATTTGCACAGTACCTTAAAACGGAGAGGGAGCTGTAGCTGAGGCGGATGTTCCTGGTAGTTCCTGAAGCGACGGTCGGACTGATCAGAAGTAGGAAGATTGGAGGTCCCTGCACTATTCAGGGAAGAAACCAGCAGCAGAGCAAAGCAACAAATAAAAGGTGCGCTCCTTAAAACCCAAGCAGGGTTCGACCTCTCTGGTTCTCCGGCCCACTGTAGCTCTGGACAGCAAATTCGACCAGAGGGGTCCTGGCTTGCAGTTTGGGTGAACTGGTTTGTCCCACCAGCTCAAGGGTAGAAGTTTCCTGGAGGATCTTCTCTGTCGTCTGATTATGAAGATTCGGACCTGCAGCAGGGCGGTTCAGTCGTTGTAGGGGTCCTCTTCTGCCAGTTCCTCGTTGGTTCTTTCGTTTCAGTGGCGAATCTGATCTTCCAGTCCCAGAGACCTGCTTTTTATGCAGTTTTCCCACATTCATACAGCCTGGCTATCAATCAAACAGCTGCCTACCAAGACTCTGAGGTGCCTAAAGAAGGAATTCTGTGTGGAAGCCCGTGAAAAGGCGAAGAAAGGGACCAAACATGGTTTGGCGCGTAGAGTAAAACGCGAGAAAGACTGTAACAAAAAGAAATGGCGAATAAACCCAGCCTGGGCCAAAATAAAATCTATTTGGTCAAGCGGGTTTATGTTCGAGGCTAATATAATAGCATAAAACATTACCACGTTTATATAAGATAATCGCGGTAGAAAAGTTCGGGTAGTTACCAATGTCACCAGCCAAGTCTTAATGTAAAGGGAGCGAAACAATGCTCCAAGAGGCACAGACAAAAAGGGATAAGAATTGACACTTTCCAATAATCCATGGAAGATGGGGTGTACTGGGTCTGTGGTAAGTGACTAAAGTTAATGGCAACTTCATCTTTTCTGGGGGACAGTATTCAGCCCCAGAAAATGGAGTTGGTGGGAGGTCTAAAAGACAACCCTGTGTCACTGCACTGAAGGTGCTGTGTAACACATGGAATAATATGGTGCCATGGAGTAGGTGAGGCTCCAGTGCCCAAGATTACTCAAGAAGTAGAAATACACATAGCAAAACACAGGTAAGAGTGGGGGAAAAGGCTCTCACACTTACCAGGTGAAAAAAATAAACCCTAGAAATCCAGCAAAGCTGCTGAGGGACTCGGTAGGTAAGGGAAATCAACCATTTATGAGAATTCTTCCTAACAATGGTTACACCAGCTTTTATAGCAGAGACATTGTGCAAGGGAGACTGGATGTGCTCCCTGGATCTGAAGGGGCGCGTACCCACATGTCCTGATTTGGCAGCCCCATCGTTCTTTCCTATGTTTCAGGATCATGGGCTACCATTTTCAATAGAAGGGCCTTCCTTTTGGCCTCAATTCGATCTCCAGGGTCTCTACCAGGCTCATGATTACGGTGGCGGCCCTCCTCGGAGCTCAAGGCCTCCACATCTACCCATACCTCAACGACTGCCTCATCAGGGCTAAATCTCTGGAAGCGTTTCACCACTCTTCCCATGCCCTTATGAGCACACTGCACAAACTGGGCTTCTTGCTCAATCTCAAGCAGTTACAGCTGCAGCCCACGCAGACTGACATTCTTGGGCCTTATCTGCGACACGTGCTTCGAGAAGGTATTTCCGTCAGAGGACATCATTTTGGCCATCAAGAGGGCCACCACCCGCATGGCGGTACCAACATCTCCTGGGTCTATTGTTGGCAGTCCTATTAGCCGTCCCGCAAACGATATTGAGGAATATTCAGCGGCACTTTGCGGCCTCATGGAACCAGGAGCGGGGCTCTCAATACGAGAGCATCAAAGTTCCTCCATCTCTCTACTTGGACCGAACATGGTGTTCCAGGGACTGCAACCTACGGACAGGCAAGCCCTTTCGGCCGCCCACCCCACAGGCCACAGTCACCACGGATTCCTCGCTCGAGGGTTTGGGAGCCGCCCTGGACAATCTCTCGGTCCATTGCACCTGGACTTGACAGGAGCGGGAATACCACATCAATTAGCTAGAGCTGAACGCCATCTGGTTAGCGCCCAGGGCATTCCTACCACTTCTCAGGGGCAAGGTTGTCCTCATCCAGACAGACAACTCTACCAGCATGTACTATGTCATGGAGGCACCAGATCCCTTCCTCTGTGCAGACTGTCAATCAGCATGTGGGAGTGGGACCTGGAAAACGACATCTACCTCACAGCAGTCCATCTCCTGAGGAATCCAACCTGGAGGCAGACAGGCTCTGCAGGTTTTGAGCCGACAATTACGAGTGGCAGCTAAATTCCTGCGGCATTCAGGAGATCTTCAACAGGTGGGGTCATCTCCAGGTGGATCTCTTTGCCAGCTGGCACAACAAGAAGTGCCCTCAGTTTGCCTCCTCGCATGGACAGGGCCCTGGCTCCCTGGGCGACGCATTTCAGCTTCAGTGGAATGGCATAAAGGCTTACGCCTTCCCACCCACGCCGCTGATTCAGAGTAATTTGCAAGATCAAGGAGTCTCGCATACTCAATATCATTCTAATAGCTCCATGGTGGCCGACCAGGCCATGGTTTTTGGAGCTGCTCAGCCTTTCGAAGATGCCCCTGATTCGCCTCCCCACATTCCCAGCACATCGTCTGGCACAGCAGGGAGAAGGCGGGGGGGCAGGGGCATCCACCTCACGCCACAAAAACTAGCCCTCACAGCGTGGTACCTGAGCAGCTATCTCTGCGGCACCTCAGCCTCTCTCAGGCTAATCTGGAAATCATACAGGGCACAAGGAGCAAGGTTACCAGGGCCCAGTATAAAAGCAGATGGAACAGATTCTGCCACTGTGCAGATTCCAAACAAATCGACCCCTGGCATGTACTTTGGACGACATGCTCTCCTTGTCGGCACTCCTCGCCCCCTCTGCCGTGCAGATTGACACTTCCCGCTCATACTTTGCAGCCATCGGAACTAACCGGAACTCGGAAGAGGCGATCTTCTCCTCCAATCCTATCGTCAAGAAACATTTGACAGGGTTTGCAAGGCTCTGCCCGCCTGTCAAGAGGCCGCACCCAGTGTGGGACCTCAATATAGTCTTGGGCGCCCTGGCGCACAAGCAGTCAGAGCCAATGGCGTCTGCGAACATCAGGCTGGTCAACATCAAGACAGCCCTACTAGTTGGCCTCGCCTCGGCTTGTAGAGTCAGCTAAATCCAGACGCTGGTAGCCTCGGAACCATATAGTACCTTCCCCAAGGACAAAGTAGTCCTGCGGACACACCCAGCATTTCTTTCCAAGTTGCCATCTGCTTTCCACTTGAACGAGGAAATAGTCCTTCCTACGTTTTTTGCCGATCCCAAGGACGAAGCACAGAGTGCTGCACTGCCTGGATGTCAGGCGTGTCCTGAAGTTTTACCTGGACAGGACGAAGGGCTTCTGCCCTTTTCGTCACTTTTGGAGGCTCAAGACCAGGCTATCAGGCCTCCAAGGCTTCCATATCCCGCTGGATGGTCTCCGCCATCAAAGTAGTGTACGAGGGCCAGCACAAGCTGCTTCCGGCCAACATGCAAGCCCACGCAGTTGGGCTCAATGCAACGGCCATCGCATTCCAACGCCATGCCCCTTGGCAAGTTGTAAGCAGGGCTGCTGCTTGGCCCATGCCCTCGGCTTTCTGCAAGCATTCCTTTTTAGATGCCGGCTCTAGATCTGACACGGTTCTCAGGAACCCATTTGCTTAAGGAGGGTCTGCTCTTCAACCTGGGGCTACGTTCAGTTGTCATCACCCATGCAGTATGGAGGAAAGGGGACAGGACGTAAGAGTAATTAGAAATTACTCATTGTTGTGACTAACATACTGTTAGTCCCCTTTCCTCCATACGTCCCACCAACCTCCCCCTATTAATACTTGTCATTAGGCAATGTTAAATGTATTGTTGACGCGTCAATGGAGACTGAGGTGTGGCACTGGAGGGCAGAGTCAAAGCAGCGCATGCTCCCTGGGCCACCCCCCTGCGTGCCTTAAATTTGAAGTGGAAGGTTTTTCTGGTGAAAGTTTGTCTCCTGTCCCTTGGAAGGGACGCCCATGCAGTATGGAGCAAAGGGGACTAAGGACTAAATACGTTAGTCACTACGGTGAGTAACTTATTTCTTCTATCTTGTCTTTTATTTTTCTTCTAGATACTTGGTTCTCCAGCGCCACGCTCCTCCCCTGTGCATGTTGACTGCAACAGGCTTCAGCAGACGTCCAGCCTACGTGTGGTTTTTTTTCCCCATAAGACCCCCACCCCCACCCCCACGCCCTTTGCCTCTGCTGCCTTGGCCCCGACCACGGCTGGGAAGGTTGCTCCGCGTGCGATTCCCTCACACCTCGGGCACTGAAGAACACACTGGTTAGGTGGAGGGAGCTCTTCCAGACGTTGCTTCTGAAGGACCTCAAGGACTTTGCCAAACTTCGTTTGAGGCCAAAGACAAGGCCTCTATTCTCCATAGCACCCCGCAATGTCGACTCCTTTCCGAATAAGCGCCCGACCGGGAGGGGCCTATCGTGCTCTAGTACCAGCGTACATACCAAGGCTAGTCCAGCTACCGGCCTTTGGGCCGAGGGGTCTCCTGATCCTTCCGGTTGCTGAGGGACCGCAGACGACTTATACTGGGTTTACTCTCGAGGGGCAACGCCCTAGTACCTGCATCATGTCTGAGGGGGCGCCTTTACGCAGCACTACTGGCAGTATTGCCGAGGGCATTGCGCCTTCCAGGCCCCGGCCTGAGGTGCCGAATAGGCCTTACGCTCTAACACCAAGCGTCTTGGATAGGGCTGGTCTCAGTGAGCCAGGCACCATGACTCCGGCACGCAGCTCAACAAAATGGCGCCACGCCAGACAAAATGGCCTCTGGTCTGATACCTCCTCTAGCAGAGCGGGTTGAGGAACGAGTTACAAGGTGGGACTGTGGTCATCCAGGTACGTGGCCTACAGGTTATCAATCAGCAGAGCAGGGCAGGTTCCCCCTGCATCCTAGATAGTGTGCCCTGGCCCCAGCAGCCCGTGGCCACTCGGTCAATATCTCCTGCCACCTCCTCAGCCTCCAAAGACAGGTTCTTCGAAAGGTTTCTGGTGCTGATGTGCACACCCCAGGCAGGGTCTATCCTTCAGTATGCTATAAGTGAAATGCTCCCTCAGGTCACCCCAACAGTACCCTTAGTCATTCCTCCAATGGCTCTGGTGCCTCAGGCACCAGCGCTGCCCGCGCTTCCTTTGCTGGCTCCTGCCCCAGCCCCTATGCCTCTGGAAATACAGGTGGTTCCACAGGCTCCAGCTTTCACACCGCAGCCTGCGGCACCCAGTACCCCTCCACCAGTTGTGGATCCTCCAAGCACTCAGGTGGACACAGACTAGGAGGATGACACTCCATCGTCAGCGAGGGCCTTCCAAGAACGCTTTGCGGCCCTCACAGATTATCTTGGCCTGCCTCAACCCGAGGTTGAGCACCCCGAGGAGGGCGGGTCCTTTCTAAAGTCATCAAGCTAAGGCCCCCCTCCAAGACGGGGATTCCGATGCAGAAGGACGTTGTTGCCCTGGACAAGAAGGGGTGGCTCAAGCTGCACTCAACCCAACCTGTCACTAGGAGCCTCAACGCCACGTACAGGGGGATACACTCTTGCTTTCGGGCTCATCCGTAGCCGCACTCCTTGGTGATCGCTGCAGCATCACTCTATTCTAAGCCTCAGTCGTCTCGGTGCTGCTAGGCAAGGAGAAGATCTTGCAGGCGTATGGGGAAAAAGCTGTACTCCTACGCCACCTTCAGGGCCAACTCTGATGCCATGCTGACAGCGGCTAACCGAAGGATCTGGCGGGAAATTGCAGACTTTCTCCTGGAACTCCCGCACCAAAGCCAGGCCCGATTCAAAGCGGGACCAGGAGAAGCCAGGCTGGGAGCGTCCTACATCATGGAGTCCTCAGTGGCCCATATCGATGCATCTGGCTGGGCCATCTGCATCGCCACGGACATGAGAAGGATGGCCTGGCACCGGGCTACTAAGCTCAACCTGGATGTCAAGGAACGCATATTGGACCTTCCATTCGAGGGTAGTGACCTCTTCCACTCCTCCACGTTTGAAGAATTGGATAAAAAGAATAGCTCACAGAACGCTAATTCTTTATTCTTACGAAGGCGTACACCCATTCCAATCCACGCTCCGACAAGGGGCAGGTTTCTGAAGGGTTCAGAGGCTTCCAGGAACGGAGGTCCACACAACCTGACTGTTCCCCGAGTCCGCATTGGAGGAAACCACAAAAGCTGGGGGTGCAGGGCTTTTTCCAATCCTCCTCCTCAGCAGCCTCAAAGGATAAAAAGGCACGACACGCCCCTCAGGGTCCACATGTCTCCTATGGGGGCAGGCTTGCCTCACGTGCAATTTTGGCGCCATAACTTTTTGGACCCCTGGATCCTATCTGTAGTCTCCACGGGTTACCGCCTACCAGTCCCTCCCTCTCCTCCCACGGATTGGGACAGCAACTCTGTTGGCAGAAGTCAGGCCGCTCATAGAGAGCCTGGCAGTGGAAGAAGTCCCAACCTCCCAGAGAGGATTGGGCTTCCATTCCAATATTTTCGCCATACAGAAGAACCACCAGGCTGGCCTGAGAGTTGTTGGACCTTTCCACCCTCAACCTCTCATTACCTCTACATAAAGTCAAGATGGTTACTGTTAGGCAGAATCCTGTGCAGTGCCCTTAGGGACCACTACACACAATTAAGACTACAGGTGGCAATACAAGTTTTACCTTTGGTACAAGCCTGTACCGCTATGTCAGAGTGGTAGCAGTGGCAGAGCAGCCGGGCTTATCAAGAGTATATGAGCAGTAGCAGAGATTACACAAAGGGACCACAATTACTGTAACTCAAGCAAACACTGACTCAAGGTTTCAGGTAGAAAAATAGAAGTACATTTATTTTTAAACCATTTGTTATAAACACAACACTTCTACTAAACTTTAAACAAAAACCTCACGTTAAATATACTACAACTAACCAATTCACTTTGTACAGTAAGTCTCAAGGTAAGTACCCTGTGTTTGAATGAACCGGTGTTATGAACAAAACATGTTACCCCGAATACGATTGCGATCACTTTTTGATAGTTCGGTCTACTAGATAAAAGCGTATCCCTGACATGAAATGCTACCGGGGCAAAAACACACTTGGCACCTGAGATGCCCAGAGGGAGTTGGAGGGAAAAATCACAGGCAATATTTTGGTTAGGCAGACAGAATCGAGAAATCCTCAGAGACAGGAGTTCAAAAGTCAAAGGGCCGGAGCCAGGGTCAAGTGACACTGAGGGCCTGTTGCCGAAGATCATTCAGATAGTTCACGATTCAACGTAGCCATAAGTACTTCGATATTGTCAATATTCGTAAGCATAAGTTATAAGAAGGGGGGAAGACTAGGGCAAGCCTTGGAGATGAAGAAAAGGGGTTCACCCAGTTTCCTCAGGCAGAACACAGTACCTTGTTCCAATGGTGCAGCTGGTGCCCTGGCAGTTGTTCCTGTTGGTTTCCCGCAGACCCACGATTCCTGAAGCTTCGTTGCGAAGGAGGACGTCTGAAGGGGGTCTGCACCACACAGGGATGAAGCCGGCAGCCGCGAAAAGGAATAAAAGGTGTGCTCCTTAAAAACAGGAGAGGCTCTTCAGGTGGCTATCCTGACCACTACAGCAGTGTGCAGCGATTTCGACCAAGAAGAGGATCCCCTGGCTGTGGAAGATGAGCTGGTGATCCCCACCAAGCTCAAGGGAAGAAGACACCGGACTGGATCCTCTAAGTCGTTGAAGGGAAGATAGCTCGGGACTGCAGCAGGGCTTTCCTGGGATGGGGTAGTTGCAGCAGCTGTCGTTCTCTCCGTTTCTCTTCGGTTCCTTGTAGTTCCAGTGGCTACTCCCTGACTTCTAGCCCAAGAGACCTGCCTTTTATGCGCAAAACCCCCATTCACACAGCCTGGCTGTCAATCGCCCAGCAGGGGGGTTGTCCAGCCCGTACAACCTCCTCAGCCAATCATAACAAAGTTCGACTTGGGTTTCCTAGGATACCCTGTGCAGGGGGTGACTACACCCCTCCCTCACATTCAGCCCACCTAGACACCCAGGCGCCTTGAGGAGAGCTTCTGAGCAGAAACCCGCCAAAAGACAGTGAACAAGGAAGGCGAACCTAGTTTGCCGCGCAAAGTAAAACACAAGAAGGACTTTAACAGAACGAAATGGCGAATAAACCCAACCAGAGCCAAAAAGACAATTTGGTCAAGCGGGTTTATGTTCGAGGCTAATATAGTAGCTAAGAACAGTACCACGTTTATCTAATATAATCGCGGTAAAAAACTTAGGGTAGATACCACTGCCACCAGCCAAGTCTAAATGTTCAAAGAGCGAAACAATGCTCAGGGAGGTACAGACAGAAAAGGGGTACAGATTAGCCCTTTCCAGTACTCCCATGTAAGATGGGGTGTACTGGGTCTGTGGTAGATTGACTAAGTAAAGTTAATGGTAACTTCCCCCTTTTCTGGGGGACGGTCGTCGCCTCAGAAATGGAGTCAGGGGGAGTCTAACGACAACCCTCTGCCACTGCACAGAAGGTGCTGGGTGACGCACACAAAGAAGGGGGGCTACTGAAGTGGTGTACTCCAGAGCCCACAATCACAACGAAACAGGTAGAAACACATAGCAAAACACAGGTAAGAGTGGGGGGAAAGCTCACGCTTACCAAGTGAAGAAAAAAAAACTCCAGAAATCCAGCAAAGTTGCTGGAGGACT
This sequence comes from Ambystoma mexicanum, assembly GCF_040938575.1. Classification (NCBI taxonomy): domain Eukaryota; kingdom Metazoa; phylum Chordata; class Amphibia; order Caudata; family Ambystomatidae; genus Ambystoma; species Ambystoma mexicanum. The sequence goes on along the minus strand of NC_090924.1, from coordinate 674,749,781 downwards.
CACTAGGTGAGGGAATTTAGCCATGAAATGAGAATTCTCCCCAACAGTTGTGCCAGCTCTCATTGCAAAGACACTGAAAATGGTACTGGATGTGCTTCCTGGATCTGAAGGACGCATGTCTACATGTCCCGATTTGTCAGCCGCATCGGTACGTTCTTCGCTTCAGGATCATGGGCTTCCATTTCCAGCACAAGGTTCTACCGTTCGGCCTCAACTCATCCCCCAGGGTGTTCACCAGACTGATGAATGCAGTGGCAGCTCTCCCTAGGGCCACCCCATCTACCAATACCTGGACGACTGGCTCGTCCGGGCCTCCTCTCCGGAGGTGGTTCTTCACACCTCTTGCGTGCTTATGAACAGACTCCACGACCTGTGGTTTACTATCAATCACAGGAAGTCTAGGCTGCAACCCACTCGGAAGCCGACCTTCCTGGGCATCTTCTTGAACACTGGTTCCGAGAGGGTGTTCCCTTCAGAGTAGATCAGTCATCAAGAGAGCTACTACGCACTTCCTCTCCAGGACTGTGACCTCGGCCTGGTGGTACCAACACCTACTGGGCATTATGGCAGCGTCCTTCTGGCCATCCCCCACACGAGGCTCTGGATGAGGAGACTGCAGCTGCACTTCACAGCTTCCTGGAATCAGGTAAAGGGATCACAATCGAAGCCTGTGGACATTCCCACGTCTCTCCGCCCGGGCTGCGTGTTGTGGTTTCGACTTCAACCTACGGCGGGGCAGGCCAGTCCTGCAGCCTCTCCCTCAGGTCACTGTCACGACGTACTCTTCCCTGAATGGCTTGGCAGCCACTATGGAGTCTGGACCTGGCAGGAGCAGGAGTCCCACATTACCTGGCTAGAGTTGAAGGCCATATGGCTGGCCCGCAAAGCCTTCCTCCCCCTCATAGATGGCAAGACAGTACTTATCCAGACAGTACTTATCCTGACGGACAACTCCACCAGCATGTACTAAGTGAACAAACAGGGGGGTACCAGATCCCCTCCACTGCGCAACCTCGCTATCAGCATATAGGAATGGGAGAACATCTTCCTCATTGCTGTCCACCTCCCAGGAGTATCCAACATGGAGGCGGACAGGCTCAGCAGATTGGGGGTGGACAATTACGAGAGCAATGGTACTGGATGAATTCTTCCTCAGGTAGGGGCATCCTCAAGTGGATCTGTTTGCCTCCCAAGACAACAAGAAATTCCAACAGTTCTCCTCCTGGCAGGCCCCTCGCTCACTGGGCGATGCATTCCACCTACAGTGCAACTACATGTGGGCATACGCCTTCCCACCCACCCCCCTGGTCCAGAGGCTGATCTGCAGGATAAAGCAATCGCGTCACCTCAGTCATTTTGGTAGCTCCATGGTGGCCGGCAAGACCATGGTTCTCCAAGCTGCTCAGCCTATCGGACAGGCCTCCCATTCACCTACCACTTGGCCCGGCTCCGCTCCTGACGCAGCAGGGCGACAGGGTTCTCCACCCTGTGTCTCACAAACAACCCCTCGCAGGGCTATTGCCTTCCAGCGCCAGGTGCCATGGCAGGTCATCAGTAAGGTGGCCACCTGGGCCACACCCTCTGCCTTTTGCTAGCAATACTGTCTGGACGTCACCTCTAGGTCAGACGCAGCTTTTGGGCAGGCGGTTCTGAGAAACCTGTTCGCTTAAGGAGGGGGTCTCCTCTCCACCCTGGGGCTACACTCGGTTGTAATCGTCCATACAGTATGTAGGAAAGGGGATGGGGATGTATGAGTAATTAATAGTTACTCACTGTAGTGACTAACCTACTCTTAGTCAATAGTCCCCTTTCCTCCATATGTCCCACCATCCTCCCCCCTAATAATACTGTTGTCAATCGGCAATGTTGCATATTGTCGAGACGTCATTGGGGTCTGAGTGGCGCTGGTGGGTGGAGTAAGAAGAGCGCATGCTCCAAGGGCTGTGCCCCTGCGCGCCTCTAAATTGAGAAGAAGATTTTTCTGGTGAAAAAGGTTGTCTCCTGTCCCTCGCGAGGGACGCCCATACAGTATGGAGGAAAGGGGACTATGGACTAAGAGTATGTTAGTCACTACGGTGAATAACTATTAATTTCTCCAGCATGGTTCTGGCATGGATTCACATGAGAACCCTCCCTCCAGACCCCTCTGCGGCTCTTCTTGGTCATGCTGCCACTTTACACGCTTACCAAATTTGAAGGTGGCTGCAAGAGGAGCGGCTTAGGGAGAAGGCTGTCATTGGATGGTGGCAGTATGACCCAGTTACAGTGATTGGTTTAAAGGAGAAATACAGATTTTAAGTGAAAATATTTTTTCTTTTACAGAGGATTCCCAGCCTGACTGGGAATATTCATGAGCATGTGAATCCATGCCAGACTCATGCTGCTGGAGAACAATAGTTACAGGTAAGTAACTTGTTCCTGCTCATCTTGTATTCAATGCGAAGAGCTTCTTTCACACTGTTGGTTTTTGGATGTCTTGGACTGGTCCATGGCAGATGACATTCCACTCAAGGAGCATCCACCTTTTTTTCCTTTAACGCGTGTTTTTGCACCACAACCAGGCATTGCTGATGCTTGGCTCCATGACGTTCAGTAATTCAGTCCCTTGTTCATGCCTCAGGAATACATGTCTTAGCCCACATGAGAGCAGGTTCAGCTAAGGCCACGCACTCCAGAAAGAAAGTATTCTGCAAATGGTGAATTTGCAAAGTTTAACTCCACACCAACCTACCCCGAAAGTTCCTCCCAAGTCCTTCTCTTGCCCAAGTCTGACCTTTAGCATGCATCCATCAGGGTTTATCTTGTAGTTTTCTCCAGATAAATGAAGCAAAATGACTCAAGCCTTGCAGTTCACTAATTCTTTTACAAAGGAATTCATGAGGTTTGCTTTGCAAGTTTCTACCTGTTAATACCTCCTGCCCTTGCATTGCAGTTGAATTTGATCCTGACGCACAAAACAATCTGTCTGATCCAATTCATGTCGGACCTAAAATGTATTTTGCATCGCAGTGTATCTGTGAGCCAAAAGAATAGCCTGAAAGGTGAGCGACAAGCCTACCTTTTCAGCTAAAGTCTCTTTAAATTTCACTGCAAAAAGGTTTTGCTTCGAATGCACCACAGGTTTTCTTGCGGTTGATTTGGCAGATCATCTCAACTAGGTTGTCATTTTGCCAGTTTTCTTAGCAACCCCACTGTATGATTGGCCCTGGCATATCTTGGAGTTCAAAAGTTGTAACATTGACATGAAAAATACTGTCTGAAACAATCTCAAAGGTTTGTGGCACATGACTAGCAAAGGCACATGCATGACTAAAGTTGTGAAAGAAATGGATTGTGGACCGCATCAAATTCTGCTACTATGTGGCTAAACCTTGGCTAGTGTCATCAGGTATTCCAGCAGTTGCATGGGAGCGACCAAGGGTCGTGGCGTTGTCCTGCAAGGATTATTGCCTGGAAAAAGATGCATGAACAAGTAATCTTAAATCTCAAGTGAGACCACTTGTTCCATCTCCCACATATCAGTCGCTTATCGGAGTCCAAATAAGCATTTGTCTTGTATAACGCCATTGCTGGGGAAAGTGTCTTGCCTGTAAATATATTTCTGATGTTTGTTAATCTGCTTAGAATCACATGCTGTGCATAGGTCCGACATCCAGTGGTCACTGCGGAGTATTGCATTTTGTTTTTCATAATCGAAAAGGGGACGTCGACAAGGCGTGTCTGTAACACTATCCCTATAGTGACGTGCGTCGTACCCACAATCCCTCACGCGTCGAGGTCCCTCAGATTGTTTTTTTCCGCCCAGCTACTGCTCGTCTTTATGCAGAGCTCCTCGAGAGACATTGCCAAATAGTTTCTTCGACCTTTGGTTGTTTGTTATTATCAATAACGTAGATCCCTCCCTCGACGCAGAGCTGTTTCTCCGCCGAACAAGATCTTCGACGGAAGGACGAGCGGAGGGGATCCTTCGGCACTGCCGAACACGTGGCCTGGCCTCGCCGGCCATACACAGTAGGGAGAGTGGGGTTGTGTGGGCTTTCTTTCTCTTTAAGAATGCCTTTCTCTTTCCCCTCCCTCTCTTTCGAGGTCGTAGTCCCACTTCATGCCCTCAGCTATGGAGAGGACGCCATTTAGGTTTTGCCCGCTTTGCTAAGGTAAATATACCTGGATGGATAAGCACAAACGGTGCAACCGTTGCTTACCCCTCGATCACCAGGAGGACGGCTGTGCGGCCTGTAAATTACTAAAGCCCAAAACTCTAAAAGACCGCAGGGTCAAAAGGTGGGCGGCCTACTCCTCGCCCGCTGCCGCCAAATGTGACGAGGACAGTGACTGCACGGCCCCCGTAACGGAGGTTGTAGACCTCTCAAAGGAGCGTTCACGCTCCTCATCGTCCGTCCCCGACAAGCCCGGCTCATGCCCAGTTTATGGGGATGAACACCCCGGCGACAAGGACGCACACGGAAAAACACCAAAGCACATACCCCCGGCACGCATTAGTCGAAGACGATGGGAGCCATAGTGCCAACGGGGGCGCCGGTCCTCCCCTCCACCGCGACAGGCGACTGGGCATTCTAAAAATGAGGGCGCTAACACCAAAACCTCCGGCGACGCGCATCGTAAGAGCGCTCACGTTGCCAGCAAGGACTCGACGAGCAAGGACTCGACGAGCAAGGACTTGTTACGATCCCTCAGAAGAGAGAATGATCGCCGAAAGCCTCGCGCACATAGCATCGAAGGATGGCCAGAGACGTACGGCGAGTGAGACGCCGAAAACCGTGCACAAGGCCAAAGATATGCCGAAAGCGCCGGAAAACAGATCAGGCCAGTTCCCGATGCCGACGCAAGGCCCTAGCCAGCGAGAAGGCTACTCAGAAGGCGAAGGCTCACTTTCTTCGTTATGGGACAGAACCAGACAACTACAGGAGGAAGAAACTCCTTTTTCATTCCCAGACCGCCCTGGCCGACCTCAGTGGACGTTTGAAAGGTTCCAGACCTGTATGGATAAACTAGACAGGTTCATGTCCATCCCAGAAGACAGGGCACCCAAGAGACCAAGGGAGGCACCCCTGGAGAGTCCAAGGGCTAAATACCAGAAGTTTTATAACCCCATACAGGAGGACATAAACTCTTACAATCCCACTGAGGAAGACACCCTCTTCCAGGAGGAAGATGAGTTCACCGATGTTGAAGACCAACAAGAAGAGGAAGGTTTTCACGAGGACACTAACCTAGGTGAGGAGGGATTCCAGGAGGACACAGGCGAGGGCGACCCAAATCCCTGGCAGTCACCAGCTAGGTCTACAGACACAGGCAGTAGCAGTATAGTCATCAGGTCTACTGAAACTACACCAGTCGGGAACCCTTCGCCTGTTGATGATCAACCCACATTCAATGCACTGCTGAAGAAGGCAGCAGCACATTTTGAAATTGAAACTGGGGAGGTCACCCCAGACACGGATTTTGTGGAGACGATTATCAAAAGAAAAACCCCCCACTAGCCAAACTATCCCCATCCTCGCCTCCGTTAAGAGACGTATTACCCCTTCTCTGTCCACTCCTGCACTGGTGAGAGGGGTCAATCCGAGGATTGAGAAACTGTTCTCTCCCTCTCAATTAGACCCATTTTATATTAAGGGTCACTCAATCCCGGACTCCCTGGTCGTGACCAACACCAGGAAAAGGGCCGGAGTCACACTATCTACCAGTGAGGCACCCCCAGATAAAGAGGGGAAGAAACTTTATGCCCTAGCCAAGAGAATCACCACCTCTGCAGCATTCGCTACCAGAATTGACAATAATAACACACTATTGGCAAGCTACGCTGATGCTCAATGGGAAAAGCTTAAACAGGACATTGAAGAAGCGCCCAAACCCTTAAGAACTCGTTTGCTGGCTACAGTTAACGAGGGCTCTCGGGTCAACCAAAGCATCGTCAAGAATACCCTCGATGCAGCAGACATGGCTGGCCGCACTTTGGTACAAGGAATTTTGCTGAAGCGTCACGTCTGGCTTCGCAATTCCGGGTTTAAGGCAGAAACGCAAGCGTCCCTTATTAATAAGCCCATAGAGGAGTCCAACTTCTTCGGGAAAGCAGTTGATGACGCGCTGGAGAACGCGAAGAAAGAATTTGACACAATAAAGACCTTAGACCAAATTTCAAAACCCCCTAACAGGCGGGGATTTGGTAATGAGCGCTTTTTTCGTGGCCAACGTCAGCAACAAAACCAACAGTATTCTGCCAACAACTACCAAGGAAATAGTGGCCAGTACAATCAGAGGGGTCAACGTCGTGGCAAAGGGAGAGGCCGGGGGTCCACCCCCAGAGGCTCCCAAGCCACCAACACCACCAAGTGACGCAAAGATTTGCGTCCCCTCCCATGCAACGCTGGTCGGGGGCCAGTTAACATCCTTTCTTCCAGCATGGGAGGGAATAACATCAGACCGCTGGGTACTTTCCACTGTATCCCGCGGCTACTGTATAGAGTTCAACAGTTCCCCAACATACAGACCCCCGAGGGGACGCCGCATGACACCAGAACACCTCGCCGTCCTCCTCCAAGAAGTGGACCAACTGCTGGAAAAAGGAGCCATATAAAGGAAGGTATTTATTCAGTGTACTTCCTTGTACCCAAAAAGGATCTAACCTTGCGCCCTGTATTAGATCTGCGCCCAGCGAACAAGTTTGTCAAACCCCAAAAGTTTTGTATGGTGACCTTACAGGAGGTGATCCCACTGCTATCACAGGGAGATTACATGGCGACACTGGACATGAAAGATGCATACTTTAATATTTTAATGTTGCCAGCGCACAGAAAATACCTCAGGTTCATGATAGAGGGCACACACTACCAGTTCAGAGTGCTACCCTTCGGCATAGCATCTGCTCCAAGGGTATTCACAAAGGTACTGGCAGTGGCAGCGGCCCACCTGCGCAGGTTATCCATCCCAGTATACCCTTACCTCAACGACTGGCTCATAACAGGGGACTCTTACGAGACATGCTTCTCAAACACCCAAAAGACTGTAGACCTTATGTTCCAGCTGGGCTTCTCCAACGAGAAGAAGTCCAGCTTAGACCCCACCCAAGTCAAACTATTCCTAGGGGCTCTAATTCGAGCAAAGGACGGCCTCGTCTTCCCCTCAGAGAGGGTCCAAAACATGCTGTTTCAGATCCCCCAATATGTGGCAGGTTAAGAGGTGACGGTGCGCAAAGTGATGCGCTTGCTAGGAATGATGGCGGCGTGTATTTATTTGGTACCTCACGCACGCCTGCGCATGCGCCCAATGCAAGAGTGGCTCAACAGCCAGTGGTGTCAGGCCAGCGGATAATGGGACGATATAGTGGTGGTCTCGCAGGCCTTGGTTCTCTCGCTACGGTGGTGGACAAAGGAAAACCTGATAATAGGGAAATCTTTTGTCACACCCGCGGTGGAGGCCACTCTAACCACGGATGTATCCCTCACAGGATGGGGGGCTCACCTATCCCTTCAGACTGCTCACGGAGTGTGGATTCCGAGCGTAGCATCCAAGCACATAAACCTACTGGAGCTACTGGCAGTGTTCAAAGCACTAAAAGCCTTCCAAGAACACCTACAAGGGAAGACCGTGATGGTCCTTACAGACAGCACCACAGCCATGTACTACATCAACAAGCAGGGGGGCACCCACTCTCCAGGACTGTCCAAGCTGTCCCAGAATATATGGAAGTGGGCTCTCGGACACATGTTCCTACTGTCACAACACGTACCAGGGGAACTGAATCTGCTAGCAGACAAACTCAGCAGAGACTTCCCCCCTGCCCGAAGAGTACGAATGGCGATTGCACGAGGACATCGTCTTAGACGTCTTCACGCAATGGGGATTCCCAGAAATAGACCTGTTCGTAAATCTGGAGAACTCGCAATGCCAAAGTTACGCCTCCAGGTACCCCCAGAACCAGTCCAAGGGGAACGGTCTGTCGATTCAATGGTCAGGGAAATTTACGCTCCCCCCCCCCCCCCCACCCCGACTCCCCTTCTCTACAAAGTTGTGCACAAGATGCACCAGGAACTAGTCACAATGATACTAGTGGCCCCTATGTTGGCCCGGCAGCCATGGTTCGCTCACTTGATGGAGATGTCCCTATCTCCCCCAGTGAAACCTCCCTGCCCGCACAACATGCTGTCAAAGGACAAGGGCAGGACACTGCATCCATGCCCTCAGACCATGAACTTAGCAGCCTAGCTCCTGAGATCATAGAATTTGGACATCTACAACTCCCGCAGAGATATATGGACATCCTCAGGGAAGCCAGAAAACCTAATACTCGCCACTGCTATTCTAGCAAGTGGAGAAGATTTGTCATCTGGTGTAGAGGAAAGAGCATCAACCCGGTTGACTGCTCTCCGACACAAATTGTTCTGTACCTGACCCATTTATTGGATTCAGGTCTAGTGTTCAATTCCATTAAAGTCCACCTGGCGGCACTTTCTGCATACACCACTTCCCAACTTAGTCTCGTGGTGGAAGATCCCAGTTATCAAGGCCTTCATGGAGGGGGTAAAGAGAATACACCCTCCGATAGCTAACCCAGCTCCCGGATGGGACTTAGATGTGGTACTTACCAGACTCATGGGCTCGCCATTTGAACCCATGCACAAGGCAACTCTTAAGGACCTCACTCTTAAGACTGCTTTTGTAATAGCTATCACCTCCATTAGGAGAGTAAGTGAAATACAGGCTCTTTCTGTACTAGACCCCTTCGTAACAGTTCACAAGGATAAGGTGGTTCTACGCACACACCCAAGGTTTGCACCGAAATTCATCTCGAAATTCCATGTAAACCAGTCAATAGAACTACCAACATTCTTTCAAAACCCTTCCAACTTGGGAGAAAAAAGTCTGCATACACTGGATGTGCGCAGAGCTGTCATGTTCTACATGGAAAGAACGAGGCCACTGAGAAAGACTGATCAGTGCTTTGTCTCGGTGGCAGCAGGAAGAGAAGGAGATGCAGTTTCAAAGTCCACTATATCTAGATGGATTGTTCAATGCATCACTCTGTTTCTCTCTTGCTAAGAGAGAACTACCCTTCAAGCCAAGAGCACGTTCTACTCGAGGCACTGGGGCATCCATAGCCTTTATTGCAAATGTTCCCCTTGAGTCCATCTGCAAAGCGGCTACCTGGAGTTCTGTGCACACCTTTACAAAACACTACTGTCTAGATGCACACTCTAGATCTGACTCCCAGGTGGGACAGGCAGTATTAAGAAATCTTTTCTCTACTGTTCCTTCTCATAACCCACCGCCAACTCCGGGTACTGCTCGCTAGTCTATGCACAGCATGTGATTCTAAGCAGATTAACAAACATCAGAAGACAATGCATTACTTACCGTAAAAGCATTTCTGATGGTTGGATCTGCTTAGATTCACATGCGCCCACCCTTCCTCCCCGCTCGGATGGAAGGAACATAGACATCTTTCTACATCTCTTTTCTGTACTCACTCACGTATAGAAGGCTCCCTCAGGGCAGAAAAAATACAAAGAGGGACCTCGACGTGTGAGGGATTGTGGGTACAATGCACGTCACTATAGGGATAGTGTTACAGACACGCCTTGTCGACGTCCCCTTTTCGACTACGAAAAACAAAATGCAATACTCCGCAGTGACCACTGGATATCGGACCTATGCACAGCATGTGAATCTAAGCAGATACAACCATCAGAAATGCTTTTACGGTAAGTAATGCATTGTTATATATACATGCGCTTTATAAAAAGACCTTTACAAAATCACAACAATCTTAAATTCTTAAATGAAAAAATTACATAAATAACCAGAGAAAAAATGAAAAAATTAAAATACAATAGCAAGCAAACTAATGATGGAGCAATATTCTCTAGATGAAGGAAAAATGCAGTCATGAATGTGTTAGGAGGGCTTTTTCTAGAGGGACTCTGTTGAGCCCTTCAGGAACAATGCCCTAAGGTTGCAGAGCGGTATGCACAGCAAGCTAGGCAACACACTGCAATTTGTAGCAAGGCAGAGCAGTCTAGGCTTTACTATTAAGAGCAGACATAGGGTGGAACTAGGCCTATTAAGAGCCATAAGTACAAAGAAGGGATTGTTTACACTGTCAGGTATGAAAAAATAATGGTTTATTATGGAGCTGCATGTTTATTGCTCAGCGCGAAATCCAAAAATGTTGAATTCGAAAATCGTGCTGCGCAGTGATCGCACAGATCACTTTCTGACTCACACTTTCCCAGCGGAGTTGTTTCCATCCCACTAACGTGCTTTGGAGCTGGCCCCACATACGCCATTAGTCTTTTTTACTTGTCCTCTGCTTTCAATCTCATGGAAGCAGGGGGGACACCACGAGGCCCATAATGTCGAATAAGGGGTGCAGGGGACACCCTTGCAACCCTTGCTCCCCTTGTTCGACATTATGAGCTATGGTTTTTTTCCCATGCTGAAATAGCTATGTACAATCAAAATAATGTGTAATTTCTTTGCAGACACGGAACATCAAAACAGGGTTCACACAGTATGGAGGCTGAACCGATATCTGCTTAAGTACAAGTAAGCAGCATGCAGAACCTACTTTTTAGGGGACCAACCCAAATGGAATGTTTGAATTCACATAGCCTGAGAATATTTCAGGACTTTAAAGAGCAACACTTTAAAAACCGGATTTATGTGATTATTTCGTGTCAATGTCCCACTAGAGAGCAAGGGAAAAAGGTTACAAATTACACGACTGTTCCACAAGTCATCCTCAACAGGTGAGTAATTTTCCTATTGTTACAAGTGCCTGAAAACTGGCTACCAAGGAAGGAGAAGCAGATAGAGAAAGAAGTCGCATATTTATTTAAACGATCCTGCAGTAGTAATTTGTTATGTACCTAAACAATTCCCAATAAGTCGCGTAGTATGTCCAGAGTCACCTTTACAGTATTGCACAGTCCTAGGGCAACAGGAGGTCTAGGAATAAAAACCAGTGTAGACCGCAACACAAATAGCCCCAGTGGTTCAGGAGGACCCTGAGACCTAAAAATTTAAAATTAATTAATATATGTAGCTTTTTTTCTCCATAATGGAGTCTTTATTTCAGTATAGGAAGTCCCCACTTATGAAGTTAACCAAGAAAGATAAGTGTTAAGGATTTCTGAACTCCGACCTGGAGCGGCAGAGTTTCAGAAGACCAACCTAGTTTCTTGGAACAGGGTAACCTCTTGCAAGTCAGACCAATCGGGGTAGCTGTGGCAGGCGGTCAAGACTAAGTCTCAGGAGGGGTGAGGGTGACTGAAGGACCTCGATGAGCACACAGAGCAAGGACACTTGCAAATTACTCCAGACAGGTGTTATATCAAAAATATATACCCATTTATTACAAGGCCTTTGTAACATAGACCATAGCAAAAGAATCACAGTAACACTAAGTAAACCAATGCATCACACTCAATACAATATATATACAAGTCCATGGGGGTCTAAAGCGGTGACTGCACAAAATATGTCAACAACCTAGAGCGGAAGGAAACGGGCAGTGCAGGTAATCTGTAGGCCCAGTTCAACATCAATAATACACCTAAATAAGAGGCAGTCCAAGCCCTACGAAAAGAGTAGCCTTGTGCTCAATAGTACATGCACGCACTTTTGCCAATGGCGGAATAGGGTCTCTTCAGGGGGTCTCTAGCAGCTCAGGAAGGTGGATGAGGCGATGCAGAACAGGTTTGCACTATTTAAGAAGTAATTCCACTTGAGGGCAGAGGCAGTTCGAGAGTGCGGGATGGAGTCGCTATTTCGCAGTAGCTGTGGAAATGAGGGGCCCACAGGGTCAACTTGTGCGTAAAATTGGGCTCTTGCTCTAGGGGCCGCCGGTTGGGGAAGGAGTACTCGCCGGTCCCCGATGCAAGCAGACCCAAACTTCACCAGTTCAGTCCACTTCGCTGGCAGGTTCGAATGCGGCAAAATGGACGTCTCGGCACCTTTCAGTTCCTAAGATACAGCGATGATTCCCAAACAAGGCAATGCCGATTTCACCGCTCCGGGTGGAGGAATCGGCCCAGTTTCACTGCAGCACCCTTCAGGGGCAAGAGGGTCAGAAATGCAGCGAACTTGCACAGATCGTTGACGCGGCAGGGCAACACGGTAACCGCGTTTACTCCTGTCCTGGCGCACTGGTCTCACTTCAGACCTGGGAACGCCAAGTGTATGAAATTCGGTGTGAGAATGCGGGGACTCAGAGCTAGCCGTATCCCAAGTGTCCAGGGCCTCGTCGAAACAGCGGCGGTGACGGAGCAAAGTAACTGGGTAAAATGGTCAGTCCACTGGTTGGCCCAGGGACACTTCAGAGAAAGCTTACTTGTAGGGTTTGATGAAGGTGATGAGAATAGTTGGTCTCACTATTCCAATGGGTCGAAACGTCTTTGCAGACCTTCTAGGACTATCCGATACAGAGGGCTCCCACGGGGCGACGGCGGATTCAGGGTGCCAAACCTTCCAGCGGGTCACCAGCAGTTCCTCGACACAGCTTTGTAGTTGCAGGATACTTGGATCCTATCCTTTGTTCGGTGAAAACTCAGGCTCAGGAGATCGACAAGGTAGTGGTGTTTCCCGCCTCCTCTTAACCAAAGTTCCCTTTGCACCAAAACGGAGAGGACCCAATGGGATATCTGCTCACAAACGCACTCTATATGTGGACCAATCACGGACCACAGTGGTCCCAGGCATTGATGGCACTCCATACTCTCTGGAACCCAAGCTGTTTATTGGAATCAGACATACCAGCCCACATCATGGAGGGGCACACACAAGGCATGCAGAAGCCCGCGAAAGCATTGGGATTTACTGGAAAGTGCATGACCAAATAAGGACTGACCCGGGTCGACTCGACCTTGGGAAGGTGAAGGGGCAAGATGGCCAAAGGACAGGACAAAGAAGCTCGTGGCATGGCCATTTTGGAGCCAGGCCACCCATTTGTCCCAAATGCGTTTAATGCTGCTCACATGGCATGAAAGGGTTAAACATAATGCAAAAAGATATCTGCCACCAGTCCTGTCATGACACATCTGCTCATTTCATAAAGTCCAGGGAGAGTTTCTAGGGCCTTTGGAAATTGACTATAGACCTAAGTGTGCTGTATGGTAAGATACATTGCACACTTGTTACATGTTGCACAAAATCTGCAACATGAGGAAAGGACTAAGGGAAACAGTCTCCCAGTACTTACTGTCTTAAGAGCATGTCAGTTTCCCCATAAAAAGTGAGAGAAAGCCCAGGGGAGTGCAGCTGAAGGCTGTGCTTCTCTGGCAAAGTCAGATAATGGTGGCTAAACAGCAGCAAAAAGTTTGGGGGTTGACACATGGAGGGAAAATTACATGCAATTCTGAAATCTTTCCTAACAGTAAGTAAATCTAACTGCTCCTAAAATACAAGTTTAGGGTTAGTGTCCAATGCTATTCAATAGCTGAGTGCCTTGAGTATGCAAACTTTCCAGGAATTCGTTATACTTCCTCTTAGCAACAGCAGCAATACGATGAAATCCAGACTGGTGACCAGGTAATGCCGTGTGGCCTGCATTTTAATACACATTCTGACCCACACAGTGGCTGGCAGGGCGCCATCCTCCATCATACACCATGCACCCATAGTGTATTTCCAATCAATGGAAAGCATCCCACATTCAAACATTGCAGGCAAAACTCACCAGACAGATATGCACGTACCCAATATAAACCAGTACATTCTGGTTATAAGCTATTCTCTCCCAAGCGAAGGATGCAAGGAGCTCATTCCCAGATATGGACACTCTCCCCACTGCAGGGACTGAGGTGGAAGTACCTTAGGAGTACAAGGAGAAACAGGAAGGGGACAAAACAAAATGTTGTCCCTTTCACGGTTTTCACAAACACCCACGTGGTAAGATGGCTGGTTAGCCATTTCAGAGAAAGAGGTTAGAGAACCCCATCTGCCACCATCTTTTTTTACTACCACTTACCTGGAAGGTTGCCCTGTGATATGTACGGGGCCCTGAGAGGTGCCCCCAACCTGGGTGCCTTATCCCAAAGGGTGCACCTTAGTAAGTGTCGACATATACAAAATTTTAGTTGTGGTCCCCTGTGAGACTATTGATTGTCTCAGTGGGGATACAAATAGTTTGGACCCCAAAGGGAAATTGGCAGTAGTGGCCCAATTGAGTCTACAGATAATGTGGAGAAGGGTTCCCAAATATATTTTACACAATTGGGGGGAAAATAATGGGAGGGCCACTCAATGGACAGAAAATCTACTTTTTGCCTTAATAAAATGCAGGCCCTCTTGGGATGGTTGTGCTCTTGCGCCTGCCCCAGCCAATACTGCCATCCTTTTTCATTTCAATCTAATGCTTGTTTTTTCAAGGGGTGATTGAGGGTGGCCTTTCAGTGGACAGGAGGTACTGTGGCATTAAAGTCCTGATGTCACCTTGTTGACTAAAATAAAAGTAATAATTGCCTGTAGGATTTGTGCTGCAGTATGGTCCTATTTTTCAGATTTACATACTTATCTGAATATTTTAGAATAAGTGAGGATTCTTGACTAAAATGAAAAAAAGTCTACAAATGGTAGAATTTTAGTAGGACACTGTTGTCAAATGTAGAATAGTCCAAAGTATGTATTCATTCCAACATGAACTAACTTCTATTCTTTCTTGCAGGATGCAGAGAAAGGTGTAAAGTTCCTTACGTTGCCTCCAGTATTACATTTACAACTTATGAGGTTTATGTATGACCCACAAACGGATCAAAACATAAAGATAAATGATAGGTAATGCTTCCGTCTAATATTTTCCATGTTAAATAATTTTTGCTCTCAATTTTGTTTTCTGCTAACCTTCCATGTTTAACTTGGTTATTCAGATATAAATGCTTCAGTTACTTTTGTGGGTATTCTAGTTGAGGGATACCTTCCAATAATCTCAAATACTCTTACGTCCCGTCCTCTTTCCTCGATAATGCATGGGTGTCCCTCCTAGGTATGGTAGACGGAACCTTTTTCACCAGAAAAATCTTCTTCCCCTTAAAATGTAGAGGCGCGCAGGCGTGCGGCCCTGGGAGCATGCGCACCCCTGACTTCGCCCCCCGCGTCACTCCTCAGTCCTCTTTTCCACGTTGACTGGAACGGCTGTTTTCACAAGCGCTCCTGGGTTTGGCTTTGGCCTTGTAATACCTAGCGCTCTTCCTGGGATACTGTCTTTGTCTTTTTTCTTCTAATCTTTAAACGGGTACTAGGTCCTTTGGCGCCATGCTCCTCCCCGGCACATGTTGATGTCCTTGGGCTTCAGCAGGTGTCCAGCCTGCGAGGGGCTCTTCCCAATGCCCGACCCCCATGCTCTGTGCCTCCGCTGCCTTGGCCCCGACCACGGCTGGGAGGGCTGTACTGCGTGCAACGTGCTTGCACAGCGAGTTCTGAAGAACAGGTTATCAAGGTGGAGGGAGCTCTTCTAGCAGTCGCTTCCGGACTTGAAGAACTTCGTCAAGCAAAAGTCAAGGCCCAAGGCAGTGTGCCTTTTTTCCATCGCCCCCTGCAAGGGCGACTCCTTTCCTAGGAAACGTCCGAGCAAGAGGGATCATCCAGGTACACCAGCGCAGGTATCAAGGCTCATTCAGCTACCGGCTGCCAAGCTGAGGGGGGGGGGGTACCTAGATCCTTCCGGAGACGATGCTGAGGGACTGCAGGTTTTCTTTACCGGGTGTCCACCTGAGGGGCTACACCCTACTACCAGACAAATGTCTGAGGGGGCGCAGCACTACTGGCGACTCAGCTGAGGGCGCTACGTCTACCAAGTCTCATCATGAGGTGCAGGGTAGGCCTCAAGCTCCACCGGAAAGAGTTCTGGAGGAGGCTGGTCCCAACGAGCCATGCACCACGACGCAGGCACTTGGCATGCAGCTCGGTAAGATCGCCGCCACACCAGACAAGATGGCCGCTCGTCCGACCCCCGCCTCCACCCCCTACTGTTTGGGGCAAAGGTAAGAGATAGTGTCTAGGTGGGACTGGTCTTCACCAGGTACGTGGCCTACAGCTTATCCTTTAACGTCTATGGGTAGATAACCCCTGCAACCAGCAGGACAGAGTACGCACAGGCCCCAGCAGCCACCCGCTACTCAGTCAGTACCACCTGCCACCCAATCAGCCTGTGAGGACAGATTTTTGAGATGTTTCTCACACTGAAGAGGTCCTCACAGATGGGCTCCAGCCTTCGCGATTGGGCATGCTGCCTCCAGTCCATCCGCCAGCACCCATAGTCATTCTCCATATGGCTCCAGTGCCTCAGGCCCCTGTGCAGCCCCAGCTGCCCATGCTGGGTCCTTCGATTCTGGCTCCCCTTCCTCCTACAGTTCAGGCGGTTCCACAGCATCCTCCGGCTCTGGTCCCCAAACCTCAGTCTATAGCTCTCAGCACTTCTCCCCCCCGCTCCAGACGAGTCGGTCACCCTGTTGGACACCGATGAGGAGCAGGACCTCGACACACTATCTTCTGCCAAGGCCTTCCATGATCGACTTGCAGGTTTGGCTGGAAACTTGGGGCTGCCACAACCTAAGGTTGAACAATCAGAGGCGGGGATCCTGGCCAAAGTCCTCACTCTACACCCCGCGGCTTGAACGGGGATTCCGATACAGAAGGATGTTGTCGCCTTGGGCAAAAAGGCATGGCTGAAGCCCCCTCGGCGCAGCTCACCAAGAGGCGCATTGACGCCAAGTACAGGCAGTTGGACGGGGATACACTGTTGTCTGCACACTCTCTCCCACACTCCTCAGTGATTGCTGCCGTTTCCATATACCTGAAGCTGCAGTCTTCATCGGCCACCTCGTCCTCCGCTTTGCTATGCAAGGAGAAGATCTTGGAAGTGTATGGAAAGGAGGTCTATTCCATTTCCTTGCTGAACCCTCGGCAGTCTAATGCGAATGTCATGCTCTCAGCCATTAACCAGAGGCTTTGGCGGGGAATAGCGGACTTCCTTCCGGAACTTCCGGTGCACAGTCAGGTGCACAGTCAGACAGGCTTCAAGACATGGCTGGCAGAAGTAAAGATGGTGGCTCAGGACATCATGGAGTCAAGTCTCACATATTGACACCTCGGGCCATCTGCATCGCCATAGACATGAGGACTGCCTGGCTCTGGGCTACCAAGTTCAACCGGGATGTCCAGGAGCGCATATTGGACCTTCCATTCGAGGGTAGCGACCTTTCATTCCTCCACCGATGAGGAACTTGATGAGAACAGTTCTCAGACTGCGATATCATTATCCATCCTTACAAAGCCCACGCCCAAGACCTACAGTCAAATGCACCAGTGTTCCGACAAGGGTCAGGCCTTTGGTGGGTTCCTGGGCTTCCAAGAACAACGGTCCAGGCAGCCTGCACCTATCTGAGTCAACACAGCTGCAAACAGCACATGGCAGGGAATAAGGGCTTCTCTCCGTCCCCCTCACCGGGAAAAAAACAAATGAGTCCCCTCCGGGTCCACCTGTCTCCAGTGGGGGTGACGGGGGAACCCTGCATCCTAGCAGTAGTGTCCACGGGCTACCGCCTACCTGTCAGCCCTCTCCTTCCCTTCCACAGAGGGGGACAACGCCTATTTTGGCAGAAATGCGATCGCTCGTAGAGAGCCAGGCAGTGGAAGAAATCCCAGCCTCCCAGTGAGGTATGGGCTTCTACTCCAGGATTGTCACCATACACAAGAACCAGGATGGCCTGAGGGTTGCTTTGGACCTTTCCACCCAGATCCTTTCCCTCCCACTTAAAAATTCAAGATGGCTACCCCAGCGTTTATTGCGTAGACACTGTGCAGGGGAGACTGGATGTGCTGCCTGGATCTGAAGGACGCTTATCTACACGTCTCATTTTGGCAGCCCCATCGGTCTTTCCTGCTATTCAGGATCATGGGCTTCCATTTCCAATACAATTTTCTACCCTTTGGCCTCATTTCATCCCCCAGAGTCTTTACCAGGCTCAGGAATGCATTGGCAGCCCTACTCAGGGCTCAAGGTCACCATTTCTATCCATACCTAGTCTGGCTCGTCAGGCGAGATCCCCAGTGGCGGTCCATCATATCTCCTCTGACCCCATGAACACGCTACACGACTTGGGATTCTCCATCAATCTCTAATGTTCCTGGGACTCCTCTGGGATATGAAATCCAAGAGTTCCCCCCCCCCCCCCCAGAGGACCAGATCACAGCCATCAAGAGGGCCACAAGTCATTTTCTCAGCAGAGTTGACTTCAGCATGGTGGTACGAGCACTTCTTGGGTATCATGGCAGCATGTCTTCTGGTAGTGCTTTACACAAGACTCAAAATGAGGAGATTACAGCTGCACTTCACAGCCTCATGGAATCAGGAGCGGGGTTCACAGGCGGAACTCATCAGCATTCCTCCCTTCCTACACCAGGACCTAGTTTGGTGGAGCACGGACTGCAATCTGAGGATAGGCAGGCCCTTCCGACAACCAGCACAGCAGGTTACCATCACCACAGATTCATCCTTGGAGGGCTGGGGTGCTATCCTGGACAACCACAGTTTGGTCCCTTCAGGACCATCTGTCTGGCTCTCAAAGGTTTTCTTAGCGCTTATCAGTGGCAAAATGACCCTCATTCAGACATACAACTCCACCAGCATGTATTAAATCAACAAGCAGAGTGGCACCAGGTCCCCTCCTCTATGCACCCTCGCGGTCAGCATCTGGGAATGGGCTCTGGCGAACGACATTCACTTCACAGCCATTCACCTTCCGGGGGAATCGAACCTGGAGGTGAACAGGCTCAGCAGGCTCCGGGTGAAAAATTACGAATGGCAATTGACGGATCAGGTCCTTCAGGAAATCTTCAATGGGATGGGATCATCCTCAGGTGGCCCTCTTTGCCACCTGGTTCAACAGGAAGCGCCCTCCGTTCACATCCTGCGAAGGACAGGGTCTAGGCGCTCGGGGCAATGCGTTACAGATACAGTGGAACAGCATGCACGCTTATGCCTTCCCTCCCACTCCACTGGTACACAAGGTGATCTGTAGGATAAGAGTCCCGGCCCCTCTGCATCATGCTGATAGTTCCCTGGTAGCCGGCGAGGCCATGGTTCTTGGAGCTGCTCAGCCTGTCTGACCAACCACCGATGCACATTCCATTGGGCCCAGCTAATCTGTCGCAGCACGGGGGGCACAGTCATCCACACCTGTTAGGGAGAATTCTCTTCTAAGGCTAATTTCCCTTACCTATAGAGTCCCCCAGTAGCTTTGCTGGATTTGAGGGTATTTATTTCTCCTGCTAAGAGAGACACTTTTTTTCCCACTCTTAGACAGATTGCTACTGTGTGTTTTAGGCTATCTTGTGTGCTTATGGTCTAAGGGGTTTTTCTCATCCTCATAGGAATCATCTTTTTAACGTGTGGTGCACAGCACCATCCGTGCAGTACCACAGGGGTGTCGTAGCGACCCCCAAACATAGACTCCATACCCTGGGACTGACTACTCAATAGTTATGAACTAAGCCAGTACAACCCATCTTACTATGGAGGTACTCGTAAGGGTTAATAGATTTTCCCTGGTGTTCATTTTCGAGAGGGTACCGTACAGTCCCTCTCTCAAAGGTTTCTGGCTGGTAGCAGTGGTTACTACCATAAATATTTGACCGAATATTTTCCTATGGGATTTTCCTATTGTTCGAGGCTACCACATTTTCTGACGGCCTCTAACATATTGCCGGTGTATTTTAATATTAACTTTACTCTGGTAGGTTTTCTTTGCCAGAACTTTAATATAACTTCTTTCTCGTCTTTCTCTAAAATCCTAACCCAGGTTGGGGATCTTTTGTTCGTCCTTTTGGCGGGAAGCCCTCCTTTCACAACCAGTGAGTCTGGGGTGGGTCCATTGTGTGGGAGGGGGAGTCGGACCCCTGGACAGGGTTGCCTCAGCAACCCGTGTCACACTCTATCCTGATAGGCTGGAGGGTCTCCCGCCAAGATGACCACTCCACTGCGTGAGTGACAGCTAGGCTGAATGAATGGGGCTCTTTTTGCATAAAAGCAGGGTCCTGAGGACTGGAAGAGCAAGACGTCGCCACTGGAACTAAGAAGCCGAAGAGGAGAGAAGCCAAAGACATCGGCAACTACAACCACCGGTGAAGCCCTGCTGCAGCGTCTCACCACTTTTCTCCAAACGACGAGAGAAGATCTTAATCTGGTGGGGCCAACCAGTTTGCCAATCACCTTCCTGGACCTGCCCTGGTCGAATCGGCAGTACTCTGTACTTGGAGACCGGATAGCCAGGCACCCGTCCACCGCAATTTAAAGGAGCGTACCTTTTATTCGTTGGGCAGCACCGCGGCTGGTTTCATCCCTAGGTAGTGCATTAACTGGAACCTTCATCCACGACGAGAGCCTCTCTTCCTCTGCTGGATCCCCCGAACTGCAGGAACTACCAGGAACAACCGCCACCGCAGGAGCCACTTCTTCATTTTAAAGGTACATTGTTCCGCCAGACTGCCCTTTCTGCGTGGTAGAGCTAAAGGTGTTTTAAATCCTTTACCTACCTATTGGGTTGGCCGCCCCTCTCTCAACATTGTCTTTCACCTTCTGCATCCACCTTTTCAAAATCGTTAACCCAAGACTGGACTGCAGCTACAAGAACATTTTGCTCCTGGGCCCTTGCCCTGTACACTGACTCTGGCACAGGCCTACTGACTCTGGCTAAATTTGTTAGAACTGCCTTCGCTAGATTGCTTCTCAACTAGAACTGTGTTGGTGCACCTACTTCTTATAACCACCCCTTCCTTCCCACTTTTCCACCTTGTGAAATGCCATTTTGCTCAGTTTTCTCCTGAAACCCCCTCGCGCCCAGATCAATCGGGAGGCCCCACAATGAGGAAAGGGGGGACGGCCAAGAGGAGAGAAGCCTATTATCTCCGGTGGGCCTCCAAACCAACCACAAAACAGCTTGGATCGGGTGTGATTTAATTGGCCCCGGAATGGAGCTTGGGAAAGCCCATAGGAGGTGCCTGACTTTTCTTGGGTGGACCTGAACATATTCCACATATGTCCAATATATGTCCTCAGCTTGTCCCTCAAGTGCTCTAACATAACTTGTAGCTGATCTGCTTTAAAATACAATCTAAAGTCTGGGAGACCAAAGCCCCCACAGGACTTGGGAAGGGTCACAGTGGAAAATTTTACTCTACGTCTCTTACCATTCCAGATGAAGTGAAGGATACGAGATTGCAATAATGCAAAAAAAAAAGTCCGGGACTATGCAAGGAAGAGACATGAAAAGATAGAGAAGCCGCGGGAGAATATTCATTTTGACCTCAACCATTCGCCCGAACCATGAAAGGGTCAAGGGGGGGCCCACCTTAAAAGATCACCCTGGATTTTTGCCTGAAGAGAGGGGAAATTAAGCTCAAAAACTTTGCCTAAATCTCTGGGAATGTTGGTGCCCAAATACCTGGTAAACTCACGCTCCACACGCACACTATATATTTCCCCTCGTCCAATGATCTCAAGATGGACCCCGCCATAGGCATTATACACTACTTGGATATGTTAACCTTTAACCCATTGAAAGACCCAAAAAGGCCAAATCAGACCCAGCAACCGCGGGAGGGAATCACGAAGACTGGTCAGGTACACCAGAATATCATCTGCAAATAAGGATAACTTGAATTCAGTCTCCGCAAGGCACCTCAGCCAGTTCCCCCATCAGCCCTGACCGCAATGGCAAAGAGCTCCATTGCCAACGCATACAACGGGGGAGAAAGGGGACACCCCTGACGAGTGTCTCGAGAAAGCGCAAACCCCACAGAAGAACAACCGTTCACCAACACCTTAGCTGAGGGATGATTGTACAAAGCAGAGATCCACTTATAAAAGTTGTCCCCAACCATTTTCCGAAGTACCCTCCCCATATGTAGCCATTCAACACGGTCGAAAGCCTGCTCTGAGTCCAAAGACAGGAGATAGGGCTCCAACCCTCGCTTTGACACCTCATGCATTAGCCCCAAGGTTTTCCTCACATCATCTGACCATTGGCGACCATGGATGAAATCGACCTGGTCGCCGTGAACCAGAGAGGGAAGACATTTCGACAGTCTATTCGCCAAGAGTTTGGCTAAAATGTTAACATCGACGTTAAGAAGGGAAATGGGTCTATATGACTGACACCGTGAAGGATCCTTCCCGTCTTTCGGCAACACTACTAGAAGAGCCAACTTCATAGAGGGAGGCAGGGAACCTGAATCCAGGGCGGAGTTGAACACCTTAGCCAGAAACGGGGCTAGTGCGGAACGGAAAGTCTTATAAAATCGGACAGTAAGGCCATCGTCCCCTGTCGCTGTGGCTTTCTTCAGAGAGGATATAGTATTAAGCACTTCCTGGGGAGAAACTGAGAGCTCTAAAGAGTCTACGTTCTCTGCAGCAAGGGATGGGGAGGGACTCCAGAAACCTGTCCACATCAGCCCCGTCCCCCGAATATTCCGACGTGTAAAGACCTTAATAATAATACCTAAACTCTGCTATCTGATCATCTTGCAGAACTCCCACCCCGGTCTGACCTATAATACAGTTCACCCTTCTGCTGTTACGAATCCCCCTCAAACGCCACGCCAGGATCCCATCTGCCTTCCCCCCCCCCCTCTCCATGTACCGCTGTTTCAAGAAGGCCAGTTTTCTCTGTCTGTCCCACAAGCAAGGCAGACGGTTTCGCCTTAAGATTCTGAAGCTCCTCCCATTTTCCTGGGCATAGCTGAGATTTCAGCTCCCCCCACCTCCCCTGGCTGAATGGCAGCTATTCGCTCCCTCAACTTAAGTTCCTCCCGCCCCCTCTCCCTCTTCTTTCTTGCACCCATCTCCATGAGCAAGCCTCCGGCCATGGCTTTAAATGCATCCCAGACTCCCAGGACACCCACCTCCCCTGTTTCATAAATGAACCTTGAAGGGACTGCCTAAGCTCTTTATCTAACAGCAGTGTATCATTGCATATCCACCGATCCCTGGGTGGGGCCAAAGGGGGAACCCCCAACGAAGCCCTCACCAAATCGTGATCGGACCATGGGACAACTTCCACGCCAAAGTCAGAGATGTCATCCCGGAGTGTAGAGTCCACTAAAACATAGTCTATCCTTGAAAACGTGCCATGGACTGCAGGGAAAAAAGTAAAGAGATTTGCGGTTTCCCTCGACAGAATGCGTGTCCACCAGGCCCATCCCCGCATTGGTCCGCCGGAACGAATCCGCTAACTTCCTGTTAACCCGCAGGTCGGGGCCGGGGGAAAGGGACTTTCTATCCTTATCCTGGAAGAGAACCATGTTGAAATCGCCACCTACTTTCAGTGCACCCTCCACAAACCCTTGAATTTTCTCCCCCACCCTTTCCCTAAACTGATTCTGAGCCTAGTTTGCGGCATAAACCCCCCACCAAGGTGATCAACCTGCCTCTCACTGACCCCTTATATAATAAACGCCCTTCCGGGGTCAGTTCTGTGAGTCTTGGGTACAAAGAGGGCATTGGGAGAAACCAACAGGGCCACCCCTCGTTTCTTCGCCAGCTAGGGGGACTGAAACATATGCTGAATAGCCTTGGAACAGAGTGGCGGTTCTCTCCCTTTAACCCAATGGGTTTCCTGTACAAAGAGAAAGTGCAGTTTAAGCCTAGAGAGCTCCCTTGTCACCAACGACTTTCTTGTAGGGACCCCTCCAGTAACCCCTGCACAGAATCATCCATCTGATGGGCCATCAAAAAACTCCTGCCCCTCTTGAGAGCCTAACTCTGGTGTCCCCCGCACCCAAAAAGACCAAAGAAAGACCCATGTAACCCCTCTATCCCAGAAGCCACACCAACCCTCAACACCCCCCCAAACCCCTGAAAAAAACCTCACCCCCCACCCAATACTTCCCCAGCAAAACAAACACCCTCTCACCCCCCTACCACAGAGTACCTGGATAGACTGCGACATCTCACCGCCGCACTACCAGGCTACCAAGGATCGCCTCCACCCGGGCACCTACTACTTTAATTGAACACAACATTGTGAGCCCCTCCTCCCCATAGCAAAAAACATGCCCCCAACACCCCAAGTGCTTTTACCACCTCCCACGGCCCGAAGACCACACAAAAAAACTTGAAACATTTGAGGCGGCCATGCCCATTACTAGACCAGACAGTTGGCCCTGCCATCCCCCTCCAAACCATCAACGCAAAAGCCCCCTCCATCCAGGTCAGGGCTCTGATTGCTTAGGGGAAGGGGGAGCAACCTTCCTGAATTTCCTGTGCCACCGAACACATCGCCGACCCACAAATTCTGAGGGTCCGGGCAGCCCCTCTTCCCCCCTCTCTGCACCATCCTTCGAGGGGGGGTCTCCCAATAACTCACGAGTTACACGTTGGATGTCAGACTCTGAAGACAGAGAGTACTTGTAGCCGTCCATCTCGAAGGCAAGCGAAAACGAATGTCCCCATCTATAACGGATCACCCTAGACTGCAGCCACCTCGTCAAGGGCCCGCAGAGACGCCGCCGAGAAAGGGTAAGCGCCGAGAAATCTTGATATATCACAATTTGAGCACCCTTCCAATCGATTGGGCCTTTCTTACGTGCGAAGTCCAAGATCTTGACTTTCTCAGCATAGTAATGAAATTTCACAAGGACCGAGCGGGGTCCCCCAGTGCGCCTCCCTGCCCTGGGAGCTCTGTCGATTGTGGGTTCGCTACTCTTTTCGCCATCAAAAAGACTACTTACAATCGCCTTGACCCCTCTCCCAATGTCCAATTGTCTCTCTCCCTCCAGCTCCGGCATACCAAAAAATCTCAGATTGGAGCGCCGTTCCCTGTTTTTTAAATCATCTAGCTTAAGGGTGACCTTCTCCTCCCACCTCTCCAGCTCGGCAACCCTCATATCGAACTGCGTCTCAAAGAGGTCCGCAGAAGTCTGAATGGCCTCCAGGGCTTGGACACGGTCTTCAATGGCATCAACCTTCTTATCCAGGGAGTCCAGCCGCTTGTTCACATCTGCCCTGAAACCTTGTATCTCCTCCAGCAGGGCTGCCATGTTGCGGCTCACTGATTGAGCCTCCATCTCCTCTGACTGGGCCACGGCCGGCATGGTGGCTTCCTCCCCCTTCTCCGCCACCACTCGTCGATATTTTTGTAGGGCCTGTGCCCAGTCCATTCAAAGGGGATTGAGTGGTGTTCTCTGACAGTGACAGGAGCCCCCCAGGGGCAGCCGAATCGGGGCCCACGGTCCAGCCCGCCCCGTCCCCCACTCACTCAAACGCCGTGACCCAGACCCCCGGAGCGATGGCTCATGCAGCTTAGAGCACCCCCACCAGGAGTGCTCACATCAATGTCCAGCTCGGTTCCAGACCTCCAAAGTCTCCGGGGGGACGAACACACACCAACCAAAAGATGCCCAGGAGCAGTCTGCCTCTTCCCTCTCCAATTCCAATTATCTCCACCTACAGCGGCTAATCAACTCACTGGTAAAGTTCCAGGGGGTCGTGGAACAGGCACATTCAGACTCCGCTCTCCATTCCAGCTCTGGTTGTCCCTTCGTACAGTTCTCCCCTTCTCCACCACAGCACACTACAAGGACACGGGGAGTCCCCCAGGACACCCGCCCGCTTTTGAGGCCGATACTCCGTTTGTGCGGCGAGCAGCGGGAACCCCACGCCACACCGGCCCCTCTACTGGAAGCCTGCACCGAGGGGGGCTGCCGTGCCGGAGCTCTCCTACCGACTGGGCAGCCAACTCCGCTGTACTCGAGCCAGGCGTCCCTGCCCCAGTCCCGCAGTCCAGACCACAGGCACCTCACCAGCGGCACACTGATGGCTATACGCTCGCCGGGCAGAGAGTAAGCCCGCAGGGTAGGCCACCGCCCCTCCCCCACCACCTGACAGTCCCCAGTGTGGCCTGCCCGCCGGGGGAAGACCACGCGCTGCACATGTCTCGGGCACAATTCCAGTCCAGCTCCGGCCTCCCGGCACCGAAAGACTCCGGGACTGCGCACTGCCGGTGCACCATAGATTCAGCCTGCCACAGGTGGGGGGGGGGGTCAAAATCCAACTTCCAAGGGGCTGGGGGGCTCAATTTCCATGCATTCAGCACCCCGGGATGCGGACCGGCTGAGACACTTCAGCTCATCTCAGCGCCCCCTGGCGGCCCCCCCCCCATCCACTTTTAAGGTACATTTTTCTGCCAGGTCTCCCGTTTCGTTGGGTACGTCTAAAGGTGTTTTAAATCCTTTACTTACTTTCTGGGCTGGCTGCCCCTTTCGTCTAACATTGTCTTTTGACTTTCTGCACCTTCCTTTTTGAACCGTTAAACAAAGACTTGACTGCAGCTACCAGAACCGTTTGATCCTGGGCACTTTGCCTTGTACCATTGACTCTGGCACAGGCCTATTAACTCTGGCTATTTCAGTTACAACTGCCTTCTCTAGATTGCTTTTCAGTAAGAAATGTGTTGGTGCACCTAAACTCTTATAACCACCTTTCCTTCCCATTTATATATTGTTGAAGTGCCATTTTGTTCGGTTTACACCCAAGTACTTCCTTGCCTAACTTGTTCACAATCTTATTGGGAAGTGTT
Organism: Ambystoma mexicanum; assembly: GCF_040938575.1. Lineage (NCBI taxonomy): Eukaryota > Metazoa > Chordata > Amphibia > Caudata > Ambystomatidae > Ambystoma > Ambystoma mexicanum. Next base: position 674,723,190 of record NC_090924.1, on the reverse strand, counting down.
ACTGGTGTGTTTAGGAGTCTAACCCTGTATAACTTGTCCTTTTTCTCCCCCTGAAGAAATTGTTAGATTGCCATTTCTGCTTGGTTTACACTGCCATTTTTCTCAGTTTTCACTCTTGCTCAAACTTGTCTTCAATTTAATTAGTGAGTTCTGTATACTTTTTTTGACTGTTTTAACTTGCTTTAATAATAGTGATTGGTGTGTAAAATAAATATATATTCTTTTTGATATAAAGTTTTGGTCAGTGTTTCCTTGTTCCATAGTATTGTAGTCCTATTGTGTAAACCCTGAATACTGCTCATCTCCCTCTTGAGATAAGTCTGACTGCTAGGCCACAGCTACCAACTAAATCTATGTGGTTCAGACTAATACCAAAGGGGATTTATTGCATATACCTGTAGTCCTAATCTTCTGTAGTGCTCCCTAAGGGAACTTCATAGGATTCTGCCTAAAAGGCCTCTTATTTAGCCTGGGATTCTCCAACGAGATGAAATACAGCCTAGACCCCAGTCAAGTCAAACAGTTTCTAGGGGATGTAATTAGGACAGAAGACCGCCTCGTCTTCCCCTCCAAAGAGAGGTTTCAGAACATGCTATTTCAGATCCCTCAGTATGTAACCATTCGAGAGGTGACGGTACGCAAGGCCATGTGACTGTTAGGAATGATGGTGTCCTGCATTTACTAAGTTCCTCACGTGAGTCTGTGCATGCGTCCCATGCAAGTTGCTCAACATCCAGTGGTGTCAGGCCAGCGGACAATGGGAAGATCTGGTAGTTGTCTCACCAGCCCTCATTCTCTCTGCATTGGTTGTCAAGGGAAAACCATAAGCCTTCACCACCCCCGCAGTAGAAGCCACTCTCACGACAGTTGCATTCCTCACGGGGTGGGGGAAGATGGGGCTCACCTATTTCAGCAGACGGCGTACGGCGTGTAGTCCCCAGAAGTAGCATCCAACCACATAAATTTGTTGGCGCAATTAGCTGTATTCAAAGCACTGAAAGCCTTCCAGACAGTTATAGGGAAAGACAGTCCTGATCCTGACACAGCACCACAGCCATGTACTACCTGAACAAGCAAGGGGGCACACTCTCTCCAGAGCTATCCAAGCTGTCCCAGAACTCCATCTTCTGGCAGACGTGCTCAGCAGACTTCCCACTGCCCGTAGAGTACGAATGGTGACTACACTAAGACATCGTCGCCAACGTTTTCGTGCCATGTTGCTTCCCAGAGATCTACTTGTTTGCAACTCTGGAGAATGCTTAATGCCAAGATCATGCCTCCAGGTACCCCCAGAGCCGATCCAAGGAAAACAGTCTCTGGATTTTTTTATCAGGGAAATTTGTTTACACCCCCCCCCCCCCCCCCCCCCCCATATCCCCTGTCCCCCCTCCCCCGGCTCCCCTACTGAACAAGATCATGCTCAAGATGCACCAGGAACCATTCACCATAATATTCGTGGCCCCGCCGACCATGGTTCTCATCTAATGGAGATGTCCCTATCTCCTCCAATGAAACGTCCTTGTCCGTACAACATGTTATCTCAGGACAAGGGAGAAACACTTAACCCATGCCCGCCAACCTTGAACTTGGCAGTCTGGCTCCTGAGGTCATAGAGCTCGAGCACCTACAACTCCCTCAGAGATGCATGGACATACTTATGGAGGCGAGGAAACCTAACACCCAATATTGTTACTCCAGTAAATGAAGCACTTTGATATCTGGTGCAACTCCAAGGGCATCAATCCTATTGACTGCTCTCCTACACACATTGTGCTGTACCAGACTCACTAGACTCTGTTCTGGTTTTTAATTCCCTGAAAGTTCATCTAGCTGCCCTCTCGGCCTACACCACATCACAACAGAAGGTGTCGTGGTGGTAAGTACCAGTTATTAAGGCTATAAGACTTGCATATAAGACTGCCTTCCTAGTGGCCATAACTTCTATAAGAAGATTTGGTGAACTACAGGCCCTTTCAGTCCATAGAGATAAGGTGGTTCTGCACACTCATCCTCGATTTGCACCTAAATTTATTTCAAAGTTCCATGTGAACCAATCGTAGCGCTGCGTACTTTCTTCCAGAACCCCACTAACGTGGCCGAAAGAAACCTACACACATTAGATGTGCGCAGGGCAGTCATGTTTTACCAGGAAAGAACTAGACCACTGAGAAAGACAATTCAGGTTTTTGTTTCGGTGGCAGCTGGTAGAGAAGGGGATTCTGTCTCTAAATATGCCATCTCAAAGTGGATTGTCAAATGAGTCACACGCTTTCTCTTTTGCTGAGAGAGAGCTGCCCTTCAAGCCTAGAGCACATTCTACTTGAAGCACTGGGGCTTCCATAGCATTCATTGCAAATGGTCCCCCAGAGTCAATTTTCAAAGCGGCAACCTGGAGTTCTGTACACACCTTTAGAAAACACTATTGCCTAAACCCTCATTCTAGGTCTGATCCTCAGGTGGGACAAGTAGCACTAAGATATCTTTTTACTACTGTTCCTCATCACAACCCACCTCCAACTCTGGGTACTACTCGCTAGTCTATGCACAGCATGTGATTCTAAGCAGATTAACAATCATCAGAAGACGTGCATTAGTCACCGTAATAGCATTTCTGATGATTTAATCTGTTTACATTAACATGCGCCCTCCCTTCCTCCCCACTCATGTTGAAGGAACATAGACGTCTTACTACTTTCTCTTTTATGTACACATGATGGTGATTAGCCTCCCTCATGGCAGATAAAATACAATCAGAGGGACCTTGACTTGTGAGGTATTTTGGATACAATACACGTCAAGTTAGGGATAGTGTTACAGGCACGCCCATGTCGATGTCCCCTTTAGATCCTCAAAAGACGAGATGCAATACTCCGGGGTTACCACTGGATGTTAGACTATATGCACAGCATGTGAATCTAAGCAGATACAATCATCAGAAATGCTATTACGGCGAGTAGTGCATGTCTGTCTTACCATAGTGACTAATGTACTCTTAATCCATAGTCCCCTTTCCTGCATACGTCCCGCCATCCCCCCCCCCCCACCCCTAATAAAACTGGTGTCATTAGGCAATGGTAATATTGTCAACGCGTCTATGGGGACTGAGTGGTGCCGGTGGGCGGAGTGTCAGGGGAGTGCATTCTCCCAAGGCCACACCCCTGCGTGCCTCTAAATTTAAAGGGAAGATTTTTTCTGATGAAAAAGGTTCCATCTCCCATCCCTAGGAGGGACGCATATACAGTATCGCGGAAAGGGGACTATAGACTAAGAGTACGTTAGTCACTATGGTGAGTAACTTATAATTTTCCTTGCATGGACTAATTTCAAACTCTGATACATTTACAAGAGTCATAACTCAACTGTACTTTTTTGTGATTCATGAAAACATTGTTTTAGTTTTAACTGTTCTGTTATAAGTTGTTGTTTGATCTTGCCCATTAGGCTTGGTCATATTGCTTTAAAGGTGACAAAATGACGATTGTAAGTATTGCATTTGTGAAATGGAAGAACAATCTCATATTTTACATAAAGCATCATTGCCTCATAACTTCTTTGAGCAGTTACAGCTGTGATATAGATGTAGTTTTTGATGGGCACAAAGATCCTGGATTCCTTTGAAGAATATTCCCTCCCATTTGGCTTCTTTAAAGATTGTCTATTTCATGGGCATGGTTCGCTGCAAACATGGTAAGAGGACAAACTTCTTTGCTTGGCACTTTCTGGGGCATAATGCCAGATTGTGCAAATGGCTTCAATATGCCCGTATTAGTCCATGTCTCCAACCAAGAACTCTTGTAAACTGAGCTATGCCTACTTTCCATCCGTTTTCCCTCCATACAGTGATATCCATTGGATTTCCGATTAAACAAGAGGGTTCCTTTTTTATTTTCCAGCATTCTTGGATTTTGAACTAAACCCTGAGAAATCCCACAGCACAAACCTTTCCACACCATTCCAGATAGATGGCCAATACGGCACCATCAGCATTGAGAATATTGTAATCCTGGTCTGCTGCAGTTAAAAGCATGGGTGTGTACCTTGACTCCACCAGATCAATGAAACATCAAGTCAGCGCTAATACTTAATCAGCAGTTCTCACAACCAAAATAATCAATGCAATGAAACCTTACCTCTCGGCCAAAAACTACCTTAACATAGCCAGAGCCACCGTAGGCGCCAAGTTGGATTATTGCAATGTCCTGCTCCTAGGCACTTCATCTAAAAACATAAACTGCAAACACAAAACGCGCTCAGTGCTGCTCTAAGCATTCCTAGGAGGGAGCACATCTCTCAGGCTAGATGTGATGCTCACTGCTCCCCCTCTCCCCCAGTCAAGGACCGCATACTGTTCAAGACACTCGCCATCACCCACAGATGCCTTTCTCAATCTTTACCCCCCATCTGTCAGAACAAATTCACCAGATGTATGCAAATGGACCTAAGTGGGCCCAATACTCTCACCAGCTCTCAGTTCCGGCCTTCAAAAGAGCCAAAGCTGGTGGCGCCAGCTTCTCGGTGCTAGCACCAGGAAACTGGAATGCTCTACCACTCAATCTCAGAAAAGAAACCGCTTTCACTGTGTTCAGAAAAGCATTGAACACTAACCTTTTCAACTAAATTGTATATAATGTAGTTCCGCTGTAACCATGGAACATACCTACTTGTAATGTGGCCCTCCCCTAGCATTCCTACCTGTAGACTTGCATCTTTAACAGCGCCACAATGTCTTAGGGTCGCTGAGCGCTTTACAAATGCAAAAAAAAAAAATTGTCCAGCCACCCACTGGCAAATTCGTTTTCACATGCAACAGAGATTTTTTTTGCGATTTTACTTTGTGTGCAACTCTGAGCGGGAATTAAGGCCTGCCATTTCTAATGGGTACCCATCTCCCTTAAATTGTTTTCAATCTTCATTTGGTGCATCCTTTCCTACACCAGGACCTAGTCTGGTGGAGCATGGACTTCAATCCGATGATAGGCAGGCCATTCCGACAACCAGCACCACAGTTTACCTTAACCACGGATTAGTCCCTGGAGGGCTGGGGAGCTACCCTGGACTACCATCGCTACGGGAGGATATCTCAGCAGAAACGTCCTCGCCTTGGAAGCAAGACACAGAGCAACACAGGTTCAATCCCCGGGGCCACGCTTGAAACCCTCTCGGTATTAAGATTGTTATAAATACGCTATCATATCATAGCGTCCACAATTGTTGGTCCCTTCCAGAACAGGAGGCCCATATCAATTGGCTAGAGCTGAACTCTCAAGGCCTGCCTACCGCTCATCAATGTCAGTGATCCTCATTCAGACAACTCCACCAGCATGTATTGGCTCAACAAGTAGGGTGACACCCAATCCCCTCCTCTATGTACCCTGGCAGTCAGCATCTGGGAACGGGCTCTGGTGAACGACATTCACCTGATGGCGATACACCTCCCGGAGGAGTCGAACCTGGAAGCCGACCAGCTCAGCAGGCTCGGAGTGGAAAATTACGAATGTCAGTTAAATGACCAGTTCTCCAGCATGGGGTCTGGCATGGATTCACATGCTCATGAATATTCCCCGTTGGCAGGCTGGGAATCCTCGGTAAAGAAAAATCAGTATCAGTTTCGTTTCTGATCTGTCTTTCGTAGTAGTAACCAATCACTGATCTCTGCGTCATACTGACCACAGCCAATGACTGCCCTCTCCCTAAGCCCCGCCTCTGGCAGCCATCTTCAGATTTTTACCGCACGTTCAAGTGTTGGGATCCTCGTGCTATTGCTCCCGAGCGTTAGTGCTTTTTTTGCGCTTTTTCTTAGGAAAATTTTCTCTTTCGGTCAAAAGAGCCTCAAGCTCCACCGTTTCTTTATCCGATCAACGGGGACCCGTGTCGGATTCTTCTACGCCCCTCAAGGGTGAAGATTTCGTCGGGCCACGCTTTTGGCGGACTCCAGAAGTTTCTCAGGCCCTTCTCGAGCATGGCCCAGGAGAAGGGAAGCTCGACGCCCGGAAAGCTGTTCAGGGTCCGCCCTGGATGCCAGCTTAAGAATGTCTTTAAGGAGGACGAACACTCCCTTTGCCTTTACTGCCTGCATGAAGACAAGATGCACGTGGAGAAGGACTGTGCGTTTTGCGGCAATATGTCGGAGCGGACTACGAAGGACCGCCATCAGCGTCTTGCCAACTGGCTGGAAGGAAAGAGCCCGTCAGGCGAGAAGAAGAAGAAGTCCGAGCGGTCTTCTAAGACCTTTGAGGGCGCCCCGGCGACGGGGGTCCAACAGAAGGCCAAGCACCGCGAGTCCGCTGGGACCGGGAGCGCCGAACGGTCGTGCTCTATGGGCGCCAAGCAGGGCGCATCCTCCCCGGCGCCATCAGCCACGAGCCAACGCTCTGGCTCAGGTAAGAGGAAGGCCGAGCATCCGGCGAAGCTCCTGGAGAGACCCGGTCGTGCTCGAAGGCCCCATCGGAGGGGGAGCGAGGTCGTGACCCTCCCCCCAAGGAGAAGGCGGTGAGCGCACCTAAGGTGGTGAAAGCCTTGATCCATCCGGCCAAGGCCTCTATCGAGACAGTCGCGGCGGCCCTGGCTCAGCCTTTGGAGGCTACACCAGTGGTGGCGACCTCGGTGCCCAGAATCTCCCTGCCACCGCGGAGGGAGTCCTCTTTCATGCCCATCGACAGGACCCCCGTGAAACCTCCGACGGAGAAGAGAAAGGGGGGGCAGGAGGTCGTCTTGGATTCGGCTTCAGCCTCTGAGGAGGAGCTGATCAAAGTCTTAGGCCACGACGCTGGCGTGGAGGAAGACCATCCTGTCGGGAGGGACCCCGACGTGGGAGACGACGAGAACGTCGAGGGTGCCGACGGGGCGCCTGATCGCCCGTCGGAACCCCCTCAACCAGTGCCGCAAGTCAACTCGGTGGCCATTTTGTTGGCTATACAGTCCTTATGTTCGGAGATAAGGACAAGACTGCCGTTACCACCAACGGGGGGACCCGGAGCCAGGCCCTTCTGGGAGCCCTCTTAAGAGAAGGATTCATCCTCCACCTCCTTTTCAACCTTCGCGCCCTGCTCAGCCCTCCTCCCCGACACGTGGGGATGATACGGGGACTGACACGGCCGCGACGGGTACTGACGACGAGGTTTACGACGAGGATCTCCCGTCGTCACCTCCCACCCGGGCTTCCCCGCCCGACGAGATTGGATCGTTTCACGCCATGATCGCCAGGGCATCCGAGCTTTTCCAGCTCTGCCCGGAAGAGAAGAAGGAAGCTTTCCTTTATCAATGGCGCGAGACCAAGAGGAAGACGGTCCTCGCTGAACCTCTACTGGACGATATCTGGGATGAGGGTCTCGCCCTCCTCAAGAACCCATCCACAAAGCCGGCTAGAAGGGATCGGTACGAGAAGTAGTACCGGGTCCCGGACGCGGCCCCCTTGTGCCTTCAGGCACAGCCGACCCCGGACTCGGTTGTCTCCGCGGCGGTCAGGAAGAAAGCGGGGGGGGGGGAGGGCAAGGCCTCTGCGTCAACCTCCCCGCCGGACGGCGAGGGAAAGAAATTGGACACGATGGGACGCAGAGTCAGCTCATCGGCAGCGACGACGATTAAGGCTGCCAACGCCTTGGCTATCGTAGCCCGCTACGACAGGGAGTTGTGGTACAAACTTGCCCCCCTGCTGGACTTCCTACCAGACAACAAGAGGGCAGAGGCCCTAGAGATTTTGCAGGAAGGAGAAGTGGCGTCGGACCACGCCGTTACGATGGCGACGGACATCGCGGACACTGGATTTCACCAGTTGGGCAACGGCGTGTGCCTTAGGCGGCGTGGATGGCTCAAGGCTACTGACTTCCGTCAGGACGTGCAGACCAGAGTCTTGGACATGCCGTTCGACGGGAGCAACCTGTTTGGGAAAACAGTGGACGAATCCCTACAGGCCATCAAGGCGGACACGGAGACGGCCCGGGCTCTTGGTGTTCTCCAGCAACGACGGCAGCCCTTGCGGAGCGGCGGAGGCAAACAGGGTGCCCCCAAAGTTTCCAGCGGTGGATTTTCCACCTATCATCAAGCGGCCCGTTCGTCGTCACAGGAAGCCTACAGGGGACGAGGCAAGTCGGGCAGACCCCGCCGTCGTCGCCAAGGAGGACAAGGTGGCAAAGCCTCGTCGAAGCAGGACTGAACCGGCCGTGAGGTCGGGCCCCCACTGAAGCATCCCGGTGGGCGGCCGGCTGGCGAGCTTCGTCAGCGTGTGGGAGTCCATCTCCACCGACCGTTGGGTGCTGGACGCCCTGGCTCAGGGTCACGCGCTCGAGTTTATAAAGAGTTGCCCGCGTGTCCCCCCTGTGGCCAGGAAGGAACATCACGTCCCTCAACTTCTCTTGGAGGTAAGGGCGATGCTCAGGAAGGGCGCCATTGAGCTCCTCCCAAAGAGGCTTCGGGGCTCCGGAGCTTACTCGAGATACTTCCTCGTGAAGAAAAAGACGGAAGTATGGCATCACATCCTGGACCTATGACGACTGAACAAATTCATCAAGGCACAGAAGTTCAGGATGGTCACCCTCCAACACGTCATGGGTCAACTGGAGGAGGGCGATTTCCTTTCGTCGTTGGATTTGGAGGATGCCTACTTCCATATCCCCATCCTAAAGGGACACAAAGTTTCTCAGATTCGTGGTCCAAGGACGTCACTACCAGTTCAGAGCCCTTCCCTTTGGATTGAGGTCGGCACCCAGGGTGTTCACCAAGTGCCTCGCACCAGTGGCGGCGCGGCTGCGCCTAGAGGGGATCCACGTCTACCCCTACCTGGACGACTGGCTCATCCGAGCAAAGACGAAGGAGCTCGCCGTGGAGCACACGGCAAGGACCGTCCAACTACTCACGGACCTGGGATTCTCCATAAACTACGCCAAGGCCCACCAGGTGCCCGCGCAAGACGCACTGTTTCTGGGAGCGAAGCCTGACACAGTATCGCTTCTGGCCTCTCTGTCGGAGGAAAGGACGAGGGCCATCTTGGGCAAGGTGCAGCGGATGCTGGTTGCGGACGCGGCCAGGGTGAGGTCCATCAAGTCTCTCCTCGGAATGATGTCTTCTTGCATTTCTCATCCGCCTGTGCAGGCTCCGGATGCGCCCGTTGCAGGAGTTCCTGGACGCACGCTGGATCCAGACGACGGGCAGCTTTGAGGAGAGGATCACACTCGACGAGAGTTTCCGACGAGCGATCCGGTGGTGGGGCACCCGCGCGCATCTGACGGCGGGCATGGACTTCCAGACCCCCGGCCACCAGGAGACAGTGACCACGGATGCCTCCCTGGAAGGGTGGGGAGCGCACACCGAAAATCTGCACGCGAGAGGCCTTTGGCTTCCGACGGAGAAGTCCCTCCATATCAACGTCCTGGAGCTCCGTGCAGTGTTTTGGGCCCTTGGGTCCTTTCTTCCGTCCCTCAAGGGCAAGGTGGTGAGCATCTTCGCCGACAACACCACCACCATGTTCTACATCAGGAAGCAGGGCGGTACCAGATCCCCAGCCCTGTCCAAGGAGGCGCAGGATCTGTGGAATTGGGCCGTCGCCCAAGGGATGTTTCTGGTGCCGTTTCATCTGGCAGGAATAAAAAACACCATCACCGATTTGCTCAGCAGAGAGCTGCGCTCGTGCCACGAGTGGGAACTACGACAGGATCTAGTGGACCGCCTCTTCCGATGATGGGGCACACCCCAGATCAGTCTGTTCGCGACGGCGACTAACTCCAAATGCCAGAGGTTCGCCAGCAGGTTTCGCCAGCCGAGGAGCATGGGCGATGCTTTCTCGTTCCCCTGGGAGGGCCTGTTTCTATACGCGTTCCCTCCATTGCCGTTGCTGATCCGGCTCATCAACCAGCTCAAGAGGTCACGGTGCAGGATGATCCTCGTCGCACCTGCGTGGCCGAGGCAGATATGGTTCCCGGACCTTCTGGACTTGTCAGCGTCCCCGTCAATCAAGCTGCCAGTGGACGCGGATCTTCTCTCCAGGGAAGGTGGCGCCATCCTCCATCATGACCCGAAGTCGCTGAACCTGCAGGCCTGGCTCCTGCAGCGTTAGTTTGGAGGCTACGACATACCGGCCGATTGCAGAGAGGTTCTTGCAAAGGCCAGGGCGTCCTCAACTCTTAAATGCTATGGACACAAATGGAAGAGGTTCTCTGTCTGGTGCCACGCACAGAAGATTATCCCTCTACGGATTACAGCTCCCCAGGTACTGCCGTACCTACTGACGCTGGCCAAGGCTGGACTGGCGCACGAGTCCATCAAGATTCATCTTGCTGCGATCTCCCGATACACCAGAACCACGGGGCGGACGTCTTTGTGATCTCATCGTCTGGTGAAAGAATTCACGAAGGGACTGTTCAGATCGTTCCCGCCGGTGAAGGCTCCGGCCCCAGCGTGGGAGCTCAACGTGGTGCTGACCAAGCTCATGGGACTGCCGTTCGAGCCTCTGCACTCGGCTCCGTTGAAGTTCTTGTTCTGGAAAACAGCGTTTCTTGTGGCCATCACCTCCGCACGACGAGTGGGAGAGATCCAGGCCCTTTCCTGCAAGCCCCCGTACTTGACTTTTCACGACACAAGGGTAGTGCTCAGGACGCACCCCTCCTACATGCCCAAGGTGCCGTCGGACTTCCACCTCAACGAACCCTTGGTGTTGCCTGTTTTCTTCCCGTCGCCTTCGTCGCTGTCTGAAAGGACTTTGCACTCGCTGGATGTGGCTAGAGCGCTGAAGTTCTACGTGGACCGCACCAAGTGTTTTCGGAAGACGTCACACCTTTTTGTGAACTTTGGACCTGTCAATCAGGGGAAGGCTCTCTCGAAGGTCTCCATTTCCAGATGGCTCTCCAGCTGTATCATGTACTGTCATCGGTTGGCAAACCGACCGCTGCCTGGCCGTCCAAGAGCCCATTCCACCAGAGCGTTCACAGCTACCACGGCGTTCCTATCTGGTGTGCCCTTGCTGGACATCTGCAGGGCTGCTACGTGGAGGTCGACGCACACCTTCACGAAATTCTACTGCGTCGATCGGGATTCCAGGGAGGAGTCCAGGGTCGGCCAAGCAGTGCTGCGCAACCTGTTCGCCTAAGGTGAGCCTGGTGAGGAGGTAAGAATTGCTTAATGTTGAGTTTTGGATATAATGCTTAATGTTGAGCCTTTGCCACCTCCCGTGGTTGTGCATGTGTGTACTGCTATGTATTCTTTTATTCATGAGCATGTGAATCCATGCCAGACCCCATGCTGGAGAAGGAACAAGATACTTACCTGTAACTGTTGTTCTCCAGCATGGGTCTGGCATGGATTCACATGCGAACCCTCCCTCCTACCCCTCTGCAGCTCTTCACTTGGTCATACTGCCACTTCACGTGCTACCAAATCTAAAGATGGCTGCCAGAGGCGGGGCTTAGGGAGAGGGCAGTCATTGGCTGTGGTCAGTATGACGCAGAGATCAGTGATTGGTTACTACTACGAAAGACAGATCAGAAACGAAACTGATTTTTCTTTACCGAGGATTCCCAGCCTGACGACGGGGAATATTCATGAGCATGTGAATCCATGCCAGACCCATGCTGCAGAACAACAGTTACAGGTAAGTAACTTGTTCCGTCCTTCAGGAGATCTTCAACAGGATGGGGTCATCCTCGGGTGAACCTCTTCAACACCTGGTTCAACAGGAAGTGCCCTGGGATGAGATCAGGCTTCCAAGGCCTCCATAGCAAGATGGATGGTGGCAGCCATTAAGGAGGCCTATTGGGGGCAGCACAACCCACTTCTGGCAAACATGCCTGCCCACTCTATCAGAGCCAAGGCCATGGCGTTGTCATTCCAGAGACACGTCCCATGGCAGGCCATCAGCAGGGCGTCCTGGTGGGCTACTCCCTTGGCTTTTTGCAAGCACTACTGTTTGGATGCCGGCTCCAGGTCGGACGCAGCATTCAGCGGCAGTATTAAAGAAATGGTTTTCTTAATGAGGGTTAACTCTCCACCCTGGGGCTACATTCAATTGTAATCACCCATGCAGTATGGAGGAAAGGGGACGGGATGTAAGAGTGAGTTATTCACCATAGTGACTAGCATACTCTTAGTCCATAGTCCCCTTTCGTCCATACGTCCCACCACCCCCATCCCCTAATAAAACTGCTGCCATTAGGCAATGTTAATATTGTCGATGCGTCTATGGGGACTGAGGAGGCGCCGGTGGGCGGAGTCGGGGGAGTGCATGCTCCCAGGGCTGCACTCCTGTGCACCTCTAAATTTAAAGGGGAAGATTTATTCTGGTGAAAAGGGTTCAGCTTCCCGTCCCAAGGAGGGACGCCCATGCAGTATGGAGGTAAGGGGACTATGGACTAAGAGTAAGTTAGTTACTATGGTGAGTAACTTCTAATTTCTTCACCAACCTTTGGTGCCTCGCATCCTCTGGTGCATGTCAGCTGCAGGAAGCTTTACACAATGCACATCCTGTGATCGGTTGTTCCCGGCCTCGGATCTCCATGGTCTTTGCCTTGAATGCTTGGGGTCCGACCACCACTGGGACGCGTGGACAACTTGAAACTGTCACCGATCCCTGAAGATTCGCCTTTCCAGCTCGAGAGAGAGATTCCATTCTTCACTATCCGGTCTTCTAAATGACTGTCACCGGAGCAGAGAAGGTAGGTCCTTAGTTCACTAAGGCCCACCAGCACAGAGACTCCTTCCCGTGCCCCCTGGATGGGAAGGTTGCATGGGACTCTGATACTGGTGGAAACACCGAGGCCGTTGAGGCTAATGGCTCCCGAGTCGAGGGGCCCATAGGCTCTTCCGGTTGGCCCTCCAAGGGGCACTACAGCTATTCAGCTTCGGCATCGGGGTGCATGGGCTTTCGAGCTCCGGTTGCAGCCTGAGGCTCAGTTCTGCATGACTACCAGCTCCCCATCTGAGGGCTCACAGCCTGCAGGAGCCATTTCCGAGTTTGTGTCATGGGGGGCAATTCGACTGCCGGCCCGCTGTCTGACTCGGCACAGGGTTTTGGGGCCTTCGTATCCAGTCCTCTTTTTGGGAGCAGAGTCAAGCCCCAGTCGGGTGGTCCCCACAGTGGTACACTGATATCTCCCAGCCGTTCGTATACACCCCCCCCCTGCCCCCAACAACACCCCAGTTTCCTCAGCACTTGGACCAGAAAACAAGGCCCAGCACGGTAGAGGGACGTGTCCCCTCTTGTGACCCTGCAGGGATTGCTTTTTTGAGCGCTTCCGCCACCTTGAGCTCCCCTCAGACATCTGGGCTCCTCAAGGACCTCATCAATGAAGTATTCATGCAGGTCGTTCCTCTAAAGCTTCCTCTGGGCCCTCCGGTTTCAGTACCGCAGCCTGTTCCACCTCTGTTCTAGGTCCCGCTGTTGCATCCGCGTCTTCCTTCTCGAGTACTGCTGGCCCCACAAACACCACCCCCTCCTCAGTCTCTAGTCGATCAGCTGCCTTCTAGAGTTGACCAAGGAGGAGACCCCTTCAACACAGCACATACAGGGCCCAGACTCCCCTCTGGGGTAGTCGACATGCAAGATGGGCCTTCTACTTCGGTCTAGGTTTTGCATGAACGCCGTCAAGGCCTTGTGGATTATTTGTGTGGGTGCCCCATCTGGAGCATGCCCCCCCCCCAAGAGCCAGGCGTTCTGGCCCCGATCCTGGTCCTGCGCACGACAGGCTGCTCAGGCATCCCCCTTCAAATGTATTTTCTTTGGCTAGGGAGGTCTGGGAGAAGCCTGGGGCCAACGGCCAAGTAAACACAAAAGTGGGCAGTCAGTTTGGCTTACTGGAAGGAGAACCAGTCCTCCTGGAGTACCACCCACAACCGCACTAGTCAGTCGTGGCTTCTTTGCATTCAAAGCCCTCCTTTGTATTCTGCGGCCCTTCCAGCTGTTTGTTCAAGGAGGACAAGACTCTTGACTCTTTCAGTCGGCTGCACTTGCAACAGCCAACACCCTCCTAACCGTTGCAAACCAGAAGCTGTGGTACAAGATTTCCCCTGGAGAGCCAAGCCTCCTTCAAAGTGGGGCTGACTGAGTCCCACTTGTTAGCAAAGGATCTTCTCGGTCTCCCACATTGACACAGCCAGTAGAGGTCACTGGCTGGGAATCGACATGAGGCAGACTGCGTGGATGCACGCCACCAAATTCTCCACAGATTAGCAGGAGAGGATTCTAGACTGCGTTCAAAGGGATGCATATCAGTTTCATTCCTCCACTGACGACGAGCTAACAAAAAAAGGCAACCTCAACACAGACTGAGAAGTCCTTGGCCATCCTTTCAATGCCGGGGCAAAGGCCCATTCCTAAAACCCAGGGCAGGTACGAGTAAAAACCCTGCTCCTTCAGCGGCTTCAAGGTGTTCATGGACTGCGATATGCGGCAGCCAGACAGGTCCCCCCAGCGACCCAAGGAGGAAGCAGCAGAGGACCTTGCACTGCTTTTTTTCGCTCCCCTCCTCCGCTCCCGCTTTGGATGCCAAAAATAAATTGCGTCTTGGTCTGGGAGCACAGCTCCCCTGTGCGGGCCGGTTGGTGCTCTTCATTGACAGCTGGAAGCAATTTTTTCTTGAGTTCTTGGATTCTCTCGGTAGTCTCCACAGACTTCAGTCTTACTCTTCCTCTACCCTGCTCGTGGAGATCTTTCCTCTTTTGGACATGCAGACGGTGATGCTGGTGCCTCAGCCAGACAGGTGCTCTGGGTTCTAATCCAGGATTTTTGCAGTACCCAAGAACAACCAGGTTTCCCTGAGGAGGAGTCCTGGACCGGTTGTTCCTCAACCTGTCTATACCTCTAGAACGCTTCAATCCCCAGTGTACATTAGAGTCGACTTAAGCAGGATACTGGACGTGTACCCTAGACTTTAAAAACGCTTACCAGCACGTCCCCATCTACCAAACGCACCAGACGTTCCTGCAGTTCACAATTAAGCCACATCACTTCCAATACAATGTGCTGCTGTTCGGCCTCTCAGTCCCTCATGTCTTCATGAAGCTCATGAATGCGGTGGCTGGCCTCCTTTGCTTGGCGGGCCACCAACTATACCCTATATGGACTACTGGTTGGTGAGAGCCAGCTTGCCCGATGGCGTGGTGCACTCTTGCTAGTGGATGTTTTACACCAGCTGGGGTTCTCCCTCAACCAGTGGAAGTCGCAGTTGACCCCTTCCTGGGTCCTGGTGTTCCTCGAAGTTTGATGGTACACGGCTGTTCAGAGGGTGTTCCCCGCCATCAAAAGGCTTCAGTCCCTTCGGAAGGTGAACCAGCACTTCCTGGCCAACTCTACCAACACGGCATGGTGGTTCCAGCACCTTCTGGGCCTGATGGCGTCCTGCGTGCTATATGTGGCACGCCTGCCTCCAGATGAGATGCTCCACCTGGTGACCAATTGGGACCAGGAAATGCGGGTGCAATCAGACAGGCTTCCCATTACGCTGTCCCTCTTTTCAGATCTTCACTGGCTGCTTATAGACCGCAATGTGGCAGTGAGAGTGCCCTTTACTAAGCCTGAGCCTAATCTAGTTTTGACGACTGACTCCTTAAGGGGTTAGGGGGCTACCCTGGATGGCTATTCGATTCACTTTGCATGGTCCAGATCAGAGGCCCTCCTATATATCAATCTGCTAGAGCTCATGGCAGTGGGCCTAGCTCTGTGCTTTCTTACCGGACATTCGGATCAAGACTGCTCTGATCAGAAACGACAATTCGACGACTCTTGTAGCAGGGCCTTACCCTCTTTACCCTCCTATGCATGTAGGCAATGTCCCACTCAGAGTGGGCCATGTTGAAGGGATATGGTTCTCCGCTGTCCTTCTCCTGGGGCACAACAATGTGGAAGCGCACGCTCAGCCGCCTGGGGTTCAACACTTACGAATGGGAGTTGCACATCAACTCTTTGTTGCCCTGCTTCCAGAAATGGGGCTTTCCGGAACTGAACTTATTCGCATCTCCTCTGTTCCAGGACTCTTGTCTTTTATCCAGGAAAACTGGCTGAGCCCATCAATCACCAGCCAATTCATTCAATCTTGGGGAGTGGCTACCCAATGGGGACAGCAATCGTCCCATCCCAAACTGGTTCCAGACGATCACAATGCAGGAGAAAACCAGGGGAGTTTCGTTCACCACCCCCACTTTGTGTCCCTTCAGGCATTCAGACACTTTTCAGGCTTTCCAAGGGAAGCCCGCCAAAGACAAAGTACCTTTCAAGACCTCACCCTGTCAGGTGGAAGGCTCAAGTAAGAACAAGTCCTCATGAACAGGGCTTAGAAAAGTACAGCCACCGTTTTTAGGGTGATGGTGACCCCGGTTTGCCTTACCGCAGC
This sequence comes from Ambystoma mexicanum, assembly GCF_040938575.1. NCBI lineage: Eukaryota > Metazoa > Chordata > Amphibia > Caudata > Ambystomatidae > Ambystoma > Ambystoma mexicanum. The sequence continues at coordinate 674,706,880 of NC_090924.1, read as the reverse complement.
TGAAAAGGCAGCCTGTGACAAAATACCACAAATCGTGCAAGTAGGAACACTGCCACCAGCCTGTCAGATGAACCTTAACAGTTGGAAAGGGAGACAATGTTTCCCCTCAGCACTCAATATGAAGTGTTGGTGGTGTGCTGATCTCAAACAATAAAATAAAAAATCTGGTAACACATGTTGACATGGATAAAGTAAAAAAGGAAAGTTCAAGGAGCTTCCAACACTGCACTGAAAGTGCTGTATGCTGCAATACAATTTCTGATGCTTATCCGCTTAGAATCACATGCTGTGCTTATAGTCCGACATCCAGTGATAACCGCAGAGTACTGCATCTTGTCTTTTGAGAATGAAAGCGAAGTTCAAATGGGCGTGCCTGTAACACTAACCCTATGTAGTGTACCCAAAATCCCTCAAGCGTCGTGGTCCCTCAGATAGTTTTTTTCTGCCCAGCATACTGGTCACCCTATGCGGAGCTCATCCAGAGGCATTGCTATTGTTAAGCTTTCGACCCTTGGTAGTATATTATAAAGTTATTGAATATTATCCTATCGTCGATTCCTTCGGCTGTTTCCTGATCTATGCCGAAGCCGGTTCCACTGACCTTCGACGGACAGTGTTCCGGCCTACAGAGTAGGGAGAGTGGGGTCGGGGACGACATTTCCTTTTCTGAGAATGCCTTTCCCTTTCCTCTTTGTTCCCCGGGTCTTTTCATCACTATATTTTTCCTCCGGTATGGAGAGTACTCTGTTTAGGTTTTGTCCTTCTTGTAAGGCCAAATTTCCTTGGAGGGATAAACATTAAGTGTCTTCCCCTGAATCACAATGAGATGGCTTGTGCGTCCAAAGACGGTAAAGGAGCGCTCTTAAGCGGTTGGCGGCCTATGGAATGTCGCAGGCAGAGTCTAGTTCGCCCGACGCCACAACCGCCGATTGTGACGAGGGGCTAAGTGACGAACAGGCCTCCGATTTGGCGGCCATTGACCTTTCGGCAGAGCATTTCCGCTCTGCGTCTAGCCCCAGCCCTGTCAGGCAAGACTCTGGTTCTGCTATGGGGACTGTACACCCCGGCGACAAGGACGCACTCTCTTTACACACTAAACAAAACGACAAAACAGTGGAAGTGGCCCATAGCGCCAACAGACACACCAGATTTTTCGGCCGTGCCTGCCGATTGTCATGATAGGCAACCCTCCCGCAATCCTCGCGCCTTGAGACCAGGCATTCTAAATCGAAGGGCTCTGCCCCCAATATTCAATTGACAATTGAGGCGCATCGGAATAGGGCGTGCACGGTCAAAGGCCCCAGTTCCGCCGAAAACAACCGCGCATCTGCAGGCCTGAACTAGACACCTTTTCGCCTCTCAAGAGGTTGCCGAAAGCATCGCTAGGATTATTTTGGCGAATAATTGGAAGCAACGGTCCAGGAATTCGATACCTAAGGGCAAACCTAGGGAGTCATCGAAATCGTGGCCGAAGGATTCATCAGAACCCACGGAGAGGCCCAAGGACAAACACCAGGGCACCTATCAACCGTTGGTTCCCCCGAAAAGACTTTTCAGAAAGCACTGGAGAGAGTTATTTGACCTTAAAGGAGAAATCTCGACGTTCTGTGACAGAAGATCCATTACAAGAGCATTTTCCACCCTAGATTCCTCTGGTTCATCTACTTGGACCAGGGAGAATTTTGAGGGATGTATGGATAGGTTAGAGAGGTTTGTACAACTCTCACAGAAGTCCACACCCAAAAGGCCTCGAGAGAAGAGTCCCTTTCCCCCTGTTAGTAAACTTCAAAGTGTTTGATCCTTCTCAAGAAGAAGAGCAATATATTTGACCTCACTGATGATGAGGTTCCTGTGGACCAATACAATCAGGATGAAGATCCCTTTGCTGACACTGAGGATGTTCATATGGACCCCAAAGAGGGTTGAGGGAGAACCCCGACCTGGTTGATCCTCAGCCTTGGCAGTCACCTAATCCAACACCGGAACCTGAACACCGGAGCCTTGTGCATGGATTCCCCCCTACCACACCCACTCGACAGGCCTCCCTGGTTGATGACCAAATGGCGTTCAACGCAATATTAAGAAAGGCAGCTGAACATTTCCAGATTGCTACCCAGGAAGCTGTACCAGAGGCTGATATTGTCAAGGACATCTTGAAAGGGAAACCACCGGCCAGCCAAGCTATTCCTCTGTTAAACTTAAATTGAAAAGCGGTTGGCCCCTTCATTGACACCTGCCTTAACTAGAGCAGTAAATCCTAAAAATTGTTTGACCCCCTTTACATCATGGTCCATGCTACTCCAGACTCACAGTGGTAACTACAACCAGAAAGAGAGCAGGGTTTCCCCTATCAACTGGGGAGGCACCCCTGACAAGGAGTGCAAGAGACTTTAAGCTCTAGGGAAAAGGGTCACGGCTGCCGCTGTTTTTTCCACTCGCATCGCAAATAACACGACTTTGTTGGCTAGCTATGCTGACTCACAATGGGCCATGCTGCAGGAGGGCTTTCAAGAAGTCCCTGAACCGCTGCAGGCTCTCCTGTTCTCCATGGTAGCAGAAGGCAGACGGGTTAATCAGAGTATCCTAAAAAATACTTTGGATGTGGCAGAGACAGCTGGCAGGTCTTTGGCTCAGGGTACCCTCCTGAAGAGGCACGCATGGTTACGAAACTCTGGTTTCAAACCAGAGAATCAAGCTTCACTAATAAATAAGCTGGTTGAGGAGACTAATCTATTTGGAAAGGCAGCTGACGAAGTGCTCGAAACTGCTTAAGAGCAGGACACCCTCAAGACCCTAGATAAGATCACCCAGAGGCCTTCCACAAGGAGGGGGAGCGAATCTAGACTGTCCTTTCGTGGCCACTGTTTCCCTCAGAACCAATACAGCTCGGGAAATAATTGGTCCTCTCCCCAAGGAACCAGCAGCTAACCACCCCGTATCCCCCAAGAGGTCAACGACGTAGAAAAGGAAGGGGCCTGAATTCTCCCCCCTGATGCTCCTTGGCCTCAAGTCAAAAATGTGACCACAAAAGTGATGGGTGGAAGGTTTCGAATGAATCTGAACCACTGGCAATTGCTCTGGGCAACCTTCCACACCACCGTTTTTTAGCCCGTCTGCGCCATTGCAAAAGGGGTCCAGCCATGTGCAAATCAGTCAGCTGCCGCCACCAATGGTAGCAGCCCAGCCCGAACTGCTAGGCCAGGTCCCCTCTGCAAAGAAAACCAAGCAACCCCAGACATGTTTCGGCCTTGTTGGACCTCCTCAGTGAGGTGCAGCATGGTTCCCTGCAGCGAGCAAAGGACCCACATCTGGGCATACCCTCTCTCGCATGGAGAGACAAACTGTGACCACAAAAATGACCCACAGATCCGGGTTCCCTCTCATGCCTCCCCAGTCGGGGGCCGGCTAACATTTCTTGAAGCATGGGAGGGGATAACTACAGACCAGTGGGTACTCAAGACAGTTGCCCACGGGTACTGTACAGAATTCTGCCAGTCCCCACAATTCAGACCTCCACATTCAACACGCCTGATGCCAGAACATCTGTACATCCTGGTACAAGAAGTCGAGACCCTGCAAGAAAAGGGCGCCATAGAAGTTGTACCTCTTCTACAGGTAAACTACGGTATTTGAGTGAACTTCCTTGTACCCAAAAAGGATCTCACCATGGACCCAGTACTAGATTTGCGCCCAGTGAACAAATTTGTCAAACCTCAAAAGTTCTGTATGGTCACTCTGGAGGTCACCCCCCCCCCCTGCTCACACAGGTGGATTATATGGCAACATTGGATATGAAAGATGCATGCTTTCATATTTCAATGTCGCCGGCGCACAGAAAATACCTCAGATTCATGATACAGGACAAGCACAATCAGTTCAAGGTACTACCCTTCGGCATAGCCTCTGTACCAAGGGTATTTACAAAGGTACTGGTGGTGGCAGCAGCACACCTGCTCCGGCTATCCATCCCAGTTTATCCTTGCCTCGATGACTGTCTCATAACAGGGGACTCCTACGAGACATGCCTGTCAAATACGAAAAAGACAATAGACCTTTCATTCAGCCTGGGATTCTCCATCAACGAGAAGTAGTACAGCTTAGACCCCAGTTAAGTCAAGCTCCACCGACAGGGTCCAAAACATGTTTCAAATCCCTCAATATGTAGCCAGTCGAGAGGTGACGGTACGCTACGCTATGCGACTGTTGGGAATGATGGTGTCCTGCATTTATTTGGTTCCTCACGCGCACTTGCTTCCAATGCAGGAGTAGCTCAAGAGCCAGTAGTGTCAGGCCAGCGGACAATGGGACAATCTAGTGGTTGTTTTGCCAGCCCTCGTTCTCTCGCTGCGGTGGTGGTCGAGGGAGAACCTCTTAAAGGGAAAATCCTTCACCACCCCCGCAGTGGAGGCCACTCTCACTACAGACGCATCTCTCGCAAGGTGGGGAGCTCACCTGCTTCAACAAACGGCGCACAGACTTTGATAGTCAGACCTAGCATCCAACCACATAAATCTGTTGTAACTGGTAGCAGTATTCAAAGCACTGAAAGCCTTTCATACACAACTGCAAGGGAAGACGATCCTGATCCTCAGACAGTACCACAGCCATGTACTATCTAAACAAACAGGAGGGTACTTGATCTCCAGGGCTGTCCAAACTGTCCCACATCTGGAAGTGGGCTCTCAAACACATGTTCCTGTTGTCACATGTTCCAGGGGAACTCAATCTTCTGGCAACGTTTTCGCAAAATGGGGCTTCCCAGAGATCGACTTGGAGAATGCTTAATGCCAAGACTATGTCTCCAGGTACCACCAGGAACCAGTCACCATGGTATTGGTGGCCCCCAGGTGGGACCGCCAACCCTGGTTCGCTCATCTGATGGATATGTCTCTATCTCCCCCAGTGAAACTGCCTTGCCCGAAAGACACTCCAACCATACCCGCAGACATTGAACTTAGCGGCCTGGCTCCTGAGGTCATAGAGTTCGGACACCTGCAACTCCCTCCGAGATGCATGGACTTACTTAGGAAAGCGAGAAAACCTAACACCCGATATTGCTATTCCAGTAAATGGAAACACTTCGTTATCTGGTGCAATACCAAGGGCATCCATCCCAATGACTGCTCGCCCACGCACATTGTATTATACATGACTCAATTACTTGACACGGGGCTAGTTTTTAATTCCCTTAAGGTTCACTTAGCTACTCTCTCAGCCTACACTACGTCACAACAGAAGGTGTTATGGGGGAAGATGACAGTTAGGCTTTTATGGAAGGGGTCAAAAGGATTCACCCCTGCCCCCACCCCCCATTTCTAATCCAGCCACCCGGTGGGACCTGAATGTGCTATTAACCAGACTTATGAGGTCTCCATTTGAATCTATGCTTAGGGCAAGTCTCATAGATCTTACCTATAAGACCGCCTTCCTAGTGGCTATCACTTCTAGTGGAAGCGTTAGTGAACTACAGGCCCTTTCAGTTCTAGACCCTTTCGTTACAGTTCAGAAATAAGATGGTTCTGCGCACTCGCCCCCGATTTGCACCTAAATTTATCTCCAAGTTTCATGTGAACCAATCAATAGAACTGCCTACTTTCTTCTAGAACCCTACTAACATGGCCGAAAGAATCAAACACACATTAGATGTGCGTAGAGCAGTCCTGTTTTACCTGGACAGAACTGAACCACTGAGAAACGCAAACCAATTTTTCGTTTCAGTGGTAGCTGGTAGAGCAGGGTATCCTGTCTGTAAATCAGCAATCTCAAGGTGTATTGTCAAATGGTTCACACTCTGCTACACTCTGGCTAAGAGAGAACTGCCCTTCAAGCCTAAAGTGCATTCTACTCTAGGCACTGGGGCTTCCATAGCATTCTTGGCAAATGTTCCCCTGCAGTCCATTTGCAAAGCGGCAACCTGGAGTTCTGTACACACCTTTACAAAACACTATTGCATAGACACTCATTCTAGGGCTGATTGTCAGCTGGGACAAGCAGTACGAAGACCTCTTTACACTACTGTTCCTTCTCAGAAGCCACCTCCAAATCCGGGTACTGCTTGCTAGTCTATGCACAGCATAATGATGAGAATGTGTTATTTATATAGCGTCTTAATCCAAAGCGCTTTACAGAGCACATATTTACGTACACTATCACCCAACTGAAATTTTTACTCATTTATCGACCTTGAAAGGATGAAAGGCTGAGTTGGCCTTGCCGGGATTCGGTCCTGCGACCTGCAGGTCACGCTTAGATCGCAGCAGCGAGCGCTCAACCCGCTGAGCTATTTTACCGCTTATCTTACAGCGTGCAATTCTAAACGGTTTAACGAGCATCAGAAGACCTGCTTTAGTTACCGTAAAAGCATTTCTGATGATTGGATCTGCTTTGATTCACATGCACCCACCCTTCCTCCCCACTCGGATGGAAGGAACATAGACATCTTACTACTTTCTCTTTTCTGTACTCGCTCACGATAGTCATAAGGCTCCCTCACGGCAGAAAAAATACAATCTGATGGACCTAGACGCGTGGGGTATTTTGGGTACACTACACGTCACGTGGGGATAGTGTTACAGGCACACCCATGTCGACTTCCCATTTTGATTCTCAAAAGACAAGATGCAATACAGTGCGGTTCCCAATGGATGTCGGACTATGTGCACAGCATGTGAAGCTAAGCAGTTACATTCAGAAATACTTTTATGGTAAGTAATGCATGTCGTAGGTGGCAGAAAACATGGAGGAAAGCCCAACTACATTAAAGAGGACTAAAAGAGGTAAAGAGGGTTCCCAAAGTACTGCTTATTGGAGCAAATAGAGAAGTGATATTGCCCCTGGAGCAGGCGGCAGGCCAGTTTGTTAGATGATAAACCCAAGGTCTGCCACTTCAGTTTCAGAGATGCTAGATCCAAGTCATACCCGCTGTTCTTGGAGGCAGGTTCTAGCCAAATGTTCATGGCAGGGGCAAGGACCGAGTCACAAGTAGGGATGCGAGGGGGGGGATGAAGGTGGAGGCGTAAATAACGCCTGACATTCCTCATAGGTCGGATGACATGGAATGAGGCTGGCAGTGGCTCGGATAGTGGGCCAAAGGGCTCCAGGCAGGAGAAAAGGAGAGAATGGTCAGACCAGGAGAGCTGGGTGGTGACCTTATTAGAGAGACTAGAGGGAGTCACTGAGGGCACAGAACTGAGAGGTGGATGAATCAAGGGTGTTGAAGTGGATGTTAAAGTCACCAAGGAGTAGTAGTTTGTAAGAAAAGGTTTAGAGGGTAGAGGCGATCAGCCCATTCAGAGAGAAAGCTAGAGATAGGACCAGGGGGCCTCTAGATAGTGGCGATGGTGAGAGAGAGAGTAGGCGCGACCCCAGCTTACAAAAGGGGCATTCAGTAGGTGTGATGGCGGTAGGGACCCACTCACGGAAGATCAGTGCCACTCCACCTACAGACCTGTTGGGTCTTGGTTTGGAGTGGATTTTGAAGACCTCAGGAAGGAGTGTGTCAAGAGCAGTGACCGAGCTGGCATTGAACCACGAATTGGTAAGAGCAAGAACGTTTAGGTCAAAGTCTTCGAGAAGGAGACAGATGTCAGAGGATTGTTTAATGGCAGAGCGAGTATTCAGAGTAGTTAAGTGAAGCTGGTTACCACCTATGAAGGTTTTCACAGGGGGCAGGGCGGTGGAGGGTATAGAGGAGTGATACTCCAGTCAGTGGTGAAGTGAGAGGACGGAGTGGCAGGAAGTGAGAGGACGGAGTGGCAGGATAATTGGGGAAGTAAATGAGGGAGGGCAGGCGCCGGTCGAAGAGTAGGTTGAGAAGCTTGGGCCATGATGGTGCCAATGTGATGGACATTAATGATGCACCCAGAGGATGATACTTATGCCAGGATTACTTCCCACCTAGTCCCACCATTAATGGGTGAGGAGGAGAAAAGGGAGAGTATAGACCAGATTTAAGGGGGCGGGTGTCCATAGGTTAGGAGAGGGGACTGATAAGTGAATGTCAGTCTACCTGGAAGTGGCATTGACGTGTCGGCTATAGGTAGGCCTGGGTTGGAGTCCAGGAGAGCCCCTTTCAGCTTTCTTCTCTGTGACTTTGAGAGAGGGGTAGGACAGGTGATACAATAGTAGTTGGAATAGGATCAGGGAAATGGAGAGACCCATGGGAATAGCAGAGGATAGTGACACAATCATGGCTGCATAGTTCACAGGAACTCACCAAGTGGGATAGCAGCTAGGCAGACACAGAAGGAGTGCAATGCAGGACAATACATTCACAGATTAAAATTAAAATTCCTGTTAAAGCACTAAAAGGCAGCACATAATGGGACGTGCACAGATTTAAAGTAGACTTAAAGATGACATTTTGAGTAGGCATTTAAACAGCAGAAAGTGAGTAATGACAGGTTTAAAGCAGATGTTAGTCCTATTTTGGTTGATTTCAGAATGCTTTTTGTGATTTTTTTTATATATTTTTTAATTTTGTATTTCTGTGTATACATTAATTAAAATATGTAATTTCTCTCTTACTCTGAATATATTTAATGACATTGTTCCTTTTGTCACTCTTGCAATTAGACACACCTAGTACGTGTAGAGGTGGGTAGCTGTTATGGGACCCCCCCCACCCCCCCTGTATGTATTTGCATTACTTGTCCTCTTCCACACAGTACCCTATAAAAAGTACTTTATAGCTCTACTTTCTATATTTCTCAGGTTTAAGGCAGATGCATAGATGAACTGGTCATGAAATTACAGTTGTAGTTTTAATAGAGGGGAATGGGAGGCATGATACAGCAAGCAACCGGACAGAGGGTTATAGTCCAGGACAGGGCGAACTGGGATGCTTAATGGTGCAGTGTAGAAGCAGATTTTTCATGTTCACTTCATGCAGGTGGTAACTTTAGGATTGTTCATTGAGCGGCGTGGGCTGGGAGCAAGTTGCTGGAGCGGCAGCATGGAGTGGGGCTCCTTCCACCTCTGGACAGGCCTTTGTGTGGGCCTCTGTTATGGATGACTGTCTTGGATTGGCCCAGAAATAAGAGAAGAGTCCCGTCGGAGAGGGCCTAATGCAGGCACTTCGGTGCTGCAGAACATGGCTGCCATTTTTGAGGAGTTAATGCAAAAGTAATTTAAATAGCCCAACTGGGCTTCACGGAGCATTGGATGAACATATTTGTGTTTTTTTTTTTGCAATGAAACTGAACTGTACACCATCAGATGAATTTAGGTGAAAAAACCGCCAATAACGCTTGGCGCAATATTTTTGAGGAAAGGCCAGCAAGGGACCCAAGCCCAACAAGGCTTATATGGTGTGGATGGTGGTCTCCCGTTGCTCCAGGACTCCTGGTAGTGTTGCTGCAGGCAGGAGTGAGTCTGAGAAGGAGTAAGGCCAGACAGGGCCTTGGTGTGAACCTGGGTGAGGTGGGCTGACTCTCGCCTTCCGACTCCCTTGGATTCGCCCCGAAATGAAGAGGCCAATCGGAGAGGGCCCAGTGCAGGCACTCCGGTGCTGCAGAACTTGGTGGCCATTTTCAAGGAGTTAAGGCAAAATTAATTTAAATAGCCTAACTGGACTTCATGGTGCGTTGGATGAAGAAAGCTTTGTTTTTGCATTGAAACTGAAATGGAGCAGGCTCTGATACTAGCCTGTGCAGGTTATTCCTGCCAGAGGAGAGCGCAATTAACGTTTTTTGGATGGTAGATGTCCTCCAAACCCAGGAACATGTCCCGGCCTCAGCCTTCCTGCATCTTCTAGGCATTGAGGCTTCTGCATCCTAATGGTTTTGGTGGCAATGCTGCGCATGATATCCCTGTAGTAGCTTCTTTGTTAACCATTGCAGTTTCAGTGCCACAGGTCTATTTTTCTTTTTTTTTTTTTAAACGGGCCTCAGACCAGGTGGCTCATGATCTTGCATGGTGGACTGTGTGAGGCACCTTGCTGAGAGTTGCGTTGTTTTGTCAACCTTGGCCCCAAGTAAGTGGTCACAAGCACATCTGACTGGTTGGGGGTGCTCACCTTTATGAACTGATTGTATGGACTTTGGTGTCCCGCGGAGAGACTGTAAACACAACAATTGGCTGGAGCAGAGGGCAAACAGGCTGTCCCTGGTCACCACTTTCCCCACCATTAAACACTGCTGATCCTGATGGAGAACAGTGTGGCCATGCATGACCTCAACAAACATCGGTGTGGTGTCATTGCCTCTATGCAAAGAAGCATTAAGACTGTGGTTCTTGGCTCTGGCAAACCGCGTCTGTTGGTCGTTATGACAGAAGAGGGAGTGTCCCCACGGATGCATTGACCAGACTGATTTCAGCCTTACGCAAGTTGGAGCCCTCTGTGGAATTTCTGGAGATCTTCTCCCTTTGTGGAACTCTTCAAGTGGACTTCTCTTCCAGTGTGAACAGGAAGTGCAAGTTCTTCTCTAGGAACTTTCCTCGTCGGGGAGGTCTGTTGGACGCACTGGTGATTAAGTGGAATTTCAATGACGTTCATGCGTTTCCGTCAATCCTTGTTCCGCTGGTTCTAAGGAGATTGTTTGGAACCATGTTGATCCTGATCACTTCCGTCTGAGCCCGGAGAATGTGTTATCTGGACTTTCTGGACTTGCCATCTGCCCTCCCTGGGGATTTCTGAGGAAAGTAGACTTGCTCGCCTAATTGGAGGGATGCAGTTCTCCACCTTAATCTCTGCACTTGGCTACTGAGAGGATTGGATGCAAGGAGTGGTACTTGCCGGATGATGTCCTTGATGTGCTCCTTTCAGCACCTGCTACAACATCTATTTATGCTTTCAAATGGCCTTCATTTTCAGCTTGTTGTCTGGGGATGGATCGGGACCATTTATCCTGGCCATTATCCCCTGTTTTGTATTTTGTGTCCCCCCATGTGGACCTGCATATTTGCACTGTTAAGGGATACCTTGCTGCAATTTCTTATTTTCAAGAAGTCCTCTCGAATCGCCACTGTCACGCAGTTCTTGCCAGCTTTATGTAACCAATTTCCTCCACGCCAGATTGTTCTCCTGTCACAGGATTTAAATTTGTGTTTGACTTTACTTATGAGAGCTTCGTTTCAGCCCTTCCAATGATTATCTATTGTACTTTGGTTGAGTGAGCTGCAAGAGTTAACTGTTAAACCTTACTATTTGATTTTCTCCAAGGACAAGCTGATTTTGAGAAGGAGGCCCCCTTTTCTTCCAAAGTTGGTCTCGGATATTCATCTCTTAAAAGATCCATATTCCTGTTTTCCTCCACCTCATCCTTGTAAGGCAGATGAGTGATTGCAGTGGCAGGACCCAGTGCGGGCGCTCAGCTACTTTCTCTTGGGTGAGAGGGGCTAGGAAAGATGAACAGAGTTTCATTGGTTACGCTTAAGCTTGTGCTAGCAGGGCTGTGAAGAAACGGACCATGTCACAATGGATCAATCTCGGCACCTTGGAATGCTATCTGGCTGGAAAGTATGTGCCTGAAGGTCTTGGATCCCATTCTACCAGAGTGGCTGCCACCTCTGCCCTGCAGAGGGGAGTCCCTGTCCTGGATATCTTTGAGGCAGTGAAGTGGACATCTCTTCACATGTTTGTGCATTACTGCTTAGATTACCTTTTGGGAGAGGACGCCTACTATGATAGGGCAGTGCTTTCGAGTCTAGGTGTTGTCCTTGATCTCCTCCAGATTTCCGTACTATTTTTGAAGTCAATCATAGAAGAGGAATCCATGGGAGGAAGGAATCCATTAGAAGAGCAAATTACTTTCTATCGAAAATGTTCTTTCTGATGGATATTCCTCCCATGGATTCCTCATCGTCCTCCCTACCTGATCCTCTTGCAAGATAGCTAGTACTCTATCAGTTCCGCCGTCCCTCAATGTCTGAATGCTCGGGGAAAAGGGTGGCACTGATTCCACAAGGCGTGGCGCCTCCATATATACTTTCTCTGCCATGTCCGGTGCAGGGTTCATGGAGGCATCGGACTAAGCAGATGCTCTGCACCTGCTTGTGGCAGAAAGGTTTCGGAAGTGCAGCTACGCTGTGGTTAGGATTGTAATACATTATAAATCCTTGAAAGGAATGGCAGAGAAGGTGCATGGACCTGAATAAGAATTTTTAAAAAGAGGTCTGTTTCTAAGAAAGCTACCATTTTGGATACCCAGAGCTTACGACTCATTAAAAGGAGTGCATGGGGGTCTGTGCATTATATGCCGGGCCATTATGTTACGTTGTAAGGAATGGGTTAATTTAATTTAACATTTGGGTTCATGTTCATCCATGCCCACAAACAGGTTTGTAAGCTCTCACCATCGGTTATTTAAAATGGGTGTGTGTTTCTGCAGGTATTAGTTCATCTTATTTCTGCAGCACTGTTGGCAGCCACAGGGTTTGAAATTGCTGGGAGCTATTTAGCTCCTGGTTAATAGCCAAGGAGTGCCTGGTTACCTGGAAAACAAGAGGTACCAGGAGCTACTTTTTGCTCTCCAAGCAAGTGGTGCCATTTAAACATAGCTATGTAATATTAACTGACTAGGTTTTGGTTATATGTGTAAAAGAGAATAAAGGACACACTTAGACATTTCAAACATATTTGATAATATATTAATGGACAAAACGTTAGCATCTTCCGCAAAAGTTAATTTTGTTGTGCGCTGTTAGGGATAATTCTCATAAATGGTTGATTTACGCTGCATACTGAGTCCCTCAGCAGCTTTGCTGGGTTTCTAGGGTTTATTTTTTTCACCTGGTAAGAGTGAGCCTTTTTTCCCACTCTTACATGTTTTGCCGTGTGTTTTTCAGTTTTTGTGTGATCTTGGGCACTGGAGCCTCACATACTCCATGTGCACCACTTTCTGTGTGTTACACATCTTCAGTGCAGTGACACAGGGTTGTCTGAGACTTCCCACTGACTCCGTTTTTCTGGGGCTGACTACTGTCCCCCAGAAACAGGTAAAGTTGCCATTAACTTTATATAGTCACTTTAAACCACAGACCCAGTACACCCTATTTTACATCGAGTATTGGAAAGGGTTAACTCTTATCCCTTTTTGTCTGTGCCTCTCAGAGCCTTGTTTCGCTCCCTTAACATTAAAACTTGGCTGGTGGCAGTGATAACTACCCTAGCTTTTCTACCGCGATTATTAGATAAACGTGGTATTGTTTTAGGCTATTATATTAGCCTCGAACTTAAACCCGCTTGACCAAATACTTTTTTCTTTTGGCTCTGGTCGGGTTTATTTGCCATTTCTTTCTGTTGAAGTCCTTCTTGTGCCTCCTTTGTTCACCGTCTTGTGGCGGGCTCCTGCTCAGAAGCCCTCCTCCAGGCACCTGGGTGTCTAGGTGGGCTGAATGTGAGGGAGGGGTGTAGTTGCCCCCTGCACAGGGTATCCTAGGAAACCCAAGTCGCACTTTATGATTGGCTGTGGTGGTTTTCCAGGCTGGACAACCCCCCTTCCCCTCCCTGCTGCGTGACTGACAGCCAGGTTGTGAGAATGTTTTTTTTTTCGCATAAAAGGCATGTCTCTTGGGCTAGAAGTCAGAGAGTGGCCACTGGAACTACAAGGAACCGAAGAGAAGCGGAGAAGTCGGCTGCTGCAACTACTCCGTCCCGGTGAAGCCCTGCTGCAGTCCTGAGCTATCTACCCTTCGACGACCGGAGAAGATCCAGTCCGGAGTCGTCTTCCCTTGACCTTGGTGGGGATAACCAGCTCACTTCTACAGCCAGAGGATCCTCTTCCTTGGTCGAAATCATTGCACACTGCTGTAGTGGCCCGGATAGCCATCTGAAGAGTGCCTCCTGTTTTTAAGGAGCGCACCTTTTCATTGTCGCTGCTGCTGGCTTCATCCCCGTGTGGTGCAGACCCCTTCAGACATCCTCCTTTACATCGAAGCTCCAGGAACCGTGGGTCTACGGGAAACCAACAGGAACTGCCAGGGCACCAGCTTCTCCACTGAAGAAGATACTGTGTTCTCCTTGAGATATTAGTTTGAATCCCTTTTCTTCATCTCCAAGACTTGCCCTTGTCTTCACTCCTTATAACGTTTGCTTCCGAAAATTGGCAATATCAAAGTCCTCTTGGCTACGTTGAATCTTGAACTGTTCGACGATGTGATCCTCGACAACAGACACCCAGTGTCACTTGACCCTGGCTCCGGCCCTTTGACTCTAGAATTCCTGTCTGAGTGTTCTTTGATTCTGTCTGCCTAACTATAATGTTGCCTAGGATTTTTGCCTCCAACTCCCTCTGGGTATCTCAGGTGCTAAGTGTGTGTTTGCCCCGGTAGCATTTCTTGTCACGGATACCTGTTTATTTAGTAGACCGAACTGTCAAAAAGTGATTTGAATCGTATTCACTGTAACGTGTCTAGTTTTGCAAACCGGTCCATTCAAACACAGGGTACTTACCTTGAGTCATACTGTACCAAGTGAATTGGTTTAGTGGTAGAATATTTTACGTGTGGTTTTGAATTTAATAGAAATGTTGTGTTCATAACAAATGGTTTAAAAATAAATGTACTTATATTTTTCTACCTGAAACCTTGAGGCAGTGTTTGCTTGAGTCACAATAATTGTGGTCCCTTTGTGTAATCTCTGCTACTGCTCATATACTCTTGAGATAAGCCTGGCTGCTCCGCTACTGCTACCACTCTTGACATAGTAGAACAGGCTTGTACCAAAGGTAAAACTTGTATAGCCACCTGTAGACTCAATTGTGTGTAGTGGTCCCTAAGGGCACTGCATAGGATTCTGCCCAACAACTGGGAAACTGTTTCCCTTAGTCCTTGTCCATGTTGCAACTTTTCTGCAACATGTAACAAGTGTACAATGCACCTTACCGTACAGTACACTTGAGTCTAATAGTCATTTTCAAAGGCCCTAGATACACTGGAAGGATTTTTTAGGAGAAGTGCAGATGTTTCTTGGACAGGACTGGCAACTTATTTTGTGTATTTCTAACTCTTTCCTGTCACGTAAACCGTGACTACAGCGTTTGGAACAAATAAGTGGCCTGGCTCCAAAATGTCCATGCCACGACTTTTTGTCCTGTCCTTTGGCCATCTTGCCCCTTCACCTTCCCCCAGGTCGTGCTGACCCAGGTCAGTCCTTATTTGGGCATGCATTCTCCCTCGAAAAGCCAAGCTTTTGCAGGATTCTCCATCCCTTGTGTGTGCCTCCAGGATGTGGGCTGGAACGTCTGGTTCCAATCCACATCCTGGGTGTCAGAGAGGCTGAGGTGCTGTGAATGCCTGAGGCCACCGTGGTCGGTGAATGGTCCAAATATGGTATGCCTGTATGTGAGCAGATCTCCCTTTGGGTCCTCTTTGTTTTGGCGCGAAAGAGATTTTCGATAAGAGAAGGCTCGAAACACCCATACCATGTTGATCGCTGGTGTTCTCACTGAATGAAGGATAGGATCCAAGTATCCTGAAACTAAGAAGCAGAGTCCAGGAACCGCTGGTGACCTGCTGTAAAGTTTGTCACCCTGAGCCCACTGTCGTCCTGCTGGACCCCTCTGCATCTGGTCGTCCTAGGTCTGTGAAGATGCTTCGACCAATTGGAATAGTGGGACCAACTATTCTCGGCACCTTCATCAAACCCTGCAAGTAAGCCTTCTTGGAAGTATCCCTGGGCCAACCAGTGGGCTGACCAGCTTGTGTAGGAGTTTTGCCTTGATACCGCCGCCGTTTCGAGGAGGCCCTTAAAACTTGGTATGTCGCTAGCTCCGTGTTCACAGCACTCGCACCGAATTTCGTACACTTGGCGTCCCAGGTCTGGAGTAAAGTGAGTGCGCCCAAACCGGAGTATACGTGGTTACAGTGTTACCCAGCCGTGGTGACTAACCTTGCAGGTGTGCTGCTTTTGTGCCCCTCTTGCCCCTGAAACCTGCTGCAGTGAAACTGGCCTGATCCATCCACCAGGAGCGGAGAAATCGCCACTTTCCGCTTTGGGAATCAACGCTGTATCTTCATTGCTGAAAGCCGCAGAGCCGCCAAATTTCGGCACTTGAATCTGCAACGGAAGTGGACTCGACTGCCGAAGTTTATTCCGGAGTGCACCACGTGTTGGTGAGTAATCACAACCATAACTGATGGCCCCTAGCGCCTCCATCCATTTTTATGCACAGTGGCCCCTGAGGGCCCTGCTCCTTTCCACTGCTAGTGTGAGCTAGCAAACTATTCCCCACTCTTGGAATCGACTATGCCCTCAATTGGAGGCCCTCCTCGAACAGCAGGAACCTTTTCTTCATCACCTCACCCACCTTCCTGAGCTGCTACAGACCGTTAAGAGATCCCGTTTTGCCCATCTGCATGACCGCGTGCTCAAGCATTGCAAGTACATTTGTGCAATAGGCTCCACTCTTCTTAGGGATTGGACTGCCTTGTAGTTAGGAGTGTGTTTGATACAGAAGGGACTAAAGACTATTTGCATTGCCTGCTTCCTCCCCTTTTAGCTTGTGGACCCATTCGTGCATTCACCCTTTAGACCCTATTGGTCTTGTATATATGCATTTAGATAGGATTGTGTTGGCTTAAAATTGTTACTGTGATTTCATTTGTGTTGAAACTCAAAAGCCTTGGAATAAATGTATTAGTATTTTTGTTATTTCTCCAGCATAGGGTCTGGCATGGATTCACATGCTCATTAAAATTCCCTGTTTTCAGGCTGGCAATACTCAGCAAAGCGAAAATCAGTTCCAGTTTCGATTCTGGACTGTCCTTCTACTAATAACCAATCGCTGGTCTCTGCATCATACTGCCCCCAGCCAATGACTGCCTTCTACCTAAGCCCCTCCTCTGGCAGCCATTTTTAGATTTTTACCACACGTTCAAGTGTTGGGAGTCCTCGTGCTTAGCGCTCGAGCTTTTACTGAGTTTTGCGTTTTTCCTAAGAGTTTACTCTTTTCCGGTTAATTCGAGCCTCAAGTGACACCGATTCTTCTTACGATTAACAAGGACCCATTTCGGAATTTTCTATGCCCCCCAAGGGCATAGGCATTGTTTTTTTTATTTTTTATTTCTGTTAAAAAAAAATGTTTAATTTTATTTGTTTTTTTTTTCATTGATTTTTCACTTCTTGGACGACTCTCGGAGTTCTTTGAGGTCTACCCCGCATGGACATGGCCCAGGACAAAGGAGATGACGCCCGTTGGATCCAAGCTGTTTAGGATCTGCCCAGGATGTGGATTACAGAATGTCTTCAAAGAAGATGAGCACTCCCGGTTCCTCTACTGCCTTCACGCTGACAAGTCGCACGTGGAGGAGGACTGTGCGTACTGTACGAACATGTCCGTCTGGACAATGAAGGACCGTCATACTCTGCTCACTAACTAGCTTGAGGGTAAGAGCCCAGCAGCAGGTGAGAAGAAGTCAGAGCTTACTTCTAAGAACTTTGAGGCCGCTCTGGCGACAGGGGGCCCAACAAAAGGCAAAGCGATGCGAGTCCGCAGGCACCGGGAGCGCCGTTGGTTCAGGCGCCTCGGCTGCCAGGCAGGGCGCAATGTCAGACTCCATCATCCAGGAGCCAACGCTCTAGCTCGGTGAAAAGGAAGTCTGAGAACCCAGGTAAGCTTCGGGAGAAGCCCTGGTCGATCCCGACGGAGACAGCCGGGGGGGGGGGGGCAGGGACCCTCCCCCTAAGGTGAAGGTCTCAGATGCGCCCAAGGTAGTGAAGGCCCTAATTCACCCGGCGAAGGCCTCGATTGAAGGAGTCGTGGCGGCCCTTGCGAAGCCTGCGGATGCTACCCCAGTGGAGACTACTTCCGGGCCTAGAGTTTCCCTGCCACCCCAGAGGAAAACATCTTTCCAGCCTATCGAGTTCCCCCGTGAAACCCCCGGGATGAGAAAGTGGGGGGGGTACGATGTCCATAATGGACACAGATACCACCTCAGAGGATGAGCTGCCTGGAGTCAAAGGTATCCTGGACAAGAAGTTCTAGGTCAGAACCTACGGGAGGCATCCTGACTAGGTGGACGTAGAGGGCAACAGTGGGGTTGACGATGAGCCGCGGCCTGTGGAGGAATCGGACCCAGCGGCCCAGCCGTCGCTCCCGTCGCAATCGATGGCTATGCCACAGGACAATTCAGGAGCATTCTTGATGGGTTTGCAGACCCTGTGTACGGCGATGAGGACAAGGTTGCCCTTACCCCCAGCGGATGATCCAGCGGCGTTTGGACCGTCGGGGAGCCCACCGAACAAGCAGAGGCAAGTCCATCCTCCTCCTCCCTTCTAGCCTTCACCCTATCCACTCCTCCGGAAGATACGGGGACGATGACAGACGGCAACGACAGGGACAGACGACGACGATGATGGTGGTGATGACAGGACAGATCTCCCATCACCCCCTGCCCGGGCCTCCCCTCCCGACGAAATTGGCTCCTTTCATGCCATGATCGCCAGGGCATTGGAGCTTTTCCAACTATGCCCCGAAGAGCAGAAGGAAGGGTTCCTCTACCAACGCCGGGAGGCCAAGAGGAAGACCGTCCTCTCAGTCCCGTTAATGGACGACATCTGGGTCGAAGGACTGTCGCTCCTGAAGAACCAGTTCACGGCCCCTGCGAAGAGGGACCGTACGAGAAGAAGTACCGGGTCCTGGACTCTGCTCTTAAGTGCCTCCGGGCACAGCCGTCCCTGGAATCTGTGGTCTCTGCGACGGCCAAGAAGAAATCGGCAGGGGCGACGGCATCAACTTCCATTACCCCCCAGGACGCCGAGGGGAAGAAACTGGATGCCATGGGACTACGGGTCATCTCGTCGGAGCGACGACCATCAAGACGGCCAACGCCCTCATGATCGTGGTGCGCTAGGATGGGGAGCTGTGGTTTAAGCTTGCTCCCCTCCTGGACTTCCTCAGACGTCAAGAGGGCGGAAGCCCTTGAAATCCTGCAGGAAGGTGAGGTGGCGTTGGAGACATCTCCGACACCGGCTTTTGCCAGATGGGCAATGGCAGTTGCTTTCGCCGGCACTGTTGGCTCAGCCACCGATTTCCGTCAGGACGTGCTGACCAGGGTACTGGACATGCCCTTCGACGGAAACAAACTGTTCGGCGCACGCAGTGGATGAGTCCTTGCAGGCCATCAAGGCGGACACCGAGACGGCCAGGGCCTTGGGTTATCTCCATCAGCGACGGCCATACTTTTGTACCTCCGGAGTCAAGTCTCAAGGTGCCTCCAAAGGATTCGGCAGCAGTTCCTCGTACCGCCAGGCAGCCCGCTCCTCATCGCACGAAGCCTACAGAGTCCGCACCAAGACAGGAGGAAACAGTCGTCGCCAAGGTGGCAAGGCCTCGGCGAAACGAGACTCAACCGGCCCTGAAGTCTGGCCCCCACCCGAGCACACCAGTGGGAGGCCGGCTGTCGAATTTCATCAGAGTGTAGGAGTCCATCTCCACCGACCGTTGGGTGCTAGATGCCCTGGCCCACGGACACACCCTGGAATTCCAAAGAAAGTGTCCCTGTTTCCCACCTGTGCCCAGGAAAGAAAACCACGTGCCACAGTTTCTTCTGGAGGTACAAGCAATGCTAAAAAAGGGCACGGTAGAACTCGTCTCAAAGATGCTCCGGAGTATACTCGCGGTACTTCCTCATCTGAAAGAAGACTGGCGGCTGGCAGCCCATCCTAGACTTCCACCGCCTCAACAAATACATAAAGTCCAGTTGTTCCTGATGGTCACCCTTCAGCACGTGCTGGGACAATTGGAGGAAGGCGCTCCCTGTCGTCGCTGCACTTGGAGGATGCCTACTTCCACATCCCCATACACAAGGGACATCGAAAGTTCCTACGGTTCGTGGTCCAAGGGCGGCACTAACAGTTCAAGGCCAATGATCTTCACCAAGTGCCTAGCACCGGTGGCGACGCGGCTGCGCCTGCACGGGATCCATTTATACCTCTACCTGGACGATTCTCATCTTAGCAAAGTCAAGAGAACTTGTTGTCGATCACACAGCGAAGACTGGCCATTGCCTGCTCATGGAACTGGGATTGTCTATCAACTTTGCAAAGTCGCAGGACGCCCTGTGCCTGGGAGCCAGACTCGACACAGTGGCACAGTTAGCTTCACCATCGCTGAAGAGGACGAAAGCCATCCTGGGCAAGGTACAACGGCTGTTGACCATGGAAGTGGCCAGGGTGAGGTCCCTCAAATCCCTGCTTGGCATGATGTCATCGTGCATCTACCTTGTGTCTGTGCAGGTTGCGAATGTGGCCACTTCAGGAGTTCCTCGACGCCCGTTGGATGTAATCGGCGGGCAGCTTCGAAGACGAGATCTTCCTCAACGTGACCTTCCGCCAAGTGATCCGTTGGTGGTGCACCCACACACATCTAGTGGCGGGCATGGACTTCCAGACCCCAGCACATCAGGAAACTGTGATAACAGACACCTCCCTGGAGTGATGGGGAACGCACACGGAGATCTCCATGTAAGAGACCTTTGGCTCCTGGAGGAGAGGTCACTGCACATCAACGTCCTGGAGCTCCGAGCCGTGTTCTGGGCCCTCAGGTCTTTCCTCCCGTCCCTCAAGGGCAAGGTGGTGAGGGTCTTCACCAACAACAAAACCACCATGATGTTCTAAATCTGGAAGCATGGGGGCACCAGATCCCCAGCCGTATCCAAGTAAGTGCAGGATCTGTGGCACTGGGCCGTTGCCCACATGTTCCTCGTACCCTTCCATCTGGGAGGATAAAGAATACCATCACAGACTCACTCGCCACGAGTGGGAGCTTCGGCAGGATCAAGTGGATCTCCTATTCTGACAATGGGGCAATCCCCCGATCGAACTATTCGCTACGGCGACAAACGCCAAGTTCTGGAGGTTCACCAGCAGGTTGCCCCTGCCGGCAAGCATGGGCGATGGAATCTCATTCCCCTGGGACCGCCTGTTCCTGTATGCATTCCCACCGTTGCCGCTGTGACTCATCAGTCAAATCAGACTTTCCCCGGTGCAGGGTGATCCTTGTTGCACAGGCGTGGCCGAGGCAGATTTCTTTCCCGGACCTTCTGGACATGTCAGCATCCCCCCCCCCCCCTGCAGTCCAACTGCCAACGGACGTGGATCTTCTCGCCAGGGAAGGAGGCGCCATCCTACATCACGACCCAGGATCGCTGTACCTGCAGGCCTGGCTCCTGCAGCACTAGAGTTCGGAGGGTATGACATCCCAGTGGACAGCAAGGAGGTGCTTGCAAAGGCCAGGGCATCCTCGACTCTCAAGTGCTATGGACACACATGGAAGAGGTTCTCTGTCTGGTGCCGTGCACAGATCAACCCTCTGCGGATTACGGCCCCTCCAGTGCTGCCGTACTTGTTGTCGTTGGCCAAGGCGGGCTGGCTCATGCCTCCATCAAAATCCATCTGGCGGCGATCTCTCACTACACCAGAACTCTGGGGCGGTCGTCGCTGTTGTCTCATCGCCTGGTTGAAGGAGTTCATGAAAGGACTGTTCCGCTCGTTCCCACCGGTGAAGGCTCCGGCCCTGGCGTGGGAGCTCAAAGTGGTGCTGACCAGGCTCATGGGTCCGCCATTTGAGCCTCTGCATTCGGCACTGTTGAAGTTCCTATTGTGGAAGACAGTTTCTTGTGGCCATCACCTCTGCACGAGGAGTGGGAGAGATTCAGGCCCTCTCCTGTAAACCTCCATATCTGACATTCCACAAGATGAGGGTAGTGCTGAGGAAACAGCCCTCCTTCATGCCCAAGGTGCCGTCGGACTTACATCTCATTGAGCCCTTGGTGTTACCTGTTTTTTTCCCGTCGCCGGCTGACTTTGCACTCGCTGGATGTGGCTAGAGGGCTGAAGTTGTACGTGGACCGCACAAAGAGTTTTCGGAACACATCACAGCAGTTTTTGATTTTTGGCCCTGTGAACCAAGGGAATGCCTTCTCGAAGGCTTCCATTTCAAGATGGCTCTCCGCTGCATCATGCACTGTCACCGGTTGGCAAACCGACCATTGCGCAGCCGCCCGAGAGCCCACTCAACCAGAGCGATCGCTGCTACTACAGCGTTCCTGTCTGGTGTGCCCCTGCTGGACATCCGTAGGGCTGCTTCGTTGAGGTCGACGCACACCTTCACAAGATTTTACTGCCTCGACCGGGATTCCAGGGAGGAGTCCAGAGGCTGCCAGCCAGTGTTGCACAACCTGTTCGCTTGAAGGTGAGCTTGGTGCGGAGGTAAGAGATGCTTAAAGTTGTGTTTTTTTTATTTTATTTTTTTAAATGCTTACTGTTCCTTGCCACCTCCCGTGGTTGTGCATGTGTGTACTGTTATGTATTCTTGTATTCATGAGCAAGTGAATCCATGCCAGACCCCATGCTGGAGAAGGAACAAGTTACTTACCTGTAACTATTGTTCGAAGGGATTGTGTCCTCCGACGTATTCCTTATCTTTGATAATACGTTTCCAGCTTGCTGGCCTCGGAAATGTTTTCTGTAGAGGGCGCTGTGCGTCGACATCCCCCTAGTCGATGTCCCTCGACAGCCACCGTATCGGCACCGACGTCACCATGCCCATAAATAGACACGCACTGCGTCCGTTGCTTAGTTCGTTTTTCCGCGCTTCGTGGGGCCTCGAACGCTGTTGCTCAGTTCAGTCAGGTTTATCTAAATCTATTTCGACGAATATTACTTATCGTTCTCGATGGCTTCTTCTAATCAGAACCGACGATGCCGCAATCCGGCTTCAAGAAATGTCGAGACTCCGGTAAAAAAATGTCAATAACGGATCCACACAGGGTCTATTTATGGTGCTTGGGGTCCGAGCACCATTGTTCGGAGTGTGAGGACTGCATGTTCATGATGGCGAAAGCCCTGAAGGAGCGAAAGGGGAAGCTCGAGAAAGGTAAGTCAGCCTCATCCTCCTCGAAGGTTTCGTCGGCTGAGTCGAGGCATTCGTCTCCTCGCCGTCGAAAACACTCGCATTCGAAGGGATTGTGTCCTCCGACGTATTCCTCATCTTAGATATATCCTTCCAGCTCCGCTGGCCTCGGAAAATTTTTTCTCTCTAGAGGGCGCTGCGCGTCGACGTCCTCCGAGTCGATGTCCCTCGACAGCCGCCGTGTCGACGTCATCCTGCCTATAAAGGCCGCGCGCAGCGTCCGTTGCTCAGTTCCATTTTTCCGCGCTTACTCAGTGCCTCGAGAATACCGTTGCTCAGTTCTTAGTCAGATTAATCCTATCTACCTCGAGCCATTCGATCCGTACTCGATGGCTTCCTCGTCGGAACCGACAACTCCTCGATCCGGCTTCAAAAATGCCGAGATTGTGGGAAAAAGATGTCGTTGACTGACCCTCACAGAGTTTGTCTGTGGTGTTTGGGAGCTGAACACCATTGTTCGGAATGCGAGGACTTGTATGTCCATGACAGCTAAGGCCCTGAAGGAGCGTAGGGGGAAGCTGGAGAAAGGTAAGACTTTTAAAGCTTCATCTTCGTCGACAAAGTCGAGACACTCGTCTCCTCGTCAACATTCACGCTCCAGGTCTCGGAGTGGGTCTCATCACTCCTCGAGATCGAAGCACTCGAAGAGGAGACGTCGAAGATCCCCTTCTCCGTCTTCCTCTTCCTCTGTTTCGCCAAAAAGAATCCCTTGCCCCACGAAACATAGTTGCCGGGCTGATTGGGAGGAATTCCGCAAAAATATGATGAGCGTCTTCGAGAAAGCGGCCTCGAAGACTGCCGAGAGCGATGCTCTGGTCGAAAGATCCGAAGGTCAAAAACGCTGTGAGTCGCAGTACCCGGCGAAGGTAACCTCTCGAGCGCGTCTCGAACCTATGACCTCCAAACCTTCCTCGAAGGTTCCGTCGACGCCGAGGTCGATGTCTTCGACGCCGTTGTCGAAGGGACCTTCGACACACGGGTCTGTCGACTCGACGCCAGCTTCGACACCGGCGTCGACGCCAAGAAAAGTCACGGTTACGACACACCCAGTGACTATCCCCAGGTCCTCGACGTCGATGGCGTCGAGATTGTCGAGCAGAATTCCAATTCTGTCGAGGTCATCGAGGCCTCCGCCTTTGTTTTCGACGCCACGCTCGAAGCCTTCGACGTCGGCGTCGACGACATCGACGTTTTCGAGACCGATAATGACAAGTTCGGCACCCTCTGCCTTGGAAATGGGATTTACTCCTTTTATGAGTTCAGAACAATTGAGAACTATGTCCTCAATTTTGGAAGAGGGTGAATTGTCTGAACAGGAAGACACATTTGAGTTGCAGGGACCTGTAACCCCAATTAGAGAGGAATTTTCCTCTGAAGAACGCAGGTTAAAGGATCTTCATGATTCCTTACATGAGGCAAGTGGGTTAGACACTTCCCCTGAGGTGGAGTTTGCTAGGCCAGACCCGGGGGAGCATGCTGAAACCCCCTATAGGGCCTTAATGGCCAGAATCACAGAGTTCATGGGGTGGTCTGCACCTTCACAATCTTTCCAACAAGATGACCTCACGGATATTCTTGACAAAGGCCCACAGGAGGATCCTGTGGTGCCTTTTCATAAAGCTCTTCAGAGGAAGATCATGACAAACTGGGAAACCCAGATGTAGTACCAGCAGTAAATAAAAAAACTGTCTACAAAGTACAGGGTATCTTCTACAGACCCGGAGTTTTTGTCTAAACACCCATCCCCAGAAAGTCTGGTGGTACAGGCAGCATCCTCTACCGATGTCAAGACGGCTTATCCTACCGTCCCACAGGACAGGGACGATAAAAAATATGATGCTATGGCACAAAGTCTTTTCAGCATGTAGTATGGCGTTAAAATCTGTTAATGCTACTTGCACCCTTGCTAGGTTCAGCCATACACTTTGGGAGTGTGCTTCTACAGCGGCTGACTGCATCCCGGAGGGAGAAGAAAGGGATGCGTTCCTGAATATTATACAGGACGGTAAAGACGCTATGTGCGAATCCCTCCAGACGGGCATTGATTCGGCTGACAGTATCAGCAGAGCAATGGCGGCAAGTACATCAACCAGGAGATTCGCTTGGTTGAGAAAGTCTGGTTTTGCCCCAGATGTGCAAGCCAGGCTCTTGAACATGCCATTCGATGGCTCTTCTTTGTTCGGGAAAAAGGCGGATGACAGTTTAGAGAAACTGCAAACTTCAAAAGCAGCAGCAAAATCCCTAGGAGCTGCAATCCGTCAGACTCCTTTTCGTCCCACAGGAACCTCTGCGAGAGGCAAGTCCTTACGCTTCTACTCTGCATTCGGAAGAGGTAGAGGACGACCGGCTCAAAGGGGACAAAGAAGAACTACCCGAGGTGGACGGGGTAGATATTCAAAAGTCGCAGCAACAGCAGGTGCCTCTTTACCATCGGCATCTGCATCAGCCGCCCCAAAACCACTCTGAGGACTTCCCTCACAGGACACCTGTAGGAGGCAGGTTGACTCAACATCTGGCGGTATGGCAGGCTATCACGTCAGATGCTTGGGCATTGGAAACAGTTGCCCAAGGTTACTGCCTGCCTTTCCTACGTATACCTCAGTCATCCACCGGGGATCAGCTCTCAGAAAGCTCCAGATCCGCTCCTCTTGCAGGAAATTTTGGACCTGCTAGAGAAAGGTGCCATAGAACCGGTACCTGTAGCGGAGAGGAACAGGGGCTGGTACTCCCCTTACTTTCTCATTCCAAAGAAAGACGGAGGACTGAGACCCATCTTGGACTTGCGAGAATTGAACAAATTCCCCAGAAAAGACAAATTCAAGATGGTCACTCTTTCTCAGATCCTCCAGGCCCTTCAGTTCCAGGACTGGTTGGTATCTCTGGACCTTCAGGACGCTTATTTCCATGTGCCTATCCATCTCAAGCACAGGAAATACCTGAGGTTCGCAATTGGCAACTCTCACTATCAATTTCTAGTGCTGCCATTTGGGCTGACCTCTGCCCCGAGGGTCTTCACCAAGTTAATGTCGGTAGTGGCTGCAAGTCTAAGGAGGGAAGGGATTCACGTCTACCCCTACCTGGACGATTGGTTGATCAGGGCTGTTTCTACGGAACAAGCTCAGATCCAGCTAAATCACGTGTGCCACTTCCTTCACAGACTGGGCTTCTCCCTCAATTTAAAGAAGTCACAAATGATATCATCGCAGAGACTCCAGTTCATAGGAGCAATCCTAGACACTTCCCTGGGAAAAGCCTCGCCACCAGAGGTGAGGGCTCAAGATATTCTACAGATGGTTACCAAGCTCCAACATGCCCAACGTCTCCCAGCCTTCGACTTTTTGAGGTTGCTAGGCCTCATGGCATCCTGCATTTTCCTAGTGCCAGAGGCTCGCCTGAGAATGAGATCCCTCCAGTGGGCACTGAGGACTCAGTGGTCACAATTCTCAGGGAGAATGACAGATCTTCTTCAGGTTACCGGCAGGGTGGCTCGAGACCTTCAGTGGTGGGCCTGTCAGGAGAACATTCTGAAAGGAGAACAGTTTTGGCAACCCTGGCCGGAGATAACAGTAGTCACGGATGCCTCACTCACGGGGTGGGGAGCCCATGCCAACGACTTGACTATCAGCGGTCGTTGGTCTCCATCGGAGTCCAGACTACACATCAACCTGTTAGAGCTGAGAGCCATCAGACTTGCGCTGAAGGCGTTCCTGCCAGCTGTACAAGGGAAGAACGTCCTGATAATGACGGACAATACGGTGGCCATGCATTACCTCAACAAAAGAGGAGGCGTAGGATCACTACTCCTGGGCAGAGAGGCTATGCAGCTCTGGTTTTGGGCAATCCAAGAAGGAATCTCTCTATCGGCAGTTCACCTAGCCGGAGAGAAGAACTTGACAGCGGACACTCTGAGCAGCCAGAACACAGTCTCCCACGAGTGGGAGCTAGCTCAGGAAGTCCTTCAAGAGATCTTCGCCCTTTGGGGAACCCCTCAGGTAGATCTGTTCGCCACCAGCCTAAACAGGAAATGCGACCTGTTCTGCTCAAGGGAATTTCCCCCGAGAGGAGCTCTGGGAGACGCGTTCATAGTGGACTGGGAGTTTCCGCTTCTGTACGCGTTCCCACCGGTCCCTGTCATTCCTCAAATGATCAGGAGGTTGAGAAGATTCCGGCGAACCATGATCCTAATTGCCCCGGATTGGGCCAGGAGAACGTGGTACCAGGACCTTCTAGACTTGTCCATCTGCCCTCCAATTCGACTTCCACTCAGAGAGAACCTACTCTCGCAGAAGGGAGGTCAGATTCTCCATCCAGACATCAAAACCCTCAACCTTCACGCTTGGCTTCTGAAAGGCTGAGGTACAAGGATTGGGACCTCCCTGATGATGATATGGAGGTGTTGCTTTCGGCAAGGAGGCCAGCAACAAAGTCTTTATACCGCTGCCGTTGGAACAGATTTTGCAGCTGGTGTAGAGAACAGAATATCGACCCTTTTTCATGTGGTACACCAATGGTTTTGTCCTTCCTACTATATTTGGCAAATTCAGGCCTTCAAGTTGGCACCATTAAGGGCTATCTCGCAGCGCTATCCATCTTTAAGCGTACTGCGGAAGAACCATCCTATTTCAAATTACCCTTGGTAATATAGTTTCTAAAGGGGTTAACCAATGTTTATCCCCCAAGACCATTCCAAGTTCCCCTATGGGATTTAAACTTAGTACTAACTTTCCTGATGGGTACACCTTTCGAACCTCTCCATTCTTGTTCGTTAAGATTCCTTACCCTTAAAACTGTTTTATTAATAGCATTTACATCTGCTAGAAGGGTGAGCGAATTACAAGCTCTTTCTTGTAAACCCCCTCACACAATATTTCACAAAGACAAAGTTGTCCTGCAAGTGAAGCCTAATTTCCTCCCAAAGGTGGTTTCTGAATTCCATATCACTCAGAAGATTACCCTACCATCTTTCTATCCTCCTCCTCACCCGGGGAAAGAGGAAGAGAGGTTACACAGGCTAGACCCTAGGAGGGCTTTAAGTTTTTACATCAGTAGACTAGCCAGGATAAGACAGGCAGACCAGCTGTTTGTAGGTTACGCAGGTCACAAGCTGGGGTTACCAATAACTAAGCAGACCATTTCCAGATGGATCATTCTAGCCATTCCGGAATGTTATAAACTGGCAGGGAAAGAGCCACCTCAAAACCTTAGGGCTCATTCGACCAGAGGTATTGCAGCTTCATCGGCCCTCAAAAGAGGAGTGCCGGTAAAAGACATGTGTGGCCGCTACATGGTCGTCTGTCCATACCTTTACACGTTTTTACAATTTGGATTCCTCCTCCAGTTAAGAGACTAGGTTTGGAAGGGCTGTACTGCATTCTATTCATCAATAGAAGACAGCGTGAAGTCAGTACTCCCTCCTCCAATAATAGAATACTGCTATGGGAGCCTATCTAAGATGAGGAATACGTCGGAGGACACAATCCCTTCGAAGAACAAGTTACTTCTTACCTTGTAACGTTCTTTCGACGGGATGTTCCTCCGATGTATTCCTCATCGACCCTCCCATCCATCCCCGCAGTTCTACTTCCCTTGTTGTTGCAGCTTACGCTCCTTCAGGGTGATTAGTTTAGTCCAGAAAGTATTATTGTGGGCTACAAAACGGAACTGAGCAACGGACGCTGCGCGCAGCCTTTATAGGCAGGATGACGTCGACGTCGATACGGCGGCTGTTGAGGGACATCGACTCGGAGGACGTCGACGCGTAGCGCCCTCTAGAGAAAAATTTTTCCAAGGCCAGCAGAGCTGGAAAGATATATCTAAGATGAGGAATACGTCGGAGGAACATCCCGTCGAAAGAATGTTACAAGGTAAGAAGTAACTTGTTCTTCTAGATCTCGAAGCAGCTCCCACCATTCGTCGAGATCTAGACACTCAAAAAAGAGACGTCAAAGGTCCCATTCCTCGTCTTCGGTGTCCCCAGAAAGAGTTTCCTGTCCCACCAAACACAGTTCTCAAGCTGAGTGGGAGGAATTCAGAAAGAAAATGTTAAGCGTCTTCGAGAACGTGGCCTCGACCCCCTCGAAGACAGCTGAGGGTGATACCCTGGGTGAAAAACCCAAAAAATCAAAACGCCGTGAGTCGCAGCACCCGGCGAAACATTCCACCCGAGAGAGACATGATCCATCGGGTAAGGCACCGTCTTCGACGCCGTCGTCGAAGGTTCCTTCGACGCACGGGTCGGCGCCATCGACGACGTTGTCGAAGGGTTCCTCGACGCATCGGTCGATCGACTCAACGCCATCGTCGATGCCGTTGAGAGGACCAAGGCTCCACAGCCAACGGTGTTTGCAACGGCCTCCGGCACGACGCTGAGACAGTCGTCGATGCCCTCTAGTAGGATCCCGATCCTCTCGAGTTTTTCGAGACCTCTTCCAGTTTTTTCGACGCCATTTTCTGCGCCTTCGAGGCCGGTTACATCGGCGTCAACGACTTCTACATTTTCTCGTCCAATAACGACGAGTTTGGCTCCTTCGGCCCTAGAGATGGGCTTTACTCCATTTCAGAGATCAGAATACCCTGGTCTTTCTTCAATTTATGAAGAAAGGCAAGACTCTTACCAAGAAACTTTTGGTTTACAGAGATCCACACTGCCTGTTGCAGAGGATTTCACCTCTGAAGAAAGAAGGCTGAAGGAACTACAGGAGTCACTTAATGAGGTAAGTGGACTTGACACTTCCCCAGAAGTGGAATTTGTAAAGCCAGACCCAGGGGAACATGCCGAAACTCCATATAGAACCCTGATGGCAAGAATAATAGAGTTTATGGGTTGGTCTGCGCCTTCACCTGTTTTCCAACAGGATGATCTAACGGATATATTGGACAAAGGCCCACAGGAGGACCCGGTGGTCCCCTTCCATGCAGCCCTACAAAGAAAAATTGCATCCAAATGGGGAAACTCCCAAAGTTATCCCAGCAGTCAATAAAAGACTGTCGACAAAGTATAGGGTAGCCTGGTGGTTCAAGCGGCAACTTCATCCAGCAGTAGGACTGCTTACCCTACTGTCCCACAGGATAGGGATGACAAGAGGTACGACTCTATGGCAAAGAAAGTCTTCTCTGCCTGTGGTATGGCGTTGAAGTCCATCAACGCCACCTGTACGCTCGCCAGGTTCAGTCACACATTATGGGAGTGTGCTTCATCAACGGCTGACTGCATACCCGATGGAGAGGAGAAGGAAGCCTTCCTTAACATCATTAAAGATGGCAAAGATGCCATGTGCAAATAACTTCAAACAGGCATCGATTCCGCTGACAGTATCAGCAGGGCCATGGCGGCAAGTACAACAATCCGCAGGCATGCGTGGTTGCGAAAGTCGGGCTTTGCCCCTGATGTTTTGAATATGCCCTTTGACGGCTCTTCATTATTCGGGGAAAAAGGCGGATGACAGTCTGGAAAAGTTAGACTTCTAAAGCAGCAGCAAAATCCTTAGGAGCTACTATCCGCCAAACTCCTTTTCGCCCCTCAGGAACCTCTGGGAGAGGAAAGTCCTTTCGCTATTATTCCGCATTCGGGAAAGGCAGAGGACAGCCGGCTCAAAGAGGCCAAAGAAGATACACCCGAGGTGGACGGGTCAAAGGTACTAAGACCGCAGCAGGTGCCTCTTTACCCTCGGCATCTGCATCAGCCACCCCCAAACCACTCTGAGACCTTTGCACACAAGACACCTGTAGGGGGCAGGTTAACTCACCATCTGACGGAATGGCAGGCTATAACGTCAGATGCTTGGGCGTTGGAGACAGTTGCCCAAGGTTACTGCCTACCCTTTCTACACATCCCTCAGAGTCATCCACCGGGGAACAGCTCCCTAAAAGTTCCAGATCCGCTCCTCTTGCAGGAAATTATGGACCTGCTAGAGAGAGGTGCCATTAAACCGGTACCTGTAGCGGACAGGAACAAGGGCTGGTACTCCCCCCTACTTTCTCATACCAAAGGAGGACGGAGGATTGAGACCAATCCTGGACTTACGAGAATTGAACAAGTTCCTCAGGAAGGACAAGTTCAAGATGTTAACTCTCTCTCAGATCCTTCAGGCCCTGCAGCTCCAGGACTGGCTGGTATCTCTGCACCTTCAGGATGCTTATTTCCATGTGCCAATCCATCTCAAGCACAGGAAATACCTGAGGTTCGCAATTGGCAACTTTCATCTATTTCGAGTTCTGCCATTTGGGCTGACCTCCGCCCCGAGGGTCTTCACCAAGCTGATGTCGGTAGTGGCGGCGAGTCTAAGGAGGGAAGGGTTCCACATCTATCCCTACCTGGACGATTGGCTGGTCAGGGCCGTATCTTAGGAACAGACCCAGACCCAGCTAGATTATGTCTGCTTCTTCCTTCACAGACTGGGCTTCTCCCTCAATTTAAAGAAGTCACAGATGATACCATCTCAGAGACTCCAGTTCATTGGAGCGATCCTGGACACTTCCCTGGGAAAAGCCTCGCCGCCAGAGGTGAGGGCTCAAGATATTCTACAGATGGTCACCAAGTTTCAAAATGCCCAACGTCTCCCGGCCTTCGACTTTTTGAGGTTGCTAGGCCTCATGGCATCCTGCATCTTCCTTGTGCCAGAGGCTCGCCTGAGAATGAGATCTCTTCAGTGGGCACTGAGAAGTCAGTGGTCACAATTCTCAGGGAGAATTTCAGACCACCTCTGGATTCCGGACAAGGTAGCCCACGACCTTCAATGGTGGGCCTATT
Source organism: Ambystoma mexicanum (assembly GCF_040938575.1). Classification (NCBI taxonomy): domain Eukaryota; kingdom Metazoa; phylum Chordata; class Amphibia; order Caudata; family Ambystomatidae; genus Ambystoma; species Ambystoma mexicanum. Next base: position 674,675,278 of record NC_090924.1, on the reverse strand, counting down.
CAGAGAACATCTTGAAAGGAGAACTGTTTTGGCAACCATGGCCGGAGATGACAGTAGTCACAGATGCCTCGCTCACACGGTGGGGAGCCCATGCCAACGACTTGACCATCAGCGGTCGTTGGTCTCTATCGGAGTCCAGACTACAAATCAACCTATTAGAGCTGAGAGCGATCAGACTAGCGCTGAAAGCTTTCCTGCCATCAGTGCAGGGGAGAAATGTCCTGATAATGACGGACAACACGGTGGCCATGCACTACCTCAACAAAAGCGGAGGCGTAGGATCACTGCCACTGTGCAGAGAGGCAATGCAGCTCTGGTTTTGGGCAATTCGGGAAGGAATCTCTCTATCGGCAGTCCACCTAGCCAGAGAGAAGAATTAGACAGCGGACGCTCTGAGCAGGCAGAGCAGTCTCCCACGAGTGGGAGCTAGCTCAGGAAGTCCTTCAAGAGATATTCGCCCTTTGGGGAACCCCTCAGGTGGATCTGTTCGCCACAAGCACCAACAGGAAGTGCGATCTGTTCTGTTCAAGGGAATTTCCCCCGAGAGGAGCTCTAGGAGATGCATTCGTAGTGGACTGGGAGTTCCCACTCCTTTACGCATTCCCACCAGTCCCTGTTATTCCTCAAATGATCAGGAGGTTGAGAAGATTCCAGAAAACCATTATCCTAATTGCCCCGGATTGGGCCAGGATAACGTGGTACCCGAACCTTCTAGATATGTCCATCTGCCCTCCAATCAGTCTTCCACTCAAAGAGAATCTTCTCTCGCAGAAGGGAGGTCAGGTTCTCCATCCAGACACCAGAACCCTCAACCTTCACGCTTGGCTTCTGAAAGGTTGAGTTACAAGGATTGGGATCGCCCTGATGACGTCATGGGGGTGTTGCTTTCGGCCAGAAGACCAGCAACAAAGTCTTTATACCGCTGCTGTTGGAACAAGTTTTGCAGCTGGTGTAGGGAAGAGAATATCGAACCTTTTTCATGCGGTACACCTACAGTGTTATCGTTTCTACTCTACTTGGCAAACTCAGGCCTTCAAATTGGCACTGTAAAAGGCTATCTCGCAGCGCTTTCTATCTTCAAGCGCACTGCGGAGGAACCATCGTATTTCGAAATTCCTCTAGTGGTACAATTTCTCAAGGGTCTAACTAATGTTTACCCTCCAAAACCATTCCAGGTTCCATTATGGGACTTAAATTTAGTCTTAAACTTCTTAATGGGCACTCCATTCGAACCACTTCACTCTTGCGCATTGAGATTTCTCACACTTAAAACTGTCCTACTGGTAGCACTAACATCTGCTAGGAGGGTGAGTGAGCTACAAGCTCTCATGTAAACCCCCACATACAATCTTCCACAAGGACAAGGTTGTCCTTCAGGTGAAGCCTAATTTTCTCCCAAAGGTGGTTTCTGAATTCCATATTACTCAGAAAATTACCTTGCCTTCATTCTACCCTCCTCCCCATCCGGGGAAAGAGGAGGAAAGGCTACACAGGCTGTACCCTAGGCGAGCTCTCAGCTTTTACATCAGCAGAATGGCTAGGATCAGGCAAGCAGACCAACTGTTTGTAGGATACTCAGGTCACAAGTTGGGACTACCCATAACAAAACAAACCATCTCCAGGTGGATTATCTTGCCCATCCTGGAATGTTATAGACTAGCAGGGAAAGAGCCACCCCAAAATCTCAGGGCTCATTCAACCAGGGGTATCGCAGCCTCTTCCGCTCTCCAGAGAGGGGTACTGGTCCGGGACATATGTGCGGCGGCCACATGGTCGTCCGCACATACATTCACAAAATTTTACAATCTAGATTCCTCCACTGCTCAAGAGACCAGATTTGGCAAGGCCGTATTACATTCGGTCCATCCCTACAGGGATACATAACACTATCACTCCCTCCTCCAATTACATACCACTGCTATGGGAGTCTATCAAAGATAAGGAATACGTCGGAGGACACAATCCCTTCGAAGAACAAGTTACTTCTTACCTGATAACGTTCTTTCGACGGGATTTTCCTCCGACGTATTCCTTATCGCCCCTCCCATCCATCCCCGCAGTGGTAACTTCACTTGTGGTTGCAGCTTTCACTCCAAGGTTACTAACCGATTCAGGCATGTCTTTTCTTATACTGCAAAACGGAACTGAGCAATGGACGCAGCGCTTGTCTATTTATGGGCATGATGATGTTGGCGCCGATACGGTGGCCGTCGAGGGACATCGACTCGGCGGACGTCGACGCGCAGCGCCCTCTACAGAAAAAATTTCCGAGGCCAGCAAGCTGGAAACGTATTATCAAAGATAAGGAATACGTCGGAGGAACATCCCGTTGAAAGAACGTTACCAGGTAAGAAGTAACTTGTTCTTCTCCAGCATGGGTCTGGCATGGATTCACATGCTCATCAATATTCCCCGCCAGGCTGGGAATCCTCGGTAAAGAAAAAAATCAGAATTCCCAGCCTGGCGGGGAATATTGATGAGCATGTGAATCCATGCCAGACCCATGCTGGAGAACAACAGTTAAAGGTATGTAACTTGTTCCATATACACCTGACTGGGAGTGATTTGTAAGTGTCCTTTACTGTGTCTTGACCGCCGCCAAGCTACCTTGATTGGTCTAGGTTGTCCAGAAGGTTACCCTGTTCAAAGAAACTAGGCTGGCCTTCTGAACCTCTGCCACCAGGTCAGAGTTCAGAAATCCATCTCAACATCGATCCATCTCAAGCACAGGAAATACCTGAGGTTCGCCGTTGGCGACTCGTTTCGAGTCTTGCCATTCGGGTGGACCTCCGCCCCGATGGTTTTCACCAAACTGATGGTGGCATCACATCTCAGGAGAGGGGGGGGATTCATATCTACCTGTACCTGGACAAATGGCTGATCAGGGCACATTCTTCCGAATAAGTCTTGGATCATCTCAACGTTACCTGCCACTCCCTACACAGACTGGGCTTCTCCCTCAATTTCAAGAAGTCCCATATGACACCTTCCCAACTGCTCTTGTGCATCGGGGCTGTTTTGGATGATACTTGGGAAAGTGCTCGCCACCCAAGGTGAGGGCTCAGTACATTCTCCCAATGATAACGAAATCTGGAATGTGCAGAATCGTCCGGCCTTCAAGTTCGTGAAGTTGCCCGGCCTCATGGCATCTTGCATTTTTCTGGTGCCAGAGACACGCTTGAAAATGCGATCCCTTAAATGGGCGCTCCGGTCGCAATGGTCCCAGTTCTCAGGACGAATGTTGGACCGTCTTCAGATTCTGTCCAGAGGCTCAGGAGGTTCCGTACCAGCCTCCGGTCCCCGTGCCCCAACCTCTGGCTCCCACTACTCCTCCACCTATGCAGGATCCTCCTGACCCACAGGATACAGATGAGGAGGAGGATCCTGACACACCATCCTCAGCCAGGGCCTTCGACGAACATCTTGTAGGGCTGGCAGAATTCCTGGGCCTACCTCAACCCGAGGTGGAACAGCCAGCAGAGGGGGTTCTGGCAGAAGTCCTCTCGCAACACCCCTCTGCCATAACAGCAATTCCACTTCAGACCGATGTAATCTCCCTGGCCAAAAAGGGTTGGCTCAAGCCCCAATTTGTCCAGCCGGTCAATCGACACCTGGATGCCAAGTACAGGCAGATTGGGGGGGCGGATACACACTTGCTATGTGCCCATCCTCAGCCACACTCCACGGTGATCGCTGCAGCATCACTATACTCCAAGCCTGTCGTCGTCAGCCTCCTCCTCAGTGACACTGCTATGCATGGAGTTCACCGTGGCCCATATTCACACCTTTGGTTGTGCCATCTGTATCGCCAGACATGAGAAGGACAGCCTGGCTCTGGCCAACGAAATTCAACTCGGACATCCAGGAAAGCATATTAGATCTGCCGTTCGAGGGGTTTGGGGGGCAGAAGGACCTCTTCCACTCAACCACGGATGAGGAGCTGGACAAAAAGAAAAACCGCTCAAGTTTTTATCCATCTTCACAAAGACCACGCCCAAGTCGTACGCACAGTCACAGCAGCGCTCCGAAGGGGCGTACGTACGGAGCGTTCCGCAGCTTCCAGGAACGAAGATCCACCCAGTCTGACCGCTTGCCGTCTCAAAACCGGCGTATGCAATAAAAGGAGGGGAGTAAGGGCTTTTTCCAGTCCCCCTCCTCTGCGACAGCCTCCGAGGTAAAGAAGGCATGCCAAACCCCTCTGGGTCCACGTGTCTCCAGTGGGGCGCAGGCTTGTTCTCCATGCACATTTCTGGTGCTCGAATTTCGTGGCCCCCTGGATCCTCTGTAGTATCCACGTGGTACCGCCTACCCATCCCAGCCTCTCCTCCCTCCACTCCCTCAGGTTGGGACAACAACTCTTCTGGCGGAGATCCGGTCGCCCGAAGAGAGCCAGGCAGTGAAGGAAATTCCAGCCTCCCAGCGAGGCTTGTGCTTCGACTCCAGGATTTTCACCAGAAGAACCACCAGGCAGGCATGAGTTGTGCTGGACCTTTCCACCCTCACCCTCTCTTACTATACAAAGATTCAAGATGGTTATGCCAGCTTTTATAGCGGAGACATTGTGCAAGGGAGACTGGATGTGCTCCCTGGATCTGAAGGTCGTGTACCTACACGTCCCGATTTGGCAGCCCCATCGTTCTTTCCTACGGTTCAGGATCATGGGCTACCACTTCGAATATAAGGTCCTCCCTTTTGGCCTCAACTCGGCCCCAGGGTCTTTACCAGGCTCATGAATACAGTGGCTGCCCTCCTCAGAGCGCAGGGCCTCCGCATCTACCCATACCACGGTTCGCCACTCTTCCCATGCCCCTATGAACACACTGCATGATCTGGGCTTCTCGCTAAATCTCAAAATCACAGCCCATGCAGACTGACATTCTTGGGCCTCATCTGGGACAAGTGCTCCGAGACAAGATCTCGGCCATCAAGGTGGCCACCACCCACTTCCTGAGCTGAGAGGTCACCTTGGCATGGTGTACCAGCATCTCCTGGGTCTCTTGGCTGCGATCCTATTACTGGTACTACACACGAGATTGAGAATGAGGACGACTCTGCTGCACTTAGCGGACTCATGGGACCAGGATCGGGCCTCTCAATCTGAGATGGTCAATGTTCCTCCATCTCTCCAGCCGGACCTAACATGATGGTCCAGGGACTGCAACCTACCGACTGTCTTTCGGCCACCCACCCCACAGGCCACCATCACCAGACTCCTCGCTCGATGGCTGGGCAGCCACCCTGGACGATCTCTCGGTCCACGGCACCTGGACTGACAGTAGCAGGAATACCACATCATTTGGCTAGAGCTGAAAGCCATCTGGCTAGCGCTCGGAGCATTCATACCATTTCTCAGGGGCAAGAAGATTGTCCTCATCCAGACAGACAACCCGACCAGCATGTACTATGTCAAAAAGCAGGGTGGCACCAGATCCCCTCGATTGTGCAGACTGGCAATCAGCATGTGGGAGTGAGCCCTGGAAAACGACATCTACCTCACGGCAGTCCACCTCCCGGGGGCATCCAACCTGGAGGCGGACAGTCTCAGCAGGTTGGGAGAGGACAATTACAAGTTGCAGCTAAATGACTGCGTTATTCAGGAGATCTTCGGTCATCCCCAGGTGGATCTCTTTGCCACCTGGCACAACAAGAAGTGCCCTCAGTTCTCCTCCTGGCAAGGACAGGGCCCGGCTCCCTGGGCTACGCATTTCGGCTTCAGTGGAACGGCATGACGGCTTACGCCTTCCCACCCACTCTGCTGATTCAGTGATTTGCATGATCAAGGAGTCTCGCCAGCTCAACATCATTCTAATAGCTCCATGGTGGCCAGCCAGGTCATGGTTTTCTGAGCTGCTCAGCCTCTCGGAGATGCCTCAGATTCACCTCCCGACGGGCCCGGCACATTTTCTGGTGCAGCAGGGGGCATGGCCGTCCACCCCGTGCCTCAGAAACTAGACCTCACCGCGTGGTGCCTGAGCAGGTAACTCTGCAGCACCTCAGCCTCTTGCAGCTTAATCTGGAAATCATACAGGGCGCAAGCAGCAAGGCTCTCAGGGCCCAGTATAAAAGTAAATAGACCAGGTTCTGCCACTGGGCAGACTCCAAGGAAATCGAGCCCTGGCATGTACTTTGGCCGACGTGCTGTCCTTATCGGCCCACCTCGCCCACTCTGGTGCGCAGGTAGACACCTGCCGTACATATTTCGAACCGCTTGGGGCTTACAGGAACTCCGAGGAGGGGATCTTCTCCTCCAATCTTCAAACATTTGACAGGGCTCGCAAGGCTCTACCCACCCATCAAGAGGCTGCACCCAGTGTTGGACCATAACATAGTCTTCGGGGCCCTTGTGCCCAAGCATTTTGGGCCAGTGGCATCCGCGGACATCAGGCTGGTCACCATCAAGACGGCCTTACTAGTCTGCCTCACCTCACCGCGTAGCGTCCGTGAAATCCAGGCACTGGTCACCTCAGAACCATATACTACCTTTCACAAGGACAAAGTAGTCCTGCAGACACACCCAGCATTTCTACCTAACGTCCTGTCTGCTTTCCACTTGAACGAGGAAATAGTCCTTCCTATGTCGTTTGCCAATCCGAAGGTCCATGCACAGAGTACTGCACTGCCTGGATGTCAGGCATGCTCTGAAGTTCTACTTGGACAGGACCAAGAGCTTCCGCAAATCGGACGCCCTGTTTGTCACTTTGGGAGGCTCAAGACCAGGCTATCAGGCCTCCAAGGCCTCCATATCCCGATGGATGGTCTCGGCCATCAAAGAAGCGTACGAGGGCCAGCACAAGCTGCTTCCGGCCAACATGCATGCCCACGCAGTCGGGGCCATGGCATTCCAGCGTCAGGTCCCTTGGCAAGTCATAAGCAGGGCGGTCACTTGGGCTGCTCCCTTGGCTTTTTTTGGATGCCAGCTCTAGATCTGATGCAGCTTTCGGACAGGCGGTTCTCAGGAACCTATTTGCTTAAGGAGGGTCCTCTCCACCCTGGTACTACAATCAGTTGTAATCGCCCATACAGTATGGAGGAAAGGGGACAGGATTTAAGAGTAATTATAAGTTCCTCGTCGTAGTGACTAACATATTAGTCCATAGTCCCCTTTGCTCCATACGCCCTCCCCCCCTTTAATAAAACTAGTGTTATTAGGCAATGTTAAAATTGTTGACGCGTCCATGGGGACTGAGGAGTGGCACCGGTGGGCGAGGTCGAGTGCACATGTTCCCAGGGCCGCACAACTGTGCGCCTCTAAATTTAAAGGGGGAAGATTTTTTCTGGTGAAAAAGGTAGTCTCCCGTCCATAGCGAGGGACGCCAATGCAGTATGGAGGAAAGGGGACTATGGACTAAGTACTTTGGTCACTACTGTGAGTAACCTAGAATTGATTCCATATATAGGCCTCCATTTGCACTCACCAATAGCCATTGACAAGTGGTAATTGATCCTAGACCAGTGATGGTGTGCTGTATGATTGCAGATGATGCAGTCTAATGACTCGGCTATCACCTTGAAACATCAAATGTTTACCTCTGCATAGTCAAATCGAAACCTATCCACTTGTCCAGTCCAGCATCTATTTTGCTGTGAAGGAGGCTGGCGTAATCGCCTCCAACTCCTCTGATGGTGGTTTACAGATTTTCAGTTATCCACGCCTAAAGCTGGGTCAAATATTAGGGCTCCGAGAGGAAGATTCCATCAATAATAAAAAATATCTGCTAGGTTAAGTTTTTTTTAATTGTACGTTGGCAAACTGCTGCAAATGGGTTTTAGAGAATGATGGCTTTTAATAAACATTTAAAGTAAATTTTTCCATAAACCATACAATTATCTCCTTGCTTCTGTGTCTTTGATTATATATAGATATAGATATATATAATACTAAAACCTTAAATGAAAAATATATTTGATCAGTGTAATTGGTTAAATTATTTTATATTATAGGTTTGAATTTCCAGAACAGCTGCCTCTTGATGAGTTTCTGCAAAAACAAGATGTCAAGGACCCTGCAAATTATATTCTTCATGCAGTACTAGTGCATAGCGGTGATAACCATGGAGGTCACTATGTTGTTTACCTCAATCCCAAGGGAGATGGCAAAGTAAGTGACTTGTCTGTCTTTTGTAATTTAAAAATGGCACAAATGTATAGTGCAGTAGTTTTGCCATATTGTCCCAATTTTCAGCTTAATTCATCTGAATTCTTTTAATTTAAGCACTGACAAATGAGTGAAAGTATTTTAAAGCAATTGCCAGATGAGATTTGTGTAGGATTTGCCCTATAAAGGATGTGAATGGTTAGAAATTAACTTTTAACAAAGCTAGAAATTAATCAGAAATGACCATGCTTTCATAGATTGTCCAGAGGTGTTATGGTAATAAGACTTTTGCAGCCACCATTTTTTAACTTTGAAGAATGAACAAGGAAAATAAATTCCTAAATACACGCTTGCTATCCGATCAGCAGTGTGCTGAAGAGTGCCTGATCTTTTTGTTTGGATTTTTCGATTTGGCTTTTTCTGGCCTTTATTCCAGTTAAATCCACGGAACAACTATTTCCAAGCCTCCCTTGTAGCTCTTTGCATGCCACTAAACATGCTGATCAAGTGGCCAAGATGTTCTTATCTTGTCCCAGACATGTGCTGTCTTAGCCAGAGCACGCTGGTCCTTGGGTTAGAGAAGAATAAGCTCCAAATCGTTGGATATTTACACTTTTGGTTTGTCTCCTTTACTGCCATTGGTCCTGTCCAACTCCACCCCAACACATTCCCTCCCTCCTCGCTTCTTTGCATTTAATTGGTTTAACCTGTTTGAGTGACCCAGGTCTCCCTCAAGCTCCAAGGCCCTGTATGGGTAACTGTAACTTGTCCAAGTCCTGCAGCTACCCCCACACCAATCGAGTGAATCTTGTCTGCATCAGATTGAGACCCTATCTTCCTTGCTCTTTAATTTTAGAATCCATATTGTTTAGAGAGACAGTATTGGTTGCAGTCCACATCTTTTAGCACTGTTTAGCTTTATGGCATTAGGTGGTATCTACACGTTCTACCGGGTCAAAGCTCCTGTACTTTGTTATTTTAAACACATAAGCATTCAGGCGCTAGTTGCATACTGTAATGTTGGTAGACCAGTGGTAGAGCCATCACCTGGTGTACCTGTAATTGATAGGCATCCAGAGTTTGATCATGGTGAACACCTCCAACTGGGCACAAATGTTTCAATTCGCTCCACCAATGTCATTTTCACTCCATATACAGGGCATCACTGAACGTACCAGATTTTCTTTTTCTTTTCATGTATTCCTTGAATACTGCACAATTTAAAAACCTTATTCAAGGGTTTGAATTTCAAGGTTAGGAAATGTTTTTGATTAGAGACCTGAACAACCAGATTTTTAAATGTTAATTTAAGGTTCATTCCTTCCATTGAATGCGTTAGTATAAAGTATGTTTAACCCCTAAACTGTATAAAGTTAAGCCCCACTTTTAAATGTTATATTCCTGTTAATACATATAAAAAGTGTATTCAGAATAACATAAACCACTGAGATGGGAATGTGTGCTTTAACTTGCTATAAGGTACAGTACGTTACTGTATTATCTGAAGAGACTTCTAAGAGATGGGGTAAAGCCATATTTTTCACTCTACCAGCTTCTGAAAATTGTGGACTAATCTGCCCATACATCAGTCTGGTCGTCTTGGTGAATGCCTTGCCCCACAACCTAGTTGCCACAATGGGCAGTGCAGACAGCATGGTCATCCAAACGATGTTGCCTTTTAGTGGAGATGCTCAGGTGTTGCGGAGATAGTTTAATAAATTCCTTATAGGCCGCTTGCAGAGACAGGGTCTTGTATCATGGCAAAGGGCCTATTATAATTCAACCACTGTTAAAATATTAATTCAGAAGTACTTCACATAAGCATAATCCAACACAAAGAGACTAAGGGGTCTCGACCACAAGCAATCCCCTTAAACCGAAGGGGTCAACCCTTAATAAATCAAAACACAAAGCTTGTGATCTAATATTGCAACCTGATAGCGGTGGATTCTCTTACTCCACCATATTCATTTACGGTCCTCCTAAAAACATTGCATGACAACAAGTGTATAGAAAAATACACATTTTATTTATCATTTACAAAACTTTTTTACCTTTTAAAAAATTCACAAGGCTTAAGTGCATAAACCTTCTTCTACCAACACAGTGTAGAAGACATCTATCTTATTCTGTCTGCATGTGTTAGCGCCCTTCAACAGGTAAGTTATAATAGTATAGATACTTGTCCAGCAAAGTTTCTTGTGTCGTGCTATTAGTTGCACTGGGCCATACCTCATAAAAACACAACTCACTCAGTCACATTCCATTCATTTTGTCTTCATTCACTATCCAATTTCATTTAATCACCACAAACTGTGCCCAACATGTTTCTTTCCGCACTTGGTGTCTCGTGTTGAATACCGGGAAATTCTTCAGGGGCTTATGTGAACGGTTAGTAAGACATGCAACATCTACCAAGTTAGCTCTATATTTAAAAACAAAGAAAATTTGACAAACACAAACATTTCTTTTGCAGGGTTCTCGATGGAGTTGCAGTGTAGTTCTGTCTCCGTGGGGTTTGTCCCCTTTGTATCGAGTGACCCAGAAGAGAATCTCCACCTATCAGGAAGCAATCAACATGAAACAGGAATATGAACCCGTTAACGCTGCTCCAATATCTGACAACTGTACACAAGTCACAGATACCTTAACACCAAGTCTCATCACCTCTTTTTAGCAGTGGGGCAAATCCCCCTGCATCCAGTACAGTTGCTATTCTTCAACGATCATTGGTACCTGTCTCTAAGCTAACAAGATGTTTCGCTCTAGCACTGCCCGTGCTTCTATTATCTCCTATTCATTGGGTCGCACAATTCAAGTTCACTCACCATTGTAAATAGTGGAAACTTCGTATGTGCAGAGTCTCTATGTAGAGTCTTTGTCAGGGAGTGGAACCAAAAGCTCTCTTCAGGAAAGGGGTCGCTGATTGCTACCAAAGTTCAAAGGGAAAGGAATGTGGAGACACAAGAAAAGCCCATTAGAAAAATGTTCACGGGTTTTCCTATGTTAAAGGTGCATTTGAGAATTTAGCCGCTTAGTCTCTTGAAAAGTTCTTTTCTCAGGCGGCTGTCTAGATGTCGTCACTTTCCTATTCGCACTCGTGCTGCTCCAAATTCAGTGCGGCCCGTGAGTCACTAAGGGGAAATCAATCCACACATCCCATCATCTACTAGCCAACTGCTTTACACTACCTTCTAACAAGGAGGGGCTAATTGGTTTAATATTCATGTGGTAAATAACATACGTTGTTGCTGTTTTTCTTTCTTGTCCGGACGTGCTATGGGGACACACGGCTTTAGAACATGTGCCAGCACTTATTATGGGTGCTGGGATAGATTCCCCCTCGTGGAGTTTGTTTACCAAACAACGAATCTCTATACAACAAGGGAGAGAAGATAAAAATAAATATTGTCAACTCCTACGTACATGCTGTTGTCTGTCTATAAGCTGTTGGCGTCACTCGGCGTGTAGCCCATTGCGTGTCTGTTAACCTTTACGGTAACATGGGTTTCTCTAATGAAGGATTTCTCCCTTCCCTTGCCCCGTATTAGTCCACCCATCTACTCCTTTTGTGAAAGATACTTCACATAAAACAATGCTTCCTGTGAGCTTCTACTGAAGTCTACGCCCATTGCATGTGTATTAAAGATATTACTCGAGGCCTATCGTAACAGGTTAAATTACTCTACTTTAATTCAAGATTGAAATGTTAATTGGCTTTTTATGCTGTATCAATTCACCACCATAGCAGTTTGAGCTCCTAAACTTGTCCGTTGGGCTGTTCACTGTATCCCATCCAATGATATCCAGACCTTAGTCTGCTGAGGAAAGAAAACCAGTATGGGAATGGTAAGAAAATGGGAAAGTGGGTAAATAATGCTACCAACCAAAGTTGGGGATTAATACATAAGTGCAAGAACGTTTTTGATAGCATGGGTCTATGCCAGCCGAATGGGTGGAACATAGAAGTATTGCGATCACTTTGTTGCGTTTCCAAGGCAGATTTGGAGAATTGTAAGTTAGTGTACAATGTAATGTTGGATGCATGTGGGGTTGAGCGCATGCTCGGGCAATCCTGAAACTTCAAAATGTTCTTACTGGGACATACAAGATTGAGCCAAGAGTGGCCCAGTAAGGAATAGGCAGTGTATAAAGGTGAATGAGTTTAACAAAGGTAAGGGAATGTAGCAGCCAAACTGCAGTAAAATTTAAAAAAACAGATACCTTCACGTTATCGTTACTAAGTTTATTTCGGATCATGTAATGCTAGGTTCATTTGTAGTGGACGCTTTACTTCCATGGATTCTTCATCTTTGAAATATCCCAGTTGACAGTGTAAATTTTTCAACGATCTGGTGGCACCATTCCCCTGTACCCTAACATTTCTCGACAGTTGTCCCGTGAGGGGTCGGCGTCAAAAGGGGCCTGCATGTACCCAACAGTCAATGCTGTTTTCCTCTTTTAATTTTTTTTTTTTTGTGGGAGCTCACTGGAATGAAAGACTGTCACTCATCAGAAAAATAAATTTTTCATTATAATAGTTTCCCCACTCTTGTCTTGTCTCCTGGGAAAAGAGCACAATACAGAAGAGTGAGGGTACAGCTGTATGACCTTGTAAAAATTCCCTCTGCTAAAATTAATGGGTGATGCACCAAAACAATGTACTCCCACCAAGAAAATTGCCAGCCTCAGCTCCCATCTGGATCTGAGGAAAAGCAAAATGAAGGTACAGATACGTCAGCACCTTTCAAGGAGCGGCTCACCCTCTTTTAATATGCTCTTCGTTATTCTTGAACAAGTAGGGCTGGTCGAAGTCCATGGAGCTGAGTAAGTTGGAGTTTTGCACTGCAGCATCCTTAAAAGAGGAGTAGTAGGAATGTAGGGCCTCTGTGGAAAACATATTCCTAAAAACTCTGGAATGTGTGCAAACGACACTTTCATCAGGATATAAAAAAAAGAAAAAGGAGACATTACTCGGTCAGCCACCTTGCTCTGGGGCTAGTAAAAGACGAAATAAAAACAAGACTTCAAAGGCACCAGTGGCCTCTGTTGTAGTAGTCTACCTTGGTGTTAATGGCTCTGCTGTATAGTGTTGATGGCCCCTTGGATGCTTTCGGCTCTGACTTCCGCAGAGAAAACTCTGATTAGAGCACTGATGGAAGAGCTAATCTTGGAGCCTAACCTTTCCTTCTATAAGCCCGTAGGAAGAGGGTCACAGATCAGAACATTTGAAAGCATGTTGAGGAGCAGGGTTAGGTTTCCCTCACTGCCAACTAACCTCAGACCTACAAAGACAGTCTTGCCCTGAAGAACTTGTAGAAACACAATCCTGACTCTGCTGTGACTACAAAAGGACTTTGAGGTGGCAAGTAGATGTGAGACTTCCCTGACACACAAATGGAGATGGAACATATTTCAACTTTAGGGCAGGATTTGGAATCTTTTAGAGTAGTTATGGTAACTGCAATAGATCACCACAATTTCATATCTTCCTCAGAAGAGGTAATTTCCCATGGGATTATGGACTTCCTCAAACCTAGAGTCAAAGGTCTTTCAGTGGTGCTCCGGTTGCGGTTGTTAAACCAGCCTGGGGAAAAGCATTCTCTGCATCTATTGTGGAGAAAGATGTGGCCCTTCAGCATATTGCAGGACCGGATGTCCCACAATTTATGGCACTACAACACTCAGCAGTTTGTGTGCCGATCCAAGCAGCAACTGACGGGTCACAGGTACCCCCCCTTCTCATGACACTTCCAAAATCATGCTTGGAACGGCCAAAGGACCAGGTCTGATGCGCAAATATCCATGGACCTGGCCCGAAAAACTTTGTCAACGACGGAAACATTTTAATCAAGGCCTATGTCCTCTTCCTCATTGGCGAAGAAGTCTTTGTCCTCTGGTAAGCATCACTCTCCGTCAGCGTCCCATAGGCCCTCGTCTGGCCGTGAGTCAACAAACAGGCGCCCGCTCCATCGGCAAGGTTACCAGTAACGAAGTCAGTATCAATGGTAGTATTGCCCCCATCAAAATCTAGTCTCCCGTCGACGACTGCACCGACGTCCGTTTCATTGATGACAATCCCATCGACCATCCTACCAGAGTCAATCATGCCAGAGTCAAAGAAAACATGGATCCTCCTCTTCTCAAAGAGGACGTCAAAACAAATGATGACCACAGGGACAGTCCAATAGGAGGGAAGGTGGTGTTCCACCTCAGCGAGTGGCGTTGAATATCCACAGATGGGTATTAAATGCTATCCAATACAGGCACTTGTTGGAGTTCAAACGTCCACAAATTCCCGTCCCATTCACAGCTACACATTTTACGTCCAGGTGTTTGCCTCATGTTTGCAAAAAGGGCCATAAAGAGGGTTTCCCCCCGCTCTGCAAGAGGAAAGGGGACTTCTCCAGCATTGGATCTTTCATGGATTCGCATGCTTAGAATATTCCCCGTCGTCAGACTGGGACCCTCGGTACACATATATAGCCTTTCCCTATAGGAAAACTTCCGACACTTTTGTGTCCTATCTATGTCCTTTTTGGACCCGCCTACGCATGCTCCGTAGGCCGTCCCAGTATAAGAGGCCCGCCCCCGCGGCTCCCCTTCAGATTTCAACCGTCTCCAAAGTAGTGGGATCTCCTCGTGTCGTTTTACTATTTTGTACAAGGTTTTGTACTGGAGTTGGAGTTCGAGAAAACTTTTCCTCCATGTCAGGAAAAGCGCTGTTCCGTCCATGCGCGACGTGCGGATTGAAAAAAGTTTACGAGGGGGACGGACATATGGATTGTATATACTGCCTCCACCCTCATCATTCGGCTGATAGCTGCGACATATGCAAAGGGTTTTCTCAAAAGACCCTCAAAGACCGAAACCGACGGCTGGTGGCATGGCTGAATGATGGAGCGGGGGCATACCCCCCTTCGGAGGTAGGCTCCACACAATCGGCGAAAACATCACACCGCGCTGCCTCGTGGGAACCACCTGCGAAGAAATCTCGACCGACGGAAAAAGTCATCTCAGAGTCATTCAGCCAGAGAATCCTCGTCGAAAAAATCGTCATCTTCATCAAGAAAGTATGACAAGGAAAGGCCGAAATCCACCTCAGGCGATCACCATAGATCGACCTCGAGTAGAGAGTCGAGTAAAGGCAGGCCAAGTGTGGAAAAGGCGAGACCGCCTAAACCACCTGCTAAGCCACCGTCGTCGACGGCGGTCCAGTCATCGGCCTCCACCCTGCCACTGACGCACGTGATATCCACCGTCCCACCGACAACGACTGCGACAGTGGCCTCGTCAACGGGGATTCTACAGGAAGCCTGGAGGCCTGAAGTTTTTGATCCGATCCCCCCGGATACTTTATTGCAAGAACAGGCTGTGTCGCTGTCCTCGGGGGAGGACGAGAGCGGGAGAATAGCTGGCCCGGCGTGTCACCTGATTCCCACGGAGGCGCAGGTCTGGCTTCGAGTGCTGATGCTTCTTCAATGGTGAAGCGCAGGACTCTGAAGATGGACAGGAAGGGCCCCTCTACTCTGGCTTTTCTGGCTTGCAGGAATATTCCCCTGTGCGTGAAAAGGGAGTGTTACCTACTGACGGAATAATGCTCAAGCCTCCCACTCCCTTCCAACCCTCCACGATACCCTGTGAAGTCTCACCTTAGGGTCTGGAAGGATGAGTTCTCCATCCTGCTTCTGATGCAGGGGCGCGTTGAAGCCCAGTTACTTCACTGGATTGAGGTTTGATGGGAGGTCAAAATTAGCGTAAGAGTTCTGTTGCAAGTTCAAGCTTAATAATAATGTTCATTGTCATATTGCAGCAAGCGCTAACGCTTATGTCTTTTCCCCCTTAGGGGCCGGGGTTCGGAATGCCGGAGAAATTTCACCGACCCGAAGTGAAACGTGCAGTTCCAGTAAATGACAGGTAAGTTCTGGATGAGCGTTCGGGTAATGTCTTTGCATTCGTTCATTCAATGTCTGTCTTTTTTCCCCATAGGGGCCGGGGTCCGGAATGCCAGGAAGCGGCAGGACCCGAAATGAAATGGGAATGACCCAACAGGTAAGTCTTAGAAGGAAACTGAGCTTTTCCTATTCCCTTCCTTCTCTCACCTTGTGTTCTTGTCTTTTTCTCTATAGGCTCTGGGAAGTGGCTGCAGATCCGGATGATCGCTGCTGAAGATGGAAGTGCCCAGGAAAGGTGAGTGAAATGCAGCGCTGCAGCGATCGACGCGAAATGCTTTTAAAAATGTCTTCCCTTTCTGGATCGTCGGTGTGATGTCTCCGTGATGCAGCTTTAGCAGGTGAGGTCTTCTTTCTCTCCAATTCTCTTAGCAGGTGACCCAGGATGCTGACAGGAGTGGCTGAAGTCCAGATGCAGGAGCTAACACGGTGAGCGTCCAGCTGCGAGGAGCAGAAAAACGCGAAGCGTGAGTTGCTGATCGGGCGTGGTTTAAATAGCTTTGGAAGAAGTTCCAGGTATGTATCCTTCCACCGATCAGGTATGTATCCTTCCCCGACCACACCCAGGTGGAAAGTAGTCCCACAGGTAAAGTAGTTCCATTGAGGCCTCAAGAGGGCCTGGATGTAGCAGCATGATCTGCATCAGGTAAGTGCACATTAAAACACTTGAACACATGTCTAGCTTTATGAGCCTGGCGCCGAAGGTGCCAGAACAGGGGTCCAACATGAGCCTGGCGCCTAAGGCGCCAGGACTGTGTCCAAAGGGCCCCAGCTTGGGCCCGCTGGCACTTCCCTGGGGGGGGGGAGAATGATGCCTGCCTCTGGGGTTGCTGGGTCAGACCTGGCTCCTTGGAGGTAGGCATCATGACACCGGCAGACCTCAGGCTACGATTGGTTGACAAGTCGTCGAGGAGGGGATCCGGTATACCGGTATCTGCCCCTCTTCTCAATCTGTTTTGTCGTTGGAAATTCTGTCCACGCCTCAGTCTTTGGTACAGTCATTGGACCAGAGACTTCCTCAGGTAAACCTGCCACAGTCACCCGTCGACAAGCCGGGCCCGTCCCGCCCACTTACGCACGCCAATCTCAGCACTGGCACCCCAAGAGGTAGGTGAGCTGCCAGATTCGGAGTCGGACAGGGGAGCCATGTCGGATAACTCATCATCCCCCTCCAGGGATCCAACCTGGGAGTCAGAGGTGGAGTTAGAAACCCCAAGAAGCCCGGCTCACCCGTCCCCTCTGGACGACATAGAATGGAATGATGCAATGATGAAGGCATGTAAGGAATTTGGTTTGTCCCAGGAAGAACAGAAAAAGGACTGTTTTTTGTTCGACCACATGGGTAAGAGGAGGTCTGTGTTCTCAATACCAATACTAGACCACGTGTGGAAGGAAGGGTTGCAGACAATGCGTCACCCCTTTTCGGAGCCGGTCACCCCTTTTCGGAACCAGTCAAAGGACGCCTCGAGAGAAAGTTTAAGGCTCCAGTGTCTACCCCCAAGTGTTTATCCTCCCAACCAACGCCAGAATCGGTGGTGTAGGCGGCAACGGCGAGGAAGGCGAAGGCCCAGCACAAGTGCACGACTCCACCTGAAAACGAAGCAAGACGCTAGGATGCCTTTGGCAAAAAAGTGCTATCCGTGGGAGCAACCACAGTAAAGGCCGCAAACTCTCTGGCTATTGTAGCCAGATACGACAGAGAGATGTGGCACAGGCTAGCGCCGTTGCTGGATCATCTTCCTGAAGAGCATAGGAAGGCAGCGATGTTACTTGTCAGAGGGTGAGGAAGCCTCCAATCACGCCATAAACATTGCGGTGGACCTCGCTGAATCAGGCTTCAAGCAAGTCAATAATGGGGTTGTATTATGACGACAGTCATGGCTCAAGTATACCTACTTCAGACCAGAGGTACAATACAAAGTATTAGATATGCCTTTTGAGGGAGACCTTTTATTCTGAGAGAAGGTAGACGAGGCCCTAAAGGGAATGAAAGAGGACTCTGACACGGCACGTTCATTCGGTGCCCTCCAGAGTGGCCGAAGCTACAAGCCTTTTCGTCCCTTTAGAGGGGCTTCAGGTAATTCCAGATTCTCTGCGTCTGGAGACAGATCCTTTGGCAGGTCGGCTTACCCCTCCCAAGGGTACAGGCGTGCTTCCCAAACGGCAAACCGACGCCGGAACTTCCAGACGTCCAGGAAGAGACCATCCTATCCGTCTATGTCGAGAGACAAACAAAATAAAGATCAGCAGTGACAGTCAACACACCGTTCTGGGGGGAAGAGTGTCCGCATATGTCGAAGAATGGGAACGAATAACGACGGATCAATGGGTGCTGGACACTGTAAGAAACGGGCACTCTCTACAATTCAAGCACAGCCCTCCGCACATTCCACCTGCGTTCACTGCTCATTCCCATCTGAGGATACTGCAACAAGAGGTAACACTCATGTTAGCAAAGGGCGTGATAGAATTAGTTCCAACATCACAGAGAGGTCAAGGAGTCTACTCAAGATACTTCGTCGTAAAAAAGCCGAACTGCAAATGGTGTCCCATTTTAGACTTACGAGATCTCAACAAGTCTTTAAAGAGCCTAAAATTTAAAATGCTCACGCTGCAGGAAGTGATCCGCGCCGTTCAAGAAGGGGATTTTCTAGCGTCCCTGGACTTACAGGACGCGTACTTCCATATTCCAATGTGTCGGAAACACAGGAAATTCCTGAGATTTGTAATGGGGCGGACTCACTACCAGTTCACGGTTCTTCCCTTTGGGCTAAAGACCTCCCCCAGAACTTTCACAAAATGCCTGGCCCCAGTAGCGGCCTGGCTAAGGAAGCAAGGCCACCACGTATACCCATACCTCGACGACTGGCTGGTAAGGGGATCCGCCCCAGCGTCGACCGACACAAGTTTGCAAGCCAACATGCAGCTTCTGCAACAGCTGGGATTTGCCATAAACTTCGAAAAATCCTCTCTGCGGCCATCGAACGTTGGTGTTCCTGGGGGCACAGTTCGAGACCCAGTTGGGGATAGTGAAGCATTCTCTCGACAGAACCTCAAAACTCAATCAGCTGGCGGGCCGACTACACCAAACCACCAGGCTCTCAGTCAGGAAATACGTTTCGGTCTTAGGGGCCATGGCATCCTGCATCCATCTGGTGGCAAACTGTCGCCTATTCATGAGGCCTGTCCAGGAATTCCTCGCGGACCGATGGACACAGGCCCAAGGATCGTGGTCAGACAAGATAACCATCGACGACGACAAGCTGCTGCGGACCCTTCAGTGGTGGCAGAGTTCCCACAATTTGAACAATGGTGTACCCCTACAGGAACCGGAGTTTCAGCGAACCATAGTCACGGATGCGTCCCTAACCGGATGGGGAGCTCACATGGGTACCCTTCAAACGCAAGGTCGCTGGTCTCCAACGGAGTCGCTCCTACACATAAACGTGTTAGAGCTCAGAGCAGTAGGATGGGCGTTGAAGGCATTCCTACCACACATCAAGGGATCGCGAGTATGAGTACTGACCGACAATACGACAGCCATGTTTTATTTGAGAAAACAAGGAGGGACGCGATCAAGAACTCTTTCCATAGAGGCCCAGAGAACATGGCATTGGGCATTGAAGCACAGGATTTCCATCGTGGCTCACCATCTCCCGGGAGTGAGGAATTCGCAAGCGGATTCCCTCAGCAGAAGCATGGCCCGGATACAAGAATGGGAAATGGACACACTTCAGCTGATGAAAGTGTTCGAGAAATGGGGTCACCCCGCTCTGGACGCTTTCGCAACCAAGGAGGACAAGAAATGCGAGCAATTCGCAAGCAGATGGCCTCAGGAGGGTTCCATGGGGGAGGCATTCTTCTTCCCATGGACGGACATGTTCCTTTATGCTTTTCCTCCGTTCCCCCTCATACGGAGGACAGTACAGTGGATACGCAGATACAGTTGCCGGGTAATTCTAGTGGCACCATATTGGCCGCAGCAACCGTGGTTCTCCGACCTGCTTCACCTGTCGCTGGAACATCCAATAGCGTTTCCGAGAGTCCCAATCCTTCTATCCCGGGACAAAGGCAGGATGTGGCATCACGACCCGGACAGTCTCAACCTTGCAGCCTGGCTCCTGACTTTTCGGAGTTCGGTGCTTTAGACGTTTCGGAGGATTGTCAAAAAATTCTGCAGGCGGCTCGAGCCCCTTCTACCAACAAATCTTACACCTATAAGTGGCGGAGGTTCTGTGAATGGTGTCGAGGACAGCAAGGCCTACAACCGTTGACGGTGACGCCGGAACAAATTCTACCTTACCTGCTTCTCTTGGCGGAGAGTGGTTTATCCTTCACATCGATAAAGGTGCACCTGGCGGCCATCTCGAGGTTCACGAGGAAGAGACAGTCGTCTCCTCTATTCAGCGACAGACTGGTGAAACACTTCATGAGGGGTTTATTTCGTACTTTCCCCCGGTGAAACATTTCCCTCCAACTTGGAGTCTCAACACAGTGTTGGCAGGCTTAATGAAACCGCCGTTTCAGCCTATGGCCACGTCGGATATGAAATTCATGTCGTGGAAGTTGGCATTCTTAATTGCTATCACATCAGCTAGGAGAATCTCGGAGCTGCAAGCGCTGATCGTAGACCCGCCATACTTGAGATTCTTTAAGGACAAGGTGGTCCTGGCAACTAATCCTACGTTCGTCCCAAAAGTTCCGACAGTGTATCACAAACACTCGTCCATTGTTCTCCCTACTTTCTTCGCAACCCCATCATCGGCAGCAGAAAAAGCTCTTCATACCTTGGACGTTAAGAGGGCTCTGAAATTTTACCTACATCGTACACAGGAACTCTGGTCTACTCGACAATTGTTCATCGCATATGGTCTGTCGACGAGGGGAAACGCAATCTCTAAACAAGGATTGGCTCGATGGGTCTCATCAACGATTGCGTTTTGCCACTCCAAGGCCGGAAGGCCGCTGCAAGGGCATCCTAGAGCCCATTCTACAAGAGCAACGTCCTCCTCAGCAGCATTGTGGGCAGGAATTCCGCTGACACACATGCCAGGCTGCGGCATAGTCAGTGCCCAACACGTTTACCCGCCACTACTGTCTTGCCAGGCAGCATGCGGACGAGATGCGGATGGGAAGAGCTGTCCTGCGCCATCTTTTTCAGTAAGGTAAGCTCCACGGTGTGGAGAGTCGGTTTTTTCTACCTTTTGATGACGGTATACTTTATGTGGGTAAGGTTATATGAGTTAACTTATTCATGCTGTACATATGCATTTTGTATTATGGTGAGGGTATATTACATTCTCACTGCCGTCTCAGATGTTACTGCTATACAATCTATTCTAAGCATGTGAATCCATGAAAGATCCAATGCTGGAGAAGGGAATAGTTTCTTACCTGTAACTCCATTTCTCCAGCATTAGTATATTTCATGGATTCACATGCGCCCGCCAACCTCCCCGGAATGCAATGTATTTGCTTGATAAGTTAACCCTTCCTACTTTGGAGGGGCCGAAATATGAAGGGGAGCCGCGGGGGCGGGCCTCTAATACTGGGACGGCCTACGGAGCATGCGTAGGCGGGTCCAAAAAGGACGTAGATAGGACACAAAAGTGTCGGAAGTTTTCCTATAGGAAAAGGCTATATATGTGTACCGAGGGTCCCAGTCTGACGACGGGGAATATTCTGAGCATGTGAATCCATGAAAGATACCAATGCTGGAGAAATGGAGTTACAGGTAAGAAACTATTCCCTTGTCCCGGGCAACCAGGTAAACAAGGGTATTTATTCAATTTACTTGTGCCAAAAAAAAATTTGACAATGCGCCCAGTATTGGACTTGCACCCTGCAAACAAGTATGTCAAGCCCCAAAAGTTTTGCATTACTTCGCTCCAAGAGGTAATCCCCCTCCTAAAAAAGGGAGATTATATGGCAACATTGGACATGAAAGATGCCCATTTTCATATTTCCATGTTCCCAGCGCACAGAAGATTCTTGCGCTTCAAGGTGGACAGTCAGCACTACCAGTTCAAAGTGCTGCCCTTCGGTATAGCCTTGGCTCCAAGGATATTCACCAAGGTACTGGCGGTGGTGGTGGTGGCGGCACACCTACGCAGGGAGGAAATCCCAGTGTACCCTTACCTGGGCGACTGGCTCATCACGGGGGAGATCCCAGTAATTTGCAGTTCCAACATCCAAAGAACGATCGACCTCTTCGAATTGGGTTTCTCAATCAACGAGAAAAAATCAAGCCTGGTGCCAAGCACCTCCAAACAGTTCCTAGGAGCTGTCCTAAATATGCAAGAGGGGTTGGCCTTTCCATCAGAGGAAAAAATTCAGAATCTAGTACTTCAAATTCCTCTATCAGCCCGGTCGCCAGATAAGGGTGCGCAAAGCGATGTGTTTGCTAGGCATGATGGCGTCATGTATTTACTTGGTCGCCACGCGCGCCTGCACACGTGACCCATGCAGGAATGGCTGGCGAAACAGTGGTCTCAAGCAAGTGGTCAGTGGGACAATCTAGTGGTCGTTTCGCCAACACTAGTACAAAGTCTTCACTGGTGGACAAGAGAGAACCTGTCAAAGGGGAAACCCTTTTACGACCCAGAGATACAGGCTGTAGTCATACAGACGCGTCACTTTCGGGGTGGGGAGCACACCTCATTCACCACACAGCTCGGGGTCTCTGGTCTCACGCAGTGGTCAAGAATCATCCATCTGCTAGAGCTTCTGGCAGTCTTCAGAGCGCTTCAAGCGTTCGGAGCCCACCTGTTGAACCTGTCAGTGCAGATCTTAACAGACAGCACGACAGCTATGTTTTACATAAACAAACAGGGAGGGACTCGTTCGCCAAATCTGTCCAAGCTTGCCCAGAAAATTTGGAAATGGGTAGTCAGACGGAACTTTTACCTCTCATCTCAACATGTTCCAGGGGATCTCAATTCACTAGCGGACGCCTTGAGCAGAGATCCCCTCCCAAAAGAACACGAATGGTGTCTACACGAAGAGGTCGTAGGAGACCTCTTCTCACAGTGGGGTTTCCTTACTATAGACCTATTCGCCACAAGCGAAAACAGGCAATGCCCAGGATTCACAGCCAGGTTCCCCGGGGAACGCCCTGTGGATGAACTGGTCAGGGATGTTTGCCTACGCTTTTCCACCCACTCCTCTGATGAGGAAGTTGGTCAACAAGATGCACAGCGAATCAATGACGCTCATCCTAGTTTCTCCCATGTGGGTACGACAACCGTGGTTCCCACACCTGCGCAGACTGGCAGTGTGCAAACCCATGAAACTCCCGTACTGCCACAACCTACTATCCCAGCACAGAGGACGAACAATTCATCCTTGACCCAGCTCAATGAACTTGACAGCATGGCTCCTGAAGTCAGAGTTTGGCCATCTCAATCTACCGCAGAGATGCATGGATATCCTAAAGGAATCTAGGAAACCGAACACTAGACACTGTTACTTTGATAAATGGGAGAGATTTGTTATTTGGTGCCAGAATAAAAACATCAACCCAGTTGATTGTACTCCTTCCAATATTGTCACCTACATGCTCCACCTGTTGGACGCAGGGCTGGTGTTTAATTCACTCAAGGTACACCTGGCAGTGTTATCAGCCTACACCACCTCCAATAACCAGGTGTTGTGGTGGAAAGTACCAGTGGTTAAAGCATTCATGGAAGGGGTTAAGAGACTCCACCCTCCAATTTATAACCCACCACCAGGATGGGACCTTAATGTGGTGCTTGCTCAACTCATGGGCCCCCATTTGAACCCATGCATAAAGCTAGTCTCAAACAATTGACCTCTAAGACTGCCTTCTTAGTAGCCATTACATCCATAAGAAGGGTCAGTGAAATTCAGGCTCTGAAGTGTCAGTGCAAATTCCTATCTTTCCAGTTCATAAGGATAAACTGGTTCTACGAACACACCCTAGGTTATCACCTAAGTTAATTTCAAAATTCCACGTTAATCAGTCCATTGAGCTACCGGCCTTCTTCCAAGAACCCCAAAGCTCTGCTGAAGTGAAACTACACACACTAGATGTGCAAAGAGGGGTCGTCTACTATGTAGACAAGACCAGACCGCTAAGAAAAACAGACCAACTGTTTGTCTCCGTAGCTACAGGCAGAGAGTGAGATTGCGTCTCTAAAGGCGCCATCTCGAAAGGGATAGTCAAATTTATCCAGCTGTTACCCACTTTCTGAAATAACTCTTTTTGCCAAGAGCCCACTCTACTAGAGGCACTGGGGCCACTCTGGCTTTCATTGCGAATGTACCCCTTGACACCATTTGCAAAGCAGCAACATGGAGCTCTATTCACACTTTTGCTCAGCACTACTGCATTGGCACTCATTCCAAGACAGATACTCAAGTGGGACAAGCGGTTCGAAGACACCTGTTTGCTCATGACCCTTCTCACATCCCACCTCCTTCTGTCACTTCTCGCTAATCTATGCACAGCATGTGATCTAAGCAGATTCCACAAGCCTCAGAAGGGATACAATACTCACCGTAATTGTATTTCTGATGCTTGTATCTGCTTAGATTCACATGTGCCTGCCCTTCCTGCCCTCTGAGAGAAGGTGCATGGATGCTTGTAGTCTTATCTATCTGCTTGGACAATCTGTACTCACGCTACTCCTCATGTCAGAAAAAATACAATCTGAGGGTTGTACACGCGTAAGGGATCATGGGTACAGTGGAAGTCACACTAGGGATAGTATTACTGGCACGCCCTATGTCGACGCCCATTTTCGAGTTTCGATACACTGTAATACTCTGCAGCTTCCACTAGATGTCGGCCTACGCACAGCATGTGAATCTAAGCAGATACAAGCATCAGAAATACGATTATGGTGAGTAATGTATCCCATATTCTTTTTAATACAAAGCTTTGGTCAGTGTTTCCTTGTACCCTAGTATTGTAGTCCTATTGTGTAAACCCTGAATACTGCTCATCTCCCTCTGAGTGTTCAGCCACAGCTACCAACTAAATCTTTGTGGTACAGACTGATACCAAAGGGGATTTATTGCTCATACCTATAATGTTAATCTTCTGTAGTGCTCCCTAAGGGAACTGCACAGGATTCTGCCTAACACCCAGTCAATCAAACAGGAGTGCGGATCCCATGGCAGGGGTCCTAAGACCCCTCCCTCACATCCTGCCTACCCAGACTTTCAGGCGCCTTAAGGATGGTTCTATGCCAAAGCCTGCAAAAAGACGGCGAACAAAGGGACCAAACCTGATTTGGCGCGCAGAGTAAAACGCGGGAAAGACTAAAGAAATTTCGAATAAACCCAGCCGGAGTCGAAATAAAATGTATTTGGTGAAGCGGGTTTATGTTCGACGCTAATAAAATAGCCTTAAACAATACCATGGTTATATGAGATAACCACAGTATGAAAAATAGGGTAGTTACCACTGCCACCAGCCAAGTCTTGATGAAAACGGAGCGAAACAGTGCTCCAAGAGAAACCGACAAAAAGGGATAAGAATGAACCCTTTTCAATATTCCATGTAAGATGGGGGTTGTACTGGGTCTGTGATTTAAAGAGGTTACATAAAGTTAATGGCAACTTTACATGTTTCTGGGAGACAGTAGTACGTCCCAGAAAAATGGAGTCAGTGGGAAGTCTCAAAGACAACCCTGTGTCACTGCACTGAAGGTGCTGTGTAACGCACATAAAAATGATGCTCACGGAGTAGGTGAGGCTCCAGAGCCCAAGATCACACAAATGGAAAAAACACACACCGCAAAACACATGTAAGAGTGGGAAAAAGGCTCCCACTATTACCAGGTGAAAAAAACTAGAAATCCAGCAAAGCTGCTGAGGGACTCATTAGGTAAGGGAATCAGCCATATATGAGAATTCTCCCTAACAGCGGATGAGGAGTTTATTAATTTATTGATAAACGAAGCTAAATCCCTGGCCGCATCTTTTATAATCTGTTCTGGACAGCTGTCGCCTTTACAATTCGAATGGATATCTTGTTGAAATTGTAACCTGAGTTATGGTCGGGGGTGGAAGGCAGAGTTGGACTAATTGAATTGGCTGAGGACAGTTGGAGTAGTTTTTCTGCTATTTTGGTCTGGAGTCCCGAAATTTTGTTGGAAAGCGCATTTTGAATACTCGTACACCAGGGTTTATCCTTAGTGCTGGTACCTATGTGGGGGGTTGTGGTTTTCAGATTGTCTAAGGATAGTGAATAGTTCCTTAGTGTTGGATCCTGCTTGATTGATTCAATTGTTATTGGTTTCTTTTTTGGTTCGGATGATCTCATATTTGTATATGGCGGTCGTATTGATAAGGTTGGTTTCGTTTTCTGGGGTTAGGAGATAATTTCCAGAGTGTTTCGAGTTTTTTTTCTGCACGGAATAGTTTAAGTTCAAGGGTGAACCTGGCGTTCAGATGTGCTCTGGGTTTACCTTTATGATTTGAGCAGTGCAATGGTGTCTTTAGCTTTAGTCATGGAATCATTGTAGGTGTCATCCAGTAGATTAAGGTCACTAGTGTCAGGTAATGCATTGAGGGTAGGGATAAACGGGTATTATGGCCTCGGCTGTAATACGTTTAATTCTGGTGAAACAAGGTGGTGCAACTGGAGGCTTTATTAACTCTGAGTTGTTAACATTAAGTTCTAGGGATAAGAGGTGGCGGTCAGACCATACAAGTGGTGTGGGGGTCCATGAGGGTGATGTTGTAATTGAGGTCTACTACCCAGTCAAGTATCCTTCCCTGCGCAACAGCGGGTAGGGTCCTCACTTGAAGGAAGCCTTGTTCAGTTAGTGCATTGGCTAGGGAGGTGGCAGGTATGTCATTGGGGTCATTGTAACCAAGGTTGATTTCCCCTAGGATAATGTTTTGTTTCGTGAGTTTGGTGTTAGCTGCTAATGAAGTTATGTCTTCCTCAAAAGATCCGGGAGGACCTGGGGGCCTGTATATAAGGTGGATAGTAATGATATTTTTAGGGGATGTTTGAAGCTTGGCTGAGAGGAGTTCACAAGATGACAAAGGAGAAGTGGCCAATCTCATGTCTAGTGTGGATTTGAAAATGATGGCGGTTCCTCCTCCTCGAGCGTTGGGTCTATCTGCTCTGATGATGGAATAGTTGTCTGGGACAGCTAAGGTAAGGGAAGGGCTTGCAGCGTCATGCAGCCAAGTTTCAGTTACAGCAAGGAAATCGAGGTTGTTAGTCAGAATGAGGTCTGCGATCTCAGTTGCGTGGGCAATGAGGGACCTGGCATTTAGAAGGGCTCCTTTTTATAGGTATTCTGTTTTTCCTTCTGGACGTGTTTCGGGGTGTTGTCCAATAGGTTCTTTAACTGGTTGAAGTGGGTTCTTTTGCATTTTTTTTTTTTTTTTGCTAATAGTCAGTGCAGCTCTTACTAGTGGAGTTGGGGTTGTTTAATTGGAAGGTTACAGTGTATCAGGAGTCTAGTGGCTAGTCTGTTATTGCGATCTGTTAGGTCTGGGATGGAAGTGGGGATACTTGTGCGTGGATGAGGCAGTTGAGAGGCAATGTCATATTTAACTCTGGGAGAGTTGAAGGAGAGTAATGGGGGGAGAAAAGAGGTAGGCTTAATCTTGGAATTAGTCTTTTGGATTCAATGCTGGAAGGAAGATGGTGGGTCTAATCCTGGGCTTCTGGTCGGGATGGTGCTTAGGCGAACCCTTGGGTTCAGGGTCTCTGAGGGGCTCCGACATGTGGCTAGGAGTTTGGCTAATGTTGAGCTTTGAAAAGGTGAGTATCGACGGAATAATGCAGAAGGTGCTGATCATGATGGGTTTGTTAGCTATCGTAAAACGGCTATTACAGAAGCAATATTTTTAGATGGTATAATCTAGATCAGCATAGTGTAGATTCATACATGGATTAATACATTCAAGCAGAATAAGCTATTTCGCAAATTAATCATGTGCAAGAAATGGGCTAGTATATTCCGGCAGAGTAGGCTATTTCGCAGATAATCACATATGCAAAAATGGGATTACACTGAACAGGAAGTTCGAAGGGATTGGTTCCTCTGACTTATTCCACATCTATGACAGGTAATCACCATAGCTGTGCTGCTTCAGAACATTTTCGGCTCCTGCGTCTATGACGTCGATACGCTGTCCTCGAGGGTTTCCACCGAGTCAACGTCACCGGATGTTATAAGTAGGACGCAAGACGCCCGTAGCCTCAGTTCTGTTTTTTCCATGAACGTGTTCCTTTCGGACATCTTGGCGTGCCTCTGTTCTTCTGATTCAGTTCTTCTTTGAACTTAGTTTGTGAAATTATCATTTCTTCTTCCCCGCGGCGGGATTCAAGAGGTGTCGGGACTGCGGTTCCAAGATGTCACTTAAGGGCCCGCACAACGTCTGCCTCTGGTGCCTCGGCGAGAACCACACCACCGATGACTGTGACGAATGCCAGTCTTTTACGTCAAAGGCCTTGCGGGAGCGAAAGAAGAATCTATCGATACAGAGGGTTTCCAAGCGCCGTAAGTCGAAATCCGCTGGGCTTTCGACCAACGATTCGAGGGGCGAGACTCTCTCATCGTCGGCGTAAGTCCAGGGGCTCTCGTTCCCGGAGTGGTTCCTGCCATTCCTTTGCCTCTTCGAGGCACTTGCGGAAGCGCCGTCACCGGTTGCTTTCCTCGTCCGAGGACTCTGCCAGGCAGCGGGTGGCTTTTCCTACCAAGCATTCCTCTCCTGCGGAATGGGATGCATTTCGTAAGGAAATGTTGGCGATTTTCGAGTCGCAGGGCTCCATTCCGTCCGCTCCTTCAGAGAAGCCGGCAATGAACGCGCTAGGGTCACCGTTCGCACTGTTTTGGGCTCGGGCGGTCGGCGCAATCACCAGGAACCTTTGAGGTCCCCGTCGGACAAGGTGGATCGTGCTAGCCATGCCCACGCCAGGTCCCGGTCCTCGACGCCCTCGAGACCAGTAGAGCCTGTGAGGTCTTCTAAGAGGATGTCAAAGCCATCAACGCCAAGTCCGTCAAGGGACTCTCTTGAGGCTGCGACTCCGAGGAAGTCATCGACGCCATTGAGGCCGTCGAAGGATACGCTTGGGGCACTGCCCTCGAGGTCTGTGTCGAAGCCATCGGCGCCACGCTAGACGATGCCGATTTTGTCGACACCCTCAATGCCTTCTTTGGAGGCTTTACCGGAAGTACCCCGTGCATCAGTGGAAACTCTGAGGAAGGCCCTGAAGAAGTCGGTCAGGCCTGTATTTGAGCCTTTTTCTGTGCCTTCATTAAGGGATTTATTCCAGCCTGTGTATTACATCTCTGAGGTGGATGAAGGGTCTGAGGATGGTTTGGTCCCTGATGACCTGTTATCTGGTCAGAGCCAGTTGGAAGACCTGTTTAAGTCTTTGCACGACACCAGTGGTCTCGATACCTACCCGGAGGTGGAGTTTGGCAGGCCTGAGCCTGGTATGCATGCTAAATCTTCGTACAGGCGACTATGTCGAGGGTGACGGAGTACTTGGGGTGGTCTGCGCTGTTAGGGAGAATTATGGCTAATTTACCCTCACCTAGCGAGTCCCCCAGCAACTTTGCTGGAGTTCTGGAGTTTATTTTTCTTCACTTGGTAAGAGTGAGAGCTTTTCCCCCACTCTTACCTGTGTTTTGCTGTGTGTTTCCATCTGTTTTTGTGAGTGTGGACTCTGAAGTACACCACTTCGGTAGCCCTTCTTTGTGTCACACAGCACCTTTTGCTTCCGAACATTGACAATATTGAAGTACTTTTGGCTCTGTTGAATCGTGAACTGTCTGACCGGGTGATCTTCGGCAACTGGCCTCAGCGTCTTTCGACCCTGGCACCGGCCCTTTGACTTTTGAACTCCTGTCCGAGTGTTTCTTGATTCTGCCTGCCTAACCAAAATATTGCCTGTGATTTTTGCCTCCAACTCCCTCTGGGTATCTCAGGTGCGAAGTGTGTTTTTGCCCCGGTAGCATTTCATGTCGCGGATACGTGTTTGTTTAGTAGACCGTAGACTGTCAAAAAGTGATCACAATCGTATTTGCGGTAACGTGTTTTGTGCCTACCACCGGTTCATTCCAACACAGGGTACTTACCTTGAGACTTACTGTACAAAGTGAATTGGTTAGTTGTAATATTTTTAACGTGTGGTTTTTATTGAAGTTTCATAGAAGTGTTGTGTTTATAACGAATGGTCTAAAAATAAATCTACTTATATTTTTCTACCTGAAACCTTATGTCAGTGTTTGCTTGAGTCACAGTAATTGTGGTCCCTTTGTGTAATCTCTGCTACTGCTCATATACTCTTGATAAGCCTGGCTGCTCCGCCACTGCTACCACTATGACATAGTAGTACAGGCTTGTACCAAGGTAAAACTTGTATCACCACCTGTAGTCTTAATTGTTTGTAGTGGTCCCTAAGGGCACTTCACAGGATTTTGCCTAACATGCGCCACCAGTGGATTTTCTGCAGGATGACTTCACAGATATCCTTGACCAAGGTCCGCCCACTGACCCGGTGCTGCCATTTCATACTGCTTTACAGAGAAGGGTGGCGGTGGCTTGGACTGCTCCGGAGAGTCTCCCGACTACACACCCCACTCCGTAGAGTTTGGTGGTGCAGGCGGCTACAGCCCCAGCAAAGCAGGCGTTGTACCCAACCATCCCTCCTGATGGGGACGACAAACGTTTTGATGGCTTGGCGAGGAAAGTGTTTTCTTCATGGGGTATGGCTTTGCAGGCAGCTAACTCTGTGTGTGCGCCTTAGCACGTTTCACTCACACTCTGTGGAATTGTCTCTTTGGCGGCTGAACATATTCCTGAAGGGGAGGAACTGGATGGTTTTCTTGCCCTTGTTCAGAATGGCAAGGATGCCATGTGTGAATCAATTCAGTCTGGTCTGGACATGGCAGACTGTGTCAGCCGGTCCATGATGCGCAGATTTGCGTGGT
This sequence comes from Ambystoma mexicanum, assembly GCF_040938575.1. Lineage (NCBI taxonomy): Eukaryota > Metazoa > Chordata > Amphibia > Caudata > Ambystomatidae > Ambystoma > Ambystoma mexicanum. Next base: position 674,644,298 of record NC_090924.1, on the reverse strand, counting down.
TGAGGAAGTCTGGGTTTGCTCCTGACGTACAAGCCTGGCTTCTCAACATGCCCTTTGATGGTGAACATCTTTTTGGCAGCAAGGCTGACGATAGCCTTGAGCGGTTGCAGACCTCCAAAGGTGCCGCAAAGTTGTTGAGCTCTGCAGTTCGCCATCCTCCACCTTTTCGTCCTAGGGGGACAGCAATGGAGGGGAGGTTCCTTTCGATACTACTCTTCCTTTGGTAGATCGAGGGGAGCTGCAAGTCAAAGGGGCCACCGTAGGAGTACCAGAGGTGGAAAACCAGGTACTCGAGGTGCCAAGGCCTCTCTGCCAGTTGCCTCAGCTCAATCATGAGGCCATGTCCCATGGTTCGCCGGTTTGGGGGAAGGCTGGTGCAGCATCTTGTAGATTGGCGTGCCATTACTTCAGATGTATGGGTTCTGGAGATTCTAGCCCACGGCTACTGTCTTCCTTTCCGGCAGAGGCCTCGCGACAATCCACCAGGGAATCTCTCTTTGAAGAATCCGGATCCGCTACTTGGCAGGAAATCAAATCCCTGCTGGAGAAAGGCTCCATAGAACTGGTGCCTGTAGCGGAGAGGAGCAAGGGATGGTATTCCCCATATTTTTTGATCCCGAAAAAAGACTTGGTATTGAGACCCATCATGGACTTACGTGGTTTGAACAAGGTCCTCAGGAAGGACAAGTTCAAGATGGTTACTCTGAAGTCCTCCAAGCCTTTCAACTTCAGGACTGGTTGGTGTCTCTTGACCTCAAGGACGCTTATATTCATGTGCCGATTCATCCAAAGCACAAGTACCCGAGGTTCGCGGTTGGTGACTCGCATTTTCAGTTTCGGGTCCTGTCGTTAGGATTTACAAAGGTAGCGGGCGCCCCTCTCTCGCAAGAACAGACATGATAACCTGTTCAGTGGTTATTAACCACTTGAGAGTTCGCAGCCACTGCTTTTACTCACTGTGCCTTTCACAGATGGGAAATATCCATTTGCATATCAGTCTTTGTCCTGCCCAGGGGCAGTCCAGCACCGAAATACAATGGCAACTCCAATCTGAACGAGAGTACCACCAGCAACCCCATACACGTGTTTCACCCTTGTTGGGGATCATCAGTGAGGTGAAGCTGATGCCTCTCTAAGCACAGTGAGAGGGAGACCACGTCTGGTTGCCCCCAGGAGACCTAGGGTTACCAATCCCAGGTTCCTTAACAAATAGTTTTACAAAGGTAGCGGGCGCCCCTCTCGCAAGAACAGACATGATAACCTGTTCAGTGGTTATTAACCACTTGAGAGTTCGCAGCCACTGCTTTTACTCACTGTGCCTTTCACAGATGGGAAATATCCATTTGCATATCAGTCTTTGTCCTGCCCAGGGGCAGTCCAGCACCGAAATACAATGGCAACTCCAATCTGAACGAGAGTACCACCAGCAACCCCATACACGTGTTTCACCCTTGTTGGGGATCATCAGTGAGGTGAAGCTGATGCCTCTCTAAGCACAGTGAGAGGGAGACCACGTCTGGTTGCCCCCAGGAGACCTAGGGTTACCAATCCCAGGTTCCTTAACAAATAGTTTTACAAAGGTAGCGGGCGCCCCTCTCTCGCAAGAACAGACATGATAACCTGTTCAGTGGTTATTAACCACTTGAGAGTTCGCAGCCACTGCTTTTACTCACTGTGTCGTTAGGATTGACCTCCACCCTGAGGGTGTCAGTGTATCTCAGGAAAGGGGGGATTCACGTCTACCCCTATCTGGACGATTGGTTGATCAGGGTGCGCTCTCCTGAGCTAGTCCTGGATCATCTGTCAGTCACCTGCCACTCCCTTCACAGGCTGGGCTTCCCCCTCAACTTAAAGAAGTCCCACTTGACGCCAACACAGCGGCTCCAGTACAACGGAGCAGTGCTCGACATATCCCTGGGGGTTGTGTTTTCCTCTCCAGGTGAGGGCTCATCACATTCTGCAGATGGTGAACAAGTTTCGACATGCCCAGAGTCTCCCGGCATTCGAGTTCTTGAGGTTGCTTGGCCTCATGGCATCCTGCATTCTCCTGGTGCCAGAGGCCAGGCTGTGGATGAGATCTCTGCAGTGGGCTCTCAAGATGCAGTGGTCTCAGTCCTCCAGCAGGATGTCGGATCCCGTTTAGGTGCCACCCTCGGTTGCCCAGGATCTTCTGTGGTGGGCCGTCGAAGGCAATCTGATGAACGGGGCTCCATTTTGGCTACCTTGGCCAGAGGTGACCATCGTGACGGACACATCCCTCACAGGATGGGGAGCTCATGCCAACGATTTGACAGTCAGCGGTCGTTGGTCTCCGGAGTCCAGACTCCATATCAATCTGTTGGAACTGAGGGCCGTCAGGCTAGCCCTGAAGGCTTTTCTGCCGTCTGTGCGGGGGAAGACTGTCCTGATTCTGATAGACAATACAGTGGCCATGCACTACCTCAACAAATGGGGGAGGAGGGGCAGGGTCTCGCCCTCTTTGCAGAGAGGCGATGCAGCTCTGGTTCTGGGCCATCCAGCAGGAAATTTCGATCTCAGCAGTTCCTCTGGCCGGAGATGTAAAAGCGGCGGTGGACGCTCTCAGCAGGCAGAGCACGGTCTCTCACGAGTGGAAGCTGGCTCAGGAGATTCTCCTGGAGATCTTCGCCCTTTTTCTTGTGCCATTCCTGTGGTTCTTTCTTTTTTGCTTTCGTTAGCCCACAAGGGCCTGTAAGTGGGTACCATTGAAGGTTAACTGGCGGCGCTGTCCACATTTAAGTGCTCGTCTGAGGAGTGTTCTTATTTTTAAATTCCTTTGATTTCTCAGTTTCTAAAAGCGCTCACTAATGTGTTCCCACCGTCACCTTTCCAGGTGCCCGGTTGGGATTTGAACCTGGTTCTTAAATTCCTCATGGGAGTTCTGTTTGAGCCTTTACATTCTTGCCCTTTGAGACTGTTGACCTTAAACTGTATTTTTAGTTGCGATAACTTCCGCTTGCAGAGTGAGTTGCAGGCATTTTCTGTTAAGCCACCCTTCAGTGTTCCATAAGGACCAGGGTTCTTTACTTCCGAAGGTTGTGTCGAAATTTCTTTTAAGCCAGAAGGTCATTCTTCTGGCGTTCTATCGTCCTCCGCATCCTGGTAAGGAAGAGAAGAGGGTCCATAGGTTGGATCCTAGGAGAGGTTTAAGTTTCTACATCTCACGCATGTCACGGGTCAGAGTGGACGATCAGTTCGCTGTAGGATACGCTGGAAGGCGTTCGGGACAAGCTGTTACTAAACAGATTTTGTCTAGATGGATTATCTTGACAATGTTAGCGCTTGGCGGGTAAGGAACCTCCGGTAGGCTTACGGGCCCATTCTACTAGGGGTGTAGCTGCCTCTACTGCTCTGCAGAGGGGTGTCCCCATTTGTAACATTTGTGAAGCAGCCACATGGGCCTCTGTCCATACTTTTGTAAAACGGTACTCCCTGGATTCTATCCATGGGCAAGATTTGGCCTTTGGCAAGACAGTCCTCTATTCTGCAATTTAATTGGGCATTCTAAAATTCTAAATTCTTTTCCCACCTCCTTACGTTGGTACTGCTTTGGGAGTCTGTCATAGATGTGGAATACGTCGGAGGAACCAATCCCTTCGAAGAACAAGTTACTTTCTTACCTGGTAACGTTCTTTCGATGGGATGTTCCGACAACGTATTCCACATCACTCCCTCCCTACCTGTGCTTCTACAGAATTTATGCGATTGCAGCCTTCGTTTCCGCAAGGCTTTCTGTAGCCATTCCGGCAAAAGATTGGTGCCACACGTTCTGGGGAAAAAACTACAACTGAGGCTACGGGCGTGGTGCGTCCTACTTATAACATCTGGTAACGTCGGCTTGACAGAGGCCCTCGAGGACAGCGTATCTACATCATCGATGCAGGACGCAGACGCCGAAGATTTTCCAAAGCAGCACAGCTATGGTGATTACATGTCATTGATTTTGAATAAGTTGTCGGAACATCCCATCGAAAGAATGTTACCAGGTAAGAAAGTAACTTGTTCTTCTCAAGTGTACTTAAATGGGCAATAGTTTACCCAGGGACTCGACTAAGAGTTAGTGAAGGGAGTGAGTTTGTCTATTACGTCCGTCTGGAAACGGTTTGGCAAGACATGTAGGAGGGCCAACATGGGACAGATCTTATGCTGGCATGCGGCCTAGACAGTGAGGCGTAGTAAGTAGGCGTAGTAAGTAGTAAGTAGAGAGCAAGTAGTGCCCAACCTATGGTCAATTGTGTTTTCGACAAGAATGCAGAGTGCATGCAGCGGCACGCTAACCATCAATTATACACACAGGTCCCGTGATAAACTACTGTGTGTAGAAAGCAATTAACAAGGGTGCATTTGATATAGGGCTTTGCGTAGTGATACAGAAATGTACAACACGGTGCTAGGCGCGGACGCAAGGTTACACGGCATACATGTCTGGTAGCGTCATCAGGCACAGGTAATTGAGCTAGAGGAGATGAATACAGTGGTCATAGTAATACATCTACATCTGACAAGGTCAGGACAATTCTAATACAATTGTAGCTCTTACCGAATCGTTCTACAGATATAGGAATCTAAGGTGTGCAAGTCCAAGCAATGTGGATAGTATATTGGGCTTAGTCTGGCTCTGGCCTTTGGCAGTTCTGGACAGGCACCTTATACGAGGTACCTTAACGAAGGTGCCGGCTTCCGCCTACCGGTCAGCTTGTGGGCTGGAAAAAGGCAGTAGGCACCGATCGGCGATGCCATATATTTTTTCAAAATGGTGGCATTCAGCAAGACGTGCACATCGCCATTAGTGAGGGTCAAGGCTGCACGTGCTAAATACACAGATCGCATACAGGAACTGTCGCTGGTTGTAATTTGCATAAATAATATGCCAAATCACTCGGGAATTGCGGCAGGCATATGTATAGAGATAATAAGTAATTGTGGATTGGCTTCAAATAAAGCAAATTCTTGAGGTGTTTTTACCAATATAGCCCGTAGGCTTACCTTAGGAGTCGACGGACTCCATACTGCTCCTGCAGCACACATTGATGAAGGGAGAGCTGATGGTCGAGAAGCAGTGAGGAGTAAGTGAGGTAAGGGGAAATAAGCTGGAGAATCCGTAGATGGAATTAACAGGTTTTAGATATGGAGGTGGTGTGTTTGGCGTGGGATGGTGCGATGTCCAATGTGCATCACAGATTCTTTTATCAAGTTTGTCGTTGCCAGTGCGGGTCCTAGGGATTGTGGCCATGTAATCAGTTGGGGAAGGAGCGCTGTTTACCCGCAGACTAGTATTTCAGTTTTCCCAGGGTTGTGGATGAGGTGGTTTGTCATCCAGTGGTCAATATCCGAGATGAATGATGACTGGTTCTGACTGTTGGAGCCTTGAGATTTTGGGACTTTAAGGATGATCTGGGTGTCGTCTGCATAGTTGTAGCAAGTAAGATTGTAGGAGTGGATGATTGCGGGCAGGGGTTGTAGGTAGAGGTTAAAGATTATGGGAGATAGGGATGCTCCTTGTGGGACCCCTTTTCTTACTGGTCGTGAGGTGGTGAACTCGTGGCGGTTCATGATTTGTGAGCTATTTGAGATGAAAGTGGAGATAGATGAGGGCTGTGTTTTTCATTCCTAGTGTTTGTAGCATGTGTAGTAGGATAATGTGATTGATGGTATCGAAGGCTGCAGAGAGGTCAAGGAGTACAGCGCAGCCTCCTGCGTCAGCTGTTCATACGCTTATGTCCTGTCCCCTTTCCTGCATACTGCATGGTTTCCCTTCAAGGGACAGGAGATGAAACCTTTTTCACCAGAAAAACCTTCTTCCCCATTAAATTTAGAGGTGCGCGGGTGTGCGGCCCAGGGCGCATGCGCTGACCTGACTCCGCTCTCGGGCGCCACACCTCGGTGTCCTTTTCCACGGGAAGGCGCTGAATTCACCAATACTCCTGGGTTTGGCTTTGGCCATGTAATTGCACGCGCAGATACTTTGTCTTTTTTGTCTTTATCATTCAGGTGCTTGGTCCTCAAGCGTCGCGCTCCTCCCCGGCGCATGTCGACTTCCACAGGGTTCAGCAGGTGTCTATCCTGCAACGGGCTCTTCTCAACTTCAGACACCCCCGCCCTCTGCCTACGTTGCCTTGGCCCAGAGCACGGTTGGCAAGCTTGCACAGTGTTTTGCTTGCTGTCCTCGAATGCATTGAGGAACAGGCTAACCAGGTGGGGGCAGCTCTTACAGAAGTCTCCTCCAGAGGACCTCAAGAACTTTGTGAAACATTGAACCAAGCCCAAGGTAGGGGCTGCTAGTCTCCATAGCACCCCGCAAAGGAGACTCCTTCCCAAGGACTCTCCTTTGCGGGAGGGACCGGCCAGGCCCTTCTACCAGCAATTGCACCGAGGCGGCTGCAGCTACTGGCCGAAGGATCCTTGGATCCTCCTGGTGACCGTGTTGAGGGACCAGAAGGTTCTTTAACTGGGTCCTCACCCGAGGGACTCTGCCCTTGTACCAGCCTTATAGCCAAGGGGCTATGCCCTAGTACCAGCAGTACGTGCGAGGGGGAGCTTAAACGCAGCTCTACCGACCCCTGGGTCGAGGGTGTCCCACCTACCAGGCCTAGGCCCGAGGAGCAGGGTAGGCCTTGTGATCCACACACAAGAGTCTCGGAGGAGGCTGGGCCCAGCAATAAGTCACAGACGCGTGGCAGGCAGCTTGACAAGATGCCTGCCGCGCCGGATGGTGGCACCCATCCGATGCCATTCCAGGAATTTGGCGAAGGAGTGTCAAGGTGGACTGGCCTCAACAAGGTGCGTGGTCTACAGCCTATCCCTCTTTTGCTCAGGGCAGCTTTCCTCTGCATCCATAGGTGCAGGGTGTGCAATGGCTCCAGCAGCTCCCATCTATCCCGTCGGCACCCCCTGCCACCTCCTCGGCCTGTGAAGAGGGGCTCGTCGAGAGGTACCTCTGCCTCATGGTCACCTCGGATGGGGGTTATCCTTAAAGACGCCATTAGGGAAGTCCTTGCCACAATGCTAGCAGCACCACAAGCACCTCTGCCGGTGCCCCAGGTCCCGCGGAAGCCGCCTCCCCCGACTCATCAGGCGGCTCCGTATCAGCTTCTGCCGCCCCCTCAGCCTCCGGCCGCAGTCCCTGTACCCCAGCCTCTAGTGCCAACTACTCCTCCTCCTCCACTGGATCCTCTTGATACAGATGACGAGGAGGATCCGGACACGCCATCCTCAGCCAGGGTCTTCCACAAATGTCTTGCTGGGCAAGTGGAGTTTCTGGGCCTGCCCGAGGTCGAGCAGCCGGCATAGGGGGTGTTGGGTAGAATTCTCATTCAATGGCTAATTTCCCTTACCTAGTGAGTCTCTCAGCAGCTTTGCTGGATCTCTGGAGTCATTTCTTTTCACTTGGTAAGAGTGTGAGCCTTGCCGCGGATATGCCTATCTTTAGTAAGACCGAACAGTCATTACTGTCAAATAGTGATCGCATATGTATACCCGGTAACGTCTTTTGTTTCACAACACTAGTCTGTTAAAACATAGGATACTTACCTCGAGTTATATACCAAGTGAATAGGTTGGTTGTAGTGTATGTTGCGTGTGGTTTTGAATTAATAGAAGTATTGTGTTTATAACGAATGGTTTAAAAATAAATGTACTTATATTTTCTTTTACCTGAATCCTTGAGTCAGTGTTTGCTTGAGTCACAGTAATTGTGGTCCCTTTGTGTAATCTTTGCTACTGCTCATATACTCTTGAGATAAGCCTGGCTGCTCCGCTACTGCTACCACTTTAACATAGTAGTACAGGCTTTTACCAAAGGTGAACTTGTATTACCACTTGTAGTCCTAATTGTGTGTAGTGGTCCCTAAGGGCACTGCACAGGATTCTGGTCAGTCGACGCCTGGACACCAAGTACAGGCAGATGGAGGGGGATACACTCTTGCGCTCGTCCCATCCTCAGCCACACTCCTCGGTGATCGCTGCGGCATCACTATACTCCAAGCCTCAGTCGTCCTGAGCCACCACCTCCTCTGCTAGGCAAGGAGAAGATCTTGGAGGCATACAGCAAGAAGCTCTATCCCAACGCGTCCTTGCATCTTTGTCAGGCCAACACAGACGCCATGTTGGCTGCCACCAACCAAAGATAATGGCAGGAAATTGCAGAAATTGCGGGGCTAGCCGAGTCCAAGCTTGTGGCGCATGACCTCATGCAATCCACCGTGGACCATATTGACACATGGCCGTGCCATCTGTATCGCCACAGACATGAGAAGGGCAGCCTTGCTCCGGGCAACAAAATTCAATCCGGATGTCCAGCAGCGCATATTAGATCTTGCACTCCTCCACGGATGAAGAGCTGGACAAGAAGAAAAACAGCTCACAAACTTACAACTCTTTTTCCATCCTGACAAAGACCACTGTTGGGGAGAAATCTCTCTTTAGGCTGAATTTCCTAACCTAGTGAGTCCCCCAGCAGCTTTGCTGGATTTCTGGAGTTTGTTTTTTTCTCCTGCCAAGAGTGAGACTCTTTTTCTCCCACTCTTGGACATGATTTATGGTGTTCTTTTGACTGTTGATGTGTTTTATGCGCTATGGGGTCCTTTACTCCATAGGGTCTCATGTGTTTTTCTTATGTGTGTTACACAGCACCCTCCGTGCAGTAACACAGGGGTGTCATAGTGACACCCCACCATAGACTCCATACCCTGGGACTGACTACGGTCTCCCAGGGTATGTAAAGTCACAATTGGCTTTACTAGTCCCAAATTATGAACAGAAACCAGTACAAACCATCCTATTGTGGACATACTGGTTGGGGCAATTCGATTGCCCCGGGGTCTGTTAGTCGAGGGGGCACCTCTCCGTCCAGCCCTGATCGAGTTTTGGCTGGTGGCAGTGGATACTACTTTTTATATTCGACCGCTAATATATCCCTATGGGATTTTCCCATTGTTCGAAGCTACCAACTTTAATTATTTAATTCTCATCGCCTCGGAACATACCACCGGTTTATTTATTTAATATTCGCCGATTGTTATTTTTTTGCCAGGACTCGATTCCCGAGCCCTTTGTTCCACTTTTTGGCGGGCTTCTCCACAGGGGGTGTGGAAGGGGGTATAGGCATCATGGACTGAGTTACCTTGGTAACTCAAGTCGCACTCTTGTGTGATTGGCCCAAGTGGTGAGCCGGCCGTCTCACCACTTAGCTTGTTTGATTGACAGCTAGGCTGAGTGAATGGTGGTGTGCTGCATAAAAGCAGAGCTTTGGGGACTGGAACTTCAGAAGTAGCCACAGGACCTGAGAATCTGACAAGGGAGAAGCTGAGCCGACCTACGACAACACCACCGGTGGAGCCCTGCGGAACCGACTCACCACTTCCCGTCGACAGAGAAGATCTCCCCGCTGGAGAGGCTTCTTCCCCTGACTGGTGGGCACAACCAGTTTACCTTTTCCTCGCATCCCAGGACGTCTTGTGGTCGAATTGCCCGTGCCAAGCACCCCGGCAACCGGATAGCCACTTACCAATGGACCGCGAATAAAAGGACCGCTCCTTTTACCTTAGAACTCTGCGGCTGGTTTCTTCCCTGGCAGTGCAACGGACTCCTGTCTTCCTCCCTGACAAGATCCTCTCTTCCCCCGGACGAAGCACCGACTTGCATCCGCTGCCAGGAACAACTGCCCCCGCTGGAGTATTCTCACCACTTTAAGGTACCGTGTCCGCCAGGCCTCCCTTTCTAAAGATTGCTACAAGGTAATAATAATCCCTTAACCTTCTGGACTGGGCTGGCCGCCTTGACCTTCTAACTGGTCCCTTTCTTTTTGTCCAACTCTTTTTGAACCTTTGCAAGACTCTTGTGCACTTCAACCGTGTGACCTTGGACACATTTCGTTCTGATCCTCTTAAAGTGGATCCGGCCTACTTCACGGTTTTACTTGCCTTCTTCTCTTGTTTTGTTCTTGGGAAAGTGTTGGGATCTGTTTCAAATTATACTCTGCTTTTCTCTCCCTTTTTAAACGAATTATTAGAGTGCCATCTTCATTAAGCGCTCACCGCTCTCTGAAAATAAGTGGGGCTTTACTTAAGACTTGTCTAATCTTCTAAGGGAGTGTATATCTTTTAGTGACCGTGTTGGGACAGCAACTCTTCTGGTGGAGATCCGGTCGCTCGTAGAGAGCCAGGCAGTGGAGGAAGTCCCTGCAAGGGATTTTTGCCATTCAGACGAACCAGGTGAGCCTGAGAGTTGTGCTGGACCTTTCCACCCTCAACTTCTCCTTAACCCTGCAAAAATTCAAGATGGTTACGCCAGCTTTTATAGCAGAGAAATTGTGCAAAGGAGACTGGATGTGCTCCCTGGGTCTGAAGGACGCGTACCTACATGTCCCGATTTGGCAGCCCCATCGTTCTTTGCTATGGTTCAGGATCATGGTCTACCATTTTCAATACAAGTTCCTTCCTTTTGGACTCAACTCGGCTCCCAGGGCCTTTACCAGGTTCATGAATGCGGTGACAGCCCTCCTCAGAGCGCAGGGCCTCCACATCTACCCATCCCTAGACGATTGGCTCGTCAGGGCTACATCTCCGGAAGCGGTTCACCACTCTTCCCATGCCCTTATGAACATACTGCACAATCTAGGCTTCTCGCTCAGTCTCAAGAAGTCACAGCTGCTGCCAACGCAGACTCCGGCATTCTTGGGCCTCATCTGGGACACATGCTCCGAAAAGGTATTTCCGCCGGAGGACAAAATCTCGGCCATCAAGAGGGCCTCCACCCACTTCCTCAATAGAGAAGTGACCTTGGCATGGTAGTACAAAATTCTCCTGGGTCTCTTGGCAGCGGTCCTATTAGCAGTCCCGCACACAAGACTGAGGATGAGGAGGATTCAGCTGCACTTCGCGGCCTCATTGAACCAAGAGCAGGGCTCTCAATCCGAGATGATCAACGTTCATCCACCCGGACCTAACGTGGTCGTCCAGGGACTGCAACCTACGGACGGGCAATCCCTTCCGCTTGCCCACGCTGCAGGCCACAGTCGCCACCGATTCCTCGCTTGAGGGCTGGGGAAGCCTCCCTGGACGATCTCTCGGTCCACGGCACCTGGACTTGACAGGAGCAGGAATACCACATCAATTGGCTAGAGCTGAAAGCCATCTGGTTGGCGCTCAGGGCATTCCTACCACTTATCAGGAAGTGGAGATGCTCAGCAGGCTGGGAGCGGCCAATTACGAGTGGCAGCTAAACAACCTCATTATTCAGCAGATGTTCAACAGGTGGGGTCATCCTCAGGTGGATCTTTTTGCCACATGGCACAACAAGTGACCTCAGTTTTCCTCCTGGCAGCGACAGGGCCCGGCTCCCTAGGCGACGCATTTCACATTCAGTGGAACGGCATGAATGCTTATGCCTTTCCACCCACGCCACTTATTCAGAGTAATTTGAAAAATCAAGGAGTCTCGCCAACTCAACATCATTCTAATGGCTCCATGGTGGCCAGCAAGGCCATGATTTTCGGTGCTGCTCAGCCTCTTGGAGATGGACCCGATTCACCTCCCGACGGGCCCAACACATCTTCTGGCACAGCTGGGGGGGGGGGGGAGAGGAAGAGTCATCCAACCCACGCCACAGAAACTAGCCCTCACAGCGTGGTACCAAAATAGGTAACGCTGCGGCACCTCAGCCTCTCACAGGCTAATCTGGAAATCATGCGGGGTGCAAGGAGCAAGGCTACCAGGGCCCAGTACAAAAGCAAATGGACCAGATTGTGCCACTGGGCAGACTCCAAAGAAATCGATCCTCTGGCATGCACTTGGGACGACGTGCTCTTTCTCTGTGCACCTCGCCCACTCTGGCGTGCAGGTTGACACCTGCTGTATGCACCTCGCAGCCATCAAAGCTTACAGGAACTCGGAGGAAGGTATCGTCTCCTCCTCCAATCCTATCGTCAAACAGCTGATGGTCGTCGCAAGACTCTACTCGCCCGTCAAGAGGCCGCAGCCAGTGTGGGACCTCAACATAGTCTTGGGCGCCCGGGTGCCCAAACCATTCGAGACAATGGCGTCTGTGGACTTCAGGCTGGTCACCATCAAGGCGGCCTTACTAGTCGGCCTCACCTCGGCTCATAGTCAGTGAAATCCAGGCGCTGGTCGCCTCCGAACCATATACTACCTTTCACAAGGACCAAATAGTCCGGCGGACACACCCAGCATTTCTGCCCAAGGTGCTGTCTGCTTTCCACTTGAACGAGGAAATGGTCCTTCCGTTTTTTGCCGATCCCAAGGACGAAGCACAGAGTGCTGCACTGCCTGGATGCCGGGCGTGCCCTGAAATTTTACTTGGACAGGATCAAGTGCTTTCCGAAAATCGGGACGCCCTGTTTCTCCAGCATTGGATCTTTCATAGATTCAGATGCTTGAATATTCCCCGTCGTCAGACTGGGAATCCTCGGTGATAAATTAAATAATAATAATAATAATAATATTTTTATATATGTGTGTGTGTGTGTGTATATATATATATATATATATATATATATATTTCTGAGGCTTGTGGAATCTGCTTAGATCACATGCTGTGCATAGGCCGACATCTAGTGGAAGCTGCGGAGTATTACAGTTTGTTTTTCGAAAGTCGAAAATGGGGCGTCGACACAGGCGTGCCAGTAATACTATCCCGAGTGTGACGTCCACTGTACCCAAGATCCCTCACGCGTGTAGGATCCTCAGATTGTTTTTTTCCGCCATACTGGTCGGAAGCATCTTGCGGAGTTCCCTGGCCTTAGCCATACTTTTGCTGTTATTATAATTATAATTCTTATTCATTCCCTTCCCCACCCCAACGTCGACGACGGCTGGAGAAGTCATTGACCGTCGACTGCTGCACGACGGATCTGGGCCTCGGAAGGCCGCTGGCCTCGGCCCGGGCCTAGTAGGCCGCTGGCCTCGGCCCTTACAAGTAGGGAGAGTGGGGGGTGGTACATACTCTTCACTCTTGATATATAGTTACATTTTATATATTCCTACACTTAGCAGCCCGCTGCCTTAAGGTGCGTATGGAGGGTACCCCTTTTCAATTCTGCCCCAAGTGCAATCGCAAATACCCTTGGGTCGACAGGCACGCCACGTGCAATCTCTGCTTGCCGAGGGATCACCCCGAAGCGAACTGCAGAGCGTGTAGTAGGTTTAAACCTAAGACACTTAAGGACCGTTCGACAAAGCGTTGGGCCCACCACGCCAGGCAGGAGGCCATGGCAGCGGAGGGCGCCTTCAGCGATGGCAGCGATGCCGTACTTTCGGACGGCGAGGGCACTACGGCGTCGAAAGACAGCCGACGAGCGCAGGTCCCCGACTTCGGAAGGTCGTCCGGCAGGGCGGCTATGGGGAAGACCCCCGGCGACGCAAGCGCTACACACCTAACACACACTAAACACACTAAGACCAACCGGACCTCGACGACGTCGACTTCCCGGAAAGAGGCACAAAAAGAACGGTCCGACTCGGTGTCCTCTGGGCGCTCTCGATCGAGATCGCCTCACGACGCAAGGCAATCATCCACTCTTGCCAAGAGTGCCTCGCTACACACATTAACGGAAGTTCGATCGTCGGGAGACGAAGACGACTTCCACCCCCAGGCCGCGCTCCAAGATACCGAGACCGCGGTTAACACCAGTGAGGCCCCACGCCCGAAGCACACAGATACCTCTCCAGACCCTCGGCGCCAGGCGTCGGAAGTCTCTGGGGCCTCCAAGGGACAGGGAAAACATTTTTCCACGCACTGGGAGGGGGGGAAACAGCGGAAAGGACAGCCTTCCACTCCTGTAAAGCCATCCTCTCACCCTAGGCAGACAAGCAAACACAAGTCTACCCTTGAAAAGTCCCTTAAATCATCACCTGCTAAAGTAATACCCTGTTCCAGGGAATGGTCCAGTGAAGACATAGACAGGGTTATGTCTAGGATGTCTTCCTTGGCTGATTTTTATGATAAGAACCCAGAACACTTTCTTTCATATAACCCTCAAGGGGCCACACCCTCAGGCTCCTCCGATCCTATCCCGCTAAGTAAAAAGCCCCGGTTCGAAAGACCTGAACCCTTCGAGGTTCAGCCTTACTCCACTCCATATTCTACTCCACTCCCCAGTTACCAGGGACAGGTTTTCCCTGAAGAGGACCAGGAGTTTGACATTATGGAAGAACAAACCGGGACAGATTACTATGCAGAGGATGAGGACCTGGAGGAGGGAGAAGATGCGCAGGAAATTTACAGAGTAGATTCCCCAGTACAAAGCGAAGCCCCAGTTACTGACTCTCCAGTTGATAACCAGCCCCTCCTTAACGAGGTTCTCGCTCGAGCAGCGGAACACTTCCACATCGACACCCACGGTGTACAGGAGGAAAGGGACTTCGCGGAGGAGTTTGTAGGAGAGAGTAGACCGGTCGCTCAGACCATCCCTATCCTCAAATCCATCCAACGAAGAATAGATTTTTCCCTGGTGAATCCGAACCTCACCAGAGCTGTCAACCCCAGAATTGAAAAGATTTTCCGGGCAGCCCAGTCTGACCCTCTGTATATAAGGGGACATCTTAAACCAGATTCCCTAGTGGTTACCAACAGTAGAAAAAGGGCTGGCACGCCCTTATCTTCATCAGAAGCTCCTCCCGACAAGGAGAGCAAAAAACTTTACGGGTTTGGCAGGAAGGTAGCCTCAACGTCCGCCTACCAAGCAAGGATTGCGAATTCCACCACCCTGTTGGCTAGTTACAATTGCCATTAATGGGAAGAAGTCGCGGCGCTCATTGCCTCTGCTCCAGAACCGTTAAAGGGCCAGCTGGCTCGGATCTCGGCAGAGGGGAGAGCCGTGTCTGGTTGCATTTTAAAAGCAACTTTCGACGCCGCTGACAACGCAGGGAGATTGATAGCAGAAGGTACTGTTATCAAGAGACATGCGTGGTTACGGCAGTCGGGATTCAAGACAGAAACCCAGGCTTCTTTAATAGACAAGCCAGTGGAACCCGACCTATTGTTTGGGAAAGCGGTCGAAGACGCACTTAAAAATGCCAAAGATGAATATGAGACTCTCAAATCCCTTGGCCAGCTTACCAACAAACCCCCTAACCAGAGGGGGAACAGTAATTTTCGTCGCCCACGCGGCCAAAATTCACAAAGAGGCAACTATGCCCAGGGACAGGGTACACAATGGAATAACAACCAGCAGTCTACCCAGAGTTACGGCAAGGGTAACAAGAGAGGTCGTGGAAGAGGCAGAGGCAGCCCCAACAAGGGAGGTGGCACGCCTCCACCAAAACAGTGACGCTCAGTTCAGGGTCCCTTGCCACGCAACCCCAGTAGGGGGACGCATTTCCACCTTCACCCAGGCTTGGGAAGGGATCACCTCAGACAGATGGGTGCTGTCAACAGTATCCGCAGGATATTGTATAGAACTACTGCAGCGTCCCCGGAACCATCCTCCACGACAAAGAGTGCACTCCCTAGAGCATCAAAGGATCCTTCTCGAGGAGATCGCCATTCTGCTAGAAAAGGACGCGATAGAACTCGTCCCAGGACACCAGGTAAACAAGGGTATCTATTCAACTTACTTCCTTGTGCCAAAGAAAGATTTGACAATGCGCCCAGTATTGGACTTACGGCCTGCCAACAAGTATGTCAAGCCCCAAAAATTCCGTATGACCACGCTACAAGAGGTAATCCCCCTCCTAAAAAAGGGGGATTACATGGCAACCTTGGATATGAAAGATGCTTATTTTCATATTTCCATGCTCCCAGCGCACAGGAAGTACTTGCGCTTCAAGGTGGACAGCCGCCACTACCAATTCAAGGTACTGCCCTTCGGGATAGCTTCAGCACCAAGGGTATTCACCAAGGTACTGGCGGTGGCGGCTGCACACCTACGCAGGGAAGCAATCCCGGTGTACCCTTATCTGGACGACTGGCTCATAACGGGGGAAACCCCAGGAATTTGCAGGTCAAACATTCAGAGGACTATCGACCTCCTCCACGAATTAGGCTTCTCCATCAACGAGAAAAAGTCAAGTCTGGTGCCAAGCACCTCAAAACAGTTTCTAGGAGCTATCCTAGATACTCAGAAAGGATTGACCTTCCCTTCGGAAGAGAGAATTCGGAATATACTTCTGCAAATTCCGTATTATCAGTCAGGTCAACAGATAACAGTACGCAAAGCTATGCGGTTACTGGGCATGATGGCGTCATGCATTTACCTGGTCCTCCACGCACGTCTGCGCATGCGTCCCATGCAGGAATGGTTGGCGAAACAGTGGTCTCAGGCAAGTGGTCATTGGGACGATCTAGTGGTCGTTTCGCCAACACTCGTACAGAGCCTACACTGGTGGACAAGAGAGAATCTCGCAAAGGGGAAACCCTTTTACGATCCCGAAGTACAAGCCGTGGTGACTACAGATGCATGCCTGACTGGGTGGGGAGCTCACCATCTCCACCACACAGCTCAGGGTCTCTGGTCTCACTCAGTAGCCAAGAACCACATCAATCTGCTAGAGCTTCTGGCAGTATTCCGAGCGCTAAAGGCGTTCGAGCCCCATCTACTGAACTTGTCGGTGCAGGTCAGGACGGACAGCACAACAGCCATGTTCTATCTGAACAAGCAAGGGGGGACTCGTTCGCCAAATCTGTCCAAGCTTGCCCAGAAAATATGGATATGGGCACTCAGACGGAACATCTTCCTGTCATCGCAACATGTTCCAGGGGAGCTCAATTCCCTAGCGGATACTCTAAGCAGAGACTCCCTCCCAGAAGAACACGAATGGGTCCTTCACAGAGACGTAGTAGAAGATCTCTTCTCTCAGTGGGGTTTCCCCACTATAGACCTATTCGCCACAAGCGAAAACAAACAATGCCCAGGATTTGCATCCAGGTTCCCCCAGCCAGACTCCCAAGGGAATGCCCTGTGGATGAACTGGTCAGGGATGTTTGCGTACGCTTTTCCACCAACTCCTCATCAGGAAGGTGGTGTACAAGATGAACAAGGAATCGATGACGCTCATCCTAGTTGCTCCCATGTGGGCAAGACAACCATGGTTTCCACACCTACGCAGGATGGCGGTGTGCGAACCCATCAGACTCCCAGCCTGGTACAACCTACTGTCCCAGCAACAGGGTCAAACAGTGCATCAGAAACCCAACTCTATGAACCTAGCAGCATGGCTCCTGAAGTCATAGAGTTTGGACATCTCAAATTACCACAGAGGTGTATGGACATTCTAAAGGAGTCCAGGAAACCAAATACAAGGCACTGTTACTTTGATAAGTGGAAAAGATTCGTTATCTGGTGCCAGAATAAACAAATCAACCCGGTTGATTGCACTCCTTCCAACGTTGTAACATACATGCTCCACCTGCTGGATGCAGGGTTGGTTTTTAACTCGCTGAAAGTACACCTGGCAGCCCTCTCGGCTTACACCACATCCCATAACAAGGTCTCGTGGTGGAAAGTACCAGTGGTTAAAGCCTTCATGGAAGGAGTAAAGAGACTTCACCCTCCTATTTCGAACCCACCGCCAGGATGGGACCTCAACGTGGTGCTAGCTAAGCTCATGGGACCCCCATTCGAACCCATGCATAAAAGTAGTCTCAAACACCTGACTTATAAAACGGCCTTCTTAGTAGCCATTACCTCCATAAGAAGGGTCAGTGAAATTCAGGCTCTGTCAGTGCAGGATCCTTTCTTTACTATCCACAAGGACAAACTGGTTTTACGCACACACCCTAGGTTCTCACCTAAATTCATATCCAAGTTCCATGTAAACCAGTCCATCGAGCTCCCGGCTTTCTTCCAAAACCCGCAAAGCTCGGCTGAGGTGAAACTACACACCCTAGATGTGCGTAGGGCGGTCCTATACTATGTAAATAAAACCAGACCGCTAAGGAAAACAGATCAACTGTTTGTCTCCGTAGCTACAGGCAGAGAGGGGGATCGCGTCTCTAAGGGCGCCATCTCGAAGTGGATTATCAACTGAATACAGCTGTGTTACTCTCTTTCTGAAAAGACTCTGCCTTTTACGCCAAGGGCCCACTCTACTAGAGGCATTGGTGCCACTCTGGCTTTCATTGCAAATGTTCCCCTCGACACCATTTGCAAAGCGGCTACTTGGAGCTCTATTCACACTTTTACTCAGCATTACTGCATTGACACTCATTCCAAGACAGATACACAAGTGGGACAAGCGGTTCTAAGACACCTGTTTGCTCATGACCCTTCTCACATCCCACCTCCTTCTTCTGGTACTGCTCGCTAATCTATGCACAGCATGTGATCTAAGCAGATTCCACAAGCCTCAGAAGGGATACATTACTCACCGTAATCGTATTTCTGATGCTTGTATCTGCTTAGATTCACATGCGACCCACCCTTCCTCCCCTCCGAGAGAAGGCGCATGATTGCTTGTAGTCTTACCTTTCTGTCTATCTGCTTGGATTATCTGTACTCACGCTACTCCTCATGCTTCCTCATGTCAGAAAAAAAAATACAATCTGAGGATCCTACACGCGTGAGGGATCTTGGGTACAGTGGACGTCACACTAGGGATAGTATTACTGGCACGCCTGTGTCGACGCCCCATTTTCGACTTTCGAAAAACAAACTGTAATACTCCGCAGCTTCCACTAGATGTCGGCCTATGCACAGCATGTGAATCTAAGCCGATACAAGCATCAGAAATACGATTACGGCGAGTAATGTATCCCATATATATATATATATATATATATATATATTTATATTGCCACCTAGCAGTGCATGTACATAGCCCATTAGAGCCTATGAGCCACTTCATTGTGTATTCCCTCCACCTCACTTTGGTCCTTTATGGCCCCAGCCAATGAGGTGGCAGGGCTTAAGCTCCGCCCCCGGCAGCCATCTTCAGATTTTTCACCGCAGTCTATCAGACACAGGGAATCCTCAAGCTCTCTGAGCTTTCTCAAATTCTTTCTACTTTTGTGTGGAATATATTTGTAAAATATATTCCATCTTGTTCCCCTTCTTAGGGGCTTTCTTTCCAATTAACCTTGGTGGCAAAACTTGTTGTTTTCCTCTCAAAATCGTCGACTGAACTTCTCTTCAGAAATGGAGGCACCTCAGGCTGTCAGGAAGCCTTCCCTGTTCAGGGACTGCACGAGGTGCAAGAAGAAATTGGTTTACTACAAGGACCCTCACGAGCATTGCATTTATTGTCTGTACCCACATGACATTAAAAAATGCGAGATTTGTAAAACCTTTTCCACCAAGACCCTTCATGACAGGCATAGAAGACTCCTTTCATACCTGGAATCCAGGGATCAATCTTCGGACAAAGAGTCTGTCAGAACAGCTCCTGTCCAATCCAGCATTCCATCTGAGAGGCAAACTTCAAAGAGAAGGGCCTCTTCAGTGGAAAGGGGTTCCTCTCCCAAATCCAAAAAGAGGAAGCTGGAATTGATACCCTTTCTGCCTCCAGTTGACCTATCAAGCCAGAAAAAGTCAGCAAAATCTGCCTCCAGAGGTAAGGAGGAGTTTGCAAAAAACGGGGGGGGGGGGCAGTCGTCGGCAGGTAAACCGCCCACGAATGAAGGGAAAGGTAAAGGCCCGTCATCGGCCATACCGTCGACGAAACCAGCATCGACGACGACGCTTAAGACATCGTCAACAGTTAGGTCATCGGACATGTCGACCGCGAAGCAATCGTCGACGAGCAAGAAACACCACTCGTCCACGAAGCATTCCTCCTTGACGCAGTCGTCCACTGAACACACTCCACATTCGTCAACGAATCCCTCGTCGACGGGACAATCTGTCGTCGACGGGAAAATCTCAGTCGGCGGCGAAGCCCTCGTCGACGGGAAAATCTCAGTCGTCGACGAGGATAACATCATCCATAACGCCTTCAGAGGCACCACAAATTTCGGCAGTTACAGAGGAATTACTGCCTCTCACTCTTGAAGCTCCTGTCATTACAAGCAATATCATTGAGAAGAATACTGTAACTGAACCTCCGGTGCAGCAATTTTCACCTTTGGGGCACATGGCAGAACTTCCGGATATAATTCTTCAGGAAGAATTCTCTGATGCGGAAGTGGTGGAAGAGTCCATCGGTCCCTTACCGAAACAATACAGCCCTCCTTGTCACCCGTCCACGGGAGAATCCGAATATCCTCATGACCCGGTGCTCATGTTATCCGTGCAGAGGATTGTAGAAGAATTTTACAAACGGCAAAGGGAGAAGCAAATTCCGATTAATCCCATTCCTAGAGAGTCATCCCCGATTCCAGGCACATCGGGTTGCTCTCCTTACAGGAGTAGACCGCAAAAACGGATGAGATCACCTGCTCTAAGACCGAGGAGCAGCACCCACAGTGCTTCACCTACAAGAGTCCCGTCACCACAGTCATCGCACAGACCGCGATCGCCGGACGTAGATCCCACCATGGTACCGTCCACCATCTCGGTATCAGACTGGCAGGAGGATCCTTTTGGTGAATTTTCGGAACCAGAAGAAGGAGAAATAACTCAGGAGCCAGATGCACCCAGTGATTGGGATGACTACGTCGTCGAGAAGCCCAGGAGGAGAGACTCGCCGGGCAAGGCCTCACCACCGGATGATCTCGTCTCTTTCCACACCATAATAGGTAAAGCCGCAGAACTGTTTAAAATTCAGGTTTCTTCGGAGGAAAGGCAATCAGTGCTCTATGAGCACAGGGACAAACGAAGGAGGACAGTGACCACAATTCCCCTCCTCGATACCATCTGGGATTCCGGATCCAAGATCCTATCTACGCCCTTATCGACTCCGGCGTTGGTGTCCAGGCCAGAAAAGAAATATAAAGCTCCGGATTCGGCACCGCTTTGTTTAAGGGGTCATACGAAACCGGACTCAGTTATTACAGTGGCGGCCAGAAAGAAACTCGCCAACCCCTCCTCACCGTTGTCGGCCCCACCGGATAAGGATGGACGTAAATTGGAAGCCATGGGCAGGAAAGTGTCATCTTCTGCATCACTTACAATCGGAGCCGGTAACGCACTGGCCATGACCGCAAGATTCGATCGCGAGCTTTGGCTCCGCATGTCTAACTTGGCGAAACAATTACCACCGGAGTTCCAGGAGGAGGCAAAATCCATAATCGCGGATGGTGAAGCAACATCGGATCACATGATCGACGCAGCAGTTGATGTGGCCGAATCAGGCTTCAGGCAGATGGCGCACGGCACAGTGCTCAGAAGGCAGGCCTGGATGAAGGCTACTAACTTTAGACCTGAAGTTCAGGCGCAGATACTAGACATGCCATTTGATGGCCAAGATCTCTTTGGGAAAAAGATAGACGACCATTTGAAGGCAATCAAGACGGACACTGACGCAGCCAGAGCCATCAGTTCTTTAAAGGACAAAAGTAAGGACCATCGGTCTTTTCGTCCCTTTAGAGGTTCATCTTCCAAGTTCAGGGGATAGTCGTTCCTCCTATGGTCAAAAAGCACAAGGCGGCACGTACCAAGCCAATAAATATCAGTCATCCAACATATACGCCCATAGAGGCAGACGTGGCTCCGCCCAAGGGAAGTCGCAAGGCAAGCAGAACTGACGACCAATCCCCCCCCCCCTTCGCCACGCCCCGGTGGGGGGAAGGGTGAGCCAGTTTTTCCAGCGCTGGCGGTCAATTACATCGGACAAATGGGTGTTACAGGTGATCCGAAAGGGTCACACCTTGGAATTTCTGGACCAAACTCCTTCCCTGCCCCCAACTCCCCGCAGAGTGCATATGCTAAAACAGGTCACGTCCGAAGTGCAAAAACTGCTCCAGAAGGCAGCAGTAGAACCGGTACCCTATTCTCAGAGGGGAAAAGGTTTCTACTCCCGATTCTTCCTCGTCAGAAAGAAAAACGGTCAATGGAGGCCCATCTAGGACCTGAGGGCTCTCAACAAGTTCATCAAGCGCATAACTTTCAAGATGGTAGCTCTACAAGGGGTGCTACCTTGGTTAAACAAGCACGACTTCTTGGCCACTTTAGACTTGGAGGATGCATACTTCCACATTCCGATCCATCCAGCACACAGGCAGTTACTCAGGTTCACAGTGGGAGGGCTTCACTTTCAGTTTCAAGTGCTTCCGTTCGGTCTAAAATCGGCGCCAAGAGTTTTCACGAAATGCCTGGCACCGGTAGCGGCAAGTCTCAGGAGAGCAGGAACGGACGTTTTTCCATACCTGGACGATTGGCTGATAAAGGCAAGTTCAGCTGCAAAGGCTTGTTCGGCAGTGTCGAGGACGGTCAACCTCCTAAAAGAGTTAGGTTTCTCCATCAATCAGACGAAGTCCTGCCTCGTTCCCAGCAAGGTAGCTCTCTTCCTGGGAGCCGAGCTCGACTCCAGCATTCCCAGAGTGAGACCATCCACAGAGAGAATAGCAGCGATTCTACGCTTAACTTCGAACTTCCTACAGAAAGAGACAACATCTGTACGCTCTTACAAATCCCTTTTGGGCATGATGTCATCATGCATATTCCTCATACCGAACTGCAGGCTTCGCATGAGGCCGGTTCAGGAAGCTCTGGACCACCAATGGAAACAAGCTTTCGGATGCTGGGAAGACATTGTCCAGATTCCATCGACGTTGCACAAGGCCCTTCGATGGTGGAACGCTCCGAGGAATCTTCTACAGGGAATGCCGTTTCAAGCACCGACATCGACCCTCCTGCTGCGGACGGACGCTTCCTTATCAGGCTGGGGCGCTCATCTTGCGGACCTCCAAACCAAGGGATCTTGGTCGGCACAAGAGTCCCAGCTCCACATCAACGTGTTGGAGCTCAGGGCCGTAAGGTTGGCGCTGAAAGCCTTCCTACCGGTTATAGCTGGTCAAGTTCTTACGGTCCAGACAGACAACACGACCTCCATGCACTATACAAACAAGCAGGGAGGCACGAGGTCTCGGATTCTGTTGCAAGAAGCCCAACAGCTATGGGCATGGGCCTTGCGCTACGGGATACAGATCAGGGCAGAGCACCTTCCAGGAGTAGACAATGGCCTAGCGGCCAGATTAAGCAGAGAATACACAGCGTCACACGAGTGGGAGTTGGACGACAGAGAAACCCGACGGATATTTGCCTTTTGGGGCCATCCGCTGATCGACCTTTTTGCCACCAGGAACAACAAAAAATGCAAGAGATTTGCGTCAAGATACCCCGAGCACCAATCGCTGGGAGACGCGTTCTCAGTGGATTGGTCGGGGAAGCTCCTCTACGCCTTCCCACCCATTCCCCTCATGTCGAGGGTACTTCGCAGGTTGAAAACAGGATTGTTCCTTGATTCTTATTGCACCCGATTGGGCACGGCAAGTCGGGTACCCGACGCTGAGACATCTATCCTGCAAAACCCCGATTCGTCTCAAATCGCATCAATATCTGCTGACACAACAGAACCGCAAGGTCCTCCCCCACGACCCGAGGAGCCTGTCCCTCAAAGCATGGTTCCTGAGCAGCGTAAACTGATGCACCTAAAGTTACCATCAGAATGCTGGGATATCATCAGGGCCGCTAGAGCCCCGTCCACGCAACTCACCTACACCAGAAAATGGACCAGGTTTTCCAAATGGTGCGAGACCTCTGCGATCGATCCCCTCACGGCCTCGGTTGATCAAATTCTGCCTTACTTGTTGCACCTGGCTAAATCAGGGCTCTCACTGTCCTCTATCAAGGTCCATCTGTCAGCCATAGCGGCCTACACAGTAACCGCGGAGACGCAAGCCTTACTCTCCTTACCAGCGATCAAGATCTTCCTGAAAGGACTGATGCGTACTTATCCGCCTACACCTACACCAGTTCCGGACTGGAGCCTCAACACCGTCTTAACAGCCCTCATGCAACCTCCCTTCGAGCCCATACATAGATGCGATATGAAATTCTTGTCCTGGAAGACATCCTTCCTCGTAGCCATCACATCGGCCAGAAGGATCAGTGAGTTGCAAGCTTTGTCTTCGGAACCTCCGTTTACCTTGTTCCAGAAGGACCGCGTCATCTTAAGGCCTCACCCGAAGTTCCTCCCCAAGGTACTTTCGGAGATGTCCTTCACTGAGCGCAATGTTTTACCAACCTTCTTCCAGAATCACGCTTCGGAAGCGGAAAGGACATTACACTCTCTAGACGTTTCTAGGGTGTTGAAGTTTTACTTGCAAAGAACCAAGGAGTTCCGCTCCTCAAACCGGCTATTCATTTCCCTCTCTGGCCGTACCAAGGGCCAACATATATCCAAACAAAGCCTGGCACGCTGGGTATCGTCCTGCATCACCCACTGTCATCAGTTGAAAGGCGACCCTTTAACTAGACCGCCGTCTGCGCACTCCACCAGAGGAAGGGCGGCGTCAACAGCATTCCACGCAGGGGTGGCCTTGAAAGACATATGCAGAGCCGCCACGTGGAGCACTCTGCATACTTTCGCGAAACACTACTGCCTGACTGAAGATACCAACAAAGAAACTGCAGTTGGACAGGCAGTGCTCCGCCATCTCTTTGTATAAGGTAGGACCAGCCTCCTTTCCCACCTTTCCCGAAGTATGTAACCGTTGTGTTGCTGCATGGTAAAGGTTTGATCAGAAATATGTTTTTCTGTAATTATGCATATCTGTTTATAATGGTGGCATGTTTTAACTGCTTGGTATTCTATTCAAGCATCTGAATCTATGAAAGATCCAATGCTGGAGAAGTCTTAGTTACTTACCTGTAACTGTATTTCTCCAGCATTGGTATCTTTCATAGATTCACATGCGCCCGCCCGCCTCCCCTGAGAGGCTGCTCCTATGCTCGGCATCCATCATACTGTAATCTCTACGGTTCAAAATCTGAAGATGGCTGCCGGGGGCGGAGCTTAAGCCCTGCCACCTCATTGGCTGGGGCCATAAAGGACCAAAGTGAGGTGGAGGGAATACACAATGAAGTGGCTCATAGGCTATAATGGGCTATCTACATGCACTGCTAGGTGGCAGTGTATGTATATATTATATGTGTATGTATGTATATATATATATATATATGTATGTGTATATATATATATATATAAAAAAAAAAATTTATTATCATTTAATTTATCACCGAGGATTCCCAGTCTGACGACGGGGAATATTCAAGCATGTGAATCTATGAAAGATACCAATGCTGGAGAAATACAGTTACAGGTAAGTAACTAAGACTTATCACTTTCGGAGGCTCAAGACCAGGTTATTAGTCCTCCATGGCTTCCATATCCTGCTGGATGGTCGCGGCCATCAAAGAAGCGTAGGAGGGTCAGCACAAGCCGCTCCCAGCCAACATGACTGCCCACGCACTCGGGGCTAAAGCAACAGCCATCGCATTCCAGTGCCATTTCCCTGGCAAGTCATAAGCAGAGTGTCCACTTGGGCCACTCCCTCGGCTTTCTGCAAGCATTACTATTTGGATGCCTGCTCCAGATCTGATGCGGCCTTCAGGTAGGCGGTTCTCAGGAACCTATTTGCTGAAGGAGGTTCTCCTCTCCACCCTGGGGCTACACTTCATTGTAATCGCCCATGCAGTATGGAGGAAAATGGACGAGACGTAAGAGTAATTGTAAGTTACTCATCGTATTGACTACGACGTCCATACGTCCCACCAACCCCCCCTAATAATACTGATGTCATAAGGCTATTTTAAATCTATTGTCGACGCGTCAATGGGGACTAAGGTGTGACGCCGGAGGGCAGAGTCAGGGCAGTGGGTGCTCCTTGGGCTGCACGCCCGTGCGCCTCTAAATTTAATGGGGAAGCTTTTTTTCTGGTGAGAAAGGTTGTCGCCGGTCCCTTGGAAGGGACGCCGATGCAGTATGGAGATTGGTCACTAGGATGCGTTAATTATAATTTCTTTTTAATGGATGTTCCTTCCACATATGTTTTATTGTCCTCCCATTCTACCCTTCTTGGTGGATAGCTAGGCCATCTTGGCTCTGCGGTCCCTTGGCTCTAGAGTGTTTTGGGGGAACAGCGTGGAACTAGATCAAAGGGCGTGGTGCCTCAATATATCCTGGCCCTAAAGTCCTGTTCGGCGGCCAGCAGAGAGGCGTCGGGTAGAGTCGAGTTGCATCCCTTGCATTGGAGTTGTTTCCAAAGTGCAACTGCGCTGGTAGATGGGTAGCAAAGATGAGGAATCCATGGGTGGAACAACCATAAAAAAGACATTACAGTATGAAGTGATTTGCTCTTTGCATAGACTTGACTTCGCCAATTAATTCAGTTGTGCAGAAATGAGCATCTGCGCAGAATCCATCTGGCACCAACAATGGATATTTGCAATTGCGATTTTTAGCTGTGCCTATATTAATCTAAATGTGCAACAATTCTCTCCCTGCACCAATTCATCCGACTGCATGATTCATCTGGCTGAGCAAGTATCAGTCATGCTTTGAACGAAAGAGCATGAGACTGGAGGTTATCTGGTATAGGGGTGGTTCTAGGAGGGGACTTGATGAAAAGCAGGGGTCGGGACTGGTTATGTGGGACTGGTGCAGGGTGTGGTGTGACGCAGCAATTGGGCAAACATGTATAATACATTGACCTAGTTTCCTTCCCAGTCCTAGAGTTCACTTTACATGAGTAAAGGTGGCTATAGCCTCTAATCTTAAATTGTTTCTAAAGTCTGCTGTGCGGCTACATTGAAGTTTGTTAATTACTTGGCTAGACTTCACTATTTGGACTTGTACCTGTTAGGGAGAATTCTCATAAATGTCTGATTTCCCTTACCTAATGTGTCCCTCAGCAGCTTTGCTGGATTTCTAGGATTTATTTGTTTTCACCTGGTTAGAGTGTGAGCCTTTTTTCCCACTCTTACATGTATTTTGCTGTGTGTATTTCTACTTTCTGTGTGATCTTGGGCACTGGAGCCTCACCTACTCCAGGGCACCATATTTTTCATTTGTGTTACACAGCACCTTCAGTGCAGTGATACATGGTTGTCTTTTAGACTTCTCCAGCATTGGATCTTTCATGGATTCACATGCTTAGAATATTCCCCGTCGTCAGACTGGGACCCCTCGGTACACATATATAGCCTTTTCCTATAGGAAAACTTCGACACTTTTGTGTCTTATCTATGTCCTTTTAGGACCCGCCTACGCATGCTCCGTAGGCCGTCCCAGCATAAGAGGCCTGCCCCCGCGGCTCCCCTTCAGATTTCAACCGTCTCCAAAGTAGTGGGGTCTCCTCGTGTTGTACTCGGTTGCGTTATTGGATTTCGAGTAGTATAATGTCCTCTGTGTCAGGAAAAGCGCTGTTCCGTCCATGCCCGACATGCGGCTTAAAAAAGGTTTACGACGGGGACGGACATATGGACTGCATATATTGCCTCCACCCTCACCATTCGGCGGATACCGGCGACATATGCAAGGGTTTTTCTCAAAAAACCCTCAAAGACCGGAACCGACGCCTGGTGGCATGGCTGAATGATAAAGCGGGGGCATACCCCCCCTCAGAGGTGGGCTCCACACAGTCGGCGAAAACATCACGCCGCGCGGCCTCGTCGGAACCACCGGTGAAGAAATCTAGACTGTCGGAAAAAGAGTCGTCTGGAAGTCACTCCACTAGACTCCTCGGCAAAGAAATCATCCTCATCAAAAAAGCATGAGAAGGAAAGGAAATCCTCCTCTGGCGATCATCACAGATCGACCACGAGTCGAGTAAAAGCGGGCACAGTGTGGAGAAGGCGGGACCGCCAAAACCACCTGCGAAGTCTACGTCGTCGACGGCGGTCCAGTCATCGGCCGCCTCCCTGCCACTTGCACAGGGGGCATCCACCGTCCCGTCGACAGGGGTCCTACAGGAGGCCTGGAGGCCTGAAGTCTTTGACCCGACCCCCCCCCCCCCCCCGGAGGCTTTGCTACAAGAACAAGCTATGCTGCTGTCCTCTGAGGACGAGAACAAGAGAGTTGCTGGCCCAACAGACCTAGGGCTACGAGCGGCTGACAAGTCGTTGACGAGGGCATCCGTTACACCGGTATCTGCCCCTCTCCTCAGTCCTCAATCGTTTTTTTCGTTGGATATTCTGTCCACGCTTCAGTCCTTGTTGCGGTCGTTGGACCAGCGACTACCCCAGGCAAGCCTGCCACAGTCACCCGTCGACGAGCCGGGCCCGTCCCGTCAACCGACGCACCCACACACGCCAATCTCAACACTGGCACAGGAGGAAGGTGAGCTGCCAGATTCGCAGTCTGACAGGGTAGCCATGTCGGATATCTCATTATCCCCCTCCAGGGATCCTACCTGGGAGTCAGAGGAGTAGTTGGAAAACGCCAGAAGCCCAGCTCACCCGTCCCCTCCGGACGACATTGCGTCATTCCATTCTATGATGGAGAAGGCATGCAAAGAATTTGGTCTGTCCCAGGAAGAACAGAAAAAGGACTGTTTTTTGTTCGACCACATGGGCAAGAGAAGGAGGTCGGTGTTCTCGATACCAATACTAGACCATGTATGGAAAGAGGGGTTGCAGACAATGAGACACCCATTCTCAGAACCAGCAGTGAAAGGACGCCTAGAAAAAAAGTTTAAGGCTCCAGAGTCTACCCCCAAGTGTTTATCCTCCCAACCAACACCGGACTCGGTGGTGTCGGCGGCAGCAGCGAGGAAGGCAAAGGCACAGCACAAGTGCACGACGACTCCTGAGAACGAAGCGAGACGCCAAGATGCCTTTGGCAAGAAAGTGCCCTCCGTGGGAGCGACCACAGTAAAGGCCGCAAACTCTCTGGCAATTGTGGCCAGATACGATAGGGAGATGTGGCACAGACTAGCTCCGCTGCTTGATCATCTTCCAGAAGAACAGAGGAAGGCGGCGATGCTACTGGTCCGAGAGGGTGAGGAAGCCTCAAATCACGCAATAAACATCGCGGTGGATCTCGCTGAGTCAGGCTTCAAGCAAGTCAACAATGGGGTGGTATTGCGTCGACAGTCATGGCTTAAGTGTACCTACTTCAGGCCAGAAGTGCAATACAAGGTCTTAGATATGCCCTTTGAGGGAGACCTTCTTTTCGGTGAGAAGGTGGACAAGGCCCTAAAAGGAATGAAAGAAGATTCGGACACGGCACGTTCATTTGGTGCCCTCCAGAGTGGCAGAAGTTACAAGTCTTTTCGTCCCTTTAGAGGGGCTTCAGGTAATTCAAGATTCTCTTCTGGAGACCGATCCTTTGCCAGATCGGCTTACCCCTCCCAGGGATACGGACGTGCCTCACAATCGGCTAACCGTCGACGAAACTTCCAGTCTTCCAGAAAACGACCATCATACCCATCGTCGTCGAGAGACAAGCAAAATAAAGATCAGCAGTGACATACCACAAACCGTTCTGGGGGGAAGAGTTTCAGCATATGTCGACGAATGGGAAAGGATAACGACGGACCAATGGGTGTTAGACACTATAAGAAACGGACACTCTCTGCAATTCAAACACACCCGTCCGCAAATCCCACCTGCGTTCACTGCTCAGTCCCATATGAAGGTACTGCAACAAGAGGTTACTCATGTTAGCGAAGGGCGTGATAGAATTAGTTCCAACATCACAGAGGTCAAGGAGTCTACTCAAGATACTTCGTCGTAAAAAAGCCGAACGGCAAATGGCGTCCCATTCTAGACTTACGCGATCTCAACAAGTCCTTAAAGAGCCTGAAATTCAAGATGCTCACCCTGCAGGAAGTGATCCGCGCAGTTCAAAAGGGAGATTTCCTGGCGTCCCTGGATTTACAGGACGTGTATTTCCATATTCCAATGTGTCGGAAACACAGGAAATTCCTACGTTTTGTAATAGGGCGAACTCACTATCAATTCATGGTTCTTCCTTTCGGGCTCAAAACCTCCCCCAGAACGTTCACAAAATGCCTGGCTCCAGTGGCTGCCTGGCTAAGGAAGCAAAGCCACCATGTATACCCATACCTCGACGACTGGCTGGTAAGGGGATCCTCCCCAGCGTCGACCAACACAAGTCTGCAAGCCACCATGCAGCTTCTACAACGGCTGGGATTCGCCATAAACTTCGAAAAATCCTCTCTGCGGCCATCGAGAACGCTGGTATTCTTGGGGGCACAGTTCGAGACTCAGTTAGGGCTGGTGAAACCTTCCCTCGACAGGACCTCAAGACTCATTCAACAAGCGGCCCGGCTACGGCGAAACACCAGGATCTCAGTGAGAAAGTATGTTTCGGTCCTAGGGGCCATGGCATCCTGCATCCATCTGGTGAGAAACTGCCGACTATTCATGAGGCCAGTCCAAGAATTCCTCGCGGACCGATGGACACAGGCTCAGGGATCGTGGTCGGACAGGATAGGATAACCATCAATGACGACAAGCTACGTCGGACCCTTCAGTGGTGGCAGAGTTCCCACAATCTGAACAACGGTGTTCCCCTACAGGAGCCGGAGTTTCAGAGCACCATATTTACGGATGCGTCCCTAACCGGATGGGGTGCGCACATGGGTGCTCTCCAAACGCAAGGTCGCTGGTCTCCAACGGAGTCACTCCTACACATAAACGTACTGGAACTCCGAGCGGTACGATGGGCTTTGAAGGCGTTCCTACCACAGATCAAGAGTTTGCGAGAGCGAATACTGACCGACAATACAACAGCCATGTTTTATCTGAGGAAACAAGGAGGGACACGATCAAGGACTCTTTCCATAGAAGCCCAGAAAACATGGCATTGGGCATCGAAGCACGAAATTTCCCTCGTGGCTCATCACCTTCCAGGAGTGAGGAACGGCCAAGCCGACTCCCTCAGCAGAAGCATGGCCCAGATACACAAGTGGGACATGGACACGGGTCACTTGAGGAAAGTGTTCGAGAAATGGGGTCACCCCCTTCTGGACGCCTTCGCGACCAAAGACAACAAGAAATGCGAGCAATTTGCAAGCAGATGGCCCCAAGAGGGTTCGGTGGGGGAGGCGATCTCCTTCCCATGGACGGACATGTTCCTCTATGCTTTTCCCCCCGTTTCCTCTCATACGGAAAACAATACAGTGGATACGCAGATACAATTGCCGGGTGATTCTAGTGACGCCAAACTGGCCGAGGCAACCGTGGTTCTCAGACCTCCATCTATCGCTGGAACATCCCATAGCGTTTCCGAAGGTCCCGTACCTTCTATCCCGGGACAGAGGCACGGTGTGGCATCACGACCCGGACAGTCTCAACCTTACAGCCTGGCTCCTGACTTTTCGGAGTTCGGCGCCTTTAGACATTTCAGAGGATTGCCAAAAAATTCTACAGGCGGCTAGAGCCCCTTCTACTAACAAATCTTACTCCTATAAGTGGCGGAGATTCTGTGAATGGTGTAGAGGACAACGGGGCCTACAACCATTGTTGGTGACGCCGGAACAAGTTCTACCTTACCTGCTCCTCTTGGAAGAAAAGGGATTGTCCCCCTCATCGATAAAGGTACACCTGGCAGCCATCTCGAGGTTCACAAGGAAGAGGCAGTCGTCTCCTCTATTCAGTGACAGACTGGTAAAATACTTCATGCGGGGTTTATTTCGAGCTTTTCCCCCCGTGAAATGTTTTCCCCCGACGTGGAGCCTCAACACAGTGTTGGCAGGCTTGATGAAACCGCCTGTCGAGCCTATGGCCACGTCCGACATAAAATTCATTTTGTGGAAGTTGGCATTCTTGATAGTTATCACATCAGCCAGACGTATCTCGGAACTACAAGCGGTGGTCGTGGACCCGCCCTACCTGATTCTTTAAGGACAAGGTAGTCCTGGCAACTAACACTATGTTCGTCCCGAAGGTTCCGACGGTATATCACAAACACTCATCCGTGGTTCTGCCTACTTTCTTCGCCGGCAGCAGAAAAAAACTCTTCATACCCTGGACGTTAAGAGGGTGCTGAAATTCTACTTACATCGTACACAAGACATCAGGGCTACTCGGCAACTGTTCGTCGCATATGGTCCGTCGACGAGAGGAAAAGCAATCTCTAAACAGGGATTGGCTAGATGGGTCTCGTCGACGATTGCCTTTTGTCACTCTAAGGCCAGAAGGCCACTGCAAGGACATCCTAGAGCCCATTCGACAAGATCGATGTCCTCCTCAACAGCTTTATGGGTAGGAATTCCGTTGACGGACATATTCCAAGCTGCGGCATGGTCAGTGCCCCACACGTTTACCCGCCACTACTGCCTTGCCAGGCAGCATGCAGACGAGGTGCAGATGGGAAGAGCTGTCCTGCGCCATCTGTTTCAGTAAGGTAAGCTCCACGCTGTGGAGAATCTGTGGTCTACCTTTTTTTTTTTTTTTTCAACAACATTTTATTGATTTTTACAAGATAGTACATTATATGCAACAACGCATTACAGGTCAGAATGAGCGTTAATTAGGGCTTTTGCAGTCTGTTTCGAGTCATATGGTGGAGGAGAGAGAGGGAGGGTCCTGGATGTGGAGGTTGGGCGGGTGAGATCTGGTTGCTTCTTCCTCTGATTTCTGGACTGTTCAGGGACTGGACGGGGATCAGTAGAGAGGGCTGCATTGGAGCCATCTGGTGAGTGGTGGCCTCCTGGTGAGGGTTGGGTATTTGGTCGCATAGACCAGGAACGGGTCCCATATGTTTAGGGTTCTATTTAATGAGTCGGAGCGTATTGCCGTGATTTTCTCCGATACCGCAATCTCCCAGCATTTGGCCCACCATAGGGCAATTGAGGGGCCTCCTTTATCTTTCCATAAGCGAGCCATTGCGATCTTCGCGGCCAGTAGTAGGTGATTGCAGAGGCGGGCAATATGGCCTGTGATTGGGAATGCTCCGTTGCCGGTTTCGCCCAGGAGGACGATGCCTGGGTCCCATGGGATTGAGAGGCCGGTTATTTCCTTTATGTGTTTCAGCACCTCTTTCCAATATATTTCTGCCTTTGGGCATGACCATACTAAGTGGTAGAGGGAGCCGGGGGATTGGCAGCCTCGCCAGCATGTAGCGGGAAACTCCGGGTTGGCTTTATTGATTTGTGTGGGGGTGATGTAGTATCTGAAGCACATCTTATAGCCTCCTTCTTTGTTCGTGACGCATTGCGAGCTTTTATGTAGTCTGGTCCAAATTTGCTCCCAACTTTCTACTGATATTTCCCGGCCAATATCCTTTTCCCACTCCGTCATATATCTTTCTTTCTTTTCTGGGTCCGATCTGTCGAGGAGTCGGTATATGGTGGAGATTCTCCCTTTGTTGGTCGGGGATGTTAGCGTGAGTTCCAGGGCTGTGGGCTCTCTCGAGCATTTGTCCCGAGTTCCTCTGTGGGATAGCCAGTGCTTGATTTGCGAGTAACGGAATCTTTCTCGTTCTCCCACCCCGAATTTCGCTTTACACCTCTCGAAGGTGATGGGGGATCCCTCTTCCATGAAGTCGCTGGTTTTTGCCAGGCCCCCTGCTATCCATGCGTGGAAGTCTCGAGGTGGGTTACCAGGGGAGAAGTCTGGGTTGTTCCAAATGGGAGACATGGGTCCCAGGTAGCTGCGGAGTCCCCATTTCCGCGCTGCGGTTTTCCAGCTTAGGGTTGTCGTGGTCGTGGCCGACAGTGGTCCTGAGTTGGGTTGAGGTTTAAGTGTTGGCAGATGAGGGAGATCCCGCAGTGGGACTGGGCACCAGGATTCTTCGATTTGGCGCCATACTGGTGGGTCTGCTTCTTGCACCCAGGCGAAGGCATGGGATAATTGAGCCGCCAGTGAGTATCTTTCCAGGTCAGGGACTCCCATTCCACCTAGGGGTTTGCTTTTAGTCATGATTCGTTTATTGATTCTGGGCCTTTTCCCACCCCAGACAAATTCCATTAGTTTCTTCTGTAGTGCTCTTATGGCCGGGGGTGGGATTTGGAGTGGTAGGGAGGCGCATTGGTATAACCATCTGGGTATTAGGTTCATTTTCACGGCTGAGATTCGACCGAACCATGAGATTTCTTGTTGTTTCCATCTTTTGAGATCATTGTGCAGTGTTCTGAGTAATTGTGGGATGTTTTTGGAGTATAGGCGTGCTGGGTTTCCAGTGATCTGCACTCCGAGGTATTCTAATGTGTCTTTGGCCCAGGGAATTGGTGAGAGGGGGGCAAGCTCGGTCTCGTCTAGGTGAGATAGATTGATGGGGAGTGCTGAAGATTTTGTTAGGTTGACTTTAAATCCTGACATGGTGCCGAATGTCTTAATTTCTTTCCATAGGGTTCCCAGGGAGGTTGGTAGGTCCGTCATCGTAAGCATCACGTCATCAGCGTAGAGTGCAATTTTGTACTCACGGTTTCCCACCTGAATGCCTTTTATGGTTTCGCTTCGTCTGACTCTGGCAGCGAAGGGCTCCATGGATAGGGCGAAGACTAGGGGCGAGAGCGGGCAGCCCTGTCTGGTGCCTCTGGTGATATGGATGTGGTCAGATCTCGAGCCGTTAACTTGGAGTTGTGTGGTGGGGATTTGGTAGTTGGACATGACCCATGTTATGAAGTTAGGGCCGAAGCCAAGGCGTTGGAGGACTGCGTGCATGTATCCCCAGTCCATTTGGTCAAAGGCTTTGTGGGCATCTAGTGAGATTACGGCCATTTTTGTTTTGGATTTGTGAGCCCCTTCAATTAGATCTAGGACTCGCCGAATGTTGTCGTGGGTCCCTCTGCCAGGGATGAATCCTGTTTGGTCGCAGTCGATTAGGATTGGGAGGGTTGGGCCCAGTCTTCTGGCTAATACTTTGGCGAAGATCTTCCCGTCATTGTTAAGTAGCGAGATGGGCCGGTAGGAGTCTGGCAATTCGGGGTCTTTTCCGGGTTTTTGCAGCAGGATCGTAATTGATTCGGCCATGGATTTAGTGACGGTTTTCGTAGATAGGAAGGAATTGAATAAGGAGGTAAGATGTGGGGCTAGGATTCTGGAGAATTTTTTGTAAAAGGTTGCGGTTAGGCCGTCTGGGCCTGGTGCGGAGGTTTTGAGAGATTTTATGGCTTCGATAATTTCTTCCATTCCGATAGGGGCCTCCAAGTGCTCCAGGAGGGCAGAGTTGCGGGGGGGTAGAGCGGTCATGAATCCTGGAACGTCTTTTAGATCTAGCGGAACGCTGGACATTATGGAGGTATGGTATCTCAATAGTTCTCTTATTTTCTCCGATTGGGAGAAGAGTAGTTTTCCATTTTCCCCACGTAGTTTGAGTATGTTGTTCCGATTCCGAAGCGCTCTTAGCTTCTGTACTAATATTCTGTTAGCTTTGTTTCCTTTGGCGTAATAAAATTGTTTTGTGTATGCTAGGGATTTGGCTGTACGATCAGCGCAGTGCATTTCCAAGGCTGTTTTTGCCTTCCTTAGGGCTCGTTCGGTTTTTCTTGAATATTGTTTTTTTAGCTGTGATTCATGGAGGGCTACTTCCTTTTCTAATTTGGAGGAGGCTAAGTTTGAGGTTCTTCGCTGTTCCGCTCCGGCCCCTATTAATACGCCCCTGATTACCGCCTTCATTGCATCCCAAATTATGCTGATGGGGGATGTTTGTGTAGTGTTTTCTTCAAAGAATTTTATCAATGAGTCCTCGACTTCGGCCCTTATACTCATGTCAAGGAGGAGTGAGTCATTCAGTTTCCAGTACCTTTGTGGGGGAGTTTTCTGGCCTGAGATGGTTATGTTTACAGATATCGGGGAGTGGTCCGAGATCATGCGTGTGTGGATATCTGTGTTGGCGACGCAGGGTACAAGGATGCCAGGGATTAAAATTAGGTCTATTCTTGAGTATCCCTTGTGGACGTTGGAGAAATGTGTATAGTCTCTTATAGTGTCGTTTTGTATTCTCCATGCATCCACTGTCTCCGTTTCTCTGAACAGTTTGAGTAAGGCGAGGGCCTGGGTGTAATCGTTGTTTGTGGCGGGAAGGGATTTGTCTAGCTCTGGGTTGGGTATAGTATTGAAATCACCGCCGATGAATAGGTGGCCTTCACGGAAGGATAGGATTGTTGGTAACATGTCGTTTAGGAACTTGCTTTGGGCGGAGTTGGGGGCGTAGATTGATGCTAACGTGATGGGAAGTTCTTCGAAGATGCCTTTGAGGAGTAGGTAACGGCCTTCTGGGTCTCTTTTTATTGTGATGTTGAGGAGGGGAATTTTGTCGCTAAGCAGGATTGCAACGCCCCTTTTCTTTGAGCCAGAAGTGGCGAAGAAGGATTGTTTGTATCTCTTGAATTTTATGCGGCGCTCATCCTCTGCGAGTAGGTGTGTTTCCTGTAATAGGACCACGTCTCCGGCCAGTTGTTCCAGGCGGTGTTCCACCGATCTGCGTTTTCTTGGGGAGTTCATCCCTTGAATATTCCAGGAGAGGAATCTTAATTCATTTATGTTAGACATGATTGGCAGCGGGTCGTCGAGGAAGCATCGTGGGGATCATCCCTGGGCTGCTCTGAGGGATTTGCGTGCGACCTGTTGATTGGAGTGAGTTGTGGGCTTGATTTCGTATGTTGTTGCATGTTGTGTTGCGGGGTCTTTGAATGGCTTTGAGGACGGGGTGTAGCCGTGTTGCATGAAGCATTCTTGTAAATTTCCTAACTTTTCTCTTATCTTTTATTTCTTTCCCACCGTAGAACTGGTAGGTGAAACTTCTACCTATTGCCACTGGGGAACTTGTGGCACCAATGCGCTCGTTGTGGCCAACCGGGCCGTCGAGGTGAACCGGGTGCAAGCTCGTCGAAGGAACTACCTCTGTGTGTGAGCACCTGAGTTGTTTGTGATGCTATCAGAGGATCTCAAAGCTGTAGTTGGTTTTTGGGAGACCTCGGCTCAAAAGGCCGTCATAGCTTTGAGTTGGGGGGGCTGCCGCTGTGTACTCAGCCCCTGTCGCCATCTTTTTTCGGAGGGCCTCTGAGTCTGCGCCGTCTGTTGGATTTTGACCATGACCCTCCTGGGGAGTTGTCTCGGGGGGGGTTAGCTGGTTCTTCTGACGCTGTGCCGGGGTCGTCTCCGCTTATGCCCATTAGTTTCTCAGCCTCTCTTAGTGATTGTATTTGTCTCTGCGTTCCGTCCCATTTGAATTTCACTGAAGTGGGAAAGCCCCAATGATATATGATTTTCTTCTCTTGTAGCCAGGTTGTCAGGGGTCGCAATGTTTTCCGCTTCAGGAGTGTTGCGTTCGCCAGGTCTTGGTACAGGTGTATCGTAGATCCTCTGAAGGTGATCTGTCTCATTTGCCTTGCTTCACGCATGATGTCCTCTTTTACCTGGAAGAAGTGAATTCTAGCCAAGACATCCGGGGGAAGAGTGGAAGTTTTCCTTGGAGTAGTTCTGTGCACCCGGTCCAGTTCTAGGGGGGAAGTATCTGGGAGGGTGATAATGAATCGGAAGAGATCTGATATGTAAGCTCTCAGGTCTGGATCTGGAATAGTGGTTGGAATGCCTCGGACTCTGATGTTATTCCTCCTTGATCGATTTTCACTATCCTCCTGTTTTGTCTCCAGGATGTTACATCTTGCTTCAAGGGCAGCTATCCGGTCCTTGTTATGTTCATCTTCAAATCTTTGGTCACAGACTTCGGCTTCGATTTCGGCGGTCCGATGTTCCACTTCCCCCATTCTTTTGTCCAGTGTATTTATTTTCTTAGTGATTTCCTCGGAACTTTTTTGGATTTCCCTGGTTAGGGCTGCCAATAGGTCCTGTAGGTCCGCTTTGGTAGCAGCTTGAGGCGAGGTGGGGTCTCTTTCTGCGGTTGGTGGAGTGTTATTTTTCATGGTGTCTTCCGGTGGATCAACTTTCTTAGCTTTTTCGGTGGTGGCTGACGTCATGAGGGTAATAATGTCCGCTTGTTTAGGCGCCTTCCCGCTTTTAGACATTGTCGCGGGGGCTTGCGGGGCGTGATGTTGCCTCTAAGATAGTGAGGTGCTGAGGTTCAGTGTTTTCCTGGCGATTTCGGGGGTGGAACTCCAAGTTTGAGGCGATGGGATCGGAGGAGTTCCGGAGATGCAGGGGCGCGATAAATGGAGAGCCAGCGGCTCCGGGCACCTCCTTCCGCCACCCCCCGGTGCACTCGGAATATTTTCCCAGACTCCCCCTGACTCCTCACCTCCTGGCGCAGGGAAGCTGTGCGGTTGCAGTAGATGTGGTCCCCGGAGTGTTCCGGGGGTTAGATGGGGGGGCAGGGCCCCGATGCTGTGGTGCTGCGATGTGCGGGTCCTGGCGGGGAATTTCAGGGCCTTGGAGGCGCTGGAGCCGCAGGGGTATGGTCTAGGCCCGGCAGGAGGCGCCGCGGCGAGTTAGGAGAGTCGGGGCCTCGATGAAATTGACGGGGAGGATCAGGAGATTACTCCCCCCTGGCGTACGCTCGAGCTCCGGAGTCGAGGGGAAAGCTGGATGTATGGAGTTTGGTTCCGGGCACGGGGGCTCAGAGCTGAGGCTCAGTGTTTTTCTGGCGATTACGAGGTCGGGCTCCAAGTTTGAGGAGGTGGGATCGGGGGAGTCCCGGTGATGCAGGGGCGCGGCAAATGGAGAGCCAGCGGATCCGGGCACTTCCCTCTGCCTCCCTCCGGTGCAATCGGATTATTTTCCCACACTCCCCCCGACTCCTCACCTCCTGGCGCAGGGAAGCTGTGCGGTTGCCGTAGATCTGGAGGTTAGATAGGGGGGGTGGGCCCCGTTGCTGCGGCGTTGTGCTGCGCGGGTCTTGGCGGGGGATTTCAGGGACTTGGAGGTGCCGGAGCCGCAGGGGAGCGGGTCTAGGCCCGGCCGGAGGCACCGCGGCGAGTTAGGGGAGTCGGGTCCGGTCCTCGGTGGGATTGGCGGGGAGGACCAGGAGATCAAGCCCCCCTTGGCGTGCGTTCAAGCTCCGGAATTGAGGGGAAAAGCTGGAAGTATGGAGGCCGGTTCTGGGCACGGGGGCTCCGTTGCTGTGGTCCTGCGATGGGCTCCGAGTAGGCGCCAGGCTCGGGGGAGCTGGAGCTGTGGATCAGGTCCAGGCGGGAGGCGCCGCAGTGGGACAGCTCCGGCGGCGAGGGGAGCAGCTGGATGTGTGGAGGCCGGCCGGCGCAGATTGTTATCGGGCCCCTGGGGAAGGAGCTGTCCAAACTTTTCGTCCAAGCCAAAGGGTGAGCGGGAGCAGGTAGGTGCAGGGGGTTGATCCAGTCGAGTTCCACTGGCACGGTGGCACCACGGCAGGCGACGAGCAAGCGGGCAGCGGCTCACCATAGACAGGAGCTGATCGGCAAGGCTTCAATGTTTGTTCCGCCCCCTCCTGGGTAGGCTCTGGCTCTCGCTGTTGTGGCGGCCATTTTACCGCCGAGTGGGTCCCGGGACTGTAGGAAGGTCATCCTCGGCTGTTTCGGTGCTTATCATGGACCCACTCGATCGGTGGGTGCCTGGGGGGTTCCTCCACCGGAGGATTCAATTCCAGGAAAAAACGGAGGCTGGAACTGGGAGTTTTGTGAAGAGGCGCATTGGGCCAGACGGGAGCGCTCAGGCAGCCATACCAGACGAGTCGGCTCCAGGCCACGCCCCCCGTGGTCTACCTTTTTTAATGACAGTTTATTTTATGTGGGTAAGGTTATATGAGGTAACTTATTCCTACTGTACATATGCATTGTGTAGTATGTTGCGGATATATTACATTACATTTTCACCGCCGTCTCAAGTGTTACTGCTATACAATCTATTCTAAGCATGTGAATCCATGAAAGATCCAATGCTGGAGAAGGGAATAGTTTCTTACCTGTAACTCCATTTCTCCAGCATTGGTATCTTTCATGGATTCACATGCGCCCGCCAACCTCCCCGGAATGCATGTATTTGATTGATAAGTTTAACCCTTCCTACTTTTGAGGGGCCGAAATCTGAAGGGGAGCCGCGGGGGCGGGCCTCTTATACTGGGACGGCCTACGGAGCATGCGTAGGCGGGTCCTAAAAGGACGTAGATAGGACACAAAAGTGTCGGAAGTTTTCCTATAGGAAAAGGCTATATATGTGTACCTAGGGGTCCCAGTCTGACGACGGGGAATATTCTAAGCATGTGAATCCATGAAAGATACCAATGCTGGAGAAATGGAGTTACAGGTAAGAAACTATTCCCTTCCCACCCACTCCATTTTCTAGGGCTACAGTCCCCCAGAAAAGGGTAAAGTTGCCATTAACTTTCCTTTAGTCACTTTAAAACCACAGACCAAGTACATCCCATCTTCCATGGAGTATTGGGAAGGGTTCATTTGTATCCCTTTTTGTCTGTGACTCTTGGGGCATTGTCGCTCCCTTTACACTAAGACTTGGCTGGTGGCAGTGGCATCTACCCTAACTTTTCTACCACGGTTAGCTTATATAAAGGTGGTAATGTTGTAGGCTATATTATTAGCCCCAAACATAAACCTGCTTGACCAAATACATTTTATTTTGGTTCCGGCTGGGTTTATTCCCCATTTCTTTTTATTAAAGTCTTTCTCGTGTTTCTTTCTGCGTGACAAACTGGGGATGACTCCTTTGTTGGCTATCTTTTCGTGGGCTTCTGCACAGAAGCCCTCCTTAAGGTACCTGATAGTCTAGGTAGGCAGGATGTGAGGAAGGTATCTTCGGACCCCTGCCATGGGTTCCCTTGGTAACCCAAGTCACACTCTTGTCTGATTGGCTAAGGGACTGGCCTTGCCAGGCCAGCCACCCTGCTGTGTGATTGACAGCCAGGCTGTATGAATGGGGGAAAACGCCATAAAAAGCAGGTTTCTGGGACTGGAAAGGCAGAGTTGCCACTAGAACAAAAGAACCAACGAGGAGCTGATGGAAGAGGACCCCTACAACGAATGAACCGCCTGGTGAAGCCCTGCTGCAGGTCCGAATCGACAGAAAAGATCCTCCAGAATCCGACGACAGTTCGCCCAAACTGCAAGCCAGGACCCCCCCTCTGGTCGAATTTGCTGTACAGAGCTAGAGTGGGCCGGATAGCCAGGAAGGTCGGACCCTGCTTGGGTTTTAAGGAGCACCTTTTATTCGTTTTGCTCTGCTGCTGGTTTCTTCCCTGGGTGGCGCAGGACCCTCCAGTCTTCCTACTTCGTGTCAGTTGGACAGTCGCTTCTGGAACCGTGAGCCTGCAGGAACCACCAGTAATGTCCACCTCAGCTCCCTCCCCGTTTCAAGGTACTGTGCAACCTCGTCCGGAATCTGTGCCACAAACTTTATCGCAAACTACCCTGAGCTGTGTGATCTTGAGCAAAAGAGTTTTGAGCCATTGACTTTGGCCCTAAGCCTTTCCTAGCCGACACCTAACTGTAGTCTCTCTTGTTCAATTGCTCAGAGTACTTATCTGTTGGTCTTGCCTAATTTCTAATAACTTTGTCTTTACCTCCCTTTTAAATTGCTGGAGTGCCGTTTTGCTACTACTTCATTCTGTGAGCTTAACTTGGCTGGAATTTAAGGGAAGTGGTGTGGTGAATTTATGATTGTGATTTTTAACTTGCTTAGAATAGTGAAATGTTATACAACTGTTGAGTAAATAAATATATTTCTGATGTTTGTTAATCTGCTTAGATTCATATGCTGTGCATAGGTCCGACATCCAGTGGTCACTGCAGAGTATTGCATTTTGTTTTTCGTAGTCGAAAAGGGGACGTCGACAAGGCTTGTCTGTAACACTATCCCTATAGTGACGTGCGTTGTACCCATAATCCCTCACGCGTCGAGGTCCCTCAGATTGTTTTTTTCCGCCCAGCTTCTGGTCGCCTTACGCGGAGCTCCTAGAGAGACATTGCAAATACTTACTATCGGACCTCGGTCCTTAATTATACTTATTATATTGTTAAAGATCCCGCCACTCGACGTTGGCTGTGAAGCTGTTTCTCCGCCGAGCAAGTTTTCGACGGAGGGGAAGAGGCGGAGGAGATCCTTTCGGCGCTGCCGAACACGTGGCCTGGCCTGGCCTCGCCGGCCAACATACAGTAGGGAGAGTGGGGGTTCGAACTTTTATCTTCTCTTTGAGAATGTCTTTCTTTCTCCCCTATCTTTCCCTTGGGGTTGTTATCACCAGTTATTATTGCCTCAGCTATGGAGAGGACACCTTTTAAGTTTTGCCCACGCTGTAGGGGCAAGTACACTTGGAAGGACAAACACAAGCTCTGTAATCGTTGCTTGCCCCTCGATCATAAGGAGGACAGCTGTGCGGCCTGTAAGCTCTTGAAACCAAGAACTCTTAAAGAACGCAAAGTTAAGAGGTGGGCGGACTACGCTATGTCGAAGTCAGTTTCCTCACCTGCCGCCGCTGTTACAGAAAGTGACGAGGAGGGTGATAACTCGACGTCCGTTACGGAAGTCATTAACCCCCAGAAGGAGCGCTCGTGCTCCGCGACGTCCGTCCCCAGCCCCGACGGGCTCGGCTCACGCCCTGCTCATGGGGATGAACACCCCGGCGACAAGGACGCACACAGACCCCATAGGCCTAAGCACACAACCCACGGCTCTTCTTCGTCGAAGACAAAGGATCCATCAGCGCCGAAGGGGACGCAGGGCACTCCGGCGTCTACCTCAGACCGTAAGGGTCTGAAGCCCCACCCGCAAACGCAGTCGCGACCAGCGATTGGGCTTTCCATCAAACACGGGCGCTACCCCAAAATCATCCGACGTAACGCTCCATAGAGCGGCCGTCGAGGAACAAAGCGTAACACAGGCAACGTCGACACCAGAGTCCTCTACTGACAAACTCGTTGTCGAGAGCCTGGCGAGAATTGTTTCCGAAGACACACGTAAGCGGACGAAACAAACGTCGAATACCGCACACAAAGCTATAGAAATGCCGAAAAAGCATAAGAGTAGCCAGGAACTGCCCCTTTCATCTAAGGGCACTTCGGAACTACCGGAGGGCTTTTCAGATGGCCACGGAAACCTTTCTTCGACGTTGTGGGAGCGTTCTAAGCGTTTTGAAGGTGAAAACACTGATCTCCCCCCTCTAGACTATTCAGGGGTCCCCCATGAGACCCTTGAAAGACTTGATTCTTGTATGGAGAAAATGGAAAGGTTTTTGGGAAACCAAAACCCACCCACACCCAAAAGACTAAGAGAATGGCCCCAGGATGACCCTAGGGTCAACATTCCTAGGCTGTTCCCCCTTCTACAGACGTATATGACCTCACGGAAGAGGAGCAATACCTCCAGGAAGATGAGTGTTTGGGTGGAGAGGAAGAACATGAGGAGGAGGGGTTTGAAGAAGATCCTTACACTAGTGCAGGAGCTTTCGAAGAAGATACAGCTACCTCGCAGCCTTGGCAATCCCCATCAGTGCACTCAGACCCTGATGTCTTTCACCCTTCTCCTCCCAAGGATTCACCTATTGGAAACACCTCTCCCATAGATGACCAACTTTCACTTAATGCACTATTGCGCAAGGCAGCAGCGCATTTTGAAATAGATACAGGGGAGACTCTTCCTGACATAGACTTTGTAGAGAAAGTTATTAAAGAAAAAGCCCCTGTTAGTCAGTCTATTCCGCTCCTGGCTTCTATAAAGAGAAGAATCACTCCTTCCCTTTCCAATCCTGCCTTAGTCAGAGGGGTCAACCCTCGGATAGAAAAGCTCTTCAGCCCTTCGCCCTCTGACCCGTTGTACATCAGAGGCCATTCTATTCCGGACTCCCTTGTAGTTACTAATACAAGGAAAAGAGCAGGGGTACCACTATCCACTAGTGAGGCACCACCTGACAAAGAGGGCAAAAAGCTCTACGCACTTGGGAAGAGAATCACGACGTCCGCCGCCTTTTCAACTAGGATTGCAAATAACAATTCCCTACTAGCTAGCTACGCAGATGCACAGTGGAGCAAGCTGCGCAGCGAAGCAGAGGACGCACCAGAACCCCTGCGTTCACGCCTGTTAGCTACAATCTCAGAGGGAACTCTTGTAAACCAGGGCATCGTAAAGAACTCCTTAGATGCCGCAGAGACGGCTGGCCGTTCCCTGGTTCAGGGAACACTTCTCAAACTCCATGTCTGGCTGCGCAATTCGGGATTTAAGCCCGAAACCCAGGCTTCCCTGATAAATAAGCCCATAGAAGAAACACATCTGTTTGGGAAAGCAGTTGATGAGGCCCTAGAACATGCGAAGAAAGGGTTTGATACCATCAAAACTCTTGACCAAATTTCTATGCCCCCCTAACAGACGCGGCTATGGCAATAGACACTCCTTTCGTGGCCAACGCCAGCAGCAAAACCAACAGCAATTTTACTCTGCTACCAACTGGCCCTCTAACCAGGGTAACAACACCCAGTTCAGTCAAAGAGGCCAACGCTGTGGCAGGGGAAGAGGTCGCGGCTCCAGCCCCAAAGGTTCCACGCCCAATACCAACAAATGACCCGAAGATTCGGGTCCCCTCCCATGCATCACTGGTCGGGGGCCGGCTAACATCGTTCCTTTCAGCATGGGAGGGAAGATCGTCAGACCGCTGGGTATTATCCAGCATAGCCCACGGATACTGCATCGAATTCAACGGTTCCCCGAAGTACAGACCCCCACGGAACCGACACATGACACCGGAACACCTCACCATTCTTCTACAAGAAGTAGAAGAGCTACTGAAAAAAGCTGTAGAGGCTGTCCCCCTATCTCAGGTAACAGAAGGTATTTATTGAGTGTACTACCTTGTACCCAAAAAGGACTTAACCATGCACCCTGTATTAGATCTGCGCCCAGCGAACAAGTTTGTCAAACCCCAAAAGTTTCGTATGATGACCTTGCAGGAAGTAATCCCACTGTTATCACAGGGGGATTACATGACAACACTGAACATGAA
The DNA here is from genome assembly GCF_040938575.1 of Ambystoma mexicanum. Classification (NCBI taxonomy): domain Eukaryota; kingdom Metazoa; phylum Chordata; class Amphibia; order Caudata; family Ambystomatidae; genus Ambystoma; species Ambystoma mexicanum. Next base: position 674,599,599 of record NC_090924.1, on the reverse strand, counting down.
AGATGCATACTTTCATATTTTAATGTTGCCAGCGCACAGAAAATACCTCAGGTTCAAGATAGAGAACAAACACTACCAGTTCAGAGTACTATCCTTCGGGATAGCATCTGCACCAAGGGTATTTACGAAAGTACTGGCAGTGGCAGCGGCCCACCTGCGCAGGTTATCCATCCCGGTATACCCTTACCTCGACGACTGGCTCATAACAGGGGATTCTTACGAAACATGCTTCTCCAATACCCAAAAGACTGTAGACCTTTTGGTCCAACTGGGCTTCTCCATCAACGAAAAGAAGTCCAGCTTAGACCCCAGCCAAATCAAACAATTCCTAGGGGCTCTAATTCGAACAAAGGACGTCCTCGTCTTCCCCTCCAACGAGAGGGTCCAAAACATGCTGTTTCAGATCCCCCATTATGTGGCAGGTCGAGAGGTGACGGTACGCAAAGCAATGCGCTTGCTAGGAATGATGGTGTCATGTATTTATTTGGTACCTCGCGCGCCTGCGCATGCGCCCAATGCAAGAGTGGCTCAACAGCCAGTGGTGTCAGACCAACGGACAATGGGACGATCTAGTGGTGGTCTCGCAGGCCTTGGTTCTCTCGCTACGGTGGTGGACAAAAGAAAACCTGTTATTAGGGAAAACTTTTGCCACACCCGCAGTGGAAGCCACTCTAAGCACAGACGCATCCCTTACAGGATGGGGGGCTCACCTATCCCATCACACTGCTCACGGAGCGTGGACTCCGGGCTTAGCATCCAAGCATATAAACCTGCTGGAACTACTAGCGGTGTTCAAAGCACTGAAAGCCTTTCAGGAACACCTACAAGGAAAGACAGTGATGGTCCTCACAGACAGCACCACAGCCATGTACTACCTCAACAAGCAAGGGGGCACTCACTCTCCAGGACTGTCCAAGCTGTCCCAGAACATCTGGAAGTGGGCTCTCAAACACAACATGTTCCTACTATCACAACATGTACCAGGGGACCTCAATCTGCTAGCAGACAAAGACTTCCTCCTGCCCGTAGAGTACGAATGGCGGTTACAAGAAGACATCGTCTTCGACGTCTTCACACACTGGGGTTTCCCAGAAATAGACCTGTTCGGAACTCTGGAAAACTCTCAATGCCAAGATTACGCCTCCAGGTACCCCCAGAACCAGTCCAAGGGGAACGGTCTATAGATTCCATGGTGAGGGAAATTTGTTTACGCTTTTCCCCCCGACTCCCCTTCTCAACAAGATAGTGCACAAGATGCACCAGGAACAAGTTACCATGATACTGGTGGCCCCTATGTGGGCCCGACAGCCATGGTTCGCTCACTTGTTGGAGATGTCTCTATCTCCTCCAGTGAAACTGCCCTGCCCGTACAACATGCTGTCACAAGACAGGGGCAGGACACTGCACCCATGCCCTCAGACCATGAACTTAGCAGCCTGGCTCCTGAGGTCATAGAATTTGGACATTTACAACTTCCACAGAGGTGCATGGACATCATCGGAGAGGCCAGAAAGCCTAACACTCGTCACTGCTATTCTAGCAAATGGAAAAGATTTGTCATCTGGTGTAGAGGGAAGAGTATCAACCCCGTTGACTGCTCTCCCACACAAATTATTCTGTACCTGATCCATTTACTGGACTCGGGTCTAGTATTCAATTCTATTAAAGTACACCTGGCAGCGCTTTCTGCTTACACCACTTCACAACTCAAAGTATCGGAATACACCCTCCAATAGCAAACCCAGCTCCCGGCTGGGATCTAAATGTGGTACTCACCAGGCTCATGGGGTCACCCTTTGAACCCATGCACAAGGCAACTCTTAAAGATCTCGCTCTTAAGACTGCTTTCCTAATACCTATTACCTCCATTAGGAGAGTAAGTGCACTACAGGCCCTTTCGGTTTTAGACCCCTTTGTTACAGTTCACAAGGATAAAGTGGTTCTACGCACACACCCAAGGTTCGCACCGAAATTCATCTTCTAATTCCATGTCAACCAGTCTATAGAACTACCAACGTTCTTTCAAAATCCTTCAAATCTAGGAGAAAAAAGCCTGCATACACTTGATGTGCGCAGAGCTGTCATGTTTTACATGGAAAGAACTAGTCCACTGAGAAGAACTTATCAGTTCTTTGTCTCGGTGGCAGCAGGAAGAGAAGGAGATGCAGTTTCAAAATCCACTATATCTAGATGGATTGTTCAATGCATCACTCTGTTTCACTCTTGCTAAGAGAGAACTACCCTTCAAGCCAAGAGTACACTCTACTCGAGGCACTGGGGCATCCATAGCATTCATTGCAAATGTTCACCTTGAGTCCATCTGCAAAGAGGCAACCTGGAGTTCTGTACACACCTTTACAAAACACTACTGTCTAGATGCCCACTCTAGATCTGATTCCCAGGTGGGACAAGCAGTATTAAGACATCTTTTCTCTACTGTTCCTTCTCACAACCCACCTCCAACTCCGGGTACTGCTCGCTAGTCTATGCACAGCATGTGATTCTAAGCAGATTAACAAACATCAGAAGACAATGCATTACTTACCGTAAAAGCATTTCTGATGGTTGTATCTGCTTAGATTCACATGCGCCCACCCATCCTCCCCGCTCGGATGGAAGGAACATAGACATCCTTTTCTATATCTCTCTTTTCTGTACTCACTCACGTCTAGAAGGCTCCCTCAGGGCAGAAAAATACAAACAGAGGGACCTCGACGCGTGAGGGATTATGGGTACAACGCACGTCACTAAAGGGATAGTGTTAGACACGCCTTGTCGACGTCCCCTTTTCGACTACGAAAAACAAAATGCAATACTCTGCAGTGACCACTGGATGTCGGACCTATGCACAGCAAGTGAATCTAAGCAGATACAACCATCAGAAATGCTTTTTACGGTAAGTAATGCATTGTCATTCTTTTACTTAGAAACCTTGAGTCAGTGTTTGCCTGAATCATAGTAATTGCTGTCCTTTGTGTAACTATTTGTACTGCTCACTTAATCTTGAGATAAGTCTGGCTGCTCCGCTACTGTTACCACTATAACTGTCTAGTACAGGCTTGTACTAAAGGTGAAATTGTACTGTCACTTGTACTCTTAATTGCGTGTAGTGTTCCCAAAGGGTACTGCATATAATTCTGCCTAACAGTACCGTAGCAGACATTTTAATGAATCCCGTCCTCTTCGACAAATCTCAGCTTTATTTTGATTATTTTGTTTTCCCCACCCCTTGTTCTGCTTCCTATTTTGTGTTTAACAACCTCTGACTAGCAATTAAATTGATCAAGAATGTTTATAAATGCCTAGTTTGAGTCGTGACTAAGTTCTTTAGAAACCTGAGAAGACAACAGATTCTTGTCATAAAACACAGTACAGGTAGACTGAATTCAGGACAACTGCTCAAAGACCTCAACACGCTCCGCAACCCTACAATGCACTGTTTACAAAGACTACGTCCTCATCTATGTTGAAAGCCATAGGAGAAGCATTCACACCACTACTAAGTCTGCAACACATCCCTCACGTGTGAAACCTTCACATAGATATTAAAAGTACAGATCCTCCTCCAATGAAGAAACGCACACATCCTATACCGGGAAAACCTGCCCAACTGTCAACCATCTTGCCCTTCTTGGAAAATTGATTACAGCACAGTATCCTGGTAATCAAAAACACTCTGTATATTCCATGCAACGAGATTGACGGTCAATTTATCGTACTTCACTTGTTTGCCGCTTTTGATAACCATTTATCATATACTCCTCACCACAAACATGGGCTTGGAAGGAACAGTCCTGCAGTTTGCCGGCTGCCTCCAACAGAGTTCAACTGAGCCCAACTCAACCAGATGTAACACAAAAGGTAAACTGGATGCCCAGTAACCTGCTGAATTCCTGACCCCTGCCAGATTCAACCTCATATTGGAGCGCCTGGAGCTTTGGGGTAGTAGGGAAAGGTACTCGATACACCACACAGATGTCATGCATATTTCTTAAACCCTGGTTGCATCAACTGTATCGGTTGACTCAAGGACTCTGCCCCTTATCCAGGCCTGAATGTTAAGAGCCTACATTCAACACATGCTAACAGGCCAAATAAAGTCGCTTGGGAAATGCCAACTTGCCCAGCCACAGAATTGGCTGACCGACATGTAATTTGATGTATTCTCACTTCAGTTCACCCTGTGCAAAATCTCTTGGCTTTACTATTGATTCAGATATTTCATTGCATACATTTTCCAAATAAACCCAGCTACGTTTTACCAGAGCTATCTCTCCTTTGTAATATACTTCCTGCCCCATATTGAGTTGCAGATCGGTTGTCCAAGTCATGGCTATCTCCCAGCTGGTTGGTTGCAGATGCCGCCACATCAAAGCCACCAAGTACTTTACAGCACACCTCCTCAAAAGCTTAAAAGTTCAACATCGCCTCTATGACGATGAACCCCTAGATGTTGTCACTTCTCCCCAAGGGAGAGCCCCTTCCCATGAGGCCAGGGTGGTGAGTCTGCTACCCAACGATCCCTGGCCTGGGGGGGTGGAGCACAGCAGGAGGATCTCAAGTGGAGCGACTTGCCAACTTGGACCTGGGATGACCATTTAGGGTTTGTCCTGGGACACCACACCCACACATCCTCAATCTCCTTTCTGCTTTTTTTGGGAGCCCGGTATCTCGTAGAAACATGTACTCTTGTAAGATCCAAGACTTTTTCGATTTGGGAAGTTCTGGAATTAAAAAGAACATACTAGACCCTAGTAGATCTGGGTCTGAGACAAGTTGGCCATGCTCAACTATGAAGATCACACCCGGGAAACAAAAGTACTTGACCCTTTTACCAAGAGTATGCTTGCATTATAGTATAAAGGTCAACAAAGGACTAGACCTTTAGTCGAATCCAGCTGAAGTAGGCATCTGGTGCAAGCGATGTCCATTACGAAGATTCAAATCCTGTCCGGGAGCCGATGCAGAACGGAAGATGCAGGCAGAGAGCCGCAAGACTTCCTGGAGGGCTTTGCATAAGCAGAACCGTCTAAACTGTTCACAAAAGGCGAAGCTGAGCAACCCGAGAACAGGAGACAGACCACCACAAACGCAACTGACTAGAGTCAAGTGAAGCGGAGAGGTGCAGTCTAGCCACCCGAAGCCCAGGCAAGGTACTGAGTCTCAAAGCAAGGTAACCGGCTGTATGGGAAAGCCAGAGTGGGCACAGATACAGTCACCAAACAGGCAGAGGAAGCTCCCTCACTCCCAAGTAGCAAAGAGGCTGCTGCGGATTCACCACGGGGACAGAAAGATGCTAAGTTGGTGCGTGAGACATAACAGGGGTAGAGTAACCACAACAGAGGAGGAGGGTCTGGGACCCTAACAGTTAACAAAGGCAAGTCCTCTTCCTCGTGGCAGTACTTTGCAGGAGAGTTAACCAAGTCTGCCAAATTGCGAGGACTGAGAAATACGGGTCTGTGACCGACCGCCAAATAAAGAGAACATCCTCCACGTGGCTGTACTTGGCAATTCTGTTTATGGATCGTACCTGTACATAAACTGTTAAGAAAGAAGGAAAAAGGTGAAACAAGGATCCGGGAAAGGTAGTCATTCCCCAAGTATCGCTGAGGGTAAAGTCACTGTGAAACCAAGATACCAGGAGAAGGGAGTAATTTCCCTGGTAGTGCTGCATCCACAGGGAAAAGCCAAGAAGCCTGGGGAAAGGAGTCATTCCCCCAGGTTGAAAAAAATCCAGGGTCAAGATAAGGGAGTCATTTTCCTGACAATTGAGAACTAAATACGGAACCTTGAGGCAAAGGGAAAGTCATTCCCCCTGGAGTAAAGAAACTGAACTTTTTGATACAGAATCTTGTATAGGATTGGCCTTCCTTTGTTTGTGAAGTATTGGAACCATAAGAAGGGTTATGAGTAAGTGATGGGGTGAGTGGGCACCGCTTGTTGATTTACAATAAGGATTATTTTAAATACATTTCCGATATGTGGTCCTGTATCCAACAGACCTTGCATGCACTATGAAGTATGATGATAATAGGGGGAGAATGGATCCTATGTGCAATAACCTAGGAAGTTGAAAGGACCCCCTGTGTGCAACTTAAAACATAAAGGTGCTTGTAATTACATAAATACAATACATAGGTTCATAGTATTTTTGAACATTTCTTATATACATTTTTCATGACGACAATTGTGAAATTCAAACAAAGTTGTTTATTTCCAGAGAGACATGATTTGTTCAATGCATTTCGCTCTTCAGAACATTTTTAGGGACTAGATTGGAAAAAGGTTAATGAGATTCCCACTAACTAGATACATTATTTCTATATATGCTCCTCAGTAGATAAAGCTTTTAGGCAGAAAATATTTTCATTTTTCAGCCAGAATTTGAATTGCAATACAGCTTTGCAGGTTGTGAAACGGGGATTTTGGCTTCCTTTTAAAAAACAGAATGCTCCAGAAACCCGCCACCCTCCCCCCCTCTGCTGCCCTGCTGTCTCCGGTCATCCTTCAAACCCTCCTGTTTGAGGAAGCTTGTCAGCTTTTTGGGAAGGGCACCATTAAACTTGTGGCCTGCTCCGAACAAGGCCGGTCCTGGTATTTGTATTTTCTAGTACTGAAGTAGTACTGTGGTCTGCGTCCCATTCCACAGCTGAGACTTACTGTGCACGGACAAGTGTAAGATGTCCATTCTGTCCCCAGATCCTTCATGCCCTCGTTATGCATGACTGGCTTTTATCTCCTGGACCTTCAGCACGCCTACTTCATGTGCCCATTCATCACAAGCACAAGGAAGTACTGAGATTTACAATAGGATCTTCCCACTACCAATTTTAGATTATGCCGTGCACCGTTTCTTCGGCACCCAGGGTTTTCACTAAACTGCTTGCAGTTGTTTTGGCTCATTTCCATGTTTTTTTCTAAATGTATCCCGGGAAAGCATCCATGCATTTGTATTTATTAATCTTATGTAGCGCTTTATACCAAAGCACTGTACAGTTTAAACAGGGTACATTTAACAAAACAAAAGTTGTAACAGAAGCAAATTACAAACATGAATCGGTCATCAAAAACAGAATTTAGAGCAATTATTCAGAGGGGGAAGGGGAGAGGAGGGTTAGTGCTAGGAAGAGGGAGGGAGGGAGGGAGGGAAGGTAGGAGGATGGAAGGACGGCGTAGGGACAGTATAAGAGGGAGGAGGGGAAAGGGGTAGGAGAGTGGAGTGAGAGGAGGGGGGTGTCATGGTGGGGAATGGAGAAGGAGAGATTTGAGGGAGGTGCGGAAAGAGGAACGAGCAGAGGGAGGCAGGGAGTTCCAGTGGAGGGGGCCAGGAGTTGGAAGGAGCGAAAACCGGAGGAGGCACAGGGTGAGGGAGGAACAGTGAGGAGGGAAGTGGTCAGCGGAACGAAGGAGACGAGAGGGCGTGTAGAATGGGAGAAGGGAATAGAGATGAGGGGGGAGCAAGATCGTGGAGAGATTTGAACACCAGACAGGAAGTGAAATTTAAGTTCAGAATGAAATGGGAGCCAGCCAATGGAGGAAAGGGAAGCAAAGATGGAGTCGCCTCTTTCCTTACCTGGACGATTGGTTTGTTTGAGCTCCCGTCCCTGATTAGTCATCCGCCCACCTGCATCGCACGTGCAGCCTGTTGCAAAGTTTGGGTTTTTCCCTGAACTTTAAAAAGTCTCAGGTTTAGCCATTTATTTCAGTCCCTCTAATTCATTGGTGCTCTCCTGGAGACTGACCTAGCCAGGGCTTTCTAGATGGGCCGATCAGCGAGCAAAAATCAAATGGCTCACGTAGTCCAAAGCCAAGAACCAGCTCTGACCGCTCCCTTCCTGTGTTTCAGCTGCTAGGTTACGCATTGGGCTTGCTTCAGTATCTTTGTCAGCGGTCTTAATTTCAGGGAAACATGGCAGACCTTTTGTCAGTCTCAAGCAATATATTTTGCAACATATGTGGGTTCTTGTGAGAGGGCCTATAGAAGGGACCTTTGATCAGACAACTCTGCCCCAAAGCCTACTCACCGCCAGATCTTGCAGGTGAGTGCACCGTGGCAACTGACAGTTGTCATGGATTCATTCTTGAAAGGCTTGGGCGCTCACCTAGAAATGGGACCGAGCAGTCTGGGGTCCCCCTCAGTCTCTTGCTTACACATTAGCTTGCTGCAATTGAGGGTGAATAGGCTGGCCCTCAGAGCCTTCCTCCCCTCTATACAAGACAAATGTGTACTGGCACTGACTTACAATATGGTGGCTATGCATTACCTCAACCTACAAGCTGAGTGTGGGTCCTTGCCTTGGTTCACAGAAAAAAGGCAACTGGTTTTCTGGACTCTAAAGAAAAATTTTCTGACATCGCCCCATGTGGCGGGGTCCGAGAACATCAGTTGTTGCCTTGAGCAAACAAACGCCGGCCTCGCTTGAATGGGAACTATTTAAGGACATTTTGGTGGCGATCTTCCCATTCTGGTGAACTCAAGTTGACCAATTTGACAGCAGTGTGAACAAGAAGTTTGAGTTCTTCAGGGAATTTACTTGTCTTGGATCTCTGGGGGACACACTGGTCATGGTGGGATCTGCTCTATGCTTTTCTGCTGTTGCTTGTTGTACCACTTGTTCTTAGGACACCATGCTTTTTCAGATCCATGTAGATTCTGCTCATTCTGTACTGGGCCAGGAGGATATGGTGGCTGGAACCTTTCGACATTTACGTTTGCCCTCCCTAGTGCCTCCTGTCAAGGGTGGGCCTTTTCTCACAGTCAGACTGACACCCCATTTTAATCTCGATAGTTTGAATTTTGAAGCTTGGCTGCAGTATCTGAAATTCGAGGAGTTGAATTTGTTGAACGATGTCCTGGATGTACTCTTTCCAGTTAGTAGGCTAGCCACAAAGTCGATGTATGCTTGCATTTGGGCTTAAATTGTCAGCTCCATGCTGGGTGAAGTATCTGGGCCCTTTTACCTGTCCTACCTCTGTTTTGGATTATCTGAATGTTCTGGCCTGATCGGCCTGCAGATGGGCAGTGTAAAGGGGTACTTGGTTGCTATTTCAGTATTTGAGGGAACCTTGGAACAGTGCTGTTTCTTTGCAGTCCTTTCTATTATGCAGTTTTTGCAACCAGTTTTCCCCAAACCAGTTTCTTCTGGCATATGATTTTAAATCTATTGTTAGCTTTCTTGATGGATGTTTTGTGTCCCTGCATTAACGGTTATTAAGACCTCTGACCCTTAAGGTGACCTTCCTGGTAGCCTTAACTCTCATGAACCTTGAACGTGCACAGGCGTAGTCTGTCAAGCCCTCCCTCTTGTTTTTTCTTTCCAAAGAGCAGTTTAGCTTGATAAAGGCCTTCCTAACGTACACTCGGATTTCCATTTGTTAAAGATCCTTCTTAAATTGTTTTTTCCTCTGGCCCATCCTTACGCGACATGAGCTGGACTCCGTTCAGGGGTTCAGCTACAGTGCTTTCAGTAAAGATGGCCAGCATGTTGTGGGTTACGCCATTGTCTGTGACTAACACTTTCAAGGGGGGTGTGGGTGATCATTCCCTGTATTTTGCAATGTTACAATCTAGCTTGACTGAAGGACCCTCAACTCCTTCAACTGGAGTAGTCTGCTACCTCTGTCCTACAATTTAAGAGGGAATCCCTTTCTTGGACATATATCAAGTGACGTGGGCTTTGTTGCATTTGTTTGCTAAGCATTACAGCTTAGATTCACTTTCTGGGCAAGCTTGCTTCAGCAGAGCTGTCCTCCAGAGTTTTATAGTATAGGAGCATTCCCCCCCTCACGCCTCCAGATTAAAGTACTGTTATGGGAGCCTGTCCTAGATGAGACATTTGTGAGCGGAACATTTATCAGAAAGTATGTTAGAGAGCCAAGTCATTTCTTCTTCCCAGCTACTTTTGCACTTCATAGATCCCATACTTCCTGGATTTGAGAGATTTTTAGTTTCTTGAAATCTTTGTTCATCATAGTGGACATAACTTTAATAAAGAATGCTCTGACCCACCTATTTCCAAGGGTATTTAAGGGGGTTCGTCTGCATGCCTCTTGTTTATTCTTTTGCATTTTTTTCAACTTTTACTTTGCGCCCCTGTTGGTTTCCTTAATTTGTATTTCTTTATTACGTCAAAGCGTGAAATGTATGTAAAATAACACTCAAATGCTTCTTGATGTCAATGCATCTTCAAAACAAATGAAGATCAATGTGGAATGCCAAATCAATTATCCATTATGAAAGGTTTTTCCTCTGTTAACACATCTTTTACTATCTCAGACACAGCCAATATATTTAGTTGTTATGAATGCAACAAATACAACATTGGTGACCTAAAAGTACAGCACAGTCATTTCTTTTTGTAATGGATTGTCCTTCCACTGATTCCTTGTCTTAGATTTGTATTCACAATTTTGGGAATGTTTCTACCCAGGAGTCTCTTTACAGCTCTGAAGTTCAGTGCCTAGACACTCAGCGCCCTCGGTTCCAGACATGACATTGATTAAAAATAGCTGGCACCTCGCAGCTTGACCTCAGTTCCTTCTTTATTTTTCCCTGCATGCTCATCACACAACGATTGGAACTTTACACTACGTATTTTCTAAAGTACTCCTTTTTGATGAATTCCGATGCCGAAACCCTTAGTATAATAATGCTAAAATGTTAATTACCGATCGTCACAGAATATGCCTGTGGCGTTTCAGTGCCGACCATGAAAGGGGCGAATGTGGGTCATGCCAAAAAAGGACGCCGTAAAACTTGGAGGAGAGGTGCTCAAAAGTAACGCTCGGGAGTAAAATCCCAGAGTACTACACCATCGAAGGTGTGCCCCTCCAAAGAGAGAAAGCTGGATAGACTGATGGTACTTTGGAGATATCCAAGTGAAAGTCGAGGAAACATAAGAGGTCACACTTCTGAAGTGACTCCCATCATTCATTTTCCATTTAGAAGAAAAAGGAAAATAAGCCCCTTTTCCTCCGACTCCTCACAAGAATGGCAGGTAATGTTTCCATCCAAATCTGCTTCGGCAGAGACATTGGAACAATTCAGGCAGAAGATGCTTGAAATGTTGAAGTGTTTGAAAAATCTGCCCCATTAACCCCCTCTTCATAGTTAAAGGGAAAGAGAGTCGGAGTCCATTGTGCAAATTAAAGCCAGCAGGGACTTTGGAAACGGCTCGTCTAGTGCGCTGAAAGGCCAGAGCATGAAGTCTCTGAAGCCTCAAATGCCTCTCTTAATCCAGGCTTAGTCGTCAGCCGTTTCAGTTTTCACGCTTTTTGGTGCCGACCCAGCGCCTTAAGGCCCATCAACATAGTCTAGAAGACTTCTTGGTGCCGTGATATATGTCGGAATTCGAGAAAAGACTCTTTTGAGGAGATTCTCAATGAGGACAGAGGAAACCCCTTTTGGCCTACATCCCATGCAGCTCATCAATCCTGATAAGTATTTCTAAGAAGCTATAATGGAGAATTAAGCTGCAGATTTCCAGGAGGTAAGTGGCTTGAACACTTCTCCCGAAGTTGATCTATACCAGCAGGAGCCCATGCACATCTGAATGCTGCTGCATATCATTGACAGGAAAAGCATTGTAAGCCCTGGGTAGGGGGTCCTCCAACCAAACAAATGAATAGGATCGCTCAAATATTCTGGACAGAGGCTCAATAAGGAAACAGTTTTGCCCTTCCACGCAAACCTAAAGGACTCTCTTATAGAGCTATTGCAAAAACCCTGTTGAGCGGCATCAGTAGAAGGGGGGACCTTACAAGAAATACAGGTAGTCATCCTGTAACCCTTACTTTCTCACACAACACCCTAATCCAGAGAGCCTAGTGGTAAAGGCTGGGACATCGGAGGCCAAATCTTCAGCATGTCCCTCTTTGACCTCAGGTAGGGATGATTAAAAAAGTGAATGCATGGGCAAGACAGTGGTTTATTGCTTTGAGAACTCTGCTCACTGAAGCAAACTACTCTTCTTGTTCGTTGGCAAAATACACTCAGACCTTTTAATCTGTCATTGAACAGTCTGCAGAGGAGATGACTAGTTACTAGATAAGCCCTTTGATGGACATAATGGCTACCAGTCATTTGGTCGAAAACCAAATGGTCGAAATAATTATTAAAATAAAATTTATTTTATGGGGGGGTTGCCCCCCAACACCCCTTTTTCTTTATTAAAAAATATTTTTTAAGCAGCCAAACTAAAAAAATGTATAAATAAATAAATTCGACCTTTTTTTTTTTTTCAACCATTTTGATTCGATCAAATGGTCATTCAACCATTTATTTTCGACCAAATGACCAGACACCGGACATAATATCTTTGGCTGAATAGCTGACAACAGTCTGGAAAAGTTAGAACTTGCCACATCACGGAAATCATAGCTGTTCTGTTATTGCATTTCATTTGATTAATAAGGAGTGATGGCAATCTGCCAAAAGGCACAGGAAAGTCCAGAGACTTGACTTAAGAGATGGGGTGGAAAAATCGAACCAAACCTTTGCTACTGTCCCTTCAGGCTCTGCAGTGGCACCTAAACCTTCATAATCACACCCTACACACTTCGCCAGTTGACAAGTGTCTCACCCGCAATTATGGAGAATTGCAAAGCACTTCTTCGGACGCATGCATCAGACAATGGTACTGCCTTCCATTCAACAGACTCCCCACCTACATGCCCCCCTCCTGTCCAGAGACCAAAATCTCCAGACCAGCTACTCCAGTAGGAGATTACTTCCCTGATATAGAAAGGTGCAATGGAAACTATCTTTTATTGGGAAGGAATATAGGGTATTACTCCCACTATTCCCTGATAGCAAAAATGAACTTAACTCCTTCCCATCCTGGATCTGAGGCACTTGAAAAAGTTCCTCAGGAAAGAGGAATTCAAGATAAATCATTTTGCTGATCCTCCAGGCTCTAGGGTTCAGGATTGGCTGGTTTCATTGCATTTTAAGGATTCTCGCTTCCATGTGGTGATAAATTCCAAACACAGGAAGTACCACAGATTTGTGATCAGCAGTTCACACTACCAGTTCAAGGTACTGGCATTTGTACTACCCTGTGCCCAAGACTTCACCAAGTTGTCTTGGATAGTGGCAGCCACTCTGATAATTGAAGGGATGTATGTCTTCCCATACTTAAACTGGTTTATCCAGGCCCGACCGCAACACCACAGTCATGCATGCCACTTCCTGTACAAATTTGGCTCCTCCCGCAACGTCAAGTAGTCCCAGATGACCGATTCCCAAAAGCTTTCGGTCATCGGAGTGGTCCTGAACTTCTTCCACGGTGCAGGCTTCTGAACCACGTTGATCAGCAAAGAAAACTGTTTCCCTCATCCATGTATACCCTCCCCAGGTGCATGTCCCCACTGCTGTACTCCTTGTGGACAAATGGATGTTGGCATACATACATGTGCAACACATAATCCCAGTGATTCCAGCTTCCAGCATATGGTCTTAAAATCCCAAAGCGTTCCAGAGGCCAGGCTGTTAATGACATCTCTTCAATGGGCCCACTGATCGCTGTGCTCACAATTCACAACATGACTGATCTGTTGCAGGTCCCGACCAGGGTCTTTCAGGACCTCTTGTGGTGATACAGCAAGGAGAACTTGATGGCAGGAGAAACATTTTGGCAACCTTGGCAGGAAGTGACAGTAGTGATGGATGCCTTTCTGAAGGACTGTGGTCCACACTTTAAACAGAAAGGTGAGCGGACTATGGTCGCTGGCATTGGCGAACTCAACAAGAACCTTTTTACAGTTGAGGGTGATCAGACTAGCGCTGGTAGCCCATTTTCCCTTGATGCAGGGGAAATGAGCCTGATCTTGATCGATACCATGGTGGCCTTGCATTAACTCAGCAGGTGGTGTGGAGTAGGGTCACTACCACTGTGCAGAGGGGCAATTGAAAAGACAAATCTCCTAGTCTGCAATTCATCTGACCAGGAAAGATCACAATGGTGGATACCCCGAGCAGGCAGGGTTCAGTCTCCCATGATTGGGAGATATGCTAGGAAGTCCTTACAGAGATCTTCACACTCTGGGGAAAACCCTCATGTAGAACTGTGTGCATCAGGCTGCAACAAAAGTACAAGCTGTTATGCTATAGGTAATTTCCCCAGAGAGCAGCAGTGGGTTACACATTTAGGTAGATTGGAATTACCCACGGCTATATGCATTCCCATCATTCCGCACGTCGTCTGGATGTTGAGGAAGTTTGGCGCAACCATGATCCTGATCGCTCGGATTGAACCAGGAGAGAAAATGACCTTCTGGACTTGGCCATCTACCCTGCATGGCCTCTCCCAACGAGAGCAGGACTGTTCTTGTAACAAGGTCTGATCCTTCACTCCAGCACTGGACACTGATGATATGAGGTACAGAGATTGGGATCTTCTGAAAGACGTCCTGGGGGGAATTGCGAAGCCCAGCAGCAAACTTTTTCTACCACGTGTTATGGAAGAAAGTTTGCAGCTGGTGTATAGCCAAGGAATTGGATCCTATATCATGTGACATTGCTGCATGCTCTTTTCTGTTACTTTGTGAGACCAGTACTCTAGCTAGCTACAGCCAAAGGGTACTTGGTAGCAATTTCTATTTTTAGCAGAGCACCAAAAGCCCCTGTTTTACTGTGCCACTGGTCATGCAATTACTCATGGGTCTGAAACACTTTTCCACTAACCCCCTTTGTGGTGCCAGCATCTGACTTAAAACTGGAGTTAACTTTCTTAATGGCACACCAATTGAAAAAATACACATTTGCCGACTGAGGCTTCTGACCTGGGAGATAGCCTGTTTGGTTGCCATCACATCAGTTTGCAGAGTGAGCAAGCTCCAAGCCCTGTTTTACAACCTTTCACCCTATTTAATAAGGACAAGCTGACCCTTCGGATGTGTCCTTCCTTCGGTAGTGTCTGAAATCCACATTAGACAAAGATCAATTTACCAGCTTTTTACCCTCCTGTCAGCCTTCTAAAAAGTGGGGGCGCTACACAGATAGGACCCTAAAAAAGCTCTCTGTTTTAGTATAGCTTTGTTTAAGAGCTTCAGAGTGGAGGACCAGCTTTAGTAGGGAACGCTGAACCTCAGATGGGAAAGGCTATTACTAAACAAACCATTTCCAGATGATTTGTACGGTCAATCTGAGTGCTGCCATTGTTCTGGCAAATCTGTCCCACGTGGACTTGCGGCTCACTCCACTAGAGGAGTGCTAACTACCTCAGCTAGAAAGAGGGGAGCCCCAACTGAGGACTTTTGCCAAGAAGCAACATGGGAATCCCTTCACAAGTTTGCTAAGCATTATTGCCTGGCTGTCTGATACAATTGGGATGCCTGATTCAGAAGAGCGTTCTTGCAAAATGCATTTCAATGGAAGTCACTTCCCCCCGCCCTCCCCCCTCCAAAAGGGGCAGGTACTGCTATGGGAGTCTATCTGAGATGAGGACTCTGTGAGAGGACACCATCCATTAGTAGAACAAATGCTAACCCTGGTAATGTTCTTTCTCATGAATGTTCCTCCCACAGATTCCTCTTCGCCCTCCCAGCCTTCCCCTCAATTCAAGAGCTTACTTGCTTGTAATCAATCTCTCCTTCTCTGCCTTAAGGTTCATGTCCAGCAACGGCTTCGTTTTTTAGGTGTACTAAAACCCAATAACCCATCGTGGCTGAGCAAGTGGGAAAAATGTGTGTGCATATATATATTCTCAACATCATGTCTGGACCCGAGGCTGATGAGTGTCAATAGACACTTGATGCTGCATGGTGCCCTGTGGCTGCAGAATTATATTTCAAAGATGCGTAATGCCTGGGAGGAACATCCATCAGAAAGAATTACCAGCGTTAAGTCATTTGTTCTTTTCTCTAAAACTTGTATTGTGCCTTTTTTTAGTGGTGTAAATTTGACGATGATGTAGTTTCAAGATGCAC
Organism: Ambystoma mexicanum; assembly: GCF_040938575.1. Classification (NCBI taxonomy): domain Eukaryota; kingdom Metazoa; phylum Chordata; class Amphibia; order Caudata; family Ambystomatidae; genus Ambystoma; species Ambystoma mexicanum. Next base: position 674,583,672 of record NC_090924.1, on the reverse strand, counting down.
AAAGGAAGAAGCAATTGAGCATAACTATGGAGGCCATGATGATGATTTGACGGTACGACACTGCACTAATGCATACATGTTGGTTTACATCAGGGAATCTAAACTTAGTAAGTATATTTTGTGTTTGTGCAATCTTTGGAAGACCAACTGTTCTGTTGTATTTTATTTGCAGGCTACCCTTAGTTTGCATGTATTTTTGTCACAATTTCAACACATTTGTAATACCCAGGTGCCAGCAACAGATGCCAGCTTAGTCTCCAGAGATTTCATCAGCACACGTTCCTTAACATAACTTTTCTTTATTTGTTTTTTAAATTTGGTTAACTAGTACCCTTTTAATAAAAACATCAAAATGTCATCTTTCCAATGTACAATTAATTTTTCACAATTCATATTGCAGTAAAAAGATAAACGGGCAATACAATAAGTGAAATTGTAACATAAACGAAAGAGAAAAGATAAACATTTATAAGGACCACACATTTCATTAAAGTGCTGTAGTGCTGAACATGTAAAAACATCACACTGTCAATGCACCAGTAAATGTTAATTGAGAACTTTTTGGTAATACTACTTTCAATGTGTGCAATGCGATCAGGCTCCATGCATTGGGGCTGTTAGAATTAACAATGTATTGCCAAAAGATTCCGCTTGATGGGGACCCATCAATTTCAAATATTTCTTTGATATAATAGGATTGCTGATCATTTATGGCCTGACAGTCCAATATTATGACTCACGTTTCAATTTGCCCCTGGATGTTACAAAAGTAAGCGCTTGGAAATGTAATCATGTAGGCTGGTACTAATCCTACATATTTTGCGTCAAGGACTCCCACATTCATACAATGTTTCCTAACTTTCTCAATGCTGTGAATCCTGTCTGTTTTCCAAAGTTTCCTTTTGGATTTGATTTGGAATAGACCAATCGACTCGATGGTTGCATTGTATGTTGGCATAATGTCAGTACAATCCGCCACCCACTGGTTGATCTGTGGGCAGTTTCTCATCACAATTAACCACTTTAGTTTCTACCAGATTGTGTATTTTCCACTGCAAGCGTTATTTTAGAAAGCATAGTCTGATTTTTCCAAAATAAAAGTTTTTTAATAGATAGGTGGCCCAACCCATACCTGAGGACTGCTGCTGGAAACCCGTTTTGGAGTTTAAAAACTTTACGCCAGAAGCAGCCCTGTAGGCAGGACCAGTCAGTGCAAATGGTAGCAACTTTTCAGCACCATAGGTCATTGCGGGTATGACCTTTTTGTTGTAAAACTCAATTACCGGTATTAGTCAAAAGTGACCATGTTGCTTATTTAACTGTGCAGTTTGAGCGGCCAGTGCTGTCATTTTTTGGCATATAGTGGAGTAAAATTTGTATAGAATTCAAAGAAAAACCCCTGAAATATAAAATTCGAGACATGCTCAAGTTCCACGTTACACATAGTCCGCTTAAAGTTGTTATATCGCGCCCTCATGCTAGGTCTAAATTGAAAGACCTTTGTCTTACCTACATTGACGATAAGCTTATTTTCCTTGGTGTAGAGTTCCAAAGCATCCAGTTGATGATGCAACCCAATGGGTATGTATTCTAGTAGGATCATATCAGTGTATAAAAGGTAATTCAGTAGTCATTCTACGAGCCCTGGAAGGAAGCATCGAACTCCATCAAACACACAGCCAATATTCGAAATTAATTGTCATGATCTCTGCTTCAAAAAGGTCAGGGTTTTCCCAACTCCCTTGGAAGCAGATCCATAACCCAGGTTCCGAGTGCCAACCAGTCCCAATTGGGACCTTTTGGACCCAGTCCTGGCGCCAGTGGCACCAGGCTCATAAATATGCCCAGTCCCAGCGCTGGAAGCGCCGGGCTCATAATGCTTGGGTGGACTTACCTTCAGCAGACCATGCTGCTTACTTGCCTGCCAGTTGAGCCTCTGATCCTCTTCTGTTTGGAACTACTTTTCCTGTTGGGTGGGGCTGGAGCCACTCCCTAGATTCAGAACACTGGAACTCTTCTGGAAGGCAGGAACTCTTTTCTTACCAGGAACTCTTTTCTTACTTAGGCGTAGCTGTGGAAGGAGACACCTAAGCACTACAGGAGGCTATTTAAACCACACCCGGTGGATGAATCTTGCTTTGCGTTATTCTGCAACCTCTGCAGCAGAACGCTCATCGTGTCTTCTGCATCCGGTCCTGGGCCTAAGGAAAAAGGCTTACCATCCTGAATCCAGTCTTCAGCAACACCTATAAAGACAAGAAAGAACAGGTTAGCATTCCGGCATCTGAAAGGCAAAGGCTTACCTACTCTTCGGCGCTGCATCCCGCATCTGAAAGACAAAACAAGGTGTGTTTAAAGACATTGGGGAACTTTAATACTCACGTGCCATGACTCCTTTCCACATCTAATCCAGTGGGTATTCCGGCACCCTGCAGCCGCTCCGAACTCGTACCTGCAAAATAAAAAGACAGTTAGAGCGCATAGTGAAGCAGGCAACACGCGCTTACTTACGTGCTTCCAGGCGCTTCTATTCATCACACGGGCTCCATCTTCAACTCACTTCAGCCCGTCATCCGCCATCGCCGGAACCCTGCAAAACAAGAGACATCATTACTAAAGACTTTAAAGACATTTGAATGACTCGAAACTTACCGTTCGTGCAGTAAACGACGGACAGCAGTCCTCTGAAGTCAAGAGGCCTGCGCTACCTATCCAGTGAAGAAACTGGTTACAGCACCCTGCCCCGAGGCAGATGGAGAGCTCGGCATTCACTTACCTAAGGTGAGAGCGTTAACCTTTGGGGGTCTACAGGAGAGGAGAAGAGGAAAGAGATAGGGACACCCCAATAACCCCAGTTCATTAACCCCATATTTTCTATCTGCAGACATCTTACTCTACACGTCAGGCATACAGTGCACAGAGGTCCAGCCCAAAGAGCCAACCGGGTGCTACACATTACCTTTCAAGATACGGTAGTCGCCCAGTCAAGACCGGCGCCTCTGCGAGAATCAGGTGAGCGTTACATTAATAGACTAAAGAGTACTGGAGCCAAGGATCAGCTTTGCTTAAGGCCATACCTTGTCTCAATAGAGGATGCAATCTTACCCTATCTTTTCAATCTTACTCTTGGAGAAGTGCAAGAGTGAAGGCCATTAATCCTAGTTAGCAACCCACCAGAGCACCCCCATGCACAAAGCTTCCTCCAAAGCCTGTTACAGTTGATACTATTGAAAACCACAGAGAAGTCAATAACCATTAGTGTGCGTTCCCGTTCCCTTCAAAAATGCTGTTTGATATAAATTGACTGTTAGTTCCCTTGGCCCAGTTGAGCAGCTCCTGAAACACCAAGGATCAGAAGAATTTTGAAGCGACACCTAAAAGGGCTATGGGCTGAGAGTAGACATGATGGTCCTTGGATCCCTTTTTTATGAATGGGGACAATTGGTGTTATCCCAGTATCTGGTAGTTTCTTAGTTGTAGTAACATTATGAAATATCGGCAATAGTCTGCCAGCCCGAAGGTCTGTTGCCTTTTAGAATCATATTGATGGACCATCTGGGCCAGGGGCTCTCAGGTTTTTACTGCAGGTAATACGTTTGTATGATGTCGTAGTCCAACTCAAAGGACCAAGTTAGCACGATAGGCCCGGACTCCTCTCCGAACTCATCGGCATATACTTTACAAAAGTGCCTGATCCACCTATCCTCAGAAATTGTTTGCTTGTACTAGGTTTTGAGGCTTAACATAGTTAACGAGTCTCCAAAATTCCTTAGTGTCTTTAGATACCAGCAATTGGATTATTTTTTGGGAGTCTCTTCAATTTATTGAATCTATTCAATTGGACCAGTTTTTATAGGTCTTTTGCAGTTCCTTTTGGGACATCCAAGCCAGAAGACTTACACAAGCATTTTTGCAGTTCCCTTTTTTTGTTCCGAACTGCTGGGTCATATGCGTGTTTACAAACTACCACAGATTAAGCCCTAGGGCATGGCATTTGTAAATGCACTTTTTTCAGTAAGACATTTTCTGTTTACCTCCAGGGCTATTCGGTAAGACCGATGTTTAGCCCTGCTGGTTTCCACACTCCAGATTAAATGAAGTGGTAAATGGTCTCTGGCCACTGTCAGCATTACAGTCATACACAATGTAAAGAAAAATCTTAGTAAAATAACACGTAATCGAAAACATTGGTTTGATAACCTCTAAACCAATTATAATGTGGGTAATCGTCACCCTACATGTTGTCATTAACATTGCATAGACCCCATGCGTCCATAAGTGGCAGCCATAAGTTACCACGCCTTACGACTTTTTACTCACACGTGTTCTCCTGTTTTGACTCCAGAGACTTTACACACAAAGCATTGAGATCACCACAAAATATAATAGAATTAGGATTTCTCAGTAGTTGCCAGTTTTATTTAACATTGTCAATTCCGTCAAAAAAATAGTCTGATACTTGCCCGTTTTCCAGTACAGATTTAAAGTCGGTGTAAAATCCAAGCTAGGGTGGGCTGAACCCATGTGATCTCTATTGCCTGTACAAAAGTGTTCGGCTCAGCATACGTTAAAGGTGAGGCAAGCAAGTCATTATGAATATAGAATAGTAAGCCGGGTGCCGAGAGTCCCTTGTCTCCATTGTAAACGGGATTTAGGAGGCATTTGAAGCAATAGACATTTGGAGCTTCTCGCAACCAATACTCCTGAAGTCAAAAACCATCATCGTCTAGCAGGTGAACACTCTTAATCGAAAAGATGTTTAGATCCCCTGCAGTTCTAGGAAATAGATTTGAGGTCTTTCAATACTATGTCATTGGAGGCTCTTGGCGGTTATAAGTTTTGATGGGAATCGAGGGTAGCTGCCAACCGACATCAATTAGTGTTTTCGCCTAGATGATTAGAATCCTCAGAGCAATCAATTATTTGTCTTTTTGTGGCCTTGTCTGTAAACCATCTTATCTGGAGTGGAGGCAATTCAGAACAAGGCCCCTGCTCTTACTGGTAAAGGTTAGTTTACTACTGTCGATTTTGATTTTAACACCATGATATCGAATCCCAAAGCCCTAATATGGTTAGATGCCGCAGGTACCTGCCCCGTTACCATTCTATAGTGGAAGTGAAGAATCACTTTATCCAGGCAATGATCATTCCAGAATTCGACTTGACACATCATTTGAGCTAATATGAGACTGTGAAAGAATCATCTGTAGTAAACTAAGTACACAATGCCTATTTAAAGTTGTGTTCATGATCCAATGGCAGTTTCTCAAGGATTAACAAATTACTGTGGCTAGACATGCACTGCGGCACTAAATTTGTACCGTTTGTCTGTGGGAGGAGGTTGGCACAGAAGCTTGCTTCTCTCCGCCAGTGTCTTAAATGGCAATACTGTAGGGCTAAGCGTTTTTCCCACACTGGAACCTGTTGGTTACTGGTGAAAGCTGCAAGTAGAAGAGACCTTACTGGCCCCGTTATAACTGTTTCTCCCGACTGTTGAATTGGTACTTGACCACGTGCTTCTGCGTGTGAAACCCTGTCTGGGTAGCAACCCACGTGACCTCTCAATGGCTAGCAATAACAAATTGCGGTTTAACACACAGGATCCCTTCAGTATTAGCAGGGCATCAGCCCCTTTCTTGGTTTCACCAGTGTTGACTCCGATCGCCTGCCTTTCAGAGGGCTGGAGCCCTCTCCCACCCGGATACAACAGAGAAGCCACACAGAAGAAACCACCGCTCCTCACTACTCCAAAGAGTGTGGTCAACTATCACCTCAAGAGCACAAGGTAGGCGAGCACGCCACGGCCTTATTTGTAGAGATTAATCATCTGCTTCTACCATCCAGCAAGAAATATGTGAAAAACTTATTTTCAAGCAGAATCTACCATTCTACCCGCAGCAACGTTGTCTGTGCCTGCTATATTTTGAATAGCGCTGCACTTTACAAAAGGGCTGTTTCTGCCTCTGTAGAGAATTCCTGATTCTTAGCTGCCTGCACCTGATTGGCCAATAGTGCAGCCTTTACTGGTTGGCTCAGCCAGCAGGCAGGACCGGAGTGCAGGACCGGAATGCGCAACCGAAGGGCCGCAGTTTAAGGGCCTGTCTCGGCCGGTCGTGCTGTCGCCCTGCCACACTGCCCTCCCGACATTGGGATTGAACTGTAAATACCATTTCGTCTGTCGTACCTTTTTCTGTCACTGGCGGCCACATGGTCTAAGGGTCCTGTTAAACTGAATATTGCCTGGAACAATTACCCTCGACTTACCCGCCGGCACCACCCCACAAAATTGCAGTGTCCCCACTGTGATGCTGCAAATGCATCGGAGGGACAGGGCCTCCGTATCCTTGTCCTTTACTGCTTTTTATTGTGTGTTCTGTTGTGTTTTCCGCGCAGGAGTTTGTGTGGGACTCCTGGCGGTGCAGCGCTCTTGGTTTGGTGAACAGACACATGGGATACCCTTATGGCACCCATGGGTAGGGGTGCAACCCTGTGTCCCTAGTGTATGTTTTTGGGCACCTGTGTGTGACACACAGAGCAGGGTACGGGCTGGTGGCAGCTCCGTGCTGAAATGACTGGTGCCCTGAGTGTCCTCCATTTTGGGATGGCCAGGCCCTGTCATTGGAATCGGTAGATTCCGGATGGAGACAAAATGGCCCCCATGCTCTCTTGCCTTCCATCACCTCATACCTTGATCTTCCCGAAGTCCCGAGAAGCCCTGCCTCTGTCCCTTCCCCCCTGACTGTTGCGTGGAAGTTCCATATATGGTAGTGTGGGGAAGTGCCAACCAGACTGGCTGGAGCCTTCTCAACGACCGTATGTTGTGGGTACGCCTGTGGGTGGGACCTGGGTGAATGGAGTGTGTGACGAATAAACATTCTGTTGTGGGTGTCTAGAATCTGGTGGTTGACACAATGGTTGAGACCGCCCTGCCCAAAACCGGTATGAATGCAGCTTGGAGTGTTGAATGGCGCAGTACTTGTCCCAATACACATAAATTGTGAGTGTCTGGAGAGAAGTGAATGGCCTGAAAGCCTTGTGTGCCCGATTGGCTGCCTGCCTCCATGAATTCCCGTAGTCGTGATTGGATGCTTGAGTGTGGCCCAGCGGAATTAATGGGAGATCAACAGTATATCTGGGGACCTCTCACTGCTAGGAATCGTGTTCAGAAACTGAAGTCCACTATGACAAGTAACTGAAGCTTGATCCTGAAGCCCTGCTGGACGAGAATTATTGCTGTTGCTCTCCTTCAGAATCTGAAAGCTGCTGTGCTTCAAGAACTGACCCAGAGAGGACCTGGTAAGGTGCCCTCTTCCTGAGCTACGAGGGACTATCGTGCACAGCTGATCTTTGCCTAAGCGCCCTGGTAGACAGACCTTCGACAGGCTGCCGACCCGATACAGGGACTGCTGCGGAACTTTAAGGAGAACCGACCGGACTGTTGTCCGCCACTGTTGCCGACCGCTGTCGCTGACTGGAGCCGCCGTGCTCCCATTGACTAAGAACTTAATTGATCCAAGGACGCTCTCGTCTGCATCGTCGCTGCTGTATCCTGCTGGAGAAGGCCCGCCCGTCGACGCACCAAGGAGTATCCACCGGTGGGTTTCCCACCACCCAGAGATGCCGACGACTCGATGCCCTTGCTGGGCCACCGTTCAACTCTTTGCGGTCCAGAACTATCGACACAGACGTGCCCTGCACACACCTTCCTGGCAGGACGTTTACGCTTCCCGGTCAACGAGCACCACTAGGAATGACGCGGCCACTTCACCGTCGCAGTTCGACTTGATCTCCGTCGGACGTTTGACCCGTGACTCCTGCCTGAAAGGGAGGACACTCCAGAAGGGCTGTTGATTCCCCGATGTGGAACGCTACAACACCAAGGTACTTTGGGGGTTGCAGAACTATTGGAAAGTCTAGTGTGGACTGGGCTTGTATCTTACTTCTACAGGTTCTCCAGGTGGGTGGGGCGGGGGGGATCTCCACACAGAACTGTGTCTAGGTAACGGGACCAGTATTCTGCCTATTGCTCAACCATCTTGCTTTCCTTCCTCTCTCTACTGCTGGTTTCCTCTTTATATTGATCTGTGTCATTCTGACCGTATGCAGTTTAATGAGATCTAATAACGTTAGTGGTACCACTTTAGAATTGTACATATTTGCAATTATTGATTTTCGGAGTACGGAGTGAGATATTGTGATCGTGTATATGACCGTGAATATTAATTGTATAAAGACTGTGTTGTAACTGATAGTGTGGAAATTCCTTTGTGGGTGCATGGGGACTACACTGTACTCGCATCACCTCCTGACAAGCTAGGCCTTGATTGCTCATCCATTGCTACCATAATAGAGAATATTGGCAGGGGTCTCTGTGCCTCCCCTCTACCATATAGAGAGCGGAAGTGCAGACCCACCCCCCTCCAGTCTTTACACCCATATCCACCTACCCTGGTTTATAAGCCCGCCCATCACGCTGCCCATATAAAGACCTTCATCCTACCCGCTCAGCTTGGCACTGTTCACTCGTATTGCATTGCTTAAATTGTAACTGGTTATTTGCTAATGATTAGCTCGCAAACTTACACCTCTACAACCTGCTTGTGCCTCATACGCCGTAATGTTTTGCCCATCTATGCCCGCTTGCTGCGCCAGTCATTCACTGTATTGTACCGCATAGCCGATGGACGTATTGCTAGACCATATAACGTTATCTGGTTTTGTTTTGCTATGCTAGCAACCATAGATGTGAAAGTTTTTACCTGCTGTTTTGCAAAGTTGATTGTACTGCAATCTTAGCGCTATACTCCCTCTAGCCCCGCTACTTGAATCCCCTCTGTGCTCAGACAAGCCCCTGTGAGAATCCTTCAGTCTTACTGTCGCTGCTACCGGCTAACCAAATACACATGCCGGCAATCTTTGTTAAATACCTCCTAGTGCTCTCTCGCCCTCTGTTGCTCGCCGCACTCGCACCACACCATGCTTGCCTCTACCGCATCATCCTCTCATAGCCACCACAGCTGCCCAGCAGGCCCTCCACCTCTCCTCAGGCTGGATCCCATGCCGCCCTACACAGAACACATTCCCCCCCACACTTTTCCTGCCATCTTTTTCTCCACTCCACCAGCCCCACACAGCCTGAAGTAAAACAACTCTTGACAACCACGCCCACCCACCTAGCACCATACTAGTGAAGGTACAGGGCTGCTCAGAACCCGCAACCAGTCCAACGCACACCTCAGGCCCAACCACATGAGAAACCTACGCTTAGGTGCCCGCTCGGGCCGTAGGGCGGCCACTGCTAAACCTATACCACAAACTCCCATAGCCATGACAGCTACGCCTAGGCCTAATGCTCCACCGAACGCTAACAATACCCCTTCGCCATGCCCAATCAAGAACCCAAACTCACCCTCAGCCCCCTCCACTCAAATGCACTCTGATTAATGTAGCTCCCTCCCAGCTCATGCCACTGAGATTCATGACCAGCTCACCGATCCGATCTGGAGATTGATGATCTCTCCGAAAAATGGCTGCATGAAGCTTCTGGCCCTGCCATCGGTCTAGCCCTCCCACCAGGCTATACTATGTTTCGTAAAGACAGATCCACAAACAAGGGAGGGGGGGGGGTGTGGCCCTCATTGCCAAAGACTATGTTATCATTAGACAAACCAACTCCTCACCAGAGCACTCTGAGGCTTTATCTGTTCAGCTCTCCAGATCATGTTAGGCAGAATTATATGCAGTACTCTTTGGGAACACTACACACAATTAAGTATAAAAGTGACAGTACAATTTCACCTTTGGTACAAGCCTGTACTACAGTTATAGTGGTAGCAGTAGCGGAGCAGCCGCGCTTATCTCAAGAGTAAGTGAGCAGTACAAATAGTTACACAAAAGACAGCAATTACTATGATTCAGGCAAACACTGACTGAAGGTTTTTAAGTAAAAGAATATATATTTCGAAGGGATTGTGTCCTCCGACGTATTCCTTATCTTTGCTAGATCATCTCCCAGCTTGCTGGCCTCGGAATTTTCTTTTTTCAGTAGAGGGCGCTGCGTGTCGACGTTTCTCGAGCCGATGTCCCTCGACGGCCTCCGTATTGACACAGACGCCACCATGTGTGTAAATAGACTTGTGCAGCGTCCGTTGCTCAGTTACGTTTTTCTGCACTTCGTGGGGGCTCGGAATATCGTTGCTCAGTTCTTCAGTCAAATATATCAATTATTCCTCGTGAATACCGACTCGTACTCGATGTCTTCTTCACCCGAACCGACTCCTCCACGGTCCGGCTTCAAAAAATGTCGAAACTGTGGAAAGAAAATGTCATTGACGGATCCTCACAGGATCTGTTTGTGGTGCCTGGGAATCGAGAACCAATGTTCGGAGTGCGAAGACTGCATGTCCATAATGGCGAAAGCCTTGAAGGAGCGGAAGGGGAAACTCGAGAGAGGTAAGGCAGTTAAAACTTCTTTGAAAGTTTCCTCGGTGGAGTAGAGACATTCATCTCCTCGCCATCACAAAAGACATTCTCGTTCTAGGTCTCATAGTAGTTCCCATCACTCTTAGAGATCTAAGCATTCAAAGAAGAGACGTCGAAGATCCCCTTCCTCGTCTTCGTCTTCCGTTTCCCCAAAAAGGGTCTCCTGCCCCACAAAACATAGCTCTCAGGCTGAGTGGGAGGAATTCAGGAAAAAGATGCTAAGCATCTTCGAGAAAGCGGCCTTGACCCCCTCGAAGACTGCTGAGGGTGATACCCTGGGTGAAAGACCCGAAAAATCTAAAAGCTGCGAGTCTCAGTACCCGGTGAAAGAAGCCACTCGAGAGCGTCACAAACCCTTGAGTTAAGGCTAAATTGCGTCTTGGCCGTGGTCGAAGATCCCTTCGACGCATAGATCGGCGTCGTCGACGCCGTTATCGAAGGGTTCTTCGGCGCACAGGTCAGTCGAATCAACGCCGTCTTCGACGTCAACGCCGAGAAAGGATAAACCCACGGCCACCTCACAGCCAGTGGCCATACCCAGAGCCTCGAGCACGAGAATGTCGTCGACCATCTCGAGTAGAATCCCGATACTCTCGAGTTTGAGGCCTCTACCACCTTTCTCGACGCCTTTTTCAATGTCTTCGATGGTTTTGAAGCTTTTAATGTCCGCATCGACGATGTAGACGTTTTCTAAGCCAATCATGACGAGTTTGGCTCCTTCTGCTCTGGAAATGGTATTTATACCATTTTCATGACCTGATCACTCCAGAGTCTTTTCTTCTATTTATGAAGAATTGGAGGATTCGGATCAGGAAAGAGCTTTTGAGTTGCAGGGATCTGCAACTCCTGCACCAGAGAAATTTACCTCTGAGGAAGGTAGGTTGAAAGACCTCCATGAATCCCTACAGGAAGCAAGTGGGTTGGACACTTCCCCAGAAGTGGAATTTGCCACACCAGACCCAGGGCAACATGCTGAAACCCCTTATAGAAACTTGATGGCAAGGATAATAGAGTTTATGGGATGGTCCACACCCTCACCTGCTTTTCAGCAAGACGACCTCAGACATCTTGGTCAAAGGTCCACCCGAGGATCCTGTGGTGCCTTTTCATGTGGCATTACAAAGGAGAATATTGGCAAACTGGGAAACACCTGAGGTAATCCCGGTGGTTAACAAAAAATTATCAGCTAAATATCGGGTGTCTTCTGCAGACCCTGAATATTTATCCAAACACCCAACTGCGGAGAGTTTGGTTGTTCAGGCAGCTACTTCAGCAGGTAGTAAATCGGCTTACCCTACTGTTCCACAGGACAGGGATGATCAGAGATATGACTCTATGGCCAAAAAAGTATTTTCCGCATGTAGCATGGCGTTGAAATCCATCAATGCTACTTGTACGCTCGCAAGGTTCAGCCACACATTTTGGGAGTGTGCTTCATCAGCGGCTGACTGCCTCCCAGAGGGAGAAGAAAGGTAAGCCTTTCTCAACATCATTAAGGATGGTAAGGATGCAATGTGCGAATCCCTTCAGACTGGCATCGATTCTACTGACAGCATCAGCAGGGCCATGGCGGGCAAGTACAACAACCAGGAGATTTGCTTGATTGCGAAAGTCTGGTTTTGCTCCAGATGTGCAAAGCAGACTCTTGAATATGCCCTTTGACGGCTCTTCTTTGTTTGGTAAGAAGGCGGATGACAGTTTAGAGAAACTACAAACATCAAAGGCAGCAGCAAAATCCCTAGGAGCTGCAATCCGTCAGACACCATATCGCCCCTCAGGAACCTCTTGGAGAGGTAAGTCCTTTCGCTTTTATTCCGCATTCTGAAAAGGCAGAGGACAGCCGGTTCAAAGGGGTCAGAAAAAATTCACCCGAGGTGGACGGGGTAAAAATACAAAAGCCGCAGCAGCAGCAGGTGCCTCTTTACCCTCGGCATCTGCATCAGCCGCCTCCAAACCGCTCTGAGGACTCTTCACAAGACACCAGTAAGGGGGCAGGTTAACTCAACATCTGACGGAATGGCAGGCTATTATGTCAGATGCCTGGGCATTGGAGACAGTTGCCCAAGGTTACTGCCTGCTCTTTCTACGCATCCCTCAGTCATCCACCGGGGAACAGCTCTCTGAAACGTCCAGATCCGTTCCTCTTGCAGGAAACTATAGACCTGCTAGAGAAAGTTGCCATAGAACCGGTACCTGTATCGGAGAGGAACAAGGGCTGGTACTCCCCCCTACTTTCTCATACCGAAGAAAGACGGAGGACTGAGATCTATCTTGGACTTACGAGAATTGAACAAGTTCCTCAGGAAGTACAAGTTCAAGATGGTAACTCTCTCTCAGATCCTTCATGCCCTCCAGGACTGGCTGGTATCTCTGGACCTCCAGGATGCTTATTTCCATGTGCCAATCCATCTCAAACACAGGAAATACCTGAGGTTCGCTATTGGCGGCTCTCATTATCAATTTCGAGTTCTGCCATTTTGGCTGACCTCCGCCCTGAGGGTCTTCACCATACTAATGTCAGTAGTGGCTGCAAGTCTGAGGGAAGGGATCCACGTCTACCCCTACCTGGACGATTGGCTGATCAGAGCTGTATCTTCGGAACAAGCTCATATCCAGCTAGATTGTCTGCCACTTCCTTCACAAACTGGGCTTCTCCCTCAATTTAAAGAAGTCCCAGATGATACCATCACAGAGACTCCAGTTCATTGGAGCGGTCCTGGACCTCGCCACCAGAGGTACATACCAGGCTTGCAACCAGACGAATAAAATGAAATCTTTTCAAATAGGAGACAAAGAATGGGAGCTGCGCCAGTTCACCAACTGCAAGACTACCAACGTGATCTACCTGATAGAATGCACCTGCAAACTCAGATATGTAGGTCAAACATCCAGACCAGTTCACAAAAGAATTAGTGAGCGCAAATCAAGGATTAGGTGTAAAGTACACTCTGCACCCCTGGTATCCCATTTCATGGAACTACAACATCCACATGATTCTTTTAAATGGTGGGTGATCGACCGGGTCACAGGCACCACCAACATTGCCAATTCACTAAACTACAAAGAATCCTGGTGGATATTTAAACTTAAAACCCTGACCACTGGTCTTAACGAGGCTGCTCCCATGGACTACCAAAATACCACCTGAGCACCCTTTGGCCAGTGCCCTCTAGTCCACGCCAGCATGTAGGTAGGCTGGATCTCCTCTTCAATTACCATTTCCATCCCACCCACAGCTTTATTTTTAGGCGCCCACCCAGAGTGCCCCCTGGCCCAAACACACCTCTAATCCAGTAGGTGTCTACCTCTGGTGTCCCCTTGGTCCTAACACCACAAAACCCGGCCATGCCAGCCACACCTTATCCACAGCACAGCAGGGCGCCACACAATATGTTAGTCCTCCCGTATGCACAGACTTCCTGCCCCCATCTGTATCCATATACAGGTCGGGGAGCGCGTGCCGCTCATTTCGAGCGCTGCACTGCACCAGGTTGCCAAGGACGCATTACCTTGGTCACCATTCTTGTGCGCATGCGCCAAGCCGCAACACCGAGCCGCGAGGCTCCACGCATGCGCGGAGTAGCTAACGCTTACCGCGAGCACATGCGCTACTATAACTAACCGATACAGCTTCTTTTCAGTGTATCGCGGACCCCAGCCATAATACTACGATGACGGCGCCCGAGCCGAACACTTGCCCCAAATTACACAGGTGAGAACCCCTTATCAGATCTGGGCCGTCTAGACCCAGACCAGCCAGCCACAATATCTGCAGGCGGCATTTTTCGCCCCTGTAGCCTTGAGCCACCACTGCACCCTGACTGGTGACCTCCATTTTGTCTCACCCTTCTTCTGTAGGGTTTACTCGCCAGGTACCCGGATCCATACAAGGCTGCCTATTAGAACTATCATCAGCACTGGACATCCCCAGAATACTCTGATTGAACACTGTACCCCCACCCACCTCTGGAGCCACAGGAGGTTCCACACTGCTCCAGGGGACAGGTCAGTTGCTAGACTGCCAGGGCTCCCAGCCCCTCACTGAGTGTTTTTAACAGCACTATTCCAGTGCCTTTTTAACTATACTTCCTTTTATACTATGTGACTTTCACAGAAACACTCTGGTATCTCACTCTAAGTGGTCTTTCTTTCCTCTTTCCCTTAGGGAGACCTGAACATACAAAGGCCCCAGAAGAAGATTGAAACTTTCTATCAATCGAAACGTCAGTGTTTCGTGTGGCAATTTGTTGTAAGACCACAACTTAGAAACACACTGAACTCTCTTTATTTTACTAACAAACGTCGGACCAGTCTCTCTCGGTCTTGGACCAGCCTAAACTGGCCACCATTACTATTTCTATACTACCTCAACACAGAAAATGTCAATCACTTGAAAAACTACAGCAATGCTTCTAGGAGGATATGTTTTGTTATGAAATAATGTACACACCTCCTACCGACTTTTTCTAAAAACACAAGACGTTGGGACACACTGTATATACCGATCTATGTAAGGTTGAATTTGGAAATTGTATACCTCCTCTTTTGTTAAAAAAAAAAAGTCCTAGACCAGCCTTTTGACTAAATTATGTATATGTTAAAATCCTGGTACTTCACTGTACATTTCCATGCTTTCACATGCTTGTTCACTTTTATTTTGGATTTGAACTGAATGCTTGCTTTTTCTATAAATATTTAAAAAAAGAAAAAAAAGCCACTTAAGAAATAAAAAAGGCTACCATAAAAAAACCTACTAATTGTTTACGGTTGTTTGCTCACCTCATGTTGGGGATCCGCTGAGCCTTACATGAGAAACCCAGGAAGGTTAAAGAATTTACTGCCCTAAACCACGTGCAGTACCCCAAAGTTTCAGAGGACAGGACCACCCCTTGTGTACATCCAATTTGAACCTCAGCCCACCATATCCTGTCCGATACTAGGGCTGTCCCTCCAGTTACAAAAAATCGCCACCAGAGGTGAGGGCTCAAGATATTCTGCAGATGGTCACCAAGTTTCAAAATGCCCAACGTCTCCCAGCCTTCGACTTTTTGAGTTTGCTAGGCCTTATGGCATCCTGCATCTTCCTTGTGCCAAAGGCTCGTCTGAGAATGAGATCTCTTCAGTCGGCACTGAGAACTCTGTGGTCGCAGTTCTCAGGGAGAATGACAGACCTCCTTCAGGTTCTGGACAAGGTGGCTCGAGACCTTCAGTAGTGGGCCTGCCAGGAAAACATCTTGAAGGGGGAACTATTTAGTAACCATGGCTGGAGATAACCGTAGTCACAGATGCCTCACTCACGGGGTGGGGAGCCCATACCAACGACTTGACAATCAGCGGTCGTTGGTCTCCATCGGAGTACAGACTACATATCAACCTGTTAGAGCTGAGAGCAATCAGACTAGCGCTGAAAGCTTTTCCGCCATCTGTACAGGGGAATTATGTACTGATGATGACCGACAACACAGTGGCCATGCACTACCTCAACAAAAGAGGCGTAGGGTCACTGCCACTGTGCAGAGAGGCAATGCAGCTCTGGTTTTGGGCAATTCAGGAAGGAATCTCTCTATCGGTGGTCCACCTATCCGGAGAGAAGAACTTGACAGTGGACGCTCTGAGCAGGAAGAGCAGTGTCCCACGAGTGGGAGCTAGCTCAGGAAGTCCTTCAAGAGATCTTCGCCCTTTGGGGAAACCCTCAGGTGGATCTGTTCACCACCAGCAGGAAGTGCGATCTGTTCTGTTCAAGGGAATTTCCCCCGAGAGGGGCTCTAGGGGACGCGTTCGTAGTGGACTGGGAGTTCCCACTCCTTTATGCGTTTCTACCAGTCCCTGTTATTACTCAAATGATCAGGAGCTTGAGAAGATTCCGGAAAACCATGATCCTAATTGCCCCGGACCTGGCCAGGAGAACGTGGTACCCGGACCTTCTGGATATGTCCATCTGTCCTCCAATCCGTCTTCCACTCAAAGAGAATCTTCTCTCGCAGAAGGGAGGTCAGGTTCTCCATCCAGACATAAGAACCCTAAACCTTCACGCTTGGCTTCTGAAAGGTTGAGTTACAAGGATTGGGACCTCCCTGATGACGTCATGGAGGTGTTGCTTTCGGCCAGAAGGCCAGCAACAAAGTCTTAATACCGCTGCCGTTGGAACAAATTTTGCAGCTGATGTAGAGAAGAGAATATCGACCCTTTTTCATGTGGTACACCAACGGTGTTAACGTTTCTACTCTACTTGGCAAACTCAGGCTTTCAAGTTGGCACTGTAAAAGACTATCTCGCAGCGCTATCAATCTTCAAGCGCACTGCGTAGGAACCATTGTATTTCAAACTACCCATAGTAATACAATTTCAAATGGATTGTGCCCTCCCACGTATTCCTCATCTTGTGATAAATCGTTATCTCTAGCTTCGCTGCTTCGGAAAAAAAAATTCTCGGCAGAGGGCGCTATGCTCGACGTCGTGGCGTTGATTGTCCCTCGACGTACTCCATACTCTGTCGACATCACCGATGGTATAAGTAGCTCGAGCCGCGCCCGTTGCTTCAGTTCTGTTTTTCCGATCGCTTCGCTATCGAGAACGGCGCGCTTCTATTTTCTGTGAAGAAAATGTCATCTTCGACACCTTTGAAACCCAGAACTGGGTTTAAAAAGTGTGCAGATTGTGGGTCTAAGATGTCGATTACCGATCCCCACCGGATTTGTCTCTGGTGTCTCGGTTCCAGTCACCGAACCGATGACTGCGGCTCCTGCCAATCGATGACCGAAAAAGCTCTTCGTGAGAGGAGAGGTAAACTGTCTGTGGGGAGGGAGGCCTCAAAAAATGTCGTCAAAAAAACATAGCGACTGATTCTAAGGGATTGGATCGCCATAGGCACTCGAAGAGATCTCGATCTAGAAGTAGATCGAGACATTCTTCGTCGGCATCGAAAAAAATGAAGAGGAGACATAGATCTCCCTCATCTTCTTCTTCAGAGTCGACCGAAGAAATTCGTTGTCCGACTAAATCGGATTCTCCCAGTAAGTGGGAAGGATTCCGCAAAAAGATGATGGAGGTTTTCGAGAATGCGGCCTCGACCCCCTCGAAAGAACCTCGAAAAAGCCATACCCCCTAAGGTCGCTCCATTGGACGACAAATGGAAGTCCAAGGCTACTATGGCTAAGACCAGTAGCGTCGAGGAATACAAAAAACATCGAGTCGACGTAAAACCGTCAAAGAAACTTCGAGTCGAACACCTCTCCAGTGCCGGCCAAGAAACACAAATCGTCGAAGACTTCGACAACTTGGTCGACGCCCTCGACGTCGATAATTTCGACACCAAAGCCAAATGCGTCATTGACGCCATTATCAAAGTCATCTTCGAAGACACCCTCAAAGTTCGAGGGATTTGCCATTTCCTTCGAAGCAGATGGAAGAGGAAGAAAAGAGATTCACTCCTTTGCCCAGATCAGAATTTTTCAAATCTGTCTGCAATCTATGAAGAGTCTGCTTCAGCAGAAGACGAAGTTACTCCTTTGGGAGTTATTTATGGTACAAAACAAGTTCCTGAAGAACTTATTGACCAGGAATCTAGAATGAGAGACCTGAGTGATACTCTACATTCTGCCAGTGGAGTTGACACATCCCCAGAATTAGAGTTCGCCAAACCTGATCCTGCAGAGCATGCAGATGCTGGGTACAGGGGTCTTATCACCACGCTAGTTGAATACATGGGTTGGGGTAATACTTCACCCATTTTTGTACAAGATGACATGACGGATATTATCGTCAAGGGACCTCAGAAGGATCCTGTTCTCCCTTTTCACAGGGACCTTCAAAGGACTGTGGAGAAAAACTGGGAGAAACCAGAAACCATTGCTACTGCAGACAGCACTTTGGATCGGATCCTGAATATTTGAATAAACATCCGACTCCAGAGAGTTTAGTCATTCAAGCAGCATCCACTTCAAAACAAACTGCTTATCCATCTATCCCTCCAGATAGAGAGGATAAAAAGATTGACGCCTGGGCAGGTAAAGTTTTCACATCAGGCAGTATGGCACTTAAGTCGGCAAATGTCACCTGTACCCTAGCCAGGTTTACCCATACCCTGTGGGACTGTATTTCGGCGGCGGCTGATCATATTCCGGAAGGCGAGGAAAGGGAAGGCTTCCTGAATATAGTCAGACGGGAAAGAGGCAATGGTGGAATGCCTCCAGTCTGGACTGGATACTGCTGATGGTATCAGCAGATCCATGGCTGCAAGCGTTGTGCTACGCAGATTTGCGTGGTTGAGGAAGTCGGGATTTGCACCGGACGTGCAAGCTAGACTCCTCAACATGCCCTTTGATGGCTCGAGGCTCTTTGGCAGAAAGGCTGATGCAAGCCTTGAAAAACTTCAGACCTCGAAAGCAGCAGCTAAATCACTTGGCGCCTCTTTGCGCCAACCTCTAAAACCCTATTCCGGCTCATCTTCCTGGAGGGGTCTTTCTTTTCGATACTACTCCTCTTTTGGTAGAGGAAGAGGACAGGCCTCTCAAAGGGGCAAAAGGAACTTCCCTCGTGGAACACGGGGAAAAGGTGCAAAATCAGCCTCGGGAGCGGCATCTGTACCCTCAGCCACTCCTGCAGCCGCCTCCAAATCCCTCGGAGACCTTGTTACACAAAACCAGTGGGAGGCGGGGATCTCTAGACTGAAGGAATGGCGGGGCATTACCTCAGATGCTTGGGCACTGGAAACAGTAGCCCAAGGTTACTGTCTCCCCTTTCTCAAAAGGCCTCAGAATCATCCACCGGGAGCCAACTCTGTCAAAATTCCGGATCCGCTCCTGTTGTAGGAAATTTTAACCCTGCTAGAGAAAGGTGCCATAGAACTGGTACCTGTAGCGGAGAGGAACAGGGGTTGGTACTCCCCATATTTTCTCATCCCAAAAAAGGACAGAGGTCTGAGACCCATCTTGGACTTGAGAAACTTGAACAAGTTCCTCAGGAAGGACAAGTTCAAGATGGTAACTCTTTCTCAGATCCTTCAGGCTCTCCAACTCCAAGATTGGTTGGACCTTCAGGATGCTTACTTTCATGTGCCAATCCATCCAAAGCACAGAAAGTACCTGAGGTTCGCGATTGGCAATTCTCATTATCAGTTTTGAGTTCTGCCATTCGGGTTGACCTCTGCCCCGAGGGTTTTCACCAAACTGTTGGCGGTTGTGGCAGCAAGTCTCAGGAAAGGAGGTATTCACATATATCCCTACCTGGACGACTGGTTGATCAGAGCAAGTTCTCCAGTACAAGCTCAGGAACATCTTTCGATCACCTGCCACTTCCTCCACAAACTGGGCTTCTCCCTCAATTTCAAGAAGTCCCACATGATACCAGCCCTGAAACTCCAGTTTATCGGAGCAGTCTTGGACACTTCATCGGGAAAAGCCTCGCCTCCCGAAGTGAGAGCTCTCCACATCCAGCAGATGGTAAAAAAATTCCAGAATGCTCAACGTCTACCGGCCTTCGATTTTCTCAGGTTGCTCGGCCGCATGGCATCCTGCATTTTTCTTTTACCAGAGGCCAGGTTGAGAATGAGATCCCTTCAATGGGCACTCAGAACTCAGTGGTCCCAGTTCTCAGGGAATATGTCGGATCTTCTGCAAGTCCCGAGCGCAGTTGCTCAGGATCTTCTATGGTGGGCTTGCAACAACAACATTCTCAAGGGAGAGTCTTTTTGGCAACCATGTCTGGAGATAACGGTAGTGACGGACGCTTTGCACACAACAACGATCTGACAACCAGCGGTCACTGGTCTCCATCCGAGTCCAAACTACATATCAACCTATTAGAGCTGAGGGCAATCAGACTAGCTCTGAAGGCCTTTCTGCCCTCTGTACAGGGAAAGAATGTTCTGATAATGACGGACAACACAGTGGCCATGTACTATCTCAACAAGAGAGGTGGTGTAGGATCACTGCCACTGTGCAGAGAGGCAATGCAGCTCTCTTTCTGGGAAATACGAGAAGGAATCTCTCAGTCGGCAATTCACCTAGCCGGAGAGAAGAACACGCCGGCAGACGCTCTGAGCAGGCAGAGCACGGTCTCTCATGAGTGGGAGCTGGCTCAGGAAGTCCTTCTGGAGATCTTCGCCCTTTGGGGAACCCCTCAAGTGGATCTGTTCGCCACCGCGATCAACCGGAAGTGTGATCAGTACTGCTCAAGGGAATTACCTCAAAGAGGAGCTCTGGGAGACGCATTCGTAGTGGAGTGGAAGTTTCCCCCAGTCCCCGTGATTCCTCAAGTAATCGGGAGGTTGAGAAAGTTCAGGAAAACCATGATCCTAATTGCCCCGGATTGGGCCAGGAGGACGTGGTACCCGGTCCTTCTAAACATGTCCATCTGCCCTCCAATACGTCTTCCGCAAAGAGAGGATCTTCTCTCGCAAGAGCAAGATCGGGTTCTCCATCCAGAGGTCAAGACACTCAACCTTCACGCATGGTTTCTGAGAGGTTGAGATACAAGGATTGGGATCTTTCGGATGACATAATGGAAATCTTGCTTTCGGCCAGAAGACCAGCAACAAAGTCTTTGTACCGATGTCGCTGGAATAGGTTTAGTAACTGGTGCAAAGACAAGGATGTGGACCCTTTTCAGTGTGGCAGCCCAATACTGCTTTCTTTTCTGCTACATCTAGCTAATCTGGGGCTCCAGATAGGAACAATAAAAGGATACCTTGCTGCGTTGTCCGTTTTCAAGCGCTCCTCGGAAGAGGTTTCATACTTCAAAATACCGTTAATAATTCAATTCTTAAAGGGGCTCACTAATGTATACCCTCCAGTACCTTTTCATGTACCAACCTGGGACTTAAATTTAGTATTAAAATTCTTGACTTGCATACCTTTTGAGCCTCTGCACTCATGTCCATTGAGGCTTTTAACTCTAAAAACTGTCCTCCTTGTGGACCTATCATCAGCCCGCAGGGTTAGCGAACTTCAGGCTCTCTCGTGCAAACCACCATATACTATTTTTTATAAAGGTAAGGTAGTCCTTAAGGTTAAACCTTCATTTTTGCCAAAAGTAGTCTCGGACTTCCATTTGTCACAAAAAATAGTACTTCCAACGTTTTATCCTCCTCCTCACCTGGGCAAAGAAGAGGAGAGATTACATAGATTAGATCCCAAGAGGGCTCTTAGTTTTTACATCTCTAGGATGGCTAAATTGAGACAAGATGACCAACTGTTTGTGGGTTACACTGGTCAAAAATTAGGCGCATCTGTAACAAAACAGACCATTTCCCGCTGCATCATATTAGCCATAGTTGAATGCTACAGCTTAGCGGGAAAAGGACCACCAGATGGGCTTCGTGCCCATTTTACAAGGGGAATGGCTACTTCTGCGGCTCTAAAGAAGGGAGTCTCGGCAGCAGACATTTGTGCAGCTGCAACCTTGAAAACAATACATACCTTTGTTAAACATTGTTTGGACATTGCCTCCTCTAACAAGGGTTTATTTGCAAAGGCAGTTCTGCATTCTGTCCACGAAAACTGAAATGGTACTCCTACCTCCAAAAATTGATACTGCTATGGGAGCCTATCACAAGATGAGGAATACGTGGTAGGAACATCCAGTCGAAAGAACGTTACAGTTGGTAAGTAACTTGTTCTTCTCAAGGGATTAACTAATGTTTATCCTCCAAGACCATTCCAAGTTCCCTTATGGGACTTAAATTTAGTCTTAAATTTCCTAATGGGTACTCCCTTCGAACCACTCCACTCTTGCTCGCTGAGATTTCTCACTTTTAAAACTGTCCTATTAGTAGCACTAACATCTGCTGGGAGGGTGAGCGAATTACAAGCTCTATCTTGTAAACCCCCCATACAATTTTCCATAAGGACAAAGTTGTCCTACAGGTGAAGCCTAATTTCCTCCCAAAGGTGGTTTCTGAATTTCACATCACTCAGAAAATTACCTTACCTTCGTTCTACCCTCCTTCCCATCCGGGGAAAGGAAGAAAGGCTACATAGGCTGGACCCAAGGCGAGCTCTAAGCTTTTACAACAGCAGGCTGGCTAGGATTAGCAAACGGACCAACTGTTTGTAGGATACTCAGGTCACAAGTTGGGATTACCCATAACAAAACAGACCATTTCCAGGTGGATTATTTTGGCCATTCTGGAATTTTACAAACTGGCAGGGAAAGAGCCACCCCAGAATCTTAGGGCTCCTTCAACCAGGGGTATTGCAGCCTCTTCGGCCCTCCAAAGAGGGGTACCGGTCCGAGACACATGTGCGGCTGCCACATGGTCGTCCGCACATACATTCACAAGATTTTACAACCTGGATTCCTCCACTAGTCAAGAGACCAGATTTGACGAAGCCATGTTACATTCGGTTCATTCCTAAAAGGAAACATGGCGTTTTACTCCCACCTCCAATTGCACACCACTGCTATGGGAGTCTATCAAAGATAAGGAATACGTCGGAGGAAACAATCCCTTCGAAGAACAAGTTACTTCTTACCTTGTAACGTTCTTTCAATGGAATGTTCCTCCGACGTATTCCTTATCGCCCCTCCCATCCATCCCCGCAGTAATACTTCCCTTGTGGTTGCAGCTTACGCTCCTTCAGTCAAGGTCAATAAACAATTCATGTAAAACTACTGTTAACGTCAAAACGGAACTGAGCAACGGACGCTGCGCGAGTCTGTCTATACGCGTGGTGACGTCGGCGCCGATACGGAGGCCGTCGAGGGACATCGGCTCGAGGGACGTCGACGCGTAGCGCCCTCTACTGAAAAAATGTTCTGAGGCCAGCAAGCTGGGAGATGATCTATCAAAGATAAGGAATATGTCGGAGGAACATCCAATCGAAAGAATGTTACAAGGTAAGAAGTAACTTGTTCTTCTCCAGCATGGGGTCTGTCATGGATTCACATGCTCATGAATATTGCCCGTAGTCAGGCCGGGAATCCTCGGTAAAGAAAAAATCAGTATCAGTTTCGTTTCTGATCTTTCTCAGTAGTAACCAATCACTGGTCTCTGGATCATACTGCCACCAGCCAATGACTGCCCTCTCCCTAAGCCCCGCCTCTGGCAGCCATCCTCAGATCTTTACTGCACGCTCAAGTGTTGGGAGTCCTCGTGTTTAGCTCTCGAGCTTTTGCTGCGTTTTCGTGCTTTTTCAAAGAGAATTTCGAATTTTTCGGTCAAATAGAGCCTCAAGCTCCACCGTCTCTACGTCCGATTAACAGGGATCCGTGTTGGATTTTTCTACGCCCCTCAAGGGTCAAGATTTCGAGTTACGCTTCTTGGAGGAGTCCAGAAGTTTATGCGGCCTACCCGAACATGGCCCAGGAGAAAGGAAGCTCGACGCCCGGAAAGCTGTTCAGGGTTTGCCCTGGATGCCAGCTGCAGAATGTGTTCAAGGACGAGCACTCGAAATGTCTCTAATGCCTTCATGAGGACAAAACGTGGAGAAGGACTGTGCGTTTTGCAGGAACATGTCGGAACAGACCATCGGGGACCGACACCACCTTCTCTCCAACTGGCTGGAAGGAAAGAGCCCGTCAGGTGACAAGAAGAAGTCCGAGCGGTCTTCTAAGTCCTGTGAGGGCGCCCCGGTGACGGGGGCCCAACAGAAGGCAAAGCACTGCGAGTCTGCGGGCACCGGGAGCGCCTAACGGTCGGGCTCCTCGGCTGCCAGGCAGGGCGCACCCTCTCCAGCACCATTAACCACGAGCCAATGCTCTGGCTCAGGGAAGAGGAGGCCGAGAACCCGGCGAAGCTTCTGGAGAGGCCCCGGTCGAGCTCGAAGTATACGGCTGAGGGGGAGCGAAGTTGTGACCCTCCCCCCAAGGTAAAAGCCACAGGCCCACACCAGGTGGTAAAGGCCTTGATTCACCCGGCCAAGGCCTCTATCGAGGAAGTTGCGGCGGCCCTGGCGCAGCCTGTGGAGGCTACACCATTGGAGGCGACCTTGGGGCCCAGAGTCTCCCTGCCTCCGCGGAGGGAAGCCTCTTTCAGACCCATCGAAAAGACCCCAGCGGAAAAAGAAGGGGGGGGGTCCGGTGGCCATTGTGGACACGGACACAGCATCCGAGGAGGAGCTGGTAGGAGTCTTAGAGGGCCTCGACGAGGGCGTCGAAGAGGCCCGTTCCCACGGGAGGGATCCCGACGAAGGTGACGACGAGCACGACGGCGGCACCGGCGAGGGTCCTAGTCACCAGTCGCTTCCGGTGCCGCTGGATAACTCGGCGGCCATTTTGTTGGCGATACAATCCTTATATTCGGAGATAGGGACGAGATTGCCCTTACCACCGACAGAGGATCCGGAACCAGGCTCGACAGAGGAGCCAGGCCCGGCGGGAAGCCCCCCGAACAAGAGAAGACTGATACATCCAGCCCCGCCTTTTCAGCCCTCGCGGCCTACTCAACCTTTGCCCATGTCCCCCGTCCCTGGGGATGACACGGCCACGACGGCGGTGACGGCGGGACAGAGCTCCCATTGCCCCCAGCCCGGACCTCCCCGTCCGACGAGATCAGATCTTTCCATGCAATTATTGCCAGGGCATCCAAGCTTTTTCAGCTCTTCCCCGAAGAGAAGGAAGGTTTCCTTTACCAACGGCACGAGGCCAAGAGCAAAACAGTCCTAGCCGTTCCTCTGCTGGATGACATCTGGGACGAGGGTCTCACCCTTCTCAAGAACCCGTCTACGACGCCTGCCAAGAGGGATCGGTACGAGACGAAGTACCGGGTCCCTGATGCGGCCCCTTTGTGCCTCAGGGCACAACTGACCCCTGACTCGGTCGTCTCAGCGGCGGCCAAGAAGAAAGCGGGGGAGGGGGGCATCGGCCTCAACGTCAACTTCCCCGCCGGACGGCGAAGGAAAGAAGCAGGACGCAATGGCACGACGAGATATCTCGTCAGCGGCAACCACGATTAAGGCGGCCAATGCCCTTGCGATCGTGGCCTGCTACGACAGGGAGTTATGGTACAAGATCGCCCCCCTGTTGGACTTCCTACTGGACGACAAGAGGGCCGAGGCCCTGGAGATCTTGCAAGAAGGTGAAGTGGCGTCGGTCCACACCATTACGGTGGCAACGGACATTGCCGACATCGGTTTCCACCAGCTAGGCAACAGTGTTTGCCTTAGACGAGGGTGGCTCAAGGCGACGGATTTACGCCAGGACGTTCAAGCCAAGGTTTTGGACATGCCGTTCGATGGGAACAATCTGTTTGGGAAAACAGTGGATGAGTCTCTCCAAGCCATCAAGGCGGATACGGAGACAG
This sequence comes from Ambystoma mexicanum, assembly GCF_040938575.1. Classification (NCBI taxonomy): domain Eukaryota; kingdom Metazoa; phylum Chordata; class Amphibia; order Caudata; family Ambystomatidae; genus Ambystoma; species Ambystoma mexicanum. Next base: position 674,557,949 of record NC_090924.1, on the reverse strand, counting down.
CTAAAGGCCCTAGGCATTCTCCGTCAACGAAAGCCGTCCTTTCGGAGCACCGGAGGCAAGCAGGGTGCCTCCAAGGGATTCAGCGGTGGCTCCTCTACGTACTGCCAAGCGGCCCGCTCCTCGTCGCAGGAAGCCTATAGAGGACGAGGCAAGTCGGGTGGACCCCGCCGTGGTCGCGAGGGAGGCCAAGGCGGCAAGGCGTCCTCCAAGCAAGATTGAACCGACCGCTGTGTCGGGACCCCACCGAACCCCCCTCCAAGCAAGATTGAACCGACCGCTGTCGGGACCCCACTGAACCCCCCCCCTGGTGGGAGGCCGGCTGGCGATGTTTGTCAGCGTGTGGGAGTCAATCTCCCCCGACCGTTGGGTGCTGGATGCCCTGGCCCAGGGGCATGCCCTCAAAGTTCTAAAAAAGTGCCCCTGTATTCCACCCGTGGCCAGGAAGGAAAATCACATCCCTCAACTGCTAATGGAGGTAAGGGCGATGCTCAAAAAGGGTGCCATTGAGCTCGTCCTGAAGAGGCTCCGGGGTTCCGGAGTATATTCAAGGTACTTCCTCGTGAAGAAGACAGGAGGATGGCGCCCCATCCTGGACCTGCGACGACTGAACAAGTACATCAAGGCACAGAAGTTCCGGATGGTCACCCTCCAGCACCTGCTGGGACAGCTGGAGGAGGGCGATTTCCTGTCGTTGGATTTGGAGGATGCGTACTTCCACATCCCCATTCTAAAAGGACACCGAAAGTTCCTCAGGTTTGTGGTCCAAGGACTGCACTACCAGTTCAAGGCCCTCCCGTTCGGATTGAAGTCGGCACCCAGGGTGTTCACTAAGTGCCTCGCACAGGTGGCTGCGCCTGCAGGGGATCCACGTCTACCCCTACCTGGACGACTGGCTCATCCGAGCAAGGACAAGGGAGCTTGCCGTAGATCACACAGCGAAGACCGTCCAGCTGCTCACGGACCTGGGATTCTCCATCAACTTTCCCAAATCCCACCTGGTCCCGTCGCAAGTGGCACGGTTTCTGGGAGCCAAGCTCGATAAAGTGGCGCGTCTGGCCTCGCTGTCGGAGGAAAGGACGAAGGCCATCCTGGGCAAGGTGCAGCGTCTGCTGGCCACGGACGTGGCCAGGGTGAGGTCCATCAAGTCCCTCCTTGGGATGATGTCCTCCTGCATATATCTTGTGCGCCTGTGCAGGCTTCGGATGTGCCCTCTGCAAGAGTTCCTCGACTCCCGCTGGATCCAAGCGACAGGCAGCTTCGAGGACAGGATCCCGCTCGACGAGACCTTCCGGCGAGTGATCCGGTGGTAGGGCACCCGCGCTCATCTGACGGCGGGCACAGACTTTCAGACCCCATCTCACCAGATAACTGTGATGACAGATGCCTCCCTGGAAGGGTGGGGAGCGTACACCGGAGAACTTCACGCGAGAGGCCTTTGGCTCCCGGAGAAGCCGCACCACATCAACATCCTGGATCTCCGTGCAGTGTTCTGGGCCCTCGGGTCCTTTCTCCCGTCCCTCAAGGGCAAGGTGGTGAGAATGTTCACCGACAACACCACCACAATGTTCTACATCCGGAAGCAGGGAGGAACCAGATCCCAAGCCCTCTCCAAGGAAGCCCAGGATCTGTGGCATTGGGCCGTCGCCCAAGGGATGTTTCTGGTGCCCTTTCATCTGGCAGGGATAAAAAACACCATCGCCGACTCACTCAGCAGGGAGCTGCGCTCGTGCCACGAGTGGGAACTACGTCAGGATCAAGTTGATCGACTCCTCTGACAAAGGGGGAAAACCGCAGATCAACCTGTGCCAGAGGTTCGCCAGCAGGTTTCCCCAGCCGAGGAGCATGGGCGATGCTTTCTCGTTCCCCTGGGAGGGCCTGTTCCTATATGCGTTCCCTCCGTTGCCGTTGCTGCTCCGACTCGTCAACCAGCTCAAAAGGTCCCGGTGCAGGATGATCCTCGTCGCACTGGCGTGGCCGAGGCAGATCTGGTTCCCGGACCTTCTGGACTTGTCAGCGTCCCCACCAGCCAAGCTGCCGACGTACGCGGATCTTTTCTCCAGAGAAGGAGGCGCCATACTTCATCACGACCCGGAGTCGCTGAACTTGCAGGCCTGGCTCCTGCAGCACTAGAGTTTGGAGGGTACGATATCCCAGCTGACTGCAAAGAGGTTCTTGCAAAGGCCCGGGCGTCCTCAACTCTCCTGCTACGGACATAAGTGGAAGAGGTTCTCTGTCTGGTGCCGTGCACAGAAGATTAACCCTCTACGGATTACGGCCCCTCAAGTGCTGCTGTACCTACTGTCGCTGGCCAAGGCTGGACTGGCTCACGCCTCCATCAAGATACATCTGGCTGCGATCTCCCGATACACCAGAACCACAGGACAGGCGTCCTTGTGGTCCCATCACCTGGTGAAGCAATTTATGAAGGGGCTATTCCGATCGTTCCCGCCGGTGAAGGCCCCTTCCCCGGCATGGGAGCTCAACGTTGTGCTGACCAGGCTCATGGGGGCGCTATTGGAGCCCCTGCATTCGGCACCGTTGAAGTTCCTGTCGTGGAAGACTGCGTTTCTTGTGGCCATCACCTCCGCACGATGAGTGGGAGAGATCCAGGCCCTTCCTGCAAGCCTACATACTTGACTTTTCACGACACAAGGGTGGTGCTGAGGACGCACCCCTCCTTTATGCCCAAGGTGCCGTCGGACTTCCACCTCAACGAGCCCTTGGTGTTAGCTGTTTTCTTCCCGTCGCCAGCCGAGAAGACTTTGCACTCGCTGGATGTGGCTAGAGCGCTGAAGATCTACGTGAACCGCACGAAGAGTTTTCGGAAGACATCGCAGCCATTTGTGAACTTTGGACCTGTGAACCAAGCGAAGGCTCTCTCGAAGGCTTCCATTTCCAGATGGCTCTCCGGCTGCATCATGCACTGTCATCGGTTGGCAAACCAACCGTTGCCTGGCCGTCCACGAGCCCATTCGACCAGAACGATCACTGCTACCACAGCGTGTCTGGTGTGCCCCTGCTGGACCTCTGCAGAGCTGCTACGTGGAGGTCGACGCACACCTTCACGAGAGTCTACTGCGTCGACTGGGATTCCAGGGAGGAGTCCAGGGTCGGCCAAGCAGTGCTGCGCAACCTGTTCGCCTTAGGTGAGCCTGGTGAGGAGGTAAGAATTGCTTAATGTTGAGTTTGATGTAATGCTTAATGTTGAGCCTTTGCCACCTCCCGTGGTTGTGCATGTGTATACTGCTATGTATTCTTATATTCATGAGCATGTGAATCCATGCCAGACCCCATGCTGGAGAAGGAACAAGTTACTTACCTGTAACTGTTGTTCTCCAGCATGGGTCTGGCATGGATTCACATGCGAACCCTCCCGCCTACCCCTCTGCGGCTCTTCACTTGGTCATACTGCCACTTCACGTGCTACCATATCCGAGGATGGCTGCCATGGGTGGGGCTCAGGGAGAGGGCAGTCATTGGCTGGGGGCAGTATGACCCAGAGACCAGTGATTGGTTACTACTGAGAAAGAGAGATCAGAAACGAAACTGATACTGATTTTTTTCTATACCGAGGATTCCTGGCTTTACGACGGGGAATATTCATGAGCATGTGAATCCATGCCAGACCCATGCTGGAGAACAGTTACAGGTAAGTAACTTGTTCCTTAAATACACCACACACAACCAATTCCCCTTGTGCAGAACAATTCAAGTTAAGTACCTTTTGGTTTTGACAGACCGGTGTTGTGAAACAGACTTTACTGGGGTTGTTACGCAATCACTTTTTGACAGTATTGACAGTTCGGTTTTACAAAAGAGAAGCGTACCCGTGAGAAGAAATGTTACCGTAGTCAAACGCACTTAGCACATGAATTAACACAAGAAAATTGGGGATAGAAATCATAGGCAATACTTTTGTCAAGGCAGATCGAATCAAAAGACACTTTCTAAAACGTAGATAAATCAATAGGCCTTCACCAGTGTCAAGTGGGACAGGGCCCTGTTGTCGAGGATCACAAGGTTAGAACAGTTCACAATTCGAGATTGCCAGGAGTACTTGGATCTTGTCAAAAGGGAAGCAAATGTTATAAGAGGGAAGGAAGAAGAGGACAAGCCTTGGGTGAGGAGAAAGGGTTCACCCCAATTCCTCGAAGCTGGACACAGTACCTTATTCGTATGAAAAAAAGCTGGTGCTACGGCAGTTGTTCCTGGTAGTTCCTGCCGGCTCACGGTTCCTAGAGCTTCAGTTGTGGGGACAAGGACGATGTCTGGAGCGATCTGCGCTACCCAGGGATGAGGCCAGCAGCAGCGAAGCAACAGTGAATAAAAGGTCCTCTCCTTTAAAACAGGAGAGGCTCTTCAGATGGCTATCCGGACCACTACAACTGTGTGCAGAGATTTCAACCAAGAAGAGGATCCTCTGACTGTGGAAGGTGAGCTGGTTGATCCCACCAGGCTCAAGGGAAGAAGACTCCAGACTGGATCCTCTCTTGTCGTTGAAGGGTAGATAGCTCCGGACTGTAGCAGGGCTTCACCGGGACTCGGAAGCTGCAGCAACCGTCTTCTTCTACGCTTGTCTTTGTTCTTTTGCAGTTCCAGTGGCGACTCTGACTTCCAGCCCAAGAGTCCTGCCTTTCATGCCAAAATCCCCCATTCTCACAGCCTGGCTGTCAGTCACTCAGTAGGGGGGTTGGCCGGCCCAGACAACCACCTCAGCCAATCGACACAAAGTGCGACTTGGGTCTCCAAGGAGACCTTGTGCAGGGGATTACTAAACCCTTCCCTCACATTCATCCCACCTAGACACCCAGGTGCAAAAAGGAGGGCTTCTGGACAGAAGCCCGCCAAAGGTCAGTGAACAAAGGAGGCCTGGTTTGCCGCTCAAAGTAAAACACAAGAAGGACTTAACAAAAAGAAATGGCGATAAAACCCAACCATAGCCGAAATAAAAAGTATTTGGTCAAGCGGGTTTAAGTTTGAGGCTAATAGAATAGCCAAAAACAGTACCACGTTTATATAGTATAATTGCGGTAGAAATTTTACGGTAGATGCCACTGCCACCAGCCAAGTCTTAGTGTTGAGAGCAAAATAAAGCTCAGCGAGGCACAGACAAAAAGGGGTAGGAATTAACCCTTTCCAATACTCCATGTAAGATGGGGTGTATTGGGTCTGCAGTTTAAATGACTACAAGTAAATGTCAACTTTACCTGTTTCTGGGGGACGGTAGTCAGCCCAGAAAAATGGAGTCAGTGGGAAGTCTCAAAGAAAACCCTGTGCCACTACACTGAAGGTGCGGTGTACCACACTTTCAACTTCTGCATCCACCTTTTCAATTTGTTAACCAAAGACTTGACTGCAGCTACAGGAACATTTTGCTCCTGGGCCCTTGCCCTGTACCACTGACTCTGGCACACGCCTACTGACTCTGGCTACATTATTTAGAACTGCCTTCTCTAGATTGCTTCTCAACTAGAAATGTGTTGGTGCACCTACTTCTTATAACCACCCTTTCCTTCACACTTTTAAACCTTGTGAAATGCCATTTTGCTCAGTTTTTATTTAAGTATTTTCTATATTGATGCACTGCCTCGCTTAATCTGGTTCACAAACTTATGGAAAATGTTGCTAGGATGTGTAAGAAGATATTTCTGTATAACTTGTGTTTTCCCTCCCTTGTGAGAAATAACTAGAGTGCCATTTGTGTCTGGTTTACCTGTGCTGTTTTGCTCAGTTTTCACTCTTGCTCAAACTTGTCTACAATTTAACTAGGGAGTTGTGTATACTTTCTTTGACCAACTTTAACTTGCTTTAAGAACTGTGATAGATGTGTTTAACTAGAAGTGTGTAAAATAAATATATTTTGAAGGGATTGTGTCCTCTGATGTATTCCTTATCTTGATAGATTACATCCCAGCTTGCTGGCCTCAGACATTTTTTCAGTAGAGGGCTCTGCGCGTCGACGTCCCTTGAGCTGGTGTCCCTCGACAGCCTCCGTCTCGGCGCCAACGTCATCGTGCGTATAAATAGACTCGCGCAGGGGCTGTTGCTCAGTTCCTTTTTTCCGCGCTTTGTGGGCCTTGGAATCATGTTGCTCAGTTCTTTCTTCAAGAAGATTCAACTTTCTTCGAAGATATCATCTTAATTCAATGGCTTCCTCATCCGAACCGTCAACCCCACAGTCTGGCTTCAAAAAGTGTTGATTGTGGGAAGAAAATATCGTTGACGAATCCTCACAGGATCGGTTTGTGGTGCCTGGGATCGGAGCATCACTGTTCGGAATGCGAGGACTGTATGTCCATGACGGCAAAAGCCTCGAAGGAGCGTAAGGGGAAGCTAGAAAGAGGTAAGACTCTTAAATCTTCTACTCCCTCAAAGTTTCTTCGGCAGAGTCGAGACATTCGTCTCCTCGTCGTCAGAGGAAACACTCCCGTTCAAGGTCTCGAAGCGGTTCCCATCAGTCTTCGAGATCGAAACACTCGAAGAGGTGTCGTAGATCTCCCTCTTCATCGTCTTCTGTCTCCCCGGAAAAGGGTCACCTGCCCCACGAAACACAGCTCTCCAGCCAAGTGGGAGGAATTCCGTAAGAAAATGCTTGGCGTCTTCGAGAAAGCGGCCTTGACCCCCTCGGATACGAGGTGATACCCTGGGTGAAAGACCCGAAAAATAACAATGCAGCAAGTCATTGCACCTGGCGAAAGACTACCCGAGAGCGTCATGAACCCTCGAGTAAAGGCAGTAAGTCCGCGTCACCAACGCCGTCGTCGAAGGTTTCTTCGACTCATAAATCTGCGTCATCGACACCTTTGTCGAAGGGTCCGTCGACGCATAAATCGGTTGCATCGGCACAGTCTTCGACGCCTATATCGGCGCCGATAAGACAGACCTACAACTGTCAATACATCTCAGACAGTAGAGGTGTCGAGGACCTTGACCATTACCTCGAGGATGCCGTCTACAACTTCGACGACTCCGAGTAGGATTCCGATCCTCTTGACTACTTCGAGGCCTCTTCTAACTTTTTCGACGCCCTTTTCAGGTTTGTCGAAGTCTTTGACTTCCATGTCGACAACTACGTTGTCTCAAACGGTGACAACCAATTTAGCCCCCTCTGCTCTAGAAATGGGTTTTAAACAATACCCTAGGTCTGATTATTTTAGAGCTTTGTCGTCTATATGTGAGGAAGGGGAGGATTCCGACCATGAGACCTTATGGTTTACAAAGGACCGCAACACCCATACCAGAGGAATTTATCTCTGAAAAGAACAGGTTAAAAGATCTTCAAGACTCTTTACATGCGGCAAGTGGTTTTGATACTTCTCCAGAATTAGTTTGCTAAACCAGACCCTGGGGAGCATGCTGAGACACCTTTTAGGGTTCTGATGGCTAGAATAATTGAATTCATGGGGTGGTCTACACCTACACCACCTTTTCAGCACGATGACATTACTGACATTTTAGTTAAAGGTCCACAGGAAGATCCTGTTCCTTTTCATAATGCTCTGCAAAGAAAGATCTCTGCTAATTGGGAAACTCCTAAAGTTATCCCTGCAGTTAACAAGAAACTATCCGCCAAATACAGGGCATCTGCTACAGATCCAGAATACTTGTGCAAACATCCAACTCCAGAGAGTTTGGTTGTACAATCAGCAACTTCATCAATAGTAGACATGAGTATTCCAAGGACATGAACGATAAAAGGTTTGACGCTATGTCAAAGTATTTTCAGCATGTAGCATGGCGCTTAAATCTATTAACGCCACTTGAACACTTGCAAGATTCAGCCATACACTTTTGGAGTGTGCTTCATCCGTGGCTGACTGTCTCCCAGAAGGAAAGGAAAGGCAAACCTTTTTAAACATCATCAAAGATGGGAAAGATGCAATTTGCGAGTCCCTTCAAACTGGCATTGATTCTGCTGACAGTATCAGGAGGGCCATGGCCGCAAGTACCACAATCATGGTTGTCTAAGTGTGGTTTTGCTCCAGATGTACAAGCCAGACTTTTGAACATGCCCTTTGACGGCACTTCTTTATTTGGTAAGAAGGCTGATGACAGCCTGGAGAAGTTACAAACATCCAAGGCAGCAGCAAAATCTCTTGGAGCTGCAATCTGACACTCTGAATCACCCCTCAGGAACCTCCTGGAGGGGTAGGTCCTTTCGCTTTTACTCCGCATTCGGAAAAGGCAGAGGACAGCCAGCTCAACAGGGCTCTCCCGTGGTGGACGGGGGGAAAAGGTACAAAAACCGCAGCAGCAGGTGCCGCTTTACCCTCGGCATCTGCATCAGCCGCTTCTAAACCCCTCTGATGTCTCACTTCACAAGACACCAGTAGGGGGCAGGTTAAATCAACATCTGGCAGAATGGCAGGCTATTATGTAAGATGCTTGGGCATTGGAGACAGTTGCCCAAGGTTATTGCCTGCCTTTCCTTCACACCCCTCAGTCATCCACCGGGGAACAACTCTTTGAAGCTTCCAGACCCGCTCCTTATGCAGGAGATTTTAGACTTGCTAGAGAAGGGTGCCATACAACCGGTACCTGTAGCGGAGAGGAACAAGGGTTGGTATTCTCCCTACTTCTTAGTACCAAAGAAGGACCGAGGACTGAGACCCATCTTGGATTTGATGGAATTGAACAAATTCCTCAGGAAAGACAAGTTCAAGGTGGTAACCCTTTCCCAGATCCTCCAGGCCCTCCAGCTTCAGGACTGGTTGGTATCTCTGGACCTTCAGGATGCTTATTTCCATGTGCCAATCCTTATCAAACACAGGTAATACCCGAGGTTCACAATTGGCAACTCTCACTATCAATTTGTACTTCTGCGATTTGGGCTGACCTCAGCCCAGAAGGTCTTCACCAAGCTAATGTCATTAGTGGCTGCAAGTCTAAGTAGGGAAGGGATCCACCTCTACCCCTGCCTGGACGATTGGTTGATCAGAGCAGTATCTTCGGAACAAGCTTAGATCCAGCTAGATTGTGTCTGCCATTTCCTTTACAAGCTGGGCTTCTCCCTCAACTTAAATAAGTCTCAGATGATACCATCAGAGACTCAAGTTCATTGGGGCAGTCCTGGACACTTCACTACGAAAAGCCTCGCCACCAGAGTTGAGGGCTCAAGATATTCTACAGATGGTCACCAAATTTCAAAATGCCCAACGTCTACCAGCCTTCGACTTTTTGAGGTTGCTAGGCCTCATGGCATCCTGCATCTTCCTAGTGCCAGACGCTCGCCTGAGAATGAGATCCCTCCAGTGGGCACTAAGAACCCAGTGGTCGCAATTCTCAGGAAGAATGTCAGATCTCATTCAAGTCTCGGACAGAGTGGCTCGAGACCTTCAGTGGTGGGCCTGTCAGGAGAACATCTTCAAAGGAGAACATTTTTGGCAATCATGGCCGGAGATAACAGTAGTCACGAATGCCTCATTAACAGGGTGGGAAGCCCATGCCAACGACTTGACCATCAGCAGACGTTGGTCTCCATCGGAGTCCAGACTACACATCAACCTGTTAGAGCTGAGAGCAATCAGACTAGCACTGAAGGCTTTTCTGCCATCTGTACAGGGGAAGAATGTCCTAATGACGGACAACACAGTGGCCATGCACTACCTCAACAAAAGAGGAGGCGTAGGATCACTGCCACTGTGCAGAGAGGCGATGCAGCCCTGGTTTTGGGCAATTCAAGAAGGAATCTCTCTATCAGCAGTTCACTTAGCCGGAGAGAAGAACTTGACAGCGGACGCTCTGAGCAGGCAGAGCACAGTCTCCCACGAGTGTGAGCTAGCTCAGGAAGTCCTGCAAGAGATCTTGGCCCTTTGGGGAACCCCTCAAGTGGATCTATTTGTCACCAGTATCAACAGGACGTGCGTTCAGTTTTGTTCAAGGCAATTCCCCCCGAGAGGAGCTCTAGGGGACGCGTTCATAGTAGACTGGGAGTTTCCACTTATATACGCGTTTCCTCCAGTCCCTGTCATTCCTCAGATGATCAGGAGGTTGAGAAGATTCCGGAAGACTATGATCCTAATTGCCCTGGATTGGGCCAGGAGAACGTGGTACCCGGACTTTCTGGACATGTCCATCTGCCCTCCGATTTTGTCTTCTGCAAAAAGAGGATCTGCTCTCGCTGAAGGGAGGTCAGGTTCTCCATCCAGGCATCAGAACCCTCAACCTTCACGCTTGGTTTCTGAAAGGTTGAGAAGCAAGGATCGAGACCTCCCGGATGACGTCATGGGGGTGTTGCTTTGAGCTAGAAGGCCCGCAACAAAGACTTTATACCGCTGCCGTTGGAACAGATTTTGCAGCTGGTGTAGAGAAAAGAAAATCGAAGCCTTTTCATGCAGTACACCAATGGTGTTATTATTTTTGCTCTATTTGGCGGATTAAGGTCTTCAAGTTGGTACCATCAAGGGCTACCTCGCAGCGCTGTCAATCTTTAAGCGCACTGCGGAGGAGCCATTTTATTTCAAATTACCCCTAGTAATCCAATTTCTGAAGGGGTTAACTAATGTCTATCCCCCAAAGCCGTTCCAAGTTCCCTTGTGGGACTTAAATCTAGTCTTAAATTTTCTGATGGGTACTTCTTTTGAACCACTCCATTCTTGTTCATTAAGATTTCTCACCCTTAAAACAGTTTTCCTTGTGGCTCTAACATCTGCCCGAAGAGTGAGCGAATTACAAGCTCTATCTTGCAAACCTCCTCATACAATTTTTCACAAAGACAAAGTTGTCTTACAAGTGAAGCCTAATTTCCTCCCAAAGGTGGTCTCTGAATTCCACATCACTCAGAAAATAACCTTAACTTCATTCTAGCCTCCTCTCCATCCAGGCAAAGAGGAAGAGAGGCTACATAGGCTGGATCCAAGGTGTGCCTTGAGTTTTTATATCAACAGACTTGCTAGGATAAGGCAAGCAGACCAACTGTAGGTTATGCAGGACACAAATTAGGATGGCCAATCACAAAACAGACCATTTCAAGATGGATTATTTTAGCCATTCTAGAATGCTACAAATTGGCAAGGAAAGACCCCCTCAACATCTTAGGGCTCATTCAACGAGGGGTATCGCAGCCTCTTCGGCTCTCCAAAGAGGGGTACCGATTCGGGACATATGTGCGGCTGCCACATGGTCGTCCGCACATAACTTTAGAAAATTCTATAGTCTGGATTCCTCCTTTAGCCAGGAGACGAGATTTGGCAAAGCTGTGTTAGATTCGGTTCATTCTTAAAGGGGAATATTCCAATTTTACTCCCACCTCCTCTTTCACACCACTGCTATGGGAGTCTATCAAGATAAGGAATACGTTGGAGGACACAATCCCTTCGAAGAACAAGTTACTTCTTACCTTGTAACGTTCTTTCGATGGGATGTTCCCCCAACCTATTCCTTATCGCCCCTCCCATCCATCCCCGTAATAAAACTTCCCTTGTAGTTGCAGTTTGCGCTCCTTCAAGGTCAATAACCAATGCATGCACAGTAATTTCAAGCTTCAAAACGAAACTGAGCAACGGCCGCTGCTTGAGTCCATTTATACGCACGATGACGTCGGCGCCGAGGGACACTAGCTCGAGGGACGTCGAAGCGCAACGCCCCCTACTGAAAAAATGTCTGAGGCCGTCAAGCTGGGATGTAATCTTTCAAGATAAGGAATACGTCGGAGGAACATCCCATCGAAAGAACGTTACAAGGTAAGAAGAAACTTGTTCATCTATTTTTCTAATACAGAGCTTTGGTCAGTGTTTCCTTGTGCCATAGTACTGTAAGCCTATTGTGTACACCCTGAATACTGCTCATCTCCCTCTTGAGATAGGTCTGACTGCTCAGCCACAGCTACCAACTAATTCTTTGTGGTACAGACTGATACCAAAGGGGATTTATTGCTCTCACCTGTAGTCCTAATCTTCTGTGGTGCTCCCTATGGGAACTGCACAGGATTCTGCCTAACACCTGGAATATCTTGGTCCACGGCACCTGGACTCGACAGGAGCAGGAGCACCACATCAATTGTTGGAGCTGAAAGCCGTCTGGCTAGCGCTCGGAGCCTTCCTTCCACTTCTCAGGGGCAAGGTTGTCCTCAACCAGACTGACAACTCCACCAGCATGTACTATGTCAAGCGGGGAGGCACCAGATCCCATCCTCTGTGCAGACTGTCAATCAGCATGTGGGAGTGGGCCCTGCAAAATGACATCTACCTCAGGGCAGTCCATCTTCCAACCTGAAGGCGGGCAGGCTCAGCAGGTTGAAAACTGACCATTCCGAGTGGCAGCTAAACAACCTCGTTATTCAGGAGATCTTCTGCAGATGGGGCCCTCCCCCAGGTGGTTCTCTTTGCCACTTGGCACAACAGGAAGTGCCCTAAATTTGCATCCTGGCAGGGACAGGGCCCTGGCTCCCTGGGCAACTCATTTCGGATTAAGTGGAACAGCATGACCGCGTACGCCTTCCCGCCCACTCCGCTGATTCCGTGATTTGCATGATCAAGGAGTCTCGCCAGCTCAACATCATTCTAATAGCTCCATGGCGGCTGACCAGGCCATGGTTCTCAGAGCTGCTCAGCCTCTCAGAGATGCCACCCATTCATCTTCCTACGGACCCAACACATCTTCTGGTGCAGCAGGGGGGGCCGGGACGTCCACCCCGCACCACAGAAACTAGCCCTCACAGCGTGGTTCCTGAGCAGGTAATGCTAGGGCAACTCAACCTCTCCCACGCCAATCTGGAGATCATACAGGACGCCAGGGGCAAGGCTACCAGGGCACAGTATAAAAGTAAATGGACCAGGTTCTGCCACTTGGCAGACTCCAAGGAAATCTACCCTATGGCATGGACTTTGGATAATGTACTCTAATCGGCGCACCTTGCCCACTCGGCGCACCTTCGCCTGCTCCAATCCGATTGTCAACATTTTATGGGGCTCGCAAGGCTCTACCTGCCCATCAGGAGGCCACATCCTGTGTGGGACCTGAACATAGTCTTGTGCGCCCTGGCGCACAAACCGTTCGAGCCAATGGCATCTGTGGACACCAGGCTGGTCGCCATCAAGACGGTCTTACTGGTAGGCCTAACCTCGACGCGAATAGTCGAGATCCAGGCGCTGGTCGCCTCAGAACCATATGCTACCTTTCACAGGGACAAAGTAGTCCTGCAAACGCACCCAGCATTTCTGCCGAAGATGCTGCCTGCTTTCCATTTGAATGAGGAAATAGTCCTTCCTATGTTTTTTGCTGATCCTAAGGACGAGGTAGAGAGTTCTGCACTGCCTTGATGTCAGGCGTGCCCTGGAATTCTACTTTGACAGGACCAAGGGCTTCTGCAAGTCAGACGCCCTATTTGTCACTTTCGTCGGTGCAAGATCAGGCTATCGGGCCTCCATATCACGCTGGATGTTCTCTGCCATCAAAGAAGCATACAAGGGCAGCACAAGCCGCTTCCGGCGAACATGAACGCCCACGCAGTCAGGGCCAAGGCAACGGCCATCTATTTTAGCACCATGTCCATTGGCAAGTCATAAGCAGGGTGGCCACTTGGGCCACTCCCTCGGCTTTCTGCAAGCATTACTGTTTGAATGCCGGCTCTAGATGTGATGCGGCTTTCAGACAAGCGGTTCTCGGGAACCTATTTGCTTTAGGAGGGTCTCCTCTCCACCCTGTGGCTACATTCAGTTGTAATCGCCCATGCAGTATGGAGAAAAGGGGACAGGACGTAAGAGTAATTATAAGTTACTCAACGTAGTGACTAATGTTCTTAGTCCATTGTTCAGTTTCCTCCATATGTCCCACCATCCTCGCCACTTAAAAATACTGGTGGCATTAGGCAAGGTTAAATTTATTGCCGATGTCAGTGGGGTGCCGGAGGGCAGAGTCAGGGCAGCGCATGCTCCCAGGGCTGCACCCCTGGGCGCCTCTAAATTTAAAGGGGACGAAGGTTTTTTCGGGTGAAAAAGGTTCCGTCTCCCATCGCTAGCAAGGGGTGCCCATACAGTATTGAGGAAAGGGGACTATGGATTAAGAGTACGTTAGTCACTACGGTAAGTAATTTATAATTTCTCCAGCAACTGGCATGGATTCAAATGCGAACCATCCCTCCGGTCTTCTTGATCATACTGACACTTTACGTGCTTTCCAAATCTGAAGATGGCTGCCGCTGGCAGGGGCTTATGGAGAGGACTGTCATCGGATGGGGGCATTATGACCCAGAGGACATTGATTGGTTTAATGGAGAAATACAGGTTTAAAGTGAAACTGTTTTTCTGTTTACCAAGGATTCCCAGCCTGACTGGGTGATGGGGAGAATTCTCATTTATGGCTAATTTCCCCACCTAGTGAGTCCCTCAGCAGCTTTGCTGGATTTCCGGGGTTTATTTTTTCCACTTGGTAAAAGTGTGAGCTTTTTTCCCGCTCTTACATGTGTTTTGCCATGTGTATTTCTACTGTTTGTGTCATCTTGGGCTCTGGAGCTACACCACTCCATGAGCCCCACTTTTTGTGTTATACAGCACCTTCAGTGCAGTGACACAGGGTTGTCTTTGAGACTCCCCACCGACCGACTCCAATTATGGGGCTGACTCCTGTCCCCCAGAAAAGGTTAAAGTTGCCATTAACTTTACAAAGTCAAATAACCACAGATCCAGTACACCCCATCTTACATGGCGTATTGGAAAGGGTTCATCCTTAGCCCTTTTCATCTGTCCCTCCTGGAGCATTGTTTTGCTCTTAACAATTTGACTTGGCTGGTGGCAGTGGTATCTACCCGAACTTTTTCTACCGCGATTATACTATATAAACATGGTATTTTTTTAGGCTATTATATTGGCCTCGAACATAAACCCGCTTGAGCAAATATTCTTTCTTTTTTTCCTCCGGTCGGGTTTATTCACCATTTCTTTTTGTTAAAGACCTTCTTGTGTTTTACTTTGCACGGCAAACCAGGTTTGCCTTCTTTGTTCAGTCTTTTGGTGGGATTCTGCCAAGAAACCCTCCTCTGGGTGCCTGGGTGGGCTGAATGTGAGGGAGTGGTGTAGTCTCCCCCTGCACAGGGTATCCTAGGAACCCAAGTCGCACTTTGCCACGATTGACTGAGGTGGTTGTCCGGGCTGGACAACCCCCTTGCTGCGTGATTGACAGCCAGGCTGTGTGAATGGGGGATTTTTGCATAAAAGGCAGTACACTTGGGCTAGAAGTCAGTCGCCACTGGAACTACAAGGAACCGAAGAGAAGCAGAGAAGACTGCTGCTGCAACTACCCCGTCCCGGTGACGCCCTGCTGGAGTCCTGAGCCATCTACCCTTCGATGACCAGAGAAGATCCAGTCCGGAGTCTTCGTCCCTTGAGCCTGGTGGGGTCAACCAGCTCATCTTCCACAGCCAGAGGATCCTCTTCGTGGTCGAAATCGCTGCACACTGCTGTAGTGGTCCGGATAGCCATCTGAAGAGCCTCTCCTGTTTTTTTTTTAAAGGAGCGCACCTTTTATTCACTGTCGCTGCTCCAGATGTCGTCCTTCTCGTCTCCATAACCGAAGCACCAGGAACCGTGGGTCTGCAGGAAACTACCAAGAACTGCTGTGGCACCAGCTTCTTCCTTGAATAAGGTACTGTGTTCTGCTTCGAGGAACTAGGGTGAATCCCTTTTCTCCTCCTCAAAAGCTTGCCCTGGTCTTCCTTCCCTCATAACGTTTCCTTCCTCTGTTGACAATAGCCATGTACTCCTGGCAATGTTGAATCTTGAACTGTCTGTGTGATCCTCGACAACTGGAACCCGGTTCCACTTGACACTGGCTCCAGCCTATTGACTTTTGTATTTCTGTCAGCGAGTATTCTCTGATTCTGTCTACCTTGACAAAAGTATTGCCTATGATTTTTGCCTCCACCTCTCTCTGGTTAGCCGAGGTGGTAAGTGTGTTTTTGCCCCGGTAACATTTCTTACCGCGGATATGCGTTTCTTTAATACGTCCGAGCTGTCAAAAAGTGATTGCATATGTATTCCCGGTAATGTCTTTTGTTTCACAACACCGGTCCGCCAAAATATAAGGTACTTACCTTGAGTTATTCTGTGCCAAGAGGATTGGTTGTGTGTAGTGTATTTTTCATGTGGTTTTGAATTTATGGAAGTGTTTTACAGATGGTTTAAAAATAAATGTACTTATATTTTTTACCTGAAACCTTGAGTCAGGGTTTGCTTTAGTCACAGTAATTGTGGTCCCTTTGTGTAATCTCTGCTACTGTTCATATACTCTTGAGATAAGCCTGGCTGCTCCGCTTCTGCTACCACTTTAGCATAGTAGTACAGGCTTGTAACAAAGGTGAACTTGTATTGCCACTTGTAGTCTTAATTGTGTGTAGGGATCGCAAAGGGCACTGCACAGGATTCTGCCTAAGAGTGGCTACAGGCCAAGGCCTCTGTTCTGGGTGAGTCCCAGCAGGATGCCTCTCCCAGTTACAAAGAAGCTGAGCGGGTTTCTATGATCTTTGAGGGTGCCCCTCCCGCGGGTATCCAACAGAAGGCTAAGCACCGCGAGTACACGGTCACTGGGAGCGCCGTTGCGACAGGCTTCTCGGCGGCCAGGGCGCGTTTGATGTCTCCAGCCTCCGTCACTAGTCAATGCTTAGGCTCTTCGGCCAAGAGGAAGTCGGACCATCCACACAAACTGAAGGAGAGACCCAAGTCTGTCCTACCGGAGTAGTCCCAGGGGGAGCGGTGCTCGCACCCACCCCCTTAGGAAAAGGCCAAGCAGGACAAGGCTCCGCCTCTGACTGTGAAGGCCCAGCCTTCCATCGAGGGGGTGGCAGCGTCTATGGCGAAGGCCGCCGAGACGGTCCCTCTGAACGTGACCCCTAAGACCAGGGTCTCCCTTCCTGCCAGGAGGGAGGCTGCGCTCCGGCCCATAGAGAAGACACGGAGAAGAGGATGCCCGTCATCTCACCGAGACCGTATCCACTGGAAGCAAAGAAGGGGGTGGGGGGTGCAGTGGCACTCCAGGGTACAGATATCTCCTCTGAGGAGGAGCTCACCTGTCTGCAAACCGTCCAGGAGGAGGGTAACGTAGGGAGCCGGCCCTACGGCGAGTGCGCAGATGAAGGTGACGACGGCGAGGACACCGTCGAGGAAGGGCAGCATGGCGACAGGGTTGGGCTCACAACCGGTTCCCCAGCGACCTATTCCGCCTGCACCTCAGCTACCAACCCCACCTCAGGTAACTCCTAGAGACCTTTCGGTGGACGTCCTCTCGGCTCTGCATACGCTGGTCTGAAATTCAGACAAAGATGCCTATTGTACACCCTCTGCCTCCTTACCCCCGTCGCTCCCTCTCCCCACACCCTCACCACCCCCGGTGGGATGAAACGGACACAGTGACGATGGCCATGGACGACGGCGGCCGATTAGGGGACCTCCCGTCTCTGCCACCCAGGTTTTCACATCCGGACGAGATTGGCTTGTTCCACTTGATCTCCAGAGTGTCTAAAATATTTCAGCTCGCTCCGGAAGGGGTAGGGCTACCTATATCAGTGCAGGGAGGCGAAGAGGAAGACCATCCTCAGTCCCACTCCTGGATGACTTTTGGGACGAAGGTTTGGCTCTCATGATGAACCTTTCCACGGCCCCTGCGAAGAGGGATTGCCTCGAGAAGTACAGGGTGCCAGACTCCGCGTACAAGTGCTTACGGGTTCAGCCTTCTCCAGACTCTGATGTCCGTGGCGGCCAGTAAGAAGTGCTTGCGAGGTTTTTCCTCCTCCCCACCAGACAGCGAGAGCAAGAAGTTAGATGCCATGGGACAACGGGTCATCTATTCTGCTGCGACTACCATCAAGGCCGCGGCTCGTTATGACCGGGAGTTGTGGTTCAAGATCGCGCCCATCCTGGACTTCCTCCCCAACGATGATAGGTCGGAAGTGCTGGAAATTCTACAGGAAGGTGAGATGGTGTCGGAACACGCCATCATGGTGGCCACGGACATCGCCGATGCAGGGTGTACGTCAAATGGGCAACAGCGTATACTTTCATCGTGGCTGGCTCAAGGCCACCAACTTTTGTCAGGACGTTCAGTTGAAAGTACTGGACATGCCCTTCGACAGGGACAATTTGTTGGGGAAGGCTGTGGATAAGTTTTTCCAAGCCATCAAGACGGACACGGAGACAACGTGTGCTTTGGGCACTCTTCAGCAACGGAAGCAGTCCTTTCGGACCTCAGGCGGCAAGTCCCCAGGATCCTCCAAGTGGTTTGGCGGGGTCTCTTCTTACCGCCAGCCCTCCCGTTCTTTAACCCAGGAGACAATATAGGGGCCGCTCCATGGCCTTCGGAGGAGGACGTCATCACAAGGGTCCCCAAGGTGGCCCTTCTACGTGCAAGCAGGATTGAACTGGCCGTGAGAGGCCGGCTGGCAAAGTTAGTCAGCGTGCGGAATTCCATCTCCACTGACCATTGGCCTAGCTTTCAGGAGGTGATGCAGGCTCGTTCTTACGTACAGTGTGGTCCCCAAGCAACCACAAAGGAATGTCCACACACTATTGGTGAAAACAGTCTTTATATAATGAAGGGTCAAGGTTATATACACAATAACTCACTTTGTGCTCAGATAATCTTCAACGGCAAATATATACACAGTTCTACGTGTAACCACAATTTCTATTTAATTTCATTAAAGTGCCTGAACTGTAATTTGCTTAAATGACACACAAATCAAGTAATATACTGAACCAACAATAGACATAGGATGAAAGCAGTTGGTTATAATAGGCAGAATATTGGGCCACTACCGTTGGGCACAGTTCTGTATGAGTATCCCCCCACCTGGGCAACCTGTAAATAAAGATGTAGTACAAGCCCAGTCCATATATTGTTGAAAAGGTTTTTTTCTTTTTCTAAATAGTTCTACAACCCAATGTTCCTGGAATAGCGTTGTCGACGACGGATCCTTCTTTAGCGGCTCCCTTTAAGGCAGGAGCCACTGATGGTCAAGATCCCATCTTGACCCCATCTTCGGTTCTTGCGGTGCTCGTTGACGATCGGTCAAACGTCCTGCAAGCTGAGGTGTGGGTGCACCTTGACTAGTGTTTGTGGCCGCAAGACGTGAATGAAGAACTTGGGCCCAGCAAGGGCCTCGAGTCGTTGGCATCTCTGCGGTCTACGGGTGGCGGGAAACCCACGGGCGGATTCTCCTCAGTAGTTGGCAGCCTTGGCTTTCTCCAGCAGGACCAAAGCAGTTGACGATGAGCAAGGGAGTCTGTGTTTCAATGTTCTTAGGCAAAGGAGCACTGCGGCTCTGGTCGGCGATGGCGGTTGTCGACGGTGATGGACTTCAATGTCCAGGCGCTTCTCTTCGGATTCTGCGGCGGTGCCCATGTCCGGTCGGCAGCCTTTTGAGAGTCTGACATCCAGGGAGATTTGGCAAAGTTCAGCTGGTGCATGATGGTCCCTCGTAGCTCGGGAAGAGGTAGTCTAGCCAGGTCCTCTCTTGGATCAGTTCCTTGAAGGCAAAGCAGCTTTCAGATTAGCAAAGGACAGCAGCAGCGGTCCGTCGTCTTCCAGTGGCCTTCAAGGTCAAGCATCAGTTTCGAATTCAGCTTCTGAACAATTTCTAGCACTGCATCCCATCAGTCAGGTGGGCATTCAGTCAGCCAGCCAATCAGGCTCACAGGGCATTCAGGCCATTCTCCTCCCTCTCAGACACTTGCAACAAGGAATGTGTATTGGGACAAGTACCAAGCCATTCAGAACTCCACACTGCATTTACTAGGAGTACAGCATCGTACTAACACCTATGGGTGCCATAAGGGTATCCCAAGGGTCTGTTCAACAAACCAAAAAGAGGAAGAGCTGCACCGCCATGACTCCCACATGAACTCCTGCGTGGAAAGCAAGTCAGAACATACATGATGAAGCAATAAAGGACAAGGATATCGAGGCCCTGTCCCTCCAATGCATTTCCAGCATCACAGCCAGCCAAGAGGACTTTACACTCACTGGATGTGGCTAGAATGCTGAAGTTCTACGTGGACCGCATGGAGAGTTTCCAGAAGACGTCCTAATTTCTCGTGAACTTTGGCCCTGTGAACCATGGGAAGACCAACTCAAGGCTTCCATTTCCAGGTGGCTCTCTGATTGCATCACCCATTGTCACCGGTTGGCAAACCGACCGTTGCCTGGCCGTCTGAGAGCCCATTCGACCAGAGCGATCGTTGCAACTACAGCGTTTGTCTTGTGTGCCCCTGCTGGACATCTGCACGGCTGCTACGTGGAGGTTGAGGCACACCTTCATGAAGTTCTACTGCATCTATTCCAGGGAGGTGTCTAGAGTCGGGCAAGCGGTGCTGCGCAACCTGTTCGCTTGAAGGTGAGCCTTGTGAAGAGGTAATATATGCTTATGTTGAGCTTTTGCCACCTCCCGTGGTTGTGCCTGTGTGTACTGCTTTGTATTTATTCATGAGCCTGTGAATCCATGCCGGACCCCATGTGGAGAAGGAACAAGTTACTTACCTGTATATGTTGTTCTCCAGCATGGATTCACATGCGAACCCTCCCGCCTACCCCTCTGCGCTCTTCTTTGTCCTACTGCCACTTTACATGCTACCAAATCTAAAGATGGCTGCCAGAGGAGGGGCTTAGATAGATAGAGGGCAGTCATTGGCCTGGGGCAGTATGGCCCAGAGCTAAGTGATTGGTTCTTAGGAGAAAGACAGTTCAGAAATTAAACTTATTTTTTCTTTACCGAGGATTCCCAGACCGACGACAGGGAATATTCATGTGCATGTGAATCCATGCCAGACCCATGCTGGAGAACAACAGTTACAGGTAAGTAACTTGTTCCGTGCTTGTTATTGAGTTTGTGACTTTGCATCCTTGATGAGTGTTTATAACAAGTGTTGGTAATTGGATGTTCACAGTAGTTAAGACTGGCAACAATTGTAATCATTTAACAAAACCTTTCCATTGTAGGTGAAGTTTTGTTAGCGGTCACAGACAATGACATTCCACAGCAACTTGTGGAAAGGTTGCAGGAAGAAAAAAGAATAGAGGCCCAAAAGCGGAAGGAACGACAAGAAGCACATCTCTACATGCAAGTGCAGGTCAGCGTTTAAGCTAAACCTCACGGAAACTACTTGCTAATTCCAAAGCTTTCTTTTGCCCTTTCATGTCATTTTGTACCAAAGGCTATGAATTAATGTAGTGAAAATTGCATAGGTCTCAAGACGTACAACTTGATATGCTGTTTTTGAATCGTACCAGTGCACTTCCACATTTCTTTCATCTCTATGCTTCCTCTACTTGGGCTGTAACTTAAACTTCTCTCTACAGATTCCTAATTTTGAAAAGGTTTGAGATATCCTGATTCTGCGACGTTGAAATATCCGTTAATTATGCCACAAACATACCCATCCTTTCTTGCACTCTCCCAAGTAGTGGAAACTGTGATGCACCATTGACACTAGATAATTTCATGTTCTCCAGCATGGGGTCTGGCATGGATTCACATGCTCATGAATATTCCACGTCGTCAGGCAAGGAATCCTCGGTAAAAGAGAAAATCAGTTTTTAATTTCTGAACTGTCTTTCTCCCAACAACCAATCACTGGTCTCTGGGTCATACTGCCCCCAGCCAATGACTTGACTTCACCTAAACCCCTCCTCTGTCAGCCATCTTCAGATTTTTACAGCTTGTTCAAGTGTTGGGAGTCCTGCTTAGCTCTCAAACTTTTACTGCATGTTTTCACTTTTTTTGGAAGAGTTTTACTCTATTCTTCAGTCAATCAAGCCTTGTGCTCCATTGATCACCCTTCCGATTAACGGGGACCCGTTTTTCAGATTTCTCGCTGCCCCTCAAGGGTGAATTTCATACTGTCTTCGTGCAGGCTTCCTGAAGATTCTTCAAGGCCTACACTGCGTGGATCATGGTGGACGAGAAGGAGTCCACCTATCTTTTCAAGCTTTGTACCGGCTGTGGTCTGCGGAATGTTTATATGAGCGATAAACATTCCCAATGCCTTTACTGCCTGTATCTGACTGACAAGGAGGAAGATTGTGCGTTCTGCCGTGAGCGCTCTGCTCGCACGATGAAGGACCGGCGTAGACTGCTGAAGGAATAGCTACAGATCAAGGCCCCTGCACAGGTCAGGTTCCAGGAGCATGCCTCTCCTGGTTCTGGGAATGCTGAGCGTGCTTCGAAGTCCTATGAGGGTGCCCCTTCCACGAGGGTCCAACAAAAGGCTAAGCACTGCAAGTCCACTGCCACCAGGAGCTCCGTTGCGGTGCGCTCCTCGGTGGCCAGGCCACATCCGACATCTCCAGCGACTTCAGTCACCAGTCAGTGCGCAAGATTGTCGTGCAAGAGGAAGTCAGACCATCCGGGCAAACTCAAGGTGGCCTCAGAGGCGGCCAAAGAGAAGTCCAAGGCCAACCTGCTGGAGAAGGCCCAGGGGGACCGAGACTCCGACCCTCCCCCTAAGGAGAAGGCCAAGCAGGACAAGTCCTGACCATGAAGGCCCAGGTACACCCGACAAATGCGCCCCCTACCATCAAGGTGTTGGTGGCTTCCCGCTCAAAGGCTTCGAAGGCAGACCCGCAAGGTGCACCCCAAAGGCAAGCGTGTCCCTTCCTCCCAGGAGGGAGGCTGCGTTTTATCCCATTTGAAAATGTGATGCTGGAAATACTTTGGAGGGACAGGGCCTCCATATCCTTATCCTTTATTGCTTTATCATGTATGTTCGGTCTTGTTTTCCGAGCAGGAGTTCATGTGGGACTCCTGCCAGTGCGGCGTTTCCTCTTTTTGGTTTGGTGAACAGACCCTTGGGATACTCTTATGACACCCCTGGGTGGGAGTACAATGCTGTACTCGTAGGGTATGTTTGTGGGCACCTGTGTGTGGCCTACAGAGCAGGGTATGGGCTGGTGGCAGCTCCATGCTGAATTTGATGGGTGCTCTGAGTATCCTCTATTTTGGGACACCGGGGCCCTGCCATTGGAATCAGTTGATTCCTGATAGGAAACAAGATTGCCCCTGTCGCCTCTTGTATTCTATTGCATGTTAAGTCCCGGGAAGCCCTAAATCTGTCCCTTCCCCCTGACTGGCTGCTGGGTGGAAGTTCCATATATGGTCTTGTGGGGAAGTCCAGGGCAGACTTGCTGGAGCCTGTCCGATGACTGTTGTGGGTACGGCCGTGGGGTGGGACCTGGGTGAATGGAGTGTGTGACGAATATGCATTTCATGTTAAGTATCTGGTGGTTAATGACTGAGACAGCCCTACCCAAAACTGGTATGATTGCAGTGTGGAGTGCTGAATGGCAGAGTGCTTTACCGAATCCACATTCTGTGTTGCGAGTGTCTGGATGGAGAAGAATGGCCTGAATGCTCTGTGAGCCTGTTTGGCTGCCAGACTGCCTGAATGCCCTTCTGAATTATTGGTTGCCCGAGTGTGACCCAGGAGAGTGAATTAGAGATCAACAGTTTATCTGATGGCCTCTCACTGATGGAATTCTTCAGAAGCTGAAGTTTATACTTGATGCTTAACCTTGAAGCCCACTGGAATAAGAACTGCTGCTGCTGTCCTTCGTTAATCTGAAACCTGCGTGACTGTCAAGGAACTGATCCAAGAAAGGACCTGGCTAGGAGACCTCTTCCAGAGCTACAATTGACCATCGTGCACCAGCTGATTTTTTTCAAATCTCCCTGGATGTCCGACTCTCGAATCACCGTTGACAACCGCCATCGCCGACCGGAGCGGCTCCTTTGCCCAATACATTTGATCCAAGAACTCCCTTGCTCGTAACCATCCACTTTCCTCCTGCCGGAGAAAGTAAAGGCCGCCGACGACCGAGGAGGATCCACCTGTGGGTTTCCTGCAACCTGAAGACCGCTGACATCCTTGCTGGGCAGCAGTTCTTCAATAACTCTTTGCGGCAACTAACACTCGTCGCCGAGGTGCACCGCACGCCTCGGCTTGCAGGATGTTTTTCGACCGATCGTCAACAAGCACCTCAAGAACCTAAGCTGGTGCCGCAAGGACAGTGTTCACCCTTTTCTTCACATACTCTTGGCGACCAGTGGCTCCTGCCTTAAAGGGAGTGTACTCAAGAAGGGCCTGGTGATGCCTCACTGAAGAACACTACGAAACCAGGTACTTTGGGGTCGTATAACCTTTAGAAGGAATTGAGACTATATTCAGCATAATTGGACTAGGCTTGTCAATATGCTTTATTTACAGGTTGCCCAGGTTGGGGGAGGGAGGGATCCTCGCACAGAACTGTCGCTAGGTAGATGGGGTATCTGTTCTGCCATTGCTGGATTTTACTTGCTTTCTTTCTGTGTCTATCGTTGTTTCATCTTACAATCTGATTCATATGCTTTTGTCGGGCTGTTAGCCGTGGACGCATTTTAAAGGAATCTATTAGTTACCACATAGACCTATATATATTTGCCATTATAGTATTGCCAGAGTACAGTGTTATTGTGATTGTGTATGTAATGAGAACCTTATTTATATGAAGACTGTGTTTTCCCCAACCGTGTGTGGACATTACTTTGTGGGTGCTTGGGGACTACACTGTACTCAAGAACCAGCCCGCATCGCCTCCTGAGAGCTTAAGCCTTGATTGCTCGTCCATAACTACCCTGTAGAGAATCTTGGCTGGGGTACTCAGTGCTTCCACTCTGCCACAAAGAGAGCAGCAGTACAGACACCTCTCCGGTCTTTACAGAGAAGACCCTGGAGAAGAAGAGGCAGGTCCTCTCCCCCGAGACGGTCCCCTCTGGATGCGAACATTGGGGGGGGGCAGCACCCTCCAAGGCATGGAGAGCTCCTCTGAGGAGGAGCTTGTATACCTTCAGACCATTCAGGAGGAGGAGAACGTCTGGTTCAGGACCTTTGACGAGGGCGCCAACGAGGATACCGTTGAGGAAGGCGACAGAGAGCCACAGGTCGACTAGGGCCTGGGCTCACTGCCTGCACCCCAGCTTCCTATTCTGCTGCCGCCTAGAGACTTCTCCTTGGACATCTTCTCTGCGCTGGTCTCCGAGATACAGATGGATGATGTATATTGCGCTGAAGGCCCCTCCCGCGCCGCCAGTGATGGCGGACGCTCTTGCGACGGGGAACCGCCGACCAAAGGAGGAAGAGGCACCTGCTGCCTCCTTGCACCCTTTGCCCACCTCTCCGAGGGATGAGAAGGGGCTGGACACGGCGACAAAGGCATGAACGGCGCCGGTGGGCCCAACCATCGCTGGACTCTGTAGTCTCTGCGGCTGCCAAGAAGTCATCGGGCACTTCATCCTCAACAGCACCCACCCCTTCGGACAGCGAGGGGGAAGAAGTGAGATGCCATGGGACGACGGTTTATCTACTCTGCTGCAATGACCATCAAGTCCGCCTACGCACTCCCTATCGTATTGCGCTATGACGGGGAGCTGTGCTTTAAGATCGCTCACATCCTGGACTTCCTCCCCGATGACAAGAGGTCAGAGGCGTTGGAAATTCTGCAAGAAGTCGCGGTGGCGTCGGACCACACCATCACACTGGCCACAGACATTGCTGACGCGTGGTTATGCCAGATGGGCAACAGCATTTCCCTTGTCGTCGTGGCTGTCTCAAGGCCTCCAACTTTCGCCAGACGAGGGTTTTGGACATGCCCTTTGTCGGAGATAATCTCTTCGGGAAGGCTGTAGATGAGGGTCTACAGGGCATCAAGGCAGACACGGAGACTGCACGTGCCCTGTGCATACAACAACAGCGATGGCTGTACTTTCGATCCGCAGGAGGCAAGTCTCCCCATTCTTCTAAGGGTTACGGCTGGAGCTCTTCTTTGTACCGCCAGCTCTCCTGCTCCTCGGCCCAAGAGACAAACGGGGGCTGCTCCAAGGCTTTCGGAGGACGGCGCCGCCATGGACCCCCAAGGTGGGCCGTCGACGTCCAAGCAGGAATTAACTGGCTGTGACGTTGCGCCCCGGTGGGAGGCTGTTAGGGAGAATTCTCATAAATGGCTGATTTCCCTTACCTAATGAGTCCCTCAGCAGCTTTGCTGGATTTCTAGGATTTATTTTTTTCACCTGGTAAGAGTGAGCCTTTTTCCCCACTCTTGTGTTTTGCTGTGTATTTTCACTTTTTTTGTGATCTTGAGCACTGGAGCCTCACCTACTCCATGGCCTCATATTTTTCATGTGTTACAGAGCACCTTCAGTTCAGTGACACGGGATCGTCTTTGAGACTTCCCACTGACTCCATTTTCTGGGCTGACTACTGTCCCCCAGAAAAGGGTAAAATTGCCATTAACTTTATTTTAGTCACTTTAAACCACAGACCCAGTATACCACATCTTACATGGAGTATTGGAAAGTGTTAACGCTTATCCCTTTTTGTCTGTGTCTCTTGGAGCATTGTTTCGCTCCCTTTACATCAACACTTGGCTGGTGGCAGTGGTAACTACCTTAACTTTCCTACCGCGGTTATCTTATATAACCATGGTATTGTTTCAGGCTATTATATTAGCCTCGAACATAAACCCGCTTAACCAAATAAATTTTATTTTGGCTCTGGCTGGGTTTATTCGCCATTTCTTTTTGTTAGTCTGTCTTTCTGGGTACACAGCCTACAGCGCCTATATTAAGTGAGAAATCCTTGACAGGTCCTCGAATAACTTTGGCACAGTCTATGGTAACCAAAGATAAGGGGCCGGTCTCTAATATCGTGACCAAGGATGTTGTGCCCACAGGCACGAAGAACATATTGAGTTATAATATGCTCGAGATAGCTACTCCCAAGCCAGAGGAACCCACTCTTGACAGGAATAAGGGGATATTAGTCCCTAACCAGTCGGTCGCTGCGACTAACACAGGAAAAATCATTGGTTGGATAAATAACAATAAGGCAGACTAAATGTCCAACCTAAACAGAACTAATCTGTTAAATTTTTTAAAGAAAATCCTCTTACTTCGCTCTATTACCACGTATGACATAGACGCCATTTCTCTCCCAGCCCATTATAATCTCTGAATGGTATGTAACTTTCTTTCGGAGATGGTGGCTGATATGGTCAGAGCACAAGAAAAGAACCTTGAGTCATTGGGATTTAACTTGCTGACACTTTCTAGTGCTAAGGAGCTGATATCTTCCTTGCATATAAGGAACCCCTTATTAATCCAGTGGGGTCAAACGGTACATTCTGGCTCTAATCCTCCTATAAGCTCTGCACCAGTTCTGTCCTTGATATCTAGTATCTTGAATGGCCAGGATTGGTCCTGGCTACAGCCAGCTCTTAAAACGCTAAAGACTCAGACAAGGTTCAGGATGTGCATGACAAGACGAATATAGAAGGGATTTCTTGGAATACATGTGGCAGTATAAATCTAAGCAAATTTCTGCGTATGAATTCGACTAACATCTCTCCTCGTATCTATCTATTCCAGGAACCCATGATGGTCGACCATCAGAGTATAGAGGGTTTTCATACCTTTTCCCATCCTGCCTCTAGGGGTACGGTGGGACGTCCTAGTGGGGGATTGATGATAGCCGTGGATTCTAATTTGGGTTTAAGTGTAGAGTGGTATGTAGCATAGACTGGCTTTTGGGTATCGCTCTGGATACAGATAAAGTGATAGAACCTATATTGTTGCTGAATCTCTATTGGAATCCCCTAAAAGTGCATTTCGAGACAGTGGAGGAGACTCAGTGAGATTCTAGGGGAATGGTGTGAGAAAGGGTTTGGACATCGCTTTGTGTTGGGAGGGGATTTGTATTCACTATGCGCTGAAGGTACCGAGTAGAAAGATAGGGGTGCTACTCCTAAGATTCTTTATCACAACCTTGCAAGGGGGATGCAGTGGGACACCTTCTTGGATGGTTGGGATTTGGAGATGTTGGATCACCCATACCACGCAGAAGAACCCAAACATACGTGTAGAAGGGGATCCTACAGTTCTAGGATTGATTTAATCTGTGTCTAAGGGATTGAAATTAACCTGTGGGAACCTGGTTCACATAGACACTGACCTGGGTGATCACATCCCCTTAGCCTTTAACCTGACTGGTCCTTCCGGCCATCTAAGTAAGACTGGCTCTTATGGGTCTTTCTTTGGCAAATCAAGGGAGATCGGTTAAATGGAATTATAATACCATTAGGAGATTAAATGCCCTCCTCACAGAATACATAATGAAAGCCGCTCATCCTGATTTCTGGCTTAGTTTACATTTACACGGTGGTAACCTATATAACATCATGCTTATTTGTGCCTATAAAATCAGTAAAGTGGGAAACAAAATCATCAATGAACCAGAGAGCTTCAGATGGGACGACAGAATCAACAATTCAAAAATTAAGGAAGTGATTTGGTGGCCCTCAAACAGGCTTCGCCGCTAAGGGAGTTCATGGTTCTAAAGAAATAGTTAATCCTGAAACCTAAAAATCTTGTGAAATCACTTGGGATGGACCATTATTTGAACTCTCGCCAGTCTGATGGAAATTCTCTGCGAGGGCATGGATGGCAAATTCTGTGCTACTGTTAATAGAATCTTGGTCCCCTCTAAGGGGAGCCTAGACTGTCCTATCCAAGCCGCGGCTTGGACTACTTATTACACCAACAAATTTGCTCTTCCTGTGAAATTTGAAATGGGGAACAAACATGGATTTGGGACCCCCTTTTAAGGGAGCCTGTACATGGGACCCTTTTGTAATCAAGGCTGCCCCCGAGTTGTGGGCCAATCTTTTAAAACCAGTATTTGATCACATCTTTGGGACCCACACAGTCTCAGATTCTTGGGTTCAATCCATCATTGTGCCGATATATAAAAAGGATGATGTCTTGAACCGAAGTAATTATGGACCCCCAGTGCTCATTGATGCGTCGAGTAAAGTCTTTGCCATCCTGCTCTTAAGGGACCTTAATAAAGTGGTCAGGCATAATTTCCATTTTAGCAAATTCCAAGTTGGTTTTAGGGAAGAGCTTCGAACTAATTTGAATGCAACGATTCCGGCTCACCTAAGAGATTCGGTTCATCAGGCTAATATTGGAGATTTTTGTAGCATCATTGGACCTCTCAAATGCTTTCGATGGAGTAATAAGATCGAGATTGATATAAAAATATGTTAGCTTTAAAGATCCCTTGTAAGATAGTTCAACTTCTTGCATTACTTTATACAAACACATCCATCAGGGTCCGTTTGACTGAGGAGGGTGCCTTGTTTGGGAAAATAGCCACATATGTAGGGGTCAAGCAGGGCTGTTCACTGGCACCTATTCTCTTCAACCTGTACGGATGCGATGTGGAGGGAGTGTGGCAGGGCCCTTCAATCTCACCGGCCAGGTTGGGGAGGGTGGCGATTGAGTGGATGGCCTTTGCTGACGATTTTATCCTTTTGGACCGTACCCCGGGGGAGGTTTTAGGAGACAAATGCATCTTTTATCTTTACACAGTGGCTAACAATCTCATGCCTAATGCATCCAAATCTCGGATTTTGGTCTTTTCTAAAAAAAAGACTCAAAGACATAAGTGGACTATGGGTGACGAATCACATGCCCAGGCACAGGCCATCATATACAGGGGTACTACCTTACAAATGAGGTTAGCGCCAAACAATGGAAACAGAGCCTTGATGAGAAGGTCTGTAAATTTAAATCCCAAATTACATTTTTGAGAGTAAAGGTTTGCAGATTCTCTCTGATACCTATAAGGCGTTACCTTGCCAAATGCGAGCCTGTGTTACTTTATGGTCTTGATATCTTTACCCACGATATGAGTTTGATTTTTGATACCATTCAGGGAAAGTTGTGGAAAGAGCTACTAGGTTTATCCATGGCTGTGCCTAATGCAGTTATTTTTTATGAGCGTTGCCTTCTATCCCTTAAATCTAGATACCTCTGGCAACAACTTTCCCTGTATAGGAAAATAAGCGACCCTCCCACAAATTCTCTTTATGAAACGCTGAGAGGTGGCTAGATCTGAATCAGTTGCATCCATGACAAAGTTCTGTGATGGAATGAATTCAATACTTCTGTCACTAGGAATAACTGTAGAAGATCTTGTACAACGTCCAGGATTGGTGAAGAGGCTTCTCCTTAGGACAGATTGGGTGGAAACGGTCGACTGCTTCAACTCTTATGCTACCTACAAAGAATAGTCCAATTTTTGCCACGCAAGGGAATGCTTGCCCCTTTACCTGCAGATGTTCCCGTGTGAGAGGAGAACCAGCTACATGCGTTTTAGGCTCAATCAGTTACCGACACTCGAGAGGATAAGACACTGGCGTACTAACGGTGCACCAAGGCCGGAATCCCTAGACCTGAGGTGTCGCTTCTGTGGGGATACCAACTCGCAAGAAACACTCAAACACTTAGTTGCTCTTACGTTGAGCCTATATGTGTCTTGACCTTCAAAGAGAGGTTCGAGAAAGATTCAGAGCTCTCGGCGAATCTTTTCTGGAATTGATGCATGTGGGGTCTAAATATATCCCTAATCGTGGCACTGAATGCGGTCCTGCAGGATATAACTAAAGGTTTGGATCCCATGAATTTGGTCACTTGATGTCAAATTATGGATGTGGGAACTTTGGACTTACCTAATGTACTCTGCAATTTGATGTTTATCTTTTATTTTCTGCAATTAATTTTATAGACAGGCTTATGTGATGTATTATGCTATATGTATTTTTGATCAATTATGTATTTTATGATTTTTCTACATAAGGTTTTTTGTAAACTAAATACGCAACAATAAAAAAAATTAAAGTCCATATTTGCTGTCGTTGGCCAAATCGGGACTGGCCCTCGCTTCCATCAAGATTCATCTCGTGGCTATCTTTTGCTACACCAGATCCCCTGGACGACCATCCTTGTGGTCGCACCGATTGGTCAAGCTGTTCGTCAAGGGACTATTCTGCTAGTTGCCGCCGATTAAGGCTCCGGCCCTGGTGTGGGAGCTCAATGTGGTGCTTACTAGGCTCATGGGACCTCTGTTTGAGCCTATGCATTCTGCACCACTCAGGTTTTTGGCATGGAAAACACATTTTCTCGTGCCCATCACCTCTGTACGAGTGGGGGAGATCCAGGCCCTCTCCTGTAAACCATCTTACTTGACTTTCCACGAGACGATGGTGGTGCTGCGGACACACCCCTCCTTCTCCAGCATGGGGTCTGGCATGGATTCACATGCTCATGAATATTCCCAGTCGTCGGGCTGGGAATCCTCGGTAAAGAAAAAAATCAGTTTGTTTCACTTCTGAACTGTCTTTCTCCTAACAACCAATAACTGGTCTCTGGGTTATACTGCCTCCAGCCAATGACTGTCCTCTACCTAAGCCCCTCCTCTGGCAGCCATCTTCAAATTTTTACCGCACGTTCAAGTTTTGGGAGTCCTACTGCTATATGTCTATGTCTGTGTTAATAACGCGCCGACAGCCCGCGGGCATCAGGGTGCGGAGAACACCTAAGAAGAAAGTGGCATGTTGAAAAACAGTAAGAACTGAAATCAGTTCAGGAAAGGACGGGTGATCTTATGTATACCAGTGGGAGACCCTGGAAAGTCTGGAGGCTATTGAAAAAGGTGGGTTTTCAGTAATTTCCTGAAATTGCCATAGTTTCTTTCTAATCTTAGATTCCCTGCGAGGTTGTTCCAAATGTTGGCTGCTTTAAATGGAAAGGCTCTGCCCCTCCCCCCCCTGCTTGTTTCACCCTGGGGATAACCAAGAGACCTGTGTCTGCTGATCTCAGGTTTCTCCTAGGTATGTAGAGTGCAAATTTCTCTTTGAAATATCTTGGCGCCGTGCCATATAGGCATCTGTGGACGATCCTCATGGCCTTAAAGTAGACTCTTACTTCAATTCTGAGCCAGTGAAGATCTTTCCTTGCAGCCGATATGTGATTTCCAAATTTAATTTTCTTAACAATGCGAACGCCCTAATTTTGCATGACCTGGCAACGATGCAGCTCTTCCTTGGTGGCCCCCACCAATAGCGCGTTGCCGTAGTCGAGACGGGATGGTATGATCGCTCTTTTTTCACTTATGTAAGGTCTAATGGCTCTCAACAAGCGCAAGTAATATGTGTTGTTTTTGTGTAAATAGTTTACTTGTGCTTCGGCCCCCACTGAGGCTTCTACCAACATCCCAAGTGTTTTGACTTGGGGTAAGACTGGGATTTTGGCTTCTTTTATTCTGAAATCCCTATATTGATCTCCTGGTTTGGATCTCGCATGCTGAGCTCCAAAGATCATGAGCTATTGTTGAGGCACATCCAATGCTTCTGCATCCAGATGTCAATGATTTTATAGACTTCTACTTTCGCACTATCTAGAATATAGTCTCCCGTCATTTCAAAAACCAGCTGAGTATCATCGGCATAGTTAGTGAAAAACACACCGATGCTTTCCAATAATTCTCACAAGCTACGCATCTAGACGTTGAAAAGCAGAGGGGCAGACTGGCTCCCTGCGGTACTCCAAAAAGGATGAGAGCTGCTTCTGAGAAAGTGTCTCCCCAGTGAATGCGTGCCCTCCTATCACTTAGGAAGGATGCTATCCAAGCCAGTGCTGTTGGAGAGCAACCTATGGTTTTATCTAGAGCCTCTTGTAGTAGTTGATGGTCCACTAGGTCGAACGCTGCACTAAGATCCAGCAGCATGAGCATCCCCGACTTGCCCTGTTCTATCAGCTCTAACATGTGGGATTGTAGGTCGAGCATAGCTGAATCTGGTCTGTGGGCTGTTCTAAATCCCAATTGCTGTGTGTGTAGCATCTCCTGTGCTTCCGCGTGTTGTTGTAGCTGATTTGTGGCAATTTTGTCCAGAATCTTCAATACAAAATTGGAGTTTGTTATTGGCCGTAAGTTGCTAGGATCTTTTGGATCCAAGCCCGGCTTTTTGACCAGAGGGGTTATAGTAACTTTTTTAATGGTGTTAGGAATTTTCCCTTCGGAAAACGAAGCGTTGATTATTTTAGTGAGGGTTGGTGCAAAAAGCTCTTTATTATCCAGGATAATTTTTGTGGGCAGGATGTTCTCTGCACAGGATGTTGGTTTCATTTACCTGGCAGAAATCTTCCTCTGTTATGGCTTTGAACTGGAAGATTTCTCTGTTTCCTGGTCTGGGCTCTACTGATGTGCAAGTTTCAATACTGGCGGATTCCCTTGCCTGAATTATATTAGTTCTGGCTTTAAAAATTTTGCCTGCAAAAGCTTCTTTTACTTTCTCGCAATCTTCTTTAGATGGGTTATGTGGTAATGAGTGCCTTTGGCTTTTCGATTGACTTGAGAATTTCGAAGAGTTTGCTCGTTGAGTTAGCAGCTGACTCTATTTCTCTATTGTAGTAGTTGAGTTTGGCTGCCTTTCTGTACTCTAGGTCCTTGCGTTTCCAGTCATTTCTATTCTCTAATGATTGGTTCCGAAGCCATGTTCTTTTACTGCATTTTGCAGGGGTTTATTTTTTTATAAAAAATGTTTTAATTTATTTTTTGTCTAGTTCCCTTCTTGGAGGATTCCAGAAGATACTTGAGGCCTACACCGCATGGACATGGCCGAGGATAAAGGAGACTCGACGCCTCTGTTCAGGATCTGCCCAGGATGCGGACTGCAGAACATCTTCTCCAGCATGGGGTCGGGCATGGATTCACATGCTCATGAATATTCCCTGTCGTCAGGCTGGGAATCCCCGGTACATTATATAGACCCTTTCCCGTAGGAAATCTTTTTCGACGCTTATGCGTCCTATCCACCTCGTTTTGTATCATGCGTGCCCGCGCCGTCAGGACGCCATGATATAAATACAGGACCCGCCCCCGCGTTCCCTCAGATTTCAACCGTATTTCAAAGTAGTGGGATCCTCGTGGTTACTACTAGTGGAAATTAGGTTGTTTTTTCTTTCGCTTCGGCGACGTTATATTCTGGAGAATTATGTCCGGAAAAGCGTTATTTCGCCCTTGTGCGACATGTGGACTCAAAAAAGTCTATGAAGGTGATGCCCACATGGATTGTATCTACTGTCTCCACCCGCACCACACGGCGGATCCATGTGAGATATGCCAGGGTTTCTCCCAAAAAACCCTTAAAGACAGAAAAAGAAGGTGGGTCGACTGGCTTAACGATGGAGCGGGTGCCTATCCGGCATCAGAAGTTGGCTCAACGGCCTCCAGGAGCAAGTCGGAACCTCCCTCGAAGAAGGTACGGTCGGTCGACAACCTCCCTGATGACAAGCAAAAGGGGAAGCATGCTGGGTCTTCCTCATCACACAAAAAGTCCTCCTCCTCCTCCTCATTATCTAAGGCGGTGAGGCAAGCGACGTCAAAATCCTTCTCAGGGGACCGTCATAGGTCTTCCATGAGTCGGGATTCTTCAGCCGGGAAATCGGCATCGAAATCGGCTTCCAAGTCTAAAGTCTCGGAGCTGGCTGCTTGCTCGTCGACACCGGTGTCGTTGACGATGCCCATTACTGTTCAGGCTGCAGCGGTGGGGATTCCTTCGTCGACGGCGACTCAGTCTATGGCGTGGCAACCAGAGGTCTACGACCCGGTCCCCCCTGAAGTCTTACTGCAGCCGGACACGGCCTTGTCGGCGCCGTCGGCGGAAGGGGAATGTGACATGGTTTTACAGCCGTCGGATTTGGGCTTACGGCCTTCCACTTCGACGACGGCGAGTGGGGGTATGGTCCCTCTATCCTCGACGTTGCTGACCCCCCAGACGGTCTTGTCTCTGGATGTACTGAATACGCTGCAGAAGCTCCTACAGCGTCTGGATACGCAGATCCCTCAACCTGGGACCTCATCGTCGCTATTTCTTGTACTTTCCGTCGACGAACAAGCTCAAAGAGCCCGCTCGACGACCAAAAGCCCATCGGCCTCCCAGGTGGTGAAGGACCGTCCTCGAGCGCAAGAGGAGGGTGAGCTATCGGAGTCTGATTCTATCCAGGGTGACTCAGGGTCAGATATTTCCCTGTCACCGTCGAGAGACCCAACATGGAATTCGGATGTGGAGGTAGAGTCTACGAGAAGCCAGGCACAACCGTCTCCTCCGGATGATGTGGGAGCCTTCCACGCCATGATGGGAAAGGCGTGTTCCGAGTTCGGCTTGATTCCTGAGGAACAAAAGAAAGACTGTTTTCTCTTTGATCATATGGGTCAAAGGAGGAAATCGGTTTTTGCCATCCCAATTCTGGACCACGTGTGGCAAGAAGGCCTCAAGACGATGCGCCATCCGTTTTCCGAGCCGGCTATCAAGGGGCGTATTGAGAAAAAGTTTAAAGCTCCGGAGTCCACTCCAAAATGTCTAACGGCACAACCTCTGTCAGACTCCGTGGTGTCGGCGGCAGCGGCTAGGAAGGCTAGAGTACAGCAAAAATGTTCGACCCCACCAGAAAGCGAGGCCAGAAGGCAGGACGCCTTTGGAAAAAAGGTGCTCTCAGTTGGCGCGACGACGGTAAGGGCAGCCAATTCTTTGGCTATCGTATCAAGATACGATAGAGAAATGTGGCACAAACTAGCCCCTATTCTGGAACATCTGCCAGAAGAACACCGAAAAGCAGCCATGTTACTTGTACGAGATGGCGAGGAGGCTTCGAACCATGCAATTAATATTGCAGTTGATCTAGCAGAGTCTGGTTTCAAACAGATCAATCATGGCGTAGTGCTTCGTCGACAAGCGTGGCTCAAATGTACTACTTTCTGTCCCGAAGTCCAATACAAAGTCCTTGACATGCCATGTGAAGGAGAACATCTGTTCGGAGAAAAGGTAGATGAAGCCTTGAAGGGGATGAAGGAAGACACGGATACTGCTAGGTCTCTGGGAGCCCTCCAGACAGGTAGAAATTTTCGCTCCTTTCGCCCATTCAGGGGTGCTTCTGGAAACTCCCGCTTTGGAGCCTCTAGGGACCGTGGATTTAACAGGCCCTCGTACTCTTCACAAGGTTTCAGACGTGCATCCCAGTCGGCACGAAGAGGTAGAGATTATCAAGCCTCCAGAAGACGTGGCTCGGGTTCCTCGTCGACGAAGGACAAGCAAACCGGCAACCAATGACGGCCTTCGGAACGTCCTGGGGGGCCGAGTCTCATCATATCGACCAATGGAAATGCATCACCACAGATCGATGGGTCCTGGACACGATTCGCATGGGTCATGCGCTACAATTCAAAGACAAACCTCCACGTCTTCCGCCGGTGTTTTTGGCCCAGCCCCACCTTCGGGTCCTACGACAAGAGGTGGAGCTTATGCTAAAAAATGGAGCGGTAGAAAAGGTTCCTGTGGCACAGGAAGGAAACAGAGTTTATTCCCGGTTCTTCGTTGTCAAGAAGCCAAATGGAAAATGGAGGCCCATTCTCAACCTGAGGGTACTCCACAAATGGCTAAAGAGCTTAAAATTCAAAATGCTAAAGCTCCAGAGGTTATCAGGTCGGTGCAACCCAAGGATTTCCTGTCGTCGCTGGACCTTCAAGACGCTTATTTTCACATCCCAATACGTCCACGACACAGGAGATATTTAAGGTTCGTCGTCGGACGAAAGCATTTCCAGTTCAAGGTCCTCCCGTTCGGTCTCAAGTCCTCCCCCAGGACGTTCACCAAGTGTCTGGCCCCTATAGCGGCCCATTTAAGAAAGGAAGGTCACCACGTCTATCCCTATCTAGATGACTGGCTGGTCAGAGGTTCGTCCAAGGAACAAACACGGGACAGTCTGGGGGCCACGTTGTCCCTCTTACAGAAACTGGGCTTCTCGATAAACTTCAGCAAATCCTCCTTAGAGCCTTCGAGGACTTTGGTTTTTCTAGGAGCGGAATTTCATACGCAAACAAACCTTGTGAGACCATCCAGCGAGGGGGTACAGAAATTACAAAGCAAAGCGTCGGAATGGCAATGCGGTACCAGGGTATCGGTGCGCAGATACATGTCCCTGCTAGGAACTATGTCATCCTGCATTCCGTTGATAAACAACTGCCGTCTGTTTATGAGGCCTTGCCAGGAATTTCTAGCGGACCGTTGGGCGCAGAGTCAAGGTCGCTGGTCCGACAGACTGGTCGTCGACGAGCAACTAGTACAAGCACTCGGCTGGTGGAAAGCGTCTTCTCATCTAACGAAAGGAATGCCTCTGGTGGAACCGGAGTTCCAGAAGACGGTGGTGACGGATGCATCGTTGAGCGGATGGGGAGCTCATCTGGATACGTTGCAGGTACAAGGCCGGTGGTCGTTACAAGAATCCTCCCTGCATATCAACCTGCTGGAACTGAGAGCAGTGCGATGGGCTCTAAAATCATTCCTTCCTCAGTTGAGGAACTCGGTGGTGCGTGTCATGACGGACAACACAACTACAATGTTTTACTTGAGGAAGCAAGGAGGGACACGGTCCAGGTCCCTGTCGAAGGAGGCACAAAAAAACTGGCATTGGGCACTGCAACACAACATACAAATCTTGGCGTTCCACCTGCCAGGCGTGAGAAATGTAGAGGCCGATGCCCTCAGCAGAGAACTGAACGATGTTCACGAATGGGTGCTGAACGACCAGCAAATACAACACGTATTCAAGAAGTGGGGACATCCCTCCATCGATCTGTTCGGGACGAGGGACAACAGGAAATGCCTGCAGTATGCAAGCAGATGGCCTCAGCAGGGCTCTCTGGGGGATGCGTTCTCCTTTCCATGGACGAACAAATTCCTGTACGCATTTCCCCTTATCCGGAGGACGCTGCAATGGATCCTCAAGTACCCATGTCGGGTAATTCTGGTGGCCCCATTCTGGGCCAGACAGGTGTGGTTTTCAGACCTACTGCACCTAGCGGCGGCGGAACCGATGAGGTTCCAGAGGACCCCCAACCTTCTGTCTCGACAGGAGGGGGTTGTTTGGCATCACGACCCGGACATCCTCAAATTGACGGCCTGGCTCCTGACTTCGCTGAATTTGGTCAGCTAACAATTCCGGAGGAATGTCGGCGTATTCTGCAAGCGGCAAGAGCACCTTCCACAAACACCTCATACTCGTACAAATGGAGGAGGTTCTGTCAGTGGTGCTCGGATCAACCAGGTTTGGTTCCGCAGTCGATCAAGCCGGAACAGCTCCTTCCATACTTACTGTTCTTAGCTCAAAAGGGCCTATCGGTATCGTCGATAAAAGTACACCTGGCCGCCATTTCCAGGTTTACACGTCAACGACATTCCACACCTTTATTCAGCGACCGCCTGATTAAACACTTCCTTAAGGGCCTATTTCGGAGTTTTCCTCCAGAGAAGAAATTTCCTCTGGCGTGGAGCCTCAATCTGGTGTTAGCGTCTCTTATGAAATCTCCCTTTGAACCAATATCATCATCATCTCTAAAGTTTTTGTCGTGGAAGTTGGCCTTCCTGGTCGCCATCACTTCAGCCCGGCGTATTTCAGAAATCCAAGCTCTAATGGTAGACCCACCGTACTTCCGTTTTTTCAAGAACAAGGTGGTCCTAGCCACTAACCCACAGTTCATACCGAAAGCTCTGTCAGTGTTCCATAAACACTCTTCTATTGCCTTACCTACGTTTTTTCCAGAACCATGCTCGGGAGCGGAGCGTACGTTACACACACTGGATGTAAAAAGAGCTCTCAAGTTCTATCTTCATCGCACGCAACCTTTCAGAGAAACGAGGCAGTTGTTCGTGGCCTATGGGTTGGGTGCTAAAGGCAAGGCCATTTCAAAGCAAGGACTGTCAAGATGGGTGGCATCTACCATTTCGTACTGCCATTCCAAGGCAGGGAAGCCTCTTCTACGACGGCCAAGAGCTCATTCAACTAGAGCGGCGGCATCGTCGACGGCGCTGTGGTCTGGAGTCCCGCTAGGGGACATCTGCATGGCGGCTACCTGGGCGGCTACACACACCTTTACCCGCCATTACTGCCTGTCGCAACAACATGCCGAAGATACCCGGATGGGACAGGCGGTGCTTCGACACCTATTCCAATAAGGTAAGCCTGGGCTGAGGGGTTATATCCTGTTGCAATTGTGTTTCAATATTGTCTGGTTGTCTAGGCTAATGATTAATGATGTGTACACGACCATAGGGAACGGTCATTGTGAGAAGTATGCGGGTTTGCATGCACGCCTCCTCTTCTAGGGATGGTACTGCTATGTAATCTATTCTAAGCATGTGAATCCATGAAAGATCCAATGCTGGAGAAGGGAATAGTTTCTTACCTGTAACTCCATTTCTCCAGCATTGGTATCTTTCATGGATTCACATGCGCCCTCCTGCCTCCCCTGGACATGCAAACCGGTTCCCCCACTACTTTGGGGGCCGAAATCTGAGGGAGCGCGGGGGCGGGTCCTGTATTTATATCATGGCGTCCTGACGGCGCGGGCACGCATGATACAAAACGAGGTGGATAGGACGCATAAGCGTCGAAAAAGTTTTCCTACGGGAAAGGGTCTATATAATGTACCGGGGATTCCCAGCCTGACGACGGGGAATATTCTAAGCATATGAATTCATGAAAGATACCAATGCTGGAGAAATGGAGTTACAGGTAAGAAACTATTCCCTTCTCCAGCATGGGGTCGGGCATGGATTCACATGCTCATGAATATTCCCCGTCAGGCCGGGAATCCTCGGTATAGAAAAAATCAGTATCAGTTTTGTTTCTGATCTGTCTTTCTCAGTAGTAACCAATCACTGGTCTCTGGGGCATACTGCCCCCAGCCAATGACTGCCCTCTCTAAGCCCCGCCCCTGGCAGCCATCCTCAGATTTTTATCGCACGTTCAAGTGTTGGGAGTCCTCGTGCTTAGCTATCGAGCTTTTGCAGCGTTTTTGCGCTTTTTTTCAGGAGATTTTCTCTTTTATTCGGTTAAATAGAGCCTCAAGCTCCACCGTTTCTACTTCCGATCAACGGGGGTCCGTTTTGGAGTTT
This sequence comes from Ambystoma mexicanum, assembly GCF_040938575.1. Taxonomy (NCBI): domain Eukaryota; kingdom Metazoa; phylum Chordata; class Amphibia; order Caudata; family Ambystomatidae; genus Ambystoma; species Ambystoma mexicanum. Next base: position 674,518,142 of record NC_090924.1, on the reverse strand, counting down.
CTACGCCCCTCAAGGGTGAAGATTTCGTCGAGTTGCGCTTTTGGAGGATTCCACAAGTTCCGAGGCCTACCCTGGACATGGCCCAGGAGAAAGGGAGCTCGAAGCCCGGGAAGCTGTTCAGGACCTGCCCTGGATGCCAGCTTCAGAACGTTTTCAAGGAGGACGAGCATTCGTTATGCCTCTACTGTCTCCATGAGGACAAGACACACAAGGAAAAGGACTGCGCGTTTTGTGGGAACATGTCGGAGCGGACCATGAAGGATCGCCACCTCCGTCTCGCCAACTGGCTGGAAGGTAAGAGCCCGCCAGGCGAGAAGAAGAAAAAGAAGTCCGAGCGGTCTTCTAAGTCCTGTGAGGGTGCTCCGGGGACCCAACAAAAGGCTAAGCACCGCGAGTCGGCGGGCACCGGGAGCGCCGAACGGTCGGGCTCCTTGGCTGCCAGGCAGGGCGCATCCTCCCCGGCGCCATCGACCACGAGCCAACGCTCTGGCTCGGGTAAGAGGAAGTCCGAGAACTTGGCGAAGCTTCTGGAGAGGCCCCGGTCGATCTCGAAGATTCCGGCAGAGGGGGAGCAAGGCTCAGACCCTCCCCCCAAGGTGAAGGCCCCAGGCGTACAGAAGGTGACGTTGGCCTTAAATCACTCTGCTAAGATCTCGATTGAGTATGTCGCCGCGGCCCTGGCTCAGCCTGTGGAGGCTACACCAGTGGAGGCGCCCTCAGGTACCAGAGTCTCCCTGCCACCGCGCAGGGAGTCGTCTTTCAGGCCCATCGAGAAGACCCCCACGAAGTCCTCGTTGGAAAAGGTGGGGAGGGGTTGGTGGCCGTCGTGAAGACCTCTGAACCTCTGAAGAGGAGCTCATCCAAGTCGTGGAGGAGGCCCAGCCCATCGGAAGGGATCCCGACGAGGGTGACGGCGACGCAGACGAGGCTCCTCAAGAGCCCTCGCTCCCGTCGTTTCTGGCGCCGCAGGACACCTCGGCGGCCATTTTGTCAGCCATCCATTCCTTATGCTCGGAGATGAGGACTCGGTTGCCCCTTCCCCCGACGGAGGTGCCTGAACCAGACCCGACGGAGGAACCGGAGCCTGGACCTTCGGAGAGCTCACCACTTAAGAGGAGGAAGACGCATCCTAGGCCGCCTCTCTCGCCTTCTCTGCCTTCCCCCCAGTCCACTACCCACAGGGATGATACAGGCATGGACACGACTACGACGGGTACGGATGACGACGGAGGCGATGACGGGACGTGTCCCCCGTTGCCCTCTGCCCGGGCGTCCCTGCCCGACCAGATTGGATCCTTCCATGCAATGATTTCCAGGGCATCCGAGCTCTTCCAGCTCTGCCCTGAGGAAAAGGAGGGGTTCCTTTACCAATGGCGCAAGGCTAAAATGAAGAAGGTCCTCGCCGTACCGCTTCTTGATGAAATCTGGGATGAGGGGCTCGCCCTCCTCAAGAACCCTGTCTCGGCTCCTGCGAAGAGGGACCAGTACGAGAAGAAGTACCGGGTCCCTGACTGCCCCTTTGTGCCTTAGGGCGCAACCTACCCCGGACTCTGTCATTTCGGCGGCGGCCAAGAAGAAAGCGGGAGGGGGGCGCGCATCGGCCTCAACTTCAACCTCCCTTCCGGACGGCGAGGGTAGGAAGCTGGATGCGATGGGACGACGGGTCATCTCATCTGCAGCGACGACCATCAAGGCGGCCAACGCCCTGGCCATTGTAGCCCGCTACAGCAGGGAGTTGTGGTTCAAGATCGCCCCTCTGTTGGACTTCCTTCCGGATGCCAAGAGGGCTGAGGCCCTGGAAATCTTGCAGGAAGGTGACATTGCCTCGGGCCACGCCATTACGGTGGCTACGAACATCGCCGACACCGGTTTCCGTCAGTTGGGCAACAGCGTTTGCCTTAGACGACGAGGATGGCTCAAGGCGACGGATTTCCGCCAGGACGTTCAGACCAAGGTTTTGGACACGCCTTTCGATGGGAACAACCTTTTTGGCAAGGCGGTTGATGAATCCCTGCAGGCGATCAAGACGGACACGGAGACGGCCCGTGGACTGGGTGTGCTCCAACTGCGACGCCGTCCTTTCGGAGCTCCGGAGGCAGACAGGGTGCCTCCAAGGGAGCCGGCAGCAGCTCCTCTACGTACCGTTAAGCGGCAAGGTCTTCGTCGCAGGAGGCCTACAGGGGACGCGTCAAGTCAGGTGGATCCTGCCGTCGTCGCCAAGGTCAAGGAGGCAAAGCGGCCTCCAAGCAAGATTGGACCGACCGTCGGGTCGGGCCCCTGCCGAAGCATCCCGGTGGGAGGCCGGCTGACGAAGTTCGTCGGCGTGTGGGAGTCCATCTCCACCGACCGTTGGGTGCTGGACGCCCTGGCCCTGGGACACGCCCTCGAGTTCCAGAAGAGGTGCCCCCGCATTCCTCCCGTGGCCAGGAAGGAAAATCACGTCCCTCAACTGCTGTTGGAAGTAAGGGCGATGCTCAGGAAAGTGGCCATCGTGCTTGTCCCGAAGAGGCTTCGGGGCTCTGGAGTTTACTCAAGATACTTCCTCGTGAAGAAGACAGGAGGATGGTGTCCCATCCTGGACCTGCGACGACTAAACAAATATATCAAGGCACAGAAGTTCCGGATGGTCACCCTCCAGCACGTGCTGGGACAGCTGGAGGAGGGCGATTTCCTGTCGTTGGACTTGGAGGATGCTTACGTCCACATCCCTATTCTAAAGAGACACCGTGGTCAAAGGGCGGCACTACCAGTTCAAGGCCCTCCCATTCGGCGCCCAAGGTGTTCACCAAGTGCCTAGCACCGGTGGAGGCGCGGCTGCGCCTGCAGGGGATCCACGTCTACCCCTACCTGGACGACTGGCTCATACGGGCAAGGACAAGGGAGCTCGCCGTGGAACACACTGCGAAGACCGTCCAGCTGCTCACGGACCTGGGGTTCTCCATCAACTTTCCAAAATCCCACCTGGTCCCGTCGCAAGTCGCCCTGTTTCTGGGAGCACAGCTCGACACAGTGGCGCGGCGGGCCTCACCGTCGGAGGAAAGGATAAGGACCATCCTAGGAAAGGTGCAACGTCTGCTGGCAATGGACATGGCCAGAGTGAGGTCTATCAAGTTCATCCTTGGAATGATGTCCTCCTGCATTTATCTGGTGCCCCACTGCAGACTTCGGATCCGGCCCTTGCAAGAATTCCTCGACGCCCACTGAATCCAGACGGGCAGCTTCGAGGACAGGATCCCGCTCGACGAAGCGTTCCGTCAGGCGATAAGATGGTGGGGTGTCCGCGCTCATCTGACAGCGGGAACAGGTTTCCTCGCCCCGGCCCACCAGGTGACGGTGACGACGGATGCCTCCCTCGAAGGTTGGAGAGCGCACACCGGGGGTCTCCACGCGAGAGGCCTTTGGCTCCCGGAGGAGAAGACTCTCCACATCAACATCTTGGAGCTCCGCGCAGTGTTCTGGGCCCTCAGGTCCTTCCTTCCGTCCCTCAAGGTGGTGAGGATCTTCACCACCACGATGTTTTACATTCGGAAGCAGGGCGGAACCAGATCCCCTGCCCTATCCAAGGAAGCCCAGGATCTGTGGCATTGGGCCGTCGCCCAAGGGATGTTTCTGGTACCCTTTCATCTGACAGGGATAAAAAACACCATCGCCAACTCTCAGCAGAGAGCTGCGCTCGTGCCATGAGTGGGAACTGCGCCAAGATCAAGTGGACCGACTCTTCCGACGATGGGGCAAACCCCAGATCGAACTCCAAGTGCCGAAGGTTCGCCAGCAGGTTTCCCCAACCGAGGAGCATGGGCCATGCTTTCTCGTTCCCCTGGGATGGCCTGTTCCTTTATGCATTCCCGCCGTTGCTAGTCCGGCACGTCAACCAGCTCAAGAGGTCCCGGTGCAGGATGATCCTCGTCGCACCGGCGTGGCCGAGCTAGATCTGGTTCCGGATCTTCTGGACTTGTCAGCGTCCACACCAGTCAAGCTGCCGACGAACGCAGATCTTCTCTCCAGAGAAGGAGGCGCCATTCTTCATCATGAACCAGAGTCGCTGAACTTGCAGGCCTGCCTCCTGAAGCACTAGAGTTTGGAGGATACGACATCCCGGCCGACTGCAGAGGTTCTTGCAAAGGCCAGGGCATCCTCAACTCTCAAGTGCTACAGACATAAATGGAAGAGGTTCTCTGTCTGGTGCCGTGCACAGAAGATTAACCCTCTGCGGATTACGGCCCCTCAAGTATTGCCGTACCTACTGTCTTTGGCCCTTCCATCAAGGTACATCTGGCTGCTGTCTCACGTTACACCAGAACTACAGGACGGGCGTCCTTGTGGTCTCATCGTCTGGTGAAGGAATTTATGAAAGGACTGTTTCATAAGGACGCTGAAGGCCCCTGCCCCAGCGTGGGAGCTCAACGTGGTGCTAACTAGGCTCCTGGGGGCCCCATTCGAGCCTATGCATTCAGTGCCGTTGAAGTTTCTGTCGTGGAAAACAGCATTCCTCGTGGCCATCACCTCTGCACGACGAGTGGGAGAGATTCAGGCCCTGTGTTGCAAGCCTCTATACTTGACTTTTCACGACACGAGGGTGGTGCTGAGGACGCACCCCTCCTTCATGCCCAAGGTGCCGTCGGACTTCCACCTCAACGAGCCCTTGGTGTTGTCAGTTTTCTTCCCGTCGCCTTCGTCGTCGGCTGAGAGGACTTTGCACTCGCTGGATGTAGCTAGAGCGCTGAAGTTCTACGTGGACCGCATGAAGAGTTTTCGGAAGACATCACAGCTGTTTGTGAACTTTGGACCTGTGAATCAAGGGAAGGCTCTCTCGAAGATTCCATTTCCCGATGGCTCTCCGGCTGCATCATGCACTGTCACCGGTTGGCAAACCGAACGTTGCCAGGCCGTCCGAGGGCCCATTCGACCAGAGCGATCGCTGCTACTACGGCGTTCCTGTCTGGTGTGCCCCTGCTCGACATCTGCAGGGCTGCTACGTGGAGGTTGACGCACACCTTCACGAGATTCTACTGCATCGACCGGGATTCCAGGGAGGAGTCCAGAGTCGGCCAGGCAGTGCTGCGCAACCTGTTCGCCTAAGGTGAGCCTGGTGAGGAGGTGAGTTGCTTAATGTTGAGTTGTTGTATTGCTTGATATTGAGCCTTTTGCCACCTCCCGTGGTTGTGCATGTGTATACTGCTATGTATTCTTATATTCATGAGCATGTGAATCCATGCCAGACCCCATGCTGGAGAAGGAACAAGTTACTTACCTGTAACTGTTGTTCTCCAGCATGGGTCTGGCATGGATTCACATGCGAACCCTCCTGCCTACCCCTCTGCAGCTCTTCTCTTGGTCCTACTGTCACTTTACGTGCTACCAAATCTGAAGATGGCTGCCAGATGAGGGGCTTAAGTAGAGGGCAGTCATTGGCTTGGGGCAGTATGACCCAGAGACAAGTGATTGGTTGTTAGGAGAAAGACAGTTCAGAAACAAAACTGATTTTTTTCTTTACCGACGATTCCCAGCCTGGCGACGGGGAATATTCACAAGCTTGTGAATTCATGCCAGACCCATGCTGGAAAACAACAGTTACAGTAAGTAACTTGTTCCTTCACATTACCTTGAGTCCATAGAAAAGATTCCAGCTGGACCTGTTGTAGTTCCTGCAGAGCCTGTTGTTCCTGGGCCTCAGTCTTGGGGACAAGAGGGAAGATGCCTGGGGACTCCTGCACTACGGTGTGAACATCGGCTGCAGCTATGGGCACAATTCTGATCAGCAGCACTTTGCGGTTTCAGCTACTCGCAAATGTCATCACTGCGGTTCTTGGACACCTTGTGGTCTTTCCTTGCTTCTGGGGTCCAGCACTCTGAGGTGGCTCTGGCTTGGTTAGTCCTGCTTCGAGGGAGTATGGTCGATCTTCCTGGAGCTAGGGTTGGCTTAAAGGCGATGCATTCGATTCTGGTGTTCCTGTCCCCTGGCACTCAGCTCCTGCAGCAGAGTAGAAGTACAGCCAGCAGAGGGGTTCCAGTGGAGTTAGTCTTGGTGGGCTGATTGCTCCCACCAACCTAAAGGGAGAAGTCGTCCTTGCAGGGCTTCTCTAGTAGAGTTTGGCGCTTCAGCAACGCAGCATTGCTTCACCACACAAACCAATAGTCCAGGTGGATGCTGCCAGTTTCTTCTTAGTTTCCTTCGTCCAGTGCTCGACTTTGCCTTCCTTGCTAAAGACCTCGCCTTTTATACAAGTTTCTCCCATTCATTTGCAGCCTAGCTGTCACTCACACAGCAGGGTGGCTGTCCTCCAGAGCCAGCCAGCCCATCACCGTTTTGTGCATTCTTGTAACTAAGGAGACTAACCACAGGGAGTTCTGGGAAACTCCCTCGCTTCCTGCCCTGCCAGACGTGCTGTTGCCAGAGGCGGGCTTCAGCTTTGAACCCCTCCAAAGACTAAACAAAAAAAGGGAGAAAACCTGTTTTGGCGCACAGAGTAAATCTCAAGAAGAACCTTTAAAATAATAAATGTCAAAAAGACAGGGCCCATTTTGACAAACTGGGCACTTATGGGTGCAGTACTGCACCGGAGGATTCAGCCTGCGGTAAAAACGCACAATGGTAGGAAAAATAAACCACTGCCACCAGCCATTAATTGTAGAAAGGATAACACAAAAATGTTACATGAGAAGGTAGACAAAGGGGATACGAAGTAAGGCCTCCAGCACTCCTATGTAAGATAATGTGTGCTGGGTCAAAAAAGTAACAAAGGTTAGTAAAATTAATTTCACTTTATTACTCTTGGAAATAGAAGTTTATCCAAGAGGAATGTATTTAAAGCTTCGAGAAATACAATGGACATCTTCGTGACACAGCACTGAGGGTGCTGTGTGTCACCATGTAAAAAGATGATGCCTATGGAGTTTCAGACTACAAAACCAAAATAAACACGGGGTTCAAAGCTAAATACAGGAGTGAGTGGGGGAAAAGGTCTCACTCTCTGGGATAAAAATCTAAAGTCCAACAAAAGTGCTGGCAGTCTCTAAGGTAGAAGGGAATTAAAACAGAAGGGAGAATTCTCATAAATGTTAGATTTCCCTTAACTAAAGAGTCCCCCAGCAGGTTTGCTGGATTTCTACGATTAATTTTCTTCACCTGGAATGAGTGTGAGCCTTTTTTCCCCACTCTTAGGTGTTTTGCTATGTGCATTTCTACTTTGTGTGATCATGGGCACTGGAGCCTCACCTACTCCATGTGCATCACTTTTTGTGTGTTACACAGCACCTTCAGTGCAGTGACACAGGGGTGTCTTTGAGACTTCCCACTGACTCCATTTTCCTGGGGCTGACTACTGTCCCCCAGAAACTTGTAAACTTGCCATTAACTTTATGTAGTCATTTAAAATACAGACCAGTACACCCCATCTTACATGGAGTACTGGAAAAGGTTAATTCCTATCCCTGTCTGTGCCTCTCTGAGCTTTATTTTGCGCTCTCAACACTAAGACTTGGTTGGTGGCAGTTGTACCTACCCTAACTTTTCTACCGCGATTATACTATATAAACGTGGTACTGTTTCAGGGTACTGTATTAGCCATGAACATAAACCCGCTTGACCAAACACACTTTATTTTGGCTCTGATAGGGTTTAGTCGCCATTTCTTTTTGTTAACATCCTTCTTGTTTTACTATTCACAGCAAACCAGGTTTGCCTTCTTTGTTCGCCGTCCTTTGGCAGCCTTCTGCGAAGAAGCCCTCCTTTGGCGTCTGGGTGTCTGGGCGGGCTGAATGTGAGGGAAGGGTGTAGTCGCCCCCTGCACAGGGTATCCTTGGGAACCCAAGTTGCACTTTGTCGTGATTGGCTGAGGTGGTTGTCTGGGCTGGACAACCCCCTGACTGCGTGACAGCCATGCTGTGTGAATGGGAGATTTTGGCATAAAAAGCAGGTCTTTTGAGCTGGAAGTTGGAGTCGCCACTGGAACTGCAAGGAACCGAAGAGAAGCGGAGCAGAAGACGGCTGCTCCAACTCCCGAGTCCCAGTGAAGTCTTGAGCTATCTACCCTTCAACGACAAGATAAGATCCATTCCTGAGTCTTCTTCCATTGAGCCTGTTGGGATCAACCAGCTCACCTTCGACAGGCAGAGTATCCTCTTGGTTGAAATTTCTGCATACGGATGTAGTGGTCCAGATAGCCATCTGAAGAGCCTCTCCTGTTTTAAAGGAGTGCACCTTTTATTCACTATTGCTTTTGCTGCTGCTGGCTTCATCCCTGGGTAGTGCAGATCGCTCCCAGATGTCGTCCTCCTTGTCCCCATGACTGAAGCTCCGGGAACCGTGAGGCTGCAGGAACTACCAGGAACAACTGCTGTGGCACCAGCTTTTCTTCATACGAATAAGGTACTGTGTCCGACTTCGAGGAACTGGGGTGAATCCCTTTTCTCCTCATCAAAGGCTTGTCCTTATCTTCCTTCCCTCTGTTTGGCAGAATCCTGTGCACTTCCCTTGGGAAGCACTACAGAAGATTAGGACTACAGGTGAGAGCAATAAATCCCCTTTGGTATCGGTCTGTACTACAAAGATTTAGTTGGTAGCTGTGACTGAGCAGTCAAACTTATCTCAAGAGGGAGATGAGCAGTATTCAGGGTTTACACAACAGGCCTACAGTACTATGGCACAAGGAAACACTGACCAAAACTTTGTATTAAAAAGTAGATATATATTTATTTTATACACTTCTAGGAAAACACATTTATCACGGCCATCAAGCAAGTTAAAATAAGTCAAAGAAAAATATACACTCCCTAGTTAAATTGTAGACCAAGTGAACCTGAGTGAAAACTGAGCAAAACGGCACAGTGAAAACCACACACAAGGGATACTCTAGCAATTTCTCACAAGGGAGGGAAAGCACAAGTTATACATAAATATCTTCTTACACACCCTAGCAACACTTCCCATAAGTTTGTGAACCAGTTTAAGCAAGACTCTGCATCAGTATAGGAAATACTTAAATGAAAACTGAGCAAAATGGCATTTCACAGGTTTTAAAAAGGGAAGAAAATGGTAGTGTTTGTATTGAAGTAGGTGCACCAACACAGTTTTAATTGAGAAGCAATCTAAAGAAGGCAGTTCTAACAAAAGTAGCCATAGTCAATAGACCTGTACCAGAGCGAGTGGTCAAGGGCCAGGAGCAAAATGTTCTTGTAGCTGCTGTCAGGTCTTTGGTTAACGACTTCGAAAAGGTGGATGCAGAAGGTGAAAGACAATGGTAAGAGAGAGGGGAGGCCAACCCAACAGGTAGGTAAAGGATTTAAAACAACTTTAGTGCTACCACGAAGAAAGGGCGGCCTGGCGGAACAATGTAGCTTTAAAATGAAGAAGTGGCTCCTGCAATGGCGGTTGTTCCAGGTAGTTCCTGCAGTACGGGGGATCCAGCAGAGGAAGAGAGGCTCTCGTCGTGGAGGAAGTTTAGAGTTACTGCACTACCCAGGATGAAACCAGCCGCAGTGCTGCCCGACGAATAAAAGGTATGCTCCTTTAAATCGCGGTCCGGGTGGACTGCTGCCTGGCTATCTGGCCTCCGAGTACAGGGTACAGGAGATTCGACCACGGCAGGTCCTTGAAGGCGATTGTCAAACTGGTTGGCCCCACCAGCTCAAGGGAAGAATACTCTTGCAGAGGAAGATCTTCTCTCGTCGTGTGGAGAAAAGTGGTGAGACGCTGCAGCAGGGCTTCACCGGTGGTTCAGTCGTTGCAGATGTCTTTGGCTTCTCTCCTCTTCGGCTTCTTAGTTCCAGTGGCGACTTCTTGCTCTTCCAGTCCTCAGGACCCTGCTTTTATGCAAAAAGATTCCCATTCATACAGCCTAGCTGTAACTCTCACAGTGGAGTGGTCATCTTGGTGGGAGACTGTTAGGGAGAATTCTCCTTCTAGGGCTAATTTCCCTCACCTAGTGAGTCCCCCAGCAGCTTTGCTGGATTTCTGGAGTTTATTTTTTCCACCTGGTAAGAGTGTACATTCTTTTTCCACTCTTACATGTGTTTTGGCCTATGTGTTTTTACTCATTGTGTGATCGTGGGCACTGGAGCACACCACTCCAGGTGCCCCTGTTCTTGTATGGGTTACACAGCACCTTTAGGGTAGTAACCCAGGGTTGTCTTTAAGACTTCCCTCTGACTCCATTTCGCTTGGGCTGACTACTGTCCCCCAGAGAAAGGTAAAGTTGCCATTTACTTTACATAGTCATTTGTACCACAGACCCAGTACACCCCACCTTACATGGAGTACTGGAAAGGGCTAATCTATACCCCTTTTGTGTCTGTACCTCCCTGAGCATTGTTTTGCTCTTAACGTTTAGACGTGGCTGGTTGCAGTGGTATCTACCCTAACTTTTCTACCGCGATTATATTAGATAAACCTGGTACTGTTCTTGCCTATTATATTAGCCTCGAACATAAACCCGCTTCACCAAATTGTCTTTCTTTTCGCTCTGGTTGGGTTTATTCGCCATTTCTTTTTGTTAAAGTCCTTCTTGTGTTTTACTTTGCGTGGCAAACTAGGTTCGCCTTCTTTGTTCACCGTCTTTTGGTGGGCTTCTGCAGAGAAGCCCTCCTCTTGGCGCCTGGGTGTCTAGGTAGACTGAATGTGGGGAAGGGGTGTAGTCACCCCCTGCACAGGGTATCCTAGGAAACCCAAGTCGCACTTTGCCATGATTGGCTGAGGTGGTTGTCCCGGCTGGACAACCCCCCCTGCTGCGTGATTGACAGCCAGGATGTGTGAACGGGGGTTTTGTGCATAAAAGGCTGGTCTCTTGGGCTAGAAGGAACCGAAGAGAAGCGGAGAGAACGACAGCTGCTGCAACTACCCCGTACCGGCAAAGCCCTGCTGCAATCCTGAGCTATCTGCCCTTCGACGACTAAGAGGAGATCCAGTTCGGAGTCTTCTTCCCTTGAGCCTGGTGGGGGTAACCAGCTCATCTTCTTCAGCCAGACCTCTCCGCTCTGGTCGAAATCGCTGCACACTGCTGTAGTGGTCCGGATAGCCATCTGCTGAGCCTCTCCTGTTTTTAAGGAGCACACCTTTTTTTGTTCTCTACTGCTGGCTTCATCCCCGTGTGGTGCAGACCCCCTTCAGACGTCCTCCTTCACAACGAAGCTCCAGGAATCGTGGGTCTGCGGGAAACCAACAGGAACAACTGCCAGGGCACCAGCTGCATCGTGGAAATAAGGCGATGTGTTCTACTCGAGGGGTGAATCCCTTTTCTTCATCCTCAAGGCTCGTCCTTGTCTTCCCTCCTTCTTATAACTTCTGCTTCTGAACTCTGACACTATCCAAGTACTTTTGGGCTACGCTGAATCGTGAAGTGTCTAATGGTGTGATCTTCGGCACAGGTCTCCGGTGTAACTTAACCCTGGCTCAGACCATTTGACCTTTGAACTCCTGTTTCTGAGTGTTTCTAGATACTGTCTGTCTAACCTAAATATTGCCTGTGATTTTTGCCTCCAACTCCCTCTGGGTATCTCAGGTGCTAAGTATGCTTTTGCCCCGGTAGCATTTCATGTCACGGATACGCGTTTATTGAGTAGACCGAACTGTCTCAAAGTGATCGCCACCGATCCGCGGTATCGTGTCTTGTTCATAACACCGGTTCATTCAAACACAGGGTACTTAGCTTGAGACATACTGTACTAAGTGAATCGGTTAGTTGTAGTATATTTAACGTGTGGTTTTGTTTAAAGTTTAATAGGTGTTGTGTTATTACCTGATGGTTTCAAAATAAATGTACTTATATTTTTTACCTGTAACCTTGAGTCAGTGTTTGCTTGAGTCACAGTAATTGTGGTCCCTTTGTGTAATCTCTGCTACTGCTCATATACTCTAGAGGTAAGCCTGGCTGCTCTGCTACTGCTTCCACTATAACTTAGTACAGGCGTGTACCAAAGATAAACTTGTATTGCCACCTGTGGTTTTAATTGCGTGTAGTGGTCCCTAAGGGCACTGCACAGGATTCTGCCTAACGGAGACCCTCCAGCTTAACAGGATAGAGTGCGACATGGTTGCTGAGGCAACCCTGTCCAGGGGTCCTACTCTCCCTCCCACACAATGGACCCACCCCAGACTCTGTGGCGCCGAAAGGAGGGCTTCTCGGCAGAAGGCCGCCAAAAGGACGAACAAAGGATCCCCGACCTGGGTTGGGAGTTTAGAGAAAGACACGAGAAAGAAGTTATATTAAAGTTCGGGCAATAAAAAACCTGCCGGAGTAAAGTTAATATAAAAATACGCCGGCGGTATGTTAGAGGCTGTCAGAAAAAGTGGTAGCCTCGAACAAATGGAAAATCCCATAGGGAGATATTCGCGGTCGAATATTTACGCTAATAACCACTGCCACCAGCCAGAAACATTTGAGAGAGGGAATGTACGGTACCCTCTCGAAAATGAACATAAGGGAAAAACTATTAACCCTTTCCAGTACCTCCATAGTAAGATGGTTTGTACTGGCTTAGTTCATAACAATTGACTAGTAAAGTCAATTGGGACTTTACATGCCCTGGGAGACGGTCAGTCCCAGGGTATGGAGTCTGTTTGGGGGTTGCTATGACACCCCTGTGTCACTGCACTGAGGTTACTGTGTAAGACAAGTGAGTAAAGATGGTTTCTATGGGGGTGAGAAAATCCCATAGATATTAAACACAAAACTAGCCTAGAACACACATAGCAAAAAGTGCTTAAGAGTGGGAAAAATAGCCTCACTCTTAACAGGAAAAAGAAACAAACCTTCAAATCCAGCAAAGCTGCTGAGGGACACTATAGGTAAGGGAAATTAGCCATAGAATGAGAATTCTCCCTAACAGGCGCCATAATCCACCACGATCTGGCGTCGCTGAACTTGCAGGCCTGGCTCCTGCAGCGCTAGAGTTTGGAGGGTACGATATCCAGGCGGACTGCAAGGAGGTGCTTGCAAAGGCCAGGGCACCCTCGTCTCAAGTGTTATGGACACAAATGGAAGAGGTTCTCTGTCTGGTGCTGTGCACAGAGGATTTAACCCTCTGCGGATTACGGCACCTCAGGTGCTGCCGTACCTACTGTCACTGGCCAAGGCGGTGCTGGCGCACGCCTCCATCAAAATGCATCTAGTGGCGATCTCCCGCTACTCCGGCCCCTGGGGCGATCATCTCTCTAGTCCCATCGCCTGGTGAAGGGAGTTTATGAAGGGACTGTTCCGGTCATTCCCACCGGTGAAGGCTCCGGCCCCGGCGTGGGAGCTCAAAATGGTGCTGTGCAGGCTCATGGGGCCGCCAGTCGAGCCTCTGCATTCGGTACCGTTGAAATTCCTGTTGTGGAAGACAGCGTTTCTTGTGGCCATCACCTCCGCACGACAAGTGAGAGAGATCCAGGCCCTCTCCTGTAAATCTCCATGCTTGACTTTTCACGATACGAGGGTGGTGCTGAGGACGCACCCCTCCTTCATGCCCAAGGTGCCGTCGGACTTCCATCTCAACGAGCCCTTGATGTTACCTGTTTTCTTCCCGTCACCTTCGTCGCCGGCTGAGAGGACTTTGCACTCGCTGGATGTAGCTAGAGAGCTGAAGTTCTACGTGGACCGCACAAAGAGTTTTCGGATGACATCACAGCTGTTTGTCAACTTTGGACCTGTGAACCAAGAGAAGGCCCCCTCGAAGGCTTCCATTTCCAGATGGCTCTCCGGCTGCATCATGCACTGTCACTGGTTGGCAAACCAACCTTTGCCCGGCCGACCGAGAACCCATTCAACCAAAGCAATTGCTGCTACCATGGCGTTCCTGTCTGGTGTGCCCCTGCTCGTCATCTGCAGGCTGCTACGTGGAGGTCGACGCACACCTTCACGAGATTCTACTGCGTCGACTCGGATTCTACGGAGGAGTCCAGAGTCGGCCAGGCAGTGCTGTGCATCCTGTTCGCTTAAGGTGAGCCCGGTGAGGAGGTAAGAGATGCTTAATGTGGAGTTGATGTATTGCTTAATGTTGAGTCCTTCCGCCACCCGTGGTTGTGCATGTGTGTACTGCTATGTATTCTTATATTCATGAGCATGTGAATCCATGCCAGACCCCATGCTGGAGAAGGAACAAGTTACTTAACTGTTGTTCTCCTTTGTGGCTCTTCACTTGGTCCTACTGCCACTTTACGTGCTTCCATATCTGAAGATGGCTGCCAGAAATGCCAAAAAATGGCTTAGGTAAAGGGCAGTCATTGGCTCGTGGCAGTATGACCCAGAGACCAGTGATTGGTTACTAGTAGAAAGACAGTTGAGAAACGAAACTGAAACTGATTATTTTCTTTACCGAGGATTCCCAGCCTGACGGGAAATTTTCATGAGCATGTGAATCCATGCCAGACACATGCTAGAGAACAAAAGTTAGAGGTAAGTAACTTGTTCCTTCTGCTTGAGGAATTAGGGTGACTCCCTTTTCTTCGACCTTCAAAGCTTGTCCTAGTGTTCCCTCCTTATAACTTTTGCTTCCGCAATTGACAGTATCGAAGTACTCCTGGCAACGTTGAATCTTGAACTATCCGGCTGTGTGATCCTCGACAACAGCAACCCGGTTCCACTTGACACTGACTCCAGCCTATTGACTCTTGAATTCCTGTCAACTAGTGTTGTCTGATTCTGGCTGCCTTGACAAAAGTATTGCCTATGATTTTTGCCCCCAACTCTCTAGTTAACTCAGGTGCTAAGTGTGTTTTTGCCCCAGTGACATTTCTTGCTGCGGATACGCATTTCTTTACTAAGACCGAACTGTCATTACTGTCAAAAACTGATCGCAAGTGTATTCCCGGTAACGTCTTTTGTTTCGCAACACCGGTCCGTTAAAACATAGGGTACTTACCTTGAGTTAGTGTACCAAAGTGAATTGGTTGGTTGTAGTGTATTTTACGTGTGATTTTGAATTAATAGAAGTGTTGAGTTTATAACAAATGGTTTAAAAATAAGTGTACTTATATTTTTTACCTGAAACCTTGAGTCAGTGTTTGCTTTTTAGTGTTTGCAATTACCACAGTAATTGTGGTACCTTTGTGTAATCTCTGCTACTGCTCATATACTCTTGAGATAAGCCTGGCTGCTCCGCTACTGCTACCACTCTGACATAGTAGTACAGGCTTGTACCAAATGTAAAACTTGTATTGCCACCTGTAGTCTTGTGTGTTGTGGTCCCTAAGGGCACTGCACAGGATTCTGCCTAACAGCACGCAGAGTAAAACACGAGAAAGACTTTAGCTAAAAGAAATGGCGAATAAACCCGGCTGCAGCCAAAATAAAATGTATTTGGTCAAGCGGATTTATGTTTGAGACTAATATAATAGCCTAAAACATGACCACATTTATATAAGATAATCGCAGTAGAAAAGTTAGGGTAGATACCACTGCCACCAGCCACATCTTAATGTAAAGGGAGCGAAACAATGCCCCAAGAGGCACTGACAAAAAGGGATAAGAATTAACCCTTTCCAACACTCCAGGAATGATGGGGTGTACTTGGTCTGTGGTTTTAAAGTGACTAAGGTAAAGTTAATGGCAAATTTACCCTTTTCTGGGAACTGTAGTCAGCCCCAGAAAATGGAGTCGGTGGGAAGTCTAAAAGACAACCCTGTGTCACTCACTGCACTGAAGGTGCTGTGTAACACACATGAAAAATGTGGTGCCCTGGAGTAGGTGAGACTCCAGTGCCCAAGATCACACAAAGTAGAAACACACATTGCAAAACACATGTAAGAGTGGGAAAAAAGGCTTGCACTCTTTCCAGGTGAAAAAAATAAATCCTAGAAATCCAGCAAATCTGCTGAGGGATTCAGTAGGTAAGGGAAATCAACCATTTATGAGAATTCTCCCTAACGAGAGCCAACTTCGCAACCTCTGCCGGCTCCTCACCCTCAAGCTGCGGTACCTGTACCCCAGGCTCCAGCACCATCTACTCCTCCACAATATCCTCCAGATCTGCAGGACACGAATGAGGAGGATCTGGACACACCATCCTCAGCCAGGATTTTTCACTAATATCTTGTTGGGCTGGCGGAGTACCTAGGCCTACCCCATCCCGAGGTCGAGCAGCCGGCAGGGGAGGTTCTGGCTGAAGTCCTCACAACGCCCCTCTGCCAAATCAGGGATTCCTATATAGACCGATGTAGTCTCCCTGGCCAAGAAGGGCGGCCTCAAACCCCGCTCGGCCCAGCCGGTCAAGCAATGCCTGGACGCCAAGTCCAGGCAGGTGGAGGGGGGTGGGGTCCTATGTTCAAATACCTTGGCTGTGAAGCCAGCGGTGCGGGCTGCACTCCTATACCCACTGGCAAGTGGTTTCCTTTAATTAGTAGTACGTTTTTGTCCAAGTCATTAGGAATCACAAATATTGCAAGTTTTTTCCAAATATAGCTGATTTTTATTCAAAAGGTAATGCGATAAATGATCTCTGTTCATGCAGGTGCCTATAGGGGTGGCCAATGCATTTCGGAATTAACTTCCTTCATCAGGGCCTAGTAAGGATCATCATTACACACATATAAAATTAAAGCATCTCCAAAGTAAAGCGCCATTTAACACCAACCGTATTTGACCACGATATGTAGATCCGTTTAGCACAAGATAAGGGTAAACCACATTAGTTCCACATATATTCACAAAAGTATTTGTCCCATATATAAGTGTATGTCACCAGTCAGAATGTCAAAAAAATACGATCAGGCAATGTAAATGTAGGGATAAGAGAAAATATACATACGGATTGGATTGGTAAATATTAGTGAAGAAAGCACAGCAAATGTAAGCAGTCAACGTGCATACGGAAAAAAGAGAAACAAAATAAAAGGAGATGAGAGTTAAACTTCACTCTATGATAAAACACTTTCATAATGTGTGCAGAGGTAGTAGGGAGAACTGACCTTGCGTCCCTATTGTGCAGTGGTGCATGTGGAACTGGCTGGAGAATCTCCCTGCGTGGAGAAATGCGTTCGTGCGCATGAAAAATGTACTCTCATGGAAGATCTGTAAGTACAGGGAAAGTATTAGCCTGTGTGCCAACTGAAAAGGGCTGAATGCGCTGAACGTTAGCACAAGCTTACCTTGTACCTTGGGTTATTTCGTAAAACTGAATGGAGAACCACGAGGACGCGCGTTTCTCTATGTGCAGCCCTGTTAATGGTTGCTATGGAGACTAAATCAGTGTAGGAGAGGCGAAAAGGCCGGTAAATGTGGCGGCAATACTATATTGGAGCGGAATCCTTAAAGGTAGCAGCGCAATAAGTAATGTACGGTGCAGTAATCATAATAAATCACCCGAAATGAAAAACCATACAGGGTGCGCCTGAAAGTAATGTATCGCATGAAAAAACGACAAAACCATGTGGTAATGTGAAAAAGTAGGAGATTGTTCTCATGCTTCCTAAAAGTACCGGCATAAATTTAAATCTGCTATGCTCGCTATAAATGTGTCCCAATGACTGCTACAAGTAACTGCAGCTCAGTAAGGAATGAAGATGGTATCAGATGGTCCATGTGATATGATTTACATTCTAGTGAACAAGTGTAACTCATCCTATGAGTCGGGGAACAGATAATGCAAACACTGTCCGTTACTTATCTGTGTTCATGCAATGATATGTCACCACTATCACTTAAGCTTGAACTAGTATGTTCATGCGACTCCAACGTATAAGGTGTCACATGCGTATACGCACCTACATACAAATATGTTTGTGTCTTATTCTTATATTTCAACAACAGTCCATATGTATCTCATTTCAAGAAAAAGATAAAGATAATGTGCGTCCCATACCCATTCCATAAATATATTCCTTTGTTACAGACCCATCATTAGCATGAGAACTATTTAGATCTGACATACTATTTTGCTAAGAGCGACGTGTGCAGAATGAACTCTGTTTTACCAGCAATTGCATAAGATAGGGTAATTCTGTAAAGAAAAGCATATTCATAGTAATCTGGGTCACACTAGAGATGAGAGTACAATAATCTGCAAGGTAGAGGGCATAGCTAGATGGGACTTTTCAAAAATCTGACACTTATGATGGCGAAATGTACGATGGTAGTGTCCAAAACATCATTGTGCAAAATGTGGTTCTGCATTATCTGTGCAATTGAATGGAAGTTATCCCTTTTAGAAAAATCATAGGAAACAACTCAAATTAAACTCTTCATTGATTCCATCATTTGATAAAGCATCAAGTTTGTCAATCCAAAAGGCTTCCTGTTGGGCCCACCATTTCTTCATATCTTTGTTGGGCTTTCTGGTAGATTGTACTTCCAGTACTGCAAACTTCAATTGTGTTACAGAATGGCCATTTGTCTTGAAATGTCTTGCTACTGCTGAGGTCATGTTATTGCGGATGCAGGACTTGTGTTCATTTATCCTGACTCGTATCTTACGAGCTGTTTCTCCCACGTAATATATACTGCATGGGCACTTGATGGCGTAAATTACGTTTTCTGACAAGCAGGTCGCGTGGTACCGGAGTTTAATTTTAGCTCCAGTTTTAGGGAGCATTATAGTATTACCCTTCATCACATTATTGCAATTGCTGCAACTCATGCAGGGGTGGTAGGTACCCTGGTGTTTGTCTTGTTTCATGTTTGAATTATTGCCTCTCGTGTTCACCAACATGTGTAGATTGTTACTTCTTTTGTAGGCAAAGACTGGCGGTTGTGGGAACAAATCCTTGATTCGTGTATCACTTGTTAGTATACTCCATCTGTCCCGGATTATATCCTTGTTTTTGTTACTTTGTATGGCATATGTAGTGATAAAGTCCAGGACTTTTTCGTTCTGTTCTTTTAGTGAGAAGTAGTTCTCTTGTCTGTATTCCTGTCTTTTCGCGTGCCGTTTGCAAATCAGTTTGAGGATAACCTCTTTCTTTCAATTGTTCTTGAAGTAATTCCAATTGTCTCTCTCACTCTTCTGGGTCACTCACAATCCGTTTTATTCTTAACATTTGTCCAAACGGCAGATTGCATAGCATATTTGGTGGATGAAAACTCATACGATGAAGTAAGTTGTTTCGATCTGTTTGTTTAACTTAGTGTTGTTTATCCTGTTCCCATTGATTACTGTTTGTACATCCAAATAGTGTATATTAGGGTCTTCAACCTCTAGGGTGAATTGTAAACGTGTATCTATGCCATTCAGGTATCTCAGAAAAGCATCCAATTCTTCCTTTTCTCCTGACGATACTCCGAAAATGTCATCAATATACCTCACCCAGGTTTTCAAGTGAGGTTTCCATCTGATGTTTTCCAGGATGTTTTTACTTTTGAATACATACATAAAACAATTGGCATAGGCTGGCGCCATGGTTTCCCTCCATCGCCGTCCCAGATATGTGTTTGTAATATTTTTGATCGTACTCGAAGCAGGAATGTGTGGATATAAACTTGAGTAGAATCATTAGGAATTCCTTATTTGCTCCATTTGTCCTGTTTGGAGTAAGAGGGTCTGAACTGCCGCTTGACCTTGATCATGGGGTATGCTTGTGTACAGACTTACGTCTATAGTAAACAGGATGTCATGTTCATCTAGATCTATCTGGTTAAGAATTTGCAAAAAGTGTGTGGTATCCTTAATAAAAGTCTGGGTTTTTTGTTCAATGGGTTGCAAAAAGTAATCTATGTACGTGCCGAGAGGTTGTAGGATACTCTCAGTTGCTGACACTATTGGTCGTCCTGGTGCTTTATCCAACCTTTTGTGTATTTTGGGAAGAATGTACAGATGCAGCATCTTGGAGTATGCTGTAAAAAGAGAGGATTTAGTTTTTTCTGTTATCCAATGGTTCTCCAGTGCATCCTCCAGAAGTAATTATAACTCGTTTTTAATCTCCATAGTAGGATTTATGTTAATTCCTTGTATGTATTAGTGTCAGCCAATTGTCTTGAACATTCATTATGGTATTCTTCGGTGTCTTGTATTACAATAGCGCCACCCTTGTCTGCTGGCCTGATTGTAATAGAATCATCCGTAAACAAATGTTTGATCTGAGAAAGTTCTCCTCTGTTTAAGTTGTACCTATTCGGATTTTTAAACTGAACTTGAGAAGTCTTTCATGACCACTTTTTCAAAAATGTCTATGGCTGGTACGTGTACTGGTGCACAAAATGTACTCTTAGGTTTGAACTCCAGATATTCACTTGTTGTCTCAGGAACTGGTGCGTTTGCCGTTTCTGCAAAATAAGTTTTAAGCTTAAGTTTACGTATAAGTTTATACACTTCCACTTTCTTCTGAAACTTGTTTGTGCTGTGAGTAGGTACGAATTTCAAACCTTTTTCCAATGTTCGCACTTCTTGGCTAGACAGTCCTTTTAGACAAATTAACTACTAGTTCCGACTTGTCTGTCTGGTCTGGACTCCTTGATATCTTCTTCCTCTTCCCTCTCCTTGTCCTCTTCCTCTTTGGTCTAAAAAACCTTCAGTAGTTTGATTAGTCGGTTGTGATGGTCTTCTACCTGTTCCTGAACTACTCGCTGACTGGTTATCAGTACCTTGTTGTGGTCTTGATTCTGCAGTGTCCGATTCTGAACTGCTATTATCGCTGGTTGGCCTGTTTGTTCTCGTATTAGGTTGTGTATATTTATCTGCCCAGGTATAAACTGTTATTCAGATAGTCGTACGTGTCGCTGCAAAATTTTCTAACTTTTCTGGCTTTGAGATCCTGCTCGTAGCTTACAAGCTTGGTATTAATGTCTGCCAACATTTCTGTGAAAGATTCAACGTTAGTTCTCTGTGATTTCTTTTACAGTGTTTCAATTTCGTTTTGAAGTTGTTCAATATTTCCTGATAATTCTTTGATGGTAAGCAGTATCAAGTCAAGCGAGCACTTATTGAGAATCTTTTCCCATTTCTCGACGAAATCCTTGCTCTCTTTACATAGAGGGGAGGGGGGGGGGGGATACACTCTTACACTCGGCCCATTCTCAGCCACACTCCTCGATGACTGCCGCAGCATCACTCTACTCCAAGCTCCAGTTGTCCTCGGCCTCTTCCTCTGCAGCGCTGCTAGGCAAGGAGGAGATGATCTTGGAGACATATGGCGAGAAAGTATTCCAGCGCCTCTTTACATCTACGTCAGGCCGGCACCGATGCCATGCTGGCAGCCGCCAACCAAAGATTATGGCAGGAAATTGCGGACTTACTCACGGAACTCCCCACCCAGAGACAACCATGCTTTAAGGCAGGGCTAGCTGAGGCCAAGCTGGTTGCGCATGACCTCATGGAATCCACAGTGGCCCATATTGACACCTCAAGACGTGCCATATGTATTGCCACGGACATGAAAAGGACAGCCTGGCTCCATGCAACAAAATTCAACCCGGATATTCAGGAACGCATACTAGATCTTCCATTCGAGGGGGCGGGGAAGAGCTGGACAAAAAGAAAAACTGCTCACAAACAGCTAAATCTTTCTCCATCCTTACAAAGACCACGGCCAAATCGTACAATCAATCTCAGAAGCACTCAGAAAGAGGTTGTACATACAGAGGGTTCCGTGGCTTCTGAGAACGCAGATCCAGGCAGCCGGACAGCTCGCTGTCTCAGAACCAACGCAAGCAACAAAAAAGGGATGGTGGGGGACTAAGGCAGTCCCCCGCCTCCGCGACAGCCTCCGAGGGAAAGTATCCACGGTGTACCGCCTTCCTATCCCAGCCTCTCCTGCCCTCCCTCATGTTGGGACAGCAACCTTTTTGGCAGAGATCCAGACGCTCGTAGAGAGCCAGGCAGGGGAGGAAGTCCCAGCCTCCCAGCGAGGCTTTGGCTTTTACGCCAGGATTTTCACCATTCAGAAGCACCACCAGGCGGGCCTGAGTATTGCTGGACCTTGCCACCCTTCATCCTCTCCTTACCCCTGCAGAAATTCAAGATGGTTGCGCCAGCTTTTATAGCAGAGACATTGGACAGGGGAGACTGGATGGGCTCCCTGGAGCTGAAGGATGCGTACCTGCATGTCCCAATTTGGCAGCCCCATAGTTCTTTCCTATGGTTCAGGATCATGGGCTACCATTTTTAATAAAAGATCCTTCCTTTTGGACTCAACTCGCCCCCCAGGGTCTTTACCCAACTCATGAATGTGGTGGCGGCCCTCCTCAGAGTGCAGAGCCTCCACATCTACCCATACCTCGACGACTGGCTTGTCGGGGCTACATCTCCGGAAGCGGTTCACCACTCTTCCCATGCCCTTATGAACACCCTGAATGATCTGAGTTGCTCGCTCAATCTCAAGAAGTCACTGCTGCAGCCGTCGCGGATGCTGACATTCTTGGGCCTCATCTGGGACACGTGCTCCGAGAAATTATTTCTGTCTGAGGACAAAATCTCAGCCATCAAGAGGGCCACCGCCACTACCTCAGCAGAGAAGTGACCTCGGCATGGTGGTACCAACATCTCCTGGGCCTTCTGGCAGCGGCCTTATTAGCCGTTCCGCACATGAGATTAAGGATGAGGAGGATTCAGCTGCACTTAGCAGCATCATGGAACCAGGAGTGGGACTCTCAATCTGAGATGATCAAAGTTCCTCCATCTCTCCACCCGGACCCGACTTTGTGGTCCAGAGACTGCAACCCGCTGTTAGGGTGATTTCTCAATCTATGGCTAATTTCCCTTACCTATAGTGTCCCCAAGCAGCTTTGCTGGATTTGAAGGTTTTGTTTCCTTTTACCTGCTAAGAGTCACTCTTTTTCCCACTCTTTGGTATTTTTGCTATGTTTGTTATAGGCTATTTTTGTGTTTAATGCCTATGGGATCTTTCTCAACCCCATAGGAACCATCTTTATTCACGTGTGTTACACAGCGCCCTCAGTGCAGTGACACAGGTGTGTTGTAGCGACCCCCAAACATAGACTCCATACCCTGGGACTGACTACTGTCTCCCAGGGCATGTAAAGTCCCCATTGACTTTACTAGTCAAATCCTATGAACTAAACCAGTACAACCCATCTTACTATGGAGGTACTGGAACGAGTTAATAGTTTTTCCTCTATGTTCATTTTCGAGAGGGTACCGTACAGTCACGCTCTCAAGTGTCTGGCTGGTGGCAATGGTTACTACCATAAATATTCTGCCGTGAATATTTCCCTATGGGATTTTCCCATTGTTCGAGGCTACCACTTTTTCTGACCGCCTCTAACACCGCCGGTGTATTTTTATATTAACTTTACTCCGGTAGGTTTTTATTGCCAGAACTTTAATGTAACTTCTTTCTCGTGTCTTCCTCTAAACTCCTAACCCAGGTCGGGGATCCTTAGTTCGTCCTTTTGGCGTCTTTCTGCCGAGAAGCTCTCCTTTCGGCTCCATGAGTCTGGGGTGGGTCCATTGTGTGGGAGTGGGAGTAGTACCCCTGGACAGGGTTGCCTCAGCAACCCATGTCGCACTCTATCCTGATAGGCTGGAGGGTCTCCCGCCAAGATGACCACTCCACTGTGTGAGTGACAGCTAGGCTGTATGAATGGGGATCTTTTTGCATAAAAGCAGGGTCCTGAGGACTGGAAGAGCAAGATGTCGCCACTGGAACTAAGAAGCCGAAGAGGAGAGAAGCCAAAGAAATCTGCAACGTCTGAACCACTGGTGAATCCCTGCTGCAGCATCTCAACACTTTTCTCCACACGACGAGAGAAGATCTTCACCTGCAAGAGTCTTCTTCCATTGAGCTTGTGGGGCCAACCAGTTTGCCAATAGCTTTTCCGGACCTGCCTTAGTCAAATCTCCCGTACCATGTATTCTGAGGCCGGATAGCCAGGCACCAGTCCACCTGGACCGCGATTTAAAGGAGCGTACCTTTTATTCGTCGGGCAGCACCGCAGCTGGTTTCATCCCTGGGTAGTGCAGTAACTCGAACCTTCCTCCACGACGAGAGCTTCTCTTCCTCTGCTGGATCACCCTAACTGCAGGAGCCACCGCCACCGCAGGAGCCACTTCTTCATTTTAAGGTACATTGTTCCCCCAGGCCGCCCCTTTCTTCGCGGTAGCACTAAAGGTGTTTTAAATCCTTTACCGACCTGTTGGGTTGGCCGCCCCTCTCTCAACATTCTTTTCAACTGCTGCATCCATCTTTTCCACTTCGTTAACCATAGACTTGACTGCAGCTACAAGAACATTTTGCTCCTGGGCCCTTGCCCTGTACCAACTGACTTTGGCACAGGCCTACTGACTCTGGTCACATTTGTTAGATCTGCCTTTTTTAGATTGATTCTCAGCTAGAACTGTGTGGTGCACCTATTTCTTTTAAATACCCTTTCCTTCCCAACTTTAAAACTTGTGAAATGCCATTTTGCTCAGTTTTCATTTAAGTATTGATATACTGATACACTGTCTTGCTGAAACTGGTCCACAAACTTATGGGAAGTGTTGCTATGGTGTGTAAGAACCTATTTCTATATAACTTGTGCTTTCCCTCCCTTGTGAGGAATTGTTAGAGGATCCCTTGTGTGTAGTTGTCACTGTGCCGTTTTGCTCAGTTTTCACTCTGGTTCACTCGTTTGACTTAATTTAACTTGCTCAATGACTGTGATACATGTGTTTTATCTAGAAGTGTTAAATATATAACTACTTTTTACTACAAGGCTTTGGTCAGTGTTTCCTTGTTCCATAGTACTGAAGGCCTATTGTGTAAACCCTCAATACTGCTCATCTCCCTCTTGAGATAAATCTGACTGCTCAGCCACAGCTACCAACTAAATCTTTGTGGTACAGACTGATACCAAAGGGGATTTATTGCTTTCACCTGTAGTCCTAATCTGCACAGGATTCTGCCTAACGCCCGCGAAGGGGAAAGCCCTGTCGGCCGCCCTCTCTGCAGGCAACCATCACCACAGATTCCTTGCTCAAGGACTGGGGAGCCTCCCTGGAAGATCTCTCGGTCCACGGCACCTGGACTCGACAGGAGCAGGAATACCACATCAATTGGCTAGTGCTGAACGCCATCTGGCTGGTGCTCAGGGTGTTCCTACCACTTCTCGGGGGCAATGTTGTCCTCATCCAGACAGACAACTCGACCAGCATGTACTACGTCAACAAGTAGGGAGGCACCAGATTCCCTCCTCTGCAGACTGGCGATCAGCATGTGGGAGTGGGCCCTGGAAAATAATTTACCTCACGTCAGTCCTCATCCTGTTGGAATCCAACCTTGAAGAGGACAGGCTCAAGAGTGTGGGAGCGGACAATTAAGAGTGGCAGCTAAACAACCGCGTTATTTAGATTTTCAACAGGTGGGGTCACCCCCAGGTGGATCTCTTTGCCACCTGGCACAACAAGAAATGCCCCTGTTCAAATCCTGGCAAGGTCAGGGCCCCTCTCTGGCCAACGCATTTAACTTCCAGTGGACCTGCATGAAAGCCTACGCCTTTCTGCCCAATCCTGTGATTCACCAGGTAATTTGCTAAATCGAGGAGTCTCACCAACTCCGAGTCATTCTAATGGCTCCATGGTGGCCAGCCAGGCCATGGTTTTTGGAGCTGCTCAGTCTCTCGGAAGTGCTCCTGATTCACCCTCCCCCCCCCCGACAGGCCGAGCACATCTTCTGGATCAGCAGGGGGGCAGAGTATCCACCCTGTGCCAGGGGAAACTAGCCCTCACAGCGTGGTACCTGAGCAGGTAACGCTGCGCCACCTTAGCCTCTCCCAGGCCAATTTGGAGATCATACAGGGCGCCAGGAGCAAGGCTACCAGGGCCCAGTACAAAAGCAAATGGACCAGATTCTGCCACTGGGCAGACTGCAGGGGAATCGATCCCCTGGCGTGCACCTTGGACAATGTGCTCTCAATTTTAGCGCACCTCGCTCATTCAGGCGTGCTGGTGGACACCTGCGCACATACCTCGCAGCCATTGGGGCTTACAAGCGCTCAGAGGACGGCATTTTCTCCTCCTCCAACCCTATCATCAAGAAACATCTGACTGGACTCGCAAGGCTCTACCCGCCCAGGGCCAGTCTTTGTGTCAGGCGGCTGCCTGACGTCAGCCAGCCTCGAGGGGGCGCTGCACCAGCAGTCCGCAGCCTGCAAGCCAGGCCAGGGACATTCATTTTTTAATGATACATTACGAAACAAACGTTTTTCCTATCAGTGCTAGAATACACGTTAGCACTGGCACTGCTGCAGGCTGCAGCCTCGGTTCTCGGGCAGGGCAATGGCAAAAAAATGTGCAACATTTCTTGCTTTATTACTCCCCCGCCCCCCCCCCCCCCACCCCGGGCCCCGGGTGGCGCTGGCGCCAGCCAGGCCCAAGGGCGCACGTGCCCTTCTCCATGTTATGCCCGCACACTGAGTAGGTCATTGGGGTTGGCTGGCTTTGTCGTGTATGGCCCCTGCCATTATGGAAAAGAGGCGAGTGGGTGTGCAGCAGGTAAGTGTGCAGCAGTGGTGTAACAAGGACCCCCCGCAGCCCCTGCCCGGTGGGGGGGGGGGGGGGCCACGCCATTGTCGCTGACACTGTGCTGTGCTCTGTCAGAGGGAGTGAGCTGCCCACAATACAATACAAATAGTAGCAAGCTGCCTGCAAGCACATATGAGGGCCCCTTTTCCACAATTAATGAGCTTACTGTTTAGAGCCTCAAAGGCGCCCCTGTCTACAGGGCTCTTGCATTTAGGTCGCGGGATTAGGTTTGCGAGCGCAGCAGCCTGCAATTTGGAATTCGCTATTATTTCCCGCAAACTGTAAAGCCTCACTGGATTATGTTGCTGCGTGTTCGAGCGTTCCAGCTTCCACGCTCCTTACTTTCACTTGTAAATTATCCTACGACTTTGTACATGAAACAGACCTCAAAGGTGTCTTGATGTGGATTGGTATGGTCCATATTGAATATTGCGAGGTTCATTTATTCATATTGAATTCTTGTATCATTTTCATGCAATTGGAGATCGTGATCCAAGAGGGGAGAAGGCCTCTGAGAAAAGCGACCTCCTGAGTACGCGTCAGAAATGGTTGTGGCTATTTTCATGGCAAATATTGCAGGGTAGTGATTTTTGTTTTTCAAGGAGCAAGGAGGTAGTCGCACGCCTGTGTCGGACAGGATCTAAGGTTTCAGCCTTCATTGCGGGAGGTTGGCAGGACTCACTCAGGGACTTCACTTTCTTTGGCTGAACGTGGATTTGTCAAGGTAAGTCATTTTTATTTTAACTAGTGCAGGCAGGCAAGCGGCCTTGAGACTATGATGGTGCGTGCGTCATGCCATGCACTGTCAGCACGATTCATACTTTACTTAGGCTGGCTGCTGCTGTGTGCCTACACTGAGCAGATTGTTGTGTTTTTCACATGTCGACTGTGCGGCCTGGGGGGCATGGGCCATAAACGGGTCTGAGCCGAGGTGAGGTCGCTGCCAGGCTTGGGTGTGTTTTTTGTGACCGCCTCTGTGTCATTGTTCTCTGCCGACTGCGATGCGTTATTGCGTTCGCAGCCAAGTGCGGCAATTTATAAGCGATGACTCATTTAACAAGCCATTGTTTTAATACAGTATGTTCAGTTGTGCTTAAAATGTCAGTGTTAAGAACTGAACGTTACGTGGGGCATTTTTATTCACCAGGCCACAAGTGTCAGTTAGCTGATCAAACCTATGCAAAAGAGATTTAACGTGGCACACAGAAAAGTTGCAAACTATTTTATTTTCATGTCTCTTTATTAGATACACAAACTTTTTTGGGTATATCAATTTTAGTTACATATGGCGTATCCCTGGGAAGGCTTAAGCCTGTGTGCCCCCATGATACCAAAACAAACAAGTATATAGTCACACAGCAACCCGAGCTTCCAAACTGGGCAGATTGCACAGGCACTCCCTCAGTGGGCTCACCAAAAGGTCAAAGGGGCCTTCCCACACATTTTTCAGGGCTGTCTGTCCACAGCATATAAAATGGGTGACAGCTTTCAGCTGCTAAAAAATGGCTAAGCACATTAGGCTCTGACTCCATTTTTCTCCCATGGACTTCAGTTACATTCACAGTGGCCCACCATTTGGGGTCTATAACTGCATTTTGTGGTTACAAAAAAAGTTACAATTCAGCAAAAAAATAAATTGGCAAAAAGTGTATTTTGACCCAAAAAAGTCAGAAAAATCTCATAGATCCATCCGGAATACTGCAATGGATTTTATTTCTTGGTGGGACCACAAGACTAGCCTTAATTCAGTACTTACGGCTACGCCATGATCATCATTGCCTTGCCCAGGAGAGAACTTTTAACTATGCCACTGATGGTGTGCCCTTGCATGAAACGTGTTTCTCCCAGAAAAATGCGAAAATGGTTTGCAGTTTGTTTGGTTATGATGTTAAGTGCTGAAGAATCTATGAAATAAGGAACACCTGGAAATCTCGGTGCATTTCACCTCTGCGAAATACACTTCCAGGCGCAGTATACATGACTTGATTATCTGCCACAATCTGCCTTTTGGCTGCAGTGCATGGGCAATGGTTAAATGATCGGATGCATGTTCTACATGTTCTACATTATTGCAACCGCTAACGTGCCATTTTCTTAGGTATTCTAGTGGCTGCTTTGGGACATGGTCTAAATGCATCAGCTTAGCAGCAAAGGTCTTTTAGTTTTCTAAACAAGCCAACGACTGCCTAGCACGCACACCAGATAGCACCTCGATACCACTTGGCACCTTGATTAGGAACGCAGAGTTCACCATGCAGGCAGTAGTCCATGGCAAATCAATGCAGTGATATGTGTGCAGCAATGATTTGTGTGCTGCCCAAGCCACCACCCTGTTGGTAAATGGCATCTATGTGGTGCTCCCTTATGTAACAGCATGTATACCTGTTTTCTGATGTATCCAATGTCCATACAATAGCACACTGGAATGTTTTGTGAATGTAGCTCTGTTCAGAATGCCCTACTGTGCCCACACTTAGACAAATAAAGCAATCAAATAAATTGCCTCAAATTGTACATCCACTAGGCCATACGGCTTTCTGTACTGCCACACCATGTTTTTTTTTTACAAACTTTAATCACTTTTTTAAAAATTTTAACAACAAACAATACAGCAATCTCCAGTACACCGTATCGTGTTCAAATTGCAATGCCTATAAGAACCTTAGAATTAAACCAAATACAGAACACATGAACATCAATAATATTTGTAAATAACAATTACAATTTTATAAAAGATCCCCGACACACAACCAATAAGACAAAACAACAAGAAACAAAAACGCACAACAAACCAGTTCCCCACCAATAGAAAGCATCCCCAACCCATGTAAGGGATTATCCACCAAGGATTGGAACCCAACTTCCAGCCATATAGGTCATTAAAAGGTCCCCAAAGCCGGGAATAACGCCCTTCTCTACCTTGTCCAAATAGCAGAACTTTATCAAAGTTCGACAACGCCTGCATATCCGATAACCACCCTTCCACACCCGGTTTCATCCTTGACTTCCAGACCCGTAAGATTTGTTTCATTGCCAAAACCAAACCTCTATTAATCCAGTCTGCACAGTCCCTAGCTCTGTCCCCTCTGCCCCTGTTGGATAACAAAATGATTGATAGGAAAGAGCGATGAAGTTTCTCCTCCAATACAAGGTCTAGTCTATCCTCTACCCGAGTCCAGAAATCAGAAACTCTCGAGCACGTCCATAACATATGTATCAAAGAACCCCCGCCACATCCACAACCCCAACATGAATCAGAGTCCGAAAGTCCCAACCTAGCCATCTTGGACGGTGTCCAATATAGTCTAAAGAGGATCCTTTGTCTAATATATCGCAGCTGCAAATCCATCTTTGCCTGCACCCCTACATGAAGTAAATACGTCCATTCCCGAACCGAGATATCCGCACCAAGATCCTCCACCCAGGTTTGACGAAGCTTGTCCCATGCCCTCACATCTACCTCTTCCGCCGGCATTAACTTCAGATAAGATGAAACCCCATACGATGCAAAACGGAGAAGTTCACAAAAAGCTGACACCTCATTCATGCCCCCATCTAACATCCCTGTCCTTTCGGTCAAGAGTACCTTTAAGGCCTCATAACGACTTCTTTCTCTATCTCCAAACCAAAAGGATGTTCTCAGCTGTTCAAAGGAGATCATGTCACCATTATGCCACACATCACGGATCCGAAGTATGCCCCTACCTATCCAACTCTTCCAGTGCAAGGGCCTATTCGCTAATTGCAAACATGCGTTTTGCCATAAAGACGCATAATAATGCATCCAAATATTCCCACCCTCAATGTCCAGAAAGCGCAGCAACGCTTCCCTAGTCGCACCCATTGTAGGCAACTTCTGTACTGAAGCCGGTAATTTAGACATTGAATAGAGGTCTCTCGGCGCATAAGGCGAAAACTGGTAACTCTCAATTATATGCCAATGATTTTAACTAGCTGCAGACCAGCAATAATAAAATATTCTAATGGCAGCTCTCTTAGAGCATGGGCCTGCTCTTTTTTGCCGAAATAACCCCTGAGGCCTGCATAATAGTGAGGAGGTAGTGGTTGAGGAACTATGGACCCTTTACTGTGCATTAGAAGCTGGTTTTGTTTAAAACGCTTCATCAACTTATTACTGGTCAGGCTAATGTTTGTAAGAGGTACAATCCTTTCTGTGTAGCATTTCTATGCATTGTTTATTGAGTCTCTCTTGTGCGGTATCTTGTCCTGTCTGTAGATTTGTCCTGTCTGTCAATATACTTCCCAAAAGATGTTTCTGTAATGGGTTGGGCATGCCCACAGTGAGACCCAGCCCTTCCTCATCTAATATTCTTCAGAAACAAGAAGCAAAAGGGCCCTTGTACCCCATTTGAGTGGCTGATGTTGCAGCCATGTAATACTTGCATCCAACAATTTAAGATGTCCAAATGAGCATGTATGTAATGTTAGGGTGAATATTGTGAAACGTGATGTGAGCACCAAGCCATGCATCAGTTTGCATTTAGAGATTCACACATACAATCCTTTTATCACAGACTTGTTTATCAAATGTAGAGATCTCTGATCATTGTTATAGTCCTGAAATTCTCTGTGATTTAATGCAAAGCATACAGGAATCCTCATTGGTGCTATTTGTCCCCTTTCCCACTCTCAGAGAGGTATTTTGAAAGAGTACAATAAGAGTGTACCAGACTGTCCATCTTGAAGTGATACCCTACTATCTGAATTATTCATATGTTTAGTCTAGTATTACCCCTTGTGAAATACATGTGAGGTCGTATGAACAGAACACCTGGCTGCAACACAGGGCCAGTGGTCAGTGGGCCCTCCGACGCCTGCAGGCTGGTCACACCGCAGTGTGCCAGTACGGACAGTTTGAAACTGCATTCAGGCAAGACCTTCCAAATGAGCAGGTGACAGAAAAACCATTTACTTGGGCAGCAACAGCTGTGTTTTCACATTAGAATTCTTCTGTAAAGTACTTGAATTGCAATGTAATGAAACTAGCTTCATTTATATAGCAATTATTCATATTGAGAAGGGGTTTTGTCCCACGACAGAGGTGTACTTTGGGGGGGGCGCCAACGAGGCTTCCCGCCTGGGGTGCAATCTTGTGTAAGACCGACTCTGTACCCGCCCATCAAGAGAACGCACCCGATGTGGGACCTTAACATAGTCTTGGGCGCCCTGGCGCACAAACCGTTTAAGCCAATGGCGTCTGTGGACCTCAGGCTAGTTACCATCAAGACGGCCTTACTAGTCGGCCTTACCTCGGCTTGTAGAGTCAGTGAAATCCAGGCACTGGTCGCCTCTGAGCCATATACCACCTTTCACATGGACAAGGTAGTACTGCGGACACACCTGGCATTTCTGCCCAAGGTTCGGTCTGCTTTGCACTTGAATGAGGAAATAGTCCTTCCTTCCAACGTTTTTCCCCGATCCCAAGGACGAAGCACAGGGAATGCTGCACTGCCTGAATGCTAGGCATGCCCTGAAATTCTACTTGGACAGGACCAAGGGCTTCTGCAAATCAGACACCCTGTTTGTCACTTTCGGGGTCTCAAGACCAGGCTATCAGGGCTCTAAGGCTTCCATATCCCGCTGGATGATCTCTGCCATCAAAGAAGCATATGAAGGGCCAGCACAAGCCACTCCTGGCCAACATGCATGCCAAGGCAACGGCCATCGCATTCCAGTGCCATGTCCCTTGGCAGGTCTTAAGCAGGGCAACCACTTGGGCCTCTCCCTCGGCTTTCTGCAGGCATTACTGTTTGAATGCCGACTCTAGATCTGATGCGGTTTTCAGACAGGCAATTCTCAGGAACCTATTTGCTTAAGGAGGGTCTCCTCTCCACCCTGGGGCTACAATCGGTTGTAATCGCCCATACAGTATGGAGGAAAGGGGATGGGATGTAAGAGTAAGTGTAAGTTGCTCACCGTAGTGACTAACATATTCTTATTCCATAGTCCCCTTTCTTCCATACGTCCCACAAACCTCACCCCTAATAATACTTGTCATTAGGCAATGTTAAATCCATTGTCGGCGCGTCAATGGGGACTGAGGTGTGGCACCGGAGGGCGGAGTCAGCGCAGCACATGCTCCCTGGGCCGGACCCCCACGCACCTCTAAATTTAAAGGGTAAGGTTTTTTTCTGGTGAAAAAGGTTCCGTCTCCCGTCCCTTGGATGGGACGCCCGTACACTATGGAAGAAAGGGGACTATAGTCACTACGGTGAGTAACTTATAATTTCTCCAGCATAGGTCTGGCATGGATTTGCATGCGAACCCTCCCGCCTACCCCTCTGCAGCTCTTCTCTTGGTCCTACTGCCACTTTACCTGCTACCAAATCTGAAGATGGCTGCCAGAGGGGCTTAGGTAGGTGACAGTCATTGGCGGGGGCAGTTTGACCCAGAGACCTGTGATTGGTTATTAGTAGAAGTACAGTTCAGAAATGAAACTGATTTCTTTCTTTACCGAGGATTCCCAGCCTGACTGGGAATAATCATAAGCATGTGAATCCATGCCAGACCCATGCTGGAGAACAGTTACGGGTAAGAAACTCGTTTCTTATTCACCGTAGTAAAAATAATATACTCCTAGTCCATAGTCACATTTTCTCCATACGTTCCCCCCCCCCCCTCTATAAAACTGGTGTCATTGCCCAATGGTAATATTGTCGACGCTTCAAAGTGGACTGAGGAGTGGATTCTCCCAGGGCCGTGCCCCACGCATATCAAAATTTAAAGGGGTATAGAATTCTTCTTGTGAAAATGGTTCTGTTTTGCATCCCTAGCGTGGGACACCTATACAGTACGGAGGAAAGGGGACTATGGTCTAGGCGTATGTTATTAACTACGGTGAGTAACACATTTATTTTTCCTTGATGCGTTCAGTAACAATATTTTAGACTTCTTCACATTAAGATGAAGATTTAAGTTCCCAAAGTGTTCATTCACCGTTCTAAGTGCTCTCTGGAGCACTATGGGGAATAGTCAAATGCCACCAAGTCATCGACACAAAATTAATTTGGTATCCGAACATTTCCCTATTTAGGGGGATTGATACTTGCATGATAAAGGCAATTCCTCAAGTCTGATATATATGCATTAAAGAGTAAGGGCACTAACAGAGCCTTGATGAAGGCCACACTCGCTCATTATCCATTTTGAACTACTTCTTCTCCTATCTAACCTTCCTTTCATGTTTTTCTTTCCGTTTGTAAGGCTTTTAGCAGATCAAGCAAGGCAAGAGGACTTCCTTGTATTCCCAATTTTGCCCACATAAGAGATTGATCCACAGTATCAAAGGCTTTTGATATGTACAAAAAAGATGCATACATTTGTCTCTTTGCCGATCGAGCCTGCAAGGTCAAAAGAGATATAATAAGGAAATTTAAGGAGTCACAAACCCCTTTCTTAAAACCCGATTGGTATATATCTTAGAAGCCTGGTACTTCAGTTTGTGATGTTAAAAAATTCAAAATCAAAGTGGTAAAGATTGTATACGAAGCATCCAGGAGGGAGCCTGGTCGGTAGTTACCAGGGTATAATCTGTCACCTGTTTTATAGATCACTACCACTAAGGCATCCCTCCCAAGTGCTGGGAAAACTCCTTGTCAGAATATTATGCAACAGTTCTAAAAGAATCCTAGCGCAAAGCTCAGGATCTGATTTCAGAGTGAAATTCGATACATCGTCTGGTCCTGGGGCATTTGAGGATTTTGAGCTTTTAATAGCCCTTTGAACATCCTCCAATTCAATAGTCAGGAAATTCCAGGGTGGCCGAGCCTCTCTTCATTTCCTTGATCACATGT
The DNA here is from genome assembly GCF_040938575.1 of Ambystoma mexicanum. NCBI lineage: Eukaryota > Metazoa > Chordata > Amphibia > Caudata > Ambystomatidae > Ambystoma > Ambystoma mexicanum. The sequence goes on along the minus strand of NC_090924.1, from coordinate 674,483,964 downwards.
TTGATCAATCAACAGGATTAGAATATAATCTTGAAAATGGGTTTTCCCCGAGCATACCCGACATCGGGTTTGCCTGTAGGGAATGTTGTGAAACCCCTGATAAGTATTAACCAAAATGTGCCCCATTGCTCTTGTTCAGGGCAGAGAGCATGCTCTCGGCATCTCGTTGGTATTTTAAGAATCTTTTAGCCTAAATCCAAGTCAAATAATTTTACTTAACTTTTCGCAGCAGTGCAAAGCCCAATACCCCCATTTTTCTAATAACCCTAACCTGCTTCCTATGATGTTTGTTTCTAGCATGTGTCTCTTCATAAAAGTTATGCCTATGTGGGCAACATTCAGATTGATTGGCAGACCCTTCACAGGAAGCAGTCCTGCTATGGTATCCTGAATAAAAGGAACAAAACATCCTGTCGTTAAAGCCACCAAGTGGATTTAAATATACGTTCTGCAACAGACAGGAATCCAATAGTGATTTATTTTTTCCTCCTTTAGGGATTAGTTGAAAAGGAACGATCTCCAGAAACCCCAAAAGTAGTTTTTCTATACAAAATTTTTAATCCATATGTAAAGCACATACCAGGCCCCCATGGGGTTTACCTTTAGGCCCTCTTCTTGCTTGCTTATAGCAAATTGTATAACCATCTAATCTTGGTACATTTAAATACCATGTTTCTTGCAGTGCGATAAAATCACAATCCTCCCCAACCCCCAAAGGCTGTCTGGTCAAATGGTTACAGCCCTGCATATTCATGATGCCAATTTAAATTACAAATCTCAATTCTTAACAGGCAACGATCCATCTTTAGCATGCAAAGCGTTTAGTATAGAGGACCAATCATATAATATGGTTCTAGTTGCCGGCAAACCTGAGCTGGCTCCAATTGGGATTGTCCCATTATTCAAATTAACCAAGGGATCACATGGAGTTAAAGATATCCCCCACACTCCCACAATCATACTTTATTGACTTCAGTTGGATGAATAAACTCCAGATGCGTTAATTCCATGTATTGCACTTCTAATTGATTAATATTAAATTATATTCTTCTAATGGTAAATGTGTATATATGTTTAGAAGGTTTTGTATGGCAGTACTTAACTGTGACTTTTATATTTCTGGTGTGCACCTTAAGGTCTTATCAAAAACAGTATTTTGTTGTACTTATTGTCTAAACTAAATTATTATTGTTGTTGGTCTGTTTGGACTCATTGTATCCCTAGACAAGGTACACTTCTCCTGAGACTTAAGCCTTCACTGCTTTCCTTTTATTGGATTTTGGCTAACCTGTCTCATCCCCGTTAACCATAAGTAGGGTGGCCTCCCAAAATCATCCCACCAAGTGCTGATTTTAATAATCTAGCTTAAGTTTATCCACCCTAAAATCGGATAACTGGAAAAAAAGACTAGGCATTTTCCTGGTTGTTTCCCTTTCCTAAAATACACTTGACTTTGTACATGGAATGTTCTGAAAATAACTATACCAAACCACAGCGAGTGTGTGGGCTGAAGGTGAGAAATGATGCAAGTCTTTTAAAATCATGCAGATCTGTTTCCACCTTAACATCATGAATATATATACTACAGTGTCTCCTGTGTAATTGAAAAAAGTGATTCAGACCTGGCAGAGAAAGTTTAAATAATGCAGACAGAGGTTACTAGATAATATTGTTTTTTAATAATGGCACCTTTTTTGTTTTGCAGATTGTAACTGAGGACCAGTTCTGTGGTCACCAAGGCAATGATATGTACGATGAAGAAAAAGTAAAATACACAGTCTTCAAAGTGTTAAAAAACTCTACACTAGCAGAATTTGTTCTGAATCTCTCTCAAACAATGGTAATCTTAATTATGTATTTCTCTACCTTAGAAATGTATTTGTGGTTGAGTTCATTTTAAAATGTTGCTGCTTTCTTTTAGGGATTTCCCCAAGACCAGATACGGTTATGGCCTATGCAAGCTAGGAGTAATGGGACGAAAAGACCAGCAATGCTTGATTATGAGGCAGATTGTAATAAAACAGTAAGTACCAAGCTGTTGATTATGACTCATTTGATTTGATTTTAATGATAAATATAGAAGTCCAGTTTAATATGGTCAGGAACTTTTTAGTGAGCAGATTTAACAGATGACACCACTAGGTTGTGAAAACTGGCCTGATGTAGTTCCTAAGATTTCTCCAGCATGGGGTCTGGCATGGATTCACATGCTCATAAATAGTCCCCATCAGGCCGGGAATCCTCGGTAAAAGAAACCTGTTTCACTTACAAACTCTTTCTCCTCTAAACCAATCACTGAACTCTGGGTCATACCTCCCCAGCCAATGACTGCCCTCTCCCTAAACCCCTCCCCTGGCAGCCATCTTCAGATTTTTACCGTACGTTCAAGTGTTGGGAATCCTTGTGTTAGGTTTCGAGAGCGTTTTTACATTTTTGCGCTTTTGCGGTAAAAGTTGCTCCTTTTGTCAAATAGACCCTGTATGCTCTTATGCTCCTTTGAACGGCAAGCAGGGATCCATTTGTCAGCATCTTTCAATGCCCCTCAAGGGCAAGAATCGTCGAGTGTCATCGAGGATTCCAGAAGGCCATCTGACCTACACCGCACGCCGGACCATGTTAGAGGAGCAGGAGCGAGTTTCCCTCTTCAAGCTCTGCTTCAGCTGCGGATTGAGGAACGTGTTTGTGGAGGACAAACACTCCCAGTGCCTCTACTGGTCTCCATCCGGACCACAGGAAGCAGATTGTGAAATCTGCCTTGGATTCTCCAAGCGCACCGTCCAGGATTCTCACAGTAGAGTGACGGCATGGCTCAACGCCAAGACCTCTACCCCGTGTGGCAAGCATGGGCATGCCTCACCCAGGACAGGCCAGTCCAAGGAGCAGGCTTCTAAGTCCTTTGAGGGCGCTCCATTGTAGACCCAAGACAAGGCCAGGCACCGCAAGTCAGTTTCCGTCGAGTTTGCTGCGCAAGCGGGTCCAGCGACGAGCAGGGGCGCGCTCCTCTTCACCATCTGCCTCCATCTCCAGTCATCACTCCAGCTCCTCTTTGAAGAGCAAATTGGCTATCCCAGGGAAGCTGTGGGAGAAGCCGGGGAAGACCAAGGTGCAGAGAGATGTCGGAGCTGCCCCTGAAGGTCCAGGTGGTCCATGTGAAGTCAAGCTCGACGATCGAGCTGGTGGCGGCAGCCCTCTCGTAGGCAAAAGGGGCTGACCCGGTCCAGGGCACTCTGGTGGCGCCCAGAGTGGCCCGAGGCAGGAGGCCTCGGACAAGCCGGTGGAGACTACGTCGGAGAAGCAGATGCCATACTTAAGCCCGAGACCGACCCCTCAGGATGCAGAAAGGGGGCGGTGGGAGGGTGAAGCCCTCAACCGTGCTTGAGGGCACGGATATTTCTTCCTCGGACGTGGAGGACCTGGTGTCCAGTCACACGTCCCGGAGGACGTGAGGCATGACGATGCCAGAAGTGACCAAGAAAGAAGGGTTCCTTTACAATGTGAGGCCAAGTGGAAGACCATTCTGGCGGTGCCTCTCCTGGACGTTTGGGATATGATATGGCATTTGTAACGCGCCTATACACAAGTGTTTCAAGGCGCGATGAGGCAGGGAGGGGGGAACAAGGGGAAGACGGACAACGATCCTACTAGGCCAGGTGTCATTTAGATCGCGCAAGTGCAGGGGTAAAGAGGGCATGGCTCTCAAGAGAAACCCAGCCCTAAGTTGGTGTTAGGGAGAATTCTCTGTAAAGGCTAATTTCCCAAACCTAGTGAGTCCCCCAGCAGATTTACTGGATTTTTGGGGTTTATTTTTTCTCCTGCTAAGAGTGAGACTCTTTTCCTCCCACTCTTAAACATGATTTGAGGTGTTCCTTTAACTTTGTATGTGTTCTATGGCCTATGGTGTCCTTTTCCCCATAGGGTTTCTTGTGTTTTTGATATGTGGGTTACACAGCACCCTCCGTGCAGTAACCCAGGGGTGTCGTAGCGACCCCCAAAAATAGACTCCATACCCTGGGACTGACTACTGTCTCCCAGGGCATGTAAAGTCACCATTGGCTTTACTAGTCTCAAATTGTAAACGGAACCAGTACAAACCATCATATTGTGGACGTACTGGTCGGGGCAATTCGATTGCCCCAGGGTCTGTTCAACGGGGCACTGTCCAGTCCCCCCCGACCGAGTTTTGGCTGGTGGCAGTGGATACTATTTATATTCGACCGTGAATATATTCCTATGGGATTTTCCCATTGTTCGAGGCTACCACTTTTTAATATAGCCTGGAACATACCGCTGGTTTATTAAATTAATATAAATTCACTGGTTGGTATTTTTTGCCGAAACTTGGTTCCAAAATGGCTTTTGTGTTCGCTTCTGTGACTCCAACCCAAGTCGAGCCCTTTGTTCCACTTTTTGGCAGGCTTCTCCACAAAAAACCTCCAAAAGTGGTGCCACTCTGTCTGGGTACCACAGAGGGTGCGGGAGGTGGTTTAGGCACCCTGGACTGCATTGCCTCGGCAACTCAAGTCGCACTCTTGTGTGACCACTTAGCATGTTTGAGTGACAGCTAGGCTGAATGAATGGGGGTTTTCTGCATAAAAGCAGGGCTTTGGGGACTGGAACTTCAGAAGTCGCCACATGACCTAAAGAATCCGAGGAGGGAGAAGCCGAGCCAACATGCAACGACGACACCACCGGTGGGGCCCTGCTGAACAGTCTCGCCACTTTTCCCGACGACAGAGGAGATCTCCGGCCGGGAGAGTCTTCTTCCTTTGACTGGTGGGGATAACCAGTTTGCCCGTCTTTTCGCTTTCCTGGACATCTCGTGGCCGCCTTGCCCGTGCCAAGCACCCCGGCAACCGGAATACCACGGTTTACCACTACCGCGAAGAAAAGGGTGGTACCTTGTGACCGGGAAACTCCGCGGCTGGTTTCTTCCGTGGCAGTGCAACGACCTTCAGCTTTCCTCTACGTCGAGACCTCCTCTTCCTCTGGACGAAACACCGACTTGCACCTGCTGGCAGGAACAACTGCCCCCGCTGGAGCGTTATTCCCATTTTCAGGTACTGTGTCCCACATGGCTTCCCTTGCGACAGATCGTTCGGCGTGACAGTAAATCCTCGACTTTCTAACCTGGGTTAGCCTGGGGCCTGTTAACTAACTTTTCCTGACTTGATCCCAATCTTTTGTGAACTATTTACAAAGACTCTTTGGGCATAACCCCACTGTGTGATCCTGGACACATTTCGCTTGCTCTCTCTAAGAGTGGGCCTGGCATTTGAACTTCCTTGCTCTCCAGTAGACTTTGCCTAACCTGCCTCACTGTGGTTCTTTGAAAAGTATTGATATTTATGTGCTTTCATAACTCTGCCTTTTTCCCTCTCTTTTTAACTAACTTATTAGAGTGCCATCTTATGTTAAGCGCTCACCTCTGTCTGAAAATAAGTGGTGTTTCTCACTAAGACTTGTCCAATAAGTAATTAGGGTGGTATATACATAATACCTTGATGTGTGTTGAATTTACTTACCTCTTTGTGAGCTATTGTGTATGCTCTACATACTGCCTAACTTATCTTGAGAGAAGTCTGACTGCTCAGCCACAGCTACCAGGTAAATCTGGGTGGTACAGACTTCTACCAATTGGGTTTACTGCCAACCACCTGTAGTCTTAAATCTTTTGCAGTGGTCCCTAAGGAAACTGCACAGGTTTCTGCCTAACAGTTGGGATAGGCTGGAGAAGAAGTACCGTGTGCCGTAGTCCGCACCCAAGTGCCTACAGTCACAGCCCTCCCCAGACTCTGTGGTCTCATTGGCTGTGAAGAAGTAGTCTTTGAATCCCTCAAAGGCAGCCTGTTAACCCGAACAGCGAGGTGAAGAAGTTGGATGCCATGTGTAGGAAAGTGATCTACTCGGTGGCGATGAGTCATGCGCTTGCAATCCTGGCCAGATAGGACAAAGAGCTGTGGCATAGGATGGCCCTGCAGCTAGACTTTCTGCCCGATGACAAGTGGGTTGAGGCGCTTGAGATCCTCCAGCAGGGTGAGGTGGCATCGGACCATGTCATCAGTTTGGCCCTGGACATCGTGGACATGGGGTTCCAACAGATGGGGAACAGTGTCTGCCTCGATCGTCATGGCTAGTTGAAGGCCACCAACTTCCTTCAAGAGGTCCAGACGAGGGTGCTGGACATGCCCTTCGACGGAGACAACCTCTTTGGGAAAGCAGTTGACGAATCGTTGCAGGCAATTAAGCCGGACAGAGATGCACAGTTTCCTGCCTGGTGGCCCCCTCGGAAAAAGAATAGCAGCCATACTGGGCAAGGTGCAACGGCTGTTGTCACTTAAGACCGCCACGATGGGGACCATGAAGTTGCTGCTCGGCATGATGTAGTAGTGCATTTTCCTGATACGACTCTGCAGGTTGGGGATGCGACGCCTTCAGGAATTCCTGGACGCTCGGTGGATCCAGGTGTCCGGAAGCTTCGCAGAAAAGATTGTTCTCTACGACGAATTCCGTCGAGCGATAAGGTGGTGTGGCGTGCGCTCCAACATTTCCTGGGAACTTACTTCCAGAGCCCCGTGTACCAGGAGACTGTTACCACGGACGCTTCCCTGGAGGGCTGGGGAACCCACACCGGACGTCTCCACGCCAGAGGCCTATGGCTACCGGAGGAGAGGGATCTCCACATCCAGGTCCTGGAGCTGCGGGCAGTGTTCTGGGCCCTCAAGTCGTGCCTTCCCTCAAGGGCAAGGTGGTGAGGGTCTTAACAGACAATACCACCACAATATTCAGGAAGCAGGGGGTACCAGATCCCTGGCGTTCTCCAGAGAGGCTCAGGACTTGTGGCACTCATTCCTTTCCTCCTTGCGGGAGTGAAGGACACCATCGCCGACTCCCTCAGCAGGGAGCTGCACTCATGCCACAAGTGGGAATTTCGACAGGATCAGGATGGACAGCCTCTTCCTCAGATGGTGCAGGCAGACCCCAGATCGATCTGTTTGCGACGGCAACGAATTTGAAATGCCAGAGATTTGCCAGCAGGTTCCACCAGCCAGGGAGCATGGGGGAGGAGGGGTTGAGTTTTTCTTCCTGTGGAAAGGTCTGTTCCTGTACGCGTTCCCTCCATTGCCGCTCCTGCTGCAAGTCATCAATCCATTCCAATGGTGCCGATGCAGGATGATCCACGTCGCCCCGGCGTGGTCGAGGCAGATTTGGTACCCGGATCTTCTCGAGCATGGGGTCTGGCATGGATTCACATGCTCATGAATATTCCCCCGTCGTCAGGCTGAGAATCCTTGGTAAAGAAACAATCGGTTTCACTTCTGAACTGTCTTTCTCCGAACAACCGATCGCTGGTGTCTGGGTCATACTGCCCCCAGCCAATGACTGCCATCTACCTAAACCCCTCCTCTGGCAGCCATTTTCAGATTTTTACTGCACATTAAAGTATTGGGAGTCCTCCTGCTATAGCTCTCTAGCTTTTACTGCATTTTGTGATTTTTCTAAGAATTCTACTCTATTTTCCCAGTCAATTGAGCCTCAAGCTCCATCGTCCGATTAACAGAGACCAGTTTTCGAGTTTCTTCTTGGAGGATTCCAGAAGCTTCTTCAAGGCCTACCCCGCATGGAGATGGCAGAGAAGGAAGACTCAACGCCTCCGTTCAGGATTTGCCCAGGATGCGGCCTACTGAACATCTACCTGGACGATGGGTATTCAGTGTGTCTACTGCCTGCATGCGGACCGAACGCATGTGGAGGATGAGTGAGTGTGCGTTTTGCAAGGAGATGGTCCGTGAAGGATCGGCGCAGGCACCTCACCGGGCACTTTCACTGCCAGAGGTAAGTACTCTGTCTAATTTTACAGTACCTTTACAAATGAAGAAAAAGATGCAGCTGGTGACCTCTCTTCCTGGCATTTCCTGCAGATCTCGCTGTTCCTGGGCCTCAGTCGTGGGGACAAGAGGGAGGACGTGGGGTACTGCTGCACTGCACCGGGACTGGTCAAAAAGCTGGAAACTGTCAAATCTTCAATTCCGGTAGCTGTAGTCAAGCACGCAAACTGATGTCCCTCTCCCTGGTTATTCAGTTTCCTGCAGCACTTCGAGGAAAATACAACCAGCTCCTAGAGTGGTATCCAGGTGGCTTAGTGTCAAGTTGATTAGTCCCACCAACTCAAAGGGCGATATCGTCCTTGAAAGGCTTCTATGTCGAGATGAACTTAGTAATTTGGACCTGCAGCAGGGCTTCACTGGGCAAACCAACGGTCCAGGAGTTGCAGCAGCTGTCCTCTTCAAGCTCGTCTTCGGTTCTTTCGTTCCAGTAGTCTACTCTGCCTTCCAAGTCAAGAGACTCGCCTTTTATTCAGTTCTCTCCCATTTATTCCATCCTAGCTGCCACTCAACCAGCAGGGTGGCTGTCCTTGCCGGACAGTCAGCCAGCAAATCACCACAGAGTGCATTTGGGTCTCCTAGGAGACTAAGCACAGGGAGTTTTCGAGCACATTCCTCACTTCATGTCCAACCCAGACTTGGGCGCCAGAGGCGGTCTTCACCCCTGAAGCCTGACAAAGGCGAATGAACAAAGGAACCAAACCTGGTTTGGTGCGCAGAGCAAAACTCTAGAAGGGCCTTTCCACAAAGATATGGTGAAAAAAGAAGACCGGGATCTATTTTTACAGAGGGGGCTCAGACGCCATCTTGAAAAACATGGCTCCTGCGATTTAACGCTACCGGTGTTTGCGGTCGGGAAAAATCATGGTGGTTGTAAAACCACTGCCACCAGCCATTTTTTAGAGGAAAGGGTAGCATTTGACAGCTAAATGAATATCTAGACACAAGTAACCCCTCCAGCACTCTATTGTAGGATAGGGTGTGCTGGGTCTAGGAATTTAAAAAGACTAGTAAAGTCAATTTCACTTTACTTACTGACACACATGAAAGATGATGCCTATGGAGTTGTCTAAAACTCCATAAACAAAGAAAACACGAGTAAAACACATTTCAAAACACATGAGAGAGTGGGGAAGAAGGGTCACACTCTCTCCAGGTAAAACGATAAAGTCCTCAAAATCCAGCAAAGTTGCTGGGGGTTTCTAAGCTGAAGGGAATTGGCACATTTTTGAGAATTCTCCCTAAAAGGGGGGCACAGTAGTCCTACAGGGCATGGACATCTCCTCTGAGGAGGAGCTTTCTACACTCCGGACCATGTTGCAACAAAAGCTCATCCAGGCCAAGTCGTTTGGGAGGGACCCCGACGAGCGAGATGTCGAGAGTGACGACGAGAACAACTAAGAGAAGGGCATGGGGGATCTGAAGGACCCTACCCCGCTACCACCATCGCTCCTGCTTATGCCGCCTCAGCAACTACCTCAACCCACAGCGGTGGACAATTTTTGGTGGACAATTCTCCAGGCACTACAGACCCTGTGCTCGAAGATCCGGACGTGTTTGCCCCTTCCGCCGGTGGGAGACCCTGCGGCACCTGGGCCATCGGATGAACCCCCGGTCAAGAAGAGGCGAGTTCACCCTCCACCGCCTTGTCACCCTTGGCCTCCCTCCCTTCCGCTGAGGGATGAGACGGACCCAGAGTAACTTGTTCCTTAAAGCACTTCAGCTGTTAGGTTATCGGTCGATTATTTATTATTATTGGTGTGAATAGTCAGAGTGCGTTTTCCAAAACATTTGGAGAGCCTAAACATGTTTGATGCCCCCAGAAACTGGTCACAGTATATGCTGGCCTTGCTTAGTCTTGTGTTCCTTCTCCCTGATGACTGGAATCCAATGCTCTGAGTTCTAAGGGTCCTTGGAGCATGTTTTCCCTTTCTCCAATCCGTGACTGCCCTCTCCCTAAGCACCTCCTCTGGCAGCCATCTTCAGATTTTTACTGCACGGTCAAGTGTTGGGAGTCCTCAAGTTTTGCTCTGTGAGCTATTCTACGTTTTTTTTTTCAATTCTTTTTCGAGAAAGTCCAAATTTTGTCAAAGCCTGTGTGCTCTTTCTCTCCATCAGCCGACAAGCAAGGATCCTTTTGTCAGTGAATTTCAGCTCACCTCAAGGGGAAGGATTGTTAAGTTTTGTCGAAGTTTCCAGGCGGCCATAATGCCTACTCTGTACTCCCGGCCATGTCAAAAGAAAGAGCGAAGCTTCCTTTCCAAGCTCTGCTCCAGCTGCTGACTGTGGAACGTGTTTGTGGAGGATAAACACCTTGAGTGCTTCTACTTTGTTCATCCGGATCACTGTTAGGTAATAATTGGTTTAGTCGTACTGTGTGAGACTACACAACACTTATCTACTTGATATTAGGTAACCCACCTTTTGTTATAGGTCTGTACTACACAAGTTGGTAGTGTGACTGAGCTGCCAGGTCCATCTCCAGAGGGGTAAATGTGAGCTGTATAGCTGTTGTAATGACATTCGTAAATACAGGTAACCAAATAACACTTGCACTCAAGGGTTCAGTAATTTTATTTATCTATTTAACATTAATTTTTAAATAAGCATTTGCCAAAAAGGCAATTCATGTAACAAGGAAAATATACTTTAAAATACTTATCAGGCTCAGCATAAGTTAGTGGATAATCGTTGGATATGCTTCATACACATTTCCTACACCCTGAGGTAACTTCACTCAAAAGGACAGTATTGGCATTTATATACCACACTAGTTATACTTTACAGATTCTGAGGTTAAATAAAGGAAAGGTTTAAGGACGGAAAAAGGTTAAACAGGTTGTCAGTATAGGTGAGGACACTTAAATCTTCCAGTGAAATCTAGACAAGCCTTTCCCAGCAAATAGTCTAAAACAAGTTACCACCTCTGAGGGACTAACAATATCAAAGTCAATGGGCTATAAGCCAAAGTCAATTTGAAGCAGTCTATGGAGCTGAGGCACTTCTTATATACGTCTTGCACAACGTTGGAGAGTTTGTAAAAATCACTTGTTGGGTCACAAGCTGTTAAACCTGTGATAAGCAGAGTAGGAATCAACTCTAAAGGTAAACCACTGCAATTCCCAACTGAGAAAAGCCCAGCTACAAGACAATGAGGTAAGTACCCCAAGTCTAAACAGTACCTCAGGTTTGAAGAAGTGGTCCAGCTGGATTCTGTCCTGTTACAGCGGTGAAAACCCTGTGTCCCTAAGCCTCAGTCGTGGGGACAAGAGGGAGGATGTCTGGAGGGCTCCTGCAGCGGTAGTTTGGAGGTTGTCAGCAGCTACCGGCTCTTTAAGGTGTCGACACTTAGTAAACTGCACCGTTGCGTGTCTCGTAACGGTTGGGCTTACATCACTCCTTGGGTCCTGCACTTTGGTAAGCGGACTTGGGCTCTGGTCGTCCTGTTTCTGCAGTGTCCTTGGGAGACTCCTGGAGCTTCTGGACGGATTTCAGATGTTGCACTTGACTATGGATTTCTCGACCCTTGGCACTCTGTTCTTGCAGCAGTGAAGTAGTATAGCAGGAAGATGGTTCAGTGGAGTTCGTCTCGAGGTTAGTTTGTCCCACTAACCCAAGGGAAGAAGTCGTCCCTTCCGGAGCTTCTCTGGCGAATTGAAAAAGGAGTTTGAGCACAGCAGCAGGGCTTCACCGGGCAATACTAAGGTCCCGGAGGATGCAGCAAGTTTTATTCACGGTTTCTTCGGATATTTCTCCCAGTGGTCGACTCTGCCTCTAGTCCCAAAACCCTCGCCTTTTAAGGAGGTTTCTCCCATTCATGCACGGCCTAGGCTGTAATCACACAGCAAGGTAGCTGTTCTGAAAGGCTAGCCAGTAAGCCAATCGGGACTGGATGTATTAAGGCACTCCTAGAGACAAAGACGGGGGAGTTTAGGGAACTTCCCTCATATCCTACCTTTTCAGACACACAGGAGCCAGAGGCGGGCTTCAGGGCTGAAGCCTGCCATTGGTAAAATGAACCAAGGGCTCAAACCTGTCTCAAAGCACAGAGTAAAACCCAAGGAAGACCTTGCAAATAGAAAATGGCGAAAAAAGACGACCAGGACCATTTTGACAAAATTGTCACCCGTGGGTGCTGTACTGCAGCTGAGGATTCAGCCTGCAGTAGAAAAACATAACGGTAGGAACATTTAAACCACGATTGTCAAATTTAAACCTCGATTTGGACTATAATTTGCATTGTACATCCGCTGGCGGCCTGTACGAAGGCTGTACAAAGGCCCTGTTTGTGCCTGTTCGCGTCATGGAGCCGGCAAGGAGCACTCCAATACAAGTTTTTATAACTGGAGCTGGCATCGGATTAGGAGCTCCTCTCGCCCGCTCTTGCAGCCTCTGCCGCCCCGTCTACCAGAACCTCTGGCACCACGTTCCACCACCATCAAGGTAACTTGCCTCACCGCCATTCCGACACCCTTGCTACCGTCATTGACTCCTTACCAAATTCGTATGAACACTAAGACATTGCCCAAGTGCGCACACCTGCTTTCCCTGCAACTTACTTGTGTACCAAAACAACCCTTTTTGTGCAACTGTAACACCTCTGTATACTAATTAACTTAGCCTATCACACCTGTCTCACATGCGCCCTCTAGAGTAGGTCTGCCTGGTGGGCTGCAACCCACTTTACCTGCTAATCTTCAATTTAGGTGTTCTATGTATTCTAGCCCTCCGCTAAATTTGAACCAGTTGGTGCTCTATGCATTTTAGCCTCACTGCCATATCTCGAAATTAGATGCTGTCCTATGCATTTTAGCCTCATTGCCATATTTCGAATTTAGATGGTGTCCTATGCATTTTAGCCTCATTGCCATATCTCGAATTTAGATGGTGTCCTATGCATTTTAGCCTCATTGCCATATCTCGAATTTAGATGGTGTCCCATACATTTTAGCCTCATTGCCATATTTCGAATTTAGATGCATTTTAGCCTCATTGCCATATTTCGAATTTAGATGCATTTTAGCCTCATTGCCATATTTCGAATTTAGATGATGTCCTATGCATTTTAGCCTCATTGCCATATTTCGAATTTAGATGCATTTTAGCCTCATTGCCATATCTCGAATTTAGATGCATTTTAGCCTCATTGACATATTTCAAATTTAGATGGTAACATTAGTGTAACATTAGAGCATTTCATTTGAATTGTGCAACTTCCATCCCAGGTCCATACTATAATTGCACACTGGTCCAACTGCCGTTAACTAAGCCGATTTCCCCAACCCACCAATACTCACCACTACGAAGAATGTGTCCATCCACTACTAGTTTGTTTGCCTGCATCCTCATTGTCCTAAACATTGCAATTCAGCTTAAGATGGCTCCACATTTAACCAACATGCCTTCACCAACCAGGCACCTTACTTAGACATAAACAACCCTCAGTTACTACCCACCAGTCTCTCACGTACCACCACAGATAGGAACCTAGGATTTAGAGCTAGACTAGCCAAAATGTATGAGCCTCTCGCCCGCTCACTGCCCACTTTACAGAAGTCCATAGAACAGCCGCCTTGATCTAGTTCTTACACTAAAACCTCTAATCCACCCCAGAACTTCATCCCCAGATCCCCGCACAACCTGCCCAGTCAGGGCGCATCTCGAATTAACACAGGACAAACGTCATATAAGTGTTACCAAAAACCCAGCCAACCCTAAAATCAAGGGAGCCCTGATCAATGCCAGATCATTAGTAGTTCACGCCACAGAAATCGCAGACCTGATCCTTAAAGAAGCTCTCGATGTCCTTGCTATTACTGAGACTTGGCTACACCCTGCAGCAGGCCCCATGCTCATGCTAGCAGTCCCAGATAACTATTCCATCCTGAGGCAAGATCGCCCCAACTCCAGAGGAGGGGGTGTCGCCATTATACACAAATGTAGTCTGTCTATGAGACTAGCAACTCCCACCAATGTCCTCTCTTGCGAAACACTGTCAAAGTCCCACTTACTAATACCCAAACCCTCAATATCCATTTGGTTTACCGCCCGCCAGGCCGCATCGGCACCTTTGATGAAGACCTCAACGCCATTCTATCCAGCAATCTCAAAAGCTCTTCTCAAGTTCTCACCCTGGGGGACTTTAACATGGGCTACAATGACCCGGCAGACCAAACAGCCAGCACTGTAGTTACCACTCTTGCTGAACTACGCTTTGCGCAAAGAAGTATGGCACCCACCCATTCGAAAGGTAGAATACTTGATTGGGTGGCCGACCACAACTGCTTAGCGAACATCACAAATATTTCACCACTAGTCTGGACAGACCCCCACCTCCGCCCATCACCACGCCCCCCCCCCCTACTCTCACCAGAAACAAGAAGAACATTACACCAGAAAGACTCATCCCGAATTTACTCCCCACACTCCCGACAACTTCGATCCAGAGATCCTGGTTGAAGAATACAACAAGGTCTTGGCTACCTCGTTGGACCTCATCGCTCCACTTACACTCAGACCTAGTAAACCGAAAATCCACCTTTACAAATGGTACACAACATTCCTCAAAAACCTAAGGCAACAAAAAAGAAACTGCAATGCTACCTGTAAAAATCCCCCTCAGCCGCAAACAAACTCAAACTTTCCAAACTAGCCGCACTTTATAAAAAAGAAATCTACCTGGCTAAACGAACCTCCTTTGACTCTCGCGTATCCCAAGCTAAATCTAATATGAAAGAACTCTTCTCTATACTTAAAGAAGTAGAAACCCCTATACTACCCCCTGATATTTGCACCAAAGTTAAAAACTGGCGCTTAGAAATTCAAAATGCCTTGGCAAATAAGATCGTGACCCTTCAAAGCAAAATTTCAAGCAAAAAAGCTGCCCTAAAAGACACTCTCCCATCCAAAATTCCGGATAAGTGCATGGCCACAGATCTTGCCCGCTTCAAGTTGTATAAAGTCAATACTCTAGACGTAGAAAAAATTATCATGTCTTTTGAAACCTTCCAATTGCCAGGGAGATTTGTGCCCAGCACAGCTCATCAAAGATGCCGCCCGCGACCTTTCACCCTTCATCACTAAACTGATCATTGCCTCATTTACCACCGGCTCCATCCCCACCAATTTAAAACAATCCTGGGTACTTCCATTACTAAAAAAAAACTACTCTTGACCCAGCCATACCCACAAATTACCGACCCATAACGACTGTTCCCTCCCTACTAAAAATCCTAGACAAGGTCGTCTATGTACAAGTACAGAAGCACCTGGAAGAACGAACACCACCTCTTAGGATCCAGACAATCAGGGTTCCGCCCTCAACACGGGACTGAAACTGCACTCATCGACCTGAAAGCTCAGATTGATACACTCTGGGACAAAGGGCAAGTTGCCTTGCTCCTCCTCCTTGACTTATTTGCAGCTTTCGACTTGGTCGACCATTCTGTCCTATGCTCACACCTTCAGCAGCACACTTCTCTCCTGAGGCCATTACATGGATCACCTCATTCCTTAACGGAAGAACTATGAGGGTCTTCTCTCCCACTGCTGCAGCAGACCCTATACCCATCACCTGTGGTGTCCCACAGGGCTCCTGCGTCTCCCCCACATGGTACAACATATTTACCAACCACCTTTTCGATGATTTGGATCATCTCAGTATCACCTACACTAATTACGCAGATGATACCCAGATCCTCCTGCTTTCTGGAGATTATGGAAAGGATTTGGCCTTGCTAAATAGGGTGTACATCATCATTCAGGCATGGATGGCCACTCATGGACTATGCCTGAATGATGCGAAAACGGAGCTTATCATCCTGGGTACTACGTCCAGTTTAAAGACTCAGCCCGGTCTACAACTCCTTCATGATAGATGGGAACAATATCAAAGTTGGACAGGAGGTCAAAATATAAGGATTCTACTTGGATTCTAACCTTTCCTTCAAAAGACAACAGAGTTCCCTGGCATCCTCATCTGCATACACGTGCAAATTAATCCGTTCAGCCAAACCATTTGTCAGACACTAGCTGCTTCACATTTGCTAGAGCCCTTATACTGTCCCGCCTTGCCTACTGTAACGCCCTTTACCTGGGAACCTCCAAGGCTACCACCAACAAGTTGCAAACCCTCCAGAACAACGCCCTGAGAGCAGCCCTAGGCATCCCCAGAAGAGAGCACATTTCAGGAATCAGCCAACAGAACTGGCTCTCCACTAGAGACAAAATTCTCCTAAAAACATCACTTTCCTACAAATCACTTACCAATGCCGCCCCGATCTACTTTATTAACAGATTCCATAGACAAGCTTCCTCGAGACCCCTCAGAACTGCATACAAAGACTGCCTCTCTGTCCCAAACTTCAAACTTGCCACTATAGGAGGCAACAGCTTCCTGGTAAAAGCAGCCAAACTATGGAACTCTTTGCCTCCCAACCTTAGAGTAGACATGCCCTACCTGAATTTCCTTTCCAAGGTAGTTTCATGGCTGAAATGGAAGGACCACCAAGATAGCAAAGTGTCAAGGCTATCCCTTCATGCTATCCGCACACTTTGTAACCACGTGTGCCCACTTTGTACTCTTGTATATACTGCCTGTTTTCCTATTATGCTTTGTATACACTCCCTTTGCCAATATGTACATTTTATACTTTGTAACTAAGCTTTGCATATTCTTGTAAATGCTGCGCCCTCATACCCCTGGGTATATCTGTGCATTATAAATAATAAAACAAACAAAAGGCCACAAGTCATTTAAAGTAGTGAGGGTAACACAAAAATATTACATGAGAATGTAGGATAAGGAGCTACTAGGTAACTCCCCAGCACTCCACGTAAGATGGTGTGCGCAGGCCCTACAAAGAAAAAAAGGGAGTTAAAGTCAATTTCACTTTACTATTCTTGGGGACTATAGTTCACACAAGAAAAGGTACCTTATGAGAAATCTAAAGGACATCTATTTGGAACTGCACTGAAGGTGCCATGTGTCACCATACAAAAAGTAGATGCTTATGCAGTTTGTGAGACTCCAAAAACAGTGGAAACACATGATCCCAATCAGGTCAAAACGCATGAGTGAGAAAAAGGTCCCACTCACTCCAGGGTTAAATTTAAAAGTCCTAAAGTCCAGCAAAAGAGCTCGGGATCTCCAAGTTTGATGGGAATTGGCATAGAAATGACAATTCTTGTTAACTACAACAGAGATTGTGAAATCTGCCTTTGGTTCTCCAAGAGACCCATGAAGGATCGACCCTGGAGACTGGCGGTGTGTCTCAGCGCCAAGGCCTCTGCCCTGTGCCCCAAACAGGGGCATGCCTCACCCAGGACTGGCCGGTCCAAGGAGCGTGCTTCTACGTCCTTTGAAGGTGCTCCATCCGTGGGGGCCCAAGACCAGGCCAAGCACCGCAAGTCTGTTTCCTTCGGGGTCGTTGTGCAGACGGGTCCTGCGATGGACCGGGCACCATCAAACTCACGGTCTGCCCCCAACTCCAGCCATTGATTCACGCTCCTCCTCAAAAATGGATTTTCCTGGCTAAGCTGTTAGAGAAGCTAAGGGCTGGGGAGAAGGTGGTCGACCTGCTCAAGAAGACCCAGGCGGCGCAAGAGAAGTCTTCATCAACGATTGAGCCGGTGGCGGCTACTCTCACGAAGGTGAAAGGGGCTGACCCTGTGAAGGTAACCCCTCCTGCGCCCAAGGTGTCCCTTCCTCAGAGGCGGGAAGCCTTCACTGTGACGGTGGCAAAGACTGCTGGCACAGCAGAGATGAGGATCTGTCTCTGACCCCTCTGAGTCCAAAAGGGGGGGGAGGGGCGCAAGGAAGTTCCAGGCTGTGCCCCAGGCCATGGAAGTTTTGTCCACGGATGACTAGGACCTGGAGTCCCTACACATGGTCCAATAGGGCGTGGATGGCGACGACAGTGTGGGGCCTAGTGTTCCAATCACGCCAGCTCCACCGAAGGATTTATCCCTGAACATCCTATCGACCCTGACATTGGCTAGGGGCAGTATGACCCAGAGGACAGTGATTGTTTAGAGGAGAAATACAGTTTGTAAGTGAAACTGTTTTTTCTTTTACAGAGGATTCCCGGCCTGACAATGGGGAATATTCATGAGCATGCAAATCCATTCCAGACCCATGCTGGAGAACAAGTTACAGGTAAGTTCCTTTTCTCACTTCCCCCCCAGAAGCACACAGTCTCCAGAGCTCTAGTCCTCTCTAGGCTGGACTATTGCAACATCCTCTTTTGAATGGATTCTGTCCTCCCACATATTCCTCATCTATGATGGTAGTATCTCGCCAGCTTCGCTTCTTCTGAATTTTTTTTTCTAGCAGAGGGCGCTGTGCAGGAGGTTGTGGCGTCGATGTCCCTCGAGGGCCGCTGTTGAGTGTTGACGTCACCAGTGGTACAAATAGCTCGTGCCGCGCCCATTGGCTTTAGTTACCTTTTCTTTTTCTGAGCTTCACAGAGTCAACGCCGCGCTTTGTTTTTTTTATCCTAGAGAAAGAATGTCCTCTTCATCTTCCCATTCAACCCCCAAGTCTGGTTTCAAAGTGTCATGACTGTGTGGCAAAAATGTCCATCACAGACCCTCACCATGTTTGCCTTTGGTGTCTGTGTAAAGACCATCGAACCGACGACTGCGGCTCCTGTCAGTCTATGACTGTAAAAGCTGTTCACGAACGAAAAGGTAAATTGGCGGTGGGGCAGGAAGCATTGAAGGGCTCTTCAAAGAAATACCACTCATCTAAGAAGTCGAAGAAAAGACATCACAGGTCTCCCTCTTCGTCGTCAGACACAATGCCCGACTAGGTCGGATTCCCCCTGCAAGTGGCATGCTTTCAGGGTGGAAATGATGCAGATCTTTGAGAACGCAGCCTCAACCCCCTCAAAAGAGTCGAACCCCGGTTGTTCCTTTGGACGACGCAGGCAGGTCAAGAACTACTTAGGCAAGTAGTACATCGGAGACTAGACATTCTCGACCCGACACCAAGGCGTCAAAGGCTTTGACCCGGGAATAGTCGATCCCCGGGTTCCTTCGAAGAAACTTAAAACTTCGACTATAGACTACTTCCACGCCATTGGCACTGATTTCTTTGACGCCGAAGTCAAAGGCATCTCATCAGAAGAGGCCACCAGCTATTTCACTGCCCCCAGGAGCTGCAGTCCGTTCACCGCAGCATAGGTGAGTATCGGAGCTCATCCCTACGCAATCGAAGTAGATTGCTACAACTACGGAGCCCCAACGCTGCTCCTGGCTTGAAACCGCCAGAATCCACGCGGCAGTAGACCTGCCTGCTTTATTCCCGACATCCACACGGCTCTCGAATGGCCCCCTTCAGGGCATGGCTAGCGTCTAGTTGCTAAGCAATGCTTGCCCATTTAGAGCCAGGCACATCCGCCGGCAAGGCGGATCTCGACCCTCCATCGCAAAGTCCCGCAGTAACAAGGCCCTGTTTTTTTGTGCCTGTTTTCGCATGGGAGTGCAATGCTGCGACCCTCGCTAGGCCTGTGGCCTAAAGGTAGGTTAACGCCTAACACTCGTCATGCGACTAATGCATTAGTTGAACCTTATTTTACTCCTGCATTTCCTCAATACGGCATGACCGTACGCCTCTGCCACATGAACCGCATAACCAAACATCTGTACTCTGATAAGCTACCTTTCAGCTCCTGACATTTGGCAGACCTGCGAAGCGGGCACTGCCACACAATCAGTAATTCTGCTACTTCATGGCAACACTATTCACTGTCGGCATTAACTTTTATTGTGCCGCGAACAACTGTGAGGTGAATAACGATGCGTTCACATCAAGGATGTACTAGATCAGGAGGGACACCCTCATCGGCACACCGTACTATTACTTGCTAAAATCTCACTGGCAAATCTACGCAATTTCTACGATTATCTTACTAATAAGTGTATCGACTTGCTTACCTACAATCAATGCTGACTTTCGCCTTCGTTGTAAATCAATTTGGCAAAACGTCCAATGTTAACTGCAATCCTCTTGCCTGATTGCCTAAACTGTACCACCCACATAGTTTGGTTCAAGGTGCAAGTTGCCTTAAAAAGTTGCCCTGATCTGCAACCCTTTAGACTTGCGGATCTCCCACACCTAGTGTGCCACCTGACTCTGCTTGCTGATGTTAATTGATGTCCTCTGATTTACCATTCTGACACCTCCACTAATATACTTGTATTGTGTATTATATTGTGCATGTGTACTGTATTGTCTGACCAGTAGTGTGCATTGCATTAGAAAAGACTCACTGCCGACTTTCATACTGAAAACCAGAAGTATCGACCTGACTAACCTTGATTTAAACTTGTGTTGCCTATGACTATCCTGCCTTGCTTAAACATGCCCATGTTGAACTAGCCTACTCTTGTTTCATTCATGATCTCCCTATGTCAAACTAGCCCAATTGGCTTACATATACTTATGCTGGACTAGCCAACCTCTGACTTTAACACATTTTATGCATCTATATACATTTATGTGCCCTAAAATGACCCAGGCAACCTCTCTACGGTGCCTTACGTTACCACTAATCTATTTAAGCATGGCACGCTCTAAACATGCACCTTGCCCCACCTCGGACAGAAATACTCTACTTCGAGCTAGATTACCATGCCCCTACAAACCGAAAGCCCCCTGGAACAAGGACTCTAATGCCCAGTACAAAATAACTACCCCACTACTTGAGCCAGTCCCAGACCAACCACATCCCATGACAACACTAACTAACCAACCTAAACTAATTCCAATGAAACTCCAGCGTATACCTGACGTTACCACAGTATCTGGATCCCTGATCAATGCCAGATCATTAGTGGCCCATGCAACAGAAATAGCTGACATTAGATCTTCCAATGACCTCGACCTCCCAGCAGTCATGTAATCTTGGCTGCACGAAGCAGCCGGCCCAGCACTCTCCCTAGCTATACCAGATAACTACCAACTAATTAGAATGGACAGGCCCAAAGGCAGAGGTGGCGGTCTGGCCATTGTAGCGAGAAACAGCCTTGCTCTGAGACAGTGAACGCTACACTCACTTCATTCATGTAAACTACTCACCGCCAAACTGCCCATCTCTAACTGCAGCATACTCTTAATTTACCTAATTTACAGGCCTCCAGGCCCAATCGGCACTTTCGAGGTGGATCTATCTAGCCTTCCAGCCAATAACATTAAAGACTCCTCGCAGCTACTAATGATAGGCGACCTGAACCTAGGTCTCAACGATCTCAAGGACAAACCAAGAGTACAAAAAAGAAATTAGAATCCTTATGGCAACACTCCCCTACCGACGAAAACAAACTGCAACTTAAACTCTTTACTAACAATTTATAAAAAAGAAATCTTACGCACCAAAAAGCCTATTCAACGAAAGAATGTCCAACGCCAGCTCCAACACCAAGGAACTGTTCTCTGTGCTTAGGGAATTGGAATCTCCTATACCTCCCTCCGACAACATACCTAAAGACAAACAATGGTGCACTAGCATACAGAATGCCCTAGCCAACAAAATAACTACTCTTCAAATTAAAATTGCCAAAAAAAAGCCTCCTTGTCCCCTAGCATAACATCACCTAGAAACCCCACTAAAAGTACGCCCGGCCTAATTCAAATTCACCAAAGTATCCATCCAGGAAACGGAAAAAATGACGCATCCCTGAAGCCCTCTAATTTCAAGGGCGACAACTGCCTGGCCCAATTAATCAAAGATGCTGCAAGGGATGTAGCCCCTTACTACTAAGGTAATCAGCGCCTCCTTCTCCACTAACACTGTTCTGAGTAACCTAAAAGAATCTTGGGTTTTACCCCTCCTTAAAAAACATACATTAGACCCCACTATCCCTACCAACTACAGACCTATTACCACAGTACCTTTCCATCTCAAGATAATAAAGTAGCCTATCTACAAATCCAGGACTATCTTGAAACTAACCAGCTGCTAGGCTCCAGCCAATCTGGGTTTCGACCACAACCCGGTACAGGGACAGCCTTAATCGACCTAAAAACACAAATTGTTGAAATTAACGACAGAGGAAACACTGCCATGCTGCTCCTCCTTGACTTGTTGGCAGCCTTTGACTTGGTGGATCACGCAGTCCTATGCGAACACCTGGCATTGGCTGCCCACTTCTCAAGCGAAGCCATAGCTTGGGTCCAGTCATTCCTGGACAATAGAAGAATTCAAGTTTTCTCTACATAGTCTTCAGCCGACCCCATCAAAACAGCATGCAGTGTTCCTCAAGGTTCTTGCGTCTCCAACTATGTATAACATATTTACCAAGCCCCTATTCGACAAATTGGACAGACTGGGTGTCACCTATACTAATTACGCAGACGACACCCAGATCCTCATTCCCCTTTCGGGCAACTTTGTCTCTGATACGGACTTGGTAAATTACACTTCTCCAGCATTGGATCTTTCATGGATTCACATGCTTTGAATATTCCCCGTCGTCAGGCTGGGAATCCCCGGTACATTATATAGACCCTTTCCCGTAGGAAAACTTTTTCGACGCTTATGCGTCCTATCCACCTCGTTTTGTATCATGCGTGCCCGTGCCGTCAGGACGTCATGATATAAATACAGGCCCCGCCCCCGCGCTCCCTCAGATTTCAACCGTCTTTCAAAGCAGTGGGATCTTCGTGTTACTACTAGTGATAACTAGATTGTTTTTTTGTCTGTTTCGCGTAAGCGAAGTTCAAATCTGGAGAATTATGTCTGGAAAGGCGTTATTTCGCCCATGTGCAACCTGTGGCCTCAAAAAGGTTTATGAAGGAGACGGCCACATGGACTGTATCTACTGTCTCCACCCGCACCACACGGCGGATACATGTGAGATATGCCAGGGTTTCTCCCAAAAAACCCTTAAGGACCGTAAAAGAAGGCTGGTCGACTGGCTTAATGACGGAGCGGGTGCCTACCCGGCTTCGGAAGTTGGCTCCACGGCCTCCAGGAGCAAGTCGGAGCCTCCATCGAAGAAGGTGCGGCCAGCAGAAATTCGCCCTGAGGACAAGCATAAGGGGAAACATGCTGGATCCTCCTCATCTCATAAAAAGCCCTCCTCCTCCTCATCATCTAAGACGGAGAGGCTGGCGCTGTCTAAATCCTCCTCAGGGGACCGTCCCAGGTCTTCCGTGAGTCGAGAAGCTTCAGCCGGGAAGTCGGCATCAAAATCGACAACGAAGTCTAAAGGCTCGACGACGACGACTTCCTCGTCGACCTCGGTGTCATTGACGATGCCTATTACCGTTCAAGCAGCAGCGGTTGGGATTCCTTCGTCGACGGAAACTCAGTCTATGGCTTGGCTGCCTGAGGTCTATGACCCGATCCCCCCTGAGGTCTTACTGCAGCCAGACACGGCCTGCTCGGCGGAAGGGGAAGGTGACATGGTTCTGCAGCCATTGGATTTAGGCTTACGGCCTTCCACGTCGACGACGACGGCGACGAGTGCGAGCGGGGGTATGGTACCTATATCATCCACGTTGCTGAACCCCCAGACAGTTTTGTCTCTGGATGTGCTTAATACTCTTCAGAAGCTACTACAGCGGCTGGATACCCAGTTCCCTCAACCTGGGACGTCATCGTCACTTCTGTCTGTACCTTCCGTCGACGAGCAAACTTGTACGGCTCGCTCGTCGACGAATCACCCATCGGCTCCCCAGGCGGTAAAAGATCGTCCTCGAGCTCAGGAGGAGGGTGAGTTGTCGGAGTCCGACTCTATACATGATGACTCTGGGTCAGACATCTCCCTGTCACCGTCGAGGGACCCGACATGGAATTCGGATGTAGAATTGGAGTCTACGAGGAGCCAGACACAGCCATCTCCCCCTGATGATGTGGGAGCCTTCCATGCAATGATGGGGAAAGCGTGTTCCGAATTCGGCTTGATTCCTGAGGAGCAGAGGAAAGACTGTTTCCTTTTTGACCATATGGGTCAAAGGAGAAAATCGGTATTTGCCATCCCAATCCTTGACCACGTGTGGCAAGAAGGTCTCAAAACGATGCGCCATCCGTTCTCGGAACCAGCCATAAAGGGACGGATCGAGAAAAAGTTTAAAGCTCCGGAGTCCACTCCAAAATGTCTAACATCACAGCCTTTGTCTGACTCGGTGGTGTCGGCGGCAGCAGCTAGGAAGGCCAGGGTCCAGCAAAAATGTTCAACGCCACCGGAAAGCGAGGCTAGGAGGCAGGACGCATTTGGAAAGAAGGTGCTCTCGGTCGGAGCGACGACAGTAAGAGCAGCCAATTCCTTAGCGATCGTGTCACGATATGATAGGGAAATGTGGCACAAATTAGCCCCTATCCTAGAACACCTGCCAGACGAACACCGAAAAGCAGCTATGTTACTGGTGCGGGACGGCGAGGAGGCCTCGAACCACGCTATTAATATCGCAGTGGACCTAGCAGAGTCTGGTTTCAAACAAATCAACCATGGAGTAGTGCTTCGTCGACAAGCGTGGCTCAAATGTACTACTTTCCGTCCTGAAGTACAGTACAAAGTCCTGGACATGCCATGCGAAGGGGAGCACCTGTTTGGCGAAAAGGTTGATGAAGCGCTGAAAGGGATGAAAGAAGACACGGATACTGCTAGGTCCCTCGGCGCCCTTCAAACGGGTAGAAATTTTCGCTCTTTTCGCCCTTTCAGAGGTGCTTCTGGAAACTCCCGCTTTGGAGCCTCGAGGGACCGTGGATTTAACAGGCCCTCGTACTCTTCACAAGGGTTCAGACGAGCGTCCCAGTCGGCACGTGGAAGCAGGGACTATCAAGCCTCCAGGCGGCGAGGCTCAGGTCCGTCGTCAACGAAGAACAAGCAAACCAGCAACCAATGACGGCCTTCGGAACGTCCTGGGGGGTCGAGTCTCTCATCACTTCGACCGATGGAAATGCATCACCAAAGATCGATGGGTCCTAGACACGATTCGCATGGGTCATGCGCTGCAATTCAAAGACAAGCCTCCGCGTCTTCCTCCTTTATTCTCGACACAGCCCCACCTCCAAATCCTACGACAAGAGGCGGAGCTTATGTTGCGAAAAGGGGCGGTAGAGAGAGTTCCTGTGGCACAGGAAGGCCAAGGAGTTTATTCCAGGTTCTTTGTTGTCAAAAAGCCAAACGGCAAATGGAGGCCCATTCTCGACCTGAGGGTACTCAACAAGTGGCTAAAGAGCCAAAAATTCAAAATGCTAAAACTCCAAGAGGTTATCAGATCGGTGCAACCCATGGACTATCTCTCTTCACTAGACCTTCAGGATGCTTATTTTCACATCCCAATACGCCCACGACACAGGAGATATTTAAGATTCGTCGTCGGGAGAAAGCATTTTCAGTTCAAGGTCCTCCCGTTCGGGCTCAAGTCCTCCCCCAGGACGTTCACCAAGTGCTTGGCCCCTATAGCGGCCCATTTAAGGAAGGATGGTCATCATGTCTATCCATATCTAGACGACTGGCTAATCAGAGGGTCATCCAAGGAACAAACACGAGACAGTCTACGAGCCACAATGTCCATCTTACAGGAACTGGGCTTCGCAATAAACTTCAACAAGTCCTCAGTAGAGCCTTCGAGGACCTTGGTCTTTCTAGGAGCGGAGTTTCATACGCACACAAGCCTGGTGAAACCATCCAGCGAAAGAATTCGGAAACTTCAAAACAAGGCGTCGGAATGGAGCGGCGGTACCAGAGTCTCTGTGCGCAAGTACATGTCCCTGCTAGGGACCATGTCGTCCTGCATTCCGTTAATAAACAACTGCCGTCTGTTTATGAGGCCTTGCCAGGAATTTCTAGCGGACCGTTGGGCACAGAGCAGAGGTCGCTGGTCCGACAGACTGGTCGTCGACGAACAACTAGTTCAAGCACTCGGCTGGTGGAAAGTGTCTACTCACCTAACGAGAGGGATGCCTCTACTGGAACCAGAGTTCCAAAAGACGGTGGTGACGGATGCATCGCTGAGCGGATGGGGAGCTCATCTGGATATGTTACAGGTACAAGGCCAGTGGTCTTTGCAGGAGTCCTCCCTGCATATCAACCTGCTAGAACTGAGAGCAGTGCGATGGGCTCTGAAGTCTTTTCTTCCGCAACTGAGGGACTCGGTGGTGCGTGTCATGACGGACAACACCACTACGATGTTCTACTTGAGGAAACAAGGAGGGACACGTTCCAGGTCCCTATCGACAGAGGCACAGAAAATCTGGCATTGGGCCCTTCAACACAACATACAAATCTTAGCATTTCACCTACCAGGAGTGAAAAACGTGGAAGCCGATGCCCTCAGCAGAGAAATGAACGAAGTTCACGAATGGGTGCTGAACGACCAACAACTTCAACAAGTATTCAAGGAATGGGGACACCCTTCCATAGACCTGTTTGCAACGAAGAACAACAAGAAATGCCATCAGTACGCAAGCAGATGGCCTCAGCAGGGCTCACTGGGGGATGCGTTCTCATTCCCATGGACGAACAAATTCCTGTACGCATTTCCTCCTTTTCCCCTTGTCAGGAGGACGTTGCAATGGATCCTCAGGTACCCATGTCGGGTAATTCTGGTGGCCCCATACTGGGCCAGACAAGTGTGGTTTTCAGACCTACTACACTTAGCGGCGGCGGAACCGATGAGATTCCAGAAGACCCCCGACCTTCTGTCTCGACAGGAGGGTGTCGTTTGGCATCACGACCCGGACAGCCTCAAGTTGACGGCCTGGCTCCTGACTTCGCCGAATTTGGTCGGCTAACGATTCCGGAGGACTGTCGACGTATCCTGCAAGCGGCAAGAGCACCTTCCACAAACGCCTCATACGCGTACAAATGGAAAAGGTTCTGTCAATGGTGTGAGGATCAACCAGGTTTGGCCCCGCAATCGATTAGGCCGGAACAGCTCCTTCCATACTTGCTGTTATTAGCTCAAATGGGCCTGTCGGTGTCGTCAATAAAAGTACACCTAGCAGCCATTTCCAGGTTTACTCGTCGACGGCACTCGGCACCATTGTTCAGCGACCGCCTGATTAAGCACTTCCTTAAAGGCCTCTTTCGGAGTTTCCCTCCAGAGAAGAAATTTCCACCGGAGTGGAGCCTCAATCTGATCTTAACGTCTCTTATGAAACCTCCGTTTGAGCCAATGTCATCATCGTCTCTGAAGTTTCTGTCGTGGAAATTGGCCTTCCTGGTGGCCATCACTTCAGCCCGACGTATCTCAGAAGTTCAGGCTCTAATGGTGGACCCACCATACTTACGATTTTTCAAGACCAAGGTAGTCCTAGCCACTAACCCACAGTTCATACCAAAAGCTCCTTCGGTGTTTCATAAACACTCTTCTATCGTGTTGCCTACGTTTTTTCCGGAGCCATGCTCGGGAGCGGAGCGCATGCTACACACATTGGATGTAAAAAGGGCTCTCAAGTTTTATCTTCATCGTACGCAACCGTTCAGAGAAACGAGACAGCTGTTTGTGGCCTATGGGTTGGGTGCTAGAGGAAAAGCCATTTCAAAGCAAGGACTTTCAAGATGGGTGTCATCTACCATCTCGTACTGCCATTCCAAGGCAGGGAAGCCTCTTCTACGACGGCCAAGAGCTCATTCAACTAGAGCAGCGGCATCGTCGACGGCACTGTGGGCCGGAGTCCCTCTAGGGGACATCTGCATGGCGGCTACCTGGGCGACTACACACACCTTTACCCGCCATTACTGCCTGTCGCAGCAACATGCCGAAGACACCCGGATGGGACAGGCGGTGCTTCGACACCTATTCCAGTAAGGTAAGCCCCGGCTGCGGGGTGGCATCCTGTGGAATTTATGACTGTATGTGGTCCGTTTTTTCCCTATGTAAACTATTACTGATGTATACATAATCTTAGGGAACGGCCTTTTGCGAAGAATGTATAGGGGTTTGCATGCACACCTCCTCTTGGGGGTAGTACTGCTATGTAATCTATTCAAAGCATGTGAATCCATGAAAGATCCAATGCTGGAGAAGGGAATAGTTTCTTACCTGTAACTCCATTTCTCCAGCATTGGTATCTTTCATGGATTCACATGCGCCCACCTGCCTCCCCTGATCATGCAAACCGGTTCCCCCACTACTTTGGGGGCCGAAATCTGAGGGAGCGCGGGGGCGGGGCCTGTATTTATATCATGACGTCCTGACGGCACGGGCACGCATGATACAAAACGAGGTGGATAGGACGCATAAGCGTCGAAAAAGTTTTCCTACGGGAAAGGGTCTATATAATGTACCGGGGATTCCCAGCCTGACGACGGGGAATATTCAAAGCATGTGAATCCATGAAAGATACCAATGCTGGAGAAATGGAGTTACAGGTAAGAAACTATTCCCATCCTCTTTCAGGTATGGATGGCAACCCATGGCCTCTGCCTGAATGACGACAAAACGGAGATCCTGCACATCTGATCCGCAGCGAACTTAAAAAAACTCAATCCCAACTACTTTGCGTTTAACATTGACAGCAACACAATTACAGTAGCCAAAGAGATGAAAACGCTTGGATTTTACCTTGACTCTACCTTGACCCTGAAGAAACGGGCAAACTCTCTAGCATCTTCTGCCGCCTATACTTGCAAACTTATTAGGGCATGCCGAGCTTTCCTAACACAAGCCAGCTGTATGATCCTCGCCAACGCCCTTATGCTCTCTAGATTAGACTACTGCAACGCCTTATACCTGGAAGCCAGTAAATACATTATCAACAAAATTCAGATACTGCAAAATAACGCCCTTAGGACAGCCCTAAACGTACCCACTAGAGAACCCGTTTCTAACAAGAGAAGAGAACACCACTGGCTAAAACTCAGAGACAGGATTTCACTTAAAACGGCCTCACTAACTTTTAAGTGCCTCAATAATGCAGCTCCCCCCTACCTCGCTGAGAGAATAATCAGAAAAATGTCATCCCGTCCCTCCAGAGCTTCCTACTCCCACTGTCTACAGATAACCTAGATTCAGGCAAAAAAAACAAAAATGGTGGATGTAGCTTCCCAGTCAAGGCTGCCCAGTACTGGAACGCACTCCCACTTGACCTTAGGATAGATCAATCCTATTACAGCCGTTAGGCAGAATCCTGTACAGTGCCCTTAGGGACCACTACACACAATTAAGACTGCAAGTGGTAATAGGTCACCTTTGGTACAAGCCTGTACTACTATGTTAAAGTGGTAGCAGTAGCCCAGCAGCCAGGCTTATCTCAAGAGTATATGAGCAGTAGCAGAGATTTCACAAAGGGACCACAATTACTGTGACTCAAGCAAACACTGACTCAAGGTTTCAGGTAGAAAAATAAAAGAACATTTATTTTTAAACCATCTGTAAAACACAACTTCTATAAATTCAAAACCACACGTAACATGCACTACACACAATTCTCTTGGCACAGAATAACTCCAGGTAAGTACCTTATGTTTTGGCGGACCAGTGTTGCGAGACAAAAGACGTTACCGGGAATACGTATGCGATCACTTTTTGACAGTTTGATCGTATTAAAGAAACTCGTATCCGCGGCAAGAAATGTTACTGGGGCAAAACACACTTGGCACCTGGGCTAACCAGAGAGAGTTGGGGGAGGGGGGGGGCAAAAATCATAGGCAATACTTTTGTCAAGGCAGACAGAATCCGAGAACACTTGCTGACAGAAATACACAAGTCAAAAGGCCGGAGCCAGTGTCGAGTGGAATCGGGTTCCTGTTCTCAAGGATCACACTGTCAGTACAAGATTCAACGTTTCCAGGAGTACTTGATATTGTCAACAGAGGAAGCAAAAGTTATAAGAGGGAAGGAAGACCAGGGCAGGCCTTGGATGAGGAGAAAAGGGGTTCACCCTAGTTCCTCGAAAGCAGAACACAGTACCTTATTCAAGGAAGAAGCTGGTGCCATGGCAGTTGTTCCTGGTAGTTTCCTGCAGACCCACTGTTCCTGGAGCTTCGGTCGTGGAGACGAGAAGGGCGACGTCTGGAGGGGTCTGCACCATGCAGGGATGAGGCCAGCAGCAGCGACAGAATAAAAGGTGCGCTCCTTTAAAACAAGAGAGGCTCTTCAGATGGCTATCCGGACCACTAAAGCAGGGTGCAGCGATTTCGACCATCTGGCTGGAAGATGAGCTGGTTGACCCCACCAGGCTCAAGGGAAGAAGACTCAGGACTGGATCTTCTCTGGTCGTCGGGGTTAATAGCTCAGGACTGCAGCAGGGCTTCACCGGGATGGGGTAGTTGCAGCAGCCGTTTTCTCCGCTTCTCTTCGGTTCCTTGTAGTTCCAGTGGCGACTGACTTCCAGCCCAAGAGTCCTGCCTGTTATGCGAAAATCCCCCATTCACACAGCCTGGCTGTCAATTGCGCAGCAGGGGGTGTTTGTCCAGCCCAGAAAACCACCTCAGCCAATCATGGCAAAGTGCGACTTGTGTTTCCTAGGATACCCTGTGCAGGGGGTGACTACACCCCTCCCTCACATTCAGCCCACCTAGACACCGAGGTGCCCAGATGAGGGCTTCTTGGCAGAAGCCTGTCAAAAGATGGTGAACAAATAAGGGAAACCTGGTTTGCCGCGCATAGTAAAACACAAGAAGAACTTTAACAAAAAGAAATGGGACTAAACCCGACGGGAGCAAAAAGAAAAAGTATTTGGTCAAGCGGGTTTATGTTCGAGGCTAATATAATAGCCTAAAACAATACCACGTTTATATAGTATAATTGCGGTAGAAAAGTTAGGGTAGATACTACTGCCACCAGCCAAGTCTAAATGTTAAAAGAGCAAAACAAAGCTCAGAGAGGCACAGACAACAAGGGGTCGGATTTAACCCTTTTCAGTACTCCATGTAAGATGGGATGTACTGGGTCTGTAGTTAAAAGTGACTATGTAAAGTTAATGGCATCTTTACCTGTTTCTGGGGGACAGTAGTCAGCCCCAGAAAAAGGAGTCATTGGGAAGTCTTAGAGACAACCCTGTGTTACTGCACTGAAGGTGCTGTGTAACGCACACAAGAAGTTGGGCTCATGGAGTGGTGTGCTCCAGAGTCCAAGATCACTCAAGTTGAAATGCACATGACAAAACACAGGTAAGAGTGGGAAAAAGAGGCACACTCTTACCAAGTGGAAAAATTAAACTCCAGAAATCCAGCAAAGCTGCTGGGGACTCACTAGGTGAGGGAAATTAGCCATAGAAAGAGAATTCTTCCTAACAGGTTTAGGCAAAAAATTCTCAAACGGCTACACTCCAATGACCTCCACGACTCACTGACGCACCCCATACCAGCTAGCCGCTGAATCCACTCTGACTCACTACCAGTTACCCTTCCACGTGGGTGTATCTGGCCCTTTTTGTATATATTTATGTACATTCTTTATTAGATGTGTCAAATGTGTATGTAAATGTATAATGTAATTCTTGATGTACACCTTTAACGATGTAAATGCTTAATGCAACTCTCGTATGTATACCACTGTAACTAAGCTTGAAGTATCCTTACAACTTGTACTATGTTGCGCCCAGTTACCTATCGGTCCGGTGTGCACTACAAATAAACAAACGGGGCTGACGAAAGCTCGGAGAAGCTGCTGACGTCCAGGGCAGCGGTTAAGTCTCTTAGCGCCTCCATTCAGCAACCTCGGCAACCTTATTCAGGCTAGTCTTCCTGAAGAGGTTGTTCTTTTCGTTACTACTCCTCCTTTGGTAGAGCAAAAGGACAGACTACAGAAAGGACAAGGGAATTACCTTGTGGTGGACGAGGAATGAGTGCTAAATCAGCCTCAGCAGAAGTATCTTTGCCCTCAGCAGCTGCTTCTAATCCACTCTGAGACCTGCCCACAATACCCCTTGCTGGAGACAGAATCTCTGCATCTGAACGAATGGTGAGGCATTACTTCATATGCTTGGGCAATGGAAACAGTATCCCACGGTTACCGCCTTCCTTTTCTAAAGAGGCCTCGGGTTCATCCACTGGGAGCCAGCTCTGTCGAAATTCAAGATCCGCTCCTTGTGCAGGAGATATTAACCCGGCTAGCGAAATATGCAATAGAACATGTACCTGTAGCGGAGAGGAACAAGGGTTGGTATTAACCTTATTTTCCCATCCCCAATAAGGGCGAAGTACTGGGACCCATCTTGGACTTAAAAGGTTCCTCAGGAAGGACAAGTTCAAGATGGTCACACTTTCTCAGATCCTTCAGGCTCTCCAACTCCAAGACTGGTTGGTATCATTGGACCTTCAGGGTGCTTACTTTAATGTGCCAATCTTTCTCAAGCACAGAGTACCTGTTAGGGAGAATTCTCGTTCTCTGGCTAATTTCCCTTACCTATAGAGTCCCCCAGCAGCTTTGCTTGATTTGAAGGGTTTTCTTTCTTTTTACCTGCTAAGAGTGAGACTCTTTTTCCCACTCTTAGGCATTTTTTCTACGTGTGTTCTAGGCTATTTTTGTGTTTAATGCTTATGGGATCGTTCTCAACCCCATAGGAACCATCTTTATTCACATGCGTTACACAGCACCCTCAGTGCAGTGACACAGGGGTGTTGTAGCGACCCCCAAACATAGACTCCATACCCTGGGACTGATTACTGTCTCCCAGGGCATGTAAAGTCCCCATGGACTTTACTAGTCAAATCCTATGAACTAAACCAGTAAAACCCATCTTACTATGGAGGTACTGGAAGGGGTTAATAGTTTTTCCCCTTTGTTCATTTTTGAGAGTGTACCCTACAGTACCTATCAAAAGTTTCTGGCTGGTGGCAGTGGTTACTACCATAAATATTCAACTGCGAATATTTTCCTATGGGATTTTCCCATTGTTCGAGGCTACCACTTTTACAGACAGCCTCTAACATACCGCCGGTGTAATTTAATATTAACTTTACTCCGGTAGGTTTTTTATTGCCAGAACTTTAATATAAAATTTCTCGTGTCTTCCTCGAAATTCCTAACCCGGGTCGGGGATCCTTTGTTCGCCCTTTGGGCGGGCAACGGCCGAGAAGCCCTCCTTTCGGCGCCACTGAGTCTGGGGTGGGTCCATTGTGTGGGAGGGGGGGTAGGGCCCTTGGACAGGGTTGCCTCAGCAACCCATGTTGCACTCTATCCTGATGGGCTGGAGGGCCTCCCGCCAAGATGACCACTCCACTGTGTGAGTGACAGCTAGGCTGTATGAATGGGGATCTTGTTGCATAAAAGCAGCGTCCTGAGGACTGGAAGAGAAGACGTCGCCACTGGAACTAAGAAGCCGAAGAGGAGAGAAGCCAAATACATCTGCAACAACTGAACCACCGGTGAAGCCCTGCTGCAGCGTCTCACCACTTTTCTCCACACGACGAGAGAAGATCTTCACCTGCAAGTGCCTTCATCCCTTGAACTGGTGGGGCCAACCAGTTTGCCAATCGCCTTCCCGGACCTGCTTTGGTTGAATCCCCCGTACACTGTACTCGGAGGCCGGATAGCCAGGCACCAGTCCACCTGGACCGCAATTTAAAGTAGCGTGCCTTTTATTCATCGGGCAGCACCGCGGCTGGTTTCATCCCTGGATAGTGCAGTAACTCGAACCTTCCTCCACAACGAGAGCCTCTCTTCCTCTGCTGGACCACCCGAACTGCAGGAACTACCAGGAACAACCGCCACCGCAAGAGCCACTTCTTCATTTTAAGGTACATTGTTCTGCCAGGCCACCCTTTCTTCACGGTAGCAGTAAAGGTGTTTTAAATCCTTTACCTACCTGTTAGGTTGACCGCCCCTCTCTTAACATTGTCTTTTCAACTTCTGCATCCACCCTTTCCACTTCGTTAACCAAAGACTTGACTGCAGCTACAAGAACATTTTGCTCCGGGGCCCCTTGCCCTGTACCAACTGACTTTGTCACAGGCCTTTTCACTACCCTTTCCTTCCCATTTTTAAACCTTGTGAAATATCATTTTGCTCAGTTTTCATTTAGGTATTGCTTATACTGATGCACTGCCTTGCTTAAGCTGGTTCACAAACTGATGGGAAGTGTTACTAGGGTGTGTAAGGGACTGTTTCTATATAACTTGTGCTTTCCCTCCCTTGTGAGGAATTGTTAGAGGATCCCTGGTGTGTAGTTGTCACACTGCCATTTTGCTCAGTTTTCACTCTGGTTCACTTGGCCTACAATTTAACTTGGGAGTGTGTATATTTTTCCTTTGACTTAATTTAACTTGCTTGATGACTGTGATACATGTGTTTTATTAGAAGTGTATAAAATAAATATATATATACTTTTTAAATACAAAGCTTTGGTCAGTGTTTCCTTGGTCCATAGTATAGTGGGCCTATTGTGTAAACCCGGAATACTGTTTATCTCCCTCTTGAGATAAGTCTGACTGCTCAGCCACAGCTACCAACTAAATCTTTGTGGTACAGACTGATACCAAAGGGGATTTATTGCTCTCACCTGTAGTCCTAATCTTATGTAGTGCTCCCCAAGGGAACTGCACAGGATTCTGCCTAACGGTACCTGAGGTTTGCGGTTGGCTGCTCTCATCAGTTTCGAGTTCTGCCATTCGGGCTGACCTCCGCCCAATGGTTTTCACCAAACTGATGTCGGTGGTGGCAGCGAGTCTCAGGAGAGGGGGGATTCACGTCTACCCCTACCTGGACGATTGGTTAATCAGGGCTCGTTCACCCGAACAGGCCCAGGAACATCTGAGGATAACCTGCCACTTCCTTCACCAACTGGGATTCTCACTCAATTACAAAAAGTCCCATATGATACCATTCCAATAGCCCCAGTCCATCCGAGCGGTCTTGGATACTTGCTCTGGGAAAGCCTCGCCTCCCGAGGTGAGACCACAACACATTCTGCAGATGGTAACAAAAATTCCAAAATGCCCAGCGTCTACCGGCCTACGATTTTGAGGTTGCTCGGCCTCATGGCATCCTGCATTTTTCTGGTGCCAAAGACCAGATTAAGAGTGAGGTCCCTTCAATGGGCCCTCAGGACTCGGTGGTCCCAGTTTTTAGGGAATATGTCAGATCTTCTGCAAATTCCGAGCAGAGTTGCTCAAGACCTTCTATGATGGGCTTGCAAGGACAATATTCTCAAGGGAGAATCTTTTGGGCGGCCATGGCCGGAGAGGACTATAGTGACAGACGCCTCACTCATGGGGTGGGAGCCCACACCAATGATCTGACAGTTGGCGGTTATTTGTCTCCATCGGAGTCCAAACTACACATCAACCTTTTGGAGCTTAGGGCGATCAGACTAGCACTAAAGGCCTTCCTGCCGTCTGTACGAGGAAAGAATGTCCTGATAATGATGGAAAACACAGTGGCCATGTACTACCTCAACAAGTAGACGCTGAAGAACAGACTGGCCAGTTGGAGGGAGCTCTTCCAGAGTTCGCTTCCAGAGGATCGCAAGAACTTCGTGAAGCATCGAACCAGGCCCAATGTAGGGCCGGTATTCTCCATCGCACCCCACAAGGGAGACTCCTTCCCAGGGACTGTCCCGCGCGGGAGGGACCAGTCAGGTTCTTCTACCAGCACGTGCACCGAGGCAGCTACAGCTACCGGCCTTCGGGATGAAGAATCCTCCCGGTGACGGTGTTAAGGGACCGGGCGGTTCTTTGCCCGGGTCGTCTCCCGAGGGCCTCCGCCCTTGTAATGGCACCATGGCCATGCTATGCTGTATTACCGCCAATACGTCTGAGGGGGCGCCTAAACACAGTGCTGCCGACCCCCGGGTCCAGGGTGTCACACCTACCGGCCTAGGCCCGAGGAGCAGGGTAGGCCTCGTGATCCACACAAGAGTCCTGGAGGAGGCCGGGCCGAGCAACATGTGGCAGACAGCCCGACAAAATGGCTGCCGCGCCAGAAAGAGGCACCCGTCGGCATTCCAGTAATTTGGTAAAGAACGAGTGTCAATGTGGAACTGGCTTCAACCAGTTATGTGGCCTACAGCCTACCCCCTCTTAAGCACAGGGGCAGCTTTCCTTTGCGTCAGTATGGACAGGGTATGCAGCGGCCTCAGCAGCCCCTGCCACTGCTTCAGTCGGTGAGGTTTTCTTCGAGAGGTTCCTCAGCCTCATGAAGTCACTGCAGATAGGCGTACTCCTCAGACGCCATCAGGGAAGTCATTCCCACCATGCTAGAGGCACTACAGACTCCTCCATCTGTACCCCAGCCTCCGGCACCATCTACTCCACCTCCACAGGATCCTCAAAATCTGCAGGATATGGACGAGGAGAAGGATCCGGACATGCCATCCTCAGCCAGGGCCTTCCACGAACATCTAGATTGACTGGCGGAGTACCTGGGCCTACCCCAACCACAGGTCGAGCAGCCGGCAGAGGGGGTTTTGGCTGAAGTCCTCACACAACGCATCTTTGTCAAATCGGGGATTCCTATGCAGACCCATGTAGTGTCCCTGGCCAAGAAGGGCTGGCTCAAACCCCACTCGGCCCAACCGGTCAATCGACGCAAAGTACAGGCAGGTGGAGGGGGATACTCTTGCTCTCAGCCCACCCTCAGCCACACTCCTCAGTGATCGCTGCGGCATCACTATACTTCAAGCCCCAGTCGTCTTCAGTCACATCCTCTGCGGCGCTGCTAGGCAAGGAGAAGATCTTGGAGGTGTATGTCAAGAAACTCTATTCCAGCTCCTCTCTACATCTGCGTCAGGCCAACCCTGATGCCAGGCTGGCAGCCGCCAACCAAAGATTATGCTGAGAAATTGCAGACTTCTTCCCGGAACACCCCACCCAGAGCCAATCACACTTTAAGGTGGGGCTAACTGTGAGGCCAAGCTTGTCGCGCTTGACCTCATGGAATCCACAGTGGCCCATATTGACACCTCAGGCCGTGTCATCTGTATTGCCACGGACATGAGAAGGACAGCCTGGCTCCGGGCAACTAAATTCAACCCGGATGTCCAGGAATGCATGCTAGATCTACCATTCGAAGAAGGGGGGGGACCACTTTTATGGACGAAGAGCTGGACAAGAAGAAAAATGGCTCACAAACAGCTAAGCTTTCATCGGAGGACAAAATCTCGGCCATCAAGAGGGCCACTGCCCACTTCCTCAGCAGAGAAGTGTCCTCAGCATGGTGGTACCAACATCTACTGGGTCTTCTGGCAGCGGTCTTATTAGCTGTTCCGCACACAAGACTAAGGATGAAGAGGATTCAGCTGCACTTCGCGGCCTCATGGAACCAGGAGCGGGGCTCTCAATCCGATATGATTAGCATTCCTCCATCTCTTCACCTGGACCCGACTTGGTGGGCCAGAGACTGCAACTTGCGGAAGGGTAAGCCCTTCCGTCCTCCCCCTCCAGAGGCCAGCATCACCACGGATTCCTCGCTCGAGGGCTGGGGCTACCCTGGACGAGCTCTCAATCCACGGCACCTGAACTCTACAGGAGCAGGAATGCCACATCAATTGGCTAGAGCTAAGCGCCATCTGGCTGGCGCTCAGGGCATTCCTACCACTTCTCAGGGGCAAGGTTGTTCTCATCTAGACCGACAACTCGACCAGCATGTACCACGTCAACAAGCAGAGAGGGACCAGATCCCCTCCTCTGTGCAGACTGGACATCAGCATGTGGGAGTGGGCCCTGGAAAACGCTATTTACCTCACAGCAGTCCACCTCCTGAGGGAGTCCAACCTGGAAACGGAAAGGGTCAGCAGGCTGGGAGCTGACAATTACGAGTGGCAGCTGAACGACCTCGTTATTCAGGAGAGCAGCAACAGGCGGGGCCAGCCCTAGATGGATCTCTTTGCCACCTGCCACACCAAGAAGTGTCCCCAGTTCGCATCCTGGTAAGGTCACGGCTCGGTTCTCTGGGCGATGCGTTTCACCTCCAGTGGGCCGGCAGGGTAATTTGCAAGATCAAGGAGTCTCGCCAACTCATCCTCCTAATAGCTCCATGGTGACCGGCCA
The DNA here is from genome assembly GCF_040938575.1 of Ambystoma mexicanum. Classification (NCBI taxonomy): domain Eukaryota; kingdom Metazoa; phylum Chordata; class Amphibia; order Caudata; family Ambystomatidae; genus Ambystoma; species Ambystoma mexicanum. The sequence goes on along the minus strand of NC_090924.1, from coordinate 674,446,192 downwards.
GGCCACGGTTTTCGGAGCTGCTCAGTCTTTGAAGTTCCCCCGATTCACCTCCCAACAGGCCCAGGACATCTTCTGGCTCAGCAGTGGGCAGTCATCCACCGAGCGCCAGCGAAACTAGCCCTCTTGGCATGGTACCTGAGCATGTAACATTTCGCCACCTTAGCCTCTCACAGGCCACGCTGGAGATCATACAAGGCGCCAGGAGCAAAGCTACCAGGGCCCATTACAAAAGCAAATGGACCAGATTCTGCCACTGGGCAGACAGGGGAGTCGACCCCCTGGTGTGCACCTTGGACGATGTGCTCCTTTTTTGGCGTACCTCGCTGTTAGGGAGAATTCTCTGTATAGGCTAATTTCCCAAACCTGGTGAGTCCCCCAGCAGCTTTGCTGGATTTTTGGGGTTTATATTTTTTCTCCTGCTAAGAGCGAGACTCTTTCTCCCACTCTTAGGCATGATTTGAGATGTCCTTTGACTTAATGTGTTTTATGGGCTATGGGGTCTTTTACTTCATAGGGCCTCATGAGTTTTTGGAAGGTAGGTTACACAGCACCCTCAGTGCAGTAACACAGGGGTGTCATAGTGACCCCAAACGTAGACACCATACCCTGGGACTGACTACTGTCTCCCAGGGCATGTAAAGTCACGATTGGCTTTACTAGTCCCAAATTAGGAACAGAAACCAGTACAAACCATCATATTGTGGACGTACTGGCCGGGGCAATTCAATTGCCCCGTGGTCTGTTGGTCGAGGGGGCACATCTCCGCCCCCCCCTGATCAAGTTTTGGCTGGTGGCAGTGGATACTACTTTTTATATTCGACCGCAAATATTTCCCTGTGGGATTTTCCCATTGTTCGAGGCTACCGTTTTTAATAAATAATTAATATAGCCTTGAACATACTGCCGGTTTATTTAATTAATATTAATTCACAGGTTGTGATTTTTTGCCAGAACTCGATGCCAAAATGGCGTTCGTGTTCGCTTCTGTGACTCCAACCCAAGTCGAGCCCTTTGTTCCACTTTTGGCGGGCTTCTCCACAGAAGCCCTCCAAAGTGGTGCCACTCTGTCTGGGTACCAAAGGGAGTGTGGGAGGGGGTTTAGGCACCCTGGACTGAGTTGCCTCGGCAACTCAAGTCACACTCTTGTGTGATTGGCCCAAGTGGTGAGCCGCCCGGCTCACCACTTAGCATGTTTGATCGACAGCTAGGCTGAATGAATGGGGGTTTGCTGCATAAAAGCAGGGCTTTGGGCACTGGAACTTCAGAAGTCGCCACAGGACCTAAGAATCCGAAGAGGGAGAAGCTGTGCCGACCTGCAACGATGACACCACCGGTGGAGCCCTGCTGAACCGTCTCACCACTTCTTCCAACGACAGAGATCATCTTTAATCCGGAGAGTCTTCTTCCTTTGACTGGTGGGGATAACCAGTTTGCCCGTCTTTTCTCCTTCCCGGATCATCTCGTGGCCGCCTTCCCTGTACCAAGCACCCCAGCAACCGGGATACCACGGTTTTTCCACTACCGCAAATAAAAGGGTAGTGCCTTTTCACAGGAGAACTCCGCGGCTGGTTTCTTCCCTGCAGTGCAACGACCTTCAGCTTTCCTCCACGTCGACACCATCTCTTCCTCTGGACGACACCGTGACTTGCACCCACTGCCAGGAATAACTGCCCCCGCTGGAGGATACTCTCCACTTTGAAGGTACTGTGTCCGCCTGGCCTCCCTCGCAACAGTCTGTGTGGGGTGACTCTTAAAGCCTCCACTTACTACTTGGGTTGGCCCTAGGCTGACTAACTGAACTTTTCTACACTGAACTAATTCTTTCTGAACTCCCTGCAAGACTTTAAACTTTGGTGATCTTGGGCACAGTGGTGTTCTGCTCTCTCCAAGAGGGAGCCTGTCCTCTGAACATTTTGCTCACAAGTAGACTGTCTTTTCTGCCTTGCTGGGTGCTTCTAAAGTATTGTTGTGTGCTGTTCCTAATTTCTGCCTTTTCCCTCCCTTTTTCTTAAACTTATTGGAGTGCCATCTTTAGTTAAGCGCTCACCTCTGTCTGGAAATAAGTGGTGTTAACTAAGACTTGTCTAATAAGGAATAAGGGATGTATATATAATAATAGTGACTGTTTTTGAACTTGCTTATAGTAATAGTGCTGGAGTGTTTGAGTGTGTCTTTAAATAATTTTCTGATGTTTGTTAATCTGCTTAGAATCACATGCTGTGCATAGGTCCGACATCCAGTGGTCACTGCGGAGTATTGCATTTTGTTTTTCGTAGTCGAAAAAGGGACGTCGACAAGGCGTGTCTGAAACACTATCCCTATAGTGACGTGCGTTGTACCCACAATCCCTCACGCGTCGAGGTCCCTCAGATTGTTTTTTTCCGCCCAGCTTCTGGTCGCCTTCACGCGGAGCTCCTCGAGAGACATTGCAACTCCTAGACCTTTGGGCGTTTTCTCATTAATATTAAATAATCCCTCCCTCGACGCAGTTGTGAAGCTGTTCTCCGCCGAGCAAGATCTTCGACGGAGGGTCGAGCGGAGGAAATCCTTCGGCGTTGCCGAACACGTGGCCTGGCCTCGCAGGCCATATACAGTAGGGAGAGTGGGGTCGTGGGACATCTCTGGGTCTTTTCTGAGAATGCCTTTCCCCTTCCCCTTCCTTTCCCTTGGGGTGGTTATCACGATTTATTGCCTCGGCTATGGAGAGGACACCCTTTAGGTTTTGCCCGCTTTGCAAGGGCAAATTTACTTGGAAGGACAAGCATTCACGGTGTAACCGCTGCGTGCCCCTCGATCACAAGGAGGAAGGTTGCGCGGCTTGTCGGCTTCTTAAGCCTAAAACTCTAAAAGACCGTAGGGTTAAAAGGTGGGCGGCCTACGCGATGTCGAAGGCCGAAGGTTCACCCGCCGCTGCTACCACCGACAGTGACGAGGAACGCGATAACACGACCTCCGCTACGGAAGTCGAAAACCCCTCTAAGGAGCGCTCGCGCGCTTCGTCGTCTGTCCCCGGCCCCAACGGGCTCGGCTCACGCCCTGCTTATGGGGATGAACACCCCGGCGACATTGACGCACACAAAAACTCACTTAAGCACACAACCCACGGCTCTTCTTCGTCTAAGACGAAAAGAGCTTCAGCGCCCAAGGAGACTCCGGTTCCACCGGCGGCCTCCTCGGACCGTTCGGGTTCGAAGCCCCTCTCGCAGCCGCGACCAGCGACTGGGCTTTCGGCAAATAAGGGCGCCGCCCCAAAACCATCGGCCGGCGCGCATCAACAAAAGGCGCATACCGCCGTAGAACGATCGACACCCGTAGCGTCGAAAACGCAAGCTTCCGCCGACAAACGAGTCGCCGAGAGCTTGGCGAGGATCGCTGTAGCCGACGGCCAGAAGCGTACGCCGAAGGACACGTCAAGCGCTACGCACAAGTCAAAAGACACGCCGAAAAAGCCCGAAGGAAGGCAGGAACTACCCCCTTCAGTCGGGGGGTCACCCAGCACACCTGAAGGTTTTTCGGAGGGCGACGGGACACTTTCCTCGACGCTTTGGGAGAGGTCGAGCCGTTTCCAGCTAGATGACTCTATTTTTCCCCCGCCAGACCGCTCTGGGGTACCCCATGAAACCATGGAAAGACTCCACCTCTGTATGGAGAGGATGGAAAGGTTTATTAATACCCAGACCCCTCAAACTCCCAAGAGGACTAGAGAAGGGCCTCAGGAGGACCCCAGGGCCAAAAATCCGAGGCTAGTCGATCCCCAGCAGGACACAGCCTCAGACTTCCATAACGTATACGACCTCACTTGGGAGGAACAATACTTGGAGGAAGAGGATGATTTCATGGACGATGAAGGACAGAACCAGGAGGAATGTCTGGAAGACAGGCCAGACATTATAGAGGAAGGCTTCGGAGAAAATCCAGAAGAAGGACCTTAGCACCCCTGGCAATCCCCATCAGTATATTCCGACACTGATGTCCTAAACCTAAATCCTCCTGACAATTCACCGGTTAGGAACACGTCTCCAATTGACGATCAGCCCACTTTCAATGCCCTGTTGCGCAGAGCAGCAGCGCATTTCGAACTGGACACTGGGGAGCTCTCTCCAGAATTAGACTTTGTGGAAAGAGTAATTAAAGAGAAACCCCCGGTCAGCCAGACCATTCCCCTCCTAGCTTCAGTGAAGAGAAGAATCATCCCTTCGCTGGCCACTCCCGCATTGATCAGAGGGGTCAATCCGAGAATTGAAAAACTTTTCACTCCTTCACCCTCAGACCCGCTCTACATTAGGGGACATTCCATTCCGGATTCCCTAGTAGTATCTAATACTAGAAAGAGGGCAGGGGTACCACTTTCCACCAGTGAGGCACCCCCTGACAAGGAGGGCAAAAGGCTATATGCCCTTGCAAAAAGAGTAACTTCCTCGGCTGCCTTCTCAGCAAGAATTGCGAACAACAATTCTTTGCTTGCTAGCTATGCAGACGCGCAGTGGGCCAAACTGCGCAAGGACGCCGAGGAAGCACTGGAGCCTTTACGTACACGCCTACTTTCAACTATTGGCGAAGGAACCCAGGTGAACCAGAGCATTGTAAAAAACTCTCTGGACGCGGCAGAAACAGCGGGACGTTCCCTGGTGCAGGGAATACTCCTAAAACGCCATGTATGGCTGCCCAACTCAGGGTTTAAACCAGAGACACAGGCGTCTTTAATAAATAAACCTGTGGACGACTCTAACCTCTTCGGAAAAGCGGTGGATGAAGCTCTAGAGATGGCTAAAAAAGAGTTCGATACGATCAAGACTCTTGACCAAATCTCTAAGCCCACTACCAGACGCGGCTATGGCAACAAACGCTTTTTTCGTGGCCAACGCCAACAACAACAACAAAGTCAGCATCAACAATACCCTGCCACCAATTACCAGACCAATAGTGGGCAGTACAGCCAAAGAGGCCAACGCCGGGGTAAAGGGAGAGGTCGGGGATCCACCCCCAGAAGCTCCCAAGCCCCCAACAACTCCAAGTGACGCGAAGATTCGCGTCCCCTCCCATGCAACACAGGTCGGGGGCCGAATAACATCCTTTCTTCCTGCATGGGAGGAGATAACGTCAGACTGTTGGGTACTTTCCACCGTAGCCCACGGATACTGTATCGAATTCAACAGTTCCCCATCCTACAGACCCCCGAGGGGACGTTGCATGACACCGGAACATCTTGCCATCCTTCTCCAAGAAGTACAACAACTGCTGGAAAAAGGAGCCATAGAGGTCGTGCCTCTATCTCAGGTAACGGAAGGTATTTATTCAGTGTACTTCCTTGTACCCAAAAAGGACCTAACCATGCGCCCTGTATTAGATCTGCGCCCAGCGAACAAGTTTATCAAACCCCAAAAGTTTCGTATGGTAACCTTACAGGAAGTGATCCCACTGCTTTCTCAGGGAGATTACATGACAACATTGGACATGAAAGATGCATACTTTCATATTTTAATGTTGCCAGCGCACAGAAGATACCTCAGGTTCATGATAGAGGGCAAACACTACCAGTTCAAAGTGCTACCCTTCGGCATAGCATCGGCAGCAAGGGTATTCACGAAAGTGCTGGCAGTGGCAGCGGCCCACCTGCGCAGGTTGTCCATCCCAGTTTACCCTTACCTCGACGACTGGCTCATAACAGGGGATTCTTACGAAACATGCTTCTCCAATACCCAAAAGACGGTAGACCTTTTGTTCCAGTTGGGCTTCTCCATCAACGAAAAGAAGTCCAGTTTAGACCCCAGTCAAATCAAGCAATTCCTAGGGGCTCTAATTCAAACAAAGGACGGGCTCGTCTTCCCCTCCAAAGAGCGGGTCCAAAACATGCTGTTTCAGATCCCTCAATATGTGACCGGTCGAGAGGACGGTACGCAAAGCAATGCGCTTGCTAGGCATGATGGCGTCGTGTATTTATTTGGTACCTCACGCGCGCCTGCGCATGCGCCCAATGCAAGAGTGGCTCAACAGCCAGTGGTGTCAGGCCAGCGGACTATGGGGATGATCTAGTAGTGGTCTCGCAAGCCTTGGTTCTCTCGCTACGGTGGTGGACAAAGGAAAACATGGAAAAAGGGAAACCCTTTGCCACACCCGCGGCGGAAGCCACTCTAACCACAGACGCATCCCTCACAGGATGGGGGGCGCACCTATCCCATCAGACTGCTCACGGAGTGTGGACTCCGAACGTAGCATCCAAACACATAAATCTACTGGAGCTACTAGCTGTGTTCAAGGCGCTAAAAGCCTTCCATGAACACCTACAAGGCAAGACAGTAATGGTCCTTACAGACAGCACTACAGCCATGTACTACATCAACAAGCAGGGGGGCACCCACTCTCCAGGCCTGTCCAAACTGGCCCAGAATATATGGAAGTGGGCTCTCAATCAGGACATGTTCCTACTGTCACTACATGTACCCGGGGAACTCCATCTGATGGCAGACAGACTCAGCAGAGATTTCCCCCTGCCCGAAGAGTACGAATGGCGCCTGCACGAAGACATCGTCTTCGACGTCTTCACACAATGGGGATTCCCAGAGATAGACCTGTTCGCAACCCTGGAGAACTCACAATGCCCAAGTTACGCCTCCAGGTACGCCCAGAACCAATCCAAGGGGAACGGTCTGTCGATGCAATGGTCAGGGAAATTTGTTTACGCTTTTCCCCCGACTCCCCTTCTCAACAGAGTGGTGCACAAGATGCACCAGGAACAAGTAACCATGATACTAGTGGCCCCAATGTGGGCCCGACAACCATGGTTCGCTCACTTGATGGAGGTGTCTCTATCTCCCCCAGTAAAACTCCCCTGCCCGTACAACATGCTGTCTCAGGACAAGGGGAGGACTCTCCATCCATGCCCCCAGAACATGAACTTAGCAGCTTGGCTCCTGAAATCATAGAGTTTGGACATCTACAACTCCCGCAAAGATGCATGGACATCCTCAGGAAGCCAGAAAACCTAACACTCGCCACTGCTATTCTAGCAAGTGGAAAAGATTTGTCATCTGGTGCAAGAGTAAAAGCATCAACCCTATTGACTGCTCTCCCACACATGTTGTCCTATACCTGACCCACCTACTGGATTCAGGTCTAGTGTTTAACTCCATTAAAGTCCACCTAGCGGCACTTTCTGCATACACCACTTCCCAACTCAGTGTTGTGGTGGAGGATACCTGTTATAAAGGCCTTCATGGAGGGAGTAAAGAGAATACACCCCCCGATAGCTGACCCAGCTCCCGGATGGGACCTTAATGTGGTACTTACCAGACTCATGGGCTCTCCATTCGAACCCATGCACAAAGCATCTCTTAAACACCTCACTCTTAAGACTGCTTTTTTAATAGCCATCACCTCCATCAGGAGAGTAAGTGAACTTCAGGCTCTTTCTATTCTAGACCCCTTCGTTACAGTTCACAGAGATAAGGTGGTTCTACGCACTCACCCTAGGTTTGCTCCGAAATTTATTTCTAAATTCCACGTAAACCAATCTATAGAACTACCAACGTTCTTTCAAAATCCTTCCAACTTGGGAGAAAGGACTCTGCACACACTAGATGTACGCAGAGCGGTCATGTTCTACATGGAAAGAACCAGACCACTGAGGAAGACTAATCAGTTCTTCATCTCGGTGGAAGCAGGAAGAGAAGGAGATGCGGTTTCAAAATCCACTATTTCTAGATGGATTGTTCAATGCATCACTCTCTGCTATACTCTTGCTGAGAGAGAACTGCCCTTTAGGCCAAGAGCACACTCTACTCGAGGCACGGGGGCATCCATAGCATTCATTGCAAATGTTCCCCTTGAGTCCATCTGCAAAGCGGCTACCTGGAATTCTGTGCACACCTTTACAAAACACTACTGTCTAGATGCACACTCTAGATCTGACTCCCAGGTGGGACAGGCAGTATTACGACACCTTTTCTCTACTGTTCCTTCTCATAACCCACCGCCAACTCTGGGTACTGCTCGCTAGTCTATGCACAGCATGTGATTCTAAGCAGATTAACAAACATCAGAAGAGAATGCATTACTTACCGTAAAAGCATTTCTGATGGTTGTATCTGCTTAGATTCACATGCGCCCACCCTTCCTCCCCGCTCGGATGGAAGGAACATAGACTTCCTTTTATATCTCTCTTTTCTGTACTCGCTCACGTCTAGAAGGCTCCCTCAGGGCAGAAAAATACAAACAGAGGGACCTCGACGCGTGAGGGATTGTGGGTACAACGCACGTCACTATAGGGATAGTGTTTCAGACACGCCTTGTCGACGTCCCTTTTTTGACTACGAAAAACAAAATGCAATACTCCGCAGTGACCACTGGATGTCGGACCTATGCACAGCATGTGAATCTAAGCAGATACAACCATCAGAAATGCTTTTACGGTAAGTAATGCATTCTCATATACTTTGTTACCCAAGCTCTGGTCAGTGATTGCTTGTGCTACTGTATTTTGGGTACCTATCTTGTATGCTCTATATACTGCCTAATGCATCTTGAGAGAGGTCTGACTGCTCAGCCACAGCTACCAGGTAAATCTGGGTGGTACAAACTGCTACCATATGGGTTTACTGCCAACCACCTGTAGTCCTAAATCTTTTGCAGTGGTCCCTAAGGGAACTGCACAGGTTTCTGCCTAACACTCGCTCATTCCGGCATGCAGGTGGACACCTGCCACACATACCTCGCAGCCATAGGGGCTTACAGAAACTCGGAGGAGGGCATTTTCTCCTCCAACCCTATCGTCAAACATTTGACCGGCCTCGCTGGGCTCTACCCATCCGTCAAGAGACCACACCCAGTGTTTGACCATAACATAGTCTTGGGTGCCCTGGCGAACAAGCCATTCGAGCCAATGGCGTCTGTGGACTTCAGGCTGGTTATCATCAAGACGGCCTTACTAGTCCGCCTTACCTCGGCTTGTAGAGTCATCGAACTCCAGGCGCTGATCACCTCCGAGCCATATACCACCTTTCACAAGGACATGGTAGTCCTGCGAACACACCGGCATTTCTGCCCAAGGTTCCGTCTGCTTTCCACTTGAACGAGGAAATGTTTTTCCCCGATCCCAAGGGCGAATCGGAGTGCTGCACTGCCTATATGTCAGGCGTGTCCTGAAATTCTACTTTGACCGGACCAAGGGCTTCCACTAACCGGACGCACTGTTTGTCATTTTCAGGGGCTCAAAACCAGGTTATCAGGCCTCTGTCTTCCATATCCCAGTGGATGGTCTCGGCCATGGAGGAAGCGTATGAGGGCCAGCACAAGCTGCTCCCGCCCAGCATGCATGCCCACGCAGTCAGGGCCAATGCAATGGCCATTGCATACCAGCGGCATGTCCCTTGGCAAGTTATAAGCAGGGCGACCACCTGGCCCTCTCCCTCGGCTTTCTGGAAGTATTACTGTTTGGATGCTGGCTCTAGATAGGATGTGGCTTTCAGACAGGTGGTTTTCGGGAACGTTTTTGCTTAAGGAAGATCTCTCCATCCTGGGGCTACATTCAGTTGTAATAGCCAATACAGTATGGAGGAAAGGGGGACGGGACGTAAGAGTAATTATAAGTTACTCACGGTAGTGACTAACATACTCTTAGTACATAGTCCCCTTTCCTCCATACGTCCCACCAACCTCCCCCCTAATAATACTTGTGTCATTAGGCAATGTTAAATCTATTGACGCTTCAGTGGGGACTGAAGTTTGAGTGCGGAGTGGGCCGCACCACCACAAGCCTCTAAATTTAAAGGGGAAGGTTTTTTCTAGTGAAAAAGGTTGTCTCCTGTCCCTTGGAAAGGACGCCCATACAGTATGGAGGAAAGGGGACTATGGACTAAGAGTATGTTAGTCACTACGGTGAGTAACTTATAATTTCCTCATGTAATCGGGAGGTGGAGAAAGTTTGGGAAAACCATGATCCTAATTGCTCTGGATTGCCCTGGATGACGTGGTACCCGGACCTTGTGGACATGTCCATCTACCCTCTCTTTGTGGACGATACATTGGAGGATCTTCGCTCGCAAGAGGAAGGTCTGGTTCTCCATCCAGAGGTCAAGACACTCGACCTTCACGCATGATTTCTGAGAAGCTGAGATATAAGGATTGGGACCTCCCGGAAGATGACATGGAGATTTTGCTTTCGGCCAGAAGGCCAGCAACAAAATCTTTGTACCAATGTTGGAATAAGTTCAGTAACTGGTGCAAGGACAAGAATGTGGATCCTTTTCAATGTGGCACTCCTATAGTGCTGTCCTATCTATTGCATATGGCCAATCTGGGGCTGCAGATTGGTACAATAAAGGATAGTTGGCTGCGCTTTCCATCTTTAAGCGCTCCTCTGAGGAGGTTTCTTATTTCAGAATTCCATTAGTTATCCAATTTTTGAAGGGACTCACTAACGTGTACACTCGGTACCATTTCATGTCCTGACCTGGGATTTAAATCTTGTGTTCAAGTTTCTAACAGGCATACCCTTTGAGCCTTTACATTCCTGCCCATTAAGGCTCTTGACAGTGAAAACTGCCCTTCTTGTGGCACTAACATCAGTTTGCAGGCACTTTCATGCAAACCTCCTTATACTATTTTTCATAAGGATAAGGTAGTTCGTAAGGTTAAACCATCTTTCTTGCTGAAAGTAGTTTGACTTTCACTCATCGCAAAAAATACTTCCAACTTTCTACCCTCCTCCTCAATTGGGCAAAGCGGAGGAGAGGTTGCATAGATTGGACCAAAAAAGGGCTCTTAGTTTTTAATTAGCAAGAATAGCGAAATTACCCCAGGATGACCTACTCTTTGTAGGTTATACTGGTCCTAAATTGGGATTAGCAGTGACCAAGCAAATTATATCCCGCTGGATTACTCTAGCTATTGTGGAGTGTTACAAGCTAACGGCGAAGGAACCACCGGAAGGGCTTAGAACTCACCCCATGAGAGCATGTCTACTTCTGCTGCTCTTCAGAGTGGAGTCCCTGTAATTGACATCTGCTCAGCTGCAACCTGGGCGTCAATTCATACTTTTGTTAAGCATTACTGCTTAGATTCTTCTTCTTCCCAATAAGGCCTATTTGCAAAAGCAGTACTTCATTCCATCCATGGTAAAGCTAAATGTTACTCCCACCTCCTATTTTCTTACTGCTTTCGGAGGCTATCCTAGATGAGGAATACGTGGGAGGACACAATCCTTTCGAAGAACGAGTTACTTACCAACTGGTAACGTTCTTTCGGCTGGATGTTCCTCCCACGTATATTCCTCATCGCCCCACCCAACCTACCCCCACTGTTCAATTTACAGATTTACACTTTGCGTTTGCGAAGAGCTTGCAGTCTGAGGGGTAGCCTGGAAGGTTCCTTGAATTATAACGAAAAACAGAACTGAAGCCAACGGTCGCGGCACAAGCTATTTGTACTACTGGTGATGTCGACACGTCACGGCGGCCCTCGAAGGACATCGACGCCACAACCTCGTGCACAACGCTCTGCCGAAAAAATATTTCCGAAGCAGCAAAGCTGGTGAGATATAACTCACAGATGAGGAATACGTGGGAGAAACATCCAGTTGAAAGAACGTTACCAGTTGGTAAATAACTTGTTCTTCTAAATTTTCCTGCCTCTACTCTTCGACCTTTAGAACTTATCCAGACCAGGACTGTGTTGGGCAGACTCCTGGGCAGTGCCCTTAGGGACCACTACACAAGATTAAGACTGCAGGTGGTAGTACAATTTCACCTTTGGTACAAGCCTGTACTACACACTTATAGTGGTAGCAGTAGCGGAGCAGCCAGACTTCTCTCAAGAGCAAATGAGCAGTAGTAGATGTTGGGTAGAATTCTCATTCAATGGCTAATTTCCATTACCTAGTCCCCCAGCAGCTTTGCAGGATTTCTGGAGTTATTTTTTCCACTTTGTAAGAGTATGAGCTTTTCCCCCCCACTCTTACCCATGTTTTGCCATGTGTATTTCATCTGTTTTTGTCATTGTGGACTATGGAGTACACCACTTCAGTAGCCCCCTTCTTTTGTGTGTTACACAGCACCTTCAGTGCAGTGACACAGGGTTGTCTTTGAGACTTCCCACCGACTCCATTTCTGGGGCTGACTACTGTCCCCCATAAAAGGGTAAAGTTGCCATTAACTTTATCTCGTCATTTAACCACAGATCCAGTACACCCCATCTTACATGGAGTACTGGAAAGGGTTACTCCTTAGCCCTTTTTATCTGTACCTCCTAGAGCATTGTTTTGCTCTTAACATTTAGACTTGGCTGGTGGCAGTGGTACCTACCCTAACATTTCTACTGCGTTTATACTATATAAACGTGGTACTGTTTTAGGCTATTATATTAGCCTCGAACATAAACCCGCTTGACCAAATACTTTTTCTTTTGGCTCCGGTTGGGTTTTATCGCCATTTTTTTGTCAAAGTCCTTCTTGTGTTTTACTTTGCGTAACAAACCAGGTTTGCCTCCTTTGTTCCGAAGCCCTCCTTTGGTGCTTGGGTGTCTGGGTTGGCTGAATGTGAGGGAGGGGTTTAGTCACCCCCCTGCACAGGGTCTCCTTGGAGACCCAAGTCACACTTGTATTGATTGGCTGAGGTGGTTGCCCGGTCTGTGCAACCCCCCTGCCGAGTGATTGACAACCAGGCTGTGTGAATGGGGGATTTTACCATAAAAGGCCGGGCTCTTGAGCTGGATGTCAGTCGCCACTGGAACTGCAAAGAACTGAAGAGAAGCAGAGAAGAAGATGGCTGTTGCAACTCCCGAGTCCCGGTGAAGCCCTGCTGCAGTCCTGAGCTATCTACCCTTCAACGACAAGAGAAGATCCAGTCCGGAGTCGTCTTCCCTTGAGCCTGGTGGGATCAACCAGCTCAAATTCCACAGGCAGAGGATCCTCTTCTTGGTCGAAATCACTGCACACAGCTGTAGTGGTCCGGATAGCCATCTGAAGAGCCTCTCCTGTTTTAAAGGCGCGCATCTTTTATTCACTGTTGCTTTGCTGCTGGCTTCATCCCTGGGTAGTGCAGATCGCTCCAGAGGTCGTCCTTCTTGTCCCCACGACTGAAGCTTCAGGAACCGTGAGTCTGCAGGAACTACCAGGAACAACTGTCGTGGCACCAGCTCTTCATACGAATAAGGTACTGTGTCTGACTTTGAGGAAATAGGGTGAACCTCTTTTGTCCTCAACAAAGGCTTGTCCTTAGCTTCCTTCCCTCTTATAAATTTTGCTTCCCTTTTGACAATATCCAAGTACTGCTGGCCATCTCGAATCGTGAACAGTTCTAACCTTTTGATCCTCGACAACAGGACCCCTGTCCCATTGATACTGGCACAGGCCTATTGACTTTTATCTACATTTTTGAAAGGGTCTCCTGATGCCATCTGCCTTGACAAAAGTATTGCCTATGATTTTCATCCCCAACTCTCTTGTGTTAATTCATGTGCTCAATGTGTTTGACTACGGTAACATTTCTTCTCGCGGGTTACGCTTCTCTATCGTAAGACAGAACTGTCGTTACTGTCAAGTGATTGCGTAACAACCCCCAGTAACATCTTTGTTTCACAACACCGGTCTGTCAAAACCAAAGGTACTTACCTTGAATTGTTCTGCACAAGGGGAATTGGTTGTGTGTAGTGTATTTGAAATGTGGTTTTAATTTAATAGAAGTGAAGTGTTGTGTGAACAGATGGTTTAAAATAAATGTACTTTTACTTTTTAACCAAAAACCTTGAGTCAGTGTCTGCTTGAGTCACAGTAATTGTAGTCCTTGGTGTAATCTCTACTACTACTCATTTGCTCTTGAGATAAGTCTGGCTGCTCCGCTATTGCTACCACTCTACCTGTGTAGTACAGGCTTGTACCAAAGGTGAACTTGTATTGCCACTTGTCTTTAATGTGTGTAGTGGTCCCTAAGGGCACTGCACAGGATTCTGCCTAACACGGGATTCATGAGTGAAGCCCGCCTCTGGCTCCAGTATGGGAGTGTGGGAGGTGCCCGAAACTCTCTGTGCTTAATCCCCATTGGTTACAGGAATGCACCCAAAGTTGATTGATTGGCTTGCTGGCTTGCAAGGGCAGCCACCCTGCTGTGTGATTGACAGCTAGGCTGGAAGGAATTGGAGTAACCTGCAAGAAAGGCATGGCTTGTTGGCTTGGAAGGCAGTCAACCACTGGATGAAGGAATCCGAAAAAACAACTTGGAAGAGACGCATGCTGCAACTCCTGGACGGTTGGTTTGCCTGGTGAAGCCCTGCTGCTGTGCTGAAGTGCCAAATTTGCCTCAAGTAGAGAAGCCCTACAAGGACAACTTCTTCCTTGAGTTGGTAGGACCAATCGACTCCAAAGTGAAATCGTTTGGACATCCTCTCAGACCTGGCTGTACTTCCGCTGCTGCAACTGAAGTGCCAGGGAGAGGAGCACCAAACGGAGTGCTTCCCTTTTAAGGTGTACCTGAGCTGCTGGAAGATCCCCCAGACTTCCCAGTGAGCGGGACTGGCCAAGCATGAGCCACCTCAACAGAGTGCTGGACCCCAGATGCAAGGAAAGTCTACAGTGGTATCCATGCGACCACAGTGGTGCTATTTGCTGACACACAAGGAGCTGAAACGCCAATTGCCGCTGAATAGAAATTGGTCCTTTTCTGCCGCTGACCATCCCGTTGTGTTGGAGTCCCCAGAAGTACTCCCTCTTGTCCTCATGACTGGACCATGATCTACAGAGCTGCACAGCAACAGAATCCAGCTGGAACAATCTCTTCTAACCAAAGGTACTGTAAAGTTTGAGAGGATTTACCTCTTGTAGCCTTGCTTGATCTCAGTTGAGACTTGTCTTGGTTGCTTCTGTAGAGTTGCTTGCATCTTCTACCTCTCACAAGCCTCCCAGCTTGTGACTCTTCATTGAATCAACTTTTTCTACAAAGACTTCTAAAACATTGAACAAGGCTTTTACTTAACTGCAAGTAGTGCTACAGCTCACCTAGACTTTTGTCCAATTTATAGTAGCTGGCCTGGTTCCCTGAATGAGACTTCTCTCCTGTGCGTGTGTTTTACATTCCCTCCAGGAAAGGGTTAACTTGCTTTGCATTGGGGAGGGGTGGGGGGAGGGGGGGGGGTGTTCGAAAGTACTTACCTGCTTCAGAATACTTGGGTGATGTCTTGTTTTATTTTGAATTCTTTACTTTGACACTCTTCAGTATTGCTCTAAATGCACCAGTGATATATTAATGTCCACAGTGACCAAGCTGTTTAAGTCACCTGAGGGTGTAGGAAGTGTCTGTGTGCCAAAATTCTAAATATTGAGGGAAACCCCTGAGTACACACTATCCCTTAAAAGAAGGGGTGTGGGAAGGGCCCTGTCAGTGGGGGAAGGGAAGATACCATATATAAAGAGACAGGGTCAACTAAATACTGACAAACAATAATCCTTAAGTCTGCAAAGTACTCAAATAAACACATCAATTTTATTCAATCTTCAATAAAATCACATACAATAAAAAAGGAAAATACTCGTGACAGAAGAAAGAGAGAGGAAAAGACCACCAGTGGTCACAAGTTTTCTGAGTAATTTTTGCCAAAAGACCAGGATTGTTTAAGGACTTGGTTTTCTTGAGAGACAAGAACATCTGTAAGAGAACAGAGTTTACCCCTATTGGTTGGATTGAAGAAAGCTAGGGAGACCTGATCTGATCCATTGACTGGTACTCAGAAAAATTGTGACCACTGGTGGTCTTTTCCTCTTTTTTTCTGTCACGAGTATTTTGCTTTTTTATTGTATGTGATTTTATCATGTTTTATTGAAGATTGAATAAAATTGATGTGTTTTTTGAGTACTTTGCAGACTTAAGGATTATTGTTGGTCAGTATTTAGTTGACCGTCTCTTTATATATAGTGTCTGTGTGCCAACCTGTTAGGAAAGATTTCATATTGTATGTAACATTTCCTCCATGTGGCAACCCCCAAACTTTTTGCTGTTTTACACCCTGATCTAGACTTTGCCAGAGAAGCGCAGCCTTCCGCCGCACTCCTCTGGGCTTTCGCTCAATTCTTATGGGGAAACTGAAATGCCCTTAAGACAGTCAGTACTGGGAGACTTTGTTTCCTTTAGTCCTTTCCTCATGTTGCAGCTTTTGTGCAACATGAAACGAGTGCACCGTAACTTACATTACCATGCTCTTGGCTCTCTCGCTGGACTTATTATCAACTGTGCAAATATGTCACAGACATGACTGGTGGCAGCTATCGTATTCTTTTGTGTTTTGAACCCTTTTTTGCCATGTTATTCGCGCTTAGCGCGTTTGGCAAAAATAGGTGGCCTGGCTCCCAAAATGGCCATGCCATGAGGTTCTTTATGTTGTCTGCTGACCGTCTTGCCCCTTCACCTTCCCCCAGTTCGAGCCCACCTGGGGCAGTCCTTATTTGGTCATGCACTTTCCCGCGAAACCCCAAAGCTTTTGCAGGATTCTGCATGCCTTGTGTGTGTGCCTCCAGGATGTGGGCTGGGATGTCTGTTCCCAATACACATCCTGGGTGCCAGAGAGTCTGGAGTGTCCTGAATGCCTGCGACCACCGTGGTCCTTGATAGGTCCACGTATGGTGTGAGTGTTTGTGAGCAGATCTCCCATTGGGTCCTCTCCGTTTTGGCGCGAAGGGAACTTTGGATAAGAGGAGGCTGGAAACTCCACTACCATGTCGATCTCCTGAGTTCACACTGAACAAGGCATAAGGAGCCAAGTATCCTGCAACTACGAAGCTGAGTCGAGGAACCGCTGGGGACCCGCTGAAGGTTTGGCAACCTGAACTGCTGTCGTCTTGCGAGACCCCTCTGCATCTGATCGTCCTAGAAGGTCTGCGAAGGCGCTTCAACCCATTGAAATAGTGGGAGCAACTATTCCCGGCACCTTCATCAAACCCTGCAAGTAAGCCTCTTCGGAAGTGTCCCTGGGCCAACCAGTGGGCTGACCAGCTTACGCAGGAGGCTTTGCTCTGTCACCGCTGCCATTTCGGGAAGCCCTCGAAACTTAGTCTACTGCTTGCTCTGCATCCACGGCACCCTCGCACCGAATTTCGTACACTTGGCATTCCCAGGTCTGAAGTGAGACGAGTGCGCCCGGACCAGAGTAAACGCGGTTGCCGTATTGCCCTGCTGGGTAACCACCTGTGCACGTCAGCTGCATTTGGGACACCCTGCATCCTGCTACACAGAATCTACAGTGTCGAGACGTCCGGATCATCGCATCTGAACCTGCCAGCAACGTGAACTGAACTGGAGAAATCTGGGTCTGCCAATCTGGGTCTGCCTGCGTCTGGGACCGGTGAGTAGTCCATACCCCAACCGGTGGCCCCTCGCGCAGGAGCCGGTTTCTTTTCTACCGCTGTTGCGAAATAGCGACACTCTCCCGCACTCACCCTGCCTCTGCCCACAAGTGGAGGCCTTGCTTGAGTAGTGGGGACTTGTTCTGCATCGCTTCATTCACCTTCCTGAACTGCCTGATCTCCTTGAAGAGGCCCTCTTTTGTCCATTGGCACCAGCGCGTGCAGGTACGTTTGAGCATAAGGCACCTCTCTTCGTAGGGCTCGGACTTCCTCCTAGTTGGGTGTATTTCAGATGTCGAACTGGGCCTAATGATTACTTTCACTGTCTGTTTTCCTCCCCATCTAGGTGGTGTAAATATTACGTGCTCTTAACTCCTTAGACCCCTCGGTCTTGTATATATATTTTATTGATTGTGATGTGTTGGTTTACTTTAGATTTATTGTGATTCTTTGCTATGGTCTGTTACAAAGGCCTTGTAATAAATGTCTATTTTTAATATAACACCTGTCTGGAGTAATTTGTAAGTGTCCTTGCTTTGTGTGCTCATTGCGGTCTTTCAGTCACCCTCACCCCTTCTTGTGAGTTAGTCTTGACCGCCGCCATCGCTACCCTGATTGGTCTGGCTTGTCCAGAGGTTACCCTGTTCCAAGAAACTAGGCTGGCCTTCTGAACCTCGGTCCCTCCAGGTCCGAGTTCAGAAATCCATCTCAACACAACCCAAATGGGTATTAGCTGATTTAGAGAAACTAAGAGTGTGTATTTTAGAGTGTATTTGTGTGTTCTCCAGCATGGGGCCTGGCATGGATTCACATGCTCATGAATATTCCCCGTCGTCAGGCTGGGAATCCACGGTAAAAGAAAAAATCAGTTTCAGTTCTGAACGATCTTTCTCCTAACAACCTTCACTGAACTCTGGGTCATACTGCCCCCAGCCAATGACTGCCGTCTACCTAATCCCCTCCTCTTTACAGCATGTTTAAGTTTTGGGAGTCCTTGTGCTTAGCTCTTGAGCTTTTACTTCGTCGTTCGCTTTTTGGAGGAGTTTTACTCTATTTTTCGATCAATCGAGCACATGTGCTCCATCGATAAACCTTCCAACTAACGGGGATCTGTTTTTTGCTTTCTTCTATGCCCCTTAAGCGCGAATTTCCTAGTTTCCTTGTGGAGGTTTCCAGAAGATTCTTCAAGGCCTACACTGCGTGGATCATGGCGGACGAGAAGGAGGATTTCCCCCTCTCTGCTCAAGCTTTGTACCACCTGCGTAATGTTTATATGGACGATAAACATTCCCAGTGCCTCTACTGCCTGTACCCGATGCACAAGGAGGAAGATTGTGCATTTTGCCGTGAACTCTCGACTCGCACGATGAAGGGTCGGCATAGACGGCTGAAGGAGTGGCTACAGGCCAAGGCCTCTGCACTGGGTGGGTCCCAGGAGCATGCCTATCCTGGATCCAGGAATGCTGAGTGGGCTCCTAAGTCCATTGAGGGCGCCCCTCCCGCGGCGGTCCAACAAAAGGCTAAGCACTTCATTCCAGCCCATTGAGAAGACCCCGGAGAAGATGCAGCCGTCTCCCCAAGAACATCCCCTCTTGACGCGAAGAAAGGGGGTGGGCGCGTGGAGGTCCTCCAGGGCACCGATCTCTCCTCACAGAGGAAGAACTCTTCTACCTTCAGACCAACCAGGAGGACGAAGGCAACGAGGGAAACGTCTGGGTCAGGCCCTGCGACGATGAAGGCGTCAGAGCCCCACAATGACTAGGGCCTTGGCTCTCTTCCTGCGCTCCAGCTTTCTATTTGCCCTCTGCCTCAGCTGCCCCCTAAAGACCTCTGTGGACATTCTCTCTACTCTACATACACTGGTATCTGATATACAGAGGAGGATGCCTGTTACGCCAATGGCTCTGCCTGCGGCTCTGGTAACGACCGACCCTCTGGCAACGGGGGAACCGCCGGCAAAGAGGAGGAAGAAGAGGCACCCACTGCCTCTTTGCCACCCTTCGCCACCCTCTTCTCCCCCAAGGGATGAGACAGATTCTGACATGGCGGCAAAGGGCTTGGATGACGGTTGGATTGGGGACGTCCCATCGCCTCCGCCCAGATACGCCCCGCCGGATGAGATAGGCTTGTTTCATGCAATGATCTCCAGAGCTTCTGAGCTCTTTCAGCTCACGCCAGAGAAGTGGTCGTCTTGCACCAGCGCTGCTTCGCGAAGAGAAAGACCATCCTTTCCATCCCACTTTTGAATGATATTTAGGCTGAAGGCCTGTCTCTCATGAACGCTTACACGGCCCCAGCGAAGAGGGGCCATATGGAGGAGAAATACACAGTGCCAGAATCTCTGCCCAAGTGCTTGAGGGCCCAACCGTCGCTGGACTTGGTGGTCTCTGCAGCGGCCAAGAATAAGTTGTCCAGCGCTTCTTCCTCGGCAGTCTCCACCTCTCCGGACAGCGAGGGGAAGAATTTGGATGCTATGGGATGACGTGTTAGCTACTATTCAGTGACGACCATCAAGGCTGCCCTCGCCATCTTAGCGCTCTACGATTGTGAGCTGTGGTTCAAGCTCGCTCCCCTTCTGGACTTCCTCCGCGACGACAAGAGGTCAGAGGCGTTTGAGATTCTTTAAGAAGGCGAGGTGGCGTCGGACCATATCATCACAGTGGCCACTGACATTGACGAAGTGGGGGTTCTGCCAGATGGGCAACAGCGTTGCCTTCCTCGTTGTGGCTGGCTCGAGGCCACCAACTTTCCATAGGACGTCCAGACGAGGGTTTTGGCCATGCCCTTTGACGGGGACAATCTCTTCGGGAAGGCTGTGGATGAGTCTCTACAGGCCATCAAGGCAGACACAGACAGCACGTGCCCTGGGCAAGCTGCAGCGGCGGCCGTCCTTTAGATTCCCAGGAGGGAAGTATCCCCGTTCTTCCAAGGGTTACAGCGGGAGCTCTTTGTATGGCCAGCCCTCCCACTCCTCGGTCCAGGAGACCAGTACGGGCCGTTCAAATGCTTTCGGAGGAGGATGGCGCGGTCGCCAGGGGCCCCAAGGCGGCCTTGTCGACTTCCAAGCATGAACGAACCGGCTGCCATGTTGGGCCCCCACCCGTGCACCCCGGTGGGAGGCCACTGGTGAACTTAATTAGCGTGTGCAAGACCATCTCCGACTGTTGCGTGCCAGATGCTCTCGCCCACGGGGAAACCTTGGAGTTTCAACTGAAGTGTCCCCAAATACCACTGGTGGCCCGTCTGGAAAACCACGTCCTTCAGCTGCTGCTGGAGGTTCGGGCCATGCTAAGGAAGGGGGCAATAGAGCTTGTCCCAAAGTGGTTCCGAGGCTCTGCAGTGTACTCAAGATAATTCCTCATGAGAAAGAAGGCCGGGGGCTGGAGGCCCATTATCTTCCTCAGACGACTAAAGAAATGCATTGTCGCAGAAGTTTTGAATGGTCACTCTTCAACACATGCTAGGACAGCTAGGAGAGGGAGACTTTGTCGTCGTTGGAACTGGAGGATGCGTACTTCCAAGTCCCAATTCATAAGGGACACTGCAAGTTTCTATGCTTTGTCGTTCAGGGGAAGCATTACCAATTCAAGGCACTTCCCTTCAGATTGAAGTCGGCGCCAAGGTTCTTCACCAAGTGCTTGGCGCCGGTGGCGTCACATCTGCAACTGCAGGGGATCCACGTCTACCCTTACTGTGACGATTGGCTCATCCGGGCCAGATCGAGGAGTATCGCCGTGGACCACATGGCGAGGTTCGTCCACCTACTGACGGGTCTGGGCTTCTCAGTGAATTATTCAAAGTCCTGCTTGACTCATTACAGGACGCACTGGACTGGGATCCCGGCTCAACAGTGTCATGCCTGGCATCACCCTCAGAGGAGAGAGATTGGCAGACACCCTGGGCAAGGTGCAACAGCTGCTCGCTCTGAAGATCGCCATATTGAGGACCATCGAGTCTCTGCTCGGCATGATGTCGTCATGCATCTATCTCATCCGACTCTGCAAGCTTCAGATGCGGCTACTGCAGGAGTTCCTCGACGCCCGTTGGAATCAGGTGTCCGGAAGCTTCCAGGGCAAGATCGCTCTCGACGAGGGGTTCCGTCGGGCGATAAGATGGTGGGGCTTGCATTCTCATATGACTGGAGGTGTGGATTTCCAGGACCCACCACATCCGAAGACTGACGACTGACACCTCCCTGGAGGGATGGGGAACCCACACCGGAGGTCTTCCCGCCGGAGCCCTGTGGCTGCCAGATGAAAAGAGATTGCACATCAACGTACTTTAGCTGCGGGCAGTGTTTTGGGCTCTCAAATCGTTCTTGCCATCCCTCAAGGGCAAGGTGGTGCAGGTCTTAACGGACAATACCACCACAATGTTTTACATCAGAAAGCACGGGGGCACCAGGTCCCCCAGTGCTCTCCAAAGAACCGCAAGACTTATGGCATTGGGCCGTCGCTCAGGGGATGTTCCTCATCCCGTTTCATCTTGCAGGGGTCGAGAACAGAGTCACCGACTCTCTGAGCAGGGAACTTCGCTCGTGCCACGAGTGGGAGCTTCGGCAGGACCTAGTGGAGAATCTGTTCCACAAAGGGGGCAATCCCCTGAACACCTTGTTTGCGACGATGACGAACACCAAGTGCCAGAGGTTTG
Source organism: Ambystoma mexicanum (assembly GCF_040938575.1). Lineage (NCBI taxonomy): Eukaryota > Metazoa > Chordata > Amphibia > Caudata > Ambystomatidae > Ambystoma > Ambystoma mexicanum. Next base: position 674,424,222 of record NC_090924.1, on the reverse strand, counting down.
CCAGCAAGTTTCCCCAGCAGTGGACGCTGTCTCATTCCCTTGGGAAGGCCTCTTTCTGTATGCATTCCCTCCGTTGCAGTTGTTACTTCGAGTCATCAATCTACACAGTGTCTGTGCTGGCTGTGACGTGGCCAAGGCAGATCTGGTATCTGGACATTCTCAGCATGTTGGCGGCACCACCAGTCAAGCTGCCAGATGTTGCTGATCTTCTTGCCCGGGAAGGAGGTGCCATTCTTCACCACGATCCAGGGTCTCTGAACCTGAAGACTTAGTTCCTGCAGCGCTAGAATTCGGTGGCTACAATCTCCCGGCAGACTGCAAGGAAGTTCTCGCATTGTCTACATTGTAATGCTAGGAATTCAAGTGTAAGAAATTTGCTATTTGGTGTCGTTCCCAGAATATCGCCCCACTGAGGGGCGCAAGGCTCCTCGGGTACTTCCATATTTGCTGCTGTTGGCCAAATTGCGACTGACCCATGCCTCCATCAAGGTTCATCTGGCGGCTATATCCCGCTACACTAAATCTCCAGGACGTCCATCCTTGTGGTCGCACCGATTGGTCAAGGAATTCGTCAAGGGACTATATCGCTTGTTCCCGCCGGTGAAGGCTCTGGCCCTGGCGTGGGAGCTCAATGTGGTACTTGCTAGGCTCATGGGACCTCAGTTCGAGCCTATGCATTCTGCTCACTCAAGTTTTTGTCATGGAAAACCACTTTTCTCATGGCCATCACCTCTGCACAACAAGTGGGGGAGATCCAGGCCCTCTCCTGTAAACTACCTTACTTGACTTTCCATGAGACAGTGGTGGTACTACGGACACACCCCTCCTGCATGCCCAAGGTGCCGTCAGACTCATCTGAACAAGCCCTTGGTATTACCTGTGTTTTTTCCAACGCCTTTGTCGCCAGCTTAAAGGACTTTGCACTCGCTGGCTGTGGCTAGAGCGCTGATGTTTTATGTGGCCTTCACGAAGAGTTTCCGGAAAAATTCTCAGCTCTTTGTGAACTTTAGTCCTCTAAACCATGGGAAGGCCCTGTCCAAGGCTTCCATTTCCATGTGGCTCTCCGGCTGTATCACCCGCTGGCAAACCGACCGCTGCCTGGCCGTTCGAGAGCCCACTCTAACAGAGCGATCGCTGCTACAACGGCGTTCCTGTCTAGTGTGCCCCTGCTGGACATCGGCAGGGCTGCTATGTGGAGGTCGACGCATACCTTCACGAAATTCTACTGCGTCGACAGGAATTCCAGGGAGGAGTACAGAGTCAGCCAAGCAGTGCTGCGCAACCTGTTGGCTTGAAAGTGAGCCTGTTGAGGAGGTAAGAGATGTTTATGTTGAGCCTTGCCACCTCCGGTGGTTGTGCATGTGTGTACTGCTATGTATTATTTATTCAGGAGCATGTGAATCCATGCCACACCTCATGCTGGAGAAGGAACAAGTTACTTAGCTGTATCTGTTGTTCTCCAGCATGGCTCTGGCATGGATTCACATACTGACCCTCCTGCTTACCCCTCTGCGGCTCTTCTCTTGGTCCTACTGCCACTTTACGTGCTACCAAATCTGAAGATGGCTGCCAGAGGAGGGGCTTAGGTAGCGGGCAGTCATTGGCTGGGGGCAGTATGACCCAGAGCTCAGCGATTGGTGGTTAGGAGAAAGACGGTTCAGAAATTAAACTGATTTTTTTTTCTTTTACTGAGGATTCCCAGCCTGACGGGGAATATTCATGAGCATGTGAATCCATGCCAGTCCCATGCTGGAGAACAGTTACAGGTAAGTAACTTGTTCCTTACTATTGCATTGCTCCTGCTGACGAAGGCTTATTGAAACGGACAAATTAATAATTGTTTAATCAAGAAACCTTGAGTGTAAGTGTTTATTTGGATACGTGTCACTGAGAATCTCTGTGTAACTCCCCTACAACTCACATTGACCCCTCTTGAGATAAGCCAGGCTGCTCGGCCACACTACCAACCTGTGTAGTTCAGACTTATACCAAAAGTTGGGTCCCTGTTGCCAGGGGGTCATGGTGGTTGTAGTGCACCCAAAGGGTACTGCTCCAAATCTTGCTTAACACAGACCGTCAAGTTGCTGCTTTGCAAGATGTCATGTATATACCTGACCCGGCTCTGCAGGTTGCAGATGCGTCCACTACACAAACTCCTGGACGCCTGTTGGATTCAGGTGTCCAGAAGCTTCCAGAACAGAATTATGTTCGACGAGTAGTTCCGTCGAGTGATAGGTGGTCGTGTGTGCGCTCCAACATTGCCAGAGACAGACTTCCAGAGCCCCTAAGAGACTTTCACGACGGATGCTTTCCTGGAATGATGGGGAGCCCACACTGGACGTCTTCGCGCCAGAGGTCTGTGGCTGCAGGAGGAGAAGGTGCTGCACATAAATGTCTTGGAACTGCAGGATGTCAGGATGTGTTTTGGGCCCTCAAGTCATTTTCCCGTCCCTCAAGGGCAAGGTGGTAAGGGTCTTTACGGACAATACCACCACCATGTTTAGCATCCGGAAGCAGAGGGGGGTACCAGATCCCTAGTACTCTCCAGGGAGGAGCCGGACTTTGGGCACTGGGCCGTCGCCCAGGGGGATTGTTAGGCAGAATCCTGTGCAGTTCCCTTAGGGAGCACTACACAAGATTAGGACTACAGGTGAGAGCAATAAATCCCCTTTGGTATCAGTCTGTACCACAAAGATTTAGTTGGTAGCTGCGGCTGAGCAGTCAGACTTATCTCAAGAGGGAGATGAGCAGTATTCAGGGTTTACACAATAGGCCTTAAGTACTATGGAACAAGGAAACAATGACCAAAGCTTTGTATTTGAAAAGTAGATATATATTTATTTTATACACTTCTAATAACAAACATGTATCAGTCATCAAGCAAGTTAAATTAAGTCAGAGGAAAAATATACACACTCCCAAGTTAAATTGTAGACCAAGTGAACCAGAGTGAAAACTGAGCAAAATGGCACAGTGACAACTACACACAAGGGATCCTCTAACAATCCCTCACAAGGGAGGGAAAGCGCAAGTTATATAGAAACAGCTCCTTACCCTAGTAACACTTCCCATCAGTTTGTGAACCAGCTTAAGCAAGGCAGTGCATCAGTATAAGCAATACTTAAATGAAAACTGAGCAAAATGACATTTCACAAGGTTTAAAATTGGGGAGGAAAGGGTAGTTAAAAGGAATGGGTGCACCACGCAGTTCTAGCTGAGAATCAATCTAAAGAAGGCAGATCTAACAAATGTGACCAGAGTCAGTAGGCCTGTGACAACGTCAGTTAGTACAGGGCAAGGGCCCAGGAGCAAAAATGTTCTTGTAGCTGCAGTCAAGTCTTTGGTTAACGAAGTGGAAAAGGTGGATGAAGACGTTGAAAAGACAATGTTAAGAGAGAGGGGTGGCCAACCCAACAGGTAGGTAAAGGATTTAAAACACCTTTAGTGCTACCGCGAAGAAAGGGCGGCCTGGCGGAACAATGTACCTTAAGTGGAGAAGTGGCTCCTGCAGTGGCGGTTGTTCCTGGTAGTTCCTACAGTTCGGGTGATCCAGCAGAGGAAGAGAGGCTCTCGTTGTGGAGGAAGATTCCAGTTACTGCACTACCCAGGGATGAAACCAGCCGTGGTGCTGCCTGACAAATAAAGGGTACGCTCCTTTATATCGCGGTCCGGGTGGACTGGTGCCTGGCTATCCGGCCTCCGAGTACAGGGTACGGGAGATTTGACCAAGGCAGGTCCGGGAAGGCGATTGGCAAACTGGTTGGCCCCACCAGTTCAAGGGAAGAAGGCTCTTGCTGTGAAGATCTTCTCTTGTCCTGTGCAGAAAAGTGGTGAGACGCTGCAGCAGGGCTTCACCAGTGGTTCAGTTGTTGCAGATGTCTTTGGCTTCTCTCCTCTTCGGCTTCTTAGTTCCAGTGGCAACCTCTTGCCCTTCTAGTCCTCAGGACCCTGCTTTTATGCAAAAAGATCCCCATTCATGCAGCCTAGCTGTCACTCACACAGTGGAGTGGTCATCTTTGGCGGGAGACCCTCCAGCCTATCAGGATAGTGTGCGACATGGCTTGCTGAGGCAACCCTGTCCAGGGGGTCCTACTCCCCCTCCCACACAATGGACCCACCCCAGACTCGGTGGCGCCGAAAGGAGGGCTTCTCGGTAGAAGCCCGCCAAAAGGACGAACAAAGGATCCCCGACCTGGGTTAGGAGTTTAGAGGAAGACACAAGAAAGAAGTTATATTAAAGTTCTGGCAATAAAAACCTACCGGAGTAAAGTTAATATTAAAATACACCGGCGGTATGTTGGAGGCTGTCAGAAAGTGGTAGCATCGAACAAATGGAAAATCCCGTAGGGAAATATTCGTGGTCAAATTGTTATGCTAGTAACCACTGCCACCAGCTAGAAGCTTTTGAGAATGAGACTGTACAGTACCCTCTCGAAAATAAACATAGGGGAAAAACTATTAACCCCTTCCAGTACCTCCATAGTAAGATGGGTTGTACTGGTTTAGTTCATAGGATTTGACTAGTACAGTCAATGGGGACTTTACATGCCCATGGAGACAGTAATCAGTCCCCGGGTATGGAGTCTGTTTGGGGGTCGCTACGACACCCCTGTGTCAATGCACTGAGGGTGCTGTGTAACACATGTGAATAAAGATGATTCCTTTGGGGTTGAGAAAGATCCCATAGACATTAAACACAACAATAGCCTAGAACACACATAGCAAAAATGCCTGAGTGGGGAAAAAGAGTCTCACTCTTAGCAGGTAAAAAGAAACAAACCCTTCAAATCCAGCAAAGCTGCTGGGGGACTCTATAGGTAAGGGAAATTAGCCTTAGAATGAGAATTCTCCTTAACAGGATGTTCCTCGTTCAGTTTCACCTGGCAGGAGTAAAGAACACAGTTGCCGACTCTCTCAGCAGGGAGCTGTGCTCTTGCAACAAGTGGGAGCTTCAGTAGGATCGAGAACAACCTTTTCCTCAAGTGCTGCAATCGCCAGTTCAATCTGTTTGCGACCGCGATGAACACCAAGTGCCAAAGGTTTGGCAGCAGGTTCCCCCAGCTGGGGAGCATGGGGGATTCATACCTGGCTCTCTTCCCCCCCCCCCCCAACCCCCCAACCCTTCTGCACCAGTTACCACTGCTACTATGAGTCATCAGTCAACTCAGATGGTACCGGATGAGCCTCGTCGCACCAACGTGGGCGAGGCAGATCTGGTAACCAGACCTCCTCAGGATGTCAGCGCCCCCTCCAGTCAAGCTACTGGTGGTCGCAGATGATCTGTTCTGCACCACAACCCTGGATTGCTAAATCTGAATGCCTGCTCATGCATCATTAGAGTTCCATGGTTATGCACTGCCGGTGGACTGCTACAGACACAAATGAAAGCTTTTTGCGACTTGGTGCCGGTCGCAGAAGATTAACCCTCTGATGGTCACGGCCCAACAAGTCCTTTGGTTGCACCGTCTAGTCAAAGTTCATCAAGGGACAGTTCTGTTAGTTCCCGCCAGTGAAGGCTACGGCCCCGGCGTGGGAGCTCAAAGTGGTACTGACTAGGCTCAAGATTCTGTCTTGAAAGACAGCTTTCCTCATGGCCATCACCTCTTCCAGAAGAGTCAATGAGATCCAAGCACTCTCCTGCAAACGCGCCACCAGCCTTCCAACACTAGTACGCCATAGGCTAGTATGTAATCGGAGTTTCCACGTATCTAAATGTCCGATGTGTTCAAAGGGGACTTTGCTTAGGCACCCCCGCGCGCTGTACTAATTTTAGAAGGTGAAGCTGTTTTTCACTGCCAAAGGTTCCAGTACCATCCCCATGTTGGAGGACGCCCACAAGGATGGAGGAAGGGGAACAAAGGAATATGAGTACTCTAGGGGGTGCATTCCAAAGTTTTGCAAAGATACAGGAGAATGCTGGTCCACCAAATTTCCCCTTTGAGTATTGTTTTGGTTTGAGGTGAATGTTGTTTCTGGACCTGTTCGGGTTGATTTGTAGATGGACATTTTACTCTGTATGAATTCCGCTCATTGGTCATAGATCATTGCTCTGTAGGTTATGCAGAGTATTTACAAGATGATTTTTTGACTGGTAGTCAGTGTCGTGTCCTCAGTGCTGGTGTGATATCTTAGTGAACCTGAGTAGTCTTGCGGCTGTGTTCTGTATTTGTTGTAGCTTTCAGGTAAGGCAGTCCAGCTCTAAAAGTAAGGAAATATTGAGGCCGAGTACCACAAAAGGAAATACACCAAACACAGGCTATAAAGATTCACAGATCTTTAATACTGGGCAGTTACAAAGAAACTCAGATCTGATACAGATAGCTATCTGGCTCTCGACACCCTGCAATGAGTACCAGCCCGTCAGAGTGAGGAAGGAGAGTGCTGGACATCTAAAAATTCGCATTTTTATAAATTTCCTACAAAATTGTCCAGCCCCTCTACAGGTTAATAATCTGCGGTCTAGAGTTCGTGCCGAGTTCACATATAGCTCATACAATAATATGCACATGGATTTCAAAGGTTTGTTTCCAACAGGTTACAATGGCGAAGTGTGTTCCTGGATTTGGCAGTGAGCGTTAGTACATATCCCTTCACAATGTAGTTCTGCCGGTGTCTACGCTCTACATTTACATAACATTGTCCTCGATGTGTATTCGTGGATGAGGCTTGTTGACGCAGACAATCCTAGGATAACAAGTCATGCTTGGTGCAAGGTCTCATTACCTAGTCTAAACAGTCAGCCCTCGGACAGTCTAACCATTAACAGAACTCAAAGGTCAGGGAGGCCTGGTTGCAAGTTAGAAACGCAGTCCTCCATTTTAGAACAGAGAATCACATACAAACAGAAATCAAAATGGCTGATGATTCTAAAATGGTGGCCAAGTCGATCTAAAATCAGAACTTTGCAACGCGGTTTTCTTCGCAGAGCAACTAGGCTTAGGCCAATATAAATCAGAAGGAAGCACGATATGATTTTCTGTTTAACAAACCCTCCTTTTGGCCTAAGCCTCCACGTCTGAATGTCCATACAACCTGAATCACAATCATCAGATTTATCAATCGCCATAAGGTCTGTAACAGAAATTTCCTTCAACACAAATTCATTAGTCATTCTTTCCAGTGAGCGTACCTTTTGTCCTGATGTTCCCATAGTGTGTGCACAACATCCCCCTAAAATTGAACATATGGCAGGAAGACATTGTATACAGCAACAGCAGAACAACAGAATACCCAGAATAATCAATAAGACTGAAAGTAGCTTCCATCCCCAAGATCGTAAGAAGTCCCAGAACCAAGTGCTAAGATCCCAATTTTCCTCTGGAACATGCACTTCTGAACTAAGGACGTGCAGATTTGGTATAGCCTTAAAGATGGTTGGGGAGAAATCCGGTACGAAAACCCAACAAGCGGACCCCACTAATTGGCATACTCCACCACGCTCAGCCAGGATGACTTCTAACGCCATCCGGTTCTGTAGTGCCATTAACCTTATTGCTTTCTGTTCTAGAGTCATGTTATAGAGTATGTCAGTGGTCCGGTTGATGGTTCTCTCCAGTACTCTCGCTAGTCTCCTGATATCCTCGGAGTTTAGTGTTTGCCCCCAAAAAGGTACAAAGGATTTTGCTATGTCACCCAGAACCTGTGACAAAGTATCGCCATTCTCGTCGCGCCTTGGATGAGCCCTAGAGATTTCCGTGGTACTAGCTATAAATACCACTGGCAACAGAATTCCTAAATAGCAGGTTCCCTGCCAATCCCTAGGTAGCCATGGGAAAGCTTCATTACCACAAACGAAGTAGACTGGTTCGCCTACATCCAAAGGTCTGTCCTCACTGGTCAAGTTCGCAACATTGGTGCAACTATTGAAATCACCCATTGACTGAGTACCATTCCTCTGTATGCAGAAAGAAACTGAGTTGAGGCTATGGTTAACAGTGTAGGAAGGTGGCGTGGCATCCCTATTGCCTATAGGAGCCATCTTGAAAGAGATCAGAGATTGAAGAGGTCGAGTCAGTCTATCAGAAGGCCTAATGGAAGCAAGATTAAGCTTGCTTCTATGTGCGAAAAGTGAGCATCCCAGGGGCCTTGGAACTCGTCTTTCAGACTCATTCAAATTTGTTCCATCAAAGTTCCCCAAGATGCTATCATTCCATCGGCCAAAGAATAGTGCCCTTAGAGAAGCATAACCTGCAGTAGTCGGAGGCAAAGGGTGAATATACCAGCCCAGCCCTCCGTCTCCATGTTACGGTAAATGAGAGCAGACCCAACAGTTAGACCTCTTCAAAATGGGTTGCATTCATTATAAGCAATAGTGTGTTATTGTGGTAACTCTGTGTTGAGTCTCTGGGAGATAGTGTGCAGATGCACGAAAGGTGTAGGTACAGTGGGTACATTTTCAGTGGGCAAAAGTGTTTCAAGCGGACGTATTTCTTCTATGTACCAAAATCCTAAAGCAATTACTATTGTGAAACGGGTTGACATGATTACAAGAAAATAATAAGTTTTAAAAGACCATCTATTCAATCGTCCATTGTCTTTGCTGGCCACACAATCACTTATTTGTTCACTACCGGTAGAGGCGATAACACAGGCATTGTTCCTTTGAAACGAAAACACCAGAGTTAATTTGCTGGTGATCTCCAGATCACACGTTTTCTTAGTCTTTCCCTATCCCCAGCCAACAACTTTCCTTTGTATGCAAAAGATAGGGCAAAGGACAAGCCCTATGATGATTTTCCTGTTGGCACAGTCGAACTGTGCAGTAAGTCTAGCTCCGTGGACGCAGCTTGTACCTTGTGATACCTGGTACAGTGTGATCTGCGAACAGCATGTCGTTGCTTCCTGATGGAAGTGATGAATTCGCAACAGAGCCTAACCGCGGTGAAAAAGGATCTGCAGGAGGGTGTGGAGATGAAGCAGCTGTTTCTCCAGGACCCACGGGCTCGGAGTGTCTCCGAAGCATTCTCAGTACTGCTCAATGCTGAGTGATCGTTGGGAGCAGAGCAATTAAGCTTCTCTGTATCTTCTTTATCATGTGGCAAAGGGAAGGTTATCTTCTTGACATGCAACACATGTATCCAGTGCCTCTTGCCCTCCACCCGAATCGCCGTCTGTGTGGCCAGGAGGACCTGGTGCGGCCTTCTCCACTGCGGTGCGAGACAGGACGCTCTTTCGAATTCTTAAACGAGAACCCATTGCCCAGGTCGGTTACTATGACCTAGCCCCTCGTATTTTGCTGGGAGGGATTCTCGCACCTGTTGGTAAATCAAATACACATTTTTAGTTAACTGGTCACAATCAGAAAGAAGTACACGCTCAATGTCCCTCAGAGCCCTGGGTTTTGGGAGGTTCCAAATGTTAGCTGGCCTACCCATTACCACCTCATATGGGGAGAGCCCAGTCGTCTCTGGGGTGGTGCGTGTTGACGGTAACACTATCTGTAAGGCGGCCTGCCATTTAATTTGGTGCCGGCACACGTCTTAGCGAGCTTGTTCTTTAAAATTCCATTGTCTCTCTTCCAATCCAGCACTCTGAGCATGTCTAGCCGAATGGAACCGTTTATCGATCTGTAATCCCGCGCGTTTCTGCAGAATTACAGCAGCGATAAAATGTGGACCATTGTCCGACCAGATGACCCATGGCAAACCAAACGTAGGTAAATATTCCCTAAGCATGGTTTTTTGCCGTTGTCATTGCTGTGGCATCTTTTACAGGAAAGGCTTCAACCCATTTACTAAAGGCGGAAATAACAACCAAAACGAACTTAATATTGTTACAACGCTCCATTTCAATAAAGTCAAAGTGGATCACTTCAAAGGGGACAGAAGGTGGACCAAAACTAACCCTTGGTGTCGATGTGCCCTTCCCCATATTGTGCTGTAGACAGATAATGCAACTTTGGACAAAACGCTCATCTGTTTTCGAGATTTTATCGTTCACCCAGACATTTTCTAACATTTTGCAAATCTTCCTCGCGCAAATGTGGGTGGGCCCATGAGCCATTGCGACCATCATAGTAATGTACGCATCTAGCAGCATCCATTTTGCCTTTAACTTATCCACCCAACACCCATCATCCAACCTTGTAAACCCTCAGCCCATTGCTTAGTTTCTTCTAAATTGTCATCAGTTTGGATATTCTTTACAGATTCAATACCTTCATCTATGGTAAAAACATTTGTGGCTTCCTTTGTAGTGTACATATCTGAATAGAGATCAATAGCAGTTTGTTTGGCGATCTGGTCAGCTAAAGCGTTCCCTTTTCCTACATTTATGATTTTCTGATGCGCTGTGCTTTTCATGATCGCTAACCGAGCGGGAAGTGCAAGCGCTGAAAGTAACCGAACTATCAAGGGGCCATATTGAATCTTCGTTCCATGTGAGGTCAAGAATCCTCGTTCTACCCAAAGTCTACCGAAGTTGTGAACTACCCCAAAAGCATACTGCCTATCAGTATATATGTTTACTCTAAGCCCTTCGGAAAGTTCACAAGCTCGAGTCAATGCAATAATCTTTGCGGCCTGCGCGGAGTTAGGTGAGATTCTTTTGGTTTCCACAATCGTGCTTAGTGTGGTGATGGCATAAGCAGCCGTGGATGTACCATCCGGAAGTTTGAAACAGGAGCCATCGCAAAACAGCTCCCTTGTGGGTCATTCAAAGGTGTCTTTCAGATCAACCCTGCCTTTAGTTTCTTGTTCTGTGGTGTAAAGGCAGTCATGTGACATTTCATCACTGCAAACAGTACCTTGCGGGAAAGGTAATAGTTCAGCCGGATTCAATACACAACACCTCTTAATTTGTATATGCGGCGCAAACGAGATCAATTCATATCTCGTTAATCATGCGGAGGTGAGGTGTTTTGTTTGTGTTCTATTTAATAGAACATCTACAGAGTGAGGTACCAACAAGGTTAATTCATGGCCTAGGACAATACCCTTGCTCTGTTTTACAGACGCAGCAGCGACGGCTCTGACATCTCGGCAAAGCATATGCAACAGGATCAAGGGCAGAAGAAAAGTAACCGCACGGCCTATTCTTCCCTCCATGTTCCTGTGTTAATACTGCCAAAGCACATCCATCACGTTCATGCACGTACAACTCAAAGGCCTTTTCATAATTTGGTGTGCCAAAAACTGGTGCTGAACACAGTGCAGTCTTGAGCAGATCAAAAGCTTTCTGGTTTTCCAAGTTCCACGGCAATGGCAAAGAAATGCCCTTCTTTGTCAAAGCCAACATTGGTTTAATCACTAGTGAGAAATTGGGGATCCACTGCCTACAGTAAGAAGCAATTCCTATGAAGGCTCTGACTTCATTCTGTGTATTTGGGACAGACAAGCTAGAAATGATTTTAATCCATTCAGGCGTCAACCTTCTTCCCTCCTTTGACAGGAGATAGCCTAAATAGGCGACCTTCTGTCGACAATATTGAAACTTTTTCAGTGAAGCTTTATGTTCATGTTTTGCTAGGTCAATAAGCCACAACATGATGCCCTCCTTACAGGCACTTTCTGAATCAGCAGCTAAAAGAAGATCTACGTATTGAAGCAATGTACAAGTGGTAGGCAACTCAAGTGTATCAAGCTGCTCTTTCAAAGCCCTACTATAAATGCTCGGACTTTCCATGTATCCTTGTGGTGCACGGGTAAATGTAAACGAGTGTCCCCCTACGGACTTTCCGTGTATCCTTGTGTATAGGATTGCTAAAGAATTTTTTTTTTAAGAGCTACGACACTAAAATGAGTAGCAGAAGCTGGAATCATAGTTAATATCGTCGTGACATCAGGCACAATAGGACATTTTGGAGCAACAATCTTATTGATAGCGCGTAAATCAATGATAAAACGAAAAGGAATTGCTTATCTCCTTTCTTATACACAGGCAAAATCGGACTATTGCACAAACTACCTGCAATCTCTTCAATTACCCCACAGTGTACAAAACCGGAAACTATACACTTCAAAGCTTGCTCACCATCAACCGAAATCTTATACTGAGGAATACGTGGCAACTTTACTCCTTGTTTCAAAATGATTTTAACAGGCTCAATCTGTAGAACACCAACATCGTTGTCATCAATCACCCATAAACACTCCGGAACATCACTAAATTCCGGCGGGAAAGGTCTAGTCAGGAACTGTGAGGCAGAAAGTTGCTGTGGTGAAATCGTCAAACTCACTCCATCCGAAGAACAATGAATAACTGCATTTAATTCCTTCAACGGATTCAACCCCAACAAATTTTCTCCACAGTTCGTTGTCAAAAGAAACGGACAGTGATCTGTGAACGGACCCAGTGTAATCAGTACCGGCTAAGAAACCGGACTAACCACTGTTGTACCAGAAAACCCCACAGAAACATTGGTTTGCCCTGACAGTGGAATGTTTGGAACCTGTGAATGGTCAATGGAACACTTCTGTGCTCCTGTATCTATCAATAATAGATGTTTCCTATTTCCCACTATCATTTCAACATAGGGACCTTTATGATTAACGGGAATAGGCATCGGTTCCAAACCCTGCTTCGGGTAACCCTAACGAAACAATATATTTTCAAAAGGCAGGTCTTCAGAGAGATATGTAGTAGAAGGATGATCAAAAATATTTCTTATCCACACTTGGTGACTGATTGTCTTGTGAAAAAGGCTGTGAATTCTGAGAAAACCGACTTCTGCCAGGACGTCCTGCCCCAGGGGGCAGCCTCTGTATTGTCTACCCATGATACCAAATGTGGTGTTCGATCTCTGCTGGAGGATCGGGCATTGGGCTCGCTATTGACCCTCTTGCCTGCAATAAGCACATTGGTTCACGTGTACAGGACCCAACGGCATATTACCTTGTGGAACATAATGACCCCTAAACTGTGCACTACCCCCTCTAGGACATCTAACAATCTGTTGCAACAAATCCTTAGTTTTCAAGTCTCCCTTTTTCTTTTCAATCCTTTCTTTCTGATTATTGACTCGGTTTTCATAATACTGAGCCATATGCAACACTTCAGACTGAGTCTTAGCTTGCCAAGCGCTCTCAGAAATCATTATTTGCGTCTGTATGTCCGGTAACAATCCACGCACAAATTTGTCTACAAATAGTCGTTTTCCAGACTCTGTGCTCAAATCCTGTCCACTGAAATCTGAAAATACTTGTTCAAACCGATTTCGGTAGCACCCTCAGACTTTCCTTGGACACAAGCAGTACGTTTTTCCCAGACAATCCTTCTCTCAGGAATTATGGTTTTCAGTTTTGTCACTATTCTATCAGGCAAAGTCAGTATTACCTGTGGCGGTCTCTCGCCAGCTGGTCTCTCTCGATTTTGTCTAGCCATATTATCCCATGTGTCCCCTAACTCTGGTACATCATCTACTGTCCTAATCTATTTCCACAAATCGATGGGTAAGAGCACAGGAAATAACAAATCTATATCACTCAGAGTAAATACTGACGACTGCTAGACCGATTCGATCTCTTTATAGAACCCTGTCGGATTCTTTCTAATATCTGGGATGGATTGTCTAATGGTGTTCACTTCCTGTCTTGAGAACGGGACGTCAACAAACTGTGATACATAATGTGCCGGAATGTCATGTGCACCAGTACCTGCTGCAGCATTTGCTGGAATCTCAACTTTTGGGACGAATGTCAGAGGAACCTCTCTCATAGGCAACTGAGAGATAGGAAACTCTGAAGCGCTAAAGCAGCTGAAGGAGTGTCAGACGAAAAAGCTCTCTTATAGATATTCAATAATTCTGCGGGACAACAAATCCTTCTTTAATACATTCTTCCTGCAGGTATTCTAGCATAACCTGTATCACTTTCCTCTGCATTTCTGGCGTATACTGACTATATGTGTCATACTTAAACGGGAGATATCAACATATCTGAAATCTATCTAATTGCATCTTTTGTGCAAATTCGTGTTTCCTCACTCCTCGACATAAAAAGAGGAAGGAACCATTTCTGTACAAAAATAACACGCAAACTATCACCATCAATTTCCTCATTCCGTAACCTTTCTAACTCCCTTCTATACTCAAAAATACTCTTGACGTGCTCATATACTTTCTCCGCAGTAACTCTTGAATATGCTAAAACCTTCAGATCCCTCAACCCTTGTGGGAGATCTACATCATTCAGTCTGTTCCACATTACAGATAAATTCCCAGTCCTTCGATAAAAACATTTTTCTCAGGAAAACTGTCTAGATTAGAGTGTGTGGCAAAAACATCGGATTGTTCACCCTTCTCCATGCACTGTCCTAACCCATGCAGTGAAATCGCGCTTTCTCTCTTTAGACACAGCATTGCGAGTTACAATCTTTGATTCCACTCCCTTACCAACTAAAAGCGGAACAGAACCACTTGGAAGGGTAGAAGAATCTTGTACAATCGGTAACAAAGGTACTATTACTGGTGCAGAAGACAAATCTACCATACCCGTGACAGTAGGCAAAGGTGGAGGAGCAGCAATAGGAGGAACAATAACCGGAGGAAGAGGAGCAATAGGATTAACAATAGGAGGAGCAGGAATTACTACAGGAGGAGGAACGACAGCAGGAGGAGGTAAAGCAACAGGCATAGGAACATACATAGGTGGCGCACTGGTACCAGGCCTTCGTTCATTTAGAAGCTTGTCAATTCATCAGAAACATGAAAGTCTTCAGACGGATATATTTTCTGAATGCCAAGTTGAAAAGCCCTATCCATATTTCTAACTGACTCTGAATGTTTACTTTGATCATACATTAATGCTTTCTCAGCGTTGGACTTATGTCGCTGCGCATGTTTCTCTCTACTTTTAAGTTGCTGCATAGCTTCTTTCTTCCAATTTTACAATACATCAAATGCTGCAGGTCTAGCTTTTTCTTTAACAATATAGACTCTAAATATTCTATACGAGGAATCTCAAAGCTACCATTGGTTGGCCACTGAAGTTCGGAAGCATGTTTAGTTTCTGTGCCAAATATCATTAAACACTACACTACCAATAGCATGCTTACAATACATAGCACACGCCGGTGACCCCTCCTGTGGCGCGGGATGGCTCAATTCCAAAGATTGTCTGTCTGTGCAGAATAATGCCCTGAAACAGGCAGACCATTTCTCAGGCATATCAGATTCCTGGTGTTACCTGGTCAATTGTTCTCGCGAGGACAATACGCCAAAATCAAATGATCAGGATACTTAAGAATCGGGTCACGACTCACCTGATCAAAGAACTGAAGGAGGTCCGATCGGATTACAAAGGACAACTAATGACCCTCGTGGTTGGTGATTTCGGCAAAACTGTCTGCCTCGCTATATGGACCCTCGTCAAGATGCCATCTTGGACCGCAGGCTCACCGTCCAGGGATCGGGTCGTGCAGTTCTGTTGAGGTATCGTGTCTCATCCAAGAAGGGGCCCCCCTTTTCACCGTCCAATCCCGGTCCGATAGCCGCGTCATCACTTCAACGAGATGGCATCCATCTTGAGGGTCCATATTCAGGCGCCAATCGTAAAAGCAAGGAAATATCGAAGCGGAGTACCATAAAAGGAAATACACCAAACACGGGCTATAAAGATTCACAGATCTTTAATACTGCGCAGTTACAAAGAGAAACATATCTGATACAGATGGCTATCTGGCTCTCGACACCCCGCAATGAGTACCAGCCCGTCAGAGTGAGGAGGGAGAGTGCTGGACATCTAAACATTCGCATTTTTATACATTTTCTACAATATTGTCCAGCCCCTCTACAGGTTAATAATCAGCGGTTCTAGAGTTTGTGCTGAGTTCACATATAGCTCATACAATAATATGCACACGGATTACATAGGTTTGTGTTTCCAACAGGTTACAATGGCGAAGTGTATTCCTGGATTTAGCAGTGAGCCTTCGTACATATCCCTTCACAATGTAGTTTAGTTCTGCCGGTGTGTTAGGGAGAATTCTCTTTATAGGCTAATTTCCCAAACCTAGTGAGTCCCCCAGCAGCTTTGCTGGATTTTTAGGGTTTATTTTTTTCTCCTGCTAAGAGTGAGACTCTTTTTCTCCCACTCTTAGACATGATTTGAGATATCCTTTGACTTTGTAATGTGTTTTATGGGCTATGGGGTCTTTTACTCCATAGGGTTTCATGTGTTTTTGGTAAGTGTGTTACACAGCACCCTCGGTGCAGTAACACAGGGGTGTCATAGTGACCCCCAAACATAGACTCCATACCCTGGGACTGACTACTGTCTCCCAGGGCATGTAAAGTCACCATTGACTTTACTAGTCTTAAATTGTGAACAGAACCAGTACAAACCATCCTATTGTGGAAGTACTGGTAGGGGTAATTAGATTGCCCCTGGGTCTGTTTTTCGAGGGGGCACTGTGCAGTCCCCCCTCGTCGAGTTTCTGGCTGGTGGCAGTGGTTACCACGCGAAATATTCCACCAGAATATTTCCTATGGGATTTTCCCATTCACTTTAAACTCACCACTTTTTTGGTGCAGTGTTAAAGATACCGCCGGGTTATTTATTTAATATTTATTCCCCGGTTGGGTCTTTTTGCCAGGACTCTGTTCTAAAATGGCGTTTGTGTTCGCCTCTGTAACTCCAACCCAAGTCGAACCCTTTGTTCTACTTTTTGGCGGGCTTCTGCACAGAAGCCTCCAAAAGTGGTGCCACTCTGTCTGGGTCTACAGGATGTGTGGGAGGGGTGTTTAGGCACCCTAGACTGAGTTTGCCTCGGAAACTCAAGTCGAACTCGTGTGATTGGCCCAGTGGTGAGCCTCCCAGCTCACCACTTAGCATGTTTGAGTGACAGCTAGGACTGATGAATGGGGGTTTTCTGTATAAAAGCAGGGCTTTGGGGACTGGAACTTCAGAGGTCGCCACAGGACCAAAGAATCCGAAGAGGGAGAAGCTGAGCCGACCTGCAACGACGACACCACCGGTGGAGCCCTGCTGAACCGCCTCACCACTTCCCGACAGAGAAGATCTTCATCCCGGAGAGTCTTCTTCCACTGAAGTAGTGGGGATAACCAGTTTGCCCTCTTTTCGCCTTCCTGGATCGTCTCTTGGTTGAATCGTCCGTGCCAAGCACCCCGGCGGCCGGATAGCCACGATTCACCACTACCGCGAATAAAAGGGTAGTACCTTTTAACTGGGAAACTCCGTGGCTGGTTTCTTCCCTGGCAGTGCAACGACCTCCAGCTTTCCTCCACGTCGAGATCTTCTCTTCCCCTGGACGAAGCACTGACTTGCACCCGCTACCAGGAACAACTGCCCCCGCTGGTGCTTTCTCACCATTTCAGGTACTGTGTCCCGCCTGGTCTCCCTTGCAACAGACTGTTCAAGGTGTCCCGTAAATCCTTGACTCTCTATCCTGGGGTGACTTGGGACCTGTTAACTAACTTTCTCTGAACTGATCCAACCCTTTTTGAACTATCTGCAAAGACTTTTAAAGTATAATTCAACTGTGTGATCTTGGACACATTCCGCCTTGCTCTCCAAGAGTGGGCCTGGCCTATGAATTTTCTTGATCTACAGTAGACTCTGCCTTTCCTGACTTGCTGTGGTTCTTTTAAAAGTGTTGGTATTGTGTGCTTTCCTAATTCTGCCTTGTCCCTCCCTTTTTAACTTATTGGAGTGCCATCTTAGGTTAAGCGCTCACCTCTGCCTGCAAATAAGTGGTGTTTTAACTAAGACTTGTTCAATAAGTAATCAGCGATGTATATATATTGATAGTGACTGTGTTTGAACTTGCTTGCCGTGTTAGTGTATTTTACAAGTGTGTTTTCAAATAAATAATTATATACTTTTATACCGAACCTCTGGTCAGTGTTTGCTTGTGCTACTGTATCTTTGTACCTATTTTGTATACTCTATATACTGTAATTCTTCTTGCGAGAAGTCTGACTGCTCAGCCACAGCTACCAGGTAAATCTGGGTGGTACAGACTGCTACCAATTGGGTTTACTGCCAACACCTGTAGTCCTAAGCCTTTTGCAGTGGTCCCTAAGGGAACTGCACAGGTTTCTGCCTAAGACGGTGTCCACGCTCGACATTTACATAACATTGTCCTCGATGTGTATTTGTGGTTGAGGCTTGTTAGCGCAGATAATCCTAGGACAACAAGTCATGCTTGGTGCAAGGTCTCATTACCCAGTCTAAACAGTCAGCCCTCGGACAGTCCAACCATTAACAGAACTCAAAGGTCAGGGAGGCTTGGTTGCAAGTTAGAAACGCAGTCCTCCATTTTAGAACAGAGAATCACATACAAACAGAAATCAAAATGGCGGATGATTCTAAAATGGCGGCAAAGTCGATCTAAAATCGGAACTTCGCAACGCGGTTTTCCTCGCAGAGCGACTAGGCTTAGGCCAATATAAATCAGAAGGATGCACAATATGATTTCCCTTTTAACACAGCATTCCGACAGATGCTGTTAGCGTGGTCTAGTCTTAAAATGACGGTGAGTGTTCTACGTGTGAAGGTGAATAAAGCTAGTATCCGCTTGATTGCGTGTAGGTGGAAAGAGCGTTTATTACTTGGTTGACTTGCAGTTCAAGTGTTGATTGCGGTTTGAGTGTTGTCCATTAATATTAAGGTACATTTCTGCAGCCTACCCGAACATGGCCCAGGAGAAAGGAAGCTCGACGCCCGGAAAGCTGCTCAGGGTTTGCCCTGGATGCCAGCTACAGAATGTGTTCAAGGAGGAAGAGCATTCGAAATGTCTCTACTGTCTTAATGAGGACAAAACACGTGGAGAAGGACTGTGTGTTTTGCAGGAACATGTCGGAACGGACCATCAGGAACCGACACCTTTGTCTCTCCAAATGGCTGGAAGGAAGGAGTCTGTCAGGTGAGAAGAAGTACGAGCGGTCTTCTAAGTCCTGTGAGGGCGCCCCGGCGACGGGGGCCCAACAGAAGGCAAAGCACCGCGAGTCCGCGGGCATCGGGAGCGCCGAATGGTTGGGCTCTTGGGCCGCCAGTCACCATCGACCACGAGCCAACGCTCTGGTTCGGGGAAGAGGAAATCCGAGAGGCCCCGGTCGATCTTGAAGGATTCGGCCAAGGGGGAGCGAGGCAGTGACCCTCTCACCAAGGTGAAGGCCTCAAGCACGCCTAAGGCGGTGAAGGCCTTGATTCACCCGGCCAAGGCCTCTATCGAGGGAGTCGCAGCGGCCCTGGCGCAGCCACTCCCTTTCCATGCAATGATCGCCAGGGCATCCAAGCTTTTTCAGCTCTGCCCCGAAGAGAAAGAAGGTTTCCTTTACCAACGGCGCGAGGCCAAGAGGAAGGCAGTCCTCGCCGTGCCTCTGCTGGATGACATCTGGGACGAGGGTCTCACCCTTCTCAAGAACCCGTCTACGATGCCTGCCAAGAGGGATCGGTACGAAAAGAATTACTGGGTCCCCGACGCGGCCCCTTTGTGCCTTAGGGCACAACTGACCCCTGACTCGGTCGTCTCAGCGGCGGCCAAGAAGTAAGCGAAGGGGGGGGGGCATCGGTCTCAACGTCAACTTCCCCGCCTGACGGCTTAGGGAAGAAGCTGGACGCAATGGGACGATGAGTTATCTCGTTGGTGGCAACGATTAAGGCGGCTAATGCCCTCGCGATCGTGGCCCGCTACGACGGGGAGTTATGGTACAAGATCGCCCCCCCTGTTGGACTTCCTATCGGATGACAAGAGGGCCGAGGCCCTGGAGATCTTGCAAGAAGGCCAAGTGGCGTCGGTTAAGGTGGCAACAGACATTGCCGACACCGGTTTCCACCACCTAGGCAACAGCGTTTGCCTTAGACGACGAGGTTGGCTCAAGGCGACGGATTTCCGCCAGGATGCTCAAGCCAAGGTGTTGGACATGCAGTTCGACGGGAACAACCTGCTTGGAAAAACAGTGGATGAGTCCCTCCAAGCCATCAAGGCGGACACAGACTGCTAGGGCCCTAGGCGTTCTCCGGCAATGAAGGCCTTCTTTCGGAGCACCGGAGGCAAGCAGGGTGCCTCCAAGGGATTGGGTGGTGGTTCCTCTACGTACCGCCAAGCGGCCCGCTCCTCGTCACAGGAAGCCTATAGATCACGAGGCAAGTCGGGTGGTCCCTGCTGTCATCGCCAGGGAGGCCAAGGCGGCAAGGCGTCCTCCAAGCAAGATTGAACCGACAGCGGGGTCGGGCCCCCACCGAAGCACCCCGGTGTGAGGCCGGCTGGCGAAGCTCGTCAGCGTGTGGGAGTCCATCTCCACTGACCGTTGGGTGCTGGACGCCCTGGCCCAGGTGCACGCCCTCGAATTTCTAAAAAAGTGCCCCCGCATTCCACCTGTGGTCAGGAAGAAAAATCACGTACCTCAACTGCTATTGGAGGTAAGGGCGTTGCTCAAAAAAGGTGCCATCGAGCTCGTCCCGAAGAGGCTCCGGGGCTCCGGAGTATACTCAAGGTACTTCCTAGTGAAAAAGAAGACAGGAGGATGGCGTCCCATCCTGGACCTGCGACGACTGAACAAGTACATCAAGGCACAGAAGTTCCAGATGGTCACCCTCCAGCACGTGCTGGGACAGCTGGAGGAGGGCGATTTCCTGTCGTCGTTGGATTTGGAGGATGCGTACTTCCCCATTCTGAAAGGACACCGAAATTGCCTCAGGTTCGTGGTCCAAGGACGGCACTACCAGTTCAAGGCCCTCCAATTTGGATTGAAGTTGGCACCTAGGGTATTCACCAAGTGCCTCGCACCGGTGGCGGCGCGGCTGCGCCTGCAGGGGATCCACGTCTACCCCTACCTGGACGACTGGTTCAACTGAGTAAGGACAAGGGAGCTTGCCGTGGATCACACAGCAAAGACCGTCCAGCTGCTCACAGACCTGGGATTCTCCATCAACTTTCCCAAATCCCACCTGGTCCTGTCGGAAGTCGCACTGTTTCTGGGAGCCAAGCTCAACACAGTGGCGTGTCTGGCCTCGCCAGCGGAGGAAAAGACTAAGGCCATCCTGGGCAAGGTGCAACGTCTGCTGGCCACAGACGTGGCCATGGTGAGGTCCATCAAGTCCCTCCTCCAGGTGATGTCGTCCTGCATATATCTTGTGCGCCTGTGCAGGCTTCGGATGCGCCCTCTGCAAGAGTTCCTCGACTCCCACTGGATCCAAGCGACGGGCAGCTTCGAGGACAGGATCCCGCTCGACGAGACCTTCCGATGAGCGATCCGGTTGTGGGGCACCCGCCATCATCTGACGGCGGGCACAGACTTTCAGACCCCATCCCACCAGATAACGGTGACGACGGATGCCTCCCTAGAAGGGTGGGGAGCGCACACCAGAGAACTTCACGCGAGAGGCCTTTGGCTCCCAGAGGAGAAGACGCTCCACATCAACATCCTGGAGCTACGTGGGCCCTCAGATCCTTTCTCCCGTCCCTCAAGGACAAGGTGGTGAGAATCTTCACCGACAACACCACCACGAGGTTCTACATTCGGAAGCAGGGAGGAACCAGGTCCCCAGCCCTCTCCAAGGAAGCCCAGGAACTGTGGCATTGGGCCGTCGCCCAAGGGATGTTTCTGGTGCCCTTTCATCTGGCAGGGATAAAGAACACCATCGCCGTCTCACTCAGCAGGGAGCTGCGCTCGTGCCACGAGTGGGAACTACGTCAGGATCAAGTGGATCGACTCTTCGATGATGGGGAAAACCGCGGATCGACCTGTTCGCAACGGCGACAAACGGCAAGTGTCAGAGGTTCACCAGCAGGTTTACCCAGCCGAGGAGCATGGGCGATGCTTTCTCGTTCCCCCCTCCGTTGCCATTTCTGCTCCGACTCGTCAACCAGCTCGAGAGGTCCCGGTGCAGGATGATCCTAGTCGCACCGGCCTGGCCGAGGCAGATCTGGTTCCCGGACCTTCTGGACTTGTCAGCGTCCCCACCAGTCAAGCTGCCGACGGACGCGGATCTTCTCTCCAGAGAAGGAGGCGCCATACTTTATCACGACCCGGAGTCGCTGAACTTGCAGGCCTGGCTCCTGCAGCACTAGAGTTTGGAGGGTACGATATCCCGGCTGACTGCAGAGAGGTCCTTGCAAAAGCCAGGGCGTCCTCAACTCTCAAGTGCTACGGACATAAGTGGAAGAGGTTCTCTGTCTTGTGCCGTGCACAGAAGATTAACCCTCTGCGGATCACGGCCCCTCAAGTGCTGCCGTACCTACTGTCGCTCCATCAAGATACATCTGGCTGTGATATCCCGATGCACCAGAACCACATGACGGTCGTCCTTGTGGTCCCATCGCCTGGTGAAGGAATTTATGAAGGGACTGTTCCGATCGTTCCCGCCGGTGAAGGCACCTGCCCCGGCTTGGGAGCTCAACGTGGTGCTGACCAGGCTCATGAGTGCGCCATTCGAGCCCCTGCATTCGGCACCGTTGAAGTTCCTGTCGTGGAAGACTGCGTCTCTTGTGGCCATCACCTCTGCTCGACGAGTGGGCGAGATCCAGGCCCTATCCTGCAAGCCTCCATACTTGACTTTTCACAATACGAGGGTGGTGCTGAGGACGCACCCCTCCTTTATGCCCAAGGTGCCGTCCGACTTCCACCTCAACGAGCCCTGGGTGTTACCTGTTTTCTTCCCGTCGCCTTCGTTGCCGGACGAGAGGACTTTGCACTCGCTGGATGTGGCTAGAGCGCTGAAGTTCTACGTGGACCGCATGAAGAGTTTTCGGCAGACATCACAGCTATTTGTGAACTTTGGACCTGTGAACCAAGGGAAGGCCCTCTCGAAGGCTTCCATTTCCAGATGGCTCTCCGGCTGCATCATGCACTGTCATCGGTTGGCAAACCGGCCGTTGCCTGGCCGTCAGAGCCCATTCGACCAGAGCTATCGCTGCTACCACTGTGTTCTTGTCTGGTGTGCCCCTTCTGGACATCTGCAGGGCTGCTACATGGAGGTCGACGCACACCTTTACGAGATTCTACTGCATCGACCGGGATTCCAGGGAGGAGTCCAGGGTCGGCCAAGCAGTGCTGCGCAACCTGTTGGCCTAAGGTGAGCCTGGTGAGGAGGTAAGAATTGCTTAATATTGAGTTGTTGATGTAATGCTTAATGTTGAGCCTTTGCCACCTCCCGTTGGTTGTGCATGTGGGTACTGCTATGTATTCTTATATTCATGAGCATGTGAATCTATGCCAGACCCCATGCTGGAGAAGGAACAAGTTACTTACCTGTAACTGTTGTTCTCCAGCATGGGTCTGACATGGATTCACATGCGAACCCTCCCTCCTACCCCTCTGCGGCTCTTCACTTGGTCATACTGCCACTTGGCGTGCTACCAAATCTGAGGATGGCTGCCAGAGGCGGGGGTTAGGGGGAGGGCAGTCATTGGCTGGGGGCAGTATGACCCAGAGACCAGTGATTGGTTACTACTGAGAAAGACATCCGAAACTGATACTGATTTTTTTTTCTTTACTGAGGATTCCCGGCCTGACGACTGGGAATATTCATGAGCATGTGAATCCATGCCAGAACCATGCTGGAGAACAACAGTTACAGGTAAGTTGTTCCTTCTTCATCTCTAAAGCATGAGCCATCTACATTTCCCTCTTGATGTTTCATGGCAGTTTGTGCCTCAATATGTTTCACTTCCAATTCAAGTCTACTTTTCTCAAGGCCAATAAATTCAGGAGTGAGTGTAGGATCTGATGGGGTGCCTGTGGACAGAGGTTGTGGTTTCTGAGCAGGCAAGGGAGTTGTAGGGTTTCCTAACAAGGACTCTTCTACTTCTTCTAATCCAACACTCTCAGAATCAGAAACATCATTATCCACATTTGCTGGAGTGGTTGGCCCTTCTGACCCACTCTCCAGACTGTTTTCCCAATAATTTAGCAACCAGTTCAGATTTTTTTTTTCCTTTACCAGAGAGGCTCTGTTCTCTGCACATGGTTCTCAAAACCTCAGCAGTGTGGTTTGAGAGATTCTCTTCACTGTAGTTTTCCATACTTGACATGATTTTTCAGTTAATAGATTGTAGCGGTGTTAAGCCTTGTGGTTAGTTGACCCAAGGTAATAGCAGCACTCCAAGTGTAATCACTATACTTAAAAATCCCACCGCTGTACACCACTGTTAGGCAGAATCCTGTGCAGTGCCCTTAGGGACCACATAGATTTGGAAATACCTAACTGTTTGTGCTACCAACCGGTGTCTAACTGGGATCTATAGTGACACTTGTCGTGTATATTAGATGTTCATAAGTTCCATCCTACTGACTAATACAAGTTTACAAATATATGGATTTGACAGATAATTTTTAATATTCCATGAACAAAAAAACGCCACGCCAACACGTGTTTCAACCCTATCTGGGCCGTCATCATGGCGTAAACAAGTATAGTTGAGTTTAAACTAATATAGCCTCCTTGATCAATATAATGCCCTCGGGGGGGGGGGGGGGGGGGTGTATTTTCCGACCGTCTTAATGTCCTGAAATCAGGTGTTTCATTTAAAGGACTTGTTGTCAGCTTCAGTTACGATCCGCCATTTAAAAGCTTCAGTGCGTTCAACGTTTACGTACTGAATCGTTTAAACTCTCGGTCCCGTTACTAGACGACATCTGGGACGAGGGGCTGGCGCTCTTGAGGAACCTGTCCACGACCCCTGCCAAGAGAGACCGGTACGAGAAGAAGTACCTGGTCCCGGATTCCACCCCCATGTGCCTTAGGACGCAGCCGACCCCGGATTTGTTCGTCTTGGAGGCGGACAAGAAGAAAGCGGCGGGGGCAGCGGCTTCAACTTCGACCTCTCCGCCGGACGGCGAAGGGAAGAAACTGGACGCCATGGGACGACTGGTCATCTCATCGGCGACGACGATTACAGCGGCCAACACCCTCGCGATTGTGGCCCGCTACGACAGGGAGCTGTGGTTTAAGATCGCTCACCTGCTGGACTTTCTCCTGGATGACAAGAGGGCTGAGGCCCTGCAGATACCACAGGAAGGTGAGGTGGCATCGGACCACGCCTTAACAGTGGCCACGGACATTGCTAACACCGGCTTCTGCCAGATGGGCAACCGTGTGCCTTTGCTGGTGTGGTTGGCTGAAGGCAACTGATTTACGCCAGGACGTGCAAACCAGTGTTTTGGACATTCCTTTCGACGGGAACAACCTGTTTGGCAAGACAGTCTTAGGAAGAATCCTGGCCAGTTCCCTTAGGGAGCACTACACAAGATTAAAGGAATGGTTCGCCCAAAATATTTTATTGGCCAAAAAGATGGGCAATAATAAAAAAAAATATACAACCAAATTTTTTTTATTAAGTCCCTATGTAAAATTTTGAGGAAATGAAGATCAAAATTTACAAAAGGAAGCACATGGGGGGGGCATCCATTTTGTGAAATGGATGCCCGCCTGTGCTTTCTTTTGCGGCACTAATGAAGGAAAATACAGCCAGCTGTAGTAAACAAAAGCAACCACTGGGTGGCTTTTCCTTCATTGGTTTTTCTTTCGAAGTTTCTCAGGCTCCTCCGAGCCTGGAAAACTTGGGGCCGGAGGAGCCTGAGAAACTTAGAAAGAAAAACTGCAGCGTTTTCGAAATACAACTGCGTTGTGTTTCTACCTGCAGCTGCATTCCCATTTGGGGCTCTCTGGCTCCCCACGGGGAGCCCGAGAGCCCCAAATGGGAAAGCTGCTGTAAGCAGAAAAACTGCGGCATGGAAACACAACCGTGTTGTTTTGTGCTTGCCTTGGCTTTCACTTTGGGTCTCCGGTGCTCCCCTGGCTCGGAGGAGCCTGAGAAACTTAGAAAGAAGAACTGCAGCATTTTCAAAAACAAAAACGTCGTATTTATGTTTGCGGTAGCTTCAAAAGCTACCGCAAACATAAATAAAACTTTTTTTAAAGCTGCAGTTTTATTTCTAAGTTTTCCGGGCTCCTCCAGCCCGGAAAACTTAGGGGAAAAAAATGCAGCTAGTGATTTAAAAAAAAAATATATATATAGCACTTACCGAGATGCAGCTGCAGCTTTTCTGCCTGCAGTCTCCGGTCTCTGTCCTTCGAGTCCTGGCACCAAAAAAGGAAAAGCCACCCAGTGGTAGCTTTTGTTTACTACATCTGGCTGGCTTTTCCTTCATTAGTGCCGCAAAAGAAAGCACAGGCGGGCATCCATTTCACAAAATGGATGCCCACATGTGCTTCCCTTTGAGCTTCATTTGCTCAAAATTTTACATAGGGACTTAAGTATATTTTTTTTATTGCCCATCTTTTTGGCCAATAAACATTTTTGGGCAAACTATTCCTTTTAGACTACAGGTGAGAGCAATAAATCCCCTTTGGTATCAGTCTGTACCACAAAGATTTAGTTGGTAGCTGTGGCTGAGCAGTCAGACTTCTCTCAAGAAGAGTTAGGCAGTATACAGAGGATACACAATAGGGCCAAAAACACAGTAGAACAAGCGAACACTGACCAGAGCTTTGTATCAAAACCATATAATTATTTAACACACACTTTAGAAAATACACTAGCACTATTAATCAAAGCAAGTTCAAAACACAATCAGAAAAGTATACACACCTCCCTTAAGAATTATTAGACGAGTCTAAATCAAAACACTACTTTTTGTCAAAACAGAGGTGAGCGCCTAACTTAGATGACATTCCAATAATTAAGTAAAAGGGAGAGAAAGGCCGGTCATAAAAATAAATCAGTTCCCAACACTTTTAAGAGACCAAAACAAGTTGGTGAAGGCAGAGTCTACTGTAGAGCCAAAGTTCATAGGCCAGGCCCCCTGTAAATGGAGCAAGGTGAAATGTGCCCAAGATCACAGTTGCGAAATGCATTCAAGTCTTAGTAGAAATTTTCAAAAGAGGTTGGAGTGGTTCAAAAGATAAAGTTAGACGGTCTAGGGGCCAACCCAGCTGGAAAGCCAAGGATTTAAGGGTCACCTTGAGCAAACCGAAGAAAGGGTGGCCAGGTGGAACACAGTACCTTTAAAGTTGAGGAAGCTCCAGCGGTGGCAGTTCCTGGCAGCGGGTGCAGTTCGTGGTTTCGACCAGTGGAAGATAGGATCTCGAGGAGGAAACTTGGAGTCGTTGCACTGCCCAGGGAAGAAACCAGCCGCGGAGTTCGTCGGTTAAAAGGTGCGTTCCTGGTATTTGCGGTCACAGTGGTGCAGCTTGGCTATCTGGCCGCCGGGGTGCTTGGCACAGGTGATTCGACCAAGAGACGTCCTGGAAGGCGAAATGGCGAACTGGTTGATCCCACCAGCTCAGAGGAAGAAGACTCTTTCAACAGAAGATGTTCTCTTATCGTCTGGAAAGTGGTGAGGTCGTTGCAGCAGGGCTCCACCGGTGGTGTCGTCGTTGCAGATAGCTTAGCTTCTCCCCTCTTCGGATTTCTTAAGTCCTGTGGCAACTTCTGAAGTTCCAGTCCCAAAAGCCCTGCTTTTCTGCAGAGAAAACCCCATTCAACAGCCTAGCTGTTACTCAAACATGGTAAGTGGTGAGCCGGGCGGCTCACCACTGGGTCAGTCAGAAAAGAGTGTGACTTGGGTTGCTAAGGCAATGCAGTCCAGGGTGCCAATTCCGCCACCCACACATCCTGTGGAACCCAGACAGAGTAGCACCAGTTGGAGGGCTTCTGTGGAGAAGCCTGCCAAAAAGTGGAACAAAGGGCCCGAGCTTGGTTGGAGTTAGAGACGGATACGAACGCCATTTTAGAAAAGAGTTCTGGCAAAAAGACCCAACTGGTGATTTAATATTAAATTAATAAACCAGCGGTATCTTTAACATTGCACCAAAAAGTGGTGCGTTTAAAATCAATGGGAAAATCCCATAGGAAATATTCTGGTGGAATATTTTGCGTGGTAACCACTGCCACCAGCCAGAAACTTGACAAGGGGGGACTGGACAGTGCCCCCTTGGCAACAGACCCAGGGGCAATCGAATTAACCCCTTCCAGTACTTCCACAATATGATGGTTTGTACTGGTTCTGTTCACAATTTTGAACTAGTAAAGTCAATGGTGACTTTACATGCCCTGGGAGACAGTAGTCAGTCCCAGGGTATGGAGTCTATGTTTCGGGGTCAATATGACACCTCTGTGTTACTGCACTGAGGGTGCTGTGTAACACATACACAAAAACAGATGATACCCTATGGAGTAAAAGACCCCATAGCCCATAAGCACACAAAAAGTCAAAGATATACCTCAAATCATGCCTAAGAGTGGGAGGAAACGAGTCTCGCTCTTAGCAGGAGAAAAAAACAAACCCCAAAAATCCAGCAAAGCTGCTGGGGGACTCATTAGGTTTGGCAAATTAGCCTTATAAGAGAATTTTCCCTAACAGTAGTTGTAAGAATTAGGTTCACCCCACAGTTCTAGATGAAAATCAATCAAAAGAAGGTAGGTCTAACAAATGTAACCAGAGTCAGTAGGCCTATGCCAAAGTCAGTTGATACAGGGCAAGTGCCCAGGAGCAAAACTTTCTCTTAGCTGCAGTCAAGTCTTTGGTTAACGATGTTTGAAAAGGTGGATGCAGAAGTTGAAAATGCTGTTGAGAGAGGGGCGGCCAACCCAACAGGTGGGTAAAGGATTTAAAACACCTTTAGTGCTACCGCGAAGAAAGGGCGGCCTGGCGGAACAATGTAACTTTAAATGAAGAAGTGGCTCCTGCGGTGGCGGTTGTTTCTGGTAGTTCCTGCAGTTCACGTGATCCAGCAGAGGAAGAGAGGCTCTCGTCGTGGAGGAAGGTTCGAGTTACTGCACTACCCAGGGATGAATCCAGCCGCTGTGCTGCCCGACGAATAAAAGGTACGCTCCTTTAAATCGCGGTCCGGGTGGATTGGTGCCTGGCTATCCGGCCTCCGAGTACATGGTACGGGAGATTCGACCACGGCAGGTCCGGGAAGGCGATTGACAAGCTGGTTGGCCCCACCAGCTCAAGGGAAGAAAGCTCTTGCAGAGGAAGATCTTCTCTCGTCGTGTGGAGAAAAGTGGTGAGACGCTGCAGCAGGGCTTCACTGGTGGTTCAGTCGTTGCAAATGTCTTTGGCTGCTCTCCTCTTCGGCTTCTTGGTTCCAGTGGGGACGTCTTGCTCTTCCAGTCGCCAGGACCCTGCTTTTATGCAAAAAGATCCCCCTTCATACAGCCTAGCTGTCACTCTCACACAGTGGAGTGGTCATCTTGGCGGGAGACCCTCCAGCCTATCGAGATAGAGTGCGATATGGGTTGCTCAGGCAACCCTGTCCAGGGGTCCTACTCCCCCTCCCAAACAATGGACACACCCCAGACTCGGCAGAAGCCCGCCAAAAGGACGAACAAAGGATCCCCGACCTGGGTTAGGAGTTTAGAGAAAGACACGAGAAAGAAGTTATATTGAAGTTCTGGCAATAAAAACCTACTGGAGTAAAGATAATATTAAAATACACCAGCGGTATGTTGGAGGCTGTCAGAAAAAGTAGTAGCCTTGAACAATGGGAAAATCCCATAGGGAAATATTTGCGGTAGAATATTTGCAGTAGTAACCACTGCCACCAGCCAGAAACTTTGAGAGAGGGACTGTATGGTACCCTCTCGAAAATGAACCTAAGGGAAAAACTATTTACCCTTTCTAGTACCTCCATAGTAAGATGGTTTGTACTGGTTTAGTTCATAACAATTGACTAGTAAAGTCAATTGGGACTTTAAATGCCCTGGGAGATAGTAGTCAGTCCCAGAGTATGAAGTCTAGGTTTGGGGGTCAGTATGACACCCCTGTGTCACTGCACTGTGGGTGCTGTGTAACACATGAGTAAAGATTGTTTCTATTGGGGTGAGAAAATCCCATAGACATTAAACACAAAAATAGCCTACAACACACTTAGCAAAAAGTGCCTAAGAGTGGGGAAAAAGAGCCTCACTCTTAGCAGGAAAAAGAACCCTTCAAATCCAGCAAAGCTGCTGGGGGACTCTATAGGTAAGGGAAATTAGCCATAGAATGAGAATTATCCCTAACTCAGTGGACGAGTCACTGCAGGCCATCAAGGCCGACACGGAGACGGCTCGGGCCCTGGGAGTTTTGCAGCAACGACGCCGACCTTTCGGAACTCAGGAGGCAAGCAAGGTGCCTCCAAATGATTCAGTGGCCGGCTCCTCGTCGCAGGAGGCCTACAGAGGACGTAGCAAGTCAGGAGGATCTCGTCGTCGCCACCAAGGAGGCAAGGCTGCTACCAAGCTGGACTGAAACAGCCATAGTGTCGGGCCCCCACCTGAGCACCCCGGTGGGAGGCCGGCTGGCGAAGTTAGTCAGCGTGTGGGAGTCCATGTCCACCGACCGATGGGTGCTGGATGCCCTGGCCCGCGGGCACACACTCGTTTCTAAAGAAGTGCCCCCGCATTCCACCCGTGGCCAGGAAGGAAAACCACATCCCTCAACTGCTGCTGGAAGTAAGGGCGATTCTGAAGAAAGGAGCCATCGAGCTTGTCCCAAAGAGGCTCTGGGGCTCCGAAGTGTACTCACGATACTTGTAAGAAAGAAGACTGGCGGCTGGCGACCCATCCTGGACCTTAGATGTTTAAACAAGTACATCAAGTCCCAGAAGTTCCGATGGTCACCCTTCAGCACGTGCTGGGTCAGCTGGAGGAAGGCGGCTTCCTATCGTCGCGGGACTTGGAGGATGCCTACCTCCACATCCCCATTCCAGCAGGGGATCCACATCTACCCCTACCTGGATGATTGGCTCATCTGAGCAAGGACAAGAGAACTCGCCATCGAGCACACCGCAACCACCGTCCAACTGCTCACGGATCTGGGATTTTCTATCAACTTTACGAAATCCCACTTGGTTCCGTCGCAAGTCGCACTGTTCCTGGGAGCCAGGCTCGACACAGTGGTGCGGTTGTCCTCTCCGTCGGAGCAAAGGACGAAGGCCATCCTGGGCAAGGTGCAACGGCTGTCGACCATGGACGTGGCCAGCGTGATGTCCATCAAGTCCCTTCTCGGAATGATGTCCTCGTGCATCTACCTTGTGCGCCTGTGCAGGCTGCGGATGCATCCACTGCAAGAGTACCTTGACGCCTGTTGGATGCAAGCGGCGGGCAGCTTCGAAGACAGGATCTCGCTCAACGAGACCTTCCGCCAAGCGATCCGGTGGTGGGGCAGCCGCGCGCATCTTGTGGTGGGAATGGACTTCAAAACCCTGGCACATCCGGAGACGGTGACGACGGATGCCTCCCTGGTGGGATGCGGAGCGCACACCGGAGATCTCCACGCAAGAGGCCTTTGGCTCCCGGAGGAGAGGTCACTACACATCAATGTCCTGGAGCTCCGAGCCATGTTCTGGGCCCTGAGGTCGTTTCTTCCGTCCCTCAAGGGAAAGGTGGTGAGGATCTTCACCGACAACACCACCACGATGTTCTACATCCGGAAGCAGGGAGGCACCAAATCCCCAGCCCTATCCAAGGAGGCCCAGGATCTTTAGCACTCGGCCGTCGCCCAAGGGATGTTTTTGGTACCCTTCCACCTGGCAGGAATAAAGAACACCATCGCCGACTCACTCAGCAGGGAGCTGCGCTCGTGCCACAAGAGGGAACTGCGACAGGATCAGGTCTATCTGCTATTCCAGCGATGGGCAATCCCCCAAACCGACCTATTCGCGACGGCAACGAACAACAAGTGCCGGAGGTTCGCCAGCAGGTTTCCCCAGCCGGGGAGCATGGGCGATGCCTTTTCATTCCCCTGGGACGGCCTGTACCTCTATGCGTTCCCGCCGTTGCTGCTGCGACTCATCAACCAACTCAGACGTTCCCGGTGCAGGATGATCCTCGTTGCACTGGTGTGGCCGAGACCGATCTGGTTCCCGGACCTTCTGGACATGTCAGAATCCCCCCCACCCCCCCCCCCAGTCAAATTGCCGGAGGACGCGGATCTCATCGCCAGAGAAGGAGGTGCCATCCTCCACCACTACCCAGGGTCGCTCAACTTGCAGGCCTGGCTCCTGCAGCACTAGAGTTTGGAGGGTACAATATCCCGGCGGACTGCAGGGAGGTGCTTGCAAAGGCCAGGGCGTCCTCCACTCTCAAGTGCTATGGACACAAATGGAAGAGGTTTTCGGTCTAGTGCCGGGCACAGAAGATTAACCCTCTGCGGATTACGGCTCCTCAAGTGCTGCCGTACCTATTATCGCTGGCCAAAGTGGGGCTGGCCCATGCCTCCAAGATCCATCTGGCGGCTATCTCTGCTATACCAGAATTCTGGGGCGCTCATCCCTGTGGTCCCATCACATGGTGAAGGAGTTCATGAAGGGACTGTGCCGATCGTTCCCGCCGATGAAGGCTCCGGCCCGGCGTGGGAGCTCAACATGGTGTTGACCAGGCTCATGGGGCCACCATTCGAGCCTCTGCATTCGGCACCATTGAAGTTCCTGTTGTGGAAAACAGCGTTTCTTGTGGCCATCACCTCTGCACGTCGAGTGGGAGAGATCCTGGCCCTCTCCTGCAAGCCTCCATACCTGACTTTCCATGGGACGAGGCTGGTGCTGAGGACGCATCCCGCCT
The DNA here is from genome assembly GCF_040938575.1 of Ambystoma mexicanum. Taxonomy (NCBI): domain Eukaryota; kingdom Metazoa; phylum Chordata; class Amphibia; order Caudata; family Ambystomatidae; genus Ambystoma; species Ambystoma mexicanum. The sequence continues at coordinate 674,391,768 of NC_090924.1, read as the reverse complement.
TCATGGCCAAGGTGCCGTCGGACTTCCATCTCAACAAGCCCTTGGTGTTACCCGTTTTCTTCCCTTCGTCGCCGGCCGAGAGGACTTTGCACTCGCTGGGTGTAGCTAGAGCGCTGAAGTTCTACGTGGACCGCACGAAGAGTTTTCGGAAGACATCACAGCTGTTTGTGAACTTTGGACCTGTCAACCAGGGGAAGGCCCTCTCAAAGGCTTCCATTTACAGATGGCTCTCCGGCTGCATCATGCATGGTCACCGGTTGGCAAACCGACCGTTGCCTGGCCGTCCGAGAGCCCATTCGACCAGAGCGATTCCTATCTGGTGTGGCCCTGCTGGACGTCAGCAGGGCTGCTACGTGGACGTCGACTCACACCTTCACAAGATTCTACTGCGTTGACTGGGATTCCAGGGAGGAGTCCATGGTCGGCCAAGCAGTGCTGCGCAACCTGTTCGCCTGAAGGTGGGCCTGGTGAGGAGGTAAGAGATGCTTAATGTTGAGCCTTTGCCACCTCCTGTGGTTGTGCATGTGTGTACTGCTATGTATTCTTGTATTCATGAGCATGTGAATCCATGCCAGACCCCATGCTGGAGAAGGAACAAGTTACTTACCTGTAACTGTTGTTCTCCAGCATGGGTCTGGCATGGATTCACATGCAAACCCTCCCTCCTACCCCACTGCGGCTCTTCACTTGGTTCTACTGCCACTTTACGTGCTACCAAATTTGAGGATGGCTGCCAGAGGAGAAGCTTGGGTAGAGGGTCATTGGCTGGGGGCAGTATGACCCAGAGACCAGTGATTGGTTACTACTGAGAAAGACAGTTCAGAAACAAAACTGAAACTGATTTTTTCTTTACCGAGGATTCCCAGCCTGACGATGGGGAATATTCATGAGCATGTGAATCCATGCCAGACCCCATGCTGGAGAACAACAGTTAGAGGTAAGTAACTTGTTCCTACTGTGACTCAAGCAAACACTGACTCGAGGTTTCTGGTTAAAAACTAGAAGTACATTTATTTTTAAACCATCTTTTCACAAAACTCTTCACTTCTATTTAAATTAAAACCACACTCCAAATATACTACACACAACCAATTCTCCCTGTGCAGATCAATTCAACTAAGTATATTAGGATTTGACAGACCGGTGTTGTGAAACAGACGTTACTGTGGGTTGGTTACTACGCGATCACTTTTTGACAGTAATGACAGGTTGGTCTTACAAAAGAAAGGCGTACCCATGAAGTACCGAAGTCAAACACTCTTAGCACATGAATTAACACAAGAGAATTGGTGATAAAAATCATACGCAATACTTTCGTCAAGGCAAATAGAATCAGAATATACTTTCTAAAACGTAGATAAGTCAATAGGCCTGCACCAGTGTCAAATGGAACAGGGATCCTGTTGTCGAGGATCACAAGGTTAGAACAGTTCACAATTGGAGATTGCCAGGAGTACTTGGATATTCTAAGAGGGAAGGAAGACGAGGACAAGCCTTTGGTGAGAAAAAGGGGGTTCACCCCAATTCCTTGGATTTGGACACAGTACCTTATTCGTTTGAAGAACGGCTGGTGCTATGGCAGTTGTTCCTTGTAGTTTCTGCAGACTCATGGTTCCTGGAGATTCATTCGTGGGGACAAGGACGTCTGGAGCGATCTGCTCTTCCCAGGGATGAGACCAGCAGCGGCGAAGCAACAGTGAATAAAAGGTGCGCTCCTGTAAAACAGTAGAGGCTCTTCAGATAACTATCCGGACCCCTACAGCTGTGTGCAGCGATTTCGACCAAGAAGAGGATCCTCTGGCTGTGGAAGGTGAGCTGGTTGATCCCACCAGGCTCAAGGGAAGAAGACTCCGGACTGGATCTTCTGTCGTTGAAGGGTAGACAGCTCAGGACTGCAGCACGGCTTCACTGGGTCTCGGGAGTTGCAGCAGCTGTCTTCTTCTCTTTGTTTATTGCAGTTGCAGTGGCGACTCTGACTTCCAGCCAAAATCCCCCATTCACACAGCCTGGCTGTCAATCACTCAGCATGGGGTTTGTCCGGCCCGGACAACCACCTCAGCCAATCGACACAAAGTGCGACTTGGGTCTCAAAGGAGACCCTGTGCAGGGGGTCATTAAACCCCTCTCTCACATTCAGCCCACCTAGACACCCAGACGCCAAAGGAGGGCTTCTGGACAGTAGCCCGGCAAAGGTCGGCGAACAAAGAAGGCAAACCTGGTTTGGCGTGAAAAGTAAAACACAAGAAGGACTTTAACAAAAAGATGGCGATAAAACCCAACCGGAGCCAAAATAAAAAGTATTTGGTCAAGCAGGTTTAAGTTCGAGGCTAATAAAATAGCCTAAAACAGTACCACGTTTATATACTATAATCGCGGTCGAAAGGCTAGGGTAGGTACCACTGCCACCAGCCAAGTCTTAGTGTTTAAGGGAGCGAAACAAAGCTCTAAGAGGAGCAGACAAAACGTAGTAGGAATTAACCCTTTCCAATACTCCATATAAGATGGGGTGTATTGGGTTTGCAGTTTAAATGACTACATAAAGTAAATGGCAACTATACCTGTTTCTGGGGGACAGTAGTCCGCCCCAGGAAAATGGAGTCTGTGGTAAGTTTCAAAGATAACCCTGTGTCACTGCACTGAAGGTGCTGTGTAAGCCACACAAAAAGTTGGGCTCATGGAGTGGTGTGGCTCCAGAGTCCAAGATCACACAAACAGTAGAAATACACATGGCAAATCACATGTGAGAGTGGGAAAAAGGCTCACACTCTTACCAGGTGGAAAAAAGAAACCCCAGAAATCCAGCAAAGCTGCTGAGGGACTCACTAGGTTAGGTAAATTAGCCTTAAATGAGAATTCTCCCTAACAAAGGGTTTGGTATCCCCATATACCAAAGGACGGAGGACTGAGACCTATCTTGGACTTAAGAAACTTGAACAAGTTCCTCAGGAAGGACAAGTTCAAGATGGTAACCTTTTCTCAGATCCTTCAGGCTCTCCAAGACTAGTTGGTATCATTGGACCGTCAGCATGCTTTCATGTGACAATCCCTCTCAAGCACAGAAAGTACCTGAGGTTCGCGATGGGCAATTATCACTATCAGTTTCGAGTTCTGCCATTCGGGTTTACCTCTGCCCCGAGAGTTTTCACCAAACTGGTAGGCGGTGGTGGCAGGGAGTCTCAGGAGGGGTGGGGGGGGGGGGAGTTCACGTCTACCCCGATCTGCACGATTGGATGATCATGTCACATTCTCCAGAACAAGCCCAGGAACATCTGTCCAAAACTTGCCACTTCCTTCACAAACTAGGGTTTTCTCTGAATTTAAAAAAGTCAAACATGATACCATCTCAGAAACCCCAGTTTATTGGAGCAGTCCTGGACACTTGTTCGGGAGGCGAGGCTTTGCCCGAAGAGAGCTCACCACATTCTGCAGATGGTAATAAAATTCCACAATGCCTAATATCTACCGGCCTTCGATTTTCTCAGGTTGCTCGGCCTTGTGGCATCGAGCATTTTTCTGGTGCCAGAAGCGGGATTGAGGATGAGATCCCTTCAATGGGCCCTCAGGACTCAATGGTCCCAATTTTCAGCAGAAATGTCAGATCTGTTGCAAGTTCCAGTTAGAGTAGCACAGGATCTACAATGGTGGGCTTGCAGGGAACATATCCCTCAAGGGAGAATCTTTTTGGCAACCATGGCCGGAGATGACAGTAGTGACGGACGCCTCACTCAGAGGGTGGGGAGCTCACACAGAGTTGACAATTAGCAGTCGTTGGTCTCCGTCGGAGACCAAACTAGACATCAACCTATTGGAGCTGAGGGCAATCAGACTAGCGCTGAAGGCCTTCTTCCTGCCCTCTGTACGTGGAAAGAATGTCCTGATGATGACGGACAACACGGTGGCCATGTACTACCTCAACAAGAGAGGAGTAGAGTCACTACCACTGTGCAGAGAAGCAATGCAGCTCTGGTTCTGGTCAATACAAGAAGAGATCTCTCTGTCGGCAGTTCATCTAGCCGGAGAGCAAATCACAGCGGTGGACGCTCTGTGCAGGCAGAGCAGTTTCCCACAAGTGGGAAATAGCTCAGGAAGTCCTTCAAGAGATCTTCGGCCTTTCGGGAACGCCACAAGTGGATCTGTTCGCTACCAGTGTCAAAAGGAAATGCAAACTGTACTGCTCAAGGGAATCTCCCCCGAGAGGAGCTCTAGGGGACTCGTTCGTAGTGGAATGGGAGTTTCCACTTCTGTATGCGTTTCCTCCAGTCCCGGTGATCCCTCAGGTAATCGGGAGGTTAATAAAGTTCAGGAAAACCATGATCCTAATTGCCCCGGATTGGGCCAGGAGAAAGTGGTACCTGGACCTTCTGGACATATCCATCTGTCCTCCAATACGTCTTCCACAAAGAGTCTCTTCTCTTGCAAGAGGAAGGTCATATTCTCCATCCAGAGGTCAACACACTGAACCTTCACGCATGGCTTCTGAGAGGTTGGGATACAAGGATTGGGACCTTCCGGATGACGTCATGTAGATCTTGCTTTCGGCCAGAAGGCCAGCAACAAAATCTCTGTATCTGTGTCGTTGGAACAAGTTCAGTAACTGGTGCCGAGATAAGAATCTGGACCTGTTCCAGTGTAATATTCCCACAATATTATCTTTTCTATTACACTTGGCTAATCTGGGGCTCCAGGTTGGCACGATAAAAGGTTACTTAGCAGCGCTATCCATTTTTAAGCACTCCTCAGAAGAAGAATCTTACTTTACGGTACCTTTTAGTAACTCCATTCTTAAAAGGTCTAAATGTGTTTCCTCCAATACTTTTTCAAGTTCCTATGTGGGACTTGGTACTACAGTTCCTCACATGCATTCCATTTGTGCCTTTGCATTCTTGTCCGTTAAGGCTTCTTACTTTTAAAACAATACTTCTTGTGGCAATGACATCAGACCGCAGGGTAAGTGAGTTGCAGGCACTTTATAGCGGGCCTCCTCACACCATGTTTTATAAAGATAAAGTGGTCCTTAGAGTAAAACCCTCTTTCTTGCCAAAAATCTTCTCAGATTTTTACCTGTCACAAAAAATAACACTGCCTACATTCTACCCGCCTCACGCAAGTAAGGAAGAGGAACGGCAACATAGATTAGATCCTAAAAGAGCTCCTAGCTTCTATATTTCAAGATTGGCAAAACTAAATCAGTGTGACCAACTTTTTGTGGGCTACACTATCCGCAAATTGGGACTAGCCTTGACTAAGCAAACATTATCTAGATGGATAATTTTGGGTATAACTGATTGTTATAGATTGGCTGGGAAAGATCATCCAGATGGGCTGAGGGCTCATTCAACCAGGAGCATGGCAACTTCAACAGCACTTCAAAGGGGTGTCCCTGTGCAAGATATTAGCGCAGCAACCACATGGTCATCCACATTTTGCTCTAGATTCGACTTCTTCACAAGGTCTGTTCGCCAAATTAGTACTTCATTCTGTACATGACTAAAATTTCTGTACTCCCACCTCCAATACAAAACTGCTTTGGGAGTCTATCTAAGATGAGGAATACGTGGGAGGACATAATCCAACGACCTCACAGAAGAACAAGTTACTTAACAACTGTACCGTTCTTTTGATTTGACGTTCCTCCGACGTTACAGTTGGTAATTAACTTGTTCTTCTGTGAGGTCGTTGATCAGGGTTGGGGTCTTGTTCTCCGGGAGTATTGGTTTTGTAGATGGTTTCTCATCTGTGTACTTGTAGCAAGTGAGACCATGTTTTTTGATGAGGGCTCATGTAGATGTTGAAGATCAGTGGTGAGATTGATGAGCTGTGTGGAACTCTACAGGTTGTTTTGAGAGTTGCTGAGCTGAAGTGGTTTATCAACATTTTCTGTTCTTTCTTCTAGTCCGGATGTTGACCATAGTAACACTGTTTCAGGTTCCTATTTCTTTGAGTCTTTTGATGAGTGTTCCGTGTTGGACTGTGTCAAAGGCTGCTGATTTAGTAGTATTAGTGCGAATGTGACGGAGTCTGCGTTGATTTATGTTGTGCGTGCAGTTTCCCTTCCTCATTAGTCTGAAGCATTCTTGTGCCTGGTCTAGTATCCAGTTCTTATCTGCATGTTCCAGTCTGTGTTAGTTAATGCAGCTTTGTAGGAGCAATCCTATGATCTGGATATCTGAGGTTCTTGGCCAGATACTACCAGACGGGTGGCTGCCACCTCTGCCTTGCAGAGGGGAGTCTCAACCCTGGACATCTGCTTGGCTGTGACGTGGGCATCTCTGCACATGTTCGCTACGCATTACTGCTTGGATTCCCTTGCGGTCTGTCTACTTTTTAAACAGCTCGACTACAGTCTGGTTGTGGAATGGCCAGATTATTGTACACTGGGGCCTCCCCCAGCCACCACGGAATAAGCTACTGGGGCATACCAGAATTTATGGCCTTGAAAATGACCTGGAAGGTCGAAACACGTGTCAGCAAATCACATTAAAAAAACTTGTTACCAAATGTGTTTTCTTGAGTGTGACTAATAGGATTAAATTTCAATAATACAAGAAACCATTTCTCAAGTATTCAGCGGGTACATGGTTGGTCTCTAATACAATTGCCTATCCAACAATGGGGACTGTGGGGCATTTTCCTAGGAGACCCTTGCCAGGCGCAGCAGAACATACAACATTTTAATTAACGAGCACAGTGGTCCTACTCTTCTATTGCTCCCAATCGCCACTCAATATATACTGGCCCGGCGTCCTGTTAGGCATGGGGTGCGTATAGGCATCTGGCGGAGCCGCTCTGTGCCACCCTCCCACACCCCCCCCCCCCCCCCCCACCGGTTGCTGGAAAGTTTCTGAAGAACCGCTGCGCTGGGTCAGGGATATCTTGGATGGGGAACATCCATCAGAAGAAAAAATTATAGAGGTAAGTAATTTGTTATTTAGATTCTCATTTGATTATGAAATGTTCTAATATTTACACATTCTGGCATCTGAATATGCTTGTCTCAAATCAATGGTTAAAGGTATGTAATGCAGTCATCCATTGCCATCAGTAGTTACTGTTTAACCAAAACAACATTAATGAACTTAAACTTTGACTCTGTAGCAACATTTATTAGTTGGAATCTTTTCGGTTGGAAATTTCAAAATCATTAGTAAACTGATACATGTGCATGAGTAATTATATCTTCCGCCTACCCATCCCCACGACTTTTAGATGATTGAACTCAGTGATAATGAAAATCCTTGGACCATATTTTTGGAAACTGTCGATCCAGAATTGGCAGCCACTGGCGCAACGTTACCAAAGTTTGATAAAGATCGTAAGTACACACAAGAATAATATTTCTTAAATGTGAAGAATTGTTTAACATGTGTGCATAGTGCAACATCTTCTCTGCAAAACTTAGACTTGTATGATATTTTGTTGTAGTTTTTACTTCTAAAATAGATTCACTTTGTTATTGCTTTTAATAAAAACTAATTTTTTGGCTCCATTCATGCGCTTTACTTCTGTGCTACATAGTATCCTGCCATCCCGTGGTTGGAAAGTGAATCGCAAATTATATCATTTAAATGGGATCATAATGGTAATCCACTCTACGTTTGTGTCTAGAATTTGTATTGAGAATATTTAACGCCTAACTTATACTTCAATATTGCATCCAGGGTCCAATTCATATTTGCTCAATAATCACCCTGTGCGTTGTTTGTTCCTGTGAAGGCAGAATCGGCAGCTCTTCCTTTTCTGGTGCAGCCATACTAGTGTGGTCCTTCTATAGTTTCTACTGCCAGGAGGCAGTCCTCCTAAGCCCTAGGCTACACGGAGCGTCTAGTGTGTGTTGTCCCTGTGTTGTAGTGGGCTTGCAAATTGAGCAGTTAACTGACTTGCTGGTACTTTCATTCAACTCTTTGCAACCAGCGTCTTCTGACACGTCTGTGAAGGTAGTGTACTTAGTGCAGTTTGCCTCCTTGTTTGTTCTCTACCATGTACGGCTTGCGTCTGAGCCGTCTTCTAAAACCTTTGAGGGCGCTCCGGTGATGGGGGCCCAACATGAGGCAAAGCACCGGGAGCGCTGTTGGGGACGGGCTCCTCGGCAGCCAGGTTTGGAACGGCATCACCGGCACCTTCAACCACGAGCCAATGCTCTGGGTCGGTGCTGAAGAGGAAGTTGGACCATCCGGGTAAACTTCTGGAGAAAGCCAAAGGGGATAAGGAGTCCCCTGTCGCCGGCTGCAGATCCCGCGGCACCTGGGCCATAGGGGGAACGCCACCCGGTAAGAGGAAAGTCCATCTTCTACCTCCTTGCCATCCTTCGCCACCATGCCCTCCTTTGCAGGATGAGACGGACCCGGATACATCGACGACGGATACGGCCGACAACGGAGGGGACGTCCCATCACCGGTGCCCTAGGCCTCTACACCCGATATTGGCTCTTTCCACGCCATGATTGCTAGGGCCTCGGAAATGTTTCAACTGGCCCCTGAGGAGAAGGAAGGCTTCCTGTACGAGCACCGGGAGGCCAAGAGGAAGACAGTACTTTCTATCCCTCTGTTGGACGACATTTGGGACGAGGGGCTGTCCCTCATGAAGAACCAGTTCTCTGCAAGGAGGGACTGGTACGAAAAGAAATGCATGATGCTGGGCTCCGCACCAAAGTCTCGGATCCCAACCGTCCCTGGTGGTTTCGGCGGCGGCAAACCTGCCTGGACGGTGAGGGAAAGAAACTGGACGCCATGGGGGCGGCGAGTGATCTCGTCAGCTGCGACGACGATCAAGGCAACCAATGCCTTAGCCATCGTGGCCCGTTATGACAGGGAGCTGTGGTTCAAGATTGCTCCCCTTCTGGACTGCCGCTCTCTAGTCATCGGGCAGGAAGCGCTGGAGATCCTGCAAGAAGGCGAGGTGGCATCGGACCATGCCATCATGGTGGCCACTGACATAGCCGACATAGGCTTCCATCAGATGGGCAACGGCTTTTGCCTTAGTCAGCAGGGTTGGTTGAAGGCCACTAGCCTCCGCCAGGATGTACAGGCGAGAGTGTTGGACATGCTTTTTGACAGGGGCAATCTGTTTGGCAAGGCAGTGGACAAGTCGCTTCAGGCCATCAAGGTGGATACCGAGGCGGCCCGGGCGTTATACACGCTCCAGCGGCGATGGCCGTCCTTTCAGACCTCCGGAGGAAAGTCCCAGGGATACTCAAAAGGTTTCGGCGGTGGCTTGCCGTCTTACAGTCAACCATCCCGCTCTTAGGCCCTGGAAGCCTACAGGGGCCGCAGCAAGTCCGGAGGAGGTAGTCTTCGTCGCCAAGGTCCGCAAGGCGGCACCCCCACGGCAAAGCAGGACTGTACCGGCCGTGACGTTGGGCCCCCAGCTGGCGAACTTCGTCAGCGTGTGGAGGTCTATCTCCACCGACCGTTGGGTGCTGGACTCCCTGGCCCATGGACACACCCTGGAATTTCAACGGAAGTGCCTGTGCATTCCACCAGTAACCAAGATTGAAAACCATGTCCCTCAACTTCTGCTGGAGATACGGGCCATGTTGAAGGACGCAATAAAACTCATCCCAAAAAGCCTCTGGGGCTCTGGCGTGTACTCCAGGTACTTGCTTGTCAGAAAGAAGACTGGCGGTTGGAGATCTGTACTTGAGGCCGTGGAAGTCTATTATATCGGGTCCCAGAAGTTTCAGATGGTCAACCTGCAGCACGTGCTGGGACAACTGGAAGAATGTGATTGCCTGTCGTCACTGGACCTGGAGGATACCTATTTCCACATCCCCATTCACAGAGGGCACCACAAGTTCCTGCGCTTCGTAGTCCAATTGCAGCATTACCAATTCAAGGCCCTCCCCTTCGGATTGAAGTTGGCAGCAAGGGTTTTTACCAAGTGTCTGGCGCCAGTAGTGGCGCGGGTGCGCCTGCAGGGGATGCACGTCTGCCCCTACCTAGACGATTGGCTCATCTGAGCGAAGTCAAGGGAGACCGCCGCTGAACACACGACGGGGACCGTCAGACTGCTCACGAAACTGGGGTTCTCGATAAACTTTGCGAAGTCCTGCTTGGTGCCATCTTTCTGGAGTCCCAGCTCAACACGGTGTCTCTGGCATCACTGTCGCAAGAGAATCTCAGCCATCCTGGGCAAGGTACAACGGCTGTTGACCACGAGGACCGCAAGGGTGTGGTCCATCAAGTTCCTCCTCGGCAAGATGTGCATTTACCTTGTGCGCGTGTGCAAGCTACGGATGCAACTGCTGCAGGAGTTCCTGGACGCCCATTGGATCCAAGTATCGGGAAGCTTCGAGGACAAGATCACCCTCGATGAGCGTTTCCATCAAGCGATTCGGTGGTGGGGCGTCCACACGCGGCGGGCACAGATTAAGACCCCTCTCCTCACTAGCAGGCAGTCGCGACAGATGCATCCTTGGAGGGATGGCGTGCACACACCAGTCGTCTCCACCCAAGAGGCCTGTGGCTACAGAAGAAGTTGTTGCACATCAATGTTCTGAAGCTACAGGCCGTGTTTTGGGCCCGCAAGTCTTTCCTTCTGTCCCTCAAGGGAAAGGTGGTGCGGATTTTCACAGACAACACCACCAAGATGTTTTACATCCGGAAGCAGGGGGGTTACCAGATCCCCGGCACTCTCCAAAGAAACTCAGGGCCTGTGGAGATTGGCCGTCGCTCAGGAGATGTTCCTTGTCCCGTTTCATCTGGCAGGAGTGAAGAACACCGTGGCTGACTCTTAGCAGGGCGCTGCGCTCGTGCCACGAGTGGGATCTTTGATGGGACCAAGTGGATATGCTATTCAGATGATGGGGCAATCCCCAGATCGATCTGTTTACGACAGCGACGAACACCAAGTGCTGGAGGCTCGCCAGCAGGTTTCCCCAGATAGGGAGCATGGGGGATGCATTTTCCTTCCCCTGGGACGGCCTGTTCCTCTATGCTTTACCCCTGTTACCTCTGCACCTCATCAATCAACTCAGACGGTCCGAGTGCAGGATGATCCTCGTTGCATCGGCGTGGCCCAGGCAGATATGGTACCCGGACCTTCTGGACATGTCGGCATCCCCTCCAATCAAGCTTCCGGCAGACGCAGATCTTCTCGCCAGGGAAGGAGGTGCGATTCTGCACCACGACCCAGGGTCGCTGAACTTGCAGGCCTGGCTCCTGCAGCACTAGTTTGGAGGATACGATATCCCGGCGGACTGCAGGGATGTGCTTGCCAAGGCCAGAGCTTAGTCTACACCGAAATGCTACGAGCATAAATGGAAGAGGTTCCCAGTCTGGTGCCGTGCACAGAAACTCGATCCTCTACGGAGTATATCTCTGCAGGTGCTGCCGTAGTTAGTTACCGGCCAAGGCAGGGAGGGCCCATGCTGCCATCAAGGTTTATCTGGTGGCTACACCAGAACTTCGTTATGGTCACACCGCTTGATGAAGGAGTTTATAAAATTACTTTTCCCTTCTTTCCCATCGGTGAAGGCTCCAGCCCCGGTGTGTGAGCTCAATGTGGTGCTGACTAGGCTCATGGGTCCCCCGTTCGAGTCTATGCATTTGGTTCTGCTGAAGTTTTTATTGTGAAAGACCGCTTTTCTTGTGGCCATCGCCTCTGCACGACGAGTGGGAGAGATTCAGGCCCTATCTTGTAAACCACCATACCATACCAGACATTCCACGAGACGAGGCTTGTGCTGCGGGCGCACCCCTCCTTCATGCCCAAGGTGCCGTCGGACTTCCATCTCAACGAGCCCTTGGTGTTACCTGTTTTCTTCCTATCGCCTTCGTTGTTGGCTGAGAGGACTTTTCACTCGCTGGATGTGGCTAGAGCGCTGAAGTTCTACATGGAACGCACGAAGTGTTTTCAGAAGACATCACAGCTGTTTTAACTTTGGCCCTGTGAACCAAGGGAAGGCCCTCTCCAAGGCTTCCATTTCCAGGTGGCTCTTCTGCTGCATCACCCATTGTCACCGGTTGGCAATCCGTCTGTTGCCTGGCCGTCCGAGGGCCCATTTGACCAGAGCGATCACTGCAACTACGGTGTTCCTGTCTGGTGTGCCCGTGCTGGATATCTACAGGGCTGCTACATGGAGGTTGATGTTAGGCAGAATCCTGTGCAATGCCCTTGAGGACCACTACACACAATTAAGACTGCAAGTGGTAATACAAGTTCACCTTTGGTACAAGCCTGTACTACTATGTTAAGGTGGTAGCAGTAGCGGAGCAGCCAGGCTTATCTCAAAAGTATATGAGCAGTAGCAGACATTACACAAAGGACCACAATTACTGTGACTCAAGCAAACACTGACTCAAGGTTTCTGGTAAAAAATAGAAGTACATTTATTTTTAAACCATCTGTAAAACGCAACACTTCTATAAATGCAAAACCACACATAAAATACACTACACACAATTCTCTTGGCACAGAATAACTCAAGGTAAGTACCTTATGTTTTGGCGGACCGGTGTTGCGAGACAAAAGACGTTACCAGGGATACGTATGCAATCACTTTTTGACAGTTTAGTCGTAGTAAAACGCGTATCCGCGGCAAGAAATGTTACCGGGGCAAAACACACTTAGCACCTGGGCTAACCAGAGAGAGTTGGGGGGGCAGAAATCATATGCAATACTTTTGTCAAGGCAGACAGAATCAGAGAACACTCGCTGACAGAAATACAAAAGTCAATAGGCCGGAGCCAGTATCAAGTAGAACCGGGTTCCTGTTGTCGAGGATCACACGGTCAGACAGTTCAAGATTCAATGTTGCTAGGAGTACTTGGATATTGTCAACAGAGGAAGTAAAAGTTATAAGAGGGAAGGAAGACCAGGGCAAGCCTTGGATGAGGAGAAAAGGGGTTCACCCTAGTTCCTCTAAGCAGAACACAGTGCCTTATTCAAGGAAGAAGCTGGTGCCACGGCAGTTGTTGCTGGTTGTTTCCTGCACACCCACTGTTCCTGGAGCTTCAGTCGTGGAGACGAGAAGCAGGACGTCTGGAGGGGGTCTGCACCACGCAGGTATGAGGCCAGCAGCAGCGGCGGAGAATAAAAGGTGCGCTCCTTTTAAAACAGGAGAGGCTCTTCAGATGGCTATCCGGACCACTACAGCAGGGTGCAGTGATTTCGACCACGAAGAGGATCCTCTGGCTGTGGAAGATGAGCTGGTTCACCCCACCAGGCTCAAGGGAAGAAGACTCTGGACTTGATCTTCTCTGGTTGTTGAAGGGTAGATAGCTCAGGACTACAGCAGGGCTTCACCGGGACAGGGTAGTTGCAGCAGCCGTCTTCTCCGCTTCTCTTCGGTTCCCCCATTTACACAGCCTGGCTGTAAATCACTCAGCAGGGGGGTTGTCCAGCCCGGACAACCACCTCAGTCAATCATGGCAAAGTGCGACTTGGGTTTCCAAGGATACCCTGTGCAGGGGGTAACTACACCCCTCCCTCACATTCAGCCCACCTAGACACCCAGGCACACAGAGGAGGGCTTCTTGGCAGAAGCCTGCCAGAAGACAGTGAACAAAGAAGGCGAACCTGGTTTGCCGTGCTAAGTAAAACACAAGAAGGACTTAACAAAAAGAAATGGCGACTGAACCCGACCGGAGCAAAAAGAAAGAGTATTTGGTCAAGCGGGTTTATGTTCGAGGCTAATATAATAGCCTAATACAATACCACATTTATATAGAATAATCGCAGTAGAAAGGTTAGGGTAGATACCACTGCCACCAGCCAAGTCTAAATGTTAAAAGAGCAAAACAAATCTTAGAGAGGCACAGACAACAAGGGATAGGATTTAACCCTTTTCAGTACTCCATGTAAGCTGGGTTGTACTGGGTCTGTAGTTAAGTGACTATGTAAAGTTAATGGCAACTTTTCCTGTTTCTGGGGGACATTAGTCAGCCCCAGAAAAGGGAGTCATTGGTAAGTCTTAGAGACAACCCTGTGTTACTGCACTGAAGGTGTTGTGTAACACACACAAGTTGGGCTCATGGAGTGGTGTGCTCCAGAGTCCAAGATCACACAACAAGTAGAAACGCACATGACAAAACACAGGTAAGAGTGGGAAAAAGAGGCACACTCTTACCAAGTGGAAAAAGTAAACTCCAGCAATCCCGCCAAGCTGCTGGGGGACTCAATAGGTGAGGGAAATTAGCCATAGAATGAGAATTCTCTCTAACAGTCAACGCACACCTTCACAAAATTCTACTGCGTCGACCAGGATTTCAGGGAGGAGACAGGTGTCGGCCAAGCAGTGCTGTGCAACCTGTTCGCTTGAAGGTGATCCTGGTGAGGAGGTAAGAGATGCTCAATGTTGAGATTTTGAAATGCTTAATGTTGAGCCTTGCCACCTCCCATGGTTGTGCATGTGTACTGCTAAGTATTGTTTATTCATGAGCATGTGAATCCATGCCAGACCCCATGCTGTTTAAGGAACAAGTTACTTACCTGTAACTGTTGTTCTCCAGCATGGGTCTGGCATCGATTCACATGCAAACCCTCCCGCCTACCCCTCTGCGGCTCTTTACTTGGTCCTACTGCCACTTTCTCTTTGTGCTACCAAATTTGAAGATAGCTGCCAGAGGAGGGGCTTAGGCAGAGGGCAGTCATTGGCTGGGGGCAGTCTGACCCAGAGACCAGTGATTGGTTGTTAGGAGAAAGACAGTTCAGAAATTAAACTGTTTCTTTATCGAGGATTCCCAGCCTGGCGACGGGGAATGTTCATGAGCATGTGAATCCATGCCAGACCCATGATGGAGAACAGTTACAGGTAAGTAATTTGTTCCTTATTACACCCAAACCAGAAATAGCGGCGCCACTTTTGTCTAGGAGCAAAGCAAAGTTGCCTTGTACTTAACTTATTACAAAGTAAGAACTAACATGAAAATGCGTCAAATAAAAAGGGATAAGCACCTAACCTACTTCAGATGGGGATAGTAAAGGGGAGCAAGCCCCAGAAAATGTAAAGGCCCCCATAAATGCTTGAAGTCAATCTAATCTAAACACTCAAATACAGACAACTGAGGCGTCACGAACAATGCAGAACAATGTAACGCTTGATAACGCAAATATGATCTTGCAAGCAAATGAAACGATCATAAGCAGACTGACACCAATCGATGATGCCGAATTTGAGCCGACTCGTACAGAGAAAGACCCAAGCCAATCAATACCAGATAAAAGACCAAAAGGAACTTCAATGTCAACAGAAGTTAATACAGAAACAAATAGATCTATCTTTACTAATGAAAGATATTTGGTCTTTCTAGTACTCCTGCAAAGCTGATTGCTACTCTGCCGCATTGATGGGGAGTTGTAACCAAATCTACTCGAGACTACCCTCTTGTGGCATTGCAAGACAAAACATGGGACAATGATACGTGAAAGTAGAAGTGAATACTAGAGTTGCTGATGAAATTTAAGAACTCTGATCTTGCCGTGCAATTGGCCAAGGATCTTTCACTTGTAATCAAAAAAATCTCAACACAAAAGAGGAAGAGCCTAGCCCCAATTCAAAACAGGCTGTCGGAGATTGAACTAAATATGTCGGCAGAGGAATCCTCTCGAAACTCCACTAGAGAAACTAAAAAAAGCGAGTCGCAAGTCAAACACAAAAAAGGAGAACAAAAGGGACATGAGAATAATAATGCGCTCCCACCACCAAGTAATTCACCTAGGAGCTTAGAATATTTTGAGGACATACATTGAATAATCTTGAGCTAAATGAAACGAGTAGTACCTCAGACTCAAGTCAAGAATAGCAGGATTGGGAAGCACAGAACGAGAACCCAAAGCCCCAAATAACGAGCCAAGTTGCATCAGTATTTCAGAGAACTATCCTGGCCTCATCTCAATATTATCACCATTTCTAAAACTACATGAAGCAATCAATGATGCTTTGAGAGATCAAAGCACCTCAATTGCCATGTTACAGACCAAACTAATAATGGTGGAGAACCTACTGATGAAAGTGGAATCTCGCTTAGAAAAAAAGCAGAATTATCAGCCCTTTGGCAAAATCGGTTATGTGATCTTGCATGCTGAGAATCAAACGACAAATCCACTTTAATGGAAGCGTTATTGGAGGACTGTAGATGGATGTGATCAATGTGGAAAGGCCCTAAAAATAAAGAACCGCTGTCCCAAGTAAATATGCCAGCCCCACTCTGAAGAATCCAGAGATCTCTGAAGCAACAGTACATCTAACTCAACTGGATCCAGGAAAGAAAGTTCCCGGAAA
Organism: Ambystoma mexicanum; assembly: GCF_040938575.1. NCBI lineage: Eukaryota > Metazoa > Chordata > Amphibia > Caudata > Ambystomatidae > Ambystoma > Ambystoma mexicanum. The sequence continues at coordinate 674,375,548 of NC_090924.1, read as the reverse complement.
TATCATTTTGATTTTCGCAGAAAAAGATCCAGTAAAACCAAAAGGAGATCGAGAAAAGCTACCAAAGAACTCATTGATGAAGGAAAAAACTAAAAGTCAAGCAATCATAAAACCGAAAATTAAATCCAATGGTTCTAGAGCCTTTCTTAGAAATCTAAGAACTCCACCAAAGTTCGAAGTAGAACAATCACCAAAAGAGCTAGGAAAGAACTAGCTATGCTGGAAGTTGAGAAGGCTACAGTAGGGAAGAAACAAATTAACTGTTTCCAGAATACCAGACTTCCCCCTAATTAGGATCTCTGTGAAATAGAAGATGCAGCATGTCTCATGATCTAGTGGAAGTTATCGAATGAAACGAAGATGATGCACGTTTAATTAACTCTTGAAATCAGAATGGGTAGATATATCGGATGAACCCAGTAATAAGGAGAAAATAGAACCGGAGCTGCTCTCCCTCCGAAGGAGCAAGATGAGATGAGTTTCTCACTATGGAACACAAGAGAACGAAATTGAATCAACAGGAAAAGCAACAATCTACACCAATGCAGAGAACAGTGAAAATCCTATATATGAACAACAGTAAGCAGGAAAAGGAAACCCCAAAAATATATCTATAACAGATTGATAAAGTGCGTAATACTCCGATTTTAAACCGATTGACTGTGATGAGGTTGCTTCAGCACATACTCAATTTGAGATTAATATCTACAGATGACATCACCATAGTAGAATTTGTTTCTGAGAAATCTATCGACCAGGTAGTGTTAAATTTGACATCATGGAAAATAAAGACCGCAGTCTTAGAACAAAATGTGAAATTATTGCCGTTAGGTTACGATCTACAAGACTATAAAGTCTAGTAGTTGATTCAAACAAAGATCTAGCTTTGATGAAGTTGAAGTCAAGAAAAAAAGATCGTAAAAATTCCCAAAGAGTGAAACCTGTAATGAAATCCAACTTCAGCTTAAATAAACAGCATCACAATAAGCAAATTGAAAGTTCATAAATCATATAAAGACCCCTCAGTTGGACAAGAAAATGAGAGATTAAGTAGAAAGGATAGAAGTCAACCACTAGAAACTAGGGAAAGCCATCTGGCTAAGAATCGCTCCCCAATTTGAAATGTTAAAAATTTCGCAAGAGCAAGTATGCATGATTTATGTAAAGTATGCTTCAAAGTGAGAAGCAATGAGAAGAGAAGTGTAGCGGAAGAGGAGAACTCCTGGCAATGGCTCGCCGAAGCATTAGAGGCTAATAAGAAGAAATAGAATAACGCCAAGGAAGTTACCTCGTGGACCAAGTTTGCTACCTGGAACACTAGAGGATTTAAACCACTATTTATAGAAGAGAAGAAGGCCCTTGCAAAATATGACGTCATTTGCATGCAAGAAACCTGGTTGAGGAATGTTCCATCGTGTGACGGCTATGAGGCTTTTTTAAATACGGTCTGTAAAGCCCTCTTGGAAACACCATATTTGGGGGCTATTGACCTTGGTGAAAACACTCAGAATATCAAGTAGTCACACACAACAGTCCCAATCCATATGTGCAAATTCGACATCTACAAAGGAAAAATAAGAACAAACAGGAAAATGTGATATTAATAAATGCATACTGCCGAGTAAACTCAGTTCAGGAAAGTGACTTTATCCAAGCACTGTGCAAAGAAGTAGACAAAGTCACAGCTGGTTGGACAGGGGCCCCTGTGATAATTTGTGGTGACTTTAACATACATTTACTAGACGAAAATGGAATCCCACAAAATGAGCTGCTAGGCAAGGCGCAGATCTGGTATCGAGAAATGAATCCGAGACCTTCATATGTTTAATGGACAAACCCATGGCGATATACCAGGGAGAAGCACATGGGGCCTTGGAAACGAGAGATTTTGCCTGGACTATTTGTTTGTGTCAGGGAATTTAAATAGAAGAATTAAGAACCTTGAAGTAAAAATACAGACCACAAGTGACCATGATCTAGTTGCAATGGCCCCAGAAGTAAATGAAGCACAAGAGACTTGTGAGTCAATGGACCCAGTTGAACTAACATGTACCAAAATTGGAAAGAGATTGCAAAGATTAGCAGTACATTTAAACAAGCTGTGGATGTTAACACAAATCAGGTGGATTGCACCTGTATTCAGAGAGATTTCTCCAAATCGCGTAAACTCGATGATGTGATCTCAAAGAATCCCTATGATCCACTAGTGTATAACTCAAAAAACAACTTCGAGCCGACTTGCAAAAAATAAAGGGAAAACCTCCAGAGTGGATAGAAATAATCCGGTAACAGAAACAAATATTTTAAAACTGGCTGATTGCCACCAAATCTCAGCAACTTCAATTTGAAGCAGAACTTGCGTTAAAGGTGATTGGTCAAAAAAATACCAGAGACCTCTGGGAACTTTTTAAACAATGGAGGATCATTTAGAGTGGATAGTATGCTTGCACGAGTTTGCAAAATAAAATGGCGCAATCACTTTGCAAATCTGTTTTTTTGATCCTGGTGATAACCCGCCTAGAGAAATGACCAACCCAAAATCAAAGTGGGCCATCGACATAGATGGAAAAGATATCGAAGTAAGAATTAAGAAACTTAGCTCATCAAGAGCTGCAGGCCCTGACGGGATATCAAATCTACTAAAAGAAAACCCAGAAGACTGGAGCAGAGTCCTGGTTCAAATCTACAAGCAAGTCTTAACTACAAGACAAGTGCTGCCATCGTGGTGTGAAGCTATAATAGTCCCGATATATAAAAAAGGGGACAGAGCAGATCCACATAACTATCGACCCATAGCTCTGCTAGACTCGATGGGAAAATTGTTTGCAACATTTTACTGAGACTCTGGACAGAATGGGCCATAAAATCAGGAATCCTCGACCAGCATCAAACTGGTGTCATCAATGGTGTTGGCACATCCTTAATTATTAGGACGTTTGAAATCCTAAAATCCCAGATGGATGTCGTCCAACAGAGGGATTGACTGCACAGTCTTCCTCTTCGCCTCGTGGCGTTGGTACAGGGAACACTTCTTTTCCTCCGTAGTCAGTTGAAAGAGATCCGAGGCCCTCTAGATCATGGCATAGAAAGAGCCTATCTCGTTGGGCGTTGATACTGGCATAGAAAGAGCCTATCTCGTTGGGCGTTGAGACTCCGGGTCCATATCCTCCCTCGGTGGAGTGGAGGGGGCGAAGGATGACAAGGCGGTGCAGGATGAACTCTGATTCAGTGTTCTTGATAGCAGCGAGGAAGAAATATTCTGGCTCTTCCGCATCAACAACCTCTCCCCCCCCCCCCCCCCGTCCCCACAGACAGCGAGGGTAAAAAGCTAGACTCAATGGGACGACAGGTCATCACGTAGGCAGCGATGACCATCAAGGCAGCCAACGCCCTCTCCATCATGGCCTGCTACGACTGGGTGCTCTGGTTTAAGATCGCTCCCCTCCGGGACTTCCTTCCCGATGACAAGAGCAAAAGCATTGGAGATCCTGCAGGAGGGCGAGGTGGCATCGGACCATGCTAATACCGTGGCCACAGACATTGCCGACACAAGATTCTGCCAAATGGGCAGCAGCGTTTGCCTTTGGCGAGGATGTTTGAACGAAACCAATTTTCGGCAGGAGGTGCAGCCGAGAGTATTGGATATGCCCTTCGATGATTTGTTCGGAAAGACCCTGGACAAATCCCTGCATGCCATCAAGGTGGATGCCGAGAACGCTTGTGCCTTGGGCGTGCTTCAACAGCGACGGCCGTCCTTTCGGAGGCAAATCCCAAGGTTCCTTCAAGGGCTTCGGCGGAAGCTCATCGTCTGCTGTGAACCATCCTGCTCTTCGGCCCAGGAGGCCTAAAGGGGTTGCAGCAAGTCAGAGGAGGTCGCAGTCATCGCAAAGGTCCGTAAGGCGGCGCCAACCTTGGTGAAGCAAGATTGAACCGGCTGTGGCGTTGGGCCCGTTAGGAAAGATTTCATAATTCTATGTAGTTTTCCCTCCATGTGTCAACCCCCAAACTTTTTGCTGCTGTTTAGACACCATTGACTGACTTTGCCAGAGAAGCACAGCCTTCAGCTGCACTCCTCTTAGCTTTTGCTCACTTTTTATGGGGAAACTGACATGCCCTTAAGACAGTCAGTACTGGGAGACTTTGTTTCCCTTAGTCCTTTCCTCATGTTGCAACTTTTGTGCAACATGTAATAAGTGTGCAATGAATCTTACCATACAGCACACTTGGGTCTATAGTCCATTCCAAAGGCCCTAGATACTCTCGCTGGACTTTTTATGAACTGTGCAGATGTCAGGGACAGGACTGGTGCAGCTATAGTTTCGCATTATTTTAAATCCTTTCCTGACATGTTAACTGCGTTTGGCACGAATAGGTGGCCTGGCTCCAAAATGGCCATGCCATGAGGTTTTGTCCTGTCCTTTGGCCATCTTGCCGCTTCACCTTCCCCAGGTCGAGTCAACCAGGGTCAGTCCTTATTTGGTCATGCACTTTACCCCAAATCCCAATGCTTTTGCAGGCTTGTGCATGCCTTGTGTATGTGCCTCCAGGATGTGGGCTGGGATGTCTGGTACCAATACACATCCTGGGTGTCGGAGAGTCTGGAGTGTCCTGAATGCCTGAGACCACCGTGGTCTGTGATTGGTCCACATATGGAGTGTGTGTTTGTGAGCAGATCTCCCATTAGGTCCTCTTTTTTGGTGCGAAGGGAACTTTGGATAAGAGGAGGCTGAAAACGCCACTACTATGTCGATCTCCTGAGTTCTCACTGAACAAAGGATAGGATCCAAGTATCCTGCAACTACGAAGCTGAGTCGAGGAACTGCTGGAAGGTTTGGCACCCTGAGCCTGCTGTCGTCCCGTGGGAACCCTCTGCATCTGGTCGTCCTAGAAGGTCTGCGAAGACGCTTTGACACATAGGAATAGTGGGACCAACTATTCTCAGCACCTTCACCAAAACCTGCAAGTAAGCATTCTCGGAAGTGTCCCTGGGCCAACCAGTGGGCTGACCAGTTTCTGCAGCACCTTTGCTTTGTCTCTGCCGTTGTTTCGAGGAGACCCTCAAAGCTTTGTATACTGCTAGCTTTGTCCACGGCACCCTCACACCGAATTTCATACACTTTGCATTCCCAGGTCTGAAGTCAGACGATTGCGCCCGGACCGGAGTAAATGCAGTTACCGTGTTGCCCTGCTGTGGCAACGTCCTTTGCAAGTCTGTTGCATTTGTGACCCTCTTGCCCCTGGAGCCTGCTGCAGTGAAACTGGGGCGATTCATCCACCCGGAGCAGGGAAATTGCCACTGTCCCGTTTGGGAATCCTCGCTGGATCTCAGGAAATGAAAGGTGCCGAGCCGTCCTTTTTGGCGCATTCGAACCTGCAACCGAATTGGACTAACCTGCCGAAGTTTGGGTCTCCTTGCATCAGGGACCGTGAGTAATCAATACCCCAACTGGTGGCCCCTAGCGCAAGAGCCCATTTTTACGCACTAGTGGCCCCTGGGCGCCCCCTTTCCTGTCCACTGCTTTTATGAAATAGCGACTCCATCCCAAACTCTCGAACTGCCTCTGCCTTCAAGTGGAGGTCCGTCTTGAATAGTGGTAACTTATTCTTCATCGCCTTATCCACCTTCCCGAGCTGCTAGAGACCCCTGAAGAGACCCTTGAAGAGACCCTGTTTTTCCCATTGGAAGAAGACTCCTCTCTTCTTAGGGCTTGGACTGCCTCCTAGTTAGGTGAATAACTGATGTTAAACTGGGCCTAAAGATTAACTGCACTACCTGCCTGTTTCCTTCACATCTAGGTTGTCGACATATTTTGTGCAGTCACACTTTTAGACCCCCCCTGGTCTTGTATATATATTGTATTGAGTGTGATGTATTGGTTTACAAAGTGTTGCTGTGATTCTTTGCTATGGTCTATGTTACAAAGGCCTTGTAATAAATGTGTCTATATTTTTAATATAACACCTGTCTGGAGTAATTTGTAAGTGTCCTTGCTTGGTGTGCTTATTGAGGTCCTTCAGTCACCCTCACCCTCCAATCCCCCCCGCCCCCGAGACTTAGTCTTGACCACCTGCCATAGCTACCCTGATTGGTCTGGCTTGTCCAGGGGTTACCCTGTTCCAAGAAACTAGGTTGGCCTTCTTAACCTCTGCCCCTCCTGGTCAGAGTTAAGAAATCCTTCTTAACAGCCCCACCCGCAGACCCCGGTGGGAGGCCGGCTGGCGAACTTCATGTGCCATAGTACAGTAGACCTATTGTGTAAACCCTGAATACTGCTCATCTCCCTCTTGAGATAAGTCTGACAAGGGGATTTATTGCTCTCACCTGTAGTCTTAATCTGGTGTAGTGCTCCCTAAGGGAACTGCACTGGGTTCTGCCTAACATACGGTACCCTCTCGAAAATGAACATAAGGGGGAAACTATTAACCCTTCCCAGTACATCCATAGTAAGATGGGTTGTACTGGTTTTGTTCATAAAAATGTAATCGTAAAGTCAATGGGGACTTAACATGCCCTGGGAGACAGTCAGTCCCAGGGTATGGAGTCTGGGAGTCGCTACGACACCCCTGACTCACTGCACTGAGGGTGCTGTGTAACACATGTGAATAAAGATGGTTCCTATGGAGGTGAGAGAAACCCCATAGACATTAAACACAAAAATAGCCTAGAACACACATAGCAAAAATGCCTAAGAGTGGGGGAAAGAGTCTCACTCTTAGGAGAAAAGAAACAAATCCTTCAAATCCAGCAAAGCTGCTGGGGGACTCTATAGGTAAGGGAAATTAGCCATAATATGAGATTTCTCCCTAACACGGGCGCAAACTTCCAGACCCCACCTCATCAGGAGATGGTCATGACAGACGCCTCCCTTGAGTGATGGGGCGCCCACACCGGAAGTCTCCACGCAAGAGGCCTCTGGCGGCCGGAGGAGAAGGTGTTGCATATCAACGTGCTGGAGCTATGGGCAGTGTTTTGGGCCCTCGGGTCTTTCCTGCCATCCCTCAAGGGCAAGGTAACACGGGTCTTCATGGACAATACCACCACAATGTTCTACATCCAGAAGCAGGGAGGCACCAGATACCCAGCGCTCTGCAGAGAGGCACAGGACGTATGGCACTGGGCCGTTGCCCAGGGGATGTTTCTTGTCCCGTTTCATCTGGCTGGAGTGAAGAACACCATTGCTGACTCACTCAGCAGGGAACTGCGCTCCTGCCACGAGTAGGCGCTTCGGCAGGACCAAGTGGATCTTCTGTTCCGAAGATGGGGCAATCCCCACATCGAATTATTTGCGACAGCGACAAGTGCCGGAGGTTCGCCGGCAGGTTTCCCCAGCTGGGGAGCATGGGGGGCGCATTCTCCTTCCCCCCTGAGACGGCCTGTTCGTGTATGCGTTCCCTCCGTTGTCGTTGCTTCTGCGACTGGTCCATCAACTCAGACGGTCCTGGTGCAGGATTATCCTCGTCGCACCGGCATGGCCGAGACAGAAATGGTACCCGGACCTTCTGGACTAGTCAGTGTCCCCTCCAGTCAAGCTTCCGGTGGCCGCAGATCTTCTCGCCAGGGAAGGAGGCGTGAACCTGCCCCACGACCCAGGGTCGCTGAACTTGCAGGCCTGGCTCCTGCAGCACTAGAGTTTGGAGGATACAATATCCCAGTGGACTGCAAGGATGTGCTTGCCAGGGCCAGGGCTTCGTCTACACCGAAATGCTACGGACATAAGTGGAAGAGGTTCACCACCTGGTGACGTGCACAGAAGATCGATACTCTACGGATTATGGCTTGAAGGTGCAGCCGTATTTGCTGTCGCTGGCCAAAGCAGGACTTGCGCATGCTTCCATCAAAGTTCATCTGGCGGCTATCTCCCGCTACACCTGGACTCGGCGATGGTCGTCGTTGTGGTCACAACGCCTGGTTAAGGAGAGCATCAAAGGACTTTTCCGTTCGTTCCCGCCGGTGAAGGCTCACGCCTCGGTGTGGGAGCTTAATGTGGTGCTGACTATGCATTCGGCACATCTGAAGTTTTTGTCGTGGAAAAGTCCTTCTTGTGGCAATCCCCTCTGCACCAGTGGGAGAGATCCAGGCACGCTCTTGTAAACCTCCTTACTTGACGTTCCACGAGACGAGGGTGGTGCTACGTACGCACCCTTCCTTCATGCCCAAGGTGCCGTCGGACTTTCATCTAAACGAGCCCTTGGTGTTACCTGTGTTCTTTCTGATGCCTTTGTCGCTGGCTGAGAGGACTTTGCACTCGTTGGATGTGGCTAGAGCGCTGACGTTCTACGTGGACCGCACAAAGTTTTCGGAAGACGTCGCAACTGTTCGTGAACTTTGGCCCTGCGAACCAAGCGCCCTCTCCAAGGCTTCCATTTCCAGGTGGCTCTCCGGCTGCAACACCCACTGTCACTGGTTGGCAATCCGACCCTTGCCTGGCTGTCCGAGAGCCCATTCGACCAGACTGATCGCTGCAACTAGGGCATTCTTGTCTGGTGTGCCACTGCTGGACATCGGCAGAGCCTCTACATGGAGGTCGATGCACACCTTCACAAGATTCAACTGCGTCGACTGGGATTCCAAGGAGGAGTCCAGAGTCAGCCAAGCAGTGCTGTGCAACCTCTTCGCTTGAAGGTGAGCCTGGTGAGGAGCTAAGAGATGCTTAATGTTGAGATGCTTACCATTGAGCCTTGCCACCTCCCGTGGTTGTGCATGTGTGTACTGCTATGTATTCGTTATTCGTGAGCATGTGAATCCATGGCAGACCCCATGCTGGAGAATGAACAAGTTACTTACCTGTAACTGTTGTTCTGCAGCATGGGTCTGGCATGGATTCACATGCGAACCCTCCCTCCTACCCCTTTGCTGCTCTTCTCTTGGTCCTGCTGCCACTTTACGTGCCTCCAAATCTGAAGATGGCTCCCAGAGGAAGGGCTTAGGTAGAGGGCAGTCATTGGCTGGGGGCAGTATGACCCAGGGATCAGTGATTGGGTGTTACATTTCAGAAGTGAAACAGATTTTTATCTGTACCATGGATTCCCAATCAGACGGGTAAAATGAGCATGTGAATCCATGCCAGACCTATGCTGTAGAATGTTGGGCAGAAACCTGTGCATTTTCCCTTATGGACCACTGCAAAAGGCTTAAGACTACAGGTCTTGGCAGTAAACCCAATTGGTAGCAGTCTGTACCACCCAGATTTACCTGGTAGCTGTGGCTGAGCAGCCAGACTTCTCTCAAGAAGAGTTAGACAGTATATAGAGTATACAAGATATGTACCAAAAAAATACAGGAGCACAAGCAAACACTGACCAGAGCTTTGGTATCAAGTATATAACTATTTAAAGACACACTTAGAAACACTCTAGCACTATTATTATAAGCAAGTTCAAAAACAGTCACTATTAATATACATACATCCCTTATTCCTTATTAGACAAGTCTTAGTTAACACCACTTATTTCCAAACACAGGTGAGCGCTTAACTAAAGATGGCACTCCAATAAGTTTAAGAGAAAGGGAAGGAAAAGGCAGAAATTAGGAACAGCACACAACACAATACTTTAGAAGCACTCGGCAAGACAGGAAAGTCAAAGGCTCCCTCTTGGAGAGAGAAGAACACCAATGCACCCAAGATCACAGTTTAAAAGGCTTGGAAAGTGTTAGGCAGAAACCTGTGCAGTTCCCTTGGGGAACACTGCAAAAGATTTAAGACTACAGGTAGAGCAGTAAACCCCTTTGGTAGCAGTCTGTACCACCCAGATTTACCTGGTAGCTGTGGCTGAGCAGTCAGACTTCTCTCAAGAAGAGTTAGGCAGTATGTAAAGTATACACAATATGTACCAAAACACAATAGCACAAGCAAACACTGACCAGAGCTTGGTTTCAAAAGTATATAGTTATTTATTTAAAATACACATAAGTTAAAAACACTCTAGCAAAAATATAGTAAAAGCACTTCAACACAGTTATACTGAAAGTAAATTCAATCCTTTCTCCTATCTAGACAACTCTAGGTTAACACCACTTAATTAAAACAGAGGTGAGTGCTTAACGTTAGATGACACTCTAGTAGTTTCCAAGAAAGGGAGAGAAAAAGCAGAAATAGGTTAGACACACCACTCTAAGGTCCAGAACACTTGCAATAGGCTTAACGAAGAATAAAGTCACAGGTGAGCAAAAGTCACTAGGCAGGGCCCACTCTTAGAGTAGCCGGAGCGAAAATGTGCCCAAGATCACACTGTTAGTTAGAGATTCAAAGTCTTGCAAAGAGTCAAAAAGAGGTTAGAGTGGCTCAGAAAGTTTAGCCAAAGTGTCCCAGGCACTCCCAGGTTCGAAAGCCGGGGACTAAATCTACCCCGTACAGTCGGTAGCAAGGGAAGCCAGGCAGAACACGGTACCTTAAGCGGAAAGGATCCTCCAGCGGTGGCAGTTGTTCCAGGCAGTGGCAGCAGGGCTCGACGTCGGTCAGGGGAGAAGAAGTTCTCGCTGAAGAGCAGAAGAAGAGGGTCGTTGCACTGCCCGGGAAGAAACCAGCCGCGGAGTCCTCCGGTTAAAGGGTTGGTACCGACTTTCGCGGTATGGGGGTAAAGTGTGGTATTCCGGTTGCCGGGGTGCTTGGCACAGGCAAGGCGGCCACGAGATACCTCAAAGAACGGAAAGAAGGCGAAAACTGGTTGTCCCCACCAGTCAAGGGAAGGAGCCACTCCGTTAAGAGTTCTCCTCGGTCGTCGGGAAAAAGTGGTGAGACGGTTCAGCAGGGCTCCACCGGGTGGTGTCGTCGAAGCAGGTCGGCTCAGCTCTTCCCTCGTCGGATTCTTGGTCCTGTGGCGACTTCTGAAGTCCCAGTCCCCAAAGCCCTGCTTTTATGCAGCAAACCCCCATTCACCCAGCCTAGCTGTCACTCAAACATGCTAAGTGGTGAGCCGGGCGGCTCACCACTTGGGCCAATCAGGACGGAGTGCGACTTGAGTTACCAAGGTAACTCAGTCCAGGGTGCCTAAATCCCCCTCCACCCCTCCTAAGTACCCCAGACAGAGTGGCACCACTTTGGAGGGCTTCTGTGGAGAAGCCCGCCAAAAGTGGAACAAAGGGCTCCACTTTGGGTCAGAGTTACAGAGGCGAACACCAACGCCATTTTAGAATCAAGTTTTGGCAAAAAGTCCCAACCGGAGTTATAAAAATAAATATATAAACCGGCGGTATGTTTAAGGCTACCGTAAATAAATAATTAAATGTGTTAGCCTAAAACAATGGGAAATCCCATAGGGAAATATTCGCGGTCGAATATAAAAAGTAGTTTCCACTGCCACCAGCCAAAACTCGATCAGGGGGGACGGAGACGTGCCCCCTCGACTAACAGACCCTGGGGCAATCGAATTGCCCCAGCCAGTACGTCCACAATATGATGGTTTGTACTGGTTCTGTTCAGGATTTAAGACTAGCAAAGTCTTTGGTGACTTTACATGCCCTGGGAGACAGTAGTCAGTCCCAGGGTATGGAGTCTATGTTGGGGAGTCCCTAGGACACCCCTGGGTCACGGCACAGAGGGTGCTGTGTGACCCATATCACAAAAATACATGAGGCCCTATGGAGTAAAAGACCCCATAGCCCATTCAACACAAGGTTTAACCAAGAAAACACACTTCAACATGTCCAAGAGTGAGGGTAAAAGAGTCTCACTCTTGGCAGGAGAAAAAAATTAAACCCCAGAAATCCAGCAAAGCTGCTGGGGGACTCACTAGGTAGGGAAATTCAGCCTAAACAGAGAATTCTCCCTAACACTCGCCCCCCCCAGACTAAGGGACAGGAGGATTTAATCCACTCCTGGATGAACCTCATACCTCTAGTCGATGATATACATCCTAGAGAGTCCATCAGCATTTTGATGGTGACACCTGGACCTATGTTCAATGGAGAACTCAAAGGTTTTCTTTTGCAAGCTAACTGACCTACAGACCCTCTGAGGCACATCAGTCTTTTTGTTATAGGGGATCTGGTTGACCAGTCCCTCAGAAGTTGGTACAACTTCTGAACCTATGTTAGGCTTTTTCAAGGGGTCCTTATAAAGGATTCCCTTAGATCTAGAGGGGCCTCCAAGGTTCCTCACCACCTCTCTTGTGGGAGCAGGTTGGGTCTTAGGCCTCTTGGTGGGAGGGGTTGGGGTTAGACAATGTACCTGCTTCCCCTTCCTCTTAGATCTACCCTTACCTATTTTAGGAGTTTCCCCCCTAATATTAGGATTTGAGTTGGGGTCTTCAGTAGAAGGTCCAACAGTCTGAAGGTTTTTGGCCTTAGACTTTTCTTTTCTGGTTTTCCACCAGCACTGAGAATTACCAGTTCTCTCAGGTCCAGATAGGGGCCTAGTTGGTCTATCCACCTCTTCCTCAGAAGCAGGGGGAGTCAGAGATTCTGAGACTAGGGGAACAATGATGGAGCTTGGTTGGGGCGCCCATGTTCCTAGCATACTATCCTGAAATGTGCCTGGGTTAGAGGTCAACTTACTAACACCAGGGCTTGTAGTGGGGTTCTCAGTAGAGGGTCCCACAGGCTTAGAAGGGTCCTTCAAGGTAGCCTGTCTAGCCAATTTGGTTAAGTTCTGCTTCTCCATACTGGGAGGCCTGGGGGTATGTGACACTACTCCTAGAGTTCTTAGGTCATTCCCTAACAGGACCTTCCCAGGTACCTCAGTCTGAACACTGACAGGGATCCTCACTGTCATGTTGTTACACTGAATGAGGGCTGGTAGAATAGGAACCATTTGGACAGGGCCTCCAGACATCTTAGTGGGACCTTTGGGTGCTTTGGCCACATCCTCCGGTTGAAAGAAGCTTTCATCCACTACTGTTCTGCTGGCCCCAGTGTCTCTCCTGGCAGGAGTATCCTGGCCATTGACAAGAACACTGTCCACATAATACACCTTAGAGTTAACAGGTAGGGAGTTATACACAACCCTATTCTGGGGACTAACCAGACCCATAGGCTCTAAGTTTACAGTTGCTTGAAGACCCAAGGGTTCTTCAGCAAAGAGTTCAAAGTGGGCACTAGCCATCTGTACTTCATCCTCAGGAGTGAAGGCTAAGGAGACTGTGCTGATCCCTGCAGGTTTACCCTTGCACTTGGGATCTCCTTTGATATGATCAGTACCCTGACAGACATAGCATTGTCCAAATGCTCTCTGGAAGGGTGGCTTGTTCTGACCTCCTTCTGGCTTGTGGCCAGAAGGTACAGTAGCCTGACTAGGTTTCCCATGGGGCTTACCCTGGTTATTTTGTGGTTTGGGGCCCTCTTTGGGATAGGAATTATTAGAATTCTCTTTGGAGTCTTTTTTAGGCTGTTTCTCCCCATCCTTCTTCTGAGTTACCCCAGAATCCTTGTGAGTGGCCCTGTTGGCAACCCACAAGTCAGCAGCCTTAGCTAGTTTCCGGGAATCTAATTCCTTGGAATCAGCCAAGTGTTGTCTGAGCTCAGGAGAGCAGGCATCATAAATAGTCTCCAACATAAACAAATTCTTCATACCTTCATAAGTGTTCACCTTGTAACCCTTAATCCATCCCTCTAAGTTTTTCAAACATTCACTCACCCAGGTAGCCCAAGGGGTACCATCATGCTTTTTGAGGCTCCTAAACCTCTTAAGATACTGGGAAGGGGTCTTCCCAAACCTAGCTATCAAAGCTAGTTTCACACATTCATAGTCCTTCCTATCCTCCTCCCCCATCTCCATTACCACATCAGTTGCAACAGGGGGAAGCCTAGAGAACAACCAGGTGAGTAAGTCATTTCCTGTGATGTTCTGGAGCCCATGATTATATTCAAACAGAGACAACCAATCCAACACATCCAACTTAGGCTCATACATACCAACCAATTCTTTAGGCATCCGGGGTCTTTTAGGACTGGAACTTCTAGAGGAGCCAGAGAGAGAAACATTCTCAACAGATAATTTCTTCATTTCTAAGTCATACTTGAGCTCCATTTCCCTTAGCCTTAGTTCTTTGTCAGTTTGAGCATTAAGTTTCTTATACTCCAATTCTAGCTTCATTTTCTCCAGTTCAAAGTACTGAGGACTAAATGTGGGACCTGGTAAAGGTCCAGTAGGCACAGCAGGTAGAGCAGGCAGAGGCCTAGGGGGGACAGTTACAACAGCCTCACCCTCCTCTTCTGACTCTTCCTCAGAAACATCAACATTTTGCTCCATGTTAACTTCAATACTGTCATCTACAGTTGCTGGAGTGGTAGGCTCCTCTGAACCATCACCCAGACTTTGGTTAGCTAACAATCTTTCAATCAGCTCCATTTTCTTGCCCTTAGTCAGGAGATCCTTATGTTTACAGAGCACTCTTAAACAATCAGCAGTTTTGGCTGCAAGGGACTCTTGACTATAGCTTTCTATAACTGACATGTTAGAGGTTTTACTTTTTCAGTGCTAAGCTTTGTGGTTAGTTGCACTAAGGTATCTAAAGCACAATAAAATGTATACTCAATACAAATCCCACCGCTGTACACCAGTGTTAGGCAGAAACCTGTGCAGTTCCCTTGGGGAACACTGCAAAAGATTTAAGACTACAGGTAGAGCAGTAAACCCCTTTGGTAGCAGTCTGTACCACCCAGATTTACCTGGTAGCTGTGGCTGAGCAGTCAGACTTCTCTCAAGAAGAGTTAGGCAGTATGTAAAGTATACACAATATGTACCAAAACACAATAGCACAAGCAAACACTGACCAGAGCTTGGTTTCAAAAGTATATAGTTATTTATTTAAAATACACATAAGTTAAAAACACTCTAGCAAAAATATAGTAAAAGCACTTCAACACAGTTATACTGAAAGTAAATTCAATCCTTTCTCCTATCTAGACAACTCTAGGTTAACACCACTTAATTAAAACAGAGGTGAGTGCTTAACGTTAGATGACACTCTAGTAGTTTCCAAGAAAGGGAGAGAAAAAGCAGAAATAGGTTAGACACACCACTCTAAGGTCCAGAACACTTGCAATAGGCTTAACGAAGAATAAAGTCACAGGTGAGCAAAAGTCACTAGGCAGGGCCCACTCTTAGAGTAGCCGGAGCGAAAATGTGCCCAAGATCACACTGTTAGTTAGAGATTCAAAGTCTTGCAAAGAGTCAAAAAGAGGTTAGAGTGGCTCAGAAAGTTTAGCCAAAGTGTCCCAGGCACTCCCAGGTTCGAAAGCCGGGGACTAAATCTACCCCGTACAGTCGGTAGCAAGGGAAGCCAGGCAGAACACGGTACCTTAAGCGGAAAGGATCCTCCAGCGGTGGCAGTTGTTCCAGGCAGTGGCAGCAGGGCTCGACGTCGGTCAGGGGAGAAGAAGTTCTCGCTGAAGAGCAGAAGAAGAGGGTCGTTGCACTGCCCGGGAAGAAACCAGCCGCGGAGTCCTCCGGTTAAAGGGTTGGTACCGACTTTCGCGGTATGGGGGTAAAGTGTGGTATTCCGGTTGCCGGGGTGCTTGGCACAGGCAAGGCGGCCACGAGATACCTCAAAGAACGGAAAGAAGGCGAAAACTGGTTGTCCCCACCAGTCAAGGGAAGGAGCCACTCCGTTAAGAGTTCTCCTCGGTCGTCGGGAAAAAGTGGTGAGACGGTTCAGCAGGGCTCCACCGGGTGGTGTCGTCGAAGCAGGTCGGCTCAGCTCTTCCCTCGTCGGATTCTTGGTCCTGTGGCGACTTCTGAAGTCCCAGTCCCCAAAGCCCTGCTTTTATGCAGCAAACCCCCATTCACCCAGCCTAGCTGTCACTCAAACATGCTAAGTGGTGAGCCGGGCGGCTCACCACTTGGGCCAATCAGGACGGAGTGCGACTTGAGTTACCAAGGTAACTCAGTCCAGGGTGCCTAAATCCCCCTCCACCCCTCCTAAGTACCCCAGACAGAGTGGCACCACTTTGGAGGGCTTCTGTGGAGAAGCCCGCCAAAAGTGGAACAAAGGGCTCCACTTTGGGTCAGAGTTACAGAGGCGAACACCAACGCCATTTTAGAATCAAGTTTTGGCAAAAAGTCCCAACCGGAGTTATAAAAATAAATATATAAACCGGCGGTATGTTTAAGGCTACCGTAAATAAATAATTAAATGTGTTAGCCTAAAACAATGGGAAATCCCATAGGGAAATATTCGCGGTCGAATATAAAAAGTAGTTTCCACTGCCACCAGCCAAAACTCGATCAGGGGGGACGGAGACGTGCCCCCTCGACTAACAGACCCTGGGGCAATCGAATTGCCCCAGCCAGTACGTCCACAATATGATGGTTTGTACTGGTTCTGTTCAGGATTTAAGACTAGCAAAGTCTTTGGTGACTTTACATGCCCTGGGAGACAGTAGTCAGTCCCAGGGTATGGAGTCTATGTTGGGGAGTCCCTAGGACACCCCTGGGTCACGGCACAGAGGGTGCTGTGTGACCCATATCACAAAAATACATGAGGCCCTATGGAGTAAAAGACCCCATAGCCCATTCAACACAAGGTTTAACCAAGAAAACACACTTCAACATGTCCAAGAGTGAGGGTAAAAGAGTCTCACTCTTGGCAGGAGAAAAAAATTAAACCCCAGAAATCCAGCAAAGCTGCTGGGGGACTCACTAGGTAGGGAAATTCAGCCTAAACAGAGAATTCTCCCTAACAGAAAGTCTTGCAGAGAGTTTAAAAAGGAATCAGTTCAGCTCAGAAAAGTTCAGTTAGCCAGCCTAGGGCCAACCCAAGTGGTAAGTTGAGGATTTAAGAGACGCCCCACACAGACCGTTGCGAGGGAGGCCAGGCGGACACAGTACCTTGAAAGTGGAGAGAATCCTCCAGCGGGGGCAGTTGTTCCTGGCAGTGGATGCAAGTCACGGCGTCGTCCAGAGGAAGAGATTATCTCGACGTGGAGGAAAGCTGAAGGTCGTTGCACTGCCAGGGAAGAAACCAGCCGCAGAGTTCTCCGGTAAAAAGGTACTACCCTTTTATTCGCGGTAGTGGAAAAAGTGGTATCCCGGTTGTCAGGGTTCTTGGCACAGGCAAGGCGGCCACAAGATGATCCGGGAAGGCAAAAAGGTGGGCAAACTGGTTATCCCCACCAGTCAAAGGAAGAAGACTCTTCGGGATGAAGATCTCCTCTGTCGTTGGAAGAAGTGGTGAGTTGGTTCAGCAGGGCTCCACCGGTGGTTTCGTCGTTGCAGGTCGGCTCAGCTTCTCCCTCTTCGGATTCTTTGGTCCTGTGGCGACGTCTGAAGTCCCTGTCCCCAAAGCCCTGCTTTTATGCAGAAAACCCCCATTCATCAGTCCTAGCTGTCACTCAAACATGCTAAGTGGTGAGCCAGGCGGCTCACCGCTTGGGCCAATCACACAAGAGTGCGACTTGATTTGCCGAGGCAACTCAGTCCATGGTGCCTAAACCCCCTCCCACACCCCCTGTGGTACCCAGACAGAGTGGCACCACTTTTGGAGGCAGGGCTCGACTTGGGTTGGAGTCACAGAAGCGAACACAAACGCCATTTTGGAACAGAGTTCTGGCAAAAAATACCAACCGGTGAATTAATATTAAATAATTAAACCGGTGGTATGTTTGAGGCTATGCTAAAAAGTATTAGCCTCGAACAATGGGAAAATCCCATAGGAATATATTTGCGGTTGAATAAAAAAAGTAGTATCCACTGCCACCAGCCAAAAGTCGCTCAGGGGGGACTGGACAGTGCCCCCTCGAACAGACCCAGGGGCAATCGAATTGCCCCTTCCAGTACGCCCACAATATGATGGTTTGTACTGGTTCTGTTCATAATTTAGGACTAGTAAAGCCAATGGTGACTTTACATGCCCTGGGAGACAGTAGTCAGTCCCAGGGTACGGAGTCTATGTTTGGGGGTCACTGACACCCCTGTGTAATGGCACGGAGGGTGCTGTGTAACACATATACCAAAAACACATGAAGCCCTATGGAGAAAAAGACCCCATAGCCCATAAAACACATTCCAAAGTCAAAGGCTATCTCAAATCATGTCTAAGAGTGTCAGAAAAGAGTCTCACTCTTAGCAGGACAAAAAATAAACCCCAAAAATTCAGCAAAGCTGCTGGGGGACTCACTAGGTTTGGGAAATTAGCCTTAACAGAGAATTCTCCTTAACAGAGAACAACAGTTACAGGTAGGTAACGGTTCCTGGCTGTCGAGATGGGCTTTCCTTGCTTCTGGGGCCCTGCACGCGGTTGAGGGGGCTCAGGCTCGGTCAATCCTGTTTCCTGGGAGTCCGGAGGATCTTCCTGGAGCTCTTGGCCAGCTTAAAAGCAACTCGCACAATCTGGTGTTCCTCTCCCTGGCGTTTTAGTTTCCAGCAGCAACTCTGTGAAAAGTCAACCAGCTCCGAGAGGATGTTCAGGTGGCTTCCTTTGGAGTTGGTTGGTCCCACCAACTCAAGGGGAAAAATCGTCCTTGCAGGAGCTTCTGTCGATACAAATTTGGCGTTTCAGCACAGCAGCAGGGCTTCACCAGGCAAACCAACGGTCCAGGAGTTGCAGCAGGCGTCCTTCAAGTTCTTCTTCCGTTCCTTCGTCCAGTGGTCGACTCTGCCTTCCTAGCAAAAAGTCTTGCCTTTTATTCAGTTATCTCCCATTCATTCCAGCCTAGCTGTCAGTCACCCAACAGGGGTGGCTGTCCTTGCCAGACATTCAGCCGGCCAATCACTACAGAGTGCATTTGGGTCTCCTAGGAGACTAAGCACAGGGAGTTTCGGGCACCTCCCTCACGTCCTGCCCACCCTGGAGCCAGAGGAGGGCTTCACTCGTGAATCCTGCCAAAGGCAAAGCGAACAAAGGGACCAAACCTAGTTTGGCGCACAGAGTAAATCTTAAGAAGGACCTTTCCATAAAGAAATAGCGAAAAGAGAAGACCAGGGCCATTTTTACAAAAATGGCACCCTTGGGTGCTTTACTGCAGCTGCGAGCGCATCCCCTGCTAAATGCACACAACAGTAGTTAAAAGTAAACCACTGCCACCAGCCATTCAGTGAGGAAAGGGTAACATAAAATTGTACATGAGAAGCTAGACAAAGGATACTAGGTAACCCCTCTGGAATCTATTGTAAGATAGTGTGGGCTAGGTCTAGAAATTTACATATGCAAGTCAGTTTCACTTTACTGCTCTGGGAAACAGTAGTCTATCCCAGAGAAGATATTTAAACCTTTATGAAATCTGGAAGACTTTGCTGTGCCACAGCACAGAAGGCGCTGTGTGACACAATGTAAAAGATGATGCCTATGGAGTTTGTCAGGCTCCATAAACAAAAGAAACACAAAGCTCAGAAATCACATTAAAATAGATTAGAGAGTGGGGAAAAAGGAATCACTCTCTCCCCAGGTTGAAAAAACAAGTCTTCAAGGTTGCTGGGGGGGGGGACGGGGTCACTAAGGTGGGGCAAATTATCACATTTCTGAGAATTCTCCCTTACAGGCATCAGCTCAAAGGCCGAAGCGAAGAGATCAAATCTGGTGAATAAATAATGTGAAGATTGAAGTCGTAGATAAGATGATGTACTTGGGCGTATTGAATATCAAGAACTGTGACGAGAAGGCTCATTATCACACTCTAAGATTACAATCATTGGAGAGCATTGTGTTATGGAAGTCCATCGCAATATCGAAAAACCAAACTAGCAGAATCAGAATCTCCTTTTGAAATCTTTCATTGTTCAGAAGAAACTAAAGATCTAACGCTTCAGAAATGGTTCACCAAGGCAGTGAACAAATGAAAGATAGCGACCTTTGCGAAAAAGACCTTCATACTAACCCTACGGAAATTAAAAAGAAATTAGTAGAGCAAGATCGAATTGAAAAAACACACGTGAGAAATCTCGATGTGAAGACTCTTAAGAAAAGGGAAAAAAAAGGGTTCAATGAGTTACCATTTATACCTGAAATTTCCCTCACCTATCTATGGAGATCTCCTGTTAAGAGTGAGACTGAACATAATAAACACGAGAGGTAGCCCTAAAGAGAGAACTAATATATTTGGGGGAAGCAAGCTGCAGATTCTGCAAATCGGAGGGAATGGTGGAGACTCTTGGTCATTGGGTAACTATGTGTCCGAAATTGGCAACTCTAGGAACTAAACATCTAAAGAAAATTCAAGATTGGCTAAATTGAACTTGATCAAAGCTGGTGGGAGTGGACAGTCATGGGGGATAGCACCAGCCTATGTTTAGAAGTTCTCAAGTTTATTGGAGCCATCTTAGTAAAGGCTAGAGAATAACAGTCCCTGCAAAAATAAGGATTAAGATGTTTACCTACATTTTTAATTTAACGGACATGGATTTGGTCCCCCTTCCTTCAGTCTTTTATTCCTTTGCTCTTTGTTTAATCTGTTTCTCCCTTGGTAAAGATGTACTGTGATGTATCTTTCTTTTCTACCCTTTTAGGGTTGAATGTAATGAAAAACAGGAATAGAATGTAAATGGTTAATTTAACTTGTTAAGCTAAGTTGTAGCTTGTCTAAGTTTAACCAATAAACATTTATTAAATAAAGTATGTTGTTCACTACGGTGAGTAACATATTATTTTTCCACCCAATCCTCAGCCGTGGAGGAAGGGGAAAAATGTTATCGGAAGATCCTTGACATACTCTTACATCCCCTCCCCTTTCTTCCATCCTGTATGGGCGTCCCTCGCTAGGGGCTGGAACGGAACCTGGTTTACCAGAAAAGATTCTTCCCCTTTAAATTTAGTTGTGCGCGGGGGCGTGGGCCCGGTAGCATGCGCTCCCTTGACCCCGTCCACCGGCACCACACGCAAGGTCGCTGTGTCATCTGCATTGCCACGGACATGAGAAGGACAGCCTGGCTCAGGGCAACAAAATTCAACCTGGATGTCCAGGAACGCATACTAGCTCTACCATTCGAGGGGGGTAGGGACCTCTTCCACTCATCTGCGGACAAAGAGCTGGACAAGAAGAAAAAAGAAAAACGGCTCACAAACAGCTAAGTCTCTATCCATCCTTACAAAGACCAACCCCAAAGTCGCACACCCCATCTCAGCAGCGCTCGGAAAGAGGTCGTACATACGGAGGGTTCCGTGGCTTCCAGGAACACGGATCCAGGCAGCCGTACCGCTCGCCGTCTCAGAACCGGCGCAAGCAACAAAAAGGGGGGTGGGGGAGTAAGGGCTTTTCCAGTACCCCCCTCCTCAACGACAGCATCATAGGGAAAGAAGGCATGAAACTCCCCTTCGGGTCTACGTGTCTCCGTTGGGGGGCAGGCTTGCTCTCCTTGCAAATTTCTGGCGCCAGAATTTTGCGGACTCCTGGATCCTCTCCGTAGTATCCACGGGGTACCACTTTCCTATCCCAGCCTTGCCTCCCTCCCCTCCCCTCCACTCCCACAGGTTGGGACAGCTACTCCAGGATTTTGGCTATTCAGAAAAAGAACCAGGCGATCCTGAGAGTTGTGCTGGACCTTTTCACCCAAAAACTCTCCCTACCTCTACACAAATTCAAGATAGTTACACAAGCTTTAATATCCGAGACATTGTGCAGGGGAGACTGGATGTGCTCCCTGGATCTGAAGGACGCAAACCTTCACGTCTCGATTTGGCAGCCTCATAGTTCTTTTCTACAATGCAGGATCATGGGCTACCATTTTCAATACATGGTCCTTCCCTCCGCATCAATTCTGCCCCCACGGTTTTTAACAGGTTGATAAATACAGTGGTGGCCCTTTTTAGGGCCACCACATATACCCTTACCTCGTTGGGGCTTAATCTCTGGAAGTGGTGCACCGCACTTCCCACGCTCTTACGAACACACTTAAACGATCTGTACTTTTCACTCAATCTCAAGAAGTCGCAGCTGCAGCCCATGCAGAGTCTGACCACCTTGAGGCTCATCTGGGACACATGCTCTGAGAGAGTGTTTCCTTTGGAGGACAAGATCACGGCCATCAAGCGAGCCACTGCTCACTTCCTCAGCAGAGAGGTGCAATTGGCCTGGTGGTACCAACACCTATTGGGTCTCATGGCAGCGGTTCTACTGGCCGTCCCCCGCACGAGACTCAGGATGAGGAGGATACAGCTGCACTTCGCAGCATCATGGAACCAGGAGCGGTGCTCTCAGGTGCAGATCAACATTCCTCGTTCTCTGCACCCGGACCTCAAAGGGTGGTACAGGGACTGCAACCTGCGGATGGTCAAACCTTTCCGGCAACCTACCCCACAGGTCACCATCACTAGGGACGCCTCTCACGATGGATGGGGAGGGGGGGTGTCTACCTTGCACAACCACTGCGTCCATGGCACCTGGACCAGGCAGGAGTAGCACATCAATTGGCTGGAATTGAAGGCCATCTGGCTAGCTCTCAGCCTTTCTTCCAGTTATCGAGGGCAAGATCATCCTCATTCAGACAGACAACTCAACCAGGGTGTTCTATGGCAACAATCGGGGAGGTACCAGGTCCCCTCCACTGTGCACGCTGGCTGTCAGCATGTGGGAATGGACCCTGGAGAAAATCTAACTCACGGCCGTCCACCTTCTGGGGGAATCAGACTTCACGTCCGACAGGCTCAGCAGACAGGGAACGAACAATTACGAATGGCAGCTAAACGACCTTGTACTTCAGGAGATCTTCAGCAGATGCGGACACCCACAGTTGGACCTCTCTGCCACCTGGGACAACAGGAAGTGCCAACAATTCGCCTCCTGGCAGGGACAGGGCCCCGGCTCCCTGGGCGATGCATTTCAGATTCAGTGGAACGGCATGACAGATTATGCCTTCCCACCCACTCATCTGATTCACAGTGTGATTTGCAAGATCAAGGTGTCTCGCCGGCTCAAAATCATTCTAATAGCTCCATGGTGGCCAGCCAAGCTATGGTTTTCGGAGGTGCCTCCGATTCACCTCTCGACGGTCCTAGCACATCTTCTGGCACAGCAGGGGGGCAGGGTCATCCACCCCGCGCCACAGAAGCTAGCCCTCACAGCGTGGTGCCAGAGCAGGTAACGCTAAGGCACCTACGCCTCTCCAGGCTAATCTGGAAATCGTACAGGGCGCTAGGAGCAAGGCTACCTGGTCCCTGTATAAAAGTAAAGGGATCAGGTTCTGCCACTGGGCAAACTCCAGGGAAATCGACACCCTGGCATGTACTTTGGATGACGTGCTCTCCTTCTTGGCGCACCTCGCCCACTCGGGCTTGTAGGTGGGCACCTACTGTACGTACCTCACAGCCATTGGGGCTTACAGGAACTCAGAGGAGGGGGAAAATCTTCTCCCCCAATCCTATCGTCAAATATCTGACGGGGCTCGCAAGGCTCTACCGGCCGATCAAGAGGCTTCACCCCGTGTGGGACCTTAACATAGTCTTGGGCGCCCTGACGCACAAATCGTTCGAGCCAATGGCGTCTGCGGACATCAGGCTGGTCACCATCAAGACGACCTTACTAGTCGGCCTTGGCTCGTAGAGTCCCCGAAATCCAGGCCATGGTCGCCCTGGAGCCATATACAACCTTTCAAAGTAGTCTTGTGGACACATCCAGCATTTCTGCCGAAGGTGCCGTCTGCTTTACACTTGAACATGGAAATAGTCCTTCCTATGTTTTTTGCCTATCCTGAGGACGAAGCAGAGTGCTGCACTGCATGGATGTCAGGCGTGCCCTGAAATTCTACATGGACAGAACCAAGGGATACTGCAAAATCGGACGCACTGGTTGTCCCTTTCGGAGGCTCAAGACCTGGCTATCAGGCCTCCATATCCCGGTGGATGGTCTCTGCCATCAAAGAAGCCTTTGAGGGCCAGCACATGCATGCCCTCACAGTCGGGGCCAAGGCAACGGCCCTCGCGTTCCAGCGCCATGTCCCTTGGCAGGTCATAAGCAGGGCGGCCACTTGGGCCACTCCCTCGGCTTTCTGCAAGCTTCACTGTTTGAATGCCGGCCCTACATCTGATGCGGTTTCGGACAGGCGGTTCTCAGGAGCTTAAGGCCTCCATAGCAAGGAGAATGGTCGCTACCATCAAGGAGGCCTATGAGGGGCAGCACAAACTAGTGCCAGTTAACTTGCATGCCCATGCGTTCAGGTCCAAGGCCACGGCCATCAAGTTCCAGAGACTTGTGCCGTGACAGGTCATCAGCAGGGCGGCAACCTGGCCACCCCTTTGGCTTTTTGTAAGCACTACTGCCTGGACGCCGCCTCTAGGTCAGACGCGGTGTTCTTACAGGAGGTTCTAAGCAACCTGTTTTCTTAAGGAGCGCCTCCTCTCCACCCTGGGGCTACATTCCGTTGTAATCGCCCATGCAGAATGGAGCAAGGGGGGGTGACGGGACCCAAGAGCAATTATAAGTTACTCATAGTAGTGACTAACATACTCTTAGTCCTTAGTCCCCTTTCCTCCATACGTCCCACCATCCTCCCCTGTAATGAAACTGGTGTCATTAGGCAATGTTAAATCTATTGTCGACGTGTCAATGGGGACTGAGGTGTGGCATCGGAGGGCAGAGTCAGGGCAGCGCATGGGGAAGGTTTTTTCTGGTGAAAGTTTACGGCTCCTGTCCCTTGGAAGGGACGCCTATGCAGTATGATGGAAAGGGGACTAAGGACTAAGAGTACGTAAGTCACTATGTTGAGTAACTTATAATTTCTGTGGTAACATATTTTCTGGACACCCTCAGCAGAGGGGTCCCAGATTGGAATGTAATTTCATGCTAGAACAAATACAGGTACTTAACTTGTCCAAGGTTGCAACACGTCGGGTGATGTCTGGCTCCACTTTCTTATTGCTTAGTGTACTGGCAAAGAGTGGTAGTAGCCGCATCATCTTGGCCGCCAGACTCGACAAATTGGATTTTGCACGGGGTGCTGAACATTCCCATTCAAACACCTTCTATGATATGTCAAGAACTATATTCATGGGATAATGTGCATTCGATAAATGACGCATGGGTCAGAGAGGATTATGTTGTGCCATATTCACATACATGTGTTTCACCATCAAGTACTGATATAACTCTGTACTCATTACGTGAATGCACAGGCTCTAAACAAATGTTGTGTACATATGCTGAGCCAGTGAATTTCTGTGACAGTAGCTCTAAATGCACCAATTGCTTCCTTTCACAGTCATGTAAGTGCCTAGCCTATCTAATGGTTCATATCTGGTACATTTCAATCAAATCTTTCACTATAGATGGTAACACTATTCCCGTCTCAAACAACACTAAAACCCTTGGTTTCTACCTGGATGCCACCTTATCCTTCTCCAAACAAACTAATGCACTAGCATCATCAGCCGCCTACACCTGTAAACTTATCACCGCATGTAGGCCGTTCATCTCCACACCTAACTGCATTACACTTGCTAGAACGTTAGTTTTGTCCAAAGTAGACTGTTGTAATGCCCTCTATTTAGGCACTAGCCATAAAAATATGAACAAACTGCAAATAATTCAAAATAATGCCATCAGGGCAGCCCTCAACATCCCTAAGAAGTCACACATCTCTGAAACCAGACGCAATCTCCATTGGCTCCCAGTAGAGCTCAGAATATCCCTCAAAACTCTTGCCCTTACACACAAAGCCTGGGCCAACCGTGCACCATCCTACCTCACCAACCAACTTACCCCACACACATCATTAAGACCTCGTAGAGCAGCTCAAGCTAACACCATGTCCATACAGAGATTTAAACTCCATAACTCGGGAGGAGCTAGCTTCCCTGTACAAGCCTCAAAGCTATGGAACACACTCCCCGCTCTCCTCAGGTCAGAACCCTCATTCTACCTATTCAAACGTAACACTAAGCGCTGGCTTCATGACCTTGACACAATGACAGCCTAACTTCCTAGATCCTAATCTTGTTGCCTGCCTAATGTATGTATGTAAATAATATATTATATGCTATATTATTATTTGCACCTCCCATTGCCTACCACATGAAAATGACAACTTGTATGTATGTACCTGTAACACCGTCTATATTTATCTGCAACCGTAACCTTGAAACCTTCGCCTCCTGCATACTAATGTAACTGTAACCCAGTTTCCTGTAATCAGATCTAAACTTATGCACCCGTATGCCCCTGGGCCTGGCTGCGCTTTATAAATAAAATAAAACAAAAAATAAATAAAATGTAATCAATCTTGTCGTCATGTCACAGTAGGAATGCCAGCTCTGATTACTGTACATGCACAAATTGAATGTTGGGGGTTTATTTTATTTTTTTACTTTATTTATTGTGTCACGTCATAGCTACATCACATATTCAACAATTATAGGTGTACAATAATAGATGTGTAATTACATTGCCAATTGTGATTCTTACCATTTGCAAACATATGTAACCTTTATGTGGGGCATTCATCATCTGACAACATATCACAGATGTATATTCTGAATTGTGCCCAAATGTCTTTTGGCCGATTAGTTGTGTGTAGCATTATCACGTACTGTTCTTCATTAGTTCACGTAGGTGAGTTCTTGAAAAAAGTGGTCAATACGCGGTGAGTGTGGGCTTTTCCAGTTCTGGAGAATGCAATTCTTAGCTAATGCGCACGTGACATTAAATTGACTTCTGGTCACTTCCGCCACTTTCCCTATAACGCCAAACAGGTATTTCTGGGGTGTAAGGTCTGTTGGGATCTGTGTTATGTCCTCAAGTGTCTCAAGCTACCAGATCCAGAACCCGACAATCAATGGGCATGACCAGTACATATGAAATGAATCGGCTATTGGATTTCCACATCTCTGACAACCTCCCGATAGTGTTTGTAAATTTGGGCATTTTAGTTGGTGTGTAGTGCAATTTATTCAGTATTTTAAACTGAATTAAACGCAAACCTGCATTTAACGACACTTTCTTTGAAATAGACAATGTTTTTTCCATTTTTCATCATCAATGGCTACACCCATGTTCGCTTCCCAGGTGGCTTTAACTGTGTTTAGTGATGGAGTATGTGACTGTATAATGGTGTATAACTTGGAGACACTCGTCCCGGTTTGCGCATATAGGGATTGGAAGCATTCATGTGAAATGGGTTCATCCGGAAATAATGGCCATCTCGCTATGAATGCGGCCTTCATGCGATGATATTGTAGGATAGCAAGCTGTCCACCCCCCTACTGTAGTTGCAAAGTCTTCTAGTGTAACAAATTGCCCATTCGGGAACATGCTTCTCATCTTAATCTCATAGTCCGGGACCCATGTCTTTTCTGTATCTATATCGAGTGATGGCTTTATCCCTGGGAAGTTCCATAGCGGGGCTTCAGAGTCGTAAGGCGGGTCTATTTTTAACCTTCTGCAGATCATGGCCCAAGCATGGACTGTGACGCTAACAGGGTCAAACCTGCACATATCCTTGTCGTGTTGCAGATATTATGGAACGTAAATCAATTGGTCGTACTGAGTGGCGCTCTATTGGGACGTGTGGTGTAGCGTCTGCTGGGTTCTGCCAATACTTGGCATACTGTGCTGGGCTACTAAATAATAAAATTCGAAGTCAAGAGCTGCTATGCCTCCCTTCTCATATGGCTCGACCAAGTTCTCCCACTTCATCTTAACTGCTCCCCCTTCCCATGTAAACGTCGTCACCGTGGATCTTAGATTATCAAAGAATTGTCTGCCGGGCCAGATCGGGACGTTGCTAACACATATAGATAGAACCTGTGGCTGCGGCCATCAGACAATTGCAGGCACAAAGGGGGAATCAGAATGGCAGGGCTGACCCAGTCCATATATTTATATGCTGATGATACCGTCCTATACATCCGGGAACCAGAGAAAAACCTTGGTCCCATACTTGAAGCCATGCAGGAATTTGCAGATTACTCGGGCTACAAGATAAATAGTGCCAAGTCTGAAATCTTCTCGTTAACACCTGCTACTAGCTGCCCAACCAATACCTATGACCTCCGGTGGTCGCTCACTGGAAGAAGATACCTAGGGATCCTTCTGTCCCTGGAGAGTACATCCCTACATATTGATAACTATGATCAGCTCCTCCATACAGTCGCAGCCAAGCTCCAACTGTGGGCCAAACTCCCCATCTCATTAATAGGTCGGGTGGCAATACTCAAAATGGTGATGTTGGGGGTTTATTTTGAACCCACCTAAATAGTTTCAATTAAAATCATGGCTCTGGCCTAGCTTCACTTTACAAGAATTAGAATGCCCCATATTGAGCTTATACATAGCAAGGCTGTTAAAAATGCATTTGGAGGTGCAACGCACTGAAGATGCATATCTCCAAGCACACCTCGCTGTGGTCAAACAGATTGCATCTGTGCTAGGCTCCGAACATACGATGCAAGAAGCCATGCACTCTTTGATTCACAGTTCAGTGGGTTCAATACTGGCCGTTCTGTGGTGGCAGCAGCAACCACAAGTGCTCTACATAAAGGGTTAATTGCCTTGGACACAGTCATTAGAACACTGACTTCGTTGAGTGCGTATCACTGCTGGCTGTTGGTAATACCTGGAATTTGTCTGTTTTGCTGCAGACACTAAATCATGACAAGTCGCAATATGAAGGGCCTTGAAGCAACCCGTTCCCGGTACAGAGCAGAGCTTTGCAGACGTCTTGGATACGAACAGTGTTCTCAATTGCAAAAACATTTAATTTTGTCATTGACCAGGTAGAAGTCTACAGTGGTCAGTCATTGCTAGATGCAGAGAGTCAAAGTATCACCCCCAAGACTTGCGCTGTGGCGCAGCAGACTCGCCAGAACATTCTGTGCAATGACATTTGTGGAATCCAAAGGTACTTCCAGCAAGTCTTTTACTGTGAATTCATTGCGAGTCCACCTGAAACCACACCTTGTCCTGGGAACATGCCACAGCAAGATAAATTGCTCAGGAAACGATGAAAGCGCCTCAGACTATTGCCAAATGCGTCGAGTACCCCCAACGCCACAACAAAGGAAGCAGCTGGATCCTCTGTCGCAAAGCCGGACACGCCAGCCACAAGATGATCAATGCATACTCTCAAACCCTGACCTCCAGATACCTGGGGAAACAGGCGAGACAAGTGATGGAATTGTCTGGTCCCAGGAGTACATGGCACAAGTAAACGATGCCCAGGCCAGTAAGAAATTACATGTTTATACTGTTTTTGTCCCCTTTGTGTTTCTTGACTCACCTTCTAAAAATCCTTGCTGCTAATCCAGAGCTTAGAAAACCTCAAACTACCAAAATCGCCCAGGCCGGCATAAGAATCGGGGGTCCAAGAATTGAAAATAAATCACATTCTACCTCAAGGTGCAAGTTTGAGTGCAAAGCAAACATACAAATTGTATGACCTGCATGTGCTAATCTCTCTGGGTAACAAAGGCACTCACATATTGGTTTATTTTCAAGGACACCGATTCAAACCATTAACTGTTTATGCATGTGAGAATGTGCTGAAAATCACAGTCCACAGCACATTGGGTCAAGAAGCCAGGAGCTAAGCTATGCTGGTTATTTGCTTTTGGATTCTCAAAGGATCCTGTGTCATATTTTGAAGCTGTTGCAGTTAATGATTTTCAGTTTACCTAATTACCTCACAGTGAATACATGCATTTATTCATTCTTCCTCTGCTACTTCCATTTACAATGTAGTGGACTCATTCTGAATACCTCAATGTTAGATACATATATTCATTCATGCTGTTGGCAGGTAGTGAAAACTATTGGAAATGTGATGCAGCCATTGATTCTTTTTTTTGTGTATAGCACACATGACATGCTTCTAGGCACTCAGCAATTTACCAAGCAACTCGTGTTAATGTTGGCATGCAGCAGATATTTGCTAAAATACGAATGTGTTGATTTTCTCGTTTTTTGCCACCAATATAGGCAATCTTTATGTAAGTATAGCTCCCAGTAG
Organism: Ambystoma mexicanum; assembly: GCF_040938575.1. NCBI lineage: Eukaryota > Metazoa > Chordata > Amphibia > Caudata > Ambystomatidae > Ambystoma > Ambystoma mexicanum. Next base: position 674,345,744 of record NC_090924.1, on the reverse strand, counting down.
GTGTATTAATGACTTAATGGAGCTACAAATCCTTTGATCTGTGTCAATTTGCCTTGAAGGGGGTGTCAAGGACAATGAGTCTGAGAAGACAATTTGGCTCATATCGGGCCACTTTTAGCAACACAACAGTAAGAGACTACAAATAGTTGTTGAGCAGAAGGCACACGCTTGCACATAGTGCAGGAGCTGCTTTCAAGGGACAAGCATAGACACATGCTGCAGATAATATAGGTTCCTTTTATTAGAAACAAATGTGTGGCCAGCGAAGAACACACGCATAACCTGCTGCTGGGAGGTAGTGAAAGGCGAGAAACAGGAAATGGGAGCTTCCTCCCTCCAGCAGAAGAAACCTAACCGCAAAGGGCAGCTTCCTGTCTTAAACGGCACACTAGAGATGTTAAATGCATAGGCGAGAACGGTGCCTTACTTTTTTTGCACAAGTTAGATCTGATAAGACAGGAAGCACCAATAGACCCCTAATACATGCAAACAGTTAAGACTGTGTGAAATCAAGTGTCGCTCTTTACCTCTTCAGAAGCTTGTTTACTATAATGGAGTTTGAAGTTGTTTAGGGGCAAATGCTCATTCCTCAAGCAGAAGCCCAGTCACTCTAGGGGAGACAACCAGTAGTCACAGACAGCATCTGTCAAGTGTGCACATAGGGATGTAGTACGTGCAAGCAAAGGAAGGGACACTCTTAAGTACTAGGTTTTAAGCTCCCATATGGCAGGATATGACGCTCAAGTCTGCTCCCTTTTTACATGTAAAAGGCAAGCTAAATGAGCAGAGGGTGGGGAACGCAACCAGCAGAACTCGAGCACTGTGGGCAAGGAAGATGCTTCCATCGCAGTACCCAGAGCATAGGCGAGAGCAGGCCCAACTGACAGGAAGCCGTGGTTGGGTCCTGTGCTGCACACCGTGCTCTGAAGCGTGAGTTGAATATGAAGTCAAACCGTTTGCATTTTGAGACTAAAAGCGGTTGGTATGTTGCACCCCTCCATAGCAATAGATCAAGATACTATAAATCCCATGTCACTCAAAGCTGCTGAACTAAAATGATTACTTGTTCTTTTCTCGATCAGTGTAAACCATGCTCTTAGCGTACACATTTCTTTTCATATGTATGGTAATGTGCCTTGTTGTAGTTGCCTTTGTTATAGCTTAAGCAATGTAAATTGGAGCATTTAGGAGATAGCTGTGAGATTAAAAATATATTAACCTGCTATCCTCGGTGTCAGTTTCTTATTTCTGAGTAATGCTTCAGAATGGTGTCTCTCTGAGTCCAAAAGAACTTCACAGAATTTTCTGGCTCACCTATGTTAATTTCTCCAGCATGGGGTCTGGCATGGATTCACATGCTCATGAATATTCCGGAATCCTCGGTATAGAAAAAAATCAGTATCAGTTTCGTTTCTGATCTGTCTTTCTCAGTAGTAACCATTCACTGGTCTCTGGGTCATACTGCCCCAGCCAATGACTGCCCTCTCCCTAAGCCCCGCCCCTGGCAGCCATCCTCAGATTTTTACCGCACGTTCAAGTGTTAGGAGTCCTCATGTTTAGCTCTCGAGCTTTTGCGGCGTTTTCATGCTTTTTTCAGGAGATTTTCTCATTTTTTCGGTTTAAATAGAGCCTCAAGCTCCACTGTTTCTACTTCCGATCAACGGGGATCCGTTTCGGAGTTTCTACGCCCCTCAAGGGTGAAGATTTCGTAGAGTTACGCTTTTGGAGGATTCCAGAAGTTCCGAGGCCTACCCCGGACATGGCCCAGGAGAAAGGGAGCTCTACGCCCGGGAAGTTGTTCAGGACCTGCCCTGGATGCCAGCTTCAGAACGTTTTCAAGGAGGACGAGCATTCGTTATGCCTCTACTGTCTCCATGAGGACAAGACGCACAAGGAAAAGGACTGTGCGTTTTGTGGGAACATGTCGGAGCGGACCATGAAGGATCGCCACCTCCGTCTCGCCAACTGGCTGGAAGGTAAGAGCCTGCCAGGCGAGAAGAAGAAAAAGAAGTCAGAGCGGTCTTCTAAGACCTGTGAGGGTGTTCCGGCGACGGGGGCCCAACAAAAGGCTAAGCACCGCGAGTCCGCAGGCACGCCGAACGGGCGGGCTCCTTGGCTGCCAGGCAGGGCGCATCCTCCCCGGCGCCATCGACCACGAGCCAACTCTCTGGCTCGGGTAAGAGGAAGTCCGAGAACCCGGCGAAGCTTCTGGAGAGGCCCCGGTCGATCTCGAAGATTCCGGCAGAGGGGGAGCGAGGCTCAGACCCTCCCCCCAAGGTGAAGGCCCCAGGCGTACAGAAGGTGGCGTTGGCCTTAATTCACCCTGCTAAGACCTCGACTGAGGATGTCGCCGCGGCCCTGGCTCAGCCTGTGGAGGCTACACCAGTGGAGGCGCCCTCAGGTACCAGTCTCCCTGCCACCGCGGAGGGAGTAGTCTTTCAGGCCCATCGAGAAGAACCCCACGAAGTCCTCGTTGGAAAAGGTGGGTGAGGGGTTGGTGGCCGTCGTGGATACGGACACGACCTCTGAAAAGGAGCTCATCCAAGTCGTGGAGGAGGCCCAGCCAATCGGGAGGGATCCCGACGAGGGCGACAACGAGGGCGACGGTGACGCAGACGAGGCTCCTCAAGAGTCCTCGCTCCCGTCGTTTCTGGTGCCGCAGGACACCTCAGCGGCCATTTTGTCAGCCATCCAGTTTTTATGCTCGGAGATAAGGACTAGGTTGCCCCTTCCCCCGACGGAGGTGCCTGAACCAGGACCTTCGGAGAGCCCACCACTTAAGAGGAGGACGACGCATCCTAGGCCTCCTCTCCCGCCTCTGCGGCCTGCTCTGCCTTCCCCCCGGTCCACTACCCACGGGGATGATACAGGCATGGACATGACGTCCCCCGTCGCCCCCTGCCCGGGCGTCCCCGCCCGACGAGATTGGATCCTTCCATGCAATGATTTCCAGGGCATCCAAGCTCTTCCAGCACTGCCCTGAGGAAAAGGAGGGGTTCCTTTACCAACGGCGCAAGGCTAAAAGGAAGACGGTCCTCGCTGTACCGCTTCTTGATGACATCTGGGATGAGGGGCTCGCCCTCCTCAAGAACCCTGCGACGGCTCCTGCGAAGAGGGACCAGTACGAGAAGTACCGGGTCCCCGACGCTGCCCCCTTGTGCCTTAGGGCGCAACCTACCCCAGTCTCGGTCGTTTCGGCGGCGGCCAAGAATAAAGCGGGGGGCATCAGCCTCGACTTCAGCCTCCCCTCCGGACGGCGAGGGTAGGAAGCTGGATGCGATGGGACGGGTCATCTCATCTGCAGCGACGACCATCAAGGCGGCCAACGCCCTGGCCATCGTAGCCCTCTACGACAGGGAGTTGTGGTTCAAGATCGCCCCTCTGTTGGACTTCCTTCCAGATGCCAAGAGGGCTGAGGCCCTGGAAATCTTGCAGGAAGGTGAGATTGCCTCGGACCACGCCATTACGGTGGCTACGGACATCGCCGACACTGGTTTCCGTCAGTTGGGCAACGGGGTTTGCCTGAGACGACGAGGATGGCTCAAGGCGACGGATTTCCGCCAGTACGTTCAGACCAAGGTTTTGGACATGCCTTTCGACGGGAACAACCTTTTTGGCAAGGCGGTTGATGAATCCCTTCAGGCGATCAAGACGGACACGGAGACGGCCCGTGCACTGGGTGTGCTCCAACAGCGACGGCCGTCCTTTCGGAGCTCCGGAGGCAGACAGGGTGCCTCCAAGGGAGCCGGCAGCAGCTCCTCTACGTACCGTCAAGCGGCAAGGTCTTCGTCGCAGGAGGCCTACAGGGGACGCGGCAAGTCAGGTGGATCCCGCCGTTGTCGCCAAGGTGGTCAAGGAGGCAAAGCGGCCTCCAAGCAAGATTGAACCGACCGTCGGGTCGGGCCTCCGCCGAAGCACCCCGGTGGGAGGCCGGCTGACGAAGTTCATCGGCGTGTGGGAGTCCATCTCCACCGACCGTTGGGTGCTGGACGCCCTGGCCCTGGGGCACGCCGTCGAGTTCCAGAAGAGGTGCCCCCGCATTCCTCCGTGGCCAGGAAGGAAAATCACGTCCCTCAACTGCTGTTGGAAGTAAGGGCGATGCTCAGGAAAGGGGCCATCGAGCTTGTCCCGGAGAGGCTTCGGGGCTCCGGAGTTTACTCAAGATACTTCCTCGTGAAGAAGAAGACAGGAGGATGGCTTCCCATCCTGGACCAGCGACGACTAAACAAATATATCAAGGCACAGAAGTTCCGGATGGTCACCCTCCAGCACGTGCTGGGACAGCTGGAGGAGGGCGATTTCCTGTCGTCATTGGACTTGGAGGATGCTTACTTCCACATCCCTAGTCTAAAGAGACACCGAAAGTTCCTCAGGTTTGTGGTCAAAGAGCGGCACTACCAGTTCAAGGCCCTCCCGTTCGGATTAAAATAGGCGCCCAGGGTGTTCACCAAGTGCCTAGCACCGGTGGCGGCGCGGCTGCACCTGCAGGGGATCCACGTCTACCCCTACCTGGACGACTGGCTCATACGGGCAAGGACAAGGGAGCTCGCCGTGGAACACACTGCGAAGACCATCCAGCTGCTCACAGACCTGGGGTTCTCCATCAACTTTCCAAAATCCCACCTGGTCCCGTCGCAAGTCGCCCTGTTTCTGGGAGCACAGCTCGACACAGTGGCGCGGCGGGCCTCACCGTTGGAGGAAAGGATAAGGACCATCCTAGGAAAGGTGCAACGTCTGCTGGCCACGGCATCATGCACTATCACCGGTTGGCAAACCGACCGTTGCCAGGCTGTCCGAGGGCCCATTCGACCAGAGCAATTGCTGCTACTACGGCGTTCCTGTCTGGTGTGCCCCTGCTGGACATCTGCAGGGCTGCTACGTGGCGGTCTACGCACACCATCCCAAGATTCTACTGCATCGACAGTGATTGCAGAGAGGAATCGCGGGTCGGCCAAGCAGTGCTACGCAACGTGTTTGCTTAAAGGTGAGCATTGTGAGGAGCTAAGAGTAATTGCTTCTGTTGAGACTTGCCACCTCCTGTGCCTGTGTATGTATGTGCTGCTATGTATTATTTATTAATGAGCATGTGAATCCATGCCAGACCCCATGCTGGAGAAGGAACAAGTTACTTACCAGTAACTGTTCTCCAGCATGGTTCTGGCATGGATTCACATGCAAACCCTCCCTCCACCCCCTCTGCGGCTCTTTTTGGTCACACTGCCACTTTACATGCTACCAAATCTGAAGATGGCTGCCAGAGGAGGGGCTTAGGGAGAGGGCAGTCATTGACTGGGGGCAGTATGACCCAGAGCTCAGTGATTGGTTTATAGGAGAAAGACAGTTTGTAAGTGATGGTGAAACAGTTTTTTCTGAGGATTCCCGACGCGACAGGGAATATTGATGAGCATGTGAATCGATGCCAGACCCATGCTGGAGAACAACAGTTATAGGTAAGTAACTTTTTTTCCTCATCTACCATATATGATGCTAATACTACACCTGTAGAGATCAAACAAAAGAGGTGGTCTGATGTGCCCCTTTGCCTTGTTATGGGGTCTTGGTTTAACCTGCACCCTGCAGGGTTTGTGCATGTCGGGGGAGCTGAGTGAATAGGGAGTCCTCATGCAAAGGCAAAATGGAGGGTCTGAGTCCTAAATGTATGAGCAAGAATAATGTAGCTTACCATAGCATAACAATCCTGCCACATCAGCAGCCACCTTGGACAACCCAGAGTCATTTTATCCCAGAGCCGTGTCCTATATACTAAGTTGAAAGCTGACAAATGTTATATATAGGACTGGAGGGTCCTTTAGTGAGGTCTCGAGCATTATGACGATCCGGTGTTCGGTTGTTATGAATCGCAGAAGAGCCAGGCCGAAAGCCGGTCTGGAAGTCCTGAAGAATATTATTGGACGCTGTCGAAGCCTGGATCTCCTTCAAGACCAAACCCGAGCACAGCTTGCCACTCACGTCCAACAAGAACAGTAGTATGTAGTTTTCAGGCAAACTTCTGTCTCCCTTCTTGTAGACAAGAATAAGTACAGACTGTCACAATGTGGCCAGTATTGTGAGCCCGGTACAAACTTTATCAAGTAGAGCCTCCAGAGGAAAGGCCTATACTGCAGAATCTTTTTTTAAGGACTGCTTTGTCTAGCAGATTAGGACCCAGAGCCTCCAAATTTTTTAAGTTATTAATAACAGTAATTATGGTCTGAGTGAAAGAGTTTACCGGCCATTGCTTAAAGTTCCTTATAATCTGAGAGGAAAGAAACACCGATGTGGACTTCATCTTTCCACCGGTATTACTTAACCTAACATGCTTGCTGATTGGGTTAATGATTTGATTTTCCCTTGGGCCTTTGGCAGCGAACAATAGTTGCCATATTGAGTTTGTGCTTTTCCTATGGGGGCATGATCTTTCTCCCAATTGGCAGCAAACACCTGGAATAGCCTACTGAAAGAAATAAGGAACACAAAAGACCACCTAAAATTCAGAAAACTGCTCAATATCTCGCTTTTTAAGACCTCGGAACGAGACGGACAACTCAAACAATAAAATCAAAAATGCAAAGAGCTAATTAACAACATACCGATGACGGGACAGAAAACTGAGAACCATCAGAGAAGGGGACCAACAAGAATCTAAAGAGACAATGCAACGCTGAACCGATCACAAGCGGCAATCCAACCGGGACCGAACAATACGCAACAGGGCCGAAACGGACAACAAATGCAACTAACAAAACCCAAACAAGCATCACCCCCTGCCAGACAGGACAACATAACCTCATGTGTGAAACTGCCAACCCAACGCATCCACTTATCCACTATTACCTCACGATTACAAAATAGCCAACCTCATACCAACCTCGCTGTATAAGCTTCCCGCTAGCCCAAACAAATCCACTGGTGTCCCGCTTAGAAACCCGCACCGAAGCTAGTAAGTTCAAGATGGAATCCACTAGACTAACATACACGAAACCCAGGCAGAATCTCTGGAGATGGACACACGACTAACCCGACACACACCACCTACATCAACTGGAGACATCGGTATGGTGACTGCCTTGCGTGAATTCTGGACGTGGTGGTAGCTGAACCACGTCGCATCCAGATAGAGCCATGGGAAGGGGCATGGGCCACAATTGGATAAATCCATGGGGACTGGTTCGCATCACGCACAGACTGGGATGAGAGGGCTGGCCCGAGTAACAAAGATAACATTGTAGAGACTGACTGGCGTGACCTATATGGATAGGGGGGGGCGAGGGACAACCGTTGTCGTCATGGAACAAGATCACTGCAAGGAAGGTCATTTGTCTAAACCTTGAAAGACCCACAACATGCGTGTGCATCTCTGCAGACAACAATGCTGATAACCAACCCTAATAAAACCTCACCCCTCTCCATAGACTTCTCAAACTCTAAATAAACACAACCATATCTCCAAAAACCACCACAAACCACCCGCACTTCACTACACTGCAACAACAAACCAACCACACATAGGCTACACAACCGCACATAAAGGATGGTGACTGTATCCCACACCAAGAAGCTCAGCGAACTGTGTTAACTGAACTGGAGCTGCCAACAGCACATCACAGTTCTCTTGCCCCTTCTGCAAACTTTATCCTACTAACGTACTCCGGCCTACAAACCCCTCTCCTCCCCCATTTTTTATTTTTTTTTAGATCCGCTAGGGGACAACTCTGGCGGTATACATATCCTTTAACATTAACAAAGGGTCCCCATCATCCGCTGCCACTGTATAGTTCTCACTGAGAATGTCCAGCTTTTTAGCCAAATTCAATATCTATTAATCTTATTTAATTTGTGGTGAAGTTCAAGACCAAATAGCTTGGTCTTTCTTGTATTTCTGACTTCTGCGCATTTCTCTCTACGCAATATGAATTTCAATATCGAACGGCTTACAGATACCACTACCAACAACCAACCTCCTCTGACAGAAGCCACATCAGAGGTAAGAACACTTATCCAGCTCCATCTCCTCAGCGCTGTAAGCAAAGCATATCGAGATAGTTTACTGCAGATGTGGCTTTGTCGATATTAGCGCCAGACCACTGTATACGTTTGCCAGAATGACTGCAGATAATATATTTGATTTTAGATTCATAGAGTATTTCTACAGAAAGCTGCAAAATTAGCCTAAGTGGGAAGTGGTCACTATGGGCGTTTGACAATACCTCGAGTTCTTGTACACGTTCTAAAATAGCATTCCTGCTGAATACGTAATTGTTGCCCAACTTTGGCCACTACTCCAGGTTTCCTTTCCTGGTGTCATCTCTGGTACGGCCATTCAAAAGTACTAATGGCCTTCCTTGAGGAATGTAACTTAGTGATGACCCCATCTATTTGCTTTTTTCTGTCGGAAGTACACACCTAGGAAGAACACCTGTGCATAGGCCGACATCTAGTGGAAGCTGCAGAGTATTAGTTTGTTTTTCGAAACTCGAAAATGGGTGTCGACCTAGGGCGTGCCAGTAATACTATCCCTAGTGTGACGTCCACTGTACCCATGATCCCTCACGCGTGTAGGACCCTCAGATTGTTTTTTTCTGCCATACTTGTCGGAAGCATAGTTGCGGAGTTCCCTGGCTTTCAGCCATTTGTTATTAATTATTCAAAATTTCCCTTTTTCTCTTAACCCATGTTGTGACTCCGAAGATCGGTGCCGGTACTGAAGAATGAACAGCCGTCGAGACTGCACAACAGACTTTAGGCCTCGGCCCGGGCCTCAGAGGGCCTCTGGCCTCGGCCCTGCAAGTAGGGAGAGTGGGGGGGTGGACATACTCACACTCGTTTATTTACTACATAGACTCGCCCGCTGCCATATATTAACACATGGAGAGTACTCCATTCAAATTCTGCCCCAAGTGCAACCGTAAGTTCCCTTGGGTAGATGAGCATAAAAGCTTTAATCCATGTTTGCCTAGGGACCACCCCAAAGCCAATTGCAGAGCGTGTAAGCTCTTTAAAGCTAAAACACTTAAGGACCGCGCCACCAAATGTTGGGCCCATTATGCCAGGCAACTCGAAGCCATGGACGCTGTGGGTTCCATCAGTGATGGCAGCAACACCGCCGTTTCGGACGGCGAGGGCACTGGAGTATCGTTAGACACCCAAGCACAAGCCCCCGACCTCGGAGGACTGTCCGGCGGGGCAGTTATTGGGACCACACCCGGCGGCATGAGCGCTACCCATACACCTACATCTAAACACATTAACACCTCCCGAGACACGACACGTGTGTCGAGCGATCGGCAGAAAAAGGTACAAAGAGAGTGATCCGCAGAATCTGTGTCCTCTGGGCGTTCCAGGTCCCGATCACCTCATGACACACAGTAACCATCTACGATTGTTAAGGGTGCCACGCTTCCTAAAGTCACGCAGGTATGGTTGTCAGAATATGAATTCAACCTCCACCCCCAAGCAGCACGTTAAGTCAACTCCGGCAATTTGTTCCACGTCTGCCTCAGAGTCTCGACGTTCCCCCTCTAAATCTATAGACCCTATGGAACACACCTCCGAATCTCGACGCCAGGCGTCGAAAGATTCAGGGAAGACCAAGGAGTCAGAGAAACATGCCTCCACACATGGTAAGGGGGACAAACAGAAAAAAACATCTGAACACCAGGTTCAGAAGGATAAACGTAGATCTTCTGAAAAAACCAAGACCCCTGTCACTAGGCCTAAGGTTGTCCCTCCCACTCCAGAGGATATGGGAATAGAAGATGAACCTCAACAAGAGGTGGTCATTCCCAGTTCCAAGGAATGGAGCTCTGAAGACATCGACAGAATGAGGAGAATGTCTTTTTTGGCTAACTTTTACGAGAAGACCCTGATCACTTTTTAAGCTATCAGAATACCCCTACTTCTCCAGCATTGGATCTTTCATGGATTCACATGCTTAGAATATTCCCCGTCGTCAGGCTGGGAATCCCCGGTACATTATATATAGACCCTTTCCCGTAGGAAAACTTTTTCGACGCTTATGCGTCCTATCCACCTTGTTTTGTATCATGCGTGCCCACACCGTCAGGACGTCATGCTATAAATACAGGCCCCGCCCCCGCGCTCCCTCAGATTTCAACCGTCTTTCAAAGTAGTGGGATCCTCGTGATTACTGCTAGTGGAAACGAGGTTGTTTTTTCTGTTTCGCTTCGGCGAAGTTCAAATTCTGGAGAATATGTCTGGAAAAGCGTTATTTCGCCCTTGTGCGACATGTGGCCTCAAAAAAGTTTATGAAGGAGATGCCCACATGGATTGTATCTACTGTCTCCACCCGCACCACACGGCGGATACATGTGAGATATGCCAGGGTTTCTCCCAAAAAACCCTTAAGGACCGTAAAAGAAGGCTGGTCAACTGGCTTAATGACGGAGCGGGTGCCTACCCGGCTTCGGAAGTTGGCTCCACGGCCTCCAGGAGCAAGTCGGAACCTCCATCGAAAAAGGTACGGCCAGCAGAAAACCGCGCTGAGGACAAGCATAAGGGGAAGCATGCTGGGTCCTCCTCATCACATAAAAAGCCCTCCTCCTCCTCCTCATCTAAGACGGAGAGGCAAGCGCTGTCAAAATCCTCCTCGGGGGACCGTCCCAGGTCTTCCGTGAGTCGAGATGTTTCAGCCGGGAAGTCGGCATCGAAATCGGCGACGAAGTCTAAGGGCTCGACGACGACAACTTGCTCGTCGACCTCGGTGTCATTGACGATGCCTATTACCGTTCAGGCAGCAGCGGTTGGGATTCCTTCGTCGACGGAGACTGTCTATGGCTTGGCTACCAGAGGTCTATGACCCGATCCCCCCTGAGGTCTTACTGCAGCCAGACACGGCCTGCTCGGTGGAAGGAGAAGGTGGCACGGTTCTGCAGCCATCGGATTTAGGCTTGCAGCCTTCCATGTCGACGACGAGTGCGAGTGGGGGTATGGTACCTATATCGTCAACGTTATTGAACCCCCAGGCAGTTTTGTCTCTGGATGTGCTTAATACTCTTCAGAAGCTCCTGCAGCGGCTGGATACGCAGATCCCTCAACCTGGGACTTCGTCGTCACCTTTTTCGTACCTCCTGTCGACGAGCAAACTTGTGCGGCTCGCTCGACGACTAAAAACCCATCGACTCCTCAGGCAGTAAAAGATCGTCCTCGAGCACAGGAGGAGGGTGAGTTGTCGGAGTCCGATTCTATACTGGGTGACTCAGGGTCAGACATCTCCCTGTCACCTTCGAGGGACCCAACATGGAATTCAGATGTAGAGGTAGAGTCTACGAGGAGCCAGTCACAGCCATCCCCCCCGGTTGATGTGGGAGCCTTCCATGCAATGATGGGAAAAGCTTGTTCCGAGTTCGGCTTGATTCCTGAGGAGCAGAAGAAAGACTGCTTCCTTTTTGACCATATGGGTCAAAGGAGGAAATCGGTATTTGCCATCCCAATTCTGGACCATGTGTGGCAGGAAGGTCTCAAGACGATGCGCCATCCGTTTTCGGAGCCAGCTATAAAGGGGCGGATTGAGAAAAAGTTTAAAGCTCCGGAGTCCACTCCAAAATGTCTCACATCACAACCTGTGTCTGACTCGGTGGTGTCGGCGGCAGCGGCTAGGAAGGCCAGGGTACAGCAAAAATGTTCAACTCCACCAGAAAGCGAGGCTAGGAGGCAAGACGCCTTTGGAAAAAAGGTGCTCTCGGTCGGTGCGACGATGGTAAGAGCAGCCAATTCCTTAGCGATCGTATCACGATACGATAGAGAAATGTGGCACAAACTAGCCCCTATCCTAGAACACCTGCCAGACGAACACCGGAAAGCAGCCATGTTACTGTTGCGGGAGGGCGAAGAGGCCTCGAACCACGCAATTAATATTGCAGTTGACCTAGCAGAGTCTGGATTCAAACAAATCAACCATGGCGTAGTCCTTCGTCGACAAGCGTGGCTCAAATGTACTACTTTCCGTCCTGAAGTCCAGTACAAAGTCCTTGACATGCCATGTGAAGGGGAACACCTGTTTGGCGAAAAGGTTGACGAAGCGTTGAAGGGGATGAAGGAAGACACGGATACCGCTAGGTCCCTCGGCGCCCTCCAAACGGGTAGAAACTTTAGCTCTTTTCGCCCCTTTAGGGGTGCTTCTGGAAACTCCCGCTTCGGAGCCTCGAGGGACCGGGGATTTAACAGGCCCTCGTACTCTTCACAAGGGGTCAGACGAGCGTCCCAATCGGCACGTAGAGGCAGAGACTATCAAGCTTCCAGGCGGCGAGGCTCGGGTCCCTCGTCGACGAAGAACAAGAAAACCAGCAACCAATGACGGCCTTGCAACCAATGACGGCCTTCGGAACATCCTGGGGGGACGAGTCTCTCATCACTTCGACCAATGGAAATGCATCACCACAGATCGATGGGTTCTAGGCACGATTCGCATGGGTCATGCGCTACAATTCAAAGACAAGCCTCCACGTCTTCCGCCTGTATTTTCGACCCAGCCCCACCTCCGAATCCTACGACAAGAGGCGGCGCTTATGTTGCGAAAAGGAGCGGTAGAGAGAGTTCCTGTGGCACAGGAAGGACACAGAGTTTATTCCCGGTTCTTCGTTGTCAAGAAGCCAAATGGAAAATGGAGGCCCATTCTCGACCTGAGGGTACTCAACAAATGGCTAAAGAGCCTAAAGTTCAAAATGCTAAAGCTCCAGGAGGTTATCAGGTCGGTGCAACCCATGGATTATCTGTCGTCACTAGACCTTCAAGACGCCTATTTTCACATCCCAATACGCCCACGACACAGGAGATATTTAAGGTTCGTCGTCGGGCGAAAGCATTTTCAGTTCAAGGTCCTCCCGTTCGGTCTCAAGTCCTCCCCCAGGACGTTCACCAAGTGCTTGGCCCCCATAGCGGCCCATTTAAGGAAGGAAGGTCACCATGTCTATCCCTATCTAGACGACTGGCTGGTCAGAGGCTCGTCCAGGGAACAAACACGAAAAAGTCTGGGGGCCACGATGTCCCTCTTACAGGAACTGGGCTTCGCGATAAACTTCAGCAAGTCCTCCGTAGAGCCTTCGAGGACCTTGGTCTTCCTAGGAGCGGAGTTTCATACGCACACAAGTCTGGTAAAACCATCCAGCGAAAGAATACAGAAGCTACAAAGCAAGGCATCGGAATGGAGATGCGGTACCAGGGTGTCGGTGCGCAAATACATGTCCTTGCTAGAGACCATGTCATCCTGCATTCCGCTGATAAACAACTGCCGTCTGTTTATGAGGCCCTGCCAGGAATATCTAGCGGACCGTTGGGCGCAGAGCCAAGGTCGCTGGTCCGACAGACTGATCATCGACGAACAACTGGTACAAGCACTCCGTTGGTGGAGAGTTTCTACTCATCTAACGAAAGGAATGCCTCTGGTGGAACCGGAGTTCCAGAAGACGGTGGTGACGGATGCATCGCTGAGCGGATGGGGAGCTCATCTGGATACGTTACAGGTACAAGGCCAGTGGTCGTTGCAGGAGTCCTCCCTGCATATCAACCTGCTAGAACTGAGAGCAGTGAGATGGGCTCTGAAATCTTTTCTTCCTCAACTGAGGGACTCGGTGGTGCGTGTCATGACGGACAACACCACTACGATGTTCTACTTGAGGAAACGAGGAGGGACACGTTCCAGGTCCCTATCGACGGAGGCACAGAAAATCTGGCATTGGGCCCTACAACACAACATGCAAATCTTGGCGTTCCACCTACCAGGTGTGAGAAATGTGGAAGCCGATGCCCTCAGCAGAGAAATGAACGAAGTTCACGAATGGGTGCTGAACGACCAACAACTACAGCAAGTATTCAAGAAATGGGGACATCCTTCCATAGATTTGTTCGCGACGAAGAACAACAGGAAATGCCATCAGTACGCAAGCAGATGGCCTCAGCAGGGCTCACTGGGGGATGCGTTCTCCTTCCCATGGTCGAACAAATTCCTGTACGCATTCCCTCCATTTCCCCTTGTCCGGAGGATGTTGCAATGGATCCTCAGGTACCCATGTCGAGTAATTCTGGTGGCCCCGTACTGGGCCAGACAGGTGTGGTTTTCAGACCTGCTGCACTTAGCTGTGGCGGAACCGATGAGATTCCAGAAGACCCCCGACCTTCTGTCTCGACAGGAGGGTGTAGTTTGGCATCACGACCCGGACAGCCTCAAGTTGACGGCCTGGCTCCTGACTTCGCCGAATTCGGTCGGCTAACGATTCGCGGCAAGAGCGCCTTCCACAAACGCCTCATACAAGTACAAATGGAGAAGTTTCTGTCAGTGGTGTGAGGATCAACCAGGGTTGGCCCCGCAATCGATTAAGCCGGAACAGCTCCTGCCATACTTGCTGTTCTTAGCTCAAAAGGGCCTATCGGTATCGTCAATAAAAGTACACCTGGCCGCCATTTCCAGGTTTACTCGTCGACGGCATTCGACACCATTGTTCAGCGACCGCCTGATTAAGCACTTCCTTAAAGGCCTCTTTCGGAGTTTCCCTCCAGAGAAGAAATTTCCACCGGAGTGGAGCCTCAATCTGGTCTTAACGTCTCTTATGAAGCCTCCTTTTGAGCCAATGTCATCATCGTCTCTAAAGTTTTTGTCGTGGAAATTGGCCTTCCTGGTGGCCATCACTTAAGCCCGACGTATTTCGGAAGTTCAGGCTCTAATGGTAGACCCACCGTACTTACGATTTTTCAAGAACAAGGTAGCCCTTGCCACTAACCCACAGTTCATACCGAAAGCTCCTTCGGTGTTCCATAAACACTCCTCTATCGTGTTGCCTACGTTCTTTCCGGAGCCATGCTCGGTAGCGGAGCGCACGTTACACACATTGGATGTAAAAAGGGCTCTCAAGTTTTATCTTCATCGTACGCAACCATTCAGAGAAACAAGACAACTGTTCGTGGCCTATGGTTTGGGTGCTAGAGGAAAAGCCATTTCTAAGCAAGGACTGTCAAGATGGGTGTCATCTACCATTTCGTACTGCCATTCCAGGGCAGGGAAGCCTCTTCTACGACGGCCAAGAGCTCATTCAACTAGAGCAGCGGCATCGTCGACGGCACTGTGGGCCGGAGTCCCTCTGGGAGACATTTGCATGGCGGCTACCTGGGTGGCTACACACACCTTTACCCGCCATTACTGCCTGTCGCAGCAACATGCCGAAGATACCAAGGTGGGACAGGCGGTGCTCCGATACCTATTCCAATAAGGTAAGCCCCGACTAGGGGTGGTATCCTTGGAATTTATGACTGTATGTGGTTCGTCTTCCTATGTTAACGATTACTAATGTATACATGATCATAGGGAACGGGCCTTGCGAAGAAAGTATATGGGTTTGCATGCACGCCTCCTCTCTTGGGGGTGTACTGCTATGTAATCTATTCTAAGCATGTGAATCCATGAAAGATCCAATGCTGGAGAAGGGAATAGTTTCTTACCTGTAACTCCATTTCTCCAGCATTGGTATCTTTCATGGATTCACATGCGCCCACCTGCCTCCCCCTGAACATGCAAACCGGTTCCCCCACTACTTTGGGGGCCGAAATCTGAGGGAGTGCGGGGGCGGGGCCTATATTTATATCATGACGTCCTGACGGTGCGGGCACGCATGATACCAAACAAGGTGGATAGGACGCATAAGCGTCGAAAAAGTTTTCCTACGGGAAAGGGTCTATATATAATGTACCGGGGATTCCCAGCCTGACGACGGGGAATATTCTAAGCATGTGAATCCATGAAAGATACCAATGCTGGAGAAATGGAGTTACAAGTAAGAAACTATTCCCTACCTCTACTCCTTCTGGATCCGTAGACCCTCAGCCTCCTAGTAAGAGCCCTCGCACTGAGACTCCAGCTCAGGGCCTGATTTCGGACCCATTTACTATTCAACCTTATCTTCAGTATAATGAAGATCCAGACATACAGATACTGGATGACCAGGCAGGGGTTGAATGTTATGGGGACGGTGAGGACCAGGATGAGGAGGAGGAAGACGAGGCAGAGGCTAATAGTCTTGCCTCCCCTATTCCCAAGGACCCACCGGTGAATGACTCACCTGTGGATAATCAGCCATTATTGAATGAGCTCTTAGCTAACGCTGCAGAGAACTTTCAGATAGATACTCAAGGGGCTCAAGAAGAGAGGGACTTTGCAGAGGAAATTATGGGGGATAAGAAATCTGTTGCCCAAGCCATACCAATTCTGAAATCCATTAAACGTAGAATTGACTCCTCACCCCTAACCTTACCCGGGCAGTCAACCCAAGAATAGAGAAATTGAGGGCTGCCCCCTCCGACCCACTTTATATAAGGGGTCAGCTTAAACCTGACTCATTTGTGGTCACAACCACCAGAAAAAGGGCAGGCACACCTCTAGCATCCTCGGAAGCTCCCCCAGACAAAGAGAGCAAAAGGATATATGGGCTAGGAAGGAAAGTGGCTTCCATCTCCGCTTACCACGCAAGAATTGCTAATACCACCACTCTGCTGGCAAGTTACAATTGTCACCAATGGGAGCAGGTAGCTGCCCTCATTGCCTCCACACCTGAACCTGTAACGGGCCAGTTTGCCCAGATTGCGTCAGAAGGGAGATTAGTGTCCAGATGCATTCTCAAGGCGACTTTTGACGCGGCGGACAATGCAGGCCGGCTCATTGCAGAGAGCACAGTCATCAAGAGACCCGCTTGGCTAAGGCAGTCGGGGTTCAAACCCGAGACACAAGCCACTCTAATCGACATGTCAGTGGAACCAAATGTCTTGTTTGGGAAAGCGGTGGAAGAAGCACTCAAAACAGCCAAAGACGAATATGAGACCCTTAAGTCCCTCGGACAGCTAACCAATAAACCCACGAACCAACGAGGGTATAATAATTGTCATCGCTCGTGGCCAAAATTCCCAGAGAGGGTCAAATTACTCAGAAGGGCAAGGAGCATCGTGGGGAGGCAACCAACAGAGGGAGAGGCAGCCCAGGTAGAGGTGGTACGCCTCCCAACAAACAGTGACGCTCCGCTCAGGGTCCCTTCCCATGCATCCCCAGTAGGGGGGGGCGCATTTCCAGCTTCACCCACGCATGGGAAGGGATCACATCGGACAGATGGGTGCTGTCCACAGTGTCCGCGGGATACTGCATCGAACTGTTGGAGCGCCCCCACGACCATCCTTCAAGACAGAGAATACACTCCTTGGAGCACCAAAGAATCCTCCTCGAGGAGATTGTCATTCTTCTTGCAAAGGACATGATAGAACTCGTCCCGGGCAACCAGGTAAACAAGGTTATTTATTCAACTTACTTCCTTGTGCCAAAAAAGGATCTGACTAAGCGCCCAGTATTAAACTTACGCATTGAACAAGTATGTCAAGCCTCAAAAATTTCACATGACTACCCTCCAAGAAGTAATTCCCCTACTAAGAAGTGGAGATTACCTGGCAACATTGGACATGAAAGATGCCTATTTTCATATTTCCATGTTCCCAGCGCATAGAAGATTCTTGCCCTTCAAGATGGGCAGTCAGCACTACTAGTTCAAGGTGCTGCTCTTCGGTTTAGCCTCGGCTCCAAGGGTATTCACCAAGGTACTGGCGGTGGTGGTGGCGCACCTACGCAGTGGGGCAGTCCCTGTGCACCCTTACCTGGATGACTGGCTCATCACGAGGGAGACCCCAGTAATTTGCAGATCCAACATCCAAAGAACGATCGACCTCCTCTTCAAATTAGGCTTCTCAATCAATGAGAAGAAATCCAGCCTGGAGCCAAGCACCTCCAAACAGTTCCTAGGAGCTGTCCTAAACACTCAACAGGGGTTGGCCTTTGCATCAGAGGAAAGAATTCGGATCCTACTACTGCAAATTCCTCTATCAGTCCGGTCGTCGGATAAGGGCTCGCAAAGCGATGTTTGCTTGTATGATGGCATCATGTATTTACCTGGTTCCTCTCGCGCCCCTGCAAATGCGTCCCATGCAGGAATGGTTGGCGAAACAGTGGTCTCATGCAAGTGGTCAGTGGGATGATCTAGTGGTCGTTTCGCCAACACTAGTACAGAGTCTTCGATGGTGGACAAGAGAGAATCTTTCCAAGGGGAATACCTTTTACGATCTGGAAATACAGGCTGTAGTCACTACAGACGCGTCCCTGTCAGGATGGGGAGCACACCTCCTTCACCATACCGCTCCGGGCCTCTGGTCTCACACAGTGGCCAAGAATCGCATCAACCTGCTAGAGCTTCTGGCAGTCTTCCGAGCTCTTTGAGCATTCAAACCCCACCTATAGAACCTGTCAGTGCAGATCTGAACAGACAGCACGATCGCGATGTTTTACATAAACAGGGGGCACTCGTTCGCCAAATCTGTCCAGGCTTGCCCCGAAAATTTGGATATGGGCAGTCAGACAGAACATTTACCTGTCCTCTCAACATGTTCCAGGGGATCTCAATTCACTAGCGGACACTTTGAGGAGAGACCCCCTCCCAGGAGAACACGAATGGTGTCTACACGAAGAAATCGTAGGAGACCTCTTCTCATAGTGGGGTTTCCCCACTATAGACCTATTTGCCACAAGCGAAAACAGACAATGCCCAGGATTCGCATCCAGGTTCCCCCAGCCAGGCTCCCTGGGGAACGCTCTTATGGATGAACTGGTCGGGGATGTTTGCCTATCCTTTTCCACCAACCCCTCTGATGAGGAAGGTGGTCAACAAGATGCACAGGGAATCGATGGCGCTTATCCTAGTTACTCCCATGTGGGCGAGACAACCGTGGTTCCCGCACCTGCGCAAACTGGCAGTGTGCGAAACCATCAGACTCCTGTGCTGGCACAACCTACTATCCCAGCACGAAGGACAAACCGTGCATCCTCAACCCAGCTCGATGAACTTGGCAGCATGCCTCCTGAAGTCATAGAGTTCGGCCATCTCAATCTACCTCAGAGATGCATGGATATCCTAAAAGAGTCAAGTGGAAAGGATTCGTTATTTGGTGCCAGAATAAACAAATCAACCCAGTTGATTGCACTCCTTCCAATATTGTTACCAGCATGCGCCACCTGCTGGATGCAGGATTGGTATTTAATTCACTCAAAGTGCACCTGGTGGCACTGTCAGCATACGCCACCTCCCATAACAAGATGTCATGGTGGAAGGTGCCAGTTGTCAAAGCCTTTATGGAAGGGGTGAAGAGACTCCACCCTCCAATTTCCAACCCACCACCAGGGTGGGACATTAATGTGGTGCTTGCAAAACTCATGCCCCCCAACCCTTTGAACCCATGCATAAAACTAGTCTCAAACACCTGCCCTATAAAACTGCATTCGTAGTAGCCATTACATCCATAAGGCGGCTCAGTGAAATTCAGGCTCTGTCCGTGCAAGATCCTTTCTTTACTGTTCATAAGGATAATCTGGTTCTACGAACTCACCTTAGGTTCTCACCCAAGTTCATTTCAAATTTCCATGTTAACCAGTCCATTGAGCTGCCGACCTTCCAAGAACCCAAAAGCTCTGCTGAGGTGAAACTACACACACTAGATGTGCGAAGAGCGGTCCTCTACTACGTAGGCACGACCAGACCCCTAAAAGACAGATCAACTGTCTCCGTAGCTACAGGCAGAGAAGGAGATTGCATCTCTAAAGGTGCTATCTCTAAATGGATAGTCAAATGTATCCAGCTGTGTTACTCCCTTTCAGAAAAAACACTGCCTTTTATGCCAAGGGCCCACTCTACAAGAGGCACTGGTGCCACTCTGGCTTTCATTGCAAATGTACCCCTTGACACCATTTGCAAAGCAGTTACATGGAGCTCTATTCACACCTTTACTCAGCACTACTGCATTCACACACATTCCAAGACAGATACTCAAGTGGGACAAGCGGTCTTAAGACATCTGTTCGCTCATGACCCTTCTCACATCCCACCTCCTTCTTACACTGCTCGCTAATCTATCCACAAGCCTCAGAAGGGATACATTACTTACCATAATTGTATTTCTGATGCTTGTATCTGCTTATATTCACATGCGCCCGCCCTTCCACCCCTCTGAGAGAAGGTGCATGGATGCTTGTAGTCTTATCTTTATATCTGCTTGGATACTCTGCGCTCACGCTACTCCTCATGCTACATCATGTCAGAAAAATACAATCTGAGCGTCATACACGCGTGAGGGATCATGGGTACAGTGGACGTCACACTAGGGATAGTATTACTGGCAAGCCCTAGGTCGACACCCATTTTCGAGTTTAGAAAAACAAACTGTAATACTCCGCAGCTTCCAATAGATGTCGGCCTATGCACAGCATGTGAATCTTAAGCAGATACAAGCATCAGAAATAGGATTACGGTGAGTAATGTATCCCATATTACTCTTGCATCCCGTCCTCTTTCCTCCATACTGCATGGGCGTCCCTTCCAGGGGACAGGAAATAACCTTTTTCACCCGAAAAAACCTTCTTCTCCTTTAAATTTAGAGGCGCACAGGGGTGTGTCCCTTGGAGCATGCAGTGCCCTTAATCCGCCCTCCGGTGCACATCTCAGTCCCCTTTTCCGCGTCGACGGAAGCGGTACGAATTCACCAGCGCTCCTGGGTTTGGCTTCGGCCATGTAATTCTACGCATGGATACTTCTTCTCTACTGTCTTTTTGTATTTTTATCATTCAGGTACTCGGTCCTCAGCCGTCACGCTCCTTCCGGCGCATGTCGACTTCTACAGGGTTCAACAGGTGTCAATCCTGCGACAAGCTCTTTCTAACTTCAGACCCCTACGCCCTCTGCCTACGTTACCTTGGCCCAGACCACGGCTGGCAAGCTTGTACCCTGTGTGATGTACTTTCCTCGAGGTCTCTTAGGAAGAGACTAGCCGTGTGGAGGGAGCTCTTCCAGAGATCGCCTCCAGAGGACATGAAGGACTTAGTCATTCATCGATCCAGGCCCAAGGTAGGGCCACTCTTTTCCAGCTCACCCCTCAAGGGAGACTCCTTTCCGAGGACTCCACCGCGCAGGAGGAACCGCTCAGGTTCTCAAACCAGCAGACGAGTACCGAGGCTAAATCAGCTACTAGCTGGGAGGCCGAGGGATCAGCAGATCCTCCCGGTGACGGTGCTGAGGGACCAGAAGGTTCTTTTACCGGGTCTTCACCATAGGGGCCATGCCCTAGTACTGGCAACATGTCCGAGTGGGCACCTATGCGCAGTACTACCGGCAGATCCGCCCAGGGCGAAATGCATATCGGCTCTCGGCCTGAAATACCGGGTTTGTTCCCGAGGGGCAACACCCTAGTACCGGCACATGTACCAAGGCTATTCCAGGTGACAGCAGAGCGGTCTCCGGATCCTTCCGGCATCTGTGCTGAGGGACTGCAAGGTTCTTTTACCGGGGTTACTCACAAGGAACACCCTACTACCGGCATAGTTTCTGAGGGGGCACCTTCACACATCACTACCAGCAGCTCTGTCGAGGGCAATACGCCTTCCAGGTCACGGCCTGGGGTGCGGGATAGGCCTTTTGTTCCAACACCAAGCATCTTCACAGGGTCGGTTCCAGTGAGCCTGGTACTACGACTTTGGTACGCAGCTCGACAAAATGCCCGCTGCGCCAGTCAAGATGGCCGCTCATCCGATACCCCTGCTTGCGGAGCGGGTGGAGGCAAGAGTCACAAGGTGGGACTGGCGTCAGCCAGGTGCGTGGCCTTCCGTTTATCCTTCAGCAGCGCAGGGCAGGTTTCCCCTGCACCCCAGGCAGAATGTGCCCCGGCCACAGCTGTCCTTGGTCACTCCGTCGATATCACCTGCCACCTCTTCAGCCTCTGAAGACTGGTTCTTCGAAAGGTTCCTAGGGCTGATGCGAACTCCCCAGATGGCGGCCATCCTCCAGGATGCCATCAGATACCTGCTCCCTCAGGTCACCCCACCGGCACCCTTAGTCATTCCTCCGCTGGCTCCGGTGCCACAGGCTCCAACGCAGCCGATTCCGGTCTCCCTGCCTCCCACACTTTAGGGGGTTCTGTTAGGGAGAATTCTCTTCTAAGGCTAATTTCCCTTACCTATAGAGTCCCCCAGCAGCTTTGCTGGACTTGAAGGGTTTATCTTTTGCTCCTGCTAAGAGAGACCCTTTTTTCCCCACTCTTAGATTGCTAGTGGGTTTTTTAGGCTATCTTGTGTGCTTATGGTCTATGGGGTTTTTCTCATCTTCATAGGAATCATCTTTTTAACATGTGTGGTACACAGAACCCTTTGTGCAGTACCATAGGGGTGTCGTAGCGACCCCCAGACATAGACTCCATACCCTGGGGCTGACTACTGTCTCCCAGGGCATGTAAAGTTACCATTGACTTTACTAGTCAATAATTATAAACTAAACCAGTACAACCCATTTTACTATGGAGGTACTGGGAAGGGTTAATAGTTTTTTTTCCCTGGTGTTCATTTTCGAGAGGGTACCGTACAGCCCCTCTCTCCAAAGTTTCTGGCTGGTGGCAGTGGTTACTTCCATAAATATTCGACCGCGAATATTTCCCTATGGGATTTTACCATTGTTCGAGGCTACCACTTTTACTGACGGCCTCTAACATAACGCCGGTTTATTTTAATATTAACTTTAATCCGGTGTGTTTTTATTTTTGCCAGAACTTTAATATTTCTTTCTCGTGTCTTTCTCTGAAATCCTAACCCGGGTCAGGGATCCTTTGTTTGTCCTTTTGGCGTGCTTCTGCGCAGAAGCCCTCCTCTCGGTGCCACTGAGTCTGGGGTAGACAGGATGTGTGGGACGGGGAATAGGCACCCTGGACAGGGTTGCCTATGCAACCCAAGTCGCACTCGGCCCTGATGGGCTGGGGGGGTTCTCCCGCCAGGAGAGCCACCCCACTGTGTGAGTGACAGCTAGGCTGTATGAATGGGGGTCTTGCTGCATAAAAGCAGGGTCCTGAGGACTGGAGGACAAGACGTCACCACTCGAACTAGAAACCCGAAGAGGAGAGAAGCGGAGGACGTCTGCAATGACTGAACCACCGGTGAAGCCGTGTTGCAGATCCTCACCACTTTTCTCCGACGACTCGAATATCTTCGCATGCAAGAGTCTTCTTCCCTTGAGCTGGTGGGGCCAACCAGTTCACCAATCGCCTTCCAGGACCTACCTTGGTCGAATCGCCAGTGCCCTGCACTCGGAGACCGGATAGCCAGGCACCCGTCCACCATGACCGCGATTTAAAGGAGCGTACCTTTTATTCGTTTTGGCAGCACCTCGGCTGGCTTCATCCCGTAGAGCAACCCGAGGAGCGGGCCTTGGAAGAAGTCCTCACCCTAACACCCCTACCAAGACGGGGATCCCGATGCAGAGAGACGTAATCACCCTCGCCAAGAAGGGGTGGCTCAAGCCGCACTCGGCCCAGCCTACCAAACGGCGCCTAGATGCCAAGTATATGCAAATGGAGGGGGATACACTTGCTTTCGGCGCATCTTTAGCCGCACTCTTCCGTGATTGCTGTAGTGTCACTATATTCTAAGCCTCAGTCGTCCTTGCCACCTCGTCCTCGACTCTGCTAGGCAAGGAGGAGAAAGTCTTGGAGGCGTACGGAATAAAGCTGTACTCCAACACATCTTTGCAACTGTGTCAAGCCAACACTGATGCCATGCTGGCTGCTGTTAAACAACGACTCCGGCGGGAAATCGCAGACTTCCTCCCGGAACTTCCGGCTCAAAGCCAAGTGAGCTTCAAGGCGGGCCTAGGAGAAGCCAAGCTGGGAGCGCAGGACATCATGGAGTCTACTGTGCCCACTTAGATACCTATTGCCATGCCATCTGCATTGCCACAGACATGAGAAGGACAAGCTGGCTCCAGGCGAATAAGTTTAATCCTGATGTCCAGGAACGCATATTGGACCTTCCTTCGAGCTCAATGACCTCTTCCACTCCACCACGGATGAAGAATTAAATAAACAAGAACAGCAGTTTGCAAACCGCATAATCTTTATCGATTCTTACAACGATCACGACCAAGGCCTACACCCAGTCACAGCAGCGCTCTGACAAGGGTTCTGGCGTTTGGCAGATACCGGGGCTTCCAAGAACAAAGGTCTAGGCAACTCCACTGTTCGAAGTCTACACCAGCGGAAACAACAAAGGGGGGCAAGGGGTTTTTCCAATCCCCTCCTCCTCAGCAGTCACAGAGGGAGAAAGAAATTATGACGGGCACCTTCGGGTCTGCATTTCACCGGTGGGGCAGGCTTGCCATTCACGTGCAATTTTGGCACCAGACTTTTTTGGACCCCTGGATCCTCTCCATAGTCTCCAGAGGGTACCGCCTACTGGTACCTCTTCTCCTCCCTCCTCTCCCACAGATTGGGACGACAACTCTGTTGGTGGAGATCCGGTCACTCATCAAGAGCCTGGCAGGGGAAGAAGTCCCATCCTCCCCAGTGGCTTAGGCTTCTATTCCTGGATGTTCGCCATAGAGTACAACAGGCTAGTCTGAGAGCTGTTGGACCTTTCCTCCCTCTACAAAAATACAAGATGGTTACGCCAGCTCATATTGCGTTAACACTGGACAGACGAGACTGGATGTGCTCCCTGGATCTGAAGGACTCGTAGCTACACGTTCCGATTTGACTGCCCCATCGTTCCTTATTGCGCGTCACGATCATGGGCTTCCATTTCCAATGCAAGGTGCTACGCATCGACCTCAACTCGGCTCCCAGGGTAGGTATTTAGCAGGTTGATGAATGCAGTGGAAGCCCTCCTCAGGGCCACCACATCTACCAATTCCTGTACGACTGGCCCGTCCGGGCCACCTCTCAGGAAGCGGTTCAGCATACTGCCTCCGCACTGATGAACACACTCCACGACCTGGGGGTTCACTATCAATCTCAAGAAGTCTCAGCTGCAGCCCATGCAGAGCCTGACCACCTTGGGCTTTATCTGGAACACAAGCTCTGTGAGAGTCTTTCCCTCGCAGGACAAGATTGCAGCCATCAAGAGAGCTACAGCGTACTTCCTCTCCAGTCCCGTGACCTCGAACTGGTATTACCAACACCTACTGGGGCTTATGGCAGCGGTTCTTTTGACCATGCCCCACATAAGATTCAGGATGTGGAGAGTACAGCTGCACTTCGCAGCCTCATGGAGTCAGGAGAAGGGGTCCCAAGAGGAGCCAGTCAACATTTTGCCCTTTCTCCCCTTGGACCTCCACTGGTGGTCCGCGGACTTCAACCTGAGGCATGGCAAGCCCTTCCGGTAGCCGGCCCCTCAGGTCACAGTTACTACTGACTCTTCCCTAGAGGGCTGGGGAGCCACCCAGGACAACCACAGCGTCCATGGAGTCTGGACTCGACAGGAGCACATCAATTGGCTAGAATTGAAGGCCATATGGTTGGCTCTCAAGACCTTCTCCCTATTATTGAGGGCAAGACAGTTCTTATCCAGACAGACAACTCCACCAGCATGTACCAACAAGCAGGGGGCGGCATATCGCCCCCCCACACCCCATGCCCCAGCTCTGCAACCTAGTAGTCAGCATGTGGGAATGGACTCTAGGGAATGACATTTACCTCATGGCTGTCCACCTCCCGGGGGAATCCAACCTA
Source organism: Ambystoma mexicanum (assembly GCF_040938575.1). NCBI lineage: Eukaryota > Metazoa > Chordata > Amphibia > Caudata > Ambystomatidae > Ambystoma > Ambystoma mexicanum. The sequence goes on along the minus strand of NC_090924.1, from coordinate 674,320,178 downwards.
GAAGCAGACTGGGGGCGGACCATTTCAAGTGGAAATTGAACAACCTGGTACTGAAAGAGATCTTCCTCAGGTGGGGGCGTCCCCAGTTGGATCTTTTTGCCTCCTGGGACAACAGGAAATGCCAACAGATCGCCTCCTGGCAGGGGCAGGGCTTTGGCTCCCTGGGCGACGCTTTCCAGATCCAATGGAATGACATGACAGCATATGCCTTCCCGCCCACACCCCTAGTCCAGAGGGTGATCGGCAAGATGAAGGAATCCCGGCACCTCAGCATAATTTTGATAGCTCCTTGGTGGCCGGCCAGACTGTGGTTCTCTGAGCTTCTCAGCCTATCAGACAGACCCGCCATTCACCTACCCCTGGGCCCAGAACCTCTCCTGACCCAGCAGGGGGGCAGGGTACTCTACCCTGCTCCTCACAAACTAGCCCTTGCAGCAGGGTTCCTGAGCAGGTCACGCTGAAACACAGCCTATCTCAGGCTAACCTAGAGATCATCAAGGGCGCTAGAACCAAGGCTACTAGGAGCCAACATAAGACTAAATGGTCTATTTTCTGTTTTTAGCAAGAATTCTCATGTATGGCTAATTTCCCTTACCTAGTGAGTCCCTCAGCAGCTTTGCTGGATTTCTGGGGTTTATTTTCTCCACCTGGTAAGAGTATGAACCTTTTTTCAACGCTTACATGTGTTTTGCCATGTTTATTTCTACTTCTTGTGTGATCTTGGGCTCTGAAGCCACACCACTCCATGAGCCCAACTTTGTGTGTTACACAGCACCTTCTGTTAGGCAGAAACCTGTGCAGTTCCCTTAGGGACCACTGCAAAAGGCTTAAGACTACAGGTGTTGGCAGTAAACCCAATTGGTAGCAGTCTGTACCACCCAGATTTACCTGGTAGCTGTGGCTGAGCAGCCAGGCTTTTCTCAAGAAGAGTTACAGTATATAGAGTATACAAGATAGGTACCAAAATACAGTAGCACAAGCAAACACTGACCAGAGCTTTGGTATCAAAGTATATAATTATTTATTTAAAGACACACTTATAGAAACACTACAGCACTATTATGTAAGCAAGTTCAAAACACAGTCACTATTAATATATATACATCCCTTATTCCCTGTTAGACAAGTCTTAGTTAACACCACTTATTTTCAGACAGAGGTGAGCGCTTAACTAAAGATGGCACTCCAATAAGTTATCAAAAAAGGGAGGGAAAAGGCAGAAATTAGGAACAGCACACAACACTAATACTTAAGCACCCAGCAAGGCAGGAAAGTCAAAGTCTACTTGTGAGCAAAAGGTTCAGAGGCCAGGCTCCCTCTCAGAGAGAGCAGAGCACCAATGCGCCCAAGATCACACAGTTTAAAAGGCTTGGAAAGTCTTGCAGGGAGTTCAAAAAGGAATTAGTTCAGCTCAGACTCAGAAAAGTTCAGTTAGCCAGCCTAGGGCCAACCCAAGTGGTAAATTGAGGATTTAAGAGACACCCCCACACAGACCGTTGCAAGGGAGGCCAGGCGGACACAGTACCTTGAAAGTGGAGAGAATCCTCCAGCGGGGGCAGTTGTTCCTGGCAGCGGGTGCAAGTCGCGTCGTCGCCCAGAGGAAGAGCAGATCTCGACATGGAGGAAAGCTGAGGGTCGTTGCACTGCCAGGGAAGAAACCAGCCGCAGAGTTCTCCGGTTAAAAGGTACTACCCTTTTATTCGCGGTAGTGGTCAAAAGTTGGATCCCGGTTGCCGGGGTGCTTGGCACAGGCAAGGCGGCCACGAGATGATCCAGGGAGGCGAAAAGACGGGCAAACTGGTTATCCCCACCAGTCAAAGGAAGAAGACTCCTCGGATGAAGATCTTCTCTGTCGTCGGAAGAAGTGATGAGGCGGTTCAGCAGGGCTCCACCGGAGGTGTCGTCGTTGCAAGTCGGCTCAGCTTCTCCCTCTTCGGATTCTTTGGTCCTGTGGCGACTTCTGAAGTTCCAGTCCCCAAAGCCCTGCTTTTATGCAGAAAACCCCCATTCATCAGTCCTAGCTGTCACTCAAACATGCTAAGTGGTGAGCCGGGCGGCTCACCACTGGGCCAATCACACAAGAGTGCGACTTGAGTTGCCGAGGCAACTCAGTTCAGGGTGCCTAAACCCCCCCCTCCTCCCACACATCCTGTAGACCCAGACAGAGTGGCACCACTTTTGGAGGCTTCTGTGGAGAAGCCCGCCACAAAGTGGAACAAAGGGCTCGACGTGGGTTGGAGTTAGAGGCGAACACAAACGCCATTTTAAAACGGAGTCCTGGCAAAAAGACCCAACCGGGGAATAAATATTAAATAAATAACCCGGCGGTATCTTTAACATTGCACCAAAAAGTGGTGCGTTTAAAATGAATGGGAAAATACCTTAGTAAATATTCTTAAGGAATATTTTGCGTGGTAACCACTGCCAACAGCCAGAAACTCGACGAGCGGGGACTGCTCAGTGCCCCCTCGAAAAACAGACCCAGGGTCAATCTAATTACCCCTACCAGTAATTCCACAATATGATGGTTTGTACTGGTTCTGTTCCCAATTTAAGACTAGTAAAGTCAATGGTGACTTTACATGCCCTGGGAGACAGTCAGTCCCAGGGTATGGAGTCTGTTTGGGGGTCACTATGACACCCCTGTGTTACTGCACTGAGGGTGCTGTGCAACACACTTACTCCACAGGGTTGCATGTGGTTTTTGGTAAAAGACCCCATAGCCCATAACACATTTCAAAGTCAAAGGATCTCACAAATCATGTCTAAGAGTGGGAGAAAGAGTCTCACTCTTAGCAGGAGGAAAAAATCCAGCAAAGCTGCTGGGGGACTCACTAGGTTTGGGAAATTAGCCTTAACAGAGAATTCTCCCTAACACCTTCAGTGCAGTGACAGAGGGTTGTCTCCACTGACTCCATTTTTCTGGGGCGGACTACTGTCCCCCAGAAACAGGTAAAGTTGCCATTTACTTTATGTAGTCACTTAAACTACAGACCCAGTACATCCCATCTTACATGGAGTATTGGAAAGGGTTAACGTCAACCCCTTTTTTTTGTCTGTACCTCCTGGAGCCTTGTTTGGCTCCCTAAACACTAAGACTTGGCTGGTGGCAGTATCATCTACCCTAACTTTTCTACTGTGATTATAGTATATAAACGTGATACTGTTTTAGGCTATTGTATTAGCCGCGAACATAAATCCGCTTGACCAAACGCGTTTTATTTTGGCTCCGGTCAGGTTTAGTCGCCATTTCTTTTTGTTAACATCCTTCTTGTGTTTTTTTTTCCGCGGCAAACCAGGTTTGCCTTCTTTGTTTGGCGGGCTTCTGCGAATAAGCCCTCCTTTGGCGTCTAGGTGGGCTGAATGTGAGGGAGGGGTTTAGTAACGCCCTTCACAGGGTCTCCTTGGAGACCCAAGTCACACTTTGTGTCCATTGGCTGAGGTGGTTGTCTGGGCTGGACAACCCCCCCTGCTGAGTGACAGTCAGGCTGTGTGAATGGGTTTTTTTGGCATAAAAGGCAGAACTCTTGGGCTGGAAGTCAGAGTCGCCACTGGAACTGCAAGAACCGAAGTGAAGCGGAGAAGAAGATGGCTGCTGCAACTCCCGAATCCCGGTGAAGCCCTGCTGCAGTTCTGAGCTATCTACCCTTCAATGACAGATAAGATCCAGTCCGGAGTCTTGTTCCCTTGAGCCTGGTGGGATCAACCAGCTCATGTTCTACAGCCAGAGAGTCCTCTACTGGGTCGAAATCGCTGCACGAAGCTTTAGTGGTCCGGACAGCCATCAGAAAAGCCCTCTCCTGTTTTAGAGGAGGGCACCTTTTCTTTGCCGTTGCTTTGCTGCTGCTGGCCTCATCCCTGGGTAGTGCAGATTGCTCCAGATGTCGTTGTGCTTGTCCCCACGACTGAAGCTCCAGGAATCGTGAGTCTGCATGAACTACCAAGAACTGCCGTAGCACCAGCTTTCTTCATTCGAATAAGGTACTGTGTCCATTTGGTTGTTCTCTCCGTCCGACCTGGAGGAATCGGGGTGAACCCTTTTCCTTGCCGAAGGCTTGTCCTTTCTTCCTTCCTTCCTTATAAGTTTTGCTTCCCTTTGACAATATCCAGTACTCCTGGCAACGTTAATCTCAAACTGTTCTAATTGTGTGATCCTCGACAACAGAGCCCTGCTCCCTTTGACATTGGCGCAGGCCTATTGACTTATCTGTCTCTTGGAACTCGTCCTCTGATTCTAGTGCCTTGACAAAAGTATTGCCTATGATTTTTATCCACTATTCCTGGTTTTAATTCAATGTGCTTAATGTGTTTGACTATGGTTACAAAAGAAAAGCGTACCCGCTGGAAGAATTGTAAGACCGAACTGTCATTACTTTCAAAAAGTGAACGCTTCTTAAACCCCTGGTAACGGCACTTGTTTCGCAACACCGGTCTGTCAAATCCTAATGTACTTAGCTTGAATTGACCTGAACAAAATGAATTGGTTGTGTCTAGTATATTTAGAGTGTGGTTTTATTTAATAGAAGTGAAGTGTTTTGTGAACAGATGATTTAAAAATAAATGTACTTATATTTTTTAACCAGAAACCTTGAGTCAGTGCTTGAGTCACAGTAATTGTAGTCCTTTGTGTAATCCCTGTTACTGCTCATTTGCTCTTGAGGCAAGTCTGGCTGCTCAGCCATCGCTGTTGGGGAGAATTCTCTGTTTAGGCTGAATTTCCTAACCTAGTGAGTCCCCCAGCAGCTTTGCTGGATTTTTGGGGTTTATTTTTTTCTCCTGACAAGGGTGAGACTCTTTTACCCTCACTCTTGGACATGATTTGAGTGTGTTTCTTTGAATCTAGATGTGTTTAATGGGCTATGGGGTCTTTTACTCCATAGGGCTTCATGTGTTTTTGTGATGTGTGTTACACAGCACCCTCAGTGCAGTGACACAGGAGTGTCATAGTGACCCCCAGTATTGACTCCGTACCCTGGGACTGACTACTGTCTCCCAGGGTATGTAAAGTCAGCATTGACTTTACTAGTCTTGAATTCTGAACAGAACCAGTACAAACCATCATATTGTGGACGTACTGGCTGGGGCAATTCAATTGGCCCGGGGTCTGTTAGTCGAGGGGGCACGTCTCCGTCCCCCCTGATCGAGTTTTGGCTGGTGGCAGTGGATACTATTTATTTTCAACCGCGAATATTTTCCTATGGGATTTCCCATTGTTTTAGGCTACTACTTTTAATTATTTACGGAAGCCTCGAACATACCGCCGGTTATATAATTAATATTAATTCTCAGTTTGGTATTTTTTGCCAAAACTTGGTTCTAAAATGGCGTTTGTGTTCTCTTCTATGACTCCAACCCAAGTCGAGCCCTTTGTTCCACTTTTTTGGCAGGCTTCTCCACAGAAGCCCTCCAAAGTGGTGCCACTCTGTCTGGGGTACTTAGGAGGGGTGGATGGGAATTTAGGCACCCTGGACTGAGTTGCCTAGGCAACTCGAGTCGCACTCCGTCCTGATTGGCCCAAGTGGTGAGCCAGCCGGCTCACCACTTAGCATGTTTGAGTGACAGCTAGGCTGAGTGAATGGGGGTTTTCTGCATAAAAGCAGGGCTTTGGGGACTGGAACTTCAGAAGTCGCCACAGGACCTAAGAATCCGACGAGGGAGAAGCTGAGCCGACCTGCCACGACACCACCACCACCGGTGGAGCCCTGCTGGACTGCCTCACCACTTTTCCCAACGACACAGGAGATCTCCCGCCAGAGAGTCTTCTTCCTTTGACTGGTGGGGATAACCAGTTTCCCCGAATTTTCGCCTTCCCGACGTACCTCATGGCCGCCTTGCCTGTGCCAAGCACCCCGGCAACCGGGATACCACGTTTTACCACGACCGCGAAACAAAGGTATCACCTTTAACCGGAAAACTCCACGGCTGGTTTCTTCCCTGGTAGTGCAACGACCTTCATCTTTCCTCCAAGTCGAGATCTTCTCTTCCCCTGGACGACGACACAACTTGCACCCACTACCAGGAACAACTGCCACCGCTGGAGGATCCTTCCCACTTAAGGTACCGTGTCCCGCCTGGCTTCCCTTGCTACCGACTGTACGGGGTAGATTTATCCCCCGGCTTTCGAACCTGGGTTAGTCTGGGACACCCTGGCTAAACTTTCTTAAGCCTCTCTAAACTCTTTTTGAACCCTCTGCAAGACTTTCTAAGCCTAGTGTAACTGTGTGATTTTGGGCGCATTTGTGCTCTGCTCTCTCTAAGAGTGGGCCCAGCCTTTGGACTTTGGCTCACCAGTGACTTTTGCTCTTCTCCCTTGCTAACAGTGTTCCTGAATCTTAGAGTGGTGTACCTTTCCATATTCTGTCTTTTTCCCTCCCTTTCTCACAAACTCATTGGAGTGCCATCTAGTTAAGCGCTCACCTCTGTATGAAAATAAGTGGTGTTTTACAGTGACTTATCTGATAAGGAAAAAGGGGTGTATATATTATAATAGTAACTGTGTTTAGAATATTTTTCAATAAGAGTGCTGGAGTGTTTTCAACAGTGTGTTTTTAAATAAATAATTATATACTTTGATACCAAAGCTCTGGTCAGTGTTTGCTTGTATTGTTGTATCTGAGTGCCTATTGTGTATACTTTGCATACTGCCTAACTCTTCTTGGGGGAAGTCTGACTGCTCAGCCACAGCTACCAGGTAAATCTGGGTGGTGCAGACTGCTACCAAGTGGGTTTACTGCCAACACCTGTAGTCTTAAATCTTTTGCAGTGGTCCCTAAGGGAACTGCACAGGTTTCTGCCTAACAATCGCTACCACTTTACTGCATAGTACAGGCTTGTAACAAAGGTGAAATTGTACTACCACTTGTCTTAATTGTCTGTAGTGTTCCCTAAGGGTACTGCAGAGGATTCTGCCTAACATCTGTCATTGGGCCGGCTCTAGGGAGATCGACCCTCTTAAGTGTACCTTGGACGACGTGCTCTCCTTTTCCGCACACCTCGCCCACTCCAGTGTGCAGGTGGATACATGCCGCACCTATCTGGCAGCCATAGGGGCTTACAGGCACTCTGAGGGGAACCTCCTCTCCTCCAACCCGGTGGTCAAGCGACATCTCGCGTGCTTCCACAGGCCAACGGGTGTGGCTTCTATAAAGAAGCCACACCCGTTGTGGGACCTTAATGTTGTGTTGGGTGCCTTGGTGCACAAACCTTTTTAAGCCGGGGGCGTCTGCGGACATCAGGCTGGTCACGATAAATAAACCTCTGCTTGTGGGCCTCAGCTCGCAGAGTCAGCGAGATCCAAGCTCTGGTGGCATCAGAACCCTACACCACTTTTCACCTGGACAAGGTCGTCCTGCTGACGCACCCTGCTTTCATACCCAAGGTGACCCCCTCCCAACTCAACGAGGAAATAGTCTTTCCCACTTTCTTTGCCGACCCCCTGGACGAGTCTCTGAGGGTCTTGCACCATCTGGATGTCAGATGCGTGCTGAAATACCACCTGGACAGAACCAAGGACTTCCACAAATCGGACGCCTTGTTTGTCACTTTTGGTGGGTCCAGGCCCAGTTATCAGGCCTCCAAGGCCTCCATAGCAAGGTGGATGGTTGCGGCCTATGTGGGGCAGCACAAACCAGTGACGGCTAACTTACATGCCCATGCGGTCAGAGGCAGGGCCACGGCCATCACGTTCCAACGGCATGTGCCATGGCAGGTCATCTACAGGGCGACTACCTTGGCCACCCCTTAGGCTCTCTGTAAACACTGTTTGGACGCAGCCGCTAGGTCAGACGCGGCGTTCGGGCAGGTGGTTCTAAGAAAGCTGTTTTCTTAAGGAGGGGCTCCTCTCCAACCTGGGGCTACATTCAGTTGTAATCGCCCATACCGTATGGATGGGACGGGACGTAGGAGTAATTATAAGTTCTCCAACATGGGGTTTGGCATGGATTCACATGCTCATGAATATTCCCTGTCGTCAGGCTGGGGATCCTCGGTAAAGAAAAAATCAGTTTCAGTTTCGTTTCTAAACTGTCTTCTAACAACCAATCAATGGTCTCTGGGTCATACTGCCCCCAGCCAATGACTGCCCTCAGCCAATGACTGCCCTCTACCTAAGCCCCTCCTCTGGCCGCCATCTTCAGATTTTTACCGCACGTTCAAGTGTTGGGAGTCCTCGTGCTATAGCTGTTGAGCTTTAACTGAGTTTTGCTCTATTTTTCGGTCAGCCGAGCCTCAAGCTCCATCGATCCATCAACCAACTAACAGGGACCCGTTTTTCGGAACTTTCTATGTCCCTCAAGGGCGATTTATTTATTTATTTATTAATTTTATTTTAATTTTTTTGGTTCAGTTCACTTCTTGGAGGCCTACACTGCGTGAATATGGCCGAAGATAAAGGTGACTCGACGCCTCTGTTAATGATCTGCCCAGGATGCGGGCTGTGGAACATCTTCCTGGACGATGGGCACTCACTGTGCATTTATTGCCTTTGTTCGGACCACTCACATGTGGAGGAGGCCTGTGCGTTCTGCAAGGACATGGTGCCACGCACCATGAAGAACCATCGCAAGTAGCTCGCCGAATGGCTGCAGACTAAGACCCCGGCGGCAGGTGAGTCCTTGTAGCATGCTTCTCCCAAGAGAAAATCTGAGCTGTCTCAGACCTTTGAGGGCGCTCCGGCAACGGGGGCCCAACATAAGGCAAAGCACTGAGAGTCTGCGGGCACCGGGAGTGCCGTTGGTACGGGCTCTGCGGCAGACAGGCAGGGTGCAGTATCGCAGACGCCGCCAACCACGAGCCAACGCTCCGGGCTCAGCGAAGAAAAGTAAGTCCGACCACCCGAATAAGCTTCTGGAGAAGGCCTGGTCGATTCCGATGGAGAAAGCCAAGGGGGAGCGAGGCGTTGACAATCCCCTCACGGTGAAGGCCTCAGACGCGCCCAAGGTCGTGAAGGCCCAGGTTCACCAGGCTAAGGCATCTATTGAGGGAGTGGTGGCGTCCCTGGCAAAGGCCGCAGATGCGGTCCCAATGGAGATGGAGTTTGTCGAGGCCAGGTCCTTCGGGAAGGATCCTGAGGAGGCGGATGTGGAAAGCGACGAGGAAACCGACGAGGGGCGGCAGGGCAGTGAGAAACCGGAAAACACCACGCTACTGCCGACACTCCCGCTGCCGCCACCACCGACGGACATGTCTGCAGACATTCTAAAAGCTCTGCACACCCTGTGCTCAGAGATGAGGACAAGGATGCCCGTGCCTCGGATGGGCGATCCAGTGGCGCCTAGACCATCAGGGGGACCCGTCACCTAAAAGAAGAGTCCATCCGCCTCTGCCCTACCATCCTTCACTTCCATCCCCTCCACAGAGGGACGAGACGGACTCAGACGGCGGCGGAATGGACCTCCTGTCATGATATCTGCTTCCAAAAGATCAGGACTTGCCCGACTCCCTTGGAAGCAGACCCATAACCCCGGTTCCGAGTGCCAGCCAGTCCCAATTGGGACCTTTTGGACCCTGTCCTGGCGCCAGTGGCACCAGGCTCATAAAGATGCCCAGTCCCAGCGCTGGAAGCGAAGGGCTCATAATGCTTGGGGGGACTTACCTGCAGCAGACCATGCTGCTTACTTACCTGCCAGTTGAACCCCTGATCCTCTTCTGTTTGGGACTACTTTTCCTGTTGGGTGGGGCAGGAGCCACTCCCTAGGTTCAGAACACTGGAACTCTTCTGGAAAGCAGGAACTCTTTTCTTAGGCGTGGCTGTGGAAGGAGAGACCTAAGCACTACAGAAGGATATTTAAACCACACCCGATGGATGAAACTTGCTTTGCGTTATTCTGCATTCTCTGCAGCAGAACGCTCATCGTGTCTTCTGCTTCTGATCCTGGGCCTAAGGGAACAAAGGTTTACCATCCTGGAATCCAGTCTTCAGCAGCACCTGTAAAGACAAAGAAAGAACAGGTTAGCACTACGGTCTTCAGTGGCAGCGCATCTCTTACCTGGTCCATCGGCTGTCACCAACGCCTCGCGCTGCATTCCGGCATCTGAAAGACAAAGGCTTACCTACTCTTCGCATGCTCCGGAGGTCTTCGCACTGCATTCCGGCATCTGAAAGACAAAAGCTTACCAGCTCTTCGCACGCTCCGGAGGCCTTCGGCAATGCATCCCGCATCTGAAAGACAAAAGAAGTTGCGTTTAAAGACATTGGGCAACTTTATTACTCACGTGCCATTACTCCTTCCCACGCCGAATCCAGTGGGTATTCCAGCACCCTTCAGCTTCTCTAAAGCTCCGAACTTGTACCTGCAAGATAAAAGGGACAGTTAGTGCGCATCGTGAAGCAGGCTACAAGCGCTTACTTACGTGCTTCCAGGCGCTTCTATTCCTCACGCGGGTTCGATCCTCAACTCTCATCAGCCCGCCATCCGCCATCGCCGGAACCCTGCAAAACAAGAGATATCATTACAAAAGACTTTTAAGACATTTGAAGTGCCCAGAACTTACCGTTCGTGCAGTTAACGACGGACAGCAGTCCTCTGAGGTCAAGAGGCCTGCACCCTTATCCAGTGAAGAAACTGGTTACGGCACCCTGCCCCGAGGCAGATGGAGAGCTCGGCATTCACTTACCTAAGGTGAGGGTGTTAACCTTTGGGGTTCTACAGGAGAAGAGAAAGGGAAGAGGAGAGAGGCACCCAATAACCCCAGTTCATTAATCCCATATTTTCTATCTGCAGACATCTTACTCTTCGAGTCAGACATACAGTGCACAGAGGTGCAGCCCAAAGAGCCAACCGTGTGTTACACATCACCTTTGAAGATACGGCATTCACCCAGTCAAGACCGGCGCCTCTGCGGTAATCAGGTGAGCGTTACACCTCCCGTCGACAGTACCCAGGGCTGCTCCACCCGACTACCTTGGCTTGTTTCATGCCATGATCTGTAGGGCCTCAGAGCTATTTCAACTGAACCCTGAGGAACAGAAGGAAGGAGGATTCCTTTATCAATGCTGAGAGGCCAAGAGGAAGACCGTGCTCTCGATCCCACTGTTGGATGACATTTGGGAAGAAGGACTATCCCTCCTGAAGAACCCGTCCTCGGCCCCGACAAAGAGACCGGCACGAGAAGAAATACAGGGTGCCAGACTCTGCACCAAGTGTCTCAGATCTCAGCTGCCCCCGGACCCAGTGGTCTCGGCCTTGGCCAGGAAGCAATCTGCAGGATCGGCGGCATCAACGTCCACTTCACCACCAGACGGCGAGGGACAGAAGCTAGACTCTATGGGATGACGGGTCATCTAGTCGGCGGCAACGACCATTAAGGCGGCCAACGCTCTCGCCATCGTGGCCCGCTACGACAGGGAGCTTTGGCTTAAAATCGCCTCTCCTGGACTTCCTTCCGGACGACAAGAGGGCGGAGGCCCTTGAAAATCCTACGAGAAGGCGAGTTGGCATCGGGCCATGCCATCATGGTGGCCACAAACATCGTAGACTCCGGCTTCCGCCAGATGGGCATCAGTGTTTGCCTTTGTCGGCGGGTTTGGCTGAAGGCCACCAATTTCCATCCAGACTAGGGTATTGGACATGCCCTTCGATGGGGACAACTTGTTCGGCAAGACGGTGGACGAATCTCTGCAAGCCATCAAGGCAGATACCGAGACGGCTCATGCCTTGGGCACACTCCAACAGCGACGGCCGTCCTTTCGGGCCTTCGGAGGCAAGTCCCATGGTGCCTCCAAAGGATTAGGTGGCACCTTCTCGTCGTACCGTCAACCACCCTGTTCCTCGGCCCAGGAAGCCTAAAGGGGCCGCAGCAAAGCCGGAGGAAATGATATTCATCGTCGCCAAGGCTCCCAAAGTGGGTCGTCCGCAACGAATCAGGACTCAGGACTGAACCGGCGTGAAGTCGGGCCCTCACGCGAGCACTCCGGTGGGAGGCCAGATGGCTAACTTCGTTGGCGTGTGGAAGTCCATCTCCACGGATAGTTCGGTGCCGGACGCCCTGGCCCACGGACACACCCTGTTTGCTTATTTTCACATCCCCATCCACAAGGGGCATCCAAAGTTTCTACGCTTCACGGTCCAGGGGCAGCACTAACAATTCGATGCCCTTCCCTTCGGTTTGAAGTCGGCGCCAAGGGTCTTCACCGAGTGCCTTGCCCCAGTGGCGCCGCGGCTGCGCCTGCAGAAAGTCCACGTCTACCCCTACCTGGACGATTGGCTCATCCGAGAAAAGTCAAGGGAACTCGCTGTCAAGCACACAGCGAAGACCGTCCACCTGCTCACGGAACTGGGGTTCTCGATAAGCTATGTGAAGTCTTGCTTGGTGCCATCGCAGGACGCTCTCTTTACTGGGGTCTAGGCTCAACAGTGTCTCCTCGTTCAGCTGTGCAGGCTGCGGATGCGGCCGCTGCAAGAGTTCCTTGATGCCCGTTGGATACAAGTGTCGGGGAGCTTTGAGGACAAGATCGCCCTCAACGAGACATTCAGTCAAGCGATTTGGTGGGCATGGACTTCGAGACCCCAGCACATAGGGAGACGACGAACGCCTCCCTGGAGGGATGGGGCACGCACACCGGAAATGTCCACGCAAGAGGCCTTTGGCTACCGGAGGAGTTGTTGCACATCAACCTCCTGGAGCTCCGGGCTGTACTTTGGGCCCTCAAATCATTACTTCCGTTCCTCAAGGGCATGGTGGTGCGGGTCTTCAACGACGACACCACTGTTAGGCAGAATTATATGCAGTACCCTTTGGGAACACTACACACAATTAAGACTACAAGTGACAGTACAATTTCACCTTTGGTACAAGCCTGTACTACACAATTATAGTGGTAGCAGTAGCAGATCAGCCAGCCTCATCTCAAGAGTAAGTGAGCAGTAGAAATAGTTAGACAAAGGACAGCAATTACTATGATTCAGGCAAACACTGACTCAAGGTTTCTAAGTAAAAGAAAATATATTTACTCAACAGTTGTATAACATTTAACTATTAAGCAAGTTAAAAATCATAAATACACCACACCCCTTAAATTCCAGACAAATTAAGCTCACAAAATGAAGTGGGAGCAAAATGGCACTCCAGCAATTTAAAAGGGAAGGAAAGACAAAGTTATTAGAAACTAGGCAAAACCAACAGGTAAGTCCTCGGGGCAATTGAACAAGAGACTACAGTGAAGAGATCAGCTAGAAAAGGCTTAGGGCCAAAGTCAATGGTTCAAAAGTCTTTTGCTCAAGATCACACAGTTCAGGGTAGTTTGCGGCACAGATTCCGGGTGAGGTTGGTTGGTAGAAAAGTTAGTTTAAAGAGGAGAGACGGACAAGCCCTCGGATTGGAGAAAGATTTCAAACACTTTCACCGCAGCTGACAACCATATTTGCACAGTACCTTAAAACGGAGAGGGAGCTGTAGCTGAGGCGGACGTTCCTGGTGGTTCCTGCAGGCTCACGGTTCCTGAAGCGACTGTCGGACTGACACGAGGTAGGAAGACTGGAGGGTCCTGCGCCACCCAGGGAAGAACCCAGCAGCAGAGCAAAACAATGAATAAAAGGTGCGTTCCTTAAAACCCAAGCAGGGTCCGACCTAGCTATCTGGCCCACTGTAGCTCTATACAGCGAATTCGTTTGGGCGAACTGGTTTGTCCCACCAGCTCAAGGGAAGAAGTTTCCTGGAGGATCTTCTGTCGTCGGATTCTGGCTATTTGGACCTGCAGCAGGGCTTCACCGGGCGATTCAGTCTTGGTAGGGGTCCTCTTCTTCCAGTTCCTCTTTGGTTCTTTGGTTCCAGTGGCGACTCTGCTCTTCCAGTCCCAGAGACATGCTTTTTATGCAGTTTTCCCGCATTCATACAGCCTGGCTGTCAATCACACAGCTGGGTGGCTGGCCTGGCAAGGCCAGTCCCCTTAGCCAATCAGACAAACACACACAGCAAAACACAGGTAAGAGTGGAAAAAAGGCTCACACTCACACTCTTACCAGGTGAAAAATAATCAACCCTAGAAATCCAGCAAAGCTGCTGAGGTACTCATTAGGTAAGGGAAATCAGCCATGTATGAGAATTCTCCCTAACAACCACCACAATCTTCTACATTCAGAAGCAGGGGGGCACCAGATCCCCGGCTCTCTCCAAGGAAGCGCAGATTCTATGGCACTGCGCCGTCGCCCAGAGGATGTTCCTGGTACCCTTTTATCTGGCAGAAGTGAAGAACACTATCGCCGACTCACTCAGCAGGGAGCTGCACTCTTGCCACGAGTGGGAACTTCGGCAGGATCAGGTGGAACTACTGTTTCGGCGATAGGGCAATGCCCAAATCGATCTGTTTGCGACACACACCAAGTGCCGGAGGTTCGCCAACAGGTTTCTCCAGCTGGGGAGCATGGGGGGAGGCATACTCCTTCCCCTGGGACGGCCTGTTCCTCTGTGTTTTCCCCCGTTGCCGTTGCTTCTGCGACTCATCTGTCAACTCAGACGGTCCTGGTGCAGGATGTTACTCGTGGCACCGGTGTGGCCGAGGCAGATATTTTACCCGGACCTTCTGGGCATGTCCGCATCCCCTCCAGTCAAGCTTCCGGCAGACTCAGATCTTCTCGCCAGGGAAGGAGGCCCGATCTGCACCACAACCCAGAGTCACTGAACTTGCAGGCCTGGCTCCTCCAGCGCTAGAGTTTGGTGGATACAATCTCCCAGTGGACTGCAAGGAGGTGCTTGCCAAGGCCAGGCTTTGTTGACACTGAAATGCTATGGCCATAAGTGGAAGAGGTTCGCTGTCTGGTGCTGTGCACAGATCGACCCTCTATGGGTTAAGGCCCCGCATGTGCTGCCCGATTTGCTGTCGATGGCCAAGGCAGGGTCGGCCCATACTTCCATCAAGGTTCATCTGGCAGCTCTTTTCCGCTACACCAGCACTCCGGGGGGGGGGGGGAGTGGTCGTCATTGTGGTCACACCGCCTGGTTAAGGAATTCATTAAAGGACTTTTCCCTTCGTTCCCGCCGGTGAAGGCTCCAGCCCTGGCGTGGGAGCTCAATGTGGTGCTTAATAGGCTCATGGGTCCCCTATTCGAGCCTATGCATTCGGCGCCGCTGACGTTTGTATCATGGGAGTCAGCGTTTCTTGTGACTATTACTTCCGCATGACAAAAAAAACAGCTGTTTGTGAACTTTGGCCCTGTGAACCAAGGGAAGGACCTCTCCAAGGCTTCAATTTCCTGGTGGCTCTCCGGCTGCATCACCCATTGTTACTGGTTGGCAAACCGACTGTTGCCGTGCCGTCAGAGAGCCCATTCGACCAGAGCAATAGCTGCAACTACAGCGTTCCTGTCTGGTGTGCCCCGGCTGGACATCTGCAGGGCTACTACGTGGACGTCGACGCACACCTTCACGAAATTCTACTGCATTGACCGGTTTTCCAAGGAGGAGTCCAGAGTCGGCCAAGCAGTGCTGCGCAACCTGTTCGCTTGAAGGTGAACTTGGTGAGGAAGTAACAGATGCTTAATGTTGAGCCTTGCCACCTCCCGTGGTTGTGCATGTGTATACTGCTATATATTCTTTATTCATGAGCATGTGAATCCATGCAGTCCCATGCTGGAGAACAGCTACCGGTAAGTAACGTGTTCCTTACTCATCGTATTGACTAACATACTCTTAGTCCAAAGTCCCCTTTCCTCCATACTGGACATCTCCACGGCAGAGGCCTGTGGCTGCTGGAGGAGAGGGATCACCACATCAGTGTCCTGGAACTGAGAGCAGTGTTCTGGGCACTAGTGTCGTTCCTTCCGTCCCTCAAAGGCAAGGTGGTGAGGGTCTTCACGGACAAGACCACCATGATGATCTTCATCAAGAAGCAGCGGAGCACCAGATCTGCTGCGCTCTCCATAGAGGTGCAGGACTTGTGGCACTGGGCCTTCGCCCAAGGGATGGATCTCCTTCCTTTTTACCTGGCGGGAGTCGAGAACACCATTGACTACCTCAGCAGGGAGCTGCACTCTTGCCACTAGTGGGAGCTTCGGCAGGATCAAGTGAACAACCTTTCTTAGGTTGGGCAGACCCTAGATCGATCTGTTTGCGATGGCAACGAACTACAATTGCCAGAGATTAGCAAGCCGGTTCCACCACCCGGGGAGCACAGGGGACACGGTTTCCTTCCCATGGCGAGGCCTATTCCTGTAGCCATTCCTGCCGTTACCTCTTCTGCTGCGAGGAGTCAGTCAACTCAAATGGTGCTGATGCAGGCTGATCCTCATCGCCCCGGCGTGGCCGAGGCAGTTTTGCTACCCAGACCTTCTCAGCCTGTCAACATCACCTCCAGTCAAGCTGCCAGTGGTCGCGGATCTGTTCGCCATAGAAGGGGGCGCAATCCTTGTTAGGGAGAATCCTGTGCAGTGTCCTTATGGACCACTACACACAATGAAGACTACAAGTGGTAATACAAGTTCATCTTTGGTACAAGCCCGACTACTATGTTAAAGTGGTAGCAGTAGCAGAGCAGCCAGACTTCCCAAGAGCAAATGAGCAGTAGTAGAGATTACACAAAGGACCACAATTACTGTGACTCAAGCAAACACGGACTCAAGGTTTTTGGTTGGAAAGTAAAAGTACATTTATTTCTAAACCATCTGTTGGTAAAACACTTCACTTCTATTAAATTAAAACCACACGAAAAATACACTACAAACGACCAATTCTCTTGGCACTGAACAACTCAAGGTAAGTACCCTATATTTTAATGGACCGGTGTTGTGAAACAAAAGGCGTTACCGGGAATACATGTTCGATCACTTTGTCAGTAATTACAGTTCGGTCTTACTAAAGATACGCGTATCCGCGGAAAGAAATATAACCGGGGCAAAAACACACTTAGCACCCGAGTTAACCAAAGAGTTGGGGCAAAAATCATAGGCAATACTTTAGTCAAGGCAGACAGAATCAGAGAACACTTGCTGACAGGAAAACAAAAGTCAATAGGCCGGAGCCAGTGTCAAGTGGAACCGGGTTCCTGTTGTCGAGGATTACAGTCAGTTCAAGATTCTACGTTGCCAGGAGTACTTGGATATTGTCAACAGAGGAAGCAAAAGTTATAAGGAGGGAAGACAAGGGCAAGCCTTGGATGATGAGAAAAGGGATTCACCCTAGTTCCTCGAAATTGGACACAGTACCTTATTCAATGAAGGAGCTAACGGCAAGGCAGTTCCTGGTAGTTTCCTGCGGTTCCTGGCGCTTCGGTCGTGGAGACGAGGAGGACGACGTCTGGAGGGGTCTACACTACTCGGGGATGAGGCCAGCAGCAGCGACGGCGAATAAAAGGTGCGCTCCTTTAAAACAGGAGAGGCTCTTCAGATGGCTATCCGGACCACTACAGCAGAGTGCAGTGATTTCGACCACGAAGAGGATCCTCTGGCTGTGGAAGATGTGCCGGTTGACCCCACCATGCTCAAGGGAAGAAGACTCTGGACTGGATCTTCTCTGGTCGTTGAATGGTTGATAGCTCAGGACTGCAGCAGGGCTTCACCGGGAAGGGGTAGTTGCAGCAGCCGTCGTCTTCTCCACTTCTCTTCTGTTCCTTGTAGTTCCAGTGGCGACTCTGACTTCCAGCCCAAGAGTCCTGTCTTTTATGCCTGGCTGTCAATCATGCAGCAGGGGGGTTGTCCGGCCCAGACTACCACCTCAGCCAATCATGGCAAAGTGCGACTTGGGTTTCCTAGGACTACACCCGCCCTCTCACATTCCGCCCACCTAGACACCCAGGCGGCAAGAGGAGGGCTTCTGGGCAGAAGCCCGCCAAAAGACGTTGAACAAAGAAGGCAAACCTGGTTTGCCGCACAAAGTAAAACACAAGAAGGACTTCAACAAAAAGAAATGGCAAATAAACCCGACAAGAGCCAAAATAAAGTGTATTTGGTCAAGCGGGTTTATGTTAGAGGCTAATATAATGGCGTGAAACAATACCACGTTTATATAGTTTAATCGGCGTAAAAAAGTTAGGGTAGATGCCACTGCCACCAACCAAGTCTAAATGTTAAAAGAGCAAAACAAAGCTCAGAGAAGCACAGACAAAAAGGATAAGCATTAACCCTTTCCAGTACTCCATGTAAGATGGGGTGTATTGGGTCTGTAGTTTAAAGTGACTATGTAAAGTTAATGGCAACTTTACCTGTTTCTGGGGGATAGTAGTCGGCCCCAGAAAAGAAGTCATTGGGAAGTTTTAGAGACCACCCTGTGTTGCTGCACGAAGGTGCTGTTAGGCAGTATCCAGTGCCGGGAGCACTACACCAGATTAGGACTACAGGTGAGCGCAATGAATCTCCTTTGGTATCAGTACCACAAAGATTTAGTTGGTAGCTGTGGCTGAGCAGTCAGACTTATCTCAAGAGGGAGATGAGCAGTGTTCAGGGTTTACACATTAGGCCCATTAGACCATGGAACAAGGAAACACTGACGAAAGCTTTGTAGTTAAAAAGTCGATATATATTTTATACACTTCTAATAAAACACATGTATCACAAGTATCAATCAAGTTAAAGAAGTCAAGGAAAAATATAAACACTCCCTATATGAATTGTAGACCAAGTGAACCAGAGTGAAAACTACACACAAGGGATCCTCTAACCATTCCTCACAAGGGAGGGAAAGTACAAGTTATTCAGAAATAGGTCTTATACACCCTAACACTTCGCATCAGTTGTGAACCAGTTCAGCAAGACCGTGCATCAGTGTAAGCAATACTTAAAATGAAAACTGAGCAAAATGGCATTTCACAATGATTATGCAGTGGGAAGAAAGGGGAGTTATAAGAAAGGGGTGCACCACACAGTTCGAATGGAGAATCAATCTCGAGAAGGCAGATCTAACAAATGTGACCAGAGTCAGTAGGCTGGTACAGGGCAAGGGCCCAGGAGCAAAATGTTCTTGTAGCTGCAGTCAAGTCTTTGGTTAACGATATTGAAAAGGTGGTTGCAAAGGTTGAAAAGACAATGTTAAGAGGGGCCGCCAACCCAACAGATGGGTAAAGGATTTAAAACACCTTTATCACTACCGCGAAGAAAGGGTGGCCTGGCGGAACAATGTACCTTAAAATGAAGAAGTGACTCCTGCGGTGGTGGTTGTTCCTGCAGTTCGGGTGATCCGGCAGAGGAAGAGATGTTCTTGTCGTGGAGGAAGGTTTGAGTTACAGCACTACTGAGGGATGAAACCAGCCGCGGTGCTGCCCGACGAATAAAAGGTATGCTCCTTTAAATCGCGGTCCGGGTGGACTGGTGCCTGGCTATCCGGCGCCCAAGTACAAGGTACGTAAGATTGGACCAAGGCAGGTCCGGGAAGGTGATTTGCAAACTGGTTGGTCCCACCAGCTCAAGGGAAGAAGGCTCTTGCAGGTGAAGATCTTCTCCCGTCGTTTGGAGAAATGGTGAGATGCTGCAGCAGGGCTTCACCGGTGGTTCAGTCGTTGCATATGTCTTTGGCTTCTATCCTCTTCGGCTTCTTAGTTCCAGTGGCGACGTCTTGCTCTTCCAGTCCTCAGGACCCTGCTTTTAAGCAAAAAATAGCCATTCATACAGCCTAGCTGTCACTCACACAGTGGAGTGGTCATCTTGGCGGGAGACCCTCCAGCCTATCCGGATAGTGTGACATTGGTTGCTGAAGCAACCCTGTCCAGGGGTCCTACTCCCCCTCCCACACAATGGACCCACCCTAGACTCAGTGGCGCCGGAAGGAGGGCTTCTGGGCAGAAGGCCGCTAAACGGACTAACAAAGGATCCCCGACCTGGGCTCGGATTGTAGAGAAAGACACGAGAAAGAAGTTATGTTAAAATTCTGGCAAATAAAACCTACCGGAGCAAAGTTAATATTAAAATGCACCAGCGGTATGTTAGAGGCTGTCAGAAAAAGTGGTAGCCTCGAACAATGGGAAAATCCCATAGAGAAATATTCGCAGTCGAATATTTATGGTAGTAACCACTGCCACCAGCCAGAAACTTTTGAGAGGTACTGTAGGGTACACTCTCGTAAATGAATATAGGGGAAAAACTATTAACCCCTTCCAATACCTCCATAGTAAGATGGGTTGTACTGGTTTAGTTCATAGTATTTGACTAGTAAAGTCAATGGGGACTTTACATGCCCTGGTAGACAGTAAATGGAGTATGGAGTCTATGTTTGGGGGTCGCTATGACACCCCTGTGTCACTGCACTGAGGGTGCTGTGTAACACATGTGAATAAAGATGGTTCCTATTGGGTTGAGAAGATCCCATAAGCATTAAACACAAAAATAGCCTAGAACACAAACAGCAAAAATGCCCAAGAGTGGGAAAAAAAAGTCTCACTCTTAGCAGGTAAAAAGAAACAAACCCTTCAAATCCAGCAAAGCTGCTGGGGGACTCTTTAGGTGAGGGGAATTAGCCATAGAATGAGAATTCTCCCTAACAATCCTGCACTACGACCCAGGATTGCTGAACCCTGAAGGCCTGGCTTCTGCAGCCTTAGAGTTCGGTGGGTATGAGCTACTGGCGGAATGCAGGAAGGTCCTTTCCAGGGCCAGAGCGTCGTCGATTCTTAAGTTCTACAGGCACAAGCGGAAGCATTTTGCAACTTGCTGCCGGACGCAGAAGATCAACCCTCTGAGGCTCACGGCCCCTCGGATCCTTCCATACTTGTCATTGGCCAAGGCGGGGCTGGCGCATGCCTCCATCAAAGTGCATCTGGAGGCTATCTCCCGCTACACCAGGTCTCTTGGGTGGTGTTCTCTTTTGTCACATTGTCTAGTCAAGGAGTTCCTCAAAGGACTGTTTTGATCCCACCAGTGAAGTCAACTGCCCCAGTGTGGGAACTCAACGTGGTGTTGATGAGGCTCAATGGGGGGGTGGGGGAGGGGGATGTGGCCTTCAATCCTATGCTTCAAGCTCCTCTCAATTCCCTTTTGTGGAAGACCGCTTTTCTCGTGGCCGTGTCTTGCAAGCTGCCCTATTTGACTTTCCACGAGGAGAGGATGGTGCTGCGGACGCACCTCTACTTCATGCCTAAGGTTCCGTCGGAATTTAATCTCAACGAGCATTTGGTGTTAACTTCGTTTTTCCGGCGCCTTCGTCGACGACTGAAAGGACATTGCACTTGCTGGATCTGGCTCGAGCACTGAAGTTGTGGCCAGCACGAAGAATTTCCGGAAGGCGTCACAATTTTTCGTGAACTTTGGTCCTGTGATCCACGGGAAAGCTTTGTTCAAGGCTTTCCAGGTGGCTCTTGGGCTGTATCACGCACTGTCACCGATTGGCAAACCTACTGCTGCCCGAGAGCCCACTCCACCAGAGCGATTGCTGCTTCGGCGGTCCTGTCTGGTGTGCCCCTATTGGAGATCTGCAGGTCTGCTACGTGGAGGTATACGCACACCTTCATGAGATTCTACTGCATCAACAGTGATTCCAGAGAGTAGTCCAGGATTGGCCAAGCAGTGCTACGCAACCTGTTTGCTTGAAGGTGATACTGGTGAGGGGGTAAGAGTAATTGCCTCTGTTGAGCCTCGGCACCTCCCATGGTTGTGCTTTGTATTCTTTATTCATGAGCATGTGAATCTATGCCCCATGATGGAGAAGGGACAAGTTACTTACCTGTTACTGTTCTCCAGCATGGGTCTAGCATGGATTCACATGCAAACCCTCCCTCCTGCCCCTCTGCAGCTCTTGTGGTCATACGGTCACTTTACGTGTTACCAAATCTGAAGATGGCTGCTAGGGCAGGGTCTTGGGGAGAGGACAGTCATTAGCTGGGGACAGTATCACCCAGAGCTCAGTGATTGGTTTATAGGAGAAAGGCAGTTTAAGTAAAAGTGAAATGTTTTTTTTCTTTTACCAAGGATTCCCGGCCTGACAATGGGGAATATTCATGAGCATGTGAATCCATGCCAGACCCATGCTTAGTTGCATTCTTGGGTAGCGTCCGTTCTCACTCAATTCAAATGTAAATGAGGTATATGAACACCTGGAAAGTAAAAACACATTGTATTTGTGGCTGCTCTGTTCTGTTGAGTGGTAACCTTTCTAAAATGTTTGTTTTGTAGATGATGTGATGTTATTTCTGAAAATGTATGATCCAAAAACACGGAGTTTGAATTACTGTGGGCATATCTACACACCAATTTCTTGTAAAATACGTAAGTTTATAAACTTCCCTTAAAATGTCATTTTGAATTATTAAATGTAATTGATCAAATTAAAGTTTGATTTAAAGATGCACCACATGTGCTCTCTCTCCTGACAGGTGATTTGCTGCCAGTTATGTGTGAGCGAGCAGGATTTCCGCAAGGAACAAATCTTATCCTCTATGAGGTTTGTATTGGTTATAGTATTTTATGGGAAACATTATTTTTCCAATGATTAGTGCTTCATATGTGAGTTGAAAGAACATTATTGAGCATTGTGAATTTGATTTTGCTTGCCTGATAAGTCTTGTTCATCACGTTGTACTAGTTTTACAGTATAAAAGACCATTTAAGAATGCGTCTGAACTTAATTAAATGCCCTTTCTTAATTCCCAGCTTTCTAGAGTACAATAACCTGTCTTAAAGGTGTGTTTGCCTGGCTGACGTGTGTGGAAACAGTGCTTATGTACAACAGGCCATTAATACATTTTATGACCTACAAAGCACAGAATTTTGACAATTTGCATCTCCTGAGCTGCAAGAGCAAGCCTTTCATATAGGCGTAAACGCGTCCTGTCCTAATTGGGGCTGGGGAAAGCCTAATCTTACCTGGGTACCGGTCGCTATGGCAAAGGAGCTTATGAAAAATGTGTTAGGTTGTTAGATTTTCTTTTCGTAAACCTTAATCTCTGACCGAGCCTTCCAGCACTACTGCTGGACTCTGCCATATTTCTCTTTGACATTGAAGGTGCGCAATACTTTTAGCTCCCTCGCTTCCTGAATTTACCTTTGTTGTTGGACCATTGTACCCTTGTTAAAAGGTTCTGGTGTGGGGAGACCTATAATATTTGCTGTTCCTCTGTGATATGCTATGGCAAATACCTCCTGTCCCTTTTGCAATGTCTGTCTTGGATGCTACCCGGCAGATTCGGAGAGGCCGGCAGTACTCTATTGGTCTACCACTTCCAGGTTTGAAGGTTGCAGCAGGACAGGTCGCCTCTAGCCTATTTTCTGGATAAAAGGAGACCAGTGTTATGCAAGATTTTCTTTTTGCTGCTTTACTCGCATAGATTTGTATTGGACACCATTGCTTTTTGCTTGCATTGAACCCTATCCTTAGTTTTGGAGGCAAGTAAAGCAGCCTGCTTTACTTCCCTTGCCAATTGGCTCATTCTCATTGGGAAACCGATACTCTCCAAGACTACCAATACTGAAAGACTATGTCTCGCTTTGTGAATTTGTTGTTACAATTGCACACATCACCTTACAGTGAAGTGCACTTAGGATACTAAGTATCTTTTTATATAATGTCTTTTTGGTGACTTTCCCAGTGTGCCTTCGATAAGCTGGTGGCTTCTGTGATAATTGTACAGTTTTTGGAACATTCTACTTGTGCAAGTAGCTCGTGTGCTACAATGGTTGTAGCACTATTTTTTACGGTTGTTCTCTCCATATTGTTCTTTGGCATTCTTCCTGCCTGGTCAGTTCAGGAAATGCCTTCTGTGGAATGTCCTTTCCTGGGAATGTTGTGGCTTTTGTGGGCTAACAGGTGATTTGTGTGGCCAGAGGAAGTGTCTCGGACTGTCTATTACCAATCCACATCCCTGGTGCTAAAATCAAACATCTAACTGTAAGGGGATGCATGCCCAGCCCAACTTATCAAAGGCTCGGCACACATCCTCGCCCCTTTCCTAACCGCCTTCATTAACTCATCCTTCCAGGCAGGCCACGTTCCAACTGGACTCAAGGAAGCCTGGGTACACCCGCTCCTTTAAAAAAACCATCCGTTGACCCAACGGTCCCAGGGAACTACAGGCCCATCACCACCGTCCCTTGCCTACTGTTAGGGAGAATTGTCATTTATTGCAAATTTCCCTCACCTAGTGAGTCCCTTAGCAGCTTTGCTGGATTTCAGGGGTTTATTTTTTTCCACCTGGTAAGAGTGTGAGCTTGTTCCCACTCTTACATGTGTTTTGCCATGTGTATTTCTACTGTTGGTGTGATCTTGGGCTCTGGAGCTACACCACTCCATGAGCCCCACTTTTTGTGTGTTACACAGCACCTTCAGTGCAGTAACACAGGGTCGTCTTTGAGACTTCCCCCACTGACTCCATGTTTCTGGGGCTGACTACTGTCCCCCAGAAACAGGTAAAGTTGCCATTAATTGTATATGCAGACCCAGTACACCCCATCTTAAATGGATTACTGGAAAGGGTTAATTCCTACCCCTTTTTGGCTGTGCCTCTCTGAGTTTTTTTTTGCTCTCAACACTAAGACTTGGCTGGTGGCAGTGGTATTTACCCTAACCTTTCTACCACGATTGTACTATATTTTTATTTATTTTTTATTTTATTTGTATGAATCAAAAATAAAAATTGATTTTTACAAAGAACTTTTCATAGTCAGTGTCTCATTTTGTCTTTTGTGCAGATTTCGTTTTAAAAAAGGAAGTAAGACTACTGAATTTTTCAGCCTTCTACGGCCTCTTCGGGCTGGGACTGAGTAAAAAAAGATACAATCAGTCGGGGTGTCGGTTCACTAGTATCGGTTCCCTAGAGGTCTCGTGGTATTGGAGAGCCGATTGTAGGACCTTGGCTTACAAGATCTTTTCCGGAGGAGCCAAGCTGTCCAATTTTGCCATGATTTGGTGCACAAGTTGCGAGGTAGCCGTTAGCCAGGTCGGGTTGTCCCCTCTAATCATTCTTGACCACCAACAAGATTCACTGTCTAGAGAAGGATCAGAAGAAAAATGCAGCATAGAGGCTGTCCTGATTGATTTTGTTTCTGGACAACCCAAGAGGAGATGTCGAACTGTCTTTTATTTGTGTTGCGACATAATCTGCAGTGTGGTGAGTTTGATAAACCCCTGATGGTTCTGATTTCGTTTGTTGGCATCAAGTTCAATCTCACTCGTAAAATACAGTTTCTTGCTTTTCTGTTGGGGAATTGTTTGACATATCCCTGTAGTTAATTCAGTTTCTTTGTGTTTGGTGGCAAGTGGAATGTTAGTTTATTTTCTGAAGCTTTTGCGAGCGTCGTGATCCAGTCTAACTCTTTGATTTTTACCGGGTTTTGGATCAAGTCGTCTTCGTCACACTCGATTTCTTTCAAAAGCCCTGAGATGTATGACTTCCAAGTTTGTACAGGTTTATTTGATTCGACTGCTAGTTCTTTTTTGATCAGTCCATATAGCAGTGGACTTTCAGGGAGCAAGATTTTTCTATAAAGTCTTAAGGAGTTGCAATTCAGAGTCCCTTGAAGGGACAGGAGACTCAGTTCTCTGCGAATAGAAGCTACGGCCGTAGAAGTTGGGAGACCAAGGACTGTTCGCCAGTAATAAGCTTTGTGTTTGGGCCAGATTTCGCGCGGGAGCAGTATCATCGCTTCTGTACCGTAGTTTAAAGCAGGAACCACCTTCATTTTGTAAAAATCGATCGCTGGGATCGTTGAAAATTGGCCTAGCTTCTGGTCAATTGCTTTTCCTTGGTAGCAAGTTTCCTAGTTTTTATTCTTAGATGCTCTTGCATGGCTGTTTATTTTTTGGTGTTGTCCAGCAAGATGCCCAAGTACTTGAAGTTTTGGACTTTTTCGATCTCTGCCACTTGAAAGAACCATTTTAGTTTTTCCGTTTTCTTTGTTGTTTTTTCCAAGGTAACTATTTTTGTTTTACCTTTGTTTACTTCCAGGTTGTTAGATGTTACGTAGTCGTACAAGTTGTCAAGTTGGCGCTGTAATCCTATAGGCGTTTGATCAATCAGTATGAGATTGTCAGCGTAGAGTAATCTACTGATAGTATGTTGACCCATCCGGGGAGGGAACGATCTCACAGATGTTTCCGATGCTTGATAGTCGCCAAGGTAGGCCAGAAAGAGTGTGGGGGCCAAAGGACACCCCTGCTTGACTCCTCTTTGAGTCGCAATAGGTTTTGATAGTAAACCTTGGCAGTTCAGTCTGACTCGGACTGACGTGTTCGTGTGCAACGCTTTGATGGGGTTCAATATGGCTTCAGGACAGGACCAGTTTTTCAGTTTACTCCATAAGAGAGTCCTGCCAACTCTGTTGAATGCTTGGGAAAAGTCAATGGAGGCCAGATGTAACCTAGGCCCCCCTTCAAGCACTTTAGTTTTGAATATGCTTATTAAAAGGATGTTGACTGTAGTTCCCAGGTTCTTTTTGAATCCAGATTGGAATGGATCGTTGCACGCGGCGTCCAGGGCCCACTGTTGGAACCTTTTCAGTTACAAAGAACCGAATAGCTTTCCTATCGGATCAAAGAGCGCTATGGGACGATAATTAGCAGGATCGTTAATGCCACCCTTCTTGTATATTGGTACAATCGTAGCTGTTGTCCAAGAAGCAGGAATTGATTTTGATTCTGAGCATCTTGAAAAAAATTGATTTATGAAGGAGGACCAGGCTTCTGGATGGGACTTCAGGTCGATGTTTGTGATACCTTCAGGTCCAGGAGCCCTTGAGTTTTTCAAGTTGTTTATTAAGTCGAAGATTTCTTCTTGGTCGTTAATTTTAGCCCACGGTAAATCTTGGCTCTCTAACATAGAGGGATTCTGGCCCCAAAGTAGTGTGAAGGTTTACTTTATATACTTTTCCCAGGTTACTTCGCCAATAGCGTTTTGGATGTTTACACTTCTGGTGGATGACTTGGAATTTAGTAATGTCCAAAATTCTTTCAAATTTTTTGTCAGATGGCTCTCAGTGTTGCTTCCGAGTCCTGTTGGTATAGAATTCTTTGATGTTATTTTAGCCAGGAGCAGTAAGTAGATTTTGATTTCGCTCTGGTGCTTTTTGCTTGGTTAACATCGAGCTTGGCGGCAGCTCTAATGGTTTTGCGGTATTCTTGTCATTTTTCCACTAGCCGTGTGTCATACGAGTACTTTACCGATGAGGAGCCAGATCTCGTGAGGCCGGGCTTCTTGTATGTTGTTAACAGGGGGCCATAGTCCGTCTCAAACTCCAATTCACTTGTTCTGGCCTTGTTGTACTTGTTTAATAGGTCTTTAATATCTTTCGCTGATCGGCGTAATCTGTTTCCTTGTGGATTTAGTTCAGCCTGATAGATCAACGATTCAACTGGGTCGTTGGTACTTTGCCATGCTGCAATTAAGGGATTGTGGTCACTGGCCATTGTTTGTTTCACCTTGAAGACTGAAATCGGGTCCAAGAATGGTCGTGAGACAAATATATGGTCGATTGATGATTCGGAGACCCTGTTGGACCAATTCGGTGGACGTGACTGGTCAGGGAAGACCATGTCTAAGTTCTGAAACTGTCTGGATTTCATAAGGTCAAGCCACTGCATATCTCTGAGAACGGCTGGAGTTTGAGTTTTTTCAATTTTTGCTGTGGACATGCAGCGTTTGAATCTCTGCAAATTAATATGTGCGTCACTAGGTGGACTGTCCAAATTTCATCGATTTCTGATTCCATTTCTCTGAGAAAAGTAGACGCTTCTATTTTAGCTGGATTCCAGTATATGTTTAGGATGGCCAGAGATGTGCTTTGTTCTTTCTTGTCGTGGTCACTTTGATGGGACCATTTTAAAAGCACTGCTAAGAGATGTTGGTTTGCTCTTAGAACTTTTTCCAGTTGTAAGCCATGCCCCATGCGGATAGCTGTCAGGAGGCCAGAGGATGGACGGCCTTTCGTGCTGGCGCCAGGGAGAGTTTGTAGCCATCTAAAGTTGGTGGTTTTGTTAGCCACGTTTCTTGTAAACAAAGTATATCGTAGTCCCCTAGGTGGATTTTGCCTGGATTGGTCAGGTGGTGGAAACCCCTGGTGTTCCACGAACATAGACGGATTTCGTGTCTAACCGCATCTGTTGCCTGCTGTTCTATGTGGCTGTTGTCCAGGGACTTGAATTGCTATTTAGACTTCCTTGATATCAATGCTTTAGGGAGCCAGGCCCATAGACTCGTGACTGTCGACTTGGCGGTGATTTCGGCTTTATCCGGCATTGTAAGTTGTACCGATTGGCTGAATGTTTTTCGCAGATTCTCCCAAGATGAACTGTTGATAAAGGTTGATTGGTTGTTTGGGTCAGTTTTTTGCCCTATTTCGCCATACTTCAAGATAGGTTTAGTTTGCCCCTTTGAGGAGGCTGAGACATGCGCTGTAATATTGTTGTTCTGTCTCTGCTTTTCTGTGGCCATGGAACGCTCCCTGTTTCTTTGAGCTTTTGGGTACTTGGTTTGTTTGTCGGATGATGAATTTGTGACTTTTCATTTCCCCTTGAAGTGTGGGGTTTATTGCGTGAATGATCGCTGCTGTTTGATGACTCTGTTAGGTCGTATCCCAACCTCAATAGTTCTCTTGCTTCTCTTCTTAGTAGATCTTTGATCGTGGTCGATGTAATGTGAAGGTATGTTTGCGCCCTTCCTTTCCTATGGCTCGGTTCGACGATCTTTAGGTAGTCGGTTTTTATTATCCTCAACTTTGGCACATAGTTGAACAGTATTAGTACTGAACTTCTATTCAAAATCATGTCGTCGTGGTTTCCTGGAATTTGTTCCAGTTCAAAAACCCACCGCCGTTCCTGTGGGGTGTCTTACTGTATTCTTCTGTTTTAAATCGATAGTGAGGTACCTTAGTTTCTCGTTTTCGATGGCTTGGTTCAGGTTTTGCCTTAGAAGTTAGTATTTCATATATCTGGTCCTCTTTTGAAGTTTCGTGGCTCCAAGTATGATTTCTGTGTGAGCTAGGCCTTGGTCTAAGGTCATTCACCGTTTGGGAGGGAGACGTTGTTGGATTTTGGCTTTTGCTCTGGGTTGTAGGCGGATGTTCAGACGCTTTCGTTTCAGGTTTCTTCAAGTTTTGAATATTTTGTTACGACGTTCTAGTGTAAGGAAGGGTGAGGTTTGGTTTGTGTGTACTTCGTCTGAACTGACGACTGAACTATGGAGGTGGTCCACAAGGGTTACCGTTTTTCCTTGGGTTTCAGCTGTTTCCTCAGTAAAATCTGGCAGGGGGGGAGTGGGGGGTTGGCACTCGTCTAGGTGTAGGCTGATGTTCATCAAGGATTCCTGGGTCATGAAGTCTTCAGTCGTTTTCGGAGAGAGGGTAGCTGTACTTTGGATGGTAAGGGTACTCTGACTTTGCGGGGGTCTGGTCTCCCTCTCGCAGATGCCGACCCTTCTTTATTCGATTTTGTTCTGGGTTTAGTCAAAGGCTCCTACTGTTTCTAAGGCTTAGAAAATTGTGTTTCTCTCTTTTTACTTTGGTCTTTATCCGTTTTGTTTATATTAAAGATCCGGAAGGGTTGGTCGGTACTTTGGCCAGAAAGGGGGTTTCCTAGATCCGAAGGGGAGATGTCCTCCACTACCAACACAACTTCCTTTCTCCCTTCTAAGACTCGTGGTTTTATTGTCATTTTCGTTTGAGTTGTGTCGGTTTGGGTTTGAGAGTTTCTGGAGGCCGTTTGCACAGTCAGATCTATAAGCGAAGAGGTTTGTTCCCCCACCTCTCTACACATTTTGTGATGCCGTGAGTCGACAATCGATGGATTTGCGTCTCGCGATTGGTGTTGGGATGAGGCAAAATAATGGTTTTGGTCTTTAGCCTGTTTCAAGCGTTCTTGTTGGCCATCACGTAGCCCTCCAGGAAGATAAGTTTAGTGTACATCATCGCCTCAATTGAAGTGTGATCTTTGAGAGTCTTGTTTAAAGATTCATAGAGTTTTGTGAACGGAGTGAGACCTATCGAGATTGTCGACATGATGGAAAGAATTTCGGGTTTTTCCACTGGTGGGGCTTTTGAAGGAAATTTAGCTTGGTCACTGGGGCTTCTTTGTGGCGAAATGATGGTTAGAGGAGCCCTTTGAGGTTTGTGATGATGTCTTGTAGGCGGTTGATCAAGAGAGTATCTTCTATGGGAGCCCCTTACTGGTAATAAAACCGGAGTTGGCTTTGGGCTTCCCAAACCACGGCCAGCACTTCTGGATTTGGATTTTTCCGGAGTGGTAGCGTTGTCGGGCGTGGTAGGTTGGGCCAAACCCGCCACCGGAGTGACCTCATGCTTGTCGTAGCCTGCCTGGGGGCTTAAGTCTGGTCGAGGAATTTGAGGGTCAAGTTGGATTTCTTCCTCTCTGGGGATTGTTGGAGTTTGAGTTTCAAACACAAGAGATTGTATGTCCGAGTTCTGGTCGTCGGTAACCTTGAAGTTAGATCCAGCCGAAACCTTAAAAGGTTTTTCTTCAGTAGAAGTTTGTGGAGTGCTAGATCGAGCAGGCACTTGCTCTTTGGTGACTGTAGGTTGAAAGTCCATAGTATTTCCATTAGGACTGATTGTATGGCGGTCATCAAGTTCCTTGTCATCATTTTGTTAAGATTTATCCCAAGCAGTACCTTTGGTGATTCAGGGGGGTCTAATTGATGCGCCCTCTCATCCACCTTTTGGGCCTGTGATTGGTGTTTAAACGGGATTCTGGTTCGCTCTGGGGTGTTGGGAGGTTGAACCTCTTTTTGATGCAATATGGAGGTCGCAAGGGCCGCCAGCGTTTAGGGATTGAATGTCCGATGAACAATCTTTCTATGTTTCTACGGTGGTTGGGTATCCTCCAACGCAGCCAAGATTTCAGTTTCAGTAAGCTCTAATGGACAGCGGATGTTGAAAACATTTTGGATTGAAGAAAGTAGTGAGCAAATTTTGTGAGGTGGCGTTTTGCATTGCCTTTCCTGTCCTGCTCGAGTAGGCTGTAAGGCCATTGTTGGGTTTTTTTGTGTGACTATTCCCTTGTGTAAGAGCAGTCCTCTTTTTTTTTATTTTCTTTTTTGCCGCATTTGGGGCGCTTGTTTTCCGCTGTTTTGAGGGCTGTCGGCGAGTGTCTGGGGTGTTTTCTTTGATTAGGCAATGCCGGCTTTGGAGACTTGCACGGCTTGTCTGACATTATTTGTGCAGTTCTTGGATCGCCCAGATCATGGAAATCGAGCGTATCTTCCTGATGAAGAAGCTCGAGGGAAGCCCTTGATGCAGGTTCCAAAAGGCCACGACCCCACCCCCCCGGGGCTGGGTTTCCTTCTCCTGTTGCCGCGTCGCAGTGTATGATGGCTTCAACTGTGACGCGGCTGCAGGGTTTGGCCGCTTCAGACTCAGTCGCCGCTGATCCATCCCTAAGCGTCTGACTTTGCTTCCCGCCGCCGAAGCCAGTCCCCATATCTATGATGGACTGGTCGTCAGGAGCACCAGGTGGCATTGCCCCGTGCCGCAGACCCGGATCCTCTCCCGGAGGCAGCGCGGACCTGGTGTCCCCTCCGGGACCAGCAGGTGAGCGTGCCTGTCGGACAGTGTTCACAGGGTCCACGGGACTCCCATAGAATGGGGCTTTAGATTGCAAGTCCTTCATGGCCGATGGCGTAGGCACTCCTAAATGTTGAGTTGGTGAACGAGTCGTTACTCGTTGGTCTTCTTTCGCCGAGTCCAATGAAGGAGCCCTAGGATCGGCTGTTTTCTTCCGTTGTTGTTTGTAGTCAAGCAGTTTAGTTATGGGTTTGCTTCTTTTTCTTATTGAACTGCGAGCTATGGGGAAGCAATAGTCTTGGTTGAGTTTCGCAGCCGTCCGTTCTTCCAAGATTGAAGGAGGACGCGAACTACGCATCCAACGCTTTGCTTCCAAGTCGGCAGCAAGAGACTATGGGGAGTTTGGGGAGGTGGCAGTCCTTGCAGCCTCGACTGCCATGACTGCAGGACTGCCACTCGCCTCTGCGGACTGTGAAAGTAGTTATGGAGCAGTTGAGGGAAAGCTCTGCCTCCAAGTGAAGATAGGGAAGGCAAACTCTGCAGGAAGGGGATACTGCAGGACTGCCACTCGCCGCCACTCCGATTGTACTACATAAACGTGGTACTGTTTTAGGCTATTATATTAGCCTCGAACTTAAACCCGCTTGACCAAATACTTTTTATTCTGCTCCAGTTGGGTTTTATCGCCATTTCTTTTTGTTAGTCATTCTTGTGTTTTACTTTGCCAGGTTTGCCTCCTTTGTTCGCCTACCTTTGGTGGGCTTCTGTCCAGGAGCCCTCCTTTTGCTTCTGGGTGTCTAGGTGGGCTGAATGTGAGGGAGGGGGTTAGTCACCCCCTGCACAGGGTCTCCTCGGAGACCCCAGTTGCACTTTGTATTGATTGGCTGAGGTGGTTGTCTGGGCCGGACAGCCCCCCTCTGAGTGATTGACAGCCAGGCTGTGTGAAAGGGGGATTTTGGCATAAAAGGCAGGATTCTTGAGCTGGAAGTCAGCCAGATCACCTTCTGGTAGAGAAAATTCTCATTTCATGGCTAATTTCCCTTACCTATAGAGTCCCCCAGCAGCTTTGCTGGATTTGAAGGGTTTGTTTTTTTCTCCTGCTAAGAGTGTGACTCTTTTTCCCCACTCTTAGGCAATTTTGCTATGTGTCTTCTAGGGTATTCTTTGTGTTTAAGATCTATGGGGTTTATCTCACCCCCCATAGGAACCATCTTTATCCAGATGTGTTACACAGCACCCTCTGTGCAGTGACAGAGGGGTGTCGTAGCGACCCCCAAACATAGACTCCATACCCTGGGACTTGCTACTGTCTCCCAGGGCATGTAAAGTCCCCATTGACTTTACTAGTCAATCTTTACAAACAAAACCAGTACAACCCATCTTACTATGGAGGTACTGGCAAGGGTTAATAGTTTTTCCCTTATGTTCATTTTCAAGAGGGT
The DNA here is from genome assembly GCF_040938575.1 of Ambystoma mexicanum. NCBI lineage: Eukaryota > Metazoa > Chordata > Amphibia > Caudata > Ambystomatidae > Ambystoma > Ambystoma mexicanum. Next base: position 674,287,381 of record NC_090924.1, on the reverse strand, counting down.
ACCGTACAGTCCCTCTCTCTTCAAAGTTTCTGGCTGATGGTAGTGGTTACTACCAAAAACTTTCGACCGCAAATATTTCCCTATGGGATTTTCCCATTGTTCGAGGCTACCACATTTACTGACAGCCTCTAACATACTGCCGGGTTATTTTTATATTAACTTTACTCCGGTAGGTTTTATTTGCCAGAAATTTTATATAAATTCTTTCTCGTGTCTTTCTCTAAACTCCTAACCCAGGTTGGGGATCCTTTGTTCGTCCTTTTGGCGGGCTTCTGCCAAGAAGCCCTCCTTTCGTCGCCACTGAATCTGGGCTGGATCCATTGTGTGGGAGGCAGAGTAGGACTCCTGGACAGGGTTGCCACAGCAACCCATGTCACACTCTATCCTGATAGGCTGGAGGGTCTCCTGCCAAGATGACCACTTTACTGTGTGAGTGACAGCTAGGCTGTATAAATGGGGATCTTTTTGCATAAAAGCAGGGTCCTGAGGACTGGAAAGAGCAACATGTTGCCACTGGAACTAAGAAGCCGAAGAGGAGAGTAGCCAAAGACATCTGCAACGACTGAACCACCGGTGAAGCCCTGCTGCAGCGTCTCACCACTTTTCTCCACATGACGAGAGATCTTCATCTGCAAGAGCCTTCTTCCCTTGAGCTGGTGGGGCCAGCCAACCAGTTTGTCATTCACCTTCCTGGACCTGCCTTGGTCGAATCGCCAGTACCCTGTACTCGGAGACCGGATAGCCAGGCACCCGTCACCCTGGACCGCGATTTAAAGGAGCGTAACTTTTATTTGTTGGGCAGCACCGTGGCTGGTTTCATCCCTGGGCAGTGCAGTAACTCAAACCTTCCTCCACGAGAGTCTCTCTTCCTCTGCTGGATCTCCCGAACTGCAGGAACTGCCAGGAACAACTGCCACCGTAGGAGCCTCTTCTAAATTTCAATCTACTTTTTTTCGCCAGGCCTCCCTTTTCGCGTGGTAGTGCTAAAGGTGTTTTAAATCCTTTACCTACCTGTTGGGTTGGCCGCCCCTATCCTCTACCATAGTATTTCACCTTTTGCATCCACCTTTTCGAATCGTTTTAACAAAGACTTGACTCAGCTGCTAGAACGTTTTTGCTCCTGGGCTCTTTGCCCTGTACCACTGACTCTGGCACAGGCCTATTGACTCTGGCTGAATTTGTTAGAACTGTCTTCTCTAGATTGCTTCTCAACTAGAACTGTGTTGATGCTCCTAATTCTTATAACCACCTTTTTCTTCCCACTTTTTAAACTTGCGAAATGCCGTTTTGCTCGGTTTTCGTATAAGTATTATACATACTAAAGTACTGCCTTGCCTAAACTTGTTCACAAACTTATGGGAAGGGTTACTAAGGTGTCTAAGAATATATTCCTGCATAACTTGTGCTTTCCCTCGCTTGTGAGAAATTGCTAGTGGGCCATTTGTGTTTGGTTTTCACTGTGCCGTTTTGCTCAGGTTTCACTCTTGCTCAAACTTGCCTACAATTTAACTAGGGAGCTCTGTATACTTTTCTTGACTGATTTTAACTTGCTTTAATAACTGTGATTAATGTGTTAACTTAGAAGTGCGTAAAATAAATATATATATTCTTTTTAATACAAAGCTTTGGTCAGTGTTTCCTTGTACCATAGTGTTGTAGTCCTATTGTGTAAACCCTGAGTACTGCTCATCTCCCTCTTGAGATAAGTCTGACTGCTTAGCCACAGCTACCAACTAAATCTTTGTGGTGCGGACTGATACCAAAGGGGGTTTATTGCTCATACCTGTAGTCTTAATCTTCTGTAGTGCTCCATAAGGGAACTGCACAGGATTCTGCCTAACACCTTCCACAGGCAGAGGATCCTCTTCCTGGTCGAAATTGCTGCACACAGCTGTAGTGGTCCGGATAGCCATCTGAAGAGCCTCTCCGGTTTTAAAGGAGCGCACTTTTTATTCACCGTTGCTTTTGCTGCTGCTGGCTTCATCCCTGGGTAGTGCATATCGCTCCAGATGTCCTTGTCCCCACGACTGAAGCTTCAGGAACCGTGAGTCTGCAGGAACTGCTGTGGCACCAGCTTTTCATACAAATAAGGTACTGTGTCCAACTTCGAGGAACTAGGGTGAACCCTTTTCTCCTCACCAAAGGCTTGTCGTTATCTTTCTTCCCTCTTATAACTTTTGCTTCCCTTTTGACAATATCCAAGTACTCCTGGCAATCTCGAATCGTGAACTCTTCTAACCTTGTGATCCTCAACAGGACCCCTGTCCCATTGACACTGGCGCAGGCCAATTGACTTTTATCTACGTTTTAGAAAGTCTCTTGATTCGATCTGCCTTGAAAAAAGTATTGCCTATGATTTTTATCCCCAACTCTCTTGTATTAATTCATGTGCTAAGTGTTTTTGACTACAGTTACAATTCTTCCTGCGGGTACGCTTTTCTTTCATAAGACCGAACTGTCATTACTGTCAAAAAGTGAATGCTTCTTAAACCCCCGGTAACGTCTCTTGTTTCGCAACACCGGTCTGTCAAATCCTATTGTACTTAGCTTGAATTGACCTGAACAAAAGGAATTGGTGGTGTGGTTTTGTTTAATAGAAGTGAAGTTTTTTGTGAACAGATGGTTTAAAAGTACATACTTATATTTTTTAACCAGAAACCTTGAGTCAGTGTTTGAGTCACAGTAATTGTAGTCCTTTGTGTAATCCCTGTTACTGGCCATTTGCTCTTGAGAAAGGTCTGGCTGCTCAGCCATTGCTACCACGTTTTGTGTGTAGTACAGGCTTGTACCAAAGGTGAAATTGTACTACCACTTGTAGTCTTAATTGTCTGTAGTGTTCCCTAAGGGTACTGCAGAGGATTCTGCCTGACACACAGCAGCCCAGTCGGGGGCAGGCTGGCCCTGCACAGTTAAGCTTGCGCTCGCGTTTTACGGACTCATGGTTGATATTGGTAGGCTCCTCAGGCTTCCGGCTTCCCCTGCAATCCCCTCCTCCCACAGATCGGCACTCCTTCACTCTTAGTGAGAGAAGTTCCCTTGTGGAGAGCTATGCAGTGGAAGAGGCTCCTCTCCCTCTTCAGGGTAAGGGCTTCTAGCCCTGCATCTTTGCTATTCAAAAGAAGAACCAAGCGGCCCTGCAAGTGATCCTAGATCTTCCCTGCCTGAATCTGTACCAACCGCTACAGAAGTTCAAAATGGTGATGCCAGCTCTTATAGCGGAGACAATGTATGGGGAGGACTGGACCTGCTCCCTGGATCTGAAAGATGAATATTTACACATTCCCATAGTGCAGCCTCATCTGTCCTTTGTCGGGTTCCGGGTCATGGGTTTGCATTTCCAATATATGTTGTGGCGGACCTGCTCAGGTCGGAGGACCTCCATTTAGATCCATACCTCGCTGACTGGTTAGTCTGAAGGGATGGGGGTACCTGGAGCAGGTCAGGTACGCAGCGGGCAGACGTATGAATACACTCTACAAACTGGGGTTCTCTGTCAACTTCCAGAAGTCTCTGCTCTACCCTACATAATCACTGGTGTTCCTCGGGCTGCTGGGGGATACTCCAAAGCAAAAGGTGTTCTCCACGAAGGAGAGTGGCAGCAATCAAATCTTCTGGTGATCGCTCCCTCAGCAGAACAGTAACTATGGCCTGCGAGTATTGGTGGCATGCCTCCTAGCCATCCCTTACACCTGGCTGCGAATGAGGCTGCAGCTTCATTTTCGGCATCCTGATACCAGGAGTCGTGTCATCAAGGAGCCCTGCTCACTATACCCGCTCACCTACAGCAGGACCTTGCGTGGGGCAGGATGCAAACCTCAAGGTGGGCAGACCATTCAGGCTCCCTCTGTCGGATTATGCCATAACTACGGATTCCTCACTCCATGGGTGGGGCGCTACCCAGGGGCACATTCTGTGCATGGTCTGTGGTCTGACTGACCAACAATCACATCCACTGGCTAGAAATTATGGCCATTTCGCTCGCACTCAAGGTAGTCCTCCCACTCCCCAGGAGCAGTGCAGTTTGCATTCGGATGGACAACTCTACCTCCATGTACTAATTCAATAAGCAGGGGGGCACCAGATACCGGCTCCTATGCAGGCCGGCCCTCAGCATCTGGGAGTGGGTGATTGCGCAGGACATCTGGATCCCGGAGGTAAATCTGCCAGGGTAATCAAACCAGGTGGTTGTCAGACTCAGTCAGTTGGGCTCCGACAACTGAATGACAGTCCTACGAGACATTTTCAGTCGGTGGAGACCTGTTTGCAACGAAGAGCATGCAGTTCGAAGAGGCCCAGCTCCCTCTGGAATGCGCTTCAGATCCCCTGGGACAGGGAGTTGGGCGTATGCATTTCCTCTACCCCGCTCAGCCACATAGTTTACCAGATCAGGCAGTCCTAGCGGCTGTGTCTCATTCTCATAGTGCTTCAGTGTCCGGCCGGGCCATGGTTCTCAGACCTTCGGCAGCCGTCAGTCCAGCCAGAAGTCCCTCTCCCATTCGGGAAGGGCCAGTTACTGGTGCAGCAGGGAGTGAGGGGGACTGTTCTTCTCCCTTGCCTCAGAGAGTCTAGCCCTAGCATCCTGGTACCCGAGCAGCTAACTCGCCAAGATTTCTGGCTGTCTCGCCAAGATTTCTGGCTGTCTCGCCAAGATTTCTGGCTGTCTCGCCAAGATGGGACAACCTAGAAATCATCCAGGGAGCCGTGAGTTGGGCTACTCGAAAGCAGTACAAAAGCAAATGGACCAGGTTCTGCTTGTGGTCCAAGGAATACTGAGTGGACCTACTATTGTGCGCACTGGACTAGGTGTTGTCTTTCTGTGTATTTAGCCAGATCTTACCTTCTCCTTGCCAATGCAGTAGTGAAGAGGCATCTAGCATGGTTACCCAGCCTGTACCCACCTGTGAGACGCCCACACCCAGTCTGGGATCTCAACTTTCTTAGCTCCCTTGCACAAATCCATTCGAGCCCATGGCCACAGACCTCAAATTGGTCACCCTGAAGGCAGCTCCCACAGTGGGGCTTTTCAGGTGCTGCTGGCTTCCAAACCCTACAGTGTTTTATTGGGACAAGGTCATGCTCCGCACTCACCCCAGGTTCCTACCAAAGGTGGTTTCCTCCTTCCACATTAACGGAGAAAATGTGCTCCCCACTTTCTTTCCAAACCCCAAGGAAGACGCAGAGAAGGCTCTTCACTGTTTGGACGTCAGAAGAACATTACAATTGTATCTTGACAGAACCAAGGACTTAAAAAAGACGGACACCTTATTTTTCACATTTGGCGGCTCAAAGGCTGGTCAGCAAGTGTCCAAAGAAAGCTTCAGTAGCCAAATGGCTGGCTGCAGCCATCCAGGAGGCATAGAAGGCTCAGCACAAAGAATCCCCAAGAGATGCATGCACGCGCCCGCCGTCAGGGCAGCGGCTGTTACTTTTCAGCGTCATGTACTGTGGCAAGTGATTAGAAGGATGGCGACATGGTCCACCCCATCGACCTTCAGTAAGCACTACTGTCTGGATACCAGTGCCATGGCTGACTCAGAATTTGGCCAGGCTGTCCTTAGTAATCTGTTTGCCTAGTGCGTCAAGCTCTCCTCCCCAGGGCAGTTGTATCAGTAGTAGTCACCCATACAGGATGGAGGAAATGGGACGGGCGTAGGAGTAATTAAAATTGCAGATGTATCTAAAACCTCAGATTCTACCCTATCAGCACTGTGCTTAATTCGTAACTCATTGGTTGATGTATTCGAGTCACTAAAGGTGTGCTGGGGGGGATACAGAGAGAGATTCAGGAATTTTGATGGAGTTAACGAAGGAAGTTGGGGGTTGTAAATTCCTGTGGGTCTAAGTGGGGCCATGAATAACTTGTTAAAAGAACCTATGGACATTTTGAGAGACTACTGTGGAACATATGATGAATTAAAAGCAGACTTCAGCTCCTTTAAGGAATATAATGAGCAAAGATGGAATGAACTAAAATACGATCAAGACAACACAAAATCTAAGAGTGTCACACCTAATACTATGTCTGCTCAAAAGGACGATGGTTTTGGGATATCTTTTTCTGATGACACTCCTCTTTCTCTCATTATTAGAGGAATTCATTAGACTAGTGCAAATGGTGGACAAGCCTGAATCCAAAAAAACATTGAGAAAGATCCAGAGACCATATTAAGCGGTGCACAGAAAGGATCTGCCCCATTACCAATAGGTTTTTGTGTCAATAATACAGAAGAGGTTGATCAGAACACTGAAGAAACAGAGGATGAGAAGCTAGAAACATAAAGGAAAAAGAAAAATAAGAAGGCAAATTGCAAAAGACAATACAGTCATAGTGGATGAAGATCGGTGCACGACTTGAAAAGGGGGAAAAAACTAATCTGGGAAACAGAAGTCGTCGGGCAAGAGACATTTTTTTCAAAGCATTGAGCAAGATCACTGAAAACAAATCAGCGATCAAAGCCTAAAGTAGAATAGAAGCATTATCTTTATCCCAGCCAATGGTCATGTGTAAGAAGACTTCTGCACGAGGTCAAGTAGACGCCAGTGGGAAAGAGAAACTTAGTGATCTGGGAACTAATCCTAAATCTAAAATCAGTATTTGGTTGCGAACAATGGATATTACCAACGTACCAGCTAAAGCCCTACGGCTGGCACCAATTTTCTGTAAAAGAGGAAAAATAGAAATGACCAATGAGGAGGGACAAATTGGTGGGGGGGACCAAACTTATAGATGGCGCAAATCGCTCCTCCAGCTGACGGTAAGGCAATTTGAAAAACTACAAATGATTCAGCTCCAATAAGATTGGCGAAAAAAACATTTGCAGCTCCAAATGTATGCTTACGACAAACTAATAGAAAGGCAGGTCAGAGCATTAAATCATAGCAACATTTTATCCATCACCTAAAAGCTGCCGGATCTATACCTGTTCTCCAGTCTAGATATGGAGCGTATATATCCTTCCCCTATGAAAATATCACGTACATTGAAGAAATTATTCTAAACACAAATGTAGCAAGGGATGCCTTATTAATTTCTGCTCGTGAACTTAAACATATAGGAATTGAGGTGTTCATCTGCTTTATTTGGAGAATGAGTGAACAAGAGACAGAAGTCACGACACACACTCTCATGTACAAAAGGAAGCAAACGTGTGTTAAATGTAATGAGAGAAATTATTCTGCTTCCAGAGGTGTCAACAGGGAATTGGTTACCAAAGACAAATCGAAGATATGGTCACTGTTGCCAGAAAGTTTGTCTGAAGTGTTTCGGAAACTAAATGTAAATGAAGATTTGCCTTAGAAGAGGAGGGCTTTAAATGTATTAGTTGGTACTTGGGGGGGTGGGGGGAGAACCATCTTCTTTCCGAGATATCGCCTCAAGCAAGCTAATTTTTCATGCCCATGATCTGATCTTTCAAGAGACGTGGCTTGGGGTAAAATAGATGGCTTTACAGTAGTCAAAGAGCTTGCAACGTGCCCGAATAGAGGCAGACGTTCTTTTGTGGTGATGCAGACCCCAATAGGGCACAGTATTGATATCATTAGTTCTATTGTTCCAGGTGTTTTAGCAGTTACATGTGTTTTAAGGTGGGGTAACACAATGAGGCCTAGCATTGATTAACATATACTGAAACCCAACCGGTAGACATCTGTCATCTTTCCTGGAAGACTGATCGACCATACTCACTGAGATAAATATCTCTTTTGGCAATTACCTTGTGTTGATAGCGGGCGATCTTAACGCACACTGCTTACCTATTCCTTAAACGCCCTTTAGGAGCTCTACAAGTAGATCTAATGGGGGAGATTTGGAAAAAAAAAAGTTTTTGTGATTGGAATCTGGAAATAATCAATCGCAATCTAGTGGGAGACCTAGTTCCTGCAGCTACATTGTCATTGTCTATTAGGAAGGCTACATCAATTATTGATTATTTGGTAGTCTCTCAGAACTATTTCAATGCTGCGCAAACTGTAGAGTAGAATCACTGACTTCTAGTGACCATAATTCTCTGCAAGCTTTCTTCTTGTTGGGAACGCCCAATGTGAATAATGTATTTTCTTCTAAGATACAAGTAAACATGAAGGGTAATGGAGTGGTACGTTTCACAAAAGATGGCTCTAAATTGAACACAAAGCTGGAAGAAATTATCCAGCAGGGATCTGAATCAGAGATGCAGAATCTACTCTCTCCTGGTGGTTTTGTTGAATTATTATGGGACCTGAAACCTCCTAGGACCAGGGGGGTTCCTAGACTGAATAGCCATCTGCATAACTTTGATGAGGAAACTTATTTGAAAAAGAAGCAGCGTTACAAGGGCCTCCATGACCTGAAATCCCTATGCCTCACAAAGAATAGATTCATGTTAAAAAAAAGAGCTTTGTCATAAATATCGCAATTGGTCGCGTCAACACAGGTTAATGTGCAATACTCGGGATGGACAGCTGATGTTAGAGGCTGTTTTTACCTATTCATGCAAAGAATTCCTGGTCAATAGTTAACAATCAGACACTCTCAGAAGAAGCCCAGCAATCGATTATTATGTCCTAAAAGGTGTGGTCAAAGTATTTCAGTGATGCCCCTAAAGAATTAGTGTTGGAACAAGGGGTCACGTCTATGGAGGTGAAATGGGAGCTCCATATAGATGGCCATAACATTGAAAGATGAATTCACTCCTTGATGGGCGGGTCCCAACATGATCTGGAAGACCTATGTAACTGGCTGGTCAGAAATCTTGTTTGGCCTCTTTTAGAATATTATATCTACCCAAAGACTCCCCGGGTCCTGCAGACTGGCTGTCTTCATCCTCGTTTATAAGAAGGGAGATGGGGATGAGCCTGTCAACTATCGCCCTTCTGATCTTGGATAGCAAGATATTCTCGGGTATTGTCTTGCAAGAACTAGAGTAGTGGGTGGAGTCCAAGGGTATCTTGACCAAGTTGCAGATTAGGTTCAGTTAAGGGTTCTCAAATACATTAAATGGTCTCATTTTGAATATTGTCAAGGGGAAAAGCATCAAGACCAAAACATGACCCTTATTGATCTGTCGAAAGCATTTGACTTGGTCAGTAGGGGCAAATTATGGTTAAAGCTAAAAATGGGGGGAAATCCCTTAAGTGTCGGTAGCATTTGTAATAGCCCTGCATGAGCGAACAACGATCCAAGTGAGACTTGATATGCAAGGGCAGTTATCAGATATAGCAGTAGAAAGATGTGTGAGGCAGGGTTGCATTCTTGCTCCCCTGTTTCTTTAATCTTTATCTGGTGGATCTCGGCGAATACCTGTTTAACTCTATTCTGTCCTGTCCCAGAATGGATAAATGTAAAATCTACTTTTTAGCATATTCGGATGACCTAGTCCTGCGTGACAATACTCCCATTGGTCTGCAACATCTAATCTAGTCTATGGAGAGATTTGTGCGAGAATGAGCTGGTAATAAATCCTTGTAAATCGAACGTAGTGATATTTGCCAATCGATTGAACAAAAAACCCAGATTTACCTGGAAGATGGGCAAGCTGTATTGCCCATTGTAAAAATAAAAAAAGTACATATTTGGGCTTTCAGTTGAGAATATCACAATCAGTAAAAGATTTAGCTTATGAGCTGGAGAGTAAAACAACTCAATTCATAAGTCAGTTGAAATAATTGCTGAAAACATTCTGTAGATTCTTTCCTCTAATAAAATGTTATAAAGGGAAGGTAGTACCGACTATCCTTTATGACACAAATCAATTGTTGTGCACGTAAATTCGATGGGCTCGCATAGATGGACGTGTGGAAGAAAGTACTATGTCTTCCTATGTCCTTGCAGATAGCTACTTTGAGATGTGAACATGGGCTGCAATCCCTTCAAGCTCATTTTGACTGGAAAATACTCAACTCATTGTATGAGGACATAAGGGATCTTATGGGCTTGCAAGAGTGATTATTTGACGAACCTGAAACAGGATGTAGAGAGAATCTTAACAGATTGTGAAGTTACAGAGGAAATGTTGGTTGAAAATCCAGAGAAGGGTTAACGTTCATTGATTAGAATGGACTGGATTTCAACAAGAGTCTCGTTCTGTGATATGAAATGCTTTAAAAACTGTACTGTTTGTGTGAAACCAAAAAAATGTGTTGCCTTATTTAAGATTTCCTAACCGAAGGTGGCGAGCAAAATTCTTGCGCTTTCGATTAAATCTGATCAGACCCAAAAACACATAGAATCTCACTGAAATAAGATCCAGGGGAGGGAAATTGCAACATGTGTTACAGAATATTGTTCCTAAGATATTCAACACCTTTTGAGTGCTTGTAAATTGAAAGAGAATTTAAGGTGCAGATATTTAGCACGTTTTGTACATCATACTGACATATTAACTGGCTCAGCACTCAAGAATTCTGGCTGAGATTATCTGCGGGGAAGGAAATCTTCCTATCTCTGGAGCTATTAAAACTACTACATGAATTGCACTTAATAAAAATATCAGTATAATGGAAAAAAATGTTGATGAATTAGTAAGTTAAGGTTTATGTATTTTAGTAGAAACTAACACATTTAATGAAGACTGTTAAAAATGTATTTTAGAATAGTTTGGTTTGTATCGATTTTGATGTAACTGTAAAATATCTAATTTTGACTAAATGCACAGTAAAAAAGTCATTCACCGGAGTAACTTATGTACTTAGTCCATAGGCCCTTTTCCTCTGTACGTCCTATCACCCCCACCACCCACCCCGTGAGATTGAACAGTTTAATACAGCCGACGCATCAACGGGGACTGAGGCGTTGCTCCAGTGGCCGTGATTAGAGGAGCGCATGCATACATTTAAAGGGAAAGTTATTTTTCCGGTGAAAAAAGGGTTCCGTTCCTGTCCTTAGCAAGGGATGACCATACAGGATATGGGACAATGGACTAGGAGTAAGTTAGTCACTCCGGAGAGTAACTCAATTTTGAAGGGATTGTGTCCGACGTATTCCTTATCTTTGATGTTACCCATTCCAGCTTGCTGGCCTCGAACATTTTTTCAGTAGCGGGCGCTGCGCGTCGATGTCCCTTGACAGCCTCCGTATCTGCGCCAACGTCATTGTGCGTATAAATAGACTTGCGCAGTGTCCGTTGCTCACTTCCGTTTTTCCGTGCTTCGTGGGCCTCGGAAACATAAAGCTTGGTTCCTTTCTTCAGGAAAACCTTCTTATTCTTCGAAGATTATTATCTTTTAACAATGGCTTCTTCATCTGAACCATCGACTCCACAGACCGGTTTCAGAAAATGTCGTGACTGTGGGAAGAAAATGTCGTTAACAGATCCTCACAGGATCGGTTTGTGGTGCCTTGGATCGGAGCATCACTGTTCGGAATGCGAGGACTGCATGTCCATGACGGCGAAAGCCTAGGAGGAGTGTAAGGGGAAGTTGGAAAGAGGTAAGGACTTTAAAACTTCTACTCCCTCGAAAATTTCTTCGGCTGAATCGAGACATTCGTCTCCTGGTCGACAAAAGAATCCTTTCCGTTTGAGATCTCGAAGCAGTTCCCATCAGTCTTCGAGATCAAAACACTCTAAGAGGCGTCATAGATCTTCCTCTGCTTCCCCAGAAAGGGTCACCTCCTCCCACGAAACGCAGCTCTCCGGCTAAGTGGGAGGAATTCCGTAAAGAAAATGCCTAGCGTCTTCGAGAAAGCGGCCTCGACCCCTTCGGAGACGTCTAAAGGTGATACCCCGGGTGAAAGACCCAAAAAATCAAAACGCTGCGAGTCGTTGAACCCGGCGAGATAAAATTACTCAGGAGCGTCATGAACCTTCGAGTAAAACTAGTAAGACCGTGTCATCGCCGCCGCCGAAGATTTCTTTGACTCACGAATCTGGGTCATCGACACCTTTGTCGACGGGCGCTTCGACGCATAAATCGGTTGCATCGACGCCATTGTCGACTCCGATAAAAGACAACCCTACAATTGGCACTATGTCACAGGCAGTAGAGGTGTCGAAAGCTCCGACCATGACATTGAGGATGCCATTGACAATCTCGATGACGCCGCGTAGGATTCTGATCCTCTCGAGTGCATCGAGGTATTTTCCAACTTTTTTTCTACACCTTTTTCAGGATTGTCAAAGCCTATGACGTCCACATCGACAACCTCGACGTTTTCTTAGGCAGTGACAACTAATCTAGCTCCCTCTGCTCTGGAAATGGGTTTTAAACCATACCCTAGGTCTGACTACTTTAGAGGCTTGTCCTCTATATATGAGGAAGGGGAGTATTTCGATAATGAGACCTTTTGTTTTACAAAGAACTACAATACCCATGCCAGAGGAATTAATCTCTGAAGAGAACAGGTTAAAGGACCTTCAAGACTCTCTACATGAGGCAGGTCGTTTAGATACTTCTCCAGAAGTAGAGTTTGCTAAGCCGGACCCTGGAGAGCATGCTGAAACCCCATATAGGGTTCTGATGGCTAGAATAATTGAATTCATGGGGTGGAGTACACCTACACCTTTTCAGCAGCATGACCTTACTGATATCTTAAAGGTCCACAGGAGGATCCTGTTGTTCCTTTTCATACTGCTCTGCAAAGAAAAATATCTGCAAATTGGGAAACTCCTGAGGTTATACCTGCAGTAAATAAGAAACTTTCTGCTAAATGCAAGTATCTGCTTCAGATTCTGAATATCTGAGCAAGCATCCAACTCCAGAGAGTTTAGTTGTACAAGCAGCGACTTCATCTAACAGTAAGTCAGCATACCCTACTATTCCACAGGACAGGGATGATAAAAGATTTGATGCCATGTCAAAAAAAAGTATTTCGGCATGTAGCATGGCGCTTAAGTCTTATCAATGCCACTTGCACGCTAGCAAGATTCAGCCACTCACTTTGGGAGTGTGCTTCATCTGCGGCTGACTGTCTCCCAGAAGGAGAAGAAAGGGAAGCATTCTTAAACATCACCAGGGATGGAAAGGATGCAATGTGCGAGTCCCTCCAAACAGGCATTGATTATGCTGACAGCATCAGCAGGGCCATGGCGGCAAGTACCACAATCTGCAGATTTGCATGGTTGCGTAAGTCTGGTTTTGCTCCAGATGTGCAAGCCAGACTTCTGAACGTGCCCTTTGACGGCACTTCTTTATTTGGAAAGAAGGCTGATGACAGCCTGGAGAGATTACAAACATCCAAGGCAGCAGCGAAATCCCTTGGGACTGCAATTCGGCAGACTCCAAATCACCTACTTGGCGGGGTAGGTCCTTTTGCTTTTATTCCGCATTCGGAAAAGGCAGAGGATAGCCAGCTCAAAGGGACCAGAAATGATTCACCTGTGGTGGACGGGTCAAAGCTACAAAAGCCGCAGCAGCAGGTTCCACTTTACCCTCAGCATCTGCGTCAGCCGCTTCTAAACCCCTCTGAGGTCTCCCCTCCCAAGACACCAGTAGGGGGCAGGTTAACTCAACATCTGGCAGAATGGCAGGCTATTACTTCAGTTGCTTGGGCATTGGAGACAGTTGCCCAAGGTTACTGCCTGCCCTTCCTACACACTCCTCAGTCATCCACCGGGGAACAACTATTTGAAGCTTCCAGACCCGCTCCTTATGCAGGAGATTTTAGACTTGCTAGAGAAGGGTGCCATAGAACCGGTACCCGTAGCGGAGAGGAACAAGGGTTGGTATTCCGCCTACTTCCTAGTACCAAAGAAGGACGGAGGACTGAGACCCATCTTGGACTTGCGAGAATTGAACAAATTCCCCTGGAAAGACAAGTTCAAGATGGTAACCCTTTCTCAGATTCTTCAGGCCCTCCAGCTTCAGGACTGGTTGGTATCTCCAGACCTTCGGGATGCTTATTTCCATGTGCCAAATGTTAGGCAGAATCCTGTGCAGTTCCCTTAGGGAGCACTACAGAGGATTAGGACTACAGGTGAGAGCAATAAATCCCCTTTTGTATCGGTCCGTACCACAAAGATTTAGTTGGTAGCTGTGGCTGAGCAGTCAGACTTATCTCAAGAGGGAGATGAGCAGTATTCAGGGTTTACACAATAGGCCCTCAGTACTATGGAACAAGGAAACACTGACCAAAGCTTTGTAGTAAAAAGAATATTTATATTTATTTTATACACTTCTAATTAAACACATCTATCACAGTTCTTAAAGCAAGTTAAATTCGGTCAAAGAAAGTATACACAACTCCCTAGTTAAATTGTAGACAAGTTTGAGCAATAGTGAAAACTGAGCAAAACGGCACAGTCAAACCAAACACAAATGGCACTCTAGAAATTTCTCACAAGGGAGGGAAAGCACAAGTTATACAGAAATATATTCTTACACACCCTAGCAACACTTCCCGTAAGTGTGTGAACCAGTTTACACAAGGCAGTGCATCAGTATAGAAAATACTTAAATGAAAACTGAGCAAAATGGCATTTCACAAGGTTTAAAAGTGGGGGGGAAAGAGTGGTTAGAAGAAATAGGTGCACCTACACAGTTATAGTTGAGATGCAATCTAGAGAAGGCAGTTGTAACAAATTTAGCCCGAGTCAGTAGGCCTGTGCCAGTCAGTGGTACAGGGCAAGGGCCCAGGAACAAAATGTTCTTGTAGCTGCAGTCAAGTCTTTGGTTAAAGATTTTGAAAAGGTGGATGCACAAGGTGAAAGACAATTTTAAGAGGGGCAGCCAACCCAACAGGTAGGTAAAGGATTTAAAACACCTTTAGCTCTACCACGCAGAAAGGGCAGCCTGGTAGAACAATGTACCTTTAAAATGAAGAAGTGGCTCCTGCGGTGGCGGTTGTTCCTGGTAGTTCCTGCAGTTCGGGGGATCCAGCAGAGGAAGAGAGGCTCTCGCCGTGGAGGAAGGTTTGAGTTACTGCACTACCCAGGGATGAAATTGGCCGCGGTGCTGCCCGATGAATCAAACGTACGCTCCTTTAAATCGCAGTCCGGGTGGACTGGTGCCTGCCTATTCAGCCTCCGAGTACAGGGTACTGGTGATTCGACCAAGGCAGGTCCGGGAGGGCGATTGGCAAACTGGTTGGCCCCACCAGCTCAAGAGAAGAAGGCTCTTTCAGATGAAGATCTTCTCTCGTCGTGTGGAGAAACGTGGTGAGACGCTGCAGCAGGGCTTCACCGGTGGTTGTCGTTGCAGATGTCTTTGGCTTCTCTCCTCTTCGGCTTCTTAGTTCCAGTGGCAACGTCTTGCTCTTCCAGAACCTGGGAACCTGCTTTTATGCAAAAAGATCCCCATTCATACAGCCTGGCTGTCACTCACACAGTGGAGTGGTCATCTTGGCGGGGGACCCTCCAGCCTATCGGGATAGAGTGTGACATGGGTTGCTGAGGCAACCCTGTCCAGGGGTCCTACTTCACCCCCCCCCGCACCCCCACTCCCTCACAATGGACCCACCCCAGACTCAGTGGCGCCAAAAGGACGAACAAAGGATCCCCGACCTGGGTAAGGAGTTTAGAGAAAGACACGAGAAAGAATTTATAAAAGTTTTTGCAAATAAAACCTACTGGTGTAAAGTTAATATTAAAATACACCGGCGGTATGTTAGAGGCTGTCAAAAAATGTGGTAGCCTCGAACAATCGGAAAATCCCATAGGAAAATAATTGAGGTCTAATATTTACGGTAGTAACCACTGCCACCAGCCAGAAACTTTTGGGAGAGGGTCTGTACGGTACCCTCTCGAAAATGAACATAAGGGAAAAACTATTAACCGTTTCCAGTACCTCCATTGTAAGATGGTTTGTACTGGTTTAGTTCATAAAAATTGACTAGTAAAATCAATTGGGACTTTACATGCCCTGGGAGACGGTGGTCAGCTCCAGGGTATAGAGTCTATATTTGGGGGTTGCTATGACACCCCTGTCACTGCACGGAGGGTGCTGTGTAACACATGTCAATAAAGATGGTTCCTATGGAGGTGAGAAAAACACACAAATAGCCTAGAACACACAACAAAAATGCCTAAAAGTGGGGAAAAAGAGTCTCACTCTTAGCAGGAGAAAAAAACAAACCCTTCAAATCCAGCAAAGCTGCTGGGGGACACTATAGGTAAGGGAAATTAGCCATAGAATGAGAATTCTCCCCAACACCAATCCATCTCAAACACAGGAAATACCGGAGGTTCGCAATTGGCAACTCTCACTATCAATTTCGTGCTCTGCCATTTGGGATGACCTCCGCCCTGAGGGTCTTTACCAAGCTAATGTCGGTAGTGGCTCAAGATATTCAACAGATGGTCACCAAGTTTTAAAATGCCCAACGTCTACCAGCCTTTGACTTTTTGAGGTTTCTAGGCCTCATGGCATCTTGCATCTTCCTAGTGCCAGTGGCTCGCCTGAGAATGAGATCCCTCCAGTGGGCGCTAAGAACCCAATGGTCGCAATTCTCAGGGAGAATGTCAGATCTCTTTCAAGTCCCGAACAGAGTAGCTTGAGACCTTCAGTGGTGGGCCTGTCGGCAGAACATTTTGAAAAGAGAACAGTTTTGGCAACCATGGCCGTAGATAACGGTCATCACGGATGCCTCACTCACGGGGTGGGGAGCCCATGCCAATTTCTCCCGAGAGGAGCTCTAGGAGACGCGTTCGTAGTGGACTGGGAGTTTCCACTTCAGTACGTGTTTCCTCCAATCCCTGTCATTCCTCAAATGATCAGGAGGTTGAGAAGATTCTGGAAAGCCATGATCCTAATTGCCCCGGATTGGGCCAGGAAAACGTGGTACCCGGGCCTTCTGGACATGTCCATTTGCCCTCCAATTAGTCTTCCACAAAGAGAGGATCTTCTCTGGCAGAAGGGAGGTCAGGTTCTCCATCCGGACATCAGAACCCTCAACCTTCACGCTTGGTTTCTGAAAGGTTGAGATACAAGGATTGGGATCTCCAGGATGATGTCATGGAGGTGTTGCTTTCTGCCAGAAGGCCAGCAACAAAGACTTTATACCGCTGCCGTTGGAATTTTTTTTGCAGCTGGTGTAGAGAAAAGCATATCGAACCCTTTTCATGCAATACACCAATGGTGTTATCTTTCTTGCTTTACTTAGCAAATTCAGGTCTTCAAATTGGTACGATCAAGGGCTACCTCGCAGCGCTGTCAATCTTTAAGTGTACTGCTGAGGAGCCTTCATATTTCAATTTACCCTTGGTAATCCAATTTCTGAAAGGGTTAACTAATGTTTATCCCCAAAGCCTTTTCAAGTTCCATTGTGGGACCTAAATCTAGTCTTAACATTTCTGATGGGTAATCCTTTTGAACCACACTATTCCTGTTCATTAAGATTTCTCACTCTTTAAGAGTCTTTCTAGTGGCTCTGACATCTGCCAGAAGAGTGAGCAAATTACAAGATCTATTTTGCAAACCTCCTCATACAATCTTTCATAAAAACAAGGTTGTTTTACAAGTGAAGCCTAATTTTCTCCCAAAGGTGGTCTCTGAATTCCACATTACTCAGAAAATAACTTTACCTTCGTTCTGTCGTCCTCCCCATGCAGGGAAAGAGGAAGAAAGATTACACAGGTCGGATCCAAGGCGTGCCTTGAGTTTTTATATTAGCAGACTTGCTAGGATAAGGCAAGCAGACCAACTGTAGGATATGCAGGACACAAATTAGGATTGCCAATTACGAAACATACCATTTCAAGGTGGATCATTTTAACCATTCTAGAATGCTACAAATTGGCAGGCAAAGAACTCCCCCAACATCTTAGGGCTCATTCAACCAGGGGTATCGCAGCCTCTTCGGCTCTCCAAAGAGTGGTTCCAATTGAAGACATATGTGCGGCTGCCACATGGTCGTCCGCACATACCTTTACCAAATTTTACAGCCTGGATTCCTCCTCTAACCAGGAGACGAGATTTGAGAAAGCTGTGTTGCATTCTGTATATTCTTAAAGGGGAAATATTTAATTTTTACTCCCACCGCCTCTTTACACTACTGCTATGGGAGTCCATCAAAAGAAGCAATACTTTGGGAGACACAATCCCTTCGAAGAACAAGTTACTTTCCTACCTGGTAACGTTCTTCTGATGGGATGTTCCTCCGACGTATTCCTTATCGCCCCTCCCATCCATCCCCGCAGTAAAACTTCCCTTGTAGTTGCAGCTTACGCTCCTTCAAGGTTACTAACCAATTCATGCAAAGCAAATTTAAGCTTCAAAACAGAACTGAGCAACAGACGCTGCGCAAGTCTATATGCACGATGATGTCGGCGCCGATACGGAGGCTGTCGAGGGACACTGACTTGAGGGACGTCGACGCGCAGTGCCCTCTACTGAATCATTTTTCCGAGGCCCGCAACCTGGAATGGGTAACACCAAAGATAAGGAATACGTTGGAGGAACATCCCATCAAAAGAACGTTACAAGGTAAGAAAGTAACTTGTTCTTCTACCTCTAACGGACGAGATCTTTCTGGAAGTCGGAAGCGCTGTTCATCACATTCGGGGGGTGGGGTCTCCCAGGCCTCCCATTGGATGGTCCAGGCCATTTCAGAAGCTTATGTAGCCTAGGGAAAGACCGTGCTGGCAAGGATCCACACTCATGCGGCAGTTCCAAAGTTTCCACGGTCGCCTTTCAGGGGCATTTATCTTGGGAAGTCATTAGTAAGGCGGCTAGATGGGCCTCCATCTGCT
Organism: Ambystoma mexicanum; assembly: GCF_040938575.1. Taxonomy (NCBI): domain Eukaryota; kingdom Metazoa; phylum Chordata; class Amphibia; order Caudata; family Ambystomatidae; genus Ambystoma; species Ambystoma mexicanum. The sequence continues at coordinate 674,268,782 of NC_090924.1, read as the reverse complement.
TTCTGTAAACACTATTTAATGGATACCAGTTTCAGATGGGATGCAGTGTTTGGTCAGGCAGTTCTGAGGAACCTTTTTGCTTTTTCCTAAATATGAATGTGGTTGCATCTCCACTTGGTTCGCTGGAATCCCCCTCACGGACAGAGGAAAAGGTGCTGGGACGTTTTAGTAATTAGTTGCTCACCGTTGTGATTAGAGAACTCTGTCCTTGGTCCCTTTTCCTCCATACCACCTACCTACCTACCGTCCCCCGCTAGTATGCCAGGGTCTACAACTGTCAGTACAGCCAGGTACTCAGTTCTATGATGTCAAAAGGGGACTGAGGTAAGGCGCCAGAGGTTGGGGCCTCGGGAGCGTTCCTACACCTAGGGCCGTGCCCCTGTGTATGCAATACTAAATTTAAATGGGAAGCTCACATTTTACACTGCCAAAGGTTCTGGTACCGTACCCATGTTGGGGCAGTGTCCACAAGAATGGAGGAACGTGGACTAAGGGCCGAGTACTCTAGTTACTACAGTGAGTAACTTTAATTTTTCTCCCTTGCCAGAGGCTTGGCTGAGAATGAGATTGTTCTCGGATCTCGTGGACGCAGTTCTTTGGTAGTATGATAGACTTGATTAAATTCCTGAGCAGAGTCACTCAGGATCTCCTGTGGTGGACTTGTACAGCACACATGATGGCGGGAGAATCGTTTTGGCAACCGTTTCCATAGGCGACAATAGTGGCGGAGCTGCTCACCTGTACAAGTTGGTGAGAGGGTTGTCGTCCCTGGCAGAGACAAAACTTCACATAAACCTGTTGGCGCTGAGGCTGATCAAACTAGCATTGATGGCCTTTTTGCCATCCATACAAGGGAAGACTGCCCTGATCATGACGGACAACACCGTGGCCAGGCACTACATCAACGAGAGAGGTCGTGTAGGGTCACTCCACCTGTGAAGCGATGCAGCTTTTTCTGTGTGTTACAGAACAAGATCTCCTTGTCTGCAATTCACCTTGCTCGGGAACAAGCAGCGCTCAGTCTCCCATGAGTAGGAGCTGTGCCAGGAAGTTCTCCTAGAGATGCTTGCTCTTTGGGGAACCCCTCCATTGGATCTGTTTGCCTCCAGTGTGAGCAGGAAGTGCAAACATTTCTGTTCCAGGGAATTTCCCCGAGAGGAATACTGTGGGACGCATTGGTGGTAGACTGGAACTGAATCCAGTCATCCCTCAATTGATCAGGAGGTTGAAGAGTTACGGAGCAGCCATGATCCCCCAGACTGGGCCAAGAGGACGTGGTAGCCGCGCCTTCTAGAGACGCCTTCTAGACGCCTTCTAGACATATCAAGGGTGTTGTCCTTCCTTCATCTGGCAAGACAGGGCCTTCAGGTCACCACCATCAAGGGATGTTTAGCAGCCCTTTCTATTTTCAAGCGATAAGACCTGTAACACTTTCCCTCTGACACCTTTCATGGTACAGCATGGGATTTAAAATTAGTGTTAGCTTTTCTCATGGCTTCTCCATATGAGCCATTACCTTTGTGTCCTCTGAGGCTGCTATTTTGGGAGACTGCCTTTTTGGTTGCCATTTCCTCAGCCTGGTGAGTAAGTAACCTGCAGGCCCTGTCCTGTATACCATCCTTTAGGGTCTTTTCCAACGACAAGATGACTCTTGGGAGTGTGCCCTTCGTTACTTCTGAAGGCTATATTAGATTTTGACCTGTCAGAGACAATCTGCAAGCCTTCTATCTACCTCGTCATCCATCCAAGGAAGAAGAAAGGCTGCATGGGCTTGCCCCACCCTGCATCTCCCCACCCCCCCCCCCACTACCCCCCCACTTGCCTCACTCCCCACCCTAAGTGCTTGTAGTTTCTACATCACCAGGACAAGAACATTAAGGCTGGAAGACAAGCTATTCATTGGATATACAGGCGTGAAAACTGATAATGGAACAACAAAGCAAACCATCTCTGGTTGGCTAGTGCTTTGTGTGTCCGATTGCTAAACCATAGCGGGTAAGAAAATCCCTGAAGTCTTGAGGGCATATTCCACTTGGGGGTGTGGCAGCTACTTCTTCACTCCAAAGAAGGGTACTTATAAAAGATATGTCATGCCGTAACGTTGTGCTCCATACACATGTTTGCAAAACACCTACTTGCTGTACACAATGTCCGCAAATTACACTTGTTTTGGTATGGATGTCTGTAAAGACTGGAGGGGATATCTGTACTCCTGCCCTCTATATGGCAGAGTAGAAGCAGAGAGCTCCCCAGCCAAAATTCTCTATATGGCAGAATGGACGAGCAACCAAGGCTTAAGCTCTCAGGAGGTGATGTTGGCTGGTTATTAAGTACAGTGTTATCCCCACGCCCCACAGGAATGTCCCCACACTGTTATGTGCTAACACAGTTCTTTATATAAAGATACGGTTCAAGATCTATACATAAATCAATAACACACTTTGTACTCTGGTAATTCTAATATGGCTAATATACAATGTCTATGTGGTACCACACTTGGCTTTTGACTCCTTTAAAATGCATCAACTGCTGACCGTTAGAATCGCATACAAATCATACAGCAATGTGTTTCAGCATAGATCCATGGGAAGGAAGACAAAGTTGGGTTAAGCATTGGCAGAATGGTTCTCTTGCTACTAAGACAGTTCTGAGTGAGAATTCCCCCGCCCTTCCACCCCCAACCTGGGCAACCTGTAATAGAGTATTAACGAGCCCATTCCATTAATGTTTAAATAGCCTTGTTTCCTGGTTAAACTACCCCAATGTACCCGAGTTAGAAAAGCTTCTTCGTTTCGTCAACTGATCACTTGAGTGGACTCACTTTAAAGCAGGAGCAACAGGTCATTGCGATTCCTCAAAGAAAGGTGAACACTTGCGTTGAGACTGCAGCTTTGACCTTTGCGGTGCTCTTCCACAATGAATCGTGGAAGTCCTGTAAAGATGAGGCGTGCGGTCCACCTCGATACAAAGAGTTTGCTGCTGCAAAGAAGACTTGATGATGAGCGTAGGCCCAGCAGCGGGCGTTGTGTGTCGAGATAGCTTCGGCGATTGGGAATCGACCACGACCTGGACTTGGGATCTTCACGTCGCTAGTGTCTTTGTTGGCTTCGGGTGGGTGGAAACCCACCGGTGGACTTTCCCCGGTCGTCAATGACCTCGACTTTCTCCTGCGGGACAAATCAGTAAACGGTGATGGCAAGGGAGTCCTTCGTTCAATGATCTTAAACACGGTGAAGCATTGCGGCTTCCTTCGTAGAGCAAAACAGCATCATGCTGTCCCCTCTTCTGGGCAACATGACTCGTCTGGCTTCCAGTGGTTCCTGAAATCCTCTGAACCCCGGTCGACGGCAATAGACATCGATGGCTACAATGTCATGGTGCTTTACTTCAAGATTCTCGGTGGACCCCTTCTACGTTCGACAGCCTTTCGAGACTGGCTTCGATGAATATCTGCTTCTGCACGATGTTCCCACGAAGCTCAGGGAGAGGTCTCCTAGCCAGGTACTCTCTCGGATCAGTCCTCGACAGACTTGACAGCTTTTAGATTTCGTCAGAGGAAAGCAGCAGATATTCTTCTTCCAGCTGGACTTCAAGGCTAGGCAGCTTCACTTTTCAACTTCAGCTTCAGAACAATTTGGTCAGTGAGAGGTCTGCAGATAAACACATCTGTCCCTCATGCACTCTCCTTAGCCAGGTTCAGTCAGCCAATCGTACAGAAGGGCATTCATGCATGCATGTAGGCAGCCAATTGGGCTCGGAGGCATTCAGGATATTCACTTTCACTCAGCCACCCATAACAAGGAATGTGGATTGGGGCAAGCACCCATCCTTTCAGCACACCACACTGCGTTCATGTCAGTTTCATTCATTGTGTCATACACACAGAAAGCAGACACATAGAATGCATATTGGTCACACACTATTCACACAGGTCCAATCCCAACGGTGTACCCACAAGTCACGGGGAAGGCTCCAGCCAGTCTGGCCTGCACTTACCCACTATACCATACTTGGTTCTTTCACCCAACATCCAGTCGGAGGAAGGGACCGTCTCAGGGCTTCCCAGGAATTTGGGAGTACAAGATAACGGGGAATAAAAGCAAAGAGACCACAGGGCCCTTCTTGCCTTCTATCAAGAATCCACTGATTACTATAGCAGGGCCTGGGTATCCATAAATGGAGGATACTCAAAGCACCGGTCAAATTTAGCATGGAGCTGCCACACCAGCCCATACCCTGCTCTGTGGGCCACACACTGGTACCCAAAATCCTACACTAGGGGTACAGGATTGTACCCGCACAGCCGAAAGAGTAAGAGCTGCACTGCCAGCAGTCCCAACTGGACTCCTGTGCAGAAAACACAAACACATAAGGGAGTACAGGACAAGGGGGCCCTGTCCTTCCAATGCGTTTCCAGCATCACAATGTCTTCCAACAAGTGGCATCCTAATCGCCATGGAGTTCGCTCCTTCGGAATGTTCTTACTGCTATGGGAGTCCATTTTGGATGATAAATCCGCTGGAGGACACAATACGTTATAGCAACAAATTACTGTTCTTTCTACTGGATGTCTCTCCCACAGTTTCCTCATCACTGCCCCCCTACCCCATGGTTAATGAGCTCCCTACGATGATTATACAATGACTCTCCTTTAACGCTCAAACAGTCTCTAATCCATAACGCAGCTGTGCAATGGGAGGTGGGGGAGGCGACAACCGAGTTCACGGGGCGCCTGGCACTCAATTTGTACTCCGTTCGATGCCAGTGTGCATGATGCCCCCTGCTAGGAAAAAGTTTGAGGGCTGCAAAGCAGGAGAATACATTTCAAAGGTGACAAATTTGTTGGAGGAACATCCAGTAGAAAGTACATTAACAGGGGTGAGTCATTGGTTGTTCTCTGGTGTAAGTTAAAGAAGCAGCCCATCCCTGATAAGCAGTTTACATCAATTATGTTCTTACAATGTGAACCATACTTCCAGGTACAGCTAACGTCAGATGGTGAGGGAACCAAACCAATCAAAATAGATGGGGATTTGCGGCAGAGCTGCATACTCACTCTGGTTCTTTTTTAACTTAATCTGTGCGATAAAGTCCATTCCTTTCCATTAGCACATCTGTAGCTCAATTGCTTAGCCTATACGGATGATTTCATCTTTTTTTTAATCGGTGTCCCATTGGGCTACAACCGGTGCTTAATGTGTAAGAAAGAAGTCGGAGGGCACGAAGATTTTATAGCGCGCCGTGACACATCGGGGCGATCATCTCCCCGCTGACTGACTCCACCCATGGCAAATTTATAGTGTTGACGTATTTGGGGTTGAAGTTATAGCTCCTACCAGTTGATTCAGAGTGATGGATTCACTTGGCAATTTACAGATGCCAATTGACGTATTTTTGTTTTGAAAAATAAAATAAATGTTTTAAGTGTTTCTTTAAAAAAACTCCAAAAATAGTCCATAGACAACCCACTGCGAGAACTGACGCAGCCCATTGACCGGTTCTTTGGTGTGAGCTAAAGTGTGGCTGTGAACTCTTGAGTGGGTACCTTCCCGAAGAACATGTATTTAGCAGTATTCCTTCTCGCAGAGAGGCGCCTATGGACTATTTATTGGTTTCTTTAAAACACATCACTGTTTTGCTCTGAGCCCATCGGTGGCAAGCGGAAATGTGAACCAACTATTCACAGTAAAACAAATGTTTTTCTCCTTTATTTTGATGGGCCAATGCAGGCAAAATCATTACTGAGCTGATGAACTTGCCTGTCAAACACTGCAGCAGGACCTTCTTCTATAGGTTGGCACTCATGATAGGCATTCCCTCTTGGCTGAGGTCCTTGAAAAGGCCAATATCAATGTGTAGGGGATACTGGCTGGTGATGTTTGTTAACCCACCCCACTGTGTATTACAGTAGAGAATATGCTGCAATGCCATGCAGGCTGAGTGGAGCAGTGTGCAGACATGGCCAGCATCACTGCCCAGCATTGTCACCTTGCAACTAATCGTTGTTCATGAAAATGGATATAGTTATTCACTCCCTGCCTGGGTCATAATTCCTGAATAACAATTAGACAGCTGAGGATGCAAAAGACTGGCCAGTGCACACTGTTGATATATCAGTATGACTGACAGTTAAAATAAAGTTGGCACAACATAATTAATATGCGATCAGAAATAAGTGCCTGGGCTAAGCCATGGCAAGACCGCCTGCAAATTAAGCACAGGCTACAACGCATATGCAAAATGTAATAGCCTGACTGTGAATACAACAAAAATCAAATATTTTAATATTCACTAAGAATAGGAAGCCCAAAAGGATCAGATGGTATCTGGGAAAGGATAGAATTGAAGTAGTGAAGGTACTGGCTTAAACCTTATAATCGCGAATAATCGGTCGACAAATAAGTGCAGATCATTGTAAAAAAAATAAGACCATTAGTTGCCCCACTTGTACGAATATACTTGAAATATTCCATGTTCTCTGATTTCCCTGACAAGTCATTACTGTGTGAAAATACTACAGTTACTCTTATATGGCATGGAACTAATTAATGTGAATATTGGAAGTGGCCTCAGCAGGGAGGAAGAGATGATCTGGGAAAAGGGATTGCATTTAATCTGTCCCGAGTGAAAAGAAGAGATTGGAAATGGGGCTTGTATTTGTGGATGCAGGTAAGCTAGCTCGGCGGGTTGAATGCTCACTGCTTTGATTTGTGCAATCTGCAGGTTCGAATCCCGGCAAGGCCAACTCTGCATTTCATCCTTCCAATGTCGGTAATTAAGTACCAACTTCGATTGGGTGATGTATATAAATACATTCCATGTAAAGTGCTTTGACAATCTCTAATGAATAACGAATCTTTCTCATTTAGCTATGGAAGAAATTAGCGCTCTAATCAAAGATTAAAGCCCCCCGCCGGGAATATTTACAAATGTACTTATTCTAATAATTACATTTTTGCCAGTTTTAGACTTGGATACTGTACTGCCAGCACAAAATCCTATCTCAGTGTTTAAAAAAAAAATACTCTATTTGAGAGACTGGTCCAAATCATTAGCTACAGATTTTTTTATAGAACAAGCAGAAATTACACATTGAAATCTCTGCTGGAATATTTGATAAGATTTAAATTAAACTTGGTGTCTGCTCTGGATGTAGTATGGCCATGTGTACACTTGACAAAGGACAAGCGATACTGCAGTCTTTGTAAGAATGCAAAGTGCTATGAAACATTTGACCATGTATAGGAACATAGAATTTCAGGCACTTTAACTTGGCAAGATTTGCACATATTTGGATGTTACTGATCATTGAATGTGATACAGATTGAGTGCAGGCCATCAAAATTCCTTGATTTCTGCATCATGTCGACTTTTTTCAAAAACTATATGGAATTTGAGGTGTGAGATTTTACTTACGGTGTGTGTTTTAGTGTGAGATGAAATGCATTGTGAATAGTACTGTATTTTGGTTACATTTTTTCTTTTTTTGTTCACTGATCCCTTCTGTGAATAGTATATTTAAAATTTAAATTTGTACATTGTGAAAAGTTTGGATTTTTACAATCGGAACACAAAAATATTGCTTTTGCCCGAAAATAATAGAATAGAAAAAAAACATGTTCTAGGCCCTGGCATGAGCCATCAAAGTTTTTTGGAGGCGCAGAACTCGGGACTGGTTAGGCCCAACGGTCTTAATGAGTGTGGTGCCTTGTGTGGATCCCCCCTTGTTTCAACAATTCAAGAAGATGGTCCAATAGTTACACAGGGGATGATTTTGGCAATGCTGGTTCACAGCTAAAGCTTGCTAGTGTTCCTGTGTGAGAACATCTGTTTTAACAATCTTGGTTCCTGGTGGCGAATTTCAGAATGGCTCCAGCCCCCTGTCCTTTTTCACAGTCATTCAGGCTGAGGGTGACCTGAGCCCTCCAATGTTAAGGATTTGCACCATTCAAACGTGGAGTGGCGGTCCAACCAGGAGCCAGCCCCTCCATGTCTGTGTGGCTATAGTCTTGAGTTGGACCACACAGTCCCAGTAATCTATTTCTGGTACAAAAAGCACTGACCTGGGTGTCCTTGGCTGCAATGCACAAAAGCAAATGGCCAAACTGAGTGGGCAAGAAAACAGTCAATAAGCCAGAAGGTACAAAGAACATAGCTTTAACCCCAAGGAGGAGCCATTTTGAATGAATGGTACTCAAAAAGGAATTGCAGTGGTATCGCTTTAACTTGCACTGTGCTAGAATATAAAGATGGCTTCACTGCCACTAGCTTTGTCTGTGTACATCAAGCAGGGTAATAAGTTAGCAACAACCTGAAGGTTCACAAGTGATCCTGTAGCACACCACCTAAAGTTGGATGTGCTACAATAAACAAAGCTAAAGATCAAGGGAAGGAGTTCTCTCTGCACTTAGATCTGGGACTGCCCAGTGCACCCCAGACAACTCAAGTACAGAAGTTAATTGGGACTAATAACGGCTCCACCATAAGCCGAATCATGCAAATATGCTGGTGAACCTATTAAAGTCAATGAAGGGAAAGTTGTGAAAATTGTCCCAGCTGGTATCCTGGGTAGTTTGGCCTTTTCCAGTGGTTGTACAGGTGAAACTGTCATAGATTATTCAAAAAAGAGCTCTGGTGCCACTGGAGGTGAAGAGTTGTGATGAACTGCATAGCGCGAGGTATGGTGCAGCTGTCTCTTTGAGGCTCAGCTTCTTTGAGAAAATATTGATCCGTTGCCCCAAAACAGTTCAAGTGAGAGCTCCCCTAGGAGTGCAGAGGTTCCATTTGGTTTCTTTTAAAGTAGTTGTAACTAATGTATTTTGCAGCTGCATGTCTTGGATGCTGCCACTTGCTTCTGTGCTCGGTGGCAGGTGCTGTCAGTTCTATTTGTCAGGTTTGCGTAGTGGTATCAGTACGGAAGTATAATGCAGTGGTTCGCAGTGCATTTGGCTTTTGCTAAACCCGTTCTTCCTGGGAGCAAAAAGTGTGCTGCTGCTTTGGATTTTGTCTTCTCTTCTCAAAGGCTAGCGTTTCCATCTGCTACAGCCTAAGTGAGCAAATGGTCTACTTTCAAGGGAACATTGTGTTGTGCTCCTCCATACCCATTCAGCTCAGACACCACCTGCCCTCAATCATAAAGTTGCATACATTAAAATATATTGTCAACTCCTCAGTGTCTGGCCTTTATTGTATTTAGTATGGTGACATCCTATAATGACAGTACACTTCAATTAGAGAATGACCCCGCACCAACCAGTGAAGCCCAATCAACCGACCCTGGGAGTAAACTCATAGAGGAAAAACAGTGCTCCCTGAAGTTGTGCTAGAAGTCCTTCAGGAGTGTTTGAGGCATTATATGAGAGATCCTTGGAGAGATCATCAGTTAAGCATTTGTAAAGCAGCCAAAAAAACAACTTTCGCCAGAGTGAGACATTTCTGGTCGCACATTTGTGTTTTGTCAAGGTACTATTGTGTACACTAACATGGAAACAAGACCATAATTGAGCGAAGCATGACCTTTGACTCAAACTGATCTCAAGCTCCAATTCGTATGTTGAATGTAAATGAAATATCCCTTCTTGAACCCTGGCAACTAGAGTCTTTGTTGATTAGAAAGTAACAACCAACAAGCATTTCACCAGTGCTTGTGGTCTACTGATGTGCCCTGGTGCTGTTTTACTTGTTTTTTCCTTTTGGAATTGTTAAGCAACAAAATTGTATTTAATCATGGTTCAGGTTATGTGACGATATCCGACCTTGTACCAGTAACAATCGGTGACATTTCACTGGCTTCTTAAAAAGCAGCCTTATTAGTTTTATCCGCCTCTTGAGTACATTATTTCTTGTATGGCCTCCGTTTAGCGTAGCAAGACAAAATCTAATGTTCATCCCACATTATTGTTCGAAGTCCTGACTTGCTGCCCATTAATCAAGCGTTTAATTGCCAATTAAACTCTTCCTAAAGCCAACTGTTGTAAACACTTCATAGCGTGAGGTTTAGAAAGATCTGATATTTTTGTGCTCAGTTTATTAAAGCTTTTTACAAATTTAGCAGACGTTGACTGCTACAAAATCAAATTTCATACAGTACAGATCATATGCATATTGAAATTTCAAATTCGAGAAAGAAATTGATAAATTAGTTCTCGTAATTCATGAACCGTGATTAAATAGTGCACCATTGCAATGATCTGTGCGATTTGCCTTTATTTTATCAAACGTTCCCAAAAAGACTCCATTTAAAAAAAAAGATATGACAAAACCTTTAAAACATTCTCTTCAGGATTGCAGCAAATTATCACTTTATTTATTGTTTCTAATATTGTTGGACTTTGACCTAGTCCACAACCTCTACTTTACTCCTACGTCCAGTCCCCTTTCCTCCATACTGTATGGGCGTCTCTCTAGGGACGGGAAAGGGAAGCTTTTTCGCCTGAAAGAAATTGTCTTCCCCTTTAAATTTAGATGCACATGGGGCACGGCCCTGTGAGCAGGCGCTCCCCTGACTCCGCCCACTGGTGCCACTCCTCAGTCCTCTTTTCCACGTCAACGGTAGCGGACTGCTTTCACCAGCGCTCCTGGGTTAGGCCTCCGGCCTTGTAATTCCACATGCTCTGCCCTGGGATAGTAACTTTTCCCTTTTTTCCATAGTAATTATTCAGAGTTAATACTCTGTCCGATGGTGCCACGCTCCTCCCCGGTGCATGCCGACGGCAAGTTTCAGCAGGTGTTCCGCCTGCGAGGGTTACTTTCCCACATCGGATCCTCACGCCCTCTGCATCTGGTAATTTGACCCCGACCACTGCTGGGACGGCTGTTCTGCGTGCAATGCATTGACCCTGCATTCATTGAAAAACCGCTTAGCCAGGTGGAGGGAACTGTTTGAAAGATCACCACTAGAAGACATCAAGACATATGTAAGGAGGAAGACCAGGCCAAAGGTAGGTGCCTTTGACTCTTAGTTCACGTCCCCTTTCCTCCATACTGTATGTGCGTCCCTCCTAGGAGCGGGAGATGGAATCCTTTTCAACAGAACAAATCTTCTTCACCTTTAAATTTAGAGGCACGTGGGGGTGTGGCCCTGGGAGCGTGTGCTCCTCCGACTTTGCCCACTGGTGGCACTCCCCAGTCCTCTTTTCTGCATTGATGGGAACAGACTGCTTTCACCAGCGCTCTTGGGTTTGGCTTCAGCCTTGTAATTACACATGATCTGCTCCGGCTGTCTTTATCTTTTCTTCTAATCTTTAAACAGGTACTCAATTATCTGGCGCCACGCTCCTCCCCGGTGCATATCGACGTCATTGGGCTTCAGCGGGTGTCCAGCCTGCGAGGGGCTCTTCCCCACACTCTGTGTTAGGCAGAATCCTGTGCATTGCCCTTAAGAACCACTACACACAATTAAGACTACAAGTGGTAGTACAATTTCACCTTTGGTACAAGCCTGTACTACACAGAAAAAGTGGTAGCAATGGCTGAGCAGCCAGACTTCTCTCAAGAGCAAATGAGCAGTAGTAGAGATTGCACGAAGGACTACAATTACTGTGACTCCAACAAACACTGACTCAAGGTTTTTGGTTAAAAAGTAAAAGTACATTTATTTTTAGACCATCTGTTCACAAAACGCTTCACTTATATTAAAATAAAACCACACTTTAAGTATACTACACAACCAATTCCCCTTGTGCAGATCAATTAAAGGTAAATACGGTTGGATTTGACAGACCGGTGTTATGAAACAAAGACGTTACCGTGGGTTAATATGCAATCACTTTTTGACAGTAATGACAGTTCGGTCTGACTACCCACGAGAAGAAATGTTACCGTAGTCAAACACACTTAACACATGAATTAACACAAGAGAATATGGGATAAAAATCATAGGCAATACTTTTGTCAAGACAGCTAGAATCCGAGGACACTTTCTAAAACGTAGATAAAAGTCAATAGGCCTGCGCCAGTGTCAAATGGGACAGGTTCCTGTTGTCGAGGATCACAAGGTTAGAACAGTTCACGATTTGAGATTGCTAGGAGTACTTGGATATTGTCACAAGGGAAGCAAAAGTTATAAGAGGGAAGGAAGACGAGGGCACGCCTTGGGTGAGGAGAAAGGATTCACCCCAATTCTTCAAAGTTGGACACAGTACCTTATTCGTTTGAAGAAAATCTGGTGCTAAGGCAGTTGATCCTGGTAGTTCCTGCAGACTTGCGGTTCCTGTGCTTCAGTCGTGGGGACAAGGACGACGTCTGGAGCAATCTACACTACCCAGGGATAAGGCCAGCAGCAGCGAAGCAACAGTGAATAAAAGGTGCGCTCCTTTAAAACAGGAGAGGCTCTTCAGATGGCTATCCGGACCACTACAGCTGTGTGCCGCGATTTCGACCAAGAGGAGGATCCTCTGGCTGTGGAAGGTGAGCTGGTTGATCCCACCAGGCTCAAGGGAAGAAGACTGGACTGGATCTTCTCTTGTCGTTGAAGGGTAGATGGCTCAGGACTGCAGCAGGGCTTCACCGGGACTCGGGAGTTGCAGCAGCCATCTTCTTCTCCGCTTCTCTTCGGTTCTTTGCAGTTTCAGTGGCGACTCTGACTTCCAGCCCAAGAGTCCTGCCTTTTACGCCAAAATCCCCCATTCACACAGCCTGGCTGTCATTCATTCAGCAGGGGAGTTGTCCGGCCCAGACAACCACCTCGGCCAATCGACATAAAGTGCGGCTTGGGTCTCCAAGGAGACCCTGTGCAGGGGGTGACTAAACCCCTTCCTCACATTCAGCCCACATTGACACCCAGACGCCAAAGGAGGGCTTCTGGACAGAAGCCTGCCAAAGGTCGGCGAACAAAGAAGGCAAACCTGGTTTGCTGCGCAAAGTAAAACACAAGAAGGATTTTTATCAGGTTTCCGCCCGAGTACCGGTCAAATATCTGAGGGGGCGCCTGTACATAGCACTACCGGCGATTCAGGCGAGGGCTCTACGCCTGCCAGGACTGGTCTTGGGGTGCAGGGTAGGCCTCAAGTTCCACCGTCACAAGTCCTAGAGGAAGCCGGTCCCTGCGAACCAGGCACCGGGACGCAGGCACGTGACATGCAGCTCGACAAGATGGCCGCTCGTCAGACACTGACCATTTTGGGGAGCAGGTAGATAGTGTCCAGGTGGGACTGGGGTCAACCAGGTATGTGGCCTACAACTTATCCTACACCGCAGGGCAGATATAACCTGCAACCAAAAAGACAGAGTACTCGCAGTCCCCAGCTGCCAGCCACTACTCTGTCAATGTCACCCCCACCAGCCTGTGTGGACAGATTATTTGAGAAGTTCCTCGTGTTGATGTGGTCCCCTCAGATGGGCTCCCTCCTTTGGGATGTGATCAAGGACATGCTGCCTCCAGTCCCTCCGCCAGCACCCACAGTCATTCCTCCTATGGCTCTGGTGCCTCAGGCCCCTGTGCAGCCCCAGCTGCCCACCCCAGGTCCTTGTATTCCGGATACCCTGCCTCCTACAGTTCAGGCGGCTCCGTACCAGCCTGCGGCTCCAGTCCCCACACCTCAGCCAACAGCTCCCAGCACTCCTCCACTGGCGCCAGACCAGTCGAACACCCTGGCGGACCCTGATGAGGAGGACCCCAACACACCATTGTCCGCCAAGACCTTCCATGATCAGTTTGCGGGTTTGGCTGAATACTTGGGGCTTCCAAAACCTGAGATGGAACAACTGGAGGCGGGGTCCTGGCCGAAGTCCTCACTCTACACCCCCTGACAATAACAGGGATTCCGATGCAGAAGAACGTTGCCTTGGCCAAAAAGGGGTGGCTGAAACCCCACTCAGCGCAGCCCACCAACAGGTGCCTTAATGCCAAATACAGGCAGTTGGCTGGGGATACTCTTGTCAGCACACCCTCTACCACACTCCTCAGTGATTGCCGTGGCTGCCACATACTCAAAGCCTCAGTCTTCATCGGCCACCTCAGCTCTGCTAGGCAAGGAGAAGATCTTGGAGGTGTATGGAAAGGTGGTCTACTCCAGCGCCTTGCTGCACCTTTGTCAGTCTAATGCAGATGCCATGCTTGCAGCCGTTAACCAGAGGCTATGGTGGTAAATAGCCAACTACCTTCCGGAACTTCCAGTGCACAGTCGAGCACGTTTCAAGGCGGGGCTGCCAGAAGTGAAGATGCTGGCTCAAGACATCATGTAGTCAACAGTGGCGTATATTGACACCTCAGGCTGGGCCATCTTCATCGCCACAGACATGAGGACTGCTTGGCTCCAGGCTACCAAGTTCAACCTGGATGTCCAGGAACGCATGTTGGACCTTCCATTCGAGGGTAGCGACCGCTTTCATTCCACCACCATTGAGGAACTTGATAAGAACAGTTCCCAAACTGCGAAATCCTTATTCATCCTCAAAGTCCGCTCCCAAGACCTACAGTCAAACGCACCAGCTTTCGGACAAGGGTCGGGCCTTGCGGCGGGTTACAGGGCTTCCAAGAATGACGGTCCAGACAGACTGACCAATCTCTGAGCCAACACCGTCGCAAACTGCACACAGCAGGGAATAAGGTATTCTTTCGGTCTCTTTCCTCAGCCTCGTAGGGAAAAAAGGCATGGCACTCCCCTCTGGGTCCACGTGCCTCCAGTAGGGGAAAGGGGGCGGGGGCAGGCTTGCCTTCCATGCACACAATTGGCGCGCGGTCCTCTGGAACCTCTTAGTAGTGTCCACAGGCTACCACCTACCTGTCCCTCCCTCTCCCACAGATTGGGACAGCAACTCTGTTGGCGGAAATTTGATCGCTCGTAGAGAGCCAGGCAGTGGAAGAAGGCCCAGCCTCCCAGCGGGGTATGAGCTTCTACTCCAGGATTTTCACCATACACAATAAGAACGAGGCTGGCCTGAGAGTTGTGTTGGACCTTTCCACCCTGAACCTTGCCCTTCCACTTCAAAAGTTCAATTATAAGTTACTCACCGTAGTGACTAACGTACTCTTAGTACCCTTGCCTCCATACTGCATGAGCGTCCCTTGCGAGGGGACGAGAGACAAACTTTCACCAGAAAAATCTTCTTCCCCTCTAAATCTAGAGTTGCGCGAAGGCGCAGCCCTGGGAGCATGCGCTGCCCTGACTCCGTTGCCACACCTCAGTCCCCAGAGATGCGTCGACAACAGGTTTGCCATTGCCTAATGACACCAGATTATTAGGCGGAGGATGGTGGGACGTATGGAGGAGAGGGTACTATGGAGTGCGTTGGTCACTAAGGTGAGAAACTTATAATTACTCTTACGTCCCGTCCGCTTTCCTCCATACTGCATGGGCGATTACAACTGAATGTAGCCCCAGGGTGGAGAGGAGGCCCTCCTTAAGCGAACAGGTTCCGGAGAACCGCCTTTCCAAAAGCAGCATCTGATCTGGAGCTGGCATCCACAGTAATGCTTGCAGAAACCTTAGGGAGTGGCCCGTGTGGCCGCCCTGCTTATGACATGCCAGGGGACATGGCTCTGAAAGGCAATGGCCGTTGCCTTGGCCCCGACTGCGTGGGCATGCATGTTCGCCGGAAGGGGTCTATGCTGGCCCTCGTACGCTTCCTTGATGGCCGAGACCATCCAGCGGGAGATGGAGGATTTGGAGGCATGATAGCCCGGCCTGGCGCCTCCAAAGGTGAATAGGGCACCTGACTTGCGGAAGCCCTTGGTCCTGTCCAGGTAGAATTTCAGGGCACGCCTGACATCCAGGCAGTACGGAACTCTGAGGCTCGTCCTTTGTCCTTCCTCCATTCTTTGAGGACCCAATCTCCTCATTTAAGTGAAAGGCTGATGGCACTTTAAGTAGAAATGCCAGATGGGTCCGCAGGACCATCTTATCCTTGTAAAAGGTGGTGTACGGCTCTGAGGCGACTTGGGCCTGTATCTCGCTGACCCTGCATTCCGATGTGAGGCTGACTAGCAGGGCCGTCTTGATGGTGACCAGCCTGTCCGCCGATGCCATAGGCTCAAATGGCTTGTGCTTGAGAGCGCCCAAGACTATGTTTAAATCCCACACAGGGTGTGGCTTCCTGATGGGCGGGTAGAGTCTAGCAAGCCCAGCCAAATGTCTCTGGACTATCGGGTTGGAGGAGGCGGAGAAGATCCCTTCCTCCAAATTCCTGTATGCCCCATGGCTGAGATATGTGCGGCAGGTGTCCACCTGCACTCCAGTGTTGGCGAGGTGCGCTGAGAATGACAGCATGTCGTCCAGTGAACAAGCCAGTCAATATCCTTGGAGTGCGCCCAGTGGCAGATCCTGGTCCATTTACTCTTATACTGGGCTCTGGTAGCCTTGCTTCTAGCCACTTGTATGATTTCCAGGTTGACTTCAGATAGGTTGAGGTGGCTGAGCGTCACCTGCTCAGGAACCACGCTTTGGGGGGGCGGGGTTGACGACCTTGCTCCCTGGCTGTGTCAGAAGATGTGTTGGGCCCGTCCGGAGGTGGATTGGAGGGACCGCTGAGAGGCTGAGCAGCTCCGAGAACCACAGGCTGGCTGGCCACCACAGAGCTATCAAAATGAGGTTGAGTTGGTGAGACTCCTTGAACTTTAAAAGTACTCTGTGAATCAGTGGAGTGGGCGGGAAGGCGTATGCTGACATGCTGTTCCACTGGATCCACAAGGCATTGCCCAGGGAGCCTAGGCCCTGCCCCTACCAAGAGGCGAACTGGGAGCACTTCTTGTGCTTGGTGGCAAAGAGATCCACCTGTGGGGGGCCCCAACAGTGGAAGATCTCCTCTGCAACGAGATTGTTCAGCTGCCACTGGTCGTTGTCCTCTCCCAACCTGCTGAGCCTGTCCGCTTCCAGGCTGGATTCCCCCAGAAGGTGCACTGCCGTGAGGTAGATGTCGTTCTCCAAGGCCCATTCTCCCACATGTTGATCGCCAGTCTGCACAGGGAAGGGGACCTGGTACCCCCTTGCTTGTTGATGTAGTACATACTGGTCAAGTTGTCCGTCTGGATGAGCAGAACCGTTCCCTTGAGACGTAGGAGGAAGGCTGAGCGCTAACCAGATGGCATTCAGTTCCAGCCAATTCATGGGGTAATTTTTTTTCTCTATGGGCCACGTGCCGTGGACCGAGAGGTCCTCCAGGGTGTCCCTCTAGGGAGGAGTCAGTGGTGATAGACACCTGTGCGACGGGGGGTCCAGAAGGGCTTGCCCGTTCTCAGGTTGCAGTCCTTGGGCCACCATGCGAGGTCGGAGTGGAGAGCGATTGGGATCTTGATAATTATGGCCTGAGAGCCCGTCTCCTGGTTCCATGATGCTGCAAAGTGGAGTAGAGTCGTCGTCCTCATGGGTCTTGTGTGGGGGACGGCCAACAGAACCCCCGAGGGAAAGACCCTCTCGGAGCTTGTGTCCCAGATTAGGCCCAGGACGGTCAAAGACTGCGTGGGCTCCAGCTGTGATTTCTTGATGTTGAGCGAAAAGCCCAGGTCGTGTAGCGTGTTCATCATTGCATGGGAGAAGTGGTGAACCGCTTCTTGAGATGTAGACCCAACGAGCCATATCGTCTAGGTAGGGGTATATATGGAGGCCCTGAGCCCGGAGGAGGGTTGCCACTGCATTTGAGTCTGGTAAAGACCCTGGGAGCCGAGTTGAGGCCAAAAGGGAGGACCTTGTACTGAAAATGGCAGCCCATGATCCTGAACCGGAGGAAAGAACGATGCGGTTGCCAAATCGGGACTTGCAGATGGGCGTCCTTCAGGTCCAGGGAGCACATCCAGTCTCCCCTGCCTAATGTCGCCGCAATGAAGGCTGGCATCACCATCTTAAATCTCTGGAGAGGTTGAGGGTGGAAAGGTCCAGTAAAACTCTCAGGCCAGCCTGGTTCTTTTTCTAAATGGCAAAGATCCTGGAGTAAAAGCCCAATCCTCAATGAGATGCTGGGACATCCTCCGCGGCCTGGCTCAGGACTAGTGACCAAATCTCTGCCAAAAGAGTTGCTGTACCAACTTGCGGGAGTGGAGGAGAGGCAGGGATAGTTAAACTGTACCCAGAGGAGACTACTGACAGGATCCAGGTGTCCGCAAAGTGTTGTCACCAGAAGTGTGCGTGAAGAGCAAGCCTGCCTGTTAAGCAGAATCCTGTGCAGTGCCCTTAGGGACCACTACACACAATTAAGACTACAGGTGGCAATACAAGTTTACCTTTGGTACAAGCCTGTACTAAGTTGTAGTGGTAGCAGTAGCAGAGCAGCCAGGCGTATCTCAAGAGTATATGAGCAGTAGCAGAGATTACACAAAGGGACAACATCTACTGTGACTCAAGCAAACACTGACTCAAGGTTTCAGGTAAAAAATATAAGTGCATTTATTTTTAAACCATCAGTTATAAACACAACACCTCTATTAAACTTTAAACAAAACCACACGTTAAATATCCTACAACCAACCAATTAACTTTGTACAGTATGTCTCGAGTTAAGTACCCTGTGTTGGAATGAACCGGTGTTATGGACAAAACACGATACTGCGGATACGGTTGCGATCACTTTTTGACAGTTCGGTCGACTCAATAAACGCGTATCCGTGACATGAAATGCTACCGGGGCAAAAAACACACTTAGCACTTGAGATACCCAGAGGGAGTTGGAGGCAAAAACCACAGGCAATATTTAGGTTAGGCAGACAGTATCGAGAAACACTCGGAACCAGGAGTTCAAAAGTCAAAGGGTCGGAGCCAGGGTTAAGTGATACCGGAGACCTGTTGCTGAAGATTACACCGTTAGACAGTTCACGATTCAACGCAGCCCAAGAAGTACTTTGATATTGTCAATGTTCGGAAGCAAAAGTTATAAGGAGGGAAGACGAGGAGGAGCCTTGAGGATGAAGAAAAGGGATTCACCCAATTTCCTCTAGTAGAGCACAGTACCTTATTTCAACGAGGCAGCTAGTGTCCTGGCAGTTGTTCCTGTTGGTTTCCCGCAGACCCACGAATCCTGGAGCTTTGTTGGGAAGGAGGACGTCTGAAGGGGGTCTGCACCACACAGGGAAGAACCCGGCAGCAGCGATAAGAATAAAAGGTGCGCTCCTTAAAAACAGGAGAGACTCAGCAGGTGGCTATCCGGACCACTACAGCAGTGTGCAGCGATTTCGACCACGGCGGAGATCTCTGGCTGAAGATGAGCTGGTTATCCCCACCAGGCTCAAGGGAACAAGACTCCGGACTGGATGATCTCTTAGTCGTCGAAGGGTAGATCGCTCAGGGCTTCACTGGGACGGGGTAGTTGCAGCAGCCGTCGTCCTCCGCTTCTCTTCGGTTCCTTGTAGTTCCAGAGGCGACTCTGACTTCTATCCCAAGAGACCTGCCTTTTATGCGCAAAACCCCCATTCATACAGCCTGGCTGTCAATCACGCAGCAGGGGGGTTGTCCAGCCGGGACAACCACCTCAGCCAATCTTGGCAAAGTGCGACTTGGGTTTCCTAGGATACCCTGTGCAGGGGGTGACTACACCCCTCCCTCACATTCAGCCCACCTAGACACCCAGGCGCTTTGGGGAGGGCTTCTCTGCAGAAGCCCGCCAAAAGAGGGTGAACAAAGACGGCAAACCTAGTTTGCCGCGCAAAGTAAAACACAAGAAGGACTTTAACAAAAAGAAATGGCGAATAAACCCAACCGGAGCCAAAATAAAGACGATTTGGGCAAGCGGGTTTATGTTCGAGGCTAATATAATAGCCAGGAACAGTACCACGTTTATCTAATATAATTGCGGTAGAAAAGTTAGGGTAGATACCACTGCCACCAGCCAAGTCTAAATGTTAAGAGCGAAACAATGCTCAGGGAGGTACAGACAGAAAAGGGGTACAGATTAGCCCTTTCAAGTACTCCGTGTAAGATGGGGTGTACTGGGTCTGTGGTAAAAATGAGCGAAATGGAGTCGGAGGGAAGTCTTAAAGACAACCCTGGGTTACTACACTGAGGGTACGGTGTAACCCATACAAGAACAGGGGCACCTGGATTGGTGTGCTCCAGTGCCCAAGATCACACAATGAGTAAAAACACATAGGCCAAAACACATGTAAGAGTGGAAAAAGGATGTACTCTTACCTGGTGGACAAAATAAACTCCAGAAATCCAGCAAAGCTGCTGGGGGATTCACTAGGTGGGGGAAGTTAGCCCTAGAAGGAGAATTCTCCCCAACACTGCCCCCCACTGGCGACTCGTGGACCCGTAGGGGTCTGTCAAGACTTTTTACCCTCTGAGGCGGAGGACGAAGACTGGAAAAATCCCTTGCCCCCCCTTTTTGATGCTTGTGCTGACTAGGGATTGGCGAGCGTTCTGGCTGCCTAGACCTCCGTTCCTGGAAGCCGCGGAAGCCTCCAGATGAGCAAACCTTATCCGAGCGTTGCTGAGACTGGGAGTACGCTTTGGGCTTGGTCTTTGTCAGAATGGATAAAGACTTGGCTGTCTGAAAGCTATTCTTCTTCTTGTCCAGCTCCTAGTCTGTGCTGGAGTGAAAGAGGTCACTGCCCTCGAAGGGTAGGTCTAAAATAAGTTCCTGGACATCCGGGTTGAACTTGGTTGCCCGCAGCCAGGCCATGCTTCTCATGTCCGTTGCAATACAGATGGCACATCCAGAGGTATCAATGTGTGCTAGAGTGGACTCCATGATATCCTGTGCCACAAGCTTGGCTTCGGCTAGCCTGCCTTAAAACGTGATTGGCTGTGGGCGGGAACTTCCGGGAGGAAGTCGGCAATTTCCCGCCATAACCTCTGGTTAGCGACTGCCAGCATGGCGTCTGGGTTGGCCTGTCGCAGGTGCAAGGAAGCATTGGAGTACAGCTTCTTACCGTATGCCTCCAAGGTTTTCTCCTCCTTGCCTTACAGGACCGTAGATGACGAGGACGACTGAGGCTTGGAGTACAGTGATGCTGCAGCGATCACGAAGAGTGTGGCAGAGGGTGGGAGGAGAGCAACTGTGTATCCCCCTCCATCTGCCTGTACTTGGCGTCTAGGCGGTGGTTGACTGGCTGGACAGAATTGGGTTTGAGCCACCCCTTTTTGGCGAGGGATACCACGTCGGTCTGCAGTAGAATCCCTGTTCTGGCAGAAGGGTGCCTTGTGGGGACTTCAGCGAGGACGCCCTCTGCCGTTTGTTCAACCTGGGGACGGGGGAGGCCCAGGTATTCCACCAGGCCCGCTAGACATTCGTGTAAGGCCCTGGCTGATGGTGTGTCAGGATCATCATCCTCCTCATCAGTATCCGTGGGATCAGGGGAGGAGGTGTATCCGAAGGCTGGGGCACAGGGAGCACCGCCGGATGCTGAGGAGGAGGCTGGTATGGAACCGCCTGCAGAGTAGGTTGAGGAGCTGGAGGAGGTGGCTGCACCGGGGCCAGAGGTGTCGGCGGAGGCATCTGTGCTGCAGCTAGCATAGCATGAAGGATTTCCCTGACTGCGTCCTTGATGATGGCCCCCATATCTGGAGACTTCATGAGGCCGAGGAACCTCTCAAAGATCCAGTCCTTGCTGGCCAAAGAGGAGGAGGAGGAGGAGGGGGAGGGCACTGAAAGGGTTACTAGAGGCAACTGAGGCTGCTGCCGATCCTGTACATACGGACGCAAGGGAAAACAGCCTTGCGCATAAGAAGGGTAGGCCGTAGGCCATGTACCTGGTTGATGCCAGTCCCACCTCGATACTCGTTCTTTGCCGAAGTCCTGCATAGGCGTAGAATGGGTGTCCTTATCCGGCACGTCGGCCATTTTGTTGAGCTGCCTACCACGTGGCTGCGACGTGTTGCTTGGCTCACTGGGGCCGGCCTCTGCCAAGTCTCTTATGTGTGAGGCGCGCAACTTGCCCCCCGCCTCGGTCAACGTGCCCGGTAGGTTTACCAACCTCGACCCGGGGGTCGTTAGAGCTCTGTTCAGGCGCCCCCTCGGATGTACTGCTGGTATAAGGACTTAGCCCCTTGGCGTGAGCCCGGTAGCAGAACCTAGCGGCCCCTCGATCGTGGTACCAGGAAGATCCACAGACCCCTCAGCCCGAAGGCCGGTAGCTGTGGCAGCCTCTTTGCGTGTGTTGTGTAAGGACTTGATCGGTCCCTCCCGCGCAGGAGAGTCCCTGGGGAAGGAGTCTCCCTTGAGGGGTGCAAATGAAAATATAGGCCCTGTCTCAGGCCTGGATCAATGTTTCACGAAGTTCTTGAGATCCTCAGGAGACTGGAAGAGCTCCCTCCACCTGGCTAGTCTGTTCTTCTGTGCTTTCGAGGACAGTGAGCTGCACACCGAACAGCGTTGCCAGCCGTGGCTGGCGTTGGGGAGAATTCTCTGTAAGGCTAATTTCCCAAACCTAGTGAGTCCCCCAGCAGCTTTGCTGGATTTTTGGGGTTTATTTTT
The DNA here is from genome assembly GCF_040938575.1 of Ambystoma mexicanum. Classification (NCBI taxonomy): domain Eukaryota; kingdom Metazoa; phylum Chordata; class Amphibia; order Caudata; family Ambystomatidae; genus Ambystoma; species Ambystoma mexicanum. The sequence goes on along the minus strand of NC_090924.1, from coordinate 674,246,441 downwards.
TTCTCTCCTGCTAAGAGTGAGATTCTTTTGCTCCCACGCTTAGGCATGATTTGAGGTGTTCCTTTAACTTTCCATGTGTTTTATGGGCTATGGGGTCTTTTACTCCATAGGGTCTCATGTGTTTTTTTGATGTGGGTTACACAGCACCCTCCGTGCCGTAACCCAGGGGTGTCGTAGTGACCCCCCAACATAGACTCCATACCCTGGGACTGACTACTGTCTCCCAGGGCATGTAAAGTCACCATTGGCATTACTAGTCCCAAATTATGAACAGAAACCAGTACAAACCATCATATTGTGGACGTACTGGTCGGGGCAATTCGATTGCCCCGGGGTCTGTTGTTCGAAGGGGCACGTCTCCGTCCCCTCTGATTGAGTTTTGGCTGGTGGCAGTGGATACTACTTTTTATATCCGACCGCGAATATATCTCTATGGGATTGTCCCATTGTTTGAGGCTACCAACTTTAATTATTTAATTCTTATAGCCTCGATCATACCGCCGGTTTATTTATTTAATATTAATTCACCGGTTGGTGTTTTTTGCCAGAACTCGATTCTAAAATGGCGTTTGTGTTCTCTTCTGTGACTCCAACCCAAGTCGAGCCCTTTGTTCCACTTTTTGGCGGGCTTCTCCACAGAAGCCTCCAAAAGTGGTGCCACTCTGTCTGGCTACCACAGCGGGTATGGGAGGGGGTTTTAGGCACCCTGGACTGAGTTACCTTGGTAACTCAAGTCACACTCTTGTGTGATTGGCCGAAGTGGTGAGCCGGCCGGCTCACCACTTAGCATGTTGGATTGACAGCTAGGCTGAGTGAATGGGGGTGTGCTGCATAAAAGCAGGGCTTTGGGGACTTGAACTTCAGAAGTCGCCACAGGACCTAAGAATCTGAGGAGGGAGAAGCTGAGCCGACCTGCAACGACGATACCACCGGTGGAGCCCTGCTGAACAGTCTCACCACTTTTCCCGACGACAGAGGAGATCTCCAGTCTGGAGAGTCTTCTTCCTTTGACTGGTGGGGCTAACCAGTTTTGCCTTCTTTTCACCTTCCTGGAGCATCTTGTGGCCGCCTTGCCTGTGCCAAGCAACCCGGCAACCAGAATACCGCGGTTTACCATTCCCACGAAGAGAAGGGGTAGTGCCTTTTTAACCGGAGAACTCTGCGGCTGGTTTCTTCCCTGGCAGTGCACCGACCTTCATCTTTCCTCCACGGCAAGACCTCTTCTTCCTCTGGACGAAACACCGACCTGCACCTGCTGCCAGGAACAACTGCCCCCGCTGGAGCTTCCTTCACACTTAAGGTACTGTGTCCCGCCTGGCTTCCCTTGCGACAGATCGTTCGGGGTGACAGTAAAGCCTCGACTTTCTAACCTGGGCTGGCCTGGGGCAACCTAGCTAACGTTTCCTGACTTTAATTTCATCCTTTTTGTGCGAACTATCTACAAAGACTCTTTGGGCATAATCCCCTGGTGAACCTGGACCCCTTCTGCTTGCTCTCTCCAAGAGTGGGCCTTGCAACTGACTTCCTTGCTCTCCAGTAGAACTCTGCCTATCCTGCCTTACTGTGGTTCTTTGAAAAAGTATCGACTTGTAGGCTTCTTTAACTCTGACTTTTTCCCCTCCCTTTCTTTACAACTTATTAGAGTGCCATCTTATGTTAAGCGCTCACCTCTGTCTGAAAATAAGTGGTGTTTCTCACTAAGTCTTGTATAATAAGTGAATAGGGTTGTGTATATATATATATATAATAGTGACTGTGTGTTGAATTTACTTACCTCGTTTTTGCTAGTGTAAATCACAAGTGTTTTTACATAAATAATGATATACTTTTACACCAAAGCTCTGGTCAGTGTTTGTGCTACTGTGTCTCTGTACCTATTGTGTATACTCTGCCTACTGCCTAACTCTTCTTGAGGGAAGTCTGACTGCTCAGCCACAGCTACCAAGTGAATCTGTGTGGTACAGACTGCTACCAAGTGGGTTTACTGCCAAACACCTGTAGTCTTAAATCTCTTGCAGTGGTCCCTAAGGGAACTGCACAGGTTTCTGCCTAACAGCTGGGCAAAGGCAACCTAGGCAGAGGGGATGGGGGTCTGAAGTTGGGAAGAGCCCGTTACAGGATGGGCACCTGCTGAACCCTGTCGAAGTCGACATGAGCCAGGGAGGAGCTGTGGCATCTGAGGACCCACTACCTATTGAAAGAAAAAGGCAAAAGAAGAAATAGTGGAAGAATCTGCGTGTGGAATTACATGGCGGAAGCCAAAACCAGGAGCGCTGGTGAATTCGGCCCGTTCCTGTTGACGCGGAAAAGGGGACTGAGGGGTGGCGCCAGAGAGCAGAGTCAGGGCAGCGCATGATCCCAGGGCTGCGTCTCCGCCCACCTAGATTTGAAGGGGAAGAAGATTTTTCTGGTGAAAAAGGTTCCGTCTCCAGTCCCTCGCGAGGGACGCTCATGCAGTATAGAGGAAAGGGGACGGGACGTACGAGTAAGATGGTTACCCCAGTGCTTATTGCAGAGACACTGTGCAAGAGAGACCAGATGTGCTCCCTGGATCTGAAGGACGCTCCCTTACACGTCCCGGTTTGGCAGCCCCATCAGTCCTTCCTGCTTTTCAGGATCATGGGCTTCCGTTTCCAATACAAGATTCTATCCTTTGGCCTCATTTCAGCCCTGAGGGTCTTTACCAGGCTTATGAATGCAGTGGCAGTCCTTCTCAGGGCCCAGGGTCACCATGTCTACCCATACGTAGACGACTGGCTCGTCAGGGTGAGATCCCCGGAGGCGGTCCAGAATACCTCCTCCGCCTTCATGAACATGCTACACGACTTGGGATTCTCCATCCATCTCAAGAAATCTCCTCTGGAGCCGACGCAATGTCTAACGTTCCTGGGCCTTATGTGGGATACAAGAGTTTTTTTTTTCCCTCGGAGGATAAGATCACGGCCATCAAAAGGGCCCCAAGTATTTTTCTCAGCAGAGACGTCACCGCAGCATGATGGTACCAGCACCTCCTGCGTATCATGGCGGCATGTCTTCCGGCGGTGCCAGACACAAGATTCAAGATGAGATTACAGCTACAGTTCGCAGCCTCATGGAATCAGGAACCTGGGTTCTCAGGCAGATCACGTCCTCATTCCTCCCCTCCTACACCAGGACTGTTATGCAGAATCCTATGCAGTTCCCTTAGGGAGCACTACGGAAGATTAGGACTACAGGTATATGCAATAAATCCCCTTTGGTATCAGTCTGTACCACACAGATTTAGTTGGTAGCTGTGGCTGAGCAGCCAGACTTATCTCAAGAGGGAGATGAGCAGTGTTCAGGGTTTACACAATAGGACTACAATACTATGGAACAAGGAAACACTGACCAAAGTGTTGTATCAAAAATAATATATATTTATTTTACACACTTTTAACTCCACAAACAAATCACTATCATTAAAGCAAGTTAAAACAGTCAAAAGTATATACAACTCCCTAATTAAATTGTAGGCAAGTTTGAGCAAGAGTGAAATGCAGTGTAAACCAAGCAGAAATGGCACTATGACAATTTCTTCAGAGGGAGGGAAAGGTTAAGTTATACAGGGTTAGACTTCTAAACACAACAGCAATACTTCCTAATTGGATTGTGAACAGGTTAGGCAAGGTAGTACTTTAGCATAAGCAATACTTAGGTGAAAAAATGGCACTTCAACAATGTATAAAGGGGAAGGAAAAGGTGGTTATAAGAGTTTAGGTGAACCATCACATTTCTTGATGAAAAGCAATCTAGAGAAGGCAGTTGTAACAGATTTAGCCAGAGTCAATAGGCCTGTGCCAGAGTCAGTAGTACAAGGCAAAGTACCCTGGAATCAAACGGTTCTAGTAGCTGCAGTCAATTCTTTGTTTAACGGTTCAAGAAGGAGGGTGCAGAAAGTCAAAAGACAATGTTAGACCAGAACTTAAGTAAAGGATTTAAAACACCTTTTTACAGTACCCAACGAAACAGGAGGCCTGGCGGAACAATGTACCTTAAAAGTGGATGAGGCTCCTGCGGTGGTGGTAGTTCCTGGCAGTTCTGCAGTTCGGGAGATCCAGCAGAGGAAGAGAGGCTCTCTTTTTGGAGGAAGGTTCGAGTCACTGCACTGCCCAGGGATGAAACCAGCCGCGGTTATGCCAAAACGGAATAAAAGGTACGCTCCTTTAAATCGCGGTCGTAGTGGACGGGTGCCTGGCAATTCGGTCTCCTAGTGCTTGGCACTGGCGATTCTACCAAGGCAGGTCCTGGAAGGCGATTGGCAAACTGGTTGGCCCCACCAGCTCAAGTGAAGAAGGCTCTTGCAGGCGAAGATCTTCTCTTGTCGTTGGTGATAAGTGGTGAGGATCTGCAGCAGGGCTTCCCCAGTGATTCAGTCATTGCAGATGTCTTCGGCTTCTCTCCTCTTCGGGTTTCTTAGGTCCAGTGGCGACGTCTTGTCCTCCAGTCCTCAGATCCCTGCTTTTATGCAGAAAAAAACCCATTCATACAGCCTAGCTGTCACTCAGGCAGTGGGGTGGCTATCCTGGCGGGATAACCCCCCAGCCTATCATGGCAGAGAGCGAATTGGGTTGCCTAGGTAACCCTGTCCAGGGTGCCTACTCCCCCTCCCACACATCCTGTCTACCCCAGACTCAGTTGCGTCAAAAGGAGGGCTTCTGTGCAGAAGCCCGCCAAAAGAACAAACAAAGGATCCCCGACCTGGGCTTGGATTACTGAGCGAGACCCGAAAAAGGAATATTAAAACAGATCTGGCACAAAAAAAACACAGTTAATATTAAAATAAACCAGCGTTATGTTAGAGGCTGTCAGTAAAAGTGGTAGCTTCGAACAATGGGAAAATCCCATAGGAAAATATTTGCCATCGACTATTAATGATAGTAACCACTTCCACCAGCCAGAAACTTTGGAGAGAGGGACTAGACAGTACCCTCTCGAAAATGAACACCAAGGAAAAACTATTAACCCTTTTCAGTACCTCCATAGTAAGATGGTTTGTTCTGGTTTTGTTCAGAACTATTGACTAGTAAAGTCAATGGTAACTTTACATGCCCTGGGGGACAGTAGTCCATCCCAGGGTATGGAGTCTATGTTTAGGGGTCACTATGACACCCTTGTGTTACTGCACTGAGGGTGCTGTGTAACACACATGTAAAAAGATACCTATGAGGGTGAGAAACGCCATAGACCATAAGCACAAAAAATAGCCTAAAACACACAGCAGCAATATGTCTAAGAATGGGAAAAAGAACCTCACTCTTAGCAGGAGAAAGAAATAAACCCTTCAAATCCAGCAAAGCTGCTGGGGGACTCTATAGGTAAGGGAAATTAGCCTTTTTAGAGAATTCCTCCCAACAAGGACCTAGTTTGGTGCACGGATTGCATTTTACAGGATGGGCAGGCCCTTTCCGACGACCAGCACTGCAGGTAACCATCACCACGGATTCATCCCTGGAGGGCTGGGGAGCTACACTGGACAACCACAGCATCCAGAGTCTGGTCCTGTTGGGGAGAATTCTCATATATGGCTAATTTCCCTTACCTTGTGAGTCCCTCAGCAGCTTTGCTGGATTTCTTCCCACTGACTCAATTTTTCTGGGGCTGACTACTGTCCCCCAGAAACAGGTAAAGTTGCCATTTACTTTAAGTAGTCACTTAAACTACAGACCCAGTACACCCCATCTTACATGGAGTAATGGAAAGGGGTAACTTTGACCCCTTTTTGTCTGTACCTCCTGGAGCCTTGTTTTGCTCCCTTAACACTAAGACTTGGATGGTGGCAGTGGTGTCTACCCTAACTTTTCTACCACGATTATAGTATAAACGTCGTACTGTTTTAGGCTATTGTATTGGCCTCGAACATAAACCTGCTTGACCCAACACATTTTATTTTGTCTCCGGTCGGGTTTAGTCGCCATTTCTTTTTGTTAACATCCTTCTTGTGTTTTATTTTCCGCGGCAAACCAGGTTTGCCTTCTTTGTTTGGCGGGCTTCTGCGAAGAAGTCCTCCTTTGGCGTCTAGGTGGGCAGAATGTGAGGGAGGGGTTTAGTCACACCCTGCACAGGGTCCCCTTGGAGACTGAAGTCGCACTTTGTCTTGATTGGCTGAAGTGGTTGTCCGGGCCGGACAACCCCCCTGCTGAGTGATTGACAGCCAGGCTGTGTGAATGGGGGATTTTGGCATAAAAGGCAGGACTCTTGAGCTGGAAGTCAGTCGCCACTGGAACTGCAAAGAACCGAAGAGAAGCGAAGAAGACATCCCGGTGAAGCCCTGCTGCAATCCTGAGCTATCTACCCTTCAACGACAAGAGAAGATCCAGTCAGGAGTCTTCTTCCCTTGAGCCTGGTGGATCAACCAGCTCACCTTCCACAGGCAGAGTATCCTCTTCTTGGTCGAAATCGCTGCACACAGCTATAGTGGTCCGGATAGCCATCTGAGAGCCTCTCCTGTTTTTAAAGGAGCGCACCTTTTATTCACCGTTGCTTTTGCTGTTGCTGGCTTCATCCCTGGGTAGTGCAGATCGCTCCAGACGTCCTCCTTGTCCCCATGACTGAAGCTTCAGGAACCGTGAGGCTGCAGGAACTACCAGGAACTGCCGTGGCACCAGCTCTTCTTCATACGAATAAGGTACTGTGTCCAACTTTGCGGAACTAGGGTCAACCCTTTTACCCTCACAAAAGGCTTGTCCTTATCTTCTTCCCTCTTCTAACTTTTGCTTCCCTTTTGACAATATCTAAGTACTCCTGGCAATCTCAAATCGTGAACTGTTATAACCTTGTGATCCTCGACAACAGGACCCCTGCCCCATTGACACTGGCGCAGGCCTATTGACTTTTATCTACGTTTTAGAAAGTGTCTCTTGATTCTATCTGCCTTGACAAAAGTATTGCCTATGATTTTTATCCCCAACTCTCTTGTGTTAATTCATGTGCTAAGTGTGTTTGACTACGGTAGCATTTCTGTTTGCTTGTACGCTTCTCTTTCGTAAGACCGAACTGTCATTATTGTCAAAAAGTGATCACGTGATAACCCCCGGTAACGTCTTTGTTTCACAACACTGGTCTGTCAAAACCAAAGGTAATTACCTTGAATTGTTCTGCACAAGGGGAATTGGTTGTGTGTAGTGTGGTTTTAATTTAATAGAAGTGAAGTGTTGTGTGAACAGATGGTCTAAAAATAAATGTACTTTTACTTTTTAACCAGAAACCTTGAGTCAGTGTTTGCTTGAGTCACAGTAATTTAGTCCTTTCTGTAATCTCTACTACTGCTCATTTGCTCTTGAGATGAGTCTGGCTGCTCCGCTACTGCTACCACTCTGTGTAGTACAGGCTTGTACCAAAGGTGAAATTGTACTACCACCTGTAGTCTTAATCTTGTGTAGTGGTCCCTAAGGGCACTGCCCAGTATTCTGCCTAACAACCCAGCAGCAGGTGAATGGGTGGTCTGTCCGAGAGGCTGAGCACCCTCGGATAACCACGGTCTCGCGGGCCACCAAGGAGCCGTCAGGATGATGCTGAGGTGACTAGCTTCCTTTATCTTGCGGAGAACCCTGGGGGATCAGTGGTCCACAGGGGTGGTGGTGGTGGTGGTGGGGCATAGATTGTCATGCCTTCCCATTGAATCTGCAAACCGTTGCCCAGGTAGACTGGGCCCCGTCCCTGCCAACGCACGTATCCAATGCACTTCCTGTGCTTCCAGGAGGCACATAGATACACCCGAGGATGGCCCATGTGCTGAAGACCACTTGCAGCACCTTGTCGTTCAATTGCCACTCGGAATTGTCCGCTCCCAGTCTGCTGGATATGTCCGCTTCCAAGTTGGCCTCCCCCGGGAGGTGGACGGCCGTGAGGTAGATGTTGTTTTCCATTGCCCATTCCCACATTCTGACCGCTAGGTTGCACAGCGGAGGGGACCTGGTACCCCCCTGCTTGTTGACATAGTACATGCTGGTGGAGTTGTCGGTCTGAATAAGGACGGTCTTGCCCCCAATGAGCGGAAGGAAAGCTCTGAGGGTTGGCTAGATGGCCCTGAGCTCCAGCCAGTTGATATGCGACTCCTGCCCCTGCCTGGTCCAGACTCTGGACGCTGTGGCTCCCCAGCCCTCGTGGGAGGAATCCGTAGTGATGGTGACCTGTGGGGGAGCTGCCAGAAGGGATGGCCCATCCGCAGGTTGCAGTCCCTGGACCACCATGTGAGGTCCGTGTGGAGAAAAGGTGGTATGCTGACCAGCTCCGCTTGGGGGCCATTCTCCCGATTACATGATGCTGCGAAGTGCAGCTGTAATCTCTTCATTCTGAGTCTTGTGTATGTGTGTGGGGCATGGCCAGAAGGACCGCTGCCATGATACCCAGTCAGTGTTGGTACCACCAAGCCGGGGTCACTGCCCTGGTAAGGATGTGCGCCAGGGCCCACTTGATGGCCGTAATCTTGTCCTCCGAGGGAAGTACCTTCTCGGAGCACGTGTCCCAGATGAGGCCCAGGAAAGGGGAGGCTCTGCGTCGGCTGCAACTGAGACTACTTGAGTTGATGTTAAACCCCAGGTTTTTCATAAGCGCAGAGGAAGTTCTGATAAATCCCTCCGGGGATCTCGCCCTGACGAGCCAGTCGTCCAGGTTCAGGGAGACATGGTGGCCCTGGGCCCTAAGGGGGACTACCACTGCATTGATGAGTTTGATGAACCCTCTGGGGCCAACACACTTGAGTTGAGGCCAAAGGGTAGCACCTTCTACTGGAAATGACAGCCCATGATCCTGAAGCTTAGGAATGAGCGATGTGGCTGCCAAATCGGGGTATCTAAGTAGGCATCCTTCAGATCCAGAGTGCATAGCCAGTCTTCCCGTTTAGTGTGTCTGCAATGAGCGCTGGCGTAACCATCTAGCATTTCTGAAGAGGTAGGGAGAGGTTGAGGGTGGATAGGTCCAACACAACTCTCGGGCCAGCCTGGTTCTTGTTTTGTATGGCGAAAATCCTGCCACCCACTGAAGACACGTGGGACCCTAAGGGACGTGCCATGCCTTTTTTCCTTCTGAAGCTGCAGCTGAGGAGGGGGACTGGAAGAAGCCCTTGCTCTTCCCCCCCCTAACACCCCTCTTTTAGTTGCTTGCGTTCGGGTTGTCTAGACCTCTATTCTTGGAATCCCCAGAACACGCAGAATGCCCGCCCCTTGTCAGAGCATTGATGCGACTGGTTGTACGCCTTGGGCGTGGCCTTCGTCAGGATAAATAAAGATTTCTCAGTTTGCAATCTGTTCTTCTTTTTATCGAATTCCTAGTTAGTGGTAGAGTGAAAAAGGTCACTACCCTCGAACAGAAGGTCTAATATGCGATACTGGACGTCTGGGTTAAACTTAGTAGCTCAAAGCTAGGCCGTCCTCATGTCCATGGCGATGCAGATGGCTCGGCCAGAGGTATCGATGTGGGTCAACGGGGACTCCATGTGTCCTGCGCTACCAACCTGGCTTCTCCTAGACCCGCTTTGAAGTGTGCCTGGCTCTGCACTAGAATTTCTGGAAGGAAGTCTATTTCCTGCCAAAGCCTCTGGTTAGCGGCTGCTAGCATGGCATCCGCGTTGTATTGACGCCGGTGCAGGGAGGTGTTGGAGTACAGCTTCTTCCCATACGCCTTCAAGATCATCTCCTCCTTGACTAACAGCGCTGAGGACGAGGAGGCAGCATGCGACTGGGGCTCAGAGTGACGCTGCAGCGATCTCTGAGTGCGGTTGCGGGTGCGCCAACAACAAGAGTTTATCCCCTCCATCTGTCTATGCTTGGCATCGAGGAGCCGATTGACAGGTTAGGCTGAGTGTGGCTTGAGCCACCCCTTCTTAGCCAGTGCCACAATGTCCTTCTGCATCAGGATACCCGCTTTGGAAGGGGGTCTTTGGGTGAGGAATTCTACCAAATCCCCTCCTCGGACTGCTCTACCTGTGGTTGAGTAAGGCCCATATATTCTCCCAAACCTGTAAACCTGTCGTGGAAGGCCTTTGCAGACGACTGCTTATCAGGGTCCTCCTCCTCGTCTGTGTCCACCAGAGTGTCAGACTGGTCTGGAGCAGGTGGAGGGGTGCTGGGTGCAGTGGGCTACGCCATGGAACCGGAGGCTGGGGCAGGATCTCTATTTGACAAACTTAAAGTTCTCTAGAGGCAACCCATCAATGGGCTCCCTCCACCTTGCTAGCCTCTTCAGGGCACGTGGAGTTTGAGAGTTGTACAACCTTCCCAGCCGTGGTCAGGGCCAAGGCAGCGGAGGCAAAGAGCGTGGGGGTCAGACGTAGGAAAGAGCCCTTCGCAGGTTGGACACCTGTAGAAGCCCGCTGAAGTTGACATGTGCCGGGGAGGAGTGTGGCATCGGAGGACCAAGTACCTGGATGACCTATAAAGACAAAAAGCTATAAGAAGAATCCATGGAAGAGCGTGTGGAATTACATGGCCGGGCCAAACCCAGAAGCGCTGGTGAAATCGATCTGTTCCCATTGACGCGGAAATGGGGACTGAGTGGTGCCGCCGGTGGGTGGAGTCAGGGTATCGCATGCTCCCAGGGCCACACACCCACATGCCTCTAAATTTAAAGGTGAAGGTTTTTCTGGTGAAAAAGGTTCCATCTCCCGTCCCTAGGAAGGGAGCCCATGCAGTATGGCGGAAAGTACAAAGTGAGTGAAAACCCAGCGGAGTGCAGCAGAATGCTGTGCTACACTTGCAAAAGTCAGGCTAGGCTTGTCAGACAACAGCAAAAAGTTGCGTGGTTCACAACTAGAAGGAAAATTACACATAAATGGAAATCTTTGCTAACAGCAGCCTCCTTGTATTCTAAACCATTGTCTTTGTCGTCCTCTGTGGGGTCTGCCTCCAGTTAGTTGTCTGTCCAAAGAGGACAAAGGCCTTGTCATTCGGCAAGCGTTGCTACCACAACTCTGGGTTGCATTTGCAGAAGGTCAACGCCGACACCCTCCTAGCCGTGGCGAACCAGAAGCTGTTGCTTGAGCTTGGGGAGTTTCCTGCCTGTCCTCCCTCTGGAGAGGCAAGCCACCTTTAAGGCCAGCCTGGCGGGCGCCTGGGCATTTGCGCAGGACCTCATGGAGTTTACAGTCTCCCACATTGATGGAGCCAGCAAGGGGCTGTGCCTGGGGGTCGAGATGAGGAAGGCATGAACGCACGCCACTAAAATCTCCTCTGATGTGCAAGAGAGAATCCTGGATCTTCCTTTGAGGGGTCAGATTTTTTTTTCTTTAGTCTACCAATGACAAGTCGACAAATCAGAAACCTATGAACAGAAAGCCAAGTTCTTGGTCATCCTGACTAAACCAGGTTAGAGGTCCTTCCTCAGTCTCAGGGCAGGACCGACTTTAAACCCAGCACTGCAAGGGGTTTCGAGACCTTGGTGCAGAGGCCTGACAGGTCGCCCAGTGACCACAGGAGGTAGCAGCAGATGACTTTGCCCCGCTCGTGCCTCAGCACCAAAAAGCAGTGATGTAACTGTCGGGGAACACAGCTCACCTCTAGGGGGCAGTCTGGCTCTCTTTAAGGAGTGTGGGAAGCATTGTTTCATGAGTCCTTGGATACTTTCTATAGTGTCCACAGGCTTAAGTCTTCCTCTTCGTTTTCCTCTACCCTCCTCTCCTCCTTTGCTTCTGATGGGGTCCTTGGCACTTTTACGGGAGAGCCTATCTCTTCTAGAGATGCAAACAGTGGAGCTGGTTCCTCAGTCAGACAGAGGCTCAGGCTTTTAATTGGGTGTTTTTGCGGTACCCAAGAACAACCAGGCTGGCCTTTGGGTGGTCCTGGACTGGTCATTTCTCTACCTGTCTTTACCGCTCGAACACTTGAAGATAACTCCAGCGCACATAGGAGAGTCGCTATGCGCACGGGACTGGATGTGTTCTCTAGACCTCAAGGATGCATACCTTCATGTCCCCCTTTACCAGCCCCATGGGAAATTTCTGTGATTCACGATTGTCGTACTACTTCCAGTACAGGGTGCTGCCTTTCGGCCTCAATTCGGCTCCTCATGTGTTCACGAAGTTGATGAATTTTGTTTTTGGTCTCATTTGCCTGGCAGGCAGTCACTTATACACATATCTGGACGACTGACTGGTCAGGGCAAGCTCACCCGAGGGAGCAGTGCCCTCCTGCCAACAGCTTGGGGATGTTATTTACCAGCTGGACTTTTCCCCTCAACCGGCAGAGGTAGCAGCTGACTCCCACCCAGGATTTACTGTTCTGTGGAGTGCGCTGCGACACGGCTGTGCAGTGCTGCTTCCCCATGCCAGAGAGGCTCCTTTCCCTCTGCAAGGCAGTAGGGCCCTTTATCGCTAACTCAACCAGCTCGACATGGTGATTGCAGCCCCTTCTGGGATTGATGTCATCTTGCATGCTCACGGCCCAGCTTGCCCGCCTCAAGATTTGGTGCCTTCAGATCCACCTGGCATCCAATTGGGACCAGGAAATGGTGTCACAGTTGTACAGGATCCCAATTCTCCTCCTCCCGGATCTATGCTGGTGGCTGATGGACTGCAATGGGAGTCCCCTTTACCCAGCCGCAGCCCACTCTGGTGGTGAGGACTTCCTCGCTTTCGAGCTGGGGCTTAGGGCTACTCTCCAAGCCTACTCCATTCATGGCGCCTAGTTCAGGGTGGAAGCCCTCCTGCATATCAATCTGCTTGAACTAAGGGTGGTGGACTTGGCCCTCAAGACGTTTCTGCCTCATCAGGTACTCGGCGGTTCTGATCAGAACCCACAACTCCACTACAATGTTTTACCTGAAAAAGCAGGGTAGCACCTGTTCCTCCCCGCCCCCCGAACCCCTTTCCTGTTCAAGGAGGCAGTGGCAATCTGGGAATGGGCCCTTAAGGATGAAATTTGGATATCCTCAGTGGATCTCCCGGGGGCAGCAATGCGGAAGCAGACCAGCTCTGCCACTTGAGGTTCAACACCTACGGTTAAGAGTTACACTAACTCCTTGTTGCCCCTGTTCCAGAGATGGGGTTTTCCGGATCTGGGTTTATTTGCATCGTCTCTGAATTCCAAGTACCCTCTGTTTGTGTCCTGGGCAGGCCAGGGCCAGGGATCTCTGGGGGGACGGTTTCCAGCTCTGCTGGCACGGCTGCAGGTGCTATGGGTTTCCTTCACCATTGCTCCAGCAGACCCTCTGCAAGTTTCAGGCATCTGTGGGCTGCAGCCTCATCCTGATTGCTCTGCAGTGGCCGTCAAGGGTGTGTTTCACAGATCTATTGCACTTGTGCTCCCAGGTACTGATCCATCTTCAGATTCCCAGCAGGGGCTTCCTGACGCAGCAGGGCGGGGCAGTGGAGCTCCCCGACCCCGGTCAGGCAGGCCCTATCGGCCTAGTTCCTGACCAGCTGAGACTGTTGTGCTCAGTTCCCTGAGGGCAACTTTGACATCATTCGGGAGGCCAGAAGCCAGTCTACGAGGGCTCAGTGCAATAGTAAGTGGACAGGATGTTGCCACTGGGCTTGACACAAGGAGCTAGAGACCCCCTTACCTGCACCCTGGACGACATGCCGGCTTTTTCTGCACATCTGGCTTGTTCCTGCGTTCGGGTCGACGCCTGCTGCACCTATCTGGCGGTCATTTTGACCTACAAGAATTCCCCAGTGCACATTTTTCAGACACCAACCTGGTGGTTAAGCCCCACCTTAAGGGGTTGTCCAGGTTCTTCCTCCTGTTTGGGACCTTATTGCGGTTCTTGCTGCCTTGCACCGCAAGCCTTTTGAGCCGAAAGCGTTGGTGTTCATCAGGCTGGTGACACTGAAGACAGTATTGTTGGTGTTGCTCACTTCGGCACGCAGTGTCAGCGAGCTGCAGGCTTTGTCATCATGCAAGCCCTTCACCACAGTTCATAATGACAAGGTCATCTTGCGCACTCATCCTAACTTTTTGATTAAGGTAGTCACTCCATTCCTTTTGAATCGGGAGATCTGCCTGCTGGTGTTTTTCCCGATCCCGCAGTCGGATGCCCAAATGGCTTTGCATTCCTTGGACCTCAAAAGAGTCCTCAAGTTCTACCTCTCTTGGACAAAGTCCTTCAGGTGGTCTGGGGCATTGTTCATTGTGTTTGGGGGCATGTCTCACAGTTCCCAGGCTTCCAAATCTTCTTTCGCCTGTTGTATTGTCCAGGCCATTTCCAAGGCGTATACAGCCATGGACAAACGGGTTCCTGAGGGGATTCCTGCCCATGCAGTCATGCTAAGGCCATGGCTGTTTCATTTCAGAGACATGCTTCTTGGGCCAAACCGTCCACGTTCGGTAACCACTATTCCCTGTATACCAACACCAGGCAAGATGCAGAGTTCGGTCAGGCATTTCTGAAGTACCTATTTGCTTGGTCCTTTCATATGAAGCAGTTTGTGTCAGCTCCACCCTATGGTCTTGTTTGGTGGAATCGCCCACAAGGATGGAGGAAAGGGGAGTGTGTGACAAATGAGTAATAGTTACTCAATGTAGTGACTAGAGAACTCGTAGTCCTTAGTCTCCTTTCCTCCATACTTCCCACCCACTTACCAAGGGCTAAAGTATTCCGTATAGCCAAGTGTTAAAGCGTCAGATGTGTTAAAAAAGGGGGACTGAGGTGAGGCGCCGGCGGAAGGGGCCTAGAGCTTTTGAGGGGGTGGCCATCCTGCGCCCCAAGCGCTATGCTAAATTTAAAGAGGAAGCACATATGTTCGCTGCCAAAGTTCCGATACCGTCCCCATGTTGGAGGATGCCCACAAGGATGGAAGAAGGGGACAAAGGACTAGGAGTACTCTGGTCACTACAGTGAGCAACTTTAATTATTCCGTTGTACAACCGATACTGCTGCTGCTCAACTGCACTTTTAACTAAACCATTTTAATTGTTATGATGAAATATTGCATTAAGTTGAGTGTTCCAGAAGTGTAGAGAAATGGTCAACCCTGACGAACCCATTTAAATATCATGAATGTTTACTATTGAAAATGAAAGTATGAAAATGGACTATTACAAGTTTGAAGACCAGAAATGATTGGTGCTCTATTTTAAATAGTAAAAGAAATGCAAGTAGAAGCTAGCTCCATTTTATTTCTGAATGACTTGAAATGGTTTTGTTTTGCATTGCTATCCATTGTCTAAAAACTTTATATTTATTACAGGAAGTAAAACCGAATTTAACGGAAAGAATTCAAGACTACGATGTGTCTCTTGATAAAGCACTTGATGAACTCATGGATGGTGACATTATAGTGTTCCAGAAGTGCGTATACTTACAAATGGCTTGCTCGGTTTCAGTACAAGTCTAATGTTGCATTTAAGTATTTATTGAATTGTTAAGGTTACCATAAGCTTGCAAATTTAAAAAACATATGACCTGTTAACATAAAGCGTATGGACATCAGTGATCTGCCTAGAACACGTATTCTGGGCACTGCACCCTGCCTTTCTATTTCATCCTGTCCTTTTATCTTCAATTATGGTGAATTTGGTGTTTTCTCCTTAAAGTGTTCTATTTTGCCCTTTGAAAGCATACTCTCTATGCTTCAAAAGTAGGAAACTATGCTCTTAAAAATCCGGGGCAGCTCACTGGTCATGCTCTGATTCGCTTTGTTGTCTTTGCCTACTACTAATATGTTGAATATGTATGTAATGTTTGTAATCGGGAACAAACTGTACACAGAACTTTGTAATCTGTCTCAGCGAAGGAGATTGACAAGGAGAAATAGTATTTTTATTTAGACTACATATTGGACTTCGTTTTTTCATTACACCCTAATAAGGAGACCCTATTCCAGATGCAGTTCTCAATGCAATGGGTTGGTAGTTCCCAACATTAAGGGTCTCATTAAGAGTTTGGTGGTATGTTGTTTTGAAAGTCCACTAAAATCAAATAGAACCACTGCTGGTGGTTTTTTGCCCACTCTTAACGAAATGCAGATTTACCACAGGAGCAAACCCAAAAAAGTCTATTACTGCAGCAGACTTCATTAACTGCCATTACAAAAGTATCCCCACTGCACTGTGCAATGTTAAAAAGCACAAGAATTTGAGGCGTGGCCGGGTGCCGAGCAGCACAGATGTAAAGGTGCGTGCTCTGTCATAGCCCCAGCCTAAATCCGGTCAGTATCTGTTAACATTATCCTGCAAGATCCCCAGAGCACACAAGAGGATCCCGAGAAGGAGTACAGTGAAGTGTGGAACCCCTGCTAAGGCAGAGACTGAGGTTGTCGTGTGGGCTGCGGGACCGCCGGAGACAGCTGGTGACTGGCGGTGCCGAGCCTGTGAAAGCGGGCGAGTGGGAGAAGCGGAGTCCAGCTGCTACTGGAGTTGAACTTCTGACAGAAGGCTGGCAACGGATGCCTAGTCGGCGTTAAGGAAAGTGCGCAGCTGGGTTTGCAGGGGGTTCCCAGGCTGCACACAGCTAAGCGGGTGCCCCACCTCCCTCTGGGGAGTCACAGTGGGCAGACGTTGAGCGTTGCTTTTGGTGCTGGCTGTGTGAAGTCAAGGGAGCCGAGCCCTCTGGATACCTGCGCTGCGTGGAGGGCTTGTCGGGAAGCCTGGTAAAAGGCGCAGAAGCAGTGTGAAGCCCCCTCTGCGGTATGAGCCTTGGGAGGGGGAGGGTCAGAATCACTGCGGAACAGCTGAGGAAGGTCACCCCCAAATGAATGCCATCTGGTGAAGTGGTATGGGCAGAAAAGGAGCCTGCAGGATCCCTTGTGGAAGAGGGAGAAGCAGCAGAGGTATTCCCAGGAGCTGGGCAGGTAAGAAGGTAGCAGAGACCCTCACTGGAGAACAAGGTGCAATCGGTGGGGGTTCAGGTCTCCCTGTTGATGGCGAACAGCCGAAAGGTGAGCGAAAGTCACTGAGGTGGAGTAGAGTGGTGTCAAAAGAGGACACAATGGCGGTGCTGGAAAGGGTTGGGGTTAGTTCCTAAGACCCTTGAGGACAGAGTGAATGACGTGGAAGGTCGAACGAGGCATAGCAACATACAAATCTTTGGTGTGGCAGAAGGGGAAGGACAATGCACCAAGCTCTTTGTGGAAAAGCACATCACAAACACATTGGCCGTTAAAGGGCTATGCAAATGTTTTTCCACCGAGCATGCCCACATGGTCCCCGACCGAAGACCCCGTTCCCCAGTGGGAGCCCCTCTCATGGCGAGAATAGACAGGTTCTTCAACTTCAGGGACGTGGTACTTCAGGACGCGAGGAGGAGGTCCTCATACATGGTCAGGGAAATCAGGATTTTTCTATTCCCGGACTTTACACAGGCGGTCCAGAGGCATCGGAGGTCCTATGAGGTAGTCAAGAGGCGACTGTGGGAGATGCAGCTTAAATACATGATGTTCTACCCTGCTAGACTAAAAGTTTTGGACCAAGGCAAGACGCTATTTTACACCAGGCCAGAGGAGGTGTTGGATTGGCTTGAGGCGAGGAAAGGCTCTGGCAGACCGGAGTGAGGGAGCCGGCCACTCTGTGTGACTGGGTCGGTATTGGGGAGCCCTCTTTGGGTCCGGATACAAGGCAGAGTTCCTCAGGGATGGTCGTGCTGAACTGTGACAGCAATCTGTCCTTGAGGGAGGCGTGACGGGCGCCCCAAGGCGGTTGGCAAGATGGACCGGAGTGTTCCGGTGGAGGGCTGGAGGGGGGCCAGTATGCACAGGTTGCTGGCCATAGATCACGGCACAGGGAGTGAAGGGGAGGCCTTTAAAACATGAATGGTCTTGTGGGGGGGCAGTATGTCCAGCAAGAGTGGGGTAATGAGGGTGACGGAGGGCAAGTTTAGGGGTCAGGGAATCCCGCTACTAGCTGTGGGGATACAGGGGTGAGGCTGTGGCTTATGAGTGGATGCTCTTTTTGGTGCTTGGAGGGAGGGTACAGAGGCACTGTGGCTATGTTTCCCTCTAGGGGAGTCCATGGGTCTCTTGGAGGAGGTTTGGTGTGTTCTTTGGAAGTTTACCGTCCGGTTGACGGAGGTGGTAAGATGAAAAAGAGGGTTTGAAGAGGGGCGGGGAGATGCGTCTTAGGATAGAAAGTCCAGGGGGGGCAAAGGGGTTGGGGTATCCGGCAAGGTGGAATCAAAGGCACGGGTGAGCATTCTGGATCACAACAGCATAATTGTAAGAGAATTCGGCGAAGGTATGGGGAGGAGAACCGATCAAGGGGGCTTCCAGGGGGTTTGGAGGGGGACCAAGGATGTAAGTAGGTGGGAATGGGGCAAGCTACTGAAATGCATGTCCTGGAACGTGAATGGGATAGGGGATAAGATTAAAAGAAGGGTGGCTTTGAGTGAGATATAAAAAGTTCCTGTTACTGACCTTAGCGTTGAATTTTGCAAGAGAGGCGCGGGAGAGGGGTGGGGGAATCAATGGGGTATGTGGTTCCTATTCAGTCCCCTTCAATCTGTCAGAGCTCATGGCTCTCTGAAAACAATAATAAATACACTTGCACCAGTTATATTCCTTTCGCTCTTGTTCACTTGTATAATGTTAGCATACTAAGGGCAAACAGGTGATCTCCTACCTGCATCTTATGTTTCAGCACTGCTTGTTAAATTAATGTAGCGCCAAAATATCCCCAAATTGCAGTGGCTTCGGTATGCGACTCTATAGTCTGTAGGTGAGCCTAACTCCTGTAACCAAAAAGGAGGATAAGCTATGGATGCCTGTCTGAGTGCTGATCAGAACATTCTCAATCCTCATTATGTATTGATTCGAATCTCGATTTACCTCGTATCTCTTGCTGAAATTGCATGCTCTTTTCCGTGTGGCCTCTGTTGTGGACAGCCTCTCTATGGTCATGGGCGGCCACTGCGCCTCACTTTAACATAGCGTCCCAGAAACCCCGGGCTCCATGTTGGATCAGGCAATGCAGTATACTGTAGCATACCTACTGTTGGTACGATTTACTATCCTGTGAGCTGTTGTACTTAAGGTGGAAATATTTCACAATAAGAAAATTGTTTTTTGAAAAATTACTTGTCCTTAGGAAAAATTGTTGGGGGAACCTTATAGAATGGTAATTGCCTCTGTAATGTCATGGATGTCGAAGAAGTGTGTTCATAGGCATGACACCATAATTTTTTTTTTTTTTCCCCATACAATTTTTTACGAAATCTAGTTGAATGGAGAGTGCTTCTGCAATGTCATGAGTGTCAATGAAGTGTATCAATGAAATGTTTTATATACTTAACAGCATAATAATAATATTTATGCATTTGAGGTGTAACTATACTGATAGTCACCTCAGAATGTTTGTAACGAGTGGTGAGGACTCGGACTAATCGGTTCCGCTATGCCGAGTGCAATAAGTGTTGATCATGCTAAAAATGTGTCAACGTGCTGTGGAATGGCCAACAATACCAAACTAGATTAGGCCTGTTTCTTTCAGGAAAACAGTGTTGCACTACCAGATAGTTAGGTTACTTTAGTCCCAGACTAATCTGCTATAAACATACATGTTATATTGATATTTTCTCATACATACAGGACATGCCTTTATGCTTGTGTCAGATGATGCCATTACTGGTGAACTTCCCAACAACTAGTTAATAACTCATAAGCACCATTTGGGAAGAACCACAGTAAGAAATTCTTATGGATAACGCTTAGTAAAGTGCCATGCTGTAGTGAATCTAACACACGTTGCATCCAAACCCAAGCTAATAGCAACTCTTTCGGGGTATAGTCTCTAATACTTTCAACCATATCTCTGCATCACTGTTATCTCATTCCACTGAATTTGTTTGTTCAATCCATTCTTATCAGTACCCAGTCTGAAAATCCAGTTCTGTTGCCTCCTCAACAGGAGCTTGTGGAAATTTCCCCGAGGTCTTCGAGGGTATAGTCTCTCAATTATAGTCCATTTGAATTCTTCTGGGGCATGTCCCTTCTCTACAAAGTGTGCCACTAGTGGTGCCTTGTTTCTTAGTGCAGAGGCATGATTTATGCTCTATCGTGCGCGTTTTTCCTTTTCGCATACTCCTCCCAATGTATCTTAAGTTCCATGGACATGAAATAAGATATATTATCCGACTTGTGTTGCAGTTTGTGAAAAATTGTTGGACCCATGGACTTCTCGGGCCTATATCAATGGAAGTACTTTGCTGTGTTTGTGGACACATGGAACAATTCCCACATGGTGCATGTCCACTGGCTGGAATCGTGTTCCACATTGTTGGTTGTGTGGTCTTGGTGTTTTTTCCCCGTAGTTTCCTGACTAGTTCCTCTTATGTTGGATCTCCGCTTGAATGCAAATGCTTGTTCGGGCAGGTGATATTCTCCCGTATTCAGAATTGGCCAGAGGGCTTCGATTTCTTTTTTAATTTGATTCACTAGTGGGGAATAGCTCATTACTGCTGTTAGGTTCTCCTGTGGTGCAGATTTTGGGTGTTGTTGCAATCTAATGTCCCTGGGTATATTGAGGGCTCTCCTGTATGTGGTGGTAATAATCATGTTAGGGTAGCCTGTGCTGGCAAGTTGAATTTAAGTTTTTTTCCTTCAGTGACAGTCTTGTGCATTCATGCATAATCTTCGGTAACACAGGAACTGCCAGAACGGCAGATTTTCTCTCAATGCCCTTGGATGGTAACTTGAATAGGTGAGAGAATTTCTGTCCATTTGTTACTCTTACGTCCCGTCCCCTTTCCTCTATACTGTATGGGGGTCCCTTTCAAGGGACAGGAGACGGAACCTTTTTCAGCAGAGAAACCTTCTTCCCCTTTAAATTTAGAGGCGCGTGGGGGTGCGGCTCAGGTAGCATGTGCTGCCCTTACTCCGCCCTCCGGTGCCACACCTCAGTCCCCTTTTCTGCGTCGACGGGAACAGCCGAATTCACCAGCGCTCCTGGGTTTGGCTTCGGCCATTGTTGGGGAGAATTCTCATTTATGGCTAATTTCCCTCACCTAGTGAGTCCCCCAGCAACTTTGCTGGACTTCTGGAGTTTTCTTCCCACTTGGTAAGAGTGTGAGCTTTTCCCCCACTCTTACCTGTGTTTTGCCAGATGTATTTCTGTTTTTGTGATTGTGGACTCTGAAGTACACCACTTCAGTAGCCCCCTTCTTTGTGTGTCACACAGGGTTGTCTTTGAGAACCCTCCTTCCCCCCCCCCCCCCCCAACTTCATTTCTGAGGCTGACTACCAATGTTCCCTCTAATTATTTTTCTCCAAGTGCGGAACTGGTTGCCTTTCGTGAGCACTTTATTTTACATGTGTGCAACTGACTAACGAGGTAAGAGCCACTTTGTGAGCATACATAGCTAGTGAATTACCATCTCCCAAGAGTTAGGAAAGGAATTTCCCCTTCCTAACGACTGCAATTATTTATAAATCTATGTACAAGGTGCATTTTACAGCTCTTTTTCCAAACACACAGGCTAGAAAAACAAATATTGTATAGGTGATTATAAAGAGAATTTAAGAACCAATTAAAGTCTCAGGAGTACTTTTGCTAGCTACTGTGGCAGATCTTGTATAGAGAAAAATGTGTGCTTTATGCCACTGGAATAACACTCGAGTGTATTACAAAAAACAAATATCGCTTTTCATAACTGATGTGGCTGTCAAAAAATCTGACCGGATACAATATTTGCAGAAGGTATAATGGGAAACAAAAGCAATGTGACAACAAAACATGGCAATAGTTCATGTGCTACTTTAATGAAGTAATTCAAGGGCCAGGAGAACATGCCTCTCATAATTTGTGTAAGGATGATAATTGCATCAGAATAACTGCATCACTTAATATGATGATCAAAATTCCCTGGCTTCTGATTACTATCCACATTACGTTGTGGTGAGTTGCGACATCGCTTACTCAAAATCAGCCTTACAGCCAAGAGACCTATACACCATCAATTATTACTCCCTAAAAACAGAAAAATGTGCCCAACAAAAACGGGAAACAATGAAAAAATATTTGCCAACCCCCTGACTCTGCCCACAAAGCCCCACTGATATTTTTTGAATCATTGACCAGCATAGCAGTGGCATAGGAAGGAACTCTAATATTTCTGCCCAATCTCAAGATGAATTTTAACAAGAAAGAACATTTTTAATAAGCGTAACGTATCCTGGTTGGCAAAGCTAATTACTTTTTGACTCCCTGAAAAATCATTTCAATCCAAGTAGGAGGCACATTCTTATCGGAGCCTTGCTTGTTACCTTGACATAGGAAGTAAATTGACCGGACACATATTACTGCCTATAGTTTCACCCACCCTTCTTCACCACAGCCTAGATGAAAATTGAAAAAGACCCTTACTGAGTTTTCGTATGGAGCTTCGTTGAAGAAAATCACATATATAAGCCTTTTAGGTTAATCGCATCAATGCCCAGAGTTACAACAGCTTGAGTGCCTTCTTCTGTAACTAGGGACCCTATTTATATCAGTTAAACAAGATGCAGGGGGATGCTAGAGTCAACCTGTTTATATGGAAATGTCCTCAGCAGCTGCGCATAGAAAGACACAGAAGGTGCAGTTCTATAGACTGTTACTAGAGTTCCCTATCCTTTAGCAACCAAATAACACATTTCCTTCACTGTACTGCCAAAACAACTGACTTGGTTTTTTAAAGCTACTGATTTGCTCATCACCCGCAAGGATGCCCTTCCACTCGTACCTTTCTCTGGCTCCCGTGGTAACCTCCAATACTAGTTGACAGGGCATTATAAAAAGTGAGTGATTGCAGCAGTAAAACACTCACTGGGATATCTGCAGACCCCATAATACTTTTCAATTAAAACATATTTAGTGCCTCACCATATGATATTCATTTTAAGAAAGTGTCATGAATCTGCATACACACTATTATTTTGCAATGAATACAAGATTGTCTGCAACTTATCCCACCCTTATATAGTTGGGTATGATTATACAACTGATAAGTGAACCCGTTATTGTATAGCAGCGAATTAAAATATAATTGAGGTCTATGCCCAATGCAACTCTGAACACTTGGAAAGGATGCAGATTGTGTGAAGAGCATTCTACTGTCTGAATATCTGTTGCCCTACTACTATAGATTAGTAATACCAAAGTAAGTCCATACTCATGATCACTTGCAGGCCAAGTAAATATTGCAATGTTACTCACCGCCTATAGGTGTCTATATACAATACTAAAGTAGGAGACGCTGAGCATGACATTTGTCTACTCAAAATACATAGAGAGAAAATGAATGTGTTTTATAATGCATTAGCTTGCAAGGGGCCCCCTTCAAAGCTCTTGCGTGATATATTTTACAAGAATAGAAAGCATGGGATGAGGTTGGACATTCAAGTAGCCTCCTTACTTACAGTCAGTATGCAGTATTTAAGATGAAAGTTGGGTTACATAGTGTGGGTGACACTTTTATTATTATTACTATTAGGGTATTTATTGAGCACAGACTTAGCTTTGGGAAGCAATGAAGCGCTTTAGAATTACAGTAAGGGAAGTAGAGAAAAAGGGAATGGGAGCTAACAGGTGGGCAATTTGCAGCAAGGGATCTACAAGCAACGAGGGTAGGAGACAGTGAGGAACAGATCACAGAATCTCAGTACGATGGGGAGTGCAGGGCGTGTGGACCTATGTGTTACAGAGAAGCCATTCCTTGAAAAGGAAGGTCTTGAGCTCTATTCTGAATGGTAGCAGAAATGGGGTGAGTCTGATGACCGGCTCGTTTTCTTCCTGCGCCATCCAAGTTCAATTCTGCACATTTACTGGCTTTTGGTGGACCTCAGGCCTCTGGAGATGCAGAGTTTCTCAGTGAGGTAGCTTGGGGACTTCAGGGTGACAGCCTTGTAGAGGCTTGCAGCAGGAGCCAGTGCAGTTAGAGGAGGGTCAGGGACGAATTTCCAAAGTCCTTTGAGTCGTGCTGCAGCATGCAGAACACATCTCAAGGGGGCCAGTGTACTCAAAAGGGCACTTTTGATAACGCACAATGAATAATAGGTCTGTTGCTTGAACGTTATTTAAATTACAACGAACAGAAAACAAGTGGATGTAGGTACAAATCTGGCAACCTTTTTCAGAGCCAACAGAGGAAGAGTCCTGGTTGTCCAGTACTATCTAAATGGGTTCTAGGGTACAGTTTAGAGGTCTGAGTAAATGCATGGTTGAGTAAAGCATAGGAGTCATGGGTGGGGAGGGGGACAGTATTTAGTTAGTGTGCAGGCATATCCTAACCAGATCTTTCTGTTTATGGAACCAGCTTTTCATATTAGCTTGTGGCTGTATTTGGTTTTTAAGGCCACACTTGCATAGTAGGGTAATGTAAATGAGCTAGACCAGGATATCGTGACTAGTTAATTATTTTAAGTGAAAGCAAATGTCAGGCAATTGCTATGGCTTGTGCCTTATTAAATCTTATTGCATAGGTGAGAAATGTCTGTGTGCGCTGTTAACAATTTTCTGAGCGGCACCCTGAAGGGAGCTGGGCAAGCGCACATGCGCACAGCTTAGAGGGAACATTGCTGACTACAGTCCCCCGGAAAAGGGTAAAGTTGTCATTAACTCAATCTACCACAGATCCAGTACACCCCATCTTCCATGGAGTACTGGAAAGGGTTTAATTCGTACCCCTTTTTATCTGTACCCCCTAGAGCATTGTGTCGCTCTTTTAACATTTAGACTTGGCTGGTGGCAGCGGTATCTACCCTAACTTTTTTACCGCGATTATATTAGATAAATGTGGTATTGTTCTTGGCTATATTTGCCTCGAACATAAACCCGCTCGACCAAATTGTCTTCCTCTTTGCTCCGGTTGGGTTTATTCGCCATTTCTTTTTGTTAAAGTCCTTCTTGTGTTTTACTTTGCGCGGCAAACTAGGTTTGCCTTCTTTGTTCACCGTCTTTTGGCGGGCTTCTGCTCAGAAGCCCTCCACCAGGCGCCTGGGTGTCTAGGTTGGCTGAATGTGAGGGAGGGGTGTAGTCCCCCCCTGTTAGGCAGAAACCTGTGCAGTTCCCTTAGGGACCACTGCAAAAGGCTTAGGACTACAGGTGTTGGCAGCAAACCCAATTGGTAGCAGCCTGTACTACCCAGATTTACCTGGTAGCTGTGGCTGAGCAGCCAGACTTCTCTCAAGAAGAGTTAGACAGTATATAGAGTATACAAAATAGGTACCAAAATACAGTAGCACAAGCAGACACTGACCAGAGCTTTGGTATAAAGTATATCATTATTTATTTAAAAACACACTTGTAAAATACACTAACACTAATATGGCAAGCAAGTTCAAACAGTCACTATCAATATATATACATCCCTGATTACTAATTGAGCAAGTCTTAGTTAAAACACCACTTATTTGCAGACAGAGGTGAGCGCTTAACCTAAGATGGAACTCCAATAAGTTAGTTAAAAAGGGAGGGAAAAGGCAGAATTAGGAAAGCACACAATACCAACACTTTTAAAAGAATCACAGCAAGTCAGAAAAGGCGGAGTCTACTGTTGGAGCAAGAAAGTTCATAGGCCAGGCCCACTCTTGGAGAGAGCAAGGCGGAATGTGTCCAAGATCACACAGTTGAATTATACTTTAAAAGTCTTTGCAGATAGTTCAAAAAGAGTTGGATCAGTTCAGAGAA
Source organism: Ambystoma mexicanum (assembly GCF_040938575.1). Taxonomy (NCBI): domain Eukaryota; kingdom Metazoa; phylum Chordata; class Amphibia; order Caudata; family Ambystomatidae; genus Ambystoma; species Ambystoma mexicanum. The sequence continues at coordinate 674,220,894 of NC_090924.1, read as the reverse complement.
AGTTAGTTAGCAGGTTCCAGGTCACCCCAGGATAGAAAGTCAAGGATTTACTGAACACCTTGAACAGTCTGTTGCAAGGGAGACCAGGAGGAACACAGTACCTGAAATGGTGAGAAAGCTCCAGCAGGGGCAGTTGTTCCTGGCAGCGGGTGCAAGTCGGTGCTTCGTCCAGGGGAAGAGAAGATCTCGACGTGGAGGAAAGCTGGAGGTCGTTGCACTGCCAGGTAAGAAACCAGCCGCGGAGTTTCCCGGTTAAAAGGTACTACCCTTTTATTCACGGCAGTGGTGAAGCGTGGCTATCTGGCCACCAGGGTGCTTGGCACGGGCGATTCGACCACGAAACGATGCAGGAAGGCGAAAAGAGGGCGAACTGGTTATCCCCACCAGTTCAGAGGAAGAAGACTCTCCGGGATGAAGATCTTCTCTGTCGTCGGGAAGTGGTTAGGCGGTTCAGCAGGGCTCCACCGGTGGTGTCGTCGTTGCAGGTCGGCTCAGCTTCTCCCTCTTCGGATTCTTTGGTCCTGTGGCGACTTCTGAAGTTCCAGTCCCCAAAACCCTGCTTTTATGCAGAAAACCCCCACTCATCAGTCCTAGCTGTCACTCGAACATGCTAAGTGGTGAGCCAGGCGGCTCACCACTGGGCCAATCACACAAGAGTGCTACTTGAGTTGCTGAGGCAACTCAGTCCAGGGTGCCTAAACCCGCCTCCCACACATCCTGTAGACCCAGACAGAGTGGCGCCACTTTTGGGGGCTTCTGTGCAGAAGCCCACCAAAAAGTGGAACAAAGGGCTCGACTTGGGTTGGAGTTGGTGAACACAAACGCCATTTTAAAACCGAGTTCTGGCAAAAAGACCCAACCGGGGAATATTAAATAAATAACCCGGCGGTATCTTTAACATTGTACCAAAAAAAGTGGTGCGTTTAAAATGAAGGGGTAAATCCCATAGGAAATATTCCGGTGGACTATTTCGCGTGGTAACCACTACCACCAGCCAGAAACTCGACGAGGGGGGAATGCACAGTGCCCCCTCGAAAAACAGACCCTGGGGCAATCTAATTTCCCCTTTTTGTGCATAAAAGGCATGTCTCTTGGGCTAGAAGTCAATCGCCACTGAAACTACAAGGAACAGAAGAGAAGCGGAGAGAACGACGGCTGCTGCAACTCCCCTGTCCCGGTGAAGCCCTGCTGCAGTCCTGAGCGATCTACCCTTGGACGACTAAGAGAAGATCCAGTCCGGAGTCGTCTTCCCTTGAGCCTGGTGGGGATAACCAGCTCATCATCTTCAGCCAGAGGTCGCCTTCGTGGTCGAAATCGCTGCACACTGCTGTAGTGGTCCGGATAGCCACCTGAAGAGCCTCTCCTGTTTTTAAGGAGCGCACCTTTTATTCTTTGCCGCTGTTGCTGGCTTCATCCCTGTGTGGTGCAGATCCCCTTCAGATGTCCTCCTTCACAACGAATCTCCAGGAATCGTGGGTCTGCGGGAAACCAACTGGAACAACTGCCAGGGCACCAGCTGCACCACTGGAAGAAGGTAGTGTGTTCCGCTTGAGGAAACTGGGTGAACCCCTTTTCTTCCCTTTTCTTGCTTGCCCTCGTCTTCCCTCCTTCTTATAACTTTTGCTTCCGAACATTGACAATATCGAAGTACTTTTGGCTACGTTGAATCGTGAACTGTCTGTGTGATCTTTGGCAATGGGCCCCCGGTGCCACTTGACCCTGGCTCCGGCCCTTTGACTCTTGAACTCCTGTTTGAGTGTTTCTCGATTCCGTCTGCCTAACCAAAATATTGCCTGTGATTTTTGCCTCCAACTCCCTCTGGGTAGCTCAGGTGTTAAGTGTGTTTTTGCCCCGGTAGCATTTCATATCAGGGATACGCTTTTATCTAGTAGACCGAACTATCAAAAAGTGATCGCAATCGTATTCGGGGTAACATGTTTTGTTCATAACACCGGTTCATTCAAACACAGGGTGCTTGCCTTGAGACATAATGTACAAAGTGAATTGGTTAGTTGCAGTATATTTGACGTGTGGTTTTTGTTTAAGTTTAATAGAAGTGTTGTGTTTATAACATATGGTTTAAAAATAAATGTACTTACATTTTTCTACCTGAAACCTTGAGTCAGTGTTTGCTCGAGTCACAGTAATTGTGGTCCCCTTGTGTAATCTCTGCTACTGCTCATATACTCTTGAGATAAGCCTGGCTGCTCCGCCACTGCTACCACTCTGACATAGAACAGGCTTGTACTAAAGGTAAAACGTGTATTGCCACCTATAGTCTTAATTGTGTTTAGTGGTCCCTAAGGGCACTGCACAGGAATCTGCCTAACAGCCGTGTAATTCCACACACTGGTAACTTTGTCATTGAGGTAGTCGTCCTCGGGCGTCAAGCTCCTCGCCGGCGCATGCTGACTTCTACAGGGTTCAGCAGGTGTCCATCCTGCAACGGGCTCTTCCCAACTTCAGACCCCCACGCCCTCTGCCTACGTTGCCTTGGCCCAGACCACGGTTGGCAGTCATGTTCGGCGTGTGACTCGCTGTCCTCAAGGAGCTCAAGAACAGATTCGCCAGGTGGAGGGAGCTCTTCCAGAGGTCGTCTCCAGTGGATCTCAAGAATTTCGTGAAGCATCGAATCAGGGCCAATATTTTTCAGCACACCACGCAAGGGAGACTCCTTCCCAGTTGTACTCTACTGTGCAGGAGGGCCTGGCCAGGTCCTTATACCGGCACGCGCCCCGAGGCTGCCACGGCTACCGGCCTTCGGGTCCTCGGATCCTCCTGGGCGCAGTGTCGAGGGACCAGACGGTTTTTGTACTGGGTCTACACCTGAGGGGCTGCGCCCTTTTACTGGCACCCTGGCAGAGGGGCTACGCCCCAATACCGCAATAGGTCTGAGGGGGCGCTTAAACACAGCTCTACCGACCCCCGGGTCGAGGGTATTACACCTACTAGGCCGAGGAGCAGGGTAGGCCTTGTGATCCACACACACACGAGTCTTGGATGAGGCCGGGCCGAGCAACACGTCGCAGGCGCATGCAAGTCGGCTCCACAAAATGGCTGCCGCGCCATAATGGGGCACCATTCTGACGCCATTCCACGAATTTGGCGAAGAACGAGTGTCAAGGTGGGACTGGCCTCGACCAGGTACGTGGCCTACAGTCTATCCTTCATTTGCGCAGGGAAACTTTCCTTGGCGTCTGTATGGACCGGGTACGCAGCAGCTCCAGCAGCCCCCCTGCTACCCTGTCGGTACCCCCTGCCACCTCTTTCCCCAGTGAGCAGGTGCTCTTCAAGAAGTTTCTCGGCCTCATGAGGTCTCCTCAGATGGGGGTTATCATCAGAGACGCAGTCAGGGAAGTCCTCCCGCCATGCTAGAGGCAGCACAGACTCCTTCATCGGGCCCCCAGACCCCAGTGCAGCCAATTCCGCCTCCTCAGCCTCTGGCTGCAGTACTTGTACCCGAGCCTCCGGCGCCATCTACCCCTCCTCCACAAGATCCTCCAGATCTGCAGGATACAGATTAGGAGGAGGATCCGGACACGCCATCCTCAGCCAGGGCCTTCCATGAACGTCTTGCTGGCCTGGCGGAGTACCTGGGCCACCCCCAACCCGAGGTCATACAGCCAGCAGAGGGGGTTCTGGCTGAGGTCCTCACAAGATGCCCCTCTGCCAACACAGGGAATCCACTGCAAACCGATGTAGTCTCCCTGGCCAAGAAGGGTTGGCTTAAGCCCCGCTCGGTCCAGCCGGTCAATCGACGCCTGGACGCTAAGTACAGGCAGATGGAGGGGGATACACTCTTGCTCTTGACCCATCCACAGCAACACACTCCTCAGTGATTGCTGCGGCATCACTATACTCCAAGCCTCATGTTAAGCAGAATTATATGCAGTACCCTTTGGGAACACTAGACATAATTACGACAAGTGACAATACAATTTCACCTTTGGTACAAGCCTGTACTACACAGCTATAGTGGTAGCAGTAGCGGAGCAGCCAGACTCATCTCAAGAGTAAGTGAGCAGTACAAATAGTTACACAGAGGACACCAATTACTATGATTCAGGCAAACAGACTCAAGGTTTCTAAGTAAAAGAATATATATTTACTCGACAGTTGTATAACATTTCACTATTCTAAGCAAGTCAAAAATCACAATCATAAATACACCACACCACTTCCCTTAAATTCCAGACAAGTTAAGCTCACAAAATGAAGTGGGAGCAAAATGGCACTCCAGCAATTTAGTTTAGTTTATTATTTATAGGGCGCGCCATACCCTGGGGCATCAGGGCGCACAGGACAAGAATATGCTCAACTTAGTTACAGGTGCATAATAAGTAGGAACAGTACACGGGTACCATACACCATACAGTAGGCATATATATATATATATATATACACGGCCGGAACTAGGTCCAGAGACAACAGTTTTACAGGGGTGGGTATACTATACAATAATATATACAGTAGTAATATACAGGTATCAGGAACATTCCAGTGCAAGAGGAAGTTGATTTAGATAGTCTGGTAAAAGGGAGAGAAAGCAAAGTTATCAGAAATTAGGCAAAACCAACAGGTAAATATTCAGGGCAATTGAAAAAGAGACTACAGTGAGGAGATCAACTAGAAAAGGCTTGGTGCCAAAGTCAATGGGTCAAAAGTCTTTTGCTCAAGATCACACAGTTCAGGGTAGTTTGCAGTATAGTTTGTGGCACAGATTCCGGACGAGGTTGGTTGGTAGAAATGTTAGTTCAAAGAAAAGAGAAGGACAAGCCCTTGGATTGGAGAAATATCTCAAACACTTTCACTGCGGCTGACAAAAACTGACTGCTAGGGAGAATTCTCATTTATGGCTAATTTGCCTCACCTTGTGAGTCCCTCAGCAGCTTTGGATTTCTGGAATTTATTTTTCCACTTGGTGAGAGTGAGCCTTTTTTCCCCTAACTCTTACCTGTGTTTTGCCATGTGTATTTCTATTGTTTGTGTGATCTTGGGCTAGGGATAAGAGTAAACCCTTTCCAATACTCCATGTAAGATGGGGTGTACTGGGTCTGTGGTTTAAAGTGACTAGGCTGGGCCTTGGCGACTGTAAACATCATGCAACACATTATCAACATGATGCTCCCACTCTACGATCCGAATACCGTCTCCACTATGACCAACTAACCTATAAGAGATTTATGAGACATATATACAATCGGGATTCCTCGCGTCCCCGGTCGTATGCCTCTCTTCTACATTTACCTGTCTTCGTCTCCTATTGGACTTGCATTGATTTACTTCTTCACAAGAAGAAAATCAGTTATTCTTTCGGTTTGACCTTCTGATTTGAAGTCAACACATTACACTTCTTTGCTAAAAAATCCGAAGTGATTAAAAAAAAACCAATAAAAAATAAAAAAAATAAAGTGACTATATAAAGTTAATGGCAACTTCACCTGTTTCTGGGGGACAGTAGTCTGGCCCCAGAAGAATGGAGTCAGTAGGAAGTCTCAAAGACAACCCTGTGTCACTGCACTGAAGGTCACACAGAAAGTGAAAACAAACACAGCAAAACAAATGTAAGAGTGGGAAAAAGGCTCACACTCTTACCAGGTGAAAAAATAAACCCTAGCAATCCAGCAAAGCTGCTGGGGACTTTTTAAGTAAGGGAAATCAACCATTTATGAGAATTCTCCATAACACCTCAGTCGTCCTCAGCCGCCTCCTCTGCGGCGCTGCTAGGCGAGGAGGAGAAGATCTTGGAGGCATACGGCTAGAAGATCTATTCCAACTCCTCCTTGCACCTGCGACAGGCAAACCCATATGCCATGCTGGCTGCCGCCAACCAACGGTTATGACGGGAAATTGCGGACTTCCTCCCGGAACTACCCACTAATGCCAATCACACTTTAAGGCTGGGCTAGCAGAAGCCAAGCTTGTGGCGCATGACTTCATGGAATCCACAGTGTCGCATATCGGCCGTGCCATCTGTATTGCCACAGACATGAGGAGAACAGCCTGGCTACGGGCAACAAAATTCAACCCGGATATCCAGGAGCGCATTCTAGATCTACTGTTTGGGGTGTTGCGGAGGGCTATAGGGGGGACCTCTTCCACTCCTACGGACGAGGAGCTGGACTAAAAGAATAGCTCTCAAACAGCAAAGTCTTTATCCATCCTTACAAGGACCACGCCCATATCGTACACCCAATCTCAGCAGCGCTCGGAGAAAGGTCGTACATATGGAGGGTTCTGCGGCTTCCAGGAACCACTCGCTGTCTCAGAACCGGTGCAAACAACCAAGGGGAGGGGTCAGGGCGAGTAAGGGCTTTTTCCAGTCCCCCTTAGCCTATGAGGGAAACAAGGCATGACACGCCTCTTCAGGTCCCTGTGTCTCCGGTGGGGGACAGGCTTGCGCTCCAAGCACAATTCTGTCGCCAGAATTTCGCGGACCCCTGGATCCTCTCTGTAGTATCCATGGGGTACTGCCTTCCCATCCCATCCTCTCCTCCCCTCCCAGAAGTTGGGACAGCAATTCTTTTGGCAGAGATCCAGTCGCTCGTAGAGCCAGGCAGTGGCAGAAGTTCCAGCCTCCCAGCGAGGCTTTGGCTTCTACTCCAGGATTTTTGCCATTCAGAAAAAGAACCAGGCGGGCCTCAGAGTTGTGCTGGACCTTTCCACCCTCAACCTCTCCTTACCCCTGCAAAAATTGAAGATGGTTACGCCAGCTTTTATAGCAGAGACGTTGGACAAGGGAGACTGGATGTGCTCCATGGACCTGAAGGACACGTACCTACATGTCCCGATTTGGCAACCCCATCGTTCTTTCCTATGGTTCTGGATCATGGGCTACCATTTCCAATACAAAGTCCTCCTGTTTTGCCTTAACTTGGCCCCCAGGGTCTTTACCAGACTCATGAACGCTGTAGTGGCCCTCCTCAGAGCGCAGGGCCTCCACGTCTACCCATACCGTGACGACTGGCTCGTCAGGGCTACATCTCCAGGAGCGGTTCACCACTCTTTCCATCCCCTTATGAACACACTGCACGACCTGGGCTTCTCGCACAACCTCAAGAAGTGACAGATGCTCCCTACGCAGACTCCGACATTCCTGGGACTTATTTGGGACACATGCTCCCAGAGGTTTTTTCCGTCGGAAGACGAGATCTCTGCTATCAAGAGGGCCACCGCCCACTTTCTCAGCAGAGAGGTGACCTCGGCATGGTGGTACCAATATCTCCTGGGTCTACTAGCGGTGGTTCTGTTAGCCATGCTGCACACAAGACCAAGGATGAGAAGGATTCAGCTGCACTTTGCGGCCTCACAGAGTCATGAGCGGGGCTCGCAATCCAAGATGATCCACGTTCCTCCATCTCGCCATCCGGACCTAACTTGGTGGTCCATGGACTGCAACCTACGGACGGGCAAGCCCTTCTGGCGCCCTCTCCGCCGGCCACCATCACCACAGACTCCTCGCCCGAGGGCTGGGGAACCACCCTCGATCTCTCTGTCCACGGCACCTAGACTCGACAAGAGCAGGAATACCACAACAATTGGTTGGAGCTGAACGCCATCTGGCGTCACCAAGCAGGAAGGCACCAGATCCCCTCTTCTGTGCAGACTGGTGATCAGCATATGTGGGAATGGGCCTTGGAAAACAAAATTAGCAGTTCACCTTTCGGGGAATCCAACCTGGAGGTGGACAGGCTCAGCAGTCTGGGAGCAGACAATTACAAATGGCAGCTAAACAACCTTGTTATTCAGGACATTTTCAACAAGTGGGGTCACCCCCAAGTGCATCTCTTTGCCACCTGGCCCAACAAGAAGTGCCCCCAGTATGCATCCTGGCAGGGTCGGGGCCCCTGGCTCTCTGAGCGACGCATTTCACGTCCAGTGGACGGGCATGAAGGCCCATGCCTTTCCACCCACTCCCCCGATCCACTGGGTAATTTGCAAGATTAAGGAGTCGCACCAACTCCTCATTCGGCCTGCTCCATGGTGGCCGGCCAGACCATGGTTTTCGGAGCTCCTCAGCCTCTCGGAAGTGCCTCTGATACAGCTCCCGACGGGCCCAGCACATCTTTTGGCACAGCAGGGGGGCAAGATCATCCACCCCGCGCCAGGGAAACTAGCCCTCACAGCGTGGTACCTGAGCAGGTGACGCTTCACACCTTAGCCTCTCACAGGCCAATCTGGAAATCATACAGGGCTCCAGGAGCAAATGGACCAGGGTGCAGACACGCGCAAATGGACCAGGTTCTGCCACTGGACACTCCAAGGGAATTGACCCCTTTGCCTGCAATTCGGACGACGTGCTCTCCTATTCGGCAAACCTCGCTCATTCGGGCATACAGGTTGACACCTGCCATACATACCTCACAGCCATTAGGGCTTACAGGCACTCTGAGGAAAGCATCCTTTACTCCTACAACCCTATCGTCAAACACCTGACTGGTCTCGCTATGCTCTACCTGTGCGTCAAGAGACCGCACCCTGTGTGGGACCTTAATATAGTCTTGGGCGCCCTCGCGCACAAGCCATTCGAGTCATTGGCGTCCGTGGACATTAGGCTGGTCACCATCAAGACGGCCTTACTAGTCGGTCTTACCTAGTCTTGCGGAGTCAGTGAGATTAGGGCGCTGGTCGCCTCTGAGCCATATACCACCTTTCACAGGGACAAGGTAGTTATGCGGACGCACCTGGCATGTCTGCCCAAGGTTCCATCTGCATTTCAATTGAATGAGGAAATTGTACTTCCTACATTCTTTCCCGATCCCAAGGACGAAGCACAGTCGGACGCCCGGTTTGTCACTTTCGGCGGCTCGAGGCCATGCTATCAGGCCTTTAAGGCTTCATATCCAGCTGGATGGTCTCTGCCATCAAAGAAGCGTATGAGGGCCAGCACAAGCCGCTCCCGGCCAACATGCATGCCCACACTGTCAGGGCCAAGGCAACGGCCATCGCATTTCAGTGCCATGTCCTTGGCAAGTCATAAGCAGGGCGGCCACTTGGTCCTCGGCTTTCTGTAAGCATTACTGTTTGGATGCCGGCTCTAGATCTGATGCGGCCTTCGGACAGGCGGTTCTCAGGAACCTATTTGCTTAAGGAGGGTCTCCTCTCCACCCTGGGGCTACAATCACTTGTAATCGCCCATACAGCATGGAGGAAAGGGGACTGGACGTACGTTTTTATAAGTTACTCACTGTAGTGACTAACGTATTGTTAGTCCATGGTCCCTTTTCCTCCAAACGTCCCACCAACCTCCCCCTAATAATACTGGTGCCATTAGGCAATGTTGAATCTATTGGCGATGCGTCAATGGGGACTGAGGTGTGGTGGTGGAGTCGGGGCAACGCATGCTCTCTGGGCCGTGCTTCTAAATATAAAGGGGAAGAAGGTCTTTCTGGTAAAAAAGGATCCGTCTCCCGTCCCTTGGAAGGGATTCGATGGAGATATCAAGGAAATTGATCGATTGTTGACTGGGTTCCATGGTGAATTTCAGATTGTTTTTGCATGTTCCAGTTGGAGTAAACATTTTTCGAGGGGATTGGTTCCTCCGACGCATTCCATATCTGACAGGTAATCACCACAGCTGTGCTGCTTCAGAAAATTTTCGGCTCCTGTGTCGATGATGTCTATACGCTGTCCTCGAGGGCCTCCGTCGAGCCGACGTCACCGGATGTTATAAGTAGGACGCACGACGTCCGTAGCCTCAGTTCTGTTTTTTCCGCGAACGTGTTCGCTTCGGAGATCTCGGCGCGCCTCAGTTCTTCTGAGTTATTCTCTCGATTCTTCAAACCCGTTTGTTTGTGAAGATTTCCTGACGTCTTTGTCGTCCTCTACCCCGCGGCCGGGTTTCAAGAAGTGTCGGGACTGCGGTTCCAAGATGTCGCTGACTGACCCGCACAACGCCTGCCTCTGGTGCCTCGGTGAGGACCATGCCACGGATGATTGTGACGATTGCCAGTCGTTAACATCAAAGGCCAGCGGGAGCGTAAGAAGAAGCTTTCTGTCGGTAAGGTGTCCAAGCCCCGGAAGTCAAAATCCACTGAGCTTTTGACGATTCGAGGGGCGACTCTTTGCATCGTCGGCGTAAGTCCAGGGGGGTCTCGTTCCCGGAGTGGGTCCCGCCATTCCTCTGCCTCTTCGAGGCACTCCCGGAAGCGCCGTCTCCTTCCTCGTCCGAGGACTCCGCCCGTCAGCGGGTTGCTTCTCCCAACAAGCATTCCTCTCCTGCGGAATGGGATTCAATTTGTAAGGAGATGTTGGCAATTTTTCAGTTGCATGGCTCCATTCCATCCGCGCCGTCGAAAGACGCTGGTAGGGAATGTGCTAGAGCCACCGTTCGCACGCCTTCGGGCTCGAGCGGTTTGCGCGATCACTGGGAACCTTCGAGGTCCCGGTCGGACAAGGTGGACCGCTCTAGCCATGCCTGCTCCAGATCCTGGTCCTCGACCCCATCGAGACCGGAGCCTGTGAGGTCTTTGAAGTCGTCGGCGCCGAGGCTGTCGAAGGACACGCTCAGGGCACCGCCCTAGAGGCCTGTGTCGAAGCCATCAGCGCCATGCTTGACGTCAACGCCGATTCCTTCAACGCCTTTCGAGGAGGCTTTATCGGAGGTGCCCCATAGACCGGTGGACACTTCGAGGGAGGCTTTGGCCAAGTCCAAACATGTGCCTTTTTCTGTGCCCTCATCCAGGGATTTATTCCAGCCTCTTCATTATATTTCTGAGGCGGATGAACGGTCTGAAGGTCTGGTTCCTGAGGAGGTTCCTGATGACCTATTATCTGGTCATAGCCAGTTAGAAGACCTGCGTCAGTCTTTGCACAACGACAGTGGTCTGGACACCTTCCTCGAGGTTGAGTTTGGCAGGCCTGAACGCCGGGTACGCATGCTGAATCCTCGTACGCATGCTGAATCCTTGTACCGGTGCCTCATATCGAGGGTGACGGAGTACTTGGGGTGGTCTGTGCCACCAGGGGATTTTCTGCAGGATGACCTGACAGATATCTTGGACCAACTGACCCGGTATTGCCGTTCCATATGGCCTTGCAAAGAAGGGTGGCAGCGGCTTGGACTGCTCTGGCGAGCCTCCCGGCAGTGGGCAAGTCTTTGCCCGAAAAAATACCGTCCAGCCAGTAGCGACCCCAGCTACTTGACTATGCACCCCACTCTTTGGTATCAGTCTGTACTACAAAGATTTAGTTGGTAGCTGTGGCTAAGCAGTCGGACTCCTCTCGAGGGAAATGAGCAGTATTCAGGGTTTACACAATAGGACTACAATACTAGGGTACAAGGAAACACTGACCAAAGCTTTGTATTAAAATACACACTTCTAGTTCAACACATTAATCAAAGTTATAAAAGCAAGTTAAAATCGGTCAAGAAAAGTATACACAACTCCCTAGTTGTAGACAAGATTGAGCAAGAGTGAAAACTGAGCAAAACGGCACAGTGAAAACCAAGCACAAGTGGCACTCTAGCAATTTCTCACAAGGGAGGGAAAACCAAGTTATACTGGAATATCTTGTTACAAGTTACAAGTTTAGGCAAGGTAGCCCTTTAGTTTGTATAATACGTAAATGAAAACCGAGCAAAATGGCACTTCACAAGTTTTATAAGCTGGGAAAGAAAAGGTGGTTATAAGAATTTAGGTGCATCAACACAGTTCTAGTTGAGAAGCAATCTAGTGAAGGCAGTTCTAACAAATTCAGCCTAAGTCGATAGGCCTGTGCCAGAGTCAGTGGTACAGGGCAAAGGGCCCAAGAGTAAAATGTTCTTGTAGCTGCAATCAAGTCTTTGTTAAACGATTCGAAAAGGTGGATGCAGAAGGTGAAAGACAAGGTTAAGAGAGAGGGGCGGCCAACCCAACAGGTAGGTAAAGGATTTAAAACATCTTTAGTGCTACCAATGAAAAAGGGCGGCCTGGCGGAACAAAGTACCTGAAAATGAAGAAGAGGCTCCTGCGGTGGCGGTTGTTCCTTGCAGTTCGGGATATCCAGCAGAGGAAGAGAGGCTCTCGTCGTAGAGGCATGTTCGAGTTACTGCACTGCCCAGAGATGAAACGAGCTGCGCTGCTGCCCAATGAATAAAAGGTACGATCCTTTAAAGGGCAGTCCGGGTGGACGGGTGCCTGGCTATCCGGTGTCAGAGTACAGGGTACTGGCAATTCGTCCAAGGCAGGTCCAGGAAGGCGTTTGGCAAACCGGTTGGCCCCACCAGCGCAAGGGAAGAAGGCTTGTGCAGATGAAGATCTTCTCTCGTCGTGTGGAGAAAAGTGGTGAGACGCTGCAGCAGGGCTTCACCGGTGGTTCAGTCGTTGCAGATGTCTTTGGCTTCTCTCCTCTTCGGCTTCTTAGTTCCAGTGGCGACGTCTTGCTCTTCCAGTTCTCAGGACCCTGCTTTTATGCAAAAAGATCCCCATTCATACAGCCTAGCTGTCACTCTCACAGTGGAGTGGTCATCCTGGCAGGAGACCCTCCAGCCTATCGGGGCAGAGTGCGACCTGGGTTGCTGAGGCAACCCTGTCCAGGGGTCCTGCTCCCCCTCCCACACAGTGGATCCACCCAGACTCAGTGGCGCTGAAAGGAGGGCTTCTTGACAGAAGCCCGCCAAAAGGTCGAACAAAGGATCCCGACCTGGGTTAGGAGTTTAGAGAAAGACACGAGAAAGAAGTTATATTAAAGTTCTGGCAAATAAAACCTACCGGAGTAAAGTTAATATAAAAATAAACCGGCGGTATGTTAGAGACTGTCAGTAAATGTGGTAACCTCGAACAATGGGAAAATCCCATAAGGAAATATTTGCGGTCTAATATTTTTGGTAGTAACCACTGCCACCAGCCAAAAACTTTTGAGAGAGGGACTGTACGGTACCCTCTCGAAAATGAACATAAGGGAAAAACTATTAACCCTTGCCAGTACCTCCCATAGTAAGATGGGTTGTACTGGTTTTGTTCATAAAGATTGACTAGTAAAGTCAATGGGGACTTTACATGCACTGGGAGACAGTCAGTCCCAGGGTATGGAGTCTACGTTTGGGGATTGCTACGACACCCCTGTCACTGCACAGAGGGTGCTGTGTAACACATGTGGATAAAGATGGTTCCTACGGGGGTGAGATAAACCCCATAGTTATTAAACACAAAAAAATAGCCTAGAACACACACAGCAAATATGCCTAAGAGTTGGAAAAAGAGTCACACTCTTAGCAGGAGAAGAAAACAAACCCTTCAAATCCAGCAAAGCTGCTGGGGGGGCTCTATAGATAAGGGAAATTAGCCATAGAATGAGAATTCTCCCTAACGGGGATGACAAAGCGTTTTGATGGCTGGGCAAAGAAAGTGTTTTCTTCAGGGGTTATGGCTTTACAGGCAGCCAACTCTGTGTGTTCCTTAGCATGTTTCACTCATACTCTGTGGAATTTTCTCTTTGGCGGCTGAACATATTCCCAAAGGGTAGGAACGGGATGGCTTTCTTGCTCTTGTTCAGGATGGCGAGGATGCCATGTGTGAATCTGTTTAGTCGGGTCTGGCCATGGCAGATTGTGTCAGCCGGTCCATGGCGGTGAGCACCGTAATGCGCAGGTTTGCGTGGTTGCGGAAGTCAGGGTTTGCTCCTGATGTGCAAGCCCGGCTTCTCAACATGCCCTTTGATGGTGAACATCTTTTTGGCAGCAAGGCTAAGAGCCTTGAGAGGTTGCAGACCTCCAAAGCTGCAGCGAAGTCATTGAGCGCTGCATGTAGCCAACCTCTGCCTTTTCGTCTTAGGCGACAGCAATGAAGGGGAGGTTCCTTTCGATACTACTCTGCCTTTGGTAGATCGAGAGGGGCTGCAAGTCAAAGGGGCTACCGTAGGAGTGCCACAGGTGGAAAATAAGGTACTTGAGGTGCCCAGGCCACCCGGGCAGTTGCCTCTGTACCCTCAGGCAATGCTGCTTCAGCTCAGTCATGAATCCATGTCCCATGGTTCGCCGGTTGGGGGGAGGGAGGGCTGGAGCAGCATCTTGTAGAATAGAGTGCCATTACTTCAGATGTGTGGGTTCTGGAGATCATAGCCCACGGCCGCTGTCTTCCTTTCCGGCAGAGGCCTCACGACAATCCACTAGGGAATGTCTCTTTGAAGAGTCCGGATCTGCTCCTTGCGCAGGAAATCAAATTCCTGCTGGAGGAAGGCGCCATAGAACTGGTGCCTGTATGGGAGAGGAACAAGGGATGGTAATCCCCTTATTTTTTTATCCCGAAGAAAGACGGGGGGTTGAGACCCATCATGGATTTGCGAGGTTTGAACAAGCTCCTCGGGAAGGACAAGTTCAAGATGGTTACTCTCTCTCAAGTCCTCCAGGCCCTTCAACATCAGGACTGTTTGGTGTCTCTTGACCTCAAGGACGCTTATTTTCATGTGCCGATTCATCCCAAGCACAAGAAGTACCTGAGGTTCGCGGTTGGCGACTCCGCACCGAGGGTCTTCAACAAGCTCATGGTGGCAGCCTATCTCAGGAAAGGGGGGGGGGCTTCGCGTCTACCCCTACCTGGACGATTGGTTGATCAGGGCACGCTTTCCCGAGCAAGTCCTGGATCATCTGTCAGTCTGCTGCCACTCCCTTCACAGGCTGGACTTCTCCCTCAACTTAAAGAAGTCCCACTTGACGCCAACACAGCAGCTCCAGTACATCGGAGCAGTGTTGGATACATCTCTGGGGCTGTGTTCGCCTCCCCAGGTGAGGGCTCATCACATTCTGCAGATGGTGCACAAGTTTCAACAGGCCCAGAGTCTCCCGGCGTTCGAGTTCTTGAGGTTGCTCGGCCTCGTGGCATCCTGTATTCTTCTGGTGCCAGAGGCACGGCTATGTATGAGATCTCTGCAGTTGGCTCTCAGGATGCAGTGGTCACAGTCCTCCGGCAGGATGTCGGATCCCATTCAGGTGCTGCCCTCGGTCGCCCAGGACCTTAAGTGGTGGGCCGTCGAAGGCAATCTGATGAAGGGGGCTCCGTTTTGGCTACCCTAGCCGGAGGTGACGATCGTGACTGACGCACCCCTCACTGGATGGGGAGCTCATGCCAACGAGTTGACAGTCAGCGGTCGTTGGTCTCCGTCGGAGTCCAGACTCCATATCAATCTGTTGGAGCTGAGGGCCGTCGGGCTTGCCTTGAAGGCTTTCTTGCCGACTGTGCGAGGGAAGAATGTCCTGATTCTGACAGACAACACAGTGGCCATGCACTACCTCAACAAAAGGGGGGGGCAGGGTCACTTCCTCTGTGCTAAGAGGTGATGCAGCTCTGGTTCTGGGCCATCCAGCAGGAAATTTCGATCTCTGCAGTTCATCTGGCTGGAGACGAAAAACGAGACGGCGGACGCTCTGAGCAGGCAGAGCACGATCTCTCCCAAGTGGGAGCTGGCTCAGGAGCTTGTCCTGGAGATCTTTGCCCTTTGGGGGACCCCACAAGTGGATCTCTTGGCCACCAGTGTCAACCGGAAGTGTGAAAGGTTCTTGCCGCGGGAATTTCCTCCAAGAGGAGCCTTGGGGGACGTGTTCGTGGTGGAGAAGTTAAGGAGGTTCGGTTCCCGGATGATCCTCATTGCTCTGGCATGGGCCCGGAGAATGTGGTACCCGGACCTTCTCGACTTGTCCATCTGCCCTTCACGCCGTCTTCCCTACCAAGATGATCTGCTCTTACGGGAAGGGGGTCAGGTTCTCCATCCACAGGTCAGATCCCTCAACCTTCACGCTTGGCTTCTGAAAGGTTGAGGTATAAGGATTGGGACCTCCCTGAAGACGTGATGGAGGTGTTGCTTTCGGCTACACAGCCTGCGACTAAGTCCCTGTACCGTTGGAGAAAGTTGTGCGACTGGTGCAGGGTTCAGAATGTGGATCCTTTTTCATGTGACATTCTTGTGGTTCTGTCTTTTTTGCTTTCCTTCGCCCACAAAGACCTGCAAGTGGGTACCATTAAAGGTTACCTGGCGGCGCTGTCCATATTGAAGTGCTCGTCTGAGGAGTGTCCTTATTTCAAGATTCCTTTAATTTCTTAGCTTCTGAAAGGGCTCACTAATGCGTTTCCACCGTCACCTTTCCAGATGCCCGGTTGGGATTTGAACCTGGTTCTAAAATTCCTAATGGGTGCTCCATTTGAGCCTTTACATTCTTGTCCTTTAAGACTGTTAACCCTTAAAACTGTATTTTTAGTTGCAGTTACTTCCGCTTGCAGAGTGAGTTGCAGGCACTTTCTGTTATGCCACCCTTCACGGTGTCTCATAAGGACAGGGTTGTCCTTAGGGTTCGTCCTTCCTTTCTTCTGAAAGTTGTCGGAATTTCATTTAAGTCAGGTCGTCATTCTTCCGGTGTTCTAACATCCTCCGCATCCTGGTAAGGAAGAGGAGAGGCTCCATAGGTTGGATCCTAGGAGAGCTTTTAAGTTTCTACATTTCACGCATGTCCCGGGTCGAGTGGACGATCAGCTCTTTATAGGATACACTGGAAGGCGTTTGGGACAAGTTGTTACTAAGCAGACTTTGTCTAGATGGATTATCTTGGCAATTTCTGAATGTTACCGCTTGGCGGGTAAGGACCCTCCGGTAGGCTTCCGGCCCATTCTACTAGGGGTGTAGCTGCCTCTACTGCTCTGCAGAGGGGTGTTCCCATTCTTAACATTTGTGAAGCAGCCACATGGGCTTCGGTGCATACTTTTGTAAGGCACTACTCCCTAGATTCTATCCATGGGCAGGATCTGGCCTTTGGCAAGGCGGACCTTTATTCTGCAATTTAATTGGGCATTCTAAATTCTTTTCCCTCCTCTATACGTTGGTACTGCTTTGGGAGTCTGTCATAGATATGGAATATGTTGAAGAAACCAATCCCCTCAAACAAGTTACTTTCTTACCTGGTAACGTTCTTTCGATGGAATGTTCCGACGACGTATTCCATATTGTACCCTCCCGGCCTGCCCCGCTACAGAATTTCTTATGCGATTGCAGCTTACGTTTCTGCAAGGCTTTCTTTGATCATACTGGCAGAAGATTGGTGCCACACGTTCTGGGGAAAAACTACAACTGAGGCTACGGGCGTCGTGCGTCCTACTTATAACATCCGGTGACGTCGGCACGACGGAGGCCCTCGAGGACAGCGTATCGACGCAGATGCCGAAAATGTTCCGAAGCAGCACAGCTGTCGTGATTACCTGTCATAGATATGGAATACGTTGTCAGAACATCTGATCGAAAGAACGTTACCAGGTAACAAAGTAACTTGTTCCTCTCTGACAAATTTTGTCCCTAAGAGACCTAGAGGGGGAGGATTCCTGCCCTAGTCTCCCCAAAGTGCAAGAAATATCCACCCAAACACCACAGGAAGAGGTTTTGGAATTATCAGAGCCTGAAGAGGTCTATGAGAATCTTTATGATCAACAAGGCAAACCTTTTGGGCAGGACACACCTGACCCTTGCCCAGATTGGGGCCAAGATCAGCCTCGGGAGGAAGCACCCTGGCTTTCCCCCCACTCATACACCTGACCCAGACATGGCTTGACGCTTCTCGTCTCTTCAGAGACAAGCTTCACCTATTGATGACCAAATGGCATTTAATGCAATCCTGAAGGGGGCTGCAGATTGTTAGGGAGAATTCTAATTTATGGCTAATTTCCCTTACCTAGTGAGTCCCTCGGCAGCTTTGCTGGATTTCTGGGGTTTATCTTTTCCACCTGGTAAGAGTGTGAGCCTTTTTTCCCACTCTTGCTTGTGTTTTGCCATGTGTATGTCTACTGTTTGTGTGATCTTGGGCTCTGGAGCTACACCACTCCATGAGCCCCACTTTTTGTGTTACACAGCACCTTCAGTGCAGTGACACAGGGTTGTCTTTGACACTTCACCCACCCCCCCCCCCCCCCCGACTCCATTTTTCTGGGGCTGACTACTGTCACCCAGAAACATGTAAAGTTGCCATTAACTTTATATAGTCACTTTAAACTACAGACCCAGTACACCCCATCTTGCATGGAGTCCTGGAAAGGGTTCATTCCTACCCCTTTTTGTCTGTGCCTCTGAGCTTTATTTTGCTCTCTTAACACTAAGACTTGGCTGGTGGCAGTGGTATCTACCCTATCTTTTCTACCATGATTATACTATATAAACGTGGTACTGTTTTAGGCTATTATATTAGCCTCGAACTTAAACCTGCTTGACCAAATACTTTTTATTTCGGCTCCGGTTGGGTTTTATTGGCATTTCTTTTCGTTAAAGTCCTTCTTGTGTTTTCTTTGAGCGGCAAACCAGATTTGCCTCCTTTGTTCACCAACCTCTGGCGGGCTTCTGTCCAGAAGCCCTCCTTTGGCGTCTGGGTGTGTAGGTGGGCTGAATGTGAGGGAGGGGTTTAGTCCCCCCGCACCCCCTGCACAGGGTCTCCTTGGAGACCCAAGTAGCACTTTGTATTGATTGGCTGAGGTGGTTGTCTGGGCTGGACAACCCCCCCGCTGAGTGATTAACAGCCAGTCTGTGTGAATGGGGGATTTTGCCATAAAAGGCAGGACTCTTGAGCTGGAAGTCAGTCGCCACTGGAACTGCAAAGAACCGAAGATAAGCGGATAAGACGGCTGCTGCAACTCCCGAGTCCTGGTGAAACCCTGCTGCAGTCCTGAGCTATCTACCCTTCAACGACAAGAGAAGATCCAGTCCAGAGTAGTCTTCCCTTGAGCCTGGTGGGGATCAACCAGCTCACCTTCCAGAGGCAGAGGATCCTCCTCTTGGTCGAAATCGCTGCACACAGCTGTAGTTGTCCGGATAGCCATCTGAAGAGCCTCTCCTGTTTTAAAGGAGCGCACCTTTTATTCACCGTCTCTTTTGCTGCTGCTGGCTTCATCCCTGGGTAGTGCAGATCGCTCCAGACGTTGTCCTTCTTGTCCCCAGGACTGAAGCTTCAGGAACCGTGACTCTGCAGGAACTACCAGGAACAACTGCTGTGGCACCAGCTCTTCTTCATACGAATAAGGTACTGTGTCCGACTTCGAGGAACTTGGGTGAATCCCTTTTCTCCTTTTGCTTCCCTTTTGACAATATCCAAGTACTCCTCGCAATCTTGAATCGTGAACTGTTCTAACCTCGTGATCCTCGACAACAGGACCCCTGTCCCATTGACACTGGCGCAGGCCTATTGACTTTTATCTACGTGTTAGAAAGTGTCTCTTGATTCTGTCTGCCTTGAAAGAAGTATTGCCTATGATTTTTGTCCCCAACTGTCATGTGTTAATGCATGTGCTAAGTGTGTTTGACTACGGTAACATTTCTTCTCGCGGGTACGCTTCTCTTTCGTAAGACAGAACTGTCAGTACTGTAAAAAAGTGATTGCATAACAACCCCCGGTAACGTCTTTGTTTCACAATACCGGTCTGTCAAAACCAAAGGTACTTACCTTGAATTGTTCTGCACAAGAGGAATTGGTTGTGTAGTGTATTAGAAATGTGGTTTTAATTTAATAGAAGTGAAGTGTTTTACGAACAGATGGTCTAAAAATAAATGTACTTTTAATTTTAACCAAAAACCTTGAGTCAGTGTTTGCTTGAGTCACAGTAATTGTAGTCCTTTGTGTAATCTCTACTACTGCTCATTTGCTCTTGAGAGAAGTCTGGCTGCTCCGCTACTGCTACCTCTCTGTGTAGTACAGGCTTGTACCAAAGGTGAAATTGTACTACCACCTGTAGTCTTAATCTTGTGTAGTGGTCCCTAAGGGCACTGCCCAGGATTCTGCCTAACACAGATCATTTACAAATTGCCATGCAGGAAGTTGCAGAAGATACTGACTTTATGGAGGACATCCTGAAGAAGAAACCACCCGCAAGTCAGTCTATACTCCTAAGTTACATCAAGAAGCGCATTGCACCTTCTTTGTTGTCACTTCATTAACAATGGCCGTCAATCCTCGGGTTGAAATATTGTTCTGCCCCTCCCCTTCTGACCCATTATGCATCCAGTGATCCAGTGGCATTCCACTACAGACTCCCTTGTAGTCACTACTACCAGGAAGAGGGCCGGGGTGCCATTGTCCACTTCAGAACATACCCCCCTCCCATCCCCCGACAAGGACTGTAAAAAGCTGTATGCCCTGGGCAAACGCATCACCACTTCAGCCGCATATTCTACCAGGATTCCTAATAAAATTACTCTTCTTGCAAGCTATCGTGATGTATGCCCTTTACATAGGAGCCAACAAATGTTACAAATAAATTCCAGACTCTGCAAAACAATGCTCTCAAACATACATTTTACACTGTATACATTTTACATTGTGAATGGGATTCCTCCCTTTTACACCTCCACTTTCACCTATACACAGCTTCAATTTATATCAATCCCCCCACTGCAGCCACGAGCCAGTAAGGGCACCTATACGAATATTTCCATTGCATTCTCTAAACTTCGGGTCTGATTTGTCATGCATCGCACTCTGTGCACATTACACAGTGTTGCACCAACATGGTAGTCTGTGTGCAGACTTACCTGTTAGTACAAATTCCGGTGATTGGGACCTCAGGAGGGTTCCCTTTCAGCTCAGTGCACGTACGGTATACTGCCGTCAGAGATTTCTCGGCTCCCCTCCTCCCTACCTCCCCCCCCCCCTTTCTTTAATGTTCATCACATTACCCAGGCAGCCCCTCCCACACCGCAAACTTGCTCACCATGACGCGCACCTATCGGAATGTGTGCAGTCAGTCCGGCCCTCACCCGCCCCACCCCCAAACGGGACTCTGTTACCACAGTAACTCATTGTGTGAATCCGCATTCCCTGTGAGACTCCGGCGCCCTGCAGCATTCGGCTCCAGGGGTACTCTTTTTCACTGCTGCCTGCACGCACACGCTTCAGTGATCTATTGTTTTCACGGACATAGCAGAATTCTCCCAGAAACACGGAGGGACATGTCTCTCGTGTTACCTTTCTTTTCTTCTCTTTCACCTCAGATGCTACGCGCCTAGTTTAAAACGGGCTCTGCACGTTTTTGGACCAATTTCCTCAGAGGAGACTGGATTTTTCTCCATTTTACTTCAGTCCTGTCTATCAGGGCACTTGCTCCTCTGAGAGGCAACGTAGCCATACGCCTCAATACTTTCCAAATAGCTGCAGACAACTTCCTCAACAATACAGGTACTTCCCATATGTACCTATCTTTGAATACAGTACCTTTTTATTCTACATACACTATGTATGGGATTGGAAACAAGTATGACTGCACACGCAGGTTCATACACTTAAACTTAACAACCCTCTCTCCTTTTTTCCTTTCCCCTTGTCCCCCTTTTTTTTCTTTTTTTTTTTTCCTCCAGGCATTCTGCATTTGCTTATGGGTGCCGGACACTAATGGCCTCTCCAATCCACAGTTCTCACAGATAGCAACTGCAACCAGAGCCATATGTCCAACACCTTGTGCTGTGACTTTTGACGTCTTCAGGTGAGATCATTCTCTCCGCCTTTTTTGCCCCATCTTGCATATAGGGTTCACTGTTACTATAACGATGAGGGTACAACCTAGGTCGTGCGACGTGGAATCCATGTGGAGTCTATAGAAGGGGGTTTGCAACTATGATTTTCTTTCCCTTAGTGAAACTTCTTCCCTGCAGTTAGAATATCGCTAGGCATGGGAACCAACACATAGTTCCGAGCTGTCAAATTAATGATAATTTAGATGCCTTTTTTAACTTTAGTAGTTCTACATTCCCTACACGTGGAACATCCCATTTACATTTGTGGTCTACTGAACCCATTTTAAATATCTTCTCACCACTTTCTTTCTCTTTTCCTTTTCCGTCTTGAATCACAGGGTCCTGTTACCCACTGCCCCGACGAAGGCGGATCTTTCTCTCTGAAAAATTGAACTCCTATGTTCACACCGCCGTAACGCATGGTTAAGAGGAGATTAAATGTCTTCTACAGACCGAATCACAAGTTTGGACCGTGAATTCCAACGAGTCCAACAACTGAAGGAATTTCCTTTGGCTTTTTTCTAGCTCCCCCTTCTGCGTTGGCAGACCCGATCCCAGATTAAGAATTATTTGACTCTGGGACACTAATAAGGATCTACTTCCTTCCTTAATCTTGAACCAGCTTTTTTGAACCAACAACAGTGTCTAGGTTTAAGACAGCTTTCTCATTAAATAGGTTAATAGACTTAGCATGTATATATCACAGGCTATGTGTTCTTTACACATACAGGCTAATTGGAGCCGGTTACTTCACTCTGTCTTGTGTTAACTATGTTTTAGTATTTTGTGTA
Source organism: Ambystoma mexicanum (assembly GCF_040938575.1). Taxonomy (NCBI): domain Eukaryota; kingdom Metazoa; phylum Chordata; class Amphibia; order Caudata; family Ambystomatidae; genus Ambystoma; species Ambystoma mexicanum. Next base: position 674,198,656 of record NC_090924.1, on the reverse strand, counting down.
ATTATGCTCCTTTTCAATTAATTACTCTTTCACTCATTTCTTTATTTTTGTGTTAATTGTATACATTTGTATATACTTATGTTTGTGTGCCCCTATGAGCTCGGCCTCATTTGTTGTTTTTTTGTTTCTTCATTGATTGCCACATTGAATGTTCCAACATTATTTGGTGTCCCGAAAAAATGTTATATTTTTTCACATTTAAGGCTGATATGGTGTTTTTTTTCTTGTGAGTGAATGTATAGATGATTTCTCTGAAAACAGGTTGGACTAGGAAACTTTGTTTGAATAATTTAACCTAGTGACCAATCCTCTGCGTAACAGCACCTCTTCCTGTTTGGACTCAGAGCAACACTTAGCATTCCAAAGAGAAAACATATTTCCAACATGAGGAGAGCCCATAACTGGCTCACCACCACAGACAAAATCCTGCTTAAAGTAGCCTCCTTAACTCATAAATGCCTTAAAAATGCAGCCCCCGCTACTTAGTCGACATAATAAAAAGATAGACCCCCCCCCCCCCCCAACGACCTACCAGAACCACCAATGCCAACTTGCTCACAGTTCCCAGGTTCAAACTAACCAAAACGAGTGGCAACAGCTTCCAGGTGAAAGCAGCCCAACACTGGAACTCCCTGCCACTTTTCTTACGGACACCTCAAACTTACCCCCACTTCAGACGCAATTACATTCAATGGATAAAGGACAATGACCAATAACTCGCCTTGCCTTCCGTATGTATACTTGTAAAAATGTATATTTGTAAGCTGTTCATCACTGCATTTGTTGCAACTGCTTTAACCTATGTAAACACTGTCATTATTGTAAAGCACTGTAACCAAGCTGAGAATAACCCTGCTGCTCTTGCGCCCTTGTACCGTCGGGTCTGGTGCGCAATATAAATGAATAAACATACAGTGGAACTTACTTCAGGAGGGTCTCCAAGAAGTCCCAGAACGTTACAATCATGCATGCTGGTGGTTGTCTCGGGAGGGAAACGGGTCACCTATAACATCCTCAAGAACACATTGGATGCAGCTGGGATGGCAGGGCGGACCCTGCTTTAGGGTACTCTTGTTAAAAGGCATGCCTGACTCAAGAACTCTGGGTTTAAGCCAGAAACCCAGGCCTTGCTCTTTGAACAACCAGTGGAAGACTCAGATTTGTTTGTGAAAGTGGTGGATGAATCCTTAGAAACAGCAAAGAGGGAGCCCAAGACTTTAAATTCTCTTAATAAGATCACTGCTCGCCCCTACCAACAGCGGGGAGGTAACTCTCGCTGCTCCTTTCGGGGCAGTCTTTTTCCTGTTCCCCATTTAAACAGTATGGAACAGGGGGTTCAACATGGTCCTCTGGACAGGGTGCAGCTGCCACTGGTCAATACTAGCAACTGGGTCAGCAAAGAGGCAAAGGCAGGGGTAGGAACTCCACCCCAAGAGGCTCCCCTGCCTCTGCTCAGAAATGACTTGCCAGTCCTTGTCCCCTTCCCTCCCTCCCCAGTCAGGGAACGTTTAACATCCTGTCTCCGTGCATGGGAGGGATTCACTCCAGACCAGTGTGTGCTGAAAACCATAGCCCACGGTTATTGTATAGAGTTCCACCGGCCACCTCGATACCATCCACCAAAACACTGACGCCTATCGCCAGCCCACATACAGATTCTACTGGAAGAGTTGCAGATCCTTCAAGAAAATGGCGCTATAGGAGTCGTCACCATTCATCAGGTAAACAAGAGTATTTATTCAGTTTACTTCCTTGTACCCAAAAAGGATCGCACCATGCGCCCTGTGGTAGACTTGTGCCCACCGAAAAAATGTGTCGAGCCACAGAAGTTCAGAATGACAACACTGCAGGAAGTAATCCCTCTGATGCATGGGGATTACATGATAACCATGGATATGAAAGATGCATACTTTCATATTTCAATGTTGCCAGCGCACAGAGTACCTAAGGTTCATGATCAAGAACAAGCACCATCAATTCAAGGTTCTCCCCTTCGGCATTGCCTCAACCCCAAGGGTGTTTACGAAGGTACTGGCAGACGTAGCGGCTCAACTGCACTGTTACGCTCACCTGGCTCCCACAGAGGCTTCGATCTGAACTGGACAGCTGCGGTCTCCACCAATGTGACGCATGGGGCCGAGATGGACTGGACTGGCCCAACTAGCTTCGTTTGCTTGGCCTGTAGGAATATTCTTCTGCAAATGGAGAAAGGGAATTAACCACCCGTGGAGTTGAGCATAAAACCCCCCCACCCCGCTGTTCTCCCCACAGATCACCTTTGATGTCCCCTTTTATAGTCTCACCTGATGGTTAGAAAAGATGAGCTCTCCATCCTGCATTGGGCGCAGGGGCGCGTTGATAACCAGTTGCTTCACTGGCTCGAAGGAATTGGTGAGTTCCAGAACAATATTGACTCCGAAAAGTATGTAGTTCATAAGAGTTAACATGCCTGACTTTCACTCTTGTCTGATTCCTTGCAGTTTGCAGCTTGACCCCAGCGAAGAGTTCCTCGTGGTAGCTGACGAATTTCAGGTAAGGATTTGTCTTATCCTACACAGTTCAATAAAATAAGGCCAGAATGTAACCTGTTGCTTGCTCCCTTATTCAGGTGTGGAGAGAAAATATGAAGTTCGGGGAATAATGCCTCCGACGGTAAAATTAGGTAAGTCTATTGTGGTGAGAAGAGTTCCCCTTGTTTGTCCCTTTGTCTCACTTTGTTGTACTTTTGTTCCCCTTAGGGGCAGGGGTACGGCGAGGATGCAATGGATACTGCGCCGACCCGTGAAGAGGAATAGTACCCCCGGCGGTAAATCAGGTAAGTCTATGGGGGTAGTTACTATTGCCGCTGTTTATTCCCTTGGCTCACCTTTGCTGTTCTTGTGTTCCCCTTAGGTGCCGGAGTGCGGCAGGAATGTTCAGAAGGATGCGGTGGATCGTGAGGATGCTGCGAAGGCCGGTGAGTTCATTGCGGCGCTGCAGCAGGCGAGGCGGCGCGCGTAAGATTATTTATTCCAGCTCGATGGCACAGTGGATCCGGAATTCAGGTAAGGATCGAAGGTTTTACTCTTGTTCTAACCTTTTCTCCTTCTGTTCCTCCCTTTTTCTAGGAGCTGCAGACTCGAGGCGGGCGTGGCAGAAGACTGGATGCAGGCTTGCAGACACGGTGAGCGTTACGCTGCTGGATGCAGAATAATGCGAAGCGTGTGCTGCTCTTCGGGCGTGGTTTAAATAGCCTCCAAAGTAGTCCCAGGTAAGTATTCCTCCCCAGCCCCACCCAAGTATAAAATAGCCCCTTCCAAGCCTCATTTGGCTTGGAGCTCTGCAGCATGGTCTGCATCAGGTAAGCTTGCAGCATGGTCTGCATCAGGTAAGTTCTACTCTGAGCCTTGCGCCTCTGGCGCCAGGACTGACTCTCCATATCAGCATGGCGCCATAGGCGCCAGGACGGCACCCAAACAGCAGGGGTTTTTGGGCTTGCTCAAAATAACTTTATGCCTGCTTCCGGGGTTGCTTCACCTGGCCTGGTTCCCCGGGGGTAGGCATCATGACATGCACAGGCAGTCCATTCCAGTCTATCCTTACCTCGACGACTGGCTAATAACAGGGTATTCGGACGGAGCATGCCTATCAAATACCCAGAAGACGGTAGATCTGCTCTTCAGTCGGGGTTTTCGATCAACGAGAAAAAAGTCCAGCCTAGACCCCGGCCAAGTCGAGCAATTTCTGGGGGCTCTAATTTAGACCAATGACAGGCTTGTCTTTTCCTTAGAGAGGGTTCATAACATGCTGTTCCAGATTACTCACTATGTAGCCGATCGCAAGGTGACCGTACGCAAAGCCTTGTGACTGCTGGGGATGATCGCCTCCTGCATTTATCTAGTCGCACACGCGCGTCTGCACATGCGCCCCATGCAAGAATGGCTCTTGAGCCAGTGGTGTCAGGCCAGCGGACAATGGGATGAGCTAGTGGTTGTCTCGGCAGCCCTCATTCAGTTTCTGCAGTTGTTGTCAAGGGAGAACCTTTTGCAGGGGAAACTTTCACCACCCCCCGCAGTGGAAGCCACCCTCACCACAGCCACATCTGACGGGGTGGAGGCTCACCTCCTTCACCAGACGGCGCACCGCGTGTGGTCCCCAGCGGTAGCAAGCAACCACATAAACCTGATGGAACTGTATTAAAGCCCCTGAAGGCATTCCAAACAGATTTCCAGGGGAAGACAGTCCTCGTGGACAGTACCACAGCCATGTATTACATGAACAAATAAGGGGGCACTCGCCAGGGCTATCCAAACTGTCCCAGAACATTTGGAAGTGGGCTCTCAAACACAAGATGTTCCTCCTGTCACAACACATTCTAGGGGAACTCAATCGTCTGGCAGAAATGCTCAACAGAGACTTCCCACCACCCATAGAGTATGAATGGCAGTTACATTTAGACCTCAACATCTTCACAGACTGGTGCTTCCCAGAGATTGGCTTGTTCGCAACTCTGGAGAACCCACAATGCCCAGGTTATGCTTCCAGGTACCAGCAGAACTGCTCCAAGGGGAACGGTCTCTGGATAACATGGCCAGGGAAATTTCTCTCCGGCAAACTTCCAATTTAGCAGCCTGGCTCATGGGGTCATAGGGTTCGGATACTTCAAACTCCCTCAGAGATGCATGGACATACTTAGAGAAGCACGGAAACCCAACGCCAGATATTGTTACTCCAACAAATAGAAACGCTTTGTCATCTGTTGCAATACCAAGAGCATCAATCCTATTGACTGCCCTCCAACAGATATTGTCCTGTACCTGACCCACCTACTGGACTCGGGTTTAGTTTTCAATTCCCTTAAGGTACATTTAGCTGTACTTGCAGCCTACACCACGTCCCAGAAGGTCTTGTGGTGGATAATACCAGTAATCAAGGCTTTTATGGAGGTGGTTAAAAGACTTCCTCCCCCATCTCCAACCCAGCTCCCGGATGGGACCCGAATGTTGTACTGACTAGACTAATGGGACCTCCCTTTGAACCTGTGCGCAAGGCTAGCTTTAAGGCACTTACTTACAAGACCGCCTTCCTGGTGGCAGTTACATCAATAAGGAGAGTTGGTGAACTGCGGGTTTCAGTTCAGGGCCCATTTGTCACGATTCACAAAGATAAGGTGTCCTTGCGCACTCACCCACGGTTTGCGCCTACATTTATTTCAAAGGTCCATGTGAACCGATCAATAGAACTACCCATCTTTTTCCAGAATCCAACTAACGTGGCAGAAAGAAGCCTCCACACACTTGATGTGAGGAGAGCAGTGATATATTATCTGAAAAAAACTAAGAAAGACAACCCTGTTTTTGTTTCAGTGGGAGCTGGTAATGAAGGGGACACCATCTCTAAATCAGCCATTTCAAAGTGGATCATAAACTGCATCACACTCTGCTACACTCTTGCCAAGAGAGATCTGCCCTTAGAGCCTAGAGCACACTCTACTTGGGGCACTGGGGCTTCCATAGCAGTAATTGAAAAAGTTCCTCTTGTCCATTTGTAAAGCAGCAACCTGGAGTTCTGTACACACCTTTACACAATATTACCGCCTAGATGCACACTCTAGGTCTGATTCTCAGGTGGGACAAGCGGTGCTAAGAACTCTTTGCTAATGTTCCTTCACACATTCCACCACCATCTCTGGGTACTGCTCACTACTCTATGAACAGCATGTGATTCTAAGCAGATTAACGAGCATCTGAAGGTATGCATTACTTACCGTAATAGCATTTCTGATCATTGTATCTGCTTAGATTCACATGCGCCCACCCTTCCTCCCCTCTTGAAGTAGAAGGAACATAGACATCTTACACCTTTTCTCTTTCTGTACTCCCTCATGGCAGAAAGAACACAAACGGAGGGACATCGATTCATTAGGGATTTTGGGTACACTACACGTCACGTTAGGGATAGTGTTACAGGCATGCCCATGTTGACGTACCTTTCAATCCTTGAAAGAAAGATGCAGTACTCTGTGATTACCACTAGCTGTCAGACTATATGCACAGCATGTGAATCTAAGCAGATAGAATCATCAGAAATGCTATTACGGTAAGTAATGCGTATCCTGTATCTAGATCATGTGAATCTACTTGGATCACATGCTCTTCATAGTCTGACATCTAGTGGAAGTCGCAGAGTATTACAAGATTTTTTGAAACTCAAACGGACATCAACAGGGCGTGTTTAGTAATACTATCCATTGTGTGAAGAGTACTGTACCCATGGTCCTTCACACTTCGAGGTCCCTCGGATTGTTTTTTTCCGCCATCGAAGTTTGTCGCAAATGCAGAGTTTTCTTCCATGCTGATGCTGTTGATTAGCTAAAGTTATACTTAGACTTTCTCTTTTTCCTTTGTTGTTCGCCTTGCTGCTTGACTGAACACCCTCGACGACTGACTGAAAGACAGATGACCAGACACGGCCTTAAGAGGCCGCTATGGCCCATTGGAGTAGGGAGAGAGTGGGGGGGATCTTCATACTGGCCTCCTTTAGAGAATGCTTATTCCATCATTCCCTTTCTTCTCTTCTCGCCCATCTAAAATGTAATGGCCAAAACCCCATTTGAATTTTGCCCCTCCTGCCACCGAAAGTTCCTGTTGACATTCACTGAGTGTGCAACCACTAGCTTCCGAGGGATCACGCTGAAAAGGATTAATTCTTTCAACTTTTTCGTCCTAAAACCCTAAAGGATCAGCGGACCGAGCGCTGGCCCGCTCACGGCATGCCGAAGGAGGCCTCCGTCCGGCGAGGGCAGTATCCGGGTCATGAGTGACAGCAAGGGAGATCTTGGTCAGTCAGAACTCCAAGTGGGCCTCCGACTCCAAGAAGCGGACTGGCGGTTCTGTGATTGGAAAGACACCTGGCGGCCAAAGCAATTAATTTAAAGACTTATTCCCCTCCCCCCGGGCCAACTCTCGACGGAACGGTCGAGCGTGGAAGACCATGCAGGTCCAGGGAAAAAGGCTCTGGTTCTTCACTGTCCTCTGGGCCAACGTGCACGCTTTCTCATGGCCGTTCCCCCCCCCCAAAGATCAAAAGCAAAAGTCGGGTTGGACACCGCACATAAAACAGCCCTACTTTCGCATGCCGAAAAAACAGGCAACGAAAGGCTTTTCAGCGTTCCCCCAAGAAAATGCAGAATATGCAAGAACTGATTTAGAAACACGTCAGAGCTTCTCTTTAAAGCGAGGTCACCGAAAAAATCTAATTTTTCGAGGCCCTTGGCCCCTAAAGACACCTAAGCAGGCTTTACACTGTCTCGGGGCCATGCGTCACAAGGATGCCACCCCTGTTAAGGATGTCACTCCCTCCCAGGCCACACGTTATGTTGGATCTCCCTTTTTAAAATTTTAGAAGATAATTGCGGATTTGCAAGAGGGCATAGGAAGACCCGTGCCTAAGCAAATGTCTGAATGTGGTAGGTGCAATAAGTGCCTTTATTGAGAGGAATGGAGACCATTCTGTTAAGACAATAGTGCTCTTATATACGCTAAATATTGTACCAGTGTTAACCTATGGCATTGACATTTCGGGACATGCTTTCGCTACGGACCTCATTCAATTTGAGGCAAAAATGTTGCGCAAATTGTTTATGCCACAATGCTTGCCAAGTGAATACCTTTATCTTGAATTGAACTTGATTGGTATTGCTTCTACTTTCATATCCAGAATGTATGTGTTTTGTAAATATGCAGGCGCTAAAGAGTGGCACAACGATGGTCTTAAGAACTGCAATCTGATTGGCACTTTTGCAAAAATGTTAACTCTAATCGGTGGAAAAACGGTTGTTATCTTCCCTCTGAATCAATGAACATTTATAGGATCAAACATTGGCTAAAGCAAAAGTTACGCAGTTTCCGCCATGACAATCATATGGTTCAACGATCTGCTAGAGTTAATATTGGCTCGTATATTTTGTACAGAAATGAAAGTAGTTGTAATCTAAAATATATTGAAGCCTTCCCAGACTGTCAGATCGTTAGCCAGTATTTATTACTTAAATGTAATCAGTGCAAGGTTCTTGAAATTAAAGGTGCAAAAGTAGGTATTCCTCGTGCAGAACGTTTCTGTAGGTTATGTGGTGCAATGGAAATGGAATCTTCACAGCATATTATGGTTAAATACGAGAGCCTCATATCGATTAGAACCAATTTTTAAAAAATCCTATGACAATCGAATGGACTGTACTGATACTTTTACCGGGGGAAATGATCTAAATTGTACGTATTTTATGGTGACATCTTATAGCAAATTGTTGTGATGCTCTCCTCGTGTTGTGCGTGATTGGAAAGGAAGGAGATGTGTTGTGAAGTGCTTGTTTTCTGAGAGCCTGTGATGTCATGTGGAATGTTTGGTGATGAATGCTGTGGTAAGGTTCTATCTTATGTCAGTTGAGCCTGGGTGATGTGATCCAGTGGTTATCCTTATGTTAGCTTGATGTCACTAGTAATAAAATATATGTGAGAAGCTACAGAAGAGTCAGAAGTTATATCTTTACACTATGCACTTGCAGCTCTCAGACCTTAGCACATAACCATTTTCTCTAAAGTCCATATGAGTCAGTTGCAACCTAAAAATCCTGAAGGTCATACTTCAGCGTTTCACAATATCTACTTTCCAACTTCCACTCTTTGTACCCATACATTGAACACCAGAATTCACAAAGGATGCACAGCAATCTTCTTCTCCTCTGTGCCTGCATACCCGTGGTTCTGACATACTTTCAAATACCACAGCATCAAAGACCACAGTGTCCCTTATCCGCTTCCCGTACCGTGGTATGTTCGTGTGATAGAGCGTTTTTATGCCGGCACCATTTGGGACCTTAAACATCCTTGAATAACCGCTGTTAGGGGGAATTCTCATAAATGGTTGATTTCCCTTACCTAATGAGTCCCTTAGAAGCTTTGCTAGGATTTATTCTTTTCACCTGATAAGAGTGTGAGCCTTTTTTCCCACTCTTCCATGTGTTTTGCTATGTGTATTTCTACTTTCTGTGTGATCTTGGGCACTGGAGCCTCACCTACTCCATGTGAACCACTTTTTGTGTGTGTTACACAGCAACCTTGGTGCAGTGACACAGGGTTGTCTTTGAGACTTCCCACTGACTCCATTTTTCTGGTGCTGACTACCAATAAGAAACTGGTAAAGTTGCCATTAACTTTATATAGTCACTTTAAATCACAGGCCCAGTACACCCCATCTTACACAGAGTATTGGAAAGGGTTAACTCTTATCCTTTTTCGTATGTGCCTCTTGGAGCCTTGTTTCGCTCCCTTAACATTAAAACATGGCTGGTGGCAGTGGTATCTACCCTAACCTTTCTACCGCGATTATCTTATATAAACGTGATCATGTTTTGGGCTATTATATTAGCCTCAAGCATAAACCCGCTTGACCAAATACATTTCTTTTTGGTTCCGGCTGAGTTTATTTGCCAATTCTTTTAGTTAGTCTTTCTCGTGTTTCTCTCTGCGTGCCAAACCGGGGATGACGTCTTTGTTCGCGGGCTTCTGCACAGAAGCCCTCCTTAAGGCGCCTGATAGTCTAGGTAGGCAGGATGTGAGGGTGGGATCTTCAGACCCCTGCCATGGGTTCCCTTGGTAACCCAAATCACACTCTGGTCTGATTGGTTAAGGGGACTGGCCTTGCCAGGCCTGCCACTCTGCTGTGTGGTTGACAGCCAGGCTGTATGAATGGGGGGAAAATTGCATAAAAAGCAGGTCTCTGGGACTGGAAGAGCAGAGTCGCCACTGGAACGAAAGAACCAACGAGGAACTGGAAGAAGAGGACCCCTAGCACGACTGAACCGCCCGGTGAAGCCCTGCTGCAGGTCCGAATCGCTAGATTCTGACAGAGAACATCCTCCAGGAAACTACTTCCCTTGAGCTGGTGGGACCAACCAGTTCGCCCAAACTACAAACCAGGACCCCTCCTCTGGTCGAATTTGCTGTACAGAGCTACAGTGGGCCGGATGGCCAGGAAGGTCCGACCCTGCTTGGGTTTTAAGGAGTGCACCTTTTATTCTTCGTTTTGCTCTGCTGCTGGTTTCTTTCCTGGGTGGCACAGTACCCTCCATTCTTCCGACTTGGTGTCAGTCTGACAGTCGCTTCAGGAACCGTGAGCCTGCAGGAACCACCAGGAACGTCCGCCTCACCTAAAGCTCCCTCTCCGTTTTAAGGTACTGTGCAAATCCGGTTGTCCGTTTCGTTCAACCGCAGTGAAAGTGTTTGAAATCTTTCTCGAAACCGAAGGCTTGTCCTTCTCTTCTCTTCGAAACTAACTTTTCTACCAACCAACCTCGCCCGGAATCTGTGCCACGAACCTTGCACGAACTACCCTGAACTGTGTGATCTTGAGCAAAAGACTTTTGACCCATTGACTTTGGCCCTAAGCCTTTTCTAGCTGATCTCCTCACTGTAATCTCTTGCTCAATTGCCCTGAGGACTTAACTGTTGGTGTGATTTTATTTCTATTAACTTTGTCTTTCCCTCCGTTTCTTAAATTGCTGGAGTGCAAGTTTTCCCCCACTTCATTTTGTGAGCTTAACTTGGCTGGAATTTAAGGGAAGTGGTGTGGTGTATTTACGATTGTGATTTTTTACTTGCTTAGAATAGTGAAATGTTATACAACTGTTGAGTAAATAAATATATATTCTTTTACTTCGAAACCTTGAGTCAGTGTTTGCCTGAATCATAGTAATTGCTGTCCTTTGTGTAGTACAGGCTTGTACCAAAGGTGAAATTTTACTGTCACGTGTAGTCTTTTGTGTAGTGTTCCCTAAGGGTACTGCATATAATTCTTCCTAACAACCGCTACGATCTGTCCCACGTCGGCTACTAGAATGCGGTATCGCAATATTCCCTAACTTCTTATTACAATAAGTTCACTCAAACAATGAGTCTGCGGTACAATACCCGACATGTTTATTCAAATTCTAGCTCTGGGCGCCTTGCCATTCCTGCTAAGGAGAATTCTCATTCAATGGCTAATTTCCCTTACCTATCAAGTCCCCCAGCAGCTTTGCTGGATTTGAAGGGTTTGTTTCTTTTTACCTGCTAAGAGTGAGACTCTTTTTCCCCACTCTTAGGCTTTTTTGCTATGTGTTTCCTAGGCTATTTTTGTGTTTTTATTGCTTATGGGATTTTCTCACCCCCATAGGAACCATCTGTATGCACATGTTACACAGCACCCTCAGTGCAGTGACACCGGGGTGTCGTAGCGACCCCCAAACATAGACTCCATACCCTGGGACTGACTACTGTCTCCCAGGGCATGTAAAGTCCCCATTGACTTTACTAGTCAATTTTTATGAACTAAACCAGTACAACCCATTTTACTACGGAGGTACTGGAAGTGGTTAATAGTTTTTCCCCTATGTTCATTTTCGAGAGTGTACCCTACAGTACCTCTCTAAAAGTTTCTGGCTGGTGGCAGTGGTTACTACCAAAAATATTCGACCGCGAATATTTCTCTATGAATTTTGCCATTGTTCGAGGCTACCACTTTTTCTGACAGCCTCTAACATACCGCCGGTGCATTTTAATATTAACTTTGCTCCGGTAGGTTTTATTTGCCAGAACTTTGATATAACTTCTTTTTCGTGTCTTTTTCTACAATCCTAACCCAGGTCGGGGATCCTTTGTTTGTCCTTTTGGCGGGCTTCTGCCAAGAAGCCCCCTTTCGGCGCCACTGAGTCTTGGGTGGGTCCTTTGTGTGGGAGGGGGAGTAGGACCCCTGGACAGGGTTGCCTCAGTAACTCATGTCGCACTCTATCCTGATAGGCTGGAGGGTCTCCTGCCAAGATGACCACTCCACTGTGTGAGTGACAGCTAGGCTCTATGAATGGGGATCTTTCTGCATAAAAGCAGGGTCCTGAGGACTGGAAGAGCAGGACGTCACCATTGGAACTACGGAACCGAAGAGGAGAGAAGCCAAAGACACCTGCAACGACTACCACCACTGGTGAAGCCCTGCTGCAGCGTCTCACCACTTTTCTCCACACGACGAGAGGAGATCTTCATCTGCAAGAGCCTTCTTCCCTTGAGCTGGTAGGGCCAACCAGTTTGCACATCGCCTTCCCAAACCTGCTGTGGTCGAATCGCCAGTGCCCCGCACTTGGAAACCGGATAGCCACGCAGCTATCGACCCGGACCGCGATTAAAAGGAGCGTACCTTTTTAAACTTCGTTTGGCAGCACCGCGGTAGGTTTCTTCCCCGAGTAGTGCAGTACCTCGAACCTTCCTCCACGAGGAGAGCCTCTCTTCCTCTGCTGGATCCCCCGAACTGCATGAACTACCAGGAACAACCGCCACCGCAGGAGCCACTTCTCCATTTTAAGGTACATTGTTCCCCAAGGCTGCCCTTTCTTCGCAGTACTGCTAAAGGTGTTTTGAATCCTTTACCTACCTGTTGGGTTGGCCGCCCCCATTTCTTAACATTGTCTGTTCGCTTTCTGCATCCACCTTTTCAACATCGTTAACCAAAGATTTGACTGCAGCTACAAGAACATTTTGCTCCTGGGCCCTTGCCCTGTAATACTAACCCTGGCACAGGCCTACTGACTCTGATCACATTTGTAAGACCTGCCTTCTCGAGATTAATTCCCAATTCAAACTGTGTGGTGCAACCCTTTCTTATAGCTACCCTTTCTTTCCCACTGCATAATCATTGTGAAATGTCATTTTGCTCAGTTTTCATCTGAAGTATTGCCTATACTGATGCACTGTCTTGCTGAACTGCTTCACAACTGATGGTAAGTGTTGCTAGGGTGTATAAGAACCTGTTTCTAGATAACTTGTGTTTTTCCTCCCTTGTGAGAAATTGTTAGAGGATAGCTTGTGTGTAGTTGTGACTGTGCTGTTTTGCTCAGTTTTCACTCTGGTTCACTTGCTCTACAATTTATATAGGGAGTGTGTATATTTTTCTATTTGACTTAATTTAATTTGCTTGATACTTGTGATACATGTACTTTCTTAGAAGTGTATAAAATATATATATACTTTTTAACTACAAAGCTTTGGTCCGCGTTTCCTTGTGCCATAGTACAGTAGGTCTATTGTGTAAACCCTGAATACTGCTCATCTCACTCTTGAGATAAGTCTGACTGCTCAGCCACAGCTAGCAACTAAATCTTTGTGGTACAGACTGATACTAAAGGGGATTTATTGCTCTCACCTGTAGTCCTAATCTGGTGTAGTGCTCCTTAAGGGAACTGCACTGGATTCTGCCTAACAATTCCTCACCACAGACTGACACAGTAATGTAACCCCCTTCCTTAGATGATGGTATTCCACTTCCTCATGACGCCAGTTCGCGTTGCAGGGTCCTTTACTCAGACATTTACTAAGCATTCACTTCCTTCCTTCTTAGGCAGTGATGGCTCCTCCATTACCCATACTGCGGAGTAGCTTTCGCAGTCACCGGAGAGAATGCTGGAACTGGACGTTCTCACTCAACGCCAACTCCCTGGCCTCCTCCTAAAATGTCACCACTCCTCTTCTGAACACAGTGCAGCTACGAGCTCCGCACTTCCAACTGTCACACTGTACTGCTGCTACATACGGTGCCTAACACCGTAAACGTTTATGACTAAGCACTGCTTGCAAGTCCTAGAGCCACTACACAAAGCAGCCTGGGTACCAAGCTGGGCACCGCTCCTTTGGAAACTCTAATGTACCAAGATTATCACCTTCCTTTCCCTCTCTGCTCACGGCGCCAGGACACACTTCACGCTGTGAACGTCGTACACTTCTCTTTTGCGACTTTGGGTCCTCTGATTGGGGCTTCTCTTCACTTCCCCAATAACTTCACTACTACTTGTGCTTTTAAATTTCAAACTTCTTCTTAAGGGTCCTGCGCTTCACTTTTAGAGCTTTGCTTTTAGTTCATGGGACTTAATTTCTCTCACCTTCCTCTTCTACTTGACCGTCCATGCCCCTTATCGTTACACAGGTGCTTCCCCCTTCTCCTTACCCTGGGTTATACAGTGAACCCTACTGTGGGCTGCCCTGTGTGAGCGCTGGGGCTCTTTCTACTACACAGTCCCCTGTGCTTTGCACCCCTGGGTGATGGGACGTCTTACTTAATGCACTGGGAAGGCACTACCTTCCTCCTTTGGGATGCTATCCCTACACTTCACTTTACAGGGACGCTATCCCTAATCTACACTTAACTGGGACGCTATCCCTACACCTTGAATAGGACGCTATTCATACACTTTGCTTTGCAGGGAATCCTTGTTTCCCAGTGTAAAGATGTAACTTCTGACTCTTCTGTAGTTCTCACATATACTTTATTACTAGTTACATTAAGCTAACATATAAGGGTAACCACTGGGTCCCATCACCCTGGCTCAACTGACATAAGATAAAACATTCCCACAGCATTCATTACCAAACATTCCACATGAGATCACAGGTACAGAGACAAGCACTACACAACACATCTCCTTCCTTTCCAATAAAACAAGGACACTTGACACACACACACACACCAACAAACACTTCACGACAGAAATGCGTTGAGATTTTTAATTTAGTGAAAAGTGTTCATGCAGTGTAGGCGTTTACCTTGATTTTATATTGATATATATATATTTCTGAGACTTGTGGAATCTGCTTAGATCACATGCTGTGCATAGGCCGACATCTAGTGGAAGCTGCAGAGTATTACAGTTTGTTATTCAAAACTCGAAAATGGGCATTGACACAGGGCGGGCCAGTAATACTATCCCTAGTGTGACGTCCACTGTACCCATGATCCCTCACGCGTGTAGGACCCTCAGATTGTTTTTTTCCGCCATACTGGTCGGAAGCATTTCGCGGAGTTCCCTGGACTTAGCCATACTTTTGCTAAATCTTGTTATATTTACCCATTTCTCCACCCCAACGTCGAGTCACCGAACTTCCACACTCGACGCCGGCCCGGAGAAGAATTCCACCGTCGACAGCTGCACGACGGATTTGGGCCTCGGAAGGCCTCCGGCCTTGGCCCTGCAAATAGGGAGAGTGGGAGGTGGACATACTCTACACTTGTTTGGTATATAGTTACATTCTTATATATTCCTACACTTACTAGCCCGCTGCCACAAGGTGCGTATGGAGGGTACCCCTTTCCAATTCTGCCCCAAGTGCAACCGCAAGTACCCTTGGGTCGACGGGCACGCCACGTGCAATCTCTGCTTGCCGAGGGACCACCCCGAGGCGAACTGCAGAGCGTGTAGTAGGTTTAAACCCACGGTCTTCGGACCCCTTCTATATACAGCCCTACTCCCAATATCAAGGGGATACATCCTTTTGTGAGGATCCAGATTTGGGGATGTTGGAAGAACAAACTGGTACGGGCTACTATGGGGGTGATGAGGACCAAGAAGAGGAAGACCCTGAGACCTACAGAGTAGATTCCCCGGTAGAGAAAGAACCCCCGATTACCGACTCCCCCGTCGACAATCAGCCTCTCCTGAATGAAGTTCTGTCCCGAGCGGCAGAACATTTCCACATTGTGACACCCAGGGTGCTCAAGAGGAGAGGGACTTCGCAGAAGAGTTAGTGGGAGAAAGGAGGCCAGTTGCTCAGGCCATCCCTATCCTTAAGTCTATTCAGAGAAGAATAGACCCTTCACTTTTAAATCCTAACCTCACCAGGGCAGTGAACCCCAGGATTGAGAATCTTTTCAGGGTAGCCCAATCAGACCCACTGTATATAAGGGGGTATATGAAACTGGACTCCCTGGTTGTTACTAACACCCATAAGAGGGCTGGAACACCTTTGGCATCGTCCGAAGCTCCTCCCGTCAAGGAGAGCAAGAAACTGTATGGTTTGGGCAGGAAAGTAGCCTCCACTCCCAGGCAAGGATTGCCAACTCCACCACCCTGTTGGCCAGCTACAACTGCCATCAGTGGGAAGAAGTCGCGGCACTCATAGACTCCGCCCCAGAACCCTTAAAGAGCCAGTGGGCACGAGTTGCGGCGGAGGGAAGAGCTGTGTCCGGTTGCATTTTAAAAGCAACCTTTGATGCTGCGGATAACGCCGGCAGATTGATAGCAGAAGGAACTGTTATCAAGAGACACGCTTGTTTATGGCAGTGTGGATTCAAAACTGAAACTCAAGCATCTTTGTTAGATAAACTGGTGGAGCCGGATCTGTTTGGTAAGGCGGTCGAGAACGCGCTGAAAAATGCCAAGGACGAATATGAGACAGTCAAATCCCTAGGCCAACTAACCAACAAACCCCCTAATCAGAGAGGGAATGGCAATTTTCGTTGCCCACGCAGCCAAAATTCCCAGAGAGGATCTAACTATTCCCAGGGGCAGGGTACACCGTGGAACAACCAACAGTCTACCCAGGGTTACGGCAGGGGTAATAAGAGGACGTGGTCAGGGTAGAGGCAGTCCCAGTAAAGGAGGCGGCACGCCTCCACCAAAACAGTGACGCTCAGTTCAGGGTCCCTTCTCACGCAACCCCAGTAGGGGGACGCATTTCCAACTTCATCCAAGTTTGGGAAGGGATCACATCAGACAGATGGGTGCTGTCCACAGTATCTGCATAGAACTGTTAGAGCGTCCCTGGAACCATCCTCCACGACAAAGAATACATTCTTTGGAACACCAGAAGATCCTCCTCGAGGAGATCGTCAATCTGCTAGCAAAGTACGCGATGGAACTCGTCCCGGGACACCAGGTAAACAAGGGTATTTATTCAACTTACTTTCTTCTGCCAAAAAAAGATTTGACAATGCGCCCCGTATTGGACTTGCGGCCTGCAAACAAGTATGTCAAGCCCCAAGTATTTCGCATGACTACTCTCCAAGAGGCAATCCCTCTCCTAAAAAAAAGGGAATTACATGGCAACATTGGACATGAAAGATGCCCATTTTCATATTTCCATGTTCCCAGCGCACAGGAAATACTTGCGCTTCAAGGTGGACAGTCGACACTACTAGTTCAAGGTACTGCCCTTCGGGATAGCTTGGGCTCCAAGGGTATTCACCAAGGTACTGGCGGTGGCGGCAGCACACCTACGCAGGGAGCCAATCCCGGTGTACCCTTACCTGGACGACTGGCTCATCACGGGGGAGACCCCAGTAATTTGCAGAACAAACATTCAAAAGACAATCGACCTCTTCGAATTGGGCTTCTCAATAAACGAGAAAGTCAAGTCTGGTGCCAAGCACCTCCAAACAGTTCCTAGGAGCTATCCTAGACACTCGAGGGGTTGACCTTTCCTTCCAAGGAAAGAATTCGGAATATACTGCTGCAAATTCCGCAATATCAGTCCGGTCGACAGATAATGGTACGCAAAGCAATGCGGTTGCTGGGCGTGATGGCGTCATGCATTTACCTGGTCCCCCACGCGCACCTGCGTCCCATGCAGGAATGGTTGGCGAAACAGTGGTCTCAGGCAAGTGGTCAGTGGGACAATCTAGTGGTCGTTTCGCCAACACTGGTACAAAGCCTAAACTGGTGGACAAGAGAAAAATTGTCCAAGGGGAAACCCTTTTACGATCCCGAGATACAGGTGGTAGTCGCAACCGATGCATGCCTGACAGGGTGGGGAGTTCACCATCTCCACCACACAGCTCAGGGTCTCTGGTCTCACTCAGTGGCCAAGAATCACATCAACCTGCTAGAGCTTCTGGCAGTATTCAGAGCGCTTCAAGCGTTCGAGCCCTACCTGCTAAATCCGTCAGTGCAAATCCGGACGGACAGCACTACAGCCATGTTTTACCTGAACAAGCAAGGAGGGACTCGTTCGCCAAATCTGTCCTAGCTTGCCCAGAACATTTGGAAATGGGCACTCAGACGGAACATCTTCCTGTCATCGCAACATGTTCCAGGGGATCTCAATTCTCTAGCGGATGATCTAAGCAGAGACCTCCTCCCAGAAGAACACGAATGGTGTCTACACAGAGAAGTCGTAGAAGATATCTTCTCTCAGTGGGGTTTCCCCACTGTAGACCTATTCGCCACAAGCGAAAACAGACAATGCCCAGGATTTGCATCCAGGTTCCCCCAACCAGACTCCCAGGGGAGCGCCCTGTGGATGAACTGGTCAGGAATGTTTGCGTACGGTTTTCCACCAACTCCTCTCATCGGGAAGGTGGTCAACAAGATGGAGAGTCGATGACGCTCGTCCTGGTTGCTCCCATGTGGGCGAGACAACTGTGGTTCCCACACTTACGCAGATTAGCCGTGTGCGAACCGATCAAACTTCCGGCCTGGTACAACCTACTGTCCCAGCACCAAGGTCAAACAGTGCATCCTCAACCCAACTCGATGAACCTGGCAGCATGGCTCCTGAGGTCATAGAGTTCGGACATCTCAATTTACCTCAGAGGTGTATGGACATCCTAAAAGAATCTAGGAAACCAAACACGAGGCACTGCTACTTTGACAAATGGAAGGGATTTGTTATCTGATGCCAGAATAAACAAATCAACCCAGTTGATTGCACTCCTTCCACTATTGTTACATACATGCTCCACCTGCTGGATGCAGGACTGGTTTTTAAATCGCTGAAGGTACACCTGGCAGCTCTGTCGGCATACACCACTTCCCATAACAAGGTGTCATGGTGGAAAGTACCAGTAGTTAAAGCATTCATGGAAGGAGTAAAGAGACTTCACCCTATTTCAAACCCACCACCAGGTTGGGGCCTTAACTTGGTGCTATCTAAGCTCATGGGCCCCCCATTCGAGCCCATGCACAAAAGCAGTCGCAAACACCTGATTTACAAAACGGCCTTCTTAGTGGCAATTACATCTATAAGAAGAGTCAGTGAAATTCAGGCTCTTTCAGTGCAAGATCCCTTCTTTACTGTCCATAAAGATAAACTGGTTTTACGCACACACCCTAGGTTCTCACCTAAGTTTATATCTAAATTCCACGTGAACCAGTCCATCGAGCTTCCGGCTTTCTTCCAAGACCCACAAAGTTCAGCTGAGGTGAAACTACACACACTAGATGTGCATAGGGCGGTCCTCTACTATGTAAACAAGACCAGACCGCCAAGGAAAACAGATCAGCTGTTTGTCTCCGTAGCTACAGGCAGAGGGGGGATCGCGTCTCTAAGGGTGCCATCTCTAAGTGGATTATTAACTGTATCCAGCTGTGTTACTCACTTTGTAAAAAAACTCTGCCTTTCATGCCTAGGGTCCACTCTACAAGAGGCATTGGGGACACTCTGGCTTTCATTGCAAATGTACCCCTTGACACCATTTGCAAAGCAGCTACTTGGAGCTCTATTCACACTTTTACTCAGCACTACTGCATTGATACCCATTCGAAGACAGATACCCAAGTGGGACAGGCGGTTCTAAGACATTTATTTGCTCATGACCCTTCTCACATCCCACCTCCTTCTTCAGGTACTGCTCGCTAATCTATGCACAGCATGTGATCTAAGTAGATTCCACAAGCCTCAGAAGGGATGCATTACTCACCGTAATCGTATTTCTGATGCTTGTATCTGCTTAGATTCACATGCGACCCACCCTTCCTCCCCTCTGAGAGAAGGCGCATGGATGCTTGTAGTCTTTCTTTAGATCTGCTTGGATCATCTGTACTCACGCTTCTCCTCATGCTACCTCATGTCAGAAGAAATACAATCTGAGGGTTCTACACGCGTGAGGGCTCATGGGTACAGTGGACGTCACACTAGGGATAGTATTACTGGCACGCCCTGTGTCGACGCCCACTTTCGAGTTTCGAAAAACAAACTGTAATACGTGGCTTCCACTAGATGTCGGCCTATGCACAGCATGTGAATCTAAGCAGATACAAGCATCAGAAATAAGATTACGGTGAGTAATGGATCACATATACCATGTTTTTATGTAATTGTAAATGTAGGTTTTTATGTTGTATAGCCAATGCCTGATGGCTATACGTTATCTAAATAAATAAAGGTTTCCCACCACCATGCGAATATACACCTGAAAAATGAGTCTTGTTTCACTGACTTCATGGACAGACATCCTGACCAATGAACAATTCTTAACAATGCCTCACAACCAGGGGCATCAGTAGTGCCACAGACTAGCACCTCTGGCCTCTGCAAACCTAGACAACTCTCATACATACCAAGACCCCTCTCAGGACTGGTTTTGTGATGATCAGGCAGACCCAGGGTCTCAGGGGGACCTCTATAACCAAGACCAGTTTTATGACAAGTACGTGATCCAGACCACCAGGACCAGCTGGTAGCAGATTTGGCTGTTGACAGTCAACTTCCGTACAACAATCTTTTACTAAAGACGGCACAACATTTCAATACCGACACTCAGGAGGCACAGGTCAACAAGGACTTTGTGGAAGATATCCTGAGGGACAAAATGTCCGCCACCCATTTTATACCACACCTGCTGTCGGACCTGAGGCGTAACCAATCATCCCTATTGGTGCCTACTCTCTCAAGGGCGGTGAACCCTAGAATAGAAAGACGTTTCAGACCCGTGCCCACTGACCCCCTGTAAATTAGGGGTCAGCTCGAACCAGATTCTCTAGTGGTCATCACTAGGAAAAGGGCAGGCACTCACCTGTTGTCGGCAGAAGCCCCTCCAAACAAGGGGAGCAAGAAAATGTATACTTTCGGGAGAAAAGTTGCCTCCTCCGCAGTATAGCAGACCAGAATCGCTAACAACAATATACTAGCTAGTTACAGCTGCCACAAATGGTATGATCTAGAACGCCAAATCAAAGCCGTCCCTGAAACACTAACGGCTCAATTACTTGAGACAATCTCTGAAGGCGAGCAAATCTCAAACTGCATCCTAAAGAACAACCTTGATGCAGCAGATAATGCAGGACGCATCCTAGCTGAGAGAACGCTGTGAGAAACTCATGGTGACGACAAGTAAGAGACAAAATTGATCACAGTTCAACTGTGTTTATTGAACAATGGATGCTGTATACAGCTGGAAAAACGCCTGATGTAAACCAAAATCAAAGATGTGAGCAAGCGTTGACCGTCAACTGAAAAATAAGTCAGCCCTAGTGGTGGTGTCAAAATAAAGAGCGCCTATACTAAGAAACCTATTCCCAAACATTACAACTAATACAAAAAGGGTGTGGGGTAGTTCTCAAGAAAAGAAAGATGGGTATTCAAATAATGTGTCAGGATGCTATAGCTTGGGTCTCCCTGCCCCACGTTTTGGACACAGTGTAAGATTGGAGCTTGGAGCACAGTACAGGCTCGAGCTTCCCCAGCACAAGACGATAGTTCCAATGCCCGCTCTCGGGAGACTGTTGTGCTTTCAGCTATTAGGGCTGTCGATGGCCAAGTCTTGTTTCACTTGAAAGTCTCTTGCCTTCGAGGACCTGACTTGTTCAAATGCCAAAAGGAAAGTTCCTTTAACAACTGAAAAGTTTGTTTCCAATGTTTGCTGGGTGATTGGTTCACCCCTGGGTCCTCCTCTTCTGGGCGCTGGCACTTGTATCATTTTCTACAAATCTTAATGTCTTTTTTAAACAGTTCCAAATACACCGTTTATTGGGACTTTAGAATTTCTCCCTCTTGGGATTCGCTTTCCTTGTTTCTTTTCACTGTGTGATTCACTTCCCTTTCTTTCACTTAATTTGTAGATCAGTCTTTCGATTGTACAGGGATTTGACTAGACCGCCTGTATGACCACTTTGACCTCTTCGAGTCTCCCCTACGGCCTTCTGGTACCTGTAGTTTCGCTCAGATGGGGATCGACCAGAGTCTCTTGAATTAGCACCCAAATGGTACTGGTTTTTCCCTCTGCAGCTGGCCTCCCTCTAACGCGTTTGTAGTTCTTTGCACAGTTCATCAAACTTGGTTCAAACTTGCCACTTTGCGCTTCTCATTCAACACAGCCCAGTTCTGATCGATTCTCTCCTCCTGGCCTGGGTGTGCCAAGTTCCTCAGGCTACTCTCAGGGCAGAGAGTCATCACCTTTGGACCAGTTACAAGGCCAAGGTTCCTCCTTAGATTTTCAAAGGGGAAATGAAAGGGGCAGACCCTCACCTGGGAGAGGCTCAACCCCTCCCAAACTATGATGCATCGTTTCAGGTCCCTTCTCATGCCACTCCAGTAGAAGGCTGAATTTCTCACTTGACCCACGCATGGGAGGGAATAACGTCAGACAAGTGGGTGGTGTTTACCATAGCAGGCGGATATTGCAGCAAACCACCATACCGCTGTTAGGCAGAAACCAGTGCAGTTCCCTTTGGGTACACTGCAAAAGATTTAGGACTACATGTGTTAGCAGTAAACCCACATGGTAGCAGTCTGTACCACCCAGAATTACCTGGTAGCTGTGGCTGAGCAGTCAGACTTCCCTCAAGAAGAGTTAGGCAGTATGCAAAGTATACACAATAGGCACTCAGACACAATAATACAAACAAACACTGACCAGAGCTTTGGTATCTAAGTATATAATTATTTATTTAAAAACACACTGTTTGAAACACACCAGCACTCTTATGGTAAAACACTCTAAACACAGTTACTATTATGATATATACAACCCTTATTCCTTATTAGATAAGTATTAGTTAACACCACTTATTTTCATACAGAGGTGAGCGCTTAACTATAGATGGTACTCCAATAAGTTCATGAAGAAGGGAGGGAAAAAGACAGAATATGGAGAGATACACCACTCTAAGATTTAGGAACACTATAAGCAAGGCAGAAGAGCAAAAGTCACTGGTCAGCCAAAGTCCATAAGCTGGGCCCACTCTTAGAGAGAGCAGAGCACAAATGTGCCCAAGATCACAGTTGCACTAGGCTTAGAAAGTCTTGCAGAGAGTTCGAAAAAGGTTTAGAGAGGCTCAGAAAAGTTTAGCCAGGGTGTCCCACGAAAGCCGGGGGCTAAATCTACCCCGTACAGTCGGTGGCAAGGGAAGCCGGGCGGGACACGGTACCTTAAGTGGGAAGGATCCTCCAGCGGTGGCAGTTGTTCCTGGCAGCGGGTGCAAGTCTCGTCGTTGTCCAGGGGAAGAGAAGATCTCGTCTTGGAGGAAAGATGAAGGTCGTTGCACTGCCAGGGAAGAAACCAGCCGCGGAGTTATCCGGTTAAAGGTATTACCCTTTAATTTGCGGTCGTGGTAAAACATGGTATCCCTGTTGCCGGGGTGCTTGGCACAGGCAAGGCGGCCACGAGATACGTCGGGAAGGCGAAAAGATGGTGAAACTGGTTATCCCCACCAGTCAAAGGAAGAAGACATTCCGGCGGGAGATCTCCTCTGTCGTTGGGAAAAGTGGTGAGACGGTCCAGCAGGGCTCCACCGGTGGTGTCGTGGCAGGTCGGCTCAGCTTCCCCTCGTCGGATTCTTAGGTCCTGTGGCGACTTCTGAAGTTCCAGTCCCCAAAGCCCTGCTTTTATGCAGAAAACCCCCATTCACTCAGGCTAGCTGTCACTCAAACATGCTAAGTGGTGAGCCGGTCGGCTCAGACAGAGTGGCACCTGTGGAGAAGCCTGCCAAAAAGTGGAACAAAGGGCTCGACTTGGGTTGGAGT
This sequence comes from Ambystoma mexicanum, assembly GCF_040938575.1. Taxonomy (NCBI): domain Eukaryota; kingdom Metazoa; phylum Chordata; class Amphibia; order Caudata; family Ambystomatidae; genus Ambystoma; species Ambystoma mexicanum. The sequence continues at coordinate 674,175,143 of NC_090924.1, read as the reverse complement.
CACAGAGGAGAACACAAACGCCATTTTAGAACCAAGTTTTGACAAAAAATACCAACCGGAGAATTAATATTAAATAAACCGGCGGTATGTTCGAGGCTATCGTAATTAAATAAATAAAGATAGTAGCCTCGAACAATGGGAAAATCCCATAGAGAAATATTTGCGGTTGAATATAAAAAGTAGTATCCACTGCCACTAGCCAAAACTCGATCAGGGGGGACGCAGACGTGCCCCCTCGACTAACAGACCCCGGGGCAATCGAATTGCCCCAGCCAGTACGTCCACAATATGATGTTTTGTACTGGTTCTGTTCAGAATTTAAGACTAGTAAAGTCAATAGTGACTTTACAGACCCTGGGAGACAGTAGTCAGTCCCAGGGTATGGAGTCTATACTGGGGAGTCACTATGACACCCCTGTGTTACTGCACTGAGGGTGCTGTGTAACACACATCACAAAAACGCATGAAGCCCTATGGAGTAAAAGACCCCATAGCCCATTAAACACATCTAGGATCAAAGAAACACACTCAAATCATGTCCAAGAGTGAGGGTAAAAGAGTCTCACTCTTGGCAGGAGAAAAAAAATAAACCCCAAAAATCCAGCAAAGCTGCTGGGGGACTCATTAGGTTAGGAAATTCAGCCTAAACAGAGAATTTGCCCTAACAACCGCCCTTCGAGACAGAAGAAAATGACAGCAGAAGAACAAACCTCACTGCTGGAGGAAATAAAGGTGCTGCTCGAAGGACCCGATAGAAATTGTCCCGGCAAACCAGGTAAACGAGGGTATTTATTCAACGCACTTGTGCCAAAGGAAGACCTTACCATGCACACAGTACTAGATATGCGCCTTTCAAACACCTATGTCAAAGCCCAAAAGTTTTGTCTGACCACGCTCCACGGGGGTGATCCCACTTCTGAAACAGGGAGACTACATGGTGACGTTGGACATGAAAGATGCATACTTTAATATTTCGATGCACCCTGCTCACAGAAAATACCTACCTTTCAGGATGGCAGGAGTACACCATCTGTTCAAAGTACTCCCATTCGACATCGCCTCGGCACCAAGAGTGTTCACAAAGGTGCACGCACTAGTGGCAGAAGTGTATTCCCTTATCTGGATGACTGGCTAATTACCGTGGAATCTCCTCAAATTTGCAAATTAAATACACAAAAGACAAACCTTCTCTTCAATCTGGGTTTCTCCGTTTCTCCATTGTTGGGCAGTATTGTATGCAGTACCCTGTGGGAGACTGCACCAGCCTTGTACTCTTGGCAATAGTTAACCCAACCTTTGGTATAGGCATCTACTACACAAGTTGGTAGAGTGACTGAGCAGCCAGCCATGCTCATCTCAAGAGGGGTCAATGTGAGCTGTAGGGTTATTACACAGAGATTCACAGTGACACGTATCCATATAGATACTTGGCCTAAGGTTTCTTGATTAAAAAAAATATTAATTTATTTTTGAATAAGCCTTCTTGAGAAGGGAGCACTACATATGTAACACTGAAATATACTTCAAAATACACACACTCAGTTTCTTTAAATCAGTAAATACCCTTTGGGATGGCACGCAAATTTCTTCCTACACCCTGATGTGACTTAAATAACTAGGACACGGTGGACCTTTATTTATCATTGGTACATTTAGAGCAATACTGTGGTTAGTGTCAAAAGGAGAAGATGGGGGAATAAAACAATAGTCAACAAATATTCTTGAGCAGGGAAGTATGTTTTGAACCCTCCAATGCAAAGTAAATTAATCCATTCCTGGGGGAAAGGTAAAGCACAAAGTCGGAGGTAAGGAGAGTCTTTCAGGGAGCCAAGACGGCCGATGTAAGTTGAGCAAAAGTCTGTGAGCTGAAGCACTTCTTGCAGGTAGGTAAAAAGTCTTGCACAATGTTTTAGACGTTTTTGTATAAAAATGTAATCACTGTAGGGCCACAAGCTGGGAGGTTTGTGAGGGGCAAAGCTGCAAGCAACTCTGCAAACGAAACCAAGACTGGTCTCAACTGAGAACTAGCAAAGCTACACAAGAGGTAAGTCCCCTTAGTTTTACAGTACCTTTGGTTAGAAGAAATTGGTTCCAGCTGGCTTCTGTTCCTGTGTAGGTCTGCAAATCCTGCTGTTCCTTGGCCTCAGTCGTGGGAACAAGAGGGAGGACGTCTGGGGACTCCTGCAGTGCGAATTGAAGGTCGGCTGCAGCAATGGGAAAACTTCAGATCAGCGGCACTTGGCGGTTTCAGATTCTCAAGACCCTTGCAAATGGCACCACTGCGGTTCTCGGATGCCTTGTTCAGCCTCATGTCCAGGCGGTTCCGCAGCAGCCTCCGGCTCCGGCCTCCACACTGGCTCCCATCTCCCTGCCTCTGGTCCCTGACCAACAGGACCCGCATGCGGACACAGATGAGGAGGGCCCCGACACGACATCTTCGACCAAAGCCTTCCACGAACGTCTGGCAGGGCTGGCAGAGTACTTGGGCCTTCCTCAACCTGAGGCCGAGCAACCAGCAGAGGGGGGGGTCCTCGCAGAAGTCCTCGCACTACGTCCTGTGACTAGAATGGGGATCCCGATGCAGAAGGACATAGGTGCCTTGGCCAAGAATGGTTGGCTCAAGCCCCACTCAGTCCAGCCGGTGAACAAGCACCTGAACGGCAAATACAGGCAGATGGAGGGGGATAAACTCTTGCTATCGGCCCATCGTCAGCCACACTCCTTGGTGATTGCTGCGGCATTACTATACTCCAAGCCTCAGTCATCCTCATCCTCTTCTGCAGCGCTGCTAGGCAAGGAGAAGATCTTGGAGGTGTACGGGAAGAAGCTGTATTCCAATGCGTCCTTGCACCTTCTTCAAGCCAGTGCGGATGCCATGCTGGCAGCCGTTAACCAGAGTCTCTGGCGGGAAATTGCGTATTTCCTCCCAGAGTTTCCAGCGCAGAGCCAATCGCGATTCAAGGTGGGATTGACAGGCCAAGATGGTGACGCAGTACATCATGGATTTCACAGTGGCCCACATTGACACCTCTGGCTGTGCCATTTGCATTGCCACAGACATGAGAAGAACAGCCTGGCTCCGTGCTACGAAATTCAACCCGGATGGCGGGCATCCAAGGCCTCGATTGCACGGTAGATGGTTTCGGCCATCATGGAGGCCTACAAGGGGCAGCTCAAGCTGCTATCAGCTAACATTCACGCCCACGCTGTCGGAGCCAAGGCCACGGCCATTGCATTCCAACGACAGGTTCCGTGGCAGGTCATCTGCATGGCGGCCACCCCTTCGTCTTTCTGTAAGCATTACTGTTTTCTTAGGGAGGGATCTCCTCTCCACCCTGGGGCTACATTCAGTTGTAATCGCCCATGCAGTATGGAGTAAAAGGGACGGGACGCAAGGGTATACTCTTAGCCTCCTTTCCTCCACAATATTTAATATTGCCTAATGACACCAGAATTATTGGGGGTAGGAGGTATGGTGGGACGTATGGAGGAAAGGGGACTATGGACTAAGAGTATGTTACTCACTACGGTGAGTAACTTGTAATTACTCTTGCTGCGTCCCGTCCCCTTCCCTAAGTTCATTTGAAAGTTCCATGTAAACCGATCCATAGATCTTCCTGCCTTCTTTCAAAATCCATCAAACGCAGCAGAAAGAAGCCTCCATACACTTGATGTACAGATGGCGGTCTTGTGAGAGGGTGATCACATAACAAAGAACGCCATCTCCAGATGGATAGTGAAATGCATACAGCTCTGCTATTCTCTATCCAAGAAAGTTCTACTTTTCACCCCAGGTGCACACTCTACCAGAGGTACAGGAGCTACCCTAGCTTTCATTGCAGACATCCCTTTAGATGCCATCTGCAAGGCTGCTACATGGAGTTCCATCCATGCGTTCACACAGCATTACTGCATTGACTCGCACTCAGATTCACAGGTGGGACAAGCAGTCCTAAAAACATCTTTGCTGCTGTACCTTTTTAACTTCCCACCTCCTTCTCCAGATACTCCCCGCAAATTTAGTAATATGATCCCTAGTGTTACGTGTACTGTACCCATGGTCCTTCACGCGTCGAGGTCCCTCAGACTGTTTCTGAAGTGAGGTTGCCTGAATTGTAGCGCAAGTTAGGATGTGATAAAGCTGAAACAATGATACCCCAGAAAACATCGATGGACCTTCTACTCCAGTAGGGGAGGAAGGGTGGGCACATGTGAATCTAAGGAGATACAAGCACCAGAAATACAATTACGGTGAGTAATGTATCCCTTAAGGAGCTTGTAGATGTTCTTGGATCACATGCTATGCATAGGCCGACATCTAGTGGAAGCTGCAGAGTATTGCAATTGTTATCAAAACTCAAAGGGACGTTGACGGGCATGCCAGTAATACTTTCCCTAGTGTGATGTCCACTGTACCAATGGTCCTTCACGGGTCGAAGTCCCTCGGATTGTGTTTTTCCGCCATCATCGACAGACACTTAATCAGAGAGTTCCTATTTGTGTTAACGCCATTGATTGAAAAATAATTAGTTACACTTTCTATCCTTTGAATCATCGACTTTCGACAACATCTTCGGCGGTGGAAAGGACTAACGTCAAACAAAGACCTTGATTCGAAGCACTCCTTCGGCCTTGGAAGGCCGCACCGGGCCTTGGCCCTGACGGAGAGAGTGGGGGGTGGACATTTCTTAGGGATCTAAGAGAATGCATATTCCCCTTTACCCTCTCTATTTTCGCCTTGCTGCCCTTCCTTCAAATTATTGAAAACACACAATTTAAATTATGCCCAAGTTGCAATAAAATGTTTCTGTGGAAAGACGAGCACCTGGTGTGCAATCTTTGTCTTGCGCGGGACCATGATGTGGGCCCTTGTTGAGCTTGTCAGCTCTTAAAACCAAAAACACTCAAGGACTGAAAGACAAAGCGTTGGACCCCCCGCCCTTGCAGGCCGAGGCTGCCTTGGATGTGTCGGGTGCATCCAGCGACGGCAGCATTGCCGTCTTTTCGGACGGAGAAGGCGAACTGATGGATTCCCATGTGCTAGCCCGACCCCCAATACATACGCTGGCGGCGCTGTTACAGGGACGACATCCGGCGGCAGTAGCACACACAGTGCGACTCACACCAAACACATAACCTGTGGCCGAAAGTCATCTACCTAATCTTCGCGGCCAGACACGGCTTCTGTCCTCTGGGCACTCAAGATCTCGATCGCCACACGAAAGGCCCCAAAGTAGCGCTAAAAACACGATGCAGGCGCCGTGCCCATTATAACTGCCGAAAGCCGAGCTTCGGACACAGTTTCGGACTGTCCTTCTGCCGAGATTCGCATCCTACACCGTCGAAATCTGCCAAAAGCACAGGTTCCTCAAAATGATCGCAACTGGTCCAGAAACATGTTCCAGAGACGCTCCTCAAAGGGAGAACGTCAACAAAATCATTCTTCCAAAAGCCTTCCAAAACTCACCATTCCCACAAGCAGAAGGGAAGTACACCTGCCGAAAGGGTAAAGAGATTACTTCCCTAAGGGAGGGGTTCCTTCACAGCTACTATGACACATAAGCAGCCTACTCCAGAGATACCTCACACTACTCTGCTACAGACTCCTCTACCTCCAAATCACTTTAACATACCAAGTTCCTCTCAATGGTCCTGTGAAGACTTTGATAGAGTAATGCGTTGAATGTTTTTGATGGCCAACTTCTTTGACAAAAACCCACAGGCATTACACAGCCTACAGAATACTCCACCCACTGCTGGCACATCCACATCTCAACCCCCAACAAAGAGGCCATGTCCTGACACCCTCTTATTTACTCCTCAGGTAGACCCTGTCCAATATAATCTGTATGATCCCAATTCAGACACTGAGGACCACAATGCCCATGGGTGGGCGGTGGGGGGGATCAATATTAGGATGAGGAGGAGGAAGTTTACGTCATGGCCTTCCCCGATCATCTTGATGCACCAGTGGCTGATTCCCTTGTAGACCATCAACCCCAGTTTACGATATGCTTTTAAAAGCAGCTGAACACTTTCATATCCAAGCCCAAGAAATCCAGTTGGATAAAGACTTTGTGGAGGACATATTGGGGGATAAAAAAAGCAGTTACCCAGTTTATAGCAGTCCTCCAATCTATACAAAGAATACAGCCATCACTCGAGACACCAAGCCAAACAAGGGCCATGAACCCACATATTGAAAAGATGTTTCACCCTGTGCTTTCAGATCCTCTTTACATAAGGGTTGAACTTAAGCCAGACTCGTTAGTAACTGTTAGGCAGAAACCTGTGAAGTTCCCTTGGGGACCACTGCAAAAGATTTAAGACTACAGGTGTTTGGCAGTAAACCCACTTGGTAGCAGTCTGTACCACACAGATTCACTTGGTAGCTGTGGCTGAGCAGTCAGACTTCCCTCAAGAAAGGTTAGGCAGTATGTAGAGTATACACAATAGGTACAGAGACACAGTAGCACAAGCAAACACTGACCAGAGCTTTGGTGTAAAAGTATATAATTATTTATTTAAAGACACACTTGTAATTTACACTAGCAAAAAAAATTTGAGTAAGTTCAGCACAGTCACTATCATATATATATTTCTGAGGCTTGTGGAATCTGCTTAGATCACATGCTGTGCATAGGCCGACATCTAGTGGAAGCTGCGGAGTATTACAGTTTGTTTTTCGAAACTCGAAAATGGGCGTCGACACAGGACGTGCCAGTAATACTATCCCTAGTGTGACGTCCACTGTACCCAAGATCCCTCGCGCGTTTAGGATCCTCAGATTGTTTTTTTCCGCCATACTGGTCGGAAGCATTTTGCGGAGTCCCCTGGCCTTAGCCATACTTTTGCTAAAAATTTAATAATCTATTGACATCCTTCCCCACCCCAACGTCCAACTTCGACACTCAACGCCGGCTGGAGAAGAAATCGACCGTCGGCTGCTGCACGACGGACTTGGGCCTCGGAAGGCCGCTGGCCTCGGCCCGGCCCTTGGAAAGCCTCTGGCCTCGGCCCGGCCCTTGGAAGGCCTCTGGCCTCGGCCCTGCAACTAGAGCGAGTGGGGGGTGGAACATACTCTACACTCTTGGTATATAGGTACACCTTATACATTTCCTACACCTAACAGCCCGCTGCCTCAAAGGTGCGAATGGAGGGTGCCCCTTTTCAATTCTGCCCCAAGTGCAATCGCAAATACCCTTGGGTCGACAGGCACGCCACGTGCAATCTCTGCTTGCCGAGGGACCACCCCGAAGCGAACTGCAGAGCGTGTAGTAGGTTTAAACCTAAGACACTTAAGGACCGTTCGACGAAGCGTTGGGCCCACCACGCCAGGCAGGCGGCCATGGCAGCGGAGGGCGCCTTCAGCGACGGCAGCAACGCCGTACTTTCGGACGGCGAGGGCATTACGGCGTCGAAAGACAGCCGAGCGCAGGTCCCCGACCTGGGAAGGTCGTGCGGCAGGGCAGCTATGGGAAGACCCCCGGCGACACAAGCGCTTCACATACTACACACACTAACTCCAACCGAGACTCGACGACGTCGAGTTCTCGGAAAGAGGCATAAACAGAACGGTCCGATTCGGTGTCCTCTGGGCGCTCTCGATCAAGATCGCCGCATGACTCCAGGCAATCATCCACTCTTGCCAAAAGTGCCTCGCTCCGTAGGCTAACAGAAGTTCGATCGTCGGAAGACGACTTCCACCCCCGGGCCGCGCTCCAGGAGTCGGAGCCCGCAGTTAAAACCAGCGAGGCCCCACGCTCGAAAGACAGGGACACCACCCCGATCCTCGACGCCAGTCGTCGAAAACCTCCGGAGCCACTAAAGGACAGGGAAAACATTTTTCCACTCGCGGGGAGGGGGGGAAAACAGCAAAAGAAACAATCTTTGCACTCTTCCACGCCTGTGAAACACACCACTCCCCCTAAACAAACCGACAAGACCAGGTCTGCTGATATGGCTAAAACCAGCAAAGCTACTCAAGATAAATCCCATAGACTTGCTAAGAGTCATCCCCAGTTCCAAATAATGGTCCAGTGAAGACATAGATAGGGTCATGTCAAGAATGTCTTCTTTGTCAGATTTTTATGATAAAAATCCAGAACATTTCCTCTCGTATGATCAACAAGGGGCAACTCCCTCAGGCTTTACTGATCCTATCCCCCAGAGTAAGAAGCGCCGGTTTGAAACTCCGATGAGGTCAGAACCCTTCGAGGTACAACCATACGCAAGACCATACTCACTGTATCAAGGAGAGGCTTCCTTTTGTGAGGACCAAGAATTTGGTATGATAGAAGAGCAAACCGGGACAGGCTACTATGGGGATGATGAGGACCAGGAAGAGGAGGACCCGGAAACATACAGAGTAGATTCCCCGGTAGAGAACGAAGCCCCGGTTACTGACATTTCCACATTGACACCCACGGTGTCCAGGAGGAAAGGGACTTGGCAGAATAGTTGGTGGGAAAAGGAGGCCTGTTGCCCAGACCATCCCTATCCTTAAGTCCATTCAGCGGAGAATAGATCCGTCCCTGGTGAACCCGAACCTCACCAGAGCAGTCAATCCGAGGGTTGAAAAACTTTTCAGGGCGGCCCAGTCTGACACTCTATATAAGAGGACATCTGAAGCCAGACTCCCTAGTTGTCACCAACACTCGTAAGAGGGCTGGAACACCCTTGTCATCGTCCGAAGCTCCTCCCGACAAGGAGAGTAAAAAACTATACGGTTTCGGCAGGAAAGTAGCCTCAACGTCCGCCTATCAAGTAAGGATCGCAAACTCCACCACCCTGTTGGCCAGCTACAACTGCCATCAGTGGGAAGAAGTCGCGGCACTCATAGCCTCTGCTCCTGAACCTTTAAAGGGCCAGTTAGCTTGGATTTCCGCAGAGGGTAGAGCCGTGTCTGGTTGCATTTTGAAAGCAACCTTCGACGCAGCGGACAATGCAGGCAGATTGATAGCGGAAGGCACTGTTATCAAAAGACATGCGTGGTTATGGCAGTCTGGTTTTAAGGCAGAAACCCAGGCAGCATTGTTGGACAAACCGGTGGAAACCGATCTGTTTGGTAAGGCGGTCGAAGACGCACTGAAGAATGCCAAGGACGAATACGAAACACTCAAGTCCCTTGGCCAATTAACCAATAAACGCCCTAACCAGAGAGGGAATAGTCATTTTCGTCGCCCACGCGGCCAAAATTCCCAGAGAGGATCTACCTATTCCCAGGGGCAGGGTACACAGTGGAACAACCAACAGTCTACCCAGGGTTACGGCAGGGGTAATAGGAGAGGTGGTAAAGGCAGAGGCAGCCCCAACAAGGGAGGCGGCACGCCTCCACCAAAGCAGTGACGCTCAGTTCAGGGTCCCTTCTCACGCAACGCCAGTAGGGGGACGCATTTCCAACTTCACCCAGGCTTGGGAAGGGATCACATCAGACAGATGGGTGCTGTCAACAGTATCCACAGGATATTGTATAGAACTACTGCAGCATCCCCGGAACCATCCTCCATGACAAAGAGTACACTCTTTAGAACATCAGAAGATTCTCCTCGAGGAGATCGCCATTCTGCTAGAAAAGGACGCAATAGAACTCGTCCCGGGACACCAGGTAAACAAGGGTATTTATTCAACTTACTTCCTTGTGCCAAAGAAAGATTTGACAATGCGCCCAGTATTGGACTTACGGCCTGCCAACAAGTATGTCAAGCCCCAAAAGTTTCGTATGACGACGCTACAAGAGGTAATGCCCCTCCTAAAAAAGGGGGATTACATGGCAACCTTGGATATGAAAGATGCTTATTTTCATATTTCCATGTTCCCAGCGCACAGAAAGTATTTGCGCTTCAAGGTGGACAGTCGACACTACCAATTCAAGGTACTGCCCTTCGGGATAGCTTCGGCACCAAGGATATTCACCAAGGTACTGGCGGTGGCGGCTGCACACCTACACAGGGAGGCAATCCCAGTGTACCCTTATCTGGACGACTGGCTCATAACGGGGGAAACCCCAGGAATTTGCAGGATAAACATTCAAAGGACCATCGACTTCCTCCACGAGTTAGGCTTCTCAATCAACGAGAAAAAGTCAAGCCTGGTGCCAAGCACCTCCAAACAATTCCTAGGAGCAATCCTAGATACTCAAGAGGGGTTGACCTTTCCTTCAGAAGAAAGAATTCGGAATATACTTCTGCAAATTCCGCATTATCAGTCCGGTCAACAAATAACGGTATGCAAAGCAATGTGTTTACTGTGCATGATGGCGTCATGTATTTACCTGGTCGGAAACGCGCGCATGTGTCCCATGCAGGAATGGTTGGCGAAACAGTGGTCTCAGGCAAGTGGTCAGTGGGACGATCTAGTGGTCGTTTCGCCAACACTGGTACAAAGCCTTCACTGGTGGACAAGAGAGAATCTTGCACAGGGGAAACCCTTTTACAATCCCGAAGTACAGGCAGTAGTCACTACAGATGCATGTCTGACGGGGTGGGGAGCTCACCATCTCCACCACACAGCTCAGGGTGTCTGGTCTCACTCAGTGGCCAAGAACCACATCAACCTGCTAGAGCTTCTGGCAGTATTCAGAGCGCTTCAGGCGTTCGAGCCCCACCTACTAAACCTGTCAGTGCAAATCCGGACGGACAGCACAACAGCCATGTTCTACCTGAACAAGCAAGGAGGGACTCGCTCGCCAAATCTGTCCAAGCTTGCCCAGAAAATCTGGAGATGGGCACTCAGACGGAACATCTTCCTGTCATCACAACATGTTCCAGGGGAGCTCAATTCCCTAGCGGATGCTCTGAGCAGAGACTCCCTCCCAAAGGAACACAAATGGGTTCTACACAGAGAGGTCGTAGAAGATATCTTCTCTCAGTGGGGTTCCCCTACTATAGACTTATTCGCCACAAGCAAAAATAGACAATGCCCAGGATTTGCATCCAGTTTCTCCCAACCAGACTCCCAGGGGAACGCCCTGTGGATGAACTGGTCAGGGATGTTTGCGTACGCTTTTCCACCAACTCCTCATCAGAAAGGTGGTGAACAAGATGAACAGAGTCGATGACGCTCGTCCTAGTTGCTCCCATGTGGGCTAGACAACCGTGGTTCCCACACCTACGCAGGATGGCGGTGTGCGAGCCCATCAAGCTTCCAGCCTGGTACAACCTACTGTCCCAGCACCAAGGTCAAACAGTGCACCAGCAACCCAACTCGATGAACCTGGCAGCATGGCTCCTGAGGTCATAGAGTTTGGACATCTCAATTTGCCACAGAGGTGTATGGACATCCTAAAGGAATCTAGGAAACCAAACACAAGGCACTGTTACTTTGACAAGTGGAAGAGGTTCGTTATCTGGTGCCAGAGTAGACAAATCAAGCCGGTTGATTGCACTCCTTCCACTATTGTTACATACATGCTCCACCTGCTAGATGCAAGATTGGTTTTTAACTCACTGAAAGTACACCTGGCAGCCCTGTCGGCTTACACCACTTCCCATAGCAAGGTTTTGTGGTGGAAATTACCAGTAGTTAAAGCCTTCATGGAAGGAGTAAAGCGACTTCACCCTCCTATTTCAAACCCACCACCAGGGTGGGACCTTAATGTGGTGCTAGCCAAGCTCATGGGCCCCCCCTTTCGAACCCATGCATAAAAGCAGTCTCAAACTCCTGACTTATAAAACGGCCTTTTTAGTAGCTATTACTTCTATAAGAAGGGTCAGTGAAATTCAGGCTCTGTCAGTGCAGGATCCCTTCTTTACTGTCCATAAAGACAAACTGGTTTTACGCACACACCCTAGGTTCTCACCTAAGTTTATATCTAAATTCCATGTAAACTAGTCCATCGAGCTTCCGGCTTTCTTCCAGGACCCGCAAAGCTCGGCTGAGGTGAAACTACACACCCTAGATGTGCGTAGGGCGGTCCTCTACTATGTAAATAAAACCAGACCGCTAAGGAAAACAGATCAACTGTTTGTCTCCGTAGCTACAGGCAGAGAGGGGGATCACGTCTCTAAAGGTGCCATCTCGAAGTGGATTATTAACTGTATCCAGCTGTGTTACTCGCTCTCTGAAAGAACTCTGCCTTTCACGCCAAGAGCCCACTCTACTAGAGGCATTGGGGCCACTCTGGCTTTCATTGCAAATGTACCCCTTGACACCATTCGCAAAGCAGCTACTTGGAGCTCTATTCACACTTTTACTCAGCATTACTGCATTGACACCCATTCCAAGGCAGATACACAAGTGGGACAAGCGGTTCTAAGACACTTATTTGCTCATGACCCTTCTCACATCCCACCTCCTTCTTCAGGTACTGCTCGCTAATCTATGCACAGCATGTGATCTAAGCAGATTCCACAAGCCTCAGAAGGGATACATTACTCACCGTAATCGTATTTCTGATGCTTGCATCTGCTTAGATTCACATGCGACCCACCCTTCCTCCCCTCTGAGAGAAGGCGCATGATTGCTTGTAGTCTTACCTTTCTGTCTGTCTGCTTGGATTATCTGTACTCGCGCTACTCCTCATGCTACCTCATGTCAGAAAAAATACAATCTGAGGATCCTAGACGCGTGAGGGATCTTGGGTACAGTGGACCTCACACTAGGGATAGTATTACTGGCACGCCCTGTGTCGACGCCCATTTTCGAGTTTCGAAAAACAAACTGTAATACTCTGCAGCTTCCACTAGATGTCGGCCTATGCACAGCATGTGAATCTAAGCAGATACAAGCATCAGAAATACGATTACGGTGAGTAATGTATCATATTCATATATATATTTCTGATGTTTGTTAATCTGCTTAGAATCACATGCTGTGCATAGGTCCGACATCCAGTGGTCACTGCGGAGTATTGCATTTTGTTTTTCGTAGTCGAAAAGGGGACGTCGACTAGGCGTGTCTGAAACACTATCCCTATAGTGACGTGCGTTGTACCCACAATCCCTCACGCGTCGAGGTCCCTCAGATTGTTTTTTTCCGCCCAGCTTCTGGTCGCCTTCACGCGGAGCTCCTCGAGAGACATTGCAACCCTCGACCTTTGGTCGTTTCTTCTACGAAGATTAATACAGCACTCCCTCGACGCAGTGTAGCTGTTCTCCGCCGAGCAAAATCGTCGACGGAGGGTCGAGCGGAGGAAATCTTCGGCGCTGCCGAACACGTGGCCTGGCCTCGCTGGCCACATACAGTAGGGAGAGTGGGGTCGTGGGACATCTCTGGGTCTTTCTGAGAATGCCTTTCCCTTTCCCCTTCCTTTCCCTGGGGGTGTTTATCGCGATTTATTGCCTCTGCTATGGAGAGGACACCATTTAGGTTTTGCCCACTTTGTAAAGGCAAATTCACTTGGAAGGACAAGCACTCACGGTGTAACCGCTGCTTGCCCCTCGATCACAAAGAGGAAGGGTGCGCGGCTTGTCGGCTTCTGAAGCCTAAAACTCTAAAAGACCGTAGGGTTAAAAGGTGGGCGGCCTACGCGATGTCGAAGGCCGAAGGTTCACCCGCCGCTGCTACCACCGACAGTGACGAGGAACGCGATGACACGACCTCCGCCACGGAAGTCAAAACCCCCTCTAAGGAGCGCTTACGCGCTTCGTCGTCTGTCCCCGGCCCCGACGGGCTCGGCTCACGCCCTGCTTATGGGGATGAACACCCCGGCGACACTGACGCACACAAAGATTCACATAAAGGTAAGCACACAACCCATGGCTCTTCTTCGTCTAAGTCGAAGAGAGCTTCGGCGCCCAAGGAGACGCAGGTTCCACCGGCGGCCTCCTCGGACCGTTCGGGTTCGAAGCCCCTCTCGCAGCCGCGACCTGCGACTGGGCTTTCGGCAAACAAGGGCGCCACCACCAAACCATCGGCCGGTGCGCATCAACAGAAGGCGCAGACCGCCGTACAGCGCTCGATACCCATAGCGTCGAAAACTCAAGCTTCCGCCGACAAGAATGTCGCCGATAGCTTAGCCAGGATCGTTGTAGCTGACGCCCAAAAGCGTACGCCGAAGATTTCGTCGAGTGTTACGCATAGATCAAAGGATACGCCAAAAACACCCGAAGGAAAGCAGGGACTACCCCCTTCAGTCAGGGAGTCTCCCGACACACCTGAGGGTTTTGAGGAGGGCGACGGGACACTTTCCTCGACGCTTTGGGAGAGGTCGAGCCATTTCGAGGTAGACAACTCGAGTTTTCCCCCGCTAGACCGCTCTGGGGTACCCCATGAAACTATGGAAAGACTCCACCTCTGTATGGAGAGGATGGAAAAGTTTGAGTACCCAAGCCCCTCTAACTCTCAGAAGAACTAGAGAAGGGCCTCAAGACGACCCCAGAGCCAAAAAACCGAGGCTGGTCGATCCCCTGCTGGACACAGCCTCAGACTTCCAAGATGTATATGACCTCACTGGGGAGGAACAATACTTCGAGGAAGAAGATGATTTCATGGACAACGAAGGACAGAACCAGGAGGAATGTCTAGAAGACAGAACAAACATTATAGAAGAAGGCTTCGGGATTAGCCCAGGAGAAGGACCTTCGCACCCCTGGCAATCACCATCAGTGTGTTCCGACACTGATGCCCTAAATCTAACTCCTCCGGATAATTCTCCAGTTAGGAACACGTCTCCAATTGACGATCAGCCTACTTTCAATGCACTGTTGCGCAGAGCAGCAGCGCATTTCGAACTGGACACGGGAGAACCCTCTCCAGAATTAGACTTTGTAGAAAGAGTCATTAAAGAAAAACCCCCGGTCAGCCAGACCATTCCACTCCTCGCCTCAGTTAAAAGGAGGATCACCCCGTCGCTGTCCACTCCCGCATTGATCAGAGGGGTCAATCCACGGATTGAGAAACTTTTCGCTCCTTCACCCTCAGACCCGCTCTACATTAGGGGACATTCCATACCGGACTCCCTAGTTGTATCTAATACTAGAAAGAGGGCAGGGGTACCACTTTCCACCAGTGAGGCACCCCCTGACAAGGAGGGCAAGAGGCTATATGCCCTTGCAAAAAGAGTTACTTCCTCGGCTGCCTTCTCAGCAAGAATTGCCAACAACAATTCCTTGCTTGCGAGCTACGCAGACGCGCAGTGGGCCAAACTGCGCAAAGACGCAGAGGAAGCACCGGAGCCTTTACGTACACGCCTACTGTCGACTATTGGCGAAGGAACACAAGTTAACCAGAGCATTGTAAAAAACTCTCTGGACGCGGCAGAAACAGCAGGACGTTCCCTGGTACAAGGAATACTCCTAAAGCGCCATGTATGGCTGCGCAACTCAGGCTTTAAACCGGAGACACAGGCGTCTTTAATAAATAAACCTGTCGAGGACGCCAACCTCTTCGGAAAAGCGGTAGATGAAGCCCTAGAGATGACCAAAAAAGAGTTCGACACTATCAAGACTCTTGACCAGATCTCTAAGCCCACTACCAGACGCGGCTATGGCAACAAGCGCTTTTTTCGTGGCCAACGGCAACAACAACAAGGTCAGCATCAGCAATACCCTGCCACCAATTACCAAGCCAATAGTGGGCAGTACAGCCAAAGAGGCCAACGCCGGGGCAAAGGGAGAGGTCGGGGATCCACCCCCAGAGGCTCCCAAGCCCCCAACAACTCCAAGTGACGCGAAGATTCGCGTCCCCTCCCATGCAACACCGGTCGGGGGCCGGATAACATCCTTTCTTCCTGCATGGGAGGAGATAACGTCAGACCGTTGGGTACTTTCCACCGTAGCCCACGGATACTGTATCGAATTCAACAGTTCCCCATCCTACAGACCCCCGAGGGGACGGCGGTTGACGCCGGAACATCTTGCCATCCTTCTTCAAGAAGTACAACAACTGCTGGAAAAAGGAGCCATAGAGGTCGTGCCTCTATCTCAGGTAACGGAAGGTATTTATTCAGTGTACTTCCTTGTACCCAAAAAGGATCTAACCATGCGCCCTGTATTAGATCTGCGCCCAGCGAACAAGTTTATCAAACCCCAAAAGTTTCGTATGGTGACCTTACAGGAGGTGATCCCGCTGCTTTCACAGGGAGATTACATGACAACATTGGACATGAAAGATGCATACTTTCATATTTCAATGTTGCCAGCACACAGAAAATACCTAAGGTTCATGATAGAGGGCAAACACTACCAGTTCAAGGTGCTACCCTTCGGTATAGCTTCAGCACCAAGGGTATTCACAAAGGTACTGGCAGTGGCTGCGGCCCACCTGCGCAGGTTGTCCATCCCAGTTTACCCTTACCTCGACGACTGGCTCATAACAGGGGACTCCTACGAAACATGTTTCTCCAATACCCAAAAGACGGTAGACCTTTTGTTCCAACTGGGCTTCTCCATCAACGAAAAGAAGTCCAGTCTAGACCCCAGTCAAATCAAACAATTCCTAGGGGCTCTAATTCATACAAGGGACGGCCTCGTCTTCCCCTCCAAAGAGAGGGTCCAAAACATGCTGTTTCAGATCCCCCA
Organism: Ambystoma mexicanum; assembly: GCF_040938575.1. Classification (NCBI taxonomy): domain Eukaryota; kingdom Metazoa; phylum Chordata; class Amphibia; order Caudata; family Ambystomatidae; genus Ambystoma; species Ambystoma mexicanum. The sequence goes on along the minus strand of NC_090924.1, from coordinate 674,158,683 downwards.
ATATGTGACCGGCCGAGAGGTGACGGTACGCAAAGCAATGCGCTTGCTAGGAATGATGGCGTCGTGTATTTATTTGGTACCTCACGCGCGCCTGCGCATGCGCCCAATGCAAGAGTGGCTCAACAGCCAGTGGTGTCAGGCCAGCGGACAATGGGACGATCTAGTGGTGGTCTCGCAGGCCTTGGTTCTCTCGCTACAGTGGTGGACAAAGGGGAACATGGAAAAAGGAAAACCCTTTGCCACACCCGCGGCGGAAGCCACTCTAACCACAGACGCATCCCTCACAGGATGGGGTGCTCACCTATCCCATCAGACTGCTCACGGAGTGTGGACTCCGAACGTAGCATCCAAACACATCAATCTACTGGAACTACTAGCGGTATTCAAGGCGCTAAAAGCCTTCCAAGAACACCTACAAGGCAAGACAGTAATGGTCCTTACGGACAGCACGACAGCCATGTACTACATCAACAAGCAGGGGGGCACCCACTCTCCAGGCTTGTCCAAACTGGCCCAGAATATATGGAAGTGGGCTCTCAAACAGGACATGTTCCTACTATCACTACATGTACCCGGGGAACTCAATCTGCTGGCAGACAGACTCAGCAGAGATTTCCCCCTGCCCGAAGAGTACGAATGGCGTCTGCACGAAGACATCGTCTTCGACGTCTTCACACAATGGGGATTCCCAGAAATAGACCTGTTCGCAACCCTGGAGAACTCTCAATGCCTAAGTTACGCCTCCAGGTACCCCCAGAACCAATCCAAGGGGAACGGTCTATCGATGCAATGGTCAGGGAAATTTGTTTACGCTTTTCCCCCGACTCCCCTTCTCAACAAGGTAGTGCACAAGATGCACCAGGAACAAGTGACCATGATACTGGTGGCCCCAATGTGGGCCCGACAGCCATGGTTCGCTCACTTGATGGAGATGTCTCTATCTCCCCCAGTAAAACTCCCCTGCCCGTACAACATGCTATCTCAGAACAAGGGCAGGACTCTGCACCCATGCCCCCAGAACATGAATTTAGCAGCTTGGCTCCTGAGGTCATAGAGTTCGGACATCTACAACTCCCGCAAAGATGCATGGACATCCTCAGGGAAGCCAGAAAACCGAACACTCGCCACTGCTATTCTAGCAAGTGGAAGAGATTTGTCATCTGGTGCAGGAGTAAAAGCATCAACCCTATTGACTGCTCTCCCACACATGTGGTACTATACCTGACCCATCTCTTGGATTCAGGCCTAGTGTTTAACTCCATTAAAGTCCACCTAGCGGCACTTTCTGCATACACCACCTCCCAACTCAAAGTGTCGTGGTGGAGGATCCCAGTTATAAAGGCATTCATGGAGGGAGTAAAAAGAATACACCCCCCGATAGCTGACCCTGCTCCCGGATGGGACCTTAATGTGGTACTTACCAGACTCATGGGCTCTCCATTCGAACCCATGCACAAAGCATCCCTTAAACATCTTACTCTTAAGACTGCTTTTTTAATAGCTATCACCTCCATCAGGAGAGTAAGTGAACTTCAGGCTCTTTCTATTCTAGACCCCTTTGTTACAGTTCACAAAGATAAAGTGGTTCTACGCACTCACCCTAGGTTTGCTCCGAAATTTATTTCTAAATTCCACGTAAACCAGTCTATAGAACTACCAACGTTCTTTCAAAATCCTTCCAATTTGGGAGAAAGGACTCTGCACACACTTGATGTACGCAGGGCGGTCATGTTCTACATGGAAAGAACCAGACCATTGAGGAAGACTAATCAGTTCTTCGTCTCGGTGGCAGCAGGAAGAGAAGGAGATGCGGTTTCAAAATCCACTATTTCTAGATGGATTGTTCAATGCATCACTCTCTGCTATACTCTTGCTAAGAGAGAACTACCCTTTAAGCCAAGAGCACACTCTACTCGAGGCACGGGGGCATCCATAGCATCCATAGCAAATGTTCCCCTTGAGTCCATCTGCAAAGCGGCTACCTGGAGTTCTGTGCACACCTTTACAAAACACTACTGTCTAGATACACACTCTAGATCTGACTCCCAGGTGGGACAGGCAGTATTACGACACCTTTTCTCTACTGTTCCTTCTCATAACCCACCGCCAACTCCGGGTACTGCTCGCTAGTCTATGCACAGCATGTGATTCTAAGCAGATTAACAAACATCAGAAGAGAATGCATTACTTACCGTAAAAGCATTTCTGATGGTTGTATCTGCTTAGATTCACATGCGCCCACCCTTCCTCCCCGCTCGGATGGAAGGAACATAGACTTCCTTTATATATCTCTCTCTCTTTCTGTACTCACTCACGTCTAGAAGGCTCCCTCAGGGCAGAAAAAATACAAACAGAGGGACCTCGACGCGTGAGGGATTGTGGGTACAACGCACGTCACTATAGGGATAGTGTTTCAGACACGCCTAGTCGACGTCCCCTTTTCGACTACGAAAAACAAAATGCAATACTCCGCAGTGACCACTGGATGTCGGACCTATGCACAGCATGTGAATCTAAGCAGATACAACCATCAGAAATGCTTTTACGGTAAGTAATGCATTCTCATATATATATATATATATATATATATATATATATATATATATATATATATATATATATATATACAACCCTAGTTACTTATTAGACAAGCCTTAGTGAGAAACACCACTTATTTTCAGACAGAGGTGATCGCTTAACATAAGATGGCACTCTTAATAAGTTATCAAAAAGGGAGGGAAAAAGGCAGAGTTATGGAAGCACACAAGTTTCAATACTTTTACAAGAACCACAGTAAGGCAGGATAGGCAGAGTTCTACTGGAGAGCAAGGAAGTCAATTGCAAGGCCCACTCTTGGAGAGAGCAAGCAGAAGGTGTCCAGGTTCACCCAGTGGGGTTATGCCCAAAGAGTTTTGTAGATAGTTTGCACAAAAAGGATGAAATTAAAGTCGGGAAAAGTTAGCTAGGTTGTCCCAGGCCACCCCAGGTTAGAGTGTCGCGGCTTTACTGTCACCCCGAACGATCTGTCGCAAGGGAAGCCAGGTGGGACACAGTACCTTAAGTGTGAAGGAAGCTCTAGCGGGGGCAGTTGTTCCTGGCAGGGGTTGCAAATCAGTGTTTCGTCCAAAGGAAGAGGAGGTCTCGCCGTGGAGGAAAGATGAAGGTCGTTGCACTGCCAGGGAAGAAACCAGCCGCGGAGTTCTTCAGTTAAAAGGTACTACCCTTCTATTTGCGGTAGTGGTAAACTGTGGTGTTCTGGTTGCCCTGGTGCTTGGCACAGGCAAGGCGTCCACGAGATGCTCCAGGAAGGTGAAAAGAAGGCAAAACTGGTTACCCCCACCAGTCAAAGGGAGAAGACTCTCCGGACTGGAGATCTCCTCTGTCGTCGGGAAAAGTGGTGAGACGGTTCAGCAGGGCTCCACCGGTGGTGTCGTCGTTGCAGGTCGGCTCAGCTTCTCCCTCCTCAGATTCTTAGGTCCTGTGGCGACTTCTGAAGTTCCAGTCCCCAAAGCCCTGCTTTTATGCAGCAAACCCCCATTCATTCAGCCTATCTGTCAATCAAACATGCTAAGTGGTGAGCCGTCCGGCTCACCCCTTCGGCCAATCACACAAGAGTGCGACTTAAGTTACCAAGGTAACTCAGTCCAGGGTGCCTAAACCCCCTCCCACACCCCCTCTGTGGTACCCAGAGTGGCACCACTTTTGGAGGCTTCTGTGGAGAAGCCCGCCAAAAAGTGGAACAAAGGGCTCGACTTGGGTTGGAGTCACAGAAGAGAACACAAACGCCATTTTAGAATAGAGTTCTGGCAAAAAATACCAACCGGTGAATTAATATTAAATAAATAAAACAGCAGTATGTTCGAGGCTATAAGAATTAAATAAAGTTGGTAGCCTCGAACAATGGGAAAATCCCATAGAGATATATTCACGGTCGAATATAAAAAGTAGTATCCACTGCCACCAGCCAAAACTCGATCAGGGGGGACTGAGACGTGCCCCCTCTAACAACAGACCCCGGGGCAATCAAATTGCCCCGACCAGTATGTCCACAATATGATGGTTTGTTCTGGTTTCTGTTCATAATTTGGGACTAGTAAAGCCAATGGTGACTTTACATGCCCTGGGAGACAGTTGTGAGTCCCAAGGTATGGAGTCTATGTTGGGGGGTCGCTACGACACCCCTGGGTTACGGCACGGAGGGTGCTGTGTAACCCACATCAAAAACACATGAGACCCTATGGAGTAAAAGACCCCATAGCCTATAAAACACATGGCAAGACAAAGGAACACCTTAAATCATGTCTAAGAGTGGGAGTAAGAGTCTCACTCTTAGCAGGAGAAAAAATAAACCCCAAAAATCCAGCAAAGCTGCTGGGGGATTTGCTAGGTTTGGGAAATTGGCCTTTACAGAGAATTCTCCCTAACAGTAACTACTACACGAAAAAGGGCTGGAACATTGCTAGCATCTTCTGAAGCACCCCCAGATGAGCAAAGCAAAACACTTTGCAATCTAGGGAGAAAGGTGGCCACATGAGTGGCTTTTCAGACAAGGATCGCAAACCACACCACATTATTGGCGAGTTACAACTGGGATGAAGTTGCAACTCTAATGGCATCAGCGCCGAACCCCTCAAGTCACAACTGGCCCTTGCAGGAGCGGAGGGAAAGGCAATATCAAGTTGCATACTTAAAACAACTTGGATGCCGTAGATAACGCCGGCAGTATCCTCGCAGAGAGGACAATATTGAAATGCCATGCATGGCTTTGCCAGTTGGGATTCAAACTGGAAACCCAGGCGACACTACTAAACATGCCCATAGAACCAAATGTCCTGTTTGGGAAATGCCATGCTTTGAGGATGCCTTCAAATCGGCCAAAGAGTATGACACTCTTAAATCTTCAGGCCAGTTAACCAATAAGCCACCAGGCCAAAGGGGCGGAAAGAATTTTTCCCCCTTTCGAGGCCAAAATTCACAAAGGGGTTCCAGGTACGGACAAAGACGGGGCTCATCCTGGGGAAACAATTGGGGACAAGCTCTGCAAGGTTTCCAAAGAGGCCAGGGCAGATCTCGGTGGCCGTGGGAGGTCCTACACTTCCAGAGGTGGAGCGACGCCTCCTAAACAGACTACCTGCTTCAGGTCCCCTCCCATGCCTCTCCAGTAGGAGGGTGAATAACACACGTCGCCCACGCATGGGAGGGAATCACCTTGGACAAGTTGGTGCTATCAACCGTAGTGGGCGGTTATTGCGTGGAACTACTTCAGTGACCCTCATACAAGCCCCCGTGTCGAAAACCAACCACGAAGGAGGAGCTACGCATCCTCCTGGAGGAGGTTGCAACGCTGCTACTCGAGGACGCCATAGAAATCGTCCCAGCGAACATGAGTATCTATTCAACCTACTTCCTTGTGCCAAAGAAAGATGTAACAAATGCGCCCAGTATTAGACCTACGCCCTGCAAAAACCTATGTCAAGCCACAAAAGGTCCGCATGACAACACTGCAAGAAGTAATCTCACTGCTAAAGCGGGGGGACTACATGGCAACATTGAATATGAAAGATCCCTTTTTTCATATTTCAATGGTTCCAGCGCCCAGAAGATTCTTGCGTTTCAAAATAGCAAACCAGCAGTACCAATTCAAGGTGCTACCCTTCGGTATAGCATCCACTCCAAGGGTATTCACCAAGGTACTGGCAGCGGTGGATGTGCACCTGTGCAGGGAAGCAATCCCAGTGTACCCCTACCTTGACGACTGGCTGATTACAGGGGAGTCTCCCCTAATTTGCTGGGAAAATACTCAAAGTACCATGAACCTTCTCTTCCAATTGGGCTTCTCTATAAACGAGAAAAAATCAAACCGAATACCAAACAAGACCAAACAGTTCCTCTTGCATGAACTCTATCCCACACTCACGTATGCGCATGTGCCCCATGCAGTAGTGGTTGGCGAAACAATGTTCTGAAGCAAGCGGTCAGTGAGACAATCGAGTGGTAGTTTCGCCAACATTAGTACAACACCTTCGCTGGTGGACGAAGGAGAATCTGTTAAAAGGAAAACCCTTCCACAATCTGGCAGTGCAAGCAGTGGTAACTAGAGACGCGCCACTCTCCGGGTTGGGGGCTCATCACCTTCATCTCACAGCACATGGTCTGTGGATTTGCATCACAGCACAGAGCCACATCAACCTGCTGGAACTTCTAGCGGTGTTCAAAGCGCTTCGGGCATACAAAGCACAGCTGACAAATCAGTCGGTACAGATATTAACCAACAGCACCACCCCTATATTCTACGTCAGCAAGCAGGGGGGTACACTTTCTCCAAATCTGTCCAAGCTAGCACAGAGCATATGGGCACTCAAACATGGGATGTTCCTATCTTCCCAACCTGTTCCAGGGGAACTAAACACCCTGGCAGACTCATTAAGCCGAGATCCCCTACCAGGGGAACACAATTGGCAACTAGACACAAATGTTGTAGACCATATCTTCTCACAATAGGGGTACCCCACACTAGACTTGTTTGGACATCTAATTCTTCCACAGAGGTGTATGGACATCCTTTAATTTATCTCGTCCCTTAATGGATATCCTTCGAAAGCATAAGGTTTGCTTGCAATCATATGCGGACGACATCCAGATCTTTCTTAGACTAGGAGCTATTGAAGAGTCGTTTCACGGTTGAGCAACTGTCTAAAAGGAAGTCGGTGCATGGCTGTCCACTAACTGGCTTCAACTCAACCGGAACAAAACAGTTAAGTTGTTCTGCCCAGAGCACCTGCTTGGGTCTCCAAGGAGACCCTGTGCAGGGGGTGACTAAACCCCTCCCTCAGATTCAGCCCACCTAGACACCCAGGTGCCAAAAGACGGCTTCTGGACAGAAGCCCACCAAAGGTCGGCGAACAAAGAAGGTAAACCTGGTTTGCCGCGCAAAGTAAAACACAAGAAGGACTTTGACAAAAAGAAATGGAGTTAAAACCCAACCGGAGCCAAAATAAAAAGTATTTGGTCAAGCGGGTTTGAGTTTGAGGCTAATACAATAGCCTAAAACTGTACCACGCTTAAATAGTATAATCACAGTAGAAATGATAGGGTAGGTACCACTGCCACAAGCCAAGTCTTTGTGTTAAGAGAGCAAAATAATGCTCAGAGAGGCACAGACAAAAAGGGGTAGAAACTAACCCTTTCCAATACTCCATGTAAGATGGGGTGTACTGGGTCTGTAGTTTAAAGTGACTATATAAAGTTATTGGCAACTTTACACGTTTCTGGGGGACAGTAGTCAGCCCCAGAAAAAATGGAGTCAGTGGGAAGTCTCAAAGACAACCCTGTGTCACTGCACTGAAGGTGCTGTGCAACACACAGAAAAAGTGGGGCTCATGGAGTGGTGTAGCGCCAGAGCCCAAGATCACACAAACAGTAGAAATACACATGGCAAATCACATTTAAGAGTGGGCAAAAAGGCTCACACTTACCAGGTGAAAAAAAAATAAACTCCAGAAATCAAGCAAAGCTGCTGAGAGACTCACTAGGTGAGGGAAATTAGCCATAAATGGGAATTCTCCCTAACATGGAGCAACCGGAAGTGCCAACAGTTCTCCTGGCAGGGACAGGGCCCCAGCTCCTTGGGCGCATTTCAAATTCAGTGGAACGGCATGACAGCATATGTTTTCCCACCCACACCGCTGATGCACAGGGTGATATGCAAGATCGAGGAATCTTGCCACCTCAGCGCCGTTCTAATAAATCCACGGTGGAGAGCTGTTCGCCTTCCAATGGGTCCAGCACATCTTCTGGCGCAGAAGGGGGCATGGTCATCCACCCTGTTCCACAGAAACTTGCCTTCACAGCGTGGTTCCTGTGCAGGTCAAGCTAGCGCTCCTCACCCTTTCTTGGGCTAATCTAGAAATCATACAGGGGGCTAGGAGCAAGGCTACCAGAACCCAGTATAAGAGCAAGTGGACCAGGTTCTGCCATTTGGCAGACTCTAAGGATATCAACCCCCTTGCATGTTCATTGGACGACGTGCTCTCAGCACACCACACCCATTAGGGTGTACAGGTAGACACTTGCTGCAGGCACTTCGTGGCTGTTGGGGCCTACAGGAACTCGGAGGCAGAGGTGTTCTCCTCTGCCAACTCGATTGTTGCCAAGCATTTGGCGGGACTCGCCAGGCTCTACCTGCCCATCAAGAGGCCATACCCTGTGTGGGACCTGAACATAGTTTTGAGCACCCTGGTCCACAAACCATTTGAACCAGTGGCATCCGCAGACGACATGCTGGTCACCATTAAGACGGCCTTGCTAGCCTGCCTCGCCTCGGCTCGCAGGGTTAGCGAAATTCAGGCGCTGGTCGCCTCAGAGCCCTATACTAAGTTTAAGAAGGTTAAACTAGTCCTGCGGATACACCCAGCATTCCTACCGAAGGTGCCTTCCGTGTTCCATCTGAACGAGGAAATAGTGCTGCCTATGTTTTTTGCTGAGCCGAAGGACGAGGCACAGAGTTCTGCACTACCTCGATGCCAGGCGTGCCCTGAAATTCTGCTTGGATGGCAACTTTCCTCCATATTTCCCAACGTCCTCCCACCTAATAAAACTGGTGTCATTAGGCAATGTCTGTCTATTGTCGACGCGTCTATGGGGACTGAGGTGTGGCGCCAGAGGGCGGAGATAGGGCAGCGCATACTCTCTGGGCTGCACCCTCGCACGCCTCTAAATTTAAAGGGGAAGAATGTTTTTTCTGGTGAAAAAGGGTCTATCCCTCGTCCCTAGGAAGGGGCACCCATAGAGTATGGAGGAATGGGGACTAAGAGTCCATTAGTCACTACAGTGAGTAACTTATAATTTACTGATGATCCCTCTGTCACGCAGTTTATTCAGAGGGGACTGTAGATTTTCAGTATGTCGACCAAGGCTGTGGAACAGTCTACCGCTAGTGATCAGGACAGTTGCTGTTCAAGTTCCGAAAGAAATTAAAAACCTTTCTGTTGAAATAAGGTTGAGGTTGCCGGGTTTAGATATGGTATAGTAATTTCACTGTAACATCTGCAACTTGATATGATTGGTTTTGTGATAGTAGCACAATATAAATCCCTCATTCAATCTAAGTAATTCTTTCTTCTGTACCAAGAAAATGAAGGGGTAAGCGAAGACTAATGAATATCCAAACCAACAAAATGTTTCTATTAGTCACTAGTTGTAATGTAGGATCTGATGTGTAGTACGCTTAATTAAGGTACTGGTGCAGCATTGCTTTTTTCTGCCCCATACATGTTCAGGCTGCCGCTTCATAAAGTTTTATTTTTCTGAGACCGTCAAGTGATCTTGAAAGATGGAGTACAGTAGTAACCACGGTGAGTAACTTGTGAAATCTTTTTTGAAAAATTCTGCCGGCGATTGTCAAATAAAAAAGCACACTAGATTTGTTTTAATGCTAGTTATTAAAAATTGTATTTAAATCTTACTTCGTAGAGATGACCCAGAAAATGATAATAGTGAGCTACCAACGGCAAAAGAATACTTCAGAGATCTTTACCATCGTGTTGATGTTATCTTCTGCGATAAAACGATTCCTAATGATCCTGGATTTGTCGTCACGTTATCGAACAGAATGAATTATTTTCAGGTATTTTATATTTGGTTCATTATGTTGCGAGCTGCTGCTGTTTTTCATTTGTATAATTGTATTGGGCCTGTGTCTGTAGCGCCTGATCCAGAAGTTCACTTAAGGGAAGGTGTAAAACCATGCTGCTTCTGAATGCAATGCTTTGGCGCAGTGGTGAAATGATGCCACTCACAAGAAATTACCAACCTCTTGTGAGGCCCAGAGCCAAGATTACTTTTGTTCTTTAATCAAACAAAAGAAAAACACACTTAACACAGTCCACATATGCAAAGCAGCAACAAAGGGAATGGCTTGTGAGAAAATGAGGTAGAATACAATGCATATAGAATTTCAGGCTGTCTCATGTTCCTTTTAGTTTCTTGCGACCTTGGTTTTCTCTGACATCTCGTCTCCTCATCCTTCTTGCTGGGGAAGGCCTTGTAATTCCGTTTGCACCCTCCTTCCGTTAATCACGCTCAAGATGGTATTTGTACAGGGCGGCTGCACAGGACTAGGTGGGTGCTCATTGTCCGGCGATCTGCACAATTCCTCCCGGGCTTGGCTTCTTCCGTCTAATAACAGAACGCTGTTCAGTTTGATATCCTTTCTCGCCTTTCATCTGTAGTTGTTATGTCAACACACATCTAAAAACAGGGTGCACTGACCGAGACAGTCCAGGCCGATTAATTGTTAATGTTTCGAGAACTGTGTGTGACTAAGCAACCTGGCAAAGCAACATATTTCTACCTCACTTGAGCAAATGCAGAGCCTGATAGATTGACAGGTTTTCTAAGCTGTGCCTACAGCTAAGAATCTGAAACTGATATTTCTGCTGTTTTTTAATCTGCTTAGAATTACATGCTGTGCATAGTCTGACATCCAGTGGTCACTAAGGAGTATTGCATCTGGTTTTTCGAAAGTCGAAAAGGGGACAACGACATAGGCGTGTCTGTAACACTATCGGTATAGTGACTCGTAGTGTACCCAAAATCCCTCATGCGTCAAGGTCCCTCAGATTGTTTTTTTCCACCCAGAATACTGGTCGCCTTAAGCGGAGCTCGTAAGAGACATTGCCATTGACACGACCCTTGGTCGATTTGTTAATTGTTAACTCATATCACCTCAGCCCTCTTTCAACAGTCATTCCACTTCCCCGCCGAGTCAAGCTCTTTGGCGATGGTTTTCGACAGACGGTGATCCTATCGGCGCTGCCAAACACGTGGCCCGGCCTACACAGTAGGGAGAGTGGGGGTCGGGGTGGACATTTCTGTTTCTTCTAGAATGCCTTTCCTTTTCTCCCCCCTTTCCTTCCGGGTAGTTATCACTGGTTACGTCCTCCTCTATGGAGAGGACTCCTTTTAGATTTTGCCCATGTTGTAAGGGCAAAGTTCCGTGGAAGGACAAGCATAAGCAGTGCAACCGCTGCTTAGCCCTCGACCACAACGAGCCTGGTTGTGCGGCCTATAAGCTCTTCGACCAAAAACTTTGAAGGACCGCAGGGTCAAGAGGTGGGCAGCCTACAGAATGCCGGAGGCCGATTCCTCGCCCGCGGCCGAGTGTGACGAGGGGGATGGTGATAACTCCACCTCCAGAACGGAGGTTGTTGACCTCTCAACGGAGCGCTCTTGCTCCGTCATCTGTCCCCAGCCCCGAAAGGCACGGCTCCGGCCCTGCTTATGGGGATGTACACCCCAGCGACGCTGAGGCGCACGAAAAAGTCACTAAACACACAACCTATGGCCATTCGTCGAGTAAATCGAAGAAGGCCTCAGCGCCAACGGAGACGCCGACACAGCCGGCTGCCTCCACCGAGCCCAAGGGTCGGCAGCCCTCCCCACAGCCGCATGCGTGCCTAGCAACAGGGCCATCTAGTACGAAGGGTGCTACCACTAAAACATCCGTCGAGACACCTCGGAAAAAGGCGTCCGACAACAAGGTTCCTGCTCCGCCGAAAACTACTCATGACCAGCCCCCGACTGAGAAGTTAGTCGTGGAAAGCATAGCAAGAATAGTGTCTCAAAACTCTCAAATGGCTGTTGGAGTCACCGAAGCCCGCTCAAAAGGTCAGGGACATGCCGAAACCTACAGAAGGTACGCCGGAACCTCCCCCCACGTCGAAGGGAAAACCCAGCGATACTTCCCCACCATTGGGCACACAGGAAGGTTTCTCAGAGGGTGACGGGGTTATATCCTCCACTTTATGGGAGAGATTAGCCTAGAACATAAACCCGCTAGACCAAATAGTCTTTCTCTTGGCTGCGGTTGTTTTTTTTCGCCCTTTCTTTTTGTTAAAGTCCTTCTTGTGTTTTACTTTGCACGGCAAACTAGGTTTGCCTTCTTTTTTCACCGTCTTTTGGCGGGCTTTCTGCTCAGAAGCCCTCCACCAGGCACCTGGGTGTCTAGGTGGTCTGAATGTGAGGGAGGGGTGTAGTCACCCCCTGCACAGGGTATCCTAGGAAACCCAAGTCGCACTTTGCCATGATTGGCTGAGGTGGTTGTCCAGGCTGGACAACCCCCCTGCTGGGTGATTGACAGCCAGGCTGTGTGAATGGGGGTTTTGCGCATAAAAGGCAGGTCTCTTGGGCTAGAAGTCAGAGAGTAGCCACTGGAACTACAAGGAACCGAAGAGAAGTGGAGAGAATGACGGATGATGCAACTACCCCGTCCTGGTGAAGCCCTGCTGCAGTCAAGATCCAGTCTGGAGTCTTCTTCCCTTGAGCCTGGTGGGGGATAACCAGCTCATCTTCAGCCAGAGGTCGCCTTCGTGGTCGAAATCGCTGCACGCTGCTGTAGATAGCCACCTGAAGAGCGTCTCCTGTTTTTAAGGAGTGCACCTTTTATTCTTTGTCGCTGCTACCGGCTTCATCCCTCTGTGGTGTAGACCCCCTTCAGACATCCTCCTTCACCACGAAGCTCCAGGAATCGTGGGCCTGCGGGAAACCATCAGGAACAACTGCCAGGGCACCAGCTGCACCATTGGAAGAAGGTACTGTGTTCTACTTGAGGAAACTGGGTGAACCCCTTTTCTTAATCTTCAAGGCTTGCCCTTGTCTTCCCTCCTTCTTATAACTTTTGATTCCGAACATTGACAATATCGAAGTACTTTGGCTACGTTGAATCCTGAACTGTCTGACTGTGTGATCTTCGGCAACAGGCGCCCGGTGCCACTTGACCCTGGCTCCGGCCCTTTGACTTTTGAACTCCTTGAGTGTTTCACGATTCTGTCTGCCTAACCAAAATATTGCCTGTGATTTTTTTGCCTTCAACTCCCTCTGGGTATCTCAGGTGCTTAGTATGTTTTTGCCCCAGTAGCATTTCATGTCACGGATACGCATTTATTTAGTGGACCGAACTGTCAAAAAGTGATCGCAACCATATCCGCGGTATCGTGTTTTGTTCCTAACACCGGTTCATTCAAACACAGGGTACTTACCTTGAGACATACTGTACAAAGTGAATTGGTTAGTTGTAGTATATTTGACGTGTGGTTTTTGTTTAAGTTTAATAGAAGTGTTGTGTTTATAACATATGGTTTAAAAATAAATATACTTATATTTTTCTACCTGAAACCTTGAGTGAGTGTATGCTTGAGTCACAGTAATTGTGGTCCCTCTGTGTAATCTCTGCTACTGCTCATATGTTCTTGCTCGGACATAGTAGTACAGGCTTGTACCAAAGGTAAAACTTGTATTGCCACCTGTAGTCTTAATTGTGTGTAGTGGTCCCTAAGAGCACTGCACAGGATTCTGCCTAACAGTAAGGCGGTTGATGATGCACTGGAAACAGCTAAGAGGGAGCACGAAACATTAAAGACCCTGCACCAAATCACGAGACCCCCCTAATAAGCACAGATATGGCAATAGGCGCTTTCTTCGTGGCCAACGACAAACTCAACAGCAATACACCTCAGCCAGCAACTGGTCCTCCCCTCAGGGAACCAGTGGATAGATATAACACGCAGTATGCTCAAAGACGACAACGTCGTGGCAAGGGAAGAGGTTGGGGCCCTCCTCCTAAAGGCTCCCCGGCTGCCACCACCAAATGACCCGAAGATTCGGGTCCCCTCCCATGCATCTCCGGTCAGGGGCCGGTTAACATCATTTCTGCAAGCATGGGAGGGAATTACCACAGAACGTTGAGTACTGTCAACAATAGCCCACAGTTACTGTATCGAATTCAGCCAGTCCCCGACATTCAGACCTCCAAAGGGAAGACCTCTCGCACCAGAACACCTTCTCATCCTTCTTCAGGAAGTGGAATCGCTGCTGCAAAAAGGAGCCATAGAGGTTGTGCCTCTATCACGGGTAAAGCAGGGTATTTATTCAGTGTACTTCCTTGTACCCAAAAAGGATCTAACCATGCGCCATGTATTAGATCTGCACCCAGCGAACAAATTTGTAAAACCTCTAAAGTTTTGGATGGTGACACTGCAGGAAGTAATCCCCCTGCTCACACCGGAGGATTACATGACAACACTAGACATGAAAGATGCATATTTTAATATTTCAATGTTGCCAGCGCACAGGATATAACTCAGATTCATGATAGAAGGCAAACACTATCAGTTCAAAGTGCTACCCTTTGGCATTGCCTCAGCGCCAAGGGTATTCACGAAGGTAGTGGCAGCGGCAGCTGTGCAGGTTGTCCATTCCGGTCTATCCTTACCTCAACGACTGGCTCACAACAGGGGATTCTTACGAAACCTGCTTCTCAAATACCCAAAAGACTATAGACCTCTTGTTCCACCTGGGCTTCTCCATCAACGTAAAGAAGTCCAGTCTAGAACACCGCCAAGTTGAGCAATTCCTAGGGGCTCTAATTCGCCCTCGTCTTACCCTCCAACAAAAGGCTCCAAAACATGCTGTTTCAGATCCCTCAATATGTAGCCGGTCGAGAGGTGACGGTACGCAAAGCCATGCAATTGCTAGGAATGATGGCATCATGTATTTATTTGGTCCCTCACGCGCGCCTGTGCCCAATGCAAGAGTGGCTGAACAGCCAGTGGTGTCAGGCCAGTGGACAATGGGACGATCTAGTGGTTGTCTCGCCAAGCCTTGGTTCTCTCGCTGCGGTAGTGGTCGAGGGAAAACCTCGTGTTGGGGAAATCCTTGGTCACCCGCGCAGTGGATGCCACTCTAACCACACCCATCCCTTACAGGATGGGCGGCTCACCTATCCCATCAGACTCTGGAAAACGCACAATGCCAAGATTACGCCTCCAGGTACCCCCAGAACCGCTCCAAGGGTAACAGTCTGGATAACATGGTCAGGGAAATTTGTCTACGCTTCCCCCTGACTCCCCTTCTCAACAAGATAATGCACAAGATGCACCAGGAACCAGTTACCATGATCCTGGTGGCCCCCATGTGCGCCTGCCAACCCTGGTTTGCTCATCTGATGGAGATGTCACTGTCTCCTCCAGTGAAACTGCCCTGCCCGTACAACATGTCACAGGACAGGGGCCGAATGCTGCATCCATGCCCACAGACCCTGAACTTGGCAGCCTGGCTCCTGAGGTCATAGAATTTGGACATTTGCTGCTCCCTCAGAGAGAGATGCATGGACATTCTCAGGGAGGCTAGGAAACCCTGTTGACTGCTCTCCCACTCATATTGTTTTATACGTAACTCACTTGCTGGACTTGGGCTTAGTCTTTGATTCTAATAAAGTTCACCTAGCTGCACTCTCCGCCTACACTACATCTCAACATAAGGTGTCATGGTGGAAGGTTCCAGTTATTAAAGCCTTCATGGAAGGAGTGAAAAGAATTCACCCTCCTATATTTAACCTAGCTCCCGGATGGGACCTGAACGTTGTGTTAACCAGGCTAATGAGCTCTCCCTTCGAGCCCATGCATAAAGCAACCCTTAAGGATCTCACTCTTAAGACTGCTTTCTTGATGGCGATCACCTCCATTGGGAGAGTGAGTGAACTACAAGAGCTCTCTCTTAGATCCCCTTGTAACAGTACACAAAGATAAGGTGGTTCTGCGCACACACCCTAGGTTTGCACCGAAATTCATTTCTAAATTTCGTGCCAACCAGTCTATAGAACTACCAACGTTCTTTCAAAATCCTTCAAACTTCGGGGAGAAGAGCCCTACACACACTAGATTTGCGCAGGGCAGCCATATTTTATATGGAAAGAACTTGTCCACTAAGAAAGACTCATCAGTTCTTTGTCTCAGTGGCGGCAGAAAGAGAGGGGGATGCAGTCTCCCAATCCACCATCACTAGATGGATTGTCCAGTGCATCACTCTGTTTCTCTTGCTAAGAGAGAACTGGCCTTCAAGCCTAGAGCACACTCTACTCAAGGCACTGAGGCATCCATAGCGTTCATTGCAAATGTTCCCCTAGAATCCATTTGCAAAGCGGCAACCTGGAGTTCTGTACACACCTTTACAAAACACTATTGTCTAGATGCTCACTCTAGATCGGATTCCCAGGTGGGACAAGCAATATTAAGACCTTTTTTCCACTGTTCCTTCTCACAACCCACCTCCAACTCCGGGTACTGCTCGCTAGTCTATGCACAGCATGTGATTCTAAGCAGATTTACCAAACATCAGAAGACATGCATTACTTACCGTAAAGCATTTCTGATGGTTGTAGCTGCTTAGATTCACATGCGCCCACCCTTTCTCCCCGCTCGGATAGAAGGAACATAGACATCTTATTACTATCTCTCTTTACTCACTTGCGTTAGTTATAAGGCTCCCTCATGG
This sequence comes from Ambystoma mexicanum, assembly GCF_040938575.1. NCBI lineage: Eukaryota > Metazoa > Chordata > Amphibia > Caudata > Ambystomatidae > Ambystoma > Ambystoma mexicanum. The sequence goes on along the minus strand of NC_090924.1, from coordinate 674,142,354 downwards.
CAGAAAAAATACAGAGGGACCTCGACGCGTGAGAGATTTTGGGTACACTACATGTCACTATAGGGATAGTGTTACAGACACGCCTATGTCGACGTCCCCTTTTCGACTTTCGAAAAACAAGATGCAATACTCCGCAGTGACCACTGGATGTCGGACTATGCACAGCATGTGAATCTAATCAGATTCAACCACCAGAAATGCTTTTACGGTAAGTAATGCATGTCTTCTCTGTCGCCCTGGCTCTGCCTCCTTCACAACTGGTAGGGAACGCCTGGATCCGCAGGCAGGCTGGAAAAGCTGGCTGTAAAAGATAGCTGTCACTTGAAGAGTTTTGCAATGGTGATTGGCTACGTTAAGCGTGCGTCCCGCCATGCACCCGGCCCCCACACCTTACCCTCGCGTCACCAACGTTCCACACCCAGGCAGGTCGGAATTTTTGCTGTGACTCCCTTTGACGGGGCATTCCTTTTTGCTGTCGATCCCTTTTTTGCTAGTGATTGTTTCTTTATTTTTTCTATTTGTGGTGCCTCCCTCTATGTATGCCGTATGCAACAGTTTTCAAGCAGTGTCCCTTGCCCTGAGCATTTTTCGGTGGCCTATCCCCACCATGTCTGGGTATACTCACCCATTGAGTACCTGCATCTTTTGCTGTGGAATTCACCTGAGGTCTCTGGGGACTATTCTCCCCATATCTGAGCTGGAATCGGTACTGAAGACTTTGTTCGGAACATGAGGTAGGCCGACATCGGTAAGAGGGGGCCTGTACCTTCAGATTAGGTACTAGTTTTGGCACCAGCCGTTGGTACGCAAGGGAAGACTGCCTCTTCAGTCTGCACTGGACCATTCAGGGGGAAACCCCTGGCCTATCCACCTGAAAGTACTTCTGGGTGGGAAAGCACTAGTACCTCCAGATGCGAAAGGGTCTCAGAAGACCCACCTGGTACCGGCAGAGTTATTTACTCTGGACAAAATAACAGCATCAAGAAAACCCTCTATTGCCTCGGGTACACGGAACAGGCAAGGGTGCATGCAAAGAGGCACACGCCTCCTGGGCCGATTCAGTCCACTCCCGATTCCCCTGTACGAGACAAAGCCAAGTCTGCTTCCGCTTGCAAAACCTCTGGTACTTCAGTACCGACAGAGTTTTACCCTCTACTATTATCGCAGTTCAGCATTCAAGCTCCTCGGTCCCATGGAAATCTCAAGTCCCCTCATAAGAGGCATAAGCACTTTCATTAGAGATCTAGCCCGGTACTGATTTCTCCAAAAAAGCACATACCAAATAGATCTCCCGTGGCTTCTGGCTCGGTACCAGAGAGTCGGAAGGATAATTCTACTCTCATTTCTTACTCGGAAGACTTTGATGCTTCAAAATTCTTTATGGTTCCACCAGAACAATTGTTCAGCACTCCTGTGAGCGCTCAGTCTCCTCACATTTTGTTTCCATGTTCTCCTCAGTCTGAGGACATTTTGGGTCAACCTACTCTGGTACCAACTCAACCTGCACCCCAGATGGTTTTAACCAACATTCAGGTGCCTAGACCCGTGGTCTTGAACATCTATAATCCTAGCCAATATCCTAATATTGCTGTCTCTTCTATTTCTCCCATAAGACTAGAAGACCCTCTACCTTGCCCTTTCCAAATGGCGAACAACATCACCAATACTGTACTGGTAACAATGATTTCTGAGCCCTTCTTAGAGGTTTTGGCTCAGCCCATCAAGGACAAAATGTCGCCCATGATACTACAAGTTTCGGTGCCCATCAACCCTATTCCCGAGCGTGTCACAGTACACGTGGACAACAAGGGCTCTGCTCCTCCCCCCAAAAAACATGTTAAAGGACACTGACTCAGATTGAGGACGACCCCACTCAGTCCCCCATCTAAGGTGTTCCATGACATTGTTACTAAAGCCATGCAGGCACTAGAAACCCTTCCAAAGGATAAGCCTGAAACGGCTGGTGTTTTTGGGGAAACTGCTATCTCAGCAGTCAAAAGTTCCACTTCCCATGGAATTGTCCGTCCTAGAACAAGCTCTATTTCGTTGGGGAAAGCCTCATTCCGATCTACACATCTCGAAGGCCTAGATAACAAACACAAGGTGCCTAAGCACAAGCCCTTCATACTCATGGGCAATCTTCCAGCTCAATCAGCAGTAGTCTCAGCTGCCCTTGGCACAAATGGTAAAGACCCTTGTCCAGCTTCAGTGCTGGAAAAAAAGGCAAAAGCATGGGAGACTCAAGGCAAGACGTCCTACACCCCCTATGCCTTACAACTTAGGCAGTTTAACACTGCTACAATACTGGCAGGTTTTTATTTTTTAATCCTTAACTGGGAGAATCTTGAACCCTTCACTGACATGCTACCTCCGGAAGCTGCAGACACATTTTCATTCTGGATTTCAGAGGGCAGAGAAGCTGATATGCAACAGCTTCAAGTAAAAGATCTCACTGACACAACTTCAAGGGCAGTCATTAGAGCAGTCTTTATGCGTAGGCATTCATATTTGTCTGCCTCTTCCCTTCACTGAGATATCCAGGAGAAAGTGATTGTCCTTCCATTCGATGGCAAAACATTGGTTGATCCGTCTACGGATGAGGGCCTACAAAAATGTAAGCCCAGTGTTGCAGCAGCTAAAACCCTTAGCTCAATTTTGTTGTAACAACCATACCACCAATGTCCCCTCCCTTTTCCTCAAATTTGCTCTAAGAGCAAAAGATGTCCATTTGACTGCCCTCCGGCATGTACATACCTTCCACTCCAGTCATCAAGGCGCATTCATCCCCGTTAGCACAAAGGCTTTCCAACTTCCTCCCTATTTGGAAAACCATTACTCAAGAGGAGTGGGTTCTGAATATTATTCAGCATGGTTACCGCCTTGCCCTTCTGGCTATTCCACCATGTTCTCCGCCAAAGCTCCAGAAGTCATCCCTTTACTTCCTGATCCCAAAGAAATCGGGCAGGATCAGTCCAATGGACCTTTCAGACCAACCAATTTCTGTCTCTCGATACCTTCCACATGATAACCATTCCTCAGATTCTGGCTTCTCTTCATTCAAACTATCGGCTGGCATCTGTAGATCTACAGGATGTTCATTTTCACATCACGATCTACAAATTCTACTCGCATGGTTTTCGCAAAAGTCAGTGGCAGCCTAACTTCATTTAAGGACAGTCCATCTATACCCCTTCCTAGAAAACTGGCTTCTCAAAGCCATGTGTCCGGCGTAATTGTGTCAGAAATTGCAAGTAACATGCCATATGCTGTTCAACCTGGTTTCTGCATAAATGTGACAAAATCCCACCTCCATCCCTTGCAAAGGAATCAATTCCTAGGAGCAGTTATAAATACTGCTCTACACAAGGCCTTTTCACCCCTGGAAAGGGTGGAAGCCATTCAACAAACCATTGTACAGGTCACTACGCTGCACTACTCGCTCCCACCCCTTATGTCCCATAGCAGAAAAAAAATGGTATTGGGCCATTCAAAATCACATTTTCTTGTTGCCGTCCCATCTACGGGGAAGAATGATGTCCTTGCAGACCAACTATGCAGGTTAGAGTCTGCTCTGCACGAGTGGGAGCTGAAACCATCCGTAGCTCGCATGGGATGTCAGAAGTGGGCCATCCAGCAGTAGACCTCTTTGCCAACCATCACAACTCTATATAGCCTCAGTTTGCATCAAGGCAAGGTCAAAGTCTTCTATCCCTGGGAGATGCTCTACATCGGATTGGCCGAATCTAACACTTTATATGTCCCCCCCCCTTTGCATTGATTCCCAAAATATTGCTCAAATAAAAAATGTGTCAGAATCTGACAATTACTCTAATAGCCCCTGTCTGGCCTCGTCAGACCTGGTTTTGAGACCACCTGGAGTTAGCGGGGACCACCCTATTAGATCTTCCACTATCGAGAGATATTTTGACTTAACTGAAGGGGCATGTCCTTGTTAGGGGGAATTCTCATAAATTTCCCTTACCTAATGAGTCCTTCGGCAGCTTTACTAGATTTCTAGGATTTATTTTCCTCACCTGGTAAGAGTGTGAGCCTTTTTCCCACTCTTACATGTGTTTTGGGGGGGGGGGTGGGTGGGTGTGTGTGTGTGTGTGCACTTTTTGTGTGATCTTGAGCACTGGAGCCTCACCTACTCCATGGCCTCATATTTTCATGTGTTAAACAGCACCTTCAGTGCAGTGACACAGGGTTGTCTTTGAGACTTCCCACCGACTCCATTTTCTGGGGCTGACTGTCTCCCAGAAAAGGGTAAAGTTGCCATTAACTTTACTTTAGTCACTTTAAACCACAGACCGAGTACAGCCCATTTTACATGGAGTATTGGAAAGGGTTAACTCATATCCCTTTTTTGTCTGTACCTCTTGGGGCATTGTTTCGCTCCCTTTACATTAAGACTTGGCTGGTGGCAGTGGTATCTACTCTACCTTTTCTACTGTGATTATCTTATATAAATTTGGTTCGAGATAACGAGTGCAGAGCCAACGTGAGTGATACTGAGTTTTGAGGAAGGAAGTCTGGGATTAAGCCCAAGATAATTACCCATCACCAAATCGAATTGAATACATGTACTATGAACGATCTGGAAACATTGTGATACAATTCAATTGAGCTAAGACGTTTTTGTTATGACAGCCCAGATTTGAAAAAGGCTCTGAAGCCGAAACATGTGTTAGCAAGGGCGTGCAATATAATAAATTCTAACTAAGATTGAAAATTCAAGGGTTCATTATTTGAGTTAACTCAATCTAACCAAGTGGGAATATATTTTTTGGTGCAAAGTCACGGAGTGTCTCACGTTTTTCCATTACAAATTTCAACGGTTTAGGCTTTATACCGTTGACTCTGGGGTATTGCGACATTTGATAATAATGACACTAGGAACACCAGATTTTTGAGTAATCTCAACAAATGGGGAGAAAAATGAGTCGCCCACAGGACCAGCTGCACCACAAAGCCAAACTTCTTTCTTATATAAACGTGGTAATGTTTTAGGCTATTATATTAGCCTCGAACATAAACCCGCTTGACCAAATACATTTTATTTTGGCTCTGGCTGGGATATTCGCCATTTTTTTTTTTGTTAGTCTTTCTCGTGTTTTTCTCTGCACGCCAAACCGGGAATGACTCCTTTGTTCGCTGTCTTTTCGCGGGCTTCTGCACAGAAGCCCTCCTTAAGGCGCCTGAAAGTCTAGGCAGGCAGGATGTGAGGGAGGGATCTTTGGACCCTTGCCATGGGTTCCCTTGGTAACCCAAGTCACACGCCTGTTTGGCTAAGGGGTCTGTTTTTGCCAGGACAGCCACCCTGCTGTGTGATGGACAGCCAGTTTGTATGAATTGGGGAAAACTGCATAAAAAACTGGTTTCTGGGACTGGAAAGGCAGTCGCCACTGGAACGAAAGAAGCAACGAGGAACTGGTAGAAGAGGACCCCTACAACGACTGAACCGCTGGTGAAGCCCTGCTGCAGGTCCAAATCTTCAGAATCCGACGACAGAGAAGATCCTCCAGGAAACTGCTTCCCTTGAGCTGGTGGGCCCAACCAGTTCGCCCAAACTGCAAGCCAGGACACCCACTCTGGTCGAATTCGCTGGACAGAGCTACTGTGGGCCGGATAGCCAGGAAGGTCGGACCCTGCTTGGGTTTTAAGGAGCGCACCTTTTATTTGTTGCTTTGCTCTGCTGCTGGTTTCTTCCCTGGGTAGTGCAGGACCCTCCAGTCATCCTACTTCCTGTCAGTCCGACAGTCGCTTCAGGAACCGTGAGCCTGCAGAAGCTACCCGGAATGTCTGCCTCAGCTGCAGCTCCCTCTCCGTTTTAAGGTGGTGTTCAAATCCGGTTGTCCGTTTCGTTCAACCGCGGAGAAAGTGTTTGAAATCTTTCTCCAATGTGAGGGCTTGTCCTTCTCTTCTCTTTGAACTAACTTTTGTATCAACCAACCTCGTGGCATGGTTTCCGGACGACCTTTACCGCTAACTACCCTGAACTGTGTGATCTTGAGCAAAAGACTTTTGACCCATTGACTTAGGCCCTAAGCCTTTTTTACTTGATTCCATCTTTGTAGTTGCTCTTGTTCAATTGCCCTGAGTACTTACCTGTTGGTGTGATTTTATTTCTATTGTCTTTCCCTCCCTTTTAAATTGCTGGAGTGCCATTTTGCTCCCACTTCATTTGTGAGCTTAACTTGTCTGGAATTTAAGGGAAGTGGTGTGGTGTATTAAGAGTGATTTTTAGACTGCTTATAGTGTACTGTTATACAACTGAAAAGTGAAATAAATGTATATTCTTGTACTTGAAAACCTTGAGTCCGTGTTTGCCTGAATCATAGTAATTGCTGTCCTTTGTGTAACTATTTGATACTGCTCACTTACTCTTGAGCTAAGTCTGGCTGCTCCGCTACTGCTACCACTTTAACTTTGTAGTACGGGCATGTACCAAAGGTGAAATTGTACTGTCACTTCTAGTCTTAATTGTGTGTGGTGTTCCCAAAGGGTACTGCATATAATTCTGCCTAACAGTCCTTCACCCATCCCCTCAATTGCTCAACTTGAAGGCTTGCTTCCTGAAAAACTAGACTTTGCCCAATTACAGTTGTCGGAGCAAAACATAACCATTATGTCAGCCTCCAGACTGCTTCCACTAAGAAGCGGTATCATAGCAAATGGTTACGTTTCTGTCACTGGGCCTTGGAACAAGACCTTAACCCTCTAAAGGCCTCTATTGATGTCATGTCCTTCATGTCTTACCTCGTTTCCAGTGGTGTCAAAGTAGACACTTGCAAACACTATATATCTGCAATCGGTGCTTACCTGAATAGAGAACACAAGTCTTTTTCCCTTTCCAACAAGGCCATTAAAAGGCACTTCGAGGGCCTTTTACATTTACATCCCCCTATTTGAGAAACTCCACCTCAGTGGGATCTCACTGTGGTCTTATCAGCCCTAATGCAAAAACGATTTGAGCCGATGGCTACATGCAAATTGGAATTCCTAACTTGCTAAACTGCTTTTTTAGTAGCCATTACTTCGGCTAGAAGGATTTGCGCGCTCTAGGCTCACTCCTCAAAGGAACCATATATAGTGTTCCAGAAGTACAAAGTTGTTCTGCGTGCGCACTCCTCCTTTCTACCCAAGGTCGTCTCTGAATTTCACTTAAACCAGGAAATATGTATTCCTGTTTTTCTTCCTAGACCACACACACTTCTGCAGCCCAGGAAAAAATGCATAACCTAGATGTTTTAAAAACTTTAAAATACTACCTTGAAAGGACCAAAAGGACCAAATCGTTCAGAAAAGCAGACCAGCTCTTCGTTACTCAGTGGTCCTTCTCCTGGCAATATAGCAGCTAAAGCGTTCATTGCTAGATTGGTTGTCTCCTGTATCTTCAAGGCTTATGCCAAGAAAGGGCTTGAAACTCTGCAGAGACTTCAGATTCATTCTACTAGAGCCAATACAGCATTGGTAGCCTTTACCAGGCATGTTCCTAGTGTAGACATCTGTAAAGCAGCTACTTTTTCCAAACACTATGCTATGGACACATCGTCTAGAAATGATGCAAAATTTGGCCAATATGTTCTCCAACTTGTTTGCCTGAATCCTGTACATTCTGTTTCCTCCACCCTTGCTTATTCAGAGAAATGAAAAACTACCTTCATGGGAGAATTCTCATTTATGGCTAATTTCCCTTACTTAGTGAGTCCCTCAGCAGCGTTGCTGGATTTCTGGGGTTTATTTTTTGCACCTGCTAAGAATGTGAACTTTTTTCCCACTCTTGCATGTGTTTTGCCATGTGTATTTCTACTTTTTGTGTGTCCTGGGCTCCGGAGCCACACCACTCCATGAGCCCAACTTCTTGTGTGTTACACAGCACCTTCAGTGCAGTGACACAGGGTTGTCTTTGAGACTTCCCACTGACTCCATTTTTCAGGGGCTGACTACTGTCCCCCCGAAACAGGTAAAGTTGCCATTTACTTTATGTAGTCCCTTAAACTACAGACCCAGTACACCCCATCTTACATGGAGTATTGGAAAGGGTTAACGTTGACCCCTTTTTTGTCTGTTTCTCCTAGAGCCTTGTTCCCTTAACACTAAGACTTGGCTGGTGGCAGTGGTATCTAACCTTTTTTATTTAGAATAAAAGAAGACATTTTGGATATAATTCAATTCAGTTGAATGCGTGTGAGCTCTTAGATTCCAAGGGACTTACATTAAGCTATAGAGAAATGTGTTACCCCCACACACATATTTAGAAGCTCCTTATTTTCAATAATAGGGAGCTATTGTTAGGACACCCCACTAGTTGTGAAATACACACTCCTCCTGGGTTTTGTTCACATCACTACACTGTAGAGACAACTGAAACTAACGTGAATAGGGATGGTACAGTGTAGTGTTCTTCCTATCAGGACACACCCCTCCTTTTTGTATATGGTTATAGTGGTATCTACCCTAACTTTTATACCGCGATTATAGTATATAAACGTGGTACTGTTTTAGACTATTGTATTAGCCTCGAACATAAACCCGCTTCACCAAACACATTTTTTATTGGCTCCGGTCGGGTTTAGTCACCATTTCTTTTTATAAACATCCTTCTTGTGTTTTACTTTCCTCGGCAAACCAGGTTTGCCTTCTTTGTTCACCGTCCTTTGGCAGGCTTCTGCGAAGAAGCCCTCCTTTGGCGTCTGGGTGTAGGTGGGCTGAATGTGAGGGAGGGGTTTAGTAACCCCCTGCACAAGGTCGCCTTGGAGACCCAACTCACACTTTGTGTCCATTGGCTGAGGTGGTTGTCTGGGCTGGACAACCCCCCTGCTGTGTGATTGACATACATGCTGTGAGAATGGGGGATTTTGGCATAAAAGGCAGGACTCTTGGGCCGGAAGTCAGTCGCCACTGGAATTGCAAGAACCGAAGAGAAGTGGAGAAGAAGACGGCTGCTGCAACTCCCAAATCCCGGTGAAGCCCTGCTGCAGTCCTGAGCTATCTACCCTTCAACGACACAAGATCCAGTCCGGAGTCTGCTTCCCTTGAGCCTGGTGGAATCAACCAGCTCACCTTCAACAGCCAGAGAATCCTCTTGGTGGAAATCGCTGCACACAGCTGTAGTGGTCCGGATAGCCATCTGAAGAGCCTTGCCTGTTTAAAAGCAGCGCAACCTTTATTCACTGTTGCTTCGCTGCTGCTGGCCTCAGCCCTGGGTAGTGCAGATCGCTCCAGACGTCCTCTTTCTTGTCCCCACGGCTGAAGCTCCAGGAACCGTGTGTCTGCAAGGAACAACTGCCGTAGCACCAGCTTTTCTTCAAACGAATCAGGTACTGTGTCCAACTTTGAGGAATTGGGGTGATCCCTTTTTCCTCACCAAAGGCTTGTCCTGGTCTTCCTTCCCTCTTATAACTTTTGCTTCCCTGTTTGACAATATCCAAGTACTCCTGGCAATCTCGAATCGTGAACTGTTCTAACCTTGTGATACTCAATAACTGGGCCCCTGTTCAATTTGACACTGGTGCAGTTCTATTGACTTTTATCTACGTTTTAGAAAGTATCCTCTGATTCTATTTGCCTTGACAAAAGTATTGCCTAAGATTTTTATCCCCTATCCTCTTGTGTTAATTCATGTGCTAAGTGTGTTTGACTTCGGTAACATTTCTTGTCGCAGGTACACCTTTCTTTCGTAAGACTGAACTGTCATTACTGTCAAAATGTGATTGCATATTAACCCACAGTAATAGCTTTGTTCCACAACACGGTCTGTCAAACCCCAATGTACTTACCTTGAATTGATCTGCACAAGTGGAATTGGTTGTGTGTAGTATATTTGGAGTGTGGTTTTAATTTAATAGAAGTGAAGTGTTTTGTGAAAAGATGGTTTAAAAATAAATGTACTTGTACTTTTTAACCAGAAACCTTGAATCAGTGTTTGCTTGAGTCACAGTAATTGTAGTCCTTTGTGTAATCTCTACTACTGCTCATTTGCTCTTGAGATAAGTCTGGCTGCTCAGCCATTGCTACCACTTTTTCTGTGTAGTACAGGCTTGTACCAAAGGTGAAATTGTACTACCACGTGTAGTCTTAATTGTGTGTAGTGGTCCCTAAGGGCACTGCACAGGATTCTGCCTAACAGCAGCCCTTTGACTTCTGGTGTGCCTGAGCGAAACCAGTTCGAACTGGAGTGCTAGCTGTCTTGATTGAACCGCCACCCGCCCCTTTAAGTTAAAGGTATTTGTATCGCGCACCGTCGCCAACGGAATTGGTCCCCAGTCGCTCTGGCAGATCTGTAAACGATAAGGTGGGATGGGATGGGATGGTAAGGGGAAGAGGGAGTAGGATAGTGAGAGGAGTGGTGTTCTGTTGGCAGCTTCAACTCGGTATACACCAGGTGCTGAGCTTTGCTGCGGGTATTGGATCGGTGTCAGTCCGTGTGTGCTGTTGCTCCGGCTTATGTGTTGCAGTGTTGTGAAGTGCGTGCGGCTTGTGGGGCGAGAGATGATTGTGAGTTTTTGAGTGCGATAAGTATGCAGAGCTTGAGGTTATATTGGTTAGTGGGTTACCTGACCTTTAGCATGTTAACATTCACAGTTTTGTCTAAGTGTGGCCCTTGTTGGCCTTCACAATCCTATCTAGAAGCGGCGCAGGCCAATGTTCAGAATTCTATCTAGGTGTGGGCATGCTAACATTCACAATCTTATCTAGATGTGGCGCAGGCTGGTGTTCACAGTTCTAAGTGTGACACATGCTAACATTCTGGTTTCATCTAGGCGCGGGCATGCTATCCTTCAATCAAAATCCTATCTGGATGCGACGCAGTCTAATGTTCACAATTCGAAGACGGGGATTTAAAAAGTGTCTAAAATGTGGTAAGAAAATGTCTTTGATTAACACAAGAATTGGCGCTGGTGCTTCGATCCGACCACCGAATTGAAGACTGTGGTTCGTGCCAGTCGATGACCCATAAAGCCTTAAACGAACGCAGAGGTAAACTGGCGATGGGGGAGGGTTCATCGAAGTCTACTTCAAAGGGGAAAGACTCGACCGAGTCTTCAAAAAAAACATCAAAAATATAGATCGAGGAGTAGATCGGGAAATTCTTCTACTTCGTCATCCATAAAGACGACATCGATCTTCCTCGACGTCTTCGGAGGAGGTGATAGCATGCCCTTCGAAGCATGACTCCCCGAGCAAATGGGAAGCCTTTCGAGTTTCCATTTGAAGATTCTTGAGAACGCAGCTCAGGCCCCCTCAAAATCTAAAGACCATGCCCCTACTCATGAGAAACGTGACAGAGGAAGGTCTAAAACAAGAAAATCCGACCAAGTTGTCGAGGGTGTCATCCAGGGACTCTTCCCGATCACCTCATGAAAAAGACCTTCTGGTGCATAAATCGGAGGTAGAGGGAAAAAATTGTGTCAAAACTTCAGACGCCATCGAAGACTTCGAAAGCTCTTGAGTACAAGGCGTCGACAACTAATTTGAGAGAGGTTATGTCGAGTACACGATCGACAACTTCGAAGAATCCTTCGAAAGTGTTGAAGGTTTCCACAATTCCCTTGACGATTACCTCGTGGTCATCACAGGTTGTTGTAACAGCATCAACGCTTTCGTCGACGTCCAAGCCTTTAACAAGGGAAAAACCTACATTACCAGAAAAGGTTTTTCAACCTGAGAGTAGACATGATTTTTTTAGGACCATGTCGTCTATGAGGGAGAATCATCAGCAGATGAAGAAATCGCCTCTGCTGGTGTTCAATTTGGCACAAGACCTGTTCCAGAGGAATTTAATTGATCCTCAATCAAAAATTCAGAATTTACAAGAAAGTGTTCTTAACACCTCTCCAGAGTACGAATTTGATAAACCAGACTCATCAGAGCATGCTGATGCGGGCTACAGAAAAACTTATGAATAAAGTTACTGAATTTATGGGATGGGGTATAAATGCACCAGTCTATCAGGATGATGATATGACTGATATTCTATCAAACACCTCAGCAAGACCCCATTCTTCCATTTCACATTGCCTTGCAAAGAAGGGTTAATTCTGCATGGGAACACCCTGAGCCATCCCGGCAGTAAATAAAGTGTGTATCTAAATATAGACCCTGCAATTCTGATCCAGAATACCTGAATAAACGACCATCTTGAGAAAGTCTGGTAGTACAAGCAGCCACTTCCACAAGAAATGCTGCATACACCACAATCCCTCCAGATAGGGACGATGAAAAGGTGATGCATGGTCTAGGAAGATTTTTACATGAGGGAGTATGGCTTTGAAGTCTAATGTAACCTGTACCCTGGCAAGGTTCACATGTACCCTGTGGGAATGCATGTCAGCGGCAGCTGAACACACCCAGAAGGTGAAGAACGTGATGGAAAGGAGGCTTCGGGAGAATGCCTTCAATCAGGTTTGGACACAGCTGACAGTATCAGTAGGTCCATGGCAACTAGCACGGTGCTATGTAGATTTGCCTGGCTAAGAAAGTCTTGTTTTATGGCGGATGTGCAATCCAGACTTCTTAATATGCCTTTTGATGGCTCGAGGTTGTTTGACAGCAAGGCGGATGAAAGCTTGGAGAAGCTGCAGACCTCCAAAGCGGCAGCTAAATCTCTGTGCCGCTATAAAACAACCTCAGCAACGCCCCTACACAGGCTCATCTTCCTGGAGGGGTCGTCCTTTTCGTTATTGTTCCTCAATTGGAAGAGGACAGGCCAGTCAGAGAGGTCAAAGAAAGTTTCCTAGGGCGTGAGGAAAAAGGTGCTAGATCTGCCCCAGCAACAGCATCTGTCCCTTCAGCCGCTGCTGCATCGGCCGCAAAACCACTCTGAGGTTTTGACCCACAAGACCCTGGTGGGAGGCAGAATCTCACAGCATCTAGAAGAATGGCGGGCCATTACTTAAGATGCTTGGGCACTGGAAACAGTATCCCAAGGTTACTGCCTTCCTTTTCGAAAGAAACCTCAGAATCGCCCTCCGGGATACAACTCTGTCAAACATCCGGATCCGATCCTGTTACAGGAAGTCTTAACCCTGCTACAGAAAGGTGCAATAGAACATTGACCAGTAGCGGAGAGGAACAAGGGTTGGTATTCCCCATATTTCCTCATTCCAAAGAAAGACTGAGGACTGAGACCCATCTTGGACTTGAGAAACTTGAATAAGTTCCTAAGGAAGGACAAGTTCAAGATGGTCACAATTTCTCAGATCCTTCAGGCTCTCCAGCTCCAGGATTGGTTGGTATCATTCTTCCTTCAGGATGCTTGCTTTCATGTGCCAATCCATCTCAAGCACAGAAAGTACCTGAGGTTTGCGATTGGCAATTCTCACTATCAATTTCGAGTTCTGCCTCCGCCCGAGAGTTTTCACCAAGTTAATGGTGGTAGTGGCAGTGAGTCTCGGGAGAGTGGGGGATTCATGTCTACCCCTAACATACGATCAGGGCGCGCTCTCCAGAACAAGCCCAGGATCATCTGTCCAGGACTAGTCACTTCCTTCACAGACAGGGGTTTTCTCTGAATTTAAAAAAAGTCAAACATGATACCAGCACAAACTCAAGTTTATCGGAGCAGTTCTGGATACTTGTTCAGGCAAAGCCTCGCCTCCCGAAGAAAGAGCTCACCACATTCTGCAGATGGTAACAAAATTCCAAAATGCTCAGTATCTTCTGGCCTTCGATTTTATCAGGTCTGATGGCATCCTGCATTTTTCTCGTGCCCGAAGCCAGAATGAGATCCCTTCAATCGGCTCTCAGAACTCAATGGTCCCAATTCTCAGGGGAAATGTCAGCTCTGTTGCAGGTTCCAACCAAAGTAGCACAGGATCTACAATGGTGGGCTTGCAGACATCATATCCTCTGAGGAGAATCTTTTTGGCAACCATGGCTGGAAATAACAGCAGTAACGGACGCCTCACTCACGGGGTGGGGAGCCCATACCAATGATCTGACAATCAGCGGTCGTTGGTCTCCATCGGAGTCCAAACTACACAACCTTTTGGAACTGAGGGCAACTAGCGCTGAAGGCCTTCCTGCCCTCTATACAGGGAAACAATGTCCTGATAATGACGGCCAACACAGTGGCCATGTACTACCTCAACAAGAGAGGAGGAGTGGGGTCACTACCACTGTGCAAAGAGGCGATGTAACTCTGGTTCTGGGCATTACAAGAAGGGATCTCTTTATCAGCAGTTCATCTAGCTGGAGAGCAAAACGCAGCAGAGGACGCTCTGAGGAGGCAGAGCACAGTCTCCCACGAGTGGGCGGTAGCTCAGGAAGTAATTGAAGAGATCTTTGTCCTTTGGGGAACCCCTCAACTGGATCTGTTCGCGACCGGTACCAACCGGAAGTGCGAACTGTACTGCTCAAGGGAATTTCCCCCAAGAGGAGCTCTAGGGGACGCGTTTGTGGTGGACTGGGAGTTTCCACTCCTGTATGCATTCCCCTCAATCCCTGTGATCCCTCAAGTAATCGGGAGGTTGAGAAAGTTCAGGAAGACCATGATCCTAATTGCCCCGGATTGGGCCAGGAGAACGTGGTACCCGGACATTCTGGATATGTCCATCTGCCCTCCAATACGTCTTCCAAGAAGAGAGGATCTTCTCTCGGGAGAGGAAGGTCATGTTCTCCATCCGGAGGTCAACACACTCAACCTTCACGCATGGTTTCTGAGAGGTTGAGATATAAGGATTGGGATCTTTCGGATGACGTGATGGAGATTTTGCTTTCGGCCAGAAGGCCTGCAACCAAATCTCTGTAAAGATGGCCGCAAGCCCGTGAAGCTCCCTCACATCCCGAACATCCTGTCATCAATCCGGCGTTCTCCGTGATGTAAGGAGGAAGCCCCCTGCGGGGGTCTCCGCCCGATAGTGCTGAGGGTCGAGGAAGGCGCCTCCGGGCATTAAACGGAGCCGAACCGAGAGGGAACTGCAGCTGCGAAGCGGTGGGTGAGGCCTGGTGCAGTGAGGAGGGGGAGGGGCGGTGCTCCGACCCCATTGCCAGTGAACGGTGCTTGCTTGTGTGGGGGAGCGCCCGGGGGTCCGAGCCTGCTGGAGGTGGAGGAGGCGTGCGGCGGACCCTCGAGGGTGAGGTGCCTTGGAGTGGTGTCAGCAGAGGTGAGGTGCCGTGGCCGCCTGTGATACTCCCGTGGACCAACGGTGCTGGCTGAGTGGCGGGGGAGTGCCCGCAGATCGCTGCGAGAGCCGAGCCGGCGAGGGCTGCGGGTGGACGGACAGAGGGCAGTGGAGCCCTATGCCCAACCCACAGGCACGCATCCTGAGTGCTCCGGCGGCCTCCCTCTCCTGTTGGATACCGTGCACTACGAGCTGCCGGTAAGGTGAGGCGGGAACTGGCGGCTCGTCCTGTGGGATAGACTGAGCGGCGCGGGACTCCTTGGTGCTTTGGCCTCTCGGGGGTGGCTCCTGCGGCGCACTGGAACTAGATGAGAGGATTGCCTCGGAGCCTCGCGCGTCACAGCTCGGGAGGCAGATCAGGGTGGCCTCCAGAGTTTGTGTGGATGCTGTGTGAGCAGACAGGTGTAGTGTAGGTCCTGCGCAGTTCCTCCCGAGCCCTGTTCTGCAGAGATGTGCTAGGGGCTCTTGGCCCTGCTGTCTGGTGGAGAGTGCTGACAGCTCGGATTGAGGGGTGCCTGGCTTTTGTGCACCCGGTGACAGGATCCTGCATTGAAGATCAGCGGTGGGGCTGGTGGGGGCTGCAGCTGGGGGGCGTTATCATATCTGCGGCGCTTGAGATGCGACTGGCCCTGGCTCCCTGAGAACTCCTGCTAGCTGCCCCTTGGAAATATATTTGCCCTCTTGTGCATACGACCTGTTCCTCCCCCATCCCCCTCCCCCCCGGGAATCGGGCGCAGGGCGGCTTTGGGGGAAGGAGTATTTCCTTTTTTTTCTCCCCGTACTCACGCTAGGGGCCCTTGCCTTAGAGCCCATTGTGGGGGTCTGACCTGGTTGCCCCTGCTGTGCGTAAGTGACACCCTGTCTGGATCACTCCTACCGCGCCAGCCATGTCCAAGTCTGGAAAAGGGGGCAGAAATCGGGCTAAACTGAACACTGAGGTGCCCGTGCGGCCTAAGGACTGTGTTGTAATGAATGAAAATGCGGGGTCACACGCCGCAGAGATGGGTCCGGACCCGGCAGCCGCCTTTCAGGACATTAAAGTCATGTTCACGCAGTTGCAGTCGGGAATCCAGTCCCTGGATGGTAAACTGGATACTCTGACTTGCAAGGTGGACCACATGCAGATCTGCCTGGACCGGCACGGGGAGCGACTGGTTGAAGCGGACGGACGCCTTGCAGGCGTGAAGGGGAACGGCGGCAACAGTGACGGGCGAAATGTCTTAGGTTAGGAGAGCCTTAAAGGAACTCGGAGAGAAGCAAGAGGATTTGGAGTCGCGGTCACGTCGGAATAATATTCATATTGTTGGCCTGTCAGAATCGGGGAACCAGGGGAACATGGAGTTGGTGGTGGAGGACATACTTCGAGAAACATTAGGCTCTGAGGGCTTCTCCTCGGTTTGTTTGGTCGAAAGGGCTCACAGGATTCCAAGTGGACGGAGACCGATCCCGGGTGCCCCGCCTCGCCCGTTGATAGCTCGGTTACTGAACTATTGGGACAGAGACACAGCACTTAGGAAAGCTAGGGAGAAAGGCGCCTTGTCGTATAAAGGTGATGCTATCGGACTATTCCCAGACTTCTCAGATAAGGTGCAGGCGGCCAGAAAAACCTTTATCGACGTCAAGAAGAGGATGAGGGAAAGGGGCCTGAAATATGCCATGCTGTTTCCGGCTAAACTGCGGGTGGTGCATGAGGGCAAATCGTTTTTTTTTTTTCAAACTCCAGA
Organism: Ambystoma mexicanum; assembly: GCF_040938575.1. Classification (NCBI taxonomy): domain Eukaryota; kingdom Metazoa; phylum Chordata; class Amphibia; order Caudata; family Ambystomatidae; genus Ambystoma; species Ambystoma mexicanum. The sequence continues at coordinate 674,125,502 of NC_090924.1, read as the reverse complement.
GGAGGCATCCGCTTTCCCTGACGTGTTGCCGCGGTCACCTAGGCCACGGGCAGATGGTGATTGAATGGGTTCGGGCAGAGTACGATCTCCTGCTGTAAAAGTTACTTGTGTCATTGGGGGCTTCCTCTGAGCGCGGAGGTACCTACCTTGCTGGGGTGTGGGGAGGGTTGGGCTCCTGGCTGCTCCCTGTGCGAAAGCTGGGTGTGTTTAAGTTGATAGAGGTGGGGGGGCCGGAATGTTGGTGTCTTCGGCATGGTGGGTGGGGATCTGGAGTTGTGGGAGGGGTTAATGGGGTGGTGGGATTGGGTAGGGAACGGAATCACCGGCAGGTTGAGGGGGTTGCTGGTAGAGTGGGAGGGGGGCAGCCTTGGGGGGAGGCTTGGGGGGGGGGTACACATGGGTGGTTTGGGTGCTTGGGGGGCTGCGTGGAGGTGGGTCAGTAGGGGTTCTAGTGTTCTCAAATGGCGACGCTGAATTTTATGACTTGGAACGTCAGGGGCCTGAATAGTTGGCCCAAATGCCGGCAAGTTCTACGCTACTTGGAGCGTCATAAGGTGGGGGTGGCTTTCCTTCAGGAGACCCATTTGACCGCGGCCGCCGAGTCTATGTTCGGCAAGAGTTGGGGATGCCATAGGTATTTTTCTTCCTATTCCTCTTACTCTAGGGGAGTATATATTTTGGTGCATCGGTCAGTGGGTTTCCGTCTGGTCAAGATTGCGAAAGATCAAGAGGGTAGGGCTTTGGTGGTGCAGGGGGTAGTACACTATGGTCCTAATCGTGATACGGTGGAGTCACTTAACTGGGTGGAGAAACAATTGGGGGCTCTTCCTGATGGGGAAATTATTTGGGCAGGGGATTTGAAATCAGCTCTGAATTACCTCGCTGGATAGGGTGGGTGATGCGGTGCGCTCTGGTGGTAAGGCATCCTCCAGGATTCGGAACATGCTCCCGGTGTGGGATATGGATGATATATGGAGGGTGAGAAATCCTGTGGTGCGTCAGTTTACGCACTACTCCGCTCCGCATGGTTCGGCAGCCCGGTTAGATTACTTCCTAGTGTCCCGTGCACTTATTCGTCGGTCTGTGGGGGTCGGTATTCTGTCCCGCACTCTGTCGGACCACGCTCCTGTTCTGTTATCGACTCGAGTAGAGGGCCGCGATGGGGAGCGGCCCCCCTGGAGATTTAAAAGTGAGGTACTCACAGATGTGGCCTTTAAAGAGGAACTGCTGAAGGCTATAGAGGCATATTTCGAGACCAATGATGGATCGGTGTCATCTGACGGTATTCTGTGGGAAGGGTTTAAGTGTGTGATCAGGGGCGAGTGTATTGCTAAGGAACTGGGGATTCTAAAGAAGTTACGGAGGGATCTGGCGGTCACAGAGGCCGAAATACGGGTTCTGCAGGAGGAGGCACCTGTTCCGAATGCGGCTCAGAGGGGAGGTATCGAGCAGAAGCTACAGGTGTTTAACACCCTTGCCCAACGGGAGGTTGTTTATGTGGGATAGGGTGGCCCCTCGGCAGTACAGGGAAGGACAGGCCCCGGGGCAGTTGCTCGCGCAACCCACTTGAATGGGCGGCCGGGCGAATAGGGTGACGTCGATCACAGATGAAGGGGGAGTCGTTCACTACAAGGATAAAGGGATACTTCATGAGTTCCAGGACTTTTACGGTAGATTATACTCATCCCGTCTGTCAGTGGCGCATGCGGATATAGAAGCGTTCCTCGATGAGGTGGGGCTATACTGGTGTTCGGAGGAACAGAGGCGCTGGTTAAATAGGCAGGTGACGTTGGAGGAGTTGGTGGATGCCATTAGGTCGCTTAGAGGTGGGAAATCCCCGGGTCCAGACGGTTTTACCGCTGAATTTTATAAGTGTTATGCAGAAATCTTAGCGCCATACTTGTTGCGGGTGTAGCAGGAGGCGGTAACTCTGGGCTGATTGCCTAATTCTCTTAGGGAGGCTGTTGTGGTTGTACTGCTGAAGCCGGGTAAGCCAGAAGATGACTGCTCATCGTACCAGCTGATTTCGCTTATTAATCTCGATAATAACATTTTAGCGAAGATTGTGGCGAGGCGGCTAGAACCGCTGATGCCAACTCTGGTGAGGGCCGATCAGGCAGGGTTTGTTCCAGGGCGTTCCCCCTCATTCGGTTTGCAGAGGATGTTTGGTCTGATTGCGGCGTTGCCATCAGAAGATCCGGCTGTCGCGGTCCTATTGGATGCCACTAAAGCATTTGATTCCGTTGAATGGACGTTATTTACAGTATTGCGCAGATTGGGCCTGGGCAGCTTCTTCATCTCCTTGGTTTCACTTTTGTACACCAACCCTAAGGTGAGGGTGAATGGACAGACCACGGGGTAGTTGCCGCTTGAGCGAGGGACACGTCAGGGCTGCCCGTTGTCTCCCCTACTTTGTGCTTTGGCAATAGAGCCATGGGCTGAATGGGTTTGGGAATTTCATTTACATCGAGGTATCCAACTGAATACCCATAAGGTGATAATATCACTGTATGCAGATGATATGGTTCTGTTCATCCGCCATCCTGACATCAACCTGGACCCGATCATGCGGGATCTCCAGCGCTTTGGTGATCTCTCGGAGCTCAAAAAAAAATACTAGCAAATCTGTTATCTTCCCCTTGACGGGTGGGGTGTCGCAATTTCCAGATACTGGGGATTTCAGTGGGACCTGCAGAGCACTTGCTATTTGGGGGTTACAGTTGCGAGGAATGAAGAGATGGTGTATAAGGCTAATTATCTAGAGGTTTTGCACTCGGTTCAAAAGGTGATGTCGGGTTGGGCCTTAGTACCTCTTAATTTGTACGGCAGGATCTCAGTGATCAAGATGTCTATCCTTCCCAGGCCTTTGTGTTCCTTAACGTGCACATAAAAGTTCCTCAGAGATTTCTTCAGGACCTCCGCTCGTCGATCACGAGTTTAATATGGGCCATGAAAAAAGCTCGGGTCTCTCTGGGGCGTTTCATGGCACCGGTTCAGGAGGGCGGTTAGGCCATTCCCGATTTCGAATTATATTATATAGTGGCGCAGGCAAGCTACCTTAGGTACTAGTACGGGATGGCGGCGGAGCACAGACACGTGGAGATAGAGAGGTCAATTGCATTGCCTGCATTGCGAAGGTCGGTTATCCTGACCACTGCGAGCTGTGCTAGGTCCCCTAGGAACTTGGTGGAGCTCACGTGTTGGGCTTGGTCCACTTTGGGGTCTGCGCCTGTCAGGAGTGTACTTTATTCACCGGAAATCCCACTGATATTCATCCCTGGTGTCCCTCTGACCAGTGAGGCGTGCTATGTGGCCACTATGAAAAAGCTGGCTATCTCTCGATTGAGAGACCTGTTTCTGGGTGGGAAGTTCATCTCCTTGGACGAGTTGAGGGAGAAAGGGGCCCTGTCAGCTGTGGATGTATTTTTGTACTGTAGGCTGAGGGGGACTTTGCAGCGGCTGCTCCCCTCCTTTCCGGAGTCGCCTGCAATGGATGTTTTGCTTGATAAGGTGCTGGGGGGAGGTATTGGACAAAGGGTGCTCTCCAGGTTGTACAAACTAGCCTTGAAGACCAAACTTGTGGAAGGTCGCCCAAAGAGTCGTGGGAGAGGCGGTTAGGGTGGGATATCGCTGTAAATATGTGGGAGTACTGCTGTGAGATGACCAAGAAGGGGGCGGTTAACTCTAACTTTAAACTGGTCCACTTTAAGTTTTTGCCCCGGTGCTATTACTCTCCTGCTCAACTAAAACATTGTCCCCAGAGGTCTGGGGCATGTCTCAAATGTGGACAGGAGATGGCAGGCTTTCTTCATGTGGCTTGGGAGTGTAGGGAATTGGTGCAATTTTGTCAAGGAGTGTATGCGGTGTTAGGGGGAATTGTAGGGCAAAGGCTTGCACCAGATCCGGTGATAACCCTGTTAGGGTATACAGAGCAGATAACTAAAGACACTAGGAAGTTGGTAGGTCTTCTTTTAATTCTGCCAAAAAGGCGGATAGCTATGGAGTGGGGGAGTGGGCGGAGTCCAACAATCGCCCAATGGTCGAAGGACATATTGTACTGTAAGGATATGGAAACCAGATGGGATGCGATTAGAGGGAACCGCCGATAGTCGGATGTGGGATGCATACATGTCATATCTTCTCAGTCAGCCGGGAGGGGAGAGTCCGGGTCCCCCTGTGGTGCAGGGGTCTCATGTTCAGTCGGTCCCTGAAGTGCATCCTTCATCCCCTTGGTAGAACTATGCCCAAGGAATTAGTGTGTTGCCATGTGTGCGGTGGAGGACCTGGAAATTAGATTGGGCAGATCCCCAGAAAGACACTGGCCTTATTGCTCAAGATAACTCTGGTTTGGGACGCTGCCTACATGTGTACCAGGGGCAGGGGGGGGGCATGGGGAGGGGTCTGGTTGTCAGGTTGTTTGCTATGTTATGTGAAATGCTAATAAAGAAATTGTTAAAAAAATAAAAACAAAAATAAAGGGATACTTAGCAGCGTTATCCATTTTTAAGCGCTCTTCAGAGGAAGATTCTTATTTCAAGCTACCTTTAATAATTCAATTCTTAAAAGGTTTAAATAATGTATTTCCACCAATACCTTTTCAGGTTCCAGTGTGGGATTTGAACTTCTGAAATTCATCACATGTATTCCTTTTGAGCCTTTACACTCTTGTCCGCTAAGGCTCCTTACTCTCAAAACAAGACTTCTTGTAGCATTGACATCAGCTTGCAGGGTGAGTTACAGGTGCTTTCTAGCGGTCTTACTCACACCATCTTTTAGTTCTTGGAGTTAAACCATCTTTTTTGCCAGAAATTGTTTCGGATTTTCATCTGTCACAGAAAATAACTTTGCCTAGTTTTTACCCTCCTCCTCATGCAAGCAAAGAGGAGCGACTACATAGACTAGATACCAGAAGAGCTCTTAGTTTCTATATTTCAAGATTGGCAAAAATACATCAGTGTGATCCTTTTTGTAGGGTACACTGGCCGCAAATTGGGACTTGCTGTAACTAAACAAACATTGTCTAGATGGATAGTTTTGGCTATAACAGAATGCTATAGATTGGCTGGGAAAAGAACCACCAGATGGACTGAGAGCTCATTCAACCAGGGGCATGGCAACTTCAACAGCACTAAAAAGGGGTGTCCCTGTATAAGATATTTGTGCAGCAGCCACATGGTCATCCATGCATACCTACATTCTCCAGCATGGGGTCTGGCATGGATTCACATGCTCATGAATATTCCCCGTCGTCAGGCTGGGAATCCTCGGTAAAGAAAAAACCAGTATCAGTTTCGTTTCTGATCTGTCTTTCGTAGTAATAACCAATCACTGGTCTCTGCGTCATACTGACCACAGCCAATGACTGCCCTCTACCTAAGCACCGCCTCTGGCAGCCATCTTCAGATTTTTACCGCACGTTCATGTGTTGGGATCCTCGTGCTATTGCTCTCGAGCGTTAGTGCTATTTTTTCGCGCTTTTTACAAAAAACTTCGATTCTTTCGGTCAAAAGAGCCTCAAGCTCCACCGATCCTACATCCGATCAACGGGGACCCGTGTCGGATTCATCTGTGCCCCTCAAGGGTGAAGATTTCGTCGAGCTACACTTCGGAGGACTCCAGAAGCTTCTCAGGCCCTGTCTCGGAGATGGCCCAGGAGAAGGGAAGCTCGACGCCCGGAAAGCTGTTCAGGGTCTGCCCTGGATGCCAGCTGCAGAACGTCTTCAAGGAGGACGAACACTCTTTCTGCCTTTACTGCCTTCATGAGGACAAGACGCACGTGGAGAAGGACTGTGCGTTTTGCGGCAACATGTCGGAACGGACCATGAAGGACCGCCATCAACGTCTCGCCAACTGGCTGGAGGGTAAGAGCCCGTCTGACGAGAAGAAGAAGAAATCCGAGCGGTCTTCTAAGACCTTTGAGGGCGCCCCGGCGACGGGGGCCCAACATAAGGCCAAGCACCGCGAGTCCGCTGGCACCGGGAGCGCCGAACGGTCGGGCTCTACGGGCGCCAGGCAGGGCGCACCCTCCCCGGCACCATCAACCACGAGCCAACGCTCTGGGTCGGGTAAGAGGAAGGCCGAGCACCCGGCGAAGCTCCTGGAGAGGCCCCGGTCGAGCTCTAAGGCAGAGGAGGAGCGTGGCAGTGCCCCCTCCCTCAAGGATAAGGCGGTGAGCGCACCTAAGGTGGTGAAGGCCTTGATCCATCCGACCAAGCCCTCTATCGAAACGGTCGCGGCGGCCTTGGCTCAGCCTGTGGTTGGCTGCACCAGTGGTGGCGACCTCAGGGCCCAGAATCTCCCTGCCTCCTCGGAGGGAGTCTTCCTTTGTGCCCATCGATAGGACCCCCGTGAAACCCTCCGTGGGGAAGAAGAAGGGGGGGCAGGGCGTCGTCGTAGAGTCGGCCTCAACCTCAGAAGAGGAGCTGATCGAGGTCTTAAGCTACGGCCTAGGCGTGGAAGAAGGCCAGCCCGTCGGAATGGACCCCGACGCAGGTGACGACGATGACATCGTCGAGGATACCGACGGGGCCCCTGCTCGCCCGTCGGATTCCCCTCTACCAGCGCCGCAAGACAACTCGGCAGCCATTTTGTTGGCCATACAGTCCTTATGCTCCGAGATAAGGACGAGGCTACCGTTACCGACGGAGGAACCTCTCCCGTCGGGGGATCCAGAACCGGGACCTTCTGGTGTTCCCCCTACCAAGAAAAGAAGGATCCATCCACCACCTCCTTTTCAACCGTCGCGCCCCTTCCAGCCCTCCTCCCCGTCCACCCGAGGGGATGATACGGGGACTGACACGGCAGCGACGGGTACGGACGACGAGGCATACGACGAGGATTTTCCGTCGTCGCCTCCCACCAGGGCCTCTCCGCCCGACGAGATCGGATCTTTCCACTCCATGATCTCCAGGGCTTCCGAGCTTTTCCAACTCTGCCCTGAGGAGAAGAAAAAGGAAGGCTTCCTTTATCAGCGGCGCGAGGCCAAGAGGAAGACGGTCCTCGCAGTGCCTCTGTTGGACGACATTTGGGATGAGGGCCTTTCCCTCCTCAAGAACCCTTCCACGACGCCAGCTAGAAGAGACCGGTACGAGAAAAAGTACCGGGTCCCGGACACGGCCCCCCTATGCCTCCGGGCGCAGCCTACCCCGGACTCCGTCGTCTCTGCGGCAGCCAGGAAGAAAGCGGGGGGGGTGCGGCCTCCACATCGACTTCCCCGCCGGACGGCGAGGGAAAGAAATTGGATACTATGGGGCGTAGAGTCATCTCGTCGGCAGCGACGACGATTAAAGCAGCCAACGCCTTGGCTATCGTGGCCCGCTACGACAGGGAGCTCTGGTACAAGATGGCTCCCCTGCTGGATTTTCTGCCGGACGACAAGAGGGCGGAGGCCCTTGAGATCCTGCAGGAAGGTGAGGTGGCCTCGGACCACGCCATCACCGTGGCGACGGACATCGCCGACACTGGGTTCCGCCAGCTGGGCAACGGTGTTTGCCTTCGACGTCGTGGATGGCTCAAAGCTACGGACTTCCGGCAGGACGTCCAGACCAGAGTCCTGGACATGCCCTTCGACGGGAACAACCTGTTTGGGAAGACAGTGGACGATTCCCTTCAGGCCATCAAGGCGGATACTGAGACGGCCCGGGCCCTTGGAGTCCTGCAACGACGGACGCCCTTTCGGAGCGGCGGAGGCAAGGGCGCCTCCAAAGGTTCCGGCGGCGGTTTCGCTTCCTACCGTCAAGCGGCCCGCTCGTCGTCGCAAGAGGCCTACAGAGGACGAGGCAAGTCTAGCGGACCCCGCCGTCGTCGCCAAGGAGGTCAAGGCGGCAAGGCCGCGTCCAAGCAGGATTGAACCGGCCGTGGGGTCGGGCCCCCACCGAAGCACCCCGGTGGGAGGCCGGCTGGCGGGCTTCGTCAGCGTGTGGGAGTCCATCTCCACCGACCGTTGGGTGCTGGACGCCCTGGCCCGGGGCCACGCGCTCGAGTTTCAAAGAAGGTGCCCGCGCGTCCCCCCCGTGGCCAGGAAAGAACTTCACGTCCCTCAACTTCTCCTGGAAAAGGGGCACCGCAAATTCCTCAGATTCGTGGTCCAAGGGCGTCATTACCAGTTCAAAGCCCTTCCCTTCGGACTACGGTCGGCACCCAGGGTATTCACCAAGTGCCTTGCACCGGTGGCGGCGCAACTGCGCCGCGAGGGGATCCACGTCTACCCCTACCTGGACGACTGGCTCATCCGCGCCAAGACGAGGGAGCTCGCCGTGGTCCACACGGCAAGGACCGTCCAACTCCTCACGGACCTGGGATTCTCCGTGAACTACGCCAAATCCCACCTGGTGCCCGCGCAAGTCGCACTGTTTCTGGGAGCGAGGCTCGACACAGTGTCCCTTCTGGCCTCCCCGTCGGAGGAGAGGACCAGGACCATCTTGGGCAAGGTGCAACGGATGTTGGTGGCCGACGCGGCCAAAGTGAGGTCCATCAAGTCCCTCCTCGGGATGATGTCTTCCTGCATCTACCTCATTCCCATGTGCAGGCTCCGGATGCGCCCGTTGCAAGAATTCCTGGATGCGCGCTGGATCCAGACGGGCAGCTTCGAGGAAAGGATCAAGCTCGACGAGAGTTTCCGACGAGCGATGCGGTGGTGGGGCACCCGCGCGCATCTGACGGCGGGCATGGACTTCCAGACCCCAGCCCACCAGGAGACTGTGACCACGGATGCCTCCCTGGAAGGGTGGGGAGCGCACACCGAAAATCTGCACGCAAGGGGACTCTGGCTCCCCACGGAGAAGTCCCTACATATCAACGTCCTGGAGCTCCGTGCAGTGTTTTGGGCCCTCAGGTCCTTCCTTCCGTCCCTCAAGGGCAAGGTGGTGAGGATCTTCACCGACAACACCACCACCATGTTTTACATCAGGAAACAGGGCGGAACCAGGTCCCCAGCGCTGTCCAAGGAGGCGCAGGACCTGTGGCATTAGGCCGTCGCCCAAGGGATTTTTCTGGTGCCGTTTCATCTGGCAGGGATAAAAAACACCATCGCCGACTCACTCAGCAGGGAGCTGCGCTCGTGCCACGAGTGGGAACTACGGCAGGATCTGGCGGATCGCCTCTTCCGACGGTGGGGCACACCCCAGATCGAGCTGTTCGCGACGGCGACGAACACCAAGTGCCGGAGGTTCGCCAGCAGGTTTCCCCAGACGAGGAGCATGGGCGATGCTTTCTCGTTCCCCTGGGAGGGCCTGTTCCTCTACGCGTTCCCTCCCTTGCCTCTGCTAATCCGGCTCGTCAACCAGCTCAAGAGGTCACGGTGCAGGATGATCCTCGTCGCACCTGCGTGGCCGAGGCAGATATGGTTCCCGGACCTTCTGGACTTGTCAGCGTCCCCGCCGATCAAGCTGCCGGCGGACGCGGATCTACTCTCCAGGGAAGGAGGCGCCATCCTCCACCACGACCCGAAGTCGCTGAACTTGCAGGCCTGGCTCCTGCAGCGCTAGAGTTTGGAGGATACGACATACCGGCCGATTGCAGAGAGGTTCTTGCAAAGGCCAGGGCGTCCTCGACTCTTAAATGCTACGGACACAAATGGAAGAGGTTCTCTGTCTGGTGCCACGCACAGAAGATTAACCCTCTACGGATTACGGCTCCCCAATTACTGCTGTACCTGCTGACGCTGGCCAAAGCTGGTCTGGCACATGCGTCCATCAAGATTCATCTTGCTGCGATCTCCCGATACACCAGAACCACGGGCCGGACGTCCTTGTGGTCTCATCGTCTGGTGAAAGAGTTCATGAAGGGACTGTTCAGATCGTTCCCGCCGGTGAAGGCTCCGGCCCCGGCGTGGGAGCTCAACGTGGTGCTGACCAAGCTCATGGGACCTCCGTTCGAGCCTCTGCACTCGGCCCCGTTGAAGTTTCTATCGTGGAAAACAGCTTTTCTGGTGGCCATCACCTCCGCACGACGAGTGGGAGAGATCCAGGCCCTTTCCTGCAAGGCCCCGTACTTGACTTTCCACGACACGAGGGTAGTGCTCAGGACGCACCCCTCCTTCATGCCCAAGGTACCGTCGGACTTCCATCTCAACGAACCCTTGGTGTTACCTGTGTTCTTCCCGTCGCCTTCGTCGCCGGCTGAGAGGACTTTGCACTCGCTGGATGTAGCTAGAGCGCTGAAGTTCTACGTGGACCGCACGAAGGGTTTTCGGAAGACGTCACAACTCTTTGTGAACTTTGGACCTGTCAATCAGGGGAAGGCTCTCTCGAAGGCTTCCATCTCCAGATGGCTCTCCGGCTGTATCATGTGCTGTCACCGGTTGGCAAACCGACCACTGCCTGGCCGTCCGAGAGCCCATTCCACCAGAGCGATCGCAGCTACCACGGCGTTCCTATCTGGTGTGCCCCTGCTGGACATATGCAGGGCTGCTACGTGGAGGTCGACGCACACCTTCACGAAATTCTACTGCGTCGACCGGGATTCCAGGGAGGAGTCCAGGGTCGGCCAAGCAGTGCTGCGCAACCTGTTCGCCTGAGGTGAGCCTGGTGAGGAGGTAAGATGCTTAATGTTGAGTTGATGTGATGCTTAATGTTGAGCCTTTGCCACCTCCCGTGGTTGTGCATGTGTGTACTGCTATGTATTCTTTATTCATGAGCATGTGAATCCATGCCAGACCCCATGCTGGAGAAGGAACAAGTTACTTACCTGTAACTGTTGTTCTCCAGCATGGGTCTGGCATGGATTCACATGCGAACCCTCCCGCCTACCCCTCTGCGGCTCTTCACTTGGTCATACTGCCACTTCACGTGCTTCCAAATCTGAAGATGGCTGCCAGAGGCGGTGCTTAGGTAGAGGGCAGTCATTGGCTGTGGTCAGTATGACGCAGAGACCAGTGATTGGTTATTACTACGAAAGACAGATCAGAAACGAAACTGATACTGGTTTTTTCTTTACCGAGGATTCCCAGCCTGACGACGGGGAATATTCATGAGCATGTGAATCCATGCCAGACCCATGCTGGAGAACAACAGTTACAGGTAAGTAACTTGTTCCTTATGCCCTGGACTCGACTTCTTCTCAAGGAAGTCTATTTACTAAATCTGTACTCCATTCTGTACACGATTAGAAAAATTCTGTACTCCCACCTCTGAGACAAAACTGCTTTGGGAGTCTTTCTAAGATGAGGAATACGTGGGAGGACACTATCTATTCGAAGAACAAGTTACTTACCAACTGTAACGTTCTCTCGATTGGATGTTCCTCCCACGTATTCCTCATCGTCCCTCCCATCCAACCCCACATTACAGTTTACGTGAATTACACACTCAATTCTTTTAAGGCTTGGGTCAAGAGAGGCACACCATTAATTACAATCCATGGGCTACAATATATGAAAAAACAGAACTGAAGCCAACGGGCGCGCTCAAGGTTCTCCTACAATGGATGATGTCAGTGCTCCACGGATGCAGCCGAGGGACATAGACGCTGCGTCCTCCAGCAGAGCGCCCTCTGCTGGAGAGAAGAGAAATTTCCGAAGCAGCAAGCTGAAGGTAAGGATATTTCTAACATGAGGAATACGTGGGAGGAACATCCAATCAAAAGAACGTTACAGTTGGTAAGTAACTTGTTCATCTAACTGATTCCAGCGACCAGAGAGGCCTGCTGAGTATCCATCAACCTAAGACTCCTGAAGACTATTCCGACATTTAGGCTGGTAAGAATCACTAGTCTTGAAGACCTGCAAAACAAGCCATCCTTCGACGTGCCGAGAGCTTGCTGGGCTGCAAACCACCAATTTCCAGGGACCTCGAGCCAGTGTGTGGTGCCTGGTCTTCCAAAGTCTGATTTTCACAGAAACTTTGGACTCCTACTGGACCTCCAGAAACGAGATTGAAATCATGGAAGTCCCCATTCCAAGTGCCCAGATTTGCAAGGAGAATCTGACCGGTGACATCCGCTCTTCCTCTGGTACCTGTAAAAGGGTGCCAAGTCAACAGAGCCAGGAGAAGCACAGAAGAATCCTTTGGGAGCCTTTTCTGTCGAGTGCTGCTGCAAGTTCCCATCCAGTGTCTGCAATTTCATCACCATGACCAAGAATCCGGGGACCGAGTACTGTGATGCTGCACCGTTATTGCATCCATCTGCAAGCTATTCTTCACTGCAGAGGTACTATGTTGGCTTGTTTAATACTTAGTCTTGTGTCAATCCTGTGTGGGTGATTTGTATGTTTGGGAGTTTGCCCATTCGGTTCACCCAGGCCTAACACTGGAACACATCTAGAGAGCCTTCTCCGAAATCCCTGGACACTTTCTACTAACCTTGAAGTCTGTTCTTGTTGAAGGAGATAACCTCAAACCCTGACTTTCCTGTATCTGGGCCCTCATCCTTACATGCCTACTGTTGGCTCCTAAACCACTATGCGTCTGAGATAACTCATGTCCTAGAATAGGGAAGGACTTTAAAAGTATAAGCCTTGGTCTTATTCTGTTTTAGGAATCTCCGTCCTTAAATGTGTACTTAACTCTGAGTAGCGTGCTGCCCCTCTGAAAAGTATAATAAGTTACTACTTAACTGCGAAGCGTTTCCACTCTTCTAGAAAGTAACTAAGTTGGTATTGTTTTATTATTCCTGAAACTGAATAAGTGGAAAAGGTTTAATCACCTTCAATAGCTGTTACCATTCTAAAAGTGTATCATTGGGCTTTGCTTACCCTGAACTGCTTAGTGCATTTGTAAAATGATCTTAGAGTACTTATCCTAGAGTTGCATACTGTCTCTCTGAAAAGTCTGCTAGAGTTCAAGACAGAAATAGTGTTGGGTTTATATACCAATGGGGTTGCTTAACTTGAATAGCTGCTGCCATTGTAAGTGTAACATTGGGTTGTGCTTATCTTGAAATGCTGAGTGCATTTCTAAAACGGTCTTAATGAGTTCTTACCATGAGTAGCTGACTGCTCCTCTAAAAAGTATACAAGTTCTTTACTCCACTTAGAACTGTGTTCTGAAAAGTAATGTTGGTGTAACTGAATCCATTCCCAACAGAAGAAAAATGTACATGTAACAGTGTTGGCATAACTAGGTGATTCTTTAAACTGAATAACACTGTAGGTTGTTACCATTAGGTTCTGCCTTCCTTGAATTACATTGTGTATTTGTAAAAGTCAGTCTAATGTTTTTGCTCCCTATGAATAGGATGTTGCCATTCTAAATGTGTATCATTAGGTTTTACTCCCCTTGAACTGCATTTTGCTGCTTTTAATAAGATTATACTTTGGTTAGTATACCATTAGTATTGTTTTTATAATTGTGCTCTGATATGGTACTCCTCTTTCCAAAGATGTATCTTTGCCTACATATATATATCAAATAAGCTAAGCCATTATTTTTACAATGTATGCAGGTATTGTTTTGGACCATGTGTATGCTACACTCTCTTGTACCCATCCACAGCCCTCTCTCTCCCTCCTAAAATAAGCCTGGCTGTTCTCTCATTGCTACCATCATCTCGGGCTGTACAGCCTTGTACTAAGAGTTGGAGATTCTATATTGCCTAAGGTATCGTTTTATCAAGTCTGGGTAGGACTTTAGAAAGACTGTCCTAACAATTACTAATGCTTTAGTGCACCAAGGTTGCTCAGAAATAACAGCTGTTTTCATGCAAGGAACAGTTCTTCTTCTGAGCATCACATGAATACATTGTGGTCTCATTGGCACCGGTAATATAGAGGTTCCAAATGATTTTATAGAGTCCTCAATACTGTACCAAAAAGTCTGAACGTGGCACAGGAAGGCACACAGGAGTATGAGTCAACTTTTCATCATGAACGAGGTGTGAACCTTGAGGCTGTAAGATCAGTACCATGTAACACAACTTCCCACCCCTAGATTTATAATCATGCCAGGTTCTACCCTTTTCCTTGGATTGTGCACCCACACTTACTTTCCTGTACTTCCAAAACCCTTGACACCACTGTTTGCGCTATCAGGAGCGTCACTATGTTTTAGTACCTGTGGTGCTAAAGCTTTTTCACAAATCAATTGTGCAGTACCTTAATACATTTAAGTAGGCAGATCAGCTGGTCCTGCATTGTGCAAAAGCACTTCAATCTGTCCCTTGTAATGTGGCTCAATCACTCCTCCGAGCACACTCTGTCCTTTTGCAGCCAGGCTAGATCAAGCTGTAACTCTGCTGTATGTTCCTTTCGGCAGCTTTATGCTAATTTCTGTCTGGAAGATAGCAGTGTTCCTCCAGCATGGGGTCTGGCAGGGATTCACATGCTCGTGAATATTCCCTGTCATCAGGCTGGGAATCCTCGGTAAAGAAAAAAATCAGTTTCAGTTTGGTTTCTTAACTGTCTTTCTCCTAATAACCGATCACTGTTCTCTGGGTCATACTGTGCCCAGCCAATGACTGCCCTGTACCTAAGCCCCTCCTCTGGCAGCCATCTTCAGATTTTTACTGCACGTTCCAGTGTTGGGAGTCCTTGTGCTATACCTCTCAAGCTTTTACTGCATTTTGCGATTTTTCTAAGAGTTTTGCTCTATTTTTCGGTCAATCGAGCCTCAAGGTCCATCGATCCATCAACCGACTAACGGGGACCCGTTTTTCTGAACTTTCTACGTCCCTCAAGCATGATTTTCCGTCAAGTTCACTTCTTGGAGGATTCCAGAAGACTCATGGAGGCCTACACCACATGGGCATGGCCGAGGATAAAGGAGTTAACGCCTCTGTTCAGGATCTGCCCAGGATGTGGGCTTCGGAACATCTTCCTGGACGATGGGCTCACCGAGTGGCTGCATACGAAAATCCCAGCAGCAGGTGAGCCCCGGCAGCATGTTTCTCCCAAGAGAAAGTCTGAGCGGTCTTCTAAGACCTTTAAGGGGGCGACAGGGTCCCAACATAAGGCAAAGCACTGCGGGCACCGGAATCGCCGTTGGTACGGGCTCTGTGGCAGCCAACGCGGTCAACCACAAGCCAACGCTCCGGCACGGCGAAGAAAAGGAAGTCGGACCACCCGGGTAAGCTTCGGGAGAAGGCCCAGTCGACTCTGACGGAGAAAGCCAAGGGGGAGCGAGGCGTTGACCCTCCTCCCGCGGTGAAGGCCTCAGACGCGCCCACAGTCGCGAAGGCCCAGGTTCACCAGGCTCAGGCATCGATTTGAGGGAGTGGTGGCGCCCCTGGTGAAGACCGCAGATGCGGGCCCAGTGAAGGTGACCCCCAAGCCAAGAGTTTCCCTGCCCACTCAGAGGGAATCCTCTTTCCTGCCCATTAAAATACCCCTGTGAAGGCGATGGCAATCATCTCCCCGAGGTTGTCGCCCCTGGCCGAGAAAAAGGGTTGGGGGGGGGGGGGGGGGGGCACGGTTGTCCTGCCGGACTTCGATATCTCCGAGGAGCTCTCAGGCCTGAAGACGGTGCTTGACAAGAAGTTCGTTGAGGCCAGCTCTTACGGGAAGGACCCTGATGAGGCGGACGTGGGAACCGACGAGGGGCGGCAGGACGGTGAGGATCAGGACACCACGCCGCTGCCGGTTCTCCCGTCGCAACCGCTGCCACCATCGACGGACATGTCGGCGGACATCCTACAAGCCCTGCACACCCTGTGTTTGGAGATGAGGACAAGGATGCCCGTGCCTCCAGCGGGCGATCTAGCGGCGCCTGGACCATCAGGGGGCCTGCTGTTGGATGACATTTGGGACGAAGGACTGTCCCTCCTGAAGAACCCGTCCTCGGCCCCGGCAAAGAGACCGACACAAGAAGAAATACAGGGTGCCAGACTCTTCACCAAAGTGTCTCAGATCTCAGCCGTCCCCGGACTCGGTGTCGGCGGCGGCCAGGAAGAAATCTGCAGGGTTGGCGGCATAGACTTCCACTTCCCCACCGTACGGCGAGGGAAAGGAGCTAGACGCCATGGGACGACGGGTCATCTCGTCGACGGCAACAACCATTTAGGTGGCAAACGCTCTCGCCATCATGGCCCGCTACGACAGGGAGCTTTGGTTTAAAATTGACCCTCTCCTGGACTTCCTTCCGGACGACAAGAGGGCGGATGCCCTTGAAATCCTACAAAAAAGGCGACATTGGACCATGCCATCATGGTGGCCACGGACATCGCCAACACCACTTTCCGCCAGATGGGCAACAGCATTTGCCTTCGGCGGCGTGGTTGCTGCAGGCCACCAATTTCCACCAAGACGTTAGACAAGCGTACTGGACATGCCCTTCGGGGACAACTTGTTCGGCAAGACGGTGCATGAATCTCTGCAAGCCATCAAGGCAGACACCAAGACGGCCTGTGCCTTAGGCACACCAACAGCGACGACCATCCTTTCAAACCTCCAGAGGCAAGTACCATGGTGCCTCCAAAGGATTTGGTAGCAACTTCTCGTCGTACCGTCAACCACCCCGTTCCTCGGCCCAGGAAGCCTACAGGGTCGCAGCAAAGGCGGAGGCAATCGTTGTCACCAAGGCCCCCAAAGTGGGTTGTCCGCGAAGAAGCAGGACTGAGCCGGCCGTGATGTCGGGCCCCCGCGCGAGCACCCCGGTGGGAGACCTGCTGGCGAACTTCGTTGGCGTGTGCAAGTCCATCTCCACCGACGGTTGGGTGCTGGATGGCCTGGCCCATGAACACACCCTGGAGTTCCAAAGGAAGTGTTCCACCAGTGGCCAGACAAGAAAACCACATCCCACAACTGCTTTTAGAGGTACAAGCGATGCTGAGAAAGGGCACAATAGAACTCGTCCCGAAGAGGCTCTGGGGCCCTGGAGTGTACTTGCGGTACTTCCTCATCAGGAAAAAGACAGGTGGTTGGCAGCCCATCCTGGATCTCCGCCGCCACAAAAAATACATCAAGTCCCAGAAGTTCAGGATGGTCACCCTCCCCTCCAGCACATGCTGGGGCAGCTGCAGGAAGGATACTTCCTGTCGTCGTCTGACTTGGAGGATGCTTATTTTCACATCCCCCTCCACAAGGGCCATCGAAGGTTTCTACGCTTCGTGGTCCAGGTGCAACAATATCAATTCAAGGCCCTTCCCTTCGGGTTGAAGTTGACGCCAAGGGTCTTTACCAAGTGCCTGGCGCCGGTCGCAGCTGCACCTGCAGGAGGGTCCATGTCTACCCCTATCTGGACGATTGGCTCATCCGAGCGAAGTCAAGGGAACTCGCCGTCGAGCACACAGCGAGGACCGTTGGCCTACTCACGGAACTGGGGTTCTCAATAAACTATGCAAAGTCCTGCTTGGTGCCATCGCAGGACGCTCGGTTTCTGGGATCCAGGTTCAACAGTGTTGCGCCTGGCTTCACCGTCGGAGGACAGAATAAAGGCCATCCTGGGCAAGTTTCAACGGCTGTGGACAATGGAAGTGGCCAGGGTGAGGTCCATCAAGTCCCTACTAGGCATGATGTCGTCATGCATCTACCTCGTTCGGCTGTGCAAGCTGCGGATGCAGCCACTGCGAGAGTTCCTCGACGCCCGTTGGATCCAGGTATTGGGAAGCTTCGAGGACAGATCGCCCTCAACGTGACATTCCGCCCAGCGATTATGTGGTGGGGCATTCGCGCGCATTGGGCGACGGACACAGACTTTCAGACCCCGGCACATCAGGAGATGGTGACAGCGGACGCCTCCCTGGAAGGAAGGGGCGTGCACACCAGAAATCTACAGGCAAGATGACTTTGGCTCCCAGAGAAGCCGTTGCACATCAACATCCTGGAGCTCCGGGCCGTGTTTTGGGTCCACAAATCATTCCTTCCGTCCTTCAAGGGCAAGGTGGTGCTGGTGTTAACCAACACCACCACAATGTTCTACATTCGGAAGCATGGGGGCACCAGATCGACGGCCCTCCCCAAGGAAACGCAGGACCTATGGCACTGGGCTGTCGCCCAGAGGATGTTCCTGGTACCCTTTCATCTGGCAGGTGTGAAGAACACTGTCGTCAACTCACTCAGCAGGGAGCTGCGCTCTTGCCACGAGTGGGAGTTTCGGCAGGATCAGGTAGACCTACTGTTACGACGATGGGGCAATCCCCAGATCGATCTGTTTGCAACGGCGACAAACAGCAAGTTCCGGAGGTTTGCCAGCAGGTTTCCCCAGCCGGGGAGCATGGGGGATGGATTCTCCTTCCCCTGGGACCGCCTGTTCCTCTATGCGTTCCACCGTTCTCCAGCATGGGGTCTGGCATAGATTCACATGCTCATGAATATTGTCCGTCGTCAGGCTGGGAGCCCTCCGTAATAGAAAAAACTGTTTCAGTTTTGTTTCCAAACTGTCTTTCTCCTATAAACCAATCACTGAGCTCTGGGTCATACTGCCCTCTACATAAGCCCCTTCTCGGGCAGGCATCTTCAGATTTTTACTGCATTGTCAAGTGTTAGGAAGGAGTCCCTGTTTCTTTCTTTCAGCAGCGCTCAATGGCTGTTTTCGTCAAGTATTCTTCTTGGAGGCTTCCAGAAGATTCTTCAGGCCTGCACCGCGCGGATCATGTCAAATGAGAATGACGGTGCTTCCCTCTTCAAGCTTTGCTCTGATTGCTGTTTGCGGAATGTGTACATGGACGACAAGCATTCCTAGTGCCTGTACTGTCTGCACCCGACGCATAAGAAGTAGGTTTGTGAGATTTGCCCTGGCTTCTCGAAGCGCATGTTGAAGGATCGACACCAACGGTTGGAATCGTGGCTGCAGTTCAAGGCCTCTACCCCTGGTGGCACCCAGGGGCATTCCTCCCCCAGATCCGGGAAACCTGAGCGGCCTTCTAAGTCCTTTGAGGGCGCCCCACCCAGGGGGGCCCAACACAAGGCCATGTACCGCAAGTCCGCTTCAGTCGGGGTCGCTGCTGTTGCGGGTCCCGCTATGGTCCGAGTACAATATTCATCCCCATCTGCATCTCTACACCCCCACGTCCCCAAGGGAGACTGAGTCGGACACAGCGGGCATGAATGATGACAACGGCGGGATGGAGGGACCTCCGCCCAGAGTCTCTCCGCTGGACGAGGTAGGATCTTTCCATGCATCGCCCAAGCATCAGAGCTCTTGCAGCTCACGCCGGAGGAAAAGAAGGAAGGCTTCAAGTTAGGGAAGTAACTTGTTCCTTCCAGTACCCCCAGCCTCAGAGGGAAAGAAAGCATGACACGCCCCTCTGGATCCACTTGTCTCCACTGGGGAGAGGGGGGGGGGGCAGGCTTGCTCTCCATTCAACCTTCTGGTGTCAGAATTTCACTGACCCATGGATCCTCTCCGTAGTATCCAATGGTTACCGCCTTTGCAGCCCCTTCCCCTCCACTCCCACAGATTGGGACAGCAACTCTTCTGGCGGATATCAGGTCAATTGTCCAGAGTCAGGCAGTAGAGGAAGTCCCTCTCTTCGAGCGAGGCTTGGGCTTCTACTCCAGGATTTTCGCCATACAGAAAAAGAACCAGGCAGGCCTGAGAGTTGTGCTGTACCTTTCCACCCTCAACCTCTCCCTACCTCTACACAAATTCAAGATGGTTACGCCAGCTTTGATAGCGGAGACATTGTGCAGGGGAGACTGGATGTGCTCCCTGGATCTGAAGGACGCATACTTGCACGTCCCGCCCTGGCAGCCTCATTGTTTTCTACGATTCAGGATCCTGGACTGCCATTTCCAATAGAAGGTCCTTCCCTTTGGCCTCAACTCGGCTCCCAGAGTTTTTACCAGAGTGATGAATAGAGTGGCGGCCCTCCTCAGGGATCACGGCCACCACATATACCCATACCTTGACGACTGGCTCGTCGGTGCTTCATCTCCTGAAGCGGTGCACCGCACTCCCACGCTCCTATGAATACAATGCACAATCTGGGCTTTTCGCTCAACCTCAGGAAGTCACAGCTGCAGCCCACGCTGAGTCTGACCTTCTTGGGTCTCATCTGGGACATGTACTCAGTTTTTCCTTCAGAGGACAAAATTACGGCATTCAAGCAGGCCACTGCGCACTTCCTCAGCAGAGAAGCGACATCGGCATGGTGGTACCTACACCTACTGGGTCTCATGGCAGCAGTTCTTCTGGCTGTCCTCCACATGAGACTCAGGATGAGGAGGATACCGCTGAACTTCGCAGCATCGTGGAACCAGGAACGGGGCTCTCAGGCAGAAATTATCAACATTCCTCCTTCTCTTCACACGGACCTCACATGTTGGTCCAGGCACTGCAACCTGCGGATGAGCAAGCCTTTCCAGCAACCTACCCCACAGGATGGTGGGTCACCTTGGACAACCACTGCGTCCAGTACCTGGAACTGAAGGCCATCTGGCTAGCACTCGGAGCCTTCCTTCCGGTTATCGAGGGCAAATTCGTCCTCATTGAGACAGACCACTCAACCAGCATGTTCTATGTCAACAAGGAGGGAGTTACCAGGTCCCCTCCACTGTGCAGGCTGGCTTTCAGCATGTGGGAATGGGCCCTGGAGAACTACCTCACTGCCATCTATCATCCCGGGGAATCCAACCTGGAGGCGGACAGGCTCGGCAGACTAGAGCGGACAATTACAAGTGGCAATTGAATGACCTTGTGCTGCAGGAGATCGTCAGCAGATGGGGTCACCCATTTGCCACCTAGAGCAACAGTAGGTGCCAACAGTTTGCCTCGTGGCAGAGACGGGACTCCAGCTCCCTGGGCGACGCATTTCGGATTCAGTGGAATGGCATGACAGCATACGCCTTCCTGCCCACACTGTTGATACACAGGGTGATATGCAAGATCAAGGAATCTCGCCACCTCAGCGTCATTCTTATAGCTCCATGGTGGCCAGCCAGACCATGGTTCTCAGAGCTGTTCAGTCTCTCGGATCGACCTCCCATTCGCCTTCCGAAATGCCCAGCACATCTTCTGGCATAGCGGGGTGGGGCAGGGTCATCCACCCTGCACCACAGAAACTAGCCCTCACAGCTTGGTTCCTGAGCAGGTCAAGCTAGCGCACCTCAGCCTTTCTCAGGCTAATCTAGATATCATACAGGGGGCTAGGAGCAAGACTACCAGAACCCAGTATAAGAGCATGTGGACCAGGTTCTGCCACTGGGCAGACTCTAAGGCAGTGGTTGTCAAACTCTTTTGACCTGGGCCTCTGCTGAGCAATATTTGGGCCGGCTGCCCCTCCCCCCAACCTCCCAAATATGCCAAATGCACAGTATGTATAAATGGTTATGAACTATTGTGCGCCGTCACTGCACCCGACTCCCAGTATAGTCCCTGCACTTCCCCACCTGCTCCCATCAGTCGCTGGGCTCCCTCTGCCCACTCCTACCCAGTCCCTGGGCTCCCCCCCATCACAGACCCTGGGCTCCCCACACCCCATTCCCAACACAGTTGGAGGGCCAGTGGGAGCTGATGATTTTTTTTTAAGTGGAGGGGCATAAATATTTCCCACAAAAATGCCATCGCGAGTGAGCCCAATCCAATCAAGTGTGGTTTGGGGGGTTTTCCCCCATTATTATTTTTTTTAAATAATGGGTTAAAATGTTATTAGCATGCGTTTAAAAAAAAAATGGGTAAAAAGCCAAACCGTTTACAATTGGCGTTGTGGGGTGAAGGGGGAAAGCATGGTATTTTTGACTGGACATCTATGATAGATAAAAGAAAAAAACATCCCTGTCCCCTGTACTCCACATCGCCTCAGGAGAGCTGATTTTGGCAGGTGGGTAGGGGCATTATACAACAAAGGCGCACAGTGTTTCCCTTTGACAGTTCAGCCAGCCCAGGATTACTCCCTCAGCTGGAGAAAGCAGCTGAGGGAGTACTCAGTGTTTCACTGGGCTGGCTCCTCGGCTCCTCCATAATGGGTGAGGGGGCCACTGGGTGGACGCCTGTTGGGGAAATTCTCATTTATGGCTAATTTCCCTCACCTAGTGAGTCTCTCAGCAGCTTTGCTGGATTTCTGGGGTTTATTTTTTCCACCTGGTAAGAGTGTGAGCCTTTTCCCCCACTCTTATGTGTTTTGCCATGTGTATTTCTACTGTTTGTGTGATCTTGGGCTCTGGAGCTACACCACGAGACCCACTTTGTGTGTGTTACACAGCACCTTCAGTGCAGTGACACAGGGTTGTCTTTGAGACTTCCCACTGACTCAATTTTCCTGGGGCTGACTACTGTCCCCCAGAAACATGTAAAGTTGCCATTAACTTTATGTAGTCACTTTAAAACTACAGACCGAGTACACCCCATTTTACATGGCGTACTGGAAAGGGATAATTCCTGTCTCTTTTTGTCTGTGCCTCTCTGAGCTTTATTTTGCTCTCTTAACACTAAGACTTGGCTGGTGGCAGTGATATCTACCCTAACTCTTCTACCACGTTTATACTATATAAACGTGGTACTGTTTTAGGCTATTATATTAGCCTCAGACTTAAACTCGCTTGACCAAATACATTTGATTTCAGCTCCGGTTGGGTTTTATCGCCATTTCTTTTTGTTAAAGGCCTTTTTGTGTTTTACTTTGCGCGCCAGATCAGGTTTGCCTTCTTGGTTCGGCGACCTTTGGCGAGCTTCTGTCCAGAAGCACTACTTTGGCGTCTGTGTGTCTAGGTGGGCTGAATGTGAGGGAGGGGTGTAGTCAACCCCTGCACAGGGTATCCTTGGGAACCCAAGTCGCACTTTGTTGTGATTGGCTGAGGTGGTTGTCCGGGCTGGACAACCCCCCCCCCCCCTGCTGAGTGATTGACAGCTAGGCTGTGTGAATGGGGGATTTTGGCATAAAAGGCAGGTCTCTTGAGCTGGTAGTCAGTCACCACTGGAACTGCAAGGAACTGAAGAGAAGCAGAGAAGATGGCTGCTGCGACTCCCGAGTCCCGGTGAAGCCCTGCTGCAGTCCTGAGCTATCTACCCTTCAACGACAAGAGAAGGTCCAGTCTGGAGTCGTCTTCCCTTGAGCCTAGTGGGATCAACCAGCTCACCTTCCACAGGCAGAGGATCCTCTTCGTGGTCGAAATCGCTGGACACAGCTCTAGTGGTCCGGATAGCCATCTGAAGAGCCTCTCCTGTTTTAAAGGAACTTAACTTTTATTCACCGTTGCTTTTGCTGCTGCTGGCTTCATCCCTGGGTAGTGCACGTTAGGAAGAATTCTCTTCTAAGGCTAATTTCCCTTACCTATGGAGTCCCCCAGCAGCTTTGCTGGATTTGAGGGGTTTATTTTTTTCTCCTGATAAGAGTGAGACTCTTTTTCCCACTCTTAGACATATTGCTGATGTGTGTTTTAGGCTATTTTTGTGCTCATGGTCTTGAGTTTTTCTCACCCTTATAGGTATCTTTTTGCATGTGCGTTACACAGCACCCTCAGTGCAGTAACCCCCGGGTGTCATAGTGACCCCCAAACATAGACTCCATACCCTGGGACTGACTGTCTTCCTGGGCATGTAAAGTCCCCATTGACTTTACTAGTCAATACTTATGAACAAAACCAGTACAACCCATCTTACTATGGAAGTACTGGAAAGGGTTAATAGTTTTTCCATAGTGTTCATTTTCGAGAGGGTACCATCCAGTCTCTCCCTCCAAAGTTTCTGGCTGGTGGCAGTTGTTACTACCATAAATATTCGACCGCAAATATTTTCCTATGGGATTTTCCCATTGTTCGAGGCTACCACTTTTACTGACAGCTTCTAACATACCGCCGGTTTCTTTTATTATTAAC
The DNA here is from genome assembly GCF_040938575.1 of Ambystoma mexicanum. Lineage (NCBI taxonomy): Eukaryota > Metazoa > Chordata > Amphibia > Caudata > Ambystomatidae > Ambystoma > Ambystoma mexicanum. The sequence goes on along the minus strand of NC_090924.1, from coordinate 674,101,879 downwards.
TTTACTCCGGTAGGGTTTAATTGCCAGATCTATGATAATATTTCTTTCTCGTGTCTCTCTGAAATCCTAACCCAGGTCGGGGATCCTTTGTTCGTCCTTTTGGCAGGCTTCTGCACAGAAGCCCTCCTTTCGGCGCCACAGAGTCTGGGGTAGACAGGATGTGTGAGAGGGGGAATAGGCACCCTGGACAGGGTTGCCTAAGCAACCCAAGTCGCACTCTGCCCTGATAGGCCCGGGGTTATCCCGTCAGGATAACCACCCTGCTGTGTGAGTCACAGCTAGGATGTATGAATGGGGGGGGGGGGTTCTGCATAAAAGCAGGGCTCTGAGGAGTGGAGGACAAGACGTCGCCACTGGACCTAAGAAATCCAAAGAGGAGAGAAGCCGAAGACATCTGCAACGACTGAATCACCAGTGAAGCCCTGCTGCAGATCCTCACCACTTTTCTCCAACGACCCGAGAAGATTTTCACCTACAAGAGTTCTTCCCTTGAGCTGGTGGGGCCAACCATTTCGCCAATCGCCTTCCAGGACCTGCCTTTGTCGAATTGCCAGTGCCAAGCATTAGGAGACCGGATAGCCAGGCACCTGTCCACCAGGACCGCGATTTTAAAGGAGCGTACCTTTTTTATTCCTTTTTGGCATCACCGCGGCTGGCTTCATCCCTGGGCAGTGCAGTGACTCGAACCTTCCTCCACGATGAGAGCGCCTCTTCCTCTGCTGGATCTCCGGAACTACCGCCACCGCAGGAGCCTCATCCACTTTTAAGGTACATTGTTCCGCCAGGCATCCCGTTTCGTTGGGTACTGCTAAAGGTGTTTTAAATCCTTTACTTACCTTCTGGGCTGGCCGCCCCTTTCATCTAACATTGTCTTTTACCTTCTGTAACCGCCTTTTCAAACATTAAACAAAGACTTGACTACAGCTACTAGAACAGTTTGATCCTGGGCACTTTGCTTTGTTCCACTGACTCTAGCACAGGCCTAATGACTGGCTAAATCTGTTACAACTGCCTTCTCTAGACTGTTTTTCCTCAAGAAATGTGTTGGTACACCTAAACTCTTATAACCTCCTTTTCCTTCCTCTTTAAATATTGCGAAGTGCCATTTTTTCTTATGCTAAAGTACTGCGCTGCCGAACTTGTTCACAATCCAATTGGGAAGTGTTGCTGGTGTGTTTAGGAGTCTAGCCCTGTACAACTTGACCTTTCCCTCCCTCTGAGGAAATTGTTAGTGCCATTTCTACTTGGTTTTACACTGTGCCATTTTGCTCATTTTTCACTCTTGCTCAAACTTTTCTACAATTTAATTAGGGAGTTGTGTATACTTTTCTTGACTGTTCTAACTTGCTTTAATGATAGTGATTTGTGTGTGGAATTAAGAGTGTGTAAAATAAATATATAACTACTTTTTGATACAAAGCTTTGGTCAGTGTTTCCTTGTTCCATAGTTTTCTAATCCTATTGTGTAAACCGTGAATACTGCTCATCTCCCTCTCGAGATAAGTCTGCCTGCTCAGCCACAGCTACCAACTAATCTGTGTGGTACAGACTGATACCAAAAGGGATTTATTGCATATACCTGTAGTCCTAATCTTCTGTAGTGCTCCCTAAGGGAACTGCATAGGATTCTGCATAACAGTGCAGATCGCTCCAGGCGTCGTCCTTGTCACCCTGGCTGAAGCTTCAGGAACCATGAGTCTGCAGGAACTGCCGGGAACAACTGCCGTGGCACCAGCTTTTCTTCATACGAATAAGGTACTGTGTCTGGCTTGGAGGAACTAGGGTGAATCCCTTTTCTCCTCACCAAAGGCTTGTCCTTCTCTTCCTTCCCTCTTATAAATTTTGCTTCCATTTTGACAATATTGAAGTACTCTTGGCAATCTCGAATCGTAAACTGTTCTAACCTTGTGATCCTCAACAACAGGACCCCCTGTCCCATTGACACTGGCACAAGCCTATTGACTTTTATCTACATTTTAGAAAGTGTCTCTTGATTCTATCTGCCTTGACAAAAGTATTGCCAATGATTTTTGTCCCCAACTCTCTTGTGTTAATTCATGTGCTAAGTGTGTTTGACTACGGTAATATTTCTTTTCGCGGGTACGCTTATCTTTCGTAAGACTGAACAGTCATCACTGTCAAAAAGTGATGCGTAATGACCCCCGGTAAAGTTTTAGTTTCACAACACCGGTCTGTCAAAACCAAAGGTACTTAACTTGATTTGTTCTGCACAAGGGGAATTGGTTGTGTGTAGTGTATTTGAAGTGTGGTTTTAATTTACTAGAAGTGAAGTGTTTTACGAACAGATGGTTTAAAATAAATGTACTTTTACTTTTTAACCAGAAACCTTGAGTCAGTGTTTGCTTGGTTCACAGTACTTGTGTGTAATCTCTACTACTGCTCATTTGCTCTTGAGAGAAGTCTGGCTGCTCCGCTACTGCTACCACTTTACAGTGTAGTACGGGCTTGTACCAAAGCTGAAATTGTACTACCACCTGTAGTCTTAATCTTGTGTAGTGGTCCCTAGGGGCACTGCCCAGTATTCTGCCTATCAACGCCACCTAGCCCATTATGGATGAACCGCCGGGCTCGGACTGCCCTATAGGGTCATAGGGCAACACTAGCACCAAAAAGAGAAAAGGCTAGTGTAGGCCAGTCAAAATGGGTCACTCTTTTTGGCCAATGTTGGCCAGTTTGAGTTACTTCACTATGCAGCTAGTACTTTTGACCATTGTTGCTGAAAAACTATTCTTTAATATCACAACAACACTCCCCTCCCCCTTGGGTACTATTCAAACATTCTGTGCCTAAAGGAATGAATATCCATGTGCAACTGCGGGACACTTTTTCATTGGTGCCTGAGCTGATTCATGGTCCACTCCGACCATGTGAGCCATCCCTGCCCATATCCTGCAAGCGCCACTCTGTTTGAAGACCTCTGCTCTAAGGATATCAACCCCCTTGCATGTTCATTGGACGACATGCTCTCCTTCTCAGCGCACCTCGCCCACTCGGGTGTACAGGTAGACACTTTCTGCACTCACTTGACGTCCATTGGGGCCTACAGGAACTCGGAAGCAGAGGTGTTCTCGCCTGTCAACCCGATTGTCAAGAAGCGTTTGGCGGGACTCACCAGGCTCTACTCGATCATCAAGAGGCCACACCCTGTGTGGGACCTAAGCATAGTTTTGGGCGCCCTGCTACACAATCCATTGAACCAATGGCGTCCGCGGACATCATGTTTATCGCCATTAAGACCAGACTTGCTAGTCGGCCTCACCTTGGCTCGCAGGGGCAGTGAAATTGAGGCACTGGTCGCCTCAGAGCCCTACGTTTCACAAGGATAAAGTAGTCCTGCAGACACACCCAGCATTCCTACCCAAGGTGCCTTCCGCATTCCATCTGAAAAAGGAAATAGTTTTGCTTACGTTTTGTGCTGAGCCTAAGGACGAGGCACAGAGTTCTGCAATGCCTCTGTCAGGCGTGCCCTGAAATTCTACTTGGATATGACCAAGGGCTTCCGCAAGTCAAACACATTGTCACCTTTGGTGGATCAAGACCGGGGTATCTGGCCTCCAAGGCCTCCATCTCCCGTTGAATGGTCTCAGTCATCAAGGAAGCTTACCAGGGACAGCATAAACCACTGCCGGCCAACATGCACGCCCACGCGGTCAAGGACAAGGCGACGGCCATCGCATTCCAACAGCATGTCCCCTGGCAAGTTGTAAGCAGGGCGGCCATATGGGCCACCCCTTCGGCTTCCTGCAAGCACTACTGTTTGGACGCCAGATCTAGATCAGACGCGCCTTTCGGACAGGCGGTTCATAGAAACCTGTTTGCTTAAGGAGGGTCTCCTCTCCACCCTAGGGCTACTCGGTTGTAATCGCCCATGCAGTATGGAGGAAAGGGGAAGGGACGCAAGAGTAATTATAAGTTGCTCTCCCTTGTGACTAACATACTCCTAGTCCGTAGTCCCCTTTCCTGCATTCGTCCCACCACCCCCCTTCTCCCCCCCCCCCAATAAAACTAGTGTCATTAGATAATGTTAATATTGTCAGCGCTTCTATGGGGACTGAGGAGTGGCGCCGGTGGGCGGAGTCAGGGGAGCACATGCTCCCCGGGCTGCACACCTCTAAATTTAAAGGGGAAGATTTTTTCTGGTGAAAAGTTAATTCTCCTGTCCCTAGTAGGGACGCCATACAGTGTGGCGGAAAGGGGACTATGGACTTGGCTCGCGTCTCACCCACGCTTCCCATCACTCAGCTCACCGCATCAAACTGCCTCTCCCTCTGTCACCACCTACACTTTCACCTAATCTACCACCATCTTCCAACTCCCCTAACTTAAACAACATCAAAGGCGCGCTAATCAACGCCAGATCACTCCCGGCTCACGCCCTAGAAGTAGCTGACTTGATCCTCAACCTTGACCTCGACTTCTTAGCAATCACTGAAACCTGGCTCCACCCAGCTTCAGGTCCTCTTCTCTCCCTCGCTATCCCTCCTGACTACAACATTATCAGACATGACCGTAATTCCATCCAATCTAAAGGAGGTGGCATCGCCATCATCCACAAAAACGCTTTGAACTTCCACCTCTCAGCCACACATCACTCCTCCACTCTGGAAGCACTGACTGCTAAACTAGCTCTCACACCCAACCATTCTATCACCTTTCATCTACTCTACCGGCCACCCGGCCCACTATCTACCTTCGCGGAGGACCTCTCCAACATCTTCACACACAGCACCAAAGTTACCTCCCAGGTTATGATACTGGGGGATTTCAATTTAGGCCTCAACGACCCCAAGGACACCGCTGCTTCGTCTATTGACAACATCCTCACTAATGCTGGATTCACTCAGTTCCTAAACCAACCTACCCACAACAAGGGCAGAACCCTTGACTGGCTAGCCGCCCTCAACTGTCCCATCAACATCACCTCCAACCAACAGTGCGCCTGGACAGACCACAACTTAATTACATTCAATATTGAGTCCAAACCTATCAGCCTCCCTCACAACATTGCCCCGGCTATGGCCACCCGTAACAAACGCAACATTACCTGCGATAGACTCCTACCCCTCCTCCTTCCAGCTCTTAATGTTCTGGATCCATCATGCTCTGACCCTACGGCCCTGGTCGACACCTTCAACCGGGCCATGCTTACAGCCTTAGACACCATTGCACCCTCGAAACTGAGAAAATCCAAACCTCGAGCCCACCTAAACTCCTGGTTTACTCCCCATCTCAGAGCACTACGCAAAGAAAAACGAATTGCAGAATCCCACTGGAGAAGCAATCACTCTCTAGCTAACAAATCACGCGTACTCCTGGCCACCCTTAACTACAAGGAAGCTATATTCCAGGCAAAAAAAGACACATATAACAAACGCATCGAGCAAGCCAAATCTAACACCAAAGAATTGTTTAAAATTCTAAAAGAACTTGAAACTCCTGTTACCCCACCTGACACATGTACCAAAGATAGCACCTGGTGCTCCAAAATCCAAGAAGCTCTCCTGGGTAAGATTGCCACTCTCCAAATTAAAATTAACAACAAACAATCTAGCCTTCAATCCAACCCTCTACAGATCCCTATACCTACCACAAACCCCTCTATCACAGACTCTCTGACTCCTTTTAGCTTCTCTCCACTCTCCATTCTCGAAGTGGAAAAGATTATCACTAGCCTTAAACCGTCCAATTGTCAGGGTGACCTCTGTCCTGCACCTATTATCAAGGAAGCTGCTCACGACCTAGCACCTTTCATCACTACGCTCATCAACTCCTCCTTTAGCTCTGGGATTGTACCGGACAATCTTAAGGATGCATGGGTCATCCCGCTTCTGAAAAAACCTACCCTCGATCCCAGTATACCCACAAACTACAGACCAATTACCACTGTACCTTTTTTACTAAAAATCCTCGACCGCGCGGCCTACCTACAAATTCAGGAATACCTTGAATCTAATAAACTTCTGGGACTCAGGCAATCAGGCTTCCGGCCTCGCCATGGCACTGAGACCGCCCTTATTGACTTAAAAACGCAGATCGAAGATCTCAAAGACAAAGGCAAACTGGCATTATTACTTCTCCTGGACCTCTCTGCTGCTTTTGATCTCGTCAATCACAAAATTCTCTGCCATCACCTCAAATCAGCCGCACACTTCTCAGAAAATGCCGCCACTTGGATCAGATCCTTCCTGGATAATAGATCTATGCGTGTATTCTCCCCACTTGCGGCCGCACCACCCGCTCCGGTCGCCTGTGGTGTGCCTCAAGGGTCTTGTATCTCGCCCACGTTATATAACGTGTTTACCAAACCCCTTTTCGATATTTTGGATCACTTGGGCGTCACGTATACCAATTACGCCGATGACACACAGATACTCATCCCCATCACAGGCGATTACACAACTGACTCCCTTGCCATCAACGCCATCTACCAGGTCATCCAAGCGTGGATGGCCCAGCACGGCCTCTGCCTAAATGATGAAAAGACAGAGCTCCTCATTCTTGGTTCACCACAAAAACTCACTAAACTTAACCCTGCCTTCAAGTCTTTCACCATCGATGGGAATACCATCCCGATTGCTAAGGACACGAAAACCCTTGGGATTTACATCGACTCAACCCTATCCTTGACTAGACAATCCAACGCAGTCTCATCTGCAGCAGCGCTTACTTGCAAGCTCATCACCGCCTGTCGCCCGTTCCTAACCACTGCCAACTGCGTAACCTTGGCCAGGACCCTTGTTCTATCCAAGGTTGACTACTGTAATGCCCTCTATCTAGGTACTAATCTCCGCAACTTAAATAAGCTACAAATTGTCCAAAACAATGCGATCAGAGCGGCCCTTAACATTCCTAGGCGCCAGCATATATCTGACACCAGGCGCAACCTGCACTGGCTCTCTATCCCACAGCGCATCTCCTTGAAGTCCTTGGCTCTCACACACAAATGCCTCCACAACCAAGCCCCTCGCTACCTGGCAAACAGATTCTCTTTCCACAATTCCACCAGACCTCGCAGAGCGGCCCAAGCCAACAGCCTTGTCATCCCGCGCTTTAATCTCCTAAGATCTGGTGGAACCAGCTTCCCCATCCTGGCAGCCAAACTTTGGAACTCACTCCCCAATGACCTTAGAGCAGAACCTTCCTTCCTGAAATTCAAATACCTTACCAAAGCATGGCTATCCGCCCAAGACTGCTAACATCAGCTTACTGCCCTACTTGCACTTTGACCTACTCGGCATCCCTTATTAACTATCCTGTAAATCACTGCCTTATCGATATTCATTTGAATGTATATGTTGTAAATTTTGTAAATCTTCCTGTAATAATCTTGTAATACTCTGTCACATTGCCTTGTCATGCTTTCATCTTGTTGTAACTAAGTTAAGCGCCCGGATGCCCCTGGGCCTGGTGCGCTATAGAAATAAATAAAATACTAAATATTAGTCACTACATTGAGTAACACATAATTTCCTTCTGTCCCTGTTGGGGAGAATTCTGAGAAATGTGCTAATTCCCTTCTACCTTAGAGACCCCCAGCTCTTTTTGCTGGACTTTAGGTCTTTTGATTTTAATCCTGGAGAGGGTGAGCCCTTATTCCCACTCTCTCATGTATTTTCCTTTGATTTGAACACTGTTTCCTTTGGTTTTGGAGTCTGACAAGCTCCATAGGCATCATCTTTTTACCTTGTGACACACTGCACTTTGAGTGCAGTGACACAGGTAAGTCCTTTAGATTTCCCACAGGTTTAAATACACTCTCTTGGTTAAACTACTGTTTACAGTAAAGTGAAATTGACTTTACTTACCTTGTATATCTTTGTAGACCCAGCGCAAAGTATCTTGCATAGAGTGCTGGCTGGCATTTCTACAATAAATGGCTGGTGGCAGTGGTAAAGTTTCCTACCATAGTGTGTTTTTACTGCAGTCTGCGCTTGCAGCTGCAGTATAGCAACAGTTGGTGCCCATTTTGTCGAAAGTGCCTGGTCTTCGTTTTTTCGCCATTTCTTGTTGTAAAGGTCCTTCTTGAGATTTACTCTGTGCCCAAACCAGGTTTGGTCCCTTTGTTAGTTTTGTCTTTGGCGGGGTTCACTGGTGAAGCCCGCCTCTTGCTCCAGCGTGTCTGGCAGGGCAGGAAGCAAGGAGGTGCCCAAAACTCCCCATGCTTAGTCTCCTTGGTTACAGAAATGCACCCAAAGGAGATTGGCTGGCTGCCCTTGGAGGACAGCCATCCTGCTGTGTGATTGACAGCTAGGCTGCAAATGAATGGGAGAGAATTGAATAAAAGGCGAGGTATTTTACAATGAAGTCAGTCGACCACTGGACGAAGGAATCCAAAGAAGAACTTGGAAGAGAAGCTTGCTGCAACACCTGGACAGTTGGTTTGACCTGTGAAGCCCTGCTGCAATGCTGAAGCTCCAAATTCACCTCAACTAGAGAAGCCCTGCAAAGGACAACTTCTCCCCTTGGGTAGGTGGGACCAATCTACCCCAAGACTAACTCCACTGGAAAACCTCTCTGCTGGCTGTACTTCCATTGCTGCTGTAGGAACTGAGTGCCAAGGGAAAGGAACACCAGAATCGAGTGCATCGTTTTTAAGGCCGACCCCAGCTCGAGGAAGATCCTTCGGACTCCCTCGAAGCAGGGCTTACCAAGGCTGAGACGCCTCAAGAGTGCTGGACCCTAGAAGCAAGGAAAGTCCACAAGGTGCCCAAGAACCATGGTGGTGCCATTCTCGAGAAGCTGAAACCGCAAAATGACACTGATCTGAACTGCTGCCGACCTTCGAATCACAGTGCAGGAGTCCCCAGACGTCCTCCCTCTTGTCCCCACAAGTGAGGCCCAGGACAACTGCCATACTACAACAGGAATGGAATCCAGCTGGAACCAATTTCTTCGGACCCAAGCTACTGTGAGCTAAGTTGTTGTGTAGCTTGATTGCTCTCAGTTGAGACTTGCATTTGCTGCCTTTTGCAGTGTTGCTTGCAGCTTTACCCATCACAAGTCTCCCAGGTTGTGGCCCAGCAGTGATTTTTCTACAAAACTCTCTAACATCGTGCAAGACTTTTTACTTAACTACAAGAAGTGCCTCAGTTCTCCTAGATTTTGTTCAATTCACATTGGCTGTCCTGGCTCCCTGAAGACTCTTCAAACCTCTGATTTTGTGTTTTGATCTGTCCCTCCAAAAAGTCATACATTCTTTACTTGCATAGCTGGGAAAGGGTTAACCTACATTGCATTGCAAGGTTCAAAAGGGCTTACCTGTTTGAGAAACTTGTTAAACATGGTTTCCTTCCCTAAACTTTTACTTTTTGACACCAAACTCAGTATTGCTCTAAATGTACCAGTGATGTATCATTGTCCAGTGTCCTAACTATTGAAGTCACCTTAGGGTGTAGGAAGTGTCTTGGTGCCACCCCCAAAGGGTATCTACTGATTTATTGAATCAGTGTATTTCGAAGTATATTTAAGTGTTAAATATTTGCTCCCTTCTAAAGAAGGCTTATTTTAAAACTGACTGTTCGCCCCTTAAGTGCCAAGGGCGAGGTATCTCGTCCTTGGCACTTAAGGGGTTAATGAAACAGAAAACAAGAAAACATTATAAGGCATTGAATGGCGAAATACCAAAATCGCCAAAAAAGGCCTTGGCAATGGGGGTGGAAGGGGGCGCGGGGGGGCATGGCAGTTAAAAGGTTAAATTAATAATTATTTTATCAAGAAACTTTGAAAATAAGTGTTATTTGATTACTTGTCACTCTGAAACTCTGTTGCAAACCTACAGCTCAATGTGACCCCTTTTGAGGTTTGCTGCTCATTTACTCTACCAACTTGTGTAGTACTGACTTATACCAAAGGTTGGGTTACCTATTGCCAAGAGGACAAGGCTGGTGCAGTCTCCCCCAGGGTACTGCATTCAATCTTGCCTAACAGTCCCTCAAGGGCAAGGTGTTGAGGGTCTTCAGACAATACCACCTCAATGTTCTACATCAGGAAGCAGGGGATCACCAGATCCCCAGCGATCGCCAGAGAGGCACAGGACTTGTGCCATTGGGCTCTCGCCCAGGGGATGTTTATCATTCCTTTTCACCTGGCGAGAGTCAAGAACTCTGTTGCCGACTCCCTCAGCAGGTAGCTGCGCTCTTGCCACGAGTCGGAGCTTTAAGATCGAGTGGACAGCCTCTTGCTCAAGTGGTGCAGACCCCAGATCGATCTGTTCGCGACGGTGACTAACTCCAAATGCCAGAGATTCGCCAGAAGTTTCCACCAGCTGAGGAGCATGGGCGGGGGGCACGTTTTCCTCCCTGTGGGATGCCTGTTCCTGTACACGTTTGTGCCGTTACGTCTCCTGCTACAATTGATAAGTCAACTCAAACGGTGCCGAGGCAGATTTGGTACCCGGACCTGCTCACCCTGTCGAAGTCACCTCCAGTCAAGGTGCCAGTGGTTGTGGATCTGCTCGCCAGAGGAGGAGAAATCCTCCATGAACCAGGATCGCTGAACCTGAAGACCTGGGTCCTGTAGCCTCAGAGTGCGGTGGGTGCGAGCTTCCGGCAGACTGCAGGGAGGTCCTTGCCAGGACTAGAGCGCCGTCAACTCTTAAGTGCTACTGGTACAAGTGTAGGCGTTTTGCAATGTGGTGTTTGCACAAGATAAACCCTCTGAGGGTCACAGCCCCACAGATACTTCTGTATTTGTTGTCCTTGGCCAGGGCTGGGCTGGCGCACGGCTCCATCAAAGTGCATCTGGCGGCGATCTCCTGCTACACCAGGTCTCCGGGACAGTCCTCTTTGGTCACACCGTCTAGTCAAGGAGTACCTCAGAGGATTGTTTCTATCGTTCCTGCCGGTGAAGGCGCCTGCCTCGGTGTGCGAACTCAACATGGTACTGACAAGGCACATGGGGGTGGGGGGTGGCCTTTCCAGCCTACACATCAAGTACCTCAAGTTCCTTTTGTGGAAAACTGCTTTTCTCGTGGCCACCACCTCTGCCAGCAGGGTAGGTGAGATCCAGGCCCTGTCCTGCAAGTGGCCTTATCCAACTTTTCACCACCCAACGTTTGTGCTGCGGAGGCACCCCTCCTTCATTCCAAAGGTTCAGTCGGAATTCCACCTCAACGAACCTTTGGTGTTGGCTGTGTTTTTTCTGACGCCTTTGCCACGCACAAAGAGTTTTCGGAAGACGTCTAAACTGTTTGGGAACTTTGGTCCTGTGAACCATGGGAAAGCTTTGTCCAAGGCTTCCATTTCCATGTGGCTCTATGGCTGTATCGCGCACTGTCATCGGTTGGCAAACCGACTGCTGCCCGGCCATCCAAGAGCCCATTCCACCAGAGCGATCACTGCAACTATTGCGTTCCTGGCCGGTGTGCCCCTGCTGGACATCTGCAGGTCTGCTGCCTGGAAGTTACGCACACCTTCACAGGATTCTACTTTCAACAAGGATTCCAGAGAGTAGTCTGGGGTTGGCCAAGCAGTGTTCTGCAGCCTGTTACGGAGGCAAGATGAATTGCTTCTGTTGAGCCTTGCCATCTCACATGGTTGTGTATTGATGTACTGCTATGTAGTCTTTATTCATGAGCATGTGAATCCATGCCAGACCCCATGCTGGAGAAGGAACAAGTTACTTAGCTGTAACTGTTCTCCAGCATGGGTCTGCTATGGTCTTACTTGCAAACACTCCCCCTACCCCTCTTCTTGGTCATACTGCCACTTAATGTACTACCAAATCTGAAGGTGGCTGCCAGAGGAGGGGCTTAGGGAGAGGGCAGTCTTTGGCTGGGAGTAGTATGATCCAGAGCTCCGTGATTGATTTATAGGCGAAAGATATATATATATAATTATTATTATTTATTTTTTTTTTTTACCGAGTATTTCCGGCCTGACGATGGGGAATATTCATGAGCATGTGTATCCATACCAGACCCATGTGGTGAACAGTTACAGGTAAGTAACTTGTTCCTTCTCTACCATGGGTCTTGCATGGATTCACATGCAAAACCCTCCCTCCTACCCCTGTATGGTTCATACTGCCGATTTGCATGCGCTACCAAATCTGAAGATGGCCAGCAGGGGTGGAGTTTAGGATGAAGAGTCATTGGCTGTGGCAGTATGACCCAAAGAGATGCTGATGGGCTATAGAGGTGAGTAGCAGTTTTTAGCTTAAAGCTAAACTGCTTTAAATGTACAGAGGATTGCGAGTCTGATGGGGAATATTCATGAGCATGTGAATCCATGCAAGACCCATACTTGAGAACAGGAGTTGCAGGTAAGAGACTTGTTCCTTTTGAAACAGTTTGTTTTAGAGCCCTTTGATCTAAATGACACCAACACCTGGTAAATTACTTAGCAGTCGTTTCACAGAGCCTATGCTTCGAGTCCTTCCCTATGTATTTCTGAGTCTCTTTCAAAGTCAGAATGGGAGTCAAAAGTCAGGCACGAGCTGTAGAAAAGTCAAGAGTTCATGTGGAAATATTCTGTAGCAATTAATAGTTCTTACGGGTAAAAGAGTTCAGGCTGCATGCATGAGTTCAATCGTTGGGCCTTGGCGAACCTGAATGGACCAACTACACAAATTACCCCCTCCCCAACCACACAGGAGCGACACTCTAGTTGAGTATTACCTTGAGTCACAAAGTACCTTAGGATTGATGAAGATGAAGCTGGATGCCTACAAGTGGTGGCAGCTGTAGACCCACGTACTTCCCATTTTGACTGATAAAAATGGATTGAATGGTACAATTTGGCTGATTTCGACCAGTACCACTTGATTGTAAAAAATACAGAACATGTGGAGCAGGGTTTGAGGGGTTGCTCCCCATGTTTGGTATTTTTGGGGTTGCAGGGTGTTAGGGAGAATTCTCATTTATGGCTAATTTCCCTCACCTAGTGAGTCCCCCAGCAGCTTTGCTGGACTTCTGGAGTTTAGTTTTTCTCCACTTGGTAATAGTGAGAGCTTTTCCCCCACTCTTACCTATGTTTTGCCATGTGTATTTCTCTGTTTTTGTGATGGTGGACTCTGAAGTACACCACTTCAGTAGCCCCCTTCTTTTTGTGTCACACAGCACCTTCAGTGCCGTGGCACAGGGTTGTCTTTGAGACTTCCCTTGGCTCCATTCCTGAGGCGACTACCATCCCCCGGAAAAGGGTAAAGTTACCATTAACTTTACTTAGTCAATCTACCACAGATCCAGTACACCCCATCTTCCATGGAGTACTGCAAAGGGTTAATTCGTATCCCTTTTTATCTGTACCTCCTAGAGCATTGTTTCGCTCTTTTAACATTTAGACTTGGCTGGTGGCAGTGGCATCAACCCTAACTTTTCTACCGCGATTATATTAGATAAACATGGTATTGTTCTTGGCTATTATATTAGCCTCGAGCATAAACCCGCTTCACCAAACTGTCTTTTTTTTTTGGCTCCGGTTGGGTTTATTCGCCATTTCTTTTTGTTAATGTCCTTGTGTTTTACTTTGCGCGGCAAACTAGGTTTGCCTGCTTTGTTCACTGTCTTTTGGCGGGCTTCTGCTCAGAAGCCCTCCTCAAGGCACCTGGGTGTCTAGGTGGGCTGAATGTGAGGGAGGGATGTAGTCACCCCCTGCACAGGGTATCCTAGGAAACCCAAGTCGCACTTTGTCATGACTGACCAGGGTTAGTTGTATGAGCTGGACAACCCCCCCTGCTGGGTGATTGACAGCCAGGCTGTGTGAATGGTTTTTTTTTTTTTACATAAAAGGCAGGTCTCTTGGGCTAGAAGTCAGTCGCCACTGGAACTACAAGGAACCGAAGTGAAGCGGAGAGAACGGCGGCTGCTGCAACTACCCCGTCCCAGTGAAGCCCTGCTGCAGTCCTGAGCTATCTTCCCTTCAACGACTAAGAGGAGATCCAGTCCAGAGTTTTCTTCCCTTGAGCCTGGTGGGGATAACCAGCTCATCTTCCACAGCCAGAGGATCCTCTTCCTTGGTCGAAATCGCTGCACACTACTGTAGTGGTCAGGATAGCCACCAGAAGAACCTCTCCTGTTTTTAAGGAGCGCACCTTTTATTCCTAGTCGTTGCTGCCAGCTTCATCCCTGTGTGGTGCAGACCCTCTTCAGACGTCCTCCTTCACAACGAAGCTCCAGGAATCGTGGGTCTGCGGGAAACCAACAGGAACAACTGCCAGGGCACCAGCGGCACCATTGGAACAAGGTACTGTGTTCTGCTTGAGGAAACTGGGTGAACCCCTTTTCTTCATCTTCAAGGCTTGCCCTTGTCTTCTCTCCTTCTTATAACTTTTGCTTCCAAACATTGACAATATCGAAGTACTTTTGGCTATGTTGAATCGTGAACTGTCTGACTGTGTGATCTTCGGCAACAGGCCCCCGGTGTCATTCGACCCTGGCTCCGGCCCTTTGACTTTTGAACTCCTTTTTCTGAGTGTTTCTCGATTCTGTCCGCCTAAGCAAAATATTGCCTGGGATTTTTGCCTCCAACTCCTCTGGGTATCTCAGGTGCTAAGTGTGTTTTTGCCCCAGTAGCATTTCATGTCACGGATACGCGTTTATTTAGTAGACCGAACTGTCAAAAAGTGATCACAACCGTATCCGCGGTATCGTGTTTTGTTCGTAACACCGGTTCATTCAAACACAGGGTACTTACCGTGAGACATACTGTACAAAGTGAATTGGGTAGTTGTAGTATTGTTTTTTTTTTGTTTGTTTAATAGAAGTGTTGCGTTTATAACAAATGGTTTAAAAATAAATGTACTTATATTTTTGTACCTGAAACCTTGAGTCTGTGTTTGCTTGAGTCACAGTGATTTTGGTCCCTTTGTGTAATCTCTGAATCTTATGACCCCCACGCCATCTGCCTACATTGCCTTGGCCCAGACCACGGTTGGCAATCTTGTTCAGCGTGTGACTCGCTATCCTCAAAATGGCTGAAGAAAATACTAGCCAAGTGGAGGGAGCTTTTCCAGAGGTCTCCTCCAGAGGACTTCAAGAACTTCGTGAAACATCGAAACAGGCCCAAGGTAGGGCCGATATTCTCCATCGCAACCCGCCATGGAGACGCCTTCACAGGGACTCTCCTGTGTGGCAGGGGCCGCTCAGGCCCTTCTACCAGCATGTGCACCGAGGCTGCTGCAGCTACCGGGCCAAGGGATCTGTGGATCCTCCCGGTACCATTGTTGAGGGACTGAAAGGTTCTTTTACAGGGTCTTCACCCGAGGGGCTACGCCCTAATACCGGCAATACGCTTACACACAGCTTCACTGACCCCTGGGTCGAGGGTGTCACACCTACCGGCCTGGGCCCGAGGAGCAGGGTAGGCCTCGTGATCTACACACAAGTCGTGGAGGAGGCCGGGCCCAACGGACCGAGCAACATGTCGCAGGTATGTGGCAGGCAGCCCGACAAAATGGCCGCAGTGCCAGAAAGAGGCACCCGTCCGACGCCATTCCAGGAATTCGGCAAAGAACAAGGGTCAAAGTGGGACTTGCTTCAACCAGGTACGTGGCCTACAGCCTACCCCCCTTACGCGCAGGGCAGCTTTTCTTTGCCGTCCGTATGGACAGGGTATGCAGCGGCCTCAGCCTCCCGCTACCCGGTCAGCACCCCCTGCCAGTGCTTCAGTCAGTGAGGTTTTTTTCGAGAGGTTTCTCTGCCTCATGAAGTCACCTCGGATGGGCGTTAGCCTTAAAGACGCCATCAGGGAAGTCCTTCCCGCCATGCTAGCAGTACCACAGACTCTGTCTGCATCCCAGGTCCTGGTGCAGCCGCCTCCTCCGGCTCAACAGCCAACTCCTCAACCTCCTCCGGCCGCGGTCCCTGTACCCCAGCTTCTGGCACCAACTACTCCTCCGCATACGGATGAGGAGGAGGAGGAGGAGGATCCGGACACACCATCCTCAGCCAGGGCCTTCCACGAACGTCTTGCTGGTCTGGCGGAGTACCTGGGTCTACCCCAACCTGAGGTCCAGCAGCCGGCACACGGGGTTCTGGCGCAAGTCCTCACGCGACACCCCTCTGCCAAAACGGGGATTCCACTGCAAACCGATTTAGTCTCTCTGGCCAAGAAGGGTTGGCTCAATCCCCACTCGGCCCAGCTGGTCAATTGACGCCTGGACGCCAAGTACAGGGAGGTGGAGGGGGATACACCCTTGCTTTCGGCCCATCCTCAGCCACACTCCTCGTGATCGCTGCAGCATCACTATACTCCAAACCTCAGTCGTCACCAGCCGCCGCCTCGGCGGCGCTGCTAGGCAAGGAGGAGAAGATCTTGTAGGAGCATGGCAAGAAACTCTATTCCAACACATCTCTAAATCTGCGTCAGGCCAATGCTGATGCCATGCTGGCAACCGCCAACCAAAGATTATGGCAGGAAATTGCGGACTTCATTCTGGAACTCCCCGCCCAGAGCCAATACCGCTTTAAGGCGGGGCTAGCCGAGGCCAAGCTGGTGGCACATGACCTCATGGCATCCACAGTGGCCCATATTGACACCTCAGACCGTGCCATTTGTTTTGCCATGGACATGAGAAAGGAAGCCTGGCTCCGGGCAACAAAATTCAACCCGGATGTCCAGGAACGCATACTAGATCTACCGTTCAACGGGGGGTGGTGGGGTTTGGGGGGGGGGAATCCTCTTCCACTGATATACAGACGAAAAGCTGGGCAAGAAGTAAAACAGCTCACAAACAGCCATGTCTTTATCCATGCTTGCAAAGACCACGCCCAAATCATACACTCCAATCTCTGCAGCGCTCAGAGAGGAGTCGTACGTACGGAGGGTTCCGAGGCTTCCAGGAACGCATATCCAGGCAGCCGGACGCTCGCTGCCTCGGAACCGGCGCAAGCAACAAAAAGTTGGGGGTGGTGGAAAGAGTAAGGGCTTTTCCAGTCCCCCCTCCTCCGTGACAGCCTCCGAGGGAAAGAAGGCATTACAGGCCTTGGGGTCCACTTGTCTCCGGTTGGGGGGGGGGGGGGGCAGGCTTGCTCTCCATGCACATTTCTGGCGCCAGAATTTCGTGGACCCCTGGATCTTCTCCGTAGTATCCACAGGGTACTGCCTCCCTATCCCAGCCTCTCCTCACTCCACCCCTTCCCTCCCACAGGTTGGGACAGCACCTCTTTTGGCGGAGATCCGGTCGCTCGTAGAGAGCCAGGCAGTGGAGGAAGTCCCAGCGAGGCTTTGGCTTTTACTCCAGGATTTTCGCCATTCAGAAGAAGAACCAGGCGGCCCTGCGAGTTGTGCTGGACCTTTCTACCCTCAACCTCTCCTTACCCATGCAAAAATTCAAGATGGTTACACCAGCTTTTATAGCGGAGACATTGGACAAAGGAGACTGGATATGCTTCCTGGACCTGAAGGACGCGTATCTACACGTCCTGGTTTGGCATCCCCTTCGTTCTTTCCTATGGTTCAGGATCATGGGCTACCATTTTCAATACAAGGTCCTTGCTTTAGGCCTCAACTCGGCCTCCAAGGTCTTTACCAGTCTCGTGAATGTAGTGGCGGCCCTCCTCAGGGCGCAGGGCCTCCACATCTACCCATTCCTCGACGACTACGTCATCAGTGCTACATCTCCGGAAGCGGTTCTCCACTCTTCCAATGCCCTTATGAACACATGCACGATCTGTTTTTCTTTTCTCAATCTCAGGAAATCACAGCTGCAACCTACGCGGACTCTTACATTCTTGTGCCTCATCTGGGAGACGTGCTTCGAGAAGGTATTTCTGTCGGAGGACAAAATCTCGGCCATCAAGAGGGCCACCGTCCACTTTCTCCGCAGATTCAGCTGCACTTCGTGGTCTCATGGAACAAGGAGCGGGGCTCTCAATTCGAGATGATCATTATTCCTCCATCTCTCCACCCGGAACTGACTTGGTGGTCCAGAGACTGCAACCTACGGAAGGGCAAGCCTTTTCGGCGCCCATTCCGCATCATGGATTACTCACTCGAGGTCTGGGAGCCACCCTGGACGATATCTCGGTCCACGGCACCTGGACTTGACAGGAGCAGGAATACCACATCAATTGGTTGGAGCTGAACGCCATCTGGATAGCGCTCAGAGCAGTCCTACCACTTCTCACGGGCAAGGTTGTCCTCATCCAGACGGACAGCTCGACCAGCATGTAGTACGTCGACAAGAAGGGAGGCACCAGATCCCCTCCTTTGTGCAGACTGGCGATCGGCATGTGGGCCCTGGAAACATTTACCTCCTTGGGGAATCCAACCTGGAAGCAGACCGGCTCCGCAGGCTGGGTGCGGACAATTACGAGTGGCAGCTTAACGACCTCTTTATTCAGGAGATCTTCAAAAGGTGGGGTCACCCCCAGGTGGATCTCTTTGCCACCTGGCACAAGTAGAAGTCTCCCCAGTTTGCATCCTGGCAAGGTCAGGGCCCGAGCTCTCTGGGGGACGTATTTCACCTCCAGTGGACCGGCATGAAAGCCTACGCCTTTCCGTCCACACCCATGATTCACAAAGGAATTTTCAAATTCAAGGAGTCTCGCCATCTCCTCATTCTAATAGCTCTATGGAGGCCTGCCAGCCATGGTTTTCGGAGCTGCTCAGTCTCTCGGAAGTGCCCCCGATTCACCACCTGACAGACCCAGCAGGGGGGCATAGTCGTCCACCCTGAGCCAGGGAAAACTAGCCTTCACAGCGTGGTACCTGAACAGGTAATGCTTTGGCATCTCGGCCTCTCACAGACCAGTCTGGAGATACTACAGGAACAAGGCTACCAGGGCTCAGTACAAAAGCAAATAGACCAGATTATGCCACTGGGCAGACTCCATGGGATCAACCCCCTGACATGCACCCTGGGAAAACGTGCTCTCCTTTTCGGCACACCTCTCCCACTCAGGCATGCAGGTGGACACCTGCCGCTGTTGGCCAGAATTATATGCAGTACCCTTTGGGAACACTACACACAATTAAGACTACAAGTGACAGTACAATTTCACCTTTGGTACAAGCCTGTACTACAGTTATAGTGGTAGCAGTAGCGGAGCAGCCAGACTTATCTCGAGTAAGTGAGCAGTACAAATAGTTACAAAAAGGACAACAATTACTATGATTAAGGCAAACGCTGGCTCAAGGTTTCTAAGTAAAAGAATATATATTTACTCAACAGTTGTATAACATTTCACTATTTTAAGCAAGTTAAAAATCACAATCATAAATACACCACACCACTTCCCTTAAATTCTAGACAAGTTAAGGTCACAAAATGAAGTGGGAGCAAAACGGCACTCCAGCTATTTAAAAGGGAGGGAAAGACAAAGTTATTAGATATTAGGCAGCACCAACAGTTAAGTACTCGGGGCAATTGAGCAAGAGACTACAGTGAGGAGATCGGCTAGAAATGGCTTGGGGCCAAAGTCAATGGGTCAAAAGTCTTTTGCTCAAGATCACACAGTTCAGGGTAGTTCGCGGTAAAGTTTGTGGCACAGATTCCGGACGAGGTTGGTTGGTAGAAAAGTTAGTTCAAGGAGAAGAGAAGGAGAAACCCTCAGATTGGAGAAGGATTTCAAACATATTCACGAAACGGACAACCGGATTTGCACAGTACCTTAAAACGCAGAGGGAGCTGTAGCTGAGGCGGACGTTCCTGGTGGTTCCTGCAGGCTCACGGTTCCTGAAGCGACTGTCGGACTGACACGAAGTAGGAAGACTGGCGGGTCCTGCGCCACCCAGGGAAGAAACCAGCAGCAGACCAAAACAACAAATAAAAGTCGCGCTCCTTAAAACCCAAGCAGGGTCCGACCTTACTGGCTATCTGGCCCACTGTAGCTCTGTACAGCGAATTCGACCAGAGGAGGGGCCTGGCTTGTAGTATGGGCGAACTGGTTGGTCCCACCAGCTCAAGGGAAGAAGTTTCCTGGAGGGTCTTCTCTGTTGTCGGATTCTGGTGATTCGGACCTGCAGCAGGGCTTCACCGGGCGGTTGTCGTGGTAGGGGTCCTCTTCTTCCAGTTCCTTGTTGGTTCTTTCGTTCCAGTGGCAACTCTGCCTTTCCAGTCCCAGAGACCTGCTTTTTATGCAGTTTTCCCCCATTCATACAGCCTGGCTGTCAATCACACAGCAGGGTGGCTGGCCTAGCAAGGCCAGTCCCCTCAGCCAATCAGACAAGAGTGTGACTTGGGTTACCAAGGGAACCCATGGCAGGGGTCCGAAGATCCCTCCCTCACACCCTGCCTACCTAGACTATCAGGTGCATTAAGGAGGGCTTCTGTGCAGAAGCCTGTGAAAAGACAGCGAACAAAGGAGTCCTCCCCGGTTTGGCACGCAGAGAAAAACACGAGAAAAACTTTAACAAAAAGAAATGGTGAATAAACCCAGTTGGAACCAAAATAAAATGTATTTGGTCAAGCAGGTTTCTGTTCTAGGCTTATATAATTGCCTGAAACACTACCATGTTTATATAATATAATCGCAGTAGAAAAGTTAGGGTAGATGTCACTGCCACCAGCCAAGTCTTCATGTTAAGGGAGCGAAAGAAGGTTCCAAGAGGAACAGACAAAAATGGATAAGTGTTATCCCTTTCCAATACTCCATGTAAGGTGGTGTGTGTACTGGGTCTGTGGTTTGAAGTGACTATATACATTTAATGGCAACTTTACCTGTTTCTGGGGGACAGTAGTCAGCCCCAGAAGAATGGAGTTGGTGGGAAGTATCAAAGAAAACCCTGTGCCACTGCACTGAAGGTGCTGTGTAACGCATATACAAATTGGTGCTCATGGAGTAGGTGAGGCTCCAGTGCCCAAGATCACAGAAGTGAAAATGCACACAGCAAAAAACATGTAAGAGTGGGGAAAAAAGGCTCACACTCTTACAAGGTGAGAAAAATAAATACTAGAAATCAAGCACAGCTGCTGAGGGACTCGTTAGGTAAGGGAAATCGGCCATTATGAGAATTCTCCCTAACACCGAGACATCTTTTCACTACTGTTCGTTCTCACAACCCACTTCCAACTCCGGGTACTGCTCGCTAGTCTATGCACAGCATGTGATTCGAAACAGATTACCAAGCATCAGAAGACATGCATTATTCACCGTTATAGCATTTCTGATGATTGTATCTGCTTAGATTCACATGCGCCCTCCCTACCTCCCCGTTCGGGGTGGAAGGAACATAGACGTCTTACTACTTTCTCTCTTCATGTACTCACTCACAATAGCCTTGGGCTCCCTCATGGCAGAAAAAATACAATCTGAGGGACCTCGGCGCGTGAGGTGTTTTGGGTACACTACATGTCACTATAGGGATAGTGTTAGACACGCCTATGCTGACGTCACCTTTCGGTCCCCGAAAGACGAGATGCAATACTCTGCCGTTACCACTGGATGTCGGACCATATGCACAGAATGCGAATCTAAGCAGATAAAATCATCAGAAATGCGATTACGGTGAGTAATAAATGTTTTACAGGTTGCCCAGGTTGGAGGGGGTATCATCACACAGAACTGGGTCTGTTGGTAGGGTCCAGTATTCTGCCTATTGTTTTAACCAATCTGCTTTCCCCCTATGTCTATTGTTGGTTCACTTTATTAACTGATTTGTATGACCTTTGAACTGAATACAGTAGATGCATTTTAAAGGAATCAAAGTATAATTGTGATACCACACAGCAACTGTATATTTGCCATTTTAGATTAACTTGAGCACAAAGTGTGTTTTGATTGTGTGTATAATGGAAACCTTATTTATATAAAGAACTGTGTTATCACTAACATATTGTGTGGACATTCCTTTGTGGGTGCTTGGGGACTACACTGTACTTAAGAACCAGCCTGCATCACCTCCTGAGAGCTTAAGCCTTGATTGCTCGTCCATAGCTACCTTATAGAGAATCTTGGCTAAGGTACAATGTGCTCCTACTCTGCCATATTGAGAGAGTCGGAGTACAGACACCCCCTCCAGCCTTTACACCAAGGTGCCGTTCGACTTTCATCTAAACGAGCCCATGGTGTTGCCTGTTTTTTTTCCCCCGATACCTTCGTCGCGGGCTGAGAAAACTTTGCACTCGCTGGATGTGGCTGAAGTTCTATGTGGACCGCACAAAAAGTTTCCAGAAGACGTCGTAACTTTTTGTGAACTTTGACCCTGTGAACCATGGGAAGTCACTCTCCAAAACTTCCATTTCCAGGTGGCTCTCTGGCTGCTTCACCCATTGTCACCGGTTGGCAAACTGATCATTGCCAGGGCGTTGGAGAGCCCATTCGACCAGAGCGATCGCTGCAACTACGGCGTTCCTATCTGGCGTGCTTCTGCAGGACTGCTACGTGGAGGTCGACGCAAACCTTCATGAGATTCTACTGAATCAACACAGATTCCAGGGAGGAGTCCAGAGTCTGCCAAGCAGTGCTGCGCAACTTGTTTGCTTGAAGATGAGCCTGGTCAGGACTTAAGAGATGCTTATGTGTTGAGCCTTGCCACCTCCCGTGGTTGTGAATGTGTGTACTGCTATGTACTCTTTATTCATGAGCATGTGAATCCATGCCCGACCCCATGCTGGCGAAGGAACAAGTTCTGTTATGGATTCACATGCAAACCCACCTGCCTGCCCCTCTGCTGCTCGTCTCTTGGTCCTACTGCCACTTTGTGCTACCACATCTGAAGATGGCAGCCTGTGGAGGTACTTAGGTAGAGGGCAGTCATTGGCTGGGGGTAGTATAACCCATAGCTCAGTGATTGGTTATTAGGAGAAAGACAGTTCAGAAACTAAACTGATTTTTTTTTTCTTTACTGAGGATTCCCAGCCTGACGATGGGGAATATTCATGAGCATGTGAATCCATGCCAGACCCATGCTGGAGAACAAAAGTTACAGGTAAGTAACCTGTTCCTTCATTCAAACAACCCAAATCCGTACACCCAGTCTCCTGTTCCTTGGTTGTGGTGACGAAACCATGGACTCTGGTTGGGATTTCACGGCAGCAGACTAGAGAGGGATCGCCCAGAAAAGATACTTTCTGCTACGTGGATCTGTGAATTTGGCACCTTTTCAGTGACCCCAGTGGAGAACAATTCTCGTCCAATCGATTTCCCTCGCTTGCTCGGTCCTGCGCTCTGGGAAGGGAACTGGGGGGAGGGCAGGTGGGGGGGAATCTTGCTTCTGGAGGTCCAGCTGAAGTCAACCAAAGTTTCAGGAAGCTTTGTTCTTCAGAAGACTGCACCGCAGGATGGTTGCGGTTTGCAGCCTAGGAAGGTTGTAGCACGTTGTAGGTTTTGCTCAGATTGCAGGTAGTCTTGGGACTGATTATGCCCACCAGGCCATGGGAGGCAAGTGGTCCTCTTCGGAGCTTCCCTGTTGATACGTAAGCGCAGTCAGGACAGCAGCGGTCACTTAATCAGTCTTCATTTGGTTACTGGAAGGGGCTGCTGCATCTCTGGTTGTCTTCATCTTGTGTTCTTCTGTTCCAGTGGTCGACTTACCTTCAGCTTCAGGATCCAGGCCATTTATTCAGGAACCCAGCCAATCGGCACTGCTGCTACATTGAAACATTGGGGGGTGGATCCAGCCTCTCAGTTTTAACTTGTTCCAGGGAGGCCTGCCAAAAGACAAAGGACTCCCTTGTTTCCTGCCTCCATGTGGTGTGCTTCCTGAGGGATTCCTGCGAAGACAAAAATTAAACCGGTTCCTCCCCCACCAGGACGGCAGACGGACCAAGAAAGGACAAGCACATAAGAAATGGCGAAAAAAAGGAAAGAAGCCACCATTTTGTTCAATTTGACTCTTTTGTACATTACCAGGGCTGGGAACACAGCCTGCAGGTAAAAATGACACAAATGTCGGTATAACACTTCCACAGCCACCAGCCATTCAGGTATGCTTGCGACTAACAGAAATTGAGCAGTGAGAGGGATACTATGTAACCCCAGAGGAATAGGGATTCACACAAGGAAAATAAAAGAAAATACAGAGGGATGACCAGAGGGCTCCCAACAGTACTGCATAAAAGGTGTTTTCTTTTAAAGTAAATTACACATGCCATCGGAAAGACTCTATAAAATAAGTACAAAAATAACCTAGGGTTCCGATAGAGCAAAAGATGAGTGGGATAAAGTTTCCCATTTACTCAGAAATCCCAGAGTCCAACACAAAGGGCTGGGGTCTCGCAGGTGATGGAGATTTGGCATAGAAATGAAAAACTAACAAAGGGTCTGAAATCTTGCAAAGGAGCAGGGCTTCTGTAAAGACTGGAGGGGAGTATCTGTAATCATGCTCTCTATTTGGCAGAGTAGAGGCACAGAGCAGCACCCCAGCCAAGATTCTCTATTTGGTAACGTTGGATGAGCAAGCAAGGCTTAAGCTCTCAGGTGGTGATGCAGACTGCTTCTTAAGTACAATTTAGTCCCCCAAGCACCCACAAAGGAATGTCGACACACTGTTGGTGATAAAACAGTTCTTCATAAAAATAGGCTCAAGTTATGTACACAATCACAATAACACACTTTGTGCTCAAGATGATCTAAAATGGTAAATATATGCAGTTTCTATGTAGTACCACAATTACTCTTTGATTCCATTAAAATGAATTAACTGTACTCAGTTCAAATGTCGTACAAATCAGTAAATACCGTGAACCAACAGATATAGGAGGAACGCTGGTTGGTTAAAACAATAGGCAGAATACTGGCTCATACCAGTAGACACAATTCTGTGTGAGGACCCCCCCCCCCCAACCTGGACAACCTATAAATAAAGATATAATACAAGCCCAGTCCATATATTGTTTGAGTCTTATTTCCCTCTATAAAGGTTCTACCACCCCAATGTACCTGGAATAGCAGAGTTCGACGTCGGGTCGTGGACGTATCCTGCTTGTGCAGCTAACTATAAGGCAGGTGCAATGGATCGTTGCGATCCCATGAAGAAATGATGAACAAAGACGTTGAGGGAACAGCTTCGGTCCTGTCAGTGCTGCTCAGCTATCAGTCGCAGACGTCCTGGGAAGATGAGGTGTGCCGTGCACCTCAACAACGATAGTTGCTGCAAAGAGTCACTAGAGATCTTTGGCCTAGCAAGGGCGTCGGCGTCTCTGCAGTCTTCAGGTGGCGGGAAACCCGCCGGCGGATGCTCCTCGGCGGCCTCAACTTTCTCCGGCTGGACAAAGTGATCGGGTGGTGCTGGCGAGAGGGTCTTTGAATTCAAAATGTTTTAATCAATGGAGCGTTGCGGCTCCGGTTGTCGGCGGCTCTGCGTGAAGTGGTTCCCGCTTCTGGGCAACACTGCTTCAACGGGCCTCCAGCTGTTATAGCAAACCTGCGAACCCTGGTCGATGACGGTGGACGGCTGTCAGGTGCTTCTCTTCGTCCTCCTCGGTGCTCCCAGTCTCCAGTTGTCTTTCGAAGGCTGACTTCCAGGGCGCTTCGGCGAAGGTTTAGCGGTGCACGATGGTCCCTCGTAGCTCGTGAAGAGGTCTCCTAGCCAGGTCCTCTCTTGGATCAGTTTCGACGGCATGGCAGCTTTCGGAGTGCGGTGAAGGTAACAGCAGTCAACCTTCTTCTGGCTTGCCCTTGAGATTAAGCATTGTTAGGCAGAAACCTGTGCAGTTCCCTTTGGGAACATTGCAAAAGATTTAGGACTACAGGTGTTAGCAGTAAACCCACTTGGTAGCAGTCTGTACCACCCAGATTTACCTGGTAGCTGTGGCTGAGCAGTCAGACTTCCCTCAAGAAGAGTTAGGCAGTATGCAAAGTATACACAATAGGCATTCAGATACAATAATACAAGCAAACACTGACCAGAGCTTTGGTATCAAAGTATATAATTATTTATTTAAAAACGCACTGTTTGAAACACTCCAGCACTCTTATTGTAAAACACTCTAAACACAGTTACTATTGTAATATATACAACCCTTATTCCTTATCAGATAAGTCTTAGTTAACACCACTTATTTCCAGACAGAGGTGAGCGCTTAACTATAGATGGCACTCCAATAAGTTCATGAAGAAGGGAGGGAAAAAGACAGAATATGGAAAGATACACCACTTTAAGATTAAAGAACACTTTTAGCAAGGCAGAAGAGCAAAAGTCACTTGTGAGCCAAAGTCCATAGGCTGGGCCCACTCTTAGAGAGAGCAGAGCACAAATGCGCCCAAGATCACACAGTTACACTAGGTTTTGAGAGTCTTGCAAAGAGTTTAGAGAGGCTCAGAAAAGTTTAGCCAGGGTGTCCCAGGCTAGCCCAGGTTCGAAAGCCGGGGGCTAAATCTACCCCGTACAGTCGGTGGCAAGGGAAGCCAGGCGGAACACGGTACCTTAAGTGGGACGGATCCTCCAGCGGTGGCAGTTGTTCCTGGCAGCAGTTGCAAGTCTCGGCGTCGTCCAGGGGAAGAGAAGATCCCGACTTGGAGGAAAGCTGAAGGTCGTTGCACTACCCTTTATTTCGCGGTCGTGGAAAAACGTGGTATTCTGGTTGCCGGGGTGCTTGGCACAGGCAAGGCGGCCACGAGATGCATCGGGAAGGCGAAAAGATTGTGAAACTAGTTATCCCCACCAGTCAAAGGAAGAAAACTCTCCGACGGGAGATCTCCTCTGTCGTTGGGAAAAGTGGTGAGACGGCCCAGCAGGGCTCCACCGGTGGTGTCGTCGTGGCAGGTCGGCTCAGCTTCTCCCTCGTCGGATTATTAGGTCCTGTGGCGACTTCTGAAGTTCCAGTCGGAGTGTGACTTGAGTTGCCTAGGCAACTCAGTCCAGGATGCCTAAATCCCCCTTCACCCCTCCTAAGTACCCCCGACAGAGTGGCACCACTTTGGAGGGCCTCTGTGGAGAAGCCCGCCAAAAAGTGGAACAAAGGGCTCGACTTGGGTTGGAGTCACAGAAGAGAACACAAACGCCATTTTAGATCAGGGGGGACGGAGACGTGCCCCCTCGACTAACAGACCCCAGGGCAATCGAATTGCCCCGGCCAGTACGTCCACTATATGATGGTTTGTACTGGTTCTGTTCAGAATTTGAGACTAGTAAAGTCAATGGTGACTGACAGTAGTCAGTCCCAGGGTATGGAGTCTATACTGGGGGGTGACTATGACACCCCTGTGCTACTGCACTGAGGGTGCTGTGTAACACACATCACAAACACATGAAGCCCTATGGAGTAAAAGACCCCATAGCCCATTAAACACATATAGAATCAAAGAGATACACTCAAATCATGTCCAAGAGTGAGGGTAAAAGAGTCTCACTCTTGGTAGGAGAAAAAAATAAACCCCAAAAAATCCAGCAAAGCTGCTGGGGGACTCACTAGGTTAGGAAATTCAGCCTAAACAGAGAATTCTCCCTAACAAGCATCAGTTTCGACTTCAGCTTCTGAACGATTTCCATCAGTGAGAGGTCCCCAGATATACTGTTTGGTCTCTTCTCTCTGCTGGGTCTGCTGGGCCATTCTCCTCCCTCCAGACACACACAACAAGGAATGTGTTTTGGGACAAGTACCCAGCCATTCCGAACTCCACACTGCATTCATACCATTTTCGGGCAGATCTATCTCCGTCTCTGTGTCACATACCAGAAACCCATAACATGAGCTGCATATTGGTCACACACTCCATTCACCTATTTCCCATCCCAAGGGCATACCCACAACATACAGTCACTGGAAAGGCTTCAGCCAGTCTGGCCTAGCCTTCCCCCACAATACCATATTTGGAACTTCCACCCAACAGCCAGTCAGGGTGATGGAACAGAGTCAGGGCTTCCCAGGACTTTGGGGTAAATTTTTTTTACGGGCAATAGAAAGCAAGAGGCCACAGGGGCCATTTTGTTTCCTATCGGGAATCAACTGATTCCAATGGCAGGGCCTGGGTATCCCCAAAAGGGAGGATACTCGAGAGCACCTGTCAAATTCAGCATGGAGCTGCCTCAGCCCATACCCTGCTCTGTGGCCGACACACGTGTGCCCAAGAACACACTAGGGGGGTACAGGGTTGTACCCCCACCCATGGGTGCCATATGGGTATCCCAAGGGGCTGTACACCAAACAAAGAGGAGAAAGAGCTGCACTGCCAGCAGTCCCCTTTTGGACTCCTGGGCAGAAAACAACACAGGACACACATGAAAAAGGACTACAGAACAAGGACATGGAAGCCCTGTCCCTTCAATGCATTTTCAGCATCACAGCTTTACCGTGAATGTATTCACTCCTTATGTGCAACGGTGTATGTGGGCGAAACCACAAGGACACTGAGTTTATTATTGAACACAAATCCGATAACTGAAATGCTTTAATGAAATAACCTGTGGCGGAAAATTAAACAGCTGAAAATATTCAGTGGCAGAACTGAAATGCAAATTTTACAGGCGGTTGAGGGTTCTAGTGGGAATCAATGCAAAATATAAGGGATTTGATTTGAACTTTTTGAATTGTCTGTAGATTAATTTCCCCACAGACCTCTTGATAAAAGGGACCATGAAAAATTCCTGGAACATGTTGCACAGCTCTCATTGAATAAAGTGAACAATATTGTGCTTAACATTAAAAGCACACAAGTTTGAAACTCAAATCATTTTTGTAAAAAATGAAAAAGCAATCTGTGTGGAAGACAAAATCTGATTCAAGGTTTTCACGACCAATTAGGGCATAGAGCTGTGTTCCTGCTTTTGCGTTTTATGTATAGATTTTATATATTTTTGTAATTTTAGTATTTGGAATGTTAACGCTCCTCTGACATCTTCTAAGCATGTGGGCCACCTGAAGAGTTTTACTGACGAGAGAACATAACATATGTTTTGTACTGATAGCCGCTATAAAAGATTGGGGGGTAGGGGATACAGATGTATATCAGCCTTGTGCTGTACACTTTTCTTCAGAAGGCATGTAGTTAATGAACAAAACTGTATTTTACAGGTTGCAAAGACAGTTGCACAAAGACTCAATACAGATCCAATGCTGCTACAGTTTTTCAAATCTCAAGGGTAAGTACTTCAAACAAATGGGTGGGTGTCCTTAAATGTAAATGCATTTTTTGCCAGCGTGCCATTACACAAGTTGAACTAGTATCATTTGTAATAGTACCCTAACATAGGGTAACTCCGTAGGCTAAGAAGTTTATAGTCTTTCTAAATTTGTGCTCAGGACATCATTTTCAGCTGTTTCCAAGTTAACAGACGTATAATGCCACTGGTGTCAGTATAATTCATGATTATGTTTGAAATGGTTGTTATCCACAAGAGGGAAGTGTAAACAAGCTACACCATTTGCTGCATTTTCCTCTGTTAAGCAGCTTTACGTGTTTCATTGCTTTTTGCACTTTGTGTGTTTGCTTAGATTGCATTGCATATTGGCATAATAAAGTCCCTGCTGTCATGGGAAGTCATTTTACTGTCTCTTTTGGATTTGTTGGGGGCGTTTGTGTATTCACTTAATTTTGTCTGTGGATACCATAACGTGCACGCTTTTTTGTGGCTATACACATTATTACTAGTTGTGTACGGCACGCTTAAGTAAATTTGATTTGACAGTGCATATTTATTTTGTCTTTTTGTTCTGCCTGTTGGTCATGCCCAGTGTTTAAATAACTGCATGCATTAGACTCAACCCCTGCTGACATTAGCCACCTCTGGTGATGGTGGCACTGCACAGAGCCCTCAACAATAGTCTGGGTGCCTTCGCTGGGCTCAAACTGCACACTAGACAGACGCCAGCCGGCAAATGACTAGGACTAATCATCCTTTTACTGAAGGGGCCTATGTGATTAAACAAAATGCATTGGGCAGTACAATGGTGTCAGTCTCTAACATTAAGAATCTTTGAAGAGTGAACTTGCATGATAGCGAGCAGCAAATAGACAACTGCTGTTGTAATGCCTCGCATGGCCTGTCACCTAAATTCCAATTTCTGTACCAGGATCAATGGCAGAATTAAGGCTAACAGCAATGCATGCACTGGTGCATGGCATCTGAAACTGCAAAACAAGAGGTGATGACTGGAAGGTTTAGAATTAATCTTAACCTCTGGCATAGCTCTGGGCAACCCTCCAGTCTATCGTTCTTTGCCTGCCAAGCCATTACAAAAGGGGAAAATCATATGCAAATCCAAAAGGGACAGTCCAGCCCAAACTGCTTGGTCACATCCATTCAGCATGAGACCACAAGCATCATCAGACCTGTTGCAGCCTGTTGGGGCCTCATCAATGAGGATTAGCTTTAATCTATAGGCCCATCAGGGACGTGCAGAAGGGATGTGACCAAGTAGTTTGGGCTTCACTGCCCCCTTCACGCTTCTTCACTGCTTGAAGCCAGGAGGACCTTGACTCGTCCAACAATACATCTGAAGCTGTAGTCCGTCCCTAATGCCTTTCACTCTACTGATGACATCAACGCTTCGACAAGAGGCTTGCGTTTGGTGTGTTCCGGGATTTCCAGGAACGGAGGTCGAGATAACCTGACCACTCACTGGTGCAAGCAACAAAAAGGGGCGGGAGCAAGGGCTTCTTCCAGTCCCCCTCCTCAGCAGCAGCCTCAGATGGTAAAAAGGCATAAATCGTCCCTTCGGGTCCACGTGTCTCCAGTGGGGGGGGGGGGGGGGGCAGGCTTGCCTCGCACTTGCATTTCTGGCACCAGAACTTTACGGACCCCTGGATCCTCTGTAGTATCCAAGGGGTACCGCCTAGCGATCCCTCCCTCTCCTACCTCCAAGAGAGGCTTAGGCTTCTATTACAGGATTTATGGCATATAAAAAATAAACAGGCAGGCCTGAGTTGTGTTGGACCCATCAACCCTCAACCTCTCCCTCCTTAACTCTTAAGAAATTCAAGATGATTATGCCAGCGGTCATTGCAGAGACGCTGGACAGGGGAGACTGGATGTACTCCCTGGATCTGAAGCCTACTTACACGTCCCAATTTGGCAACCTCATTGTTCCTTCCTACGCTTCAGGATCATGGGCTGTCCTTTTCAGTACAAGATGCTACCCTTTGGCCTCAACTTGGCCCCCAATTTATTTACCAGACTCATGAATGCAGTGCCAGCCCTCCTCAGGGCCACCATGTCTACCTGTACGACAGGCTCGTCAGGGCGAGATCCCCAGAGGGGGTTACACACACTTCCTCCGCACTTATGAACCCACTCCACGACCTGGGGTTCACTATCAACCTCAAGAAGTCTCAGCTGCAGCCCATGCAAAGCCTCGCCTTCCTGGGCATCATCTGGGATGCGAGTTCCGAGGGGGCATTTCCCTCAGAGGACAAGATTATGCCCTCAAGAGGGCCGCGACCACTTCCTTACCAGAGCATCTACCTCGGCCTCGTGGTACCAACACCTACTGAGCATGGCGGCGGTCCTCCTTGCCGTGCCCCCACACGAGGCTCCAGATGAGGATACTACAGCTGCACTTCGTGCCTCATGGAATCAGGAGAAGGGCTCCCAAGCGGAGCTGGTCAGCATACCTCCTTCTCTCCACTCAGACCTCACGTGGTGGTCCAGGGACTGCAACCTGCGATGGGCAGGCCATTCCTGCACCCTACAATCACTACTGACTCCTCCCTAGAGGGCCAGGAAGCCACTCTGGACAGCCACACGTCCATGGAGTCTGGACCCGGTAGGAGCAGGAGTCTCGCATCATCTGGCTGGAGCTGAAGGCCATTTGGCTAGCCCTCAGAGCCTTCCTTCCGCTCTTTGGGGGCAAGACGGTCCTTATCCAGATCAACAACTCCACCAGCATGTACTATGTCAACAAGCGAGTGGGTACAAGGTCCCCTCCGCTGTGCAGCCTAGCGGTCATCATTTGGGAATGGGCCCTGGAAAACATCTACCTCACGGCTGTCCACCTCCTGGGGGAGGCCAACTTGGAAGCGGACAGTCTCAGCAGGCTGGTAGCAGACAATTAAGAATGGCAATTGAGCGACCAGGTGCTGCAGGCGTTCTTTAACACATGAAGCCTTCCTCAGGTTGATCTGTTTGCATCCTGGAGGAACAGGAAGTGCCATCAGTTCGCTTTTGGCAGGAGCTGGGCCCCGGCTCTCTTGCAGATTCAATGGGAGGGCATGACAGCATATGCCTTTCCTCCCACACCCCCGATCCCCAGGGTACTCCTCAAGATGAAGGTAGCTTGTTGCTTCAGCATCATCGGGATAGCTCACAGGTGGCCAGCTAGATGGTGGTTCTGCAAACTGTTCAGCCTCATGGACAGACCACCCTTTCAGCTGCCTTTGGGTCCGACACCTCTCCTGTCCCAGGTGGGGGGGTCAGGGTCCATCACGCCGCACCGCAGAAGTTCTCCAGCATGTAGTCTGGCATGGATTCACATGCTCATGAATATTCCCCGTCATTAAGCTGGGAATCCTCAGTAACGAAAAATCGGTGTCCGTTTCACTTCTGAACTGTCATTCTTCTAACAACCAATCACTGGTCTCTGGGTCATAATGCCCAAGCCAGTGACTTCCCTCTGCCTAAGGCCCTCCTCCAGTAGCCATCTTCAGATTTTTTTTCCGCATGTTCAAGTGTTTCGAGTCCTCGTGCTTGGCTCTCGGGCTTTTACTGAACTTTGTGCTTTTTCTAAGAGTTTTACTATTTTTTTCGATCAA
Source organism: Ambystoma mexicanum (assembly GCF_040938575.1). Taxonomy (NCBI): domain Eukaryota; kingdom Metazoa; phylum Chordata; class Amphibia; order Caudata; family Ambystomatidae; genus Ambystoma; species Ambystoma mexicanum. Next base: position 674,069,346 of record NC_090924.1, on the reverse strand, counting down.
TCTAGCCTCAAGCTCCATCGATCTATCTTCCGATTAACAGAGTCCTGTTTTGGGGTTCTTCAGAGCCCCTCAAGGGCAAATTTCGTCGGGTTTACTTCTTGGAGGATTCCAGAAGCTTCTTCAAGGCCAACATTGCGTGGACATGGCGGATGAGAAGGACTTGGCGCCCCTCTTCAAAATTGGCACTGGAGAAGATGATGCTTATTTCACCGAAACCGTCTCCATTGGTCGCAGAGAAGGGGGGGCCCTCCATGGTAAGGATCTATCCTCGGAGGAGGCGCTTACCAACCTCCCAGGCCTTCACGGAGGAACAATGCGTCGAGAGCCGGCCCTAAGGGAAGGATCCCGACAAGGTCGGTGACGAGGAGACCGTCGAGGAGCAGCAGGGCGCTGAGGACTTGGAGAACCAGCCTAAGCCGCAAACGCCCTCGCCTCCGTCGCCACAGCCACCTCAGCAACCACCTGGAGGTATCTCTGTGGACATTTTCGCTGCTCTGCATACCCTATGCTCGGAGATTCGGTCGAGGATGCCTCTTGCGCCGGCGGCCCTTCCCGCGGCTCCAGTACCATCAGGGGAACCACCATCCCAGAAGAGGAGAGTTCACCCTCCAACCTCCCTGCCACCCTCAAAACTCCCACTCACCTCCACAACACCAACCCCCCGCCAGGGGTGAGACGGATCCTGACACGGCGACGACGGGCACGGACGATGGCAGGTTGGGAGATCACCGTCTCCCGGATCTTCGCCGCCCGACGAGATGGGCTTGTTCCATGCCATGATCTCCAGAACATCAAAGTTGTTCCAGCTTGTCCCTGAGGAGAAGAGAGGGTTTCCTATACCAGCAAGGCAAAGAGGAAGACCGTGCTTTCAATCCCACTCTTGGATGACGTTTGGGGTGAGGGGCTGGCCCTCATGAAGAACCCTTCCTCTGCCCTGGCGAAGAGGGACCGTTGTGAGAAGAAATACAGGGTGCCACACTCTGCACCCAAGTTCTTGCGGTCCCAACCGTCTCCGGACATCCTCTTCGGTGGCTGCCCCCCCCCCCCCACTTTGACAGTGAGGGGAAGAAGTTGGATGCCATGGGGCAAACAGTTATCATCAAGGCCACCAACGCCCTCGCCTTTGTGTCTCGGTGCGACAGGGAGCTCTGGTTCAAGATCGCTCCCCCCCTGGACTTCCTTCCCGACAAGAGGGTGAAAGCTTTGGAGATCCTACAGGAAGTTCAAGATGGCATCGGACCACGCCATTACGGTGGCCATGGACATCGCCAACACAGGGTTCCGCCATATGGGCAACAGCGTCGGCAGGGCTGGCTGAGGGCCATTCATTTTCACCAGGATGTTCAGTCGAAGGTGTTGGACTTGCCCTTCGATGGGGCCAATTTGTTCAGGAAGACCGTGGACTAGTCTCTGCAGACCATTAAGGCGGACACTGAAAATCCCAAGGTTCTTCCAAAGGATTCGGTGGAGGTGCTTCGTCCTACCATCAACCTTCCTGCTCATCGACCCAAGAGACCTACAGGAGCTGTGCCAAATCTGCAGGACGACGTTGTCATTGCTTCGACGTGGAAACAAGATTGTACCAGCCGTGGCATCTGGCCCCCACCCGTGCACCCCCGTTGGGGCAGGCTGGCGACTTCGTCAGCGTGTGGAAGACCATCTCCACCGACCGTTTGGTGCTGGACGCTCTCGCCCACGGGGACACCCTGGAATTTCAACAAAAGTGTCCGCGACTATCACAAGTGGCCCGGCAGGAAAACCACGTCCCTCAGCTGCTGCTGGAGGTGCAGGCCATGTTAAAGGGCGTGATGGAGCTCATCCCAAAGAGGCTCGGGGGTTTGGTAGTGTACTCTCGTTACTTCCTTGTCAAAAAAGACTGGCGGATGGAGGCCCATCCTAGACCTCCGTCGTCTGAACAAGTACATCAGGTCCCAAAATTTCTGGATGGTTACTCTCCAGCACATTCTAGGACAGCTTGAAGAGGGGGGGGGGGGGGTTTCCTGTCGTCGCTGGACCTGCAGGATGCTTATTTTCACATCCCCATCCGCAAGGGGCACCGCAAGATTTTTTGCTTCGTGGTTCAAGGGCAACATTACCAGTTCAAGGCCCTGCTTTTCAGATTGAAGTCGGCGCCAAGGGTTTTCACCAAGTGCCTGGCGCCGTTGATGGTACAATTGCGTCTACGAGGATCCATGTATGCCCTTACATGGCCGACTGGCTCATCCGGGCAAGCTCGAAGGACGTCGCTGTGAACAACACGGCGAGGACCATCCGGCTCCTGACGGAGCTGGGGTTCTCGATAAACTATGCAAAGTCCTGCTTGACTCCATCGCAGGACGCGTTGTTTCTGGGAGCCCGATTCAACACGGTGTTGTGCCTGGCATCCGTCTGAGGAGAGGATAGCGGTCATCTAGGGCAAAGTACAACGGCTGTTTGCCTTGAAGATCGCAAGGTGAGGTCCATCAAGTCTCTGCTTGGCATGACGTCATCACGCATATACCTCATTCGATTGTGCAGGCTGCGGATCTGTCCGCTACAAGAGTTCCTCGACGCCCGTTGGATACAAGTGTCGGGAAGCTTCAAGGACAAGATCACACTCAACAAGAGGTTCCGTTGAGCAATATGGTGGAGGGGAGTTCGTGCACATCTGTCCGGCGGTGCAGAGTTCCAGACCCCTCCTTACCAGGAGACGGTTACGACGGACGCCTCCCTGGAAGGGTGGGGCGCTCACACCGGAAGCCTTCACGCAAGAGGCCTGTGGCTACCGGAGGAGAAGGCGTTTCACATCAACGTGTTGGAGCTGCGGGCAGTGTTTTGGGGCATCAAGTCTTTCCTTCCGTCCCTCAAGGGCAAGGTGGTGCGGGTCTTCACAGAAAAATCCACCACCATGTTCTACATCAGGAAGCAGGGGGGGCACCAGGTCCCCTGGCGCTCTCAAAAGAAGCGCAGGAACTGTGGCACTGGACCGTCGCCCAAGGGATGTTCTTCATCCCCTTTCATCTAGCAGGAATGAAGAACAGTCGCCAACTCCCTCAGCAGGGAGCTGCGCTCTTGCCACAGGTGGGAGCTTCCGCAGGACCAAGTGGATCACCTGTTCCACTGATGGGGCAATCCCCAGATCGATATATTTGCGACAGCGCCAAACACCAATTGCTGGAGATTTGCCAGCAGGTTTCCCCAGCCGGGGAGCATGGGGGACGCATTCTCATTCACCAGGGACGGCATGTTTCTGTATGCATTCCCTCAGTTGCCATTGCTTTTTCGACTAGTCAATCAACTCAGACGGTCCCGGTGCAGGATGATCCTCGTTGCATCGGCGTGGCAGAGACAGATATGGTACCTCAACCTTCTAGACATGTCAGTGGCCCCTCCAGTCAAACTTCCGGTGGTCGCATATCTTCTCGCCACTCTGCACCACAACCCAGGATCGCTGAACCTGCAGGACTGGCTCCTGCAGCGTTAGAATTTGGGGGCTACGATCTCCCAGCGGACTGCATGGAAGTGCTTGCCAAGGCCAGATCATTGTCTACCCTTAAATGCTACAGACATAAATGGAAAAGGTTCGCCGTTTGGTGCCGTGCACAGAAGTTCGAGCCTCTACGAGTCACGGCTCCTCAGATACTACCGTATTTGCTGTCGTTGGCCAAGACTGGCCTGGCCCATGCTTCCATCAAAGTTCATCTGGCGGCTATCTCCCGCTAAACCAGAGCTCCTGGACGAAGGTCTCCGTGGTCGCATCAATTAGTCAAAAAGTGGTCAAAGGACTATTTCTCTCGTTCCCATCGGTGAAGGCTCCGGCCCTAGCGTGGGAGCTCAATGTGGTGCTTACTAGGCTCATGGGTCCTCCGTTCGAGCCTATGCATTGAACGCCTCCTGAAGTTTTTGTCGTGGAAAACAGCTTTTCTTGTGGCCATCGCCTACGCACGACGTGTTGGAGAGATACAGGCCTTCTCTTGTAAACCACCTTATTTCACATTCCATGAGAAAAGGGTAGTGCTGCTTTGTTGCCGGCGAGAGGACTTTGCACTCGCTGGATGCAGCTAGAGCGCTGAAGTTCTATGTGGACCGCACCAAGAGTTTGTCACAACGTTTTGTGAACTTTGGCCCTGTGAACCATGGGAAGGCCCTCTCCAAGGCTTCCATTTCCCAGTGGCGCTCCTGCTGCATCAACCATTGTCACCGGTTGGCAAACCGACCGTTGCCTGGCTGTCCGAGAGCCCATTCAACCAGACTGATTGCTGAAACTACGGCGTTCCTGTCTGGTGTACCCCTGCTTGACATCTGCAGGGCTGCTACGTGGAGGTCGACGCACACCTTCACAAAGTTCTACTGCATCAACAGGTATTCCACAGAGGAGTCCAGAGTCGGCCAAGCTGTACTGCGCAACCTCTTCACTTGAAGGTGAGTCTGGTGAGGGGCTAAGAGAGGCTTAATGTTGAGCCTCGCCACCTCCCATGGTTGTGCATGTGTGTACTGCTATGTTTTCTTTATTAATGAGCATGTGAATCCATGCCAGACCCCATGCTGGAGAAGGAACAAGTTACTTACCTGTAACTGTTGTTCTCCAGCATGGGTCTGACATGGATTCACATGGGAACCCTCCCGCCTACCCCTCTGCGGCTCTTCTCTTGGTCCTACTGCCACTTTACGTGCTACCAAATCTGAAGATGGCTGCCAGATAAAGGACTTAAGTAGAGGGCAGTCATTGGCTTGGGGGCAGTACGACCCAGAGACCAGTGATTGATTGTTAGGAGAAAGACAGTTCAGAACTGAAACTGATTTTTTTTCTTTACCGAGGATGCCCAGCCTAACGACGGGGAATATTCATGAGCATGTGAATCCATGCCAGACCCATGCTTGAGAACAAAAGTTACATGTAGCCTGCGCAGCGCGGTTCCTGCGCAGATCTCTCTCAAGCGCCTGAGCCGATCACAGGCTAACCTAGAGATCAATCGGGGCTCCAGGAGCAAGGCTACCAGGAGCCAGTCTAAAAGCAAAACAAACCTTTCGAGCCAATGGCATCTGCGGACATCATGCTGTTCACCATTAAGTCTGCTTTGCTGGTGGGGCTTACCTCTGCTCGCAGAGTCGGCGAGATCCAGAGACTGGTGCCCTCGCAACCTTACACCACTTTCCACAGGTATAAGGCGGTCCTGCGGACTCACCTGGTGTTCCTACTCAAGGTACCATCTGCCTTTCATCTAAACGAGGAAATATTCTTACCTATGTTCTTCACTGACGCCAAAGACGAGGCTCAGAGTGTCTTGCACTGTCTGGATGTCAGACTCGCTCTGAAATTCTATCTGGACAGGACCAAGGGCTTCCGCAAGTCGGACGCACTTTTCGTCAACTTTGTGGGCTCCAGACCCGGTTATCGGGCTTCTATTGCACAGTGGATGGTGGCGGCCATCAAAGAGGCCTATGAGGCTCAGCACAAGACTCTGCCAGCCAAACTGCATGCTCACGCGGTCAGAGCCAAGGCCATGGCTATCGCCTTCCAGCAGCAGGTTCTGTTGCACATCCTAAGCGGGGCAGCTCCCTGGGCCACCCCTTCGGCTTTCTGTAAGCCTTACTGTTTGAACACCGACTCTAAATCAGACGCAGCCTTCGGACAGGTGGTTCTCAGGAACCTATTTGTTTAAGGAGGGTCTCCTCTCCACCCTGGGGCTACATTCAGTTGTAATCGCCCATGCAGTATGGAGGAAAGGGGACGGGATGTAGGAGTAAATTATGAGCTACTCACTGTAGTGACTAACTTACTCTTACGGGAGACGGAACCTTTTTCACCAGAAAAAACCTTCTTCCCCTTGAAATTTAGAGGTGTTCGGGGGTGCCGCCATGGGAGCATGCGCTACCCTGTCTTCACCCACGATGCGCCGCCTCTGTCTCCATTGACGCGTCGTCAATATTTAACATTGCCTAATGACACCAGTATTAGAGAGGGAGGATGGTGGGATGTATGGAGGAAAGGGGAGTAAGTACTAAGAGTACTTTAGTCACTACGGTGAGTAACTCATAATTTCTCCATCGGCAAGTTGGTGGTCACGCTGGCACCAAATGCCCTATTTTTCTAGGAGTGGAACTGAATCCACAATCCGCGGGTGGCACTGTCTGCCGAACAAATAGCAGCAATCTTCCAGCTAGCTGATTGGTTCTTGAGGGCACATGCTACTACGGTGCGTCACTACAAATCCCTACTCGGCATGATATTATACTGGGTCCAAATTGCAGGTTGAAGATCGGGCCAATCCAGGAAGAATTGGATCGACAATGGTTACAAGCTTAAGGTTTGTGGGAGGACATTGTGCACCTGTCGCACCCCTGCCACCATAAACTACACTGGTGGTGGGCGGAACAACCTAGGGCGGGGCATACCTTTCCAAGCCCCAACTTCCATGATTATTCTCAGGACTGATGTGTCCCTGTCAGGATGGGGAGCCCATCTCCGAGACCTGCAGGCAAAGGGCACATGGTCCAAACTAGAAACAGACCTGCACATCAATGTACTCTAAATCTGAGCCATTTAATGAGTGCCGATACCTTTCAACCGGTACTCGGGGCCATGTGGTCACCATACAAACGGACAACACAACTCAATGCATTACATGAACAAGCAAGGTAGCACAAGGTCAACACTATCTACAGAGGTGCAGAGACTCTGCAAGTGGGCCATCGCCCAGATGATTCGGGTCGGAGCAGAACACCTTCCAGGGCTGGACAGTATTCTGGCAGATCAACTCAGCAGGGAACTATCCACGTCCCATGAATGGGAGCTTAGTTTGGCCGAGATGGATCTGATTTTCTGAAGATGGGGTCACCCTCACATCTTTCTCTTGCCAACCAACCACAATACAAAATGCCCTCTTTTCGCATCCAGGTTCCCGGAATGGGACTCATTGGGGATCCTTTCTCCCTGACACGGACCGGTGAGTTCCTATATGCCTTCCAACCGATACTCTTGCTAGCCAGGGTACGGAGACTGGTCGGAGAGCAACCTTGTAGGATGATTTTAATAGCACTGGCATGGCCCGGAAAGTCCAGCGTTGCCAATGCAACCGAACTAGCAAATCCATCACCAAGACCCAGTCGCTTTCTCGCTTTCTCTCTTTCTGTCTCCCCTTCTTTCTCTCCCCTCCCTCCACTTGGCTAAAGCGGACATATTGCAGGCTTCCATCAAGGTTCACCCCTCAGTCATCAGATCTTACTGCAGGAATCCTGGAGCAACATACTTTCTCAGATCCGGCAGTAAAAACCTTCATGAAGGGTTTAGAGTACCTTTTCACCGGTACCTTCGCCTACTCCGAGCTGTAATCTCAACACACTATTAACAGCATTAATTCCTCCTCCATGCAGCCCATCCACAAATGTGAACTGAACTTGCTCTCCTGGAAAGTCGCCTTATTAGCGGTGGTCACATCGGCAAGACTGGTAATGAACTACAAGCTTTATCCTCGGTTTACAGTCTTCCTGAAAGACTGGGTGGTGATCAGGCTGCACCCAAAGTTGTTCAACAAGGTGATATGACTGAGTGCATCGTTCTGCCAACTTTTTTCAACAATCATACTTCCAGTGCAGAATGTGCTCTACACTCGCTAGACCAGTCGTGAGTCCACAAATTCTACTTGCAGTGCACTAGCGCTTTTCAAACGTCTTCCAGATTATTAATTTCATTTGCAGGGCCTCGTAAGGGCCAAAGCATCTACAAACAATGCCTTGCCTGCTGGGTGGTGAACTACATTACCCACTGCCACAAGATCAAGAGCAACCCGCGTACCCATCCAGCTACTGTCGATTCAATCAGAGGGAGGGCAGTTACAGCAGCATTTCAGGCGGGAGTGGCCATGAAGGACCTATGCAGGGCGACTACCTGGAACATGCTCCACACTTTTGCCGAGCACTATTGCCTGGAAGAGGACACCAGAACGAAGTCCGCTGTCGGAAAAACAGTCCTGCAACATCGCTTTACGTGAGGTAGGAGCAGCCATTGTTATTTACCTCCTTCCCTTCATTGTCAAGTATGCATAATGGGTTCAGGGTACTTTCTGTGGGTACTGATATTGACCTAATGTGTGCTTAGGTGAAGTAGGTGGCATGCATCCACTGCTTGGTATTCTATTCAAGCATGTGAATCTTGAATCAATTGATAACCCCCCCCAATCCAACACTCCTTCCCCCTCCCCCACCCCCTCCAACCTCCCCTTCCCCACCACCACCAGGCGGTCAATCGACTTCTGACCCGTTGATTCGCGCCGATTCAGCGGAGATTGAGGACAGTCTCGTGAGGATTACTTTGGCGGTTGGAATGTCGCCTAAGACACTGTGGAAACACATAGAGCATGCAGCGGACAGGTCTAAAGATATGCCATGGCGCCCCACTACTCGCAAAACCTATGAGGACAGTCGGGAGCCTCTGTCCAACACCCTTGGGGCCAAATTTCGACTCCCAACGAGAGGAAGGTGGTTTTTCCACCTTTTGCCCCTTCGGGTTCATCTAAGTGGACCAGGGAAAAGTTCGAAGGATGCATGGACCGTCTACAAAGTTTTCTCGCGTTCAGAGCATCCTTCCCCCGAGAGATCTTGTGAAGACCCTCTTTTGGTGTCAGCTTCACGTTTCCATGAAAATCTTGACTCTCAAGACCCTTCAGCTTCTGTCCACCATGAAGATGGGGTCCAGATGGACACTTGGCAAGACATCTATGATGAGGAAGAAGACCCTTCCTTCCTGCAAGACTATCCTGATGACCAGGTCGGATGCAATGGGCAACTGGGAGGAGACCAGCAAGTGGAGACAGAGCCATGGGCGCTCCCTACACAAGATCAGGAAACTGATGTTCTATGCCTGGATTCCCCTCCCACAACTCCGGCCCGCAAGGCCTCGCCTGTGGACGATCAAATGGCTTTCAATGCCATCTTAACAAAGGCAGCCGAGCACTTTAAGATCACCACCCAGGAGGCGGTACCCAAACAAGATTTTGTGGAGCACATTCTAAAGGAGAAACCCCCCTCAAGCCAAGCCATTCCTCTCCTGAACTCTGTTAAAAGAAAGTTGGCCCCCTCCCTGGTCACGCCGGCACAGACCCGGGCAGTGAATCCAAGTGATGGAGAAACTATTTCGGCCTTCTCCTACTGACCCTCAATATATTAAAGGCCACGCCACCCCGACCTTTGGTAGTCACTACCACCCGGAAACAGGCAGGGGTAACCCTTGCTACGGGGGAGGCACCCCTGGATCTAAAAGGTTGTATGCCTTAGGTAAACGTGTTACCTCGGCAGTTGCATACACCACACGCATAGCTAATAGCACTAAGCTGCTTGCCAGTTATGCAGACACACAATGTAACCTTGTACAAGAAGGTCACACTCTGGACACTGCTGAGACGGCAGGCAAGTCCCTGGCCAAGGGCACACTACTCAAGCAGCACGCTTGGCTCCGTAATTCGGGGTTCAAACCTGAAACCCAGGCCGCTCTTATTAAGAAACCTATAGAAGAGACCGATCTCTTTGGTAAAGCGGTCGACGATGCTCTGAAGACAGCCAAGAAAGAGCATGAGATAACTCTGAAGCCTTCCCACCACCACCGCCCCACCCCCCCCCAATCCCACCCTGTTCAGGTCAAAATAACTAGAATACAGGAAACTGGAACGCTCGACAAGCATCCAGAACCCCCACCAACTACCCATCTAGGGGTCAACAGCACGGCAGAGGCCCCAACCCCAGAGGAGCCGCAGCCTCTTGTCAGAAATGACCAATGGATCCAGGTCCCCTTCCATGTCACCCCGGTCGGGGGGAGTTTAACATCTCTCCTCGCGGCAATGGAGGGGATAACTTCAGACCAGTGGGTCGTAAAGACGGTCGCCCACGGGTACTATGTGGAATTAGCCCAACCCCCAAAGTTCAGACTGCTACGTTCACGACTCCTCACGCCGGACCATCTGCAGATCCTGATTCAAGAGGTGGAAGCGCTGCTGGATAAGGACGCCATAGAAGACGTCCCTATTCTTCAGGTAAACAAGGGTATTTATTCAGTGTACTTCCTTGTACCTGTTGGGGAGAATTCTCTTCTAAGGCTAATTTCCCTTACCTATAGAGTCCCTCAGCAGCTTTGCTGGATTTGAGGGGTTTATTTCTTTCTCTTAAGAGTGAGACTCTTTTTCCCACTCTTGGGCATATTGCTGATGTGTTTTTCAGGCTATTTTTGTGCTTATGGTCTATTGGGTTTTTCCCACCCTCATAGGTATCATCTTGTTTCATGTGTTACACAGCACTCTCAGTGCAGTAACACAGGGGTGTCACAGTGACCCCCGAACATAGTCTCTATACCCTGGGACTGACTACTGTCTCCCAGGGCATGTTAAGTCCCCATTGACTTTACTAGTCAATACTTATGAACAAAACCAGTACAACCCATCGTACTATGGTAGTACTGGAAAGGGTTAATAGTTTTTCCCTAGTGTTAATTATCGAGAGGGTACCGCCCAGTCCCTCTCTCCAAAGTTTCTGGCTGGTGACAGTGGTTACTACCGTAAATATTCAACCGCAAATATTTCCCTATGGGATTTTCCCATTGTTCGAGGCTACCACTTTTTCTGATAGCCTCTAACAAACTGCCGGTTTATTTGAATAATAACTTTAATTCGGTGTTTTTTATTTTGCCAGAACTTTAATATTTCTTTTTTGTGTCTTTCTCTGAAATCCTAACCCAGGTCGGGATCCTTTGTTCATCCTTTTGGCCGTGTTCTGCACAGAAGCCCTCCTTTCGGCGCCACTGAGTCTGGGGTAGACAGGATGTGGGGGAGGGGGGAATAGGCACCGTGGACAGGGTTGCCTACGCAACCCAAGTCACACTCTGCCCTGATAGGCTGGGGGGGGGGGTTCTCCCGCCAGGAGAGACACCCCCCCTGTGTGAGTGACAGCTAGGCTGTATGACTGGGGGTCTTGTTGCATAAAAGCAGGGTCCTAAGGACTGGAGGACAAGATGTTGCCACTGGAACTAGAAACACAAAGAGCATAGAAGCTGAAGACATCTGCAACAACTGAACCACTGGTGAAGCCCTGCTGCAGATACTCACCACTTTTCTCCAACGACTCGAAGATCTTCGCCTGCAAGTCTTCTTCCCTTGAGCTGGTGGGGCCCACCAGTTCACCAATCGCCTTCCAGGACCTACCTTGGTCGAATCGCCAGTGCCCTGCACTCTGAGACCGTATAGCCAGGCACCCGTCCACCACGACTGCGGTTTAAAGGAGCGTACCTTTTCTTCGTTTTGGCAGCATCACGGCTGGCTTGATCCCTGGGCAGTGCAGTAACGCGAACCTTCCTCCACAACGAGAGCCTCTCTTCCTCTGCTGGATCTCCCGAACTGCAGGAACTGCCAGGAACTACCACCACCACAGGAGCCTCTTCCACTTTAAAGGTACATTGTTCCGCCAGGCCTCCCGTTTCGTTGGGTATCGCTTAAGGTGTTTTAAATCCTTTACTTACCTACTGGGTTGGCCGCCCCTATCTAAAATTGTCTTTTACCTTCTGCAACCGCCTTTTAAACAAAGACTTGACTGCAGCTACTAGAACAGTTTGTTCCTGGGCACATTGCCTTGTACCACTGACTCTGGCACAGGCCTATTGAGACTGGCTAAATCTGTTACAACTGCCTTCTCTAGATTGCTTCTCACCTAGAAATGTGTTGGTGCACCTAACTCTTAGAACCACCTTTTTCTTCCCCCTTTTTAATATTGTGAAGTGCCATTTTGCTTGGTTTACACTGTGCCGTTTTGCTCAGTTTTCACTCTTGCTCAAACTGTCTACAATTTAAATAGGGAGTTGTGTATACTTGTCTTGGCTGTTTTAACTTGCTTTAATGATAGTGATTTGTGTGTAGAATTAAGAGTGTGTAAAATAAATATATTCTTTTTGATACAAAGCTTTGGTCAGCGTTTCCTTGTTCCATAGTATTGTAGTCCTATTGTGTACACCCTGAATACTGCTCATCTCCCTCTTGAGATAAGTCTGACTGCTGAGCCACAGCTACCAACTAAATCTGTGTGGTACAGACTGATACCAAAGGGGATGTATTGCATATACCTGTAGTCCTAATCTTCTGTAGTGCTCCCTAAGGGAACTGCATAGGATTCTGCCTAACAGTACCCAAAAAGGACCTCACCATGTGCCCTGTTAAAGACCTGTGCCCAGCAAACTAATTTATAAAACCTCAAAAGTTTTGTATGGTGACGCTACAGGAAGTGATCCCACTGTTGAAACAGAGGGACCACATGGCAACATTGGACGTGAAAGATGCATACTTTGATATTTCAATGTTGCCAGCGCACAGGAAATATCAAAGGTTCATGATAGCGGACAGGCACTACCAATTAAAGGTGTTCCCCCAACAGCATTGCCTCAGTGCCAAGGGTGTTTACAAAGGTCCTGGCAGTAGTGGCAGCACACCTGCGCAGACTATCTGTCCCGGTTTACCCTTAACTCGACGACTGCTTCATAACAGGGTACTCTTACGACACATTCTTTTTGAACACCCAGAAGACTGTAGACCTTCTGTTCAGTCTGTGATTCTCTATCAACGAGAAGAAGTCCAGTCTATTCCCCAGTCAAGTAAAATCATTTCTGCAGGCTCTAATCCAAACGAAGCACGGCCCGGTCTTCGCCCCTCCAACGAGAGGGTTCAGAACATCCCTCAATATGTAGCCAGTCGGGAGGTGACGGTACGCAAGGCCTTTACATATGATGGCGTCATGCATATACTTGGTTCCCCAAGCGCCCCTGCGTCCCATGCAAGAGTAGCTCAACAGCCAGTGGTGTCAGGCCAGCGGACAATGGGAAATCTGGTAGTTGTCTCTCCAGCCCTCGTTCTCTCTACATTGATGGTCAACCACCCCCGCAGTGGAAGCCACTCTCATGACACACATCTCTCACGGGGTGGGGAGCTCACCTGCTTCAGCAAACAGCGCATGGAGTGTGGTCCCCACAAGTAGCCCCCCAACCATATAAATCTGCTAGAGCTATTAGCAGTGTTCAAGGCACTAAACGCCTTTCAGGCTGAACTACAAGGGAAGACAGTTCGGGTTCCGACAGACAGCATCACAGCCATGTATTACCTAAACAAACAAGGGGGCACACTCTTGCAGGGCTATCCAAGCTGTCCCAAAACATTTGGATGTGGGCTCTCAAACACAATGTTTCTGTTGTCCCAACATGTTCCAGGGGAACTCAGTCTTCTCCAGCATTGGATCTTTCATGGATTCACATGCTTAGAATATTCCCCGTCGTCAGGCTGGGAATCCCCGGTACATTATATATAGACCCTTTCCCGTAGGAAAACTTTTTCGACGCTTATGCGTCCTATCCACCTTGTTTTGTATCATGTGTGCCCGCACCGTCAGGACGTCGTGATATAAATACAGGCCCCGCCCCCGCGCTCCCTCAGATTTCAACCGTCTTTCAAAGTAGTGGGATCCTCGTGATTACTGCTAGTGGAAACTAGGTTGTTTTTTCTGTTTCGCTTCGGCGAAGTTCAAATTCTGGAGAATATGTCTGGAAAAGCGTTATTTCGCCCTTGTGCGACATGTGGCCTCAAAAAAGTTTATGAAGGAGATGCCCACATGGATTGTATCTACTGTCTCCACCCGCACCACACGGCGGATACATGTGAGATATGCCAGGGTTTCTCCCAAAAAACCCTTAAGGACCGTAAAAGAAGGCTGGTCGACTGGCTTAATGACGGAGCGGGTGCCTACCCGGCTTCGGAAGCTGGCTCCACGGCCTCCAGGAGCAAGTCGGAACCTCCATCGAAAAAGGTACGGCCAGCAGAAAACCGCGCTGAGGACAAGCATAAGGGGAAGCATGCTGGGTCCTCCTCATCACATAAAAAGCCCTCCTCCTCATCTAAGACGGATAGGCAAGCGCTGTCAAAATCCTCCTCAGGGGACCGTCCCAGGTCTTCCGTGAGTCGAGATGTTTCAGCCGGGAAGTCGGCATCGAAATCGGCGACGAAGTCTAAGGGCTCGACGACGACAACTTGCTCGTCGACCTCGGTGTCATTGACGATGCCTATTACCTTTCAGGCAGCAGCGGTTGGGATTCCTTCGTCGACGGAGACTCAGTCTATGGTTTGGCTGCCAGAGGTCTATGACCCGATCCCCCCTGAGGTCTTACTGCAGCCAGACACGGCCTGCTCGGTGGAAGGAGAAGGTGGCACGGTTCTGCAGCCATCGGATTTAGGCTTGCGGCCTTCCACGTCGACGACGACGAGTGCGAGTGGGGGTATGGTACCTATATCGTCAACGTTATTGAACCCCCAGGCAGTTTTGTCTCTGGATGTGCTTAATACTCTTCAGAAGCTCCTGCAGCGGCTGGATACGCAGATCCCTCAACCTGGGACTTCGTCGTCACCTTTTTCCGTACCTCCTGTCGACGAGCAAACTTGTGCGGCTCGCTCGACGACTAAAAACCCATCGACTCCTCAGGCAGTAAAAGATCGTCCTCGAGCACAGGAGGAGGGTGAGTTGTCGGAGTCCGATTCTATACTGGGTGACTCAGGGTCAGACATCTCCCTGTCACCTTCGAGGGACCCAACATGGAATTCAGATGTAGAGGTAGAGTCTACGAGGAGCCAGTCACAGCCATCCCCCCCGGATGATGTGGGAGCCTTCCATGCAATGATGGGAAAAGCTTGTTCCGAGTTCGGCTTGATTCCTGAGGAGCAGAAGAAAGACTGCTTCCTTTTTGACCATATGGGTCAAAGGAGGAAATCGGTATTTGCCATACCAATTCTGGACCACGTGTGGCAGGAAGTTCTCAAGACGATGCGCCATCCTTTTTCGGAGCCAGCTATAAAGGGGCGGATTGAGAAAAAGTTTAAAGCTCCGGAGTCCACTCCAAAATGTCTCACATCACAACCTCTGTCTGACTCGGTGGTGTCGGCGGCAGCGGCTAGGAAGGCCAGGGTACAACTCCACCAGAAAGCGAGGCTAGGAGGCAAGACGCCTTTGGAATAAAGGTGCTCTCGGTCGGTGCGACGACGGTAAGAGCAGCCAATTCCTTAGCAATCGTATCACGATACGATAGAGAAATGTGGCACAAACTAGCCCCTATCCTAGAACACCTGCCAGACGAACACCGGAAAGCAGCCATGTTACTGTTGCGGGAGGGCGAAGAGGCCTCGAACCACGCAATTAATATTGCAGTTGACCTAGCAGAGTCTGGATTCAAACAAATCAACCATGGAGTAGTCCTTCGTCGACAAGCGTGGCTCAAATGTACTACTTTCCGTCCTGAAGTCCAGTACAAAGTCCTTGACATGCCATGTGAAGGGGAACACCTGTTTGGCGAAAAGGTTGACGAAGCGTTGAAGGGGATGAAGGAAGACACGGATACCGCTAGGTCCCTCGGCGCCCTCCAAACGGGTAGAAACTTTCGCTCTTTTCGCCCTTTTAGGGGTGCTTCTGGAAACTCCCGCTTCGGAGCCTCGAGGGACCGGGGATTTAACAGGCCCTCGTACTCTTCACAAGGGTTCAGACGAGCGTCCCAATCGGCACGTAGAGGCAGAGACTATCAAGCTTCCAGGCGGCGAGGCTCGGGTCCCTCGTCGACGAAGAACAAGCAAACCAGCAACCAATGACGGCCTTCGGAACGTCCTGGGGGGACGAGTCTCATCACTTCGACCAATGGAAATGCATCACCACAGATCGATGGGTTCTAGACACGATTCGCATGGGTCATGCGCTACAATTCAAAGACAAGCCTCCACGTCTTCCGCCTGTATTTTCGACCCAGCCCCACCTCCGAATCCTACGACAAGAGGCGGCGCTTATGTTGCGAAAAGGAGCGGTAGAGAGAGTTCCTGTGGCACAGGAAGGACACGGAGTTTATTCCCGGTTCTTCGTTGTCAAGAAGCCAAATGGAAAATGGAGGCCCATTCTCGACCTGAGGGTACTCAACAAATGGCTAAAGAGCCTAAAGTTCAAAATGCTAAAGCTCCAGGAGGTTATCAGGTCGGTGCAACCCATGGATTATCTGTCGTCACTAGACCTTCAAGACGCCTATTTTCACATCCCAATACGCCCACGACACAGGAGATATTTAAGGTTCGTCGTCGGGCGAAAGCATTTTCAGTTCAAGGTCCTCCCGTTCGGTCTCAAGTCCTCCCCCAGGACGTTCACCAAGTGCTTGGCCCCCATAGCGGCCCATTTAAGGAAGGACGGTCACCATGTCTATCCCTATCTAGACGACTGGCTGGTCAGAGGCTCGTCCAGGGAACAAACACGAAAAAGTCTGGGGGCCACAATGTCCCTCTTACAGGAACTGGGCTTCGCGATAAACTTCAGCAAGTCCTCCGTAGAGCCTTCGAGGACCTTGGTCTTCCTAGGAGCGGAGTTTCATACGCACACAAGTCGGGTAAAACCATCCAGCGAAAGAATACAGAAGCTACAAAGCAAGGCATCGGAATGGAGATGCGGTACCAGGGTGTCGGTGCGCAAATACATGTCCTTGCTAGAGACCATGTCATCCTGCATTCCGCTGATAAACAACTGCCGTCTGTTTGAGGCCCTGCCAGGAATATCTAGCGGACCGTTGGGCGCAGAGCCAAGGTCGCTGGTCCGACAGACTGATCATCGACGAACAACTGGTACAAGCACTCCGTTGGTGGAGAGTTTCTACTCATCTAACGAAAGGAATGCCTCTGGTGGAACCGGAGTTCCAGAAGACGGTGGTGACGGATGCATCGCTGAGCGGATGGGGAGCTCATCTGGATACGTTACAGGTACAAGGCCAGTGGTCGTTGCAGGAGTCCTCCCTGCATATCAACCTGCTAGAACTGAGAGCAGTGAGATGGGCTCTGAAATCTTTTCTTCCTCAACTGAGGGACTCGGTGGTGCGTGTCATGACGGACAACACCACTACGATGTTCTACTTGAGGAAACAAGGAGGGACACGTTCCAGGTCCCTATCGACGGAGGCACAGAAAATCTGGCATTGGGCCCTACAACACAACATGCAAATCTTGGCGTTCCACCTACCAGGTGTGAGAAATGTGGAAGCCGGTGCCCTCAGCAGAGAAATGAACGAAGTTCACGAATGGGTGCTGAACGACCAACAACTACAGCAAGTATTCAAGAAATGGGGACATCCTTCCATAGATTTGTTCGCGACGAAGAACAACAGGAAATGCCATCAGTACGCAAGCAGATGGCCTCAGCAGGGCTCACTGGGGGATGCGTTCTCCTTCCCATGGTCGAACAAATTCCTGTACGCATTCCCTCCATTTCCCCTTGTCCGGAGGACGTTGCAATGGATCCTCGGGTACCCATGTCGAGTAATTCTGGTGGCCCCGTACTGGGCCAGACAGGTGTGGTTTTCAGACCTGCTGCACTTAGCTGTGGCGGAACCGATGAGATTCCAGAAGACCCCCGACCTTCTGTCTCGACAGGAGGGTGTAGTTTGGCATCACGACCCGGACAGCCTCAAGTTGACGGCCTGGCTCCTGACTTCGCCGAATTCGGTCGGCTAACGATTCCGGAGGACTGTCGGCGTATCCTGCAAGCGGCAAGAGCACCTTCCACAAACGCCTCATACAAGTACAAATGGAGAAGTTTCTGTCAGTGGTGTGAGGATCAACCAGGGTTGGCCCCGCAATCGATTAAGCCGGAACAGCTCCTGCCATACTTGCTGTTCTTAGCTCAAAAGGGCCTATCGGTATCGTCAATAAAAGTACACCTGGCCGCCATTTCCAGGTTTACTCGTCGACGGCATTCGACACCATTGTTCAGCGACCGCCTGATTAAGCACTTCCTTAAAGGCCTCTTTCGGAGTTTCCCTCCAGAGAAGAAATTTCCACCGGAGTGGAGCCTCAATCTGGTCTTAACGTCTCTTATGAAGCCTCCTTTTGAGCCAATGTCATCATCGTCTCTAAAGTTTTTGTCGTGGAAATTGGCCTTCCTGGTGGCCATCACTTCAGCCCGACGTATTTCGGAAGTTCAGGCTCTAATGGTAGACCCACCGTACTTATGATTTTTCAAGAACAAGGTAGCCCTTGCCACTAACCCACAGTTCATACCGAAAGCTCCTTCGGTGTTCCATAAACACTCCTCTATCGTGTTGCCTACGTTCTTTCCAGAGCCATGCTCGGTAGCGGAGCGCACGTTACACACATTGGATGTAAAAAGGGCTCTCAAGTTTTATCTTCATCGTACGCAACCATTCAGAGAAACAAGACAACTGTTCGTGTCCTATGGTTTGGGTGCTAGAGGAAAAGCCATTTCTAAGCAAGGACTGTCAAGATGGGTGTCATCTACCATTTCGTACTGCCATTCCAGGGCAGGGAAGCCTCTTCTACGACGGCCAAGAGCTCATTCAACTAGAGCAGCAGCATCGTCGACGGCACTGTGGGCCGGAGTCCCTCTGAGGGACATTTGCATGGCGGCTACCTGGGCGGCTACACACACCTTTACCCGCCATTACTGCCTGTCGCAGCAACATGCCGAAGATACCAAGGTGGGACAGGCGGTGCTCCGACACCTATTCCAATAAGGTAAGCCCCGACTAGGGGTGGTATCCTGTGGAATTTATGACTGTATGTGGTTCGTCTTCCTATGTTAACGATTACTAATGTATACATGATCATAGGGAATGGGCCTTGCGAAGAAAGTATATGGGTTTGCATGCACGCCTCCTCTCTTGGGGGTGTACTGCTATGTAATCTATTCTAAGCATGTGAATCCATGAAAGATCCAATGCTGGAGAAGGGAATAGTTTCTTACCTGTAACTGCATTTCTCCAGCATTGGTATCTTTCATGGATTCACATGCGCCCACTTGCCTCCCCCTGAACATGCAAACCGGTTCCCCCACTACTTTGGGGGCCGAAATCTGAGGGAGCGCGGGGGCGGGGCCTGTATTTATATCATGACGTCCTGACGGTGCGGGCACGCATGATACAAAACAAGGTGGATAGGACGCATAAGCGTCGAAAAAGTTTTCCTACGGGAAAGGGTCTATATATAATGTACCGGGGATTCCCAGCCTGACGACGGGGAATATTCTAAGCATGTGAATCCATGAAAGATACCAATGCTGGAGAAATGGAGTTACAGGTAAGAAACTATTCCCTTCTGGCAGACGTGCTCAGCAGAGATTTCCCACTGTCCGTAGAATACAAATGGCGTCTGCATGAAGACTATGGTCTGCAACGTCTTCGCAGAATGGGGCTTCCCAGAGATCAGCCTGCTCCCAACTCAGGAGAACTCCCAATGCCAAGACTACGCCTCCAGGTACCCCCAGAACCGCTCCAAGGGGAACAGACTGTGGATAACATGGTCAGGGAATTTTGTCTACGCCCCTCCCCCGACTCTCCTACTCAACAAGATAGTGCACAAGATGCACCAGGAATCAGTCACCCTGATATTGCTGGCCCCCATGGGCGCCCGCCAACCCTGGTTTGCTCATCTAATGGAAATGTCCCTCTCCCCACCAGTAAAACTACTCTGCCTGTACAACATGTTGTCTCAGGACAGGGAGGCCCTACACCCATGCCCACAAACTCTGAACTTAGCAACCTGGCTCCTGAGGTCATAGTTTAGACACCTTCAGCTCCCTCAGAGAAGCATGATCATACTCGGGGAAGCTAGGACACCTAACACCCGCTATTGCTATTCCAGTAAATGGAAACGCTTTGTCCTCTGGTGTAATACCGAGGGCGTCGATCCCATCGATTGCTCACCCACACACATTGTGCTGTGCCTAACCCATTTGTTAGACGCAGGACTGGTCTTCAATTCCCTAAAGGTTCATCTTGCTGCTCTTTCAGCCTACACCACTTCACAACAGAAAATGTCATGGAGGAAAATACCGGTTATTAAGGCCTTTATGGAAAGGGTTAAGAGAATCAATCACCCCATTTCTCACCCAAATCCTGGATGGGATCTAAATGTGGTTTTAACCAGACTCATGGGATCTCCCTTTGAGCCAATGCATAAAGCAACTCTAAAAGAGCTTACTTACAAGATGGCCTTCTTAGTGGCTATTAATTGTATTAGAAGGGTTAGTGAACTACAGGCCCTTTCTGTTCTAGACCCTTTTGTTACAGTCAACAGGGATAAGGTAGTTCTGCGCACTCATCC
Source organism: Ambystoma mexicanum (assembly GCF_040938575.1). Lineage (NCBI taxonomy): Eukaryota > Metazoa > Chordata > Amphibia > Caudata > Ambystomatidae > Ambystoma > Ambystoma mexicanum. The sequence goes on along the minus strand of NC_090924.1, from coordinate 674,049,223 downwards.
CAGATTTGCGCTTAAATTCTTCTCGAAGTTCCATGTGAACCAATTGATCAAACTGCCCACTTTCTTCCAGAATCCCACTAGCATTGCCGAAAGAAGCCTACATACACTATATGTGCACAGAGCAGTCCTGTTCTACCTGGAAAGAACAAAACCACTGAGGAAAACAAACCAATATTTCGTTTGTGGCAGCTGGCAGAGAAGGCGATCCTGTCTCTAAATCATTTATCTCAAGGTAAATTGTCAAATGCATCACACTATGTTACGCTCTTGCTAAGAGAGAACGGCCCTTCAAGCCTAGACTCTACTCGGGGCACTGGTGCTTCCATAGCATTTATTGCAAATGTTCCCCTGGAGTCCATTTGCAAAGCGGCAACCTGGAGTTCTGTCCACACCTTTACAAAACACGATTTCCTGGACACTCATTCTAGATCTGACTCTCAGGTGGGACAAGCAGTATTAAGACATTATTTCTCTACTGTTCCTTCTCATAACCCACCTCCTTTTACTGCTTGCTAGTCTATCCACAGCATGTGTTTCTAAGCAGATTAACAAGCGTATGAAGACCTGCTTTACTCACCGTAATAGCATTTCTGATGATTATATCTGCTTAGATTCACATGTGCCATCCCTCCCTCCCCGCTCGTAGTGGAAGGAACATAGAAGTCTTACTACTTTCTCTCTTCATGTACTCACTCACAATTTCCTTGGGCTCCCTCGTGGCCGAAAAAATACAATCGGAGGGACCTTGGCGCATGAGGGATTTTGGGTACACTACACGTCACGATAGGGATAGTGTTAAAGACACGCCTATGCCAACGTTCCCTTCGGTCCCCGAAAGACCAGATGCAATACTCTGCGGTTACCACTGGATGTTGCACCATATGCACAGCATGTGAATCTAAGCAGATACAATCATCAGAAATGCTATTACGGTGAGTAATGCATGTCTTCTCATGTCACGGATAGGACAGATGGCCCTTAAAGGGCCAGCCGACGGCAGGGTTTGCAGTACCCGCTAAGCTGCTTTGTGTTCTCCTCACATGTTACTTGTTTCTCAGGTTGGAGGGATAATCTCTGAGCATTGGGACCGGCGAAAGGGGATGAACTCCGACGCCTGGGCCTTGTGGCTCGTCTAGTAGGGGTGCTGTCTACCATTCTTAAGAAAACCACCAAACAGACCACCCCAGCAACAACCGAGACTCCATGAGGAAGCGAGAGCCCCGTTATTGAAGGTTGCAGTAAAAAATGTGCCGCCTGAGCAGAGGATCGGGCTGGTACTCTTGCTTTTTTCTGGTACCCTAGAAAGGAGGACGACTGAATCCCATCCTGGACTTCGGGGCCTTGAGCAAGTTCCTGAGGAAAGACAAGTTCAGGATGGTGACTTTGAGAGAAATTCTCGACGCACTGCAACTTCAGGACTGGTTGGTGTTGCTGGGCCTTCAGGATGCTTATTTTCATGTGCCAATCCATCAGTGGTACGGGGGGTTCCTGAGATTTGTCATCGGGGACACTCATAATAAATTCAAGGTGCTTGCCTTTGTCTTAACCTCAGCTCCCAGGATTTTCACCAAGCTGGTGGCTGTGCTGGCGGTGCACCTCTGGAGATCTGGTGTGCGCGTATTCCCATACCTGGAAACGTGCTCTCTGCTTCACTGTTTGGGTTTCTTAATGAATTTACAGTAGTTTTGCGTAACACCAACACAGAAGCTCCAATACATTGCAGCAGTCCTGGACACTGGGTGGTGAAGGCTTTTCCCCCTGAAGACAGAGTCACCAGTGTCTGCCTCTTGGGCCTCATGGCTTCCTGCCTTTTTCCAGTGCCAGAGGCCAGACTGCAGATCCGATCTCTGCAGTGGCTTTTGAGAAGTTAGTGGTCTCAGTACTTCAACACCATGAAGGACATTCTCAAAGTGATGATGTTGGTGGCCAACAACCTCTTCTGGTGGGCCAACAAAACATGAGGGCAGAGGAAACCTTTTTGGACACTGTGGCCTCCAGGCCAGGTGGTCACAGATCCCTCTCTTAAGAGTTGAGACGCTCAATGTGGGGATCTGCAATTGAGTTGCCTTTGGTCGCAAATGGTATGCCAATGGCATATCAGAAGGCTGGAGTTGCGGGTGATCAGGGATGCACTGCAGCTATGGTTCTGGTTGCTGGCGAACCGTATTTCCGCTTCGGCTGTCCAGAGAACTGGCTGGTGGACATACTGAGCATGTAGAGCACGGTCTCACACGAGTGGGTAGTTTGCCAGGAATTTCTCTGAAAAATCTTCACCCGGTGGGGTTCCCCAACAGTGGATCGGTTTGCCACAAAGACAAACACGAAGTGCAGACTGGAATTCCCACCAAAGGGTGGACTAGGCGAGGTGTTCCTGGTGGTGTAGGTTTTAGACCTGCACTTTTAATTTCCTCTGAAACCAGTCATCCTGTGATTTCAATTCGACACCATGATCTTGATCGTCCCAGACCGGGTGAGAACATGGTTCTCTACTCCTAGGCTTGACTATCTGCAAACCTGTCCGGTTGCCAGAGTGACTGGACATCGTATCCCAGTCGGAACGTTGGGTGCTCCACATGAATCCAGAATACCTCAACCTGCATGTGTTTCTGGTTAGAGGATGAGGCATGATGATAGTTATGAACTCTCCGAAGTGGTCCTTGAGGTGCTGCTCACTGCACACAGACCTTCTAAGAGATCATTTTATGTGTGCAGGTAGAGAAGATTTGAAGTTTTGTGTAGGAACAGCAGGATAGACCTGATCCCTTGTTCCAGCACTACATTGATGGAGTTCATTTTAGTCACTGGCCTCATTAGGCCTCCAGATAAGCACAGTCCAGTGCTTTGTGAATAGGTTACTACCTACACTTGGTTCCAGACTGGGACCTTCTTTTGAAATTAACCTTACCGTTGAAATTAACCTTAACCTGTCCCTTCCCTCCATACTTCATGGGCGTCCCTCGCGAGGGACGGGAGACAGAACCTTTTTTGCCAGAAAAAAACCTTCCCGTTTAAATTTAGAGATGCGCGAGGGTGCAGCCCTGGGAGCATGCACAGCCCTGACTCTGCCCTCTGGCGCCACACCTCAGTCTTCTTTTCCACTTCGGGAAGGGGTTGAATTCACCTGCGCTCCTCGGTTTGGCTTCCATGCGCGGATACTTCTTCTCTTCTTTCTTTTTTGTCTTTTTATCATTCAGGTACTCGGTCCTCAGGTGTCACGCTCCTCCCTGACCAAAGACCCCCATGCCCTCTGCCTACAGTGCTTTGGCCCCGACCACAGCTGGCAAGCTTGTACCGTGTGTGACGCACTTTCCTCGAGGTCTCTGAAGAACAGACTGGCCAGGTGGGGGAGGAGCTCTTCCATAGATCGCCTCTGGAGGACCTAAAGGACTTCGATCTAAGCCCAAGGTAGGGCCGCTCTTTTCCAGTGTACCCCGCAAGGGAGACTCCTTCCCAAGGACTCGCCCGCGAGGGAGGGACCGCCTTGGTCCTGGCACCAGCACAAGTACCAAGGCTGAAACAGCTACCGGCCGCCAGGCCGAGTGGTCAGTAGATCCTCCCGGTGAGTGGTGAGGGACCGTAAGGTTTTTACCAGGTCGTCACCTGTGGGGGCTACGTCCTAGTACCGGCATCATGTCCGAGGGGGCGCCTTTACTCTGTTCTACCGGCAGATCTGCTGAGGGCGAAACGCCTACCAGGCCTAGGCCTGAGGAACAAGGTAGGCCCCTTGATCCACACTCTAGATTCCTGCAAAGGGCACGGCCCAGTGAGCCGAGCAACATGACGCAAGCACGTGGGAAGGCAGCTCGACAAAATGGCTGCCGCTCCAGAAAATCCAGACATTCAGCCAACGCCCCTGCAGTGAAGGCAGGTGGAGAACCCTGTGTCGAGGTGGGACTGGTATCAACCAGGTATGTGGCCTACAGCTTACCCTTCCTTCGCACAAGGCAGGTTCCCGCTGCGTCCATATGGGCAGGGCATGCAACAGCTCCAGCAGCTGCCCACTACCCCGTCGGTACCCCCTACCACCAAACCTGCCTGCGAGGACAGGTTCTTTGAATAGTTCCTCAGGCTCATGAAGTTCCTCAGATGGGGGTCATCGTCTGGGACGCCATCATGGACTTGCTCCCTCCACTGGCTCTGGCGCGGCAGGCCGCAGTACAGACTGCTCAGGTCCCTGTTCATCCTCAGCAGCCGGCTGCGGCCCCTACCCTGATTGGGCAGGCGGTTCCTTACCAGCCCCTGCTGCAGCCTCTGGCTCCAGTCCCCGCACCTCAGCCCGCAGCTTCTAGCACCAAGGCGTACAGGAAGAAGCTGTATTCCAACGCTTCCTTGCACCTGTGTCAAGCCAATGTGGATGCCTTGCTGGCAGTCGTTAACCAGAGGCTCTGGCGGGAATTTGCAGATGTCCTCCCAGAGCTTCTGGCGCAAAGCCAATCACGATTCAAGGCGGGATTGGCAGAGGCCAAGATTGTGGTTGAGGACATCATGGAGTCCTCCGTGTCCCACATTGACACCTCTCATGTCCGTGGCAATATAGATGGCACGGCCAGAAGAACAGCCTGGCTCTGTGCTACGAAATTCAACCTGGCTGTCCAGGAACGCATTCTAGAGCTTGAGTTCGAAGTGGGTGACCTCTTCCACTCCACAACGGACGAGGAGCTGGATAAAAAGAAAAAACGCTCTCAAACAACCAAGTCTTCATCCATCCTTACAAAGACCACACCCAAACCGTACACCTAGTCACAGCAGTGCTCTGAGAACGGGTGTACATACAGAGGGTTCTGCGGCTTCCCAGAGCAGAGGTCCAGGCAGCCTGACCGTTCGATGTCCCAGCATCGGCACAAACAATAAGAGGGGTGGGGGCGAGAGTAAGGGCTTTTTCCAATACCCCTCCTTTGCAACAGCCTCAGAGGGAAAGAAGGCATGACACACACCCCTTCGGGTCCACGTGTCTCCAGTGGAGGGGGTGGGGGTGCAGTCTTGCTCTTCACTCACATTTCTGGCGGCAGAATTTTGCAGACCCCTAGATCCTCTCTGTAGTATACACGGCGTACCGCCTCCCTATCCCAGCCTCTCCTCCCCTCCACAGGTTGTAATAGCAACTCTTTTGGCAGAGATCCGGTAATTTGTCGAGAGCCAGGCAGTGGACGAAGTGGGCTTTTACTCTAGGATTTTCCCCATTCAGAAGAAAAACCAGACAGGCCTAAGAGTTGTGCTGGCCCTTTCCACCTTCAACCTCTCCCTACCTCTACAAAAATTCAAGATGGTTACGCCAGCTTTGATAGCAGAGAAATTGTGCAGGGGAGACTGGGTGTGCTCCCTGGATCTGAAGGACGCGTACCTACACGTACCGATCTGGCAGCCGCATCATTCCCTTCTACGATTCAGGATGGGGCTGCCATTTCCAAAACAAGGTGCTTCCTTTCAGCCTCAACTCGGCCCCCAGGGTCTTCACCAGGCTGCTGAACTCTGTGGTGGCTCTCCTCAGGTCGCAGGGCCACCACGTCTACCCGTACCTCGACGACTGGCTCGTCAGGGCTACATCTCCGGAATCAGTGCACCATAATGCCCACGCTCCTATCAACACACTGCACGAGCTGGGTTTTTCACTCCACCTCAAGAAGTCACAGCTGCAGCCCACGCAGAGACTGACCTTCTTGGGCCTCATTTAGGACACGTTGTTAGGGAGAATTCGCATTTATGGTTAATTTCCCTTACCTATTGAGTCCCTCAGCAGCTTTGCTGAATTTCTGGGGTTTCTTTTTTCCACCTGGTAAGAGTGAACCTTTTTCCCACTCTTACATGTGTTTTGCCATGTGTATTTCTACTTTTTGTGTGATCTTGGGCTCTTGAGCCACACCACTCCATGAGCCCAACTTTTTGTGTGTTACACAGCACCTTCAGTGCAGTGACACAGGGTTGTCTCTGAGACTTCCCACTGACTCCATTCTTCTGGGGCCGACTACTGTCCCCAGAAACAGGTACAGTTGCCCTTTACTTTATGTAGTCACTTAAACTACAGACCCAGTACACCCCATTTTACATGGATTATTAGAAAGGGTTAACGTTGACCCCTTTTTTGTCTGTACCTCCTGGAGCCTTGTTTCGCTCCCTTAACACTAAGACTTGGCTGGTGGCAGTGGTATCTACCCTAACTTTTCTACCGCGATTATAGTATATAAACGTGGTACTGTTTTAGGCTTTTGTATTAGCCTCGAACATAAACCCGCTTGACCAAACACATTTTATTTTGGCTCCAGTCTGGTTTAGTCGCCATTTCTTTTTGTTAACATCCTATTTGTGTTTTACTTTTCACGGCAAACCAGGTTTGCCTTCTTTGTTCGCCGGCCTTTGCCGGGCTTCTGCGAAGAAGCCCTCCTTTGGCCTCTGGGTGTCTAGGTGGGCTGAATGTGAGGGAGGGGTTTAGTAACCCCATGCACAGGGTTGCCTTGGAGACCCAAGTCGCACTTTGTGTCCATTGGCTGAGGTGGTTGTCGGGGCTGGACAAACCCCCCTGCTGTGTGATTGACAGCCAGGCTGTGTGAATGGGGGGATTTTGGCATAAAAGGCAGGACTCTTGGGCTGGAAGTCGGAGTCACCACTGGAACGGCAAGAACCGAAGAGAAGCGGGAAAGAAGACTGCTGCTGCAACTCCCGAATCCCGGTGAAGCCCTGCTGCAGTCCTGAGCTATCTACCGTTGAACGACGGAGAAGTTCCAGTCCAGAGTCTTCTTCCCTTGAGCCTGGTGGGCTAATCTTCTACAGCCAGAGAATCCTCTTCTGGGTCAAAATCGCTGCACGAAGCTGTAGTGGTCCGGATAGCCATCAGAACAGCGCTCTACTGTTTTAAAGGTGCGCACCTTTTATTCACCGTTGCTTTGCTGCTGCTGGACTCATCCCTGGGTAGTGCAGATCGCTCCAGACGTCGTCCTTCTTGTCCCCATGACTGAAGTTCCAGGAACCGCGAGCCATAGCACCAGCTTTCTTCATTCAAATAAGTTGGTGTCCATTTGGTCATTCTCTCCGTCCAACCCGGAGTGAACCCTGTTCCTTGCCAAAGGCTTGTTCTTTCTTCCTTCCTTCTTATAACTTTTGCTTCCCTTTGACAAGATCCAGTACTCCTAGCAACGTTAATCTCAAACTGTTCTAATCGTGTGATCCTCGAAAACAGAGCCCTGCTCCCTTTGACATTAGCACAGGCCTATTGACTTTTATCTGTCTCTTAGAACTTGTTCTCTGATTCTAGTGCCTTGACAAAAGTATTGCCTATGATTTTTATCCACTATTCCTGGTTTTAATTCAATGTGCTGAATGTGTTTGACTACGGTTACAATTCTTCCCGCGGGTACACTTTTCTTTTGTAAGACCGCACTGTCATTACTGTCAAAAAGTGAAAGCTTCTTAAACACCCTCTAACGTTTCTTGTTTTGCAACACCGGTCTGTCAAATCCTAATCTACTTACCTTGAATTGACCAGAACCAAAGGAATTGGTGGTGCGTAGTATATTTAAATTGTGGTTTTGCTTAATAGAAGTGGAGTGTTTTGTGAAGAGATGGTTTAAAAATAAATGTACTTATATTTTTTAACCAGAAACCTTGAGTCAGTGTTTGAGTCACACAGTAATTGTAGTCCTTTGTGTAATCCCCGTTACTGCTCATTTGCGCTTGAGATAAGTCTGGCTGCTTAGCCATCGCTACCACTTTACTGCGTATTAAAGGCTTGTACTAAAGGTGAAATTGTAATACCACTCATAGTCTTAATTGTCTGTAGTGTTCCCTAGGGGTACTGCAGAGGATTCTGGCTAACACGTGCGCCGAGAAAGTTTTTCCCTCGGAGGACAAGATCACAGCCATCAAGAGGGCCACAGCACACTTCATCAGCAGAGAAGTGACCTCGGCTTGGTGGTACCAACACCTACTGTGTCTCATGGCAGCAGTCCTCTTGGCCGTCCTCCACACGAGACTCACGATGAGGAGGATACAGCTGCACGTTGCAGCATCCTGGAACCAGGAACGGGGCCATCAAAGATGATCAACATTCCTCTGTCGCTTCACCCGGGCCTCACATGCTGGTCCAGGGACTGCAACCTGCGGACAGGCAAGCCTTTCCGGGGACCTACACCACAGGTCGTCATCACAATTGACTCCTCTCTCAAAGGCTGGGGGCGGCCACCCTGGACAACCACTAAGTCTATGTCACCTGGACCCGATGGGAGTACCACATCAATTGGTTGGAATTGGGGGCCATCTGGATGGGGCTCGGGGCCTTCCTTTCAGTTATCGAGGGGAAGGTCGTCCTCATTCAGACGGACAACTTGACCAGCATGTTCTACATAGACACGCAGAAAGATACCAGAAACGCCCCCCACCACCCCATGATGTGCAGGCTGGCAGTCAGCATGCGGGAGAGGGCCCTGGAGAACATCTACCTCAGGGCGGGCCACCTGCCTGGGGATTCCAACCTAGAGGCAGACAGGCTCAGCAGACTGGGAGCAGGCAATTATGAGTGGCAATTGAATGACCTAGTGCTGCAGGAGGTCTTTCACTAATGGTGTCACCCTCAGGTGGACCTCTTTACCTCCCGGGGCAACAAGAAGTGCCAACTGTTCACCTCCTGGCAAGGTCAGGGCCCTGGCTTCCTGGGCAATGCATTTCAGATCAGATGGGACGGAATGACAGCATACACCTTTCCGTCCCACTCCCCTGATTCACAGGTGAAATGCAAGATCAAGGAGTCTCGCTTCCTCGGCATCATCGTAATAGCTCCATGGTGGCCATCCAGGCTATGGTTTTCGTAGCTACTCAGCCTCTCTGAGAGGCCTCCCATTCGTCTGCCGACGGTGCTTCGGGGGGGGGGGAGGCAGGGTCATCCACCCCGCACCAGAGAAATTAGTCCTCACAGCATGGTTCCTGAACAGGTCACGCTAGGACATCTCCGCCTCTCTCAGGCTAATCTAGAGATCATACAGGGTGCCAGGAGCAAATCTACCGGGGCCCAGTATAAAAGCAAGTGGACCAGGTTCTGTCACTGGACAGACTCTAAGGACACTCACCCTCTGACATGTTCCCTGGGCGACGTGATCTCTTTTTCGGCACGTCGCCCATTCAGGCGTGAAGGTGGATACTTGCTGCACCTAACTCTGAGGAGAGATTTTCCTCTTCCAACCCATTTTTCAAGAGACATTTGACGAGTCTCGCCAGGCTGTACCCGCCCATCAAGAGGTCGCATCCCGTGTGGGACCTCAACAGCGTCTTGGGTGCCCTGGCGCACAAACTATTCGAACCAATGGCATCCGCGGACATCAGGCTGGTCACCATTAGGACAGCCTTGTTGTTCGGTGTTTGGCGAAGTTTGTATGCAGTACCCTATGGGACCACTACACACAACTATGACTACAGGTTTAAGCAAAACCAACCTTTGGTATAAGTCTGTACCACACAGTTTTTGGTAGTGAGCTGAGCAGCTAGGCTTATCTCGAGGGAAGGTGAGCTTGTAATGAGGTTACACAGAGGTCTACAATCACAAGTATTCAAATACTTATACTCAAGGTTTCTTGGTAAAACACGTATTAATCTATTACACAGTCAGTTAGAAAACATTCACTAAAAGGAGGCAATCAACACCACACAAAAATATACTACAGTACTTCACACTATCAGGTTCTGAAGCATTTAAACTACTTTGAAGGAGGAGCACAATGGCATTTAGATCATTTGAAGTAGGAGCAAAAAGGCATAAGTTAATGAAACTAATAATAGTTACTCTTAAACAGTGCAAATAGTTTGAGTTCACCAGAGGAGTTGTTCCAATGCAATAGATAGGCCAAGGTCAATGGGCTAGAGTCTTGTATAAGTAAAAACAGTTCTGGTATTGAAACGGTGAAGTCTTTGCCACGATTCTCAGAAGTAGTTCATAGAAGAAAGCTTTATATGTCGGGTCACTAGCTAATTAGGCCTGCAAGTTGCCAAGTTTCACGCGCTTTCGCAGTGAGAGGTAAGGTCCCTCGGTCAGGTTTTCACAGTACCTTAGATTGAAGAAAAAGATGCAGCTGAGGACTTCTGTTCCTGGCAGTTCCTGCAGATCTCGCTGTTTCTGAGCATCAGTCCAGGGAACAAGAGGGAGGACGTTTGGGGGGGGGGGGTGCTCATCACTGCACGGGAACTGGTCACAAAGCTGAGAAACTGGCAAATCTTCGATTCCGGTAGCTGTCGTCAAGCACACAAACTGGTGTCCTTCTACCTGGCTATTCGGTTTCCTGCAGCACCCTGAGGAAAATGCAACCAGCTCTGAGAATGGTATCCAGGTGGCTTTGTGTTGAGTTGATTGGTTCCACCAACTCAAATGGAGAAGTCGTCCTTCAAGGGCTTCTCTGTCAAGATGAACTTGGAAATTCAGACCTGCAGCAGGGCTTCACTGGGCAAACCAACGGTCCAGGAGTTGAAGCAGCCGTCCTCTTCCAGCTCGTCTTCGGTTCTTTCGTTCCAGTAGTCGACTCTGCCTTCCAAGCCAAGAGACAAGCCTTTTTTCCAGTTTACTCCCATTCATTCCAGCCTAGCTGCCACTCACCCAGCAGGGTGGATGGGCTTGCCGGACAGTCAGCCAGCCAATCACGCCAGAGTGCATTTAGGTCTCCTAGGAGACTAAGCACAGGGAGTTTCAGGCACCTCCCTCACTTCCTGCCCACCACGGACACTCGGGCACCAGAAGCGGTCTTCAGTTCTGAGGCCCGCCAAAGGCGTAGGAACAAAGGGACCAAACCTTTTTTGGCATGCAGAGACAAACTCTAGATCGACATTTCCAAAAAGAAATGGCGAAAAAAGATGACCGGGACCCTTTTAAACAACGGAGGTTCAGACGGCATCTTGAAAAACATGGCTGCCGTAATTTAAAGCTACCGGTGTTCGCGGTCGGGAAAAATCATGGTAGTTTGCTGTAAAACCACTGCCACCATCCATTTCGAGAGGAAAGGGTAGCATGGGACTGCTACATGATTTTCTAGACCTAGGGGATACTAGGTAACCCCTCCAGCACACTATTGTAAGATACAGTGTGCTGGGTCTAGGAATTTCAAAAGACTAGTAAAGTCAATTTAACTTTACTTTCTCTGGGAAACAGTAGTTTATCTCAGAGAAGGTATTTAAACCCTGCGTCACTGCACTAAGGGTGCTGTGTGACACACATGTAAAGATGATGGCTATGGAGTTGTCTAAAACTCCATAATCAAAAAACACAAGAGTAAAACACATTTAAAATGAATGAGAGTGGGGAAAAGAAAGGGTCAGACTCTCTCCAGGTAATAAAATCAAGTCCTCAAAATCCATCAAAGTTGCTACGGGTCTCTAAGGTGAAGGGAATTGGCACATTTATGAGAATTCTCCCCTACAGTTGGCCTAACCTCGGCTTGCAGAATCGGCGAAATCAAGGCGCTGGTCGCCCTCAGAGCCATGCACTACGTTTAACAAGGACAAGGTAGTGTTAGGGACGCACCCACCATTCCTACCTAAGGTACCGTCCGCATTCCATCTGAACGAAGAAATCTTGTTGCTCATGTTTTTTGCTGAGCCCAAAGACGAGGCACAGAGTTCTGCACTGCCTGGATGTCGGGCGTGCTCTGAAATTCTACCTGGACCAAGGACTTGGGCAAGTCGGACGCTCTTTTTGTCACCTTGGGAGGATGAAAACCGGAGTATCAGGCCTCCATAGCCTTTTGGATGGTTTCGGCCATCAAAGAAGCCTATGAGGGACAGCACAACCCACTGCCGGCCAACATGCGCGCCCACGAGGTCAGACCCAAGGCACCGTCCATCGCTTTCCAGCGGCATGTCCCCTGGCAAGTCATAAGCAGGGCGGCCACAGGCGCCTCCACTTCAGCTTTCTGCAAGCACTTCTGTTTGAATGCCGGCTCTAGAGCAGGTGCAGCTTTTGGACAGGCAGTTCTTAGAAACCTGTTTGCCTAAGGAGGGTCACCTCCCCACCCTGGGACTACACTCCGTTATCGTCCATACATTATGGAGGAAAGGGGACGAGACGTAAGATTAATTATAAGTTACTCCCTGTAGTGACTAACCTACTCTTAGTCCTTAGTCCCTTTTCCTCCATACGTCCCACCAACCTCCCCCCCTAATAAAACTGGTGTCATTAGGCAATGTTAAATCTATTGTCGACGCCTCTTTGGGAACTGAGGTGTGGCGCCGGACAGTGGAGTCAAGGCCGTGCATGCTCCCAGGGCGGCACACCCAGGTGCCTCTAAATTTAGAGGGGAAGAAGGTTTTGTCTGGTGAAAAGGGTTCTGCCTCCCGTCCCTTGCGAGGGGCGCCCATGCAGTATGGAGGAAAGGACTCTGTGTCCCAGAGCATTTATTTGCCAGTGTTCTATCCTCCTCTGCATCCCTCTAAGTACGAGTAAGGGCTGCTCAGGCTGGACCCTAAGAGCGAACTCAGTTTCTGCAAAGCTAGGATGGCAGAATTCTGATGTAATGAGTGGCTCTTTGTAGGTTTCTGTGTCCAAGAAGGATTTGGCTGTGTCCAAACAATCTTTGCTGGATAATTCTCTGCATTGCAGTGTTATCAGAAAGCAGGTTAGGATATGTCACTAGGTATCTGGGCACATTCTACCTGGATGTGACGGCATCATCTGCCTTGCAAAGGGGTGTTACGGTGAAGGAAATATGTCTTGCAGCGACGTCATCACTCCACACGTTCAGAGCATTTCTGCTTAGATGTGGCACATGATTTGGACGCTCGATTCGGCAGAGTAGTGTTGCAGAGCTTCAATGTCTAAGGGCTTTCATACCTCCTCTGGAATCTGTACTACTTAGGAAGACTTATCTGATGAGGAATATGCGGGAGAATAAAATTAATTTAAAGAAAAACGAATTGCTGGTAAAGTCCTTTCTATGGATTTTTCTCCCACCGATTCATAATTACCCTCCCATCCTGCCCCGTTATGAAAGTGGTCTGCTGCCATTATCTAGTTCTCTTCTAATGGGACGAGGTTATGACGACTAGTTGTTATGCACAATGTGTTGCCACATTGTGGGTACCGTCAGTCATGTACTACAATTATGGTTCTGTTCCTCAGAAAAAGGTTTTGTTTCTGGCTGTCTTTTTAAGCCGAATCCTATTGATTCTTCATCTGTGGCTGCTGAGCTGTGTGGTGGGCAGGGGATATGGTGAGGAACCGAGGTACCGGGCATAGTGACAGAATATTATACTGACCAGTCACGGCCAGAATCGAGGAGTGGCACGGTCTAATCAGGAGCAGCTGATGTTGATTTGTATTAGGCCATGTCAAGAGTTTCTGAGCATCTGACGCTACGTTATCTATCTGATGAGGAATCTGCAGGAGAAGAATTAATGGAAAGAACATAACAGGTAAGTAATTGCACCATTTCCATCTGACAAAGCCACACTAGCAGCCCTACATGACTCCACCTTCATTCACTCTCTTCCGGCTGCAGAGTCGAAGCCGTCTCACAAAATCTACTCTTCTGCCTCACAAATCTCCAATGCCACCTCCTCCCCTTTCTCTTTTTAATTCACCATCTCTACTATTTCTATGCCTCACTCGGTTCACATCATCTATCGCCCTCCTGTTACCACTGGGCCTTTCTTTGACAAACTTGGGCTACTTTAATTTTCTTTCAGGAAAGACAAATTCAAGATAAATTCAAGATAACTCTAGCAGATCCTCCAGTCCCTAGAATGCAGGATTAGTTTGTGTCACTCACCCTGCAGGATGCTTACTTCTATGTGGCGAAACACCAAAAGCACAGGAAGTGCCTGAGGTTCTTCATAGCAACACTCACTTCCAGTGTCGAGTTCTACCTTTCGGGCTCACCTCCGCCTGAGGGTCTTGAACAAGCTGTTGGCGGTAGTGGAAGCCAGTCTCAGAAAAGGCGGATTAGGGGGATTTCACGTCTTTATATACCTGGAAGATTGATTAATCAGGACACGGTCCCATGATGGCTGTGGATCTCAGTCACAACTGCCACCTCATCAGATATCCTTTCCAGCGTCAGCTGCTGGGACAACTTTTCAACAACGGGCATAGTGCACCTCGACTTGGCGGTCGATCCGTCTTGCCTCGTTCGTCTGATCCGGATGCGACGTCAGTCATTGTACATGTACTGTATCACTAAGCCCCTTGAGCTCAGTTCCTTTTTCCCACACGCTCATTGTGCTGCTCGAGGAACACGCTACGTTTTCGTAATTCTTGTTCGACACAAGTTCGAGCCATGTCTGTGCCCAAGGCATCCGGGTTCAAGTACTGCAGCTCCAAAATGTCCTTAACGGACCCGCATGTCATCTACGCCTGGTGCCTCTGTGCCGGTCACGGCACAGAGGGCTGTGATTTGTGCAGAAAAATGAACCCGAAATCGCTTGGGGCAAAGCTTGCGTTAGGCCAAAGTCCTTCAAAATCTCTGGCACAGTCCACTGTTTGATCGTCAGAAGGGGAGACAGAGGGGCAGACTCATGAGAAGGAAGACGGACATCGAAAAAAAGACCAAAAAGAAATCGCATTCCCATAGCCACTCCTTTTCTTCCTCCACCAAGAAGCTATGCCACTGGCACAGGTTCTATTCTTCGGACGACCCTGGTAAGTCGTTGGCAGATTTCCATTTCATGTGTAATTTTTCCTCCAGTTTTTTCCCCCCCAACATTTTGCTGATTTCTTTACACCATAGTCTGACTTTACCCGGGGAGCCTAGCGTTCTGCTGCACTCCTCTGGGCTTTTCGCTCACTTTTTATGGGGAAACTGACATGCCCTTAGGACACTTAGTACTGGGAGACTTTGTTTCCCTTAGTCCTTTCCAATGTTGCAACTTTTCTGCAACAAGTTTACAATTTACCTTCCAGTAAACTTGGGTCTATTAGTCATTTCCAAAATACCCTAGTTCTCCAGCATGGGGTCTGGCATGGATTCACATGCTCATGAATATTCCCCGTCGTCAGGCTGGGAATCCTCGGTAAAGAAAAAATCAGTATCAGTTTCGTTTCTGTCTTTCGTAGTAGTAACCAATCACTGATCTCTGCGTCATACTGACCACAGCCAATGACTGTCCTCTACCTAAGCCCCGCCTCTGGCAGCCATCTTCAGATTTTTACCGCACGTTCAAGTGTTGGGATCCTCGTGCTATTGCTCTCGAGCGTTGGTGCTTTTTTCACGTTTTTTCTCAGAAAAATTTCTCTTTTTTTCGGTCAAAAGAGCCTCAAGCTCCACCGTTTCTTCATCCGATTAACGGGGACCCGTGTCTGATTCGTCTACGCCCCTCAAGGGTGAAGATTTCGTTGAGCCACGCTTTTGGAGGACTCCAGAAGTTTCTCAGGCCCATCTCGGACATGGCCCAGGAGAAGGGAAGCTCGACGCCCGGAAAGCTGTTCAGGGTCTGCCCTGGATGCCAGCTTCAGAATGTCTTTAAGGAGGAGGAACACTCCCTTTGCCTTTACTGCCTACATGAGGACAAGACACACGTGGAGAAGGACTGTGCGTTTTGCTGCAATATGTCGGAGCGGACCATGAAGGACCACCATCAACGTCTCACCAACTGGCTGAAAGGAAAGAGCCCGTCAGGCAAGAAGAAGTCGTCTGAGCGGTCTTCTAAGACCTTTGAGGGCGCCCCAGCGACGGGGGTCCAACAGAAGGCCATGCACCGCGAGTCCGCTGGCACCGGGAGCGCCAAACTCTACGTCGGGCTCTACGGGCGCCAGGCAGGGCGCATCCTCCCCGGCGCCATCAACCACGAGCCAACGCTCTGGCTCGGGTAAGAGGAAGGCCGAGCACCCGGCGAAGCTCCTGGAGACCCCGGTCGAGCTCGAAGGCCCCATCGGAGGGGGAGCGAGGCGGTGACCCTCCCCCCAAGGAGAAGGCGGTGAGCGCACCTAAGGTGGTGAAAGCCTTAATCCACCCGGCCAAGGCCTCTATCGAGACAGTCGCGGCGGCCCTGGCTCAGCCTGTGGAGGCTACACCAGTGGTGGCTACCTCGGGGCCCAGAGTCTCCCTGCCACCGCGGAGGGAGTCCTCTTTCATGCCCATCGACAGGACCCCCGTGAAACCTCCGACGGAGAAGAAAAAGGGGGGCAGGAGGTCGTCGTGGATTCGGCCTCAACCTCTGAGGAGGAGCTGATCCAAGTCTTAAACCACGGCGTTGGCGTGGAAGAAGACCAGCCCGTCGGGAGGGACCCCGACGTAGGAGACGAAGAGAACGTCGAGGGTGCCGACAGGGCTCCTGACCGCCCATCGGACTCCCCTCAACCAGTGCCGCAAGACAACTCGGCTGCCATTTTGTTGGCTATACAGTCCTTATGCTCGGAGATAAGGACGAGACTGCCGTTACCACCAACGGAGGAACCGCTCCCGACGGGGGACCCGGAGCCAGGCCCTTCTGGGAGCCCTCCCCCTAAGAGAAGGATTCATCCTCCACCTCCTTTTCAGCCATCGCGCCCTGTTCAGCCCTCCTCCCCGTCCACGACACGTGGGGATGATACGGGGACTGACACGGCCGCGACTGGTACAGACAACGAGGTTTACGAGGATCTCCCGTCGTCACCTCCCACCCGGGCTTCCCCGCCCGACGAGATTGGATCGTTTCACTCCATGATTGCCAGGGCATCCAAGCTTTTCCAGCTCTGCCCAGAAGAGAAGAAGGAAGGTTTCCTTTATCAACAGCGTGAGACCAGGAGGAAGACGGTCCTCGCTGTACCTCTACTAGACGATATTTGGGATGAGGGCCTCGCCCTCCTCAAGAACCCATCCACGACGCCTGCTAGAAGGGATCGGTACGAGAAGAAGAACCGGGTCCCGGACGCGGCCCCCTTGTGCCTTCGGGCACAGCCGACCCCGGACTCGGTCGTCTCCGCGGCAGCCAGGAAGAAAGCGGGGGGCGCGGCCTCTACGTCGACCTCCCCGCCGGATGGCGAGGGAAAGAAATTAGACACGATGGAACGCAGAGTCATCTCGTCGGCAGCGACGACGATTAAGGGGGCCAACGCCTTGGCTATCGTAGCCCGCTACGACAGAGTTGTGGTACAAACTGGCCCCCCTGCTGGACTTCCTACCAGACAAGAGGGCGGAAGCCCTAGAGATCTTACAGGATGGAGAGGTGGCATCGGACCAGGACATTACGGTTGCGACGGACATCGCTGACACTGGATTTCGCCAGTTGGGCAACGGCGTGTGCCTTAGGCGGCGTGGATGGCTCAAGGCTACTGACTTCCGTCAGGACGTGCAGAACAGAGTCTTGGACATGCCGTTCGACGGAAACAACCTGTTTGGGAAAACAGTGGACGATTCCCTTCAAGCCATCAAGGCGGACACGGAGACAGCCCGGGCTCTTGGGGTTCTCCAGCAACGGCGGCCGCCCTTTCGGAGCGGCGGAGGCAAACAGGGTGCCTCCAAAGGTTCCAGCGGCGGATATTCCACCTACCGTCAAGCGGCCCGTTCGTCATCACAGGAAGCTTACAGGGGACGAGGCAAGTCAGGCGGACCCCGCCGTCGTCGCCAAGGAGGACAAGGCGGCAAAGCCTCGTCGAAGCAGGATTGAACCGGCCGTGGGGTCGGGCCCCCACCGAAGCACCCCAGTGGGAGGCCGGCTGGCGAGCTTCGTCAGCGTGTGGGAGTCCATCTCCACCGACCGTTGGATGCTGGACGCCCTAGCTCAGGGTCACGCGCTCGAGTTTCTAAAGAGGTGCCCGCACGTTGCCCCTGTGGCCAGGAAAGAACATCACGTCCCTCAACTTCTCTTGGAGGTAAAGGCGATGCTCAAGAAGGGCGCCATCGAGCTCGTCCCAAAGAGGCTTCGGGGCTCCGGAGTCTACTCAAGATAGTTCCTCGTGAAGAAGAAGACTGGAGGATGGCGTCCCATCCTGGACCTACGATGACTGAACAAATTCATCAAGGCACAGAAGTTCCGGATGGTCACCCTCCAACACGTCCTGGGTCAACTGGAGGAGGGCGATTTGCTGTCGTCGTTGGATTTGGAGGATGCCTACTTCCATATTCCCATCCTAAAGGGACACCGAAGGTTTCTCAGGTTCGTGGTCCAAGGGCGTCACTACCAGTTCAAAGCCCTTCCCTTCGGATTGAGGTCGGCACCCAGGGTGTTCACCAAGTGCCTCGCACCGGTGGCGGCGCAGCTGCGCCGAGAGGGGATCCACGTCTACCCCTACCTGGACGACTGGCTCATCCGAGCAAAGACGAAGGAGCTCGCCGTGGAGCACACGGCAAGGACCATCCAACTACTCACGGACCTGGGATTCTCCAAAAACTACGCCAAGTCCCACCTGGTGCCCGCGCAAGACGCACTGTTTCTGGGAGCGAAGCTCGACACAGTGTCGCTTCTGGCCTCTCCGTCGGAGGAAAGGACGATGGCCATCTTGGGCAAGGTGCAGCGGATGCTGGCTGCGGACGCGGCCAGGGTGAGGTCCATCAAGTCCCCCCTCGGAATGATGTCTTCTTGCATTTATCTCATCCGCCTGTGCAGGCTCCGGATGCGCCCGTTGCAGGAGTTCCTGGACGCGCGTTGGATCCAGACGACGGGCAGCTTCGAGGAGAGGATCACACTCGATGAGAGTTTCCGACAAGCGATCCGGTGGTGGGGCACCCGCGCGCATCTGACGGCGGGCATGGACTTCCAGGCCACCAGGAGACAGTGACCACGGATGCCTCCCTGGAAGGGTGGGGAGCGCACACCGAAAATCTGCACGCGAGAGGCCTTTGGCTTCCGACAGAGAAGTCCCTCCATATCAACGTCCTGGAGCTCTGTGCAGTGTTTTGGGCCCTCAGGTCCTTTCTTCCGTCCCTCAAGGGCAAGGTGGTGAGGATCTTCACCGACAACACCACCACCATGTTCTACATCAGGAAGCAGGGCGGTACCAGATCCCCAGCCCTGTCCAATAAGGCGCAGGATCTGTGGCATTGGGCCGTCGCCCAAGGGATGTTTCTGGTGCCGTTTCATCTGGCAGGGATAAAAAAAACACCATCGCCAGAGAGCTGCGCTTGTGCCACGAGTGGGAACTACGACAGGATCTAGTGAACCGCCTCTTCCGACGGTGGGGCACACCCCAGATCGATCTGTTCGCGACGGCGACGAACTCCAAGTGCCAGAGGTTCGCCAGCAGGTTTCCCCAGCCGAGGAGCATGGGCGATGCTTTCTCGTTCCCCTGGGAGGGCCTGTTTCTATACGCGTTCCCTCCATTGCCATTGCTGATCCGGCTCATCAACCAGCTCAAGAGGTCACGGTGCAGGATGATCCTCTTCGCAACTGCGTGGCCGAGGCAGATATGGTTCCCGGACCTTCTGGTCTTGTCAGCGTCCCCGTCAATCAAGCTGCCAGTGGACGCAGATCTTCTCTCCAGGGAAGGAGGCGCCATCCTCCATCACGACCCGAAGTCGCTGAACTTGCAGGCCCGGCTCCTGCAGCGTTAGAGTTTGAAGGCTACGACATACCGGCCGACTGCAGAGAGGTACTTGCAAAGGCCAGGGCGTCCTCAACTCTTAAATGCTATGGACACAAATGGAAGAGGTTCTCTGTCTGGTGCCAGACACAGAAGATTAACCCTCTATGGATTACGGCTCCCCAGGTACTGCCGTACCTTCTGACGCTGGCCAAGGCTGGACTGGCGCACGCGTCCATCAAGATTCATCTTGCTGCGATCTCCCGATACACCAGAACCACGGGGCGGACGTCTTTGTGGTCTCATCGTCTGGTGAAAGAATTCGTGAAGGGACTGTTCAGATCGTGCCCGCCGGTGAAGGCTCCGGCCCCGGCGTGGGAGCTCAACGTGGTGCTGACCAAGCTCATGGGACCTCCGTTCGAGCCTCTGCACTCGGCTCCGTTGAAGTTCTTGTCGTGGAAAACAGCGTTTCTTGTGGCCATCACCTCCGCACGAAGAGTGGGAGAGATCCAGGCCCTTTCCTGCAAGCCCCCGTACTTGACTTTTCACGACACGAGGGTAGTGCTCAGGATGCACCCCTCCTTCATGCCCAAGGTGCCGTCGGACTTCCACCTCAACAAACCCTTGGTGTTGCCTGTTTTCTTCCCGTCGCTGGCCGAAAGGACTTTGCACTTGCTGGATGTGGCTAGAGCGCTGAAGTTTTACGTGGACCGCACGAAGTGTTTTCGGAAGACGTCACAACTTTTTGTGAACTTTGGACCTGTCAATCGGGGGAAGGCTCTCTCAAAGGCCTCCATTTCCAGATGGCTCTCCGGCTGTATCATGTACTGTCATCGGTTGGCAAACTGACCGCTGCCTGGCCGTCCGAGAGCCCATTCCACCAGAGCGATCGCAGCTACCACGGCGTTCCTATCTGGTGTGCCCTTGCTGGACATCTTCAGGGCTGCTACGTGGAGGTCGACGCACACCTTCACGAAATTCTACTGCGTCGATCGGGATTCCAGGGAGTAGTCCAGGGTCGGCCAAGCAGTGCTGCGCAATCTGTTCGCCTAAGGTGAGCCGGGTGAGGAGGTAAGAATTGCTTAATGTTGAGTTTGATGTAATGCTTAATGTTGAGCCTTTGCCACCTCCTGTGGTTGTGCATGTGTGTATGCCAGACCCATGCTGGAGAACAACAGTTACAGGTAAGTAACTTGTTCCATACTCTCTAAGGTTTTTTTAGGAGAAGTGCAGATGTGTGTTGGACAGGACTGGTGGCAGCTTATAATTTCATATTTTGTTAACTCTTTCCTGCCAGGTAAACCATGACTACCGTGTTTGGCACAAATAGGTGGCTTGGCTCCAAAATGGCCATGCCATGAGGTTTTTTGTCCTGTCCTTTGGCCATCTTGCCCCTTCACCTTCCCCAGGTCGAGCCGACTCGGGTCAGTCCTTATTCGGCCATGCATTTCCCTGCGAAATGGCAAGTTTTCGCGGGCTTCTGCATGCCTTGTGTGTGTGCCTCCAAGAAGTGGGCTGGAACGTCTGGTTCCAATACACATCCTGGGTGCCAGAGGGTCTGGAGTGCTGTGAATGCCTGGGACCACTGTGGTCCGTGATTGGTCCACGTATGGTATGCCTGTATGTGAGCAGGTATCCCATTGGGTTTTTCTTTTTGGAGCGAAGATGTTTCTGGATAAGAGAATGCCCCAAACACCCATACCAGGACGATCTCTGGAGTTCTCACTGAATAGGATCCAAGTATCCTAAAACTAAGAAGTCGAGTTAAGGAACCGCTGTTGACCCGCTGGAAGGTTTGGCACCCTGAACCCGCTGTAGTCCCGTGGACCCCTCTGTATCTTAGGAAGACACTTCGACCTATTGGAATAGTGGGACAAACTATTCTCGGCACCTTCAACAAAACATGTAAGTAAGCCTTCTCTGAAGTGTCCCTGGGCCAACCAGTGGGCTGACCAGCTTAAGCAGACTCGATGCCCTGATACCGATTTTGATGTCTCCCTCCTCCTGTCCAAAGCCTATCCTAAGTCTGCCCCTACTGATCCTCTCCCCTCCCTTCTTATCCCCAAGATCTACCCTCTTCTTATTCCTTACTTAACTTCTTTCTTCAACTCCTGCTTTTCCTCAGCCACCTTCCCCTCTGCATTTAAGCATGCCGCCATCATCCCTATTCTGAAGAAACAACCTGCTGATCTCCTTCTTACCTCTAACTTTCGTCCAATCTCTCTTCTCCCATACCTCTCTAAACTACTTGAACACCTTGCTTATTCCAAGCTCTCAGCCTTTGTCACTAATCTTTCTCTTACCCCCCTCTCAATCTAGTTTCAGACCTAAACACTCTCCTGAAACTGCCCTCACTTATATCCTTAGCTCCCTTCTTTCCGCTCGATACTCTAAGCAATCCTCTGTCCTAATTCTCCTTGACCTATCTGCTGCTTTTGATACTGTTGATCACCCCCTACTTCTCAACACTTTCTTCCTTCGCTTTCAAAGGCTCTGTTCTTAACTGGCTCTCCTCTTACCTCTCCTTCCGCTCATTCGCTGTTTCCTGGGGCGGCTGTTCCTCGCCTACCCTCCCCTTGGAATACGGTTTACCCCAAGCTTCGGTTCTTGGTCCTGTCCTATTCTCTCTCTACACCTCTCTCCTTGCCCTGGTTATCTCTTCATTCGGTATCTCTCACCATTTCTATGCTGATGACACCCAACTCTTCCTTTCTCTTCCTTCTCTGACCTCCACCTTGAACTCTTCGTGTCTTACTGCCATTAAAAAACTGGATGTCATCCCGCTTTCTTTCCCTCAATAATAAGACTGAAGTCTTGTTCTTTCCCTCCAATACTCTTCCCCCACCCTCTCCTCCACCTTTCATTCACTTCCCCCCCTCCAATCTTCCTATCTGTGCCCACACTCGCAATCTAGGCATTCACTTCGACTCTTCCCTCTCCTTTACGCACCATATTTCTCTTACCTCTCGCGCCTGTCGCTACCACCTCTTCAATATTGGCAAGGTCTGCTCCTCTTACCTTCCATGCAACAAAACTATTAATCTCCTCCCTTATCTTCTCTTGCCTCTTCTACTGCTCCTCCCTGCTCTTTGGACTACCTGCCTCTCATCTTGCTCCCCTTAAATCTGTCTACCACTCAGCTATCCGTACCCTCTGTCTCCTTGCCCGCATGACTCCATTTCTTCTTCGCTCTGCTCCCTTGCCTGTCTTCCCTTTCACTCCCAACTTAAATTGCATTTCCTCTGTCTAGTCTGTAAATCCCTCCATGACCTGGCTCCCCCTTCTCTCCTCTTTCTAGAATCCCTCCCGCTCGCTCCTTTCAGCCGACCACTTCCTTCTCACCGTCCTCCCTCCCCCATGTGCCGCCTCCCGTTTCCTCTCCTAGCCCCCCTCCACTGGAACTCCTTACCTCTCTGTCCGCTCTATACCTACATTCGAAGGGATTGTGTCCTCCGACGTATAATAATAATTCGTCTCCAGCTTGCTGGCCTCGGAAATTTTTTCTCTGTAGAGGGCGCTGCACATCGACGTCCCTCAACAGCCACCGTATCGGCGCCGACGTCACCATGCCCATAAATAGCTACGCGCGGCGACCGTTGCTCACTTCTGTTTTTCCACGCTTCGTGGGGCCTCGGAATATCATTGCCCAGTTCATTTCAGATAAACCTCTTATATTTACTCGATAAAACCAACTCGTTCTCAATGGCTTCTTCATCCGAACCGACGACTCTGCGGTCCGGCTTCAAAAAATGTCGAGACTGCGGAAAGAAAATGTCGATTACGGATCCTCACAGGATCTGTTTATGGTGCTTGGGAGTCGAGCACCATTGTTCGGAGTGTGAGGACTGCATGTCCATGACGGCGAAAGCCTTGAAGGAGCGCAAGGGGAAGCTCGAGAGAGGTAAGTCAGTCAAAACCTCCTCGAAAGTTTCTTCGGTCGAGGCATTCGTCTCCTCGCCATCAAAAGCATTCCCATTCTAGATCTCGAAGTAGCTCCCACCACTCGTTGAGATCTAGACACTCAAAGAAGAGACGTCGAAGATCCCCTTCCTCGTCATCTTCTGTTTCCTGAGAAAGAGTCTCCTGCCCCACAAAAAACAGCTCTCAGGCTGAGTGGGAGGAATTCAGGAAGAAAATGCTAAGCGTCTTCGAGAAAGCGGCCTCGACCCCCCTCGAAGACAGCTGAGGGTGATACCCTGGGTGAAAAACCCAAAAAATCGAAACGCTGCGAGTCGTCGTACCCGGTGAAAGAGTCCACCCGGAAGCGCCACGTGCCGTCGGGTAGGAAGGCGCTATCGACGCCGTTGTCAAAGGGTTCTTCGACGCATCGATCTATCGAATCGACGCCATCGTCGATGCCGACATCGGCGCCGATAAAAGAGAAAACCACGGCTACTTCACGGCCAAGGGTTATACCCAGAGCCTCCAGCACGACGCCGAGAACGTCGTCGACATCCTCGAGTAGGATCCCGATCCTCTCGAGTTCTTCGAGGCCTCTTCCAGTTTTCTCGGCGCCTTCGAAGCCCTTCACATCGGCGTCGACAACATCGATGTTTTCTCGCCCAATAATGACGAGTTTGGCTCCTTCTGCTTTAGAAATGGGTTTTACACCATTTCCGAGGTCTGAGTACCCCAGATTGTCTTCAATCTATGAGGAAGGGGAGAATTCTGACCAAGAAAGACCCTTCGGGCTGCAGAAGACCACACCACCTGTTTCAGAGGATTTTACCACTGAGGAAAGAAGGTTGAAAGACCTACAGGAATCACTACATGAGGCAAGTGGGCTGGACACTTCCCCAGAAGTGGAATTTGTCAAACCAGACCCTGGGGAACATGCCGAAACACCCTATAGAACCCTGATGGCAAGAATTATTGAATTCATGGGTTGAATTCATGGGTTGGTCTGCGCCTTCACCTGTTTTTCAACAGAATGACTTTACTGACATACTAGACAAAGGTCCACAAGAGGATCCTATGGTCCCTTTCCATACAACCTTACAAAGGAATATTTCATCAAATTGGGGAACTCCTGAGGTTATCCCTGCAGTCAATAAAAGATTGTCAGCCAAGTATAGGGTAGCTGCTGCTGACCCTGAATATTTATCAAAACACCCGACTCCAGAGAGCCTGGTGGTTCAAGCGGCAACTTCATCAAGCAGCAGATCCGCTTACCCTACTGTCCCACAGGATAGAGATGACAAAAGGTACGATTCTATGGCAAAAAAAGTTTTTCTGCTTGTAGTATGGCGTTGAAGTCCATCAACGCCACTTGTACGCTCGCCAGGTTCAGTCACACACTGTGGGAGTGTGCTTCATCAGCGGCTGACTGCATACCGGAAGGAGAGGAAAGGGAGCCTTCCTTAACATCATTAAAGATGGCAAAGATGCCATGTGCGTATCTCTTCAAACTGGCATCGATTTTGCTTACAGTATCAGCAGGGCCATGGCGGCAAGTACTACAATCTGCAGGCATGAGTGGTTGCGAAAGTCTGGCTTTGCTCGAGATGTACAGGCCAGACTTTTGAATATGCCCTTTGGCGGCTCTTCTTTATTTGGTAAAAAGGCTGATGACAGTCTGGAAAAGTTGCAAACATCTAAAGCAGCAGCAAAATCTTTAGGAGCTGCTATCCGCCAAACTTCTTTTCGCCCCTCATGAACCTCTGTGAGAGGAAAGTCCTTTCGCTATTCTTCCGCATTCGGGAAAGGCAGAGGACAGCCGGCTCAAAGAGGCCAAAGGAGATCCACCCGAGGTGGACGGTTCAAAAGTACTAAGGCCGCAGCAGGTGCCTCTTTACCCTTGGCATCGGCATCAGCCGCCCCCAAACCACTCTGAGGTCTTTCCACACAAAACGCCTGTAGGGGGCAGGTTAACTCACCATCTGACGGAATGGCAGGCTTTTACGTCAGATGCTTGGGCATTGGAGACAGTTGCCCAGGGTTCCTGCCTACCCTTTCTACACATCCCTCAGAGTCATCCACCAGGGCACAGCTCTCTAAAAGTTCCAGATCCGCTCCTCTTGCAGGAAATTGTAGACCTGCTAGAGAAAGGTGCCTGTAGCGGAGAGGAACAAGGGCTGGTACTCCTTCCTCCCTCCCCCCCCTACTTTCTCATACCGAAGGAGGACGGAGGACTGAGACCCATCTTGGACTTACGTGAATTGAACAAGTTCCTCAGGAAGGACAAGTTAAAGATGGTAACTCTCTCTCAGATCCTTCAGGCCCTCCAGATCCAGGACTGGCTGGTATCTCTGGACCTCCAGGATGCTCATTTCAATGTGCCAATCCATCTCAAACACAGGAGATACCTGAGGTTCGCAATTGGCGGCTCTCATTATCAATTTCGAGTTCTGCCATTTGGGCTGACCTCCGCCCCGAGGGTCTTCACCAAATTGATGTCGGTAGTGGCGGCGAGTCTAAGGAGGGAAGGGATCCACGTCTACCCCTACCTGGACGATTGGCTGATCAGAGCTGTATCTTCGGAACAAGCTCAGATCCAGCTAGATTATGTCTGCCACTTCTTCACAAGCTGGGCTTCTCCCTCAATTTAAAGAAGTCACAGACGATACCATCACAGAGACTCCAGTTCATCGGAGCGGTCCTAGACATTTCGCTGGGAAAAGCCTCGCCACCAGAGGTGAGGGCTCAAGATATTCAGCAGATGGTCAACAAGTTTCAAAATGCCCAACATCTCCCAGCCTTCGACTTTTTGAGATTGCTAGGCCTCATGGCATCCTGCATCTTCCTTGTGCCAGAGGCTCGCCTGAGAATGAGATCTCTCCAGTGGGCACTAAGAACCCAGTGGTCACAATAATCAGGAAGAATAACAGATCTCCTCCAGATTCTGGACAAGGTAGCCCAAGACCTTCAATGGTGGGCCTATCCAGAGAACATCTTGAAAGGAGAACTGTTTTGGCAACCATGGTCGGAGATAACTGTAGTCACAGACTCCTCACTCACGGGGTGGGGAGCCCATGCCAACGACTTGACCATCAGCGGTCGTTGGTCTCCATCAGAGTCCAGACTACACATCAACCTATTAGAGCTGAGAGCGATCAGACTAGCGCTGAAAGCTTTCCTGCCATCAGTACAGGGGAGAAATGTCCTAATAATGACAGACAACACGGGGGCCATGCACTACCTCAACAAAAGAGGAGGTGTAGGGTCACTGCCACTGTGCAGAGAGGCAATGCAGCTCTGGTTTTGGGCAATTCAGGAAGGAATCTCTATCGGTGGTCCACCTAGCCAGAGAGAAGAACTTGACAGCGGACGCTCTGAGCAGGCAGAGCACAGTCTCCCACGAGTGGGAGCTAGCTCAGGAAGTCCTTCAAGAGATCTTCGCCGTTTGGGGAACCCCTCAGGTGGATCTGTTCACCACCAGCAGGAAGTGCGATCTGTTCTGTTCAAGGGAATTTCCCCCGAGAGAAGCTCTAGGGGACGTGTTCGTAGTGGACTGGGAGTTGCCACTCCTTTACGCGTTTCCACCAGTCCCTGTTATTCCTCAAATGATCAGGAGGTTGAGAAGATTCCGGAATACCATGATCCTAATTGCCCCTGACTGGGCCAGGAGAACGTGGTACCCGGACCTTCTGGATATGTCCATCTGCCCTCCAATCCGTCTTCCACTCAGAGAATCTTCTCTCACAGAAGGAGGTTAGGTTCTCCATCCAGACATAACCCTCAACCTTCACGCTTGGCTTCTGAAAGGTTGAGGTACAAGGATTGGGACCTCCCTGATGACGTCATGGAGGTGTTGCTTTCGGCCAGAAGGCCAGCAACAAAGTCTTTATACCGCTGCCGTTGGAACAAATTTTGCAGCTGGTGTAGAGAAGAGAATAACAACCCTTTTTCATGTGCTACACCAACGGTGTTATCGTTTCTACTCTACTTGGCAAACTCAGGCCTTCAAGTTGGCACTGTAAAAGACTATCTTGCAGCGCTATCAATCTTCAAGCGAACTGCGGAGGAGCCATTGTATTTCAAACTACCCATAGCAATACAATTTCGAGGGGATTGGGTCCTCCGACGTATTCCATATCTAGATCTATGACCGGTAATGTCCACAGCTGTGCTGCGGACATTACCTGTTATAGATATAGATATGGAATATGTCGTCGGACCATCCCAACGAAAGAACGTTACCAGGTAAGAAAGTAACTTGTTCTTCTCAAGGGATTAACTAATGTTTATCCTCCAAGACCATTCCAAGTTCCCTTATGGGACTTACATTTAGTCTTAAATTTCCTAATGGGTACTCCCTTCGAACCACTCCACTCTTGCTCGCTGAGATTTCTCACTTTTAAAACTGTCCTATTAGTAGCACTAACATCTGCTAGGAGGGTGAGTGAATTACAAGCTCTATCTTGTAAACCCCCCATACAATTTTCCATAAGGACAAAGTTGTCCTACAGGTGAAGCCTAATTTCCTCCCAAAGGTGGTTTCTGAATTTCACATCACTCAGAAAATTACCTTACCTTCGTTCTACCCTCCTCCCCATCTGGGGAAAGAGGAAGAAAGGCTACATAGGCTGGACCCAAGGCGAGCTCTAAGCTTTTACATCAGCAGACAGGCTAGGATTAGGCAAACGGACTAACTGTTTGTAGGATACTCGGGTCACAAGTTGGGACTACCCATAACAAAACAGACCCTTTCCAGGTGGATTATTTTGGCCATTCTGGAATGTTACAAACTGGCAGGGAAAGAGCCACCCCAGAATCTTAGGGCACCTTCAACCAGGGGTATCGCAACATCTTCGGCCCTCCAAAGAGGGGTACCGGTCCGAGACACATGTGCGGCTGCCACATGGTCGTCCGCACATACATTCACAAGATTTTACAACCTGGATTCCTCCACTAGTCAATTGACCAGATTTGGCAAAGCCGTATTACATTCGGTTCATTCCTAAAAGGGATACATGACATTATTACTCCCACATCCAATTACATGCCACTGCTATGGGAGTCTATCAAAGATAAGGAATACGTCGGAGGACACAATCCCTTCGAAGAACAAGTTACTTCTTACCTTGTAACGTTCTTTCGATGGGATGTTCCTCCGACGTATTCCTTATCGCCCCTCCCATCCATTCCCGCACTAATACTTCCCTTGTGGTTGCAGCTTACGCTCCTTCAAGGTCAATAACCAATTCAGGCATGACTTATCTTATGCTACAAAACAGAACTGAGCAACGGTCGCCGCGCGTGGCTATTTATGGGCATGGTGACGTTGGCGCCGATACGGTGGCTGTTGAGGGACATCGACTCGGCGGGACGTCGACGCGCAGCGCCCTCTACAGAGAAAAAATTTCCGAGGCCATCAAGCTGGAGACAAATTATCAAAGATAAGTAATATGTCGGAGGAACATCCCATCGAATGAACGTTACAAGGTAAGAAGTAACTTGTTCTTTTCCTCCTTTCCCCACATCTCATCTCCCCTTCCCTCAAATCCTCCCTATGATCCTCTCCTCCCTCCCCTTATGGTCCCTCACTTCACCCTTATATCCCTTCTGTTTCTCCCCTCCTCTTTCCCTTCCTCTCCCTTGCCCTCACAGATTAATTGCTCTACTTACTGTTTTTATTGGTTCGATTCATTGTAAATTGCTTCTTCTGTTCTAATGTTCTATGTATTCCGTTGTTATAATGTAAAGCGCTTTGGTTGAAAGCGCTATATATAAACAAAATAAATACAAATACCGCTGCCGTTTCGAGGAGGCTCTCGAAACTTGGTATATCGCTAGCTCTGTGTTCACAGCACCCTCACACCGAATTTCGTACACTTGGCGTTCCCAGTTCTGATGTGAGACGAGTGCGCCAGAACCGAAGTATACACGGTTACTGTGTCGCCCAGCCGTGGTGACGAACTTTGCTGGTGCGCTGCATTTGTGCCCCTGAAGCCTGCTGCTGTGAAACTGGCCTGATCCAACCACCAGGAGTGGAGAAATCGCCACTGTCCCGTTTGGGAATCATCACTGCATCTTCGTCGCTGAAAGCCGCAGAGCCGCAAAATTGCCGCACTTGAACCTGCAACCGAAGTGGACTCGACTGCCGAAGTTTGGTCCGGAGTGCGCCGGGGGTCGGTGGGTAATCTCGACCCTAACCGGTGGCTCTAGCCCCTCCATCCATTTTTACACACAAGGCGCCCCTGGGGCACCTTTCCTTTCCACTGCTAGTGCGAACTATTCCCAACTCTTGAAATCAACTCTGCCCTCAAGTGGAGACCCTCCTCGAATAGTGGGAGCCTATTCGAGGGGATTGGGTCCTCCGACGTATTCCATATCTGACAGTAATCACCACAGCTGTGCTGCTTCGGAAAATTTTCAGCGTCTGCGTCCTGCGACGATGACGTTGATGCGCCGTCCTCGACGACCTCCTCCGACGGCCGACATCACCCGATGTGATAAGTAAGATGCACGACGCCTGTAGCCTCAGTTCCGTTTTTTCCGCGAACGTGTTCGCTTCGTGAATCTCGGTACGCCTCGACTCTTTGGAGTTTCTGTTGTTCTCTTGGTTTCTTCGAACCTGTTCGTTTTGTGAAAGTTTTACTTCGTGAAGATGTCTACCTCGTCTTCAACCCCGCGTCCGGGCTTTAAGAAATGCGGGGACTGTGGGTCCAAGATGTCGGTGACAGACTCGCACGACGCCTGCCTCTGGTGCCTCGGGGAAGCCCATGACACGGATGACTGTGTCGACTGCCAGTCGCTCACGTCCAAAGCCTTGCGGGAGCGCAAGAAGTTGTCGGTAGGTAAGGTGTCCAAGCCGCGGAAGTCGAGATCTGCAGGGCTTTCGACGGATGATTCGAGAGGCGACTCTCTGCGTCATCGTCGGAAGTCCAGTGGGTCTCCTTCCAGGAGTCGGTCTCGCCACTTCTCTGCCTCTTCGAGGCATTCCCGGAAGCACCAGCATTGTTCGCCTTCCCCGTCCTCTTCCAAGGACTCCGCCCGTCGGTCGGTCGCTTATCCCACCATGCAGGCGACACCGGAGGAATGGGCTTCCTTCGGGAAGAAAATGTTAGCGGTTCTCAAATCGCAGAGCACTGGTCCGTCCGCGCCTCCGAGTGGGGTCGGACGAGGGGCACTGCTTGCACGCCTTCGGGCTCGGGTGGTCGGCACGATTCGCGGGAGAGGTCCTGCTCGGACAAGGAATAGTTCTCGTCATACCCGTTCCAGGTCCCGGTCCTCGACGCGCTCGAAACCGCGTGAACCTGTGCAGTCTTCGAGGAAGACCTTGACGCCTGTGGCGCCGAGGTCGTCGACTGACTCTCGAGGCTCCGCCTCCGAGGAGGTCGTCGGCGCCTAGGATGTCGAAGGACACACTCGTAGCTCCGGCTTCGAGGTTTGTGTCGACGCCGTCGATGCTGGCAACGATGCGGCTGACGTGGACGCCGATTCATTCGGCGCCCTCAACGCCTTTCGAGGTGGTGGTGTCGGAGGATCCCCGTGGCACGGGGGATACCCCTAGAAAGGCTCTGGCTAAAGTCAATCATGGCTTTGGTCCCCAGGTGCCTTCCTATCACCGCCTGGAGTACATTTCAGAGGTTGATGAGTGCTCTGATGAGGGCATGGTTCCAGATACGGTGCCAGATGAGATTCTCTCGGGCCATAGCCAATTTGAGGACCTAAGGCAGTCACTGCATGATGCCAGTGGGCTGGACACTTCTCCGGAATGCACGAAATGGGTCCACAACCTAAAAAGGGGAAGAAACCGGCAGTGTGTTATGGAGAATCATCATTTATGGCTAATTTCCCTTACCCAGTGAGTCCCTCAGCATCTTTGCTGGATTTCTGGGGTTTATTTTTCCCACCTGGTAAGGGTGAGTCTTTTTCCCACTCTTACAGTGTATTTTTTGTGTGTGTTGTACTTTGTGCTCATGGGCTATGGAGTGTCACCAACTCCCTAGGCATCATCTTTTTTACTTGTGTGTCACACAGCACCATTTAGTGCAGTGACACAGGGATGTCTTTTAGACTTCCCTTGTGAACTCCATTTCTGGCGATGACTACAGTCCCCCAGAAACATGTAAAGTCACCATTGGCTTTACGAGTCCTTTTTAAAATACGGATCCAGTGCAAGCCATCTTACAATGGAGTACTGGAGGGGAATATCTTTCCCCTGTCCTTTTGTGTCCCCCTTCCCGACTCGACATGGCTGGTGGCAGTGGTAACTATCATTTTTACACGGATTCCTGTGTTAAAGTTCTGGCTGTGGTGACAGACGTGAACATAAAAGCCGCTACCCCATATCATTTATTCTTGGGTCCTAGCGTGGTTTTTCGCCATTTCGTGTTGGAAATGTCTTTGTTTGCTTTTCACGCCAAACCAGGTTTTCTTTCCTTGCTTGCCGTCCTTTGGACCGCTTCTGCAAAGAAGCCCTCCTTTGGCGTCTGGGTGTCCAGGCGGGCTGAATGTGGGAGAGGTTTAGTAACCCCCTCCACAGGGTCTCCAAGTCGCACTTTGTCTCTATTGGTTGAGGTGGTTGTCCGGGCCGGACAACCCCCCCTGCTGGGTGATTGACAGCCAGGCTGTGTGAATGGGGGATTTTGGCATAAAAGGCAGGACTCTTGGGCTGGAAGTCAGAGTCGCCACTGGAACTACAAGAACCGAAGAGAAGTGGAGAAGACGGCTGCTGCAACTCCTGGATCCTGGTGAAGCCCTGCTGCAGTCCTGAGCTATCCACCCTTCAAAGACGGAGAAGATCCAGTCCGGAGTCTTCTTCCTTTGAGCCTGGTGGGATCAACCAGCTCACCTTCTACAGCCAGAGAATCCTCTTCTGGGTCGAAATCGCTGCACTGAGCTGTAGTGGTCTGGATAGCCATCAGAAGAGCCCACTCCTTGACCCCACGACTGAAGCTTCAGGAACTGCGAGTCTGCAGGAACTACCAGGAACAACTGCCGTAGCACCAGCTTTCTTCATCCGAATAAGGTACTGTGTCCATTTGGTCGTTCTCTCCGTCCGACCTTGAGAAATCGGGGTGAACCCTTTTCCTTTCTGAAGGCTTGTCCTTTCTTTCTTCCGTCTTATAACTTTTGCCTCCCTTTGACACTATCCAGTACTCCTGGCAACGTTAATATTGTACTTTTCTCACAGTGTGATCCTCGACAGAGCCCCTTCTCCATTTGACACTGGTGCAGGCCTATTGTCTTTTATCTGCCTCTTAGAACATGTCCTCTGATTCTATTGCCTTCACAAAAAGTATTGCCTATGATTTTTATTCCCTTATTTTAATTCTATGTGCCAAGTGTGTTTGACTACGGTCACACTTCTGCCCGCGGGTACGTTTTTCTTTCATAAGAACGAACTGTCATTACTGTCAAAAAGTGATCGCGTATGAACCCACAGTAACATCTTTGTTTCGAAACACTGGTCTGTCAAATCCTAATGTACTTACCTTGAATTGACCTGAACAAAAGGAATTGGTGTTGTGTACTATATTTAGAGTGTGGTTTTATTTAATAGAAGTGAAGTATTTTGTGAACAGATGGTTTAAAAATAAATGTACTTATATTTTTTTTTAACCAGAAACCTTGAGTCAGTGTTTGCTCGAGTCACAGTAATTGTAGTCCTTTGTTTAATCCCTGTTACTGCTCATTTTCTCTTGAGGCAAGTCTGGCTGCTCAGCCATCGCTACCACTTTACTGTGTAGTACAGGCTTGTACCAAAGGTGAAATTGTACTATCACTTGTAGTCTTAATTGTATGTAGTGTTCCCCAAGGGTACTGCATACGATTCTGCCTAACGCAGTGCA
This sequence comes from Ambystoma mexicanum, assembly GCF_040938575.1. Classification (NCBI taxonomy): domain Eukaryota; kingdom Metazoa; phylum Chordata; class Amphibia; order Caudata; family Ambystomatidae; genus Ambystoma; species Ambystoma mexicanum. The sequence continues at coordinate 674,016,088 of NC_090924.1, read as the reverse complement.
AATAGTCTTTAGTCCCTCCTGCATCCAACACACCTCCAACTAAGAGGCAGTCCAATCTTTAAGAAGAGTGGAGCCTAATGCACAAATGTACATGCAATGACAGGGCATGTGGTAGTTCAAATGGCCAAGACAGGGTCTCTTCAAGGGTCTGTAGCAACTCAGGAAGGGTGGTGAGGCGATTAAGAACAAGTTACTCTCTTACCTGGTAACGTTCTTTCGATGGGATGGTCCGACGACGTATCCATATCTATGACAGTAATCACCCCAGCTGTGCTGCTTCGGAAAGTTTTCGGCATCTGCGTCGATGCGCCGTCCTCGAGGACCTCCTCCGATGGCCGACGACACCTGATGTGATAAGTAGGACGCACAACGCCCGTAGCCTCAGTTGTAGTTTTTTCCCCCAGAACGTGCGACACCAGTCTTCTGCCAGTCAGACACACAAAGCCTTCCGGAAACGTAAGCTGCAATCGCATAAGAAATTCTGTAGAGGGGAAGGTAGGGAGGGAGCAATATGGAATACGTCGTCGGACCATCCCAACGAAAGAACGTTACCAGGTAAGAGTAACTTGTTCTTCGAGGGGATTGGGTCCTCCGACGTATTCCATATCTATGACAGACTCCCAAAGCAGTACCAAGCAAGGAGGTGGGAAAAGAATTTAGAAACAAAATTTAGAATGCCCAATCAAATTTCGGAGTAAAGGACTGCCTTGCCAAAGGCCAGATCCTGTCCTAGGATGGAATCGAGCGAGTAGTGACGTACAAAAGTATGTACTGAAGCCCGGGTGGCTGCATCACAGACGTTACGAATAGGAACACCCCTCTCTAGGGCAGTAGCTGCAGCCATATCCCTGGTGGAATGGGCCTGCAAGCCAGCCGGTGGGTCCTTATCCGCCAAGCGGTAACACTCGGAGATAGCCAAAATAATCCAGCGAGAATTCACCTGTGGTTCTGGTGTATCGAGAGATCGCAGCCAGATGTATCTTGATGGAGGCATGAGCCAGTCCAGCCTTGGCCAGCGACAGTAGGTACGGCAGCACTTGAAGGGCCGTGATCCGCAGAGGGTTAATGTTCTGTGCATGGCACCAGACAGAGAACCTCTTCCACTTATGTCCGTAGCACTTGAGAGTTGAGGACGCCCTGGCTTTTGCAAGGACCTCTCTACAGTCAGCCGGGATATCGTACCCTCCAAACTCTAGTGCTGCAGGAGCCAGGCCTGCAAGTTCAGCGACTCCGGGTCGTGATGAAGTATGGCGCCTCCTCTGGAGAGATCTGTGTCCGTCGGCAGCTTGACTGATGGGGACGCTGACAAGTCCAGAAGTTCCGGGAACCAGATTTGCCTCGGCCACGCCGGTGCGACTAGGATCGTCCTGCACCGGGACCTCTTGAGCTGGTTGACGAGTCGGAGCAGCAACGGCAACAGAGGGAACGCGAATAGGAACAGGCCGTCCCAGGGGAACGGGAAAGCATCGCCCATGCTCCTCGGCTGGGGAAACCTGTTGGCGAACATCTGGCACTTGGAGTTATTCGCCGTCGCGAACAGGTCGATCTGTAGTTTTCCCCATCGTCGGTAGAGTCGATCCACTTGATCCTGACGTAGTTCCCACTCGTGGCACGAGCGCAGCTCCCTGCTGAGTGAGTCGGCGATCGTGTTCTTTATCTCTGCCAGGTTAAAGGGCACCAGAAACATCCCTTGGGCGATGGCCCAATGCCACAGATCCTGGGCTTGCTTGGAGAGGGCTGGGGATCTGGTTCCTCCCTGCTTCCGGATGTAGAACATTGTGGTGGTGTTGTCGGTGAAGATTCTCACCACCTTGCCCTTGAGGGACGGGAGAAAGGACCTGAGGGCCCAGAACACTGCACGGAGCTCCAGGATGTTGACGTGGAGCGTCTTCTCCTCCGGGAGCCAAAGGCCTCTCGCGTGAAGTTCTGCAGTGTGCGCTCCCCACCCTTCTAGGGAGGCATCCGTCGTCGCCGTTATCTGGTGGGATGGGGTCTGAAAGCCTGTGCACGTCGTCAGATGAGCGCGGGTGCCCCACCACCGGATCACTCGCCGGAAGTCCTCGTCGAGCGGGATCCTGTCCTCGAAGCTGCCTGTTGCTTGGATCCAGCGGGAGTCGAACTCTTGCAGAAGGCACATCCGAAGCCTGAACAGGCACACAAGATATATGCAGGAGCACATCATCCCGAGGAGGGACTTGATGGACCTCACCCTGGACACCTCCGTGGCCAGCAGACGCTGCACCTTGCCCAGGATGGCCTTAGTCCTTTCCTACGACGGCGAGGTCAGACGTGCCACTGTGTCGAGCTTGGCTCCCAGAAACAGTGCGACTTGCGACGGGTTCAGGTGGGATTTGGGAAAGTTGATGGAGAATCCCAGGTCCGTGAGCAGCTGGACGGTCTTCTGCTGTGTGATCCACGGCAAGCTCCCTTGTCCTTGCTCGGATGAGCCAGTTTTCCAGGTAGGGGTAGACGTGGCGCCGCCACCGGTGTGAGGCACTTGGTGAACACCCTAGGTGCCGACTTCAATCCGAACGGGAGGGCCTTGAACTGGTAGTGCCGTCCTTGGACCACGAACCTGAGGAACATTCGGTGTCCTTTCAGAATGGGTATGTGGAAGTACGCATCCTCCAAATCCAACGACAAGAAATCGCCCTCCTCCAGCTGTCCCAGCATGTGCTGGAGGGTGACCATACGGAACTTCTGTGCCCTGATGTACTTGTTCAGTCGTCGCAGGTCCAGGATGGGGCGCCATCCTCCTGTCTTCGTTTTCACTAGGAAGTACCTTGAGTATACTCCGGAGCCTCTTCGGGACAAGCTCGATGGCACCTTTTTTGAGCAACGCCCTTACCTCCAATAGCAGTTGAGGGATGTGATTGTCCTTCCTGACCACGGGTGGAATGCGGGGGCACTTATTTAGAAATTCGAGGGCGTGCCCCTGGCCCAGGGCGTCCAGCACCCAACGGTCGGTGGAGATGGACTCCCACACGCTGACTAACTTCGCCAGCCGGCCTCCCACCGAGGTGCTTCGGTGGGGGCCCGACCCCGCTGTCGGTTCAATCTTGCTTGGAGGACGCCTTGGCCTCCCTGGCGACGACGGCGGGGCCCACCCGACTTGCCTCGTCCTCTATAGGCTTCCTGTGACGAGGAGCTGGCCTCTTGGCGGTACGTAGAGGAGCCACAGCCGAATCACTTGGAGGCAACCTGCTTGCCTCCGGTGCTCCGAAAGGACGGCCTTCGTTGCCGGAGAATGCCTAGGGCCCTAGCTGTCTCCGTGTCCTGCCTTGATGGCTTGGATGGACTCATCCACCGTGTTCCCAAGCAGGTTGTTCCTGTCGAACGGCATGTCCAACACCTTGGCTTGTACATCCTGGCGGAAATCCGTTGCCTTGAGCCAACCTCGTCGTCTAAGGCAAACGCTGTTGCCTAGCTGGTGGAAACCGGTGTCGGCAATGTCTGATGCACCATAATGGCGTGGTCCCACGCCACTTCGCCTTCTTGCAAGATCTCCAGGGCCTCGGCCCTCTTGTCATCCGGTAGGAAGTCCAACAGGGGGGCGATCTTGTACCATAACTCCCCGTCGTAGCGGGCCACGATCGCGGGGGCCGCCTTAATCGATGTTGCCGCCGACGAGATAACTCATCGTCCCATTGCGTCCAGCTTCTTCCCTTCGCCGTCAGGCGGGGAAGCTGACGTTGAGGCAGGCCGATTGCCGCACCCGCCTTCGTTGAGGCCCTCTAAGACTTGTACCAGCTCCTCCTCGGATGTTGTGTCCGTGTCCACAATGGCCACCGGTCCCCCTCTTTTTCCGCCGGGGTCTTCACGGGGGTCTTTTCGATGGGTCTGAAAGAGGCTTCCTTCTGCTGAGGCAGGGAGACTCTGGGCCCCGAGGTAGCCTCCACAGGCTGCGCCAGGGCTGCCGCGACTCCCTCGATAGAGGACTTGGCCGGGTGAATCGAGGCCTTCACCGCCTTAGGCGTGCTTGAGGCCTTCACCTTGGGGGGAGGGTCACCGCCTCACTCCCCGTCGGCCGAATCCTTCGAGATCGACCGGGGCCTCTCCAGAAGCTTACCCGGGTTCTCAGATTTCCACTTCCCCGAACCAGAGCGTTGGCTCGTGGTCGATGGTGCCGGCGCGCCCTGCCTGGCAGCCGAAGAGCCCGACTGATCAGCACTCGGGGTGCTTTGCCTTCTGTTGGGCCCCGTCGCCGGGGCGCCCTCACAGGACTTAGAAGATCGCTCGGACTTCTTCTTCTTCTCACCTGACAGACTCCTTCCTTCCAGTCAGTTGGATAGACAAAGGTGTCGGTCCCTGATGGTCCGTTCCGACATGTTCCTGCAAAACGCACAGTCCTTCTCCACATGCATTTTGTCCTCATGAAGGCAGTAGAGACATTTCGAAAGCTCGTCCTCCTTGAACACATTCTGTAGCTGGCATCCAGGGCAAATCCTGAACAGCTTTCCGGGCGTCGAGCTTCCGTTCTCCTGGGCCATGTTCGGGTAGGCCGCAGAAACTTCTGGAATCCTCCAAGAAGCGTAACTCGACGAAATCTTCACCCTTGAGTGGCGTAGAAAAAAATCCGACACGGATACCTGTTAATCGGATGTAGAGATGGTGGAGCTTGAGGCTCTATTTGACCGAAAAATGATATATTCTCTTTGAAAAAGCACGAAAACGCAGCAAAAAGCTTGCGAGCTAAACGCGAGGACTCCCAACACTTGAGCATGCGGTAAAAATCTGAGGATGGCTGCCAGAGGCAGGGCTTAGGGAGAGGGCAGTCATTGGCTGGGGGCAGTATGACCCAGAGACCAGTGATTGGTTACTACTGAGAAAGACAGATCAGAAACGAAACTGATAATAATTTTTTCTTTACCGAGGATTCCCGGCCTGACGACGGGGAATATTCAAGAGCATGTGAATCCATGCCAGACCCCATGCTGGATAAATAAAAGCTTGACGCTCTCCTAGGATCAAGCCTATGGAGCCTCTCCTCTTCCTTACCAGGATGTGGAGGAGGATAAAAACAACCTTCTGGCCCAAATGAAATTCCGACACCAAGAAAGGAAGGACGAACTCCAAGCACAACCCTGTCCTTATGAAACACAGTGAAGGGTGGCTTAACTGAAAGTGCCTGTAACTCACTCACTCTGCGAGCAGAAGTGACCGCAACTAAAAATACAGTTTTAAGAGTTAACAGTCTCAAGAGTGCAAATGCTCAAAGGGAGCACCCATCAGAAACTTGAAAACAAGGTTCAAATCCCAACCGAGCACCTGGAAAGGTGACGGAGGGATCACATTAGTGAGCCCTTTCAAAAACTGAGAAATTAAAGGGATTTTAAAATAGGAACACTCTTCAGACGAGCGCTTAAATATGGACAGCGCCGCCAGGTAACCTTTAATGGTATCCACTTGCAAGCCCCTGTTGGCCAAAGACAGCAAAAAAGACAGAACCATGGGAATGTCGCATGCAAAAGGATCCACATTCTTAACTCTGCACCAGTCGCAGAACTTACGGCAACGGTACAGAGACTTTGTTGCTGGCCGTCTGGCCAGAGCAACACCTCCATCATGTCTTCAGGGAGGTCCCAATCCTTATACCTCAACCTTTCAGAAGCCAAGGGTGAAGGTTGAGGGATCTGACCTCTGGATGGAGAACCTGATAACCCCCCCCCCCTCCCTCCAGTGAGAGCAGGTCGTCTCGGTAGGGAAGGCGACGTGGAGGGCAGATGGACAAGTCGAGAAGGTCCGGGTACCACGTCCTCTGGGCTGGAGCAATGAGGATCATCCGGGAACCGAACCTGCGTAACCTCCGCAGCACTTGCGGGATGACGGGGACTGGAGGAAACGCGTGCAGCAGTGGGAAGGACCAGTCCACCACAAACGCGTCCCCTAAGGCTTCTCTTGGAGGAAATTCCCACAAGCAGAACCTTTCGCACTTCCGGTTGACACTGGAGGCGAAGAGATCCACTTGAGGGGTCCCCCAAAGGGCGAGGATCTCCAGGAGAATCTCCTGAGCCAGCTCCCACTCGTGAGAGATCGTACTCTGCCTGCTCAGAGCGTCCGCCGTCTCGTCGTCTCCGGCCAGATGAACTGCCGAGATCAAAACTTCCTGCTGTATGGCCCAGAACTGGAGCTGCATCACCTCCCTGCACAGAGGAAGTGACCCTGCACCCCCCCCCCCTTTTTGTTGTCAGTCAGGATCAGGACACTTTCCTCGCACAGTCGGCAGAAAAGCCTTCAGGGCTAGCCTGATGGCCCTCAGCTCCAACAGATTGATATGGAGTCTGGACTCTGACGGAGACCAACTACCGCTGACTGTCTTTCCATCCAGGAGCCCGGTGAGTGCAGCGCCTGAATCGCGGGCATTTTATTTGTAAAATCAGCTGAGTTAGAACTCAGCATAGCGTGCCCCGTGCTCTCCTCCCCTGCCGCTCTCGCTTCCTGGTCAGTCTCCCTCCCTCCCGCCTCCCGACCCGCCCACAGACCTTCCAATTGGCCATCCGACCCTCTTCCTGCACCTATTTCCCATCCTAGGAGCAAGTGAGTCAGTCCCCACTTCCCCTCCTCTAAAACCTCTTCCTGATCCCACCCCTCCCGCCCTCCCTCTGATAGGCCCCTCGACCTTTATCACTGGTCCTCCCAGGGCAGCCCTCTGCCCGGCAGCCCCCAACGGCTAAGGGCCCCAAGGCCAACGGCGGCTCCAACAGAGAAGGCTCCAAGATGTGTCTGCAAGTGTCCGCAGGGGAAGCCAATGAAGCCAGCAACTAACAGACACCACCAAAAACCGTGCGTGCGGTGTCGGTGGGGAGTAGAGCAATCACTCCACTCCTGAAAGCCCATGCCACTCTATCTCACATCCAAATAACATAGACTGCCATAATGTTTGCATGTCCACTCTTAGATGGAATTGTGAAAATTAGCATGTCCACGAGATGGAACTGTGAAAGTTAGCATGTCCACTCTTAGATGGAACTGTGAAAGTTAGCATGTCCACTCTTAGATGGAATTGTGAAAATTAGCATGTCCACTCTTAGATGGAATCGTGAAAGTTAGCATGTCCACTCTTAGATGCAATTGTGAATATTAACATGCCCACACTTAGATAGAACTGTGAATAGTGAATTTAGAAGTATGCCTCTTTGTGAAAAGGGAATTAGAAGTGTACCCAACAGCCTCTCTGTGAAAGTTAAATTTAGAAGCGTACCCACTCTGTGATAAGTTGAATATAGAATTGCATTTAAAAGTGTGCCCAATAGCCCCTCTGTGGAAAGTTAATTTAGAAGTACATATAGAAAGTTGAATTGAAAGTGCATTTAGAAGCAGCATTTAAAAGTGTACCCTCTCTGTAAAAGTGAATTTAGTAGTGTACCCAATAGCCTCTCTGTGGAAAGTGAATTTAGAAGCATACCGAATAGCCTCTCCGTGAAAGTGAATTTAGAAGTGTACCAACAGCCTCTCTGTGAAAAGCTGAATTTAGAAGTGTACCCACTCTGTGATAAGTTGAATATAGAATTGCATTTAAAAGTGTGCCCAATAGCCTCTCTGTGGAAAGTTAATTTAGAAGTACATTTAGAAAGTTGAATTTAGAAGTGTGCCCTGTGGCCTCTCTGTGAATTAAGAAGTACGCCCAATAGCCTCCCGTGGAAAGTTGAATATAGAAGTGTACCCAAACCCCTCTCTGTGAATTTAGAAGTCTCTGAAAGGGCATGTAACCCATCATATCTCACCAACACGCTTACCCTCTCCTTACATCACCACTCAAATAGAACACAGAGATACTATGACACCATTCGGTATAACTGTTCTCATATCAACATTTTCCGCTCACCCCACATCACTCTAAGTAATCACTGCTGGTTACGCACCCTCCCCAGCGAGGCGTTCTCCTCAGGCCTAACGCAGCCACATCCGATCTGGATAAATCCTGCCAGAACGAACACATACTCCTGACCTCTCAACCACCACACCTACCGCTAGAAAGCAGCTATTATACCGATACCGCACGAGCTGTACACATACCAGGTGCGCACACGCACCATTTTGACTCTCTACTCTCTCTACTGATATGAACTTCGGTTCCCAATGGCGTTCAACCTACCAGCGCCTTCAGACCATACCAGTGGTATATAAGGCGTTATATAAGTGCAAAATAACATAACTGTCAACTTGTTGGCATGAGCGCCCCATCTCGCGAGGGATGCGATCGTCACCTCTGGCCAGGGAAGCCAAAACGGAGCCCACTTCATCAGATTGCCTTCGACGGCCCACCACAGAAGGTCCTGGGCGACCAATGGCGGTACCTCACAGGGTCCGACATCCTGCCAGAGGATTGCGACCATTGCATCTTGAGTGACCACTGCAAAGATCTCATCCGCAGACGAGCCTCTGGCACCAGAAGAATGCAGGACGCCATGAGGCCGAGCAACCTCAAGAACTCGAACGCCGGGAGTGTCTGGGCATGTTGAAACTTGTGCACCATCTGCTGAATGTGAAGAGCCCTCACCTGGGGAGGAAAACACTGCCCCAGGGACGTGTCGAGCACTGCTCCGATGTACTGGAGCCGCTGTGTTGGCGTCAAATGGGACTTCTTTAAATTGAGGGAGAAGCCCAGCTTGTGAAGGGAGTGGCAGGTGACGGACAGATGATCCAGGATTTGCTCGGGAGAGCTCCCCCGATCAACCAATCGTCCAGGTAGGGGTAGACGTGAATCCCCCTTTCCTGGGATGCGCTGCCACCACCACCATGAGCTTGGTGAAAACCCTCGGCGGAGGTCAATCCGAACGGCAGGACCCAAAACAAAGTGCGAGTCGCCAACCGCGAACCTCAGGTACTTCTTGTGCTTGGGATGGATCGGCACATGGAAGTAAGCGTCCATGAGGTCGAGCGACACCAACCAGTCCTGAAGTTGAAGGGCCTGGAGGACTTGAGAGAGAGAGAGAGAGAGAGAGAGTAACCATCTTGAACTTGTCCTTCCTGAGGACTGTGTTTAAACCGCGCAAGTCCATGATGGGTCTCAATCCCTCGTCTTTCTTCGCAATCAAAAAATAAGGGGAATACCATCCCATGTTCCTCTCTGCTACAGGCACCAGTTCTATGGCACCTTTCTCCAGCAGGGCTTGAATTTCCTGCACAAGGAGCGGATCCGGGCTCTTCAAAGAGAGGTTCCCTGGTGGATTGTCGTGAGGCTTCTGCCGAAAGGGAAGACAGTAGCCGTAGGTTATGATCTCCAGAACCCACACATCTGAAATAAAGGCACGCCACTCTACGAGATACTGCGCCAGCCTTCCCCCAACCGGCGAACCATGGGACCTGGCCTCATGACTGAGTGGTAGCGGCTGCGGCGTTGCCTGAGGGCAAAGAGGCAACTGCCCGAGCGGCCTTAGCACCTCGAGTACCCTGTTTTCCACCTCTGGCACTCCTACGGTGCCCTGACAGCTCCTCTCGCTTTACCAAAGGATGAGTAATAACGAAAGGGACCACCCCTCCATTGCTGTCCCCTAGGACGAAAAGGCAGAGATTGTCGAACTGCAGCGCCCAACGACTTTGCTGCAGCTTTGGAGGTCTGCAACCTCTCAAGGCTCTCGTCAGCCTTGCTGCCAAAAAGATGTTCACCGTCAAAGGGCATGTTGAGGAGCCGGGACTGCACATCAGGAGCGAACCCAGACTTCCGCAACCACGCAAACCTGCGTATTACGGTGCTCGCCGCCATGGACCGGCTGATGCAATCTGCCATGTCCAAACCCGACTGAACGGACTCTCACATGGCATCCTTGCCATCCTGGGCCATAGCAAGGAAACCATCCCGTTCGTCCCCTTCGGGAATATGTTCAGTCGCTAATGCAATACAGTTCCACAGAGTGCGTGAAACGAGACAAGGCACATACGGAGTTGGCCGCCTGAAGCGCCATATCCCCTCAAGAAAACGCTTTCTTCGCCCAGCCATCAAAACGTTTGTCATCCCTATCCGGAGGGATGGTAGGATACGACGCCTGCTTTGCCGGGCCGTAGCCGCTTGCACCACCAAACTCTCCGGAGCAGGGTGCCTGGCCAAGTAGCAGGGGTTGCTATTGGCTGGACGGTATTTTCGCGCCAAAGACTTGCCCACTGCTGGGAGTCTCTCCAGAGCAGTCCAAGCCACCACCACCCTTCTCTGTAGAGCCATATGAAACGGCAGTACCGGGTCAGTTGGGGGACCAAGATCAAGGATGTCCGTAAGATCATCCTGAACAAATTCCCTGGGGGAGCAGACCATCCCAAGTACTCGGTGACACTACACATAAGGCGCCGGTACAAAGAATCGGCATGAGTGCCAGGCTCAGGCCTACAAAGCAGATTGTCTTGTATATATGTATTTTGATAGGATTGTGTTGGCTTAATAGTATTACTGTGATTTGATTTGTGTTGAAATTCAAAGGCCTTGAAATAAATGTATATGTATTGTTAATATATCTACACCTGACTCGGAGTGATTTTGTAAATGTGTAAATATCCTTTACTCTATGTGCTCATTTAGGTCTTTGTCAGCCTCACCCCTCCTGAGACCTAGTCTTGACTGCCCCCATGCTACCTTGATTGGTCTGGCTTGTCCAGAAGGTTACCCTGTTCCAAGAAACTAGGCTGGCCTCCTGACCCTCTGCCCACCAGGTCAGAGTTCAGAAATCAGTCTAAAGAGCGACTTCCAGGGCTGAGTGGGATCCTTTCAGGAAACAGATGTTAGATATGTTCCGTAAGGCATCTGCGGGCACGGGTGAGCCCTTGATACAGCAGGCTCCAGCAGTGCCCAGTAACCGCTGCCCCAAAGTTACCACCATTATGACGTCATCCTAGTTGGCAGAGCCATCTGGCTTGGTGCCAAGCAAGGTTCGGCACCGATACTTGCCTGTGCGTGTCTGGTGCCAATACCTTTTGATGCGCCCCCAGCGCGGAGACAAATGGCAAAACATTTGACGTTGCACGGCATCAAACGGTCTTTCGCGCCTAATGGAAGGTCGGAGTTTTTCAGCTGCATGGACGATATTTTCGAATGGATTGTGTCATCAACGTATTCCACATCTTTGACATGTAATGTCCAGAGCTGTGTACTTCAGAAACTTTTTCGGCAGAGGTCATCCTGCGTCGTTTTACTGAAAAGGTGTTTGCTTCGGAGACTCAGTGTGCCTCTTGTATTCCTCGTGAATGTCTTCTTCTTCGACCCCTCCGACTCCGCGGTCTGGCTTTAAGACTTGCCAGGACTGCAAGTCTAAAATGTTGATTACGGACCCACATCGCTTTTGTTTGTGGTGTTTGGGTGAGAGTCATGACACCGACAGTTCCAAATGCCAGTCGCTGACTGCGAAGGCTTTGCGGGAGCGTAAGGGGTAGCTTCAGGTAGGTATGGGCTCTGAACCCAGTATCTCTAGTAAAGCTGCTAAGGGGATGTCCACCGATGATTCGAGGGGTGACTCTCCACGTCAGAAGGTGTCCTGGGTATCTCGGTCCCGGAATGGTTCCCATCATTCGTCCTCCTCGTCTCGGCATTCATGGAAGCGCTGTCACCAGTTGCCTTTCCCGTCCTCTTCAGATGATGGTGCTGCAAGGAAGGTGGCTGGTTCTACTAAGTCCTCGACTCCGAAGGAATGGGCAGCCTTCAGGGAGCAGATGCTGGCGATGTTCCAATCCCAGGGCACTGTTCTATCTGCGCCTTCGGAAGAAGGCGGCAAGGAACGGTCTCGGTCCATGGCTCATGCGCGGGTTCTCGCACGATTCTCATCGGGAAACTTTCGAGGTCCTGTTCAAGCGCTAGAGGTCTGCGTTGACTCCGTCGGTGCCGTGTCCGTCGGATACGGAAGTCGAAGCTTTGCCTTCACACCAGCCCTCGTCGACGCCAAAGCTTTTGTCGACCTCGAAGCCGTCGACACCTTCAGGGCCTTTCGGCCGGAAATTGCAGATGGAGGTCCCTGGTACTGTGGATCCTCCAAGGAAGGCTACTTCCAAGACTGTGAGGCTTGTTAAGGATTCCAGACCCTATTCTGTCCCGAGGCAGGAGTTTTTTCTCCCTCTGGATGACATGTGAGGATGAGTAAAGGTCAGATTTGGAATTTGAGCCTGATGTGGCTCTTGTCTTTCCTGGGGACATTCGGTTGGAAGAGTTACGGCAATCTCTTCATGATGTCAGTGGCTTGGACACTTCACCTGAGGTGGAGTTTGGCAGACCTGAGCCTGGGGCTCATGCCGAGTCGTCCTACAGGAGACTGATGGCTAGTCCTCCAAAAGCTTTTGTTCAGGATGACTTAACGGATATTTTGGATCAAGGTCCATCCTCTGACCCAGTGCTACCTTTCCATTTTGTATTGCAGAAAAGGGTGGCGGCTGCTTGGCAGACACCAGAATCTCTTCCGGCAGTTAACAAATCGTTAACTAAAAATACTGCCCTTCCGGTACCAACCCCAGCTACCTTTCCTCTCGCCTCACTCCTGAGGGTTTGGTGGTTCAGGCAGCATGCCCTACCATCCCTCGTGATTGGGACGACAAACGTTTCGATGGTTGGGCACGCAAGGTGTATGCTGCGGAAGTATGGTGCTGAAGTCAGCAAACTCTGCTTGTGCCTTAGCAAGATTTTCACACTCTGTGGAATTGTTTCTCTAGCAGCTAAGCATATTCCCAAAGGGGAAGAATGGGGAGGGGTTCCTTCCTCTCATGCAGGATGACAAGAATGCCATGTGTGAATCCCTTCAGTCGGGTTTGGACACGGCCGACAGTGTTAGCCGGTCCATGGCTGCGTGCACCGTTATATGCAGGTTTGCGTGGTTGCAGAGGTTGGCTTTTGCTCCGTTTTTTGCAGTCCTCAAAAGCTACAGCTAAATCTTTGAGCACAGATGTGCGTCAACCTCCGCCTTTTCGTCCTAGGGGACAGCAATGGAGGGGAGGTTCTTTTTGTTACTTCTCCTCCTTTGGTAGGACAAGAGGAGCCACCAGTCAAAGGGGTCAGCGTAAGGAAACCTGTGGTGGCCTGAGAAATGGGAGTGCCAAAGCCGCTCCAGCAGCTGCCTCTTTGCCTTCAGGCGCTGCCGCAGCTGCTCCAAAACAATCATGAAGCCATGTTCCATTGTTTGCCGGTTGGGGGCAGACTGTCAAAGCATCTCGAAGAATGGCGAGCTGTTACTTCAGATGCGCGAGTTCTGGAAACAATAGCCCACGCTTACTGCCTTCCCTTCCTAAAGCGGCCTCATGACAATCCACCGGGTGATCTCTTTGAAGCTTCCAGATCCGCTCCTTGTGCAGGAAATCTTGGCCCTGCTGGAGAAAGGTGCTATAGAACTGGTGCCTGTAGCAGAGAGGAACAAGGGATGGTATTACCCATATTTTTTGATTCCAAAGAAAGACTGGGGATTGAGACCCATCTTGGACTTGCGTTGGTTGATCAAACTTCTCAGGAAGGACATGTTCAAGATGGTCACTCTTTCTCAGGTCCTCCAGGCTCTTTGACTTCAGGATTGGTTGGTGTCTCTGGACCTACAGGATGCTTACCTTCTGTGCTTTGGATGAATCGGCACATGAAAGTACCTGAGGGTTGCGGCTGGTGACTCGCACTTTCAGTTTCTGGTCCTGCCATTTGGATTGACCTCCGCCCGAGGGTCTTCACCAAGCGAATGGTGGCAGTGGCATCGTATCTCAGGCGAGGGGGGGGGGGATTCACGTCTACCCCTACCTGGACAACTGGCTGATCTGTGCACGTTCTCCCGAGCAAGTGAGGGATCATCTCAGTCTCACCTGCCGTTCCCTCCACAAGCTGGGCTTTTCACTCAATTTCAAGAAGTCGCATCTGACACCTTAACAGCTCCACTACATCGGGGTGTGTTGGACATATCCTTGGCGAAGTGCTCCCCTCCTAGGGTGAGGGATCATCACATTGTGCAGATGGTGGACAAGTTTCAACATGCTCAGCATCTCCCGGCTTTCGAATTCTTAAGGTTGCTCGGACTCAAGGGATCCTGCATTTTTCTGATATCAGAGGCCAGACTGAGGATGAGATCCCTGCAATGGGTCCTCAAGATGCTGTGGTTACAGTTCTCGGGTAAGATGTCGGATCCCGTTCAGATTCCACTCTTGGTCTCGGGATCTTCTGTGGTGGGCCAACGAGGGGAAACTGATGAAGGGGGAGCCGTTTTGGCAACCGTGGCCATAGGTGACAGTAGTGATGGACGCTTCCCTCACAGGATGGGGAGCTCATGCCGAGGATTTGACCGCCAGCGGTCGTTGGTCTCTGTCGGAGTCCAAACTCCACATCAACTTGTTAGAGCTGAGGGCCATCAAGCTGTCCCTGAAGGCTTTTCTGCTGTCTGTGTGGGGGAAGTTTGTCCTGATTATGACGGACAACACAGTGGCCATGCATTACCTCAACAAAAAAAGGGGGGGGTTAGGGTCCCTCCCGTTGTGCAGAGAGACGACGCAGCTCGGCTTCTGGTCAATCCAGCAGTGAATTTCACTCTCAGCAGTTCATCTGGCCGAAGAGGAGAATGCCGTGACGGACACTCTGAGCAGGCAGAGCACAGTCTCTCACGAGTGGGAGTTGGCTCAAGAAGTCCTTCTGGTTATCTTCACCCTTTGTGGTACCCCACAAGTGGATCTCTGCGACCAGTGCCAACTGTAAGTGCGAGAGATTCTGCTCAAGGGAATTTCGTCCGAGAGGAGCCTTGGACTCATTCATATTGGGTTGGTCATTCCCACTTCTGTAAGTGTTTCCTCCGGTCCCTATCATTCCTCAAGTGTTAAGGAGGCTGCGGAGGTTCGGATCCCACATGATCCTCATTGCTCCGAATTGGGCCAGGAGAGCGCATGGTACCTGGACCTTCTACAAATGTCCATCTGCCCTCCAAGCCGTCTTCCCTACCGAGAGGATCTGCTCTCTGTCGCGCGCGCGTGTGTGGGGGTGGTGCAGGGGGAGGGAGGGTCAACATCTGGTTCTCCATCCAAATATCAAGACTCTGAACCTTCACGCTTGGTATCCGAAAGGTTGAGGTGTAAGGATTGGGACCTCCCGTATGACGTCATGGAGGTGTTGCTTTCAGCCAGGTGGCTGGCAACCAAATCCCTGTACCGTTGGCGTAAGTTTTGGGGCTGGTGCAGAGGACAAAATGTTGATCCTTTTCAGTTTTCCATTCACGTGGTTCTATCTATCTTGATTTATTTGGCCCACAGGGGCCTTCAAGTAGGTACCATTAGAGGTTACCTGGCGTTGTTTATCTTCAAGCGCTCGTCTGAAGACTGTTTTTATTTTAAGATTCCTTTGATTTCCCAATTTCTTAAGGGGCTCACTGTGTTCCTGTCGTCCCCGTTTCAGGTGCCGGTTTGGGATCTGAATTTGGTCTTGAAATTCCTGATGGATGCTCCATTTGAATCTTTGCACTCTTGTCCTTTGAGACTATTGTCTTTCAAGGCGGTGTTCTTGGTTGCGGTTACTTCCGCTCGCAGAGTGCGTGAATTGCAGGCACTTTCATCTAAGCCGCCCTTTACTGTGTTCCACAAGGATAGGGTTTTACTGAGAGTACGTCCTTCCTTTCTACCTAGGGTAGGGTCTAAATTTCATTTAAGCCAGAAAGTGGTTCTTCCGTCTTTGTATCCTCCTCCTCATCCTGGTAAGGAAGAGGAGCGACTCAGTAGGTTGGACCCTAGGAGAGCTCTGAGCTTTCATATTTCTAGGACGTCCAGGGTCAGAGTGGACGATCAACTCTTTGTGGTGTATGCTGGACACAGATTGGGCCAGGCTGTTACCAAACAGACCTTGTCCAGGTGGATTATCCTCACCATTACTGAATGTTACTGATTGGCGGGCAAGGACCCTCCTGAAGGGTTGCAAGCTCATTCCACTAGGGGTGTGGCTACTTCCACAGCCCTGCAGCAGGGAGTTCCTATTAGGAATATTTGTGATGCAGCCACATGGGCTTCTATCCACACCTTTGTTAAAAATTACTCCCTGGATAGGCTCCATGGTCAAGATATGGCCTTTGGTAAGGCAGCTCTTTATTCTGCCATCTGATTGGGTATTCTAAATTCTTTTCCCTCCTCCATTTTCTGGTACTGCTTTGGGAGTCTGTCAAAGATGTGGAATACATTGGAGGACTCCATTCATTGGAAGAACAAGTCACTTACCAACTGGTAACGTTCTTTTGACTGGATGTTCCTCCAGCGTATTCCACATCGCCCTCAAAGCCTGCACCTCTGGAGAATTTCCTATGCTATTGCAGCTTACATTTCTGCAAGGCTATGTGCAGTCAAGCAAGCATTGGGTATGTGCATCTCACACGTTATGGAGGAAAAAACATAAACTGAGGCTACAGGCGCTGTGCGTCCTATTTATAACATCCAGTGATCTCACCCTCGACGGAGGCCTTCGAGGGACATCGACACAACGCCATCGACGCAGGATACCTTCTGTCAAAAGTTTCCGAAGTACACAGCTGTGGACATTACATGTCAAAGATGTGGAATACGTTGGAGGAACATCCAGTCGAAAGAATGTTACCAGTTGGTACGTAACTTCTTGCGTGCTGCTTGCGACAACCAAAGTGGGTTTGATCCTACATATTCAGGTGCTGGAGGGGCCGATTTTTTTTATTTTTATTTTTTTTGACTAAGCAGTTCTGGTCCTACTGGCTGAGGGGCTTCACGACGCCAGTGGGCTGGACGCGTCCCCAGACGTGGAAACGCAACAGACCCAACCATACAGCCATATGAAAGCCACAAATCGGGTTTTAGTAGACAAAGTGGTGGATACCCAGGCTATGACTGACTAATCTACTTGATGAAGGACCTTCTACAAAAAGGGCCATGCCTTTCAATGCAGCCATCGCTTACCCTATCACCACCTTGTGGCAGAGGCCTTGCACCACAAACTCAGTTCACTCCAACTTCACAAGGTAGTGCAGGTCGGCACGGGAATACCCTCCATATCTCTACACCCACCCGACACCGGAGGGGTTAGTGATGCAGGCTGCCACAGTATCTACCAGACCATCCACGTCAATTTTCCCAACCGATAGGAAGGGGACGAAAGTTGATGCCTTGGCTAAGAAAATCTTCTCGTCGGGAAATATGGCTCTAAAGAAGGTCAACGCCTCTTGTGGTTTTGCCAAGGGATGCATGTGATTACTTAGAAAATATTTCACCTAATGGAGATGTCACTGACTCTATTTAACCGAAAAACAAAAAACTATTTTACTTTTTCTACTTTAGTTATTTTTTTATAATGCGGGGGAGACACCCCGCAGCCCCTATACCCTTCCCTAACTTATACCCTTCCCTAACTTATACCCTTACCCCACTCCCCACCTATTATGCATTACACACATACCATTTCACCTACCATTTTCAGTTAAATAAATTCTGTGAAATCTTATTAGGTGAAATGGTATTCAATGAAATCTACGGTAACGTTTGCCAAGTATTGTTACAACCTCAGGCCCAAGACCATCGTCGACACACTCCCGTTTGATGGGGGCAATGGGTCACAAAGCCCATCTGCGTCCTTTTGGGACACATGGACACAGGGGGGCCCGGCTTGGCTCAGTCTTGGCGCCTTTGGTGCCAGGCTCATGCACTCATGTAAATCAAAATGAGGAACTACTTTCTTTCTCTGCAGAACACTTGGCTATGTCAAGAACTTTCCATGTACTTAGTGGAAGGTGTAGCCCCAACCTCACACTTCACGTGCATGCAAACTTTGGGTGTGCAAGTGGGCTGGGCTAAAGGGCGTGTCCCAGAAGCTTCACTATATAAAGGCGCTCAATGCCAGTACCAGCGCTTCGCGTTCATGTTCACTCTAGTGCAACCAACGCCCATTGCTGCTCTGACCTGAAACACTTACCTTCTGGAACCTGGCTCTGCATTACAACAGTGTCTGGTTCAGTACAGTCTACTCACCTTCTGGAATTCAGTGATCCGGCGCATTCAACTCCTAGAAGTCTACAAACCCGATCTCGCTGACGCTGCATTGCGCTCTTTATCTACGACCCAGATTCTGCAAAGAAAGGAAGACCAGGTTAGAATCATACTTGCCTCGTTCGCCAAGGCTGCGCAGCCCCGAAATCATACACGCAGCACCCGCGGACAGCTCTTCTGTTACTGGACCATTGCAGAGTTGCTTCTCTTCGCTCACTCCGGCTCCACTGACACCTACCGCTTCCGAACCTGTAACATCACCTACAAGAAAAAAAATGAGAAAGTGACATTAGAGAAAGAACGGACAATAATACAGTTACAGATTATACAAAATCCAACGAAATACAGCAAAAGGCAAGAAAGACGGAAAACTAACAATTACCTGAGAAAGTGAATTAGCCGCAGCTGGTCTGGGCCTCCACACGCATTGGACCAGTGAAGGAACTCTGTCCTTGCAGCTGCGCACCTCTGCTGGAGATAGCAGGACGGAGTGCTTGCCCATCATAATGTTCAGGTGAGCGAGTCTCCCGAGGGGCAGTGCATCTTGGGGAATCCCGGCTGGGGGTGGAAGGAAAAGGGCCAGGGTCACACTTTGGTACGCGCACACCCCTTTCCATCCACGCAGAAGCAGTTGTGGTCCACGTCACCTGCTGCCATTTCATCTGGGAGAGAATCGTGTCAAGGGGGTCCACATCCCTGGGAGGGCTGCAACGATGCTCCAATGCCTCCGCAGAGACCAAGTGAGCGTAACAGTATTATTTTAGTCTGTTAGCGGTTAGTGAGGTTGTCCAATATTTCCCCAAAGAGGAGGTGCATGGGGTCCTCCAAAGGCTGGTAGACTATGGCAAGGTGGCGGGCCTGGACATCAGACAGTTGAGAAGTCCATGGGGTCAGCCACAGTGTTTAGAAGGCAAGCATACCTGCACACATCTGCATTTTCACAGAATGTTCAGAATAAACTCCTGGACGTCGCTTTCGTTGGTGAGAATCTCTTTGGCCCCAAGGCCAACAAATCTTTGGCGAAATACAATAAGTCCAAGCTAGCCGCAAAGTCACTGGGGCTAGCTGTCAAGCAGCCGGCCAAGCCTGTCTTTAGCTTTGCCTCAAGGGGTCAAGGCTACCAACGCTGTGTCGCTTTATGGGCAGAGACTTTTGCCACGCTTCAGGAGTGCAACAGGGGCCTCTGTAGGCTAGCAAAGGTGGAAATGGCAGGGCACTGTCCCAGAAGCCACTTTGATGCCGCCCCCCCCCCCACCCCAACGATTCATTGGTTGGGAGGGGGGGGGGGGGTCACGATAAGCAGGCCCTGGTACCATTAGCAGGAGATTACCTCTGGCGCCTGGGCTCTTCAGCTCGTTCAGTGGGGTTACTGTCTGCCTTTCTTAAAAAGGCCGCCGGACAGGTAACCACCACCCCTCGACTACCGGAACAGGAGCTCTAGGAGGAGCTGCAAGCCCTGCTTTTGAAGGGTGCTGTGGAAGAGGTACCACCAGAGCAGAGAGGGTCAAGGTGGTATTTCCTGGTGCCCAAGAAAGGGGAGGACTCGTCCCATCTTAGACCGCCAGGCCTTGAACAAATTGGAAAGACAAATTCAAGATGGTGACGTTGAGAGAAATTCTCCACGCTCTCAAGTTCCAGGGCTGGCTGCTGTCTCCATCTCCAGGATGCATATTTCCATGTGCCGATCCACCAAAGGCACAGGAAATTCCTGCGATTCACCCATAGGCGACAAGCACTACCAATTGAAGGTGATCCCCTTTGGCCTAACCTCCATCTGAGGGTCTTCACCAAGCTCATGGGGGGTAATGGTGGCTCAACCTCGGGAGATTCAGCGTCCATGTGTTCCCATACCTGGACAAGGGAAGTCAACTGAGCAGATTTTGGCCCTTCTCGAGGATACTGTTAGGAAAGATTTCATTTTTAGATGTCATTATTTTCCCTCCAATTGTACACCCCCTAACTTTTTGCTGCTGTTTATACACCTTAGTCTGGCTTTGCCAGGGGAGCACAGCCTTCTGCTGCGCTCCTGGGCTTTCGCTCACATTTTATAGGGAAACTGACATGCCCTTAAGACAGTCATTACTGGGAGACTTTGTTTCCCTTAGTCCTTTTGCAATGTTGCACCTTTCCTGCAACATGTAACGAGTGCACAATGTACCTTACAGTACAGTGCACTTGGGTCTCCTAGTCAATTACAAAGACCCTAGATACTCTCATAGGACTTTTTTGGAGATGTGCAGATGTGTCCTGGACAGGGCTGGTGGCAGCTTGTCTTTTCATGTAATGTTAACCCTGTCCTGCTATTTGAACCACGTTTGGCACGAATAGGTTGCCTGGCTCCAAAATGGCCATGCCACAAGGTTCTTTGTCCTGTCCTTTGGCCATCTTGCCCCTTTGCCTTCCTCAGGTTGAGCCGACCCAGGTCAGTCCTTATTTGGTCATGCAGTTTCCTGCGAAACACCAAGCTTTTGCGGGCTTCTGCATGCCTTGTGTGTGTGCCTCCAGGATGTGGGCTGGGGTGTCTGTCCCCAAAACACATCCTGGGTGCCAGAGAGTCTTGAGTGCTGTGAATGCCCGGGACCACCGTGGTCCGTGATTGGTCCATGTATGGAGTGTGTTTGTGAGCAGATCTTCCATTGGGTCCTCTCTGTTTTGGCGCAAAGGGAACTTTGGATAAGTGGAGCCCGAAAACACCTATACCATGTCGATCTCTGGAGTTCTCACAGAAAGAAGGATAGGATCCAAGTATCCTGAAACTAAGAAGCAGAGTCGAGGAACCGCTGGAAGGTTTGGCACCCTGAGCCCGCTGTCGTCCCCTGGGACCCCACTGCATCTGGTCGTCCTAGAAGGGCTGCGAAGATGCTTGAACCCATTAGAATAGTGGGACCAACTATTCTCGGCACCTTCAACAAAACCTGCAAGTAAGCCTTCTCGGAATTGTCGCTGGGCCAACCAGTGGGCTGACCAGCTTACGCAGGACCTTTGATCTGTCTCCGCCGGCGTTTCGAGGGGGGCCTCAAAACTTAGTATACTGCTAACTCTGTGTCCCTGGCACCCTCACACTGAATTATGAAAACTTTGCATTCCCAGGTCTGAAGTGAGACGAGTGCACCAGGACCGGAGTAAACGTGGTTACCGTGTTGCACAGCCGCGGCAACGATCTTTGCAGGTGCGCTGCATTTGTGACCCTCTTGCCCCTGAAGCCTGCTGCAGTTAAACTGGCCTAATCCATCCACCAGGAGTGGAGGAATCACCACTGTCCCGTTTGGGAATCCTCACTGTATCTTCAGAACTGAAAGCCACAGAGCCATCCTATTGCCGCAGTAGAACCTGCCACCGAAGTGGACTTGACTGGCGAAGTTTGGTCCGGAGTGCGCCCGGGGCCAGTGAGTAACCCTAATCTTAACTGGTGTCCCCTAGCGCCTCTATCCATTATTACGCACAAGTGGCCCCTGTGGGGGTCCCTCTCCTTTCCACTGCTAGTGCAAACTATTCCCGAACCTTGGAATCACCTCTGCCTTCAAGTGGAGGCCCTTCTCGAATGGTGTGAATCTATTCTTCATCGCCTCACCCACCTTCCTGAGCTGCTAGAGACCCCTGAAGAGACCCCGTTTTGCCCATTGGAACAACCGTGTGCGTCTGCACTACATGTACTATTGAGCATACGGCTCCTCTCTCCTTAGGGTTTGGACTGCCTCTTAGTTAGGTGTGTGTCTGATGTTGAAGGGGACTAAAGACTAACTGCACTGCTTATTTTCCTTCCCCTCTAGGTTGTGAACACATTTCATGCCTTTAACCCTTTACACCCCAATGATCTTGTATTGATTGTGTTGTGTTGGTTCAGTAAGATTGCTTTGATTCTTTTACTGTGTGAGTTACAAAGGCCTTGTAATAAATGTGTTTATTTTTGATATATACACCTGTCTAGGAGTAATTTGTAAGTGTCCTTGCTCTGTGTGCTCATTGAGGTCTTTCAGTCACCCTCATCCCTCCTTAGACTTAGTCTTGACCGCCTGCCATAGCTACGTTGAATGGTCTGGCTTGTCCAGAGGTTACCCTGTTCGAAGAAACTAGGCTGGCCTCTGCCCACCAGGTCAGAGTTGGGAAATCTGTCTTAACAGATACCTGCTCACTACTCCACAGGCTGGGCTTCTCGACTTCCCATACAACACCAGTACAAAGGCTCCAGTTCATCGGAGCTGTCCTAGATGGTCCAGCTCTTTCAGAAGCCTGCCGCCTTGTGGTAGGTAAGATTTCCACAGAGCTGGTAAATCTTTTTTTCCTGGTTCAGCACCAGAACTTTTTGCTTTTCTAGTGGGATATTTTTCATTAATACCTCAGTGAGTGGGAACCCTTTTCCACACTCACCTAATCTTTAACTCTTTTTATGGGTGTCATTTTTAAGACTCTCCATAGTGTCTTTTTAAAGATATCATGTTTAACAACTTATTGGCAATAAATGCCTGTTGTTGCTGGGTTGCCCTAAGGGCTCCCCATTCAACTTTGTTGTGCTAACCTTGTGTGAACTACAGTTCCCAAGGGTTGAAAGGATCTTTGGATCCCTTTTACATTTTGTTAGGTGAAACCAGCCCACCCCACCTTATGTGGAGTGCTGGGGAGATGCAATTTATCCCCTTTCCCATTAAAAACTAACAATTCTGTTAGTGACAAGCTTACCTTTAATGGCTGGTGGCAGTGATGCCACTAATTTGGTGCACCTTTACCGTGGGCTGTAATCACAGCTGCAGTAAAGGCACCTAAAGGTGCTCATTTTACCAAAATGGCCCCTGTCTTCTTTTTCTGCCATTTTAGTGTCTCTTGTCTTTTCTTGTTCCTTCCCCTGACATCCAGGGCGGGAAATTCCTTTGTGTGAGTTTTGCCTTTGGCGGGAGTCCCCTGGACACCCCGCCCAGGCTCGAGTCAGTCTGTAAGCACAGGAAGTGGGAGGAGGAGTCCAAAACTTCCCCATCCTTTGTCTTATGCCTTGCTTCAACTGGGACAAATCCCAGTTGGGGTTGGGGTGGGGGTGGGGTTGGTCGGTGGCTGGCTGTCCTGATTGGACAACCGGACGCCCCTTTCTTGTAAAATGCGGGGAGAGAATGCAGGGGTTGTGCTGTAGTTCCTGATAAATACTGGAAACCTGGAAGCTGAAGTCATGTCGACCACTGGAACATAAAACCGAAGAGGATGACGAAGGAAAATCGGCTGACGACGATTTACAACGACCGGAGAGCTTGCTGTGTAACCTGAGCCTGCTGCAGCCCTTCCTTCTAATCGACCTGGGACTCCGAAAACGACGACCCGAACCCAGAACCTGGTGAGACCCACTAGACTCAAGACCAGCATTTTGAGCCATCCCACAGGTTGCTGCGACCTTGCCTTCTTGCAATACCCTGGGACGACCTGCCACTGTCCAGTGCACGGTCTTCCGAATCTCGCTGAAAATTCGTGGGCATCTTGGTGTATCTCCAGAGACACGAATCGAGTCAGAAAAGTCCCCTCACAAGAGTGCTCGACCTTTAAAACGACGAGAATTAAACCGCGATTTTCTGTCTCCTGTGCTTCTTGAAAAGGTGCCAAATCCACAGAACCGCATTCAGCCGTGAGGGAAATCTTGCCTAGAGCCTTCTTCATCGATCCCTGCTGCAAAGTCCCTTCTGAGGTCTTGTGTTCAGTCTCCAGGACAAGGAATCCACTGACCGGGTATTTGGCTGCAGTCCCTGAAGTTCTCCTGCTGCAATCTCTTCTTGTTGGCCTCGGTATACATTTACCTTAATCCTGTTGGGATTTCTGTGTAGCTTTGGAGTGTTTTCTGTGATTGGGAGGTCCCTTGTCCAGTGCACCCACTACCACTGCTAGAATCCTGCTGGGGTGTCTTCTGTGAAGCCCCTGGACCCTCTTCTAACTCTAAAAGTAAAGTACTCACCTGTTTGCCAAGTTTTCCTAAGGAACTCTTGACTTGCTACTAAAGAACTTATTCTAACACTGCCTGTTGTTCACTAGTCCTAGTGACCCCCCTTCTCCCACTGAGAACAATCATGCTCCAAGAATAAGGGAAAGACTTTGAAGGGATTGGGACTTCTGCCTAGAAAAGAAATCTAGTGTTTTACTTACTTGTAAAGAGTTGGTTGGTAACTGGAATTCTAAGAGTGAACAGTTACAAAAGTTCCTACTGATCTTGAATGTGTGATGCACTATTCTTAAACGTATGGTTAACATCTTTTCTTCCTTAGCCACTTTGTCAGTCTAATAGAAAGTAGATGTGAAGGTATTTTACTCTCCTGTGATTAGGTTGTGCCCCTTAACAAAAGTATTGTTGGTTTCACCAGAATATTCCTGTGGGGTAATTGTATGAGTGTCCTCCAACTGGGTCTTGCTTCCCTGACCTGCTGCTAGCCTGTCCTTAATAAGTCTACACTTGGTTGTTGCCTACTTAGAATAACTATTCAGTAAAGTCTGACATTGGGTTTTACTTTCCCCTTCATTGTTAAGTTAAAGTATGTGGGTTTTACTTACCTTGTGTTAGCTGTGGGCTATCCAAAATAAGTTACCAGAGTTATTGCTTACCTCAATCTGGGGGTTCCCTGATTTCAAAAGCACCTGTGATTATGTATTCTCCAGCATGGGATCTGACATGGATTCACATGCTCATGAATATTCCCTGTCGTCAGGCTGGGAATCCCACGGTAAAGAAAAAATCGGTATCGGTTTTGTTTCTGATCTTTCTTTCTTAGTAGTAACCAATCACTGATCTCTGGGTCATACAGCCCCCAGCCAATGACTGCCCTCTCCCTAAGCCCCTCCCCTGGCAGCCATCCTCAGATTTTTACTGCACGTTCAAGTGTTGGGAGTCCTCGTGCTTTAACTCTCGACAGCTTTACTGCATTTTCGCGCTTTTTCAAGACATTTTCACATTTTTTCGGTTTAATCGAGCCTCAAGCTCCACAGTTTCCACTTCCGATAACGGGGACCCGTTTCGGAATTCTTCTACGCCCCTCAAGGGTGAAGGTTTCGTCGAGTTACACTTCTTGGAGGTTCCAGAAGATCTGAGGCCTACCTCAACGGACATGACCCAGGACAAGGGAAGCTCGACTCCTGGATCCAAGCTGTTCAGGAGCTGCCCGGGATGCGGTTTGCAAAATGTTTTCAAGGAGGGCGAGCATTCGAGATGTCTCTACTGCCTTCATGAGGACACGACGCATGTGGAAAAGGACTGTGCGTTCTGCAAGAACCTGTCTGAACGGACCAAGCAAGATTGTCGTTCCTGCCTCGCCGCCTGGCCGGAGAAGAGTACAGCAGGTGAGAAGGCGAAGAAAAAGTCTGAGCTGTCTTCTAAGTCCTGTGAGGGCTCCCCGGCGACGGGGGCCCAACAGAAGGCCAAGCACCTCAGGCACCGGGAGCACCGAAAGGTCGGGCTCTTTGGTGGCCAAGCAGGGCTCGACTTCCCCGGCACGATCAACCGCAAGCCAGCGCTCTGGTTCGGGGAAGAGGAAGTCCGAGAACCCGGGTAAGTTTCTGGAGAGGCCCCGGTCGATCTTGAAGGGAGCCGAGGGGGAGCAAGGCGATGACCCTCCCCCCCCCAAAGCGAAGGCCCAGGACGCACCTAAGGTGGTGAGGGCCTTGATCCACGCGGCAAAGGCCTCTATCGAGATTGTCGCAGCGGAGCCGGCAGAGGCTACACCAGTGGAGGAGGCCTTGGGGCCCAGAGTTTTCCTGCCACCGCAGAGGGAATCCTCTTTCCAGCCCATCGTTAAGACCCCCATGAAGACCCTGGTGGATGGCCATTACGGACTCGGATTCAGCCTCTGAGGAGGATCTGGTGGAAACCGTGAAAGGCCTCAACGAGAGGTTCGAAGGCCTCAACGAAAGGTTCAATCCCAGGGGAAGGATCCTGCTGATGTGATCGAAGATGGCGACAACGTGGGCCCAGTGGAGCAGCCATCCCGCCCGTCACAGCCATTAACGAGGCCCAGGATAGCTCGGCGGCCATTTTGTTGGCGATCCAATCCTTATGTACTGAGATGAGGACGAGGTTACCAGGGACCCCGACGGAGGATCCAGAACCTGGACCGTCGGGAAGCCCTCCGAACAAGCGGAGGAGAGTCCACCCCTCACCGCCCTTCATGCCCACAAGGCCTGTGGACCCCCTCATCCCCCTCGCCGGACCCTC
Source organism: Ambystoma mexicanum (assembly GCF_040938575.1). Classification (NCBI taxonomy): domain Eukaryota; kingdom Metazoa; phylum Chordata; class Amphibia; order Caudata; family Ambystomatidae; genus Ambystoma; species Ambystoma mexicanum. Next base: position 673,990,005 of record NC_090924.1, on the reverse strand, counting down.
GGGGTGATACGGCGACGGAAACAGCGACACGGACGACGACAGTGGCGATGATACAACGAACATTCCTTCATCACCAGCCCTCCCCACGAACTGCCCCCTCCCCCCCAACGAAATTGGCTCTTTCCACGCCATGATAGCCAGGGCATCCGAGCTCTTCCAGCTCTGCCCTGAGGAACAGAAAAAGGAAGGCTTTCTTTACCAACGACGGGAGGCCAAGAGAAAGACGGTCCTCGCGGTACCGTTGCTCGACGACATCTGGGACGAAGGGCTGGCTATCCTGAAGAAATTTTACACGACACCCGTCAAGAAGGACAGGTACGAGAAGTAGTACCAGGTCCCCAACGCCGCCCCCTTGTGCCTCAGAGCCCAGCCTACGCCGGATTCGGTCATCTCGGCAGCGGCCAAGAAGAAGGCGGCGGGTGCGGCGGCTTCAACTTCCACTTCCCCACCGGACAGCGAGGGCAAGAAGTTGGACTCCATGGGACGACGAGTCATCTCCTCGGCGGCGATGACGATTAAGGCGGCCAATGCCTTAGCGATTGTGACCCGTTACGACAGGAAGCTCTGGTTCAAGATGGCTCCCCTGCTAGACTTCCTACCGGACGACAAGAGGGCGGAGGCCCTACAGATTCTGCAGGAAGGTGAGCTGGCGTCGGATCACGCCATTATGGTGGCAACGGACATTGCCGATACCGGATTTCACCAGCTGGGCAACAGGGTTTGCCTTCGACGACGAGGATGGCTCAGGGCTACAGACTTTCGCCAGGACGTCAAGTGTTGGATATGCCGTTCGACGGCAACAACCTGTTTGGGAAGACAGTGGATGAGTCCCTCCAGGCCATCAAGACCGACAGCCCGAGCCCTAGGAGTCCTTCAGCAACGGCGGCCCTTTCGGAGCACCGGAGGCAGAAAGGGAGCCTCCAAGGGATCCAGCAGTGGCTCTTCTACGTACCGCCAGGCGGCCCGCTCCTCATCCCAGGAGGCCTACAGAGGCCGCGGCAAGCAAGGAGGGTCTCGCTGCCATCGTCAAGGAGGCCAAGGCGGCAAGGCCTCTTCCAAGCAGGACTGAACCGGCCGTTGCGTCGGGCCCCCGCCGAAGCACCCCAGTGGGAGGCCGGCTGACGAAGTTCGTCAGCTTGTGGGAGTCCATCTCCACTGACCGTTGGGTGCTGGATACCCTGTCCCGCAGACACTCGCTAGAATTTAAGTGTCCTCGCATTCCTCTCATGGCCAGGAAGGAGAATCGCGTCCCTCAACTGCTGTTGAAGGTAAGGGCGATGCTCAAGGAAGGTGCCATTGAGCTCGTCCCCAAGAGGCTCCGGGGCTCTGGAGTATACTCAAGGTACTTCCTCGTCAGAAAGAAGACAGGCGGTTGGCGCCCCATCCTGGACCTGCGTCGGTTAAACAAGTACATCAAGGCACAGAAAATCAGGATGGTCACCCTCCAGTTCGTGCTGGGACAGCTGGAGGAGGGCGACTTCCTATCGTCGTTGGACCTGGAGGATGCTTACTTCCACATCCCTATTCTAAAAGGACACAAAGTTCCTCAGATTCATAGTCCAGGGGCGTCACTATCAATTCAGAGACCTGCCGTTCGGATTAAAGTCGGCACTCGGGGTGTTCACCAAGTGCCTCGCTCCAGTGTCGGCTCGGCTGCGCCTGCAGGGGCTCCACGTCTACCCCTACCTGGACGACTGGCTAATCCGTGCAAGGTCAAGGGAACTCGCCGTCGAACACACAGCGAGGACCGTCCGTCTGCTCACGGAACTGGGATTCGCCATCAACTACCCCAAATCCCACCTGGTTCCGTCACAGGTAGCACTGTTTCTAGGAGCGAAGCTCGATACAGTGGAGCGATTGGCATCTCCATCGGAAGAAAGGACGAGGGCCATTTTGGGCAAGGTGCAGCGCCTGTTAGCCACGGATGTGGCCAGGGTGAGGTCCATCAAGTCCCTCCTCGGGATGATGTCCTCATGCATCTACCTTGTGCCCCTTTGCAGACTTCGGATGCGTCCGCTACAAGAGTTCCTCAACGTCCTCTGGATTCAAGCGGCGTGCAGCTTCGAAGACAGGATGCCGCTCAACGATGAGTTCTGTCGGGCGATTCTATGGTGGGGTACCCGTGCGCACCTGACAGCAGGCACAGACTTTCAGACCCCGACGTATCAGGTGACGACGGACGCCTCCCTGGAGGGATGGGGGGCCCACACCGGAGATCTCCACGCAAGAGGCCTCTGGCTCCCGGAGGAGAGGTCTCTCCACATCAACATCCTGGAGCTACGAGCCATGTTCAGTGTTATGGAGAATTATCTGCTTAGGCTGAATTTCCTAACCTAGTGAGTCCCCCAGCAGCTTTGCTGGATTTTTTAGGTTTATTTTTTTTCTCCTGCCAAGAGTGAGACTCTTTTACCCTCACTCTTGGACATGATTTGAGTGTATTCCTTTGACTCTGGATGTGTTTAATGGACTATGGGGTCTTTTACTCCATAGGGCTTCATGTGTTTTTGTGATGTGTTACACAGCACCCTCAGTGCAGTAACACAGGGGTGTCATAGTGACCCCCCAGTATAGACTCCATACCCTGGGACTGACTACTGTCTCCCAGGGCATGTAAAGTCACCATTGACTTTACTAGTCTTGAATTCTGGACAGAACCAGTACATACCATCATATTGTGGACGTACTGGCCGGGGCAATTCGATTGCCCCGGGGTCTGTTAGTCGAGGGGGCACGTCTCCGTCCCCCCTGATCGAGTTTTGGCTGGTGGCAGTGGATACTACTTTTTATATTCAACCGCAAATATTTCTATATGGGATTTTCCCATTGTTCGAGGCTACTATCTTTATTTATTTAATTACGATAGCCTCGAACATACCGCCGGTTTATTTAATTATTATTAATTCTCCGGTTGATATTTTTTGCCAAAACTAGGTTCTAAAATGGCGTTTGTGTTCTCTTCTGTGACTCCAACCCAAGTCGAGCCCTTTGTTCCACTTTTTGGCGGGCTTCTCCACAGAAGCCCTCCAAAGTGGTGCCACTCTGTCTGGGGTACTTAGGAAGGGTGGAGGGGGATTTAGGCACCCTGGACTGAGTTGCCTAGGCAACTCAAGTCGCACTCCGTCCCGATTGGCCCAACTTAGCATGTTTGAGTGACAGCTAGGCTGAGTGAATGGGGGTTTTCTGCATACAAGCAGGGCTTTGGGGGACTGGAACTTCAGAAGTCGCCACAGGACCTTTCCCTGGCAGTGCAACGACCTTCATCTTTCCTCCAAATAGAGATCTTCTCTTCCTCTGGACGACGCCGAGACTTGCACCCGCTGCCAGGAACAACTGCCCCTGCTGGAGGATCCTTCCCACGTAAGGTACCGTGTTCCGCCTGGCTTCCCTTGCCACCGACTGTACGGGGTAGATTTAGCCCCCGGCTTTCGAACCTGGGTTAGCCTGGGACACCCTGGCTAAACTTTTCTGAGCCTCTCTAAACTCTTTTTGAACTCTCTGCAAGACTTCCAAAGCCTAGTGTAACTGTGTGATCTTGGGCGCATTTGTGCTCCGCTCTCTCTAAGAGTGGACCCAGCCTATGGACTTTGGCTCACCAGTGACTTTTGCTTTTCTGCTCAAATAAGTGTTTCAGTGTTTCTTTGGATCATTTGTATTACAATTTCACTTGTACTGTGTCTACTGGCCTCTCTCCCTCCTAGGATGAGCCTGGCTGCTCTGTCTATGCTACCCTGAACTCAGGTGGTACAGCCTTATACTAAGAGTGGAGTCTTGTACGGCCTCAGTTGAATGGTTTTACTAAGCCCTTAGTTGTACTTCAGAAAAACTGTCCTAAAACCTTGCCAGCGACTTCCTTACTCCGCCTCTTGGGTGTCATGGTGTCTTGCAGTTTTCAGATGCCAGACTCCAGATGCGGTCTCTGCAATGGTTCCTGTGGGGTCAGTGGTCCCAGTACTGTGGCACTTTAAGGGATGTTGTGGAAGTGTCCAGGTCAGTGGCCGACTATCTCTCTTGGTGGGCCAGCAGTGACAACATGTTGGCGGGGGAACCTTTTTAGCCTCTGTGGCCAGAGGCTAGGGTATTCACAGATGCATCTTTGAAAAGTTGGGGTGCTCACTGTGAGGATTTTCAGGTGAGGTGCCTTTGGTCAGTGATGGAGGACTAATGGCACATCAACGGGCTGGAGCTGCGAGCCATCAGATTAGCCCTGTAGGGGTTTGTGCCCTCTCTTAAAGGGAAGCATGTCCTGATTATGACTAACAAAATGGTAGCCATGCATTTAACAAACTGGGTGGTGTGCGCTACCTTCCTCTTTGCAGGGAGGCACTGCAGCTGTGGTTCTGGCTTCTGGAGAGCCGGGTCTCGGTCTCAGCAGTACATCTGGCAGGGACAGAGAATGGATTGGCGGATGCTCTGAGCACGGTCTCACACGAGTGGAAAGTGCGCCTATAATTCCTAGAGGATGTCTTCACTCTCTGGGGTTCCCCAGCAGTGGATCTGTTTGATACGGAATCCAACAGGAAGTGCAGACCATTTTGCTTGAGGAAATTCCCAGCGAATGGTTCACTGGAGGATGAATTTCTGGTGGAGCGGACCATCTCTCTCCACCACGCCTTTCCCTCCGATTCCTGACATTCTGTGGGTTCTCAGGCGGTTAAGGAGTTTTTAAGCAACCCTGAACTTGGACCGCCCCAGCCTGGGTGAGGAGAACATGGTACTCTGAGCTTCTGGAATTGGTCATCTGCTGCCTGTACGTTTGCCTCGGCGGCTTGACCGCCTATCCCAGTCGGAAGGTTGGGTGCTCCGACCGAACCCGGAATCCCGCAACCTGCATGCGTGGCTCTTGAGCAGATGAGATATGACTGGGACCTCTTTGCGGATGTTCATGAGTTGCTGCTGGCTGCATGCAGGCCATCAACAAGATCACTGTAAGTGTGCAGGTGGAGAGGACTTGTGGCGTGGTGCAGGGAACACAAGAATGACCCCTTCTCCTGCCCCACCACTGCAGTGATGGGAGGTCCGTCGGTCACTGGCCTCTTCAGGCCACCACAGTCAAAGGATACTTGGTGGCTTTGTCTGTGTTCAAGAGGTCCCCGGATCAAGGTTCTTTCTTTACGATCCCATGATGTCCCAATTCCTGAAGGGCCTATTGAATAAGTTATCTCCTGACCCCTTTGTTCCACAATCGGACCTGAATTTGGTTCTCGCCTTCCTTATGGTGGCTCCAGTTGAGCCTTTACACTTTGGTTCTTTGCGTTTGCTCACCTTGAAGACGCGTTCTTAGTGGCCATCACATCGGCCAAATGAGTCAGTGAGCTGCAGGCCTTGTCTTGCAAGCAGCCTTTCTTTTGCTTTTTTCGGGAGAAAGTTTCCCTGAAGGTGTGACCCGGTACTCTCCCCTATCCTCCATACTGCACGGGCGCCCCTCACTTGGGACGGGAGAGGGAACTTTTTTCACCAGAAAAACCTTCTTCCTCTTTCAATTTAGAGGCGTGGCCCTGGGAGCATGCGCTCGCCTGACGCCGCCCACTGGCGCCACTCCTCAGTCCCCATTTCCGCGTCAACAGGAACAGGCCGATTTCACCAGTGCTCCTGGGTTTGCCTTCGGCCATGTAGTTACATGCGCTCTTCCCTTGATTCTTCTATCTTTTTGTCATTCAGGTACTTGGTCCTCCGGCGTCACGCTCCTCTGGCGCATGTTGACTTCAGCGGGCTTCAGCAGATGTCCAGCCTGCGAGGGAATCTTTCCTACGTCCGACCCCCACGCTCTTTGCCACTGCTGCCTTGGCCCCGACCACGGCTGGGAAGGATGGACCACGTGCGACGCATTAACTCCATGCGCACTGAAGAACAGGCTAGCTAGGTGGAGGGAGCTCTTTGACAGGACGCCTCCAGAGGACTTGAAGGACTTCGTCAGACAGAGATCGACGCCCAAGGAAGGGCTGCTATTTTCCATCGCACCCTGTAGGAATCGCCAGAGCAGGAGGAACCTCTCACGTTATTGCACCGGCACACGGCTAATCCAGCTACTGGCCTCACTGCCGAGGGGGTCATCAGATACTTCTGGAAGCAGTGCTCTGGGACGGCAAGGTTCTTTTACTGGGTGTACACCTGAGAGGCAACGCCCTAGTACCGGCCTAATGTCCAGGGGGTGCCTGCACGCAGCACTACCCATGACTCTGCCTAGGGCAATACACCTTCCAGGCCTCGGCCTGAGGGGCAGGGTAGGCCTCATGCTCCACCACCAAGAGTCTTGGAGGAGGCCGGGCCCAGGGGACAATCACCACGACTTTAGCTCGACAAAATGGCCGCTGTGCCAGACAACATGGCTGCTCGTCCAATGCCACTCCTAGGAATGCAGTAGGCGGGAAGAACGAGTCTCGAGGTGAGACTAGTGTCAACAAGATACGTGGCCTACAGTTTATCAATCGGCAGCGCAGGGCAGTTTCCTCCTGCAAACTAGACGGAGTGTGCTCTGGCCCCAGCCACTCCTGTCAATATCTCCTGCCGCCTCTTCAGCCTCCCAAGACATGTTCTTCGAAAGGTTCCTGGCACTGATGCGAACCCCCCCATATGGGGGGGCCATCCTGTGGTATGCAGTCGGGGGATTTGCTCTGGACACTCCACCGGTGCCCATAGTCATTCCTCCCATGGCTCCGGCACCACAGGCCGCAGCGCTGCCCCTGCACGCTCCTTCGATTCTGGCTCCCCTGCAACTCCACTACAGCCTCTGGCTCCGGTTTCCACACCGCAGCCCAGGGTGCCCAGCACTCCTCCACCCGCTCCAGACCAGCCAGACACTCTGGCGGACACAGATGAGGGCGACCCTGACACGCCATTGTAAGCGAAGGCCTTCCACGATAGGCTTTCCAGAATATTTGGGCCTTACTCAACCTGAGGTCGAGCAACCCAAGGAGGGGGAGGGGGGTTCTTGGCAGAATTCACCCTGCAACCGCCCTGCCAGAAACACGTATCCTGATACAGAAAGACGTTGTGGCCTTGGCCAAAAAGGGGTGGCTCAAGCCACACTCGGCCCAACCTTTCAATCGGTGTCTGTATGCCAAGTATAGACAGATGGTGGGGGATCCACTCTTGCTGTATGTGCACCCACAACCGCACTCTTTGGTGATTGCTGCAGTGTCACTTTACTCTAAGCCTCAGTCGTCCTCTTTGCTGCTGGTCAAGGAGGAGATTATCTTGGAGGCGTGTGGGAAGAAGCTGTACTACAACACTTCTCTGCGTCAACCCAACACGGATGCCATGCTGGCAGCCGTTAACCAGAGGCTTTGGCGGGAAATAGCAGACTTCCTTCCAGAACTTCCAGTGTAGAGCCAGGCACACTACAAGGCAGGTCTAGGAGAAGCCAAGCTGCTAGAACAAGACATCATGGGAGTCCACAGTGGCTCACATTGATATCTCTGGCCGTGCCATCTGCATCGCCACAGACATGAGAAGGGCGGCCTGGCTTTGGGCTACTAAGTTTAACCCTGTTGTCCAGGAACGCATATTGAACCTTCCGTTCGAGGGTAGTGACCTCTTTCACTCTACCACAGATGAGAAATTAGATGGAAAAGAACAGCTCACAAACTGCAAAGTCTTTATCCTAATGAAGGCCATGCCCAGGGCGTGTACACCCAGTCGCATCAACACTCCAACAGGGGGCGGTCATTCGGCGGATTCCGGGGCTTCCAGGAATGGAGGTCGAGGCAGCCTGACCGTTCTCCAAGTCAGCACCGGCGCAAACAACAAAGGGGGAGAGGGGGCTTAAGGACTTTTTCTAGTCCCCCTCATCCGCAGCAGCCTCAGAGGGAAAGAAGGCAGGACGTGTCCCTTCGGGTCCACATGTCTCTGGTTGGGGGCAGGCTTGCCTTTCATGTGAAATTTTTGCACCAGAATTGTTCAGACCCCTGAATCCGCTCTGTAGTATCCTCGGGCACTGCCTCGTCTCCTTCCTCCCCTCCACGCCCACAGATTGGGACGGCAACTCTGTTGGCGATGATCTGGTCACTCGTCAAGAGCCAGTCAGTGGAAGAAGGCCCAGCCTCACAGAGAGGATTGGGCTTCTATTCCAGGATTTTCGCCATACGAAAGAACCAGGCTGGCCTGAGAATTGTGTTGGACCTATCCACCCTCAACCTCTCCCTCCCTCTTCAGAAATTCAAAATGGTTACGCCAGCACTCATTGCAGAGACACTAGACAAGGGAGACTGGATGTGCTCCATGGATCTGAAGGGCGCTTATCTATGCATCCCGATTTGGCAGCCACATCGCTCCTTCCTGCGCTTCAGGATCTTGGGCTGCCATTTCCAATACAAGGTGCTACCCTTTGGCCTCAACTCAGCCCCCAAGCTATTTACCAGACTAATGAATGCAGTGGTAGCCCACCTCAGGGCCCAGGGCCATCAAGTCTACTCGTACGTGGATGACTGACTCGGCAGGGCGAGATCTTTCGGAGGGGGTTATCCACGGTTCACTATCAACCTCAAGTCTCAGCTGCAGCCCACGCAGAGCCTCAACTTCCTAGGCCTCATCTGGGATACAAGCTCCGAGAAGGTCTTTTCCCTTGGAGGACAAGATTACGGCCATCAAGAGAGCCACTAATCACTTCCTTACCAGAGCAGTGACCTCGGCCTGGTGGTACCAGCACTTATTAGGCATCAAGGCAGCGGTCTTACTAGCTGTGCCACACACAAGACTCAGGATGAGGTTACAGCTACACTTCGCAGCTTCATGGAATCAGGAAAAGGGCTCCCAAGCGGAGCTGGTCAGCATACCTTCTCTCCTCTCAGACCTCACATGGTGGTCCAGGGACTGCAATCTGCGGACAGGCAAGCCCTTCTGGCAGCCGACCCCACAAGTCACCATCACTATGGACCCCGCCCTGGACGGTTGGGGGCCACTCTGGACAGCCACAGCATACATGGAGTCTGGACCCGGCAGTAATCGCATATCAACTGGCTGGAGCTCCGGGCCATTTGGATAGCTCTCAGAGCTTTCCTTCCACTTATTGGGGGCAAGACCGTCCTTATCCAGACTAACACTCCACCAGCATGTACTATGTCAAAAAGCAGTGGAGGGGTGCAGGGGGTACCAGGTCCCCTCAGATGTGCAACCTATCGGTCAACATGTGGGAATGAGCCCTGGAGAAAATCTACCTCACGGCCCTCCACCTCCTGGAGGAGGCCAACTTGGAAGCGGACAGGCTCAGCAGACTGGGAGCGGACAATTACAAATGGCAATTAAACGACCAAGTGCTGCTGGAGGTCTTCAGCAGATGGGGGCATCGTCAGGTGGATCTGTTGGCCACTTGGCAGAATAGGAACTGCCATCAGTTAGCGTCCTGGCAGGGCCAGGCTCCCTAGGCGACACATTACAGATACGGTGGGATGGCACGACAGTCTATGCCTTTCCTCCCACACCCCTGGCCCACAGGGTAATCCGCAAGATAAAGGAAGCTTGTCCGCTAAGCATCATTCGAGATGTGGTTCTCCGAACTGCTCAGCTTTACCGACAGACCACCCATTCACCTTCCGCTGGGGCCAGCCCATCTCCAGTCCCAACAGGGGATCAGGATCATCCATCCCGCCCTGCAGAAGTTGGTCTTCGCAGTGTGGTTCTTGAGCAGGTCACCCTCAGGCACCTGAGCTGATCACAGGCTAACATGGAAATCATTCAGGGCACCAGGGGCAAGGCTACCAAGAACCAATATAAGAGTAAATGGACTAGGTTCTGTCATTGGGCGGACTCTCCACTTACGTGCACGCTGGATGATGTGCTCTCCTCGGCACACCTTGCACACTCTGGCGTACAGGTGGACACATGTCGCACCTATCTGGCAGCCATAGGGGCTTACAGAAATTCTGAGGAGGAGGTCATCTTCTCTTCCTCCAACCCGATAGTCAAACAGTTGGCGGGCTTGTCCACACTATACCCGCCCATCAAGAAGCCACTTCCTATGTCGGACCTCAGTGTGGTGTTGGGCACCTTGGCGCACAAACCCTTTGAACAAATGGCGTCCGCAGACATTGGTCTGTTCACCATTAAAACAGCGTTGTTAGTGGGCCTCACCTACGCTCGCAGAGTATGCGAGATCCAGGCTGTGGTGGCCTCTGAACCCTATGCCACCTTTCACAGGGATAAGGTGGTCCTGCAAACTCGCCCAGCGTTCCTACCTAAGGTACCCCTCCGCTTTCCATCTAAACAAGTAAATAGTCTTGCCTACTTTGTTTGCTGAACCCGAGGACGAGGCTCAGAGTGTCTTGCACTAGCTGGATGTCGGGCACATTCTGAAATTCTATCTGGACAGGGCCAAGAGCTTCTGCAAGTCGGACACTTTTTGTCACCTTTGGGAGATCCAGGCCCAGGTATCAAGCATCCAAGGCTTCTATTGCACGGTGGATGGTTGCAGCTATCAAGGAGACCTACAAGGGGCAGTACAAGCATGTACGCTCACACTGTCAGAGCCAAGGCCGCGGCCATTGCATTCCAACGGCTGGTTCCGTGGCAGGTCATCAGCAGGGCGGCCACCTTGTCCAGCCCTTCGGCTTTCTGTAAGCATTACTATTTAAACGCCGGCTCTTAAGTCAGATGCAGCCTGTGGACTGGCGCTTCTAAGGAACATATTTTCTTAAGGAGGGTCTCCTCTCCACCCTGGGGCTACATTCAGTTGTAATCGCCCATGCAGTATGGAGGAAAGGGGACAGATTTAAGAGTAATTACTAGTTACTGTTAGGCAGAATCCTGGGCAGTGCCCTTGGGGACCACTACACAAGATTAAGACTATAGGTGGTTTTACAATTTCACCTTTGGTGCAAGCCTGTACTACACAGTTAGTGGTAGCAGTAGCGGAGCAGCCAGACCTCTCTCAAGAGCAAATGAGCAGTAGTAGAGATTACACAAAGGACTAAAATTACTGTGACTCAAGCAAACACTGATTCAGGTTTTTGGTTAAAAAGTAAAAGTACATTTATTTTTAGACCATCTGTTCACAGAACACTTCTATTAAATTAAAACCACATTTCAAATACACTACACACAACCAATTCCCCTTGTGCAGAACAATTCAAGGTAAGTACCTTTTGGTTTTGACAGACGGGTGTTTGAACCAAAGACTTTACCAGGGGTGGTTATGCAATCACTTTCTGACAGTAATGACTGTTCGGTCTTACGAAAGAAGCGTACCCGCGAGAAGAAATTTTACCATAGTCAAACACACTTGGCACATGAATTAACACGAGAGTTGGGGACAAAAAGCCATAGGTAATACTTTTGTCAAGGCAGATAGAATCAGGAGACACTTTCTGAAACGTAGATAAGTCAATAGGCCTGCGCCAGTGTCAATGGGACGATTCGAGAGGGCCAGGAGTACTTGGATATTCTCAAAAGGGCAGCAAAAGTTATAAGCGGGAAGAAAGGTAAGGACAAGCCTTGGGTGAGGAGAAAAGGGGTTCACCCAAGTTCCTTGAAGTCGGACACAGTACCTTATTCGTATGAAGAAGAGATGGTGCCACAGCAGTTGTTCTTGGTAGTTCCTGCAGACTCACGGTTCCTGAAGCTTCAGTCGTGGGGACAAAGAGGACGTCTGGAGCGACCTGCACTACCCAGGGATGACGCCAGCAGCAGCAAAGCAACAGTGAATAAAAGGTGCGCTCCTTTAAAACAGGAGAGGCTCTTCAGATGGCTGTCCGGACAAATACAGCTGTGTGCAGCGATTTCGACCAAGAAGAGGATCCTCTGCCTGTGGAAGGTGAGCTGGTTGATCCCACCAGGCTTAAGGGAAGAAGACTCCGGACTGGATCTTCGCTTGTCGTTGAAGGGTAGATAGCTCAGGACTGCAGCAGGGCTCCACCGGGACTCGGGAGTTGCAGCAGCCGTCTTCTTCTCTGCTTCTCTTTGGTTCTTTGCAGTTCCAGTGGCGACTCTGCCTTCCAGCTCAAGAATCCTTGCTTTTATGCCAAAATCCCCCATTCATACAGCCTGGCTGTCCATCACTCAGCAAGGGGGTTGTCCAGCCCGGGCAACCACCTCAGCCAATCAATACAAAGTGTGACTTTAGTCTCTAAGGAGACCCTGTGCAGGAGGTGACTAAACCCCTCCCTCACATTCAGCCCACCTAGACACCCAGACGCCGAAGGGCAGCGAACAAAGGAGCTCAAAGTAAAACAAAAGAAGGACTTTAACAAAAAGAAAGGGCGATAAAACCCAACCGGGCCAAAATAAACAGTATTTGGTCAAGCGGGTTTAAGTTCGAGGCTAATATTATAGCCTAAAACAGAACCACGTTTATATAGTATATATATCGCGGTAGAAAAGTTAGGGTAGATACCACTGCCACGTCTTAGTGTTAAGAGAGCAAAATAAAGCTCAGAGGCGCAGACAAAAAGGGTAGGAACTAACCCTTTCCAATACTCCATGTAAGATGGGGTGTACTGGGTCAGTAGTTTTAAATGACTATATAAAGTTAATGGCAACTTTACCTGTTTCTGGGGGACAGTAGTCAGCCCCAGAAAATGGAGTCGGGGGGAGTCTCAAAGATGACCCTGTGCTACTACACTGAAGGTGCTGTGTAACGCACACAAAGTGGGGCTCATGGAGTGGTGTAGCTCCAGAGCCCAAGATCACACAAACAGTAGAAATACACATGGCAAAACACATGCAAGAGTGGGAAAAAAGGTTCACTCTCTTGCCAGGTGGAAAAAATAAACCCCAGAAATCCGGCAAAACTGCTGAGGGACTCACTAGGTGAGGGAAATTAGCCATAAATGAGTACTTTAACCGTACTTAGTCCCCTTTCCTCGATACGTCCCACCATCCTCTCCCCCCCCCCACCCCACTAAATATTACTGGTGTCATTAGGCAATGTTAAATATTATTGTCGCATCAATGGGGACTGAGGAGTGGTGCCGGTGGGCGGAGTCAGGCGAGTGCATGCTCCCAGGGCTGCACCTCTCATTTTTAAGGGGAAGGTTTTTCTGGTGAAAAAGGTTGTCTCCCGTCCCTAGCGAGGTACGCCCATGCAGTATGGAGGAAAGGGGAACAAGAGCTCAGTGGATTGATTTGTAGGAGGAAGACAGTTTAGGAACAAAATTGTTTTTTCTTTTACCGAGGATTTCCAGCCTGATGGGAATTTTCATGAGCATGTGAATCCATGCCAGACGCGTGCTGGAGAACAACACTTACAGGTAAGTAACTTGTTCATTATTGTCTTGTGTTTTTGTTGTCTCTGTACCTCCCTCTCCCTCGTCTTGGTGTGCCTTGGAACACCATTTTCCTGCAAAGGTGCATTATAAATACCAATAAATAAAATAAGAAATGACCCCTTTTTAGCGGCGTTATCCATTTTGAAGCGCTTGCCAGAACAAGGATCGTATTTCTCGATCCCCTTGGTGGTGCAGTTTTTAAAACGCCTGGCTAACCCTTTTCCTCAGACACCTTTTATGGTACTGGCATGGGATTTCAATTTTGATTGAACTTTTCTCCTAGCTTCCAATTTTGAGCCATTACATTTGTATCCTCTGAGGGTAGCATCTTAGTAGACTGCCTATTTGGTTGTCTATTCCCCGGCCTAGAGAGTGAGCGAATTGCAGGCCTTGTCCTGAAAGCCAATCTTTTCCAATGATAAGGTGACTTGGAGTGCACCCTTTGTTCCTTTCAAAGTTCATAGCAGTCACCTGTCACAGGCAATCTGTTTGACAGATTTCTATCCACCACCTCCATCCAAGGAAGAAGAGTAACTGCATAGGCTTGACCCCAAGAGGAAGAGTTTTTACCTCACCACGACAAGACCATTCATGCTGGAAGACCAGCTGTTCAGATATACAGGGCCGAAAACGGTTAAGGGAATAACAAAGCAAACCAGAACTAGATGGATAGTGCTTTGTGTGTGTGAATGCTACACCAGAGCAGATGAGGAATCCCTGAAGGCTTCATGGCACCTTCCGCTAGAGGTTTGGCAGGTACCTCTGCTCTCCAAAGTGGGCTACCTGTAAAAGATGTGTTGTGCCGCAACTTTTGCCTCCATACACACACTTACAAAACACTACTGACTAAACACCAAATCCACTAATGAGTCTAGTTTCAGCAGAGCTGTCCTACAACAGGTGGGGGACATAATCGACATGGAGTTCGCTCCTTCTCTCCTCTGTATTGGTCTTACATGCTATGGGATTCTATCTGAGATGAGGAATCTGTGGGAGGACACAATCCATTAAAAGAACCAATTGCTTATCCCTGGTAATGTTATTTCTATTGGGTGTTCCTCACACAGATTCTAATCGCCCTCCCAGCCTACCACACAGTTACAGAGCTCTCTACTGCAATTATACAATGGCTCTCCTTTAAAGTCTTAATTGCTTTAGTCTCTAATCCCTAACACGGCTGTGTAGTGCATTGGAAACAATGACAACTAAGGTCAATGGGTGCCGAGGGCATTATTTATACCTAAATCAATGTCGCCTCCAATCACGAAGTTGACTGCCATTGACGCCAGTGCGCAGAACTCCCCCTGCTGGCGGAAAGCTGCCAAGAGCTTCAAAGCCGGAGAATAAATATCGAAGATGAGGAATCCTTAGGAGGAGCATCCAGTAGCAATAACATTACCAGGGATAAGTAATTTGTTCTGTGTATATACATATAAAGGTGTTCAGGGGTTGAAGAAAAGAAGCAAAGCATATGTTGTTAGATAAATGGAAACCATTCTTGTAGATATATGTTGAAGTATAAGAAACGACCTATAAAAGAGTGCGGTTTGTGCACGTCTGTTCATACAAATTCATGAAGTTAACGATTTCTAGGGACAACTGGTTTACCATGTAAAGTGTATTTTCCTATGCTTAATGTGATTTGTGTTTTATAGTGTGTGTTTTCTGAAGTTACAGGGATGGGCCAGGAAATCCTCTCAGGCATAATTATGAAGGTACATTAAGGGATCTTCTTCAGTTCTTCAAACCGCGGCAACCAAAGAAATTGTACTATCAGCAGGTAACAACTGATTTTCACTGAAACATATGTGCACTATAAGAAAAAAGGAACAATTATACGATTTTTCTTCTTTTCTAGCTCAAAATGAAAATAACAGACTTTGAAAATAGGAGGAGCTTTAAGTGCATATGGCTTAACACTCAATTTAGGGAAGAGGTCAGTAACCCTTCTACTTTACTATGTTTTACTTGAAAACGTTTTTTGTACTTCACTGTGTGCAAATTTCAAGTGTTAAAATTACATGAATGTCCTACTGATACAATCAACAAATTTACTTATTTGCCGCAAGCCATTCATAGTGTCACCCTCAATGCAACCTCCTGGGTTGGCATGCAACGCCATATTTTTAGAACACTGGTTGCTTCCAAGACGGCCAAAAGGGGGCGTAGGGGGGTGGGGGGGGCCAGGAAGAGTTTTAGGAAGAGATTGTGGATATGTAAGGGACATTGTGTAAACCAAAAGGAGGGTTAAAGATTAGTTGTGGATAGGTAGGGGGATTTCTATGAAAAGCGATTGTTAAAATGCTTGTTAATCAGCACTTAATAAACGCTACCTCTCGGCCTATCGATTGACACCTGATGATATTCATGGTACTTCTAAACATTCACATATACATGAGCCTGTTGTACAGCTTACATGTCGTCAGCACATAGTTTTTAGTCTGTATCCAGAGTGTCACTGCAGTGTTAACATCACAAGTTTGTTTACTTCATGTATGCTCTAGGCCTGCTAGTGCCTTGGATTTTGCACCCAAAATCCTCTGGCATGAACACAGTGAGTTAACTGTGATTGAGGGATAAACTGAGGAGTTATGTGCTATCTCCATGCATGCAAATGTTTGAAGTAGCACTTGGAGTGCTGATAGCATATCTGTACTAGGTAGCATGAAGCACTAATGCCCCTTTTGGTGCCCTGTTCCGAAGGAACTCTGGTGAGGGAGTGTGCGGGGTGGGGGTTATTTTGTAGTGCCCACGAGGAAAGTGCAGAGTGCTAATTGAAATAAGGAGTGCAGGGTGGTAGTGTTAACTTAGCTCAAACCTTTGATTGCTGATGGAAAATGCAGTGGAGTGTTGAGCAAAATCCAGCTGGCGCGCTGCTTCAAGTCACCTGGTTCTGGGCAAAAGTCATATAAGTTCAGTCCACTTTCCTCCATACTGTATGGGCGGCCCTCGCTAAGGACGGAAGACGGAATCTTTTTCACCAGAAAAATATCTTCTTCCCCTTTAAAGTTAGAGGTGCCGCTGGGGTGCGGCTCAGGGAGCATGTGCTGCACTGACTCCGCCCACCGGCGCCACTCCCCAGTCCTCGTTTCTGCGTCGACGGGAACAGACCGCTTTCACCAGCACTCCTGGGTTTGGCTTCAACTCTGTAATTCCACGCGCTCTTCCCCGGATGCTTTCTTCATTCTTCTAATCTTTAAACAGATACTCGGTCCTCTGGCGTCACGCTCCTCCCGCCGCATAGCGACATCCTTGGGCTTCAGCAGGTGTTCAGCCTGTGAGGGGCTGTTTCTCCACGTCCAACCCCCATGCTCTGTGCCTCCGCTACCTTGGCCCGACCACTGCTGGGAGGGCTGGACTGCGTGCAATGCGCTTACACCGTGAGCGCTGAAGAACAGGTTATCAAGGTGGAGGTAGCTCTTCGAGAAGTCTCCTCCAGAGCACTTGAAGAAATTTGTCACGCAATAAGTCAGGGCCCAAGGAAGGGTCGCTTTTTTCCATTGCACCCCATCAGGGCGATTCTTTTCCTTGGAAACATCAAAGCGGGGGGGACCATTCAGGTTCTCTCACCAGCACATGTACCGAGGCTCACTCAGCTACCAGCCACCAGGCAGAGGGGTTGCTAGATCGTTCCGGAGATGGCGCTGAGGGACTGCAGAGCTCTTGTATCGGGTGTCCACCCAAGGGGCTATGCCCTACTACCGGACAAATGTCGGAGGGGGCACCTATATGGAGCACTATCGGTGACTCAACCGAGGGCACTACGCCTACCAGGTCTCGTCTTAAGGTGCAGGGTAGGGCACAAGCTCCACCGCCAATAGTTCAGGAGGAGGCCGGTCCCAGCGAGCCAGGCACCACGACACAGGCACTTGGCATGCAGCTTGGTAAAATGACTGCCGCGCCAGACAAGATGGCCACTCGTCCGACACCACCCCCATTCCGGGAGAAGATAGGAGATGGTGTCCATTTGGGACTGGTCTTTACCAGGTACGTGGCCTACAGTATATCCTTCAGCGTCGCAGGTCAGATACCCCCTGCATCCAGCAAGGCAGAGTACGTACAAGCCCCAGCAGCCACCCGCTACTCAGTCAATGCCACCTGCCACCCCACCAGCGTGTGAGGACAGGTAGCCACAGTTAGTAGCCCAACGCAGTAATTCTAAATTAAAATCTCCAAAAAGTAGGTAAATGTCACTGCTACCACCAGCCTATCCTTTTAACACACCAAGAGTAACCAAAAATCCTCTGAGTGTTAGTCTAGGGCAAAGAAAAGCACCCCATTGTACTGCTGGGGAAGCTGTATTGTACAATGATAAAAAGTTACCACAAGTGATCCAAAACTAGTAACGCAGTAGCACGACTAAGGGAAACAATGTTTCCCAGTACTGACAGCCTGAAGGACATATCAGTTTCCCCATAACATATGAACAAAGGCCAGTGCAGTGGATCTTAAGGATTCACTGTACTGCAGAAATTACAGGTCAGATAAAAAAAAAGTAAGAAAAATGTTTTTGGGGTTCCATAAAGATGGAAGGAAAGGTGCAGTAAAGAGAAATCTTTCCTAACAAGAGGCACAGTCCCTTCAAGGCCGGTCTGACGGATGCCCAGGCCGTTGCGCAGGACCTCCATGGAGTCTTCGGACTCCCACATCGACACAGCCAGCCGAGGGATGTCTCTAGGTGTCAAGATAAGGTTGGCGTGGATGCATGCCACTACATGTTCATCTGACTTGCAAAAGCGAATCCTAGATCTGCCCTTTGGGGGCGTGGACTGCTTTCATTCGTCAGCTGATTACGAGTTGACAAAGAAGGAAACCTCCACTCAAACCTCCAAGGGCAGAAGTCCTTCCCTCAGTCTTGGGGCTGGACCAAATTTAAACCCTGCGCTTTCACCAGCTTCAAGGGGTTCCGGGTACGCAGAGGTCTGACAGGTTGCCCAGCGACAACGGGGGGAAGCAGCAGAGGACGTTGCAAAGGTTTTTCCACTTCCACTCCTTGCCCCCTCCTCCAACACCAAGGAGCAGTGACAATATGTTCGGGGAGCACAGCTCCCCAGTAAGGGGCCGGTCGGCTCTTCTCCAGGACAGCTAGAAGCGTTTTTTCAAGAGTCCATGGATGCTTGCTACATGGGCTTCAGTCTTAATCTTCCTTTTCCTCTACAATCCTCTCCTCCTCTGTCAGATGAGGTCCCCGGCTCTTTTACCAGTGATTCTTTCTCTTCTTGAGATGCAGCCAGTAAGAACATCCAGGCTGGCCTGAGGGTAGTCCTGGATCTGTCATTTCTCAACCTGCCTTTACCACTCAAATGCTAAAAGATGATTACTCCTGCGCACAAAGCGCAATCCCAGTTTGCTGCAAGGGACTGGATGTGTTCCCTAGACCTCAAGGATGCGTACCTTTTTATGTCCCCATTTACCAGCCGCATGGAACATTTCTGTGGTTCCCGATTATTTTGTACCACTTCCGATACAAGGTACTGCCCTTCGGCCTTAATTTGGCACCTTGTGTGTTCACGAAACTCATGAATGCGGTAGCTGGTCTCATCTACCTGGAGGACCACCACTTATACCTGTATCTGGACGACTGGCTAGTCCGGGGCCAGCTCTCCCGAGGGGGCAGTGAGCTCCTGCTAATGGCTGGCGGATGGCTGGAGTTTTCCCTCAACCGGCGGAAGTCGCAGCTGACTCCTGCCCAGTATCTGGTTTTCCTGGGAGTGCGCTGTAACGCATCAGTGCAGCGGGTGTTCCCCACTCCCGAGAGGCTCCTCTCCCTCCGCAAGGTGGTGGGGCACTTTCTGGCCAATTCGACCACCTAGGCATGGTTGTTCCACCACCTTCTGCGACTGATGGTATCTTGCATGCTCATAGTACAGCATGCCTGTCTGAAGATGAGGTGCCCCCAGCTCCACCTGGTGGCCGATTGGGACCAGGAGGCAGGGTCTCAGATGGGCAGGATCCCAATAACCCCCCCGCTCCTCATCCCGCATCTTAACTGGTGGCTGATGGACTGCAATATGGCATTGGGAGCCCCGTTTAACTGGCTGGCGCCCACCCTAGTACTGACAACTGACTACTGTCATTTGGTTTGGGGTCGCTACTCTGAAGGTCCACTCCATTCATGCACATGGTCTAGGGCATAATCCATCCAGCATATCATTCTGCTCGAACTCAGGGCAGTGGGCTTGGCACTCAAAGCTTTTCTGCCTCTCATTGGGGACAGGGCAGTTCTGGTCAGGCTGACAATTCCGCAACTGTTTTACATGAACAAACAGGGTTGCACCCGTTCCCCCTCCTTTGCATGGAGGCGGTTTCGATCTGGGAATGGACACAGAGGGGATTTGGATTTCTGCGCTGCTCCTCCCGGAAGACAACACAGAAGGACCAGGTGAGCCGCTTGGGGTTCAACACCTTAGAGTGGGAGTTGCACATTAACTCCTTGTTGCCCCTTTTCCAGAGATCGGGGGTTTCCAGATCTGGATTTAATCGCCTCTCTCCAGAATTCCAAGTGCCCCTGGTTTGTTTCATGGGCTGGTCAGGGGTCACTGGGGACCCCTTCCAGATCTGCTGGCACTGCCGAAGGTTTTGAGCATTAGCTCCTCCCTCGTTGCTCCAGCGGACCCTGTGCAAATTCTGGGCTTTGGTGGCCTGAAACCTTATCCCGATTCCCCCCCACTGGCCCTCGAGGGTGTGATTCTCTGATCTACTGCAGTTTAACTCCCAGGAGCCTCTACATCTTAGTTCCCCCGGCAGGGGCTTCCTTACACAGCAGGGCAAGGCACTGTTGACACCCAGACCCAGCCAGGCTGGCCCTAGCGGTCTGGTTCCTGACCAGCTGAGACTGCAGCATGCTCCATTTTCAGATGACAACTGGGACATCATACAGGAGGCAGTCTACTCGATCCCAGTATAAGAGCAAGTGGACCAGGTTTTGCCACTGGGCTCGCAACAAGGGTCTGGACCCCATTTCCTGCTCCCTGGACAATGTGCTGGCATTCTCCACACATCTGGCTAGTTCTGGCGGATACGTGCTGCATCTATTTGTCAGACATTGGGGCCTACAAGAATTCCCCAGAGCATGTTTATTTCAGCGGCCAACCCGGTGGTTAAGGCCCACCTCAAGGGTTTGTCCAGCCTTTTTCCTCTGATGCATAGGCCGCATCCGGTCTGGGACCTCAATGTGGTTTTGGCAACCTTGCAGCGCAAGTCTTGGGTTTTGGTGGCTCCCACCTCTGCATGCAGGGTCCGCAAGCTACAGGCTTTGTCATCGTACAAGCCCTTCACAGCGTTTCATAGTGACAAGGTCATCTTGCACACTCATCCAAATGTTTTGCCAAAGGTGCTCTCTCCATTCCATTTGAAACGGGAGATCTGCCTGCCGGTGTACTCTTACGTCCCGTCCCCTTTCCTCCATACTGCACGGGCGTCCCTTCCAAGGGATGGGAGACTGAACCTTTGTTATCAGAAAAAAACCTTCCCCTTTAAATTTAGATGCGCAGCCCGGGAGCATGCGCTGCCCTGTCTATGCCCTCCGGCACCACACCTCAGTCCACTTTTCCGCACCAACGGGAACAGGATGAATTCACCAGCGCTCCTGGGGTTTGGCTTTGGCCATGTAATTCCACGCGCGGATACTTCTTTGTTTTTTGTCTTTTATCATTCAGGTACTCGGTCCTCAAGCACCACACTCCTCCCCGGCGCATGTCGACTTCCACAGGGTTCAGCAGGTGTCCGTCCTGCAACGGGCTCTTCCCAACTTCAGACCACTACGCCCTCTGCCTACGTTGCTTTGGCCCAGACCACGGTTGGCAAGCTTGT
The DNA here is from genome assembly GCF_040938575.1 of Ambystoma mexicanum. NCBI lineage: Eukaryota > Metazoa > Chordata > Amphibia > Caudata > Ambystomatidae > Ambystoma > Ambystoma mexicanum. The sequence goes on along the minus strand of NC_090924.1, from coordinate 673,968,997 downwards.
ACAGTGCGTGGCTCGCTCTCATGGAAAGTGCTGAAGTACAGACTAGCCAGGTGGAGGGAGCTCTTCCAGAAGTCCCTCCAGAGCACCTCAAGAACTTCGTGAAACACCGAGGCAGGCTCAAGGGAGGGCCGCTATTTTCCATCGCACCCCGCAAAGGAGACTACTTTCAAGGACTATCCCGCGCTTGGGTGGACCGGTCAGGTCCTTGTACCATCACGTGCTCTGAGGCTGCTACAGCTACCGGCCTTCGGGATCCTCTGATCCTCCCGGTGGCAGTATTGAGGGACCAGAAGCTTCTTGTACCGGATGGTCATCCGAGGGACTACGCCCTTGTACTGGCAATATGGCCGAGGGGCTATGCCCTAGTACCAGCAATACGTCCGAAGGGGAGCCTAAACGCAGCTGTACAGACCCCCTGTCGAGGGTGTCTCACCTACCGGGCCCAGGCCCAAGGAGCAGGGTAGGCCTCTTGAACCACATACAAGAGTCCTAGAGGAGGCTGAGCCCAGCGAGCCAAGCAACACGTCGCAGGCAGCTCGACAAGATGGCTGCCGCGCCAGACTGAGGTACCCATCCAACGCCATTCCAGGAGTTCGGTGAAGAACGAGTGTCAAGGTGGGACTGGCCTCAACCAGCTAATTGGCCGACAGCCTATCCTTCTTATGCGCAGGGCAGCTTCCCACTGCGTCCATACGGGCAGGGTATGCAGCGACTCCAGCAGGCCCCGAATACCCCGTCAGTACCAACTGCGGCCGCTCCGGCCAGTGAATGTTTCTTCCAGAGGTTCCTCGGGAAGTCCTCCCGACTAAGCTAGCGACTCCACAAGCGGCTCCGGTGCAGCCGCTGCCTCTGGCTCCCGAGCCGACTCCTCAGGTGGTTCCGTACCAGCCTCCGCCACCACCTCTGGCTGCAGTCCCTGTGCCCCAGCCTCCAGCTCCAGCTACTCCTCAACCTCCGCAGGATACTCTGACACAGATGACGAGGAGGATACGGACATGCCACCCTCAGCCAGGGCCTTCCACAAACGTCTTGCTGGGCTGGCGTAATACCTGGGCCTACCCCAGCCTGAGGTTAGACAGCTGGCAGAGGGGGGTTCTGGCTGAAGTCCTCACGTGACGCCCCTCTGCCAAAACATGGATTCCTCTGCAGACCGATGTCTCCCTTGCCAAGAACGGTTGGCTTAAGCCCCACTCGGCCCAGCCGGTCAATCGACGCCTGGATGCAAAGTACAAGCAGATGAAGAGGGATACACTCTTGCTCTCGGCCCATCCTCAACCATACTACTCGGTGGTCACTGCGGCATCACTATACTCCAAGCCTCAGTCGTCCTCGGCCTACTCTTCTGCGCTCTACTAGGCAAGGAGAAGATCTTGGAGGCGTGCAGAAAGATACTATTCCAGCGCGTCCCTGCATATTCGTCAGGCAAACGCCATGCTGGCTGCCACTAACCAAAGGTTGCGGCGGGAACTCCCGACACAGAGCCAATCACGTTTTAAGGCTGGGCTGGCAGAAGCCAAGCTGGTGGCGCAGGACCTCATGGAATCCACCGTGGCCCAGATTGACACCTCTGGCCATGCCATCTGTATCGCCACTGACATTAGAAGGACAGCCTGGCTCCGGCCCACGAAATTCAACCCGGACTTTCAGGAACGCATATTAGATCTATCGTTCGAGGGAGGACCTCTTCCACTCTGTTAGGCAGAATCCTATGCAGTTCCCTTAGGGAGCACTACAGAAGATTAGGACTACAGGTGTATGCAATAAATCCCCTTTGGTATCAGTCTGTACCACACAGATTTAGTTGGTAGCTAGGGCTGAGCAGTCAGACTTCTCTCAAGAGGGAGATGAGCAGTATTCAGGGTTTACACAATAGTACTACAATACTATGGAACAAGGAAACACTGATCAAAGCTTTGTATCAAAAAGAATAAATATATTTATTTTACACACTCTCAAGTTGAACACACAGATCACCATTATCAAAGCAAGTTAAAACAGTCAAGAAAAGTATACACAACTCCCTATTTAAATTGTTGACAAGTTTGAGCAACAGTGAAAACTGAGCAGAAATGGCACACTTAACAATTTCTCAAAAGGGAGGGAAAGGACAAGTTATATAGCTTTAGACTCGGCAACACTTCCCAAGTAGATTGTGAACAAGTTGGGCAAGGCAGTACTTCAGCATGAGAATTACCTATGTGAAAACTGTGCAAAATGGCACTTCACAATATTAAAAAGGGGGAGGAAAAAAGGTGGTTATAAGAGTTGGGTGCACCAACACATTTCTAGGTGAGAAGCAATCTAGAGAAGGCAGTTGTAACAGATTTAGCCAGAGACAATAGGCCTGTGCCAGAGTCAGTGGTACATGGCAATGTGCCCAGGATCAAACTGTTCTAGTAGCTGCAGTCAAGTCTTTCTTTAACGATTTTAAAAGGCGGTTGCAGAAGGTAAAAGACAATGTTAGACGATAGGGGTGGCCAACCCAGTAGGTAAGTAAAGGATTTAAATCACCTTTAGTCATACCCAGGGAAACGGGAGGCCTGGCGGAACGATGTACCTTAAAAGTGGAAGAGGCTCCTGCGGTGGCGGTAGTTCCTGGCAGTTCCTGCAGTTCGGGAGATCCAGCAGAGGAAGAGGGGCTCTCGTCGTGGAGGAAGGTTTGAGTTACTGCACTGCCCAGGGATGAAGCCAGCTGCGGTGCTGCCAAAACGAATAAAAGGTACGCTCCTTTAAATCGTGGTCGTGGTGGATGGGTGCCTGGCTATCCGGTCTCAGAGTGCAGGGCACTGGCGATTCGACCAAGGCTGGTCCTTGAAGGCGATTGGTGAACTGGTTGGCCCCACCAGCTCAAGGGAAGAAGACTCTTGCAGGCGAAGATCTTCTCGAGTCGTTGGAGAAAAGTGGTCGGGATCTGCAGCAGGGCTTGACCGGTGTTTCAGTTGTTGCAGATGTCTTCAGCTTCTCTCCTCTTCAGGTTTCTAGTTCCAGTGGCGACGTCTTGTCCTCCATTCCTCAGGACCCTGCTTTTATGCAGCAAGACCCCCATTCATACAGCCTAGCTGTCACTCACACAGTGGGGTGGCTCCCCTGGCGGGAGAACCCACCAACCTATCGGGGCAGAGTGCATCTTGGGTTTTCTTTACCGAGGATTCGCAGCCTGACGGGGAATATTCATGAGCATGTGAATCCATGCCAGACCCATGCTGGAGAACAGTTACAGGTAAGTAACTCTTTCCTTCATAATTATTGACTAGTAAAGTCAATGGTAACTTTACCTGCCCTGAGAGACAGTAGTCAGTCCCAGGGTATGGATTCTGATTGGGGGTTGCTACGACACCCCTGTGGTACTGCGCGGAGGGTGCAGTGTACCACACATGTTAAAAAGATTATTCCTATAAGGGTGTGAAAAAACCCCATAGACCATAAGCACACAAGATAGCCTAAAACACTCTAGCAATCTAAGAGTGGGGAAAAAAGGGTCTCACGCTTAGCAGAAGAAAAAAATTAACCCTTCAAATCCAGCCAAGCTGCTGGGGGACTCTATAGGTAAGGGAAATTAGCCTTAGAAGAGAATTCTCCCTAACACACTCCACCATGGACACAAAGCTGGACAAGAAGAAAAAGAGCTAACAAACGGCCAAGTCTTTGTCCATCTTGTTAGGCAGAATCCTGGGCAGTGCCCTTAGGGACCACTACACAAGATTAAGACTACAGGTGGTAGTACAATTTCACTTTTGGTACAAGCCTGTACTACACAGTTAGAGTGGTAGCAGTAGCGGAGCAGCCAGACTTATCTCAAGGGCAAATGAGCAGTAGTAGAGATTACGCAAAGGACTACAATTACTGTGACTCAAGCGAACACTGACTCAAGGTTTTTGGTTAAAAAGTAAAAGTACATTTATTTTTAGGCCATCTGTTCACAAAACACTTCACTTCTATTAAATGAAAACCACACTTCAAATACACTACACACAACAGATTCCCCTTGTGCAGAACAATTCAATGTAAGTACCTTTGGATTTGACAGACCGGTGTTGTGAAACAAAAATGTTACCGGTGGTGGTTACGCGATCACTTTTTGACAGTAATGACAGATCGGTCTTACGAAAGAGAAGCGTACCCGCGAGAAGAAATGTTGCAGTAGTCAAACACACTTAGCACATGAATTAACACAAGAGAGTTGGGGACAAAAAACATAGGCCATACTTCTGTCAAGGCAGATAGAATCAGGAGCCACTTTCTGAAACGTAGATAAGTCAATAGGCCTGCGCCAGTGTCAATGGGACAGGGGTCCTGTTGTCAAGGATCACAAGGTTAGAACAGTTCACAATTCGAGATTGCCAGGAGTACTTGGATATTGTCAAAAGAGAAGAAAAAGTTATAAGCGGGAAGGAAGGTAAAGACAAGCCTTTGGTGAGGAGAAAAAGGGTTCACCCTAGTTCCTTGAAGTCGGACACAGTACCTTATTCGTATGAAAGAGCTGGTGCCACGGCAGTTGTTCCTGGTAGTTCCTGCAGACTCAAGGTTCCTGAAGCTTCAGTCGTGGGGACAAGAAGGACGACGTCTGGAGCAATCTGCACTACTCAGGGATGAAGCCAGCAGCAGCAAAGCAATGGTGAATAAAAGGTACGCTACTTCAAAACAGGAGAGGCTCTTCAGATGGCTATCCGGACCACTACAGCTGTGTGCAGTGATTTTGACCAAGAAGAGGATCCTCTGCCTGTGGAAGGTGAGCTGGTTGATCCCACCAGGCTCAAGGGAAGAAGACTCCGGACTGGATCTTCTCTTGTTGAAGGGTAGATGGTTCAGGACTGCAGCAGGGCTTCACTGGGACTCGGGAATTGCAGCAGCCGTCTTCTTCCCCGCTTCTCTTTGGTTCTTTGCAGTTCCAGTGGCGACTCTGACTTCCAGCTCAAGAGTCCTGCCTTTTATTCTAAAATCACCCATTCACACAGCCTGGCTGTCAATCACTCAGCAAGGCAGTTCTCCAGCATGGGGTCTGGCATGGATTCACATGCTCATGAATATTCCCCGTCGTCAGGCTGGGAATCCTCGGTAAAGAAAAAACCAGTATCAGTTTCGTTTCTGATCTGTCTTTCGTAGCAATAACCAATCACTGGTCTCTGCGTCATACTGACCACAGCCAATGACTGCCCTCTACCTAAGCACCGCCTCTGGCAGCCATCTTCAGATTTTTACCGCACGTTCATGTGTTGGGATCCTCGTGCTATTGCTCTCGAGCGTTAGTGCTATTTTTCGCGCTTTTTTCACAAAAAAACTTCGATTCTTTCGGTCAAAGAGCCTCAAGCTCCACCGATCCTACATCCGATCAACGGGGACCCGTGTCGGATTCATCTGTGCCCCTCAAGGGTGAAGATTTCGTCGAGCTACACTTCGGAGGAATCCAGAAGCTTCTCAGGCCCGGTCTCGGAGATGGCCCAGGAGAAGGGAAGCTCGACGCCCGGAAAGCTGTTCAGGGTCTGCCCTGGATGCCAGCTGCAGAACGTCTTCAAGGAGGACGAACACTCTTTCTGCCTTTACTGCCTTCATGAGGACAAGACGCACGTGGAGAAGGACTGTGCGTTTTGCGGCAACATGTCGGAACGGACCATGAAGGACCGCCATCAACGTCTCGCCAACTGGCTGGAGGGTAAGAGCCCGTCTGGCGAGAAGAAGAAGAAATCCGAGCGGTCTTCTAAGACCTTTGAGGGCGCCCCGGCGACGGGGGCCCAACATAAGGCCAAGCACCGCGAGTCCGCTGGCACCGGGAGCGCCGAACGTTCGGGCTCTACGGGCGCCAGGCAGGGCGCACCCTCCCCGGCACCATCAACCACGAGCCAACGCTCTGGGTCGGGTAAGAGGAAGGCCGAGCACCCGGCGAAGCTCCTGGAGAGGCCCCGGTCGAGCTCTAAGGCAGAGGAGGAGCGTGGCAGTGCCCCCTCCCTCAAGGATAAGGCGGTGAGCGCACCTAAGGTGGTGAAGGCCTTGATCCATCCGACCAAGCCCTCTATCGAAACGGTCGCGGCGGCCCTGGCTCAGCCTGTGGTGGCTGCACCAGTGGTGGCGACCTCAGGGCCCAGAATCTCCCTGCCTCCTCGGAGGGAGTCTTCCTTTGTGCCCATCGATAGGACCCCCGTGAAACCCTCCGTGGGGAAGAAGAAGGGGGGGCAGGGCGTCGTCGGAGATTCGGCCTCAACCTCAGAAGAGGAGCTGATCGAGGTCTTAAGCCACGGCCTAGGCGTGGAAGAAGGCCAGCCCGTCGGAATGGACCCCGACGCAGGTGACGACGACGACATCGTCGAGGATACCGACGGGGCCCCTGCCCGCCCGTCGGATTCCCCTCTGCCAGCACCGCAAGACAACTCGGCGGCCATTTTGTTGGCCATACAGTCCTTATGCTCCGAGATAAGGACGAGGCTACCGTTACCGACGGAGGAACCTCTCCCGTCGGGGGATCCAGAACCGGGACCTTCTGGTGTTCCCCCTACCAAGAAAAGAAGGATCCATCCACCACCTCCTTTTCAACCGTCGCGCCCCGTCCAGCCCTCCTCCCCGTCCACCCGAGGGGATGATACGGGGACTGACACGGCAGCGACGGGTACGGACGACGAGGCATACGACGAGGATTTTCCGTCGTCGCCTCCCACCAGGGCTTCTCCGCCCGACGAGATCGGATCTTTCCACTCCATGATCTCCAGGGCTTCCGAGCTTTTCCAACTCTGCCCTGAGGAGAAGAAAAAGGAAGGCTTCCTTTATCAGCGGCGCGAGGCCAAGAGGAAGACGGTCCTCTCAGTGCCTCTGTTGGACGACATTTGGGATGAGGGCCTTTCCCTCCTCAAGAACCCTTCCACGACGCCAGCTAGAAGAGACCGGTACGAGAAAAAGTACCGGGTCCCGGACACGGCCCCCCTGTGCCTCCGGGCGCAGCCTACCCCGGACTCCGTCGTCTCCGCGGCAGCCAGGAAGAAAGCGGGGGGGGGTGCGGCCTCCACATCGACTTCCCCGCCGGACGGCGAGGGAAAGAAATTGGATGCTATGGGACGTAGAGTCATCTCGTCGGCAGCGACGACGATTAAAGCGGCCAACGCCTTGGCTATCGTGGCCCGCTATGACAGGGAGCTCTGGTACAAGATAGCTCCCCTGCTGGATTTTCTGCCGGACGACAAGAGGGCGGAGGCCCTTGAGATCCTGCAGGAAGGTGAGGTGGCCTCGGACCACGCCATCACCGTGGCGACGGACATCGCCGACACCGGGTTCCGCCAGCTGGGCAACGGCGTTTGCCTTCGACGTCGTGGATGGCTCAAAGCTACGGATTTCCGGCAGGACGTCCAGACCAGAGTCCTGGACATGCCCTTCGACGGGAACAACCTGTTTGGGAAGACAGTGGACGATTCCCTTCAGGCCATCAAGGCGGATACTGAGACGGCCCGGGCCCTTGGAGTCCTGCAACGACGGACGCCCTTTCGGAGCGGCGGAGGCAAGGGCGCCTCCAAAGGTTCCGGCGGCGGTTTCGCTTCCTACCGTCAAGCGGCCCGCTCGTCGTCGCAAGAGGCCTACAGAGGACGAGGCAAGTCTAGCGGACCCCGCCGTCGTCGCCAAGGAGGTCAAGGCGGCAAGGCCGCGCCCAAGCAGGATTGAACCGGCCGTGGGGTCGGGCCCCCACCGAAGCACCCCGGTGGGAGGCCGGCTGGCGGGCTTCGTCAGCGTGTGGGAGTCCATCTCCACCGACCGTTGGGTGCTGGACGCCCTGGCCCGGGGCCACGCGCTCGAGTTTCAAAGAAGGTGCCCGCGCGTCCCCCCCCGTGGCCAGGAAAGAACTTCACGTCCCTCAACTTCTCCTGGAGGTAAAGGCGATGCTCAGAAAAGGCGCCATCGAACTCGTCCCAAAGAGGCTTCGGGGCTCCGGAGTCTACTCGAGATACTTCCTCGTGAAGAAGAAGACGGGAGGATGGCGCCCCATCCTGGACCTGCGACGTCTGAACAAGTTCATCAAGGCGCAGAAGTTCCGGATGGTCACCCTCCAGCACGTCCTGGGTCAGCTGGAGGAAGGAGACTTCCTATCGTCGTTGGATTTGGAGGATGCCTACTTCCACATTCCCATCCTAAAGGGGCACCGCAAATTCCTCAGATTCGTGGTCCAAGGGCGTCATTACCAGTTCAAAGCCCTTCCCTTCGGACTACGGTCGGCACCCAGGGTATTCACCAAGTGCCTCGCACCGGTGGCGGCGCAGCTGCGCCGCGAGGGGATTCACGTCTACCCCTACCTGGACGACTGGCTCATCCGCGCCAAGACGAGGGAGCTCGCCGTGGTCCACACGGCAAGGACCGTCCAACTCCTCACGGACCTGGGATTCTCCGTGAACTACGCCAAATCCCACCTGGTGCCCGCGCAAGTCGCACTGTTTCTGGGAGCCAGGCTCGACACAGTGTCCCTTCTGGCCTCCCCGTCGGAGGAGAGGACCAGGACCATCTTGGGCAAGGTGCAACGGATGTTGGTGGCCGACGCGGCCAAAGTGAGGTCCATCAAGTCCCTCCTCGGGATGATGTCTTCCTGCATCTACCTCATTCCCATGTGCAGGCTCCGGATGCGCCCGTTGCAAGAATTCCTGGATGCGCGCTGGATCCAGACGACGGGCAGCTTCGAGGAAAGGATCAAGCTCGACGAGAGTTTCCGACGAGCGATACGGTGGCGGGGCACCCGCGCGCATTTGACGGCGGGCATGGACTTCCAGACCCCAGCCCACCAGGAGACCGTGACCACGGATGCCTCCCTGGAAGGGTGGGGAGCGCACACCGAAAATCTGCACGCAAGGGGACTCTGGCTCCCGACGGAGAAGTCCCTGCATATCAACGTCCTGGAGCTCCGTGCAGTGTTTTGGGCCCTCAGGTCCTTCCTTCCGTCCCTCAAGGGCAAGGTGGTGAGGATCTTCACCGACAACACCACCACCATGTTTTACATCAGGAAACAGGGCGGAACCAGGTCCCCAGCGCTGTCCAAGGAGGCGCAGGACCTGTGGCATTGGGCCGTTGCCCAAGGGATTTTTCTAGTGCCGTTTCATCTGGCAGGGATAAAAAACACCATCGCCGACTCACTCAGCAGGGAGCTGCGCTCGTGCCACGAGTGGGAACTACGGCAGGATCTGGTGGATCGCCTCTTCCGACGGTGGGGCACACCCCAGATCGACCTGTTCGCGACGGCGACGAACACCAAGTGCCGGAGGTTCGCCAGCAGGTTTCCCCAGACGAGGAGCATGGGCGATGCTTTCTCGTTCCCCTGGGAGGGCCTGTTCCTCTACGCGTTCCCTCCCTTGCCTCTGCTAATCCGGCTCGTCAACCAGCTCAAGAGGTCACGGTGCAGGATGATCCTCGTCGCACCTGCGTGGCCGAGGCAGATATGGTTCCCGGACCTTCTGGACTTGTCAGCGTCCCCGCCGATCAAGCTGCCGGCGGACGCGGATCTACTCTCCAGGGAAGGAGGCGCCATCCTCCACCACGACCCGAAGTCGCTGAACTTGCAGGCCTGGCTCCTGCAGCGCTAGAGTTTGGAGGATACGACATACCGGCCGATTGCAGAGAGGTTCTTGCAAAGGCCAGGGCGTCCTCGACTCTTAAATGCTACGGACACAAATGGAAGAGGTTCTCTGTCTGGTGCCACGCACAGAAGATTAACCCTCTACGGATTACGGCCCCCCAAGTACTGCCGTACCTGCTGACGCTGGCCAAAGCTGGTCTGGCACACGCGTCCATCAAGATTCATCTTGCTGCGATCTCCCGATACACCAGAACCACGGGGCGGACGTCCTTGTGGTCTCATCGTCTGGTGAAAGAGTTCATGAAGGGACTGTTCAGATCGTTCCCGCCGGTGAAGGCTCCGGCCCCGGCGTGGGAGCTCAACGTGGTGCTGACCAAGCTCATGGGACCTCCGTTCGAGCCTCTGCACTCGGCCCCGTTGAAGTTTCTATCGTGGAAAACAGCTTTTCTTGTGGCCATCACCTCCGCACGACGAGTGGGAGAGATCCAGGCCCTTTCCTGCAAGGCCCCGTACTTGACTTTCCACGACACGAGGGTAGTGCTCAGGACGCACCCCTCCTTCATGCCCAAGGTACCGTCGGACTTCCATCTCAACGAACCCTTGGTGTTACCTGTGTTCTTCCCGTCGCCTTCGTCGCCGGCTGAGAGGACTTTGCACTCGCTGGATGTAGCTAGAGCGCTGAAGTTCTACGTGGACCGCACGAAGGGTTTTCGGAAGACGTCACAACTCTTTGTGAACTTTGGACCTGTCAATCAGGGGAAGGCTCTCTCGAAGGCTTCCATTTCCAGATGGCTCTCCGGCTGTATCATGTACTGTCATCGGTTGGCAAACCGACCGCTGCCTGGCCGTCCGAGAGCCCATTCCACCAGAGCGATCGCAGCTACCACAGCGTTCCTTTCTGGTGTGCCCCTGCTGGACATATGCAGGGCTGCTACGTGGAGGTCGACGCACACCTTCACAAAGTTCTACTGCGTCGATCGGGATTCCAGGGAGGAGTCCAGGGTCGGCCAAGCAGTGCTGCGCAACCTGTTCGCCTGAGGTGAGCCTGGTGAGGAGGTAAGATGCTTAATGTTGAGTTTGATGTAATGCTTAATGTTGAGCCTTTGCCACCTCCCGTGGTTGTGCATGTGTGTACTGCTATGTATTCTTTATTCATGAGCATGTGAATCCATGCCAGACCCCATGCTGGAGAAGGAACAAGTTACTTACCTGTAACTGTTGTTCTCCAGCATGGGTCTGGCATGGATTCACATGCGAACCCTCCCGCCTACCCCTCTGCGGCTCTTCACTTGGTCATACTGCCACTTCACGTGCTTCCAAATCTGAAGATGGCTGCCAGAGGCGGTGCTTAGGTAGAGGGCAGTCATTGGCTGTGGTCAGTATGACGCAGAGACCAGTGATTGGTTATTGCTACGAAAGACAGATCAGAAACGAAACTGATACTGGTTTTTTCTTTACCGAGGATTCCCAGCCTGACGACGGGGAATATTCATGAGCATGTGAATCCATGCCAGACCCATGCTGGAGAACAACAGTTACAGGTAAGTAACTTGTTCCTTGTCCGGCCTGGACAACCACCTCAGCCAGTCAATACAAAATGTGACTTGCGTTTCCAGAGACCCTGTGCAGGGGATGACTAAACCCCTCCCTCACATTCAGCCCACCTAGACACCCAGAAGCCCGCCAAAGATTGGCGAACAAAGGAGGCAAACCTGGTTTGCCGCGCAAAGTAAAACACAAGAAGGACTTTAACAAAAAGAAATGGCGATAAAACCCAGCCAGAGCCGAAATAAAAAGTATTTGGTCATTGGATTGAAGTTCGAGGCTAATAAAATAGCCTAAAACAGTACCACGTTTGTTATGTGTATGTTTATGTTTGAGTTTAAAAAGCGATTTACACCAAAGCGCTTTACAGAAGAACAGGTACAGTAATGATTGAGGCATAATAAACAAACATGAAACAAACCAATGATGCAGTATTTAGAACAATTTACACAGATTGGGGGAGGGGAAGGGGTAGGACCCTGGGTGACCTCCAACGCACTGTGGTAACAGTATCCAAATTGGGGTCATTGGATGGTGGGCGGAGGGTGTGGATAAGTCAAGGGGGGGCAGGCATGTGAGGGGGGAGAGAGGTAGGGAAGGAGAGTCGGGGGTGGGGCGAGTGGAGAAGAAGGGCTTTGAGGGAGTAACGGAAAGACGGGTAGGTAGGGGTGGAGCAGATAGAGAGGTAGGGAGTTCCAGTGGAGGGGAGCCAGGAGTTGAAAGGAGCGTAATTGCGAGGAGGCACAAGGGGCTGGGGGTACAGCGAGAAGGTGATAGGCTGAGCGGAGAGAGTGGGAGGGAGAGTAAAATGAGAGGAGGGAGGCAAGGTAGGGGGCTCGAGGTCATGGAGAGATTTGTAGACAAGGCAGAGGAATTGGAATTTCAATTGTGAGAGGAAGGGGAGCCAGCCGAGTTCAGAGAGTGAGGTAGAGATAGTCTCGAAGGCCAAGAAGACAGAGTGCGGATAGAGGAGTGGTAGATGGATTTTAGGGGAGTCAGGTGAGAGACAGGGAGTCCAAAGAGAAGAGAGGAGCAGTAGAAGAGACGGGAGAAAATAAGGGAGGAGATTAGGAGTTTAGAAGCGTGAAAGGTGAGCGAGGAGCGGATTTTACGGATGTTGAAGAGGTGGTGCCAACAAACACGAGAGGTTAGGGAGATGTGGTTAGAGAAGGAGAGAGAGGAGTCAATATGAAGGCCAAGGTTGCGAGCGTGGGTTGAGATGGGGAGATTGGAAGGGGGGAAGTGGATGAAGGGGGGATGGGAAGGTGAGAGTGTGTTGGGAGGGAAGAAAAGCACTTTATAATTTAAAAGAATTATATAGTATAATCGCGGTAGAAAAGTTAGGGTAGATACCACTGCCACAGCCAAGTCTTAGTGTTAAGAGAGCAAAATAAAGCTCAGAGAGGCACAGACAAAAAGGGGTAGGAATTAACCCTTTCCAGAACTCCATGTAAGATGGGGTGTACTGGGTCTGCAGTTTAAAGTGACTATATAAAGTTAATGGCAACTTTACGTGTTTCTGGGGGACAGTAGTCAGTCCCAGAAAAATGGAGTCAGGGGGAGGTCCCAAAGACGACCCCTGTGTCACTGCACTGAAAGTGCTGTGAAACACATACAAAAAGGGGGGCTCATGGAGTGGTGCAGCTCCAGAGCCCAAGATCACACAAACAGTAGAAATACTTATGGCAAAGGACATGTAATAGTGGGGAAAAAGGTTCACGCTCTTACCAGGTGGAAAAAATAAACCCAAGAAATCCAGCAAAGCTGCTGAGGGACTCACTAGGTGAGGGAAATTAGCTATAAATGAGAATTCTCCCTAACACATCTTGACAAAGACCACGTCATAAGTTGTACACCCAGTCACAGCAGCGCTCTGACAGGGAGCGTATGTATGTATGGAGGGTTCTGCTACTTCCATGAATGGAGATCTGGACCGCCTGCCGTCTCAGAACCGGCGCAGGCAACAAAGGGGGGGGGGGGTAATGGCTTTTTCAGTCCTCCTCCTCCGCGACAGCCTCGGAGGGAAAGGGGGCATGACATGTCCCTTCGGGTCCACGTGTCTCAGGTGGGGGGGGGGGGGGCGCAGGCTTGCTCTCCATGCACATTTCTGGCACCAGAATTTCGTGGACCCCTGGATCCTCTCTGTAGTATCCATTGGGTACCGCCTACCTATCCCAGCCTCTCCTCCCCTCCACTCCCTCGGGTTGAGACAGCAACTCTTCTGGCGGAGATCCGTTTGCTCGTAGAGAGCCAGGCAGTGGAGGAAGTCCCAGCCTCCAAGCGAGGCTTGCGCTTTTACTCCAGGATTTTTGCTATTCAGAAGAACCAGGCGGGCCTGAGAGTTGCGCTGGACCTTTCCACCCTCAACCTCTTCTTATCCCTACAAAAATTCAAGATGGTTTCGTCAGCTTTTATAGTAGAGACATTGTACAGGGGAGATGTGCTCCCGGGATCTGAATGACGCGTACCTACACGTCCTGATTTGGCAGCCCCATTGTTCTTTCCTACGGTTCTGGATCATGGGCTACCATTTTCAATACAAGGTCCTTCCTTTTGGCCTCAATTCGGCCCCCAGGGTCTTTACCAGGCTCATGAATATGGTTGCTTCACGCCTCAGAGCGCAGGGTCTCCACATCTACCCATACCTCGACGACTGATTTGTCAGGGCTACATCTCCACCCTTCCCATGCCTTTATGAACACACTGCACAAACTGGGCTTCTCGCTCAATCTCAAGATGTCACAGCTGCAGCCCACGCAGACTGACATTCTTGGGCCTCATCTGGTATACGTGCTCCGAGAAGGTATTTCCGTCAGAGGACAAGATTTCAGCCATCCGAAGGGCCACCGCCCACTTTCTCAGCACAGAGGTGACCTCGGCATGGTGGTACCAGCATCTCCTGGGTCTTTTGGGGGTGGTGGTCTGATTAGCCGTTCCAGACACGAGATTGAGTATGAGGAGGATTCAGTTGCACTTCACGGCCTCACGGAACCAGGAGCGGGGAGCCAAATCAGAGATGATAAACGTTCCTCCATCTCTTCACCCGGACCTAATATGGTGGTCCAAGGACTGCTACTTGCGGGCGGGCAAACCCTTTCGGCCACCCAGGCCACCATCACTACAGACTCCTCGTTTGAGGGCTGGGTAGCCACCCTGGATGATCTCTCGGTCCACGGCACCTGGACTCGACAGGAGCAGGAATACCACATCAGTTGGTTAGAGCTGAACGCCATCTGGCTAGCGCTCTGAGTATTCCTACCACTTCTCAGGGTCAAGGTTGTCCTCATCCAGACAGACAACTCGACCAGCATGTACTATGTCAACAAGCAGGAAGGCACCAGGTCCCCTCCTCTGTGCAAACTGGCGATGAGCATGTGGGAATGGGCTCTGGAAAATGACATCTACCTCAGGGCAGTGCCCCTCCCGGGGGAATCCAACCTCGAGGCGCACAGGCTCAGCAGGTTGGGAGCCGACAAGAGTGGCAGCTAAACAACCTCGTTAGTCAGATCTTCAATAAGTGGGGCCATTGCGAGGTGTATCTCTTTGCCACCTGGCACAAGAAGTGCCCTCTGTGCACAGGGTCCCGACTCCCTGGGTGATGCATTACAGCTTCAGTTGAACGGCATGATGGCTTACGCCTTCCCGCCCACTACGCTGATTCACAGAGCGATTTGCAAGATCAAGAAGTCTCGCCAACTCAACATCATTCTAATGGCTCCATGGTGGCCGGCCAGGCCATGGTTTTTGGAGCTGCTCGGCGCTTCAACTCATGACGAGCCCAGCACATCTTCTGGCGCAGCAGGGAGGCATTGTCATCAACACCCACCCCCCACCCTCAAACCCCCAATCCCCCTCTCCCCCCCCCCGCCCCTTGCGTCTCAAACAAGCCCTCACAGCGTGGTGCCTGAGCAGGTAACGCAGCAGAACCTCAGCCTCTCCCAGGCTAATTTGGAAACCATACAGGGCGCTAGGAGCAAGGCCTACCAGGGCTCAGTATAAAAGTAAATGGACCAGGTTCTGCCACTGGGTAGACTACAAGGAAATCGACCCCCTGGCATGTACTTTGGACGACATGCTCGGCACACCGCACCCACTCGGGGGTCCAGGTAGACGCCAGCCGTACATACCTTGCAGCCATTGGGGCTTACTGGAACTCGGACGGGGATCTTCTCATCCTCCAATCCTATAGTCAAGAAACATTTGACGGGGCTCGGTGGGCTCTACCCGCCATTCAATCGACCCCACCCCCCCCCGCTCCCCCCCCCCCCTGTTTGAGACCTTAACATAGTCATGGGTGCCCTGGCGCACAAACAGTTTAAACCAATGGCATCCGCGGACATCAGGCTGGTCACCATCAAGGCGGCCTTACTAGTCGGCCTCACCTCGGCTCATAGTAGGCAAAATCCAGGGACTGGTTGCCTCGGAACCATATACCAACTTTCACAAGGACCAAAGTAGTCATGCGGACACACCCAGCATTCCTGCCCAAGGTGACGTCTGCTTTCCACTTGAACAAGGAAATAGTCCTTCCTATGTTTTCTGCCGATCCCAAGGATGAAGCACAGAATGCTGCACTGCCTGCATGTCAGGTGTGCCCTGAAGTTCTACTTGGACTGGACCAAGGGCTTCTGCAAATTGGATGCCTTGTTTATCTCCTTCGGGGGCTCAAGACCAGGCGACCAGGCTATCAGGCCTCCATATCCCGCTGGATGGTCTCGCCATCAAAGAAACATACAAGGACCAACACAAGCCGCCTCCAGCCAACATGCATGCCCACGCAGTCAGGGCCAAGGCAACGGCCATTGCATTTCAGGGCAATGTCCCTTGGCAAGTCGTAAGCAGAACGGCCACTTGGTCCACTCCCTCAGCTTTCTTCATGCATTACTGTTTGGATGCCTGCTCTAGATCTGACGGGGCTTTCGGACGGGCGGTTCTCAGAAACCTATTTCCTTAAAGAGGGTCTCCTCGCCACCCTGGGGCTACATTCAGTTGTAATAGCCCATGCAGTATGGAGGAAAAGGGACAGAACGGTAAGAGTAATTATAAGTTAGTAGTGACTAATGTACTCTTAGTCCATTGTACCCTTTCCTCCATACGTCCCACCCCCCCTCATACTGGTGTCATTGGGCAATGTTAAATCTATTGTCATCGTGTCGATGTAGGCTGAGGTGTGGCACCAGAGGGTGGAGTCAGGGCAGTGCACGCTCCCTGGGCTGCACCCCTGTGCGCCTCTAAATTTAAAAAGAATGTTTTTTCTGGTGAAAAAGGTTCAGTCTCCCGTCCCTTGGAAGGGACGCCCGTGCAGTATGGAGGAAAGGGGACTGAAGACATAAGTTACTCACCGTAGTGACTAACGTACTCTTAGGACTAAGAGTACGTTAGTCACTACGGTGAGTAACCTATGTCTTCCCGTAGTCGGAGGCAGAAATGAGACTACATTCCTTGGACCGCAAGAGCATCCTAAAGTTCTATTTTTGACAGACTAAATCCTTCAGGAAGTCTGACTTTGGTCATTACTTTCGGGGGGCTGGTGTGCTGGTTCCAAGGCTTCCAAAGCTTCTACCACCTGTTGGCTGGTCCAGGCCATCTCTAAGGTGGATACGGCCATGGGCAAACCCATTCCTTGGAGGGGCTTCATGCCCACGCGGTCAGGTCCAAGGCCACGGCCTTCGCATTTCAGAGGCATGCTTCTTGGGATGTCATCGGCAAGGTGGCTCCTTGGGCCACTCTGTCTGCCTTCTGTAAGCACTATTTCCTAGATAACATCTCCAGGCGCGATGCAGAGTGAAGAACGATTTGCTTTGTCCGATATGAGGAAGGTTGTCACAGCTCCAACCTATGGTCTTGTTTAGTGGAATCACCCGCAAGAATGGAGGAAAAGTGTTGTGACGTATGAGTAATTAAAGTTACTCACCGTAGTGACTATAGTACACATAGTGCTCTTTCCTCCATACGGCCCACCCACCTTCCCCTGCTTGAATGCCAGTGGCTAATGTTAAGTGTAGCTAGCTATATACGCATGTGTAAAAAAGGTGACTGAGGTGAGGCGGCAGTTGGTGGGGGTCGGGGGGTTGTTCCCACACCTGGGGTCATGCCCCTCGGCTCTGTACTAAATTTAAAGCAAGACTGTTTTTTGCTGCCAAAGGTTCCGTTGCCCGAAGCTGAGGAATTTCTAGGTCTCTCGAGGCCCCCTAGTGGTTAGAGCTGTCCGAAGATGTGCTCCTGCCGCTGAATCTAAATGAGGCATATTTGACAGGCATATACATCAGAAAGATCATTACCAGAGGTTTAAGTAATTTGTTCACCTTTTTCAAAAGCTTCAATTGTCAATCTTCTTTCTAACTCCACAGTTCATGATAGCATAGAGGTTTCACTGTCTGGATCACAAGAGGTCTCTGCTAAGTTTCTCAGCAGAGAAACGTGTGGAAGTAGACCAACTGTTGCTGCTTGTTCAGCGGCCCTTAGGGGCAGGTCTGTTTCCACACACTGTCCAGACGAATTGTACTTCAGAATGTTATGATCTGGATGGGAAAGAGGTCCTATAGGTCTTGGAGCCCATTCCAAGAGAGGCCTGGCGGGTGCGTCTCCTCTGCAAGAAGGCATCCCTGTTGACAATGCTCAAGTTTTCCTGCACACGTTTGCTGAACACTATTGCTTGGACTCTGCCTAGTCAGGCGGTGCTAGAGTTAACTAGTTTTGGTGATGGTTGATGCTCTTCTCCCTCTTCCCAGTTCATGATTGGTTAGGGAGTCTCTAAAAGGAGTAGTATGTGTGCGGAATAAATGGCTTGCCTTTGAAAAGGTTATTTTTTTTCAATGACTTGTTGCTTCCTCATGCAAATTATTCTCTACATTCTGTCAGCTACTGAGTAGGGGGTGAAAAGGCAGAATTAAGGTCATGGGGCGCAGCGGGCTCCATATGTACTGCCCAATGCCATGGGAGTCAACTTAGTTGCATTGCACCCATTGGTGGCTGAAAATGTTTGAGGATCTGCTGCGTATTGGAAATGTATCTTAGATTTAGGAGGAAGGACCAATCTTATCACAAAGAACATTACTGAAGGTAAAGAATGTATTTGTCATTTGTGCATAACAAACTGATAGTAAACTGAAAAGCTAGTATTTAGTTAACTCGTGTCTGATGCAACGGGAGTTTAAAATATGAAGTAAGATATTGTAAATGCACTATTTCTACTGTTTACTGGCTGTAGAAAGTATTTGTTCAATATTTTTAATGTAAATCTGATAACTTTGAACTTGAAATGAGGAAAGATTCTAGAAATGATTGTAAATGAGCAGTAAAGTTGAAAGTTGAAATATTATTGCCTGTTTTTCTACTATTTAAATGCTTCTTAGAGTTTGAATACTGCAGAGAGCATTTCATTTTGAAGTAATGAAAACTGATTACTTCTTCCTTTGCATTGTCTGTTCTTTTCATTTTCTGTTCTTTAGGAAATAACGCTATATCCAGATAAACATGGTTGTGTTCGGGACTTATTAGAAGAATGTAAAAAAGCTGTAGAACTTTGTGAGAAAGGGTCCGCAAAATTAAGGTATGTTACTCCATGAAAACACACATTAGCATTAATAGAAGTAGGAAACATATAACAAGCAGAATTTTTAAAGTTAATATTGTATTTGCCAAAGAATCAGTAAATCTAGAAAGTTTTTTACCTACATAGTTTTTTGATAATAATCTGAACTTAATAGCAGTGTTTTGTGGGGGCGGGGTGGAGATTTTGAATAGATGCATTTCAGTGGATTGCCTTTCTCCTTTCCTCATCTGATAGATATTCCCTCCAGCTTCACTGCTTCGGAAACCTTTGGACATTGGGGCGTAGTGGACCTCGACCCGACCGTCTATCAGTCTTGCTCGGCTGCTCTGGACGTGACATCAGGTTTCATATCAACACCACGGTGCTATGCCCCAACCTCAGTATCTTTTTTCCTCTTCTTTTTTCCTCTTTTTTCCTCGCACGAACATGCTGCTTGGGAACACAACTTCATTCAAATTTCTCAACATGAGCTGTTGGTCACTCAGGAATCTGGTTTCAAATGGTGGTCCGATTGTGGCACCAAGATGTCCATCACTGACCCTAGAGTTGTTTCTCTGGTACCTCGGCACAGGACTGACGGGCGTCCGTCATGCACCAAAATGCAACCCAAATCCCTACTATTGAGCTGCTAAACTCGTTAAGGTTCGGCCTTCGGAGGCTGAAATTGAGGGGCACCACCCACTTGAGCCACTTGTCCTCGTCCCAAAATAAGAAAAGGCCTCACTGCCACTGTCGGGACTCTGAGTCGTCGACGGGTAAAGGTAAGCCGTCGACTGGGCATACCACCCACCAAGAGTGGGAGGATTTCAAATCCTCAATGCTTGACATGTTCAGAAAGCATGCTGCAGTTGGCGTGACTAACCCCCCCGCCCCTCCACACGTCCCCCAATGCAGCAGGCTTCGGAGCCAAGAGTGGTGCTTGGAATACCTGACCCCTCTTGGAACTCGGTAACAACTATGTCGGCGCTGATAAATCTTTCGACACCGAAAGAGATCCGATGGAAGCCGGATCAACCCCATGCATCCAAGGATGTTGTCTCTACGGCGTCTCGATCGACAGACATCCACCATATCTGCGCCGAGATAAACCTTCGGGGTCGGCTGTTGTCGAGAAAACCTTCCGCCCGTAACCCCGGTCCAAATGTTTTCCTTTTTTAAGTTTCTTTATTCGTTTTCTTATGCAGTATAACATGTAATGATTCCCAACGCCCCCTGCCCCTTTCCCCCTAACCCCTTCATGTTGCAATAAGTCCAATCACTGTACTCATAACTGTATGTTCAAAGCAAGTCCAAAATCCCTATTTTGTGTGGGCACCTTTGGACCATATATTCGCTCTGCAAATAAGATGGTACCTGTGCCCAGGCTTTCCTAAAGGCCTCTTGCTGCCCCTACAGTTTGTCACCCACTCTAGGGCAACAAAGTTCTACACTTTCTGGAGCCACTTGTGTATTAAGGGGCGCCGACTTCTGTTTCCACTGTTGAGCTATTGCCAGCCGCGCGGCTATCAGCAGGGTTATAAAGTGTTGAGAATGAGCTAGTGCTTTTCTTCATTCCCAAGCACTTTAGAATTAGGCAAAACTTCTGTTAACTGTTTTCTAAGCACTACAAGAGTCCAGGGGGGAGCAGGGTCACTAAATGAAGATAGTATTTAAATATAAGGTGCAAATAACCATTAGCTGGATACACTTATGAATGTTATTTTATTTAGTTTTAAAATCTCAAAGCACGGTAAACGGCAGAATCCTCTGTGCCAAAAAGAATACATCCTGTGCTAAAAATAGAATTCGGGCATTGCGTGGGGCACGGCTAGCTCCATCAGAATGCACGAGGTAACTCAGCAGCTGTTCCCTGTCCATTAAAAGCCAATGGAGAATAAAAGAGTCAATGCACGACATAGAGTACAATGGAAACAAGGTTTTTTAGAATAACTGGACCAGATAAAATATAAGTGTTGAGAGTATGGCGGGAAGGTGTGTTTATATATAAATGTTTATAATGTAGAAAATTTTGCCAAACCGGAGTTACAATGTATTCTTGCCCATGTAGAAGTATGCCAAGTAGGTTTGTCCTAAATGGGAACCACGGCCATGCAAGAAGGGTGACTGCAGAAGCCCTTTTAAGGCAAGAAGAACACTTTTGGGTGAGCTATCCCAGTATCCAGTGACCAAGTCGAAGTGTATATGAAGGCTCCTGCTTACCATCAGCCTGCAGGAGCCAGCGACGGATGACAGAATGCTGGGTTGGGGGGTGGGGGGGTGAGCAGAGTCCTCTGCCCACCCCCATCTTTGTGCAGATTAAAGTTTATCCTTGCAAGATGAAGACTTGTGGCCTTAATTCCCTAGAGGGGTGCATTTACTCTGGTGTGAGCGTAATTAGGGATACCTGTATTTAAGGCGTACCCCTGTAAGCCTGGCTACCTTTCAAAAGCCCCTTTTTTGTGTCAGAGTGGGTTCCCCTGGTCCTGGTTCCCACATTTCGCACATCCTTAATTTGTCCTTGGGCTAGGTCAGTCCCTGTATCGTCGCCCCCATTTGCTTCCGCGCCTCACCCCAAAAATGTAATCGGTTATTCCCACTAGATGTGCCTCCAATCCCCCTTCGTGTCACATCCCCTCCAACACTTCTCTGAGGAGGTAGGAATCATTGTGTGGAGGCTTTCGGGCCTGTAATGCCATTTGAGAAGTACTTTTTGCCACATTTACCTCAGCTGTATGGATCTTGTTAACGTTGGGATGATGCCACTGGTGTACTCCCACTGTTTGCTTGTTATACTTTCCCCTAATGTCCTTTCCCACCGCTTAATATAATTCCATTGAAGATTTCCTCATGGTTATTCAAATATCTATATATATTCGAAGCAAAAACAAAGAGGTGATGGCTGAAAGGTTTAGACTGATTCTTAACCACTGGCATTGCTTGGGGCAACCCTCCAGACAATCGTTCTACGCCTAGGAGTAGCTTGGGTCTCTAGACCCAGCAGGCACGGGACCCACGTTTGGCATACCCGTCCCAATCGGGGTGACAAAGCAAAAACAAAGAGGTGATGGCTGGAAGGTTTAGCTACTCCTCACTGATGAGGCCCAACAAGGCCGAAACAGGTTTGGGGATGCTTGTGGTCTCGTGCAGAAGGGATGTGACCTAGCAGTTTGGGCTGGACTGCCCCTTTTGGGGTGGGACCAAGCCTGATTTGCATATGGTTTTTCCCTCTTCTGTAATGGCTTGGCAAGTGAAGAACGATTGTCTGGAAGGTTGCCCAGAGCAACGCCAGTGGTTAAGATTCAGTCTAAACCTTCCAGTCATGACCTCTTTGGTTTTGCTATATATATTCGAGACTAGTTTCCTCGACCCTGTATCAGTTGTTATATAGGTCTCGAAGGGTGTCAACTATGTAGTGGCCGTCTCCCTAATGATTGGAGTTACTAACCAATGCTTCTGTTGGTTGCAGTCATACCTTTCACGTTCTGTGCTGGGCAGAATCCTGTGCAGTGCCCTTAGGGACCACTACACACAATTAAGACCACAGATGGCAATACAAGTTTTACCCTTGGTACAAGCTAGTACTACCATGTTAAAGTGGTAGCAGTAGCGGAGCAGTCAGGCCTATCTAAAGAGTATATGAGCAGTAGCAGAGATTACACAAAGGGACCACAATTACTGTGACTCAAGCAAAAACCGACTCAAGGTTTCAGGTAAAAAAATAGAAGTACATTTATTTTTAAACCATTTGTTATAAACACAACACATCTATTAATTCAAAATCACACGTAAAATACACTACAACCAACCAATTCACTTTGGTACACTCTAACTCAAGGTAAGTACCCTATGTTTTAACGGACCGGTGTTGTGAAACAAAAGACATTACCGGGAATACACTTGCAATCACTTTTTGACAGTAATGACAGTTTCGGTCTTACTAAAGAAACGCGTATCCGCGGCAAGAAATATTACCAGGCGAAAAAACACACTTAGCACCTGTGTTAACTAGAGAGTTGGGGGCAAAAATCATAGGCAATACTTTTGTCAAGGCAGACCGAATCGGAGAAAACTCATAGACAGAAATTCAAGAGTCAATAGGCCGGAGCCAGTGTCAAGTGGAACCGGGTTCCTGTTGTCGAGGATCACACAGTCGGATAGTTCAAGATTCAACGTTGCCAGGAATACTTCGATATTGTCAACCGAGGAAGCAAAAGTTATAAGTAGGAGGGAAAACAAGGGCAAGCCTTGGAGGCGAAGAAAAAGGGTTCACCCTAATTCTTCGCGCAGAACACAGTACCTTATTCAATGAAGATGCTGGTGCCACAGCAGTTGTTCCTGGTAGTTTCCTGCAGATCCATGGTTCCTGGAGCTTCGGTGTAAAGGAGGCCGTCTGGAGGGGTCTGCACCACACAGGGATGAGGTCGGCAGCAGCGACAGTGAATAAAAGGTTCGCTCCTCAAAAACAGGAGAGGCACTTCAGATGGCTATCCGGACCACTACAGCAGTGTGCAGCGATTTCGACCAAGAAGAGGATCGTCTGGCTGTGGAAGATGAGCTGGTTATCCCCACCAGGCTCAAGGGAGGACGACTCCAGACTGGATCTTCTCTGGTCGTCGAAGTGTAGATAGCTCAGGACTGCAGCAGGGCTTCATCGGGACGGGGTAGTTGCAGCAGCAGTCTTCTTCTCCGCTTCTCTTCGGTTCCTTGTAGTTCCAGTGGCGACTGTGACTTCTAGCCCAAGAGACCTGCCTTTTATGCGAAAATCCCCCATTCACACAGCCTGGCTGTCAATCTCGCAGCAGGGGGGTTGTCCAGCCCGGACAACCACCTCAGCCAATCATGGCAAAGTGCGACTTGGGTTTCCTAGGATACCCTGTGCAGGCGGTGACTATATCCCTCTCTCACATTCAGCCCACCTAGACACCCAGGCGCCTAGAGGAGGGCTTCTTGGCAGAAGCCCGCCAAAAGACAGTGAACAAAGGAGGCAAACCTGGTCTGCAGCGCAAAGTAAAACACAAGAAGGATTTTAACAAAAAGAAATGGCGACTAAACCCGACCGGAGCCAAAAGAAAAAGTATTTGGTCGAGCGGGTTTAAGTTTGAGGCTAATAAAATAGCCTAAAACAATACCACGTTTATATAGTACAATCGTGGTAGAAAAGTTAGGGTAGATGCCACTGCCACGTCTAAATGTTAAAAGAGCGAAACAATGCTCTAGGAGGTACAGATAAAAAAGAATACGCAGTAACCCTTTCCAGTAATCCATGTAAGATGGGGTGTACTGGATCTGTGGTTAAATGACTAATGTTAATGGCAACTTTACCCTTTTCTGGGGGACAGTAGTCCGCCTCAGAAATGGAGTTGGTGGGAAGTCTAAAAGAGAACCCTGTGTCACTGCACTGAAGGTGCTGTGTAACGCACAAAAGAAGGGGGCTACTGAAGTGGTGTACTCCAGAGTCCACAATCACGAAAAACAGAGGCAATACACATGGCAAAACATGGGCAAGAGTGGGGGAAAAGCTCACAATCTTACCAAGTGAAAAAAAATTAACTCCAGAAGTCCAGCAAAGCTGCTGGGGGACTCACTAGGTGACGGAAATTAGCCATAAAATGAGAATTCTCCCTAATTCTGTTAACCATACGACCTGCTTCTACGACCTGCTTACGGTCCTCAAATTACCTAATGGTATTCCTCTGATAAATATCCCCAATTGTCCTACATCCCACCTCCCATTTGTTATATGCTTGTGGTTCCATCCCTGGTTGAAACTTTGGGTTCCCAAACATTGGGTAGAACGGGGAGGGGTTATTTGTTAATGCTCCTCTCTTGACCGCCATATCCCATGTCTCGATCCCCACTCCTACCACTTCACTTATTTTGATGTTTGGATGTCTATGCTGCAGCTTCAGCCACAGTAGCCCTGAGAGCATCGAGCCCGCTACCGCCCTGTCCTGCCTTGCCCATATGCTCTGTGGCATATCTGATAACCATTCCTTCACTACTCTTATCTGGTCTGCTCTTGGTGCCGTCAGGGTAGACAGACACCCTAGGTGTCTTGCCTTTCTGTATGTATGCCGTTTCTTTCTTATTCAAGAATCTAAAAAAGTCCTTTGGGATTCTAATGGGCATCGTCTGAAAAAGGTATAACTGTTCCGGGGGTATCATTTTGACTGCCACCATCCGCCCTGCCACGTCGTTGCTAAGGGATTCTACTTTGTAATCTCTCGTTTAATATTCTCCAGTAGTTGTGGATAGTAAGCCCCATACATTTGTGTGAGCAAAGTAGTCAACGTGAATTCCAAAGTAGGGTATCCCGTCTCCCGCCTTTTCTAATTACATTTCGTGTTCCAGCCTATCCGGTTTCATAGTTCGGTTCAGTATTTCCAACTTATGTCTGTTAATTTTGAATCCCAACCAATTCTTTCATAAGCACTAGTAGTGAGTATTCCAGAGTTGTTAGTGCAACCTGCATGTCATCTGCAAGTGCCATTGTATGTTCGCTTCCCGCCATTGCTATGCCCTTCACTTGAGCCGCAGCTCAGATTCATGCGTAGTGTGCATCCAGCAAAGGTGAGAGCGGACACCCTTGCTTTGTGCCCCTTCCCAGTATCACTGGTTTAGAAAGTGTCCCATTTACTGCTACCCAAATTGACGGGGGCTGATAGTTCGCCTTCACCAACACCATATGTTGCATTGTTCTAAATAGTTGGGGCCTCTCCACCCTATCAAAAGCCTTTTCCGCGTCCAATGGCACAAGTATTGCTGGCAACTGATGCATTTCTATCTTTTCTATAAGATGGCACACTCTTCGTGTGTTGTCAAATGTTGGCCTTGTCTGTATAAACCCTGACTGATCCTGGTTGATCCGTTTCAGCAGCACTTGTTATTCTGTCGGCCAGTATCTTTGTATTGTATTAATTATTTATAGAGCGAGCCTGGCCGTTGAGCAACTGGGCACTGGCAGTGAAATAAATCTAGGTTACAGGTGCATGACTGTTACATTTCTTAGGTTACATACATATATTACAGTTCCATTACTTTTCTTAAGTTACAGTATTATATATTACAGGCTCATATGTCGAGCATTACTTACAAGAGAGATATATTACATTTATCTTAATCTTTTGTGTAGCACTGTCGGATGACTTACAGTATAGCTAAGTTACAGTTACAATGTTTGCAATGAGAATACAAAGTTTTTGGTATAGTTGGGGTGTTTAGCGGTCGTTATTTTTAAGCCAGAGTTTAGCGTTAGCTTTGAACACATGGAAGGAGGGGGTGGCTCTAAGTTTATCTGGGATGGAGTTCCATAGCTGCGCTACTCGAACCGGGAAGCTGGACCCACTGGTTCTTTTTAGTTTAAAGTTAGGGACTTTGATGCTATTTGAGAGGGCCTTTCTGATGGGACGTTCAGATGTGTGCTTGGTGAATTTTTCTGACGGGTATGCAGGAGCTTTATTGTTTAGACAGTTATGTGTAATGTTCAGGGTTTTGAGTTTGATACGGTCATTGATGGCCAGCCAGTTGACGGCTCTTCTGTGGGTAGATTGTGTTGTCCTTTGGGTATGCCTAGGGCTGTTCTGAGGGCATTGTTCTGCAAGGTTTGGAGTTTGTTAGTGTTATGTTTGCTGGTGCCTAGGTACAGTGCATTACAGTAATCTAATTTGGAGAGGATGAGGGCTCGCGCAATGGTGGTGCAGCTAGCTGTCGAAAGGTATGGTTTGCAGGCATGGATAAGTTTGCAGGTATAGCTGGTTGCTGAGGCTGTAGCATTTACTTGCTTGTCGAGGGTGAGGGCCGGGTCTAGGTAGAAACCTAAGGTTTTTACTTCTTTGGCTACCTTTATTTTGATGTCATCGATCGTGATGGAATTGTAAAGCTGGGGTAGTTTGTTCAGTTTATTGGGAGAACCAATGATTAGGAGCTCAGTCTTATCGTCGTTAAGACATAAGCCATGAGTGGCCATCCAGGTTTGGATGATTTGGTCAATTTTGTTTCAGTCTGGTGTCTTTTTCATAGTCGCCTTGGATTGGGATGAGGATTTGGGTATCATCTGCGTAATTGGTATATGAGACCCCTAGCTTATCCAATATATCAAAGAGAGGCTTTGTGAAAATATTGTATAGCGTGGGGGAAACACATGACCCTTGAGGGACTGGATCCGCTGCTGATGAAGGAGAGAAGACTCTTATAGTTCTCTGGTCCAGGAATGAATTTATCCAAGCCGTGGCTTTTGTGGAGAAGTTGGCTGCCGATTTGAGGTGATTGCACAGTACCTTGTGATCTAACAGGTCGAAAGCAGCTGATAGGTCTAGAAGTAGGAGAATAGACACATCTCCTCTATCTTTACGCTCGTCTAGCTGGTTTTTAAGATCAAGGAGGGCAGTTTCGGTTCCATGTCTAGGTCTAAATCCAGATTGTCTTGACCCTAGTAGATTGTTGCTCTCCAGATAATCTTGGATCTGAAGGTATGCGGCTTTATCTAAGATTTTAAGGAGGAAAAGGGACCGTTGTTATTGGCCTATAATTAGTTGGGACATTGGGGTCCAGGTTAGCTTTTTTTTAGTAGAGGTAGTATCCAAGCGTCTTTAAGGTTTGTTGGCACAGCACATGATTTAAATGAGGAGTTAATTAATGATGTGACGAAGGGGGCTAGTTCATGAGCAGCCTCTTTGATAATTGGGGCTGGACAGGTATCCCCGAGGCATCGGGATGGTTTCAAGGACCAGATGTTTTTTTTAGTTTCTGCAGTGGAGATGGCTCTAAAGCTTAATTGGTTAGGGGGTTTGGTTTGGTTAGTGGCAAGTTCCTGGAGGATGGTTTCTTGCGTGGAGAGGGCGATGTTGTGGAGGGCAGAGTTTTTAGCTCGTATTTTGTCTTGTAGCATTGTGATTTTGTTGCATAGGGCTTTTTGAATGTTAGTGCACCAGACTTTGTCTTTGATGCAAGAGTCTATGGGTGCAATTGGGGATTCTAATTCTCTCAGAATGGAGAAGATTTCCCTGGTGTTCGAATTGGCTTTTTTGATTCTGTCATTGAAGGTCTCTTTTTTTAGCCTGAACGATTTGTTTTTTGTAGCCGTTATAAAGGGCAGTGAGAAGGTCTTTGTTGTGAGGGGAGGGGTTTTTTCTCCAGCATGCTTCTGCATGTCGTTTCTCTTTACGTAAGGCTTTTAGCGCGGGTGTGAACCACGTGTTCAGATGAGCAATGGGTTTTGATTTAGTGGGTTTCAGCGGCGCAATGGCGTCGATCGCTGAGTTGACGGTGTTATTGTTACAGGTCAACTACATTGTTAAGGTTAGAGAGCTGGCTGGAGTGATTAGTGATGGGTTGGAGCAAGGGGAGAATGTTAGCGAGTGCTATATTTTTTTTGCAACGGGTGAGGGCAGATGGAACATGAGGTTTGGTAGATTTAGGTTGTGGGAGGTCCGAGATAGTCAGGGAGATCAGATGGTGATCAGTCCAGATACAGGGTTCAATTGCCGTTATGAGGGAGGTGCAATTGATGTCTGCGACCCAGTCTAGTGTGCGACCTTTAGAATGAGTGGGGCCGTTATTTCGAATAGTGAGGCCTGCCTCCTCAATAGTGTTAGCTATAGTGGAGGCATTAGTCTTTTGGGTCTTTGTAGCCTAAGTTGAGATCTCCTAATAGGAGGATTTGAGTTCCCGGTTTGGCATTTGTATTTAGTAGGGTGGTTAAGTCCTCTTCAAAGATGCCTAGTAGACCGGGGGGTCTGTAGATCAGGTTTGTTGTGATAGTACGTGTGGCCGAGATTTCTAGTTTAAGGGAGAGTAGTTCAGCTGACGGCATAGTGAGGCTGTCTATTTCTTTGATAGTGAGATTGGCTCTACAAATAAAAGCTATGCCTCCTCCTTTGGAAGTTTCCCTGTCTTTTCTGAAGATGGTGAAGTTGGGGGGGTATGGCTATCGTGAGGGCAGGGCCAGCGGCTTTGTGAAGCCATGTTTCGGTAACTGCTAGGAAGTCAAGTTGGTTACAGGTGATGATATCAGCAATTTCCGAGGCGTGAGCTATTATGGATCTGGCGTTGATAGAACTTGGCATCTAAATTGATGAACGCAATAGGGCGGTAGGACCCTGGGAGTAGAGGGTCTGTGCCCTGCTTCGCAAACGCTACCAATTTTGAATTTTGCCTTTTTAAAAAAAAATTAAATGATAGTTTATACATAAACTTTTCATTTAGATTGCATAAAACGTTTCACATTATTTACAGATTACAAAATACAAGACGCAGCATCAAAGAGGAAGAAAGAAAAAGAAAAAAAAAAGAAAGCGAAGAAAGAGAAACCAAAAAAGGTCACTTTAAGTAGCTTAGGTCAGCTCCAAAATATTAAGAAATTGTGCAACTGTGTATATCAGCTTATTATTTTGTCCTTGAAGGAGTTTTAGCCATCTGGAGTCGCCTTGTTCCTGTTGAGAAATCATAAATAGGTCTCCAAAGAGGTTTCTCTTGTCGACTAGTGCAGGGCATAGCATGATTAGGTGATTCAGAGACTCTGGTGTCTTTGTTCTTGCAGAAGCGACAGAAATTTTCCTCTTTTGGTAGATATCGGATTTGAGATAGTCTCTGTCTGGTAGGTAGAATATCTAATCGCATTTTCATGAAAATTGTTCGTATAGTTGGATCCGGAAATAGTTTCAAGTAATGACGAAGTTCATTCAATGCTCGTATGTCAATCGGGCATTGTAGGTTCATTGAATAACATGCCTTCGAGGGGATTGGGTCCTCCGACGTATTCCATATCTATGACATGTAATCACCACAGCTGTGCTGCTTCAGAAACTTTTTTCTGCGTCCTGCGTCGATGCGCCGTCGTCGAGGACCTCCTCCGACGTCATCCGATGTGATAAGTAGGACGCACGACACCCGTAGCGGAACGTAAGCTGCAATCGCAAAAGAAATTCTGCAGCGGGGAAGGCAGGGCGGGAGCGATATGGAATACGTCGTCGGACCATCCCATCGAAAGAACGCTACCAGGTAAGAAAGTAACTTGTTCTTCGAGGGGATTGGGTCCTCCGACGTATTCCATATCTGACAGACTCCCAAAGCAGTACCAGAGCAAGGAGGAGGGAAAGAATTTAGAATCAAAATTTAGAATAGCCAATCAAATAGCAGAGCAAAGGACCGCCTTGCCAAAGGCCAGATCCTGTGCTCGGATGGAATCAAGGGAATAGTGACGTACAAATGTATGTACTGAAGCCCAGGTGGCTGCATCACAGATGTTGCGAATAGGAACACCCCTCTGCAGGGCAGTAGATGCAGCCATACCCCTGGTAGAATGGGCCCGCAAGCCAGCCGGTGGGTCCTTACCCGCCAAGCGGTAGCACTCCGCGATGGCCAAAATAATCCAGCGAGACAAAGTCTGTTTCGTCACAGCTTGCCCTAAACGCTTTCCAACGTAACCAATAAAGAGTTGATCGTCCACTCTGACCCGGGACAAGCGTGAAACATAAAAGCTTAAAGCTCTCCTAGGATCAAGCCTATGGAGCCTCTCCTCTTCCTTACCAGGATGCGGAGGAGGATAGAATGCCGGAAGAACAACCTTCTGGGCCAAATGAAATTCCGTCACTACCTTCGGAAGAAAAGAAGGACGAACTCTAAGGACAACCCTGTCCTTGTGAAATACAGTGAAGGGTGGCTTAACTGAAAGTGCCTGTAACTCACTCACTCACTCTGCGAGCGGAAGTAACCGCAACTAAAAACACAGTTTTCAGGGTTAACAGCCTCAAAGGGCAAGAATGTAAAGGATCAAACGGAGCACCCATAAGAAACTTAAGAACAAGGTTTAAATCCCAACCGGGCACCAGGAAAGGTGACGGAGGGAACACATTAGTGAGCCCTTTCAGAAACTGTGAAATTAAAAGGATTTTAAAGTAAGAACACTCTTCAGACGAGCGCTTAAAGGTGGACAGCGCCGCCAGGTAACCTTTAATGGTACCCACTTGCAAGCCCCTGTGGGCCAAAGAAAGTAAAAAGGACAGAACCATGGGGATGTCACATGTAAAAGGATCCACATTCTGAACTCGGCACCAGTCGCAGAATTTACGGCAACGGTACAGAGACTTTGTTGCTGGCCTTCGGCCGAAAGCAACACCTCCATCACGTCGTCGGACCATCCCATCGAAAGAACGTTACCAGGTAAGAAAGTAACTTGTTCTTCTCTGCCATTGTTTTGGACCAATCATTGCGCCATAGCTTGATTTTTGGACGCTGTGGGCGATTTAACAGCATTTCCTCCGTAACATCTTCCTTTGCCATTTGGTTTAATAGTTCGATCTTCCATGCTTTCAAGGTGGTATTATGCATTGCTTGTGGCGTTAATTTAAGGATTTGCATTGCTGGGGTTGGATCTTCATTTATGACTTTACGCAGAAGATCAAGCTGCTTCCAGCGCACTATTGAGGCTAGTGATTGTAGGGCTACCTTAAAACGTATTCTGGTCATAGGATAGTTCCTTGGGAGATGGAAGATTTTCCGCCAGAATGCTGCTTCTAGCTTTTGTCAGTTTATATTGGTAGCAGTGATCATAGTGTCACTCCAATAGGTAATGATGGGAATTACCTTTTACCGGTAGAACGCTATGATAGGTTTCGCAGAAAAGTTTCCATAGCGCCTATGTAGCATCACCCCTTGGCATGCCAGCATTTGAATTTTACCTTTGAGTAGTCACCCAGGCTGTTTCTTCCT
The DNA here is from genome assembly GCF_040938575.1 of Ambystoma mexicanum. Taxonomy (NCBI): domain Eukaryota; kingdom Metazoa; phylum Chordata; class Amphibia; order Caudata; family Ambystomatidae; genus Ambystoma; species Ambystoma mexicanum. The sequence continues at coordinate 673,937,678 of NC_090924.1, read as the reverse complement.
TTTGTTGATTTAGTAATACACCAAGATATTTAAAGGAAGTGACTATGTCCAGCACTTTTTTTGTCAGGTATGAAGTTTGTTGGTCTGTTTCGGTTAGAAGACTTGTGATATTTGGTTAGTGCCATGATTTTGTTTTTTTGTTATTGATCTGGAGTTAGTTATTGATCATGTATGATTCTGTCATATGTAAATTCTCAATTAGGCCAGATGGCGTTTTATCTAGGAGTACGATGTCATCAGCATACATAAGGTATTTATCTTCGTCGGATTGAGATTTGCAGGGTCGATGTTCATGGCGTAGTCAGCAGTATACAGGGTATACAGGGTCGCCGCTAAAGGGCATCCCTGTTTTAGGCCGTTCCATGTTCTTATGGGCTTCGTAGTAGTTCCTCCTTTTGTTAGCCTGATCAAAATTGTCATGTTGGAATATAATAGTTTGATCGGTTCACTGATTTCTGGAGTGCAGTTCCATTTGGCAAGTTTTTCCCATAGGATGGACCTGTTTATGGCGTCAAACGCCATGTATAGGTCTATGAACGCTGCATAGATGGGCACGTTGTTTCGTATGGTTTCGTGTTTTAACAAATTTACAATTGGGAGATTTACGTTAGTTCCTACGTTCGCGGTGAAGCCAGTTTGCCGACTATCAAATCGGTTTGAAGCTTTCGCCCATATAGTCAAGTTTTGGAGCAGGTACGAAGCAAACAGTTTTCCCAATGGATCTAACCGGGCAATGGGTCTAAAGTTGACAGGCTTATCTCTGTCGCCCTGTTTGTAAATTGGGATCAATACCGCTTTGGTCCACGTAGTTGGTAATAGCTTGACTGTTTGAATTAGTTATTATGAGATCCATGAGGTTCGCCCAAGTTTCCGGGTCACGTTTGAGGGCAGCATCGGATAGCTTATCAGGTCCGGGTGTTCTGGAGGAATTTAATTTGACTATCATTTCTGCAAATATATGCTTCTCCCAGGAGATGTTCCATTGATTTGAAATTGGTAGTATCTCCTTATTTTGTCACTATTCCGCGGTTTGTAAAGGTTAGAGAAATGTGCAATCCAATTCTCTTGAGTGACGTTAGATACCATCGATTGTTGCTGTTGGGCATTGTTGTTTAACAAGTTCCATAAAGATGTCAAATTTTTATTTGAGCGTTTTGAGCATAGCTTCAGCATCCATTTGCTGTAGGGCCATCGCATTTGACTTATTCCAATTTCTGTATACTTGCTTACCTTTCGGAATGTTTTCCAGGTTTGCTGGAAATGGATCTTTTCTCCATTTTCGCAGATTTTGGCACAAGTTTTCTTTTCATTGTCCGGGTTATTGCCCCTCTCGCATTAAAGGTGAAATAGTTTTGTCATTCTGGGTATTAAGATATCCTGGTATTTATTTATAGAAGCAATCCGGATATCCATCCACACCCAGAGCTGTATTTTTCAGTAGGTTGATTGCCTTTCTCACCTCCTCCCTTTCTCACCTCCTCCCATATGTTCTCCTCCAGATTCGGGCAAGGCTTAACTTGTCAAAATACTTAGCTCGCCCATCCATTGATGTCATCGGATGTATTTAATGCCTGAAAGTATTCCCTCAGTATCTCTCCCATGTCCTCATCTTCTCCCGCCCTTGCCCGTCTTGTAATTTCATAATGGTTCTCCTGGTCCCTGTTTCTTTCATTTGCCTAGCTAGAAGCTTGTCTGCCTTATTGGCCTGTATATAAAATCAGTGTTTTATGTATAATGAGGATCTTTCTGCCCGTTTACTCCGTAACATCCCCAATTGCCCCTGTTCATGTCGGGATGCCAGTTGGATTCTGTATCATTTCCCCTTGTATCGCCTTCAATTTTCCCTCCAATTCCTCCTGCCACCTGCGTCTTTGTTTGTCCAATCTAAACCTTAGGAACTTTTTAAAGTCTTTAAATAGCTGGAAACAACTAATAACATTGAGGCAGATTTCATTTTTAGATACACCAACTGCTGTAACCTATTCCCAGAGTCCATGGATGTCAAACTTCATAAAATTAACAACCTTATAGCAAATAAGAGTTCTACACAAAAAGACCCCGATATAGTCAGCTCTTGATATAAGAAATGGAAACCAGAAGAGTTGTTTTCATTTAAATCTATTGACGAAGCTGAACTTACTTTGATTATGGAAAAACTCAAGCCATCAAATAGTAAGGGGAATGTATGCCCTTCATTGGCCATTAAGGCATGCTCTTCTGCCTTGATCACCAGTCTTTGCCGGTTTGTCAATGCGTCATTCAGAGACTGCTGCATGCCAGTTTGTATCCAGAATTAATGGATCACTCCGCTTTTGAAGAAGCCTGGCTTAACACCATGTGATCCATTGAACTACCGCCCTATCTCAAATTCCCCTTTTTTGTTAAAAATCCTGGATAGGGTGGCATACACGCAAATGCTCGCACATGAGATCAGTGTATCTTAAATCGGAGACAATTCGGTTTTCGAGAGAGACATGGGACAGATACGGCATTGCTGGATTTAAAATCCAGACTTCTCCGTTACATAGATCAAGGAAATACAAGCATGCTTATGCTCTTCGACCTATCTGCCGCCTTCGACCTGGTGAACCACTCATTGCTGGTCACTAGGTTGAAGGAGGTAGCTGGCTTTTCCATCTCAGCAGCACAATGGGTCACGTCCTTTTTGGGGGGGACGTCACTGAAGAGTGAGTAGTCCTTTGGCCGATGCAACTCCCAGGGAACTCATTCAGTGGGTGCTGCAGGGCACTTGCCTTCCCCCTTATTTTACAACATTTTCACAGTGCCATTCTTAGACTTTCTGGATATCAGTGGCATTGAATTTGCAAACTATGCAGATGATACTCAGTGCATCATACCCCTCACTGTTATTTTTTCTGAAAATGAACTGAATATCAATAGGATATATGGCCTGATCAGTGGCTGGATGGCTGCTAATGGCCTATCACTCAATGCAAGTAAAACATAGTTGATGCTTGTGGGAACTGAAACCAAAACTCAGAAAATGGGTATTCTCAAGTACATATTGATGGGTGTACCATTGTTAAAAGGAAGGTTAAGACACTAGTAGTTTATCTGGACTAACTTGAATATGAAGGCACAGGTTAACAGTCTAGTCGCCTCCGCAGCCTATTACATCAAACTCTTGTCCCACAACACGTCCCTTTCTGTCTAGAACAAGTCTTGGCTCGTGCCCTCATGGGATCAAGATTAGATTACTGTAGCAGCCTACTGACTGGTTTACCCAACTGTGAGATCAACAGACTCCAAGTAATGCAGTGAGTTATTGTTGATCGTAGTAGAAGGGATCATATCTTAGATGCGAGAAGGCATTTACATTGGTTAGCAATTAGGGAGAGGATTCAGTTCTGTCTTATGGTTATTACACATAATTGTCTGAAAAATGCCGAGCCCACATGCCTCAACACTGAACTGAACTGGTATTAAAAACCAGTAATTACAAACTAAGATCTAACAATCGCTCACTACTAAAAGTTCCCGCCTGCAGGCTATCACAGGTGAAAACTGGAGCCTTTTATGCTGTAGCACCAGCATCCTGGAAGGGTTTGCCCCACAACCTGTGAGACATGACCTCCCCCATTGTCTTCAGAAAGGGATTAAAAACCCTTGTTTAATTAAACACCCCTCCGGTTATTAACTCTTCTCATATTTTGTCTTTGTATGGCTCCTGAGTTGTCTGTATTCTGTCCTCGATGTCTAGTGTCCTTAAGCCTCTGGGTCAATGGCCGCGCTATATACATTTATTAAAGTAAAAAAGTAAAATCCCTCTCTGCTTTTAGGACTATTAAGTTCCCCCTCATCATAGCCTTAAATGCATCTCAAACAGTTTCTGGTGGCATGTCTCTGGTGTCGTTATATTGTTTTATCTTGTCCCCTACTGTGTCTGCTAGTACTGGATCCTGTAGCCGTTCCCTAGGGAATCTCCATTTCCATAGTCCCCCGCATGAAACACCTGAAGAAGTAGAAATGCCAACAAGAAGTGATACTAGGCCCCTGGCGAATGGATTACCTGAAGCGGCAGTGATTGCCCAACTTGCTGCTCTTTATAATATTAGCAAAGATTGGTCATGGATGGTGGGCACTATGCCCCCACATAGTATCAAATCATCCATAAAGATTGTTTCTTGGAACACATGTGGGTTTGCTAATCTCCTCACATGGACTAAAAACACCATGCCCTATGAATCTATTGATATTATATTATGTCGAGAGACTGTGTTGTAAGGGTTTACCAGATTTCATGCGGAGGCCCTTCGAGGTGACTCCGGGAGGCCATATGGTGGCCTAGCAATATTTTTTAATACAAACCTGGGGATTAAACACAGGAGGTACATAAATCTCTATAAGGGATAATGGTCTTTTGGTGGTGCACCCCATGTTACGTATTTAATCTCAATTTACCACCATCCGGCTCAGTTGAAGTTAGAATCAATGTTTAATAATATCTCATTGATTTTGGAGGAGGTGATGGTTCAGAATCCGTAATGTAGAATACTCATAGGGGGTGATTTCAATTAATATTGTGCAAATATTGATACAACACAGCTTTATGCTTAGAACGCTGTGACATTTCATCCCAGGTCAAAATGAGAGGGCAACGAGGGATTGAGTATTTTGCATACTGGGATTATTGTTTTTTCGAACATTGATCTGTCGACCCCACAGGTTATCTAGAGGAGGGGCTTAAAGAGCTTGTGTTGTAGACTTCTATGCAGTTTCCGAAAATATGCTGGAACAATGCAGGGAGATAGTTACAACAGAGCCAGGAGTGGGTGACCCTCTAATATTGGGCTGACAATTCAAGAGAATGCCTCGATTTTAAGGGGTGATATGAACCAAGTTTTATTGGAAGGCGATCGCCCGGGCACTTCGTTACATTGGTATACTCACTTTTGTGACAAATTAAATGCTATGATCGACAATCATTTGATTTCTGCTGAAAAAGCTGGTTTACAATTTATTGCATTGCAACAAAGAGCAGAGAGATATACAATTGTAATTGGTATAGCACTAGCTAATTTAGTGCTCAATCAAAATGTATTGGAGGACAAGCATTCCCACCAATATAGTAGGGAGATACAATTGGACAAAAGTGAAAAAAAAAAAAAAAAAAAAAATTCGGAACGAAGAAAACTAAAATCCTCCTCTGTCGGATATAGTTTCTTATAAAGAAAAAAACCCTATGCAATGCTTATCGTAACAAATGTGCTTAAACTATAGACGATACATGCATAATTTGAACAACCAGAAGATTATTGCTAATCTTTGTCGGAACGATCAGAGATCCACGTGTGCTATGCTTAGGGCAGATACGCCAATAGTTAGTAAGGATCAATCATCCCACATCTCTGCAGAAGTATGAAAGCAATTTTTTATGTGTAAATTTAAGTTACCAAGCAGGTTTTGAAACATGTTGAATCATTCAGTGCTGATACTAAGCACAACCATGGTGTGGACATTTTTAAAAGTACAATTTGATAATATTCTGCTAACATCTGTGATACCTTTATCATGGTTAAATTCCATCGTGGTACTGATATTTGAAAAGGGGATTCGTACTGATCCAAATAATTTTCAGCCCATAGCACTGTTAGACGCTGCTGCGAAAGGATTTTCCATCCTTTTACTAAAAGAACGTCCAGCCCATATGAAACAAAATATTTTGTCACGATTCCATCCAGATCGGCTTTCGAGCTCAGATGGGTATAACATTAAATGCTTCGATCTTGGCCCATCTGCTTATGAAATCCAAAGTATACAATACTGGTGCCCTATACATGGCTTTAATTGACCTTACTGTGTCGTTTGACTGTGTAGTCCGCAGTCTGCTGTGGGAAAAGATGGCTCGGTTGGGCATTCCAGCTCATCTAATCTCACATATTGCAAAATTACATCAAAACACTGCTTATCCGGTAAGGGTGAACAGCACAGGAGCAACTACAGAGCCAATATCTACAGAGGTGGGGGTCAAGCAGGGTTTGTGATATCAACGAGATTCGGGCAAACAAAATCAGCTTTCCTGCAAGGCTGGGCCACCTAAAGATGCATTGGCTCGCCTTTGCAGATGACATCTTGATTTTTGACCGAACGCCTTTCGTGCTGCAGAGACAGCTGAACTTGTTTGCCAAATACTCAAAGGCGCACAACCTACAGTTTAAAGATCGTTAAAGATGGAAACCGGGTAGAATATGCATGGACTCTGGCAGGCTTTAAAAAAAATGGCTCAAAAAGAAACCTTGATACAGCCCCAATACATGCATATGACACAGAATTAGTAAATCGTCCCCAGGCCTATCGAGCAGTGTTAGGAAATTAAAACTAAGTAACCTCCCACAATCAAAGGTTCTTCAGAAAAAAAGTATTCAAACGTGCAAGAACTGGGTGAGGAGTCATAAATGGATATCCATCCAAGCAAAGAGACTCAGGAAAAATGCTGCCCACTATCTGCAGTAATAACTCCCATAATTTTTGGGAGTTAATTACAATACTGGTGGTGGCAAAAAACATCTTTTGTTTGGGAGAGTGACGGAAGAAAGCTGGGTTGATTATTATACCAAACTGTTCATGGGCCTGGTGGCTAATCCATTAAAATCGGAGCGGGGGAGAGTAAATGGTAGGCGATTTATATTTGACAAAGAAGATCTGTTAATTATGATCAAGAAGCTCAGTACATCTAGAGCCGCAGGTCCCGATGGGTTGTCCAACAGTGAGATGAAGAGATGGGCTAACTTTGCCTTTGCTCTATTCACCCAGATAATGTTAAATCGTAACATTCTGAAATCCCGGCGAAAAGGATGGGTGGTTCCCATATTCAAGAAGGGCGATAGGATAGATCCAAAGAACTATCGTCCTATCGCTCTCTTGGACTCGTTAGGAAAACTTTTTGCCTCACTAGTACTCCGGGACCTAAATAGGTGGGCTCTGTCAAACAAAATCTTGGACCCTAGACAAGCCAGCTTCCTAAAGGGAGTAGGGACGCAGTTGAATCTTTGTTTTAAACCTTCATAAAAGGAGAGCGCTAGATAACAATACTACAATCTTTATGGCTTTTTTAGATTTGCACTAAGCCTTTGAAGTAGACCGAAAGCGGTTGTGGGCAAAATTGAAAGCTTGGGATTGCCCGACCAACATTATAGATGCAATTCGAGCCCTATATTCCGGGACCTCCATAAGGATCAGACTGGGTCGTGATGGTCGACTGTCTAGAAAAATGTGGACCTTCAGGGGATTGAAACAGGGGTGTGCACTGGCGCTCATTCTATTCTGTTTGTATCTATCTGACTTGGGCATTTCTCAAAATAGCTTTCGTGCCTTTCCTCCAAAAATTAATGGTAGTGAAATAGCATGGTTACTTTATGCAGACAATATTGTTTTTTTTGTTGTTGTTTTTTTGATCTAACAGAGATCGGTCTGCAAAGGAGAATAGTGGCCTTTAATGATTACCTAAACACCAATGGTATGAAAATGAGTGTTGGAAAGTCTCAGATCATGGTAATGTTAGCGGCCAGGAAAAGGAAGATCACAGGGGTCTCTTGGATGGTGGACAATCTGCGTATGTAAGTTGTGGATGTAATTACTTACTTGGGTGTAAAAATTAATAGAAATACAAACGAAAGCACCCATGCATCTTGGCTGAAACTAACTACCGTCAAAAGGTAATACAAGTTCTTACCTATGGGGCGGAAACCTTACCGAATATAAAATGTAAAAACCTTGGCCACAAATGGAATGCCATTTTTGGCGGAAAATATTAAGACTACCTACTAGCTTATCAACAGCTAAAATTCGCCACGAACTAAGACGATCGTCAATTGCATCCATCTTTTTGTGGAAGGACATTTCTTTCTTCAAGAAATGTATTATGCAGGAACCTGCCAGCTCATATTCCATAGTATGCTTAGAATGGGACGTTAAAGAAAAACTGCCAGCAAAGTGGCTTGTAGATATGAATGAGATCTTGGAGTTCTTGGAGATGGACCACGCCTTATTAATGGAAAATCTGTTAAAGGTGAAACTGCGCCTAGGAAGAGCTGATGGGATACAAACTATTTAAGCAAGGCCTATTCTACCGGACACCTTTAATTGGTGGATAGAGACGAGAGGTTTAAATGAACCCCCAGAATATCTTTGTAAGTTTCCATCCTCATTCTACAGAGACTTACTTCTCCGGTGTAGAATTATTATGCCAATAAGAGAAATCCAATTCAAGCGGCAACAAAAGGGAATCGTAAGTAATAACTGCCGATTCTGTAACAAAAGGAAGTGTCGGAGTCCCTTTACCATATAACCATCGTTTGTGAAAACCTCAATACTGATAGAACAGCATATATGCGAGAGTTTAGGAGGGGAACTCTAACCTCAGAGGAATATTGGGACTGGATTCTGACCATCAAAAAGACCCGACCTTGGCAATGCTGAAATTCATAAACTCTATGCTAACCCAAGAAAAAGAGGAAAGATCAATAAATGTATGAGTGGGAAACTTGTTGTATAGGGGGTCAGGTGTGGGGGAGAGAATATGCAGAAAGTGATAATGGCTGAAAGTGGAGATTGATGGAAGGTGGAGTTTGGTGTATCCTCGTTTTTTTATTTTTTTTTAAAGAATCAACTGTTAAAGGTTTCGCTTGTACTAGAATTGTATATGTTGATGTAACTGTCTTTCTTTTTTAGTTGGAAACCAATAAAACTTTTTTTTTTAAAACCTATAGTTTAATGCCAAAAAATGTAGGGTTATCTTCCAAAATTTGAAGAGGAAAATTCCATCACAGAGGTGGACCCATCAACAGCATGCTCATTCCCCGTGGAACCTCAATTAAATACCTGGGGTACGAATTGGTCAATGCTAATTCGGCTAATATGTGGAAGGAAGCGCTCAATAAAAAGGTGAAATCCTTATCCACAAAGATGTGTATTGTGTACACCAAATATTCATTAGTCCCCCCCGATTGAGTTTTATACTCTAAAAGTAGAGGCAATTATCCTCTACGGATTAGATATGTGCCTAACATCGATAGATAACATCCTTGACCAGATGCAGGGGGGCTTTGGAAAAGCACGTTGATTGGCCAATTCCTAATGTAATTCTTAGGCATGAGTTTGGTCTCCTATCCTTATCCGCAAGGTTTCACTGGCGCTCCTTCGCTAATTTAGCTAAGATGATGTTTCCACCTGCAAATTCATGCAATGAAAATTTTGGAAGAATGATTAAGCAGCGGAATCCGCCATCAGTGGCTAAATATGATAGTATGGTAGCCCTGTTAGCTGAAATTGGGCTTACACCAGAGGATCTAGAATTTAGACGACTTTATGTCAAGAAAATATTTTGATTGATGCAACACAATTGATTGTATCTCCTTACTGACATCGTATAAGGAAACTGCAAAGTTTACAACTAAGCGGTTGCCCCGCCAACCATATATAGTGGAATTTCCCTGCAATAAAGTGCGTGACATATATCTTCGATTCAAATTAATTATCAAACGCCTACCTATGAAAGGATTAAGAACTTGTATCCTAAAATCAGATTGGATGATAAGAGCAATTGCAGTTTTTGAAAAGCAATGGATCAGAAAGAGTCAACCAAACACTTGGTGATCTATTGTCTTCACTTCGAAAAGTTGCGTATACAAACTTTTGGAATAGATCAATTGGGTATGACTTTCAGCTAGGGAATGGTTTTGGATCACATGTATGTGGAGGTAACTGCATAAAGATAATTCTTTTGTTGTCAAGATTGCTTTTAATTATCAATAAGGAACTGGACAAAAAACGTACATTGCCAACAAAGTGGTCCGCATACGCACAGACAATGTGGTGTCGATGTATTACTTCAACAAACGGTGGCTCTTCGGAGTTCTTGGAGTCAGGCTGTGGACCCGGATTCCAAGCTGATAATTCCTGCTTCCATGAGAGTGGACCTGGAATGGTGGTCATCTCTCCGCATCCTGTCGGTGGGTGGGTGTGGGGTTTCAGGACCCAGCCCCTACGGTGACGATCACGGCGGACTCCTCCCTCCTGGGGTGGGGTGCGACTTTAGATCCTCTTCAGGTCTTGGATCTCTGGTCGCCTCAGGACAAGCTCCTCCACATAAATCACTTAGAGCTTCTGGTGATCTTCCTAGCGCTCAGAGCATTGACCGTTCATAGCCACCAAGGTGGTCCGCATACACACGGACAATGTGGTGTCGATGTATTACATCGACAAGCAAGGGGGAAGCAAGTCTCCCACTCTCGTGGATATGTCCATCCAGATTTGGGAGTGGGCTGTGCTTCATGATGCTTGGCTGCTTGCAGTGCACATCCCGGGCCAGCTGAATGTCACAGTGGATACCCTCAGCTGGCGGACAGTGTTCAGCTACAAGTGGGAGTTGAAGGCGGAGGTCCTCTCATGGATTTTCTTGCGTTGGGACACACCAGAGGTGGACCTCTTTTCTACGGCGGTAAACATGAAGCTTCCTCAGTATGCCTCCAGAGGGGGGGCTGGGAGCCTCCTCTCTGGGGAATGCTTTTGAGAATCCATGGCACAACATGAGCTTACGCCTTCCCGCCTCTGCCTCTAGTCCACCAAGTAATTTGGAAGCTGAAGAACTCTGTAAACTGTTCCCTTCTACTCATAGCCCTGTGGTGGCCGGCCAGGTTTTGGTTCTCAGAACTTCAACACCTGTCGGTGTATCCGCTGATCAGGTTACCAGTGACCCCCGATCTTCTTCATCAGGGGGGAACAGCAACTATGGCACCCCTCCCCACAATCACTCAGCTTGGCGGTATGGTGCCTGAGTTAGTGTCTTTAGAACATCTTAACCGGTCTGCGGATAACATGCGTATTATCCAGGCAGCCAGGAAACCCTCGACTAGGTCCCAGTACCGAAGCAAATGGCTCAGGTTCTGTCATTGGGGTTTAGACACGCAGTAGACCCAAGGGGGGCTACAATTGATAGTGCTGTCCTTTGTATCCTCCTTAGCAGAATCGGGTGTCTGCGTTCTGTCATGCAGAACTTACCTTTCAGTGGTTTCCGCTTGCCTTTCTACGGACCAATGCTCTTATTCTCTGTGTAACCCAGTGGTTAAGAAGCATTTTGCAGGCTTGGCACGCCTCTATCCTCCAATTCGTAGTCCGCACCCGTCGTGGGATCTAAACGTAGTCCTGACGACGGCGTGTCCTAAGCCTTTCTAACCGATGGCCACGGTGGACCTCAAGTACCTATCCTGGAAGGTGTCCTTTTTGGTCGCTGTTACGTCAGCAAGGCGAGTGAGTGAGCTCCAGGCCTTGTCGGTGGAGCCTCCCTTTTTGGTCTTTCACGAGGATAAGGTAGTCCTACGGACAAATCCTGCTTTCCTGCCGAAGGTGGTATCTGAGTTCCATCTGAACCAGTCGATCTCCCTGCCGGTCTTTTTTACGAACCGTACCTCAGAGGCAGAAAGGGTCCTGCATTGTCTCTATGTCAGAAGGGCTCTTAAGTTCTATCTCAACAGAACAGCCGAGCTTAGGAGTTCTTAATTGTTTGTGACGTTTGGTAACCCTAAGGGTAAACAGGCATCTAAGGCGACTATTTCTCGATGGATCGCCGCCTGCATTCTGGAGTCTTTCACCGTCCAAGGGTTGAAGCCTCCTAAGGGTATTCATGCCCACCTGGTACGGGGCAAGGCAGCTGCGGTTGCTTTTCAGAAATATGTCCACTGGGAGTCCATCACTAGGGCAGCTACTTGGGCCTCCCCATCTGCTTTTTGCAAGCATTATTGTCTTGACATGAGCTCAAGAACTGATGCTCAGTTTGGTCAGGCTGTGCTGAAGAACCTTTTCCAATAAGGGGTATTTCCATCCACCCGTAGTTCCTGTAAGGAGTGCTTCGGAATCTCCCATAAGTGTGGAGGAAAGGGGACGGGACGTAGGAGTATAACCAGGTTACTCACCGTAGTGACCACCTTACTCCTAGTCCATAGTCCCCTTTCCTCCATACGCCCGCCCGCTGTCCCCCCGAATGAGGTTCCTCTGTTATTGCTAATAGGTCTTAGACCTGGCGATAGAAAAGGACTGATTGGCGATGCGTGGGGCGGAGCCAAGGTGGGCGGGGTTACGGCCGCGTGCAGGGCCCCGCGCAAGAGAGGAAGGACACATTTTTGCAAAATGTTTTGATGCTTTTTACAAAGTGCTCCGGTCCCGTCGCACAGGACGGAGAGATGTCCCCATAAGTATGGAGGAAAGGGGACTAATATCTTGTAGCACTACACACTCATTGCATCTCATGCATGAACATTTTCCAGTACCAGAATTAAACTATGGCGCACGCATGTTTAAACTGATGCCAACAACCTTCTTTTATTCAGTGCATTACAATATATATGTGCATCATATGGACACTCGCCTTGATGCTTGCACACTATTACCAATCTGATTTAACTTTTAAACAATGCCAATAACCTGCCAGTCAGTACGGGACGTCATGCACTAGAGACGAGCAATGTTGCTAGACAACACTTGCTCACATGACGGCAGTCCCGAGCCGAACACTGGACTATCTGGCCAACGCTTTAAAAAAAAGTAAACGTACAGTTTCGGAAACGCTCATGGGCATAAGCTACATTGCTTGCATACCTGTCAAGCTATGTTCCTCACGTTTTTTAAACGAATATCATTGCTGCTAATATTCATATAGGAAACTATGGGATACCAGAGTTGCAAAGTGTTGCTAGGCAACACTCCAACACTCCAACACTCCAACACTCCGATCACGTGACGGGAGTCTATTTCTCCTTACAGCGCTTTTATAGGCTGTTGCAGCGAACACCCACATTCCTGGACTTTCCAACCGGCCACACGGCAGTGACTCTGTTTGGCACGCATTGAAGCGGAAAATATGGTGCGTTTACTCGGACCACATTTTCAGGCGTGCTAACTACACTCTCACCTAATGCACGATTGGCGTCATTCTTTAAACATACTTATGGAACGCCACTTTATTATTGGAATACCGGCTTTGGCTGGCTGTTCCATGTAACCCTCGCGAGTTTAACAATAGTAAAAATAATGTGAAGAACTTTTAAATCGGGAATTTAAACATGACATTGTCTTAACCTATTAGCGTTTACCTTTTGACAATGTCGTATATTTACAGCAACAATTTTTCGGTTTGGCATTTTCCATTAAAACCCACGTTTCTTTCTTTGACCTTCCAGTATGAGCTTGTATAATTCGCTACAACCTACTTCAGGAATTAATTTACCCACTGAACATATATCCAGCCAATATAAAACCGAAATTGGTAGGTAAGCTTTTCAGCTCATTTACTCAAATTATCAGTCACTTGGGGAGGATCGTGCTAACAGGCATAATAGTAGTAGGTTGTGTCTGTTTACAGATTGACTGCTTTGCTGGACTGCTTTTCAAGACAAGGAGGAAACATAGCTAAATACTGTGTGGACTCATGTTCACAACCAGTACCCTGTTTTCAATAAATCAGGTACGCTTTTTTGCTAATATGTTTTGCCCCTATGGCTTGTGATGTACTCACCTAGTGCCATCATTGCAATTATCATATCACCTTAAATTTGAATTCAACAACTCTGTGGTCTTTCTTTAATCATTATATATTTTTCTTTCTCCCCACCCCCTCCCCTTTCTCTGTCTTTCGATAATGAACATTGCACTGGTTTGCACAAATGTCAATGGTTTGTAAAATTTGGACAGCTTTTATGTTGCATATACCTTATTGGTGTTTACTTTCAATTGGAATATGTTACTGGTTGTTACTCAGACATTCACTGACTCATACGCCCTGGGGACGGCCCGTTTAGGGTTGAAACACGTGTTGGCGTTTTTTGAGACATAAACTTTGTTACGTGCTGGCGGGCTTTGTGTTACAAACCTATTGTTCAGTGACTCCTTTAAGACCAATTAACACTCCAGACTTTTCCTTTGCAACTTTGCAAGAATATGTGCAACTATATAGGTTGTAATCTGTATACAGTTTGTGTATCTTCTGTTTACTTATGCCTTGTGTAACCACCCTGTGGTGCAGTTCATACCTTATTTCTTCAACCCAAATTATCTAATGACATAATTTACAACCTAAAGTGGCTCTGCTAGAGTTCTTTCATAATACCCTATGCCCATCATGCTTTTCTATCAGACCAGTTGAATGAGATAGGTGGGCAGCGCAGACCTTGAAGACTTTTCTACATCTGGCGGCCATCGGAGCCTACCGGAACTCGGAGGACGTTTTCTCATCAGCCAACCCGGTGGTTAAGACATTTGGTGGGCCTCACCAGGCTCTACCTGCCTATCAAGAAGTATCAGCATAGTGCTGTGTGCCTTGGCTCATAAACCCTTGGAGCCAATAGTGTCCGCGGGCGTTGGGCTAGTCAGCATTAAGACGGTCCACTTGGTGGGTCTTAGGTCTGCTCGCTGTGTCGGCGAAATTCAAGCTCTTGTGGCTTCGGAGCCGTACATTACCTTTCATAGAGACAAGGTGGTCCTCAGAAAGCATCCTGCGTTCTTGCCTAAAGTAGTCTCTGCGTTCCACCTAAATGAGGAGATAATGCTACCTACGTTCTTCAGACCTCAAGGATTGTACTGCACTGTCTAGATGTTAGGCGCGCTCCTAAATTCTACCTGGACAGAACCAATAACTTTTGCAAATTTGAAGCTCTTTCACCTTCAGTGGGTCAAAGCCGAGATATCAGGCTTCCAAGGCCTCCATAGCAAGGTGGATGGTTTTGGCCATTAAGGAGGCTTATGAGGGGCAGTACAAACTACTTCCAGCAAATATGCATGCCCACGCTATCAGTCCAAAGCCCCAGCTGTTGCTTTCGAGAGGCACGTCCTGTGTCATCAGCAGGGCGGCCACGTGGGCCACTCCTTCGGGCTTCTGCAAGCACTACTGTTTGGATGCCGTCTCCAGGTCAGATGTGGCATTCAGGCAGGCAGTATTAAGGAGCTTGTTTTCTTAAGGAGCGTCACCTCTTCACCCTGGGGCTACATTCAGTTGTAATCGCCCATACAGTATGGAGGAAAGGGGACGGGCGTAGGAGTAATTATAAGTTACTCATCGTAGTGACTAACATATACTCCTAGTCCATAGTCGCCTTTCCTCCATACGTCCCACTATCCTCGTTCCTAATAAAACTGATGTCATTAGGTAATGCTAATATTGTCTGTTAGGGAGAATTGTCATTCTATGGCTAATTTCCCCTTATCTAGTGAGTCCCTCAGCAGCTTTGCTGGATTTCTGGAGTTTATTTTTTCCACTTGGTAAGAGTGGGAGCTTTTCGCTCACGCATACCTGTGTTTTGCCTTGTGTATTTCATCTGTTTTTGTGGACTCTGGAGTACACCACTTCAGTAGCCCCACACTTTTGTGTTACCCAGCTCCTTCATTGCAGTGACACAGGGTTGTCATTTCGACTTCCCACCGACTCCATTTCTGGGGCTGACTACTGTCCCCCAGAAAAGGGTAAAGTTGCCATTAACTTTACATAGTCATTTAAACACAGATCCAGTACACCCCATCTTACATGGAGTATTGGAAAGGGTTAATTCTTAGCCCTTTTTATCTGTAGCTCTTGGAGCATTGTTTCGCTCCCTTAACATTAAGACTTCGCTGGTGGCAGTGGTATCTACCATAATTTTCCTACTGTGATTATATTACATAATGCGGTATTGTTTTAGGCTATTTTAGTAGCCTCGAACTTTAAACCCGCTAGCCCAAATACTTTTTATTTGGGCTCCGGTTGGGTTTAATCACCATCTTTTTGTTAACATCCTTCTTGGGTCTTTCTTTGCGCGGCAAACCAGGTTTGCCTCCTTTGTTCGCCGACCTTTGGCGGGCTTCTGACCAGAAGCCCTTCTTTGGCGTCTGGATGTCTAGGTGGGCTGAATGTGAGGGAGGGGTGTAGTCACCCCCTGCACAGGGTCTCCTTGGAGACCCAAGTCGTACTTTGTATTGATTGGCTGAGGTGGTTGTCCGGGCTGTACAACCCCCTGCTGAGTGATTGACAGCCAGGCTATGTGAATGGGGGATTTTGGCATAAAATGCAGGACTCTTGAGCTAGAAGGCAGAGTCGCCTCTGGAACTACAAGGAACCAAAGAGAAGCGGAGAAGAAGACGGCTGCTGCAACCCCGAGTTCCAGTAAAGCCCTGCTGCAGTCCTGAGCTATCTACCCCTTCAACGACTAAGAGAAGATCGAGTTCGGAGTCTTCTTCCCTTGAGCCTGGTGGGATCAACCAGCTCGTCTTTTCTTCAGTCAGAGAATCCTCTCCTGGGTCGAAATCGCTGCTGTGCTGTAGTGGTCCGGATAGCTATCAGAAGAGCCCTCTCCTGATTTAAAGGAGCGCACCTTTTATTCATCATTGTCTTTCTGGCTAGTGCTGTCCTCATCCGTGGGTAGTGCAGATCACTCCAGACGTCGTCCTCCTTGTCGCCACGACTGAAGCTGCAGGAACCGTGAGTCTGCGGGAACTACCAGGAACAACTGCCGTGGCTCCAGCTTTTCTCCAACAGAATAAGGTACTGTGCACACTTGGTCTTTCTCTCCGTCTGACCAGCCGGAATCAGAGTGAACCCTTTTCCTCCACGAGCATTTGTTCTTTCTTCCCTCCTTCCTATAACTTTTCCTTCCATTTGACAATCTTGACAAACTCTTGGCATCTTGAATCTCGAACTGTTCAACGTGTGATCCTCGGCAACTGAGCATCTGCTTCATTGACACTGATGCGGGCCTATTGACTTTGATCTGTATCTTTAGACTTGTCCTCGAGCCTCCTTGCCATGAAAAAGTATTGCCTTTGATTCACTTTTCCCTTGTTTTAAATTCTTAAGTACAAAGTGTGTTTTAACTTTGTGAGCATTTCTATCCGCGGGTACGCGTTAGTATCGCAACACTGGTCTGTCAAATCCTAATGTACTTACCTTGAATTTCCTGGCACAAGTGGAATTGGTTGTGTGTGGTGTATTTTACATGTGGTTTCCAATCTATAGAAGTGAAGTGTTTTATAACAGATGGTTTAAAAATAAATGTACTTATATTTTTTTACCTGAAACCTTGAGTCAGTGTTTGCTTGAGTCACAGTAATTGTGGTCCTTTGTGTAATCTCTGCTACTGCTCATATACCCTTTGAGATAAGCCTGGCTGCTCCGCTACTGCTACCAATTTAACATAGTAGTACAGGCTTTTACCAAAGGTGAACTTGTATTACCACTTGTAGTCTTAATTGTGTGTAGTGGTCCCCAAGGACACTGCACATGATTCTGCCTAACATTGTCGATGCGTCAATTGGGACTGAGGAGTGGCGCTGGTGGGCGGAGTCAGGGGAGCACATGTTCCCATGGCTGCACCCCCACACGTCTTCAAATTTAAAGAGGAAGATTTTTTCTGGTGAAAAAGTTCCGGTCTCCAGGCAATAGCGAAGGACGACCATACAGTATGGAGGAAAGGGGGCTATGAACTAGGAGTACGTTAGTCAATACGGTGAGTAACTTGTAATTTGTCTCTGCAGCATCCATGCATGCCAAGCCCCAGACTTCGTCGTCTAGTACTGCCACGGTAGCCCTCCTGAACAAGGAAGGAAAGACTCTCAAATCGGACTGCAAGTTGGTCTACCCAAAGCCGGGCTGCACCTCAGGCAGGCTAACTCTAGACGCCATCCTCGCTGCGGCTAATCAAAGCCTGTGGACGGAAATCAGACTTTCTGCCCGACATCCCCAAGGACAAGCAAGCCTCATTCAAAGCGAGCCTAGCTGATGTGAAACTTGTGGCTAATGACATTTTGGAGGCTTCTGTAGGCCACATTGACATGGCTAATGGAGCAATCTGTCTGGCAACACACCTGAGGCGCACAGCCTGGCTAAAAGCTACCAGGTTCAATCCAGATGCACAGGATAAAATCCTCGAGCTTCCACTGATGAGGAGCTAGATAAGAAGAGCAGCTCTCAGACAGCAAAGTCGCTGGCCATTCTTTCCAAACCGGCAGCTAAAACTTTCTCACAGTCCCTCTCCGACAAGGGGCGTTCATTTGGTGGGTTCCAGTACCGCAAAGCCAGACAGCCGGACAGGTCTCGCAGTCCGCACTGGAGAAAACGCCACAAATCATCAAATAAGGGGTACTTCCAGTCCCCCTCCTCATCGGCCTCTGACCAGAAGAAACGATGACAATTTGTTTCAGGTCCACAGCATCCCAGTTGGGTGCAGGCTGACCCTGCACAGTCAGGATTGGCTGGCGAAGTTTGAAGATGCATGGGTCATCTCAATGTTGTCCTAGGGCTTCCAGCTACCTCTTCCTTCTACCCCTCCGAGTTCCCTTCCCCTCCCACAGATAGGCACAGCAGGGTTTCGCTCCCTTGTAGAGAGTGAAGCGGTAGAGCAGCCCGAGCAGGGGAAGGGCTTTTACTTCTGCATCTTCGCTATCCAGAAGAACCAGGCAGGCCTGCGAGTGGTATTGGATCAGTCTTCCCTGAATCTTTACCTACCCCTGCAGAAGTTCAAGATGGCGACGCAACACTCATTGGCGAGACACTGCGTGGGAGAGACTGGATGGGTTTCCTGTACCTGAAGGACACGTACTCCACGTTCCAATTGTGCAGCCTCACCGGGCCCTCCCTTGGTTTCCGGGTCATGGGCCTGTATTTCCAGTATAAGGTGCTGCCCTTTGGGTTAAATTCAGCTCTGAGAGTCTTCACGAGGCTTATGAATACGGTGGTGGCTTTTCTCAGGTCGGAGGTGCTCCACGTCTACCCGTACTTCGACGACTGGCTAGTCAGGGGTACTTCTCCGGAGTAGGTTCGAGACTCAGCAGACAGGCTCATCTCTACCCTATTCGACCTGCGGTTTTCGATCAACTACCAAGTGTCTCAGCTCACCGCTAGACAGACGCTAGTGTTTCTGGGCCCGTTGCGGTATACTTAGCTGCAGGTTTTCCCCACAGGGGACAAGGTGACAGCAGTTTGATCGGCAGTCTTCCATTTCCGCAGCAGGTCAATCACCACAGCCTTGTGGTATGAACACCTTCTGAGCGTACTAGCAGCATGTCTCCTGGTGGTCCCGTACACCAGGCTCTGCATCATTGAGCTGATTCTCTGGATCAGGAATCTGGCCATGGTTGGGGGGGGGGGGGGTCATTTTTCCATCCCATATCATCTGGACCACGACCTCAGATGGTGGCAACAGGAAGAGAGCCTTCTGGTGTACAGACCGTTCTGGCCAAAGAATAAACCATTGCCACAGGTTTCTCACTCCATGGTCGGGGAGCCACCCTGGGAACGCACTTGTGCATGGCTTCTGGACACCGACCGGCAGAATGACATCAACTGGCTGGAACTTATAACTGTACAGTTGTCCCTCAGGTCCTTTCTACCGGCTTTCAAGGGACGGTCTGTGTGCATCCAGAAGAAAACACAACCTGCATGTTCTATATCCACAAACGGGGGGGGGGGGGGGCACCGGATCCCTGCAACTGCGAGTTTACCCTAGAGATCTAGGAATGGGCTATCAGCCAGGAAGTGTCGCTCTTGGCAGACTGTCTCAGTCGCCTGACCGCCGACAATTACGAGTGGCAGCTGAATGGGAGAGTACTCCAGGAAATGTTAAGCAGATGGGGCCACCCAACAACAGACCTGTTTGTGACGGTGCACAATTGGACATGTCAGATTCACATCCTGGGGAGGAAGGGGATGCAAGTCTCTAGAGGATGCACTCCAGATATGCTGGCATGGGATGTGGGCATATGCATGCACACCCATACTGCTCGTTCACAAGGTTCAAGAACGGGAATCTCAGGATCATCGTTGCGGCGCCTTGCTGGCTGGCGCGGCCCTGGTTCTGGGACATGCAACAGATTTCACTTCATCGGGAGAGGATACTGTCCCTTGGGAAGGTCTGTCTACTAGCACATCAGGGAGGCGCAGTGCTACCCCCTTCTCCGGAGTGCCTAGCTCTAGTGGCCTGGTTCCTGAGCAGCTAATGCGCCAGCACCTTCAGTTGTCCACTGACGATCTGGAGATCTTTCAAAGTCAGGCTACGCGCAAGCAGTACAAAAGTAAATAAACGAGATTCTGCTTTTGGGCTATGAAAAATAAGGTGAACCCAATGACCTGCACACTCAACCAAGTCTCCTCATTCTCGGCCTATCTCGCCAGGTCTGGCATCCAGGTCGATACCTTGAGAACGTACCTGGCCGCTATTGGTGCATACAGGAACTCAGACTCTGATCGGTCTTCGGCCAATCCCGTAGTAAAGAAACTTCTGATGTTTGTTAATCTGCTTAGAATCACATGCTGTGCATAGGTCCGACATCCAGTGGTCACTGCGGAGTATTGCATTTTGTTTTTCGTAGTCGAAAAGGGGACGTCGACAAGGCGTGTCTGTAACACTATCCCTATAGTGACGTGCGTTGTACCCACAATCCCTCACGCGTCGAGGTCCCTCAGATTGTTTTTTTCTGCCCAGCTACTGGTCGCCTTTATGCGGAGCTCCTCGAGAGACATTGCCAAATAGTTTCTTCGACCATTGGTCGCTTGTTATTAATATCAATAACGTAGATCCCTCCCTCGACGCAGAGCCGTTTCTCCGCCGAGCAAGATCTTCGACGGATGGACGAGCGGAGGGGATCCTTCGGCGCTGCCGAACACGTGGCCTGGCCTTGCCGGCCATACACAGTAGGGAGAGTGGGGTTTTGTGGTCTTTCTCCAGCATGGGGTCTGGCATGGATTCACATGCTCATGAATATTCCCCGTCGTCAGGCTGGGAATCCTCGGTAAAGAAAAAACCAGTATCAGTTTCGTTTCTGATCTGTCTTTCGTAGCAATAACCAATCACTGGTCTCTGCGTCATACTGACCACAGCCAATGACTGCCCTCTACCTAAGCACCGCCTCTGGCAGCCATCTTCAGATTTTTACCGCACGTTCATGTGTTGGGATCCTCGTGCTATTGCTCTCGAGCGTTAGTGCTATTTTTCGCGCTTTTTTCACAAAAAAACTTCGATTCTTTCGGTCAAAGAGCCTCAAGCTCCACCGATCCTACATCCGATCAACGGGGACCCGTGTCGGATTCATCTGTGCCCCTCAAGGGTGAAGATTTCGTCGAGCTACACTTCGGAGGAATCCAGAAGCTTCTCAGGCCCGGTCTCGGAGATGGCCCAGGAGAAGGGAAGCTCGACGCCCGGAAAGCTGTTCAGGGTCTGCCCTGGATGCCAGCTGCAGAACGTCTTCAAGGAGGACGAACACTCTTTCTGCCTTTACTGCCTTCATGAGGACAAGACGCACGTGGAGAAGGACTGTGCGTTTTGCGGCAACATGTCGGAACGGACCATGAAGGACCGCCATCAACGTCTCGCCAACTGGCTGGAGGGTAAGAGCCCGTCTGGCGAGAAGAAGAAGAAATCCGAGCGGTCTTCTAAGACCTTTGAGGGCGCCCCGGCGACGGGGGCCCAACATAAGGCCAAGCACCGCGAGTCCGCTGGCACCGGGAGCGCCGAACGTTCGGGCTCTACGGGCGCCAGGCAGGGCGCACCCTCCCCGGCACCATCAACCACGAGCCAACGCTCTGGGTCGGGTAAGAGGAAGGCCGAGCACCCGGCGAAGCTCCTGGAGAGGCCCCGGTCGAGCTCTAAGGCAGAGGAGGAGCGTGGCAGTGCCCCCTCCCTCAAGGATAAGGCGGTGAGCGCACCTAAGGTGGTGAAGGCCTTGATCCATCCGACCAAGCCCTCTATCGAAACGGTCGCGGCGGCCCTGGCTCAGCCTGTGGTGGCTGCACCAGTGGTGGCGACCTCAGGGCCCAGAATCTCCCTGCCTCCTCGGAGGGAGTCTTCCTTTGTGCCCATCGATAGGACCCCCGTGAAACCCTCCGTGGGGAAGAAGGGGGGGCAGGGCGTCGTCGGAGATTCGGCCTCAACCTCAGAAGAGGAGCTGATCGAGGTCTTAAGCCACGGCCTAGGCGTGGAAGAAGGCCAGCCCGTCGGAATGGACCCTGACGCAGGTGACGACGACGACATCGTCGAGGATACCGACGGGGCCCCTGCCCGCCCGTCGGATTCCCCTCTGCCAGCACCGCAAGACAACTCGGCGGCCATTTTGTTGGCCATACAGTCCTTATGCTCCGAGATAAGGACGAGGCTATTACCGACGGAGGAACCTCTCCCGTCGGGGGATCCAGAACCGGGACCTTCTGGTGTTCCCCCTACCAAGAAAAGAAGGATCCATCCACCACCTCCTTTTCAACCGTCGCGCCCCGTCCAGCCCTCCTCCCCGTCCACCCGAGGGGATGATACGGGGACTGACACGGCAGCGACGGGTACGGACGACGAGGCATACGACGAGGATTTTCCGTCGTCGCCTCCCACCAGGGCTTCTCCGCCCGACGAGATCGGATCTTTCCACTCCATGATCTCCAGGGCTTCCGAGCTTTTCCAACTCTGCCCTGAGGAGAAGAAAAAGGAAGGCTTCCTTTATCAGCGGCGCGAGGCCAAGAGGAAGACGGTCCTCTCAGTGCCTCTGTTGGACGACATTTGGGATGAGGGCCTTTCCCTCCTCAAGAACCCTTCCACGACGCCAGCTAGAAGAGACCGGTACGAGAAAAAGTACCGGGTCCCGGACACGGCCCCCCTGTGCCTCCGGGCGCAGCCTACCCCGGACTCCGTCGTCTCCGCGGCAGCCAGGAAGAAAGCGGGGGGGGGTGCGGCCTCCACATCGACTTCCCCGCCGGACGGCGAGGGAAAGAAATTGGATGCTATGGGACGTAGAGTCATCTCGTCGGCAGCGACGACGATTAAAGCGGCCAACGCCTTGGCTATCGTGGCCCGCTATGACAGGGAGCTCTGGTACAAGATAGCTCCCCTGCTGGATTTTCTGCCGGACGACAAGAGGGCGGAGGCCCTTGAGATCCTGCAGGAAGGTGAGGTGGCCTCGGACCACGCCATCACCGTGGCGACGGACATCGCCGACACCGGGTTCCGCCAGCTGGGCAACGGCGTTTGCCTTCGACGTCGTGGATGGCTCAAAGCTACGGATTTCCGGCAGGACGTCCAGACCAGAGTCCTGGACATGCCCTTCGACGGGAACAACCTGTTTGGGAAGACAGTGGACGATTCCCTTCAGGCCATCAAGGCGGATACTGAGACGGCCCGGGCCCTTGGAGTCCTGCAACGACGGACGCCCTTTCGGAGCGGCGGAGGCAAGGGCACCTCCAAAGGTTCCGGCGGCGGTTTCGCTTCCTACCGTCAAGCGGCCCGCTCGTCGTCGCAAGAGGCCTACAGAGGACGAGGCAAGTCTAGCGGACCCCGCCGTCGTCGCCAAGGAGGTCAAGGCGGCAAGGCCGCGCCCAAGCAGGATTGAACCGGCCGTGGGGTCGGGCCCCCACCGAAGCACCCCGGTGGGAGGCCGGCTGGCGGGCTTCGTCAGCGTGTGGGAGTCCATCTCCACCGACCGTTGGGTGCTGGACGCCCTGGCCCGGGGCCACGCGCTCGAGTTTCAAAGAAGGTGCCCGCGCGTCCCCCCCCGTGGCCAGGAAAGAACTTCACGTCCCTCAACTTCTCCTGGAGGTAAAGGCGATGCTCAGAAAAGGCGCCATCGAACTCGTCCCAAAGAGGCTTCGGGGCTCCGGAGTCTACTCGAGATACTTCCTCGTGAAGAAGAAGACGGGAGGATGGCGCCCCATCCTGGACCTGCGACGTCTGAACAAGTTCATCAAGGCGCAGAAGTTCCGGATGGTCACCCTCCAGCACGTCCTGGGTCAGCTGGAGGAAGGAGACTTCCTATCGTCGTTGGATTTGGAGGATGCCTACTTCCACATTCCCATCCTAAAGGGGCACCGCAAATTCCTCAGATTCGTGGTCCAAGGGCGTCATTACCAGTTCAAAGCCCTTCCCTTCGGACTACGGTCGGCACCCAGGGTATTCACCAAGTGCCTCGCACCGGTGGCGGCGCAGCTGCGCCGCGAGGGGATTCACGTCTACCCCTACCTGGACGACTGGCTCATCCGCGCCAAGACGAGGGAGCTCGCCGTGGTCCACACGGCAAGGACCGTCCAACTCCTCACGGACCTGGGATTCTCCGTGAACTACGCCAAATCCCACCTGGTGCCCGCGCAAGTCGCACTGTTTCTGGGAGCCAGGCTCGACACAGTGTCCCTTCTGGCCTCCCCGTCGGAGGAGAGAACCAGGACCATCTTGGGCAAGGTGCAACGGATGTTGGTGGCCGACGCGGCCAAAGTGAGGTCCATCAAGTCCCTCCTCGGGATGATGTCTTCCTGCATCTACCTCATTCCCATGTGCAGGCTCCGGATGCGCCCGTTGCAAGAATTCCTGGATGCGCGCTGGATCCAGACGACGGGCAGCTTCGAGGAAAGGATCAAGCTCGACGAGAGTTTCCGACGAGCGATACGGTGGTGGGGCACCCGCGCGCATTTGACGGCGGGCATGGACTTCCAGACCCCAGCCCACCAGGAGACCGTGACCACGGATGCCTCCCTGGAAGGGTGGGGAGCGCACACCGAAAATCTGCACGCAAGGGGACTCTGGCTCCCGACGGAGAAGTCCCTGCATATCAACGTCCTGGAGCTCCGTGCAGTGTTTTGGGCCCTCAGGTCCTTCCTTCCGTCCCTCAAGGGCAAGGTGGTGAGGATCTTCACCGACAACACCACCACCATGTTTTACATCAGGAAACAGGGCGGAACCAGGTCCCCAGCGCTGTCCAAGGAGGCGCAGGACCTGTGGCATTGGGCCGTTGCCCAAGGGATTTTTCTAGTGCCGTTTCATCTGGCAGGGATAAAAAACACCATCGCCGACTCACTCAGCAGGGAGCTGCGCTCGTGCCACGAGTGGGAACTACGGCAGGATCTGGTGGATCGCCTCTTCCGACGGTGGGGCACACCCCAGATCGACCTGTTCGCGACGGCGACGAACACCAAGTGCCGGAGGTTCGCCAGCAGGTTTCCCCAGACGAGGAGCATGGGCGATGCTTTCTCGTTCCCCTGGGAGGGCCTGTTCCTCTACGCGTTCCCTCCCTTGCCTCTGCTAATCCGGCTCGTCAACCAGCTCAAGAGGTCACGGTGCAGGATGATCCTCGTCGCACCTGCGTGGCCGAGGCAGATATGGTTCCCGGACCTTCTGGACTTGTCAGCGTCCCCGCCGATCAAGCTGCCGGCGGACGCGGATCTACTCTCCAGGGAAGGAGGCGCCATCCTCCACCACGACCCGAAGTCGCTGAACTTGCAGGCCTGGCTCCTGCAGCGCTAGAGTTTGGAGGATACGACATACCGGCCGATTGCAGAGAGGTTCTTGCAAAGGCCAGGGCGTCCTCGACTCTTAAATGCTACGGACACAAATGGAAGAGGTTCTCTGTCTGGTGCCACGCACAGAAGATTAACCCTCTACGGATTACGGCCCCCCAAGTACTGCCGTACCTGCTGACGCTGGCCAAAGCTGGTCTGGCACACGCGTCCATCAAGATTCATCTTGCTGCGATCTCCCGATACACCAGAACCACGGGGCGGACGTCCTTGTGGTCTCATCGTCTGGTGAAAGAGTTCATGAAGGGACTGTTCAGATCGTTCCCGCCGGTGAAGGCTCCGGCCCCGGCGTGGGAGCTCAACGTGGTGCTGACCAAGCTCATGGGACCTCCGTTCGAGCCTCTGCACTCGGCCCCGTTGAAGTTTCTATCGTGGAAAACAGCTTTTCTTGTGGCCATCACCTCCGCACGACGAGTGGGAGAGATCCAGGCCCTTTCCTGCAAGGCCCCGTACTTGACTTTCCACGTCTTTCTTTTCTTTAAGAATGCCTTTCTCTTTCCCCTCCCTCTCTTTCGAGGTCTTACTCACACTTATTACCCTCAGCTATGGAGAGGACGCCATTTAGGTTTTGCCCGCTTTGCAAGGGTAAATATACCTGGAAGGATAAGCACAAACGGTGCAACCGTTGCTTACCCCTCGATCACCAGGAGGACGGCTGTGCGGCCTGTAAATTACTAAAGCCCAAAACTCTAAAAGACCGCAGGGTCAAAAGGGGGGCGGCCTACGCCATGTCTAGGCCTGACTCCTCGCCCGCTGCCGCCGCCGAGTGTGACGAGGACAGTGACTACACGGCCCCCGTAACGGAGGCTGTAGACCTCTCAAAGGAGCGTTCATGCTCCTCGTCGTCCATCCCCAGCCCCGACAAGCCCGGCTCACGCCCAGCTTGTGGGGATGAACACCCCGGCGACAAGGACGCACACAGAAAAACACCAAAGCACATACCCCCAGGCACACATTTGTCGAAGACGAAGGCGGCCATAGCGCCAACGGGGACGCCGGGCCCACCGACGTCTTCCGCCGACCGTAAGGGTCGTCAGCCCTCCCCGCCACCGCGACAGGCGACTGGGCACTCTAACAATAAGGGCGCTAACACCAAAATTTCCGGCGACGCGCATCGCAAGAGCGCTCACGTTGCCACCAAGGACTCGACGGGCAAGGACTCGACGACCAAAGGCTCGACGTTTCATAGCGCGACGGCGACAGATCCCTCGGAAGAGAGTATGATCACCGAAAGCCTCTAAGGACGGCCAAAGACTAACGGCGAGTGCAACTCCGAAAACCGCGCACAAGGCCAAAGATACGCCGAAGGCGCCGGAAAACAGATCAGGCCTGTTCCCGACGCCGACAGAAGGCCCTAGCCAGCAAGAAGGATACTCAGAAGGCGAAGGCTCTCTTTTTTCGACGTTATGGGACATAACCAGACTATTACAGGAGGAAGAAACCCCCTTTTCTTTCCCAGACCGTCCTGGCCAACCTCAGTGGACCTTTGAAAGGTTCCAGACCTGTATGGACAAACTAGATAGGTTCATGTCCATCCCAGAAGACGGGGCACCCAAGAGACCAAGGGAGGCACCCCTGGAGAGTCCAAGGGCTAAATACCAGAAGTTTTATAACCCCATACAGGAGGACATAAACTCTTACAATCCCACTGAGGAAGACACCCTCTTCCAAGAGGAAGATGAGTTCACCTATGTTGAGGACCAACAAGAAGAGGAAGGTTTTCACGAGGAAACTAACCTATGTGAGGAAGGATTCCAGGAAGACACAGGCGAGGGCGACCCAAATCCCTGGCAGTCACCGGCTAGGTCGACTGACACAGGCAGTAGCAGTATAGTCATCAGGTCTACTGAAACTACACCAGTCAGGAACCCTTCGCCTGTCGATGATCAACCCACCTTCAATGCACTGCTGAAGAAGGCAGCAGCACATTTCGAGATCGAAACTGGGGAGGTCACCCCAGACACCGATTTTGTGGAGAGGATTATCAAAGAAAAACCCCCCACTGGCCAGGTTATACCCATCCTCGCCTCAGTTAAGAGACGTATTACACCTTCTCTTTCCACTCCGGCATTGGTGAGAGGGGTCAATCCAAGGATTGAGAAACTGTTCTCTCCCTCTCAATCAGACCGATTATAGATTAAGGGTCATTCGATCCTGGGCTCCCTGGTTGTGACCAACACCAGGAAAAGGGCAGGAGTCCCACTATCTACTAGCGAGGCACCCCCAGACAAAGAGGGGAAGAAGCTGTATGCCCTAGCCAAGAGAATCACCACCTCTGCAGCATTCTCTACCAGAATCGCCAATAATAATACCCTATTGGCAAGCTACGCCGATGCTCAATGGGCTAAGCTCAGACAGGACATCGAAGAACCTCCCGAACCCCTAAGGACTAGTTTACTGGCTACAGTTAACGAGGGCTCTCTGGTCAATCAAAGCATCGTCAAGAATAACCTCGATGCAGCAGAGACGGCTGTCCGCACTTTGGCACAAGGAATTTTACTGAAGCGTCAAGCCTGGCTTCGCAATTCCGGATTTAAGGCGGAAACACAAGCGTCCCTTATTAATAAACCCATAGAGGAGTCCAACCTCTTTGGGAGAGCAGTGGATGACGCGCTGGAGAACGCGAAGAAAGAATTTGATACAATAAAGACCTTAGACCAAATTTCAAAACCCCCTAACAGAAGGGGGATTTGGTAATGAGCACTTTTTTCGTGGACAACGCCAGCAACAAAACCAACAACAACAGTACTCTGCCAGCAACTACCAGAGTAATAGCGGCCAGTACAATCAGAGGGGTCAACGTCGTGGCAAGGGAAGAGGCCGGGGTTCCACCCCCAGAGGCTCCCAAGCCAACGACACCACCAAGTGACGCGAAGATTTGCGTCCCCTCCCATGCAACGCCGGTCGGGGGCCGGTTAACATCCTTTCTTCCAGCATGGGAGGGAATAACATCAGACCGCTAGGTACTTTCCACCGTAGCCCGCGGCTACTGTATAGAGATCAACAGTTTGTAAAGCTCACCTGATTCCCGCAGAGGCGCCGGTCTTGACTGGGTGAATGCCGTATTTTCAAAGGTGATGTGTAACACACGGTTGGCTCTTTGGGCTGGACCTCTGTGCACTGTATGTCTGACTCGAAGAGTAAGATGTCTTAGGTAAGTGAACGCCGAGCTCTCCATCTGCCTCGGGGCAGGGTGCCGTAACCAGTTTCTTCACTGGATAAGGGTGCAGGCCTCTTGACCTCAGAGGACTGCTGTCCGTCGTTAACTGCACGAACGGTAAGTTCTGGGCACTTCAAATGTCTTAAAAGTCTTTTGTAATGATATCTCTTGTTTTGCAGGGTTCCGGCGATGGCGGATGGCGGGCTGATGAGAGTTGAGGATCGAACCCGCGTGAGGAATAGAAGCGCCTGGAAGCAAGCAAGTAAGTAAGCGCTTGTAGCCTGCTTCACGATGCGCACTAACCGTCCCTTTTATCTTGCAGGTACAAGTTCGGAGCTTTAGAGAAGCTGAAGGGTGCTGGAATACCCACTGGATTTGGCGTGGGAAGGAGTAATGGCACGTGAGTAATAAAGTTGCCCAATGTCTTTAAACGCACCTTCTTTTGTCTTTCAGATGCGGGATGCAGCGCCGAAGGCCTCCGGAGCGTGCGAAGAGCTGGTAAGCTTTTGTCTTTCAGATGCCGGAATGCAGTGCGAAGACCTCCGGAGCATGCGAAGAGTAGGTAAGCCTTTGTCTTTCAGATGCCAGAATGCAGCGCGAGGCGTTGGTGACAGCCGATGGACCAGGTAAGAGATGCGCTGCCACTGAAGACCGTAGTGCTAACCTGTTCTTTCTTTGTCTTTACAGGTGCTGCTGAAGACTGGATTCCAGGATGGTAAGCCTTTGTTCCCTTAGGCCCAGGATCAGAAGCAGAAGACACGATGAGCGTTCTGCTGCAGAGAATGCAGAATAACGCAAAGCAAGATTCATCCATCGGGTGTGGTTTAAATAGCCTCCTGTAGTGCTTAGGTGTCTCCTTCCACAGCCACGCCTAGGTAAGAAAAGAGTTCCTGCTTTCCAGAAGAGTTCCAGTGTTCTGAACCTAGGGAGTGGCTCCTGCCCCACCCAACAGGAAAAGTAGTCCCAAACAGAAGAGGATCAGGGGTTCAACTGGCAGGTAAGTAAGCAGCATGGTCTGCTGCAGGTAAGTCCACCCAAGCATTATGAGCCCGGCGCTTCCAGCGCTGGGACTGGGCATCTTTATGAGCCTGGTGCCACTGGCGCCAGGACAGGGTCCAAAAGGTCCCAATTGGGACTGGCTGGCACTCGGAACCGGGGTTATGGGTCTGCTTCCAAGGGAGTCGGGCAAGTCCTGATCTTTTGGAAGCAGAGATCATGACACAGTTCCCCAAAATACAGACCCCCGAGGGGACGCCGCATGACACCAGAACACCTCGCCATCCTTCTCCAAGAAGTGGACCAACTGCTGGAAAAAGGAGCCATAGAGGTTGTGCCTCTATCTCGGGTAATGGAAGGTTTTTATTCAGTGTACTTCCTTGTACCCAAAAAGGATCTAACCATGCGCCCTGTATTAGATCTGCGCCCAGCGAACAAGTTTGTCAAACCCCAAAAGTTTCGTATGGTGACCTTACAGGAAGTAATGACAATGCTATCACAGGGAGATTACATGACAACACTGGACATGAAAGATGCATACTTTCATATTTTAATGTTGCCAGCGCACAGAAAATACCTCAGGTTCATGATAGAGGGCACACACTACCAATTCAGAGTGCTACCCTTCGGCATAGCATCTGCACCAAGGGTATTCACGAAAGTACTGGCAGTGGCAGCGGCCCACCTGCGCAGGTTATCCATCCCAGTATACCCTTACCTCGACGACTGGCTCATAACAGGGGATTCTTACGAGACATGCTTCTCAAACACCCAAAAGACTGTAGACCTTTTGTTCCAACTGGGCTTCTCCATCAACGAGAAGAAGTCCAGCTTAGACCCCAGCCAAGTCAAACAATTCCTAGGGGCTCTAATTCGAACAAAGGACTGCCTCGTCTTCCCCTCCAACGAGAGGGTCCAAAACATGCTGTTTCAGATCCCCCAATACGTGGCAGGTCGAGAGGTGACGGTGCGCAAAGCGATGCGATTGCTAGGTATGATGGCGTTGTGTATTTATTTGGTACCTCACGCGCGCCTGCGCATGCACCCAATGCAAGAGTGGCTCAACAGCCAGTGGTGTCAGGCCAGCGGACAATGGGACGATCTAGTGGTGGTCTCGCAAGCCTTGGTTCTCTCGCTACGGTGGTGGACAAAGGAAAAGCTGATAATAGGGAAACCCTTTGCCACATCCGCGGTGGAGGCCACTCTAACCACGGACGCATCCCTCACAGGATGGGGGGGGCTCACCTATCCCATCAGACTGCTCACGGAGTGTGGACTCAGAACGTAGTATCCAAGCACATAAACCTACTGGAGCTACTGGCGGTGTTCAAAGCACTAAAAGCCTTCCAAGAACACCTACAAGGGAAGACAGTGATGGTCCTTACAGACAGCACCACAGCCATGTACTACATCAACAAGCAGGGGGGCACCCACTCTCCAGGACTGTCCAAGCTGTCCCAGAATATATGGAAGTGGGCTCTCAAACACAACATGTTCCTACTGTCACAACACGTACCAGGGGAACTCAATCTGCTAGCAGACGAACTCAGCAGAGACTTCCCCCTGCCCGAAGAGTACGAATGGCAATTGCACGAAGACATCTTCTTAGACGTCTTCACGCAATGGGGATTCCCGGAAATAGACCTGTTCGCAACTCTGGAGAACTCACAATGCCAAAGTTACGCCTCCAGGTACCCCCAGAACCAGTCCAAGGGGAACGGTCTGTCGATTCAATGGTCAGGGACATTTGTTTACGCCTTTCCCCCGACTCCCCTTCTCAACAAAGTGGTGCACAAGATGCACCAGGAGCAGTTACCATGATACTAGTGGCCCCAATGTGGGCCCGGCAGCCATGGTTCGCTCACTTGATGGAGATGTCCCTATCTCCCCCAGTGAAACTTCCCTGCCCGTACAACATGCTGTCACAGGACAGGGGCAGGACACTGCATCCATGCCCTCAGACCATGAACTTAGCAGCCTGGCTCCTGAGATCATAGAATTTGGATATCTACAACTCCCGCAGAGATGTATGGACATCCTCAGGGAAGCCAGAAAACCTAATACTCGCCACTGCTATTCTAGCAAGTGGAAAAGATTTGTCATCTGGTGTAGAGGTAAGAGCATCAACCCGGTTGACTGCTCCCCCACTAACATTGTTTTGTACTTGACCCATTTACTGAATTCAGGTCTAGTGTTCAATTCCATTAAAGTCCACCTAGCAGCACTTTCTGCATATACCACTTCCCAACTTAGTGTCGTGGTGGAAGATACCAGTTATCAAGGCCTTCATGGAGGGGGTAAAGAGAATACACCCTCCGATAGCTAACCCAGCTCCCGGATGGGACTTAAATGTGGTACTTTCTAGACTCATGGGCCCTCCTTTTGAACCCATGCACAAGGCAACTCTTAAAGACCTCACTCTTAAGATTTCCTAATAGCTATCACCTCCATTAGGAGAGTAAGTGAACTACAGGCTCTTTCTGTTCTAGACCCCTTCGTAACAGTTCACAAGGATAAGGTGGTTCTACGCACACACCCAAGGTTTGCACCAAAATTCATCTTGAAATTCCATGTAAACCAGTCAATAGAACTACCAACGTTCTTTCAAAACCCTTCCAGCTTGGGAGAAAAAAGTCTGCATACGCTAGATGTACACAGAGCTGTCATGTTCTACATGGAAAGAACCAGACCACTGAGAAAGACTAATCAGTTCTTTGTCTCGGTGGCAGCAGGAAGAGAGGGAGATGCAGTTTCAAAGTCCACTATATCTAGATGGATTGTTCAATGCATCACTCTGTTACACTCTTGCTAAGAGAGAACTACCCTACAAGCCAAGAGCACATTCCACTCGAGGCACTGGGGCTTCCATAGCGTTCATTGCAAATGTTCCCCTTGAGTCCATCTGCAAAGCGGCTACCTGGAGTTCTGTGCACACCTTTACAAAACACTACTCTCTAGATGCACACTCTAGATCTGACTCCCAGGTGGGACAGGCAGTATTAAGACATCTTTTCTGTACTGTTCCTTCTCATAACCCACCGCCAACTCTGGGTACTGATCGCTAGTCTATGCACAGCATGTGATTCTAAGCAGATTAACAAACATCAGAAGACAATGCATTACTTACCGTTAAAGCATTTCTGATGGTTGTATCTGCTTAGATTCACATGCACCCACCCTTCCTCCCCGCTCGGATGGAAGGAGCATAGACACCTTTCTACATATCTCTCTCTCTTTTCTGTACTCACTGTACTCACTCACGTATACAAGGCTCCCTCAGGGCAGAAAAAATACAAACAGAGGGACCTCGACGCGTGAGGGATTGTGGGTACAACGCACGTCACTATAGGGATAGTGTTACAGACACGCCTTGTCGACGTCCCCTTTTCGACTACGAAAAACAAAATGCAATACTCCGCAGTGACCACTGGATGTCGGACCTATGCACAGCATGTGAATCTAAGCAGATGCAACCATCAGAAATGCTTTTACGGTAAGTAATGCATTGTCATCTGACGGGTTGACCAGGCTTTAACCCTCCCCCGAAACTCCCCCTTCTCCCCCCCATCCCGTTTGGGACCCAAATATAGTACTAAGTCCTATAGCACACAAACTATGTGAACCCATGGCCACAGCTGACATGAAGTTGGTCCCTTTTAAGACGGCCCTTCCGGTTGGTCTTGCGTCAGCTCGCAGAGTGAGATAGATCCAGGTATTAGTCACCTCAGAGCCATACATTAGATTTCACAAGGTTAGGTCATGTTTTTTCCGAAGTTGGTAATATCCTTCCATATCAACTAGGAGATTGTGCTCCCCACATTCTTCCCGGACCCCATGGAAGATGCTGAGAAAACGCTTACTCTTACTGCCTGTATGTCAGGAGAGCGTTGAAATACTATCTGGACAGAACTAAGGACATCCGCAAGACAGATGTACTGTTTAACATTTGGAGGCTCCAAGCTTGGGTAACAAGCCTCCAAGGCATCCATATCTCGATAGATGGCATCAGCGATCTAGGAGCAATACAAGGTGCAACCTAAGGATCCGCAACAGGGCATGCAAGCGCATGTGGTAAGAACGAAGGTGACCGCATTCGCGTTCGCCACATTCCCTTGCAGATCAGCAGGGCGGCAGCATGGGCCACTCCTTCGACTTTTTGCAAGCACTACTGCTTGGATACCAGTGCCAAGGCTGATGCAGTATTTGGCCAGGCAGTGCTGCATAATTTATTTGCCTAGAGGGTCAGCCTAGAGGGTCAGGCTTTCCTCTCCAGGGAGTTGTCATTTGCCAATACAGGATGGAGGAAAGTGGACGGGATGTATGAGTAATTAAGTGTTACTCACCGGAGTGACAAACGTACTCCTAGTCCATAATCCCTTTTTCTCCATACGTCCCACCATCCATCCCCCTATAATAAGACCAGTGCCGTGCCCCAGAAAATTTAAAGTGGAAATGTCTTTTTCTGGTGGAAAAAAAGGTTCAGTTCCTGTCACTCACGGGGGATGCCCATACAGGATGGAGGAAAGGGGACTGTGGATTAGGAGTATGTTAGTCACTTAGGCGAGTAAAACTTATTTTTGATTTGGACCATAGAGATAGCCGGGAAGGTTCTCTCGAAGTCCTCAATTTCAAGATAGATTGCAGCCTGCATCTCAATCTGTCATCAACAGGCCTCTTCCCGGCAGGCCCGCTATGCATGCCACCAGAGCAGTGGATGCAACTACTGCTTCCTCTCCGGAATCCAGCTGCCGGACATCCGACGTGTAGTCACCTAGAGATCTGTGCATACATTCACCAGGTTCTACTGTGTCGACAGTTTCCACAGAAGTGTAGAGTCGGCCAACCGATTCTATGGAACCTTTTCGCCTAAGATTAGTAAGTCTCCAGTGGTAAATTATACTGGGAACTTGCCTCCGCCCATATGTATAGTTGTAATGCTGCTTTTTAATCTATTCACAACACATGAATCTTTGACAGATCCCATGCTGGAGAAGGAATAAGTTACTTACCTGCAACTTCGGAGTTACAGGTAAGTAACCTGTTCCTTCACGTTTACTGCGTATGGGTACTCAACGTGGCTAGTGCCCTAAAATAGCCATGCCACAGGATTTTTGCGTTCTCTTTGGCAATATTGTAGTTTGGCCTTCTTCCTGGCTTCGCAAGTCAGGAGAGCCCTTATAAGGTAATGCACTTGTCCGGGAAAGCTGCAGCTTTCGAAGGCTAATGATCCTTTGAATCGGCTGAAGTGGCCGAGCATCCCTCACAGTGGCTACACGATGATGCCCTGCTCCTCTGGCTGATCTCTGAAGACACTGAGTGGTGCTTCAGCCTTTGGATTAGTGGGACCAACTAGTACTGATGCCTTCTCAAGGATCCAGCCCTTCAGAGCCTTCAGAAGTGTCCCTGGACTGACCAGCTCCTTTGTGGGCATACACCACCAGAACCGTTACCATTTTGAACTGAAGTCCACAACTGTGGTCCTCGCTTGCCTGTGCCACATTCCTGAATTTCAGCTTTCCACCTAGAAGGGAACCGGTCCTGGAGCAGCTGCTGTGACTGCGGCTGGAAGGATGCCTGTTTACTGTAAACTATGACCGTCATTGGAGCTAGTTCCCCTCCACCACGTGAAGTGTACTGAGCCCTGCTTTGTGTATTCTGCATTTCTTCCCTGAAAAGGGTTGCATCTTGAATTTCCATTCGACCAGAGGAATCCTCGAACCTGCAACTCCTGGATACTTCTCACTGGATCACACGGCTGAACATAGAGCCCCAGCTACCCCAGATGATCCGCGAAGACATCTGGGAAAATCGTAAGTCGGTGGAGTAAGTAAGCACCCATTGCGAACAAGTCCCTTGGTCTCTTAACTCCATTCCACTCAACTTTGGTTGTCAAACCTGGGTCGGGTATCCTTCCCATGAGTTAGCCTTGGGTCTGGAATAAAGGAGAAATCTTGCTGCTAGTAAAATTGTTGTAGAACTTTGAAATAATTTGAAACTATCACTGCCACAAGCTCATTGATTCATTCCTACAGAGAACTCAGACTAGTGAGAAACTTTGTGTGGCTCATGTTACTTTTGGGCACATGGTCCCATTCATTTTAGGGTTTGAACTTCTAAAGCTAGGATATCGTCTTGTGATTTGGTACCCATCTTTAGTCCGTCTTACTTACCTGCTTTTCTTGTTTAGTTATCGGATGTTAGGCAGAATTATATGCAGTACCCTTTGGGAACACTACACACAATTAAGACTACAAGTGACACTACAATTTCACCTTTGGTACAAGCCTGTACTACACAATTATAGTGGTAGAAGTAGCGGAGCAACCAGACTTATCTCAAGAGTAAGTGAGCAGTACAAATAGTTACACAAAGGAAAGCAATTACTATGATTCAGGCAAACACTGACTCAAGGTTTCGAAGTAAAAGAATATATATTTATTTACTCAACAGTTGTATAACATTTCACTATTCGAAGCAAGTCAAAAATCACAATCACAAATACACCACACCACTTCCCTTAAATTCTAGACAAGTTAAGCTCAAAAAATGAAGTGGGAGCAAAATGGCACTCCAGCAATTTAAATGGGAGGGAAAGACAAAGTTATTAGAAATTAGGCAAGACCAACAGATAAGTACTCTGAGCAATTTGAACAAGGGAGACTACAGTGAGATCGTCAGATAGAAAAGGTGTGGGGCCAAAGTCAATAGGTCAAGAGTCTTTTGCTCAAGATCACACAGTTCAGGGTAGTTCGCAGTAAAGTTTGTGGCACAGATTCCGGACGAGGTTGGTTGGTAGAAAAGTTGGCTCAAAGAGAAGAGAAGGACAAGCCCTCGGATTGGAGAAAGATTTCAAACACTTTCACCGCGGTTGAACGAAACAGACAAGCGGATTTGCACAGTACCTTAAAACGGAGAGGGAGCTGATGCTGAGGCGGACGTTCCTGGTGGTTCCTGCAGGCTCACGGTTCTTGAAGCGACTGTCGGACTGATCAGAAGTAGGAAGACTGGAGGGTCTTGTGCCACCCAGGAAAGATGCCAGCAGCAGAGCAAAACAACGAATAAAAGGTATGCTCCTTAAAACCCAATCAGGGTCTGCCCTTCCTGGCTATCTGGCCCACAGTAGCTCTGTCCAGCGAATTCGACCAGAGGGGAGGGGTCCTGGCTTGTAATTTGGGCGAACTGGTTGGTCCCACCAGCTCAAGGGAAGAAGTTTCCTGGAGGATCTTCTCTGTCGGATTTGGAGATTCGGACCTGCAGCAGGGCTTCACCGGGAGGGTCAGTCGTCGTAGAGATCCTCTTCTTCCAGTTCCTCGTTGGTTCTTTCGTTCCAATGGCGACTCTGCTCTTCCAGTCCCAGAGACCTGCTTTTTATGCAATTTTCCCCCATCCATACAGCCTGGCTGTCAATCACAAAGCAGGGTGGCTGGCCTGGCAAGGCCAGTCCCCTTAGCCAATCAGACAAGAGTGCGACTTGGGTTACTAAGGCAACCCATGGCTGGGGCCCGAAGATCCCTCCCTCACATCCTGCCCCTCTAGACTATCAGGCGCCTTAAGGAGGGCTTCTGTGCAGAAGCCCGCGAAAAGACAGCGAACAAAGGAGTCATCCACAGTTTGGCGCGCAGAGAATAACATGAGACTTTAACAAAAAGAAATGGCGATTAAACCCAGCCAGAATCAAGATAAA
Source organism: Ambystoma mexicanum (assembly GCF_040938575.1). Taxonomy (NCBI): domain Eukaryota; kingdom Metazoa; phylum Chordata; class Amphibia; order Caudata; family Ambystomatidae; genus Ambystoma; species Ambystoma mexicanum. Next base: position 673,900,544 of record NC_090924.1, on the reverse strand, counting down.
ATTTATTTGGTCAAGCGGGTTTGTTAGAGTCTAAAATAATAGCCTGGAACAATACCAAGTTTATATAATATAATAGCGGTAGGAAAGTTAGGGTAGATAACACTGCCACCAGCTGAGTCTTAATGTTAAGGGAGCAAAACAAGGCTCCAAGAGGCACAGACAAAAAGGGATAGGAGTTAACACTTTCCAATGGGCAAAGCTCATCCTGGGGTTTGACACAGGGACGGTCCTCTCCAGAGGTTTCAAAGAGGCCAAAGAAGGTCTCGAAGTAGGAGCAGATCCTCCTCTTCCAGAGGAGGCTCAACACCCTCAAAGCAATGACCACCCGCTACAGGTCCCCTCCCATGCCACTCTAGTAGGAGGTCGCATTTCATACTTAACCAACGCATGGGAGGGAATCACCTCAGGCAAGTGAGTACTTAATTGTCCCGGCAAACCAGTTAAACAAGGGTATTTATTCAGAGTACTTCCTTGTGCCAATAAAAACCTTACAATGCGCCCTGTCTTAGACCTGCGCTGGATCCTCTCAGTAGTGTCCATGGGCTTCTGCCTACCGGTCCCTCCCTCTCCGTCTCCCCTCCACTCCACTCCCACAGATGGGGACAGCAACTCTTGGCAGAAATTAGATCGCTCGTAGAGAGGCAGGCAGCGGAAGAATTCCAAGCGGGGTATGGGCTTCTACTTCAGGATTTTCGCCATACAAATGAACCAGGCTGGCCTGAGAGTTGTGTTGGACCTTTCCACCCTGAACCATTCCTCCCACTTCAAAAGTTCAAGATGGTTACCTCACCGCTTATTACGGAGACACCTCAAGGGAGACTGGATGTGCTCTCTGGATCTGAAGGACGCTTACTTACACATCCCGATTTGGCAGCCCCATCGATCCTTCCTGCGATTCTGGATCATGGGCTTCCATTTCCAATACAAGGTTCTGTCCTTTGTCCTCAATTCAGCCCCAAGGATATTTACCAGGCTGATGAATGCAGTGGCAGTCCTTGTCAGGGCCCAAGGTCACCATGTCTACCCATACCTAGACAACTGGCTCGTCTGGGTGAGATCCCTAGCAGCAGTCCAGCATACCTCCTCTGCCCTGATGAGCACGCTACACGACTTGGGATTCTCCATCAATCTCAAGAAATCTCAGCTGGAGAAGATTCAGAGTCTAACATTGGGACCACTACACACAATTAAGACTACAAGTGGTAATACAAGTTCACCTTTGGTACAAGCCTGTACTACACTGTTAAAGTGGTAGCAGTAGCGGAGCAGCCAGACTTATCTCGAGAGCAAATGAGCAATAGTAGAGATTACACAAATGGCTGCAATTACTGTGACTCAAGCAAACACTGACTCAAGGTTTTTGGTTAAAAAGTAAAAGTACATTTATTTTTAGACCATCTGTTCACAAAACACTTCACTTCTATTAAATTAAAACCACACTTCAAATACACTACACACAACCAATTCCCCTTGTGCAGAACAACTCAAGGTAAGTACCTTAGGATTTGACAGACCGGTGTTAGGAAACAAGACGTTACCGGGAATACATATGCGATCACTTTTTGACAGTAATGACCGTTCGGTCTTACTAAAGATAAGCATATCCACGGGAAGAAATGTTATCGGAGTTAAAACACACTTAGCATCTGAGTTAACACAAGAGAGTTGGGGATAAAAATCATAGGCAGTACTTTTGTCAAGGCAGACGGAATCAGAGAACACTTTCTAACAAGAAGATAAGTCAATAGGCCTGCGCCAGTGTCGAGTGGAACAGGGTTCCTGTTGTCGAGGATCACACAGTCGGACAGTTCACGTTTCAACGTTGCCAGGAGTACTTGGATATTGTCAAAAGAGGAAGCAACAGAAAAGAAGGAAGGAAGAAAAGGACAAGCCTTTTGTGAGGAGAAAAGGGTTCACCCTAGTTCCTCGAAGTCGGACACAATACCTTAGTCTTTGAAGAAGCTGGTGCCACGGCAGTTGTTCCTGGTAGTTTCCTGCAGACTCACAGTTCCTGGAGCTTCAGTCGTGGGGACAAGGACGACGTCTGGAGTGATCTACACTACCCAGGGATGAGGCCAGCGACGGTGAATAAAAGGTGCGCTCCTTTAAAACAGGAGAGGCTCTTCAGGTGGCTATCCGGACCACTACAGCAGTGTGCAGCGATTTCGACCACGAAGAGGATCATCTGGCTGTGGAAGATGAGCTGGTTGACCCCACCAGGCTTAAGTGAAGAAGATTCCGGACTGGATCTTCTCTGGTCGTTGAGAGTTAGATGCTCAGGACTGCAGCAGGGCTTCACTGGCTCTCGGGGTTGCAGCAGCCGTCTTCTTCTCTGCTTCTCTTCGGGTCCTTGCAGTTCCAGTGGTGACTCTGACTGCCAGCTCAAGAGTCCTGCCTTTTATGCGAAAATCCCTCATTCACACAGCATGGCTGTCAATCGCACAGCAGGGGGGGGGGGGTTGTCCGGCCTGGATAACCACCCCAGCCAATCACGACAGTGTGACTCTGATTTCTAAAGATACCCTGTGCAAGGGGTGACTACACCCCTTCCTCCCATTCAGGCCACCTAGACGCCCAGGCGCCAAGAGGAGGGCTTCTTGGGAGAAGCCCGCCAAAAGACGGTGAACAAAGAAGGCAAACCTGGTTTGCCACGCAAAGTAAAACACAAGAAGGACTTCAACAAAAAGAAATGGCGAATAAACCCGACTGCAGCCAAAAGAGAGAGTATTTGGTCAAGCGAGTTTATGTTCCAGGCTAATATAATAGCCTGGAACAGTACCACATTTATAGAATATAATCGCGGTAGAAAAGTAGAGTAGATACCACTGCCACCAGCCAAGTCTAAATGTTAAAAGAGCAAAATAAAGCCCAGAGAGTCACAGACAAAAAGGGATAGGAATTAACCCTTTCCAGTACTCCATGTAAGATAGGGTGTACTGGGTCTGTAGTTTTAAATGACTACCTAAAGTAAATGACAACTTTACCTGTTTCTGGGGGACAGTAGGCAGCCCCAGAAAAATGGAGTCAGTGGGAAGTCTCAAAGACAACCCTGTGTCACTGCACTGATGGTGCTGTGTAATGCACACAAAATGTGTGTGTGGGGGGGGGGGTCATGGAGTGGTTTGCTCCAGGGCCCAAGATCACACAAACAATAAAAATACACATGGCAAAACACATGTAAGAGTGGGAAAAATGCTCACACTCTTACCAAGTGGAAAAAATAAACTCCAGAAATCCAGCAAAGCTGCTGGGGGGGGGGGACTCACTAGGTGAGGGAAATTGGCCATAAAATGAGAATTCTCCCTAACAATCGGTTGTCTATTGTATAGTCTGGTGTTATAGCAGAGCCCCATAATTGCGCTATGTTTCTTTTGATCAGCGCAACAGTGGTGGATAAAAACAGCTTTTCGTAGCGTGATAGTTCACCCTCATCTTCCATCAGCAGCAGGAGCAGTTTCTGATCCCTGGGAATCATTTTGCCCATGACTCTAGATAACTTGTTACAGCACGCCTGCCAGTATTGTTGGATGTGAGTACATTGCCGTAGGATATGGAAGAAGATTCCTTCCTCAATTTTACAGCCCAGACATTTTGGATCAGTAGTCTTGCCCCAACCGAATAGCGCCACTCTTGGGTAATACCTGATGCAGTATTTTTAATTGGACTAGCCTGAGTCTGGATGAAATAGCTATCTCCGGGGGAACATGAACAAGTTGACCTATTCCTCTGTGAAGTATGGCTCCCACATCTCTTTCCCATTTTGCTTTTAGACTCGACAGTTCATTCGTGGCAAAGGGAGTTATGGAGTTGTATAGCACAGATGTTACTTTGTGATTGATTATTTCTGGGAATAGGTTGCGTTCCATTGGCGTGTATTCAGGCATGCCATTCAGGGCAGGGAGGTGGGCCAGCAGTGAGTGTTTCAGCTGTGTGTAATGATATTGTTCGGTTTGGGGGGGATTGAAACGCGAAGCGAGATCCGCAAACGGGATCACATTGCAGTCTTTCATGGCATCTCCTACTTTTAGTATTCCTTGGTTCAGCCAAGTGGACCACGAAAAAACACCAGGAGGTTGAGGGAAAAATTGGAATCGCAAGCAAATCTTCACATTAAGGGTGGAACCGTTGGCAACAACAAAAAAGCTTGTGACTCAAAAACTACCGCTTACTTGGAGAGTCAGAGAATATTAGTACATGTCCTCAATAAGCACCATGCTCATCACAGATGTAAGACCAAAATGTCAAAAGGTATAAAACAATTGCATATTTTAATTATTATTTAATGCACATACAATATACAAGTCAAATACAAAAATTGGTGTAAATAACCTCCCATAAACCATATCAGCATGCTATAAGTCAGCAATGAGAGATTGAACACAGAGCATTAAAGTGCACTGCCATTGCAACGCAATTCCACATCTAGGTCCCAAAAATAGGGACCTAGATGGTTAAGTGGCTTATACACTGTGATAATCCATGATAAAATTCATTTACTTGCGAACCCACTCATCATACGTACCATACACATTCATTGTACACAATCAATAAATTTCAACAATCATAAAAACAGGCCCAACATGTTTCTTTCCTTTAACGGGTGATTCCATAGAAATTCATCGGGGGCGGAAAAAGTGGAATCATTGCATCATAGCAGTGACCAGAGTCTTGTGTTTCCAAAGTTTAAATTATTCACTTCAAAGTTTAAGTACTTTGTGTGATAGATTTTCGGATCTTTGTTTTCTCGAAAATCCAGGTAGAGGACTTCAAACAAACTCTTCTCCAGGGTAACAGATGTCTACTCCTTGACAATCTCGGGGAGATTCACATTCCAATGTAGTCTAGGGTACACCTTTTAGATGGTTACCCTCCGGTTTTCTGCATACGGCTCCAAAAAGAGCTCAGACCAGGTACAGGAGCACCTTTCACTCGAATAGAGCATCAGCTAGACTGCTCATTCCAATTCCACAACCATGTTGGAAAGAGATCCCTCAAATAGACTGCGATCTTCTATCTCGTGTCTTGGCAGGCGGAGTGTCGTGTGCCGATAAGGGGTAGAGCTCGCACTGTCACAGACTTGCTCACACCTCGTCAGGGTGCCTTCATGTGCAAAACTTCAGATGGATCTGTGACAATATTCGGATCCCGAACTGCTACGTTGTAGATAACGTTACATCGGATGTCAATCCCCACCGATTTCGGAAACAGCCTCTGTGGACCATCTAGGGCGTTTGTTCATCTCCGGGAGGTTCCTGCTGTTCCATAATGGTTGCGCTTGCCTGATTCAACGTTGGGTCTGTAGCACTGCGAGCTGAGAACTCTTGCTACTACAGTTCCTGCTTCCTGGAGGAGGCGGGACGTTGGAGCCTCACGTGACCAATCACGTGATAATCATCGGGCTTTTTATTCAGACCTAAACCGCCCGAGCGGCGTGTACTGCTCCTGAGAAAAAGACTGCATTTTACTTAAAAATGCTTGCATGATTCAACGTTGGGTCTGTAGCACTGCGAGCTGAGAACTCTTGATACCACAGTTCCTGCTTCCTGGAGGAGGCGGGACGTTGCAGCCTCACATGACCAATCACGTGATAATCATCGGGCTTTTTATTCAGACCTAAACCACCCTTGCGGCGTAAAGCCCGGTGGAGACAAGCCCGCTGGCTGTTGTGCGGCTGTTTGGCGCTGGGGCGCCCAAATTGATGCGCAGAGTATACACTGTTCACCTTGTTGGCCCGGAGAGGTGGAGACCTAACGCTTGACCACATCAGCGGGACCCCTGTTATACACCAGCTCTAATGAAATGGCAACATACTCATAGGAACCCACGTGGAGATAAGGGAGCACCGACGATTGCTTTGTGGTTGGAGGCTTTATTTTTATTTTCAGACTAACCAATACTTCCTCGAAAGACTCACCTGCTCCAATTCGCGTAAGTCTCTCAGCTGATCACCCATCAGCAGACAGCAGTTGAAGTGAGCGTTCCAGTTTTCATTGGTTGCCATCTCCCCACGTGAGCAGGTTCACGTGACTACCCGGAGACAAGTCTCCCGAACATCGGCACAAAACCACAGCAGTGAAATCCCTGCGGAAGCCGGACGAAAAGCTAGGTAAGATACCAAGTTTATCTAATTCTGGTGTAAGTATAGTGTCTGACTAAGCTTAATTTCAACTTGACCAAGATGGATAATGTAAAACCTCGTACTAGACTCCAAGAGGAATTGGAAGAAACATTAGCGATGAATGAAAAAGACAGAGCCCAAAAAAGTACTAAACCTCAAATAAATAACAAGCATATAGTGGAAAAATTAAGACCAACTAAAACTAATGCAAATATCGCACTGAAACACGACCAAAAAAATATCATTAGCGAGGTAACACAAAAAAACTCGCTTAATAGAGATGAGATTGTGAACTCCGAAGCACATGGTCCAATCAGGACCTCTACAGATCTGGTTTACCCTTTATCAGTTGAAATTATAAATCGACAGACCCCATCAGATGCATTTATAGCTCAGGTCAAAGAGACACCAAAACAAGGAGAAGCGTAGTCCAAATCCTTACAGAAAACAAGAGCAAATGATTCATGCATTACCCCATCCTTAAAAGAGAGAGCATCGATTGCAAAACAACAGTGGCAGACAACATATCGTCCCACACATTCCCTATGTGATAAGAATCCACAGGCTCTCCCTCTCAGGATTGCTCGATTGTCACTGGATATAACAGAAATAGATGCTTTAATGGACTGCCAAGAAAAAAGACAAGAGGTATTAAACGGGAAAGGTTTAACTAACCAAATAAATAACTACAAAGACAGTAAAGCACCAGCATCAGTAAAACCATGTGAGAGCAAAGCAAATAGTTGCGTGAAAAACCTTAAATCTGAGATTGAGGAATCTATATCGACAAGCATGCACTTAGACCGCTCAAAAGAATTGGTGGTCTCCAATGAGAATACCGACCACAATGTTAGACTTGCAAAATACTCTAATTGCAGTCCTATCAAATGCAATGATCCCATTCTTGAAAATACAGGAGGCAATGGTCGATGCTACAAAAGACCAAGCAACGCTACTAGCGATGATCATGACTAAACAATCCCTCTTTGAATCCCTAACAATTAGCTTACAAGAAAGAATGAAATATGAGGCAGAAACATCTAGGACCTGGCAAGCACGTTTAGTGGACATGGCAAGAGCGGAACGCATCGAAAAGCAGACCCTAATGGAAACGGTCTCAAATATAACAAAGAAATGAATAGATGAAAAGGCGAAAAAACAGTCACAAATAACACATCTGCCCAAAGTACTAACACAAGAAACACAAACTGAAGGAAAAAGACTGCCCAAATAAAAATCACATCGATCAGACAACACAGTATGAGATTCAACCATTAATGATGGAATCAAATTCCCAGTTAAATCCAATCATAATTGATAATAACGAACCTCCAATGTGCACACCTTTTGACATATTCGACCTTACAAAACGCAAACCAATAGGACAAGACAACTTGATTAGACAAAATCACAAAAAATTGACAACCAAATCACAAACGGGATCCCGTGCATTTTTGAGAAACATGCAAAGGGTACAAAAAGCACCAAATGACAAATTATCACAATCCAAGCAAAACAGAGCAATGAAACATATAGAGCTTGCAGCTTCAAATTTGGCACTGGCTAAAACAAGCAGTTCCAAACCAGTTATCCAACTAGACAAACAAAAATCAAAGGAACCATTGGATGATCAGCTAAGTGAAATAAACCTTCACAACAATAAGCAGACATCAAGCCAGGGCACCGATATAAACAGACGACAAAAATTTGAAATCAAATACAGTATCGGCAAAAGAGCCATCAATAATCGGGGATTCAACAGAAGATAGTTCATCTGTCACCAATGATCAAAATGAAGAGTTGATTGTTATCGATGAATATAATGATTCAACATTGTCTTCGACGACATACTCCCAGGAATTGACAGATCAAGGTGGAAATGAATCCCTTAATTATTCAGCGGTTTCAAGTGATGAAACGTCATCTACAGAAACGCAACAGAAGCAAAAAAATGATCAGCAGAGTACCACCCGAGATTCTATTATTATGAGACCGAAGTTTCAGAACCCTTTGTGTACCAAGTACACCTACAGAGTGGCTTTGTCTCAACTATCGCCACATCCAGAAGACTTGATGACATTAAACAGATCTAACATTCTTCGACTGTTGAAAGCAATTCCGCAACTCGGAGATATTAAAACGAATGACATCGAAGTAATTATCTTTCCGAATAAGAAATTTATGGAGGAAGCCCACATTGACTTCTATTCAGAAGAAACCATGCACCGTGTCTTAGCATCAAACAAGCTACTCAAAAATCTTGGATTCAATGTAGAAGAAATATACGTATCCAGATCGATGGCTAGTAAAAAATCTACGAATATTACACTTATTGATCAAAGGCTGAAAAATGACAAAAAGAACAAGCCAATCCAAGGGAACACCAAAACAAACAACTCGAGTACTCCAACACGTGCAAATAGAGTGGATGAAGTCAATAACTCCAGACAACCAAGGAAAACATATTTATAACAATCAAAGGACAAAGTAAGTGACACACAGAAAATATCCCTAATGTCATGGAATACAAGGGGATATAAACATCTCTTGAAAAATCAATCCATGTTAGCAAAAGCGGAAATAATCTGTTCACAGGAGACCTGGCTAACTGAGGAGATCCTGTGCAAGGGATATATAACCTGGTTGAATCCCGCAATACCGTCAAACGGGCAGAGCGGCTTCAGGAATGTTAATTCTTATGCAAATCAATGTGACATGGTCTATAACTGCAAGAAGTAACATTAATCCCTGGTGTCAATATATTACCATTAGCATGCCAGCATATAATCTAGAACAAAATAGAAAGCTAACGACATGCAAAATGGAACACAGAAGTATTTCAATTTTTAACATCTATTGGAATCCTATTGCAATCAACGACAACATTTTTATCGATGCCGTATTTGAAGAAATCGATTCCATCATACAAGCTAATAACCGAAATGAATTTATTATAGCTGGCGACTTCAACATGCATCTCTTTGACAAAGAGGGTAATAAATACTTGTCACACGAAATGTCATCCCGGACAAGGAAATGGATGAAAGAGTTAAGAATTCGCAATATTTCCTTAACTAAACAATCAACTAATGCAAATGGGACACTTTGTCCGACTTGGACAGGAAAAACCTCCACTTCAGTAATTGATTATATATTTGCTTCTGACACCTTACAGCATTCTGTTACTGGAACTAATAACTTCCCTAATGAAGAAAGTGACCATCATCAAATTTCAATTTCATAGCTTGTATACAAAACTAGAAATGAGCACATAAATTTACCTGAATTAGAATTATCCAATGGGCTGAATAAACTAAGAATAAGAAATCATCAAGCCAGCGAAATACTTTCAACTTTTCAACTGGCCCCCCAGAAAGAACACAAAAAACTCAACTATCAATGGATTTTAGAAAAATATACATGTCCACAAACAAAAACGAAGAGTGCTCCCAAAACCTCACATTGCCATCAATATAATCAAAGAATCAAACAAGAAAAGCAAGAACATCAAAAGAGAATAAGGCATTTGAAATTAAAGAACGACCTAGACCTTAAAAAACAGATACACAAGGAAAAACAAAGATATTCTAATTTTTTAAAAAGTAACAAGGCAATGATGAAACAACACGATGCAGAAACATTTTTGAAAGCCCTAAAAAATAAAAACACAAGAAACTTGTGGTCAATGATGACTGATAAATCCAAACAACAAACTTTAATACAAGAAGTTGAGTCCCATGTTTGGATAAACCATTACCAAGAAGTTTACAACAGCAAAACATCCATTTTGACAACGACCGGAGTAAACGAAGTGTGTACCTGGAAATTTGATTGGAACATTGAGGATATAACAAACAAGATTAAAGCCTTGAATTCATCACAAGCCCCTGACCCGGACGGGCTTTCAAATGCAGTCCTCAAAGCGACACCAGAAATATGGGCCACATTTTTCTTTCATTTACTCGAACGTATAGCAAAAAGAAAAGAAATTCCCCACACTTGGACAGTCGCAATTCTGATCCCAATTTACAAATCAGGAGACCGAAAGACGCCAGGCAATTATAGGCCCACAGCCTTGCTAGACCCATTGGGAAAATTATTTGCAAGCTACCTTCAAAAACAACTGAACATCTGGGCAGCAAAGAACGGAAAACAAGCGAAAAGGCAAACTGGCTTTGTGACAAAAATTGGAACAAATGTAAACCTACTGTTACTGAATATGATAAAAGTAGAAGCAAGCATCAAAAATAACAAGTATATGCTTTATTCATAGACTTGAAAATGGCATTCGATTCAGTAAACGGAGAGAAACTCTGGGGTAAATTAACAGCATGGGGTTGTCCCACTTACATCTTAAACCCAATTATTCAACTATATTCAAATACCTCCATTCGAGTTCGACTCACAAATGCTGGAATGGTCACATAAGCAATTCCCACCAGGAATGGGTTGGAGCAAGGCTGTCCGTTAGCTGCGTGTTTATACAATCTATATACCAACGACTTCGAGAAGCAGGTTGAAAACACGAAAGCAAATCCCCCAAGAATTAACAACGAAACGATTCATGCACTAATCTATGCTGATATTATTATACCGGGTAAAACGATATCCGGAGTACAAGAATCTCTGAACAAAACCAAAGATTACATGTATATAAATGATCTTCAAATCAATACGTGTAAAACAAAGATCATGAAACTCATCTGTCAGAAGCAGAAAAATCAATATCCTATAAAAATCTTGCATGATAAAGAAATTATGATCACAAAGACAATCAAATATCTAGGTGCTCTCATAAATCCTTCTAATAATGAAAAAGAATGGTACGAAAACATTGAAGAAAAGACCAGATCCTTGGCTAGGCAAGGTAGATTATTTCATCAGAAGTATGGTACATACTCGGTGAAGGCCACAATGCTATTATACAGGCAAAAGGAGTTCCAATCATGACCTATGGCAGTGAATCCTTAATGGGAAGGTTATTAACTGGTCTGTCCTAGAAGGTCTATATTGGCGACAAACGTTAGCACTCCCCAAATCGTTTCCTATTGCTAGGATCCGTCTTGAATTGGGCTTACAATCGATAGAATCTATAGTCACATGGAAACAGATGGACCTTTATAGAAGTCATTTCGGATGATCAGATACCATCACTGGAAATATTAAAAAGAAAAGAACAAGCATTTCAAACGACAGCTCTTTTGAAATGGATTACAACAATAAAGAGAAAAATGCAAGCTGAAGAAATTACCGAAGAACTGTTGGTAAAGAGACCCCAGCGTGCGAAAAGAAAATTAAAAACGAATGACTGGATAAAAACAATAAACAAAATAAAAAAACTACAAACGGTTCCTTAAATGTGACACAGAAGTAAGAGCCTTAAACGAACTACCAGAATATTTAATGCAATTCCCTGATAGGATGATTTGTGACTTATTTTTAAGATTTCGCCTGAATATACTCCCAACTAGGGACTACTTAGCTACATTTGATAAAACTGGTTCTACTTCCGCGGACTGCAGATTTTGTAAAGAACTCCAAACACCAGAAACACTATTCCATTTAATCATGGTGTGCCCGATGTTGAAAGAAAAAAGAGAACTAGTCAGAACCTTTTTTGGTATTTCCAATAAAGAGATGACGACAGAAGAAAGATGGGCGAATCTGCTAAGAGGAAATGATCAGTGGCTAATAATTAAATTCTGGACTGAGATCATGAGTCGAAATGAATGGAGCAAATTAATTTTTTTTTCTTTTTTTAACTATAGAATTGAAAAAGAATGTAATGTGTAAAGTTTGTAAAATCAAACCAAACATTTAATAAAAAAAATACAATAAATAATGGTTCTGCTGGTGTTAGTTTTTTGTCCCATCTGATATATTTGTGTGTGTCGTCCCATATTTGCGTGATGTGTGATAGCATAGGTGAGGTGGCCGATCTATTCTTTTCCTGGTAGAGGTATGTCATAATGGGTCTTTCGAGTGCATCGGTTTCAGATAGTCTATTATGTGGTAGTGAGATATCTCCATGGAGTTGAACGTTTACAACTGCCATCTGGCTGGCCCAATAGTATGGCTCTAAGTGGGGTAGCCCGATCCCACCCTCCCATATGGATCTTTGGAGGGTTGCGAGTGCCAGACATTGGTGGCCCCCATCCCACAGTAGTTTCCTAAGTGTTTGGTCAGTTTTTTTAAACTCACTTGGTGAAATGTATAGAGGGGCATTTTGTAATATGTATAGGAAGCGGGGCAAGGCTATCGTCTTAAAGTGCTGCTCTGTCTGGTAGTGTTAGTGGCAGGGATGTGCAGTGTCGTACATCCTCCGCCAGTCTCTTCGTTAAAGGATGTAGGTTTTTGGATTAATAGTCATTGAGGTTTTTCGTGACTTGTATACCCAGGTATCTGAAGTGTTCCTTTTCCACTCGATGGGGGCAGTCAGTTGGTACTATGCCTACCCTTCTCCCAGCGAAAACAGTGTGGATTTAGACCAATTGACACGCAGACCGCTAAAGGTACTGTACCTTTCTAACAGGCGCGTGCTGCAGGATCTAATTGGGTCTTTCAAGTATATCAATAGGTCGTCCACATACAAGGACACCTTGTCCTCTCACCCGTCCACCCAACAGAACCTTCCCATGTCATTGTGGATCTTTACAATTCCGCTAGCGGTTCTGTTGCCAGCGCAAAGATCAAGGCCGACAGAGGGCAGCCCTGTCTTGTCCCTTTCCCTAGTTCAAAGGAGGCTGATACACATCCGTTTACTCTCGTCCCTGCCTCTGGGGCGTTGTAAAGGAGTCTGGTCGAATTCGCTGTACAGAGCTACAGTGGGCCGGATAGCCAGGAAGGTCGGACCCTGCTTGGGTTTTATGGAGCGTCCCTTTTATTCGTTGTTTCGCTCTGCTGCTGGTTTCTTCCCTGGGTAGTGCAGGACCCTCCAGTCTTCCTACTTCTTGTCAGTCTGACAGTCGCTTCAGGAACCGTGAGCCTGCATGAACTGCCAGGAACGTTCGCCTCAGCTAAAGCTGCTTCTCTGTTTTAAGGTACTGTGCAAATCCAGTTGTCCGTTTCAGTCAGCCGCAGTGAAAGTGTTTGAAATCTTTCCCCAATCCGAGGGCTTGTCCTTCTCTTCTCTTTGAGCTAACTTTTCTACCAACCAACCTCGTCCGGAATCTGTGCCACAAACTTTACTGCGAACTACCCTGAACAGTGTGATCTTGAGCAAAAGACTTTTGACGCATTGACTTTGGCCCTAAGCCTTTTCTACCTGATTCTATCACTGTAGTTCCTCTTTCTCAATTGCCCTGAGTACTTATCTGGTGGTGTGGTTCAATTTCTATTAACTTTGTCTTTCCCTCCCTTTTAAATTGCTGGAGTGCCATTTGGCTCCCACTTCATTTTGTGAGCTTAACTTGTCTGGAACTTATTGGGAGTGGTGTTGTGTATTAAGATTGTGATTTTTAAACTGCTTTATGATAGTGAAATGTTATGTAAATAAATGTATATTCTTTTACTTGGAAAACGTGAGTCAGTGTTTGAGTCATATTAATTGCTGTCTTTTGTGTAACTATTTGATACTGCTCACTTGCTCTTGAGGTAAGTCTGGCTGCTCAGCCATCGCCACCACTTTACTGTGTAGTACATGCTTGTACCAAAGGTGAATTTGTACTGTCACTTGTAGTCTTAATTGTTTGTGGTGTTCCCAAAGGGTACTGCATATAATTCTGCCTAACACTTATCCCATCCATCTTTTGCTCCATGGAGGCGCGGGACTCTGCTAAGGCTGCCATGACGTCCTTTAGGGAAAGTGTAGTCTCTGAGCCGGGGGCGTTGTTGATTGGTTCTGGCTCATCCTGGTTCTGCGTGGTCAATGTGGTATATTGATCCATTTTGGCCTGTATGGCGTACTTTTTCGCCTTGTCTTTGCCCATGGAAGCACCGTGTTCGTATCGGGTATAACCAGTCCCTGATCGAAAGGGCCTCTTCTCTGTTTATTGCATGTTTCCTGTTTGGCAGCGTTAGTTTAGGGGCAGTTTGATCAATCCCTCCTATCCAAGCCCGTCGTGTGCAGGCTCCTTGCCTGCGTATCAATGTGCTGGCTGTGGAGATCGATGGCGTGGTCTTCAGTGTGCCAGTATGCAGTCTGTGGCTCCTCTTTCCTCTATATCTATTTTGCCTGTCTACCAGGTGCAGATCATTCACTTGGGTGTGCAAATGTTTTTGGCGATTCTGTTGCTTATGTAGAGTTTGGTATGGTTTCACAGTGCCTTCGTTTGGGTAATATAGGTCACTGGGCTGCACACCGCCAGTCGGCCGTACAATCCAGTTTGTTTCACCAGGCCTAGCCTTCTGTGTTGTTGTCCTGCACAGCCGGGATTAAGGCATGGGGTTTCAAGTGTCCCTCGCAGACATGTTGCTGGCCATTTCAAAGAAACTTATTAACTTTCAGCACCACTGGTTGATACAGGCCCCCGTGTTTCACAGAGTAAATGCACCAAAGCCCCTTGCCGTGGCGGTATGAGGGGCAGTTACCACTGGTATAAGTGCGCTGGCAGCCACACCAGAGCCACTCTGGTTCAGACACCACCTGCAGCATCACACAGTGCTCAAACCCTCTGCTGCGTATGTTCACCAGTCCCAGGGCCACTTCCCCACCTCTCCGGTGTTCCTTCTCTCCACCCAAGGGTACTACCGGTGCATCACAGTAGCCGACCCAGGCAGGGCGGTAAGAATCATCTAGAGATCAGCGCATCGAGTGGCCAAACGGTGCGCGCCTCTCATGCAGTGCAGCGGTGTTTCCCAGCAAGCAGCCCTCCACCCTGGCAGGCGATCCCAGTGGCTCGGGTGAGAGTATCTTTCCCTGAGTGCAGGCTTCAGAGTTCAACAAGTCACTGGGTAGGACGTCCCCTACACTTTCAGGTCTCTTACCGCAAGGTGGGTTGGTCGTTCCTCAATCTCCTCAGGCGTGTCCGCAGTGGCGTTCGTGGACCTTCTTCCGGGCCGTCCGCTCACATCTGATACCCTCCCAGCTCCACGCAGGTGCGGCTCCTGAACCTCTCAGCGCCCTCTCAGCTGCGTCGAAGCAGTTTCGTGGCAGCACCAGCTTTGCTGTCCTCCGGGGCCGACTCCACTCTCCCTCGCACTAGCATGGTATAGTGCAGATGCCGCTGTGTCTTCTGCCGCACACGGGTTCTCGACTCGTCGGGTCGCGGTCACAGGCCCTCTCCTGTGGCCATTTTGGTTACAGGTCGCCGCAGCTCCGTCTGTTTGTAAACCGCTGGGGTTTGAGCCAACAAGCACCTACAGCGTTTCCCTCGCTCACGCTGGCCAGCCCTTCAGATGTTCCAGTTTCCGTTGTTATGTTTTGGCACGGAATCTGAAAGGAAAACGGGCTGTATTATCAGGATGTATTGTGGCGGACACGGGAGCCGAGGGGACTCATGTCCTCATCGCTTCACTGCTTGCAACCCCCCTCAACCCCTGAACCTTCTCCCACCCCAGTGACCGTGTTGAAGGACCAGATGGTTCTTATTTCGGGTCTTCACCCAAGGGTCTCCGCCCTTGTACCAGCGAAATGGCGAGTGACGAGAGTCTTGGACGAGGCCGGGCCGAGCAACACGTCGCAGACACGTGGCAGGCAGCTCGACAAAATGGCTGCCGCGCCAGACAGAGGCACCTGTCTGACATTCCAGGAATTCGGCAAAGAACGTGTGTCAAGGTGGGACTAGCCTCAACCAGGTACGTGTTCTACAGCGTTCCCCTCTTTTGCGCAGGGCAGCTTTTCTTGGAGTCCATATGAGCAGAGTACGCAGCGGCTCCAGCAGCTCCCCGCTACCCTGTCAGCACCCCCTGCCACCTCCTCGGCCAGTGAAGAGGGTTTCTTCTAGAGGTTCCTCGGCCTCATGAAGTCACCTCGGATGGGGGTTATCCTCAAAGACTCCATCAGGGAAGTCCTTCCCGCAATGCTAGCAGCACCACAAACTACGGCGCCCCAGGCCACGGCGCAGCTGCCTCCTCTGGTTCCCCAGGCAGCTCCGAAACCAGCCTGCACTGCCTCCGGCTGCGGTCCCTGTACCCCAGCCTCCGGCGCTAACTACTCCACCTCCACAGGATCCCCCTGATCCACAGGATACGAATGAGGAGGAGGATCTGGACACGCCATCTTCAGCCAGGGCCTCCCACGAATGTCTTGCGGGGCTGGCGGAGTATCTGTGCCTACCCCAAACCAAGGTCGAGCAACCGGCAGAGGGGGTTCTGGCAGAAGTCCTGACGCGACAGCAATCTGCCAAAACAGGGATTCCACTGCAAACCGATGTAGTCTCCCTGGCCAAGATGGGCTGGCTCAAACCCCACTCTGCACAGCCGGTCAATCAACTCGTGGATGCCAAGTACAGGCAGGTGGAGGGGGATGCACTCTCGCTCGGCCCATCCTCAGCCTCCTCCTCTGTGGCACTGCTAGGCAAGTAGGAGAAAATCTTGGGAGACGTATGGCAAGAAGCTCTATTCGTACGCCTCCTTGCATCTTTGTCAGGCCAATTCTGATGCCATGCTGGCTCCCGCCAACCAAAGATTATGGCGGGAAATTTCAGACTTCCTCCCGGAACTCCCCACTCAGAACCAATCAGGCTTTAAGGCAGGGCTAGCAGAGGCAAAGCTGGTGGTGCATGACCTCATGGAATTCACAGCGGCCCATATTGACAACTCTGGCCGTGCCATCTGTATCGCCACGGACATGAGAAGAACAGCTTGGTTCCAGGCAACTAAATTCTACCCGGACGTCCAGGAACGCATTTTGGATCTATCATTCGAGGGTGGTGGGGGGTTCGCCTTTTCCACTCCCTCATGGACGAAGAGCTGGACAAAAAGAAAAATGGCTCGCAAACGGCCAAGTCTTTATCCATCCTGACAAAGACCACGCCCAAATCGTACACTCAATCTCAGCAGCGCTCCAGCAGGGATCGTACATACAGAGGGTTCCGCAGCTTCCAGGAACAGAGATCCAGGCAGCTGGACTGCTCACCGTCTCGGAACCGGCGCAAGCAAAAAAAGGGGGGGAAGCGGGTAAGGTCTTTTTCTAGTCCCCTCCTCCGCGACAGCCTCTGAGGGAAAGAAGGCATGACACGCCCCTTGGGAACCACGTGTCTCTGGTGGGGGGCAGGCTTGCTCTCCATATACATTTCTGGCGCCAGAATTTCGCGGACCCCTGGATCCTTTCCCTAGTATCCACGGGGTTACCTTCTCCCCTCCACAAGTTGTGACAGCAACTCTTATGGTGGCGATCCGGTCCCTCATGGAGAGCCAGGCAGTGGAGGAAGTCCCAGCCTCCCAGCAAGGCTTTGGCTTTTACTCCAGGATTTTCGCCCTTCAGAAGAACAACCAGGCGGGCATGAGAGTTATGCTGGACCTTTCCACCCTCAACCTCTCCTTACCCCTGCAAAAAATCAAGATGGTTACGCCAGCTTTTATAGCAGAGACATTAAACAAGGGAGACTGGATGTGCTCCCTGGACCTGAAGGACGCGTACCTAGACGTCCCGATTTGGCAACCCCATCGTTCTTTCCTATGGTTCAGGATCATGGGCTACCATTTTCAATACAATGTCCTTCCTTTTGGCCTCAACTCGGGCCCCCAGGGTCTTCACCAGGCTCATAAATGCAGTGGTGGCCCTCCTCAGAATGCAGGCCCTCCACAGAACGCAGGCCCTCCACATCTACCCATACCTCGACGACTGGCTTCTCAGGGCTACATCTCCGGAAGCGGTTCACCACTCTTCCCATGCCCTTATGAACACACTGCACAATCTGGGCTTCTCGCTCAATCTCAAGAAGTTGCAGCTGCAGCCCATGCAGACTGACATCCTGGGCCTTATCTGGGACACATGCTCTGAGAAGGTATTTCCTTCAGAGGACAAAATCTCGGCAATCAAGAGGGCCACCACCCACTTCCTCAGCAGAGACGTGACCTCGGCATGGTGGTAGCAACATCTCCTGGGTCTATTGACAAGCGGTCCTATTAGCCGTCACGCACACAAGACCAAGGATGAGGAGGATTCAGCTGCACGAACCAGGAGCGGGGCTCTCAATCCCAGGTGATCAACGTTCCGCCATCTCTCCACCCGGTCCCAACTTTGTGTTCCAGAGACTGCAACCTACGGATGGGCAAGCCCTTCCGGCCGCCCACTCCGCAGGCCACCGTCACCACGGATTCCTCGCTCGAGGAGCCACCCTGGACGATTTCTCGGTCCACGGCACCTGGACTTCACAGGAGCAGGAATACCACATAAATTGGCAAGAGCTGAACACCCTCTGGCTAGGGCTCATGGCATTCCTACCACTTCTCAGGGGCAAGGTTGTCCTCATCCAGACGGACAACTCGACCAGCATGTACTACATCAACAAGCAGGGAGGCACAAGATCCCCTCCTCTGTGCAGACTGGCAATCAGCATGTGAGAGTTGGCCCTGGAAAAAGACCTCTACCTCACGCCTGAACACCTCCCTGGGGAATCCAACTTGGAAGCAGACAGGCTCAGCAGGCTGGGAGCAGACAAAAACAACCACGTTATTCAGGTAATCTTCAACAGGTGGGGGTAACCCCAGGTCGATCTCTTTGCCACCTGGCGCAACGAGAAGTGACCATAGTTTGCATCCTGGCAGGGACAGGGCCCCGACTACATTGGCGACGCATTTCACCTCCAGTGGACCAGCATGAAGGCCTACACCTTTCCGCCCATGCCGCTGATTCGCAGAGTAATTTGCAAAATCAAGGAGTCTCGCCAACTCCTCATCATTCTAATAGCTCCTTGGTGGCCAGCCAGGCCATGGTTTTCGGAGCTGCTCAGTCTCTCGGAGTTGCCCCCAATTTACACCCGACGGGCCCAGCACCTCTTCTGGCACAGCAGGGAGGCAGAGTCCTCCACCCCGCGGCACAGAAACTAGCCCTCACAGCGTGGTACCTGAACCGGTAACGCTGCGGCACCTCACAGGCCAATCTAGAGATCATACAGGGCGCTAGGAGCAAGGCTATCGGGGCCCAGTACAAAAGCAAATGGACCAGTGTCTGCCACTGGGCAGACTCCAAGGAAATCAATCCCCTGGCGTGCACCTTGGACAACATGCTCTCCTTCTCGGCGTACCTCGGCCACTCCGGCGTGCAGGTGGACACCTGCCGTCCATACCTCGCCGAAATCGGAGCTTACAGGAACTTGAAGGAAGGCATCTTCTCCTCCTCCAATCCTATCGTCAAACATCTGACAGGACTTGCAAGGCTCTACCCGCCCGTCAATTGGCCGCACCCTGCGTTTGACCTTAACATAGTCTTGGGCGCCATGGCACCCAAACTGTTGGAGCCAATGGCATCCAGGGACATCAAGCTGGTCACCATCAAGATGGCCTTACTAGTCTGCCTCACCTCGTAGAGTCAGCAAAATCTAGGCGCTGGTCACCTCAAACCCATACACTACCTTTCACAAGGGGGCACACCCAGCATTTCTGCCCAATGTGCTGTCTGCTTTCCACTAGAACGAGGAACTAGTCCTTCCTACGTTTTTTCCCGATCCCAAGGACGAAGCACAGAGTGCTGCAATGCCTGGATGTCGGGCGTGCCCTGAAATTCTACTTGGACAGGACCAAGGGCTTCCGCAAATTGGACGCCCTGTTGGTCAATTTCAGAGGGTCAAGACCAGGCTATCAGGCCTCCAAGGCTTCCATATCCCGCTGGATCATCTCTGCCATCAAAGAAGTGTATGAGGGCCAGCACAAGCCGCTCCCGGCCAACATGCATGCCCACTCAGTCAGGGCCAAGGCAACGGCCATCGCATTCCATCGCATATCACCCCTCTATATGGTTTGGGTATGTAAATTGGGAGTGAAGTTTTGTAGTACATAACCTCTAGAGAGCCACAGGTTCCAGACCCCTGATGATTATGTGAGTGGAAAGAATCTATTAGAAGAATAAATTACTTGCCTCTCAATAGTATTCTTTATGATGCTAGCGAGTGCTGTTGAAAAATGGCAGCGCTGAGGTCATGGGATGTGGCGGCTCTATATACACTCACCCTGGTGTCCTCTGGCGTGGGGTGCACCACTGTGCCGGGAGGAGCTGCTGCTGTGCCTGATGTTGGCAGAAAAATTCCTAAGGCAGCTGGCACTGGAGATAAAATAGCAGAAGAGGAATCGTGGACCTTCCTCCCCAAGATTTCTCATCTATCAAAAAGAACATTACATGAGGTCAGTAAATTGCTTTTTAAGTTAAATAAAAAATATTATACATGAAGGGAGCAATATTTGTCATTTGCCAGAACCAATGTTAGACTTTTGAACTGGTACGCAACCTGTTAAAAATGTCTGTTCTGATAAATGTTAAATCTGTTTCACATTCATTAATACACCAATTACTAACTGATTATTTTGTCCTTTCTAAAGGCTTTTAGAAATTGTGAGTTACAAAATTATTGGTGTCCATCAGGAAGAAGAGCTTTTAGAATGTTTATCGCCTGCAACAAGTAGAACGTTTCGAATAGAGGTAATGTATTTTGTGATTCTGTGCAGTGTAATCTGGATTTTTGTGAGGCACTTCATTATGACCTATATGGTGTTTTAGCTTTTTGGTCAAAATAATGCTACTGCGGGGGTGGCCTAGAGTGGGAGGTCAGGTTGTTCTGGCCATAGATCTGCATGATGCTGTTGGTTCTGATATGTCCCCAGAGCTGAAATTCTTTCCTGCACCAGTACGTGGTAGGCTTCAAAGTTCTTTTCATAAGACCATAGCAAAAGTGGTGAAGAGACTGGGGTTGTCCACCTCCCACTAGGCCAAAGGACCACTACAACCATAGTTCTGTCGTCTGGCTCACCCTCCTTCCTAACTGGTTGGGCTGGAAAAGCTGACTGCAAACGATAGCTGTCACTTTGAGTTTTGGAAGGGGTAGGGCCTGCATCACGCATGCGTCCCTCATGCTGATCCCACACCTTACCCCTACGTTGCCAACGTTCCACACCAAGTACCTGTATTTCCGCCTACTGGGTGGTTCGGAATTTTTGCTGTGCTGTCTCTCCCTTTTGGGGGCGTTTTTTTTTTTTTTTTTTCTGCCGTCATCCCTTTTTTCTTAGTGATTTTGTTTTTTTCATTTTTTTCAGTTGGTGGTGCCTCCCTCTACGCATGCCATATGTGACAGGTTTCAAGCAGTGCATCTGTTGCCGGAAGCATTTTTCTGCGGCCGATCCTCATCATGCCTGCGTCCGCTGTTTGGGTATACATCACCCAGTGAATACCTTTTGTCTTTTGCTGTGGGATTCACCAAGAACTCTGCAGACTCGTCTTCTCTACATGTCACAGCTGGGACCGGTTCCGAAGACTTAGTTTGGAACAGGAGGGAGGCTGACATCGATAAGAGGGTGACTGTACCTTCAGTTGAGGTACTTGTTTCGGCACCAGCGGTCAGTACCCAAGGGGAAGACTGCCTCCTCAGTTTTGGAGTCTTCACAGGACCGTTCAGGGGTAAACGCCCGGCCTTTTCACGTGACAGTACCTCTGGGTGGGAAAACAGTAGTGGGAAAGTGTTACTGCCTCCAGGTGTGAAAGGGTCTCAGAAGACCTACCCGGTACCAGAAGCACTATACACCAGACAAAATGACGGTACCGTGAAAAACCCTATATTGCCTCAGTAAGCCGAACCGGCAAGGGTACATGCAAAGAGGCCTGCCCCTCCGCAGTTGATTTTGGTCAACTCCGATTCTCCTGTACCGGGCAAAGGCACGACTATTTCCAGCATATAAAACTTATGGTAGTTCAGTACTGAAAGAAAGGAATTTGCCCTCTACTACCACTGTTGAGCTTTCAAGCTCCTCAGTACTGAGGAAATCACATAAGTCCTCTCACAAGAGGCATTAGCACATTCATTCAATATCTAGTCCAATACCAAATTCTCCCCAGAAAAGCACAAACTGAAGAAATCTCCCGTGCCTTCTGTCTCGGGCTTGGTACCGGAACGTCAGAAAGATAATTCTACGCTGATTTCTGACTCGTGAGACTTTGATGTTTCAAATTTGTTTACGGTTCCAATTATTCAGCACTCCTGCTTGAGCCCAATCTCCTCACATTTTGTCTCCATTTTCTCCTCAGTCTGAGGACATTTTTTGTCAACCTACTCTGGTACCAACAGAAGCTGGCCACAGCTGGTTCTAACCAATATCCAGGAGCGTAGACTTGTGGTTTAGAACATATATAATCCTACCCAGCTGCCTAACAGGGCTACCTCTTCAACTTCTATCAGACTAGAAGACCCTCACCCTAGCGAACGACATCACCAATACTGTGCTGTAAACCATGCTTTCTCCGGCATGGGGCATGCTCATGAATATTCCCCGTCCAGCCGGGAATCCTCTGTAAAAGAAAACCGGTTTCACTTACAAACTGTCTTTCTCCTATAAACCAATCCCTGAACTCTGGGTCATACTGTCCCCAGCCAATGACTGCCCTCTCCCTAAGCCTCTCCTCTGGCAGCTGTCTTCAGATTTTTACTGCACGTTCAAGGGTTGTGAGTCCTTGTGGTTTGCTCGGAGAGCTTTTCTACGTTTTTGCGCTTTTTCAATAGTTTCCATTTATGTCAAATAGAGCCTGTGTGCTCATTGGTTCCTTTGGCCGGCAAGCGTCGATCCGTTTGTCAGTGTCTTCCAACGCCCCTCAAGGGCATGAATCGTTGAGAGTTTAATGGAAGATTCCAGAATGCCATAGGGCCTACACCGCACTCCATGTTGGAGGAGAAGGAGGGAGGCATCCTATTTAAGCTCTGCTCCAGCTGCGGATTGAGGAACCTGTTTGTGGAGGACTAACCTCCCAGTGCCTCTGTCTCCAACCGGACCACAGGGATGCGGATTGTGAAATTTGCTTTGGGTTCTCCAAGAGCACCGTTGAGGATCGTCAAAGTAGGTTGGCGTGGTGGCTCAACGCTAAGGCCTCTACCCCGTGTGGCAAGCAGGGGCATGCATCACCCAGAACTGACTGGTCAGAGGAGCGGGTTTCGAAGTTCTTTGAGGGCGCTCCATCCGTGGGGGCCTAAGACAAGGCCAAGCACTGCGAGTCCGTTTCCGTTGGGGTCGCCGTGCAAGCGTGTCCCGTGATGGGCAGGGCGCGTTCATCTTTGCTACCTGCCTCCATGTCCAGTCATAGCTCCAGCTCCTCCTGGAAGAGGAAATCGGCTAACCCAGGGAAGCTGCCGGAGAGGACCAAGGTGCAGGGAAAGGTGTCCAACCTGCCCCCGAAACCCCAGGTGGTCGAGACAAAGTCATCCTCGACGAACGAGCTGGTGGCGGCCTCCCTCTCTAAGGCGAAAGGGGCTGACCCGATCCGGGGGACCCCGTCGGTGCCCAGAGTGGCCCGAGGCAAGAGGCCTCGGCCAAGCAGGTGGAAAAACCTCCGGAGAAGAGGATGCCATCCGTAAGCCAGAGACCAACCCCTCGGGATGCAAAAAGCAGGGGTGGGTGGACGCCTCAACCGTGCTCCAGGGCACAGATATTTCTTCCTCAGATGAGGAGGACCTGGTGTCTGTTCACACGGTCCCCGAGGATGTGGGAAATTACGATGGCGGTGAACTGTTGAGGAGAATTCTCATGAATATGCTAATTCCTCTCTACCTTAGAGACCCCCAGCTCTTTTGCTAAACTTTGGGGCTTTGAACTTATTTTATTCTGTTTGTTTTCTGTGTTTATTTTCTTTGGTTATGGAGTGTTAGATAACTCCATAGGCATCATAGTTTGCGGTGTTTTACACAGCACCCTCAGTGCAGTAACACAAGGATGTCTTTTAGACTTCCACAAGGTTTAAATACCTTCTCGGGGACAAACTACTGTTAACCAGAGAATGTAAGGTTAAATTGACTTTACTAGTCTTTTTAAATTCCTAGACCCAGCACACACTATCTTCCTATAGATTGCTGGAGGTGCTTCGGTGCTTGAGGAACTAAACCAGCTAAAGTTACAGGGTGGTTGTTGAGTGCTCAATGATTGGGTTCTAAACTGTGAATCTATGCTTTTATGCGCAGGAATCTCGCTTGAACAACTGGGCCTTACGCCCAAAATGGCCAAGTTAGCATGGAACAGGTACATCTGATCAAGCGTGAGATCCACGATTATGGACGCTAAATGTTTTGGACCATTTTGTATGGTCGTGTAAGTTTTAATGTGCTTGCTCCCTACCTGGAAAAAAACATCCGTGGAGGAGCTTCAGGGCTCAATTATTAAGAATCAGGTTGAACCTGGTACTAACCAATGAAACAGTGGATAGCCATCTCAATATTCCGTGCGATCAAAGACTATGCCGCCACTGTAAGACTGAGGTTGAGAATTTGAAGCACTTATGTGTTGCATGTCCTAATTTGATACGTTTTAGGACTCAGGCGCTTGCTGGGAGAAGGTTTACAAGAATTTTAAACTGTAATGAATTGAATTTGTGCATTCATGTTTTAGAATTTTTAAAGAACGCAGCAATACTTTATTTTTTAGTCTTAGTTTCACGGGTTAAGATTTTTTTATCTAACTGATTGATGAATTGGGAATTTGGCATTGAAGTGCATGATTTTTATGACTTGATTATGAATGCTGGTTTATGGATATTTTCTATGTAAAGTGTTAAAAGTACATTTGTACTGTGGAACACAATACATAAATAAATAATGGAGTGCTGGAGGGGTTACCTAGTATACCCTATGTCTAGAAACTCATGTAGCAGTCAAATGCTAGCCTTTCCTATCGGAATGGCTGGCAGTGGTTTTACAACTAACTACCATGATTTTTCCCGACAGCGAACACTGGTAGCTAAAAATTGCGGGAGTCATGTTTTTCAAGATGGCGCCGTAAGCCCCTTTGTTTAAACTGTTCCCAGTCTTCTTTTTTCACCATTTAATTTTGGAAAGGTCCTGCTATTGTATGTCTCTGTGCGCTAAACCAGGTTGTGTCCTTGTTTCCATGCCTTTGGCGGGCTTCAGGACTGAAGACAGCCTCTGGCGTCTGAGTGTCTGGGGTGGGCAGGAAGTGAGGGAGGTGCCGAAACTGCCTGTGCTTAGTCGCCTAGGAGACCCAAATGCACTCTGGCGTGATTGGCTGGCTGACTGTCCGGCAAGGACAGCTACCATGCTGGGTGAGTGGCAGCTAGGCTGGAATGAATGGGAGAAAACTGTTTAAAAGGCGAGTCTATTGGACTGGAAAGCAGAGTCGACCACTGGAACGAAAGAACCGAAGAAGAGGTGGAAGAGGACGGCTGCTGAAACTCCAGAACCGTTGGTTTGCCCGGTGAAGCCCTGCTGCAGGTCCAAATTGCCACGCTCCCCTCGACGGAGAAGCCCCTGCAAGGACGACGACTTCCTTTGAGTCGGTGGGACCAATCAACTCGTAAGCCACCTGGATACCATTCTCAAAGCTGGTTAACCAGGGGGAGAAGGTCACCAGCTTGTGTGTGTGCTTGAAGAACGGGCTACATTTTGCCAGCGTTTTCCAACGATCCTGTGCAGTGCAGGAGTCCCCCGATGTCTTCCCTCTTGTCCCCACGACTGAGGCTCAGGAAAGGTGAGATCTGCAGGAAATGCCAGGAACCAACGTCTTCAGCTGCATCTTTTGCTTCATAGTAAGGTACTGTGGCAACCCGATTGAGAGAACGCTTCTCTCGCAGTGAAAGTTCATGGAACTTTCCCAATTTATAGGCCTAATCCGCTTGTGACGCAACATATGATTCTTTTTCGTACAAACTACTTTTGAGAACTTTGGCAAAGACTTTACCGTTTACTGCAAGAACTGCTCTTTCCTATCCCAAGAAATTAGTCAATTGACTTTGGTCTAAGCCTATTAAACTGAATAGAGTCCTCTAGTGAACTATAACTATTTGCACTGCCTAAGAAAGTATTTGTGTTCTATTCTGCTAACATGTGCCTTTTTACTCCATTGAAAGTAACTGAGATGCTCTTTTGCTAATATTTCAGGGTAGCTTAATTTGTTCAGGAACTTATTGGTTTACTATTGAAGTGTGTTAGTTTATAATATTAAGTTGTCTTCTTCTGGTGAATGTTTTCTAAATGATATAATTGTATAAGTGTTTCACCAAGAAATCTTGAGTGTAAGTGTCTACTTGAACCACTGTGATTGTAATACCTCTGTGTAACTTCTTGTGCTGCTCACATTCCCTCTTGCGATAAGCCTGGCTGCTCAGCTTGTTACCACAAAACTTTGTAGTACAGACTTGTATCAAAGGTTGATTTTGCTTACACCTGTAGTCCTAATTGTATGTGGTGGTCCCAGAGGGTACTGCATGCAATTCTGCCTGACAGGGACGTCGATGTGGGCGCTGGTCCCAGTAAGCCGAACCGCCCTCCCAATTCCCCCCACACACCCTTTCAACTCTCCACATCCATGTGTCAGAGATCCAGAAGAGGATGCAGACGGCACCTGGCTCTCCCCCGGCGAACAGAAAGCAGCACCCTACATCGCCTCATCAACTGCCGCACATACCCCCCCACACCCCTTTGGGACGGACACATTGACTACAAGGGCTTCGCCCCGGACGATTTCACGCCATGGTCGCCTGTGCGTTGGAGCTCTTCCAGCTGCCGACAGAAGAGAAGGAAGGTTTCCTTTACCAACGACGTGATGCCAAAAGGAATGGGATAGGCTGGAGAAGTAGTACTTGTTGCCGTAGTACACACCTAAGTGCCTACGGTCTCAGCCCTCCCCGTACTCTGTGGTCTCGTCAGCAGCAAAGAAGTCGTCTTCTAATCCCTCTTCAGCCTCCATTCCCCTGGACAGCGAGGGGAAGAAATTGGACGCCACGGGTAGCAAAGTGATCTTCTTGGCTGTGACAATCAAGGCAGCTAATGCGCTTGCAATCCTTGCCAGATACAACAGGGAGCTGTGGTATAAGATGACCCTGCTGCTGGAATTTCTGCCTGACAAGCGGGTCGAGGCAATTGAGGTCCTCCAGGAGGGCGAGGTGGCATCGGACCATGCCATCAATGTGGCCCTGAAGATCACGGACACCGGGTTCTGACAGATGGTGAAGGGTGTCTGCCTCCGTCATCGTGGCTGGTTGAAGGCCACCAACTTCTGTCAAGAGGTCCAGACGAGGGTGCTGGACATGCCCTTTGACGGGGACAACCTCTTTGGGAAAGCCGTTGATGAATCGTTGCAGCCCATAAAGACTGGGGTGGTCCGTGCACTGGGCACTCTTCAGCAGCATCGTCCATCCTTTCCTGCCTCCAGCTTAAAATCAGGCAGAAGAGGCTCGGCTGAGGGTCTTCCTCATACTGACAACCCTCCCGCTCCACGACCCAAGAAGCCTACAGGGGCTGCTCCAAGGCTTTCGGCAGAGGTGGCCGACCTAGTCGTCACTGCCATGGCGGCACGCAAACCCCGAATCTGGATTGAACCAGCCAGGACTTTGGGGCCCCAACCATGCACCCCTGTGGGAGGCTGACTGGCGGGCTTTGTCGGCAAGTGGGAAAAGAGCTCCACCGACCGATGGGTGCTGGACTTTCTCGCCCATATGGACACTCTAGAGTTCTGCTCCAGAGTGTACCCCAGACACTTTTTGGTAAAGAAGACAACCGGAGTCTGGAGGCCCATTCTAGACCTGCAGCGCCTCAACAAATACCTCCAGTCCCAGAAATTCAGGATGGTCACGTTGCAGCACGTGCTCGGCCAACTGGAGGAAGGAGACTGCCGCCGTGGCTGGATCTGGAGGATACATACTTTGGCTTCCCCGTTCACAAGAAGAAACGGAAGTTCCTGCGCTTTGTGGTACAGGGACGGCACTACCAGATCAAGGCCCCTCCCTTTTGGACTGAGGTCGGCGCCCAGGGTGTGTGTTGACGAAGTGCCTGGCGCCAGTGGCGCTCCAGCTGCCTCTACAAGGGATACATGTATACCCCTACAACTGGCTCATCTGTGCCAAATCCAGGGTAGTAGCCGTCGAGCACACTGTCATGATCTCTGCTTCCAAAAGATCAGGACTTGCCCGACTCCCTTGGAAGCAGACCCATAACCCCGGTTCCGAGTGCCAGCCAGTCCCAATTGGGACCTTTTGGACCCTGTCCTGGCGCCAGTGGCACCAGGCTCATAAAGATGCCCAGTCCCAGCGCTGGAAGCGCCGGGCTCATAATGCTTGGGTGGACTTACCTGCAGCAGACCATGCTGCTTACTTACCTGCCAGTTGAACCCCTGATCCTCTTCTGTTTGGGACTACTTTTCCTGTTGGGTGGGGCAGGAGCCACTCCCTAGGTTCAGAACACTGGAACTCTTCTGGAAAGCAGGAACTCTTTTCTTACCTAGGCGTGGCTGTGGAAGGAGACACCTAAGCACTACAGGAGGCTATTTAAACCACACCCGATGGATGAATCTTGCTTTGCGTTATTATGCATTCTCTGCAGCAGAACGCTCATCGTGTCTTCTGCTTCTGATCCTGGGCCTAAGGGAACAAAGGCTTACCATCCTGGAATCCAGTCTTCAGCAGCACCTGTAAAGACAAAGAAAGAACAGGTTAGCACTACGGTCTTCAGTGGCAGCGCATCTCTTACCTGGTCCATCGGCTGTCACCAACGCCTCGCGCTGCATTCTGGCATCTGAAAGACAAAGGCTTACCTACTCTTCGCATGCTCCGGAGGTCTTCGCACTGCATCCCGCATCTGAAAGACAAAAGAAGGTGCGTTTAAAGACATTGGGCAACTTTATTACTCACGTGCCATTACTCCTTCCCACGCCGAATCCAGTGGGTATTCCAGCACCCTTCAGCTTCTCTAAAGCTCCGAACTTGTACCTGCAAGATAAAAGGGACAGTTAGTGCGCATCGTGAAGCAGGCTACAAGCGCTTACTTACGTGCTTCCAGGCGCTTCTATTCCTCACGCGGGTTCGATCCTCAACTCTCATCAGCCCGCCATCCGCCATCGCCGGAACCCTGCAAAACAAGAGATATCATTACAAAAGACTTTTAAGACATTTGAAGTGCCCAGAACTTACCGTTCGTGCAGTTAACAACTGACAGCAGTCCTCTGAGGTCAAGAGGCCTGCACCCTTATCCAGTGAAGAAACTGGTTACGGCACCCTGCCCCGAGGCAGATGGAGAGATCGGCGTTCACTTACCTAAGGTGAGGGCGTTAACCTTTGGGGTTCTACAGGAAACGAGATGGGGAAGAGGAGAGAGGCACCCAATAACCCCAGTTCATTAATCCCATATTTTCTATCTGCAGACATCTTACTCTTCGAGTCAGACATACAGTGCACAGAGGTCCAGCCCAAAGAGCCAACCGTGTGTTACACATCACCTTTGAAGATACGGCATTCACCCAGTCAAGACCGGCGCCTCTGCGGGAATCAGGTGAGCGTTACACAGAGGGATGCCGACGGATCTGGGGTTCTCCGTCAACTATCAAAAATCCTGCTTGATACCATCACAGAACGTGCTATTCCTGGGGGCCATGATCAACACAGTCTCCTGCCTGGCAGCCCACTGGGAGGAGAGGATGGCGGCCATGCTGGGCAAACTCCTTTTCCTAGGAGTGATGGAGTTGGTTGCTCAAGAGGAAGTAGGTCTGGGATTTTACTCTCATTACTTCCTTCCCAAAGAAATTAGGCGGGATCTGTCAATTTTGGACTTTTCAGACCTCAACCAATTTCTTTCAATCGAAACCTTCTACATGATAACCATTCCTCAGATTCTGGCTTCTCTTAATTCAAACGATTGGATGGCATCTGTAGGTCTACAGGATGCTTATTTTCACATCCCCCTCTATAAACATCCCCGTCAGTTCCTGAGATTCACAATAGAAAGGTCTCATTAACAGTTCACATGTCATATCTTCGGACAGAATTTTGCTCCCAGGTTTTTTATAAAATGTCAGTGGCAGCCTACCGTCGGTTAAGGACAGTCCATCTATACCCCAACCAAGACGACTGGCTTCTCAAGGCCCCGTCTCCAGTGGAATTGCTTCAGAAAATGCAATTCATTTGCCATACTCTTTTAAAACTGGGGTTTTCCATAAATGTGACAAAATCCCAGCTCAATCCCTCGCAAAGGATCCAATTCCTAGGAGCAGTTACAAATACTACTCTGCTCAGAGCCTTTCCACCCCTGGAAAAGGGTGGAAGCTATTCAACAAACCATCGTCCAGTTCAATACCCACCAGATGGTTGCAAAGGCTCTTGGGCCCTATGGCCTCTAGCATAAACCTAGTTCCCTTTGGAAGGCTCCTAATGAGAATGGTCCAGTGCCATC
Organism: Ambystoma mexicanum; assembly: GCF_040938575.1. Classification (NCBI taxonomy): domain Eukaryota; kingdom Metazoa; phylum Chordata; class Amphibia; order Caudata; family Ambystomatidae; genus Ambystoma; species Ambystoma mexicanum. The sequence goes on along the minus strand of NC_090924.1, from coordinate 673,870,184 downwards.
TTGCTAGCAACTGGAACCAGCTCTTGGATTCCCAGGAAATGAAAATCCAAATTCCAGAGTTAGGTACTGAACTTGTTTTGGAACTCCTCAGAGAACCTGTTAATAGGTTTTCCTTTTCAACCTTCTCCTCACCAAATAGTCATAACAGACTCTTCAGAGTTCGGTTGGGGAGCCCATTGTCTAAGTCTAATAATGTCCTGGAACTAAGAGCCATATTTTTCGCTCTGAAATCATTTCTTCGAATGGATTGTGTCCTCCCACGTATTCCTCATCTTATGATAACTCGTTGTCTCCAGCTTCGCTGCTTCGGAAAAAATGTTCTCTCGACAGAGGGCGCTGTGCTCGAGATTGTGGCGTCGATTGTCCCTCGATGGACTCCGTACTCTGTCGACGTCACCGATGGTATAAATAGCTTGAGCCACGCCCATTGCTTCAGTTCGGTTTTTCCGGCGCGCTTCAGATTTTCTGTGAAGAAAATGTCATCTTCGACTCCTTCGACATCCAAGACTAGGTTCAAGAAGTGTGTGGATTGTGGATCAAAAATGTCGATCACGGATCCCCACCGGGTTTGTCTCTGGTGTCTCGGTTCCAGTCACCGGACCGACGACTGCGGTTCCTGCCAATCCATGACCGAGAAAGCTCTTTGTGAGAGGAGAGGTAAACTGTCGTTGTGGAGGGAAGCCTCCAAGAAGGCTACGTCTAAAAAACATAAAGCGACTGATTCGAAGGAATCTGACTGCCATAGGTGCTCCAAGAGATTTCAATCTAGGAGTGGATCGAGACACTCTTAGTCATTGTCTAAAAAAATGAAGAGGAGACATGGATCTCAATCATCATCATCATCTTCTTCAGAGTCGACCGAAGAAATTCGATGTCCGACAAAATCGGATTCTCCCAGTAAATGGGAAGAATTCCGTAAAAAGATGATGGCGGTTTTCGAGAACGCGGCCCGACCCCCTCGAAAAAGCCATACCCATAAGGTCGCTCCATTGGACGACAAAGGGAAGTCCAAGACTACAATGGTAAAAACCAGTAGTGTCGAGGATACTAAAAAAACTCGAGTCGACGCCAAGCCGTCGAAGAATCTTCGAGAGTCGAGCACTTCTCCGGTGCCATACAAAAAACACAAGTCGAAGGCTTCGACCACTTCATCGACGGCGTCGACCGTTTCGGCACCAAAAACATCCTCGACGCCCGTGTCGAAGTAATCTTCGAAGTCATCGAAGACTGCTTCGACAACTTCGAAGGATTTATCAATCCCTTCGACGCGTATGGTAGAAGAAGAAAGGAGATTCACTCCTTTGCCCAGGTCAGACTTTTTTAAGTCCATGTCCTCAATTTATGAGGAATCTGGCTCAGAAGAAGACAGTTACTCCTTTTGGAGTTTCTTATGGCACAAAGCAAGTTCCTGAGGAACTTATTGACCAGGAATCTAGAATGAGAGACCTGAATGATACTCTACATTCTGTCAGGGGAATTGACACCTCCCCAGAATTAGAGTTTGCCAGACCTGATCCTGCAGAGCATGCAGATGCTGGGTACAGGGGTCTTATGACCAGAGTAATAGAATATATGGGTTGGGGTAACACTTCACCTGTTTTTGAACAGGGTGACATGACGGATAGAATTGTCAGAGGGCCTCAAAAAGATCCAGTTCTCCCCTTTCACAGGGCTCTTCGGAGGACGGTGGAGAAAAACTGGGATAGACCTGAGAGTATTGCTGCTGCAGATAGCACTTTTCCAAAAAGATATAGGCCGGCTGGAACGGATCCTGAATACTTAAATAAGCATCCGACTCCAGAAAGTCTAGTCATTCAGGCAGCATCTACATCAAGACAGACTGCATATCCCACTATTCCTCCAGATAGAGGGGATAAGAAAGTTGACACATGGGCACGTAAAGTTTTCACGTCAGGCAGTATGGCCCTTAAATCGACAAATGTCACCTGTACCCTGGCCAGATTTACCCATACCCTGTGGGACGGTATTTCGGCTGCGGCTGATCATATTCTGGCAGGCGAGGAAAGGGAAGGCTTCCTGAATGACGGGAAGGAGGCAATGGGGGAAATGTCTCCAGTCTGGACTGGATACTGCTGATAGTATCAGTAGGTCCATGGCTGCAAGCGTTGTGCTACGCAGATTTGCGTGGTTGAGGAAGTCGGGGTTTGCACCAGATGTGCAAGCCAGACTCCTTAACATGCCCTCTGATGGCTCGAGGCTGTTTGGCAGCAAGGCTGATGAAAGCCTGGAAAAACTTCAGACCTCGAAAGCGGCAGCTAAATCGCTTAGCGCCTCTATGCGCCAGCCTCTAAAACCCTATTCAGGCTCATCTTCCTGGAGGGGTTGTTCTTTTCGATACTACTCCTCTTTTGATAGAGGAAGAGGTCAGGCTTCTCAAAGGGGCAAAAGAAACTTCCCTCGTGGAGCACGAGGAAGAGGTGCAAATCGGCCTCAGGAGCGGCATCTGTACCCTCAGCCACTCCTGCAGCCGCCTCCAAATCCCTCTGAGACCTTGTTGCATAAAACAGCAGTGGGAGGCAGGATCTCTCAGCATCTGAAGGAATGACTGGGCATTACCTCAGATGCTTGGGCACTGGAAACAGTAGCCCAAGGTTACTGTCTCCCTTTCCTAAAAAGGCCTCAATCATCCACCGGGAGCCAACTCCGTCAAAATTCCAGATCCGCTCCTGTTGCAGGAAATTTTAACCCTGCTAGAGAAAGGTCCCATAGAAGTGGTACCTAAAGCGGAGAGGAACAGGGGTTGGTACTCCCCATATTTTCTCATTCCAAAAAAGGACGTAGGACTGAGACCCATCTTGGACTGGAGAAACTTGAACAAGTTCGTCAGGAAGGACAAGTTTAAAGATGGTGACTCTTTCTCAGATCCTTCAGGCTCTCCAACTCCAAGATTGGTTGGTATCATTGGACCTTCAGGATGCTTACTTTCGTGTGCCAATCCGTCCAAAGCACAGAAAGCACCTGAGGTTCGCGATTGGCAATTCTCATTATCAGTTTAGAGTTCTGCCATTCGGGTTGACCTCCGCCCCAAGGGTTTTCACCAAACTGTTGGCGGTTGTGGCAGCGAGTCTCAGGAGAGGAGGTATTCACATATATCCTTACCTGGACGACTGGTTGATCAGAGCAAATTCTCCAGAACAAGCTCAGGAACATCTTTCGATCACCTGCCACTTGCTCCACAAATTGGGCTTCTCCCTCAATTTCAAGAAGTCCCACATGATACCATCCCAGAAGCTCCAGTTTATCGGAGCAGTCTTGGACACTTCCTCAGGAAAAGCCTCGCCTCCCGAAGTGCGAGAGCTCTCCACATCCAGCAGATGGTAACAAAATTCCAGAATGCCCAACGTCTACCGGCCTTCGATTTTCTCAGGTTGCTTGGCCTCATGGCATCCTGCATTTTCCTAGTACCAGAGGCCAGGTTGAGAATGAGATCCCTTCACTGTGCACTCAGAACTCAGTGGTCCCAGTTCTCAGGGAATATGTCCGATCTTCTGCAAGTCCCGAGCGCAGTTGCACAGGATCTTCTATGGTGGGCTTGCAACAATGCAACAATATTCTCAAGGGAGAGTCTTTTTGGCAACCATGGCCGGAGATAACAGTAGTGACGGACGCGTCACTCACAGGGTGGGGAGCACGCACCAAAGATCTGACAATCAGCAGTCGTTGGTCTCCATCGGTGTCCAAACTACACATCAACCTTTTGGAGCTGAGGGCATTGACTAGCGCTGAAGACCTTTCTGCCCTCTGTACAGGGAAAGAATGTCCTGATAATGACGGACAATACAGTGGCAATGTACTACCTCAACAAGAGAGGTGGTGTAGGGTCACTACCACTGTGCAGAGAGGCAATGCAGCTCTGGGTCTGGGCAATGAAAGAAGGAATCTCTCTATTGGCAATTCACTTAGCCGGAGAGAAGAACACCAAAGGCAGACGCTCTGAGCACGCAGAGTACAGTCTCCCAGAAGTGGGAGTTGGCTCAGGAAGTCCTTTTGGAGATCTTCGCCCTTTGGGGAACCCCTCAAGTGGATCTGTTTGCCACCGCGATCAACCGGAAGTGCGATCAGTACTGCTCAAGGGAATTTCCTCAAAGAGTAGCTCTGGGAGACGCATTCGTAGTGGAGTGGAAGTTTCCGCTGCTGTATGCGTTTCCCCCAGTCCCCGTGATTCCTCAAGTAACCAGGAGGTTGAGAAAGTTCAGGAAAACCATGATCCTAATTGCCCCGGATTGGGCCAGGAGGACATGGTACCCGGACCTTCTAGACATGCCCATCTGCCATCCAATACGTCTTCCGCAAAGAGAGGATCTCTTCTCGCAAGAGGAAGGTCGGGTTCTCCATCCAGAGGTCAAGACACTCGTACCTTCACGCATGGTTTCTGAGAGGTTGAGATGCAAGGATTGGGATCTTCCGGAATCTTCCGGATGACGTAATGGAAGTCTTGCTTTCGGCCAGAAGGCCAGCAACAAAATCTTTGTATAGATGTCGCTGGAACAGGTTTAGTAACAAGTGCAAAGATAAGGATGTGGACCCTTTTCAATGTGGCACTCCAGCAGTGCTCTCTTTTCTATTACATCTAGCCAATCTCAGGCTCCAGATATTAACAATCAAAGGATACCTTGCTGCGCTGTCCATTTTCAAGCGCACCTCGGAAGAGGTTTCATATTTCAAAATACCACTAATAATTCAATTCTTATAAGGACATACTAACGTATACCCTCCAATACCTTTCCATGTCCCAACTTGGGACTTAAATTTAGTACGAAAATTCTTGACTTGCATACCTTTTGAGCCTCTGCACTCATGTCCATTGAGGCTTTTAACACTAAAAACTGTCTTCCTTGTGGCCCTATCATCAGCCCGCAGGGTTAGTGAACTTCAGGCTCTCTCATGCAGACCACCATGTACTATTTTATATAAGGATAAGCTAGTCCTTAAAGTTAAACCTTCATTCTTACCAAAGGTAGTTTCGGACTTCCCTTTGTCACAAAAAATAGTACTACCAACTTTTTATCCTCCTCCTCATTTGGGCAAGGAAGAGGAGAGACTGCACAGACTAGATCTCAAGAGGGCTCTTAGTTTTTACATCTCAAGGATGTCTAAATTGCGACAAGATGACCAGTATAACCCACAAATAGTTGGTCATAAACTAAGCTCATCTGTAACAAAACAGACCATATCCCGCTGGATCATCTTAGCCATAATTGAATGCTACAGATTAGCGGGAAAAGACCCACCAGATGGGCTTCGTGCCCATTCTACAAGGGGAATGACTACTTCTGCGGCTCTAAAGAGGGGAGTCCCGGCAGCAGATATTTGTGCAGCTGCAACTTGGAAAACAATGCATACTTTTGTCAAGCATTACTGCTTGGATACTGCCTCCTCCAATGAGAGATTATTTGCCAAGGCAGTTCTGCATTCTGTTCACGATAACTAAAACTAGTACTCCCTCCTCGAAAATTGTCACTGATATGGGAATCTATCATAAAATGAGGAATACGTGGGAGGACACATTCCATTCGAAGAACAAGTTACTTACCAACTGTAACGTTCTTTCGACTGCATGTTCCTCCCACGTATTCCTCATCGACCCTCCCATCTTACCCCAGAGTACAGTTTACGTTTTCTTACACTTTCCTCTCACGAAGAGTGCATCAGTTATGGGGCATGCATGGGTGCTCCTCCTATGTTTCATCGAAAAAAAAAAACTGAAGCAACGGGCGCAGCTCGAGCTATTTATACCATCGGTGACGTTGACAGAGTACGGAGTCCGTCGAGGGACAATCTAGGCCACAACCTCGAGCACAGCGCCCTCTGCCGAGAGATAATTTTTTTTTCCGAAGCAGCGAAGCTGGGGACAACAAGTTATCATAAGATGAGGAATACGAGGGAGGAACATCCAGTCGAAAGAATGTTACAGTTGGTAAGTAACTTGTTCTTCCCTCACTTCAAGGAAAAGTGGTGAAAATTCTTACGGACAATACTACTGCAATGTTTTATATCGACAAGCACTCATTCCCTTGCCCTGTGTCTCCTAGCTATTGGGCCATTCAAAATCAAATTTTCTTGTTGGCCTCCCATCTGGAGGGAAAGAAGAATGTTCTTGCAGACAAACTAAGCCGGTTCGTCTGCCCCGCACGAGGGGGAGCTGAAACCGCTAGCAGAGAACATATTTCAGAAATGGGGCTATCCATCAATAGACCCACCAATGAACACAACTGTGTCCTCAGTTTTCATGAAGGCAAGGTCAGGGTCTTCAATCTCTGGGAGATGCTCTACATCTGGATTGGTCGAATTTAACACTGTGTTCCCACCCCTTCCATTAATTCACAAAATATTACTCCAATTCAAAATGTCACAGAATCTGACAATGATTCGAATAGCCCTGTTCTGGCCTAGCCCGATCTGGTTTCCAGACCGTCTGGAGTTAGTAGGGACTTCCCTATTAAAGCTTCCATCAAGAGATCTTTTGACTAAACGGAAAGGGCGGGTCCTTCACCCCGCCCCTCAATTGCTCAACTTGAAGGCTTTGTCCCTGGAAAAACTAGCCTTTTTCCGCATACATTTGTCAGAGCAAAACATAACCATCATTTCAGCTTCTAGAAAACCTTCTACAAAGAAACATTATCCTAACAAATGGTTACGTTTCTGTCACTGGGCCTTGGACCAAGACCTTAACCCTCTACAGGCCTCTTGATAATGTCATGTCCTTCATGTCTTATCGAGTTTCCACTGGTGTCAAAGTAGCCACCTGCAAAACACTACCTAACAGATATTGGTGCTTACCTAAATAGAGAATACTTGTCTTTTTTTTTCTCTTTCCAACAAAGCCATTGAAGGGCACTTTGAGGGCTTTTTACGTTTACATTTGTGAACCTCCACCTCAGTGGGATCTCAGAGTGGTATTATCAGCCCTAATGCAAAAACCATTTGAGCCAATGGCCTCATGTGAATTAGAATTCCTAACTTGGAAAACATTCTTATTAGCCATTACTTCAGCCAGCAGCATTGGAGAGCTCCAGGCTCTCTCCTTAAAGGAACCATATAAAGTGTTCCATAAGGACAAAGTTGTCCTATGTACGGTACCCACCTTTCTCCCCAAGGTGGTCTCTGACTTTCAATTAAACCAGGATATGTGTCCTGTTTTCCTTCCTAGGCCGCACACTTTTTCAGTAGAAGAAACATTACATAACCTAGATGTTGTCAGAGCTTTAAAATTATTTCTAGAAAGGACCAAACAGTTTAAATGTTAAAGGTATCTATATCGCGCACCGTCCCCTACGGAGTTGGTCCCCGGGCACTCTGGCGGATCTGTAAAACAAGAAGGCGGGTGAAGTTGTTAGTCGGGAGAAGAGGGAGTTGGCGAGTAAGAGGGGTGGTGTGCTGTTGGCGGCCTCAGTTCGGTATACACTGTGCGCTGAGCTTTGGTGTAGGTATTGGACCGGGGCGAGACCTTGTGTGCTGTTGGTGCTGTTTGTGTTTTGTTGTTGATACGGTGTGGTAAAGTGTGTGCAGTTTGCTGTGCGAGAGTTGGTTGTGTGACGGTTTGGGTGAGTTAGATATGCAGAGGATTGAAGGTAGGGTTAGTGGGGTAAGAATCCTGGTTGAGGTTCATCTTGTTCCATATAGTTTGTATTGCTATGGGTGTGATTAGTTGCAAATATCCTTTCTTGACCATCTGACTGTTGTGGGTGTTTGCGCGACACACTCCCTGCTGTATTATATTGAACTTTGTATAATGTGATTGGTGTGTCTATTCTCCTTGGGTATCGGAACTGGGGTTGGGAGGCCCCTACTCCCTTGCTATCTATGTGAAATGTGTCTGCTGGCGCTTGGGTGTGGTACAGGGCCAGGATGCTATTGATGAATAGTCTAAGTGCTTCCGTCTTGGTCTGCCTAGTTATTTGGTCTTTAGTGTCCTCCTCCTCAGGCTCTCATTATGTACTTTAGTATGTCGTATAGTGTCTTCCTTAGATTCTGTTTGTAGTCTATTGCTTGGTGGGAGCCGGGATAGGTTTCTTCATTCGTCATTGTTTTAGCTGTATGTGCGTCTCTGTGGGTGTTCTTCTAGTTACGTATTGAAGAGCCAGGATTTTAGATGTTTCCTGAATAGTAGATGGTTTCCTGTGTTCTGTTTATTCTTTGGTAAGTCGTTCCAAGTTTTCGGTGCCTGGTGCGAGAAAGAGGATCCTCCGAGTTTTCTTTTGATGTAGGGTTTCCATTCCAGGAGGATATCATTGCTTGATCTGAGCCTTCTTGTTGGCTGATGTAGGCGTAATTTATCTCTCAGGAATACTGTGTGTTGGTTGTGTATTGCTCTGTGCGTGTTGCACATTGATTTGAATTGTATTCATTGTTTTATTGGTAGCCAGTGTAATGTTTTTAGCGCCAGTGTGATGTGGTCTCTTTGGGGTAGTTTGAGAAGCAGTCTTGCCGCCGCATTTTGAATGCATTATAGTTTTTTTAGGAGTTGCTCAGGCATACCCAGGTATAGGCTATTGGCGTAATATACTCTGGACATGACGAGAGCGATGATGTTAAGTATTTTGTTGGTGAATGACGCGAACGGTAGGATCCTTTTAGCCACTCGTAGGAGAAAGAAGCATTTCTTGAGTAGAGCGTTTACTTGTTGCTCTAGAGTGAGATTGTTGTCCATCAGGACCCACTGGTTTTTTATAATCGACGATGGTGCTGGGGTTGTACCGAGTTCTCTTGGCTAAGGGATGTACTTGTCATCGTGACAATCATTCTCTGTTTTGCCTGGGTTAATTTTGAGGTGGTTTGCGTTCACCCAGTTGAATGCATCACAAAGGCAGTTCTCTAGTGTTGTGTTTTCTTATTTGGTGTCTTGGATTTTGAATAATGTGTCGTTGGTGTAGTTGTAGCAGGTGAGGCCGTGTCTTTTGATGATTTTGATTAATAGATATAGGTTCATATTGAGTAATGGCGGGGAGAAGGAGGATCCTTGTGGTACTCCGCATGTGGGGTATCTTGGGTTGGACTTGTAAGGTTTTATCCATACGGTTTCCGTTCTATTTGATAGGAAGTATTTGATCCATAGTAGGGCGGTTTCTGTTATTCCCAGTCCTTCTAATCTCGTTATGAGGATGTCGTGGTTGACTGTGTCGAATGCTGCGGATAGCTTTAGAAGTATCAGGGCAGTACTGTTTTCTCAGTCTACGTTTGCTTTTAGGTTGTCCCTTATTGAGAGGAGAACCGATTCCGTTCCTCTCATTGGTCTGAAGCCAACTTGTGCCTGGTCTGTTAAGCAGTGCTCTTCTTTGAATTCTTGGGTTGTTTTGTATATGTACATTTTGAGCAGTTTGGCTTTGTACAGGATGTTGGAGATGGGTCTGTAGTTGGAGAGGTCCTCTACGTTTTCTGCTGTATCTTTGAGTAGCGGCCTGATGTATGCTGATTTGAAGGAGTGTGGCACTTTACCTGTCGAGATCGAAAGGTTGAGGACATTCCTGAGGTATTCCATGGGAGCTCCTTGCTTGAGAATTGATTTGTATATGTCTGGGGGGCAGGGGTCCGCAGAGAACCCGATTTGTTGCTTTGATTTAACAGTTTGAAGGTCTCCACTGATATTTTGGGGAAGCTTCGTAGCTTGTTCAGATGTTCATCGTGAGGATAGGCGGGGTCTGTAGTGTGATTGCGTGATCTGCTTTGAATGATTTGTTGGGTGGTAATTTTGTTTTTGAAGTGGTCTGCTAGGTCATTGCATAGTTTCATTGATGGTATTGGCGTGTTGTTGCAGCCTGGTGAATTTTTTATTTCCTTTGATTTTGAAGAGTTCTTTTTGGGTGTTTTGGGCTATGAAGATTCGGTTGTTTTCGTGTTTCCTCTTTGGTTTTTGTATTTCCTTTTTGTATGAGCGGATATGTTGGAGAAATTTGTTTATTTGCAATGTTGGTTTTGACTATCCATTCTAGTTTGCCATTGTTCTTTTATGTGAAGGAGTGAAGGGTTTTTCTTTGGCGATGTAGTCTATGGTTATGATGATCCAGGTGTGGAGTAAGGCTACTTTTTTTTTTGTCCAGGTTAGCTTCTTACATAATTGTTGCTTGTGGTTTGCTGAGTTCCAGAAGTTGTTAGGTTGGAGTGTTTGACGGTGCTCCAATTTCTTTTCATGGTGACTTGTGGATTGTCTTGCTGCTTGTTTATTGGAGTGGTCATTGTGATTAGGACAGTATAGAGGTTTCCTCTAATCTTGGTATGCTTAGATGCTCTTGGGTTCTGTCTGTCCTTCCTATCGATGGGTCAGGTGCGTTTCCCACAGGTGCACTGTCCAGGGCTTTTGGGAGTGCAAGGCGTTTGGCTGTCGGGTGGTCTAGAACTTAGTTAAGGTAGGAAGCGATGGGTTCTCAGCGGTTTCTAGACACTTTGATAACTAGAGGAAGGTCTAGGTTTTAGAGAACAGAAATACAACACCCAGATCTGAGGCGACTGGACAGCCGGAAGGCCTAGTCTTCAGATAGTGGGTGGTAGTGTGGGACGTCTAGGTTTAAGGCAGGTATGATCAAGATCCTAGAGATTGACGCACTTTGGAATTCAAAGCACTATCACAGTGTAAACCTTTCTGGATGTAAATCAAGTTAGTCTCATTTTCTGTTATCCGGGTAACTGGTTTGCAATGCAGGCTAGCAACTACAGCGCTATAGAGGGATGTAGTGGGCTAGTTGTTACACCACTATCTCGGTGTAAGGGAGGTTAGCAGTTAGTGTTATCACAGTGTGGAGCAGTCTTATCAATTAAAATATCACGGTGCGGGGTAGGCTAGCAATCACCGCACCATCACTGTGTGGACCCCTCCAGATGTGAATCAAGTCAATCTCAACAGATTCCCCAGAGTGCAACACGGGTTAGTAAATACAGGCTAGGCTAGCAATTGTAATACTCCCAAGGTATGGAGCAGGCTAAGAATCACAGTACCATCAACGTGTGGAGCAGGCTGGCAATCGCAATATTATCACAATGTGGACCCTTCTAGATGTGAAGTGAGTTAGTCTCAACTGATTAACTATTGTCTAGTGCAGGCTAGCAGCTACAATATCACTGTGTGGACTCTTCTAGGTATAAATCTAGTTTACCTCAACCAGTTCACTGGTGTGCGACGCAGGCTAGTAATTACAATACTATGTCAGTGTAGAGCGCGCTGGTAGTCACAATGCCATCATAGCGCAGCGCAGGCTGGCAATCACAGTAATATCAGTGTGGGCCTTTCTAGGTGTGGATCAAGTTGATCTCAGCAAGTTCAGTGCAAGACTAGAACGCAGCTAGATTTGAGAGTTCTGTATAGTTAAAGAAAGGCCTATACCTAACCATGCAGTTTGGAGTATAAGACTAGAAACAGCTATTTCGAAGGGATTGTGTGCTCCGACGTATTCCTTATCTTCGATATCTCTTTCCAGCTTTGCTGGCCTCGGAAAAATTTTTCTCTAGAGGGCGCTGCACGTCGACGTCCGCCGAGTCGATGTCCCTCGACAGCCGCCGTATCGACGTCATCCTGCCTATAAAGGCCGTGCGCAGCGTCCGTTGTTCAGTTCCATTTTTCCACGCTTACTCAGTGCCTCGGAATATCGTTGCTCAGTTTTCGTAGAGAATTAATCCAATTTCCTCGAGATATTCGATCCATACTCGATGGCTTCCTCGTCGGAACCGACGACCCGTCGGTCCGGCTTTAAAAAATGCAGAGACTGTGGGAAAAAGATGTTGCTGACTGACCCTCAGAGTTTGTCTGTGGTGTTTGGGAGCTGAACACCATTGTTCGGAGTGCGAGGACTGTATGTCCATGACAGCTAAGGCCCTGAAGGAGCGTAGGGGAAGCTGGAAAAAGGTAAGACTTCTAAAGCTTCTTCTTCCTCGACGAAGTCGAGACATTAGTCTCCTCGTCACCATTCGCGCTCCAGGTCTCGAAGCGGGTCCCATCACTCCTCGAGATCGAAGCACTCGAAGAGGAGACGTCGAAGATCCCCTTCTTCGTCCTCTTCCTCTGTTTCACCTAAGAGAATCCCTTGCCCCACGAAACTTAGTTCCCGGGCTGAATGGGAGGAATTCCGCAAAAATATTATGAGCGTCTTCGAGAAAGCGGCCTCGACCCCCCTGAAGACTGCCGAGAGCGATGCTCTGGTCGAAAGACCCAAAGGTCCAAAACGCTGCGAGTCGCAGTACCCGGCGAAGGAAGCTTCTCGAGCGCGTCGCGGACCCTCGAGTAAAGCTAAGACCTCGAATCCTTCTTCGAAGGTTCCGTCGACGCCGAAGTCGGTGTCTTCGACGCCGTTGTCGAAGGGACCTTCGACACACGGGTCTGTCGACTCAACGCCATCTTTGACACCGGCGTCGACGCCAAGGAAAGTCACGGTTGCGGCGCACCCAGTGGCTATCCCCAGGTCTTCGATGACGATGTCGTCGAGATTGTCGACATCCTCAAGCAGAATCCCAATTCTATTGAGGACCTCGAGGCCTCCGCCTTTGTTTTCGACGCCACGTTCGAAGACGTCGGCGTCGACGACATCGATGTTTTCGAGGCCGATTACAATACGTTTGGCACCCTCTGCCTTGGAGATGGGTTTCACACCCTTTGTGAGTTCAGACCAATTGAGAACTATGTCCTCAATTATGGAAGAGGGAGAACTATCTGACCAAGAAGAGACATTTGAGTTGCAGGGATCTGCAACCCCAGTTCAAGAGGAGTTATCCTCAGAGGAACGCAGATTAAAGGAACTCATGATTCCTTACATGAGGCAAGTGGTTTAGACACTTCCCCTGAAGTGGAGTTCGCTAGGCCAGACCCGGGGGAGCATGCTGAAACCCCCTATAGAGCCTTAATGGCCAGGATCACAGAAATTATGGGGTGGTCAACACCTTCACAGGCTTTCCAACAAGATGACGTCACGGATATTCTTGATAAAGGTCCACAGGAGGATCCTGTAGTGCCTTTTCATAAAGCTCTTCAAAGGAAAATCATGATGAACTGGGGAACCCCAGATGTCGTCCCGGCAGTAAATAAACTGTACTAAATACAGGGTATCTTCTACAGACACGGAGTTTTTGTCCAAACTCCCATCCCCAGAAAGTCTGGTGGTACAGGCAACATCTTCTATTGACATCAAGACTGCTTACCCTACCATCCCACAGGACAGGGACGATTAAAAATATGATGCTATGGCTAAGAAAGTTTTTTCGGCATGTAGCATGGCGTTAAAATCTATTAATGCTACTTGCACCCTTGCTAGATTCAGCCATACACTTTGGGAGTGTGCTTCTACAGCGGCTGACTGCATCCCGGAGAGAGAAGAAAGGGGGGCGTTCCTAAATATCATACAGGACGGTAAAGACGCTATGTGCGAATCCCTCCAGACGGGCATTGATTCGGCTGACAGTATCAGCAGAGCAATGGCGGCAAGTACAACAACCAGGAGATTCTCTTGGTTGAGAAAGTCTGGTTTTGCCCCAGATGTGCAAGCCAGGCTCTTGAACATGCCATTCGATGGCTCTTCTTTGTTTGGGAAAAAGGCGGATGACAGTTTAGAAAAACTGCAAACATCAAAGGCAGCAGCAAAATCCCTAGGCGCTGCAATCTGTCAGAGACCTTTTCGTCCCACAGGATCCTCTGCGAGAGGCAAGTCCTTTCGCTTCTACTCCGCATTCGGAAGAGGTAGAGGACGACCGCTCAGAGGGGACAAAGAAGAACTACCCGAGGTGGACGGGGTAGATATTCAAAAGCCGCAGCAACAGCAGGTGCCTCTTTACCATCGGCATCTGCATCAGCCGCCCCAAAACCACTCTGAGGACTTCCCTCACAAGACACCTGTAGGAGGCAGGTTAACTCAACATCTGACGGAATGGCAGGCTATCACGTCAGATGCTTGGGCATTGGAGACAGTTGCACAAGGTTACTGCCTGCCTCTCCTACGCATACCTCAGAGTCATCCACCGGGGATCAGCTCTCAAAAAGCTCCAGATCCGCTCCTCTTGCAGGAAATTTTAGACCTGCTAGAGAAAGGTGCCATAGAACCGGTACCTGTAGCGGAGAGGAACAGGGGCTGGTACTCCCCTTACTTTCTCATTCCAAAGAAAGACGGAGGACTGAGGCCCATCTTGGACTTGCGAGAATTGAACAAATTCCTCAGGAAAGACAAATTCAAGATGGTAACTCTTTCTCAGATCCTTCAGGCCCTTCAGTTCCAGGACTGGTTGGTATCTCTGGACCTTCAGGACGCTTATTTCCATGTGCCAATCCATCTCAAACACAGGAAATACCTGAGGTTCGCAATTGGCAACTCTATCAATTTCGAGTGCTGCCATTTGGGCTGACCTCCGCCCCGAGGGTCTTCACCAAGTTAATGTCGGTAGTGGCTGCAAGTCTTAGGAGGGAAGGGCTTCACGTCTACCCCTACCTGGACGATTGGTTGATCAGGGCTGTATCTTCGGAACAAGCTCAGATCCAGCTAAATCACGTTTGCCACTCCCTTCACAGACTGGGCTTCTCCCTCAATTTAAAGAAGTCACAAATGATACCATCGCAGAGACTCCAGTTCATCAGAGCGATCCTGGACACTTCCCTGGGAAAAGCCTCGCCACCAGAGTTGAGGGCTCAAGATATTCTACAGATGGTTACCAAGTTCCAAAATGCCCAACGTCTCCCAGCCTTCGACTTTTTGAGGTTGCTAGGCCTCATGGCATCCTGCATTTTCCTAGTGCCAGAGGCTCGCCTGAGAATGAGATCCCTCCAGTGGGCACTGAGAACTCAGTGGTCACAATTCTCAGGGAGAATGACAGATCTTCTTCAGGTTCCGACAGGGTGGCTCGAGACCTTCAGTGGTGGGCCTGTCAGGAGAACATTCTGAAAGGAGAACAGTTTTAGCAACCCTGGCCGGAGATAACAGTAGTCACGGATGCCTCACTCACGGGGTGGGGAGCCCACGCCAACGACTTGACCATCAGCGGTCGTTGGTCTCCATCGGAGTCCAGACTACATATCAACCTGTTAGAGCTGAGGGCCATCAGACTTGCGCTGAAGGCTTTTCTGCCATCTGTACAAGGAAAGAATGTCCTGATAATGACGGACAACACAGTGGCCATGCATTACCTCAACAAAAGAGGAGGCGTAGGATCACTACCTCTGTGCAGAGAGGCGATGCAGCTCTGGTTTTGGGCAATCCAAGAAGGAATCTCTCTATCGGCAGTTCACCTAGCCGGAGAGAAGAACTTGACAGCGGACGCTCTGAGCAGGCAGAGCACAGTCTCCCACGAGTGGGAACTAGCTCAGGAAGTCCTTCAAGAGATATTCGCCCTTTGGGGAACCCCTCAGGTGGATCTGTTCGCCACCAGTGTCAACAGGAAGTACGATCTGTTCTGTTTAAGGGAATTTCTCCCGAGAGGAGCTCTGGGAGACGCGTTCATAGTGGACTGGGAGTTTCCGCTTCTGTACGCGTTTCCACCGGTCCCTGTCATTCCCCGAATGATCAGGAGGTTGAGAAGCTTCCGGAAAACCATGATCCTAATTGCCCCGGATTGGGCCAGGAGAACGTGGTACCCGGACCTTCTAGACTTGTCCATCTGCCCTCCAATTCGACTTCCACTCGGAGAGAATCTGCTCTCACAGAAGGGAGGTCAGGTTCTCCATCCAGACATCAAAACCCTCAACCTTCACGCTTGGCTTCTGAAAGGCTGAGGTACAAGGATTGGGACCTCCCTGATGATGTTATGGAGGTGTTGCTTTCGGCAATGAGGCCAGCAACAAAATCTTTATACCGCTGCCGTTGGAACAGATTTTGCAGCTGGTGTAGAGAAAAGAATATCGACCCCTTTTCATGTGGTACACCAATGGTTTTGTCCTTCCTACTCTATTTAGCAAATTCAGGCCTTCAAGTTGGCACCACCAAGGGCTATCTTGCAGCGCTATCCATCTTTAAGCGCACTGCGGAAGAACCATCCTATTTCAAGTTACCCTTGGTAATACAGTTTCTAAAGGGGTTAACTAACGTTTATCCCCCAAGACCATTCCAGGTTCCCCTATGGGATTTAAACTTGGACCTAACTTTCCTGATGGGCACACCTTTCGAACCACTCCACTCTTGTTCGTTAAGATTTTTTACCCTTAAGACTGTTTTATTAATAGCACTTACATCTGCTAGAAGGGTGAGCGATTTACAAGCTCTTTCTTGTAAACCCCCCCTCATACAATCTTTCACAAAGACAAAGTTGTTCTGCAAGTGAAGCCTAATTTCCTCCCAAAGGTGGTTTCTGAATTTCATATCACTCAGAAGATTACCCTTCCATCTTTCTATCCTCCTCATCCGGGGAAGGAGGAAGAGAGGTTGCACAGGCTGGACCCAAGAAGGGCTTTAAGTTTTTACATCAGTAGACTGGCTAGGATAAAACAAGCAGACCAGCTGTTTGTAGGCTACGCAGGTCACAAGCTGGGCTTACCGATAACTAAGCAGACCATTTCCAGATGGATCATTCTAGCCATTTTGGAATGTTATAAACTGGCAGGAAAAGAGCCCCCTCAAAATCTTAGGGCTCATTCGACCAGAGGTATCGCAGCTTCATCGGCCCTCAAAAGATGAGTGCCGGTTAGAGACATATGTGCGGCTGCCACATGGTCGTCCGTCCATACCTTTACACGGTTTTACAACTTGGATTCCTCCTCCAGTCGAGAGACTAGGTTTGGAAGGGCAGTATTGCACTCTATTCATCAATAAGAGGAAGCATGAAGTCCGTACTCCCACCTCCAATAACAGAATACTGCTATGGGAGCCTATCTAAGATAAGGAATACGTCGGAGGACACAATCCCTTCGAACAACAAGTTACTTCTTACCTTGTAACATTCTTTCGATGGGATGTTCCTCCGACGTATTCCTTATCGACCCTCCCATCCATCCCCGCAGTACTAATTCCCTTGTTGTTGCAGCTTACGCTCCTTCAGGGTGATTAGTCTAGTCCAGAAAGAATTATTGTGGGCTACAAAACGGAACTGAGCAACGGACGCTCTGCGCGGCCTTTATAGGCAGGATGATGTCGACGTCGATACGGCGGCTGTCGAGGGACATCGACTCGGCGGACGTCGACGCGTAGCGTCCTCTAGAGAAAAGTTTTTCCGAGGCCAGCAAAGCTGGAAAGAGATATCTAAGATAAGGAATACGTCGGAGGAACATCCCATCGAAAGAACGTTACAAGGTAAGAATTAACTTGTTCATCTGTTGTATTTGCTAAGTTGTAGGGCTTCGGGGGTAGGGTAATTGCTCAACTCCCCACCCTGACTGGTCCTACCTTACTAGTCGCTGCTGGTTGACGGCTGGCCACTGGCTTCCCCTGCTGACACCAGCAGACACGAATTGGAGCCGCCTCTGTTGGAGCTGCCCTTTGCCTTGGGGCCGCCCTTTGCCTTGGGGCCGCACGGGCAGAGGGCTGCCCTGGGATGGTCACTTATGACCTAGATGAATCGCCAATCAGGGACGGGAGGCGGAGGGATAACACGGAAATGCAAGAGAGCTAGGGAGGGAGGCTACTGGCAGTGCACATGGTCCTGGGGGGACCTCAAAACAGGTGAAATGTGCAAAATTAGAAGCCCAGAGGGGCCAAGGGGGCACAACACTCACCAGGGTCTCCAGTTTTAAAATTGGAAAAGCAGACCAGCTCTTTATCTACGGTGGTCCTTCTGGTAATAACGCTTTACGACATGAAAAGGCTTGCGAGACTGCAGAGTCTTCGGGCTCATTCTTTTAGAGCCAAGGCAGCTTTTGTAGCTTTTACCAGGCATGATCCCATTGTAGACACAGACTCCGCCATGCTTAACAACATCTACAACACCACCCAGGCCTGGATGGCTATAAACGGACTGTGCCTCAACTCTGACAAGACAGAACTCCTCTTGGTAGGCTCCCCCGACACACTAAAAAACCTCAACTCACAATTTAGCGACTTCACTATTGACTCCATCAAAATTCCTGTATCAGACTCAGTTAAAACCCTTGGAGTCTATTTGGGCTCCAATCTATCCATGAACTAACAAGTTAGTGCCATCGCCTCCTCGGCAGCCTACCATACCAAATTAACGCAGCCAGGCCATTCCTCTCCAAAGAGAACTGCACTAACATAGCCAGAGCCATCACAGGCTCAAGGTTAGACTACTGCAACGTCCTCTTCCTGGGAACCTCTACCAAAAACCTGGATAGACTACAAGTCATCCAGAACAACGGTCTCCGCGCAGCTCAAGGCATCGCAATAAGAGAGCACATTACTGCCGCCAGGAAAGCAGCACACTGGCTCCCAATTAAAGAAAGAAAGAATCTTATTCAAAACCCTGTCACTGACCCACTAGTGCATCCACCACTCTGCACCCGAATACCTCTCGCAAAGGATTCACCCCTCCTCCTCCACAAGGCCAACCAGGACACCCTACTCCAAAATGCTCTGTGTGCCTTTGGTAAGAAGAGTGAGAGCAGGTGGCTCCAGCTTTCCCTACTTAGCACCAGCACATTGGAATGCCCTACCTCCCACTATACGAGGTGAGGCTTCCCTCATGACCTTTCGCAACGCCATGAAAACAATGCTCTTCACCTGAAATATGCCACAATCTACAGCCATATTCTACCTGTTTACCACATAAATGCGACTCACCTATGCCTATATGTATATTTCATGTATCCAGATGTATTCTTGAACTTGCTCATTGTATATCTGTTTCTCCCCATGTGTCCTCTCCCTGTAACTAAGTTCCCCTCAAGTAACAGTGCCTCAATGCCCAAGTGTTGTTGTGCGCTATACAAATGAAATAAAAATAAATAAAGCGGATACATGGGCTACCCCACTTGCTTTTTGCAAGCCTTATGCTATGGATACCTCTTCTAGAAATGATGCAAGATTCTGCTGATAGGTGCTCCGCAACTTGTTTGCCTAAATCCTGTACATACTGTCTCCTCCACCCTTACTTATTCTAAGGCTTTTTAGTCTGGTTCCAACCAGTTGGGAAGGCGGGAGAGCCAAGAGAACCTGAATCACCATGAAGGTAATTTTTAATATCTTCTGGATGAGGGTCCTCCTTGAGAGCCCCTATTACCGTTCAACCTGGCAGTTGGTGATCGCTTGGGAAAAGCTAGCTTCAAACCCTGCTGTGGACTGGGACCTTGCCAAGAAGCCTATTCCGCCCCCTCTGGTCTGGACTTCCTTCCTACACATCTGTCACTTGAGAGTTTGGTGGAGCAGGCCGCTATGGTGGTTTTAAAGTCCACGTTTCCCGCCTTGCCCCATCTCAGGAGTGCAGCAAGTTGGAATCGACAGGGCCCACAAGGTCTTTGCTTCATGCAGTCTAGTCTATGCTACTTGCACCATTGCCAAGGGCGCTGTAAACCTGCTGATGAAAGAGATGGAGGGTTCAAAAACTCTAGTTGGACATGGCGTAGAGGGCTGTGCACCCAATGTTAGTCTGGCCTGGACACGGCTCATAGAGTGGCAGATGCTATCGGAACCGGGTCAGTCCTTAGGAGACACTTCTGGATGAGAGGACCTCTGGTTTTGCGCTGAATATCCAGTTAAACTTTTAGATATTACCGTGGATGGAAATAATCTGTTTGCGGCCATGTCTGACTAATCTTCCAACCCTCCAAGGCCATAGGCGAGTCATTTGGTCTCACTGTGCTGCCGCTGCCTGCGCTCAGAGGGGTTGCGCTTTTCGGCGATTCATCTCCTTTACCTACTCTGGCAGGTGCCCTGCAACCACAGCACTGTCAGGGCCAGCAACCACAGCACTGTCCTCCCTGACAAAGGTAGAGGGGTTTAGAGAGGTGGTTTTCCACTTCTGCTCTTCTTGCAGCAGCACCCAGGATGAAGACACTGTGATTTGGACTTCGTTCATTTGACTCTAGTGGGAGGGAAGCTTTCCCTTTAGTCAAGGAGTTTGCACCACTAGAGAAGCTACAGCATTACATGTCATGACTCTGGGTTACTCCCACTCTTTTATTAAACAACCCCCTTCAAACCCATAGCTGCCTCTGGACACTCTCCTGTTGGAGGCCCATCAGCTTCTGCTGAAGGGGGCCTTAAAATTGGTATCCCGTTCTGGGTGAGGAAAGGGCTGGTACTCAATTTACTTTCTAGTCCCAATAAAGGACTGAGGGCCTATGTCCCATTATGGATCTAATGGGTCACCTTGGCCCAGATCCCTCCAGACCCTCTAGCAGGAATGGTTAGTTATCCAGGAGGCCTAATTCCATGTGCTGAATCATTTCAAGCTCAGGAAGTCAATGAGTTTCTTAATTGTAAATGGCCACTCTAGACCCAGGTTGTTCATTAAACTGCTGGTGTTGGTGGCAGCTAGTCTCAGGAGGGAGAAGGTTCAGAAGTTCAGGCCTCCCCCTTGCCCCCATATCCCCCCCCAGAACACCCCCCCCCACACACACTGGACAATTGGCCCATTTGGTATAGGAGCATTGGATCTGCACGTGCAGCTTTATGCAGAGTTTAAACTTCTCCCTGAAATTCAAGAAGTCCCTCGTTCAGCCATACCAGCCACTCCAATTACTCAGCATGGTCTTGGAGAACCACCAGGCCAGCACTTTCTATCCTGAAGATTAGGTATTTCACTTCTTTCAGATGGTCCAGGTCTTTCAGTCCCGGTGTATGGTTCCAGCCTCTGCCTTTCAGTGGATTGAATATTCCTCACAGATTCTTCATCAGATAGAGATCACCTTCCATGTTCAGCTGCTCAGAAAAAATGTTGATGGTGTAGTGGACCCCGACTCGATCCGTTTCGACTCTGTGCTCGATTGTCTGCTCCGGACCTGACGTTGGGAGTCGTACATATACTGCGTCAATACCCCCTGTACCTTGGTTCCTTTTTTCCGGACAATCAGCACGCAGCTCTGAGGAACACTGCAATCATTCGTTCACTAAACTGTAACTCAACATTTTTGTTGTTTTTAACTCCTCGCAAGGGACGATTCCCAGATCTTGGGCTTCAGGAGCTGTTCAGATTGTGACTAATATGTCAGTGATGGACACGCATGATGTATGCGTGTGGTACCTCGGCTCGGGTCACGACGCCAAGAGTTGCTCAGCTTGGAGCAAAATGAACCTCAAGTCCTTGTGGGAGCGGGCTGCGAAGCTCACAGTGGGCCGACCGCTGTCCAAGTCACCAGCGCGATCAGCCATTCGATCCTCCCAAAACGGAGGAGCCAACACCTGAGAAGGAAGATGGGCACCAGCACAAGGCCACCGAAGATCCGTTCCTGGAGCCACTCAACATCTTCCTCTCATAAAAAGAAGAGGCATTACGGACGCAACTCCAACTGCTCTTCAGAACGTCACTGGCAGGGTCTGTGTCCAGAGCAGAATGGGAAGACTAAGTCCCAGATGTTGGTGATGTTCAAGAAGGCGGCTGTGGGTGCGGGTAAAACCCCTGATAAAGCCGGTGCTGGTTTCTGTAGTGGTGGCCGGTGATTCTGACTCCAGAGTAAGACAGATATTTAATAAATAATTTGTCGGGGCTTCAATGCCGATATCTTTCTGCGCGCCTCCGGTTATACCTTTCTTTGATGCCCCATCAGCACCCAAAGTCTTGTTGGTGTTGCCCACCAAATCGACGGCCACTGTCAAGCAGTCCTTCGTACCAATGTCTAGGTCAGACTTCTTCCGCTCAGTGGCCGACATCTTCGGCACCAATGACGAAAATGAAGGCGATATCGGCCCAATCTACTCGGGAGCTGGCGGTACCGACTACTTTACCGACCAAGCAGACCTGATGGCCTTGGCTGAGGGACTGCATGACGCCAGTGGACTGGATGCCTCACCAGACGTCGAAATACAGCAGGCCCACCCCTATGCCCATAGAAATGCAAAATGCAGTGCTTGTCATGATGCCTACCCCCAGGCATCCCGACAAAGCCCATCAGATCCGGGAGCAGGCATCTAGACATTTAGGAAACCCTCAGCAGCCCCGGCTAGGGGCTATGTGGGTTCAGTCCTGGCGCCTAAGGCGCCAGGCTCATAGTCATTACTTACCTCAGGCAGACAATGCTGCAAATGACTCCAATCCAACATGAAGCCTGAAAGGGACTTTTTTTCTACAGGGACTATTTTTTACTCGGGTGTGGTTCTAGGGACTTCTTACCTGGGACTACTTTTGAGGCTATTTAAACCACGCCCGACCAGCAACACACGCTTCGCGTTATTCTGCATCCAGCAGCGTAACGCTCACCGTGCCTGCAGCCTGCATCCAGTCTTCTGCCACGCCCGCCTCGAATCCGGAGCTCTTAAAACAAAGAAAGAAAGGGACAAGGTTAGAAAACAAACTTATTTCTATTCCATACCTGATTCTGGATCCATCTCGTCTCCGGACCTGTAAAGAACATCATTTCTGCACGCGCCGCACCTCCAGCTGCAGCGCCGCGCCATACTCTCCAGTCTTCACAGCATCCTTCGGGTCGGCGCTGCCTCCATCATTTCTTCGCCGAACTTCGTTACCTAGGAGACAAAAGAAAACCACAAGGTGAGCCGAGGGAACCAACAAATATAATTCTTACCACCATAGACTTACCTGATTTACCACCAGAGGCATCCTTTTGTGACTCTCCATATTTTCACGTGCCGCATCTGTAAAGAGAGACAAAACAACACGTTTTCCACGTGCAACATTTACCGGACAGCGCCGGGCAATACAGACTCTTACCTGAGCGCCACCAGCGGCCACAAGAGCATCTTTTCACGCGCCAGCTGCAAGACGAGAAAGGAAGGGGGGAACAAGAGTGAACATCGGACATATTGAACTCTATGAACTTAATACTTACTGGTCTAATCTCAGAGTCAATACTCTCCGGAACTCTCCCGAGCCTTCAAACCAGTGAAATAACTGGAATCGACACACTCCTGCAAATCCACGCAGGATGGAGAGCTCATCTTTCAAGAATATAAGGTGAGATTGCTGTGAGGGCATTTCGGAGGTGATTAGTTGGGGAGGACTGTAGGGGTGCCATCACTTGAATCCACAAGTGGCTAAATCCATCTCCACTTGCAGGAGAATATTTCTACGGGTTAAGCAGACAAGATTAGGAGGGCAGATCCGGTCAGTCATCGCTGCACTACGCATCACGTGGGTGGAGACCGCAGCTGTCCGGGTCCGACCGACGCCCCTGTGGGAGCATTTTGGTCCAGAAAGTTCTCGGCACCCGAGTTAAACTATGCGGTTACCGATAAAGAATTATTAGCCATCAAATCCGCCTTCAAGGCTTGCCGGCATTATCTTCTCGGTGCCAGGCATACCATTACGGTAATCACCGATCACCGGTTCTTGCAGTATTTAAAAAACAGGCAAGGCCCAATCGTCGCGTCAACTTCGGTGGGCATTGTTCTTTGGCGAGTTCGATTTCGTGATCACCTATCGACCAGGTTGTAAAAATGGCAAGGCAGATGCCTTATCCCGAATAGGGATGGGAGAAGCATATGCGAACCCGGAACAGGTGCCTATAATTTCAGAACAAAGAATTCTTGCCAGCTGCAAGACAAGAAAGGAAGGGGGGAACAAGAGTGAACATCGGACATATTGAACTCTATGAACTTAATACTTACTGGTCCTCACAGGAACCTCAGAGACAATACTCTCCGGAACTCTCCCGAGCCGTCAAACCAGTCAAGTAACTGGAATCGACGCGCCCCTGCAAATCCACGCAGGATGGAGAGCTCATCTTTCAAGAATATAAGGTGAGATTGCTGTGAGGGCATTTCGGAGGTGATTAGTTGGGGAGGACTGTGGGGGTGCCATCACTTGAATCCACAAGTGGCTAAATCCATCTCTCCACTTGCAGGAGAATATTTCCACGGGTTAAGCAGACAAGATTAGGAGGGCAGATCCAGTCAGTCATCGCTGCACTACGCATCACGTGGGTGGAGACCGCAGCTGTCTGGGTCTGACCGACGCCCCTGTGGGAGCCAGGTGAGCATAACAGTGCTCTTGTTGACAAGGTAGTGGATGCTTTGGGGTTAAACTACTCCCGCTCTGCTTGTCCAGGGTTATGACCTTACAGACATTCTCGATGAGGGCCCCGTCACAGAAAGAAATTTGTCTTTCAATCCGGCTATCACCATCCACTTTGCCACCTTATGGCAGCGTGATTGCACCATTCCACCAGTCAATTCGGACCCGACTAAAAATAAAATAGCCCGGCAAATGGAAATCCCTCTTCTCTAGTCTCAACCCCCGCCAGAAGGTTTGGTTGTTCAGGCGGCCACAGGGCCGCCACTTCTACATCGAATTTGCCAACTGATAGGGGGGGCAAGAAGTAGATGCCCTAGTGTAGATTTTCTCCTCCGGGAGCATGGCATTCAAGGAGATTAAAGTTTCTTCTGGCTTCACTTAGTACTCCTTCGAATTGTCAAAGGCGGTTGAGCAGACTGGCCAGTACACCCCTGAAGGGGAGAGATGCAGAAGGGTTTCCTGCAGTTGGTGGACGATGGAAAGGAGGTGGCCAGGAAGTCTTTGCAAACGGGCCTGGATGTGGCACACTGTGTTGGACAGTCAATTGGATTGGCTATGGTTCTTAGGAGGCAGGCCATCTTGTACTCCTTGAGGTTCTCTGCCAATGTCCAGAGTAAGTTATCCAACATTGCTTTTGATGGGGAGAATCACTTTGGCCTGAATGCCGATGACCCGTTGGAAAAGTTCAAGGAAGCCAGACTCGCTGTAAAGTCACTCTGCCTAGCAGACCTAATCTGCCTTTAGTGTCTCTTCAAGGGGCAGAGTCTATAGGCGCTACATCACCTATGGCAGGAAGTCTCTGCTCCTGCAAACCAGGCAGGGGCAGAGGTGGTACTTGTGCTCCGGAAGGGTTAGGGGGGGCCTCTAGAGGCCAGCAACCATGGCAGCATCAGCTGTTGGGTCGGCTCCATTGTCAATCCGCTTTGTTTTCATCACACGACTCAGCAGTTGGAGGACGGTTGATTGAGCATTGGGCCCAATGGCAGGAGAAAACAGCCGACACTTGGGCTCGGTATCTCGTGCAGTGGGGTTGTCTGCCTTTCTTAAAAAGGCCTCCGAACAGGACCCCCCACCACCATCTCATTGCCAACCAGAGCATAACATTGCTCCAGGAAGAACAGCGAGCCGTGCCGTGGAAGAGGTATCGCCCGAGCAGGTCATGCTGGTATTCCTGATATTTCCTGGTACCCAAGAATTATGATGGGGGGGGGGGGCCTCAGTCCCATCTTGGAACTCGGGGCTTTTAACAAATTCCTGAGGACGGACATATTCAAGGTGATGACGTGCGAAACATTCTCCACGTTCTCAATTTACAGGACTGGCTGGTGTCCCTAGAGCTTCAGGATGCTCATTTTCATCTGCTGATACATCAGAAACACAAGAAGTTCCTGAGGTTCCTCATAGGGGCCCAGCGCCATCTGTTCAAGGTGCTTCCCTTTGAGTTGACCTGTGCACTGAGGATCTACACCAAGCTCATTGTGGTAGTCGTGGCTCACCTCAAGAGATCCAGCGTCCATGTGTTCCTGTTAGTAAAGATTCCTCTTTACTGCACCTTTCCTTCCATTTTCCTGGAACCCACAAACTGTTTGCTTTTATTTTTGAATCTGACTTGTACTCTTTGCAGTACAGTGAAGCCCTAAGCTTCACTGCATTGGCCTTTGTTCATATGTTATGGGGAAACTGATGTCCTTCAGTGTTAGGGGGAATTTTCATTTATGGCTAATTTACCTCACCCAGTGAGTCCCTCAGCAGCTTTGCTGGATTTCTGGGGTTTATTTTTTCCACCTGATAAGAGTGTGAACCTTTTCCCCACTCTTAAATGTGTTTTGCCATGTGTATTTCTACTTTTTGTGTGATCTTGGGCTCTGGAACCACACCACTCCATGAGCCCAACTTTTTGTGTTATGCAGCGCCTTCAGTGCAGTGACACGGGGTTGTCTCTAAGACTTGCCACTGACTCCATTTCTCTGGGGCTGACTACTGTCCCCCAGAAACAGGTAAAGTTGCCATTTACTTTATGTAGTCTTTTAACCTACAGGCCCAGTACACCCCATCTTACATGGAGTATTGGAAAGGGTTAACTCTGATCCCTTTTTGTCTGTACCTGCTGGAGCCTTGTTTTGCTCCTCTAACACTAAGACTTGGCTGGTGGCATTGGTATCTACCATAACTTTTCTACCGCGATTATAGTGCATAAACGTGGTACTGGTTTAGGCTATTGTGTTAGCCTCGAACATAAACCCGCTTGACCAAATATACTTTATTTTGGCTCTGGTCGGGTTCAGTCGCCATTTCTTTGTGTTAACATCCTTCTTGTGTTTTACTTTGCGCGGCAAACCAGGTTTGCCATCTTTGTTCGCCGTCTTCTGGCGGGCTTCTGCAAAGAAGCCCTCATTTGGCGTCTGGGTGTCTAGGTGGGCTGAATGTGAGGGAGGGGTTTAGTAACCCCCTGCACAGGGTCTCCTTGGAGACCCAAGTCGCACTTTGTGTCCATTGGCTGAGGTGGTTGTCCGGGCTGGACAACCCCCCCTGCTGAGTGATTGACAGCCAGGCTGTGTGAATGAGGGATTTTGGCATAAAAGGCAGGACTCTTGGGCTGGAAGTCAGTCGCCAATGCAACTACAAGAACCGAAGAGAAGCGGAGAAGAAGACTGCTGCTGTAACTCCTGAGTCCCGGTGAAGCCCTGCTGCAGTCCTGAGCTATCTACCCTTCAACGACACACAAGATCCAGTCCGGAGTCGTCTTCCCTTGAGCCTGGTGGGATCAAGCAGCTCACCTTCTACAGCCAGAGAATCCTCTCCTGGGTCGAAATCGTTGCACAAAGCTGTAGTGGTCCCGATAGCCATCAGAAGAGCCCTCTCTTGTTTTAAAGGAGTGCACCTTTCATTCACTGTTGCTTTGCTGCTGCTGGCCTCAGCCCTGGGTAGTGCAGATCGCTACAGACATCGACCTTCTTGTCCCCACTACTGAAGCTTCAGGAACCATGAGTCTGCAGGAACTAACAGGAACAACTACCGTGGCACCAGCTTTCTTCATTCAAATAAGGTAATGTGTCCATTTGGTTGTTTTCTCCATCCAACCTTGAGGAATCGGGGTGAACCATTTTTCATACCGAAGGCTTGTCCTTTCTTCCTTCCCTCTTATAACACTTGCCTGCCTTTGACAATATCCAAGTACTGTCTCGAACTGTTCTAATCGTGTGATCCTCCACAAAAGACCCCTGCTCCATTTGACACTGGCACAAGCCTATTGACTTTGTCTCTTAGAATATGATCTCTGATTCAAGTGCCTCCTCGCTTTCCACCCGTGGCCAGGAAGGAAAACCACATCCCTAACCTGCTGCTGGAAGTAAGGGCGCTGCTGAAGAAAGCCATCAAGCTCGTCCCAAAGAGGCTCTGGGGCTCCGGAGTGTACTCGCGATACTTCCTTGTAAGAAAGAAGACCGGCGGCTGGCGACCCATCCTGGACCTGCGTCATCTAAACAAGTATATCAAGTCCCAGAAGTTCCGGATGGTCACCCTCCAGCATGTGCTGGGGCAGCTGGAGGAAGACGACTTCCTATCGTTGCTGGGCTTGGAGGATGCCTAGTTCCACATCCCCATCCTAAATGGACATTGAAAGTTCCTGCGATTCGTAGTCCAAGGGCGACACTATCAGTTCAAGGCCCTTCCCTTTGGATTGAAGTCGGCGCCCAGGGTATTCACCAAGTGCCTAGCGCCAGCGGCGGTGTGAGGCAGAAACCTGTGCAGTTCCCTTAGGGACCACTGCAAAAGGCTTAAGACTACAGGTGTTGGCAGTAAACCCAATTGATAGCAGTCTGTACCACCCAGATTTACCTGGTAGCTGTGCCTGTGCAGCCAGACTTCTCTCAAGAAGAGTTAGACAGTATATAGAGTATACAAGATGGGTACCAAAATACAGTAGCACAAGCAAACACTGAGCAGAGCTTTGGTATCAAGTATATAATTATTTATTTAAAGACACGCTTAGAAACACTAGCACAATTGTAAGCAAGTTCAAAAACAGTCACTATTAATATATATACAACCCTTATTCTTTATTAGACAAGTCTTAGTTAACACCACTTATTTCCAGACAGAGGTGAGCGCTTAACTAAAGATGGCACTCCAATAAGTTGAGAAAAAGGGAGGGAAAAGGCAGAAATTAGGAACAGCACACAACACAATACTTCAGAAGCACTCGGCAAGGCAGGAAAGTCAGTCTACTTGAACACCAATGCGCCCAAGATCACACAGTTTAAAAGGCTTGGAAAGTCTTGCAGGGAGTTTAAAAAGGAATCAGTTCAGCTCAGAAAAGTTCAGTTAGCCAGCCTAGGGCCAACCCAAGTGGTAAGATGAGGATTTACGAGACACCCCACACAGACCGTTGCGAGGGAGGCCAGGCGGACACAGTACCTTGAAAGTGGAGAGAATTCTCCAGCGGGGGCAGTTGTTCCTGGCACTGGATGCAAGTTGCGGCGTCGTCCAGAGGAAGAGAAGATCTCGACGTGGAGGAAAGCTGAAGGTCATTGCACTGCCAGGGAAGAAACCAGCCGCGGAGTTCTCCAGTTAAAAGGTACTACCCTTTTATTCGTGGTAGAACGTGGTATCCCGGTTGCCGGGGTGCTTGGCACATGCAAGGCGGCCACGAGATGATCCGGGAAGGCGAAAGGGCGGGCAAACTGGTTATCCTCACCAGTCAAAGGAAGAAGACTCTTCGGGATGAAGATCTCCTCTGTCGTTGGGAAAAGTGGTGAGTCGGTTCAGCAGGGCTCCACCGGTGGTGTCGTCGTTGCAGGTCGGCTCAGCTTCTCCCTCTTCGGATTCTTTGGTCCTGTGGCGACGTCTGAAGTCCCAGTCCCCAAAGCCATGCTGTTATGCAGAAAAGCCCCATTCATCAGTCCTAGCTGTCACTCAAACATGCTAAGTGTTGAGCCTGGCGGCTCACCACTGGGCCAATCACACAAGAGTGCGACTTGAGTTGCCAAGGCAACTCAGTCCAGGGTGCCTAAACCCCCCTCCCACACATCCTGTATACCCAGAGAGTGGCACCACTTTTGGAGGCTTCTGTGTAGAAGCCCGCCAAAAAGTAGAACAAAGGGCTCGACTTGGGTTGGAGTTACAGAGGCGAACACAAACGCCATTTTAAAACAGAGTCCTGGCGAAAAGACCCAACCGGGGAATAAATATTAAATAAATAACCCGGCGGTATCTTTAACATTGCACCAAAAAGTGGTGCGTTTAAAATGAATGGGAAAATCCCACAGTAAATATTCTTAAGGAATATTTTGCGTGGTAACCACTGCCACCAGCCAGAAACTCGACGAGGGGGGACTGCACAGTGCCCCCTCGAAAAACAGACCCATGGGCAATCTAATTACTCCTACCAGTACTTCCACAATATGATGGTTTGTACTGGTTCTGTTCCCAATTTAAGACTAGTAAAGTCAATGGTGACTTTACATGCCCTGGGAGACAGTAGTCAGTCCCAGGGTATGGAGTCTATGTTTGGGGGTCACTATGACACTCCTGTGTTACTGCACTGAGGGTGCTGTGTAACACACTTACCAAAAACCACATGAAACCCTATGGAGTAAAAGACCCCATAGCCCATAAAACACATCACAAAGTCAAAGGATATCTCAAATCATGTGTAAGAGTGGGAGAAAGAGTCTCACTCTTAGCAGGAGAAAAAAATAAACCCCAAAAATCCAGCAAAGCTGCTGGGGGACTCACTAGGTTTACAGAGAAGTCTCCCTAACAGGCGGCGTGGCTGCGCCTGCAGGGGATCCACGTCTACACCTACCTGAACGATTGGCTCATCCGAGCAAAGACAAGGGAACTCGCTGTCGTGCACACAGCAAAGAAAGACCGTCCAGCTGCTCGTGGATGTGGGATTCTTGATCATCTTCGCGAAATCCCACTTGATGCTGTTGCAAGTCACCCTGTTCCTGGGAGCCAGGCTCGACACAGTGGCGCGATTGGCTTCTCCGTCGGAGGAAAGGACGAAGGCCATCCTGGGCAAGGTGCAACGGCTGTCAACCATGGACGTGGCCAAGGTGAGGTCCATCAAGCCCTTGCTCGGCATGATGTCCTCGTGCATCTACTTTGTGCGCCTGTGCAGGATGCGGATGCGTCCACTGAAAGAGTTCCTCAACGCCCATTGGATGCAAGCAGCGGGCAGCTTCAAAGATAGGATCTCGCTCAACGAGACCTTCCGCCAAGCGATCCGGTGGCGGGGCACCTGCGCGCCTCTGGTGGCGGGTATGGACTTCCAGAACCCAGCCCATCAGGAGACGGTGATGACGGATGCCCCTCTGGAGGGATGGGGAGCGCACACCAGAGATCTCCACGCAAGAGGCTTTTGGCTCCGGGAGGAGACGTCACTACACATCAATGTCCTGGAGCTCGGGCCGTGTTCTGGGCCCTCAGGTCGTTCCTTCCGTCCCTCAAGGGCAAGGTGGTAAGGATCTTCACTGACAACACAAACACAATGTTCTACATCCGGAAGCAGGGAGGCACCAGATCCCCAGCCCTATCCAAGGAAGCCCATGATCTGTGGCACTGGGCCGTCGCCCAAGGGATGTTTCTGGTACCCTTCCATCTGGCAGGAATAAAGAACACCATGGCCGACTCGCTCAGCAGGGAGCTGCGCTCCTGCCACGAGTGGGAACTGCGCCAGGATCAGGTGGATCTACTTTTCCAACGATGGGGCAATCCCCAGATCGACCTATTTGCGACGGCGAGGAACATCAAGTGCCGGAGGTTCGCCAGCAGGTTTCCCCAGCCGGGGAACATGGGCGATGCCTTCTCATTCCCCTTCGACGGCCTGTTCCTCTCCGCGTTCCCACCGTTGCTGTTGCCACCATCAGTCAACTCAGACAGTCCCGGTGCAGAATGATCCTCGTCGCACCAGCGTAGCCGAGGCAGATCTGGTTCCCGGACCTTCTGGACATGTCAGCACCCCCCCACCCCCAGTCAAACTGCCGACGGACGCAGATCTCCTCGCCAGGCACCACAATCTGGGGTCGCTGAACTTGCAGGCTTGGCTCCTGCAGCACTAGAGTTTGGAGGGTACGATATCCTGGCGGACTGCAAGGAGGTGCTTGCAAAGGCCAGGGCGTACAACTCTCCAGTGCTATGGACACAAATGGAAGAGGTTCTCTGTCTGGTGCCGTGCACAGAAGATTAACCCTCTCCGTATTACGGCCCCTCAAGTGCTGCTGTTCCTACTGTCGCTGGCCAAGGCGGGGCTAGCTCATGCCTCCATCAAGATATATCTAGCGGCGATTTCCCGCTACACCAGAGCTCCGGACGATCATCTCTGTAGTCTCATCGCCTGGTGAAGAAGTTTATGAAAGGACTGTTCCGATAATTCCCGCCGGGGTGGGAGCTCAACATGGTGCTGAGCAAGCTCATGGGGCTGCCATTCTAGGGGCTGCCATTCTAGCCTCTGCATTCGGCACCGTTGAAGTTCCTATCGTGGAAGACAGTATTTCTTGTGACCATCAACCTCCGCACGACGAGTGGGAGAGATCCAGGCCCTCTCCTGCAAACCACCCTACCTGACATTCCACGAGACGAGGGTGGTGCTGAGGACGCACCCCTCCTTCATGCCCAAGGTGCTGTCGGACTTCCATCTCAACGAGCCGTTGGTGTTACCTGTTTTCTTCCCGTCGCCTTCGTCACCGGCTGAGAGGACTTTGCACTCGCTGGATGTGGCTAGAGCGCTGAAGTTCTACGTGGACCGCACAGAGTTTTCGGAAGACATCACAGCTGTTTGTGAACTTTGGACCTGTGAACCAAGGGAAGGCCTTCTTGAAGGCTTCCATTTCCAGATGGCGCTCCGGCTGCATTATGCACTGTCACCGGTTGGCAAACCGACCAATACCCGGCCGTCAGAGCGCCCATTCAACCAGAGCGATCGCTGCTACCACGGCATTCCTGTCTGGTGTGCCCTTGCTGGACATCTGCAGGGCTGCTACATGGAGGTCGACGCACACCTTCACGAGATTCTACTGCGTCGACCGGGATTCCAGGGAGGAGTCAAGAGTCGGCCAGGCAGTGCTGCGCAACCTGTTCGCCTGAAGGTGGGCCTGGTGAGGAGGTAAAAGATGCTTAATGTTATGATATATGATATGATCTGATAGTTTATTTATATAGCGCCTATACACGATGTGTTTCAAAGCGCTTCAAGGCAAGGGAGGGAACGAGGGAAAATCCAATGACATTCATACAGGCCATGAACAGTAAGGATGTGAAATTAACTATCGTACTCGGCCTGACGACATTTCAGATAGTGCACGTGCTAAGACATAGATAAGGAAGGGAACGGGAGAGTGGGAAGGAAATGGAAACACAGGCGACTACCGTACAAGGCCTGACAACGTTTCTGGTAGATCCGGAGGAAAACAAAAGGTGAGGGAGAGCGGTGCAGAAAGGGAGGCGAGGAACAAAACAAGCAACTATCGTACTAGGCCTGACAACGTTCCAGATAGTGCTGGAGGGAGGGAGGGAGGGAGGGAGGGGGGGACAGTAAAGGGATGGGGGAGCAACAGACAGAGTTGCTATCATACTAGGTCCAGGGACAATTCTGATAGAGTAAGTGCAAAGAAGAAAGTAAGGGGAGGAGATAGGAAAAGGGAGAGGGGAGGGAAGGACAGAACAGAGAGTAAGCAGTCAAAGAGTGGAGAAGCAAGAGGGGAGAGCGAATACAATAATTGTTGAATTCCTTAATGTTGAGCCTTGCCACCTCCTGTGGTTGTGCATGTGTGTACTGCTATGTATTCTTGTATTTATGAGCATGTGAATCCATGCCAGACCCCATGCTGGAGAAGGAACAAGTTACTTACCTGTAACTGTTGTTCTCCAGCATGGGTCTGGCATGGATTCACATGCAAACCCTCCCACCCCTCTGCGGTTTTTCTCTTGGTCCTACTGCCACTTTACGTCCTACCAAATCTGAAGATGGCTGCCAGAGGAGGGGCTTAGGTAGAGGGCAGTCATTGGCTGGGGGCAGTATGACCCAGAGACCAGTGATTGGTTATTAGGAGAAAGACAGTTCAGAAATGAAACTGATTTTTATTTCTTTTGCTGAGGATTCCCAGCCTGACGACGAGGAATATTCATGAGCATGTGAATCGATGCCAGACCCATGCCGGAGAACAGTTACAGGTAGGTAACTTGTTCCTTACTCTGGGTTTGCTAAAAGGATAGGCTAGTAGCAGCAGTGACTCTCCCCACTTTTTGGGGATTTTCGTTTTAGCTTTACCGCGTTTGTCTACTAATTGTGACTACTGGTCAAACATGGCTGTGCCACAATTTTTAGCCTGTTCTTTTGCCATCTTGTCTTTTAGCCTTCTTCCTGGCCTAAAAGGCCAGTAAAATCTTTGAGGACTTCCAGTGCCCAGGAAAGCAGAAGCCTTTGGCGGGCTACTGGACGGCTGTGTTTACTGACAGGATGTGGGCTGGTTCTGTCTCACTCCAATCCACAAACTGGTTTTAGTGTATCTGAGTGGTATGCGTCAAAGTTCCTGCCAGTGGTCCTGATTGGACCACTGCTGGGGGGGGGGGTGTGTGTGTGTGTGTGTGTGTGTGGGGGGGGGTTAGAGGGGGGGCTACGCCCCTGCCATCGGCTAGTGGGAATTTCAGCTCTTTCATGGCTTTTAGGCTAAGAGGAGGACCCCTGCACCCATTCTTCAGAGATCCTGGAGAAACCTGAAGGAGCCAAGTATCCTATCTAGCTGTGAGACCCGCGAAGAGACCCGACAGGAGGCATCTGGCACCCAACTTCTGCTGTCCTGGAGGAGCCCTGTCTTGCTCTTGATCTTTAGTCCTGCGAAGGAGCTACAACTCTTGGAGTGGAGGGACCATCCATTCCCAACGTCTGCTTGGTGCCCTGCCAAAGTAAGCCTTCGGCAGTGCCCTGAAACAGTCCTGTGGCTGTGAGTTTTGGATCCTCAGCTGGCCCTGCAAGACTGCCTCTTGCGAATTTTCGGCATCCTAGCATAAAGAGGACCCGAGATAGAAGGCAAAGTCGGACCGCGGCTGCTGAGAAATTGCTTACCTTACCCGAGTCCAGCCCTGAGATGGGTGCTCCATAAAGTTTTTCTGCAGTCCTTGGAACAGTAAAAGACACCAACCGTAGATCAGCTCAAACCTGCAACCCCTGGGAACTGAGGACTGTGGCTTTCAGCAGGAAAAGCAACATTGGACATTCTTCCTTTGTTATACCAAGTCTGGAGAAGTATCCGAGTACATGGGCTAAGTTACAGAGTTTCCAACATACCCCTATACTCCCCATTAGAAGTCAATGGGCTTATAATAATGTTTATTTCTAACACTGTTGGCTTTGCCATAGCTTGCTTATATAAGACATCTGACTGTTTTGGGCATTAGTCTAACTTGAACCCTAACTCTAAGAACCATTCACTGGACCCAGACACCCTACCTGAATTTTTCCCTGCATCCTAAATTCTGTGGAACTGTATCCTGAACTATTGGGCACAAGGTCCCAGGCAACTTTGGTCTGGACAATTGTAGATGAGGCATCATCTCTGTGCACCTTTTTGTGCATAATAACTGTCTAACCTTTCTTTTGCAGGAGCTTCTGATTTGTATTATGCTTTATAACAAAGTGAATGTATATATTTATTTAGTTTGATAGTGTTGCGATAAGTCTACCTGCTTGTAGTCCTTTTTCTATACTGTGTTTTGGCCATACCAAAATAACTGTATTTACTTTTACGTCCCGTCCTTTTCCTCCATACTGCAGGGGTGTCCCTTCCAAGTGACGGGAGACTGAACCTTTTTCACCTGAAAATACATCTTCCCCTTTAAATTTAGAGGCACTTGGGGGTGTGGCCTTGGGAGTATCCTCTGACCTGACACCGCCCTCCAACCCCACTCCTTAGTCCCCTTTTCCAAATTGACGGGAACAGGCCGAATTCACCAGCGCTCCTGGGTTTGGCTTCGGCCATGTAATTTGCTGGATTTCTAGAGTTTATTTTTCCACCTGGTAAGAGTGTGAGCCTTTTTCCCACTCTTGCATGTGTGTTGCCATGTGTATTTCTACTGTTTTGGGCTCTGGGGTACATCACAAAAAGTGGGGCTCACGGAGTGTGTTACACAGCACCTTCAGTGCAGTAACTCAGGGTTGTCTTTTGAGGCTTCTCTCCGACTTTATTTTTCTGGGGCTGACTACTGTCCCCCAGAAACAGGCAAAGTTTCCATTTACTTTAAATAGTCACTTTTAAACCTACAGACCCAGTACACCCCATCTTACATGGAGTATTGGAAAGGGTTAATTGCTACCTCTTTTTGTCTGTGCTTCTCTGAGCTTTGTTTTGCTCTTTTACCATTTAGGCTTGGCTGGTGGCAGTGGTATCTACCCTAACTTTTCTACCGCGATTATACTACATAAACGTGGTATTGTTCCAGGCTATTGTGGTAGCCTCGAACTTAAACCCGCTTGCCCAAATACTTTTTATTTCGGCTCCGGTCGGGTTTAGTCGCCATTTCTTTTTGTTAAAGTCCTTCTTGTCTTACTTTGCGCGGGAAACCAGGTTTGCCGCCTTTGTTCACCGTCTTTTGGCGGAAGCCCTCCTTTAGGCGCCTGGGTGTCTAGCTGGGCTGAATGTGAGGGGGGGGGGGTGTAGTCACCCCCAGCACAAGGTCTCCTTGGAGACCGAAGTCACACTTTGTGTTGATTGGCTGAGGTAGTTGTCCGGGCCGGTCAACCCCCCTGCTGAGTGATTGACAGCCAGGCTGTGTGAATGGGGTTTTTTCGCATAAAAGGCAGGACTCTTGGGCTGGAAGTCGGAGTCGACACTGGAACTGCAAGGAACCGAAGAGACGAAGAGAAACAGAGAAGAAGACGGCTGCTGCAACACAGAGTCCCGGTGAAGCCCTGCTACAGTCCTGAGCCATCTACCCTTCAACGACCAGAGAAGATCCAGTTGGAGTCTTCTTCCCTTGAGCCTGGTGGGGTCGACCAGCTCATCTTCCACAGGCAGAGGATCCTCTTCGTGGTCGAAATCGCTGCACACTGCTGTAGTGGTCCGGATAGCCATCTGAAGAGCCTCTCCTGTTTTAAAGGAGTGCACCTTTTATTCACCGCCGCTGCTGTTGGCATCATCCCTGAATAGTGCATATCACTCCAGACGTCGTCCTTCTTATTCCCACGACTGAAGCTCCAGGAACCGTGAGTCTGCAGGAAACTACCAGGAACAACTGCCGTGGCACCAGCTTCTTCAAGGAATAAGGTACTGTGTCTGACTTCGAGGAACTAGGGTGAACCCCTTTTCTCCTTACTAAAATCTTGCCCTTTTTTTCCTTCCCTCTTATAACTTTTACCTCCTCATCTGACAATATCCAAGTACTCCTGGCAACCATGAATCGTGAACTGTCTGACTGTGTGGTCCTCAACAACAGGAACCCTGTTCTACTTGACACTGGCGCAGGCCTATTGACTTTTATCTTCTTGTGAGAAAGTGTTCTCCGATTCTGTCTGCCTTGACAAAAGTATTGCCTATGATTTTTTTATCCCCAACTCTCTTGTGTTAACTCGGGTGCTAAGTGTGATTTAACTTCGGTAACATTTCTTCCTGCGGGCACGTGTATCTTTAGTAAGACCGAACTGTCATTACTGTCAAAATGTTATCGCTTATGTATTTCTGGTAACGTCTTTGTTTCATAACACCGGTCTGTCAAATCCTAAGGTACTTACCTTGAGTTTTTCTGCACAAGAGGAATTGGTTGTGTGTAGTGTATTTGAAGTGTGGTTTGATTTTTCTAGAAGTGAAGTGGTTTGTGAACAGATGGTTTAAAAATAAATGTACTTATATTTTTAACCAGAAACCTTGAGTCAGTGTTTGGTTGAGTCACAGTAATTGTAGTCCTTTGTGTAATCTCTACTACTGCTCATTTGCTCTTGATATAAGTCTGGCTGCTCCGCTACTATTACCACTTATAGTCTTATTTGTGTCTAGTGGTCCCTACGGGCACCGCACAGGATTCTGCCTAACATCGACGTGTCTATGGGGACTGAGGTGTGGTGCGCAGGGCAGCGGATGCTCCCAGGGCTGCACCCCCGTGCACCTCTAAATTTAAAGGGGAAGGTTTTTTTTCTGGTGAAAAAGGTTCAGTCTTCTGTCACTTGGAAGGGACGCCCCTGCGTATGGAGGAAAGGGGACTTAGGGTAAGTTAGACATTACAGTGAGTCATTTATAATTTGATTCATCCTGTCTAAGTGTAATCTGTGATTCCCATTGTGTGAACTCATTGTGGACCCTTTACAAGCTCACACCCTCTGAAGAACTTAGCCTAGACCGCCTGTTACTGCTACCTAAACTGGTTTGGCTACAGCTTCCCACAGTGGTTCCTCTCACAATATAGTTTGGCCTTCTATACCTCTGTCCACCAGGCCAGAGTATAGAAAATTGGTCCTAACAGTTCAAAATCATGTCACGCCATTTTCAGTACAGGGGGCTGCTATACGGCCTCAATTTGGCCCCCGCGTCTTCACCAAGTTTATGATGGCCGTGGCGGGCCTCCTCAGGCTGGAGGGCTTTCACTTGTATCCTTACCTGGACGACTGGGTGGTGAGGTCCAGTGCCCCGGAGGGGCACTGTCAGTTGTGCCAGAGGCTAGCGGATGTGCTCTTCCAGTTGGTATTTTTGCTCAACCAGAAGTCGTCCCAGCTAATCCCCTCCGTTGCCCAGGTGGTTTTCCCTACTCCCGAGTAGCTGGCAGCAATCCGCAAGGTGGTGCACCACTTCCTTTGCAATTCCTCAACATCAGCGTTGTGGTTTCATCACCTGCTGGGCCTACTGGCCTCGTGTGTTCTTACAGTTCCACATGCCAGGTTAAGATGAAGCGACTCCAGCTGCATTTTATGGTTTCATGGGATCAGGAAACGGGTTCACTGTCGGAAAAGCTGTGCTTTCCTTATTCTCTTCACACAGACCTACAATGGTGGCTCCATGATGTCAATCCGGTGGTGGGGTGCACCTTTTGCTCCTCTAGAGCACTCTCTGGTGGTGACCACGGATTGGGGGGCAGGGGTGACGTTAGCGGTGAACTCCATTCACAGCTCGTGGTCAAGGGAGGAGACAAATTCTCTTATCAATATTCTGGAGCTCAGAACAGTGGGCTTGGTGCTCCATTGCTTTCCTCCCCCGATAGGGGGCAGCTTGGTGCTTGTCAGGACTGATAACTTGATGAAAATGTTCTATCTGAACAAGTGGGGGTGGGGGAGCCCAGGTCAAGAGCACTCTGCATGGAGGCAGTTTTGATCTGGGAATGGTGGGCTCTGTCTCAGCGCATATGAATTAGAGCGATTCATCTCCCAGGGGACAGCAGAGCAGAGGCAGACAGGTTGTGCTGGCTGGGCTCCACACACACTGCTATTCCTTCTCTCCTCCTCTCTTGCGCCAGAGGCTTTCCCGCAAGTTCACAATGGCCGTGCGCTGCAGGCGGCTCCTCTTTGCCCTTCATTGGCCATTAAGGCTCTGGTTTTTGGACCTTCTCATAGCTCAGGGCCCAGGGAACCTAGTTGTTAGGCAGAATCCTGGGCTGTCCCCTTAGGGAGCACTACACAAGATTAAGACTACAGGTGAGAGCAATAAATCCCCTTTGGTGTCAGTCTGCACCACAAAGATTTAATTGGTAGCTGTGGCTGAGCAGTCAGACTTATCTCGAGGGAGATGAGCAGTATTCAGGGTTGACACAATAGGTCTACAGTGCTATGACGCAAGGAAACACTGACCAAAGCTTTGTATTAAAAAGTATATATATATTTTTTATACACTTCTAATAAAACACATGTATCACAGTCATCAAGCAAGTTAAATTAAGTCAGAGGAAAATTATACACACTCCCAAGTTAAATTGTAGACCAAGTGAAGCAGAGTGAAAACTGAGCAAAACGGCACAGTGAAAACTACACACAAGTGATACCGTAACAATTCCTTGCAAGGGAGGGAAAACGCAAGTTATTCAGAAATACCTTCTCATGCACCCTATCAACACTTCCCATCAGTTTGTGAACCAGCTTAAGCAAGGCAGTGCATCAGTATAGGCAATACTTAAATGAAAACTGAGCAAAATGGCATTTCACAAGTTTTAAAAAT
Organism: Ambystoma mexicanum; assembly: GCF_040938575.1. Lineage (NCBI taxonomy): Eukaryota > Metazoa > Chordata > Amphibia > Caudata > Ambystomatidae > Ambystoma > Ambystoma mexicanum. Next base: position 673,831,059 of record NC_090924.1, on the reverse strand, counting down.
GGGAAGAAAAGGGTAGTTATGAGAAATGGGTGCACCACACAATTCTAGATGAAAATCAATCTAAAGAAGGCAGGTCTAACAAATGTAACCAGAGTCAGTAGGCCTGTGCCAAAGTCAGTTGGTACAGGGCAAGGGCCCAGGAGCAAAATGTTCTCGTAGCTGCAGTCAATTCTTTGATAAAAGAATTGGAAAAGGCGGATGCAGAAGTTGGAAAGACAAGGTTAAGAGAGAGGGGGGCCAACCCAACAGGTAGTTAAAGGATTTAAAACACCTTTTGCGCTACCATGAAGAAAGGGCGGCCTGGCGGAACAGTGTACCTTTAAATGAAGAAGTGGCTCCTGCGGTGGCGGTTGTTCCTGGTAGTTCCTGCAGTTCGGGTGATCCAGCAGAGGAAGGGAGGCTCTCGTTGTGGAGGAAGGTTCGAGTTACTGCACTACCCAGGGATAAAACCAGCCGCGGTGCTGCCTGACGAATAAAAGGTACGCTCCTTTAAATCCGGGTGGACTGGTGCCTGGCTATCCGGCCTCCGAGTACAGGGTACGGGAGATTCGACCAAGGCAGGTCCGGGAAGGCGATTGGCAAGCTGGTTGGCCCCACCAGCTCAAGGGAAGAAGGCTCTTGCAGAGGAAGATCTTCTCTTGTCGTGTGGAGAAAAGTGGTGAGACGCTGCAGCAGGGCTTCACCGGTGGTTCAGGCGTTGCAGATGTCTTTGGCTTCTCTCCTCTTTGGCTTCTTAGTTCCAGTGGTGATGTCTTGCTCTTCCAGTCCTTAGGACCCTGCTTTTATGCAAAAAGATCCCCATTCATACAGCCTAGCTGTCACACAGTGGAGTGGTCATCTTGGCGGGAGACCCTCCAGCCTATCAGGATAGAGTGCGACATGGATTGCTGAGGCAACCCTGTCCAGGGGTCCTACTCCCCCTCCCACACAAGGGACCCACCCCAGACTCAGTGGTGCCGAAAGGAGGGCTTCTCGGCAGAAGCCCGCCAAAAGGATGAACAAAGGATCCCCAACCTGGGTTAGGAGTTTAGAGAAAGACACGAGAAAGAAGTTGTATTAAGCCCTGTGAGCAAAGGGCTGTACTCTAATTCCTGGCTGTTAGGCTGTGGCGAGCGTTCGTTTGGAGAAGCATATTGAAGAAAGAAAGCTTGCCTGGAGAAGCTCTTTGACAGAAAGAACGTGTACTCACGGAGGTGCGTGTGCCCTTAAGGGGGAGGAGCTATTGTGTCAGTTGGCGGAGTCACCTGACTTCTCCCACCTACTTGTGGCCGCCTCCAGCGCCCTTGCGGCGCTAAGCCCTGTGAGCAAAGGGCTGTACTCTAATTCCTGGCTGTTAGGCTGTTTGGCGAGTTGCGAGCCGCCGAGGATTATGCCTGGGTCAACACTTCCATCACCGGCCCCATCAGCCTCTAGGACCCGAGCGCAAAGGAAACGCGAGGCACCCGGAGGGTCTGCAGTATCTAATATCAAGGGGCCGACGAACACAGTAAGTCGTTATTTTTCATGTGTTTCTAGCACAGAGGAGCCAGGATGCCACACCCCCGGCACTGCCCCTCATGAACCCATAATCTCATGCACGCAAGTGGTCGTGCCCAATCCACATACGTTATCTAGTACAATGGAGTCACAACCAAGTGAGCTCGAAACAGTCGAACTGAGCGGAGCGAGCGCTACTAACTTACCCGGCATAAGTGCTGATGCTTACAATGGCCAAACATCACAGACCGTTGCTTCAAACAATGGAATTCAGGCCAAAATGGGAATCGAAGACAGCGATCATACCAGCTCTGATATACATCCTGAGTTAATTCCCTTTGTATCGTCTGAGGAGTTAGCGGCCACACTCACGGTACCGGCGCCCGCTAACATCATTCCAGGCGGTAAATCCGCATTAGGAGGCGGGATTCAAACCGTGGCGTCTGTGGCCGATCTAGAACAGATGGAACAGCCGGAATCGCCGGGTGAGCATGGGCGGTCTACAGAGCGGAGGGAAAACGTTGTATCTGTATGCCGTGTTGGAGGCCGCCCCGTGAGCGAGAAAAAGGCTAGCGCGTCTTCGAATAAGGCGCGGACATTAGGCCATCGAGCAACAGACTCCAGGGGCGAGTGCGCTGATTCACAGAAAGTTGGTCTTGGCGAGGAGCCAGACGCCGAGGTATCTCTTTACGAGACCTCGCCTAATCCCGCCCGGACAGCCGGATTATCCTGCAGTTATCAAGGAGAAGAGTTGCATGACGAGGTGTTCGTGGCGCAGCCTCTCCTGGCAGACTGCGTTATAACCCCAAGCGCAAGTGAGCCTCCCAGAGCGGTCGCCTGTGCGCACGACCCAAACAGGAGAGACTCCCTAGGAATTGCAGACAAAGTGCTGGGTAACTTGATAGCACTTAACAAAGTACACCGGCAACTTCCAAACAGAGGTTCCACGCAGTCTTCAAATCTAATGGAAAGACCCTTAGGCAAAAGATCAAACTGCCAGCTGTCAGGCGCAAATGAGGATATATGGCACAAAGTGTGTTATAAGCGCGCAAAATTCGACAGGTGCTGCGAGACCAATGCTAATGTTGATGATCCACCTACCCAACTATTATCATCTCAAAAGAGGGTAGCTCCGTCTCGACACAACATAAATACAGTAAACGATATTCCCATAGCCATGTCGGCATCTCCTGGATTAAATGGTACAAGCTTAGATGACTCAAGACTCTTCTTTTATGGAACGGCCTTTCCCTAAAATACGCCACTGCAAAGTACCGTTAACGACGAACGTGAGGGACTATCAAGTCAACGAGTCCTCGCCCAATGAAGACACTCGCCCATCACCGCAAGATCTGCAGGCCATTTTATTGTCATCAACAACAATTGCGTTGGCTCCGTTCATGAAATTATACGAAACTTTGCATGAGGCAACAAGGGATTTAACTACTACGGTGGCCTTAGCTTTGTCCAAGTTAATCCACTTAGAGCAAGTTTGTGAGCAGATACAGTACAGTCAACAAGAAAGATCTAAGAGATTTGATCTATCCTTTAACCTCCTAAAGGAGCAAAAGCTAAATGACACCTTGGATAAAAAATTACTGGCTGATGTTGCTAGAGAAGCTCTTGCGTTATTCAAATCTGAGGGGCGTTTCTCAACTAGAGAATGCAACCCCAAAGAAGGGGGTTGTTTAAAAACTCCATTGGTCACAAGTAATGAAGCAAGTTGTGCACAAGGTCCGCCTGTGGTCAACTTAGGCAAAGAAGTGCTCACGGACAGTGAAAGTAGCACTCTGTTAAAAGTAGCCACCAAGAGCGGAGAACAACCTGCACTGCTGTCTGCTGCATCTGTGCAAACGATGGAAGCCTTGAGAGACCTAAACCAGAAATTATCTGTACATCAAACTGAAAACTCTGAATCCTCTAGTGGTACAGGTTGCGAATCCTCCTTAGATATCTCGTTTAATACCGCCTTCGAACAAGCCCGGAGCACTTCGAATCAAGCGCAAACGGATACTCAGGTGCCAGCTTGTTCAAAGCAGCCTTTGACTGTAAACTCCTCTGCAGAGTCGCCTGCAAAAAATTTGGAAGGGGTTCAAACCGCTACCTATCCGTTATTTAACGGAGGTCATCCATCAGTGGTAATGTTACCTCAACCAAAAAGGTCAAACGTGAACTCGATAACTCAACTAAAAAAAACTAAGAATCAACCGAGCAGAAAACAAAAGTCCCTAAACGGTGCTCGTAAATTCTTGCGAAACATTAATGTGGTTCCAAACGAAGTCAGCTCTTTAAATAAATGCATATGTAGTTCGGCTTTGCAAAATAAGCCTTTACAACAAACATCTGCCTGCCAATCAACTTCCTCACATAACACAGACTCAGTCGTTACAGACCAAACTCAAGAGACTTCAATAGAATTGTTGAATATGTCAACTTACGATGACGAGGACTGCATAGACCTTGAAAATGAACCGTCCCCCTCTGGGACTGAACAACAAATTGCACTGGAGCAATCGATGAGCGCAATTGCACAAGTTTGCACAAACGGTCACCAGGCACTTGTAACGGGACCCGTTACAACAAACATAGATCGAAATCAAGAAAAGTCTCCTCATGATGTGGGTCGACCAACGACGCCAGGTGGCAGAATTTGCCAGATTGTTAACAAAAACAACCATGCTTTGTCATGCTCACAAGGTCCTGTGAGCCCTCCCTTTCTGACTTTACTAGAAAAGAGGCTGAGGTCTTTGGCCGCCAATCATCAAGAGCCCTTCAATATTGCAGAGGCAACTGCACCGAAGGTAGGTAACCTTGTATATGTGGAAAGAAAAAAAACACAAGACCAAAAAGGAGTTGATGGTACACAGCCTTCGACACGAAATACGGGTTGCCTTAGAGACACAAAGGAAGCGCCAAAACATGTGCGATTTAGTAAAAGATCTTCGCTAAGAAAAAATTCCCCGTCTATGCCGACCAATAAAATTATAATCGAGAGCCTTGAAATCTCGGACAACTTAATATTGAACCGAGGAAACATTGTTAGATTGCTGCACTCGGTCCCCTCACTACGATCGATAAGTTCAAACGACCTGAAGATTGTGGAATTTTACGATGAGATCAGAAATGATAAAGTAGTACTGCACGTGGCGTCTTCTTTAATTGTAGCAACAATCATGGAAGCAAACGCAGCATTATTCTCCTTGGGCTTTGACGTATACGAATGGAATGGATTACAGCAAGCATCACCTAATACAGTTGATGCGGTTGATAAGTATAAACCTGTAACTCGAGTATCCATTCTGAAACCATCGTTAGGGAATAAGGTGCTAGAGGACATTGGAAAAAAGAAAATCTGTGGTCAAGGTAACAATAAAGATTCATTGTGCGGCATAAACAATTTACGAGCAGTTGAGAAGAACGTATCGAATCACAAAATGGCTCCGGCGGCTCAAAAAGACGAGATAACCATAACAATACATGGAAGCTCACCCCAGATTACCATTAAAGATGTTGGAGTGCAATCCGAGACATCCAGTACAGAAGATCCGGAGTGGGGCTGGTTACCAAAGGCCTTGGCAAACACCTCTCAGCAATAATGCCAGAACCCTACGGTTCGAAATACGTGCAGCATCGTATCTTAGAACACGCGGGGATTTACGCATTTATTCAATTCAAATTGGATCAACGAATGGCAGGTAATCTGTCTACAAGAAACATGGCTAACAGAAGCTCCGATCTCGAATGATTTTGAGGTGGTGATTAATCCCGCCATTAAATCTAGTAAAGGGCGTCCTATGGCGGGGATGGCCACCATGGTCAGAAGATCTTCGGGCTGGAGACTTGTAAGCTCAATGAATCACTCGCCTTTCATTCAATCTACCCACCTAGAATGGGCCGGTGTAGCAGGTTTGGCGGTGGATTGCCTAATAGTGGTCAACATCTACTGGAATCATAAAAAGGCCGGCAAACAAGTCTTCATAGACGAAACTATGGAGATATTGGACTCTTTTGTGTCAACATCAGGATGGCCCAACATAATGTTATGTGGAGATTTTAACATTGACCTGCTGAAAACACCAAACTTGATGACAAAAACATACTTGAAGCAGGCATGGTTAGAAGAGATGGCCGCTCGTAACTTCCAAATGTTAAATGGTAATACCTGTAATGACATGCCCCCTGCTAATACTTGGCGCCGTGCAGACCAGGCTTCGACGATTGACTATATGTTTGTCTCAGAGCAGTTACATCCGCGTATAGTCTCATTGAAGGTCACAAAGAAAAACGCTAGCGACCATGACATGCTGATAGCAGAATTCACCGCACTCGAAAAAATTCCATCGCAGATGTGGCAATATAACATTCAGGCTACCTCGAACAGAGTGCGGCTATCCCTAAAGAAAGATGAGCTGGAAAAGCTTGCAAGCGACTACTGTAAGGTTAGTCAGCATTTGGAATATGAGCAGCTGCTACAGCAATTTAAACCTAAAAGGGTAGGTCTAAAAAATATGGGCTATGCGCGTGCTCACAGCTTTGATGTGGAGGTGCTAAAGCATAAACGTATGCTACGCAGTAATTTAAGACACTCAAAATCCTTGGGTCAACTGGCCCGTATACAAGCTGTTAAGGTTGCAAAACAATCGTACAAGAACTGGCTAAAAGCGCATAAACACATGTTACTACAAAAAGACGCCGAAGTGTTGATGAGGTCATTACAAAATAAAAATACTTCAGCTTTCTGGTCTCTCATTAACAACATGTACGTGCCCCAAGAATCAATCCAAACCTGTATGGTGTCAGAGGCTGATTGGATATCGCACTTTAGAAACTTATACATGTCAGCTGGACATCCGGAGGTCGGTATTGAGGATTGCTCCAAACCATGGGATCTGGAATTTAGAAAAGAAGACATAATAGAAATCATTCAGAAAGCAAAAAACTCGCGGGCACCAGGTCCAGACGGGCTCACAAACTTTACGATTAAGCAGTTCCCCGAGATATGGGCAAGTCTGTGCGAGACACTCTTCAAAAGAATAGTACAGATTCGGCAATCCCCAAAATCGTGGAAGAGTGCGATCATTGTGCCTATCTTTAAGAAGGGCAACAGATCAGATCCGAAAAATTACAGGCCTGTGGCACTGTTAGACGTGTTAGGGAAAATTTATGCAACAATGCTACAAAAGAAACTACTAGCTTGGTCAACAAGTTCTCTACACGTCGATAAACGTCAATCAGGCTTTGTGAAACAAGTGGGTTGCTCGTTAAATCTTCTACTGATAAACATAATTAAAATGGAGGCAATTAAAACGAACACAAAGGTGTACCTAGCCTTTATAGACTTTTCACATGCATTTGACACCATTGATAGAGCGCTTTTGTGGGAGAAGTTGAAGAACTGGGGATGTCCAGCAGACTTAAGGGCAGCAATTAAGGAGCTCCACTCAAAGACTTCCATTCGAGTGAGACTAGATCGTTCGGGCTTGTTATCCGCCCCCATTGATACTTTTAGGGGAGTAAAGCAGGGCTGTCCATTAGCAGCAGCCATCTTTGGACTGTTCATCTCCGACATTGGCGACTCAATCGATAATGCAAAATCCTTTTCCCCGAAAGTGGCTAACACACATCTAAGTTGGCTGCTTTATGCTGATGACTTGATTGTATTGGACATGACACCAATTGGCCTGCAAAGGAAACTGAATGCTGTGCAACATTATGTCGTGTCCAATAATCTTGTAATTAATGTCAAGAAATGTGAGGTACTGGTATTGCAGAACTTAAATGGCGGCGGCGTAGGTAGAAGAAAAAGAATAGCTTGGTCACTGGGGCATGAAAAGTTGCAGTTCTCACAAAGTGTCAAATATCTTGGGATGACAATTAGTTCGTCCATCAACGACGGGCCTTGGCTTGCGGAAACTAAAAGGAAGTGTAACCAACTCGCAAACCAAGCCCTGATACTTAACAAGAAATTTGGCAAATTCTCACTACGTCCAGTCTTAGCCTTTTACCAACAGAAGGTGATACCGGTTGTGTCTTATGGTGCAGAAAATGCGCTGGGATGCCCTTACGAGACCTGGGCCATTCTTGAAAACTGCTTTTGGTCGAGAGTATTAACACTCCCTAGGGGGGTGAAAACATCTTGCATAAGATATGAACTGGCGCTAATATCTCTGCACGCTAGAATCTGTTGGAGCTTGTTGAGCTTGTATCGAAAAACCTGCAGTCGAGCGCAGATCCCACAGTTTGAGATTCTTCATAATATCCAACCTGGAAACTCCAAAATTATCCAGATGTGGTTGAAAAGATGTGAGACAATTCTGAAAAAATACGACATAACGGTCGATCTGCTTCATGAGAACCCGGATGCAGCTAAACTAAAGATCTGGCGGACAGACTGGGACGAGACTTGTGCAGAAAGAGCTGCTGCTGGAAGTTCGAGTCATGCTCCATTGGAAGCACGTGCCTTTAACAGCCTTCAGAAGTATGTGTCTTTATTTCCCAACCCTCAGGCACGCAGACTGTTTATGCTGTTTAGGCTAAACATGTTTAAAACGAAGGATCGCCTCCGATCATGGAGGAGCTTTGCCCATCTAAGCCCGGAATGTAGGTTATGTGCAAAAGGTCCTGAATCACTAAAACACCTAGTTTTATTTTGCACCAAATTGAGATCTGAGAGGACCATACACTTGGGACCATGGAGCTTAGCCCACCCATCATTGTGTGCGGATGAGTGGTGGAGTTCAATGTATCAAGGAACCGATCTAAAATTAATTCTGCCTCTAATAAGACTGCTGGAAACCATAGAAGCACGTTTATTGTCATTAGGGGAAAGCATTTCGGGGAATGGAGCCCGTGGCTGAAGGACCAAACATGAAAAGAGAGGAGAAAGCTGTAATGAGGGAAGGAACTTGAATGGGGCAAGGGAAATTTGGCGAAGATGTGTGGATGTTTTGCGTTAGATTTTTAAAGGTTTGTAAAAACCAATAAAAAAAATAAAAAAAAAAAAAAAAAAAAAAGAAGTTGTATTAAAGTTCTGGCAATAAAAACCTACCGGAGTAAAGTTAATATTAAAATACACCGGCGGTATGTTAGAGGCTGTCGGAGAAAGTGGTAGCCTTGAACAATGGGAAAATCCCATAGGGAAATATTTGCGGTCGAATATTTACGGTATTAACCACTGCCACCAGCCAGAAACTTTTGAGAGAGGGACTGTACGGTACCCTCTCGAAAATGAACATAAGGGAAAAGCTGCCGGCGGAGGCGCTTGTGATGCCGCTAGCATAGTCGGGAGGACTTCCCTGATGGGGTCCTTGAGGATAACCCCCATCCAAGGTGACTTCATGAGCCTGAGGAACCTTTCGAAGAACCCTTCTTCACTGGCCTGATAGGTGGTAGGGGGTACTGACGGGTTAGCCGGGGGCTGCTGGAGCCGCTGCATACCCGGCCTGTATGGAAGCAGTGGAAAACTGCCCTGCGCATCAAAAGGATAGGCTGTAGGCGACGTATCTGGTTGAGGCCAGTCCCACCTTCACACTCTGTCTTTGCGCACATAAAGACAAAATAGGTGTGAGTGCACAGCATAGGGAAGCCTCGGCTCATAGTACGGGGGGGCTACTTCAGATGTGCAAAGGAGCATGAAGGAACATTATTGTGGGTGTGCAGAATTGGACCAGACTCCTAAATAAATTACAAAATCAGGTAGGTTGTAGTCAAAGTCCATAAGCGGCGTGAATTTTAGTGGAATACCAGAAATATGTAATTTCTAAGGCCATTCCTAAGCCTGCAATTGTGTTGTGGGGTAGATAAAGGACAGATAGGTCAAGGCCCTTGGTCGGCAGAGTAATGGCAACGATGCGCACATACCATGTTAGAGCATGTCTTGAAGTCGCACCTACACCTCATGGTGGTAGTTCAGATTATACCCAACCAAAATTTGTCGAAACTAGAGCCATTTGAAAAGATGAGTATTTGCGAGAAGAAAGTAATTTCCATCAGAACGTTATCAAGTCATTTTTTTTTCCTCTTGCAAGCTGGTGCGGGTCCCAAGTTACCAACAAAAGTTTCACTGGAAAAGATTGTTCTTTTAGTAATTTCCTGACTTAAACCAGTCTACTCATTTTAAACTAATCTGATTGTCTATATGCCTTCAATTATTAACAGTTGGACTCATTTTAAACCCTTCTCTGTAACATAATTAATTACTCTAAGTCATGGTTTACATATCTACATCTTTAAAGTCTATTGTATTGTTTTGATTTCTTTTACAGGAAATTCCAATTGACCAAGTAGAGCTCGATAAAGAAAATGAAATGCTAATAACAGTTGCTCATTTCCACAAAGAGGTGTTTGGAACATTTGGAATTCCATTCCTGCTTAGAATACATCAGGTAAGACTTATTTAGGTGGTTAATGGTTTTAAAAGCATACACCTCCTGTTAAGCTGCCTTAATACTTCCAATAGGTAGGGTCCTTACACAGATCCCTCATCTCAAATGTATTCTGCAGAGTCTGCTGGATTATGGGCACTTTTCCTACAGCAGGGTGCATAATGCGAACTGAGCTGCGGAGTATTACAGTTGTTTTTGAAACTCAAAGGGATGTCGACCGGGCATGCCAGCAATACTATCCCTAGTGTGACGTCCACTGTACCCATGGTCCTTCACGCATCAAGGTCTCTCGGATAGATTTTTTTTTTTCCGCCATCGTGAGCGGACACTTCTCGCGGAGTTCAATTTCGGCTGACGCCATTTGCTTATAAGTTTTAAGAATAGTTGCTCTACCAGTCCTTTTCCTTCCGACATCGACGCTTTAGAAACAACAAGACCGCACCGTTGGACGAATTCAAGGTTCGACGAACCCTTTCGGCCTCGGAAGGCCCACCGGCCCTAGGCCCTTACAGTATGGCGAGTGTGGGGCTGTCATTGTACAATGCATTTTCCCACCCTTTCCCTTTCTCGCCCGGCTGTCTTTCCCAAACATGGATAGAACATCTTTTATATTCTGCCCCACATGTAATAAAAAATATCCGTGGATCGATAAACAGAGTGTGCAACTTTTGTCGAAACCGCAACCACGTCTAAGGGCACCTTCGAGGTTGCAAGTGCTTTAAACCTAAGACCCTTAAAGATTGCAGAACCAAGTGCTGGGCCCATCACGCAGTGCATGCCAAGGCCGCCATTGATGTGGAGGAGCTTCCAGTGACGGCAGCGCCACTGTCTTTTCGGATGGCGAGTGCGACGGGGGGGCGGTCCTCAGGGGGCAGGGGGGGGGAACAGCTGTTAGGCAGAATTATATGCAGTGCCCTTTGGGAACACCACACACAATTAAGACTACAAGTGACAGTACATTTGCACCTTTGGTACAAGCCTGTACTACACAGTGATAGTGGTAGCAGTAGCGGAGCAGCCAGACTTCTCTCAAGAGTAAGTGAGCAGTATCACATAGTTACACAAAGGACAGCAATTACTATGATTCAGGCAAACGCTGGTTAAGGTTTTCAAGTAAAATAATATACATTTCACTCTTCAGTTGTATAAAATTTCACTATTATAAGCAAGTTAAAAATCACTCTTAATACACCACACAACTTCCCTTAAATTCCAGACAAGTGAAGCTCACAAAATGAAGTGGGAGCAAAATGGCACTCTAGCAATTAAAAAGGGAGGGAAAGACAAAGTTATTAGGAATTAGATCAAACCAACAGGTAAGTACTCTGGGCAATTGAAAAAGAGGAACAACAGAGATAGAATCAGATAGAAAAGGCTTAACGCCAAAGTCAATGGGTCAAAAGTCTTTTGCTCAAGATCACACAGTTCAGGGTAGTTCGTGGCACGGTTTCCAGACGAGGTTGGTTGGTACAAAATTTAGTTCAAAGAGAAGAGAAGGATAAGCCCTCAGATTGGATAAAGATTTCAAACACTTTCACTGCGGTTGAACCAGGCGAGCAACCGGATTTGCACAGTACTTTAAAACGGAGAGGAAGCTGTAGCGAAAGCGGACGTTCCTGGTGGTTCCTGCAGGCTCACGGTTCCTGAAGCGACTGTCGGACTGACACGAAGTAGGAAGACTGGAGGGTCCTGCGCCACCCAGGGAAGAAGCCAGCAGCAGAGCTAAACGACGAATAAAAGGTGCGCTCCTCAAAACCCAAGCGGGGTCAGACCTTCCTGGCTATCGGGCCCACTGTAGCTCTGTACAGCGAATTCGACCAGAGGAGGGGTCCTGGCTTGCAGTTTGGGTGAACTGGTTGGTCTGTTGTGTTGGGAAGGTGGGTGGCATGCATTAGGTCCCATTCAACCAGAGGGTTTAAAACTTCTACAACCATTCAAAGGAGAGTGCCTATTGGATACATATGTTGGGCGGCCACTTGGTTGTTTTTGCATACATTCACCAAGCATTGTGCCTTGGATGTTGAGCCAGGTGCTGATGCACGGTTTGGAAGGGCTGTTCTGCAGAACTTACTTGTTTAACACTTTCTGCCCTCGTCCGTTATTCTAACTGCTTGGGTAGTCTATTAAGATGAGGAATCTGCAGGAGAAAAGCCAATTTATTGAAGGAGAAGTTACTTGCTGTAATGATCTTTCTATGGATTCTTCTCCCGCAGATTCCTCATTCACCCTCCCATCCGTCCCTGCTCAGAGTCCTGGTGGCTTAAGCTTCTGTCCGTCCGAGAAGACATCGGATGATGGCACTTAGCTGACCGCTTCTGTCTTGTCAAACCTGGTTTTCACAAACAAAAGCAAAAAATGTGTAATCTCTTATGTGGGATCAACCGGTTGGATGTATGTTTTTTACAGGCTGATTAGCCTCCTCCTGTTGGTTTTCCTCTGCAGCGTTCATGCACAGGGTGGGGGGGGGGGGGGTCTGAACCATGGGGCGCAGTGACGCGTTATATATACACACAATGCCTGAAGTCCCTTCCGGAGCAGAGGATCGTGCACCGAGCAAGGTGGATCAACAGAGTCGAGGTCCACTAACGCCCCCTGTCAAGTTTTCAAAGCAGCAGAGCTGAATAATCAATATCTAGCAAGATGAGGAATCTGCGGGAGAAGAATCCATAGAAGGACGATTACGGTAAGTAATTTCCTTTATGTCTCCAAAACTGACACATTTGAAATATTCCAGTGGTAAAGAAGCAGGTAGGTCGCCTAGGCCTGCTGTGTGACAGCCAGTGACAAAAACGCCCACCTCTCCGGCTTGGAGAGGTTGGATTATTTATTTATTTGTCCTTTAGCTCAAGAGAAAGAACTAAGACAGCGGTTAAACACAGGAACGGCCGGTCTGAACCCCAGTTTGAGGATCCTGCCCTTGGAAGCCTTCCAATGTGTCCAGGAGCCATCACGTGGGCTGAACAGCTTCCTCAATGCATCAGTCGCAGTTCACAAGATTCGACTCGGGACTCCACAGATCCTAGACTTGGAAGTCAGTTGCAGTTCTCTGCCACGAAGAAGCCCCATCTCTACTAGTAAAGGAAGGAGTTTTTTTTTTTCCTCAATATTTTTTATAATTTTCAGTGCAAGTGAACAGAATATACCATCAACGTATGGCAGTGAAACAGTTGTAAATCCCCCCCCCCCACCCCTCTGCAGTGTATAGGTCATCCATTCCATCGCTGTGAATTGCCAAACTTTCACAAACCAGTTGTGCTCTGTTGGGGGGTCTTTGGTGTTCCATTTCTGCATGATGACCAGTAGTGCCGCTAACGAAAGGATCGCATAAGCCTTCCTGGTAGATTTCGCCCAAAGGTTCCAGCCTGAGTTAGTCAGGCATAGTATCCCTTCTCTCTGCCCTCTGAGAGCCAGTTCCAAATATTGAGTGTAGGTGTTGGTCTATTTTGTTTCCAGTAGCCTTCCAGTTTTTGCAACCCCTCCAAATGTGTGTCGCCTCCCATGCCCTCATATATTTGGTGGTTGGTGTTTGTTCCGCATCTAGGCCTATCTTGTAGATGTTGGAGATTAGTGTTAGGGAGAATTCTCATTTATGGTTAATTTCCCTTACCTAGTGAGTCCCTCAGCAGCGTTGCTGGATTTCTGGGGTTTATTTTTTCCACCTGGTAAGAGTGTGAGCCTTTTTCCCACTCTTAAAGTGTTTTTGTTGTGTATGTGGTACTTTTTGTGCTCATGGGCCATGGAGTGTCACCAACTCCCTAGGCATCATCTTTTTACTTGTGTGTCACACTGCACCTTTAGTGCAGTGACACAGGGATGTCTTTTAGACTTCCTTTGTGAACTCCATTTCTGGGGATGACTTCTGTCCCCCAGAAAATGAAAAGTCACCATTGGCTTTACTAGTCCTTTTAAAATACAGATCCAGTACAATCAATCTTACAATGGAGTACTGGAGGGGAATATCTTTCCCCTGTCCTTCTGTAACTCGAGATGCACTTTGTGTCCCCCTTCCCGACTCAACATGGCTGGTGGCAGTGGTAACTATAATTTTTACACAGATTCCCGTGTTAGTGTTCTGGCTGTGGTGACAGACGTGAATATAAAACCCGCTACCCCATATCGTTCTTAACGTGGGTCCTAGAGTGGTTTTTCGCCATTTCATGTTGGAAAGGTCTTTCTTTGCTTTTTGCACCAAACCAGGTTTGGTTTCCTTGTTCGCCGTCCTTTGGCGGGCTTCTGCAAAGAAGCCCTCCTTTGGCGTCTGGGTGTCTAGGTTGGCTGAATGTAAGGGAGGGGTTTAGTAACCCCCTGCACAGGGTCTCCCTGGAGACCCAAGTCTCACTTTGTGTTGATTGGCTGTGGTGGTTGTCTGGGCTGGACAACCCCCTGCTGGGTGATTGACAGCCCGGCTGTGTGAATGGGGGATTTTGGCATAAAAGGCAGGGCTCTTGGGCTGGAAGTACAAGAACCGAAGAGAAGTGGAGAAGACAGATGCTGCAATTCCAGGATCCCGGTGAAGCCCTGCTGCAGTCCTGAGCTATCTACCCTTCAACGACAGAAGATCCAGTCCGGAGTCGTCTTACCTTGAGCCTGGTGGGAACAACCAGCTCACCTTCTACAACCAGAGAATCCTCTTCTGGGTCGAAATCGCCGCACTGAGCTGTAGTGGTCCGGATAGCCATCAGAAGAGCCCTCTCCTGTTTCTGTTTTTAAGGAGCACACCTTTTATTCATTGTTGCTTTGCTGCTGCTGGCTTCATCCTGAGTAGTGCAGATCGCTCCAGATACCCTCCTTCTTGTCCCCACGACTGAAGCTTCAGGAACAGTGTGTCTGCAGGAACTACCAGGAACAACTGCCATAGCACCAGCTTTCTTCATCTGAATAAGGTACTGTGTCCATTTGGTTGTTCTCTCCATCCGACCTTGAGGAATCGGGGTGAACCCCTTTTCCTTTCCGAAGACTTGTCCTTTCTTCCTTCCGTCTTATAACTTTTGCTTCCCTTTGACAATATCCAGTACTCCTGGCAATGTTAATCTGGAACTATTCTAACCATGTGATTCTCGACAACAGAGCTCCTGCTCCATTTGACACTGGCGCAGGCCTATTGACTTTTATCTGCCTCTTAGAAAACGTCCTCTGATTCTATTGCCTGGACACAAGTATTGCTTGTGATTTTTATCCACTATTCCCTTGTTTTAATTCTATGTGCTAAGTGTGTTTGACTTCGGGTGCATTTCTTCCCGCGGGTACGCTTTATTTTCGTAAGACCGAACTGTCATTACTGTCAAAAGTGATTGCATATTTCTCCAGCATGGGGTCTGGCTTGGATGCTCATGAATATTCCCCGTGGTCAGGCTGGGAATCCTCGGTAAAGAAAAAAACCAGTATCAGTTTCGTTTCTGATCTGTCTTTCGTAGTAATAACCAATCACTGGTCTCTGCGTCATACTGACCACATCCAATGACTGCCCTCTACCTAAGCCCCGCCTCTGGCAGCCATCTTCAGATTTTTACCGCACGTTCATGTGTTGGGATCCTCGTGCTATTGCTCTCGAGCGTTAGTGCTATTTTTTCACGTTTTTCTCAAAAATTTCGTTTTTTTCGGTCAAAAGAGCCTCAAGCTCCACCGACTCTCGATCCGATCAACGGGGACCCGTGTCGGATTCGTCTGCGCCCCTCAAGGGTGAAGATTTCGTTGAGCTACGCTTTTGGAGGACTCCAGAAGTTTTCTCAGGCCCGTCCCGGACATGGCCCAGGAGAAGGGAAGCTCGACGCCCGGAAAGCTGTTCAGGGTCTGCCCTGGATGCCAGCTGCAGAACGTCTTTAAGGAGGACGAACACTCCTTTTGTCTTTACTGCTTACATGAGGACAAGACGCACGTGGAGAAGGACTGTGCGTTTTGCGGCAACATGTCGGAGCGGACCATGAAGGAGCGCCATCAACGTCTCGCCAACTGGCTGGAAGGGAAGAGCCCGTCCGGCGAGAAGAAGAGGAAGAAATCCGAGCGGTCTTCTAAGACCTTTGAGGACGCCCCGGCGACGGGGGTCCAACACAAGGCCAAGCACCGCGAGTCCGCTGGCACCGGGAGCGCCGAACGGTCGGGCTCTAGGGGCGCCAGGCAGGGCGCACCCTCCCCGGTACCATCAACCACGAGCCAACGCTCTGGGTCGGGTAAGAGGAAGGCCGAGCACCCGGCGAAGCTCCTGGAGAGGCCCCGGTTGAGCTCGAAGGCCCCATCGGAGGGGGAGTGAGGCAGTGTCCCCCCCTCAAGGATAAGGCGGTGAGCGCACCTTAGGTGGTGAAGGCCTTAATCCATCCGGCCAAGGCCTGTATCGAGACTGTCGCGGCGGCCCTGGCTCAGACTGTGGGGGCTACGCCAGTGGTGGCGACCTCGGGGCTCAGAGTCTCCCTGCCACCTCGGAGGGAGTCCTCTTTTATGCCCATCGATAGGACCCCCGTGAAATCTCCGGCGGAGAAGAAAAAGGGGGGGGGCAGGGTGTCGTCGTAGACTCGGCTTCAACCTCGGGGGAAGAGCTGATCGAGGTCTTAAGCCACGGCCTCGGCGTGGAAGAAGACTGGCCCGTCGGGATGGATCCCGACGCGGGTGACGACATCGCCGAGGGCACCGACGGGGCCCCGGATCGCCCGTCGGATTCCCCTCTGCCAGCGCCGCAAGACAACTCGGCGGCCATTTTGTTGGCTATACAGTCCTTATGCACGGAGATAAGGACGAGACTACCGTTGCCAGCGGAGGAACCACTCCCGTCGGGGGACCCAGAACCGGGACCTTCTGGCGTTCCTCCTCCCAAGATAAGAAGGATTCACCCTCCACCTCCTTTTCAGCCGTCGCGCCCCGTCCAGCCCTCCTCCCCGTCCACGACTCGAGGGGATGATACGGGGACTGACACGGCCGCGACGGGTACGGACGACGAGGTCTACGATGAGGATCTTCCGTCCTCACCTCCCACCAGGGCTTCTCCGCCCGACGAGATTGGATCGTTCCACTCCATGATCGCCAGGGCATCCGATCTTTTCCAACTCTGCCCTGAGGAGAAGAAAAAGGAGGGATTCCTTTATCAACGGCGCGAGGCCAAGAGGAAGACGGTCCTCGCGGTGCCTCTACTGGACGACATTTGGGATGAGGGCCTCGCCCTCCTCAAGAACCCTTCCACGACGCCAGCGAGAAGAGACCGGTACGAAAAGAAGTACCGGGTCCCGGACGCGGCCCCCCTGTGCCTCCGAGCGCAGCCTACCCCGGACTCCGTCCTCTCCGCGGCGGCCAGGAAGAAAGCGGGGGGGGGTGCGGCCTCCACATCGACTTCCCCGCCGGACGGCGAGGGAAAGAAATTGGACTCTATGGGACGCAGGGTCATCTCGTCTGCAGCGACGACGATTAAGGCGGCCAACGCCTTGGCTATCGTGGCCCGCTACGACAGGGAGCTATGGTACAAACTGGCTCCTCTGCTGGACTTCCTACCGGACGACAAGAGGGCGGATGCCCTGGAGATCCTACAGGAAGGTGAGGTGGCGTCGGACCACGCCATCACTATTGCGACGGACACCGCTGATACGGGATTTCGCCAGTTGGGCAACGGCGTGTGCCTTAGGCGGCGTGGATGTCTCAAGGCTACGGACTTCCGTCTAGACGTACAGACTAGAGTCCTGGACATGCCGTTCGATGGGAACAACCTGTTTGGGAAAACAGTGGACGATTCCCTTCAGGCCATTAAAGCGGACACGGAGACGGCCCGTGCCCTTGGGTTCTGCAACGACGGCCGCCCTTTCGGAGCAGCGGAGGCAAGGGCGCCTCCAAAGGTTCCGGCGGCGGTTTCTCCACCTATCGTCAAGCGGCCCGCTCGTCGTCTCAGGAGGCCTATAGGGGACGGGGCAAGTCGGGGGGACCCCGCCGTCGTCGCCAAGGAGGTCAAGGCGGCAAAGCCTCGTCGAAACAGAATTGAACCGGCCGTGGGGTCGGGCCCCCTCCGAAGCACCCCGGTGGGAGGCCGGCTGGCGAGCTTCATCAACGTGTCGGAGTCCATCTCCATCGACCGTTGGGTGTTGGATGCCTTAGCCCGGGGCCACGCGCTCGAGTTTCAAAGAAGGTGCCCGCGCGTCCCCCCCGTGGCCAGGAAAGAGCTTCACGTCCCGCAGCTTCTCCTGGAGGTAAAGGCGATGCTCAGGAAGGGCGCCATCGAACTCGTCCCAAAGAGGCTTCGGGGCTCCGGAGTCTACTCGAGATACTGCCTCGTGAAGAAGAAGACGGGAGGATGGCGCCCCATCCTAGACCTGCGACGTCTGAACAAGTTCATCAAGGCTCGGAAGTTCCGGATGGTCACCCTCCAGCACGTCCTGGGTCAGCTGGAGGAAGGATACTTCCTGTCGTCGTTGGATTTGGAGGATGCCTACTTCCATATTCCCATCCTAAGGGGGCACCGAAAATTTCTCAGGTTTGTGGTCCAAGGGCGTCACTACCAGTTCAAAGCCCTCCCCTTCGGACTACGGTCGGCACCCAGGGTTTTCACCAAGTGCCTTGCACCGGTGGCGGTGCAGCTGCGCCAAGAGGGGATCCACGTCTACCCCTACCTGGACGACTGGCTTATCCGAGCCAAGACGAGGGAGCTCGCCGTGGACCACACGGCAAGGACCGTCCAGCTTCTCACAGACCTGGGATGCTCCGTGAACTACGCCAAATCCCACCTGGTACCCGCGCAAGACGCACTGTTTCTGGGAGCGAGGCTCGACAGTGTCCCTTCTGGCCTCCCCGTCGGAGGAGAGGACCAGGGCCATCCTGGGCAAGGTACAACGGATGTTGGTGGCCGACGCGGCCAAGGTGAGGTCCATCAAGTCCCTCCTCGGAATGATGTCTTCCTGCATCTACCTCATTCCCCTGTGCAGGCTCCGGATGCGCCCGTTGCAAGAGTTCCTGGACGCGCGCTGAATCCAAATGACGGGCAGCTTCGAGGTAAGGATCACACTCGACGAGAGTTTCCGACGAGCGATCCGGTGGTGGGGCACCCGCGCGCATCTGACGGCGGGCATGGACTTCCAGACCCCAGCCCACCAGGAGACAGTGACCACGGATGCCTCCCTGGAAGGGTGGGGAGCGCACACCGAAAATCTGCACGCAAGAGGCCTTTGGCTCCTGACGGAGAAATCACTACATATCAACGTCCTGGAGCTCCGTGCAGTGTTTTGGGCTCTCAGGTCCTTCCTTCCGTCCCTCAAGGGTAAGGTGGTGAGGATCTTCACCGACAACACCACCACCATGTTTTACATCAGGAAACAGGGCGGAACCAGGTCCCCAGCACTGTCCCAGGAGGCGCAGGACCTGTGGCATTTGGCCGTCGCCCACGAGTGGGAACTACGGCAGGATCTAGTGGATCGCCTCTTCCGACGGTGGGGCACACCCCAGATCGACCTGTTCGCGACGGCGACGAACTCCAAGTGCCGGAGGTTCGCCAGCAGGTTTCCCCAGGCGAGGAGCATGGGCGATGCTTTCTCGTTCCCCTGGGAGGGCCTGTTCCTTTACGCGTTCCCTCCATTGCCACTGCTGATCCGGCTCATCAACCAGCTCAAGAGGTCACGGTGCAGGATGATCCTCGTCGCACCTGCGTGGCCGAGGCAGATATGGTTCCCGGACCTTCTGGACTTGTCAGCGTCCCCGTCAATCAAGCTGCCGGTGGACGCGGATCTACTCTCCAGGGAAGGAGGCGCCATCCTCCACCACGACCCGAAATCGCTGAACTTGCAGGCCTGGCTCCTGCAGCGCTAGAGTTTGGAGGATACGACATACCGGCCGACTGCAGAGAGGTTCTTGCAAAGGCCAGGGCGTCCTCGACTCTGAAATGCTACGGACACAAATGGAAGAGGTTCTCTGTCTGGTGCCACGCACAGAAGATTAACCCTCTACGGATTACGGCTCCCCAAGTACTGCCGTACCTGCTGACGCTGGCCAAAGCTGGACTGGCACACACGTCCATCAAGATTCATCTTGCTGCGATCTCCCGATACACCAGAACCACGGGGCGGACGTCCTTGTGGTCTCATCGTCTGGTGAAAGAGTTCATGAAGGGACTGTTCAGATCGTTCCCGCCGGTGAAGGCTCCGGCCCCGGCGTGGGAGCTCAACGTGGTGCTGACCAAGCTCATGGGACCTCCGTTCGAGCCTCTGCACTCGGCCCCGTTGAAGTTTCTGTCGTGGAAAACAGCGTTTCTTGTGGCCATCACCTCCGCACGACGAGTGGGAGAGATCCAGGCCCTTTCCTGCAAGGCCCCGTACTTGACTTTTCACGACAGGAGGGTAGTGCTCAGGACGCACCCCTCCTTCATGCCCAAGGTGCCGTCGGACTTCCACCTCAACGAACCCTTGGTGTTGCCTGTGTTCTTCCCGTCGCCTTCGTCGCCGGCTGAGAGGACTTTGCACTCGCTGGATGTGGCCAGAGCGCTAAAGTTCTACGTGGACCGCACGAAGTGTTTTCGGAAGACGTCACAACTCTTTGTGAATTTTGGACCTGTCAATCAGGGGAAGGCTTCCATTTCCAGATGTCTCTCCGGCTGTATCATGTACTGTCATCGGTTGGCAAACCGACCGCTGCCTGGCCGTCCGAGAGCCCATTCCACCAGAGTGATCGCAGCTACCACGGCGTTCCTTTCTGGTGTGCCCCTGCTGGACATATGCAGGGCTGCTACGTGGAGGTCAACGCACACCTTCACTAAATTCTACTGCGTCGATCGGGATTCCAGGGAGGAGTCCAGGGTCGGCCAAGCAGTGCTGCGCAACCTGTTCGCCTGAGGTGAGCCTGGTGAGGAGGTAAGATGCTTAATGTTGAGTTTGATGTAATGCTTAATGTTGAGCCTTTGCCACCTCCCGTGGTTGTGCATGTGTGTACTGCTATGTATTCTTTATTCATGAGCATGTGAATCCATGCCAGACCCCATGCTGGAGAAGGAACAAGTTACTTACCTGTAACTGTTGTTCTCCAGCATGGGTCTGGCATGGATTCACATGCGAACCCTCCCGCCTACCCCTCTGCGGCTCTTCACTTGGTCATACTGCCACTTCACGTGCTTCCAAATCTGAAGATGGCTGCCAGAGGCGGGGCTTAGGTAGAGGGCAGTCATTGGCTGTGGTCAGTATGACGCAGAGACCAGTGATTGGTTATTACTACGAAAGACAGATCAGAAACGAAACTGATACTGGTTTTTTCTTTACCGAGGATTCCCAGCCTGACGGGGAATATTCATGAGCATGTGAATCCATGCCAGACCCATGCTGGAGAACAACAGTTACAGGTAAGTAACTTGTTCCTAACCCACGGTAGCGTCTTTGTTTAGAAACACTGGTCTGTCAAATCCTAATGTACTTACCTTGAATTGACCTGAACAAGAGGAATTGGTTGTGTGTAGTATATTTAGAGGGTGGTTCTATTTAATAGAAGTGAAGTGTTTTGTGACCCGATGGTTTAAAAATAAATGTACTTATATTTTTTAACCAGAAACCTTGAGTCAGTGTTTGCTTGAGTGTCAGTAATTGTAGTCCTTTGTGTAATCCATATTACTGCTCATTTGCTCTTGAGGCAAGTCTGGCTGCTCAGCCATCGCTACCACTTTACTGTGTAGTACAGGCTTGTACCAAAGGTGAAATTGTACTATCACTTGTAGTCTTAATTGTATGTAGTGTTCCCTAAGGGTACTGCACATGATTCTGCCTAACAACTAGTAGTTTCTGATGCTTGTTAATCTGCTTAGAATCACATGCTGTGCATATGGTCTGACATCCAGTGGTAACCGCAGAGTATTTCATCTTGTTTCCGAGGATCGAAAGGGGACGTCGGCATACGCGTGTCTGTAACACTATCCCTAACATGACGTGTAGTGTACCCAAAATCTCTCACGCGCCAAGGTCCCTCAGATGGTTTTTTTCCACCCAGATTGCTGGTCGCCCTAATACAGAGCTCTTAAATAGAGATAGCGTTATTGTCCTAATTATCGACTGTCGTTATTCCTGTTAAGTCACTTCGACAGTTGAATCCTGTGAAACGACACCGATGACTACTGCAGACTTTCAACGCTTATTGATCGAAGCAGCGCTGCCGTCCACGTGCCTTATGGCCGGCTTATACAGTATGGAGAGTGGGGTTGGGTGGCCATATTCTTAACAAGTTTGCCATTCCTCTTGCACCCTCTCTGCTCCCTGGTTTTTGTCATCGCTGTACCTGTCCTTCAATATGGAAAAGACACCTTTTGTAGGGAAAATAACCTTGGAAAGACTAGCACTCTCGGTGCAACAAGTGTCTTCCTAGACCCCCAACAAAGCGGGTTGCGCAGCCTTTAAGCTCCTGCGCCCTACGACGCTTAAGGAGCGCCGCTTGAAGTGGTGGGCAGCCTACGGCATGTCGCATGCCGAATGTTCTTCCCCCTGCTGCCGAAAGTGATGGGGGGTGCGGGGGGGACTAGCGAAGACCAGGCCTCTCTGTCGGAAGCCATTGACCTAGCGGCGGACTGCTCTCGTTCCGCAACGCCCATCCCTGACCCCACCAGGCCTGATGCGAGTCACGCTATGGGGAAAACACCCGGCGACAGGGGCGCACACGATCATAACACCAAAAACACAACCCAAGGTTTTGCTTCTGCGGCACTGTCAATGCGTACCAAAGCACCAATGGAACCGGTCAAACTTTGACGGAATCCTCTGATCGGCCGCCTTCCCCGCAGACACGGCCTGCTACTGGGCAATCCAAAGTAACATGCGGCCATCATGGCACTTCGGGAGGACGCACAGATGCCGCCTAAGGCCCCGGTGGCCACGAAATCCACCGCTGGTCCTCCGGTTCACCCGGTGATGCTGAAATCCACTGCTCAGCCTCCGGTTCAGCCGGTAGACCGACCAGATTCCCTGAGCATTGGCGAGAGCATTGCAAAGATTGCCTCGGCAGTTAGACTGAAGGACCGGTCGAAGGAGGTGGCGAAGCACAAAGAATGGTCCAGAGATGTGCCGAAAGACACGCCACAGCGCCCCGAACACCGCAAGGACTACGCTGAGTCTCTTGCCTTTGTCCGGTACATTAGTGGACAAATCTCGAGGTCACAGGGAATATGACCCTTTTCCTCCCCAGGACCCATCTGGTTCATCCTCATGGACCAGGGAGAAATTTGAGCGATATATGGACAGATTATAAAAATCTTGCTTATTCTGAGAAGCTTGCTCCCAAGAGACCTCAAGAAGACCTTCCTTCTACGTCTGTATCCAAGTTTCAAAGGACCTTGGAAGATTCACATGAGGAGTATACATGTGTCCTCACAGATGATGATGTTATGGACACAGGATCAGGATGCCACCTTTCTGGAAAATTACAATGTAGATGACCAGGCAGATCTTATAGACAATTGGGAAGACAGTCGCCAGTTTGATGCTCAACCTTGAACGTCCCTTCTCCCACCCAGGACCCTGATGCCTTGTGCATAGATTCCTCCCCCCATGTCCCCTCCACTCGGCCCGCCAAGCCTCCCCAGTGGACGATCAAATGGCGAATCTTGAAGGCGGCTGACCATTTTCAGATTGCCACTCAAGAAGCTTTACCAGATTCTGATTTCGTGGAGGATATACTCAAAGAAAAAACCTCCGGCCAGCCAGTCCCTTTGTTGAACTCTGTTAGGGAGAATTCTCATTCTATGGCTAATTTCCCTTACCTATAGAGTCCCTCAGCAGCTTTGCTGGATTTGAAGGGTTTGTTTCCTTTTACCTGCTAAGAGTGACACTCTTTTTCCCACTCTTAGGCATTTTTGCTATGTGTGTTCTAGGCTGTTTTTGTGTTTGTCTATGGGATCTTTCTCAACCCCATAGGAACCATCTTTATTCACATGTGTTAAACAGCACCCTCAGTGCAGTGACACGGGTGTCGTAGTGACCCCCAAACATAGACTCCATACCCTTGGACTGACTACTGTCTTCCAGGGCATGTAAAGTCCCCATTGACTTTACTAGTCAAATCCTATGAACTAAACAGTACAACCCATCTTACTTTGTAGGTACTGGAAGGGGTTAATAGTTTTTCCCCTATGTTCATTTTCGTGAGGGTACCTTACAGTCCCACTCTCAAATGTTTCTGGCTGGTGGCAGTGGTTACTACCATAAATATTCGACCGCAAATATATTTCTATGGGATTTTCCCATTGTTCGAGGCTACCACTTTTCTGACAGCCTCTAACATACCGCCGGTGTATTTTAATATTAACTTTACTCTGGTAGGTTTTTATTTCCTAAACGGAAAAGTCTTTGCCAAAGTTCTCAGAAGTAGTTCATAAAAGAAAGATTCATATGTTGGGTCACAAGCTGACTAGGCCTGCAAGTTGTCAAAGTTTCAGGCACTTTCGCAGTGAGAGGTAAGTTCTCTGTCGTGTTTTCACAGTACCTTACAATGAAGAAAAAGATGCAGCTGAAGAAGTCTGCTCCAGGCAGTTCCTGCAGATCTTGCTGTTACAAGAAGAAGGATGTTGGGGGACTCCTGCACGGCACAGGGACTGGTCGAAAAAGCTGGCAAAAGCAAATCTTCCATTCCGGTAGCTGTCGTCAAGCACACAAACTGGTGCCGTCTTACATCCCGTCCCCTTTCCTCCATACTGTATGGGTGTCTCTTCCAAGGGAAGGGAGACAACCTTTTTCACCAGAAAAAACCTTCTTCCCCTTTAAATTTAGAGGCGGGTCGCCCAGGGAGCATGCGCTGCCCTAACTACCCTCTGGCACCACACCTCAGTCCCCTTTTTCACGTCAACGGAAATGGGACGAATTCACCCGCTCTCCTGGGTTTGGCTTTGGCCATGTAATTCCAAGCGCGGATACTTCTTTCTCTTTTTTGTCTTATCTATCATTCAGGTACTCTGTCCTCAGGCATCACGCCCCTCCCCGGCGCATGTAGACTTCTACTGGGTTCAGCAGGTGTCCATCCTGCAACGGGCTCTTCCCAACTTCAGACCCCCACGCCCTCTGCCTACGTTGCCTTGGCCCAGACCACGGTTGGCAATCATGTTCGGCATGTGACTCGCTGTCCTCAAAGGCACTGAAGAACAGACTAGCCAGGTGGAGGGAGCTCTTCTGAGAGTTGCCTGCAGAGGATCTCAAGAACTTCGTGAAACATCGTCCCAGGTCCAAGGTAGGGCTGATATTTTCCAGCGCACCCCGCAAGGGAGACTCCTTCCCAGGGAGACTCCCGTGCGGGAGGGACCGGCCAGGTCCTTCTACCGGCACATGCACTGAGGCTGCTACAGCTACCGGCCTTTGGGTCAAGGGGTCCACGGATCCTCCCGGGTGCAGTGTCGAGGGACCGGAAGGTTCTTGTACCGTGCCTACACCCGAGGGATTACGCCCTTGTACTGGCGCAATGGCCGAAGGGCTACGCCCTAACACTGGCAATAAGTCTGAGGGGGCGCCTAAACATAGCTCTACCGACCCCCAGGGTCGAGGGTGTCGCACCTACCGGCCTGAGACCCGAAGAGCAGGGTAGGTCTCGTGATCCAAACGCAAGAGTCTTGGACGAGGCAGGACCAAGCGGGCTGGGAAGCACATCGCAGGCACGTGGCAGGCAGCTCGACAAAATGGCCGCCGCGCCAGACAGGAACACCCGTCCACCATTCCACAAATTCGGCGAAGAACGAGTGTCAAGGTGGGACTGGTCGCAACCAGGTATGTGGCCTACAGTCTACCCTTCATATGCGCAGGGCAACTTTCCCATGTGTCCATACGGACTGGGTACGCAGCGGCTCCAGCAGTCCCCTGCTACCCCGTTGGTACCCCCTAACACCTTTTCGGCCAGTGAGGAGGTGCTCTTCGACAAATTCCTCGGCCTCATGATGTCTCCACAGATGGGGGTTTTAATCAAGAATGCAGTCAGGGAAGTCCTCCTCGCCATTCTAGCGGCACCACAGACGCCTCTATCGGGCTCCCTGACGCCGGTGCAGCCACCTCCACCGGCTCCACAGCCAACTCTGCAGCCTCTGGCTGCTGTCTCAGTGCCCCAGTCCGGCGCCATCTACCCCTCCAGATCCGCAGGACACGTACGAGGAGGATGATCCAGGCACGCCATCCTCAGCCAGGTCCTTCCCTGAATGTCTTGCTGGCCTGGCGGAGTACCTGGGCCTTCTTCAGCCTGAGGTTGAAGAGCCGGCAGAGGGAGTTCTGGCTGAAGTCCTCACAAGACGCCCCTCTTCCAACACAGGGATTCCACTGCAAACCGGTGTTGTCTCCCTGGCCAAGAAGGGTTGGCTCAAGCCCCACTCAGTCCAGCCGGTCAACTGACGCCTGGACGCCAAGTACAGGCAGATGGAGGGGGACACACTATTGCTCTCTACCCATCCTCAGCCACACTCCTCGGTGATCAGTGCGGCATCACTTTACTCCAAGCCTCAGTCGTCCTCAGCCTCCTCCTCTGCGGCGCTGCTAGGCAAGGAGAAGATCTTGGAGGCTTACGGCACGAAGTTCTACTCCAACGCCTCCTTGTACCTGCGTCGGGCCAACGAAGATGCCATGCTGGCTGCCGCCAACTAACGGTTATGGTGGGAAATCGCGGACTTCCTCCCGGAACTCCCTGCCCAATGCCAGTCACTCTTTAAGGCGGGGCTAGCGTAGGCCAAGCTCATGTCGCATGACCTCATGGAATCCGCAGTAGCAGATATCGATACCTCTGGCCATGCCATGAGGTGCACAGCCTGGCTCCGGGCGACAAAATTCAACCTGGACGTTAAGGAGCCATTCTAGATCTACCGTTCGAGGGGATCTGGGGGGTGGAGTCCTCTTCCACTCCTCCATGGACGAAGAACTGGACAAAAAGAACAGCTCACAAACAGCAAAGTCCTTCTCCATTCTTACAAATACCAAGCCCAAATCTTACACCCAATCTCAGCAGCGCTCAGAGAAAGGTCGTACATATGGAGGGTTCCGCGGCTTTCATGAACGCAGATCCAGGCAGCCGGACAGGTCGCCGTCTCCGAGCCGGCACAAACAAAAGGGGGGGGGTTAGAAAGGGCTTTCTCCAGTCCCCCTCCTCAGCTTCAGCCTCTTAGAGAAAGAAGGCATGACACCTCCACGTGTCTCCGGTGGGGGGCAGGCTTGCTCTCCATGCAAATTTCTGGCGCCAGATTTTCGCGGACCCCTGGATCCTCTCCGTGGTATCCACAGGGTCCCGTCTACCCATCCCAGTGCCTTCTCCCCTCCCCCAGGATGGGACAGCAACTCTTTTGGCAGAGGTACGGTTGCTCGTAGAGAGCCAGACTATGGAGGAAGTTCCAGCGTCCCAGCAAGGCTTTGGCTTCTACTCCAGGATTTTCGGCATTCAGAAGGAGAACCAGGCAGGCCTGAGAGTTGTGCTGGACCTTTACACCCTCAACCTCTCCTTACCCCTGCAAAAATTCAAGATGTTTACTCCAGCTTTTATAGCGGAGACATTGGACAAGGGAGACTGGTTGTGCTCCCTAGACCTGAAGGACGCGTACCTACAGGTCCCGATTTGGCAGCCCCATCGTTCGTTCTTCCGGTTCAGAATCGTGGGCTACCATTTACAATACAAAGTTCTTCTGTTTGGCCTCACCTCGGCCCCCAGGGTCTTTACCAGGCTTGTGAACGCTGTAGCGGCCCTCCTCAGAGCGCCGGGATTCCAGATCTACCCATACCTCGACGACTGGCTCGTCAGGGCTACATCTCCAGAGGCGGTTCACCACTCGTCCCATGCCTTTATGAACACACTGCACGACCTGGGCTTCTCGCTCAACCTCATGACGTCACAGCTGCTCCCTACGCAGACTGACATTCCTGGGACTCATTTGCGACACGTGCTGTGAGGTTGTTTTCCCGTCGGAAGATGTTAGGCAGAATTATATGCAGTACCCTTTGGGAACACCACACACAATTAAGACTAAACGTGACAGTACAATTTCATTTTGGTACAAGCCTGTACTACACAGTGATAGTGGTAGCGGTAGCGGAGCAACCAGACTTATCTCAAGAGTAAGTGAGTCGTATCAAATAGTTACACAAAGGACAGCAATTACTATGATTCAGGCAAACACTGACTCAAGGTTTTCAAGTAAAAGAAAATACATTTATTTCACTCTTCAGTTGTATAGCATTTCACTATTCTAAGCAGTTTAAAAATCACGCTCTTAATACACCACGCCAATTCCCATAAATGCCAGACAAGTTAAGCTCACAAAATGAAGTGGGAGCAAAATTGCACTCCAGCAATTTAAAAGGGAGGGAAAAACAAAGTTATTAGATATTAGGTCAAACCAACAGGTAAGTACTCGGGTCAATTGAACAAGAGGAACTACAGAGCTAGAATCAGGTAAAAAAAGGCTTAGGCCCAAAGTCAATGGGTCAAAAGTCCTTTGCTCAAGATCACACAGTTCAGGGTAGTTCATGGTAAAGTTCGTAGAACGGTTTCCGGACGAGTTTGGTTGATACAAAAGTTAGTTCAAAGAGAAGGACAAGCCCTTGGATTGGAGAAAGATTTCAAACACTTTCACCGCGGTTGAACAAAACAGACAACTGGATTTGCACAGTACCTTAAAACGGAGAGGGAGCCGTAGCTGAAGCGGACGTTCCTGGTAGTTCCTGCAGGCTCATGGTTCCTGAAGCGACTGTTGGGCTGATCAGAAGTAGGAAGACTGGAGGGTCCTGCACTACCCAGGGAAGAAACCAGCAGTAGAGCAAAGCAACAAATAAAAGGTGCGCTCCTTAAAACCGAAGCAGGCTCCGACCTTCCTGGCTATCCGGCCCACTGTAGCTCTGTACAGCGAATTCGACCAGGGGAGGGGTCCTGGCTTGTAGTTCGGGCGAACTGGTTGGTCCCACCAGCTCAAGGGAAGACGTTTCCTGGAGGATCTTCTGTCATCGGATTCTGGAGATTCGGACCTGCAGCAGGGCTTCACCGGGCGGTTCAGTCGTTGTAGGGGTCCTCTTCTGCCAGTTCCTCGTTGGTTCTTTCGTTCCAGTGGCAACTCTGCCTTTCCAGTCCAAGTGACCTGCTTTTTATGCAGTTTTCTCCCATTCATGCAGCCTGGCTGTCAACCACACAGCAGGGTGGCTAGCCTGGCAAGGACAGTGCCCTTAGCCAATCGGACAAGAGTCCGACTTGGGTTACCAAGGAACCCATGGCAGGGGTCCGAACATCCCTCCCTCACATCCTGCCTACCGAGTTTCAGGCGCCTTAAGTAGGGCTTCTGTGCCGAAGCCCGCGAAAAGACAGCAAACAAGGGAGTCATCCCCGGTTTGGCACGCAGAGAAAAACACGAGAAAGGCTTTAAAAAAAAGAAATGGCAAATAAACCCAGCCGGAGCCAAAATAAAATGTATTTGGTCAAGCAGGTTTTTGTTTGAGGCTAATATAATAGCCTAAAACAATACCACGTTTATATAAGATAATCGCGGTAGAAAAGTTAGGGTAGATACCACTGCCACCAGCCAAGTCTTAATGTAAAGGGAGCGAAACAAGGCTCCTAGAGGCACAGACAAAAAGGGATAAGAGTTAACCCTTTCCAATACTCCATGTAAGATGGGGTGTACTGGGTCTGTGGTTTAAAGTGACTAAGGTCAAGTGAATGGCAACTTTACCCTTTTCTGGCGTACAGTAGTCAGCCCCAGAAAATGGAGTCGGTTGCAAGTCTCAAAGACAACCCTGTGTCACTGAACTGAAAGTGCTGTGCAACACACATAAAAATATGAGGCCATGGTGTAGGTGAGGCTCCAGTGCTAAAGATCACACAAAGTGAAAACACACACAGCAAAACGCATTTAAGAGTGGGAAAAAGGCTCTCACTCTTACCAGGTGAAAAAAATAAATCCTAGATATCCAGCAAAGCTGCTGAGGGACTCATTAGGTTAATGAAATCGGCCATTTATGAGAATTCTCCCGAACAGGAGAAAAAATCTCGGCCATCAAGAGGGCAACCGCCGACTTCCTCAGCAGAGAAGTGACCTGTGCATGGTGGTACCATCATCTCCTGCGTCTACTAGCGGCGGTTCTGTTAGCCGTGCCGTACACGAGACTAAGGATGAGAAGGGTTCAGCTGCACTTCGCAGCCTCATGGAATCGGGAGCGGGGCTCGCAATCCGAGATGATCAACCGTCCTCCATCTCTCCACTCGGACCTAACTTGGTGGTCCAGGGACTGCAACCTAGGGACGGGCAAGCCCTTTCAGCCGCCCTCTCCACAGGCCACCATCACCACAGACTCCTTGCTCGAGGGCTGGGGAGCCACTCTGGACAATCTCTCGGTCCACGGCACCTGGACTCGACAGGAGAAGGAATACCACATCAATTGGTTGGAGCTGAACACCATCTGGCTGGCGCTCAGAGCATTCCTCCCACTTCTCAAGGGCAAGGTTGTCCTCATCCAGACGGATAACTCAACCAGCATGTACTCCGTCAACAAGCAGGGAGACACCAGATCCCCTCCTCTGTGCAGACTGGCGATCAGCATGTGGGAATGGGCCTTCGAAAACGAAATTTACCTCTCGACAGTCCACCTCCCGGGGGAATGCGACCTGGAGGTGGTCAGGCTCAGCAGGCTGAGAGCGGACAATTATGAGTGGCAGCTAAACAAGCTTGTTACTCGGGAGATCTTCAACAGGTGGGGTCATCTCCACATGGATCTCTTTGCCACCTGGTACAACAAGAAGTGGCCCCAGTTTGCATCCTGGCAAGGGCAGGGCCCCAGATCGCTGGACGACGCATTTCACCTACAGTGGACCGGAATGAAAGCATATGCCTTTCCGCTCACTCCTCTGATACAGAATAATTTGCAAGATCATTGAGTCTCACCGACTTGTCATCATTCTGATGGCTCCATGGTGGCCGGCCATTATCTGAGTCGATAATTCCCCATTTACCAGAATTCGAGCCGACTGGTTTCTGTAGTTTGCTCTGACCATGGCCATGAATTCCGGCCCCATGCCCATTTTCCCCATAGCGTTTAACAGGAAGGTCCACTCCACCCTGTCGAATGCTTTTTCATCGTCTAGTGAGAGGACGACGGCCAGGGTTCCTCTCCATTTTTTCCAGGATGTGGCAGACCCTGATATTGTCGTGGTTTTGTCTCTGGCTTATAAACCCTGATTGGTCGGGATGGATTAATTGTGGCAGCAGGCCCACTAGCCTGCTGGCCAGAATTCTGGTGTAGATTTTGGCATTGATGTTTATTAGTGCAATGGGTCTGTATGAGCCACACTGCGTGGGGTCTTTGTCTGGTTTGGGGAAGTGTAGGATTTTTGCCTCCATCGTAGGGGTGATACTTCCCAACAAGGCAAAGGTGTTGGAGAGAGCTGCTAATTTAAGGGACAAGATGTGCTGATGGGCTTGATAAAACCCCATGGTATACCCGTCCGGTCCGGGGTCTTTACCCGTCGGACGACGTTTAATTGCATAGGGTACCTCTTCTTGGATTATTTCTGCCTCCAGAGATTTGCTTTCTGCTATGGGTATTTTAGGTAGAGTGATTGGTCTAAGGAAGTCGTGCTGGTCTTCCTCGTAGAGTTATCCGAACTGTATAGAGGCTCTCGTAAAAGGCAACAAATTGGGCTGCGATGTCTGGTGTGGATTGGACTTTCTCCCCTTGGGGGATGGCAATCCCCCTTTATCGTTTGGGCGGCTGTCTTCTGCTTGAGCTGTCTTGCCAACAGTCTATCCATTTTATTGGCGTGGATATAATATTTGTGTGTTAGTGCAAGTAGTCCCTATTCTGCATTTTTTTAGTTTGGAGCATATTCAGCTGCCCTCTGATAAGTTGGTGCTCTAGTCGCAGCTTTCTCATGGGATTACGATCATTATCCCCATTATGTCCTGTAAGTAACTTTCTAATTGGATCTCCAAGGCGCGCTACTGGTTTCGCCAGCAAACTCTGAGGGATATGAGATCCCCCTCTTAAAGTAACTTTGAAGGCATCCCAGATCGTTGGCTCTGCCACCCCAGATCCCACGTTTTGTTTGAAGTACTCCCTTATTTTAGATTCTGTGTCCGCTCGTAGGGCCACCTCGGACAAGGCCTCTTTCGGGTATGACCATGCCACAGGCCCTGCTGGGGGCCAAGTGTGTTAATTATCACTAGTATTGGTGCGTAATCCGAAAGGGTGATAGGGAGTGTATCTATGGATTGGATTTGCCCTAGCAGAGATGATGATCCCCAGATATACATGATGTGGGAGAAGGATTGATGTACATGGGAGTAGGTGAATCCCGGGTCTGTTCCCTTCAGAGCTATCCCTAGATCTAGGAGTGCGAGGCGCTCCATCTTACTCTGAAGAGCATGAGTTTGGGGATTGCCGGTGTTGTGTAATAGCACTTCTGTCCCTTTCGGGGGGGGTCCCATGCTAAATTAAAATCTCCCGTAAGCATAATCTCCCCTTTTGCAAACCCCTCCTTCCCGGAGTTCGGGGCGTATACTGTAGCGAGTGTGATAATGGTAGAATCTATTTTCATTGTGACAAATACATATCTTCCTTCCCTGGCTGCTTTAGAGGTCATGATTTGAACCGAAAGCCCTGTGTTGACTCCGATCAGTAACTCCCCCCCCCCAAACCCCTTAATTTATGCTGGCTGCGCTTGCTTGTATGGAATTGCCTCAGCTTGATGCGGTGGGAGTCTGCTTTCTTGATGCGTTTCTTGCAGTGCTATATCTGGTGAATGGTGTGATAGAATCCTTTCCAACTTTCTTGGTTTTACTGGGGTATTTAAACCCTGTATATTCCGCGAGAGAGGTTTAAGCATCTGTGTGGGTGTTCCCGTGTTTGTCTTGTGAAGCTCCTAGATCGGTGTTCCCTGAGGCTCTTCCCCAACTTGAACCCTGTCCCTCAATCCCCCCCTTACCCAGACGGTTCCTCCCCTCCCCAACCCTCACCCTGTGGTGGGTCCGTCCACCTGTGCGGCCCCCCCCCCCTCGCCATGAGCAGGGGT
This sequence comes from Ambystoma mexicanum, assembly GCF_040938575.1. Lineage (NCBI taxonomy): Eukaryota > Metazoa > Chordata > Amphibia > Caudata > Ambystomatidae > Ambystoma > Ambystoma mexicanum. Next base: position 673,798,270 of record NC_090924.1, on the reverse strand, counting down.
AAGACCACCCATATTCCCAGGACCCCGTCCTGCAGGGTATCCTAAAACCTCCATATGTATTCCAAGACAGGGGCTTGGCGCGCTTCCTGTCCCCCATCCGTTGGGTGAAGGTATTTGTAAGCACTTTTGTTTTCCTTAGATCTGTGTCGGGTCTCGATTTACTTGTGGGCAGATTTGGCCCCCAGATCATCCCTCTCGGGGTTTGTGTGCTGAGGACCCCATTGGGGGGTGGGGGGCGTTTGGTTGCAGCAACCATTCCCATGTTCTGGGGCAGCGGGAGCGCCTCGATGGTCGGCTCTTTGCCGTAGTCTCTGTCTCTTCCTCTAGGTTGAGCATTTACAGTCCCTCCTGCAGAGTTGTAACCCTATGGTGTTTACTCTGCCAGTGGAACAAAAGCCCAAAAGGGAATGTTCATCTGTGTCTACTTTGCTTGTCTTGCAGGAATCTGAGGCTCGTCCCATTTCTTTCCTTTTGAGGAAAGTTTTGTGGGCCAGATCCTGGAAGAGGTGGACTTCCACCTCATTATAGGGAAAAGGTTATGCCGATCGTGCTGCCCTGAGGAATGCTTCCTTCTGTGGGTATCTGCCCAGTGCTGCAACCACATCCCACGTTCTTGAGCTTGCCTCTTGTCTCTTAGGACTGATTCTGTGGACCCTGTCTATCGGGATATTGCCCACGTGATCTTTATCCCAGAGGCTTTCAAAGATTCGGGTGACCGTACTGTTCCGTTCTGGGTCGTACACAGTTTCCGGCAAGTTTCCTATTCGGATGTTTGATCTGCGGAACCTATTGTCTAGGTCCTTGCATTGCAGATCGATGTGGGTGACACTTGCCAGCTCTTCTAGTCATGGAGGGCCTTTTCTGCAGTATCCGTACGCTATCCCAGATCTGTGATGTCCCTCCACGGTTTGGTGATTGACTGCTTAATTTCACCCATGAAGGTCGTGAATTGAGCTTGGAACATGTGGTAATTTTGTTTTGAAACTCCAGGAAGAAAGTCTCCATGTCCACCTTAGTAGCTGCCCTCGAGGGGGGTGCTGAGCTCGGACCCTCCGTCCGCGGGTGTGGAACATCCTGAGTTGTTGGGGAGGGGGAATCCCCTTCAGTTTCTCTGGACAAGCATTGCTGTAAAGAGCCCTCCTGGGGTGTTGGAGGGGGTTTCTTAGGTCCTGCTGATTTTCCTCAACTTCCTGACATTGTGGGTGGTTCTGCAGCACTTCTAGGGGTGCTAGCCTTCAGGCAGACCCCCGTCTCTCCAGCGGTTGCCTAGGCTGTGACTGGTGTCCGAGGAGCACCTATGGGGCCCGTGTCTCAGCATTACTCCCTTTGCTGAACGGCCTCCAGGGACCCCTGCTTCTTACCACTAGGTTGGTCGATTCGGGTTTTGATGATCCCGTGGGGGGCATTCAGAGCATGGTTCTGGGCCCCAGTGGTGAAGAGAATGTTGGGATGGGGCCCCTGTTCTATCTTCTGTGCAGACATGGTCTGATTGGGCACAATTGCCTGTCTGTTCTGTAGCTGCTAGGATTGCCAGATGACTGTGGCGTGTACCCACGGTCTGTATCCCATTGATTTGGGGTCCCCCTTAAAAGTGCTGGCATGCGTGGCTCTGTATCTCTTCTGAGTGGTGGTTGGCACCTGCTGTGAAAGGGGTTCCCCTTTGTGCCTCGTTGGTGGGTGCTGCAGCCCTGGGGTGCCTATGGCCAGTCCATTTAGATCAGACCTTTTACTCGCCTTTCCTTCCTGGTGTCAGATGCTCACTTGGTATGCTGAATGGAGTGAGTGGACTCGTAGTGTAGGAGACCAAGTCTTCCTACTAATGTACCTGTCTGGTTGTAAAAAAGGAACAACCAGAATGGTCAGTTTTAACTGAAAGACAGGATGAAGGACGTGGCACTCGGCTTGCGGGACTGTTAGGCAGAATCCCGTGCAGTTCCCTTAGGGAGCACTACAGAAGATTAAGACTACAGGTATGAGCAATAAATCCCCTTTGTCATCTGTCTGCACCACAAAGATTTAGTTGGTAGCTGTGGCTAAGCAGTCAGACGTATCTCAAGAGGGAGATGAGCAGTATCCAGGGTTTACACAATAGGGCTATAGTGCTATGGTACAAGGAAACACTGACCAAAGATTTGTATTAAAAAGAATATATTTATTTATTTTACACACTTCTAGTTCAACACATTAATCACAGTTAATAAAGCAAGTTAAAACCAGTCAAGAAAAGTATACACAACTCCCTAGTTAAATTGTAGACAAGTTTGAGCAAGAGTGAAAACTGAGCAAAACTGCACAGTGAAATACAAACACAAATAGCACAATTTCTCACAAGGGAGGGAAAGCACGAGTTATACAGGAATATCTTCTTACACACCCTAGCAACCCTTCCCATGAGTTTGTGAGCAAGTTTAGGCAAGGCAATATTTTAGCATAGAGAATACTTAAATGAAAATCGAGCAAAATGGCACTTCACAAGTTTAAAAAGTGGGAAGGAAAAGGTGGTTATAAGAATTAGGTGCACCAGCACATTTCTAGTTGAGAAGCAATCTAGAGAAGGCAGTGCTAACAAATTTAGCCAGAGTCAATAGGCCTGTGCCAGAGTCGGTGGTACAGGGCAAAGGGCCCAGGAGCAAAATGTTCTTGTAGCTGCAGTCAAGTCTTTGGTTAACAATTCTAAAAGGTGGATGCAGAAGGTGAAAGACAATGTTTAGAAGATGGGGGAGGCCAACCCAACAGGTAGGTAAAGGATTTAAAACACCTTTAACGCTACCACGCGAAAAGGGCGGCCTGGCGGAACAATGTACTTTAATATGAAGAAGTGGCTCCTTCGGTGGCGGTAGTTCCTGCAGTTCGGGGGATCCAGCAGAGGAAGAGAGGCTCTCGTCGTGGAGGAAGGTTCGAGTTACTGCACTACCCAGGGATGAAACCAGCTGTGGTGCTGCCCGACGAATAAAAGGTACCCTCCTTTTAAATCGTGGTCCGGGTGGTCGGGTGCCTGGCTATCCGGACTCCAAGTACAGGGTACTGGCGATTCGACCAGGGCAGGTCCAGGAAGGTGATTGGCAAACTGGTTGTCCCCACCAGCTCAAGGGAAGAAGGCTCTTGCAGATGAAGATCTTCTCTCGTTGTGTGGCGAAAAGTGTTGAGACGCTGCAGCAGGTTTTCTCTGGTGGTTCAGTAGTGCAGGTTTCTTTGGCTTCTCTCTTCGACTTCTTAGTTCCAGTGGCGACGTCTTGCTCTTTCAGTCCTCAGGACCCTGCTTTTATGCAAAAAGATCCCCATTCATACAGCCTAGATGTCACAGTGGAGTGGTCATCTTGGCGCGAGAACCTCCAGCCTATCAGGACAGAGTGCGACATGGGTTGCTGAGGCAACCCTGTCCAGGGGTCCTACTCCCCCTCCCACACAATGGACCCACCCCAGACTCGGTGGCGACGAAAGGAGGGATGCTTGGCAGAAGCCCGCCAAAAGGACGAACAAAGGATCCCCGACCTGGGTTAGGAGTTTAGAGAAAGAAGTTATATCAAAGTTCTGGCAAATAAAACCTACCGGAGTAAAGTTATTTTTAAAATAAACTGGCGGTATGTTAGAGGCTGTCAGAAAATGTGGTAGCCTCGAACAATGGGAAAGTCCCATAGTGAAATATTTGCGGTCGAATATTTATGGTAGTAACCACTGCCACCAGCCAGAAACTTTTGAGAGATGGACTGTACGGTACCCTCTCGAAAATGAACACCAGGGAAAAACTATTAACCCTTGCCAGTACCTCCATAGTAAGATGGGTTGTACTGGTTTGTTCATAAAAATTGACTAGTAAAGTCAATTGGGACTTTACATGCCCTGGGAGACAGTAGTCAGTCCTAGGGTATGGAGTCTATGTTTGGCGGTCACTATGACACCCCTGTGTTACTGCACTGAGGGTGCTGTGTAACACGCGTATAAAGATGGTCCCTATGAGGGTGAGAAAAACCCCATAGACATTAAACACAAAAAATAGCCTAGAACACACATAGCAAAAATGCTTAAGAGTGGGAAAAAGAGTGGCACTCTTAGCAGGAGAAAACAAAAAACCTTCAAAACCAGCAAAGCTGCTGGGGGACTCTATAGGTAAGGGAAATTAGCCATAAAATGAGAATTCTCCCTAACAGGGACGAGACACTGGGGTTGCCGGGACGAGACACTGGGGTTGCCGGGACGAGACACTGGGGTTGCCGGGACGAGACACTGGGCGAGACACTGATTACTGCAAAGAAAGCAAAGCTATCAGTATGATGTAGACCGTAGCAAAACAGAAAACAGTCTGGTATGCAAGGACCACTAACCTGCAAGTTACACAACCATGAAACCATCAGAGGTCAATGTGATGGAGACACGGTACAGGCCACTGAGGTAGTCTCTGTAATGAGAGAACCCAAGTAACGAGCACAAGATCGTAACTGACTAATGTTCACAAAGACAGAGGACTAAAGGGCTTACTGTACATGAATCCTGTCAGCATGGAAGTAAGTGTTCAAAAAATTATAAGTTACTCACTGCAGTGACTAACGTACTCTTAGTCCATAGTCCCCTTTCCTCCATACTGTAATGGCGTCCCTTCCAAGGAAGGTGTGACGGACCCTTTTTCACCAGAAAAACACCTTCTTCCCCTTTAAATTTAGAGGCGCGCGGGGTGCGGCCCAGGGAGCATGTGCTGCCCTGACTCCGCCCTCCGGCACCACACCTCAGTCCCTATGGACGCATCGACAATAGATTCAACATTGCCTAATCACACTAGTATTAGGGGGGAGGCTGGTGGGAGGTCCGGAGGAAAGGGGACTATGGACTAAGAGTACGTTAGTCACTACAGTGAGTAATTTATAATTACTCTTACTTCCCGTCCCCTTTCCTCCATACTGAATGGGCGATTACATCTGATTGTAGCCCCAGGTTGGAGAGGAGACCCTCCCTAAGCAAATAGGTTCCTGAGAACTGCCTGTCCAAAAGCTACATCAGATATAGAGCCGGTGTTGGGGAGAATTCCCATAAATGGCTGATTTCCCTTACCTAATGAGTCCCTCAGCAGCTTTGCTGGATTTCTAGGGTTTATTTTTTTCACCTGGTGAGAGTGAACCTTTTTCCACTCTTACATGTGTTTTGCTGTGTGTGTTTTCACTTTTTGTGTGTTCTTGGGCACTGGAGCCTCACCTATTCCATGGCCTCATATTTTTCATGTGTTACACAGCACCTTCATTGCAGTGATGCAGGGTTGTCTTTGAGACTTCCCCCTGACTCCATTTTCTGGGGCGGACTACTGTCCCCCAGCAAAGGTAAAGTTGCCATTAACTTTATTTTTAGTCTCTTTAAACCACAGACCGAGTACACCCAATCTTACATGGAGTATTGGAAAGGGTTAATTCTTATCCCTTTTTGTCTGTCTCTTGGCATTGTTTCGCTCCCTTTACATCAAGACTTGGCTGGTGACAGTGGGAACTACCCTAACTTTTCTACCGTGGTTATCTTATATAACCATGGTATTGTTTCAGGCTATTATATTAGCCTCGAACATAAACCCGCTTGACCAAATGCATTTTTTTTTGGCTCCGACTGGGTTTATTCGCCATTTCTGTTTTAGTCTTTCTCGTGTTTTTCTCTGCATGCCAAACCGGGGATGATTCCTTTGTTCGCAGTCTTTTCGCAGGCTTCTGCTCAGAAGCCCTCCTTAAGGCACCTGAAAGTTTAGGTAGGCAGGATGTGAGTGAGGGATCTTCGGACCCCTGCCATGGGGTCCCTTGTTAACCCAAGTCGCACTCCTGTTTGATTGGCTGAGGGGGCTGTCCTTGCCAGGACAGCCACCCTGCCGTGTGATTGACAGCCAGGCTGTATGAATGGGGGAAAACTACATAAAAAGCAGGTCTCTGGCACTGGAAAGGCAGTCGCCCCTGGAACGAAAGAACCAACGAGGAGCTGATGGAAGAGGACCCCTACCACGACTGAACCGCCCGGTGAAGCCCTGCTGCAGGTCCAAATCTTCAGAATCTGACAACAGAGAAGATCCTCCAGGAAACTTCTTCCCTTGAGCTAGTGGGACCAACCAATTCGCCCAACCTGCAAGCCAGGACCCCTCCTCTGGTCGAATTCACTATACAGAGCTACAATGGGCCGGATAGCCAGGAAGGTTGGACCCTGCTCGGGTTTTAAGGAGCGCACCTTTTATTTGTTGCTTTGCTCTGCTGCTGGTTTCTTCCCTTGGTAGTGCAGGACCCTCCAATCTTCCTACTTCTTGTCAGTCCGACAGTCGCTTCAGGAACCATGAGCCTGCAGGAACTAACAGGAACGTCCACCTCGGCTACAACTTCTGTCCGTTGTAAGGTACTATGCAAATCCGGTTGATCGTTTCATTCAACTGCGGTGAAAGTGTTGGAAATCTTTCTCCAATACGAGGACTTGTCCTTCTCTTCTTTTTGAACTAACTTTTCTATCAACCAACCTCGTCCGGAAACTGTGCCACAAACTTTACCGCAAACTACGCTGAACTGTGTGATCTTGAGCAAAAGACTTTTGACACATAGAATCAGGTAGAAAAGGCTTAAGGCCAAAGTCTATCACTGTAGTTCCTCTTGTTCAATTGCCCTGAGTACTTAACTGTTGGTTTGATTTAATTTCTAATAACTTTCTTTCCCTCCCTTTTTAAAATTGCTGGAGTGCTATTTTGCTCCCACTTCATTTGTGAGCTTAACTTGTGTGGAATTTAAGGGACGTGGTGTGGTGTATTAAGAGTGTGATTTTTAGACTGCATATAATAGTGTAATTTTATACAACTGAAGAGTGAAATAAATATATTTTCTTATATATATATGCCAGCGAGGAATCGGATCTTTGAGAGGTTCCTCTGTCTCATTAAGTCTCCAGATATGGGAGCTATCATCAAGGACGCAGTCAGGGAAGTCCTTCCCACTATGCTAGCGGCACAACAGACGCCTCCACTGACGCCTATTGCCCAGGTGCAGCTGCCTCCTCCAGCTCCTCAGCCTACTCTGCAGGCGGTTCCATACCAGCCTCTTCCTCAGCCTCCGGTGGTGGTCCCTGTGCCTCAGCCTCCTGCTCCGGATACATCTCTTCCTCCCCCACAGGATCCCCCAAACCCCACGGATACTCATGTGGAGGAGGATCCTGACACACTATCAGCCAGGGCCTTCCACAAACGTCTCTCTGGCTTGGCGGAATACCTGGGCCTCCCCCAGCCCCAGGTTGAACAACTGGCAGAGGGTGTCCTCGCTGAAGTCCTCACAAGGCACCCTTCTGCCAGAATGGGGATTCCACTGCAGAACGACGGGGTACCCCTCGCCAAGAAGGAGTAGCTCAAACCCCACTCTGTCCAGCCAGTCAACCGTCGCCTGGACGCCAAGTCCAGGCAAATGGAGGGGGATACACTCTTGCTCTCCTCCCACCCTCAGCCGCACTCCTCGGTGATCGCTGTGGCATCACTGTACTCCAAGCCTCAGTCATCCTTGTCTTCGTCCTCTACGGCGCTGTTGGGCAAGGAGGAGAAAACCTTGGAGGCATACAGTAAGAAGCTGTACTCCAAAGCTTCCTTGCACGTTCGACAGGCCAACGCAGACGCCATGCTGGCAGCCACTAACCAGAGGTTATGGCGAGAAATTGCTGACTTCCTCCCGGAACTCCCTGCCCACAGCCAATCACATTTTAAGGAGGGGCTAGCTGTTAGGTAAGATTTCCACAGGGCTGGTAAATCTTCCTTGCCTGGTTCAACTCCAGAACTTTTTGCTTTTCTAGTGAGATATTTTCCATTAATACCTCAGTGAGTGGGAACCTTTTTCCACACTCACCTGTCTTTAACTCTTTTTATGGGTGTCATTTTTAAGACTCTCCATAGTGTCTTTTTAAAGTTATCATGTCTAACAACTTATTGGCAATAAGTGCCTGTTGTTGCTGGGTTGCCCTAGGGGCTCCCCCTTTAACTTTCCTGTGCTAACCTTGAGTGAACTACAGTTCCCAAGGGTAGAAAGGATCTTTGGATCCCTTTTACATTTTATTCTGTGAAACCAGCACACCCCACCTTATGTGGAGTGCTGGGGAGATACAATGTATCCCTTTTCACATTTAAACTGTAACAATTCTGTTACAGTGACAAGCTTACCTTTAATGGCTGGTGGCAGTGATACCTTTTACTAATTTGGTGCACCTTTACCGCGTGCTGTAATCACAGCTGCAGTAAAGGCACCTAAGGGTGCTCATTTTTACCAAAATGGCCCCTGTCTTTTTTTCTGCCATTTCAGTGTTTCTTGTCGTTTCTTGTTCCTTCCCCTGACATCCAGGGCGGTAAAATCCTTTGTTTGAGTTTTGTCTTTGGCGGGAGTCCCCTGGACACCCCGCCCAGGCTCCAGTCAGTCTGTAAGCACAGGAAGTGGGGGAGGGGTCCCAAACTTCCCCCTCCTTTGTCTTAGGTCTTCCTTCAACTGGGCCAAATCCCAGTGGGGGGTTGGCTGTCCTGATTGGACAGCCAAACGCCCCTTTCTTGTAAAATGCGGGGAGAGAATGCAGAGGTTGTGTTGCAGTTCCTGATAAATACTGGAAACCTGGAAGCTGAAGTCATGTCGACCACTGGAACCGAAAACCGAAGAGGATGACGAAGGAAAAGCGGCGGGAATGATTTCCAGCGGCCGGAGAGCCTGCTTTGTAACCGGAGCCTGCTGCAGCCCTTCCTTCCGATCGACCTGGGGTCTCCGAAAACGACGACCCGAACCCAGAGCCTGGTGAGACCCACTAGACTCAAGACGACCTGCTTTTTGAGCCATCCCACGGGTTGCTGCGACCTTGCGTTCTTGCAATACCCCAATACCCTGGGACCTCCTGCCACTGTGCGGTGCACGGTCTTCCGAATTCCGAATCTCGCTGAAACTTCGTGGGCATCTTGGTCTATCTCCAGAGACACGAATCGAAAAAGTCCCCTCACAAGAGTGCTGGACCTTTTAAACGACGAGAATTCAACCGCGATTTTCTGTCGTCTTCTGTGCTCCTTGAAAAGGCGCCAAACCCGCAGAACCGCATTCAGCCGCGAGAGAAATCTTGCCTAGAGCCTTCTTCATCGATCCCTGCTGCAAAGTCCCTTCTGAGGTCTTGTGTTCAGTCTCCAGGACAAGGAATCCAGTGACCGGGTATTTGGCTGCAGTCCCTGAGGTTCTCCTGCTGCAATCTCTTCTTCATTGCTGAGGTACTGTGTTGGCTTGGGTATATACTTACCTTAAGCCTGTTGGGATTTCTGTGTAGTCCTGGGGTGTTTTCTGTGATTGGGAGGTCCCTCGTCCAGTACACCCAGTCCCACTGCTAGAATCCTGCTGGGGTGTCTTCTTTGAAGCCCCTGGACCTTCTTCTAACCCTAGAAGTAAAGTACTCACTTGTTTGCCCAGTTTTCCTAAGGAAACTCTGGCTTTTGCTACTAAAGAACTTATTCTAACACTGCCTGTTGGTCACTAGTCCTAGTGACCCCCCTTCTGCCACTGAGAACACTCGTGCTTCAAGAATTAGGGAAAGACTTTGAAGGGATTGGGACTTCTGCCTAGAAAAGAAATCAAGTGTTTTTACTTACTTGTAAAGAGTTGGTTGGTAACTGTAATTCTAAGATTGAACAGTTACAAAAGTTCTTACTGATCTTGGATGTGTGATGCACTATTCTTAAAAGTATGGTTAACATCTTTCCTTCCTTAGCCACTGTTTTGCCAGTCTAAAAGAAAGTAGATGTGAAGGTATTTTACTCTCCTGTGATTAGGTTGTGCCTCTTTACAAAAGTAATGTGTTGGTTTCACCAGATTATTCCTGAAGGGTAATTGTATGAGTGTCCTCCAACTGTTGGTATCACCAGGTTAGTCCTGCTAGGATAACTGTATGAGTGTCCCCCCAACTGGGTCTTGCTTCCCCTGACTTGCTGCTAGCCTGTCTTTAATAAGTCTACATTAGGTTGTTACTTACCTAGGATATCTATTCAGTAAAGTGTGACATTGGGTTTTACTTTCCCCTTCATTGTGAAGTTAAAGTAAGTGGGTTTTACTTACCTTGTGTTAGCTGTGTGCCATCCAAAACAAGTTACAAGAGTTATTGCTTATCTCAATCTGGGGTTCCCTGATTTCCAAAGCATCTGTAATTGTACATTACATCCATAGGTATTACTCACCTGGTATAACTGTGTGTTATGACAAAAGTAGTTATAGGTTTTTACTGCACCTAGAATAAGTGTTTCACTATTCACCAAAAGTATATTGTCCAGTTGACTTATGTGATTTGTTCCAAGAGTCATTGTACAACTGGAAGGGCCTACTGCCCTTGCATTACTGAATGTAATCTGAAAGTAACCATTGGTCTTTTACTCCCAAAGAATAGGCTTGGCCTATACTAAATGTGTATAACAAGGTTTTGACTTCCCTAGAACTACTGTTAGGTGTTCCAAATAAGGTCTATACTTGGTTCTGTGTACTTTCAAGTATAGTGTTGTGTTTATATTGTGATTTCATATAATGTTTCAGTATTTACTTAACCCCTAGATTTATCTGGGCCTACTTGTATTTTAATAAATCCTTCATTTTTATAATACATAGTGTTTCAGTGTTTCTTTGGATCATTTGTATTACAATTTTCACTTGTACTGTATCTACTGCCCTCTCTCCCTCCTAAGATAAGCCTGGCTGCTCTGCCTACGCTACCATGTACTCAGGTGGTACAGTCTTATACTAAGAGTGGAGTCTTGTACTACCTCAGTTGAATGGTTTTACTAGGCCCTTAACTGGACTTCAGAAAAACTGTCCTAACACTAGCCAAAGCCAAGCTTGTGGCTCAGGATATTGTGGCGTCCACTCTGGCACACATTGATACCTCTGGACGTGCCATCTGTATTGCCACGGACATGAGAAGGATGGCATGGCTCCGGGCAACCAAGTTCAACCCGGATGTCCAGGAACATATTTTAGACCTGCCCTTAGAGGGCAGTGACCTCTTTCACTCCAGCACAGACAAGGAGCTGGACAAGAAGAATAGCTCTCAGATGGCTAAGTCTTTATCCATTCTGACAAAGACCACGCCCAAAGCGTACTCCCAGTCTCAACGCTCGGATAAGGGTCGCTCATCTGGAGGCTTCCAGGAACGGAGGTCTAAGCAGCCGGAACGCTCGTCAACCCCTAGTCAGCTCAAGCATCAAAAATGGTTGAGGGGGGCAAGGGCTTTTTCCAGTCTCCCTCCTCTGCCTCCGAGAGTAAGAAGTCTTGACAGACCCTTACGGGGCCACGAGTCGCCAGTGGGGGACAGGTTTGCTCTTCACGCACACTTCTGGCAACAACACTTTGCGGACCCCTGGATCCTGTCGGTCTCCTCTGGGTACCGTTTACCGATCCCTGCCTCTCCCCCCTCCTCTCCCGCAAGTTGAGACAGCAACTCTTTTGGTGGAGACTCGGTCGCTCGTCCTGAGCCAGGCCATGGAGGAAGTCCCAGCCTCTCGGCGAGTATTGGGCTTTTACTCCAGGATCTTCGCCATTCATAAAAAGAACCAGGCTGGCCTGAGAGTCGTACTGGACCATTCCACCCTCTACCTCTCCAGAGATTCAAGATGGTGATGATGCCAGCCTTTATTTATTTATTTATTGGCATTAGTTTAGAAAAAGAAAACAAACTTTTTTGTCATTGCTTTCATCTATCCGTTTCACTTCATTTTTTCCTTAACAACGGAAGAGGAGAAGAAAAAAAACACAATCTTAAGACTATTACTGTTGTGGATCTAACAAAATCATGTCCATAAAGTTAATGCTGCCACAAGTTAATTGTGCATTTGATCCTGAAATGAGGTAACTCCACCGTTTTGTCATGTTACCATTTTTTGGTGCAAACTGGCCTAAGTGTAAGGAGCGCTGTGTAGCAATTTCAGTACACTCAATCACCAAATGTTTTATGGATTCTACTGTGCTCGTACAGAAACGACAAAGATTAGTCTTTGTTGATCATTTCTCCTCTTCAATATCTCTGTTATACAGGTTTAAACAAAGCCTTATGAACTGATCGCAATGATAACGCGAGGGAAATTTGGACAGGTATTTTGGGAGTTAACCCTTTTTTTGCGTTGAAGTACCCAAGTCAATTGCCGAGTGCCGAGACCAACTTCCTTCGCTTTTCGATGTTTACAATCCAGTTCCATTGGCGAACTTTTGTTTTACAACTTGTGGCATTTGTATCACTTGCAGCATTGTTAGGTCTGCCTCTCAATATCAGTAACAGCTTTTCTTCCCAGCTGTTAAGTAAATTGGCAGCTAAATCTTTACTCTTTTTGTTCAAGATCAAGTAGGGCTTCGCTGTGGTGGTAAGTCGCATTTTCCGTAATGCGGAAATTGATTTCCAGAGGACTGGTTTACAGGGAGTCCAAGCATAGTTCATGGCGCATAACAACAACTGGAACATTTTGTGGCAGTTTAAGAACTTTTCACCCGAATTTCCCCTCAATCTGACTCCAGAACTCGGCTTCAATATTCCAACCAGCTTCGCTTCCAAAGGATACGGCAGGTATCACTTTTTGCAGGTAAAATTTTATTATCAGCAGCAATGTAAATTTGCCGTACATTTGTCATTTTGCCCCTTGCAGCTCAAACATCTTCATTGGAGATGAAACATCATTCATCCAACTCCACTCTTATTAATATTACGCCCAAATATCGAATACTTTTGGTCGATGTCAGAACTTAGTTGTTCACCTTCCACTTAAAGATCTTTTTTTTGTCTAATTTTTGGTCCCATAGAGATTTTTGATTTTTTTCACGTTTATCTCTAGATGATTTGCATCCAAATAACTTGGTAGAGCAGTCAGTAATCTTTACAGCCCTGTTTCAGTGGAATAGAGTAAAACGACGTCATCTTCATAAATTACCCAACTTTTGGGGGCTGGCCAGTGACCTTTGGGGGAAAAGTCTTTACATTTAATAGTGCTGCAGACAGGTCGGAAACAAAAGGTTTGAACAACAGCGCTGCCAAAGGGCAGCTCTGTGTCACCCCTTTGTTTTTATTTCATCAGTTACCTTGCCTTCAGTGTTCAGCCGTACACGAATTGTGGTGTTCGAATGTAGAGCCATCAGAGGAAGCATCAAGTTAACAGGACAGCCCCAGGCTTTCAGTTTGATCCAAAGGAGCTGCCGATCAATACTATCAAAAGCCTGTTTTAGGTCGACAAACGCAAGAAACAAACGATTCTTGCGTTTTAGGTCATCCAATTTTGCCAGATTGAGGAGGATCAAGTTCAGTTCCACTCCGACTCCCTTCGTAAAACCAGTTTCTTATGTCCACTAAATTTGCACCATCAGCCCACTTTGTAAGCTTTTTTTGAAGAAAGGTAGCAAAAATATTCCCCATCGTATCAAGGAGCGCTATGGGGCGATAGTTTGCCGGGTCTTCCCGGTTTCCCTTTTTGAAAACCGGGACCACCACCGGGCTTATCCAAGACTCTGGGATCACTTTTGTTGAATTTATTCGGTCGAATAAAGCCTTAATAAAGGTGGCCCAATTTGCTTTGTTTGATTTTAACATCACATTTGAAATACCATCTGGGCCGGCGGCCCTCAAGTTCTTTAGACCTTGGATGGATAATTCGATGTCTTCGCCAGACTCAGACATTCCAATTACTGAACCTAGGGTTTGCTTCAAGACTTTCTTCATCTTTTTGGAGTCAAAGACTACTGCAAAATGTTTCACCTAATCTGCAGCATTCACCCCATTTAATAACGCAAAGACTTGTTTTAGATGTCCATTGTTTATTATTTCCCATATGTTTCTGCTGTCTTTTTGTATGATCAAACATAGCATCAATTCAGCTTGTTTTTGTTTACAATCGCATTGAGTGATCTTACCCAATTACGATAGTGTTGACGGCGTTTATTTAACTGATGATTTTTGTTGACCCCTCTGATTCTTTTTTTTTTTAAGACCCGTAAGTCTTTTTGTAATGATTTAATTCCCTCGCATACTTCGGAGCTGAACTGATGTTTGTATTTGACTACTTCAGTTTTATCTCTGTAAGAAATCGTTGTAAACTGCGTTACCAAGGCACATTCTCTGACAGATTTTTTCCAGCATCCTGTCGGATGAAATCTACTGTTATATCTGTTGATTGTTGAACCGCAGCCTATTGAAACCACTGTTGATGCTTAGTGATGAATTATATCTTGGAGGGGATTTTTCCTGGGCCCAAACCCAAGATAACACTAAGGCATCCTGGTAACTTTTTACAGTCTTCCACGTTGTTAACTTGGTGATATGAAGCTGGAGATTTTTCGAGACCCACATGTAATCCAGTGTCTTTTTTGATGACCGACGGTGCCAAGTATCCGCCACGGGAATATCGCCCCTTGTGCAGCCATTCAGCATTTCGCAATGTCTTAATGCCAGTTCATATTTCCATTTGCAACCTTGATCCGACAATTGGGTGGGAATATTCTGTTCTTGCAACACCAGTCGCTCTTTTGAGTTGTTAAACCATGAATAGTTCAAATCGCCACACACAAGAATAAATGGTTCGTCAAAGGATGAAAGGCAGGCATCAATTTGTGTCGTTATTGACGTAATATATGTAGACTGACTGATCATGGCTGGGTTCCAGTATGTGTCAATAATCATAAAATGTTTTTTCTTGCCGGAGGGGTTGTCATTGCTTTGCAAGAGTAGTACTTGTATAAATAGGTTTGGGTTCGAGACGCTGATCACTTCCCAACCACAAGAGTTCTTAATCATTGTTATTAATCCAGAAAAAGGACAACCAAATACATTTTTTCCAGCTGCATTTAGGTATATTGAATAGCCGTCACAAGTTGGTGTTTCTTGCAGGCAAATTATAGGGTTTGTAACCTCCACTGGCCAAGCATCCTGAAACAAGTGGACAAAGCCTCTTGTGTTCCAGGAAGTTAGCAGCTTGTCCGAACAACTTAACCAATTTTTATGCTAGTTGCTGTTTTCTTCCTGGTGGGCATTTGGACGGGAACCACTTTGGACTAATTTGTTTTTCTTTCTTCTAGCTGTCAATTTTGAGTTGTTTAAATTGTTTCCACAATTCATCTCTTTTGAGTTCATTATCTGATTCCTTGTGTTGGTTGTTCTCGATTGGGACCTCATGTATTATCAAGTCATCATACAATACAAAGTCAAGTCAAAACCAAAAAATAGCAGCTCTTCTTTGGCATCAATTAAAGGCTTTGCCAGGAACTTTGATTTTATATATAAGATGACCCAGTCTGTTCTTGACTCTGATTTGTATTCGACAATTGCAATTATTATCAGATCTGGTATTCTGCAATGCCGGAATACAATGCAATCACTTCATGATGTTAGACAGGTTCAAATTTACCTCGCTGTTGTCTTCCAGAATATTTTCCAATTCTACTTCCCACATGCCGGATTTAGAGATCACCGGTTGGGCCTCTTTTTCTTCAAATCCTCGGTGTGTCTGCTTTTGTTGTTGAGCTGTTGGTTTCGGGTTTAATTTAGAAACAAGGTTATCGGCTTTCAGAGTTGCGTTTCTTTTTTCATGACATTGACGTCTTGGAGGCGACTCGTCCTTCTGGTTTTGCGCTGATTTTTGGGTGCCCACCAAGGCTATCGCCTCTTCGTGTGGATTTTCTAATGCCGAGTTTGGGAGGATTTACTTGCAGATTTGAACATTTCACTGAGCAATTGACATCTTCATCCACAGAAGCTTCATCATCCTCTATCGAATAGGTTGAAAAGTTACACAAGTCTATCGAGTCAGCACTTGAATCTTCAGAGGGCTTGATCTCCTCTCTCGCTCTCTTTGTGAGGTTGACATTTGGGTGCTGCCTCAATGTCAGTTCCTGTGTTACTTTTCAACTGAAAATGCCTGGCGACGAAACCGTGGTTTAGGGCTACTTGTAGTCGCGGGGCGTAGTCAAATTTCGAATGAACTTCTTCGTTTCGTTGGAGCGTGCTCGTTTTTGAGCTGGCCCATCCTTGGTATTATTTTAGCAGTTTGTTTTTTTTCCCACGTATGAACGGCGCCCTTTCTGCCAATGTTTTGATAGATTTGGCTGCACCTGTGAAAATTCCAAACAAAACTTTGTGTGCAGAATATGCGCACTCAACAGTAGGAGGCATTGGTTTTGCAGTGCCAGGTACCAACTGAACCTTCCCATTTTGAACCTCTTGATCGGGCTCTGTCACTATGGTCTTTGATTTGAGGCCTATATCAATATTTATTGGGACAGATGGGCAATCTGCTGCCAACTCTGGCACCTTCAGTTTGTCGATAAATTGAATTTTCCTCGACTTGTTTGAACCATCTTTATGAAGTAATTGTCATACATTCTTCACAATGTTGCTTTGGTGAAGGCACGGACTGTAATTCGTTCCCTTTTTTCTGTGTGATAAGGTGTTCCTCATTCATTGGTCGAGATCTTTTGTCGTTACAGATACAACTATAGGTCGCAGAGTGGTATCGCTGGAACGTTATGCCTTATCCACTTAGCGCATTCCAGCACTGCTTCACTAAGATCCACTTTTTCAAGCGAATCACGGTTGGTTATTTCATTAAGACGAGACTGCCATTGGCGTGAGGAAACCGCTTCGTTCTCAAGTCTTTGGCAAAGATGCTCATTGAATTTTTCCAGAGCTAACAACTTATTATTTGCAGTAACCAGTAGAGAGCTTTGGTCTCGAACCGGTTCGTTTAAAGACTCATATAATTTCATAAAGGGTAGCAGCGCGATGGACGTGGCTGCTAACACATTATTACGAATTTGGAGAACCACAGCTATAGATATATTTCCTTTAATATTTGCAATGCCGTCTGATTGCTTTTTAAGTTCAGATGGAGTAGGACCTGGGCAGGGCCCTTCGTTGTCTGCTGCCAGTTGTTTTTTCTCCAACGATCGTCGGATGTCCTTGCTGCTAACGTCGTCTTCGTGATCTGTCAGTCAAATCAAGATTTGTACAGGCAATCACTGTGGACTGGCCAGAAGTAATTGATGATTTACAGTTGGCATGGTTAACTTCCCTTTTTGTTCTGACTTTTGGACTGTTCACAGGCATGCCTGCATATTTTTGAATGAAGCTGGCGTTGAGACGTTCTCGTGGCAGCCTGTGCCCTCAATGCCTGCCTCGCCACTAATAGCTTGCACTAGCATTGCCGGATCATGTATTATTCGTCTGCCTGCTTTGATTTAGAAACTGCCAGATAGTATGTTTTCCGTTTACTGTGTGCCTGCAGCCTGTGCCCTCAATGCCTGCCTCGCCACATACAGCGTGCACCGTCTCTTGCCAGCTCATGCACTTCTGCCCGTTTTGCCTTGATATAGTTGGTGCCTAGACCCCATTGCTGTTTGTCTACCACAAACCAAACTAGCAACGTCCTGAACCATACCTCCTGATTGCTAGTGCCCGCACCGATCTGCCTACCATTGGCTCTGAATTTCGCCTTAGCAAGAAGTCAGCGTTTCCCTACTCACTGACCTACTAGTTCTATCCCCACTGATCGCCCACCTACCTCTCCTGAGCCAACTATACAAAAGTCAATCACTCTCCCGCCTACCTTAACAATGGCGACTCCTCCCCATACCTACTACTGCACCACTCATCATACCTGCATTGATTGGTGCCCCATCACCTCTCTAGTATGACAACTCTAGCCATAAGCCGCATTGCCTGCATCAGTCTATATACTAAGCAGCATACCTCTTACTATTTCACTACACACACCTGGCTAAATACTTCTAACCTACAGAAAGCCACAACATCAAGACCATTCCATGACACGACGGAGCCTAAATGCCTGTTACTAAGTCACCCATGCTCAACCACGGCCAGAAACCTGCGTCTTAGAGCCAGACTTGCCAAAATCTATGAGCCCCCTTCAGATCGATTCCTATTAGCGTAGGACCAAGACAATTAATATCTCAGCCTTGCCAAACCAACGCTACTGCCAAATTAGCCCCTAATGACAACCATAGGCCCATAAATAGCCTAACTAAGCATAGGAAACCTTAAGTGATGCAAATCCACCACCCGACTATCACCCCGAACCCTCAGATCAAGGGTGCCCTACCCAACTCTAGATCCTTAGTAGCACATGCTACAGAAATTGCTGACCTAATCCTAATTGAGGACCTAGATTTCCTAGCCGTCACCGAGACATGGTTACACCCTGCAGCAGGCCCCATGCTCATGCTCGCAGTCCCGGACAGCTACTCCATACTGAGACATGACAGATCTAAATCCAGAGGAGGTGGCATCGCTATCATCTACAAATGTAGCCTCGACATAAAACTGTCTCCGCCAATTGATGTTCCATCCTGCAAATTGCTTTCCGTGAAAGTCCCAATCTCCAATGCCCAAACTCTCAACATCCACTTGATCTATCGCCCCCCCAATCCCCCTGGAACATTTGAAGATGACATCAACACCATCCTGTCCAGCAACCTTAAAAATTCTACACAAGTACTTCTACTTGGAGACTTGAACATGGGCTTCAATAACCCACTAGACCAGCTCGCCTTGACCACACTCAACACTCTGTCCGAACTAGGATTCACCCAAAGAAGCAATGCACCTACCCATATTAAAGGCAGAACACTTGATTGGGTGGCAGACTTCAACTTTCAAGCTAACATCCTACCCATCTCTCCACTAGCTTGGACTGACCACCACCTTTTGTCATTCACGCTGTCCACTAATAGACCCCTGCCTCTACCAACCATTAGAGCTCCACCTACACTAACCAGAAATAAAAAATGCATTACGATGGACAGGCTTATCGCTGCCCTACTCCCTACTCTTAGCACACTCCCAGATAACACAGATCCCGAGATTTTGGTTGAAGAATACAATATAATTATGACTACCTTGCTGGACCTGATTGCTCCCGCCAAACTCAGACCAAGTAAACCTAAGACGCACTTGAACAACTGGTTTACGCCTGCTCTAAAAAACCTTAGACAACAAAAAAGAAACTGCAAGGCCGCCTGATAAAAGCTACACTCAGCAGCTAATAAACTTAAATTCGCCAAACTTTCCTCCCGTTACAAAAAAGAAATATGTCTAGCAAAACACATGTCTTTTGACACACGTATTTCCCAAGCCAAATCCAATACAAAGGAACTATTCTCCATCCTCAAAGAAATAGAGACCCCCCCCATCGAACCACTGGACACAAGTATGAAAGACAAAAAATGGTGCTCAGAGATTCAAAATGCTTTAGCGAACAAAATTCTCACCCTACAACATAAGATCTCTGGGGAAAAAAAGCATCCTTAATTAACTCAACTACTCCCGTAACTACGGAAAAGATGTCCACTAACGAATCTACCCAATTAAACTTTTTCAAAGTCTCGATCCCAGAAGTGGAAAGAACCATCCTGTCCCTGAAACCTACTAATTGTCAGGGTGACCTCTTCCCCGCACAACTTATCAAGGATGCAGCTCGCGACCCATCTCCCTTCATTACAAATCTTATCAACACATCCTTTTCCACTGGCACCATCCCCACCAATCTGAAACAATCTTGGGTACTTCCTTTGCTAAAAAAAAAAACCTACTCCCAACCCATCCGTACCGACCAACTACCGGCCGATCACAACGGTACCTTTCCTTCTAAAAATTCTGGATAAGGTGGCCTATGTACAAATCCAAAAACACCTGGAACTATACCATCTACTAGGAGCTAGACAATCGTGCTTCCGCCCCCAACACAGAACCGAGACAGCTCTAATCGACCTTAAGACCCAAGTTGACAAGTGTAGAGATAACGGTAAAGCGGCCCTTCTCCTCCTCCTAGACCTCTCGGCCGCCTTTAACTTGGTTGATCATACCATCCTATGCAACCACCTCAACTCGGCTGCCTGCATCTCTGACAAAGCTATCATCTGGATTAGATCCTTTCTAAATGGCACAACTCTGAGGGTCTTCTCGCCCACTGCAGCTGCCAACCCTATACCTATCACCTGTGGCGTTCCCCAAAGCTCTTGTGTCTCGCCTAAGCTGTACAACACTTTTTACCAAGCCCCTTTTCGATGATCTGGATCTTCTTGGTGACGCCTACACTAACTATGCAGCCGCCGACACCCAGATCCTCCTCCTGCTTTCTGAGGATTATGGAAAGGATTTGGCCTTGGTGAATAGAGTGTACATCATCATCCAGGCATGGATGGCCACACATGGACTATGCCTGAATGATAAAACTGAACTCATCCTTTGCACTACCTCCAGCCTAAAAAACCTTGGACCTGACTACTCTTCATTTCTAATTGATGGTATCAGCATTAAAGTCAGTCACGAAGTAAAAACCCTGGGCTTTTACCTTGACTCGAAACTCTCACTAACAAAACAGGTTAATTCTCTGGCGTCTTCTACAGCAGATACATGCAAACTTATCCGCACTGCCAAACCATTCCTATCTGATTTTAGCTGCATCAGCCTGGCCAGAGCCCTTATCCTCTCTCGCCTAGACTACTGCAACGCCCTCTACCTGGGGGCAACCAAAGCTACCATCAGGAAACTCCAAATCCTACAAAACAGTGCCCTCACGGTGGCTTTGGGCATCTCCAGAACAGACCAGATCACTGAGAGCAGCCGCCAGAACAACTGGTTGCCAACCTCGAATCAAATCCACCTAAAAACCCTGTCACTCACCCACAAATCCCTTAATAATGCTGCGCCTTCTTACCTGGTCAACAAATTCCATAGACAACAATCCTTGAGACCTACCAGAATGGCCTACAAGGATTGCCTCTCCATCCCAAACTTCAATCGCTCTACCATAGAAGGTAACGGCTTCCCGGTGAAAGCAGCTAAACTGTGGAACCCCCTACCCCACACATTAAGAACTGACCTTCCCTATCAAAACTTCAGAACCAATACTATCCTATGGTTGAAAGCGAATGCTCACTCAATGTAGTGCCAACTGCAATTGCTGCCCTTCAAACCTGTATATTTTGCCACTGTAAATTTGTTGTACCATGATAGTGCTATTGTATATATGTTATATGTTGTATATATGTTATATGTTGACTTTACTATGTATACCCGGTATACCCAAATAACTATGTAAATTTAAACTTGTGTAACTAAGCTTCTCATATTCTTGTACTTGCTGCACACTTTTACCCCAGGGTATGTCTGTGCATTATAAATAATAAACAAATATTGACAAAAAGTCAGCTTTCAGCCGTTCAGTTAAGCGAGCTTCACGGGCGGCAACATCATAGCCCACTGTGGGACTAAAAAAAACACTTTGTGAGGATGGATTATCAGACAATGTGTCGTTGGATTTTATTTTTTGAATGAACGATTCTGTCTCCACATTTCTGTCTGCTTGAACCACGTTAGCAACAGGCGCGGCCTGCGGGATAAACTCCATTTCCAGGTCTGTGTGGCAAGCAATTTTAAGTGCAGATTTAGGGCATAATACTTCTTTCATCAGGACCCCTTTTGAGAGCTGCACTGTACTGGGTTGAATGCTATTTGCAGATGGACTCTTCACCATAGCTGGCGGGGCTGGTGAGTGTAACAGACTGCGACTTTATTTTTTTTTTCACGGGAGACATTTGTGAGACGTTTGCAAGTTCTACAGGGCTGTTGGCCGGAACATTATTGGAGGCTAGATTATCTTCAGTGGGTATCCTCATTTCTAGAAGGTCTGTGTCAGTAATATCAAATGCAAACGGAACATCAGAGGCGTCCAAGTAGACGGAAGCAAGGGACGGTCTGCCTACATTCATAGTGGAAGCAAAAATGCATGTGTTAGGCAGAATCCTGTGCAGTTCCCTTGGGGAACACTGCAAAAAGATTAAGACTACAGGAGTAAGCAGTAAACCCAATTGGTAGCAGTCCGCACCACCCAGATTTATCTGGTAGCTGTGGCTGAGCAGTCAGACTTCTCTCAAGAAGAGTAGGGCAGTATATAGAGTATACACAATAGGGCTAAAAACACAGTAGAGCAAACAAACACTGACCAGAGCTTTGTATAAAAGTATATAATTATTTATTTAAAACACACTTTAGGCAATATACTAGCACTCTAAATCAAAAGCATGTTAAAACAGTCAGGTAAAGTATACACACCTCCCTTAATAACTATTAGACAAGTCAGAATTACAACACCACAATTTGTTAAACGGAGGTGAGCGCATAACCTGATGGCACTCTAATAGTTCAGTTAAAGGGATAGAAAAAGACAGAGCATAGAAATAAACCAGGTCCTAACACTTTTAGGAGGTCTCGGCAAGAGAACAAAGGCATTAAATATTGTAGAGCCAAAGTTCATAGGCCAGGCCCACTTTAAAGGGAGCAAAGCGAAAAGTGCCCAGGATCACACGGTTAAAAATGCACTAAACAGTCTTAGCAGAATGTTCAAAAGAGGTTGGGGTGATTCAAGAAGGTAAAGTTAGAAGGTCTGGGGCCAACCCAGTTGGCAAGCCAAGGATTTAAGGGTCCCCTTGGGCAAACCGAAGAAAGGGAGGCCAGGCAGGACACAGTACCTTAAACAGAGAGGAAGCTCCAGCGGTGGCAGTTGTTCCTGGCAGTGGTTGCAGTTTGTTGTTTCGACCAAGGGAAGAGAGGATCTCGTCGAGGAGGAAACGTGTAGACGTTGCACTGCTCAGGGATGAAACCAGCCGCGGAGTTCGTCAATAAAATGAGCGTTCCTTTTATTCGCTGTCAAAGTGGTGAAGCTTGGCTATCTGGCCGCCGGGGTGCTTGGCACGGGCGATTCGACCAAGAGACGTCTTTTGAAAAAAGGCGAACTGGTTGGTCCCACCAGTTCAGAGGAAGAAGACTCGTCCAGCTCCCCCCCCCCCCACCGCTCCCCCTCCCTCCAACCTTCTTGTGTAACCCAGACAGAGTGGCACCATTTGTGGAGAAGCCCGCCAAAATAGTGAAACAAAGGGCTCAACCTTGGTCAGAGTTACAGAGACGGACACAAACACCATTTTAGAAAAGAGTTCTGGCAAAAAGACCCAACCGGGGATTTAATATTAAATAAACCGGCGGTATCTTTAACATTGCACCAAAAAGTGGTGCGTTTAAAATCAATGGGAAAATCCCATAGAGAATATTCCGGTGGAATATTTTGTGTGGTAACCACTGCCACCAGCCAGAAACTCGACAAGGGGGGGACTGGACAGTGCCCCCTTGAAAACAGACCATGGGCCAATATAATTAACCCCTTCCAGTACTTCCACAATAGAATGGTTTGTACTGGTTCTGTTCACAATTTAGGAGTTGTGAAGTCAATGGTGACTTTACATGCCCTGGGAGACAATAGTCAGTCCCAGGGTATGGAGTCTGTTTGGGGGTCACTATGGCACCCCTGTGTTACTGCACTGAGGGTGCTGTGTAACACACACATAAAAAATAGATGATCCCCTATGGAGTAGAAAGGAAACCCCATAGTCCATAAGCACACACAAAGTCAGACACTCAAATCATGCCTAAGAGTGGGAGGAAAAGAGTCTCACTCTTAGCAGGAGAAAAAAACGAACCCCAAAAATCCAGCAAAGCTGCTGGGGGACTCACTAGGTTTGGGAAATTAGCCTTATAAGAGAATTCTCCCTGACAGCATGGTTGCTCAGCGTCATTAGATTTCAGGGGAGGGCACTTTGTGCAGCTTTCCACTTTAGTGTTCGTGCGTTCAGATGGACTAACCACATTTAGACTTGGGGCGGACGAAACCAGATCCGCTAGTGACGGCACTCTGTAGACGTCAACTAGAGGCATATCCTTATTCATAGGACTGTTTGTTTGCTCGCAGGGTAAAGCAGACTGTTTGCTTACCTTTTAATTGTGTGACCTTCGGTTGTAGACGCTGATGTTGTTGTAACAACCTATTTCGCGTCTGCGGACCAGCGGCAGAGCTCCCAGCTTCCATCCGGCATCCAGGGGTGGACTGGGGCTGACTGAACTCTGCTCCGAACTCCGCTCCGCGCAGGAAGTCAGATTTTGTAGGCAGTCTCTTCAAAATTAAAGCATCAGGCACCAAAACGGACGTGTAGCAGCTGCTCCTCTCTGCACAATTCCACACAGGGACTGGGGCTGACTGAACTCGGCTCCGAACTCCGCCACCAGCCTTTATTGCAGAGACATTAGGCAGGGGAGACTGGATGTGCTCCCTGGACCTGAAGGACGCCTATCTGCACGACCCAATTTGACAACCCCATCGTTCTTTCCTCCGTTTCAGGATCATGGGCTGCCATTTTCAGTACAAGGTCCTCCCTTTTGGCCTCAACTCTGCTCCCAGGGCCTTTACCAGACTGATGAATGCGGAGGCAGCCCTCCTCTGTGCTCCGGACCTCGATATATACCCCTACTTAGACTGGCTCATCAGGGCTACATCTCAAGAAACAGTTCACCACTCCTCCCATGCACTGATGAGCACAACCTTCCTGGGCCTAATCTGGGACACGTACTCCGAGAGGGTCTTTCCCCTCGGAGGACAAGATGGCGGCCATCGGGAGGGCCACGTCCCACTTTCTCAGCAGGAGCGCTACTTCGGCTTGGTGGTTCCAGCATCTACTAGGCCTGTTTGCAGCGGTTCTGTTGGCCGTCCCCCACACAAGACTCATGATGAGGAGGACTCGGCTCCACTTCGCAGCATCGTGGAACCAGGATAGGGGCTCTCAGGCCGAAATTATCAAGATCCCAATCTCTCTCTCCACCCGCATGGTGGTCCAGGGACTGCAACCTGCGGACGGGCAGCCCTTCCGGCCCCCTGTACCACAGGAGTCTATCACCACGGACTCCTCCCTAGAGGGCTGGGGAGCTACCCTGGAAGACCTCTCGGCTCACGGCACATGGACCGGTCAAGAACAAGAATACCACATCAATTGGCTGGAACTGAACGCCATCTGGTTAGCGCTCAGAGCCTTCCTCCCAAGTCCCAAGGGAAGGGTAGTCCTCATCCAGACGGACAGCTCGACCAGTATGTACTACATCAACAAGCAAGGGGGGGACCAGGTCCCCCTCCCTGTGCAGACTGGCGATCAACATGTGGGAGAATGGGCCTTGAAGAACGACCTCTACCTCACGTCAGTGCACCTTCCGGGGGAAGCCAACTTGGAAGCGGACAGGCTCAGCAGGTTGTTAGAGGACAACTACGAGTGGCAGCTGAACAACCTTGTTCCACCGGAGATCTTCCACTGTTGGGGCCTCCCACAGGTGTATCTCTTTGCCACCAGGCACAACAAGAAGTGCTCCCAGTTCGCCTCCTGGCAGGGGCAGGGCCTAGGCTCCCTGGGCGATGCCTTATGGATCCAGTGGAACGGCATGTCGGCATACTCCTTCCCGCCAACTCCACTGATTCAGAGTACTTTGCAAGTTCAAGGAGTCTCACCAACTCAACCTCATTTTGATAGCTCTGTGGTGGCCAGCCAGGCCGTGGTTCTCTGAGCTGCTCAACCTCTGGTCGGTCCCTCCAATCCACCTCCCGACAGGCCCAGCACATCTTCTGACACAGCAGGGGGGCAAGGTCGTCCACCCCGACCCCCTGAAGCTGGTCCTCAGTGTGGTTCTTGAGCAGTTGATGCTCAGCCACCTCAAACTATCTCAAGCCAACCTGGAAATCATACAATGGGCTAGGAGCAAGGCTACCAGGGCCCAGTATAAGAGTAAATGGACCAGGTTCTGCCACTGGGCGCACTCCAAGGATATTGACCCACTGGCTTGTTCACTGGACGACGTGCTGTCATTGTCAGCGCACCTCACCAGCTCTGGTCTGCAGGTGGACACCTGCCGCACATACCTCAGCCATTGGGGCCTACAGGAATTCGGAGGAAGGGGTCTTTTCCTCCTCCAACCCGATAGTCAAGTGACATTTGGCGGGGCTCGCTAGACTCTCCCCGCCCATCAGGAAGCCACACCCCGTGTGGGATTCAAACCTAGTCTTGGGCGCCCTCGCGCACAAGCCATTTGAGCCTATGGCGTCGACGGACATCAGGCTGGTCCCCATCAAGACGCCCCTGCTAGTCGGCTCACATCGGCGCGCAGGGTCAGCGAGATCCAGGCCCTAGTTGCCTCAGAGCCGTACACCACTTTTCACAAGGATAAGGTGGTCCTGCGGACCCATCCGGCATTTTTGCCTAAAGTACCCTCAGCCTTTCACTTAAACGAGGAGATAGTCCTTCCTACATTCTTTACGGACCCGAAAGACGAGCCTCAGAGAGGTCTGCACTGCCTGGATGTCAGGCGTGCCCTGAAATTCTACCTGACAGGACCAAGGGCTTCTGCAAGTCAGATGCCCTATTCATCACCTTCGGAGGTGCCAGGCCGGGTGTTAGGCAGAATTATTTGCAGTACCCTTTGGGAACACGACACACAATTAAGACAATTAAGACTACAAGTGACAGTAAAATTTCATTTTTGGTACAAGCCTGTACTACACAGTTATAGTGGTAGCAGTAGCGGAGCAGCCAGACTTATTTCAAGAGTAAGTGAGCAGTATCAAATAGTTACACAAAGGACAGCAATTAAAGTTAAAAATCACAATCATAAATACACCACACCACTTCCCTTACATTCCAGACAAGTTAAGCTCACAAAATGAAGTGGGAGCAAAATGGCACTCCAGCAATATAAAAGGGAGGGAAAGACAAAGTTATTAGAAATTAGACAAAACCAACAGGTAAGTACTCAGGGCAATTGAACAAGAGAGACTACAGAACTCTGGGATACCACGCCTTCCACACTCAGATCAGAACACATGTTCCACTCCTCCAAAACCAAACTCTGGCTTCACAAGCTTGATGAGCCTACTACACTTTCATCATAGGCCCCGACCTTTAACTACATTAGCACTGCTCACCCTTCCCATTTGCATACCTTACACCAGCGTCAGTTTCCTTTTATATGCTCTTGGAGTAATTGTGTATCCTGTACCATGATGTTTTAAGTTGTGTTACAAGCCTTATTGTATTTTCTTTAAGACTGCTCCCCTGTTGGAACAGGTTATGCCTGCTTGTAAGTAACCACCTTCTTGTAACTACGCGCCCGGATGCCTCAGTGCAAGGTTGCGTTCTACAAATAAATAAATACAAATACAGTGAGGAGATCAGCTAGAAAAGGCTTAGGGCCAACGTCAATGGGTCAAAAGTATTTTGCTCAAGATCACACAGTTCAAGGTAGTTCGCGGTAAAGTTCCTGGCACAGATTCCGGACGAAGTTGGTTGGTAGAAAAGTTAGTTCAAAGAGAAAAGAACAAGCCCTCGGATTGGATAAAGATTTCAAACACTTCCACGGCAGCTGACCAAAACGGACAACCAGATTTGCACAGTACCTTAAAACGGAGAGGGAGCTGTAGCTGAGGCGGACGCTCCTGGTGGTTCCTGCAGGGTCACGGTTCCTGAAGCGACTGTCGGACTGACACGAAGTAGGAAGACTGGAGGGTCCTGCGCCACCCAGGTAAGAAGCCAGCAGCAGAGCAAAACAACGAATAAAAGGTGCGCTC
The DNA here is from genome assembly GCF_040938575.1 of Ambystoma mexicanum. Taxonomy (NCBI): domain Eukaryota; kingdom Metazoa; phylum Chordata; class Amphibia; order Caudata; family Ambystomatidae; genus Ambystoma; species Ambystoma mexicanum. The sequence continues at coordinate 673,770,816 of NC_090924.1, read as the reverse complement.
CTTAAAACCCAAGCAGGGTCCGACCTTCCTCGCTATCCGGCCCACTGTAGCTCTGTACAGAGGATTCGACCAGAGGAGGGGTCCTGGCTTGCAGTTTGGGCGAACTGGTTGGTCCCACCAGCTCAAGGGGAGAAGTTCCTGGAGGATTTTATCTGTCGTCGGATTCTGGTGATTCGGACCTGCAGCAGGGCTTCACCGGGTTGTTCAGTTGTGGTAGGGGTCCTCTTCTTCCAGTTCCTCGTTGGTTCTTTCGTTCCAGTGGCGACTCTGCTCTTACAGTCCCAGAGACCTGCTTTTTATGCAGTTTTCCCCCATTCATACAACCTGGCTGTCAATCACACAGCAGGATGGCTGGCCTGGCAAGAGTGCGCCTTGGGTTACCAAGGGGACCCATGGCAGGGGTCCGAAGATCCCTCCCTCACATCCTGCCTACCTAGACTATCGGGCGCCTTAAGGGGGGCTTCTGTGCAGAAGCCCACGAAAAGACAGTGAACAAAGGAGTCCTCCACGGTTTGGCACGCAGAGAAAAACACGAGAAAGACTTTAACAAAAAGAAATGGCGAATAAACCCAGCCGGAACCAAAATAAAATGTATTTGGTCAATCGGGTTTATGTTCGAGGCTAATATAATAGCCTGAACCAATACCATGTTTATATAATATAATCGCGGTAGAAAAGTTAGGATAGATACCACTGCCACCAGGCAAGTCTTAATGTTAAGGGAGCGAAACAAGGCTCCAAGAGGTACAGACAAAAAGGGATAAGATTTAACCCTTTGCAATACTCCATGCAAGATGGGGTGTACTGGGTCTGTGGTTTAAAGTGACTATATAAAGTTAGTGGCAACTTTACCTGTTTCTGGGGGACAGTAGTCAGCCCCAGAAAAATGAAGTCAGTGGGAAGTCTCAAAGACAACTTTGTCACTGCACTGCAGGTGCTGTGTAACACAGACAAAAAGTGGTGCGTATGGAGTAGGTGAGGCTCCAGTGCCCAAGATCACACAAAGTAGAAATACACATAGCGAAACACATGTAAGAGTGGGAGAAAGGCTCATTCTCTTACCAGGTGGAAAAAAGTAAATCCTAGAAATCCAGCAAAGCTGCTGAGGGACTCAGTAGGTAAGGGAAATCAACCATTTATGAGAATTCTTCCTAGCAAGCACAAGCTGCTCCCGGCCAACATGCATGCCCACACAGTCAGGGTCAAGGCAACGGCCATCGCATTCCAGCGCCATGTCCCTTGGCAAGTCATAAGCAGGGCGGCCACTTGGGCCTCTCCTTCAGCTTTCTGAAAGCATTACTGTTTGGATGCCGGCTCTAGATCTGATGCGGCTTTCGGACAGGCGTTTCTCGGGAACCTATTTGCTTAAGGAGGGTCTCCTCTCCACCCTGGGGCTACAATCAGTTCATTACAGTATGGAGGAAAGGGGACGGGACATAAGAGTAATTATAAGTTACTCACCATAGTGACTAACGTACTTTTAGTCCATAGTCCCCTTTTCTCCATACGTCCCACCAACCCTAATAATACTGGTGTCATTGGGCAATATTTAATCTATTGTCGACGTGTCAATGGAGACAAGTGTGGCGCCGGAGGGTGGAGTCAGGGCAGCTCATGCTCCCTGGCCCACACCCTTGTGCGCCTCTAAATTTATAGGGGAAGACTTTTTTTTCTTGTGAAAAGGGTTCAGTCGCCCGTCCCCTGGAAGGGACGCCCATACAGTATGGAGGAAAGGGGACTATGGACTAAGAGTACGTTAGTCACTACGGTGAGTAACTTATAATTTATAATTGAGGTAATGGTTAGTGTCTGGGTGGTTGTGGGAGGGTTGGTGATGCAGTGTTTTGGTTAGTGGGATTAAGGTGTAGGTTAAGTGTCAGATTAAGTGTTCAGTTTGGGGTTAGATTAAGGCTAGGGATAATAGAGAAATTGGGGTTAGTGTTAAAGAAAGAGATGGTCAGGTTGGAGAGGGCTATTGTATTGATGTTGGCGTAGTACAGGGTTAGAAAAAAACCTAGGGTAGAGTCCGCATTAGGGTAAGAGTTGGCATTGCGGTTAGAGTAAGGTTAGAATTGGAGCAATGGCTATGGAATTTGTGGAGATCTGGTGATGAGGGATGGCGTTCTGTTCACTGCTCATACTCGTACGTCCTGTCCCCTTTCCTCCATACTTGTGGGTGTCCCCCCCAACATGGGGACGGTACCATAAACTTTGGCAGCAAAGACTTCAGCTTCCCCGTTAAATCTACTATAGCATGTGGGGGCTTAGCCTTGGCCATGGGAATGCCCTGCCGAGGCCCCGCCCTCCGGCACCTCACCCTGTCCCTTTTTCCACACAGACGTTTTTGGGCTTGGAAGCCAGCAAGAGACTTTTTTAGCTCACCACTTGCTCCTAGTTTGTTTTTTCAATTCTTATTTCACTTCCCTTCGTTGCCTCATTCCCATCCTCGGACCCCCATGCACTCTGTCTTGAGTGTTTGGGGCCCGACCACCGCTGGTACTCCTGTTCGCCTGCAGCGCTCGCTCACAGGTCATTGAAGAATCGTGAGGCCCTCCAGGCTACCGGCTCCCAAGCTGAGTGGCTCAGGGGCCCTACCAGGCTGTCTGCGGAGGGGCAATCAAGTTTGTTCTCTTCTACCACGGGAGGTAAGGGATCGTCAAGTGCCACCTCCAAGAGTCTGTCCCTGGCTAGTTCCAGTACAACTACCAGCACAGTCACGCGTGTTACGACTATCAGCTGTCTGGCTGACGGCTCTGCGCATACCAGAGTGATCTGAGGTCCATGCCTCTGCTTAGGGTGCAGACCCAAGCGGTTTCCTCCCGCCTGACGCTTCTCTTGGCTCGGGGCCTTTGCGGCCTCCCGCCCAGCGCGTGGCACAAGGCTTCAAAATGGCAGATCTGCAAATGGCATAGCCTGCCATGCAAACAGACATTTTTGATCCAGCTCAAGGCCCGTCGGTGCTTTCTCCCATCGAATGGTCTTTGCAAGATGATCCCAGCCCCCTTCCCTCTGGAAGCGGCAGCGGATCCTATGGTGCAACTCGGAGGGCTCAGGTGCAACCGGTTGTTCTGACCCTGACTCCTCCTCCGGTATCACCAACGCATCCCCTCAACAGCTGTTGGACCTGTCTGCGGCTCCAGACCTGTGGGGAGAGCGGGGACACCGTTGGCACCTGGGTCCCAGGGCCTGGATTCCCATCGGTCTGTGAAGGGGCGATGACGACAAGCCCTCATCCGTTAAGGCTTTTCCTGACCGCCTTCCTGGCCTGCTGGAGTTCTTGCGGGGTGGTGGGGGGTTCGACATCGCTCCAGAGAGCGCGCCCCAGGAGTCGGGTATGCTAGCAGAGGTCTTGGGGAAAACGCACCACGATCCAGTCTGGCATCCCTCTCCAGAAGGATGTTCTGCAGGTGGCGCAAAAGGTCTAGGAGAAGCCCAGGGCTAACCCCCAGATGAACAAGATGACAGCAGGTTTAGGCTGTCAAATGAGGAGCCAATCTTTGTCTCCCAACTGCCGCCCTATTCCTGGGGGCTGTGGCCTTGTTGTATTATAAAACATTCTCCTTCGTCCATGGGAGCCACCTCCATTTGCCTCTCCAAAGAGGACGAAGTCATTGGTAAAGCGATGTTACTTCATCTCAGGACTGCATCTGCGGCAGGCCAACGTAGACGCCATCTTGGCTGCGGCTATCCTGCAGCTGTGGCAGGAGCTCGGGTAATTTCTGCCCGACCTCCCTTCGGACAAGCAAGCCTCCTTGGCTGATTACGGGGCCATTGTGCAGGACCTAATGTAGTTTTCGGTGTCCCGCATCAACACTGCCAGCAGAGGGCTGTGCCTTGGTCAAGCTGAGAAGCATGGCATGGATGCACGCCACAAAGTTTCCATCTGACGTGCAGGAGCGGATCCTGGATCTGACCTTTGAGGGCATGCACCTTTTTCATTCGTTGACAGAAGAGGAGTTGACAAAGAAGAAAACGTCCACTCAAACCACCAAGTCCTTGGGCATCCTGACAAAACCAGGTCAGAAATCCTTCCCTCAGTCCCAGGGCAGGACTGAGTTCACGCCCCACGCTTTCTCCGGCTTCAAGGGGTTCCGGGACCGCAGTACATGGAGGCCTAAGTGGTCGCCCAGCATCAACAGGAGGAAGCATCCGAGGACATTGCACAGGTTTTTTTGCCCCCCCCCCCCCCCCCCCCCCCAGCCCCCTTCTGTCCCTGCCTCAGACGACGTGAGGCAGTGAGGTCAGGGGGCACCGTTCGCCTGTGGGGGGGGGGGTTTGTCTCTGTTCCTGGACACCTGGAGGTAGTCCTGAACATGTCATTTCTAAATTACCGCTTTCAAGAGGATTACTCCCACGCACATGCAAAGTCTATGTGCAGGGGACTGCATGTGTTCCCGGGACCACAAGGATGCGTACCTGCATGTTTCCATCTACCAACCCCATCGGAAGCTTGCAGTTCATGATTATTGTACCACTTTCGGTACAACGTCTCGGCTCCTGGTGTCTTCACAAATTGGATGAATGTGGTGGCGGGTCTTCTCTGCTTAGAATCTGTACTCTTATTTGGACGACAAGCTTGTGAGGGTGCGATCACCCAAAGGGGTGGTACTCTCCTGCCATAGATTTGGTGGATCTCCTTCCTCAGATGGGGTTCTCCCTTGTTAGGGAGAATTCTCATTTAGGGTTAATTTCCCTTAGCTAGTGAGTCCCTCAGCAGCTTTGCTGCAAGAAACACCCTATAGAACCCTGATGGCAAGAATTATTGAATCTATGGGTTGGTCTGCGCCTTCACCTGTTTTTCAACAGGATGACCTAACAGATATAATGGACAAAGGCCCACAGGAGGACCCGGTGGTCCCCTTCCATGCAGCCTTACAAAGGAAAATTGCATCTAATTGGGAAACTCCCGAAGTTATCCCTGCAGTCAATAAAAGATTGTCAACCAAGTATAGGGTAGCGGCTGCTGACCCTGAATACTTATCAAAACACCCGACTCCAGAGAGCCTGGTGGTTCAAGCAACAACTTCATCTAGCAGTAGGACCGCTTACCCTACTGTCCCACAGGATAGAGATGACAAGAGGTACGACTCTATGGCGAAGAAAGTTTTCTCTGCCTGTAGTATGGCGTTGAAGTCCATCAACGCCACCTGTACGCTCGCCAGGTTCAGTCACACACTATGGGAGTGTGCTTCATCAGCGGCTGACTGCATACCCGAAGGAGAGGAAAAGAAAGCCTTCCTTAACATTATTAAAGATGGCAAGGATGCCATGTGCGAATCACTTCAAACTGGCATCGATTCCGCTGACGGTATCAGCAGGGCCATGGCAGCAAGTACAACAATCCGCAGGCATGCATGGTTGCGAAAGTCGGGCTTTGCTCCAGATGTACAGGCCAGACTTTTGAATATGCCCTTTGACGGCTCTTCATTATTCGGGAAATGGCTGATGACAGTCTGGAAAAGTTACAGACTTCTAAAGCAGCAGCAAAATCTTTAGGAGCTGCTATCCGCCAACCTTCTTTTCGCCCCTCAGGAACCTCTGTAAGAGGAAAGTCCTTTCGCTATTATTCTGCATTCGGGAAAGGCAGAGGACAGCCGTCTCAGAGGCCAAAGGAGATCCACCGGAGGTGGACGGGTCAAAAGTACTAAGGCCGCAGCAGCAGCAGGTGCCTCTTTACCCTCGGCATCTGCATCAGCCGCCCCCAAACCACTCTGAGGCCTTTCCACACAATACACCTGTAGGGGGCAGGTTAACTCACCATCTGACGGAATGGCAGGCTATAACGTCAGATGCGTGGGCATTGGAAACAGTTGCCCAAGGTTACTGCCTACCCTTTCTACACATTCCTCAGTCATCCACCGGGGAACAGCTCTCTAAAAGTTCCAGATCCGCTCCTCTTGCAGGAAATTATAGGCCCGCTAGAGAAAGGTGCCATAGAACCGGTACCTGTAGCGGACAGGAACAAGGGCTGATACCCCCCCCCCTACTTTCTCATACCAAAGAAGGACAGAGGACTGAGACCCATCCTGGACTTACGAGAATTGAACAAGTTCCTCAGGAAGGACAAGTTCAAGATGGTAACTCTCTCTCAGATCCTTCAGGCCCTCCAGCTCCAGGACTGGCTGGTATCTCTGGACCTTCAGGATGCTTATTTCCATGTGCCAATCCATCTCAAACACAGGAAATACCTGAGCTTCACAATTGGCGACTCTCATTATCAATTTCGAGTTCTGCCATTTGGGCTGACCTCCGCCCCGAGGGTCTTCACCAAGTTGATGTCGGTAGTGGCGGCGAGTCTAAGGAGGGAAGGGATCCACGTCTACCCCTACCTGGACGACTGGCTGATCAGGGCTGTATCTTCGGAACAGGCCCAGGCCCAGCTAGATTATGTCTGCCACTTCCTTCACAGACTGGGCTTCTCCCTCAATTTAAAGAAGTCACAGATGATACCATCACAGAGACTCCAGTTCATCGGAGCGGTCCTGGACACTTCCCTGGGAAAAGCCTCGCCACCAGAGGTGAGGGCTCAAGATATTCTATAGATGGTCACCAAGTTTAAAAATGCCCAACGTCTCCAAGCCTTCGACTTTTTGAGGTTGCTAGGCCTCATGGCATCCTGCATCTTCCTTGTGCCAGAGGCTCGACTGAGAATGAGATCTCTTCAGTGGGCACTGAGAAGTTAGTGGTCGCAATTCTCAGGGAGAATGACAGATCTCCTCCGGATTCCGGACAAGGTAGCCCGCGACCTTCAATGGTGGGCCTATCCAGAGAACATCTTGAAAGGAGAACTGTTTTGGCAACCATGGCCAGAGATAACAGTAGTCACAGACGCCTCACTCACGGGGAGGGGAGCCCATGCCAACGACTTGACCATCAGCGGTCGTTGGTCTCCATCGGAGTCCAGACCACACATCAACCTATTAGAGCTTAGAGCAATCAGACTAGCGCTGAAAGCTTTCCTGCCATCAGTACAGGGGAGAAATGTCCTGATAATGACGGACAACACAGTGGCCATGCACTACCTCAACAAAAGAGGCGTAGGATCACTGCCACTGTGCAGAGAGGCGATGCAGCTCTGGTTCTGGGCAATCCAAGAAGGAATCTCTATCGGCTGTCCACCTAGACGGAGAGAAGAACTTGACAGTGGACGCTCTGAGCAGGCAGAGCACAGTCTCCCACGAGTGGGAGCTAACTCAGGAAGTCCTTCAAGAGATCTTCACCCTTTGGGGAAACCCTCAGGTGGATCTGTTCACCACAAGCAACAAGAAGTGCGATCTGTTCTGTTCAGGGGAATTTCCCCCGAGAGGAGCTCTGGGAGATGTGCTCGTAGTGGCCTGGGAGTTTCCACTCCTTTACGCGTTCCCTCCAGTCCGTTAGTCCTCAAATGATCAGGAGGTTGAGAAGATTCCGGAAAACCATGATCATAATTGCCCCGTATTGGGCCAGGAGAACGTGGTACCCGGACCTTCTAGATATGTCCATCTGTCCACCAATCCGTCTTCCACTCAAAGAGAATCTTCTCTCGCAGAAGGGAGGTCAGGTTCTCCATCCAGACACCAGAACCCTCGGCCTTCACGCTTGGCTTCTGAAAGGTTGAGGTACAAGGATTGGGATCTCCCTGATGACGTCATGGAGGTGTTGCTTTCGGCCAGAAGACCGGCAACAAAGTCTTTATACCGCTGCCGTTGGAACAAATTTTGCAGCTGGTGTAGGGAAGAGAATATCGACCCTTTTTCATGTGGTACACCAACGGTGTTATCGTTTCTACTCTACTTGGCAAACTCAGGCTTTCAAGTGGGCACTGTAAAAGGCTATCTCGCAGCGCTTTCTATCTTCAAGCGCACTGCGGAGGAACCATCGTATTTCAAACTACCTCTAGTGGTACAATTTCTCAAGGGACTAACTAATGTTTACCCTCCAAAACCATTCCAGGTTCCCTTATGGGACTTAAATTTAGTCTTAAACTTCTTAATGAGCACTCCATTCGCACCACTTCACTCTTGCGCGCTGAGATTTCTCACGCTTAAAACTGTCCTATTGGTAGCACTAACATCTGCTAGGAGGATGAGCGAGCTACAAGCTCTCTCCTGTAAACCCCCACATACAATCTTCCACAATGACAAAGTTGTCCTACAGGTGAAGCCTAATTTCCTCCCAAAGGTGGTTTCTGAATTTCATATTACTCAGAAAATTACCTTGCCTTCGTTCTACCCTTCTCCCCATCCGGGGAAAGAGCAGGAAAGGCTACATAGGCTGGACCCTAAGCTAGCTCTCATATTTTACATCAGCAGAATGGCTAGAATCAGGCAAGCAGACCAACTGTTTGTAGGATACTCCGGTCACAAGTTGGGACTACCCATAACAAAACAAACCATCTCCAGGTGGATTATTTTGGCCATCGTGGAATGTTATAGACTAGCAGGGAAAGAGCCACCCCAAAATCTCAGGGCTCATTCAACCAGGAGTATCGCAGCCTCTTCGGCTCTCCAAAGAGGGGTGTACCGGTCCGGGACGTATGTGCGGCTGCCACGTGGTCGTCCGCACATACATTCACAAAATTTTACAATCTGGATTCCTCCACTACTCAAGAGACCAGATTTGGCAAGGGCGTATTACATTCGATCCATCCCTAAAGGGATACATAACACTCTCACTCCCGCCTCTAATTACATGCCACTGCTATGGGAGTCTATCAAAGATAAGGAATACGTCGGAGGACGCAATCCCTTCGAAGAACAAGTTACTTCTTACCTGGTAACGTTCTTTCGACGGGATGTTCCGACGTATTCCTTTTCGCCCATCCCAACCATCCCCGCAGTGATACTTCCCTTGTGGTTGCAGCTTACGCTCCTTCAAGGTCAATAACCAATTCAGGCATGACTTTTCTTATGCTACAAAACGGAACTGAGCAACGGACGCAGCGCGTGGCTATTTATGGGCATGGTGACGTCGGCGCAGATACGGTGGCCGTCGAAGAACATCGACTCAGCGGACGTCGACGCACAGCGCCCTCTACAGAAATGATTTCCGAGGCCAGCAAGCTGGAAACGTATTCTCAAAGATAAGGAATACGTCAGAGGAACATCCCATCGAAAGAACGTTACCAGGTAAGAAGCAACTTGTTCTTTTGTGTGATCTTGGGCTCTGGAGCCCCACACCACTGCATGAGCCCAACTTTTTGTGTGCGTTTTAGGCAGAATCCTGTGCAGTGCCCTTAGGGAACACTACACGCAATTAAGACTACAAGTGGTAATACAAGTTTACCTCTGGTACAAGCCTGTACTACTAAGTTATAGTGTTAGCAGTAGCGGAGCAGCCAGGCTTATCTCAAGAGTATGTGAGCGGTAGCAGAGATTACAAAAGGGACCACAATTACTGTGACTCAAGCAAACACTGACTAAAGGTTTCAGGTAAAAAAATATAAGTACATTTATTTTTAAACCATTTGTTATAAACACAACACTTCTATTAATTCAAAACCACATGTAAAATACACTACAACCAACCAATTCACTTAGTACAGTATAACTCAAGGTAAGTACCCTATGTTTTAACAGACCGGTGTTGTGAAACAAAAGACGTTACCGGGAATACATATACAATCACTTTTTGACAGTAATGACAGTTCGGTCTTACTAAAGATACGCATATCCACGGCAAGAAATGTTACCGGGGCAAAAACACACTTAGCACCTGAGTTAATTAGAGAGAGTTGGGGGGTGAGGGGGTATCATAGGCAATACTTTTCTCCAGCATGGGGTATGGCATGGATTCACATGCTTATGAATATTCCCCGTCGTCAGGCTGGGAATCCTTGGTAAAGAAAAAATCAGTATCAGTTTCGTTTCTGATCTGTCTTTCTTAGTAGTAACCAATCACTGGTCTCTGGGTCATACTGCCCACAGCCAATGACTGCCCTCTCACTAAGCCCCGCCTCTGGCAGCCATCTTCAGATTTTTACCGCACGTTCACGTGTTGGGAGTCCTCGTGCGATAGCGCTCTAGCTTTTTCTGCGTTTCAAAGAGCTTTATCTCATTTTTCGGTTAAATAGAGCCTCAAGCTCCATTGCTTCTACTTCCGATCAACGGGGACCCGTTTCGGAATCTTCTACGCCCCTCAAGGGTGAAGTTTTCGTCGAGCTACGCTTCTTGGAGGATTCCAGAAGTTTTCTGAGGCCTACCTCGTGGACATGGCCCAGGAGAAAGGAAGCCCGACACCGGGCAAGCTGTTCAGGAACTGCCCGGGATGCAAGCTACAGAACCTGTTCAAGGAGGACGAGCACTCGAAGTGCCTCTACTGCCTTCATGAAGACAAATCACACGTGGAGAAGGACTGTGCGTTTTGCATGAACATGTCGGAACGAACCATGAGGGACCGTCGGACCCGTCTCGCCAACTGGTTGGAAAGCAAGAGCCCAGCAGATGAGAAGAAGAAGAAACCCGAGTGGTCTTCTAAGTCCTGTGAGGGCGCCCTGGCGACGGGGGCCCAACAGAAGGCAAAGCACCGCGGGCACCGGGAGCGCCGAACGGTCGGGCGCCTCGGCTGCCAGGCAGGGCGCACCTTCACCGACGCCATCAACTGTGAGCCAACGCTCTGGCTCGGGGAAGGGAAAGTCCAAGAACCCGGCTAAGCTTCTGGAGAGGCCCCGGTCGCTCTCGAAGGAACTGGCCGAAGGGGTACGAGGCGGTGACCCTCCCCATAAGGTGAAGGCCTCAAGCGCGCCCAAGGTGGTGAAGGCCTTGATTCACCCGGCCAAGGCCTTTATTGAGGGTATCGCTACAGCCCTGGGGAAGCCTGTGGAGGTTCCCCCTGTGGAGGCGACCTCGGGGGCCCAGAGTTTCCCTGCCCCCGTGGAGAGAAGCCTCTTTTAAGCCCATCGAGAAGACCCCTGTGAAGAGCCAGGTGGAAAAAGAGGGGGGCGGGGGCGGTGGCCTTAACGGACACGACCTCCGAGGAGGAACATGTCGAAGTCAGAGGAGGCCCGTCTCCACGGTAGGGATCCCGACGAGGGGGACGACGAGAGCGTGATTGACGACGAGGCTCCGGTGGAAGAGGAGTAACCGTCGCGTCAGTCGCAGCCCGGGCACAAGACAACTCGGCGGCCATTTTGACAGCTATCCAGGCCTTATGCACAGAGATAAGGACCAGGTTGCCCATGCCTCCGACGGACGACCCGACAGAGCTGAGTCTGTCGAGAAGCCCCCCTAACAAGAGAAGGATCCATCAAACCCCGCCTTCTCAGCCCTCACGGCCCTCTCAGCCTTTGTCTCCTTCCCCGACCCCGAGGGAGGACACGGGGACGGATGGCGACAGTAGTAATGATGGGACTGATCTCCCGTTGCCGATTCCTCGGGCGTCTCCTCCCGACGAAATTGGCTCGTTTCACGCCATGATCGCCAGGGCATCCAAGCTTTTTCAGCTCTGCCCCAAAGAGAAGAAGGAAGGCTTGCTTTACCAACGGCGTGAGGCCAAAAGGAAAACGGTCCTCGCGGTGCCGTTGTTGGATGACATCTGGGACGAGGGACTTGCCCTCCTCAAGAACCCGCCCACGACACCTGCTAAGAGGGACCGGTACAAGAAGTAGTACCGGGTCCCCGACGCCGCCCTTTTGTGCCTTAGAGCGCAACCGACCCCGGATTCGGTCGTTTTCAGCAGCGGCCAAGAAGAAAGCGGGGGGGGGGGGGGCAACCGCCTCGACCTCTACTTTCCGGACGCCGAGGGAAAGAAGCACGATGCCATGGGACGATGAGTCATCTCGTCTGCTGCGACGACGATTAAGCCAACGGCCTAGCGATCGTGGTCCGCTACGACAGGGAGTTGTTTTGCCCCCCTGTTGGACTTCCTCCTGGATGATAAGAGGGCAGAGGCCCTGGCAATCCTGCAGGAGGGTGAGGTGGCCTCTGACGACACCATAACAGTGGCCACAGACATTGCCGACACCGGTTTCCTCCAATTGGGCAACAGTGTTTGCCTTCGACGGCAGGGGTGGCTCAAGGCGACGGATTTCCGCCAGGATGTACAGGCCAAGGTATTGGACATGCCCTTTGACTGGAACAACCTGTTTGGGCAGACAGTGGATGAGTCCATTCAGGCCATCAAGACTGACACAGACGGCTTGGGCCTTGGGAGTGCTACAACGACGACGTCGGTTCTTTCGGAACTCTGGAGGCAAGCATGGTGCCTCCAAGGGATTCGGTGGGGGCTCCTCAATATACCGTCAAGCGGCCCGCTCCTCGTCGCAAGAAGCCTACAGGGGACGAGGCAAGTCCGGAGGACCTCGCCGTTGTCGCCAAGGAGGGCAAGGCGGCGGCCAAGCAAGACTGAACCGGCTGTGGTGTCTGGCCCCCACCTAAGTATCCCGGTGGGAGGCAGGCTGACGAGGTTCGTCGGCGTGTGGAAATCCATCTCCGACTGTTGGGTGCTCGATGCCCTGGCCCAGGGGCACACACTCAAATTCCTAAAGAAGTGTCCCCGGGTTCCACCCGTGGCCAGGCAGGAAAACCACGTCCCTCAACTACTCATGGAAGTAAAGGCGATGCTCAAAAAAGGTGCCATCGAGCTTGTCCCAAAGAGGCTTCGGGGCTCCGGTGTTTACTCAAGATAGTTCCTCGTCAGAAAGAAGACGGGCGGATGGCGCCCCATCCTGGACCTGCGTCGACTGAACTAGTACATCAAGGCACAGAAGTTCCGGATGGTTACCTTCCAGCACGTGCTGGGACAGCTGGAGGAAGGCGACTTCCTATCGTCGTTGGATTTGGATGATGCGTACTTTCATATCCCCATTCTAAAAAGGCACCAAAAGTTCCTCAGGTTCGTGGTCCAAGGGCGGCACTACCAGTTCAAGGCCCCCCCGTTCGGACTGAAGTCGGCTTCCAGGGTGTTCACCAAGTGCCTAGCACCAGTGGCTGCGCCTGCAGGGGATTCACGTTTACTCCTACCTGGACGAATGGCTCATCCGGGCAACAACAAGGGAGCTCGCCGTTGAACACACGCCAAAGACCGTCCAGCTGCTCACGGACCTGGGATTCTCCAACTTCCCCAAATCCCACCTGGTCCCGTCGCAGGTCGCACTGTTTCTGGGAGCCAAGCTCGATACAGTGGCGCGATTGGCCTCGCCGTCGGAGGAAAGAACAAAGGCCATCCTGGGCAAGGTACAGCGTCTACTGGCCACGGACGTGGCCAGACTGAAGTCCGTCAAATCCCTTCTCGGGATGATGTCCTCCTGCATATATCTGGTGCGCCTGTGCAGGCTCTGGATGCGTCCTTTACAGGAGTTTCTTGACGCCCGTTGGATGCAAGCGACAGGCAGCTTCGAGGACAAGATCTCGCTCACCGAAGTATTCCACCAAGCTGTTCGATGGTGGGGCACCCGCGCGCATCTCGCGGCAGGCACAGACTTTCAGACCCCAGCATATCAGGTGACGGTGACGACGGATGCCTCTCTGGAAGGATGGGGAGCACACACCGGGGATCTTCACGCGAGAGGCCTATGGCTCCCGGAGGAGAGGCCGCTCCACGTCGACATACTGGAGCTCCGAGAGGTGTTCTGGGCTCTCAAGTCTTTCCTCCCGTCCCTCAAGGGCAAAGTGGTGAGGATCTTCACCGACAACACCACCACCACCAGTGTTCTACATCAGGAAGCAGGGAGGAACCGGATCCCCATCCCTGTCCAAAGAAGCACAGGACCTGTGGCACTGTGCCGTTGCCCAGGGGATGTTCCTGGTACCCTTTCATCTAGCAGGGTTAAAAAAAAAAAAAAATCGCCGACTCACTCAGCAGGGAGCTGCACTCGTGCCACGAGTGGGAACTACGCCAGTATCAAGTGGATCAACTCTTCCGGCGATGGGGCAAACCCCAAATAGACCTGTTCGCAACGGCGACGAACTCCAAGTGCCAGAGGTTCACCAGCGGGTTCCCCCAGCCGAGGAGCATGGGCGATGCTTTCTCGTTCCCTTGGGACAGCCTGTTCCTTTGTGCTGTCCCTCCATTGCTGCTCAGGCTCATCAACTCAAGAGGTCCCGGTGCAAGATGATCCTCGTCACACCGAAGTGGCCGAGACAGATCTGGTTCCCGGACCTTCTGGACTTGTCAACGTCCCCACCAGTCAAACTGCCGACGGACGCAGATCTTCTCTCCAGAGAAGGAGACGCCATTCTTCATCACGACCCGGAGTCGCTGAACTTGCAGGCCCGGCTCCTGCAGCACTAGAGTTTGGAGGATACGATATCCCGGCTGACTGCAGAGAGGTCCTTGCAAAGACCAGGGCGCCCTCAACTCTCAAGTGCTACGGACACAAGTGAAAGAGGTTCTCTGTCTGGTGCCGTGCACAGAAGATTAACCCTCTCAGGATTATAGCCCCTCAAGTGCTACCATACCTACTGTCACTGGCCAAAGATGGACTTTCTCATGCTTCAATCAAGATACATCTGGCAGCGATTTCCCGATACACCAGAACTATAGGGCGGTCATCCCTGTGGTCTCATCGCCTAGTGAAGGAATTTATGAAAGGACTGTTTCGATCATTCCCGCCGGTGAAGGCGCCAGCCCCGGCGTGGGAGCTCAATGTGGTGCTGACCAGGCTCATGGGTCCGCCATTCGAGCTGTTGCATTCGGCCCTGTTGAAGTTTCTGTCGTGGAAGACAGCATTCCTTGTGGCCATCATCACCGCACTACGCATGGGAGAGATTCAGGCCCTATCCTGCAAGCCTCCATACCTGACATTCCACGAGACGAGGGTAGTGCTGAGGACGCACCCCTCCTTCATGCCCAAGGTGCCGTCGGACTTCCATCTCAATGAGCCCTTGGTGTTACCTGCTTTCTTCCCGTCGCCTTCGTCGCCAGCCGAGAGGACTTTGCATTCGCTGGATGTAGCTAGAGCGCTGACGTTCTACTTGGACCGAACTAAGAGTTTTCGGAAGACATCACAGCCGTTTGTGAACTTTGGACCTGTGAACCAAGGGAAGGCTCTCTCGAAGGCTTCCATTTCCAAATGGCTTTCCGGCTGCATCATGCACTGTCATCGGTTGGCAAACCGACCGTTGCCCGGCTGTCCGAGAGCCCATTCGACCAGAGCGATCGCTGCTACCACGGCTTTGTCTGGTGTGCCCATGCTGGACATCTGCAGGGCTGCTATGTGGAGGTCGACGCACACCTTCACGAGATTCTACTGCGTCGACCGGTATTGCAGGGAGGAGTCGAGAGTCGGCCAAGCAGTGCTGCGCAACCTGTTCGCTTAAGCTGAGCCTGGTGAGGAAGTAAGAAATGCTTAATGTTGAGCCTTTGCCACCTCCCGTGGCTGTGCATGTGTGTACTGCTATGTATTCTTATATTCATGAGCATGTGAATCCATGCCAGACCCCATGCTGGAGAAGGAACAAGTTACTTACCTGTAACTGTTGTTCTCCAGCATGGGTCTGGCATGGATTCACATGCGAACCCTCCCTCCTACCCCTCTGCGGCTCTTCACTTGGTCATAATGCCACTTTACGTGCTACCAAATCTGAAGATGGCTGCCAGAGGCGGGGCTTACGGAGAGGGCAGTCATTGGCTGGGGGCAGTATGACCCAGAGACTAGTGATTGGTTACTACTAAGAAAGACAGATCAGAAACTAAACTGAGTGATTTTTTTCTTTACCGAGGATTCCCAGCCTAACGACGGGGAATATTCATGAGCATGTGAATCCTTGCCAGACCCATGCTGGAGAACAACAGTTACAGGTAAGTAACTTGTTCCTTGTCAAGGCAGACATAATCAGAGAACATTCATTGACAGAAATTCAAGAGTCAATAGGCCGGAGCCAGTGTCGAGTGGAGTCGGGTTCCTGTTTTCGAGGATCACATAGTCGGACAGTTCAAGCTTCAACATAGCCAGGAGTACTTAGATATTGTCAATAGAGGAAGCAAAAGTTATACGAAGGAGGAAAGACAAGGGCAAGCCTTGGAGGAGGAGAAATGGGATTCACCCTAATTCCTCAAGCAGAGCACAGTACCTTATTCAATGAAGAAGCTGGTGCCACGGCAGTTGTTCCTGGTAGTTTCCTGCAGTCCCACGGTTCCTGGAGCTTCGGCACGAAGGACGAAGTCTGGAGGGGTCTGCACCACACAGGGATGAAGCCGGCAGCAGCGACAGTGAATAAAAGGTGCGCTCCTTAAAAACAGGAGAGACTCTTCAGATGGCTATCGGAACCACTACAGCAGTGTGCAGCGATTTCGACCAAGAAGAGGATCCTCTGGCTGTGGAAGATGAGCTGGTTATCCCCACCAGGCTCAAGGGAAGAAGACTCGAGACTGGATCTTCTCTGGTCGTCGAAGGGTAGATAGCTCAGGACTGCAGCAGGGCTTCACCAGGACGGGATAGTTGCAGCAGCCTTCTTCTCCGCTTCTCTTCGGTTGCTTGTAGTTCCAGTGGGGACTCTGACTTCCAGCCCAAGAGTCCTGCCTTTTTATGCGAAAATCCCCCATTCACACAGCCTGGCTGTCAATCACGCAGCAGGGGGGTTGTCCAGCCCAGACAACCACCTCAGCCAATCATGGCAACGGGCGACTTGGGTTTCCTAGGTTACCCTGTGCAGGGGGTGACTACACCCCTCCCTCACATTCAGCCCACCTAGACACCCAGGCGCCTAGAGGAGGGCTTCTTAGCAGAAGCCCACCAAAAGACAGTGAACAAAGAAGGCAAATCTGGTTTGCTACTCAAAGTAAAACACAAGAAGGACTTTAACACTTTAACAAAAAGAAATGGCGAATTCACCCGACCGGAGCCAAAAGAAAGAGTATTTGGTCAAGCGGGTTTATGTTCGAGGCTAATATAATAGGCTAAAACAATACCACCTTTATATAGTATAATCGCAGTAGAAAAGTTAGGGTAGATACCACTGCCACCAGCCAAGTCTAAATGTTAAAAGCGAAACAATGCTCTAAGAGGTACAGATAAAAAGGGCTAAGAAGTAACCCTTTCCAATACTCCATATAAGATGGGGTGTACTGGATCTGTGGTTATTTAACGAAGTAAAGTAAATGGCAACTTTACCCTTTTCTGGGGGGCTGTAGTCAGCCTCAGAAATGGAGTTGGTGGGAAGTCTAAAAGACAACCCTGTGTCACTGCACTGAAGGTGCTGTGTAACACACAGAAGGGGGCTGCTGAAGTGGTGTACTCAGAGTCCACAATCATAAAAACAGATGAAATGCACATGGCAAAACACAGGTAAGGGTGGGAAAAAGAGGTACACTCTTACCAAGTGGAAAAAAATAAACTCCAGAAATCCAGCAAAGCTGCTGGGGGATTCACTTGGTGAGAGAAATTAGCCATATAATGAGAATTCTCCCTAACAGTGCGTTACACCGCACCTTCAGTGCAGTGACACAGGGTTGTCTCCAAGACTTCCCACTGACTCCATTTCCCTGGGGCTGACTACTGTCCACCAGAAACAGATAAAGTTGCCAATTACTTTATGTAGTCATTTAACCTACAGACCCAGCACACCCCATCTTACATGGAGTATTGGGAAGGGTTAACTCTGATCCCTTTTTGTCTATCTCCAGGAGCCTTGTTTCGCTCCCTTAACACTAAGACTTGGCTGGTGGCAGTGGTATCTACCCTAACTTTTCTACTGCGATTATAGTGTATAAACGTGGTACTGTTTTAGGCTATTGTGTTAGCCTCGAACATAAACCTACTTGACCAAATATACTTTATTTTGGCTCTGGTCGGGTTTAGTCGCCATTTATTTGTGTTAATATCCTTCTCGTGTTTTACAACCCGGTTTGCCTTCTTGGTTCGCCGTCCTTTGGCGGGCTTCTGCAAAGAAGCACTCATTTGGCGTCTAGGTGGGCTGAATGTGAGGGAGGGGTTTAGTAACCCCCTGCACAGGGTCTCCTTGGAGACCCAAGTCGCACTTTGTGTCCATTGGCTGAGGTGGTTGTCCGGGCTGGACAACCCTACTGCTGGGTGATTGACAGCCAGGCTGTGTGAATGGGGGATTTTGGCATAAAAGGCAGAACTCTTGGTCTGTAAGTCAGTCACCACTGGAACGACAAGAACTGAAGAGAAGCAGAGAAGAAGACGGCTGCTGCAACTCCTGAGTCCTGGTGAAGCCCTGCTGCAGTCGTGAACTATCTACCCTTCAACGACAGAGAAGATCCAGTCCGGAGTCGTCTTCCCTTGAGCCTGGTGGGATCAACCAGCTCAACTTTCTATAGCCAGAGAATCCTTTTATGGGTCGAAATCGCTGCACAAAGCTGTAGTGGTCCGGATAGCCATCAGAAGAGCCCTCTCCTGTTTTAAAGGAGCGTACCTTTTATTCACCGTTGCTTTTCTGCTGCTGGCATCATCCCTGGGTAGTGCAGATCACTCCAGATGTACTCCTTTCTGTCCCCATGACTGAAGCTTCAGGAACCGTGAGTCTGCAGGAACTACCAGGAACAACAGCCGTGGCACCAGCTTTCTTTATTCGAATAAGGTACTGTGTCCATTTGGGCGTTCTCTCCGTCTGACCTTGAGGAATCAGGGTGAATCCTTTTCCTTACCGAAGGCTTGTCCTTTCTTCCTTCCCTCTTATAACTTTTGCCTCCCTTTGACAATATCCAAGTACTCCTGCCAAGTTAATCTCGAACTGTTCTAATCGTGTGATCCTCGACAGCATAGCCCAGCTCCATTTGACACTGGCGCAGGCCTATTGACTTTATCTGTCTTAGAATACATCCTCTGATTCAAGTGCCTTGACAAAAGTATTGCCTATGATTTTTATCCCCTTTTCCTTGGTTTTTATTCAATGTGCTAAATGTGTTTTGACTACAGTTACAATTCTCACCGTGGGTATGCTTTTCTTTTGTAAGACCGAACTGTTATTACTGTCAAAAGGTGAGTGCTGCTTAACCCCCGGTAACGTCTTTTGTTTCAAAACATCTGTCTGTCAAATCCTAATATACTTACCTTGAATTGACCTGAACCAAAGGAATTGGTTGTGTGTGGTATATTTAGAGTGTAGTTTTGTTGAATAGAGGTGAAGTATTTTGTGAACAGATGGGTTAAAAATAGATGTACTTATATTTTTTTTAACCAGAAACCTTGAGTCAGAGTTTGTTTGAGTCACAGTAATTGTAGTCCTTGGTGTAATCCCTATTACTGCTCATTTGCTCTTGAGATAAGCCTGGCTGCTCCGCTACTGCTACCACTATAACTGTAGTACAGGCTTGTACCAAAGGTGAAATTGTACTACCACTTGTAGACTTAATTGTCTGTAGTGTTCCCTAAGGGTACTGCAGAGGATTTTGCCTAACAACTGGGTCTCATGGCAGCAGACCTCTTGGCTGTCCCCCACACGAGACTCCGGATGAGGAGGATACAGCTGCACTTTGCAACCTCTTGGAAACAGGAGCATGGCTCTCAGTCGGTGATGATGAACGTTCCTTCATCACTTCACCCGGACCTCACATGGTGGTCCAGGGATTGCAA
The DNA here is from genome assembly GCF_040938575.1 of Ambystoma mexicanum. Taxonomy (NCBI): domain Eukaryota; kingdom Metazoa; phylum Chordata; class Amphibia; order Caudata; family Ambystomatidae; genus Ambystoma; species Ambystoma mexicanum. The sequence continues at coordinate 673,751,363 of NC_090924.1, read as the reverse complement.
CCTTCAGCTAGGCAAGCCTTTCCGGCCACCCACCCCGCAGGTCACCATTACCTCGAGGGTTGGAGGGCCGGGCACCTGGACCCGGCAGGAGTTCCCTATCAATTGGCTGGAACTGAAGGCTATCTGGCTGGCGCTCAGAGCCTTCCTTCCGGTTATCGAGGACAAGGTCGTCCTCTTTCAGACAGACAATTCAACCAGCATGTTCTACCTCAAAAAGCAAGCAGATTCCCCACCACCCCCACTGTGCAGGCTCGCAGTCAGCATGTGGGAATGGGCCCTGGAGAATAACATCTACCTCAGGGATGTCCACCTGCTGGGAAACTCGAACCTGGAGGTAGACAGGCTCAGCAGATTGGGGGCGGACAACTATGAGTGGCAGTTGAATAGCCTAGTACTGCAATAAATCTTCTACAAATGGGGCACCACCAGGTGGACCTCTTTGCCTCATGAGACAACAGGAAGTGCCAATTGTTCGCCTCCTGGCAGGATCGGGGCCCCGGCTCCCTGGGCGAGACATTCCAGAATCAGTGGGATGGCATGACAGCATACGCTTTCCTGCCCACACCACTGATACACAGGGTGATGTCCAAGGTCAAGTAATCTCGCCACCTCTGCATCATTCTAATAGCACTGTGGTGGCTGGCCAGGCCATGGTTCTCTAAGCTATTCAGTCTCTCGGAGAGGCCGCCCTTTCACCTCCCGTCGGGCCCAGCACATCTTCTGGCGCAGCAGGGGAGCAGAGTCATCCACCCCGCGCAACATAAACAGGCCCTCACTACGTGGTTACTGAACATGTAATGCTAGGTCACCTCAGCCTCTCCCAGGCTAATCTAGAGATCATATGGGGAGCCAGGAGCAAGTCTACCAGGGCCCAGTGTAAGAGCAAGTGGACCAGGTTCTGCCATTGGGCAGACTCTAAGGGTATCAACCCCCTTGCATGTACCTTGGCCGACGTGCTCTCCTTCTCTTCGCACCCCACCTACTCAGGCATGCAGGTGAACACTTGCCGCACGCACTTGTCAGTCATTGAGGCTTACAGAAACTCAGAGAAGGAAGTCTTTTCCTCTTCCAACCCGATTATCTGGAAACATTTGACAGGACTCGCCAGGCTCTTTCCACCCATCAAGAGTCCTTACCCCGTGTGGGACCTCAATATAGTTCTGGTTGCCCTGGCACACAAACCATTTGAACCAATGGCATCTGTGGAGATCATGCTGGTCACCATTAAGTCGGCCTTGCTAGTCGGTCTCCCCTCGGCTCGCAGAATCGGCGAAATCCTGGCGCTGGTCGCCTCTGAGCCATATACTACGTTTCACAGGGAAAAAGTAGTACTGCGGACATACTCAACATTCTTGCCCAAGGTGCCTTCCGCATTCCATCTGAACTAAGAAATGGTGCTACCTACGTTTTTTGCCGAGCCCAAATTTGAGGCACAGAGTTCTGCTCTGCCTTGATGTCGGGCGTGCCCTGAAATTGTACTTGGACAGGACAAAGGGCTTCCGCAAGTCAGACCCACTTTTTGTCACCTTTGGCGGATCAAGACCGGGGTATCGGGCCTCTAAGGCCTCCATAGCCTGTTGGATGGTCTCAGCCATCAAAGAAGCTTACGAGGGACAGCATAAGCCACTGCCAGCCAACATGCACGCCCATGCGGTCAGAGCCAAGGCAACGGCCATCGCTTTCCAGCGCCACGTCCCCAGGCAAGTCATAAGCAGGGCGGCCACATGGGCCTCCCCTTTCGGCTTTCTGGAAGCACTACTGTTTGGGTGCCGGTTGTAGATCAAAAGCGGCTTTCGGACAGGCGGTTCTTTGAAACCTGTTTGCTTAAGGAGGGTCTCCTCTCTACCCTGGGGCTACATTCAGTTGTAATCGCAATTACGGTATGGAGGAAAGGGGACGGGACGTATGAGTAACTAAAGTTACTCACCGTAGTCACTGGAGTATTCATAGTCCTCTTTCCTCTATACGTCCCACCGGCCTTCCCCTGCTGGTGTGCCGTGGGCTAATATGTCCTAAGAGTAGGCCAGTATCTAATTGCTGATGTGTTCAAAGGGGACTGAGGTGATGTGCCGGAGGGGAAGCGCAATTCTTCGCAAAGGTTCTGGTACGGTCCCCATGTTCGGGGATGCCCACAAGTATGGAGGGAAGGGGGCTATGGACTGAGTACTCCAGCCACTACAGTGATTAACTTTAATTTCTTGATGAGAGTCTAGCTACTGAAAGGGATTTGCCATTCAATGCAGCCATCGCTGACTTGTGGCAGATGACTGGTACCACACCACTTCTCAACTCTGACCTCCAAAAAGTACAGGCTGGCAAGGGGATGGACTCACCACCCCACCGCTGTATCTCTCTACGAAGAGGTTAGTGGTTCAGGCGCCAGAGTGTCTACCAGGCCAGCCACGTTTACACCCAGTCTCCCAACCGATAAGGATTGGAAATAAAGGTTGACGCCTTGGCGAAGACGATCTTTTCCTGAGGCAGCATGGCCTTGAAGGTGGGCAATGTCTCTTGTGAATTCGCAAAATATTCTTCGGTTTGTTGGCGGGGTCCAGCAGCTTGTACACGAGAGCAAGGTGGTGGCCCGACAGACTTGGCAGATGGGTTTGGACGTCGCAGACTGTGTTGGCTGATCAATGGGCTCTGCCACGGTTCTCAGGAGACAGACTTACCGAGTACTTCAGGAGTCTCGTCGAATGTCCAAAATAAACTTCTTGACTTTGCTTTTGATGGTGTTAATCATTTCTGCCCCAAGGCCGACGACACTCTGGAGAAATTCAGAGTCCAAGCTAGCCGCAAAGTTGTTGGGCTTAGCTGTGCAACAGCCAGCCAAGCCTGCCCTCAGTTTTTCATAGAGGGGTTTGAGGCTACATGCACTTTGTCCCGTGCAGCACGTAGACTTAATTCCTGCAAGCCAGGCAGGGGCAAAGGCGTTTCTCGTGTTCCGCCGCAGGCACGAGTGGGGGCCTTCTAGAGGCCAACAGAAAGCTTTGATTTCTCCCCCAACAATTCCCTTTTTGGAGGGAGGATTTACAAGCAGTATACCCAATGATGGTAGATTACTTCAGACGCCTTTGCTCTTCAGCTCGTGCGGTGGGGCTACTGTCTGCCTTTCTTAAAAAGGCTGCCACCAACTTATCAACAACAGGAAGAACTTCATGCTCTGCTCCCCTTTGGGTTGACCTCCGCCCCTGAGAATTCAAGCTCATGCTGGTAGTGACGGACCACCTTGGGAGATCCGGCGTCCATGTTTTTGCATACCTGGACAACTGGCTGATCCGGGGAAGGTCGACTGAGCAGGTTTTGTCCCATCTCGAGGGCACCTGCTTACTACTCCACAGGCTGGGCTTCTCCCCGAACTTGCAGAAGTCCCACATGACACCACCATAGAGGCTCCAGTTAATTGTAGCATACTTGGCCGTCCCATCCCCTTTCCCCCATCCTTATTGGGCGTCCCCCAACATGGGGATGGTACCAAAAGCTTTGGCAGCGAAATTCTTAGCTTGCCCTTTAAATTTAGTACAGCATGCGGCCACACCACTGACACCCTGCCCTCCAGTGCCTCACCTCCGTCCCTTTTTCCGCACAGACGGTGTCGGACCTGGCAGATAGGCTCATGAACTTTTTCAGCTTTCCTCATGCACCCTGTTCATTGTTTTTTGATCTTTTTCACCACCCTTCAGTGCCTTGCCTCCCCCCAGCGCATGTCTTCAACAGGAGGCTTCACAAGATGCACATCGTGTGATTGCTTGTTCCTCGCCACGGACCTCCGTAAGCTCTGTCTTGAGTGCCTGTGGGCCGACCACCGTTGAGATACATGTGTGACTTGCAGCGCTCTGTCACCAGGCCTTGAAGAATCTTATCTACCGCTGGAGGGGAGATTTTCCATTCTTCTCCAGGTCATCTTAAAGAGTTAGTCGCCAGGACCCCACATCAAGACATGGTAGGCCCTTTGTTTAGCAAGCCGCCACAGCACAGAGACTGCTTCCTGGGGATTTCCTCTGGTAAGGGGACTTTGGATTCTGGTTCTGGCAGGCCCTAGGATTTTAAGGCTACCGGCTCCCAAATAGAGTGGCTCTTTCGAGTGGTTCATGGAGGGACAATCCAGTTAGTCATCTTCTGCCCCAGTGAGCAACGGATTGTTGTGTTCTACCTCCAGGAGTCAGTTCGAAGCAAGATACAAAACGACTACCGGCTCCATAGCTGTGGGCGCCCAGCCTACCAGAGCCACCTCAGACGTAGTTGTGCAGCGCAATTAGACCACCGGCCAGCAGGCTAAGGGCTCTTGAGCCTACCCAAGCCATCTGAGGTCAACGCTTATGCTTCAGGTTCTTGTGCCAAGGAATGCCCTTACATGTCTGAGCCAGCGCGGGGCTTGCACGCCCTCCCTCCCATGGTGTTGCACCAGGCACAAAGATAGCAGACAAGCAAACCGCAATTCCGGCAAGGCCGGTGGCCATCTTGGATTTGCACTCTGGCCTCTCCTGGGTCCTTGGCACACAGTGGGCCCTGCAGGTAGGTCCCAGGACCCTTCCCTCAGGTAGCGGTGGCGGACCCTATGGTACAAGTAGATGGTCTTCGCAGGGTTACATCTGCCCCTCTCAGCTTTATGACTACATGCCCCAGGGTCTTAGACACTTCCATCCGATAAGGAGGCCTGACTAAAGCAGGGCAGAAGTCCTTCCCTCGGTCCTTGGGCAAGACCGACTTCAAACGGAGCGCTTGCAGTGACTTCAAGGGGGTTTCAGGACAGGAGGAAACAGCAGAGGACATAGCAGTTTTTTCCGCTCCCTCTCCTCCCGGTTGTTAGGCAGAATTATATGCAGTACCGTTTGGGAACACCACACACAATTAAGACTACAAGTGACAGTGCAAATTTACCTTTGGTACAAGCCTGTACTACACAGTAAAGTGGTAGTGATGGCTAAGCAGCCAGACTTATCTCAAGAGCAAGTGAGCAGCATCAAATAGTTACACAAAGGACAGTAATTACTATGATTCAAACAAACACTGACTCAAGGTTTCCAAGTAAAAGAAGAAACATTTACTCTTTAGTTATATAACATTTCACTATCATAAAGCAGTTTAAAAATCACAATCTTAATACACCACACCACTCCCAATAACTTCCAAAAAAGTTAAGCTCACAAAATGAAGTGGGAGCAAAACGGCACTCCGGCAATTTAAAAGGGAGGGAAAGACAAAGTTAATAGAAATTGAACCACACCAACAGGGAAATGCTCAGGGCAATTGAGCAAGAGGAACTACAGTGATAGAATCAGGTAGAAAAGGCTTAGGGCCAAAGTCAATGGGTCAAGATCACACGGTTCAGGGTAGTTTGCGGTAAAGTTCGTGCCACGGATTCCGGGCGAGGTTGACTGGCAGAAAAGTTAGTTCGAAGAGAAGGACAAGCCCTCGGATTGGAGAAAGATTTCAAACACTTTCACCGCAGTTGAACGAAACTAACAACCGGATTTGCACAGTACCTTAAAACTTAGAAGAAGCTGTAGCTGAGGCGGACTTTCCTGGTAGTTCCTGCAGGCTCACGGTTCCTGAAGCGACTGTCGGACTGACAAGAAGTACGAAAACTGGAGGGTCCTGCACTACCCAGGGAAGAAACCATCAGCAGAGCGAAACGACAAATAAAAGGGGCGCTCCATAAAACCCAAGCAGGGTCTGACCTTCCTGGCTATCCGGCCCACTGTAGCTCTGTACAGCGAATTCGACCAGAGGAGGGGCCCTGGCTTGCTGTTTGGGCAAACTGGTTGGTCCCACCAGCTCAAGGGAAGAGGTTTCCTGGAGGATCTTCTCTGTCATCGGATTCTGAAGATTCGGACCTGCAGCAGGGCTTCACCGGGCAGTTCAGTCGTTGTAGGGGTCCTCTTCCATCAGCTCCTCGTTGGTTCTTTCCTTCCAGTGGCGAGACTGCCTTTCCATTCCCAGAGACATGCTTTTTATGCAGTTTTCCCCCATTCGCACAGCATGGCTGTCAATCAAACAGGGTGGTTGTCCTGGCAAGGACAGTCACCCAGCCAATCAAACCGGAGTGCGACTTGGGTTACCAAGGGAACCCATGGCAGGGGTCCTAAGACCCCTCCCTCACATCCTGCCTACCCAGACTTTCAGGTGCCTTAAGGAGGGCTTCTGTGCAGAAGCCCGCAAAAAGACCGCGAACAAAGGGACCAAACCTGGTTTGGCGCTCAGAGTAAAATACGAGAAAGACTTTAACAAAAGAAATGGTGAATAAACCCAGCCGGAGCCAAAATAAAATATATTTGGTCAAGCGGGTTTATGTTCGATGCTAATAAAATAGCCTAAAACAATACCATGGTTATATAAGGTAACCGCTATATGAAAAATAGGGTAGTTACCACTGCCACCAGCCAAGTCTTGATGAAAAGGGAGCGAAACAGTGCTCCAAGAGAAACGGACAAAAAGGATAAGAATTAACCCTTTCCCAATACTCCATTTAAGGTGGGTTGTACTGGGTCTGTGATTTAAAGAGACTACATAAAGTTAATGGCAACTTTACATGTTTCTGTGGGAAGGCTAAAAGACAACCTGTGTCACTGTCACTGCACTGAAGGTGCTGTGTAACACACATAAAACTGATGTTCATGAAGATCACACAAATGGTAAAAACACACACAGCAAAACGCATGTAAGAGTGGGAAAAAGGCTCTCGCTCTTACCAGGTAAAAAATAAATCCTAGAAATCCAGCGAAGCTGCTGAGGGACTCATTGGGTAAGGGGAATCAGCCATTTGAGAATTCTCCCTAACACTCACCCCTCCCTCCTCTCCCCCCAAAGACTAAGGGGCAGGAGGATTTAATCCACTCCTGGATGAATCTCTACCTCTAGTCGGTTAACATCCTAGAGAGACCATCAGCATTTTGGTGGTGACATCCTGCTCTGTGCTCAATGGTGAAATCAAACCCTTGCAGGCAGATTGACCATCTTGGAAGTTTTGTGTTCTCTCCTTTGATTTGCATTAACCATCTCAAGGGTTGGTGGTCTGTCTGAATCACAAATGTAGATCCATACAAGTATGGTCTAAACCTTTCAGAGCCCACACAATGGCAAAACGTTCATGCTCTATGGTGGCCCACCTTGTTTCAGTTTCCTACTGATGAAGCACATGGGGGTGCTCCCTACCTTCCTCATCCAGTTGACTAAGGACTGCACCTATACCTATATTGGAGGCATCTGTCTGAACAATGAAGGGCTGGTGATAATCAGGAGCTCTTAGGACTGGAGCTTGACAAAGGGCTTTCTTCAGGTTTTCAAAGGCTTGAGTGCACTCCTCATTCCATCCAACCTTTTTAGGGCATTTCGGAGAGATCCTCATATTCAAGGGAGAAGCTATGGACCCATAGTTCTCTATGAAATTCCCATAGTACCCAGTGAAACCTAGCAAAGCTCTCACTTGGGTTTGAGTAGCAGGGGTGGGACAGTTTTGCACAGCTTGTACTTTTCTGGGCAATGGCCTTATTGCCCCGTGCCCCCCCCCCCCCCAACCTCATGACCAAGGTAGACATCTTCACTCTGTCCAAATTGACATTTGCTTGCCTTTATGGTCAGATGGGCCTGCTCAAGAGCCTGCAAAACATACCCCAGGTGATCAATATTTTCTTTCCACGTAGGGCTGAACACTGCAATGTCATCCAAGTATGCCATGCAGAAGTCCTCCATACCATTCAGAACTTGATTAACTATCCTTTGAAATGTAGCAGGTGCATTCTTTAGTCCAAAAAGGCATAACCTTAAACTGGTAGAGGCCTGCTGGGGTGGAAAATGGAGTTCTCCTTGGCATGGTCTGTCAGTGCTATTTGCCAATAGCCTGAGGTTAGATCAAATGTACTGAGGTACTTGGCTGAACCAAGTCTATCCACCAGTTTGTCTGTCCTTGGCAAAGGATGGGCATCAGTCTTAGTGACTGCATTTAGAGCTCTATAGTCCACACAGAATCTCAACTCCTTGGATCCTGCCTTTGGTACTAAAACAACTGGACTAGACCATGGAATTGTTGATGGCTCTATAACCCCGCGATCATGCATCTTGCCTAGACACTCATTCTAGATCTGATTATCAGGTGGGACAAGCAGTATTAAGACATCTTTTCCCTACTGCTCCTTCTCACAACCCACCTCCAACTCTGGGTACTGCTCGCTAGTCTGTGCAGAGCATGTGATTCGAAGCAAATAAACAAGCATCAGAAGACCAGCATTATTCACCGTAATAGCATTTCTGATGATTGTATCTGCTTAGATACACATGCGCCCACCCGTCGTCCTCACTCATGTGGAAGGAACATAGACCTCTTACTACTTTCTCTCCTTTATGTACTCGGGATAATCATTGGGCTCCCTCATGGCAGAAAAAATACAATCGGAGGGACCTCGACATGTGAGGGATTTTGGGTACACTACACGTTACTTTAGGGCTGGTGTTACAGGCACGCCCATATCGACTTCCACTTTCGATTCTCGAAAGACGAGATGCAATACTCTGTGGTTACAACCGGATGTCGGGCTATATGCATAGCCTGTGAATCTAAGCAGATGCAATCATCAGAAATGCTATCACGGTGAGTAATGCATGTCATAATAGTGAGTCTGAATGTCGACTATGAGGTCGATTTAGCATGAGAGCCGAAGAGGCTGTCTTTTGAACCGCACTACGCCCCTTTTGGAGATTTTACAAGAACAGCTGATGCTGTGGAGTGTGTATCTATTGGGTGAGACAACTGTGGGAGGAGAATCCATAGAAAGAACAACTTCTCAGATTAGTCACCCTCCCAACCTGCCTTCTTGGCAGATAGCCCATACACTTCACCTTTGGTCCTACAGCTGCTGATTGTTTGAGTTAAAGGGCAGAACTGAGATCATGAGGTTCATCAGATCTATATACAAGGGCCCAAACTACATGTGTGGTTTGGAGGATGCTTCATTGCCGTGTAGGGCTGAATGTGTTTGTGGAGGAAAAGGATTACAAAGAAAGCTAGTGCTGGCGATAGAACATCAAAGATAAAGAGTCTGTGTGAAGAAAATCCATCCGAAGGAAATGTTTTCAGAAGTATGTAATTTGTTCTTATGGGCGTAATGTAAACTGGCAATCTAATAAGTGGGCATACAATTACTACTGCGTTTACCATAAATAGGTAATTATATGCTCGCTAGGTTCAATATGCTTGTAAAACAGGACAATTAGTCATCAAAAGGTTTGCCCTATAGCAGCATTAGCACTGCCTATTTCATGTTATTGCACTAAATGCACTACTAACTTCTTATTGCATGACTGTTAGTTTTGTTTATGGAGCCTAAATTCTAATGTTAAGGGCCTTCTTTTATGTTTTTCCTGCAATATATTTTATAGGGTGAACATTTTAGAGAAGTAATGAAACGAATTCAGGCAATGCTGGACATACAAGAGAAAGAGTTTGAAAAGGTAAATGGGTATTGTGCTCTTTTGGAGTTGTTGCCTTATGCAGTGTAATCATTATCTTTCAGCTTTACATTGCCTCTCTCACTTGTTAGCCTACTTAAGTGCATGTTTGTGCTTGCTCATTTGCTGTTTAATTATGTTTCTGATGCTTGTGAATCTGCTTAGAAACACATGCTGTGCATATCATCTCACATCTAGTGGTAATTGCGGGGTATTGTATCTTTTTTTCGAAGATCAAAAAAGGACGTCGACATATGTGTGTGACTGTAACGCTATCCCTAACGTGACATGTAGTGTATCCAAAATCCTTCACGCGTTGAGGTCCCACAGATTATTCTTTTCTGCCTAACCACTCAGTCGCACATAATGCAGAGCTTGTAACAGTTTTTTATTGCGAATTCCTGTTCTTCACTGGTTTGCTGACCTTCAACGACTACTTGACGTCTTTTTGTCTGATCTTATCGGCCGACGTCCCATCCTGGGCTGCCTTGCGACTGTTTTCCATGTGGCCTTGACCACCCGGCCTTTACATTATGGAGAGTAGGGCCCTGTTCGTATAGGCTTCTCTTGAGAATGCCTTTCCTTTACCACTTCTCTACCCTTTCTCTTGGTCTGGCTCTTGGGGTCTCTGCTATGGAGAGGATGCCTTTTAAAATGTGGCAATCTTGCAATGGCAAATTCCCTTGGAAAGACACCCATCGCCAAACAATCGGTATCACTCTCATGATCACGACGAGCGTACCTATAAAGCCTGTAAACGCTTTTAGCTTAAGACCCTGAAAGACAGGCATACAAACCGGTAGGTGTCCTACAAAATGCAGGCCGAGAGTCACTCCCGTACCGTCACCTGAGACTAGGAATATGTCGGCATCCATGGATACAATTCAGACGCTGTTGACCTTACTGGGGAGTCCTTGCACTCCCACATGTCCATCCCCAGCCCTGATGAGCATACCGCCACTAGTCCCATCCCAGCGATAGGTACACACCAAGTCGCACTTGCTTTTAAGCACGCAACCCCTAAACCTATGCCTGCAGGCCTGTGAAGTCTTTGGGGCCTTCCGAACCTTGCAGTTCAGCACCCTCCGCACAACCGCTCCTGCGGCCTACGTATGGTGCTAAACTCACACTAAATATTTGGCTTCAGCTGCTGTAGCATCGCAAGGTGCGGGCGCACCAAAAGACGCAATGGCGTCTAAGGACTCACTGAGACCGGTCCACTCGACGAAAACAATTCCGAATCCCCGGTAGAAGCTTCCAGAGCCAGTTTGCACGTTTTGCACCCCAAGAGGTTATCTTCTCTGCCTGAGGACGAATCTCTGGCCTCGCCCCCTCTTTCTAAGGCCCTTCATCAGGACCCAGCTCCCTCTGCACGGCCCTTTCCCCTCCTGATCCCTCAGACTCTTCTCAGTGGACATGGGACAAATTTGAAGCTTGTATGACTAAAATGGCAGTTCATTCATTTTTTTAGGCTAAGTTGATGACCTCCTGAAGAGACCTAGAGATGTTGTCCCCTGTCTTGACCCTCCTAAGTTCCAGAGGCTCCACTCCCCATTGCTGGGGGAATCCCATTAGGACCCCCAGGTGGATGTCTTTCTAGATTATCCAGATGATTTTAGCCAGGACGTTTTCTATGTTCAGAACTCTGGCCAGGGCAGCCAAGAGCCCATTTATCGGGCCCCGGACTGGAACTCTGTGGATGACCAGGGCACGTGCCATTCCACCCTGCCGCATGACTCTGACCCTTGGTCAACCCAGGGACTCCTCTCCTACAGACGACCAAATCATGTTCAATAACTTTCAGAAAAAAGCTGCTGTTCACTTTAAGATTACTGTTAGGAAAGGTTTCTATTCCATGTGTAATTCTCCCTCCAGTTGTGTACCCCTCAACTTTTTGCTTTGTTTAAACACCATAGTCTGACTTTACCAGAGGAACACAACCTTTAGCTGCACTCCTCTGGGCTTTTCACTCACTTCTTATGGGGAAACTGACATGCCCTTAAAGAAAAGTCACTACTGGGAGACTTTGTTTACCTTAGTCCTTGTCAGTGTTGCAACTTTTCTGCAACATGTTGCAAGTGCACATTGTACCTTACAGTGCACTTGGGTCTTCCTGTCATTTCTAAAAGCCCTAGTTACTCTCCAAGGATTTTTTAGGAGACGTGCAGATGTGCCTTGGACAGGGCTGGTGGCAGCTTATCTTTTAGTGTATTTTTAACCATTTCTTGCCAGGTAATCTGTGATTACCGCACTTGGCACAGTTAGGTGGCCTGGCTCCAAAATGGCCACCCCACGAGGTTCCTTGTCCTGACCTTTTGCCATCTTGCCCTTTCACCTTCCCCAGGTTAAGCCGACCCGGGTCAGTCCTTATTTGGGCATGCATTTTCCCGCGAAGCGCCAAGCTTTAGCTGGCTTCTGCATGCCTTGAGTGTACGGCCCCAGGATGTGGGCTGGACTGTCAAGTTCCAATACACATCCTGGGTGCCAGAGATTCTGGTGGGCTGTGAATGCCTGGGACCACCGTGGTCCAAGTATGGTATGCCTGTATGTGAGCTGATCTCCTAATGGGTCCTCTTTGTTTTGGCGTGGTGGAGATTTTGGATAAGAGAAGGCTCCAAACACCCATACCTTGTCAATCTCTGGAGTTCTCACTGAACGAAGGATAGGATCCAAGTATCCTGAAACTAAGAAGCCGAGTCGAGGAACCTCTGGTGGCCCGCTGGAAAGTTTGGCACCATGAGCCTGCTGTTGTCCCGTGGGACCCTCTGCATCTGGTTGTCCTAGAAGGTCTGCGAAGATGCTTCGACCTATTTGAATAGTGGGACCAACTATTCTCGTTCATCAAATCCTGCAAGTAAGCCTTTTCGGAAGTGTCCCTTGGCCAACCAGTGGGCTGACCAGCTTGCGCAGGAGTTTTGCCCTGATACCGCTGCCGTTTCGTAAGCTCTGTGTTCACTCACACCGAATTCCGTACACTTGGCCTTCCCAGGTCTGGAGTAAAGTGAGTGCGCCCAAACCGGAGTACACACGGTTACCATGTCGCCCAGCCGTGGTGACAAACTTTGCAAGTTCATTGCAGCTGTGGTCCTCTGTGCCCTGAAGCCTGCTGAGTCGGAACTGGCCTGATCCATCAATCAGGAGCTGAGAAACCGCCACTGTCCCATAGGGGAATCCACGCTGTACCTTTGTCGCAGAAAGCCGCAGAGCTGCGAGATTGCCCCGTTTGAACCTGTAACCGAAGTGGACACGACTGCAGAAGTTAAGTCTGGAGTGCGCCAGGCGTCGATGAGTAATTGCAACCCTAACTAGTGGCCCCTAGCGCATCCATCCATTTTTTATGCACAAGTGGCCCCTGAGGGCCCCTCTCCTTTCCACTGCTAGTGCAAACTATTCCCAACTCTTGGAATCTACTGCTTCCAAGTGCAGGCCCTCCTCAAATAGTGGGAACCTGTTCTGCATCACCTCACCTATCTTCCTGAGCTGTTACAGCCCCTACAAAAGACCCTGTTTTGCTCATTTGAACTACTGCATGGGCCAGCTTTGCAGGTACATTTTAGCATTAGGCTCCCCTCATCTTAGGGATTGGACTGCCTTTCAGTAAGGACTGTTTGACGCAGAAGGGCCTAAAGACTATTTGCACTGCCTGCTTCCTTCCCTCTTTAGGTTGTGGACCCATTTGGTGCATTCCTCGGTTAGACCCCATTGGTCTTGTATATATGTGTATAGATAGGATCATATTGATTTAATTGTACTGCTGTGATTTTATTACTGTGTGTTGAATTGCAAAGGCCTTGGAATAAATGTATTTGTATTTTTGATATACACCTGACTGGGAGTGATTTGTAAGTGTCTTTTACTCTGTGTGCTAATTGAGGTCTTTCAGTCACCCTCACCCCTCCTGAGACCTAGTCCTGACCGCCGCCAAGCTCCCTTGATTGGTCTGCCTTTTTCCAGAAGGTCACCCTGTTCCAAGAAACTAGGCTGGCCTTCTGAACCTCTGCCCACCAGGTCAGAGTTTAGAAATCCGTCTTAACAATTGCCACCCACACAGCCGTCCCCGATTTGAACTTTGTGGAAAGTATCCTTAAGCAGAAGACCCCAGTCAGCCAAGCCATCCCTTTGTTGAACTCATTCAAGAAGCGCCTGTCCCCCGATTGCTCACACCATTGCTCACACGTGCAGTGAATCCCTGTGTGGAGAAGATTTTCCGTCCAGCTCCATCGGACGTGCTGTACATCAGGCACCATGCCATCCCCGACTCCCTGGTCATCACTACTCCATGGAAGAGGGAGGGGGTACCAATGCCCTAGTCAAGATGCCCTCCTGACAAGGACTGCAAGATATTGTATGCCCTTGGCAAGCGTGTTACCACCTCGGCTGCATTTTCCACTAGGATTGCCTACAAAACCGTGCTCCTCATGAGCTACAGTAACGTTCATTGGGCTTTTGTCCAGGACGGCCTCCAGGATGGTCCCGGAACCCTCTTGCACCCACCTTTTAGTTGTGGTTGTGGATCGGGCGGCAAGTCACCCAGAATATCCTTAAAAATACCTTGGTCTCTTCCGAAACTGCAGGCGTGTCCTTGTACAGGAGACCCTTCTCAAGCCCCACGCCTGGCTCAAAAATATGGGGTTTAAACCAGAGACCCGGGCCTCCTTGATTAATAAGCCAGTAGAGGAAGCCAACCTTTTTGGGAAAGTGATTGATGAGGCTCTACAGACCGCCAAGAAGGAGCACAAGACCTTAAAATTACTCAATGAGATCTCGGCCAAGCCCTTCGTCCAGCGAGGCAGTTTCAACACCCACCGGCCCTTTCAAAGGCAGACCTACTGCTCTCCCCATGGGCAGTATGGCTCAAGGGGGTGGGCGGTCCAACTCTGCTTCTGGACAGGGCTCCTCGGGTGGTCTCTAATCTTCTCAAGAGGTTTTTGCTAGGGGAAAGGCTGAGGTAGAAACTGCTTCCTGAGGCTCTCCAGCCTCCGCCTCCAAGTGACTCGTCGGTACAGGTCTTCTCCCACGCTTCCCTGGTCAAAGGAACATTTAACATCTTCCACCGATGAATGGGTGGGTATCGCATCAGATCTGTGAATAATAAAGACCATTGTCCATAGCTACTGCATCAAGTACCTCTAGCCACCACGCTACCATCCACCTTGAAGCAGACAACTGTCAACAGACCATCTGCACATCCTGTTGGATGAGGTCCAGGTCCTGCTGGAAAAGGGTGCCACTGAAATCGTCCCTCAACTCCAGGTAAGCCAGAATACCCCTACGTCCTGTCCACTTTCCTCCATCTTTGTGGGCGTCCCCCCAACATGGGGACGGTACCGGAACCTTTGGCAGTGAAAAATGTAGTTTCCTCTTTAAATTTGGAATAGCGCTCGGGAACACCCTGCCGCCTCAACTCTTTCCCTTTTTATGCATGGACGGTGTGGAACCTGGCAGGCAACACAGAGACTTTTTTAGCAGAGACTTCCCCTTGCTCCCTGTTTGATTTTTTTCAATTTCAATTATTTCATTTCCCTTTGGTGCCTCGCCTCCCCGGCGCATGCCGACCGCCAGAGGCTTCATTAGATGTGCCTCCTGTGACGGTTCGTTCGGACCACCGCTAGGACTCAGGTTGGGCCTGCCACACTCTCGGTCACAGGGCATTGAAGAATCATTTGTCATGGTGGGGGGGGGCCTCTTCCACACTTCTCCGCCCCACCTTAAGGACTTTGTCTCCAGGACCTCTCATCAAGACAAAGTAGGCCCTCTGTTCAGCACAGCTCCACAGCGTGGTGACTCCTTCCCTGGGGTTTCCACAGATCAGGGTTCCTCCGATTCAGGTTCTGGCAGGCCCAAGACCTCTAAGGCTACTGGCTCCCAAGCCGAAGGGCCTAGGGGTTCTTCTGGGCGGTCTGGGGACAGACCTTGAGGCCTTCCAGGCTACGGGCTCCCAAGCTGAGGGACTTGGGGCCCCTACCAGGCTGTCCTCGGGACGATCACACTCGTCCTCTTTTACCCCAGGGGGCAAGGGATTGTCGAGTGCCACCTCCTGTCCTTGGCTAGATTCAGCACGGCTATTGGCACAGGTGCTCGGAGGTCGTGAATCAGGGCGTTACGACTATCGGCTGTCCGGCTGCGGGCCCAATGCCTACCAAAGGGATCTCTGAGGTCCGGTGCAAGACGCATGCTGAATCCTCCTGTGTCTGAGGCCTTTTTTTTGCTCAGGGCCTTCGCGACATGCGCATGGCACACGTCTTAAAAATGGCATAGTGGCGGAGCATCCAAGATGGCAGGCGGCCATCTTGGATCTGGCTTAGGGCACGCCAGTGCTTTCGCTGATAGAATATGCTTTGCAGGATGATCACAGCCCCCTTCCTTCTGGAAGCGGCAGCGGAACCTATGGTGCAGGTTTCTGATCCCCCTCAGGGCTACATCTGCCCATCACAGCTGAACGGTTACACACACACACCAAGCGCCTCAATGCTTTGGCCAGGAGCGGAGGCCAAGCACATCGGAGGACCGGGCCCCTAGGAATACAGGGCTTGTGAGGACCTCTACTTTGAGCGCTTCCTCCTCCTTATGAATTTCCCTCAGATGAAAGGGCTGTTAAGATGGATTTCTGAACTCTGACCTGGTGGCCAGCCTAGTTTCTTGGAACAGGGTAACCTTCTGGACAAGCTTGACCAATCAAGGTAGCTCAGCGACTGTCAAGACTAGGTCTCAGGAGGGATGAGGGTGACTGAAAGACTTCAATGAGCACACAGAGTAAAGGATACTTACAAATCACTCCCAGTCAGGTGTAGATATATTTTAAAATTACATATGCATTTATTTCAAGGCCTTTGAGTTTCAACACACAAATCAAATCACAGTAATAGTATTAAGCCAACACAATCCTGTCTAAATGCATATATACAAGACCATTGGGGTCTAAATGGTTAATGCACGAAATGGGTCCACAACCTAAAAGGTGAAGGAAACAGGCAGTGCCAATAGTCTTTAGTCCCTTCTGCATCCATCACACTCCTAAGTAAGAGGCAGTCCAATCCCTAAAAAGAGTGGAGCCTAATGCTCAAATGTGCATGCAATGCAAGCGCACGCAGTAGTTCAAATTAATAAAACGGGGCCTCTTCAAGGGTCTGTAGCAACATAGCAAGGTGGGTGAGGTGATGAAGAATAGGTTCCCACTATTCGAGGAGGGTCTCCACTTGAGGGCAGAGTCAATTTCAAAAGTTGGGAATAGTTCGCTTGTTCGCATTAGCAGTGGAAAGGAGAGGGAATGGGTGGAGGCGCTAGGGGTCACCGGTTTGGGTTGCGGTTACTCACTGACCCCCGGCGCACTCCGTACCAAACTCCGGCAGTCGAGTCCACTTTGGTTGCAGGTTCAAGTGCGGCAATTTGGTGGCTCTGCGGCTTTCAGTGATGAAGATACAGCGATGATTCCCAAATGGGACAATGGCGATTTCTCCGTTCCTGGTGGATGGGTCAGGCCAGTTTCACTGCAGCAGGTTCCAGGGACAAGAGGGGCACAAATGCAGCGCGACTGCAAACTTCGTCACCACGGCTGGGCGACACGGTAACGACGTGTACTCCGGTTCTGGCGCACTCGTCTCACTTCAGACCTGGGAACGCCAAGTGTATGAAATTCAGTGTGAGGGTGCCGTGAACACAGAGCTAGCAATATACCAAGTTTCGAGGGCCTCCTCGAAACGGTGGTGGAATCAGAGCAGAGAGTCTGCATAAACTGGGCAGCCCACTGGTTGTCCCAGGGACACTACGGAGAAGGCTTACTTGCAAGTTTTGATCACGGTGCTGAGAATAGTTGGTCCCACTATTCCAATGGGTCGAAGCGTCTTCGCAGACCTTCTAGGATGACCAAATGCAGAGGGGTCCCACGGAACAACAGCGGGCGCAGGGTGCCAAACATTCCAGTGGATCACCAGCGGTTCCTCTACTTGGCTTCTTAGCTTCAGGATACTTGGATCCTATCCATCGTTCAGTGAGAACTCCAGAGATCGACCTGGTATCAGTGTTTGTGGCCTTCTCTCATCCAGAATCTCCATTGTGCCAAAATGAAGAGGACCCAATGGGAGATCTGCTCACATACGGGCATACCATACGTGGACCAATCGTGGACCACAGTGGTCACAGGCATTCACAGCACTCCAGACTCTCTGGCACCCAGGATGTGTATTGGAGCCAGACGTTCCAGCCCAAATTCTGAAGGCACATGCACAAAGCATGCAGAAGCCCGCGAAAGGTTGGCGTTTCGCAGGAGAATGCGTGCCCAAATAAGAACTGACCCGGGTCGGCTCGATCTGGGGAAGGTGAAGGGGTAAGATGGCCAAAGGACAGGACTAAGAACCTTGCAGCATGGCCATTTAGGAGCTAGGCCGCCTGTTCATGCAAAACGCGGTAATCGTGGTTTTCCTGGCAGGAAAGGGTTACAAATATACGAAATAAGCAGCCACCAGCCCTGTCCGAGGCACATCTGCACTTCTAAAAAATCCTTTGGGGGTATCTAGGGCCTTTGGAAATGACAAATAGGCCCAAGTGCACTGTACTGGAAGGTATACACTTGTTACATGTTTCAGAAAAGTTGCAACATTGGAAAGGACTAAGGGAAACAGTCTCATAGTACGAACTATCTTAAGGGCATGTCGGTTTCTCCATAAAAAGTGAGCGACATTCTTGGAATATGCAGCCAAATACCCAACTCTCACCAGGAGGCCCCCACTCACAAGATGGCTCCAATGCAGCCCCCTTTAATAACCCCGGACCGGGCCCCAAGCACTCAGGAACTACTCGAACATTCTCTCAGGACTTTTCCGCCCAACTGCCACCACCAGGAACCTTTCCCACTATCTCACCTACCCCCCAACTCACAAGAGACTATAAGGCACTAATTAATGTTTAAACTGATATGTACTGCATTGTTGTATGGAACATACTATCTTGTAAGATCAATAAAATGTTATGAAAAAGTGAGCGAAAAGCCCAGAGGAGTGCAGCAGAAGGCTGGGCTCGTCTGGTAAAGTCGGACTATGGCAAAAAGTTGGGGGGGGGGGGGGTGCACAACTGGAGGGAGAAGTACACATAAATCTGAATCTTTCCCTCCCAGACAAAGGACAGGGGGAATTAATCCACCTCTGGATGAGTCTCATGTTCTGGTCGGTTAAACATTCTGGACAACCCATCAGCATTGCTATGTTGGACACCTGGCCTATGCTCAAGTCAAAGCCTTGCAGACTTATGGACCACGTGAGCAACTTTGAATTTTCTCCCTTCATGGTTATTAGCCACTTTAAGGGCTTATGGTCAGTTTGCACTGTGAAGTGGGGCCCATAGAGGTAGGGCCTCAGCTTCCTTAGGGCCCACACAAAAGAGAAACATTATTTCTCTACTGTGGACCATCTGAGCTCTCTGTCCTTAAGCTGGCCACTAATAAAGCCAATAGGGTGTTCCTTACCCTTATCTACTTTTGATAGTACAGCTCCTATCCCAGCGTCGGCGGCATCTGAGAACAGGGGCCTGGCACAAGGAGTCTTTTAAGCCATGGAAGGCCTTCCCACACTCTTCAGATCAAGTTACCTTTGTGGGTTTCTTAGGAGTGGTGAGAGCAGTCAGAGGGGCAGCTATGGTGCCATAGTCTGCCATGAAATTCCTGTAGTACCCAGTGAGTCCTAAAAAGGCTCTCACTTGGGTCTGAGTAGTGGGGGTAGGCCCGTCTTGTACTGCTTTTACTTTACTGGGTAGAGGCTGTATCCTCCTCCCACCTACTTAATGTCCAAGGTAGACAACTGAGCCTTGTCCAGTCTGGCACTTACTGGCCTTTATGGTCAAGTGGGCCTTCTGAAAGCCTGCAGCACAATCCTAAGGTGTTTCACATGGTCATCCAAATACGCAAGACGGAATTCATCCAAACCATTCAGCACATGATTCACAAGCCTCTGGAAAGTGGCAGGGGCATTCTTCAACCCAAAAGGCATTACCGTGAACGGGTAAAAACCATCTGGTGTTGAGAAAGCGGTCTTCTCCTTGACATGTTCTGCAAGAGCTATTTTCCAATAGCCTGCAGTGAGGTCAAATATGCTTAGGTATTTGGAGGCATCCAACGTATCCACCAGCTCATCTGTTCTTGTCAAGGGGTGTGCATCTGTCTTGGTGACAGCATTCAGAACCCTGTAAAACAAAAAAATCTCATCTCAGAGGTACCTGCCTTTGGAGCCAAAACCACAGGGCTGGACCAAGGACTACTAGAGCATTCAATCACCCTAAGATCCAACATTTTGTTGACCTCTGTCTTAATGAAATACATTACTTTGTCTGACATCCTGTATCCCCTACTTTTAGTAGGTACACTGTCTGCTGTGTCAATGTCATGTTTGCACCAAGGTGTCAAACCAGGAGACTGTAAGAACAAGTGGGAAAATTGGCTCTGCAAACTTTTCACCTCTGCTTGTTTATCAGCAGTCGGGTGAGGGGCCACTTGGACACCCTCAATGGAGCTGTCTGAAAGACTGCCCTGGAACAGGTCAGGGAGAGGTTCTGACTTCTCTTCCTCAACATCTGAAGCCAGCAGCAGTGCAGCGATTTCAAGTCTTGGGATGAAAGCCTTCAGCCTATTTACATGAAACACTTTTGGAGCCTAACCAGCCCTTCCAAGGTCCACTAAATAGTTGACCTCACCCAGTCTCTCCACCACTCTGTAATGGCCTGACCATTTGTCCTGTAAAGCTCTAGGCCTTATAGGATTCTTGCTGACCAGGTGTGAAATTGATGAGGGAAGCCTTCTGGTCATACCAGTGTTTCACCGGTGCTTGCCCTACCTTAGGTTTCTCCTTAGCCAGACCCATGAGGAGTACCATTCTTTTTCTGAGCCCTAGCACATAGTCTACTACGTTGGTAGTAATGGGAGGGGGGAGAGGGAGTAGGCATCTCCCATCCCTCTTTGACTATGGCCAAAGGTCCCCTTACAGGGTAACCAAACAGAAGCTTGAAGGGGCTGAAGACAACACCCTAAGGTGTGTACCTCTCTGTAGGAAAACAGTAAGCATGATAACAGAAAATCCCATTTTCTTCTTTGGGGTTCTTCCAGAGCCCCAATCATGCTTTTTAAGTTTCTGTTAAACCTTTCAACTAGCCTATAACTGGGGCAGGGGGGGGGCGTCCTGGGAGTCTCTCTGCCAGACATTAGTCCTGGTTACGAGAGCCTTACCCAGAGTCTTTAGCTCGCTATCTTTCACAGAGTCCAGCACCAAAACATTTCAACTAGACCATTGGTTTGTGGGTGGTATGCAGATAAACTTATAGGTGACGCCACATTCCTTCCACATGGCCGGCATATACTTTGACATACAGTTGCTGCCCCTATCAGACACAACTTTTTTAGGGAAGCCAACCCTAGTAAATATGCCAAGTAAAGCTTTTGCAACTGCCTTGGCAGTCAGTCTTCAATGGGATGCCCTCGGTTATCTGGTAGCATGGTCAACCTGTACCAGGATAAACCTATTGCCTGAGGATGTTTGGGTGTCAAGGGGACCAACAATGTCGATCCCTACCCTCACATGGTACCCCCACAACTGGGAGTAGTACCAGGGGAGCTTGGATTGTTGAGCCACTCTTACCAGATAACTGGCCGGTGGCACAAATCCTGCAGGGACCTCATACTGGCACCCCCTCTTGGGCCAGTAGAAATGCATGGATAACCTTTGCTTGGTTCTCTTGATACCAAGGTGACCAGCAAGGGGCACTTCATGCGCCAGCTGCAGGAGGAAGGGTCTTACAGCAAGGGGAACCACCAACCTTCTATGGTCTCCTTCTGTAGACTCCTTAGGCTCACTGTAGAGGAGCCCACCTTCCAAATAAATTCTATGCTTCCCATGAGGTTCACCCTCAAGCTGGGAGCAGGCCTGTCTCCTTAGGCCTTCCAGAGATGGGCACTCACGTTGGCCCTTACTGAATTCATCGCTGTCAGGACCACCTTCTACTAACAAGTCTTTAAGTTCAGATGGTCATTTCGATCAAATACTTCAGGTAACACCTCTACCTTGTCAGGTCCAGGTGTTTGACCAACTACCTCCACCTCAGTGGTATGTGAGTTAGGGTGAATGTTTTCTTTCCTTTTGTCTTTCTTGACTTCTTTAGCCTTGGGTTTCCCCTTTGGCTTGGGCATTTCAGTGGTCTTGGCCAGTGCTGCCCTTGTTTGAGACCTTGTGCAGGGTCTTTCTGCTGTATCTCCCACAAGCCGTAAGGCTCTGAGATCATTTCCCAGCAAGACCTTTCCTGGGACATCTCTCTGAATGCTCGCTGGAATCCTAACTACTGTACCATTTAAAGTATGATTTACAGTTATAACTGGGTTCTGGAGAGGTGGGCCATGAGCCAACTTAGTGGGAATCCGAAGAGCTGCGGCAACTTCCTCTGGGTCTACCAAGATAAAATCCACTACAGTACAACTGCACCCACTAGCCCTAAGAGCAGGAGTATCTACTCCATTAATCAGCACACTGTCCTTAAAGTAGTGCTTGGTATTATCAGGAATCCTAGCATAAGCCTCTGAGACTTTAGGCTCCCAGGAACCCAGGGAAACAACCTCGGAATCTATCCCACTGGGGAAGGAATCTGAGGAGAAGGATGCCCCTGTAATCTCTTGTTCCTCATAGGAGGAGAAGGCCAGATTAGCAGAGTGGACCCCCAAGGTTTTGATCTTACATCTGGGGTCCCCCTTCACATGGTCACTTGTTCCACAAGCCACACACAATCCACTGGGTCTGTGGACATAGGGAGGCTTATTGTTACCAGATGTAACGCTCACCTGATTCCCGTAGAGGCGCCGGTCTTGACTGGGCGTATACCGTATCTTCAAAGGTGATGTGTAACACACGGCTGGCTCTTTGGGCTGGACCTCTGTGCACTGTATATCTGACTCGAAGGGTAAGATGTCTGCAGATAGAAAATATGGGATTAATGAACTGGGTTATTGAATGTCTCTCTCTTCTTCCCTTTCTCTTCTCCTGTAGAACCCCAAAGGTCAACGCTCTCACCTTCGGTAAGTGAACGCCGTGCTCTCCATCTGCCTCGGGGCAGGGTGCTGTAACCAGTTTCTTCACTGGATAAGGGGAGCAGGCCTCTTGACTTCAGAGGACTGCTGTCCGTCGTTTACTGCACGAACGGTAAGTTTTGAGTAATTCTAATGTCTTTAAAAGTCTTTAGTAATGATGTCTCTTGTTTTGCAGGGTTCCGGCGATGGCGGATGACGGGCTGAAGTGAGTTGAAGATGGAGCCCGTGTGATGAATAGAAGCGCCTGGAAGCACGTAAGTAAGCGCTTGCTGCCTGCTTCACGATGCACTCTAACTGTCTTTTTATTTTGCAGGTACAAGTTCGGAGCGGCTGCAGGGTGCCGAAATACCCACTGGGTTAGATGTGGAAAGGAGTAATGGCACGTGAGTATTAAAGTTCCCCAATGTCTTTAAACGCACCTTGTTTTGTCTTTCAGATGCGGGATGCAGCGCCGAAGGCCTCCGGAGCGTGCGAAGAGTAGGTAAGCCTTTGTCTTTCAGATGCCGGAATGCAGCGCGAGGCGTTGATGACAGCCGATGGACCAGGTAAGTGAAGCGCTGTCACTGAAGACCGTAATGCTAACCTGTTCTTTCTTGTCTTTATAGGTGTTGCTGAAGACTGGATTCAGGATGGTAAGCCTTTTTCCTTAGGCCCAGGATCAGATGCAGAAGACACGATGAGCGTTCTGCTGCAGAGGATGCAGAATAACGCAAAGCAAGATTCATCCATTGGGTGTGGTTTAAATAGCCTCCTGTAGTGCTTGGGTGTCTCCTTCCACAGCCACGCCTAGGGAAGAAAAGAGTTCCTGCTTTCCAGAAGAGTTCCAGTGTTCTGAACCTAGGGAGTGGCTCCTGCCCCACCCAACAGGAAAAGTAGTTCCAAACAGAAGAGGATCAGAGGCTCAACTGGCAGGCAAGTAAGCAGCATGGTCTGCTGCAGGTAAGTCCACCCAAGCATTATGAGCCCGGCGCTTCCAGCGCTGGGACTGGGCATATTTATGAGCCTGGTGCCACTGGCGCCAGGACTGGGTCCAAAAGGTCCCAATTGGGACTGGTTGGCCCTCGGAACCTGGGTTATGGATCTGCTTCCAAGGGAGTTGGGAAAACCCTGACCTTTTGGAAGCAGAGATCATGACACCAGAGTTCTGTTTTGGAGGATAACCTCCACTACTGTGTGTTCTCTTGTGACTTACCCTTATCTTTCTTTTTGTGGCCATTCTGGGAGGAGGTTTTATCAGATCCCCCCCCCCCCCCCACCCTCAATTTCTTTGGGCTTTTCCCCCCTCCTCCTGCTTACCAGGATGAGTTTTCCTTATGGGACACTCTGTGACACCCACACATCTGCTGCAATGGCCAGCTTCTTAGGATCTAACTCCTCTGAATCTACACTGCCAAGCTCATTAACTCTTGCAGACCTTACTTATCAACCGACAGCTGCCGCACCTTAGCAAGAGCCCTCATTCTGTCGAAACTCGACTGCTGTAATATTCTCCTGGCAGGCACAGAGACTAGTAGTATCAACAAACATCAGTTCTCTCAAAACAGCGGCCTTACAGGCGGCCGTAAACATAACCAGAAGAGAGCCTATCTCTGAAATCAGATGTAAAGTGTGTTGGCTACCTGTTCGGAATCACATTCAAAACAATGGCAATCACCCACAAATGCCTCACTAATATAACTCCTAAATATCTCACAAACCTGCTCATTCCAACCCAAACTTACCAAGCTTACACGCTCCGTCTCAGCCTTTCTTCTTACGGTTCCTAAATTCAAAAGAACCAGGGACGGGGGACACAGCTTCCCAGTTGTGGCAGCCAAAGGTTGGAATGCCCTACCACTAACCTTTAGAGCTGACCCCTCCCACGCCTCAATCCGTAGAAAACCTCAGACTTGGCTCCTCACATCCAACCTGTAGTCCTCTTCAGCGAGAGCATACGCCAAACCCTGCAGCTATCTCCTTAGTATTAACACTACAACAATAATACTGCATCTGTAAATAAGCAAGATTACTGTATCTGTAAATGTTTGGGAATACTGTACCTGTAAATACTCATGATCTTGATATCTGCTAATATCTATTGGCTCACTGTATCTGTAAATATCTATTGACTGTAAATATGTTCAATTTGGCTCTTTGCTAAAGCCTATGTCCGCAATTGTTGCCTGTGGTAACACTTGTAAATTGCATTACCTGCTCTCCAGCACCCAGATACCCACGTGCTAGGCACGCTTTACTAAAGTTAAATGTTAGTGATCGTTCAACCCTTGGTCACGTATCAGAATAAGGTATAACTAGGGTATAGATGCACACTAGCTACATACTGTGTAGCACCTATTTCCACAGTACAGACAAAAGTTGCCCGCTCTCACGCCCTAACCCAGCAAACTGCCAACAGCACTTGTCGAGCACTTCTTTGATGCGTGCATATCTGCGCACTGCCAACTCTTAAGTAGCTGCTTACAGTGAAGAAGGGGTGGATCCAATTTTCAATCTCACAAACGACCCTGTCAGCAGCAGCACGGCCGTCAACAGCACTTCTCGAGCACTTCCTTGATGCACGCAGAAAGATGGTGCGTATCGATCTTAGTGAGTAGACATCGGGTGATTGTTCTGGAGTGGCCGTTTTCTATCTGCCGAGTCGCATATTCTCTCAATTTTCCCACACGTTTATTTTTTATTATGGCTACTGTGAACATCTTTCCACATACTTTGTCATCCCATTCGGATGTTTGTTGATGACCTCTTATTGGCTGTTTAGCCTCTACTTGTTTTTCTTTTGCATAGGTCAGGGGACAAAAGGAGGGAACTGAGGTACAGGGCGTAGTGATGTGGTGTGTATATGCAAGATGCCCGACATCACTTCCGGAGCCGACAATCGAGCACAGAGCAAGACGGAGATCGATGGCCAAGTCGAGGTCCACTAATTGTTTTATTTTAGGGCTGGGCGAAATTGTTACATTCTGTTCTGCCAGCCACGGAAGCAAAATCTGTAAGATTTTCATCCATTTCACCCCAATCTGCCGGTTCGCAAAACCTGGAGCAAAGTTTCTCGTTCCGCTGCGCGAAGTTAGCACAAATCGAACAGAAAACTGTCTTGATACTGGGCCAACATAGCACAAATCGATAAGAGTGGCACAAAGTTTCTTGAACTGCTGCTCGAACCTAGCACAGTTGAAAAACTGTGCAAAGTTTCTCTCGTGCCGCAACATGAAAACAGTACAGATCGAAAATAGGGCGGTGCAAAGTTTCTCCTGTCTTTATGAATCTACCAGGGACCGGAAAAAAAGACCCATGCAAGGTTTCTCAGCACGCTACATGAAACCAACATGAGAACTGAAACGCCACACTGGGCGAATTTTCAGTGGAGGCGGAACAGTAATGCTGATTTCGCAGAAGGGGCGGAAGCCGATTCCAGTGCAAATTTTGCATTTCTTCTTTGTGTGCAGAAATTTTGCTCAGCCCTGCTTTCTTCTGAAGGTCGTATCAGAGATTAATTTGTCAACTTTGTTTGCCAGCTTTTACTCTTGCGTCCCATCCCCTTTCCTCCATACTGCATGAGCGTCCCTTCCAAGGGAAGGGAAACGGAACCTTTTTCACCAGAAAAACCTTCTTCCCCTTTAAATTTAGAGGCGCATGGCGGCGCGGCCCAGGGAGCATGCGCTGCCCTGACTCAGCCCTCCAGCGCCACACCTCAGTCCCCTTTTCCGCGTTGACAGGAATGGGCCGAATTCACCAGCGCTCCTGGGTTTGTCTTCGGCCATGTAATTCCGCGTGCGGATACTTCTTCGTCTTTTTTCTTTTCTGCTACATCTACGGAGGCGGTTCACCACTCCTCCCATGCCCTGCTCCACACATTGCACGACCTCGGCTTCTCGCTCAACCTCAAATCACAGCTGTTCCCTACGCAGACTCTGATGTTGCAGGGACTCATTTGGGACAGGTTCTCTGAGAAGGTCTTCCCGTCTGAAGACAAGATCTCGGTCATCAAGAGTGCCACCGTCCACTTCCTCAGCAGAGAAGTGACCTCGGCTTGATGGTATGAACCTCTCCTGGGTCTACTAGCAGCGGTTCTGCTAGCCGTCCCGCGCACAAGACTAAGGATGAGAAGGATTCAGCTGCACTTTGCGGCCTCATGGAGTCGGGAGCAGGGCTTTCAATCCAAAATGATCCACGTTCCTCCATCTCTCCACCCGGACCTAACTTGGTGGTCCAGGGACTACAACCTACGGAGAGGCAAGCCCTTCCGGCCGCCTTCTCTGCAGGCCACCCTCACCACAGACTCCTCGCTCGAGGGCTGGGGAGCCACCCTGGATGATGTCTCGGTCCACGGCACCTGGACTCGACAGGAGCAGGAATACTACATCAATTGATTGGAGCTGAACGCCATCTGGCTAGCGCTCAGAGCGTTCCTACCACTTCTCAAGGGCAAGGTGGTCCTCATCCAGATGGACAACTCGACCAGCATGTACTAGGTCGTCAAGCAGGGAGGCACAAGATCCCCTCCACTGTGCAGACTGCTGATGAGCATGTGGGAATGGGCCTTGGAAAACGAACATTTCCTCTCGGCAGTCCACCTCCCGGGGAATCCAACCTGGAGGCAGATAGGCTCAGCATGCTCGGAGTGGACAATTATGAGTGGCAGCTAAACAACCTCGTTATTCAGGAGATTTTCAACAAGTGGGGTCACCCCAAGTGGATCTCTTTGCCACCTGCCACGACAAGTACCCCCAGTTCGCATCCTGTCAGGGTCAGGGCCCCGGCTCTCTGGTCGACGCATTAACTCCAGTGGTCCGGCATGAAGGCCTACGCCTTTCCGCCCACTCCCCTGATCCACAGGGTAATTTGCAAGATCAAGGAGTCGCACCGACTCCGCATCATTCGGATTGCTCCATGGTGGCCGGCCAGAACATGGTTTTCGGAGCTCCTCAGCCTCTGGGAAGTGCCTCCGATACACCTCCCGACGGGCCCAGCACATCATCTGGCACAGCAGTGTGGCAGGATCATCAACCCCGTGCCAGGGAAACAAGCCCTCACAGCGTGGTGCCTGAGCAGGTAACGCTTCAGCACCTTAGCCTCTCACAGGCCAATCTGGAAATCTTACAGGGTGCCAGGAGCAAAGCCACCAGGGCCCAGTACACGAGCAAATGGACCAGGTTCTGCCACTCGGCAGACTCCAAGGGAATTGACCGCTTGGCCTGCAATTTGGACGACGTGCTCTCCTTTTTCGGTGCACCTCGATCATTTGGGCGTACCGGTCGACACCTGCCGTACATGACTCAGCCATTGGGGCTTACAGAAACTCAGAGGAAGGCATCTTTTTCCTCCTCCAACCCTATCGTCTAAACACCTGACTGGTCTCGCTAGGCTCTACCCGTGTGGGACCTTAATATAGTCTTGGGCGCCCTTGCGCACAAGCCATTCGAGCCAATGGCGTCCGTGTGCATTAGGCTGGTCACCATCAAGACGGCCTTACTTGTCTGTCTTACCTCGGCTCGCAGAGTCAGCGAGATTCAGGCGCTGGTTGTTAGGGAGAATTCTCATTCTATGGCTAATTTCCCTTACCTAGTGAGTCCCTCAGCAGCTTTGCTGGATTTCTGGAGTTTTTTTCCACTTGGTAAGAGTTTGAGCTTTTCCCCCACTCTTACCTGTGTTTTGCCATGTGCATTTCATCTGTTTTTGTGATTGTGGACTCTGGAGTACACAACTTCAGTAGCCCCACACTTTTGTGTTACACAGCACCTTCAGTGCAGTGACAGAGTTATCGTTTCGACTTCCCACCGACTCCATTTCTGGGGCTGACTACTGTCCCCCAGAAAAGGGTAAAGTTGCCATTAACTTTACATAGTCATTTAACCACAGATCCAGTACACCCCATCTTATATGGCGTATTGGAAAGGGTTAATTCTTAGCCCTTTTTATCTGTACCTCTTGGAGCATTGTTTCGCTCCCTTAACATTAAGACTTGGCTGGTGGCAGTGGTATCTACCCTAATTTTCCTACCGCGATTATATTACATAACGTGGTATTGTTTTAGGCTATTTTAGTAGCCTCGAACTTTAAACCTGCTAGCCCAAATTTTTATTTCGGCTCCGGTTGGGTTTAATCACCATTTCTTTTTGTTAACCTCCTTCTTGGGTCTTTCTTTGCACGGCAAACCAGGTTTGCCTTTTTTGTTTGCCGACCTTTGGCGGGCTTCTGACCAGAAGCCCTCCTTTGGCGTCTGGATGTTTAGGTGGGCTGAATGTGATGGAGGGGTGTAGTCACCCCCTGCACAGGGTCTCCTTGGAGACCCAAGTCGCACTTTGTATTGATTGGCTGAGGTGGTTGTCCGGGCTGGACAACCCCCCCCTGCTGAGTGATTGACAGCCAGGCTGTGTGAATGGGGGATTTTGGCATAAAAGGCAGGACTCTTGAGCTAGAAGGCAGAGTCGCCTCTGGTACTACAAGGAACCAAAGAGAAGCAGAGAAGAAGACGGCTGCTGCAGCCCTGAGACCTGGCAAGCCCTGAGCTATCTACCCCTTCAACGACTAAGAGAAGATCCAGTCCAGAGTAGTCTTCCCTTGAGCCTGGTGGGATCAACCAGCTTGTCTTTTCTTCAGTCAGCGAATCCTCTCCTGGGTCTAAATCGTTGCTGTGCTGTAGTGGTCCGGATAGCCATCAGAAGAGCCCTCTCCTGATTTAAAGGAGCGCACCTTTTATTCATCGTTTTCTTTTTCGCTGCTGCTGGCCTCATCCCTGGGTAGTGCAGATTGCTACAGACATTGTCCTTGTCCCCACGACTGAAGGCGCAGGAACTGTGAATCTGACGGAACTACCAGGAACAACTGCTGTGGCACCAGCTTTTCTCCAAAGGAATAAGGTACTGTGCACACTTGGTCTTTCTCTGCGTCTGACCACCCGGAATCGGGGGGTGAACCCTTTTCCTCCACGAAGATTTGTTCTTTCTTCCCTCCCTCCTTATAACTTTTCCTTCCATTTGACAATTTTTACGAATGCTTGGCATCTCGAATCTCTAATTGTTCAACGTGTTATCCTCGGCAACTGAGCATCTGCTCCATTGACACTGGCGCAGGCCTATTGACTTTCATTTGTATCTTTGAACTTGTCCTCGAGTCTCTTTGCCTTGAAAAAGTATTGTATTTGACTTTTATTCACTTTTCCCTTGTTTTAAATTCTCAAGTACAAAGTGCGTTTTAACTTCGTGAGCATTTGTATCCGCGGGTACGTGTTAGTATCGCAACACCGGTCTGTCAAATCCTAATGTACTTAACTTGAATTTACTGGCACAAGTGGAATTGGTTGTGTGGTGTATTTTACGTGTGGCTTCCAATCTATAGAAGTGAAGTGTTTTATAACGGATGGTTTAAAAATAAATGTACTTATATTTTGTACCTGAAACCTTGAGTCAGTGTTTGCTTGAGTCACAGTAATTGTGGTCATTTGTGTAATCTCTGCTACTGCTCATATACTCTTGAGATGAGCCTGGCTGCTCCGCTACTGCTACCACTTTAACATAGTAGTACAGGCTTGTACCAAAGGTGAACTTGTATTACCACTTGTAGTCTTAATTGTGTTTAGTGGTCCCTAAGGGCACTGCACAGGATTCTGCCTAACACTGGTCACCTCTGAACCATATACCACCTTTCACAGGGACATGGTAGTCATGCGGACGCACCCGGCATTTCGGCCCAAGGTTCTATCTGCATTTCACTTGAACAAGGAAATAGTCCTTCCGGCGTTCGTTCCCGATCCCAAGGAGTTCTGCACTGCCTGGCTGTCAGGCGTGCCCTAAAATATTCTACTTGGGCAGGACCAAGAGCTTCCGCAACGTCGGACGCCCGGTTTGTCACTTTCAGCTGCTTGAGGCCAGGCTATCAGGCCTCTAAGGCTTCCATATCCCGCTGGATGGTCTCTGCCATCGAAGAAGCGTATGAGGGCCAGCACAAGCCCCTCCCGGCTGTTAGGCAGAATCCTGTGCAGTTCCCTTAGGGTGCACTACAGAAGATTAAGACTACAGGTATGAGCAATAAATCCCCTTTGGTATCCGTCTGTACCACAAAGATTTAGTTGGTAGCTGTGGCTAAGCAGTCAGACTTATCTCAAGAGAGAGATGAGCAGTATTCAGGGTTTCAACAATAGGACTACAATACTAGGGTACAAGGAAACACTGACCAAAGCTTTGTATTAAAAAAGAATATATATATATTTCTGAGGTTTGTGGAATCTGCTTAGATCACATGCAGTGCATGGGCCGACATCTAGTGGAAGCTGCAGAGTATTGGAGTTTGTTTTTCGAAACTCAAATGGGCGTCGACACAGGGCGTGCCAGTAATACTATCCCTAGTGTGACGTCCAGTGTACCCATGATCCCTCACGCGTGTAGGACCCTCGGATTGTTTTTTTTCTGCCATACTTGTCAGAAGCATTGTGCGGAGATCCCTGGCTTTCAGCCATTTTGATAAAAATCGATATTAATTTGCCCGTTCTTCCACTCCCACGTTGAAGGCATCGAAGATCGACGCCGGTCCGAAGAACAGACAACCGTCGAGAGATGCTCGACAGACTTTGGGCCTCGGAAGGCCTCTGGCATTGGCCCTACAAGTAGGTTGAGTGGAGGCTGGTAACATACTCTACACTCTTATAATTTCCTACACACACAAGCCTGCTGCCACAAGGTGCATATGGAGAGTACTCCATTTAAATTTTGCCCCAAGTGCAACCGCAAGTACCTTTGGGTTGACAAACACGCCACCTGTAATCTTTGTTTGCCGAGGGACCACCCCGAGGCAAACTGCAAAGCGTGTAAGCTTTTTAAAGCAGAAATGCTCAAGGACCGCTCCACTGAGCATTGGGCCCACCACACCAGGCATCTCGAGGCCATGGAAGCGGTGGGTGCCTTCAGTGACGGCAGTGACGCCGCCTTTTCAGACGGCGAGGGCACAGGGGCGTTGAAAAACACCCAAGCGCTAGTCCCTGACCCCGGAGGATTGTCCGGCAGGGCAGTCATGGGGAGTACACCCAGCGACATGAGCGCTAACATCACTACTACACCTAAACACACTGATCCCAACCGAGACTCGACACACGTGTCGAGTTCTCGGAAAAAGGAGGCGCGTAGAGAGCGGTCCACAGAATCGGTGTCCTCTGGGCGTTCCATGTCGAGATCGCCTCACGACACAAGGCAACTGTCCAGTTGCCAAAAGTGCCTCGCTTCCCCAACTCACGGAGGTACGGTCGTTTTAGATGATTCGGACCTCCACCCCCAGCCCGCACACCAGAAGTCTGCTCCAGCAGCCCGTTCGGCGTCTGCTTCCGAGTCCCGACGTGCACACTCGAGAGAGAGAGAGAGAGAGACGTCCCCCGAATGCCTCTTGTAGAGTGGACAGTATACAATTGACTATCCATTTGGAGATGGCACCTTTAGAGATGCGATCGCCTTCTCTGCCTGTAGCTACGGAGACAAACAGTTGGTCTGTTTTTCTTGGCGGCCTAGTCTTGTCTGCATAGTAGAGGACAGCTCTTCGCACATCTAGCGTCTGTAGTTTCACCTCAGCAGAGCTTTTGTGTTCTTGGAAGAAGGCCGGAAGCTCAATGGACTGGTTAACGTGGAATTTAGAAATGAACTTAAACCCAGATTGTCTTAGCCAGGCTTGCCTCTTAATGACAGTGCTCTCTGCTATGAGCCGGCTGCATTATCTGCAGTGTCAAAGGTTGGAGCCACTCTGGCTTTCGTTGCAATTGTACCCCTTGACACCATTTGCAAAGCAGCTACAAGGAGCTCTATTCACACTTTTACTCCGCACTACTGCTTTGACACTCATTCCAAGACAGATACTCAAGTGGGACAAGCGGTTCTAAGACACCTGTTCTCTCATGACCTTTCTCACATCCCACCTCCTTCTAACACTGCTCGCTAATCTATGCACAACATGTGATCTAAGCAGATTCCACAAGCCTCAGAAGGGATACTTTACTCACCGTAATCGTATTTCTGATGCTTGTATCTGCTTAGATTCACATGCGCCCGCCCTGCCTCCCCTCTGAGAGAAGGCGGCGCATGGATGCTTGTTGTCTTATCTATTTATCTGCTTGGATAATCTGTACTCGCGCTACTCCTCATGCTACCTCATGTCAGAAAAAATACAATCTGAGGGTCCTACATGCGTGAGGGATCATGGGTACAGTGGACGTCACACTAGGGATAGTATTACTGGCACGCCCTGTGTCGACGCCCATTTTCAAATTTCGAAAAACAAACTGTAACACTACGCAGCTTCCACTAGATGTCGGCCTATGCACAGCATGTGAATCTAAGCAGATACAAGCATCAGAAATATGATTACGGTGAGTAATGTATCCCTTATTACACACTTCTAGTTCAGCACATTAATCAGTTATTAAATCCAGTTAAAATCAGTCAAGAGAAGTATACACAACTCCCTAGATAAATTGTAGACAAGTTTGAGCAAGAGTGAAAACTGAGCAAAATGGTACAGTGAAAACCAAACACAAATGGCACTATCAATTTCTCACAAGGGAGCGAAAACACCAGTTATACAGGAATGTCTCCTTACACACCCTAGCAACACTCCCCGTACGTTTGTGAACAAGTTTAGGCAAGGCAACACTTTAGTTTGTATGATAATTAAATGAAAACCGAGCAAAATGGCACTTCACAAGTTTTAAAAGTGGGAAGAAGGTGATTATAAGAAGTGGGTACACCAACACAGTTTTAGTTGAGAAGCAGTCTAGAGAAGGCAGTTCTAACAAATTCAACCAGAGTCAATAGGCCTGTACCAGAGTCAGTGGTAAGGGCAAAGAGCCCAGGAGCAAAATGTTCTTGTAGTCTTTGTTAAACGATTCGAAAAGGTGGATGCAAAAGGTGAAAGACAATGTTGGAAGATAGGGGCGGCCAATCCAACATGTAGGTAAAGGATTTAAAGCACCTTTAGCACTACCACGCGGAAAGGGAGGCCTGGCGGAACAAAGTATCTTGAAATGTAGAAGAGGCTCCTACGGTGGCGGTTGTTCCTGGCAATTCCTGCAGTTCGGGGGATCCAGCAGGGGATGAGAGGCTTTCGTCATGGAGTAAGGTTCGAGTTACTGCACTGCCCAGGGATGAAACCAGCCGCAGTGCTGCCCAACGAATAAAAGGTACGCTCCTTTAAATCGTGGTCCGGGTGGACGGGTGCCTGGCTATCCGGTCTCCGAGTACAGGGTACTGGCGATTCGACCAAGGCAGGTCCAGGAAGGCGATTGGCAAACTGGCTGGCCCCACCAGCTCAAGGGTAGAAGGCTCTTGCAGCTGAAGATCTTCTCTCGTTGTGTGGAGAAAAGTAGTGAGACGCTGCAGCAGGGCATCGCTGGTGGTTCAGTTGTCGCAGATGTCTTTGGCTTCTCTCCTTTGGCTTCTTAGTTCCAGTGGCAACGTCTTGCCCTTCCAGTCCTCAGGACCCTGCTTTTATGCAAAAAGATCCCCATTCATACAGCCTAGCTGTCACTCACACAGTGGAGTGGTCATCCTGGCGGGAGACCCTCCAGCCTATCAGGGCAGAGTGCGACATGGGTTGCTGAGGCAACCCTGTCCAGCGGTCCTACTCCCCCTCCCACGCAAAGGACCCACCCCAGACTCAGTGGCGCCGAAAGGAGGGCTTTTTGGCAGAAGCCCGCCAAAAGGACAAAGGATCCCCTACCTGAGTTAGGAGTTAAGAGAAAGACACGAGAAAGAATTTATATAAAAGTTCTGGCAAATAAAACCTACCGGAGTAAAGTTAATATAAAAATAAACCGAATATTTTTGGTAGTAACCACTGCCACCAGCCAGAAACTTTTGAGAGAGGGACTCTCAAAAATGAACATAAGGGAAAAACTATTAACCATTGCCAGTACCTCCATAGTAAGATGGGTTGTACTGGTTTTGTTCATAAAGATTGACTAGTAAAGTCAATGGGGACTTTACATGCCCTGGGAGACAGTAGTCAGTCCCAGGGTACGGAGTCTATGTTTGGGGGTCGCTACAACAGCCCTGTGTCACTGCACGGAGGGTGCTGTGTAACACATGTGGATAAAGATTGTTCCCATGGGGGTGAGATAAACCCCATAGAAAATAAACACAAAAAATTGCCTAGAACACACATAGCAAATATGCCTAAGAGTGGGGAAAATGTCACACTCTTAGCAGGAGAAGAAACCAAACCCTTCAAATCCAGCAAAGCTGCTGGGGGACTCTATAGGTAAGGGAAATTAGCCATAGAATGAGAATTCACCCTAACATGTTCCAGGCTATTATATTAGCCTCGAACACAAACCCTCTTGACCAAATACATTTTATTTTGGTTCCGGCTGGGTTTATTCGCCATTTCTTTTTGTTAGTCTTTCTTGTGTTGTTCTCTGCACGCCAAACTGGGGATGACTCCATTGTTCGCTGTCTCTTCGCGGACTTCTGCACAGAAACTCTCCTTAAGGAACCGATCGTCTAGAGGGACAGGATGTGAGGGAGGGATCTTCAGACCCCTGCCATGGGTTGCCCAAGTCGCACTCTTGTCTGATTGGCTAAGGGGACTGGCCTTGCCAGGCCAGATGCCCTGCTGTGTGATTGACAGCCAGGCTGTATGAACGGGGGAAAACTGCATAAAAAGCAGGTCTCTGGGACTGGAAGAGCAGAGTCGCCACTGGAACGAAAGAGCCGATGAGGAACTGGAAGAAGAGGATCTCTACAACGACTGAACCGCCCGAGGAAGCCCGGCTGCAGGTCCGAAACTCCAAATCCGATGACAGAGAAGATCCTCCAGGAAACTTTTTCCCTTGAGCTGGTGGGACCAACCGGTTCGCCCAAACTACAAGCCAGGGCCCCTCCTCTGGTCTAATTCGCTATACAGAGCTACAGTGGGCCGGATAGCCAGGAAGATCGCACCCTGCTTGGGTGTTAAAGAGCGCACCTTTTATTTGTTGTTTTGCTCCGCTGCTGGCTTTTCCCTGGGTGGCGCAGGACCCTCCAGTCTTACTACTTCTGATCAGTCCGACAGTCGCTTCAAGAACCGTGAGCCTGCAGGAACCACCAGGAACGTCGTCCTCAGCTACAGCTCCCTCTCCGTTTTAAGGTACTGTGCAAATCCGGTTGTCCGTTTCAGTCAGCCGCGGTGAAAGTGTTTGAAATCTTTCTCCAATCCGAGGGCTTGTCCTTCTCTTCTCTTTGAACTAACTTTTCTACCAACCAACCTCGTCCGGAATCTGTGCCACAAACTTTACCGCAAACTGCCCTGAACTGTGTGATCTTGAGCAAAAGACTTTTGACCTAATGACTTTGGTCCTAAGCCTTTTCTATCTGATTTTATCATTGTAGTCTCTCTTGTTCGCTTGCCCCAAGTTACTTACCTGTTGGTGTAGATTCATTTCTGTTAACTTCTGTCTTTCCCTCCCTTTTAAATTGCTGGAGTGCCATTTTGCTCCTTCATTTTGTGAGCTTAACTTGTCTGGAATTTAAGGGAAGTGGTGTGGTGTATTCAGGGTGATTTTTAGACTGCTTATAATAGTGTAATGTTATACATTTATTTCACTCTTCAGTTGAATATTATTTTACTTGAAAACCTTGAGTCCGTGTTTGCCTGAATCATAGTACTTGCTGTCCTTTGTGTAACTATTTGATACTGCTCACTTAACTCTTGAGATAAGTCTGGCTGCTCTGCTACTGCTACCACTTTAACTGTGTAGTACCGGCTTGCACAAAAGGTGAAATTGTACTGTCACTTGTAGTCTTAAATGTGTGTGGTGTTCCCAAAGAGTACTGCATTTAATTCTGCCTAACAAACCTGCCTTCAGCTTCGCCTCCAGGGGCAGAGGCTTTAGATGTTATGTTCCCTATGGCAGGAAGGCGCAGCTCCCGCAAGCCAGGCAAGGACAGACGTGCTTCTTGCGCCCCTCAAGGGGCACAGGGGCATCTAGAGGCCAACAAGCAGCAGTATGATCACCCTCGCTGCTTTGATTTCCCCTTCCACGATGCACCAGTTTGTGGCCGGTTGGCAGGTCCTTGGCCCCAGTGTCAGGAAAGAACCTCCAACACCTGGGCCCTGCAGTTTATTCAGTGGGGTTGTCTGCCTTTTCTGAAGAGGCCTCCAGACAGAACTCCATCTCCCCCAGCCCAACCGGGACAAGAGTTCCAGGAAGAACTGAGGGCCCTGTTGTCGAAGGGCACAGTGGAAGATGTACCTCCTGATCAGAGAGGGTCGGGTTGGTATTCCCGGTATTTCCTGGTGCCCATGAAGGGCGGTGGTCTCTGTCCCATCCTGGACTTCAGGGCCTTGAATATGTTCCTGGAGAAGGACAAATTTAGGATGTTGACATTGAGAGAGATTCTCCACACTCTCCAACTACAGGACTGTCTGGTGCCGATAGAGCTTCAGTACGCTTATTTCCATGTGCCGATACACCAGAAGCACAGGAATTAATGTTCCTCATAGGAGACAAGCACCATCAGTTCAAAGTGCTACCCTTTGGGTTGACCTCCGCTCCAAGGGTCTTCACCAAGCTCAGAGGGTTAGGGCTCACCTCAGGAGTTCCCGATTCTGCGTATTCCCATACCTGGTCGACTGGCTGATCTGGGGGAAGTCAACAGGACAGGTTTTGACTCGTCTAGAAGACACTAGTCTGCTACTGCACAGGCTGGGCTTCTCCCTGAACTTGAAGTCCTACATGACACTGGACCAAATGCTGCAGTTCATCGGGGCAGTCCTAGACACTGGCGGGGAAGGCCTTCCCTCCCAAGGAGAGAGCCGACAACATACAACAGATGGTCCAGTTATTCCGGAACCACACCACCTTACCAGTGGCTTCCTTTGTCTGCCTTTTGGGCCTCGTGGCCTCCTGCATTTTCCTGGTGCCAGAGGCCAGACTGCATATGAGATCCCTTCAGTGCCTCCTGTGAGGCCAGTGTTCCCAGTATCTGGGAGCTCTCTCAGATCCTCTCTGGGTTTCCAACCAGCTAGTTTGCCAACTCGGCTGGTGTGACACGCACAGGAATCTTATGGCAGAGGATTCCTTCTGGCCTCCTTGGCCCCAGACTAGAGTGGTCACGGATGCATCCTTGAAGGGTTGTGGCGCTCACTTTGAGGATTTGCAGGTGAGCTACCTCTGCACTGCGTCGGAAGCTAGGTGGCATATCAACAGGCTGGAGTTGCAAGCCATCAGGCTAGCCCAGAAGGTATTTGCCCCTTCGCTCAAGGGCAAGCATGTCCTGATTCTGACGGACAACCCAGTGGCCATGCACTACTTTAACAAGCAAGGTGGAGTGCATTCCTGTTAGCTCTACACACGAAGCTATGCAACTGTGGTTCTGGTTGCTAGAGAATCAAATCTCGGTCTCTGCAGTTCATCTGGCGGGGACAGAGATCAGATGGGCAGATGCTCTGAGCAGGCAGAACATGGTATCTCACGAGTGGGAAATGTGACAGGAATTCCTGGAAGAGGTCTTTGCTCTCTGGGGTACCACAGCAGTGGATCTGTTGGCCATTGTAGTCATCGGGAAGTGCAAATAGTTTTGCTCGAGGGAATTCCCAGCGAACAGTGCACTGGGGGATGTGTTTCTGGTGGATTGGGCTTTCCCGCTCCTTTACGCATTCCCTCCGATCCCCGTCATCTGTGGATTCTCAGGAGGTTGAAGAGGTTTCAAGCGACCATGATCTTGATCGCCTTGGATTGGGCGGGGAGGACGTAGTACTCCGTCTTGGACCTGGCCACCTCGCTGGTTGCCTCGGCGGACGGATCACCTCACCCAGTCAGAGGGTTGGATAGTGCACCCGACTGCAGATTCCCTCAACGTACTTGCGTGGCACTTGAGCGGATGAGGTATAATGATTGAGACCTCTCAGAGAAAGTACTTGAGGTGATGCTGGCTGCACACAGTCAGTCTACAAGATCTCTGTATGCGTGCAGGTGGAGAGGATTTGAGGCGTGGTGTAGGGAATGCAAGGTTAACCCCATCTCTTGCCCCACCACTACAGTGATGGAGTTCCTTCTATCACTAGCCTCTGCCGGCCTTCAGGTTGCAACAGTCACAGGGTATTTGGCTGCCCTTTCTGTGTTTAAAAGGTCCCCTGATCAAGGTTCCTTTTTACCTGACTTGTCCTTTCCCAATTACAGAAGGGGGCCATCTTAACAAATTCCCGCCATCTCCCTTTGTTCAAGATTGGGAGCTTAACCT
The DNA here is from genome assembly GCF_040938575.1 of Ambystoma mexicanum. NCBI lineage: Eukaryota > Metazoa > Chordata > Amphibia > Caudata > Ambystomatidae > Ambystoma > Ambystoma mexicanum. Next base: position 673,712,672 of record NC_090924.1, on the reverse strand, counting down.
GGTTTTCACTTTTCTTATGGCGGCTCCATTTGAACCTATGTATTCTTGTTCATTTAGGTTATTGTCCCATAAGACAGCCTTTTTGATTTCCATCACATCAACCAGGAGAATTTGCGAGCTGCATAACTTATGCTGCAAGCCCCCCTTATTGCATTTCTTCAAAGAGAAGGTATCTCTTAAGGTCGGACCATGGTTCCTTCCGAAGGTTGTCCCTGAGTTTCACCTTTTGCAGTCTCTTGACTTGCCAGTGTTCTACCCTTCTCCTCGTCCTTCTGAGGAAGAGCGCTTTCACAGTCTCAATCCTAAAAGAGCCCTCTGGTTTTGTTTCCCGCACAGCGGAGTTCAGGCAGACGGACCAGTTGTTCATCCCCCATTCTCTTTCCTGCAAAGGTCTTGCGATTACTAAACAAATCGTCTCACGCTGCATCATTTTATGCATCTCAGAGTGCTATCAGTCGGCAGGAAAAGAAGTCTGTTGGGGAGAATTCTCAGAAATGCGCTAATTCACTTCTACATTAGACCCCCAGCTCTTTTGCTGGACTTTAGGACTTGTCATTTCTATCCTGGAGAGAGTGACCTTTTCCCACTCTCTGGTATTTTTCTTTGATTTGAACACTGGTTCTTTGGGTTTTGGAGTCTGACAAACTCCACAGGCATCATCTTTTTACATTGTGACACACAGCACCTTTAGTGCAGTGGCACAGGGAAGTCTTTCAGTTTCCCAAAGGTTTAAATGGCTTCTCTTGATTAAACTGTTTCCAAGAGCAGTAAAGTGAAATTGACTTTATTTACCTTTTTGTAACTTTGTAGACCCAGCACACACTAACTTCCATAGAGTGCTTGAGGGGTTACTTGGTATCACCTTTGTCTACTTTCTCATGTAATATTTTTGTTACCATTTCTACAATTAATGGCTGGTGGCAGTGGTTTACTTTTTCCTAACATTGTGTGTTTTTACTGCGGGTTACAATTGCAGCTGCAGTTTCTGCACCTCTGGGTGCCCATTTTGTCTAAATGGTGTGGTCTTCTTTTTTTCGCCATTTCTTGTCTGGAAGGTCCTTGAGATTTACTCTGCGCGCCAAACCAAGTTTGGTCCCTTTGTTAGTTTTGTCTTTGGTGGGGTTCACCGGTGAAGCCCGCCTCTGGCTCCAGCATGTCTGGCAGGGCAGGAAGCGAGGGAGGTTCCCGAAACTCCTGGTGCTTCGTCTCGTTGGTTACTTGAATGCATCCACAGGTGATTGGCCGGCTGGCTGTCCTTGGAGGACAGCCACCCTGCTGCGTGAGTGAAAGCAAGGCTGCAAATGAATGGAGAGACTTGCATCAAAGTCCCCCCCCCCAGAATTGAGTGCATTGTCTTTAAGCCCTTGAGCTCCAGGAAGATTCTCTGAACTCCCTCGAAGCAGGGCTGACCACGCCTGAGCCACCTCAAAAGATTGCTGGACCACAGAAGCAAGGAAAGCCTACAAGGTGTCCAAGAACCGCAGTGGTGCTATTCGCAAGAAGCTGAAACCGCAAAGTGTTGCTGATCTGAAGTTTGCCCATTGCTGCCGCTGACCTTCCAATCGTAGTGCAGGAGTCCCCAGACATCGTCCCTCTGGTCCCCACGTCTGAGGCCAAGGAACAACAGGATCTGCCATACTACAACAGGAACAGAAGCCAGCTGGAACCAATTTCTTCAGACCGAAGGTACTGTGAACTAAGGGGTACTTAACTCTTGCTGTGTAGCTAGCTCTCATTTGATTATTGCATTTGCTGCCTGTTGCAGAGTTGCTTGCAGCTTTGCCCTGACAAACCTCCTAGCTTGTGGCCCAAAACGTGATTTCATTTTCTACAGAACTCTCTATAACATTGTGCAAGACTTTTTACTTACCTTCAAGAAGTGGCTCAGCTCCCCTAGACTTTGCTCAATTGACATTGGCTGCCCTGGCTCCCTGAAGACTCTTCGAACCTTTGACTTTGTGTTTTTACCATCCATCCAAAAAGTCATACATTTCCTTCTATAGCTGGGAAAGGGTTAATCTACATTGCATTGGGGTTTTCAAAAGTGTGCAACTGTTTGAGAAACTTGTTAACAATTGTTTCCTTCCCTAACCTTTTCCTTTTGACACCAAACTCAGTATTGCTCTAACTGTACCAGTGATACATCAATGTCCACAGTGTCCTAGTTATTGAAGTCACCTCAGGGTGTAGACAGTGTATGTGTGCCATCCCAAAAGGGTATCTACTGATTTATTGAAACTGAGTGTGTATTTTGAAGTATATTTATTTAAGTGTTACATATTTGTTCCCTTCTAAAGAAGGCTTATTCAAACTGTTAAATTAATAAATAATTGTTTAATCAAGGAACCTTGAGTGCAAGTGTCATTTGGATACTTGTCACTGAAGCAGCCCTATGTTGCAACCCTACAGCTCACATTGACCCCTCTTGAGATAAGCCTGGCTGCTCGGTCACTCTACCAACTTGTCTAGTACATGCTTGTATCAAAGGTAGGGTTAACTATTGCCAAGAGGACACGGCTGGTGCATTCTCCCACAGGGTACTGCATACAATCTTACCTAACCATGTCCCACCAGGTATCCGGGTCCATTCCACCAGGGGAGTCTCTGCTTGCCACACGGTCCTCATTACATACTTCTACAAAGCATTATGTGTTGGATGTTGCATGTGGGGCTGATGCATGTTTTGGCATAGCAGTTCTGCAGAACCTGCTTGTGTAATCCTTTCTGACCTCCTCCTTTAGCTTAATGCTTGGGGAGTCCATCAAGATGAGGAATCTGCGGGAGAAAAGCAATCCATTGAAGGAGAAATTAACTTACAGTAATGTTCTTTCTATGGATTCTTCTCCTGCAGATTCCTCATCACCCCTCCCAGCAGTCCCCGATCAGAAAATGTGGTGGCTCTTTGCTTCTGATTTCATGAAGTCCAATGGCTTTGTGGTGCTCAACTCAGTTACTTAAAAAAAAAAAAAGTTCTCCAATTGGAATGTTTTTAATCTGTTGGTTTCTATTCCATAGTTGCATTTAAGGCTGCTTCGCCTCCTTCCATTTCCCTATGCAGCGTTTGAGCTTGGGAAAAATTTGTAGGAACTGAGGCATGGGGCAGAGTGACGTGCTATATGTATTGCGCTTGACGTCCCTTCCGGAGCTGACTATCGACGGTCGAGTAGAGGTTCACTGCGCCCCCTGAGGGGGGAAAAATGTTCAGAGCGGCAGAGCTAGACAAGGGATATCTATTAAGATTAGGAATCTGCAGGAGAAAAATCCATAGAAAGTTATGGTAAGGTAATTTCTCCTTCTGATGGATATTCCTTCCACAGATTACTCCTCTCCCTCCCTGCCCCACTTGGCGAATAGCTATTTCAACTTTCATACCACGGTTCCTCAATCTGAAAGTGCTAGGGTGAAACGATGGAACTGAGGTCACAAGGCCCAGCACATCGATAGATATTGGCCCCGACGTCCTGCCTAGCGTAAAGAGGCATTTGTTAGAGCCGCTCTGTGCCCCCAGGTGGCAGAAACGTTTCGGAAGATCACCTGCGCTGCTAACAGGATATCCTAGATTAGGAATTTGCAGAGGAAGATCCATCACAATTAACATTAACTAAAGGCAAGTAATTTGTTCTTCTCTAATTGCTTGTTAGCCAAGGTAATTAGGCTTTTTGTTAAAAAGAGAAGTGTTCAAGTATCGGTTACTAAAAAGCAAGGACTTGTTCAGGGTATTAGTTTCCTAATGCACTACATGCTAATCTGTTTACGTAGTTATAGCTTTGTGTTCATTAACATATTTTCTTTATTTGCAAAGTTCAAATTTGCTATTGTAATGATGGGACGGCATCAATACATCAATGAAGAAGACTATGAAGTAAACTTAAAAGATTTTGAGCCTCAGCCTGGTGAGTAATAATTTGGCTGCTTGTACTTAATGGAATTACAGAATTTGAGCCATCGGCCAAGATACAAACATCGGTGTGCAGCCGTAACATAACTATTACAAGTTTACAAAAAATCTTGTTTGAATGTACATCAACGATGTGTGAAGTAACATGTCAATCTTGAATACTTTAATTTGACTGACACGAGTGCCAGTGTCAGAATTTTCTATATCGTCTCTGGTTGCTCTATGCACTTTATGTAACTAGCGCCCTGATTTCTCTGGTTTTGGTGCACGGAAATAAATGCAAAAAATAAATAAATTGGCACAAAGTTAACCCCTTAACCGGCATGGGTAAGTCGTTCTCTTCCCCCCCACCCCCCCTCCCCCCAGTGCCAAGGCCTTTTTGGGTGATTTCGGCATGTCGCCATTAAATTCCTTGTAACTTTTTTATTACATGAGATATATCTGCCAAATTCGGCCCCTTGTTTTCCCCACATGTAGGCGGTCGTAACGCCGCCAGGGAATCCTAGTTTTATGTAGTGGGGTGAGGGAAAATAACCCAAAAGGAGGTCATTTTGGGTTTTTTCAGAAAAGGCCAATAAAATGATGTACAAAGAGGCCTATGGTTTTTTTTCCTTGTAAGTGCTCGGAACAAATGGTTCTGTAGCATGGCGTCTTTCATGGATTCACATGCTTATGAATATTCCCTGTGTTCAGGCTGGGAATCCTCGGTAAAGAAATCAGTTTCTTTTTCACATCTGAACTGTCTTTCTCCTAACAACCAATCACTGGTCTCTGGGTCATACTGCCCCCAGCCAATGACTGCCCTCTACCTAAGCCCCTCCTCTGGCAGCCATCTTCTAATTTTTACCCCACGTTCAAGTGTTGGGAGTCCTCGTGCTTGGCTCTCGAGCTTTTACTGCGTTTTGCGATTTTTCTAAGTGTTCTACTCTATTTTTCCAGTCAATCGAGACTCAAGCTCCATTGTCCGATTAACGCGGACCCGTTTTCGGATTCTTCAGCGCCCCTCAAGGGCAATTTTTCGTCGGGTTTCTTCTTGGAGGATTCCAGAAGCTTCTTCAAGGCCTACCCCGCGTGGAGATGAAGACTTGACACCTCTGTTCAGGATTTGTCCAGGATGCGGCCTACGGAACATCTACTTGGACGATGGGCATTCCGTATGTCTCTACTTCCTGCATTCAGACCAAACGCCCATGGAGGATGATTGTGCGTTCTGCAAGGAGATAGTCCCCCGCACCATGAAGGACCGGCGCAGGCGCCTCACCGAGTGGCTGCAGGCCAAGGCCCCTGCTACGGGTGTGTCCCGCCAGTATGCCTCCCCCAGCCACAAGAAGAAATCTGACCGGTCTTCTAATACCTTTGAGGGCCCCTATTCCCCCCCCTCCCCAGCGATGGGAGCCCAACATAAGCCCAAGCACTGCGAGTCAGTGGGCACTGGGTGCGCTGTCCCAACTGATTCTTCGGCAGCCAGGGCCGGCGCAGCGTCTCCGGCACCTTCGACCACGAGCCAACGCTCTGGTTCGGCAAAGAAGAGGAAGTTGGACCACCCGGGTAAGCTTCTGGAGAAGCCCAGGTGGACCAGTCAGAGAATGCCAAGGGGGAGCAGGGCCCTGACCCTCCCCCCAAGGTGAAGGCCCCTAGCTCGACCAAGGTCGTGCAGGCCCAGCTTCACCCAGCGAAGCCTTCCATTGAATGCGCAGTAGTGTCCCTAGCGAAGGCCGCGGACGCGGGTTCGCAGGGTACGGTCCCCAAGACGAGAGTTTCCTTGCCTGCCAGGAGGGAATCCTCGTTTCAGCCACTCCATAGATAAGACCGGGTGGAGAACTTCATCAGCGCGTGGCAGTCCATCTCCACCGACTGTTGGGTGCTGGACTCTCTGGCCCATGGACACACCCTGGAATTCCAACGAAAGTGTCCTCGCATGCCACCCATAGCCAGGCAGGAAAACCACATCCCTCAGCTTCTGCTCAAGGTGTGGGCCATGCTGAAGAAGGGGGAGATGGAGCCCATTCCAAAGAGGCTGCAGAGTTTACTCTCGGTACTTCCTTGTCAAGAAGACAGGCGGTTGGAGGCCCATCCTGGACCTCTGCCGTCTGAACAAGTACATCGGGACCCAGAAGTTTTGGATGGTCCGCCTTCAGCACCTGCTAGGACAGCTGGAAGAAGGGGATTTCCTATTGTAGCTTAACTTGGAGGATGCCTCCTTTCACCTCCCCATTCACAAGGGACACCGCAGGTTTCTGCGCTTCGTGGTTCAAGGGAACCATTTTCAGTTCAAGGCCCCTTCCCCTTCCGATTAAAGTCAGCGCCAAGGGTTTTCACCAAGTGCCTGGCGCCAGTGGCAGCACGGCTGCGTCTACGAGGGATCCACGTTTACCCCTACCTGGACGACTGGCTCAACCGAGCAAAATCGCGGGAGATCGCTGTCGCTCACACGGCAGAAACGGTCCAGATGCTGACGGAGCTGGGGTTCTCGGTGAACTATGCAAAATCTTGCTTGGTGCCATCGCAAGACACACGGTTTCTGGGGTCTCAACTCAACACGGTGTCCTGCCTGGCGTCTCCGTCGGAGGAAAGGATAGCGGGTTTCCTGGACAAGGTACAACGGCTGTTGGCACTGAAGATCGCAAGGGTGAGGTCCGTAGAGTCCCTTCCCGGCATGATGTTGTCAGGTATCGGGAAGCTTCGAGGACAAGATCTCTCGATGAGAGTTTCCCTCGAGCAATACGATGGTGGGGAGTCTGCATCTGTCGGTGGGCGCAGACTTCCAGACCCCACCTCATCAGGAGAGTGTCACGACGTACGCCTCCCTGGAGGGATGGGGAGCCCACAACTGAAGTCTCCACGCAAGAGACCTGTGGCCGCCAGAGGAGAAGGCTTTGCATATCAACCTGCTGGAGCTACGGGCAGTGTTTTGGGCCCTCAGGTCTTTCCTTCCGTCCCTCAAGGGCATGGTGATACGGGTCTTCACGGACAATACCACCACGATGTTCTACATCCGTTAGCAGGGGGGGGGGCACCAGATCGCCAGCGAGGCGCAGAACCTGTGGAACTGGGCTGTTGCCCAGGAGATGTTTCTCATCCCGTTTCTTCTGGCAGGAGTGAAGAACACATCATAGAACTGCGCTCCTGCCACAAATGGAAGCTTCGGCAGGACCAAGTGGCTCTTCTGTTCCAAAGATGGGGCAATCACCACATAGATATATTTGCGGTGACGAACACAAAGTGCCGGAGGTTCGCCAGCAGGTTTTCCCCAGCTGGGGAGCATGGGGGATGCTTTCTCCTTCCCCTGGGACGGCCTGTTCCTGTATGCGTTCCCTCTGTTGCCTTTGCTTCTGCCACTAGCCAATCAACTCAGACGGCCCCAGTGCAGGATGATCCTTGTCGCACCGGCGTGGCTGAGACAGATATGGTACCTGGACCTTCTGGACTTGTCAGCTTCCGGTGGCCGTACATCTTCTCACCAGGGAAGGAGGCGCGATCCTGCCCTACGATTGCTGAACTTGGAGGCCTGGCTCCTGCAGCACTAGAGTTTGATGGATACGTTATCCTGGCGGACTGCAAGGATGTGCTTGCCAAGGCCTGGGCTTTGTCTATACTGAAATGCTCCGGACATAAGTGGAAGAGGTTCGCCATCTGGTGGTGGGCCCAAATCATCGATCCTCTACAGATTATGGCCCTGTAGGTGCTGCCGTAGTTGCTGTTGCTGCCCAAAGCAGGACTGGCGCATGCTTCCATCAAGGTTAATCTGGCAGCTATCTCCCGCTACACCAGGACTCCGGGTCGGTCGTCGTTGTGGTCACAGTGCCTGGTTAAGGAGTTCATCAAAGGACTTTTACGTTTGTTCCTGCCGGTGAAGACTCTAGCCCCGTTGTGGGAACTTAATGTGGTGCTGATCAGGCTCATGGATCCTCCGTTTGAGCCTATGCATTCGGCCCCTCTGAAGTTTTTGTCGTGGAAAACAGCGTTTCTTGTGGCCATCACTGGCGCACAACGAGTGGGAGAGATCCTGGGTGCGGATGATCTACCATCTGCCCCCATGGGTTCTCAATACATGTGCCCCCATGCTTTCGGTGCTGGGGGGGAGACGGCTGTTTACATAGTAAGCAGCCCCCTCTCCACCCCACGTCACAAATGGATCCCTGGTGGTCCAGTGGCATTGATGGGCGCGGATTGAGCGCTATGCGCCCGATACGCGCCCAGCAATGCTTCAAAAAAAGGTGTTGCTGGAAAGGGGAGAGTCTTCCCTTTCCAACGATGCCTCCCTCGATCCGAACGTCACAATAGTGCCGCAGATCAAGGGGGAGAAAGGTGGAGACTCAACGTTCATTTTCCCTGCGGCAGCCCAGAATGGCTGCCACGGTGAAAATTACTTTGTTTCATGTCGGCGTGCATTACGCACGCCAGCGTGAAACTGAAAGAAATCCAACCCCCAGGCCATGAGGAGGAATCTCCCCCTCACATAGCCAGGGGGGTTGGATTTCAGTTGTGTGCGATCCCTGCTTTGCAAGGATCGCACAAAACAGAATGCCAAAAGCTCGTCCTTGGCACTACTAACGTAATGTCAAGGACGGGATAGCTCGTCCTTGGCATTTAAAAGGTTAAGCATGCCCTAAGAAGCGGGGAGCCTTATGCTCAATAGTACATGCAATGCAAGCGAACGCGGTTGTTCCAATGGGCAAAAATAGGGTCTCCTCAGAGGTCTCTAGCAGCTCGGGAAGGTGGATGAGGCGATGAAGAACAAGTTCCCACTATTCAGGGAGGACCTCCACTTGAAGGCAAAGGCAGTTCCAGAGAGCGGGATGGAGTCGCTAGTTTGCACTAGCAGTGGAAAGGAGAGAGACCCCAGGGGCCACTTGTGCGTATAAGGGGCCCTTGGTGTCAGTGGCCACCAGTAGCCGCGTTTACTCCAGTCCTGGCGTACTCGTCTCACTTCAGACCTGGGAATGCCAAGTGTACGAAATTTGTTGTGAGGGTGCCTGTGACACAGAGCTAGCAGTATACCAAGTTTCGAGGGCCTCCTCGAAACGACGGTGGAGACAGAGCAAAGGTCCTACGTAAGCTGGTCAGCCCACTGGTTGGCCCAGGGACACTTCCGAGAAAGCTTACTTGAAGGTTTTGGTGAAGGTGCCGAGAATAGTTGGTCCCACTATTCTCCAGCATTGGATCTTTCATGGATTCACATGCTTAGAATATTCCCCGTCAGGCTGGGAATCCTCGGTAAATTATATAGACATTTTCCATAGGAAAACTTCTGACACTTTTGTGTCCTATCTACGTCATTTTGGGCCGCGTACGGCAGCGCCACTAGGATGTAGAGGTATAAATAGCCCCGCCCCCGCGGCTCACTCAGATTTCAACCGTCTTCCAAAGTAGTGGGATTACCTTGAGTATCTACTATTTTATTAGGTTGTGCGTTCTTCTTCTTCTTCGACTGTTTCTTTTCGAAGAATGTCTTGAAAGGCGTTATTTCGTCCGTGTGCTACATGCGGTCTTAAAGCGTATGAAGGAGACGGGCATATGGACTGTATTCTGTATTTACTGTCTTCACCCTCATCATATGGCGGACACGTGTGAGATCTGTCAGGGCTTCTCACAAAAGACCCTAAAAGACTGCAACAGACGCCTGGTTACTTGGCTCAATGACGGAGCGGGTGTGTACCCGGCATCGGAGGTAGGTTCTACAGCCTCGAGATCTAAGTCTCCTGTGCCCCCTCGTCGCTCAGTGTCGGCGGAGCCGCCGGCGAAGAAATCGCGTTCATCTGAAAAACGCCCCTCAGAGAAACATCCTGCGAGGTCCTCCTCTTCACATAAGGCTTCGTCTAGGAGAGAAAAGACTCATCGAAATCCTCCTCAGGAGACTGTCATAAGTCTACCTCGAGTCGAGAATCCTCATCCCACAAGTAGAGTTCAAAAACGGCGGGAACGCCTCAAGGCCCTGCGCCACATGCTTCATCGACGACGGTCCGATAGTCGACGCCTGCTTTGTCTTCGGCGACGGCTCTTCCTACGGCTATTTCGTCAGGTCAAACGGCGCCTATGGAAAAGATGTCATCGTCGACGGTGGCCCGTCGGTGGGATGGCAACCGGAGGTTTTTGATCCAATCCTGCCTGAGGCCTTGCTGCAACCAGAAGCTGCTTTCTCCATCTCGTCGGCGGAGGATGACCGTGGTCCGGTCGCACATCCAACTGATCTGGGATTACAACCAACCGGTTCGTTGTCGCTCTCGAGTGGATGTGCCATTCCAGTTACCTCTTCCTTACTGAATCCCCAGACGGTTCTGTCCCTGGAGGTGTTGAACACATTACAGAAGCTGTTGGAGCGGTTGGGCACACGGTTACCTCAGCTTAGTGTCCCGACAGTGTTATAGGCTTCGCCAGTCGTCGACAAGCCAGGCCCGGCTCCTCGCCCTCCATCCAGAACTACTGTCAGAGTCGGAACGTGAAGGGTCGGGTTCAGACATCTCGTTATCCCCCTCAAGGGGACCCTACATGGGACTCTGAAGCGGAGATGGAAACTCCAAAGAGTCAGGCGCAGCCATCACCACCTGATGACGTGGGTGCTTTCCATGCCATGATGGGTAAGGCATGTGCAGAGTTTGGCCTAGTCCCAGAAGAAGAGAAAAAAGATTGTTTTATTTTCGATCATATGGGCAAGAGAAGAAAGTCGATTTTGCTATCCCCATTTTAGACCATGTCTGGCAGGAGGGACTGAAAACCATGCGTCATCCTTTTTCGGAGCCGGCAATAAAAGGTCGATTGGAAAAGAAATTCAAGGCACCGGAATCGACTCCCAAGTGCTTGACGTCTCAACCTTCGCCGGAATCAGTGGTATCCGCCGCGGCGGCCAGAAAGGCAAGGTCGCAACACAAATGCACGACCCCGCCAGACAACAAAGCCATGAGACAAGATGCTTTTGGGAAGAAAGTGCTATCAGTTGGAGCGACTACAGTTAAAGCAGCCAACTCCCTGGCTATTATGGCCAGGTATGATAGGGAGATGTGGCATCGGCTGGCTCCTATCTTGGACCATCTGCCGGAAGAACACAGGAAATCTGCCATGCTGCTCGTACGTGAGGGAGAAGAGGCTTCCAATCATTCCATTAACTTTGGTGTCGACCTGGCGGAATCAGGCTTTAAGCAAATCAACAATGGCGTAGTGTTACGAAGGCAAGCCTGGCTTAAGTGCACGACGTTCAGACCAGAGGTACAATATAAGGTAATGGATATGCCGTGCGAAGGAGAACACCTGTTTTGGGAGAAAATGGATGAGGCCTTGAAGGGCATGAAAGCAGATTCTGACACAGCTCGTTCCCTTGGAGCCCTCCAGAGTGGTAGGAATTTTCGTTCCTTTCGTCCTTTCAGAGGAGCATCAGGTAACTCCTGGTTTGGATCATCTAGAGACCGAGGTTTCAGCAGACCCTCCTACTCTTCCCAAGGCTACAGACGTGCAGCCCAAGCTACTCGTAAAGGCAGAGATTACCAAACCTCCAGACGACGAGGTGCCTACTCCTCGCCGACGAAGGATAAACAAGCCAAAAGCCAGCAATGACAACTTACAGGACGTCCTGGTGGGCAGAGTGTGTCGTCACGTCGACGAGTGGGCGCGCATAACAGACCAATGGGTTTTGGACACGATACATCTGGCCCATTCTCTACAGTTCAAGGGCAAGCCACCACGCATTCCACCGGTGTTCTCGACGCAGCCCCACCTTCAAATACTAATGCAAGAGGTGGCGCTTATGCTGCAGAAAGGGGCTATAGAACTGGTCCCGGTGGCAGAAAGAGGACGGAGTGTACTCCCGTTACTTTGTCGTCAAGAAACCGAATGGAAAATGGCGTCCCATTCTAGATCTACGAGCGCTCAACAAACTGCTCAAGAATCTAAAATTCAAGCTGTTTACACTCCAAGAGGTGATCCATTCGATACAACTGGGAGATTATTTGTCGTCGCTAGACCTTCAAGACGCATATTTAAATATCCCGATGCGTCGACGACACAAAAGGTTTCTACGGTCTGTCGTCGGACGAACCCACTATCAGTTCAAGGTCCTCCCGTTCGGACTGAAATCGTCCCCCAGGACGTTCACGGAATATCTGGCTCCAGTAGCAGCCTGGTTAAGGAAAGGTCATCATGTGTACCCTTATCTGGACGATTGGCTAGTGAGGGGATTGTCTCCGGAAAGGGCACAGGAAAGTCTGAATGCCACCATGTGCCTCCAACGTTTGGGCTTCGCAATAAACTTCGAAAAGTCCTCCTTATCGCCATCAAGGACCTTGGTCTTTCTTGGGGCGGAGTTCCAGATGCAGTCAGGACTGGTAAAGCCATCCGTCGAAAGGGTTCTGAAACTACAGCAAAAAGCATCGGATTGGAAAGTCGACACCAGAGTGTCAGTGCGAAGATACATGTCCCTACTGGGGACCATGTCGTCCTGCATACCCTTAATCAACAATTGTCACTTCATGAGGCCGATTCAGGAATTCTTGGCGGATCGATGGGCACACAGTCAACAGCGTTGGTCGGACAAATTGACCATCAACAGCAAGCTCGTGCAGGCGCTTCAATGGTGGAGAGTTTCCATAAATCTGACAAACGGAATGTCCTTGCTGGAACCGGTGTTCCAGAGGACAGTGGTGACGGATGCTTCTCTAACTGGATGGGGAGCTCTTGTGGATTCCCTACAGGTTCAGGGTCGTTGGTCATTGGAGGAGTCCGGCCTTCATATCAATGTGCTGGAGTTAAGGGTGGTGCGTTGGGCCCTGAAATCCTTTCTTCCACGGATAAAGCGATCAGTTGTACGGATTATGACAGACAACACAACAACAATGTTTTATCTAAGAAAGCGGGGAGGAAATCGCTCCAGGACTGTCGACCGAAGCCCAGGAGATCTGGCATTGGGCCCTTCAGCAGAACATAGATCTATTGGCGTTCCACTTGCCAGGAGTTAGAAATGTGCAAGCAGACTCTCAGCAGGGAGATGAATCGACTACACGAATGGGAACTGAACGACCAACAACTACACCGTGTCTTCGAGAAATGGGGTTGTCCGGCCCGCGATCTCTTTGTGACGGAAGACAACAGGAAATGCCCACAATACGCGAGCAGGTGGCCACAGCAAGGCTCACTAGGGGGAAGCGTTCTCTTTCCCGTGTATTGACAAGTTTCTGTATGCCTTTCCCCCGTTTCCGCTCATACGTCGGACGCTGCAATGGATCCACAGATATCCATGTCGGGTGATCCTGGTGGCCCCGTACTGGGCCAGACAAGTGTGGTTCTTTGATCTACTCCATCTTTCAGCGGCAGAACCAATGAGGTTCCAGAAAATCCCGAACCTTCTGTCTCAAGAGAAAGGGGTTGTTTGGCATCACGACCCGGACAGCCTCAGTCTGACAGCCTGGCTCCTAATTTCTCCGAGTTTGGTACGTTAGAGATTCCAGCGGACTGTCGTCGCATTTTGCAGGCGGCGAGGGCGCCGTCCACAAACCCTTCATATTTATACAAATGGAAGAGATTCTGCATATGGTGCGCAGATCAACCAGGTTTGGTCCCGCTTAATATCACACCGGAACAGCTTCTACCATACTTGCTACTCCTAGCTCAAAAAGGCTTGTCTGTTTCATCCATAAAAGTGTATCTGGCTGCCATTTCGAGATTTACTCGGAAGAGACATTGAACTCCGTTATTTAGTGACCGGCTGATTAAACATTTCCTTAAAGGATTGTTCCGAACCTTTCCTCCCATGAAAAAGTTTCCTCCAATCTGGAGTCTTAACCTGGTTCTAGCAGCGCTGATGAAGGCCCCTTTTGAGCATATGTCGTCGTCGTCATTGAAATTTTTGTCGTGGAAATTGGCTTTCCTGGTGGCTATTACTTCGGCTCGACGACTGTCAGAAATACAAGCTTTAGTGATCGATCCACCGTACTTGAGGTTTTTCAATAATAAAGGCGTGTTGGCTACTAATCCTCATTTCATTCCTAAAGTGCCTACCATGTTCCATAAGACTCTTCTATAGTGCCGCTGACGTTTTTTCCAACACCTTCGTTGGTTGCGGAGAAGACTCTCCATACATTGGACGTGAAAAGAGCTTTAAAATTTGACCTCCATCGCACTCGAAGCTTCAGAGACACGAGACAACTATTTGTGGCTCATGGCCCTTCGGCTAAAGGTATACCGATCTCAGAACAGGGACTAGCTCGATGGGTGTCGTCTGCTATTTCCTTTTGTCACTCAAAAGCCGGAAAACTGCTGGAGAAGCGTCCAAGGGCCCATTCGACGAGATCCACTTCTTCGTCGACGGCGTTGTGGTCCGGAATTCTGCTGGGAGATATCGGTCAGGCGGCTTCCTGGTCGGTACCACACACGTTTACCCGGCATTATTGCCTCGGAGAGCAACATGCTGAGGATACACAGATGGGTCGTGCAGTCCTAAGGCACCTGTTTCAATAAGGTAAGCCCCAATTAAGGGGTCATATCCTTAGGCTAATGTACTTTAAAGTGTGGTGTTTTCACTGTTAACATACTATGTGATGTTTTGCCATGATAAATATGCATTATGGTTATTGTGATATTGGTTTGCATACACACCTCCAACGTTGGGGGATACTGCTATACAATCTATTCTAAGCATGTGAATCCCTTCTCCAACATTGGATCTTTCATGGAATAGTTTCTTAGCTGTAACTCCATTTCTCCAGAATTGGTATCTTTCATGGATTCACATGCGCCCGCCAGCCTCCCCTACGCATGCAAACCAGAGATCCCCCCCCTACTATTTTAGGGGGCCGAAATCTGAGGGAGCCGCGGGGGCCGGGCTATTTATACCTCTGTCCTAGTGGCGCTGCCGTACGCAGCCCAAAACGACGTAGATGGGACACAAAAGTGTCGGAAGTTTTCCTGTGGAAAATATCTATATAACCTACCGAGGATTCCCAGCCTGACGGGGAATATTCTAAGCATGTGAATCCATGATAGATACCAATGCTGGAGAAATGGAGTTACAGGTAAGAAACTATTCCCTTCCAATGGGTCGAAGCGTTTTCGCAGACAGTCTAGGACGGCCAGATGCAGAGGGGTCCCACGGTACGACAGCGGGCTCAGGATGCCAAACCTTCCAGCGGGTCACCAGCACTTCCTCGGCTTCGTAGTTGCAGGATACTTGGATCCTATCCTTTGTTCAGTGAGAACTCAGGGGATCGACATGGTATGGGTATTCTTGGCCTCCACTTATCCGGAGTTCCCTTCGCGCCAAAACAAAGAGGACCCAATGGGATATCTGCTCACAAACACTCACTCCATACGTGGACCAGTCACGGACCACAGTGGTCCCAGGCATTCAGGGCACTCCAGACTCTCTGGCATCCAGGATGTGTTTTGGACTCAGACGTTCCAGCCCACATCCTGGAGGCACACACACCGGGCATGCAGTCTTAGGCAGAATCCTGTGCAGTGCTCTTAGGGACCACCTCACACACAATTAAGACTACAAGTGGCAAGAGAAGTTCACCTTTGCTACAAGCCTGTACTACACTGTTAAAGTGGTAGCAGTAGCAGAGCAGCCAGACTTCCCAAGAGCAAATGAGCAGTAGTAGAGATTACACAAAGGACCACAATTACGGTGACTCAAGCAAACACAGACTCAAGGTTTTTGGTTGAAAAGTAAAAGTACATTTATTTCTAAACCATCTGTTGGTAAAAAAACTTCACTTCTATTAAATCAAAACCACACGAAGAAAATACACTACACACAACCAATTCACTTGGCACTGAACAACTCAAGGTAAGTACCCTATGTTTTAAAGGACCGGTGTTGTGAAACTAAAGACGTTACCGGGAATACATATGCGATCACTTTTTGACCGTAATGACAGTTGGGTCTTACGAAAGATACGCGTATCAGCGGCGAGAAATGTTACCCGGGCAAAAACACACTTAGCACCTGAGTTAACCAAAGAGAGTTGGGGGCAAAAATCATAGGCAATACTTTTGTCAAGGCAGACAGAATCAAAGAACACTTGCTGACAGGAAGACAAAAGTCAATAGGCCGGAGCCAGTATCAAGTGGAACAGGGTTACTGTTGTCGAGGATCAGAGTCAGTTCAAGATTCAACGTTGCCAGGAGTACTTGGATATTGTCAACAGAGGAAGTAAAAGTTATAAGGAGGAGGGAAGACCAGGGCAAGCCTTGGATGAGGAGAAAAGGGGATTCGCCCTAGTTCCTCGAAACTGGACACAGTACCTTATTCAATGAAGAAGCTGGTTCCTCGGCAGTTGTACCTGGTAGTTTCCTGCAGACCCGCAGTTCCTGGAGCTTCGGTCATGGAGACCAGGACGACGTCTGGAGGGGTCTACACTACTCAGGGATGAGGCCAGCAGCAGCGACGGCGAATAAAAGGCGCGCTCCTTTAAAACAGGACAGGCTCTTCAGATGGCTATCCGGACCACTACAGCTGTGTGCAGCGATTTCCACCAAGAAGAGGATCCTCTGGCTGTGGAAGATGAGCTGATTGACCCCACCAAGCTCAAGGTAAGAAGACTCCGGACTGGATCGTCTCTGGTCGTTGAAGGGTAGATGGCTCAGGACTGAAGCAGGGCTTCACCGGGACGGGGTAGTTGCAGCAGCCGTCTTCTTCTCCGCTTCTCTTCGGTTCCTTGTAGTTCCAGTGGCGACCCTGACTTCCAGCCCAAGAGTCCTGCCTTTTATGCGAAAATCCCCCATTCACACAGCCTGGCTGTCAATCACGCAGCAGGGGGATTGTCCGGCCCGGACAACCACCTCAGCCAATCATGGCAAAGTGTGACTTGGGTTTCCTAGGATACCCTGTGCAGGGGATAACTACACCCCTCCCTCACATTCAGCCCACCTAGACACCCAGGCGCCAAGAGGAGGGCTTCTGGTCAGAAGCCCGCCAAAAGACGGTCAACAAAGAAGGCAAACCTGGTTTGCCATGCAAAGTAAAACACAAGGATTTTAACAAAAAGAAATGGCGAATAAACCCGACCGGAGCCAAGCTAAAAAGTATTTGGCCAAGTGGGTTTATGTTCGAGGCTGATATAATAGCCTAAAACAATACCATGTTTATATAGTATAATCGCGGTAGAAAAGTTAGGGTAGATACCACTGCCACCAGCCAAGTCTAAATGTTAAAAGAGCAAAACAAACCTCAGAGAGGCACAGACAAAAAGGGATAGGCATTAACCCCTTCAGGATCATGGGCTGTCATTTTCAGTACAAGGTGCTACCCTTTGGCCTCAACTCAGCCCCCAGGGTAGTTACCCGACTCATGAATGCAGTGGCAGCCCTTCTCAAGGCCACCATGTCAGCCCGTACCTGGACGACGTGCTTGTCAGGCGAGATCCTTGGAGGGGGTTGCACACACTTCCTCCGCGCTTATGAACACTCCACGACCTGTGGTTTATTTATATGCTTATAGAGCGCTGAAAACCCGCAGGCATCAGGGTGCATTAACGTAAAACATACAACAAACACGTGTTTACAGTAGGTACAAGCATATATTTTACTAGGCTCGGGTGGACTCATTTAAGCAAATGAGTTTTCAAGTGTTTCCTATACATCAAGTATTTGTTTTCCAGCCGAAGGGTGAGAGGCAGCTTATTCCAATGTTGTGCTGCCTGCACTTTAAAGGCTTTACCCAAACCGGTTGCTCTACTGTAACGGGGCACATTTAACCTGCCTTGTTTTTCTCATCTAAAAGACCGCGTCGGGTGTATCTCGAGAACTGTGTTTCTTAAGGTGGGGGCAGAGCCATACAAACACCTATGGACTATAGTCAGGGATTGGAATAGGATATGTCTTCTTTCCTCAGCCAGTGCAGTGTTTTCCTTCCTTCTGTTACAGGCTCTCTGTTCTTAATACTGTAGCTGCCAGTTGTGAATGAAGAGTAGTCAGGTCCTAGTCTTTTTTAGGTTAGTGGGAATGCCCAGGATGATGAGTTCTGTTTTATCATTCAGGTATAGACCGTGTGGCCATCAATGTCTGGATGATGTACACACTGTTCACTAAGGCCAAATCCTTGTCATAATCTCCTAAAAGTGGGAAGAGGATCTGGGTATCATCTGCATAGTTAGTGTAGGTGATACCGAGATGATCCAGATCATCGAAAACGGGCTTGGTGAAAATGTTGTACAGTGTGGGCGAGATACAGGACCCTTGAGGCACACCGCAGGTGATGGGTATGGGGTCAGCCGCTGCTAAAGGTGAGAAGACCCTCATTGTTCTGCCGCTTAGGAAGGATCTGATCCATGTAATAGCGTCCTTGGAAAAGTGTGCTGCTGTGTCAGGATGGTTGCATAGGATTGCATGGTCAACCAAGTCGAACGCAGCCGAGAGGTCTAGAAGGAGGAGCAGAGCTGATTTACATTTGTCCCTAAGCTCATCGACTTGAGTCTTGAGATTGACGAGGGCCGTCTCCGTTCCATGTTGAAGACAGAAGCCGGATTGTCTGGCTCCTAATAAGTGGTGTCATTCCAGATATTTTTGTATTTGGATATAGGCCACTTTGTCCAGTATTTTTAGGAGTAAAGGCACTGTAGTGATTGGCCTATAAGTGGGTGTTGATGGATCTAGGGTCTTTTGTTTTAGGAGCGGGGGTACCCAAGATAGTTTAAGGTTGGTAGGGATGATACTAGTGGAGAAGGATGCATTGATAAGCTTAGTTATGAAGGGTGACAGACCTCGGGCCGCATCTTTGATAAGCTGCACAGGGCAGAGATCATCCAGATGTTTGCGGGGTCGGGGGGGTTGTTGAGGGACAGAATAATTCTTTCCACCTCAAGAATGGATACTTGGATACTTTGGAGAAGTTAAATCGGGTAAGTTGGGCGTCGTTGGTATTCCCGATTTATTTTAGGTGGGGGTAGGTCGTTTAAAGAAGCTTTTTTTTATTGGATATTTTGTTTTGTAAGGTGGATATTTTATTAGCTAGAGCTTGTTGGATGTCTGAGCACCATTTTTTATCTTTGGTACAGGTGTCTGGTATTGCTATGGGAGTCTCTATTTCTTTAAGAATGGTAAATCTTTCATATTGGACTTGGCTTGGGATATGCGAGTGTCGAAAGATATTTGTTTAGCTAGGCATAGTTCTTTTTTGTAGAGGGATGACAGTTTGGTAAGCTTGAGTTTGTTCGCTTCCGACGGTGGTAGTTTCCACGCAGCCTTGCAGTTTCTTTTTTGTTGCCTTAGGTTTTTTAGAAACAGTGTAAACCGTTTATTCAAATGGATTTTCGGCTTGTTTGGTCTAAGTTTGAGGGGAGAGATCTGGTCCAGGGAGGAGGCCATCATTTTATTATACTCCTTGACCAGGCTCTAAGGGTCCATACTGTCGGGCAGCAAGTTAAGGATGGGCAGTACGGCAGGATAAGTCAATCCACTGTGATACTCCTTTTGTTTCTAGTTAGTGTGGGTGGAGCCCTGGGGGCTGGTGGAGGTGGGGGTCTGTTGATAGAGTGCATGAATGAGAGCAAGTAGTGGTCAGTCCAGGATAACGGTGAGATGGAGAGGATGTTGGCATGGGTTTTGTAATCTGCCACCCAATCGAGTATTCTGCCTTTGTTATGGGTGGATGTTTTGCTTCTTTGGGTGAATCCAAGTTCTGATAGAATATTTGCTGTTGCTAAGGTAGGCTGGTCTGAAGGGTCATTAAAGCCTAGATTAAAGTCTCCAAGTAGAAGTCCTGGCGTTGAACTTTTAAGATTACAAGATAGAATGGTGGTGTAGTGTGGGGTGCACAAACCTTTCTCGCCAATGGCTTCCTCGGACATCAGGCTAGTCACCATTAAGACTGCTTTGCTGGTGGGACTTACCTCTGCTCGCAGAGTCAGCGAGATCCTGGCTCTGCTGGTGGCCTCAGAACCTTACACCACTTTCACAGGGATAAGGTGGTCCTGCAGATTCACGCGGCGTTCCTACCTAAGGTACCATCCGCCTTTCAAATAATAGTCTTACCTACGTTCTTCGCTGACCCCAAGGACCAGGCTCAGAATCTTGCACTGTCTGGATGTCAGACGCGCCCTAAAATTCTATCTGGACAGGACCAAGGACTTCCGCAAGTCGGACGCACTTTTCATCACCTTTGTAGGCACCAGACCCGTTTATCAGGCATCCAAGGCTTCTATTGCATGGTGGATGGTGGTGGCCATCAAAGAGGCCTATGAAGGGCGGAACAAGCCACTGCCAGCTAACATGAACACACAGGCTGTCAAAGCCAAGGCCACGGCCCTCGCCTTCCAGTGGCAGGTTCTGTGGCATGTCATAAGCAGGGCGGCTACCTGTGCCACCCCTTTGGCTTTCTGTAAGCATTGTTGTTTGGACGCCGGCTCTAAATCAGATGCAGTTTCTGACAGGCGGTTCTAAGGAACTTTATTTCCTTAACCTTTTAACTGCCATGGGTTCACCACAACCCCCACCCCCAGTGCCAAGGCCTTTTTTGGTGATTTTAGTATTTCGTCATTCAATGCCTTCTAATGTTTTCTGTTTCATTAACCCCTTAATAGTCCATGGCACTTAAGGTGTTGAGGACGGTCCCCTCTCCACCCTGGGGCTACATTCAGTTGTAATCGCCCATGTAGTATGGAGGAAATGGGACGGGACATTAAAATAATTATGAGTTACTCACCGTAGTGGGTCCTTTGTCCCCTTCCTCCATATGTCCCACCATCACCCCCCCCCCCCCCCCCCCAACTGGTGTCATTAGGCAATGTTAAATATTGTTGACGCCTCAAAGGGGACTGAGGAGTGGTGCCGGTGGGTGGAGTCAGGGTAGCGCATGCTCCCAGGGCCACACCCCTGCGCACATCTAAATTTAAAGGGGAAGGAGGTTTTTTTCTGGTGAAAAAGGTTCAGTCTCCAGTCCCTTGGAAGGGACGCCCATACAGTATGGTCACTACGGTGAGTAACTCATAATTTTTCTCAGCAGAGGGGTGACCTCAGCATGGTAGCAGCACCTCCTGGGTATCATTGCGGCATGTCTTCTGGCAGTGCCTCACACAAGGCTCAAAATGAGGTGAGTACAGATGCACTTCGCAGCCTCATGGAATCGGGAGCGGTGTTCCCAGGCGGAACTCATTAGCATTCCTCTTTCTCCAGCAGGACCTAGTCTGGTGGAGCACAGACTCCAACCTGAGGCTAGACAGGACCGTCGGACAACCAGCACCGCAGGTTACCTTCAACACAGACTAGTCTTTGGAGGGCTGCAGAGCTTCCCTGGACAACCACAGCGTCCAGAGTTTTATCCTTTCATGAATAGGCGCCGCATATCAATTGGATAGAGTTGAAGGCCATCTGGTTGGCTTTCAAGGCCTTCCTACCGCTCATCAGTGGCAAGATGATCCTCATCCAAACAGACAACTACACCAGCATGTATTACATCAACAAGCTGGATGGCACCAGGTCCCCTCCTCTGTGCACCCTGGCAGTCAGCATCTGGGAATGGGCTCTGGCAAACAACATTCACTTGACAGCGATCCACCTCCCGGGGAGTCGAACCTGGAGGCGGACAGTCTCAGCAGGATGGGTAAGGACAATTAGGAATGACAATTGAATGATCAGGTCCTTCAGGGGATCTTCAGCAAATGGGTCATCTTCAGGTGGCCATCTTCACCCCCTGGTACAACAGGAAGTGCCTTTAGTTTGCATCCTGGCAAGGACAAGGTCTAGGCTCTCTGGGCGGTGTGTTACAGATACAGTGAACAGCATGAACGCCAATGCCTTCCCTCCCACTCTTGGTACACTGGGTGAGCTGCAAGATGAGGCAGTTCCGGCACCTCGGTATCATTCAGATAGTTACATGGTGGCCGGCGAGGCCATGGTTTTCGGAGCTACTCAGCCTGTCGGACCAACCTGTAATGCACCTTCCATTGGGCCCAGCCCTCGCAGCGTGGCTCCTGAACAGGTCACATTGAAGCATCTGCGCCTCTCGCAGGCTAACCTTGACATCATTCAGGGTGCTAGGAGCGATGCTACTAGAAGCCAGTACAAAAGCAAGTGGACTAGGCTGAGTCTACAGAGGTCGGTCCGCTTACTTGCACATTGGACAATGTGCTATCTCTTTCGGCACACCTGGGGGTGCAGATAGGCACATGCCTCACCTATCTGGTGGGCATCGATGCCTACTGGAACTCTGAAGGCATTTTCTCATCAGCCAATCTAGTGGTTAAAAGACATCTGACAGGCCTCATCAGGCTCTACCCTCCCATCAAGAAGCCACACCCTGTGTGGGTCTTAACATAGTGTTGGGCGCCTTGGCCTGTTAACCCTTTAGCCCATGGCGTCCGCAGGCATCAGGCTAGTCACCATTAAGACAGCCCTATTGGTGAGTCTCGCGTTTGCACATCGTGTCGGCGAAATCCAAGCTCTGGTGGCATCTGAGCCATACACTACCTTTCATAGGGACATGGTGGTCCTCAGAATGCATCCTGCGTTCTTGCCTAAAGTAGTCTGTGTTCTGTCTAAATGAGGAGATAGTACTCCCGACTTTCTTCGCAGACCGCATAAATGATGCTCAGAGGGTTCTGCACTGTCTAGATGTTAGGCGAGCGCTACAGTTCTGTCTGGTCAGTACCAAGAGCTTCCGTAAGTATGAAGCTCTTTTTATCTCCTTCGGTGCGTTAAGGCCAGGATATCAGGCTTCCAAGCCCTCCATAGTAAGGTGGATGGTTTCCGCCATCAAGGAGGCCTATGACTGGCAGCACAAACCACTTCCGGCAAACATTCATGCCCACGCAGTCAGAGCCAAGGCTACAGCGGTCGCGTTCCAGAGACACATCCCCTGGAAGGTCATCAGCAGGGGGGCCACTCCCTCAGCTTTTTGCAAGCACTACTGTTTGGATGCTGGCTCCAGGTCAGACGCGGCATTCGGTCAGACAGTATTAACTGGTTTTCTTAAGGAGGGTCACCTCTCCACCCATGGGCTACATTCAGTTGTAATCGCCCATGCAGTATGGAGGAAAGGGGACGGGACGTAGGAGTAATTTTATATGTTACTCACCATAGTGGCTAAGTTACTCCTAGTCCATAGTCTCCTTTCCTCCATACGTCCCACCATCCTCCCCCTAATAAAACTGGTGTCAGTAGGCAATGGTAATATTGTCGACGTGTCAGTGGGGACTGAGATGTGGGCCCGGTGGGTGGAGTCAGGGGTGAGCATGCTCCCAGGGCCGTGCCCCTGCCTGCCTCTAAATTTAAAGGGGAAGGTTTTTTCTGCTGAAAAAGATTGTCTCCCGTCCCTAGCAAGGGACGCCCGTACAGTATGGAGGAAGGGGGACTATGGACTAGGAGTAAGTTAGTCACTACGGTAACTTATAATTTTTTAAAACTCAGTTGTAGGTCTGTCTTTGTTAAAATGGGGCTATGGTTGCTCCCTTTGGTCCAACACCTAAAGACTGTTTTAAAATGTGATGTTTTCTACTTAATTTCCCCCAGATTCTTCATGTTTGATAGTCTCTTCACAGTGCCAGCTGTCTTCGGAAATGTTTTTCCACCACGGGGCTGCAGCGTGGCTCCACATCTGCTCAGCCCAGTGCTCTTGCAGACCCTTGTGTTGACATGACATCAAGGCCAATATATATAGTTTCTAATGTATTCTTTCCTCCCACAGTTTCCTCATTTGATATCCCTATCCCAGCACAGCTGTTCCCTGGAATACTTTCCCTCACCAGAGGGTACAACTCTGCGTTGGTTCCGTCTGATGCCACTACGTGGCCTGCACCAGATATGACATCTGGGCTAGAGTATGTAGCTGGGCTGCACCCAGTAACCTAAGGTTTTTTTTCCCCTACTCACTTGGCTTACCAGAAAACGCTTGCAAGCTACCAACTTTTTCAAAATGAGCCATGCCTACTGCGTCCAAGGCCTCTGGCTTCACGCCATGTGCGGACTACAGATGTTGGTCTTGGACCCGCACTTGATTTGCTTATTTTGCTTGGGTGATGAGTATGACACCCAGGATTGCGGGTCGTGCTGGTACATGCACCCACAGACCGTCTGGAAGAGGGCGTCGCAGATCTTCACTTTCATCCACAAAGCGAAAGGTGAGGCTCGCTAAAGGTTGCACTGCGCGGAATGACGCTCTGAGGCAGTATGGGCTCTTCACGAAGATGAGGAGAAGCAGCAGCATCAGAAGATGTTCCTCTCCCCGAGTCCTCGCAGCGCCATTCGTCTTTTGACAAACCACTGTACTCCCACGCCTTTCCTCCATACTTTTGGGACATTCCATCCTGTGGGATGGGACCAGAGCACTTTTTGTAAAAAAGCATCAAATTGAAAAATGTGTCCTTCTCTTTTTATGCGGGGTACTGCACGCGGCCGTAACCCCGCCCTCCTTAGCTCCGCCGTGCGCATCGCCCTTCAGTCCTTTTCACTGCGCAGACACTGAAATGGTTTCGATTCCACCCTGCATGATGACAGATCTCCTATGGTGGTCTTCTTCCAGCAATCTGTCCATGGGTGCGCCTTTTCAGGAGCCCTCCCCTCAAGGGAGGAGTCTGTCGTAATGGTCACCTATCGGGTGGGGTGTGACGATCGATCATCTTCAGGTTTTCGACCTATGGTCGCCGCAGGACAGATAATTTCACATAAATTATCTGGAGCGCCTAGCGATTTTTCCTGGCGCTCAAAGCTTTTAACCCAGGGATTGAACAAAGTGGTCTGCATCCACACGGACAATGCAGTATCCAGGTTTTACGTCAACAAGCAAGGGGTACCAGGTCACCTCCCCTTGTAGATCTAGCCATTCATATTTGGGAATGGGCCATTAAGCAGTGTTTGGCTGTTGGTGGTACACATTCCGGGCCAGCTGAATTTAACGGCAGATACTCTGTTGGCGAGCGGTGGTCAACTACGAGTGGGAGCTGAACACAGAGATCCTCTGACCTTTTTCGCCATTGGGGCACTCCAGTAGTGGACCTCTTTGCGACCTCATCGAACAGGAAACTTCCTCTTTATGCTTCCAGGAATGGGCTCGGAGCCTCTTCACTGGGGAATACTCTCGAGATTCCGTGGCACTATAGGAGGGCCTACGCCTTTCCGCCTCTTCCTCTGATTCACCGGGTGCTATGTAAGCTCAAGTACACGTCGAATTGCACTCTCCTGTATATAGGCCCGTGGTGGCCAGCCAGATTCTGGTTTTCAGAGCTTCAGCATCTGTCAGTCTGCTCACCGATCAGGCTTCTTCCGATTCCCAACCTGCTTCACCAGCGCGATCAGCAGATGTGGCACCCCTCCCCACAATCGTTCAGCTTGGCGGCCTGGTGCCCGAGTTCAAATCTTTAGAAGGATTCAATTTGTCAGTGGATGATCTGCGTATCATCCAGGCAATCAAGAAAACCTTCGACCAGGTCTCAGTATAGGAGCAAATGGCTCAGTTTGTGTCACTGGTGTTTAGCAAAAAAGCTGGACCCCAGAGAAGCTGCCATCGACACGGTGCTGTCCTTCATTTCTCATCTGGCAGCTTCGGGCATGCATGTCTTGTCTTGCAGGACTTATTTGTCGGCTATTGCTGCTTACCTGTCTTCGGACTTTTGCTCTTTCGAAGGGATTGTGTCCTCCGACGTATTCCTTATCCTTATAGATTACATCCCAGCTTGCTGGCCTCGGAAATTTTTTCAGTAGAGGGCGCTGCGCGTCGACGTCCCTCGAGCTGGTGTCCTACGACAGCCTCTGTCTCGGCGCCGACGTCGTCATGCGTATAGACTCGCACAGCGACCGTTGCTCAATTCCGTTTTTCTGCGCTTCGTGCGCCTCGGAATTGTGATGCTCAGTTCTTTCTTCAAGAAGATTCAATGTATTCTTCGAAGATAATCGTCTCAATTCGATGGCTTCCTCATCCGAACCATCGACCCCACGGTCCGGCTTCAAAAAGTGTTGTGATTGTGGGAAGAAAATGTCTTTGACGGATGTTTGTGGTGCCTGGGATCAGAGCATCACTGTTCGGAATGCGAGGACTGTATGTCCATGACGGCGAAAGCCTTGAAGGAGCGTAAGGGGAAGCTAGAAAGAGGTAAGACTCATAAAACTTCTACTCGCTCGAAAGTTTCTTCGGCAGAGTCGAGAAATTCGTCTCCTCGCCGTCACAGGAAACATTCCCGTTCAAGGTCTCGAAGCGGTTCCCATCAGTCTTCGAGATCGAAACACTCTAAGAAGAGGCGTGGTAGATCTCCCTTTTCTTCGTCGTCTTCTGTCTCCCCGGAAAGGGTCACCTGCCCCACGAAACACAGCTCTCCAGCTAAGTGGGAGGAATTCAATAAGAAAATGCTTAGCGTCTTTGAGAAAGCGGCCTCGACCCCCCTCGGAGACGGCTAAAGGTGATACCCTGGGTGAAAGACCTGAAAAATCAAAACGTAGCGAGTCGTTGCACCCGGCGAAAAACTACGAGAGTGTCATGAACCCTCGAGTAAAGGTAGTAAGACCGCGTCATCGACGCCGTCGTCGAAGGGTCCGTCGACGCATAAATCGGTTGCATCAACACATTCTTCGACGCCACTGTCGACTCTGATAAGACAGACCTACAACTGTCACTACATCTCAGACAGTAGAGGTGTCGAGGACTTCGACCATGACCTCGAGGATGCCGTCGACAACTTTGAAATCAGAGTAGGATTCCGATCCTCTCGAGTACTTTGAGGTCTCTTCAAACTTTTTCGACGCCCTTTTTGGCTTTGTCTAAGCCTTTGACTTCCACAACTTAGATGTTTTCTCAACCGGTGACAACCAATTTGCCCCTTCTGCTGTAGAAATGGGTTTTAAACCATGTCCTAGGTCTGATTACTTTAGAGCTTTGTCCTCTACATATGAGGAAGGGGAGGATTCCGACCATGAGACCTTTTGGTTTACAAAGGACCACAACACCCATAACAGAGGAATTTATCTCTGAAGAGAACAGGTTAAAAGGTCTTCAAGACTCTTTACATGAGGCAAGTGGTTTAGATACTTCTCCAGAAGTAGAGTTTGCTAAACCAGACCCGGGGGAGCATGCTGAGACCCCTTATAAGAGTTCTGATGGCTAGAATAATAGAATTCATGGGGTGGTCTACACCTACACCTTCTTTTCAGCAGGATGACCTTACTGACATTTTAGTTAAAGGTCCACAGGAAGATCCTGTTCCTTTTCATACTGCTCTGCAAAGAAAGATCTCTGCTGATTGGGAAACTCCTGAAGTTATCCCTGCAGTTAACAAGAAACTATCTGCCAAATACAGGGTATCTGCTACAGATCCTGAATATTTGAGCAAACCTCCAACTCCAGAGTTTGGTTGTACAAGCAGCAACTTCATCAAATAGTAGATCTGCATACCCTACTATTCCACAGGACAGGGATGATAAAAGGTTTGATGCTATGTCAAAAAAAAGTATTTTCGGCATGTAGCATGGCGCTTAAATCTATTAATGCCACTTGCACGCTTGCAAGATTCAGCCATACACTTTGGGAGTGTGCTTCATCTGCGGCTGGCTGTCTCCCAGAAGGAGAGGAAAGGGAAGCATTCTTAAACATCATCAAAGATGGGGAAGATGCAATGTGCGAGTCCCTTCAAACAGGCATTGATTCTGCTGACAGTATCAGCAGGGCCATGGCGGCAAGTACCACAATCTGCAGATTTGCGTGGTTGCGGAAGTCTGGTTTTGCTCCAGATGTACAAGCCAGACTTTTGAACATGCCCTTTGACAGCACTTTTTATTTGGTAAGCAGGCTGATGACAGCCTGGAGAAGTTACAAACATCCAAGGCAGCAGCGATTTCTCTTGGGGCTGCAATCCGACAGACTCTGAATCGCCCCTCGGGAACCTCCTGGAGGGGTAGGTCCTTTCGCTTTTACTCTGCATTCGGAAAAGGCAGAGAACAGCCAGCTCAAAGGGGCCAGAAACGATTCACCCGCGGCGGATGGGTTAAAGGTACAAAAACCGCAGCAGCAGGTGCCACTTTACCCTCGGCACCTGTGTCAGCCGCTTCTAAACCCCTCACAAGACACCAGTAGGGGGCAGGTTAACTCAACATCTGGCTTGGGGATTGGAGACAGTTGCCCGAGGTTACTGCCTGCCTTTTCTACACACCCCTCAGTCATCCACCGGGGAACAACTCTTTGAAGTTTCCAGATCCGCTCCTTATGCAGGAGATTGTAGACCTGCTAGAGAAAGGTGCCATAGAACCGGTACTTGCAGCGAAGAGGAACAAGGGTTGGTATTCCCCCTACTTCCTAGTACTGAAGAAGGACGGAGGACTGAGACCCATCTTGGACTTGCAAGAATTGAACAAATTCCTCAGGAAGGACAAGTTCAAGATGGTAACTCTTTCTCAGATCCTTCAGGACTGGTTGGTATCTGTAGACCTTCAGGATGCTTATTTCCATGTGCCAATCCATCTCAAACAGGAAATACCTGAGGTTTGCAATTGGCAACTCTCACTATCAATTTCGAGTTCTGCCATTTGGGCTGACCTCCGCCCCGAGGGTCTTCAAGTTAATATCGGTAGTGGCGGCGAGTCTAAGGAGGGAAGGGATCCATGTCTATCCCTACCTAGATTGGTTGATCAGAGCAGTATCATCGGAACAAGCTCAGATCCAACTAGATTATGTCTGCCACTTTCTTCACAAACTGGGCTTCTCACTCAACTTAAAGAAGTCGCAGATGATACCATCACAGAGACTCCAGTTTATTGGAGCAGTCCTGGACACTTCCCTGGGGAGAGCCTCGCCACCAGATCTGAGGGCCCAAGATATTCTGCAGATGGTCACCAAATTTCAGAATGCCCAACTTGTTCCAGCCTTCGACTTTTTGAGGTTGCTAGGCCTCATGGCATCCTGCATCTTCCTGGTGCCAGAGGCTCGCCTGAGAATGAGATCTCTCCAGTGGGCATTGAGAAGTCAATGGTCGCAATTCTCAGGAAGAATGACAGATCTCCTTCAAGTCCCGGACAGAGTGGCTCGAGACCTTCAGTGGTGGGCCTGTCGGGAGAACATTTTGAAAGGAGAACAGTTTTGGCAACCATAGCCGGAGATGACAGTAGTCACGGATGCGTCGCTCACGGGGTGGGGAGCCCATGCCAACGACTTGACCATCAGCGGTCGTTGGTCTCCATCGGAGTCCAGACTACATATCAACGTGTTGGAGCTGAGAGCAATCAGACTAGTGCTGAAGGCTTTTCTGCCATCTGTAGAGGGGGAAAATGTCCAAATAATGACAGACAACACAGTGGCCATGCACAACCTCAACAAAAGAGGAGGCGTAGGATCACTGCCACTGTGCAGAGAGGCGATGTAGCTCTGGTTTTGGGCAATTCAAGAAGGACTCTCTCGATCAGCAGTTCACCTAGCCGGAGAGAAGAACTTGACCCCAGACGCTCTGAACAGGCAGAGCAGTCTCCCACGAGTGGGAGCTAGCTCAGGAAGTACTTCAAGAGATCTTCGTTCTTTGGGGAACCCCTCAAGTGGATCTGTTCGCCACCAGTATCAACAGGAAGTGCGATCAGTTTTGTTCAAGGGAATTTCCCCCAAGAGGCGCTCTAGGGGATGCGTTCGTAGTAGACTGAGAGTTTCCACTTATATACGCGTTTCCTCCAGTCCCTGTCATTCCTCAGATGATCAGGAGGTTGAGAAGATTCCGTAAGACTATGATCCTAATTGCCCTGGGTTGGGCCAGGAGAACGTGGTACCCGGACCTTCTGGACATGTCCATCTGCCCTCCGATTCGTCTTCCGCAAAGAGAGGATCTTCTCTCGCAGAAGGGAGGTCAGGTTCTCCATTCAGACATCAGAACCCTCAACCTTCACGCTTGGTTTCTGAAAGGTTGAGATATAAGGATTGGGACCTCCTGGATGACGTCATGGATGTGTTGCTTTCAGCTAGAAGGCCAGCAACAAAGACTTTATACCGCTGCCGTTGGAACAGATTTTGCAGCATGTGCAAAGAAAAGAATATCAAAACCTTTTCATGCAGTACACCAATGGTGTTCTCTTTCTTGCTCTATTTGGTGAATTCAGGTCTTCAAGTTGGTACGATCAAGGGCTACCTCGCAGCGCTGTCAATCTTTAAGAGCACTGCGGAGGAGCCATCATATTTAAAATTACCCCTAGTAATCCAATTTCTGAAAGGGTTAACTAATGTCTATCCCCCAAAGCCGTTCCAAGTTCCCTTGTGGGACTTAAATCTAGCCTTATATTTTCTGATGGGTACTCCTTTTGAATCACTCCATTCTTGTTCATTAAGATTTCTCACCCTTCAAACAGTCTTCCTAGTGGCTCTAACATCTGCCAGAAGAGTGAGCGAATTACAAGCTCTACCTTGCAAACCTCCTCATACAATTTTTCACAAAGACAAAGTTGTCTTACAAGTGAAGACTAATTTCCTCCCAAAGGTGGTCTCTGAATTCCACTCGGAAAATAACCTTACCTTCATTCTATCCTTCTCCCCATCCAGGGAAAGAGGAAAAGAGGCTACGTAGGCTAGATCCAAGGCGTACCTTGAGTTTTTATATCAGACTTGCTAGGATAAGGCAAGCAGACCAACTGTTTATAGGTTATGCAGGACACAAATTAGGATTGCCAATCACAAAACAGACCATTTCACGATGATTATTTTAGCCATTCTAGAATGCTACAAATTGGCAGGGAAAGAGCCCCCTCAACATCTTAGGGCTCATTCAACGAGGGGTATCGCAGCCTCTTCGGCTCTCCAAAGAGGGGTACCGATTCGGGACATATGTGCGGCTGCCACATGGTCGTCTGCACATACCTTTACAAAATTCTACCGTCTGGATTCCTCCTCTAGCCAGGAGACAAGATTTGGCAAAGCTGTGTTACATTCTGTTAATTCTTAAAGGGAAATATTCCAATTTTACTCCCACCTCCTCTTTCACACCACTGCTATGGGAGTCTATCAAGATACTGTCATACTCTTACGTCCTGTCCCCTTCCTCCACAAGTTACTTCTTACCTTGTAACGTCCTTCCGATGGGATGTTCCTCCTACATTCCTTATCGCCCCTCCCATCCATCCCCGCAGTAAAACTTCCCTTGTAGTTGCATCTTACGCTCCTTCAAGGTCAACAACCAATTCATGCACAGCTAATTTCAAGCTTCAAAACGGAACTGAGCAACGGTCGCTGCGCGAGTCTATTAATACGCATGATGATGTCGGCGCCGAGACGGAGGCTGTCGGGGGACCAAAGCTCGAGGGACGTCAACGCGCAGCGCCCTCTACTGAAAACATTTCCAAGGCCAGCAAGCTGGGATGTAATCTATCAAGATAAGGAATACGCCGGAGGAACAAACATCCCATCGAAAGAACGTTACAAGGTAAGAAGTAACTTGTTGTTCTTTGACAAACCATGTAATTAAAAGGCACTTTGCAGGTCTATTGCATCTGTACCCACGTGTGCGTAACCAGCATCCTATGTGGGATCTGAATGTGGTTCTTACTGCTTTATACCATAAACCCTTAGAGCCCATGGCTATGGTGAATTTGAAATTCCTTTCATGGAAAATGGCTTTTCTGATTGCAGTGACTTCGGCAAGGAGTGTAAGCGAGCTTCAGGCCTTGTCGGTAGAACATCCATTCCTCACCTTTCACAAGGATAAGGTTGTCCTTCGGACCAATCCTTCTTTCCTTCCAAAGGTGATATCCGATTTTTCATCTGACCCAGTCTATTTCCTTACCAGTTATCTTCCCTGAGCAGGCCTCAGATGCCGAGAGGGTTCTGCATAATTTGGATGTAAGGCGAGCTCTTAAATTTTATTTGGACAGAAAATCTCATCTTTGGAGCTCTTCCCAGCTCTTGGTGACCTTCAGTGACCCGAAAGAAAAGCCGGCCTCAAAAGCAACTATCTCCCGATGGATTGCTTCCTGTATCTCTGAGGCGTATACCATTCAGGGCCTTCATCCTCTGAAGGGAATTCATGCCCATCTTGTGCGGGGCAAGGCAGCTATCCTTGCCTTCCAAAATATGTTCCCTGGGAAACCATTGCCAAAGCAGCTATGTGGGCTTCCCCATCAGCTTTTGTGAAACATTAATGCTTGGACCTGAGCTCCAGGGCTGATGCTCAGTTCGAGCAAGCTGTTCTCAAAAACCTCTTTCAGTAAAGGAGTTCCATCCGTTATCATGTAAGGAGTGCTTGGTAATGTCCCAAAAGTTTGGAGGAAGGGTGACGGGACGTAGGAGTATAACAGTTACTCACCATAGTGACTACCTTAATCCTAATCCATAGTCCCCTTTCCTCGATGCGCCCACCCGTCGTCCCCTTTAATAAGTATCCTCTATTATTACTTAAATGGTCTCGGACCTGGCGATGCGCAGGGCGGAGCTAAGGGGGCGGGATTACGGCTGCGTTTGTTACTGCATGTAAGAAGAGAAGGACAACGCATTTTTCAATTTGATGCTTTTTTACAAAAAGTGCTAGGGTCTCATCCCACAGGACGGAATGTCCCAAAAGTATGGAGGAAAGGGGACTATGGACTAGGAGTAAGGTAGTCACTACGGTGAGTAACTGTTATACTCTTAAGTCCTGTCCCCTTTCCTCCATACTGTATGGGAGACGGAACCTTTTTCACCAGAAAAAACCTTCTTCCCCTTTAAATTTAGAGGTGCACGGGGGTGCGGCCCAGGGAGCATGATCTGACCTGACTGCACCCTCCGGCGCCACACCTCAGTCTCCTTTTCCGCGTCGATGGGAACAGGCTGAATTCACCAGCGCTCCTGGGTTTGGCTTTGGCCATGTAATTCCACGTGCGGATACTTCTTCTCTTTGTCTTCTTTTTTTGGCTTTTTATCATTCAAGTAATGGATCCTCAGGCGTCACGCTCCTCCCCAGCGCATGTCGACTTCCACAGGTGTCCAACCTGCAACAGGCTCTTTCCAACTTCAGACCCCCACGCCATCTGCCTACGTTGCCTTGGCCCAGACCACGGTTGGCAATCTTGTTGAGAGTGTGACTCGCTGTCCTCGAGAGCGCTGAAGAAAAGACTAGCCAGGTTTAGGGAGTTATTCTAGAAGTCGCCTCCAGAGGATCTCAAGACCTTCGTGAAGCATCGAACCAGGCCCAAGGTAGGGCCAATATTCTCCATTGCACCCCGCAAGGGAGACTCCTTCCCAGGGAGACTCCTTCCCAGGGAGACTCGGTCAGGTCCTTCTACCAACGCTTGCACCGATGCTACTGCAGCTACCGGCCTCCGGGCCGAGGGATCCTCGGATCCTCCCGGTGACAGTGTTGAGGGACCGGAAGGTTCTTTTACCAGGTCTCCGCCCTTGTACCGGCACCATGGCCGAGTGGCTATGACCTATTACTGGCAATACATCCGAGGGGGAGCCTAAACGCAGCTCTACCGACCCCCGGGTCGAGGGTGTCACACCTACCGGGCCTAGGCCCAAGGAGCAGGGTAGGCCTCGTGATCCACACACGAGTCCTGGAAGAGGCCGGGCCCAGCGGGCCAAGCAACACATCGCAGACACGTGGCAGGCAGCCCGACAAAATGGCCGCCGCACCAGAAACAGACACACGTCCGACGCCATTCCAGGAATTCAGCCAAGAACAAATGTCAAGGTGGGACTGGCTTCAACCAGGTATGTGGCCTTCAGCCTACCCTTCTTACGCACAGGGCAGTTTTCCTTTGCGCCCGTATGGACAGAGTATGCAGCGGCCTCAGCAGCTATCCTCTCAGCACCCCCTGCCACCGCTTCGGTCAGTGAGGTTTTCTTTGAGAGGTTCCTCAGCCTCATGAAGTCACCGCGGGTGGGCGTTATCCTCAAACGCCATTAGGGATGTCATTCCCGCCATGCTAGTAGCACCACAGACGCCTCCATCGGGCCCCGGTGCAGCCGGCTCCAGTGCCAACTCTGCAACCTCCGCCTCCTCAGCCTCAGGCTGTAGTCCCTGTACCCCAGCCTCCAGCGCCATCTATTCCTCCTCCACGGACGAGGAGGATCCGGACATGCCATCCTCAGCCAGGGTCTTCCACAAACTTCTTGCTGGGCTGGCGGAGTATCTGGGCCTACTAAAAGCTCCATGGTGGCCGGCCAGGCCAAGGTTTTCGGAGCTACTCAGCCTCTCGGAAGTGCCCCGATTCACCTCCCAACCAGCCCAGCACATCTTATGGCACAGCGGGGGGAGGATGGGCAGAGTCATCCACCCTGTACCAGGAAAACTAGCCTTCACAGCGTGGTACCTGAGCAGGTAACGCTTCAGCACCTTAGCCTCTCACAGGCCAATCTGGAGATCATACAAGGCGCCAGAGCCCAGTACAAAAGCAAATGGACCTGATTCTGCCACCTGGCAGACTCCAGGGGAATCAACCCCTTGGCGTGCACTTTGGATGACGTGATCTCCTTTTCGGCACACCTCGCTCATTCAGGCGTGCAGGTGGACACCTGCCGCACATGCCTTACAACCATTGGGGCTTACAAGAACTTGGAGGAGGGTATTTTCTCCTCCTCCAACCTCATCGTCAAACATCTGATGGGTCTCGCAAGGCTCTACCCGCCGGTCAAGAGACTGCACCCAGTATGGAACCTTAGAGTCGTTGGCGCACAAACTGTTTGAGCCAATGGCTGTTAGGGAGAATTCTCATTCTATGGCTAATTTCCCTTACCTAGTGAGTCCCTCAGCAGCTTTGCTGGATTTCTGGAGTTTATTTTTTCAACTTTGTAAGAGTGTGAGCTTTTCCCCCCACTCTTACCTGTGTTTTGCCATGTGTATTTCATCTATTTTTGTGATTGTGGACTCTGGAGTACACCACTTCAGTAGCCCCATACTTTTGTGTGTTACACAGCACCTTCAGTGCAGTGACATAGAGTTGTCGTTTCGACTTCCCACCGACTCCATTTCTGGGGCTGACTAATGTCCCCCAGAAAAGGGTAAAGTTGCCATTAACTTTTCATAGTCATTTAACCACAGATCCAGTACACCCCATCTTATATGGAGTATTGGAAAGGGTTACTTCTTAGCCCTTTTTAACTGTACCTCTTGGAGCATTGTTTTGCTCCCTTAACATTAAGACTTGGCTGGTGGCAGTGGCATCTACCCTAATTTTCCTACCGCGATTATATTACATAATGTGGTATTGTTTTAGGCTATTTTAGTAGCGTCGAACTTTTAACCCGCTAGCCCAAATACTTTTTATTTTGGCTCCGGTTGGGTTTAATCGCTATTTCTTTTTGTTAACCTCCTTCTTGGGTCGTTCTTTACGCGGCAAACCAGGTTGGCCTCCTTAGTTCGCCGACCTTTGGCGGGCTTCTACCAGAAGCCCTCCTTTGGCGTCTGGATGTCTAGGTGGGCTGAATGTGAGGGAGCGGTATAGTCACCCCCTGTACAGGGTCTCCTTGGAGACCCCAAGTCGCACATTGTATTGATTGGCTGAGGTGGTTATCCGGGATGGACAACCCCCCTGCTGAGTTATTGACAGCCAGGCTGTATGAATGGGGGATTTTGGCATAAAAGGCAGGACTCTTGAGCTAAAAGGCAGTCGCGTCTGGAACTACAAGGAACCAAAGAGAAGTGGAGAAGACAGCTGCTGCAACCCCGAGTCCTGGTGAAGCCCTGCTGCAGTCCTGAGCGATCTACCCCTTCAACGAATAAGAGAAGATCCAGTCCGGAGTCGTCTTCCCTTGAGCCTGGTGGGATCAACCAGCTCGTCTTTTCTTCAGTCCGAGAATCCTCTCCTGGGTCGAAATCGCTACTGTGCTGTAGTGGTCGGGATAGCCATCAGAAGAGCCTTCTCCTGATTTAAAGGAGTGCACCTTTTATTCATCATTGTCCTTTTTGCTGTTGCTGGCCTTATCCCTGGGTAGTGTAGATCGTTCCCGACGTTGTCCTCCTTGTCCCCACGACTGAAGCCACAGGAACAGTGAGTCTGCAGGAACTACCAGGAACAACTGCCGTGGTACCAGCTTTTATCCAATGGAATAAGGTACTGTGCACACTTGGTCTTTCTCTCCGTCTGGCCAGTCGGAATCGGGGTGAACCCTTTTCCTCCACGAAGATTTGTTCTTTCTTCCCTCCTTCTTATAACTTTTCCTTCCATTTGACAATCTTTACGAACTCTTGGCATCTCGAATCTCCAACTGTTCAACGTGTGATCCTCGGCAACTGAGCATCTGCTCCATTGACACTGGCGCAGGCCTATTGATTTTAATCTGTATCTTTCAACTTGTCCTCGAGTCTCCTTGCTTTGAAAAAGTATTGCCTTTGATTTTTATTCACTGTTCCCTTGTTTTAAATTCTCAAGTACAAAGTGTGTTTTAACTTTGTGAGCATTTCTACCCACTAATGTACTTACCTTGAATTTACTGGCACAAGTGGAATTGGTTGTGTGGTGTATTTTACGTGTGGTTTCCAATCTATAGAAGTGAAGTGTTTTATAACAGATGGTTTAAAAATAAATATGCTTATATTTTTTACCTGAAACCTTAAGTCAGTGTTTGCTTGAGTCACAGTAATTGTGGTCCTTTCTGTAATCTCTGCTACTTCTCATATACTCTTGAGATAAGCCTGGCTGCTCCGCTACTGCTACCACTTTAACATAGTAGTACAGGCTTGTACCAAAGGTGAGCTTGTATTACCACTTGTAGTCTTAATTGTGTGTAGTGGTCCCTAAGGGCACTGCACAGGATTCTGCCCAAAAGTTACGCCAGCTTTCACAGCGGAGACATCACAATGTGCTCCCTGGATCTGAAGGATGCGTACCTACAAGTCCCGATTTAGCAGCCGCATCGTTCTTTCCTGCGGTTCAAGATCATGGGCTACCATTTTAAATACAAGATCTGCCCTTTTGGCCTCAACTCGGCCCCCAGGGTCTTTACCAGACTCATGAATGCGGGGGTGGCCCTCCTCAGAGCGCAGGGCCTCCACATCTACCCATACCTCGACGACTGGCTCGTCAGGGCTACATATCCGGGAGTGGTTCACCACTCTTCCCATGCCCTTATGAACAATCTGGGCTTTTTGCTCAATCTCAAGAAGTCGCAGCTGCAACCCACACAGACTCTTGACATTTTTGGACCTCATCTGGGACACGTGCTCACAGAAGGTATTTCTTTTGGAGGGCACAATCTTGGCTATCAAGAGAGCCACCACCCACTTCCTCAACAGTGAAGTGACCACGGCATGGTGGTACCAACATATCCTGGGTCTAATGGCAGCGGCCCTATTAGCCGTCCTGCACACAAGACTAAAGATTCAGCTGCACTTCGCAGCCTCCTGGAACCAGGAGCGGGGCTCTCGGAGATGATCAACGTTCCTCCATCTCTCCACCTGGACCTAACTTGGTGGTCCAGAGACTGCAACCTACGGATGGGCAAGCCCTTTTGACTGCCCACTCCGCAGGCCACCGTCACCACGGATTCCTCTCTCGAGGGCTGGGGAGCCACCCTGGACGATCTCTGTCCACAGCACGTGGACTTGACAGGAGCAGGCATACCACATCAATTGGCTAGAGCTGAAAGCCATCTGGCTGGCGCTCAGGGAATTCCTACCACTTCTCAGGGGCATGGCTGTCCTCATCCAGACGGACAACTCTACGAGCATGTACTATGTCAACAAGAAGGGAGGCACCAGGTCCCTTCCTCTGTGCAGACAGGCGATCAGCATGTGGGAGCGCGCCCTGGAAAACTTTTACCTCACAGCAGTCCACCTCACAGGGGAATCCAACCTGGAAGCGGACAGGCTCAGCAGGCTGGGAGCGGACAATTACTAGTTGCAGCTAAACGACCCTGTATTCAGGAGATCTTCAACAGGTGGGGTCTCCCCCAGGTGGATCTCTTTGCCACCTGGCACAACAAGAAGTGTCCCCAGTTCGCATCCTGGCAAGGTCAGGGCCCCGGCTCTCTGGGCGACGCATTTCACCTCCAGTTGACCGGCATGAAAGGCTATGCCTATCCGCCCATGCCTTTGATTCACAGAGTAATTTGCAAAATCAAGGAATCTCGCCAACTCCTCATCTTTCTAATAGCTGCATGGTGGCTGGCTAGGCCATGGTTTTCGGAGCTGCTCAGTCTCTCAGAAGTACCCCCAGTTCACCTCCCGACAGGCCCAGCACATTTTCTGGCACAGCAGGGGGGGGCAGTCATCCATCCTGCGCCAGGGAAACTAGCCCTCAGAGCATGATACCCGAGCAAGTAACACTGCAGCACCTCAGCCTCTCACAGGCCAATCTGGAGATCATACAGGGCGCCAGGAGCAACGCTACCAGGGCCCAGTACACAAGCAAATGGACCAGATTCTGCCACTGGGCAGACTCCAAGGGTATCGACCCCCTGGCGTGCACCTTGGACAACATGCTCTCCTTCTCGGCGCACCTTGCTCACTCAGGTGTGCAGGGGGGACACTTGCCACACATATCTTGCAGCCATTGGGGCTTACAGGAACTTGGAATAAGGCATCTTCTCCTCCTCCTCCAATCCTTCGTCAAACATCTGGCGGGACTCGCAAGACTCTACCCGCCAGTCAAGAGACCGCACCCAGTGTGGGACCTTAACATAGTCTTGGGCGCTTTAGCGCACAAACCTTTTGATCCAATGGGATCTGTGGACATCAGGCTGGTGTCGGCCTCACCTCGGCTTATAGAGTCAGCGAAATCTAGGCACTGGTCACCTCAGAACCATGTACTACCTCTCACAACGACAAAGTAGTCCTGCGGGGACACACGGCATTTCTGCCCAAGGTTCCGTCTGCTTTCCACTTGAACAAGGAAATAGTACTTCCTACGTTTTTTCTCGATCCCAAGGACGAAGCACAGAGTGCTGCACAGCCTGGATGTCGGACGTTACCCTGAAATTCTACTTGGACAGGACCAATTCACTTTCGGATGCTCAAGACCAGACTATCAGACCTTTAAGGCTTCATTATCCCGCTGGATGGTCTCTGCCATCAAGGAAGTGTATGAGGGTCAGCACAAGCCGCTTCTGGCCAACATGCATGCCCACGCAGTCGGGGCCAAGGCAACGGTCAGTGCATTCCAGCGCCACGTCCCTTGTCAAGTCTTAAGCAGGGCGGCCACTTGGGCCTCTCCCTCGGCTTTCTGCAAGCATTACTATTTGGATGCCGACTCTAGATCTGATGTGGCTTTCGGACAGGCGGTTCTCAGGAACTTATTTGCTTAAGGAGGGTCTCCTTTCCACCTTGGGGCTTCAATCAGTTGTAATCGACCATACAGTATGGAGGAAAGGGCTCGGGACGTAAGAGTAGTTATAAGTTGCTCATCTTAGTGACTAACGTGACTAACGTACTCTTAGTCCATAGTCCCCTTTCCTCCATACGTCCCACCAACCTCCCCCCCTAATAATACTGGTATCATTAGGCAATGTTAAATCTATTGTCAATGGGGACTGAGGTGAGGGCGGAGTCGGTGCAGCGCATGCTCCCTGGGCCGCATCCTGCGCGCCTCTAAACTTAAACGGGAAGGTTTTTTCTGGTGAAAAAGGTTCTGTCTCCCGTCCCTTCGAAGGGACACCCATACAGTATTGAGGAAAGGGGACTATGGACTAAGAGTACATTAGTCACTACCGTAAGTAACTTATAATGACTCTGTCCTCTGGTGCCACGTTCCTCCCCGGCGCATGCTGCTGACAGCGGGTCGGATCCTCAAGCGATCTCCCTCCGGTTTCTTGGGCCCCGACCACGGCTGGGACGGCTGTCATGCATGCGACACACTGACCCTGTCCTCATTGAAAAAACGTTTAGCCAGGCGGAGGGAACTGTTCGAAAGATCACCACCAGAAGACATCAAGGCATATGTGAGGAGGAAGACCAGGCCTAAGACCAGCAAGGGGACCAAGGTGCAGAACTACCGGCAAACAGGCCTTGGGGGTCGGGGGGGGTCCCAAGATCCTCCCGGTCTCACCACTGAGATTGTGGGGCCGCAAGGCTCTAGCACTGGTTATCTCCCCTAGCGGCTCTGCTCCAACACTGGTCTCACTCCCGAGGATGTGCCTATACGCAGCATTAGCACTACCGGTGTCCAAGCCGTGGGCACACCGGCTCCCGGGTGCAGGGAAGGTCAGACTGTTCTCTCAAGTGTGCAGGTGGAGACTGGGCCCAGCTCATCGGGCACCACGCAGTAGGCACGTGGCACGATAAAATGGACGCCCGGCCAGACCAGATTTCGCATCCTGAGCCTCCCCACACCCGCGCCCAGGCAAGGGAACGCACGTCGTGATGGGACTGACCCCGGCCTTGGGGCGACAAGGGACGACAAGAAAACAGCAGGCACAGTGTCCTGTTCCCATGCAGCCACGCCCTTCGCCATTGTGCGAGGGTAGGTTCTTTGGAAGGTTCCTCACCCTCATGAAATCTCCTCAGTTGGGCACGATCCTCGGGGAGATCATCAAGGACATGCTTCCTCCTGTACCACCTCAAGCCCGAACGTGATCCAGATGCTGATTCCCGCCCAGATCCAGGTTCCCGTGCTTCCACCGCTGCAGCTAGTCACAGCAGCTCTGCCACCGACGCAAACCCCTCCACAGCCTCTGGCACTGCCAGTCGTCACTCCACAGTTGCCCGCACCCAGCACCCCACCAGCAGCTCCCCTACCTGCAGGACACGATTGACACGGTTGAAGAGGAGGATCAGCATACTCCCTCCTCAACGAAGGCTTTCCACGAGAGGCTGGCGGGTGTGGCTGAGTACATGGGGATCCAGCAGCCCCAAATTGAACAACCTGAGGCGGGGGTTTTGTCAGAGGTGTTGACCGTCCGTCCGTCCACAAGAACTGGCATCCCTCTACAAAAGGATGTAGAATCCTTGGTCAAAACGGGCTGGGTAAAGTCGGATTGCACGCAGCCTACGAATAAGCGGCTTGATGCCAAGTATAGGCATGTGGAAGGGAACTCGCTCATACTATCTGTGCACCTCCAACCTCATTCCTCTGTTATAGCTGCGGCCTCCATTTACTTTTTTATTTTTTTATTTGTATTCGGTTTAAAATAGAAGACAAAACCTTTACAAATTGAGTGATTACTAGTGGTAGTAAAACAAGTTTACAAAAACTGCATAAAAAAAGTGACAAACATTGAAATCAATTCTTTTCATGTGATAAGGCTTGCACAACCACTTCTATTTCTTTCAGCATATATGTGAGACTTCCTTAATAAGACTCAAATGAGTTAACTCTCATCCTGAACCAGGATAGGCTGTTTCCCCAACTACGCCTAATTCCAAGGCAAAAATCATTAAACAAAGGACTGCTTTCAGGTGACAATATTACATCTTTTCAAACCATCTACCTACAGATAACAAACTTGCATCTTTTCAAAACTTGCACAACAGTAGATGTTAGGGCTGTTTCATAACCAGAAATCAATCAATCCCAAAAATACTCTGAAATCATCCCCTCCTCCCGATCCACAAATCTCCCTAAGAGAGACAATCTCACACTCCAAGTTCCCTCAGAAGCCATTAAAAGATGTCTTATCGATTGATTAGAGGGAATAGCACATGTTTTACAAAGCTTGTGGGCTTCTTCCCCTTGGTTGCGCTTGGCCAAGACTTTCCCGGTATGTATTAAGTTCATTTTTATTCTAACAAAGTTATTTCTGATCTGTCTATCTGGGAACTTCAACAAGTATTGCGAGACACAACCCAGTTTTTTTATCAACCGATAAAAATAAATGTATCAGGGCTGAATGCCTCAATCTTGCAATTGTTTCGACCCAGTCATTCAGTTCCACTTCACCTTTTACTTTCTGAGGATTTGTAACTAGTGTCTCTAAATTTGAGTCATCCTTTGCTAGAATCTCCTTGACTTTTTTCCAGGTTAGCTAGAATCTTAGACCTTCAATATGTACTTTGATGTCCCAATACAGCGTGCAGTTCCGTGCAGTGACAATCTCCCGATAAAGTGAGATCCGTTTCCAATCTGCCAAGCAGCCTAGTGATTTAAAACCTAGGTCAAATCTCAGATTCCAAGATGGGGTGCTCATTGTGAGTCTGAGTGCCTTCTTTCATAAACGGCCCTCCAATTTGCTTCAGTTTGTTTGCCAGAGCCACGGCTTTGCCTCTAGGCCATATAAAATCACTGGGACCGCTTTTGCCATATATAATTTAATCGGGGGAAGGATAGAAAATGTACAATATTTGGCATTTAATTTGATCTGCGGTATAATCTGAGATTTTCCCTGCTATATCCGACTCCACTTTCTTCCACTTGGATAATTTGACGCTCCAGAATGCAATTTGAGTACCATATCTTTTTCTGTGGGTGCCTAAAGACTATAATCGTGGATTTTGCGGGGTTTATGGATAACACATTTAATCTGGCATATTCGCCCAATTTAGTTAACAGGCGCTGCAGTCCTATTGCCGTTTTATCCAGCAAAACAATGTCACCTGCATTGGCCAGCCTAAATGGGAATCCTTCTCCCATTTAACTCCGGACTGGCCAATGCAGACGACTCAAGAAAGATGCCCATATCTGTCAGGAACAAGTTAAAAAAGAGGGGGGGGGGGCTCCCAAACACCCTTGTCTAACTCCTCTTTCCACTTTGATTAATTCAGATAAGTGCCTCTGATTGTTAAGGCTAAACCTCAATTGGGTATCCTTATGCAGTTCAACCAACATCGCGAGCAACGTCTCGGGAATCCCCCAACACCTTAATTTATTCCAGAAGGGTGTTTGATCGATTTGGTCAAAGGCCTTGGATAGGTCAACCCATGCCCCGTATAACGGGGCCTCACCTTTTCCCATGGTGTATTCACTTGCCAGATTTAAGACTGGGTCATTCAAGGCGGTAGAAAGACCCTGTCTAAAGCCTGTTTGGTAACGAGACAAGACCTGCACAGTGTCTACCTAGTTTGATTGTTTAACAAAAGTTTCATAAATACTTTCCTATCTATATCAAGGAGGGTGAAGGGGCGATAATTTGCTAGATTTAACTGATTGTCCTCAACCCCCACCCCCCCCCCCCCCGCCCCGCCCTGGAAAAATGGTATGACTAGCCCAATCTGCCATGAGGCGGAAAACAATCTTTTCTTAATCTCTGTGATGAGATAGTTTAATAGCCTAGACCAAAGCCTCGGGTCGTTTTTAAGAACCTGATATGCGAGTCTATTCAGACCAGCTGCTCTAGAGGCTGATGACTTTGATATTATATCAACAATGTCCTCCTCAAAGGACAAACGCCAGGGAACATCTAGGGAAACACTATGTTGATATACCCGAGGGTTC
Organism: Ambystoma mexicanum; assembly: GCF_040938575.1. Taxonomy (NCBI): domain Eukaryota; kingdom Metazoa; phylum Chordata; class Amphibia; order Caudata; family Ambystomatidae; genus Ambystoma; species Ambystoma mexicanum. Next base: position 673,669,630 of record NC_090924.1, on the reverse strand, counting down.
CTAAAAATTCCTGACAAATAATCCACCCACCTGGGCTCTGATACGAGATTACATAACGTACTACTGGATTGGGATTCTAGCAGGCCAACAACCGACGAGACATTTCTGGAATTACTTTCATTGAATAACTGCAGCATCAGTTCTCCATCTTGTTGCAACCGTGACATCCTGTGATTTCCTGACCAATGCTTATATTTTAGCTTTACTCTTTTGGCCTCCAATCTATAGGTCTTGGGTCAGAGTGCAATGTCTTTAGTCTTCGCAGACTCTAAGTTCCCTTTTTTTTCATCCAGGTTTCTTCGTTAAAGCTATGGATGTGTCTGTTTGTTTCCTGCTACTGTTTCCTTAGGGGATGATGTAGACCAAATACATTTTACAAATGTATCCGGTTGGCATTCATCCTGCCAGATAGTTTGGGATTTTCTTTAGCTGGCTATTCAATTGTTTCCCGCCTTGTCTATATTTAACAAGCCGAATTCCCCCCTTTTTACCGGCAAGATCCTGCATGTGTACAGCAGATGTGATCGCTCCACCCGTCATGCTTTATTGCCAGAGTTGAAGGGCGAGAAAAAACACATTAGGCAAACAAATATATAGTCCAGTAAAGAGGATGACTTGCCATGGTGCTAAGTTGAAATGGGGCAAGTACCCCACAACCCCCATGCACCCATTTTGCATCTTCAGGTCCCAGGATTCCAAAAAGTCTATCCAAGTTTGCCCTTTTTGGGGGATTTTTCTAACCCCTAGTGTTTCTTTCCCCCTTGTTGACTGGACGTATTCAGTGTTTAAGTCCCCTGCAAGGACTATATTGGCCCCTCCAAACTCTGTTTTAATCTTTACCGATAATGAAGCTAATGTTGCCAGAAGTTCAGAAGAGAAGGGGTTCCAGTAGATGTTAATAAATATAAAACTTTAAACAGACTTTTCATGCCTGAAATCCCATAATGTTTTTAAATATAGGAATTATAGCTTTTACTGTGTGATTTTTAAATGCCAACCCGAAGACCCCCTGACGGTCTTACTTTGCTTTTTGTGAAGCTGATAGTTAAGGGTGTAGCCCTCGATCTCTATAGGGTTGACCAACCATGTTTCCTGAAACAATAGAATATCGTTCGGTCAAATAACTGTTCCCTCATCTTTTTGGATTTAAAAGTGCTTGACCCCCGCGTGTTCCAACTTACTAAATGGAGGTCATTTTGTCTAAAGTTGCTGAATTCCCACTCCGTCTCTGAAGTAATTGTGACACAATTTCTGGGAGGAGAGTCAAAGCTTTTTCGTGAGTGGTTTCTCCAGAGTCCTCCTTTCTTTCATCACTGTGGACCTCTTCTGGGCCCCTTCCTCCCCTCCGGCGATTCGCCTTATGGGCCCCGCTACTCGGGACGCTTCCCTGTGAAGCTTCCGTCAGAGATGCAGAGAAGACTTTTAGACCTTGCCACTCTAAGTCTCTTGAAGTATTCAGGATGGTCATCTGGGCCTTCCTAGAGTTGAGGCCAATTCCACAAAGTAGGAATCTTGCGGATTAGGAAATCTCACATTCTATATTCTTTGTCGATAATAAAAAAAGGTTTGAGTTTTTTTTTTTTAATAGGTAAGAATCACAGTTCTGCTGAGAGATTTGAGTTTAGTATTTGCTAAGCGTTTTAACCAAACCCTCAGTATCGCAAAGTCTTTGATCTCTTTGTCATTTCTTGACCTTGCAGTTGCATTTCTGTCCTGGACATGCTGGCCTGTGTTGACTTTTTCTGGGGTTTCCACAATCTCTTTATAGATTTCCCCAAGCCATTCCATGTACCCGACATGGAGGAGGACTTTCCTTGGCCCGTTTCCGCCTCCACTATGAGGACTGGATTTGTTGGCACGTCAATGTATGTAGTTACTGCTTTTTTACTCTGTTTCAAAGATATAGGTGCCAGTTTTACGGTCCCCCTGCAGAATACATTGCAGCTTGTTGTCAACAGAGCTCTGCTTCAATGCAGGCTTCTTTTTCTCCAAAAATATTGGTGCCCATTTGATGCCTGTTGCCATGGGACCCGGCTAGTTTTTAAGTGATGTTTGCAGTACCCTTGGGGAACATTACATGCAATTAACACTACCAGTGTCAGTACAATTTCACCTTTGTTACAACCCTGTACTACGCAGTAATGTGGTAGCAGTGGCTGAGCAGCCAGACCTATGTCAAGAGTAAAGTGAGCAGTTGGCCAGGTTACACAAAGGACCAACAAATACAGTGATTAAAACAAACACTTTCTCAAGGTTTCTTGGTAAAAGAATACACATTTATTTACCCAGTCCTTTGGAAAACATTACACTAGCAAGAGCAGCTCAATATCATATACTAATGTACTACAAATACACAACCAATGAGTTACTGAACAAGTTCAGCTCCCCTGAAGTGGGAGCAAAATGGCACTTCAGTTACTTTAAAAGGGGGCAAAAAGACAAGGTTATAAGAAATGCAGCACAAATACTTTCATAGGCAGGGCAAAGGGTTTCAGTTAACTACAACCAGCAATTCAGTTCATAGGCCTGGGCCAAAGTCAATGGTTCAGGGTCTTTGTATAGGAAAGCACAGTTCTGGTAGTAAACGGTTAAGTCTTTGCCACGGATCTTAGAAGAATTTGGTCAGACGACAAGTTAGATGTTGGTTTAGGGAAGGACAAGCCTTCGAAGTCTTGAAGGTTTCACAAACTTTCACAATGGCCAAAAAGATTTCCGGACCGCGTTTGCACAGTACCTTTTAAGGTGAAGAAGAGCTGTAGCTGAGGCAGTTGTTCTGGCAGTTCAAGCAGATGTCGCTGTTCCTGAGCTTCAGTCGTGGGGACAAGGACGACGTCGCGAGATTCCTGCACTGCCCAGGGAAGAGGCCACAAGTTTGGCAAAACGTCTGTTTTACAGTGGGAGTGCCTTAACGACCACAAACTAGTATCCTTCCCACTGGCTATCTGGTTTTTCACAGCACTCTGCAGAAAATTCGACCAGCAGGGGACAGTGTCCAGGCGGATTACGAGTTGGTTGTTCCCACCAAACTCAAGATAAGAAGTTAACCTTGAAGGGCTTCTCTGTCGATGGAGTTTCAGGTAATTCGGACCTTCTTCAGGGCTTCAGAGGGCATCCAGGAGTTACAGCAGTCGTCTTCCTTCAGCTCGTCTTCGGTTCTTTCGTTCCAGTGGTTGACTCTTCTTTCCAAGTCCCAGAGACCCGCTTTTAAACAGTTTTCCCCCCATTCATTCCAGCCTGGCTGTCACTCACACAGCAGGGTGGCTGTCCTTGCTGGACAGCCAGCCGTCCAATCACGCCAGAGTTCATTCAGGTCTCCTAGGAGACAAAGCACAGGGCGTTTCGGGCACCTCCCTCACATCCTGTCCACCCCAGACACTCAGGTGCCAGAGGAGGGCTTCAGCACTGAAGCCTGCCAAAAGCCAACGAACAAAGGGACCAAACCTGATTTGGCGCGCAGAGACCAACACGAGAAGGACCTTTCCAAAAAGAAATGGCGAAAAAAGGTGGCCGCAGTCGGTTTTTACAGATGTCTTGGGCGCCATATTGAAAAACATGGCTGGCCCGATTTTTAGCTACCGTTGTTCGCGGTCGGGAAAAATCGTGGTAGTTAATCTAAACCACTGCCACCAGCGATTTCAAGTAGGAAAGGGTAACATTTGACGGTTACATGAGTGTTTTGACTCGGGATGCTAGGCAACCACTCCAGCACTCCATAGGAAGATTGTGTGTTGGGTCTGTACATTTAAAGTCAATTTAACTTTACATGCTCTGGGAGTCAGTCCCAGAGAAGGTATTTAAACCTTGGGAAGTCTGAAAGACATCCCTGTGCCACTGCACTGAAGGTGCTGTGTGACACACAGAAAAATGCTTGTGGAGTTGTTTTAAAACTCCATAACCAAAGAACACAAAAGTAAAACACATTGAAAATGAAAAGTTGAGAGTCCCAAAATATAGCAAAAAAGCTGAAGGGCTCCAAGATGGAGGGAATTTACCACTTGTGTGAGACTATTCCCTAAGAATCTGCCCCTACATCCGCCCTCCTAAGGAAGGAGGAAAAGCTGCTGGAGTCATACGGCAAAAAGATATACTCTAATGCTATGCTCCACCTGCGCCAGGCCATCGCGGACGCCATGTTGGCAGAGGTGAACCAAAAGCTTTGGCAGGAGATTGTGGCCTTCCTCCTGGAGCTCCCCGTGCATAGTCAGGCGAGATTTAGGGCAGGAATGGCAGAGGCAAAGATAGTGGCCCAGGATATCCTCGAGTCCACTGTGGCACACACTGACACCGCAAGCAGAGCTATCTGTGTTGCCATTGACTTGAGGACAGTTTGGCTCAAGGTGACCAAATTTAACCCTGGTGTGCAGGAGCGCATTCTCGACTTGCCATTTGAGCGGGGTGACTTGGTTCACTCGTCTACGGTCTAGGAGCTTGATAAAAAGAAAAATTTCTCCCAGAGAGTTAAGTCCTTGTCAATCTTGACTAAATCTGCACTCAAGGCCTATAGCCAAAGTAATTAATGCTCGGACAGAGGTCGTACTTTTGGTGGCTCCAGGGGCTTTCAGGAGCGCATCTCTAGACTCCCCGACAGGTCACCCAGTCAGTACATGCGCTAGCAGCACAAATCTTCTCATAATGGGTTTTTCCGTCAAACGCACCAGTCTCAGAAGCAAAGAAACTGTGATGGTGCCTTCCAGATCCACAAGTCTGGTAGGGGCGTCCATTCCTGGCGGGAAAGGTTTGCAGACCCATGGATTCTCTCTGTAGTTTCCACGGGCTGCCATCTACCAATTCCTCTTTCCTCCCCTCCACTCCCACAGATTGGGACAGCAGCACTGGTCAGGTGGTGGAGGAGGTTCCAGCTTCATAACGAGGCATGGGCTTCTATTCCTGTATGTTTGCCTACAGAAAAGAGCCATGCTGGCCTGAGTTGTTCTAGACCTCTCTTCCTTGAACCTTTCCCTACCCCTTCAAAAGTTCAAGATGGTTACTTCAGCACTCATTGCAGAGATACTTTGTGGGGGGAGACTGGATGTGTTCTCTGGGCCTTAAGGATGCTTACTTGCACGTGCCGATTTGGGAGCCCCATCGTACCTTCCTACAGTTCAGGATCATGGGCTTTCATCTCCAGTACAAGGTCCACCCTTTTGGCCTCAATTTTGCCCCAAGAGCCTTTACAAGGTTAATGAATGCGGTAGCAGCTCTCCTCAGGGCGGTGACGGGCCACCACCTTTATGCATTCCTCCACGACTGCCTCGTCCGAGCAGAGTCACCCAAGGGAGTACACCGCACAGCTTCAGCATTGATGAACATGCTATACAATCTGGAGTTCTCTATCAACCTCAAGAAGTTGCCGCTACTTCCCACTCAGTCCTGAACATTCCTCAGGCTAATTTGGGATACAAGGGCGGAGAGGATCTTCCCTTCGGTAGACAAGATCACAGCAATCGTGACGGCCACGAGGCATTTTCCCAGCAGACCAGTAACCTCCGCATGGTGGTACCAGCACCTGCTTGGAATAATGGCGGCTTGTCTCCTGACTGTGCCACACACAAAACGAAGAGGCTGCAGCTACATTTCTCAACCTCCTGGAATCAGGAGTCAGGCTCCCAAGCAGCTCTAGTCGGCTTACCACAGCACCTTCACCAGGACCTGGTTTGGTGGAATGCAGCGACCAACCTGTAGCTGGCAGGCCATTCAGGCAGCCTTTACTAGAGATCACCATTACCACAGACTCAGCCCCAGAAAGATTGGGGGGGCTACACTGGACAACCACAGTGTCTATGGAATATGGTCACGGCAGGGACAACTGGTAAACATCAACTAGCTCGAGATGATGGCCATCTGGCTTGCTCTGGAAGCATTCCTCCCCATTGTCAGCCGCAAGTCTGTCTGCATCCAGACAGACCGCTCCACTACTTGCATGTATTAAATCAACAAGCAGGGAGATACCAGGTCCCCTCCACGTTGCAGGCTGTCCATCGATATATGGGAGTGGGCACTGTCAAACAACATTCACTTATCAAATCTAACTTGGAGGCGGACAGACTCGGCAGGCTGGGGGTTGACAACTACAAGTGGCAGTTGAACGAAGAAGTCCTGAGGGTGATCTTCGACAGGTGGAGCCTCCCTGAGGTAGACCTAGTTGCCACCACGAGCAACAGGCGATGCCACCAGTTTGCCTCCTGGATGGGACAAGGGAGGGGATCTCTGGGGGATGCGTTGCAGATTCTGTGGAACCACATCATGAATGCATATGCTTCTCCATATCCTCTCCGCGCCTCCCCACTATGCTGATTCACGGGGTCTGCAAGGTCAGGAAGTCGCTAAACCTCAGACTCTTCCTGATAGCGTGATGGTGGCCAGCCAGACTTGGAACTCCTCTGACTGTCTGAGCAGCCTCCGGTACACCTCCCGTTGGGTGCAGACCACCTGCTCTCCCAGCAGGTAGGCAAAGTGGTTCACCCCTTGCCTGGCACAAATTAGCCCTGGCAGCGTAGTTCCTGAGCAGGTCCCCCTGAAGCATCTACACTTGTCACAGAATAATCTTGCTATCATCCAGGGGGCAAGAAGTGACTCCACCAGGAGACGGTACAAGAGCAAGTGGACAAGGTTCTGTCACTGGGTGAAGACTAACGGGATCGATCCGATGTCATACTCACTGGACGATGTTATCCTTCTCTGCGCATCTGGCTCCCTCGGGTGTGCAGGTAGACACCTGCCGTACGTATCTGGCGGCCATAGGGGCCTACAAGAACTCCGGAGACGACATCTCCTCCTCCATTTCGCTGGTTAAAAGGCACTTGCCGGGCCTGACCAGATTATATCCTCGGGTCAAGCGTCCACATCTAATCTGGGACCTTAACGTGGTGCAAGGCGCCCTGGCCCACAAACACTTCGAACCCATGGTGTCAGTAGATGGCAGGCTGGTTACATAAAGACTGCCCTACTGGTTGGCCTTACCTCAGAACGCTGGAGTAGCACAATTCAGGTGCTGGTGGCTTCAGAGCCCTATACCACATTTCACCAGGAAAAAAGGTGGTTCTTGGGATGCACACTGCATTTCTCCCTAAAATCGTGTCCTTCTTTCACCTTAACGAGGTACTGCCAACATTCTTTGTGGATCCAAAGGATGAGGCTCGGAAGGTATTGCACTCTCTAGATGTCAGGCGTGCTCTAAGATTTTGCCTGGACAAGATGGAGCGCTTCAGTAAATCGGATGCCTTGTTCATCACTTTTGGTGGGTCAAAACAGGGCTGTCAAGCCTGCAAGGCTTCAATAACAAGGTTATATTATACAGGATCAGTTTTTCTGCGCACACAATATCTGAATTTTTTTTAGAAAAGAATAAAATGATTAACACAATTGTTGTCCTCAGCAAAACTTTTATTTTTTCATCATAAAGCAGTTGCTGTGTTACAAGTTGAATTTCCTGCATTCTCCTCTAATTTAATTAAAAATAGGGTCCTTTGTCTGAGTAGTTTTCCTGGTAAGGGTGTGGCTTTTATTCCTATGCCTTGCTATCCCGCCACTCGTTTCTCCGTCTCTATAGAGACTGTTCTTCAGGGGATATATGGTGTGTTTTGAATCCTGAAAAGTTTGGTCTAGTTCACAAACACAGACCTGAAAGAATATATACACATGGGTAAAAGTACATTCCAAAGGAGTCGCATATTCCTTGTTATACTTATCAGTGTTTCAGAAAACAGGCTAAATACTTACTCTCTGGTAATTCGGTTGGTAGTTTTTCTAAATTATTCGACTTGTTTTTGGAGAGGCGGTCTTATTCTGGTTGCTTTGTTTGCAGTTGTGTCTCCAGTATTATTTCCTAAAAAAGATATACATGCTAATGTTTAACTATGGTTTTATGTATGTTTGAGTTTCCCTGAATTGATTGATGTTAGGGAGAATTCTCATAAATGGCTGATTTCCCTTACCTAAAGAGTCCCCCAGCAGCTTTGCTGGATTTCTAGGATTTATTTATTCACCTGGTAAGAGTGTGAGCCTTTTTTTCCCACTCTTACATGTGTTTTGCTGTGTGTTTTCACTTTGTGTGATCTTGAGCACTGGAGCCTCACCTACTCTATGGCCTCATATTTTTATGTGTGTTACACAGCACCTTCAGTGCAGTGACACAGGGTTGTCTTTGAGACTTCCCACCGACTCCATTTTCTGGGGCTGACTACTGTCCTCCACAAAAGGGTAAAGTTGCCATTAACTTTACCTTAGTCACTTTAAACCACAGACCCAGTACACCCCATTTTACATGGAGTATTGGAAAGGGTTAACTCTTATCCCTTTTTGTCTGTGCCTCTTGGAGCCTTGTTTCGCTCCCTTAACATTGACTTGGCTGGTGGCAGTGGCATCTACCCTAACTTTTCTACCGCAATTATCTTACATAACATGGTAATGTTTTAGGCATTATATTAGCCTCGAACATAAACCCGCTTGACCAAATACATTTTATTTTGGTTCCGGCTGGGTTTATTCGCCATCTTTTTGTTAGTCTTTCTCGTGGTTTTCTCTCCGTGCCAAACCAGGGATGACTCCTTTGTTCTCCAGCATGGGGTCTGGCATGGATTCACATGCTCATGAATATTCCCCGTCGTCAGGCTGGGAATCCTCGGTAAAGAAAAAACCAGTATCAGTTTCGTTTCTGATCTGTCTTTCGTAGTAATAACCAATCACTGGTCTCTGCGTCATACTGACCACAGCCAATGACTGCCCTCTACCTAAGCACCTCCTCCGGCAGCCATCTTCAGATTTTTACCGCACGTTCATGTGTTGGGATCCTCGTGCTATTGCTCTCGAGCGTTAGTGCTATTTTTCGCGCTTTTTTTTCACAAAAAACTTCGATTCTTTCGGTCAAAAGAGCCTCAAGCTCCACCGATCCTACATCCGATCAACGGGGACCCGTGTCGGATTCATCTGTGCCCCCTCAAGGGTGAAGATTTCGTCGAGCTACACTTCGGAGGACTCCAGAAGCTTCTCAGGCCCGGTCTCGGAGATGGCCCAGGAGAAGGGAAGCTCGACGCCCGGAAAGCTGTTCAGGGTCTGCCCTGGATGCCAGCTGCAGAACGTCTTCAAGGAGGACAAACACTCTTTCTGCCTTTACTGCCTTCATGAGGACAAGACGCACGTGGAGAAGGACTGTGCGTTTTGCGGCAACATGTCGGAACGGACCATGAAGGACCGCCATCAACGTCTCGCCAACTGGCTGGAGGGTAAGAGCCCGTCTGGCGAGAAGAAGAAGAAATCCGAGCGGTCTTCTAAGACCTTTGAGGGCGCCCCGGGCGACGGGGGCCCAACATAAGGCCAAGCACCGCGAGTCCGCTGGCACCGGGAGCGCCGAACGGTCGGGCTCTATGGGCGCCAGGCAGGGCGCACCCTCCCCGGCACCATCAACCACGAGCCAACGCTCTGGGTCGGGTAAGAGGAAGGCCGAGCACCCGGCGAAGCTCCTGGAGAGGCCCCGGTCGAGCTCTAAGGCAGAGGAGGAGCGTGGCAGTGCCCCCTCCCTCAAGGATAAGGCGGTGAGCGCACCTAAGGTGGTGAAGGCCTTGATCCATCCGACCAAGCCCTCTATCGAAACGGTCGCGGCGGCCCTGGCTCAGCCTGTGGTGGCTACACCAGTGGTGGCGACCTCAGGGCCCAGAATCTCCCTGCCTCCTCGGAGGGAGTCTTCCTTTGTGCCCATCGATAGGACCCCCGTGAAACCCTCCGTGGGGAAGAAGGGGGGGCAGGGCGTCGTCGTAGATTCGGCCTCAACCTCAGAAGAGGAGCTGATCGAGGTCTTAAGCCACGGCCTAGGCGTGGAAGAAGGCCAGCCCGTCGGAATGGACCCCGACGCAGGTGACGACGACGACGTCGTCGAGGATACCGACGGGGCCCCTGCTCGCCCGTCGGATTCCCCTCTGCCAGCGCCGCAAGACAACTCGGCGGCCATTTTGTTGGCCATACAGTCCTTATGCTCCGAGATAAGGACGAGGCTACCGTTACCGACGGAGGAACCTCTCCCGTCGGGGGATCCAGAACCGGGACCTTCTGGTGTTCCCCTACCAAGAAAAGAAGGATCCATCCACCACCTCCTTTTCAACCGTCGCGCCCCGTCCAGCCCTCCTCCCCGTCCACCCGAGGGGATGATACGGGGACTGACACGGCAGCGACGGGTACGGACGACGAGGCATACGACGAGGATTTTCCGTCGTCGCCTCCCACCAGGGCTTCTCCGCCCGACGAGATTGGATCGTTCCACTCAATGATCGCCAGGGCATCCAAGCTTTTCCAACTCTGCCCTGAGGAGAAGAAAAAGGAAGGCTTCCTTTACCAGCGGCGCGAGGCCAAGAGGAAGACGGTCCTCGCAGTGCCTCTGTTGGACGACATTTGGGATGAGGGCCTTTCCCTCCTCAAGAACCCTTCCACGACGCCAGCGAGAAGAGACCGGTACGAGAAACAGTACCGGGTCCCGGACACGGCCCCCCGACACGGCCCCCCTATGCCTCCGGGCGCAGCCTACCCCGGACTCCGTCGTCTCCGCGGCAGCCAGGAAGAAAGCGGGGGGGGGGTGCGGCCTCCACGTCGACTTCCCCGCCGGACGGCGAGGGAAAGAAATTGGATGCTATGGGACGTAGAGTCATCTCGTCGGCAGCGACGACGATTAAAGCGGCCAACGCCTTGGCTATCGTGGCCCGCTACGACAGGGAGCTCTGGTACAAGATAGCTCCCCTGCTGGATTTCCTGCCGGACGACAAGAGGGCGGAGGCCCTTGAGATCCTGCAGGAAGGTGAGGTGGCTTCGGACCACGCCATCACCGTGGCGACGGACATCGCCGACGCTGGGTTCCGCCAGCTGGGCAACGGCGTTTGCCTTCGACGTCGTGGATGGCTCAAAGCTACGGACTTTCGGCAGGACGTCCAGACCAGAGTCCTGGACATGCCCTTCGACGGGAACAACCTGTTTGGGAAGACTGTGGACGATTCCCTTCAGGCCATCAAGGCGGATACTGAGACGGCCCGGGCCCTTGGAGTACTGCAGCAACGACGGACGCCCTTTCGGAGCGGCGGAGGCAAGGGCGCCTCCAAAGGTTCCGGCGGCGGTTTCGCTGCCTACCGTCAAGCGGCCCGCTCGTCGTCGCAAGAGGCCTACAGAGGACGAGGCAAGTCTAGCGGACCCCGCCGTCGTCGCCAAGGAGGTCAAGGCGGCAAGGCCGCGTCCAAGCAGGATTGAACCGGCCGTGGGGTCGGGCCCCCACCGAAGCACCCCGGTGGGAGGCCGGCTGGCGGGCTTCGTCAGCGTGTGGGAGTCCATCTCCACCGACCGTTGGGTGCTGGACGCCCTGGCCCGGGGCCACGCGCTCGAATTTCAAAAAAGGTGCCCGCGCGTCCCCCCCGTGGCCAGGAAAGAACTTCACGTCCCTCAACTTCTCCTGGAGGTAAAGGCGATGCTCAGAAAGGGCGCCATCGAACTCGTCCCAAAGAGGCTTCGGGGCTCCGGAGTCTACTCGCGATACTTCCTCGTGAAGAAGAAGACGGGAGGATGGCGCCCCATCCTGGACCTGCGACGTCTGAACAAGTTCATCAAGGCGCAGAAGTTCCGGATGGTCACCCTCCAGCACGTCCTGGGTCAGCTGGAGGAAGGAGACTTCCTATCGTCGTTGGATTTGGAGGATGCCTACTTCCACATTCCCATCCTAAAGGGGCACTGAAAATTCCTCAGATTCGTGGTCCAAGGGCGTCATTACCAGTTCAAAGCCCTTCCCTTCGGACTACGGTCGGCACCCAGGGTTTTCACCAAGTGCCTCGCACCGGTGGCGGCGCAGCTGCGCCGCAAGGGGATTCACGTCTACCCCTACCTGGACGACTGGCTCATCCGCGCCAAGACGAGGGAGCTCGCCGTGGTCCACACGGCAAGGACCGTCCAACTCCTCACGGACCTGGGATTCTCCGTGAACTACGCCAAATCCCACCTGGTGCCCGCGCAAGTCGCACTGTTTCTGGGAGCGAGGCTCGACGCAGTGTCCCTTCTGGCCTCCCCGTCGGAGGAGAGGACCAGGACCATCTTGGGCAAGGTGCAACGGATGTTGGTGGCCGACGCGGCCAAAGTGAGGTCCATCAAGTCCCTCCTCGGGATTATGTCTTCCTGCATCTACCTCATTCCCATGTGCAGGCTCCGGATGCGCCCGTTGCAAGAATTCCTGGATGCGCGCTGGATCCAGACGACGGGCAGCTTCGAGGAAAGGATCAAGCTCGACGAGAGTTTCCAACGAGCGATACGGTGGTGGGGCACCCGCGCGCATCTGACGGCGGGCATGGACTTCCAGACCCCAGCCCACCAGGTGACTGTGACCACGGATGCCTCCCTAGAAGGGTGGGGAGCGCACACCGAAAATCTGCACGCAAGGGGACTCTGGCTCCCGACGGAGAAGTCCCTGCATATCAACGTCCTGGAGCTCCGTGCAGTGTTTTGGGCCCTCAGGTCCTTCCTTCCGTCCCTCAAGGGCAAGGTGGTGAGGATCTTCACCGACAACACCACCACCATGTTTTACATCAGGAAACGGGGCGGAACCAGGTCCCCAGCGCTGTCCAAGGAGGCGCAGGACCTGTGGCATTGGGCCGTCGCCCAAGGGATTCTTCTGGTGCCGTTTCATCTGGCAGGGATAAAAAACACCATCGCCGACTCACTCAGCAGGGAGCTGCGCTCGTGCCACGAGTGGGAACTACGGCAGGATCTGGTGGATCGCCTCTTCCGACGGTGGGGCAGACCCCAGATCGACCTGTTCGCGACGGCGACGAACACCAAGTGCCGGAGGTTCGCCAGCAGGTTTCCCCAGACGAGGAGCATGGGCGATGCTTTCTCGTTCCCCTGGGAGGGCCTGTTCCTCTACGCGTTCCCTCCCTTGCCTCTGCTAATCCGGCTCGTCAACCAGCTCAAGAGGTCACGGTGCAGGATGATCCTCGTCGCACCTGCGTGGCCGAGGCAGATATGGTTCCCGGACCTTCTGGACTTGTCAGCGTCCCCGCCAATCAAGCTGCCGGCGGACGCGGATCTACTCTCCAGGGAAGGAGGCGCCATCCTCCACCACGACCCGAAGTCGCTGAACTTGCAGGCCTGGCTCCTGCAGCGCTAGAGTTTGGAGGATACGACATACCGGCCGATTGCAGAGAGGTTCTTGCAAAGGCCAGGGCGTCCTCGACTCTTAAATGCTACGGACACAAATGGAAGAGGTTCTCTGTCTGGTGCCACGCACAGAAGATTAACCCTCTACGGATTACGGCTCCCCAAGTACTGCCGTACCTGCTGACGCTGGCCAAAGCTGGTCTGGCACACGCGTCCATCAAGATTCATCTTGCTGCGATCTCCCGATACACCAGAACCACGGGCCGGACGTCCTTGTGGTCTCATCGTCTGGTGAAAGAGTTCATGAAGGGACTGTTCAGATCGTTCCCGCCGGTGAAGGCTCCGGCCCCGGCGTGGGAGCTCAACGTGGTGCTGACCAAGCTCATGGGACCTCCGTTCGAGCCTCTGCACTCGGCCCCGTTGAAGTTTCTATCGTGGAAAACAGCTTTTCTCGTGGCCATCACATCCGCACGACGAGTGGGAGAGATCCAGGCCCTTTCCTGCAAGGCCCCGTACTTGACTTTCCACGACACGAGGGTAGTGCTCAGGACGCACCCCTCCTTCATGCCCAAGGTACCGTCGGACTTCCATCTCAACGAACCCTTGGTGTTACCTGTGTTCTTCCCGTCGCCTTCGTCGCCGGCTGAGAGGACTTTGCACTCGCTGGATGTAGCTAGAGCGCTGAAGTTCTACGTGGACCGCACGAAAGGTTTTCGGAAGACGTCACAACTCTTTGTGAACTTTGGACCTGTCAATCAGGGGAAGGCTCTCTCGAAGGCTTCCATCTCCAGATGGCTCTCCGGCTGTATCATGTACTGTCACCGGTTGGCAAACCGACCGCTGCCTGGCCGTCCGAGAGCCCATTCCACCAGAGCGATCGCAGCTACCACGGCGTTCCTATCTGGTGTGCCCCTGCTGGACATATGCAGGGCTGCTACGTGGAGGTCGACGCACACCTTCACGAAATTCTACTGCGTCGACCGGGATTCCAGGGAGGAGTCCAGGGTCGGCCAAGCAGTGCTGCGCAACCTGTTCGCCTGAGGTGAGCCTGGTGAGGAGGTAAGATGCTTAATGTTGAGTTAATGTGATGCTTAATGTTGAGCCTTTGCCACCTCCCGTGGTTGTGCATGTGTGTACTGCTATGTATTCTTTATTCATGAGCATGTGAATCCATGCCAGACCCCATGCTGGAGAAGGAACAAGTTACTTACCTGTAACTGTTGTTCTCCAGCATGGGTCTGGCATGGATTCACATGCGAACCCTCCCGCCTACCCCTCTGCGGCTCTTCACTTGGTCATACTGCCACTTCACGTGCTTCCAAATCTGAAGATGGCTGCCGGAGGAGGTGCTTAGGTAGAGGGCAGTCATTGGCTGTGGTCAGTATGACGCAGAGACCAGTGATTGGTTATTACTACGAAAGACAGATCAGAAACGAAACTGATACTGTTTTTTTCTTTACCGAGGATTCCCAGCCTGACGACGGGGAATATTCATGAGCATGTGAATCCATGCCAGACCCATGCTGGAGAACAACAGTTACAGGTAAGTAACTTGTTCCTTCGCTGTCTTTTCGCGGGCTTCTGCACAGAACCCCTCCTTAAGGCACCTTGTAGTCTAGAGGGGCAGGATGTGAGGGAGCGATCTTAGGACCCCTGCTATGGGTTGCCTTAGTAACCCAAGTCGCACTCTTGTCTGATTGGCTAAAGGGACTGGCCTTGCCAGGCCACCCACCCTGTTGTGTGATTGACAGCCAGGCTCTATGAATGGGGGAAACTGCATAAAAAGCCAGTCCCTGGGACTGGAAGAGCAGAGTCGCCACTGGAATGAAAGAACCCATGAGTAACTGGAAGAAGAGGATCTCTACAACGACTGAACCGCCCGGTGAAGCCTTGCTGCAGGTCCGAATCTCCAAATCCGACGACCAAGAAGATCCTCCAGGAAAGTTCTTCCCTTGAGCTGGTGGGACCAACCAGTTCGCCCAAACTACAAGCCAGGACCCCTCCTCTGGTCGAATTCACATTACAGAGCTACGGTGGGCCGGATAGCCAGGAAGGTCGGACCCTGCTTGGGTTTTAAGGAGCGCACCTTTTATTCGTTGTTTTGCTCTGCTGCTGGCTTCCTTCCGGGGTGGCGCAGGACCCTCCAGTCTTCCTACTTCTGATCAGTCCGACAGTCGCTTCAGGAACCGTGAGCCTGCAGGAACCACCAGGAATGTCTGCCTAATCTACAGCTCCCTCTCTGTTTTAAGGTACTGTGCAAATCCGGTTGTCTGTTTCGTTCAACTGCGGTGAAAGTGTTTGAAATGTTTCTCCAATCCGAGGGCTTGTCCTTCTCTTCTCTTTGAACTGTCTTTTCTACCAACCAACCTCGTCCGGAATCTGTGCCACAAACTTTACCGCAAACTACCCTGAACTGTGTGATCTTGAGAAAAAGACTTTTGACCTATTGACTTTGGCCCTAAGCCTTTTCTAGCTGATCACCTCACTGTAGTCCCTCTTGTTCAAATTGCTCAGAGTACTTACCTGTTGGTGTTGCCTAATTTCTAATAATTTTGTCTTTCCCTCCCTTTTAAGTTGCTGGAATGCCCTTTTGCTCTCACTTCAATTGTGAGCTTAACTTGTCTGGAATTTAAGTGAAGTGGTGTATTTATGATTGTGATTTTTGACTTGCTTAGAATAGTGAAATATTATACAACTGTTGAGTAAAAATATATTCTTTTACTTAGAAACCTTGAGTTAGAGTTTGCCTGAATCATAGTAATTGATGTCCTTTTTGTAACTATTTGTACTGCTCACTTACTCTTGAGATAAGTCTGGCTGCTCTGCTACTGCTACCACTATAACTGTGTAGTACAGGAATGTACCAAAGGTGAAATTGTACGGTCACTTGTAGTCTTAATTGTGTGTAGTGTTCCCAAAGGGTGTCATGATCTCTGCTTCCAAAAGGTCAGGGTTTTCCCAACTCCCTTGGAAGCAGATCCATAACCCAGGTTCCGAGGGCCAACCAGTCCCAATTGGGACCTTTTGGACCCAGTCCTGGCGCCAGTGGCACCAGGCTCATAAATATGCCCAGTCCCAGCGCTGGAAGCGCCGGGCTCATAATGCTTGGGTGGACTTACCTGCAGCAGACCATGCTGCTTACTTGCCTGCCAGCTGAGCCTCTGATCCTCTTCTGTTTGGAACTACTTTTCCTGTTGGGTGGGGCAGGAGCCACTCCCTAGATTCAGAACACTGGAACTCTTCTGGAAAGCAGGAACTCTTTTCTTACCTAGGCGTGGCTGTGGAAGGAGACACCTAAGCACTACAGGAGGCTATTTAAACCACACCCGGTGGATGAATATTGCTTTGCGTTATTCTGCATCCTCTGCAGCAGAACGCTCATCGTGTCTTCTGCATCGGATCCTGGGCCTAAGGAAAAAGGCTTACCATCCTGAATCCAGTCTTCAGCAACACCTATAAAGACAAGAAAGAACAGGTTAGCATTCCGGCATCTGAAAGACAAAGGCTTACCTACTCTTCGTGCGCTCCGGAGGTCTTCACACTGCATTCCGGCATCTGAAAGACAAAAGCTTACCAACTCTTTGCACGCTCCGGAGGCCTTCGGCGCTGCACCCTGCATCTGAAAGACAAAACAAGGTGCGTTTAAAGACATTGGGGAACTTTAATACTCACGTGCCATTACTCCTTTCCACATCAACCCCAGTGGGTATTCCGGCACCCTGCAGCCGCTCCGAACTCGTACCTGCAAAATAAAAGACAGTTAGAGCGCATCGTGAAGCAGGCAACAAGCGCTTACTTACGTGCTTCCAGGCGCTTCTATTCATCACACGGACTCCATCTTCAACTCACTTCAGCCCGTCATCCGCCATCGCCGGAACCTGCAAAACAAGAGACATCATTACTAAAGACTTTAAAGACAATAGAATTACTCGAAACTTACCGTTCGTGCAGTAAACGGCGGACAGCAGTCCTCTGAAGTCAAGAGGCCTGCGCTACCGGTCCAGTGAAGAAACTAGTTACAGCACCCTGCCCCGAGGCAGATGGAGAGCTCGGCATTCACTTACCTAAGGTGAGAGCGTTAACCTTTGGGGGTCTACAGGAGAGCAAGAGCTGCATTTCTCAGCCACTTTGAATCCGTAAACGGGCTCCCAAGCGTCTTTAGTCAGCATACCACACAACCTTCACCAGGACCTCCGGTGGTGGAGGGCAGAGGCCAACCTGTTAGTGGGCAGGCCGTTCAGACTACCGCCACTGGCGTCGTCCATTACCACAGACTCGTCCCTGGAAGGATGGGGGGGCTACCCTGGACAAGCACAGTGTACACAGACTCTGGTCAAAGCAGAAAAAACTAGAGCACATCTCTGGCTCGAGATGATGGCCATCTGGCTTGCTCTCAAAGCTTTCCTCCCAATTGCAACAACAAGCCGGTCTGCATTAAAACAGATAGCTCCACATGCATGTATTACATTAACAAGCAGGGGGGTGCCAGGTATCCTCCACTCTGCAGACTATCCATCAATATATGGGAGTGGGCACTGTCAAATATTTTCCTAACGACCATCCACCTCCAGGGGGAGTTGAACCTGGAGGTGGACAGACTCAGCAGGCTAGGGGTCAACAAATACGAGTGTCAGTTGAGCGAGGGTGTTCTGAGGAAGATATTCAACAGGTGGGTCCATCCTTCAGGTAGACCTATTTGCCGCCGGGAGCAACAGGAGATGTCACCAATTTGCGTCTTGGATGGGACAGGGCAAATCAGAACAAAAAACACAGTATACCTCTAGTTACCCACCTCTGCCACACATCAGCAATGGCCAAACCCCACTCACAAGGTGATTGTTTAGATCATCAAATTATGTTAAACCAAAGGCATTGTATCAAAAAAAAGACATTTTAATGTATATATATCAAACAGTGTGTTGGGACAGGGCAAAGGCACACGGGGGATTAGTTGCAGATTCAGCAGAGCGACATGTGTGCATAATCCTTTCCACTGACCCTGTTGATACACAGGATCATCTGCCATGTCAAGGAGGCGCAGCAGCGATGCCTCATTGATGGCGCCACAGTGGCCTGTCAGACCTTGGTTCTCGGAGCTCCTCCGACTGTCGGGGCAACATCCAGTCCCTCTTCCAGTGGGACCAGCCCCTCCATTATCCCAGCAGGGAAGGATGGTTGTGCACCCTGCCCCAGAGAAGTTAGCTCTTGCTGCATGGTTCCTGAACACGTGAACCTGAAACATCTACACTAGTCACAGGATCATTCAGCAGCTCCACCAGGAGTCAATACAGAAGCAAATGGACCAGGTTCTGTCACTGGGCCAAAGCAAATCAGACTGTCATGAACGCTAGACCATGTGTTGTCGTTTTCCGTGCATCTGCTCATTCCGGTGTGCAAGTGGGCACCTGTTGTTCTAATCTGGTGCCATAGGGGCTTACAAAATCTCTGGAGATAACGTCTTTCTTCTCCAATCCGGTGGTCAAGAAGCATTTGGCGGGCCTGACCAGGTGGTATCCCCCAGTCAAGCATGCACACCCGGTCTGGGCCATCAACGTGGTGCTGGGCGCATTTGCCCACAAACTGTTTGAGCCCATGGCATCAGTGTATATCAGACTGGTTACCATTAAGGCTGCTCTCCTGGTTGGTCTTACCTCAGCGCGTAGGATCAGTGAGATCCAGGCTCTAGTGGCAACAGAGCCATATCCTACATTCCCCCGGGACAAGGTCGTGCTAAGGACACACCCTGCATTTCTTCCAAAGTTTGCATCATCTTTTCACCTCAATGAGGAGATGGTACTTCCAACCACCTTTCCAAATCCAAAGTACGAGGCAGATAGTGTTGCACTGTCTGGATGTCAGACGTGCGCTGAGAATTTACCTGCCCAGCACTAGGAACCTCTACAAATCGGATGCCCTTTTTGTCACTTTCAGTGGGTCAAACCCAGGCAGCCAAGCATCCAAGGAGTCAATAGCCAGGTGGATGGTTATGCCACTAAGGAGGCTTATGAGGGGCGGCGCCTGATGTTACCGGCAAACATGTACGCCCATGCTGTCGGAGCCAAGGTCAAGACACGTTTCTTGGCAGACAAGCACGGCGGCTACTTGGGCTTCTCCATTAGCATCTGCAAGCACAATTGCTTGGACGGGAGCGCCAGATCAGACGCAGCATTTGGCCAGGCAGTTTTTAAAAAAAACATGTTTTTCCTAGAGGGGGAAACTCTCCTCCCCAGGACTTTTTTTCTCTTGTATGCCCATAAAGTATGGAGGAAAGGGGACAGGAAGTTGGAGTAATTATATGTTGCTCACCGTAGTGACTAACGTACTCTTGTCCACAGTCCCCTTTCCTCCATACGTCCCACCATACTACCCCTTTAAAAAAAATGGTGTCATTAGGCAATTGTAATATAGCCCACACGTCAAAGGGGACTGGAGAGTAGCGCTGGTGGGCGGAGTCAAGGGAGTGCATCTAAATTTAAAGGGGAGACCATTTTCTCTGGTGAAAAAAGGTTGTTTCCCGTTCATAGCAAGGGACGCCCCATACAGTATGGTACAGTATGAAGGAAAAGGGGTCTATGGAATAGGAGTACAATAGTCACATCGGTGAGTAACGTAATTTATGGCCCAATTCCTGAAGGGCCTTTTAAATAAGTTTCCGCCAACTCCCTTCATTGTCCCAGATTGGGATCTTAATCTGGTTCTGACATTCTTGATTGCAGTGCCGTTTGAGCCCATGCATTTCTGTTCCTTGAGACTGATGTCTTTGAAAACAGCCTTTTTGGTTCTGATCACGTCGGCCAGGAGGGTTTAGTGAGTTGCATGCTTTGTGCTGCAAGCCCCTGTTCCTGTTTTTTATTTTTTTATTTTTTTTTATTTGGGAAAAAGTTTTCCTTAAAGTCAGACCTGGTTTTGTCCCGGAAGTGGTTTCTGAGTTCCACCTTTCTCAGTCCTTAGATTTACCGGTCTTCTGCCCTCCACCACACCCCTCGAAGGATGAGCGTCTCCACCGTTTAGATCCCAAAAGAACCTTGAGCTTTTACGCCTTTACGCTTTTGGGATGTCTAAATTCTGAAAAAATCTGACCAGCTGTTCGTGGCCCATTCATTGTCTCGCAAGGGTCTGGCTGTAACTAAGCAGACTGTCTCATTGCATTATTCTTTGCATCGCAGAATGTTACCAGTCTGCAGACCGGGAGCTTCCTCCCGGCATTGGGGCACACAACGAGAGGGGCCTCGGCTTCTACAGCCTTGCCGAGAGGAGTTTGCATTAGGGACTTCTGTCGTGTGGCCACATGGTTGTCCTTGTACACGTTTACCAAGCACTATGGTCTGGATGTTGCCCACAGGGCTGATGCACGTTTTGTTAGAGCAGTTCTGCAAATTCTGCTACTGTAGCACTTTCTGCCCGCCTCTGTCCTAACTGCTTGGTTGTCTATCATATGAGTAATCTGTTCTTTCGAGGGGATTGGGTCCTCCGACGTATTCCATATCTGACAGCAATCATCACAGCTGTGCTGCTTTGGAAAATGTTTCTGCGTCGATACCCCGTCCTCGAGGGCCTCCGTCGAGCCGACGTCACCGGATGTTATAAGTAGGACGCACAACGCCCATAGCCTCAGTTCTGTTTTTTCCATGAACGTGTTCGCTTCGGAGATCTCGGCGTGCCTCGATTCTACTGATTCCTGTTCTTTCGGTTCTTCGAACCTGTTTCTTCATTGCTATTGGTATGATGTCTTCAGCTTCTTCCACACCGCGGTCCGGGTTTAAGAAGTGTCGGGTGTGCGGGTCCAAGATGTTGATGACTGATACGCACAACGCTTGCCTCTGGTGACTCGGTAAGAACCATGATACGGACGACTGTGTCGACTGCCAATCACTCACATCGAAGGCCTTGCGGGAGCGTCAGAACAAGCTGTCGGTCGGTAAGGTGGCCAAGCCCCGGAAGTCACGTTCCACTGGTCTTTCGACAGACGATTTGAGGGGCGACTCCCTGCATCGTCGTCGGGAGTCCGGGTGTTCTCGGTCTGGGAGTCGGACCCGCCATTCCTCTGCCTCTTCGTGGCACTCCAGGAAGCGCGGTCGCCTTCTCCGTCCTCTTCCGAGGACTCCGCCCGTCGGCGGGTTGCTTGTCCCAACAAGCATTCCACTCCTGAGGAATGGGATTCCTTCTGAAAGTAGATGTTGGCGATTTTTCAATCACAGGGCTCCGGTCCGTCCGCGCCGTCTGAGGACGCCGGTTGTGGCCGTGCTAGAGACACCGCTCGTCCACCTTCGGGCTCCAGCAGTCGTCGCGACCACCGGGCGCCTTCAGGGTCCTGGTCGGACAAGGATGGTTGCTCTCGACGCAATCGAGACCGCGTGAACCTGTGACATCTTCGAGGAAGACATCGACGCCGGCGTTGCCGAGGTCGTTGACGGACTCTCTCGAGGCCCCGCCTCAGAGGAAGTCGTCGGCACCCAGGCTGTCGAGAGACACGCTCGGTGCTCAGCCCTCGAGGCCTGTGTCGAAGCTGTCGGCGCCATGCTCAACATTGACGCCGATTCCATCAATGCCTTTCGAGGTGGCTTTTTCGGGGATGCCTTGTGGTACGGGGGAACCCCCTAGAAAGGCTCTGGCTAAGGCAAAACAGGTCTTTGTTCCTTTTTTGGTTCCCTCTTTCCAGCCTCTGGATTATATTTCTGAAGTGGATGAGGGGTCTGAGTAAGGGGTGGTTCCTCCAGAGGTCCCTGATGACATTGTTTCTGGTCATAGCCAGCTTGAGGAGCTGCGCCAGTCATTGCATGACGCCAGTGGGCTCGACACCTCGACAGAGTTGGAATTTGGTAGGCCTGAGCCTGGCACGCAGGCCAACTCCTCTTAGCTGACAGATTACCTGGGGAGGTCTGCCTCGCCCCCCCACTCTCCCCTGGGGATTGTCAGCAGGATGACCTGACTGATATCCTGGACCATGGTCCACCAACTGACACAGTGCTGCCATTCTATATGGCCTTGCAGAGAAGGGTGGCTGCAGCTTGGACTTCTCCGGAGAGTCTCCCGGCAGTGAGCAAGTCCTTGCCAAAGAAATATCACCCAGCCAGTGGCGACCCCTGCTACTTGACCACGCACCCACTCTGGAAGGTTTGGTGGTGCAGGCGGGTACGGCCCCCGCAAAGCAGGCGTCGTACCCTACCATCCCTCCTGATAGGGACAACAAACGTTTTGACGGCTGGGCGACAAAGGTATTTTCTTCTGGGTGTATGGCGCTTCAGGCTGCCAACTCCGTTTGTGCCTTGTCTCGTTTCACGCACTCTCTGTGGAATTGGATTTCCCTCGCGGCTGATCATATTCCCGAAGGGGAGGAACGGTATGGTTTCCTTGCTATCGTGCCGGATGGCAAGGATGCCATGTGCGAATCTGTTCAGTCGAGTCTGGACATGGTTGATTGCGTCAGCTGGTCCATGGCGACGAGCACCGTTATACGCAGGTTTGCGTAGAGTTGGGTTTTGCTCCTGATGTGCAGGCCCGCCTCTTCAACATGCCCTTTGATGGTGATCATCTTTTTGGCAGCAAGGCTGACGAGAGTCTTGAGGTTGCAGACCTCCAAAGCTGCAGCGAAGTCGTTGGGCGCTGCAGTCCGCCAACCTCTGCCTTTTCGGCCTAGGGGACAGCAATGGAGGGGAGGTTCCTTTTGATATTACTCGTCCTTTAGTAAATCGAGAGGAGCTGCTAGTCAAAGGGGCAACCGTAGGAGTGCCAGAGGTGGAAAACAAGGTACTCGAGGTGCCTAAGCCGCGCAAGCAGTTGCCGCTTTGCCCTCAGGCACAGCCGCTTCAGCTCAGTCATGAGGCCCATGCTTCTCCGGTTGGGGGAGGGAGGCTTGGCGCAGCATATTCTAGAATGGCGTGCCATTACTTCAGATGTGTGGGTTCTGGAGATCATAGCCCACGGCTACTGTCTTCCTTTCCGGCAGAGGCCTCACAACAATCCACCAGGGAACCTCTCTTTGAAGAGTCTGTATCCGCTCCTTGCGCAGGAAATTCAATCCCTGCTGGAGAAAGGCGCTATAGAACGGGTGCCTTTAGCGGAGAGGAGCAAGGGATGGTATTCCACTTATTTTTTGATTTCGAAGAAAGACGGAGGATTGAGACCCATCGTGGACTTGCGCGGTTTGAACAAGTTCAAGATGGTTACTCTTTCTCAAGTCCTCCAGGCCCTTCAACTTCAGGACTGGTTGGTGTCTCTCGACCTCAACGACGCTTATTTTCATGTGCCAATCCATCCCAAGCACAGGAAGTAACTGAGGTTTGCGGTTGGGGACTCGCACTTTCAGTTTCGGGTCCTGCCGTTCGGATTGACCTACGCCCCGAGGGTTTTCACCAAGCTCATGGTGGTGGTGGCAGCGTATCTCAGGAAAGGGGGGGGGGGGGGGAGTCAAGTCTGCCCCTACCTGGACGATTGGTTGATCAGCGCGCGCTCTCCCGAGCAAGTCCTGGATCGTCCGTCAGTCAAATGCCACTCCCTTCACAAGCTGGGCTTCTCCCTCAACTTAAAGAAGTCCCGTTGACGCCAACTCAGCGGCTCCAGTATATCGGAGCAGTGCTCAACACGTCCCTGGGGCAGTGTTTTCCTCCCCAGGTGAGGGCTCACCACATTCAGCAGATGGTGCACAAGTTCCAACATGCCCAGAGCCTCCCAGCGTTCGAGTTCTTGAGGTTGTTCTGCCTCGTGGCATCCTGCATTCTTCTGGTGCCAGAGGCCAGGTTGCGGATGAGATCTTTGCAATGGGCTCTCAAGCTCGAGTGGTCACAGTCCTCCGGCTGGATGTCGGACCTCGTTCAGGTGCCGCCCTCGGTCGCCCAGGACCTTCTGTGGTGGGCCGTCAAAGGCAATCTGATATGGGGTGTTCCGTTTTGGCTGCCCTAGCCGGAGGTGACGATCGTGACAGATGCGTCCCTCACGGGCTGGGGAGCTCATGCCAACGAGCTGACAGTCAGCGGTCGTTGGTCTCCGTCGGAGTCCAGACTCCATATCAATCTGTTGGAGCAGAGGGCCGTCAGGCTTGCCCTGAAGACTTTTCTGCCGACTGTGTGAGGAAAGAATGTCCTGATTCTGACGGACAACACAGTGGCCATGCACTACCTCAACAAAAAAGGGGGGGGACAGGGTCACTTCCTCTGTGCAGGGAGGCGATGGAGCTCTGGTTCTGGGCCATCCAGCAGGGAATTTCGATCTTGGCAGTTCATCTGGCCGGAGACAGAAACGAGACCGCGGATGCTCTGAGCAGACAGAGCGCAATCTCTTACGAGTGGGAGTTGGCGCAGGAGATTCTCCTGGAGATCTTCGCCCTTTGGGGGACCCCTCAAGTGGATCTCTTTGCCTCCAGTGTCAACCGGAAGTGCGAAAGGTTCTGCTTGTGGGAATTTCCTCCAAGAGGAGCCTTAGGAGACGCGTTTGTGGTGGAGTGGTCATTCCCACTGCTGTACGCGTTTCCTCAAGTCCCCGTCATCCCGCAAGTGCTGCGGAGGTTACAGAGGTTCGGTTCCCGGATGATATTCATTGCTCCGGCATGGGCTGGGATGACGTGGTACCCAGACCTTCTCGACTTGTCCATCCTCCCTTCATGTCGTCTTCCCTACTGAGATGATCTGCTCTCACCGGAGGGGGTTCAGGTTCTCCATCCAGAGGTCAGATCCCTCAACCTTCACGCTTGGCTTCTGAAAGGTTGAGGTAGGAGGATTGGGACCTCCCTGAAGACGTGATGGAGGTGTTGCTTTCGGCCAGACGGCCGGCAACTAAGTCCCTGTACCGTTGCCGTTGGAGAAAGTTCTGCGACTGGTGCAGGGTTCAGAATGTGGATCCTTTTTCATGTGACATTCCTGTAGTTCTGTCTTTTTTGCTTTCTTTAGCCCACAGGGGCTTGCAAGTGGGTACCATTAAAGGTTACCTGGCGGCGCTGTCCATATTTAAGCGCTCGTCTGAGGAGTGTTCTTATTTTAAAATTCCTTTAATTTCTCAGTTTCTGAAAGGGCTCACTAATGTGTTCCCTCCGTCACATTTCCAGGTGGCTGGTTGGGATTTGAACCTTGTTCTCAAGTTTATAATGGGTGCTCCATTTGAGGCTTTACATTCTTGTCCTTTGAGACTGTTAACCCTTAAAACTGTATTTTTAGTTGCGGTCACTTCCGCTCGCAGAGTGAGTGAGTTACAGACACTTTCAGTTAAGCCACCATTCACTGTGTTTCTTAAGGACAGGGTTGTCCTTTGAGTTCGTCCTTACTTTCTTCCGAAAGTGGTGTCGGAATTTCATTTAAGCCAGAAGGTTGTTCTTCCGGCATTTTATCCTCCTCCGCATCCTGGTAAGGACGAGGAGAGGCTCCATAGGTTAGATCCTAGGAGAGCTTTAAGTTTCTACATTTCACGCATGTCCCGGGTCAGAGTGGACGATCAGCTCTTTATTGGTTACGCTGGAAGGCGTTTGGGACAAGCTGTGACTAAGCAGACTTTGTCTAGATGGATTATCTTGGCAATTTCTGAATGTTACCGCCTGGCGGGTAAGGACCTTCCTATAGGCTTACGGGCCCATTCGACTGAGGGGGTATGGCTGCCTCTACTGCCCTGCAGAGGGGTGTTCCTATTCGCAACGTCTGTGATGCAGCCACTTGGGCTTCGGGACATACTTTTGTATGTCACTACTCCCTAGATTCCGTCCATGGGCAGGATCTGGCCTTTAGCAAGGTGGTCCTTTACTCCGCAATTTGATTGGGCATGCTACATTTCTGTTTTCTAAATTCTTTTCCCACCTCCTTGCATTGGTACTGCTTTGGGAGTCTGTCATAGATATGGAATACGTCGGAGGACCCAATCCCCTCGAAGAACAAGTTACTCTTACCTGGTAACGTTCTTTCGATGGGATGGTCTGACGACGTATTCCATATCGCTCCCTCCCTGCCTTCCCCGCTACAGAATTTCTTATGCGATTGCAGCTTACGTTTCCGCAAGGCTTTCTGTGGTCCTACTAGCATAATATTGGTGCGCCACGTTCTGGGGAAAAAAACTACAACTGAAGCTACGGGTGTTGTGCGTCCTACTTATAACATCCGGTGACGTCGGCTCGACGGAAGCCCTAGAGGACGGCGTATCGACGCAGGATGCAGACGCCAAAAGATTTTCCGAAGCAGCACAGCTGTGGGGATTACTGTCGTAGAAATGTAATACGTCGTCGGACCATCCCATCGAAAGAACATTACCAGGTAAAAGAGTAACTTGTTCTTCTATGGATTCTTCTCCTGCAAATTCCTCATTGTCCATCCCCTTTCAGAAAGGTCTTACAGCTTGGCACATCTAAGCGAAGGGACGCCTGGTGATGGCTCTGAGGTGACTTCTTCTATCTGGCTAGTCGCTTAGTTTTTCAAAAATCAAAAATAAATTAATGTTCTAATTTTGCAGGGTCTCCCTGTTGGTATGTTTCCTGTAAAGCTTTTTACAGACCTGTTAGCCTTGCCTCCCATCGTATTCATCCGCACCGTTTAAGCGCGGGGGAAAGGGAGGAACTGAGGTATGGGGCGTAGTGACGTGGCGTATATATACAACATCCGACGTCTCATCCAGAGCCGACAGTAGAGCACCGAGCAAGATGGATAGACTATGCCCCATGTCGAAAAAGTTTCCGAGCAGCAGAGCTGGATGAGGAGATCTATCAGAAGAGGAATCTGTGGGAGAAGAATCCATAGAAAGTACATTACGGTAAGTAATTTCTCCTTCTGTTGCAAGTTTTTGCTCCAGATTCTTCGCCCCTCACTTCTAGTGGCCCGATGTCCAGTCCGGCGTGGAGCATGCATTGGCACCAGGCAGAGCTGACAGCCGCTCTGAGCCCCGTGGTGCTTAAAGAATTTCAAAAGACAGCTGGCACTGGGGATGGAATGTCAAAGATGAGAATCTGTCGGAGGAACATCTTTCAGAAAGAGCATTACAAAGTAATATGTTCTTCCACAAACATTACCACCTAAACATTTTCTCATGAACAGTGTTGTACGTGGCAATATGCTATTCTTTTTTCACATCTAGAATTGCTACAATGAAGTTTCCTGATCTGTTTAAAACTACATTTTATGTATACTACTTATGCCTTTTCATGTTAGTGTCTGCTGCAGTGTCTTTGTTTATATAGTGTCCTGTCATTGACTGCATTTGCCACTATTTTCATTGATTATTAGTTGCAAGTTCAATCACAATTAAAATAATGATGGAGGACAGGCAGATAAAAATTGACATACTGTTATTACCACATTTCTCATAAGGTTGCATGCCTTCCTCAACGGAATGGGAGGTTTGGTCGAGGTAGAATTCTTCCAATTCGCCATATTTCTTTTGACTGTAAATATATTTCTGAGGCTTGTGGAATCTGCTTAGATCACATGCTGTGCATAGGCCGACATCTAGTGGAAGCTGCGGAGTATTACAGTTTGTTTTTCGAAACTCGAAAATGGGCGTCGACACAGGGTGTGCCAGTAATACTATCCCTAGTGTGACGTCCACTGTACCCAAGATCCCTCACGCGTCTAGGATCCTCAGATTGTTTTTTTCCGCCATACTGGTAGGAAGCATTTTGCGGAGCCCCCTGGCCTTAGCCATACTTTTGCCAAAATATTGATTAATTTACATCCTTCCCCATCCCAACGTCGAACTTCGACACTCGACGCAGGCTGGAGAAGAAATCGACCGTCGGCTGCTGCACGACGGATTTGGGCCTCGGAAGGCCTCTGGCCTCGGTCCGGTCCTTGGAAGGCCTCTGGCCTCTGCCCTGCAAGTAGGGAGAGTGGGGGGTTGGACATACTCTACACTCTTGCTATATAGGTACACCTTATACATTTCCTACAATTAACAGCCTGCTGCCTCAAGGTGCGTTTGGAGGGTACCCCTTTTCAATTCTGCCCCAAGTGCAATCGCAAATACCCTTGGGTCGACAGGCACGCCACGTGCAATCTCTGCTTGCGGAGGGACCACCCCGAAGCGAACTGCAGAGCATGTAGTAGGTTTAAATCTAAGACACTTAAGGACCGTTAGAAGAAGCGTTGGGCCCACCACGCCAGCCAGGCGCCATGGCAGCGGAGGGCGCCTTCAGCGATGGCAGCGACGCTGTGCTTTCGGACAGCGAGGGCATTACGGCATCAAAAGACAGCCGAGCGCAGGTCCCTGACCTCGGAAGGTCGTCAGACAGGGCGGCTATGGGGAAGACCCCCGGCGACATAAGCGCTTCACACACCGCTCACACTAAACACACCAAGTCCAACCGAGACTCGACTACGTCGAGTTCTCGGAAAGAGGCACAAACGGAACGGTTCGAATCGGTGTCCTCTGGGCGTTCGAGATCGCTGCATGACTCCAGGCAATCATCCACTTTTGCCAAGAGTGCCTCGCTCCCTAGGCTAACAGAAGTTCGATCGTCGGAAGACGAAGATGACTTCCACCCCCCGGCCGCACTCCAGGAGTCGGAGCCCGCAGACAAGATCAGCGCGGCCCCACGTTCGAAGGACAGGGACTCTACCCCCGATCCTCGACGCCAGGCGTCGAAAACCTCCGAAGCCACAAAGGGACAGGGAAAACACTTTTCCACTCACGGGGAGGGGGGAAAACAGCAGAAGAAGCAGCCTCTGCACTCTTCCACACCTGTGAAACACTCTACTCCTCCTAAACAGGCAGACAAAACCAGGTCTGCGGATATTCCAAAAACCAGCAAATCTACTCAAGATAAATCTCCAAAACTTTCTGAGAGTCATTCCCAGTTCCAAAAAATGGTCCAGTGATGACATAGATAGGGTCATGTCAAGGATGTCTTCTTTGTCAGACTTTTACGATAAAAATCCAGACCATTTCCTTTCATATGATCCACAAGGGGCTACACCCTCAGGCTCTAATGATCCTTTCTCCCCGAGTAAGAAGCCCCGGTTTGAGACACCGATGAGGTCTACAGACCCCTTCGAGGTACAACCATACTCGCGGCCATACTCACTGTATCAAGGAGAGACTTCCTTTGGTGAAGACCAAGATTTTGGCATGGTAGAAGAGCAAACCGCAACGGGCTACTATGGGGATGATGAGGACCAGGAAGAGGAAGACCCTGAAACCTACAGAGTAGATTCCCCGGTAGAGAAGGAAGCCCCGGTTACAGACTCCGCTGTCAATAACCAACCCCTCTTGAACGAGGTTCTCGCACGCGCAGCAGAACATTTCCATATTGACACCCACGGTGTCCAGGAAGAGAGGGACTTTGCCGAGGAGTTAGTGGGAGAAAGGAGGCCTGTTGCCCAGACCATCCCTATCAGTGAAGAATAGACCCGTCACTGGTGAACCCGAACCTCACCAGAGCAGTCAATTCCAGAGTTGAAAAACTTTTCAGGGCAGCCCAGTCTGACCCTCTCTATATAAGAGGACATCTGAAGCCAGACTCCCTAGTTGGCACTAACACTCGTAAGAGGGCTGGTACACCCTTGTCATTGTCCGAAGCTTCTCCAGACAAGGAGAGCAAAAAACTATATGGTTTCGGCAGGAAAGTAGCCTCAACGTCCGCCTATCAGGCAAGGATTGCAAACTCCACCACCCTGTTGGCCAGCTACAACTGCCATCAGTGGGAAGAAGTCGCAGCACTCATAGCCTCTGCACCAGAACCCTTGAAGGGCCAGTTAGCACGAATTTCCGCAGAGGGTAGAGCCGTGTCTGGTTGCATTTTAAAAGCAACTTTTGACGCCGCGGACAACGCAGGCAGATTGATAGCAGAAGGTACTGTTATCAAGAGACATGCATGGTTACGGCAGTCTGGTTTTAAGGCAGAAACCCAGGCATCATTGTTGGACAAACCGGTGGAAGCCGATCTGTTGTTTGGTAAGGCGGTCGAGGACGCGCTGAAGAATGCCATGGACGAATATGAGACACTCAAGTCCCTTGGCCAGTTAACCAATAAACCCCCTAACCAGAGAGGGAATAGTAATTTTCGTCGCCCACGCGGCCAAAATTCCCAGAGAGGATCTAACTATTCCCAGGGGCAGGGTACACAGTGGAACAATAACAGCCAACAGTCTACCCAGGGTTACGGCAGGGGTAATGGGAGAGGACGTGGTAAAGGCAGAGGCAGCCCCAGTAGCACGTCTCCACCAAAGCAGTGACGCTCAGTTCAGGGTCCCTTCTCACGCAACCCCAGTAGGGGGACGCATTTCCAACTTTCACCCAGGCTTGGGAAGGGATCACATCAGACAGATGGGTGCTGTCAACAGTATCCACAGGGTACTGTATAGAACTACTGCAGCGTCCCCGGAACCATCCTCCACGACAAAGAGTACACTCTTTAGAACATCAGAAGATTCTCCTCGAGGAGATCGCCATTCTGCTAGCAAAGGACGAGATAGAACTCGTCCCGGGACACCAGGTAAACAAGGGTATTTATTCAACTTACTTCCTTGTGCCAAAGAAAGATTTGACAATGCGCCCAGTATTGGACTTACGGCCTGCCAACAAGTATGTCAAGCCCCAAAAGTTTCGTATGACTACGCTACAAGAGGTAATCCCCCTCCTAAAAAAGGGGGATTACATGGCAACCTTGGATATGAAAGATGTCTATTTTCATATTTCCACTTGCGCTTCAAGGTGGACAGTCGGCACTACCAATTCAAGGTACTGCCCTTCAGGATAGCTTTGGCACCAAGGGTATTCACCAAGGTACTGGCGGTGGCGGCTGCACACCTACGCAGGGAGACAATCCCGGTGTACCCTTATCTGGACGACTGGCTCATAACGGGGGAAACCCCAGTAATTTGCAGGACAAACATTCAAAGGACTATCGACCTCCTCCACGAATTAGGCTTCTCAATCAACGAGAAAAAGTCAAGCCTGGTGCCAAGCACCTCCAAACAGTTCCTAGGAGCAATCCTAGATACTCAAGAGGGGTTGACCTTTACTTCAGAGGAAAGAATTCGGAATATACTACTGCAAATTCCGCAATATCAGTCCGGTCACCAAATAATGGTACGCAAAGCAATGCGTTTGCTGGGCATGATGGCGTCATGTATTTACGTGGTCCCCCACGCGCGCCTGCGCATGCTTCCCATGCAGGAATGGTTGGCGAAACAGTGGTCTCAGGCAAGTGGTCAGTGGGACGATCTAGTGGTCGTTTCGCCAACACTAGTACAAAGCCTTCACTGGTGGACAAGAGAGAATCTTGCACAGGGAAAACCCTTTTACGATCCCGAAGTACAGGCAGTAATCGCTACCGATGCATGTCTGACAGGGTGGGGAGCTCACCATCTCCACCACACAGCTCAGGGTCTCTGGTCTCCCTCAGTGGCCAAGAACCACATCAACCTGCTAGAGCTTCTGGCAGTATTCAGAGCGCTTCAAGCGTTCGAGCCCCACCTACTAAACCTGTCAGTGCAAATCCGGACGGACAGCACAATAGCCATGTTCTACCTGAACAAGCAAGGAGGGACTCGTTCGCCAAATCTGTCCAAGCTTTCCCAGAAAATCTGGATATGGGCACTCAGACGGAACATTTCCTGTCATCACAACATGTTCCAGGGGAGCTCAATTCCCTAGCGGATGCTCTCAGCAGAGACTCCCTCCCAGAGGAACACGAATGGGTTCTACACAGAGAGGTCGTAGAAGATATCTTCTCTCAGTGGGGTTTCCCCACTATAGACTTATTCGCCACAAGCAAAAACAGACAATCCCCAGGATTTGCATCCAGGTTCCCCCAACCAGACTCCCAGGGGAACGCCCTGTGGATGAACTGGTCAGGGATGTTTGCGTACGCTTTTCCACCAACTCCTCATCAGGAAGGTGGTGAACAAGATGAACAGAGAGTCGATGATGCTCGTCCTAGTTGCTCCCATGTGGGCAAGACAACCGTGGTTCCCACACCTACGCAGGATGGCGGTGTGCGAGCCCATCAAACTTCCAGCCTGGTACAACCTACTGTCCCAGCACCAAGGTCAAACAGTGCATCAGCAACCCAACTCAATGAACCTGGCAGCATGGCTCCTGAGGTCATAGAGTTTGGACATCTCAATTTACCACAGAGGTGTATGGACATCCTAAAGGAATCTAGGAAACCAAACACGAGGCACTGTTACTTTGACAAGTGGAAGAGATTCGTTATCTGGTGCCAGAGTAGACAAATCAACCCAGTTGATTGCACTCCTTCCACTATTGTTACATACATGCTCCACCTGCTAGATGCAGGATTGGTTTTTAACTCACTGAAAGTACACTTGGCAGCCCTGTCGGCATACACCACTTCCCATAACAAGGTCTCGTGGTGGAAAGCACCAGTAGTTAAAGCCTTCATGGAAGGAGTAAAGAGACTTCACCCTCCTATTTCAAACCCACCACCAGGGTGGGACCTTAATGTGGTGCTATCTAAGCTCATGGGCCCCCCTTTCGAACCCATGCATAAAAGCAGTTTCAAACACCTGACTTATAAAACGGTCTTCTTAGTAGCTATTACTTCTATAAGAAGGGTCAGTGAAATTCAGGCTCTGTCAGTGCAGGATCCCTTCTTTACTGTCCATAAAGACAAACTGGTTTTACGCACACACCCTAGGTTCTCACCTAAGTTTATATCTAAATTCCACGTAAACCAGTCCATCGAGCTTCCGGCTTTCTTCCAGGACCCTCAAAGCTCGGCTGAGGTGAAACTACACACCCTAGATGTGCGTAGGGCGGTCCTCTACTATGTAAATAAAACCAGACCGCTAAGGAAAACAGATCAACTGTTTGTCTCCGTAGCTACAGGCAGAGAGGGGGATCGCGTCTCGAAGGTGCCATCTCGAAGTGGATTATTAACTGTATCCAGCTGTGTTACTCACTCTCTGAATGAACTCTGCCTTTCACGCCAAGAGCCCACTCTACTAGAGGCATTGGGGCCACTCTGGCTTTCATTGCAAATGTACCCCTTGACACCATTTGCAAAGCAGCTACTTGGAGTTCTATTCACACTTTTACTCAGCATTACTGCATTGACACCCATTCCAAGGCAGATACACAAGTGGGACAAGCGGTTCTAAGACACTTATTTGCTCATGACCCTTCTCACATCCCACCTCCTTCAGGTACTGCTCGCTAATCTATGCACAGCTGCACAGCATGTGATCTAAGCAGATTCCACAAGCCTCAGAAGGGATACATTACTCACCGTAATTGTATTTC
The DNA here is from genome assembly GCF_040938575.1 of Ambystoma mexicanum. Classification (NCBI taxonomy): domain Eukaryota; kingdom Metazoa; phylum Chordata; class Amphibia; order Caudata; family Ambystomatidae; genus Ambystoma; species Ambystoma mexicanum. Next base: position 673,636,348 of record NC_090924.1, on the reverse strand, counting down.
TGATGCTTGTATCTGCTTAGATTCACATGCGACCCACCCTTCCTCCCCTCTGAGAGAAGGCGCATGATTGCTTGTAGTCTTACCTTTCTATCTATCTGCTTGGATTATCTGTACTCACGCTACTCCTCATGCTACCTCATGTCAGAAAAAATACAATCTGAGGATCCTAGACGCGTGAGGGATCTTGGGTACAGTGGACGTCACACTAGGGATAGTATTACTGGCACGCCCTGTGTCGACGCCCATTTTCGAGTTTCGAAAAACAAACTGTAATACTCTGCAGCTTCCACTAGATGTCGGCCTATGCACAGCATGTGAATCTAAGCAGATACAAGCATCAGAAATACAATTACGGTGAGTAATGTATCCCATATATGTTGGGAGGGTAATCGTGATGACAATTATATGGGATAATGGGGGGGTTCTCCCCTGCATATAATTGCAGACAAATAGAAAAAAAAGAAAAGAAAATTCTTCGAATTCGGTGAAAAAAAACTCGACCAAATTACCTAGAACCTTCCTCAGCATCCCACCAAGTCTTGTGTAAACAGTAATTTAGCCTGTGACTCTGCATTTATATTTCTCCAGCACATATTATTGGTCTCCAAATGGAGATATCGGCAAATAGTTTCCTATAAATATGTTCAGTTATTAGTGTTATCTAACATTTGAAACTTTGGTGTTTTGTGTTGGCATTGGAAAAAGAATTCATTGTTGATTTTACATTTTTGAAAGATGTTTACTTTTTATTGTTTCTTCCAGGTAACATGTCACATCCCAGACCTTGGCTTGGGCTTGATCATTTCAATAAAGCCCCAAAGAGAAGTCGATACACATATCTTGAGAAAGCAATTAAAATCCACAACTGACTTGACAGTTATTGCAAGCCAATGGACAAATAAGTGTGTATGTGTGTCCACATTTTTAACAACAGTAGAACTTTGGTACACGTGCACTATACCGGGAATCTTCAGCAAGAGGATGTGCTGCTGATGTTAATTTTATTTTGTTGAGGCTGTTCGTTTGGCTTCGCTGTATCTATTGACTGCCCTTTTTGAGCAAAAAGGTGTTTTTATAAAGCTCGGATGCCAATGGGAGAGATTTTATGGTAAGCTAGAAAGGCAGTAAACGGCAAACTGATGGAAAAGTGAGAAAAACAGTATACAATTGTGGAAATATTGGCAAACAAATTACCCGTAGGAAATTTTGTAGCTGGCATAAGATGGCTGCCTACCAACCCGAATGTGGGCAATCCTTCACTGTTATTGCAGCTACTAAGTCTTATGTTTACACCATGTCGGAATTCTCTAAATGACGTATTTGTAAATGCAAAACCCTCATCAATAAATAGCCATCTCTATTTCATTGTATATGTTGCCATTTATTCCAAATTTGTGTTTAATACAACCAGATTGTATCAAATCTTGTGTAGCATTGATTTTGTTGATCAGTTACTTTGTGTTCCAATCTACAAAGCAGATCTTCAGATCTTGAGCTTTAGATTTTGTTCAGTAGAACCTCGTTAAATTTCTAAAATAGTTTACTGTGCTGCCTGCAGGCAGATATGATTTTCACTCCACTCAGAAGCAGATGAGATATTAAACTTTCCAGTAACCTGGAAGAGATGCGGAAAAAAGCAAGGAACATCCGTTCTTTAAGCACCAAGGGCATGCTCACTAGTATGTAGTAAGCTGTTGACTTTGTAAAAAAAAAATGAAATTGTATATTTAATGAATGAACATGTACAATTTAACAAAATGGAGATAAATTTTGTTGGGTGCGTTTCAATTTACTGATGTTGATATTCATTGTGTGTAGTTTTATTTCAAACCCAAACTGTTTCTTTTTTTGTTTTGTTTTTTTATATCTATTTTTGAAACTACTCGCAACAAAATCTGGTTTTGAGAGCAGAAAGATAGATTTGGCAATTCACACCTTTTAATTTACTTTCTTTTTTCAGCCTTTTTTTTTTTTGTTTCTGTAGCAACCGTGTCCGACAACTCTTCCTGTATATTGCCTTTTTTTGCTGGAAAATGTTGTATGTTGAATAAAATTTTCTATAAAAATGTTATTTCGATGAGTGATGACATGGATGTTGGAGATTTATACTCTACTTGAAATATAGAATTGTTTTCATTTTTAAGGGTTTATAAAGCTGTATTGTTTTAATTTTAAGACTGCTGATGTAAATTGTTTTTGCCCATTAAGTCCTATGTGAACTTAAGAAATAAAAGGGTTATCCTAAAGGGGAGCCATGTATAAATGCGATATATGGAAAATGTATTTAATGGGTTTACTTTTTTAGAAATTTAGTAAACGAAAACTGTACAGGTTTGACTGTTTTCTTGTTGACTGAAATTCAGATACATGTAGCAATCAAAAGCTGCAAAATAAAATCTGATTCTGTGAAAGGTAAGTGTCTTTTAGATTTTCACTGCAGTTATTGTGTTCTGATCAATTCATATGTTAGCTATATGCAGGATGTCATGTTTTATCATTGATATAAAGATGTACAATCATTTCAGTTAACCTTAAGCACACTGTAACTGACAAGCAGTTTCAAGATGCTTACAAATAGCAACAATACAATACACGATAAATAGCAATCCATGCATAGTGTTGGGACCCATGTAAGATCAAGATGAGAACATAATTTACCCTGGCGCACACAGTTGACCAGTTAAAAGGTGTACCAGTTTATGGCATACAGTGCACCTGCCAGAAGCACCATACATCCATTAAAGTCAAGATGAATCGAACACTTCAGAACGATCAAGAATAAAGACTCTAAATATCCAATGGCCAACCATTTTCATGTAGAGCATCCAAATGAACTAGTTGGAGAAATTACATTTTTCGGACTAGAAAGAGTGGACCTACCACCTCGAGGTGGAGCCAGAGAATTTATTTCAATGGATTGCCTTTCTCCTGCAGATTCCTCATCTGATGGATTTCCTCATTGCTGCTTTGGAAAAACTTTGGATGTCTATCGTCTGCTCCGGACGTGACATCCGACATTGTATATATATACCACGTCACTACGCCACACACCTCGGTTCCTTTTTTCAGCACGCTATTTTAGGAACACAGAGGAGAACCCTCATTTGTCTTCTCACCCTTCCCCAGAAGGTATTATCATGCAAGCTGCCACAGTTCCCACCAGACCAGCATCTTCAACTTCAAATCTGCCCCCTGATACAGAAGGCAAGAGAATTGATGCCATGGCCAAGTAAGTTTTCACATCGGGTAGCATGGCTCTGAAAGCCACAAACGTAGCTAGTTGTTTTGCGAAGTACTTCTTCGGCCTCTTGAATGCAGTGGAAAATGCTACGCAGTATATCCCTGAGGGGGAAATGCGAGACAGCCCTGTACAGTTGGTGTAGGATGGGAAAGAGGTGACCCGGCACTCGCTGCAAACGGGCATGGACATGGGCGACTGCGTGGGCCGTTTGATGGCATCAGCTATTGCATTGAGGCAGGCCTATTTGAGGTCTTTAAGCTTTTTGCCTAATGTCTAAAACAAACTGATAGAAATGCAAACTTATTTTCGGCCAGAAGGCGGATGATTCCTTAGAGGAATTTAAGGAGTCAAAGATTGCTGCAAAGTCACTAGGCCTAGCTGCACAGCCGGCCAAACCTGCCTTCAGCTTTGCCTCCAGGGGCTGAGGCTATATAGGCGTTATGTGACTTATGGCAGGAAGGCGCAGCTCCCGCAGGCCACACTAGGCGAGGGCAGAAGCATTTCTCGTGGGACGCCTCCCGAGGCCAATAAGCAGCAGAGGGGGTGGCTCCACCCTCTGAGCCGCTTTGGTTTTCCCCTTTCATGGCATACCGGTTGGTGGACGGCTGGAAGAGCATTGGCCCCAATGACTGGAGATTACCTCTGACGCCTGGGCCCTGGGACTCCTTTTTAACGAAGCCTCCATACAGACTCCCCCCCACCACCTCCAAGCTTACCAGGATAGGAGCGCCATAAGAAACTGAGAGCCCTGTTATTAAAGGGTGCAGTGGAAGAGGTACCACCCGAGCAGAGGATTGGGTTGGTATTTCCATTATTTCCTAGTGTCCAAGAAGTGAGGAGGTCTCCGTCCCATTTTGGACTGCATAGCCTTCAACAAGGAACGTTGACAGAAATTCTCCACGCTCTCGAATTGCATGACTGGCTGGTGTCCATCGATCTGCCAGATGCTTATTTCCATGTGCCGATACATCGAAAGCACATGAAGTACTGTTACGTCCCGTCCCCCTTCCTCCATACTGTATGGACGTCGCTCATGGGAGACGGAACCTTTTTCACCAGAACAATCTTCTTCCCCTTTAAATTTAGAGACGCGACCCTGGGGAGCATGCGCTCGCCTGACTCAGCCAGCCGGCGCCACTCGCCAGTCCCCTTTTCCGCATCGACAGGAACGGCCCGAATTCAGCGCTTCTGGGTTTGGCTTTGGCCATGTAATACCATGGGCTCTCCCCGGATATTCTTCTATCTTTGTCTTTTCCTTTTCAATTAGGTACTTGGTCCTCCGACGCCACGCTCCTCCCCGGCGCATGTTGACTTCAGCTGGCTTCAGCAGGCGTCAGCCTGTAAGGGGCTCTTCCCTACATCCGATCCCAACGCTCTTTGCCTCTGCTGCCTTGACCCCGACCATGGCTGGGATGGTTGTTCTGCGTGCGACGCACTGACCCCACGTGCACTGATGAACAGGCTAGCTCGGTGGAGGGAGCTCTTCCAGAAGTCTCCTCCGGAGGACCTAAAGGACTTCGTCAAACATAGCTGGAGGTTAAAGGCAAGGCCTCTATTTACCATCGCACCCCGTAAGGGTGACTCCTTCCAAGGAAGTGCCCGAGCAGGAGGAACTTCTCAGGTTCTCACACCAGCACACATACCAAGGCTTGTCCAGCTTTTGGTCTCGGGATCCTTCCTGGATCAGTGCTGAGGAACGGCAAGTTTCTTTTACTGGGGTTACTCCCGAGAGGCAACGCCCTGGTACTGACATGTCCGAGAGGGCACCTTCATGCAGCACTAACGGCACCTCAGCCACGGGCAATACACCTTCCAGGCCCTGTCCTGATGTGCGGGATAGGCCTCATGTTCCAACACCAAACGTGATGGACGAGGCACCATGTCTTCGGCAAAGTGACACGCAGCTCGACAAAATGGTTGCCGTGCCAAACAAGATCGCCACTCGTCTGATACTTCCCATAGGAACGGAGCGGGTAGAGGAACGAGTTACAAGGTGGGACTGGTGTCAACCAGGTACGTGGCCTACATCTTATCCATCAGCAGCGCAGGGCAGGTTTCCCCTGCACCCTTGGCAGAGTGTCAATATCTCCTGCCACCTCTTCAGCTTCCGAAGACAAGTTCTTCGAAAGTTTCCTAGCACTGATGCGAACTACCGAGATGGGGGCCATCCTTTGGGATACTATCAGGGACATGCTCACTTCACCGGCACCCATAGTCATTCCTCATATGACTCTGGTGCCACAGGCCCCAGCGCAGCCCCAGACGGCTCCTTCGATTCAGTCTCTGCTGCCTCCCACAGTACAGGCGGTTCCACACTAGCCTCTGCAGCTGCCACTGGCTCTGGGCTCCACACCGCAACCCACGGTGCCCAGTACTTCACCTCCCGCTCCAGACCCTCTGAGCGCACGGGTGGACACTGACGAGGAGGACCCAGACACTCCATCTTCAAGGGCTTTCCACAAACGCCTTGCAGGTTTGCCAGAATATTTGGTCCTTCCTCAGCCTGAGGTAGAGCAGCCCGAGGAGGGGGTCTTGGCAGAAGTCCTCACCCTAAGACCCCGTACCAAAATGGGGATCCTGATGCAGAGATGTTGTCCTGGCCAAGAAGGGGTGGCTTATGCCACACTCGGCCCAACCTGTCTATTGGTGCCTCGACGTCAAGTATAGGCAGATGGAGGGGGATACACTTTCTTTCGATGCATCCTCAACTGCACTCTTCCATGATCGCCGCTGCGTCACTTTACCCTAAGCCTCAGTCGTCCTTGACCACCTCGTCCTCAATGCTACTAGGCAAGAAGATGATCTTGGAGGTGTATGGGAAAAATCTGTACTCCAATGCCTCCTACACCTGCTCCAAGGCAACAAGGAGGCCATGCTGGCAGCAGTTAACCAAAGGCTCTGTTGAGAAATTGCAGACTTCCTCCCAGAACTTGCAGCGCTGAGCCAAGCGCGCTTCAAGGCTGGCCTAGGAGAAGCCAGGCTGGTGGCGCAGGACCTCATGGAGTCCACCATGGCCCACATAGATACCTCTGGCTGGGCATTCTGCATCGCCGTGGACATGAGGACTGCCAGGCTCTGGGCTACTAAGTTTAACCCTGACATCCAGGAACGCATATTGGACCTTCCATTCGAGGCTAGTGACCTCTTCCACTCCTCCAAGGATGAGGAATTGGATAAAAAGAACTGCTCGCAAACTGCAAAGTCTTTATCTATTCTTACAATGGCCATGCCCAAGGTGTACACCCAGTCACATCAACGCTCTGACAAGGGGTGGGCGTTAAGCGGGTTCCGGGGCTTCCAAGAACAGATGTCCAGACAACCTGACCGTTCTCAGAGTCAGCACCGGAGGAAACAACAAAAGGGGGAGGGGGACAAGGGCTTTTTCCAATCCCCCTCCTCTGTTACATCCTCGGAGGGAAAGAAGGCATGATGCATCCCTGTGTCTCCGATTAGGGGCAGGCTTGCCTTTCACAATCATTTTTGACACCAGAACTTTTTGCACCCCTGAATCTTATCCGTAATCTCCACGGGTATCGCCTACCGGTCCCTTTCTCTCCTCCCCTCCCACATATTGGGGCAACAGAGTTGGTGGAGATCCAGTTGTTCGTTGAGAGCCGCGAGGATTGGGCTTTTATCCCATGATTTTCACCATACAGGAGAAGAACCTGGCTGGCCTGAGAGTTGTGTTCAACCTTTCCACCCTCAACCTCTCCCTTCCTCTGCAAAAATTCAAGATGTTTACGCCAGCACTCATTGCGGAAACACTGGATATGGGGAAGGGCGTGTATCTACACGTCCCGATTTGGCAGCCGCATCGTTCCTTACTGTGGTTCAGGGTCATGGACTGCCACTTACAATACAAGGTGCTATCCTTTGGCCTCAACTCAGCTCCCAGGGTATTTACCAGGTTAATGAATGCAGTGGCAGCCCTCCTCAGGGCCACCACATCTACCCATACCTGTTTGACTGGCTCTTCCGGGCCACATCTCCAAAAGCGGTTCACCGTACCTCCTTCGCACTGACGAACGCACACCACAACCTGGGGTTCACTATCAATCTCAAGAAGTCTCCGCTGGAACTCCCGCAGACCCTGACCTTCCTGGGCCTCATCTGGGACACAAGTTCTGAGAGAGTCTTTCCATCGGAAGACAAGATCGCGGCCATCAAGAGAGCCACTTCTCACTTCCTCTCCAGGGCAGTGACCTCAACCTGCTGGTACCAACACCTGTTGGGTATATTGGTGGCGGTCCTGTTGGCCGTACCCAACACAAGACTCAAGATGAGGAGAGCTGCACTTTGCAGCCTCATGGAATCAGGAGAAGGGCTCCCAAGCGGAACCATTCAACATTCCTCCCTTTCTCCACTTGGATCTCATGTGGTGCACAGACAGCAACCTGCGGCAGGGCAAGCCCTTTCCGGGAGTGGGCCCCTCAGGTCACAGTTACTACGGACTCTTCCCTAGGAGCCACTCTGGGCAGCACAGCGTCCATGGAGTCTGTACTCAGCAGGAGTCCCACATCAATTGGCTGGAATTGAAGGCCATATGGCTGGCTCTCAAGGCCTTTCTCCCTCTTATCGAGGGTAAGACAGTTCTTATCCAGATGGACAACTCCACCAGCATGTACTATATCAACAAGCGGGGGGATGCCAGATCCCCTCCACAGAACAACCTAGTTGTCTGCATGTGGGAGTGGGCACTGGAGAACAACCTCTACCTCACTGCGGTCCACCTCCCCGGGGAGTTCAACCTGGAGGCGGACAGGCTCAGTAGACTGGGGTGGACAATTATGAGTGGCAATTGAACGACCTGGTAATGAAGGAGATCTTTCTCAGGTGGGGGCATCCCCAAGTGGATCTCTTTGCCTCCCGGGACAACAGGAAATGTCAGCAGTTTGCCTCCTGGCAGGGCTAGGGCTCTGGCTCGCTGGGCAACGCATTCCAGGTACGATGGAACGACGTGACTGCATAGCTTTCCCGTCCACAGCATGATTTGCAAGATAAAGGAATCTCGTCACTTCCGCATCATTTTGATAGCTCCATGGTGGCCGGCGAAACAGTGGTTCTCCGAGCTACTCATCCTATCGGACAGGCCACCCATTAACCTACCACTGGGCCCAGCTCCTCTCCTGGCCCAGCAGGGGACAGTGTACTACACCCTGCTCGTCACAAGCTAGCCCTCGCAGCATGGTTCCTGAGCAGGTCACGCGGAAACACTTCAGCCTATCTCGGGCTAACCTAGAGATCATCCAGGGTGCTAGAAGCAAGGCTACTAGGAGCCAATATGAGAGTGAATAGTCTATATTCTGTCATTGGGCCGACTCTAGGGAGATCGACCCTCTTAAGTGCACCTTGGACGATGTGCTCTCCTTCTCGACACACCTCACTTACTCCAGCGTACAGGTTAACGCATGCCGTGCCTATCTGGCAGCGATAGGGGCTTACAGGAATTCGGAGGAGGGCCTCTTTTCCTCCAACCAGGTGGTCAAGCGACATCTGGCGGACTTCCACAGGCTCTTTCCACCTATAAAGAAACCACACCCCGTGTGGGACCTCAATGTTGTGTTGGGCGCTTGGCGCACAAACCCTTTGAGCCAATGGTGTCTGTGGACATCAGGGTCATCACCTTTAAGACAGCTTTGTTAGTGGGACTCACCTCTGCTCGCAGAGTCAGCGAGATCCAGGCTCTGGTGGCCTCAACCCTATACCACTTTACACAGGGATAAGGAGGTCCTGCAAACTCACCCGACATTACTACCTAAGGCACCTTCCACTTTCCATCTAAATGAGGAAATGGTCTTACCCACGTTTTTCGCTGACAAGGCTCAGAGTCCTGCACTGTCTAGATGCCAGACGTGCTCTGAAATTCTATCTGGACAGGACCAAGGGCTTCTGCAAGTCAGACGCACTGTTTGTCACCTTCAGGGGATCCAGGTCCGGGTATCTAGCATCCAAGTCCTGTATTGCACAGTGGATGGTTTTGGCCATAATGGAGGCCTGCGAGGGGAAGCACAAGCTGCTGCCGGCTAACCTGCATGCCCACATTGTCAGAGGCGGCCATTGCATTTCAGAAGCAGGTTCCGTGGCAGGTCATCAGCTTTCTGTAAGCATTACGGTTTGGACGCTGGCTCTAAGTCAGATGCAGCCTTCGGACAGGCGGTTGTGAGGAACCTGTTTGCTTAAGGAGGGTCACCCCTCCACCCTGGGGCTACATTCATTTGTAATCACCCATGCAGTATGGAGGAAAGGGGACATGACCTAAGAGTAATTATAAGTACTCTTGCTTCCCGTCCCCTTTCCTCCATACTGCATGGGCGTCCCTCATGAGGGATGGGAGACGGAACCTTTTGCACCTGAAAAAACCTTCCCCTTTAAATTTAGAGGCGCACAGGGTGCGGCCCTGGAAGCATGCGCTGCCCTGACTCCGCAGCCACACCTCCGTCCCCTTTTCCGCGTCGAGGGGAACGGGCCAAATTCACCAACGCTCATGGGTTTGGCATGGCCATGTAATTCCACGCGCGGATACTTTTTCTCTTCTTTCTTTTTTGTCTTTTTATCATTAAGGTACTCGATCCTCGGGTGTCACGCTCCTCCCCGGCGCATTTCGACTTCTACAGGGTTCAGCAGGTGTCTGTCCTACGACGGGCTCTTACAAAACTCAAGACCCCCACGCCCTCTGCCTACGGTGCCTTGGCCCTAACCATTGCTGGCAAGCTTGTACCACGTGCAACACGCTTTCCTCAAGGTCTTTGAAGAACAGACTGGCCAGGTGGAGGGAGCTCTTCCGCAGATCGCTTCCAGAGGACCTAAAGGACTTAGTCTATCATCGGTCCAAGCCCGGGCCGCTCTTTTCCAGTGCACCCAGCAAGGGAGACTCAGTCCCAAGGAATCGCCTCGCGGGAGGGACCGCCCATGACCTCGTACTAGCACAAGTAGCAAGGCTATATCGGCTATCTGCAGATCCTCCCGGTGAGGGTGCTGGGGGACCGGACGTTTTTTTTAACAGGGTCTTCACCCGAGGGGCTACGCCCTAGTACCGGCATCATGTCTGAGGGGGCGCCTTTAAGCAGTTCTACCAGCAGATCCGCCGAGGGCGTAATGCCTACCTGGCTTATGCCTGAGGAACAGGGTAGGCCCTATGATCCACACTCGAGAGTCCTGGACGGGTCAAAGATGGCCGCCGCGCCAGATAATCCAGACATCCAGCCATGCCCCTGCAGGGAATCCAGTCGGAGGACTGTGTGTCGAGTTGGGACTGGTGTCAACCAGGTATGTGGCCTACAGCTCATCCTTCCTTTGCGCAAGGCAGTTTCCCGCTAAGCCCATATGGGCAAGGCACGCAACGGCTCCAGCAGCTGCCCGCTACCCCATCAAAATCGCCTACCACTAATCCATCCTGAGAGGACAGGTTCTTCGGAAAGTTCCTCGTGCTCACAAAATCTACACAGATGGGGGTCATCCTCGGGAATGCCATCAGGGACTTGCTCCCTCAGGCCCCAGCACAAGTTCTTCTGGTCCTGGTTCAGCCTAACCAACCCGCTCCGTCCCCCCAGCTGATTGCACAGCCAGTTCCACACCAGCCTGCGGTCCCCGTACCACAGCCCTCTGCTCCTAGCACTCCCCGGGTCCGCAGGTGGACGCAGATGAGGAGGACCCAGACACGCAGTCTTCAGCCAAAGCCTTCTACGCACGACTGGCAGCGCTGGCAGAGTATTTGGTCCCGATGCAGAAGGACGTAGTGGCCTTGTCCAAGAAGGATTGGCTCAAGCCCCACTCAGCCCAGCCGGTGAATAAACGCTTGGATGCCAAGTACAGCCAGATAGAGCATTACTGTACTCCAAGCCTCAGTCACCCTCCACCACCTCCTCTGCAGCGCTGCTAGGCAAGTAGAAGATCTTGGAGGTGTACGGGAAGAAGCTGCATTCCAACGCGTCCTTACACCTGCGTCAAGCCAACGCAGATCCATGCTGGCAGCCGTTAACCAGAGGCCCTGGTGGGAAATTGCGGATTTCCTTCCAGAGCTTCCGGCGCAGAGCCAATCACGATTCAAGGCTGTTCCTGAAGCTTCAGTCGTGGGGATAACGAGGACATCTGGAGCGATCTGCACTACCCAGGGATGAGGCCAGCAGCAGCAAAGCAACGATGAATAAAAGGTGCTCTCTTTAAAAACCGGAGGGGGCCCTTCTGATGGCTATCCGGACCACTGCAGCTCAGTGCAGTGATTTCGACCCATAAGAGGATTCTCTGGCTGTAGAAGGTGAGCTGGTTGATCCCACCAGGCTCAAGGGAAGAAGACTCTGGACTGGATCTTCTCTGTAGTTGAAGGGTAGATAGCTCAGGACTGCAGCAGGGCTTCACCGGGATCCAGGAGTTGCAGCAGCCGTCTTCTTCTCCACTTCTCTTCGGTTCTTGTAGTTCCAGTGGTGACTGACTTCCAGCCCAAGAGTCCTACCTTTTATGCCAAAATCCCCCATTCACACAGCCTGGCTGTCAATCACACAGCAGGGGGGGTTGTCAAGCCCGGACCACCACCTCAGCCAATCAACACAAAGTGTGACTTGGGTCTCCAAGGAGACCCTGTGCAGGAGGTGACTAAACCCCTCCCTCACATTCAGCCCACCCAGACGTCAAAGGAGGGCTTCTTTGCAGAAGCCCGCCAAAGGACGGAGAACAAGGAGCCCAAACCTGGTTTGGTGCGAAAAGCAAACGAGAAAGACCTTTCCAACACGAAATGGTGACAAACCACGCTAGGACCCAAAATAAAAATACGGGGTAGCTGGTTTTATGTTCACGTCTGTCACCACAGCCAGAACACTAATACAGGAATCCGTGTAAAAATGATAGTTACTGCTGCCAGCCATGTCGAGTCGGGAAGGGGGACACAAAGTGCCCCTTGAGGTACAGAAGGACAGGGGAAAGATATTCCCCTCCAGTACTCCATTAGAAGATGGTTGGTACTGGATCTGTATTTAAAGGGACTAGTAAAGCCAATGGTGACTTTACATGTTTCTGGGGAACAGTGGTCATCCCCAGAAATGGATTTCACAAGGGAAGTATAAAAGACATCCCTGTGTCACTGCATTAAATGTGCTGTGTGACACACAAGTAAAAAGATGATGCCTACGGAGTTGGTGACACTCCATAGCCCATGAGCACAAAAAGTACAACACACACAAAAAATACACTAAGAGTGCGAAAAAGGCTCATTCTCTTACCAGGTGGAAAAAATAAACCCCAGAAATCCAGCAAAGCTGCTGAGGGACTCACTAGGTAAGGGAAATTAGCCATAAATGAGAATTCTCCCTAACAAAGGCGGGATTGGAGGGGGCCAAAATCGTGGCATAGGACATCATGGAGTCCTCCGTGGCCCTCATTGACACCTCTGGCCGTGTCATCTGTATTACCACGGACATGAGAAAAACAGCCTGGCTCAGTGCTACGAAATTTAACCCAGATGTCCAGGAACGCATACTGGATCTTCTGTTCGAAGGGGGTGACCTCTTCCACTCCACAACAGACGAGGATCTGGATAAAAAGAAAAAACGCTCTCAAACAGCCAAGCCTTTATCCATTCTTACAAAGACCACCCCTAAACCGTACACCCAGTCACAGCAACGCTCTGAGAAGGGGCGTACAAACGGAGCTTTCTGCGGCTTCCAAGAGCGGAGGTCCAGGCAGCATGACCGTTCGCCGTCCCAACATTGCCACAAACAAAAAAAATGGGGTGTGGGGGGTGTTAAGGGCTTTTTCCAGTACCTCTCTGCCGCAGCAGCCTCAGGGAAAGAAGGCATGACGTGCCCCTCCGGGTCCATGTCTCATGTGAGGGGGGGTGAGGGGGGCAGGCTTGCTCTCCATGCACACTTTTGGCGCCAGAATTTCGCTGACCCCTCGATCCTCTCTGTAGTCTTGACGGGGTACCGCCTCCCTATCCCAGCCTCTCCTCCCCTCCCACAGGTTGGGACAGCAACTTTTTTGGCAGAGATCCTGTCACTCGTCGAGAGCCAGGCAGTGAAGGAAGTCCCAGACTCCCAGCGCGGCTTGGCCATTTACTCCAGGATTTTCACCATTCTGAAAAAGAACCAGGTGGGCCCGAGAGTTGTGCTGGACCTTTCCACCCTCAACCTCTCCCTGCCTCTACAAAAATTCAAGATGGTTAAGCCAGCTTTCATAGCGGAGACATTGTGCAAGGGAGACTGGATGTGCTCCCTGGATCTGAACGGCACGTACCTACACGTCCCAAAATGGCAGCCTCATCGTTCCTTTCTACGATTCAGGATCATGGGTTACAATTTCCAATACAAGGTGCTCCCTTTCGGTCTCAACTCGGCCCCAAGGGTCTTTACCAACACAGTGGCGGCCCTCCTCAGGTCTCAGGGTCACCACATTTAGCCATAGCTGGACGACTGGCTCGTCAGGGCTACATCTCCGAATGTAGTGCACCATACCTCCCATGCTCTTATGAACACACTGCACAAGCTGTTTTTTTTCGCTCAACCTCAAGTCACAGCTGCAGCCCGCACAAACACTGACCTTGGGCCTAATTTCGGGCATGTGCTCCGAGAAAGTTTTTCCTTCCGAGGACAAGATCACGGCACTCAAGAGAGCCACAGTGCACTTCCTCAGCAGAGAAGTGACCTCGGCTTGGTGGTACCAACACCTACTGGGTCTCCTGGCTCTAGTCCTCTTGGTCGTCCCACCCACACGAGACTCGGGATGAGGAGGATACAACAGCACTTAGCAGTATCTTGGAACCAGGAACTGGGACATCCGAGATGATCAACGTTCTTCTGTTGCTTCACCCAGACCTCACATATTGGTCCAGGGACTGCAACCTGCTGACTGGCAATCCTTTCCAGCAACCTACACAGCAGGTCACCATCACCACAGACTCCTCTCTCGAGGATTGGGGGCCACCCTGGACAACCACTGTGTCCATGGCACCTGGACCCGGCAGAGCATCACATCAATTGGCTGGAACTGAAGGCCATCTAGCTGGCGCTCGGGGACTTCCTTCCGGTTATTGAGGGCAAGGTCGTCCTCATTCACACAGACAACTCGACCAGCATGTTCTATGTCAACAAGCAGGGAGGTACCGGATCCCTTCCACTGTGCAGGCTGGCAGTCAGCATGCGGGTGTGGGCTCTGGAGAATAAAATATACCTCTGGGCAGTCCATCTGCCGGGGGTATCCAACCTGGAGACAGACCGGCTCAGCAGACTAGGAGTGGACAATTACGAGTGGCAGTTGAACGACCTAGTGCTGCAGGAGATCTTTTGCAAATGGTGTTACCCTCAGGTGGACCTTGTTGCCTCCTGGGGCAACAGGAAGTGCCAACTGTTCGCCTCCTGGCAGGGTCTGGGCCCCCTGGGGGATGATTTCCAGATCAGGTGGGACAGAATGACAGCATTCGCATTTTCATCCACACCGCTGATTCACAGGGTGATATGCAAGATCAAGGCGTCTTGCTATCTCAGCATCATTCCGATAGCTGCATGGTGCCAGCCAGGCCATGGTTTTCTGAGCTTCTCAGCCTCTCGGAGAGGCCTCCCATGCACCTGCCGACGGGCCAAGCACATCTTCTGGCAGGGCAGGGGGTAGGGTCAATCCCCCCACCCCAACAAAATTAGCCCTCAAAGCGTGGTTCCTGAACAGGTCACGCTAGGACATCTCAGCCTCTCTAAAGCTAATCTAGAGATCATACAGGGCGCCAGGAGCAAATCCACCAGGGCCTGGTACAAGTGGACCAGGTTCTGCCAGTGGGCAGACTCTAAGGGCATTAACCCTCTGGCATGTTCCCTGGATGACATGCTCTCCTTTTCGGTGCATCTCGCCCATTCAGACCTGCACTTACCTGGCAACCATTGGGGCTTACAGAAACTCGGAGGAGGGGAGTTTTTCCTCTTCCAACCCAATTGTCAGGAAACATTTGACGGGTACCCTCCCATCAAGAATCCACATCCTTTGTGGGACCTCAACAGTCTTGGGTGCCCTGGTGCACAAACCATTCGAACCAATGGCTTCCGCAGACATCAGGCTGGTCACCATTGACGGCCTTGTTAGTCGGCCTCACCTCGGCTCTCAGAATCAGCGAAATTCAGGCGTTGGTCGCCTCGGAGCCATACACTACGTTTCACAAGAACATGGTAGTCCTAAGGACGCACCCAACGTTCCTTCCTAAGGTGCTTTTCCGCATTCCATCTGAATGAGCAAATTGTGCTGCCCATGTTTTTTTGCTGAGCCCAAAGAAGAGGCGCAGAGAGTTCTGCACTGCCTTGACGTCAGCCATGCACTGAAATTCTGCCTGAACACGACGACATGCTTCCGCAAGTCGGACCCTCTATTCATCACCTTTTGGAGGTTCAAGACCGGGTTATCAGGCATCCAAGGCCTCTATTGCCCGGTTAATGTCTCGGCCATCAGAGAAGCCTCCAAGGGTCAGCATAAGCCACCCCCAGCCAACATGCATGCCCACGTGGTCAGAGCCAAGGCAACTGCATTGCTTTCCAGCGGCATGTCCCCTGGCAAGTCCTAAGCGGGGTGGACACATGGGCCATCCCTTCGGCTTTCTGCAAGCACCATTTTTTGGATGCCGGCTCTAGATCAGACGCGGCTTTCGGACAGGTGGTTCTTAAGAACCTGTTTGCTTAAGGAAGGTCTCCTCTCCACCCTGGGGCTACATTCAGTTGTAATCGCCCATGCAGTCCCACCAATTTTCCTCCCAGATAAAACGGGGTGTTATTAGGCAAGGTTAAACCTATTGTCGATGCATCTATGGGGCCTGAGGTGTGGTGCCAGAGGGCGGAGTCAGGGCAGCGCATGCTCCCAGGGCTGCACCCCCCTAAATTTAAAGGGGAAAAAGGTTGTCGTCCCTCGTGAGGGACGCCCATGCAATGCAGTATGGAGGAAAGGGGACTAAGAGTACGTTAGTCACTACAGTGAGTAACATATAATTTACTCACCGTAGTGACTAACGTCCGTGGTTCCCTTTACTCCACATGTCCACCATCCTCTTCCCCCCCTCACCAATAATGGTGTCATTAGGCAATGTAAAATATTGTCGACGTGTCATTGTGGAATGAGGAGTTGAGCCGGTGGGCGGAGTCAGGGGAGCGCATGCTCCCAGGGCTGTGCCTATAAATTTAAAGGGGAAGGTTTTTTTTCTGGTGAAAGGTTCTGTCTCCCGTCCCTCATGAGGGAAGCCCATGCAGAATAGAGGAAAGGGGACTATGGACTAAGAGTGCATTAGTCACTACAGTGAGTAACTATTAAGTACTGCAGGATCCACATTTGTGGAAGACCTTTGTTTTTAACCAGTCAGACCCGGTCTCTGTTCTGCTTGTGTCTAAAAACGACGGACAAAGTTTGTTTCTCAAATTCAGAGCTCTAGTAAATGAACATTTTGGTCTACTTTCTTTACAGAGCAGTATATCCTTGACCATATGCAGTAGATGCCAGTACTTCAACATGATTTTATATGAAAAGTAGACCACAATTTGCATTTACTAGAGCCCTGACTTTGAGAAACAAACTTTGTCCATTGTTTTTAAGCTGTGCATAGGAAGCACCATCAGATAGCTTTGTGTACGTATTCGGGAGCACCTTACGAACCTTGGCAGCCAAGACCCGAAATTACCATTGGCATTACATTGACAGGAATGCCATCAAATGGACAATAGAAAGGATTTTAAGTGTATTGGTTTAATGAAAGCCAAATGTACTAAACGTGATCTAACACTTAAACTTCGACAGATGGAATCCAAATGCCTCTGTCGCTTAAAAATGTACAACAGATGGTTTAAACAAAGAACATGACGTGAATGTGTTCCTATGACTGCAACAGCAACTTTGCTGTTTAATGTTTCTAAGTAAAACCAAGAGATGTTTGTTGTATATAACATCTTTGTTATTCCTTTTATTGATTCATTCTCAGATGTATGTGTATATATATATGTATATATATATATATATAATTCAGTGAAAAAACTTTGATGTCCTGGGTGTTAGTTTTAGCAGTGCACTGTGGTGGCTTGAGTTATGGTTGCTTAGCGTACCATAATTGCACATTTCTGGTGTTGTTCGGTTTTACTTGTAACCTGTAACGTTTTTTTCACTGAATTTCATAGGTTTTTAGTACCACAACTTAACCAGAACATCCTTTTAAATACATTTTTTTACTGAATTTCATAGGTTTTTTTTTTACCAAGAAACCCTTACTTTTACTAATGTACCATACAACATTCTAAACCCCCCTTGACCCATGTTGATAGCCATGGTGTCCGCGGACTGTGTGCTTGTCTGTGGACATCGAGTAAAATCCATACTACCAAAATGCTCGGGGGATATCACATTATTTTAGTATACATCAAAGACACTATACAAGTTAAATAGCACATAGCAAAAGTACAAAGAAATAAAATACTAGTAATTGTGCACTTAACACACCAACAGTGCAGTCCCGTAACATATAAAAAATTATGGAACATACCAAAAACAAAAATAACCTATGCCTCCACCAGAATTACCTCAAAGCGCATTCATATAAAAACTGTGAACCAACTGTCAACGGCGCACTTTCCAGACCCCTAACGGCACAACTGAACAACAAATTGGTAGGTGTACCACATTTATTCCTACAGCAGAGCACTTCAATAGACTAGAGTAAAAAAAAGAAAATCTTTTTTTTTTTTTTTACATAGAAATGTCAATTTTCCTCAGTGAAATGACTGAAGACAATCATACTATTGGTACACAATGAATTTTGGAAATTAAGCAAATTGATACACATTGGACTACATATATTTGACCCATTTTATTTCTTTAACAGTACATATAGAAAATGACAGCAATACCAAAGAAACAGAGCATCATGTACAAGTAAAAACATATCAAAGCAGGAACGGACACTGTGGAAAGTCATCTACGGTATTTAGAACAAAAAATGGATCTATTAATTACAAATTTCATAATTCTGAAGAACGTTGTAGAAAAATGTATCATGCAAAAAATTAAATATCACTGTCCTACGTGCACCTATACCCCTTTTCCATGCCCCAGTCAACCATCCCCAAAAATTCCCCATCACCAAAAACAGTATGAGACCTCAATCCATTCCTCCCCTAACACCCAACCTCTAGGAAGCCCCAATTCCCCTATATGTCTCCATTTCTGCTTCCCCCTCTCTTTTATAATTGAAATTAAATATTAGTGTGTCTAAATAAAGTTCTATGTATACTGTGTGTTTGTGGCTGCATTTCTTTTTTTAAAAAAAAAAAAAGCTTGTTTGGGTGTCCGTGGACAGCGCGACTGTAATGACCATAATAAACCAAAATGAGGCTGTCCTAAGGACACTATGCCTCTTCGCAATCAAAATGGGGGTGTCTGCAGGACACAGAACTTGTTTGCCTGTCTGTAATTAATCAAAATGGGGGTGTCCTAAGGATACCATGCCTGTTCATACTGTTCTCAATCTAAATGGAGGTATCCGTAGAACACTGAGCCTGTCCTAATGTCAGTTTGATGCACCTTTAGTTCGTGGACACCAACCCTGTCCGGTGTACACCTGTGCGCATGCGCATCACACCCTTGGGGTCCTACGAACATCGCACCTGCCCGTAACTGTGTGCCGCATTTTTTATTTATTCGGAGGCCCATACCTCGTCTGCAACGTTAACATGTGACCGCACACACACTGAGCATAGGCCCTTGTTCGCGAACACTATCCGGGCTCCGGGACACCCAAAAAGTGATTTTTGGGGCAATCTAACGTGTTTTACTGTGAAACATCACCCTTGCACATGTCCCGGACCATGCCCCTGACGATCTGGATACTTTTTTAGCCCTTTTTGGTGTTCGAAGTGTCTGTGGACAGCACAGCTGTCAGCAAAGCGCTCCCCAGCACCCCTATAAAAGGCCACACCCCAGAGCTGCTCCTCATCCTGTTTTCGGACTTCTAGGACAGACACTGCTACACATTGCTGGATTGCTCTTTCCTTTCTGCCGATTACGGACTTCTTGGTGGTTCCTGAGAACTTTGGAGTTGGCATCCGTGGCTGCTCCTGCTGCTGTTGCTTCTGTCTCAGCACTTGTATTGTATTACCTGTTATAACCCTGACCAGAAGGACACCCTGACCCTGCAGAGTATCCTGTCCCTAGTGCGCAAGTGGTATACCGCCTATCTTTGAACAGGCAATTTTGAAAAAATTGCAAGAAGTAGAGACTAGATTACCCTCGATCCATGACAATTGTACTAAAGAGCAACTTGCAGCTCTCGATTCACTAGCAAAAAATGTCATAAAACCGGCTGACAAAGTTGGAGCAACCGTGATTATGGATGGCACAGACTACGATCAAATGGTGAATGTGGTGCTAACAGATGTGAAGGCCTATAGACCCTTACCGGCAGATCCAACTACGTCTATTCGATCCTTGATAGCCCCAGTGGTTGACGAAGCTGAAGTGGAGGGTTTTATTTCAGCACATGAAGCTACTTTCCTCATGCCTGACTATCGGCATTTTATGCTTTGCCGAAAGTGCATAAGGGACAGACACCCATCCCTGGAAGACCCATAGTGGCTGGGATACAATCAATCCTAGAACCACTTTCACAGTATGTGGAATTTTTCCTTAGGGATGACCTCCCCAAGATGGAATCGTACGTGAAGGACTCTACAGCCATGTTGGTATTTGTCAACTCCCTTGTCTTCAACGAAGAAACACAGTGGTTAGCCACCTTTTGATATAGAGGGGCTCTACACGATTATACCACAACAAGAAACCATATAAATGGTGCGGAGACACCTGGAGACAAGCAACCTACCAAGGGGAAAAGCAGCGTTCATCACCAAACTCGCAGAAATTGCTTTGACAAAGAATTTCTTTACATGCAATGACGCATATTACCAACAAATTTCTGGGACTGCGATGGGTGCCACTTTTGCACCTAGCCTGGCGAATCTCTATGTAGAATATTTTGAGAGAGAGCATATATATTCTAATACAAATCCATTCCATGCACACATCAAAACATGGAAGTGCTACATAGATGATATTTTTATGGTCTTTGAGGGCACACAAGCAGATCTAGACCCATTCAATCGATGGATTAATGAACTGAACCAACATCTTAAGTTCACGATAGAGTCAGATAAAAAGGAAACACATTTTCTGGATCTCGATCTCACGGCCCAGAAGGGACATTTAATCTCAAAAGTATATAAAAAGAACACTGATCGCAATGCTCTACTAGCATACACCAGCTATCTGCGGGATAGTCTGCCTTTTGGGCAGTTCTTACAGTATCACCATACTTGTACCAACACCAGTGACTTTCACACACAATCAACAAGCCTAAAAAACCAACTACTGTCGAGGGGTTACCCCAAGAAAATAGTAAATGACACACGGAAGAGAGCGAGGAATATCTGCCGGGAGACCACCCTTGAATATCATGAGAAGACGACCAGCGCTGATGAGATCATGGCGGTTCTGAGTTACTCACCAGCCTTCAACATACTCAAAAAAGAGATCACTAAGTTTTGGCCGATTCTCAATACAGGGAAGTAAACTTTATCCTTACCACTCTTTGCGATAATAAGAAGGGAGAACATCAGGGACAGATTGGTCCACACATTTAAAGAACCAAGTACCGAAAATGAAAATACCATAGGAACCTCAATACCCACTGGACACTCTCCCTCTGGGGCATGCGTAATGTGCGCACAAACCACAAGAAGTTGAAGTGTGGAAATTGGTTGGAGGCAGGGGTGTTGCTAGGGGGGGGGCTGAGGGGGCTATAGCCCCTGATCTTTTGGTTGTAGCCCCGGATAGAATCTAAGGAGCTACAGCCAAAAGACTAGCTAGCCCCGAGTCCCAACAGTTCCTACATCAGCGTAGCCCCGGGTCTTTTCCAAACCTAGCAATTCCCCTGGTTGGAGGACCCCCTGGCAACAGAGACAATTCAGTAATTGCAATAGCAAGGGAGTAATTTACCTTATCGCCTGTCCCTGTGACTTAAAATACATTGGCTTGACATGCAGAGCAATAAAAAAAGGTCTCATCGAACACAAGTCATGCATTCGAACAAGAAAAGTCACAGCACCCATGGTTGCCGACTTCATTAACAAAAACCACACAGCGGAACAATTTAGGTGGACTTTTCTAGAAAAAATAAAACAGCCCACCAGAGGTGGAAACTTTAATAATATTCTCCTAAAAAGAGAGCAGTATTGCCCACTGTGGACAAACTTTCAATTTTTAATTCCACATTAACTGCCTTTCCACTTTTGGGAATTTGGTAATCTTGGGGTTGCAGGGCCATCCATCTATAGAAATGTTCCTGGACAAACTAATCTTTAAAATAATCTTTCAATCACTATCCTCTTAAAACACACAATATGGTGCCAATAGAGAGGGGAATTTTGAGTGCTGTTTAATTGGACATGCAACCATTCAGAGCTACAAATGGCTTGGGAATCGATGCTATCCCCTTGATGATACAATATAGGTGTAGGCACGAGACATTCCAAAATGGCCGACAGTTTTGAGATCTGAAAATGGCCGACATGGACTTAACATAACATCAAGTCCTCCTTTTGTGTCTATTCACGAGGGAGCCCATAAACAAGGCAGGCTAAAAACGCCAGCGTTATTCGCATTTCCAACTCGCGCGTGAGATTCCAAACGGAGCCACGCTGCCACAAGTTTTCCACAGATGAGGCAGCAGGTATGCCCTTCCATGTTAGCTTCATAAAACAACAGTGCTCTCGCGCTCGAGTCATCACGTGCATTCTGACCCGGCATATAATATATTATGATTTTCACAGTACTTGCGCCAGTCTTTAAATACCTCTGGCGCTGACACAAGTGTTTGAATTCCAAAAAATTCTGCAGCATTGTACAAGCCACCTGCAAGATAGTGTCATGTACTCTAACGATATCCTGCTACAAGCATAACAGTGGGAGGAGGCAGTGTATGGCACTATAACTGCCAAAGGCTTCATGAAACACTTGATAAATGGGGGACATATTGATATTAACTAACCAACGGTTCAAGCCTTTTTTCGAACTGGTCAAAGCACATCCCTAAAACACAGGGTGCAGTATAAAACGGGCAGTGACTAGGCATGAACTGCCACAAACATCTGCCCTGACCCACAATGGGCACAGCAGCTACGTGTTTTAAATACATCATGATACCAAGCAGTCACAACGCCGCATTTCCTCTGCAGCTTAGAAAGATGCAATGATTTACACTTCAAACAGTATGCAGACGGTCCTCTTTCCTTTATTGCCTTTTAGCCCACTGTGGACAACATCAAGCCCACGTGAACATCAAGGGGGTTCCACCCACGTCTGTATTACCACCAAAGAAAAATAAAGAGAAAGCTTACAACACAAAAAAGCATTGACAATGAACAACTTTGAGGTAACTCACATATATGCACGTGAAGGTGCATGTGAAACTACAGATGGAGTCACTCCAAGTCTACCCTCCCGTTTCACCCTCATTTTGGGGCCCTTGTTGGGGGGGCTTGGGTAGCATGCAGCTCACATCTGTGTATTCATATACAGTCTGCATACAAGGAAGGGGAAGATACACCATGGGTGTGATGTGTACTTCACACAGCGGGTGCAAGTTCATAGTTCAAAAAGGTCTATGCACAATCCAATTAAATATCTCTTTGTAATAAACACAACAACTCTCAACTATAAGTATACTGTCGTTTAGAACCCGGCTTTAAAACGGGTCCCTCTTTTTCCCTAGGTGGGATGTGGGGCACCACCAATTTGGGCAGACGGAAGATCAATTCGTAAAATACAAGGAATTGGTTCTGACAAAGATGATTTGAGCAAGATAGATCATCGAAACCGGTCGACCTGATAGTTCATGGATGTCTCTAGTTTAAAGTAGACACCTGTTGAGAATAACTAACTTTTACAACGCCTATTATCTACATGATACAATGATGGGTTTTTAAACAAAATAACCTTCGAACAAAATAGAAAGTAGTTCATGTATATTTTTTAGCACTTGCAATTGAAACTTGTTTTATGCACGTTTATAGATGGGTAGGGATAGCACACACCACGAAGGGTGAATAAAGTATTGGAAATCCCCCGCTGTGTGTCCTTTTCCAATTTACCATTTTTTATGCTAATTTGTGTGCTCTCATTTGGGATAGCATATGCAAGATCGTGGGAATACTGACCTTTTGCTCATTGTAGAGTAAGTGCCAGTTTCCCTCTTTGTCTATCCCTTTTAGATAGGTGGTACACAACTCGCGCACTAGGGACAGGATACTCTGCCGGGTCTGGGTGTCCTTCTGGTCGGGGTTATAACAGGTAACACAATAAAAGTATTGCTCCTCCTAAGAAATGTTGGCAATAACCACAGTCCTGTTTCTGTCGTGTGTGATATTGTGACTGAAAGTGACAGGTCTGTACATCCCTTGAGGATGGGCTATAAACAATAGTTCCTCCTGAGTGTTTTTTTGATTCAGTCTCCGCACCACCACCACCTTCCCAACGGCCTGGAGAGGGGAATAGGCGTGGAGATGCAGAGAGGGAGGAAGACGAAGATGAGGTAGAAGAAATCCTTATGAGGGCCAGCCACTGCGAGGCTTGGGTGTGGAGGTGGTTTACCACTGTTGGAGTGGTACCCAAGGCATGTGCAAACAAGGTGTGCTGCACTGAGTGCCAGATGGAGCTCAGTCGTGACAAACCAGGTTTGTATAGCTATGGGACCATTATCATGCGACGACGCCTAAACTCGTTCCACCAGGCAGCACTTCGAGGGCTGTCTCATACAATAGAACTAGTATGTTGATTTCCTCTACAACATCTTCTAAATCCACTCCTGTGGGGGCAGCGCATCCCTGATCCAGCCCCGGAGGCCATGCGCGATGCAGTAGACCCTTACCCTTTAAGGGTCACTGTATTATATATGTACTGTGACGTGGTACTCTGCAGTGGGAGTCATTTCAGAATGCTTTCAAGGCTGCGGTCCGGGAGCATGAGAAAGACTGCCAACTACCTGAGTAAGGCCCACCCTACATCTTCCTCTCTCCACCCGCCCTTACTTATCCCCGCTGTTGATGTCCCTACCCAACCCTCCTTTCCTTTCCTTGTGTGTCGTGTAAAAAAACACCCAAAAAAATACAAAACCCCAAAAACCAAAATAAAACGGCTCTTTTCACAGCCACCTTTCACAGTTTAAAAATAGAAGTGCCAATGAAATGCTGCAGGGCCCTGTGAATTTTTAGAAGTCCATGGACTTTAAAAAAAAAAATGTTGCCGCAAGGGTATCAAAAACATTGCACTGTTTTTCAAGGTCAAAGAGGTGGCTCTGAAAAGAGCCTTTTGTGGTGTTTGTTTTCAGAAAACTTGAATTGGTCAACTCTTACTGCAAAAATGGTTGCTATACTTCCAAAAAGGCCTGTAATGCATTCTGAATATTTTGCATAAAAATCTGATTGCCAACATCAGTCAGATGGACTCCATCCCTGCGAGAAATGTTTGTGCTGCGAAACATATTTTCATTGTGGAAAGAGAACATGCCAACATCTCTCAAAAAGGCACAAACAACCTTGTTGACATTGTGTCTCGCTTTCTCCATTTGTGGACCAAATGAAGAAGAGTGCAGCCACATTTGTCTCTGTGCAATACGAGAAGAAATGACTGAATGAGTTTTGAAACATGTCCATCACTTTGCCAAGTCCTTCTTTCGTTGCAAACTGCAACGAGATTCCAGTAACATGTCCTAAGCTATTCCCTCCAAAATTAATAATAATGTCTGGATGACGGTTAGTGACCAAAGTGGCACAAAGAGGGACCAAATCCAGCCACTTCATTCCACGCACTGCACAGCCATATGATGGAATCCAAGATCTGCAGCTACTCCATATTTCTGTGCATGCACCTCAAACCAATGTATGCACTAGTTTCCCAAAATTCAAACACTTTGCTTCTTAAAAGACATGGCCATAGTCCTAGTCATCTCTCGCCTCTAAACACACAGATCTTCTGACACAATCTCTCCTTACAAACCACACCCAGTAAACCTTATTCACCAATCCCCTAACATGCATAGTCCCATTTCCATGCCTACCAACCACAAAATCCCCGGATTTAATACGCGCAGTCCGCGGACTATCGTAGTGTCTGCAGACATATTGTGCAATTTGTGGGAATATAGAGACATATTTCAACCAGGGTAGGAGATTTAATGTAAAGGTGTCTCTGAAAAGAGCATTTTTTTGTAATGGTGCTTGTAAACAAACACCTTTTTACTTTTATTTGTTCATATTTTCCTCTTCACATTCTAAGACTTATAGGAACCTTTACAAAGCATCCCTTATATTGCACAACCAAACAGCATTTCCAATAGTGGATAGGGAAATGCCATCTGCATTGAAAAAGTTCAAAATCTGAGGATTAATGTCATCGTCACAAGAGAACATTCCACAGCTGCAAAGAAATGCCGACATTCCCCTGTTAACAACATAGTACATTTGGATTATTCCATAGTGTTCTAGGTGTTATATAAGAATAAAACACCTTCACAGTAGGAAACATCAATTGCTGTACCAACTGCTTTAAATCTAGAAGCAAACTTCCAACACTAATATATCCCAAATTCTCTCCTCCACAGTGCAGTATCAAAACACTCAGGACTACCAACAGTAGCCATATCTCTGCACAAATCAAACGAAGACTGCAAATTACAGCTTGGCACAAAGTTCCAAAAGCCTGCACACCTGGAAAACCAAGATCTCCAGAAATGCCTCTTCCCTCAGCATACCTCTTGAGATAATGCACAAACATATCTCCCACTATCCACACACTAATACTGTCTCTCTTCAACACTAACCATCTTCACTACACAGCCAACAAAAGAATGAAAAGAAACCTATAACCCTCCCTTCCTATGTGTTAAAATTGGCTAATCCTCACGTATACTCCCAATTTCATGCAAAGCAGACACAAAAGCCCCGGATGTGGCATGCACTGTCCGTGAACTCCCGTGGACATCGTAACACAGAGACAGCCCTTCCCTTTCCACTTCACTCTCTACAGCTCAACTATCCACCAACCACATCCAAGACCTCTATATCTCACTCTATCATCACAGTTCAGCAGAGCAGATTAGATCTACTGTTGAACACTTTCACTGCAAGTCTTCTGTCACTGGAAAACACTACTGTAATGCTCTCCAAGATTTCTGCTTCCAGATTGATCTACATACATCAACACAAAATACAGGTATGAACAATTTCTGTATATTAGAATTGCAACTCTATTATAAATGCAAATAAACAGAATATCTGCACTTACCCTGCAAAACCAACAAAAACATACTGTATTTTTAAGTTTTACATGCAAATCTATCTGCTTTACTAGTTTGAATTTACCAAAATCACTCATTGTAATATGCAAAGTATTTTTCTTTCTATTGCTCATTGCTCTTTCTATTGCTCATTTGCACTACCAGTTTGTATCTTATCAAACAAAGTAAACTGCATATATATTAGCAAACCATACCAAGTGCATCCTTTGTACAACCAACAAACGGCACCATTATATATAGAGAAAGATTAATTCATTTTTACAGACAGAAATAGTCTCCTACAATCTATATATCTTTCTAAACATTTTTTCCTCACCCTCATACAACTTTCAATAATCTATTTACACAATAAATACTACAACACATATAATTTCAATAGTGCACCAAATACAAAAGAATTACAAATACTCCACTAACTACCTTACAATGATAGTACAACTTCAAATTACCAATTCATATACACACCTCCATAATTTAATACATACAGTACCTCAACTTGACAATACTTTTTTCTGCAAATTTAACTCCTAGTTTTTCAAAAGCAATTACGTCACAATTAACACATATATGTACTAATTCCTTCTTTTGCAATTACAGTGAAGACCACACTCCTCAAGGCCAGTGGTGTCAAGTGCAAAACAGAACGTAGAAGAAAACCTTTAACAGCCAACAAAGTAAGTACAATACTATTGCACTGTTCTGCCCATTACGAAAATAGTGCAGTGTTCTTTTATTGCAGTACATTGAAAGACATACAATTGTATAAACTCATCCTTATTTCATGCAGTATTACTAACTGTGCCTCAACAGGTGCACACTTTGTATTATCATGTGAACACCAGCATAGTAACATACAGATATAAGTACAACCCTCCCAACCTAAACAGGCCATACACCTCTACATGTATGCCTCACACTCATGCACAGTGCACACATATACAATACACAACCTCCAAACCCAGAGTTTTTTTCTCCGACACCAAAGAATGCCTATCAAAAAGCAACTCCATAGACAGCAGCGCGGAAGTAGAGCAGATCAAACTAAAATCGTACAAAATAAGCATCCTCCTCTAGCAGAATTTATCCAAAAGGTGCAAACAAAACAGTTATTACATTCTCTAAGCCAAACTAAAACACCTTGTAAGAAAG
The DNA here is from genome assembly GCF_040938575.1 of Ambystoma mexicanum. NCBI lineage: Eukaryota > Metazoa > Chordata > Amphibia > Caudata > Ambystomatidae > Ambystoma > Ambystoma mexicanum. The sequence continues at coordinate 673,608,617 of NC_090924.1, read as the reverse complement.
AAACTGTGACTCACCTTTCAAAATCTAAGAACAAAAAGGAGATTCTCTAAGAAGCGTTCAACAACCACTAGTGGTAATACTACACTAACCAATGTTAATATAGCTTCAAGAAAACATTCCAAAAAATTCATTTTACAAAACATGTTCCACAAGTGAATCCTTCAGAACCTTTTATAAACAGGCAAAAAGCCACGCTCAACCCTTAAAACCTACAGCAGAAAACTGATCCTGGAAGCTCTTATAGACCGTGCAATGTTGCTCAAAGGGAAAATCTTTATATTAACTTTAAACGGAATGAAACCACTAACAAAATTAATTGGGAAACTACAACTTCAGAACAAACACAATATCAGCAGAGATAACTTTGGAAACGTCTGCACAGGTGAGTGGTGTCACACCACCAGCACAGAACCATATTTCAATGAAGAGGCATGCAAACAAACCAAATTGCCATACATAGCAGTGGTCGAGGGTATGAAAAAGTAGACAATATAATTATGGAAAAAGAAACACATATTTCAACAATACCCCCAACAATCTTAGCATCCACTCTCCAAACCACTGAACCAATATGCCCTGTTTAAAAATGGCCATACACATCAATGTGTAAAGTGCAGAAACAAACTTTCAAATCTTTTGCAAGAGTTCCTCAGTCGATATGTAAAAGCCAGAGCAAAAATTAAAATACTGCAAAGTATGGCTTCTTATTCTGTGCGCAAATACACAGGACTACAAGGACATTCATTAGCCTGCATTTCTGCACCTGCTTGCAAAAGCACCTTCCACCATATCAAAATGTTAGCAACACACCATTCTGGTGTAAGACATGTCATTGATAAGCTGTACTTTGCAAAACGTCCTGCTTTGGCACTGACCATATGCAATAACATTCTCTTACATGGTACAGCCAACAACTCCTCTGAGAAATAGAGCACATCAAAAACAAATATTTTGGAAATTAAGAACTGTCTGAAAATCCAGTAACTTTAGAAAACAATACTAAAACTCATCCCAAAGTCAACCTTCTATTACAGACATACAATAAAGAAATAAAGTTTAAGTGAACATCTGCTGAAGTACCAAATGAAGTATGTGTATGTTGCTGCAGAACTTTTTATACAAAAAGCTGCAAAACTATACATATAATGCACAAAATAGAAGACCAGGAGGAATCCCAATGATTCCAATTAGCTCTCTACCTTATAGCAGAAAGCAAATATGAAATTAGCAACCCTTCAGTGCTGTGCAAATACTGCACAACAAAACTAGAATATAACGAAATGCCTTCACGAGCAATCAGTAATAACTTACTGCCAAAACCGCCCCATCAGCTTAACTTATTTGAGAGCATTATAATCCAAACAGTACAGCCATTTCAAGCGATAATACGCCTTCAACCAAAAACAGCAAAATTGCCTCCCTATGTATTACTAAAATGAATTCAAGGCAAAGTAGTCTTTTTGCCATTAGATCTAAAAGAAAATGAAGATACTCTAGGGGTGCAACGTTCAATAGATCAATCTTTAATTATCTTAGTGAATGGTGTACCTACAAAAGACAAACATTTGGAAACAACTAGTAGACTTAAAGTTAGAGAAGCCCTAAAATAACTTAGACAACAATGAATACAAAGAAATAAACATGGAAGAAAACCTGAGGGAAACCACCAAAATAATTCAGAATTCCTCAAACTGGACAATTTCAACATTTCGATCACATTGCAGCCTCCAATATTTTAGACCACCATACAATTCGCCCATTGCACTGCAAGGACAGCACAGACGATGCACTGGAAACCTATCAAATGCGACAAGCTAAAGTATCTCCAATCGGCATATGGGAAAAAAGCGTAGAAGCACAAGCCTTTCCTCTACTTTTTCCTACTGGAAAAGGTGGAGGTTACGATGAAAGGTGGGAACAGATAAGTGCATCAGAATACCGCTCCTTACGAATGTATTCGGAAGACCCAAAATTCAGACAAAATGTTGAAATATATATTCCACCTCCTGTTTGAAAGTGAACTAGCAACTCTGTCACGTAGTTGCACACACATTAAAAATGTGCCAATTTTCAAAACATTTCTGCTACGCAGCTACTTCAAAAGGTGCAAAAGAAAGAAGTTTTACAGTCCAGTATTACAAATCTCTTGGCAAACATCCATGGAACAAAAAAGTACTGGTTTCAATGTCACACAGATGTACGATGTATCTACGATGTATGCTTCGCAACCTTGGCCCACCCACATGGTTTGTCACTTTAAGCTGCGCAGAGTACCCATGGGAAGACTTGCACGACTTCCTACGCATAGCTAACAAAAACAAAGCAGGTATTGACATAGAAACACCAGGAGAACTCTGTTTTCTAGATCCAGTAAACGTATCAAGGTACTTCCATCATCGCTTTATTGCTATGCTGCACTTCATTTGTAATAAAACAGTTCCTCCCCTAGGAGAAGTAGAACACTTTTTTTGGAGAAAAGAATATCAAGCCATAGGAGCACTACACATCCACATGCTTTTGTGGATTAAATATGTGCCAAAATTTGATCGACAGTGATGCCACTGTTTTGGACTTCCTTCACAAATATGTCACATGTGAAATTCCTTCAGAAACTTCAAAGTGACCTGCATGCCCAAATTTAGCAATTTCACAAACACAAATGTGGCAGATATTGTCGGTGCAAATATAAAAACAAAGGGAAATATTGCACCAAATGCTGCTTTGGTTTCCCTAGACCATTTTCAGCAACAGGCCAAGTGAACCGCTTCATGTCTTCAGACCTTACCTAAGAACACATACAACATGAAAAGAACAGAAGCATAAAAGTACATCAATGACAAAATGCAATCCCTGCCCTCCTATGGAATGCAAATATAGATGTGCAGAACTTTGCAGACAATTATACTACAGATGCATGATATGTCTCAGCCTACTTAACTAAAGCAGATTAAACCAAGCTTAAAGACCTCTGGGATAACATATCTGACAAAACACTGACACAAAAATTGTACAGCTTTGGTATAAAAATGCTACCCCGTAGAGGATGTGGCTGCTACAAAGCCGCAGACTGTTTAACTGCCACTGCCTTATATGGGAAATCTGAAAACATAGTCTGGCTAAGCCTTGGTCCTGCTGCATCCAGAAAAAGTTCTTAAATCATACCAAGATATAGAAACAATAGCCAAAAACGAACCCAACAGCCAGGACATTCTGAAAAACAACTTATTAGACACATACTACCCAAACAGAAGTGGAAACAATGTGCCTATATACCATATAGCCCAAAACTTCTCATACTAAAATATTAAACCAGATGAGAAAAAAGTTAAATACATAGTGAAAAATTGTGAGGGCAGCCTAGTTAAACTTACCAAAGTCAACCTCATTAATCATATGAAGCTATCTTTTAATAACTCAACATTAAGAACTATACTACATGTCCTTACTCCAACTTTTTAAACCATAGAGAAAGGGAGAAGATTTATTAGACACCCATGACTCCTATGAAGATGCTTTCAATGCAACTGAAAGCACCATAACAGACAAATATTACACAGTACAAAATATGTTTGACAATGAACGCCAACAAAAGGAAGAATTTCAAGAACTAAATGTAGACACTCCTGAGAGCAGTAAACCTTCTCTAACAGGAAGCCAAGAACCTCTTGGACAACTACTTATAGCAAATGAGGCAGATTTAGCCATGCCAGAAGTAGAAAACACCATGTATCAGTATGAGCAATCTACAGAAGATTTTGCGCTAATGAAATCACAACTAAACAATGAGCAGCGTAGCATTTTCCTAGAAGTAACAAAAGTAATTGAACATGGTATACAGCATGAAAGTAAAACTTGTACCGGTCAAGACTATAAACCTATACTGCTCAATGTAAGTGATCAAGCTGGTTCAGGCAAACATTCTTAATAAAAATCATCAAAGTTCCTCCAACAATTAACAAACAACAAGCTTTCAGAGGTGTCACTTTACACCCATGACTACTTCTGCCAGTAGAGCACCAAAACAAATTAGACTACTACAAACTTTCATCAGAAGCTGCTATGGAGCTACGCAGAGTTTTAAAACAAATGAAAATGCTCCTAATAGATGCAGTGAGCATGGTCTCCAACCTAATGTTGGATTTGATTCACCGCAGATTGCAAGAGGTCCTTAAAACAGACTATGAGCAACTCTTTGGTGGAAAACATGTCATTGTTTTTGGAGATCTTCTTCAATTAACCTTAAAAAAAACCTTAGGACACAAACTGTGCCATAAAACTCTAGGCAGCATAGGAAATGTAAATCTCTGGCAACATTTCAAATACAAAGAACTAACAGAAAACATGCGTCAGTCTGCAGACCTCACCTATGCCAACATTTTGAAAAGTATTCGGATTGGTGTACTATCTAAGGAAGCACAATCTATCTTCAATACTAGACGCATCCATGACCTATACGGCCATTACACATAGGCTACTGATGTCATGGAACAATTAGCACACAAAAATGTAAAATTTATGTCCTTAATGCCAGCTCTTGCAAGCTGTGCAGAATTCACTGAAACAATGCTGAAAAAAGAAATGCAACCACTTGTATAACTCCAGTGACAAATTGGATGTGCAGGGTATGACACTACCTATGTGTCAACAAACCACAGCACGCTTTAATACCTTAGAAAACTCTCCAACACAGCTGGCTTAGACAAAATATTAACTGGGTTTAAATTGTAGAGTGATGCTGAAGTGTAACCTTGATGTGGAGCAAGGTTTAGTTAATGGAGAACTGGGTACATTTGTAGGCTTAAACATATGCACGTGACAACAGAATTCAGTTTGTCAATGTTCACTTTGACAAACTTTCAGAAGTTAAAAAAAAAAATAAGATGCTCAACAGCCAGATTCCTTCTTTTCAAAGACATGTATGTACGAAGAGAACAGTTTGCTCCGTCTCTAGCATATACAGTCACCATTCATAAATCGCAAGGTCTAACTCTAGATCAAGCATTGATTGATATTGGCAGCACAGTTTTTAAAGAATGCATGTTTTATGTAGCATTATCACGCCTACGTACACTTGAAGGACTATTTCTAGTCAACTTGCAAGTAAAGTCAATGCAGACATTCCTTGTATCGTAGAGTACAATTGACTACGTGCACTCTACACACCCCATCTCAAAATGTACCCTGTTCCTCAAAAACGCGAACTTTGTAAAAGAAAACTCAAGCAATCAGAACGTACACAGGATCTCCCAATATTGCCACCAAAGAAATTGAAATCGGCTAATACTCCATCTACTACAACCACAAAAGGCTATACTGAAAAAGCAGATGCATACCTAACTCCTCAATCAAAAACTACCTCTGCAAAGTAATCTCATGGGCTTCCATCAAATGACACAGAACTGCCTGTTCCATTCAAGTTTTCCAATACAACTGGTGTAAATAGCTATGCAAATGTTGCAATCAATATTCTGGGCCTCATTCCGAGTTCAGAGGTAACCATGCCGCTATTTTGCGGCATGGCTGCCTCCGAACTCGCCCAAACTCCGGCCTGGTGAATGGAGTAATTACCGGTCCATTCCGAGGGACCAGTAATTCCCCATTCCCATTTGAGCCCCCATAGGGCTCAATGGGAAGGCGGCAATAACGGTACCGTAAATTACGGTACCGTTATTGACCCCGGAGTCCCTTTGCGGGTCCCGCCCTTAACGCCTGCTAAAAGCAGGCATTAAGGAAGGTCCCGCAAAGGGAACTCGTAGTAGGGCAGTAAGGGTTTAACGGCACTGGTCTCGTTACCGGTGACCATTAACCCTTACCACCCTATTCAGAATGAGGCCCTCTGTTCCAGTTGCCACCAATTTTTGAAAACATTTACTTAAATGGCCCAGACCAGTTGTGTTTGCAAATGTTAGTCCGTCATAGAAATGCAACAAACAATCCTAACAACACTTAGTGTTTCTGGAATAAGACAGGAATTCGACTACTGTGCAGGAATGGTGAAATTCACAATAAACACCCAAGAGGATCCACAAGAATTTCTAATGTACTTGCTGCAAGTACTAGAAAACAAAAACGTACCTATAAATTAAATCTTCCAAATTTCATACAAGTGGAAACATACATGCACTCTCTGCAACCATGTAGTGCAGGAACAAGTCCCAAACAAGCTCTTTGTGCATGTATCCATAACTAACTGTGAATCCATTCCATTTCAACAGCTAGTACAAACTGCAAACCATGGCATGTTATGTACTACTTGCAATTCCGATAATCGTTCCCTTTTACACATACAATCGTATAGCCAATACGTAATAATAATGCTTTTACATAACAATGCCGGTGGTACCAAAAACAACTGCAAGCTTACTAGCTTCACACATGGGCAAGTATCACTTGACAAGAAAACCTTTACAACAGTAGGCATAATCTACCACACAGGCACTAGAGCCAAGCAGGTCCCTATACTGCATACATTACAAAGAAATGTGGATGGTTTGAATGCAATGATGTATCTATTACCCTAAAACAAAGATTACCAGCAGATCTTGCAAATGCCTACTTGATATTTTTGAAACCAAAATGTACTCACTAATCCACAAAAGAAGAATAACTTAGAAAAATCCATTCTAAAAGCAACTACAAATTGTCCTGAAACCAACCACAGATAGATTAACGCAACAGGAGTACACAGTACTAAAAAGTGTAAATGTACCGTCAAAAATGAAAGTTCTTGAAAATATATCCTGTAAAACTACAAAACTGTAAACAAAATAAAATACGCCAACCGATATCTAACTGCAACTATAGTACTTCAATATTTCTTGCAGCAATCAATCTGCCAAAAGCAACCTTCAGGAACAACACTGCTACAAACAAACCCTCAACAACTTCCAATCTATCAACAGTTAGAATACGCCAACAGGTATCCAACTACCCCCACAATTCTCAATATTTCTTAGAAATCTTCAACAACCACCAAAAACAAATACTGCTAAATAGAACAAAAAGATAACCAATTAGAATACGCCAACTGGTATCTAACTACAACCATAATAATTCCAAAATGGAAATAATCTCAACTAGTGCTATAAACCATGCTAATGTCACTAAACCAAACTAAGGAATTTAACAAAAATAAAACATAGGTTATTTTTTTTCCAGCATGTTTTTTTTCCCCACTGACCCAATGATTATGCTAAAAAACACAGGAACTGAGCAGATTGCACAGTGCAATTGTTTGAAGCATACTACTAGTTAAGTACTAACTATGAGGGTCAACAAACTATACAAATGTCTACAATGTAATGCAATACAACCTTACAAAGTACCTACCCTAACATGCTATATATTCTTTTATCACAGACAATGAAAGTAAAATGTGCAAAACAATGAAAAAAAACTGCAGAGTCCCTCAACAAAACAAACAGTAAGTGTACAATTAATGATGTCACACTTCTTAATAATTTCAAAATATGTATTCTCTACATATAATTCTTCAATCCTTATACCAGCATGAAAATGTTGCCTACATGGCTGTGTTATGCTGCAGTGGTTGTGGTCAGGGCCTGGTGTCTTGGGCGCATGGCCGGAGGCTCTGACCTCAACCACTGCAGCATAATACACCCATACACACAAATATCTACCCACTTAACACTGTACAAACACATGAACCTTATACTGCACTCCCATACCCTAATAAACCCTGCTTATAATCACTAAAGTAACTGTTTGCCTGAGGATCTGACCGCGAACAGTCACCCTGTCCGCAAACATAACAGTGCCATCTCGCACTTAAACAAATGCACCTTATGATCCACCTTTCACTCCCCCACCCTTTCCAGCCCTCCTTCCCAACACAAAATTATCCAAAACATGTTTTTAAGGCCCTTTCACCGCCTGGCTGTCCGGATATCCGCGAACACAAGATGGCGGGCATGTCTCAAAATGATGTCGCCCTTCATGCTTCCCTCTAGCCAATCAACGACTGTGTCGGGTGTCTGCAGACATGACGTACAGCGCTGAACCAATCGGTGTCCTGTCTGCGGAACAGGGAAATGTGTCCGTGGACCGAACACAGATAGCACACATTTTGTTTCGCTTACTTTATTGTCATTTTAAAAAATAAAATGCTGGACAAATTTACACCAAATTTACAAAAGCACGCTTTCGAGATCAAGCTGGCACTCCTGCTGCAAATGTGCTGAAAATCCATCCAGGGGTTTGGGCTGCAGGCGTGAGCAAAGTTTTTTTTCCCATAATGTCTTTGGAAAAAATAAACTATTTTGGGAACCCCCCCCTTACAACTTTTCCCTCTCTTGACGAAACCTCACCAAACAAGGCAAATGAATTCAGAATGACCCAACTACTTTTTTTTGCCAAGTTTGGTGAGGATTCATCCACAGGGAGCAAAGTTATAAGCTGCCCAAAAAGTGATATTCCTTTGAGTTGAGCAACTTTACCATAACTACTACTGCAGGCCCAGTAAAAAAGTTTTTTTCTTTTCTTTTTTTTGAGGGGCGTGTTCTGGCACTGCATTCCTTTTGAATTTTCTGACTCATGGTTCACAGGCTTTCATGAATGACGGCTTTTGTTTAAAAATGTATTTCCCACCCAATCAATTGCAGGTTATACGATGTGAGAACTGTAGGTGAGCATCTATCTGCAATATTTTAACATGATAGAAACAGGTTTTAATGACTACACATTGGGATGGTGAACAACCAATCTATAGATAATGACATTTAAGTTTAACATCACCACAAATATTAGCCAGGCACTACCAAGTAAGGTTTCTGGGAGCACAACCCACTCTGCTCCCTGTACTAATTTAGCATATGCAACATTGCCAATGTTCTCATTTAGTATTCAAAGAGGCTTTGTGACAATTCATGACAAAAGCATTTCATATGTCTGTCTCCTCTCCATTCTCCTAAAATCATGTATCGTAATTGCATGAACTGACTTTAATTGGTCTACAGTCTTGAAAAAGACAATCGAAACACATGTTGGCTGTTCAATCTATGATGAATCTGGAGTGAATAAACTCGCACATCAAGAATATCACAAATTTCAACTATTTCTTTCAAAATTAGTTTGAAACTGCAATTTTGCATACAATTTGTGGTTATTGTTGGATATATGACACCCTTATCATAAGTGTGTAATTAGAGCCATCTAAATTTAGGCTAGGGGCAAAGAGCTATGTATGCTCTATGGTTTAGGGTTTGCCACAGACTACTAGCCAAGTGGCTGGCCATATCTCTTTTTGGAATTTGCGTCTCATCGCAACTGGACACGGAATATCGTTATCCCTTAAAATTGATAGATATCCTTGTCCAGCTCTGCTGCTCTGAACATTTTTCATAGGAAGCGTAGTGGACCTTGACTCTGCTGTCGATCCGTCTTGCGTGGTGGTCGATCGTTGGCTCGAGAAGTGACATCAGGTGCCATACATGTACTATGTCACTACGCCCCATGCCTCAGAACCTACTAGAGTTTCACTCAACGTTTTCACTAACTTTTTTCGATTTACCGCAACCATGTCTTTGCATCGGATCTCTGGTTTCAAACTGTGCTCTGATTGCGAGGCCAAAATGTTGGTGACGGACCCACACAAAGTTTGTGGTTTTTGGGTTGCACTCACGGCACGGAGGCCAGAGTGTCATGTGCCAAGATGCAACCCAAGTCCCAGGGAGACTGTCAGTAAGCTGGCCCTGGGCTGTCCATCACTGAAGTCTCTGGTGTGGTCTCCTGTCTGGTTGCCTAAGGCCGAGACTGAGGACCCCACTCATTATGACGAGGGCCCACACTGCAAGAAAACAAGAGATCCCACTCCAGAAGCCATTCCTCATCCGGAATCAGATTCTTCCACAGAGCGAGGTAAGCCCTCTAAGGGAGCGACCACTCGGGAAGAGTCGGGTTTGTTTAAAAAATAAATGCTTGACCTGTTTTGTTAACAGGCGGCTGTCGGCGTTGCTCCCACCCCTGACCAGCAGGCTTTGGCAGCAAAAGTGGTGCTCGGTATCCCCAATCCCACGCTTGCCAATGCCTTCGCGCCGACAGAGCTTTCGAGCTTTAGTGCCCAATGAGGCCAGAAAATGCCCTCTAGAAGCCTCTCCCATGATGCCCATCACCAGTCGGAGCTATCGGTGCCAATGCCTAATCCATCAGCCTCTAGGGCTCTGCTGCAAGCTAAGCCCTCGACATCCAGACCCACGGATCCGAAGGATAAGACTTTCGGACATTAGTTGAGAAAGTGGTTGACACACTCTGCGTCAAGTCGTCTGACATTCCCCATCAAGGGTATGAGCATACAGACCTCCTGAATGAGGGCCCGTCTATTGAACACACCATGTTCTTCAATCTGGCCATAGCTGACTTTTTGGCTTCCATCTGGTGGAATCCCATGCACTTTATCCTCCTCCTTCGCCCCCTCCCCCCCCCCCCCGCGAGTACCAATGTCACTGGGAAGCACAGGCCGGCAAGATGGGACCCTTCCTTCCTCTAAACACACCCTTCCCTAGAAGGGCTTGTAGTTCAGGCTGCCAGTATATCCTCCAGGCCCACGGCATCCACATCAAGGGGGTAATTCATAGAATTTGGCGCACAAGTGGCGCACAGTGTTCGCGTGCGAATCTCTGCGCCAGCCGCGTGCGCTAAAATCCATTTCCGCGCACAGCGTATTCATGGATTTCAGCTACCAAAACCAGCCGTGACGCACAGTGTCGCAGCGACCCTGCAGCAGCGCCAGTTACGCCCCAAAGAACGCCCCTCGCGCAGGGAATAGCCATCAAAATCCCCAATGCAGCACAAAGGGCTGCGCTAACCCTGTACCAGCACGGCAAGCGGGGAACGTGTATTACTGGGGTTCGTGGAAAGTTTCACGCGTGATTGGCCCTGTGTGAGCGGGGTATGTGTATATCAGGGGTGCGCGGGGAGTTTCACACGATTTCAGCAGGGTACGTGTATTTCAGGGGTGCGTGGGAAGTTTCACACGTGATTTCAGCAGGGTACGTGTATTACTGGGGATCGCGGGAAGTTTCACATGCGATTGGCCCTGTGCGAGTGGGGTATGTGTATTTCTGGGGTGCGCGGGAAGTTTCACATGCAATTTCAGCAGGGGACGTGTATTTCAGGGGTGCGCGGGAAGTTTCACACGCGATTTCAGCAGGGGACGTGTATTTCAGGGGTGCGTGGAGTCCTACACGTGATTTGGCAGTGTGGTTCCTCCCAGGTGTTCCCTGTACACCCTCCACGGCCCCTGCAGGCAGCCCACACCACAGGGGACTACCCTGCACCCTGGTCATGTCCCGCAGGCAGCCCACCCAACATGGGCATGCCCCCCAGCAAAGGCACATGTCTCCTTGCACTACTGATCACCAACTCATGTCCCCTTGCACCCCCACCCCCCAGCAGTGCGGGGCACCTTTCAGCAGGCCCCCACTCATGTCCCCTTGCACCCCCACCCTCCAGCATTGCGGGGCACCTGCCAGCAGGCCCCCACTCATGTCCCACTCATGTCCCCTTGCACCCCCACCCCCCAGCAGTGCTGGGCACCTGCCAGCAGGCCCCCACTCATGTCCCACTCATGTCCCCTTGCACCCCCACACCCCAGCATTGCGGGGAACCTGCCAGCAGGCCCCCACTCATGTCCCCTTGCACCCCCAGCAGTGCAGGGCACCTGCCGGCAGGCCCCCACTCATCTCCCCTTGCACCCCCACACCCCAGCATTGCGGGGCACCTGCCAGCAGGCCCCCCTCATGTCCCACTCATGTCCCCTTGCACCCCCACCCCCCAGCACTGAGGGGCACCTGCCAGCAGGCCCCCACTCATGTCCCACTCATGTCCCCTTGCACCCCCACCCCCCAGCATTGCGGGGCACCTGCCAGCAGGCCCCCACTCATGTCCCCTTGCACCCCACCCCCAGCAGTGCGGGGCACCTGCCAGCAGGCCCCCACCCATGTCCCCTTGCACCCCCACCATTGCGGGGCACCTGCCAGCAGGCCCCCACACGTCCCCCAAACACCACGCCATGACTATACAGACCCATGGCCCTAATGCCAACCCAAATCCCATCCCTCCACCCCCCAGTGCAAACACCCAACGAACCACTGCACCCACTCCCTAGTAAATCGCCCATTCCATGATAGTCTGAAAAGAACCAGCATGCCCATCAGCAAATGTCCTACAGAGCCACACAGTTGCAACACATGACTTCCAATGCTCATGGAGACATGCACCAAAATCATCACTGTACACCACACCAATAATGTTGAATAAAGAAATGTATTAAAAAGTATAACGCATGTCAACATGAAAAAATATAAGTGGTGCATCCCCAAAGTCCATAAAACGAAATCCAAAGATGAAAAGCATAAAAAAACATTTCTCCATGTGAATATGACTAAAAGAAAGTATATACATGTCCAGAAAATTGAAAAAAAGTCTGAAGGGTCCATTATCCCAAAAGCAAATGAAACCTAACAAAAACCCTATCTAAAATACAACTATATACAAAAGGTGGAGCAAAGTCCATGGACTCCAAATCATAATAATAAAGAAATGAAACCTAAACCTAAAGAACTATATACAAAGGCGGCGGGCTAGTCCGACGGCTCACTGGTTGATGTCATGGGCCAGGGCATCATCGAACTCCTGTTCAATGGCTTGGAGGCAGGCATGTTCCCTGGCCCGAGGTCTCGCAGGGATAATGCGGTGTCCAGCTCCAACTCCCTGCGAATACCCTCGAGGCACTCAGCCCGCCTCAGTGCCCTCCGCATGGAGTTCTCCGCCCTGACCATTGTGAGCCGTTCCTCCTCCGCCCGCCGCCGCTGCGCACCTATCTGCTGGCCCAACCGCTCCCACAAGGAAGACACTCCCATTCCAGGGTTCTCCTGCCCTCCGGCCGATGCCTGCCCCCCTGATGTTGATGGCTCCGAGCCATGATGCCTCCCACGTCGAGCCTGCCGCTGCCTCCGACGCAACTGCCTGTGCCAGCACAACGGCATCCAGGCTGATGGAATCTACCGACGCCGTCGTGCACGTGCCCTGCCCGATGATGCCGTCACATCCTCCATCTGCTGGGGTCCAGTTGCTGGTGTGTCTACCCCTGCTGGACCTCCGACTCCCGACTGTGGCAGGGATGGGATCCCCACCGAGTTGGCTGCGTTGGTCGGGGCAGGTCCACAGGGGGCCCTGGTGGCATCTGGGCCGGAAGACGGCATGGAGACCGACTGGCGCATAGCCTCCACAGAGGAGGAGAGGGTCGCCAGAGTGGCCGACACATGTACGAAACCCCCGACCACGGCCGCTCCCAACTGGGCCACGTTGGCACGGTGCTCTTCGTGATGACGTGCGTGCTCCACCCAGGAAGCAGGCACGTCATCGCAAATGACACTTGTGCGCAACGCGACACCAATCAGGACCTTCTCCATACGGCCAGGGGTCCCCTCGTCTTCAGGTGGAGGGGAGTCAGATGACATCGACATCCCCCCCTACCTGCAGACGGGCCTGGGATGGGGCATCCCTGCTGGTGCATGGTGGTGCAGTCACAGTGTCAGGGACAGTGACATGCACAGGCCCCTACACGGCGACCTGTGCTGCCTCCTGCCCCGGCCCCTGGACTGCACCACTTGCACCAGCAGGGATGCCCCCACCAGGCCCCATGTGTGGCTCAGTAGCGGCCTCCTCCTCCTCTGTGGAAACCACCAACCTGGATGGCTCCACCCCGTCTTCCGCCATTGCAAGCCCCTGTGGGGGCTCACCCACCCCTTCCGCTGCAGCCGTGGGGGCATCCCCGCCTCTTTTCTCCACAGCGCCGTCTCCGCCCTCTTCTTCACTTGGGGCTGTGTAGAGGGAGACATAGAACACAAGCATCAGGGTACTGTACAATGGTCCCCTAGACAGGAAGCAATAGCAGATGAGTGGCACTGTCAAAGATCACTTCCATCATGTCCCTCCACAACACATGGGTCAGTGCAGGCAAAACACATGCAGTAACAGGCATGGCGCATGCTATGGACATTAGCAAACATGTCCAAGGGACTCTTGAAACATACAATATTGTTTTGGAACTCACATGCATCATGGGTCATGCCTATCACATGCACACACTTCACTGTAGTTTCATCCATCTGGACTCGTACACCCCAGACACAGTGGCTGCAAGGATAACTAGGCTGCATCAGTGATTCTGAACATTGTCACAGACATGTGTCATGCATCCATGGCATTCACAAGTCAGACACGCAGGTCAGACACACAGACATGGACACCATACATGTACATGGCATCAGCACCCATCCCTCACCCCCACCCATGTCCAGGAACAGAGACTGGCATGCTCTCATGTGTCCATTCCGCATAGGGCTCCCCATGTTGCATTTAAACACATACACCAACCGTGTGCTTCACACATTACTGGTCTCACATGCATGACCATGATGTCCCTGCACACACACATACGTACATGGCCTATGTCACACATACAGGCAAGTATCAGACAACCAGCACACTGCAACATGCCCTGCTTGGCCACTCACCGCTCGACACCAGACGGGTCTGCCTCTCAAGGATCTGGGCATGGAGCGATGGGCGTACGCGTTCCAGGACCCTCATCTGGATGGTACTCATGCTGCCCCGGCCCCCCTCCACGAGGCGCCGGGCCTTTATGAGGGTCCTGGACCTCAAGTCCTCCCAGCGCTTCTTGACTTGCTTGATGTTGCGGGTTGCCACCCCCTCCGTGTTGATGGCAACCACAAAGTCGTCACAGATCCTGTCGCATCCTTCATTGTCGGCACGTGATGATCCGAAGAGGGCATCATAATGCCCCAGGACAAGCTCCACCAGGACACCAACTTCCTTCTGACTGAAGCTGGTGGCCCTCTGCCCCTCTGGCTGGGGGTCGCCAGTGTTCTCAGATAGTGTTTGCCCCGACATGGCGACCCCCGAGGCAGGCATGGGTGGGCAACTGGGTCCTGGGGCTGGGCTGTGGAGCGATGGTATCCCAGTCGGGAGTCTTCTGTTCAAGCAGGGGTGGGCACCGGAACTGGACCCCTGCAGATGGCTGATGTGCAGGCGCCAAATGGCAGGGCATGAGGGCAGCAGGCAGTCAGGCAGCAGCAGATGGCAGGTGGGAGCGTGCTCGGGGCTCTGGGGGGCAGTGATTCGGCCTTTTGGGCAGGAGCGTGGTCTTCTGTGTGTTTTCGCGTGGCCAGCTTGATACGGAGTGATTTGGCACGTGAAAAAATTGCACGTCAGCGTGTAATTCGAGGAAAGGCCCTTAGCGCGTAAGCACGTCTGCACGCATACGCGATTTCATTGGACCAAAGGCGTCTGTGATGTATCACGCACAGGCGTTTCCCTGGCAGGGCTTGAAGATCCCACGTGGATTTCCATTGCTCTGTACGTGGGGGTGCGGTGCGTGTGTTTTCCAGGCGTTGGGGTTCACACGCTATTACTTCACAGCGGGTAGGTGTTGGCTACGCGTTCTTCTACACGCAGATGGTGAGTGGTACCCCGCTCGCCCAAGGCCTATCGTGTGTGAAACTTGCCACGCACCCCGTAATACACGTGCCCTGCTGAAAACGCGGGTGAAACTGCACACGAACCCCGTAATACACGTACCCTGCTGAAAACGCTGGTGAAACTGTACGTGAACCCCAGGAATACACATACCCCGCTCGCTAGCACAGGGCCAACATTCCTGGGGTTTGCGTGAATTTTCACCCGCGATAGGCCCTGTGCGAGTGGGGTACGTGTATTTAAGGTGTTCGTGGGATGTTTCACACACGATTTAGCTGTCAGAGCGGGGTACGTGAATTTCGGGGGTGCGCAGGGAATCCTACACGTGAATTGGCAGTGTGGGTCCTCCCAGGTGTTCCCTCTACACCCTCCACGGCCCCTGCAGGCAGACCACACCACAGGGGACTACCCTGCACCCCCTGGTCATGTCCCGCAGGCAGCCCATCCACCATGGCCATGCACCACAGACAAGCCACCTGTCTGCTGGCACCACTGATCACCAACTCATGTCCCCCTGCACCCCCACCCCCCAGCAGTGCGGGGCACCTGCCCGCAGGCCCCCACTCATGTCCCACTGCACCCCCACCCCCCAGCAGTGCAGGGCACCTGCCCGCAGGCCCCCACTCATGTCCCCCCGCACCCCCACCCCCCAGCAGTGCGGGGCACCTGCCCGCAGGCCCCCACTCATGTCCCCCTGCACCCCCACCCCCCAGCAATGCGGGGCACCTGCCAGCAGGCCCCCACTCATGTCCCCCTCATGTCCCTCTGCACCCCCACCCCACAGCAGTGCGGGGTAGCTGCCAGCAGGCCCCCACTCATGTCCCCCTGCACCCCCACCCCCCAGCAGTGCGGGGCACCTGCCAGCAGGCCCTCACTCATGTCCCCCTGCACCCCCACCCCCAACAGTGCGGGGCACCTCCCCGCAGGCCCCCATTCATGTCCCACTCATGTCCCCCTGCACCCCCAGCAGTGCAGAGCACCTGCCCGCAGGCCCCAACACATGTCCCCCAGCCAACACGTCATCACAATCTAGATCCCTGGCCCTTATGGGCAGCCTCCACATGCCAAACACCGAACCAAGTATTGCATCCACCCACTTAGAAATGCCAATTACATGATACAACCCCAATGGCAAGTATCTAAATGAACGCATGTCCCTCATATACACACAATGGGTGTAAGTGAATGTCAAAACCCATATCATGACATGCATGAAACCAATGAGATGATACTACACATTGAAGTTTGATGAAAAAAATCTATTAAAAGCAACATAAATGGAATTAAAAATAAACAAACGACAATGGGAATTAAAAACGAAAAGCAGCATGTCCGTAAAATAATGAAAAACAACAAATCATAATCCAAAGGAAAGGTGTCCAAAGTCACAGTTCAAAAAAGTAAATCCAAGAGAAAAACAAAACGGAAAACCATTGCTCCATGGGTAAATCTAAAAAAAAAAGTATAATCCAAAAGTCAACTATATACAGATAAACAATCCAGGGTCCATGATCCCAACTGAAGAAATGAAACCTATCTAAAAATACTACCTAATAAAAAAACTATATACAAAAATGTGGTCCATTGTCCAAAAGGTCCAAAATAAATAAAAAAGCAAAGGAAACCTAACACTAACCACATAACTATTTACAAGGGCAGCGGGCTAGTCAGACGGCTCACTTTTGGATGTCCCGGGCCAGGGCACAATCGAACTCCTGCTCGATGTCCCGGAGGCGGTCCGCTTCCATGGCACCGAGGGTTCGCAGGGACGATGTCATCTGGAACTCCAGGTCCCTGCGAATGGCCTTGAGGCACTTGGACCGCCTCAGGGCCCTCCGCATGGAGATCTCCGCCCTGACCATCGTGAGCTGTGCCTCTTCCACCCGCTGCCACTCCGCATCTATCGCATGGCCCAACCGCTGCCAAACAGAAGACACTTCCTGTCCAGGGTCCTCCTGCCCTCTCTCCGATGCCTGCCCCTCCGATGATGAAGGCCCTGAGTCGTCATGGCTCCCACCTTGCTGCTGCTGTGCTGCTGCCTGTGCCCTGGCTCCTGCTGCCTGCACATCCTCCTCCAGCTGGGGTGCAGTTGTGGAGGTGGCCACCCCTGCTGGACGTCCGACTCCCGACTGTGGCAGGGATCTGTTGTCCACCAGCCTGGCCGCAGGGTCAGAGGCAGCTCCACAGGGCACCCAGGTGATACATGGGTGGGAAGATGGCATGGAGGATGACTGGGGCATAGGGGGTTCAGTTGAGGAGGGGGTCGGAACAAGGTCCAGGAAACAGAGGAATCCGGCCCTGGTGAGCTGTCCCAGGGGGTCACCGCGGTCAACGAGCCATGCGAGAAGACGTGCAGTCTCCTCATGAAAAGACTGCAGGTCACCTCGCATGGCACGTTGACGCAACGCCACCCCACCCAGGACAGGCTCAACCCGGTGCCGGATAGCCACATCCGCAGGTAGAGGAAGGCCAGTTGGTGTAAGCCAATCCCCTCCCTGAGAACGGGTCTGGACGTAGGCATCCCTGCTGGTGCAAGATGATGCAGTACCAGGATCAGGGACAGGATTGCACACAGGCACCTCGGCGGCGGCCTGTGCTGCCTCCTGTCCCTGGTCCTGCACTGCACCACTAGCACCAGTGGAATCCCCACCTCCAGACCCCATCTCTGTCCCTTGCACGGCCTTCTCCTCCACCAAACCCCCCACCAACCTGGATGACTCCATGCCATCTTCCTCCGTTGGACCCTGTGGGTCTCAGCTGCCCCTTCTGCTGCCGTGGAGTCCAATTCCGACCTCCGCCTCTTGGACCACCCCTCGGCAGCTGCGGCCTGGGACGCGGCACCGGACTCCTCCCTCCCCGACGAGATGACAACCTGGGAGGGGAGCCGGGCCTTGCGTCTCCGGCTGGCGGTGCGATCCCTGCCGCTGTGATCCACAGCACCTTCTCCGCCCTCTTCATCAGTTGACGCTGCAGACAGGGAGAAATAAAACACAGGCATCAGGGCACTGTACAATGGACTCATACACACATGACAGTTCCACATGAGTGGCATTGTCAAACTTCAGACATGGCATCACAATCCCCAACACACATGTCATTTTGACTCACACACATGAGCTATTTCACAGCCATATTGCAACAGCCAGCACCATCCATACACATACAACAGCATGAGCAGCCAAAGGTGAGCCAGACATCACATGAAACACAGGGAGTGCACTACACATGCACACACGCCAACACACTTACATGCATGTGTACACCTCCGCCAACTGTGGCAGTGTTGAGATCGGCATCCATGTCACATCTGCAAATCTGTTTTCCACATATCAGTGTCACATGCATCCATGTTGCATCACTGTTGCACCCTTGTCAAATAGACACACATGCACATGTATACGGTGCACATACATGCAGCTGGAACCAACATCCATGTGTGGCACCACAACCATGCCAACTGACATACACAGTAATCCAAACATGTGTGCTCACACATCTGCATTTGGCTTGCATGCTTACCCACACATACACCAGCCATGTGTCTCACACATGAAAGGACGTGCATGTGTCTGCCTCACAGCCCTGTACATACACATCCATACATAGCCCTATAAAAACACATGTACAACCTGCTCACTACTGGCACACCACCACACGCACAGCTTCCAATCAGTATGCATTTACACTTACCGCTCGACTCCAGACGGGTCTGCCTCTCAAGGACCTGGACGTGGAGCACTGGGCATATGCGTTCCAGGACCCTCATCTGATGTTCCGACAGGTGGCCCCGGCGCCCCTTAGCATCCGCTGCCTTCAAGAGGCGCCGGGCCTTGTTGAGGGTCCTGGACCTGAAGTCCTCCCAGCGCTTCTTGACATGTTGGAAGTCGCAGACTGCCACCCCCTCCGTGTTGATGGCAGTCACGATGTCCGTCCAGATCCGAGTCCGTCCTTCCTTGTCGGTGCGGGAACTTCCGTAGAGGGCATCATACTGCCCCAGGACTTGCTCCACCAGGACACCAACTTCGGTGGCAGTGAAGCTGGTGGCCCTCTGCCTCTTTGGCTGGGGGTTGCCAGTGGTGCCAGATGGTGTACTGCCCGACATGGCAACCCCAGAGGCAGGAGTGGGTGGGCAACTGGGTCCTGGGGCTGGGCTGTGGAGCGATGGTATCCCAGTCGGGAGTCTTCAGTTCCAGCAGGGGTGGTCACAGCAACTGCACCCCTGGCTGATGTGCAGGCAGCAAATAGCAGGGCACGTGGGCAGCGGGCAGTCAGGCAGCAGCAGATGGCAGGTGGGAGCGTGCTCGGGGCTCTGGGGGGCAGTGATTCGGCCTTTTGGGCAGGAGCATGGTCTTCTTTGTTTTCGCGTGGCCAGCTTGATACGGAGTGATTTGGCACGTGAAAAATTTGCACGTCAGCATGTGATTCGAGGAAAGGCTCCTAGCGCGTAAACGCGTCAGCACTCGTACGCTCTTTCATTGGACCAAAGGCCCTTCAAGCGTAAGCGCCTCTGTGACGTGATGCGCGCGGGCATGTACGGGCGTTTCCCTCGTGACTTAGCATAGTGGTTCAGCGCGCGTGAAAAACTGCACGTCCGCGTGGGAATGCGTGTAATCTGAGGAAAGGGCCCATGCGCGTAAGTGACGTGATGCGCGCAGGCGTTTCCCTCAGCACGGGTTAAAGGTGAGCGGGGGCAGCAGTTCGCTGTACGTGCCTTTCATGGAGACCGACGTGTGTTGCTGCTTCTTGTTGTTTTGCGCGCCATCACAACTTCACAGCTATCAAGGACGTATCTCTTCTTTTAGCGGGGGTATTGGCTACGCATGTTTTTCTGCATCGCGCTCGTCAGACGGTGAGTCGCACACGCTATTTTTCCCACTGCAGGTACCCATGTGTATCGCACCCATTTTTGAGGTCATAGTAGCCTGCGTGTCCCACGCGTACGCGTTATTCGTGTTACTGGGTGCCACCGTGTATTGCGGGAGGTTGATTCCACGCACGTAGGCTGCAGGGTTGCGTGCACGGTTTTACTGAAGTTTTGGGGTGCCTGAGCGTTGCGTGACCCGTCACTACATCACCGGGGTCACATACAGCCTTGCAGGTGCAGGGTGGCTGTTAACATCTTGGTTCCCACCGCCTTCACCCCAATTGCCCAGGTCAATTGTGGTGTACACCTCCCATTGGCACTACTCCATCTGTGCCGGCACTACTACATCTGTGCCATGGTTGGGATGCCACCAAAGGTGAGGGGCGCCTCAGCTGGGCGTACTCCTCGTGGCGGGCGTGGTCGGGGACGTGGCCGTGATGACCAGGGAGTAGGGGGACTCCAGGGTGTCCAGGGCGGCCACAGAGGGGGAAGAGGCAGGGGTGCGCCACTTGAGCACAATGTTGTGCCATGTGTTGGTGCAGTCATGCCACCACCCCCTGTGGTTCCGGGGGATGCAGCTTCTGCATTTGGCACTGGCGCCCGTGTGACCTGGCAGCCCGTTCCATCGACTGTCACGGGCCCAAGGGTAGTGGTAGCTGCAGGTGCAGCTGTGGACACCGCCACCCAGGCTCAGGGTCTGCCAGCGCAGGCTGCATTGGCACTTGAGGAGCCCTTGGTAGATTTCCAACAGGCTAGTAGGGAAACCATAGGGGCACGCAGGGCTGCTCTGACCAAGACACGTGTCCCTGGGGCAGTTATGTCATCTGCTGCCCAGAACAGCCAGGTGTTGGCAAGTGCAGGGGCAGATGCACCCAACAACACCCCGGTTGTGAGTCTGCCAACCAGTTGTGGTCAATGACCCTGCCACAGCGGATGTTGCTGCGCAGGGTCCATTAGAGGGCACCCAGCTGCCACTGACACAAGTCAGGCCTTTGGTCGTCCCTCCACCTGCCACTCCCTTGGCTCAATCCACCGAACCCACTGGCCATACTGGTCAGGGTGGCATTAGCCAGGGTCTGCGCCACAGTCCAAGAGGAGGAAGGTTGCACCTGCAGCACAGACTGGGACCCCACACACAGCCACGACCTCCTGCACGTCGAGGAAGAAGCCTTTCTGCAAGCAGAAACTGGACTTCCTCGTGGACTACGTGCGGGGCCACAGCCGTGACATGGTAGTGGGTGTCAATAGTCAGACTGCGGCTGCCCACCGTGACACCCACTGGAAGCATGTTGCGGAACATGTCAGTTCATTCGGCCATGAGGTGCGCAAGAGTGCAAAAAGCGTTGGAATGACCTCAAACGCAGCGCTAAGGCCAAGCGTGCATCAAATTACAACTTGACTCTGGTGACTGGCGGTGGGCCTGCACCAGAGGAGGAAGAGCTCACTCCGCATGAGTCACTCGTTGCGGAGTTCATACCACCTGAATCGGTCGAAGGAGTGGAAGAGATGCTGGACTTTGATGCCCAGTCCAGTGAGTGTTGATGCATGTTTGTTGAGGACATGTGCGTTTTACTTGTGGGATGTGTTGTGCATGATTGCCACTACATGTGACGTGTACATGGTTCTGATGTGTAAGTAATGCAATGCTTCCGTGATTCATGTCTGCTCTGCTGGATGGTGGACATGTGGACTAGACTGGGACTGTCTGCATCACCACTATTGCACCCTACTCACATGCTGGTTACCAGTATACCCCTCCGGTCCATGTTCCAGCTCATTGGCCCTTCTGCATGTGGCGTGGGGTGACCTTCCTCTCAGCGCAGGCACAATGTCAAAGCATGACTGATGTGCATGTGTCCTCTGCCTGCATGCGGGTACTCCATGTAGGCATGTTCCCTTGCCCCTCCTCTGCCACTCTGCACCCCAGTTCCACCTTTGCACTGGTCTGCTTCAATCTTGCCATTGTGTACTTTCCTGTCATGCGTCCTGTGTACATGCTAACTTCCAGCGTACAATCTGCCAGACATATGCTGTGTGGTACAGCCTTAGTACTTGATGCAGGGTATCTCACTTGTACTGTGCATAGGTCAGATTCCCCGCAGGGACATGAGTGCCCATTCATGCTCCATGTGCATTGCACGCATGCCCCTATGTGTCCTTGACTGGATGATCACTGTAATACAAGTCCTGGGTGACATACATTGCATGGCATCTCATCAGCCTTCCCATGTCAACTGTGGCTCAGTACTGCGTTGCACACATGTTTAGGGTCTGACAATCTGTGTGAGTCACAGGCCTCAGCCTGTTGAATGGCCAATGACTCTGTCCGATTGTTGTAGTGTCTTCTTCACACGTGGGCGGCCTCCAGAGTTTTCATCATGTGTCCTGCTTACTGTCCCATCATCATTTGCAGTGTTGTCCCTTGAATCACATTAAGCTGTTGATGCCAGTCAACACTGCCTGTCAATACACAGGTCTATGGTCAGCCTTTTGATACCATGCTAGGCATCCCTGCTTTTGTTGTTGGGTGGAGGGGTGCTTTGCTTGTAGATATGCTACCCAATGAATGCACAGTGCACGTGATGCCTGAATTTGACCTTGCACTGCCTTCACATTTCCTGACGCACACCATGAAGTACTTGTACATATAGGTAGTGAGTGACATACACATTTGCTGCACTGCATAGACCCACTTCAATGCAAACTGTCACCTTTCAATAGGTCTGATCACAGAAGCAATTCCAAGTTGACCCAGCATGCATGCCAGGTTCTATTTTGTGTGTCACATGTCTGCCTGATGTGTTTGTTGTCGGTGTGTTGTGTGCTTCTGACATTTGTAGTGACCTTCTTTCTCTCTATTTTTCAGATGATGATGCAATGGAGCCAGAGGATGGTGTTGTCATACCAGACACAGGGTTGTTACCACTACATCAACCCGGCACAAGTGGGGGTCGTGGGGTGGTAGGCCACGAAAACCCCCAAGTGCTACAGTCCATCTTGTCTCTGGCTGCCTATGAGTCCAGACCTGATGACGAGACTGACGTCAATGTCGGGTTGGATGAGAATCAAGTCCATGTGTCAGGGGTGAGTGATTCTGATGTGGTCCGCGACACCTGCACTGAGGGGTCAGACAGTCTTGGTTCCTCTGCCCGTGGTGGATCGGGACGCAGGGTCACCCTCCACACCAGTCACTGATGTGCCTGGGACATCACGTCGACGGGGGCATGTAGTCGTGCAGCCTCGGGCGGTGCAAACACAGCGAGGACACCCAGTCCTTGGGTCCCGCAGGGGTCAAGCCCAGCAACGCGGTCGCCGTGCGCAACCGCAGTATACTGAGTGGGAGCAAGACATGACTGCCAATTCAGAACGGCAGGGGGCAGCAATGGAGAACATCGCTGAGAGCATGGAGCGTGTGGCCCGATCTGTGCTCCCCCCTGCTAGGCAGGTGCTTCTCCAGCAGCAGGCGGCACGGTCCACGGCCCGCTCGCTCAGGCTGGGCATTGCGGCCTCAGACAGGGAAAGCATCCACTGTCTATTCCAGCTGGGCCCTTCAGGCTTGTCTTGTGTATGCGTTTGCTGCTTGGGGTCCTTGACTCACCTATGCCACTCCTGCCTCCCTTATCCATGGGCTCGCAAGGATGGTTCGGTGTAACAGCCTATTACACAAGGGCTTTGGACTGTCATATCTGTGGCATGTCTGGTGCTGTGTAACTTGTGTTAACATCCCTAGTGGGGATGATTGCAGTGTTATTGACCCCTGTTCTGCTTTTGCTAGATGGGGTGTTTCATGATTAATATGTACATTCATTGCTATGCATTGTGTAGTATGTTTCTTATCTTTACTGTACACGTGCTTGTTGCAATTCATGCCGTAGATAGTGTTTTCCACACTTTGGATGTGAAAGGCGGACTGATGGTGTGATTTCTGATGTACGTCTCTGACATGGTCCAGTAATGAGATGCCTTTAAAGCATTAATAATGTGTTTCATTCCCTTTCTGCAGGGGGATGAGCCTCCAGAGCACCTTTGCCAGCAGACATGGCCCATTAAGGAGTCTAAAATTGCTGCTAAATTGCTGGGTCTGGCTGGGCAGCTGGCTAAGCCTACTTTCAACTTTGCCTCTAGAGGCAGATGCTATAGGCGCTATGTACCTTATGGCAGGAAAGCGCAGCCCCCGCAAGCCAGGCGGGGGCAGATGCATTTCTCCTGTCCCGGAAGGGTGAGAGGTGCTTCTAAGAGCCAGCAGAAAGCAGCTGGGGCGATAGCAGTTTCAAAGCCGCTTTGCATTTCCCCTCCCATGACATACTTGTTGGTGGAGGTTTGGCAGGGCTTTGTTCGCAGTGGCAGGAGAAACCCCTGATGCCTGTGCCCTGCGGTTAATTTGGTGGGGTTATTGTCTCCCCTTTTTAAGAAGGCCCCCAGACAGACCCCCATCTTCATCGATCCAACTGGGACTGGTGCTCCAGGAAGAACTGAGAACCCTGTTGTCGAAGGGTGCTGTGGAAGATGTGCCTCCAGATCAGAGAGGGTCGGGCTGGTATTTCCTGGTACCCAAAAAAGGAGCAGGTCGACTTCCCATTCTGGACTCAGGATGGTAACGCTGAGAGGAATTCTCCACACTATTGAGCTTCAGGCCTGGCTGGTGGTCATAGACCTGCAGCATGCCCATTTCCATGTGCCCATGCATCAGAAGCACAGTAAATTCCTGCGTTTCTTCATTGGGTACAAGCACTATCCGTTCAAAGTACTGCCCTTTAGGTTGCCCTCTGCTCCAAGGGTCTTAACCAAGCTCATGGTGGTAGTCGCGGCTCACCTCAGCAAATCCGGAGTCCATGTATTCCTGTACCTGGACGACTATCTGATCCGGGGGAAGTCAGCGGGACATGTTTTGACTTGCCTGGAAGACACCTGTCTGCTACTGCACAGGCTGGGCTTCTCCCTGAGCTTAAACAAGTCCCACATGGCATTGGTCCAAAGGCTCCAGTTCATCAGGGCATGCCGAGACACTTGGGCAGGGATGGCCTTCCCTCCCAAGGTGAGAGCCAACAACATACAATAGACGGTCCAGTTGTTCCGGAACCACGCCACCTTACCAGCCGCTTCCTTTCCCCTGCATTTTCCTGGTGCCAGAGGCCAGACTGCGCATGAGATCGCTTCAGTGGCTCCTACAAGATCACTGGTCTCAGTATCTGGTAGCTCTCTCTGATCCTTTTGGGGTGTCCTGCCAGGTAGTTTGCAGACTCTGCTGGTGGGACACGCGCAGGAATCTTATGGCGGGGGATCCCTTCTGGCCTCAGTCCCGAGTGGTCACTGATGCGTCCTTGAAAGGTTGCAGTGCTCACTGCGAGGATTTGCAGGTGAGCGGCCTCTGGACTGCGTCAGAAGCGAGGTGGCATATCAACAGGCTGGAGTTGCGAGCCATCAGGCTAACTCTGAAGGCCTTCACCTCATCGCTCAAGGGGAAGCATGCCCTGATTCTGACGGACAACACAGTGGTCATGCACTACCTAAATAAGCAAGGTGGAGTGCATTCCCGTCCCCTCTGCATAGAATCTATGCAACTGTGGTTCTGGTTGCTAATGAATAAAATCTCGGTCTCAGCAGTTTATCTGGCGGGGGGCAGAGAACAGTTTGGCGGATGCTCTGAGTTGGCAGAGCACGGTCTCGCATGAGTGGGATGTTTGCCAGGAAATCCTGGAAGAGGTCTTCATTCTCTCGGGTACCCCAGCAGTGGATCTGTTTGCCTTGGAAGCCAACACGAAGTGCAAGCAGTTTTGCTCAAGCGAATGGTGCATTGGCGCACGCGTTTCTGGTGGATTGGACATTCCGTCTCCATTCTCTGATCCCTATCGTTCTGTGGATTCTCAGGAGGTTGAAAAGGTTTCGAGCTACCATGATCTTGATAACCCCTGATTGGGTGAGCATGTGGTACTGTGACCGCTTAGAATTGTCCACCTCACTGGTTGCCTCGGCAGCTGGATCGCCTCGCCCAGTCAGAGGGTCAGATACTGCACCCAACCCCGGATTCCCCTCAACCTACATACGTGGCTCTTGAGCGGATGAGGTATGATGACTGGGACCTCTCTGAGGAAGTTCTTTAGGTGTTGCTGTCTGTGCCCAGACCGTCTACAAGATCTCTGTATGCATGCAGGTGGAGATGATTTGAGGCCTGGTGTAGGGAGCACGAGGTTGAGCCCTTCGCTTCCTCCACCACGACTGTGATGGAGTTCCTTCTGTCACTAGTCCCTGCAGGCCTTCAAGTTGCAACGGTCAAATGGTATTTGTTGGCCCTTTCTGTGTTTAAAAGGTCCCCGGATCAAGATTCTTTTTTCACCATGCCGGTCATGGCCCAATTCCTGAAAGGTCTTCTCAACAAATTCCTGCCAACTCCCTTTGTTGTTCCAGATTGGGACCGTAACCTAATTGTCACGTTACTCTTACGTCCCATCCCCTTTCCTCCATACTGCATGGGCATCCCTTCCAAGGGACGGGAGACAGAACTTTTTTTACCAGAAAAAACGTTCTTCCTCTTTAAATTTAGAGAGGCGCGGCCCTGGGAGCATGTGCTGCCCTGACTCTGCCTTCCGGCGCCACACCCCAGTGCCCTTTTCCGCATCGATGGGAACGAGCGGAATTCACCAACGCTCCTGGGTTTGGCTTCAGTCATGTAATTCCATGCACAGATACTTCTTCTCTTCTTTCTTTTTTTTCTTTTTATCATTCAGGTACTCTGTCCTCCGGCATCGTGCTCCTCCCAGGTGCGTTTCAACTTCTACAGGGTTCAGCAGGTGTCCATCCTGCGACGGGCTCTTTCCAACTAAAGACACCCACGCCCTCTGCCTATGGTGCCTTGGCCCAGACTATGGCTGGCAAGCTTGTACCGCGTGTGACGTGCTAGCCTCAAGGTCTCTGAAGAACAGACTAGCCAGGTGGAGGGAGCTCTTCCAGAGATCGCCTACAAAGGACCTAGTCTATCATAGATCCAGGTCCAAGGTAGGGGCGCTCTTTTCCAGTGCACCCCGCAAGGGAGACTCCTTTCCAAGGACTCGCCCGGCAGGAGAGACCGCCCAGGTCCTGGTACCAGCACAAGTACAGAAGTTGAATTAGCTACCTGCCGACAGGCAGAGGGGATCAGTAGATCCTCCCGGTGACAATGCTGAGGGACTGGAAGGTTCTTTTACTGGGTCTTCACCTGAGGGGCTACACCCTAGTACCGGCAACATGTTCGAGTGGGTGCCTAAATGCAGTTCTACTGGCAGATCCACCAAGGGCTAAACGCCTACCGGGCCTTGGCCTGATGAACAGGGTAGGCCCCATGATCCACACTCAAGAGTCCTGGACGGGGCGGGGCCCAGTGAGCCGAGCAACCCGATGCAGGCACGTGGAAGGCAGCTCGACAAAATGGCCACTGTGGCAGAAAATCCGGACTACCGTCCGACACTGCTCCAGGGAAGGCAGCAGGTGGAGGATCGTGTGTCAAGGTGGGACTGGTGTCAACCAGGTATGTGTCCTGCAGCTTAACCTTCCTTCGTGCAAGGCAGGTTCCCGCTGCATCCATATGGGCAGTGGACCCAACGGCTCCAGCAGCCCCTCGCTACCGTGTCAATATAGCCTACCACCAATCCGGCCTGTGAGGACAGGTTCTTTGAACGATTCCTCAGACTCATGAAATCTCCTCGGATGGGTGACGTTCTCAGGAATGCCATCAAGGACGTACTCCCTCCAATGGCTCTGGCCGCTAAGGTGCTGGTGCAGATGCCTCTGTTCAGCCTCATATCCAGGCGCTTCTGCAACAGCCTCAGGCTCCAGTCTCCACACCGCATCCCACGGCTCCCAACTCAGTGCCTCCGGTCCCGGACCAGCAGAACCCGCAGGGGGACACAGATGAGGAGGACCCCGACACACCATCTTCGGCCAAAGTCTTCCACGAACGCCTAGCAGGACTGGCAGAGTACTTGGGCCTTCCACAACCCGAGGTCGAGCAACCAGCACAGGGGGTCTTTGCAGAAGTCGTCATGCTACGTCCTGCGACTAGAACAGGGATCCCGATGCAGAAGGACGTAGTTGCCTTGGCCAAGAAGGGTTGGCTCAAGCCCTACTCAGTCCAGCCGGTGAACAAACGCCTTGGCGCCAAGTACAGGCAGATGGAGGGGGATACACTCTTGCTATCGGTCCATCCTCTGCCACTCTCTGCGGTGATCGCTATATTCCAAGCCTCAGTCGTCCTCCTCCTCCTCTGCGGTGCTGCTAGGCAAGGAAAAGATGATCTTGGAGGCATACAGGAAGAAGCTGTATTCCAACGTGTCCTTGCACCTTTGTCAAGCCAACGCGGATGCCATGCTGGCAGCCGTTAACCAGAGGCTCTGGCGGGAAATTTCAGATTTCCTCCCAGCGCTTCTGGCGCAGAGCCAATCGCGATTGAAGTCCGGTTTGCCAGAGGCCAAGATGGTGGCGCAAGACGACATGGAGTCCACCGTGGCCCACAGTGGCACCTCTGGCTGTGCCATCTGCATTGCCACGGACATGAGAAGAACGGCCTGGCTCCGTGCGACGAAATTCAACCCGGATGTCCAGGATCACATCTTAGATTTTCTGTTCAAAGGGGGTGACCTCTTCCACTCCACACCGGACAAGGAGCTGGATAAAAAGAAAAACCGGTCACAAACGACCAAGTCTTTATCCATCTTGACAAAGACCACTGCCAAAACGTACACCCAGTCACAGCAGTGCTCCGACATGGGGCATACATACAGAGGGTTCAGCGGCTTCCAAGAGCGGAGGTCCAGGCAGCCTGACCATTTGCCTACTCAGCATCGGCACAAACAACAAAAAGGGAGGGGGTGTAAGGGCTTTTTCCAATCCCCCCTCCTCCGCAACAGCCTCAGAGGTAAAGAAGGCATGACACGCCCCTCCGGGTCCACATGTCTCCAGTGGGGGGGGCAGGCTTGCTCTCCATGCACATTTCTGATGCCAGAATTTCACGGACCCATGGATCCTCTCAGTAGTCTCCACTGGGTACCGCCTCCCTATCCCAGCCTCTCTTCTACTCCCACAGATTGGGACAGCAACTCTTGACGGAGATCCGGTCACTCATCCAGAGCCAGACAGTGGAAGAAGTCCCAGCCTCCCAGCGAGGCTTGGGCTTTTACTCCAGGATTGTTGCCATTCAGAAGACCCAGGCAGGTCTGAGAGTTGTGCTGGACCTTTCCACCCTCAATCTCTCCCTAACTCTACAAAATTTCAAGATGGTTACACCAGCTTTAATAGTAGAGACATTGTGCAAGGGAGACTGGATGTGCTCCCTTGATCTGAAGGATGCGTACCTACACGTCCCGATCTGACAGCCTCATCTTTCTTTTCTATGATTCGGATCAGGGGCTACCATTTCCAATACAAGGTGCTTCCTTTTGGCCTCAACTCAGCCCCCAGGCTCTTTACCAGGCTGATGAACACTGTGGTGGCCCTCCTCAGGTCGCAGGGCCACCACATCTACCCGTACCTCGACGACTGGCTTGTCAGGCGAGATCTCCAGAAGCACTGCACCATACTTCCCACGCTCTTATGAACTCGCTGCATGAGCTAGGTTTTTCACTAAACCTCAAGAATCCCAGCTGCAGCCCACGCAGAGACTGACCTTCTTGGGTCTCATATGGGACACGTGCTCTGAGGGATTTTTTTCCCTCGGAGGACAAGATCACAGCCCTTAAGAGGGCCACCGCGCACTTCCTCAGCAGAGAAGTGACCTCTGCCTGGTCGTACCAACACCTACTGGGTCTCATGGCAGCAGTCCTGCTGGCCGTCCCCCACACGAGACTCAGGATGAGGAGGACAGAGCTGCACTTTGCAGCCTCTTGGAACCAGGAGTGGGGTTCTCAGTCAGATGGATCGGCGTTCCTCCAGCACTTCACCCAGACCTCACATGGTGGTCCAGGGATTGCAACCTTCGGCTGGGCAAGCCTTTCTGCAACCTACCCCGCAGGTCAGCACCACCACTGGCTCCTCTCTCAAGGGTTGGGGAGCAACCGGGCAACCACTGCGTCCATGGCACCTGGACCCGGCAGGAGTACCACATCAATTGGCTGGAACTGAAGGCGATCTGGCTGGCGCTCGGAGCCTTCCTTCCGGTAAGGTTGTCCACATTCAGACAGAAAACTCAACCAGCATGTTCTATGTCAACAAGCAGGGAGGTACCAGGTCTCCCTCCCCTTTACCCCCCAACTGTGCAGGCTCGCAGTATGCATGTGGGAATGGGCACTGGAAAACATCTACCTCACGGCTGTCCACCTACCGGGCCTGGAGGCAGAACGGCTCAGCAGATTGGCGGCAACCAACGAGTGGCAGTTGAACGACCTAGTACTGCAGGAAATCTTCTGCAAATGGGGACACCCCCAGGTGGACCTCTACCTCTACATCATGGGATAACCGGAAGTGCCAACTGTTCGCTTCCTGGCAGGGTCAAGGACCTGGCTCCCTGGGCAATGGATTCCAGATTCAGTGGGACAAAATGACAGCATACGCCTTCCCGCCTACTCCACTGATACACACAGTGATATGCAAGATCAAGGAATCTTGCCACCTCAGCATCATTCTAATAGCACTGTTGTGGCTGGCCAGGCCATGGTTATTGGAGCTGCTCAGCCTCTCGGAGAGGCCTCCCATTCACCTCCCGATAGGTCCACCCGAATTTCTAGTGCAGCAGGGGGGCAGGGTCATCCACCCCATGCCACAGAAACTAGCCCTCAGAGCATAGTTCCTGAACAGGTAACGCCAGGTCAACTCGGCCTCTCCCAGGCTAATCTAGAGATCGTACATGGTGCCAGGAACAAGTCTACCAGGGCCCAGTATAAGAGCAAGTGGACCATGTTCTGCCACTGGGCAGACTCATGGGTATCAACCCCCTTGGATGATGTGCTCTCCTCTCTCCTTCGCGGCGTATCTCGCCCACTCTGGCGTGCAGGTGGACACTTGCTGCACTTAATTGGCAGCCATTGGGGCTTACAGAAACTCGGAGGAAGAGATATTTTCCTTTTCCAACCCGATTGTCGGGAAACATTTGACGGGACTCGCCAGGCTCTACCTGCCCATAAAGAGGCCTCACCCTGTGTGGGACTTGAACATAGTTTTGGGTTCCCTGGCGCACAAACCATTTGAACCAATGGCGTCCGTGGACATCAGGCTGGTCACCATTAAGATGGCCTTGCTAGTCGGCCTCACCTCGGCTTGCAGAATCAGTGAAATCCAGGTGCTGGTCATCTCAGAGCCATATACTACATTCCACAGGGATAAAGTAGTCCTGCGGACACACCCAGCATTCTTGCCCAAGGTGTCTTCCGCATCCCATCTGAACGAAGAAATAGTGCTACCTATGTTTTTTGCCGAGCTCAAAGACAAGGCACAGAGAGTTCTGCACTGCTGTGATGTCAGGCGTGCCCTGAAATTCTACTTGGACAGGACCAGGGGATTTACGCAAGTCGGACGCACTTTTTGTCACCTTCGGCAGATCAAGATCGGGGTATCTGGTATCTAAGGCCTCCATAGCCCGTTGGATGGTCTAGGCCATCAAAGAAGCTTACGAGGGACAGCATAAGCCACTTCCGGCCAACATGCGCGCCCATGCGGTCAGAGCCCAGAGCCAAGGCAACGGCCATCCTTTTCCAGTGGCATGTCCCTTGGCAAGTCATAAGCAGGGTGGCCACATGAGCCACCCCTTTGGCTTTCTGCAAGCACTACTGTCTGGATGCCGGTTCTAGATCAGACGCAGCTTTCTGACAGGCGGTAATTAGAAATTGGTTTGCTTAAGGAGGGTCTCCTCTCCACCCTGGGGCTACTCAGTTGTAATCGCCCATGCAGTATGGAGGAAAGGGGTCGGGACGTAAGAGTAATTATAAGTTACTCACCGTAGTGACTAGCGTACTCTTAGTCCCCTTTCCTCCATACATTCCACCAACCTCTCCGCTAATGAAAATTGTGTCATTAGGCAATGTTAATCTATTGTTGATGCGTCTATGGGGGACTGAGGTGTGGTGCTGGAGGGCGGAGTCAGGGCAGCACATGCTCCCAGGGCTGCAACCCGCGTGCCTCTAAATTTAAAGGGGAAGAAGGTTTTTTTTCTGGTGAAAAAGGTTCCCTCTTCTGTCCCTTGGAAGGGACACCCGGGGATTAAGGACTAAGAGTACGTTAGTCACTACAGTGAGTAACTTATAATTTCTTATGGCGGCTCTGTTTGAGCATATGCATTCTGGCTCACTTAGGTTGTTGTCCCTTAAAACAGTCGTTTTGATTGCATCACATAGGTCAGGAGAGTAAGCGAGCTGCAGGCAGCATACTGCAAGCCCCCCCTTTTTACGTTTCTTCAGAGAGAAGTTATCTCTTGAGGTGAGACGAGCGTTCCTTCCGAAGTTTGTTTCAGAATTCCACCTTTCACAGTCTATTGACTTGACTGTGTTCTACCCGCCTCCTCACCCCTCGAAGGAGGAAAATGTTTCCACTGTCTTGATCCGCAGAGTCTTGAGTTTTGGTGTTGCCTGCACAGCAGAGTTCAGGAAGACGGACCATTGTTTTTTCTGCAAAGGTGTAACGCTCACCTGATTCCCGTAGAGACGCCGGTCTTGACTGGGCGTATACCGTATCTTCAAAGGTGATGTGTAACACACGGCTGGCTCTTTGGGCTGGACCTCTGTGCACTGTATGTCTGACTCGAAGGGTAAGATGTCTGCAGATAGAAAATATGGGATTAATGAACTGGGTTATTGAATGTCTCTCTCTTCTTCCCTTTCTCTTCTCCTGTAGAACCCCAAAGGTTAACGCTCTCACCTTAGGTAAGTGAACGCCGTGCTCTCCATCTGCCTCGGGGCAGGGTGCTGTAACCAGTTTCTTCACTGGGTAAGGGGAGCAGGCCTCTTGACTTCAGAGGACTGCTGGCCGTCGTTTACTGCACGAACGGTAAGTTTCGAGTAATTCTAATGTCTTTAAAAGTCTTTAGTAATGATGTCTCTTGTTTTGCAGGGTTCCGGCGATAGCGGATGACGGGCTGAAGGTAGTTGAAGATGGAGCCCGTGTGATGAATAGAAGCGCCTGGAAGCACGTAAGTAAGCGCTTGTTGCCTGCTTCACGATGCGCTCTAACTGTCTTTTTATTTTGCAGGTACAAGTTCGGAGCGGCTGCAGGGTGCCGGAATACCCACTGGGTTAGATGTGGAAAGGAGTAATGGCACGTGAGTATTAAAGTTCCCCAATGTCTTTAAACGCACCTTGTTTTGTCTTTCAGATGCGGGATGCAGCGCCGAAGGCCTCCGGAGCGTGCGAAGAGTTGGTAA
Source organism: Ambystoma mexicanum (assembly GCF_040938575.1). Taxonomy (NCBI): domain Eukaryota; kingdom Metazoa; phylum Chordata; class Amphibia; order Caudata; family Ambystomatidae; genus Ambystoma; species Ambystoma mexicanum. Next base: position 673,574,919 of record NC_090924.1, on the reverse strand, counting down.
GCTTTTGTCTTTCAGATGCCAGAATGCAGTGCGAAGACCTCCGGAGCGCACGAAGAGTAGATAAGCCTTTGTCTTTCAGATGCCGGAATGCAGCGCGAGGCGTTGGTGACAGCCGATGGACCAGGTAAGTGAAGCGCTGTCACTGAAGACCGTAATGCTAACCTGTTCTTTCTTGTCTTTATAGGTGTTGCTGAACACTGGATTCAGGATGGTAAGCCTTTTTCCTTAGGCCCAGGATCAGATGCAGAAGACACGATGAGCGTTCTGCTGCAGAGGATGCAGAATAACGCAAAGCAAGATTCATCCATCGGGTGTGGTTTAAATAGCCTCCTGTAGTGCTTAGGTGTCTCCTTCCACAGCCACGCCTAGGGAAGAAAAGAGTTCCTGCTTTCCAGAAGAGTTCCAGTGTTCTGAACCTAGGGAGTGGCTCCTGCCTCACCCAACAGGAAAAGTAGTTCCAAACAGAAGAGGATCAGAGGCTCAACTGGCAGGCAAGTAAGCAGCATGGTCTGCTGCAGGTAAGTCCACCCAAGCATTATGAGCCCGGCGCTTCCAGCGCTGGGACTGGGCATATTTATGAGCCTGGTGCCACTGGCGCCAGGACTGGGTCCAAAAGGTCCCAATTGGGACTGGTTGGCACTCGAAACCTGGGTTATGGATCTGCTTCCAAGGGAGTTGGGAAAACCCTGACCTTTTGGAAGCAGAGATCATGACAAAAGGTCTTGCGATTACTAAACAAACTATCTCACGCTAGATCAGTTTATGCATATCTGAGTGCTACCAGTCGGCGTGAAACGAAGTACCACCGGGAATCGGGTCTCATTTCCACCAGGGGAGTCTCTGCTTCCACGGCCCTTCAAAGGGTTGTCTCTTTTTCGGGACATTTGCTGTGCTGCCACGTGGTCTTCATGACATACGTTTACAAAGCATTATGCTTTGGACGTTGCACATGAGGCTGATGCATGTTTTGGCAAAGCAATTCTGCAGAACCTGCTCGCCTCCTTTAGCTTACTGCTTGGGGAGTCTTATCAATCTGTGGGAGAAAAGCAATCCATTGAAGGAGAAATGACCTTACTGTAATGTTTTTTCTATTGATTATTCTCCTGCGCAGATTCCTCATCACCCTTCCCAGCTGTCCACGCTCAGAAAGTGTTGTGGCTCTTCGCTTCTGATTTTATGTAGTGTGTTGGCAATGGGGTGCTCATCTGTTACTAAAAATCCCCCCAAAATATGTTTTCTTATTGGAATGTTTTTAACCTGTTGGTTTCTATTCCATAGTGCTTTTTAAGGCTGGTTAGTCTCTTTCCGTTTTCATATGCATCGTTTGAGCTCAGGGGTGGGTGGGTGAGAGGAACTGAAGCATGGGGTGTAGTTACGTGGTATATGTATGGCGCCTGACATCACTTGCGGAGCCAACGATCGACATCCACGCAAGACGGACTGACGATCAACGGCTAAGTGAGTATCCACTACGCCTCCTGTCGGAGCACTACGCTCCCTGCCGAGCAGCAGAGCTGGAGGATGGAAATCTATCAAGATGAGGAATCTGCGGGAGAAGAATCCGTAGATAGAACATTACGGCAAGGTAATTTCTCCTTTTCCAATTATATTGGAGAGAGATTTTGCACAGCTGAGCGACTTGTTAGTGTCTGTGGGTAACAAGGATATATATAATATGCAAATCACACAAAAAAGTGAACTCTACTACCATCATAGTATTCTCATTATCGTTATACCATTCAAGGTAAATGACTACATGCTTAGATCTGCACAAATAGTGATCATTCACAAGTGCAAATGGTGCAACAACGGGATGGCTGTGCTGGTGTTTGGTGCAATGCCCTCATCGTGCATAGCAGCGTTAAGTCATTGTGTAACTAAACAAAAGCCAGCCATTTTGAAACACAGGTCCTTTAGGCGGATCAGCGGTCTAACCCGATGACAATTGAATCCTGAAGCATCAACCAAACCCAGGTAAATCACTGCAAACTTTTAAAGTTTTGAATGCTATGACATGCATCCTTAGCATACCTGAAGTGTACTGCATATCTGTAATGGCAATAATCTTAATGCTTACAGATTATTCCCAATAACACAGAGTCAACAATTTAAAAAAAAAAGACTTACCAGACACTAAGCAACAAGGGTGAGCCATGAATTTAAACAGATACAAACAATGTTATATATAAAAATATTGATCATGCAGATTCAGAGACACAGAACAGTGTTTCTTTAAAATATTTATTAACAGTTTTTGGTTCTTAGACACTTTAAATCACAGAGCAGTATAAACCGCCTGATAACCCACTGGAGACAGTTGCGAAACACGTGTTGAGGTTAAGATCAATACCATTTCAAGATTTGTACCACTTTGAATGTAATGAGAACTAAAGTCAAGACCTGTACCAGATATCATACTGGAGTACATTGCCAAATATCAAACTGGAGTACATGTGATGTAACTAATGATACACAATATGATTTGACTCAATATTGATATGGGATAACCAACACCAAAATTAGTATTGAACTAGAATGGAACAATATGGCAAACAACAATAGAATTAAAGAGATTATAATCACCCTTGTGATTTGTAGTGATAATTTAAAACATTAGAGCTGCCGCAAATTGAATGACCCTTTGAGCAAGTAACTTTGATTAGACTGATCTGCTATTCGGACACTCTTTTTGCAGCACTGACGTGAAGCTAAAAAGTAAATTCGGACACCCAGATTGTGAACCAGCGCGACCGGCATGGGTGCAATACTGAGTTCAGTAAGGTGGGAAAGGGCAGAATGAATGGCAATGCCTGAATAGCTGGTAAAGAGGACCCCTTTCTTGCCTGAATTAAGCAAAACCAATTGTCCTCTATATAGGACTATAGCTGGATGAAACAACCTATCTGTGCCCCTCGACTCCAGTAGTAGCCTCCGAAGCAACTGAGTGTTAGTACACCTGCAAACCTAGACATGAACTCTCAACCTGGTCAGGGTTTGCATTTTGAGCCATTGAATAGCAGGAGGGAGGAAGAGCATGCCAGGGCCTGATGAAGCAAACAGACCTATAAGGCAATTGAGAAACAGGTAACCGGCTGCTAAGTAGGTGTTTGCCCCCCCCCGCCCCTTAAAGGGCTGTAGCCCCTTCCACCCCCAAGTCTTCAGAGGCTGAAATAGAGGCACTGACTCCAAATAAAAGGGACTGTGGAAGGGTAGGAGGCCGTCACACCACTCATCTTCCTCTTCTCATAAGAAGAGAGATGAGGCATGTATTTAAGAGGGACGCAAGTGAATATTCAAGCGACTCCCATAAGCAGGGAAAGGCTTTGTTCCTTGCATTTTTGTATGGAGGAGTGGGGGGAGTTTGTGTCAAATGTTGACTGGCATAGCTCCAACATGAATTGCTGCCTCTTTGCCTGCTGCCCCCAAGGATCTTCCAAGAGTATAGCCCCATCCTCTCTAGCTCGACACCTCCAAGAATGGTGAATATGAGAGCTAGGTTATTATGTTCCCTTAGGGTTTGAGCCTCATGGTATTTCCAGTATGGTGTCACTAATGTGCAGTAAAGGAAAAAAGGAAATTCAATGTATTGCATTCTCCCACGGATTCCTCATCTTGATAGATGGCTATCCAGCGTCACTGCTCGGAAACCTTTTCAATAGGTTTCTTAGGCCTAATACCACTCAATCCCGTCGACGACGCTTATCTATGGCTGCGCGATGCCTTCATGGGGCGTTGTATAAAAGGATGCATGACACCCCTTTTTTCTGCACGCTCCACATGCTATTAGGAACATGCTTGTTTTTTATCATTGAATAACTGCGTCAGTATGCCGCAGCCTAAAACGGAGTTCAAACAATGCAAGTACTGCAACTCCAAGATTTCCCTCACGGTCCCGCACACTATTTCTGTGTGGTGTCTTGGAGTAGGGCATGACACAGAGCAATGTGGTTCCTGCCTTGCAATGAACCCGAAAGCGGTGAGTGAATGCTTTCCAAATTGTTGCTCTGCAGACTGCCATCTTACTCCCCAGTGAAATCGCTTCCGCACTCAATGGTGCTTGATCTGATTCCCAAAAAATATAGAGGGACATCAGCATAAAAACATTGAAGAAGCGTTCGAAGTCTCATAGCGAATAACACCACTCTTCGCCATGTCACAAGAAAAATGCAGATCCAATTTGGACGATAGGGCTAAGTCGTACCGACTGTGATGGAGTTCCTTCTGTCACTAGTCTCTGCAGGCCTTCAAGTTGCAACGGTCAAATGGTATTTGTTGGCCCTTTCTGTGTTTAAAAGGTCCCGGATCAAGATTCTTTTTTCACCATGCCGGTCATGGCCCAATTCCTGAAAGGTCTTCTCAACAAATTCCCGCCAACTCCCTTTGTTGTTCCAGATTGGGACCGTAACCTAATTGTCACATTACTCTTACGTCCCATCCCCTTTCCTCCATACTGCATGGGCATCCCTTCCAAGGGACGGGAGACAGAACTTTTTTTACCAGAAAAAACTTTCTTCCCCTTTAAATTTAGAGAGGTGCGGCCCTGGGAGCATGTGCTGCCCTGACTCTGCCTTCCGGCGCCACACCCCAGTGCCCTTTTCCGCATCGATGGGAACGAGCGGAATTCACCAACGCTCCTGGGTTTGGCTTCAGTCATGTAATTCCATGCACAGATACTTCTTCTCTTCTTTCTTTTTTTTCTTTTTATCATTCAGGTACTCTGTCCTCCGGCATCGTGCTCCTCCCAGGTGCATTTCAACTTCTACAGGGTTCAGCAGGTGTCCATCCTGCGACGGGCTCTTTCCAACTAAAGACACCCACGCCCTCTGCCTATGGTGCCTTGGCCCAGACTATGGCTGGCAAGCTTGTACCGCGTGTGACGTGCTAGCCTCAAGGTCTCTGAAGAACAGACTAGCCAGGTGGAGGGAGCTCTTCCAGAGATCGCCTACAAAGGACCTAGTCTATCATAGATCCAGGTCCAAGGTAGGGGCGCTCTTTTCCAGTGCACCCCGCAAGGGAGACTCCTTTCCAAGGACTCGCCCGGCAGGAGAGACCGCCCAGGTCCTGGTACCAGCACAAGTACAGAAGTTGAATTAGCTACCTGCCGACAGGCAGAGGGGATCAGTAGATCCTCCCGGTGACAATGCTGAGGGACTGGAAGGTTCTTTTACTGGGTCTTCACCTGAGGGGCTACACCCTAGTACCGGCAACATGTTCGAGTGGGCGCCTAAATGCAGTTCTACTGGCAGATCCACCAAGGGCTAAACGCCTACCGGGCCTTGGCCTGATGAACAGGGTAGGCCCCATGATCCACACTCAAGAGTCCTGGACGGGGCGGGGCCCAGTGAGCCGAGCAACCCAATGCAGGCACGTGGAAGGCAGCTCGACAAAATGGCCACTGTGGCAGAAAATCCAGACAACCGTCCGACACTGCTCCAGGGAAGGCAGCAGGTGGAGGATCGTGTGTCAAGGTGGGACTGGTGTCAACCAGGTATGTGTCCTGCAGCTTAACCTTCCTTCGTGCAAGGCAGGTTCCCGCTGCATCCATATGGGCAGGGGACGCAACGGCTCCAGCAGCCCCTCGCTACCGTGTCAATATAGCCTACCACCAATCCGGCCTGTGAGGACAGGTTCTTTGAACGATTCCTCAGACTCATGAAATCTCCTCGGATGGGTGACGTTCTCAGGAATGCCATCAAGGACGTACTCCCTCCAATGGCTCTGGCCGCTAAGGTGCTGGTGCAGATGCCTCTGTTCAGCCTCATATCCAGGCGCTTCTGCAACAGCCTCAGGCTCCAGTCTCCACACCGCATCCCACGGCTCCCAACTCAGTGCCTCCGGTCCCGGACCAGCAGAACCCGCAGGGGGACACAGATGAGGAGGACCCCGACACACCATCTTCGGCCAAAGTCTTCCACGAACGCCTAGCAGGACTGGCAGAGTACTTGGGCCTTCCACAACCCGAGGTCGAGCAACCAGCACAGGGGGTCCTTGCAGAAGTCGTCATGCTACGTCCTGCGACTAGAACAGGGATCCCGATGCAGAAGGACGTAGTTGCCTTGGCCAAGAAGGGTTGGCTCAAGCCCTACTCAGTCCAGCCGGTGAACAAACGCCTTGGCGCCAAGTACAGGCAGATGGAGGGGTATACACTCTTGCTATCGGTCCATCCTCTGCCACTCTCTGCAGTGATCGCTATATTCCAAGCCTCAGTCGTCGTCCTCCTCCTCTGCGGTGCTGCTAGGCAAGGAAAAGATGATCTTGGAGGCATACAGGAAGAAGCTGTATTCCAACGTGTCCTTGCACCTTTGTCAAGCCAACGCGGATGCCATGCTGGCAGCCGTTAACCAGAGGCTCTGGCGGGAAATTTCAGATTTTCAGAGCCAATCGCGATTGAAGTCCGGTTTGCCAGAGGCCAAGATGGTGGCGCAAGACGACATGGAGTCCACCGTGGCCCACAGTGGCACCTCTGGCTGTGCCATCTGCATTGCCACGGACATGAGAAGAACGGCCTGGCTCCGTGCGACGAAATTCAACCCGGATGTCCAGGATCACATCTTAGATCTTCTGTTCAAAGGGGGTGACCTCTTCCACTCCACACCGGACAAGGAGCTGGATAAAAAGAAAAACCGGTCACAAACGACCAAGTCTTTATCCATCTTGACAAAGACCACTGCCAAAACGTACACCCAGTCACAGCAGTGCTCCGACATGGGGCATACATACAGAGGGTTCAGCGGCTTCCAAGAGCGGAGGTCCAGGCAGCCTGACCATTTGCCTACTCAGCATCGGCACAAACAACAAAAAGGGAGGGGGTGTAAGGGCTTTTTCCAATCCCCCCCTCCTCCGCAACAGCCTCAGAGGTAAAGAAGGCATGACACGCCCCTCCGGGTCCACATGTCTCCAGTGGGGGGGGCAGGCTTGCTCTCCATGCACATTTCTGATGCCAGAATTTCACGGACCCATGGATCCTCTCAGTAGTCTCCACTGGGTACCGCCTCCCTATCCCAGCCTCTCTTCTACTCCCACAGATTGGGACAGCAACTCTTGACGGAGATCCGGTCACTCATCCAGAGCCAGACAGTGGAAGAAGTCCCAGCCTCCCAGCGAGGCTTGGGCTTTTACTCCAGGATTGTTGCCATTCAGAAGACCCAGGCAGGTCTGAGAGTTGTGCTGGACCTTTCCACCCTCAATCTCTCCCTAACTCTACAAAATTTCAAGATGGTTACACCAGCTTTAATAGTAGAGACATTGTGCAAGGGAGACTGGATGTGCTCCCTTGATCTGAAGGATGCGTACCTACACGTCCCGATCTGACAGCCTCATCTTTCTTTTCTATGATTCGGATCAGGGGCTACCATTTCCAATACAAGGTGCTTCCTTTTGGCCTCAACTCAGCCCCCAGGCTCTTTACCAGGCTGATGAACACTGTGGTGGCCCTCCTCAGGTCGCAGGGCCACCACATCTACCCGTACCTCGACGACTGGCTTGTCAGGCGAGATCTCCAGAAGCACTGCACCATACTTCCCACGCTCTTATGAACTCGCTGCATGAGCTAGGTTTTTCACTAAACCTCAAGAAGTCCCAGCTGCAGCCCACGCAGAGACTGACCTTCTTGGGTCTCATATGGGACACGTGCTCTGAGGGATTTTTTTCCCTCGGAGGACAAGATCACAGCCCTTAAGAGGGCCACCGCGCACTTCCTCAGCAGAGAAGTGACCTCTGCCTGGTCGTACCAACACCTACTGGGTCTCATGGCAGCAGTCCTGCTGGCCGTCCCCCACACGAGACTCAGGATGAGGAGGACAGAGCTGCACTTTGCAGCCTCTTGGAACCAGGAGTGGGGTTCTCAGTCAGATGGATCGGCGTTCCTCCAGCACTTCACCCAGACCTCACATGGTGGTCCAGGGATTGCAACCTTCGGCTGGGCAAGCCTTTCTGCAACCTACCCCGCAGGTCAGCACCACCACTGGCTCCTCTCTCAAGGGTTGGGGAGCAACCGGGCAACCACTGCGTCCATGGCACCTGGACCCGGCAGGAGTACCACATCAATTGGCTGGAACTGAAGGCGATCTGGCTGGCGCTCGGAGCCTTCCTTCCGGTAAGGTTGTCCACATTCAGACAGAAAACTCAACCAGCATGTTCTATGTCAACAAGCAGGGAGGTACCAGGTCTCCCTCCCCTTTACCCCCCAACTGTGCAGGCTCGCAGTATGCATGTGGGAATGGGCACTGGAAAACATCTACCTCACGGCTGTCCACCTACCGGGGGAATCCAGCCTGGAGGCAGACCGGCTCAGCAGATTGGCGGCAGCCAACGAGTGGCAGTTGAACGACCTAGTACTGCAGGAAATCTTCTGCAAATGGGGACACCCCCAGGTGGACCTCTACCTCTACATGGGATAACCGGAAGTGCCAACTGTTCGCTTCCTGGCAGGGTCAAGGACCTAGCTCCGTGGGCAATGCATTCCAGATTCAGTGGGACAAAATGACAGCATACGCCTTCCCGCCTACTCCACTGATACACACAGTGATATGCAAGATCAAGGAATCTTGCCACCTCAGCATCATTCTAATAGCACTGTTGTGGCTGGCCAGGCCATGGTTATTGGAGCTGCTCAGCCTCTCGGAGAGGCCTCCCATTCACCTCCCGATAGGTCCACCCGAATTTCTAGTGCAGCAGGGGGGCAGGATCATCCACCCCATGCCACAGAAACTAGCCCTCAGAGCATAGTTCCTGAACAGGTAACGCCAGGTCAACTCGGCCTCTCCCAGGCTAATCTAGAGATCGTACATGGTGCCAGGAACAAGTCTACCAGGGCCCAGTATAAGAGCAAGTGGACCATGTTCTGCCACTGGGCAGACTCATGGGTATCAACCCCCTTGGATGATGTGCTCTCCTCTCTCCGCGGCGTATCTCGCCCACTCTGGCGTGCAGGTGGACACTTGCTGCACTTAATTGGCAGCCATTGGGGCTTACAGAAACTCAGAGGAAGAGATATTTTCCTTTTCCAACCCGATTGTCGGGAAACATTTGACGGGACTCGCCAGGCTCTACCTGCCCATAAAGAGGCCTCACCCTGTGTGGGACTTGAACATAGTTTTGGGTGCCCTGGCGCACAAACCATTTGAACCAATGGCGTCCGTGGACATCAGGCTGGTCACCATTAAGATGGCCTTGCTAGTCGGCCTCACCTCGGCTTGCAGAATCAGTGAAATCCAGGTGCTGGTCATCTCAGAGCCATATACTACATTCCACAGGGATAAAGTAGTCCTGCGGACACACCCAGCATTCTTGCCCAAGGTGTCTTCCGCATCCCATCTGAACGAAGAAATAGTGCTACCTATGTTTTTTGCCGAGCTCAAAGACAAGGCACAGAGAGTTCTGCACTGCTGTGATGTCAGGCGTGCCCTGAAATTCTACTTGGACAGGACCAGGGGATTTACGCAAGTCGGACGCACTTTTTGTCACCTTCGGCAGATCAAGATCGGGGTATCTGGTATCTAAGGCCTCCATAGCCCGTTGGATGGTCTAGGCCATCAAAGAAGCTTACGAGGGACAGCATAAGCCACTTCCGGCCAACATGCGCGCCCATGCGGTCAGAGGTCAGAGCCAAGGCAACGGCCATCCTTTTCCAGTGGCATGTCCCTTGGCAAGTCATAAGCAGGGTGGCCACATGAGCCACCCCTTTGGCTTTCTGCAAGCACTACTGTCTGGATGCCGGTTCTAGATCAGACGCAGCTTTCGGACAGGCGGTAATTAGAAATTGGTTTGCTTAAGGAGGGTCTCCTCTCCACCCTGGGGCTACTCAGTTGTAATCGCCCATGCAGTATGGAGGAAAGGGGTCGGGACGTAAGAGTAATTATAAGTTACTCACCGTAGTGACTAGCGTACTCTTAGTCCCCTTTCCTCCATACATTCCACCAACCTCTCCGCTAATGAAAATTGTGTCATTAGGCAATGTTAATCTATTGTTGATGCGTCTATGGGGGACTGAGGTGTGGTGCTGGAGGGCGGAGTCAGGGCAGCACATGCTCCCAGGGCTGCAACCCCGCGTGCCTCTAAATTTAAAGGGGAAGAAGGTTTTTTTTCTGGTGAAAAAGGTTCCGTCTTCTGTCCCTTGGAAGGGACACCCGGGGATTAAGGACTAAGAGTATGTTAGTCACTACAGTGAGTAACTTATAATTTCTTATGGCGGCTCTGTTTGAGCATATGCATTCTGGCTCACTTAGGTTGTTGTCCCTTAAAACAGTCGTTTTGATTGCATCACATAGGTCAGGAGAGTAAACGAGCTGCAGGCAGCATACTGCAAGCCCCCCCTTTTTACGTTTCTTTAGAGAGAAGTTATCTCTTGAGGTGAGACGAGCGTTCCTTCCGTAGTTTGTTTCAGAATTCCACCTTTCACAGTCTATTGACTTGACTGTGTTCTACCCGCCTCCTCACCCCTCGAAGGAGGAAAATGTTTCCACTGTCTTGATCCGCAGAGTCTTGAGTTTTGGTGTTGCCTGCACAGCAGAGTTCAGGAAGACGGACCATTGTTTTTTCTGCAAAGGTGTAACGCTCACCTGATTCCCGTAGAGACACCGGTCTTGACTGGGCGTATACCGTATCTTCAAAGGTGATGTGTAACACACGGCTGGCTCTTTGGGCTGGACCTCTGTGCACTGTATGTCTGACTCGAAGGGTAAGATGTCTGCAGGTAGAAAATATGGGATTAATGAACTGGGTTATTGAATGTCTCTCTCTTCTTCCCTTTCTCTTCTCCTGTAGAACCCCAAAGGTTAACGCTCTCACCTTAGGTAAGTGAACGCCGTGCTCTCCATCTGCCTCGGGGCAGGGTGCTGTAACCAGTTTCTTCACTGGATAAGGGGAGCAGGCCTCTTGACTTCAGAGGACTGCTGGCCGTCGTTTACTGCACGAACGGTAAGTTTCGAGTAATTCTAATGTCTTTAAAAGTCTTTAGTAATGATGTATCTTGTTTTGCAGGGTTCCGGCGATGGCGGATGACGGGCTGAAGTGAGTTGAAGATGGAGCCCGTGTGATGAATAGAAGCGCCTGGAAGCACGTAAGTAAGCGCTTGTTGCCTGCTTCACGATGCGCTCTAACTGTCTTTCTATTTTGCAGGTACAAGTTCGGAGCGGCTGCAGGGTGCCGGAATACCCACTGGGTTAGATGTGGAAAGGAGTAATGGCACGTGAGTATTAAAGTTCCCCAATGTCTTTAAACGCACCTTGTTTTGTCTTTCAGATGCGGGATGCAGCGCCGAAGGCCTCCGGAGCGTGCGAAGAGTTGGTAAGCTTTTGTCTTTCAGATGCCGGAATGCAGTGCGAAGACCTCCGGAGCGCACGAAGAGTAGGTAAGCCTTTGTCTTTCAGATGCCGGAATGCAGCGCGAGGCGTTGGTGACAGCCGATGGACCAGGTAAGTGAAGCGCTGTCACTGAAGACCGTAATGCTAACCTGTTCTTTCTTGTCTTTATAGGTGTTGCTGAAGACTGGATTCAGAATGGTAAGCCTTTTTCCTTAGGCCCAGGATCAGATGCAGAAGACACGATGAGCGTTCTGCTGCTGAGGATGCAGAATAACGCAAAGCAAGATTCATCCATCGGGTGTGGTTTAAATAGCCTCCTGTAGTGCTTAGGTGTCTCCTTCCACAGCCACGCCTAGGGAAGAAAAGAGTTCCTGCTTTCCAGAAGAGTTCCAGTGTTCTGAACCTAGGGAGTGGCTCCTGCCCCACCCAACAGGAAAAGTAGTTCCAAACAGAAGAGGATCAGAGGCTCAACTGGCAGGCAAGTAAGCAGCATGGTCTGCTGCAGGTAAGTCCACCCAAGCATTATGAGCCCGGCGCTTCCAGCGCTGGGACTGGGCATATTTATGAGCCTGGTGCCACTGGCGCCAGGACTGGGTCCAAAAGGTCCCAATTGGGACTGGTTGGCACTCGAAACCTGGGTTATGGATCTGCTTCCAAGGGAGTTGGGAAAACCCTGACCTTTTGGAAGCAGAGATCATGACAAAAGGTCTTGCGATTACTAAACAAACTATCTCACGCTAGATCAGTTTATGCATATCTGAGTGCTACCAGTCGGCGTGAAACGAAGTACCACCGGGAATCGGGTCTCATTTCCACCAGGGGAGTCTCTGCTTCCACGGCCCTTCAAAGGGTTGTCTCTTTTTCGGGACATTTGCTGTGCTGCCACGTGGTCTTCATTACATACTTTTACAAAGCATTATGCTTTGGACGTTGCACATGAGGCTGATGCATGTTTTGGCAAAGCAATTCTGCAGAACCTGCTCGCCTCCTTTAGCTTACTGCTTGGGGAGTCTTATCAATCTGTGGGAGAAAAGCAATCCATTGAAGGAGAAATGACCTTACTGTAATGTTTTTTCTATTGATTATTCTCCTGCGCAGATTCCTCATCACCCTTCCCAGCTGTCCCCGCTCAGAAAGTGTTGTGGCTCTTCGCTTCTGATTTTATGTAGTGTGTTGGCAATGGGGTGCTCATCTGTTGCTAAAAATCCCCCCAAAATATGTTTTCTTATTGGAATGTTTTTAACCTGTTGGTTTCTATTCCATAGTGCTTTTTAAGGCTGGTTAGTCTCTTTCCGTTTTCATATGCATCGTTTGAGCTCAGGGGTGGGTGGGTGAGAGGAACTGAAGCATGGGGTGTAGTTACGTGGTATATGTATGGCGCCTGACATCACTTGCGGAGCCAACGATCGACATCCACGCAAGACGGACTGACGATCAACGGCTAAGTGAGTATCCACTACGCCTCCTGTCGGAGCACTACGCTCCCTGCCGAGCAGCAGAGCTGGAGGATGGAAATCTATCAAGATGAGGAATCTGCGGGAGAAGAATCCGTAGATAGAACATTACGGCAAGGTAATTTCTCCTTTTCCAATTATATTGGAGAGAGATTTTGCACAGCTGAGCGACTTGTTAGTGTCTGTGGGTAACAAGGATATATATAATATGCAAATCACACAAAAAAGTGAACTCTACTACCATCATAGTATTCTCATTATCGTTATACCATTCAAGGTAAATGACTACATGCTTAGATCTGCACAAATAGTGATCATTCACAAGTGCAAATGGTGCAACAACGGGATGGCTGTGCTGGTGTTTGGTGCAATGCCCTCATCGTGCATAGCAGCGTTAAGTCATTGTGTAACTAAACAAAAGCCAGCCATTTTGAAACACAGGTCCTTTAGGCGGATCAGCGGTCTAACCCGATGACAATTGAATCCTGAAGCATCAACCAAACCCAGGTAAATCACTGCAAACTTTTAAAGTTTTGAATGCTATGACATGCATCCTTAGCATACCTGAAGTGTACTGCATATCTGTAATGGCAATAATCTTAATGCTTACAGATTATTCCCAATAACACAGAGTCAACAATTTAAAAAAAAAGACTTACCAGACACTAAGCAACAAGGGTGAGCCATGAATTTAAACAGATACAAACAATGTTATATATAAAAATATTGATCATGCAGATTCAGAGACACAGAACAGTGTTTCTTTAAAATATTTATTAACAGTTTTTGGTTCTTAGACACTTTAAATCACAGAGCAGTATAAACCGCCTGATAACCCACTGGAGACAGTTGCGAAACACGTGTTGAGGTTAAGATCAATACCATTTCAAGATTTGTACCACTTTGAATGTAATGAGAACTAAAGTCAAGACCTGTACCAGATATCATACTGGAGTACATTGCCAACTATCAAACTGGAGTACATGTGATGTAACTAATGATACACAATATGATTTGACTCAATAATGATATGGGATAACCAACACCAAAATTAGTATTGAACTAGAATGGAACAATATGGCAAACAACAATAGAATTAAAGAGATTATAATCACCCTTGTGATTTGTAGTGATAATTTAAAACATTAGAGCTGCCGCAAATTGAATGACCCTTTGAGCAAGTAACTTTGATTAGACTGATCTGCTATTCGGACACTCTTTTTGCAGCACTGACGTGAAGCTAAAAAGTAAATTCGGACACCCAGATTGTGAACCAGCGCGACCGGCATGGGTGCAATACTGAGTTCAGTAAGGTGGGAAAGGGCAGAATGAATGGCAATGCCTGAATAGCTGGTAAAGAGGACCCCTTTCTTGCCTGAATTAAGCAAAACCAATTGTCCTCTATATAGGACTATAGCTGGATAAAACAACCTATCTGTGCCCCTCGACTCCAGTAGTAGCCTCCGAAGCAACTGAGTGTTAGTACACCTGCAAACCTAGACATGAACTCTCAACCTGGTCAGGGTTTGCATTTTGAGCCATTGAATAGCAGGAGGGAGGAAGAGCATGCCAGGGCCTGATGAAGCAAACAGACCTATAAGGCAATTGAGAAACAGGTAACCGGCTGCTAAGTAGGTGTTTGCCCCCCCCCCGCCCCTTAAAGGGCTGTAGCCCCTTCCACCCCCAAGTCTTCAGAGGCTGAAATAGAGGCACTGACTCCAAATAAAAGGGACTGTGGAAGGGTAGGAGGCCGTCACACCACTCATCTTCCTCTTCTCATAAGAAGAGAGATGAGGCATGTATTTAAGAGGGACGCAAGTGAATATTCAAGCCACTCCCATAAGCAGGGAAAGGCTTTGTACCTTGCATTTTTGTATGGAGGAGTGGGGGGAGTTTGTGTCAAATGTTGACTGGCACAGCTCCAACATGAATTGCTGCCTCTTTGCCTGCTGCCCCCAAGGATCTTCCAAGAGTATAGCCCCATCCTCTCTAGCTCGACACCTCCAAGAATGGTGAATATGAGAGCTAGGTTATTATGTTCCCTTAGGGTTTGAGCCTCATGGTATTTCCAGTATGGTGTCACTAATGTGCAGTAAAGGAAAAAAGGAAATTCAATGTATTGCATTCTCCCACGGATTCCTCATCTTGATAGATGGCTATCCAGCGTCACTGCTCGGAAACCTTTTCAATAGGTTTCTTAGGCCTAATACCACTCAATCCCGTCGACGACGCTTATCTATGGCTGCGCGATGCCTTCATGGGGCGTTGTATAAAAGGATGCATGACACCCCTTTTTTCTGCACGCTCCGCATGCTATTAGGAACATGCTTGTTTTTTATCATTGAATAACTGCGTCAGTATGCCGCAGCCTAAAACGGAGTTCAAACAATGCAAGTACTGCAACTCCAAGATTTCCATCACGGTCCCGCACACTATTTCTGTGTGCTGTCTTGGAGTAGGGCATGACACAGAGCAATGTGGTTCCTGCCTTGCAATGAACCAGAAAGCGGTGAGTGAATGCTTTCCAAATTGTTGCTCTGCAGACTGCCATCTTACTCCCCAGTGAAATCGCTTCCGCACTCAATGGTGCTTGATCTGATTCCCAAAAAATATAGAGGGACATCAGCATAAAAACATTGAAGAAGCGTTCGCAGTATCATAGCACCACTCTTCACCATGTCACAAGAAAAATGCAGATCCAATTTGGACGATAGGGCTAAGTCGTACCCTGCAAAGGGTGTGTCTTGGAAGAAGTGGGTGGGTTTTAAGACACAAATGCTCAGTTTTTGAGAACTCCTCAGCTGATATGGCTTCTGCCCCAATGCCAAAGGTCGATTTGGCTCTAACGCTCTGGCCGTCTGGCACAAAGGAAGCCAAGCGAAGTCAAATGCCCTTGAGCGAGAACACGAAAGAATAACCTACGCCAAAGAAGTCGGCTGCCCCCTCGGGCCAAGAGGCTCCTCGATCAACCCTGCAAAATCAAAACTTTGTGCCGGACACCTATTCCATGTTCTCCGACTCGATGTGATTGATACTCGATGAGGAGGGCGAACGGATTCCATTTGGGTTCAAGCCTATTTAGGGGTTTGGGGAGGGCCAGCCTTGGATCCATTGCCTAATTTTATGGCATACCAGACAGTGTTGCTTCCTCTGGCAATGCGACTCCATGATGACAGTGGGCTGGACACATCCCGGATGTGGAATTTCAACTGCTCAACCTATACGCGCACCCAAATTCACAATACTGCAAAGCAGTCGAGAAGGTCATTGTGGCCTTGGGGCTCGGCACACTGTCAAAGCCAGTGTTGCAGTACAACTTGAGCGATATCCTCAACCAAGGGCTGCAAACGGAACCGACATTGCTATTCAATGCGGCTAAAGCAGATACGGTCATCGCCTTATGGTAGTGTCTCTGCTTGACACCAACAGTCAACACAGAAAAAAGTATAAGACAGCAATGGGTGACCTGCCGTTCTCCAAGTCCCAACCGGAAGGGTTAGTGGTGCAGGCTGCATCTGTCTCCTCCAGGCCCTCAACACCAAACCTTCCCACCAATAGGTAGCCGCATAAGGATAGTCGCCTTGGCAAAAAACATATCTCTGCCGAGGGGGGAGGGGAGAGGGGGAGTATGGCCCTTAAAGCTGAAAATGCCTTGTGTGGCCTCTCCAGGTTTTCCCACATCCTCAAGTACTATTTCAGAAGCATGACCACCTCCTGGAGGGGGATATCAAAGCTGGTTTCCTGGACATTGCCACAGATGACAAGGAAATGGCCTGTCGAGCACTCCAAGCGGGGTTGGACGCAGCAGACTGCATGGGTTTGTGCTATGGGCACCTCCCCGGTATTGCGCAGGTCAGCGTATCTGAGTGGCTCAGGGTTTTCCTTGAAAGTTCAAGGAAAATTACTCAACATTACCTTTGATGGGGTGCCTCTTTTTGACCCTAAGTCCCACGATTCCCTGGAAATTGTTTAAGGACTCTAAGCTCACTGCCATGTGTTTGGGACTGGGAGTGCAGCAGCTGCCACCTGAGAACCATATTATTCCTTCTGGTCGTCCAGAGGAAGAGGCTACAGAAGGTACTTTCAAGCTGGGGGCAACGCAGGTTCCCAAGGCCGGGTATAGTTAGGGGAGGATCGAGGCAGTCAACTTCCTTGGCGCTTCAGACGCCTCGTTGAGGTCTCACTATATTTCAGCAGTTGGAGGGAGAAACTCTGGATTCTTGGGCCAAATGGCAGGGAATCGCCTCTGCCCTCCAACTGATAGAGTGGGGCTACTGTCTGGTTTCCATGGAAGGGAGTGGCCTCTGTCCCATCCTGGACCTATGAGATTTAAACAAGATCTTAGGGAAGACCAATTCAGGATGGTGATGTCGAGGGAAATTCTCCAGGCTCTGCAGTTCCAAGACTGGGGTCACTGATCCACAGGAAGCACAAGCGGTTCCTGAAATTTATCATTGGGGGTGCATTACCAATTCAAGGTGCTCCCGTTTGGCTTGACCTCCGCTACCAGGGTCTGATGGCACTAGGTGCGGCCTGCCTCAAGAGGGACCAGAGTCTTTGTGTTTCCATACTTGGATGATTGGATTATCTGGGCAGGGTCACTGGAACAGGTTTCGAGCCATCTCGAGGACACTGTTCACTGCTGCACAACTTAGGGTTTCTCCTTGCACATGAAGAAATCTGACATCAGCGCAGAAGCTCAAATTCATCAGTGCAGTCTTGGACACCTGGGAAGGGAAGGCCTTTCCTCCTGAGGAGAAAGTCACTGGCGTGGCGCAGATGCACAGTCTTTTCTAGACTTCCAGCAGACTACCGGCATGGGTGTTCTTGCATCTACTGGGCCTCATGTATTTTTCTGGTGCATCAGGCGAGACTCCGTATGAGATCCCTTCAGTAGCTTCTCAGGAGCCAGTGGTCGTCGTACTATGGCCAGTTGTTGGATGTACTCCAGGTGTCGTAGTTGGTAGCAAACGAGCTGACTTGGTGAAGCGACAGACCAAACATGTTGGTGGGAGAACCTTTCTGGGTGCTCATGGCTGTAGGAGCAGGTGGTCACTGATGCCTCGTGGAAGGGCTGGGGAGCTCATTGCAGCTCTCTCCATAACAGTGGCCATTGGTCTCAGGAGGATAAACATTGCCACATCAATCTGCTGGAGCTGCCATCACTCAGACTAGCAATGACTGTTTTTGTGCCTACTCTGCAGGGGAGACATGTCTGGGTATTAATGGACAACACAATGACAATGCACTACCTCTAGCGAGAAGGGAGGCGTCAGATCACTGCTCCTATGCAGGGAGGCCATGAAGCTATATTTATGGATGCTAGTGAACAACATCTCAGCCTCTGCAGCTCATCTGTCCGGGTAGAGAATGTGTGATATATTGACCCATTCAGCTGTGCTGTACCACATCACTATGCTGCATTTGCGCACGCAAGAAACAGCAATAGGGCTGCGCTGGCTCCTGTGCGTGTCAGGATCTCAAAATTGCATTTTTACAACCACCAAAATAATGGCTGCACCACCCCACCACACACATTGCAGGTGGGGTGGAACAGAGTACACACTGCAGGAGTGTGCCAGTGTGCTCCGCAACGTTTAACATGGAATTAAGTGAAATAGGCAGCATTGCCTTGCTGAAAACCCCAAAATTCCCTTTAAAATTACACTTTTTTTTCAACCTTTAAAAGTGCTGCTTGATGCTAAACTCATCCAGTCCTTATGAAACCACTGTGATAAAAAAGGGCCCTGCAATGCCCAGGATCATCCATTATGTCGCAGCAGAACCGGGCCTAATTCCTGAATGAGAGCCCCTGTCAAAAGTAACTTTGAAAAATTAACCAAATACTCTTTCACTCGCACTGGAAAGCGTGCCTATTTCTCCACAATGTATCAAACATTAGCTGTCTTCAAAAGAACTTCAACTATCTGAACCTGGTCAGTTTCATGCATCATTGTTCAGATAAATCTCATGCTTCCAGGAAAATGACTTTGGCTGCAAGGCAGTATTGCAAGGGCAGATGGGGCTGCCAAATCGAAAATGAATGAAAGAAACGTTAGCAGTTTTTAACACATGTGGTAAAATGGGTTTTGCTGACTGAAGAAAAAATGGCCTATTTAAAAGTAAATTGTTAATGAAAGCCTGCTTACTTAGCAATGTGAGGGGATTATGTTTGTGGCTGGTGACAATATACACATTGGCTATTTTTATTCCACATGTTTGTTAAATCAAGACTCAGAAATTAGGAAATAAAGACTTTTAAATCAGCTGGGCTGAGTTGGCAAGCTCTAAAAACCTGTTCTTCCAGTTGATAGCCCTGTAACTTCCTTTAATATTACAGGCACACCATAAACTTCCAGCACAGGAAAGCGCTAATTGCCAGCTTGAAAAACCTTGAATGGGCCACGACAAAGGAAGTTCACCCTGCTCATCAGACAATTGTCTGTGCTCCAGGCTGGGACACACACCTGTCAAGTGTGAAGGGGTAATAAAACCTTCAATTAAGACTGGAAATCCCACTTTGCCTTGGAGGAAGTGGCAATTGGTGTCAGTTGGAGGACAGAAAAAAAAATGATCAAGTGACAATGGACTTCCTTTTGGTTCAAAGGCTATTTTATAAGCGAACTTTAAAGAATTTTAACTCTGCCCCAAGAATTAGTAAACATGTGAAAAGTTTGTAGTTTTAAATCTAATTTTATATTATTTCTGTTAAAACTTGGCAGAATTCATTACCGCATGGGGAACAGAAGTTATAAAATATGACAGATTACGAGGAAAGTATTAATGTTGCAAATATAAAATTTTGTACATGCCTCCCTTGGAACAATTCCCATCTGTGTATACACTTGGGAAATTGTAGGCCAAATCTTTCATGTTTAAAATTACCAAAATGTATCAGAAAGGTGAAGCAAGGTCCCACAGACTTGAGGATTGGATTGAAATGTGATGCACAGAATGTGTAACCTGTCTATCTGATTTACTAAGAGGTTGCATCTGCATAAATATGTGTTTGTGGCAAAATGAGATTCTGGTTCCAGTAGCTAGGGGAGGCTTCTAGATACTGTAAAAATCACCTCATAAACATGACATACTTTCCTGAAATCCAATCGGCAAAGAGCTAGGCGGAGACTTCTACCTTTGCCCAATCTTGTTATTAGAGGCGGGCGTAGTGAATCCTACCCCTGTCATATACTGTAATGATGTCATCTGGCATTCTAAATAAGATCCCCTGACTAACCTCAACACACTGATTCCTTACTCTCTTCCTGAATTTCTGCGTGGCGTCCGTTTCTTGTTTCCTTCATCCTGTTTTGATCCGGATTTCAGATCAACGGGAACAGACCACTTCACTAGTGCTCCTAGGTTAGGCCCCAGGCCTTGCGATTCCACATGCTCTTCCCCAAAAACGTTCTATTTTTTTCTTTTCTCTCAGTTTTCTCCTAGATTGTCAGAGAAGGCTGTCCTCTGGTGCCAGGCTCCTCCCCGGTGCTGTTAGGCAGAATCCTGTGCAGTGCCCTTAGGGAGCACTACACACAATTAAGACCACAAGTGGTAATACAAGCTCACCTTTGGTACAAGCCTGTACTACAATATTAAAGTGGTAGCAGTAGTGGAGCAGCCAGGCTTATCTCAAGAGTATATGAGCAATAGCAGAGATTACACAAAGGGACCACAATTACTGTGACTCAAGCAAACACTGACTCAAGGTTTCAGGTAAAGAATATAAGTACATTTATGTTTAAACCATTTGTTATAAATGCAACACTTCTATTAATTCAAAAACACACGTAAAATACACTACAAGCAACCAACTCACTTGGTACAGTATAACTCAAGGTAAGTACCCTATGTTTTAACGGACCGGTGTTGTGAAACAAAAGACTTTACCGGGAATACATATGCAATCACTTTTTGACAGTAATGACAGTTGGGTCTTACTAAAGATACGCGTATCCGCAGCAAGAAATGCTACCGGGGCAAAAACACACTTAGCACCTGAGTTAACCAGAGATAGTTGGGGGCAAAAAATCATAGGCAATTCTTTTGTCAGGGCAGACAGAACCAGAGAACACTTATTGACAGAAATTCAAGAGTCAATAGGCCGGAGCCAGTGTCAAGTGGAACCGGGTCCCTGTTGTCGAGGATCACACAGACAGTTCAAGATTCAACATAGCCAGGAGTACTAAGATTATGGTCAATGGAGGAAGCAAAAGTTATGTGAAGGAGGGAAGATAAGGGCAAGCATTGGAGGAGGAGAAAAGGGGTTCACCCAAGCTCCTCGAAGCAGAACACAGTACCTTATTTAAGGAAGAAGCTGGTGCCACAGCAGTTGTTCCTGGTAGTTTCCTGCAGACCCACGGTTCCTGGAGCTTCGCCAAGAAGGTGGACCTCTGGAGGGGTCTGCACCACACGGGGATGAAGCCGGCAGTAGCGACAGTGAATAAAAGGTGCGCTCCTTAAAAACAGGAAAGGCTCTTCAGATGGAGTTCCGGACCACTACAGCAGTGTGCAGTGATTTCGACCAAGAAGAGGATCCTCTGGCTGTGGAAGATGAGCTGGTTATCCCCACCAGGCTCAAGGGAAGGAGACTCCGGACTGGATCTTCTCTGGTCGTCGAAGGGTAGGTAGCTCAGGACTGCAGCAGAGCTTCACCGGGACGGGATAGTTGCAGCAGCCGTCTTCTTCTCCGCTTCTCTTCGGTTCCTTGTAGTTCCAGTGGCGACTCTGACTTCCAGTCCAAGAGTCCTGCCTTTTTTGCGAAAATCCCCCATTCACACAGCCTGGCTGTCAATCACGCAGCAGGGGGGTTGTCCAGCCCGGACAACCACCTCAGCCAATCATGGCAAAGTGTGACCTGGGTTTCCTAGGATACCCTGTGCAGGGGGTGATTAAACCCCTCCCTCACATTCAGCCCACCTAGACACCCAGGCGCCTAGAGGAGGGAAGCCCGCCAAAAGACAGTGAACAAAGAAGGCAAACCTGGTTTGCTGCGCAAAGTAAAACACGAGAAGGACTTCAACAAAAAGAAATGGTGAATAAACCCGACCAGAGCCAAAAGAAAAAGTATTTGGTCAAGCGGGTTTATGTTCCAGGCTAATATAATAGCCTAAAACAAAAACACGTTTCTATAGTATAAACGTGGTAGAAAGGTTAGGGTAGATACCACTGCCACCAGCCAAGTCTAAATGTTAAAAGAGTGAAACAATGCTGTAGGAGGTACATATAAAAAGGGCTAAGGAGTAACCCTTTCCAATACTTCATGTAAGATGGGGTGTACTGGATCTGTGGTTAAAGGACTATGTAAAGTTAATGGCAACTTTACCCTTTTCTGGGGGACAGAAGTCAGCCCCAGAAATGGAGTCGGTGGGAAGTCTAAAGGACAACCCGGTGTCACTGCACTGAAGGTGCTGTGCAACACACAAAAGAAGGGGGCTACGGAAGTGGTGTACTCCAGAGCCCACAATCACAAAAACAGATGAAATACACATGGCAAAACATGGGTAAGAGTGGGGAAAAGCTCACACTCTTACCAAGTGAAAAGAAATTAACTCCAGAGATCCAGCAAAGCTGCTGAGGGACTCACTAGGTAAGGGAAATTAGCCATTGAATGAGAATTCTCCCTAACAGTTGCATGTCGACAACGGCAGGTTTTTGCAGGTGTCCGGCCTGTGAGGGTTCCTTCCTCACGTTGAATCCCCATGCGCTCTGCCTCCGGTCCCTTGGACCCGACCACGGCTGGAAGGGCTGTTCCGCGTGTGATGCGTTGACCCCACAAGTTCTCATGAATTGCCTGGCCAGGTGGAGGGAGCTGTTCGAGAGATCACCTCCAGAGTACCTGAAGACTTACGTGAGGAGGAAGACCAGGCCAAAGGTAGATGCCCTGCTCTCCTCTGCACCCCGCAAGGGCAACTCCTTCCAGGGAAGCACCCAAGTGGGAGGGGCCTTACAGGTCCTAATACCAGCAAAGAGACCAAGGCTCCCAGAGCTACCAGCCAATAGGCTGCAGGGGTCACAAGACTCTCCTGGCCCCACCGCTGAGGGACTGCAAGGCTCTTGTACTGGGGGCCTCCTGGAGCAACTTTGCTCTACCGGTACCACTCCCCAGGGGGCGTCTATATGCAGCACTACCGGCGTCATGGCCAAGGGAACCCCGCTTCCCTGGTCTATACATGAGGTGCAGGGAAGGTCCAAGACTTTGCTTTTAAGGGTGCATGTGGAGACCGGGCCCGGCTCTTCACACACTACGCAGCAGGCATGTGGTGTGGGGCATGACAAAAAGCCCAGAGCCGCCTCCTTTCAAAAAGCAGGCATGGGAATGCACGTCTAGGAGGGACTGGACCACTTCGGTGACCTGGTCCCCGTCATACTTGACCACACCTGCACAAGGTAGCTATGGAGTGCCCAGCGGGGTGCGGCAAGGACCACCAAGACCTCAGCAAACACAGAGCACGGGTCCCACACTTCCAGCCCTTCCCCTGCATGCGAGGATAGGTTCTTTGAAAAGCTCCTTACCCTCATGAAGTCACCACAGATGGGCACCATCCTCAAGGGAGTCATCAAGGACTTGCTACCCTACCCCCGGCACCACCTTAGGCCCTGGCGGTGTTGCAAATCCTGGTCTGGGTTGAACCCTTGGTTCCCGTGCTCACACCAGTCACACAGGCTCTGCCTCCAGCACAGCCTCTGCAGTAAACCCCAGCACTGCCAGTCAGCACACCCCTGTCAGCTCCGGACCTGCAGGACGCAGCGTGCCACACAGAGGAGGACCAGGAAGGTATTCCCTTGTCAGCTAAAGCTTTCCACAAGAGGATGGAGGGTGTAGCAGAATACCTGGGGATTCCGCAGCCTCAAGTCGAGCTACCTGAGGCAGGGGGTTCTGGCTGAAGTGCTCACCATTCGCCCGGCCACACGAACTGGCATCCCTCTGCAAACGGATGTAGAATCCCTTGCCAAGAAGGATGGGTGAAACCGCATTCTATGCAGCCTACCAATCAATGGCTGGATGCTAAGTGTAGGCAGGCGGAGGGGACTCCCTCCTTCTGTCGATGCACCCCTACCTGCATTAATCAGTTATAGCTGCATCCTCCCTCTACTAAAAGCCACAGTCATCATCAGCTGCTTCAACATCAGCGCTCCTCGGGAAGGAGGAAAAGCTGTTGGAATCATACAGCAAAAAGATCTACTCTAATTCCACACTTCATCAGTGCCAGGCTAACATGGACGCTATGCTGGCAGCAGTGAATCAGAAGCTATGGAAGGAGATTTCGGACTCCTATAGCTCCCAGCGCAGAGTCAGGCGCACTTCAAGGCTGGATTGGCAGAGGCCAAAATATTGACCCGAGATGATATAGAGTCTACAGTAGCTCACACTGACACAGCAGGTAGAGCGATCTGTATCGCCACTGATATGAGGATGACGGCTTGGCCAAATGTGACCGTATTTAACCCTGTTGTGCAGGAGCGCATTCCAGACCTACCATTTGGGGGGTGTGGGGACTTGTTCCACTCGACCAGTCAGCACCCAAGACCTATAGCCAGAGTCACCAGCCCTCGGATAGAGCGTGTACCTTTGGTGGCTTCAGTGGTTTTCAACAGCGGCACGCCAGACAGGTATCCTTGCCAACACAGGCTCAAGCAGCACAAATCCTCCAACAAGTGGTTTTTCCAGTCCCCCTCCCAGGCACCAGCCTTGGAGGGCAAACTGTTGAGACAACATCAACCAGATCTACGAGTCTCCAGTGTGGGGCACACTTGTCTTGCACTTCTGTTCATGGCATGCAAGGTTCGCAGATCCATGGATCATCTCTATAGTCTCCATGGGCTTTCGCCTACTAATCCCCCACCCCCATTTCCTCTTTCCTCCCCTCCACTCTCACATATTGGGACAGCAACTCTTTTGGCAGAAATCTGCTCGCTCATGAGTCAGGCAGTGGAGGAGGTACCAGCCTCGCAACAAGGCATGGGCTTCTATTCCCGAATCTTTGCCATTCAGAAGAACCACCAGGTTGGCCTGTGAGTTGTTCTGGAACTATCTTCCTTGAACCTTTCCCTACCCCTTCAAAGATTCAAGATTGTTACTCCAGCTCTTACTGCAGAGACACCGTGTGGGGAGACTAGATGCTTACCTGTACATCCTCCATCTGTGAGCCCCATCGTTCCTTCCTGAGGTTCAGGATCATGGGCTTGCATTTTCATTACAAGGTCCTTCCCTTTGGCCTCAACTCAGCCCCAAGGGTGTTTTTTTTTTACAAGGTTAATGAACTCGGTAGCATCCATGCCCTGCTCAGGGTGGAAAGCCACCACCTTTATCCATACCTCGACGACTGGCTTATCCGAGTCTCCAGAGGCAGTACGTCACACGGCTTTAGCACCCATGCTCATGCTATACGAACTGGGGTTCTCCATCAACCTCAAGAAGTTGCAGTTACTCCCCACCCATTCTTTAACTTTCCTGGAGCTGATTTGGAATACGAGGGCAGAGAGGATGTTTCCATCAGCAGACAAGATCACAGCGATCAAGAAAGCAACAAGGCATTTTCTCAGCAGACCAGCGACCGCTGCATGGTGGGACCAGCACCTGCTTGGAATAATGGTGACTTGTCTCCTGGCTGAACCACACACAAGACTCAAAATGAAGAGGCTGCCGCTGCATTTCTTAGCCTTTTGGAATCGGGAGAAGGGCTCCCAGGCAGCCCTAGTCAGCATACCGTAGCACCTACTCCCGGACCCTGCGTGGTGGAGTGCATAGACCAACCTGGTAGCAGGCAGACAGTTCAGGCAACCCTCTCCGGAGATCCCCATTACCATGGACTCGTCCCTGGTAGGATGGGGGGGCTGTACTGGGCAATCAGTATCCATGGCATATGATCACGGCAGGAACAGCTGGAACACATCAACTGGCTCGAGATGATGGCCATCTGGCTGGCTCTCAAAGCGTTCCTCCCATTTATCAGCAGCAAGCCGGCCTGCATACAGACAGCTTCACCTGTATGTATTACATCAACAAGCAGGGAGGTACCAGTTTCCCTCCTCTCTGCCGGCTGTCCACCGACATTTGGGAGTGGACACTGACAAAACATCATTTACTTGTCAGCAGTCCATCTTCCGGGGGGATTCAACTTGGAAGCGGACAGGCTCAGCAGGGTGGGGATTAATAACTGAGTGGCAGGTGAACAAGCAGGTCCTGAGAGGGATCTTTGACATGTTGGGTCAGCCTCAGGTAGACCTGTTCGCGAACATGAGCAACAGGAGATGCCATCAGTTTGTGTCATGGCTGGGGCAAGGCAGAGGATCACTGAGGGATGCATTGCAGATTCTGTGCAACAATATGAATGCATACACATTTCTCCCCACTCCGCTGATTCCCAGGGTCATCTACAAAATCAGGGAGTCGTGGACCTGCGGCTCATCCTGGTAGCCGACAAGACCTTAGTTCTCGTAACGTCTCCGTCTGACGGATCAGCCCCCGGTATGCCCACCGTTATGACCAGCCCACTTACGTTCCCAGCAGGGGACCACAGTGGTTCACCCTGCTCTGCAGAAGTTAGCCCCGGCAGTTTGGTTCCTGAACAGATCACCCTGAAGCATTTGCACTTGTCACAGGACAATCTGGCGATCATACAAGGGGCAAGAAGCAACTCCACCAGGAGTCAATAGAGGAGCAAGTGGATGAGGTTCTGTCACTGGCCCAAGATCAACAAGATTTACCCCCTGATGTGCTCACTGGATGATGTGCTGTCCTTCTCGCTGCATCTGGCCGACTCAGGTGTGCAGGTAGACACCTGCCGTATGTATCTGGTGGCCATACTGACATACAAGAATTCCAGAGACAACATTTTCTCCTCCTCCATTCCGGCGGTTACAAGGCATTTGGCAGGTCTGACAAGATTATACCCTCTGGTAGAACGTCCACATCTGGTATGGGACCTTAACATGGTGATGGGCGCCCTGGCACACACAACCTTCGAGCCCATGGCATCAGCCGACATCAGGTTGGTCACTATCAAGAGCGCTCTACTGATTGGCCTTACATTTGCACGTTAGATCAGCGAAATTCAGGCCGTTTTGGCTTCAGAGCCATATACAACATTTCAATGGGACACAGTGGTGCTCAGGACGCACCCTACCTTTCTCCCTAAGGTCTTTCCTCCTTCCACATTAACGAGGAGATAGTACTCCGAACTTTCTTTGCAGATCCAAAGGATGAGGCTCAAAAGGTATTGGACTGTCTGGATGACAAGCGTGCTCTAAGATTTTACCTGGAGAGGATGAAGAGCTTTCGTAAATCGGATGCCTTGTTCATCACTTTTGGCAGATCAACATCAGGCTGTCGAGCCTCCAAGGCTTCCATAGCAAGGTGGAGTGTGATGGCTATCAAGGAGGCATCTGAGGGGAAGCACAAGACTTTGCCAGCAAACACGTACGCCCACGCCATCGGAGCCAAGGCCATGGCTCTGGCTTTCCAAAGACACGTCCCATGGCAGAAGATCAGCAAAGCGGCTACTTGGGCTTTTCCATCAGCCTTTTGCAAGCACTATGGCCAGTTCGGATGCAGCATTTGGCCAGGCAGTTTTGTTAATGTTAATGTTAAAGGACATTTGTACCGCACACTATCACCACCGGAGTGGTCCCCTGGCGCTCTGGCAGCTCTGAAAGAGGAGGGTAGGTTGAATTAGTGGGAGGAAGCAGGAAAGGTGCAAGAGAGCAGTGATGTGCTGTTGGCGGCCTCAGCCCGGTGGGTCCGTTGGGTGGGCATGGGGTGTTTGCGGCCGGTAATCGTTGTGTACTGTTCTGCGAGTCTGTGTCTTTTTTGTTTTGTTGTTGTAATGTAGTGAACTTTGTGCGGTTTGTTGTGCTGTAGGTTTTGGTTGTGTTTTGGAATTTGAGAGGTGTATGCAGAGGGGAAATTGTTAGTGGAGTTGGTTAGTTGGCACCTCTATCCTGAATTGAGGCACTGGGCTTGTGTAGTCTCCCCTGATGCGCCTGTCCTGATCTGGGTCCCTCTGACATTCAAGGTACCTTACTCCTCTGGTCCCCACCTCTATCAGGCTCTCTCATAGCCCCACCTGTCCTCCCTTCATACTCCTGTGGCCAGTGCACCTGCCAATGTCAACAAGTTAGGTTGTTTGCTAATTGCCAATATATTGGAAATTCCACAACACTGTGGTAACTAAGGGGCAGGTGGAGTAGTTGCCTTGGTCTCCGTGCATGCCACCTGAGTTCCAGTCTATCCAGTGTCACCCATCCAGATGCTGTGGGAGCTTCCCTGTCATTTCTGGGGCTGTCTGTGTCCTTTCCAGTTTAGTCATCCCGTTCTCTGTTTCGGTTTTCAGTTTGAGTCAGTGGTGTTGAAGAGACAGGTTTTTAGTGATTTCCTGAATTTTAGGTGATCTTCGGTGTTTCTTATTTCTTTTGGGATGATGTTCCAAGTTTTTGCGGCTAAGTGGTAGAAGGAGGTGCCTTCAAGTTTTTTCTTAAGGTATGGTTTGATTTCCAGGCGGACTTCGTTGCTTGATCGGAGGGGTCTTGTTGGTTTGTAGATTATTTTCTTTTGTAGGAATTCTGCTCCTTGTCCACTGATTGCCCTGTGCGTTATGCACATTGTTTTGAAGGTGATGCGATGTTTAACTGGGAGCCAGTGTAGTGTTTTTAGGGCTGGAGTGATGTGGTCTCTTCTGGATAGTTTGAGGAGTAGTCTTGCTGCTGCATTTTGGATCCGTTGCAGTTTCTTCAGGAGGTGTTCTGGTATTCCGAGGTAGAGGCTTGCATAGTCGATTCTTGACATGATTACGGCGACGATAGTGAGTGTTTTGTGCGTGAAGGAGAGGAAAGGTAGAATTCTTCTTGCCATGTGGAGGAGGAAAAACATTTCTTCACTGTTGCATTTATATTGTGCATTTATAGGGTGTTGTCCATTAGGACTCCCAGATTGTTTACTACCTTCGATGGTGTTGGTGCTTTTCCCATTTCCATAGGCCACAGGATGGTGGTTTCGTTCTCTTGGTCTTTGGATACGATCATGATTTCTGTCTTTCCTGGGTTGATTTTTAGGTTGTTTGCATTCATCCAAATGAAGAATTCTTTTAGGCAGTCGATTAGGGCTGAATGATCGGCATCAGTGTCTTTGATTTTGTAGATGATTTGAGTATCATCTGTGTAGTTGTAGCATGTAATGTATTTTTTGAAGATTCTGATGACCGGAGTCTGGTAGATGTTGAAATATAGAACTTGTTTTCTTAGAGGGGCAACTCTCCTCCCCAGGGCGGCATTCATTTGTAATTGCCATCCAGTATGGAGGAAAGGGGATTATGGACTAGGAGTAAGTTAGTCACTACAGTGAGTAATTTACAAAATGTTCACTATACCGATCATGACCCAATTCATGAAGAGCCTTCTCCACAAATTTCCGCCAACTCCCTTTGTTGTTCTGGATTGGGACCTTAACCTAGTTCTGATCTTTCTTATGGCGGTTCCGTTTGAGCATATGCATTCTTGTTCACTTAGGTTGTTGTCCCTTAACACAGCCTTTTTGGTTACCATCACATCAGCCAGGAGGGTTAGCGAGCTGCAGGCCTTATGCTGCAAACCCCCCTTTTTGTGTTTCTTCAGAGAGAAGGTCTCTCTTAAGGTCACACAAGGGTTCATTCCGAAGGTGTTCTACCCTCCTCACCCATCAAAGGAGGAAGAGCGATTTCAACGTCTCGATCCGAAAAGAGCCTTGAATTTTTATGTTGCCTGCACAGCGGAGTTCAGGACGACGGCCCAGTTTGTCGCCTATTCTTTTACCCGCAAAGGTCTTGCGATTTATTAAACAAACCATCTCACGCTGGATCATTTTATGCATCCCTGTGTGCTACCAGTCATGGAAAAGGAAGTCCCACTGGGAATCGGGGCTCATTCCACCAGTGGAGTCTCTGCTTCTACGCCCCTTCAAAGGGTGGGGTCCCTGTTCAGGACATTAGCCATTCTGCCACGTGGTGTTCATTACATACTTTTGCAAAGCATTATGCTTTGGACGTTGCATGTGGGGCTGATACACATTTTGGCAGAGCAGTATACTTCTTTCTGACCTCCTCCTTTAGCTTACTGCTTGGGGAGTCTTAAGAATCTGTGGGAGAAAAGCAATCCATTGAAGGAGAAATTACCTTACTTTAATGTTCTTTCTATGGATTCTTCTCCTGCAGATTCCTCATCACCCCTCCCAGCCGTCCCCACTCAGAAATTGTTGTGGCTCTTTGCTTCTGATTTCATGAAGTGCGTGGGCTTTGGGGTGTTCATCTCAGTTAATAAAATAAAAAAAGTTTTCTGATTGGAATGTTTTTAACCTGTTGGTTTTTATTCCATAGTTGCTTTTTAATGCTGGTTAGCCTCCTTCCGTTTTCTTATGCAGCATTTGAGCACGGGAAAAATTGGGAGGAACTGAAGCATGGGGCGTAGTGACGTGGTATGTCAGGTGCCTGATGTCACTTCCAGAGCCCATGATTGACCACTGCGTAAGGCCGATCGACAGCCAAGTCAGTCAACGGGCCCCCTGTTCAACATTTTCTAAGCAGCAGACCTGGATGATGGATATCTATCAAGATGAGAAATCTGCGGGGAGAAGAATCAATAGAAAGAACATTAGGGTAAAGTTATTTCTCTGTTGTGCCCAGAGGTTGCAGCGCAAAGGTGGCCATGTTGGGTCCTACGCCCTTGTGCTCAACTACAACTGCAAATCTGATTCTGGCGCCGATGGCCCTCGAGCCACTGGTGTTGAGAGGTCTTGCTGGAGCGATCCGGTCTACATCCACGCCAATGGTCAAGTGTTTCTTTGTGCCCGAGTCTTGGTCAGCATTCTTCGATGCCATGGGGTCGATTATCACGAGGGTGTGGGAGATAATCGGGTCTCTTTTGGCTTGGAGCCAATGAGTGGGGGAGCTAAAGTCTTTCAAAGACCAATCGAATTTGCTGGCTCTGGCTAATGGTTTGCATGAGGCAAGCAGCCTTGACACGTCCCCTTATCTTGATTTGCAACACGCTGCCCCCTGTGGACACCCTAATGCTCAGTACAGGAAGACTGTTGAAAAGGTGCTCAAAGCCTTGGTTCTGGGCTCCGCAGCCAATCCCCTGGTCGCATATAAGTGAATAGACATCCTGGATAAAGGACAGCAGACTGAGGGCAGCAGCTATATCGGATCCAATTAGTACACTGTGCAGAGGCCATGTTCCACGCCAGCTGTGGATGCTGATGTCACCAAAAAATACAAGCCAGCTAGGAAAGGTTTACCATTCTGGTCATCTCACCCTACACCAGAAGGTCTGGTGGACCAAGCTGCAACAGTGTGCTCTAGTCTGGCCACATCCTCCTCCAACCTTCCCACAGACGGGGAATCCAAAGAAACAAGATGCCCTAGCCAAGAATGTTTGCATCAGGCTGCATGGCCTAAAAGGCAGCCAATGCCACCTACTCACTCGCTTAATATATCCATGGCTTTTGGAGGATTATAGAGGAAGCTGCAGAGCACCTCCCAGTTGCATAAGTGAGAGATGGGTTTATGAACATTATTGACAATGGCAAGGAGGTGGCATGTCAAGCGATGCAGGGGGGCCTGGACACTGCAGATATTGCATAGGCTGTGCCATGAGGACATCCATTGTATAGCAGAGGTCGGCTTACCTCCACAGTTGGGATTTCTCCAAGTTAACTCACCAGTCACTGGGTCTAGCTGTGCAGCTGCCAGCCAAGCAATCATTCAGCTTCTCCTCTAGGAGTAGAGGTTACAGACAGTATGTCCAGTTTGGAAAGAAGGCACAGCTACTGCAAGCCAGGCAAGGGCAGAGGTGTTTCTCACAGGGGCCTCTAGGGTCCTGCAGGGGCTGTTGAGGGGTTGATAGTCCTAGTACTTAGATGGATTGCCTTTCTCCTGCAGAATGATTATCTGATGGATATTGCATCCAGCTCTGCTGCTTTGGAAAATGTTCGACGAGGCGTAATGGCGTCGTATAAATACTTTGTCACTACGCCCCATGTTAGGCAGAAAGCTGTGCAGTTCCCTTAGGGACCACTGCAAAAGATTTAGGACTACAGGTGGTTGGCAGTAAACCCAATTGGTAGCAGTCTGTACCACCCAGATTTACCTGGTAGCTGTGGCTGAGCAGTCAGACTTCTCTCAAGATGAGTTAGGCAGTATATAGAGTATACACAATAGGTACAGAGATACAGTAGCACAAGCAAACACTGACCAGAGCTTTGGTGTAAAAGTATATAATTATTTATTTAAATACACACTTGTAAATTACACTAGCACAAAAAGAGTTAAGTAAATTCAACACACAATCACTATTATGTATATACAACTCTGATTACTTATTAGACAAGTCGTAATGAGAAACACCACTTATTTTCAGACAGGTGAGCGCTTAACATAAGATGGCACTCTAATAAGTTATTTAAAAAGGGAGGGAAAAAGGCAAAGTTATGAAAGCACATAAATATCAATACTTTTCAAAGAACCACAGTGAGGCAGGTTAGGCAAAGTCTACTGGAGAGCAAGGAAGTTCAAATGCCAGGCCCACTCTTAGAGAGAGCAAGCAAAATGTGTCCAGGATCACATAGTGGGGTTATGCCCAAAGAGTCTTTGTAAATAGTTCACAAAAGATTGAGATCAAGTCAGGAAAAGTTAGTTAACAGGCCCCAGGCTAACCCAGGTTAGAAAGTCGAGGATTTACTGTCACCCGAACGATCTGTCGCAAGGGAAGCCAGGCGGGACACAGTACCTGAAAATGGGAAGAACGTTCCAGCGGGGGCAGTTGTTCCTGGCAGCGGGTGCAAGTTGGTGTTTCGTCCACAGGAAGAGGAGGTCTCGACGTGGAGGAAAGCTGAAGGTCATTGCACTGCCAGGGAAGAAACCAGCCGCGGAGTTTCCCGGTTACAAGGTACCACCCTTTTCTTCGCGGTAGTGGTAAACCGTGGTATTCCGGTTGCCAGGGTGCTTGGCACGGGCAAGGCGGCCACAAGATGGTCCAGAAAGGCGAAAAGACTGGCAAACTGGTTATCCCCACCAGTCAAAGGAAGAAGACTCTCCGGGCTGGAGATCTCCTCTGTCGTCGAGAAAAGTGGTGAGACGGTTCAGCAGGGCACCACCGGTGGTGTCGTCGTTGCAGGTCGGCTCGGCTTCTCCCTCCTCAGATTCTTTAGGTCCTGTGGCGACTTCTGAAGTTCCAGTCCCCAAAGCCCTGCTTTTATGCCCATTCATTCAGCCTAGCTGTCACCCAAACATGCTAATAAATGGTGAGCCGGGCGGCTCACCACTTGGGCCAATCACACAAGAGTGTGACTTGAGTGGCCGAGGCAACTCAGTCCAGGGTGCCTAAACCCCCTCCCTCACCCCCTGTGGTACCCAGACAGAGTGGCACCAATTTTGGAGGCTTCTGTGGAGAAGCCCACCAAAAAGTGGAACAAAGGGCTCGACTTGGGTTGGAGTCACAGAAGCGAACACAAACGCCATTTTGGAACCAAGTTTCAGCAAAAAATACCAACCGGTGAATTTATATTAATTTAATAAACCGGCGGTATGTTCGAGGCTATATTAAAAAGTGGTAGCCTCGAACAATGGGAAAATCCCATAGGAATATATTCACATAAATGTGGTGGACAGACAAATGTGGAGAACACATGAATGTAGAATGCGGCTGAATGAATATGGAGAACACATGAATGTAGAAAACGGTTGAGTGTAATGAATTTAGAAGTATTCCCAATAGCCTGGCTGAAAAATTGATTTTATAGTGCGCCCAGTAGCCTCTCTGTAGAAAATTGAATTTAGATACGAGTCCAATATCTTCTGTGAAAGCTGCATTTAGAAGTGCTGATGAAATGAATTTAGAAGTGTTCCCAATAGACTCTGTATGGAAAATTGTACTTAGAAGTTCGCCCAGTTCCCTCTCTGGGAAAGTTGCATTTAGAGGTTTGCACACTGAAAGAGCATATGACCCATCACACCACACCCCACGCTTACTCTCTCCTTACATCACCACTCAACTAGAACACAGAGATACTATGACACCATTCGGTATAACTGTTCTCATACGAACATCCACCGCTTACTCCACATCATTCTATGTAAACACTGCTGGTCCCACACCCCCAGCCAGGCGTTTTCCTCAGGCCTAACGCAGCCACATCCGTTCCGGATAAATCCTGCCAGAACGAACACATTCTCCTGATCTCTCAACCACCACACCTACCGATAAGAAGCAGCTATTACACGTGTACCGCACAAGCTGCACACATATCCGGTGCTCACACGCACCTTTTGACTCTCCCTACTCTCTCTACTGATCTGAACTTCGGTTCCCAAGGGCGTTCAACCTACCAGCGCCTTCAGACCATACCAATGGTATATAAGGCGCTATATAAGTGCAAAATAACAATAACAATAACGGTCGAATATAAAAAGTAGTATCCACTGCCACCAGCCAAAACTCGGTCGGGGGGGACTGGACAGTGCCCCCTCGAATAACAGACCCCGGGGCAATCGAATTGCCCCGACCAGTACGTCCACAATATGATGGTTTGTACTGGTTCTGTTCACAATTTGAGACTAGTAAAGCCAATGGTGACTTTACATGCCCTGGGAGACAGTAGTCAGTCCCAGGGTATGGAGTCTATGTTTGGGGGTCGCTACGACACCCGTGGGTTACTGCACAGAGGGTTCTGTGTAACCCACATACCAAAAACACATGAAGCCCTATGGGGTAAAGGACCCCATAGCCCATAGAAAACATTCAAAGTCAAAGGAACACCTCAAATCATGTCTAAGAGTGGGAGAAAAAGAGTCTCACTCTTAGCAGGAGAAAAACATAAACCCCAAAAATCCAGCAAAGCTGCTGGGGGACTCACTAGGTGTGGGAAATTAGCCTTAACAGAGAATTCTCCCTAACACCCCACACCTCAGTTCCATTTTTCTGTGCGCTAACACGCTGCTTGGGAACACAGGCGGGTCTTTGTTTTCATCAGAAACCTTTCTAATCCCTCGACATGAGATGTCGGCCACTTTGGTATCGGGCTTCAAGCGGTGTACCGACTGTGGCATAAAGGTGTCCATTACTGACCCACACGTGTTGTCTCTGGTGCCTCAGCATGGGTCATGGGACAGACTGGTGTCCGTTGTGCGCCAAAATTCAGGCCAAATCTCTTTGGCATCGAGCAGCCACTCTCTAAATCCCCAGTTCGGTCCTCAGAGGCCAAAATTGAGGGTTAGACCCCTGAAAAAGAACTTGGGCAGAAGAAGAAACTTTCCCAGTCGAAGAGCCATTCTTCTTCCTCGTCCCGAAAGAAGAAAAGGCATCACCGCCACCGCTGGGACTCTGATCCGTCGACTGAAAAAGGTAAGCCGCCGACAGGGCCTACCACCCGCCAAGAGTGGGAGGATTTTAAGTCCTCTATGCTTGAAATGTTCAAAAAGCATGCTGCAGTCTGCGCGGTTAACCCCACCCCATGCAGCAGTCCTTGGAGCCAAGAGCGGCGCTTGGTATTTCCGACCCCTCATGCCCCGGTACAGACTACTACGCCGCCGATAAAGCTTTTGACACTGAAAGAGGTCCAATGGAAGCCAGATCAACCCTGTGCATCCAAAGATGTAGATGCTACGGCATCTTGACACAGACAGCCACCAGATTGGTGCCGACAGACAAGCCTTTGATGTCGATGGTTGTCGATAAAACCTTTATGCCACAACCTGGTCCGAATTCTTCGATACAATGGCAGATATCTTTGGCGCTGATGACCAGGGGACGTCGACCCCAGTTACTTGGGTAAAGGAGGCGGTGCTTATTTTGAGAGCACAGTCAGCTTTTACAGCTATCTCAAGGCCTCCATGACTACAGTGGTCTGGACACCTCTCCAGACCTGGAATTTCAACAATCCCAGCCCTATGTTCGTAACTTGTCAAAATTCAGGGCTATGGTCGAAAGGGTCATTGATATCCTAGGATTGCAATCCTCAGTGGCGCCAGTGCAGGGCTACGACCTCACCGATATTTTGGATCAAGGTCTGACTACAGAGCGCAATATGCCATTAAAACCTGCCATTGCTGATCCTCTAATAGCCCTGTGGCTTTTATTATATTTGTATTTGTATGGATCAAGTCTGACCTTTACAAAAACATATTTACAGCTTAAACATGATTAACGTTCTATAAGACTTAAGTTTCATTTAGGCAAATAAGCAATAAAACCAAATTAAGAAAGAAATAAAAATAAGAAATGATGTGGGGAGAAAGAGGACAACAGGAAGACAGGGGATCGAGGAGACATAGATGTGAAAATAAGGTCCAGAAAATGCAGAGGAGTATAGGCAAGATATAACTACCCGCCATTCATATCCTGTTAACTGCCGATACATATCATATCCTGCCCCTTTATTAACCCAATTTGATTTACTGCGAAACCACCGACCCCCAATGTTCCTTTACTTCAAATTTCAATTTGAGCCTATATT
Organism: Ambystoma mexicanum; assembly: GCF_040938575.1. Classification (NCBI taxonomy): domain Eukaryota; kingdom Metazoa; phylum Chordata; class Amphibia; order Caudata; family Ambystomatidae; genus Ambystoma; species Ambystoma mexicanum. Next base: position 673,538,683 of record NC_090924.1, on the reverse strand, counting down.
ATGGCTGTCTCTTGTTGTAGCAGTTCAATTTTTGCTAGAACTTGATTAACTGCTATAGTTATGGCAGTGTTGTGAACTGAAATCATTAAGTTCCAGAAGTTTTCTGGCGTCAGCCATTCTATTTTGTCCACAAATTTGTAGAAATGGTTAGCTCTTACATCCCATGTTCCTTTACACTCTCGAAGCAGATGGTATGGGCTTTGCTTAGATGGTTCTGAACAGCCATCGCATAAAGAAATGGCTTTAGAGTGTTGACCTCAAATACTTAAGATTTCCCCTGTATGAAACTTGAGCTCCCATTTTGAGTTAACCTCTTCTCCTCTTAGACTCTTGGATGTATTCTTGAAGTTGTTTGTGAGATAGTCCACCCAGTTACACCCAGATAGTCCAGTTACATTAAGTGGTGTTATCGTCGGGTTTCTTGCCCAGATTATTTATAATGGACCAAAAGTTGCGAGTATTATCTTCACAGAGAACTTTAAGCATCTGTTTGTTGTCTTGTTGATGACGCTGGAAGTTTCTTGCACGAGACCACTGTTTGTAGTTTCTCGCTAGATTTTTTAATTCTCTGTGTAATATTGATGGACTTGCTATAAGCCTTTTCAGACGTCTGCTTTCTCTTCTTAAACCTTTTTTACGCTCCCAGGTTTCTTCATTAAATAGATGTTGATGATGAATTATTTTCCGGGACCCACTTATACTTGGAGGATGAATTGCCCAAATGAATTTCTTGAAACCTTCGGGGTTACAGTTTTCCTTTAGGTCCGTGATAGTGAGACATGACAATTTGTCATTTAATTTCTTCCTCTCTCTCTTATATTTTACCAGCGATGCCCTTCCTTTTTTTACAGAGAGATTATATATATATACTTTGCTGATCAAATGTTGTTAATGTCAGGTATATTGATTTTTATGTGGGCGTGGTCACTCCCTTCTCACCATATAGTTTCCATTGAAATGTCTTTTGCCTGTAAAGTTTCAGATGCAAAAAAATAATCTAATGTTGAGAAGGAGTTGGCCCGCGACCAGGTTGGATTTGCTGGTCTGTCACCTATAACTGATCCATTTAACATACCAAGTCCCCATGAGCTTAGATATTCTACCCATTGGGATCCTGTCTTTGTTTTTTTTTTACCCATTTTAAATTTTTTGCCTTTGTTCTGTGTTGTTATACATTGAGCATTTAAATCACCTCCTAAAATCACGTTTACATCACTCTGAGTTAACAGTATTTTTTCCATTACTGTGGTTAATAAGGCCTGGAAACTTTGGAGATCCAAACGTGCCGGGTTCCAATATACATTCACTATTACCCATTGTACCTGCCCCTCCATAGTATTGAGCCCGACTTTGCATGCGAGGATACCATTTTTATCACTATGTAGAATTGTGACATCTCTACTTGGTGAATTGTTGATCCCAATCAACAGCCCACCCGATGGTCGACCCAGTGCTTTCTGTATTGCTGTTACTGTGAAGACCGTGCATCCTTCTATTTGCAGCGGATGTGTATGCCAGGTCTCTTGAAGTAATATTATATTGAAGTTTTGAAAGAGGGTATTTTTCATTTTATTTGTCGTGAAGGTATTTGGACCACAGGTGTTCCAGCTTGTAATTATTATTTCATCTTGCCTAAAGGTGCGGAAGCCCCAGACCTAGCTTCTGGAGTACCTGTGAAAGGATTTCAGGAAGAGCGGCCAATGTGCCATCCTTAAGATCAATCTTATTTGCATTAGAACTGGAGGAGGTTTGATCGTTCAATGCACTCGCTGTTCTTAGGTTTGTTTCTTTGGGGTTACTATTTCCATTACTTCTTTCTTTGTCCTCTTCCTCCGGCAGATTCTCCAAAACCACCAGGTGAATTTTCTTTAGATCTTTACTGTTAGCTTTTATTGCCTTCCAAGCTTTCAATGATGTAAAACCCACCTCTGCCAATTTTTGATTGCAGCTATTTGGGAACTTTACGTATTCCATGTCTCCTGATCCAAAAAGGAAGAGATTAGGAATCTTATTGATATAGCCCAAAATTGCTCTTCTGCAAAGTGACTTGTGTTGCAGGATTTTGTTTGTTGCCTCAAGCCATAGTCTTGGAATTGCGTATTCGTGATTTTCAGCAGCTTCCACCAGTGACTGCACCTGGGCTTCCGGCATTACCCCCTGACCGGGTTCTTCTGAATTCTCTTGCTCTTGTTGTTTGGCTTCCTCCCCCAATTCCTTTGTTTTGCCTTGACCATTTTTGCTAACTATCTGATTGGGCAGTGTTGTACCTCTTTGGCGAGGATGTTGTAAGAAGATTGGCACAATTTTCCTGGTAGGTTCAACTGCTGGTACAATGATTTATTTTTTGCGTGCATTTAGCCCCCTTCTTTAGGAACATTGGGGCCCATGGGGGACCTTTTACCGAGGGGCATGTTTTTGTTGTTGTTTTCCTTAGATTTACTTCTTCAAGTTCTGATGTCTTCATTGAATTGTCGGGTTCCAACCCTGCCTCATTTGCAGCTCCTGGTTTTGTTCTGTGATGGATCAATTTGGAGCCCCACACTGACCTTCTTTTCATTTTCTTCGGTCAAAGTTATCCTATTTTGTGATATATCTTCTGTGGGGTTCTCATTTTTTATTTTTTCTTTGTGCCACAGTACTTTTCTCCACCCCGTTTCCAGCACCTTTATTTTTCTTGTCCTTGAGGTACTTTAGTTCTTCCTTTTGTATCTCTTTATCCTTGCTTATGTCATTGATTTTGATGTTAGATTGATCCCTGCTATTCAGTATTTTATCCCTTTGTGCGCCTTGGGATTTTCTTCTGATTTTTTCTTAGTGCAATTGGAAATGTAGTAATACATTTCTTTCTGGATTCCTTTTTCCTTGCTTTCCTCCTACCCTTTGATAAATGGTTGCCCGCTTCTGTCCATTCCGGAGCGGTCTCTGGCTGTTTTTTTGGGGGGCCTTTTGCGCGCTCTTTTGAGGATCACTTGGACTGACCTCAATTTTTTCAGCCTCACCATCTTCAACCACATGTGCCAATCTTCTAAACTCCTCCAAAACAGACTCCGAAAGCGGTGTGTCATCGAAGCAGATAACTTCAGCCTCTCCTTCCAAAGGAGATTCTGTGGCTCCACCTCTTTCTGAACTCTGGTTGTTGAGTAGTAGGAGAATTTCTGACAGCAGGCCTTCTTGCTTATCTTTTTCTTCTGACCTCTGTTTTAGAGATCTTTGTATTGCTGAGAGATCCAAGCCTTGTTTAGTTATTTCTACCCTTAATTCATTAATAGAGGGCATAAGGACTGTGTTAATTGTCGTTGTTAGTCCCACTATTGATGGATCTATGCAAGATGTTTCCCGAGTCAACTATAGCAAGGTGCCGCCTTGCAATTGAACTTCAGTCTTTAAGTGATCAAAAACTGTAACCAAGGAGTTCAAGACAAAATTTAATGCTGAGAGGGTTTCCGTACTTGCCTCCCACCATTGGTTTCTTGGGTCGATATTACCTTTACAAATTCATCCTCCTGGTTTGTGCCCTCCATAAAAGTCTCAGCCATGATGTCTTTTTCCGGTACCAATTGGGGTAAAGGGTCGTGGTTGGGGGGTGTCTCCTGTTCCCCAGCATACAAGATATTCCAGTTCTTATTTTGGGCAGTAGTCGTACTGTCCATGTATTTTCCCTCACAAAAATGATCTTTTTTTTTTTTGTATTTTTTCGGTTGTGGTGGTATATTCCAAACCACGTTTCCAATGTTGGGCAATGTCTAATACTGCATTGCTATTCACCGATTGTGCTGAGTGTACCTGCACAATCGCTGTTATGTTTGATGTTGAGGGTACTAGTTCCCCTCTACATGGTGTAGAGTGTGCATCTTGAGATGTTATTTCCTCTAAGTATGAACCGTCCCATTCCGGGCAATTACGGTCATCTAAGAGAGCGTTACTGTGCAACTTCATTTTTTAAATGTTTTTATTATGATTGACTGTGTTTGATTAGAAATATGAACAGACGGGATCAAAGGATTGGACCTGCAGTCTCCCCGCTGTAGCCACTCACTAGTGTCTATAGCTAATTCAATAACCAAGACACTACAATAGTGGAGACACCTGTGCAAATATCTGTGGCAATGGTCCCCCAAAGAGCACCTTGTGGGCCAACCTCAAGAGAACCGTCAAACAGGTGTTCTCTAGAACCAACCACCACACGCACAAGCCCTTTCCAGTACTTGCAGTACTCTCAATATGTGGAGATCAGGTCTCACTGCAGCTGCTCACCATAGACCCGTTTCTCTGCACAAAATCGGCCTCTGGCGTCTCCTCCGACTGCCTCTGCAAAGTCAAAGGTGCAATTCAGTCCCCTCCCCCCAGCTCCCCTCTGCTCTCCTCCTCCTCCACACAGAAGCAGCAGCGGGGACCGCGAGGGCCGCGGGGGCAGCAGGGGCAGCGGGAACAGCGGGAACAACACTCGCCTCCGTAACCACAAACTCGCTACAGACTCGCCTCACGTCCGCGTCCGTTTAGAGTAAAGCACCTTGCCCATACGTCAAGCTGCAACGTGAACGCTCACAAGAGCAAGGACCGAGAACAAAACTCAGCTACGGCCGCTTCCGACGTGCAACTAACTAATCAGCACCCATGTTCTAGCCCCCCCCGGTCAGTTCCACCATTTCCCGGAAATACAGGCCGGCTACAGGAGACCCTTCATTCCTCTCCTCTCGCCCTTCCCGGCAGGGGCTTGTAATGCAGGCTGCCAGTCTCAACTAGACCAGCAACTTCCACTTTACCTCACGACAGGGAACAGAAAACAGTTGATGCCTTATCCAAAAATATATTCACTTCGGGCAGTATGGCTCTTAAGGCTACAAATGTGGCAAGTATTTTGCCAAGTACTCTTTTGGTCTTTGGAAAGCAGTTGACAATGATGTGCAGTATGTCTATGACGGAGAAATGCGCAAGGGCTTCCTACAGCTGGTGGAGGATGGGAAAGAGGTGGCCAGGTAGTCGCAGCGAACAGGCTTGGACATCGCCGACTGTGTGGGCCGATCTATGGCATCAGCAGGAACGCTGAGGAGCCAGGCGTACTTAAAAACTTCTGTTTTTTGCTTAGTGTCCAAGTTAAGCTCCTGGACATGCCCTTCGAGTTCGATTTCCTGTTTGGTCATAAAGCCAACGATTCTTTAGAGAAATTTTAAGAATCTCAAATTGCTGCTAAATCTTTAGGTCTAGCTGTGCTGCCGGCCAAACCTGCATTCAGCTTCGCCTCTAGGGCACAGGGTTACAGGCGGTATGCTCCTTATGAAAGAGCGCAGCTCCCACTGGCCAGGCAAGGGCAAACGCGTTTCTCGCACTCTGGATGGGGCAGAGGGGCTTCTCGGCCAACAAGCAGCAGCGGAGGTGACCCAGCCTCCTAAGCCACTTTGATTTCCCCTCTCACGACGCACCGGTTGGTGGACGCTTGACTGAGCATTTGCTCCAGTGGCAGGAAATTACTTCCGATGCTTGGGTGCTCCAGCTCATTCAGTGGCATTGTCTGCCATTTTTAAGAAAACCTCTTGACAGATCTCCGCTACCCCCCAATCCAACTGGGACAGGAGCTCCAGGAAGAACTGACAGCTGTGGAGGAGATACCTCCTGAGCAGAGAGGATCTGGTTGGTATTCCCAGTATTTACTGGCACCCCAGAAGGAACGAGGTCTCAGTCCCATTCTGGACCTCAGGGCTTTGAACAAGTTCCTGAGGAAAGATGAATTTGGGATGGTGACATTGAGAGAAATTCTCCATGCTCTCCGACTGCAGGACTGGCTCGTGTCAATAGACCTTACAGAAAGGATGGGTAGCCCCTTCATAATGGACATTGGGGAATGGCACATAAGAAAACTGCAATAAGTGATGTCTCATGGAACAAAAACTTGTATTCAATATTTCATGTTCAGGACTCGGATAGTAAAGAGGAGTATGATAGGTCAGAATTCATATTCATACTGAGTCCTGAACATGAAATATTGAATACAAGTTTTTGTTCCATGAGACATCACCTATTATAGTTTTCTGGTGTCAGTAGACTTACAGGATCTATTTCCATGTGCCGATCCATTGGAAGCACAGGAAGTTCCTAATGTTCACCATAGGGGACATGCACTATCAGTTCAAGGTGCTTCTTTGGTCTAACCTTTTGCCCCAAGGGTTTTAACCAAGCTCATGGCAGTAGTTGCGGCTCACCCCGGGAGATCTGGGGTCCAAGTATTTCCATATCTGGACTGGCTGATCCGAGGGACGTCTGCGGTGCAGGTCTTGTCTCATTTAAAGGACACCTGTTTTTTGCTGCACAGGCTGGACTTCTCCCTGAACTTGAAGTCCCAAATGACGCCAGCCCCAGAGGCCTCCAGTTCATCGGAGCAGTCCTAGACACCCGGGTTGGGAAAGCCTTCCCTCCCGAAGAGAGAGTAGTCAGCTTGACGCAAATGGTTGACTTGTTCCTGAGCCATGCCACTCTACCAGCAACTTCCTTCCTCTGCCTCTTAGGTCTCATGGCCTCTTGCATTTTTCTAGTGCCAAAGACCAGGTTGTGCATGAGATCCCTGCAGTGTCTCCTGAGGGGTCAGTCATCCCAATACCTCAGTAGTCTCTTGGATCGTCTCAAGGTGTCCGCGTCAGTGGTCAATGACATGTCCTGGTGGGCAGACTGCAACAGTCTCCTGGTGGGGGACCCCTACGGGCCTCCGACCTGAGTGGTCACAGATGCATCTCTGAAGGGTTGGCGTGCTCATTGCGAGGATTTGCAGGTGAGCGGTCTTTAGTCAGCAACAGAAGCCAAGTTACACATCAACAGGCTTGCGTTGCGAACCATCAGGCTTGCCCTGAAGGAATTTGCTCCTTCCCTGCAGGGGAAGCATGTCCTCATTCTGACGGACAGCACAGTGGCAATGCCACCCCCAACAAACAGGGTGGAGTGCACTCCCGCCCCATCTGCACAGAGGTGATGATTTGGTTCTGGTTACTGGAAAACCGGATCGGCAGTTCATCTGGCAGGCACAGACAACAGCTTGGCGGGTGCTCTGAGTAGGCAGAGCACGGTCCCACATTAGTCGGACGTGTGCCAGGAAGTCCTAGAGGAGGTCTTCTCTCTCTGGGGTAACCCCATCAGTGGATCTGTTTGTAACCAAATCCAATAGGAAGTACAGCTAATTTTCTCAAGGGAATTCCCAGCGACTGGTGCACTGGGTATGTGTTTCTGGTGGATTGGACTTCTCTTTCCCCCCGATTCCCGTCATTACCTTGTGTTCTCAAGAAGTTGAAGAGATTCGGAGAGACCATGATCTTGATTGCCCCGGACTGGGTGAGGAGAACGTGGTACTCCAATTTGCTGGATCTGACCATCTGCCCACCTCCCTGGTTGCCTCAGCGTCAAGTTCTCCTGACCCAGTCGGACGGTCGGGTGCTTCACCCAACTCCGGATTCCCTCAATCTACATTTGTGGCTCTTCAGAGGATGATATGTTGACTGGGACCTCTCGGAGGAAGTGCTTGAGGTGTTGCTGGCTGCACGCAGACCATCGACAAGATCTTTGTACTTGTGGAGGTCGAGAAGATGTGAGGCGTGGTGCAAGGAATATGAGATTGACCCCATCTCATGCCCCACTACTACAGTGATGGAGTTCCTTCTGTCACTGGCCTCCGCAGACCTTTAGTTCCCCACAGTCAAAAGATATTTGGCAGCCTCGTCTGTGTTGAAGAGATCCTTTGATCAAGGTTCCTTTTTTTACGATTTCATTAATGGCACAATTCCTGAAAGGCCTTGTAAATACATTACTGCCAAATCCCTTTGTTGTCCTGGATTGGGACCTTAATCTGGTACTGACATTTCTGATGGCGGCTCCTTTTGAGCCTATGCATACTTGTCCTTTAAGACTCCTCTCTTTGAAAACACTGTTTTGGTGGCTATTTCATCTGCAAGGTGGGTGAGTGAGCTGCAGGCCTTATGCTGTAAGCCACCCTTCCTGCTTTTTTTCCGGGAGAAAGTCTCACTTGGGGTAAGGCCTAGATTCCTCCCCAAAATTGTCAGAGTTCCACTTATTGCAATCCATCGACCTTCCGGTCTATCCTCCTCTGCATCCTTGGAGTAGGAACGATTACATTGCCTAGACCCCAAAAGGGCGCTAAGTTTTTATATTGCGAGGATGGCTGAGTTCAGAAGAACTGACTAGCTCTTCGTGGCTTTTTCCTTAGCCCGTAACTAAGCAAACTTTATTCCGCTGGATCATTTTATGCATAGCGGAATGCTACCAGAATACCGGGAAGGAATTACCTGCAGGCATCAGGGCTCATTCAACCAGTGTCAACAGCATTACATAGGGGAGTCCCTGTTGGGTAGATTTGTTGCACAGCGATATGCTCATCGCTTCGCTAAACACTATAGTCTAGATGTGTCTCGTACAGCTGATGCGCGTTTTGAGAGGGCAGCGCTGCAAACATTTTTGGTGTAACTTTCTGCCTGCCTCCTTCAGCTACTGCTTTGGGAGTCTATCAAGTGAGGAATCTGTAGGAGAAGGGCAATCCATTGATGGAGAAATTACTTACCATAATGTTCTTTCTATGGATTCTTCTCCCGCTGATTCCCCATCTGCCCTCCCACCCATCTCCGCTCAGAAAGTCGGTGGTTGGTACGCATCTTCTCTTTTATGTTGACTTGGTAATGGTCATCAGTGTCAATTTTCTGTCCTTCCTGCCACATGTTTTGTAAAAAGAAAAAAGGGGGGCAGGGGTTTCTGACGCTACTTCTTAGTGTTTGTTGCAAATTCTTCCTCCTTTGGAGGTTTATTGTCATTTCATTGTTTAAGGGATCATTAGCCCGTTCTCTCTGTTTTCCTATGCAACATGAGGTGCTCGGGAAAAAAGGGGGAAACTGAGGTGTGGGGCGTAGTGACGAAGTATTTATACGACGCCTGACGTCCCATCCGGAGCCGACAACCAGATGCCGAGCAAGACACGTTGACTGCGTGTCGAGGTCCACTACGCCCCCTGTTGAAAATGTTCCAAAGCAGCAGAGCTGGATGAGAATATCTATCAGAGGAGGAATCTTTGGGAGAAGAATCCATAGAAAGAACATTACAGTAAGTAATTTCTCCTTTGACACCACGAAGGACATTCTCAAGATATATAATAAGAGGGGTACATGTAACACCAAAGGTCCTCCAGGTAAATAATGCAGTAATAAACAGAAAATGGATCTTGGCAATGAGGGTGGAGAGAAAAATTCTAACATATACTTTTCATACACAAAATGTATCTATTAGAAAAACATAAAATCTCCCCTTTATATCACAATACATCAATTTAATTCCTCCTTACATACACATTCTCACTCACACACATCCAATGTCAACGTATACAGAGGTAATTTCTTTTATGAGACCCTCTTAAAAAACACACAATTGGTATTTGAAATCTTCACACCCAGATAGAACTAATGATCAGTTAAATTGCACAAAGGCTTATTAACACAAGTCTACATATGTTTCATTCGGTATATATGACTTTTCCAATTAGCCTAGTCATTACGCCGACCTTCCTCAGGACAAGGGAGGGGCGTGAATTGTCCCCTCACCCTTACAACATACTCTGATGGAAGATGTCTTCGGACCAAGAAATTCTAAAAAAAAAAACAATATAAATTACCACTCAACCTCTTCTTATTTAGAACGCAGCACATATAAATTGTTCATATATATCTTACGTGATTATGTGTTCACCCTTACCTCCTGGCTCTATTAGTGGAGGAAACTGCGAACTGTGGAGTGATTCCTAAATGCTCCTGTAGTAGACTCCAGCTCAGGAGGAGCCTGAAAAAGGCAGAGGCATAAAGCGGATAAAGCACTTACTTCCCTGTCTTACACATACTCAAGCCACATGACCTATCTAGACTTGGTTAAGGAATGTAAATATTATATATTTATTTAACCACAGGGGGACTCACTTCTTGCCGTGTGGTCTGGACTAGCTGTGTAGTTAGGTATCCCCTTTCTTGGCGTCCCTTCTTAGATGTAACACCCAAGCATCCGGTATACATCCATACGATCAGTGAAACTGCGCTGTAAATGAACAGAGGACAATGAAGATTACCCCTGCTATCTGCGCAGGGAGTATTCTATTAAAGACTAGGAGGCGAGCATTATGCTTCATCTTCATTTAATCTACTCTTCAGCAGTTCAACAAAACACATATAAACATGAAAAGTGTAACATCAAACTTTTCTCCTTTCCAAAACTACAAAATGCATGAGTCTCTGTAGTCCATGCTCCATCCACCAGTCACAACCCACTTCCTGTGCTTGGACTCCTCCTCTGCTTTTACTCGCTCTGATAGTCTCTCATGTCCTTTAGCTCATCCTCGCCAATGGTGCGAAGGCTCTCCTGAACTTTAAACTCAACTGCTGGAATACTCCCGGCCTCTTGACATTCTTCAGTTACGGAACAGCCTTCAGCTATTCTGAACCTCCCCTATGAAAAAACAACAATAGTAAATTTTAGGGTGGTGCGTACGTAGTGTACTCGCTCATATAATACATTGTAATTTTATATGCAGTATAATACTTGGGCGGGAATTTAATGCTCGCCTCCTAGTCTTTAATAGAATTAATACTCCCTGCGCAGATAGCAGGGGTAATCTTCATTCTATAACAAGTCTGGAGGCGAGCATTATGCTTGTTCAAAGCTTCCCCAACCACGTACTAGCCAAACACTCAGCTGGCTTAAAGTAAAACTCCTTAAATGTCCGATCGCTTGACCAGTATGCGGCCAGCATTATTTCACCTAAAGGTACTCCGGCTCTCGTGGCTGACGAGGCCATTGCCCCTCTCACAGAATGAGCTCCATATGTGTTCACATTCACACCTGCTGCATGCATGACCTCCTTGACCCATCTTGTGATGGTAGCTGATGCCACTGCGTGGTAGGGCTTCCTGCGCGCTATTAATAACTGGGTAGTATTCGCCACTCTATTCTCTGCTGTTCTATTCTCGTACTCTTTAATACATTGTGCTGCACACCCTTTCGTATTGTCCCGAAAATACGGATAATGCATTGTGGAGGTTCCTGTCTTGGTCCTTCTAACAGTAGAGAACGTGACTCCCTCCGGTCCGAAGGACCGTCTGGTCACCTCTAGAGCTCTTACATCTGATACCCGTTTGCAGGAAATTAAGCATAATAGCATCGCCAGCTTGCCTGATAATTGCTTAAGCGAAAGGTACTTATCTGCGGGCCAACTTGCTAATAAGTGCAGTACTGTCGCCACGTCGTACTATACCTGGGCTCTGGCGGAACCTTAAATCTTGCCCCTCTGATGAGCCTCACTACTGCAGGATGTTCTCCTGCTGGGACGCCCTCTATCGGCATGTGACCAGCTGAAATCGCTGATCTGTAGACTCCGATCGTACGGAAGGCTCTCCCGTTCTGCAACAGGCTCGCTAAGAAGTTCAGAATCTACACTACAGGTGCAGAAATGGGATGAACACTTCTGTTCTTACACCAGCTTGTCCACTTTGCCCAAGCTGCGTCATAGCTCCTCCTAGTGGACGGAGCCCAGGATTCAGCGATGAGCTGAGCAGCCTGCGCCAAAATTCCTGGCAGCGCCCAACGTTTCCTGATATCCTGCACGTGACTAGCGGGAGTGTCCCTCTCACTCTTAGAGGATGACACGATCCAGCTGGGTCCGTGAGGAGTCGCTCTCCTTCGGGGAGAACTCTGGGCACGTCCGTTACCAGCTCCATCAAAGTGGGAAACCACACTTGTGACCTCCATAAAGGCACTACCAGTACCAATTCCGCTTTCTCCCTCCGACATTTCGCCAGCACTCTGCTCAACATCACAAAGGGAGGGAAAGCGTAGTGTGGACCTCCTGTCCACTCTTGAAGAAACACATTGGTTCCTTGTGCCTCTGGATCCAGCCTCCAGCTGTAATAGAGGCTGCTCTGCGCATTGAGCCGGGAAGCGAAAAGGTCCATCTGCAAAGGTCCTCATCTCGTGTTCAGCCTCTGAAACACTGCTGGATCCAGTCTCCAATCGCTGGAGTCCGTCAGGTACCGAGAGTTCCAATCCGCTATTACGTTCAGTGTCCCTGGCAGATATTCTGCTGTCACTGATGTGCCTGACTGGAGGCAGAAATGCCACAGGTCTTTCGCTAGCTCTGCAAACATCTTGGACCTCGTACCGCATAAGTGGTTGATGTATCGAACTGCTGAAATGTTGTCCATCTTCAGCAGGACACAAGATCTCACTCTTTCTTTTGTGAAAACTCTGATCGCGAACGATCCTGCTAGGAGCTCCAGGCAGTTTATGTGCAGACGAAGCTCCTCTTCGCTCCACTTGCCTCCGGTCTGAAGTGACCCGCATCTGGCTCCCCAGCCTTTCCGGATGGCGTCCGATTCTATTATCAGATACGGCTTGTCCCCGAATATGGCTCGTCCATTCCAGGCATCCATATTCTTTAACCACCAGTCTAGCTCTCTAATGGAGTCTTGATCTAGTGGTACCAGCTGATGGTACTTCAGGCCCTGCTGCAGATGCTTTATTTTCAGTCGCTGCAGCGCTCAGTAATTCAGGGGACCAGGGAATATGGCCTGGATAGAAGGTGCTAATAGCCCCACTACTCTCGCTAAAGTTCTGAGAGACACTTGCTGTCTTTCTAGGCATACTCTGATTTCTCTTTTGATGTCTCTCATCTTCTGAGCTGGAAGTTCCAATGTCGCCTTCCTGGTGTCTAGGACGAAACCCAGGAAGTCAAATCTTTGGGCCGGTGTGGTATCTGACTTTTCTGTATTCACTAGGAATCCTAGTGAGGTCAGCAGGCCCTGCACCCATCTCGTCTGGTACACCAGTACTTCCCGATCTTCTGCCATGAGTAAGAGATCGTCTAGGTAAATGATCAGCCTGACGCCCTTCTCTCTGATTGCTGCTGCTACTGGTTTCATCAGTTTTGTGAATGCCCAGGGCGCAGAAGCAAGTCCGAATGGCATTGTCTTGAATTGCCAGAATTGCTTTTGCCAACAAAAAGCTAGGAATGATCTGTACTCCTCGAGCACTGGAATTGTAAGGTAAGCGTCTTTCGCATCTAGACGCGTCAGCCTGTCTCCTTCTCTTAAGGAGTCTCTGAGTTGATGGACGTCCTCCATCTTGAAGTGTCGATATATAATCCAGCTGTTCAGCTCTTTGAGATTTATAACCGGGCGTACCTTCTCCTTCCTGCGCACTGGGAACATATTGCTCACAAACCTCGGGGATGTCTTGCATTTCTCTATTGCACGCTTGCTGACTAGCTGCGCTATCTCGCTGTCTAGACCTGCTTGTTCCGCTTGCGCTAATTTCTGCTCTTGCGGTCTGCTCCGCTGCACCGGAGCTCCTATGAAATCTAGCTGTAGACCTCTGACGGTCTGCAATATCCAAGAATCGCTTGAAAGCTTGCACCAATTCTCTAAAAACATGCGCGTCCTCCCCCTACTGGAGGATACTGAATCGCTCTCACCTGGTGTAAATCCTTGCCCTCGTCCTGATCCTCTGGACCTAAGGCCCCTCGGGAATCTTCCCCTGGATGGGAAGAAGGTGTCTTGGCTTCTGTTCTCCCAGTATTGCGCTCTGGGGTTCTGGGGTCTTCTCCCTCCTTGATTCCGACTAGCTGTACGACCCCTGAAACGGCCGGTCCCTCCAAAAACTCTACTGGGGAATATTTTGCGGATTGAAGCTTGTGCTTTTTCCAATGAAGCGTATTTACTGACAAACCGGCCCATCTCCTTACCAAAGGTCTCCCCGAACAGGAGACCCTGGGCTCCTTCCCCTGCTTCATATGATGACAAATCGCTAAGCTTTGAATCTATCTTGAGCAACAGCCCTTTCCTTCTTTCTGACGTGATGGCGCAATTCGTGTTTCCGAGAAGACAGACAGCTCTCTGCGCCCATCCTGCAAGGGCTTCAGGCTCCACCTCTTCTCCTGTGTCTTTTGCCTTCTCTGCGAGGTCCATAATCTTGGCAAGCGGACCTGCCAAATCCAACACTTTTTCCTGGCAACTTTTCCAGGATCTATCAATGCCCTTGCGTGGGTCCTTGCTCGTCTTTGACACGAAGATCAGCATCTTTGGGTCGAGCTCGGGGGGCTTCTGCCACTTTCCCCGGTAGGTCTGGTCGTGGGCATTCCGCCCTAAGACGCTGCCTCACCTCTTTGTCTAGAGGCTTGCGCAATCTTGCCACCATATACTGAGCTACTCGGGGGGGGGGAGGGGATGGTTGCCACTCGGTGGACCTCGGATAGCGGATGCTGTCCGGGTCGAACATATCATCCTGCACTTCAATGAGGTGCTTTTCCTTCCGTGCGTTCTTACCCCCACTGGGTCTCGCCCAGTCTACATCCTCTGCCTCCTCTTCCTCTTGCAAGGCTTGATCATCTATCAGCTCCTCTTACGAGCCTGGGTCTTCTCCGATATTGTCATCCCCTGGAGTGGGGGTCATGAGGTTCGGCACTGCCTGCCTTTGCAGATAAGCTTCTTTAAGCTTCGCAAAAGCGTCAGGCACCTCTGAGGCCTTTTCTTCCGCCTCTTCCAAAGAGCCCCGGGGCTCGTCAGAGGCCTTCCTCTTCAGGGCTAGCTTACTCCCCTTATGTCCCTCTTTCAAGGGTTCTGTGGGCGTGCGATTACAGATTCTGGTGCTATTCTCCGACTGCGAAAGCATGGCTTCCAACGTCTCCAGCCTCTCCTGGAGGGGTCTCACCCCCTCTGCCACTGCATCAATAAGAGAGCTACCCAGCACTTGCTTAAAGCTGGCAGCGAGGTCCTGCGACTACTCCTCCTCGCTCCACTCGAATTCTGACATTCTTTCTGATGTGCTGTGTGCCTAAAATACCTGGATCAGGTGTCTTAGCACGCCCACTGCTCTCTCTTGATGTTATAGCCCTAATTCTATATTAATATTATTTTTATTTTTTTTATTTTGTTTGTGGCTGCACCTCTGTAACTTGTCTGCCTTCTGGCTCCTGCGAGGGATCCCCGCTGTCACTGCGCCGATCTACTGCTATCCGCAGTACAGGGGATTCACAACCCCTTGCTCTATAATGCTCCTGGGCACGATGGTTGCTAGAGCTTTAATTGAGCATCTTTTCACTGACTACGGCGCGCAATCTAACTGATCGCTGGAATTTTGATAAAGAATCAATTATCTCCGGTGTATTCAGGACTTACGAACTTGCAAAGCACTGTGCTGCGGGTAGAAAAAAGTGCGCTCGGCACTGCTTTGTCTTATCTAGCGCGACTCAACGTGCCTAAACTCCTCCCACCCGCGGGTGGGGGATGCCGGCGCGAGTCTGTGTCAATTGATGCGCTGCGCCTGTGAGAGCGCTGGCTCCTCCTCCTCAAAGGTGGGGGCCAGGCTCTGCGAGTGAAGCCTGCAAGGCTGAGAGAAACCCCCCAGGTGCCGGGAATATCACACGGGGCCCGACAGCCTCGCAGCCTTCACTCTCTCCAGAGAAATAAATCAGAAATGAAACGACTATCTCGTGTCGCGGGTTACGTTGAAAACGACTAATCCTGTGCACGAACGCGCGACCATAGAACAAGTGAATTATAAAACAAAAACAAGTAAATCATACTATTCCTACATGTTTAAACAACATTCTCTCATGCACAGGGCCTTGTGCTCTTCTCCTAAGGGTTATTGCTAGCTCTCACACTGAGCTTCTCCATACTCACACAGTCACTTTACTACTGACATACGGAGAGGGAGAAAATGGTACTTATCTGCTTGAATAGCAGTAAAAGAAGAGGAGGAGTCCAAGCACTGGAAGTGGGTTGTGACTGGTGGATGGAGCATGGACTACAGAGACTCATGGATTTTGTAGTTTTGGAAAGGAGAAAAGTTTGAAGTACACTTTTCATGTTTATATGTGTTTTGTTGAACTGCTGAAGAGTAGATTAAATGAAGATGAAGCATAATGCTCGCCTCCAGTCTTGTCATAGAATCAGAGGGATAGGAACCTCCTTCCCTCAATCTTCGTTTTGTAAAGCCCCACTAGCTAAGAAGGAATACATATTAAAACTGCATGTCAAGTAACACTTACTTGCAGTCTCACGTAATCTGATGCGAATATCCCAAAAATCCTGTATTCCTTGGACTTCTTAACGGACCCAGTTCTTTCAAAGGCGTGACAGCATAAATTTGCCTGGAACCACACACCAACGGAGATTCCTTTCGGTGCTAGGGAGGGCAAACCACTCAATCAACCCCTCGTTCCTACTGCGCATAAACATAAGTAGCACACATCTAAGTCTGGAACACTTCGCAAATTGGTTTTCAAATGACAAAAAAACAAACAAAATAATGTTTACATGAATGTGCGGTCCACTACAGGCCCACGTATGATCTCAGCGAGAGCAACAGTGGCAACTAATGCTTTCTTGCTTTCCCATTCTAGTAGGTCTCGGCCCGTGGTCCAAAAAGCAAGCTTAATCATGACGCCAAGTATATTGGTCAATTGCACTTAGATAATGCATTTAACGGCCTGAGGAGAATCTGATGTATCTACCGGGTTTTACGCTGCTTGTATGTTCCAGCATAATGCGTGCGCTCCGCATGACCCCCTGAGGTGTGCCAAGCCTTACCTGCCGTCTACTTGGCTCAGTCTCTGCAAAGTTGCACGCATTGCGCCGTGTATTCTGCCTGGATCTATACACGGCTGGAAAACGCTGTTAAAGGTCAATAGAGATAGAAATGGGACTGTATCCCAAAGGGGGAGGGAGAAAAGGAATTCTCTGCAAATTCTGTGTTATTACCAGAATAGCATACTTTTAAACAGTAAGGGCCCCCTCAGATGTTCTATTACCTTAGACTCACAGCCCATTAAGTTATTCTGTTCCTTTGCAGCTCAATGCGTGCATCGCTAATATAATGTCTGCATATGCACAGAATACGTGTGTAGTTCAAAACAGGGACATTATAGTTATACCAGTGTCCTGTACCATATATTTCCAGCAGAGCTAATTACATTGGTGATCTAGTGTCTTCCTCTATAATCAAGACGCTATTTGGAGCCTGAGGTCTACTGTCTCCTAGAAAGATATAGCTGCTGGTGTGGAACCATCCAGTGGCCCCTGCCAGTTGGGGTCACGCATATATCGTCAGCTCTTCAAATTCTGGCTGAACATATTTCTTTTAACTCTTTTTTTATTTTATTTGAGTCTTTCTAACTCATGTGAAGGGGTGATGGGTTGTCCACTAGCAGGACCAATACACCTATCAGAAGTATTGGTAAAAATCCTCTAATGTTCGAAGACTAGTTTATTCCACTCCACTGATACATTCAGGCCTTGTCGGACTGTGTCGAGAGAGTAAATCCATTTTTGTTCAATTTTATGCAGCACCATGGCCATGTCCCCTCCTCTCGTCTGCGCCCTTACAGTTTGCAATACAAACCATCTCGCATCCAAATCTGTATGGCCAGCTCTAGTGAAATGGTCCACCAGGGGTCCACCAGGGGTTCATCGGGTAAGAAAGGTGGATACCTAGCTACGCAGGTAGCCCAGACCACACGGCAAGAAGTGAGTCCCCCTGTGGTTAAATAAATATATAATCTTTACATTCCTTAACCAATGCTATATATGTCATGTGGCTTCAGTATGTGTAAGACTGGGAAGTAAGTGCTTCATTCGCTTTGTCCCTCTTCCTTTTTTAGGCTCCTCCTCAGCTGGAGTCTACTACGGGAGCGTTAGGAATCACTCCACAGTTCGCAGTTTCCTCCACGAATAGAGCCTGGAGGTAAGGGTGAACACATAATCACGTAAGTTTTATTTGAACAATTTATATGTGCTGCGTTCTAAATAAGAGGTTGGGTGGTGATTTAAATTATTGTGTCTTACCTCCCACAGCGCACTTCAGCTGCAGGAGGCTTCACGTGATGCACGGCCTGCGATTGCTCATAACCCCACGCGCTCTGCCTTGCGAGTTTAGGCCCTGACTACCGCTGGGACGCGTGCGCAGGCTGCAGCACTCTTGGTCACCGGGCCTTGAAGAATCGTCTTTCCTGCTGGAGGGAGATCTTCCATTCTTCTCCTCCGGGTCATCTTAAAGCATTAGTTGCCAGGACTGCACGCAAGACAAGGTAGGCCCTTTGTTTAGAAAGCCTCCTCAGCACGGGAACTCCTTCCCAGGGTTTTCCACTGGGAAGGGGACCTTGGATTCTGGTTCTGGCAGTCTGAGCCTTTTAAGGCTACCAGCTCCCAAGCAGAGGGGCTCTTCCGGGCGGTCCATGGAGGGACGGTTCAATTTGTCATGCTCTTCTGCCCCAGCATGCAAAGGATCGTTCTGGTGTACCTTCAAGTGTCAGTTCGAAGCACGATCCAAAACAACTACCAGCTCCATAGCTGAGGGCATCCAGCCTACCAGAGCATCTGTGAAGGTTTTTCATGATCCACTTCAGGGACTTGCAGAGTTCTTTGGGTGCCCCCTAGCCGAGCAGGTCCTCAGGAGTCAAGGGTGTTGGCCGAGGTGCTGGCCTGGCATGCTCTGGCATTCCCCTCCAGAAAGAAGTCCTACAGGTGGCGAGAAAGGTCTGAGAGATGCCTAGGGCCAACACCCATATGAAAAGAAATTGAACAGCTGGTTCAGGTTTTTGGATGGGGAACCTGGTCCTCCACCCTCAGGCTTCCTCATCAGGGGCCGCCTCCATTTGTCTTGCCAAGGAGGACAAGGCCCTTGAGTCTTTTTGGCAAGCATTGCTGTTTAACTCTGGGCTGTATTTGCGTGAGGCCACCGCTGATGACCTCCTAGCCGTGGCAAGAAGCTGTAGCGAGAGATTGGAGAGTTCCTGCCTGACCTCCCCCTGGAGAGACAGGGCTCCTTCAAGGCTGGCCTGGCAGAAGCCCGGGCAATTGCGCAGGACCTCCATGGAGTCTCCCACATCAACACAGCCAGTAGAGGACTGGGCCTGGGGGTCCAGATGAGGCAAATGGCATGGATGCATGCCACTAAATTCTCCTCTGATGTGCAAGAGAGGATCCTGGATCTTCCTTTTGAGTGGTTGGATCTTTTTCATTCATCCATGGATGATGAGCTGGCTAAAAAGAAGACCTCCACACAGACCGATAAGTCCTTGGCCATCCTGACCAAACCAGGGCAGAAGTCCTTCCCTCAGTCCCTGAGCTGGACCGACTTCAAACCCAGTGCTTTCAGTGCCTTCAAGGGCTTTTTTCGGGACAGCGGTGCTCTGAGGCCTGCTGGGTACCCAAGCTACCACAGGAGGAAACAGCAGAGGACATTGTATGTTTTTTTCCGCTCCCCCTCCTCTACGCCCACCTCGGACCTCAATAAGCAATGACATAATGGTCAGGGAACAAAGCTTGCCTGTAGGAGGCTGGATGTCTCTCTTCAATGACAGCTGGAAGCGTTACTTCAAGAGTCTTTGGATCCTTTCTATAGTCTCCATGGACTTCAGTCTTCCTCTACCTTCCTCTCCTCCTCTGCTTCAGATAGGGTCCACAGCCCTTTTATGGGAGAGCCTCTCCTTTGGAGATGCAGATGGTGGAGCCGGTTCCTCAGTCAGACAGGGGCTCCAGCTTCTACTCCATGATTTTTGCCGTACCCAAGAACAACCTGGCTGGACTCAGGGTAGTCCTGGACATGTCTTTCCTCAACCTATTTCTATTGCTCGAATGCTTCAAGATTATTACTTGAGCGCACATAGCGGTGTCTCTATGCACAGGGGATTGGATGTGGTCACTGGACTTCAAGGATGCGTACTTTCATGTCCCCATCTACCAGCCGCATCTGACATTTCTGCGGTTCATGGTTTTTGTATACCACTTCCAGTATAAGATGCTGCCTTTCGGCCTCAACTTGGCCCCTCGTGTGTTCACTAAGTTGATGAATGTGGTGGCTAGTCTCCTCTGCCTGGAGGGCCATCACTTGTACCTTTATTTGGACGATTGGCTGGTCAGGGCCAGGTCGCCTGAGGGTGTGGTGCACTCCTGCCAATGGCTGGTGGCCGTTCTTCACCAGCTGGGGTTCTCCCCCAACCGGCAGAGGTCGCAGCCAACTCTCGCCCAGAACCTGGTGTTCCTCGGAGTGCGCTAGCACACAGCCGTGCAGCGGGTGTTCCACACACCCAAGAGAGTCCACTCCCTCTGCAATGCGATAGGGCACTTTCTTGGCCTATCTGATCACCTCTGCATGCTGTTTCCAGCACCTTTATGACTAATGGGGCCTCATTACGACTCCGGCGGTAACCGCAGCGGTAAAACCGCCTGGTTACCGCCGGACTCGTATTAACATTCCGCCTCCATGACGCCCGGAATTACCAGGGCATTACAGCCCCGGTGTCCCGGGAGTCACGGAGGCGGAATGGTGTTAATCCCCATTCCCATTGAGTCCCATAGGACTCAATGGGAATGGGGAAGTGGAAACACTGGCACTATCTCGTGATGGTGCTGGTGTTTCTGCGCCTGCCTGCAGGCGGGAGGTGTTCAACCTGCCAGGTCAGACCTGGCGGGAAGATCACCTCCCGCCTGCAGGACTCGGGATCGTGCAGTCCGGAATTAACAGTGGCGGCGGGTTTACCGCCACTGGTAATTCCGGACCGCTGGACCCGTAATGAGGCCTATGGTGTTCTGCGTGCTCACACTTCGGCATGCCTGCCTCAAGATGAGGTGCCTCCAGCTCCACCTGGTGGCCAATTGGGACCAGGAAACTGGGTCGGAGTCAGACAGGATTCCAATTCCCCGTCCCGTCTCCTGGATCTTCGCTGGTGGTTGATGGACTACAGTGTGGCAGTGCAATCCCCCTTTACCCTGCCAGAACCCACCCTGCTGGTGGTGACGGATTCCTTGCTTTCGGGCTGGGGGGCTTCTTGATTCATGGCGCATGATCCAGGGCGGAAGACTTCCTGCATATCAATCTCCTCGAACTCAGGGCGGTGAGCCTGGTTCTCAAGGCTTCTCTGCCGCTCATCAGGGACAAGGTGGTTCTGGTCAGGACCAAAAACTCTACAATGGTTTACCTGAACAAGCAGGGTGGCACCCGTTACCCCTCCATCCCCACTCAGGGGGGATATGGATTTCCTCATTCCACCTCCCAGGGGATGGCAATGCGGAAGCGGGCCAGCGCAGCTGCTTGGGGTTCAACACCTACGAGTGGCAGTTACACATCAATTGTTTGTTGCACCTGTTCCAGAGACGAGAATTCCCCAGAGCATGTTTTTTCAGCAGCCAATCCGGTGGTTAAGGCCCACCTCAAGGGGTTGTCCAGGCTCTTGCTTCTGGTACATAGGCTGCATCCGGTCTGGGACCTTGATGTGGTTCTTGCGGCCTTGCATTGCAAGCCCTTTGAGCCGATGGCCTCGGTAGTTATGCGGCTGGTTACACTAAAGACAGTGCCATTGGTGGCACTCACTTCTGTGTGCAGGGTCAGCGAGCTACAGGCTTTGTCATCATGCAAGCCCTTACCACATTTCATAACAACATGGTCATCTTGCACACTCATCCAAACTTCTTGCCCAAGATGTTCTCTCCATTCCATTTGAATTGGGAAATCCTTCTGCCGGTGTTCTTTGCGAACCCGCAGTAGAAGGCCGAAAGGGCTTTGCATTGCTTGGACCTCGAGAAAGTCATCAAGTTCCATCTGTGGGATTAAATCCTTCAGGACGTATGAGGCATTGTTCATCACCTTCGGGGCATGTATTCTGGGCCTCAGGCTTCCAAAGCTTGTGTCACCCATTGGATGGTCCAGGCCATTTCAGAGGTGTATACTGCCATGGGCAAACCGGTTCCTCTGAAACTTCATGCCCATGTGTTCAGAGCTAAGGCCACGGTTGTTATGTTTCAGAGACATGCTTCTTGGAATGTCCTCAGTAGGGTGGCTACTTGATCAAAATAAAGGAGGTGATGGCTGGAAGGTTTGGAATTAATCCTAACCTCTGGCATTGCTCTGAGCAACCCTCCAGACCATTGTTCTTCGCCTACCAAGCCATTACAAAAGGGGAGTGACCATATGGAAATCAAGCTTGGTCCAACCCCTAAAGCAGTTTGGGCTGGACTCCCCCTTTTTAGGGGTTGGACCAAGCTTGATTTGCATATGGTCTTTCACATTTTGTAATGGCTTGGCAGGTGAAGAACGATGGTCTGGATGATTGCCCAGAGCAATGCCAGAGGATAAGATTAATTCCAAACCTTCCAGCCCTCGCCTCCTTTGTTTTGAGTCAGGTGGCTACTTGGGCCACCCCGTCAGGGTCGGATTGGCCCCTCGGCCTTTTGGCCAGTGGCTGGGGCGAAATCGTCCCTGGGGAGTGGGGGCCGGTTTCTGCCCATGCCTGGGCTGGTTTGGAAGAAAAAAATATGTTTTCTTTTTCCAAAAAGCCTTTCATCCTTCTTAGGTCGATAAATGAGTACCACCACAGGTTGGGTGATATTGTAGGCATATTTCTTCTATAAAAAAAGAGCTTAAGCTAAAGTGCTATACAATAACATTATCATTTGGCCTTGGACGTCTGCTGGGATTCACAGTAATTTAGTGTACTTAGGGACAATGCTATTTGATGCCGCTTCCTGTTTTGTCAAGGGGTGAAAGGTTGTGTTTCATCGCTTCCCAGGATGTTACTGTGGGGTCAAAGGACATCACTTCTGTTGATGTCAGCAGAGGTCAAGGGTCGTGAGACGAGGGGTGGGCCACTTTTTTTGGGTGAACGGGCCTATTTCTTGTCCCAGTCCGACCCTGCACTCCATCAGTGTTCTGTAAGCACTATTCCCTGGATACCAGCTCCAGGCGAGATGCAGAGTTCAGTCAGGCATTTCTGAAGAACCTTTTTTGCTTTGTCTTAAATATGAGACAGGTTGTCAAAGCTTATCTATGATCTTGTTCGATGAAATCACCCACAAGAATGGAGGAACGGTGACAGGATGCATGAGTAACGGAAGTTACTCACTGAAGTGACTAGAGTACTCCTAGTCCTTAGTCCCCTTTCCTCCATACGTCCCACCCACCTTTCCCTGCTTTTATGCCAGGGGCTAAAATATTCAGCATAGCCAGGTATTAAAGCATCTGATGTACTAAGAGGACCGAGGTGAGGTGACGAAAGTCGGGTGTCTCAAGTGCGTTCCCACACCCAGTGCCGTGCCCTTGCCCGCTATACTGAATTTAAAGGGGAAGCTCAATTTGTTGCTCGCAAAGGTTCCGGTACTGTCCCCATGTTAGGGGACACTAAAAAGGATGGAGGAAAGGGGGCTAAGGGTACTGTAATCACTTCATTCAGTAACGTTAATTTGTCATATTTTTGTGGAGTGTCTGAATTTCCCTTATTGCTGCTTTCAACGTTGCATTTGAATCCGCTCCATCAGGTTTTACGGTGCAACAGCTGCTCTCAAATTTCGCAAAAACTCCACCTTCAATAGCCGCTAGGTCAAGGAAGTAACGATTCTGGAGGGCCACCAAATGTAGTGCCCTCATTTCTTCCTTTATTGCATTTAGGCTGCAGCCTGCACACCTGGAAGCAATAAGGACGTGAAGAATGTTGCAGCTTTGGAAAATAACCTGAATTAGTCTGGGATAGTGGCCATATTTGATGCACTCTTTTCTGACCAATAATGATTCTCCTTCTCCTTTCTGCTCAGCTATTTTGGCTTCTCACTTTGCTGTGCCACTTTTTCCTGCAGCGCATGTTCCACAGCAGTGCTGTTTCGAGGCACCACCAGGGCAGGGCTCTGCAGTGTGACAAATGCACAGAGCCCACTCCATTAGGGCAGAAGCTGGGCGTAGGCCTTCGGTCCACAGGCCCACCACACGTCCATTATAGCTGCAGTCCCCTGTATCAGCGCTGCACTCTGCATCACCTTGGCACAGCCTGTGTTACTCCCCAGATGGATAGACCCACTCAACCTGAAACAGAGGAAATCGTGTGAAGCTCTTTATGTCAACTGGTTGATGTCTTTCATGTAACCAGGTCAATGCATGTAATTATTTTCCACAAATTGCCTTACAACTGTCATGCACTCTAGCTGCCATGCTTTTTTCATATTCCACCAACCCTTTAGCACAACAATGCATTATCCCCCCACCCCCATCCAATTTGCCATCATACCACACTGCCCCTTTTGTTGTCATTAATGGTCTTGTGTGACACCAGGGAATGCGTTGCCCCTACTTATTTATGCACTGTGACTTTTTATGTTCACTTATTTTCAGCTCACCCTTTTAGAGCCTTTCGTTATATATTCCAGCACCATATTTTGTGTCTCCCTAGTTTTGGCCATTTGGTTTAGTTTCACATAGTTATCAGCATAAACCTTTTCCCCTTCATCCACCCACTGTACTGTGACATTTTCTCCTTGTAATAATCCTCTAGTTTTGCAGAGGGATATGTGCATTAGGCTTCCTCCTTCCTCATAAGACCCACCCGGATATTTGTTGAAGAGATGTTTTTACTTTGTTTCGGGAAAGTGAGAAGGAAAGTTCTTCTCAGGTGCATTGTGGCAGGGCATTCCAGAGGGTGAGGGCGATGGTGGTGAAGCTGGAGCCTCCTGCACTCTTTTCTTAAGAATCTGGGGATGCAGAGGGCGGATGTGGAGGTGGTGCGTAGCTTGCGGGTAGTGTGGGTTTGGTGATGCGGTTGGTAAGGTAGGGGGGCAGTGTTGTGTAGGCAGCGATGGGTGATTGTGAAGAGTTTGAATTAAATACACGGTTTGACAGGGAGCCACTCCACCTTGCGTCTGATTTGTGAAATATGGTCAGAGCGTTTTAGGCCCCATACTGCCCTTGCTAGGGTAAGGCAGTTGCTGGTGGTGAGGAATTTATTTTCTGGAGAGGTTTATGAGTTTGGTGGAGTATGCGGCTGATGAGGCGATGGCTTTAACATCTTTTTGCATGTGTAGTTCTGTGTCCAGGTAGACTGAGTGTTTTGACGTGGGGTGCGGGGAATACAGGGGTGATGTTCTCATCGATACAGAAGGAGGTGTAGGCAGGGTCTAGGTGTTTAAGGCGGTGAGGCGAGCCAACAATGAGAAGCTGCCTTATCGTTAAGGCAAAGATGGTGTGTTGCCATCCAAGCCTGAATGATGCTGTAAATGTGGTTAATGTTGATAGTCTAGCTCGTGGTTACCAGTGATTTTGAGGAGGACTTGTGTGTCATCAGCAAAATTAGTATAGGGTTTATTGAGGCTGTCCAGGTGGTCGAATAGGGCTTTGGTTTACATATTGTATAGCTTGGGGGATAAGCATGATCCTTGAGGAACACCATAGAGAACGGGGATGAGATCTGCTGCTTCCACGCCCGCAAAGACTCTGGAGGAGCGTCCCGAAAGGAAGGACTTCATCCAACTGGCAGCTTCAGGTGAGAGGTTGAAGGTGGTGGTGAGATGATGGCACATGATTGAGTGATCCATGAGATCGAAGGCCGTAGAGAGACATAAGAGGACGAGAATGGCAATCTCTCCAGTATCTCGGATGTGGTCTAGTTGGATCTTGAGATCAACGAGGGTGGATTCAGTACTGTGTCTTGGTCTGAAGCCCGATTGGCGGGTAGCCGGAAGTTTGTTTCGAATTTGGAGTTGAAAATAGGCTGTACGGTTGAGAATTTTGAGGAGGTAGGGTACAGTCGTAATAGGGCAGTAGTTGGTGGGGAGGGGAGGGTTGAATGTGGGTTTCTTCAGGAGTGGTGGGGCCCAGGCTTCTTTGATGGAGCTTGGAATTGAGTTCGTTTTGAAAGAAGCGTTGATGAAGTTGGCAGTGGTGGGAGCAAGCGGTTCAGCACACATTTTGACAATGTGTGCGGGGCATGTGTCTCCTAAGCAGTTAGAGGCTTTCAGGTGTTGGATGGTGGTGAGGACCTCAATGGAGAGATGACAGAGAATTGGAATGGTGGCATCATGAAAGTGGGAGAGGTGGGTTCCGTGTGGGGGAGGAGGAGAGAATTTCTGAGTATGGTTTTGTCTGAGTTTGTGGATTTTGATGTCAAGGGCTGACTAGATAAGTGTGCACCATGATTTTTCTTTAGTGAAGCTGTCTATAGGTGGGATTGGGTGTTCAAGCTCCTTAAGGATCTTAAAGAGCTCTCTGGTGTTAGAGCCTGCTTCAGTGATTCTAACATTGTAAATGTTAGCTTTAGTGGCATAGATGGCTGTTTTGTAGGTGTTGGCAAAGCAGTGGTAGGCTTTTTTGTTGGCCGATGTGGGATTCTTTTTCGAGAGATATTAGAGGGCTTGTTTTTGTTTGCAGAGGGTATCTAATTCTTCTTGTATTTGTATTTTGTTATGAAAAGAAGGGTGTCTTTTCTTGTGGGTGGAGGGTTTTTGGGGGCATGTTCGTCTAAAGCATTGAGTAGTGCTGAATTGTAGGCTGTGAGTATGTCTTCAGGGTTGGTGCTGGCCGGCATTGCCTCAAGGGGAGGCCAGGAGAGTGGGAGCTAGTTCAACAGTGAGTTAACGTGAGTGTCGGGCTGTAATCGGAAGGAAGTTGTTTCCTGAGCTATATGCATGATTGTGGGTGTTGGTTAGGGTGAAGCAGATTAGAGTGGTGCCTGACCAAGGAAGCAGGTCAATGGAGGTGACTTGGAGGGCAGTGTTGG
Organism: Ambystoma mexicanum; assembly: GCF_040938575.1. NCBI lineage: Eukaryota > Metazoa > Chordata > Amphibia > Caudata > Ambystomatidae > Ambystoma > Ambystoma mexicanum. Next base: position 673,512,132 of record NC_090924.1, on the reverse strand, counting down.
AGGAGAGTATCCATTCCAGGATGCTTTCTTTTTCATGGGTAGGGGAGGGAGCCATTTCAGAGAACTTAATTTCCTCAAGGTTGTGGTGCGAGCAGTGGCCTTCAGGTCGGTGGGGTCTCTAAAGCCTAAGCTAAAGTCACCTAGGATTAGGACTTTGGTTTTAGGTTTCTGGAGGTGTGCGATGAGCAGGGGATATCCGTTTTAGGCGAACCACTGTGAGGGTTGGTGGTAGAGTAGTAGGATGTTGATGGTGGTTTGGGGAGAGAATTCAATCTTGGCAAGAAGTTCATAGCCTGGGAGTTTTTGGATGGGTGAGGCTCGAATGGGGTGTCTGGATCAGGACCTAATGGCTACTACGCCTACTAGGCTGCTTTGGTGGTCGGCTCGCAAGATGGAATAGCCAGTGTGTAGGGCAAGCAATAGGAGGGGGTCTTGCTGCATCATGAAGCCAGGTTTCTGTTATCGCCAGTATGTCCTGATTTTTGGCTAGTATGATGTCATGGATGTCTGAGGCGTGGGCACTGATGGATTGCGCATTCACCTATGCACATATAGGGGGAGTAGGTATAGGTGGTAGGAGGGTAGCAGAAGAGATGGGGGTGCCGGTGGTGGTTTTTTTGTAAGATCGGGATTGGTAGTGGTTGAGCTATGGGAAGAGAGGCTGAGTGGGGATGCACCGATGAGTTCTCAGGGCGATGGTGTTTGGTCCTGTGTGGGACCAGTCTTGAGCAAAGTCTAAGTAGATGTGCTGTGCCCAGACAGTGTCTTGTGTGGGGGTTGGTGAGGGGTGGCAAAGGTGTGGTTGACCGTGGCTGGGAATGGTAGTGGACTGCTGTTGATGGGCTGTGGATGGAAGGGAGGTGGCATCCAGAGGTTTGGAAGGTGCTGTGGGGAGTGTTTTGGGTGGTCTGTTGGTAAGGATCTGTGGTCCTACTTGTGTGGTTGAGTAATGCAGTGTGGGTGTAGGGGGTAGGTGGGTCTTGAGGTATGAGGATATTTTTTGTTCTGTATTAGAAGGGGGAGCCAATCCACGATAGGGCAGATGCAGGGGGTGAGGTGATAACCAACGGGCTGTGGCATTGAGGGCAGCTGGTGGAGGTAGTTTTGTTCACAGCAGGGGGTACAGGAAGCGAGACTCGTCCTGAGGGGCTGTGTGGGGCTTGGATATGCTGTGACGTGGCGGGACGCATGGGGGCAATGTAGGTGGGATCCTAAGTGGTCGTAATATTGTATGTCAAATGAGCATTGGCATAGGACAACCGGTCTGAATGACTATTTAGCAAGGGAGCAGCATTGGCAGAACCATTTAGCAAGGGAACAACATTGGCAGAACCATTTAGCAAGGGAACACCATTGACAGAACCATTTAGCAAGGGAACAGCATTTTCAGATCCATTTAGCAAGGGAACACCATTGGCAGAACCATTTAGCAAGGGAACACCATTGGCAGAACCATTTAGCAAGGGAACACCATTGGCAGAGCCATTTAGCAAGGGAACACCATTGTCAGAGCCATTTAGCAAGGGAACACCATTGTCAGAGCCATTTAGCAAGGGAACACCACTGGCAGAACCATTTAGCAAGGGAACAACATTGGCAGAACCATTTAGCAAGGGAAGACCATTGGCAGAACCATTTAGGAAAGGAACACCATTGGCAGAACCATTTAGCCAGGGAAAACCATTGGCAGAGCCATTTAGGAAAGGAACACCATTAGCAGAGCCATTTAGCAAGGGAACAACATTGGCAGAACCATTTAGCAAGGGAACAACATTGGCAGAACCATTTAGCAAGGGAAAAACATTGGCAAAATCATTTAGCAAGGGAACAGCATTGGTGGAGTCATTGAGAGCACGATGACTCATCAATATATGCAGAGTACTTGGAGCCAGCATTAGCAATGTACATGATATTGGCACTAGTGTTGTGCCTGTAGATGGTGGGGTGATCCTAGCGGCCAGTGGGGTGTTGCGGACTCCTGGACTCAAAGGTAGGAGCCGGGCAGATAGCAATGCGGCAAGGTACAGGGTCTATGGGGGTGGGTATTGCGGTGCAGGCATCAGAGGTTGGTGGACGGTGTGGGTGAAGATGTCCAAATTAGGGGTGAGTGATGTGCGCTGGCAGCCAGTTGGTGCTGCTACAGTATCCGGAGGGGAGATACTGTGGCCGCAGAATGTTTCGTAGATGGTAGGGCAGTCATCAAGACATGCCCCTGTAGCTCGGCGACCGGATCCCAGTATGGTGTAAGCGAGGGTGGCGGGTGCTGTATGTTTGAGAATTAGGATGGCTGGAGGGGGGCAGATGGCACATTTTGCCCCAGCGGTATAGGAAGGGGAGTGTCTGAATGTAGAGGCTAGGGTGAGGAACATAAGGAAGTACTGGCAGTAGGGAAGGAGTGGGTTTGGGTAGGAGACCAGTGGGTGGATCCTGAGTTAAGTGTCTTTGGTCTTTGCCCACTGACTCGCATGCATGAGCTTCTGAGGGGTGTGCAGGCTTGTAGAAAAAATTAGAGGTGGGGTTGTTTATTGGCTTTTGGGGAGGGGGAGGCTGGTTGATCTTTGGAGGTATGAGCTTATCGATCGGCTGAGACAGCAGTGTTTCTTGAAACATGGATGGCACGGATCCCCCAGCATTCCGGGGTAGATGGGGAGACACAGGGCCTCTTGTCCTTGCACATGTCGTTGATGTGGACCCATCTCCGCCGGCCCTCAATCTTTACCACTGTCGTTGTTGAGTAGATCAGGGTGTGAGGTCCTATGAAACAATCCTTTTTCCACTTCTTGGTGTGTTTTTTTACGTGCACCCTGTCTTCTGGGTAGAGAATTGCTGCTTGCAGAAATTGTCCTCTTTGATCACTTGTTTGCTCTGTGTGAGCCCTCTGCCTTGTCTGCAGGCATATATATTGAAGCGATTTTGTAAGTTCTGTGAGATACGCATCAAACTCCCCCCCCCGAATGCTAGAAGAGGAGTGAGCATCTGAGATTGTACATGATAGAGTTATAGGTGCATGCATTCTGTGCCCTGCAACAATCTCATGAGGAATGAGATGATGATCTCCTCCAGGTGAATTGAGCAAGGCGAAAGGTTCAAGAGGCAAGCAGTGAAACCAGGATTTTCCAAGCGTTTGCGTAAGCTTAGCTAAGCACATTTTTAACAGGCCATTCATTTTCTTTACCAAACCGTTGGCTTGTGGGTGGTAAACCGTGCATAATGAATGTCTTATCCCCAGGATGGCCATGATGTCTTAAATCATATCATTTGAAAAATGCTGACCATTGTCTGAGCAAATTTCATCTGGGATCCCCCACCCTGGGAAAACCTCCCTCACCAAGAATCTTACAGCTGAGCGGGCGTCATTATGGGCACGGGGACCAGCATCAAGCCAACATGAAAATGGACATACAACTACATTCATGTAGCTATAAGAGGTACATCATTCTTGCATATCCACATAGTTGATATGCAAGCGCTGTAAGAGCCCCTCCAGTCACGGCAGCATTCCATGCGCAACTCTTTAAGTGTGACCTGGCAGGAATTTCTGGCATATCATATAGTTATTTACAAATTCACAAACATTCTCGTATAAATTTGGCACAAACCAGTCTTCACTTATCCCTGCAGCTACATGCTCTTTCGATACTTGGGCAGGGTAGTGGAGCTGTTCTAGTGCCACTCTCAACAACTTTTTCGGCATTACTACCTTTCCTGTGCTATCATGCCACCAAATTAAATCTGTTGTGGACAAGGAACACCCTCTTCTCTTCCACAACTCTTTTTCATCATCTGGTGCTTCTCCCTGCAATTCTATTATTTGTACTATTGGGGTTGCATTGAAATGATCTGGCAATACATCTTTTTCCTTGCTGGATTTTATCAGCGCCATAAGGGGTATTTTTTCTTCTTTGCCATGGAACAGCACATGTGTGCCTTCTGGCAGATATGCTACTTTGTCTGCTTCTTCATTACCTAATGAAATAAAATCTTGCCCTCCTTTGTGGGCCTTGCACTTTACTAAAACCAATTCTACTGGAAGTGGTAACACGTCTAATAGCTTACACAATAATTCTGCATGTTGTACTGGTGTGCCATCACTTCTTTTGAACCCTTTCCTTTCCCACCCCTGAATGCACAGTTGATGTTACTATGCAGAGTCATAAAATATGTTAACCGCCTGACCCTCTGACATGTTTAGCACCTCAATTAGTGCCACTAATTCTGCTGCTTGTGCAGAGTAATGAGCTGGCAATCATGTCTGTGAGTACACTATCAACTCCTCTGCCTTGTGTATTCCATGTTTGCATCCCACCACTGAGGAACCAGAATGGCTTTGTCCCTTTACCTTGGTCCATACTTGAGCTCCCATCAATGAAATGCATGCCTCCCCCTCACCTTTAATCTCTTCTTCTTTTACCAGGGGATTACCTTCATTCCTGTCTATGCATGCTATGCAATCATGTACGTAATCTCCCTCAATTATTTCTGCAATGAACTCTGCTGGGTTTATTGCTCTGCACCTCACCATCTCTCTTGCAGGGTTTGTCAGTATTATTTTATACCCTGGGGATCTCTGAGTTGTCAAAGTTGATTTGTTCCTTTCTAGTATTGTAAACCGTTCATGTGCCACATATAAAATTACACAGCACCCCATAGTAATTGTGGAAGCTTTCTCAATTGTGAATGCAGAAGCAGCAAGTGCTTGCTCATATGGGAAGTGTCCCTGCATTACAGGATCTAAAGATTCACTGTAATAGGCTATTCGTTAGCATCCCTGTCCTCCTTTTGTGCCAGTATAGTGGTCATTACCTTACTGTATGAATGGGAAGACACATGAAACTTCTCCCTCTAATTGGCCGTAGCCAATACTGGTTACTGGTGCATGTGCTAACTCGTGTTTGAGTTTATCAAAGTTTTCACCCATTTTGGCTGTCGGTTTTATGCAAGTTTTTTTTTCTGAGCCTCTTTTAGTGCTTGCAGTAATGGCTTGGAGTAAGTGAGGTAATCAAAAACCCATGCCCTGTAATAATTGCACAGCCCTAGAAACTGTTGCATTTCTTTCACTGTCTTTGGTCTGGGACTTTTATGTATTTGTTTCAACTCTCTCAGGTGTTATTTATCTCCCATCTACTGACACAATTTGGCCCAAGTAAGCTACTTCTTTTTGACAATACTGCAATTTGTCTTTGCCTACGTTGTACCCTTTGTCAGCTAGCAATGTCAGTGTCACTGAGTCTTTACTGCATTCTTCTTCTGTTGTGCTATACACTAAAAGGTCATACACCTATTGCAGCAGTGTACTAGCGACTTGTAAATGATACAATCCATTTGTATTACCCTGTTGAATATGCTGTTGAATGCCTCACAGTACCCTGGAGGCATTCTTGTATGTTTGAATCTGGTCCAGCAATACATAAACTCTGAGATACCTGGAGACTGGGTGTAGGGCAATGGAGAAAATTACATTCTTCAAATCTACCACTGTGAAATAGTATACCTCTGCTGAAACGCTGCAAAACATTGTTGCATGGTTTGGAACTAATGGGTATTCTGCTTCAATATTGTTAAGGGGGCATAAAACCTGTATGATTTTTGTTGATGGTATACATTGCAGTATTGCATGGTGACATGGATTCCTTTATTATACCCTGCTACCATAGGGCATGCATTGTCTCATGTATGCCTGTGTCTGCTTCTCGGGAGATGGGGTTATTGCTTTACTCCTGGTAACCAGGCTCCTTCATTTAGTTTAATGTGTATTGCCCCAACCCCTTTCAACATGCCCATTTCTTGGGGTCCTTTTGTTCATGGGACCTTTGGAACGTTCTCCAGATCTTCCTGCAAATATTTAATTTCTTTCTTTGCCAATTGCGTCATCTGAGACACCACTCTTTCTTTTATATGTACTGGAGATGGTATGTGTTAGGAAAGATTCTATTAACTGCACCTTTCCTTCCATCTTTATGGAACCCCTAAACATTTTGCTTTTATTTTTTGATCTGACCTGTACTTTTTACAGTACAGTGAAGCCTTACGCTTCACTGCACTGGCCTTTGCTCATATATAATGGGGAAACTGATATGTCCTTCAGGCTATCAGTACTGGGAAACAGTGTTTACCTTAGTCGTGTTAATATGTTGCTACTTGTGGTTACTTTTGTATCACTTTTGGTAACATTTTATCATTGCATAAAGCAGCTTACACTACAGTGCAATAGGGTGCTTTTGCTTTTTTGTTTTGCCCTAGACTAACACTCAGAGGATTTTGGATTACTCTAGAGGTGCTTAAAAGATGGGCTGGTGGCAGCAGTGACTTTTCCCCACTTTTTGGGGAATTTTGTTTTAGCTTAATCGCGTTTACCGTGTTTGGCTACTAACTGTGGCTACTGGTCAAACAAAGCTGTGGCGCGAGATTTTACACCTGTTCTTTTTCTATCTTGTTGTTTAGCTTTCTTCCTGGCCTCAGAGGCCAAGAAGATCCTGATAAGGACTTCCAGTGCCCGGGAAAGCAGAAGCTTTTGGCGGGTTACTGGAGGGCTATATGTGTTTGCAGGCAGGATGTGGGCTGGGTCAGTCTGACTCCAATCCACAAACTGGTTTCTGTGTGTCTCAGTGGTATGCATGAATGTTCCCGCCAGTGGAGGGAGGGAGGGAGGGAGGAGGGGGTGTGTGTGTGTGTGTGTGTGTGTGTCTGTCTGTCTGTCTGTCTGTCTGTCTGTCTTTCTATTGGCAGCTCCTACCTGGCTGTTAGGATAAGAAGAGGACCCCTGCACCCATTCTTCAGAGATCCTGGACAAACCTGAATGAGCCAAGTATTTTGTCCAGCGGTGACACTCGCTAAGAAACCTGACTGAAGGAGGCCTGGCAACCAACTTCTGATGCAGCCCTGGTGGAGCCCTGCCTTGCTTGTGATCTTCAGTGGCCCTGCGAAGGAGCTACAACCCTTGGAGGGGAGAGTCCATCCATTCCCGATGTCTGCGTGGTGCCCAGCACAAAAACCACCTTCGGAAGTGCCCTGGAACCGTCCTGTGGCTGACCGGCTTCATTTTTGGGCTACTGTGCTAGCTTTGTCGCTGCACCAAGTTTTGGCCTGAAACTTGGTGGACCCTCAGCCAGCTTCCACTGCAAGGCTCCCTCCTGCGACCTTTCGGCATCCTAGCACAAAGGGGACCCGAGATAGACTGGAAAGTCTGACCGCGGCTACTGAGTCCTGTTGCATCGCTGTGCACAGCGGGCACTGCCCGAAACCTGCTTACCTGCCTCCAGTCTTGAGAGGGGTGCTGCATCTTTTGTTTTTGCATTCTTCAACCGAGAGTCCTTGCACCAGCAAAAAACACCAACCAGAGTGGGGCTTGAACCTGTAACCCCTGGAAATCGAGGACTGCAGATTTCGGTGAGAAAAGCAAAGTAGGACACCCTTCCTTTGTTCTACCAAGTCTGGGGAAGATTCAGAGTAAGGGGGGGGTAAGTTATTGAGCTTTTAACCTACCCATGTACTCCCATTATAAGTTAATGGGCTTATGATAATCCAATTTCTAGCACTATTGGCTTTGCCAATGCTTGCCTATGCAAGACCTCTGACTGTTGGGGATAATTCTAGGCATTAGTCTACATTGAACCCTAACTCTAAGAACCCTTCACTGGACCCCAGAGACCCTACCTGAATTTTTCCTGCATCCTAAATTCTGTGGAACTGTACCCTGAACAATAGGGCACAAGGCCCCAGACAAGTTAGGGCTGGACAATTTTAGCTAGGGACCCTCTCTGTGGACCTTTTTGTGTATGATATTAGTCTAACCATTCCCTGTATTTTTATACATCCTGTCTAAGTGTAATTTGTGATGCCCACTGTGTGACCTCATTGTGGACCCTTTACACGCTCACCACCTCTGAAGAACGTAGCCTAGACCGCCTGTCACTGCTACCTAAACTGGTTTGGCTACAGCTTCCCAGAGTTGTTGCTGTCAAAATATATGTTGGCCTTCTATACATCGGTCCACCAGGTCAGAGTATAGAAAATCAGTCCTAACCGTATGCTCAGTTCAAAGCCCTACCTCTCCTTCCTCCTCGTCTTTTGTAGCGAATAACTGTGTCCGTTACTCCTGCCAGTGTCAGGGTGGGATCGATACATAATATTGATTGCCACTCCATGTTGTAATTGGTAGCAACCAATATGGTTATGTCTTCTCTTACCACTACTTCCTCTAAGTACAGCAGTGTGTGAGTGTGTGCCCGAAGTAAAAGTGGAGGGGCACTCTGGTCTAAACAAAAATTCATTGGGCAATCGAAATACCTTTCCTTCAGTTCTTGCACCGCATACAGAAACACCTGTATGGGAATAACTCTCATCGTGTTGTGGGCAAGGTATGCCTGTATCAACACTGCCACCCTGGCTGGGTACATCCCAGGTGGGGTGCACACCATTCCCTTCTCTGAAAATGAAATTGTGACATTCAGTTTGCTGAGCAAGTCTCTTCCTAGAATGTTGATTGATGTGTCTTTTTAATACAATAATGGAGCTACAATATGCTGCGTCTCTATTGTTAAGGGTATATCTTTAGTATGAGGAACTTTGAAAATCGTCCCCGAACAACATTGTGTGTCCACATTTGTGTTGGATACATGATCTGGTTGCTCCAGTATCTATAAGAAAGGAAAATCCCCTCTGTCCTATTTGAACTGCTACAGCAGGGTCTTCAGTTACTGCTAGGACAGGACACACTTGCACTTCCCTTGAGCACCCATATTCGGAAAGTGTGTTCACGGAAGACGTGAATGGATTGACGCCCACCACTGTCACTCTTGTCTATTGGGGCACAGTATTCTGTTCCAGTATTGTTACTTTTTCTTGTACTTGTGTCTGTGCTGGTGCCTGAAGTATGCTCCCTGTACCATGCGTTCCCGAAATCTCCCCACCTTGCACTACTACTTGGGCTGGGATACCCTGTGTCTGTGTGGGCAGCAATTGCAGTTGCTGCTGTGGTATCACTTGCATCTGTTCAGGCATCTGATTATATGCCTGCTGTTGCTACACTCCCTGCTGCCCTGTTTGTGCTATTAGTGGGCATGTTCAGGCAAAGTGACCAAAGTTGATGCATGCAAAACACTGTTCTCTAAACCATGGCCCCAAACCTCTGTACCCTACTCCCCTTCCCCTTGGATAATATCCTCTCCCTGTCTGGTACTGTTCTTTGTAATTGTTCAAGGGCCCGCATATGAAAACCCTGGTTTTGTGTGTTTGTAAATGCTTGTTGTTGTTGCATCTGTACCGTCCCCACTGCTGATTGTATGGTGCTTGCGTGTATCCTCCTTTCTGTGTTACCACTACTACTGGGAGCCCCCTTGTTGTGTAGGTGGGACGACAACCCGTCCTGTGCACACTGCTCCTTCCATGCTTATTTTAGCCAGTTTGTCCTGCACTGATTTATTTTCTGCTTTTACCGCGTTGTCTGCTATCTCGTCATCCTTCTCCTGCTTCCTCTTACAATAGTCGCCTGTATCTTGGGCCACCCTTTTGCTTCTATCCCAACTATTTTTTCTAAGGAAACCTGCACATCTGTGGGGAGCCCCCTCATTAAGATGTGATATCCCAGGCTCTATTTTCCTGTGTCCACATCTCTTTTATGGACCGTATAAATTCTGCGGGGTCCTCATCTGGCTTAATTTTACGTGCTAATATTGATCCCATATTTGATGTATCTGGATACAGCTCTCTCAGAGCTTTCCACACATGTGCTCAATAATTGTTAAAGGGTGCTCCATCACGTATGATGGAACTTAATTTTTACACCTGTATATCCTGCTTGCCGCAAAATGTTGTCACTTCGTTCCCCCATAAATACCTCCAATAAGCTCTCAATGTCTCCTGTGGCCAGCGGAATCCCTGCTGTCTTCTTCTCAAAAACATAAATCCACATACTCGCTCCCACCATTACTGAAGGTAAACGGTAGACCAATTTATGCCTATCCATTGTCAGCCAAGGTACGTAATTCACCTCACCTTTTGCTTTCTGCACAAGGGGCATCTGTGTTTGTGCTCTGGGTTTACTGCTATTCTTGTCTTCATACTCCGAAGCCTATTTCACCAGTGCCTCGATGATTCCTCTTTCGTCTTCTTCCCTTTCGTTTCTTCACCTTCTCCTGCTCATATTTGTTAGATCGCATTTGTCAAATTTGTCATCCCCATGGTCGCTGTTGCTACTGTCTTCCCAATCTGATAGTGTGCTCACCCTCTGTCATTTTTAGATCACCGTCGTCCAAGTCTTGTCCCCAGTTATCCATTTTAAATTGTATGCGCCCTGCTGTCCATACCTGCTAGTCAGCAGTCTTTCCTTGTTCCTTTACATTGCTTTTTCTGCTTCTCTGAACACGGAGTCAAGTTGCTGTTGTGTGCACTTTTTAATGTCCACTAAATATTTCTTTCTCCCCTTCTCATCCTTACTAACAAAGTTAGCTTCGCACTCATCTTTCTTTTTGTTTGTTCTCTCCTTATCTTGAGATATTCAACTAGGGTTTGTATATCCTGCAGCTGGTTTTAACAATGGGTAGATTGTGTACATTACATAGAGGGGGGCAGCGCACTCCCCTTTTCCTCCTCTGTATTTTTTCTTTTTCTTCGTACAGCTTCCAGAGCCCTAGAATGTCCTGCCCCTTTTTGAGCCTAGCTCCTTTATAGGTAGCCGACAGGTATGAGTACATACTGCTGATGGATTGCTCTTCTCCCGAATATTCCCCATCATGATGGATATCTATCATCCAGCTCTGCTATTCGGAATTTTTTTGACAGGGGGCTTAATGAACCTCGACTCGGCCATCGATCCTTCTTGTCAGGCTCTCGATCACTGGTTCCGTAAGTGACGTTGGGCTTCGTATATATTGCATGTCACTATGCCCCATGCTTCAGTTCCCTTTTTTTGCGTGCTTGCACGCTACATCGGGAACACGACTCAAGTTACTTGATGTCCTTTTTGTACTATTTGTGCATTTTCTTCAAAAATCTCGAAGCAATGGCGTCTCCTAGGGTTTTGGGCTTCAAGCGATGCTGAGGCCGAAATGTGTATGACTGACCCCCACAACGTCTGTCTATGTTGTCTAGGTGTTAGTCACGACACAGAGGTCTGCGTGTCAGGTGCAAAGATGCATCCGAAATCCCTACATAAGAGGACCGGGAAGCTGGCCTTTGGCCGAGCATGTGCCAAGTCTCCGGCGCAGTCGCTCGTCCGGTCTTTGGAGGCTGAGTCTGAGGAGCCCACTCCTGACAAGTGGAAGGAACGATATTGCAAGAACAACAAGAAACCGTCCCATTGCAGGAGGCATTCCTCATAGTCTTCCTCATGGAAGAAGCAGCACCATCAACGCGAGTCCAGCTCATCTACGGAACAAGGTAAGCCCTCGGAGGGACCGACCAGTCGAGAAGAGTGGGAAGGTTTTAAAACTTCAATGCATGAAATGTTTGAGCCAAGTTACTGTAGGTGCAGTTCCTGCCCCTGACCAGCAAGCTTTGGTGGCAAAAGCGGCGCTCTGTGCTCTGAACCTTAAGCCAGCCACTCCGTCGACATTGTCAGTGTGAAACTGCTTCGGGTACGCACCTACCGAGCATAAATCGCCAGAGGGCCATAAGGCAGAGGCCCATGATGCCCATCGGTTATCCAAGCGTCCCTCTGCCCCGAAAGAAACTTTAGCATCGAAACCTATTCTCAAGCCCTCTGCGCCGGCAGTCAGCGATGGTTCATTTGTGCTGCTGTCTGGATCAGGTTTCTTCGATTCGATGCAATCCATGTTTGGCATGTGTGACCTCGAGGACTCAGTCGACATGGGAACTGGTGTCAGCGATTTTCTTTTTTTCCCGACGACCCGGATGATCTATTGGCCCTAGCTCGGGGTCTACAAGACACCAGTGGTCTGGATACTTCCCCAGACCTTTAGTTACATCAGAACCAGCCCTATACCCATGCTAATATTAAGTTCAGGGATCTGGTTCACAGGGTTGTTGACCCCCTTGGGTTGAAGGCGTTCACTACACCTCTTCCGGGGTATGAGCTCATCGACATTTTGGATGAGGGTCCTACAGTCGAGCATAATATGTCATTCAACCCAGCAATTGCGGATCCTTTAGCCTCCTTATGGCAACACCCTTGTTCCATTCCTCTGTGAATGCCAATTTTACAGGGAAGTATAGGCCAGCAAGAGGAGACACTTCTTTCCTCGCCACACATCCTTCCCCGGAAGGGTTGGTTATACAGGCTGCCCCCATTTCCACCAGACCTGCGGCATCCACTTCTAATCTGCCTATGGACAGAGAGGGAAAGAAATCTGATGCATTGGCCAGAAAGGTGTTCACTTCTGGTAGCATGGCGCTCAAAGCCACTAACATTACATGTGGATTTGCCAAGTACTCCTTTGGCCTATGGAAGGCTGTGGAACATGCTGCTGAATACGTCCATGCAGGACAGATTTTTACAGCTGGTGGAAAATGGGAAGGAGGGTAGCCAAGCAGTCATTGCAAACAGGCCTGGACAATGGGTTCAGCATTTGTAATGAGATGCCAAGCCTATCTTAAAAACTTCTAGCTTCTCTCCAAATGTTCAAAACAGGCTGCTGGACATGCCCTTTGAAGGTGACATGCTTTTCGGGCAGAAAGCAGACGACCAATCCTTGGGGAAATTCAAGGAATCCAAGTAGGCTTCTAAATCATTGGGCCTGGTGGTGCAGCTGGCCAAACCTGCCTCCAGGGGCGGAGGCTATAGACATTGTGCCCTATGGCAGGAGGGCGCAGCTCCCGCAAGCCAAGCTAGGGCAGAAATGCTTCTCGCATCCCGGAAGGGCCAGAGGGGCCTCTAGAGACCAGCAAGCAGCAACAGCGGCAGGGTCACCCGCGCCCTCTAAGCCGCTTTGATTTTCCCCTCCCACAATGCACTTTGAGCGAGATTCTCCATGCTCTTGAACTTCAGGCCTGGCTGATGTCAATACACCTATAGGACACTTCTTTCCATGTGCCGATACACCAAAAGCACAGGAAGTTCTTAAGGATCCTCATAGGGGACACGCACTATCAGTTCAAAGTGCTTTCCTTTGGGTTGACCTCTGCACCAAGGGTCTTCACCAAGCTCATGGTGGTAGTGGCGGATCACCTCAGGAGATCCGGGGTCCACGTATTCCAATATCTGGATGACTGGCTGATCTGAAGGAAGTCCGCGAGGCAGGTTTTGCCTCATCTAGAGGACACCTGCTTTCTACTGCACAGGCTGGGCTTCTCCCTCAAATTGAAGTCCCACTTGACACCAGTTCAGCAGCTCCAGTTCATTGGAGCAGTCCTAGATACCCGGTAGGGAAGGTGTTTTCTCCCGAAGAGAGAGCCAGCAACATAGCCCAGATGGTGCATTTGTTTCAGAACCACGCCACCCTCCCAGCGGCTTTCTTCCTCCCCCTCTTGGGTCTTATGGCCTCCTGTATTTATTTTTGTGCCAGAGGCCAGGCTGCGCATGAGATCGCTCCAATGGCCCCTGAGGGACCGGGACCAGTGGTTTCAGTATCTCGGAGCGCTCAAGGATCGCCTTTCAGTGTCCAGCCAGGTAGTCTGCCAACTCTGCTGGTGGAACACGTACAGCAATCTTTCGACAGCGAAACTCTTCTGGCCTCCTTGGCCCCATGCCCGAGTGGTCACGGATGTGTCCCCGAAGGGTTGGGGAGCCCACTGTGAGGATTTGCAGGTGAGTGGCCTCTGGTCTCCATCAGAAGCCAAGTGGTGTATCAACAGGCTGGTGTTTCAAGCCATCAGGTTAGCCCTGAGGGCCTTTGCCCTGTCGCTCAAAGGTAAGCATGTCCTTGTCCCGACTGACAACATGATGACCATGCACTACCTCAACAAGCACTCCCACCCACTCTGCATAGAGGCAATTGAGCTGTTTCTGTTTGCGAGGGAACAAAATCTCAGTTTTGGTACTTCATCTTGACCTTGGCAGATGCTTTGAGCTTGGTCTCACATCAGTGGACGTGTCTCAGGGAGGTCTTCGCTCTCTGGGGTACCCCAGCAGTGGATCTGTTCAGCAAAGAGTTCAACAGGAAGTGCAAACCGTTTTGCTCGAGGGAATTCCCAGCGAACGGTGCACTGTGGGACGTGTTCCTAGTGGATTGGATCTTCCCTCTCCACTATGCCTTTCCCCCGATTCCTGTCATCCTTTGGGTCCTCAGGAGGTTGAAGAGATTTTGAGCAACCATGGTCTTGATCGCCCGGATTGGGTGGGAGAACGTGGTACTCCGATCTCCTGGATCTCACCATCTATCCACCTCACTGGTTGCCTCAGCGTCTGTTTCTTTTAACCCAGTCAAAGGGTAGAGGGCTCCACCTGACCCCAGATTCCCTCAACCTACATAAGTGGCTCTTGAGAGGATGAGGTATGATGACTGCGACCTCTCTGAGGAGGTACCTGAGGTATTGCTGGATGCACGCAGACCTTCTACTAGATCTCTGTACGCCTGCAGGTGGAGAAGATTTGAGGCGTGGTGCAGGAAATGCAAGACTGACCCTCTCTTGCCCCACCACCACAGTGATGGAGTTCCTTCTGTCACTGGCCTTTTCAGGCCTTCAGGTTGCCACAGTCAAAGGGTATTTGGTAGCCCTGTCTGTGTTCAAGAGGTCCCCAGACCAAGGTTCCTTTTTCACTATTACAGTCATGGCCCAGTTCCTGAAAGGCCTTCTCAACAAGTTTCCACAACCCCATTTGTTGTCCCAGATTGGGATCTTAATCTGGTTTTGACCTACTTGATAGCGGCTCCCTTTGAGCCTATGCACTCTTGTTCTTTGCGGCTGTTATCCCTTAAAGACAGCCTTTTCGGTCGCAATCACATCTGCCAGGAGGGTTAGTGAACTGCAAGCCTTGTGCTGCAAACCTCCCTTTCTGAAGTTCTTTCGTGAGAAATTCTCTCTTAAAGTCATACCCGGATTCCTTCCTAAAATGGTTTCAGAGTATCATCTGTCCAAGTCTATTGATTTACCTGTATTTTACCCCTCTCCACATCCCGCAAAAGAGGAAGAGCGGTTCCACTGCCTTGACCCCCTAGAGCGAGTGTTAGGTTTCTATGTTGATCGCACATCTGAATTTAGGAAATCAGATGAGTTGTTTGGGGCCCATTCCTGGTCTAGAAAAGGCCTTGCCATCACTAAACAAACCCTGTCATGTTAGATCATTTGCATATTGGAGTGTTACCAATAGGCAAGTAGATTCCAGCGGGCATCAGACCCCATTTGACCAGAGGGGTTTCAGCCTCTACAGCCCTCCAGAGAGGGGTTCCTGTTAAAGATATATGCCGAGCGGTCACTTGGTCATCCTTACATACCTTCACCAAGCACTATACCGTGGATGTTGCACGGGTAGCTGATGCAAGGTTTGGTAGGGCGGTTCTACAGAATCTACTGGTTTAAATCTCTCTCTCTGTTTAAATATGCCTTCAGTAATGTACTTGTACTATCACTAAAGGTTCCCTGCTTGATCACACCCAGCAGCAGTACATTCCACTATGCAGGTCCCAATGAGAGCAAATGTTCGTGGAAATAAAGTACTCAGAAAAAAACTCTGTACTGTAGTCTTTAATTTATCAGTCTTTTATTGGTGTAGTATTCGCTAACCCCACACAATCTGTGCCCATATAGGGTAGCTAAGAACAAGCACGACACGTTAGCAAGTTGATTGGAAACCATTGGCAACTGCAGTGTCTTGTCATCAATGAAGGGGGGCAGATTAAAGAAGGTAAAATGCGCCACTTGTCCGTAAGAGTGGTCAGAGGCAGGGAGGAGAGAGAACTCAAGTGTGCAGTAGGGTGCATGGGCAGTGGTGGGGCAGGATCACAAGATGTAAACAATGTACCACCTTAGCTGGTATGGGGCAATGTCATTGGCTCTTTGTAGCAGAGCACATTTTGATGTATGGGGGTGGGGTGATGCTCTTCCATGCTTAAATACACTTGGGGCAGCAATTACTGTGTATGCTTGGTTGGCCAAGTGTTTCTACTCACAGAGTTGCTAGCTGAATATAGTCTTATCATGGCTTGAAAAGCCAGGATGGGTTAGAATAATCTGTCTAGGGATCAAATACTGTAAGGTTGGAACTGCTTGACACCCAATGTTGTTTTGAGTCAAATACTAATCAGATCCCTGTTGCTTTGCTGTGACATCTTTATTGAAACGTGGACTCCGGTCTGGCCACCTTTCATTCATTTCTCACTTTTCAAAGATTTCCTTCTGAATTTCGGTTTTTTGATTCTAAGGGGTGAGGGCACACCACCCACATGGAGATATTAACGTCCTTCCGAGTGCCTGTTACCACCGCTGGCCACTTTCAGGGTGACCGCACCCTGCACCTTTCCACACACAGGTGTAAACTGTACAAGTCACTGAATGTATTCAAATTGAAAACTGGGGCGGTTCGATTCCTGGGACCCTGCTGATTTTGGCGAAACCCAGGTTTGATTCCTAGTTTGTAGTTTATCATGGGGAGGGGGAAGCCAGAGGTCATTTGGAGGTTAAGCTATTGCTTGTCACCACTACAGCAGTCTTTTAACCCACGCCCTGGACCAAATAACAGTACAGATTTACTGCAAGCTCAGAGCTGGAGGTGAATCCTCCAACTTCCCGCCAAAGTCATAGTTGGGTGTTGCGGTAATGCAGCGGTATAGGGTAATACCGCTGCATTTTACCTGCACCACCCAACTTGTAATGGGCCCCAATATGTTTGTGTATATTGAGGCCAGACTGGGGGATTTGAGAGTTGGAGGAGGCAGCACTCGATCTGAGGGAGGTCCACAAACAGAAACACACTTCATCAGGTGGTGTAAGTGCATGTGCAGGGCAGAACACGGGTGCTGGCTGACTGAGACCCGCCACCTGTGTTAGTAGGCATAATTGTATGCTCCCACTTATATTTCACTTAAGACTGCGGTCATGCACCATCTTGGGGCAGTAGTTCAGTGTCTCCTAGGAAAGGAAAATCCATGTTGAGGTAAGCTGAACAGGATGACGTGCTCTGTGATTTTAATTTTGTGCCATACTGCAATAATATGCAGCTATTTATTTATTTTTACTAGTGTGTCAATGACGGGAACACATCTGTGATTTCTTACTGGGATGCTAACGATTTCTTCTAGCTCTTCATTTTGAAAGTTTCTCGGCATTCTCAGACAAAAACGATTCACAACTTGAATTTTCGTTTGAAATGCATTGGGCAGAATGACTATTGAGAAGCCTAGAAGCAAAATAAAGGGTAATTTGTGGACTACATTTGATCTTGAAATTCTGTCTGACTATACAAATGAGGGTCACGTGTTAACTATACAAATATGCAATAAACAAAGTGCACAGTTAGAGATGGAAAGAATATACTCTAGGAACCCACCACTGGCGGTGGGGGAGTATCAGTAGGAAGCAGGGCTAGGCGTGTAGTTATGGCATGGAAAGAATAAGTACAGTGGAATACGCTATACGTTTTATTTTCTTGTTTCATGTTTGGCAGTGCTATATGAAGAAGGAAACAACTGGGTCTCATTACGCGCCCATAGATTGGGTGAGGTCTCAAAATGAAAAGATATGGCCCATTATGATTTACTATTTTGTTAAGCAGCCTAGTATCCCTGCCCAAAGCCTGCAGCATGTTCAGAGTTTGGAGACCTTGTCCATGCACATTCAGTGTCCCAAGGTTCCGATTACAAATCTTGTTCTATAGCAGTGAGCCAACTAATAAACAAAGGCTTAAGTAACACTGCAAACTGGTCCACCACTTAACACCTCCAGGCAGACGTTTACCAGATAGGAGGACTGAGGCTCAGAGAGAGAAGGTGATTTACCTAGGTTCATGTAGTTGGCATCAAGTGGTCCATCCGGGATTTCAACCGCTCTCCTGATTCCAAATTCTACACCCTGTGACGAATCGGGGGATCATGTCACTTCTCCAGATGGGGGGAGCCTTCCCTGTGAGGCTAGGGAGGTGAGTCAGCTATCTGATATTCCCCTAGGGGTGGTAAAAAGCAGAAGAACCTCACAGGAAGAGACTTCCCTCATGGGGATGGTAACACCCATTCCATGGTGGTAAACTCCCTAACCCTCTTACCTTTGAGTCTCCAAAATCCCTAAGATCTGTAAGAAAAACCTCTGACAGTACCACTGTATGTTATTGCGACACTCCTCCTTTTCATCCTATGAAAGCTAATTCATTGTATTATGGAACTATTGTGAAGAAGATGATTACAGAGTTATACAAACTATTCTTTCATGTGGTACCCAAAGTACTGACGGGAGGTGACCCTGAGTAGGCCTGGAGAGAGCATCATTGATACAGACAAGGAACTTTGACATTACGCTGGGGAGGACCCAGCTACCGATCATAAAAATAAACAAAGGACTGCCCAAAAAAGGGAACCAGAGAGAAGCCAGGTGAAGAAGCACCTGCCTAGTAATTTCAAATCCGGCAAACTAGACAGAGAAGCAAGACCTTGGTTGAGAGGATGTGGAAAGGTTGGAAGAAGCCTCGGGGAGCTAGGAGAAGTTCCAACCAATGCAGAACTGTTAAACCAGTTAACGGTGGCATGAACTCAGCAAGGTGGACCATTAGGTCCTTTTAACAACACCGATATCAGTGAACCAGAGGCCTTGCAGAACCAAAGCGGGGTAGAGAAAAGCAAGAAAAGAATGGTGACGAACACATGAGAGTGGGCCCAAACGTCCCAGGTAGAACCGACGGCATGGTCGCAGGAAGAAAGATGTAACAGGAACCACAGTAGATCAGAATAGGTGCTTGGGGGAGAATAACGAATGCATCAGGTGGGATCTCCCTCGTGTCAGTAATTCTTGCAAAGCTGATCAAAGCATCAGGAGGGCTCTCCGTCGTCTCAGTAATTGTTGTAAAGCTGATCAAAAGATGGGGAGGGATCTCCCTCATCTCAGTAATTTTTGCAAAACTGATCAAAGCATCAGCAGGGATATCCCTCATCTCAGTAATTGTTGTAAAGTTGATGAAAACATTGCAAGTGATCTCCCTCATCTCACTAGATGTTGAGAAGATAACCAGCCCTGACCCTCTGCACTGCACTTGCCTCTTACTTCTTAGCCAAAACTCAGGACAATCTGTCCGTACTCTCCTCTACACCCCTCCCTTCTCCCTCACTTGCTCTCAGGCCTCCATTGGCCCCCCTCGCCTCCTACTCTTCACTTTCTTGCCCATATCGCTGGATGAAGTCTCTAGACAAGTCCTCTCTATGAAAGTCTCTTCCAAACAGGCGGTCCCCTGCCCCTACAGAACTATGAAGGACAACATTGCCTCCCTTGCTCCAGCCTTGGCTGATTTCTGCAATCACTCCTTTGCCACTGACTCCTTCCCACCACTCCTCAAGCTCTCCCTTTAGCACCCTCTCCTCAAAAATCCTTCTGGCGACCCTTCCTGCCTGGCCAACTATCACCATATCTCCATTACCTCCTTCCTGGGCAAACTCTTGGAGAAGCTGGTCATCTCCCATCTGATCTCCCTTGCACTCGCCACCAGCCGACCGTACCTTTACCTATTATTTATTCTACTATTCCATGTACTGCACTGTCCCCTCTCCCTTCCGCCCACACTTTCCCCTTCCCATGCACTTGCACGATCTGAATGACACCTGGCCTAGTAGGATCGTTGTCTTTGTCTTCCCACTGTTCCCCCTCCTTTCCCCTCGTCGCGCCTTGAAACACTTGTGTATAGGCGCGTTATAAATGCCATATCATATCATCCACTACACTGAATCTGTTGGTTGTCTCCACGACCACCAGTCTGGCTTCAGTGCAGCCAGAAACACAGAAACTGCACTCCTGAACCCCCGTGAAGACTTGCTCTCAAATTTCGACTCCAACTCTCCCTCTGTTCCAATCCTTCTTGACATTTCCTCGGCCTTTGACACGATCAATCATTCCACCCTTATAAACCGGCTCTGTGATGTCCTAGGCATCATGGACCTGACACTGGATTGGTTGTCCTCCTTCCTCTCTGGCCGACAATTCCAGGTTCATCTGGGCCCTTTTATCTCCTCCTTCACACTTCCCACCTGCGGCATTCCTCGGGGCTCTATCCTCTCGCCATGGCTCTTCAACATCGACCTTGCCCCTCTAGCCCATTTGATCTTCACCGTCTTTCCTAATTTCCAGTGTTATGCGGACGACAGGCAGCCCTCCTTCAAGCTTCCCTCCACTGCCTCCTCTTCTTCCTCTCTGATATCAGACTGTTGGACTGCTATACAGGCATGGTGTGCTGCTAATGATCTCTACCTTAATGCCAGAAAGACTGAGATCCTTCTCATTGGGACCCAGGCTCCCTCCTTCCCTCCTATCTGGCTGCCCTCCATGGCCCCTCCATCCCCCACCCTCCTGTGAGGCAAAAAACCTTGATGTCATCTTCCACTCTTCTTTTCTCCACCCATCACTGACCTTGCCAAGAAGGCCCACTTCCAGCTGCACCTCCTCAGAGGTATTCTCCCTTTCCTCACCTTCCCTCAGAAACTCAATGTCTCCAGAGCTCTGGTCCTCTCTATGCTGGACTACTGCAACAGCCTCTTCCTCAATCTGCCTAAAATGTCTCTTCACCCCTTCAACTAATCCAGAATAGGGCTGCAAGACTTATCCTTGGCCTCGAGCCCAGGGACTGCATCTCTCCAGCCCTGCAATCTCTCCACTGGCCCGCAGTTCCTGCGAGGATCAACTTCAAGACCCTCTGCATCATCCACATTGATTTCTGTTACATCCAACTCTCTTTCCCTAGATACCTCCCCTTTGCCTCATATTGACTGGCTGCCTGGTTCCTCCGATTCATACAGGGCACCAGGACCTCCTCAACCAATCTACCCCTGCGCTTGGTCTCCCCGATCCCCCCCTCATCCCCAACCTGAACTTACCGTACTGGGCTCCCTCCCCCTGCACTCACCTAACCATTGGGCCCTTCCCCCTTTTGCCCCCCCACCCCTGCTATTAGCACTTTCTGGTCACACTGGCACCCCCCCCTCCCCTCTCCCCTGCACTTCTTGTTACTGCACTTGCACAATCCAAATGACACAAGGCCCAGTAGGACCGTTTCTGTTTTCTTCATCCCTGTTCCACCCCACCACCCCTTCTTTGTCTTGTTGCACCTTGAACCACCATTTGCTGTATAGGCGCATTATAAATACCAAATAAATAAAACACATAAACCCAAGCCTCGGGAGTGATATCCCTCGTCTCATTATTGTGGCAAAGTCAACCAAAGTGAAGTAAGCCTCAGGAATGAACTTCCTCGTCCCAGTACCTGTTATAAAGTTTGTCAAAGTGTCATTGAACCACTGGAACTAGAAGGTTGTGGACCATTTAAACTAAACTTGAGAGAATCATGGAGCGAGGTTCAAGGCTTAATTAGAACTGTTACCAGATATCCAAATGAATCAGGAGAGGGGAAGCATTCTCTTCTTCATATCACACAATTCTTTAACTCGGAAGCTAGAACAGAAGCCTGTAAAGAAGTACAAGAAGTGATGGGAAACATTGTGAAATATTATCATCGGACAGCTAAACGAACCAGGAAAAGTGAGTCATTCTCCTGGTTACCTAATATAGTTTTGTTAATTCAGGCAGCAAAGCAAAAGCCTTAAGAGGGGTACAAGGCTTCATACGGAGTTGATTCAGAAGCCAAAGCTGAAGCCTGGAGAGGAGTACAAAATATAATAAAAAACATAAGAAAACACAGTAATCAAAAGACAAGTGAACCAAGAGAAGGGGGGGGGGCATCCTTCTGGCCTCTCAATACAGTTTTGTTGATTCAGACACTGGGGCAACAGTTGCCAAATATATTGTCAAGACTCTTAACCATTGGACCAGGAGGAGTGAGTCATCCTCCTGGTATTCTACATCCTTGTGGAACATGAACTCTTTGTTAAGACTTTTTAAACACTGTCACCCAGGTGGTTACTAGTGAACCAAGAAAAGGACGTCATTAGCCTGGTGTTCTTTATGCCATTTGTGTATATAGTGGTAGGGCTAGAGTACAATGGTTTTGGACAGAGGACAGGTCTTTCTTTTCATTTTGACAACCACCATTACGACAAGCACCCGAGTTTTCCTTAGGTAGGGAATACCCTTTAGAATAGGGAGAGTTAGGCCTTTTTGCTGATTATTTAATATAGAAGTGTTCATACCATGCCACCCATTTGTTCGAATCCTTCCTCCACCATGCCAAAACCACCTCCTACTACAGTCTGAAAATAATTGTCACAGCAAATATGTATATATATATGTTTTCTTGTATATTTGTATTTACTCAGAGCTCGGCTATGTGGATGACAACGTTCTTTTAGCTGGAACACCCAAGTCCCTGCAGACACTAGATAAGGATATGTGAATTTTATGACACAACTAGGACTTAAGGTCAACAAAGAGAAATGTTTTATGTGTTTTTACTCGAACTGGCAGCATGATCTGAATATTTTCCTACAGGGACATGCATTTATTTAACCTTTGCCAACAATTTGAATATCTGGGAATTATTTTTAATAGCTGGTTTCCATGGGAGGACTGTAAAGATGGGTCCTGGCCAATGATGACTCTGACATCCTGGGATGTACCAGTGACTCCTTTAATAAGTTCCTTGCACATTACATCAGGTACATAAGGTCAGTTACACATAAGATAAGGGAAACATGCACTGGCATCCTTTCTTAGGGGTCTACATCTCCAACTGACTTTCACAGATCACCACTCATGCATCAACATTCTCTCCGGCTGCATTCTCTGTCACTCACTCCAACATTCCATGCATTCTACTCAGGGTCCAGGGGAAGCTTAGTCACTGCATATCACCCCCCCTTAATAATAACAAACAAGCAAAAGACACACACTCACAAACACACACCATCCAATGCACGTGCATCTCTTACCCCAAAATAGGAACACTCTACACACACACACAAACCCTAAAACCGTCCTCACTGTGTGGGTCAATTACTTCTCCAAACAATGTCTCTCCCCTTTTCTACACAGTAAAGAAGAGACACCATCAACAAAGATACCCTTCCAAACTCCTCAACATTATCAGGTATTCCAACCCTTCTACAAGTCTTTTCATCTCACAGTGCATAACATCACATCATTTACCCGGCTCCCTCAGAACCCTAGCCATACCACAACTCACTGGCTGCACACACCACATTGTCCATTTAACCAGGCTGGATATTCCGAATACCCGGATAGCCAACACCACAAGACTCAGTGTTTCTATGCCACATATGCCCGTATTGAAAAACACCTTCTACACACACCTCTTCAACTACAGGGAGCTATTATTTACACCATTCACCTCATCATACAACTATTCACCATACCACAGGACATAAGTCAACAATTTTCTTCGCTAACACTTCAACATGTCATACAATTTCAATAACTTTGCATTTCTACCAACAATGAGTTCTATTCTTAAAATTCCAAGTTCTCTACCATGAATAAAAGTCCCACCTGTAAAAGCAAAATCATTAGTGTGGCAACATTTCACAAATCACTTTTCTGAACTCCATTTACTGCAAAACTAACTAGTCCACACTGCCTATTAATGTTTAATGTCCATCTGTGGGGAAAAAAACTGCTAAACATAACTTTTACTATCAACTCACAAATATCCACTTCACTACTGTGCATTTCTAATAGAGGCCACGACTCCCAAACTCATCCAGTCCACACAAAATCGGTTGCACTCACCATCTCATCACATTCATCATAGAATATCTACAGGCCTCATATCACTACTACTAGAATAACTAATAACCCTAACCAAAACAAATAAACCAATGTGTCTTCATTGCTGCTCCTCCTGTCAGCATCAACTTAAAACAAAAGTACCTCTGGGGACACGGCCCCTTTCCCACTGGTCTCTTGACCAGCCCATTTCCAATAACTGCCAGTACTCTTCTGTGAATGCCCAGCATACTGCAGTTGTTCGCCGGCATTCGCTTCATTTTCTTTATCTTCTGCATTACCTGTGTAAAGATGGGTCCTGGCCAATGATGACTCTGACATCCTGGGATGTACCAGTGACTCCTTTAATAGGTTCCTTGTACACTACATCAGATACATAAGGTCAGGTACACATAAGTTAAGGGCAACATGCACCGGCATCCTCTCTCAGGGGTCTACATCTCCAACTGACTTTCACAGATCACCACTCATACATCAACATTCTCTCAGGCTGCATTCTCTGTCACTCACTCCAACATTCCATGCATTCTACTTGGGGTCCAGGGGAAGCTTAGTCACTACAAGGACCAAATTTATGCCAGTTGATTGAAGATGTAACAGGCGTCAGGTAGCTTATTTAGATTTGCTAAAAATGTACACGATCCTTCAACCATTGACTGTGTTCAAGGGGAAGGGGGTGGGAGTAGGTGCCTATGCTGGTGAATAATGGGGCACAGGTACATTAGGGTGGAAATAACCTAAGGAAAATGTATTTCTCTCACACCTAGTGAGGGGGCCTGCTTTGACTGCAGCGTATATTACCCATCTTGAGACGAGCAGACTTTTATAGCTGACATTTTGCATCTTAAACGCGCGTTGTGGTGTTCAGATGAGTGTCTTCCTATACTTATATTGAAGCATACATATTACATGGGTAACTTTCAGAAGATCGAAGGGCTGGCATACATTAAAAAGACTCTTGGGTCCCTGGGTATGGGTTCTCATTTCAAAAATACACTATGGTAACTATGTCTGTCCCAGTACTTGAGGCAAAGCTGTTGGAGCTCTGGACCAGTCATAGAGAGGATCTTTGTCTTTGAGGATTCACGGTCGGTATAACATTATCTTCCCCTCTCATCTCTGACGTGATGGCTCCATATCTTGCTTTTGTTACGAACTCCAACCACATGTCCCTATTGACATATGCCAGATTTCATGCAATATGTGTCATGGCAGCCACAAGTAGATGGGCAACTGGGCACGCCATTAGTTTATCTTGTTTTTGTGGGGATGCTGAACCCTGGCTTACTTGGCTATTAAGAGATATAACTAGTGCATTTAGGCTTACCTGATTTCCTACATGATAGTGTCATGTGACAATTTTAATGTGCTCCTGGATATTTTAACTGTTATTGGTGCATACGTTTTTTAAGAATATTTCTTCTAAAAATGTTATTTGTGTTTTATGGATTATTATATATATCAGAATAAACAATGCACTAAAATGCAGTCATAAATATGGCACTACAATCCAAATATCATATCACAGTGCTCAACTATCTTTGCAGTATAAAGTCCTAGGCGAAGAAAAGAGTTTTCACTTTACGTCTAAATAGGTACAGAACTTTGATGTGACATGTGTCTTCAGGTAAGGCATTCCAGTGTCTGGCATTTGGCATTGTGCATGCCTGACCAAAAGCTGTTGGAGATTGATGCGATTGATTGAAATACTATGTCTAGTAGTTGCATTTTGTGGTCGAGAGGATGATGATTAAAGTAGCAAGAAGCAGAATCCTAAAGAGAGAGGGTAATCCGCTCAAAGGTTATCTTAGACCTTTTGGGCAACCAATGCAGCTTCTCTAAGTACAGTAGAAGTATGACCATCCCTACTAGTATTGGTAACAGTTCAAGCTGTTATATTCTGGAGGGCTAGAAGCCGCTGGATGGTATACTCAGTGAATCCAGCACACAGGACATTATAGAACAGATGAGGCCTAGTGCAAATATGGCACAGTGCGATATGATACACGTGATCTAATCTGCTTTAACAGAATCGGATGATAGTTGGTAGAGCCGAATACCTGATTTACTTGCAAGGATACTGAGCTAGCAGAGTCAAGCAGAATGTCTATGGTTTTGATTCCAGTCTGAACTTTGATAGTATTTTCGGGTAATGAAAATTCGCAAAATGTGGTGATAGCTTTTTTGCAGAAGATATGTTATCGCTGGTAACAATACTTCTGTTTTATCTTGGGGTGTCCTGAGCCATTTCTGCACCATCCATCATCCATCTTTCCAAACAGGTGAACACATATTTTATAAGAGAGATGTTAGTCTGGCAGTCCCCAACCATACTAAATATGGTCTGGTGTTGTATGCTTAGTTTTGAACTACCACACCTAGATTCATAAATAAATTGTGCAGGGGTTTTATGCAGATGTTAAATGGGATGGGAGAAATCCAGGATCCCTAAGGGATGCCACATCCCACCTGCCCCAAAGTCCGCAATTTTACTCTTAGTGTTCTATTGTTTAAAAAGGACAAAAACTAGGGGGCTGCACTTTGGGAGGCCCCAACCACCACCCAAAATATCAAGCAGCATGGGAAACTCCACATTTCCATCATTGATTATCTGGAGGAGGGAGTCGTTGTGATGCTGGACATGCTTTTGGAGGGACAGGAACTCCTCGTCCTGCCACTTCTCTGTTGTTGTTTTCTGTGTGTTCTGCACAGGAGTCCAGTCTGGACCCCTGGCAGTGCAGGTCTTTACTTTTACCTTTTGGTGAACAGTACCCATAGGATGCCCTTAGGGCACCCATGGGTAGGGGTAAACCCTTGTACCCCTAGTGTATGTTTTCAGACATGTGTGTTGCCCAGAGAGCAGAGTGTGGGCTGGTGGCAGCTACATGCTGACTTGACAGTGGCTCTGGGTATCCTTCCTTTTTGGGATATCCAGGCCCTGCCATAGGAATCAATGGTTTCCTACACAAAGGCAAGATGGCCACTGTAGCCTCTTGATTTCTTTTGCCTTTACCCCTTGTTTCTCAAAGTCCTGAGAAGCCCTGGCTCTGGTACCTTTCCCTGAATTGCTTTTGTGTGGAAGGACCATACATGTCTCTGGGGCTGCATCCTGCCAGACTGGCTGGAGCCTTCCCAGCAATTGCTTGTTGTGGGTGCACCCTTGGTGTGGGACCTGTATGAATGAAGTGAGGAGTCTAGATGCATTCTGTGTTGTGGGTGTCCCAGCCCTGACTGAAACTGGAATGAATGCAGTGTAGTGGTCTGAAAGGCTGCAGTGTTGCCCCCAATCCACATCCTGTGTTGTGGGTGTCTGGATTTGGGTGATTGGCCTGAATGCCTGTGAGCCTGATTGGATGCTGCCTGCATGAATGCGCTTGTGTGGGATTGGTTGGCTGAGCCGGGCTCAGCCTGAGTGAAAGGGGAACATTTGTGTATAACTAGGAACCCCTCACTCACCTCTTTGTCAGAAGCTGAAAGTCGAAACCGAAGCAAGAAACTTGTATCCTGGAATCTAGCTGGCGAAAAAAGTCAGCTGCTGCAACTCTTCAAGAAATCCAAAAGCTGCTTTGCTGATTTAAGGATGGAACCAGATAGCACCTGGATAGGGGACCTCTTCTCGTAGGTATGAGGGGACATCATGCAACTGCTGCTCTTCACCTGATGTGTCCTGGAAGTCAGTCCTGTGTGCCTGCCGTCCCTAGAAGTGAATTCATGGGTCCAGAAGAGGAGTGCCTGAACATCTTGAAGCCAAGAAGTCCATCTGTTTTACCCAGGATCTGGAGGAGTGTTTGTGACCGATGGAAGCCAAGTTGCTATGTATCACCCAGAAGAGGGGTTACCCTGGCATAGTGCTGCTCAATACCTGGAGCTACCAAAGTTCATACCATCCAAAGACATTTTGAGGAGGCAGTGCAGCCACAACATCTGTCCATTTTTCCACAGCGGAGAAGGTCCAGGGTTGTCGTCTGCAAAGGAAAGCTAGCCAGTAGGTTTCTCACCACCGGACCTTGAAGAAAGCGCCATGAGAGTCCAGATTTGGTGAGGGTCCGCAGTCCAGTGCTCAAGTCCAAGTTGCCAGAAGCCACCCTGCCATCTGTGCTGCTGCTGCAGCAACGAAGAACCGAAATACAGCCAACCCCAAAATACCAGAATCCGACACCTACTTCTGCCACTGCACCTGTCGCCACTGTAAGTCATTGACGACCACCAAAGCACTTACCTTCTTCATCTAAACCTTTCCGAGATCCACCGCCAGTTTAATCTTAATGGGACATCCACAGCTGGCGTAAAATCCTGGCAGTTGAGATCACTGCGACAGAGTTGCATTGCTATCTTTCTGACACTGCTTGGTTCCCTTCTCCTGCTCCACCCCAATGCCCCAGTGACTCCTCCTGCCAAGGGGGGTCCAGCCACGAGTGGCATCATCGAGTGAAACCGGGAAACCCCACCATTTCACCTTCCAAGGTACACAAGGTACTGTGAGGAGGAAGAACTTCTTCCATCCTCAAGATTCATCTAGGGGTCCCAGATCTGTCTTGGATCCTGTTCTCCTGTGGCTTCCCAGGTACTTTGGGATAGTGGGTTCTGTAGAAAGAGAAACAGACTATTAATGAACATATTTGGACTGGGTGCATATATACAATATAAAGTACACCTTAGCTTTTCCTTACAAATTGCCCATGTGTGGGAATCCTCACACAGTATTGCCTTTTTATACTAAGGAAAGCATTCTGCCTATGGTCTTATTGTTTCCTGCCTTTCTACAGTAATGCTTATGAGGTTAACCCTTGCCTAATAATGTAAATGATTTTTAATAACTGTTAGCAGTTTGTGCATTACAATTGAATTTAAAGGTAACAATGGTACCACCTGGAATTGTATATATATTAAGTTAAATTAACTTGGTTAGATTTCTAGTACAAAGTGAGTCTTATTTAATTGTGTATATCTACCCGACTTTGTATCCTTAAATAAAAGGACTATGTTATCACCTAACAGTGTGTGAACATTCCATTGTGGGGAGCTTGTGGACTCTGTGAGGGGTCAGTAATTGCAGGCGGACAACTGCATGTAGATTTCTCAAAATATGCCATTTTATTAAGGAGAATATATGAAGAAAACACCTTGCTTGCCCCACTCTACAGAGAAATTCCCTGCCTGGTCTGATAGCTAAGGGGACATTCTTTAATGTGGAATAACTGGCACTCACACTAAACAACAAACACATACAGAAAATATATAACCACACAATATAGTAAACAATATAAACAAATGTCTGAATGGCTTTCTTCTGTCCTGCGTAAGGTCTCTTCCCCAGGAGTCAAAGTCAACTCATAATGTTCCACAAAGGAAAAGGAAGGTTTTGAACCAGTTCTTTATAGTTCCTAGTCTAAGGAAAAAGTTCATAAAACAAAAATCTACTGCTAACAAATCTTTGTTCCTGAATGGAAGATTCACTTCCAACTTCCAGAAAAGAAATAGCACCAATGCTAATCTTGGTTATAATACATTGTCTCTTCTTCTTGATAATTTGCCACCGTTCAAAATAATATGTAATATTCCCTACTTTCAGAAACATAGCGTTCCTAATCAACAGTTCGGACTTCTTCTTAATCAACAGTTAGGACTTCGTTATTTACAACTTTACATTGGTATATTTGTCAGGATGTATTCTTTGTGCTGCTACTTCCACTTCAGTAGCCACATTTCTACTGTTGATACCATGTGAACAGTCACCTTTGTGCAACAGTACATTATTGGTTAATACCACTTAAGGTTACATCTGCTGACAGCTTTGTGTACCACCACAGTTTAAATTCTACTACCACAACTCAGTACTTTAACTGATTTGGCAGGTTTTAACAATATTCTTCAACCTCTTCCTTTAATGACTTCCTCAAAGGGGCAGCCTCTCTGGTTCTCCCGTTGGATTGCCACGATAATTTTGCCTAGCATTTCAGTGCTGGGCTGGCCCAGGGCAGGACAAAGACTGATATGTTTAGGATATTTCTCCTCTGTAAAAGATAGTGAGCTAATGAATCTGGGTAAGGCTCTCATAAATGGGACTGGCTGGCAGAGGGACTCCCAGGACCCCCTTGTTTTTGTTGTATAATTTAAGAAACTTTGGGTCTCACTCTAAGTTATTAGGGGAATCCAGACGTGGACCCCTTGCTTATTATTCTGAGAGAGGCACAGCTCTACCCTACTGATGAGGTCCAACCAGACCGAAACACGTGTATGGGGGTTGCTGTTGGTATTCTTGTTCAGAGGAGAATTGCCTAGCATGTCGGTGCTGAACTGCCCCAGGGCAGGACAAAGACTGATATGTTTTGGATATTTCTCCTCTGTGAAAGATAGCGAACTAAAGAATATGGGTAATGTTCTCGTAACCGCGACTAATGTTTCGGCAGAGGGACTCCCAGGACCCCCTTTGTTTTTTGCACAATAATATGGTTCTGCTCACAAGACTCACTTCTCCTTGGTTTCAGTAGTCTTTGGTGCCCCAGGTTGTCTACTTTCAACAACTCTTGACAAGCAATTATTTCCCCTTTCCCTTCTTTACTCACACCTTTCTGTTAGTTATCAGGCCCAAGTAAATACCCAAAAGCCTTGGTGCCACTCTCTCATCTTCAGGTAATACCGGTACATGTGCCTGTTAAGCCACTTGAGATTTAACAACTTCACAGTGCAGTTGGATGTCTCTTTAACTCTTGGAAAGATTGTTTTCAATATAAAAAGGGGTTGTCTCCTGCCTTGGGTAATGCTCGTTCTTCTCTTCAATAGGTTAACCTCTTTACTCGTAGAAATTGTAAGAATGTTACTTCTGGATACAATAGAAGACTCAGCCTCCTAGTTTAAAAAACAATTAGGCACATGTGACCGCTCTTTAAAGTAGGTTCAAAAGGTGTGGAGTTGTGTGGGAAAGTGCGGTCCCCTGCGCAATTGGAAAATATTAGCGGTTAATTGTATTATGGCCTGCAGCCTGACACATGGTTTGTCTGTGAACCAGAACTCCAAGATTCCCGATGGGTTAGTTACTGGGTGAGTTGAAAAACCTTGTTTGTTGGTGGCGCTGGCTGTTGATTTGTTATCCTCAGTCTAAAAGATTTCTGTTTGATTGCAATGGCTCAATGCAATTTAGAAACACAAGACTCCTGGTTTGCATTCATACAAATTTTAATGCAGTAAATGCACATGTATCAATGCCTGGCAACAGTCGCCATGTGATGTGAAATGAAAAAATGTGTCCAAAAATCTCCAAAAATAGTGCCCAGATCTAGGCAACATTGAACAAAACTAGGATTAAGCCTCAAAGCTCCTTCCAAATAAATCCAATACAAGAGGCAGTATGGGTCCAATATTTTTAAGAATGATATGCTCCTGGGGAACGCTGTTGCACACTGTTAAGATGGCTGCCTGATTAGTGAGCTCCCGCTCCATCTCAGAATCCTGTTTTAATCCTTTTCGGAGCCGCCGTCAGACCCATACACTGGGTTACAGACTCACTAGAGCCCCGTCCTGCGAGCCTGTAAATCCTAAAATGCCGCGCTGAGGGACACCGAAGCTGTGAGGACCAGAAGTTTGGCCGGCCTCTATTGCAGACGCAAGCCGCCTAAGGGCTCCACGAGGAAACAGCCTGAGGCCACGGTCACAATTCAGTGCTGGGCCGTGAGGGGGGCGGGGCCTGTTGACTCGGCCCGTGCCCTGTGGCCGGACACATTGTCCTGGAGAGGCCCTGGCCGTGGGGGAGAGACGGCACCGACGCCAAAGCGGCGCTGCTGCAGCGGAGCCTTAGGGACCCCGCTTGTCCTGCGGCGCCCGCTGGTAGGTGGCGGTTCAGCGGCGCCGCATGTAACACTGGGACCGGGCGGAGCGGCAACGCGACCCGTCCCTCACCCGGGGGAGAAGAACTACTACGCCAGCAGCGGGTAAGAATACCCTGCGGTTCGCCGCTTCAGAACATACAAATCATCCGAGCTGCTGCATACCGACGATTGAGGCGACCCCTGTGGGGGGTACGGTCCGGCCTGCCCTGAACATCGGTGGTTTGGGCCTGCAGCCGCCCTCGCTCTCCCGAGTCTCCGGGGGGGTAAAACAGGCGGAAATTGATGCCCGAAGTCACACGCGACCCGATTGTCATTCCTGCAGCCCGGAGCACCATATTTGTATGCACCCTACAGCTGAGACTGAGCAGGCTCCTAGCCCATATTTAGAACTGTGCCTGCAACCCACATCTGGCCTGCACGCCCCATGAGACGGGGGCTGGTGTGGTGGGCTGCAGGGAGACGGGGGCTGGTGCTCCCGTTTAACCAGATAGCATCCTACTGGCCTGGCCCACGATTTCAGTACAGGTTGTGCCGATCCTCCTCGAGCTGCACACCAGACTTCTGTCCTCCATTGACTTCTTGTGAGGGGTTTACCGGCCAGGACACGGCTTTGAAGACAAGGGCAAGGCAGGGAGAGACCCCACCTCTGGCTAGTTGGCTGCCCTAAACGCTGTTAAGCCTGGGACACCCCTCAGAGCCAAACCATAGTGAGTGTGGTGAAGTAATACGTGGGAGGACACAGTCCACCCGAGTTGACATGCCAGGAGCCCTGTGACAGGGCAGAACGTTGTGCTAGAACCCGGAGAAGGTGAACACAGGCCACGGCCAGGAAAAGAGATTGTGGCACAGTACATTGCGACTAGTGACATGGGTGAACCCCAAAAATCAGGTAGGGGGACCAAAACCCTTAGCAGCAAGAAGAAAGGCCCTATGGATGTATACACGGCCAGCCAAACACAGCCTACTGGCACAGATACACCTACCAATAATATGGAAACTCAGAAACCGGAGACCAGGGATGAGGAAGACAGATTAACAACAATTGTCCAAGATGGGTTTCGAGCAGTCAATACAAAGTTGGATGACATAGTGTCCACCATTGGCTCCCTAAAGGCTAGGGTGGACAAAGAGAGTGCACGAGTAACTGAAGCAGAACATAGAATAAGCACCAATGAAGATGCAATCGCACATTATGATCATGATATCACCCAACTAAAAGTGGCTATGTCCAAAATGCAAAATAAGTGTGAAGATCTAGAATCCAGGTCGAGACACAACAACATCCGGGTGGTGGGCGTCGAGGAAACATTCGGAAGAGGAAAATGGAAAAACAACTTGAACAGCTTCTTAAAACAATATTTGGCCAGAAAGCATTTTCCGAACATTTCCTGATTGAGAGGGCGCACCGCACGCTGGCCCCGGTCCCTAAACCAGGGGCACCGCCACGCACAATAACCGCCAGGCTCCTTAATTACAGAGACAGAGACTTAATCCTGCGCCTGGCTAGAGAGGCTGGAACCTTACAACACGATGGAAACCGGATACACATATACCCGGACTTCTCCGCCGGTGTCCAAGCAAGTAGAAGATCCTATGAACCAGTCAAAAGACTCCTTAGAGAACGACAAATACCATACGCTCTAATGTTCCCCGCCAAGATGAGGATTCAGCACGCGGGCAGGGCGCATTTCTTCGAGACCCCAGCTGAGGCCACGCAATACATTGAGGCTTCTATACCCCTCCCACCCAGGGTAGACAGACTGGCTCCAAATAATAGACCCAGACCAGGAGATTAAGGTACTTTTCTTGTTTAGCCGGACACTGTCTGCTCTGCTACACCATTAGGGCTACGGCCCTGGCGGTGTCTCGATTATGGCGGCTCCACTCCATTTGGTTTACAGAGATGTGGACACGATTCGGTGGCCACGTGATGCAACATGGCTACCCCCGGAAAGATCCAAGAGTTATTTTGGGTACATCGTCGAGTTGGGGTTGATGATGTGGGTGGGAGTGCATGGGTTGGAGGGTGGAGTTGGTTGATCTTTGGTGGGAAAAAGTCAGAAGTTCTGGTCACCTGGAGAGGAGTGACCCTGGTTACAGTTTTGTTTACGGTTAGCAGTTTGTTCTATGTTAAAAAAGTGGCTGCTTCGGGAACGGCGCCGGTCGTTTGGTACATACGGCACAACTCTGATGGTCAAATATTCGGAAAGATCTATTATTGCTCGATACTGGTGACATGATGAGAATAAAGCTGCTTACTTGGAATGTAAGGGGTCTAAATAACCAAGTGAAGGTCAAGAAAATTGCTAATTATGTTACTAGACATGGCCCTCAGATACTAATGCTGCAAGAGACACACACAATGGGGAACAGCAACCTACACATACTGCCCAAATGGGGAACGCAGCATTTCTATACTGACTACTCTATGCAAGACAGAGGGGTAATTACTCTTATTCACCCAAAATTGGGGTTTGGACTGGAGGGGCATAAGGTGGATCAACATGGCAGATATGTGGTTGTCTGGGGCATGCTCGCGGGCGGCAAATGCTTTTAGTTAACACATATGGCCCTAATATAGACGACCCTTTGTTTTATGTGAATATATACCAACTGATCAATGCCTATGGTTTGTCATATGTGATATGGGGCAGGGACTTCAATGTGGCGCTTGAACCCATGTTAGACAGGTCCTCCAGGGTTACTAGAGCCCCTAGCAAAACAGCTTCCACCCTGAGTAGTATTCTCTCACAGCTGTCGATGATAGATGACTGGCGTCTACACCCTGGAGACAGGAGATATACTTATTACTCCTCAGTCCATGACTACTGGTTTGTTACATCAAGCATGTCCCCTGCGCTGCAGAGCTGTGCAATTTTGCCCCGTACGCTCTCTGACCACTCCCCAGTGATGATAGAACTTGAGATTCAGGACACCCCTTGTCCCGCTAAGAGATGGAGAATGCCGAGCGGAATGCTGGGTGACCCCGGGGTGGTGGAAACACTACATGTTGAGATAGCAGAATACCTCATTAACAATGTGGGCACGGTAAGCAAATATTCCACTGTGTGGGAATCATTTAAAGTTTGGATCAGGGGGGTGTTGCTGTCCAAATCGGTTGGCATGTTGAAGAACGTGCGGGCTGAACTTGCAGACATTGAATGTAAACTGGAGGTATTGGAGGGAAGGTATACCCAAACGCAGAATAGGGAACTACTAGCGGATATACATAAACACTTACAGGAATTCGATAAACTGGCTGCTAGGGAAGTGCAGTACATGGCTGTCCCCACGCGTGCACGCAGGTACGGAGAAGGCAACAAGGCTGGCAGGACACTCTCTAATCTTCTCAAACATGATAAGCAACCACACCAAATAGCGAGTATACAGACGCCACAGGGGGTAGTACTCATAAGGGAAGAGGAGAAAAACCAAGAATTTGTCAAATTTTATACCAAACTATACTCAAATCAAGATAAAAAATCGTCCACAGACATTGAAAATTATTTGGCAACCCTCAACCTTCCCCAACTCGCAGAGGCAGAGCGTTTAGCGCCAGATCAGCCGATATTGGCGGAAGAGGTTACAGAAGCTATGAAAACATTAACATCGGGTAAGGCACCAGGGTCTGACGGGATAGGGGCAGAATTTTATAAAGAATTTCATGCAGAACTTGTCCCGATACTCCTCCAAGTGTGGGAGGAATCCCTCAAATACAATATACTGCCCCCAACTATGAGAGAGGCAGTGATCACAGTGCTCCCCAAGCCGAGGGGACCACCACAAGATGTGTCTTTCTACAGACCTCTATCTCTTATAAACACTGATGCTAAAATATTCGCAAAAGTAATGGCCAATAGACTCTTACCAGCGGTCCCCGTCCTGGTCCACCCTGATCAAAATGGGATTATGCCCGCCAGATCCACCTCCCTGAATCTCTGCAGACTCTTCGGGCTAATGGCACAGATAGACCCCGAGAGGAACGCTGCTGCAATATCCCTAGATGCTGAGAAAGCTTTCGATTTGGTTTCCTGGGTCTATCTTCTAAAAGTGTTGGAGCGAACTTCATTAGATATGTTAAGCTATTATACACTGAGCCTGGTGCTCAAGCTCTAACCAATAGGTCCATCTCCGAACTCTTCTTGCTGGGCAGAGGCACCAGGCAGTGCTGCCCGTTCTCGCCCCTGTTATTTGCATTAACCATAGAGCCTATGGCAGCTGCGGTGAGGCTGAAACACTCTGATAAAGGCATAAATATAAAGGGATCCGTCCAATTGATTTCACTATACGCTGATGACACCTTATTGTATATCCGTGAGCCTAGCGCAAATATAGCGCCCATAATGGCGGAAATACAAAATTTTCCTGACTTCTCGGGTTACACGGTTAACAGAGCCAAGTCTGAAATATTTCCACTCACGCCATCCACTGAGTGCCCTGAGGAGCTGCACGGGCTTAGGTGGTCAGACCTGCAGATCAGATATCTGGGAATCCTGGTGTCTAGAGATAGGAACACACTGTACCTGAACAATCATGAGGCCACACTGCAGTCCATCACCACAAAGCTTCAGATATGGGGGCGCTCTACATGGCAGGGTAGCGGTTCTTAAAATGATAATCCTGCCCAAGCTACTCTACCTGTTTGTCAATATTCCCACATGGCCGGGTAGAACCTTCTTCGCCAAGCTCCGTTCCATAGTAGTGACGTTCCTTTGGAATGGGAAAACTGCCAGGATAAGCTGGGAAAAGATCACTGAGCCATACTCTACGGGCGGTATAGCAGCCCCGGACTTTGAACTCTACTACCATGTGGCCCAAGCACAGTTTGCAAAGCATTGGTATGATACAGTGCAGGAGATGCCCCATGCACTAATAGAAGAATTTACCACACACCCCACGAATATTCAATCAGTCATATTTGATACACAATACAAGGATACGTGTGAATATAACCCAGTAAGCTGTACGGTTAAAGCATGGGAAGCCATATATAAAAGATTGCAAATAGAAACGCCATATAATCCAGAGATACCTCTTTGGAACTACCCAGGTATACCCCCCACGCATGACAGCACTATACAAGAATCTTGGGACCCCAATAGGGAAATGAAAATAGGGGATATGTTCATAAATGGCAAATTTGCGACCCTGGGGGAAATAACGAGAGCGTTCAGAAGTGGGCCACTCACGACACTTCAGTATTACCGCATGCGGTCGGCATTTAAAAAAAAATGGCCGCTATTTCCAGACAACCCCCAACCACACCCATGTGTACAGATGGTGACCTCTACGGACGGCCTGGGAATATCTAGGCTATACGCGGAGGTACAAGCTCAAACCCCCACGATTAACCATGTAAAAGACAAATGGGAAAAAGACCTACAGATACCCATTGAAGACGAGAAATGGCATAGATATTGTTCCTTGACTAGGAAGGTCTCCCTAAATGCTGGCCTGTGGTTAATCCAATTTAAGATACTGAACAGGATGCATTACACCCCAACTAAAATAGCGAAATTTACCCCAATGCATCGGATACATGTCCTAAGTGTAATATGCCACAGACAGGAGACTTTCATATGTATTGGGAGTGTCGGGTGGTGATGAAGTTTTGGAAAGATGTTGCTGTAATGCTTGAAGATATCACACAGATCTGAAACCCCAAAAATATTTATTTGTTGATATAGGCAAATGTTCAGAGAAAACTAGAAGATTGTTTAATGTTGCATGTGCAATTGCTAAAAAGTGTATCCTGCTGAAATGGAAAAGTGCGAGCCCACCCAATATGAACCAATTTCTTCGTGAACTGACCTATATAAATGAATCAGAAGAACAGTATGTAATGTCCCGACTGTCATGCGACCCTTTTTTGCCGGTCATTGGCACCGATGGAGGTTCGGTCGCCATGGAGTGTCCCGCTACGTTTGAGACTTATTCCGAGTGCGGTCTAGTCTTTTTCTAACATGGCCGCCTCCAGCACATTGGTGTCCAGTTGCTGCCGACTCGCCGCGTTGCAACTGCTACTCTTCGCTACCTGTGGTTGTTGCGCTCAGTGCTCCGCTTGGCTCTGCTGAGCCCCCCCCCTGTCCTTAGGGCTCTCCGCCCTCTTCTCTTCGCTGCTTCTCTTTTTCCTCCGCCTGCCCAGCCCTCAGGTTTTCCCTCGGTGCCTTCTCTCTGCCTGGTTTCCCCTCTTACTCCTTACCTGTTAGGGGAGATTGGACTTCCTTTTTTTTTGTCTCCCTTGTTTTTTCCCATATCACCTCCTTGGCGTCTCCTCTTAACTACGGCTTCTCTTCTGTCTCCTGCCAGCGATCTTCGCTCTTCGGATACCCTTACTCTCTCCTACCTCCGGGGATTTAATACTCACCGGACATCCAAGGCTGCAGGATTCTTCTCTTGGACAGACCTCCTGGGGTTTTTTGCCTTCCCGGCTTTTTCCCCGCTGGATATCACGGTTCCGTGGCCACTGGTTTCCGGAAACTTCGGCAACTATTGTGGCGTCATTCCGCGGTAGACCGTATCTCCTAAAAAAGAAATCCACCGCCAGAGAAAGAAGAAAGAAGCTTTCCAAAGAAATTTCCTCAGGTGAGGAGCAGTGGGAGGAGACTGAAGTGGGAAGTGACTTGGACAATACAGACAAACCCGATATTTGTGACAGTTTGCTACGCCCAACCCACACTGAAATGGCTACTCCTGAACAGATTCAGGAATTAGTTTCCGCTGTCCAAGCACTTAATTTGGAAGTTTGCAACCTTAGTCAAGAAGTACAGAATCTTAAGGTGGAGAACAACGTACTCTGTCAATTGGTGAGCGATTGGGGAAACCCGCTCAGATCTCCCTTCTATGCCTCTGTCAGTTGGTAAATTCGACGGCACTCCCAAGTCACTTAAAGAGTTCATTGAAGCTTGCAACGTATATTTTGCTTTCCGGCCCATCGTCTACTCGTCAGAGCTGAGCAAGGCAGGCTTCGCGGTGTCTAACATGTCCGGAAATACCTTGGCCTGGGCCAATCCACTAGTCACTGGAAATGATCCGGTTCTACAAGATTGGGAAGCATTTCCTACCAAGTTAAAACAGACCTTTGAAAGACCAGGAATTACATATATGGCATGCAAGGAATTGTTAGAGGTCCACCAAGGTCAGATGGACCTTTTGTCTTATATCACGAAGTTCAAAAGACTCGCCTCGGAATCGGCCTGGTCAGAGCAAGCGCAGTTTACAATATTCCGGCGTGTTCTCAAGGAGGAACTGAAGGATGAGTTGGCCCGAGTTCCCCATCCGGCATCTTTCTCAGAACTTTTGTCAGTAGTTCTACAGATCGAACATAGGATCACTGAGCGTAGAGAAGAAAGAAAGAAGGTTAAAGGAATGACCGGTCTCCCGGGCCCCATTCTGTCTCCCTCACCTTCCTCAACCTCACCCAGCAAAGAAGAACCAATTTCAGATCGGGTCTATGAGGTCTCCACTCACTCCAGGAGAACGGAAGAGACGCCGAGACTCGGGTCTCTGTATGTATTGCGAATCTCCCTCACATCTATTACGGAATTGTCCAGAAGTCCCTCCAAGACGGTCGGGAAATGGTGTGCCTTGAACCTAGGGGGGACTATGGTTCCAGGTATTGTGGAAGGTCCCCTATGTATCGTTATCCATCACTCCATCTGCACAGCCAGAAGACACCCGCTTGATGGTGGTTACCATACAGTTGACATGGAGAGAGCAATCAGTGGAAACATTAGCCCTAATAGATTGTGGTGCCGCTGGCAATTTTGTAGATAGCCTATGGGCCGATAAGATGGGTATCCGTCGAATCCAAAACCAAGAAGACCTAAAAGTAGAGAGAGTAGACGGAACCCCTCTTTGCTCCGGTCCCATTACCCATTCCACTGAACTTCTCGGACTTACCATTCAACAACATCGGGAGGACATTTCATTCAAGATTATCCGGGCAGCTCATTTGCATATTATACTGGGTATAGCCTGGCTCCACCAACACAACCCTACGATAGACTGGGCTAAGAATACCCTCAGTTTCCTCTCATCTCATTGTCATCAATTCTGTTTGCAATCCTCGGGCTATCAGCCAGCAGTTATACAGGCCATGGAAACCCAACCCAGAAGTATCTATCTGATCCCTCCGCAGTTGCAGGTCTATCATCAGGTCTTCTTGGAAAAGGCCGAACATGATCTACCCCCACATCGCCCGGAGGACTGTGCCATAGACATAGTACCAAATGCCCTGGTTCCCTTCGGCAGAATGTTCTCCCTCTCTGTCAAAGAGAAGGAAGTACTCGAAGAATACTTGGACGCCAATTTAAAGAATGGCCTCATCCAACCTTCAAGATTTCCCGCAGGGGCTCCGCTGTTTTTCATTGCCAAAAGAGACTCCACGGAACTTAGACCCTGTATCGACTACTGCGGGCTTAATAAGGTCACTGTCCGGGATAGATACCCAATGCCCCTGATCTCCGACATACTTGAAGCAGTGAGGGGCGCTACTATCTTCTCTAAGTTGGATCTCAGAAATGCCTATCATCTCCTGCGCATTAGGGCAGGAGATGAATGGAAAACAGCATTAAGAACACCCTATGGGCTGTACGAGTACAGGGTAATGCCTTTCTGCCTGGTAAATGCCCCAGCGATTTTTCAACGATTCATGGATCGCACATTTTCGGATATGTTGTTCTGCTCCATAATTATTTACCTAGATGACATCCTGGTATTTTCTAGGACCCCTCAAGAGCACTCCATTCATCTCCATGAAGTTTTCCATCGCCTTCAAGAAAATCACCTTCTAGTAAAACCCAGTAAATGCGAATTCCAAGTCTCATCTGTTCAGTATTTGGGGTTTGTCCTATCTCAGGAGGGAATAAAGATGGACACTAAGAAGGTCGCAGCAATCATTGAATGGCCTTCCCCGAAGACCACCAAGGAAGTACAGAAATTCCTGGGGTTCGCCAATTTCTATCGTAAATTCATTCAAAATTTTTCTGCAACTGTGGCCCCCATCACCTCCCTTTTGAAAAAGGAAAACCAACCCTTTGTTTGGTTCCCTGCTGCAGAAAAAGCTTTCCATGCCCTGAAACAAAGATTTTGCTCTGCCCCTATTCTTATCCAGCCCAACCAAGCCAAAAGATTTATCGTGGAAGCTGACGCCTCGGCCAATGCAGTGGGGGCAGTTCTCCTGCAAGAAGAGGCAGGCGTAGAACATCCCATCGCTTATCTCTCGAAAACCCTCACGACCAGCCAAAGGAATTATTCCGTGATTGAACGAGAACTATTAGCTATTAAGCTGGCCTGTGAGGAGTGGAGGCATCTCTTACAAGGAGGGGGACACCCCTTTCTTATTAGAACGGATCACAAGAACCTCAGAACCCTGCAGAATATGGAGTGTGCCAACTCGCGTCAAGCCAGATGGGCACATTTTTATGCCCAATTCGACTTCGAGATCACTTATGTACCAGGAAGTCAGAACTTGATCGCAGATGCACTCTCTCGCCGATACACTACAGAAGATCCTTCTCAGAACCTAAAGGAGAAATTATTTCCCAACCGAGTGTTTATTGCCTCGGTCACATCCTTTCTCTCTCAAGTGAGATCAGCTACCACTAAAGTGCCGTCTCCGGCTCCTCCGTTACCCCAAACTCAGGTTAACATGAAGGAAGGCTTGTGTTTTGTGGACAAGAAATTGTTTGTGCCCACGGTTGATCTACAGCGAAAGGTCATATCCTGGTGTCATGACCATCCTACAGCTGGACATAGGGGTATACTAAACACCGAAGATCTGGTCCGAAGATCTTTTTTTTGGCATGGAATGACCTTGGACATTAGGAAGTATGTCCAAGCATGCGCTCACTGTGCTCGAAGCAAGAATTGTTACAAAAAACCTATAGGACTGCTAGAACAGATTCCCCTGCCTCATAACCCCTGAGAGCAGATATCTACGGACTTTATGGTGGACCTTCCAGAATCTCGAGGCCACACGTGCATTATGGTTACCATAGATTCACTTACAAAGTTAGTGCATTTTTCCCCATTCCCGGATTTGCCCTCGGCCTCTCAGATGGCCGAGGTGTTCGTGAGGGACATTTTTCGTCTGCACGGATTACCCAACAAGATCATCTTGGACCTGGGAAGTCAATTCACCTCTCAATTTTGGACCGCACTGTGTCGGAAACTAGGTATCGAGTGGGCATTGTCCTCTGGCTTCCATCCACAAACCAATGGGCAAACCGAGAGACTGAATGGGACATTGGAGCAATACCTTAGATGTTACACCAACCATGCACAAGACAACTGGTACGACCTGTTACCCACCGCTGAGTTTGCCTATAATAATTGTACTCATTCTGCCACGGGTCTCGGCCCTTTTTTCATTGCCTTTGGAAGACATCCAAGGGGTATCTTGCCAGCAACCGGTACCACCTCACTATGCCCCACCATTGATGACCGATTGCACAAGATTGTGGAGGCACACCGAGCCGCCAAGACCGCCCTGGCTAAAGCCCGTGACTGATACAAGCGCCTGGCACATAGGAAACGGGTTAATACACCTCTTATAGAGGAGGGCTCAAGGGTCTGGCTGTCCACCCGATTTCTTCCCAGGTGGATTCACCCCTCTAAGCTGTCACCCAGGTTCATAGGACCTTATACCGTGACTTCCAAGATCAATCCCGTGGCCTTTCGCCTTAGGCTGCCTCGCTGCATGAAGAGAATCCATCCTGTGTTCCATGCATCCTAGTTACAGCTGGCCTCTGCCGACATTCCTGCTGCACCCTTGGTTCGCTTGGCTAATGAACAAAGACTAGAGGAGGGGGAGTACGAAGTGGTGGACATGAAGGATTCCCGCTATCATCGGGGGAGATTGGAATTCTTGCTCTCCTGGAAAGGCTACCCATCATCCGAAGACTCTTGGGAGCCCAGCTCCAATGTTCATGCCCCCCGTCTGGTGAGGAAGTTCTATCGGACTCATCCCGGTAAACCCGGTTTCTTCTGCTCTGGAGGGGGGCAT
Source organism: Ambystoma mexicanum (assembly GCF_040938575.1). Classification (NCBI taxonomy): domain Eukaryota; kingdom Metazoa; phylum Chordata; class Amphibia; order Caudata; family Ambystomatidae; genus Ambystoma; species Ambystoma mexicanum. Next base: position 673,469,580 of record NC_090924.1, on the reverse strand, counting down.
ACTGTCATGCGACCCTTTTTTGCCGGTCATTGGCACCGATAGAGGTTCGGTCGCCATGGAGTGTCCCGCTACGTTTGAGATGTATTCCGAGTGTGGTCTAGTCTTTTTCTAACATGGCCGCCTCCAGCATATTGGCGTCCAGTTGCTGCCGGCTCGCAGCGTTGCAACTGCTACTCTTCGCTACCTGTGGTTGTTGCGCTCAGTGCTCCGTTTGGCTCTGCTGAGCCCCCCCCCTGTCCTTAGGGCTCTCGGCCCTCCTCTCTTTGCTGCTTCTCTTTTTCCTCCGCCTGCCCGGCCCTCAGGGTTTTATCTCGGTGCCTTCTCTCTGCCTGATTTCCCCTCTTACTCCTTACCTGTTAGGGGAGATTGGACTTCCTTTTTTTTGTCTCCCTTGTTTTTTCCCGTATCACCTCCTTGGCCTCTCCTCTTGACTACGGCTTCTCTTCTGTCTCCTGCCAGAGATCTTCGCTCTTCGGATACCCTTACTCTCTCCTACCTCCGGGGATTTAATACTCACCGGACATCCAAGGCTGCAGGATTCTTCTCTTGGCCAGACCTCCTGGGGTTTTTTGCCTTCCCAGCTTTTTCCCCGCTGGATATCACGGTTCCAGGGCCACTGGTTTCCGGAAGCTTTGGCAACCATTGTGGCGTTGTTCCGTGGTAGACCGTATCTCCTAAAAAAGAAATCTGCCACCAGAGAAAGAAGAAAGAAGCTTTCCAAAGATATTTCCTCAGGTGAGGAGGAGGGGGAGGAGACTGAAGTGGGAAGTGACTTGGACATAACAGACAAACCCGATATTTGTGACACCGACCCACAGCTTGCAGGCCTAAAGATATATGGGACCCTTTCAGAACTTACTTATGTACCCTGGCCTCCGATGATGACGAATCTATATAATTTTGTGTAAATATTGTGACCATGATACTTATACTTGCTTTGAAAATGTATGATGTTGATGATGAGGGGCTATGTGTTCCTATGTTGCCACTAAAAAGAGTTTTTTTTAAAAAAAGAATGATATGCTCCTTACCCCTCTATGAAGGGGCAGACCAGCTACAGGTGGCCCTTAGGGGGGGAAAATGTATCTTTTCATGTGGATGATATTTTCTATCAAATACAAAAACGGAGTACCTCCAGGGTTCCTGGGCCAGATGGCCTAACAAACTAAATGTTAAAAGGCCACCTGGAAGCCTGGTCAAGTATTCTTGTTTCTATTTAATGAGGGTCTGCCACCCATCAAATCCCCTTTAAAACCATAATAAGAAGCCTCTTAAACCATCATAGGCCACTGCCAACTCAAACACAACAGCCCGTGGTCACTGTGGATCTGTCACCAGAATTGAAAATCCTTTATTAGCATTAATATATTTCTTTGGACAAATATATAATTAATGATCGATTTCTGTCCTGCTCCTCACCAGGTCGATTGCGGCAGAATATTACCCTTCAATGAGCCATTCAGCATGAAAGTCTCTATCATTCATCAAAGCTAGCCATCGGGATGCCACGTTTGATAACTCAATGGGATTTTGGGGTATACATTTCATGTTTAGATCGCTGCCTATTATTGTTGCGGTAATACCAGATTTTCAATAAATCAAGTCCAGCATTTCTTCCACCCCACAGGAAAAACAAGGCATCTGATATTGCTACCTGGTTCGTTTAAACATTTAATATGGCAATAGGACCAGTTGGAGACTTTAATTTGGTGAGCTGCATATAAGGATTCGACGATGCCCATTGCTCCCTTATAAAACCAATATTTATTTTTTACATGCTGTTAATAAACCAACGGGAGGCCTGCTCTTTTTATGTTTAATTGCCGATACAAGGAATAAGGCATAGCCCTCCCAAAGTAGGGGGTTTACCAGCCAAGTTTCTTGCAGCATTACTATATCCAAATTTCTCAGTGTGTTACCTTCCTGATTTAACAAATGCTTATAACCCCCTAATGTTCCATGTTGCCAATTCCAGGTTCACTGTGAGTACATTTTTTGGCGTTTAATTTTAAAGGTGCCCATTGTTCCTAGCAGAGGTTATGAACCTCCTGGGCTAGTTGGGCTGGTTCTTCTCTAGGGATTCAATTTGCCTGGCCGTTTTAGAAGGTTCTCCTTGCGTGCAGGACATTCTTAAGAGGCCTGGCTGGTATATCTCCGAATTTTGCATTTGTTAATTGAGGGTTTCTCTCCTCCCTTATTATAAAACCCAACTCCAAGAAATCCTTTTTAGCATTCAGTGATGCTTTCGTAACCAATAAATATTGAATCCACACACTTGCCTTGCCCAGGTTGTAATCACTAAGGAATTCGACCTGGGCAATATCTGAAGACTGCATCTCCTCCACCGCCAATAAATCCATGAACAAATTCAGCACACTAGCCCTATTTAACACAAATTCCTCATAACCACATCTACACTCTAGTATCAGACTAACCTAACTTCCCTGCCCTCTTCGTTCATAAGAGGTAACATTGTATGGCTCAAAGCGGTTTGAGGAAGATGATGCTAGGCGTCTCCTTTGCTTTTTACCTGTACCATTCCGTCTCCCCTTTTGGTCAGTGAAGTGATGATTTGTTAAGGGATTTTCCGTGTGCCGGTATTGAACTGTACTACTTGCCAGAAAATTGTAATAGGTCTTACCTATTGCTTATTGATTTTAGAGAGCCTATTTCTTTTTCCCTCTAAGGTAAGAAATGTATCAATGAAGGCAGAAATGTCCCCCAGTCAATATATAAGAATTATTATCTTTACAATAAAACAAGTTAAAAATCAAACACTGCTCTTCTTTTCTCCACGACAGTCAATTTTCACCCATTGAACACTATTATTGTGCGCGCACCAATGTGTGTGACATATGTTTTTTAAAGTTTATGGGCTGAAAGGGACGTGGCCAAAGTTTGTGCTTGAAAAGCCAGTGAAAAACAATTCCAAAGTTCAAAATTCAGCTGTGAATATATACAAATTGGTGAAAGGGTTGTTCCACGTCTTTCAGTACACAAAATCCAACCTTGTATAAGTCACCTTCCACCGTACCTTCAAAAGCCAGCACAGCGTTTGTATCAACAGCGTACAGGGCGAGGTGACTAACTGCACTCATTGAGCACTCCTTGATGCGCCCAACATCTGGTTTTTAAAGTTTATGGGTGGAAAGGAGCATGGCCAAAGTGTGTGCTTGAAAAGCCAGTGAAAAACAGGTCCAAGGTTTGAAATTCAGCTGCAAAAGCCAGCACAGCGTTCGTATCAACAGCATACTGGAAGAGGTGCTTAACTGCACTTGTTGAACTCCTCCTTTTGATGTAGTTTGCTGACTTTATACTTTGTAACTCAGATATTGTCAAGATTAGGTATTCGGTAATGGTTTTGACCGTTCCCTCTTCTTAATTAGGGACACGTGACCACTCTATTAGTCAGCAATAGTCTTTACGTAGTTCAACAATGGATTTCAATGACTTTAGCTTTCATGAGAATGTTAGATCTTTCTCATTATATGCCAGTATTACATTTTCATTGTGAATAGTACTTTGAATAGAACAAACAGCTTATGCTTGCATAAAGTCATACGCGACTCAATTAGGAGTTGTAAACAGTTACCGATAAGGCTCACACAAAGTGTTAGAACGCCGTCCTTCACTCACCGGATTCTCAGACACTTGCTTTGCGGGTTGCATGCTTTTCCAACTTTCACTACTGCTTCTGGCTCGCTGGGGACCCAAACCCTTCTCCTAAACGGGTGTCTGCGGTCCAGCCACTTGAATTGGGAGTTCCTTTACCTCCTGAGACCCTCAGCTTGCCTCTTGCTTCTGGCCTCAGTCTACTGCACATTCACAGCTCTGCAATCATGGCAATAAGGCTCACATAGGGAAAACTTTGTCTCCTGCATGTCTTACACTGCACAGCCTCTGCATTTCAGATTTTGTGAGAACAGCATCCTCTCAGAATTTTCAGATGAAATCTGCTGTCTCCACATTCCAGCGTCCCTCTTGTGCTCCCACTTCTTAGTGATTTGCCAGCCTCATGCGTCTTCTATACTTCTACTGCTTGCCTTCCAGCTCTCGTTCCAGCTCCTTCTACTCCTCCTTTCCTAAGGGGGCCTTTTATGGCACCCAGGTTCATTAACAGTTTTCAGGTATGAGTTATTAAGCTCAGTTGCCTGACTACTGCAATGGCCACTAGGCTTAATTGCCTGACTGCTACATCTATATGCCTCTTCAGCCCTCTTCCTGGTCCCAGTACCTCTGGGATTCTGTACTTCTGAACTTCAATAAAGTTAGGTTTCCGGGTATTTGAGTTCTTTTTATGGGTAGATTTAATTTCCCTGAACTCCTTAAGAGAAGGACTGTTAGAATTAGTTGTTATAGAGGAAGGTAATTTGTTAAAGACATTTCCAGATTCCTGTATACTATACCAGTGGGAGTAAGCAGGGTGTTTGATTTGGGATACCCAAAAAGATCTTCATTTGGTAAGGCTTGTTCTGTTTTTCTAAGACTTGTATCCCCATTTCTAGTTTTAATATAGAAGTCAGGGGCATTACAAAAACAATGCACCATTACCTCTTTGGGTACTTTGGGAAGAGTTTTCCCATCAGAGGAAAAACACAGTGCCTTATTCCACTGAATCTTCTCACCACCATAGGCCCAGTCTCCTCCAAGCTGATCCTCCCACAGTACACCAACTCCAGAGTTGGGATCAGAAAGAGTCTGCCTTTCCCAGGCCACCTGGGAGGAGGCTTTAGGCAGGGTTTCAGTGAGGGATCCATGGGATTCTTCACAATACCTAAGGACCAGCCTGCATCACCTCATTTGAGTCTCAGCCTTGGTTGCTTGTCATTAGAGGACTAAGGCTGGGGTGCTATGTGCCTATACCCCAACTACATAGTGGGCAGAAATACAGATGCCCCCTCCAGTCTTTACACTCGTTTACATCAATGAGCGCAAATTCAGAACCTCGATGTGGTCAAAAGCCTGACTGGCGATCACTGAACAGCTGGCCATTCTCAAAAAAATGTTGACATTGCATAGTGGCAGCCTTATCTAGAATTCTAAGAGGAAAACTGTTGTTTCTAATTGGGTGAAACCTAGAACATACTTTAGGGTTAAGAGAAAGTTCTTAAGAAGTGGTGCGACCCATGCTTATTTAAGCATTTCTATGACTGAAATGTCTCTAAAAGATTCATTAACAAATTGCATGATAATGAGGCACACAGTATCCACACACAATGTATGTCTTTATGTGAGATGGGCAGGCGTCAGCTGAACAGTTTGTTGGTTTAAGGCCCAAAATAATGTCTTTGGCTTCTTGGCCCTAATGGGCCTGAACTCAGTTTTATGCTGGACTGAATATTACATGTCTAGGGTAAATATAATTTTTCAGCATTTGAGAATGCAATTGGGGAGGTCGGAATATTGTTTGAGGAGGAATTTGTTTTATGTTTGTCTTTTATGCTGCGCACCTCACCACCGTAGTGGTTTTAAAGGGCAGAGTCTTGCCATGTAGAGGCAAATTGTCACCCTGCCCAGGGTGGCAGCCAGACCATGGTCTGTGGGGTGAAATTTAAATGGCATCAAGGAGAACAGGAATGGGGAAGAGCGGGTAAAGCCAGGGACACAGAAACATTCAGATTTATCGCCAAACATGTAGGGAAATTAAAACATATAGGTGAGTGATCATGATCAATGGAATGAGTGTATAGTGTTCAGTGTTTTGACCAAAAGAAAATGTAATTAAAAGAAGGAACAAGAGCTTCCCTTAGTGGCAGTGTGCCAAATCTGGAGCCACCCTCTTTGAGAATAGGGAGGTGAGCCCGTTAATCAAGACACTCCTTAGGGGTCTGGGCAAGTGGGACTTCTCTGGGAGTGACTCCCTTCTCCCGGACAACGACTCCCGTTCCGATGAACAACTCCCGGTTCAACGTACATTATCGCCCTATATGGGAACAGGAAAAACTGCCAAACAGTGACAGCTCTTCTATCTCTTTGGTTCCAGGGTAATACTGGATCTTGCATGAACGCCACAGTCAAAGAAGGATGACGCACCCTTTTTGTTTGTGACAACGTACATAAAACCAATGGGAACTTTGAATCGAGGAGAAACTCCTACGCAGGTAGGAGATTGACTCCTGTGCAGAGGCGAGCCTCTGACAAGATAATCTCCTGGAGGGGCAAAGCCATGCTAGACCGCAGGGCCAGCAGTGGCGTGGAGAGCGATCAAATTGCTAGCTGGACACTGGAAGGCTGGCATCCTGACCAACCGAGAAGCTACGGTTGGGAAAGAGACAACGAAGCAACCATCTCATTTGGTAGTACAACCACAAGGAAGCTGTGGTGGACTTTGGGCCTAATAACGAATGCTGAGACTCGACTGCAGAAGGAAGCCCGGATCCCTGAGTTCTGCACGAGAAGTGCATTTGCTGCTGAGACAAGAAACAGCAGGGGATCAAACGCTCCAGAGGAGAGAATACAATTAAGAGGAACAAACTGTAATAATCAAGGCTGCAGAAGCAAACGAGGTTATCGAAGCCTGACAAACCAAAGGAGAAAGAAAGCAGGTCTAACAGAGGACCATCGGGTTTCAGAGAGCCCCAGGAAACTAAGAGACTGTCAAGGCTGGGGAAGCTGACGTGGTCACGGAAGCCTGATAAACCTGAGCAGAGAGAAAGCAAGCTCATCAGAGGGCCATAGGGCTTCGGAGAGCCCAGAGATACTTTCAAGGCTGGAGAAGCGAACAAGGTTACGTGAGCGTGATAAACCCAGCAGAGAGAAAGCAAGCCCATCAGAGGGCTATAAGGCTTCGGAGAGCCCTGAGAAATTAAGAGACTGTCAAGGCTGGGGAAGCCGGCATGGTTACGAGAACCTAATAAACCTAAGTGGCCAGACACTCTATTTAAAACAAGTTGCAACAAAGTGAATAGACAGCCAGAGGACTTTGGAGAGTCCAAGGACCAAGAAGGTTAATAAAGAGATTTGGAGAAGTAAGGAACCCAGAGGGTCCCAAGCATTCAACATTTAATCTGACCAACCTCAAGTTGGAAATCGGGCGATAACGTATCAAGTGAGAAAAACCTTAATTTTCCTGAGGAAGAAGAAAGAATATGAAAGGTACTCACTTTTGATAACCGAGCCTACAGAGAAGTTGTAAAGTGGAACTTTGTCAAACTGTTATCCTTTCACAGCCAAACCTATAGAGAAGTTGTAAACTATGTTTTGGTACATTGAAAAAGAGCTCCAAGTGACTGGACCAGGCAGAAGCTGAAGACAAAGGCCATTGTTTTTGCCTCCTTCTTTTTGTTGTTTTTCTTCTAAGTGATATGGCCAGTTAGCTTCTAGGATTTGTACTCGGGACCATTTATTTTTGGATATTGAGGAGCACTTTTAGTTTCATTAGTTTAAAGAGAGAATGAGTCTAACCCTTGTATATTATATTATGTTATGGTATGTTATGTTACTTGATATTTGTATACCACCTACTGCCATTGGTATGGCCTTAAAGTGCTGTGTGGTGAATCACACTTCAGCAGACTTTAGTCTGAACAAACTTGAAAATAAACAAGCATTGAATTTCAGGCAAATAGTATTTAGAATTTAGGCGACTGTTAAATTAGTAGAAGTTATACATAGTTTTAAAGACATTATTCTTGCCATTGAATATAGAGTGTTCAGGCACAAAGACTATTGCTAGGGCAGTGACTGACAGCTTTTCAAACTTTTTCCTAGGACACTGCCATACTCTCTGAGTCTCAGTGCTAAAGGGGGAACAGCCTATCAACTGAAGGGCAACTGTCTACATACAGTTGAGAGCTCTGCTACATTAGCTAGCATATTGAATAACATGTAGTCACATGCAAATTACAGGCACGTTTTCCAGATAAGTTGAAGATACTTTCAATGTATGTACACTTACCTTTAACATCAATTAAATGCAATAGAAACGTTTTATACTGTATTTCATTGTTAGGCAAGTTAATGTATTAAAGAAAAAGACATATTTAATATTAGTAGTAAGACCCAGCCATATATACATGGAGAAAATATAACCTTGGCTACTTACGCATGCTGAATTTCTCACACTGTGTGAAAGGCATATGTGGGTGCAAACAGTGCAGGTAGGTCTAGAAAGGCCAGATGCCTGTCTTTCTGTATGCAGTGACAATCTGGCGCCCTTCTGTAATGTGACAAATGTGTGCTAATATTATTGATCTTTTGATCAAGCACAGATTCCATTTTAGAAGGATACATGAGAGAGGTCATCCTGCAGGGACTTTTGAGACATATATAGCTATATTATAGGGCGGCGGCCACCCCACCCTATAGTTAAGGTTAGTGACTTGATCCATAGGAAATGCTAAATTTCTACTGCTAATAACTTTTGACTTGCAGGACGGATTTGGCTGATATTTTCCAAACAAAAGGTTTGTCATGGGCCGCCACCCAGACTGGAAATTTAGCAAACAATACATTAAGAAATGAATTAATTATTGGAAAAGCAAAACAACACTGTTTTCGGCCTACTCTTATTCCTTTTCCCATAGAGAAAAAATTGTGTTAAGCCGAAGTGCAAAAACTGCTGGACAGAATTGGGCCAAATAAGAATTTACAAAGTGTTGACTCAATTTCTGGGACAAGTTTGTGGCAAATCCATCCAGGGGTTTTACAAATATTCGATAGGGCAAGGGGTCCACCCTGCACCCAAAAATATAGCTGTATCTCCCATGGTGCTTTACATCAGAGATGCTGAGAGGCTTTTCAGAAATGAAAAAGCAGCAATTCTTTCTAAATATTCTATTGCTAATAACCTTTGACTTGCTTGATGGATTTGGATGAAATTTTCAAAACAAACTGTTTTGACAGATAAACTTAATGTCAAAAGCACCCCCAAACTGCAAACCTTGGAATTCATGTTATAAAATGAAAAAATTATAAACAAAACAAAACACCACAGTTTGCCCTTAAAAAAAAGGTGAAGATTTTGAACAGCTGTAGTGTGAAAACCGCTGGGCAGATTTATACCAAATAAGAAACAGCTTTTTGCACAAATCGTTGACATAATTTCCTTGACTGGTTTGGGGGTAAATCCATCCAGTAGTTTGTAAAATATTTGACAGAGAGGGGCTGCTTGTGGTCATTTCACAATTAAAACTTTTTATTAACAAAAACGATTCAAACAATTCCTTTCTAATCCTACTCTATCAGGGAATTCCCTACCTAGTGTAAAGGCTATGGGAATAACTCCTAACATATACAAACTGGCTCTCACACTAAACAACAAAACATTCAAAGTAATTAAAAAAACAACATAAAAGAATAAATAACAATTCACCAGTATTTGGATGACCTTCACCTGTCCTGGGCAGATAAGTTCCAAATAAAACAAAATTTCATGAAATAAAACCCACTGGTAATAGTTCTTCAGCTTTCAGTTTAAAAGATCCCCTTCTAATTCCAGCCAAGAAAATAGCAGCAATGGTAATCCTGGATATCCACTTTCCAAAACTGTTTTGCCACAGTTCAAAGACTAGATTAACAACTTCTCCTTCTACAACTTCAGAAATGGTTATTGTTAAGACAGGAGGGGAGTGGCTGTACTCCTGCTCTCTATATGGTAGAAGAGAGGCACAGGGGACCCCAGCCAAGATTCTCTATTACGGTAGCTATGGTCGAGCAATCAAGGCCTAGCTTCTCAGGAGGTGATGCGGGCTGTGTTGTCCCCAAGCACCCACAAATGAATGTCCACACACTATGTTAGTTAAAACAGTTATTTATATAAATTACGGTTCACGTTATATACACAATCACAATAACACACTTTGTGCTGTGACAATTCTAAAATGGTAAATATATACAGTTCTAGGTTTGTACCACTATTACTCTGATTCCATTAAAATGCATCAACTGTACTCAGTTCAAATAGCATACGAATCAACACAGCACAACAATATCAACCATAGACTTAGGAGGAAGACAAGTTGGTTAGACAATTGGCAGAATACTGGCCCCGATACCTAGACACAATTCTGTATGAGGAGCCCCCAACCTGGGCAACCTGTAAATGAAGATGCACTACAAGCCCAGTTCTTGTATTGTTTATTAGAGTCTCATCTCCTCCTATAAAAGTTCTACTGCCCCAAAGTACCTGGTTTTGTCAAGTTCTTCGGTGAGTCATCAACAGGCCTTCTTGAGCACACTCCCTTTAAGGCAGGAACGCGGGTCATCGAGATTCGGTGAAGAAAGAGGCGAATGTTGGCGTAGAGGGAGCCGCTTCGATCTTCGCGGTGCTCGTTGACCAAAACTCATGAACGTCCTGTGAAGAAGAGGCATGCGGTGCGCCTCGACGATGAGTGTTCATTGCCGCAAAGAGTCAATGAAGAACTTTTGCCTAGGAAGGGCGTCGAGTCATCGGCATCTGGCGTCAGCGAACGGGACATGACCTCCGGGTGGCGGGAAACCCACCAGCGGATTCTCCTCGGTCGTCGGCGGCCTTGACTTTCTGCGGTAGGACGAAAACGGTCGACGAGGATGGTCCCCTTCTCCGGTCAGCAGCCTTTCGTAAGTCTGTCTACCATGGAGCTCTGGCAAAGATCAGCATGTGCACGATGGTCCCTCGTATCTCGGGAAGAGGTCTCCTAGCCAGGTCCTCTCTTCGATCCGTTCTTGAAGGCACAGCAGCTTTCAGATTGCAACAAAGGGAACAGTGGTTCACCTTCTTCTTTTGGCTCGGCTTTGAGATTAAGCATCAACTATCAACTTCAGCTTCTGAATGATTTCTAGCAGTGAGAGGCCCCTGGATATACTGTTGATCTCCCATTCACTCTGCTGGGTCACACTCAGGCAATCAATCACTCAGAAGGGCATTCAGGCAGTCAGGCAGCCCATCAGGCGCACAGTGCATACAAGCCATTCTTCTCCATCCACACACACACAACACAGGATGTGGATTTGGACAAGCACCCTGCCGTTCAGCACTACACACTGCATTCATACCAATTTTGGGCAGGGCTGTCTCAGTCGTGTCAAACACCAGATACTAGACACCCATAACACAGAATGCGTATTCGTCACACACCCCATTCACCCAGGTCCCACCCCACAAGCGTACCCACAACATACAGTCATTGGGAAGGCTCCAGCCAGTCTGGCCTGGACTTCCCCACAGCACCATATGGGCATTCCACCCAACAGCCAGTCAGGGGAAATGGACAGAGTCAGGGCTTCCCGGGACTTTGGGAAAAGTAAGGTAACAGGCGATAGAAAGCAAGAGGCCACAGGGGCCATCTTGTTTCCGATCAGAAATCCACTGATTCCAATGACAGGCCTGCCTGGGCATCCCAAAATGGAGGACGCTCAGGGTACCTGTCGATAGAGCACAGAGCTGCCACCAGCCCATACCCTGCTCTGTGGGCCACACACGGGTGCCCAAGAACATACACTAGTAGTACAGCGTAGTACCCCCACCCATGGGTGCCATAAGGGTATTCCAAGGGTCTGTTCACCAAACCAAATACAGGAAGAGCCACTCCACCAGGAGTCCCACATGAACTCCTGTGCGGAAAACAAGACAGAGCACATGATAAAAAGCAGTAAAGGACAAGGATTCAGAGGCCCTGTCCCTCTGATGCATTTCCAGCATCACAGTCATGACCTCTGCAGTGTATTTGGTATAGTTGTCAGGATGCTTCTTCTTGGGTTGTTGCTTTCCTCTTGACAACCACCCTTCTACTACTGTTACCTTTTATCACATTATGCTACACTTCAACCAACTTCAATGTAACATCTACTGACAGTATTATACACAACCATAGTTCTGGTATTTCTGCTTCAACTTAGTACTTCAGGGTTTTTAGGCATTTAAATACAATACTCTTTGACCTCTACAGGTAGGCAAGGCACTCTTCTTTCCTCCACTCCAAGAAAAGGGCAACCTTTTAGCCTCGTCTGTCTTTCTTACTGCCACAAGTATAACCTGCCTCTACTTTGACTCTCTCTCAACTTCAGCATTCTCAGCATTATAGATTATTTGCTCAATCTTCTTGCAAGCACCCGGCTCCCTTCCCCAGCTCTATTCACACCTTCTTGGTTCCAGTGCCTACCCTGTAGTTGTATTTCCACACTTCCAACTTTGGGTAACAATGTCACACTTGTATCAGAGGACCCAGGACTTTCAACAAATTCGGAAATCAGGTGGATGGGTTTAAACAGAGCTTGCTTCACTACAGAAAGGGTTTTCCTTTTGGCTTGAGTGATTCTTGTTCTTATTAGTACAACAACTTCTAGGTTTAAAGAATACTTGTTCTTGACATTGCAATGTTCAGTCTTCAAAGGAAAAGCAAATTAAGGCCTACGCAACCATTCTTTAAGGTAGATCTTTAATCTTAAATAACTGCAACTGTTTGTATTCCCATGTATTTTCTCAGAGATGCTTTCTAACTTCTGTCGGGAATCACAACTGGCCACACGCAACTTTCCTTTGATGCTGTAAATACTTGCAACAATTACGAAAGTCAACGTTGAGGTTTTTTGGAATGTTTTAACAAGCGTTTCCTCTTTTTTATTAGGGACAAGCGACCACTCCGGCACCGTTAATAGGGAAAATTAGATGTTTTTTTCTTTTACGAGTACTACAACTTTTACTAGAAGTGCATGTGATACATTTCCATTGTTAGCAATACTTTTCACAACGAGGAACAGTTTATACATGCTTCTACTCTTATGCAAGCCACTTAAGAGCTGTTAACAGTTACCAGCAAGGGTTTCAGAGTGAACCTGAATGCCAAGCTTCCCTCACCGGCTCCAAGAACACTACGGTTGCAGGTTTCTTCACCCTTAGAACTTCTTCCAATTCTACTACAGCTTTGGGCACACTTGGAACCCACACCCTTCTGCAGCAAGGGTGTGTTAGGACCGGCCACGCCAACTGCTGTCTCCTTCACTTCTCTGTCCCTCGGCTTGCTTTCTGCTACGGGCCATGGCTTTCAGAATGCTCACGACTCTGCAATTACAGCCACTAGGTGCACCTGGGAAAACCTTCACTCTTAGTATGTCTTTCTCAGTGCAGCCACCACAAGGCTGGGTTTGTGAACACAGGTCTCCGTGTCCAGCGTCCTTTAAGTGATCACACTTTCTCATGAACTGCCAGCCTCGGGCTCTTTTACGTTGCTACCTCTGCCAGCCTTCTAACTCCTGCTCCAGCTCCTTCCTTCTTCCCTCTCCTGCTGCAGCCTTTTATGCCTCATAGGTGGGGCAATTGATTTCAGGTGCAAACCATGAATGTCAATTGCCTGATCATTGCAAAGGCTGTTAGGCCTCATTGCCTGTCAAAGTCTACATGCCTCTTCAGCCCTCTTCTTCGTCTCAGTCCCTGGGATTCTGGGACATGTAGTTTACTTTCTCTAATTCAGGTTTTTCTACTACTGATGTATTTGTAACTGTGGATTTAATACCCTTAGTAATCTTAACTGAGGGGCTATAGGTTTTAACTGTTTTAGAGGATGATGGTGTACAGAAGGCAATACTTTCGCTATTCCTTGTAGTGTACGCTTGGAATTGAGGAGGGCATTTGATTTTAGGGGTGAAAAAGATTCTTTCTTTTGGTATAATATGTTTTGGTGTCAAAACCTTAGGGTGTACCACCCTAGAGTTAACTGGAGGTTGAGAGATATTAAAATGACAATAAGCCATAACCTCTTCTGGCATAGTAGTAAGAATCTCCTCACTTCCCTGGGCCCTGTCTCCACCCAGGTGATCCTCCCGCAGTACACCACCCCCATGTTTGGGATCAGGAAGCGTCTGCCCTCTCCTGGTCACCTGGGAGGAGACTTTAGGCACGGTGTCAGTGAGGGACCTTTATATCGGTCTTGGTCCTTTGCAGAGAGAGCAACTTTACTTGTTGGATGCATGTGGATGAAATTTTCTAAAACTAAAAGTTTGTGAAGGGACCCCCAAACAAGAAATTTGTTACAAAATGAAAAAATTATTATGACAACTTAAAAATACTGTTTTCAGCCTACTCCCATTTATTTTCCCATAGAGCAAAAGTGCAGTTTTAGCGTGAAAACGGCTGGGCAGATTTAGACCAAATAAGAAACAATTTGGGCACAAAGCATTGACTTAATTTCCTTGACTGGTCTGGAGTAAATCCAGCAAGTCATTTTTTTTAAAACTATTCCACAGAGACAGGAGGGTGCCCCCTGTTCCTTAATATCTCTCTCTCGCTCTCTCTCGCTCTCTCTCTCTCTCTCTCTCTCTCTCTCTCTCTCTCTCTCTCTCTCTCTTTCTCTCTCTCTCTCTCTCTCTGTATATACACTACAAAAAAAACTTTGTTGAGGGGACGTTATGGTTAAGTTGCCCTATGAAAAACCTGTGCACTTCACTAAAAATAAATGTTCGCCCTCCCCATTATGGTTCAAATTAAAACCGAAAAACCCCTGAAATTCACCATTATGGCAGACTTCTGGCGTCTTCCGGGAACACCCCTTTATTTATAAGCTAGGCGACGGCGTGCAACGTCACGCCGCCGCGTAAGCCTGTCATTAAGGGCAGCGCCACAAGCACCATGCGAGGATCATGTAAGTCCGCGTTTGCAAAGTAAAATGCCACCAGCTTCCACATCTTCACAAGAAAGTTTTAGAAGCAAGACTATCTTGCACTGCTGCATGAGCTAGTTTTGGCAATCATGGACAGTGGAAGCGGAATGGAGGTGAGCAGAGTGGGAAGTGGTTGTGGAGAAGAGGGCTTGTTTTGACTCCATTTTACGTCGGCGCAAGGAGATTTTAGCACGCATAGCGTACTGAATATAAGTGCACCATTCTTCATCTTTGGAAATTGGGTAGTGGCTGGGGATTCTATTTATTTTAGGATTTTAAGGATTTCTGTAAGGCTTGAACTGGCATTGGTGATTCTAGAGTTGAATGATGTTGCAGAGCAGAGCGACCGGAAAGCCCGAACCGAAAGGCTGTGTGCGTGTGTGTCCTTTCGGGTGGGGGCTTACGGGCACGCAGTGGGGGCTCAGGACCGCCCCCCAACAGTGGCGACGAGCGAGTGCGGATGCCCGGGCCCGGCGGTGCAGGCTTCCGAATTTTTTCTGCATGTACGGAGCGCCTGGATGCTCCGTCTTACGCCATGGCTGCGGCTCGTACACGCGGCCGGCGGCCATTTTGTCTGGTAGGCCGCGGATGTTCTCCGAGCTCCGGTTTGGAGGGGAAAGTGAATCCGGGCCAAACTTTTGGAAATTCTGCTTGCAGGCAGCATGATCTGCACACCCATGGTTGGATTGTGGATTTTCATGTAGTTTTGGTGCTACTACGTTGTGTGAAAGCCAGGAGAAGGGTTAATATGGCTAGACCTGCTTAGCCTACTCCATGCTTATGGCTTAATTTTTGGAACACCTATACATTGGTGGATGCCAGCGGATGGAGACAGCATTTTTCTTCGTCCCCTTCATCATCAAGTGGCTGTAGTATCTTCTTCGTCCTCTTCATCATCGGAGAAGGCTGTGATTGAGAGACATTCACACCAGCACGCTGTGTTCCTGGTCCTTGGAGCTGGTGCTCGTCCCAGGTGAGCTGTCAGGCTCGTAGTGTGTACCTGGTATCGGATTTGACTGTTATAGACACTCACACTGTGGATGGTGAAGGATGGCTGAGTTGCGGCCTCCAGGACAACTGGTGGGGGTGCCTGCGCGCTCAGACCTATGTTTGACTCTGAAGATTCGGATGACGGGGGAGGGGCTGCGCCGATTCCTCAACAGGCTGGGCAGCCTCCAGTAATTCCAATGCAACAGCCGATACCGGCTCCACAGTTGCCCCTGCAAGGACCTCCAGCAGTGCTGCCAGCTGCCCAACCTGGACCCCCCATCATGGCTCAGGCAAGAGCACCTGCGGCCCACGCTGCTCTGCAGCCCATTCCGGAATTTGACGCATCGGGGCCACCTTCGAGCATGGGCCCCAGGTGGAGGAGATGGATGAGTCGCCTTGATATGTATTTGAGGGCCTCTCAGGTGACGGACGATGACAGCAGAGTGGCCACCATGCTGTACTCCGCAGGGCCTGCGGTCCAGGAAATATTTGAATCCCTCACACCTGCCAATGCCTCCTATGAGGCTGCCAAGGCGGCACTCCTTGCACATTTCTTCCCCCTTGCTAATGTGGACTATGAGAGATTTGTTATGCTGTCGGCCAAACAGAAGGATGATGAGACACTGGACACCTTCTATGGTCGTTTGCGCCGCCTCTCCCTAGGATGTGTGTGGACGGACGCGGAAGACATGATGCTCACAATGTTAATCCAGGCATGCTCCTCTGGCAAACTCAGGAGGCAGGTCCTGAGAGAGCCAGGCATCACTCTGTCCCGCATACTGGCGCACGGCCGTTGCCATGAGGTGGCGGAGGCTCGGGCCAATAAGATGGAGGCAGGATCCCGGTCAGTGAGATCGGAGGAGGTGTGCGTCGTGTGGCGAGGTGACAGAGGCATGAGACGTCCTGGTGGAGGACCCCGCGACAGGGCAGGCAGAGCCGGGGAGTCGTGTCAGAAATGCGGGTACGACCTTCCTCACCCGACAGAATGTCCGGCGGTGGGAAAGACCTGTGGCAGATGTGGACTGGCCGATCACTTTTCATGGGTATGCCGTGCAGCCCTGCCGGTGATGATGCCGAGAGGCCAGGCACGGACGTGGATTCCACACCAGAACCCGCCGCTGAATGTGGCCCAGGTAGATCAGGGCGAAGTGGATGCCGAGGAGGAGGACGAGGAGAACATCTTTTTCGTCTCGAGCGTGGAAATCCTGAAAAGGAAGAGCCGGAGGCAGCCCAGATGTGTGGTGGAGGTCAATCACTGCCCAGTCCCGGTGCTCGTGGATACGGGGGCCTCCGTCAATGTAATGGCCAGAGGACATTATGACACGCTTGAACCCCTCCCAGGTCTGGACACACCGAAGGCTCGCATATTTGTGTTTGGAGGGCTGGAACCGATACCACTGGATGGTGCCTTTGTAGCCAGTGTTGAACATGACGGCTCACAGATCAAGGCTCGCTTCTATGTAACTCCTGTGAGTGACAACACCCTGCTCAGCTGTGCCGCTGCCGAGGCCCTGGGGATTGTCAGTTTCGCCTATTCAGTCTACATGGAAGACATCAATGATCTCCTAGACAAGTACGCAGCACTCTTCAGTGGGATCGGAAAGATGACCGGTGAACCGGTTCGGCTTCACATTGATGAGTCGGTCCAACCTATTGCCCTGAAACACCGTAGGGTACCGTTTCATCTACGAGAGCAGGTGGACAAGGAGCTGGACAGTTTGGTAAACCTGGACATCATCGAAAAGTTGGAGGGCCCGACCCCCTGGGTGTCTCCGATCATGGTGGCCAGAAAACCTAAGCAACCTGATTCTGTCCGCATCTGTGTCGACATGAGGCTCCCTAACAAGGCAATAAAGAGGGAGCGGCATCTCACACCCACGATCGACGACATAATTGCGGAAGTACAAGGGGCTCGGTTCTTTTCGAAACTGGATCTCCGAGCAGTTTACCACCAGGTCGTTCTCCACCCCGAGTCCAGGTACATAACAACGTTTACCACCCACCGGGGATTGTACCGATATAAGAGGTTGAGTTTTGGAGTGTCATCTGCCGCCGAGGTGTTCCAGAACATCATCAGGGGTACCCTGGCAGACCTCGAGGGCGTCCTCAACATCAGTGATGACATTCTGGTGTTCGCGAAAACAGAGGTGGCCCATATGAGGAGGCTGGGAAAGACCCAGGAACGGCTCCAGTCACTGGGCCTTACCCTTCATAAGGAAAAATGCGAGTTCATGCGCACCTCCATTAAATTCTTCGGTTTTGTGTTCAAGGAGGGAGGGGTATCGCCCGATCCAAGAAAGGTCCAGGACTTCAAATTGGCACAACCTCCCGAATCGGTGTCTGATGTGAGGAGTTTTCTGGGGATGGTGACCTACTGTGGACGTTTCATCCAAAACCTCGCCTCAAGATCGGAACCGCTCCGGGCCCTGACGAAGAAGGAGTCAACGTGGCACTGGGGCCCACTTGAGCAGGCCGCTTTTGAGGACATTAAAGCTGCCCTCACGACGGAAGACACCATGGCATTCTTCGACCCCGCCCTGGAATCAGAGATCGTTGTTGATGCAAGCCTTTTTGGCCTGGGGGCCGTGCTAACTCAGGTGGATCGCAACGGGGGAGTTCGTCCCGTGGCATATGCCAGCAAGGCACTCTCAGAGACTGAGCAGAGGTACTCCCAGATCGAGCGGGAGGCCCTTGCGGTGCTGTGGGGCTGCAGACATTTTCGACTCTATGTCTTGGGTCGTCCGGTGACGGTGGTAACCGATCACAAACCGTTGCTTCCAATCCTGGTTGGGTCATCGTCAAAGCCACTGGCAAGGATTGAGAGGTGGATGCTCGCCCTCCTTGAGTACTCCGTTACCCTGGTGTACCGGCCCGGGGCCAACAATGCTGCGGACTATCTCTCCCGCCACCCGGGGGTGTGCGGGGGAGAGGGGCATGATATCTGCGAATAAGAGGCTGCTAGCCATGTACGGATAGTGGTGGAGGCGGCCACACAAAACGCGATGCCACTGGCGGAGCTGGAGGCCGCGGCGGCCCAAGACGAATGCTTTCAAATACTGAGGCACTCGATGCAACACTGCTTCTGGAAGTCCGTCCTCGAGGCTGTGGCCGGGCGGACACAAGAGGCCAGAACAGCACTTGAACAGCTGTGGAAAGTGAAGGACGAGTTGTCGTTTTCGGAGTCGGGCCTGCTGCTCTGGGGTGACCGGATTGTCGTCCCCCTGTCAAAAGTGAAGGAGGTCATCACTTTGGCCCACCATGGACATCAAGGCGCAGCCAAGACCAAGGCGCGGCTCCGGTTGAAGGTCTGATTTCCTGAACTAGAGAAGAGGGTTGATGACTTTGTAGCGGCATGCGTGTGGTGTCAGGCAGCCTCTCCTCTCCAACGGGAGCCGGCAATAGAAGCGATGCCCCGAGGCACACGGCCTTGGGAGGTCGTCCACGCGGACTTTGGATCGACGTCGGTGGGCACCCACTTCCTGGCAATTGTCGATGAGTACTCTAGATATCCAGAGGTGGAGTTCGTCGAATCCGTGGCGTTTGAGCATGTGGTGGTGGCGGTGGAGAAGATCTTTGCAGCCCACGGGTTTCCCCACACTCTGTGCTCAGACAATTGGGCTCCTTTCCAAAGTGAGCGGTTCTCCGAGCTCATGGAGAGCTGCGGGGTGCAGCACAGGAAGGTGTCACCGCTGTTGCCCCGAGCCAATGGCGATGCGGAGAGACTCATGCGGACTCTTAACAAGACATTCTGAATCGCCCAGGGACAGGGTCAGCCCCTACAACGGGCCCTGCACCAATTCCTGCGGGTGTATCGCACCACCCCGCATGCCTCAACTGGAGTGGCTCCCGCAGAAGCGCTGTTCAAGAGATGCCCCCGGGGCCTGCTACCCGAGGTTGGGCAGAAAGAGCCTGGAGTGATTGATAACCAGCGGGTTGAAATGGAAAGGCGAGTGAGAATTGACCAAGAAAACCTGCGGAGGGGTCTCCGGCCTCAACGGCTTGAGCCGGGAGACGAAGTTCTAGTCCGCAACCGACACCCCCATGGGAAACTCTCACTCCCCTATGAACCCGAGCCCTTGGATGTTGTGGCGGTCAAGGGATCCATGGTGACGGCCTTGGATGGGCGATCTGCCGTCACCAGGAATGTGAGCTTCTTCAAGAAACTGGGTGATCCCCGGACTGAAACTCCGCCTGAACCTGACCCACCAGAGGACCCCGATGATGGAGATCTCCGGGACGATGTCCCAGACTCCCCAATCCGGGGAGCCGTGGCTGAGGGACACCACGGGCCGGAGGTAGGCAGGAGGTACCCCCAGAGGGCTGGGCGAGGGAAACCTGCTTACCTCAGCGAGTATGTCCTTGGACACTTAGCCAGTAAACTGTGATGAAGGGATCCGGGTGGTTGACAATAAAGGGGTGTTGGGTGTGCAGTGGTGGTTTGTAGTGTAGCTGTGTGTTAAAAGTTATTATAGTTAAAAAGTGCAGTTGTTGTGGTTCCTCCCGAAAAAGGAGGAGTGTGGCGCTGCCCGTAATGACGGGCTTACGCGGCGGCGTGACGTTGCACGCTGCCGCCTAGCTTATAAATAAAGGGGCGTTCCCGGCCGCGAGCAGAGCGACCGGGAAGCCCGAACCGAAAGGCTGTGTGCGTGTGTGTCCTTTCGGGTGGGGGCTTACGGGCACGCAGTGGGGGCTCAGGACCGCCCCCCAACAGTGCTGAACATCATCCTTCTTTGTGGCAATGATGTCGGTCGGAGCTGCAGGCCTGCTAGGCGAGAGGGCACGGACCAAATAGTGATTGGTTGGAGGGCACACAAGTGGTGATGAAGCTGTGTAAGCATCATGTAAGCCACCATCCGAGGCATAGTTAAGCCCACCTACACACCCCAGTATGTCGTGAAGTTGGGTTTAGCTGGCTGTGAACAGCAACACCAGTGACTTGAAGGCTGAGTCTGCAGTGAAGCATTGCACTGTGTAATTGAAAGATCCTCTAAAAGAGGTGGTTTATGTCACTTGTGTAACTGAGCGGAGTTATACTAAGCTCTGATGGTCCTGTAAAGCCAGATCAGGACGAACTGCTGGGAAGTTCATCGTTAATTTAACAAACTAAGTCTGCCATATTGACTTTTCTGTATGAAGCTCATTGTGTAAAACCTTCTTTAAAAAAAGATGTTTCTGTGCGCAGGGCACTTCATTTGAGGGCGGGGACTATGCTGGTTCCCTACCTTACCTCTATATTTGCTGATTATTTCCCTATTGGATTATTTGGTGATGTTCTGCTGGTTTCTACAAAGATCACACCAATGCCTTTTTCAGACTTCAGGACCCCTTCTCGTCACTGTAACCACATGTGCTTTGTTGATAATCTTGACCCATTGGTTATGTTTCACTGAAAATGGGGTTGAGGCTCCACTAAATGTGCTTCAGGAACGAGAACCTTCAACACTCATTTGGAACATATTTTTGTGCTTCCTGCAGGTCATTTCATAAATCAAAGTAGTGATCATGGAAAGTAATGTAACAGCATTTAGAATATAGCAATCACCCCCACGTCGGGGGCCGTACATGGCTGATAACCGCCCACCAGCCCAAACCTAGGCAGGCTGAGTGAAGCGAGGGCCTCAGGGAGGGTTGTGGGCCGTTACCAGCCACATACGTCCCCCAACAAGAGGTTGATAGCTATTTGTACCCTTGTGTTTGTCCACGGTGCAAATAGATTGTTTAAAAGAAATGTACAGGAGATGGGCTATGCATGTTTTTCGCGAGCCCACTCTCCCGAAAAAAGATGGCCACCGCCACTGGAAAAGGGACTTGGACCCCATAGGAAAAGTGACTTGCTCCCTTTTCCATGTCCATGGTGGGGGCCACAGGCAGAAGAGCGCTGGGACTAGAGGGCAAAGCTCTGGTCTGGCATGTAAGTGGGGAGGGAGCGAGGGAGGGGAGGGATTCGGAAAGGGAGCGGGATGTTTTTTGGAGTGTAATGATGTGGTCCCTAAAAGAAGTTCTACTGAAAAATGTTTGTACAATATTTCAGGAAGCCAAATGTGCAAATGTATGTTCACCAGGAGGTCCCATTTGAGAAGGTATGGTTACCCACAGGCCACATTTGCAAAGGCGTGGTCACCAAAATCCTACATATTTAATTTTCGAAGGCTGTCTGTTCATTGGGAACTGAGCATGTGCATAGCCACCCTCACCCTGAGATCCAACTAAAACAAAGGCCTTTTCGATCTAAATGCAGTGACTGAGGAAGAAGGTATTTTATCCTCATGCCCAAATCCTGAGGCCATTAAAATGAGCATATACTGTTCAAAGTTTCAAACGTTTTAATGTCAGGATGAATGTTGTGAAAAGTTAAAAGAGCACCAAGCACAGAGTATATTACATACTCATTGATTCAAGCTTACATCCCTGTTATCACTGACATATTTGTCATATGTAAAGATCAGTAGCTATTTTTCTGTTTACAAAATGGTTATTGAATTAATGCAAAGCATGCTGTAACTCTCAATGGTGCCGTTTGTCTCCTTTCACCTACAGGTATTTTGAAAGAGTACAATAGATGTGTACCAGGCTGTCCATTGTGGAATGATAACCCTTTATCAGAAAATAATTCTAAGTTTTGATAATGGGCTTTGCTCAGTAAGATAAGTGTAGTATTCTTATAATGACTAAATTATATACTGGAAGCAATCATTAGAAATGAGTATTGGAAAATTGTAAAAACCAGAGAGCTTACAATGTGTTCTAATTTGAAATGAATACTGATTATTCTGCAGACACAGACCAGCTGTGAGCCTCTTTTTTTAATGAAAGTTCGTGTAGCTTCTTTGTATACATTTACAGTTATGTTGTAGCAATTACAAAGTTACTCTTGACTATAATACATACAGGGGCCATATAAGACTTTCTACTGGCCCCAAACTGACTGTGGTATCTTGGGTGGCAGGTATCAGGTTGTAAGCAAGGACCACTCCAGAGAAAGATATGTACAAAAGGTAAGCTTGCTTTATTGTTTCAGTTATAGGGAGGAAGTTATGTAGGGAGTGCAGGTAACGAGCTGCTACTCCCTCTGGCTCTCTATCTCTTTCCACCAACTGTCATCCCTGGAACCTAGGTGCCACCTAGGTTCTAGACCCCTCACCTCCTTTTGTACATGCTGGTGTCCTGAGCCTTACCTGTGTCCTGCCTGCATTCCTACCAGCAACCAAGACACATAGCTTTGGTCCTATTCTAGAGAGTGTGTATAAGTTTATATGGGACACTTAGATAATGTGTCTGCTGATTTATTCTAGAGACTGAGCAAACGTGGTTGGCAAGTCTTGTGTGGGAAGTTTCCCATGCAATGGCAGGATGTGAAGCAGGTTGTTGAGTAGGCGCCCACATCCATCGCTAGTGTGTTTGGATGTGTATTGGAGTGTATTTTTTAATGTTGAGATGCATGTTATGGTGATACATGCATGAAGTTATTGTTAGGGGAGCATGAACAATGATGTGAGTGCGTGCATGTTATGGTGTGACATGCATGAAGTTAGTTGTAGAAGTGTATGCATGCTTAAGACGAAGCATGCATGGAGTTACAGGTTGTGGCCCACATGCTGGCCATGTGTGGTGCCACAGTGTAGACCTGTGGTTAATTGCACGAGTAGTGGAGAATTCTGAGATTTTGGAGTTAGAGCGTCCTAGTGAGTTGAATCCTATTGTGTATAGGGTGTAGGTTTACATGGGACACTAGGACAAAACGTCGGTTGACATATTCTGGAGACTGATCAAACGTGGTTGGCACATTTTGTGTGGGGAAGGTTCCCATGCAAAGGTAGGATGTGAGGCAGGTTGTTGAGTAGGCACCCACATCTTGTGTGTTTGGTTTGTTGTAGTAAGGATCAGCGGTTGTGTTCCTATATTAAGGCCTGTGTTGTTGGGTAGTGCCGTTTTGAGTGGTAGGCTTGAAGTTCCTTTGGCACGCCTTGTTGAGATTTAGGGAAGTGGCTTTAGGGCACACAGAAGACATGCCAGTGTGGTTTAGTTCTTGAGTTGAGTGAGTCAGGTGCCATATGCTCATGCTTTGTCCTGTTGAAGTATTAGGCACTGGCAAGTGATTTTTACTTTGTGGAGTAATGCTTATTTACCATTTTAAGAATCCATCATGCTAAGCACTTATTCTTTCAACCTTTTGTGCTTGCGTGCAGTCTTCGCACAGTATGCAAAGTCTGCATTTGCTACACACCAGGCCTTTTGTGTTTGTGTCACTGTTATATGTGCTCTTTGTTTTGTGAGTCTCTTTCCTGTCTTTTCATTTCTTTTGTGTGTTGGAGAAAGGTGGTGTTTAGTGGTGATCAGTGGTGGTGTTCATTGGTCACCTTCTCAAGAAGTGTGAGTTAATTTTGTTACCTCCCATGTTTTTGTGATGAGTTGTTGTGAAGACTCGAAAGGATTTTTGGATGATAGAGTGGTTGCTCGCACTGCAGAGACTGAGATGCTCTGTACTGTGGGTGAGGTTGTACCTAGACGTGGCAGGTCTAAGGTTTGGGTGTGGCAAGCCCAAACAGAAGGTAGTGAAGTCAATTTGCTCACAGGGATCAGTCTGCGCTCAGGGGTGGCAGCCCTGAGGTCCTGTGGGCCAGACCAGGACAAAAAAGTTATAGTTCATCGGTATGTTGTTAATCCTTATGTACATTTGGATCTTCTTTTTGTTTTCTTCTTTTGAGGAAGGAGATGTGTTGTGACCTAAGCCCTTGGCTGGATGAGCTGTGTGTGTATGAGTGTAGTGGAGCTTGGAATGTAGTGAGGTATCTGGAACCTGGGTGTCAGCCAGGTTCCAGGAATGATGGTTGGGGACAGAGAGCCAAAGAGGAAAGATGCATTTAACCTGCTTTCCTTACTTACCTTCCGTCTGTACCGTAAACATTAAAGCAAGCTTTCTGTTATGAAGGAGACTCCGGACACAATACTTGGTACAAGGTCCAATCCTTTTATTATGGTACATGTATAGAAACGACCCCAATCTGGGGAGACAAGAGCTGCTCCCTTCTCTCCGTCAACCGCCCATCTCTCTCATGCAGCATCCTAGAATCCCCTCATGTTGAGGTGCTACCATGTTTTTATTTTTGATATCACATTCTATTGGTTTTACAACATACAACCACTGGTCCTTTTCGGGCCAGATCTTAATACAACAACAACAACATTCGATGGAATACACACTCAAATAGATCACATACAGTACATATCTTATAGTGGGTTCTCTACTATAAGATATGTACTGTCCACATCCTACATCCTATGGTGTTATGGTATCAGAAGTTCCAAGGTTCACATTGCGTCTTCCCAGCGTTGCCAAATCTTGTACGCTTTTTCGGGGCATCCTCTGGCTCTATATACTCTCCTTTCTATGGCGATGCAAATTTGTACATCTGTCATCCACTGACCCACTTGCGATGTCTCCGCTGCTCCCCACAGCTGCGCTATGTTTCTTTTGATTACCGCTGTTGCAGTCAGGAGCAGAGCTTTTCATATCTTGACAGGTCTATCTCGCTGTCTACTCCTAGTAACAATAGTTTGGGGTCTCTGGGGATCGTCTGTTTCAGGACCCTTGTAAGGATATCGCAACATTGCTGCCAATAGTGGCTAATATTTGGGCATTCCCATAGTATGTGAAAGAAGGTTCCCTCCTCGCCCTGGCAGTGTAGACAGTTAGGTTCTGCTGTTTTACCCCAATGGTACAGGGCTACCCTCGGGTAGTAGATTCTGTGTAATATCTTCAGTTGCACTAGACGTAGCCTAGTTGATATGGCGACTTCATGGGGGTACATTAGGATCTGAACCCAGTCCTTCAACATGATCTCCCCGACTTCAGTTTCCCATTTTGTTTTTAAGCGTGCCAGTTCTGGTGTGGCAAAAGAGGTGATAACACTGTACATGACTGTGGTGACTTTTGCCTGAATATTTTCTGTGACTATGTTACGTTCCAATGGGGTACAGTCTAACATGTCAGAAAGGGCAGGGAGGTGCATGCCGGAGCTGTGTGTTGTGGTATCTTTCTGCCTCTAGAAGGTTAAAGGACGAAGTTATCTCATCATAGGTTCTGACAGTTCCTTCTACTAAAATGTCTCCCACTTTTTCTATGCCATGTCTCACCCACAACGGCCATTTCGGCAATTTAGCCACTTCATAGGTGTGTCATGAGACATTCTGAAGTATGTACGGGTACCGGGGAAGTGTTAACATTTTAAACAGTGCAGCGCGTCCCAAGCGGGTCAAGGGCAGGCACTTCCAGTGCTGCACATCCCCTGTGAATCTTTCTGTGATGGGTTGCAAGTTATTGGGTGTGTAATCTTTGAGATTTCTTGTGATCGGATTCCCAAATATTGAAAGTGGTCAGAGGCAACTCTATATGGGCAGGGCTCGGGAGCCTCAATACCTAATTGATTTAATGCAAATAGTGTGGATTTGGACGAGTTCACTTTTAGGCCGCTAAAGGTTCTGTATTTTTGTAATAGCTGTGTCACCATTGGGCATGTCGTTTTTGGGTCTCGCAGGTATATTAATAGATCATCTGCGTACAGTGAGACTCTGTCCTCCCACTCTGGCCCGCCCGGGACGCCCCTCCATGTATCTGTATCCCTCAGCAACTGGGCCAATGGCTCCATGGTGAGTGCAAACAGGAGGGCTGATAGGGGGCTGCCTTGCCGCATCCCTTTTCCCAGGCAAAGGATCGTGATGTCCAGCCATTTACTCTGATTTCGGCCATCGGTGCGTTGTACAGCAGTTGGACCCAGGATAGAAATCACTCGCCGAACCCCATTTTACGCATGATCCCCCAGAGTGCCCCCCAGTGGATTGAATCAAATGCTTTTTCGAAGTCTATTGCGAGTACTCCCAAGGGGATATTCAGGGTCTGTGCGCGTTCAATGGCTAGATGTATTCTCCGTATGTTCATTCTTGTGGATCTACCGGGCATGAAGCCACATTGGTCTGGATGAATTAGGGATGTTATAACCTGTTGTTGGGGTGTTGCTAACAGTTTAGCCAATATCTTTGCCTCGCTGTTAATGAGGGATATTGGTCTATATGAGCTACAGTTCTCTGGAGGTTTAACTGCTTTAGGTATTACTATTATTGTTGCCTTCCTCAGGCCCTCTGGTAAGCTCCCTTTGCTCCGGGCCTGTTGGCACATCTTAAGTAGGTGGGGGGCCAGCTCATTACCACCTATCTTTTTCCAGCTTTCTATGGGAAAGCCATTCGGTCCGGGTGTCTTTCCGGATTGGAGCTGCATCATGGCTGCTATAATCTCTTCTTCCGTGATTTCCATTTCTAGGTTAGCAACTTGATCGGTGTTTAGGGAGGGAAGGGTGATCTCTTCCAGTATGGAGGCCTCGGGGGAAGCTTCAGGTGCCTTATATAGCCCTTCATAGTATCTTGCAAACTCTTCTGCTATATCCACGTCTGTCAGACGCGGTTCCGCTTTTTGGGGCGTGATATCCCTTACTTGATTGTGTTCCTCATCCATACGCTTGAGCCATGCCAGCATCTTCCCCGCTTTGTCACCTGTTTCATAAATTCTGGCTCTCATTGCCCCATGTGCCTGTTTTGCGTTATCTAATGCAATATTTTGGGCCAGGACCAAAGCTCTGTTTGTGTTGGGACAATCCTGGATTAAGTGTGTCTCTTCTGCCTGTTTAACGTTTGCCTCTGCCTCCCTTAATGATTCTAAGTGTGCTTTCCTTTGTGCTGCAGTCCAGGAGATTATCTCTGTCATGATGCCTGCCCCCGGGAAACCAGATTAGGCCCAGCAACCCCGAAAGCAGGCATCATGCCATTTTGAGCACACCCAAAGACCCCAGCTAGGGGCTGTTTGGGTGCAGTCCTGGCGCCTATGGCGCCAGGCTCATAGTAGAAAAACCCACCTGATGCAGACCATGCTGCATACTTACCTGATGCAGACCATGCTGCATACCTACCTGGTGCAGACCATGCTGCAAAAGGCCTCAAGCCAAATGAGGCTTAGGAGGGACTATTTTACCTGAGGGACTACTTTTTACTCAGGTGGGGCTATGGAAGGATACTTACCTGGGACTTCTTCCAAGGCTATTTAAACCACGCCCGAACAGCAGCACACGCTTCGCGTTATTCTGCATCCAGCAGCGTAACGCTCACTGTGCCTGCAGCAGCTTCCAGTCTTCTGCCACGCCCGCTTCAAGTCCGGAGCTCCTAGAAATAAGAAGAAAGAAGGAGAAGAGGTTAGAACAGGAGCATCACAGTAATCCTTACCTGAATCCTTGATCCATCACGCACTCGAGCTGGAAGCAAGAAGTCACACGTGTGTCGCCTCTCATCTCGCGGCGCCGCGTTCGACTATCCGGCCTTCGCTGCATCTCCGCATTCCATCGCGATCTTCAGCATCTCCCGGCCGCTCGCCGACACCTAGGGAGACAAGAACAACAAGGTGAGCTAAGGGAAAACAAAAGGACAAGTAAGCAAGATACCCCCCAAAGACTTACCTGATTACCACAGGGGGTGCTTAGCTCATCTTGGGTCGGCGCATCTTACACAGCATCTTTGCCTACCCCGGCCCCTAAGGGGAAAACAAAAGGACAATAAGGCAAGCTACTCCCCCAAGACTTACCTGATTTACCACAGGGGGGTAATTAGCTCATCTCGGGTCGGCGCAGCTTACAGTACATCTTCGCCGTACCCCGGCCCCTAAGGGGAAAACAAAGGGCTGTAGGGGAAAACCTATCTCCACAATAGACTTACCTAAATCTTACCGGTTGCCACGTGGAACTCTTCGTGACGGCAAACCGGCAACCTGCAAGGAATCGGACAGAGTGAAGATCAGACATTTTGAACTCTTTCTACCTACCGTCTCACGGCGCCTTGCCTGGATTCTTAGAGTCAATACCGCTCTGGAACTCGCCAATTCCTCCACACCAGTGAAGTAACTGGTCATCTACGCGCCCCTACGTTCGATGCAGGATGGAGAGCTCATCCTTCCAAACCATCAGGTGAGACTAAAGAGGAGATATCAAGAGTGATCTGTGGGAAGACAACGGGGGGTGGGGAAGGTGGGTTAATGCTCAATTCCACGGGTGGTTAATCCCCTTTCTCCTTTGCAGAAGGATATTCCTGCGAGCCAGACAAACTAGGCTGAGTGGGCCAGTCCAGTCAGTCATCTCGGCGCTACGCGTCACGCTGGTGGAAACAACAGCGGCCCAGTTCCGATCGACGCCCCCGTGGGAGCCAGGTGAGCGTAACAATCTCCCCTCAAATCACAGGTTTATAAGCTTCCCATAGTATAATAGGACAGTCTACCGACCCTTCATTTAATTCAAAGTATGTTGAGCTGGCGTTCTGTAAACGTTCTATCAGCTCCGGGGAACCTAGATGGTTAGGTTGGTTTATACGTCGTGATTGACATGAGTAGGCGGGAGTGATCCGAAATGCCTCTTGGGAGGCACTCTGCTTGTGTTGCCGTATGTATTATTGATGCTGGTACGAAGAAGTAGTCTAAGCGCGACAATGATGCATGTACCCCAGAGTGATGGGAGTATTCCTTTTTCCCAGGGTGCAGGTCACGCCATACATCTCTGATATCAAATGCTTCCACAAATGTGGCTGGGTTAGTTCAGCGGTTGGGGTCTCTATTGTGTAGGTGTGTGCGATCTTGTATATTTTCCATGACTTCATTGAAGTCTCCCCCCAGGACCAGGATATTTGAGGTGTCATCGATCAGCAAAGGCGTAATTTCTTCAATTAGTGTGGCTTGTAGTGTGGGCGGGGCATAGACTGCCAACAGGGAGATTGTTTTATTCCAGAGCATACCACTGACATACGTAAATCTGCTCCTGGTGTCCTGTGTTGCTTTCATGAGGGTAAAAGGCAGTTTTTTATGTATTAATATCATTACTTCACTGGCTCCCATCGTGAAGCCTGCCTGTATTGCTGTTGCGATAGTTGGAACGCTTGAATAGCGCATTGGTTGTTCCTGCCTGATGAGTCTCAGTTAGGAAGGCTATGTCTGGGCCATGCCTATTCAGGAACTGTTGTACTAATCATCTCTTCAGGCTGTTTCCTAGGCCATTGATGTTCCAGGTGAGAAGTTTTAAGGCTCGGGTCTTAGTGTCTTGCGGGGCCATTTAAGCACGGATGATTGTGGATGCCAGCGGAGCCCCCCGAGGTGGAGGCATTGTTCACATTCGTCTTGTGGCAAAGAACGATGGCCAGTGTTTGACTAACACCGGATTCTCGTAGGTTTCAGTGTTCTATTGAGCTTCTCCATCCTCTGAACATATACCCAAATCCCCCATCCCCATCCCCATACTTCGCCCCCAACTGAAGCATCTGTCGCCATTTTGTAACTCAAATGCAAATTAAACAAAAAAACTAATCACTCGCAGTGCTCATGCAATAAGTTCCTGTCAGTTATACTCATCTAATCTGTAGTTGGGACGGCGTATGCCAACAGGGTCTGTGGTTGGGGGGCGTATAGTGTGACATATCGCAGGGCCACCAGCCGCCTTGTTAGGTAGGTATTTTAGCTTCTGATCGGTGTGTGCACGGGGTGAGCATGCCGTAAATATTGATGTCCGCTTGTCTGGCACCTGCTCTTATTCGTTGCCCTCTGGGGGCATTTCTTCTTGTTGTTGTTGTTGTGGTGGTGGCACGTCTGGTGGCCTATTTGGCCGAGGCCTATTCCTTCGGTTTGCTTGCCTTCTCCATGGGCCCCAATCTCCTCCCAGGTTGCGTTTTGCCCAGTTCCATGCCTCCCTTGGGTCCGTGAAATGGACTGTCATGCCGTTGTGGTATATTTTCATCTGTGCTGGAAATAATAGGCCGTATTTCACATTCAGCATCTGGAGGCGTTTTTTAAGGGGGTTAAACGATTGTCTCGCTTTTTGTACTTCTTTAGTGAAGTCAGGGAAGAATGCTGTCTTGGAGCCGTTGTATGTTCTCGCCTTTCGTTCTGGCCATTTGGAGAACCACGTCACAGTCTATGTAATTCAGGATTTTGGTGATCACTGTTCACGGTCAGTGCCCCAGTAGTCAGTCTGCCTGTTGGTATTCTATGGGCGCGTTCATTGGAAAAGAATCTTGACAAGGATTTTGGAGCAAATAGATCAGCAAGCCATTGTTCTAGAAAAAGCTCCATGCTTGCCCCCTCCGTTTTTTCCGGCAGACGGAGGATTCGGATGTTGTTTCTTCTCGATCGGCCTTCTCCCTCTTCCACCCGCTCTTCCAGTGCTTTAATGCGTTCCATTGCACTGTTCGTTTGTTGACTCATGCCTCGTAACTCATCTTCTGCCACTGATATGCGAGTCTCAGCCTCTCCCGTTCGGGAAGATAGTTTCTGGAGGTCATGATGCAGCAGGGACACCTCAGTGCTAATGCTGTCCCTTTTCACCGCCATAGCTGCTCGTGAGCTGGAGATGGCATTCATCACATCCTTAAGAGATTTGTTTTCTACGGGTTCTGGCGGGCCATCAGATTTATTTTGGTCTGCTGGGGGTGGGGGTCAGGGCCGGTGTTGTGTATTGCTCCATTGTGCTCTGAGATCCTGCTTTCTTGGCTTTTTCCTTGCCCATCTTGGGGAGGGGCCAATTTTTTGGGGGGGACACTTTATTCCTCTTATACTTGGCGGTTGGTCGAGTGGGTTTGGCTTCGCAGCTGGATCACACCTTGTCCTATAATGCGTGCAGCCCGGGTGGTAGCTTTGTGATTTCTTTGTGCCTATGTCCGTACTGTGGTGTGGTTGTCTATTTTGGGTGGTTTGGCCACTTGCGCTGCCTATATATGTTGTATATATGCAGGCTTTCCGTTATTCAGTTATCCTGCAGGATTAATGTCGCTTCGCCAGCACTCAGTGCCGTTCACTCACTACTGTATGGACGCCTTGGGGCACGGGTTGTGGGTTTATTGGTTTGTTTGACACAGCAGCTCCAATTGTTCATCGGGGATAGTCTATGTCTGTTTTCACGTGGAGATGTTACAAGTATGTGCCCTATTTCTTCCCCTCTCCAATGTGTCGGCTCGTTGGGAGCACTATACGTGGCACAAGGGCTCCCCTTGGACAACCTCGCATGCTGTTGGTGGCGTGTTTCGCAGCTCCGAGATGAGCAGGAGTAGGGCGTAGTTCGTGTCTCAGGAGGAGGGGGGTCCCAGACCGGTGAGGTCTGATCTTCAGGGATCCCGCCTGCCACGCGGGTTTCTTTCACTGTGGGCTGCGCTGGCTATGCCGGCTATTTCCCGCCTCCCCCTCGCCTTACCGCCATTATGGATTCTGGATAAACAGTGGAGGGCTGCGGATCACCCGCCAATACGGTGGGGTACATCGGGCGTCTCTACATAGCACGGAGCGCCCGCGACCACCACACAGTCCACCTTTACCGGTTTAGCGCGCCGGGTGGCACAGCGCCGGCTCTGTTAGGGCAGGCCTCCTACTGGGAGATGTCATCCTTTATCTCATTTAATGCGCTGCAGCGGGGGTTGCTGGAGGGCGTCTTTTTCAGTGCCTCAGGCTTAAGTCAATTATTGTCCTCCTCTTCCCAGTTGTGTGCAGTTAGATTGCTTGCTTCTGTACTTTAAAAGGGGGGGGGGCCAGTGGGTCGGCGTCAGTCCGGAGCAGGATCTGCCGGGACTGCGAGCTCTCCTCCAGCCACCACACCCCTTCTCCAGCACCGCCCCAGCCCCTGCAACTCGGATGGGAGATGCTGCGTATGCCGTGGTTCAGGCCCTGTGGAGGGGGCCTAGTTTGGGCCACAGCTGTTGATGTTCCAGGGGTGTGGGGGATATCGGGCCAGGGGGGCAGGCAGCCGACTCACCGGTGATGTCCTGGTGGACCCCCACCTCGCCACGGTGCTCCGTCGTCTCCTTCGCGGCTTGTCTACAGCTGTCCAAGCCGGGTCGGGGAGAGCAGCAGGGGATCAACTCCTCACTCTCCAGGCCGTCCCGGGTTTGGTCCCCGCATCGCGCATCTTCTCCTCAGTGCCCGGTTGCAGCAGTCAGCCACCAGTCGGCTCCCGCAGGCACAGTGTCAGTAATTTGTATCTCCCCACAGCACAGAGTCCACAGCACAAAGCCCAAAGGCGGTATCTAAGCCGCTCCACTCCCCGCTCCAGTCTCCATGGCGTTGACAGTGCGTGTTGTTGCAGCCCGTGCTCTGGCTGTGGATCGTGGTTTGGCACACCAAGGATTCGGGGCAGCAAACGCCTTCGCCAGGTCCCTCTCACTTCGTGACGCTCTGTATCAGGCGAGTTGTCCCCGCGCCACTCTCAGGTCCGGCGGCCATTTTTTTTTCACATCCACACATTTGGCAGGCCCGACACTTCGTAGCATATATCTATGGGTCGGTTCCGCGTTTTCGGACGGGACCACAGCTGCAGGTGCCGCTCGTTCTCACGATCAGGTCAGTTGCTTTGAAAGGTCAATTTGTTGCTTTTTTCAGGATATTTGGGCAAGATTACACTGGTGGCCCCGGGAGCTCTACAGGACTACGTCCTCATTGCTCGCTCGTTGGCCACGCCCCGACGTGCTTCCATTGTTGCCATGGAAGCAGAATCATAATAGAACTATATACAAGGTTGCAGAACTATGTACAAGATTACCATGCATTTAATATAGCATGGTAAATAATAATAACACATGACATTAAATAAAGATAACTTATCATTGCTAACATCTCCTCTCCTTATAGTTCCTAACAACAGTTGGGAATCGCAGTCTCACACCCTTGGAAATCACAGTCTCACACCCTTCTCTTCAATCGTCCTAAGCACAGCCACTCTCTCTTTATTCCAGATGCCACCACCTTTAACTAGCACAGAAGAACCTAAATCTTTCACAACCTGCTTAGGTTATGAAAACACTGATGCTCCTTTTTGTACTTTGGTAGCTAGTTTGATTTTGACCCATTCACCTTCCTTGACTTTGAACTCCCTGCAACAGTTTCTCTCATCATATCTCACTTTGGCTTTGGCACTAGATTCAGCAATCCTTTCTCTTATTTTTTCCAGGTCCACATCCGCACTCCTGGATTTTCCCATCGAAACAAGACACATCTTTGAGTTGGGTTTTCTTCCGCACAACACATCGAAAGGAGATACTCCTGTCACACTGTGGGGAGCCAGCCAGTACTGAAAGGTTCTCTCCATCACCGTCCTTACCTAATCACCACCTCTGGAAACAGCAATTCTGACAGCCTGCATAAGAGTTCTGTTAAAGCGTTCAACGCACCCATTGCTCTGGGGATGATATAATGAAATGGTTGACTGTACTATTCCATACTTATCAAGAAATTCTCTGAAATCTTTAGACACACGTTGTGACCCATTGTCCGATAGACATCTCTTGGGAAATCCTTCCCTCCAAAAAACTTGCTCAAGAAATGTGATAATGCTACTGCTAGAAATATCTCGTAACACACCCACTTCAGGCCTCTTGGACAGCAAATCCATGACTACCAACAAATAGTTGTCTCTCCCTCCTCCAATATTGAATGGACCCAACAAGTCTAAGGCAACTTCATCCCATGGAACTTTGGGACATTCTCTTACCACCATGGGTGCTCTCGGAACTCTGAGTCCTTTATCACCCTCTACACTGTCATGACCACTATGAGGGGGCACAAGTTGTGCCACAAGCAGGCTCCCACCAGAATCCTGAGGGCCTTAAAACCACTGCAAAAGGGCTCTTGGAGCCAGTCCTGGCACCAGGCTCATATGTAGGAGGGAAGGGCTGTTCAAACCAGGTCCCATTTATGTACATGGGCCTTTAAATCCAACATGGAAGCACCCACACAGTCTAGTTCTAAGAACCAAGCCATGCGGTCTAGTGTTTTGGGTGTGGCAGGCCTGGAACTACTTTCCCTGGGCTATATAAACCACACCCTGACTACAGAACACGCTTCGTGTTATTCTGCAACCCGTAGCATGATGCTCGCTGTGTCCAACTCCTGGTCTTCAGCATCTTCCTGCAAGAACAAGATTATTCTGTTTTACCTGAGAACACACCATCCAGCACTCAGCATCTCAACTGGGCTGCAATCTGTGGAAACCGAGAGAAGAAGAAACATTGCTCACCTGTGAGTACTAGCTTAAGGACTTCCGGCGACCCGCTGCAGGAGCTGCTGTTCGAACAGTGCAACCTGCAATAACGAGAAAGGGAAAAACAATATTAGAAGGCGCACTTCCAAAACATCGAATTCCATCAGTCTTACCTGAATTCCATCGCGCTACGCCACGCTTCCATCCGGAGCACCACAGCAACATCTGCAAAGGAAAAGAGACATATTCAGGTTCGCTTTCAATATTAAACAACCGCACAGCGCTGTACTTACCTTAACGGATTCTGGGGGCTTGTTTTTGATCGTGCTGTCATCCACTCGCAGCACCAGAGCGGCCTGTGAGGAGGAGAAGAAGAAGAAAACACAGGTTAGCTTTAAAAGACAATGAAGGTGCTGCGCTTCGCACTTTCTCTTACCTAGAAAACGTGCCTCCCCATCCGGCACGCCAGCATCAAGACCTCCACACCTGAAAAGAAGGAGATAAAGACATTAACGAATTCCCACCATAAACAGAACAAAGACTTACAATTAACAAACCTACCTGCCTACCAGCAGATTTGGGGTCACAGCAGGCCTGGGCCCAAGAAAGGCATACTGCACCAGTGAAGCAACTTGGCAGCTCGCCAACAAACGTCAAGCGCCCCTGCACAAGAAACGCAGGACGGATAGCTCACCCTACAAATAACTAAGATTCATTATTCAGCACTGGGCAACTACGCATCCAGGGTTCCAGATCTCAGAGCCTTCCATACGCCCCTGGGGATATCAGCTGAGCGTAACAGAACACAAAGCCTCTAAACCCTATCCACCTGGGCATCATGGAGACATCTGAAACTGATCAGTTAGCCCAGATTTTGGGAAAATTACGCGCTGAGGTACACGTAGCCCGACAGGAAACCAATGCCTTAAGACGTGAGTTAATAGTCACAAAAGACCATACTGATGAACTAAGCAAACAGCTACTACAAACACAGGCGGGGCAGGCTCCATTGCTCGGATTTGCCCCTTCCATCGCTACACCATCATCAGTCAATCCAGTACAGATAACGTTGCTGGGAGCAGTACCCCTGGCACCTCCAGAACGGTTTGAGACCCCAGAAGGTACGCAACATTCATGAACCAGTGCCGCCTCCATTTTCTTTGTAGGCCTGGGGCTTTCCCAAACGACCAGGTGAGGGTGGCCTTCGTGTTATCATATTTGAGTGGAAGTGCCGCAGACTGGTCGGTACCTTTAGTGAGCCAGGATGACCCATTACTGCAGAACTTCAGGGGTTTTCAACAGGAGATGGAAAAGATATTTGCTCGACACTTGCATGGACAAGCTCTTGATAACGAACTCCTGTCCCTCCGCCAAGGGAATCAAGATTTGCCGACTTATATTGCCACCTTTAATAGACTGGTTGTAGAAGTGGGGTGGACAGAAGATAAAAGAACCACGTTGTTTCATCGGGGCCTACGAGGAGACCTGAAGGATGTCCTTGCTCAAGTTGTAGACCCACATAAAGACAGTGCAGAGTTTATCAACCTGGTAGTTCAGTTGGACCACAGATTACAGGATCGAAGAACAGACCGAAGTAGACTCGAAAATCGTGCCATGTACGTATGTTCAAAAGATAATGTTCAATATCCATCAGAAAATACCACAGAACCCATGCAGATTGGAGGAGTACGACCCCCTTTAACCAAGGGTGAAAGAGACAAGAAGAGACAGCCACAATTATGCCTATACTGCGGTAAATCGGGTCACTACCTCAAAGAATGCCCAGTAAAATCTCCAAGGAATGTGGTAGGTGCTACAGACAAAGAAGATGATGGAAAGGAATTGGAAAACTACCAGGCCCGGCAAGGGTAGAGGTCTGCTTGTCGAGCGAGAAGGATGAGTCCCAGACCTCACATTTCACCCTACCAGTAACCTTGATCAATCACCAACGACCGTCATGGATGCATGCAATAGAGGCATATATAGACAGCGGAGCAGTTGGTAATTACATAGATCGGGATCTGGAAACAGAAATGGGACTTCCCTTATGCAAAAAACCAACAACTGAAAAGGTAACTACTGTTGACGGTACAGAAATTGCTTCGGGACCAGTAACACAATGCACAACAGAATTAACCCTTCTGTGTCAGGATGGACATCAAGAAGCAATCACGTTTGACCGCATCAAAGCTCCTCAGTTCCGGTTGATCTTAGGGATGCCATGGTTAGTAATTCACAATCCCCACATAGACTGGCGTGCAAAGAGACTGACCTTTTCCAATGAATGCGCCCATGCTTGCTACCCGAAATCTATACCACAGCCAAACCTGAAATCTTTACAAGGAATAGCATCGGGGATCACGGAACCAATGGACACCTTACCAAAAGAATATCAGGATTATCAAGACGTTTTTCAGAAGGAACAGGCTAACACATTACCGCCACATAGGCCCTATGACTGTCAGATCGACCTGATACCTGGCACACAGGTTCCTTGTGGATGAATTTATGCACTTACGGAAACCGAAAATCTCTGCTTGAAGTCCTATCTGGATCAATACCTGGCTAATGGGTTTATCAGCCCGTCAAAGTCACTGGCAGCCTCTCCCTTATTCTTTGTACCCAAGAAGGAAGGAGATTTGAGGACTTGCATCGACTACCGCGCACTTAATTAAATCACAGTAAAAAAGCTCTACCCTTTGCCCCTTATCCCGGAACTGTTTGACCAAGTCAAGGATGCCCGAATCTACACCAAACTAGACCTCAGAGGAGCATACCACCTTGTACGTGTTAAGAAAGAGGATGAATGGAAAACCGTGTTTCGCACCAAGTATGGCCTGTACGAATATCAGGTAATGCCTTTCGGGCTGCGCAATGCTCCCACAGCGTTCCAATACTTCATGAATGATGTATTACGGGAATTAATCGATGTCTGTGCCCTGGTCTATATTGACGACATCCTGGTGTATTCCCCCTCTGAAAGAGATCATGTGGAACATGTTCGGTCAGTCCTTGCAAAACTTCGTCAGCACAAACTATACGCTAAACTCGAGAAATGCTCCTTCCATGTCACCGAAGTTGAGTTCCTCGGTTTTGTTCTCTCGCCAGAGGGAGTCCAGATGGATTTACACAAAGTAGATGCCATCCTTAATTGGCCGTCACCTTCTTCATTTAAAGGAACCCAAAGCATGCTCGGTTTTGCAAATTTTTATCACCGATTTATTCCAGATTTCTCATGGATAGTCCACCCAATCACATCGTTACTGAGAAAAAAACAACAAAAAATGTCCAATGAACTGAAGAGGCGGAACAGGCCTTTCAAGAACTCAAGAAAAGATTCACCTCTGCACCAATTCTACGACATCCTCGCCCCAATCTCCCCTTGTAGTGGAAACTGATGCTCCCAGCGTAGCTATGGGAGCAGTTCTCTCTCAAAGAGATCCAGAGACAGGCCAATTACACACCATGGCGCATTGGTATTGTAAATTCTCACCACCAGAACTTAACTATGCAATTACAGACAACGAATTGTTATAAAATCAGCCTTCAAAGCATGGCAGCAGTATCTATTAGGTGCCACACATACCATCACAGTAATCACAGATCACCGAAACCTCCAATACCTAAAGTCAGCAAAAGCCCAATCGTCACAACAGTTGCGATGGGCTCTATTCTTCGCAGAATACGATTACGTAATAACATACCGACCGGGAGTTCGAAATGGGAAGGCCGATGCCTTGTCTCGTATGGGTGTTGAAGAGAAAACAAACAGTACCCTGGACTCTGTTGCCATTATCCCAAGTGATAAACTACTGGGACTCACCACCACATTGACTCTGAGTGAACTTCAAGATAAGATTCAAACCTTAATGAACCCTGAGTTCTTGCAGAAATGCAATTCCCAAAATGGAACATCACACGGTTCTGGATGGATTACCCTACTTCAGGGAACGACTATATCTACCAAGTAAAGATCTGCAAGAATTGGTCATGTCTGGTTATCACGATTCCCTGATCGAAGGCCATCCCGGAATTGCTAAGACTCTAGCTAAGGTTAAACAAATTATTGGTGGCTAACCTGGCGTAAGGACATTGCTCGATTTGTTCTATCCTGTGGGATATGTGCACAGAATAAATCACAAAAACAGAAACCAGCTGGCCTCCTACAACCACTGGATATTCCACAGGCTCCCTGGCATACTCTTTTTCTTGATTTTATTACGGACTTACCTCCCTGTCCAGGTTTTAATACCTTTCTGGTGGTTGTAGACCTGTTCTCTAAAATTGCACATTTCATTCCATTCAAAGGACTTCCTAACACTACCAGTCTGGCAAAAGCATTTCTTGAACAGATTATAAAACTGCATGGTTTCCCCTAAGTCCTAATCTCAGATCGTTGAAGCCAATTTGTATCCAACTTCTGGAGGAAATGTTGTACCATGGCCCAAATCGATGTTCGATTATCCACTAGCCATCACCCCCAAATGGATGGACAAACAGAAAGAACAAACCAGACATTAGAACAGTATCTACGTTGCATGCTGCATGAAGTGGAAGACAATTGGAAAGACTTGTTATGGATAGCGGAATACGCATACAATAACTCCATACACACCAGCACAGGACAAAGCCTGTTCTACACAATATACGGAAGACATCCACGTACCTCTGAACTAGACTCCCCCACAACCTTGGAAATGCCAGCGGTAAAGGCTCTACACACAAGCATAAGCCAAGCCTTCAAAAGGGCAAATTAATATTTACTGCAAGCCAAAGACAGACAAAAAAAATTCTCAGACCGGCATCGAAAGAAAGCTCCCGATTACCAAGTTGGAGATGAAGTCTGGTTGGCATCAAAACATGTGCCCATAAAAGGTACACAGACCTTTCGTCCAAGATATCTAGGACCTTATACCATCGAATAGGTGATAAATACGGTGGCCGTCAAGTTAGCCTTACCACCAAGCATGCAAATTCATCCGGTGTTCCATGTGTCACTTGTAAAACCTGTACAACCAGGAACCGAGTCTTAACACCACCAAAACCTGTGCTAGTTGATGGAGAGCCAGAATTTGAAGTTAAAAACTTCCTGGATTCGAAACGTACCAGATCGAAGCTATACTATTTAGTGGACTGGAAAGGGAACGGGCCTCAAGACAGAAGTTGGGAACCAAGTGAACATATTCACGTACCACGTCTTATTAAGAGGTTTCACCTGGATAACCCCACCAAACCCGGACCGGACTGGAAGGATACCATGAGAGGGGCCTTGGGGGTGGGAGTGCTGTCATGACCACTGTGAGGTGGCACAAGTTGTGCCACAAGTAGGCTCCCACCAGAACCCTGAGGGCCTTAAAACCACTGCAAAAGGGCTCCTAGAGCCGGTCCTGGCACCTTTGGCACCAGGATCATATGTAGGAAGGAAGGGCTGTTCAAACTAGGTCCCATTTATGTACATGGGCCTTTAAATCCAACATGGAAGCACCCACACAGTCTAGTTCTAAGAACCAAGCCATGTGGTGTAGTGTTTTGGGTGTGGCAGGCCTGGAACTACTTTCCCTGGTACCACTTTACCTGGGCTATAGAAACCACACCCTGACTGCAGAACACGCTTCGTGTTATTCTGCAACCCGCAGCGTGACGCTCACCGTGTCCAGCTCCTGCTCTTCAGCATCTTCCTGTAATCCTGCAAGAACAAGAACATTCTGTTTTACCTGAGAAAACACCATCCAGCACTCAGCATCTCAACTGGGCTGCAATCTGTGGAAACCAAGAGAAGAAGAAACATCACTCACCTTTGAGTACCAGCTTAAGGACTTCCGGCGATCCGCTGCCACAGCTGCTGTTCGAACAGTGCAACCTGCAATAATGAGAAAGGGGAAAAAAAATATTAGAAGGCGCGCTTCCAAAACATCGAATTCCATCAGTCTTACTTGAATTCCATCGCGCTACGCCACGCTTCCATCCGGAGCACCGCAGCAACATCTGTAAAGGAAAAGAGACATATTCAGGTTCGCTTTCAATATTAAAAAACTGCAGAGCGCTGTACTTACCTTAACGGCTTCCGGGGGCCTGTTTTTCATCGCGCTCTCATCCACTCGTAGCACCACAGAGGCCTGTCAGGAGAAGAAGAAGAAAACACAGGTTAGCTTTAAAAGACAATGAAGGCGCTGCGCTTCGCGCTTTCTCTTACCTAGAAAACGTGCTTCTCCATCCGGTACGCCAGCATCAAGACCTTTGCACCTGAAAAGAAGGAGATAAAGACATTAACGAATTCCCACCATAAACGGAACAAAGACTTACAATTAACAAACCTACCTGCCTACTAGCAGATTCGGGGTCACAGCAGGCCTGGGCCCAAGGAAGGCGTACTGCACCAGTGAAGCAACTCGGGCAGCTCGCCAACAAACGTCAAGTGCCCCTGCAAAAGAAACGCAGGACGGATAGCTCACCCTACAAATAACTAAGATTCATTATTCAGCACTGGGCAACTTCACATCCAGGGTTCCAGATCTCAGAGCCTTCCAGATGCCCCCGGGGATATCAGGTGAGCGTAACATACACATTCCATACAACCCATGACCTGTTCTTCTGTGTCTTTGTCCAATCCTGGCCACCAAAATTCAGCTCTTACTAAACCTTTTGTCCTTGCGATGCCCAAATATCCAACATGGGCTAAATCCACCACTGATTCTCTCATTTTATAGCGAACTACCATCTGATGCCCCCTATACAAATAATTATTCTGGACCCACAGTTCATCCTTTACTTTGGCATAACCATACAAGTCAGCACTGTAGCTTTTCAACTTGCCAGCCATCACCAAGGTCAAAATCTTTTGATATGCTGTATCATCCACACAAGCCATGTCCCACTCATCCTTCTTCAATGCATCATGGACTTTAAAAATTCTGCCATATCATCTGAGCTCCAGTCAGACTCACTAGATTGTGGTTCTTTTCTCCACTGATCTAGACAAAGCGTCGGCAACAACGTTACTCTCACCACATATATGGAGCATCGAAAACTGTAATCCTTGTAAAGCAGTTACCCATTTCATGATGCGTCTTGAAACTCCTTCCAAACCTCCCTTGGTAAAAATTCCAACTAACAGTTGATAAAGCTTTAATGAATCTTCCATAAAATTCTACAAGACCAAGAAAGGATAGTACATCTGCTTTAGACTTGGGTGCTTCCATCTTCTTAATTGCTTCAATAGCTTCCTCCTTGGGTTTAACACCCTCTCCTGAGATTTCGTGGCCTAAATAAACTACTTTATTAGCCTTAAATGTACATTTCTCCATCGCCACAGTAAGACCTGCTTCCTTCAAGATTCTCAAAACTCTTTTGAGACGCTCATCATGTTCTGCATCATTGCTTCCACACACTACTACGTCGTCTTGATAACACATTACACCATTCTCACCTATCAGAAGTCTATACATGATGCTTTGAAAATCACTCACTGCGGATACTAGCCCAAATGGCATGCGTATGCACCCGAATAAACCAGTGGGAGTGATAAAGGCCGTAAGATCTCTAGACTCTGGATGTAATTCAATCTGATGGTAAACTGACTTAAGATCCAGTATTGAGAACACTTTAGATCCAGCCACGCCCACTAATAGATCATCTATTCTCAGTAGCGGAAACTTATCTGCCACCACTATACTGTTTAAGTGTCTAAGGTCAATGCATAACCTCAAAGAGCCACTGGATTTTTTGACCACTACTATGAGACTAGCCCATTCTGATGCCTCAATCGTCTCAATCACTCCATCCATCTCCATTCTCTTTAATTCTTTCTCCCCATCTTCTTTAAGTGTCAAAGGAATAGTACGAAGTTTCGCAATCTTCAGTATTGCATCCTTTCTTTCTCAAACCGATTTTATGCACAAATCCTTTTAAACACCCTCATTTTTTTTCCACTTGAATATTATCATTCTCCAC
This sequence comes from Ambystoma mexicanum, assembly GCF_040938575.1. NCBI lineage: Eukaryota > Metazoa > Chordata > Amphibia > Caudata > Ambystomatidae > Ambystoma > Ambystoma mexicanum. The sequence goes on along the minus strand of NC_090924.1, from coordinate 673,427,033 downwards.
ACTCTTCACAGAAAGTACCTGTTCTGGATGGCTTGCCTCAAGCCGTATCTTTAACTCCACCTGATCGCTCCATGACAGTAACTCTACACCTTTTTTTGCAACATGTATAGTTCCACAAGATTTCCTATCTTTGAATTGTAATTCACCTTCAAAACTCCCTATAATCTCTATCGGAACTTCCCCATATGCATTTGCCCTAACCAAATTCTCTCAGAGTGCAGCAGTCAAATTTCTCCTTACAGACTTGTACACTAATTAAGGTGTAATCTGCCCCACTGTCAATGGGCATTGAGACAGGCCCCACACGAATGAATACAATAGCATAAGGTTTTTTTCTTTTCACTTTCCCATCAACAGCATTTACAGTGTACACCACTTCTTTGGCCATCTCGCCGCCAAATTCTTTCTCATACTCGGCAGTTACTTCATGCACTTGACTCATACCATTACCAAAATTCTTACAACGGGCAAGATGCCCTTCCTGCCACAGTCATTACATATTATGTGCACTGCAAAACAATCTTTATGCAACATGTATGGCCATGCCACTGGCCACGAGTTTAACGCAACAAACCCCACGAAATTCAGCACTCGCATTTCAATCAAGTCCACCTCGGAGAAGAAAATGTGTGACATGAACCAAACAGTGATAGGGGAGAAGGAGGGGGGCACTTAATGAATGCTTGGGAGGACAGGGAAGAGGTTTGGATTTTCAAGCGTTATTGGGGGAATGCCCCCGGGCATGAGGAGAGAGTGAAAAAAAAGTAATTTTACACCTGCAGTGATTGCATCTGTTACGCTCACCTGGCTCCCACAGGGGTGTCGGTCGGACCTGGACAGCTGCGGTCTCCACTCACGTGATGCGTAGTGCAGCGATGACTGACTGGATGTGCCCTCCTAATCTTGTCTGCTTAACCTGTAGAAATATTCTCCTGCAAGTGGAGAGATGGATTTAGCCACTTGTGGATTCAAGTGATGGCACCCCCACAATCCTCCCCAACTAATCACCTCCGAAATGCCCTCACAGCAATCTCACCTTATATTCTTGAAAGATGAGCTCTCCATCCTGCGTGGATTTGCAGGGGCGCGTCGATTCCAGTTACTTCACTGGTTGGAAGGCTCGGTTGATTTCCGGAGATTATTGACTCTGAGGTTCCTGGTGAGGACCAATAAGTATTAAGTTCATAGAGTTCAATATGTCCGATGTTCACTCTTGTTCCCCCCTTCCTTTCTTGTCTTGCAGCTGGCTCGTGAAAAGATGCTCTTGTGGCAGCTGGTGGCGCTCAGGTAAGAGTCTGTATTACCCGGCGCTGTCCGGTAAATGTTGCACGAGGAAAACGTGTTGTTTTTTCTCTCTTTACAGATGCAGCACATGAAAATATGGAGAGTCACAAAAGGATGCCTCCGGTGGTAAATCAGGTAAGTCTATGGTGGTAAGAATTATTTTTGTTGGTTCCCTCGGCTCACCTTGTGGTTTTCTTTTGTCTCCTAGGTGCCGAAGTTCGGCGAAGAAATGATGGAGGCAGCGCCGACCCGAAGGATGCTGTGAAGACTGGTGAGTATGGCGCTGCGCTGCAGCTGGAGGTGCAGCGCGTGCAGAAATGATGTTCTTTACAGGTCCTGAGACAAGATGGATCCAGAATCAGGTGTGGAATAGAAATAAATTTGTTTTCTAACCTTGTCCCTTTCTTTCCTCTTTGTTTTAGGAGCTCCGGATTCGAGGCGGGCGTGGCAGGCACGGTGAGTGTTACGCTGCTGGATGCAGAATAACGCAAAGCATGTGTTGCTGGTCGGGTGTGTTTTAAATAGCCTCAAAAGTAGTCCCAGGTAAGAATTCCCTAGAACCACACCCGAGTAAAAAATAATCCCTGTAGAAAGATAGTCCCTTTCAGGCTTCATGTTGGATTGGAGTCATTTGCAGCATGGTCTGCCTGAGGTAAGTAATGACTATGAGCCTGGCGCCTTAGGCGTCAGGACTGATTCCTACTATGAGCCTGGCACCTAAGGCGCCAGGACTGAACCCAGATAGCCCCTAGCCGGGGCTGCTGAGGTTTTACTAAATGTCTAGATGCCTGCTCCCGGGGCTGATGGGCTTGGTCCGGATCCCTGGGGGTAGGCATCATGACAGCATTTCCTAGGCAGGGGTAGTGGGTCTCTCTGCCGAAGGTCATGGCTAGTGGGCCCCAAAGAAACCTATTGGTGCAACATGAATGGAGGCCACGGCTGAAGGCCAAGGCTAGAGGGCCCCAAAGAAACCTATTGGTGCAACACGAATCGAGGCCACGGCTGAAGGCCAAGGCTGGAGGGCCCCTAGAAACCTATTGGTGCAATATGTACAGTGTCCATGGCCAAAGGCCATGGCTAGTGAGCCCCAAAGAAATGCTTTGGTGCAACATCTAAAGTGGCCACGGCAGAAGGCCATGGTTAGTGGGCCCGAATAGGCCTATCGGTGCAACATGTACTGTGGGCAAAGCCATGGCTAGTGTGCCCAGAAGAAGCTATAGTATAACAAATGTGTTGTAATCTGGGTTCTGCTAGCATGCTAGTAGAATGTGGTGATGCCATCTAGAGTGTTGGTTGAGTGTCGTGCAAGCATTCCTAAGGTGTCTGTTGGTGTCAGTTGGTGGTGTGCGCTGGCAAGCCTGGATGTGCCAGTGTTATTCTATCCTGTCTGTCCTGTTCAGCATAAGTATCATATTTCCTGGCGCAGCACTTAACCCATCCCATTCAGCCCTTGAAATTCAGTGAAAAACCTGTAGTTAGGAGAGAGTTAAGGTGATCAGATTTAAATGTGAAAAATACATAGCAACAAAACCTTTGAAATTCAGTGAAAAAATCTTGGTTTAGATAGATTTAAGGTGATCAGATTTAATGCAACAAAACCACTGAAATTCAGCAATTGCATTTCGAGCAAGTACACCTTAACTATGCGCCCCCTGTTGTGCAGTGTATGACCAAAGTGATGACATCACAGATGACACCACTGGTGATGTCACTAATTACATCATACATGACATCACGGATGGCATCACTAATTACTACATCATCGACAACACTGATGTCACTGGTTTGATTAATAACATTTTGAAATATCACAACTCTGTTTTTTGACATAACATATGTACATATTTCATACTATATTCTGCCCTTGTTTCTTTAAATGTGACGCATGGTATACAATTATGTAGCATAACTAACAGATTTCTTTTACATATTAAGCAAACTTTGAATTCTTAGATTATATATTATCACAATACATACGGGCACATACTTTTTTTTGTATGTGATTCATTTTTTTAATAAGATTTGTAATTTAGAAAGGAATGTGTTCATGTAATGTTATTACAGTAAGGAGAATTGTAAATTTAAATGTGAACATTGAGTAGTTTCATAACACTTACTACTAAGCATGTTTCTACTTCATCTAGTCTGATATATATTTTTTTACTATACATATACTCATTATATTATGTTTCAAATACCTGAAATAGATTAACCAGAATCTGATTCTTTCCCTGCAATGAAGTATTGTAATTGTTTACTAATACATGAAATTCAAACCATTTGTATAACGTTACATATTTTACTTTAAAGGTTATAAGTTGACCAGTACTAGAAATGAATGCACCACACGTCATCATATCATACTTCTGTAGCAGTGTATTGTTCCATGTCATGCTGTTATTATTGTTAAGAGTAATAACATAAAATAGGTTTCAAAAGAGGTGAACAAAAATATTCTAACTTATTTAATCATTAATGACACATTTGATGTAATTATCGATCTCATCATTGACAGCATGTATGATGTAACTAGTGATGTCAGCAGTGATGTCACCAGTCATGCCATCATTGTGGTCATACGCTGCGCAACAGGGGGCACATAGTTAAGATGGACATGCTCGAAATGCGATTGCTGAATTTCAGGGGTTTTGTTGCATTAAATTTGATCACCTTAACTATCTCTTAACCAAAGGTTTTTTCAGTGAATATATACACAGAGAGATCACTGTGATGCACTAGTTGTAGCTAGCGTTTGTGTATGGTGCGTTTTGTAGCACATTTTATGCATCCTGCTTCCACGCATCAGCATTTTGTACCAATTTGAAATGTTAAAAACGTGGCATTGTTATTTTTGTCATTATTGTTTGTATTATTACTGCGTCCCCTGCGTGGCATCGATGACACACTAGCTTGGCTTATTCTGGGTGGTGTTACCAGTTCATTGCAATTCTGGCGGGTCTGCTTGCACAAGTCCCTCGGGTTTGCAACCCAGTGGCTCCATCCAGGTGTTTGGAATTTGGGAGTGCTCTCCTTGAGTGTCCTCCGTGGCGATTTCGAGTCTGAACTACATAAACTGCTCTAGCTGGGTCAAATTATATAGCATTGCTTACAAATTGCATTCTGTGGGGATAGATTGCACAGGTCAGTGTTGCACAGGCGGGTGGTAAATTGTACCAGGTGACGTGCTCCCTTCTTTGTTTTACTATGTGGTTCTTACCAGCGCTCACCTTAGGCCCTTGCGCCTGCTCCCTCTTTTAACAATAACACCGTCAGCAATTATAGATTGTCTGAAATTGATGCATTGCGTAGAGCAATGTTTGTGGGCCCTAATGTATATGCTTAATATCTGACAATCAAATAAAAATGGATGACTGCTATTATGAGAGGAACATTTTTTTAAATGTCCCAAACACGCTTTCTTGTTATTTCAAACGTTTTCCCATACACTACCTCAGCCTGCATATAAAAACGACCTGTTGTCTTCACAGGCTGCCAGCAAACCAGTGTGCCTACTTTGGGGAACCAGTAGCTTCTTGGATTGCATGCCGCTCCATATCAAAAAGTCTTTTGTCCTCTGATTGTATGGGTGCGGCAAATAGTTGCTTGGATTCCAAGGCTAGCGGGTACATAGCCGAGGGCGTCATGTAAGCCTGGTCCAGGAAAGCACCCGTGTTGGCATGCGCTAGGCCCCAGAAGTTCCAATGGAAAAGAATTTAGAACCACGATAGGTCATAAATAACCAATGACAATTATGTCCGTGCTTCAAGACTGCCTAGCAACTGATGTCAACAGTGTCTTCATGCACTGTGGGCCATTTCAGTAACTTCGAATGGCTGAATCGTGCAACTGCACTCTCTGAAGTGACAGCAAACCCATCTCTTATGCCCAGATGCAGTGTACAATGTAGACTGGTGATGATTTAGCTCTCTGTAGTCCTGCCAGGGTATAAAAACATCTGGAATGCTTCACGTCAGAAGGCACACCCTGGTAAGTAATGTCTTATTTTGGCAGTAAGTTGGCTGTAGTTACTGAATGTTTACAACTATTGGTGCAAAGTTCTTTATATAAAGCAATTTACAATGTTCTTGTTGGGAGTGAGAATCTGTCTGGTTATTACAGAGGTAGCCTTGTCATTGGTTGTCAATCTGCTAAAGGGTGTGGGGTTTTCTCCATGTGTTCATCTCCTTTAGAAAGCTACTAGCAAAAAGTACCCGGACACTGCACGGGATCTGTAGACAGATATGATATGATCCCGTATCTTATCGCTTGATGTGCTTTGCACTCTGAAGTAAACTGCACTGAGAATGGGTTTGTGTGGTGGGCTGACATACCCCAGAGTCAGTGGCGTAACACAAGCTCTGGGGGCCCCCTGCAAGCTATGCTGAGGGGGCCCCCCTCCAACTCGGCAACAAATCACAAGTCGCGCGAAACTCTGGGCAGCCCTAGATTACCACGCTTGCGCAATACGCACAAACGTGTTGCTGAAGGGGTATGCCACACACTGCACTAGGAGAAAGATATAAATATGTGTTTTAATGCAATATACAGCACACTTTCTGAGAAACATTTACTAAAAAGGCAGTGTTTGCTATTGTTGTGCAGGGTAAGAGCAATCCAAAACATGCAAGTCACCAACAGTGCACATGAACATTAATGCTTTGCAATTAAAAATGCCATGCCACGATGAAAACATGTCCAACTGGCTGCACAATGTAGACCAGTGTAGACACATAATAACATTACAGTAAAGCATTGCAGGCCACATTAAGACATACCTAGACTGGTTGCACCAAAATGCCAGTCGAAGCAATAAGACTCATCAAGAAGAGAGCACACATTCAAGCCTGCGTTTCTGCGGCCTCTAACAACACAGCCAAACTCTTTAAAATCTGCAAGGAACTGGCCAATCCTGTTGTGGTTTCTATCTCTCCTGTTCCCTCAACAGGTCCTCTGTATGGTTTTGGCCTATCGCTTCTCTGCTAAAACTCAGGACATCCTGTCCACTATCTCCTCTTCCTCTTCCTCCCTCAGCCCCCTTTGGCCATCTCTCCCTCTCCTCCTCCTTTCTCCTCTTTCTCTCTAACACCTGACAAGGTTTCTAGACAAGTCCATCCACTACATCCAACGCTATCTTCCAAAATACCTTCCTTCTCGAGCCCTAAGGGTTAGATACTTCTCCAGGCAGAGAGTGGGGGTAGATCCTTCTCCCCTGCAGGCACCTCCCTCTAAAATGGCCTCCCTGACACTCCCAAACCTGAGCCGGACCACCTGAAGTTCCGGAAGCAGCTCAAAACGTTCCTCTTCTCCTCTGCTTTCTCTCTCTCCCTCTCCTGCTGACCTACCTGTCCGCTGTACCAACTGGTTGCTTGGCTACCCTCTGTCTCACTGAGTCCAGGCTCTTTCTTGATCAGTCACCCTTGCACTGCCGCCAGGCCTACCACGCAGTTAGGGGCTGTAACTGTAACCCTACAGTCCCTTTTTCTCCTTGCACTACCCAGAGCCGCACTGTCCTGGCGGCACTCACTCAGAGCATTGCTGCCCTGTTTTCCCCTCCCCTCTCCCTTGCACTTCCCCCCTCCCTTTCCCCTTGCAAATCCCGTTCTCGCACTTGCACGATCTGAATGACACAAGGCTTAGTAAGATCATTTGTCTTGTCCTCCCTCTGTTTTCCTTCTCTTGTCTTGTCGTGCCTAACAACACTTGTGTACAGGTGCATTATATATGACTTATCACATCATAACATCATTTTATCACAGATGCCCAGAAAAATATACAGTGCCGCAGTAAGAAACGGCTAGACTGGCAGAACCCAAATGCCAGTCTAGCTAGGTAATTACACTTAGCAGGACTGCTTTATCAGAAATGCCCAGATAAAAGTCATACCAAACTGAGGAATGACTGCGCCAAAATGCCTCTCTAGCCACTAATACCACATATCATGCCTGTTTAGCATGGACATGGACGGCCATTACGATTTATTGCACAACCTCACCCCCCACACATCCCTTCTCCCTCCCCTCCCATTCCCTACCCCAAACTCCAAAATGAACTCATTGGCCCAGAATTACCTCCACATCCCTCTTCCTTGTCCCAGTGCTTACGCATGAGGCTCCTTGCCTCACTGGTAAGCACTGGAGTAAGAGTGGGACTAGGAGTAATAAAGATTACAGGTAGCTAAATCAGGCATTACCTTCATGTACCTCTACCTTATCCTAGTATTTGTGTATGAGGCATAGTGCCTCATACACAAGTACTGGGATGATGTCACGATGCCTGCCCCCAGACATCCGGAACAGGTCCATCTGTCCAGGGAACAGGCACCCAAAAAGACACAGGAATTCCCAAAACCCCGCCTAGGGGCTATATGGGTCCAGTCCTGGCGGCATAGGCGCCAGGCTCATATTGCCAACTTTAAACTATGCAGGTCATCCTGCAAAGAACTCATGTACAGGCCATCATGAGGCCATGAAGGGACTACATTCCTTTAGGAACTATTTTGCTGCTTGGGTGTGGTACTGGAACTTTTTACCTGGGAACTACTTTTTTTAAGCTATTTAAACCACGCCCGAAGAGCAGCACACTCTTCGCGTTATTCTGCATCTTAGCAGCGTAACACTCACCGTGTCTGCAGTCCTGCATCCAGTCTACAGCCACACCCGTCTTGTGTCCGGAGCCGATCCTAAAGAAAAGGAAAGAAGAAGAGAAGGTTAGAACAAGGATATTTCCATTTGGTCGTCATCTTTTCCTGTAGCTGCCGCACCTGTGGCTAAAGGGAAAAGACATTAAAATAAACCGTGCCGCATTGCCAGCTGCAGCGCCGCGTCATACTCACCTGTCTTCGGAGCATCTCCACAACCCGGCACAACACCCGTTGAATCACCGCCAGAAACATCAGCATCTGAAAAGACAAGAACAAACAAAAGGTGAGCGGGGTTCCGCCAAAGACATTCTTTTACTTACCGCAAGATACTTACTTGGATTTTAACTGCTCGAGGCAGCGCTGGTCACCATCCCACGATAGACATTTCCGGCAAGGCGCCACACCTGCAAAGAAGATAGAGAACTATTGGTTAATTACATTTGGAACAATATTACTTGCTAGACAGTGCTTGGTACAAACTGACTCTTACCTAAGCGCTACCTTCATCCATCGAGGCAAACTCACTCCTTGGATCACGCTGCAAGGGAAAAGGTATGAAAGGAGCAAGAGTGAATTAACAGACATTTGAACTCTAAAAGAACTATACATTCAGTTTACACACTACTTACTTCAGAGTCATTGTTGTCTGGAACTCTGCCAAATACCTTCGGATCAGTGAAGTAACTGAACTTCTATGCGCCCCTGCACTCCAAGCAGGATGGAGAGTTCATCCTTCCAAACAAAAAGGTGAGACTTTATGAAGAGGAATACTGGAGGTTTTCAGGGGAAATAGTGTTGGTGTAACCTCTCTACCACGGGTGGCTAATCCCCTTTCCTGCTTTTAGGAAAATATTCTTTCAGGCCAGGCAGACGAAACTGAGTGGGCAAGTGCAGTCAATCATCACTTTGCTACGAGTGACACTGGTGGAGACCGCAGCAGTCCAGCTTCGTTCGATGCCCCTGTGGAATCCAGGTGAGCATAACAGAACGCGAAGCCTTACTACAAATCCACCTGGGCGTTATGGAGACCTCAGAGACTGACCAATTAGCCCAACTACTGGGAGAAGTGCATTCCGCCCGTCAAGAGACTAATGCTCTCAGGAGAGAACTGATTGTGGCAAAAGAACGTACGGATGATCTCGCCAGGCAATTACTTCATGCTCAAGCTGGGCACACACCTTTACCTGGACTCGGGGGAGCTTGCTTCTGCCCAAGCTCAATCAAGTAATCCAGTGCAAGTAATTTTACCAGGGACAGTTCCTTTAGCACCGCCAGAACGCTTTGCGGGGGACCCAAAAAGGTTCGCCGTATTTATGAACCAGTGCCGCCTGCATTTTTTATGTAGACCTGGAGCCTTTCCGAATGATCAAGCAAAGGTAGCCTTTGTACTATCGTATCTCAGCGGCAGTGCAGCTGATTGGTCTATTCCACTAGTCAATCAGGATGACCCTCTTGTTCGGGATTTTCAGGGTTTTCAACTAAGCATGGAAAGACAATTTGCCCGACATTCCCAAGGCCAAGCTTTGGATAATGAACTTTTGTCCTTGCGTCAGGGTAACCAGGATCTGCTGACCTACATCGCAACCTTCAATAGGTTGGTGGTAGAAACCGGATGGCCAGAGGTCAAGCGGATTACGCTATTTCATCGTGGGCTACGAGGTGAACTAAAAGACGTTTTGGCACAAGTAGTGAACCCACCTCAAGACTGTGCTGAATACATAGACCTGGTTGTCCAGTTGGATCACAGACTTCAGAATCGGAAGGCTAATTAGGCTAGATTCGAGAATCGAGTATTGGTAAGACCTAAGGACAACGTCACCCCCAAAGAAACTGATGTATCTGAACCCATGCAAATTGGGGTGGGGGTTAAAGGACCTTTGACTCAAAAAGAAAGGGACAAGAGGCGGCAGTTACAATTATGTTTGTATTGTGGAACCTCGGGGCATTTTTTACGGGATTGCCCAGTGAAACCACCTAAGAAGGAGGTAGGAGTCACCGACAAAATCAATATGGAATCAGAGCCAGGAAACGACCACGCCCGACAAGCGTAGAGGTCCGCTTGCCGAGCATGAAGAAGGACACTCAGACCTCGCACCTAATTATACCAATGGTCCTTATAGATCAAAGGAAACCATCTCGTATGCACGCAGTGAGAGCAAACATAGATAGCAGAGCCATAGGAAACTACATGGATCAAGAATTGGCTACAAGGATGAACCTGCCTCTTTGCAAAAAAACCACAACTGATGTAATCACCACCGTTGATGGGACCGAAATAGCTTCCGGTCCAGTAACTCATTCAACTATGGAGATGACACTGTTGGGTCAAAATGGGCATCGAGAGAGCATTTTGTTTGACTTAATCAAGGCCCCACAGTTCCAAATAATTCTGAGAACGCCATGGTTGGAAACTCATAATCCTTGTATTGACTGGCGAGAAACGAGTGACCTTCTCGGATTGTGCACACACTTGTAATCCTGAAAGAACTTTGATCAAAAGACTGGCTACGGTCACGAATCCGATAACTCAGTTACCCCAGGAATACCAGGAATTTCAGGATGTTTTCCAAAAAGACCAAGCAAACACGTTACCACCCCACAGATCATATGATTGCCAGATCGACCTCCTACCCGGCGCTCAAATTCCATGCAGCAGAATATACGCCTTCACTGAACCCGAAAATCTTCATTTACGGCAACATTTGGATCAATACCTTGCTAATGGCTTCATTCGCCCGTCCAACTCTCCGGCAGCATCGTCTTTATTCTTTGTCCCTAAAAAGGAAGGTGACCTTAGGACTTGTATTGACTATCGCGCATTAAACCAAATAACGGTAAAAAAAACATACCGTTGCCCCTGATCCCAGAACTACTGGACCAAGTAAAGGATGCTCGTATCTACACTGTTGGACCTCCGAGAGGCATATCATCTGGTACGAGTGAAAAAAGGTGACGAATGGAAGACCAGGTGATGCCTTTCGGGCTTTGCAACGCACCGGCAGCCTTCCAGTATTTTATGAACGATGTCCTTCGCGAATTCATAGACGTCTATGTTGTATACATAGACAACATCTTAGTATACTCTTCATCTGAATCAGACCATGTAAAGCACGTTCGTGCTGTACTAGAAAAACTACGCCAGCATAAATTATATGCGAAATTGGAAAAGTGCATTTTTCATACTTCGGAAGTTGAATTCCTTGGATTTATCCTGACCCCAAATGGAGTTCGAATGGATTCACGAAAGGTGGATGCAATCCTCAAGTGGCCCTCGCCTACCTCGATTAAAGGGGTACAGAGTATGCTTGGATTTGCGAACTTTTACCGCAGATTCATTCCTGATTTTTCACATCTTGTACACCCCATCACGGCTCTTTTGCGGAAAAATAAACACTTCCACTGGACAGAAGAAGCTGAAAAGGCCTTCCAAGACCTAAAACAGAAATTCACTTCAGCTCCTGTTTTAAAGCACCCACGTCCAGAAATTCCGTACGTGGTTGAAACAGATGCATCCAGCTTAGCCATTGGAGCTGTCCTTTCCCAAAAGGATCCTGAGACTGGTCAACTTCACCCGCTGGCGTTCTAGTCACGGAAATTTTCAGCACCAGAGTTAAACTATGCAGTTACCGACAATGAACTACTGGCCTTCAAGTCGGCGTTCAAAGCCTGGCGGCATTATCTTCTCGGAGCTGGACACACCATCACCGTAATCACGGATCACAGGAACTTACAATATTTAAAGACAGCCAAGGCTCAATCGTCACACCAACTTAAATGGGCCTTATTCTTTGCGGAATATGATTTCGTGATTACTTACCGACCAGGTTGTCAAAATGGCAAAGCAGATGCCTTATCTCGTATTGGAATGGGAGAAGCATATTCAAATCCAGAACCAGTACCCATAATTTCGGAGAGAAGAATTCTTGGTATAACCACTCTACAGACTCTGGATGACATCCATAAAAAGGTTCAACAGCTTTTTGACCCTGCAGCCTTACGAAGCTGGTTGAACAAAGGCAAAGATTATTCAGTCACCAATCACCTACCATACTATCAAGGACGTCTTTACATACCAAATAAATAATTACAAGAACATGTTATCTCCAATTACCATGAGTCTTTGATAGAAGGGCATCCTGGGATCACTAGAACCGAGGCCAAGATCAAAAGACCATTCTGGTGGCCTACTTGGCAGAAAGACATTAAGTCAATTGTACTGTCTTGCGGTATTTGCGTCCAAAATAAGACCCAGAAAAGGAAACCAGCAGGCCTATTACAACCTTTGGACATTCCGCCTACGCCTTGGCATACCTTATCCCTTGACTTTATTACTGACCTTCCCCCATGTAATGGGTATAACACCATTGTAGTTATAGTGGATCTTTTTTCCAAAATGGCTCATTTCATTCCATTAAAGGGTCTACCTTCAGCCTTGGCCAAGGGATTTCTAGAACATATCGTCCGAATACATGGATTCCCCTCCGTATTGGTTTCGGACCGGGGAAGTCAGTTTATTTCTCAGTTTTGGACTAAATGCTGTCAATTTGCCCAAATTGACGTGACACTATCAACCAGCCACCATCCTCCAACCGATGGCTAAACTGAGAGGACCAATCAGACACTAGAGCAATACCTACGGTGCATGTTACACCAAACCGAAGACAATTAGAAAGAAATTTTGTGGATATCCAAATATGCATACAACTCATTGCACTCAGGAACAGGACAAAGCCCATTTTATACTATATATGGGTGACATCCTCGAACCTATGAACTCTATTTGCCCCAACACCTAGAGATGCCCGCCGTGAACCATCTACATGCCACTATTACACAAGCTTTTAAAAGGGCAACTGAACATTTGACAGAGGCTAAAGAGAGATGCAAGAAAACCGCAGATCAACATAGAAGCGAAGCTCCGAAATATCAGATAGGAGACCAAGTTTGGCTGGCTTCAAGACACATACCTTTAAAGGGGACTCGAACCTTTAAACCCAAGTATTTGGGACCTTACACTGTTAAAGCCATAATTAATCCTGTGGCCGTCAAATTGGAGTTACCGTCAAATATGCAAATTCACCCAGTCTTTCATGTTTCACTTCTAAAGCCAGTACAACCACGGACAAGGCTAACTAAACCACCTAACTCCATCCTAATAGACGGGGAACCAGAATTTGAAGTAAAGAATATTTTGGACTCAAAAATAGCCAAATCAAGACTTTTTTTTATCTGGTTGACTGGAAAGGTTATGGTCCACAAGAAAGGTCATGGGAACCAAGTGACAATATTCATGCATCTCGATTGGTGAAAAGGTTCCACCAGAATTTCCCAGATAAACCGGGACCAGTGAGGAGAACAGCCTTAGGAGGGGGCTTGGGGTGAGTGCTGTCATGATGCCTGCCCCCAGACATCCGGAACAGGTCCATCTGTCCAGGGAACAGGCACCCAAAAAGACACAGGAATTCCCAAAACCCCACCTAGGGGCTATATGGGGGCTATATGGGTTCAGTCCTGGCACCGTAGGCTCATATTGCCAACTTTAAACTGTGCAGGTCATCCTGCAAAGAACTCATGTACAGGCCATCATGAGGCCATGAAGGGACTACTTTCCTTTAGGAACTATTTTGCTGCTTGGGTGTGGTACTGGAACTTCTCACCTGGGAACTACTTTTTTGCCATGCCCGAAGAGCAGTCCAGCTTCGTTTGACGCCCCTGTGGAATCCAGATGAGCGTAACAGATGAGGAAGAATACGGCTAGGTGTAAAGAAGCTTACCAATAATTAATCAAGGCATTAAACACAAGTAGTGGTGCAACACCATTGAGCTGACTGGACTTCAGCACTCCCCCCCCCCCCCTTAAATTGTGGGCTATGTTGACTTGACCTGGCTGACCTTCAGAGGAGTTGCCGGACAGAAAAGGACACAGATGTTAAACGGCACCTGGGTTTTGCCGTTAACAAATGTACATCATTTCACTGTTAGTACCTGCATTCAAATGCCAAATTTTTAAGCAATTGAAATTGTGATGTGGGTTCAGTACTTGCATGCCAGGGTAGTGATTGGAAGGGTAGAGCGGAAAGAGGAGACCAGTCATTCACACAGCCGTACATAAGTGGCTGCTTTCAGACCTAAAGGAGAGAGTTAACTGCTTGTAACATTGAAGCTGCACTAGAATAGTCTCATTAAAATGCTTAAAGAAGTTAGATGCCCCCACACAAATAAGTTTGCTCCTCCCCACCACACGTGAAGTTAGCACCGCTCCTAACATTTGAAAAGTTAGCCCTCCTGAAATGTAGGTTTTGTTGTGCCCATGAACACAAGCACACACACCATATATACACACGCACACCCAGCCATCCATATATTTAAGAGTGCACTCTTTCACCATCCAGGCACACCCAGGCAGCCACCCATACATTTAAGTGTGCAACCTTTCACCACACAGGCACACCCAGCCACCCATACATTTGTGTGCACCCTTTCATCATACACTCACACAGTCATCTTTACATTTAAGTGTGGGCACTTTCACCATACAGGCACACCCAGACAGCCACCCATACATTTAAGTGTGCATCCTTTCACCGTACACGCACACACGCATACCCAGCCACCCATACATTTGTGTGCACTCTTTCACCATACACTCGCACACGTCATGGGTTGAGGTGCCATTAATACTTCAAAAATATATTGGGCCTCAGTTGGACCCTGGCGGTTGACGGTATGAATGCAGCCGGTAAGTGGCATGATGCTTACCCCCAGGGACCCAGACCAAGTCCAGCAACCCCGGAAGCAGGCATCAAGTTACTCCAAGCAAGCCCAACAACCCCTGCTAGGGGCTATTTGGGTGCAGTCCTGGTGTCTATGGCGCCAGGCTCATATGGAGAGTCAGTCCTGGCGCCATAGGCGCCAAGCACATAGATTAAAACATACCTGTTGCAGACCATGCTGCAAGAGCTCCAAGCCAAAAGAGGCTTGGAAGGGACTACTTTACCTGGGGACTATTTTCTACTCGGTTGGGACTGCTTTGGAAGCTATTTAAACCACACCCGAAGAGCAGCACACGCTTCGCGTTATTCTGCATCCAGCAGCTTAACGCTCACCGTGCCTGCAAGCCTGCATCCAGTCTTCTGCCACGCCCGCCTCGAGTCTGGAGCTCCTAGAAAAAGGGAGAAAGAAGGAGAAAAGGTTAGAACAAGAGCAATACCTTTTGATCCTTACCTGAATTCCCGATCCACCGCGCCTTTGAGCTGGAAGAAGGAAGTTATTTTATGCGCATCGCCTCGCCTGCTGCAGCGCCGCGCTGAACTCACCGGCCTTCCCAACATCTTCACATTCCACAGCATCCTTCTCCATGTTCCCGCCGCACTCCGGCACCTAAGGGGAACACAAGAACAGCAAGGTGAGCCAAGGGAATAAACAGAGGCAATATTAGTTACCCCTCCTAGACTTACCTGACTTTACCACCGGGGGTACGATTCCTCTTCACGGGTTGGCGCAGCCTCCACTGCATCCTCGCCGTACCCCGGCCCCTAAGGGGAAACAAAAGGACAGGAAGGTGAAACAAAGGGACAAACAAGGGGAAACCTCCTCACCACAATAGACTTACCTGATTTTACCGCCGGAGGCATTATTCCCCGAGACTTCATACTTTCTCTCAGCGCCTGAATAAGGGAGAAGGCAACAGGTTACATACTGACATTATTTATCGAACTGTTTTGTATAATACAAATCCTTACCTGAATATTACCGGATGCCACAAGGAACTCTTTGCTAGGGTCAAGCTGCAACCTGCAAGGAATCGGACAAGAGTGAAAGTCAGACATTTGAACTCTTACCAACTACATACTTACGGCGTCTTGCCGGAAATCTCGGAGTCAATATTGTTCTGGAACTCACCAATTCCTTCGAGCCAGTGAAGCAACTAGTTATCTACACGCCCCTGCGCTCAATGCAGGATGGAGAGCTCATCTTTCCAAATCATCAGTTGAGACTATAAGAGGGGACATCAAAGGTGATCAGTGGGGAGAACGGCGGGGGGGTTAACGCTCAACTCCACGGGTGGTTAATTCCCTTTCTCCATGTGCAGAACAATATTCCTACAGGCCAAGCAAACGAAGCTAGGTGGGCCAGTCCAGTCCGTCATCTCGGCACTACGCGTCACATTGGTGGAGACCGCAGCTGTCCAGTTCAGATCGACACCCCTGTGGAAGCCAGGTGAGCGTAACAGTAAGGCACCAGCTTCTTTCATAACGTCTGGTCTTACCTGGCGGTCTGTGCGGCACCCGCGAGCATAACTCGTAATTGCGCCTGCACCGTTATCAACGGTGCCGGTGCAACCAGGCTCCCTATTGGGCAGAATGGGGATTGGGAGCCCGGCAATACCGCCACCCGCGAATGGGCAATTACCGGCTCATTCATCTTGTAATGGTCAGGTTATTGCCCAATTGCGGGAGGCGGTGCCGGTCGCGAGCATGGCGGTAGCCGTGCATGCCATACAGGCACGGCTATCACCATACTCGTAATGAGGCCCATTGTTTCTTTTTGGAGTCACTCTGACTTCATAAAGAAATGATTTCCGTTAAGGACTGAACCATAACGGAAATAATGTCTTTATGAAGGCAGAGTGACTTCAAAAATAAACTATTTATTTTTGAAGTCATAGGGCTTCCCCCACCCCATGACATGGAGGCCTCCAGGCTAAGGTCTTCATGTTATGGGGTGGGGATAGCCACCAGACTTTTTGTATTCACTCTGCCTTCATAAAGAAATCATTTCTGTTACAGAAATAATTTCTTTAGAAATGCAGAGTGAATTCCAAAAGAAAATGTAAAAATAAAAATGTATATTTGCACAAAAAAAAATATATTTTTTTTTACTCCATGTGGGGCCCCCCCTTCCAGAACATGTGGTCGTGGGGCCCCCCGCACCATGGGAGGTGTGGGGGCCCCTGTTACGCCAGTGCACAGAGTGGACATGTAGGGGAGGCAATAGTTGGTGTGCTGCAGCATACTAGGACTTTCTGTGTGATCTCCCCACCTGTTGCCTCACCTTGGCCTTGAAATATGTTTTTTGAGACTTTGAGTATTGTACTTTCTCTCAGCGCCTGAATAAGGGAGAAGGCAACAGGTTACATACTGACATTATTTATCGAACTGTTTTGTATAATACAAATCCTTACCTGAATATTACCGGATGCCACAAGGAACTCTTTGCTAGGGTCAAGCTGCAACCTGCAAGGAATTGGACAAGAGTGAAAGTCAGACATTTGAACTCTTACCAGCTACATACTTACGGCGTCTTGCCGGAAATCTCGGAGTCAATATTGTTCTGGAACTCACCAATTCCTTCGAGCCAGTGAAGCAACTAGTTATCTACACGCCCCTGCGCTCAATGCAGGATGGAGAGCTCATCTTTCCAAACCATCAGTTGAGACTATAAGAGGGGACATCAAAGGTGATCAGTGGGGAGAACGGCGGGGGGTTAACGCTCAACTCCACGGGTGGTTAATTCCCTTTCTCCATGTGCAGAACAATATTCCTACAGGCCAAGCAAACGAAGCTAGGTGGGCCAGTCCAGTCCGTCATCTCGGCACTACGCGTCACATTGGTGGAGACCGCAGCTGTCCAGTTCAGATCGACACCCCTGTGGAAGCCAGGTGAGCGTAACAGTAAGGCACCAGCTTCTTTCATAACGTCCGGTCTTACCTGGCGGTCTGTGCGGCACCCGCGAGCATAACTCGTAATTGCGCCTGCACCGTTATCAACGGTGCCGGTGCAACCAGGCTCCCTATTGGGCAGAATGGGGATTGGGAGCCCGGCAATACCGCCACCCGCGAATGGGCAATTACCGGCTCATTCATCTTGTAATGGTCAGGTTATTGCCCAATTGCGGGAGGCGGTGCCGGTCGCGAGCATGGCGGTAGCCGTGCATGCCATACAGGCACGGCTATCACCATACTCGTAATGAGGCCCATTCTTTCTTTTTGGAGTCACTCTGACTTCATAAAGAAATGATTTCCGTTAAGGACTGAACCATAACGGAAATAATGTCTTTATGAAGGCAGAGTGACTTCAAAAATAAACTATTTATTTTTGAAGTCATACGGCTTCCCCCACCCCATGACATGGAGGCCTCCAGGCTAAGGTCCTCATGTTATGGGGTGGGGATAGCCACCAGACTTTTTGTATTCACTCTGCCTTCATAAAGAAATCATTTCTGTTACAGAAATAATTTCTTTAGAAATGCAGAGTGAATTCCAAAAGAAAATGTAAAAATAAAAATGTATATTTGCACAAAAAAAATATATTTTTTTTACTCCATGTGGGGCCCCCCTTCCAGAACATGTGGTCGTGGGGCCCCCCGCACCATGGGAGGTGTGGGGGCCCCTGTTACGCCAGTGCACAGAGTGGATATGTAGGGGAGGCAATAGTTGGTGTGCTGCAGCATACTAGGACTTTCTGTGTGATCTCCCCACCTGTTGCCTCACCCTGGCCTTGAAATATGTTTTTTGAGACTTTGAGTATTTTTTCCTCACGCCGAGATGCTTCAAATGACCTTTGGCCACTCGTACGACCAAATTGATGTTTCGCTGATTTCAGGCCACCGACTCATGCGTGAAGGGGCTCAAATCCAGGAAAAGGAGCGGGGTGTCTAAATGTCATGTAGCCACTAATGTCTGGAGGGTCCTGACAGGTAACTATGCAAAATTTGGTGCAGATTGGTGGAACAGTGTGGAACTGTAAAAGGAACAAACTAACAGATTTTCCGATTTATGTATATATATGTTCATTGACTGTCTCCTTAGGCCCATCTCTCTACATGCCCATCATTGTAACTCTTACTCCATCTCGTGTTAAGTTCAACTTCTTCTGAGTCAGTTTCAGGTGCCTAATTGCATTCCCTTTTTCTCTACAGCCCTCCCTGCACTGTCAGGTGGGCCCTCTTAATGAATAAATTGCTCCTCCTTTTTTAATGCGTATTAGCATGGTCTTTCAAAGGGTGACTGCCAATCAGGACTCATGCAAATGCGGGCACTAACTACGGGTAGATGCCCGTAATTATGAGGGTCTCTTTGCCTGAGATAAAGGGTGTCTGTCATCTTCCCCCTCCAGCTATCCCAGATCTTTTTGTTGATCTTTTTACTAATCTCTCTCACCGCGGTCTGTTCCTCCTGCTCATTCCTGCCCCGCACCGCCTTATTGCTCAGGCTGTGCATTTTCTTTTTTATTAGTGTAATTCTGGACACATGTCCGTCAGCCACTCGCTTTACTTGGTCGCCATCTTTTGTTGGTTCTGTTTTTGTCTGTGGGCTTTCGTGTGCATGCGCTTGAATACCTTTTTTCTTGTAAACTGTTATGTTTGACCCTCCCAAGTGTATTGCCCTTTTAAGATGGGACATGATTGTGTCATGGCCCGACCTAATAAAAGAAGCAACTGCATGCACAGGCTTCACAACGGCTGCAGACTCCAACAATGGAAGTCCTGTTGTCTCTGTCTCTCAAATTGGGCCCGCAGGCCCACACCGTGGGATCACAGTCCTGCAGGTCGCTGCTGGTCTGGGCCCCTTAGACCAGCCTGGTGCCCGGGGTCCAGCCCAGGCACCCTACATCTAGGATGCTAGCGGCATCCATAGTGCCCCCGGCACCCACCCCGTATCTCTATGGCCTAACAGGGTCCTGCTCTGCAACCACTGTAAATCCGGGTGACCCAAGCAAACTCAACAGGCTACAGGACCTCCCATCACCTGTGAGGCCGGCCGTGTGCCCACAGCCTGCCCCACAATATGAACCAGAGTGCATAATGCCCTTGTGGCCGAAGGACCGGGTCCACCACTGCAAGTAAAAGGAGGAGTGGATACCCAACACCCTGTCTTCTGCTTCACCCCAGCCGCGGCCCTCAATCAAGAGGGTGCTTGTGTGGCCAGGGGAATGCGAGATTGCAGCCTCTGTGGCATCCGCCGCTCATCCTTTGCCTGCTCCCACAATGGGAGAAATCACCCAGCTCCAAACAGGGCCATCCTGCATCGTGTTGTGCCACCAGAGCCCCACTCAGATCCCAGGCAAACCGGCAGTGAATGTTAAGCAGGGGGATACGCCGAGTGTCCGAGTGTAAGGAGGTCTATAGCATACCCCACCATAGCTGCTACCCGCAGCCGGACACGCTGAGGGCCCAAAAATGTTCCCCCATTCCCCTACAACAACTGGATGCGGGTAGGACAGGGGGGGGGGACCTCTTCAAACTGGTGGGCTAGGAGATAAGGACAAGGGGAGGGAGTCACGAGATGGAAAAGGGGGCGTGGGGAGGCGGCATGAACACATTCCCTACCTCAGGTTTATAAGCACGGTAAGGTGGGGGAAACAGCCCCATTCTCCAGGCAACAGTGTAAGAGAAGGGGGCAAGTGGAACGGGGAATGAAGGAGGACAGAAACTTAATGGGGGAAGCAACAAAGGGGGGGGTCATACAAGCAATGGGGAGCAAGTAGTAGGCCTGGAGACTGGGTGGAAGGGGCAGAGGTCAGGTGCTTAGAGAGGAGGGGGGGAGGAGGTGAGAGAGCGGCAGGACCCTGGGGGCGAGGGAGAAGATAGGGACCTGGGGGCAGGGGTAAGGAAGGGGTTGGGCAAAGGGAACGTTTAGAGCACAAACACCTGGACTATGGGGAGCAAGGAGTGGGGCAGGCGACAGGGGGGGAGTGGTTTAATGATCCTGCACCTGGGAGAGTAGTGGAAGTGGCACCGGCTGCAAAATAAAGCCGGTGCCGAAAGGGGGAGTGTTCAAAGTACAAGTTTACAATTGATACCGTGAAAAGGAAAGTTTTCGGTGGCAGCTTCACTCACCATCAAGTTCATACTAAATTAAAGTGAAAAGTAACAGCATCGGTTCCGCTTACCAGATGCTGCTCTCCATCAACTTTGGTTTCCTGCTAAGTAAAGTGTAAAGTAACGGCATCAGTTCTACTCAAGGGGATGCTGCTTGCCATTCAAGTTTGATTTAAAGTGGAAAGTAACGGCTTCCGTTCCGCGCAACGGATGCTGCTTGCCACCAAGTGGGAAGTATAAGGGGTGCGGCTCAGAGCAGAATAACCTGATGCTGTATTACCCAGTGACAAGTAACTGAGCACCTGTAAACTACCTCCTGCTTAATAAAGAAAGCAACTGCGACCTATACATCCACAACCCGAGTCAGTGTATTATTTACAGGGGGTAACGGGGGTAGGTTATATGAAAAGGGAATGTGTGGAGAGCCGCAAGTTAAACAAATTAATGGAAAAACAGGTACCCAAATACAGGGCCCGGGAAGGCCGGTGTGGGGGTGTTGCAGCTATGTGCTCCTGTCATCGGAGCTATCGGTGCGCCTGCAAGTGCACCTCCTGCAGCGTTCCCGGGATGGGCGGTGAGGAAATGGAAATGCTCCACGTCGGAGATGCATATAATGAATGGGAAGGCTGCCCGTGCTCCCTTTGTAAAGCCTGGCTGCCCGGCGGTGAAAAGAATGAAGCGGTGTGTGTCCGCGCAAATAAAACGTATGTGGATGGCCTTCCAGAGTGCCCGGCGGTGAGAAGTCAAGAGCTCTGTGTCGGAGCAATGTGGGAAATGAAGCGCTCCATGTCGGTGCTATGAAAACAGGCAGGCAAAGCCCTGCATCGTTCCCGGGGCTCTGGTGGTGATATTGTGCATGCTTCTGTCATGGGGCAAAGAAAGTAAAATTCCGGGCCTCTGGGGGTGAAAATTGGAATTGCCCACGATCAGGGTTTAAGATAAGACAGAAGGAAGGAAAGTACAAGGCCCTCAGAAGATCCCGGGCTTGCGACACAGTGAAAAAGCGCTCTGTGATGGCGCTGTACATATAAAATGAAAACGGGTTTAGTTTTGCCCGCTGTCCCGGGGCCCCAACTAATTGCCTCCCCCAATTGATCCTGGGGCCATCCATGCCCAATATGATGTGCTCCTGTCAGGGGAGCTCCGGTGATTTGCATACTCTGTTCCGAGCAGTCAGAGGAAAAATACAAGTTTGCTGCCACTTGAACATCTGTTCCAGTTCTAACACCATACTACAACAAAGGTGTCGTGACAGGCAAACCAGACAGTATTGTTCTAGCGAAATGGATCACTAAACATGAAACTAAGTGTAAACAGTTAAAACATTATTTTACACGTCTTGCTCCTCAGTTATCCTGGGATCACTTCTTGATGGGACCACGTCCATCAGAACAAAACACAATATATTATGGCTCCAAAAGTTGTCACTTACCATACAGTTATTGAATATAATTAAATAGAAAAGACACACTTTTCAAAATTGGTGTACACAGAAATGTCTGCAAAAAAACAGATATCAGGCAAGGCCTAAAAAGGTCCAGCTATTAATTAAATAAGGATTAAAAGAGAAAGAACGAAAACTAAGAAAACAACACAGAATTTGGAAACGGTTACACAAATGTATTTCCCAAATTTACAGGAAATCTAAATAAGTAGAAATAATACTGCATCAAAGATAGCTATAAGCATTACAAATTGTGTTGCCTCACTAGCTGACAACTAGTAAGTTTTACTTCCCACGTTGTCACGTGGTTCAGGGGTCTTTCGGCGGTCTTGTATGGATATGTCCGCCTTCTTCAGGACCAAAGAACTGAACTTGATTGGTGACCCCCTGACGAACAGATAGGAAACAATGGAATGTATCAGACTATAGATGAATCTGTATCTTGTGTATGTCCCTCCTAAAGTGGGTGGTGAGCCCATGCATTCAGTTGTGTGTTTGAGTAAGAAGGCGCTAGTTTGAGGACAGAAAGTGCTTTAGTGTTCCCTTCACCCAATAAAATTAAGGCAAGAACACTGAGGGGTAGAGGAAGATTTGCTTAAAAATGGGGAAGTTGGTTAAAAAATAAATGAACATTCTCTGGGGGTTCAGAGAGAGACCAACACAAGTGATGAGCTCACCCCGACGGGAGGTGTCCCTGGGAGGTTGCCCCAGGGTTTGAAAGCGTGGCTGGAGTCGGATCTCACTTCGCTGTATGTATAATTTGCTGGATGGCAGCCTCAAACTGTGAAGCAAGGCAGGGTTGTTAGGGAGCACTGAACAATGCGCTGAGGGGATGCAGAACAATGTGGATCAAAGTATCCAGGATTAACATACCTCGGCTTGCTGTATCCGGAAAAAGCGGCAATTCGGGAAGAGTCCCATGGGCAGAGCGTTAGTTGGGTCTGAAGGCTCTCTAAACGTGTTGGCTCACATGCCCGAGAGGCTGTGACCTGTCAGAAAAATGTACAAGAGGGTTGTGGGGAAAAGGAAGATTGTGCCCTGCCCTGACACCCGCCACCAAGAAGCAGTGTAACGAGCAAGAGAGGGTTGCAGCTCTGTATGAGTGCTAGTGCACCCTCCTGTGACACTACAGTAAAGAGATATCCTTGCCTGGGGGAGCGTAGCCAAGAAGAGGGGATGAGTAACATGCTGTCCCCCAATCCCCTGTCAACATCATGTGGTGCAGCCTAGACTCACTGCTACCCGCGTCTCGTTGCCTGCCTCAACATCAAGGGACTATGCTGATGTGGCCCCTGGTGCAGAGACGTTTTTATGGGAGGGCAAAAGGGGTACTTGCCCAGGGCCCCCACCTTGGAGGGGGCCCTCACAAGGCTGCCTAATCTAAAGTAAGATTCCATTGTTCACCAGACATAAATAGCACACACCAGGAGATTTTATGGCATGCTGCTGAGGCGCTAAACCCATTGCCTTTCTGTTTTCACAAGTACATTCTGCCTTAATCAATTAATCATGTAATGCTTTCTGTGTTCACTGTGGTATACATAGTTTGTGAGGCACAACCTTTGTAGCATTCTTTCCTTCCTGTGGGAATTATGTTGATCATTGCAATAGCCCAAGTTGAAATCCAAATTGATAAATTTAGTGCCACAATGGTTCAGAAGCTAGCTCAGTATGTTAAGCACTCATGGCAGAGGTATGTGTACATATGAAAGATTAGAAGAGCACATTCCAGCAAGGCTGGTAGAACCTTTCCTATGTCTGAAGTTTATAAACCTACCTGCATATGTACTTGGTTTAGCAGCATAAGAGGTGCTATTATCAGCAATGTTCCCGCACTAGATAAGTGTTGATATAAAAACTAACATGTCATTTGTACGGTGAAGGTCTGCAAATTGGTTTGTTCAGATGGGGAGTTCTAAAACTTAGGCAATCCCCTCCAAAGATGAGCATAAACTATTAGTCCAAGAGGTGAATATCCAAATTCAAGACTGTGGAACCAAAGTGTTCATGCTTGTATCCTGGCTTTGCCAGCAGACGATATGGTGATCCTGGTCAAATCATATACTATATCTTGCATTACTGTCCTGTCTTCTGTGAGGGTTTCCTTTTTGCATGCTGGTGGCATCGTTTAGCTCATTACTTGATCTTTCTTCTTATGTAGGCCATTTGAGTGGAAGGAGTGGTAGACTGGAGAGAGTGTATCAGATGTTGTAGGCCTTGGGCAAGCATATTTTAAGGTCAGCTCGTTTGACACAAAAAAAGTTTAGCTTTTTGTATAAAAGTGAAAGGTTTTTTTGCATGTTTACGAATGAAAATTTCACAAGCCATTGTTTTGTAAGTATTTAAAGCTTAAAAGTACAAAAGACATACCTAGATTAAATCTGTTCAATCACACTTATTGGTAGACTGGTAATTATAAGCTTCCCTTGATGATGGAGAGAATGAAGCTAGAATAATTTCCATGTTGCGTAAAACCCTTCTGTAATATTTCGGTTTACAAATGTTAAGGTTTGGAAATGTGATTTGTGTGCTTTGCGAGGCAGTTTTATACAATGAGATTGTTTTAGTACACGGTAAGAGCTGTAAAAGAAAGTGTTCAAATGCAGAAATTGCAGAGTTGGCACAAATCCCAGCTTTACCCCTTAAGCAATGTGTTATCCTGGGCATCTCATTTATGCTTGTGTTGACTAACCTCTCAGAATTGCGAGTCCCTAATCCTTTCAAAATTGCCAGCCCTTCAGAGTGATTTCCTTGGTATGATCTTCATAAAATCCTCACTCATGGTTTCACTGGCTACAGGGTTGCTTCCACTACAATAGTGAGCATTGATATATTGCACACCACAGGCACTTGTTCCCTTGATCTCCAATGGCAACACTATTTGTAAACCATGTCCCACTTCTAAACTCAGTCTGTCTGGATAGAGACACCTTCCTGTTAGCTTCTAATCTGCATTCACTATCCATGCTATGCTATGTGTAGCTTTCTCCTTCCTTACAATTGGTCTCCTCTATCCATGCGTGGGCACTTTTGCATTCTCTGAGGCAGCTAATATGAGTTCTCTGCCTATTCTGGGTTAAATGTACCTTTTACATACAGTCCTACATTAATACTACAGGCTGGATACCTTTCCGAATGCTATTGATAAAAAGTATCCTGTTTCTATACTAGAAGAGAAGTAACCTCTTCGTAGATTGCTAATGTTGGCCTTCAAATGCTACCTGTTTATCATTCTGATTAGAGCAAGTATGGGGAGGGTAAGGGGACTTAAAGGGAGTAAACATGCTTATTTTGAATGCTGCGAGGCAGCATATCAACCTATAGGTTATGATCATGGTGAGGGTAGAGGGAGTGCCACCAGATATTCTTGATCTTTTAATTCCTTTGGTTTGGTGGAGGGGGCCCTAACATGCTTAAGATGGCCCTGCCCTGGTGCTCCCAGATGTGACTTTGCCAGCCTTTGAACTGCGCCATCAACTGACCTTGACCCGTGGTAGTGACTATCCTGAACGGACACTGATGCAAAGTAAACTGGTCTCCTGCAGTCCTGAAAGTGATTGGAGTAGACTCAGTAAAGCCTTCATGTGAATTATATACTTAAGTGGTCCCAGTTAAATGGATGCGAAGCTGTGCTCCCATAGTTTGTAGCCATGCTCTAAATCGTACCAGCAGCTAATAATAGCGTCTTTCAGTGGCTGAAGTTCCACTTTTCAGTAACATTTGTTTTGTTCATTATGAAAAAGGAGGAGTGTCATGTGTGAACCTCCCAAGCGTATTTCCCTTTTAAGATGTGTGTCTCTTCCAAGTGTATTTCCCTTTTAAGATGTGTGTCTCTCCCAACTCTATTGCCCTTTTAAGATGGGCCATGACCTAATAAAAGGAGCTACTGTTATGGTAATACATGCACAGGTCTCCCTAGAACCTTGTGCATGTAGATTCCATTTGAGAGTGCCTCGCGAGTTGATGCTTCCACTGCAGCTACCTGGAGGCCTCAAATAAAGCTCTTCTCTTCTCCCACACTTTGTGCCTCTTTATTTCATATGGCGACGAGGCACTGTACCCCGAGGCCCCCGGGAGCGTATTAGGTCACCTGATTGGGTGACCCCCCCCTTTTTTCGCTGCCGCCAACTTCTGCTGCCAGCGCCTGCAGCGGCCTGCCTGTCAGCTGTGGACAGCCAAGAGGAACAGCCAAGAGAGGCCTCGACATCACCTTTCAGTTCTCCACTGTAAAGGGTGCCGCTCCTCCCCGCTGGGAGTTTAGAGCGGCGCACATTGCACTCCTGCCCTACTCCAAAAGTGCTTCAGACAGCAGGAGCTGTCCATCTATCAGGTCAGAGGAGGGGGGAGGACGAAGTGAAACTTACACTTTCCTTTCATTTGGCATTTTATGTGTAAAACGGACAAAATGAAACGTACGCTTTCCTTTTATTGGCATTTTTTTTGTGTAAAACCCTCACTGCTGCCGTGAGCAGAACCCTGCATCATTTTCAAAAGCTGCTAGCTGTTGCCCAGAAACACACACACAGCATTAGCAGTCTTCATTCTCTCAATGGCTACTCTGACTTTCCGGGACTAATCACTCACTATCTTGGTCCATTGTGACATCACAACTGAACATTCCATCAGGTCTTCCCTGAACCAGCCAACCTGTGCTCCCAGCCCATTGTGAGGTCACAATCTGTACTAAGGACCATCCATACACTGAAGCCTAAAGACTCTGCAGTACAGATACACCTGGGCATTCTCTGAATCGGGTCCCACCCTGCCATGCAAGCAATTCTATAAAGACTGTATCTCAGCGCCTCCTTGCTAACTGCCAACAGTACTGAAAACCTCTGCCTACACTACAGCAACTGGTGCCACTCAACGCCATTCCTCACCACTTACAACCTGGAATCAGGCACACCACCATGCAGGGCGTTCCGCCTCCCACCAAGTTTCTTCCATGCCCTGGGAGCCCAACCTGCCCATGGGAACAATGGATCGATGGATTCCACGTCTACCTCAGAGCCATTGGGGGCAGCAAATTCAATGATGACCTCAAGGAGGCGACCCTCCTGAACTGTATAGGGGCAGAAGCACTGAGACTTTTTCAGGACCCTTCCCGAACCCGGCAACATAGGAGGAGATGGCAACCGCAAGTTTGACATAGCATTGGCCAAACTCACCAGTCATTTTGGCAACAAGACCAACGTAGTACTGGAAAGATACAGGTTCTTTTCCAGAAAGCAGCTCAAAGGCGAGTCTATTGATTCATACATAGCGTCCCTCAGGGCGCTTATGTCAACCTGCAGTTTCACAGGTGTCTGTGATGAGTACTTGAGAGACCAATTGGTGCTGAATGTGGCTGATCCACGCATCCAACAAAAATTGTGGCAAACCAAAAATCCCACCCTGGACCAAGCCATGGAGATAGCAAGGAGCATGGAATTGGGAGATCGATGCATGAGGGAAAGACGTGACCACATGACCAGTGTGGAAATCAAATGTGTCAGCCCTGAGTCCGAGCCTTACGAGCCTCTAGTAGCAGCAGTAAGAAAGGCTCCGCCATCAAGGGGTTCGAAATTTGGCTCAAGCAGAGCGAGGCCATACAACTCCCAGAATCCAACGCGCTGCCAGAGGTGCGGATGGCACAAGCATGCAAATCCTGACAAAGAATGCCCCGCCATCGCTGTGGAGTGTTATAAGTGCAGCCAGATTGGACACTTTGCCAAAGTCTGCAAGAACACACGGATATGGCAATCTCACCAGGCGACCTTTCATCAGACCGTCCTCTGTGAGAGTAATCGAAAGCAACCAAGAGCACAATGACATGTTATCTATCAGTCCAATGCAACAAAAGGTACAAATACTCACTGTAACATCCCAACAACAGAGCAACGGTCCCTGGGTCAAAATGCAAATCAACGACATATCATTACCTGTAATGGTAGACACTGGCTCCCCCTACACCATTGTGGATCTCAAGACCTTTTTGAGTGTACTCTCTGGCAAGATACATGACCTGCGAAGCACTTGTGTAAGAGCTACCGGTTATGGAAAAACGCCCATCGAGATAATGGGATATGTGTGGGTGAACCTCAAGTTCCATGACATAGAAACATATTGCAAACTCTTTGTAGCCAAAGATGGCTCCTCCATTGTGGGATGGGAAGAACAAGCCGCTCTTCGAGTAAGAATACACCCTGGAGAAGAAATCCCCGTGCTGAGTGTGGTCAATAATGATATGGACATCAAATCTAATCTAGCAAAACAATTCCCCAAGGTTTTCTGCGACAAGATTGGACTCCTAAAAGGTTTCCAACACAGAATAATCCTCAAAAGAGGTGCTGTCCCAGTGGCCCACCGAGTCCGCAGTATTCCCTTTGGAACAAAAGAGGTGTTGAAGAAAGAACTTAAGTGCCTCTGCGATGAAAATATCATACAGCCCATCGAAAGTTCAGAATGGCTTGCCCCAATTGTCTTAGTAAAAAAAACGGACGATTCCATAAGAATGTGCGTCGACTTGAGAGACCTAAACAAAAACATATGGGTTGACAGACACCCACTTCCCAATATATCTGAACTCCTATCGACCATGAAACCTGCAAAATACTTTACAACTCTGGACCTCTCCTCAGCCTATCACCAGATTGCTTTGGAAGAGAGCTCAAAGAACCTAACATCTTTTGTCACACCTCTCGGTGCATTCATGTTTAACAGAATGCCATTCGGACTCGCTTCAGCCGCAGCAGTCTTTCAGAGACTCATGTCACATCTATTTGGAGGACTTGATGGCATACACTGCTTCCAAGATGATATTCTCATATCAGCCAGTACAGAAGAAGAGCACAACGCAAAACTTGTGGGTGTCCTACAGGTCATACAAAAAAATGGGCTCACACTCAAATTAGAGAAATGCAACATAAAGTGCGACCGAGTTTCATACCTGGGCCATTCCATTGAAGCCAACGGCATCAGCCCCAAGAGGAAACTCATGGACACCATAATGAATATCGCCGAGCCTCAAAATAAAGACCAATTAAGGAGTTTCCTCGGGATGACAGAATACTACTCCAAGTTTATAAGCAACTATGCTGATAAGACCAAAAACATGAGAAACATCTTGAAGAAGGCAACCAAATTCATATGGTCCACTGAATGCAAGAACGAATTCGAAGAAATCAAATTTCAAATTAACCAAGCCCCAGCCTTAGGAATGTTCGATTGTAAAGCTAAAACCATCATATCCGTAGATGCAAGTAAAACCGGACTGGGTGGTGTCCTAGAACAGCAACAAGATAAGGACATCGTGATGATCGCATTCGCATCGAGAGTACTGAGGGGAGCCGAACTAAACTATTCCACCATTGAGAGAGAAGCTCTGGGTCTGAGGTGGATTCTTCAGCATTTCAGGAACCTAATTTGGGGCTTACCGGTCATACTGAAAACAGACCATAAACCTCTAGTAAATGTCCTTCAGTCCAAAACTCCTCACCTTATATCACCGAGAATAAGACGTTGGTTCCTCGACATCATGCAATACAACCTCCAACTATGCTATATTCCTGGTCCACAAAACCAAGTAGCAGATTGTCTTTCCAGATTATCGACCAACATCGACACTGAGATTGCATCTCCAGATGAGGACATCATAGCTGTCGTAAACCCTGCCATCTCGAGAGATGAATGGAAAATTAATGCCAATACTGATCCGGAACAGCGAGAAATCAGGGAAGCGATAGCTAATGACTGGGTGGAAACGGGAGAGGCTTTAACAACCTTCATTCCCTTCAAGGAAGAATTATCCATGGACGATGAGCATATCTTCAGAGGCGATCGAGTAATCCCACCCACCCAACTCAGAAAAAAGTACTCCAACTGGCACACGAAGGTCACCTAGGAAGAAGCTTGACGAAAAACAAGTTGAGAAACAACTATTGGTGGCCAGGAATGTGGAAAGAAGCAGAAGAACTGGTCAAAAATTGCTCCACGTGTGCCATGAGTGACAAGTCCAAGATCTTAAGAAAGACCCCCTTACAGCCTATTGAACCTCCCAAACATGTGTGGTCTAAACTGGCAATCGACATCATGGGTCCATTCGAGAACCTCAAAAAAGTCAAAGTATATATCATAGTACTTGTCGATTACACCTCTAAATGGACAGAATGGGGAATAGCTGAGGACAATGTGACCTCAAAGAAAGTCATAGATTTCCTGACAGAGATCTTCAGCAGGGAGGGAGACCCCAAGGAATTGGTTTCGGACAACGGGTCTCAGTTCATATCTATGGAATTTGCTGATTTCCTCAAGAAAAGGTCCATCAGCCACATAACAACATCTTTGTACCATCCAATTTCCAACGGACTTGTGGAACACATGAACAGGCTCGTGAAGAGCGTAGTCCAACTGGCCACGGCCAACAACCTCCCGTGGAGAGAAACCCTCAAAGAAGCTTTGCATGCGTATAGAACTACCCCACACACCACCACGAACATAGAGCCCTTCACCCTCATGCGAGGTAGGGTTGCAACTAACCGATTTAGACCGGCGTGGATGTTCTTATACACGGGAGAAGCAAGGGTGAATGTGGATCTACTTCAAAAGACAGTAAGAGAAAAACAAGCAAAATACAAAAGACAATACGACTCCAGACATGGAGTAAAAGAGATGATGGTTCGTGATGGTTCGTGAAGGAGACTGGGTACGTGTCAAAGAATCGAAGAAAACTCTCAAGGGTGAATCCATCTTCAGACCTCCACAGAGAGATGGGAAGTCTGTCATCCTCAATGATGGAAAGAGATGGTCTGGAGATTATCTCATAAAAGTAACAAAAAACATCCAAGAGACCAGCATATCTAAGGACAACAGTCCTGACAAACCATCACAACACACCTCACATTCCCCAAGAGAATCCCTCTGTGAACATGTGGACAATGACAGACCTCACTCCATGCATCAAGGAGTCCCCACTGGAAGAATGTCCAGAAGGAACCGCAAAATCATCCAAAACACCAACAATGACTATGTTTATTACTAATGTACCCCAGTTTACCCATCTTCCCTCTGCCTCTCCCACTTGACACCCTTTTTTTTCCCTTTCACTTTCCCGCTTTTCCCCCACCTGTTTTTCCTTTTTCTTTTGCCTTACGTGGGGGAGATGTTATGGTAATACATGCACAGGTCCCCTTAGAACCTTGTGCATGTAGATTCCATTTGAGAGTGCCTCGCGAGTTGATGCTTCCACTGCAGCTACCTGGGGGCCTCAAATAAAGCTCTTCTCTTCTTCCACACTTTGTGCCTCTTTATTTCAGCTACTGTCTCTCACTTTGGGCCTGCAGGCCTACACTGGGTTATCGCTGTCCCGCAGCCCTGGCCTGCAGGCCCAAGCTGTGTGATCACTGCCCTGCAAGTCCCTGTGGGTCTGGGCCCCCCACCCTCCATCTCGGATGCTACCGGCATACAGGGTGCGCCCGGCACCCAGGCCGTATCCCTATGGCCTAACAGGGTCCTGCCCTGCAACCACTGTAAGTTCGGGTGACCCCGGCTTCATTCTCTACTTACTGAGGGGAATGCCCTTTGCTTTTGGTATTTATATGACCAGGGGCGGGGGGTGCAGGCCTGTTGATATTTAAATCATCCTGGCCAGTTGTGGATAAGTAACTGCGGGTACATATGCATTTATGGGTCTGTTGATGATAAAAACATCTGCCTGTGTGGTCACAGGGAATTCGCTCAGGCCACGCTTTGTGCTGCCCGTAGCCTTGGAATGTGACATTCTGAACAGAGCCCGCAGATTGTCCAATGAGAATGCTTAATATGTATTCCAAGGGTTGCGTAATGTGGATTAATTTTACTTTACTCTTATTTAAGGCCCTTGCTTCGCTGGGACCATCAACTCAGGTAATGGGCATTATCCACGTTAGTGTCCTTCCATCAGGTCCCAAAATATTTGGGGAAACATAGCTTCCTCCCATTCTTTTGTTTGATTTTATTATTATTAGACCACTGTCGAGGATTTCCTCTGCAGGACCCACTGTTCCCCACCAGTCTCTTACTGCTCTACACCTGTAACCCTTACATTCTTAGGTCCCCAATGACAGGCTGAGGTAGAATGTATGGAAAAAAGTTAAACATAACGGCTGGACGGCTGAGGGAAGGAGGAATGGGCAAAATAACAAAATCCATAGTAGTTCTTTTCCTCCACCAGTTTAAATTCTAAGAGACGATATAAATAACAATACACCCTTCAGTGCCTTTAGTGCATGCACTGTGCCGTCTGCCCAAACATCCCTTGTGGCACCTAGCCCACTGGGCTTTTGCACCAGTCGAAGCATATGCGCGCATAGAAAGAGCAAAGCCGCAGCCATGATGCGAGATGCCGCAGCATCTGCAAGGAATGTCATGGGAGGTGTTGTGGGGAGAAAGCCAATTGGTTGGCACACATGCAGGAGCGCATAAGCAACTGTGATCTCTAGATGGCAAGACAGAAGCAGGACGCGCACAAGTGCATCAAATGGTAGGCAGACGCACAGTACGCCATGTATCCGTCTTGTAAACGGGGGACTGCAATCGGGAATGTGGCTGCGGTCAGACAGGTAAGTAGGAGGAGCAGGGAAATGCAGGGTAGTGGGGCAGAAGGAGGGGAAAATTGGTGCAAAGCAGGAATGCAGGTGCGGGGGGGCCCAACCGAAAAGGGCTAAGGGAAGAGGGAAAATGTAAGAGTGGCCTTGCTAATGTTATATCAGACTCTGTCCAGGACGCAGCTATGCCCACTTTTCGTCACAGTTTCATCATTGAAGGCGGTCCACGCTGCTTGAGAACTTGAGCAAAATTCACCTTGGTACTCAGTGGTGGATCAGGCTTTATAACGTGTAATGGAAAAGATTGGTTAGAAGTAATGGTTATATCATGTGGTTAGGATGAGCGGAATTGTACACACCTTGAATGGTTTTGTAAAGCCATGGCCCCCCAAGGCCAGCGGATGTACCAGTTGGAGTCCATTGTTAATGTAATTTACTAAAAGCCTTGGTACTCTTTCACCTGGATGGTGGAAATGCTCTCCTGGAAGGCCTTCCAGCGAACCACCCTGGATCCCTAAGTCGTGCACCATGACTCATCAAAGGACTCTGCAAATTCAACCACATCACTCCAACCTTTATCGGACTGCACTGGCTCCCACAGCAAGCATGCTTCCCCTTCAAATCTTGCTGCATAATCTACAAGGTCATCACCCTCAAGTCTCCAAGCTACCTTGCTGAAAAGCTTAGTATCTCCGGAGGCCTAAGATCTACCAGAAGCAAGGACATTTGCAGGCTCGAACTCTGCCGATGCAGGAAGGAAAGACCCAGAAGGCTCTGGAACCTCTTCTCTGTCAACACCAGCCTCGCCCCCTCACTTCTACATTTCAGGAAGGAGCTTAAGACCCTCCGCTCCAATGAATGACTCTTCCTTAACACCTAGTTCCAGAACCCCTCCTCTCCGTACCTAACCTAAGTTGAGATCGGATGATCTGTTCCCGTTTCCTGCTCTGCTTGCTTGTTGATCCTTTGCTGCCAACTTGCCCACTCTCCCCACCCCCCATTGTTAGCTTCCCACTCCTTTGAATTGATCTGTTGCGATCTGCTTCCCTCACCATGTACTTCCCCCTATGACTTCCTGTTGCTTCCTGAATCTGTCTGTGGTTCATAAATACCCCAATAATAATTGTTATGATAATAAATGCATCATATTAACAATCTATCTAGGGCCCATTATGTAAAACCCTTTAAATCCCTGAGTATTGTGTGCTCAGGCCGAACCTATTTCCCAACCAGGGTGCTAGTCCAGTTCTCTGTGCATTTCTACAGAGCTGTATAGAAATAATGTAAATATACTTGCCCTCTAACTTTGCTGCCTGGTTTCCTATTGGACTATTTGGTGATGAGTTGCAGGACTTTAAAATTTGGTGCCGTCACACCTAGGATTTGTACTGAGGTAACCGACTCAGCCCTTTAAGCCCTCGTACTTTGAGATGAATGGAGATGCAGAAGATATTCAAACATCAATAATCAAACTAACTCAGGAAGTTGGCAAATCGCATCTGTTTTATTATCAATTGTCTAAAACAGGGAGTTACAATGAACATCGACTGATTCTCTCGATCTTCTCACTCAGCAAGTTTAATAAAAGAGCAGGTTATATGGCAAAGACTTGTCATCATTGACATCATCCTACTTTGCAAACTACAAAAACCTACTTGAGAAAGTGATTGGTTAAAAGGGAACATAAAAGTATACGTTCCATACTTGCTTAGTGATTGGGTCTCTAACATCAGGTGGGGCAACTAAGCCCTTCCATCATACAGGTCGCTATGAATGTCATCAAATACATAATGTCCCATTGGTTACATAAACTATAGGGCTCGTCGTACCCCACTGTACTTTTCCATATACGCCAGCAACACGCAGGCTGGCCTCCAGATGCTGGTGGGTTGGTCTTGACCATAGTTTCCCACCAATTAGCTTGTCACCTATCATTACCCTTGCAGTCTACTCGTCAATTAAGGCTTTGAACTTGGCCTTTGAAATGTTCTTTGCTCAGTAGAATACGAGGGAGTATAGCATACTCTGTCTCCTGGAGTTGGTGTAGCACGTCATGATTATCTATTTTCACTCCTCCACGTGACTGAAGACAATGTTTTAGAGTTCTTCTGCATTTAAAATACTATTATATAATGAATCTCTGACGTTTTCATTGTTCCTGTGCCTCTCTTCTGAACAGGAGTTTGTTCTTTTCACACGTTTGTAACTACTGTCTGATCATTCAGGCCCAGAGCGGCCTTGACTTCTTGGTGCTGGCCCAGCCTCGCCTTTCTTTGATTCACCTCTGTAATTCAATTGCTTTTCAGCTGCGACACACTGGAAAAACCTTTCTTTTTCTGGGTTCAGCTCTGCTAAAGTGTGTTGTGGAATCGTCCATATTTCATCCGTTCCTATATATATGTTTGGCGCATGCCACAATCTATTCTCTACATAGCTAGCCTTTAAGAATACTTTGTCTGCCTGCGTTTCTTGCGTATGTACACTTGTGAAAGGACTTAATATCTTCATTGTTTCTGTAGCATAAGCATCTTCATCTCGAGCCAGAAAGTTGCTTACCTTCGACATTTTCTTAACGCCTATAGAATGTTTTTGTTCTCTTGCCTCTGCATATCTTTTGGGTGGGTCAACCTTGCTTCATGTGACGTCACCAATCTTCCCTTTTGCTCATTTTTCACACTTCTTCTGGGATTTCATTCAAATGGCCATCATATTGTCGAGTATGCAGGTATAGTTGTCTCAATGGGAACCTTGCTTCCAGGATTCTCCTTAGTATAGGTATTTTCACTGGCACTGCACGTGTCTCACACTCTGGTTACCAGCATATAGGCAACATGGGAGTGGTGCTTGAGGTGGGGGTACTTGGCTCCTTCTCTACACTGCCCCCTCTGGGTGATTCATCAAGCACTCTCCCATCATCCTTCACATCTAGACATCCTTGTCTGAAGAAATGCTTCCTAGGGACCCATTCTTTTGGGACTTCCTTCAGGTAACCAGCTACTTTCACATGCTCCTCCTTGTTCCAAGTCATGAGTATGCACTGTCCACCTGGACTGCAGTAGATCCACTTCCCCACGTACTTCTTGTGGTTCTTTGGATATAGGAACTTCGTCCCCTCTGGTGCATGGATGCTGGCCTTCATATAGTCTCGGATTTCTTCATCTGTCAGCTCCTTAGTCTTCCATCCTGATTCAAGATCAATCATGATTTTCATTCCTATAGCTCTCTTTGCACTCTTTTTGCATTGTGAAATAACTAATCAGATTACACAGAATCCAAGCAAAAGCATCAGTATCAGGGCCCCAAGGAACTTGAACATATCTGCCATCCATTGTGGTACACACGAAAAGAGTGATCCAAACCAACTATCTTCCACTTCGTCTACCATCTGGATGTGTAGCTTCGTCAGCATCTCTATGGCTTCTGTCAAGGTGCCATTTTTGTCATCATGAGATGGTATGAACATACAACATGATTGTTTATATTGGCATAAACTCCTCCATCCATGGTTGTGATCATATCCAGGACGTATCTATTCTGAAGAGTCATCAGTCGTATGGTTCTTAGCTCTTCCTTGATAGCATTGAACCCCTTTATAGTAGTGTTGTTCGTCTGCAGCAAGTGGTGTCTATAACCACCTAGTATTTGCATATGTCTGGATCCTGGGCATGAAGATTATTGTAAATATCGCTGAGGTCTTACTAAATAATCTGTGCTCATATGGGATTGAGTCAAAAGCTTCTATTGATTTAGCTGAGAAATAGTTCTCTCTCTTCATTCGATTTATCAGCTCCACGGATCTCTTCTTCCTCAGATGAGCATCTGCTTTTGGAAAGTCACCAATGTTCAGGTCACTTTTAGGAATCACCAATGCTGGAACATGAACATTCACTATAGAACATCGTCCTCCCCAATCTTTGGGCAGCTTCATAGAAGCTCTGGATCCACAAGCCCAGTAGTTATCCATGATACCTGCTGTTCCAATGCTCATTCCTGGCACATCAAAGATTCAACCGCAATTCAGGTTCTCTCCAACGTTTCTTGTGCCATTGTTTCTGAAGCACAACTTTGCACTTTCCAGAGGCACTATCTGCAAAGGCCCTCCTTTATCTTCGACCCAGGTCAATAGCTTAGCAAGTTTCGGCCATAAAGTTTTGCATTCATTCTGGACAATGTCAGTCGTTGGTTTGTAGAAACCAATGACTACCCACGCTCTGCAAATGACCACACCTTCCTCCCATCCATCCGGTGAACGTTCTGATCCCCAAATCTGCATCTGACCTCTATTCTTCTATCTTCAAATGTCTTCTGCAGATTTTCCTGGACTCTCAAGTCTTCTATTTCTCCCATCTAATTCCAGCTCCTTTCACTCCAGGCTATTCATATTTTATCACGTGATTTTTGGTATACTTCCTTAATCTTGTCTTTGTGTCTTGAACATAGTCTTCATCATTTGGATCCGTCCATTCTGTTACCCAGTTTAGATAGGCTGTACAGCCCATGATCTGACCTCTTGTTCAACAGTGTATTGTGAGATAGACAATGCACCATCTGGACATCTGTTTCGATACCTCTGAGGTGCTCCTTCCCACTACTTTCATGTGCTGATACCACATGTTGTTTCACAAATGTGGTGTACTATCCAGGTAATCATTCAGGTCATGATCATCCTCCCTACTACTTCTCTTAGGTCTCCTTCTTGTCTCATGAGCTTTTCTAATCATCTCATGAAGTAGATCAGCATAATTCCTTCTCACTGGGGAATTATAGAAACATTTGTCAGTGAACTTGGTGTTTTAACATGTGCTACTGGTGTAGGAACACTCACATAGGATCTGTTCCTTTGCCTTTCCTTAAGAATCTGTATCTGGCGCTCAGCAACAATATCCCAAAGCCCCTTTCCTGCATAAGGATGTCTAGTGACAATTGTCACAGAATCAGGCGCCTTCACATAAGTTACTGGAGTAAGGACAATCACATAAGGACTTAGTTGTCTTGTAGTTGCCACATCTGTACCCTCCTGCTGCATAGGAAGATACACGGGGACCTTTGCTTTATTTGGATCCACATAATAGACAGTACACACTGTGAGTGAGAGAAGAATCACAATGAATAGTATACATGTGTAAATAATGTACCAATAGGCCCACTTCATGCAACAATAGCTTCTTGCACGTTGTGGTGGTCTCGCATTGTTGGCCACGTTGTTGTTACTATCTATGTTGCCCATTTTTTATCTTTTTTAAGGAAGAAAAAAAACATTAATCGGGCAACATCATAAAATATTCTGGTAGTTAATGGATCTTTTCCACAAGCTCCACAAGCAGTTGGCTGATCGCAGGACGATTAACAGGATTCCTGATGAACACAAAGGAGTCACCTTTCGCCAAACAAAATGAGGATGCATTTCCGTTAAATAATAGAAGACCAAGGACAGTAAGTTCTGAATGTCTTCACTCAAAAACCTCATTCAGGATGCTCTGTGTTGCTTCAGAAAAGAAACGGACTTGCCCTCCCGCGACACGTAGCAATTGATTGATTGCCACTTGATTCCTAGGAGATCTCAGGAACGTACGAATGTCAGTTTGTCTTCCAACAAGATAAGGACGTTCTTCAATCAAGAAATAAAAGACCATTCCAACTAGTCTATTTGCATCATCATCAGACAGGGGCATTTGTACTTTCCATGCAGTACTCAGGAAGCCTGTGGATTTGTTCTATTATTGTCATGACCATTGCCCCTGGCCTTGGCACTCGGGGCCTCTGGGCCGCATCACAGTGTCCCTTCATGGGCCCAAGGGCCCAATCATGCCCCCCAAGACTCTCTTGGAGTCAGTCCTGGTGCCTTTGGTGCCAGGCTCATATGGCAGAAGGGGGCCTGGAGTTTTCAATGGCAATAGCACAACATGGATGCCCTCACATGGTTCAGTTCCAGAACTGAACCATGCGGTCAAGCATTTAGGGTGTGGTCAGGCCTGAAGGCACCTGGGATACCTGCAGACTATTGAAGCTATGCCCGAGCTGCAGAACACTTTTCGTGTTGTTCTGCACACGCAGCGTGACGTTCACTGCGGTCTGTCCTCTGCATTCCAGGCCTGCACCTGCAAGAAGAAGGAGAACATCATTAGCCATACTAGTTATTCCAGCTCCTGTCATTGGCTCCAGTGACCCGAACCTCCAGCATCTTGGCGGACGCTCGCTCTCTCCTTGAAGCCGTAACCTGGGGAAG
Source organism: Ambystoma mexicanum (assembly GCF_040938575.1). NCBI lineage: Eukaryota > Metazoa > Chordata > Amphibia > Caudata > Ambystomatidae > Ambystoma > Ambystoma mexicanum. The sequence continues at coordinate 673,388,055 of NC_090924.1, read as the reverse complement.
GAAATAGAAAGACAGCATTAGTAACCGTTTGCATCTCTCATTTAAACAATATTCGAAAGCACGCTTACCTGCTGTTGGTTTATTCTCGTTCCGGCCTTCCATCAACCTGCATGAAAAGGCAAGGCAGATTAATACGTGTTAGGGAGAATTCTCATTTTATGGCTAATTTCCCTCACCTAGTGAGTCCCCCAGCAGCTTTGCTGGATTTCTGGAGTTTATTTTTTCCACTTGGTAAGAGTGTGAGCTTTTCCCCTACTCTTACCCATGTTTTGCCATGTGTATTTCCTCGGTTTTTGTGAGTGTGGACTCTGGGTACACCACTTCAGTAGCGCCCTTCTTTTGTGTGTTACCCAGCACCTTCAGTGCAGTGACAAAGGGTTGTCTTTTAGACTTCCCACCGACTCCATTTCTGGGGCTAACTACTGTCCCACAGAAAAGGGTAAAGTTGCCATTAACTTTACTTAGTCATTTAACCACAGATCCAGTACACCCCATCTTACATGGAGTAATGGAAAGGGTTACTCCTTAGCCCTTTTTATATGTACCTCCTAGAGCCTTGTTTTGCTCTTTTATCATTTAGACTTGGCTGGTGGCAGTAGTATCCACCCTAACTTTTCTACCGCGTTTATACTATATAACCGTGGTACTGTTTTAGGCTATTATATTAGCCTCGAACATAAACCCGCTTGACCAAATACTCTTTCTTTTGGCTCCGGTCGGGGTTTAGTTGCCATTTCTTTTTGTTAAAGTCCTTCTTGTGTTTTACTTTGCACGGCAAACCAGGTTTGCCTTCTTTGTTCACTGTCTTTTGGCAGGCTTCTGCCAAGAAGCCCTCCTCTAGGCGCCTGGGAGTCTAGGTGGGCTGAATATGAGGGTGGGGTGTAGTCACCCCCTGCACAGGATATCCTAGGAAACCCAAGTATCACTTTGCCATTATTGGATGAGGTGGTTGTCCGGGCTGGACAACCCCCCTGCTGCGTGATTGACAGACAGGCTGTGTAAATGGGGGATTTTCACATAAAAGTCAGGACTCTTGGGCTGGAAGTCAGAGGAACTACAAGGAACCAAAGAGAAGCGGTGAAGAAGACGGCTGCTGCAACTACCCCGTCCCGGTGAAGCCCTGCTGCAGTACTGAGCTATCTACCCTTCGACGACCAGAGAAGATCCAGTCCGGAGTCTTCTTCCCTTGAGCTTGGTGGGGTCAACCAACTAATCTTCCACAGTCACAGGTTCCTCTTCGTGGTCGAAATCGCTGCACCCTGCTGTAGTGGTCCAGATAGCCACTTGAAGAGCCTCTCCTGTTTCAAAGGAGCGTACCTTTTATTCACTGTCGCTTCTGCTGGCTTCATCCCTGTGTGGTGCAGACCCCTCCAGACTTCCTCCTTCTTGCCAAAGCTCCAGGAACCGTGGGTCTGCAGGAAACTACCAGGAACAACTGCCGTGGCACCAGCTTCTCCCTTGAATAAGGTACTGTGTTCTGCTTTGAGGAACTAAGGTGAATCCGTTTTCTCCTCTTCCAAGGCTTGCCCTTATCTTCCCTCCTTCTTATAACTTTTGCTTCCTCTGTTGATAATATCTAAGTGCTCGATATTGAATCTTGAACTGTCTGACTGTGTGATCCTCGACAACAGGAACCCTGTTCCACTTGACACTGGCTCCGGCCTATTGACTCTTGTATTTCTGTCAACGAGTGTTCTCTGATTCTGTCTGCCCTGACAAAAGTATTGCCTATGATTTTTGCCCTCAACTCTCTCTGGTTAACTCAGGTGCTAAGTGTGTTTTTGCCCCGGTAACATTTCTTGCTGCGGATACGTGTATCTTTAATAAGACCGAACTGTCATTACTGTCAAAAAGTGATCGCATATGTATTCCCGGTAACGTCTTTTGTTTCACAACACCGGTCTGTTAAAACATAGGGTACTTACCTTGAGTTATACAGTACCAAGTGAATTGGTTGTATGTAGTGTATTTTACGTGTGGTTTTGAATTTATAGACGTGTTGTGTTTTCTAACAGATGGTTTAAAAATAAATGTACTTATATTGTGTACCTTGTATTACCACTTGTAGTCTTAATTGTGTGTAGTGGTCCCTAAGGGCGCTTCACAGGATTCTGCCTAACACTGGTGTACAGCGGTGAGGATTTGGAAGTAGAGTGATTACACTTAGAGTGCTGCTATTGCTTGGGTTCAACTAACCACAAAGCTAAAACACCACTAATTCTATTTAACTGCTAAATCATGTCAAATATGGAAAGCTACACTTTCATTCTGTTAGATAGAAACCGCAAAAACATGAGGTTTTTGCCATTTCAAGATGGCCACCGCTGCATCTGCGGCTTGCCTATAACCCCTTCTGGAGTCCCTGTGTCCCTGATTGGCTGCCCGTGGCCTCATTGCCTATTGGGAGGCACTGACAGGCGTAAGCCGGCTCCCCACGAAGGCAACCAACAAAGGCTCCTCCTGACTGAGTTGGACGTGCTCGAGTGCTCCACTCCCCACACGCGCTAATCTTCTATCTAACCAAGGTGAGATCTACATTCACCACACTACGCTGTATTTGTAACTAGCTAGTGTGTCTCGCACTGTGTATAGCCAGATCGGCGGCTGCATCAGCCCCTGCCTGAGTAACAATCCATGCTTTGATTGTCTTGCCGCACACCGAGGCCAGTGCCATCATTCAATTCTCGTACACGTCTGCATCTCCGTGACCACCGGACACACAGCTGAACACCCGCTGGCTGAACACCATTCATTTCATTCACTCTCCACGTTTCACCCGGAGCACGACGCTGAACTGTTTTCTACATCTCATATCATTCCCTGTACAATCTGAACGTAATGCAGTTACGAGCCTAAGTTTAACGTGCCTTAACCTCCTGCTGCGTGCGGCGACAACGCCTGTGTTATGTATAAACGTGCCCCTCTAATGTATGTTCCAGGGCCTGCTACCCGCCTCTGCCTTCACCATATTATGTGGACCGGTGTCAGATTACTTATCACTGACCGCATGTCTTTCTCCCTATTACGCGGCCGATGCCTCGCCACAATTAAGATACATCTGCCTGCATTCCTTTTGTATAACCTGCCTTAACTTGTCTGTAACTGCATGATTTAAGCTATCTGTCCTCGAATTGCTTGAGTCTGCTAGGACTACTTTGGAGGCAACCTGTCCCCTAGTGTCCAACCCAGTACGCGATTACTTTTGTGGGTTTTGTATCGGTTGCTACCCACCACCCACTGCATATAACCCCTCTAGGCTTGCCATTGCCTCCTGCTAATTTGCCTGACTTATACTATGTACATATAACCCCTCTAGGCTTGCCATTGCCTCCTGTCAATTTTCCTGACTTATACTATGTACATATAACCCCTCTAGGCTTGCCATTGCCTCCTGCCAATTTGCCTGACTTATACTATGTACATATAACCCCCCTAGGCTTGCCATTGCCTCCTGCCAATTTGCCTGACTTATACTATGTACATATAACCCCTCTAGGCTTGCCATTGCCTCCTGCCAATTTGCCTGACTTATACTATGTACATATAACCCCCCTAGGCTTGCCATTGCTTCTTGCCAATTTGCCTGACTTATACTATGTGATGATATGTTGAAGCTATGTTAGCCAATTGCTTTTTCCTGATGCTAGCCTTTGCTTCCTGCCAATTTGCATGACTTATACTATGTGATGCTATGTTGAAGCTATGTTAGCCAATTGCCTTCACCTGATGCTAGCCTTTGTACTTAGCCAAATTGGCTTACACTTAGAGCACATGCGCCGCCTTTGGCATTCACTATCGCCCATCTTGCCCATCTTGCCCATCTTAAAACTAGGTGCTGCTCTTAGGTAAAATTCTTGGCTAATTGTCTCCATCCTGAACCGAGGTACCACTCTTCTATCACTTAGCCAATTGAATAACTGGAATTAAAGCTGTAGCCCTATCACTACAGCAGCCTTGACAAACGTCAGCGACCACTACTGTTAACACGGTACTGTTTCTTAGCACGCTCCAAGAGTACTACATACTTGACGTTTTCAACTCCTCCCTACTAGCCAACGCTACCTACACCATGTATTGGTGCCTAACTACTCTCCTCCACCTACTGTACATTTACACTAGACGCTGGACCAGTCAACCTGACCTACATACCAACCAAGACACATATACCAGCACATGCAAGGTAACTATTACCGTCACTTCGTGGTCTAGTACCATGGCATCTGCAAACCCTTACCTGGATGATCCAGCACTCTGGATACGCCACTTTGCTACCAGACCAACACCAAACCAACCTTGTACTACTACTAATAGAAACCTTAGATTAAATTCCAGAACCACCCCACCCACCTCTCCATGCTCTCACCACCCTAGCATTTTAATCAGAAATTCTAGATTAAGAGCCTGATTGTGGACTAAAAAACCCCAACCGTACACCTACAGTAGCAACAAACATCTGCGTATGGACTACAACTTAGCCAATCTGGCCACTGATTCAGACAGCAAGCTAGCCCCTATCCATTTGCATGACCAACCCATACTACCACAAAAAAAACCCGCAAAAGACACACTCATCAAAGCAGCCTTGGTGAATGCTAGGTCTCTCCCTGCCCATGCTCTGGACATCTCTGACTTCATAACTCATGAAAAGCTCGATCTCCTCGCAGTCACGGAAACCTGGCTTAATGCTGCCTCCGGTCCATCTCTAGCCCTTGCTATACCTAACGATTATGCTATTATTAGATGCGACAGAAACACCAATCAGACGAAGGGAGGTGGACTCGCCCTCATATTCAGAAATACCTTTGACATTAGAGTCATTCAGGATGTTCAAATCCCCTCTGCTGAATCCCTGTCCATCAAACTACCTCTATCACCCAACCATACAGCAACAATGCACCTTATCTACTGACCACCAGGTCCCATTTCTTCTTTTATAGAGGATATTGTATCACTCATAACCACTGACACTAAACCTAATTCACAAACTATCCTACTCGGGGATTTTAATATTGGTTTTAACGACCCTAAGAATACTAACGCCCATGATCTAGCCAACACTTTATCCGACTTGGGTCACACCCACATTATTCATGAGCCCACACATATCAAAGGTAGAACACTGGACTGGCTCACTCACCTCAATTGCTCTATTGATCTCTTATCCAATGATCCTTGCATCTGGTCCGATCATCATAAAATAACCTTTTCCATCAAAGCCAACACACACCACCCGGCTCCTATCATCGCCCCAGCTACCAGCACGAGAAATAAGAAAGACATTACACCTGACAAACTCCTACCGTTATTACTCCCCCTTCTGAACAACATTGACTCAGCCTCTGACCCTACAGTCTTATTGGATATTTACAATCAGGCAATTTTCAAAGCATTGAACACCATCGCCCCCCTAAAATTGCGGAAATCTAAACCACAGCGCCACCTTAATACATGGTTCACGCCGCAGCTAAGAGAACTACGCAAAACTAAGAGAACTGCAGAGGCACACCGGAAAAAGTGCCCTACATTAACCAATAAGAATGAGCTAACCCTAGCATCCACTAGCTACAAAGAAGCCATCCTTCTTGCTAAAAAAGACACCTACAACAAAAGGATTACGCAAGCGGAATCCAACACAAAAGAACTTTTCAAGATTCTAAAATAATTAGAATCCCCTATTGCCCCTATTGACAAATGTGTTACTGACGCACTATGGTGCAGTAACATTCAGAAGGCCCTATTAGATAAAATAGCTTGCCTACAATCCAAAATTAATGCGAAAAAATCCCTGCTACTAGTTGACCCTGACTACAAACAACTTCCTAACAAATCACCTACCTTTAAGTCAACTTGTAAGCCATTCTGTTTCTCAATTTGGGAAGTAGAAAACATAATTAGGAAACTTAAACCATCAAACTGCCAAAGTGATGCCTGCCCTGCCCTGATCATCAAAGCAGCAGCACACGATCTGGCACCATTTATTACCAACCTCATCAATGCCTCCTTCAAATCCGGAGTAGTGCCTGATAACCTAAAAGATGCGTGGGTCATTCCTCTACTCAAAAAACCTACTCTTGACCCAGCCAACCCGTCTAACTACAGGCCGATAACAACTGTACCTTTCTTATTAAAAATACTGGATAGAGCAGCCTATCTGCAAATACAGGCCTATCTAGAATCAAACAATCTCCTGGGACTAAGGCAATCCGGCTTCCGACCCAGACACGGCACGGAAACCGCATTAATAGATCTCACTACCCAGATCCAAATCCTAAAAGACAATGGTAAACTTGCAATCCTCTTACTGCTTGACCTGTCAGCAGCTTTTGATTTGGTCAACCACCAAACACTCTGTCACCACTTGAAAACTGCAGCACACTTTTCAGACGCAGCCACTGCCTGGATCCGTTCCTTCTTGGCGAACAGAACCATGAGGGTCTTCTCTGCCACTGATTCAGCGGAACCCTCACCAGTACCTTGTGGAGTCCCGCAAGGCTCTTGTGTGTCCCGACGCTTTATAATGTATTCACAAAGCCCCTCTTCGATATCCTTGACTATCTGGGTGTCAAGTATACCAATTATGCGGACGACACCCAGATACTCATTCCTATCTCAGGTGACTATGAAACAGACAGCAAAACCCTCAATGAAATATACTCAGTAATACAAGCATGGATGGCACATCATGGACTTTGTCTCAACGACGAAAAAACTGAACTGATCATCCTTGGCACTCATGCCAAACTAAAAAATCTAAACTCTGCTTTCAAATCTTTCACTATAGATGGTAATCTCATTCCCGTCTCAAACAACACTAAAACCCTTGGTATCTACATGGATGCCACCTTATCCCTCTCCAACCAAATTAATGCAGTAGCATCATCAGCCGCTTACACCTGCAAATTGATCACTGCATGTAGGCCGTTCATCTCCACACCCAATTGCATTACTCTTGCTAGAGCATTAGTCTTATCCAAAATAGACTATTGTAATGCCCTTTACTTAGGCACTAGCCACAAAAATATCAACAAACTTCAAGTAATTCAAAATAATGCCATCAGGCCAGCCCTCAACATCCCTAAAAAGTTGCATATTTCTGAGACTAGACGCAATGTACACTGGCTCCCTGTAGAGCATAGAATATCCCTCAAAACTTTGGCCCTCACACACAAAGCCATGGCCAACCTTGCACCAGCCTACCTCACCAACCAACTTACACCTCATACATAACTCGGGTGGAGCCAGCTTCCCCGTACAAGCTTCGAAACTAAGGAACGCACTCCCCGCGCTCCTTAGGTCAGAACCCTCATTTAACCTATTCAAACGCAACACGAAGCGCTGGCTTCACAACATGGCCACTATGACACCCTAAACTTTCCAGATCCTAGAACGACTGACTGCCGACGGTACATATTGTAAATAATGTATTTATTTTAGACTATGAATGTATGTATCTGTAATACTATGTACCTATCTGTAACCGTAACGTAACCTTTGTTTACTGCACTCAAATGTAACTGTAACCAGATCTAAATTACGTGCCCGTATGCCCCCGGGCCTGGCTGCGCTTTATAAATAAAATAAATACAAATACAAATAAATACAAAATACAAATACACTGAAGAGGGTCTCTTAAACTACACTGCTGAGGTTTTGAGAACCATGTGTAGGGAGAGGAGTCTCTCTGGTAAAAGAAAGAAATCCGAATTGATTGCAAAGTTAATGGGAAAACAAAGTCTGGAGAGTGGGTCAGAAGGGCCTACCCCTCCAGCAAATGTGGATATTGATGTTTCTGATTCTGAGAGTGTTAATTTAGAAGAAGTAGATGAGTCCTTGTTAGGAAACCCTACAACTCCTTTGCCTGCTCATAAAGCACAACCTCTGTCCACAGGGACCCCCACAGGTCCTACACTTACTCCTGAGTTTATTGCACTTGAGAAAATGAGACTTGAATTAGAAGTGAAACGTATTGATGCACAAACTGCCATGAAACGTCAAGAGTTAAGGCTCAGAGAAATGGAGCTGAATCATGAACTAGAAATGAAGAAATTGTCTTTAGAAAATGCTTCTCTCCCAGAGTCTTCGAGGTCTTCCAGCCCTAAGAGACCCAGTATGCCAAAGGAGATGATTGGTATGTATGAGACTAAACTTGATGTTTTGGATTGGTTAGCAATGTTTGAGTACAATCATGGGATTCAAGGTATCTCTGGGAATCAGCTGATTCCTTGCCTTTTCTCTAGGCTTCCCTCTGTTGCAAGTGATGCTGTAATGGAGTTGGGGGAGGAGGATAAACAGGATTATGAGTGTGTGAAGCTAGCATTAATAGCTAGATTTGGGAAGACCCCTTCCCAGTATCTGAAGAGGTTTAGAACCCTCAAAAAGCATGATGGTATCCCTTGGGCTACCTGGGTGTGTGAATGTTTGAAAAACTTAGATGGTTGGGTTAAGGGTTACAAAGTGAACACTTACGAAGGTTTGAGGAATCTTGTAATGTTGGAGTCTATTTTTGATGTCTGCTCTCCTGAGCTTAGACAGCACTTGGCTGATTCAAAGGAGATAGATCCTAAGAAGTTAGCTAAGGCTGCTGACTTCTGGGTTGCCAACAGGGCTACTCACAAGGATTCTGGGGCAACTCAGAAAAAGGATGAGGCAAAGCAGCCAAAGAAAGACAACAAAGAGAATTCCAATAATTCCAATCCAAAGAGGGCCCCAAACATAACCAGGGTATGTCACAAGGGAAACCAAATCAGGCTAGTGTACCATCTGGTCCCAAACCAAATGGAGGTCAGAACAAGCCCCCATTCCAGAGAGCATTTGGAAAATGCTTTGTTTGTGGGTTAACTGACCATGTGAAAGGGGATCCCAGATGTAAGGGTAAACCTTCAGGGGTCCACACTGTCTCCTTAGCCTTCTCCCAGGTGGATGAAGTACCTATAGCCAGTGGAACCTTTCAGTTACTAGCTGATGAGCCCATGAGAGTCTCAGCTAGTGTTTTCTTTTAGTGTCCTTGGGTCTTTGGGAACCACAGAACTTAGATGTCTATAACTCAATCCCAGATAATACTAAAGAGTATCATAAAGATAGTGTTCTTGCGAATGGTCAGGAAACCTCTGCCATCAGAGAAACTGGAGCCAGCTTAACTGCATTGATGAATGTTTATTCAAGGTGGAGGATGTTGCTAAGGCACCCAAACACCTAACCAAGTTAGCTGGAGGCCCTGTGCAAATGGTTCCCCCCAGTTACCAGCTCTCATCCAGTGTAATGACATGACTGTCAGAATACCTGTAAGTGTGCAAAATAACATACCTGGGAGGGTCCTGCTAGGTAATGACCTTAAAACACTTGGACTTATGTCTAGTACCCCCAGGACACACAGCAGAAGGACGCAGGAGCTCACAAGGTCTGCTAGGGAGAGAACCTTGAGAGGCTCTCCTGGGGACATGATAGAGGAAACTATCACCCCAAGTCCACAGGACTTACTGCTATTGCAGGTCAGAAAGAGACAAAGGGGAAACCCAAGTCTGCCAGCAAGAAACCAGCAAGCACTCCTGTGCCCAGGAGGACATCTCCAAGACTGTCCAAAGTCACATCTGTGACTCCTCCACCAGCTGAGGCTGAGTGTGTGGTTCAACCCTGTATGGTTCAGCTAGATACTGAGGAATCAGATCTATAAGAAGATTTTACTCTGCTGGGAGATCTTGACCCTGTTGACCATCCTGAGCTGCAGTCTTTACTGGCAGAAGGTGGTCCCAACAGGGCAGATTTCAGCAAAGGACAAAGAGAGTGTCCTACCCTTGAAGGTCTTCACCTACAGGCATCTTCTCAGCTCAATGGGACTGAGCCTGGGAAGTATAGGTTGTACTGGAAAGATGGCCTCTTCTACAGTGAACCGACTGAGTCAACCCCTGGAGACTACAAAAGACTTTTAGTACCTCTAGTGAACCGACTCTAGTTTCTGCAGTTAGCCCACGGGATACCTTTGGCTGGTCACTTAAGTTTTAAGAAGACCAAGGAAAGGCTCTCTCTTTACTTCTACTGGCCTAAAATGGGTTCAGAAGTAGACAAATTCTGCAGGAGCTGCCACACTTGCCAAACCTCTGGCAAGAGTGGAGCCAAGAATGTGGCACCCTTGGTGCCTCTCCCAGTGGTGGGAGTTCCTTTTGAGAGGGTCGGGATTGACATTGTTGGTCCTCTTGACCCTCCCACATCTTCAGGCAACAGGTTTATCCTGGTTGTAGTGGATCATGCCACTAGATATCCTGAAGCCATACCTATGAGGACTGTTACGGCTCTGGCTGTGGCTAAGGCCCTACTTGGTGTTTTTACCAGAGTAGGTTTTCCTAAGGAGGTGATATCTGACAGGGGATCAAATTCTATGTCCCACTACATGCAAGCCATGTGGAAAACCTGTGGAGTCACCTACAAATTCTCAACTGCCTACCATCCCCAAACCAATGGATTGGTGGGGAGGTTTAACAGAACTACGAAGAGCATGATAGGTGCTTTAGAAGAACCCCTTAAAAGAAAGTGGTACCTTCTACTGCGATGCCTTCTCTTTGCATATAGAGAAGTCCCTCAGGAGAGAGTAGGTTACAGTCCCTTTGGACTTCTTTATGGCCATCCAGTCAGAGGTCCATTGGCCCTGATTAATGAGGGGTTGGAGAGTGCTCCTTCCCCCAAGCCAGTCAGAGTGACCGACTATGTGACAGGTCTCTGGAGGAGAATGTCACACATGATGGCACAGGAAAGTGACAACTTGAAGGCTGGTCAGGCTCTGGTCAAGCATTGGCATGACCAGAAGGCTAACATGGTTGAGTTTACTCAAGACCAGCTTGTTCTTGTTATAGTCCCCACAAGGCAGAGGGCCTTGCAGGACAAATGGATAGGACCCTTCAAACCGTTTGAAGGCTTATGTCTCTAGACCGGACATAGGAGCTTTGCTTCTAGCTTCAGCTCAGGAGGAGGAGAAGAGTGAACCTCTTCCTGACCTCCTCAGAGGCTTACCTTTAGATGAGCAAGTGGAAGGAGTTAATCTCTCTTCCAGTCCCACATCTGACCATCAGGATGAGTGCAAGTTACTCTTAAATCAGTTTGCCTCCCTGGTCTCACTTTCACCAGGCTTGACCCCTTGGGGCCTGCATGATATACTCACTGGTGACTGTTTGCCTGTCAAAAGCAGGGGGTACAGAATGTCAGACAATGTAAGAACCCATATAAGGAATGAGGTCAATAAGATGCTTGATCTAGGGGTTCTAGAGCCCTCTACTAGCCCATGGTCTAGTCCAGTTGTGCTTGTACCAAAGGCAGGATGCAAGGAGTTGAGATTCTGCGTGGACTACAGAGCTCTAAATGCAGTCACAAAGACTGATGCCCATCCTTTTCCCAGGACAGATGAGCTGGTGGACAAACTTGGTGCAGCCAAGTACCTCAGCACATTTGACCTAACGTCAGGCTATTGGCAAATAGCCCTGACAGACCATGCCAAGGAGACAACTGCATTCTCCACCCCAGCTGGCCTCTACCAATTCAAGGTAATGCCTTTTGGATTAAAGAATGCACCTGCTACATTTCAGAGGATGGTCAATCAAGTTCTGAATGGGATGGAGGACTTCTGCATGGCATACTTGGATGACATTGCAGTGTTCAGCCCTACATGGAAAGAACATATTGAACACCTAGGACAAGTATTCCAGGCTCTGGAACAGGCCTATCTGACCATAAAGGCAAGTAAATGTCAAATTGGTCAGAGTACAGTGGTCTACCTTGGACATGATGTAGGAGGAGGTGAAATAAGGCCATTGCCTAGCAAAGTACAAGCTGTACAAAATTGGGCCACCCCTACTACTCAAACCCAAGTGAGAGCCTTCTTAGGTCTCACCGGGTATTACAGAAACTTCATAGAGAACTATGGGACCATAGCTTCTCCCTTGAATGTCATCTCCTCTCCCAAATTCTCCCAAATTCCCTAAAAAGCTCAGTTGGAATGAGGAGTGCAATCAAGCCTTTGAAGGTCTGAAGAAAGCCCTTTGTCAAGCTCCAGTCCTAAGAGCTCCTGACTACCACTAACCCTTCATTGTACAAACTGATGCTTCTAAAGTAGGTATAGGTGCAGTCCTTAGTCAACTGGATGAGAAAGGTGGGGAGCACCCCATTTGTTTAATAAGCAGGAAATTAAAGGATCCTGAGACAAGATGGGCAACAATAGAACGTGAATGTGTTGCTATTGTGTGGTCACTGAAGAGGTTTAGACCATACTTGTATGGATCTACCTTCATCATCCAGACTGACCACCAACCCTTGAGATGGCTGATGCAAATGAAAAGGGAAAACCCAAAGTTACTGAGATGGTCAATCTGCCTGCAAGGCTTTGATTTTTCCATTGAGCACAGAACAGGAAGTCACCACCAAAATGCTGATGGTCTCTCTAGGATGTTTATAACCGACTAGAGGTATGAGGACCATCCAGGAGTGGATTAAATCGTCCTGTCCCTTAGTCTGGGGGGAGGAAGGAGTGTTAGGGAGAATTCTCATTTTATGGCTAATTTCCCTCACCTAGTGAGTCCCCCAGCATCTTTGATGGATTTCTGGAGTTTATTTTTTCCACTTGGTAATAGTGTGAGCTTTTCCCCCACTCTTACCCATGTTTTGCCATGTGTATTTCCTCAGTTTTTGTGATTGTTGGCTCTGGAGTACACCACTTCAGTAGCCCCCTTCTTTTGTGTGTTACCCAGCACCTTCAGTACAGTGACAGAGGGTTGTCTTTTAGACTTCGAGGCATACCAGTGAACCTTGACATGGTCATACAGGGGCTGAGAATATTAACACGAGTGGTGCCAGAGCTGAAGAATAACAAGTGGAGAGTGCCCTCTGAGTTCATATTTTGCCTGGTAGCAGATCCAGAAATAGTGCCAGGGTCCATCGTGTCCCTAGACATACATGCCGTGCAAGTGTCCGCACAGAGGATAGCAGTAATAGCAATGGATATGCAGGGATGCCATTTGGGAACGGTACTGTGCATCGATGCCAATATGGCCCTGCAGGATTTAATGGATGAAGAACTTTTTAGTGACACAGAGGATGCCGGGGAAATAGTAATGGAAATTGCAATTCCTTGTGATGTCATGATTCAAAGATGAGAGGTACAGTTCCCACTCATAGCAATGATCAAAGCCCCACCAACCTACTTTGAAGATGACATGTCTCTAGTACCGCAACAGTTGTGGACAACAGGCCCTTTGACGTAGGCCTGCTACACGAGGTGACACCAGTGAAAGTTAAACTCAAACCTGGGGCCATTCTGCCCTGAGTGAAACAATACCCTATATCAAGGGAAGCCGAGGAGGGGATAAAAGACACAATTTATGCACTAATAGTACAGGGCATAATAGTTCCTTCAAGCTCACACTGCAACACCTACATAAACCCGATTAAGAAGGCAAAGGGAGGGGCATGGAGGATGATCCAGGATTTACGCCCCCTTAATGATGTAGTACAGAAGAAGTTCCCTCTTGTTCCAAATCCTGCCTCAATACTATGTAGCATTCCGAAGAGGCTACCCACTTCACGGTGGTGGGACTGAAGAACGCCTTCCTTTCAATACCACTCGATCGAGGGTCTTGGTACTTGACAGCATTCACGCTAGGCGGGAAAAGGTATGAACATTGCTGTCTGCCCCAAGGATATTGTGAGAGCCCCAGCATCTTTAATAGAATATTGTACGAAGACCTCGGAAACATACACACAGCGAGCCCCATAATTCAGTATGCAGACAATTTGTTGGTCTGTGGGAAAGACGAGAATGAGTGCAGAAAAGATTCAATTATCCTACTGACACACTTGGCCCAGAAGGGGTACAAGGTAGACAGGCAGAAGCTGCAATATTGTCTAACAGAAATGTTGTACCTAGGCCAATTGATCTCAAAAGATGGTAAAAGAATTATCCCAGACAGAGCAGCAGCAATAAAAGCAGCAAAAGAGCCCAGTAAAGTAAAAGAGATGCAGAAGTTTCTCGGCATGTGTAATTAGTGCTGCGCATGTATATTGGAATATGCATCATATACAAAACCCCTGCTCCAGGCACTTAAGGAAGCACAGAGGGAGAACACTAAATTGCAATGGACACAAGAAATGCACACAGCCTTTGACACCCTCAAGGAGCTGATATCCACTGCACCAGTTCTCGCAACCCCAAACTATGAACAGGAATTTTATCTTTTCTCACAGTGCAACGGTTCACTCATGACTGCCGTGCTAACACAGAAGACATCATTTGGCCACAAACCCCTGGCATTTTATAGTGGAACACTGGACACGATGATGCAAGGACATTTTGCTTGCAAACAGGTTCTCGCAGCCGCCGCATTCGCAATAGAAAGGAGCTCTACTATCGTGATGGGATGCTCTGTCACGTTGTACTTAGAACATTCCCTGTTTGCCATACTTGAAAGGTCAAAAAGCACATTAACCACCATAAGGGCTACAGCGTATGAACTGATCAAAAGGCAGTAGCTCCCTAACCCCCACAATGCATAATTTTCCTATGAGCTCCTGCTCACCTTCATCCACCGCTGCATGTAAACACATTTTGCTTAGTAGATTTTCTATGATCGATCAGTTTGTGTGGGAGATCAGGTTTGAAGCAAAGTTATACACCTGAACTTTGTGTCATGCACCTGACTGGATGTATTAGCATGCCTTGCTGCCAGCGGACCTAAAGAGAGAGAGAAAGAGGGGATGAGAGCATGACTGGAAGGAGGGTGAGTAGGGAAAGAGAGAGACAAATATCAAGCAATACAAAGAGGGAAGGGCCCGAAGAGCGAGACACCAGAAGCAAGGTAGAAGAGTGAGGCACACATAGGAAGCGAGACAAATAAAGAACTATACCATAGAGAGTGAGATTAATAGAGCGTGCAGCCCCAGCACAAGAGCAGTTTTTTAGGTTGGGTTATTAGGTGGTGCTGAAAGCACTACCTTTAATCCAAAACTATTGTCATTAAAATAAGAGCTTTAACATAAGAGCTTCAAATATGGGCATTGATTGAGGGTCTGTAATGCTTTTCCATTGGAGATGACATTTCAGGCGGGATATACACTTGTTAGGTTATTGAATCCCTCCCATTCCCTTCCCCTAGCCATGCTAATCCATATGGCTAATACAACCCATTCCTGGCCATTTTGTAACTCTTTCAGCTGTTCCATCGAGGAAGCCATCTTGGATGACTGTCTCTAAGGAAGCGTACTGGAAACAAGCCGAAACTATCAGCCATCTTTGAATAGGAAAGATACCATGCATCTTCCAAATAAAATGATACATTGAATTATGTGAGTATAATCTTTTTTTAAAAAGCAAAAGTAATTTACAATACTTTGATAGGAGTAATTATTTCTGACCTTCCTGTGTTTCATTTCCTTGCTTTTTAAATAGAGCTAGGGCTGTTTCTCGTCCTTTTTAAATCAGTTTTTAATATGTATCAATGACTTAAAACACAAAATCGGCAATGCTGTGATACATGTATTGTACTGGCTCAATGATTGCCTGTGTCAGCAGAAAAGGGTCATGCAGATGCCTGCCCTCATATTCCGACTGGTTGTGGTCGGCGTCACACATAAATTGTCTGGCTTACCCCACCTCTATTTTTGTAAACTGAAATGACAAATATATAAATACTTATGTGAACCAAAAATAGTATGACAGTAACTTCATTTTTCCTTTTTGGAACGGAAGAATACAAGTATATGAATGCAAAATGATGTCAGCCTAAAAAAATCTTCTATGTGTTATACAGCTTCTCAGTCAAGTCATAAAGACACACAAAAACAAAACTGTGTGACAATGTTAACTGTTGGTAAACATTATGGACCTGATTTGAATTTCTTTTTTCAATGGGAAAGGAAAATCAATGTCAATGCTTCCA
Organism: Ambystoma mexicanum; assembly: GCF_040938575.1. Classification (NCBI taxonomy): domain Eukaryota; kingdom Metazoa; phylum Chordata; class Amphibia; order Caudata; family Ambystomatidae; genus Ambystoma; species Ambystoma mexicanum. The sequence goes on along the minus strand of NC_090924.1, from coordinate 673,372,144 downwards.
GAATAAATTAACTGCTTGTAGAAGTGCCTTCTTACCGCTTGGGAATTGTCATTTAAACATTCCACCTGCTTGAGAAATGGTAAGCAAGCATTTCTGCTGGTTTAGGGCAATTATTTTTAGATTTGTTTCTTATCATTTTGCATTAAATGACAAAATAAAACCCTCCCCTCCTGAGGCCCTTCCCCCCACCTCTAACATTCCCCCAAACCCACATTCCCACCCCCCTTCTAGAGCTGCTTCTCCCCTAGCCCACGGATAATAGTACTTTGCCCCTAACGTCTTGACCAAGGTGGCAACATCAGATAATGTCCAAAATCTGTAGGTTTTGCGGGCACATTTGAAGCCGATAATCCTCCCGCAGGTATGTCAATACCAATCCCCAATCTTCCCTGAATTGCATATAGTCCCTCTGGATGTTGTATGTAATCCACTTCATAGAAAGAATGTGCCATATCTTTGACATCCACTCATGTTGTGTAGGGGGTACCTTGTTTTTCCATTTCCGGGCTAGAACCTGCACTGCCGCTAAAACCATAACCATACAAGCCTTAAACTTTGCTCTCACTTGCAGCGCCTTCTCCCTCCCCCATAGACCCAGCATCCATCCCTCCATCCCAAGCAGCAAATCCAAGTGCAACATTTCTTTGATGGACTTTTGCACCTGATACCAAAAGGGGTAAATGGCCAGGTATGATCACCAGATATGTGCCCAATCACCCCTCCCGTGCTGCATCGTTGGCAGATCAATGGAGCCTCCGGGTACATAGTCCCTAATCTCTCCGAGGTATGGTGCCATTGGGGGAGAACCTTATACCATGCTTCTTGTAGCTGGATCCCATTCCTCCTGCAAAATGTGCCGTCCCACTGCTCCTTCACACTTGCTCATGTAAGATCATGACTTCAGTGTTGCCCGTTCTGCAAGTCAAGTATATAAAGCCGAGATTAGGTGAGTGTCCCCTGAGCTGGATGTGATCTACTTCTCGAATACAGTGAATTGCCAACTCGCCGCCTTGTTGTTGGGAGGGTGTACCTGAGCGGATAGTTTTGGAATCTATCTCCTTCGGAGAAACCGAAGGACTGCTTATATTGCTCGGAAGATTTGATTTCTTGGCCTTGCATAATATCTCTAAGTCTCTTACACCCTGCTGTTTTCCACTTCCCAAAAGCCCTTTCGTCCATCCCCGGTGTGAACTGCGGGTTCCCAAATAGAGGGGTGAACGGGCCTGGCAGTGTTTTTTTTTGTTGCATTTTCTTATTTTTTTAAAGCGCTCACACAGCCCGTGGGCATCAAGGCGCATCAAGGCAACAAACAAGAATTGTTTGTTTTAGTTACATATTTGTTTGTCTTAGTTGCGTATTTATAACGCGCTTAAATACTAAGCGCGGACCCGGGATCGAACCTGTGTTGCTTCGTGTCGTCTTGCTTCCAAGGTGAGCACGTTGCCACTGAGCTATATATTACAGGTTTATATCCCCCTTGTTTATTTAGGTTGTCCCACACTTCCCCGACCAATGCTGTGATCTGGGATACCCACGTCCTAGTTGGTCGATCCCCCTTAGCTAGCCATAACACTTCTTGAAGTGGGGCCCCCACCACTGCTCTGTCCATGTCCACCCACAGTTTACTGTCGTCCCCTGTTTACTGTCGTCCCCTGAAAAGCCACTGCTTCCGTACCTCTAGCTGGGTGGCCTATTAGTATTGTCTAGAATCTGGAACCGCCAGTCCCCCCCCCTTGCATTTCGGGGCCAACAGTACGGTTTAGGGCAATTTTGACGTTGCTGGGTGGCTCCTCTTTTTTCCAGCAAGCAAGTCTGTCGGCTAGGGAGGCTTTTCACCTGTTCAGAAGCACAAAGACCACATAGCAGAAATTCAAGGTTTGGCTAGTGAGTATTTCAGGTACGGCAGGGCATCTCCCTGGACATGTATGCAAGCTACGCTTTACTTTGTGTTTCATTGATTAGCTACCTCCTTGATTGAAACATGATAGAGCTTAAATGTTCATCTTCCCCTCTCCACCCAGTGAGCAAGGTGTGTCCCCCCCACAGGTGACTCTGAGAACACAATGAAGACATGAGGTTGAACCCTTGTTGTGTCTTCACCTGAAGACACAGAAGACTTGAACTCTACTCCAATACTCTCCATGGGAAAGTAGAATAGAATGCCAGTACTGTGTGGGCTCTGCTCCCGGAAAGTATTTCCGGGTCAACCAAAGGCAGGAGAACACTCAGGATCTTAGGGTTGCTTTTGGTCCAGTCAGCAGACATCGCTGGCCAATCAGGAGGCTTGCCAGCATTTAAGGCTCATGTCCAACCACGTTAACACCAGAACTGGAATGCCCCACACTATGCCTGCACCTTTGCTGCTGCTCAAAGGCTGCACCCCAATAAGTGTACATAAATAGATTAAGGACAACCAACATTGGACATTTGAAAATGCAAGTAGGCAGTACGGCCAGCTGCGCTTGGGATGTCACCATGATGGGTGAAGTGCTAGCGTGGAGGCAGAGGAAGTGAGGGACACAGGCAGGTTAGAGGCAAGGGAAACATGTTAGCTTTGCAAGCTAGGCTAGATGGCTGGGTTGAGCGAATGCTGCTGACTGAGCACAGAATGCGATCTATAGGTCCCATGTTTGAATCCCATTGAGGTGGAATCAGGATTTCATCCATCTGTGATTGACCAGAATTAGGACAATCACGTTCCGGGATATTTTTTTTCTTTTTAGGAGCGCAGAGCACAAACCCATGTTTTTCTTACAAGCACAGAGGGCAACGCTCTTTTGGTTGCTAGCTTATCTTGCAGCCAAGTAGAGCCGAGAACTGATTACTTGAAGTTGCAGATGCTCCGTTTTGGTGCATTTTGTTGCAGCTCTTTGGATTGTGTGAGTACTTTATGTTAGAGATGACACAAAGCTCTTAGGTGTTTGGTTATTTGCCCATCCATTGATTGACTATGTGTATAAAGTATTAGGCATTTTGCAGGAACTGCTATTAGATGCCCACAGAAGACCAAACGGTTGTCATTGCCAATGCTTGTTTAACCATGTTGTGCCTAAGCCCTGGCGCACTTAAATCTAGATTGGTGAGTACAATTGTGTGCTTTCGAGTTCATGCCCTGAATAGGTAGCATTCCATAACTTAACCCTGCCTGGGATGAGGGGTCCCAGCTGAGACCTTCCAAGTCCTCTACCGTAGGCTGTCTTGAGGAGGGCATGCTCACCTTTCACTTCCCAGTTGACACATTTAGCACGCTTCCGGTGGCCTCTTTGTGTGCATGCTTCTGTAAGCGGAGCATGAACACGGGAAACGTGGCGTAGATCACTTGCAGTGCCTTGCCGAAAACGTTCTATATATCCAAATACATAAATATATCAATATATTTTCATGGGGAGGTGCCGTCGTGAAATTGAGGAAACGCCTACATTGGAATGCACCTTTGGTGCAACAACAGGTGGGTGTTTTGTATGCCAGAAAGTGCCTCAGAGCAACTTCTCTCACAACAATATGCAACCTCTGCAGACCACACCGTTCCATGTGACGTTTGTGCAGGGCCACACTTTTGATACCGAGACAATCTCACAAGAGAATATTTGCGCAAAATTGGAAGTTGGACAGATAACTGAAATTACCTCACCATTAAAGGCTGTGGGCTCTAACTTTCATTGTGTGTTTTCATGAGGAGACATTCGATTGAGATGAATATTCAAAAAGTCTGATCCAGGTCACGCGTCGCAGTTGTGGTCGAGGGGGCCAGGGAAATGGGGGGCAGTTGGGAAAGCATGTTGGGGTATATTCAGTAGAAATGTGTCTGACACGAAGACCCTGGTTATGTTAGTAATATAAAAATACTTGAAGGGTGGATTTAGAGTGAGGAATACGGCTTTGTATTATAGCATCTTTGATAATGCCCTTGTAGTTCATGAAAAAAAAACAGAAAGCTACATTTACATATATTGTATCTGTTAGTAACTGCTGTTAAAACATGTTTAACACTTTTCGAATGGATGATTATACCAGAAATGAAATGATAGCATTGTTGTTTCTGAGGTGAAGTGGTGCTTCACTCATAAGAGTCGTGGGTGTACTTGCTCAATGTTCTGCTCACTCACACTTCTACTCATTTACTCACCCAACACAATCTCATTCACTCAGTTATTCACGCATCCTTCCACCCACTCACCCATCCACCTACCTACTCACCCATCCACCTACCTACTCACCCGTCCACCTACTCACTCACGCATCCATCCACCACACACAAACTCACCAGTCAATTAACAATTTCCCTTATAAAAAATGAAATCCCAAACTCTTGCTTTCAACAATATTGTTTATAAGTCGCCATGCTATGTTAATGTAGCTGGCCATTTTTAGTAGTTTTTTTTATAATAGAGTTAACATCCACCAGGCTTGGGCATGCTCCAGGCTGATAATGGCCCTCCAGCCCGAGCCCAGGTAGGGCTCAAGGCCATTATGAGTGACTAGGTCCTGTTTTGGTGAAAGTTCTGGTTTGGAATCCAGGTATGCAGCATGAGCAATCCATGCAAGTGTAGCACGAAGAGAGGAAGCAAGAGGAAGCACAGGTAGAGCGAGGAGCCACAAGGGTAGTCGAGGAGGCAGAGCAGAGATTACGAGAACGCTTGTAATAGGGGGAAGGATGATAGATACAGTGGTGCCTTACCGTTGATCGATTTGTGAACCAGGAGAACACATTTAAATCTGACCCTGTTTTGCATCATCAGCCATCCAGCCTGGTGACGGTACCAGGAAGTAGAGGTGAAGTGAGGGATTTCAAAGAGAGTCCTAGTAGCGAAGTTAATGATCTTGTTGAGAGGAAAGAAAGCATAGTTGGAGAGACCAAAGAGGATGCTGGCACATTAGTCCAGTTTAGTGAAGACAAGAGTAGTTAAGAGATGCTTGGTGGTTTTGAAAGGAATGAGGTGCCTGATTTTCCTTATAATTAAGAGGTTGAGGTTAGCTGCTGTTACAATTTTGGAGATGAAAGTAGAGAAGGTGTGAGAAGGCTCATAGATGATGCCGACGTTTCTAGCTGAAGAAGAGTGGGGGAGAGTGTCAGGCAGGAATGGGATAGGCAGAGCAGAGAGAGCTTTCGGCAGGAAAGAAGAGCCACTCTGTTTTGGTAGAGTTTAACATCAGAGAGTACAAAGCCATCCAATTTTGATGGCAGAGTGACAGTTGGACATTTTGATAGAGAGATCAGAGAAGAGTTCAGGAAAAGACGAGAAGAATTGGGTGTGGTTTGTGAAGAGTTGGTACGAGATCCCAAAGGAGGAAATTAGTGTCCCAAGAGCAGAAATGTAGAGTGTAAAGCAGAGCGGACCCAAGACAGAGGGGGTCATTACGAGTTTGGAGGTAGCCATGGCGCTATTAGGGCCATGGCTGCCTCCAAACCCAGGTCCGGGCCCGGTGTCGCTGAATGGGGATTTACCGGTACAATCTGACCTATGCGGACCCGGTAAGTCCCCATTCAGTAAACTATTCCCCATTCCCATTTGAGCCCCCATAGGGCTCAATGGGAATGGGGAAGGCGCTAATAACGGGCCTGCAAATTACAGGCCTGTTATTAGCTCCAAGGTCCCTTAACGGGTCCTGCAAAGAACAGCTTCTCAGACCAGCCGTTCCTGCTGGGATCCGCTAAGGGACCTCGGAATATGGTGGTAGGGGCTTAACGGCAACACCATCCTTAACGGTGCTGTTAAGCCCCTACCGCCATACTCGTAATGACCCCCAGAGTCTTGTGGAACACCAGCAGTTATGGGACTGAGTTGAGAGGTGTTGTTGCTCCAGGAGACAGAGAATTTGTGAGTTGCAAGGTAAGATTCCATCCAAGCAAGGGCTTGTTCACAAATCCCAAGAAGAAACCGAGTATTAAGGAGATCATAGTGATTGACAGCGTCAAAGGCAGCCGACGGGTCAAGGAGAATTAGGATAGAAGATAGGTTGGCGTGCTTAGCAGAGGCGAAGTTGGAGAAATGCATGAGAGCAGTTTCCGTGGAGTGACAGGAGTAGAAACCTGCTTGTAGAGGGTCTTGAAGGTTGTGGAAGTCTAAGATATTGGTAAGACAGTAGAACACAACCCTTTCAAGCATGTTAGAGTAGTGCAGATGGAGAGACACAGGGCAAAAGTTAGCCAGTAGGTTTGGGTCAGCCACTCGCTTTTTTAGGAGAGGGAGGACCGTGGCTATTTTGGAAACAGAGGGAAAGCAATTGGAGTCGAATGACAGGTTGAAGAATTCAGCGAGATGAAAGGCCACTAAAGGGGCAATAGGCTTCACTAGCTGATGAACAAGAGGGTCTGATGGGGCACACAAGGGGCTAGCTTTCATCAGTAGAGATAGCACATCGTCGGTATTAGTGTGACTAAAGTGGGAGATAGAGGCAGAGGATGATGGTAGAGTAGGCAGAGTGTAAAATGTCAGAGGAGGGAGTGTGAGGAAAGCCAGGAAAGAGTCTCTAATTGTAGAAATGTTTGCAGTGAAGTATTCCGCTAGGTCAGTAGCTGTGAGAGTGGATTTGATAGTCATAGACTTAGGCGTGAGGAGTGAGTTTAAGGTGCCATGTAGCCGGCAAGGATGGTTGGAGTGAGAGTCAATGAGGGTTAGGTGGAATTCAATTTTTGCTCTATCAATAGAGGACTTGAGATTCCAAGATGGCCGTCGACACCAGGTAGACGTGTGTCGATGGCGCTCCAGAACCTCCAACTCACTTAAGCGGTTCCACCACCCCTTATGAGCTGAGGAACTCAGGAAAACAGCGGCCGGCGCCCCCCCATACTTTCGATCACCCGTAGCTGCTACATCATCCAGCAGGAGAAGGGGAAACAACCGCGACGCGCATCGGAGGCCCGCGGCCGAAAGAAGACGCATCAGGCCTACAGTGCTGGGCAGGAGAGGGGGCGCTGCAGGCAGGACGAGATCGCAGCCCCGTCCCTGTCCTCACGTCGGGGAATGGACAGATTGGTGCGGCCTCGGGGAAGTGGACGTGTTCTTGGCCGCACAGTCGGCTCTCCCGCCGACCATCGGGGAGGAGGAGGAGACTGCGGGAAAGGAGGCACCTTCGGGACACACCAGCAGAGTTGCTATCGGCCCGGCGGCGGAGACTCGGATCGGAGGACCGGGGGAGCCGGGCGCACGCCGGGGGGCCCGACCAAGCCCTTTAGAGCGGCGGCGAGCTTCGGGCAGGAACGTCGGCCCGTGAAGTGGAGTACGGCCCCGGGCGGCGAGCGGATACTACCAGAGCAGTGCAGTGAGCGGCGAGGGGAGCGGGGCCCGGGTGACATTTATGCTGGGCTGCTGGGGCTGGCATCGGCACCCCGCGCGGCCTCACAGAGGTACTGTCCTATTACACGCAACCCCAGCAGGCCCCAAGGCAATGTTAAGCACTGGAAGGCTGGGGATTCAGGCCTGGTCAGGAACAGCGAGGCAAGGAACTCAGGCACGGTCAGGAGTAACTCCCTGGGGAGGCACGGGCAGGATCAGAGGGAACCTTCCGGCCTTCAAGCCACAATTATGGTGGCCAAAAACAAGAGCAAGGCCAATAAGAGCGGTCAGTTGCAGGCGGACGCCTCAGGCCCCATCATGGCCCTCTGGGAAAGCAAGGACGCAGCCGAGGAACGCAGGGCCACACGGGGGAAGTGTGGAGCAGGAGCACGCCGAGACCCTGGAAGCGTCCGCACAGATCTCACGCCAGGATCTGCACGGGGAGCTGCTTTCATTCCAAGCATCCTTGGGGAAACTTTCAAGAGCAATTTCAATTAATGAGGTCCGACATCAACCAGGCGCTGGCCGAAATCAAGCAGGAAGTGGGTCAACTGGGGGAGAGAACGGACATAGTCGAGAAAGGCCTGCAGGAGATAGGCAGAGAGGCTACGGAGAACAGTGAAGCTATCGAGAGGCTCGACACGGCACGCAGAACTTGGAAATAAGAATGGAAGACATGGAAAACAGGTCTCGGCGGATCAACATCAGGTTGAAGCTCCTGCTGGAGACGGTGCAAGATAGGGACCTGAAGGAAACCGTTCAAGGAATTTTTGCAGAGCTACTGGGCGAGCCTTCACCTGATCGGATCGAGTTGGACAGGGTTCACAGAGTGCGCTTCCTCAATAGGAACCCGAAGTCTAGGCCGCGGGACGTGTTAGCGGCATTCACAAGATATGCTCAAAAAGAGGCAATACTCAAGGCCGCTAGACAAAAAGAGCCGATATCCTTTAACGACCAACGTATTGAACTGTACCAGGATCTCGCCAGCTGTACCCTGCTCAAGAGGCGACAATGGAGCCCCCTCACCCTGAAGCTTAAACAAAAGGGGATTATGTATAAGTGGACCTTCCCTTTTGGACTTGTCTTTGAGTGGGCTGGTTCTCAGAAGCGTATAACCACGATGCAGGAAGGAGCTTACCTACTTCAACTTGAACTGGATCAAGAGCTGTTCGGGGAATCGAGGGTGGCGGGCCCGAGTGGCTCCTCGGAGGCGGGAAGCGGTGTCCGAACCAGGCCATGGTAATGGTCACTGGTCGGTGAGGGGAAAAGGAGGAGGCCCGTGCGGCGGAGGGCCCCGGGAAGGGAGCTGATGTGGAGCCAGCGGCGATGGAGTGATCTGGACCAGAGGAGAACTAATCGGGTAATTGAATAATCTCAGGGGGTGGTGGACACAAAGGCTGTTTTGATTACAAGGAGGAGAGAGGGTGCTAAGAGCAAACATCATGGGATCACCAAGGGCGAGGAAGCCTGGGGGGGGGGGGGGCGGGTGGACCAAGTTTTAAGGTCTTTAGGGGTTGGGAGGGGGGAGGGATCCTCAGGTGCTGCACGAGGGGCAAACTAGAAGTGATCCACGCAACCGCATAACAGACATGGGGCAAATGAGTGGGGGTGGGGAACTGCTGGGGGGTCTTGAACGGCGGGGACAAGTGTCTAATCACAATTCAAGTGGGTAACGCATAATGTTAGGGGCCTCAATACCCCGCTGAAAAGGAAAAAGCTGGAGCAATTTATGAAGCGGGGGAAAACCGGACTTTCTGGGATTACAAGAGACACATCTGCTTCGCAAGGACCAGAGTCGCTTAAGGTTGAGAGGGGTTGATCAGGTGTTTCAGGCTTCTGGTCCCACGAAATCTGGGGGGGGTGGCGCTGGCCATCAGGGGCACGGTGAACTTCCGCTTGGAAGACACCCTAAAGGACAAGGAGGTTAGGTTTGTTGTGGTAAAAGGCACAATTGCGGAAGAGATGTATATAATAGGGGTGATTTTTGCGCCCAACACAGGGCAGGACTCCTTCCTCTGCGATCTCATGGGGAAAATAGGTGACTGGGCAAGAGGCCAGATAATCATAATGGGGGACCTGAATATAGCATGGAACAATGTTAAAGACAGGTCAGGAGGGACTAAAAGCCATGGGGGAGGGGCGGTAGCCTCAGCGGAACTCCGGGATAAAGTGGAGAGCGTAGGGTTGAGGGATGTCTGGAGGGAATTGAACGGGGACGAGGAGGGCTACACATTCCTTTCCGAAGTTCATGGGACCCAGTCCAGAATTGACTACATCTGGATCTCGGCCAATCTGGTGGGTAAGGTCAAAGAGATAGAGGTTGGGCCCATGGGAATAGCAGATAATAAAATATTGTTGATGCAGCTGGAACTGGGAAAGAGGAGGAGGGGGCTGTGGGGTTGGAAATACCCAGAACACCTGCTGAGGGACCCTGTGGTAAGGGAGGAGATAGAGGGAAAGATGAGAGAGTTCTTTGATAATAACAAGAGAGGGGACACGGGTGAGGATATAAGATGGGACGACTTTAAGGCCACATTGAGGGGGGGACTCATAGCAGTGAAGGCACAGAGACAGAAACAGCTACAGGCCTTGGAGTCCCGGCTAGAAGAGGAAGTTGAGTAAGCGAGAGGCAGGGTAGCGGCGAACCCACGCAGGACTAACCAGAAGGACTACGGGAGGGCAGTAGGACAATTGGGGATCCTTCGGACCAAAAAAGCGGAGGGGGCCTTGCTTTTCGTGAGGCAAAAATTTTATGCAAGAGGGAATAAGGCGGACGCCCTGCTGGCTCGCCTCCTTCGGGGAGCTGCCTCTAGAAACTCAAACACGGCTCTAAACTCAGATAGGGGGGAAAGGGTTACTCGAATAGAAGATATCCAAGAGGCCATGGCCGAATTTTACGAGACCTTGTATGCTTCACAGCACCCCTTCGGCCAAGCCCAAGAGAAATTCCTGGAAAGGGTTAACCTGCGTAAAATTGAGGGGGAAGCCCAGACTGGTTTACAACAAAAGATAACAGAGGAGGAGGTGAGGAGGGTTATTCGGAGGCTCCCGCAGGTAAGGCCCCTGGCCCTGATGGGTACACTGCGTCCTTTTATAAGACCTTTGTGGGAGTGCTGGTTCCACAGTTGACCTACCTTTTCAACTCCTTTTTAGGTAGTGGGCAAATCACCCCGTCCATGAAAGAAGCCAAGATTTCTCTGATTCTGAAGGAGGGAAAGGACCCCCTCGAAAGATCCTCCTATAGGCCAATAGAGCTTATTAACATAGATGCAAAAATCTACACTAAGATCCTGGCGAATAGGCTCGAGGGGCTTCTCCCGGATCTGATCCATCAGGATCAGGCGGGATGCGTGAAGGGGAGGCAGACAGCGGATAATATTAGAAGGGTGGCCCATCTGGTGGAAAAGGCGGAAAAGACTTGTACACCGGCAGTACTTCTGTCCTTAGAGGCTGAAAAAGCGTTTGACCGGGTGGAGTGGTCCTTCCTTTTCAAAACCATGGAAAAAATGGGGTTAGGAGGAGCTTATTTACAGATGGTCAAGGCAAACTACGAGGGCCCGCGAGCGAGGGTGGTGGTTAATGGGGCTTTAACTAGATCATTCCAACTCCAAAGAGGTACAAAACAGGGATGTCCCCTATCGCCCCGGCTATTTGCGGTTTACTTGGAGCCCCTCCTGCAGGCAATTCGGGAATCTGAAGGAATACAGGGAATACCGTTTGAGGGCAGGCAGCACAAGGTGGCGGCCTTCGCGGACGACATGTTGCTTGCCCTGACCAATCCCATAGAGTCGAGTATGCAATGCAGGCTACTACTAGAAGATTTTGGGGAAGCATCCGGATTACGCATTAACATGCACAAGTCCGAATTGATGGACCTGACATTGACAAGGGAAGAGAGGGAGGAGTTAAAGGGGACGACGCCCTTTGCCTGGCGACCGGGGGGGAATTACGTACCTGGGGGTGAGAATCACTCCGGCTCTACGAGGATGGTATGCAGAAAACTACCCCCCACTCCTGCAAAGAATTAAAAAAGACCTCCTTAAATGGCGGAACTTGCGGATCTCCTGTTTGGGGAGGCTAGAAGCACTTAAAATGGTCACCCTGCCGAGACTGCTCTACCTTTTCCAAGCTATCCCTCAAGCAGTCCCGGCCAGCTTCTTTAAGGAGCACCAGGTGGTAACAAACGAGTTTATATGGGAGGGAAAAAGGGCAAGGGTGAGTAGGATGCAACTTACGGCCCAGAGAAAAGGGGGGGGACTAGCTCTTCCCAACTTCCATCAATACTACAAAGCGGCCCAACTAAGGGTGATTAGGGAATGGCTGCGGGAGGGGGAAGGAACACACTGGGTTCAGATGGACAGAGCGGTCACGCGACAAGAACTGGGGGAGGTTCTGTGGCTACCCAGACAGCATCGTCCGGGCCATATGTACCTGAGCTCGATCACCAAACTAGTTGCAGACAATTGGGACAGACTGGTCCAACGTAAGGAAATTACAACCTACCCGTCCCACTTCACCCCCATCTTCAATAATAAAGACTTTACCCCGGGGTTGGAAAGAGGGGCATTCCGGAACTGGCGGGAGGGAGGATGCCGTTGGATGCGGGACATGTTTATAGGAGGGGAGATCAGTTCTTTTGTAGATTGTAAAAGGGATTTCCCACTGGGGGAAGGTGAAAGGCTGAGATACTCACATCTGCGACACTGGCTTCTATACCCCATAAATAAGGAGGCGGCTACTAGATCACAGACCCTTTTCGAGAAATTCCTGATGACCAACGACGGCTCGAAAGGCCTTATCTAGCAGCTTTATAAGATCTTGGATGAGGCTACCCCGAGGCCGCAATGGCCATATATGGGAAGGTGGGAAAGAATTCTGGGCAGGGTGATAGAGAAGACGGAATGGCAAAATCTATGGAGGAAGATCCCTAAACTAGCGAGAGCCTCGCAAACCCGGGAGGCCCGGTATAAGATATTATATTGGTGGCACTATACTCCAGCTCGGCTGCGCAGGATCTACCCGGATTCGTCGGGAACTTGCTGGAGGGGATGTGGCCAGGAGGGCACTGCGGAACATATTTGGTGGCGATGCCCAAAAATCGTCCCGTTCTGGGGAGACATCAAGCAGGCGATGGAACAAGTGTTTGGGGCAGAGGGAGGCATACCCCCGGAATGGTCACTATTAGGCTTGAGGCCAGCAGAAGGGCCGGCGGGTTCGAGGGGTAGGGAAAGAGCGAGGGTGATGCTCATCCTGCCAGCAATGACAATCATAGCCCAGAGATGGAAGAGCTCGAACATACCAATGTTTCAAGACTGGTTTCGTAAAGTCTGGGAGATAGTAGCGATGGAATGGGCCTCCTATGCAATGAACATTACAATACAAAACTTTGCGGGGGCGAGTGGGGTGAGGACCTTTCCTTTCTCAGAGATGATTTCAGGATCGGGTGTGGCCCGCAACGTTTAAGACTTTTGGATCTGGAATAACCCCGACTAGACACTTTGTGGTGACAGGGAGCTACGGAGATTTTGGAACAGCACCGGGGGGTGGGGGGAAGGGAGGGAGAGGGGAGTTATGGGGATTGTCAAAGTTGTTGAAAAATTCAATAAAGAGAATTTAAAAAAAAAAGAGAGGACTTGAGAGAGTTCATGGCAGATAGGAAGAGTTGCAGGACCTCATGCGAGTGGATACGCCTCCATTTGAGCAGCAGCTGATGCCTGTCTTTCCGGAGAGAGCATATGAATGGGGTGATCCATGGTTGAGGATGCTGAGACTTAGCAATGAAAGTAATCAGCGGGAAGTGAGAGGAGAATTAGTCATATAGTAGGGATTGTAAGCTAGAGAAGGCAGTGTTGGTGGAAGAGGCATCAGGTGTGCCGGAAGAGACTGAGAACTGTAGGCCAGAGAGAAAGGGGGGAATGGCAGAAGGTTTCAATTTCCTTTAAGCAATAGGTGAAACAAGTGGCGAGGAAAGGATAGAGGGTGGAAATGAGATTGTGGTGGAAGCAATTGAGTGTTCAGATATGGATGGTGTGACAGTAGTATTAGTGGCTGAGAGAGGGGTGGAGATGAATAAGAGATCCAAAGAGTTACCTCCTGTATGGGTAGGTAGGTTATGGATAGAGTGGAGAGCTTTGCACTGAGAAAAGACTGAAGTTCCAATTTCTAAGAAGTTGAGAATGAGGTGATGTTTAATGGAAAGAGAATCAAGGAGTTGCCCAAGATCATCAAAGAATGGTCAAGTTGTACCAGGAGGGTGATAGGTGCAGATGCTGTGAACCAAGTGAGGCAGAGCAATAGTAGAGATAGTGAATTCAAAAGAGGAAGGTGAGTACTTGGCATTTGAGATTTGTGAGGAATTGAGGTGGGAAGACAGTAGGTGCCTAACGCACCTCTGCCAGTCAGTCATGCAGAGTGAATGAAGGATAGTTTGGAGTCATGTAGGGCCGCCAGAGTGGCGATATCAGATTGAGAAATCCAGGTAACTGTGATAGAAAGGTCGGGTGAGGAGAGCTGGAGTAAAAGTAGTCAGTGATAAAGGGCGTTTTGTTGCATACAGACTGAGCATTCCAGAGTGCAGTGTTCAGTTGATGACGTAAGGAAGAGTAGAGAAGTTGAGTTTCAGAAGAAGAAAGGGCAGGTGTATAGGTGTTAGAGGAGGTATGGTTAGCTCGTCTGCTTTGTTTGTTGGAAGGAGTAAAAGAGAGATGGAGTAGTGAGAGTTTCAAATTGTGAGGTACATATTAGGGATCGGAAAGGAGGACCTTGTAGCGTGATTGGAGAAAGCCTAGGGAGAGGTGAGTAGGAGGAATAGCAGGAGGGACACGAGTGAATGCATTATAGGTGAGTAGCACAGTGTGGAGAGTCAGTACAGTAATTAGGTAGATTAGGGGTACTCACAGTTGCAACAGGGAGGAAGGCAAAAACAAGGCCTCATAGGCTAAGAGGCAAGGAGGCTGGTCAATGGCGGGTCTTCACCCTTCATTGTTTCGGACTTGACTGGGACGCCCCAAAGATTTTCAGAAGGGATGACACATGCTCTTGTCACCTGGTTGCCTAGTCCATCAGTGGTTGGCCTCTCGGATATTGTCCTTTGTGTTGCTGGGATGAGGCAATGTCTTCCTGATTGGTGTTCCCAGAGTAGCCTCTTGTGGCCTTTGACTGGAGATGGGGTTGATCCAAGATGGGCGCAGGAAGAGACATTTAAATGCATCTGCTCTAGAAAGACAGCACCCAGGACATATTGTGTAACAGTGGATGGATTTTGGGTATTGACTGAACAGTGGATGAAAATGGACATCTCTTTGTGTATTGTCACCTCTGTATTTACAATTCCCCTTCCACTGTAGAATTCATACCATTGACTTTAAAATGTAGCTTGTATTAAATTTCTAAGCAGTGTGCATATGTCATGGAGTTATAAGGTAGATCCCTTGAAGGGGCATGGACAGTAATTATCATTGGAAGCTCCATGGAACTGAAGAAATGCACTTTATTCCATTTATTTGGTTGACCAGGAGAGGCATATGTTGTACAGACAAGAAGGGGAGTCATTGCCAATTCTGTTTGCCTTAAGAGAGATACTGAACATATGTGGGTAATGATAGGGCTAGTGTTGGAAAGGTAGGATATGGAGATATGAAAAGGTGACAAATTACAGGAAAATGGCATAAATACTCAATCTATAAATGAAGCATTAAGAAATTACATGATTAAATATTTACAACAGGCTTGGGCGAGCTAGAGAATTATGGGGGAAGAGCAGGAAGAGGGATGGGGATAGTGTTTCTTCACGGTCTAGTAGGTGGGACCTCAGTCTGATTGTGCCCACCTTCACTGAATGGGACTGCCTTGATGTTGGGTGGGAGAGCATTCCAGTGGAGAGGGGCCAGTAAGATTAAGGAGAAGTGAGATGGACCCCTGGAGTATGTAGGTCAGAGAGGTTGGTCATGGTCTGAAATTGGAGAGCCAAAGCAGCAGAGGCCATATAGTGTTGTCATTTTCAAACATGAACATATTTGAAAATGACAAGTAGAAACATGGACAGGAAGCGATTCTGCTTAAAGAGCTACCTGTCCTGGTGCCAGTATGCAGAAGTACTTGAAGATCTAGGTAGGTTGCAGAGGGTGCATGTGACAAACAGGAGTATTTTATTGAGGCAAGCAAAACATTAGAGAGTGAGACCCAAGAGTACCATAGGAATCAGGGTGGGCATGAGAGCTTTGGCAGAGAGGTGGATGCGGTCAGGGCGAATTTTCCTGATATATAGAAGGTTGATGCTGGCCGCAGTGACAGTGTAGTTTGAGGTTGCTGTTGATGAGGAGTCAAAGATCGCAAATATTAGGTGATGACGTTAGGTTAGTAGAAAAGGAGATATGGCATCAGTGTGTGGGATTGAGATTGGAGGCTGTGAGAAATATGCACTTGGTTGATAGGTTAATGTTACCTTTACAAAGTGTGAGGGGTCAGAAATGTGAGGTGGACAACTTTCTGAAGGTTTTTAAAAAGATGCATTTTATTAAACTCAAAAAGGTTTAATACATGCCTCACTATACCTACCCTAACAAGGATTCCCCTACCTTTCAAAATAACTAAAGGAAACACTCTAACAAAAGGATTCTGACCCTCACACGTGTACATACAACAAACTCAACAGGATAAAATATGGCAATTCAGATATAACAAAAATAACACTTATGTTCAAAGCCTGATAACCGTTCTTCCTTGTAACCTAGGTGAATTACCCTTTCCCAGATTCAATTAGGATTTCAGTCAATAGTTCAAAGGAATAAGGAAATCCTGTCTTGCAAAAATGTCCTAATAAAGTTCCTCTTAGTCCAGTGAGCCTCTCATTTAGACTTGACCAACAGTTCAGAATGTTCAGTAAGTCTTTTATCTCACCACTAGTGGCAGAGAGTTCGACTCGACTGCTTTTCAGAAAATAAATATACTTTCAGAGTTCATTAGTATCAACAAAAGTATTTTTGTCAGGATTATTCTGCAACAGTTCACAAAATACTTGCACCTGCAATATTAGTTTGTCAGGATGATTCCACAACAATTCACACAGAGCTTGTGTGGTCTTACCACTTATTCTTTAATACTTTTAACCATTCAACACTACTTCAAGGACTTCTGCCTGGTCCACTCACCTTCCAGGCCTACACTACAAGGTTCTTTGTCCTGGTGTACTCCCCTGCCAGAACGAATAAAACTACTAAAAGTACTGTGTGCCACAGTTCTACTTCACACAACTTATAAAGTCTTTTGATTCTTCACAACATTAGTTTTGACTGTGTCTTCTGGGAAACCAGGAGACACATTGGTGCTGTTTGTTTTACACTTCTAATTTCCACAAGCAATGCCGGTTATGCTCCTCTCCTCCTGAACACCTTCTGACAGAAGAGCAGCCTTCCTGCACTATTGTTTTCCCCCTCTTGCATTAACCAAGTGCTGGCAACGGTTTTCTCTCACTCCTGCTCTTCTTTTGCTCAGGCAATGCTTATTTAGGTCAGTTCCCCCTATTTCTTCTTTCTCCCTCTGACAATAGGGTCTATAAACATCTTGTTTCTTAATTGACCCCTCTTGGCTTTGGCAATGTTGGTTCTTTTTAACTGGATGTTCTATTGCACTCTTTTGGCTTTGGCAATAGTTGTTTATATTTGTTTCTAGCGATATTGCACCCTTGTGTTGTTGGCAATTGTTCTGACCTTTAAAACCACAATGACACTACGCTGACCTGCTTGCCAAGTTCTTATGTTGTCACCTTCTCCACTTCGTAGCCACTTGGTATGTAAAATAATTATCTTTCGTCTTCACACTTGTTCGACATACATAATAATTAAGTTTTTGCCACTTTGCTCTTTTGTCCTTAGTTTGACGTTCAAAATGCCCGGTTGGAGCCAGCGGGCAGTTACGGAGCAATTTGGGGTCACAATACACAAGTGAATTCACTGTGTTTGACGTGCGTGTCTGCTCGCCTTGCTGCATTAGCGCTGTCTGCTTCTTCTGTGCCGGGCGATGCAGAAAACTGTTTCACTCGGTTTTCCTTGGCCTGTGTGGATTAAAACAGGAGGGTTTTGTGCTCCAAAGACTCTGGTGCTCACCTGCCACCTGAGCCTTTTTGTGGGGGGAAGGTTTCTCAACTTCATGCTTACCACCACACTACCTCTGCAACCATGAACTTCAGGGGAAACGTTTCTCCGAATAACGCTTCCAAATGCGCAACCTCTGCAACCACGCTACTTCAGGGGGAAAGCTTTTAGAGATAGCGCTTCCTGCTGCACAACCTCTGCAAACAAGGTCTCTGAAGGAAGAGACCCTCTCAGAACCGGCATCCCTACTGCCAACAATGATGGCTCTGGCGTCTCTACTCTACTTCAGCTGTAACTGCAATGTGAAGCTACTGCAACCACTACACCTCGCACTGCTAATCTTCTCTGTGGCCTGCACATGAGGGGGCCTTTTATGCCTCCCAGTCTACCTCAGGTGTGGACTATTAACCTTATTAACCTGCAGTTTACAATCTGGGGCCTCTGCATCCCTCTTCTTTGTCCCAGTACTTTTGGCATTGTGGGACTTGAAGTCCCCAATGTCCAACTCATTCCTTTTAATTAATTATTACCAAATGTGTTTCTGTCCTTAATCACCTTTTTAAAAGGAGTATTACAAGGTTTTACTGAATGGTTTTGATCTCCCGGGAAAATAGGAATTTTGGAATCTTATAGGTTAATTCTTAAAGATTCATCTTTAACATTCCCATGTTGAACAAGTTAGCTTTCACCTCTACAACTGTGCTTCACTGTGGGAGGAAGAGTCCTACTCCCAATACAAGATTGGTTAGAACAGTGTTTACCACCAGCAGGATAAATAGCTTTCGGAAAGAACAGCACCCTCCGACAGCAAGCCATTACATTTTCTGGCATTACTGATTCTTCCTCCTCTGAGGAAGAAAAATACTGTGTTTCTCCCAACAGAGTCCTCTCGTTCGCTTGGGGACCTTCTCCTCCTAGGTGATCCTCCTAGCTAATGCCACCTCCGGGGTCGGTATCAGGTAGCGGCTGCCTTCCCCTAGCCATCTGGGAGGAGACTTTAGGTAGGGTCTTTGTGAAGACTCCCTAGGATTCATCACAAAAGTAACCTGTTTCTTATATTTTTTTGTTTGTTTTATTTTGCTCCTGGTTCATGACCGACTTTGTTCACACCCTCATGAACTGGTTCACCACTTGTTGTCATGTTTTTGCAATTGTAAAGGTACCATTCAGAGGATTCCCTCCACCATCTGTAAATGTGTTATTGTAAGTCATTTCTGCTTGCAGTGGACATCCCTGATCTTCAAATAAATACAAACACAAAATAAATCAAATATAACTTCAGTTTTTGATGAGTTTAGTATCAAACAATGTAGTGTCATCCTGTGTCAGACAGCACATGCTGTGTTGTCAGGGGTTTAGGGGAGAAAGGAGAAGTAGATTGGGGTATCATTGGCAAAGAGGTGAGATGAGAAACCAAAGGAGGAGATGAGTATTCCCAGAGAAGAGCCATGCAAATAAAAGAGGAGCGGACATAGGGCACCCCTCTGGATTGAGTGGGGGAGGAGGTGTTAGAGTTCTAGAAGATGGCGATGGAGGAGGAGAGATCAGAGAGATATGTGTCCATCCATTTGCGCACAGTGTCATTGAAGATAAAGCATGCCATTGTTTGGAGGTGGGAGGGATGATCCATAGATTTGGATGTGGCAGAGAGATCTAGCAGAATGAGGAGAGGGGAGAGGTCAGAGTGGTTAGCAGTAGTGAAACCGTTTGAGATATGAGTGATAGCTCTGTCAGTGGGGTAGCTGTGGAACCCAGATTGGAGGTAGTTTCACAGAGTATTGGCCTCCCGGTAGTTGATGATGTGGTTGAAGGCAAAATGCTCAAGGCTTTTAGAGCGGTGAGGCAGAGGGGAGACGGTTTGGCAAAAGAGAGATTGTTATGATCAGCAGAAGTGTCTTTCTAGCAGGCTGGGAAGATGCCAGCTTGCAGGGAGAAGTTGAAAAGGCAGGAGAGGCGAGAGCAGGTAACTTGTGCAATCTCTTGGTTTGGTTTAACTATTTGGCGTGCAAAAGGGTCAATAGGAGTTATGGGAAACCTGAGGGTATTCTCCCCCTAACTCCCCATGGATCCTCTGTGGAGGTGGCCAGGGAAAGGCCATCCCTTTTCGATCCTGGCCCTGTGGGTGCACAAGCAAAGGACGATCACCTGGTTGGAGGGTCTGTGGGGACTGGGACTGGGAGTGGGATGGCCATGGGGGAGACATGGTATGCCCCTTTTCCTAACACTGATTTACCCTCCCTTCCCTCAAACGTCATGGGCTATTTTCATTCAGGCCCTATATTACCCTATAAATACCCACCAAGTACTGATGGGGAAGAAGCAACTAGGAGTAATACACACTCCCTATGCCAAACACCACTCTATGGTACTGAACGCAGAAGAGGAGTATAAAGACATCCAATTCTGAAGGTCAGGCATGTCCCATTGATTGGATTAAGTGTGGTCAGGCAAGACAAGCTAACAACTCACACCCTAGGCCCCCTAATAGGGCTCAGGTGTTAAAAGGGGAAGGCCCAAACATGCAACAGGATAGGGCAAAGGCAAAGGCAAAGGCGAAGGAGAACAAGGAGTCGAGACGCCGTATTGGGGAGAGAGAGAGAGAGAGAGAGAGAAAATAAAAAATAAAAAAAAGACCCCGACCGACCTGGAGGCCCTGCAAAAGCGGTCAGTGTCTGTTGTGAAGCCGGAGGTTGAAAAGTGCAGTCGGGACATGCCGGACAAACATGACAGTCTGCTGCCCCACTATGCAGAGGGTGAGCGAGAGCAACAGGAGCAGCCACTGGGGAAATGCAAAGCGACGGTGAGTGTCAGAGGACACAGAGAGACTGGAGCGCTCCCGGGACCGCAGGCAAGTGAGGGTCCAAGTGAAGGTGAAACATATTGAAACCACTAATTGAGTATATAGAATACCGAACTGAGTTAAAACCACTAATTGAGTATATTGAATACCTAAGTGATGTTAACAAGTGCTATTTGAATGGGGGCATGGTTAGCAGCCATGGAGTGAGCAGCAAGTCTCTGTTGCTCCCGCCGGATCCGAGATTGATAAGCTTCTACAGGGGAAGAAAGTGAATATTTTTGCAATAAATTATCGCACACAGGCACCGGGATGTGGCCCGAACGAACTGAGGCAGCTGCTGCCCAGAAATGGGGACAGGATCGCCTGGAATACAGCCCGAAGAGTCCAACCGCCAAGATGGTGTCGGCCGCCCGATAAGCCCCAGCGCAGCCCTGAACGAAGGCAGTGTGTTGCAGAGTAGTGACTGGGAGCTAGGGTGGTGCCCAGGTGGAAGCCCTACTTCTGCCGGTGAATGCGGAACACTGGACATGCAAAGTGGATGCACCCTGCAGTGGCAGCTGGTGCCGACGGGCTGGAGGCAGGGACCAGCGACGCTGGAGTTATTCGAAGTCAGAGGGAGAGGCAGCAGAGCTCGGGTCTCCTAGCTCCATGACGAGGAGTGCCTGATTGCTAGTAGCCCGAGAGGCCTAGCCCATGATGGGATGCAGGCCAACAAGACTTCTGCCGAGGCAGAGAAGGCAAAGGCAGAGCGCAGCATTGGAAGTCTAGCTGCTGCGTCTGCCCTGGAGCTGCGTCGAAGGAGGAGAGGAACAACTCTGCGAGCACTGCCAATGCACAGCATCGGGAGGGAGCAGGGAGCATCCAACCTGCATAGCTGATCTGCAATGTGCATACAGGGAGAGGACACTGAGCACACCGACTGTGAAGTACAGACTCTGGCAGAGGTGAGTGCCAACCACGCTAGGGGCATTTGCCATAGGTGTACCTGCCTCAAGGAAACAGTGATGGTGCTGCACTGAGGGAAGAGGCAGTGCACCAATTGAAGCAGGATCCCCGGAGGGGAGACCTGAGAGCTGTGAGCGCTTGAGGAACGGGGGCGTCTGCTGGTCTGCAGCCCCCAGAGCGGACCAGAGATGCTGCTTAAGCATACACAGGGAGGTGCAGAACCCTGGGCAGTAGACGTTCCCCCCCACCCAGCACACCTTAGATTGACCTGGACAGATAGAGCGGGTGCCCACCCAACAGCAGGAACAGCAAACAGAGGGTTGTCACTGCAGACATTGCTGGAGATCTGGGGGTGAAGGAGTGAATGGAGAGGCACGGCAACAGGAGACAGAGACTGCACTGTGAAGACCCTGCAACCTGAAGAGGAAGCCATAGGGAGAGGTAAAGAAACAGAGGGATGGAACGCAGCCACCCCGAGACGACAGCAGAACGCTTGAGCTTGGATAGTGCAGACATCCCCAATGCTGACACTGTGTGGGATACAATCGGGGCATGAGTGGAGGGAAGAGACTGCAGGGCAAGAATGCATTGGCAGTGGACACCCCTCTTGGCACCTTCATACGCAGAGCAAGACTGAACAACGGGCCCAACACCCATCCTGGGCTGCCAGCACCCACAGAGGAATCATTTATAGTTACCCAGATGGTCGCACGAAGTGAGCAGGCTGTGCATATGCCAGATAAGCAGCACAAGGGCAAGTCCAAGACCAGGATGGAGGCATTTGCCCTCAAAGGGGAAGGAGGCAGCGTGTCTCAGCATGAAAGTACGCTGCTGCAGCCGGAAGGGACATGGATAAAAACCAAATCCTGAAGGCTATAGCCACACTCCAAACGACTCTGGAGAGGGGGATTGATGAAGTCAGAATTGATGTAAGACTGCTGAGACAGGACGTTACGGGACTGGCGGAGAGAGTGCAGTCTCTGGTGGCACAGGTGGTTGGAAATAAGCAGGGCATAGTGGCAGCCCAGGCGATGGTCCGAGAACTAAAGTTGAAGGTGGATGCATTGGAGAGCAGAGCTGAAGACACGGAGGGGAGAGCCCGGTGCAACAACATACGAATACTGGGCCTACCTGAAGGGATGGAGGGAAGAGACCCCACAGTATACGTGGAGAACATGTTGCTACAAGAAGTCGGAGCGGGTAACCTGTTGCAGGGTTTCACGGTGGAACAGGCCCATTGCTCCTCTGCCAGGAGCCCCCCCCCCCTGGGTGCGCCACTGAGACCCTTGATTGCAAAGCTTCTGAACTACAGAGATAGGGAGGCGTTTCTGGCATTCTGAAGGCAAGGAGGACTAATCGAGAGGGGCTTGGCTAAGATACCGGTGTACCCAGATTATACTTTGAAAGTACAGACACAGAGAGCAGCCTTTGGTCCCACTAAAGAACTGCTGCGACAGGCAAGCCTGATGTATATGCTGATATTCACGGCCAAGTTAAAAGTACTCCACAATGGCACCTCACACTTTTTTGACAACACTAGTAAGGCACTGATGGACTCGATCGGAGTGCCACCGCTCCATTGGAGACAAGAGGCTGCCTCTTGAGGGAGGCCAAAGAAGACAATGGACCCAATCTGAAGAGCATACGAGGCAGAAGCATGTGAGACTGACAAGTAGCGGGAAGGAGGCAGCTGCTGGCTGTAAGGAACTGGGGAAGCAACAACTTGTGGACTGTCGGGTTGTGGAGCAAGGAGGTAGTATTAGGAGCTACGCACACCCTGCTGACCCTGGGAGTCCCCGTTTGGGTGGAGCATGGAAGCACTCAGCTGCTGCGTGCAAAATTGGTGAGCGGGGTGTGTGACATGGTTAGTGCGAGAAGCAGCTGAGATGAACAGACTGAACCGTTGGGCACTTGTTCGACATGTTGGGGAGTCGGGGGGAGTTTCATGTTGAGATGAATATCACACTAGGCCACCCCACCTGGGGGTGATCAGCGGAGGGGAGGGAGGTAGAAGCACGATTGGCCATGCTGTGGGAGGAAGACGGGACCAAAGCCCTGCTGAGGGGAGGGAGGGTAAGATGGAGAAAGAAGGGCGAGTGGGACGCCCCTGCGGAAAGACGCCAAAGTGGGAGAATGAGTAGTATCAAGATTGTTTCCTGGGACGCGAGGGGGCATAATAGCTACATCAAGAGGAACAGGGTGCATTCATACTTGGTGAACAAAGGGGTGCGTGTTGCACTCTTGCAGGGGACACACTTAACTGCTGCCAGGCATTCCATGATTGGGAAGAAGTGGGGGGGGGAGTGGTACGGGGCTCGACATACTCAGCATATGCTAGGGGAACCCTTGTCTGGGTAGCCCACACAGTGCCCTTTAAGCTATAGGACTGCAAGTGCGACAATGAGGGCCGGTTGACGGTTGTGGATGGGCTTCTGGAACAGAGAGAAATTTGCCTAATCAATACATATGCGCCCAACCATGAGGCCACCACCTTCTTCAAGTCACTGGGCCCCCACTTAGCACCATACAGACGGCCTTTATGGCTGTGAAGGGGGGCTTCAACTGCACCCTCGACCCAACGCTAGATAGGCCAGACAAGGGGTGCAGGAGGAGGGCACCATCGGCTAAAGTGCTGGGAGACCTTATGCAGAAGCTGAGGTTGCTGGGGGTGTGGAGACAGCTGCACAGAGATAGGAGAGGGTATTCTTACTACTCAAACCCACACACGCACATCGACTATAAGCTTACCAGCCCTGAAATGCTAGGTACATTTGTGACAGCGGAATACAAAGCTATGATCCTCTCGGACCATGCACCACTGCTTGTGACGTGGCAGAGAACAGTAAACAGAGCCAACATTCCGATATAGCGACTAAGAGCAAAGGCATTGCTTTACGAGCACTTTAGGGAACATCTGGGAGGGAAGATGGAGGAATAATTTAAGATCAATGCAGGCATTGTGGGTAGCACGCACACATTGTGGGAATTGTTCAAAATGGTGATCACGGGGGAGGCAATCGGGAAGGTGGGTGGAATACGCAAGGACCTACTGAGCACCAAATCCAAAGCAGAGGAGCCGATGGAAGCATGGACAGAGGGAGAAGGGCAACAGAGGGGAGGGAGGAGACACATAGAACTGCGGCAGGAGGGCATAGCTGCCTGGGAGAGGCTGGGTAAGCATGACTATGGCAAATCAAATACGTGGAGTGACTCTACAAAGGTGGAGATAAACCCGGGAAACTGCTGACCTGGTTATGTAGGGCAGAGGAGAGCAGGGACATGATCAACGCCACAAGAGACGAGTATGGCAAGGAATGGTGGGCCCAAGGGGAGATTAATTCGGTATTCAGAAGGTTCTACCAGACCCTGTTTGAGGCTGATGGGGAGGAAAGGGCTGAGGATATCAAGGTAGTGTGGGGGGAGATAGAGCTGCCCCGTTTGGAACAGGAGCAGGCGGAAATGTTAGACGTACTGCTCACGGAAGAGGAACTGCAGGAGACCATACGTGCACTACCCATGGGCAAAACATCGGGAGGGATGGGTTCCTGGCGGAATTGTATAGGGAATATGCAGCAGAACTTGCGCTGCACCTCCTGCAAATGATGGAGGAGGCCTTTGAGGGGGGGGTTTACTGCCAGCGAGCCTACGGTAGTCAGTAATAGTACCTATATTGAAGCCTGGGAAACCACCATTGGAATGTGGGTCGTACAGGCCACTCTGAATGATCAATCAGGACTGTAAAATACTGGCCACACTACTGGCAGCCAGACTGACGGGAGTGATTGGTACACTGGTCCACCCAGATCAAGTGGGCTATGTCCCTGGCAGGAGTACATCTTGGAACCTGCGACGGTTGCACCATGTTATAGAACGAATGAAGGGTGAAGATGCAGAGTCTGCGGTTGCCTCCCTAAACGCAATAAAAGCGTTTGATTCTGTTAGATGGGATTGGTTGCATGCAACACTGCAGCGCTTCGGTGTGGGTCTGCGCTTCGTGCAGTGGGTGCAGCTGCTATATACCCAGCTATTAGCCAGAGTAAGGACAGGGAGGCATGTCGCGAAATTATGGGAGCTGGGGAAGGGCACCAAACAGGGGTGCCCACTTTCCTCTATGCTGTTCATTCTAGCACTTGAGCCGCGGGCGGTCTATTTTAGGAAGGACTTTAGGGAGGCAAACATTCTGGTAGGAGGTGACATGCATGTGGTCTTGCTATATGCGGATGATATGCTGCTGTATGTGCAGAACCCTGGGGAGAACCGGCCGCGTATACTGGCTGTGATGGATAACTTTGCAAGGCTATCAGGAATCGCTATTAGCAATGAAGAATCGAATTTGTTTCCACTGGCAGACCTCGCCGGGTTAGAGCCTAGGCGCTTGCCGAATTTGGGGCTGCGATGGACAGTGGACACCTTCAGGTACCTGGTTGGAACATATATCATGAACGAAGGAAGGAACATAAAGCACACTTTGAAGGCGCTTCATGGAGTTGAGAAATCACTGGCATTCTGGCAGAAACTCCCTCTGTCCGTAATGGGCCGGGTGGCGCTGTTTAAAATGGTGGTGTTACCACACCTATTGCATCACTTTGTAAACGTTCCCTACGAGAGAGTTATTTCGCAAACTGGAATCTACAGTGTGAGGGTTTGTCTGGGGTGGCAAAAGGTGCAGAATCACGCTAGATGTGCTGCACAGGGACTATAAAGATGGGGGGATCAGGGTACTGCACTTTTAGGCATACTATCTAGCTGGGCAGCTGCAGTTCATTATGGATTGGCTGGCGGATGAAGAGTCATTAGATGCAAGGCTGCTGCGCGACTGGGTCAAACCTTATTATTTAAAGGAAGCACTTTGGGCGGAGGCGGAAGGGCTCAGAGAGATGCCTGGTTCGGGGATGGGATGTGGATGGAATGTGGATGCTGGTGGGACGATGGGACCTGTACACTGAAAATATACCCTTAGCAGCAATCTGTGGCAGGACACGAGGAGAGGTCCACACTATTAGACAACACTGGGAACCACACTGGATAATTACATTGGGAGATTTGATCCTTGACGGTGTACTGCAAAGCTTACCTGCCCTAACAGAGCAGTATGGTATTCTGGGAGGGCAGTTCCTACCATATCACAGGGTGATCGGGTTGGTGGTGAGTAGGTGGTTGGCAGCGAGGGCAGGAATTACTGGAGATGCCAAGCTGGATACGATATAAGACTTGGCGGAGGGCGGCAACGTCATTTCCAGGCTCTATGAATTAATGTTGGACACATTGAGTAAACCAGAGCTCCGCGCGAGGGCCAAGTGGGACAAGGATGTTGGGTGTGCCTTTACAGGCAGGGAATGGGCTATAGTATTGTTGTACACAAGGATAGTGTTGAAATGCCAGATTCAAGCTAACGCAGTTGCAGGTCACCCACAGGGCATATATGACACCACAAGCCATTTCACTATTCCCGGTAGCAGGGGAGCAGAAATGCCTGAGGTGTCGGAATGATAAGGCAGATATAGTGCACGTGTTCTGGTCGTGCACGGTGTTGTTAAATTCTGGCAGGGCATAGCAGCCGAGGTCCAGACAGCAGGGATAAATATGCATGAGTAGCCACCGGAAGTGAGCTTACTAGGACTGTTTAAGCATAGGTGCACTGAGACGCCTATAGCTAAATTGAAAGAACTAATTTATGTCTTGGCTAAACGTTGAATTGCCATGGCATGGAAATCAGCAGAGGGGCCCGGGTGGAAGCATGGTGGGGCGATCTGAAAAAATGGGCGAGGCAGAGACTGTGGTATGGTATAAGGTGGCGTGAAGGGGATAGAATGAAGTCAGTGATGACATTGCTGCGTGGAATGCACTGGTCCAAAGGATATTTGCACATTCGGATGACCTGCCACCATGATATGATATGGCATGTATAACATGCCTATACACAAGTGTTTCAAGGTGCGACAAGGCATGGAAGGGGAAACAGGGAGGACAAAGACAACAATCTTACTATGCTAGTAACACTGAGATCGTGCAAGTGGAGATGAGAGGCGAGGGGAAAGAGTTCCAGGGGAAGTGGAGGATGGGAGAATGCCATACAAGGGATCAAAAACAAGTGGTGTGGCCAGCAGGTGGCAAGTGCAAGAGTTAAAGTGCAGACAGCAGGTGTCCAATAAGTGTAGGTAAGGAGACTGTAGGGTTGCATATACAGACCCAAGTGCAAGGGTTGACAGAAGGCAGTGCGGGTGCGCAACTTGTCGGGCAGGGACCTGGGCCCGAATTCTGAGAGTAGCCAGGTGACCAGTGCAGTGTCAGGCAGGAGATAGGCAGGGGAGAGGATGAGAGAAAATGCAGAAGTAAAGAAGTAGGTCTTGAGGTGCTTCCCGAACCGGTGATGGTTCTGCTCAAGTTTCAGAGAGGCAGGGAGGCTGTTCGAAATGGAGGCGCCAGCCGAAGAAAGTGATCTGCCCCCAACGCATTGCTTGGAGAAGCCACTGACCCTGAGGGAGGTGGAGGAACGAAGAGCTCGATTAGGAAGATATTTCTGAAGAAAGAGTTGGTGATATTGAGGTCCCAGGCCTCAGAAGGCCTTGTGGACAATGCAGAGGGTCTTCAACTTGATCCATTGGGAATCATTGGGAGCCAATGGAGAGTTTTCAGGGCTGGAGAGATACGATCCCTGGGCTTGCGGCCAAGGACAAGTCTCGCAGTCCTGTTCTGGATGAGTTGTAGAGGGCGGAGGGTAGAGGCAGGCAGATGTAGAAAGAGGCTGTTGCAGTAGTCCAGCCTGGAGAGGACCAGAGCTCTGGAGACAGTGAGCTTCTGGGGAAGGTGAGGAAAGGAAGAATACCTCTGAGGAGGTGCAGTTGGTAGTTTGACTTCTTAGAGACGTCACAGAGATGTGAGGAGAGAAGGAGAGTGTGGAGTTGAAGATGACCCCGAGGGTCTTAACCTCACAGGTGGGAGCAGGAAGAGGGCCAAGGGATGCCGGCCAGAGAGTGACAGGAAAGGAAGGTGCAGGTGTGCCGATGAGGAGGATCTCCGTTTTACTGGCATTAAGGCAGAGATAATTGATGGCACACCACTCCTGGATTACAGACAGACAATCTGAGATGAGAGAGGGAGAAGAGGCGGCAGAGGGGAGCCTGAAAACGATCTGAGTGTCATCCGTATAGCACTGAAAGTTGGAGCAGAGAGCAGCAATGCGGTGGGCAAGAGGTGCCAGGTGTTGGTTGAACAGCCAGGGAGAAAGATTAGACCCCTGAGGAACACCACAGGTAGAGAGTGAGATAAAGGAGACGAAGGAAAGAGGTCAGCCAGGCCAGGGCCTGATCAGTGATACCCCAGTTATCACAGAGCAGGTTGAGCAGGATGGCATGGTTGACCGTATCAAAAGCAGAAGAGATATTGAGTAGGATGAGACCGAGGGGTGATTAGCATCTACGTTAGAGAGCAGGTCTTCACGGATGTTCAGGAGAGCACTTTCCATGCTTCTGGCTGCTCTGAAGCCAGACCGATGGTCATGGAGACAACCAACAGATTCATTGTGAAGATTAAGCTGGGAGATGGCCAGCTATCCCAAGAGTTTGCCCAGGAAAGGAGTGATGGAGATCGGGCGATAGTTAGCTTGGCAGGAGGGGTCGGCTGAGGGTTTCTTGAGAAGAGGGTGCACCAGAGAGTGCTTCAGGGGGTAAGGGAAGGTTTGAGTGGCGAAAGAGTGATTGCAGAAGTCAGCCAAGGCTGGAGTGAGGGTGTGGAAGCTTAGGTTGCAGGAGACCAAGCATGCAAAGCAAGAAAAGAGGACGGAGCAGGGGCGAAAAGCAGGTGGGGGAAGGGATATAGAGCGTAGGCGGTGTGAAGCGGGGGAAGCGTGCACAGTTCATAGTTTATTTGTTGGGATTTCGGGGTGCAGTAAGGCAGAGTGCGTAGCAGCTCATAGGAGGGGGACTGTCACTGAAAAAAGCACTGTGGCAAGCAAAGAGGACTTGCAGTGAACTGACCATTAGAACAGATGGGCAGAGATGCTTTAATATGTATGTGTGACAGTCTTTCTCTTGCCACGCTGAGCAGTCTGCTGTTTGGTTGTATTGTTGAAATGCCAATAAAAAGGTCTAAAAAAGAAGAAAAACAAGTGCTATTTGAATAAGATCACAGTGTATTGAATACTGACTGAACATTTGAAGCTAGCAAATACTATTCGAATAAGATCACGGCATATTAAACGTCGACCGAACATTTGAAGTCAAACAGACTTATTGAATATCAGACTGTATGTAAGCAGCACAGTGGGCAAAAAGAAAAGCATACAGAATATTGAACAATTCATTTAAGTATTCTAACAAACACTGAGGAGAGAACAAACACTGTGAGAAAGACCCATAAGTCATGGTATAACAAAAGACTGGTGGAGAAGAGTGTTACATTAACAGAAGAGTGTTACAATAGCAAAGTACATACATGTGTGCGAAGTGAGAAGCATGAGGCAGAAAAGCCTGAGAAGGGGCCAAATAAGGTTAAGGGAACTCATGGTTGTGCGACCTGTGATGGGTGGACTGTGTGGTCTGACAACTGCGCCTAGGCCAGAGAGCTCTAAATGATGACAATCAAAGAACATTGGAAATTACTCCTGAAGAACTGTGAAACAATTGGTAAAGCAAATCAGAAGGTGGGTCAAGTAGAACTATTGTTTTTCTAGTACTGAACATTGAGGGAATTAAAGCAATATAAGTGCTGCAGTGAAATCTTGGGGGAAGGGAACCCTGGGAGTTGAAAGAACTGAGAAATGCTGTCTTGGGGAAGGGAATCTCGAGACTTCCTTTTTATATGAACTATACTGTATTGAACTTGGGTAAGGGCGCCTCTAGATTTGACGGAACATTGTAGAGAAAAGCATCCATCAGCTGTGTTGATCTTGGGATAGCAAACCCAAGAAAGAACTATGAGGTAAGACCAGCTGAGACTTGGCTTTTGAACACTAGTCCATTGACTAAAACCCCATACTACGTTTTCTCTAGATGTGAGGATAAGCATATGTTTTTGACACAGACAGACTTTTTGATTTGGATTGACAGACACAGACCTCCCTTAGTTTTATTTAGGCAGTAGAAATACCTACCTTAGTTATAGAACAAGTTAGGCCTTACCCCATCCTGATATTTGGTATAAAACATTCTTTGAAAATTGAAATCTGTTGTCTGTGTCATCTCTTGATACCACACCTATCTCAAAGAGTGCAGGATGGGATTGTTGATCCTCAAAATACATCAAAGATTGTTTCTCTGAAAGCAGCTGCCATAACCACACACGTAGGCTTCTACCAAGTATAACGCTTAGAACTTTAATTAGGAAGATCTCAACCCCCCTTGTCAATCTGCATCCTTAGCCCACACCCACTTTATGTAATACCATACTGAATTCCTCCTTTTCACTCTGACAACAGGCTGCCTGGTTCATATAGTACTATGGTTTACTAGCACTCACACTTTCTCCTACCATAGGGATGTAATCTTTATCCCTGAAGTGCAAAATGACTAGCCCCTTCCAAAGGGTATGTACTGGGAGTATACAAGTGTCAAAGGATGTGTGCATGGGCTTCCTAGCTACCATGTGCCCTTGCGATATAGTCAATTTATACACTGGTGTAAAACATCTACACTGGTGTCGCCAAACAGGGCATAGTGCACATCTTGACAGGGCTCAAAATGTTCCTGAATTCATTTCAAAAGGTACCAGTATTATGTGTAAGCACTTAGGATAGTGCTTCTTGACTGTCATCGCTTTGTTGAATTAGACTGCTCTATCTACTCAAGAACCCAACCACAGGGCTCTGGGCAAGCACAACTCTTTGGGTGCAAGCTAAGTCCATTCTAGCCTGCTGCTGGCAGGGATGCTTCTGCACTGAGCGAGTCCTAATCTACTGAGCCCTCCTTCCTTTTGCTTGTACGTGGGTGAGGCCTGGCTAGGCAGATAACTCGTCAGGCACTAGGTGGTAAGAAGACAAGCAAACACAGGCAATTTCCAGGCCTTAATCGTCGATACATAGTTCATGGCAATCTATTAAATAGAAAAATATTAAACATAAATAATCATACATGCAATTTGCGAATGTTATGGTTATCTGGACTATTATATGCCACTCCCTACTAAGAGGAACTCAAACCACATATCTGGATCAATTGTAATAGTAGTAGTTATGGAACCTTTGAGTTAAAAGCTGATGGGCTGGAGAGAACAGAAGGGAACATTAAGCATTATGCCACAATTTAGATGGCCACATTTGAATAATTACTATAATTACTTTTTGAAAGTACTTATGCAAAATTACAATGTTGCCAAAATACCTTTGTAGATAACTATTTATTTGTAAATGATATTGGTCAAGAGATGGTACTCAATGTCTCCTGCTCAACTGAGTGAATCAATACCTCATCACAACAAGGGATGAATACAAAGCCTTTGCTTACAGTTGCCATTATATTTATGTATATATCTATTGTTTTATACAGTGCAACTGCAACACAGAATTACTTTGTGGCACCCATTCTGCATATCTTAAAGACCCCTCTCCCAATGCTTTTTGCAGAAAAGAAACCAGAAGCGGAAACATGGGAACTGGAGCCACCTATTCCCTGCTGGTAAGCCGGTGTCCTTGTTGTTTGTCATGTTTGTCCTTTGCCTATAGTATGACTACCTGACAGGTGCCAAGGCTTCAGGAGCTACACATATTTAGACAGATCATCCCTTAGTCTTCAAGATGACCTGGGAGAATGAGCATTTACCAAGTAGTGGCCTTGGGCGTAGCCGAGAGCAGTAAGTTGGGAAAGGGCCTTTTTTCAACCAGATGCTGTTCACTCAAGCTCTTGGTGGCTTAAAAGCAAATTTGTAACAGTTTATGCAACAACAATGTGCTAATGTACCTCTTCCGGTTCTGCTGATAGGCTGGTGTGTGAGAGGGTGTGGGTCATTTCACACGAAGTGCTAATTGCATGCAGGGCACCACCAACCTTAGCACGTACCTGCAGTTGGGTCCCTTCAATGGGGCTCATTTTTTACATAAAAAGTACATATCCATCAAAACTTGTCCATCGAATATAGGAATGGGCGAGTTTCGATGGATATGTACTTTTAAATGTAAAAGATAGCTTTTTGATGCATTTATTTTTCATGTTAAAACGTTACATGGAGCTGTCCAGCGCTGAAATGTTGGCACTGGCCAGCTCCTTGTAACGTTTGTGTTTATTGTATATTGGGGGAGGGGTGGTCCCCCCCTAACCCTCTCAACCCCCATGCAAACCCCCCTTAATCTAACCCAACCCTAACTCTCACTCCAACTCCAACCCTAACCCTAACCCTAACCCTAACTCTGTCCCTATCCCTAGCCCAACCCTAACTCTAACCCTTACCCCACCCCTAACTCTAACCCTAAATCTAACCCTAGCCCTAACCCTAACCCAAACCCTAAATCTAACCCTAACCCTAATTATCCATCGAAATTATCCATCGAAATTCATTCAATGAATATGCTTTTAGATGGATAAGCATTTGATGAATAGGAATTTGATGGAAATACCAGATACCGGTTATAATGCCGCCGTGGGTACCTGGACACTTGCACTGTGGCGTGCACAGGTCACTGCCTCCGAATTTTGGTCATTTGCACAAGCGCAGGGGACAAGTGGTGGAAAAGCGGGTATGCCACCTTTTGCGTGCAAAGAAAAGTAAATGCTGCCTGCCATGTAAGCCTGGCAGGCATCATTTACAGTCCAACCCCCTGGCGTCTGCCTACTTTTTGCTGGTGCAAAAGGCCAGTGGACTCCATAGGGAGCCACAGCATGGCAGAGAGGAAGAGAGCTGCCACTCACCACCATCCACATATAGGAAAAAGAGGCCTAGTAGTGTAAACAGAATTCGTAAAAGCCTTACGCAGGGCTTTTACGTATTCTGTTTGTTACGCCCCACCGAAAATGAACACCAATATATTTTCCGTCATTTTCAAAACAGAGTTCAAAACCAAAGCATAAAAACAGACAAAGGTGCCTTATATCTATGAGTTCCCATTCCGTTTGCAAAAAGTGTAAATGCCACCTCACATTTATGTGTGCAATGTGGCATTTACAGTGGATTTCTCTGGAATTCACCTGCTTTTGGCAGGTGCAGAAAAACAAACAGGCGCCTTCCAATGGGAATTCGTTGCTTTTACATCAGCACACAATTATCATGCTAGCATACGTGGTTGTGCATTGAACCGCTGACACGTTTATTCTGTTCAGTGCCCCTATGCCACCTTCAAATTTCTTTAAAATCCCATCGGAGTGTAAAGGTAAGGTGTAAAAAATGTCCCCCTGTATGTCCTGACACCTAGGGCCTGATTCACAGAAGCGTTTTATAATGGGAAAACCGCCTTTGGAAAATGCTTTGTGAATCAGTTCCTTAGTCTGCTGCATGCCCATCTTTTCTTTTGACACAAAAAATTACAAACGGGAACAAAAGCAGGTAGAGAAGTCTGTGTGGAGGGGCACTGCCGTGCAAGCGAGAGTAAGTACGCAGGACAGGGAAACCGAGACACACGGCGTTGTGTCTGTCCCAGGTGCTTGCTCTCTTCCCCCTTTCTGTCAATTTCTGTCATGTCTGAAAGGTAAGAGGTGGCTCTGTCCCATGAGTTTTCCACCCCCCCCCCCTCCCTTTGTCAAACACAACTGCTAGTCTAGCAGGGAAGAAACAGCCATGAAGGTTGTGGGGCACAGCATTGTCTTTCTATTGGAATGCTCGGAATGCAGTACTAGGAGTTATTGACTGCATCCCAAGGATCCTGATTGGCTAAATCAGAGTCGATTTCCCCCTCTATAGCCAAATGGATTGAACTTAATGTTAAGGCATTCTGCTTCTAGAGTCCCCTCCCATCATTCCAAGACCCTGGCCACATTATCCACTTCAAGGGGTATACTGTGCTACATGAATGGTTCCAATTGAACAATAAAATACATGGCCCCTACGGATCTTGGACACTTTACAGTGAGTTGTGCCCTCCACGGATTCATTTGGTGAATTGTGGGTCATTGTGTATAGGGTTAGAACATGAGAGGTTGAGTGCCTAACCAATAGGGGTATTCATGCTCTGAGGTGCCACATTCTTCAGTACAGTGCCAGTGCATGGCACCGGCTACCACTCACTCTAAGCTGAACACCCAAGTCTTATACTCTCATGGTATTGCTTCAAATCCCTTCCCATGAGACTCTTCTGCTTTCTACTATTTTGTACCATGTACCACAAAAACTATGCCTATGCCCACTTGCTTGAAGATATGTTTTACCCAAAAATTAAATGATTAATTTGATGCTATAACCAAATCATTTGGACCTACCTTCACCAAAACCCTCACTTTTCTGTAGCACCTCTTCCACAACTGTAAACCCACTTGTCGTTTTCTGAAAAATAAATCTGACAACCTTTGCCTGCATCACATGGCTATTTCTTCCTTGTCCATTTCTGGGTTCTATGAAATTTTGCAATCTGTTCCGACACAATGATAGACACCAAATGCAAAATTAGTGATCTAGATGTTAGCAGTGCTTAGGCTTCTCTGCGCATCTCATAAACGACACAGGAGTCGGGGTCAGCAAAACCTTATCTTTATTCCTCCTTCTCCAATCTGCCTCCTTGCTTCCCCTATACCTCCCCTTCCTCCCGCCTCCTGCTCCCTCCCACCATCCTGAGTCCTTTTCTCTTAAAGGGGCTCTGCCCTTATTCTCTGGCAACAACGCCCCCCGCACTTAGCAAGTAATCCCTGTTCTACATCTGTACAATCAGAAGTTGGAGTTTCTGCATGGCTCGCTGAGGCTGGCCAGGTGACTCTAGGGTCTCGCCGGGTGTTTCAACTTGGGGCACCTCGGTGTCCGCTCTGTTGTCATCTCCCTCCGGCTCAGCCACTGGTTCTTCTCTTGGCTCAGGCTCCTCAATATAGAGTTTCCAGAAGAAGGATGCATTCCACGTTATTTCCCCTTGTTCTCCAGTTGCCGTTATCATTGTTCCTTTGATGGTCATGATTAGAAATGGCTCTGGGTTATACCGGGAGTCTGTCTTGCTCTGCTGCCTTTGTCGCACAAGGACGGTTTCTCCGACCTCGAGCTGTTGTAACTTTGCTCTTCTCTGCCGGGTCCGCACATTCGTTGGCTTTCCTTTTCTTCTCTGCGTACCTTTCTCTAATCTCTGCATCTTGTTCTGGGGTGTAATCTTCTACTTGGGGAAGGCGAGTCCATGGTCTGTATTTCACCATGAGCTCTGCAGGTGTTCGCCCTGTCGTCTCATGGAGGGTGTTCCTGTAACTTCTCAGCATCTGACACATCTCTTGAGGTTGTCTGGTATGCTTGATCGTAGCCATAAATCTTTCCACCATGCTGTTGGCTTGGGGCCACAACGGTGTGACCTTGTGGTGGTGAAACCCTAGGTGATCAGCTTGTTTCCGGAACTCCTGCCCTTGGAATGGTGGGCCGTTATCAGTTTTCACTGTTGCAGGGATTCCCCATTCGCTGAATAGTTCGTCTTTCACTGGGGCCACATGGTGGAAAGCCGTTGACTGCACGTGTTTGATGAGAGGAAAATGGGAGTACTCGTCTACTGTGACAAGCAGGTGTCCTCCTTCCTCCATAGAGCTGTAGAAGTCTATGGCTATTCTCTGCCACATCCTGTCTGGTAGGGGAACCAGCTGTAGCGGGCACGGTGCTCTGCTTGGTGCCGCTTTCTGACAGGGCCCACAGTGAGTTACCACATCTTCCACATTGACGTCCATGTATGGGAACCATACCTGGTTTCTTAGGATCTTCTTGGTGTTCTTCACTCCTCGGTGTCCCTCATGGGCTATCATCACCAGCACCTTTCTGAGGCCTTTGGGGACCACTAGTCGATTGCCTCTTAGCAGTGTGCCCTGGTCTGTTGTCACGGGTTCTGTTTCTATCTTGGTCATCCTCAGTAGGTCGCTACTGTTTACCTCCCCTCCTGTGAAGTGTTCTGTTTTGAGATGTTTCCACCTGTTCTCATTGGTGAGGCGGACTGTCGTTGGTTGGCTAATTCCTCTTTAATGGTGTGGAAGGCAACCTGGCATTGGTCGTCCCAGTTGAAGGGAGAGTCCTCCTTGAGCAGGTTCCTGAGGGGGTTTGTGATGGTGGTGTAGTTCAAGTAGGTAACAAGCACAGTAACCCACCATCCCTAGAAAAGATATTAGTTCAGTGATGCTGGCGGGGGAGTGCAGGTTGACAATGGCTCTGATTTTCTCTGTGTCAGCTGTGACGCCTTGATTCAAAAAAATATGGCCAAAGAAACGCAGACTGGTTTTGTTAATGTCGCACTTGGAGCCATTGAGCGTGAGACCGGCAGTGTGAAGGATGCTGCACACCGCTGTGAGTGCTTTGTCATGTTGATCCTGATCGGTCCCGAAGATGAAGATATCGTCACTGTAATTGAGTGCATTCAGCACCGGGGAGATTAGCTTGCGTATTGTCTCTTGGAAGATCTCAGCAGCAGAGGAGATCCCGAAATTGAGACGTTTGCATTGTAACAACCCGTCATGGGTAGCGAAGGTGGTGATAGGTCTGGAGGTGGAGTCAAGTATTAGCTGGTGGTATCCCTGGTTCAGGCCCAATTTCGAAAATTGGGGGGTCTGGTTAAATCTCACAAGCATATCCTCAATCCTAGGTCCCAGGTGTCTCTCTTTGGATGGCCGTGTTCAGGATGCACATGTCTACGCACAAACGCAGTTGTCTGTTGTTTTTCGGGATGATGAACAGGGGGAGACCCATTTTGTGGGTCCTTCTGCCCTCTCAATAATGTCATGTTGCAGGAGTAGCTGTAATTCTTTTGTCACTTGCGCCTGAAGATGGAATCCGACTCTGCAGGGATGTTGTGGTACCGGGTTGACTCTTGAGTCGATGTGTAGGCTGATGACAGTGTCCTTGAGCATGCCAACGCCTTCAAACAGCTTGGGGAACAGGGTTTTGAGGTTCTCAATGTCCAGTGGTTGGTGGGCTATCGACTGCACAATGTGCATGCTTAGTGGGAGGTCCTGAATGACTTCTGATTGTTTGTACTGTATATCGATCAGGGCAAGGGCCTTGTCTGTTTTACAGCTAAAGAGACAGCGTCCTAGGGAGGGGCTCTGTATGACGTGAATGGCGGTAGAGACTCTGTGACCTCTGTGAGATAGGTCAGACAGAGGAACTGTCCTTTTGACTGTAGCGGTTGAGTCGCCCCCCACTGGAAGATGCGGGCGTGGGATGCGCACAATGGGTATGCATTTGTAATGGCGCGATATAGTTGTTCATTCATGACACTGACAGTTGCCCCTGTGTCCACAACAAACTGGTTGCGAATGAAACCTTGGGCGCCAATGTGTCATCCGATGAGGAGCTGAGGAGTCTCACGTATTCTGTGCTGCACCTGTCATACGGGTGGTTTTGGGCTTCTTCATACACAGGCAATTCACACGGTGGGGGATTCTCGTATGGGTCCTGAGCATAGCGTGGGATGGGGCCGTGCTCATGTCGTATTCCTGGTTCGGTTCATGCCCCCAATGGTAGGCTTGCTTCTGGCCGGTCTGATAGGTGTAGAAGTCCATGTGGGGTTGGTGGTCGTACATGTCAGATTGACGCCTGGGCGGCACAATGTAGAGGTCTTCCATGGCCCTTATGACCTCAGGGCGGGCAGTCGCTGTGGTGGGGTACCCCTCCTGAGATGGTCTTAGTGGGTCTCTCTAAAGGGTCCAGCGGTCGTTGGATTCCCTCATCAGGTCCGGGCGTCTGGCTAGAGTTGGTATAGGTGGTGATCGATATGTGCCAGGGTCGGGAAGCTTTTCTCGGCACATTGCATGGAAGTGGTTTTCTTGGCCACAGAGCATGCATCTTTGTCCAATGGGGGGGCACGGACCTCTGTGGGGGTATTCAAATCCACACCTGTAGCATTGTTTGTCTCTCTGGGGCAACGGTTGTGGGCCTCTGAATCCTTGTCTCCCTGGGAATCTGGGTTACCTGGTGTATCCTGGTTGTCCTGACACTAGGGCTCTGAAGGGCTACTGTGGATATTTGCCACCTTGCAAACAAAAGTGTTCACCCCCTTTAATGTGACCGGGACGCATGTGTAACCAGCTATATGCACCATTGATTCTAGTATGTATCCATATTAAGTTTTGCCCTTTCAACAACCTTCTTATTGCCTATGATTTCCGTCTCATCACGGGTACAATCCTTCATTCCCACCACATCAGTCCTCCCACTAACGCCATCTAACCAGACGCAGCGTTGAGACACGCCATCCTTGACAGTTGTACAGTACCCACTGCATTCAGTTCGACCGCAACATAGAGACACTATTTCTCTTGACACATGCACAGCATTTGCCCAATTAAGTTCGACCACTTTTGAATAAATAAGCGCACCCACGGCATGCATGCACACAGCCGGTGCCATGCTTCCATTCAGTGACACAGCTCTTTTCTGCCCAGGTAAGACGGCTGCCGCCGTACAGCTCCCCTTCACGCATCTCTAGTGATCGGGCAGGAAACACTCCCTTCGTAACTACCGCACCCCGCCCATACGTGCACCTCGCACTTTTTACTGTTGTCTACGGCATTTTTTGACCGCAGCTCATGTTCCACTTTTTCAAATTCGAGTGTGGGACACATTGCCATATTCACGGATCTCTAGCCATCGTGCAGGAAACACTCTCTCTGCAACTACCGCACCTCGGCCATATGTGCACCTTGCACTTTTTACTGTTGTCTTTGGTATTTTTTGACTGCAGCTCTTATTCCGCTTTTCCAACTCAAGTGCGGGACACAGTACCAATCCACACCCACGGGGCTCCACAAAATGGAAGTCACTGCATGCACCATAGTCTTGTCGGGGCACACGATGATCAACAATGCGTGGTTTTCACCGATATATTGTTTGATTCGCCGCCACAAATACACGGTGTACAACCTAGCTGAAAAAACGATCTTTATAGCAGGCTTTTATTGGCCCACGTCCACACTGGATAGGCATGGCCATTTTGCACCCTACTCTCTAGTAATTGACACTACACCGTGCTATTTTTTAACCCTTTAAACTTTTCTTACTTAGATCCTGGCATCTGACTAACACAGACTGCTCCCCAGCCGCATTAATTAGCAACTGGTCAAATCAAGATTTCCGCCATGGCGTTTACTCACTTGTACATGGTACTTTCACTGTCAAGTAGCTCCACATATAACCCTGATATTGTATGTCTTTCAGTGCCTACGGTCAGTATGGTATGAAGAATTGGCGTAATTGGGGGCTCCTCTGGAGTGGATCTCCATTTAGCTGCCAGTACCTTAGCCAACCTTGTGAAATTAAGGAACTGCCTAGTAAGCAGCTGGAATTTCTCTTCCCACGCTGTGAAATGCATTAAGGTGCCCCCTTCAAATAGGTCTCCTATTGTCCGACACCCTGCCATATCACATCTGGTATCTCCAATTTCCCCAACTATTGTTGCTTTCTCAGCATCCACCCTTAAGGGTATGCCAGGACTGTAAGCCTCACCCACATGCAATTTAGTGCATGTTCTCTTCCATACCTGTTGGATCGCACTAGTTATGCAGGACGCCTCTGGTCCTCCCGCCTCGCTCCAAAGTAGCTCATCCCTGTGTTAAACCTCTAAGGTTCCCCTTTTTACAATCTGTCAGTTCCAGCATCCCTGGCATCCCATCTGGTGGCATGTTACAGCTGGGATGCCAAGAAATATAACTCAAAATCACGGAGGGACAGACCCCATCTTGATAGTTTCCTACTCAACGTACTGAGTGCTACCCTACGTCTTCTCTCAGTCCATAAGAATTCCGATAATTTGTTGTCCACTGCTTTGAAAAAAGGCAGTCTAATTATGCATGGGATGTTGGCGAACAGGTAGAGCAGCCTGTGTAGGGCGACCATTTTACATACCTGTGAAGACATCATGAAGAAGGACACAGACAACAGATTCCAAATTCAAAACAACCAATTTTATTAAATTAAATGTCGGGATCGAAAAAGGCCTGACTTGCCCTATGCTAAGGTGGGATTTCCCTACCTAAATAAAAGTAAGGAAAGTATAAGTCAAAGAGTTCAACTGAAGAATCTGTCTGTGTCCAAAACCTATACTTGCCCTCTCAACTATATGTGTACAATGTGTAGGGATGTCAGCAACCACAAGTAAACAGTGTTTAATGCAATGTTCTGAGCTTCTTCCAGCTCACAGCTTGCTTTCAGCTCCTTTCCCCAAGTATAAAACAGTTCCACAAAGAAAAGCCTCAAAATTCCCTTGCATTTAGGATGCTATAGTCTTATTCAAGTCTCAGGGATCCCTTCCCTAAGTTCCAAGTGACACAGTTCAAATAAACTACAAAGTATCCTTGTCTCCAAAGTTCAGTTAATGCTGTATCAAATATTTGTTCAGATAATTCGGCAGCTATCACATAGGTTGTAAATGTCACTGTAAATCAGGCTTCAGTATCTTTTGTTTGCTTGTTCATTAAAGTCATATTAGATTTCAGCACACTGTGGTGTGTTTAGAGTTATATTCATTATAGCACTTCAACATATAATGGTTTGCATGGATTTAAAGTTTCTTTCCCCTTTTTGGGTTCCAAAGATTTTAATTCTGTTTGGTAGCAAGGTTTTCATTCAGTTCAGTATTCAATAACTGTACGTCATACTTATGGTTAGTTTTCACTTCATCTGTAGTTCAATATTTGTTTGTTTTTCTTTAATTGAATGGCTCAATGTTCGGAGACCTTTGAAACCGTGTTTCTTGATACACGCGACCACTCCGATACAAAGTATTCCCATCCGTTTGATAATTGACACTGAAAGGATCAGAGACTTTCGAAAACATGCTAATCCGTAGCATGCAACCACTCCGATACAAAGTATTCAGTAAATAATGAAGTTCACACAAACGCGCACCAGGTTTCTCATTCACTTGAAACTCACTGGTCGCTTTAAGAGTAAGTGCTGCAGCATGGATCACGTGACCTTCTGCTTGTAGTGTCAGGGCTCCAGTTCCTGCCCCTCAGACAGACCTGTGTTGGTCCTCAAACACAGGGGAACAAGCATTTCAAGCAGAAAGGAAATAGGCAGTCTTCCCGCAGTGCTCCCTTCATCTTTTTCAATCTGCTCCAGGGAGTCCCAACTCTCATACCATGCTGTAGGGTTCTCTGCTGCATGCACCAGCCTCCTGGTCCTTCTCCCGTCACCTTCCTCTGTCACTTGGCTGGGCTTCATTTATACGCCTGCAGCCCCTTGACAGACTGTTGGTGTGAATGACCAATCAAACTTGCCTGACCACAATTAAATGGAGATGCCTTACCTTTACTGCTCTTAGCAGGCATCTTCCTTGTCCCAGTAGCAGAGTGGTAAAATACATAGGGCCAAAATCAGGTCCGGGTCCGGGTTCCCAGAATGGGGAATTACCGGGCCATTCCGAGTTCGGAGGGCCCGGTAATCCTCTCTCCAGGAACCCGGACCTTCCCCATTCCCATTTCAGCCCCCATAGGGCTGAATGGGAATGTGG
This sequence comes from Ambystoma mexicanum, assembly GCF_040938575.1. Taxonomy (NCBI): domain Eukaryota; kingdom Metazoa; phylum Chordata; class Amphibia; order Caudata; family Ambystomatidae; genus Ambystoma; species Ambystoma mexicanum. The sequence continues at coordinate 673,330,498 of NC_090924.1, read as the reverse complement.
GAGGGAGCAAACAAAGGGCTGATTACGAGTGGCCCGTTGTTTGCTCCCTCTTCCCCGCATGGGACCCGGTAAGCACGCCTAGTTTGACCAGGCGTTACTTACCGGGTCCCGCGAGGGGAGCTTGTAATGAGGCGGAACTGGTTTAACGGGTCTGCCTCCTTTAGTGTGTCCCGTTAACCCGTTCCGCCTCACTTGTAATGAGGCCCATAGTCCTCATTGCTCTTAGTTTCCTCTTCTTGGTACCAGTACTTTCAAGTGTCAATTGTGGAGAAATTGGGGGAACTGGTTTATGAAAGCCCAGAAAGGTTGAGGAAGGGAAGAGTTGGTTGTCACTAGGGAAAGGGGGATACCACACTCCCAGTCTCCAAGGACCTTCCACCCAGGTAATCCTCCCTCGCGCCTCCACCTCCATGGTCAGCATCCAATAGCGATGGCCTTTACCTGGCCACCTGCACAGAGGATTCAAGGGGTTTAGGAGTGAGAATATCCTCAGGTTTCTCACATACTGCAATCTTTCCATTGAGAGACAGCAGGAGTTTCTTTCAAAATACTATCCTATCCTCTAAGCTAAAAAGCACTTGGCCCACGTTGTATTGGAATGTATTCGCCACATCATGATGGATCTGTATTGCTAAGTATCTGAAGGAGTCTGTTTTACACTGTATTCCTCCCTTGGAGGTTGCGCAATGGGAAAACTACAGAGTTCTCTGTTAATTTCGAAAGCCTGATAGTTTTCTAAGATGTTCCAATAATTCCAGCATATATGGGATATGTAACCGTGGGTTCTGTACGTACAGAAGAGCATCATCTGCGTACAGCAAAATCACATGTGGTCAGCCATTTATCACTATCCCTGCATCCCTGAATTGTTCCCTGAAGATGTTCGCCAAGGACTCCAATGTCAAAGCAAACAGGATGGGAGAGAGGGAGCAACCCTTCCGTGTGGCCGTCTGTAGCTGTCATCTGGGAGAGATCTCTCCACCAGTTTTCACACTCGCCAAATAAAAGTCTGATCCACTTCAACATGTTCGGACCCGTCCCATACTTTTCCAGGACCTGAAAAAGCCAGTCCCATTCTACAGAGTCAAATGCCTTGACTGTTTCTAGGGAAACCACTATTGCTATTATTATTATTGTGGAATTTATAGAGTGCAGACCTAGCTTCGAGAAGCAAGGAGCACTTTCTCGAGGTATACAACAATACACATACAAAACAGAATTCTTGACAGAGGTATACAACAGTACAGATGCATTACAGAGCGCTTTTTAGAGATAACAGAACAGATATATAGCGGGGGTGGGATACAGAGGGGCACAGAAGGGGTTACAGCTGTACAGTGTGGCGGGGAGCAGAGGGGCCAACTCCTCCTCGACATCTTGTACCCTTACTATAATGTGGTGAAGCCTCCGTAAATTCATTGTCGTGTTCCACCCCCACACAAAACCACATTGATCCTGATGGACCAAAAATGAGGTCTGTTTCAGTAGCCTGTTTGCTATCACTTTGCCAAATATTTTAGTATCTAGGTTTAGTAATGAGATTGGGCGATATGACTCTAAGTGACGTGGTTCCTTCCCAGACTTCAGTAGAACCACTATAATCTCCTCCCTCTTGGAAGCCGGTGGGCTTTGGATCTGAAAGGTAGATTCATATAGCGTCTGTAACTTGGGTACCAGTAAGTCCGTGTATATCCATGTATGTTTTGTAAAATTCCTCCGGGAGGCCATCGCCACCCAGCATTTTAGCACCCCATAAGGGAGACTATTGCTGTTTGAATCTCCCCTTCTGTTATCCAAGTTGTCAGTGCGCAAGAAAAAAATAAACCACAGTACAGTTGCTACAATTACAGGCTTTATCATACTGTTTACAAAGGGGTACATTCATTTCCCCCTCTCCAGAGATCCCTCTCCTCAGAGACCGGACTTCCTGTCCCCACCCCCAATCTACCCCAACCCAATAATACCCCCACTTTCCAACACAGACCATTTATGTATCTTCCCCGTTGAAGGGGGCTTCAAATCTTTGGAGGAATGGAGCTCAACATCTGGCCGCAATCCACCACCACCACTTCCTCCAAGTCAGGGTCCTGAGTTTTTTGCAAAATATCCAGTTCCGCTAGACCCCATCTGTAAATGTCCTCCATTCACTGCATCAACAACGGGTCTTGAAGTCTCTTCCAGGCAATGGCCAACCACCACTTTGCCAATATCAACATAAATTGTGCCAGTCGGTGACTGGTTTTATGTTTTTCCCCCCTTGAACAATACTCCATGGGCAAGCATTAGGGACACATCCAAAACTGGAACGCAACAATTCATTAACCTGTCAGATCACTCACTGCCAGTAGCAGGAAATAATGGAACACTCCCACAACATGTGGTAAATCCCAGCAAGTCCAGTCCCACACCGGAGGCAATTCAGACTCGGTGCACTATTCATGGCAAACAGTTTGAACGGGGTCAAATAGACCCTATTCAGAATATTAATTTGAATATGCTGCAAACTTGCATTCCTTGACAACCTTTAGATTCTATTTGGGTTATGGGACCCTATGGCATTTCCCTCTTGAGAAGCAAACCTAGCAGGTGTCCTGCCTTTTCTCCCTCCCATGAACTTTCACTGTATATTATGAATGTTTATGCTTGCCCAGGCATTCTTGCGTCTGTGTGGAAGGATGCGCTCTCGTGGGAGTTCAGCCCCACATAAGGTCCCTTTCAATATCTTGGCTTCCATCGTCGTTATACGCTCCTCCACCCCCTTCAAGGAAGTCTTAAGTATGGAGTGAATCCCACAAGTAGTGGCTAGGCATTTCCCCCCATAGTAACCTTGAGCACCTCCCAATCTACACCATCGTCTTCCACTGACCCTTCATTGATTTCAAAGTACTATTTTATGGCCTGGCAGATCTCTCTCATTTAAATCGCATCTCTTAATGATTCTGCTCTGAGTCTCCAAATGGCTATCACCCTATTAGTCTTTTATCAGCCCATTGTGGCCCTCAAAAGTGAATGGTGTGAGGGGTCAGAAATGTGAGATGGACAACTTTGTGAAGGTCTTTTTCAAAAGATGCCATTTTATTAACTCAAAAGGTTGGATAAACACCTCACTATCGCTATCCTGACTAGGATATCCCTGCCTAAAATAAACTAAAGAAAACACTCTAACAAAAGCTTTCTGTCCCTCACACTTATACATACAATAACTCCACAAGGTAATATATGGCAGTTCAAAAGCAACACATATAACAGTTAAGTTCACAGTATAACTGTGTCTCCTTATAATCTGGGTGAATTTCCCTTCCCCAGATTCAATCAGGATTCATTTCAACAGTTGCAAAGGGATAAGGAAATCCTGTCTTGTAACAAAGTTCCAATGCAGGTCTTTGCAATTCCAACTTGACAACAAATGTTCCAACACTTCAGAATTGTTCAACAAAGGTTATTTCTCTTCCACTTGTGATGTTAAGAACTCAAACAACCTGCTTTGCATAAACCAAGAACACTTCCCTAGTTCATCCGAATTAATATAAATTGTCTTTGTCAGGATGATTCTGCAACAACGCATTTGTTCTGAAGATATTAAACACTTCTGCAGCAGTTTACACACCACTTGGTTCAGCAATGAAAGTTTGCCAGGATGATCTGTTAACACCACTCCACAACACGTCATCAACTTCCACCTGGTTTACTTCAATGGCAGGCCTACTACTTCAAGTACACCTGGTTTACTCCCATGCCAGGCCTACTACTTAAAGGTTCTTTGTTCGGGTATACTCCCCTGCCCGAACAGAATAAAGTGTTACCACAAACTCTGACCTGGTGTACTCCCCTGCCAGGTTAGAACATTATAAACAACAAGTGCTTCTGTGGTTAAGATCAGCTTACAATACATTCGTAATGCCTCTTGATTCACAACACCAAGTTTTAAACAATTCTTCAGGGAAGACAAGATTCACATTGGTGCTCCTTAGTACACTTTTGAGATTTCCAAAACCTCCGCAAATTATTCTCTGCTCTTTCTGAATATCCTTTACCAGAAGGGCAGCCTTCTTGCCACTTTTGTTTCCCCACTTCTTCATTAACCAAATACTGGCAATAATATGGTCTTACTCTAACTCTTCTTTGGCTTTGGCAATGTGGGTTTACACCAGCTTCTTCTATGCACTCCTTCAAACATGGGCAATGAGCTTTACAAACGTTAGGACTCTCATTTGCCCCCTCTTGACTTTGGCAATGTTTGTTAGTTTTAAATTGCTTTAACTTTCTTTTGGCTTGGGTAATGGTAGTTTGTATTGGGTTCTGGAATTGTTGCCCCATTTTGTTGTTGGCTTTTAAATAAACGTGCATGCTTAAAGTCACAGTCAGTTTGTTTTACAAAATAATGGGCCTCATTACGAGTCCGGCGGTAACCGTGCCAGAAAAACCGGCAGGTTACCGCTGGACTCGTATTACCATTCCGCCTCTGTGATTCCCGGAATCACCGGGGCATTACGACCCCGGTGACCCGGGAATTCCGGAGGCGGAATTCTGTAAGTCCCCATTCCCATGGAGTCCAATAGGACTCCATGGGAACGGGGAAGTGGAAACACCGGCACCATGCTGTAATGGTGCCAGTGTATCCACGTCCGTCTGCAGGCGGGTGGCGTTACTCCCACCAGGTCAGACCTGGTGGGGGTGACACCTCCTGCCTGCAGAACTCGAGATGAGCCAGTCCGGAAACAACAGTGGCAGCGGGTCTACCGCCACCGTTATTTCCGGACCGGCTGACTCGTAATGAGGCCCAATGTCTTCTCTGCTTTCTGTCAGTTTGGTATTCAAAATTGCCTTCTTTCATGTTTTTCTCTCTATACTTTTGCTTTCTGGTGTTAAGGTACCTGTTCTGAGCAAACGAGCGGTCACACTGTTCTCCGATGTCACTACAGCCTGGTGAACTCACCGGGTATGGCATGCACGTCCGTTTCCCTCGCTGCTCCCAGGTCCTCTGCCTCAGCTGCTCTTTGCAGTCAGGCGATCTGCTACTTCCAGTCTGCTGCTGCCAGTGCCACTCGCACACTGAGCTTCTTCTACTGCGGTGCTCACCTGCCACTGGAAACAGCCTTGTTAGTGGAGAAGCTCCTCAAACTTTCACTTCTGACTGCGCAGCCTCTGCAGGTCAAGTCTCCAGGGGACAGGCTTCCCTCTCTGACGCTTCCTGCTGAGCGGCGTCTGCAATTAAGGCTTCTGGAGATTAGGACCCTCTGAGGACCCACTACTGCTCAACACTTGACAGTGGTCCTGGCGTCTTCTCTCTCCTCCAGTTTCTGCGTCTGCTGCAATGTGGAGAGTTCAGAACTCCTCCACCTACGACTACTGCTCTGCTCCTTCTTCTCTCTAATGGCCTGCACCTGAGGGGGCCTCGCAAGCCTCACGGTCTCCCCCAGGTGTGGGTATTTTCCCTCAACAAGCTGCACTTTGCAGTTTTGTTCCTCTGCATCCCTCTTCTTCATCCCAGTACCTTGGGGATTATGGGACTTGTAGTTCATAACCCAAAATCTGTTTTTCTTACTTGATTTTCGATCTCGTTCTCATTTCTGTTTCCAATAATATTCCCTACATGAATATCATAAAGATCTATCACAAGATTTGGTTTCACGGAGAAATAAAGATATTCCGAGTTTAAGTGGATATTATTGACAGACTATTTTACACTGTACCTTTGGGATTAAGGGGAGCTTCCAGCTCTATTAGTCCGTATGATTTTAAAAGGGTTTTCATTCTTCCTATTGCATAAAGGTTGAAGAATATTTTGACCCACATTAAGATATTCAATTTGGGGAGCTAAAATATCTTTCTGACAACAAGCCATTATATACTTTGGCATTTCTGATATGTCTTCCCTAGAGGAAGATAAATACTGTGTCTCACCCAATGGAGTCCTCCTCTTCCCTTGGGCCCTTTCTCCTCCCAGGTGATCCTCCCGCAGAACACCACCTCAAAGGTCAGGGTCAGAAAGTGTCTGCCTTACCCTGGCCACCTGAGAAGAGACTTTAGGCAGGGTCTTTGTGAGTACTCTGCAGGATTCATCACAATGGTCTGACAATGGGCCTCATTACGACCCTGGCGCTAAGTGAAAAACGATGGCGGTAAATGGTTACCGCCATCGTTTTCCGCCAGGTCCGATCATGAACCGTGACCGTTAACTACGATGCCATTAGCGGCATCGTAGTTAACGCTGCCGCTAACTGCGCTAAGGGTGCGCGCACGCGACCGGCCACACCGTACTTAGCGCCATGGCGGAAAGGTACGCAAATGCCCACCCAAGCGGACATGCACCTAACGCCATCACCCAGCCCGTTAAGTACCTTACCGCCATGGTGCTAATTACGCCATCGCGAACCAACCGTAAAGGACCATGTAAAGTGAATGCAGCTGCCACAGGTGCACAGAAACAGCACAGGTGAAGGCAATACAGACTCAGGAAGTACAAAAAGAGCACACCCCACCCCTTCCCACACCCAGTCACACTCCACAATGATACCAATACGACTAGCAATGTTGGGGGTGGAGGACCTGATAGCAATGCATGTGCTACAACAGCAACAACAACAACAGGCAGCACAGAGGAGACGCAGGAGGAGAAGGAGGGCAAGGCAGGCCCAGCAAGCCCCACCAGCACAGCCAGTGCCACCACGCAGGCAGCCCCCAATCCCACGCATCAGAGCCAATCCATTCAACCTCACTGCTGAGCAGATCCACACCCTGTACCGTTTGGACCGGGACACCATCACCGCCATCGTAGACATGATACACAACGACATCGTCAGCATGATAGAAACTCCAACCGCCATCCCCCCCCTACTGAAGGTAGTGTCTGTACTCCACTTCCTGGCCAAAGGCACCTACCAGCACACAGTGAGGCACTTGCATGGCATTTCACAACCATTATTCTCACGAACACTCATCCAAGTGCTCGATGCCCTCCTCAAGCACACAAACGACCATATCTCATTACCACGGACTGCCCAGGACATTGCAAACACCAAAGTGGGTTTCCATGCACTAGCCGGCATACCCGGTTGCATTCGTGCCATCGACTGCACCCATGTGGAATTGGTGGTTCCACGTGCCATGGAGGTACCGTACCGCAACCGGAAACAGTTCCAGTCAATCAACGTGCAAATGGTCTGTGACTCCAACAAGATCATCACACATTGTTGTGCCCGGATCAACCCATGATTCTATGGTCCTGAGGAACTCCACAATACCACGCTACATGGAGCGACATGCAGGCCCAAGATCCTGGCTACTCGGTGAGTCCAATGTCATGGAAGTGGGCAGGTGAATGACCTACCGATGCATACTCCACCTGGCTGAAAGGGGGGGGTGATGCATACTCCACCTGGCTGATAGGGGGGGGGAATGATGCATACTCCACCTGGCTGAAAGGGGGGGGAATGATGCATACTCCACCTGGCTGAAAGGGGGGGGGGGGGATGATGCATACTCCACCTGGCTGTGAGTAACACAGAGAACGGAGACAGAGGATGGGCACTCACAATGCACTCAACCCCTCTGCATACATTGGGTGATGGCATGCAAAACAGGCCATGGGAGCCATGAGCATATACTGGTTGCATTGTGTGAATCAATTAGTGCATGTAGAAGTGAGCCAAAGTAACAGTTGGATGCAAGCCATGTTGGCACATCATGTTCTTGATCAGACGACATGACTGACACATACATTCTCGCCTACATACAGGTGATGCAGGCTATCCCCTGAAGAGGTGGCTCCTTACACCAGTCCGTAACCCGCAGAACCAGCACAAGGAGGACTTCAACCGTGCACATACACGTACTCGTGTGGTCATAGAGCAGACATTCGGCCTATTGAAGGCACGGTTCCGAAGCCTCAGCAAGTCTGGTGGGGCACTCCTGTACCACCATGAGAAGGTGGCAAAGATCGTCATGGCATGTGTCATGCTACACAATATGTGCGTCAGACGGAATGTGCCCCTGCCCCCTGACGCAGAACTGCAACCACCTGACGATGAGGATGAGGAGGGTGCAGATGGGGCGGCACCCCATGGAGGAGGCGACGCACAGGAGGGGCGTGCAATGCGCCAAAGTATCATCGACCACTGCTTCTAGCACACATGGCTGGTGTGAATCACATGGAGACTGCACTTGGGGCACTGTGTGTCTCTGGGACATGCACACTGTGGACTGTACACCAATAAAGCACACATACGCAATGAAAATGTCCACACATTTCATTTTGGGAAAGAAAAAAGTGTATTTAAACTATGAAACGTCGTGACACACCCCCTCCCCCCCCTGCACACCCCAACGCACCCCCTCCCCCTCCCCCCTGCACACCCCAACACACCCCCTCCCCCCTCCCCCCTGCACACCCCAACACACCCCCTCCCCCCTCCCCCCTGCACACCCCAACACACCCCATGTAGGTGTCAACAGATGCCTGTGACAGTGGGCACAGGCTGTTACAAGCCCCCTCTCCCGGCCCCCGGGGCACCCCTGGCTGTGGAGCGCAGGTTACGTCCGGAACGTCGGACGGGGCTACTCTGTGCAGAACTGGCAGTGGAGGATGTCCCTGCCTGCCCCCGTGCATGCACGTCCTGTAGGGTGTGGGTGAGCTCAGTGAGCGCACGACCCAAGCCGGCAAGTTCAGCACAGATGTCCCTGGACATGGCCTGCATGGCATCCCTTAGGGTGGCAGTGCTCTGCGCAACTTCGGCCCTTAGGGTCTCCATGGCCTTTTCAATGGTTGCCCTAGCCCCCACACATTCCGTGGCATGCTCAGCCAGCATCGTGGACAGTTGTTGCTGCCGTTCTGTGATGTCCTCGAGGGACTGCTGCCCCTGCTGGCCCATGGCCAGTGCTGGTGGTGTGATGGAGGGGCTGCTCCCCTCCTGTGGACTGAGGACTGGGCATGGGGTAGAAGGCCACTCCTCTACCTCTGTGTGCCCCTGTGTGTGATCCTCATGGGGGCTGGCGTCTGACAAACAGGGGGAATGTAGTAGGTCAGTGGGGCTTCTGACTTCGTGCTCCTCAATGTCTGAGTCTGAACATGCAGCTTTTGCAGCTGTCTCACCCATGTTGCTGCTGGCCGCTGACCCGGTGCCTTCTGTGGCAGGCAATTTTGGTAGAGGTGGAGCAGCTGCTGCTGGCCTGCTGACTACAGGGGTGCTTGCCGGTGGGACGTCCGGTATGCTTGCAGTGGGTCCTGCTTGTTGTGGGGTCTGCCTCACTGCAGCTGAGGTCGAGGGTGCGGGGACGGTATAATTGGCCTTCTTGGCTCTCTTCGTCGCAGGGGTGTCCTGGTTCTCGGGGTGTGAATCTGTGCCTGTGGTGGAGCAAAGGAGGCAGGGCGTTATTGATGGGTCTGCAGACTTTGGAATGACAATGATAGACATTATTCTGGTCAGTAGATGAGGCAGATTTCAGGCAGGGCCATGCAGGTTGTCTCCTTTTAGTGTGGAATGTGGATGCAGGTATGCGGGTGCCATCAGTGTATACATGGTGGTGCTCGCATGTGGCTATGGGCAGTGTGGAAATGTGTTGCATTTACACTCTAGGGCAACCTTGTGCTACACATGAATGGACTGCAGTGACTATGGCATGTCTTGTTTGAGGCACGTACCTTCATCGCCTGATGTCGGAGCTCCCCTTTCCATCCCTCCGACGCCTTCAATGGCTTCCATGCCAATCGTGGTTGCACCAATCTCCTCCCACGGTTGGAGTTTTAGTGGGGATTCCGACCCTCCACCGGTACCCATTGCAAGGTTGCGGTTCGCAGAGATGACCGCTCTGACCCGTATGCGGAGGTCGTCCCAGCGCTTCCTGCACTGCTGTGGGGTGCGGGGTACGGTCCCCACCGTGCTGACGCGCTCGGCCACCAGGGCCCAGATGGCCTTCTTTTTCCCTATCGCTGTCCTGGTCATTTCAGGGGAGAAAACGACAGCTGCGTTGTCTTGCAGGGTCTCCGCAAGCATGCAGAGTTCCTCCCGGCTGAATCTTTCCTGGCGCTGGCGGTCACATGCCTTCTTAACAGCTTTAGGCATTTTTGGGTAGTTGGATGGGTGGGTGATTGGTTGGGACAGGTGTCAGGGTTGGATCTGGTGTTGTTCGGTAGGATGGCAATGGATTGTGTTTTTAAAGATGGCCGACGTGCTGTTTCCCGTTCCGGCGCGATGACGCTATTTCCGGTCCTGCTTTTTACGGCCACCGCAAATTACGGTGGCCGCTAATTACGGTGGCCGCTACTTACGGTGGCGGAAGTGCGCCTTGCTCGCTTTACGATGCCGGTAGGGGCCTTTTCCGCCATGGCGTTAATTGCATTACCGCCATGGCGTAATGCTCGTGCGCGATGGGTCGTAATGTGGCGCTCTTTACGCCATCGGCCCACGGCGTAAACGCTCATTACGCCATGGCGGTAATGACGGAAGATTACCGCCTGGGTCGTAATGAGGCCCAATGTTTTTCCCAAATATTCAACCTCCCTGAAATTTGAGAACTAGTCTCTCCCCACTGGTATATAATCGATTTGTAAGTTTGTGTGTCATGCAGGTGTAATGTGCACCTGATATCCCTGGGGGCGTCTGGAAGGCTCTGGGATCTGGAACCCCGGATACGTAGTTGCTAGCATGGAATAACAAATCTGCAATCACAGAAGGGAGGATTTGTGATAACTGCCTCTGGCGGGTGAATCTCCCACCTCCCTCTGACCGACCCCTCTCCCACTGAGCCTTTCTCACCTTAATTGTTTGTAGGGTGAGCTATCCCTCTTGCGTCTGGTGCAGGGGCACTTTTCTCCGGGTCCAGGCCTGCTGTGACCCCGACTATAGGCTGGTAGGTTGGTGAATTGTAAGTCTTAGTTCTGTTTTATGGTGGAATCTCCTTAATGTCTTTATCGTCTTCTTTTCAGGTGCGAAGGCTTGATGCTGTCGTGCTGGACGTAGAGGCACGGTTTAAAGTAAGGAAAAGCGTGAAGCGCTGCGTTCTTTATTGTCTTTTGAAGCTAACCTGTGTTCTCCTCTTCATCTCCTCACATGCTGCTGTGGTGCTCGAGTGGATGAGAGCAGGATGAAGACTGACCCCAGGGATCCGTCGAGGTAAGTTAAGTGCTTTGCGGGTGTTAAATATTGAAGGCGAACCTGAGCCTCGCTCCTTTCTATTGCAGGGTGTTGCCGTGGAGTTCAGGATAGAAGCGCTGCGTAGCGCGATGGAATTCAGGCAAGATGGCTTTCAATGTTTTGAAAGTGCGTGCGTTCTAATATTGTTTTTTCCTTTTCTTGCTTTGCAGGTCGTGATTTTCGAACGAGAGCTGTGGTCGTGGGATGCTGTGATTTCCTCAAGTTAGTACTCACATGTGATGTTCCATCTTCTTTCGGTTTCCACAGGATGCGGCCCGGTTGAGATGCTGAGCGAAGGATGGTATACAGTGCTTTAAGTGGGGTAAGAAATTGAGGGGGGCCCTCATTTGGGGGCGTGGTCTAAGAATTGATGGGCATGCCCTAATTGAGGGGCATGGCCTAAAGTTGAACATGTAAAACTAGCCTACATTACTAAATACCAGTGGCGTCGCCAGTAGGTGGCGGGTGCCCGTGCCCCCTCTCTGGACACCTGTGCCTCCCTTTTGTGGCCCCCATACCTAAGGCGAGCAGTGACCTAGTTCTCTGTTCATGGTGTTATTTGTGACACTCACTGAGGAAATGTCTGCATACAAATGGGAAATACTCTCCTTTTGTTCCAAAATGAGCAGTGATCTTGGTATGCATTCTGGCACTTCTCAGGTGTTCCTGCCCGACTTCTGCACACCAACCTCCATAGTGTGCAGAGCAGCTTGCAGCCCCTCGAATCAGAATGTAGTGCACGAAACTGCTAATGATGGTCCATTAGTCACTGAATGGTTTCTTGACTGCATTCTGAGGGGAGGGGAGGTGCAGTGGGGTGTGGGTAGTTGGCATGCACAAAAGCCTCTCTGCAGGAGTGCTTGGGACATCACACATTACCTTTCATAGGCGGCCTCCCCACTTTTGTCTGTGCCCCCCCTACTTTTGTCTTGGGCCCCCTCTGTGCCCCTCTGCTCACATAGGTGTTCAAGGAGCATCTGAATTTGTGCATGTAGTATGTGCACATCTTAATGCCCTTTGTGAATAGGGTGCATTTTGTTACGTAAGTGGAGCGGATGCGTTAACACATCTCTTTCTTATGCAAATACAGAGCTGGGCGAATCGCTAGTCATTTTTTATTGCTGCAGCCTTCATAGTCCTCTTCCCCCTCTCTTTTAGCTTTCATTTCCAGCCACCTCTCTTCTTCCACTTGCTCCAGGATCTTAAAGTGCAATGAAGTGGTAAAAGGTGGCTTGTCAGCACTTTATAAAACAAAAGTCCGTAAAGTTCAAATAAGAACGCTTTCTGCCTCACAGCCTACCCAGGGAGCCGTAGAACTGGAAACACTGCAATGGGGGTATTGTGTGCAAACCTGCATGGCCGATGGCATTATCACCGAGGAAGCTTAAGCATTTTCACTTTTTAAAACTGCCAGTTCATCTTCAACCGCCGCTTTGACTAAAACAACGAGCCGTGCCTCTCAATAAAACTATATTGGCGTTTGCCATTATTAAATGCTCATCAAGAGCATGCCTGCGCGGCTCCCGGTTGCTCGCACCACGCTCTTCAGAGCAGAAGAGCTGTGCAATAAACATGATCTCATTGAGAACTTCTCAACAAATACGCAGGTGTTGCTGACCTTAGGGCCTGGCATTCACAGAGCTTCTAACTCGTTGTTTTCTGAAGCGAGTTACAAACTCTTCTGCAGGCAGCTGTGACTGGCAGACGTGTCAGCCAGTCACAACTTCGCTCAAACAGTTTGTGCGACGCTGTGACTGGGTGGCAATTCTGTCAGTCACAGCTGTTGCCTGTTTTCTGACTCTGTTTGCCACTGACTTGCCTGACTTAATCATGGGCGGCCGGGCTGACCATGATTAAGTCAGGAAAGTCAGTGGGAAGCGGCCGGCGGGTTCATCTCCCGTCGCGGCTGTGGTGGGGATGACCAGCCGTGGCTGGGACCGGGGGGCCCTGGCAGGGCCCCGGCTCAGCCTCACTTTTGGAGACTGCTGGGGCCCGGCCCCGGCAGGCCCCGGCCCACTTAAAGCACTGATGGTATATCCTTAGGTAAGACAATTAATCTTGTTCTTGCAGGTTGATAGAATGCTGAAGACCAGGAGCTGGACACAGCGAGCGTCACGCTACTAGATGCAGAATAGCGCAAAGTGTGTTCTGCAGCCTGGGTGTGGTTTATATAGCCCATGTAAAATAGTCCCAGGTAAAGTAGTTCCAGGCCCCAGCCACACCCAAGACACTAGACCGCATGGTTTGCTTCATAGGAACTGAGCCATGCGGTTGCTTCCATGTTGGATTTAAAGGCCCATGGACATAACTGAAAGCTAGTTTGAACAGTCCCTCCTTACCACATATGAGCCTGGTGCCAAAGGCGCCAGGACTGGCTCCAGGAGCCCTTTTGCAGTGATTTTAAGGCCCTCAGGGTTCTGGTGGGAGCCTGCTTGTGGCATAGCTTGTGCCCCCTAACAGTGGTCATGACAGCAGGTGGGAATAAAAGGAATATCCTCTCAGGTCTCCCTTATGTTCTTGCCACAACCAGGCCGAGATCCGATATAGTTCAATAAAGGATTTTGAAGCAAGCGTCTTATGTGACGCTTTAGTGTCTGACCTATCCAGATAAGGGTTAAGTAAGCAGTTACGGTCTCCTCTGCATATCAATTCCCTGTGTCTGTGTCTTCCTATCATCTCAACCACACCTGGAAAATACTTGGCATTGTCTATGTTGGGGGCGTAAGAGTTTTCCATGCATATCTCCCTACCATCCAGTACCCCTAGGACGACGAGTGTCCTCCCCTCCCCATCTTGGCTAGATTTTGCAATTTGTAAGGGAACCCCTTTGGCTATCCACATTGGAAACCTCCACCCCCTGAATAAGAAGAGAATGTGGTGCTGTGTACTTCTCCACCCCAGCTCGATTTGACCTACCCAAGCCCCACCATGGTGATGTGTCTGCATGATCGCTATTTGGACTCCCCATCTCTTCAGATATCCGAGAATCTCCCTCCTTTTCTTAGCTTGCCCCATTCCTCGTACATTCCATGTTAGTATTGTGAGAAGCCCCATGGTGTTGTTAATGAGCCCCATCCTCTCCCTCAAGGTACTATCCATGGCACACAGATTTCAGGCCTCAATATCTCTTAATTTGTTGGGAATGGACCAGTTAAAACGACCCACAGCACTATTCCCATCACTCTGCCACAACTCCATAACAGAACAAACAATTTGGTACACTCCCCCAACATGATGGTACCCAACTTAATATCTGTAAACTGAGCGCTTAACAATTGTCAAACCTCCCACAGTGGGAGTATATGGCTCCCGTTTCCACGCCGCAGCTTGGTGCCGTAATCCTCCCCCACACTGAGTGCAGCAGGCAAACAGGGTGTAGTCATGTGAAATGTTCCTCCATTGTCTCCACCCCCACCCGCTCAAAATAGAATAGGTCCTCCTGCAATCGAGTCCTCTGCCTCCTAAGGATCATGCCTCAGAACAATCCTATGTTTTTGCATATGCAGTTCAGGGTGTTCGATCCTGCTGGTCCTGTCCCTACACGGTTCCTCAGTCTCGACCCCTTCTTCTCTCTCTCTCTCTTCTCCGGCCAGCTGGACAGTTCCGTCTTCCGTCACAGTGACTCTCCCGGCCTCGAGATCTCAGGCATTCAACTCTCCTCTACGCGAGCCTGGCCACTCACAGGGTTCCTGTCGGTTGAGCGGCTTGTCACCTCACTTCTTCATAGGTCGTTTAGTAGACCATCTTCCTTCCGCTTCTGCTTCCCACCACTCCAGTGCTTTTTTCCGGGGAGTTACTAAGCCAATTTCTGTCACCTTGAGTGATCTTTAATCCGACTGGGTATAATAAAATATATTGCAATCCATTCTCTCTCAAAACCCATTTAATTTAATCAAAGTTCTGTTGCTGTTGTTGCACTCACTTAGTTTAATCTGGGAATATCGTAACCAATGTATTGATAACTCGGATCAGTCCCTTCCACCTGGCCATAAGCAGGGGTGCATCTCAGTCTTGGTGATTGAAGATCCTGGCCACCACCGGTCTCTCTACTTTCAGGCGGGGGCCATTGCGCAGGGACTGTATGGGCACATCACACTGCAAACCACCCGGAGAGCCCTTTCGTAGTCAGCATTTCCTGTAGCCATTTCTCCAGAAATAATTCCATGGATTCCCTCTCCTCGTCTTCCAGCAGGCCGACTATGCGTAGATTATTCCTTCTTGAGCTTGGTCATTTGTAGCAATGTTTAGACCTGTTTTGTGAATGCTTCTACTTCACTTTTAGTAGCAGCGACTCAGAGGTTCATTGCCTTCTGCTTTTTGGTGGTTTTGTGAATGGCCACTGTTAGGGAGAATTCTCATAAATGGCTGATTTCCCTTACCTAATGAGTCCCTCAGCAGTTTTGCTGGATTTGTAGGATTTATTATTTTCACCCGGTAAGAGTGTGAGCCTTTTTCCCACTCTTACATGTGTTTTGCTGTGTGTTTTCACTTTTTGTGTGATCTTGAGCACTGGAGCCTCACCTACTCTATGGCCTCATATTTTTATGTGTGTTACACAGCACCTTCAGTGCAGTGACACAGGGTTGTCTTTGAGACTTCCCACCGACTCCATTTTCTGGGGCTGACTACTGTCCTCCACAAAAGGGTAAAGTTGCCATTAACTTTACCTTAGTCACTTTAAACCACAGACCCAGTACACCCCATCTTACATGGAGTATTGGAAAGGGTTAACTCTTATCCCTTTTTGTCTGTGCCCCTTGGAGCATTGTTTCGCTCCCTTTACATTAAGACTTGGCTGTTGGCAGTGGTATCTACCCTAACTTTTCTACCGCGATTATCTTATATAAACGTGGTATTGTTTTAGGCTATTTTATTATCCTTGAACATAAACTCGCTTGACCAAATACATTTTATTTCGGCTCCAGCTGGGTTTATTTGCCATTTCTTTTTGTTAGAGTCTTTCTCGTGTTTTTCTCTGCACGCCAAACTGGGGATGACTCCTTTGTTCGCTGTCTTTTCGTGGGCTTCTGCACAGAAGCCCTCCTTAAGGCGCCTGATAGTCTAGGTAGACAGGATGTGCGGGAGGGATCTTCGGACCCCTGCCATGGGTTCCCTTGGTAATCCAAGTCGCACTCCTGTTTGATTGTGACGGCAAGCGTCCCCAATCAGCACGATCCTCCCCACAATGAGAGACAATGAAGGACTCTCCCAAATCGGGAATAAGGCCAGGACAGAGTGCGGGTGAGCTTAAATGGGAGTTTATCAATGAGAATATGGCATGCAAAGAACTCTGCAAACTCCGAGAGCGCTCTGTCTGACAATAGCAAAGACAGGCGTATATATTTACAAAAAACGTCATAAGAACCTAGACACTATAGGGGGTACAAGTTCGATGGGATTGGGCGGCGATGACTAACTATAGGTGCTGCTGTGATGCGGTTGGCTTTGGCTGGAAGACGTCACTGGTCATCCTCGTGGGTTGGGCTGGGCCTGGCAGGTTGGCTGAGTTCATCCGGGCGGTGTTGTTGTGCCATCGCGGCCAGTGTCAGAGATGAATGTCTTTTCCTGACTTATTTGCCCTAGGCCATGCACACCGCAGTCATTCAGTCATTTCAATATTATCTTCTTTAGTAAATCTTCCAATAGGTTATTCTACAGGTTAATGCAACACAGGAGGAATGTACCTTGTGAGGGGTCTGGCGGTAATACGTCAGGACATGGTTACCAGTGTCCTGTTGACCGGGGCCATAGGTCGAGGTGCTAAGCTTCAGGGCCTGGGACGGGCGGTACAGGTCTTTCTGTCTTGTTAGAAGTTGTTATAGATGTACCGCTGTGTGTTGTCAAAGTGTTGGGTGTCCTGATTGCACAGGGCCATAGTTCTAAGATGATCCGGTGGGTTATGGGGTTTACGAGGGGGCGCCTTTGGAAGTGTGTGTTCAGGCAGAGGTTTACTGCTGTGCTGTAAATAATGCAGGTGGCGGGCCGCGGCCTTGGGTGCTGCAGAGGGGGCTACAAATCTTTGAAGCGGCTCCAGTCTGGTTGGGGGAGGCGGAGTAGCGCAGCGCGGGCCTCTGCTCTCATGTCTTGGCAGCCTTCGCAGGGTGGGAGGGGGAATGGCCTTGCACGTCTTTCACAAAGGTATCTCCCTCGTGTGTTGCCGATTTTAGGTAAAAACATCACAAACATTTGAACACTCTATAATACTTATTCAAATCATTTTGGAACATGCATTTAAACTTTGCTGGATGTGTCTCGATTATACCCAGTCTGAGCACCTTATTCATACACTATGTTTTAACAACTACAGTATTTAGTTATATGCATATACATTTGCAGTAAGTGAGGTAGTATTAGGGTTGGTGGAGTACATAGAAAGTAACCCGCCACTGTACGTGGCGGAGGTGGCACATGAGGGGCTTAGACATACACGTGTGACGAGTGCATTCTCGCACACTCTTCACATGTGCCCTTGGTATGGTTACATTCGTTTTCTTGTGTACCCTAGCAGCATCAGTTCAGTTGTGGCGCGGGACTGCGGGGCGTGGGGCTTTCAATGATACTTATGAAGAATAATCCCCCAGAAATGCTTTTATCATTTGCACACCCCTGCAGGGGTGTGGGTCCTTCACGGCTGGTGTCGTGTACGATAATTACACAATTCCACAGGTTTCTTTAGTAAGAGTGGTTGTATGGAGAGGATACATGTGTTAAAAGTGGTTTCTTACATTCATATTTGGGTACCTGTCTGCTTTCAGCAGATGACCATTCTACAGATCTTCCCATCGCCCAGGCCTTGCTGACCGGGTCATTGTGGGAGCAGTGATACACTGCGGAAGGTGAACTGTTACAATGTTAATGTATTACGCTAGATCATGCCCGTCTTGTTCGTGGGAACGGGCTTGCAGCGGATCTACCATGGTGCTGCGGAGACAGGGAGGACTGAAACTTTCCGAAGGTGGGGGTCGCGCTACAGCGCGCTGAGCTCACACCATCTTTAGCAGACAAAAAATGGTTTCTGAGGCCTAGCTAAATTTAATACGTGCGGGCAATGTCTTCAGCAGGTGAGCCATCCACCACCTGGGCCCTGGTGGTAAGGAGGGGACGCCCGATGAGCCATGGCCCTCACCTGGGGTGGAGATGCAGGCCAGGGGGGGGTCCATTGGACCACTCCTCCCCTACATTTCCCCCCTTTCGTTACTTAAGTAACGAATACTTTAAGTCCTCCAACCTCCTACATTCTTCTTCGTCCATCACTGCCTCATCCCATGCAGGTGTGCCTTTTATGGGCATCCATGCTCTGCACACCCCTCGTAAGCTTTCCCCTCTCCTGGCATATTCATCTGGGGTGCAAGTCACGTAGATACATCCGCCATCTCCCGCCAGATCTACCCACACCTCCTGGTACCATTCTAGTACACGGGGCTCTCTCATGGTGGTGTGCCACGCTTTATCTATGATATCTTTGTCGTGATAGATAGGCACTAGCTGATATCTTGGTGTGTCATCTGCTCCTGTTTACACCTGCACTTCCTGCATGTTTTGTATTGTCCCACGAGTGTTGCCCATTGTCACCATCATCATTGCACCATTAGGTACTGCGTTAGCACAACATCGAAGGCCCACCTGGCACAGGCAAAAAATTAAAAGGAGGAACACCACAGCTGGCATCAAAAATTTCACAGTTGTTCCAAGCCATGAGGGGACCCAGGAGAAGAAGTTATCGAACCATGTACTGTCTTCTGCTCCACCTTCCATTTTCATTTTTTCTCCTAGGTTGTGGACTGCCTCGATCACATGGGACAGGGAGCCATTTTCTGCGTCTTCAGAAGGTACGAAAGTGCAGCAGGCACTTCCTATTTTTCGGCAAACACCTCCATCCATTGCCGTCAACAGGTCCAGGACATACCTGTTTTGCATGGTCATCAGTCGTAAAGCCCTTAGTTCCACTTTTATTACGTTGAACCCTTCTTCAGTGTCGTTCGCCAGCTGAATCAGTTCCCAGCGTGTTATCTGGAGCCATTTTGCATTTGGTCTTGCTTGGACACTTGAGACAAGTGAGGCAAAGAATGTTTCTGCTGAGCTGAATAATCGATATTTATCTGGGATCTGAGCCAATAGTTCTGATGATTCCTTTGATACGTAGTTTGATGCACGTCTGTTACGGGTCAGCACTTCTCCCTTGCTTCCGGAAGATAGGACATGCATTTGTGACTCCGCAGTTGGCTGGGCTGCACTCTGTTGCAGGCGTTCCTGTGTTTTGTTGCTCCCGTCGATGTGGCTCTCCGGTATTACCATTAGGGCTGAATGCAGAGTGGCCATTGAGCAGCTGCCTCTCCATGACGGGGGGAGGTGTAGGTATGCCTGGTTGCCGCACACCCAGTATGTGTCCATAAGGGCCGCTGTCCCTTTTCTCAGATCTGGGATGGTGAGGGTCTTGTTACAGTTCTTGTTTGTTCCCATGGAGGTCTTCCCCTCTCCTTTAAAACATAGTTCATAGTCTATTTCGCTCTGTAGTTTGAAAGGTTTTTCAATGGCGGTTACCCAAGTTAGTTTTGAAATGTGTTCTTTCCATACTGGTGTGCATGTTTCTTCTATCCACTGCAATTTCTCTGGTGCCACACCTCTCAGTGCTTCCGCCTTGCACATTACTTCTTCATCCTTCCATTTGTTATCAGAAAAAAGTGTCCCTTGTATTACAAAAAACGGTTCTTTCAAACATACCACCCCTGCCGTCTTTGGATAGCACGTTTTCTCGTTCTGTAGCATTTGAAAAGTAACTTCGTGTGCCTGGAAGGTGTTCTTGATCCTACATAACGTGAGATGAAGGAGACATTGGGCATCTATAATTGGCAACTCTTTGGGTAGCAATACTTTGGGTGTACCTGAAGCGTGAGGGATGAGGGAGCAGACATAACAGCTCTCGTTTGTTGTTTGTTTAGCATACCATTTATTTGTTTGGTGGGGGTGTCGTGGGTCTTCCATCTTATCCAGACCTAACCCATAGTACTCATCATACTTCCTCCTCCCTGCTTCCCTCTTCCGTCTGTTGTTCTTGGTCCTCATGTACTCCCCAACTTCGTGGGCGAGGGATAGAATAGGCCCCCCTTTCCCATTCCCGCCCCCCGTGGCCCATGCATCATATAATATTTTGTGTATTGCTAGCAGCTTTTCTTTTTCGTCCCCGACGTTATCTTGCAGGTCATTTTTTAGGGTGGGGGCAGGTTGGCTGGTGGGGGTGTTATACAACCATGATATGGCAGACGGGTTTCGGTCATTTAAACTGCGAGCATTATACCTATACATCACTGGTGGAGATACTGTGTTGTTTTGCGTTCCACCCTGTGGCTCTTTCTTTTCTGATATGACAACATTGGATGGTGTGGTGCGATATCCCCACACAAGTTTAGCTCCGTCCCATACCAGAAAATCACCTTCCCTTACAGTGACACTTGCAGTTACATTGGTCCCAGTGGTGCTGTTAATCCCAGTGCTGTTAATCCCTCCCCCCTCGTTCATCTCGATAGAGATGAACGCTATAAACCAATATGTAACCAGACCAAACATTAGCATAAAAAACATCGTAATGCATACAGATAATCCGCACTCATACGAATATCTACATCTCTCATTTAATAATTCTCCCATTCTACTAATTCTATCCGTTGCAGGCTGCCTGTTAGATGCCATGGTAGTTCCTGTTTGAGATATAAAAGTGCATTAAGTGCATGCATGTAAACATTTTGTTGGCACAATTGGTTCCAATATATATATATTGACGGGGAATGGAAGCGGGTAGGGTTGCGGGGAAGGGTATTCACAGACAAGGGTGTAAACATGTCATAACTCAATCACTTCATTAATTACATATAAGTCCAAAAAAAACATTTTTTTTTTCCAGTGGTATATAAGAAGAGAATGCAGCAATACTTCATCAGTCACCTTTCCATTCACGTGCATTGCTGACGCACAAACACAAGTTAACATTCAGACATTCTGTTCAGTTCAATAGGTTGCTGTTGTCTGTGCCTCCTCATCTGCCTCCTCTTGCACATTATTATAAGCTCTTCGCACGTCTGTCAAGTGTATCCAGTATCTCAAGCCCTTCACTTTTACAGCTGTGGGCGTGCAGAACACTACCTCGTATGGGCCGTGGAACCGTGGTGCATTCCATCGACGCACAAAACTCCTGACATAAATTAGTTCGCCCGGCATTAGCTGTAGCTGTTGCTCAGGCTCTGTGACAGACCCTGTTATGTTTCCCTCCTCTCTAGTGAAGGGTGGGGAGAGCTGCTTTGATATTGCGCATGCTGCCCTTGTTAATTTTTTCAAATAGTCCGTGAATTCTTCTCCCAATATCGTGGCGCTCCTGTGTGCATCTGAGTGTTCGCGCAGTGGGGAGTGTGCTGTGCGCATTCGTCTCCCAGTCACGATTTCGTGCGGGGACAAATGGTGATCTTTACTTGGCTGATTTCTCAGTTCAAATAGCGCAAGGGGCAGACAGTATATCCAATTTTTCTTCAATGAAAAGCATAGTTTTGATAACCTGCCCTTTAACAGTCCGTTCATCTTTTCCACTACGCCATTACTTTGAGGATGATAAATCGAACACAATTTATGTTTTATTCCCAATAATGTAGTGACTTCCTTGAAAAGTTCATTCACAAAATGAGTGCCATTGTCTGAG
Source organism: Ambystoma mexicanum (assembly GCF_040938575.1). Taxonomy (NCBI): domain Eukaryota; kingdom Metazoa; phylum Chordata; class Amphibia; order Caudata; family Ambystomatidae; genus Ambystoma; species Ambystoma mexicanum. The sequence goes on along the minus strand of NC_090924.1, from coordinate 673,308,682 downwards.
CGAATCACGTCACAAATTCCCCAGCGCGGGAACACTTCCCTCACTAGGAACTTGGCGGCGCTTTTAGCATCAGGTCGCGCACATGGTCCAGCTTCCACCCCCCTTGAGAATGGGCACACAACCACGATCATGTACCGTGCGCCATTACACCTTTCCCCCATGTCTGCGTAATCAATATGCAGTCCTCTGAATGGGCCAATGGGTTTAGGAATTGTTCCCTGCAGTGTGCGTAGTGTCATTCCTGAGTTGTAGATCTGACATGTTGTGCATTCCATTGCTAATCGAGATACGTGCTCTTGGAGACAGGGCACAAACCATTCTTCCTGTATTTCTGCTGCAATGTGCTGTTTGGTATTATGTGCGGGGAAGTGTAGTTGTTGAAAGGAAATTTGTAGTAACTGGATGGGCATCACCACTTTCCCTGAGTTATTTTGCCGCCACAGCAAGTCTGTTCCCGACCTGCTGCATCCTCGTTTAGTCCACATCAATTTTTCGTCTGCGCTAGCTCCTTCCTGCAATTCTAGTATTTGTGATATGGGCATCATGTTGTACCCTTCTGGGGGCTCTTCGGTTGTCTTATGCCACAGCATGTATTCACCTGCGTCATATTTCAGAAAATAGGAAGCCTCCTTGGCGGCAGCGTCCGCTGCCGCGTTCCCCAAAGACACAACGTCTGTGTTGGATTTATGTGCTTGCCACTTTACTATTGCTACTGCAGTAGGGTTTTGTAGGGCCTCAATTAACTCTTTCAACAACTCTGCATGCTGTACTGGTGTTCCGTCTGCCCGTCGAAACCCCCTACGCCCCCATCTTGCTAGTCCTCCATGTACTGTCGTTGTCATGTAAGCTGAGTCTGTGTATATTGTCACTGCGCAACCTTTTGCTGCATGTAGTGCTTCTATGAGCGCAATCAGTTCTGCTGCCTGTGCGGAGTAGTGTGATGGGAGGCGGTACTGCACTAGTGTTTCATACTCACCGTCTTCTAGCCTCACTACTGCCATGCTGACATGTTTTTCTCCCGTGTCCACGTCAATCGATGCAGACCCATCCACGAAGTACACTTCCCCCTCGCTCAGAGCATTCTCACACACCACTGTGTCCTCCCCTCTTTCTCCTGTGTAGGTCGCGCAATCGTGGTCCTGCATGTCCTCTAGTGTGCATGCTTCTGTAATGAATGTGGCGGGGTTCACTGTCTTGCATCTCACCACATGGATATTGGCGCTAGACAGTATAATCTCGTAGGCTGTCGCCCGCTGTGTTGTCAGTGTGCTTTTTGACCTCTGAAGTATTGCAAATAATGAATGTTCCACAAACAATGTCACAGGGCACCCCATTACTATTGTGGCACTTTTCTCAATCGCGAACGCGGCTGCAGCGAGTGATTGCTCGCACGCGAAATGACCTTGCATCACGGCATCTAAAGTACCACTATAGTAAGCCAATGGCTTGTGTCCTAGGGACGTCTTTTGTGTCAGTACAGCTGTCATGAGTGTTCCCTTGCAGTGTGAGAATAGGTAAAATTTGCGCCCATAATCAGGGTTTGCTAGCACTGGTGCGCTTGAAATTAGCTCTTTTAATGATTGAAATGATGCGCTCATTTCTTCTGACCATTCTATTTTTTTGTTCTCCTGTTGTGCTTCCTTGAGTGCTTGTAGGAGGGGTCTCGTGTATGCTGCATAGTCTAATATCCATGCGCGGCAATAATCGCACATCCCCAAGAATTTCTGCATGTCTTTCACTGTTGCGGGTTCTCCTACTGATCTTATTGCTTCTACCCTGTCGGGAATTATTCTTTTTCCATCTTTTGATATCAGCTGTCCCAAGTATAAGACCTCTGTCAGGCAGTACTGTAGCTTCTCCTTGTCTACCTTGTACCCCTTGTTGGCCAGTAGAGTCAGGAGCGTTGTTGAATCCTTTCTACATGTTGCTTCGTCTTGTGCACAAACTAATAAATCGTCTACATACTGAATAATCGTACTCTCAACTGATAGGTTTCCCAAGTCTTCATGCAATATGCGGTTGAATATGCTCGGGCTCTCACAGTGTTCATATCTACCCAGTTAGGTATCTACTCTCTTCAGCCAGGGGTATTGAGAAAAATGCGTTTTTTAAGTCTACTACTGTGAAATGTGATGCCACTTTCGGGATGCTGCATAGTATTGAAGCAGGGTTCGGGACTAGAGGGAACTCCTTCTGAATTACATCATTTAGGGGGCGTAAGTCCTGTATCATCCTCCAAGACCCTCCTTTCGCTTTTTTGATTGGATAGATACATGTGTTACATGGGGAGTTTGAAGGCACTATTATCCCTTGTGCTAGTAGTGCATTTATTGTCTCTTTTATCCCTTCTTCAGCTTCACGGGACAATGGATACTGTTTAACTCGGGGTAAAATTGCTCCTTGCTTTAGTTTTATTACCACAGGTTGTACTCCATGCAACAGCCCGACATCATGGGGGCCTGTTGTCCACAAATTATTTGGTACGAGCCTCATGTCGTCATCAAAAAATGACGGTGGTGCTCCCACCACTGCCATCAATTGGACGGGTGTTTCCCTGGCTTGAATCAAAATGTCACAGGGCATCGCTATTTCCAGTACTATCTCACCATCCCCTTCTGTGTCTGAAAAGAGATCCTCATCTGTTATCTCTCGTAGGGCGATGTTGGCATTTGTACACAGCACTGTACGCCACTCGCATCCCTCCCTATCCATTCCAATTGCAGCGATCCTTTTCGCTGACACCTGTACAGCATGCAAGTCTAATGATACCACTGATCCCGGTGCTGTGTCGGGACACACTATGGGGCGGAAGAGGAACTCCGCTGGGATCCTCCAGTCCATTCTTCTTAGTTCTGGAATTATGTGGGCCAAAGTCTTTAGCCCTTCAATAAACATTTCCTCATTTTCCGGCAGCCCTCGTACCTCCTGTGTGGTTGTGTAAGCTTGCACTACCAACATCGCACGCAAGGGGCATATCCCGGGTGTAGAACACACTATTCCTCTCTCGGTAAATGATATGGTCATGTTAAGTTTACTCAGGAGATCCCTCCCTAATAAATTTATTGGTGAGTGTTCATAATACAGTAAGGATGTTTTTACAGTTTTACCCCCCACTGTTACATCCAATGCTTCTGTGTAAGGAACTTCAATTACAGCCCCAGAGAACCCCTGCGTCTCTAACTTCCGGTTAGATAACGGGAACCGGCCCTCTCTGATACATGATTTTTCCGCTCCCGAATCAACCATGAATATGAACTGCTTGTCTCCTATCTGCGCCCCTACCAATGGTTCCTCTGCTGCATTGTAGGTTGTAGACAGAACTGGACACGCATGTGTTCTATGTGGGCTGTCCTATGCGGGGTGTCTCATTGCTCCCCCCTGATTAAAGACACTTCCTGAAACCACTGACATGCCGTTGTAAGGTGCTGGTACGGGGGCTCCGTTTGCTGTTGTCGCGAAGGGGTTGCCTGGCGTATACTGCATATTGTCATTGTTTTGGGGGTGGTTCTGTGTTCTATACTGGTGCCCCTGTTGCTGCTCAGCATCACCTCGGCCTGGGTTTCTTAGCTGTTGTTGTCCCATTGGAAGACCATATGGGCTCCCCGGGTGGGGGTGGCCATACTGTTCTACCTCTTGGAACCCATTGTTGGGTCTAGCTCTGCACTCCCTAGAGTAATGCCCCCACCGTCCGCAGTTCCAGCAACTCCCTTGTGCGCCTCTAGGGCCCTGCCATCCGTTTCCTCCCATTCCCCCATACCCCTGTCCACCTCCTCTTCGGCCCCTGTACCCACCTCGTCCCCCTCGAGGGGTCCACTCTTGCCACTGCGGACCTCCGCCTTGCTCCTGTTCATTCCACTGCCGCTGTCCTGCTCCAACCCAATTAATTGCCACCCTTCCTTGTATTGCTATCAGCCCCTCCTCCTCATCATCTCCCTCCCTGCTGTGTGGGAGCGCGGCTACTGCTGCTGCAACCTTCACCAACTTTGTCTGTACTAACTTTGCCTCATCTGCCAATCTTTTCTGCGCCACCTCCTTTTCCCTCTCCTTTATTCGCTTACAATGGTGTACTATTATGCTCTGAATCTCAGGCCATCCCTTTGCTTCAATACCTGCTATTTTGTCGAGCGCCTTTTGCACTTCTTTGGGGAGCCCTCTTTTTATAATGAAGTAAAATAAAGATGTCGATTGATACCAGGGCGTGCCCGTTTCTGCTCTCCACATCTCTTGGACCCGGAAAATGTAATCCATAGCCTCCTCCCCGTCATTCATTGTACACTGCATCACTGACTGTAAGTCTGGCGTATCTGGGAATGTTTCACGTAAGGCATCCCACACCCTGGCACGCACTGTGTTAAAGGAGGCCCCATCATGGCGGTCGCAGTCTAATGTTACTCCCGGGAAACCGGCCTTAACCCATACTCTCTCAGCCTGATCACCCACTGCTGATACGAGCAAGCTCTTCACATCTCCTATTGCTAGGGGTACCCCAGCAGTGTGTTTCTCAAAGGCGTATATCCACTTACTTGCCCCTCCTGATAACGGGGGCAATAGCTTTAATAAATTTGCTTTATCCATCTGAGCCCATGGGATATAGTTAGGCCTCCCTCCTACCCTGTGTATCAACGGGAGCTGTAGCCTTCCTTTTGTCGTTGCATCCGGACCTGTTTTGGCTGCTGAGGTCCCCAGTGATGCCATTTTCCCCACTCTGTTCCTTAATCGCCCCGTCCACTCATCATCCAGGGTTCTCATTGAACATGTACCATCCCCCCCTTCGCTTCCCCCTCCCATTGCCATGCTCAACCTGTCGCTTTCTTCTAACTCTCCCTTATTTCACATAGTAATTCCTCTCTGTCCCCCATAGGCCTTTCTTCATTGTCAGTATCTCCCTCTCGTGTCCCTATTTCGATTATTCGTGTCGGTTCTTCTTCAATTCTGAACAGTATCTCACCTTTTTTCCACCCCTCTTCAGGTTTTCTATTCTCACCTGGCGCTCTAGACGTGCGCCCTGATCTAGCCGCATTAAGTGCTGTTTGTCCATACATGTCTTTTATCCTCGAGAGCTCATCTTTTGCTATTGAGAGTCTTGACTGTAAATCATCTGTAAGTTTCTCTATGTCCACCCTTTGTGTACTTGCCTGGCCTTGCTCTCTTGTACTTTCATATGGTGGGGGTGCTGTGGGCCGGCGGGGTGTAGTAGTTATCGGGGGAGGCACATATGTGGGGTCACTGTATCCTTCTGTGGGTACAGGCTTGTTTAATATCGGGTACAAACTTATTACCTCTACTGGTGGCGCTACACTTGACAATTCTTTGACATCTTTCTGTATCATTAGTGGATTGTCTGTGGTGGACGGGAGATCAGGATTTAATGCTGGTGTTTTAGGCGGTGGTATCTCTTCAAATAACCTCCAGAGATCTAATACTTCTCTCCTATTTTGCAACTGCTTCCCCTTGTACTTCAAACAAATGCATGTGGCCACCATATCCAGAACACTTTTATCAAATGACCCTCCCTCGGGCCATATCTGGGGTAACCCCTCTCCCTTCAACTCGGTTATCCATTGGTCGTGATATTTCTTAATCCGCACCGCGTACCCTGGTAGATTCTTACAAATATGTGATAAGGGTGTTTCGGCCCCCATCCCTGTGCCCTCCTAGTACTTGTGTGTTTATGTGTGTTTGCAACTACAATGTAGGTGTATTATCAATATTATTTTTCGTTTTCTACTTCACAATCAATAACGGGCTTCTTTGTGCTCTTCCCCTTGTTTGCGCAATACAAAACTGGCTGTACACAGTTTCTATTCTATTCTCTTTGGGGGGCACATACAAGAGCAAACCATCATTTATTTTGACAATATCAACCCGGAAATCAAAAAGGTACCCACTCACTTCACCGTGTCATTTCTGTCTTCAAAAGTTCTATCCGGTCACACTTACCATGACCATTTAACTAATATACATTCATAGCCGTTTCACACATTCACAATATCAATTGTCGTCTGACACATACGAGGTGCACACACCTCTTGGTAACACTCTATTCACAATTCACGCCGTCCTCCCTTTCCTCCCTAGCCGGCCGTTCCTGTCCGTCTTACTTGGATATATGGATGCGTATATATATATATATATATATATATATAGGTCTGCTCTCCCCTTTTCTAGTAGGACTCTTACTTTCTCCTTAAGTTTGTGTTAATCTCACTTTTTATTTTCCCCCTAACCCTAAAGAAAAGAAAAGAAAGAAGTAATAGCGGTCACTAATATATTCTCAGTGCCCCCTTTTGCTGAACACTTTTATCTTATAATCCACTTCTTCATATATCCCAGTACTAGTCAAGATAGCACTATGCAGCGCCGCCTTCCACCCCCTTTCGGAGCTAGGTTCACGTCACTTTTATCTCTTATTCACCTCTTAATCCTAATGGCCATATGCAAAGAAAAAGCAAGGAAAATTTTAGGATGATCCTTAGTAGATCTGTGTACCCCCTCTTCTTTCCCTGTCCTACACTTCTTCCCCCACTCCCTTTACAATCGCTCGCACTCAGTACTAACGTGCCTGTCTTGAACCGATAGTCTCCGAAACTGGGTCCGTCCAGGCAGTGTCGCCGTCAGCTCAACAGTCAGCCCTGGCTCCGGCGAGCGGTACTCAAAGGGGATTTTTCAACTGGGATCCCGTACCCTCTCTCTTTTGAGTGCGCACTTCTTAGTGTACCGGTCGCCGTTGGCGGGCAGCCTCCCGGAGCCGGCTCACCGTGCGTATCCCTTTTCGACCGGAGATTCTCGTGCCAAAAGGGGACGGTAATGTTAGGTCGGGAAAGAATAATAATAATAATAATAATCACGTCGGGGTCACCACTGACGGCAAGCGTCCCCAACCAGCACGATCCTCCTCACAATGAGAGACAATGAAGGACTCTCCCAAATCGGGAATAAGGCCAGGACAGAGTGCGGGTGAGCTTAAATGGGAGTTTATCAATGAGAATATGGCATGCAAAGAACTCTGCAAACTCCGAGAGCGCTCTGTCTGACAATAGCAATGTCATGATCTCTGCTTCCAAAAGGTCAGGGTTTTCCCAACTCCCTTGGAAGCAGATCCATAACCCAGGTTCCGAGGGCCAACCAGTCCCAATTGGGACCTTTTGGACCCAGTCCTGGCGCCAGTGGCACCAGGCTCATAAATGTGCCCAGTCCCAGCGCTGGAAGCGCCGGGCTCATAATGCTTGGGTGGACTTACCTGCAGCAGACCATGCTGCTTACTTGCCTGCCAGCTGAGCCTCTGATCCTCGTCTGTTTGGAACTACTTTTCCTGTTGGGTGGGGCAGGAGCCACTCCCTAGATTCAGAACACTGGAACTCTTCTGGAAAGCAGGAACTCTTTTCTTACCTAGGCGTGGCTGTGGAAGGAGACACCTAAGCACTACAGAAGGCTATTTAAACCACACCCGGTGGATGAATCTTGCTTTGCGTTATTCTGCATCCTCTGCAGCAGAACGCTCATCGTGTCTTCTGCATCGGATCCTGGGCCTAAGGAAAAAGGCTTACCATCCTGAATCCAGTCTTCAGCAACACCTATAAAGACAAGAAAGAACAGGTTAGCATTCCGGCATCTGAAAGACAAAGGCTTACCTACTCTTCGTGCGCTCCGGAGGTCTTCACACTGCATTCCGGCATCTGAAAGACAAAAGCTTACCGACTCTTCGCACGCTCCGGAGGCCTTCGGCGCTGCATCCTGCATCTGAAAGACAAAACAAGGTGCGTTTAAAGACATTGGGGAACTTTAATACTCACGTGCCATTACTCCTTTCCACATCAACCCCAGTGGGTATTCCGGCACCCTGCAGCCGCTCCGGACTCGTACCTGCAAAATAAAAGACAGTTAGAGCGCATCGTGAAGCAGGCAACAAGCGCTTACTTACGTGCTTCCAGGCGCTTCTATTCATCATACGGACTCCATCTTCAACTCACTTCAGCCCGTCATCCGCCATCGCCGGAACCTGCAAAACAAGAGACATCATTGCTAAAGACTTTAAAGACAATAGAATTACTCGAAACTTACCGTTCGTGCAGTAAACGACGGACAGCAGTCCTCTGAAGTCAAGAGGCCTGCGCTACCGATCCAGTGAAGAAACTGGTTACAGCACCCTGCCCCGAGGCAGATGGAGAGCTAGGCATTCACTTACCTAAGGTGAGAGCGTTAACCTTTGGGGGTCTACAGGAGAGCAAAAAGGGGAAGAGATAGGGACACCCCAATAACCCCAGTTCATTAATCCCATATTTTCTGTCTGCAGACATCTTACTCTTGAAGTCAGGCATACAGTGCACAGAGGTCCAGCCCAAAGAGCCAACCGGGTGCTACACATCACCTTTGAAGATACGGTAGTCGCCCAGTCAAGACCGGCGCCTCTGCGAGAATCAGGTGAGCGTTACAGAACGCAAAGCCTACCGCAAAACTCTCGCCCAGGCGCTATGGAAACCTCGGATACTGACCACCTAGCCCGGTTACTTGGGGAACTAAGGGCAGAAGTGCATGCAGCTCGTCAGGAAACGAATGCTCTAAGAAGGGAACTAATTATTTCCAAGGAGAGAACAGACGGTCTTGCTAGACAATTGCTACAGTCACAAGCCGGACAAACCCCGTTACCCGCATCAGGGGCAAATCTTCCTTCAACATCCTCTATGAATCCAGTGCAGATCAACCTACCTGGGAATGTACCTCTGGCTCCGCCCGAACGATTTTCTGGTGACCCAAAGAGGTTTGCAGTATTTATCAATCAGTGCCGGTTGCACTTCTTATGCCGGCCAGCAGCCTTTCCAACTGATCAAGCTAAAGTAGCTTTTGTACTTTCGTACCTTAGTGGCAATGCGGCAGACTGGTCGATCCCTCTAGTTAATCAAGATGATCCGGTTCTCCATGATTTTCAAGCCTTTCAGCTTAGTATGGAAAAACTGTTCGCAAGACATTCACAGGGACAGGCCTTGGACAATGAGCTTCTTTCGTTGCGACAGGGTAACCAAGACCTTTTGGCTTATATTGCATCTTTCAATAGACTAATAGTGGAAACTCAATGGCCTGAGGACAAAAGGATTACGCTGTTTTACAGAGGTCTACGTGGAGAGCTCAAAGACGTTTTAGCCCAAGTAGTGAATCCCTCACAAGACTGTTCGGTTTATATAGACTTGGTCGTTCAAATAGATCATAGACTGCAGAACAGGAAGGCCGACCGTTCCAAGTTTGATGCTCGAGTATTTTCCAAACCGCCAACTCCTTCCAGATGAGTAGACTCCGGGGAACCCATGCAAATTGGGGGTCTGAAAGGTCCTCTAACACAAAAGGAGCGGGAAAGGAGAAAACAGTTGCAATTATGCCTATATTGCGGAAACTCAGGGCACTTTCTTCGAGACTGTCCGGTGAAACCTGCCAAGAAGGCAGTAGGAGCTGCAGTTACCAAAGTTACAAACTCTGAGCAGGGAAACGACCTCGCCCGACAAGAATAGAGGTCCTCTTGCCGAGCGTGAAAACCAGTTCCGTGACCTCGCATTTCGTGATACCTATGGTCCTCATTAGCCCTGATAATCCGGATCGATTACATGCAATTGAAGCTTACGTCGACAGCGGTGCGATCGGCAATTATGTGGATCATGAAATGGTTTTGAGGATGAATCTAACTCTTTGTCCCAAGGCTGTAAAGGACGTCATTACTACAGTGGATGGTACGGAGATAGCCTCCGGGCCAGTAACGCATACCACTCAAGAGGTGACGCTAGTAAGTCAAGATGGACACCATGAGAAGATCGTGTTCGATGTGATCAAGGCCCCTCAGTTTCAGATTATTCTAGGAATACCTTGGTTAGAGAAACACAATCCTCTGATCGATTGGCGAGCAAGAACGGTCCAGTTTCCAGAATGTGTCTCTACTTGTCACCTTCCACCTGGTGTTGCACTGGCAGCAATTTCTTCAGAGACTCCCCAGTTGCCTCCCGAATACCTTGAATACCAAGATGTTTTCCGGAAGGATCAGGCTAACACTCTACCTCCTCATAGGTCTTATGACTGCCAGATAGACCTGATACCTGGATCTACTCCTCCTTGTAGTAGAATTTATGCTCTCACCGAGCCTGAGAACCTTCACCTTCGACAATACCTGGATCAATACCTGGCGAATGGGTTTATTCGTCCTTCCAAGTCCCCTGCTTCTTCAGCTTTGTTCTTCATTCCAAAAAAGGAAGGAGACCTTAGAACTTGTATCGATTATCGCTCCCTGAACCAGATCACCGTTAAGAATAGATATCCGTTACCTTTGATCCCTGAACTCCTGGACCAAGTCAGAAAAGCATGCATATATACAAAGCTGGATCTTAGAGGAGCTTACCACTTGGTACGAGTAAAAGAGGGCGATGAATGGAAGACTGCCTTCCGCACCAAGTATGGGCTATTTGAATATCAGGTCATGCCCTTCGGACTTTGCAATGCCCCGGCCGCCTTTCAATATTTTATGAACAATGTCCTCAGAGAGCTCATAGATGTGTGTGTTGTTGTTTACATTGACGACATCCTCGTTTATTCTTCATCGGAATCTGAACATCGGAAACACGTGAAAATGGTCCTCGAAAGATTGCGTCAACACAAACTTTTCGCTAAGTTGGAAAAATGTGTTTTCAACGTGACTGAAGTTGAATTCTTGGGATTCATATTATCACCTGGCGGAGTACGTATGGATTCAAAGAAGGTCGATGCAGTTCTCAAATGGCCATCACCATCCTCCGTAAAAGGTGTGCAAAGCATGTTAGGCTTCGCTAACTTTTACCGCAGGTTTATCCCCGAATTCTCTCGAATAGTCCAGCCCATCACTGCCTTGTTAAAGAAAAACAAACGTTTTGAATGGTCTACAGAGGCGGAACAAGCTTTCCAGGATTTGAAGACTAAATTTATCTCTGCACCAATCTTAAAACACCCTCGCCCCGAACTCCCCTACATCGTGGAAACTGATGCTTCAAGCCTTGCCATGGGGGCAGTTCTATCACAAAAGGACCCGGTAACCAATCAGTTGCATCCCGTGGCATTTTGGTCCCGCAAATTCTCGCCTCCTGAAATCAATTACACGATTACTGACAAGGAACTTCTGGCTATCAAGTCTGCCTTTAAGGCTTGGCGGCATTATCTGCTGGGGGCCCGACACACCGTTACTGTGATTACGGATCACCGAAACCTGCAATATTTGAAAACCGCAAAAGCCCAATCCTCTAGACAACTCCGTTGGGCATTATTCTTTGCCGAGTTTGACTTCATAATTACCTATCGACCTGGTACAAAGAACGGTAAAGCTGATGCCCTTTCTCGGATGGGAGTGGAAGAACACTTGATCAACCCTAAACCTGTACCAATCATTCCCGAACAAAGAATTCTGTGTGTAATCGCCACAGAATCCATAGAGGAAGTTAAGGATAAAGCCAGGCAACTTGTAACCCCAGCAGACATACAGAATTGGCATCTGCAGGGAAAGGACTTTGCAGTAAAGGACAACTTATTGTATTTCCAAGAACGATTATACCTACCCAGCACAGATTTACAGAAAAAAGTAATCTCCTGTTATCAAGATTCTTTAATGGAAGGTCATCCCGGTATGGCCAAGACCTCAGAAAAGATCAAGCGCTACTTCTGGTGGCCGTATTGGAAAAAAGATATCAGAGACTTTATAATGTCTTGTGGAGTATGCGCCCAAAACAAGAGTCAAAAGGAAAGACCAGCAGGCCTCTTACGCCCTATTGACATCCCACCTCACCCTTGGCATACGCTTTCTATGGACTTCATCACCGATCTACCTCCATGCTCCGGATACAATACGATTCTAGTAATCGTGGACTTATTCTCCAAGATGGCGCATTTCATTCCGCTCAAAGGCTTGCCAACAGCAGCAACACACCCGAGAATTCCTCGAAAACATCGTCCGACTACACGGTTTTTCTTCGGTTCTAATTTCGGATCGAGGTAGTCAATTTATTTCTCATTTTTGGCGAAGTTGCTGTCGGTCGGCTCAAATTGATGTGAGACTATCGACCAGTCACCACCCTCAGACCGACGGACAAACCGAGAGGACCAATCAAACTCTGGAACAGTATTTACGCTGCATGCTGCAACAAACTGAAAAAACTTGGAAAGACATCCTTTGGATAGCCGAATATGCCTACAATAACTCTGTCCATTCGGGAACTGGGAAAACACCGTTTTTTCTTTTGTACGGCAGTCACCCTCGAACCTCCGAGTTGGATCCCCTCCAAGATCTTGAAACACCAGCAGTAGACTACCTGCATTCTACAATCACCCAAGCCTTTAAGGAAGCTGTTTCTCACCTTCAAAGGGCTAAAGAACAATACAAGAAAGGAGCAGATCAACATCGGAAGGAAGCCCCTCAATATCAAGTAGGGGACCAAGTCTGGTTATCCACCAAATATCTACCTCTAAAAGGGCCACGCACATTCAACCCAAGATACCTTGGTCCCTATTCCATCACTACCATAGTAAACCCAGTAGCGGTCAAGTTGGACTTGCCCCCTCACATGAAGATACATCCGGTCTTCCACGTTTCTCTATTAAAACCCGTGCAACCTCAAACCCGACTAACTAAATCTCCAAAACCCATCCTAGTTGATGGAGAACTCGAGTTTGAAGTCAAAAGCATTCTGGACTCCAAGATCTCCAAATCTAAACTATTTTACCTAATTGACTGGAAAGGCTACGGCCCCCAAGAGAGATCCTGGGAACCTGCTGAATATGTCCACGCTCCTCGCCTAATCAAAAGATTTCACCGAACATTTCCTGACAAGCCAAAACCCCCGGAGAAGCCCGGTTTGGGAGGGGCCTTGAGGGGGGGTACTGTCATGATCTCTGCTTCCAAAAGGTCAGGGTTTTCCCAACTCCCTTGGAAGCAGATCCATAACCCAGGTTCCGAGGGCCAACCAGTCCCAATTGGGACCTTTTGGACCCAGTCCTGGCGCCAGTGGCACCAGGCTCATAAATGTGCCCAGTCCCAGCGCTGGAAGCGCCGGGCTCATAATGCTTGGGTGGACTTACCTGCAGCAGACCATGCTGCTTACTTGCCTGCCAGCTGAGCCTCTGATCCTCTTCTGTTTGGAACTACTTTTCCTGTTGGGTGGGGCAGGAGCCACTCCCTAGATTCAGAACACTGGAACTCTTCTGGAAAGCAGGAACTCTTTTCTTACCTAGGCGTGGCTGTGGAAGGAGACACCTAAGCACTACAGAAGGCTATTTAAACCACACCCGGTGGATGAATCCTGCTTTGCGTTATTCTGCATCCTCTGCAGCAGAACGCTCATCGTGTCTTCTGCATCGGATCCTGGGCCTAAGGAAAAAGGCTTACCATCCTGAATCCAGTCTTCAGCAACACCTATAAAGACAAGAAAGAACAGGTTAGCATTCCGGCATCTGAAAGACAAAGGCTTACCTACTCTTCGTGCGCTCCGGAGGTCTTCACACTGCATTCCGGCATCTGAAAGACAAAAGCTTACCGACTCTTCGCACGCTCCGGAGGCCTTCGGCGCTGCATCCTGCATCTGAAAGACAAAACAAGGTGCGTTTAAAGACATTGGGGAACTTTAATACTCACGTGCCATTACTCCTTTCCACATCAACCCCAGTGGGTATTCCGGCACCCTGCAGCCGCTCCGGACTCGTACCTGCAAAATAAAAGACAGTTAGAGCGCATCATGAAGCAGGCAACAAGCGCTTACTTACGTGCTTCCAGGCGCTTCTATTCATCATACGGACTCCATCTTCAACTCACTTCAGCCCATCATCCGCCATCGCCGGAACCTGCAAAACAAGAGACATCATTGCTAAAGACTTTAAAGACAATAGAATTACTCGAAACTTACCGTTCGTGCAGTAAACGACGGACAGCAGTCCTCAGAAGTCAAGAGGCCTGCGCTACCGATCCAGTGAAGAAACTGGTTACAGCACCCTGCCCCGAGGCAGATGGAGAGCTAGGCATTCACTTACCTAAGGTGAGAGCGTTAACCTTTGGGGGTCTACAGGAGAGCAAAAAGGGGAAGAGATAGGGACACCCCAATAACCCCAGTTCATTAATCCCATATTTTCTGTCTGCAGACATCTTACTCTTGAAGTCAGGCATACAGTGCACAGAGGTCCAGCCCAAAGAGCCAACCGGGTGCTACACATCACCTTTGAAGATACGGTAGTCGCCCAGTGAAGACCGGCGCCTCTGCGAGAATCAGGTGAGCGTTACAAGCAAAGACAGGCGTATATATTTACAAAAAACGTCATAAGAACCTACACACTATAGGGGGTACAAATTCGATGGGATTGGGCGGCGATGACTAACTATAGGTGCTGCTGTGATGCGGTTGGCTTTGGCTGGAAGACGTCACTGGTCATCCTCGTGGGTTGGGCTGGGCCTGGCAGGTTGGCTGAGCTCATCCGGGCGGTGTTGTTGTGCCATCGCGGCCAGTGTCAGAGATGAATGTCTTTTCCTGACTTATTTGCCCTAGGCCATGCACACCGCAGTCATTCAGTCATTTCAATATTATCTTCTTTAGTAAATCTTCCAATAGGTTATTCTACAGGTTAATGCAACACAGGAGGAATGTACCTTGTGAGGGGTCTGGCGGTAATACGTCAGGACATGGTTACCAGTGTCCTGTTGACCGGGGCCATAGGTCGAGGTGCTAAGCTTCAGGGCCTGGGACGGGCGGTACAGGTCTTTCTGTCTTGTTAGAAGTTGTTATAGATGTACCGCTGTGTGTTGTCAAAGTGTTGGGTGTCCTGATTGCACAGGGCCATAGGTCTAAGATGATCCGGTGGGTTATGGGGTTTACGAGGGGGCGCCTTTGGAAGTGTGTGTTCAGGCAGAGGTTTACTGCTGTGCTGTAAATAATGCAGGTGGCGGGCCGCGGCCTTGGGTGCTGCAGAGGGGGCTACAAATCTTTGAAGCGGCTCCAGTCTGGTTGGGGGAGGCGGAGTAGCGCAGCACGGGCCTCTGCTCTCATGTCTTGGCAGCCTTCGCAGGGTGGGAGGGGGAATGGCCTTGCACGTCTTTCACAAAGGTATCTCCCTCGTGTGTTGCCGATTTTAGGTAAAAACATCACAAACATTTGAACACTCTATAATACTTATTCAAATCATTTTGGAACATGCATTTAAACTTTGCTGGATGTGTCTCGATTATACCCAGTCTGAGCACCTTATTCATACACTATGTTTTAACAACTACAGTATTTAGTTATATGCATATACATTTGCAGTAAGTGAGGTAGTATTAGGGTTGGTGGAGTACATAGAAAGTAACCCCCCACTGTACGTGGCGGAGGTGGCACATGAGGGGCTTAGACATACACGTGTGACGAGTGCATTCTCGCACACTCTTCACATGTGCCCTTGGTATGGTTACATTCGTTTTCTTGTGTACCCTAGCAGCATCAGTTCAGTTGTGGCGCGGGACTGCGGGGCGTGGGGCTTTCAATGATACTTATGAAGAATAATCCCCCGGAAATGCTTTTATCATTTGCACACCCCTGCAGGGGTGTGGGTCCTTCACGGCTGGTGTCGTGTACGATAATTACACAATTTCACAGGTTTCTTTAGTAAGAGTGGTTGTATGGAGAGGATACATGTGTTAAAAGTGGTTTCTTACATTCATATTTGGGTACCTGTCTGCTTTCAGCAGATGACCATTCTACAGATCTTCCCATCGCCCAGTCCTTGCTGACCGGGTCATTGTGGGAGCAGTGATACACTGCGGAAGGTGAACTGTTACAATGTTAATGTATTACGCTAGATCATGCCCGTCTTGTTCATGGGAACGGGCTTGCAGCGGATCTACCATGGTGCTGCGGAGACAGGGAGGACTGAAACTTTCCGAAGGTGGGGGCTGCGCTACAGCGCGCTGAGCTCACACCATCTTTAGCAGACAAAAAATGGTTTCTGAGGCCTAGCTAAATTTAATACGTGCGGGCAATGTCTTCAGCAGGTGAGCCATCCACCACCTGGGCCCTGGTGGTAAGGAGGGGACGCCCGATGAGCCATGGCCCTCACCTGGGGTGGAGATGCAGGCCAGGGGGGGGTCCATTGGACCACTCCTCCCCTACAATTGGCTGAGGGGACTGTCCTTGCCAGGACAGCCACCCTGCTGTGCGATTGACAGCCAGGCTGTATAAATGGGGGAACACTGCATAAAAAGCAGGTCTCTGGAACTGGAAAGGCAGAGTCACCACTGGAATGAAAGAACCAACCAGGAACTGGCAGAAGAGGACTCCTACAATGATTGAACCGCCCGGTGAAGCCCTGCTGCAGGTCCGAATCTCCATAATCCGACGACAGAGAAGATTCTCCAGGAAACTTCTTCCCTTGAGCTGGTGGGACCAACCAGTTCGCCCAAACTACAAGGCAGGACCCCCCTCCTCTGGTCGAATTCGCTGTACAGAGCTACAGTGGGCCGGATAGCCAGGAAGGTCGGACCCTGCTTGGGTTTTAAGGAGCGCACCTTTTATTTGTTGCTTTGCTCTGCTGCTGGTTTCTTCCTTGGGTAGTGCAGGACCCTCCAGTCTACCTACTTCTTGTCAGTCCGACAGTCGCTTCAGGAACCGTGAGCCTGCAAGAACGTCTGCCTCAGCTACAGCTCCCTCTCCGTTTTAAGGTACTGTGCAAATCTGGTTGTCCGTTTCGTTCAACCGCAGTGAAAGTTTTTGAAATCTTTCTCCAATCCAGGGCTTGTCCTTCTCTTCTCTTTGAACTAACTTTTGCATCAACCAACCTCGTCCGGATACCATGCCACGAACTTCACCGCAAACTACCCTGAACTGTGTGATCTTGAGCAAAAGACTTTTGACCCATTGACTTTGGCCCTAAGCCTTTCTATCTGATTCTATCTGTGTAGTTCCTCTTGTTCGATTGCCCTGAGTACTTACCCGTTGGGCGACCTAATTTCTAATAACTTTGTTTTTCCCTCCCTTTTAAATTGCTGGAGTGCCATTTTGCTCCCACTTAATTTTGTGAGCTTAACTTGTCTAGAATATAAGGGAACTGGTGTGGTGTATTAAGAGTGTGATTTTTAGACTGCTTATAATAGTGTACTGTTATACAACTGAAGAGTAAAATAAATGTATATTCTTTTACTTGAAAACCTTGAGTCAGTGTTTGCCTGAATCATAGTAATTGTTGTCCTTTGTGTAACTATTTGATACTGCACAATTACTCTAGAGATAAGTCTGGCTGCTCTGCTACTGCTACCACTATAACTGTGTAGTACAGGCTTGTACCAGTGGTGAAATTGTACTGTCACTTGTAGTCTTAATTGTGTGTGGTGTTCCCAAAGGGTACTGCATATAATTCTGCATAACAGCCGCTCTTATGTGGTTAATTTCCTGGCCAATTGTGCCAATTTTCAACTCTAGGGCCATCAGAGAATTATGCACTGCCAGCAAGACTTCAGTGATTTTTCCGTCCAAAGTGGTGTAAGCGGCCTCTTTTGATGCAGGGGATGCCTGCTGCGCCACAGAACTCTGCGAGCGCGAGTGCCACCGGTGTTGCATGGTTATCCATTTTGGGCTGTCTACCTTTGAATATAATCATGGCCTCTGTCCATCCCTCTCCCAGGGGGTTCAGTTTGTAGCCATACCTGATCCCACGTTATGTGGCCCGCCATGATGCCTGTGCAATTCAGGCTCCTGTTCCACTTTTATTGGCCCGGTGTGTAGCTGTAGGTACACCCATTGCACGGTGCTGTGCAGCGCCCTGCTGTCTTCCACAGACTGTCTCCACTCCGCGATCCGCCTAATGCCATCCTCCAAGGCTCTCCGGTCTGCGCGGATGCCTTGCCCAGCGTACCCGAGCTTGTGCCTCATTTCGTCAGCGAAATTCTCGTTGTGTCAGGTGACACTCTCTGTCTTCTCCGTCAGGATCAAAAGGACCTGGCCAGACTCACCATTGCAATCCTGCAACATATTGCAGTCACTGTAGGCATTCTGCTACCATATTGGATTCGCACATTGGCATCTTTCATTTTCGGGTCTGTTTGACTGCTAAGGGCCTATCATAATACGTCAACAGGATTATTTAACGATAACGAGGGGCGGGTGTAGGAGGCACCCAGGGATTAGGTCTGCATCCACTGGTTGCCGGTCACACGCCCCGGCATTGCTCATACGATGGCTGTGTTTAAATAGAGGCAGCAGTTAACTGATGAACTTCTTTTGAGAATTTTGAAGAAATGTTTCAAAACAGGGTGATTAATGAAGAGAATCTGTGTATCCAAATATGACTTTTGAAGCGTGGAGGGATTTCTGGTATTTATGAGTAGGTATATATGATGCATGTGCTTAGTGGAGTCCAATCCTGGAGTCTGATCACAAGATCTTTTGATTTTGCACCTGCATGAGGTTGTGTGATGGGGAGTGCATTAAGTGTGTATTGTAAACCTCCAAGAGCAAGAGAGATAAATAACAATCCTTTAAGGAAAAAGGCTTGGTGCACCCTTTTGTGGGAAGAACAGTAGCTTTATTTACAAAACAGGAAATGGTGACAGGGTATTATAAGTCATCCGCGCAGAGCTCCAAACCAAACGTCACATTATAACTGTAAAAATCGTCATCTGTGATGCACAGGTTATACAGTGTTCATCCCCCGCTCTCATTGGCTACCAGCAATATACATATTACTAATGACATATGGTACCCCAGTTCATTGGCCCCATCCTCTTCGGCTCCAACTTCTTCACATGTGTGTTTCGATCGCTTCACCTTGGGTTGCTGTTAGGTTATTGGTTAAGTTATTAAAATCACTGTCCTGCCTTGAAGCCTAATCACGTGATGTGCACCTGGGCGTCAACATGAGCTCAGTGAAAAATGTCGATGTCAGCCTGGTCCTCACAAACAAAGCAACTCTTTTCTCATCCCAGACTCACAGACGCCCCCACTAAGCCTCTGCGTTGCAATCATATGTGCATTAGCATCACCCTTTGCTCTTCCTGGTACAAATCACAGGCCCAGTTGTCCTCTGCTCCCCCCTTACCAGCTACACCTCCTGAGGGGCAGGCCTGGTTCTGCTGCAGGTCCCACTAATCAGTCTAATTTGTGAATGATTTAGGTGGTTTGCTCATGGGCATGTGGTAGTTCAAATGAGATGGGCGTTATCCTGGGGTGAGGGGAGAGGCTGGTGTCCTAAATCTCAACTTTGGTTTTGGCAGCCCAAGACCTCTGCCTTGGCTCCCATGGGTTTGTTCTTCACCACCGGCCCCAGCCCTATTCGAATTAGGCCGTTTGCATTCCTTTCGAATTTTGCAAAGCTCTAACATGATACATTTGTGCATGTGTGTTTACGTGTTTCCTACCTCGCTTGGGGTGGTGCTGAAGCATTAGAGCACGAGGCCTCTTTGTTCTGTGTTCTCAGGACGGCCTGCTAGGACCCAGGCCTAACTTCATATATGATACTTCCATAATTTTTCGTCATTGGGTGTGACCTATACCATGTGTGGGGTACACACTCACTATATCTAACTACCACTCTATAGGGCTGTTTTTGGTTTACCTTAGACCTATCTAATTTTCTACAATCAATAAACCCTGCACTGCTTGTCTATGCCCACAGAACTATCCCCACCCCTTGCACCCATCCATGTTTGTTTAACGTGTATTCATATATTTTCCGCAGTCTGGATCGTTTGGGAGGGACTGGGATCTGAACTTGCATCCAAACAAGTGTAAAGTTGGCATTAATACATTAAGAGGAGTGGTAGCTATTGACAGCAGAAGAGTTTTTGGGGGTCATGTTCCAAGTCCTGTGTTGTGGTAAATATGGTGGTGAAACTGGCGGCACACTTTTACTGCCATTTTTACTGATCCGCAGGAATTTCATCAATTTCTCTGCCTGGTTGACCATATATGCCTGATAAATCCATCAGATTTTTGAACCGCATGTATTTTCATGCTGGTGGAAAACCGAGGGATGTCTATGGAATATAATATTATTAGAATCTATTCAGGGGAGTATCCAGCGTGGGAGGAATGGGGGGAGGGCGGACTATGGGAAAAGCTTTTTTTTTTCATAGTGGAAATCAGATTTTCCCAATGTTTGGTTTAAGAAGGTAGCAAGACCTAACTAGCCTTCTTCATGGATGGCCATGCCCCGATCTGATAATTTAACTACAGTCCAGCGCAGTTGCAGCTGGTGAATTTGTCAAATTGAGGGATGTAAAGGATTAGTGCTTCCCCTTTTAAAATAATGTCTGCAACCGTGCATTTCACAGCAACACATAGACACTTCACATGCAGCAAAGGGGGCAAAACCTACTGTCAAACCCTGATTTTCTTTCACACAAGAGTGTTGGTTGACGACTGCTTTTCACTTGGACGGCTATAATATATTTAAAAAACGTGCTAAAAAAAGGCCCTAAGGGCCGACAGTCTGGCGGTTTATTAATTGGGACACTTAAAGAACTTTCTGCAGTAGAAATATAGTTGGCCGAGGATGAATTTAACGTTTTGGCAGTCGGGATAAGATTCAGAAAGGTCACCCCTTGTAAGAAAATGCCGCTTTTGCATATTTATGATCCGCCGGGAGGTTTGCAAACGAAAAAGTTTCCACACATCCATATTCGATCTGTTAGTTAATTGGCAGAAGGATGATTTTGAGGAGGTGGTACTTTTGGGAAGAGATTTCAACGCACACTGTATAGGCCGCCAGATAGCTGATAAAATGGAACACATCAAAGTATGAGTCCTATGTTACAGGGTACTTATAATACACAGGGAAAGTTATGGTCGAGATTCATGAAGGAGTGGGACTTAATTATGTAAAATGGCCGCCTCAGGGTGACATTCATTGAAATGACACATGGCGTAGCGGCAACAAGAAAGCCACACTTGAGTGTTTCTATGCTAATGTGGAAGCTTTAGCTTGTCCAGTTTCACTGGAAATAGATTCATATGATTTTAGTGTTTTTAGTGATCACGCAGTACTTTCACTTCAGTTAAAAATGGATTGGGATAAGACATGTTTAATAAAAATTGGAGACATAGATATAAATATGGGGGCAAAAAAGATAACATGGACAGAGAGGAACTTAAAGGCTATGAGTGTTCATATTGGTGCGCTGGATGACAAATTCATATTTCATTTGAAGGAAATGACCCTTAACGAAATAGTACAGTGGCTTACTGTAACGCTCACCTGACTCCCACGGAGGCGCTGGCCTGGTTCGCGCTGCTGTGACCTCTTCTAAGGTGATGCGCAGGGTTCGGAAGACGGACTGGACCGGGCCCCCAAATCTGGCTTGTCTGGCTCGCAGAAGTATCCTTCTGTAGGCGAAAATAGGGGATTAACTGTCTGCGGGGTAATGCAATCAGCCTCCCACTTTCCCCTCTCACCCTCCTCGAAACCCTTCTGTGATTCCTCGTAGCGTCTCACCTTAGGGTCTGGAAGGACGAGCTCTCCATCCTGCTTCTGATGCAGGGGCACGTTGGTATCCAGTTAATTCACTGGATTTTCGGATTGGTGAGAACCAAACTTGCTTGGCTTCCAGGTAAGTTTTTTGATAAGAGGTTCCCCTTGTGTCCATGCATTAATGTACTAATGCTAGTGTCTTTTTCCCCATAGGGGCCGGGGTACGGAATGCCGGGGAACAGGCTCCGACCCGAGATGAGAGGTGAAATCCTTGTAGAAATCAGGTAAGTCTTTAATGATCTTTTTTTTGGTAATGTCTTTTCATTCGCTCATTAACGATGATGTCTCTTTTTTTCCCCTTAGGGGCCGGGGTCACGAAATGCCAGGATGCGGCGCGGACCCGAAATGAAGAGGGAATGAATCAACAGGTAAGTCTTAACATGGAGATTTAGCTTTCCTTATTCCCTTCTCTCTCTCACCTTTTGTTCTGGTCTTTTTTTTCCTAGGCGCTGGGGCGTGACTGCGAATCCGGATGATCGCTGCTGAACATGGAGGCGCCCTGTAAAGGTGAGTGGAATGCGGCGCTGCAGCGATCGACGCGATGAGCTTTTAAATTAAAGTCTTCCTTTTCAGGATTGTCGGCGAGATGTCTCCGGGATGCGGTTTTAGCAGGTAAGGACTTTTCCTTCTTCTGTTCTCTTCTTCTCTTCCTTTGCAGGTGATCCAGGATGCTGGCAGGCATGGCAGAAGTCAGGATGCAGAAGCAGACACGGTGAGCGTCCAGCTGCTAGATGCAGAACAACGCGAAGCACGTGTGGCTGTTCGGGTGGGGTTTAAATAGCCTTGGAAGAAGTTCCAGGTATGTATCCTTCCCCGACCACGCCCGGATGGTAAATTAGTCCCACAGGTAAAGTAGTTCCTTTCAGGCCTCAAGGAGGCCGGGATCCTGCAGCATGGTCTGCATCAGGTAAGTGCACCCAAGCACCTTCATAATGAGCCAGGACTGATGTCTTTTATGAGCCCGGCGCCATAGGCGCCAGGACACTGTCCAAACGGCCCCTATATGGGGTTGCTGGGTCCTTCCTTGGGGACTGGATGTCCGCTTTCGGGGACGCAGGGCTTGGACCAGCTCCCCGGGAGCGGGCATCATGACACTTACAAACTCACATCATCTTTAACCATTGCAGTTGGTACCGTATGTAGTCTGTTAAACAGGGAAAAGGGCATGGAGGAGCTTAGGACTTAGAAATTTGGGACGCTAAGTGATCCATGAGGCAAGACATATTAACAGAAACCATATATGTAAAGCAGAGAAGGCTGTGTTGATTAAGAAAATTAAGACCAAGTATAATAATTGGTTGAAGAGCTAGCGTTACTCAACTAAAAATGCCCAGTGGCTGATAACGTTCGAGATATTAAGAAAAGGGGGCACACAAAAGTTCTGGAACACATTAAACAAGCTAAAGGGTAACAAAGCTACTTTGATCACTAACCTGATTAGCGAGGAGGTTTGGACTAAATACATTGAAGGGACATACAGGACAAATCAAAGGATGTATGACACAACCTTTAGGAGGGAGGTTGGACTAAACTACCGAGATTTTGATCCTGAGAGTGTTATATTAGTCACACGTACAATAATAAAATCTAGGGCCCGATGGCCTGATGCCTTAGCCAACATAGTTCTGTTGAGAAATCCTGAGCTCTGGGCATCCATTTTGGCAGACCTATTTAATAAAGTGTAGTGAAGTGGACATACCGGAATCATGGAGGCAAGTGATACTGAAACCCATACACAAAAGAAGAAATCCTGCACGGACCCGAGCCCTCCCAACCGCCCCCCATTAGCTACAGACTTTAGTTCTTATTGGATACACAAAGTAAAGTATTTGCAACCTTTATACTAAAATAATGACAGCATTGCGCTAATTTCAGACTGGGTTCCGGGCTGTTTCTGCCACGTCTCAAAATATATTGATGTTAAAAACACCCTAATCTGTGTGGCACAAAACACACTCATCCTCAGCTGCATTTGGTTCCGTGGATAGGTGACTTTTGTGGGAAAGGCTGGGTAGGTGGAATATAGCAGGTACCGTGCTCACCCTACTGGAGTGGCTGCATGAGAGAATGAATGTACAGGTGAGATTGAGCAGCGCCAGTATGATGGAAATCCAAACATTTACAGGATTCAAACAGGGAGATGGGTTGGCGCCCATGCTGTTCAATCTGTACCTGGTTGACCTTCTGGGACCGCTGTTAGGGAGAATTCTCCAGAATGGCTAATTTCCTTTACCTTTGCTGGATTTCTAGAGTTTATTTTTTTCACCCACTCTTACATGTGTTTTTCTGTGTGTGTTTAACATTTTCTTGTGTTCATAGACTGTGGAGCCTCACCTACTCTATAGGCATTATCTTTTTACTGTGTGTTACACAGCACCTTCAGTGCAGTGACACAGGGTTGTCTTTTAGACTTCCCGACTCCATTTTCTGGGACTGACTACTGTGTCCCAGAGCATGTAAAGTTGCCATTGACTTTATTAGTCTCTTTTAAAAACTCACAGACCCAGGACAAACTATTTTACATAGAGTTCTGGAAATGGTTAATACCTATCCCTTTTTGTCTGTGTCTCTTGGAACATTGGGCCTCATTACGACCCTGGCGTTAACCATGGCGCTATTAGCGCCATGGTTGACGCCGGTATTTTACCAACTCCGCCATGGTGAATGGCGGAATTACCGCCTCATTCCAAGGTTGGTGGGGCGGTAATTCCCCATTCACCATTGGCCCTTCCCCATTCCCATTTTTGCCCCCATAGGGCTCAATGGGAATGGGGAAGGAGGTAATTACGGTACTGCAAATTGCAGTACCGTAATTACCTCGAAAGTCCCTTTGCAGGTTCCTTCCTTAACGACAGTTGAGGTCGGGACCCGCAAAGGGACCTCGTAATTAGGCGGTAAGGGTTTAACGGCGCTGACACCTTTTACGGCGCTGTTAACCCCTTACCGCCTGGGTCGTAATAAGGCCCATTGTTTCGTTCCCTTTTCATTAAGACTTGACTGGTGGCAGTGGTAACTACCCTATTTTTCCTACCGCGGTTATCTTAAATAGCCCTGGTATTGTTTAGGCTGTCTTGGTAGCCTCAAACTTAAACCCGCTGGACCATATACGTTTTTATACGGTTCCAGCTGGGTTTATTCCCCATTTCTTTTTGTAAAAGTCTTTCTTGTGTTTCACTCTGTGTGCCAAACCAGGTTTGTTCCTTTGTTCGCCATCCTTTCGCAGAAGCCCTCCTTAGGCGCCTATAGGTCTGAGGGGGACAGGATGTGAAGGAGGGGTTTAGGACTCCCTGCACAGGATCTCTTTGGAGACCCATGTCACACTCTGATGTGATTGGCTGAGGTGACTGTCCCGGCGGGACAGCCACCCTGCTGTGTGATTGACAGCCAGGCTGTGTGAATGGGGGAAAACTGCATAAAAAGCAGGTCTCTGGGTCTGGAAAGGCAGAGTCGCCACTGGATCGAGAGAGCCAACGAGAAGCTGACAGAAGAGGACCTCTACCACGACTGAACCTCCCGGTGAAGCCCTGCTGCGGGTCCGAATCTTCAAACTTCGACGACGTGGAAGATCTGCAAGGAATCTTCTCCCCTTAAGCTGGTGGGAACAACCAGTTCCCCAAACGGCTCGCCAGGCCTCCGTTCTCTGAATTTGCTGTACAGAGCTACAGTGAACCGGATAGCCAGGAGGAATGGACCCTGCTTGCGTTTTAAGGAGCGCACCTTTTATTCGTCGCTTTGCTCTGCTGCTGGTTTCTTCCCTGGGCAGTGCAGGACCCTCCAGTCTTCCTCCTTCTTGTCAGTCTGACAGTCGCTTTAGGAACCGTGAGCCTGCAGGACCTGCCCAGGAACGTCTGCCTCAGCTACAGCATTCTTATGCTTTAAAGGTACTGTGCCAACCCGGTTGTTCGTTTCGTCCAGCCGCGGTGAAAGTGTGTGAAATATTTCGCCAATCTGAGGGCTTGTCCTCCATTCTTTAAAGTAATTTTTCGTCCGACCAACTTCGTTCTGAACTCTTGTCAAAGACTTAACCGCAAACTACTCTGAACTGTGTGATCCTCTGCAAAGACTTTGGTCCATTGACTTTGGGCCAGGCCCCTTTAATTTGATTTCCTCACTGTAGGTCCCTTTTCTAGATTGCCCTGCTTGCTTACTTGTTGGTGCTGCTCAATTTCTGTCTAACTTTGTCTTTCCCTCCCTTTTAAATTGGTGGAGTGCCATTTTGCTCACACTTCATTTTGAGCCTAACTTGTCCAGAATCTATTGGGTGCGGTGTAGTGTATTGGTAACGTGATTTTTCTACTGCTTGATAATAGTAAAATGTTTAATAACTGATGTGTAAATAAATTAATATACTTTTACTCAGAAACCTTGAGTCAATGTTTGTTTGAATCCTAGTAATTGCTGTCCTTTGTGTAACTATTGATACTGCTCACTTTTCTCTTGAGATAAGTCTGGCTGCTCAGCCATCGCTACAACTTTAGTGTGTAGGACAGACTTGCACCAAAGGGGAATTTGTACTGTCACTTGTAGTCCTAATTGTGTGTGGTGTTCCCAAAGGGTACTGCATATAATTCTGCCTAACACTGGTGTACAGCGGTGAGGATCAGAGTGCTGCTATTACCTTGGATCAACTAACCACAAGGCTAAACAACCGCTGACTAAAATAAAGAACGTTCCACCCAAAATAGGTCAGGCACACATACAATGGTTAGCTTATGCAGATGATGTTATCCCGTTGGATCACACATTTGCGGGCTTGCTTGTGAACTCATAGCATATGCTAAAGAGCAGTGCTTAAAGTGGGCCGGGGCCTGCCGGGTCCGGGCCCCGGCAGTCTCCATAAAGTGGGACTGAGCTGGGGCCCTGCCGAGGCCCCCGTCCTACAGCAACATTGGCGGGAATCTCGGGATGCATTATCCCCTTGCGGCCGCATCCGTGACGGGAGATGAGCCTGCAATGAAGTCAGGCAAGCTGAGAGAAGTGGCAGCCAACCACAGCGACACTGTGACTGGCGGCCACCTCCGTCAGTCATAGTAACTGCGTCTGGTGAAAACTCGCGCGAGAGGTCACCAGAGGCAGTTACTGACTTACTGTCCCTTTGTTTCCCCAGGTCGCCGAGGCGTCTTTAACCCTCGGCGAACCTGGCGATTCCTCGACATATTTCGAGGTTTATAAAAGATGGCTTTGAAAGTACACATTTCAAGCCATCTTTTATAAAGCTTTGCCGACGGACAATTTTGTCGATAGTCAAAGCTTTATAAAAGATGACTTGAATTGTGTACTTTCAAAGCCATCTTTTATAAACCCGAAATGTTTAAAAAAGATGGCCTGAAAACTAGTCAAACCGTAGGGTATGCACACAAATATATATAAATGTTATATATTTGTGTGCGTACCTTACTATGGTTTGTGTACTTTGCAAGCCATCTTTTACAAACGTAGAAATATGTTACATATTTCTATGTTTAGAAAAGATGGCTTGCATAGTACACAAAGCATAGTAAGGTACACACACAAATATATAACATTTATATATATTTGTGTGTATACCCCACGATTTGGTTTCTTTTAAGCCATGCCCCTCCCACAAGCCACGCCCCCAAATGAGGCCCCCCCCCTCGATTTCTTACCCCACTTAAAGCCCTGCTAAAGAGAATGGGCCTGTATATACACTTTGGCTCTAACAGAAGACCGTCTTGCCCATTGTATATTCCTGAGGGAATTATTGTGCAAGTCTCCATTTACAATTATTTGGGACAAGCAATCAGCACAGGGAAAAATAATATGAAACGAATTGCTAGTAAACGAAGAAAGCCATGGCATTAATGATAATGACCAGGAAAATCACTGAAAGGAGGGCAGGATATAGTTTGAAAGGTATCGTGTTGGCATGGGCGTCATTTTAGGGGGGACAGGGGTGTTTGTCCCCCCCCCAACTTTCATGGCACACCATTTTGTCCCCATTCACTTGGCTGGGGCACCTTTTCTTCAGATGTTATGTCCCCCCCAACATTTTCAGCAAAGTTACTCCACTGCGTGTTGGCCTGTAAGCAGAGCTTTGCTCCCACTATCCTGTACAGCCTTGATGCGACTTACACAACTAACTACCTCTGGTGGAATGCTCTGGAAGGGACAATCTGGAGGCGTCTATTAGGATTACCCTGCTGTAACCCCGTAGAGGCAATTTGATGACAGTTGGGGTTTGCATTTTTAACTGGACTCGCACTACAAAAACGAGGGATTTGACATATAAAAGCCATGAAAGAATGTAGCTGTCCCTTGCTTAAATTGCTTGAGACGTCCATGGCAAACTCGGTTGGGCAGCCACTATATGAATTTAAAAGTTTGAATGACAAGCTGCTTGAGATTATTGGATGGGACCCCAACCGGGATAAGGATTTGCACCTTTTAAAACAATTGTTCATTAAAAAGCTAAAGCTGTGGGATTGGAATGAAAACTATGAGCCCATAGCCACATTAAAAACCTTGAAGGAGTGCTCCTGCACGACCCCCTGCTCTTTGCGCCCACAGAAACATCTGATGCAAACAACTTCTCCGCATTTAAGGACATTTATTGTGTGAATGAGGTGGAAAGAGTTAACGACCCGTGTGGTCTGCGGTCCTAGTTTAGGCAACCCTGAATCCAGGCTATGCACACTGGAACATATACCCGAAACCAATGGACATGTTATGACTAGTTGTAACACACCACAGAAAGTTTATATGTTCCATCCTGAGAAATGTGCACACAACCCCGATTGTCTAAAAGCAGGCTCATGCTGCAGACGTTGTTTAATTGGAAATCTTACTGCTTGAAATATTGCATTGTTCAAGCTAGGGCAACTAATTGAAACAATATTGAAAGAAACAACCTAAAACTGTATGGCATACAAGGCATCATTAATTAGGATTAACTGTTGTTATTTGAAGGAATATGTGCAACAAGATGTTTGTAGCTAAGAAGTGAATGTGGTCATCAATTTTTATACTTTTAGGTAACGTGTTGGTATTATTTATAACGACATGAAATATTATTAACGTGATCATTGGAGTCAATATTTTTGGATGGAACGAAGAGGAAACTGCAGTTTTGTAGCTGCGGTAGTAATGATTGGATTTTATTTAGAAGTCATGTAATTAAGATGACATAGTTGCAGTGTATTATAATATATTTTGTAATGTGAACAATTCCGTTGAACTATATATAACACACTAATTATGCATACAAATGAGCACATTTCACAGAAACATATTCTGTGAAACAATGTAGAATTTAAACTCCGTTCTGCACGGCAACACATGGACCACTCCAAAGGTACACAGGGACATCTTGTAGCAGGTGTTGATGCTGGCAGTCCCGAAAGTAAAACCAGGAGGACTCTCTCAACAATATATTCCGGCATTGCCCCTTTACAAGCAGCTTCTGCCCAAACCAGACCATTAGGAATCCCCCCCCCTCACCACCTCCGCCTTCATGCCTATTGTACCCAAAGAAAGTAATTAGGCTGGATTTGGATAAATACATGGCAGCATTGTCCCTGTGAAATAAATGCTCATGCGCCTAGTGCGCCCCAAAAAAGCCCCTTCTCAATAATATATGCCTGCACTGTCCACATTTTTACTTTACTGCCCAAATAAAATACTGCAGTCTGTCTCAACACATGGCACTGTTGCCCCAAGTTGTGCATTACTGGCTCCCAGTGTCCACAAACTGCATCTTTGCCCCAAACGCATACACACACAAAGGCATACATACATACATACATACATACATACATACATACATACATACACACAAACACACATTGAAACAATTTTTAAACATATGTGTTTTTTCTTTTTTATGAGTCTAAAAGTCAGGAATGGTTAATTATTTCACAACTGACTTAGGAAAAGTAAGCTCTCTTTAAACCAGGAGACTGCAACCTGTGGATCTCCAGATATGTTGGTCTGTGACGCCCAGTATCCCTCACCATTGATTATGCTAAAGTACAGAAAGTGGTATGCAAGTGGTCTACTGTGGTCTGCACTACATTTGTTGGAGTCTGTTTTTGCTGTTTACTGGTGAAGGAGGAGCAGTTGGACCCGACCCGGCTTGCATTTGTTTGAAAAGCCAACTCGCTGCGCGGCACACAAAGTAATGGTCTACTGTGGTCCACTGGGCTACGTGGGTGTAAAAGACGTGTCGACCTGCTCATGGTGTGTAGTGGATACACTTCTTCACATTTGGGAAGGTGAAGGTCCCGGAGCGGGAACCATGAACCGTGCTAATAGGCTGCCACAATTCAGTTAAGGAGCCAGAGTTCATTGGGAAGATGAGTATGGGTAAGTGGTAACCTGCATTGCACTGCTCGTACTTAGAACAACATTTGACTCAAGGAAGCAGAGTGGGAGAGCACCAAGTGGCACAGATGGTGAAACTCCTCATTTTCCTTTTTCTGAAAGAAAAGTTAGGGCAGTAACAGGGATTATATCCTAATTATGTACGGACTGCGTTGTCTCTCCAGGCATATGGATTTTACGATTCAGGAACAAATGCTGGAGATGGCTATGGATTTGGCACTTTCCAACTTGCCCAGTGATGGGGGCAAGGATAGGCCCCCCTAACTATACCGTAGGATTCTATGGCATGGAAAAAGAAGCTAAAGTTATGGCTTTTTTTTAATACAGTGTCCATATATAACGGTGGACAAGGGGAGCGGGACGCTACACCTGCAGTCCTCCACCATAAATATGTTACCTCATTTAGTCTCTGATACCGAGATGCTGAGGACAGCGGTGGCACTCGAGGGGGTTCAGAACACGAGAGGAGACTTCTCTCCATCGTTTTACATGAATGAGGAGGGGGACATTAGTGGGGCTATTTTAGCTTATTATGTTTCAACTCCCTACCCTGCACTGAGAAAAGGAACCACACCCTTTCTCAATGCAACAAATGAGGACAACAACACGAGTGCACATGCTACCTTGGCAACTATCAATCAACTGATTTCCACATTTGCTTCTTTGGATGAAGACATTAAATCGGAAGTAAGGATGCACTCCATCGTTCTGGGTGCAATACAGAATAAGTTGGATAATTTAATTGATAAGAGTGATCTCACAGAATTAATGCAATCTAATATTGTCAAAGAGAGGTCAGATTTGTCCCAGGCAATCTTAATGTTACAAAAGGCAGTAGCGCAGACTCAACCCTCTAAAGCTCTCCCCCAAGGAAGGCAGGATTCGCTAATCACAATGGGAGGGATCTACTTAAATAGAAATAAGGATGCCGAGCATGACAGTGATGGGGCTGCCATAACGCCACAGCAGGATCGGTGAGGAATAGATCAAGAGGACAAGCAGTTATCTTTGGGTAAAAGGCCTTACAGAAACGAAATATTTTGTCATCAGCCAGTAAAGCAAAAAGGCAGAGAATATGACAAAGAAAAATAATACCAAATGATCCTCCCGTAAGTTTTTAAAGGGGTAGCTTGCTCAGACATTTTATTGGCCCTATCAATGTGGCATGTATTTGTGAGCATACATCGATTGATCTTACAAAAAAAAAATCGAATGCATCCTAACTTAGTTTTTCACACTTTTACAAATGCAAAAACGACGTGTTGGGTACCATAATTTTATGCTAATGTTATCCGTTGATCCATCGCCCTAAATTCAGGTCCCCTTGCTGCAGTAATTCAGATCACCCACCCCTAAAGCGGACATCAATAGCCAAAACGATATGCTCCTCATATTTTAATGACGTTCATGACCAGCGGAGCCAAACATACCCTGTCATCACCCACGTCATAATGTTACGTGATGCAGAACCAAGAACATAAACAGACACATTTGCACAAAACGTGAAAGTTTGTTTCTTTTTCACAAAAGGATATAAAAACATATATTTAGGAGAAAACAGCAATAGTCAGGAACATAGCAAATACTTTTATTTTTGACATAAGCTCAATAGAGGAGATTATGTCAATGAAAATATTGATAACGTTTGCCAATAGAGGTCATAGCTCGCAAGCATTGCATAGTTCGCATGTTTTATATAACTGAACAGTGATCTTACAATGCTGATTCCATTCATAGATCGATTAATCCGCGTCTTTGCATCCTTGAGAGAAAGTTCTTACGTTCTATCTCAGGTGTTTGGTTGATACACATGGTGTTCCGTTAGTGAGAAGAAAGGAGTGGGTTCACTTTCAAATGCATCACTTTCACATCTGCACGTTTTCAGACCCTACAGGCTGCCATGTTGCTCCTTATCAATGCTAACGGAAAGGACAGATTGGTGTATGATGATCGTCCCAGATAATGGTTATCAGAGATGCATTGTTGATGATTATTGTCCAATTACGGTTGAAGAAGCCGTCAACTGGAAGATTGAATCCATGGCAGGCTGACATCGTTAAAATATAAGTATGTAAAATCAAGAATGCAAAAATATATTTCAGTACCCACTTTATATTAGAATATACATAGTACATAAATATGTTAACTTTTTCTGATACAATTAACATGTACAATATCTATTCTTTGCGTCGAATTGAACATTAATCCGTCATATTGTTAATCATGTAGCATACAGCACACATGCCATCCTCACTCGCCCAAATATTATTTAAATCTATGCTTACATTATGTCTTGAGTTTCCATTTTCTCTATTTGATGGATAACCAACCGTTTTGAAAAAGAGAGATCACAGTAATAGAAACTTAACTTTCCTATGTCTGCTTTCAATATCGTGAATCTTATCAATTCTTTGTGGGTGTTCGACACATTGAGGCCTTCAAAATGTTATACGGTTGATTCAAGGACAAATAACAATGAGACCCTTTATTATGTGTTCACAGTGAGTCACGGGTTGGTTTAGTTTTAGCGAACACATGCCACAAAAATGAACAATATTATTAAATGTTTTAAATGGCAAGCTGTGCAGTGAAACACAAGGAATTATTTCAAGCATTCCACGTAGCAAAATATTGACTTTCATTTTTACGGTATCAAGGCACCTGGTCCCACAACATTTACAGATTCTTTCATAGATGCGTGTAGGCAATGTGCAGACAGGCTCACATTGACCGATACGGCAATAGGGCAATACCCAAAACAAAAATGCTAAAGTATTGTGTGGGCCAGTTTTTTGGTCAAAGTGGGGCATTTTTTTCTCCAAAAACAGAATTCGAATGCACATCATGAAAACAGGATTTTCCACCTTGACCACAATACGACGACTTTGGTAATTCTGTCCATTAGTTAAAAAATGTCACCAATGGGTCTATGCAACATATTGCAACACTACTCAATGCACCTAGTTCCCAACACCTGATAAGTATGTATTGCTGTTAGCTGAGTAGCTATTCGCTACCCACCTTGAGTGCGGATTAAAAACACACAACCTAATTTCAGTAATCATATTTGACATATAGAGATGGCTACAGCATGGAATACAAATGGGTGGATATAGATGGATGAAAAGAGGTGGGTTACTATGTAGAGATGGCACGGGCAGAACAGGAAGGGGGGGCAAAGGGGCGACTTCGCACCAGGCTGGGTGGAGTGGACTGATGCACCCAGGGCCACATGTGCAATGAGCAACAACAACAAAAAAAGATTATATCACTAAA
This sequence comes from Ambystoma mexicanum, assembly GCF_040938575.1. Classification (NCBI taxonomy): domain Eukaryota; kingdom Metazoa; phylum Chordata; class Amphibia; order Caudata; family Ambystomatidae; genus Ambystoma; species Ambystoma mexicanum. The sequence continues at coordinate 673,275,592 of NC_090924.1, read as the reverse complement.
ATTCCAGCATGCCTAGAATGAGTTCAGTTTTGAAAGGCTTACTATGCTTCTGTGCAGATCTATTCCAGCAATCATCTTGATTTCTGCATTGATGCAGGCACGCCTGGTTGTCCTCCACATGCGGGCCTCCACAGTAAGATGAATGCATTTAAATGACATTTTCTTTCGCTGGTTATTTCAATGTTGGCTAACACTATCGCACATAAACCTTTGGTCTATTGCAATCTGCAGCCACTTAGAATGATTTCTACTTGCCAACAAAGTTAGACTCCATATCTTAAAATACTTTTTCCTTGCTTTCATTCTGTATGTCTGCTGCTCCAATGTTCTGCTGAGATTCGCTGAGATTCTTGAACTATTGTGAGTTAATTACAAATAAATTGTTTGGTAGTGTAGAGTAACCCCTAAACGCTCACACCAGAGAAAATACAACCCACTAGGGAAAAAGGCCCAGCACACCTCTTGCAAGGAGAACAATATATAATCTCGCCAAAAATACAAGTACGCACTAGCAAAGAACTCTGCTGCCATGAAGCGCTCTGACAAAAACAGCATCAGCAATAGGTTTTAAAGGTACACAGCACCATAAGTGACAAATTACATAGGTTACAAATCCAGATAGCTGGCTGGTTCAACCCTATACACATATAGCCTGCCCCACACAGGATTCCAGGCGATTGGTCCCAGCATCTTCTGTCCATCTTCTTCCACGTGGGGATCGCCATCTTCCGTCATCAGGTACAACGGCCCTAATTGGCAATTTTAGTTATACAAAGTCAATATTTCTTCATTTCTTCAGTGCACCTGTTACCAAGAACATGAGCGAGGCGGATACTTTGGAGGTCGTGATAACTTTCCCAGAACTACGTGAACCACCGCTCCAATCCCAGACACATCAGCGCCTTCACAACTTTCCCACCCACAGCATACATTTGTTACCTTCTCTCCTGGCACCTCGCAGCACAAATCACGTGAACTAATGGTGGGGGTAGCCCACCCCTGCTGTTTGATTTCCTTGATTGATTGGTCACTTTACAGTTTTATGATTTGGGGTCTTGGGCTGGTCAGTGTACATGAATGTTCGTGTCTGGGTCTTGGGGGTCCCGGGCCACTATAACTTATATATCTGGACATCTTCACCCGCCTTTCTCACAAAAAGAACTCTTCAGAGATCCATTCCAGCTCTCTCTTGGCCTTGCAGGGCAAATTCCTTGTATGTTGCATGCGCTTAGAAGTAATAAAGAACTGTATGTGTGTATTCAAGAAATGAATGTTCTGCAAAGCTACATGGGCTGCCAGCAAAGACTGCACACACACCCTTCTATCTCACAGGACTGAATGTAAATGTACTAGCATAGCGCTGACACTAGGCCTCAATTTCAAAATGGCATCTAACTTCTAAAGTGGAGTTTCATTACACACGGAATACTAATATCAAAGTCCACTACAATCTAGCTTCTACAGGTAAGCCCCTTCCCCCTCCATTCTCCGAACTTCCCCACAGTATCTCCTCCTACAATTGCTTTATCCTGAATCGTTGTGGGGCCTGGGACCTTTGCCCCTTCTCCCCAACATTCCCCCCTTTTGTTAATCCTATATTAACAAACTCCCTTGCCATCTTCTCAGTCTCCTCATACCTCGATGTTCCTTTCTTGGACACCCATACTTTACATACTAAATGCAAACCTTTGCCCTCTTGGGCATATAGCTCTGGGGTGCACGTGAGATATAAACAGCCCCCATCTCCTCCTAAGTCAACCCAGTGTTCCACATAATTTTCAGGATCTAGTGTGGCCGTGGTAACTGTTCCAGGGGTGTCAATACCTTTCTGTATCCTCATCATGCGAGGTTTATTTGGGTCTTCTGTTTGTACCTGCCCATCTTTTGTACCGCGAGGTGCGCTGCTTACCCCAATGGAAACCTGGATCATTGCACTATTGAGGATCGCTTTAGCACAGCATCGAAGTCCCAACTGGCATGTGCAGAAGAACACAACCACTGGCACTAGTATCTTCACAACTGTTCCCATCCATGACAGTGCCCACAAGAAGAGATAATCGAACCAGTCACTTTTATCTATTCCTGCTTCTGTCTGCATATGTTCTCCGAGGGTGTGCACGGCCTCTATTATCTGCATGAGCGACCCGTTTGCAGCATTGTTTGGGGCATGTAAGTGCAGCAGCATTCTCTCATTCTTCTACGTAAAAAAGCAGTTAAGCAGATAGAGCACATACGGTTCTACAGTGTCATCAACCGATGGCTCTCAGTTCAACCATGATCTATTTGAAGCCTTGTTCAGTGTCATTCACCAACTGTCTCAGCTCCCACCTGATCATTTGCAACCATTTAGCTGTTTGTACACCTGCCAATAACAGAGAAGCGAAAAATGTCTGTTCCTTATTGTACAGTGTATATTGATCGGTTATTTCCTTAAGAAATTCCACTGAGTTTTTTGACAAATAGTTGGAACTCTTTTTCCTCATTAACTGTTGGCTCTTGCGGTGGCGTGGGGGTAACTAGGCTCCCTGGTCTCATGATTGGATGTGCTTCAGGGAGCACGAGACGAGCGGAGTGCAGCATGGTCATCGAGCATATACCCCTCAATGATGGTGGAAGGTGCAGGAACACCTGCTGACCACAGAGCTAGTACATATTCATCACTGCTGCTGTTCCTTTCCTGAGGTCTGGAATGTTTGTTGTCACATTGCAATTGTCATTAGTACCCATAGAGACATCTCCTGCATTGTAGAAGCACAGCGGATATCCTTCTTGTTTTTGCACCTTCACTGGAATCTCCTTTGCTTCAATCCATGTTAGCTTTGCCATGTGCTTCCCCCAATACCCTTGGCATGCTTCCTTTACCCTCTGGATTACTTCTTTCTTTGGCCTACAAGTTCTCCTGCTATGCAGCTGAGCACAGTCTCTTCCCACCGATTGGCCACAAACCTCACTCCTTCTAGCTGCATGAATGGTCTTTGTAAGCACTTTAGGCTTCTGGAATTATGGGCACACTGTTGTTCATCTGGGTCCATCATCACAAGCAGTATGCTGTGCGCTTGGAATGTACTTCACAACCTACATAGTGTTAGATGGACAAGTAATTGCGCATCCAAAATCAGAACCTCTTGTGGTATTAGAACCTTGGGGGCTTCTGACACATGTGGTATTAAGGTGCAAATATAACAACTCCTGTTTACTCTCTGTTTCCCCACCATGCTCATGCCCGCATACCAATTGTTACTCATCTCCGATAGTGCATCATATCATATCCTCTATACTCATCATACTTCTGTTAAGATTGTCTATTAAAATCCGTCAATATTCTTGCTTATGGCACATATGATTTTGCATCTGATAATACATTTATATTAATTTTTTGTGTCACCATTTTCCAATTTAGTGGTGTGTTAGTGTGAGTTCCCAGTATTGTGTTATTGTCCCATTCTGATATGTACACCTACCCCAAGTACACCTCCCTTGGGTATCCCCCATTTTATATGTTCAACCATATAAAATTACATCCTAAATATACTGAAAACATAAAGATACAGAACACTTTCAGTGCAAAATGCATACCGCACATATACAAGGAGAAAAGCATGGCTGTGTGAGGCCTTTTTTGTTTCACATTGTACATCAGAAACAGGTGCATCAATAAGCAATTTCACAGATAACTTGAGATAAAAAGAAAAATAAGCAAAAATAAATAAATAAAAATAAAATAAAAATAAAAACAAAATAATAATAAAGAAAACAAGTTTACTTGAAATAGTATAAATATACTAAAACAGTACTCACTTCTTAAACCTCTACGAAGTTGTATGTGTAATCCAAAAACATATATACATGCTGTAATTACTGTAAATATAAGTCCAGTCATAATAGACCCTACTCATGTACTACTGTCGTGCTCATAAGAGGGCGGTGCGGCATCAGGGGCCCTTCGAACATCCGATAAGTGTACCTAATATATCAGCTCTCGGACCTTCACCGCGAAGTGGTATAGACAACGGTAAAAGACCCATTGTAGCTAGGTTAACTCCATCTGGTATAGTATAGTATTGTTTATTTGTAAACGCTTATACGCAAAGCAAGTGTTTCAAAGTGCTCAAGGAGGGAGGGAACAAGTGGAAATAAACAACAGTCATTCAGAGCTCTTGAATTTCTGAACGATACAAGTCTGCACAGGCAGAGTGGGTACATGGAACAAGTGCATGCAATACAATTAATGGTGTAGATAACAGCAAGTAGATCTGATGACGATTCTGCAGTTTTTCCCAGTGCATTGAGACGCCACCATGCAAGGAGCGGAGAGAAGGGAAAAACAGATAGACGATCTTCAAGGCATGGTGCACTCAGATCGTGCAAGTGTGCAGACAGGTGCAGAAGAAGGGTGGGGTAGGGGGACAAGTGCAGGAGGTGGAGGGTTTGGGGGAGAGGACCAAGTGTGCTCCCAGTCAGTCAGAAGCTGGGGTAAGTGCTTAGAGATGCCACTCTCATGGGTCATTGGCCAAGAGCACTAACAATGAGGCAAGTGCAAGGCCTGGAGGCAAGTGTGAGAGAACTGGCGAGGGTGCTGGAGACCTGAGAGACTCTTGAGGTACACCAGGCGGCCAGTGAACAGACTGCACAGAAAAGGAGGAAGAGAGGGATAGAGCATAGAGAAAGGTTAGCAGGGTAGAGGGAGTGAGAAGGAAGAGGAGAGAAGGAATGTCTTAAGGAGTTTCTGGAACTTAAGGAGATCAGGCTCAAGACGGTGTATGGCAGGGGGAGGTCCTTTCAGAGGATAAAGATCTCCCGCCGAATCTCTGCTTGGAGAACCGGCTCACTCGCAGAAGGTTGGAGGTAGATGAGCAGAGGGCTCGGGAAGGACAGTATATAGGTAGGCAACATTGCAGATAGGTAGGTCCTAGGCCCCAGAAAACCTTGTGGACAATGCAGGGGGTTTTGAACTTGATCCTTGCAGCCACAGGGAGCCAGTGGAGGGATTTCAGTGCCGCAGAGATGCGGTCCCCGGGCTTGAGGTCCGAGGATAAGTCTTGCGGTTCTGTTCTGGATGAGTTGCAGAGAGCACAGAACAGAGGCAGGGAGGTTGAGAAAGAGGCTGGAGACAGGGAGCCACTGGGGGAAGGTAAGAAAAGGAAGAGTGTCATGATGCCTACCCCGGGGACCCAGACCAAGTCCAGCAGCCTCGGAAGCAGGCATCAAGTTATGCCAAGCAAGCCCAACAACCCCTGCTAGGGGCTATTTGGGTGCAGTCCTGGCGTCTATGGCGCCAGGCTCATATGGAGGGTCAGTCCTGGTGCCTGGTCATAGATTAAAACTTACCTGATGCAGACCATGCTGCAAACTTACCTTATGCAGACCATGCTGCAAGAACTCCAAGCTAAAAGAGGCTTGGATGGGACTACTTTACCTAGGGACTATTTTTTTACTCGGATGGGGCTGGGGAGGAATACTTACCTGGGACTACTTTGGAGGCTATTTAAACCACGCCCGAAGAGCAGGACACGCTTCGCGTTATTCTGCATCCAGCAGCGTAACGCTCACCGTGCCTGCAAGTCTGCATCCAGTCTTCTGCCACGCCCGCCTCGAGTTTGGAGCTCCTAGAAAAAGGGAGAAAGAAGGAGAAAAGGTTAGAACAAGAGCAATACCTTTGATCCTTACCTGAATTCCCGATCCATCGCGCCTTCGAGCTGGAAGAAAGAAGTTATTTTATGCGCGTTGCCTCGCCTGCTGCAGCGCCGCGCAGATCTCACCAGCCGTCGCACCATCTTCGCATTCCACTGCATCCTCCTGCATGTTCCAGACGCACTCCAGCACCTAAGGAGAAGACAAGAACAGCAAGGTGAGCCAAGGGAATACACAGAGGAATATTAGTTACCCCCCATAGACTTACCTGATTTAACCACCGGGGGTACTATTCCTCTTCACGGGTCGGCGCAGCCTCCACTGCATCTTCGCCGAACCCCGGCACCTGAGAGGAAACAAAAGGACAGCAAGGTGAAACAAAGGGACTAACAAGGGGAACCCTCCTCACCACAATAGACTTACCTGATTTTACCGCCGGAGGTATTATTCCCCGAGACTTCATACTTTCTCTCAGCGCCTGAATAAGGTTAGAAAGCAACAGGTTACATATTGACATTATTTTATCGAACTGTGTTGGAAAATACAAATCCTTACCAGAATATTACCGGTTGCCACGAGGAACTCTCCACTAGGGTCCAACTGCAACCTGCAAGGAATCGGACAAGAGTGAAAGTCAGGCATTTGAACTCTTACAAACTACATACTTACCGCGTCTTGCCGGGAATCTCGGAGTCAATATTGTTCTGGAACTCACCAATTCCTTCGAGCCAGTGAAGCGACTGATTATCAACGCGCCCCTGCGCTCAATGCAGGATGGAGAGCTCATCTTTTCAAACCATCAGGTGAGACTATAAGAGGGGACACCAAAGTGATCTGTGGGGAAAACAGCGGGGGTGGGGGGTTTTACGCTCAACGCCATGGGTGGTTAATTCCCTTTCTCCAATTGCAGAAGAATATTCCTATGGGCCAAGCAAACGAAGCTAGGTGGGCCAGTCCGTCATCTCGGCCCTATGCGTCACGTTGGTGGAGACCGCAGCTGTCCAATTCAGATCGACGCCTCTGTGGGAGCCAGGTGAGCGTAAGAGTACCTCTGAGAAGGTGCTGGTAGTTGGACTTTTTAGAGATGTCCGAAATGTGAGTGGAGAAAGAGAGAGTGGAGTCGAAGATGACTCCAGGTTTTTTGCCTCGCAGGTGGGGCGGACACTGGGCCAAGGCAGGCAGGCCAGAGTGAGAGTGGGAAAACTGGAGGAGTCCCAATGTGAACAATCTCAGTGTTACTGGCGTTGAGGCAGAGGTTGTTTGCAGCACATCATGACTGAATTGCGGACAGACAGTCAGATATGAGCGAGGTAGAGGAGGTGAATGAGGGTAGCCTGAAGGACAGTTGCGTGTCATCCGCATAATACTGGAAGTTAGAGAGGAAAGTGGCAATCACGCGTGCAAGGGCAGCCATGTAGACATTGAAGAACCAGGGGGATAGGTTGCCCTGGGGAATGCCACAAGTTGAAAGAGTGATATTAGAGGGAAAGGACCCAAGTTCCACCTGGGATGGGCGGTCGGAAAGGAAGGAGGTTAACCACAGACGTGTGATCAGGATGTTGTGGTTTACTGTGTCAAAGGCAGATGAGAGGTCAAGAAGAATGAGGACACAGGGAGTGTTGGTGTCAAGATTTGAGAGAAGGTCTTCACGGGTGTTCAGAAGAGCAGTTTCCATGCCTCTGGATGCTCTAAAGCCAGACTGATGGTCGTGGAAGCAACCAGCAGTTTCAGTGTGGAGGGTGAGCTGAGTGATTGCCAGCTTCTCCAGGAGTTTGCCCAGGAAAGGGGTGATAGAGATAGGGCGGTAGTGTGCCGGAATGGAGGGGTCGGCAGAGGGTTTCTTAAGTAGAGGGTGCACAAGGTAGTGCTTAAGAGAAGTTGGGAAAACTCCAGTGGCAAATGAGAGATTGCAGAGATCAGCCCAGGTTGGAGCAAGAGAGTCAATGTTGTCCTTAATGGTTTTGGAAGGGCAGGGGTACACCTGTTTGGATGAAGCTTTCATAGACCAGACTTGTCTGGTGACCTCATCAGGTGTGACAGGAGTGAGAGAAGAGAAGAGAAGGGAGGCTCCAAGGGTGTTGGTGAATGAGGTGGTGTGAAGGAGAGAGAGGAAAGGATGTCTTGGGTTTTTGCGGTGAAGTGTGCAGCCAGGACCGAGAAAAGGTCCTGTGTGGGTGTGACAGAAGAGGAGGGTGCTGTGGGATTGGCCAGTTCCTTACAGACTTTGAATAATTTGGCAGTGTTGTTTGATGCCGCGGAGATGTGGACTTGAATAAAGACTCTTTTCTTGGTGTTGATGCAGAGTCGATATTGCCTTTGAAGGAGGCGGTGGGCCAGTTTGTCAGAGGGTCCGTCCGACGAATTCCATTTCCGCTCAGCTGCCCTACACTTGCATTTAAGGGAAGACAGATCGGAGCCGTACCAAGAGTTGCACTTTTTCGAAGGCTTCAGTGGCAGGAGCAAGAGTATCAAGAGTATCAAGGGTGTTAGAGATAGAGAGATTGACATTAGCGAGGGCTGTGTCAGGGTGGGAGTCCGCCGCAGGAGTAGGAGGCAGAGAGTAGGTGGGGGCAAAGGAAGCTGCAGTTACTCTTTTCATGAGTCTGATGACTTTGAGACCAAGTGGCCGTGCCGGATGTGGCTATGCAAGAGGAGAGGAGAGCTTCAAGTGTGATGAGAGAAGAGAGTGGTCCGTCCAAGAGAGCGAGGTAGTGAGAGGGATAGAGAGAGAGATGTTAGTAGAGATGGAAGCATTCAAAGTGTGGCCCGCTGTGTGCGTGGAGCCAGAGGGTAAGATAGAGAGGGAGAGAGAATTGCGTAGGTTGCGGAAGGGTCCTGAGGAGTCAGGAGAGACCAGATCACCCAGCAGGAGGAGTTGAGAGGAAGAGGAACGTAGAGAGGAGGCCAGGTCAGCCCATTCCGAGAGGAAGAGAGTGGACTGCCCTAGTGGTCGATAGAAGGTGGCCATAAGGAGAGACGATTTAGCAGAGAGTGAGAGCCTGCAGACTAGGCACTCAAAGGAGGAATAGGCGTGTGTATGGATAATGGACACAGGTATCCGATTCTGACAAGATCTCCCTCCCCCTCCTGTCCCCTTGTTCCTGGGCACAGAGAGGATCTTGTATCCTTCAGGGAGGGGTATGTCAAAGCTTGTGACAGAGTTGTCATTGCACCATGTCTCTGTGATCTGCGCACAAAGTTCCTTACAAACAGACAATCACCAGGTGACAATTCAAGAGGCTATGCAGTCATTGAAGTAGGTGCAGCACTGGTTGATTCTTCAGATCGCCATGGTGCTATCTGTTGAGAAATGCATTTTATGGATCTAGTCACAGTCTTTAAATTCCTCACTCAAAACGGATGCTGCCCTGTGAGCATCAGAGGCCTTTCTTACAGGAGAGAGAGGCGAAGGCATTCGCCTACCTGTTACCACCTCATGTGGTGATAAGTGATGATCCTTACAGGGCTACGCGTACACACTAAATAAAGCAAGTGGGAGACAGTGCACCCAGCTTCTGTTGCACATCTTTGAAAGTTTTGCTTTTGGCAATCCATTGATCCTCTCTACAACCCTGTTGGTGGTAAATTGTGCACATCCGAAGCTTGATGCATAACAATGCGGTCACTTCTTTGAAAAGCTCATTAAAGAAATGGGTGCCATTGCCTGACCCCAGCATGTCACACACACCCCAACGAGGAAACATCTCTCTCACTAAAGATTTGCCAGCGCTTTTTGCGTCTGGATGTGCACAAGGACCTGCCTCAACCCACCGGGAGAAGCGACAAACCACGACTATTAAATATCTACACCCATTGCACCGCTCTTCCATGTCAACGTAATCAATGCAGAGCTCCCTAAATGGGCCAGTAGTGTAGGGTGATGCACCTCATATTGTTCCCAAGGTGTGACCAGTACTATATGTTTGGCAAGTGATGCAGTTTATGACCATTTTATCTCTGCATCATCACTCCAATCCTCAAACAAATCTGCATCTGTTACTTCTTTTAAGGGTACTGTTGGCTCAATACACAATAAGGTGCGCCACTCACACCCAACTGAATCAATTCCAACTACAACATTTATTTTCTCTGACACTACTAACCCTTGTAGGTCCAGTGAAAGTAGTGTCCCTGCCACAAGCTCTGGGATCACAACGGGTTTCAAAATGAAATCAGATGGTATCCACTAACATGCTTTTACGAACTGAGGTACGGCATCAAGTAAAACTGTAATCCTATGTACAAACAAATCGGGATGGACAGGAAGGCCGCAAACCACCACCTCCCCTCCTCTAGCATGTATTATCACCATCGCTCTCATCGCACACATCCCTAGGGTCACACATGTTATACCTTGATCTGTGAAGGAGATGGTCATATACAATTTTCTTTGTTTGTCGCGCCCTAACAAATTTACTGGTGAGGTTTCCGAATACAATAGAGGTGCACACACCACATTCCCTCCTATCTTGATAGATACATATTTTGTAAAATGTACCATTGCCACAGCCGTAGAGAAGACCTGTGTGTCAAGAGTTTCACCTGATAATGGGAAGTTTCCTTCACTAATGCATGATGTAGTTGTTCCCATGTCAACTATAAAGATGAATTGTTTATTTCCTATCTCAGCGCCCACCAAGGGTTCCTCATCTGAGTGGATAGTCATGGAAAGGAGTGGACATGCAAGAGCTTTCTCTAGGCTGTCCTAGTCAGGGTATATATTTGTACCGGAGACTGAAACAGGGTTGTCTCCCAGGACACTTACTCCCAGATAGTGTGTCACTGTCTCATTAGGAACAGTGTTGCCTTTGGGCATTGGGGAGCCATATGATTGACTCGACAGGGCAGCTTGTGTTGGGGCGCTGGGCGGGGCAGGCAACTGTGACTGAGGGGTTGTGGTGGCAGCTGGGTATATGCTTGGTGTATTTCATATGGTATTGACTTGGTCATTGGGGGTGCGAGTAAGTGGTTCTGGTATCGGGCTCGTGGGAGTGTATGGATTGTATACCGCTCCCATCCTACCTCGGCACTCCCTCACAAAATTACCCATGTTTCCGCCTCCCCAACACTGAACTGATCCCACCTCCAAATTCGCCTCTGCCCCCCTTCCTCACTGAAACACCCCTATTACATGCTGCTGACCTCCTTGCTACCACTCAGGGTGCTGCGATTGAGATCCACTGTTCCACTGCCCTCTGCCTGGCCAAAACACAGCTATTTCTTGCATCTGTTTGCACTGCTGCCTGCTCTGCTGAAACCGTTTGTGTGACTTGCACTACCAACCCTTTAGCCATGTCTGCTAATTTCTTCTGAACCAGTTTCCCTTCTCAGTGTGCAAACTTTGTGTCATTTCCTTTTCTCTTGCTTTTATCCGCTTGTAATTATGTATAATAATAGTCTGTATTTCGGCCCACCCTTTCACCTCTATACCCATGATCTTAGCGAGAGCCTTTTGTACTTCCTTGGGCAATCCCTTTTTAATAATGAAATAAAAAAGCAGAACTGATCGGTCCCACCTTGCCTGTGCTGAGCAGGGTTTTCATCAACCCCTGTTGTATGCTGCATTATTGACTGCAATTCTGGTGTATCAGGGCATGCTCGCTGAAGTGCAGCCCACACCTGCGCCTTCATGTAACATGGTTTAATCTCGCAAAAAATATGCGCCAGCAAAGAACTCTGCTGCCACGAAGCACTAACAAAGAGGTGATGGCTGGAAGGTTTAGACTTAATCTTAACCACTGGCAATGCTCTGGGCAACCCTCCAGACCACCGTTCTTCGCCTGCCAAGCCATTACAGAAGGGAAAGACCATATGCAAATCAGGCTTGGCCCCACCCCAAAAGGGGCAGTCCAGCCCGAACTGCTAGGCCACATCCCTTCTGCACGAGACCACAAGCATCCCCAAACATGTTTCGCCCTTGTTGGGGCTCATCAGTGAGGAGTAGCTTGGGTCTCTAGGCCCAGCAGGCACGGGACCCACGTCTGGGCATACCCGTCCCACTCGGGGTGACATAGCAAAAACAAAGAGGTGGTGGCTGGAAGGTTTAGACTTAATCTTAACCACTGGCAATGCTCTGGGCAACCCTCCAGACCACCGTTCTTCGCCTGCCAAGCCATTACAGAAGGGAAAGACCATATGCAAATCAGGCTTGGCCCCACCCCAAAAGGGGCAGTCCAGCCCGAACTGCTAGGCCGCATCCCTTCTGCACGAGACCACAAGCATCCCCAAACATGTTTCGCCCTTGTTGGGGCTCATCAGTGAGGAGTAGCTTGGGTCTCTAGGCCCAGTAGGCACGGGACCCACGTCTGGGCATACCCGTCCCACTCGGGGTGACATAGCAAAAACAAAGAGGTGATGGCTGGAAGGTTTAGACTTAATCTTAACCACTGGCAATGCTCTGGGCAACCCTCCAGACCACCGTTCTTCGCCTGCCAAGCCATTACAGAAGGGAAAGACCATATGCAAATCAGGCTTGGCCCCACCCCAAAAGGGGCAGTCCAGCCTGAACTGCTAGGCCACATCCCTTCTGCACGAGACCACAAGCATCCCCAAACATGTTTCGCCCTTGTTGGGGCTCATCAGTGAGGAGTAGCTTGGGTCTCTAGGCCCAGCAGGCACGGGACCCACGTCTGGGCATACCCGTCCCACTCGGGGTGACATAGCAAAAACAAAGAGGTGATGGCTGGAAGGTTTAGACTTAATCCTAACCACTGGCAATGCTCTGGGCAACCCTCCAGACCACCGTTCTTCGCCTGCCAAGCCATTACAGAAGGGAAAGACCATATGCAAATCAGGCTTGGCCCCACCCCAAAAGGGGCAGTCCAGCCCGAACTGCTAGGCCACATCCCTTCTGCACGAGACCACAAGCATCCCCAAACATGTTTCACCCTTGTTGGGGCTCATCAGTGAGGAGTAGCTTGGGTCTCTAGGCCCAGCAGGCACGGGACCCACGTCTGGGCATACCCGTCCCACTCGGGGTGACATAGCAAAAACAAAGAGGTGATGGCTGGAAGGTTTAGACTTAATCTTAACCACTGGCAATGCTCTGGGCAACCCTCCAGACCACCGTTCTTCGCCTGCCAAGCCATTACAGAAGGGAAAGACCATATGCAAATCAGGCTTGGCCCCACCCCAAAAGGGGCAGTCCAGCCCGAACTGCTAGGCCACATCCCTTCTGCACGAGACCACAAGCATCTGACAAAAACATCATGAGCAATATTCTTTAAAAGGTACACGGCGTCATAAGTGAAATATATTACACATGTTACAAATCCGGGTAGCTGGTTGGTGCGACACTATAGTAGGGATACACCAAGTAATCTAAACCACAGTACATTGTGTCACGAAGGAAACTTGTTTAGTAAAATATCGATGGAAATATTCCCCAAAACTCAAAACCGTTCATTATGTTACCTGTTCACAGACGATTTCAATATATTTAGTGATCATTTAGAAGTCATATTATACAAACTCATTTGGAAAATAGTAAAATACATTACAAAATTCAGCGTGCACTACTCACGTGGGCCAGCGTGTGCTGAAATTCAGTTGGACCTGCATTGGGTAGTACTTTGCGAAGGAGTCTGGGACGACACTTTTCGTGTACTTTGATGGTTTGTACATATCTTCTGAGAAGCTGCAGATGCGGAATCGAATGCCACTCATGTCATCCAGCACATGCTTGGCTCGGCTTTGAATCCCGGTTACTGGAAATCCACAGTTCAACAGCCATGCTCTTATTAAATTGAAATCCTTTGGAAATACATGCATGACTATACTATGACTTTTGGCATGGCTGATATTAGGGCAACCCAAAATGATACTTGATGGCATTGTTTGATTGTCCTTCTGATCATATAAAAATATAAATAAATATTACTCTTAAAAATCCCATTGCTTTGATATTATATTTTTTTTCATTACTAAAATTGCCACCCAAATCAAACATGCATTGAAAACATGAGGTACGTGTTCCGATTACATTTGGAAACAATACTCTGTAATGTTATGTGCTCATTCCAGAGATAAAAATACATAGGACGGTTGATAATGGTGAAGACTTTTTGAATAAATTAAAATGAGAATAGGGTGTACATTGAGTATAAAGCAATAGATGGTGGCCAAGCAGAGAACAATGACATTACAGTAACCCATAGTAATAGTTGACTAACCATTACTTAGAACAGATGAGCCGATTCAGCAAGCCAGGTAAAAATGGATAGATGGCGATATCTGTTGTTGATTTCAGAGATGTTGTCTTCGTAACTATTACAGTGTTTATAAAGGCTTACAGAACCACAGGTGCAAACTGTCATCGATAGCGGAGGCGGGATGGATGTGGAAGAGGGGAGCGAAATAGTTCCAGAACATAGTCACAGGATACATAGATATGTAGATTGCAGGAACCAGGTCTTCAAAGGGTAATCTGAAGACACTGGGTCTGGGGTGGCCATGCAGACAATGGTCCCCGTGCCAAAGAACCCTTTGAGGAGTACATGGTATTCGGCACCTTGAGAGTTTCCATGCAACCAGCCCCCTTGTGACCACACGGCCACAGGTGCAAACTGCCATTGATAGCGGAGGGGGGAATGGATGTGGATGAGGTGAGCGCAATAGGCCCAGTGCATAGTCAAAGAACACATATGCATGTAGATTGCAGGGACGTAGTCTTCTAAGGGGAGTCTGGAGACACCGGGTCTGAGGTGGCTATGCAGACAATTGTGCCTGTGCCAAAGAACCCTTTGAGCCCTACTTGAAATCATAAGAACTGTCAATTAGAAATGTGAACACCCATTTCAGCAAAAACTGTTTGAGAGATAGAGAAATATTGTTTCTAACTTTTAAGAAAGAAACGTAATTGCTTGGACGTTAACTCTAATGATGAATACTTTGGTTTGAGATTAGAAAGAGAAATGTATTAAATGTACAGAAAAACTATTTCGTCAGTGAGCCATCAAAGTTATAATGATGTGGGGGAACAACATATAAGGTTAGCCATCTCGGTTGTCAAACACACGACATATATAGAGTAAATGTACTTGTTACTTGGATTACGAGGGCAAACTATAGCTCGAAGTTCGTGCATAAGGACCATCATCATTCACAACACAGATCTTGTAAGGCAGGCTGCCCTGAAGTCATGCAGCTTGGTAACGCATAGAGGTGTTGTGTCTTCTTCTGCAATGTAGACCAAGCAGCCAGAGATTTCTCTGCAACAGCTGTTCTCCAACACAGATGACATAACCTCCCAATGATGACAGGTACACAAGGTGGAAACGTCTTCCATGCAACTGGGCACAGGCTGCAGTGATTGATTGTCATGACTTTCATCTGATTCCCGATTGTTTCGGCTGCTTTCTCTTTCAAGGATTTCCTCGTCTGAATATTCAGGCTCGTACAGGTAGGGCTAAATTGTTGCCATAATTCCTGAATATTGAAGAAGTACAAAATCAACAGTGAGACAAATAAAAATGTTTTTGTTCATATGCAATAACGAAATGAGGGTATACATTAAAATTCAATGCTAAAGAAAGACAAACGAAGAAACAACCATGTTACAAAAACCCATCATGCAAAGACGAGATTAATAGGCTCAAACTTTGAACGTTCACAAGGACTCATGTAAAGAACAGGCCATGTTAAAGTAGAATTTAAATATAGTTTGGGAAAGACATTTGCACATAATATAAGGAATGATTACATAAAAAGCGACTACTGAGTTAATTCATTTTAGGCAGTATAAATACCGGTTCTCAGTGTGTCGTACTTGGAAGACAGCTGAACAGAGCAGAAACAAGTCAGGGACCCTTGAAAGGAAATACACTGGCGCAAAGGAAAAAGAAACTACAATGCTGTGCGATCAGAAAGGGGTTGTTTACACTTTTCGAGGAAAGAGACGTCTAGGCATTTCCATGGAGACACGTCAATAGATTGTGCACAGGGGATGTTGGATGTGCATTGGTGTTGTGAAAAGGGGCGTAAACGTCTAGTGATGTCAGCTTTAGGGACGTGTGATCTTAATTACTGCCGCAAGGGCACTTGAACTTAGGGTGATGGATCATTGGATAACAATAGCACAAGATGGCGGTACCTGACCCGTCGGTTTCACGTGTGTAAAAGTGAGAAAAACTAATGCAAGATGCATTGGAATTATTTTAACAATCGATCAATGCACGCTCAAAAATACATGCCCGGTTGATTGGGCCAATATACATTTCTGAGCGAACTACCTCTTTAAGGAATTTGACAATACCAGAGTCACTTGCAAATAATAATAAGAGTAATGCAGTAGAGATGGAGGGAAAAGGAAGCAGGACCCCGATTGTGGTGGTGGACAATTCTTTCAGAGGAGGAGGAAGACCTTAGTGGTGGACTAACATCCTTGCCCAGAACTGGGTCTCGGGCATTCAGACCTTGATCCTATTCTGCCAAATGTTAATACCACTTCCACTCAGTATGACCCCATGGTATGGGGACAAGCCCACAATACCGGCCTTACAGCCGTGATCACTGGGGGTAAGCTGCTAGGCGGGGACTTAATTTATTTGATTCCACCACCAACTGTACATTCTATTCATTCTCAATGTGAGCCGGTCCGGGATGAGATGCCCTTTCTATTGGTCTCACATGATGTGAACATTCAAGGAACACAGACTGGTCCATTTTCCTTTTTAGCAGAGAATGTCAAATCAACAGCTGCACAGTGAGAGAGCATTAATGCGGACCTAGCTTTCAACACACAGCCTAGAGTGGAGCGGAGTAAAGTAAGCTCAGTGGCCCAGATCTGATTCATATACAACTCCATTGGAGACATTTTCTATTTCTAATAATGTTAGATGGGACACTTCGGCTCATACGAATTTGGAGCTAGGCGAATCTACACAAAATATGCCTTCCATAGATGTAAATGGGGCAATGTATATCCACGATAAACTGTGTCCCTCTAGAGTGTAGAACGAAGGGAATAGAGGTGAACTTATTAAGATCTTGTAGGTGCCTTTCCCCAGCTTACTACGTGTGAGAGAAAATAAAATAGCCGACACAACCCCTTGTCGGGGAAAGAGGCACTGAGACCCGGCTGGAAGAGTTCAAAGGATGGTTTAATTCTCCAGCTAGGAAATAACCCACAAAAAACCCTCCTTCCACATTACATCAACCTTGTATATATATATCAATTGAAGTAACTCTAACAAAACATGCTAAATGGACCCGATTGGCCAGGCGGTGTGGTGCTGTGGGTGTGGGTGGCATCTCTTCCTTCTGGTTGGCTGAGTGGCTGACGAGATGATGGACGTCAAATATCTTGTGCTCCACGCAGGTCAGGGTCCAGTCAATGAGGTCACTACCTAAGCTAATATGTTACACATTAAATAACAAATTATCTAAAACATTTTATGCTACTTTTCACATTTCTATATAAGACACACACAATGATTATTGTCAGTACAATTGGGTCATTCGTGGCTTGTAATTGAAGACCTTAGCCCTTATTGTGCATGTAAAAGAATCAGGCTGTGTTTCGCATCTTTCCTAGGTTTCAAACTCATTAGTACAAGTAAAAACATATATAGTAGTAAAATGCTTAACGTTAGTAGTGGGTGTGTTGGGTGGGTTTCGCAGCACAGGCGAGGGTCTGGCACTTGAAAGAAATACCTTACAGGGAGCGCAGGGTCAAGATGGCAATAAATTGTTCTTAATGGGGGTGGGTGGCTTGCACGTTTATGAGGACGAACAAGCAGAAAGTGCTTAGTTCATCTTGGTTCACATGCTGGTTCTCATGCTAACAGTGATCTCAGAGGAAGAAAACTGTAGCATATTGATTGTTGCTTCAGCTTCAGCGTGAGAAATGGAAGCACAGAGCTTTCCTTTGCAGGGGGAGTGCAAGGGTGGGGGCCAGCCAGCTGCCTGCGCGCCTTGTGTGTGTGTCTCTGTCCTTGGCTGCTGCGGTGGAAGGGGAGCTGAGCATTGCTGTACTATCGCAGTGAGGCCTGTTTACCCAAGATGGAGTCGAAAGGGGGCACAAAAGATGGATGCCCCGTGTCCTGCTCAGTAGTCCCATCTATGTAGCAGTCAACCGTGGTTAACTTCACATAAGGGCAAGGGGCAATCCCACTACCGGAGGCACGTGGTCCAAGCCTCGTACTGAGGAGCGTACGATGTGAGTACGAGGCCCCCCTTTCGTTACATCTAAAGTAACGAACCACTTTTCTCGTTCTTTCTGTTCTCCCCTCGGTAGCGCTCAGCTTCAGCCACAGCCTCATCCCAAGCGGGTGTACCCTTTATTGGCATCCATGCTTTGCACACACTTCATAAGCTGTTTCCTCTTCTTGCGTACTCTTCTGGGGTGACCATTAAGTATATCCCACCATCCCCGTCTAAATCTATCCAAGCCTCGTTATACCTTGCAAGTTCTTTGGTTCTTTAATGGTAGTGTGATGTAGACTATCGACCACGTCCACATACTGCCTATAGATGGCAGTCATTCTATACTGCGGTGTGGTGTATTCTCCAGTTTGTACTTGGGCATCTATCATGGTAGCCACCGTTGTCTGTTGGCCCACTGTTACCATCATCATCACTGAATTAGGCATATTATTTTCACAGCATCTTAGTCCCAGTTGGCACACACAGAATATTAGGAGAAGAAAGACAATAATGGGAATGAGTATCTTCGCTGCTATGTTCACCCATGATGGTATCCAGCTGAACAGATCGTCGAACCACGTGTTGTTGTCTGCTCCACCTTCTGCTCTCATTCTTTCTTCTAAATTATGCACTGCTTTTATCACGTGTGACAGTGTCCCGTTATCAGCATCTGAAGTTGGTACGAACGTGCAACACGCCCCCCCAATTTTTTTGCAAACACCGCCGTCCATCGCCGTGATAAGATCTAAGACATATCTGTTTTGCACCGTCATCAGGCGCAGTGCACGGAGCTCTATTTTTATGATGTTGAATCCTTCTTCAGTGTCGTTAGCCAGCTGGATGAGCTCCCAACGTGTTATCTGCAGCCATTTTGCGTCAGCCCTTGCTTGAATGCCTGGTGCTAGAAATAATGCAAAGAATGTTTCTGCAGATGAGAAAAGCTTGAACTGCTGTGGTATTTCAGCAAGGAGTTCTGACGATTTGGACGAAATATAGTTGGATCTTTTGCTGCGTGACAACTTGGTTCTCAATGTTTCTTCTGACAATAGTTTGTATGCTGGGGGCTCCGTGATTGTCTCATCGGGCGCTGTCAATAGTTCAGCCGATTGCCCTGCTGCCGATGTGTCAGCCGATTGGCCTGCTGGCGAACTGTCAGCCGAAGGCCTTGCTGTAAACTGAACGTGGCTCTCTGGTATCACCATTAATGCTGAGTGAAGTGTGGCTAGGGCACAAGTGCCCCTCCAGGATGCTGGGAGATGCAGGTAAACTCGTTTTCCACAGATCCAGTATATGTCCATTAATGCAGCAGTGCCTTTTTTATATCTGATATTATTATAGTCTTATTGCACTGCTGCACGGTTCCCATATTCACCTTCCCTTCTCCATGGAAGCAGAGTTTGTGCGGTATTTCTCTTTGAATCTTTATGGGCCTCTCCAGGGGTGTGACCCATGTCAGCTTGGTGATATGCTGTGACCAGATGGGGATGCACGTTTCTTTTGCCCACTCGTATATTTCGTCTGGTAGCCCTCAAAGCCCCTCAGCTTTGCATTTAATCGTTTCATCATGCCACTTGTCGTCTGCATACCTTGTCTCTTTTATGATGAGAAATGGCTCTTGGAGGCAGATTACTCCTTGTCGTCTGCTGGTGCAAGTTTGTTCCTTTTCCAATTTTTCCCTGGCGACTATGTGTGCCTGAAATGTCTTTTTTATTCTACACAGCATCAGATGAATCAAACATTGGGCCTCAGACAATGGTACTTCCTGTGGGATTAACATTTTTGGGGTTCCAGTTGCATGAGGAATAAGTGAGCACACGTAGCAACTTTCATTACTTGCTTGCTTTGCTGCGGCGCTCATGTCTGAATACCATTTATTTGATTGGTCAGGGTGTCGGGGGTCCTCTATTTCATCTAATCCCAGGTTATGATAAATATTGTATCTGTTTTTCCCACCCCCCTTTTTCTCCTCCTTTTGTTTTTTAATTGGGTACCAACTCGTTGATATTGCAGTCGGAATATTCTGGACCATGCATCATCTATGTTGTTCATGGTAACGTGTGTGTTCAGTAGTGGTTTCTGGTGCCGTGTGTGGGTGTATGCTTGTATTTCTGGAGTTAGTCAACCAATAGTAATCATCATTTACATT
Organism: Ambystoma mexicanum; assembly: GCF_040938575.1. Classification (NCBI taxonomy): domain Eukaryota; kingdom Metazoa; phylum Chordata; class Amphibia; order Caudata; family Ambystomatidae; genus Ambystoma; species Ambystoma mexicanum. The sequence continues at coordinate 673,255,671 of NC_090924.1, read as the reverse complement.
CCATCCAAGCTCTATTTCCTTGGCCATAGTATTGCTCAACAAATGGAATAGCAGTTTTGTTTACATGCAATTGTTCATAGGGTGACGTTGTCTTTATACTATTCTATTCAGTGTTATAAGTGTCTTTCAAAATAGTTGTTGCTCCAGTCCATATTAGTTTAGACCCTGGTTTTGTCATTTTAGCCCCGTTCCCCACTTTGCTCATTTCATTTGCCACAAATAAAACAACATTATACCAAATAAAATAAAACATCATTATTGCAAATAGTATGGCAGCATATTTTATAACAAATTCCACATTATTTAATCTACTGGCCCTAGTGGCATCCCGATTTCTATCTATCATCTCAGCCTGCTCAGCTGTTTCGTCGCATTGGCTCATGTTGAACCTATGTGGGCGAGACAAATTCGTTAAGTCATCATGAAAAGAAACATATTTGTAATTGTTCATTCTTTTTCATCTCTTTGCTCAATTAGGCATTTAACAATTTCTTTTCATTTATCATAAAAATAATGAAGAAAAATAGAAAAAACAACACAATTTACATGAGAAGGAAGGAAGGAAAGAAAGAAAGAGAGAGAGAGAGAGAGAGAGAGAGAGAGAGAGAGAGAGAGAGAGAGAGACAAAGACAAAATATGTAAAAACATTTTGCTTTTACTTTCCCTGTTTAAGTTGCAATTTTCATCATGTCAAACTGTGCTAGTGATGGCATCCACACAGTCGGTTTCATTTTGGGGAAGTGCGTCGCTGTGCGCCCTTCTCACATCTGAGAGGTGCACCCAGTATTTCAACCCCTTCACTTTAACTGCAGTTGGGGTGCTGTACACCACTGTGTATGGACCATGAAATCTTGGTGAATTGCACCTTCTTACAAAATTTCTAACATAGATGTATTCCCCTGGCATTAATGGCCCCTCCGGGCTATCTGCTGCCGGCATGGCCGTGTCCGTTGCTACATCTTCAGTAAATGGCGGAGCAATTTGTTTTGCTATGCTGTGTACTGCACGCGTTAGCTGTGCTAGGTATTCCTTAAACTCTTCCCCCAGCACTGTGGCAGCCCTGTGTGCATCAGACGCCCTCCTAACAGGAGACAGCGGCGTGTGCATTCTTCTCCCCGTCACGATTTTGTGTGGACTTAAATGGTGATCCTTGCATGGTTGATTTCTGAGTTGGAACAGTGCTAAGGGTAGACAATATACCCAATTTTTTTTTCAACGTGCTGCATAGTTTCGATAAATTGCTTTTGAGCAGCCCATTGATCCTCTCCACAACTCCATTGGCCATTGGATAATAAATCGAACATAGTTTATGTTTCACCCCCAGAAGGGAGGTTACTTCTTTGAAGAGATCATTCACAAAGTGAGTGCCGTTGTCTGAACGGATCACGTCACAGATTCCCCACCGCGAGAATACTTCTCGCACAAGGAACTTGGCAGCACACTTTGCATCCGGATGGAGGGGCCCGCTTCCACCCACCGTGAAAAAGGGCATACTACCACAATCAAGTATCTCGCTCCATTACATCTTTCTCCCAGATCGGCGTAGTCGATATGTAATTCTCTGAATGGACCTGTAGGGCGTGGCAAAGTGCCACGCGAGTTTGTAATGTCATCCCTGAATTGTAAGTTTGGCATGTAGTACATTCAATCACAAATATAGACAAGTATTCGTGCAGATTGGGAACAAACCAATCCTCCTGAATGTCTGAGGCGATGTGTTGTTTTGCAACGTGAGCTGGGAAATGCAGTTGTTGGAACGCTACTTCTAATAATTCTACAGGCATCACTACCTTGCCTGTCGTTTCCTGTCTCCAAATGAGATCTGTGGCTGATTGTTTACATCCTCGCTTGCCCCACAACTCCTGCTCTTCCGGTGGGGCCCTTCTCTGGAGTTCTATCAATTGTGCTATGGGCGTGTTACTGTATGCTTCTGCAGGTGGTTCTGCTGTGGCTGTTTTTACAACGTACTCTGATGTTGGTGTCTTATTGAAGTACGAGGCTTCCTTCGCTGCTGTGTCGGCTGCCGCGTTCCCCAATGAGACAGCGTCTGTGTTATTGGTATGGGCTTGGCATTTAACCACTGCCACTACCGATGGCTCTGCTAAAGCTTCTATTAGTTAATTTAGTAACGTGGCATGTTGTACGGGGGACCCGTCTGCTCTTCTGAACCCTCTCCTTCGCCAGCGTGATAGCCCTGAGTGAACTGTGGTGGTGACATAAGCTGAGTCTGAATATATTGTTATGGCACAATCTTTGGCTGTGTGTAACGCACTGATTAGTGCAGTCAGTTCGGCTGCTTGCGCAGATTAATGTGAGGGGAGGCGCTTTTGAACAATCACTTCGTATGTGTCTTCTTCCATGCGCACTACTGCCATCCCCACATGTTTCTCTCCTGTTTCTGAGTTTATGGATGCTGACACGTCTATGAAATAGATTTCTCCTTCTGTAAGGGCATTTTCTCTTGCTTTGGGAATGTCATCGCCCTCTCCCTAATACGTGCTACTATCGTGTTCCTGTAAATCCTCAGTTGTGCATGGCTCTGTAATGAATGTGGCTGGGTTCACTGTCTTGCATCTGACCACATGTACATTTGGACTTGATATTATTATTTCTTAAGCAGAGGCTCTCTGTGTTGTGAGAGTAGATTTTGATCTTTCCAAGATAGCAAATAATGAGTGTTCCGCATATAGCGTCACTGAACATCCCATTACAATCGTGGCACTTTTCTCAATGGTGAAGGCCGCTGCAGCGAGGGCATGTTCGCAAGCGAAATGTCCCTGCATTACTGGGTCTAATATTCCACTGTAATACGCTAATGGTTTGTGGCCTAGCGATGTCTTTTGTGTCAATACTGCTGTCATTAATGTTCCATTGCTGTGTGAAAACAGGAAAAATTCCCTTTCATAATCTGGATTTGCAAGGACTGGGGCGTCTGAAATAAGGTCTTTTAATCGAGAGAATTGGGCAATTGTCTCCTGTGTCCATTGTATTGGGGCTCTGTTCTTTTGTGCTTCTTTCAGTGCTTGTAGCATTGGCCGTGTGTATGCTGTGTAATCGAGGATCCACGCTCGGCAATAGTTACATATGCCAAGAAATTTCTGCATGTCCTTCACTGTTTTTGGTATGATAATGTGTCGAATGGCAGCAGCTCTGTCTGGTAGTATTCTTTTTCCATCTTTAGATATTTGCTGACCGAGATATACAACGTCTGCAAGGCAGCATTGTAACTTTCCTTTGTCCACCTTGTATCCCTTGGCAGCCAATACGTTGAGCAGTGTTATTGAGTCTTCTCTACACTCTTTCTGTTTTGCTGCAGACGAGTAAATCATCTACATACTGTATAATGGTGCTCCCTACATCTATGTTGCCGATGTCTTCTCGCAGTACTCTGTTAAAAATGCTTGGGCTCTCGCAATACCCCTGTGGGAGTCTGCGGTGTTCATATCTGCTGTTTCCTAATGTAAAAGCTGTGAGGTACTGTGATTCTGGTGCAAGTGGCACAGAGAGAAAGGCATTTTTCAGATCAATGACAGTGAAGCAAGTTGCCTCTTTTGGTATACTGCACAATATTGATGCCGGGTTAGGCGCTAATGGGAAATCTTTTTGGATGAAGTCATTGAGTGGGCGGAGGTCATGGACCATTCTCCACGCCCCTCCTTTCGCTTTTTTAATCAGAAAAATCGCTGTGTTGCATGGGGAAGTTGATGGCACTAAGATACCTTGGCTTAGGAGTGCATTCACTGTTTCTCTAATACTTTCCTCTGCTTCTTTGGATATTGGGTATTGTTTCACTCTGGGTGGGAGGGCACCTGGTTTCAGTTTTATCTTTATGGGACTCACCTCATGCAACAATCCCACATCGTGTGGTCCTGTAGTCCAAATTTCAGGTGCTACCCTGGTCATGTCTTCCTCAAATATTGTCAGTGGGGCCTTTATGTTAGCCATGAATGGCTTGTGTATTTCTCTGTATTGGGTCATAATGCCACATGGTATGCTTATTTCCATTATTATTTCTCCATCCCCCTCGTAATCAGTAAACAATTCTTCATCAGTTATATCTTTTAGCATTATGTTTGGCTCTATGCATAGCACACTTCTCCACTCGCGTCCCTGCGTGTCCAGGCCTATGACCACAATGCGTTTGTTGGAAACTTAAACTGCCTCAATGTAGATATAATTGTGCCTGGCACTACATCTGTTGGTGTGATTGGGCGGAATATGAAGTCTGATGGTATTCTCCACTCTTTTTGTGTTATTTCAGGCACTACTCGGGCTAATACCTGTATTTCATAGACAAACATGTCCATGTCAATAGGGATCCCTCTTACTGCAATTTCCTTTGCAATCGTGCTTATTATCAGGAGTGCTCGTGCGGGGCATACCCCTGGCGTCGAGCACACTATTCCTCTTTCAGTAAAGGCTATGGTCATGTTTAACTTACTGAGCAAGTCTCGTCCCATCAAATTGATTGGCGCGTCTTCGTAATACAATAAGGGTGCGCGCACTGTTTTTCCTCCTACTGTTACATCAAGATCTTTTGTATAAGGAACTTTTAAAATAGCCCCAGAGAACCCCTGCGTCTCCAAATTTCTTCCCGAGAGCTGAAACCGCCCTTCTGTGAGGCATGATTTTTCTGCTCCAGAGTCTACCATAAAGATAAACTGCTTGTTTCCTATCTCTGCCGCCACTAGTGGTTCCTCATTTGCACTTTGTGTGGTGGATAGGACTGGACACGCAAGTACTCCCTGTGGGCTGTCCTAGTCTTGGTATCTTTGCTGACCTGGCACTGAAAAAACGTTGTCACCTACGACCGTTACGCCACGGAATGGTGCAGGGGCACCGTTTGCGGCCGCTGCAAAAGGGTTATTGTTTATGTTCCCTACTGGGTTTTGTCTTGCCATGGGCTGTAGTGCGTTTTGCTGTTGTGCCTGCTGCTGTTGCTGCTGTTATGGGGCTGGCTGTCTTTGTTGCATTTGGGGGTCATAGCAGTACTGATCTTGTTGTCCCCCCGTCCCCATTGGAGCTCCACAAGGGCTACCTGGATGTGGGCAGCCCCACCCCTGTTCATTGTTCATTGGCTGCTGCTGCCCTCGAAAATACCCTGATGGTCGCATTCTACAATCTCGTGAATAATGTCCCCATCTTCCACAATTCCAACATGACCCCTGTTGTCGTCCTCTTGGACCTTGCCCACCATACTCTCTGTTTCCCATTCCTCCGTATCCTCCCCTCTGCCCGCGGTACCCACCTCTTCCTTGGGGCTGCCTGTTCTGCCACTGTGATCCTTGGCATGGCTGTTCCTCTCCGTTCCACTGTCCTTGGTCCTCTCCAACCCACTGCGCTGCTATCCCAACGGGTCTTCCTCCCGCGTTTTCCTCTCCTTCATTTCCTCTGTCTGCTGTTACACTGGCAGTAATGGTGGCGACTTTCACTAATTTTGTCTGCACTCATTTTGCTTCGTCGGCCAGCCTCTTTTGCGTGACCTCCTTTTCCTTCTCTTTGATCCTCCTCCAGTTGTGTACAATTATGCTCTGAATTTCAGGCCACCCTTTGGCTTCGATCCCAGCTATTTTGTCCAAGGCCTTCTGCACCTCTTTCGGCAACCCCTTTTTAATGATAAAATAGAATAAAGCTGTTGATTGATTCCTTGCCGTACCAGTTTCGCTTCTCCATAAGTCTTGCACTCGCAAAATGAATTGCGCAGGATCCTCATTCTCCTCCATCGTGCACTGCATCACTGCATGTAAATCTGTCTGGAAATGCACGCCGCAATGCATCCCACACTTGTGCTCGAACATTGTTGAATGGTGATCCATCGTGTCGATCACAGCTCATTGTTTCTCCCGGGAACCCTGCCCTTTCCCAGATTGTGTCCGCTTGGTCCCCGATTGCTGATTCTTATAAGCTTTTTACATCACCTATGGCTAACGGCACAGCTGCTGTTTTCTTCTCAAATACATGTATCCACTTACCTGCCCCTCCCGTCAGCGAGGGGGAGGAGTTTTAACAAGTTGGTTTTGTCCATTTGGGCCCACGGAATATAGTTTGGCCTACCTGCTCCTTTATGTATCAGTGGCATTTGTAGTTTCTGTTTCTTTCCCGTTTTGCTCGTTCTCCCTTTTTTTGTTTTACTTACCAGTATGTTCCCTGTCCTCCCTGTTCGTTGTCTTAATCTACCTTGCCATAATGGTGGTGATAGTGTGTCTGAGTAACGGCAGTTTTGCAGGGGGGAACCCTCTGCGGCAGCTGCCTCTTCGTATTCATCTAAATCATCCCATACTTCTTCTATTTCTGACTGTAGCTCGTTATTATCCTCCCAGTTTTCCTTGGGTTCACTTCCTTGTCTTTCACCCTGATCTCCACTTTGTTGACTCTCCGGTGTATCTGGGCGTATAATTCTCACTGGTTTGTTATTCAATTGCAACAGGAACTGTCCTGACTGCCACTCTTGTTCTTGTCTCTGCTGCAATGACGTTACTTGTGATGCTATAGATTGTCCTGATACCGAGGCTGCTGGGTTGCGTTGCATTGCTTGCTGCCACTATCGGGGGTGTAAGATCTGCCAGTGACAGCCGGGGTACCTCCCCTCCCCCTGGCAGCATTTGCCCTTTGTCACATAAAGCTCTTAACCGTGTTATTTCCATTTGCGCGTGTGCTAACTGGCGGTCTAAATCACCTGTTAAGCGTGCTATGTCCACAGGAGGTGAACTCGTGGGGCCATACAGGCCTCCTTTGTCATATGGTGGAGGTTTGGGGGCTGTTGCCCCGCCCTGAGCAGTGGCGGTGGGTGGTATATACAGGGGTTCACTAAACCCTACCGCTGGCCTAGTCATTAAGGGATAGATTTTTGTTACTTCGTTTTCGGTTGTAGTTGTTGAGTATTCCCCTTTTGTTGTCCCGCCTACTTCTTCAGGTTTTTTCTGCTTTTCTGTCATTCGGCTTGTACCTACCTCTGCCGTGGGGGCAACTTCTTCGAACATTCGCCAGAAATCTAATACTTCTCTTCGGTTCTGTAACTGTTTCCCTTTGTATTGTGCTAGTAAATGTGTTGATACTAGGTCCAACACTCTTTTGAAAATGACCCTCCTTCTGGCCAAATTGGTGTAACCCCGTCTCCTTTTATCTCAGTGATCCACTGATCGTGATACTTCTGTATCCTGTCGCTATACAGTGGAAGGTGCTGGCAAATATGTGCCAGTGGTGTTACTCCCCCCATGGAAATGTTTCTTTTCCTTTCTTGTGTATTCTGGTACCCTTGAATCTCTTCCCACCTCTCACTTGGTATGTCAGTTACAATATGTGGAAATAATACATTCTTTATCAATGCTCACAATTACCATATGTCGCATTAGCTTTCTGAGAAGTGTTACCTGGTCACCTCTCACAATTTATTTCTTCGCTTTATCTTAAATCAATCACAAATTACTTGTACTTAAATACTTTAGCGTGTTCAACAAGACATATATACAAAAGCAGACCGACAAACATATAATCATGCAACATACACATGCACTGCCTGCGCGCGTTTGTTCTTTCCCTATTCCCGTTACTGTCCCTGGCTTTTCTTCTTCCCTATTCTACCTACTATTTCGCATTCACTCCCCACCTCTTTCACCTTTATTATGTCTCAAGATTTCTTACCTCCACGGAAAAAAAATATTCTAAAACTACTCCGAGTCTACTCAATATACGAGACCCCTACTATTTTCTCTTTATCTCTATTCTGCACTTGGTCGGGACAAATGCTATGCGGCGCCGCCTTCTACCACATACGGGCTAGGATACCACTTCTCTTCTTCTCACTTCTTACAACACCTAATGGTCATATAAAGGATAGATCAGAAAAGCCTCACCGTCACTCACGCAGACCCTATTCTTAACTACCTTCCCTTGGTTGCTCGTTCCCTTCTTCCCGTATTTCCCCTTACCTTCCTTTGGGGATTTTGCAACCGGGACTCCACGTGTTCAGTCAGGAACTCCGAGGAAGAAAACTAGCATATTGATTGTTGCAACTTTCACCGGCTTCAGCGTGAGAAATGGAAGCGCAGAGCTTTCCTTCGCAGCGGGAGTGCAAGGGTGGGGGCCAGCCAGCTGCCTGCGCGCCTTGTGTGTGTGTCTCTGTCCTTGGCTGCTGCGGTGGAAGGGGAACTGAGCATTGCTGTACTATCGCAGTGAGGCCTGTTTACCCAAGATGGAGTCGAAAGGGGGCACAAAAGATGGATGCCCCGTGTCCTGCTCAGTAGTCCCATCTATGTAGCAGTCAACCGTGGTTAACTTTACATAAGGGCAAGGGGCAATCCTACTACCGGAGACACATGGTCCAAGCTTTGTACTGAGGAGCGTACGACGCGAGGGGGCCTGAGGACCCCTCGCTCCATACAATCTATTGCCCCTTTTTCTGTATTGAAAGGTGGATGGGGTTCTGAGTCACCTTACTCGCTGAGGGGGACCTCAATGCGAGGGTGAATAAGTGAAAAACAAGGAATGAAATTTAAATATGCCTATGGTGGATACCGTTTCTCCGCCCTCATATACAAATTTAATTGAGAGTATTTTTAAAGAGGACCAGTGTCTTTTATTAAATAGAGCCGTCATTCTTTGGCTGTTTTCAGACATTTGGAATTTGTGGGCAATATCCTCAAAGGATATTGAAAGGGTAGAATGTCTAGATCCCGAACAGATGATGTTATACTTAGTTTTGAGTTGTTTATGAGCTTATATTGAAAGAGGTGGTGACTCTGAGACAAATTGTTGTTTACATGACACCTTTTTACGACTGTTCTAGCAATAATGATTGGCAGTGTAATAATGTTATGGTAGCGGATAAGAGTACTGCTATTGAAGTTTCTGTGGATAATGGTTTCAATAAACGAAGGAATGTACACTTTGAAGAGGATATATGAACAAAGGAAATAAAGATCACGATTGATGTTGGACAGTGGGCTCCTTATCCAATCAAAGGACCTTAGAGGTTGGTACTCATAGACTCTAGTGTTGGCTGCTACAACCTTAATTGCATGGAACCCAACGGACCCTTTACAGTTATTTACAAATCCTGAGCTAGGGCTTATTTTACGAAATAATGACATAGTATGCTTGCAAGAGATGTGGTTGATTGACCGCCTAGCTTGGTTTGGGTATACTGTTTGTTTTCAAACCTCTCAAAGGGCCTGTTGAGAAGGCCAACCGGGGGTGGGGGGTTGGATCACTATGTTTAGAACAGACTGTGGGTTTGTTAACATTAAGCAGCACGATATCCATCAAGGTTTTCTGGCAGTGGCATACGGCATATGAAGAAGAAATAGTTTATTCAGCATTAGCCATTAACACACAAAAAACACAACAATACATAACTGTTAACATATTTTAACCATAAAATCGATGTTTTAAAAAAAGTTCCATAGATTTTGAGTCCCTCCTTGACAAAAGAACTAACGTCAGATATAAAACATGGATCATTAAAACACATAAATAAGTGCATAGAACTCGCAGTATCCCTAATTCCAAACTTGACAAAATAGTTTTAAAAATACATTCTTCTTAAAGCAATCAAAATCGGGCATACCAGCAGGAAGTGCAAAATGTTCTCATCATAGCCTAATACACAGCAGCATTTTTTATGTCCACCCACCCAGGACATTCTCCCTAACAATGGTAAAATGTTTAGGCGGACCGTTAATATAATTCTTCTATGCTGCAGGGATCTCAGGCAACTGACTGCTCCTATCTCGCTATTAGTTCGCAGTGAAGCCACATAAAATGCCATTTATGGTAAAGTGGCAAAACGGTTTGTCGTACGAGAAGGTTCCAATCTAGTTGCTTTTTCCCTAAGAATAGTCTTCAGTTCAACTGAGCTATTCATTTCACTCAATTCGATATCCCACCTTTTTAGCAAGTGACTCCTGTTATTGTACCACAAATATTTTCCTTTTGCTAATGAGCAGGACATTTCCCGCACTGTATTCATTCTGATAGGGTTGGGGATTTCGAATTTCATGGCCTTGAGAAATAATCCCAAGAACTTGTACTCCGCGAGAACTGCAATACTTTTTACACCCAGTTCTGTTCGCAAAGCGTCTACTGGTGCACTAGGGCCAATCCCTGCTATATTTCTCAGAAATGTATTCTGCGCCATATCCACTCTGCTGCAGTTAAAACAACCCCATATTTCACAACCATGCAATACGGGAGCATATATTTTGATTTCCATAACCTTTAGGCATGTGTCCATTCTCTTACCGCCGTATCCATAATAAAGGCAGCTCAGACCTCTCACAACTAATAGAATTCGTATTTGAATCCTGTTCATATGGTGGGACCAGGAACCACTCTGGTGAAAGAAAATTACCAAATAAGTGTATTCGTTCACTACAGAAATGTTAACATTATTTATTGCCCATGAAAACTTCCTTTCGGAACTGTTGAATTGAACTATCTTTGTCTTTTCAAGGTTCAATTTCAGGCTATGTTCATTAAAGAACTTGAAAGCATAGTTTAATGACTCCTGGAGACCTCTGTTTGTTAGATCGATAACAGCTGTATCGTCAGCATACATTAATACCCCATAGAGAATTGTATGGATTAAAATCCGACATTAATCAAATAAACAGAAGAGGGGCAAGGGGGCAGTCTTGTCTGACTCCTTTGCTAGTGGAAAAATCACTTGAGTAACTCAATTAACCACGCCAAACTACAACAGCTTAAGTTTCTCATATAAGAGTTGAATCAGCTACAGTAATCCTGTGGGTTCTCCCAATGTTCTTAGTTTTTTCAATAAAATTGCCCTGTCAAGGAAGTCAAAAGCTTTCGCTAAATCCAGAAAAGCAACAAATATGGAACCTTTCCTAATCTAAGTGTATTTTTCAATAGCGGTATTCAGCAAAAAGCGCAATGGTCTAGCATAGTAAATCCTTTCCTGAACCCAGCCTAAGTTTCAGGCAGGATATTATTCATCTCTGCCCATTCCTCTAGCCTCCTCAGGATGTAGTTTGCAAAGATTTTGGTTGTGCTGTCAAGCATGGAAATGTCCCGATAACAATGTGGATCCTTTTTTTTTAATGTATATGAACAATTAAGCTCCTCTTTCAGGATGTCGCGAGTCTCTGTGAGCTTTCTATTGTGTTAAAAACTATTATCAAAATGGGCACCCATCCTGATGGAAACCATTTAATAGCCTCCATAATGATGCCATCTGAGCCTGGAGATTCCCACCCCGCCCCAGCTGCCATCAGCGAAGCAGTGACCTCTTCTTCCGTAAATCTCATACAGCCCATTAAGGGACATCCAGACCCTGTCCTTGGTAACCTGGTCATTAGTGAATTAAATAACATACCCGAAAAGTGGGAAATCCACACTTCAGGCTTAATGTTAATAATTTCATTATCAACCCTAGATGTTGTCCCTTTGGCCACAAGCCTCTAGAAACCCAGTATATTGTTTTCTTGCACCATATGGTCTAAAATATCCATTGATTTTCTATGTGAGTGGCCTTTTTCTTTTTACATGGACTTTTTTAAAGTTCTTTTTTAAAGCATATAAATCTGTTCAGCATTCTGATCCTAGTTTCATTCCACAGGCTCCATTTTGCATAAGAGTGTGATGAGTTGTTACTCTGTTTCTGCTGCACAGTATTTATTGGCACATCAGCATATACCCTGTGGAAAGGTTTATGGCCAGTCTAACTGATATTATTACCAATTGTACAGGACATAATATTGATGGCCACGTGCTGGTTTTAGGTTATTTTAACTCTAATTTCTCTATAGGTGATGGAAACGAGCAGACATGTATGTCTGGTGAAACTAAATGGTGCCATTGTGGGCGATCTCACAGATCCCTCCACTTGCTATTGCGAAACTTCTCTCAACATTAGACTACATCTTTGCTGATGGATTTCTTTTTGGGAAATGTAAAAGATTGAATATTGTGCAGAATGATGCAGTGCTCATTTGATCTTAGTTTGACTTCCTCTGAAGATATTTATAGGGCCAACATGGCACTGAATGTTGCACTGAATAGGATTTCTTGGAACGGCAACACGGTTAATAGAGTAAATGGGGAAATGATGAAAACTATGGGAAGCTCTAGTTATGAGTGGAAGTTGATCACACTAACAGCTAAAAACTGCAACAATTTCTTCTACGACAAATTGGAGAATATATTGGGAATAGTTAAAATTGGGAAGAGCTTTTGAATAAATATAAATAGAAAGCCCCATATGTACAATTACACTTTAGCCCTACGAAAAAGGGAAGCGATGGCCGAGATTAGGCATATTAAATTGGGGAAAACATCAGAAATTGAAAATAAATAAGAGCATAAAAAGGTAAAGCAAATTATTAAAAATTGGATTGGAAGGCATATGGCAAGCCTATTACAAGTAGATGCAGAATTAATGTTGTCTTGCCTCTGATCCAAAGTTATTACACATTTTTGGAAATAGTTAATGCAGTAAAAGCAGGGCAGGGGGAACAGATTATTAACGCTGCTGTGGAAGCCGATTGGGTGTCAGACATATAGGGCCTCATTACGAGTTTGGAGGCAGCCATGGAGCTATTAGCTCCATGGCTGCCTCCAAACCGGGCTCCTTTACCGGGTTCCTGCAATTAGGAATAACCGGGTCATTCCGACATAGGAGGACCCGGTAATTCCTCCATGCATGAACCCATCCCCATTCCCATTTGAGCCCCCATAGGGATCAATGGGAATGGGGAGGGAGGTAATAACGGGCAGATTACATCTGGCCCATTATTACCTCTCTCTTCCCCTCGCGGGACCCAGAAAAGACATCTGGTTTTACCAGACGTCTGATCCGGGTCCCACAAAGGGAACCTCGTAATACGCGCTACCGGAATGAAGGGGCCGGTCCCGTACTGGCCCCCTTCATTCCGGAAGCGCAAGGGTTGTAATGAGGCCCATAGACTCTTTGTACTGAGACTGGATCCCCCTTATATTCAGAAAATGGAATTCACTGACATCCACAGTAGCGATAATATGCTAACCTTTAATTTGGAGGATATTCACTGCATACTTTTGAAAGCTGGCAATTCTCGCGCACCAGGCCCTAATCAGATGTCAAATTTGCTTTTTAAGGGAGACCCAATTACTTGGGCCATGATATTTATATTTTTTTTTTAATGACATCATGGGAAAAGGGCGATTTCCAACATCTTTGCAGGCATCGTACATAATTCCCATTTTTAAACGTGGATTAAGATCGGATCCCAAGAACTATCACCCTATTACAAGATTAGATGCTGATAGTAAAATCTCAGTGAATCTAATTTTAAAACATCTGGAAGATTAGGCGATAGGGACTGGTAGATTTAAAAAAAAACCTGGTTTTAGGAAGTTGCACAGGACTAGGGTGAACGAGTTTGTAATAAAGTGCTGTCAAGATTTAATTTATGATAAAAAGTATGAGGTGATTCACATGGCTTCAGTCGACTTGTCTGTGTGTGATCTGGTGAGTCGTAATCGCCTTTTGTAGAAATTGGATGGTTGGGGAATTTCCAAGGGCCTGTTAAAATTAGTAGTTAGGTTGCACAAGGATTCAATTGTGCATGTGCGTTTGAATGAATAGAGATTTTTGCTCAGAAAATATTCACCTGTAATGGCTTATGGCAGGGGTGCATTTTGGGCTCTTGCCTTTTTAATTTGTTCATTTCAGACGTTGGGGAGTTTTTGGACCTGGTGGCCTTTCCTTCTCCTAGATTTGGATTGTTGAGTATCTGGTGGCTAGTTTATGCCGATGAATTTGGTTTATTAGATGAAACTGGTATCGGTCTACGGAGACTTTTAACTGCTTTTGAGAATTGCGTGAGTGCATTTTTGAAAGATCAATGAAGGAAAAACAAAGATCCTGTCAATACCAAGCATGTGTATAGATGAGATGGACATTGAATGAGGTGGTCTTAGAATATTTGGGATATCCGATTGCAGGAAACCCTGATAAAGTCTTTATAATGATGGTTGCCCTTATCTCTCAGAGGAAGTTTATAAATATTCTATATTGCAAATTTACATGCCTACCGTTACTTACGTTTTATACAGGGAAAGTGATACCGAAGTTCATGTATGGGGTCAAACTTCATCAAGATTGGGTCTTGAAATTCCTGGAATTCCCAGGGGCCAGTGAAAAGGATGATGTGTGCTGCAGAGGGGTGAGAGAGATGCCGGGGACCGAATGGGCCACATGAGGGTTGAGACATCTGCAGCCCACTGTGCCGTGTGTCCACAGCCAGAGCTGTGGGACACAGAAGACTCCAGATTGCCACAGACCGCTGCAGCAAACTCTGAAGGCAGGGAGCGCTGCACGCTGCAGCTCCCGACACGCACACAGGGAGCGAGGGAAAGCCGGAGAAAAGAAAGAAGACGCCCGGAGGAGCCGCCGTACACCAGTGAGTGAAAGAAGGGGAACACTCATACTGGGGCACTCCAGGAGCTGGAACTGGGCAGATGGAAATGCTGATCAAACTGAAACTTAAAGCAATTGAGTTTGAAAACCAAATACAAGAATTTTGAATACCTAAAAAGCTGCAAAGTACTTTTGAAAGGCAACAAATATTATTGAATACCGAACTAAAGAGAACATATAAAAAGTATATGAAATTATTGCACGAGTGAAAAGAAAGTGATGTGCATTAATGAACGCAATGAAACTAGTAATAAACATTGATAGACAATGTGAAAGTATGAACACAGGGAAAGCCAGTAATGAGCATTTATGAACCAAGTGGAAAGCTAGTTATAAGCACTAAGGGACAATGTGAAAGCAACGTGATGGAAAGGAATAAACACCACAGAGTGATGTGTGTGGAATTCACATTGTGGTATAGCTAAGAGGCTGCCAAGGACAACTGAATTGAATGTGGAGTGAGAACACCGGTGCAAAAGAGAGAAAACCGGTGTTGGCAAGAAGACCTGAAGGATTGCATGAGATCTAACTTGTATCAAGAAGAATCTGAAATAAGTGTGAGCCCAGAGATACCTAAGGTATAGAAAGCACGTTGTGGCAAAGCCAAGAGCCTGTTAAAGAGAAGCAAAATTGAGTGCTGACTAATGATACAGGTTCATAGAAGGAAAACATAAGTGGATAACAAACTTCCAAGGGTTATTGGTCACATAACCTGTAATTGGTGGACTGTGTGGTCCGACAACTGTGCCTAAAGCGAGTGACCCTCTTTTGGAAAGAACCAGGGCGAGACAAGAGCATAACACAGTGCCAAGGGTTATTGGTTGCAAGACCTCTAATGGGTGGGCTGTGTGCCCCTAGACCGAGTAACCCCTACTTGGAAAGGATCGAGGAAAGTCAAGATGCAGAAGCTGTTTTGTATAATAAGTGCTGTAGTGAATAAAGAAAAGAACAATCTGTGTGATCTATTGAAAAGCCTGAATGGTAAAAATGTTGAACTGGAATTATTGAAAGCCAAGGGATTTTAACTGATTGTATTTTTGAAGATGGAAGAGCTGCCTTCTTGGGGAAGGGAACACCAAGACTTGATGACCTGTGTTGAACTTGGGGAAGGGAAACCTGAAGCCTTTTGGACTTGTTGTGAACTTGGGGAAGGGAACCCCAAGACCTTTTGGAATTGTTTTAAACTTGGGTGGGAAAGCTGAAAAGCAAGCCAGCAGGTAGAAGAAGCTTTGAACTTTATTTTGAAACACTGTTCCTTTTGTTGCTGACATCACTACGAATTGAATATCTTTAGTTGTGAAGGCAGGTGTAGGTTTTGGACACAGACAGACTTTTAAGTTGAACTTAATGACACATACTATCGTTAATTTCTTTAGGTAGGGAAATCCCACATTAGCATAGGGCCAGGTAGGCCTTACTCCATCCTGACATTTAAGAAGAATAAACTACTTTGTAAGAAAAGTGGATCTGTTGTCTGTGTCTGTTGTGATGCCTTCACAGCACATGTAATTTGAGTAAGATGGATTTGATAGTTGACCCTATCGGGGTCAAAAGAAGGTTTTTATCTAATGGTTAGTGTAGCATGAAACATAGCTTTAACGGATATGTTAGCTGGAAACACTTAGCCTTGGCGCGCACACGCTGGGGAGATGTAGCTTCTTACCTCAAGATCTTTCCTTGTCCTAAGGTCAGACACGATTTTGTTCGGTTTAGATGGAATCTGTACCTAACAGGAGAGACCATATTAAGATGTAAAAAGATTAAAGAGATGGAGGCGAGAAGAATATTTTGTAATAATCAACACATTTTGGAGACACTGAAGCATGTCCTGGTATTTTGTCCTTCTAGGAAGTCCTTGAGGTTAATGCATTTAAAAAAAGTATTTGTACAAGGCGTTTCTGTTGACTGTGAAATATTTTGGCCAAAGTGTTTGAGTGGCTAACCTATATCAAGTGCCATTAATAGTAGTAAATGTGTAGAATTGTTAGCATTTAGGCGGAAATTTGAACACACAAGTACATTTGAGCAGTTGATAGTAAATATATATGTATTTTTTTTTCTATTTTTTCATAAGGTCTGCATATTAAATTTAGACAATAGACTGTTTTACAAGTATTAATGTGAAAGTATTGAATAATTAAAATCATTCTACATTGTAAAGAGCATGTATTTGTAAGAAGGTATTCATGACGTTGTATGTAATCTCTGTGTTCTCGGAACTGCTAGTATTGACTCCAACTCTAGGTTATTATGCACAATGTATAGTTTCTCAAGACAGAGGACAATGTATTAAGGTTTGGGCCCACTCTGCACACTTTCTTTTTTCTTTTCTTCTTTTTTTCAATTACTTCTTTACTTTTTTCTTTTAATGTTTTAAAGTTTTGTCAGATTCTGCATGTATTTGATTTTTTGGGGCTTTGAGAGATTTGTATGGGTTTTGCACATTTTACTTAATTGTGATACATTTTATCTATATCAAATTTTACATTGAATCCATTGTTAAAGGTTGAACATTTTGATTTAACCAATAAACAATTTAAAAAAGAATATGCTAGCAAGGGCTGATGGTACTTGCAGTCCACAATATCTGGAGAGCCAAAGGTTGCAAACCCCACCTTAAACTTTATTAGATGTCTTAACACGTTGAAGACATATACACCCCCAGAAGATCCTTTGTGATAAGCTCACCTGCTTGTAGTCATCATTTGGCAAAGGTATGCATCATGTACACATCAAACAATCAACGGTAACACTTCAGGACAGCTGAGATTTTTGAAGGAAAGAGCTACCCCTGTAATGTTTGCCATGCCTGCTACCAGGAGCACAACTACACAAAAACATCCACGGGTGAGGATAAACGGCTGCTTCCCACACCTTGCCATCTTCCCCTGACCCTCTCCTTCCCTTCCCTTTCCTTCCAATTTCCCCCTCAAAACCCTCAGCACCACTTACCTGATTACGACAGCAGCAGCCCAAGCCACCACTGCTCCGTCTCCATGCTGCTGGCTGCCCTAAAAATGGAAGAGGGGCTCTGTATGGCAGCCAACTTAACAAAGTATTTTCAGTCAATGAACGGGATGCGTTCATTGAAAGAAATCGAATTTCTCTTAGCACCCCAGGTTTCTGGATTGCACACCCAGGGTGCTAATAGCCATAATCACCTGTTCCACGGGCTGGAACGGTTGGTAACGGTACCAGGGGCCTCTATTAACTTGGGCCCCAGGCCGTTACCATCGGTTCCAGCCTGCGGAACGGGTCATTATGGCTTAATTATTATGGATGTCTATGTGCTAAATAATACAAGTTTGTAAAAAAAAAAAGACAGATAATATTGTTCTATTTATTTCTTTCTGAGCGTGATTCTTAACTTCAATTAATGTCTTCAATTATACATTTTTTTCATCAGATCTGTGACAAAGTCCATTTAATTAATATGTCAAAATGGATTCAATGTTATCCATTATTGACAAGTTCATCTCTCAATGTTTTGAGGTTAATTAATTTGTCTAATGATCAATAAAGAGTTCCCTTTTCAATCCTCATCGACTTCATATATATATATATATTAAATCTGCGACATAGTCCAGTTGATTAATGTGTCAGATTTAATTCAGTCAATTATTCAAAGAGTAAATCCACCCTTCAATATCCATTATTTCTCATTTATCAATCCATTTATGCAGTAATCAAAGGATTAATTTCTTTTTCGTCAATAAAGGGTTTATTTCTCATTCCTCTGTCCATTTATGTGGTAATCAAACAAAAGGATTCGTAGCTATTTCCTATTGATACTCATTAATCGGTCGATTTATTGATAATAAAACATGTATTTCTCTTTCCATCCTGGGCACGTGTTTCGCTAGGAGAAAGCTCGTCAGGGCGAAGCGGTAATCTAATAACTCCTTTGTGTACAATAACTACATACGAGCCTTTCCGTTGTGTGTGCTTGATGCAACATTGCCATCTGGTGGTGATTTATATCTATATAAAAACAACATAGTGCAGGATGTCAGGTCCGCAGACCATGTGTGACACGACACCCCTGTTTTAAATCACACTCCTCCGTTAAATCATCTTTTCTTTGCTATGGTGTATAATCATTTTAGACCTTTTTTGGTTTAAATTAAATTAAGTGTACCTAAGTGGGAAGACGGCAGGCATTGGATTACCTACGAATACGCTTCTCCCAGAAAATAAGAGGCAGCATGCATATTCGAAACCAGTGACTTCTATAGCTATATAGCTGGGGCGGCAGTGTTGCGACTTTCTCATCCTTTAAAGACACAGCCAGTGGCAATGCTACTAAGGATTTATAAGGCAATAGCACAGACGGTAGCTTCTTAGGGTGCTACTATTTCAGGATGTCAAAGTCCAACCCGCCTACAGGTAATCGGTAAGATTTTATGCCATCAGCTACATGCACTTCCATCAAGGATCCCAGTATAGAGTATACTCAGAGCCTGGAATGTTAAGCATTAATTGGTCACTGCATCAAAATTACTCAGATTGGCTACCCGGCAAATGCCCAGCCCACCCTAAGTAAGGACATCATAAGGAATTGTTATTTTATTTATTGGACATTTGTATAGCGCCTATACACAAGTGTTTCAAAGCACTACAAGACAAAAAAGGGTGATGGGGACAAGGAAGAAAAATAATAATAATGGTCCTACTAGGCCTTGTGACATTCGGATCAAGCAAGTTCAGTGGCAAAAGTGCAGGGGCGTGGGGGCTGGTCAGGGCGGATGAGCTGGGAGGATGGAAAGGGGGTTGATGGGAGAAGTGCAGGAAGGCTGAAGCCCAGGGTCTGGGTAAGTACTGGCGGGAGCCCAGGTGGGTGAGTGCCAGGGAAAAAGGGGTAGGGTTCAAGTGCGATAACGGGTTGACCACAGTCAGGCTTAGGGAGGGTGCCCGAGGGCAAGTGCTGGTTTCAGGGTGCTGGGGTAGACTGGATGAGGATGACCTGGCCCCTGTAAGGCACATAAGGGACTAGGCGCCAGTCACAGTGGTAGGGGGACATTAACAAGGAAGGGGGAGAGGGAAGGAGGAGAAAAGGAAAGTCTTGAGAAGTTTCTGGAATTTAGGAGGTCCGGCTGCAATCTGAGAGGGACAGGAAGTCCATTGCAGAGGGAGGCTCCTGCCGAAGAAAGAGATCTACCCCCAACTCTCTGCTTGGAAAAATGTCAGACCTGCATAGAGTTGGAGCTAGAGGACCGAAGAACTCTAGCCGGAAGGTAATTCGGGAGGGAAAGTTGGATGTAGCGGGGTCCCAGGCCCCAGAAAGCCTTGATGATGATGCAGAGGGTCTTGAATTTGATCCTTGCATCCACCGGGAGCCAGTGGAGAGATTTTAGGGCTGAAGAGATGCAGTCCCTGGGCTTGAGGCCAAGGATACGTCTCACAGCCCTATTCTGGATTAGTTGAAGAGGGCGAAGGGAGGAAAGGGGCAGATTGAGGAAGAGGCTGTTGCCGCAGTCCAGCCTAGAGAGAACCAGAGCTCTGGAAACATTGAGCTTCTGGGAAAAGGTAAGGAAAGAGAGAATGCCCCTGAGGAGGTGAAGCTGAAAGTTGGACTTCTTGGCAAGGTCCATGATGTGAGAGGAGAAGGAGAGAGAGAAGTCAAAGCTGACCCCAAGGTTTTTTGCCTCACAAGAGGGTGATGGGTCCCAAAGAGGGCAGCCAGAGAGTGGGAGGGAAACAAGGAGCAGGCATCCCAATGAGAAGAACCTCTGTGTTACTGGTATTAAGGCAGAGATCACTGGCAGAGCACCGAGCCTGAACAGCAGTCAGGCAGTCAGGTATAAGAGAGGAAGAAGAGGAGGCGTAGGAGGGCAGCTTAAAGGAGAGCTGTGTGACGTCAACATACCAAGGGAATTGAGGAGAGAAAGTGGAGATCAAGTGGGCCAGAGGGGCAAGGTAGATATTGAAAAGCCACGGCTATACGATAGAGCCTTGAGGGACTCCGCAGGTAGAGAGTGAGGTGGCAGAGAGAACGGGCCCAGTTGAACTGTTAGAAAGGAAGGAGGTCAGCAAAGCCAGTGCCCAGTCAGTGATGCCTAAGGTGTCACAGAGACGATTTATGAGGATGGCATGATTGACCGTGTCAAAGGCAGAGGAAGGATCATAATGGAGGAAGAGTTGGAATCAAGATTTGAGAGCAGATTTTCACAGGTGTTCAGGAGAGCAGTGTCCGTGCCTATGGATGCTCTGAAGCCAGACTGGTGGTCAGGGAGACAGCTAGCAGATTCATTGTGGTGGGTCAGTTGGGGGATGACCAACTTCTCCAGGAGTTTGCCCAGAAAAGGGGTGATGGAGATAGGGAGATAGTTAGCCAGGCAGGAAGGACCAACAGGCGGCATTTGTAGGAGACGGTGCACAAGGGAGTGCTTGAGGGGAGATGGGAAAGAGCCCATGGGATGGCTTGCAAAGAGGGCAAGATACTTTCCTGTCTAGAACAAATATAATTGGTGTTATGGCTGCAACCACCACTGTTCATTTGGAGTGATGGATGCATGGTGTGATTTACAGATACCAATCAACATAACATATCGTGTCTTGAAATAATATCAATATTTAAGTGTTCTTTAAAACACATCATTGTTAATATTTTCCTATGATCCTATCAGTGGCAAGTGGAACATCTTAACAATATATCAATAGAAAATAAGAGCCAACATGCATTCCTTTTATGGTAAATCATTGGACAAATGCAGGTATAATCATCACTGAACTGATGAACGTGCCTGTCAAACACTGCAGCAAGATCATCTTCCTTGGTTTGGCACTCATTCTAGACACTCCTCTTTGATATTGGCCTTTTCACTGACCTTGCCCCTGTGCTGAGGCTGCTGGCTGGTGACTGTCCTGTTGTTGTCAACCCACTTTGCTGGTTATTACAGTAGAGAATGTGCAGCAATGTCAAGCAGGTTGATTGGAGAGGTGTGTGGGCATGGCCAGCATCAGAGCCCAACACTGTCACCTTCTAACTCATTGTTATTCATGAAAATTGATAACTAGCAATTCCCTGCCAACCTGGGTTATCAGGTTTGTGAATAGCAATGAGCAAGCCCAGGATGAAGAGACCCAGGTCAGTGCACACTGTTGGTTTTATATTACTATGACTGACTCGCAGTTAAAATAATAAAGTTGTCAAAACACCACAACATAATCAAACTAGGATTAGAAATAAGTGCTGTGGCTCGGGAGTAAGTGCCGGGGCTGAGCACTGACAGGCTCCCTCACAAATTAAACATTGGTCAAAACCCTGAAATCGCCGCTAGGCAAACATTTCTAATCTCTTGAATCTTGTTTACGGTGTTGTCTTAGTACCCAACAGTGATTTCCATTGTATGCCTTAGGTTTACTTGGAAAATGGCAAGGGTATAATTATATTGAATATATGTGCCCCGTCTGTCTGAAAATTATCGAACTCCAAAAGATTGTATTTATTTTGCCCAACATATAAAATAATAAGGGCAAACATGATTATGCCACTCATAAAAGTAGAGATTTGGAACAAGCAAGACAGCTTTTTTTATTTTTGCTTTTAGCCAGAGATAGGCCTACCACGTGGGCTTTGAACTAATTCCTTGCTGTGGCCCCATCCGTAAGCAACAGACATCATTCATTTAAATGGAAAATACGTGTATTTCAAAATTCTACTGCATTTTGTAGTATTGTTTTATCTATTGTAGATATTTTAAGAATGTTTGAGTGTATTTGACACAACTTTTGGTTGGATTTGTTATGCCTCTTTTTGGTTGTGTATCATATCTGAAAGAAATGCAAACTTGAATGGGCATGGAGGAGGTTAGGTTATTTTTTAGTACATGTTTGGGTGCCAGGTAAAAGTATTTATGCTTCATCACAGTTGGGTTCAAGCTCTTGCAATGGATCTAGTCCCTGAGTGCAGTCAAGCATTATCACAGTTCAAGGAATTGATTCTTCGCACTGATCACCTGCAGGTTCTTTGCATATCATCCATGTGACAGCAGATCTTGATAAGGTGAAATGGTGCAGTAAATTCATGAGGGCTTTCATGTTCACATTAAAAAGAGGGAAGCTGTGGAGTTCAGCATAAAGAACCACTGCTGAGCGGGATGAGACTCATTACTCATTACTCACCCTGGAGAAGGCAGTTTGGAGACCATCTCAAGGTCTGACCAGACACACTAGCTGCCTGCTCTAGCCATTGAAGGAGGAGAGAATGCGTGACAGAGTTGAAGGAAGCCGACAGGTCAAGGAGGAAACACATGGATGGAGAACCTTCATCTGCTGAAGGTCACGACCAAAGGCCATATTGTCATGATGCCTACCCCCGGGCATCCGGATCAAGCCCATCAGCCCCAGGAGCAGGCATCCAGATATTTAATAAAACCCCAGCAGCCCCGGCTGGGGGCTGTCTGGGTTCAGTCCTGGCGCCTTAGGCGCCAGGCTCATAATAGAAATCAGTCCTGGCGCCACAGGCGCCAGGCTCATAGACTTTATTTACCTCATGCAGACCATGCTGCAAATTAATCCAAGCCAACGTGAGGCCTGGATGGGACTATTTTACTACAGGGGCTATTTTTTACTCGGGTGTGGTTCTAGGGACTTCTTATCTGGAACTACTTTGGAGGCTATTTAAACCACGCCCGAACAGCAGCACATGCTTCGCGTTATTCTGCATCCAGCAGCGTAACGCTCACCTTGCCTGCAGTCCGCATCCAGTCTTCAGCCACGCCCGTCTCGAATCCAGAGCTCCTAGCAATAGAAGAAAGAAGAAGGAAAGGTTAGAAAACAGATATTATTTCA
Organism: Ambystoma mexicanum; assembly: GCF_040938575.1. Classification (NCBI taxonomy): domain Eukaryota; kingdom Metazoa; phylum Chordata; class Amphibia; order Caudata; family Ambystomatidae; genus Ambystoma; species Ambystoma mexicanum. Next base: position 673,232,462 of record NC_090924.1, on the reverse strand, counting down.
ATTCTTACCTGAATTCCGGATCCATCGCGTCTTCGAACTTGAAAAGGACATTATTCTACACGCGTCACGTCACCAGCTGCAGCACCGCACCATACTCACAAGTCCCCACAGCATTTTTCGATCCGGCGCAGCCTCCATCATTTTCTCCGCCGAATTCCACCATCTAGGGGACAAAAGAAACATAAGGTGAGCCGAAAAAGCCAACAAATACAACCTCTCCACCATAGACTTACCTGATTAACAACCGGAGGCATTATTCTGTAACAAACCGCAACTTCTTACGCCGCATCTGTAAGGAGAGAGAAACCAGCAATTTAAACCCACGCATCTTTTGCCAGACAGTGTTGGGTAATACAGACTCTTACCTGAACACCATCAGCTGCCACAAGACAATCTTCCCTTGGACCCAGCTGCAACACAAGAAAGGAAGAGTGAACATCGGACATATTGAACTCTTTGAAGTTTATACTTACGGGTTCTCGGCTGGAACCTCGGAGTCAATACTGGAACTCTTCCAACGCCTTCAAACCAGTGAAGTAACTGGTATCTACGCGCCCCTGCATTCCACGCAGGATGGAGAGCTCATCATTTACAAACATAAGGAGAATACTTCTACGGGTCAAGCAGACGAGGTTAGGCGGTCCAGTCCAGTCTGTCATCTCTGCACTACGCTTCACGTTGGAGGAGGTCACAGCTGTCCGGGTCCGATCGACACCCTCGTGGGAGCCAGGTAAGCGTAACAATATTGAAAGTCTCAAGAAGTAAAATATTTCTATATGAAATTGTAGCTTCTTAGTGACAACATACTCTATTTGAAGATGTTGGCAATCTCTGGTAGAACAGCTGGGGGGTTTAGTTGGCTAGCACTAGTGGTTATAGGTGGGATGTTTGAGAAGTGAGGTGCTAAAAGATCCAGTGAAAGTGTGTCAAAGTTTCCATTGAAGCAGGGATAGATTCATGAACAATCCATAGTAGGGTAACTGGAAGTCAGAGTAGCAAGACAGAACCATTAGATTCCTTGCCTGGTGTACACATTTTCATGTGAGACAGAATCTATTGAAAGTGAAGGCCGCCAGTGATTTTGAATGGTGCTAGAGGCTGGGAAAAAGTTTTGTGAACAAAATGATGTGGCCTCACTAGTTGGTACTGTACAGGGACGTAGACATTTTGGGGTAGGGGGTGGGAAAAATTAATAGCTGTGCCATTGCAAGTGTAGGGACTTTCGGGAAGACAGTTTTTCCCATGGGGGGGCTGGGCCCCAGAGCACTCGCCTACTCGGCGCCCCTGGCACTGTAGGCTATTAGCAGTAGTGCCAATGTTCCCCTTGTGAGCCAAAGCTATGCCGAGGCTTTGTAGCTTCACTAGGTGGTCCTAAAGTGCCACCTTCGCCGTTATTATTAAGAAGGATGGAACAGGAGAATACATGATATAAATGGCTGTTCTTGGTTCAAAATATAAATTCTTTACCATAAAGATGGTCAGTAAAGACATATTTATTAATGGGGTATATGGATTTATTATTCATCAGACAGGCTTGGCTGTCTTCAAATCTTGAACGTGATTGTTGGAATAACTTGTTTTCTTGTTTTCATTGTATTCAATGTTTGATCACTGTAAATTTCCACAAGTGAGGATGAACATATGACTCAAGACCATTTAAGAATTTACCATCAGTTTTATTTGGTCTTGCAAAGTAGGCATTAGGTTTTGACTGCACCCACGGGATGGGTTCAGGGTTAGTGCAATGACCGCTCTGGATCTCTTTAGCACCATGCTCCTCAACCCTTCCCTCTTGGCCAGGGCAACATCCTTAGCTGAAAAATAGTAAATCGCAGACTTTTCACTTTGTTTTTCTTGGCTGTGGCTGATGTTATCAGGTTCACGCATGGGCCCTCTTGGACACTCCTCCAACCCACCTGGTACCCCTAGGTCTTCCAACGAGAGTGGACACCAGACAATTTGTAATTAGTTGGACCATAAAATATTATTAGATTTCCCCTCCTTGTTAAGTGAGTTTCTCTCTCAGGTTGTGATAGGCTTGGGTTCTTTGGTTTCTGTTCAGGCCTTTACTTTGACCCATCTGCCACCACTTCAAAAACCTTTGTGTGGCCCAACTTCTAAATAATGTCACACCCAGTCTTTGTCTGCTCCTCTTTTCTGTCTACTCTTGCTTACCTCTCTCGCCTCCTTCCTCCCATGCTATCTCTTTATTGTCTCCTCCTTTCCTCCTTTTCTAGTTCTCCTCTATACCCCCTCCTCTCTAGTCTTCTGCCTTCTCTCCTCCTCTCCTTTCCCTCTCTCTCCCATCTGCTCCCCCCTCTTCTCTTTCCCTCACCACCTCCTCACCACTCTGCCATGCTCTACTTTGCACTTGTTTCTCCTGCAACGTCACACTCCATCTCCTAATACCCACATATCCTCACTGTTATGCTTCCCTTATATAGGTTAATGGGTCCAGGGCAATGTATTTGGGTGGTAAGTATGAGCTATAGGAAAGGTGCGAGCGTATCTGATGACTGGGTAAGACCTGGGTGAACTATCAATCCCAGGTGGCTTGTGTTGCATGGGAGAATGCCCAGTGGTTCTATTCGCTGAGGTTACAAAGTGGGTGTCCGCCCTCTTGAAAGTAGATTACAGCAGCCCTCAGTCAGTCAATTCCTCCTGAAGGCCTCCAAAGCATCCCTTTGGAGTCCTCTGTGATATGGTCTCTGGCTCCTTCCTCGTACCTATGGGGCTCCTTAAACTTGTATGCGCGTGGCACGGGCATTCTCTATGAGTGGCTCTTGAAAATGTATTTCCCCCTGAGAACCAGGATTCTTCCTGTGTAGAATGCAGCTCAAAGAATTCCCCTGAGGTGGATCCATGACTGACTAGCATGCTTTTCTTCTTATATTTAATTCCATGCTCATGCATTAGATTCACAGACCACAGTAGAGTTCCCAAGCATATGAGAGGATTTCTAAACATGAGATTAGGGATGGGAAGGACGATCTTGGGGTTTCCCCAGGCACTAACTTTGGGCCCTGCATCATGGTTCTGATGACAGTCCATGACCCCTGAGGGTTACCCCACGCCCATTCCCTAGCCACCTGTCTGACTTTGTCAGATAATCCCTTTATAATGGATGTGTTGACCAATAGCTCACAGGACTACTGAATTACATGATTTTGAACGCATTTATCCTTATGACTGAAATTTAAAAAATACTTGTTTTAATGCTGCTTCATCCTAGTAATTTACAGTGTTCATACAAGACTGTATTCATTGCATGGAGGCAGGTATGATGCACTTCTCTTTTCTTGTTTATTTTTTATCTAGAACAAAAACAGCTAAAGTACATCTGCCATAATCCTTTTGTATGACTTCTCCCATTAGCAGACCCTCCACCAATCGTGTCCATCTTGTGCCAATATCCTCTGTCTAGGGCTTGCCACAAGTCCTCTTTTGCTTTTGCAAGTGATGCCCAAAATAAGTCTATCAAAACACCCAGGTAGGTGCAACATGTCAATCGTCAGACGCCGACCATCAAAAAGTGGATTGGGATCACCCTTCATATTCATCCTTCATACCAATACATGATATAAAGGAAGGGTATGATAATACTTACATCCTTGCCGTCAGTCGTAATTTACTAGGACTAGGAGCATTCGGTGGTCTGGCCAGGAGGCCTATATTAAGCACCATTCAAAGCAGTGAGATAACCACAAATGAAGAATGCCTAGTAGGTTTAAAATAGGGCGTATAAAAACACAGAAGCGTTGGACCAATCAGCTGACTTGAGAATATACTACACCTTATCCCCAGCCCAAAAGGCTTTTGACATCATGGCGCCCCTCAAGGAGTGGGCCCCAGAACCTGAGAAATCAGCCCCAGCTTTATTCAAAGATCACATGACCTATCTGGGCAAGCTAGGGGAGGAAAACAGCCATCCGGAAAGCAAGAAATAATTCATAACTATATGTTGTCATGTCCACCATAGCTAACTCATATTGCTTCAAACATTGAACTACATACAATTTAGGGTTATCGGGAAAAGCAGGAAAGTTGATCATTTTCAAGGCAAAACCATTTGAAAGGACACTCCTGCTGAGATAAAGACCCTACGTGCAAGGTGCAATAATCAGATTTTGCCAACAAGATACATCAAGGTAGCCAACTTGGCTGATAAAGTCCTCAGAGGTCATAACCTATTATTTGTCCAATCTTAAAACACAGAAAGCACCACATTGCTACCCCACTTTAAGTCTTTAAGTATAACTGAGTACGAGAGGACAAGCAACTCTTACACCTTTCAAAAGTCTACACACCTATGGGTGTCTCCATACCGACAAACCTGTGTAAAGCTCATGTTTGATTGAAAGAGCAGACCTACATACACCACCTAAAACATATTTTCCTGGCTGCACAATAGGACGGGGGGTCCTAGGGCCCAAGATCCTTTGGTGAATTAATCTGCTGATTTTGAAAAGGCCAGGGAGTGCCGATGTACCCCTGAAATCCTCTGATCTATGAGAAGCTATTTGTTGGAGGTAACCAATGGGTATGACGCCCCCTGAGGATTCATCAGCAAATCTTGGACAGAGGGCAATAGTATTGGTTTCTCATTGATCCAAACCAACGTTGCCCCCCTGTTAGGGAGAATTCTCCAGAATGGGTAATTCCCCTTACCTACTGAGTCCCTCAGCAGCTTTGCTGGATTTCTAGGATTTTCCTTTTCACCTGGTAAGACTGTGAGCCTTTTTTCCCACTCTTACATGTGTTTTGCTGTGTGTGTTTAACATGTTTGTGTTCATAGACTGTGGAGTCTCACCTACACCATAGGCATCATCTTTTTACTGTGTGTCACACAGCACCTTTAGTGCAGTGACACAAGGTTGTCTTTTTCAGACTTCACACTTTAAACTCCATTTTCTGGGACTGACTGACTACTGTCTCCCAGAACATGTAAAGTTGCCATTGACTTTATTAGTCTTTTTAAATTCACAGACCCAGTACAAACTATCTTACATAGAGTTCTGGAAAGGGTTAATAGTATCCATTTTTGTCTGTTTCTCATGGAACATTATTTAGATCCCTTTTCTTTAAGATTTGGCCGGTGGCAGTAGTATCTACCCTATTTTTTCTACCGCTGTCTATTTAAATAGCCTTGGTACTGTTTTAGGCTAAGTTAGTAGCCTCAAACTTAAATCCGCTGGACCCCATTTACTTTTATTTGGCTCCGGCTGGGTTTATTCGCCATTTCTTTCTGTGAAGGTCTGTCTTGTGTTTTACTCTGCGTGCCAAACCAGGTTTGGTTCCTTTGTTCGCTGTCCTTTGGTGGGCTTCTGCACAGAAGCCCTCCTTAGGTGCCTGAATGTCTGAGGGGGACAGGATGTGAGGGAGGGGTTTGAGACTCCCTACACAGGGTCTCCTTGGAGACACATGTCACACTCTGTATGATTGGTTGTGGTGACTGTCCCGCCGGGACAGCCACCCTGCTGTGTGAATGGGGGAAAACTGCATAAAAAGCTTGTCTCTGGGACTGAGAAGGCAGAGTCGCCACTGGATCGAGAGAAGTGAAGAGAAGCTGACAGAAGAGGACCTCTACCATGACTGAACCTCCCGGTGAAGCCCTGCTGCGGGTCTGTATCTCCAAACTTCAACGACAGGGAAGATCTGCAAGGAATCTTCTCCCCTTGAGCTGGTGGGACCAACCAGTTTGCCAAACTGCAAGCCAGGCCTCCCTCCTCTGATCGAATTTGCTGTGCACATCTACGGTGAACCGGATAGCCAGGAGGACCGGACCCTGTAGCCTTTTCTAGATTGCCCTGCTTACTTACTTGTTGGTGCTGCTCAATTTTTGTCTAACCTTGTCTTTCCCTCCCTTTTAAATTGCTGGGGTGCCACTTTTCTCACACTTCATTTTGAGCTTAACTTGTCCAGAATCTATTGGGTGGTGTGTAGTATATTAAGAGTGTGATCTTTCTACTGCTTTACTTTAGTGAATTGTTTTACAACTGATGTGTAAATAAATGTATATTCTTTTACATAGAAACCTTGAGTCAGTGTTTGTTTGAACCATTGTAGTTGCTGTCCTTTGTGTAACTATTGAGACTGCTCACTTTACTCTTGAGATAAGTCTGGCTATTCAGCTATCGCTACCACTTTACTGTGTACTACAGGCTTGTACCAAAGGTGAATTTGTACTGTCACTTGTAGTCTTAATTTTGTGTGGTGTTCCCAAAGGGTACTGCATATGATTCTGCCTAACACCCACTGCCAAGGGTTGTGCAGAAGAAACCTGGGAATCATGGCAAATGGTATGAAGATATAATGAATACCTGGACTCTATTCTTGAAAGAAAACATCTTTCACCAATGTCTGAGGGTCTGGACAGTAGCTGTAAAACCTCGAGAGCTAAGAAATGTGAATCAGGAGACAAATAGGCCCCTGCTGAACAGACTTTAAAGCCTTTCTATGTGTTGAAAAAAGCACATATGCAGTGTTCAATCCACTGGATCCCGGCAATGCCGGGAACACCAATCTGCCCCCTCATTGTGGATCCTCTGAATACATTTTGCCAGAAACTTCTAATGGTTGGGAACACAGAAGTCACAAAAGGCGATTGCCAAATCTGGCAAATGTTTTGATTTTGTGCTCCCTAGCCTGTTAACCTATCTGATTGCCAACATATAATCCATCTACAATCCAATCTTGCATCATTCGTAGCCTATAGACAAACTCTGAACTGCAATTGACTCATCCAAAGAGTTGATATGCAGTACTGACTCCTGCTAAACCACCTCCCTCTATTGGAGTGTAGTTTGTATATTTCCCCCAGCCTAGTAAACTGGCATCTGATTCTAAGAGAACACCTGGGGAGAAACTAAAAATGGCCCTACTGTCGGGTTTCCATGTGCATGTCAAAATGAGAAACTAAAAATTGCCCTAGTGTTCCAGGCTCCTATGTGTATGCCAAAATGCTACTTGGCTGTTACGGGATCCTATCACCATCACCAACATCCTGGTTTGGAACTGAATTAAGGTGATCTGTGCCATAGTCTTCATTCACCATTCTAAGAACTTAGTAGCCCTGCTCCAGAACTCTGCAAAGCAACCCCTACAAATCATCAAGGGAATGGCATTGGCCACTTCTCTACCAAGTGAATCCAGGAACTTGAAGGTCAGAGATTCAGGTTTTCTAAAACAGAACAACATGGCAGGTGCTAGTAAGCAACTTGGGGTTGGGGGGCACAGGGGAAAACTCCATGCCATTGCACTGGCAGGTATTCTAACCCTGGCAATCGTTTCTGAACCTCCAGTATTCAATTATTTTTGCCATGATTCCTGGGAGAATAACATGAGGGAGGAAGCTGTAAGAGAGTAGGAGAGCCACTTAAGGCAGAAACCCCACCTCCGCACCAGGAAATAATTCCAATACTACCCTCTCCACCCTTAGAGAGATTACAGGTGTTTCCTGACCTAGGTGCTGAGCTACCCCAACCTCAGCAGAAGGGAATGTGATGAGCAGGATTAACCCAGAGAGTACTTCAAAACAAAGGGGTGCCTGTTCTTAATCCCTGGTCCTCCAGGGTCAATACATTAGCAATAAGCAAAGAATTGGACCACTGGGATAGGGAATAGCCAACTTAACACATTTAACTTTTTACATATATCAATAAATGCCAATCATTGAATTCAAATTCTTTTATTTTCATATCAAAATATAAAATGTAAATTCCTTAAAACAATTAAACCACAATATTTCCTTGCATATTCAACTCATACTGATTCACTCCTACCATTCATTGACTGTTATTTTCTAGAACAAATAACACATATCTTTTTGACAAAATAGTCAACAAAATATCCTTCTTGCACTGTGAAAAGTCCTCCACCAAATGATCTGAGGGTTCTATCCGTGTACTATTAGTTACACCGATCTATCTGTCTACACGTGTTTCGGTTGTCTGTTTGGACATCAATACATTCAATCACTTAGTAATGCAACCTTCGTCAGGACCAATTTGGGGAGTTTCCTCATCCCCATTTAAACGAGTAGGGTGAGGTACACCACTCAAAAACATCAAACGAAAAGGTTTTTGATTACAATGCTCAGAGCCTATCCTTGATTCTCCAAGAGAGGTTCTTCAATCTCCAACCTGTATCTTTAAAATGTTGATCATCAGGTAACTCAGACCGTGATTCACTTCATCTACATATGTTCCAAATTCCAATAATTATTGTGATGGATTTCCGAGAATATCTTCCATACCGATAAGTATCTACAATAGACCTTTTAATCTGTCTCGCTGTTCACCTCCAAACCTTCTCGTGCACAATACGTTACGTCCGGGACAGCTCCCCCATTATGTTGATTCCTTTTTCAAGATCGTCTAGGTCACTGACTATCCTCTTGACATGCAACCTCTGGCTGTAAGGTAAGTTTTTGATGAAGCTCGGTTGATGGAAGCTCAGTCTGTGAAGTAAGTTATTTTGATCTGTCTCTTTGTGGTATATATTTGTAGCATACTTATCTTCACTTATTTCAATTGCCACATCTACAAAATGGATTCGTTCCTTGGATGTTTCATAGCTAAATTGTATTCAGGGGTCGATTGTATTCATATACATAATGAGTCCTTTCAGGTTTTCTTGCGTCCCTCTCCAAATGCAGTCCCGCCCACCATTGTCAGACCCGGCGGGCAGGAAGGCACCCGCTCACAGGATTCTCACGAGAGCACCAGCACATTGTTTTCGGTGCTCCTGTGTCCCCATTCCCATGGAGTCCTCTTGGACTCCATGGGAATGGGAACCAACGAAATTGCTGGCGCTTCACTTCCAGGCCTACAGACTTGGAATAGCCCGGTGGCACCGGGAAGTCAGGCGCCAGTAATTTTTTTCAGGTCTGGCAGAGACCCACCAGTTTTACCGGCATGGTTACCGCCAAACCCGTAATGAGGCCCAATGTATATTCCTAAAGGCTGGAGAATGCTATCCGTGCCTGCTACAGTGGGTTTCCCTGGGAGCTTGGTAGGATGCTTATGTATCTTGGGCAATATATAAAAGTTTGGTATTCTCGGGTGGCTTTTCAAGAGAAACCTTCTGGTATTGTGATTGATCCACTCTAGTGTTTCTGCTTTGCTGAGTATCTCTACTAGATTAGAAGTAATTTCCATGGTGGGATACAGTACTGTCGGTCAGTTGCCTTTCACATACCAGATCATAATCTGTACTGTTCATTATGACCAGTCATAATGTCATAATGTCCTTTGTCAGCGGGGCGATAACAATATCTTTGTCCCGATATAGGTTTTTAAGTAGGGTGAGTTCAGATGGTTTGAGATTGCTGTATTTTGGGCGTTTATAGGAAATCTGTTGGAGGTCCCTGAGGGTTTGTTTGTGAAAGATCTTGATGGATGGAACAGTAATAGGTGGCATAAAGGAGCTTTTTCTTCTGAACTCTTTGTAGTCATCTGTCGGTTATGTTGTGTCTAATTCTTCTGTGTTCTCTAATTAATTGAAGAATACCTTCAATTTCAATTTTCTAATAAACTGGAACAGTTCAACTTTGGTGTTAAATAGGGTAGTGCCGTATGTTGGTACAAAGTTTAAGCCTTTTGTAACATATCGACCTGCATACTGTTAAGCTGTCTCTTGGACAGATTCAGCACTAGATCTTCTTTTGCTGTCTTGTTACTCGCCCCTCCCCTCTTTTTTCCTCTTCCCCCTTCTGGTCCTTTTTTTCCTGTTTTGCATCCTAAAAAATGACTGTGGAGGTTGTTGGTTGGTTTTCATTGGTTTCCACTGCGTCTGCATCTTCTTTCGCTTGTCTATTTTGCTCAGCTGTGGTCTCTGACTCTGTACTGGATGGGCTGCCTGAGCTGCCCGTTTGGGGTCTCCCAGGTGCGGGCCATACTTGTCCATCCATTTATACATTTCTTCATTGTGATAGTCATATGTGTCATGTTTGAATTTCCTGAATTTTTTTGTTTCCCATTCTTTCTTATATGATTCTAATTTTTGATTGATGTCTAGTAGAATAGCCTTCAGCTCTTCTTGTCCAAATAATTCTTAAAGTTCTTACTCAATCTCTTTTATCTCACTGCTTAGGTTCGTCACATTCTTTGAAAGTTCCTGTATCATCAGAAGAATAAGGTCCAATGAGCATTTATTTAATATTGCCTCCCATTTTCGTACAAACTCTTTGCTTTCTTTGCATAATGTCGGCCTGAGATTGATCCTATTGGTATGTGCTGATTCCTGTAGTAGTGTCCTAGAGTGATCGCATGATGTTTCCTATTTATCTCCTTCTGAATTAGATATTCGAGTTGTTTAATCCATTTCGAGGGGTCTGCTGTATTTGTTGTTAAAGTATTGTTCCAAGCTGGGTCACTTATTATCCCGACGATTGCATCTGCTTCTTCAGGTGAGAAGCCTAAAGTTTCCGCTCTTGGAGTTGTTAATGCTTCAATGTCTTCAAAAGACATCTTGAATTGTTGCCTCCACTCTGTGGTTGTGCCACAGAGGAAAAATGTGAGAAAGGAGATGGTGGCACCACCTCTGGCCCTTCGCTCTCTCTTGCCATCCCTGCTGGTTACACCATATATAGACAAGACCGTGTGGGTCAACGAGGGGGTGGGGTAGCTGTCATTGCTAGAGACACTATCTCCATCAGGCAGCTTAACAGTGAACTATGCCAAAACTCGGATCACCTCCCACTAAAACTGTACCTCTCCCCGAACTGTTCCATCACCCTCCACCTCGCCAACCCCCCCCGGCCCTGTCACTGACTTCCATACCTCCTTGATTCATGCACTCTCAGACAATCTGAAGGAAACCTCCAAAATCGTGCTGCTTGGCGACTTCAACCTAGGTCTCAATGACCCTGCTGACCTGAGCTCTGCCACCCTGCAGAAAGCCCTTTCAACCCTAGGATTCTCTCAAGCCATCTCACAGCCCACCCATGAGAAGGGTCGCACGCTTGACCGGGTGTCCTCCCACAACTGTTCAGTCCTGGTCTCGGATATCGCCCCATCCCCTGGTCTGATCACCACTGTCTTAAATTTAGCATCATAACCCCTAAGGGGACTCCAAAAGGAACTACTCCTCTGCCTGCCGCTCTCCCGAGAAGCTCCCGTAAACTAACCAAAGAGAACATTATGCCCCTCCTCGCAGTACCTCCCCTCCTGCCACCTTTCTCCAATGATCCCGACCTCCTTGCCTCAACCTTTAATGGAGCCATCTCCTCAGCGATTGATAGTCGCCCTCCTCACCTTACAAAACCCCCAAAAAAAACAAACATGCCAATGCCTGGTTCACCCAAGAACTAATGGAATTCCGTGCTAAAAAGAGGGCAGCACTTGCCACATGGAAAAAACACCCCACAGACGCCTCCAAAGCAGCCTTCAAAACCATCTCCAGAGATTACAAAAACTCTGTCACTCAGGCCAAGGAGGCATCTTTCAACACCAGAATTGCCAATGCCAAATTAGTAATGAGAGAAATCTTCTCCATCTTTAGGGAGCTTGAATCTCCTGCTCCCCCCCATCCACCATACTAAAAGACACAGCATGGTGCAACAAGATTCAAACAGCCCTCCTGGACAAACTTGAAACATTGCATACTAAAATCCTAAACCACCAAAAAGCACTCTCGGACCTCCTTCCCAAACCTCGCGACACAGCGCCTCCAACTATTCCTGAGAACCCCACTCCTGTGTTTAACTTCAGGGATATGACTGAACCTGAGGTCTTTGCTCTCCTCAACTACATCAAAGCCTCCAACTGTAAAGGCGACGCCTGTCCTTCTCAGGTCATCAAAGACTGCGCTTCTGTCCTCACCCCAGTCATTACCGCCTTTATCAACTCCTGCTTCCAGACAAGCCGCGTGCCTACAACACTCGAAGAAGCATGGGTCCGCCCGCTCCTGAAAAAACCATCACTCGACCCTATTACCACTATGCCGTTCCTACAAAAAATTCTGGACAAAGCAGCTTATCTGCAAGTCCAAGAATTCCTCGAGAACAACCATCTCCTCGGTCTACGCCAATCCGGCTTCCGTCCGAGACATGGCACGGAAACTGCCTTGCTTGATCTAAAAAACCAAATGGACGATCTCAGAGACATCGGCAAACCCGCGCTTCTTCTCCTATTGGACCTCTCCACTGCCTTCTATTTGGTGGATCATCAGACCCTATGTCACCACCTCTCCATCACAGCTAATTTCTCTCCAAGCGCCTGTACCTGGATAACCTCCTTTCTACAGGACAAAGTCATGAAGGTTTTTTCTGACTCTTCATGTGCCGACCCTAGTCACATCAAATGCGGCGTACCACAGGGATCCTGTATTGCCCCCACACTATACAACCTCTTCACTAGGCCACTCTTCTTAATTCTGCACACCCTAGGCATCTCTTACACCAACTACGCGGATGATACTCGGGTATTAATCCCCCTCTTAGGTGACTACCAGTCTGACCTTAACACCCTCAATACCATCTACTCTACCATCCAATCCTGGACGGCAGAGAACTGGTGGCTTTATCACAATAGTGAGAAGACAGAACTTCTACTAATTGGATCTTCAGGCACCCTAGGAAAACTGGGCAAGCAATACTCATCCTTCATTATCGACAACATTCCCATTGCAGTTTCCAAAGTCATTAAGACTCTGGGAGTGTACATTGAACCTGACCTATCCATGAACAGGCAGGTCAATGCCGTTGCTTCTGTATCAGCATACCACTCCAAACTGCTTAACGCAGCTAGACCCTTCCCCTCCCAAGAAAACTGTCTCACTATTGCCAGGGCGATTATCGGCTCCAGGATCGACTACTGCAATGGACTCTTTGTAGGGACCTCCCGCAAAAACCTGGCTAAACTCCAATTAGCTCAAAATAACACTTTGAGAGCCACCACAGGCACCTCAAGTCACGACCACATCTCAGAAATCAGGAGGAAGGTTCACTGGCTCCCCATCAAGGAGAGGATTGTGTTCAAAACACTGGCCTTGACGCACACATGCCTCCATGGGCTAGCGCCACCCTACCTAGTCCACAGAATCATCCCCCACACCACTTCCAGACCATCAGGAACGCCCTAAGCCAACAGAATAATTGCACCCATCACACACAAAGTGCGCGCGGGCGGCTCAAGCTTCCCCAACATGGCTGCCACCAACTGGAACGCTCTCCCACCAGAATTGTGTCAGATTGACTCTCACGCTGCCTTCAGGAAAGCCATCAAGACTAGGCTCTTTGTCTAAACAGATGCTTGAATAGCCATAAGCGGATGCACTCACTATATGCCTCCCTGTAATGCCGAATGTAACTGTTCACTATGTATTTTATCATTCTGCACCAAGTATTTTTGTGAGGCCGCATTCTTGTAACCCTGAATCATGCCTTCTTACATGTCTTTCATAGCGCCTCAATGCCCGAGGGCTGCAGTGCGCTCTATAAATATAAAAATGAATAAATAAATAAATAAATTATAGTAGACAAGTTGTTCAAAAGTTATTATTTGACTGTTACTTAGAAATGTATCGGAGCATACCACTGAGGCCTTGGCACCAAGGTATACAACTATTGCAAGAAAAAGAATCAGGAAGTAATCCCAGTTCGTAGTGTGCTCACGTAATTCCAAGGCCTCAGTGGTATGCTCCGGTACATTGCTACGTAACAGTCAAACAATAGCTTTTGAACAACTTGTCTACTAATGTGGTGCCCACCCTCTCTTTTCTCAAACCTTCATTTAAGCACATGCTTTTCTCAGTGTCCATGAATGTCAACCATGTGACACTGCAGAACCCAGGCACAAAGCTCATTGAGGTTTTAATGAGTGCACAACCCTCTAAGCTGATATCTATGTGACAGCCGTAACATGCTGCATTTAGAGTGATTCCTCACGGAATTGTAAATGCACTGTTATTGCAGGTTTGACTACTGCTCAACTTAATGATACTCATTTTATCAATGAAGGCAGGATGAAAGGCTGAGTTAACTCGCCAGGATTGGCACTGATCATCTTCCAGTTGCACACAGATTTTTAAGTGAATCCTTGACTAGTGAACTATTTATCAATTTTAATATCACTGGAAACACTTGGGGCCTCATCACAAGTCTGGCAGTAACCCTTAAAAGTGGCGGTAACTGAATTAGCACCACCAAAACCGCTCAGCCGGATCATGAGCTGGCGCTAATACCGCCAACTGTAAAATCAGCCGGTGATATCACAGCTGGTGATAGTTCCACCAGCCACACAAGGTGCAAACACAGCTTCATCACAAGTTCATGTTCGACAGTATTAGCGTTATAAATGCCATATCATATCAATACCGCTGAAAACACGCAACAGTTACTTCCAGCTTTCAGCTGGAGATAAATTAACACAGGTGTCTGAAATTAAGCCACAGGTGATCCCAATCCAGCCCAGAGGGCTACATTAGACACACCCCTACCCCAAATACGGTTTCCAACACCATGCTGCAACTAGCCACTGTGAGCTGGGACATGCAGCTGCTCATGCTGCACCTGTAAGTAGAGAGGCAAGACAGCCAGGCCAGGGCACAGGGAGTACCGAGGGCGGGGGGTGGGGAGGTAGCGGAGGAGGAGAGCACCAATCCCCAGGTTTAGGCCCTCACCCTGGACCCTCACCTAGAGCCAGTTGGTCACCATGTACTGTCTCAACAGGAAACCATAACAGAGCTGCCACCACAATTCAGGACGACTTAGGGAGCAGGATAAACATCCGGACAGCTGTGCCCCCACTGCTGAAGCTATTGTCCGTCCTACAATTCCTTGGAACTGGCACCTTCCAAAACTCTGTGGCCATGATGCACAGCATGGCACAGCCCACATTCTGCGCAGTGTTGGGCCAGGTGCTTTAAGCCCTCCTGCGGCAAGTGCAATGCCACATCCCACTGCCTACCACCCCAGCCCAGGTCAATGCCATGAAGGCACAGTACAATGCCATTGCCCAAATGCAAAATGTGATTGCTGCCCTGGACTGTACCCATGTGGTTCTGGGTGCCTCCCAGGCCCACAAAGCAGTGTTCCGAAACTGCAAGCAGAACCACTCCCAGAATGTGCAGGTGACCTGTGACCCGAAACTGTACCTCACCCACTGCTTTGCCCGATACCCTTGTTCCATCCACAATGCCATGGTCATAAGGAACAGCACACTGCCAGGATGCATGGAGAGGCACAGAGGACAATGTACGGGATAGTGGGTGTGTGGAAAATCCAGCACACATGCGCAGTAAAGCACATTCTGAAATGGGGGGAGGGGACAATTGACTACACAAAGGATGCCATGACAAGTGATCGGGAAATCTGTACCTCCCTCCCTCCCTCACCATCGTTACAGAACAGCACATGGAGCATGCACATGTCTGACTTTCCTGCATTGAGAAGCAGTAGTACACATACATGTAACGCTCACCTGATTCCCACGGAGGCGCCGGTCTTGGCAGGAGGGTGTCTGTGACTCGAAAAGTGAAGTGCAGGACTCGATTGGCTTCCGGGGCTGAGCCTCTTCGCACTGTGTGCCTAACTCGAAGAGTGAGATATCTGCAGGTGAAAGAATATGGGGTTAATGATCTGGGGTTGTCGGGTATCTCTCTCCCTTTCCCTTCCTCGCTTTTCCGTGGAGCCCCAAGGTCAACGTGCTCACCTTAGATAGGTGAATGCTGGACTCTCCATCTGCGTCTGGTGCAGGGTGACGTTGCCAGTTCCTTCACTGGGTGAAACGTAGGCCTCTTGACATCAGAGGATTGCTACCGTCGTTAACTGCATGAACGGTGAGTTTCCGGACACCTTTTAAGTCCTTACAGTCTTTAGGTGCGTGGGCACGTTAATGTGGAACAGGGCTCTGTATAATGCTTTTTCCATTTGTCTTGCAGGGCTCTTGAGGTAGAAGATGGTGTGAAGAAAGCCGAAGTTCGAGCCAGAGTCTTGGAATGAAGCGCTTGGAAATGCGTAAGTAAATGCCGGTTCCCTGCTTTTCAAAAGCTCTCTAACTGTCTCTTTTCCCTTGCAGTTGTGAGTTCGGGTGTTGAAGAGACGCTGGAAACGCCGGAGTATTTGCAGGCGCCCTATTGTGGCGGGCGCGATGGCGCGTAAGTAAAATACCTGTCTAATGTCTCTTCTTTTGTCTTTCAGGTGCAGGATTGCAGCGTTGAAGAAAACCGGAATTCGCGGAGTGCCGGTAAGTAATTCCACACAGGAATAACTATGGTTTTGTCTTCACAGGCGGAGGAGCAGCGTGAAGAGATGGTAGCTGCCGATGGATCAGGTGAGGAAAGCGCTGGGCGTGAAGGTTGCCGTGCTAACCTGTTGTTTCTTGTCTTTGCAGGTGCTACTGAAGGCTGGATACAGGAATGGTAAGCGTTTGTTCTTGCAGGTTCAGGATCGGAAAGAAGAAAACTGGAACAGACACGGTGAGCGTTCTGCTGCAGATGCAGAATAACGCGAAGCACGTTTCATCAATCGGGTGTGGTTTAAATAGCCTTGGAGTGATGAGGCGTCTTCCTCCACGGCCTCGCCTAAGTAAGAAAAGAGTTCCTGTTCCAGAAGAGTTCCAGTGTTGTATCCAGGGAGTGGAGCTTGCCCCACCCAGGTAAGAAAGTAGTCCCGGCTCACAGAGGATTCCTATGTGGCTGGTAAGTAAGCAGCATGGTCTGCTGCAGGTAAGTCCACCCAAGCATCTTCATACAAATTATGAGCCCGGCGCTTCCAGTGCCGGGACCAGTGACTTTGATGAGCCTGGTGCCACCGGCGCCAGGACAAGGTCCAAAAGGTCCCAGTGGGGACCGGCTGGTGCCTAGGATGAAGGTTAGGGGCCTGCTTCCAAGGACGTTGGGCTGGTCCTAGCTCCTTGGAAGCAGTGATCATGACAGCACCCCCCCCTCAAGGCCCCTCCTAAGCGTGTCTTCTCCGGGGGTTTTGGCTTGTCCGGGTGATTCAGATGGAATTTCTTGACCAGACGAGGTGCGTGGACATGTTCTGAGGGTTCCCAAGACCTTTCCTGGGGGCCGTATCCTTTCCAATCAACCAGGTAATATAATTTAGATTTGGAGATTTTGGAGTCTAGGATGTTCTTTACTTCGAACTCAAGTTCTCCATCCACTAGAACAGGTTCTGGGAGTTCGGTCAATCGGGTTTCTGGTTGTACTGGTTTTAGTAAGGAGACATGGAATACTGGATGTATTTTCATATGCGAAGGCAATTCCAATTTGACAGCCACCGGATTAATTATGGCAGAGATGAGATAGGGTCCTAAGTATCTTGGGATGAAGGTGCGGGGTCCTTTTAGAGGCAGGTGCTTAGTGGATAACCAGACCTGATCTCCCACTGCGTAGTGAGGGGCCTCTTTACGGTGTTGATCCGCTCCTTTCTTGTATAGAGCTTTAGCTCTTTGCAGATGGGCAGTGGCTTCTTTAAAAGTACGAGTGATCACCGAGTGCAAGTGATCCACAGCAGGTGTTTCGAATTCTTGGGGAGGATCCAGGTTAGAGGTCCTAGGATGGTTTCCGTATAATAGGAAGAAGGGAGTCTTCCCGGTTCCAGAATGGGTCGAATTGTTATAAGCGTATTCAGCGATCCAAAGGATATCCTTCCAAGGGTTTTCAGTTTGTTGGAGCATGCAACGTAAATATTGCTCCAGAGTTTGATTTGTCCTCTCAGTTTGTCCGTCAGTTTGGGGATGGTGACTGGTTGAAAGTCTCACATCAATTTGGGCTAAGCGACAGCAACTTCGCCAAAAGTGGGAGATGAATTGACTTCCCCTATCGGAGACCAAAACCGAGGGAAAACCGTGTAACCGAACGATGTTTTCTAAGAATTCTCGGGCTAATACTGAAGCTGAAGGTAGGCCCTTCAGGGGAATGAAGTGAGCCATCTTGGAGAATAGATCCACGACTACTAAAATGGTATTATACCCTGAGCATGGAGGTAAGTCCGTGATGAAATCCAGGGACAGGGTATGCCATGGACAGGGAGGGATGTCCAGTGGGTGTAAGAGGCCGGCTGGTTTCTCCTTCTGACTTTTATTCTGAGCACACACACCTCAGGAGATTACAAAGTCTCTAATATCCTTCTTCCATGATGGCCACCAGAAATGTCTTTTGACCTTTTCCATGGTTTTGGTAATGCCAGGGTGACCCTCCATTAATGAGTCGTGATAACAGGAGATTACCTGTTTTTGTATTTTCTCACAGGGCAAGTACAATCGTCCTCAGAAATATGGTAGGTCTTGGTCCACTGAGAAATCCTTCCCCTTGAATTGCCAGTCCTGTAATTCTGCCGGAGTTAGGAGTGATTTGACTGTAGTCTCGATGTCTTCAAAGGATTGAGCGCTGACCAAGCCCAAAATCCTTTGTTCTGGGATTATGGGTATTGGTTCAGGATTGGTCAAGTGTTCATCTATTCCCATCCGGGAGAGGGCATCTGCTTTTCCGTTTTTACTGCCTGGTCGATAAGTAATTATAAAGTCAAACTCAGCCAAAAACAGAGCCCAGCGGAGCTGCCTGGAAGACTGAGCTTTGGCCGTCTTCAGATATTGTAAGTTGCAGTGATCTGTCATTACGGTGACTGTGTGTCTGGCTCCCAAAAGATAATGCCGCCAGGCTTTAAAGGCTGATCTGATAGCTAAAAGTTCCTTGTCTGTAATTGAATAGTTGATCTCGGGAGCCGAGAATTTGCGGGACCAAAAGGCTACAGGATGTAATTGGTGTGTGACCGGATCTCTTTGTGATAAAACTGCCCCCATAGCAAGACTAGAAGCATCTGTTTCTACGATGTAGGGGAGTTCTGGGCGAGGGTGTTTTAGAACAGGTGCAGAGATGAATTTAGCTTTTAAGTCCTGAAAAGCTTGTTCCGCCTCGGTAGACCACTCAAAACGTTTGTTTTTCTTTAATAGAGCGGTGATGGGCTGGACTATTCGAGAGAATTCAGGAATGAACCTGCGGTAAAAGTTAGCGAAGCCTAACATGCTTTGAACTCCTTTTACAGAGGTTGGTGAAGGCCACTTGATGATTGCATCGACTTTCTTTGAATCCATATGGACTCCGTTTGGTGACAATATGAATCCCAGGAACTCAACTACAGTTACGTTGAAAACGCATTTTTCAAGCTTAGCAAAAAGGTTATGTTGACGTAATCTCTCGAGGACCTCTTTAACGTGTTTCTGATGTTCCTCTTCAGATGATGAATAGACGAGGATGTCATCAATGTAGACAACAACATACACATCTATGAGTTCTCTAAGGACATCATTCATAAAATACTGGAAGGCGGCAGGAGCGTTGCATAGTCCAAAGGGCATAACTTGATATTCAAACAGCCCATACTTGGTGCGGAAGGCCGTCTTCCATTCATCGCCCTCTTATATTCGTACCAAGTGGTAGGCTCCTCTGAGATCCAACTTTGTATATATACATGTGTCTTTGACTTGGTCCAAGAGTTCAGGGATCAAAGGGAACGGGTATCTGTTTTTAACAGTGATTTGATTCAGGGCGCGGTAATCTATACAAGTCCTAAGGTCTCCTTCCTTTTTCGGAACGAAGAACAAAGCCGAGGAAGCTGGAGATTTTGAAGGACGGATAAATCCGTTAGCTAGGTATTGGTCCAGATATTGTCTGAGGTGAAGATTCTCTGGCTCGGTGAGGGCATAGATCCTACTGCAAGGAGGAGTTGTTCCGGGTATCAGATCTATTTGACAGTCGTAAGACCTATGAGGAGGCAGGGTGTTAGCTTGGTCCTTCCGAAAGATGTCTTGGAATTCCTGGTATTCGGGAGGTAGTTTGGGAACCTCAGAAGAGATTGCCGCCAGTGAAACATCAGGCCGAGGATAACAAGTGGAGATACATTCTGGAAACTGAACCGTCTTTGCTCGCCAATCGATCTGAGGATTGTGCTTCTCTAACCAAGGAATTCCCAGAATGATCTGGAACTGAGGGGCCTTGATCACATCGAACACGATTTTCTCCCAGTGTCCCTTTTGGCTCACTAACGTCACTTCTTGGGTGGCGTGAGTTACTGGTCCGGAGGCTATCTCCGTGCCATCCACTGTAGTAATGACGTCTTTTACTGCCTTAGGGACAAGAGGTAGATTCATCCTTGATACCATTTCACGGTCCACATAATTACCGATTGCTCCGCTGTCGATGTAAGCTTCAATTGCATGCAAACGATCCGGACGTTCAGGGCTAATGAGGACCATAGGCACCACGAAATGCGAGGTCATGGAACAGATTTTAACGCTCGGCAAGAGGACCTCTACAGTTGTCGGGCTAGGTCGTTTCCCTGCTCAGAATTTGTGGTACAGGTATCTGCGGCTCCTACAGCCTTCTTAGCTGGTTTCACTGGACAGTCTCGAAGAAAGTGCCCAGAGTTTCCGCAATAGAGGCATTATTGCAGCTGTCTTCTCCTTTCTCGCTCTTTTTGGGTTAAAGGTCCTTTCATGCCCCCTATTTGCATGGGTTCCACGGTGTCAGCTCCCCTAGTAGAGGTCTGCGTTTTAGAAAACACTCGGGTATCAAATTTGGAACGATCAGCCTTTCTGTTCTGTAATCTGTGGTCCAATTGAACAACTAAGTCAATATAGTCTGAGCATTCTTGTGGAGGATTCACAACTTGAGCTAACACATCCTTGAGCTCTCCACGCAGGCCTCTGTAGAAAAATGTTATTCTTTTATCCTCAGGCCATTGAGTTTCCACTATAAGTCTGTTGAATGAGGCAATGTAAGTCAAGAGGTCTTGATTACCCTGTCGTAACGAAAGGAGTTCATTGTCCAAGGCCTGCCCTTGTGCATGTCTTGCGAACAGTTTCTCCATGCTGGACTGGAAGGCCTGGAAATTATGAAGAACCGGATCATCCTGAGTGACTAAAGGGATCGACCAATCTGCGGCACTGCCACTGAGATAAGAAAGCACAAAAGCCACCTTGGCCTGATCTGTTGGGAAGGCAGCTGGTCTCCATAAGAAGTGTAGGCGGCACTGGTTAATGAACACTGCAAATCTCTTTGGGTCACCAGAAAAGCGTTCGGGCGGAGCTAAGGGCAAATTACCGGGTAGATTGATTTGCACTGGATTTGAGGAGGATGCTGAAGGATAATTTCCTCCTGGAGCGGGCAAAGGTGTTTGTCCTGCCTGCGTTTGTAGCAATTGCCTAGCGAGGTCCTCTGTTCGCTCCTTGGATATTATCAGCTCTCTTCTTAGAGCGTTTGTTTCCTGACGAGCTGCATGTACTTCTGCTCTTAGTTCCCCAAGCAACTGGGCCAATTGATCAGTATCCGAGGTTTCCATTGTGCCTGGGTAGGAGTTTTGCGGTGGGCTTTGAGTTCTGTAACGCTCACCTGATTCCCACGGAGGCGCCGGTCTTGGCAGGCTGGTGTCTGTGACTCGAAAAATGAAGTGCAGGACTCGATTGGCGTCCGGGGCTGAGCCTCTTCGCACTGTGTGTCTAACTCGAAGAGTGAGATATCTGCAGGTGAAAGAATATGGGGTTAATGATCTGGGGTTGTCG
Source organism: Ambystoma mexicanum (assembly GCF_040938575.1). Lineage (NCBI taxonomy): Eukaryota > Metazoa > Chordata > Amphibia > Caudata > Ambystomatidae > Ambystoma > Ambystoma mexicanum. Next base: position 673,210,956 of record NC_090924.1, on the reverse strand, counting down.
GGTATCTCTCTCCCTTTCCCTTCCTCGCTTTTCCGTGGAGCCCCAAGGTCAACGTGCTCACCTTAGATAGGTGAATGCTGGACTCTCCATCTGCGTCTGGTGCAGGGTGCCGTTGCCAGTTCCTTCACTGGGTGAAACGTAGGCATCTTGACATCAGAGGATTGCTACCGTCGTTAACTGCACGAACGGTGAGTTTCCGGACACCTTTTAAGTCCTTACAGTCTTTAGGTGCGTGGGCACGTTAATGTGGAACAGGGCTCTGTATAATGGTTTTTCTATTTGTCTTGCAGGGCTCTTGAGGTAGAAGATGGTGTGAAGAAAGCCGAAGTTCGAGCCAGAGTCTTGGAATGAAGCGCTTGGAAATGCGTAAGTAAATGCCGGTTGCCTGCTTTTCAAAAGCTCTCTAACTGTCTCTTTTCCCTTGCAGTTGTGAGTTTGGGTGTTGAAGAGACGCTGGAAACGCTGGAGTATTTGCAGGCGCCCTATTGTGGCGGGCGCGATGGCGCGTAAGTAAAATACCTGTCTAATGTCTCTTCTTTTGTCTTTCAGGTGCAGGATTGCAGCGTTGAAGAAAACCGGAATTCGCGGAGTGCCGGTAAGTAATTCCACACAGGAATAACTATGCTTTTGTCTTCACAGGCGGAGGAGCAGCGTGAAGAGATGGTAGCTGCCGATGGATCAGGTGAGGAAAGCGCTGCGCGTGAAGGTTGCCGTGCTAACCTGTTGTTTCTTGTCTTTGCAGGTGCTACTGAAGGCTGGATACAGGAATGGTAAGCGTTTGTTCTTGCAGGTTCAGGATCGGAAAGAAGAAAACTGGAACAGACACGGTGAGCGTTCTGCTGCAGATGCAGAATAACGTGTGGTTTAAATAGCCTTGGAGTGATGAGGCGTGATTAGTGATGAGGCGTCTTCCTCCACGGCCTCGCCTAAGTAAGAAAAGAGTTCCTGTTCCAGAAGAGTTCCAGTGTTGTATCCAGGGAGTGGAGCTTGCCCCACCCAGGTAAGAAAGTAGTCCCGGCTCACAGAGGATTCCTATGTGGCTGGTAAGTAAGCAGCATGGTCTGCTGCAGGTAAGTCCACCCAAGCATCTTCATACAAATTATGAGCCCGGCGCTTCCAGTGCCGGTGACCAATGACTTTGATGAACTTGGTCACACCGGCGCCAGGACAAGGTCCAAAAGGTCCCAGTGGGGACCGGCTGGTGCCTAGGATGAAGGTTAGGGGCCTGCTTCCAAGGACGTTGGGCTGGTCCTAGCTCCTTGGAAGCAGTGATCATGACAATACAGTAGCAACCATATACACCAACATGACCCCAGGTACGACAATGCAACGTGCGCTAACCAGATCAATGCTGACAAATGGTCCCATTTCCCCACATAACAAAATCCATGCCAGTACCACAGCCATGCACCCATGTGCGTCCAGCCCACAATGCCCACCTGTTGGCACCACATGCCTGGGAGGGCCCATGGGGTACCCAGCATGCCGCATGCATGGTGGCAATACACTGTCACATGACAGCCAGCATGTCCCCTGCACATATCACTGACAGAAACCTTATGTAACATCCGCTGCAAGGCAACATCTCGGTGCATGTGGAGCACCAGCAATGCATGACACGAGTGACACTGCGTGCACAGACATGGAACAGACTCATGCCGTGAACTGAAGGTCCATGTGAATGCACAAGTAGTACATAGAGCTGATATTGTGTGTGTCCACCCCCACACCCTACCCAGCACCTCCCCTAATGCAGGTGACTCCGGATCCCCACAGCTACCCTTGTCAATGACCCCTGTGCGTGATCCACAAACACTGCAGGATATTGCCTACAACCACGCTCACATCAAGACTCGTGTGTGCATGGAGCGTACCTCTGGTCCGAGCAGCGCGAGTTTTCGCTTGAGGAGCCTCGCTGCACGTTGGGAGACACCCGGAGGAGAAATAGAATCACCCTGTGGGACAAAAAAGAGTGCCTGTCCAATACAGGATCAGATTTTGTTACCAAATCACTGAATTTGGCTCGGAGATTGCAACTACGCAGCAACTGAGTGAATGTCAGTACAAGAGAGAAGAACCCATGCAGTTGTGCCAAAACAGCTAATACACCCGCATAGGCTGAACAAAACCATCCGATGCACACCTGATACATCCAAATGGCAGGCTGAACAGAGTATGCTCTGCAACATCTGGTGGGCGAACAGATTCAGTCTCGTAGATTGAAGAAATTGGTACTGAAGAAGATGATGCACAAGAGGAAATGTCATTGAAACCGGTCGACCAGAATTCCTGATGCCTCCCAAATAAGGGCGACACACAGAAGAATCAAAAACAGAAATATCTAACAGTGGTTCCTGTGTTCTACACAGAAAACTATAGTCACATATGTACTGAATCGCCTTTTCTCACAATCATCTATTTTTGTTCACACAAAAATAACTTGAGGATGTACAATAATAGAAAGAGAAAAACTCAACTGTTTTATTGGAGATCTCTTTGAGCTAGCCAGACACACTTCACGGAAGACAAATAAATTGTCCTCATGACACACAGTCCCATGTGAACTGCCTGACTAACCAAAGTACGCAGTCTGGGAACAACTAATCCCAATTGCATTTTTTAATTGCGTTTTTAGCTACATAGCAATATGCCATGCACTTGCTCTAATCACTCAAATTCATTGTAGAAATAGGGAGAGTTTCATCTTACCTATCTCTTTTAGATAGGCGGTGCCACAGCGCTACCTAGGGCTGTCTCACACCACAAAGGGAAAGGGTGTTCTTCTAATCAGGGTGAGTTCTAGGGCTACACAATAACAGTATATAGAGCAACCAGCTCAAAAGAAGCCTTAAGTGTCCTGTGTTTTGTGATACCATGTATAAAGTTAACAGACAGGACAATGTACCCCCGTGTTGAGGTGTAATTTTATAAGTTGTAATTATCCCTGTATTGTTTTTGGTCATGGGGGTATGCATGTGGGCCCAGCGTCATGCGGTTGCTCGTAGTGATGGGTGTGTGACTGCTGCACGTTGGTGTGGTCAGTCACGCACCTCAATCCCGCTGGCACAGGGTGTGCCATTAGGGGTGTGGTGCGCATGGCATTTGTTTGGTGCACTTGCCTGCCCTTCCCACTGCTGTGATGTTCAAAGATGCCCTTGGTACCTTGCCCCATGGCTGCTGTGGAGGGTGGCTGTGTTAGGCAAAGTTTGTATGCAGTACCCTCTGGGAACATTACAAACAACTATGACTAAAGGTATAGGCAACCCAACCTATGGTATAAGCTTGCACCACACAGTTTCAGTAGCATGTTGAGCAGCCAGGCTTATCTCAAGAGGGGAAATGTGAACTGCAGTGCAGTTACACAAAGATTCACAGTTACAGGTATTCAAATAAACTCTTACGCTCAAGGTTTCTTGCATAAACAATTAATAATTTTTTCATCAGTCAGTTATAAAGCCTTCTTCAGAAGTGAGCAAAGAATAGTAACACACAAATATACTTCAATACTGTACACCTTGAGTTTCTGGATCAGACAAGGCCCTTTAGGAATGGCCCACAGACACAACCTACACCCACAGATGACTTCAGTAACAAGGGTGCTGGGGGCATTAATACCTTACTGTTGGCATACAGAATACTCTTAATAGTTTGTAAAAGGCAAAGGTTATCAGAACACAAGAAATTACAAATATTCATAAGCAGGGCAAATTCTTTCAGATAGCACTTAGAAGAGTCATTCAATTCAATAGGCTAAGCCAAAGTCAATGGGCAAAAGTCTTTGTATAGGATGCAGCACTTCACGTAAGTAAATGGAAAAGTCTTTGCACAGGTTCTGAGGAGTCTTTGATAAAAAAGAAAAACCAAATGTAGGGCCACAAGCTGCTTAGACTTGTGAGTTGCAGAAGTTACAAGCACTTCCACAGTAAGAGGTAAGTTCTCTTTGGCTAGTTTTACAGTACCTTAGTAAAGAAGAAAAAGATGCAGCTGAAGACTTCTGTTCTTGTATAGCTTTGCAAATCTCACTGTTCCTGGGCTACAGTCGTGGGGACAAGAGGGAGGACGTCGGGGGACTCCTGCACTGTATTGGCACCGGCAAAGCTGACAACCGGCAAACTTTACTTTCAGTGGATGTTTCGCGTTTCAGCTCCTTGTGGTACAGCAAAAAGCAGTAAGCGCAGTTCCTGGCTGTCAATGTGGACTTTCCTCACATCTGAGGTCCCGCATTCAATTGAGGGGCTCAGGCTTGGTCAGTCCTGCTTCGTGAGAGTCCAAAGGATCTTCCAAAAGTTTTAGGCCAGCTTACAAGCAATGCTCACAATCTGGTATCCCTTTCCCTGGCTCTATGGTTTCCTGCAGCAATTCTGAGGAAATTCAACCAGCTCCGAGATTGGTGTCCAGGTGGCTTACTTGGGAGTTGATTGGTTACCAACTCAAAGTGAGAAGTCGTCGTTTGCAGGGCTTCTCTGTCGATGCGAACTTGGTGATTCGGACCTGCAGGAGGGCTTCACCGGGCCAACCAACGGTCCAGGAGTGGCAGCAGCTGTCCTCTTCAAGCTCTCCCTCGGTTTCTTCATCCAGTGGTCGACTCTGCCTTCCAAGCCAAATGACTCACCTTTTATTCAGTTCTCTCCCATTCATTCCAGCCTAGCTGTCACTCACCCAGCAGGGTGGCTGTCCTTCCCAGACAGCCAATCACCACACAGTGCATTTGAGTCTCCTAGGAGACTAGGCACAGGTAATTTCGGACACCTCCCTCACTTCCTGCCTACCCCAGACACTCTAGAGCCAGAGCCTGCCAAAGGCGAATGAACAAAGAGACCAAACCTGGTTTGACGCTCAGAGAAAAACTCGACACAGACCTTTTCACAAAGAAATGGCAAAAAAGAAGACCGGGGACCATTTTAACAAGGGAGGCTCAGCGCCATTTTGAAAAACATGGCTCCAACGATTTAACATTACCGGAGCTGCGAACAGTTCGCGGGCGGTGTAAATCATGGTAGTTCATTGTAAAACCACTGCCACCAGCCATTCTGAGAGGAAAGGGTAACATATAAATGCTACATGAGTAACTAGACACAGGGGATACTAAGTAACCCCTCCAGCACTCTGTTGTAAGATAGGGTGTGCTGGGTCTAGAATTTTACAGGGATAAGTGAAGTCAATTTCACTCCACTGTTCTGGGAAACAGTAGTGGATCCCAGAGAAGGTATTTAAACCTTGGGAAATCTAAAGGACTTCCCTGTGTCACTGCACTGAAGGTGCTTTGTGACACAATTGTAAAAAATGTTGCCTATGGAGTTGGTTAGACTCCATAACCAAAAAGAAACAGTGTATAAAATCACATTAAAATACATGAGAGAGTGGGGAAAAAGGGTCTCACTCTCTCCAGGTAAAAAAATCAAGTCCTCAAAATCCAGCAAAGTTCCTGGGGGTCTCCAAGGTGGAGGGAATTAACACATTTTTGAGAATTCTCCCTAACAGGCTGATGTGCCACCCCATCACTCTGCCCTGTTGCCATGCCCTGCTTCAGGGTCTGCTGACCTATGTCACTGTGTCACTGTCCACTGGAGCATCTTATCCTGGACTGTCATTTGTGCATGCATTTGTGTTTGGGGGGGTTTTCACTCACCTCCTGCCGCCTGGCTGCTAGCACCCGCCTTCGCACTTCCGACTCCCTCTATCCCTTTGAGATGCAACACTGTGCTGTATTTCTCCTCCCAGGCGGTGAAGACCAGTAGCTTAACAGTGCCTCTTCCAGTCGCCAGGGACTCCCGGCGGTTTTGGGACAGCAGTCCCTGCATCCTGACCCTCAGGCTGTTGCACCGCTTTCAGCAATCCTCTCCATCACGGTGTGCGCTTGAAACTGCTGTCACCTTCTCGCAGATGGAATTCCAGATGGCTGTCCTGCGCTGCCCCTTGGTCTTTCATTAGCGACTCCCGTAGTTCCTCACAGTGGGCAATCACCTCATCTGTGAGGACCACCAGCTCCCCCTCGCTAAATTTCGGTTTGCGCAGGCGATGTTTGGCCGCTTTGCCTCTTATCCTCTCCATTTTTACTTCTTACCAGGACCGGGTGGCTGCAGGAAGTGGAGATATTTAATGGATCACTGCAGTAGCGCTTTTAGTGCTGCTTTACCGGCGATAGCCTTTATTTCTACGCAGTTCCTGCCGTGCGCTAATAGCATTACCGCCTGAGTCTGGGCCGTGTTCACGCCAGGTTGTGATGCAGCGCTAATTCTGCCACATGACCTGCCAGTAACACTATTTCCGCTTGGCGGTAATTGCACTGGATTACCGCCAGACTTGTGATGAGGCCCTTGGTACCTATTGACCAGTAAATATATTAACTGTTCGTTAAAAAATCGGATCTGGAGTTTAGCTAGGACGGATGGTGTTAAAGCGGGCCTGGGCATGAGCAGAGCAAATGGATATCTTTACCCATACATTCTGGACGTATGTAGTTTGGTCTGAACACACTACAGTATAATGAAAATGTAAAAGGGAATGTAGAGCTGGAGAGTATGTAGAGCTGATGGGGATGGTAGGTAGGGAAATAAGTGTATTCTGACACATGCCCATAAAATGCAATATATACAATAAATAAACATAAAGCACTAAAATAATAAAAAGTCAATCATAGTAAAAATAACTACAATAATCCAACAATATTATAACGCTGCAGCCTGTGCCACATAGGGTCACAGATCAACAACAATATTCAAATCTCAACATATCTAATATACAATTAAATTTAAACTGTAGGACAGGCCTTTTCTGTTTATGCCCCAAGACTCTGGAAACTCCTCCCCATCAACATCTGGCTCGGCCCCTCGCTGCTACAGTACAGGCAGGAGCTCAAGACCTTCCTCTTCAAGGAATGGCTCCTCCCCAACACCTAGGTCCATGCACTGTCTACTCCCCACCTAACTTGAGTTTGGGTAATCTGATTCCCACTGTTTCCTACCCTGGTTACTTGTTGATCTGTTGCTGAATATTGGTCTGCCTCACCTGTTATATCCCCACTCTTGTTTCTCTGCTCACTAACCTTATTCTTTGCCCTGTGATTGTAAAGTGCTCTGTTGCTTACCGTCTGCGCTCAATAATTACCTTAATAATAATAACTGGATCGTCTACATTCCAATAATTCAACATAATTCATAAAATACGTATCAAAAAATGAAAGTGACCATCACAAAAGGATTATACCAGTGAGCAATGTCACTAGACTCCACAACACTTACCTTCAGTGCAAGTTTAAGAAAATCTCTCTAGGGCCAAAGAGGCTACTGTTAAAGCAAAGGAACTCAGAAGATTATACGGATAACCCTCGGGTTGATGAGTGGAATCACATTGGAACTTTAAAAAATGTCTTCCCCTGCTTGTCCATATAATTTGCATTTCCAAATCTTATATTGGATTGCCTAACCAAACTCAGATGGAGACACTAAAGGACAATGGAAAGCTAGCGCTTCTACTTCTCGACCTCTCCGCAGCATTTGATTTGGTCAACCATCAAATACTCTGCCAACATCTCAAATCCGCTGCCTACTTCTCTGACTCTGCTAATGCCTGGATCCACTCATTCCTCAGCAACCGATCATGCGGGTCTTCTCTCCCTCAGCATCGGCAGACCCCTCTCCCATTCTTTGCGGCGTCCCCCAAGGCTCTTGTGTATCACCTACACTGTACAATGTATTCACCAAGCCCCTCTTCGATGTGCTTGACTATCTGGGTGTATCCTACACCAATTACGCGGATGACACCCAGATACTCATCCCCATTACTGGTGACTACACTGTTGATACCAAATCCTTGAATGATGTCTACTTGGTCATCCAATCCTGGATGGCGCAACATGAACTCTGCCTCAACGACGATAAAACGGAGCTCTTACTACTAGGATCCACCTATCGTCTTAACAAACTCGACCAAGCCTATAAGGCCTTCACTATTGACGGCAACGTCATCAAGGTCTCTAAAGACACCAAAACCTTAGGCGTTTATCTGGACTCCACCCTCTCCCTGAACAGACAAACACATGCTGTTAGGTCGGCCTCGGCCTATACATGCAAACTTATCACCGCCTGGAGACCGACTACTGTAGCGCCCTCTACCTAGGGACTAGTCAGGCCAACATCAATAAACTTCAAAAACTATCCAAAACAATGCAATAAGGGCAGCTCTCAATATCCCTAGACGGTCCCATATCTCCATCATTAGATCTGACTTACGCTGGGTCCCGGTAAAAAAAAGAATTGCCCTGAAAACGTTAGCCTTGACGCACAAATGCCTGAACAACAACGCCCCACCATACCTCTCTTCGCGTCTCGCACTTCACTCCTCATCCCGCTTCAAAAAGCGGGCGTTGTGAGCTTCCCTGTTCTAGCCTCCAAATTGTGGAGCTCTCTGCCAACCCACATAAGAATTGAACCTTCGTTCCTAACCTTCAAGAACAACGCCAAATCTTGGCTGTTCACCTAGAAATCATAAGGTTCGTCACGCCAGCCTGGCTCTCTACCTTCAACTATCTTATCTATGTACATTTGCCACACTGTACCGATCATAACCTGTACATTTGTATATGTATAATTGTATTGTAAAGTTTGTATATTTGGTACTATGTTTATATTTCTGTTGTAACCTCTACCTAAGATTAAGCGCCCGGTTGCCCACGGGCCTGGTGCGCTTTACAAATAAACTAAACTTCAAACTTCAAACTAATAAAAATGTAAATATAGATTTTTTTTTTTTCAAATGACACCCTATTTTGAAAGGAAAAACACTCGACAATTGCAGAAGCATTCATTTTACTCCTACTTTTGAAAAATCAAAGTCAAGTTGAGTACTTATGTCTAGTAACTTTATTTGCTTGACCTGTGAATCCAGTGTCCATTATTTGATTTATCATGCACTTATTTCCCTTCCTAACACAGGATTGCATTGATAATTGGATTTACCTTATATATGGTGACTATACCTGACATCTGAAGGATGTATTGGGGCTTTTGACGTTACGCTCATTTTATGATTGCAGCACCTGCACATGTGACGTAATACCTTAGCAAATGGTGGCTATACACATGTTGCCCTTGCTGGGCCTTTGGCCTGTGCACTTGACATATGGTCGCCAAAGTCTGCTAGTTTTTCCAGTAATAATAATACGTTTTGTTAGGGAGAATTTTCATAAATGGTTAATTTCCCTTACTTACTGAGACCCTCAGCAGCTTTGCTGGATTTCTAGGATTTATTGTTTCACCTGGTAAGAGTGTGAGCCTTTTTTTTCCCACTCTTAGATGTGTTTTGCTATGTGTATTTCTACTTTCTGTGTGATCTTGGGCACTGGAGCCTCACCTACTACATGTGCACCACTTCTTTGTGTGTGTTACACAGCAACTTCAGTGCAGTGACACATGGTTGTCTTTGAGAATTCCCACTGACTCAATTTTTCTGGGGCTGACTACTGTCCCCCAGAAACCAGTAAAGTTGCCATTAACTTCATATAGTCACTTTAAACCACAGACCCAATACACCCCATCTTACATGGAGTATTGTAAAGGGTTAACTCTTACCCCTTTTTGTCTGTGCCTCTTGGAGCTTTGTTTCGCTCCCTTAACATTAAGACTTGGCTGGTGGCCGGTGGCCGTGGTATCTACCCTAACTTTTCTACCGTGGTTATCTTACATAACGTGGTTTAGGCTATTATATTAGCCTCGAACATAAACCCTGCTTGACCATATATGTTTTTTTTGGCTCCGGCTGGGTTTAGTCGCCATTTCTTTTTGTTAGTCTTTCTCGTGTTTTTCTCTGCGCGCCAAACCGGTGATGACTCCTTTGTTCGCTGTCTTTTTGCAGGCTTCTGCACAGAAGCCCTCCTTAAAGCGCCTGATAGTCTAGGTAGGCAGGATGTGAGGGAGGGATCTTCGGACCCCTGCCATGGGTTCCCTTGGTAACCCAAATCGCACTATGGTCTGATTGGCTAAGGGGACTGGCCTTGCCAGCCACCTGCTGTGTGATTGACAGCCAGGCTGTATGAATGGGGGAACACTGCATAAAAAGCAGGTCTCTTGGACTGGAAGAGCAGAGTCGCCACTGAAACGAAAGAACCAATGAGGAACTGGAAGAAGAGGACCCCTACAACGACTGAACTGCCCGGTGAAGCCCTGCTGCAGGTCCGAATCTCCAAATCCGATGACAGAGAAGATCCTCCAGGAAACTTCTTCCCTTGAGCTGGTGGGACCAACTAGTTCGCCCAAACTACAAGCCAGGACCCCTCCTCTGGTCGAATTTGCTGTACAGAGCTACAGTGGGCTGGATAGCCAGGAAGGTCGGACCTGCTTGGGTTTTAAGGAGCGCACCTTTTATTTGTTGTTTGGCGCTGCTGCTGGTTTCTTCTCTGGGTAGTGCAGGACCCTCCAGTCTTCCTACTTCTGATCAGTCTGACAGTCGCTTCAAGAACTGGGAGCCTGCAGGGACTACCAGGAACGTCTGCCTCAACTACAGCCCCCTCTCTGTTTCAAGGTACTGTGCAAATCCGGTTGTGCGTTTCTCTCAGCCACGGTGAAAGTGTTGGATATCTTTCTCCAATCCGAGGGCTTGTCCTTCTCTTCTCTTTGAACTAACATTTCTACCAACCAGCCTTGTCCGGAATCTGTGCCACAAACCTTACCGCAAACTACCTTGAACTGTGTGATCTTGAGCAAAAGACTTTTGACCTATTGACTTTGGCTCTTAGCCTTTCCTCACTGATCTCCTCACTGTAATCTCTCTTGTTCAACTGCTCAGAATACTTACCTGTTGGTTTTGCCTTATTTCTAATAACTTTGTCTTTCCCTCCCTTTTAAATTGCTGGAGTGCCATTTTGCTCCCACTTCATTTTGTGAGCTTAACTTGTCTGGAATTTAAGGGAAGTGGTGTGGTGTATTAGGAGTGTGAGTTTGACCTTGCTTAGAATAGTGAAATGTTATACAACTGTTGTGTAAATAAATATATATTCTTTTACTTAGAAACCTTGAGTCAGTGTTTGCCTGAATCATAGTAATTGCTGTCCTTTGTGTAACTATTTGTAATGCTCACTTACTCTTGAGATAAGTCTGGCTGCTCTGCTACTGCTACCACTATAACTGTGTAGTACAGGCTTGTACCAAAGGTGAAATTGTACTGTCACTTGTACTCTTAATTGTGTGTAGTGTTCCCAAAGGGTACTGCATATAATTCTGCCTGACACGTTTGTTTATATTGCTTCATGGGGCATTCCTTGCACTTCTAAGTTATGTAATAATTAAGCAATATGCCCCGAGCGGCGGGGGCATTACCGACTCAGGAAATGCCCCGGGGCCCATAGTTATAGGCCCCGAGCGAAGCAAGGGGCCTTAACGAAGGCCCCGGGGCATTACCAGAGTCGGTAATGCCCCCACCGCGAGGGGCATATAGCTATTAGTACCCCGGCCCGCAAAAGCTGCGTGACCGGGGCAATAAAAAGCTTTATTTTTTTATTTTTTAAAAAGACGTCAACAAAAATGGCCGCCATGGAAAGGGAAAACGGAGTCCGTTTTCCCTTTCCATGGCGGCCATTGGGAGCGGATGCGCTGGAAACAGAAGCGTTTCCAGCGCGTCCGCTCCCAAAAAAAAGAAGGTAAGTGGGGTTGGGAGGGCAGAAGGGAGGGGAAAGAAAAAAAAAAGAAAAACAAACAAAACTTACCTGGGTCCCCGGCGGGGGACGATGGAAGTCTGCATCTGTGTGGAGGCTCAGAGCGGGGATGGCCCTGCTCCGAGTCTTCACACGGCTGGAGGCTTTCATCGTCCCCCGCCGGGGACCAAGGCATAGCAGGTAAGTGGGGTGGGGAGCGCAGGGAGGTGGGAGGAGGAAGGGAAGGAAAAAAAAAAAGCCTTATCTCTGTCCCCCGGCAGGGGGCACAGATAGCCTCTCAGCCTTGGGGAGGCTCGGAGCGGGGATGGCCCCGCTTCGAGCATCCTCATTGGCTGAGGGGCTGCCACGCCCCCCCTCCGGGGACAAAGGCTGTGGAATCCCGACGGAGGGATTCCCGGCATGGTAACAACTTGGCGAGGGCCAATCAGAATGGCTCTTTCATTCTGATTGCGCCCTCGCCGGGTACTAATAGCTGTTATTATTTTTGCCCATTGCCTGAGTGGCCCTGCCTGGTTTCGAACGTGCGATCTGCACGCTGGTTATGTGTCAGTGGCCAGTGCTTAACGCATGAGTCATCCTCCCAGACTTAACAATGCTTCTTTTCGCTGGATGGCACCAGAACCTGTTTCTAGGGCTCCATTTTAAAGTTCTGTGAGCGTGGAGGCTGTAGCTGTGATCTGTTATTTGATCAGGCTGGCAGAGCATGTGTGTCCTAGAGATGAAGGTGTTTTAACAGGAAGAACTATCTTTACAACCTCTTCACTGGTGATGCGGTGGAATTGATAAGGAGCTTTACTTGGTGTTTTATCAGGGGATTCTGTAAAGTTGCGGTACAGGGAGAATGATGGGGGTCTTTAACTTTTAGACGTAGACGTCTTAGCCTAAAAGGTTTTTAGCCAGCATTTTGTGTTTTCGTTGCTGTTCTTAAGAATGTCTAGAGATGACATTATAATTATTATGATTGTTTTTTGTTTTTTTTAACGCGCTTACTACCGAAGATATTTCTAAGCGCGGACCTGGCTTAACTTGTGTTGCTCTGCGTCGCCTTGCTTCCAAGAAGACGCATTGCCAATGAGCTATACTACTTGTTCCATGCCCCTGTATAGCTTGAACAGCTCAGCTATTTTCGTTAAGTGCTTGGCTAGTTTGACTTTGGATGAAAACCATTTCCAACACTCAATTTATTTTGGTATCCTCTTACGTGGATTCTGCACGCACAGTTGTCTTTGCCATTTTGAGATTTTCCCCACCTGCGTACCTTTTTTTTACTTGTTCGTTTCCATTCCATTATTAAAGCATTTGCACCGTTAGATGGAAACTTGGCCGAAATAAGTATTGCACAGCTTCGCTTAATTATGACTAATTACGAGCGACTTGGAGAAAACATGCTCTTTTATTAATTGTCCTTTTCGGTGCCGCCTCAGTGCTACACAAAGTGCAGAGTGGTGGAGTAAATTGTAATTGATGCAGAGGGTGATTGAGAGTTTTACAGATTTTAGGAATTGTTGAATGGATGAATTGTATGCGTTTGTAGTGTTAATTGTATTGAATCATTATTGTATGTACACTAAGAAACTATTATTTGAGTCTGATTGGATTTTAACTATGGAAACATTTTACCATAAGAAGCCAGGAACTCTTGCTCGTTTTCTTTCAGTATATCCATCCAAATCTATCAGGCATGGTTTTTTAAGATGCTGCCTTAATCTGTGCCAAACTAGACAAATTCTCACAAGATATGGTTTTTTTTGTATTGTGCGGGGTCGGCCGATGGCCGTCACACATGCATGCAACCACACGCACCCATGCATGCAGAGAACACACGCCGGAGACGTGTGATGGCTCCGGTCTCCGGTGCGAACTGCCGGGCACCGCCTTTATTATTACAACGCGCATGCGCGAGCTCCGTAGAGGCTCGCGCATGCGTACCTCTTGTACGCAGTACACAACATCCCTCCTTTTCCCCGGAAACAAACAATTAACAAATCACTGCAGAAACAACAACAGTTAACAATTCACTGCAGAAGTACAACCTGGTTCATTCTTCGGATATGCACCGACACATTTCCCCGCCTATGGTGCAGGGTCCATAATAAAGTCTCTGAACCTCTGGGGAAGTCGTCGTCCGGCCCTGCTCGGGTATCGTGGTGCAGCGTCACCAGGAGCTTCCGAAGTCTTGTGATCTGCCGTTGGGGTAGCGTCCTCCATCCCTGTCTCTGCCCCTTGTTCCGGGACCTCTTCTGCTGTTGTCTCACCTCCAGCGGCCCTGATGCGCTTGAAAAACGACACATTTCTGGTGACCGTTCCTCTGGCATTGGCTGCGGTGACCATTGTACCTTTTACATGTGTTACACCCAGTGGTTGGGTCTCGTAAGTTGTCGACAGCTTTCCCTCTGCTCTTCTGTTCCGCACCAACATGGTATCTCCAACTGCAATCTGTTTTTCCGGCAGTCTTCTCCGCGCTGTTTCATTCTCGTTTCTCCATGACCTTTCTAGTAGTACTTGGTCATTGTCGATCACTCCGGGTTGTCTCCCCTCTGATTCAGGTATGAGTCCTCTTGGGATCCTCTTGAAAAGTGCCTCCGCAGGGGCTATTCCAGTCGATCGATGAAGTCTTGTGCGATACTCCCGGAGAAAGTCGAACAAGTTCCGTCGAAGATCTTCACCTCCATTTTCGGATATGCGAAACACCTTGTTTAGTGTGCGCATGAACCGCTCTACTTCTCCATTGGCTCTTGGCCATAGTGGGGTGACATTTAGGTGTTTTATCCCTCTCTCTTCGCAGTATCGAGCAAACGATTGTCCTTGAAAAGGTGACCCATTGTCAGAACATAACTCGATGGGGAAACCGTGGGTAGCAAATATCTTGTCCATGGGCAGGGTGGTGTGGTCGGTCGCTTGGGACTCGACCAGTTCCACCTCTGGATATCGGGACCATTGGTCAATTACCACTAGGAAATGTAGTCCTCTTCCGGTAGAGCCAAAATCAGCATGTACTGTCCCCCAGGGTAACTCACTCCTTGCCATGGTTTGAATCGGTGGTCCCTTCTCCGCCGGGCTCGTGGCTTGGCACGGGATGCATGCACTCACAAACTCTTCCACTCTCTTCTCCAATTCGGGGAACCAGACTTTGAGTCTGAGACGTGCCTTCATTCTGGTCATCCCCTGGTGTCCGTTGTGTGCCAGCTGAAGGACCTTCGGCACAAGTGACCTGGGGATCACAATTCGGTGCCCTCTCAGAAGGAGACCATCGGCAGATACTGACAGTTCATGTCGTGCACCCCAGAGCAATTGCAAGTCTCTTTGCGTTCCTGCATTTCTCCTGGCATTGTTCAGAAGGAGCTCCCGCCATGCTCCCGAGGCTACCGCACCCTTGACTCTCAGAAATGACTCATCCGAGTTCGATTCGTTGGCAATTTCTTGTCTTGTCAAAGCAATGGGAAGCACAGACACGACGACCATGTGAACGATGTCCACACAATTTGCAACCTCCGTAGTGTCTCTGGGTCGTCCAGCACCGGGGTGACGAGACAAATAGTCTGCAGGGTTGTGCGTACCCGGGCGGTATACCAGCTTCACCTCGTACTCCATGAGGGATAGCATCCACCTCTCTATCCGAGGTGGCGGTTTGGAAGAGGCGCCTGCCAGAATGGGAATTAGGGGCTTGTGGTCTGTCACCACTACAACAGGCTTCCCTAGGATGTATAATCTAAAATGTTTGCAGCCCCATAGTATTGCGAGGGCTTTGCGTTCAATTTGAGAATATCTTCTCTCTGTGTGTAAGTGCCTTGCTGGCGTATGCAACTGGTCGCATGGATCCCTGTTGATCCGCCTGCACGAGAACCGCCCCGAGTCCCACTGGACTGGCATCCACTATGATTTCAGACTCCCTGGACGGGTTGAAATATGCCATGGTATCTTGTTCAGACAGAGCATCCTTGATGGCCGTGAATGCTCTCTGTTCCTTTCCAGCCCACGTCCATGCTACCTCATTCCTAGTGAGTGCTCTCAGGGGTTCAGAAAGGGACGCCAAATCTTGAATAAAACGCCCACAGTAGTTTACCATCCCTAAAAAACTGCGGACCTCTGCCGGGGACGTGGGAGGTGACGCCTCTCGAATGTCTCTCACCTTCTCAGGATCTGGGGATATGCCTCCTGCATGGAAGACAAATCCAAAAAACTCTAGGCTGTCCTTCAGGAATTCACACTTTTCTTTGTGCAGCGTCAGGCCGAGGCTGTGGAGTCTGTGAAAAGTGTTTTCCAGCCGCTTGATATGTTCTGCTTCGGATTTGGCAAAGACTAGGATATCGTCTGACATGTTTATTACTCCCTTTAGTCCGGACAGAGCCCCCCTGATCGCATTTTGGAAGATTTCTGCCGCCGAGGATATTCCAAAACTGAGTCTTTTATATCGATACAGTCCTTCGTGTGTTGTAAAAGTCGTAATATATCTAGACTCCTGGTGAAGCTCCAACTGGTGGTAACCCGCTCTCAGGTCTAGTTTCGAAAAGAATTTCGCACCCTGAAGTTCTCCAACAATGTCGTCCAGAGTGGGAGTGAGATGACGTTCTCTTTTTATTGCCATATTAGGAAGTCTCATGTCTACGCAAATGCGTACAGCCCCAGGCTGTTTGGGCTTTGGGGCCACTACAATTGGGGAGACCCACGGGGTGGGCCCTTCCACCTTTTAAATGATATCTCGTTCCACTAAGTCTTGCAGCTCCTTTTCCACCTGAGCCCTCAGATGAAACGGTACGCGACGATGTTTCAGCGCCGTTGGTCTGACTGACTCATCAATGTGGAGCCTTATTGGCTCAGCCTTCAGTTTCCCTATGCCCCTGAAGAGTCCCTCAATGCATGCCAGCAGGCTGTCCAGATCCGTATGATATACAGCAAACGTGAAATGAACCAGGTCTAGTGCTTCAGATGCTGCACAGCTTAAAAGAGAGTGCGGACTTACACTGGTTACAAAAAACCTCGCTTTGATGCTGTTCTGGCCATGGGTCACTGGGGCTACGAATACCCCTTGGATGGGTAGGGGAGTGTCCTCACCAAAAGCGTATATCTGAGCCTTGGAGGGCGACAGGGTTGGTGGGCCTGTCAGTGCGTTGTAATGTCTGTCCGCCAGTACGCAGACTGAAGCTCCCGTGTCGATGAGGACTGGAGTGGGAATCTCTCCAATGTCTACAGTACATATGGGTCTTCGTCGAGTTCCAGGGCCATTTGCGATGCTGGAAATGAAGAAAATTTCTTCCTCCTCTTCTTCCTCTTCTTCGGCAATGTGTAGGTCGTGCACGTCCTGTTCAAGGGACAATATGCCCCTCACAGTGCGAGTGCCACCTCTACCGGCCCTCTCAGGTCCTCTGCTTGCTGCCACGGGCATGGCGGCCCTACACATCCTGGCATAATGCCCAGGTATCCCATACCTGTCGCATGTTCGTGATTTGGCTGAACATTCACCTCTGTGTGGGAGGTCATATCCACAATAGGAGCACGACTGAGGGGTACCTGATGTCGTGGGTCCTTCTCCCCTCTTCTGTGTCCATCTGGCCTTCCCAGGTGCGAAACGTCCGACTGCAAGTGCCTCCTCCTCGTTCTTGGGATGCGTGGCTGCGTCCATTTTCGATCCTCTGGCCTCCGCCAGCTCATACGCACTTCCCATGTCCAGGATCTGCCGGAGGGTCAGCCCTGGTTCCCTCAGGACTTGCCTCCTAAGTTTTCCTGAGCAGCATCCTTGCAGCAATTGGTTGCGGACCATTTCCTCTTCGTTGACCCACCTGCAGGAGCTCGCTAGGTGTCTCAACCGGGCACAAAACTGGTCCAATGACTCTTCGCTCCGTTGTTTTTCTGCCCCCATGACAAACCTGTCGAAGTCAACATTCGCTATGGGTAAGAAGTGATCCCGAAGTGCTTGTTTGACAGCGTCATAAGTTGCCACTGGAATGTCGAGGGAGTCGTATATTTTCTGGACTTCAGTGCCTGCAGAGTACATCATGATGGCGATCTTTGCCTCGTCTTCTGTCTCACCAGAGGCTCTGAACATCATTTCCAGTCTTTTGACCCATATGAGCCATTTTGGGCCAAGTTTCGATGGAGGCCCCGTGGTGTCAAATTCAGGCATGGGAGCCAGTGTGGGGCGCACTCTGCATGGTATTGGGGCAACGGCACCCTCATCATCTGTTTCTTCACCCATCACAATAGGTACTCACAGTATTGTCTTTGCAGGTTAATTGGTGATCCGACTCCCAACTGTGACAGAGTCTTCCTGTTGGCTCTTCTGCCACTTCTTTTGTCACAGCCCTGCACCAGCTGGGCTGTGGAGTGTCCAAAAATTGCTGCAACTGCTTGCAATGGGCAGATGGCGCACGAGCACCCGAAGCGGGCCGTAACCACTGCGTATGTCGTAGTGAACGAGCACTCAAAATGGCCGCCGGCTGTTAGAGCGGGTCCGCGACTGCAGAGTCGTGTTCCGTTTCGCCGACGTCGTCGGAAAAACGGGAAGAACAGCTCCGATCCCGCCTCGTCGCCAATTTTGTATTGTGCGTGGTCGGCCGATGGCCGTCACACATGCATGCAGAGAACACACGCCGGAGACATGTGATGGCTCCGGTCTCCGGCGCGAACTGCCGGGCACCGCCTTTATTATTACAACGCGCATGCGCGAGCACCGTAGAGGCTCGCGCATGCGTACCTGGTGTACGCAGTACACAACAGGTTTCTCAAGGATGTCGAGGTGGATTGTCATTTCTGCGAGATCCCCTTAGAATGTGAGACATTGAAACATCTACGTATCTATTGCCCAGCTCTTCAGGCGGGTCGGTGGAATCTCATGAAAAGGTTTACAGATTTGATGGCAATGGGTGATGGTGATAGCATCTGGTCAATATGTTTATCAGGTCATACAACTTCATCTGATCTTGCTACTACTAACTTTATCAATTCTCTGAACCTGGACATTATTAAGCATAGTACGACCACAACCCACTTGTAACAGTCGCTGTCCCCTTTTTCCTGTACTTAAGATCAAAGACATGCATATTTGCACTTTAACGTATTTGTAATGGTCACCTTCTTTTTTAGGCCTAAGATCCAAGTATGAAATGTATACTTGTACTTTTTAAGGTCTTGTAGGGTAAGTTTTATATTAATTTTGTTTGTGTTATTTTATGAATTGATTAATTGTAATATGAACAATTGTGATTGCTTTGTATAGTTTTAACTATTTTGTATTTCTTTTTTAATGTTTATATTTTAAAGGTTGTTTTCAACCAAATAACATTAAATTTAAAAAAGGTTTTATTTAACCAGATATACTAAAAAAAACAATGTGTTACTAGCTTTGGTGGTGGCAGGCAATTTTGATCTGTGAGGTCATGAGTCTTAAAATCCTCCTGACAGATCCAAATACTGTCCCACCTGGGCTGTGGTTGCTAGGTGGCCAATGAAAGTCTATTTGTTCCCCTTGATCCTGAGTGTACTTTCAGCCTCTTGTCATTATAGCCCCCTACTAAGGGCTATACCTCACCTGTTGAAGGGAACTTTGTTTCAGTCCTGCTCCAAGTCCCCATTTGTAGACATGGCTGTCAGAATCACACTTTACCTGAGTTCTGGAGGAGATGTGGTGTGGCCAAGAATGACGTCTCTTCCCTTAGCTAGCCACTGCGACCTAAATAATGATACTAGGCCTTGGCTCTACCCAGAGGGCACAGACCCAAAATGCAGGGAAAAAACCCTTGTCAGGTGGGTGGAAACCTGCCTGAGGTGTGGAAGTGTTGGAAGTCCGTGAAGAAGCAGCGATGTGAGAGGGAATACAGCACAAACTGGCAACAGGATACCAAAAGGGAATATCCAGGGCAAGGAACGCAGAAGGAGAGGTTAGGATGAGGGAAGACAGATAAAGGAAGGCAGAAACCAAGAGCGAGGAGCAAGAAGCACAGCAAAACAGAGTAGCACCATGGCAACTAATTTGTTGCAATGCACCATCTCACTGGAATATTCTGTAGAAGTATGGGCGGCTGCCTTTACCACTCTTGGTTTCCAGACAAGTGGTGATGTAATCATGTAGTTGCCCGCTACGCATTACATGAGGCTGTCGTGTTGGGTGCCAGAGGCACCAACGTTACCATAGTGACCAGGATGCCTGGCCATGGCAGTGAGTTCGGACAATGCCTTCACAAAGGACCCCCTTGTCTTGGGTTCAGAGGGACTTCTCTAGCCAACCTTCTCCAAAAGTCTTCTTAGCTCACACTGTCTCTTGTGATTGTAGTTTGGACTTCTATAGGATCCAATTGGACATGGCTAGCACTTTTGGGCAAGTCTGATTTGTCTCCTTGGTGCTCTTGCTCATTCCAGCTGGTCTAGACTTGTAGCTTCTGTCTAGCTTGTCTCTGTCCTCTTAATCCCTTGGATGTGTAAATCCTCTTTAGTATCCTTAATGGCTTGTCAGTCCCAAACAGAACCAGATAATGGCTCCCAGCTAACCTGTCCCTGATGTCTTTCTGATAGCATTTCTTTGGTCTTTAGGTTAAGGCAGTATAAGATCATATGAGGGGGGAAGGGTCCTCCTCCTCTTCCAGATGCCAAGAAGTTTAGAAAACAACTAAATGTTAAGGATTGGAAAAAAATGGTTCCAGGAAAAATATTTTGCAACATATTGAACCCATAGATTTAGGGCCCTTTAAGACGAGGTAGCAATGCTTAGAGATAGATGGGGATGCAGAATTTACTCAAACATCAATAATCAAACTGACTCAGGAAGTTGGCAAAACTTGGTGCTGTTTTATTTACAATTTATTTTTATTTATTTTTTTTATTAAGCACACCATTATGTTACAAACTTTTGCTTTTCTGAAAATGTTATCTTTCCAAAGCCAAGAGAAAATAAAGTTCACCGTGAACCCTTCCCAGTTGTTTCCAGAGCCAGGTTCAGTGTGTTTCACAGTTCACATACTTACAGGGTAATTCATAGAATTTCGCAGAAAAGTGTCGCAAGCGGCTGGCGCAGAGTGTCCGTGTGCGATTGTCTGCGCCAGGCACGTGCGCTAAAACCGATTTCCGCGCACAGCGTATTCATGGATTTTAGGCTCCCAAACCAGCCGTGGCGCAGAGTATCGCAGCGACCCTGCAGCAGCGCCAGTAACGCCCCCAAGAACGCCCTTGCGCAAGGAAAAGCCATCAAAATCGCTAAATCATCGCAAAGGGCTGCGCTAACCCTGGACCAGTCTAGCCAAACAAGGAACGCAAAGCGGGTAACGTGCATATCAGGGGTACGTGTGAAGTTATACACGCAATTAGCCAGGGTACGTGTATTACAGGGGTACGTGTGAAGTTTTACACGCGATTAGCCAGGGCACGTGTATCACAGGGGTACGCAGGAATTATCACACACGATTTGGCTGGGTACGTGTATTACAGGGGTACACGGGAAGTTCTACACGCGATTCGGATGGGTACGTGTATTACAGGGGTGCGCGGGAATTCTCACATGCGATTTGGCCAGGTACGTGTATTACAGGGGTGCGCGGGAATTATCACACGCGATTTGGCTTGGTACGTGTATTACAGGGGTGCGTGGGAAGTTCTACACGCGATTGGCCAGGGTACGTGTATTACAGGGGTACGTGGGAATTATCACACGCGATTTGGCTGGGTACGTGTATTACAGGGGTACACGGGAAGTTCTACATGCGATTCAGCTGGGTACGTGTATTACAGGGGTGCGCGGGAATTCTCACATGCGATTTGGCCAGGTACGTGTATTACAGGGGTGTGCGGGAATTATCACACGCAATTAGGCTGGGTGGGTCCTCACAGGTGTTCCCTGTACACCCTCCACGGCCCCTGCAGGCAGCCCACAAAACAGGGGACTACCCTGCACACCTGCTCATGTCCCCCTGCACCCCCACCCCCCAGCAGTGCAGGGGCAGCCTCCACCAGGCCCCCACCCATGTCTCCCAACACCCCCACCCCCCAGCAGTGCAGGGGCAGCCTCCACCAGGCCCCCACTCATGTCTCCCACCACCCCCACCCCCCAGCATCCAGGGGCACCCTTCACCAGGCCCCCACCCATGTCTCCCACCACCCCCAACCCCCAGCCACCAGGGGCACCCTCCACCAGGCCCCCACTCATGTCTCCCACCACCCCCACCCCCCAGCATCCAGGGGCACCCTCCACCAGGCCCCCACCCATGTCTCCCACCACCCCCACCCCCCAGCATCCAGGGGCACCCTCCACCAGGCTCCCACCCATGTCTCCCACCACCCCCACCCCCCAGCCACCAGGGGCACCCTCCACCAGGCCCCCACTCATGTCTCCCACCACCCCCACCCCCCAGCATCCAGGGGCACCCTCCACCAGGCCCCCACCCATGTCTCCCACCACCCCCACCCCCCAGGGGCACCCTCCACCAGGCCCCCACTCATGTCTCCCACCACCCCCACCCCCCAGCAGTGCAGGGGCAGCCTCCACCAGGCCCCCACTCATGTCTCCCACCACCCCCACCCCCCAGCATCCAGGGGCACCCTCCACCAGGCCCCCATCCATGTCTCCCACCACCCCCACCCCCCTGCCACCAGGGGCACCCTCCACCAGGCCCCCATCCATGTCTCCCACCACCCCCACCCCCCAGCAGTGCAGGGGCACCCTCCACCAGGCCCCCACTCATGTCCCCTATCACCCCCACCCCCCCCGCCACCAGAGGCACCCTCCACCAGGCCCCCATCCATGTCTCCCACCACCCCCACCCCCCAGCAGTGCAGGGGCACCCTCCACCAGGACACCAACTTCCCTGGCACTGAAGCTGGTGCCCCTCTGCCTCCTTGGCTGGGGGTTGCCACTGGTGCCAGATGTTGTAGTGCTCGACATGGCAACCCCAGAGGCAGGAGTGGGTGGGCAACTGGGTCCTGGGGCTAGGCTGTGGGGCAACGGAAAAGCAGTCGGGAGCCTTTGGTTCCAGCAGGGGTGGTCACAGCAACAGCACCCCTGGCTGATGTGCAGGCAGCAAATGGCAGGGCATGTGGGCAGCAGGCAGTCAGGCAGCAGCAGATGGCAGGTGGGAGCGTGCTCAGGGCTCTGGGGGCAGTAATTTGGCCTCCTGGGCAGGAGCGTGGTCTTTCGTGTGTGAACGCGTGGACAGCTTGATACGTAGTGAGTGATTTTGCACGTGAAAATCCCACACGTCTGCGTGTAAATCGATGAAAGGCCCTTAGCGCGTAAACGCGTATGCGCGTCTATGAAGTCACGTGCACGCGTAGGAAAAAGTTGCGTGACACGTCCGAGTGTCAAAGCGTGTTATTGGTGGAAATAGCCCTACACGCAGAAGTGTCAAAGCGTGTAATTGGTGCAAATGGACCTACACGCATAAGTGTCAAAGCGTGTAATTGGTGCAAATGGACATACACGCAGAAGTGACAAAGCGTGTAATTGGTGCAAATGGACCTACACGCAGAAGTGACAAAGCGTGTAATTGGTGGGAATGGGCCTAGCACGTACACGCCGCGTAAGTGACGCTGTACGTGTGGGCCTGCATATAAGGTACGTGTAGAACACCAATTCCTTGTACTGCTTTTCGTGGAGAGCGAGTGGGTGAATTCTGTACTTCTTGTTGTTTCACACGCGATTTACTTCACAGCGTTTCAAGTTCGTACTCCCTGTTACCTCTGACAGCTTTTTCTATGTTTTCTCTTGTACTGGTTTACCTGGGCCTGTTCCCTCAAACAGTGTTCCCTTCTACTGTTGTCCTGTCTCCTCAGACAGCGTACATATCTTCTTTTGGCGGGGGTGTTGCCAACCAAACGCGCTCATTTTTCACGCTCTTTTACCTGGCAGACGGTGAGTCACGCACGTATCTAACATCTGTGCTTGCCCCGTGTGTAGCCTACCCCTTCAGAGGTCATTCTAGGCTGCGTGTGACACGCATACGTTCATTCTTGTGTTACTGGGTGCCACAGCGTAGTGCAGGTTTTTCTTTCTGCACACGTGGTCTAGGAGGGGTTGCGTGCACGTCATCTCCCTTTTTTGGGCCTCCTGTGCGTTGCGTGACCCGTCATCTTTCCCCAGGGGTTACATTCAGCCTTGCTAGAGCACTAGGGTACAATTACCATCTGGTACCCAACCCCTTTGACCCCCAATTGCCCAGGACAATAGTCTACATCCACTCCCATACGCACATTAACATCAGTGCCATGGCTGGGAGGCGAGGATTCCGTAAGGGTGGCAAAGGTGGAAGAGCCACAAGTGGTGGCCGTGGTGGATCCGGTAGGGGACGTGGTCGTAACTTGCAGGGTGAGCCTGTCCCCCCATGTGTGGAGGACCAGTCACGGGCACCCATAATTGCCCCCCCCTCCTCCCCTCCCGTTGAGGCTGATGTGGCTGACACCATCCATGCTCAGCCCTTGTTGGACCAGCCCATTGTGGCACCAGACCTGGCTGACTCCATGGCTGACTTCCAGGTCAGCAGGGCTACGACACGTGCGCTGGTGCACGTTGATGCCATCATGCCACGTGGATCTGGGGCAGCAAGGTCATCTGCTGCACCAAGGAGGTAGGGCGGAGAGGCTGCAGGGGCAGCTGCGGCTCCATCCACCCCAGCCCTCACACACCCAGCCAGGACAGTGTCGGTCCTAGTCCATGCTGCTGACATTCCCCCTGACACCATCACACTAGAGCCAATGCCTGCACCAACTCCCATGCTGAGTGTGCAATCCGACACTCCTGATACAGAGTCCACCAGGGCTCCTGCCCCTAGTGTCCAGAGCGGCGCAGGACACTCAGGATCACCACCACCTTCCAAGCGGAAGAGGAAGAGTGCTCGTCCGGCACAGGCTGATGCCCCAGACACGGCTACACAGTCCGGCCCGTCCATGAAGCCCAGCTTCACGGATGACGAACTGAATGCACTTGTCGAGTATGTGTCCGGACATGACAACGAGATGGTCATTGTTGCAGGATCCAAGACCACACCTGCACAACGACAGGCACACTGGCAGACCGTTGCGGACATCGTAAGTGCCCTTGGAATCGTGAGGCGCACAGCCAATGATTGCTATAAGCGCTGGAATGACCTAAAGCACAGGGCAAAGAGTAAGCTGGCCTCAAGTCATGCCGCAACTCTAGTGACTGGAGGTGGGTCTCCAGTAGTAGACATGGAACTCACTCCACATGAGTCAGTCGCTGGGACCTACGTCACGGAGGAACAGATCCAAGGCGTGGGAGATCTGGCTGATTACGAGGCATTGTCCGGTGAGTGCACATGCATGTGTGTGTCATCCATGTGCATGGTGTGTGTGTGAGGGCTTCTGTTTGTGTGCCAGGTGAGAGTGTGTGCGCCTGAGTCGTATGGGTCAGCCATGTGCTTCATGCAATACTTCCTGCGCAGCTGCATTTGGCCATAGCAGTATCCCTTCTGCCAACAGTAGACATCTAGCCCAACTGCACGCCAGTTGCCCTTGAAGTGTCACCTTGCCACAACATAGTTGCTTATTTTTCACTGTTCATTCAGTCAGATTGTTTGCATTCCCCCACTTTTACTAGCCATGTCGCTGTCCACTAGTCACATGTCTGACATGGCTATGGTAAAGTGGAGTGACTTTGTTACCTGGATATCATTTGTACACACATGTCCCTGTGCAATTGGACCATTTCAGACTGGCAGCTCCAGGTGAAAAATCTGACCTGTTAGAATTAGAAAAGCAATTACGTGCGGGAACTGGACTGAATGAATAGGTGCTGCCCTCCTCTCCAGCTTCACTCAATAGCAATGGTACATGCCATCTGTGTGATGGCATGTGTGTTTCACCTGGCAATCACAGGCCAATGTGTGATGCCACTGCCAGGCAGCATGCAGAAAATGTGTTCATCTTCCATCTTGGTGTCATCAGTGTGTGCCATTTGCCTGCACTTCATACGCAGTGAGGGTGCATGCATGGGAGGGTTTTAGTCATGTGGGACATGTGTCAATCAAGTACTGGTTCTCTTGCTTCTCAGCCCTCATTGTGTGCCATGGTGCTAATGCCTGTTTCCATTTCTTTGTTTTCATGTCTTTGCAGGGGAAGACGCACCTGATACTGCTGGGGTTGTGGAGATGGTGCAGACCCAGGAGGGGTCCGAGGGCCGACCAACCACCAGTGAGGGACGTGGTGTGGTGGTGGGGGAGAACCCACAAGTGCTGCAGGTCGTGCTCTCAAGGGGTGTCTCTGGCTGCACCTCCCCCGAGCTGTACTCAGGTGTTGATTCGGATGAGACCTACGTGCCGTCGCAGGTGAGTGTTCCAGGGAGGGATTCTGTTCTGTCTCACCCACCTGCACCAGGGTCAGAACCCTCCATGGGGATGTCAGTGTTGGCAGCTACGCCTTTGGTGGTTACGGATGCAGGGTCACACTCCGCGACATCTGATCCTGTTCCTGGGCCAGCAGATCAGAGGGGGAATGCAGTCCTGCAGCCTCAGGCAGTGCCGGCACAGCAAGGCGCAGTTCGCCTTGCCCCAGACAGGTGTGGTGCCCGCCGACGTGGTGGCCGTACGCCACCTGGCAATACCGCATGGGAGCAATCCATTTACGGTATGGCAACCCAACAGGCTGCATCATCCGAGATGATGGCTCAGGCCATGGATAGGGTGGCCACTTCCATTGTCCCCCCCGAAAGGCTGATGGAGCGACTAGAGCAGGCAACCGACTCCATCTGCCAGTCACACAGGGAGGACATGTTGGGGTCCAACAGGGACAGGCGGGCGGCACTGGCGACTCTGCAGGAGGCCATCTCCATTGAGTCCCAGGGCCACAGGGAAGCCCTGAGGCAGGAGCTCCTTCACCTCAGGACGACTCTTGTTGAGCTTGAGGCTTCAACACACCAAAGGACAGAACAGCAGCTGGAGCGTCTCACCCGTATGCTCTCAGCTGAGATGCAGGCAACGAGGGCGGAGGTCCGGGCATCCCGTGAGTTGTTGCATGGGGACCTCCGCACACTCATCCTCCAGAACCATACCTACCACACCCGCATGCTTGCAGCCATGGAGGAGCAGACTAGGGCCTTGCGTGGGCTGCCTCCCATAGTGCAACCACCTCCGGATGCAGCTGCACAGGGTGATAAAAGCGACAGCAGTGATACTCCCACAATAGGGTAGCCGTGTGGGCCATGAGCCCATGGAGGTGTTTTATTTTCCCAGGATCCACGCAGGTGGGTTCTGGTGTGCATCCTGTCCTCGGACCTCCTGGGTGGCCTCCCCAACCCCCCCGGGCCCATCAATGGCCATTTTTGATTGTTTCTTATTTTTATTTTTATTTATTTTATTCCCTATTTTTTTGGGACGATTTGTTGGCTTCCGTGGTTCCTGTGGGCATACGCTGCATTGTGGCTGGGCACATGCAGGCTTGTAATGTATTTGGTTCAGATGCTTGGGTTTGAGTCACACACACCCCTCCTGCTTCCCGTTTCCATGGGCTTGCAAAGGGTGTGCCCAAGTGACAGTGAATTACACAGTGACGTTGGACTCCCATGAGCTGTGTGGGCAGTCTGTAGTCAATACTGTGTATACATTCCTAGTGCATATTGCTGTTGTGTTGTACACTGCATGTTGCATTGATGTGTAACTCATCTTCTGTGTCTACCTCCCAATTTGCAGGTCCCTTCCTCATGTCTACACAAGGACCTCTAGTCTGGAGATGGGGTCCATGTTGGCAGCAGTGCACCTACAACTCTACATGGCGCCAACACTGCACAGTTGGTAGTGGTGGGAGTGCAGGCATTTCCAGGTGGTGAGACTACTAATATGTAACATTTGTGATGTCATGTTAATGGTAGTACGTGCTCAAGTATGTTGTTGGTCCGGCATTGCTGTGAGCATTTCAGGTGTTGCAGGTTTCTAATAGGGACACTGTCCATAGTGACACTAGTGTCATGTTGTGGGGATTACTTTGTTTACCTGCAAATAGCATGACATGGCACGGTGTGTCGTGTGGCGGTGCTGGGGTTGGGTTGGCTGACATGGCACTGTCCTCTTGTTGCATTTTGCAAGTGGGTATTCTTTTTAGCTGCTTGAATGTGTAACTCCACAAAACTGCATTGGTGGTGTCTGTGTGGGTAGGGATGCACACATTGTGACACTTCCAGGTGAACAATCTCAGGCTGATATGGTATTCACGG
This sequence comes from Ambystoma mexicanum, assembly GCF_040938575.1. Classification (NCBI taxonomy): domain Eukaryota; kingdom Metazoa; phylum Chordata; class Amphibia; order Caudata; family Ambystomatidae; genus Ambystoma; species Ambystoma mexicanum. The sequence continues at coordinate 673,183,171 of NC_090924.1, read as the reverse complement.
TTCATTCTCCAGACATTCAGGATCAGTGTCAGGTTGAGTCATCATTGATTGTCAGATGGAATGTGCTAGGGCAGTGTGCACTCCACAGGGGTGTGATTTCTATGTGAAGTAATTAGCCACTAGCTGTGTACGGGCTGCCTCCCCCCGTGCCCTTTCCCCTCCCATGCGCAGCGGCTGTGCATGTGGTTGGGGATGTGGGGCCACCACCATGTCCACGGCCAGGCCCCGGCGTGTTGCAACGTTGTGCAGGACACATGCTGCCACTATGATCCTGCACACTACTGGGGGAGCGTATAACAGCTGCCCGCCAGAACGGTCAAGGGAGCGAAAGCGTGACTTTAGCACTCCGAATGTGCGCTCCACTATGCCCCTGGTTGTAATGTGGGCTGTGTTATATCTTACCTGGGGTGGCGTGGTGGGGTCCGAATTGGCGTCATCATGTGGGGGCTGAGAGGGTAGGCACTGTCCCCTGTGGAGGTGGTGATTGGTATCATTGGTGGGGTTGTGACCTTGCTCAGTATCCAACATGCATGCATGTGCAGTGGCATACATACTCACCAAGCAGCCATGTATCGCCATGCCGCCCAGCTTCTAGGTCCCGGCTTAGGGTGGACATTCGGTAAATGAAGCTGTCGTGGGTGGACCCGGGATAGTTGGCATATACTGAGGTGATGATTCCCTTGGCATTACATGCTACCTGCACGTTGATGGAATGCCAGTGCTTGCGGTTCCTATAGATGTGCTCAGATGCCATGGGGGGACGTAGAGCCACATGGGTGCAGTCGATGGCACCTAGCACTTTGGGGAATCGTGCCACACTGTAAAAATCCAGGGCGGCAGCATGCCTTTCTGCAGGTGTTCTGGGCAGGTATATGTGCCTGCGGACTGATGGGCGTGCAGTGATGATGTTCAAGACCTGGTGTAGGCAGCGTGACTGGGTGGCCTGTGACACCCCACCCACTATGGCACTTGTCCGCTGAAATGATCCAGTGGCTAAGAAGTGCAGTACATTGAGGACCTTCTCCAGGGGGCTGAGTGCTTGGGAGCACAGGGTGGGTGATGTGAGGTCATCCTCCCACTCACTCACCAGGTCCAGTATTATGTGTGGTGGAAACCTGTACCTCCCATACACCTGGTCATCAGGCATCCCGAAAAGGCTGGTTCTGGGTGTGAATATTCTGGCCCTGACTATCCTCCTCCTCTGGTAGCCCACTGCCACTGCTGCTAGGAACGGTATGTTCATCCTGGCGTCTGAGCTTTTTATTATTAAAGTGCGCAAATTTATGCTTTGCGTGTGTTCTAGGTGAGCGTGTGACCCGCGCACCCCTGGAATCCAGTTCCCAGTCCAATAGCGTGTGGAAATTCCCACGCACCACGGGATACAGGTGCGCTGACGTACTTGCGTGTGTAAGTGCCCGCGCACCCATGAAATACACGTACATAGGCCAATCGCGTGTACGCGCACTTTTGTCCAATTACACGCTGACGTGCAGTATTTCCACGTGTGCTCCGTCATCACGTGCTGAGTGGGGAACACCCGTGCGGGTCACGTCACAGACACGCTTACGCGCTGAGGGACTCTGGTCCAATAGAATCGCGTATGCGTGCTGAAGCGCTTACGCGCTAAGGGCCTTTCCTCGGATTTCACGCTGACGTGCAGGATTTTCACGTGCCAAATCACTCCGTATCAAGCTGGCCACGCGAAAACACACAGGAGACCACGCTCCTGCCCAGAAGGCCGAGTTACTGCCCCCCAGTGCCCCGAGCAGCCTCCCACGTGCCATCTGCTGCCTGCCTGCCTGCCTGCCTGCTGCCACCGTGCCCTGCCATTTGGTGCCTGCACATCAGCCATCTGCAGGGGTCCAGTTGCTGTGTCCACCCCTGCTGGAACTGAAGACTCCCGACTGGGATTACATCGCTCCACAGCCCAGCCCCAGGACCCAGTTGCCCACCCACACCTGCCTCTGGGGTTGCCATGTCGGGCACTTCCACATCTGGCACCAGTGGCAACCCCAGGCCAGAGGGGCAGAGGGGCACCAGCTTCACTGCCACCGAAGTTGGTGTCCTGGTGGAGCATGTCCTGGGGCAGTATGATGCCCTCTTTGGATCGTCCCGCGCCAGCAAGGAAGGACGGGAGAGGATCTGGGCCGACTGTGTGGTTGCCATCAACGCGGAGGGAGTGGCAACCCGCAACGTCCTGAAGATCAAGAAGCGCTGGGAGGACTTGAGGTCCAGGACCCTTGTGAAGGCCCGGCGCCTCGTGGAGGGGGCCCGGGGCCGCATGAGTTCCATCCAGATGAGGGTCCTGGAATGCGTACGCCCAGCGCTCCACGCCCAGATCCTTGAGAGGGAGGCCCGTCTGGAGTTGAGCGGTAAGTGTCCAAGCATTACTGTGTGAGACAGGGCATGTTGCGGTGTGCTGGTTCTATGATACTTGCCTGTATGTGTGCCATAGGCCATGTATGCATGTATGTGTGCAGGGACATCATAGTAATGCATGTGCGACCAGTGATGTGTGACCCACATGGTTGTTGCATGTGTTCAAATGCCGCATGCGGAGCCCTATGCAGATTTTGAACATGAGAGCATGCCAGTCTCTGTACCTGGACATGGGTGGGGGTGAGGGATGGGTGCTGATGCCAGGTACATATATGGTAGCCATGTCTGTGTGCCTGACCTGCGTGTCTGTGACTTGTGCATGCCATGGATGCATGACACATGTGTGTGACAATGCACAGATTCAGTGAAGCAGCCAAATTACCCTTGTAACCGCTGTGTTTGGTGTGTTTGGGGCCAGATGGATGTGACTGAGGTGAGGTGTGTGCATGTGATAGGCATGAGCCATGATGCATGTGAGTTACATATCATTGAATGTTTCAAGAGTCCATTTGACATGCATGGAAATGTCCATGGCATGCACCATGCCTGTTACTGTGTGTGTTTTGCCTGGACTGACCCATGTGTTGTGGAGGGACATGATGGAAGTGTACTTTGACAGTGGTGCTCATCTGCTATTGCTTCCTGTCTAGGGGACCATTGTACAGTACCCTGATGCTTGTGTTCTTTGTCTCCCTCTACGCAGCGGCTAGTGAAGAAGAGGGCGGAGACAGCGCTGTGGAGCAAGGCGGCGGGGATGCCCCCACGGCTGCAGCGGAAGTGGTGGGTGAGCCCCCACAGGGGCCTGCTACGGTGGGAGACAGTGAGGAGCCATCCAGGTTGGTGGTTTGCACAGAGGAGGAGGAGGCCGCCACTGGGGCACACATGGGGCCTGGTGGGGGCATCCCTGCTGGTGCAAGTGGTGCAGTCCAGGGCCAGGGGCAGGAGGCAGCACAGGTCACCGTGGAGGGGCCTGTGCATGTCGCTGTCCCTGACCCTGTGAGTGCACCACCATGCACCAGCAGGGATGCCCCGTCCCAGGCCCGTCCGCAGGTAGAGGGGATGTCCATGTCACCTGACTCCCCTCCACCTGCGGACGTGGGAACCCCTGGCCGTGTGGAGAAGGTCCTGATTGGGGTCGCGATGCGCACGGCTGTGATTCGTGATGCCGTGCATGCTTCCCGGGAGGAGCACGCACGTCATCACGAAGTGCACCGTGCCGACGTGGCCCAATTGGGATCGGCCATGTTCGGGGGTTTGCTGCATGTGTTGGCCAATCTGGCGGCCCTCTCCTCCTCTGTGCAGGCTATACACCAGTCGTTCTCCTTGCCGTCTTCCGGCCCAGATGCCACCAGGGCCCCCTGTGGACCTGCCCCGACCAATGCAGCCAGCTCGGTGGGGATCCCATCCCTGCCACAGTTGGGAGTCGGAGGTCCAGCAGGGGTGGACAACACAGCAACTGGACCCCAGCAGATGGAAGATGTGACAGCATCATCGGGCAGGGCACGTGCACGACGGCGTCGGTGGTTTCCATCAGCCTGGATGCCGTCGTGCTGGCAGAAGCAGTGGCGTCGGAGGCAGCAGCAGGCTCGACGTGGGAGGCATCATGGCTCGGGGCCATCAAGATCAGAGGGGCAGGCATCGGCCGGAGGGCAGGGCAACCCTGGGATGGTGGTGTCTTCCGTGTGGGAGCAGTTGGTCCAGCGGATAGGTGCGGAGCGGCAGCGGGCGGAAGAGGAGCGGCTCACCATGGTCAGGGCGGAGTTCTCCATGCGTCGGGCGTTGAGGCGGGCTGAGTGCCTCGAGGAAGCTCGCAGGGAGTTTGAGCTGAACATGGGGTTATCCCTGCGAGACCTCGGGGCCAGGACAGAGTCCCGCCTCCAGGACATCGACATGGAGTTCGATGATGCCCTGGCCAGCAACATCACAGAGTGAGCCGCAGGACTTGCCCGCTGCCTTTGTATATAGTTAGTTATTTAGTTAGTTAGTGTTATGTTTCCTTTATTCATTTTTATTTTTTTGGACCGCTCAGACAATGGACACTTTTTTGTAGATATTTTTTTCATTAGGTAGTAGTAGGTTTCATTTATGGTGTTGGGCTCATGGACCCTGGAATATTCGTGTATATAGTTTGCTTTTTGAAGAAACATTTTTTTTATTGATTATTGTGTTCACCATGAGGAAATGGTTTTTCATTATTTTCCTTCCACATGACATTGCTTTGGACAACATTTGTTTTTGGATTACTTTGTTTTTTTTATTTTTACATTTGTTCTTGGACATGGACCATTTATTTTGTTATCCCCATTGTTGTATGTTTGATTTGTTTACTTATTTTTCATCTTTAATACATGTTTTTTTACCTTTCACTTGTGGTATTTTCTCATTGGTTTCATACATGTCATGATATGGGTTTTAGCATTCACTTGCACCCGTTGTGTATGTGTGTGTGACGGACATGTGTTCATTTACATACTTGCCATTGGGGTTGTATAATGTAATTGCATTCACTATGTGGGTGGATGCAATCCTTGCCTGGGTGTTTGTGCTGGGTATGCTGCCCATTACTGCCATGATTGAGTATCGTCAGGACCTGGGGGCAGGGGGACATGTGTGGGTGCCTGGTGGAGGATGCCCCTGCACTGCTGGGGGGTGGGGGTGGTGGGAGACATGGGTGGGGGCCTGGTGGAGGGTGCCCCTGGTGGCGGGGGGGTGGGGGTGGTGGGAGACATGAGTGGGGGCCTGGTGGAGGGTGCCCATGGTGGCAGGGGGGTGGGGGTGGTGGGAGACATGAGTGGGGGCCTGGTGGAGGCTGCCCCTAGATGGTGGGGGGTGGGGGTGGTGGGAGACATGAGTGGGGGCCTGGTGGAGGCTGCCCCTGGTGACTGGGGGGGTGGGGGTGGTGGGAGACATGAGTGGGGGCCTGGTGGAGGGTGCCCCTGCACTGCTGGGGGGTGGGGGTGGTGGGAGACATGGGTGGGGGCCTGGTGGAGGCTGCACCTGCACTGCTGGGGGGTGGGGGTGGTGGGAGACATGAGTGGGGGCCTGGTGGAGGGTGCCCATGATGGCAGGGGGGTGGGGGTGGTGGGAGACATGAGTGGGGGCCTGGTGGAGGGTGCCCATGATGGCAGGGGGGTGGGGGTGGTGGGAGACATGAGTGGGGGCCTGGTGGAGGCTGCCCCTGCACTGCTGGGGGGTGGGGTTGGTGGGACACATGAGTGGGGGCCTGGTGGAGGCTGCCCCTGCACTGCTGGGGGGTGGGGGTGGTGGGAGACATGGGTGGGGGCCTGGTGGAGGCTGCCCCTGCACTGCTGGGGGATGGGGGTGGTGGGAGACATGAGTGGGGGCCTGGTGGAGGCTGCCCCTGCACTGCTGGGGGGTGGGGGTGGTGGGAGACATGAGTGGGGGCCTGGTGGAGGGTGCCCATGGTGGCAGGGGGGTGGGGGTGGTGGGAGACATGAGTGGGTGCCTGGTGGAGGCTGCCCCTGGATGGTGGGGGGTGGGGGTGGTGGGAGACATGAGTGGGGGCCTGGTGGAGGCTGCCCCTGGTGACTGGGGGGGTGGGGGTGGTGGGAGACATGAGTGGGGGCCTGGTGGAGGGTGCCCCTGGTGGCGGGGGGGTGGGGGTGATAGGGGACATGAGTGGGGGCCTGGTGGGGGCTGCCCCTGCACTTCTGGGGGGTGGGGGTGGTGGGAGACATGAGTGGGGGCCTGGTGGAGGGTGCCCATGGTGGCAGGGGGGTGGGGGTGGTGGGAGACATGAGTGGGGGCCTGGTGGAGGCTGCCTCTGGATGGTGGGGGGTGGGGGTGGTGGGAGACATGAGTGGGGGCCTGGTGGAGGGTGCCCCTGGTGACTGGGGGGGTGGGGGTGGTGGGAGACATGAGTGGTGGCCTGGTGGAGGGTGCCCCTGGATGGTGGGAGCTGGGGTGGTGGGAGACATGAGTGGGGGCCTGGTGGAGGGTGCCCCTGGTGACTGGGGGGTGGGGTGGTGGGAGTCATGAGTGGGGGCCTGGTGGAGGGTGCCCCTGGTGGCGGGGGGTGGGGGTGATAGGGGACATGAGTGGGGGCCTGGTGGAGGCTGCCCCTGCACTGCTGGGGGTGGGGGTGGTGGGAGACATGAGTGGGGGCCTGGTGGAGGGTGCCCCTAGATGGTGGGGGGTGGGGGTGGTGGGAGACATGAGTGGGGGCCTGGTGGAGGCTGCCCCTGGATGGAGGGGGGTGGGGGTGGTGGGAGACATGAGTGGGGGCCTGGTGGAGGGTGCCCCTGGTGACTGGGGGGGTGGGGGTGGTGGGAGACATGAGTGGGGGCCTGGTGGAGGGTGCCCCTGGATGGTGGGGGGTGGGGGTGGTGGGAGACATGAGTGGGGGCCTGGTGGAGGGTGCCCCTGGTGACTGGGGGGTGGGGGTGGTGGGAGACATGAGTGGGGGCCTGGTGGAGGGTGCCCATGGTGGCAGGGGGGTGGTGGGAGACATGAGTGGGGGCCTGGTGGAGGCTGCCCCTGCACTGCTGGGGGGTGGGGTTGGTGGGAGACAAGAGTGGGGGCCTGGTGGAGGCTGCCCCTGCACTGCTGGGGGGTGGGGGTGGTGGGAGACATGGGTGGGGGCCTGGTGGAGGCTGCCCCTGCACTGCTGGGGGATGGGGGTGGTGGGAGACATGAGTGGGGGCCTGGTGGAGGCTGCCCCTGCACTGTTGGGGGGGGGTGGGGGTGGTGGGAGACATGAGTGGGGGCCTGGTGGAGGATGCCCATGGTGGCAGGGGGGTGGGGGTGGTGGGAGACATGAGTGGGGGCCTGGTGGAGGCTGCCCCTGGATGGTGGGGGGTGGGGGTGGTGGGAGACATGAGTGGGGGCCTGGTGGAGGCTGCCCCTGGTGACTGGGGGGGTGGGGGTGGTGGGAGACATGAGTGGGGGCCTGGTGGAGGGTGCCCCTGGTGGCGGGGGGGTGGGGGTGATAGGGGACATGAGTGGGGGCCTGGTGGGGGCTGCCCCTGCACTTCTGGGGGGTGGGGGTGGTGGGAGACATGAGTGGTGGCCTGGTGGAGGGTGCCCCTGGATGGTGGGGGCTGGGGTGGTGGGAGACATGAGTGGGGGCCTGGTGGAGGGTGCCCCTGGTGACTGGGGTGTGGGGGTGGTGGGAGTCATGAGTGGGGGCCTGGTGGAGGGTGCCCCTGGTGGCGGGGGGGTGGGGGTGATAGGGGACATGAGTGGGGGCCTGGTGGAGGCTGCCCCTGCACTGCTGGGGGGTGGGGGTGGTGGGAGACATGAGTGGGGGCCTGGTGGAGGGTGCCCCTGGATGGTGGGGGGTGGGGGTGGTGGGAGACATGAGTGGGGGCCTGGTGGAGGCTGCCCCTGGATGGTGGGGGGTGGGGGTGGTGGGAGACATGAGTGGGGGCCTGGTGGAGGGTGCCCCTGGTGACTGGGGGGGTGGGGGTGGTGGGAGACATGAGTGGGGGCCTGGTGGAGGGTGCCCCTGGATGGTGGGGGGTGGGGGTGGTGGGAGACATGAGTGGGGGCCTGGTGGAGGGTGCCCCTGGTGACTGGGGGGGTGGGGGTGGTGGGAGACATGAGTGGGGGCCTGGTGGAGGGTGCCCCTGGTGGCGGGGGGTGGGGGTGATAGGGGACATGAGTGGGTGCCTGGTGGAGGCTGCCCCTGCACTGCTGGGGGGTGGGGGTGGTGGGAGACATGAGTGGGGGCCTGGTGGAGGGTGCCCCTGGATGGTGGGGGGTGGGGGTGGTGGGAGACATGAGCAGGTGTGCAGGGTAGTCCCCCGTTTTGTGGGCTGCCTGCAGGGGCTGTCGAGGGTGTACAGGGAACACCTGTGAGGACCCACCCAGCCTAATCGCGTGTGATTACACGCACCCCTGTAATACACGTACCAAGCCAAATCGCGTGTGATAATTCCCGCGCACCCCTGAAATACACGCGCCCAGGCTATTCGCGTGTGGAAATTCCCGCGCACCCCTGAAATACACGTACCCTGCTGTAATCGCGTGTGGGACTTCCCGCGCACCCCTGAAATACACGCGCCCAGGCTATTCGCGTGTGGAAATTCCCGCGCACCCCTGAAATACACGTACCCTGCTGTAATCGCGTGTGGGACTTCCCGCGCACCCCTGAAATACACGCGCCCAGGCTATTCGCGTGTGGAACTTCCCGCGCACCCCTGAAATACACATACCCTGCTGTAATCGCGTGTGGGACTTCCCGCGCACCCCTGAAATACACGCGCCCAGGCTATTCGCGTGTGGAACTTCCCGCGCACCCCTGAAATACACGCGCCCAGGCTATTCGCGTGTGGAACTTCCCGCGCACCCCTGAAATACACGTACCCTGCTGTAATCGCGTGTGGGGCTTCCCGCGCACCCCTGAAATACACGCGCCCAGGCTATTCGCGTGTGGAACTTCCCGCGCACCCCTGAAATACACGCGCCCAGGCTATTCACGTGTGGAACTTCCCGCGCATCCCTGAAATACACGCACCCAGGCTATTCGCGTGTGGAACTTCCCGCGCACCCCTGAAATACACCTACCCTGATGGAATCGCGTGTGGAACTTCCCGCGCACCCCTGAAATCCACGTACCCGGCCAAATTGCGTGTGAGACTTCCTGCGCACCCCGGTATACACGCACACGTATTTTTTGTCAGCGTGTCCGTGTTTGTGGGTACCCCTTTGCACGTCATTTGTCCTAGAGGGCCACAGTATAGGACATTCATCATGGCAGTATATGGGTGCTATTTGTTGGCGCACCTTTTGGCGCACATTTCTTACAGCCGCAGAGACGCTACCGCCTGCTTTCTTGTGGCGGTCGTGTTTGTGCCTGTGCGCTGGTTTGAGCGTGCGCTTTTTTGCCCTATTCTATTCCATGAATACGTGTTGTAGGCGAGCGTGTGGGCGTTCCGCGCACTTGTGCCCTGTACTTCCCCCGTGACGCCCACGTTTTTGCAAGTTGTTCCCCATTCCGAGTGTTACGCCCGTGTTCCGCCTACTTTTGTTGCGTGCGCCGCGCTATGTGCGAATTTCGCTGTGGCCTGTGCGATTTTCGCTGTGACCTGGCGCACGCTGTTAGATGGCCTGTGCGCCAACGTGCGCGGTGCACTTTTTATCGCACATCCGCTGGTTTTCTCGCGCACGGACTTCCATGAATCGACGTGCGCTGCTTTTCGTGCGATTTTCGCACTTGCACTGCGATTTTCGCTATTCCACTGCGATTCGCACGTTTTTGCCCACTTGCGCCGCGCTAATTATTCCATGAATCGGCCTGTTAATGGGGTCCTATCTCCTTCAAAACATCGTTCCTACTCATTTTCAGTTTGTTAAAATTCTCTCTCGCCTCAAATTGTTGACTTTCCTGGGTGGCTGTAGGACGGCCTTTCTAAGATTGTCAGAACACAACCTTATATCTTTCCCACTTGGTTTAGTCTGATATCTTCCACACAGGCATGTCTTTCAGGCTGCAGATCCCATTTAGGTATAATCCCAGCACTCTTGTTACTGCGTTTGTTTGACTACCATACAGGGCTTCCCACCAAGCATCGGCATTCAGTCCATGGACTTTGTTCAACATTTCCAGTAAATGGTGGTTCTCTCCTTACTCAATTTAGGACAAAAATAATCAGGTGTCGTAAGGTTTCGGTTTTCTATTGGCAAAAGCGACATATAGCATCCTTCGCCAATCCGTATTTGAACAGTACTTGTTTGTCCTTAGTATGTTTAGTCGAAATTTTAGGAGCAGTTCCTGAAACATTGGACAGGGACATTTTTAAAGATATTCGGCAGTGATGGTTAACAAACCAGTCAGCACCGTGGACAGGGTGTGACGTTTCGATTCTGATCATTTTACTTCAGTCTCAGCCCAGTCTGCAGCCAGCAAGGCTTCCTTCACTTTCTTAGGCTTTTCACACAGAGATTCAACAGAGAATCCCAGATTGATCAGTAGGGCAAATCACAAGTCTACCCACTGATTCAGGAGCCAAAAAGACATTCCAACATCTTTGATTCTGATTATGTGGTATTGGGGTGGTCAGTCACGTCCTGTCACCTTTCTAAAAGTCATCAAAGATCTCCACAGGACCCGAATGTATAAAGAGTAGAGATCCAACTTGTGTTTTTTGACTCCCATTGGTACTGTGTTTGGGAGCCGCATGACTCGCCTCCAGTATTTACTTTTTTTGGGGGGAATTCAGACCTGCTTCTCCAGCATATGCCAAAGCAGGGACAACTTTCTGGTTGTAGTACGTGATCTCGGGCTGGATAGAACATTTTCCATACTTTTTGTCATTAGGAGGCCTTGCGCTCTAAATTGTTTCATTTTCAGCAAAAGGCTTTCCTTCCAGGGGGAGTCTCCGCTATCTGCGCGGTTCATAATTCCCATGTATCTCATCGCAGTTGTTGTACTAAGGGTCGCCGAGCCAAGTTACCAGATAAAGGATCTTTTTACTCTTGCTCTAGGTTTCTTGAGCACTAAAATATCTGAATTTCCTATGTTGACCCTTAGACCGTTTTGTGTTACATAGGCCTGGAGTGCATCCAGCTTTCTCTGAAGGCCTATTTGTGTAAGGTCTAACAGAACTAAATAATTGGCGTAGAGCAGGTGTCCCGCAGATCTTCTTTTTATATTTGGAGAGCATGATCTTGGGGGCTCAAGCACATCTGTCATGTCACTGATGAAAAAGTTGTAAAGAATAGCTGCCAACGGGCATCCCTGTTTTAGACATCTGCAATTTTCGATTTCTTTGGATAGATTTTCTTGCTGATCTAAGCAGATCTGCAGAGTGGTTCCAGTATGCATGGCCTCGATTGCCTCCAAAAGGGCCTCAGGGCAGTTTTTATTTTCCAATTTGGTCCATAACCTCTGTCTATCCATGCTGTCAAAAGCTGCCTCCATATCAATGCACGCCATATATAGGTGTTCGTTGGCTTTCAAGATCGTTCTCTTTAGGAGGCTGATTAGAAGGAGATTCAGCCCGCAGTCTACGTTGTTTATGAATCCCGTTTGCCGTGGGTCATAATTTGCTGTTTAACTTTTCCATTCTTTTAACCTTTTAAGAAGCATTCCGGCAAAAACTTTACCAAAAACATCCAGGAGCGAGATTAGGTGGTAGTTTGAGTGCTTATTTTATCGCCTTTGTTATATATTGGTATGACTACCACCTTTTTCCAAAATGCTGGGATTATTTGTTGTTGTTTTATTAGTTCAAAAACGTCAGCACAGAAATCCGTCCATAGATCAGGGGCTAATTTGAGGATGGCGATGGATAGCCCATCAGGGCTGGGGGCTCTTGAGGTACTTGCTTTGGCAATAATTGCTCTTAAATCTTCTCTTTCCAAATTTATGAACCATGGATTGTTGTTTAAGGGCAACTCTTCTGGTAGACTTGTATTAGGGTTGATCAGCCCATATAATTTCCTAAAATGAGTCACCCAGGTTTCTTCTTGGATGGGATTTAGTTGCCGCGCTCCTGTGTCTTAGTCGTTTCCATTTAACAGGGTCCATATTTGGGTTGACTTTTTATTATACATTGACTGCAGCATTTTGTCACCATCCTTTTGGTACATGTACATTCTGTGAGACCCTGCCCAAAGGCTGTACCTCTGTTTTAGTTCTTTCTTCTTGACCAATATGAGGATATGCGGGCCATCTTTAATTGTCGCAAATCCTTTGATAGTTGACCATTTTTTTCTCTTATTTCCTTGTCATGTCGATGTTTCCGTTTTATCCCTCCTCTTTCCATATTCCCAGGTATACTTTTGAATGACAATAGGCAAGATTGATACTCCACGCTTTTGTCCTGGTTGGCACTCCAATCGGCTAAGTGCTCTGCTAGAGCAGGTATAGATCTCGAATCAATCTTCAAACGGGTACCACTGGACTCTAGCAGAAGTTTACAGTCCCACTGAGTTGTCATGTTGTTTACTGGGTGGCTGGAGTGCAGCCACAAACATAACAATATCAGCGGGCAATGATCACTCAGTTCGCTGTACAAGACCTTTAGCGACTGTACAGTTTGGAAGGTTGCTTCATCCACGAAGAGTCTAGTGTAGCGCTTAGTTTTCCTGAGTACCATATTTTAGCACCATGAAGGTCTCCATTTGCTTGGCCATTTACCATTTTCAGATTCCTACAGTTCATTTCATCCATCCATTTACGGCTCCTGTAGGTTTTATCTTCTGTGGATCGGTCCTTCTCTTTGACTGACCCGGACCTTAGGTCATGGATGTTCAAATCTCCACATATTATCAATATGGGGGTCTCGAGCTCAAACGTTAGATCATCGAATCATTCAGTAACCAGGTCAGGGAGACACTTGCCTTCTGAGAGCTGTTATGTTCCAACAAAGATTACAGATAATTAGGCTCCCGTTTTTAGATTTCTTGTCCACTTGCATAGTGATTACAATGATTTGTATCAAAGGGTTGGGCTGGATAACTCTAGTTACTTTATGCGGGAAACCGTTTTTTACCAAGGTAAGTAATCCTGACGTTGGTCTTCCACTTCTTCCTTTTAACGCTTTGTTCAGGTAGCTCTTATAGCCATCTAGGAAGGGCGTCTCTCTTAGCCAGCATCCCTGTAAACACAGGACATCTAGGGTGGTTAGGGCAGGGTCCATCACTTGAAATAAATGCAGAAAACCTCCAGAATTCCAAGAGCTGAATCTTCATTCTCTGGCTGGCTCCACACGGCCGGTCTATTGTTTATCCGGCATGGCCAGTGTTCGTGCCAACCAATCCCAGGATACATCCTTGGATGTTTTACAGCTCGGGGCGGTTCCAGATGGCGCACTGGGATCATCTGCGTTTCTGCCACTTATAGTTATCTTAAATGCTCTTGGGCCGGACAAAAACTTTGGCTAGTATCTAAATGGTATGACAGACTCATCCTCTGATAGAGGCGTTGTGTGCCTTATGGGACTACGTCTATGTTTTCTCTTGGCCTTTCCATGGCTTTCCGCAAGCCCTCCTCTTTTCTTATGTCAAAGCCAAGTGCTCAACTTTTGTCTGTTGCTTTGATCATCAGGGAAATTACGGCCCTAGAGGTCATGTGTAGACACACTCTGTCATTCTCGTCTTCGTTTGGGAAGTCAACAATCTTTATGTCCTTTAGTTCTATCACCCTCAACAATGGGACGGTGTGGAAAAGGGCCATTATGTTTGCGCAATTGAAGATCAGCCCATCGTCCGTCTTTAGTTCTCTTTCCAGGAACACTTTAGGAATTAAAGTCTTTTCATCGTTCAAGTCTGTTGACTTCCTGTCTTGTAGTTTTGCGTTCGTAGGCAAGTGTTTCCCGTGTTTATTCTTAGCGTCTTGGCTTCTCAAGCAAGAGAGCCTGTTTTGCTTAGATCTCTCAATAATTATTTGCAATTACCTAAAACAGGGAGTTACAACGGACATCATCAGACGTTTTCTCGATTTCTCTCAACACATGTTATAAAAAACACAAATTTTATAGTAGAAACTCGCCATCAGTGACGTCACACTATGTGGCAAACTGCAATAAACTACTTGGGGATGTGATAGGCTTACAAGGAACATCTAAGTATACGTTCCATACTGATGAGGGAAGTGATTGGGCCTCTATTGTGAGGTGGGCAACTAAGCCCATCCCAAGTGCAAGTCATCTTCTGTGTCATACTAATACTCAACACTTTATCGGTTAAACAAGCTATAGGGCTCTTTGATACGTGGCCCTCTACAATTGGTTTGGCACCCTTGTACCCTTCTGGAATATTCCACATGCTAGCAGCACGCAGGCTACCACCCCAGGCGCAGGTAGGGTTACCGTGCTCATGCCTCCCCTCCCAATTAGCCCAACATCTATCATCACTCTTGCAGTCTGCCAGTCAATTAGGGCTTTGAACTTGGCCTTGCAGAAGCTCTCTGTTCCTGAGACTAAAAGGGAGTATCTTCTTGGTTTTGGTGTAGCTCGACCCAATGTCTATTTTGATCTGACCATGTGATTGGAGACCGCGTTTTCGAGCTCTTTGCTGCATTTAATACTATTAAATGATGAACTCAGTGTTGTTCCATTCCACCTCAAACAGAAGTTTGTTTCTTTCCCATGTCCATGTAACCACTGGATGGACAACCCGGCTCACAGTGGCCTCGACTACTTGGTGCTGGGCCAGCCAAGCTGTTCTTGAATTTCTCCTCCTCCATCAGTTATTTTCCAACTGCGCCACACTGAAAACCCTTGCCAAACACAGGGTTTCAAACCTTGCTAAAGTGCACCATGGGACATCCAGATTCTATACATTCCTATGTATATACGTTGGTGCATCGCCACAAACTATTCACTATGTAGCCAGCCTTAAAATCACTTTGTCTAGTTAGCATGAGCATCTTCATCTCAAGCCCGAAGTGTTGTTCCTCTTTGACACCTCTTTTTCAGATCTTATAGAATGTTATGTTCTTTTGCCTCGTGCATCTTTTCTGGGTGCATCAGTTATGCTTCGCATGACGTCACCAGTCTTCTCTTTCTCTCATTTTCACACTTCTTCCGGGACTTTGTCCAAAAGGCCATCATATCTTCATGAATGCACATATGGTTTTTTCAATGAATACTTTGTTTCAAGAATTCTTTGTGCTACAGGCATCCTCACTGGTATTGCACGTGTTGCAATTTTCGGCTCCTAACATATAGGCAGCTTGGGGGCAGAGCTTTTGGTGGGGGTATTTGACTCCATCTCTACACTCCCCCTTCTGGGCGATTCATCAACCACTCTCTCATCAGTCTTCACACCAAGATATCCTCGTCTGAAGAAATGCTTCTTTGGGACCCATATCTTTATGACTCCTTTCATGCATCCTGCTGATTTTACATGCTCATCAACACTCCAGGTCATAAGCATGCATTGTCCATTGGGACTGCAGTAGATCCATCGACCCACATACTTCTTATGGTTCTTTGGGTACAGGAACTTTGTTCCCTCAGGTGCATGGATGCTGGCCTTTACGTAGTCTCTGATTTCTTCATCTGTTATCTCTTTAGGTTCAAATCCTGATTCAACATCAATCACAATCTTCATTCCTACTGCTTTCTTTTCAGTCTTCCTGCATTGTGCGATTATTATTCTGATCACACAAAATCCAAACATGATCATCACCAACAGGGCTCCCAGAAGTTCAAAAAAGTTCACCATCCATTGTGGGACCCATGAAAAGAATGATGTAAACCAACTATCATCAGCAATGTCTTCCACTTTGTCCTCCATCTTTACATGTAGGTTTGTCAACATCGCTATGGCCTCTGTCAAGGTGCCATTCTCTTCATTGTGAGAAGGTATGAACGTGCAACATGATTCTCTGATTTTGGCACAAACACCTCCATCCATAGCTGTTCTGGAGAGTCATCAGTCTTATGGCTCTCAGCTCCTCTTAGATAGCATTGAATCAATTTGTAGTGGGGCTGTTCGTCTGCAGCAGCTCCCATCTGGTTATCTGTAACCACTTGGCATTCGTCATCACATGGATCCTGGGCCTGAAGATTGTCGTGAATATTGCTGAAGTCTGACTGAACAATCTGTCTTCATATGGGATGGCATCAAAAGCTTCTATCGATTTTGCTGTGAAATAGTTCTCCCTGCTCATTTGATTTTGGAGCTCATTAGATCACTTCTTCCTCAGGTGAACATCTGCTTGTGAAAACTCGCCAATGTTCAATTCACTTTTAGGAAACACCAACGCTGGAACATGAACAATCACTTTAGAACATAGTCCTCCGCAATCTCTGGGCAGCTTCTTGTAAGCTCTGGATCCACAGGCCCAATAGTGATCCATTATCACTACTGTCCTGTCCTTCATTCCTGGCACATCAAAGATTTGTTTGCATTGCTGATTCTCTCCAACTTTTCTCGTACCATTGTTTCTGAAGCATTGCTCTGCACTTGCCAGAGGCACTATCTGCATTGGACCTCCTTTGTCTTAGACCCATGTCAGAAGTTTTTTAAGCCTTGGCCATAGAGGTTTGCATCCATTTTCCACTCGTTCGACAACTGGTTTGCTATGACCAGTTGCTGCACAGCTCTGCACATGACTACACCTTCTTCCCATCAGTCTGGAGAAAGCATTGTTCCCCATCTGGCTTCTTTCCTTGCAGCTTTGAATTTCTTCTTCAGTCTTCCCTTGACAATTGAGTCTTCTGTTTATTTCCCATTTAATTCCTCCTCCCTTCATACCAGGCTGTTCATATCTCATCACATGATTTCTGGTGTGTGCTCTCGCTCTTGTCTTTTTTTATCTTGTACATAATCATCTTCATCTGGTGCTGTCTATTCTGTCTCCCATATTAAAGATGCTGTTTGACTCTGGAATTGACCTCTTGTATGGCAGAGTGAAAGGTATGTAAGTCAATGCGCCGTTTGAAAATCTGTTTCAAAAGATATGAATATCTTATACTTTCCCATAGCATAAGGTAGGAGTGCACATACATATCAACCCTCCGTAGAAGTTCTTCTTCCCACTTCTTTCATGTGTTGATACCACATGTTCCCCAAATGTACAGTACTGTCTAAATAATTATTCAATTCATAATCATCCTCCCTTGCACTTCTCTTAGGTCTCTTTCTTTGTCTCTTTCTAAGAATATGTATCTGGTGCTCAGTAGGAATATCTATAAGAGTCCTTCCTGCATAAGGATTTCTAGGGGAAATCGGTGCCTTCACATCAGCAACTGGAGTAGGGACAAGCACATAAGGCCTTGGCTTTCTCACAATATCTAGTTCCGCCAAAGTGACTGGAGTGGGAAGGATCAGAGATACCACTGCTTTCTTGGGACCAATGAAATACACAGTGTGGTTTAGCAGAATCAGAAAAACAATGATAAACGTAGAACAAGCATATATTATGCACCAATACATGAGGCTCCACCATCGATGTCTTTCCACACGTCCTTGACTCTGCTAACTCTCTGGACCTGCAATATGCTCTATGGACCACATGTTTGCATGTGATTACTTTTAAGGAAGAAAAAACGTGTTTTATTCAGGCAAGCTCGTCAAATGCTCCAAATTTGCTCTATGATTTCCACAAGTAACTGGCTGATTGCTGGACAGTTTATAGGATCTCACATAAACACAAAAGTGTTGGTGTCTCGCCAAACAAGATAAGGATGAACTTAAAGCAAATAGTAAAAGATAATAACAAGTAGTTTGTGGGCATCGTCTTTAGACAGGACCATCTGTACCTCCAGAAAGATGTTCAGGCAATAGTCTGATCTGTTCTATAATTGCTGCCAATAAATGTCTAATAATCAGGCCATTCTTAGGATCTTGGATAAAAGTATGTCAGTGCTCCTCCCAACAAGAGCAGGGTAAGCTCTGAGTATAAATATGAAGACAGCAATAAGTAGTCTGTGTATACCAACATCGGATAACAACATAGGCACCCCCAAAGAGAAACTCAGTGAGAAACAAATCAGGGAACTGCTCCCTCTTCCAGTCGTCGAACAAAAATTCAAAATCTGGCGTGTTTTGTTTACTTCCGTACTCCACTGTCCAACGTCAGCAAACTCCTGTGGCTCAAGAAAAATAGCTTTTTCACTCCTTGCTTAGCAGCTACAAAGTGTGTTTCAGGGGAACACAGTCCAAATGTACACTTCATCGATTGAGTCTGCACGTGCGGAACGTCTTCTCCTTGACTTGCTTCCCAATTGGTTTGGTTGTGCATCTGCCTCTCCAGCATAGACTTTCACATCAACTTGGTGTATCCAAGCACATCGCCCTAGGACTTTGACTGCTGACGGAGTAATGTCCTCCACAACGAAAGGGCCGCTGAAATGGGGCTTGTGCCACTTTCGTGTGAAATTTCTGATTAAAACCTTATCCAAAGCAAATAGTTTTGGTAAAGATAGTTCTTTAGGTCTGGTTGCTGTATGGTCTTTATCTGTTTTCAGAGACCGACACCTTGTCCGCTTGACTTAATCTGAAATGACAGAGTTGCTGGCCATCATGCATGTTAAGTACGCAAGTAGCACATCTAATAATTCTCCAGTTGTCTGGGCATCACTCCTAGTCATCAATGGAGGAGTAATTCTCATGTGCCTCCCTATGACTAGTTTGTGGGGTGTGAGGTGGTGGTCAGAGCCGGGCTGATTTCTCAATGCATATAATACAAGGGGCAGGCAATGCAGCCACCCCTTTTTTAGTGTCAGTTTCAACTTAGCTATTCTCTCTTTCAGCAGACCATTGAGTCTCTCACATGTTCCGTTCACTTGCAGGTGATAAGCAATATAAAACTTGTATTTTATGCTAAGCAATAAGCTAATTTGCTCAAATACCTCATTCACAAAATGGGGGCCATTAGCTGATCTCAGCACCTCACATACTCCCCATCTAGGAAATACTTTTCAGACTAAGAACTTTGCAGCACAAGTGGCATCAGGGTGTGTGCATGGACCAGCCTCGATCCTCCATAAGAAAGGGCCCACTACCACTATCATATACCTATATCCATTACAGATCTGCAACATGTTAACATAATCGATATGTAAATGCTGAAAAGGACCATTTGGTTGAGGAATTACTCCTCTGACTGTTTGCAGCGTGTGCCCAGCTGTAAACTTTTGACATCCGGTGCAATTTACTACATAAAAAGCAATGTGTTCTAACAGGTTTGGTACGAACCAGTCCTCCACAGTGGTTGCTGCAAGGTTCTCCCTAGTGACATGCACAGGTTAGTGTAGCTGTTGTAACGCCACCCTTAATAAAGCTACAGGCATCACCGGTTTACCAGTGCTGTCTTGTCACCACAATGCATCGGAAGGGGATAAAGAACACCCCCTCCTCATCCACAGTTCTTTCTCTTCCTGTGAATCTCCACCTTGAACTTCCATTAACTGTGCTTGTGATAGGTGATTAAAACTCTCATTCACAACCATCATCACAACCATTTTCTCTTTCACACCAGGCGCATCAAAATTAAGAAATATCAGAAGAATATGCAACTCATTTGGCCTCTTCATCTTCGACTTGGTTTCCACGTGAAATAAAGTCTGTTCTCTTAGTGTACGCTGTGCACTTAACTATTGCGATGGCTACTGGGAGTTGTAGTGCTTTAATAAGCATGTCCAATAATGCAGCGTGTTGCACTGGAGTGCCGTCCGCTCAGAGGTAACCCCTCCTTTTCCAACGTGCTAGCCCTGTGTGCACAGTTGACGTCATGTAGGCAGAATCACTTTACACTGTAACTTGCTGGTCTGTGTGATTCTCGAGCGCAACAATAAGTGCCACCAATTCTGCAGACTGTGCTGAAAAATGATGCACTAGTCTTGCACTTGCTACTACCTCAAATTCCCCATTAGCTCTGTGTCTTACCACAGCTGAGCCTGAATGTCTTTCTCTATCAGTTTGATTGATCCTTGAGGAACCATCAATAAGGAGAATCTCCCCAGCTGCTAGAGCATTTTCATTTACTCTCAGGATCTCGTCAAAGAATTCCTCATAATTCGAATAATCATGTACTTGTTCATCCTCTGCCAGTGGTTCAGCTACAAATATAGCAGGGTTCACCATTTTACACCTGACTATTTTAATTGCTGGTTTCGATATAACCACCTCATAAGCAGAAGCTTTTTGAGACGTCAGTATACCCTTAGGTATCTCCAAGAAAGAAAACAAAGCACGCTCAAGAAATAACTACATAGAACACCCCATAACTATGATGGCAGACTTCTCAATAGCGAACGCGACTGCCGTCAATGATTGTTCGCAAGGGAAATGACCCCTCATTACTGGGTCCAAAATCCCACTGTAATATGCTAAGGGTTTTTACCCAATGTAGTTCTCTGCATGCTTACGGCTGTCATGACTGTCCCATTCGTGTGCAAGAATAAAAAATACTCCTCAGAATAATTGCCAATTCCTAAAACTGAAGCTGTGCATATTGCCTTTTTTAATTCATCAAACCCCACCTCCATTTCCTCAGTCCATTCAATATTTTCCTGATCCACCTTGTGTACGAACTATAATCAAATACCCATGCTCTGACATAATTACACAATCCTAAAAACTGTTGCATTTGCTTTATCGTGTGCGGTTTTGATATTTTCTAAATCCCCTCAGCTCTTTCAGGTGTAACTTTCCTTCCTTCATGTGAAATTAACTGACCTATGTACAACACCTCTTCTTGGCAATACTGCAATTTCTCTTTGTCCACCTTATATCCTTTCTCTGCTAAAATAATCACTAGATGAATCGAGTCTCGTCTGCACTCTTCTTCTGATGTGCTACAGACCAAAATATCATCTAGGTATTGCAGCACAACACTTGGTAAATCAATATTGCTTAGGTCCATCTGCAGGACCCTATTGAAAATTGATGGTTACTCACAGTAGCCCTGGGGTAAACATGTACTTTTCAACTTAATTTGACGAAACGTAAGCAACGCAAGATCTTGGGAATCTTTATGCAACGGGATTTAGAAAAACACATTTTTCAGGTCAATCACTGTGAAATATCGTGCCTCAACCAGGATACTACATAGTATTTTCGCCGGATTAGGAACTAGAGGAAATTCTGCCTCTACAATCTGGTTAATTGGCCTCATGTCTTGAATTAAATGCCACAACCCCCCTTTTGATTTTTGGATCAGATACACCGCGGTATTGCATGGTGAATCTGATGTCACTTAGATGTCTTGATCCATCATGGCCGTCTTAAAAATCCCCTCGTCTGCCTCTTGAGACATGGGATACTGCCTTGCTTGAGGTAAAATTGCTCCTGGCTTCAGCTTAATCTTAACTTCTCTCACTCCTTTTAACAGGCCTAAGTCATAGGGGCCTGTAGTCCATAAAGAAATTGGCACTTTCTCCATATCTTGATCAAAAAATGCAGGACACTGCTGTACTGTCATCATTTTCTGTGGAACCTCTCGTATTTCTGTCCTTATCCAGACAGGTTTTCTTTAAACATATCCTCATCAGTGCCGTCAGTCAATCTACATCCTTCCCCAATAGCAATCACTGTTCTCCATGGCCTGCTTCTATCCCAACCTTCGAGCATGGCCAATTCTCCTCGCACTATGGCTGCCTGCAATTCCAAGGGAAAAACCTGCCCCCCCTCTTTGTCCATGGGTATCTGTGGCCTGAACAGAAATTCATCAGGCATTCTCATAATCTTGTCCTCTATACCAGGTAGCCACGTTAACAAAATGCATACCCCCTAGTGAAAGACTTCATGCTCTAACAGCGATCCCCACAGAGCTATTTGCCCAGTAAATGCCATGATAAATTTGCCCACATTTAAATAATGTATTCCTGGCGTTGAACACACTATGCCTTCATCAATGAAAGAAATCGTCATATTTAACTTTGTCATTAAATCTCGGCCCAGTATATTAAGTGGTGTCTGCCTTGAATACAACAATGGGACATACATATCACATTCTCTTATAGAGACTGGCAATATCTCAGTAAAAGGAACTCTACTTGTAGCTCCAGAGAATCCCTGAGCATTCATGGCATTTCCCGATAACGAAAATGTTCCCTCTCGTATACATGAGCGAGTTGCCCCTGTGTCTACTAAAAGAGAAAAGGATTTGCCTCCTATGGTAACGTAAACCGTCGGTTCCTCTTGAGGATTGGGCATCACCGATAGTACTGAACACATCAAGTCACCCTGTGAGCTGTCCTATTGTGGGTACAGACTTATTCCCGTACCCGTAAAAGGATTCCCTCCCATGACAGTGACACTCCCTACTCCAGGAGTCAATAGCTGCCCTGTGTTTGCGCTCTTCTATGTTTATATGGGTGTGTGCTGTGACCGCCCTTGCAGCAGATTCACTGGTGCTTGCTTTGGTTGCAAAGCCTGTTGTGTTTGCGGTACTTGTGGATGATGCACTGTCTGATCTTGGGCGAACCCGTCCCTACTTTGTGGGCTAAATGCTAGCGGAGAAGCTGTTCCCCTCTCTTGAGAATTGCCCATTCTGCACATACCGTTGGCTCCTACATGTTCGCGCAATATGCCCTGTCATTCCACATGTCCAACATACAGGAGGGAATATCCTAACTTGCCCTCCCTGCATGCCTTATCATTCTGCATAATCTGACCTTGCTTATTCTGAATGTTTCCCTGAATATTCTGAAAGCCTCCTCTTCCGCGGAAGCCTCCCCTGCCTCTCGGCAGAAATCTATTCCCTCTGATCCGACTGCTGTTGGTTATTCACCTGTGGCATACCTGTTGCCTGCTGTGATCCTGGCCCTTCTCCACTAGTCAGCATTGCCTCTTCTATAGCATACTTCAACAGCTTCTTCTGTACTAACTTAGCTTCCTTGATCTTCCTAGCATCTTCTCTCTTTTGATTTTTCTCCTGTAACAATCGCCAATGATGCGCAATGGTCAGCTGTATTTCTGCCCATGGCTTTACTTCCATACACACCAGCTTCTTGAGCTGTCTCTGTACCTGGTCTTTCAATCGCCGACATAGAATATGATAGAATACAGGTATAGATTTTCCCCACGGCTCTCGAGTTTCCAAAGACCACTGCTGTTGAAAATTCTGAATATAAGCAAGCGGATCCTCTCCTCCCTGCATCTTTCGTGCTATAATTGCGCCCATATCTGACGTATCAGGATACTGTACTCTAAGCACTTTCCAGACTGCCGCTCTACAATTATTAAACAGTGCTCCATCATGCGCTGTGTTCTGTGCTGTGACACTTGAGCCAAATGTTGTCAGCCCTTTCCCCAAGGATAGCAGCTAGAAGGCCCTTAATGTCCCCTACAGCTAACGTGTTTCCTCCTGTCATTTTTCTAATTCATAGATCCACTTCCCGGCGCCCGAACTCAAACTCAGGAGCTTACATTTTAGGTTATCCTTATCCATCTGGGGCCACAGGATATACTGTGGTCTGGCCCTGCTTTTTTCTAACAAGGTAAACTGCGAAATCCCCAAATCGCAATCATCTTCCATCGTCTGCTTGTTCAGAGCAGGGACAATGGTTCCTGATCGCTTCCTACCTGGTAGTGACCTCAGCCTGCTCACGTATGGTGGCGATTCCCCCCTCTCAATAAGAGGTCGATTTTTAGGTTGTTCTGGGCGTGCCATGAACTCTTGCGTCCTTTCTTTAGGCAGGTCCATATCTGACCATCTCACTTCCTTGTCTGTCTTTAAACATCTTTCAGGACCACACGCACCAGCTCCCTCCTCCCCATGGAAGGTCTCCCTGTCTTCGTCTGACATTTCCTGTTCCCAACTTGTATGACTGTCCTCCTTCTCGTCCTTGTTGAGAGTCAACCTGTCCAAAGACACATTTCTATGCTCAAGGCTGAACAGGCCCCTCTCTTTGCCTCATGACTGGCCAGTTTCAGATCGATCATCTTTCCCTTTATTTCTAAATTCACCTTTTGCCCTCATCTCTTGATAAGCCTTTTTGATTCTGTCTCCAATGTTTCCTATCTCAAAATCCTCATCTAGATTTACTCGAGAGGGTCCTGGAATAGGTTCTTGTGATGGGAGGAACGTCTCTATGTCTCCCATGCCACTAATGGATTTGGTTCCATTAGCTCTTTCTCAATGCTATCAATGTCACGTGCCCTCTGCCTTCTCTTTAGTTTCATTTCTTCATCAAATTCTCTTTGTTTCTTTGCTTCTCCCTAATCCTTTAATCTTTATGTCTTTTCGCTTCACTTCTTTCATTTGCCCTACGCACATCATCTCTTCGTCTTTGTATTCTTTTATCTCTTAATTTCTGTTCATCCTCTTCTTTTCTTCTCTTTTCTTTTCTAGCCTGTCTCGCTCATCGATTGCTCTCTGGCTATTGTCATATTTTCTTTGCTCTTGCGCTCTTTCTTCCTTTCTTAACTGCTCTTCCTGATATATGTGTTCCTGTCTTCGTCTACTCTTCCTTTTAGCCTCATCTTCTTTCAATCGTTTCTGTGGTTTCCTGTCTTTTTTATCTTGCTCGACTTGATCTTCCGCTTGCCGTACTTCCTCGACGCACTTCCCATCAAGTTTGAGCAATATCTGACCGCCCATCCATTTGTTCTGTCCCTATCTCCTCAGCCTTGTCCTTTTCTCCTTTCCATCTCTTTATTTCTCGTTCAATATTTAGAGTCATACTAGATCGTTCACATCTCTCTTTGTCCTGTAAGACTTTAGAGATCACATCCCTTTCTGGAGCTTTTTCTGGACTCTCGTCACTACTATACGCATGTGGCTCATGCGTTGGATTACTATATCCTGCTGTTGCTTTAAGCTCTCTTAATGGATGCACTACTTCATCTTTAGTACTATCGCCATTTACTTGAGGCTGAAGGCTCAGCACCCCCCTCTTTACACTGGTTAAGCATCCAGTCTTCAGGAGGCAGATCTTCCTGTTCCTCATGGTACATTTTCCAAAGCTCTAGGCTAGCTAAAAAATGTTATAACTTCTTTCCTGTGTACGCTGCATGCAGGTACGTGGTCATGTGTTGCAAAACTGCTTTTGACAGTGATCCCCCTTGTGGCCATGGCATGAACATTTTATCTGCCGTGCCTTTAACCCATTCTGCACTGTACTGCTTAAGCTTGGGTGCGTGTTTTGGCAGCTGTTTGCACAGGTGCATGAACGGAGTAACATCTTCCATCATGACTAGTCACAGTCGGCTGTCAATACTTACCATTATTTTATACAGAAAAATACTTTTCGGCCGAACAATACAATATGAGCATGCATCGACCGTCGCAGCTCCAAACCTTTATGTCTCACTTTACTTCAATTTACCTATTCAATCAACAACATTGGTGAACTAAATAAATAAATAATCCACTCTCAGCCTTTTACCACAATCTATTAATTGTCGCTCCTCGACATGTCATCATTTCCTTAACACATACAACACATACAATGTACAAACAGACAAACTGGCCGGCCCCACATATATTTCTGCCAACGCTCCTCGTGGCTACTTTCGCCCCTAAAATTACTCCGATCGGAGTGTGAATCGTTTTCTTTAACAGAGCTATCTGTTTGTAGCCTATATATCCCCTTGGATTTTAAAACAACCCCTTCTAGATGTTCTTGACTTAGGATTCTGGGTTTATCTTATGGATCACAACTCCTCGTCCATATATCTTCACTTGACGCTCTTTGTCATTAACTCAAATACCCCACCTACCCTCCGTTACTTTCTCCCCATTATCACTTTCCCCACTTAATACATAAATATTTTTGACACCTTTCTCAATCTACTCACCATTCACTTTTCAGCTCCTGACCCTCGGGATCGTCTCCTACTCAACCGGCCACCTGAGCCTTCGGTCCGCTCCGCTGCCTGTAGAAACCGGGAGGGGAATTCTGTGAAAGAGGGACCCGTCCCACCTGCTTCGCTTGTCTTGCAAGATCTTGTTTTCGGCCACTATCGACAGGAAGCCTTGCGGTCCTCCAGCTAAATGGTGGAGGACATCTGATATTTTCAAGACCCTTAAAAGCCTACTGGGTTGACACATCTTAAACCATTCTACCTCTACTAGCACGTGAACTCATAGACTTAGGGCCCTTTAAGACGAGGTAGCAATACTTCGAGATAGATGGGGATGCAGAATTTACTCAAACATCAATAATGAAACCGACTCAGGAAGTTGGGAAAACTTGGTGCTGTTTTATTGGCAATTATCTAAAACAGGGAGTTACAAGGGACATCAATGGACGTTTTCTCGATTTCTCACGACACATGTTATAAAAAACACAACTTTTATAGTACAGTACAACCAGCCTGTCAGCATCTGAGGGCCCACAAACCACTGCCTCTGTTTCACAGATGTACTGTTTGTATCATCTGTATTTCACTCTCCCCTTATATAAATCTTTGGCCTCAAAGATTACCCTTCTTTGGTCAGCTTTCTGGTTATAATTCTGAGAATCTATTGATGGTATTGGTTGTACTTGTAGGTTCATTAGCAAACAATGGGGCAGTTTCTATAAGTTGACAGGGTGTTGCCCTTAGATAGATATTATTAACACAAAAAATTAGGCAAAACACAACTGTATAAAAGCTACTAGCAACAACCTGAAAACCCAAGGATAGGTCCAGATCGTAAAACCAAACCCTAAAAACAGGGTTTTATTTATTTTACTTATTTAACTGTGGGGTGGACTCAAATCTATTCAAAGAAGAATAGAACAAGGTTGTGGCTGAAGACTGGCGGATAGAGCGAAACAAGGGTACTATCCCTACCTAAAGTGCACTCTTAGCTAGGTTGCGGTGTTACAACGCCTATCTATTAGTGACAGAATAAGAGTAAAATTGCCACTTCTACAGTAAGTAATACATCCAACCTTGAGAGTCTCAGCCCACTCTCTTCTCGATTGGCTTAAATCGGAAGAGACAAGCAATAAAACCAGGGAAAGGAAAAGAGAGTCAGCCCAGGAAAGTGAAGAGAGTCAATTTTTCTCTTCAAACTAAACCGTGTGGCATCTAATGGGATTGACAATTTTTAATAGCCCATTGATAGCTCCTGGGGTACTCAATTGTAAAAATGACACAACTTCGGGAAATGGGATAAGTTCCCAATCCCATAAACACACACAAAGACAATACAATCACCACTTCCCATGTGGAGTCAACTTTTTGCTCATGGAAAGTGGGACAGTGTAAAAAGGTTTGCTCAAGACTAAAATGGGGGCAAATTGGAGCCCTTTTAGATGATAAAAACACCGTCGACCGGTTTCAGTGGCTTAGGTTTAGTAGCGCCACATTCTCCAGGACAGTCTAAGCTCCTCACGAGCTGGTGCATTTTGTCATGCAACAACTAGTTTCATGAGGACAATGGTTAAAAACAATAGATGGCATGGTACATTACCACCCTGCAGTAGGTGTCATGGAACTGGAACAGTCTGGGAAGGAACCTGTGGGATCAATAAAATGAACCACAGTTACTAGGAAGCTGCTAAATTCCACTTATTGGATTTAGGATGGCACAACACTAGTTTGCCAACCACAACAAACACAGCACCATGGCTATCGCATAACACCACCTCAATTCCCAATCTCAATATCAAGGTCTCATCTCTTGGTGTCAAAGAGTGCCACCTTCATTTATTAGCCACAATATTATTTTAGAAAAAATACCCACAACATAGGTGATAGTTCTAACGATGGTATAGAATACTCCTAAACAACTCCTGTAATCTTAGTAACAACAGAGGATCTCAACTCAAATCACCCTTGGTATTCACTCCCTTTTGTTCTAAAAACTGGTGTGCCACAGATTAGTGTCCAATTTTTACTGTCCAGTCCACGTGTAATACATCTGTGAATAATTACAAAGTTTATAATGATATTTCAACAGACTGGATGTCAGAAGCTCTCAATATGGGCAGGCCACAATTTATATCTCATAGGCAAGTATTTTAAGGCAAAGATATAAGGGGGAACAAAAAATCATTCATTTGGTCCCGGCCAACGACGGCAAGTTTACTTTTTTATTTATTTGTAAGATCTGCAGTCAAGGGTAAGTATACAACTACAGAATTGTCCCAAGGGCAAGATTAAAACATCCCTGCCGGCAAGAGTTTGCACATGTACTTACATGAAGATTGCATAACACGGGTGCCTTTTCAGTCAAATGCGCAGCGCTCTGCATCGGCGGGTCTATCCCCTACGACTCAAATCTCCGTGTGTTAAATAGGAGACAAGGGGACGACGGCCTTTCCTTCATGTATCACGTGACCCGCATTCGCGAGTCACGTGTTCATGCCTCTGACTCCGTATAGGCCCATTCGTGTCAAATAATTGTGTCACGTGACATCCACGTCTCACGCGTACACACGCCCGCCTCCTTAGTGGCCGGCCCGTTGGCATAGAAACACCAATGACGCGCATCAATGCATCATTGGTTATGATGGATATATCACATTACATCTACGTGTCGCGTGCACTCGCACGCGACTCCGTAGCGGCCAGTCCGTTCTTGTGGAGGCGCCAAAGAGGTGCACACGGCGGCCTCCAAAGGTTTATTTACAAAATTTTATTCCACTCTTAGCCCCACTCAGGGCTAGCAAAGCCCCCCTACACTGCGCACGCAAATCTTCGCTCGCCGAGGTCAGGCAGGGGCCGGGAAAATGCCCCCTTCAATGCACTCGCCACTCCGCATATGCTACAAAGAGGAGGGGGATGTGTGTGTGTCCCGACCCAGTCAGGCACCACATATTGGACCCTAGCCCAGGGCCACTCGCGTGCTCATGCTGCGTGTCCGAAAGGGATTGGAAGGCTGATATATATGCGTCTCCTCAAAAAGTACTCAGAGATCTAGTAATTCCTCCTGAGGTACCCATTGACCTCATAATGCACTTAGCAGAACTAGCACTCACTAAGAATTTTTTTCTCTACAAAGAGTCCTTCTATGAGCAATGCTCAGGGACGGCTATGGGCGCCACATTCGCGCCTTCGCTGGCGAACTTGTATGTAGCTGAATTTGAGGTAACGCATATATATCAGCCTTCCAATCCCTTTCGGACACATGTCACCCTTTGGTCACGATATATTGATGGCGTCCTGGCTATATTTACAGGAACTCTAGATCAATTTAAAGAATTTTTGTCTTGGCTAAATTCTAGAGATAGATATCTTAAGTTCATACACTGTATCTCAAAAGAGATCATACATTTTCTCGATGTAGAAATTAAACCAAGTAGGGGTACTTTAGTTACCACTATCTTCCGAAAACCCACTGATCGCAACTCGCTTCTGGATTACACCAGTTTCCATCCGAAATGCCTTTGCGAAAACTTACCCTTTGGGCAGTTTTTACGTTATAGGCGTAATTGCTCTACTACTCAGGAGTATAACCTACAGGCACAGGGACACACAGATCGCCTCTTAGAACGTGGTTATCCAAAGAAAACGGTGAGAATGGCAAGGAAACGAGCCAAAAACATCCCACGGGATCTAACTTTACAACAAAAAACACGACCGGTGGGAGACAATACGATCACAGCAGTCTTTAGTTATTCCAATAAAATCAATTTCATAAAAAGCGAAATCATTAAGTTATGGCCCATACTTAATGTCGGGCAGGTTAACTTACCATTACCCCGATTTGCTATGAAAAAACGAAAAAATTTGAGGGACACCCTTATACATTCATATACACCAGCCCAGGAGACGACAGGGCAAACTACCCTGTGGAAAAACACCTCCCCACAAGGACATACACCATGTGGCCAGTGCAATATATGTAGTCTCACAAAACGCACCAAAACACTAGACCTTGGTCTAAAGACACCATGGAAACAACTGGCCCTCACGAATTGTAATACATCAAATGTGATCTACATGATACGGTGCCCCTGTGATAAAAAGTATATTGGCATGACTACAAGGCCAATTAAAAAACGCATCCAGGAACACCTATCATGTCTTAGAACTCACCGGGAGAATGCCCCTATGGGGGACCACTTTCAGAGGCTTAAACATCAGGCCTCTGACATTGAGTGGACCATTATAGAAAAGGTAAAATGTCCCAGAAGAGGAGGGGATATGAGTCTCCTTCTACTTAAGCGGGAACAAAAATGGGTTTTCCGTTTAAAAACCGACAAAGTGGGTCTCAATGAAAATATACCCTGGCATTCCTTGGCCATGATGCCTTAAGCCATTTATGGAAACATTTGTGATCAATGATTGATATCGAAAGTTACCCCGTAGATGCTCTGACTGTGGGTTTAAACTCATAGGATGTAACACTGTGTGTTGTTTATACAATTACATTTTGCCCTGCCCTTGAGGTGGTATTCCAGGGAGAAGGTTCTCTTTGGGGTTGATTGTGATTGTGTGCAGCGTGAGCATGCGAGTGGCCCTGGGCTAGGGTCCAATATGTGGTGCCTGACTGGGTCGGGACACACACACATCCCCCTCCTCTTTGTAGCATAAGCGGAGTGGCGAGTGCATTGAAGGGGGCATTTTCCCGGCCCCTGCCTGACCTCGGCGAGCGAAGATTTGCGTGCGCAGTGTAGGGGGGCTTTGCTAGCCCTGAGTGGGGCTAAGAGTGGAATTAAATTTTGTAAATAAACCTTTGGAGGCCGCCGTGTGCACCTCTTTGGCGCCTCCACAAGAACGGACTGGCCACTACGGAGTCGCGTGCGAGTGCACGCGACACGTAGATGTAACGTGATGTATCCATCATAACCAATGATGCATTTAATGCGCGTCATTGGTGTTTCTATGCCAACGGGCCGGCCACTAAGGAGGCGGGCGTGTGTACGCGTAAGACGTGGATGTCACGTGACACAATTATTTGACACGAATGGGCCTATACGGAGTCAGAGGCATGAACACGTGACTCGCGAATGCGGGTCACGTGATACATGAAGGAAAGGCCGTCGTCCCCTTGTCTCCTATTTAACACACAGAGATTTGAGTCATAGGGGATAGACGCGCCGATGCAGAGCGCTGCGCATTTGACTGGCAAGGCGCCCGTGTTATGCAATCTTCATGTAAATACATGTGCAAACTCTTGCCGGCAGGGATGTTTTAATCTTGCCCTTGGGACAATTCTGTAGTTGTATCCTTACCCTTAACTGCCGATCTTACAAATAAATAAAAAAGTAAACTTGCCGTCTTTGGCCGGGACCAAATGAATGATTTTTTGTTCCCCCTTATATCTTTGCCTTAAAATACTTGCCTATGATATATAAATTGTGGCCTCCCCATATTGAGAGCTTCTGACATCCAGTCTGTTGAAATATCATTATAAACTTTGTAATTATTCACAGATGTATTACACGTGGACTGGACAGTAAAAATTGGACACTAATCTGTGGCACACCAGTTTTTATAACAAAAGGGAGTGAATACCAAGGGTGAGTTGAGTTGAGATTCCTCTGTTGTTACTAAGATTACAGGATTTGTTTAGGAGCATTCTATACCATCGTTAGAACTATCACCTATGTCGTGGGTATTTTTTCTAAAATAATATTGTGGCTAATAAATGAAGGTGGCACTCTTTGACACCAAGAGATGAGACCTTGATATTGAGATTAGGAATTGAGGTGGTGTTATGCGATAGCCATGGTGCTGTGTTTGTTGTGGTTGGCAAACTAGTGTTGTGCCATCCTAAATCCAATAAGTGGAATTTAGCAGCTTCCTAGTAACTGTGGGTCATTTTGATGATCCCACAGGTTCCTTCCCAGACTGTTCCAGTTCCATGACACCTACTGCAGGGTGGTAATGTACCATGCCATCTATTGTTTTTAACCATTGTCCTCATTAAACTAGTTGTTGCATAACAAAATGCACCAACTCGTGAGGAGCTTAGACTGTCCTGAAGAATGTGGCGTTACTAAACCTAAGCCACTGAAACCGGTCGACGGTGTTTGTATCATCTAAAAGGGCTCCAATTTGCCCCCATTTTAGTCTTGAGCAAAACTTTTTACATTGTCCCACTTTCCATCAGCAAAAAGTTGACTCCACATGGGAAGTGGTGATTGTATTGCCTTTGTGTGTGTTTATGGGATTGGGAACTTATCCCATTTCCCGAAGTTGTGTCATTTTTACAATTGAGTACCCCAGGAGCGGTGTGACAATCAATGGGCTATTAAAAATTGTCAATCCCATTACATGCCACACGGTTTAGTTTGAAGAGAAAAATTGACTCTCTTCACTTTCCTTGGCTGACTCTCTTTTCCTTTCCCTGGTTTTATTGCTTGTCTCTTCCGATTTAAGCCAATCGAGAAGAGAGTGGGCTGAGACTCTCAAGGTTGAATGTATTACTTACTGTAGAAGTGGCAATTTTACTCTTATTCTGTCACTAATAGATAGGCGTTGTAACACTGCAACCTAGCTAAGAGTGCACTTTAGGTAGGGATAGTACCCTTGTTTCGCTCTATCCGCCTGTCTTCAGCCACAACCTTGTTCTATTCTTCTTTGAATAGATTTGAGTCCACCCCACAGTTAAATAAGTAAAATAAATAAAACCCTGTTTTTAGGGTTTGGTTTTACGATCTGGACCTATCCTTGGGTTTTCAGGTTGTTGCTAGTAGCTTTTATACAGTTGTGTTTTGCCTAATTTTTTGTGTTAATAATATCTATCTAAGGGCAATACCCTGTCAACTTATAGAAACTGCCCCATTGTTTGCTAATGAACCTACAAGTACAACCAATACCACCAATAGATTCTCAGAATTATAACCAGAAAGCTGACCAAAGAAGGGTAATCTTTGAGGCCAAAGATTTATATAAGGGGAGAGTGAAATACAATTTTTTGTGTACTTGTAGGTTCAACAATGACGTTCAACAAGGAAATCAGAAGTAACTTTTTATTTTTTTAGCTTGACAAGGCCAAGATTGGGAAGGACTGAAAATGTGGAAAGCACAAGACACTCCGTTGGCCTCAAAACCTAGCTTCATGACTGATTCTTTATCTCTCGATGATCTCCTTGGAGTGTCAGAGTCACTTTGAGGGATCTGATACAGCTTTGGACCACCCTGCTGGTGAGATCCTGAAGCATCCAATTGTTGGGGCCAGTAATTCAGAAATATCCCATGACACAGGTACAGCTGAGACCGCAACCTCAGGGCATGCAGGTTGCAAATGAATAGGTAGCATACGTATAGGATTGGCAAGGAGCAGAAACAGATAGATACTGAGATAGCATAGGCATAGGTACAGGTTTCATAGGTGGGATGGTAGGACAGGAACAGGTACCAGCAAACCTGCTCCTGGATTAGGGTGAAGATAGAGCAGATAGATCTTCTTTGGTTTCAGGACTTGGGGATCACAGGAAGTGGGGTATTCACTGTTAGGAGGGGACTACCACAACTTCTTCAATATCGAACCCGTTAGCTGGGTCAGCTTCTCTGAAGTCTTTTTGCTTGCTTTCTGGTAAAACTGTTGATGTGGATGTTTGTTCAAAGGGATCAGGGATATTTACATTCCCCTGTTGGGGACAAACACAGGGGCCAATCAGCCCAGTCCTTGATTGGGGACCTCTATGTGGTAGACCGTGTCACTGATTCTGGTTCTTCTGTTGAATAGACAGTTCAGGAAGAGGGGCACCACTGTGTACTTTCATTAATCAGTATTGTATAACTATACTTTAAGAATAATACATTTTTAAACCCACTCCAAATGCGTTCTTCAGGTGTAGTCTCTGGGCCTACAGAGACTCAAAAGAACAACATATAATCAAACCAGCCTGTTGTTGCCAGCATGTAACCCAACTACAATCCAACTGGACTTATAGCCTCTCTGTACTATTCAAGTTTATAAATTCAATTCACATATACACTTCTAATACTTGCTCCATTTTCTTTCAGAAAAGTTCAATACTGCAATGGTCTTCTAGAAATTTAAATAGCAATTTATTTTCTGTGTTTGATCACACCCACCAACGTTGGTGTAGGTTACAATTATCAATCTATCTGATTGCTTCCAATGAAGCTTTTAACAAATCCAAAGAAAAATATTCATAACTCCACCTTCAACATTAAGCATAATACTTTCTCTGTTGTTTTTATTAAACAGTCAACTCTAGATTGTTGCAGACGTGTTTCGGATATACAAAATCCATCTACAGGGTTTGGAGTTGATTTTTCACTAAAAGAATAATTGCATCTACGTGTTCCCCTGTGTGCCAATTATAAATAACAAATCATTGTATTACTAACTGGTAATTTCTCTCTATGATCATTCAATACAATATTCACCAATTCAGTCAGACCGAGAACATCACGGTAGAGTTCTTCCAGCAGTAGACGGCAGATGTCAGAGGAGTGTTTGACAGCTGAGCGAAAGTGGAGCATGGCATTGTTGAGAAGGTTGCCACCTTGAAAGACTTGCGTGGAGGGGTACAGATCTGAGGTACGTCCTGTGCAAGTGTAGAAGGAACCCGAGGGTGGGCGGAGGAGGAAGGAGGAGAGGGTAAGGTAGCCAAGGAGGGGGATGAAGACGCCGTAGAGGTGGCAGAGGATGGAGGCTACAGGGTGGCCAGAGAAGAAGTAGCGGAAGCCACAGATGTGGCAGAGGGTGGAGGAGGCAGAGAAGGGAAAGAAGGGACTGCAGGAGAAGAATTGAAGTTGATGAGGTGCAGGAAACATCTATCAAAATGCAGGAGGTTGGCCTGAGGGCGTTGGACCAAGAAGGTGCCATTTAGATGAACATTAATGATGGTCTTAAAGGAGCGGAAGGGAACCAGGAGGGCCTCACAACGGGTGCCACCATTGGTGGGAGTGGAGGAAAAAGGAGCGAGCACTGAGACCATATGTGGAGTGCATAGGCATGGCGAGGGAAAGACAAAGAGGATGTCAGTGAGGGTCTATCTGGTGGAAGCGCTGGCGTAGGTATCGGCGATAGGGAGGCCTGGGTTGGAAACCAGGATATCCCTCTTAAACCTCTTCCTACCATACTTAGTAAGAAGGACAGGATAGTCAATAAAAAAGCAGTTAGAGACGATAGAAGAGACAGAGAGCACCATAGAGGATGCAGAGGGAAAGGGAGATGGGCAAAGGGGTAAGTGTGGAGTGGGGGGGAACAAAGGTGGGGAGGAGACACTAGGGATGGGCACAAAGAGGAGGGGCGCAAGCGGACAGGACAAGAAATAAGAAAGAGGATATAAATAGTCAAATAAATACATTTCAAGATGGGCTTAGGTGAAAGCACGGGCGAACAAGTAGGCAATCAGAATAATGTGGCACAATGTTAGGAGATGGCAAATGGGCAAGCAGCCGTGAGTAACAAAACCAGTTAAGAGAGCGAAACGACCAAGGGAACCTGCAAGGAAAGAAGGAACACAGGAGTGGAGGCAGTACAATGAGCGGAAATTACCAGGCAGAACGAAGGCTAAGTAACAGAACAAATGATTAGAGGAACCTAGAGGAGGAGAGTGAAAAACATCCAGAATGTAAGCAATAAGAGTATACAGCAGTCAGGGATAGCAGACGCAAAAACACAGAGCAGTCAACAAAAAGGGACCTAGAAGAAGAAAAAGCAACAGTGCAGTAACAGAGGATAAGGAAAGGGACTGGGAAGGGGAAAGGGCATGGAAGAAGGGTAAGGGCCCGCAGGAGAAGCAAGGATGCAGAGCCAGTCAAGAGAAGACCAGACTAGGGTTGCAAGATCTTAGATTGCAAGGGAGCGCACGCGATCGAGGGATGCATGGAGGCGCACGTCACCTAGGAGGCGAAACCGTAGTATGCACGGGAGCCACACGAACCAGGAATGCGCGGAACAAAAAAATCTAGGATGCAAGGGAGCATGAGAGCCTCGCAATCAAGGGTTGCCAGAGGCCTGGGCTATCAAGGATCACAAGGGAACACGCACAGCCTATGGACGTAAGGAGCACGGGAGCGCACGCGATCATGATTTTCATCTTCCTCCGTATATACTGGCATTCCTCATTATACAGGTATCAGGGCAGGACTAGCGGGGCATTATATATCATAGCTGTGTACTTTCCATTTCTGTTGCTATTGATTACACCCATGTGGCCCTCATACCACTGCGGCCATAGAACACTTGCACAGGAATGAGAGGACATTGGGAAGTAGAGCACTTTCCATCTGGCTGTCTAGTAATCACACTGTTAGTTTTTACACAATTATTTGATTTAAATGCATAATCCTAATCTACATCAACACACTCCTAGAGATTGCTGTACAACATTCCTGAATGACATGGCAAAACTACCACCTGAGCCATTTAAGCGTTATACGCTTACTCACATGGGAAGTGATCCACTTTACAAAGTAAACTCACCACACAGCTGAAATTAGGAAATATGCATTATTGTTTTATTCTCAGACCTATTATGTACACAAGACCAAAAGAGAAGGAACATTAAACAAACTATCTGAAACTTTGCTGATGTTTTTTTAGGGTTGGTGCATTCATTTTTGGTGCATTTGTTGAGATGCACATGTTTTAGGCACAAAGTGATGCTCATGTTAGCAGTTACACATAAAACAAGTGTGCATCTGACCAACGCACCAGAAACTTGCACATCTCATCAGGTGTACCATTAAATGCCCACTTATTTGCACCTCATTTGCGGTTACCAGACATTTGGTCGAAAAAAATTGGTCGACCAGACAAATGGTCGAACCAATTTGGTCGAAAACCAAATGGTCGAATTTATTATTTTTTTTTATTTTCACTCCTTTTTTTTTGGGGGGGGGGTCCCCCCAACCCCCTTTTTTTTTCTAAAAAACCCTTTTTTTAAAAAACGAAAACCCGAAAAATAAATATATAATGAAAAAAAAAATTCGACCATTTGGTTTTCGACCAAATTGCGTCGACCAAATGTCATTCGACCAGTTTTAATTCGACCAAATGACTGGACACCCTCATTTGCACAACAATTTGCGCACTCTTGGACACTGTCCATTTGTTGGTGTTTTCTTTGTGAATTTGCCACCTCCACTGAGATGGGCAATGGTGGAGGCACATCTTTGCATCATTGTGTATCTCAATGAGATGCACATGTTTTGGAAAATCTGCCCTTCTGTGTTTGTGGCCCCGGAAAATCTACCAGCTTCTGCATATGTGCACCTCAGGATAGTTATTTCTGATCTTAGAGAACTTCTTAGCCAGGATGGTCACAGCCAGGGATGGGCTGTTCATGCTATTTGTTTTTATGGCTGTGTCCATCACTGATGTGACAGAAAGGACTGACGTCACAGAGTCACTGGGTTGCAGAGCTGTTCCCAGTCATAATGATGGCCGGTATGCTTGGGACACCAAAGCCTTTTGTTTCACGTTTGTGGCACATCACTTATGGTGACAGGTGGGGCTTCATCAGTAAAGTCTTTAGTAGGCACCGGTGGGTAGTCCCCAGGGAGGCTGAGAGGATTGCTTGAGCAAAGTCTCGGGTTGCAGGCAAAGATGTTGCAGCCTTTGGCCTTTTTGAGGGGGCTTCTGGAACAGAGTACCACGTGGGATACCAGGGTCGAGGTAACAGTCTTCAGTGATACCGATGGTGGAGTAGGCAGTACAGGAGCAGCACTAGCCTTTACCTCAGGGTTGATCATTGTCACAACTGCTGGTGTAGTGATTATAGTTGGGGATCCAGACCACATGACTGGCACAGGCTTACTGGTGGAGCCGGAATTTATTGAGGGGTGGGTAGCTCCTGGTCTAGCACCTCACTGGTGTGTCCCGGCATACTCTGGGCAGAAGGCTTGAGGTTTCAAAACCTTTCAGCTACCTCGACAAAAGTCTTAGGGCCACTGTTGTTTCCGAAAGGAGTGCCCATCTTCTTTGCATGGGTTTCAAAATTCCCAGGACGTAAGGGGACCAGCATGTCTACAGGGTGCCCAATGTTCATGGGCATGCTGGTAATGCCCATTCCCCTTCCCAGCATAGTAGAGTCAGGCTTCTTGCAGTGCCGAATGCAGGCGTAGTGGTTGCGAAGAGTTGAACTTGGATGACGTTGGTGTTGTGGGGCAGGTCTTCCCCCTGCTGCATCAGATGCAACTGAGATTCAGGACGAGCCTTGGCCACTTGTAATGAAGGGCAATAAACAGTGACTATTTGGCTGGAGCTATGCTAAGGGTGCCCACCAGTTCCCCCTCGGGGGTACTTACCTCTCGATTAGGTTGGAGGAAACAGGCATCAGTCTCAATTGAAGGAGTATGAGTGGCCAAGTGTTGGCCCTATGCAGCACTTGTCTGATTTTGGCATTGTCCAACTAAACAGCTTCAATGCTCTTCTTTTTTAAAGCCAGCTATAGCAAATGTTCATGTCTGACCATTAATCCAATAGTCTTTCTTCAGGCGCCAGGTAGGTGTTGTAGAACTGGACCATGGTGCCAAAAGCTTTTTTTGTGGGACTGCTGGGCTTTCGTCTTGCACATATCAACTGGATCTAGTTAAGGGCAGGCTCACAAAAACACTCAATTGCCAGGGGTCTCTTAGTCAATCTTGTGCAGGAAGGGAGTCGTTGCATTTCCCCATAGAAAGACTGCAAGCAAATGTACCACCTGCTCTCTGAAGGTATGCCCATGGTCTCCCCTATTGCCACCCTGAAAGAATCCACAATGGTGGTGGACAGCAACTGGGCATGCTGTTGGCCAGGGCCAGGCAGTTATGTAGCTTGAGGAGCAGGTTGTTTAGCCCCTGGCACAGGTTCAGGCAAATGGGTGGAGATAAAAAATCCAGCTGACTGGAACAGAGCACGCAAAGAAGGTTAGTGGCTCCTGTAGCAGGGACTGATTCAGAGAGCTGAGCTGACGTCCCAGGATGGCTGGGGACTGGAGCAGATGGGACTTCACAGGGTGTGCCTGCCCCAGACCAGTACATATGTTGCCACGTGGGCTGGTTTGTTACAGTGGGTCTTACCACAGAAATGTTTGTGGCCAAATTCTGGGGGGTTAGCATCTTGTTAAAAATAACATAGCAAAGAGCAGAGGTCTCTGGTGCTAGAGAGCTTCCCCCAAGCAGCCCACTCTCCACATGGTGCTTGCTAAGGGTGTGATGTACAAGAGAACAGTAGCTGCTGCATGTTCCAGGGGACCTCTCCTTCCACAAATCAGGCCTGTGTCAGGTGTGAGTGGACCTCTACCGCAGGTCCACTCAAAGTGGGGAAGGTACTTACCGGTACCCCAGCAATCAGTAGACGTTCAGTCTGGTTCACAGTGCAGGCAGAAATAGCAGCAGTGCTGTGGTTGTTTTCCCTCGCTCCTCTCTGGGTGTCAGGCTTTAGAGATGGCAAAGCTCTTTCACAGTCCAAGGTGGTCTACAGCTCAGCAGGAGTCACAGCTACCTCAGCTGAGTCCTTACAACAACAATCATGTCTTGCTGCAAGATAGGACAGGGCCAAACACCCAACAGAAGGTCAAGGTCGAATTCACAGAACAACTGGATTCAGGTCCAGGCTCCCTGGAAGAGGGTCTGGGAAGCACAAGGCGATTCAGTAACAGGCTCCTGTTGAAGGAATGAGATAGGTGTGTCAAACCAGGCCATGGCTCAGCTGTTCAAGCATTTGGGAACACAAGGACTGGTGAATAGGGTATTTGGAATAATGTACCAAGTACCTTACCAGGAATGATGGCGCAATAACTATATATTTCCAATACAAAGAAAGTATAGGACTGGAAAGCTGTTGAAAAAAGAGTTAGACTGGAATTAAAATTATGCTAATTCAAATATCGGTAAAACAGTTATGCAGAAATAGCAGCAGTGCTGTAGTCGTTTTCCCTCGCTCCTCTCTGGTTCTCAGGCTTTAGAGATGGCAAAGCTCTCTCACAGTCCAAGGTGGTCTACATCTCAGCAGCCGTCACAGCTACCTCAGCTAAATCCTTACAACAACAATCAAGTCTGGCTGCAAGATAGGGCAGGGCCAAACCCCAAGCAGAAAAGCCTTAGGGCAAGGTCGAATTCATAGCACAACTGTGTGCAGGTCCAGGCATCTGGGAAGAGGGTCTGGGAAGCACAGGGCCATGCAATAACCGGCTCCTATTGAAGGAACGAGATGGGTGTGTCAAACCAGGGCATGGCTCAGCTGTTCAAGCATTTGGGAACACACCAAGGACTGGTCGGTAGGGGTTTTGGAAGGATGTACCAAGTGCCCAACCAGGGATGATGGTACAATAAATATACATTTCCAATAGAAACAAAGTATATGACTGCAAAGCTGGTGAAAAAAGAGTTAGACTGGAATTAAAATGATGTTAATCTAAATATCGGTAAAACAGTTATACAGTGCTTTATGGTAAAACAAAGTGAATTCATGAATTAAAACATGTGCACATGCCAGGTGCACCTCTAGGGCAGATTCAAGCCAGAGGAGGGGGCATTTGCCTACTCCAGGTGCCAGGAAGTATGCAAAACAACTCAATAAAAGAAATTTGAGAACACCAGGTGGCAGGAAGAATGCGTTTTAACAGAAGGTTACAATTCGAGCAGATAAACAAGCAACATTAGAGCAGTATAATGTCAGAAGAGGGGGCTCCCTCCTCCTCTTGCAGATGCCATGAAGTCTGAAAACCAATTAATTGTTATGTATAAAAGAACAACAGATGGCATAAAGAATAGTTTGTAACTCGAGGGTTCCATTCGTGCTGACAAAGAAGCAAGCCCATGTAAAATGTGGTGAGCAAGAAGACTTGGTGGTTTGAGGAGCTTCAAAATTGTGAGCTGAGGAAAGTTCCAGCTCTACTGAGTCATTGTCCATTGAAACACATTGTATTCAATTCAAAGACATGGCTTTCCACATAGTTCAGTCTACATTTAGCACACTATTTTCCATCAGTATTTGAAAGGGGAAAACACGGCCATTACTGTCTACATGAATGATTCCTTTGTAATTTGCTCTTAGGGCACCCCTTGCTTCACACCAATTCAGACTGTCTGTACTAGCACATCGCGCTAGGACCAGCCTGTCAGGAGCTGGGGGTCCAAAGACCACTGCCTCTGTGTCGCAGACGCACTTTTCCTACCGCCTGTATTTCGCAGCAGCCTGCATAGAGGCTTCCTGACCCCCTTAGACTGCCACATTGTTCTTGACCTACTTCGTAACTCCTTTCCCTCTGAAGTTCCTATAGCCCTCATTGGGGTCTTCAACATTCTTCAAATGTCTTCCTTTCTCCAACTTGAGCATAATCCCTATTTTTCTGATTTTTCCCTGTTCACACTTCACTTCTCATTATTCCTTGCTTCATTCATCCTCTACATTAATCCCTCTCCACATGATCACTCCCACATTTATTTGTCTTTATGGGTGTGATCCAACCTGCTCTCCTCCTTCCCTGACCAAATGGTCATTCAAACCTTTTGCTCTGGCACCCTATCTTGCAGAATTCAGGTTGTTTCTACGTACTGCTGCGCCACTGCAGGCCTCCACTATCCCACTAGCGATCAATGCTTCCTGTATTTTAACTCTGTCCTTAGTGCCCATTTTGGCACCACTACCCCTCTCACAACCTTACCCCTCCTACTCCTTGTCCTGTATCTCCCTTTAAACTCACTGACTCTGAACCAAGTTGTGTCTCCAACTATGTCCTTGGAGCAAAGGTTGCACTTCCCTTCTCTGGACCTGCTACAAGACTGCCCCTCCTCACTGACTACAGCTCTTGATGAAGCAAAATCTCACTAATTTTATAATGTAATTTATTCTCTCTGTTCCCACCCCAGAAATGTATCCGCTTCTCTGCAGGCCCTTCAAGCCGCTCCTCGCCTTCGCTCCATCTCCTCCTTGTTATCTGCCAATGACTTCACTCTGTATTTCTTGTACAAGATGTCTAAAATCTGGGATACCTTTACTGCCCTGCTCCCTCTCCTTCCTCTCACCTCCTCTCTTGTCCTCACTCTCATATAGGCTCTCTCGTCCCTCTCTGCCTTCTTCTCTACTTTCCTGATGGAGATTGAGTCAATTCTGCTTAGAGCCAACCTATCATGTGCCAGCGTTTACCATTTTTCACCACATTCAATCACTCTGACTACTCTCATGATCTCCTACCTCTCTTCACTCTTCAAATGTTCTCTCCAATCAGACATCTTCCCCACCTACTTCAAACAAGCATTGGCAATGCCAACAGTTTGGGCTTTTGTGTAGACATTGGAAAGGCACTTGCCAGGAACAGCCTTAGTGGTATTAACTACCCATTGTTGGTAGCAGGTGCAAAATGGTGCGAGTACCTGGGAACTAATAGCAGTGCTTGGCAAAAGCTTAAAACATGTGCACAAGCCAAAAATGTTGGCTTTGCCAATGCTTGTTTGAAATAGGACTTCAGTGGCTTTGCCAATACTTGTTTTTAACAGGACTTCAGTGAAGGACACGCAGAGTGTTCATAAATTGAGTGGCTGAAGGAAGGCCTGGTAATACATTTGTATTATACCAGTAGCGTGTTTACAACTACAATTAAGTCATTAACTCTCAGAAGACTACTTTGAACAAACACTGGCAGGCACTTTGAATGCAAAGCCTGATTGTAAAGCTTGATTAAAGCAAGCTCAAAGAGTTCCCATGAGGAGTTGTTTTGAGCGGGCAGAGGCAGGAATGGGTGGGGGTGGCCATAGGGATTAGCATGGCCACGAGAAGACAATATGTGGGCACATAACCAAATCACACTTAGAGACTGTGTTTCCCTCCTCATATGTCATTCGTCTGTGTAGCTCCTCATATACCATTCCTCCCTATCTGTACTCCAATGCAATAGTTTCATCTTATAGGTGTCGCAAGTGACGCCTAATATCCCAAACTAAAAAAGCAATAGTTTTACCTATTCTATACTAACCCTACTGATCCCAACAATCCTGCCAACTATAGGTCTGTCTCACTGCTCGCTTACTACTCAAAGGTCCTGTAATGTAACATCTTCAATCATATCTACAGCTTCCTGTTTTCTCTTTTTACTGACCTTTACACATGAATACAGATTGCAATTCCTCCTGTCCCTGGCAGTTGTCTATTTATAAAAACAAAAATGAAGAGAAAGGTAGGCTTCTTCGCCTCCGTTTATTGTCAGCCATGCATTGCAGGCCGGTGGCTGTACAAATTGATATCATGTGGACTGTGCATAAATGAGTGCATGCCTTAGTGAAAATGATTTTTCTTTAAAGGAATTGACATGGCAGCAGAAATGTGATTCAGGTCTGAGGAGATCACAGAATGATGAGTTTGAAAGAGTAGCAGTTGGTTCTAAAGGTGAAAATGGAGTTTGATTTGATGTGCAAATTCAAGTTGTATACCAGTATGGGTATTTTTATTTTAAGTAAGTATGTGTGTGTTGGAGTGTGCTGATGCTGCAAGACAAAGAATGGAGATTGATTTGATGTGTTGCAGTCCAACTACATGAAGGCCCCATTTTGCAAGAAAAAAATGTAAATGCTGCT
This sequence comes from Ambystoma mexicanum, assembly GCF_040938575.1. Taxonomy (NCBI): domain Eukaryota; kingdom Metazoa; phylum Chordata; class Amphibia; order Caudata; family Ambystomatidae; genus Ambystoma; species Ambystoma mexicanum. The sequence continues at coordinate 673,140,058 of NC_090924.1, read as the reverse complement.
AGTTTGGAAGTGTTGCCATTTGCAGTAAAGGTGTGGATGAAACTTTCTTTGATTTGGGTTTCCACTTCTATGTGTTTGCTATTTATTTTAAGAAAATAGAAACCCAGTTGTATTAAAGGGGAAAGTAAAACGTGTCTTATCTTCCGTGGCCCTGCTCTGTGCGTGACCCCTAACAGGCATTTAAACGCTTTATGAGCTTTTCATGTGAAATGTGGAACAATACTAGTTGCAGCCCATTTCTTTTACAAGAAATAAATAAATACAGCTAAACACCTATAAAATGACAGGTAAATAAACGGATAAATACAGATGGAAATGTAGCAACAATAAAACGACTGCAAACTATCTTCGAGGCAACGATCTGTCTGACCGTCTCCAATTGGGCTTTCATAGTCATCAGACTCCCAGAATGGCTCTGAATCATGTGTTCCAGTTCCTAACAATAGCATAACACACCCAGCACTCTTTTATTCACATCCTTCAGGATCTCTATGATGCCTTCAACACGGATGGCCACCTCTTCATCCTTTGAACCCGTTCGGAACTCAGATTTTAAGGCGCTACTCCTGCCTAGGTTTCATCCTACCTATCTGATTGATTTTTATCCATCTCTTGGAATCTGAAAACCTATGACCACAACCACTTCCAAGTGAGAGCAGCCCAAAGTTTTGTCCTGAGCCCACTGCTCTTTCATTATATATAAAGTATCCCTCGGTTGACCCATCTCCCCCTTCAGATTTTCTTACAACCTGTTTGCTGATTACACTCAGATCTTTTTCTCCTTTTCCACCTTGAGTCTTGACCTCCTCTGTGTATCCAGCTAACCCCAATAATCTAAACCATTTTTGTGATCAAAACCCTGTTTTCCTGCGATATGAAAAGGGTTGCATTTGTCAAATTCATCAGACAAATCAAAATAGAAATGTATTTGTGGCTTTTTTTCGTTAATCATTGCAAGAACATATTATTACAAGGAAAGACTGGATCAGTGTAGAATGTATGTTTAAAGTCTCTGGCCTTACGGATAAACTTGGGTTAAATAAGATTAAAGGCAGGTTCTCTCATTTAGCGGAGGAGGAAAACCTGTTTCAACATGGTTTCATTTTCTTGGTTAAATGCTATGTAAAGGCTGACCGCACTAAGCAGAGGTTAATCACACAATGAATCATAGTGTTTAGTCTTTCCATTCTTATCACAAGCATAAAAGATATCTTTGGAGGGTTGCTCAAATAGGATTACCATTGTTAGGACTAAGGGCAGGTGAGTTTATGTTTAAGGACCTCAAACACAAGTCACCGACCATGAACTGGTGGACGAAGTATACGATTGAGCCATAAGCAAAGTAAAAAATCTTGTCATAGCAAGAACATGTGCCGAATGCACAGTTTGTTTTACCCACTTGAGATTAGATAAAGGTACAGTGAATTGTTGTGTGTGTGGTTTAAACATGTTTGTGTTATTATCTGCCACAAATGAATAACAAATGAACTATGTTGATGGCTCAGTTTGTATAACAAGTGATACAGTGAACCATTTGTTCACTGCCAGCACTGAAGCTAATATTTCACACGACATCTGCAGCAACACAAGAGAGAGCCTCTCCCCACCACGAGGCTCCTGGGTGAACCCTGGGACCACCACAAATATTTTCATGGGGCACAGGTAGGCCCCAAAGGCTTTGAGTAATTGAGGGTGCTTTGGCGCATTACAATTCTTGGCAATCTGACCACATAGCGATATAAATATAAATCAAACTTTGAAATTGCTAAAGCGCACAAAGAGTGTGCTTCTCGTTTTTGTGCCCCTCCGTCTACTGTCTCTTCACAGGCTTTTTAACATGGCTGCCCCAGGGATCAGCACTGATGTGGACATCGATGTGCTGGCTGTGCTAGCAGTGATTGGCTCGTGGCTCCTCATCTTAGCCAATCCCGAAGCCGTCAGGCTTCAGCCGGCCCTTCCACCAAGGCGCATCCCTGCTTCCTCATTTCCCCTTTGTTCACTGCCGGCACTGTGGCTGGTACTTCACACGACACCTGCAGCAACACAAGAGAGAGCCTTTGCCCACCATGAGGCTTCCAAGTGCCCCCTGGGACCAACACAAACATTGTCGGAGGCACAGGTAGGCCCCACAGGCTTTCAATAATTCTGGGTCCTTAGGTGCATTACAATTCTTGCAATCTGACCACTTAGCAATTTAAATATAAATTGAACTTTGAAATTACTTAAGCGTACCGAAGAGTGTGCTTCTCGTTTTTGTACGCCTACGTCTACTGCCTCTTCACAGGCTTTTCAACATGGCTGCCCCAGGGATCAGCACTGGTGTGGACATCGATGTGCTGGCTGTTCCAGCAGTGACTGGCTTGTGGCTCCTCATCTGGGCCAATCCCGAAGTCGGCAGGCTTCAGCCGGCCCATCCACCAAATGCCCACCTCTAAGGCCCCCTGTCTGTTCCTGTCTGGGAGTTGTGGGCCCCACTAGTTTTTCCTCAAACCATCAATATGCACCCAGAGGATTGGTACTTCATCCAGGCGCACTTGGGCTGTGGGATTCCCCCCTCAGCTATCATGCAAGTGTGGACTATTGCTATACTTGCCTGCTTCATCCTCCAGACTTTGTGCCTGTGCCTCTCCTGACAATCTCTATACTATCACAGATGGCACCTCTTCTCTTCTCCTTTGTTCCACGCACCAGGCAATAACACTTACTTCCCTCCTGGACTTTCATCTCCACTACCTACACCCGTGAACTGTTGTGCTGCTTTACCTGTTGGCCAAATAATATAGCTGTGCTCACATCCTGCATTGTTTGCTGCTGTTTCTAAAACAAATCGAATTTAGCTGTGCTCACATCCGGCATAGTTTGCTGCTGTTTAAAAATGGTTTTTAGCTGTGTGCACATACCTCATTATTTGTTGCTGTTTAAAAATCGTTTTTAGCTGTGTGCTCATCCTGCCTTGTTTGCTGCTGTTTAAAAATCGTTTTTTAGCTGTGCGCACATCCTGCTTTTCATCTAAATGTGCTGACTGGTTGCCCCTTCTGCCCTGTCCGGTCTGTTATCTGTTCCTTTACCCTCTTCATTTCCCATTGTTTCTTCCCTATCCTGTTTGTGTCTCCATGTGCGCTTGCTCCCTCCTTGCCTCGCTCCTCCACCATACCTCAACTGCTCTGCCTGGCTAATTTTGCCACACTGTGGGCCGCTCACTATGGCACTTTCTATCTCACCCATCTACTCTAACTGCTTCTCCATCTCCTATCCTTCAACCCTCACTAAGACTGGCAGGAAGAAACTCAGAAGGACATACTGGCCTCCAACCCAAGACTTCCCATCGCTGATGTTAGGAAAGATTCCCATGTATGTGTAATTTTCCATCCAGTTGTGTACCCCCCAACTTTTTGATGATGTCTGAACACCATAGTTTGACTTTACCAGAGGAGCACAGCCTTCGGCTGCACTCCCCTGGGCTTTTCGCTCACTTTTTATGGGGAAACTGGCATGCCCTTAAGACAGTCAGTACTGGGAGACCTTGTTTTCCTTAGTCCTTTCCAATGTTGCAACTTTTCTGCAACATGTAACAAGTGTACAATGTACCTTTCAGTACAGTAGTCATTTGCAAAGGCCCTAGAAACTCTCAAAGGATTTTTTAGGAGAAGTGCAGATGTGCCTTGGACAGGGCTGGTGGCAGCTTATCATTTCGTATATTTTTAACCCTTTCCTGCCAGATACACCGTGAATACTGCGTTTGGCACAAACAGGTGGTCTTGCTCCAAAATGGCCATGCCACAAGGTTCTTTGTCCTGTCCTTGGGCTATATTGCCCCTTCACCTTCCCCAGGTCGAGCTGACCCAGGTCAGTCCTTATTTGGGCATGCATTCTCCCATGAAACGCCATGCTTTCACAGGCTTCTGCATCCCTTGTGTGTGTGCCTCCAGGATGTGGGCTGGGATGTCTGTTCCCAATACACATCCTGTGTGCCAGAGAGTCTGGAGCGCTGTGAATGCCTGGGACCACCGTGGTCTGTGATTGGGCCACATATGGTATGCCTGTATGTGAGCAGATCTCCCATTAGGTCCTCTTCGTTTTGGCGCGAAGGAGATTCTGGATAAGAGAAGGCCCCAAACACTCATACCATGCCGATCTCTGGAATTCTCAAGTATCCTGAAACTAAGAAGCTGAGTCTCAGAACCGCTGGTGACCCGCTGGAAGGTTTGGCACCCTGAGCCTGCTGTCATCCGGTGGGACCCCTCTGCATCTGGTTGTCCTAGAAGGTCTGCGAAGACACTTCAACCCATGAGAATAGTGGGACCAACTATTCTCGGCACCTTCATCATACCCTGAAAGTAAGCCTTCTCAGAAGTGTCCCTGGGCCAACCAGTGGGCTGACCAGTTTACGCAGACTCTTTACCCCGATACTGCCGCCGTTTTGAGGAGGCCCTCGTAACTTGGTACGTCTCTAGCTCTTGGTTCATGGCACTCTCACACTGAATTTCATACCCTTGTCGTTCCCAGGTCTGGAGTAAAGTGAGTGAGTCCAAACCGGAGTATACGTGGTCACTGTGTCACCCAGCAGTGGTGACAAACTTTGCAGGTGCGCTGCATTTGTGCCCCTCTTGCCCCTGAAGCCTGCTGCAGTGAAACTGGCCTGATTCATCCACCAGGATTGGAGAAATCGCCACTGTCTCGTTTGGGAATCATCGCTGTATCTTCGTCGCTGAAAGCCGCAGAGCCGCCATATTGCACCACTTGAACCTGCAACTGAAGTGGACTCGACTGCTGAAGTTTGGTCTGGAGTGCGCCGGGGCTCGGTGAGTAATCGCAACCCTAACCAGTGGCCCCTAGCGCCTCCATCAATTTTTACGCATGATTGGCCCCTGAGGGCCCCTCTCCTTTCCACTAGTTGTGCGAACTAGCAAACTATTCCCAACTCTTGGAATCGACTCTGCCCTCAAGTGGAGACTCTCCTCGAATAGTTGGAACCTATTCTTCATCACCTCACCCACCTTCCTGAGCTGTTACAGATCCTTGAAGAGACACCATTTTGCCCACTTGAACTACCGCGTGTGCCAGCAGTGCAAGTACATTTGAGCAATAGGCTCCACTCTTCTTAGGGATTTGAATGCTTCTTAGTTAGGAGTGTGTTGGATGCAGAAGGGACTAAAGACTACTTGCACTGCCTGTTTCCTTCCCATTTTAGGTTGTGGACCCATTTCATGCATTAACTCTTTAGACCCCATTGGTCTTGTATATATGTATTTAGATAGGATTGCGTTGGCTTAATAGTATTACTGTGATTTGATTTGTGTGTTGAAACTCAAAGTCCTTGAAAGAAATGTATTTGTATTTTTAATATACATATATATTTAATCTGATCCGAGGCTGCTAAGTACTAAGCACCAAGCACTTTATGGACAATTAAGTCTTTATGCACGTAAGCACCTGGCACTTTGACAAACTGCACTAGGCACTTTATTTGACAAATGTCAAATCCACTATGCACTTTACATTAAGGCCTAAGACACTTTAAATAAAGGGAACAAGGTACTAGATGAAAACCATATAGTACCACATTACTCGGATCAAATGGAACATTACTCGAATAAGTTGCAGGCACTATGCACTGTATTGCATAAATGGCTAATGCACCATGCACTCTACATGAAGGCATAAAACATTTCATACCTAGAGAATTAGGCATCTTATGGTAATTAGAGATTACCACACTACTTGGATCACGTGGAAACCATTCAACACACCTGACATCTGCAAGACTAGTACAAAGTGTGCCGTAGAAGAGACCATACTATTAAGAAGTTATTAATAGTTCACGAATGATAGTACTGGGTATTACGAGAGTCTGTAATGATTATTCAATCACTGACTTCACATGAACCAACTTAAATGGGATAAAACACATCACAGGAACTAAGCCTATCTTAAGATGGCCGCCGGCACACAACCAACTAGTTACCAATATGTAAGACCCTTGTTTGTTTCCACTAAATGTCGATCCGCATGTCCTGTTTCTATGCCTACAGTCATGTCTTTTTGTATTTTAACACTATGGTGATAGGATACTGGTGTTGTGAGCAAGCGGCGAGTAACGCCGCAAAACGCGTCAACTTTTTGTTGGGAAAGCCGAAATGCAAGGCGAATTATATACGTGGATGCCAATTTTTAACCAATAAAGAGGTTATAAAAGATATGCTGAGAGTGATGTAAATCTCTGAAGTAACATCCGAAGGCGAGTGCTCCTCGAATGACTGATGGCAAGTCAGTTGCATGGATAACATATATATTTATTTTCTTGGGAAGCATGGAAGATGTATTTTAAACAAATAAAGAAGCCATTAATGAAACGAAGATAACTGCCTATTTTTTTAAGCCTGGTATGAAGGAGAAGGAGAGTGCTCCTTAAATGACTGACGCTAAGTCGGTTCTTTTGAAAATATATATATATATATATATATATATATATATATATATTCAGTAAAAAAACTTTGTTTAAGGGACGTTATGGTTCCAAGTAAAACCGAAAAACCCCTATGGTAAGCTAAGCAACCATAACTCGCACCACCACCGTTCACTGCTAAGCCTAACACCCAGGACATCAAAGATGACATCACAAATGTCATTGATGACATCAATGATGACATCACATTTCTGGTTCCCTCTTTTTTCCTTTACTGATAGATCTAGGCCAGTAACAGTCAGTAACTAAGAATTCACTATACTATAGTACTAAGTACTATATTTGTAGACTTGTACTTCAGATATGTTCTAACAGTAATTCACTTTGGGTCCACTCAAAGCATATGAAACATATACAAACGGGAAAACACAGACTTGGAAGACAGCACTGCTTTGTATGTATGAAGATGATTAGTAGGATTATCAACACTGTCTTATAGTTCTGTTGTTTTTTTATTACTGTACTTTCCCTGGATATGCTCATATTTCTACACATTGTACTTAAACTACTTTCCTTAGGGTCTAGTCACAATATGTGATAGTTATACATAGGGAAGTAGTAGCTTTAAAGCAGAGCAATTATTTCTGTGCATGAAGATAATGAGTTAGATTATGAAGATTGTTGGGTAATACTGCTGTTTTTTTTTTACTTCACTTTCTCTGTATATGTTCTAATTGTATGTGTTGTTGTCTGTTTGTGTTTTGTGTGCAGTAATGCAATAATGTAGTAAGTGGGTTTGATTAGGTACTTATTAAATGTTTCACAGTATGCAAGACTCTAATAAGAAAGCATCTATCATTTTAGTATTTAACATGACAAGATTATTAATATTGCATCTCCATCATGTCTGCTGCACACCATGCCTATGTTACTACATGTGTACCTTAGTATATTGGAAAAAACTTCATAATACAATGCTATTTGGATTAATGCATTACTTAATGCACTACGTACCTCATGATATTTATTCCAATGATCCTTGACACTTTTTTAAATTAACATTACAATAACAATCCCTTGTACAGACTTTTCATGAAAGGTAAATGCACATGTGATGTCATCAGTGATGTCATCAATGACATTTGTGATGTCATCTTTGATGTCCTGGGTGTTAGTCTTAGCAGTGCACGATGGTGGCGTGAGTTATGGTTGCTTAGCTTACCATAACTGGCGAATTTCAGGGGTCTTTCGGTTTTACTTGGAACCATAAGGTTTTCAGTAGCGCAACTTAACCATAACGTCCCTTTAACAACATTTTTTTACTGAATATACATTTTCATAGTGTGAATTTGATAGATGTTTACTAGGATTCCCTTACTTTATATACATGTAACATAGAACATACTGAACCCCTAGATAGTGATTTTGATGTCCGCGGACTGTGCGTATGTCCGCGGACGACATCAACACTACCCAAACACTCAGGGGGTATCTTAAATTGTTCTATCATATCATATAAACAGAGCACAGGTTCAAAAAGCAGCACATAAACACATTATATGTAATTATAAATAAGCAGTGGAACCTACATATCTAACACATCAACCATCCATTTAAATACCATATGTAATAAAATGGAAAATACCAAAACAAAAAAGATATGCCTCCAACATAATTACCTCACAGAAACTGCAGAGCTAGAAGCAACAGTAGACCTACACAACACTACGAATACAATTTACCAGAAGCCAGTAAGTGAACTTCATTTTTCTTATATATTTCTAAACTTTTTGTATTAGGTACACTAAAATGAATATATTTTTGTTTTTCACACAGAAATATGCAGTACTTCGGAGTGGCTTGAGGAAAACTTTCCACGTCAGGAAATGTCTGAAGACAGTGATAATAATGGTTGACACTTCTCTATATAAGCAAATTAATAATCATTACTTTATGTGTACTTAACATATATATATTTATTTTTAACAGACCATACAAACATTGAAACTAATACACCAAAAAACACATTGGAAAAGATTCTGCTATGCATGGAACAGAAAATAGACATGCTCAAATAAAATTTCAATGGTTTGAAACAGTTAGTGGAGGACCACATAAAAGAAAACATTAAATTGCATTGTCCCACATGTACCTTTCCCCCCTCTCCATGTCCCAGTGAACTATCCCCAAACCCTCAACACCAAGAAAAACGTTTTGATGAGACTTCCATCCCTTCATCCCCTCCCATCCATCCTCTCCAAACCCCTAATTCCCCTGTATTTGTATCAGTTTCTGCTTCCCCCTCTCTTTCATAAATTGTGTATATGTATGTAATAAAAAAAAATGTTATGTTTCTTTTAATGAAATTCTTTGTGTCTTATTTTTTTTAAAAAGCAGTTAAAATATCCGCGTACAGCACACCTGTACGGGCTGTCCGTATATAACAAAATGGGGATGTCCTAAGGACACTACAGCTGTCCGTACCATTCTCAACCAAGATGGAACTGTTCTTAGAACACACCCGGTGTCCAGGATGTCCGTAAATGAACAAAATGTGGTGTGCTAAGGACACTATACCTGTCCGTTCCGTTTGCAAACAAGATGGAACTGTTCTTAGAACACACCTGGTGTCCGAGATATCCGTAAATGAACAAAATGGACGAATCCTAAGGACACTATACCTGTCCGTACTGTCCACAGCCAAGTTGAAACTGTCCTAAGAACATGCACGGTGTCCGGGATGTCCATAGTGAAATAAAATGGAGGTGTCCTAAGGACACTATACCTGGCCGTACAGTCTGCAGAACATCTACGCACATGCGCACCACACCCCTAAGTCCTGCGAACATCTGGCCTGTCCGTAACTGTCCGTCTCACTTGTGTCGCACTTTTAATTAGCTTCAGGACCCGAACACTGTCCGTAGAAAACCCGCGCGCATGACCGTTCCCGTGCATTTGGTGTCCTGTGGACACCCGTTCCCTTCGCGAACGTCTTCCCAACGTCATCATGTGACCGCACCCACTCTGAGCGTGTGTCCTAATTTGCAGACAATGTCCGGTTCCCCAACATTTTAAAAGAACTTATTCAGATAATCCAAATTATTTTACAGTAAAAATTCACCATTTTACATGTCCCAGACAATGGCCCTGGCTTTCTACATACTTTTTGTAACTTTTTGAACCTTTTTGGGTGTTTGATCTGTTCGCGAAGCGCACCCCTGCACCCCTATAAAAGGCCACACCTCAGAGCTGATCTTCATTGTACTTCTGGCTACTGCAGATTGATTTGTGCTGCCTTTGCTGCTCTTGCTGAGATTATCTCATCAACCCTGATGGCATCCATGGCTGCTGTTACTACATCTGCCTCAGCACCACCCCCAAACCCTCCACCACCTCCCCAAGGGCCTGCAGAGGTGAACACAAGTGAAGATGTAGTGAACGAGGATGAAGAGGATGAAGAGGATGAAGAGAATGAGGTCGAGGAACTCCCCACTACCAGCACTCGCCGGGAGTCTTGTGTGTGGCGGTTGTTTACCGTTTATCGTAATGTACCAAAAGCATGTGCGAACAAGGTCACCTGTAACCAGTGCAAAATGGTGCTGAATCGTGGGAGACGTGGTTCGTACAGCTTTAGTACGACATCCATGAAGCGACGCCTAACGTCGTTCCACAGTGCGGACATTCGCATGGTTGTACCTTGTGATCAATGTAGTAGGTTGAGTTCCTCTACAGCATCCTCCGTTTCCACTCCTCTCACCACAAGAGACACTCCTGTGGGAGAGCGCATCCCTCCAGCTGCTTCACAGGCCATTCACAATGCCGTTGACCCTTACCTTTCGAGGGTCACAATATTGTGTATGTACTGTGACACGGTTCTCTGCAGTGGGGAGAGTCTTCGAAGTGCTTTCGATACTACGGTCACAGAGCACCAGAAAACCTGCTACCTACCTAAGTAAGGCCCACCCTACATCTTCCTCTCTCCACCTGCCCTTTCTTATCCCCGTGGTTGGTGTCCCTTCCTTACCCTCCTTTCCCCTCCTCTCCTAGTGTGTCCTATGTAAAAAAACAAAAAAATAAAACAACAAAAATTTTAAAAAAGGCTCTTTTCAGAGCCGCCTTTCACAGTTTAAAAATAGAAGTGGCAAATAAACAGTGCAGGGCCCTGTACATTTTTTGGAAGTCTGCAGACAGTCCTAGGACATATAAAATTTTAGGGTGCTGCCCTAGCAAAACCAAAGCACTTTTCTCTGGGAGCAAGTGGTGGCTCTGAAAAGAGCCTTTTGGTTGTGTTTTTGTTTGTTTGAAAAACTTGAAATCATCAACATCTACTGCAAAATAGGAGACTCTAATTCCAAAAAAGGTTGCAATGCATTTTGTACATTTCGCAGAAAAATCTGATTGCCAGCATAAGTAAGATGGACTCCATCTCTGCGAAAAATGTATGTGCTACGAAACATAATATTTTGATTGTGAAAAGAGGACATGCCAACATCTCCTAGAAAGGCACAAACAGCCTTATTGACTCTCGCGTTCTCCATTTGTAGACCAAATAAAGAAGAACACAGCCACATTTGTCTTTGCGCAATACGAGAAAAAATTACTTGGGAATTTGGAAACATGTCCATGACCTTCTCAAGTCCTTCTTTCATTGCAATTTGCAAAGAAATTCCAGACACATGTCCTAAACTGTTCCCTCCACAATGAATTATAATTAAGTCTGGATGATGCTCTGTCTATAAAGTAGCAAAGAGAGGTACCAAGTCCAGCCACTTCATTCCACGCACTCCATGCCAGTGCACTTCCACATGAGGGAATCGAAGATCTGCAGCTACTCCACAACGTTCTGCATGCACACCCAACCAATGTATCCATGAGTCTCCCAAAATTCAGATAATCTGTTTTCGAAAACACACAGCCATAGCTATCTGTTCTTCTCTCAGGAAAAAGAAGTTCTGACAAAATCTCTCCTTACACAACACACCCAGTATAATTTACTGACCAATCCCTAGCTCCGCTCATTATCATTTGCATGCCTCTCTACCCCAGAATCCCTGTATGTAATACGCGCTGTCCGCAGACTACCGCCATGTCCGCGGACATATCGAAAATCTGAGCGTGGTGAATGTACATTTAAATAGTGTGCCCCATTTCCCCTTTGAGGTTGGCTCTGAAAAGAGCTGTTTTTTTGTTTTTTTTGCAGATGCCTGACAGACACCTGTTATTTTGTATTTTTTGGGGGTTTTTTCTTCTTACCTTACAAATAAAATCTTCACATAACCTTCTCCAAAGCAACCCTTACACTCCAAAACAGCATGGCATTTCCCAAAAAGATAAAAAAAATACCATCTTCTTAAAAATAAACAGCATTACTCGAATCAATATTCTCATTATTACAGAAAAACATACCAGCTCTAAGCATGAAAGCACACATGCCTCGATTGATTGCACACCTAGCAATGTTTTGCTGAGGACAAAAGAACTATTGTCCCATATTGCCCTAGGTAGTAATCCAGAAAAAAATACTTTTGCATTTGGAAGGATGTTCATTACTGCTTGAACCAACTGTTCCAAATCTGCCAACAAAGTAGGGGCACTGACGTAGCCCAAATGGAAAGCACCATAGAGCAAAACTACCAGATGGGGACTGTTCATCCTACGCATATCTTCACAAACTTGTAGAATTCCCTCTACATTGCACTCAGGCACAGCACTCCACACCACCTCCACTCCTTTAACATCGAAATTGTTTGCCACATGCCTGCATTGAGCATACTGCTGTAAACCATGGACAAACATATCCCTGAGCACCTACACCCTGACTTTCTCCACCTCTGCCATCTTCACTACACACACTCTCTTTCTACACAAATCCACAACGTCAACATCTGATTGGCTGATCCCTACAGTCCCCGTTCCATACTGGATTTGCTGGAAAACCCTGGATGTGGCACGCCCTATCCACAGACAGCCACGGTGTCCGCGTGGCACGTAACTCTTAGCCAGCCCTTCTACCCTTTCCACATCACTCTCGGTGCCATTCCCTCATTGGATACATCTAAGCAGTCACACAACCATCCACCAAACACATCCAAGACCTCTATATCTAACTCCATCTTCAGAGTTCCGCACTTCAAATGTACTGTTGATCACTCTGAGTACAAGTCTCATATGATTGGAAAGCACCTTCTACAAAAACTACTGTACAAGTCTCCAAGATTTCTACTTACAGCTCCATGCATATCCACTACATGTATGCATATTTTATTCAGAGTACATGTACAACTCTTATGAATGCATATAAACAGAGTAATGCCACTAAACCTGTGTAGCCTATACATACATGCCAACCCTCCCGAGTTAAGCGCAAGACTCCCGATTTTTCATAGAAAAATTGCACTATTTTTTACTGTCTCTCGCATAACCTATATATACATGCCAACCCTCCCGATTTAGGCGCGAGACTCCCGATTTTTCATTGAAAAATCACACTATTTTTTACTGTCTCCTGCGTAAATTAATTCTAATCCCAATGCAATCCTATGGGAAAAATAAATGTTCCCGATTGCTGTGGTGAAATCTCCCTCTCATTGTTGGCATGTCTACCTATAAAATGAACTTATTGACATTTTTCCCATCTACTACAATCAATTGTCACCTCCAAACCTGTCTGCTATCTACAACACACCTTTAAAAAACCAAGTGAATTTCATGCACTTAAAATTGTACTCATTTGCAAAGCATTTCGAACTAACATATTGTACATAAAATATAAAGGCTGCATATAGTCAAATGAAATGCATGCATACACTATGTTCAGATATCAAACAAGAATACTACCACAAAAACATAAAAATCAATGTCTACATTAACATCAGTGCTATAAACAGACAAAATTACTAACTTCTTTCTTGTACAATTGCAGTGAATACAATTGCAGTGAAGACCACTCTCCTGAAAATCAGCAGCATCTGAACTACAATCAACATATCCAAAGAAACCTGCTCAAAAAGGAGTAAGTACAATACTACCTTAATATTGTTACTGTTCGTCAAACACACTGTGTGGTTCATTCATGTAATTTGCACACCAAATAAAACAGCGATTTCTGAACCACTTGGCCCACAAATCCCCATTTATTAAATAGAGATTAGCAGGCAGAATGTCACACAAATCCCTGTTTTTTTGGAACACAAATAACATACCAACCCTTAGAATGTTAGAACTACAAAACAAAGAACTGTTTTAAGTTTATACCATTACATTTAATATTAATGCTTCTCCTCACCACTAGCTCACTTTCTACTCTCATCTGAACCACAGTTTAGTAACACACAAATAGAAGAATAGCCTTCCCAACTAATTGTATCTGCCCAATGCACAATCACACACTCCGACACTCATGTACACAGCACGCATACATTGCAGAACGGCCCAACCCATACCTTCTTTTTTTTTTCAACAGACCTCAAATAATGCCTACCAAAAAGCAAGTCTATAGAAAGCAACGCACAAATAGAGCAAATGAAAATAAAAGTGTCCAAAATAAGCATCCATCTCTACCAGAGTTTGTACAAAATGTTCAAACAAAACAGCTAATACAGTCATTTAGCGAAACAAAACAAGCTTCTGGTACAGAACCTTTGCCTCCTCTATCAAAATGTAAAACAAAACAAAAAATGCTTAACAAGAATTCGGCTACCACTACTGCTAAAACTGCTCCTATAAATCTTGATATACTAGCAAGTAACCATACCAAAAAAAGTATTTTAGCAAAAATGTTCTGCCACAGAGTCCTTCAGAATCATATAAAAACAGGAGACAAATCATGCACAATCCCTCAAACCTACTGCAGAAAATTAATCTTAGAATCTTTAATAGACAGTGCAATCCTTCTCAAAAGAAAGTTATTCATTTTAGTGTTAAACAGAATGAAAGCACTAACAAAGTAACTACTAAATTACAAAAAAACTTCTCAATAAATGGAAAGCCAACAAAAATAACTTCTTAAATATCTGTGGAGGTGAGTGGAGTCACACCACGAGCACAGAACCATATTTTAATGAAGAAGCATACAAACAAAACCAAACAAACACAATTGCCATCCATAGCAGTGGACGAGGTTATGAAAAAATTAATAATACCATAATGGAACAAGAAATACTGCTTAAAAAAATATCCCCAGAAAACTCAAAATTACCCCTCCATTCAACTGCACCAGAACGTCCAGTATACAAATGGCCATGCACGTCAATTTGTAACATTGCCAAAAAATCTTTCAAATCTTTACGCCAGTTCCTCAATCAGTATGTGAAAGGCAAAGACAAAATCAAAATGAAAGTGCTACAAAATATGGAAACCTGTCCAGTGCGCAAATACACAGGACTACAAGGACATTCATTAGCCTGCATTTCAGGACTTATTTGCAAAAGCACCTTCCATCATATCAAAATGATATCAGCACATCATTCAACTATAAGAAATCTAGTCTATAAACTGTACTATAATAAAAGTCCTGCTTTAGAACCAGCCAATTTAAATAACACTCTTCTTCATGGTACACCCAAAGACCTACTAGAAGAAATCGACCATATCCAGAGAAAATATTTTGGAAGTGAAAGCCACTTACAAAATACAATAGCTTTACAACAGACTAGCAACAATTCTGCACATGGCAACCTTGTACTACACACATACAAAAAAGAAATACTAACATTTAAAAGTACATCCGATGAAGTACCAAACCATGTGTGTGTGTGTGTGTGTGTTGCCGCAGAACTTTTTATAAAAGTAACACAAAAACTATAGACATAACATACAAAATAGAAGACAGTGAAGATTCCAAATGTTTTGAATTAGCTCTCTACCTTATAGCAGAAAACAAATACAAAATAACTCACCCCTTAATACTTTGCAGTTACTGCACTACAAAACTTGACAACAACCAAAGTCCTTCACGTGCTATCACAAATAACTTGGAATTATTCTCACTACCAAAACACCTGCAACAACTCATTTTATATGAGAGCATCATAATTCAAACAGTGCTCCATTTCAAGCAATAATACGCCTTCAACCAAAAACAGCAGAATTACCTACCTCTGAATTGGTGAAAGGCATTCTTGGCAAAGTAGTTTATTTACCATTAGATCTGAAAGACAATGTGCACACTCTGGGAGTGCAACGTCCAATACAGCAATCTTTAATTGTATTAGTAAATGGTGTATCAACAAAAGGACAAAAAAATTTGGCAATAACTCGTGGACATACAAAAAGTTAGACAAGCCTTGCAATATCTAAAAGACAATAATGAATACTACAAAGAAATAAATATTGAAGAAAACTTAAGGGAAACAACTGAAATAATTCAAGAGTCACCAGAAACTGGTCAATTTGAACTTCTAGAACCTGCTACAGTATCCAATATTTTAGACCATTATACAATTAATCCATTACACTCTAAGACTCCATGTTACGTTCACCTGGTATCCACAGGGACGCCACCCACCTGGGTTACTCGCTGGTATGCTTCTCAGCTTTGCCCTGATGTGGTCTGCGGGGAAGGTTCTGCATGAAAATACAGTAGGACTGTGTTCAAGACTGACCGACTGGGGTAAGTATCCTCCCTCCACCCCCGTATGATTTCAGTCCCTCTGGCACCCTCTCCTCACCTTGTGGTAGAATTAGGCGTGCTCTCTGTCCTGCCTTCTTTGCAGGGGCGTGTTGTCTTTCATGGGCGAGTGCGATCCAGTTACTTCACTGACGCGGCCCGTTTGATATTGTTCAGGTAGGTCTTATTGCCGTTCTTTAGTTTTGTTGCTATCCTGCATGCCTTTCTTTGTTTAAAATGTCTCTTTTTTTCTCCCTTAGGTATGCGGAGACTCAGCGCGGCGAACTGGCTCTGCTGGTAAATGATGGCGTATTAAGAGCGGTATGATGTGGTAAGTAAGCGCTATGCGCAGCGCTGCAAAGTCTTGCCTTTGTTAACCTGTGTTTTCCTTCCTTGGAGGTCGCAGTGTTCTTCAGCGCGAGTGGAATGTCCGGAGTGGTGCCAGCCAAGAGGTGACCAGCCAGATAAGCCTTTTGAGCAGTCCGTAATTTGTAAATGTCTCTACTGCTTTCTTTAATGTTGCCTCTATCTTCCTCTTTCAGGTCGTTCTGTCCGGGAGGTGTGCAGATTCGAGGAAGCTGTTCTCAGCAGCTGCGAGTGTTTAAAGATGAAGACTGCAGGTAAGATGCTGCTGCTAATGATGATCCATTTGTCTCCTTGCAGGTTCTGCTTCTCTGAGGTTCGAGGGAATACCTGGATACGGTGAGCGCCACGTTGTAAGCAGCAAAGAAACATGTTGTCTTGCTCCGGTGTGGTTTAAATAGCCCCAACAAAATAGTCCAGGTAAAGTAGTCCCTAGGCTACCACACCCAAAACACTAGACCGCATAGCTTGGTTCTTAGGAACCAAGCTATGTGGATGCCTCCATGTTGGCTGACAATACAATAAAGTAGTTCCCAAGCACATTGTTTTCATGGTGTATGGGCCTGGCGCCATAGGCGCCAGGACTGGCCCATGAGGGCTTTTGAAGAGGATGCCAGGCTCTAGAGGCCCGAGTCCTGACTCCACCTGGCCCATGGGTTTGCCAGAGGGGGTTTTTGGCGAGGGTTGTGACACACCATAGATGATGCACTAGAAACGTACCAAATGCGACAAACCAAAGGATCACCAATGAGCATATGGGAAAAAAGTATAGAAGCACATGCTTTTCCTCTACTCTTTCCTACTGGCAAAGGAGGAAGGTACGATGATAGACCCACTCAGATAACAGCATCAGAATACCGCTCATTATGAATGTATTCTGAAGATCCCAGATTTAGACAAAATGTGGAATACATATTCCTCCTACTCTTTGAAAGTGAACTAGCAACTCTATGTTACGGAGTTGCACACATATTGAAATCAGGAACCCACTTTCAAAATACGTCAGCTATGCAATTAATACAAAAAATGCAAGTAAAAGATGAGGTTTTACAATCAAGCATTACAAATCTGTTTGCAAACATGCGTGGTACGAAAGAGTACTGTTCCGACGTCACGGAGATGTGCGTTGTATGATAAGAAACCTTGGGCCACCCACTTGGTTTGTTACATTAAGTTGTGCAGAATATGCATGCGAAGATTTCCATGATTTCCTACACATCAAACAAAAACAAAACAAACATAGATATACCAACACCTGGAGAACTTTGCTCTCTAGATCCTGTTAATGTTTCAAGATATTTCCATCATCGTTTCATTGCTATGCTACACTTTATTTGTAATAAAACTGTTCCTCCTCTCGGAGAAGTGCAACACTTCTTTCGGAGAAAAGAATACCAAGCCAGAGGAGTACCACATATCCACATGCTTTTATGGATTAAAGATGCTCCTAAATTTGGTCAAGACAGTGATTCCCCTGTTTTACAGTTTATCGAAAAATATGTCACTTGTGAAATTCCATCGAAAGCAACAGTAAATCATGCACAGATTTTACAATTTCAAAGACACAAATGTGGCAAATATTGTCATCGCAAATACGAAAACAAAGGAAATACTACACCAAATGCTGCTTTGGTTTCCCTAGACCAGTTGCAGAAACAGGTGAAGTGAACAACTTCATGTCTTCAGTTAGACATAGTGTTAAAGGTAAATCACCTAAGAACACGTATTACATAAAAAGTACAGAAGAATCAAAATATATCAATGATTACAATACAATCATAACCCTCTTATGGAATGCAAACATAGATGTGCAGTACATTACAGACAATTCCACTGCAGTTGCACGATATGTTACAGCCTACTTAACAAAAGCAGAAAAAACAGAGCTTCAAGACCTCTGGAATTACCTATTATCGGACAAAACACTATCTCAGAAATTGTACAGCTTAGGCATAAAAATGCTCTCTCATAGAGAATGTGGCTCCTATGAAGCTGCAGATTGTTTAACCGGTACTGCTTTGTATGGAAAATATGAAAATATAGTATGGCTAAGTCTTGGTCCTGCTAAATCTAGAAAAAGAGTTCTCAAATCATATGAGGACATAGAAACAATAGCCAAAAATGATCCCAACAGCCAAGATTTTGAAAAACAATTTACTAGACACATACTACCTGAACAGGAGTACCGCTTTGGAAACCATGTGCCTATACCACATAGCCCAAAACTTCACATACAAAAATAATATAAAACACAATAAAAAATAAAGGTTGATATAGAGTGACAGATTGTGAAGGCAGCTTAGTGAAACTTATCAAACGAAGCTTAATTAATCATATCAAATTGTCATTAAAAACTCCTCAACAGAAAGAACTATATTACATGCCCCTGCTACAACTTTTTAAACCATGGAGAAAAGAAGAAGAGATACTAGAAAACTATGACTCCTATGAAGACACTTTCAAATCAAATGAAAGCACTATCACTGATATAAACTTTACGCAGTACAAAACAATGTTGCACAATGAACAGCAACATGAAGAAGAACTCCAGGCCCAACTAGATAAGGACACTCCCGACAGTAGTCAACCTTCTGTAACAGGAAGTCAAGAACCACTAGGACAACCACTAATACCAAATGAGGCAGAATTAGCTACGATAGAACTAGAGAACACCACGTGCCACTATGAAGAAGATACAGAAGACTTAACTGTACTACAATCAAAACTGAACAAAGAGCAGCGCACCATTTTTCAAGAAGTAACAAAGGAAATTACACATGGTGTACAACATGAAAATAAAGAATGTACCTGCCAAAATTACAAACCTATACTACTGTACATCAGTGGTGAAGCTGGTTAGGCAAAACATTCTTAATCAAAATCATCAGCAAGTTACTTCAACAATTGACAAACAACAAACTGTCAGCTGTTGTAACTCCCCCCACAGGTTTAGCTGCCTACAACATAGGCGGTGTCACTTTACACCGATTACTACTCCTTCCAGTAGAACACCAAAACAAATTAGAATATTACAAACATTCTACGGAAGCTGCAATGGAACTACGCAGAGTGTTAAAACAAATGAAAATGCTACTAATAGATGAAGTGAGCATGGTCTCCAACCTAATGTTGGCTTCGATTCACCTAAGATTGCAAGAAATACTTAAAACAAACTACGAAGAGCTCTTTGGAGGAAAACACATTATTGTTTTTGGAGATCTTCTTCAATTGAAAGCAGTGAAAGGTGAACCTATTTTTAAAACCTTAGGACACAAACTCTGCCGTAAAACTGTTGGCAGCATAGGAAATGTCAACCTTTGGCAACATTTCCAATACAGAGAATTAACAGAAAACATGCACCAATCTGCAGACCTCACTTACGCCAACATTTTAAAAAGTATTAGAGTTGGTGTACGATCTCAAGAAGCACAAGCAATATTAAAAACCAGGCACATCCATTTACTTTATGGCCATAACTCATGTGCTACTGATGTTATGGAACAATTAGCGCACAAAAATGTCAATTGTATGTCCTTAATGCCAACTCTTGCAAGCTGTTCCAAATTCAATGAAACAATGTTGAAAAAAAAATGCAACCAATAAATGAAATTTGCTCCACAGACAAACTGGACGTACATGGTATGACACTACCGATGTGTCAACAAGACTAAATACCTTCGAAAATTCTATCTCCAACACAGCTGGTTTGGAGAAAATATTAAAATTATCCTTAAACTGTAGAGTAATGCTTAAAAGTAACCTTGATGTGGAGCAAGGACTAGTTAATGGAGCCCTGGATACAGTATATGGCTTTCAAACATACCCACGTGACAACAACATTCAGTTTGTCAATATTCTGTTTGACAAACTTTCACGCGTAAAAAGGATAGGTCGCTCAACAGCTCGATTCCTTCTCTTCAAAGACATGTATGTACGCAGAGAACAATTTTCTCTAACTCTAGCATATGCAGTCACCATTCATAAATCACAAGGTCTTACCCTAGACAAAGCATTGATAGATATTGGTAACACAGTCTTTAAAGAAGGCATGAGCTACGTAGCACTATCATGCTTACGTAGACTTGGTGGTCTATTTCTAATCAACTTTGATGCAAGTAAAGTAAATGCTGATATCCCTTGCATTTTAGAATACAATAGACTACGTTCACTGTGCACCCCCCATCTAAAAACATATATATACGGTTACACAAAAAGGAAAACGTTGTAAAAGAAAACAAATTCAAACAGAAATATGCAACAGGATCTGACTGCAAATCCTCCAAAGAGACTAACATAAGCCAATACTTCATCAATTACCACAACCAAAGAAGAACCTATTACTCAAAGTAACTTAGGCACTTCTTCAAAGAAGCAACACACACTCCGAACTATCTGGTCCATTAAAACTTTCAAATATAACTGGTTTAAGTTGCTACGCAAATGTAGCAATGAATATTCTATTTCAATTGCCACAAATTGTTGACAACATTTACGTACATGGTACAGACCAATTGTGTTTGCAAATGTTAGTACTTCATAAAAACGCAACAAACAATCCTGACAACACATATAGTGTTCATGGAATAAGACAAGAATTGGACTACTCTGCTGGAATGGTGAAATTCACTATAAACTCACAAGAAGATCCACAGGAATTTCTAATGTGCTTACTACAAGTACTAGAAAAAAAAACATATCTATAAATTAAATCTTCCAGATTTTATACATGTGGAAACATACATGCACTCTCTGCAACAATGTGGCACAGGAACAAATCCCTAATGAGCGCTTTGTGTATGTATCCATACCTAATTGTGAATCCGTTCCATTTCAGCAACTTGTACAAAATGCAAACCATGGTAGATTATGGACTACCTGCAATTCAGATAATCGATCCACCTTACTAATACAAACACATAGTAAATACGTAATACTAATGCTTCTACGTTACAATGCAGATGGTACCAAAAACAACTGCAAGCTTACTGGATTCACACATGGTCAAGTATCACTTGGTAAGAAAACCTTCACAACAATAGGTATAATCTACCACGCAGGAGCCACAACCAATGCAGGTCACTACACTGCATATATAAAAAAGAAATGTGGATGGTTCGAATGTAATGATAGTACCATTACTCTAAAGCAGAGATTACCAGCAAATCTTACAAACGCTTATTTAATCTTCTTAAAACCAAAATGTAATAACTAATCGCTACTTAAACATTAACAAAACTTCAATTAAAAAACTATAAACTGTTAGAATACGCCAACAGGTATCTAACTGCCCCAAGATTCTATAACAACCATACAGATAAATGAATACCACTACATTATAACAACAAATAGACAGTTAGAATATGCCAACAGGTATCTAACTGCTCCAAAAATCTGCAACAAGCCAACAGATAGAACATTAGCCAGAAACAACAAGTGAACACTGAAAACAAACAAACAAATAGACTGTAGCATAACAAAAAAGGTTTTTTTAATCTTACATGGATTTTTTTTCCCACAGACCCAATGATTTGAAAAACAAACACAGAAACTGAGCAAATTGCACAATACACTAGTTTGTAAACTACTAAATATGAGGGTCGAAAAAAAGCTGAAATGTCTATTATGCAAAGTAATAAGTCTTTATAAAATACATACATTAACATGCTCTTTTCTTTTATCACAGAAATTGAAAAAGAACATATACTCCAGTTACCAAACTCATGAAAAAAATATACCCAATCTCAAAAAATCCAACAATAAGTATATTCTAATAGAATGCATAAATACTGCTGCATAACAGAACCATTGAAGCAAACATCTAACCATACACCACAGTACAAAATGTTCACTTCCATGGATATGTTATACTACAGTGTTTGTTACCAAACTCTACAATCTTAATGACATGACGTAGCCAAAACTTCACATACAAACTATACAAATCAAACTGTACAGAAACTGTAAATTTCAAACATTTGATAGATATGCGATTCTATGGGTGTGATCTATGGGTGTGATATGCTGCGGTGGTTGTGGCCAGGGCCTAGAGTCTTGGGTGTATGGCCTATAGCCTACGGCCTGCGGTCATGCACCCAAGACTCTAGGCCCTGGCCACAACCACCGCAGCATATCACACCCATAGATCACACCCATAGAATCATACATTTTAACTGACTATATGGGCCCACACCATATCACACTTTCTACAAAGTTTGGTGAGAATTCATCCAGGGAGAGCGAAATTATAAGCCACCCATGGTGACTTATAACTTCAGTGCATATAACTTCAGTCTTGGGTGCATGGCCTTTGGCCATGCACCCAAGACTCTAGGCCCTGGCCACAAACACCGCAGCATAGCACACCCACAACCACCGCAGCATATCACACCCATGCTGGCTTATAACTTCAGTGCTTATAACTTCGGTCTTGGGTGCATGGCCTTTGGCCATGCACCCAAGACTCTAGGTCTTAGCCACAACCACTGCGGCATATCACACCTGTGGTGCCTTATAACTTCATTACTCATAACTTCGGTCTTGGGTGCAGGCCCTGCCTACAACCACTGCAACATATCACACCCATGGTGGTTTCTAACTTCAGTACTTATAACTTTGGTCTTGGGTGCATGGCCTGACTCTAGGCCCTGGCCACAACCACCGCATCATATCACACCCATAGATCACACCCATAGAATCAAACATTTTAACTGTCTATGTGGGCCCACCCATATCACACTTTCTGAAACGTTTGGTGAGAATTCATCCAGGGAGAGCGAAGTTATAAGCCACCCATGGTGGCTTACAACTTCAGTGCATATAATTTCAGTCTTGAGTGCATGGCCATTGGCCTGCTCCTTCCGCAAATTTGATGAAAATCCGTCCAGCGGTTTGGGCTGTAGGCTTGCGGTAAGTTTTTTCCCCATTCAGTCTATGGGAAAAAAGAAATTTTGAGACCCCCCTATAACTTTTCCCCCCCTGGACTAAACCTCACCAAACTTTGCAAGAAAATTGAGAGTGGGCCTTATACTTATTTTGCAAGGTTTGGTGTGGATTTGTCCAGGTGGAGCGAAGTTATAAGCCACCCAAAAAGTGCTTTTCCTATGGGATTAGCAATTTAACCATAACTACACAGCCACTATCGTGGCTGTGTAATATATATATAGTGTCCTTTACTCTGTGTGCTCATTGAGGTCTTTCGGTCACCCTCACCCCTGTGAGACCTAGTCTTGACCGCCGCCAAGCTACCTTGATTGGTCTGGCTTGTCCAGAAGGATACCATGTTCCAAGAAACTAGCTGGCCTTCTGATCCTCTGCCCACCAGGTCAGAGTTCAGAAATCCGTCTTAACAGCTGACACCTACGTCAGTGCTTCCGCCAGAGAGCCTCTCACCGACATCCTCTTTGTCATTCCTTCTCTCGACCTATGGACTCTCCATATGGCTGCTTTGCTCTCTCCTTACTCTTTCTCACACATAAATGGTGGCACCTGCTGGGTGGTTCTTCTTGCCTCCTTTTCCTCCTCCAGGGTCATCATAAATGCCTATCGAAATGTTGCCATCCTGTTACAAGGGCCTCAACCCAACCTCTTGCTTTTTGATAGGCTTTGATAGGCTTCTTCCTCACCTTATCAACTTTCCTCTTTCCTCCTCACTGGCTCCCTTACCATCTACTTCTCCAGCCGCCCAGGCTCCCTTGTCATCTATGCCCACCTTGGCTTCCTTGCCCCCTACTAACCTCACCGCCTCCCTCACAGCTACCCCTGTGTCACCTTCAACTGTAAAGGCTCCCTTGCCTACTCTCACTACACTGACAACCTTGCCAGCCTCTTCCTCTCTGCTGCCTTGGGCTCCCACTGCTTCCAGATCTGGATCCCTCTTGCCTACTGCGGCCCCCCCTACACTGGCTCCCTTGCCATCTTCCACTATCCTGGCTCCCTTGCCTGCACCCTCCTCACTGACTCCCTTGTCATCCTTGCCTCCTCCCACCTCTATCTCTCAGGTACTCTTACTGCTTACAGGGGGGATCTCTGTCCCCTGTACCTCCCCCTGTAAGTCTTTCAAAAGTGGCAACCTGTTCCCTGTTGCCACACTAAACTCTCGCTCTGCTGTCAAGCACTCCTCTGACATCTGCCACCTCCTTGAACTCCTGGACCTTGAGGTTCCTGCTCTTACTGAGACATGGTTTAAGGACAGCTCTGTCGTGAGTTTTGACACACTTCTCCCTGAAGGTTACAAGATCCTCTCCATGCCCAGGCCTAACAGACCAGGAAGTGGAGTAGCCTTGATCTTTCCTGAGTGGATCCCTGGTGCCATTATTCCCACACAGGTCTATTCCTCCTTTTGGAACCTTTTGTGCAGGTTCTCTCTCTCCCCTGTCGCTATCTCTTACTCTGGCCACCTTCTATCGGCCGCCGGGCAAGTCCACCATCTTCTGCTTGGAATGGGCTGACCTGGCCTCTTCTCTCCTCTCCTCCTTTTCCCAACTCCTCATGCTGGGGGATCTCAACATCCATCTTGACTTTCCCGACTCCTCAGGCCCTTTCCGCAACCTCTGTGACTCCCTTTCTCTTTTTATTCTACCCTCTGGTCCAACGCACACTGCAGACCACACCTTTGACGCTCTCATCTCCACAGACACCCCACTCTGTATTCTGCTCACTACCTCACTCTCACGGACTGATCATTCTCTTCTAACTTCAAGCTCTCTTCTCCTTCAGCAATGGCTATAATTCAATTATCCATGAACAATCATTTTGATAAGAAGTTGCCAGCACTAACCTATCTCAGACGCAAAAGCCAGCAGAATGTGAGAATTTCCCTAAGACCCTTGCCCCCACCGGTCCCGTAAGTATACAGACTCAGGACGGGCAAGACTCCCAGGGAAAACCCTCTGGGGGAAGAAAAACCATGCTGGTCAGGAAATCCTTGGTCAAGCACGAAGTCTGTGAGAGCACTGGGCGGTCTGGCTGGAAGCGGCTGCTTCTGCTCAGGACGCTGAGGTGTAAAACGCCTGTTGCTGCTGAAAACGTGGTTCTAAGGTGAGTTGGTGAGATCTCAGCAGCTCCGAACAAAGATAGGATAGATGAGCAAGTGTGGTTGTGACTGTGAATGGAATGCAAAATGATGCATGGAAGCTTACCGGGAGCTTCATAGTTTGATGCCGTGATACGGGTACGGTGAGCAGAGGGGTGGGGCTGGTTGTTCGGAGAAAAAGGAGCCAACAGTGTAAGAATGAAACAGGAAGAAAAGGGGGTATGATATGTTTGTGGAATGGACTTCACCTACCGCTATGGCAGGAACGAGGTGGCAGAAAATGTCTGCTAGACGCGAAGAAGGGAGAGTTCACGGCTGAATTGGGAGAAGACGAGATGTTAGAAAGTATAAACCCAGGGAAATATCATAGCTGTTAGAAACCGAGCTCCCACCAAACAGATTGGGCAAAATCCTGTAGTGAAGACATGAGAGTGGAAGTGAGAAAGAACGGAGGCGGGGATTTCATTTGGTTCTTTATGATAGAATAGAGATATAATGTTAGTAAAATGTGAGGGCGTAGGACATGGAGGTTTACGATGCTAGAATGCAAACTCAGATCATTTAGTTAAATTAGTAGCGACGCGCCGAGTTCTTCCTGAGGGCTGCTTATATCCTCTGCTGGGTTCAGGCCGAGGCTGAGTCAGGAAGAACATGGAAGAGGAACTAAAGGCTAGCGTGTTGCATGGAACTTTTGCCGCCATCTTGGAGGTGGTCTGGATGATCGGGCTAACATGCTTCCATCTCCTCCACAGGGACCAATACTGCATGTGAGGTTTGACAATGGCATACCCTACACCTTCATCCGACCCATGAAAAGTGTGTCAGTGGCTGTCTTTGCCTCCACCTACTCTTCTTCTAGTCCTACGGCTGACTCCCACCCTGATACAGCCCTCTCTAATTTTCACCGTTCTATCACCAACACTCTTGACATTCTTGCCCCTGTCATGAGGGTCCCACAAAAGCCTGCCAAAAAGTGCAATTCTTGGTATGACTCCGAAATGGATGCCCTTAAACGGAAGTGCAGAGCAGCGGAACGGGAATGGGGATCTTCAGGGGCACCCTCTGACAAACTAGCCTGCCACTTTCTTCAAAATCAATATAGACTCTGCATCAGCTTCAAGAAAAGAGTCTACATTCAAGCCTGCATCTCCTCGGCATCTAACAACACGGCCAAACTTTTTAAAGTCTCCAAAGAGCTGGCCAACCTACTTCAGATGCATCCTCTACTGCACCCACCCAGGCCCTTTGCTCAGCCCTGGCCGCACATTTCACCACCAAAACCCAGGACATCCTATCCTCACTCTCCTCCGCTCCCCCATCTGCACCAACATCTCTTGGGCCCCTTTCGGCCGACCCCGCCCTTCTGCCTCTTCCCTCCTTCCTCTCCCCTATCCCACCTGATGAGGTCTCTAGACTAGTCCGGTCTATGAAAGCCTCTTCCAAAAAGGTGGACCCATGCCCCTCAAAAACCATCAAGGACAATATTGGCACTCTCGCTCCAGCCTTGGCTGACTTCTTCAACCTCTCTTTTGCCACGGGAGTTTTCCCCTCTCCGTTCAAGCACTCTCTTGTGCACCTTCTGCTCAAACAACCCTCCACCGATCCGTCTATTCCGGCAAACTATCGCCCAATCTCCATCACCCCATTCCTGAGAAAACACCTGGAGAAACTGGCTATCACCTAACTTACCCTCCACACTGAATCTGTTTGTTGTCTCCATGACCATCAGTCTGGCTTTAAAGCATCCAGAGGCATGGAAACTGCTCTTCTGAACACCCGTGAAGACCTGCTCTCAAATCTTGACTCTAACTCTCCCTCTGTCCTCATTCTCCTCGGCCTCTCTTCTGCTTTTGATACGGTAAACCACAACATCCTGATCACCTGTCTCTGTGATACCCTGGGCATCACTGATCATGCCCTGGCGTGGCTTGCCTCCTTTCTCTCTGAAAGGCCCTCCCAGGTGGAACTTGGGTCCTTTCTTTCCTCTATCACTCTCTACTTGTGGTGTCCCCCAGGGATCTAACTTGTCCCCCTGGTTCTTCAATATCTACATGGGCCCCTTGGCCCACAGGATCTCTACCTTTACCTCTAACTTTCAGTGTTAATAGGATGACACAAAGCTCTCCTTCAGGCTACCCTCAGCCTCCTCCCCGCTCGTCCCTGACTCTCTATCCGCAATTCAGTCCTGGTGTGCTGCTAACGATCTCTGCCTGAATGCCAGTAAGAAAGAGATTGTCCTCATTGGGACCCCTGTTCCCACTTTCCCACTTTCACACTGGCCGGTCTCCCTTGGCCCTGCGCCCTCACCTACCAATGAGGCAAAAAATGTTGGGGTCATCTTCGACTCCAATCTCTCCTTCTCTTCGCACATCTCAGACCTCTCCAAAAAGTCCCACTACCAACTGCACCTCCTTAGAGGTAGTCTTCCTTTTCTCACTTTCCCTCAGAGGCTCACCATGGGTAGGGGTACAACCCTGTGCCCCTAGTGTATGTTTTTGGGCACCTGTGGGTGGCCCACAGAGCAGGGTATGGGCTGGTGGCAGCTCCATGCTAAACTTGACAGGTGCTCTGGGTGTCCTCCATTTTGGGATAACCAGGCCCTGCCATTGGGATCAGTTGATTCCTGATAGAAACAAGATGGCCCCTGTGGCCTCTTGCTTTCTATTGCCTGTTGTCTTGTTTTTCCCAAAGTCCTGGGAAGCCCTGGCTCTGTCCCTTCCCCCTGGCTGGCTGTTGGGTGGAAGTTCCATATATGGTGTTGTTGTGAAGGCCCAGCTAGACTGACTGGAGCCTTCCCAGTGACTGTATGTTATGGGTACCTCCTGTGGGTGGGACCTGGGTGAATGGAGTGTGTGACCAATATACACTCCTTGTTGTGGTTGTCTGGTTTCTGGCATGAGAGACAAAGACTGAGACAGCCCTGCCCGAAACTGGCCTGAATGCAGTGTGTAGTGTTGAATGGCTGGGTACTTGTCCCAATCCACATTCCTTGTTGTGAGTGTCTGAAAGGGAGGAGTGTGGCCTGAATGCACTGTGTGCCTGATTGGCTGACTGACTGCATGAATGCCCTTCTGTGTGATTGGCTGCTGTGTGTGTGCCAGCAGTGTGGATGAGAGACAGAATAGTATATCTGGGGACCTCTCACCACTGGAAATTGTTCAGAAGCATTCAGAAGCTGAGTCTCCACTCAAGAGTAACTGGATTTGCTGATCCTCGACGTCCAGCTGGAAGAAGAAGACTTGCTGTGGCATTTGCTTCGACGGAACTGAAGGTTGTCGAAATCGTCGAGGACTGACCCGAGAGAGGACCTGGCTAGGCGCCCTCTTCCCGTGCTCCGAGGGACCATCGAGCACCGCTGAATCTTCGCCGAAGCTCCCTGGACGCCAGACCATCGAAAGGCTGCCGACCGGAGAAGGGGACTGCCGAGGAGACCGAAGTAAAGCACCCGGACATCGGCGCTGTCGAAGTCCATTGCCGTCGACCAGGGTTCGCAGGTCTGTGCAACCGCTGGAGGCCCGTCGAAGTTGTGTTGCCCAGCCGTGGGAACCACTTGACGCCGAGCCGCCGACGACCGGAGCCGTCCGCTCCTTGCCTAAGAACATTTGACTCGAAGGACTCCCTCGTCCGCACCGTCGACCGCTTTTGTCCTGCCGGAGAAAGTCGAGGACGACCAACGCGCCGAGGAGAATCCGCCGGTGGGTTTCCCGCCACCTCACGACCCCAAAGACTCGAGCGACTCGACGCCCTTGCTGGGCTCCCGTCTCTACAATCTTTGCGGTCCAGAACTATTGTCATCGAGGTGCCCCGCACACCTCCGCCTTGCAGGACGCCGACGCCCCGACGCCGACGAGCACCGCTCGGACGAAGCTGCCGCCTCTTCGACATCGTTCTACCTCGTTTGTCGACGGACGTTCGACGCCCCGTGCCTCCCGCTTGAAAGGGAAGGCATTCAAGAAGGGCCGTCGATTCCCCGTCGCCGAACCCCGAGGTCTTCGACGTTTCTCGACGCCTCTCGACGATCCGTGACTCCTGCTTTAAAGGGGGTCATTCAAGAAGGATCTGTCGACGCCTCTTCGAAGAACTCGACTCCACCAGGTACATTGGGGGGGTAAAAACATTGTAGGAGAGAATAAGACTGTTGAACAATATATGGACTGGGCTTGTGTTATATCTCTTTATTTTACAGGTTGCCCAGGTGGGGGGATCTCCACACAGAACTGTGTCCAGTAGCAAGGGCCAGTCTTCTGCCTATTGTTTCAACCCTCTGGTATCTCTCCTCTCTCTATTGCTGGTTTCCTTCTTATTGATCCGCGTGCCATTGCTACAGTATTGTGAATGCACTGTTATGAGGTCTAATATTAGTGGTACCACTTTAGAATTGTAGATATTTATCATTATTGGTTTTCCTGAGCACAAAGTGCGTTGTTGTGATAAGTGTACATAACCCTTGAATATTAATTATATAAAGACTGTGTTTTCAGTAATACAGTGTGTGGACATTCCTTTGTGGGGGCTTGGGGATACACTGTACTTAAGAACCAGCCTGCATCACCTCCTGAGAAGCTAGGCCTTGATTGCTCGTCCATTGCTACCACAATCGAGAATCTTGGCTGGGGTCCTCTGTGCCTCTCCTCTACCATATAGAGAGCGGAAGTACAGACCCCCCCACCGGTCTTGACACAGGCCCCTTCTGCTTTCTCAGGGAGTATACGAATGTTGTTTTGCTGAGATCTGCAGTCACTGTCATCCACTCTTGATTCCAGGATTTTGATCCGTGCTAGCATGCCGGACATATGACGGTTTACCCCTCGTATGTTATCTTCAGTTTCCGAGATTCGTGCCTCCGCCTCTCCTGTGCGTGAAGTTAGCTTTTGTAGATCGTGTCTTAATAGGGACACGTCGGCGCCAATATTGTCCATCTTCTTCTCCATCGACGTTCTGGAGCTGGCAATGGCACTCATTACCTCCCTGAGGGAGATGTCATCTTCCATGTAGTCTGTTTCCGTTGATGCCAGCCGCTCAGGGGAGCGAGACATTGGTGTGGTTGCATATTGCTCAGTTCTGCTTTGTGTAGAGGTTTTCCTGGGTTTGTCTTTCCCCATTTTGCTTATTTGGTAAGGCGACGCTGGAAGTGGGTGCCTTGTTTGGGGGGGAG
Organism: Ambystoma mexicanum; assembly: GCF_040938575.1. Classification (NCBI taxonomy): domain Eukaryota; kingdom Metazoa; phylum Chordata; class Amphibia; order Caudata; family Ambystomatidae; genus Ambystoma; species Ambystoma mexicanum. The sequence continues at coordinate 673,109,496 of NC_090924.1, read as the reverse complement.
GTGATGGCAGCCTGGGTAAGCAGATGATTCTGAGGTGGCTGGGGTAATTACCCCTGGGTCTTGTTGCAGTGTGGCTAGTGAACTTGTGGGTCTACGTTAAGTATATTACCAATATTCCGCTCCATTCTTTTTCGAGGGCTGACCACAGTCCGCAGGGTTCCGTCTGAGATGGCTTTTTATGGGTGGCACCAATGGGCCCTTAAAGTATGTGTGCCGTTGGTATTGCAGCGCTTTGGTTAGGCTGGGGTAGGTGCCAAGGTTTCGGTCACCCACCTCCCAATATCCATTAGCACCCGTATAAGGCTTGGGGACGGTTCGTTTCCTGCCACCCACCACCAGTGGCCTGCTTGGTTTGGCTGATTCCTGGTCAGCAGTACTGAGTCTGCCTTCAGCTGCAGGAAGCCTCTGTGGGGTTATCAGATCTGCCTTAATGTGCGGGTATGGCAGGGGGGGCAGGCAGCACCTCTCGTCTGTGGCCCCAGCTCTCAGCTACCCCCCACTCCTTACCGCTGTGTTTTCCGTCCAGTGCAGTGAAGCAGGATCTGTGTCTCCGGGTCGCATGGAGCTCAGCAGGCGCTCTACGCAGTGCGGAGCACCCGCGATCTTGCTGGGGGTCTAGGTGGTCTTTGTTGGTTCCAGCTGCGCGCCGTATCAATGCCAGAGAAAACAGGTCGTGGCGTTTGTTACGCTGTGCTCGGCGCCATTAGAAGGGTGTCGGCAGGATCTGGCTGTGCCTCCCCGGCCCCCGGGACTGGTCTCTGCAGTGCTCCCCTACAGGATCGTCACGCTTCTCTTTGCCGGTCAACAGCAGCAGGGGGGAAACCAGTCGCTCGCTGTTACCTCAGGGGGTGGGAGTGTCGTCGCTGCGGTGTGCGCTTGGGCTGGTACAAGGTAGGGGAACGGGTGTTGAGTGTCCCCGACGGCCACGTGGTCTCTCTGCCAACAGCAGGCCAAAGGGTCTTGTGCCTTCCGGGCCGACCTCGGTCTTGCAGGTGTCGTCTGTTTTCCTTCTCTCCTCGGCTGGCCCCACGATTGTATGTCGCGCTCTCCGCTCTTCGCCTACAGCAAGTCCACGGCGGCCATCTTGGGAGCTGTGCGGGGCTTAGAGTCTGCACCTTTCGATCGCTGTTGTCTCGGATTCGCGCTCCGATTCTGCTCTGCTTCTACACGAATCGATGCAGCATATATTCATGCGTCTATGAGGTGTTTTTTGAGCTTTCACAGTTGCATTTTACGCAGGATGAGTGCAGGATCTGGCCGGCCGCACGGGAGTGGTGAAAGTTTATGTCTTCATCGTTCGGCTCTTGGCCACGCCAGCATGCCATGCTTGATGCTCAGGAAAATCCTATCCTTGATAACCAGGGGAAACCAATTATGCAACCTGCAAAATATGACACTCAATTCATTCACGTACCCTTTTCCAGGCAAGAATGAAATGCATTAAAACAGATAATCCCTGACATTAGAAAAAACCCTACTGGATTTTATAACAAGTTAGAGGTCGTTTTGAAAGCCTCCATCTTTACTATGTGTGATCTGGAAACCCTATTTTTAGTGATCTTGCCATCAGATATTTGGATGCCAATCAGAAATATCACTGACCCTGTAACTTTGGGGAAGACGTGGGACATGCTTTTTCAACTTGACGCTAGTAGGACAACTGGCGAAAGGGCCGCTCCTGCAGTGCTCATTCTTCCCACCATCATAGTTGTAAAACTTAAAAGGGTGGTACCCTAGAAAACAATTAATTCGGACAAGTTTGCCAAATGTGTCCATGATAAAACTGAAGAGGCAACACAGAATTTTAATAAGTTTGAGCAAGTATTTAATGATTTGTCGGGGTAAGAAATTACTACGCCAGCAGGGAAACAGTTATTTGCAGATACATTTGTCGGGCAATTGTTACCAGCAATTAACATTCTTATTATGCAATCAGAGAGTTCCTGCCAGACTAAAACAATGTTAGATATTCTGCATATGGCTCAATATCATGAAAATAGAGTGAATGTGGAGAAGGAAAAAGCAGAAAAGAAGAGAATGAATCTTAGGACAAGCGTGTTAATACAGCAAGTACAACAGGGAATTAGGGGAGGGACATTTATTGGCCCAAGAGGAAGAGGTACTGGTCTGTTTGTACCATTTTCCCCCAGGGCCTAATCAGTGCGCATTTTGCAAGCAGAAGGGCCACTGGAGAACACAGTGCCTAGCCTTGTTGAATAGGGACAGTGGAATGCATCAGAGAAGGGGCAGAGGATGTCAGGGAGGACACGTAGGAGGTAGGGGCGAATGGGTACCACCTGTGGCTGCGTCTGGCCATGTTGCACCTACTACAGTCCATATTAGCGCCAACGTTTTCGATAATCCAAGCAATCCTTTTGTCACTAATCAATACAATACTGAGGATTTCTCTTGGGATTTCCAGAATAGGACAGCCCTCAAATGAAAATGGAACCGATACCCATCCCTGTGGATCAAGCAGGAACCTACGTTCACATGAGAGTTTGGAGAGGGGAGCATCGATTTTTTGTAGACACAGTGGCGCAAAAGAGCTCCATAGATCATGCTAAGGTTGGAGATATTCATTTGAGTGGGCATACCAATATTTCAGTAAGGTTTGCTGGGACACCAGTAGCTAGTAAAGTATTGGTCTCATTGCCCGTTTTCTTAGGGCCAGCAGCTAGCAAGATACCGTTCTTATTGACTACACAGTGTGGAGAGTATTTATTGGGTTCAAATTCTGTTGAAGATATTGTGTGCTACTATTTATTGTACACTAGATGGAGTACACTTTACAGTATGCCCTTCGAAAAATAAATCTGCTTTTAGCAAAACCTCTGCCACCAGAGTTTTTTAACATCCCTGATGCCTTATGGGCAGTGTCAGATAATGACGTTGGGCTTATGGATATTGCCCCAGTAAAAATACAAATATGTCACGGAACAGTGTATCTGCGTATTCCCCAGTACAAAGTATCCCCTGAAGGTTATTCACATGAAACAATTCTCTCCAATTTAGTAAGACAAGGGATCATAGAAGAAATAACAGGGATTTTTTGTAATAGCCCCATTTTACCCGTTTTTAAAAAAGAGGACACAAACCTACCATATCGTTTTGTAATTGATTTAAGTGCAATCAACAAGATTGTAGTACCTCAATTTCCAATAGTTCCAGACATTACCACCATTCTTACCATGATACCACCATTTGCGGAATATTTTTCAGAGATCGACTTGAAAAATGCATTTTTTAGTATACCATTACATCCAGAAAGCAGATTTCTATTTGCTTTCTCCCTTGATGGAAGAGCGTGTACTTTCAGAGGAATACCACAAGGTTATGCAGAAAGTCCAAGTATACACAGTAGGGCACTTAAGCAACAGTTGGATTCCTTGAAATTGCCTGTATCTGTTACATTGATTCAATACATTGACGATTTGAATATAGCAACTGCCACAGAGGAACTCGTCAAACGTGCAACTTTGTAGTGATTGTCAGATCTAGCTCGCCATGGCCATAAAGCATCTCTAAAGAAATTCCAGTATTGTAGACAGGAGGTAGCATATCTAGGGTACCTCCTGTCTAAGGAGAGTAGGAAACTAGCACCTGACAGAATACAAGCGATTTCTACAATGCCACAGCCGAAAACACGAAAACAAGTTAGAACACTGATAGACGCTGCCTCCTATTGTAGACAATGGATACCCAATGTGTTGCTTATTGTCTAACCTTTGATACAACTCACGACTAAACATGTACGGGATCCGGTGCCATGGACTGATGAATATCAAGAGCCATTTGTTTTGTTGTGCACAATGCTTTGTTCTGCTCCCGTTTTAGGGTCTTTGGATTATAATAAGGAATTTGTTTTATTTGTGCATAAAATTAATGAATGTACTTTGGCTGTATTGACACAGGAACATGGAGGAAGCAATAGACCGTGCAGCTATTTCCCCTCCATGTTAGACCCTGTTGCATGCGCTTTGCCTAAATATTTGCGAGCAGTGGAAGCTGCAGCTGTGTCAGTAAAACAATGTGAAGGTATGGTTTCTCTTCAACCGTGATGGTACCTCACTCGGTCAATGTCCTTTTAATTAGGACTCAGACCCAATATATGACTTTGGCCCAACTTACCAGATATGAATTGATATTGTTCTCAACACATTACAATTAAGAACTGCAACACATTCAACTCTGCTTAGCTACTACCCATACCAAATCAAGGTATCTGGGAAAAATGTCAGCCAACCATGATTGTCTCTTTGCAACTGAAGAAGACACCAAGTACCAAATTGATTTGCGAGATACTCCTCTTCCAGAAGCAGAAGGACAATTATATTCTGACAGGTCATGTTTTAAAATGCCTGATGGAACTACAACCGCATGTTATGCGGTTACTACTTTAAAAACTATAGTTGAGACTAAACGAATACCCTTTAATTCAGCACAAGCAGCAGAAATCATAGCTTTGACCCATGCTTGTGAATGATCAGAAAACCTTTCTGCAAATATGTTCACTGACAGTCAGTAGGCTTTTGGAGTAGCACATCATTTTGGAAAACTATGGGCAGAAAGGGGATTTTCGACTTCACATGGAACCAAGATATGATATGATATGGCATTTATAACGCACCTATACACAAGTGTTTCAAGGCGCGACGAGACAAGGGAGGGGGAACAGAGGCAAGCCAGACAATGATCCTACTAGGCCAGGTGTCATTCAGATCGCGCAAGTGCATGGGAAGGGGGAAAGTGCAGGGGGGAAAGGGGAGGGGAACAGTGCAGTACATGGGATAAGCGAATACATAACAATAGTAAAGGGGAGTCCAGCCGGTGGCAAGTGCAAGGGTAAGTACAGGCATCAGGTATCAAGTGCTGGCTGTGGGACTCTAGGGATACAGAACACAGTCCTCAAGTGCGATGTTTGCCAGGACGGCAGCGCAGGTGTGCGACTGGTGGGGGAGGTGACCTGGGCCAGGTGTGCGACTGGTAGGGGAGGTGACCTGGGCCAGAGATCAGCGGGTGGCCAGGTAACCAGTACAGTTTCAGCCAGGAGGTCAGCAGGGGAGAGGAGGAGAAAAAGCAGAAGCAAAGGGAAATGTTTTGAGGTGTTTCTGGAACCAGAGATGGTTCTCCTCAAGTGTCAGGGTGGCAGGGAGGCTCTTCCAGAGGGAGGCCCCAGCTGAAGAAAGAGATCTACCATCAACTTGTTGCTTGGGGAAGCGACTGACCCTGAGGGAGTTGGAAGCGGATGAGTGAATGGCTCGAGAAGGAAGATATTTAGGAAGAGAGAGTTGAAGGTATTGATACAGGAAGATACAACATGGTTCCTTAATGTTGCGGCTGTTGTCCTCTCTAAAGAAACTAGCTGTAGTTAAATGTGCTGCCCATCAGAAGTTAGTGATTGAAATTCATAAAGGAAATGATTTTGCAGACTCCATAGCCAAACAAACAGTGTTACATTGCATCTCAGGGATGTATAATGTTGAGAATATTAGATGGGCCCAGGATTCAGGATGTATGGAGGAAACCACTGTCAGCATCAAAGAGGTACAATCAATGGCCAATGATGAGGAAATAAGGAGGTGGGAGGATAGCCTTGCTAGGTGGGATGAAGAGGGATGTTGGGTTACAGGGTCTAAAGAACAATGAATGCTACCTAATGCCTATGTACCTTTGGCTGTGCGTATGGCCCATGGACCCGCCCACATGCATGCTAAAGCTATTTGCAAACATCTGGAGAATGTTTGGTGTAATTCTTTGATCACTACAAGAGCTGAGAATGTGGGTAAAAATTGCATGATTTGTCTGGAGTATAATGTAGCCCAAGGGACTATGGTCTCCACAGGAAATTTTGACCCTCCTACCTTCCCATTTGAAGTTTTGCATTTTGACTTTAACTTTATTGAGTTAGAAAGATTTAATAATATGAAATGTGTGCTAGTAGTGATCCGTGCCTTTAGCAAATGTGTAGAGGACTTTCCCTTGAAAAAAAACAGACATCTCAACTGAAAAAGTCATGTTGAACACATTTTTCCACAGATTTGGATTTCCCAGGGTAATCTGATCTGATAATGGCCCTCACTCCATTGCAGAAGTAATAAGACATTTGTGTAATGGACTGCAGATCAGAAAGAAATTTAACACGGCTAATCACCCACAAAGTGCGGGGTTAATTAAGCGCCACAATAGAATTCTGAAAAATAAAATAGCTAAAGTTTGTGTATTCACAGGACTAAAATGGCCAGATGCGCTACCTTTAGCATTGCTCTCTATTAGGACTACAGCGGCATCCAAAACAGGGTTATCTCCTTATGAAATAGTTTTGGGCAGACCAGCTAATGTTTTAGGTGCGCCTAGTCCACGAGCATTGAAGGACATTGAGCACCGACTGTTTTTGATTATTGTAAACAATTGACTAAACAATTGCGTTCTATTCACCAACAGGTGAAGGATATTTTACCGGACAGCAAATGTGCTAGAGGGCCATCGAGTGAAACCTGGTGATCTGATAATGACTATGAATTTTCAAAGAAGCCTGCACTGAAACCATGCTAGTTAGGACCATACCAGGTGCTGTTGGCCACCCAGACTGCTGTTCGAGTAGAGGGGAAAAAACGCCAGATTCACACTGCTCACATCAAATTGGCTCCCTTACCCTCACCATCTGATGGAGATTATCCTCCTCTGTCTGAAACAAAGGATGTTTGCACCCCTGTGAAGTCTGTCGAATTCCAATATCAAACCTTCAGTACAGACACCCACCTTGTTCGTAGATCATGATATCCCAGGAGTGACCAGATACAGTCTGAGACCCAGGAAAGAATAGGGTTGTGCTTCTGAAGGTATGAAAGTGCAGATCTGGTACTGATGTCAGTTCTGTGCCCCCCAGTAGTATACAAGTACAGATCTGGTACTGATGTCAGTTATGTGCCCATCGGAAAACCTACAAGTGCATATCTGGTACTGATGTCAGTTCTGTGGCCGCCAGTAGTCTACAAGTTCATGTCTGATATTGAGGTCAGCCCTGCACCCACAGGAAATCAACATGTCCTGATCCCTGTGCACACCAGGAGGTAACAGGGTATCTAACGACTGAAGAAACCTTCATTATGGGATTGCATCTACTTGGTGATCAAGTTAGAATCAAAGACAATAGAATGACTGTACATTTTCGGTCACAAAACTATGGACAAACGAAGATCGAATAGTAATATTCGAAAATATAGTAAATTGTTAATGATTGGATTTCAATGGATTTTATTTTTGTATTTGAAAGGTTGATTTAATCAGCCAACCAAATAAAAAATAAAAAGAAATAGTAACATTAACATTTTGTACAGATTTGGTGATGGGTCTTTCTGTAATCTTTTGGTATCTTGAGCATGATTCTGTGCATCTTTTGAAGACACATCTTCCCGATGATAGTGAAGCCACTACTAAGCTCCCTTTTACTCCCGCTCCATGTTTTAACCTATACCCATCACCCCTTGGATACATTCCAGAGATATGGTTATCAGAATAATTTGTATGTGCACATCTTGGACAAAGTTCAAAAGGCTATTAATAAGACCGACTGTTGGCTTTGTTCACATGTCCCGCAGAGCGGAGATGGCATAGGAATACCTTATTATGCGATCCCGGTTAACCTATCAATATTATGTGCTGTACTTTTCTTGTCTCATAGCAGTTTGATAAATGATTGGGATGGAGCACGTGCCCCGCCTGGAAGGATAGTGATTAACACCACTTTTAGAAACCCTGAAATATGTAATATCACTATTAATAGTAACCTTTCAAGTTTGAGTAGGTGTCTAAACTCCATTGGCGTTCCTACACCTCTTATATGAATGCTACCTATCTTTTATTTCAAGTAACCCATAGTATAGGAGAGCCCCCGTTTGCTATAGGAAGGAAATATTATAATATGCAATTCTTTGATATTGATATTTTATTTCTATCGCGCTCGTACACAAGTGTTACAGAGCGCGACAAGGCAAGGGAGGGAAACAGGGGAGAACAAAACAGCGATCTTACTAGGCCCAGTGACATTGAGAACGCGCAAGTGCATGGGAGAGGGGGAAGGGGAAAAGTGCATGGAAGGGGGGAGAAGTGGAAAGTGCGAAGCAGAGGAGAAACAGATAAATAATAATAAATAAATAAATAATAAAAGCAACAAACAGCGGTAGTGCAGCCAGCAATTTGCAAGTGCTAGGTTTAAGGCAGCAGACAGGGTAGGTATGATAAGTGCAGGAAGAAAAAGGGGGTGCTGCATGGGTACAGATACAGACCCCAGTGCAAGGGGTGGCCCGGAGGCAGTGCGGGAGGGTGGCAGGGTGAGCAGGTACCTGGGCCCGGAGGACAGAGGGTGGCCAGGTGCACAGTGCCAAGAGAGAACAGATCAGCAGGGGAGAGGGGTAGGGAAGGCAGAAGGGAAGAAGAAGATCTTGAGGTGCTGCCGGAACCGGAGATGGTTCTCCTCAAGTTTTAGAGTGGCAGGGAGGCCCCAGCCAACGACAGGGATCTACCCCCAGCTTGTTTCTTTGAAAAACGACTGACCCTGAGGGAGTTAGAGGTAGACGAGCGAAGAGAGGGGAGGTATTTGCGGAGGAATAGCTGAAGGTATTTTGGACTCAGGCCCCGGAAAGTCTTGTGGACAATGTAGAGGGTTTTGAATTAAATACTTGCATCCACTGGGAGACAATGGAGAGATTTCAGAACTGGAGAGATACGATCCCAGGGCTTGAGGCCAAGGACCAGTCTCGCAGTCCTGTTCTGGATTAGTTGCGGAGAGTAGAGGCAGGTAGATTTAGAAAGAGGCTGTTACAATAGCTCAACCTAGGGAGAACCAGAGCTTGGGATACCATGAGCTTCTGGGGGAAAGAGAGGAAAGGCAGAGTACCTCTGAGGAGGTGCAGTAGGAAGGTTAACTTTTTAGAGACCTCAGAGATGTGGGAGGAGAAGGAAAGGGTGGAGTCAAAGATGACCCCGAGGTTCTTAGCCTCACAGGTGGGGGTAGGAGGTGGGCCAAGGGAAGCCGGCCAGAGAGTGAGGGGAAAGGATGGTGAAGGTGTGCCAATGAGGAGGATCTCTGTCTTGCTGGGATTCAGACAAAGATCTTTGGCGGCACACCAATCTTGAATAGCAGTTAGGCAATCCTAGATTAGAGAGGGAGAGGAGGTACCTGAGGGCAGCCTGAAAATGAGTTGAGTGTCATCAGCGTAGCACTGGAAATTTGAGCAGAAAATGGCAATGCAGTGGGCGAGAGTTGCCAGGTATTGGTTGAAAAGCCAGAGTGAGAGGTTAGACCCCTGGGGAACATCACAGGTAGAGAGGAAGATAGATGATAGGAAGGACCCAAGTTGGACCTGGGCGGGTCAATCAGAGAGGACAGAGGTCAGCCAGGCCAGAGCCTGATCAGTGATACCCAGGTTTTCACAAAGATGGTTAAGCAGGATGGTATGGTTGACCGCGTTGAAGGCAGAAGAGAGATCGAGGAGGATGAGGACAGAGGGAATGTTAGAGTCAAGGTTGGAGAGCAGATCTTCACGGATGTTCAGGGGAGCAGTTTCCGTGCTTCTGGCAGCTCTGAAGCCAGACTGGTGGTCACAGAGACAGCCAACAGAATTGGAATGAAGGTTAAGCTGAGAGATGGCCAACATTTCCAGGAGTTTGCCCAGAAAGGGAGTAATGGAAATTGGGCGATAGTTAGCTGGACAACAAGGAGCAGCGGTGCGTTTTTTGAGAAGGGGATGCACAAGGAAGTGCTTCAGAGGGGAGGGGAAGGATCCTGAGGCAAAGGAGTGGTTGCAAAAATCAGCAAGGGCCAGAGCGAGGGTGTCAATGTAGTCCTTGATGGTTTTAGAGGATCAGGGATGAACCTGTTTTGACAAGGCTTTCATAGATCACACTTGTCTCACGACCTTGTCGGGGGAGAAAAGAGGAAAGGACGAGAAGAATGTTGGGGGGGGTGGCTAAAGCAGGGTCAGCAAGCACAGATGGAGAGGGGAGAGGAGGGGTGGGCAGGGCCATCTTAAGCACTTTTGGGGCTCTGGGCACGGACATCTTTGGGGCCCCCCTCCACCAAACCAAAAGAGTTAAGGGATCAAGAATACTGGTTGCGCCCCCACCCGTCGCGCTCACAACCTGTAGGTTGATATGCTGTCTCGCGGCATAATCAGCACGTTTACTCCCTTTAAGTCCCCTTAGCCTCTTCATTCTTGCTCTAATCAGAATGATAAACAAGGAGCATTTGAAGACCAACATTAGCAGTCTACAAAGGGGTTACTGTTCTAGTACATACAGGATACTTTTTATCAATAACATCCAGGAAGGTTGATGTTGTATTAATGCAGGACTGTGTGTAAAAGGTACATGTAACCCAAAATAGACAGAGAACTCACATTAGCTGTCTCACAGAATGCAAAGGTTCTCATGCATGGATAGAGACCACCAATTGGAAGGAAGGAGAACGCTACACATACCGTAGAATGGATAGTGGAGGCAGATTAGAAGCTAACAGGAAGGTGTCTTTATCCAGACAGAGATTAGAAGTGGGTTATGGTTTTCAAATAGTGTTGCCGTTAGATATCAAAGGAAATGCCTGTGCTGTGCAATATAAATATGCTCACTATTAACACAGTGAAACCATGAATAAGGCTTTTATGAAGATCATACCATGAGAAGGAAATCACTCGGAAGGGCTGACAATTTTGAAAGGTTTAGGGACTGGCATTATTGAGAGGTTAGTCAATACAAGATTAAATGAGATGCCCAGGATCACATATTGGTGCCAACTCTGCAATTTCTGCATTTGAACACTTTCTTTTCCGGTTCTTACCATGAACTAAAACAATCTAGTTGTTATTAAAAAACAGACTTGGAAAGTACACAAATCACATTACCAAACATGATACCAAACATGACCATTTTTAAACAAAATCTTATAGAAGGGTGTTATGCAAAATGGGAATGATTCTAGCTTCATTCTCTCCATCATCAAGGGAAGTATATAAGAACCAGCATACCAATCAATGTGATTTAACATATTTACAGGCCAATTCATGGAATAATTAGCGCGGCGCAAGTGGCCAAAAACGTGTGGTTCGCAGTGGAATAGCGAAAATCGCAGTGCAAGTGCGAAAATCGCCCGAAAAGCAGCGCACATCGATTCATGGAAGGCCGTGCGCGAGAAAACCATCGGATGTGCGCTAAAAAAGTGCACGGCGCACGTTGGCGCACAGGCCATCTAACGGCGTGCGCCAGGTCACAGCGAAAATATCACAGGCCACAGCGAAAATCGCACATAGCGCGGCGCACACAACAAAAGTAGGCGGAACACGGGGCGTAACACTCGGAATGGGGAACAACTTGCCAAAATGTGGGCGTCACGGGGGAAGTACAGGGTGCAAGTGCGCGGAATGCCCACACGCTTGCCTACAACACGTATTCATGGAATCGAATAGGGCAAAAAAGCGCACGGTCAAACCAGCGCACAGGCACAAACACGACCGCCACAAGAAAGCAGGCGGTAGCGTCTGTAATAAATGTGCACCAAAAGGTGCGCCAACAAATAGCACCTATATACAGCTATGATGAATGTCCTATACTGTGGCCCTCCAGGACAAATGACGTGCAAAGGGGTACCCACAAACACGGACACCCGCTGACTGAAAAATAATGTGTGCCTGTATTCCGGGGTGCGCGGGAACTTTCACACGTGATTTGGCAGGGTACGTGGATTTTAGGGGTGCGTGGGAAGTTCCACACGCGATTTGGCCGGGTACGTGCGCAGGAATTTCCACACGCGACTTGGCTGGGTACGTGGATCTCAGGGGTGCGCGGGAAGTCTCACACGCGATTTGGCAGGGTACGCAGATTTCAGGGGTGTGCGGGAAGTTCCACACGTGATTTGGCTGGGTACGTGCGCGGGAATTTCCACACGCGACTTGGCTGGGTACGTGGATCTCAGGGATGCGCGGGAAGTCTCACACGCGATATGGCACGGTACGTGGATTTCAGGGGTGCGCGGGAAGTTCCACATGCGATTTGGCCGGGTACGTGCGCGGGAATTTCCACACGCGATTTGGCTGGGTACGTGGATCTCAGGGGTGCGCGGGAAGTCCCACACGCGATTTGGCAGGGTACGTGGATTTCAGGGGTGCGCGGGAAGTTCCACACGTGATTTGGCCGGGTACGTGCGAGGGAATTTCCACACGCGATTTGGCTGGGTACGTGGATCTCAGGGGTGCGCGGGAAGTCTCACACGCGATTTGGAAGGGTACGTGGATTTCAGGGGTGCGCGGGAAGTTCCACACGCAATTTGGCTGTGTGCTCCCAGGTATACCCTCTACGTCCCCTGCAGGCAGCCGACACCACAGGGGACTACCCTGCACACCTGCTCATGTCAACCTGCCTCCCCAACCCCCAGCTTTGTGGGGCACCCTTCACCAGGCCCCCACTCATGTCCCCTATCACCCCCACCCCCCAGCATCCAGGGGCACCCTCCACCAGGCCCCCACACATGTCCCCCTGCACTCCCACCCCCCAGCATCCAGGGGCACCCTCCACCAGGCCCCCACTCATGTCCCCTATCACCCCCACCCCCCAGCATCCAGGGGCACCCTCCACCAGGCCCCCACTCATGTCCCCCTGCACCCCCACCCCCCAGCATCCAGGGGCACCCTCCACCAGGCCCCCACTTATGGCCCCTATCACCCCCACTCCCCACCCCCCAGCATCCAGGGGCACCCTCCACCAGGCCCCCACTCATGGCCCCTATCACCCCCACCCCCCAGCAGTGCAGGGGCACCCTCCACCAGGCCCCCACTCATGTCCCCCTGGACCCCCACACCCCAGCATCCAGGAGCACCCGCCACCAGGCCCCCACTCATGGCCCCTATCACCCCCACCCCCCAGCAGTGCAGGGGCACCCTCCACCACGCCCCCACTCATGTCCCCCTGCACCCCCACCCCCCAGCATTGCAGGGCACCCTCCACCAGGCCCCCACTCATGTCCAACTCATGTCTCCCACCACCCCCACCCCCCAGCATCCAGGGGCACCCTCCACCAGGCCCCCACTCATGTCTCCCATCACCCCCACCCCCCAGCAGTGCAGGGCAACCTCCACCAGGCCCCCACTCATGTCCCCCTGCACCCCCACCCCCCAGCATCCAGGGGCACCCTCCACCAGGCCCCCACTCATGGCCCCTATCACCCCCACCCCCCAGCAGTGCAGGGGCAGCACCACCAGGCCCCCAGTCATGGCCCCTATCACCCCCACCCCCCAGCATCCAGGGGCACCCTCCACCAGGCCCCCACTCATGGCCCCTATCACCCCCACCCCCAAGCATCCAGGGGCACCCTCCACCAGGCCCCCACTCATGGCCCCTATCACCCCCACCCCCCAGCAGTGCAGGGGCACCCTCCACCAGGCCCCCACTCATGTCCCCCTGCACCCCCACCCCCAGCATCCAGGGGCACCCTCCACCAGGCCCCCACACATGGCCCCTATCACCCCCACCCCCCAGCAGTGCAGGGGCACCCTCCACCAGGCCCCCACTCATGTCTCCCATCACCCCCACCCCCCAGTAGTGCAGGGCACCCTCCTCCAGGCCCCCTCTCATGTCCAACTCATGTCCCCCTGCACCCCCACCCCCTAGCATCCAGGGGCACCTTCCACCAGGCCCCCACTCATGTCCCCCTGCACCCCCACCCCCCAGCATCCAGGGGCACCCTCCACCAGGCCCCCACTCATGGCCCCTATCACCCCCACCCCCCAGCAGTGCAGGGGCAGCACCACCAGGCCCCCACTCATGTCCCCCTGCACCCAGATCCTCACAATCCCCAATCATGTGCGTTATGGTCAGCCTCCACAGCCAAAAGGCCCTACCAAGTAACCCATTCACCCACATGGAAATGGAAATTACATGTTACACCCCCAATGTTCATAAAACAAATGAACCCATGTCCGTCACACACAATGGTTGCAATTGAATGGGAAAACACCCAACATGACATGCATGAAACCAATGTGATGATACCACACAGTGAAGTATGAAAACAAAATTGTATTAAAAAAAATTGAATGCAAATGAAATTAAACAAACTACAATGGCAATGAAAAAAGATAAGCTGCATGTCCGTCCAAAAAAATCAAAACTACAAATCCAAATCCAAAAAAATGTTGTCCAAAGTCACATTAAAAATAAAATCAATCTGAGAGAGAAAAATAAATGCAAAAACCATTGCTCCATGGTGAATAAATAAAAAAAAAAATAAAACAATCCAATGAAGAACTATGTACAAAACATCCAAGGGTCCATGAGCCCAACTGAACAAAGGAAACCTACAAAAAACCCTAACTAAAATGCAACTATACACAAAAAGTGGAGCAGTGTCCGTCGACTCCAAATCATAAGAAGAAACAAAGGAAACCTAAAACTAAAGAACTATATACAAAGGCGGCGGGCAAGTCCAGCGGCTCACTCCGTGGTGTTCCGGGCCAGGGCATCATCAAACTCCTCATCTATGTCCCAGAGGCGGTCCTGTTCCATGGCCCCGAGGGTCCGCAGGGACGCCAACATGTTCACCTCCAACTCCCTGCGGATTGCCTCGAGGCACTCGGCCCGCCTCAGGGCCCTCCGCATGGAGTTCTCCGCCTGACCGCCGTGAGCCGCGCCTCTTCCGCCCGCCGCCGCTCCGCACCTATCTGCTGGCCCAACCGCAGCCACACGGAAGACACTTCCCGTCCTGGGTCCTCCTGCCCTCCGGCCGATGCCTGCCCCTCCGATGTTGATGGCCCCGAGCCATGATGCCTCCCACGTTGACTCTGCTGCTGCCTCCGACGCAACTGCCTCTGCCAGCACGACGGCATCCAGGCTGATGGAATCCACCGACGCCGTTGTGCACGTGCCCTGCCTGATGATGCCGGCACATCCTCCATCTGCTGGGGTACAGTTGCTGTGGTGTCCACCCCTGCTGGACCTCCGACTCCCAACTGTGGCAGGGATGGGATCCCCACCGAGCTGGCTGCATTGGTCAGGGCAGGTCCACAGGGGGCCCTGGTGGCATCTGGGCCGGAAGACGGCAAGGAGAACGACCGGCATATAGCCTCCACAGAGGAGGAGAGGGCCGCCAAATTGGCCGACACATGCAGGAAACCCCCGAACATGGAAGATCCCAATTGGGCCACGTCGGCACGGTGCTCTTCGTGATGACGTGCGTGCTCCTCCCGGGAAGCGCGCACGTCATCACAAATTGCACCCGCGCGCATCGCGACCCCAATCAGGACCTTCTCCATACGGCCACGGGTCCCCTCGTCCACAGGTGGAGGGGAGTCAGGTGACATGGACATCCCCTCTACCTGCGGACGGGCCTGGGACGGGACATCCCTGCTGGTGCATGGTGGTGCACTCACAGGGTCAGGGACAGCGACATGCACAGGCCCCTCCACGGTGACCTGTGCTGCCTCCTGCCCCTGCCCCTGGACTGCACCACTTGCACCAGCAGGGATGCCCCCACCAGGCCCCATGTGTGCCTCAGTGGCGGCCTCCTCCTCCTCTGTGGAAACCACCAACCTGGATGGCTCCTCACCGTCTTCTGCCGTAGCAGGCCCCTGTGGGGGCTCACCCACCCCTTCCGCTGCAGCCGTGGGGGCATCCCCACCGCCTTGCTCCACAGCGCCGTCTCCGCCCTCTTCTTCACTAGCTGCTGCGTAGAGGGAGACATAGAACAGATGAGCACCACTGTCAAAGTACACTTCCATCATGTCCCTCCACAACACATGGGTCAGTCCAGTCAAAACACACACAGTAACAGGCATGGTGCATGCCATGGACATTTCCATACATGTCCAATGGACTCCTGAAACATACAATGATATGGAACTCACATGCATCATGGGTCATGCCTATCACATGCACACACTTCACCTCAGTCACATCCATCTGGCCTCATACACCCCAAACACAGCGATACAAGGATAACTAGGCTGCATCAGTGAATCTGTGCATTGTCACACACATTGTCACACACATGTGTCATGCATCCATAGCATTCACAAGTCACAGACACGCAGGTCAGGCACACAGACATGGCTACCATATATGTACCTGGCATCAGCACCCATCCCTCACCCCCACCCTCACCCCCACCCATGTCCAGGAACAGAGACTGGCATGCTCTCATGTGTCACACATACAGGCAAGTATCAGACAACCAGCACACCGCAACATGCCCTGTCTCACACAGCAATGCTTGGCCACTTACCGCTCAACTCCAGATGGGTCTCCCTCTCAAGGATCTGGGCGTGGAGCGCTAGGCTTACGCGTTCCAGGACCCTCATCTGGATGGAACTCATGCGGCCCCGGCCCCCCTCCACGAGGCGCCGGGCCTTCACGAGGGTCCTGGAACTCAAGTCCTCCCAGCGCTTCTTGATCTTCTGGAGGTCGCGGATTGCCACCCCCTCCGCGTTGATGGCAACCACACAGTCGGCCCAGATCCTCTCCCGTCCTTCCTTGCTGGCGCGGGACGATCCAAAGAGAGCATCATACTGCCCCAGGACATGCTCCACCAGGACACCAACTTCGGTGGCAGTGAAGCTGGTGCCCCTCTGCCCCTCTGGCCTGGGGTTGCCACTGTTGCCAGATGTCGAAGTGCCCGACATGGCAACCCCAGAGGCAGGAGTGGGTGGGCAACTGGGTCCTGGGGCTGGGCTGTGGAGCGATGTTATCCCAGTCGGGAGTCTTCTGTTCCAGCAGGGGTGGACACAGCAACTGGACCCCTGCAGATGGCTGATGTGCAGGCACCAAATGGCAGGGCACGGTGGCAGCAGGCAGGCAGGCAGGCAGCAGCAGATGGCACGTGGGAGGCGGCTCGGGGCACTGGGGGGCCGTAATTCGGCCTTCTGGGCAGGAGTGTAGTCTTCCGTGTGTTTTCGCGTGGCCAGCTTGATACTTAGTGATTTGGCACGTGAAAATCCTGCACGTCAGTGTGAAATTCGAGGAAAGGCCCTTAGCGCGTAAGCGCGTCAGCACGCATACGCGATTCTATTGGACAAAGGCCCTCAGCGCGTAAGCGCGTCTGTGACGTGACCCGCACGGGTGTTTCCCTCATAGCACGTGATGACGGAGACGGAGCACATGTGGAAAGACTGCACGTCAGAGTGTCA
This sequence comes from Ambystoma mexicanum, assembly GCF_040938575.1. Taxonomy (NCBI): domain Eukaryota; kingdom Metazoa; phylum Chordata; class Amphibia; order Caudata; family Ambystomatidae; genus Ambystoma; species Ambystoma mexicanum. The sequence goes on along the minus strand of NC_090924.1, from coordinate 673,092,328 downwards.
TCGCGTGTAATTGGACAAAAGTGCGCGTACACGCGATTGGCCTATGTATGTGTATTTCAGGGGTGCGCGGGCACTTACACACGCGAGTACATCAGCGCACGTGTATTCCGGGGTGCGCAGGAATTTCCACATGCTATTGGCCTGGGTACTGGATTTCAGGGGTGCGCGGGAAGTTTCACACGCTCGCCTACAACACGCGCAAAGAAACACGTACGCCAGTAGGAAGCAGGCATACGTCGACCCGCGATGCATAAATTTGCGCGCAAAAAACTAACAAGCTCAGACGCCAGGATGAATATACCGTTCCTAGCAGCAGTGGCCGTGGGCTACCAAAGGAGGAGGAGGAGGATAGTCAGGGCCAGAATTTTCACACCCAGAACCAGCCTTTTCGGGATGCCTGATGACCAGGTGTATGGGAGGTACAGGTTTCCACCACACATAATACTGGACCTGGTGAGTGAGTGGGAGGATGACCTCACATCATCCACCCTGTGCTCCCAAGCACTCAGCCCCCTGGAGAAGGTCCTCAATGTACTGCACTTCTTAGCCACTGGATCATTTCAGCGGACAAGTGCCATAGTGGGTGGGGTGTCACAGGCCACGCAGTCACGCTGCCTACACCAGGTCTTGAACATCATCACTGCACGCCCATCAGTCCGCAGGCACATATACCTGCCCAGAACACCTGCAGAAAGGCATGCTGCCGCCCTGGATTTTTACGGTGTGGCACGATTCCCCAAAGTGCTAGGTGCCATCGACTGCACCCATGTGGCTCTACGTCCCCCCAGGGCATCTGAGCACCTCTATAGGAACCGCAAGCACTGGCATTCCATCAACGTGCAGGTAGTATGTAATGCCAAGGGAATCATCACCTCAGTATATGCCAACTATCCCGGGTCCACCCACGACAGCTTCATTTACCGAATGTCCACCCTAAGCCGGGACCTAGAAGCTGGGCGGCATGGCGATACATGGCTGCTTGGTGAGTATGAATGCCACTGCACATGCATGCATGTCAGATACTGAGCAAGGTGACAACCCCACCAATGATACCCATCACCACCTCCACAGGGGACAGTGCCTACCCTCTCAGCCCCCACATGATGACGCCAATTCGGAACCCCACCACGCCACCCGAGGTAAGATATAACACAGCCCACATTGCAACCCGGGGCATAGTGGAGCGCACATTCGGAGTGCTTAAGTCACGCTTTCGCTCCCTTGACCGTTCTGGCGGGCAGCTGTTATACGCTCCCCCAGTAGTGTGCAGGATCACAGTGGCAGCATGTGTCCTGCACAACGTTGCAACACGCCGGGGCCTGGCCGTGGACATGGTGGTGCCCCCACATCCCCAACCACATGCACGCCCGCTGCGCATGGGAGGGGAAAGGGCACGGGGGGAGGCAGCCCGTACCCAGCTAGTGGCTAATTACTTCACATAGAAATCACACCCCTGTGGAGTGCACATTGCCCTGGCACATACCATCTGACAATCAATGATGCCTCAACCTGACACTGATCCTGAATGTCTGGAGAATCAACCGTCAAAACCATATCAGCCTGAGATTGTTCACCTGGAAGTGTTACAATGTGTGCACCCCTACCTACACAGACACCACCAATGCAGTTTCGTGAAAAAACACATTCATGCAGCTAAAATGAATACCCACTTGCAAAATGCAACATGAGGACAGTGCCATGTCACCCAACCCATCCCCAGTACCGCCACACGACACACCGTGCCATGTCATGCTATGTGCAGGTAAACAAAGTAATCCCCACAACATGACACAAGTGTCACAAAGTACAGTGTCCCTAATTGAAACTCGCGACACCTGAAATGCTCACAGTAATGCAGGACCAACAACACACTTGAGCAGGTATTTAGCAATAACACTTATCAGCTACTGACCCTCAAAACTACCATTAACATGACATTGCGGATGTAAGGAATTAGTAGTCTCACCACCTGGAAATGCCTGCACTCCCACCACTTCCAACTGTACAGTGTTGCCGCCATGTAGAGTTGTAGGTGCACTGCTGCCAACATGGACCCCATCTCCAAAGTAGAGGGCCTTGTGTAGACATGAGGAAAGGACCTGCAAATTAGGAGGTAGACATGGATGATGAGTTACACATCAATGCAACATGCAGTGTACAACACAACAGCAATATGCACTAGGAATGTATACACAGTATTGACTAGACTACCCACACATGTAGTGGGAGTCCAATGTCACCATGTACGTCAATGTCACTTGGGCAGACCCTTTGCAAGCCCATGGAAACGGGAAGCAGGAGGGGTGTGTGTGACAAAAACCCAAGCATCTGAACCAAATACATGACAAGCCTGCATGTGCCCAGCCACAATGCAGCGTATGCCCACGGGAGCCACACAAGGCAACACACTGTCCCAAAAAAAAAAAAATGGCCATTAATGGGCCCGGGGGGGGGGGGGTTGTGGAGGCCACCCAGGAGGTCCGAGGACAGGGTGCACACCAAAACCCACCTGTGTGGATCTTGCGGAAAAAAAACACCTCCATGGGCTCATGGCCCACACGGCTATCCTATTGTGGGAGTATCACTGCTGTCGCTATTATCACCCTGTGCAGCTGCATCCGGAGGTGGTGGCACTATGGGAGGCAGCCCATGCAAGGCCCTAGTCTGTTCCTCCATGGCTGCAAGCATGCGGGTCTGGTAGGTCTCGTTCTGGAGGATGAGTGTGCGGAGGTCCCCATGCAACAACTCACGGGATGCCCGGACCTCCGCTCTAGTTGACTGCATCTCAGCTGAGAGCGTACGGGTGAGACGCTCCAGCTGCTGTTCTGTCCTTCGGTTTGTTGAAGCCTCAAGTTCAACAAGAGTCATCCTGAGGTGAAGGAGTTCCAGCCTCAGGGCTTCCCTGTGGCCCTGGGACTCTATGGAGATGGCTTCCTGCAGAGTCACCAGTGCCGCCCGCCTGTCCCTGTTGGACGCCAACATGTCCTCCCTGTGTGACTGGCAGATGGAGTCGGTTGCCTGCTGTAGTCGGTCCATCAGCCTTTCGGGGGGGACAATGGAAGTGGCCACCCTATCCATGGCCTGAGCCATCATCTCTGATGATGCTGCCTGTTGGGTTGCCATACCGTAAATGGATTGCTCCCATGCAGTATTGCCAGGTGGCGTACGGCCACCACGTCGGCGGGCACCACACCTGTCTGGGGCAAGGCGAACTGCGCCTTGCTGTGCCGGCACTGCCTGAGGCTGCAGGACTGCATTACCCCTGATCTGCTGGCCCAGGAACAGGATCAGATGTCGCGGAGTGTGACCCTGCATCCGTAACCACCAAAGGCGTAGCTGCCAACACTGACATCCCCATTGAGGGTTCTGACCCTGGTGCAGGTGGATGGGACAGAACAGAATCCCACCCAGGAACACTCACCTGCGACGGCACGTAGGTCTCATCATCTGAATCAACACCGGAGTACAGCTCGGGGGAGGTGCAGCCAGAGACACCCCTTGGGAGCACGACCTGCAGCAGTTGTGGGTTCTCACCCACCACCACACCACGTCCCTCACTGGTGGACGGTCGGCCCTCAGACCCCTCCTGGGTCTGCACCATCTCCACAACCCCAGCAGTATCAGGTGCGTCTTCCCCTGCAAAGACATAAAAGCAAACAAATGGAAACAGGCATTAGCACCATGGCACACAATGAGGGCTGAGAAGCAACAGAACCAGTACTTGATTGACACATGTCCCACATGACTAAAACCCTCCCATGCATGCACCCTCACTGCGTATGAAGGATAGGCAAATGGCACACACTGATGACAACAAGATGGAAGATGAACACATTTTCTGCATGCTGCCTGGCAGTGGCATCACACATTGGCCTGTGATTGCCAGGTGAAATACACATGCCATCACATAGACGGCATGTACCATTGCTATTGAGTGAAGATGGAGAGGAGGGCAGCACTTATTCATTCAGTCCAGTTCCCTCATGTAATAGCTTTTCTAATTCAAACAGGTCTGATTTTTCACCTGGAGCTGCCAGTCCAAAATGGTCCGATTGCACAGGGACATGTCTAAACAAATGATATCCAGGTAACAAAGTCACTCCACTTTACCATAGCCATGTCAGACATGTGACTAGAGGACTGAGAAATGCCTAGTAAAAGTGGTGGAATGCAAACAATCTGCCTGAATGAACAGAGAAAAATAAGCAACAATGTTGTGGCAAGGTGACACTTCAAGGGCAACTGGCGTGCTGTTGGGCTAGATGTCTACTGTTGGCAGAAGGGATACTGCTATGGCCAAATGCTGCTGCGCAGAATGTATTGCATGAAGCACATGGGTGACCCAAACGACTCAGGCGCACACACCCTCACCTGGCACACAAACAGAAGCACTCACACACACACACCATGCACATGGATGACACACACATGCATGTGCACTCACCGGACAATGCCTCATAATCAGGCAGATCTCCCACGCCTTGGATCTGTTCCTCCGTGACATAGGTCCCAGCGACTGACTCATGTGGAGTGAGTTCCATGTCTTCTACTGGAGACCCACCTCCAGTCACTAGAGTTGCGGCATGAGTTGAGACCAGCTTATTCTTTTCCCTGCGCTTTAGGTCATTCCAGCGCTTATAGCAATCATTGGCTGTGCGCCTCACGATTCCAAGGGCACTTACGATGTCCGCAACGGTCTGCCAGTGTGCCTGGCGTTGTGCAGGTGTGGTCTTGGATCCTGCAACAATGACCATTTCGTTATCATGTGCGGACACATACTCGACAAGTGCATTCAGTTCGGTATCCGTGAAGCTGGGCTTCCTCGACGGGTCGGACTGTGTAGCCGTGTCTGGGGCATCAGCCTGTGCCGGACGAGCACTCTTCCTCTTCCGCTTGGAAGGTGGTGGTGATCCTGAGTGTCCTACGCCGCTCTGGACACTAGGGGCAGGAGCCCTGGTGGACTCTGTATCAGGAGTGTGGGATTGCACACTCAGCATGGGAGTTGGTGCAGGCATTGGCTCAAGTGTAATGGTGTCAGGGGGAATGTCAGCAGGATGGACTAGGACCGAAACTGTCCTGGCTGGGTGTGTGAGAGCTGGGGTGGATGGAGCCGCAGCTGCCCCTGCAGCCTCTCCACCCTGCCTACTTGGGGCAGCAGATGACCTTGCTGCCCCTGATCCACGTGGCCTGATGACATCAACGTGCACCAGCGCACGTGTCATAGGCCTGCTGACCTGGAAGTCAGCCATGGAGTCAGCCAGGTCTGGTGCCACAATGGGCTGGTCCAACAAGGGCTGAGTATGGATGGTGTCAGCCACATCAGCCTCAACCAGGGGAGGGCGGGGGGGATTATGGGTGCCCTTGACTGGTCCTCCACACATGGGGGGACAGGGTCACCCTGCAAGTAACGACCACGTCCCCTACCGGATCCACCAGGCCACCACTTGTGGCTCGTCCACCTTTGCCACCCTTACGGATTCCTCGCCTCCCAACCATGGCACTGATGTTAATGTGCGTATGGGAGTGGCTGTAAACTATTGTCCTGGGCAATTGGGGGTCAAAGGGGTTGGGTACCAGATGGTAATTGTACCCTAGTGCTCTAGCAAGTCTGAATGTGACCCCTGGGGAAAGATGACGGGTCACACAACGCACAGGAATCCCAAAAAAGGGAGATGACGTGCACGCAACCCCTCCTAGACCACGTATGCGGAAAAAAAAACCTGCACTACGCTGTGGCACCCAGTAACACAAGAATGAACGTACTGCCAAAAGAAGAATTGTACGCTGTCTGAGGAGACAGGACAACAGTAGAAGGGAACTTTGTTTGAGGGAACAGGCCCAGGAAAACCAGAAAAAGAGAAAAAGCTGTCAGAGGTAACAGGGAGTACGAACTTGAAACGCCGTGAAGTAAATCGCGTGTGAAATGACAAGAAGTACAGATTTCACCCACTCGCTCTCCACGAAAAGCACGTACAAGGAAATGGTGTTCATCACGTACCTTTTATGCAGGCCCACACGTCCAGCGTCACTTCGGCATGTACGCGCTAGGGCCATTTCCACCAATTACACGCTTTGTCACTTCCGCGCTAAGGCCATTTCCACCAATTACACGCTTTGACACTCTGACGTGTCTTTCATTTTTTTAACACGCAACATTTCAAACGTGTGCCATATTCAACGTGCACGTGACTTCATAGACGCGCATACGCTGGTGGTCTTTGGGCCAATGAATGTACAGACGTGTGCTGACGCGCTTACGCGCTAAGGGCCTTTCCTCGAATTACACGCAGATGTGCTGGATTTTCACGTGCAAAATCACTCCGTATCAAGCTGGCCACGCGTTCACACACGGAAGACCACGCTCCTGCCCAGAAGGCCGAATTACTGCCCCCCAGAGCCCTGAGCACGCTCCCACCTGCCATCTGCTGCTGCCTGACTGCCTGCTGCCCACGTGCCCTGCCATTTGCTGCCTGCACATCAGCCAGGGGTGCTGTTGCTGTGACCACCCCTGCTGGAACCGAAGACTCCCGACTGCTTTTCCATCGCCCCACAGCCCAGCCCCAGGACCCAGTTGCCCACCCACTCCTGCCTCTGGGGTTGCCATGTCGGGCACTGCAACATCTGGCACCAGTGGCAACCCCCGGCCAAGGAGGCAGAGGGGCACCAGCTTCACTGCCACCGAAGTTGGTGTCCTGGTGGAGCATGTCCTGGGGCAGTATGATGCCCTCTTCGGAAGGTTGCGCGCCGACAAGGAAGGACGGACTCGGATCTGGATGGACATCGTGACTGCCATCAACGCGGAGGAGGTGGCAGTCCGCGACTACGAACGTGTCAGGAAGCGCTGGGAGGACTTCAGTCCAGGACCCTCAACAAGGCCCGGCGCCTCCTGAAGGTAGCGGATGCTAAGGGGCGCCGGGGCCACTTGTCGGAAGATCAGATGAGGGTCCTGGAACGCATATCCCCAGCGCTCCACGTCCAGGTCCTTGAGAGGCAGACCCGTCTGGAGTCGAGCGGTAAGTGTACATGCATACTGATTGTAAGCTGTGCGTGTGGTGTGCCAGGAGTGTGCAGGTTGAACATGTATTTTTATGTGGGCAAGTAGGGGGGTGTACAGGGCCGTGAGGGTGACACATGCGAGGAGTCTCATGTGTGACACATGGATGGTGCTTGTGTGTGTGGGCTTGCATGGCACAGGATGTGGAGGAATGATTGTCAGGTGTGACATGGATGTCGATCGGAACACTGCGACAGTTGGCGGAGGTGTACACATGCATGCAAGTTTGGTGGTGTGTGTGCATGTGTAGTGTACTCCCTATGTTGCATGTGAAGTGTGGATGACCTTTGGCTGCTCATGCTGTTGTATGTGAATGGATGGTGCTGGCTGTTGCAATATGGCTGTGGTATGGCTCATGTGTGCAAGATGAAATGACATGTGTGTTGGGGATTGTGATGCCATGTCTGAGGTTTACCAATGCCACTCATGTATGACTGTCATGTGTGTATGAGTCCATTGGACAGTGCCCTGATGCCTGTGTTTTCTTTCTCCCTGTCTGCAGCGTCAACTGATGAAGAGGGCGGAGAAGGTGCTGTGGAGCACAGCGGCAGGGGTCGCACCACCAGCCGGAGACGCAAGGCCCGGATCCCCTCCCAGGTTCTGATCTCGTCGGGGAGTGAGGAGTCCGGTGCCGTGTCCCAGGCCGCAGCTGCCGAGGGGAGGTCCAAGAGGCGGAGGTTGGAGTTGGACTCCTCGGCAGCAGAAGGGGCAGCTGGGACCCCACAGGGCCCAACGGAGTGGCACGGAGTCATCCAGGTTGGTGGGGGGTTTGGAGGAGGAGGAGGCCGTGCAAGTGACAGAGGCGGGGTCTGGAGGTGGGGATTCCACTGGTGCTAGTGGTGCAGTGCAGGATCAGGGACAGGAGGCAGCACAGGCCGCCGCGGAGGTGCCTGTGTGCAATCCTGTCCCTGCTCCTGTCACTGCATCATCTTGCACCAGCGGGGATGCCTACCTCCAGACACGTTCTCAGGGAGGGGATTGGTTTACAACACCTGGCCTTCCTCTCCCTGCGGATGTGGCTATCCTGCACCAGGTTGAGCCTGTCCAGGTTGGGGTGGCGTTGCGTCAACGGGCCATGCGAGCTGACCTGCAGTCTTTTCATGATGAGTCTGCACGTCTTCTCGCATGGCTCGTTGACTGCGTTGACCCATTGGGACAGCTCACCAGGGCTGGATTCCTCCGTTTCCTGGACCTTGTTCCGACCCCCTCCTCCACGGAACCCCCTATGCCCCAGTCGTCCTCCATGCCATCTTCCCACCCATGTGTCACCTGGGTGCCCTGTGGAGCTGCCTCCGACCGTGCGGCCAGGCTGGTGGACAACAGATCCCTGCCACAGTCGGGAGTCTGACGTCCAGCAGGGGTGGCCACATCAACGACTGCACCCCAGCTGGAGGAGGATGTGCAGGCACCATCAGACAGGGCACATGGACAGCAGCAGCTTCAGCAGCAGGAGACTGTAGGTGGGAGTCACGATAGCTCGTGGCCTTCAACATCGGAGGGGCAGGCATCGGCCGGAGGGCAGGCGGACCCTGGACGGGAAGTGTCTTCCGTGTGGCAGCGGTTGGGCCACGCCATAGATGCGGAGCGGCGGCGGGCGGAAGAGGCGCGGCTCACGATGGTCAGGGCGGAGAACTCCATGCGGAGGGCCCTGAGGCGGGCTGAGTGCCTTGAGGCAATCCGCAGGGAGTTGGAGGTGAACATGTTGGCGTCCCTGCGGACCCTCGGGGCCATGGAACAGGACCGCCTCCGGGACATAGACGAGGAGTTCGATGATGCCCTGGCCCGGAACACCACTAAGTGAGCCGCTGGACTGGCCCGCCGCCATTGTATATAGTTATTTAGTGATAGGTTTCCTTTATAGTTTATTTTTATTTGGAGTCGACGGACACTGCTCCACCTTTTGTATATAGTTCCATTTTAGATAGGTTTTTTGGTAGGTTGCATTTCTTCTGTTGGGATGATGGACCCTGAATAGTTGGACTTTGGATTTGGACATTTTTTTTACTATGAATATTTTTTTCCATGGAGCAATGGTTTTCTATTTCTTTTTTCCCTTCATTTCCTTTTTATGGACTTGAACTTTGGAAGAAATGTTTTTGGATTATCATTTATTGATTTTAATTTGAAAAGGGACAGCCAGCTTAATTTTGTTTTTTTTTTACTTGTGTATTTTGTTTAATTTTGATTGCCATTACTGTTTTTATTAATACATTATTTGGATTTGTTCATTCTTCAATGTGTGGTTTCATCTCATTGTTTACATGCATGTCATGATATGGGTTCAGGTTCACTTGCAACCATTGTGTGTGTGTGAGACACATGTGTTGATTTACATTGTTTCCATTGGAGTAGTATCATGGGCGCATGTAATACCTGGTTGTGTCTTTGGGCTGTGGTGGCTGGCCATGAGGCCCATGCTTGAGGATTGTCAGGGCCTGTGGGCAGGGGTCATGAATGGGGGCCTGGTGGGGGATGCCCATGCTGGCTGGGGGGTGAGGGTGGTGGGAGACATGGGTGGGGGCCTGGTGGGGGCTGCTCATGGTGGCTGGGGGGTGGGGGTGATAGGGGACATGAGTGGGGGCCTGGTGGGGGCTGCCCATGGTGGCTGGGGGTGGGTGGGAGACATGAGTGGGGGCCTTGTGGGGGGCTGCCCATGGTGGCTGGGGGGTGGGGGTGGTGGGAGACATGGGTGGGGGCCTGGTGGAGGGTGCCCCACACTGCTGGGGGGGTGGGGGTGGTGGGAGACATGAGTGGGGGCCTGGTGGAGGCTGCCCATGGTGGCTGGGGGGTGGGGGTGGTGGGAGACATGGGTGGGGGCCTGGTGGAGGGTGCCCCACACTGCTGGGGGAGGTGGGGGTGATGGGAGACATGAGTGGGGGCCTGGTGGAGGCTGCCCATGGTGGCTGGGGGTGGGGGTGGGTGGGAGACATGAGTGGGGGCCTGGTGGGGGCTGCCCATGGTGGCTGGGGGGTGGGGGTGATAGGGGACATGAGTGGGGGCCTGGTGGAGGCTGCCCATGGTGGCTGGGTGGTGGGGGTGGTGGGAGACATGAGTGGGGGCCTGGTGGAGGATGCCCCTGCACTGCTGGGGGGTGGGGGTGGTGGTAGACATGGGTGGGGGCCTGGTGGGGGCTGCCCATGGTGGCTGGGGGGTGGGGGTGATAGGGGACATGAGTGGGGGCCTGGCGGAGGCTGTCCATGGTGGCTGGGGGGTGGGGGTGGGTGGGAGACATGAGTGGGGGCCTGGTGGAGGCTGACCCTGCACTGCTGGGGGTGGGGGTGATAGGGGACATGCGTGGGGGCATGGCGGAGGCTGTCCATGGTGGCTGGGGGGTGGGGGTGGTGGGAGACATGGGTGGGGGCCTGGTGGAGGGTGCCCCACACTGCTGGGAGGGTGGGGGTGGTGGGAGACATGAGTGGGGGCCTGGTGGAGGCTGCCCATGGTGGCTGGGGGGTGGGGGTGGGTGGGAGACATGAGTGGGGGCCTGGTGGGGGCTGCCCATGGTGGCTGGGGGGTGGGGGTGATAGGGCACATGAGTGGGGACCTGGTGGGGGCTGCCCATGGTGGCTGGGGGCTGGGGGGTGGGGGGGTGGTAGACATGGGTGGGGGCCTGGTGGAGGGTGCCCCACACTGCTGGGGGGGGTGGGGGTGGGTAGGAGACATGGGTGGGAGCCTGGTGGGGGCAGCCCATGGTGGCTGGGGGGTGGGGGTGATAGGGGACATGAGTGGGGGCCTGGTGGAGGGTGCCCCACACTGCTGGGGGGGTGGGGGTGGTGGGAGACATGAGTGGGGGCCTGGTGGGGGCTGCCCATGGTGGCTGGGGGGTGGGGGTGGTGCGAGACATGAGTGGGGGCCTGGTGGAGGCTGCCCATGGTGGCTGGGGGGTGGGGGTGGGTGGGAGACATGAGTGGGGGCCTGGTGGGGGCTGCCCATGGTGGCTGGGGGGTGGGGGGGTGGTAGACATGGGTGGGAGCCTGGTGGGGGCTGCCCATGGTGGCTGGGGGGTGGGGGTGGTGGGAGACATGGGTGGGGGCCTGGTGGAGGGTGCCCCACACTGCTGGGGGGTGGGGGTGGTGGGAGACATGAGTGGGGCCTGGTGGAGGCTGCCCATGGTGGCTGGGGGGTGGGGGTGGGTGGCAGACATGAGTGGGGGCCTGGTGGAGGCTGCCCATGGTGGCTTGGGGGTGGGGGTGATAGGGGACATGAGTGGGGGCCTGGTGGGGGATGCCCATGGTGGCTGGGGGGTGGGGGTGGGTGGGAGACATGAGTGGGGGCCTGGTGGGGGCTGCCCATGGTGGCTGGGGGGTGGGGGTGGTGGGAGACATGGGTGGGGGCCTAGTGGCGGGTGCCCCACACTGCTGGGGGGTGGGGGTGGTGGTAGACATGGGTGGGAGCCTGGTGGGGGCTGCCCATGGTGGCTGGGGGGTGGGGGTGATAGGGGACATGAGTGGGGGCCTGGAGGGGGCTGCCCATGGTGGCTGGGGGGTGGGGGGTGGTAGACATGGGTGGGGGCCTGGTGGAGGGTGTCCCACACTGCTGGGGGGTGGGGGTGGGTGGGAGACATGGGTGGGAGCCTGGTGGGGGCTGCCCATGGTGGCTGGGGGGTGGGGGTGATAGGGGACATGAGTGGGGGCCAAATCCAGCATACAAACATGAACACTGTCGTTCCATAGTCTTGAATTTGGATACTTATTCACCTCTTGAACTAGCAGTTTATGCCATCATTGGAGGCGATTGCCTAGGTTTTACAAAACCCCATCTAAACAAACCAATATCTATACCTTCACCATACAGATGATATGTTCGTTTTTATATCAACCCCTATATGGTACAGGTACATTGCTGATAATAGCAGATGTTCTGCAAAACCAAGTACATATGCAGGCAGGTTTATAAATTTCAAACATAGGAAAGGCTCAGCCAGCCTTGCTGGAATGTCATATTCTAATTTTGCATATCAACACATATCTCCGCAATGGGTGCTTCACAAACTGAGCTAACTTCTGAACTATTGTGGCACTCAATTTATCAATATGCATTTTTGCACATGATCAACATAATTCCCACAGGAAGGAAAGAATGCTACAGAGTTGTGCCATAAGAAGCAAACAAACTATGTATACCACAGTGAACACAGAAAGCAATACATGATGAATTGATCAAGGCAGAATGCACCTGCCAAAACAGAAAGGCAATGGGTTTAGAGCCTCAGCAGCATCCCATAAAATATCCTGACGTGTGCTATTTAAGACTGGTGAACAATGGGATCTTACTTCTTCAGATCAGCTAGCCTCCCTCCAAGGCGGGGGCCCTGGGCAAGTGCCCCTTTTGCCCTCCCATTAAAACGTCTCTGGGGGTGGAGAGGTTGGACAGGATGTCCTGGGTTTTTTAAAGGAAGTGAGAGACAAGGGCATTACAAGAGCCTGGGAGGCAACAGGAAGGGTAGAGATTGCAACAGGGTTTGCCAGCTCCTTGAAGATTTTAAAGAGTTCGGCTGAATTGTTAGATGCCACAGAGACACAAGCTTGAATGTGGACTCTCTTCTTGGTGAGGACAGTTAGTCGGTATTGCCTTTGTAGCAGGTGACAGGCCAGTTTGTCAGAGGATGAACCGGAAGCCGTCCATTTCCTCTCAGCCACCCTACAATTATGTTTAAGTGTAGCTAGGTCAGAGTCATACCAGGAATTGCACTTGGCTTTGGACTTCAACGGATCCTCATGACAGGGGCAAGAGCATCAAGAGTATCAGAAATTGAAGAGTAGAGCAGAGACAGGGCTGTGTCAGGATGTGAGACAGCCAGAGGTGGAGTGGGGGGGGAGAAAGTTGCGGCAAAAGCCTCAACTGACACACGCTTCATGGGCCGGATGTCCGAGAAGGTAGATTGCAGTGTTGGGGTAGGCTTGGCTTGGGGGGAAGAGAGGGAGAGATGAGAGGAGGGAGTAATCACTCCAGGAGAGAGGAGTGGCCAGAGGGATGCAGAGCAGGAGGTCAGAGGAGATCAAGACATCGAGTGTGTGCCCTACAGAGTGAATCGTGCCAGAGGGGAGGATGGACAGGGAGAGGGAGTCGCAGAGGTCACGGAAGAGTACAGAGGAGGGACAAGGAGAGTCTAAATGTATATTGAGGTCACTGAGGAGGAGGAGTTGAGTGGTAGAGGCCAGGAGGGAGGAGGAGAGGTCTGCCCACTCAGAGAGAAATTAGGTGATTTGACCAGGAGGCCGGAAGATGGTAGCCACAGTAAGAGAATGGCTAGGCGAGAGAGAAAGCCTACAGACAAGGGGTTCAAAAGAGGAGTAGGTCTGAGTGGGAATGATAGAGGCAGGAATCCACTCAGGAAAGATCAGGGCTACCCCCCCCCCCACTGGACCGGGAGGATCTGGGTGCAGAGAGGATCTTATAGCCATCAGGGAGGAGAGTGTCAAAGCTCATGACAGAGCTGGCCGTGAACCATGTCTCAGTAAGACCAAGGACATCAAGGTCTAGTTCTTCAAGGAGGTGGCAGATGTTAGAGGAGTGTTTGACAGCAGAGCGAGAGTTGAGAGTGGCAATATGAAGAAGGTTGCCAGCCTTAAAGACCTTCCAGGGAGGGGTACAGATCAGAGGTACGCCCTGCGGAGGAGAAAGAGCCCTCGGAGGGGCAGAGGAGGAGGCGGAGAGAGGGCAAGGTAACCAGGAGATGAGAGGAAATTGATGAGGCGAGGGAAGCGCCTATCGAAGAGGAGGAGATTGGCCTGAGGGCCTTGGACCACGACAGTGCCATTTAGGTAGACATTATTGATGACTTTAGAGGAGTCGAAGGAAGCCATGAAAACCTCCCAGCGAGTGCCACCATTAATGGGAGAGGAGGAGATAGGACAGAGGACAGAGGACAGAGATCATATGAGGAATTCATAGATCTGGCGAAGGAACGACAAAGAGGATGTCAGTGAGGGTCTGTCTGGAGGAAGCATTGGAGTAGGTGTCGGCGATAGGAAGGCCAGGGTTAGATGCCAAGATATCCTTTTTGAACTTCTTCCTACCAGACTTAGTGAGAGGGGAAGGATAGTCAATGGAGAAGCAGTTGGAAAAGATAGGAGAAACAGAAAGCGCCATGGGGAGAGGATGGAGAAACTGGGGAGCTAAGGCAGGTAGGTGGGAGACAAAAGAGTGTTGAGGTCACTGGGCTGGCAAGTTACAGAGAAGCATCAGTATACAAGCAAATACAGAGAATTTCGCAATGGGCAGCAAGATTTGACTTTTTAGCACAAAGCAAAAACAGCAAGATTTGACTTTTTAGCACAAAGCAAAAACAGCAGTGTTTGACTTTTTAGCACAAAGCAAAAATAGCAGTATTTGACTTTTTAGCACAAAGCAAAAACATCAAGATTTGACTTTTTAGCACAAAGTAAAAACAGCAGTATTTGACTTTTTAGCACAAAGCAAAAACAGCAAGATTTGACTTTTCAATCTTGGATTCAGATGTTACAAATGGTTTTAACAAGCACTGCGCATCAGGATGACAACATGGAAGTAACAAGCAGAAAGAACAGTAATAGTCAAAGGTGGTGGGAGTCAGTCCATAAGTAGGGAACTAACCCATAGTTCTGGATGAGGCAAAGTCACTGCAGTCGGAGGAGTGAGGTGGCAGCATCATTGTGGTTAAGGTGCAGGGAGGACCCCAATTAGCGTTCTGGAAGCGGACAGGGAGCAGACAGGGGTGTCAGAAGTGGGTCTTTGCTGAGAGGGCCGGATAAAGCCTGCCGGTCCCTGATTGGATGGAAGAAAATACTTAGCAACCAATGGAAGTGCTGCACAGGGAGAGGTGGTTCAGCACAGCCTGCCTACACAACAAAGAAAACCATGGTGGCCATTTTGGAAGGGGCAAAAAACAGTCAAATACGCAGGCAATAGTGGGAAAACGTATGCTTTCAAACAAGCAAGGCAGCTTAGGGTATTAAAAAGCTCAGAAATGGCAGCATGACGAACATGCCAAATAAAACAGTCCTTTCCAACAATTTAATGCAAATTTTGCATTTTCTTCTTCTTGTTTTCAAATTTTGATTTTTCAGGTTCAATAATTCCTCTGGAGGTGCAGTAATGCACAGAAAGTGCACCTACCTAATGGAATGGTCTGCAGCCAGACACAAACTACACATGTGCAGGAAAACAACAGATGACCAGGAGGGTGGAAACAGGACCTTACTCTCAGTGAAAAGCAGATGACTAGAAACCAGTTCCAGGCAGTGGGCCTTGCTGAGAGGGCCGGCTAAAGCCTGCCGGTCCCTGATTGGATGGTGGAAGAAAACACTCAGCAACCAATGGGAGTGTTAGGCAGAATCATATGCAGTACTCTTTGGGAACACCACACAAAATTAAGACTAAAAGTTCAAGTACAAATTCATCTTTGGTACAAGCTCTACTACACAGTAAAGTGGTGGCGATGGCTGAGCAGCCAGACTTATCTCGAGTAAAGTGAGCAGTATCAGAAGTTACACAAACAACAGCAATTGCTATGGTTCAAACAAACACTGACTCAAGGTTTCTGAGTAAAAGAATATACATTTATTTACACCATCAGTTATAAAACAATTCACTATTATAAAGCAGCAGAAAATCACAATCTTAATATAATACACAACACCCAATCAATTCTGGACAAGTTAGGCTCAAAATGAAGTGTGAGCAAAATGGCACTCCAGCAATTTAAAAAGGGAGGGAAAGGCAAGGTTATTCAAAATCACACAACACCAACAAGTAAGTAGGCAGGGCAATCTAGAAAAGGCTTACTACAACCAGGATTCAAATCAATAAGCCTGGGCCAATGTTAATGGTTCAGAGTCTTTGCAGAGGATCACACAGTTCAGAATAGTTTGCGGTTAGGTCTTTGCCAAGAGTTCGAAACGAAGTTGGTCGGAGGAAAAGTTATTTAAAAGAGTAGAAAAGGACAAGCCCTCGGATTGGCTAAACATTTAAAAAACTTTCACCACAGTCGGACGGAACGAACAACCAGGTTTGAACAGTACCTTAGAAGAAGAAGAATGCTGTAGCTGAAGCAGAAGTTCCTGGCAGGTCCTGCAGGCTCATGGTTTCTGAAGCGACTGTCGGACTGACATGAAGAAGAAAGACTGCAGGGTCCTGCACTGCCCACGGAAGAAACCAGCAGCAGAGCAAAGCAACGAATAAAAGGTGCGCTTCTTAAAACCCAAACAGGGTCCGGTCCTCCTGGCTATCGGGTTCACTGCAGCAGTGCACAGCAAATTCAACCATTGGAGGGAAGCCTTGCTTGGTGTTTGGCGAACTGGTTGGTCCCACCAGCTCAAGGAAAGAAGATTCCTTGCAGATCTTCACTGTCCAAGTTTAGGAAATTGGGACCCGCAGCAGGGCTTCACCGGGGGTTCAGTAGTTGCAGCAGTCCTCTCCCTTCAGCTTTCCTTTGGTTCTCTCAATCCAGTGGCGACTCTGCCTTCCAAGTCCCAGAGACCTGCTTTTTGTGCAGTTTTCCTCCATTCACACAGCCTGGCTGTCAATCACACAGCAGGGTGGCTGTCCTGGCAGGACAGTCACCTAGCCGATGAAACAAGAGTGTGACTTGGGTTTCCAAGGAGACCCTGTGCAGGGGGCTTAAAACCCCTCCCTCACATCCTGTCCACCCAGACTCTCAGGCGTCTAAGGAGGGCTTCTGTGCAGATGCCTGCCAAAAGACAGCGAACAAAGGAACCAAACCTGGTTTGGCACACAGAGTAAAACACGAGAACGACCTTTACAAAAACAAATGGCGAATAAACCCATCCGGAACCAAATAAAAGTAACTGGGGTCCAGCGGATTAAAGTTTGAGGCTACTAACATAGCCTAAAACAGTACCATAGTCTGTGGTAGGGAAAAAATGGTAGATACCACTACCACCAGCCAAATCTTAAAGAAAGGGGAACGAAATAATGTTCCACGAGAGACAGACAAAAAGGGATAACTATTAACCCTTTCCAGTACTCTATGGAAGATAGGTTGTACTGGGTCTGTGGATTTTAAAAAGACTAATAAAATCAACAGCAACTTTTAAATGTTCTGGAAGACAGTAGTCAGTCCCAGAATATGGAGTTTAAAGTGGGGAGTCTGAAAAACACAACCCTGTGTCACTGCACTAAAGGTGCTTTGTGACACACAGTAAAAAGATGATGCCTATGGAGTAGGTGAGACTCCACAGTCTATGAACACAAAAAATGTAAAGCAAAAAAAATCCTAGAAATCCAGCAAATATGCAGATGGCCAGGCGGGTGGAAACAGGACCTCACTCTCAGTGAAAAGCAGATAAACCAGTTCCAGGCAGTGGGCCTTGCTGAGAAGGCCGGCTAAAGCCTGCCGGTCCCTGATTGGATGGAAGAAAACACTCAGCAACCAATGGGAGTGCTGCACAGGGAGAGGTGGTTCAGCACAGCCTACCTACACAATAAAGAAATCCATGGTGGCCATATTGGAAGGGCCAAAAAACTGTAAAATAAGCAGGCAATAGTGGGAAAACTTGTGCTTTCAAACTAGCCAGGTAGCTCCAGGCATTAAAAAGCTCAATAAATGGCAGCACGATGAAAATGCCAAATAAAACAATCCTTTCCAACAATTTAATGCAAATTTCATTTTTTTTCTTCTTTTTTTTCAAATTTTGATTTTTCAGGTTCAATAAGTCCCCTGGAGGTACAGTAATGCACAGAAAGTGCACCTAAGTAATGGAATGGTCAGCAGCCAGGCGCAAACTCCACATGTGCATGAAAACAACTGATGGCCAGGATGGTGGAAACAGGACCTCACTCTCAGAGAAAAGCAGATGAAAGAAAAAAAAAAGATACCATTGTTAATTACACCAATTATACTAATCACATTCTTCCTTACAAAAATTGGTATTATGTTTGTGAGGACGGGAAGGCATATAAGTGGTTGAAGAAGGGTTGGACGGGCATGTGTTACCTTGCCAAAGTATTCCCCAGAGTTTATGTGGCCTCTACAGATAATATACACCAGCATGTAAAATTACAGAGAGGAAAATGGAAGTGGACCAGACTGATACTGATGCCCAAGTGGCAGCAGATTTTGGGAAAGGGATAATACCATTGTTAGGGATTTCCCTAAACTCTAGACGCATGTGTAGGCTCAGTTAGTGGTAGAAAGTATGCTCAATGAGACTGCGAATACATTTGTGAATTTAACAACTGAGCAGAATGCTATTAGATTGGTGGCACTTCAAAATAGGATTATATTAGACATTGTCACACCCGCCAAAGGAGGAGTCTGTAAAATAGTGGGCACCTCCTGCTGTACCTGATAGATCTAGAGATATCTTTGAGGCTATTGATAGATTACATGTTTTGGAAGAAGCAGTACATTATGCGGTTGGACAGTGGAACAGTTGGTTCCAATGGTTCTGGGACTTGTTAAAGGATTTGGGATGGAAATTGCTGTCGATATTGTTCATAATATTAGGCCTAATTTAGGTTGCTGTTGTTGTCTCCAGTGCATTCCTGTATGTTGTTCTCTTTTGTCTCAAAGTTGTGTTAGATCAGTGCAAAAGAAGAATCCCCTTCCCATGGATAGCCATGAAAGTAATGTTATGATGATGGAAGAAATGCAAATTTAGGATTTGATGGACATAGATATTGAAAGTCTAACCAATTTAGATTACTTATCAGGAAAATGAATTAGCTTAGGCTAAAAGAAAGAAGGGTTTGTTAGACTTTAATAATAATATGTGCATTTGCTTAGCATAAGCTAAATCTTTTTCATGATCAAATCCTGTGTAATTTTTGATAAAATGCAACCCTTTTGACATCGCAAGAAAATGTTCTTGCGATGTGAAAAGGGCTGCATTTGTCAAATTTCATTACAAGAACGTATTATTACAAGAAAAGACTGAATCCATGTAGAATATATGTTTAAAGACTCCTGGCCCTACAGATAAATTTAGGTTGAATAAGATTAAAGGGAGGTCCTCCCATTTAGCGGAGGAAGAAAACCTGTTTCAATACAGTTTAATTCTCTTGGTTAAATGCTATGTAAAGCCTGATCGCACTAAACAGGGTTTAATCACACACTGAATCATAGTGTTTTGTCTTTCCATACGTAGAAGCCTAAAAGGTATCTTTGGAAAGTTGCTCAAATAGGATTACCGTTGTTAGGACGAAGGGCAGGTGAGTTTATGTTTAAGGACCTTAAATATAAGTCACCGACCGTGAACTGGTGGACGAAGTATACGATTGAGCCATAAGCAAAGTAAAAACTCTTTTTTTTTTTAAACTCTCTTTATTAATGGTTACAAAAAGATATATGGCACCATCGCACAATTTATCTCACGTATATAACAAGAATACATTATTGGTATACTTCTATATTCAATGTTACATTGACATGTCATCATCAGCAATCATGTTACACAAGTAAACTCTAAAGGGGCCCCAAATGTCTTTGGGCCTGCATGACACAGGTTGGGTCAAAACAAACTGTTCTTCTGCCTCATTAATATGCGTTAGTTCTTGTAAAAATGTATTCATACTGGGCGGAACAGCGCTTTTCCATTTCTGTAGGATACATTTTTTGGCTACAGCACAAGTGATGTTAAATAGTCTTCTAATTTTTTCAGAACATTTGCCGATGTCGCCAAACAAATATTTCTGGGGGGTCAATCCAGGCGGAATCTGTGTAATCTCTTCCAACAATTCTGCCACAGCCTTCCAGAAACCCGCCACCACCGGGCATTCCCAATATATATGAAAAGTACCAGCCTGAGGTGCATTGCATTTGGAGCAGGTGTCTGAGTTGTCTGGTGCAAATTTTGCCACCCTGGCCTGTGTATAATGTAGCCTATTCAGGATTTTAAATTGAATCAACCTCAACCCTGAATTGAGAGACACATTCTTGGTAAGCATGCAATATCTAGCCCATTGCTCCTCCCCGACGGGCATCTGCAAATCTACTTCCCATTTCTCCTTAACTTGGTTCACTGTGGGGGAGTACAGCCTGGAGATTCCCAGACCGTTTTTAGCCGTTACTAGCTGTATGCATGGATGTGGCATAGGCTGGTCCGGAAAATGTGGCCATTTTTTCTGAAATGCAGAAAAGAAAAAAAAATCAACGATAATATTGAAGCGTTTTAAGTGGTCCATCTCCCAGTGCCCTTAAGAATAACCTCAGGTCCACAAATTTCCCATCGACAAACATATCCCCCAGTTTCATTTCGTTATTAGGGTCCCAGGATTCCTTGCATCATGCGTGGGGGGCAAGCCCGGGAAGTTCTACAGAGGTAGCTCCGGCTTGTAGGGTGTTTCCAGTTTCATTCTTTTGCATATAACCTCCCATGCCCTAACTGTGCAACTCACCGGGTTGTACTCGCAGGTGTCCCTGTACTGTGAATCAAAAAGAACAGACTGTATGTTCGTGGGGTGTGTGGTGTACTCCTCTATCCATGCGTGGGGTGTAGTATCTGAAGCCTCATACCAGTATTTTGCAAACTGTGCCTGGGAAACATAATAATAAAGCTAAAAGTCAGGGGCAGCTATACCTCCTGCGGAATAAGGTTCCGTAATTTTTTCCCAGCCTATCCTCGCCGTCTTCCTGTTCCAGAGAAATGTTACCACCATGGATCGGAGTTTGGCGAAGAAGGTTCTGCCTGGCCATATGGGGATGTTAATGAAGAAATACAATAACTTGGGCAGGATCACCATTTTAAGGATAGCAACTCTGCCGGATAGTGAAATTGGGAGGCGTCCCCACATCTGGAGTTTTGTGTTTAAAGTATGTAGCACGTTTTCGTAATTATCTGAGTACAATGTGAGTCTATGTCTGGAGACCAGAATACCTAGGTATCTGATGTGGTGCTTCGACCATTTGAGTCCTCCTGTGATGTCAGGACATTTGGTGGCTGGGGTGAGCGGGAATATTTCTGATTTGACTCTATTTATAGTATACCTAGAGTAGACTGCAAATTCTTGTATCTCTTCCATAATGGGCGTTATATTTATCTCAGGCTCCCGGACATACAGTAATGTGTCATCTGCATAGAGTGAGATCAACTGGGTGGACCCCTTCATCTTAATCCATCTATTCGTGTGACTTAATCGAACCGCGGCCGCCATTGGCTCAATGGTCAATGCGAACAGTAGGGGCGAAAATGGACATCCCTGTCTAGTCCCCCTACCCAGAAGGAACATTTCAGAGATGGCCTTGTTAGTTAGCACCCGTGCACCAGGCTCCGTGTATAGTAACCTTACGTATTTTACAAAGTTGGGGCCCACCACAAATGCTTCCAGAACCGCCAAAAGATAAACCCATGAGACAGAATCGAATGCTTTTTCAGCATCAAGGGATATGCCCGCCATGCTTCTCCCTGGGTCTATTTGCGCCATTATGCCAAAAAGCCTTTGGAGGTTCAGGGCCGTGGATCTTGTGGGGATGAACCCATTTTGATCGGGATGGACAAGGGTAGGGACTGCCGGAAGAAGTCTGTTCACCAAAACTTTTGCGAGTGGTCGCCGAGGCTTCGGAAGTACAGTTATCATAGCCTCCCTCATAGCTGGGGGTAGTATGTTACTCTCGAGGGCCTCCTCCGATACCTGCATCAATATCGGAACAAGTTCCTCGCGGAACTCTTTGTAGAATTCGGCCCCTATCCCATCCGACCCTGGTGCCCTGCCTGACGCCAGTGCCTTGATTGCCTCCGTGATTTCGTTTGGAGTTATCGGTTGGTCCATAGCCAGGCGATCTTCATCGGGGAGCTTAGGGAGGGAAAGGGCCCCAAGATATGCCTCAATTTCTGTGAGTGATTTCTTATCCTTATTTGAATAAAGTTCTTTGTAGAAGTTTACAAATTCCCCATTAATATCTTCATCAGTGAGGAGTATGTCCCTCTGTGCCGTGTGTATGCTTGTGATCTGAGTGGGTTGTTTATCATGTTTAAGTAAATTGGATTGTGTTCTACCTGCCTTATTTCCTACACCATATCTGCGTGCCTGTATAAGGGCCGCCATATAGTGAACCTCTCTGCTGGCCAACTTGTTGAACTCCTGCAGGTGTGTGTGTATGTCAGCTAATGTTTCTCTATTTTTTGTGCGTGTATATTCTGTCTCTAATGCGTCTAGTTTGTTTTCAATATCTGATAACTCGGTTCTCGCCCCCTTCAAGATGCCCACAGACCTGGATATTAATACTAATACAGTGTTTCAACCAAACCGGGGTCAGCTAGCAAGCCTCCAGGCATTCTCCACCTTCTAGCAGGTCCAGGTATATTTCGGAGCAATAGTTCTAACAGCACTGGGGAATGATCAGACCTTGTACGTGGCAGAATTTCACACCCCTTCAATGCGGTCATCATGGAAGAGGAGACAAACCAGTAATCAATTCTGGATTCAGAATCATGCACGGAAGAGTAGAACGTGTATCTTCTACTACCGGGATGTAGCTCCCTCCAGGCATCCCCTAACAGGAGTTGTGATAGAACATGTGACAAACTTAGGACTGACTTGCTGGGGGCTCTAACAGTTTTTGAGGTTCTATCAAGAACTGCGTCAAGGGCCAAATTGAAGTCTCCTCCCCAGATAACCTTAGGTACATCGAGTGAGACAATTATCTGATACACATCCATATAAAAAGCAGGGTCATCAATGTTAGGCCTGTAAGTGTTGACTAGGAGTAGATGTTGGGCAGCGATCTTCCCCCATACTATAACATATCTTCCCAAAGGATCGACCTTGTGTCTCTCTAGCTTGATCCCCATGCCCGGATGAATAAGTCTGATGACCCCTCTAGACTGAGTTGAGTAGTTCGTGTGAAACCTCAAGGCACCCCACTTGGGTAATATATGCATATTGCTCGTCCCCACCATGTGAGTTTCTTGTAACATATGTATCTGGGGGCTATGTCTGGCAATGTAATTCCCAATTTTCTTGACTTTCATCTGATTATTCAACCCCCGTACATTCCATGTTAACAGTTTAATGTTCAAACCATCGCCAGTGCATTGCAAGTGAATATTTGACATTATGTGCAGAATAAGAAGTTAGGAAAAGCTTACTCAAATGCGCCAAACCTATTTGTTAATTGTTCACAGGTGAGTCAAAGTCATTAATGGTATTTTGCAAATCTTCTTTATTTTCCAAACTTCAATTCCAATTCTAATGAATACACAAATCATATAATGTTGACTTCACTCCTCATTTGTGTGCTTCAATTCAAATGAACAAATCATATTATGCTTGTGTTAGATTCACACCTTGTATCAAATGAGTCCTTGTTATACTTGGATTGTAGTATAATACTTTACTTTACTTTCAGTACATTAGCTGTATTTGCAATCTGATTTTCAAACAATTCCTAGTTCACAGTTCCTGGAACCTATTCCTGATTATTTGTTTTTCTTTTTTTCTTCCATCTATTGAAATAAAAAAAGAAAAACAAATAATCAGGAATAAGTTCCATCTCCTGAAGAACCATTGAGAATATCAATGGGGAAACACGTGTCGAGTCAGGAAATGTGAACTAGGAATAGTGATAGTGTGTAGCAGCCACACAGCCATTGGGAATTACTCATGCTGACAACAACATTTACTTAACATAAGTTCACAATTTAAAAATGAAAATAAGCTGTCGCCAAGGTAGTGTTTTTGTTGGCTGTAACCCTTTTTATAGAATATTTGACATTGTCTCATATATCATGTTTATAGTATTTGTGCAGCTTAATCAGTACCAGTCTAGATGCAACCACATTTTTACTTTTCAAACCCCAATATATCCTCGTCAACCTTCCACCAGGAAATGATGCCTTCAGGTGGCCACAGACTCCAACATTGTACCACAATAAATCCATTTTAGAACTATAACATCTAGTCCCAACTCCTCTGCCCCCCCACCCTCATCGTCTCCCCCAACTTGACGATGTACCATACCAAACTCATGAAATATTCCAAGGGTAGCCATGTTGCTTCACATGGCCGCCGACTGGGTCCCAACCTCCACTTAACCGCATTGCCTGGGCCACTTACATTTTTGAAGTAATCTCGACTACGGCCTTCAATGCACAGTAGAATTTTACACACATTTGCCTTTTAAGTGTTTACTTAGTCCACCGGTCTGGGCCTGTTGTTTTGTGCTGGTCTGCCCCCTCTGGGAGGTATGGGTATGGAGGTTTCAATGTATTGTATAGCTTCAGCCGGAGATTCAAAAAAATGTGCTCTGCCTACGTGTTGGATCCTCATTTTGGCCGGGAAAATAAGGGCGTATGGGATTTGACGCTCTCTTAGGGGCCTCTTGACTGGGTCATAGGATCTTCTGCTCGCCTGAACCCCCACAGAAAAGTCAGGGTAGATATGTATGCAACTTTCTTCGAATTGGAGTGTTCCCGCCTCTCTTGCCTTTCGCAGGATTGCGTCTCTATCCCTGTAGTTCAGGACTCTAGCAATTATAGTGCGTGGCGGAGCGCCTGGTTTAGGTGTTGGGGCCAGTGTATGATTCGCTCTTTCGATCAAGAAGTGCTTGGAGAATGTTTCCTTTCCAAACAAGGATTTGAGTAGTTCCTCCAGTTGTTTTTCCATCTGACCTTTCCCGAAGGATTCCGATAAGCCCACCACACAAAATGTTATTCCTCCTTGATCTCGATTCGAGGTCCTCACATTTATTTTGTAGTTTTGCCATATTTTCCTTGATCTGGGTAATGTTGCGGCTATGGTGTGCAATGTTATCTTCATTGGTGCTTATTCTGTTTTCAGTCTCTGTGACACGTGCATTTTCTTTCTCCACTCTAGCCTTAAGGGAGCTTATGGTGGACACGATGTCATCCAACTTCATATTGATAGAACGGAACCCATTTTGCACTATTGCTGTTAACATGTCTTCGTGATCACCAGATTCTGAATTGAGGGCCTCCTTGGCGTCAGTGTGAATGTCCGCCACAGTGGTTTGGTTCTGGCTGCCATTGTAGGCATTCATCGGGCCTTTCTTTTTGTTCCCTGTGGTTTTGGCGCCTTTGCCTGCTTTGGATGGTTCCCCCATAATGCTGCCGGATTTCCCCTCACTGTAGTTTCAGCAGTTCTACAGTATTCAGTTTGCCACACCTCTGTGTAACGTTCACTTTTGCCTCTTGTATGATATCACAGCCTTGGGGTAGGAGACGGCTTCAGGGATATAGGCGTTATATGCGTTCACCCTGCAGGGAGCCACCCGTCAATACCCGATTCACATGAGTGGACTGTGTCTCCCCACGTATTATATTGCAGGATTGTCAAATTTGTGTTAGGTTATACAGCAGCCTCATTCAGGAGCCTCATGCCATCCAGGTCTGTAGTTGGCTTATGTGTGCCCAATATGTCCTCACCGGCACTACCTTCAGAGCGGGGTGTATTAAAGTGTTTGGTATGCTTCAGGGAGTCACAGCACGCCTTTCGGTTCGTGCCTGCCGATGGTGGCGGGCCCCTCCGAGCGAGAACCTACCGCAGACTACCAAGGACTGTCTCAGAAGGAGGGAGGTTTATGGGCAGACCCGGTGAGGATTTATAGTTTCAAAAGGGCTGCTCCCCGAACAGGGGATGTGCCTCAATCTCCTAGGGCCAATACGTGTTCATCGGGTCTGTCTGCCGCCTCACCCCTTAACGAATAGTGTTTCCCAGTCCACGGGGAGCCGCTGCCCGGCGAGAATTCCCCGCCACTCTCAATTAGTGTTATGTTTCTTCTCCCCCCCTTGCAGTGGCTCTGACCCCTCTTACTTGGCGCCGAGGCGTTATCCATGTGTCCTCGGGGAACCGCGTATCACTGAGGTGCGATCTCTCCGCTCGTCTCGTGTCTCTGCATACAGATGGATCTTGGGGGGGTTCTTCCAGGGCCCAGGAGCAGAGGATCGCTCAAGGCTAAGCTCGCCTCCGGAGGCACGTCGGATTGTTTCGCGTAGCAAAGGCCTGAAGAATGGGCGCGGCTGCAGATTCAGGCTCCTCACGGAGCCTCCTCCCTCCGGGGCCTTCCACCCAGCTGTGACCACGGCTCTCGAGTGGTCTACCCCAGTACTCAATGCCGGGTCCCGTCTACCGCGTGGGCCGGCTGTATAGAACGCCGTAACTTTGGCTCCTTCGGTCACCGGGGTTCAGGAGTTTTGAGGGTTGTCCATGGGTAGTTGGGCTGTATGTGCCTATGTTTGCATCTCAACAGGCCCTGGAATTGTTGCAGTTCTGTGAAGCATGCAGGGTGGTGATTATTGCTATTAGCACCCTGACTGGCTGTAACTCTGTGACCGCCACTGTTCCTACACCTCAAAACTACAGTTTGCCAGTGGGGGTTACCTGATTTACCTTCAGCCAAGAACTGGAGGTAAATTAGGCCACCATCTGCAACAAACAGCCAGGAACAAACGCCTTGGCCGTCACCTGGAGTATCCTGGAACTACTGGGATATCAGGCGCCCATAGTGGTAGGTCTGTTTTCCGGTATCCCGCTGGAATTACCAGCAATATACCAGGAAACTTCTAATGACCCCCAATCACTTTTCCCTGCTTCTATCTACAGGATAGATGATAATCCCCTTATTATCCTGCTGATCCCTAAGGGCAGTTGTTTCTTCTGTGGTAAGGTTAGTCAGGCTGTATTGCGATGTATCACAGATTTTCTTAAGGATGTCCATTATCTTTTGATCAAATGTAAAGCCTTTTGGGTCATTGAAGAATCCGAGGGAGAACATGTTGATTTAGGTCTATGTACGGTAGTATCAATGACTGGGTCACACCCAGTGTTGACAAAGAATGTCTTGAGTCTCAATTTTGTAATACAATTTCGAATTTCAAGTCCAGATAAGCCAATCAGGCCATCTCGTTTTGTTATATCCCCTTCCTCACAAGGCTTTATTCAATCCCTTGTGTGGTAATAATGAAGGTGGGGTCTCAAGTCTTCTGTTATTTTCACACCGTGACATGATATAATAAATTCACTTCAGCATTGCTTTTGGTTTGGCTACAAAACTTGCCATGCATGTTTATTTTGCTGCTAGCGGCTTATGACGTTATGAAACTCAATTTGTTTCTCTTATTGACCTCTATTGACAAGTGCACAATTTATAATAATCTTTTCTGAATTTATATTTCAGGTTGGAATGATATATATATTTAACACAATGTGTGGAACGGGAATATTGACCTTGCCTCGAGGGGTAGCGGTTGCAGGATGGCTGACCAGTACAATCCTAATAGGAGTGTCTATGGTAATCAGGTAAAACATGTCCACAATCAATCTTATGCTCAGTTTGTGTTTCACTTTCCTTTCCTTTTATCCTCTAAACAGTGATGTTGCTCCAATTGGATACATTTATGCTGATCCCGGCCAAGAGGATACACGTAGAGTAAATTGGCACCAATTGTCGAACATAGTCACTCCACCTTTGAGGGATATCTATCCCGAAAACCCTATAAATAGTTATTGAATTTGTTGGAGCCATCCCATATGTCCCTGAAACTCTTAGAAAGATAACAATTTTTTGTAAGAATAATGTGTCAATTCATTTATACTTGTATCTGTGTTGCATAAAGTGCCAAAAGCAATGAAAGCCCTGTTGTAGAACTAGGTTAAATTTGGTTATCTGATTTAATAATCCTACTGAATGGCAAATTGTAATGATGGGAGTTCCCTTACTGTATCTCATTTAAGTTGTTTAGACACTCCCTCTTGGGGAATTTAAGAGCCAGTGCACCTGAATATTGCCACATTTAGTATTTGTATTCATTTTGGGAGTTTGTAAAGATGGTTCTGTGAGTGTCAGAGGGTGGGGGAACAAAGAGGAAATAGTTACTTACATTTTGGGGTCTCCAACTGTCATTCGCCCACCATTAAACATATGCATGAGGCAGCTCATTCATTTCTGCTCAGCCCGCACCTTTTTTCTTTCCAGATAAATGTTGAGTGTGCTATCTTTCCAACTTGGAATATTCGGCCATGTTCGTCATTATTTTAATTTCTAAAATAGTTTTGTAATATTTACTGATCTGGTAAATTTAAATGTCCTAGTTCCATCTGGGATGGACTACCAATGTACTGACAGAAACCTGTAAAAGAATTATGAATTGTGGCATGCCGTTTGATATTTGATTTGTGACGTTCCATCCTGTAGCAGCCCTTCTGAAAATCATTTCCTGGCTATGTGTCCAGTCAACAATGATAGTTTAACATAGATTTATATATGTGTGTTGAGCAAAGCACTCCATCTGTGAGGAACCCGGTGGTCAGGCTGAAGTGGACCTTGAAGTAAGGCTTTTTAATGTGCTTTTTCAAAGCTTCCATAACACCTCAAATCTTCTATTAACAAACGTTTTTTTGTGCTACTGACTGTTAAGACGGATTTCTGAACTCTGTCCTGGCGGCGCAGAAGTTCAGAAGGCCAACCTAATTACTTGGAACAGGGTAACCACTGGACAAGCCAGACCAATCAGGGTAGCGATCGCGGCGGTCAAGACTAGGTCTCAAGAGGGGTGAGGGTGACTGAAAGCCCGCAATGAGCACACAAAGCAAGGACACTTACAAACTACTCCAAACAGGTGTTATATTAAAAATATATACACATTTATTCCAAGACCTTTGCAATAATGACCGTAGCGAGAAATCACAATAAAACTCTAGTAAACCAACACATACCAAATCAATACAATATATATACAAATACAAATGAGTCTAAAGCGTTAGATGCACAAAATGTGTAGTCCACCTGGAAGGGGAGGAAAACAGGCAGTGCGAAATAATGATTAGACCCAGTCCGCCTTCAGAGGCACCTAACTAAAAGGAAGGCCAAGCCCTACGAAGAGTGGAGCCTTGTGCTCAAAAGTACCTGCACACGCTGGTGCCAACGGGCAAAAAGGGGAGTCTCTTCGAGGGAATCAGGCAGTTCAGTTTGGTGCACAAATGAAGAAGAACAGAGTTCCGCGACTCAAGCACAGCCTCCACTGTGGGCAGAAGCAGAGCGCGAGTACGGAAAGGCGTGCTGTTTTGACACAGCGGGGAAAAGCCATGGGCTCCTACAGGAGGGCGACCAGTTCCTAGCTATGCTTCTCACCGGTCCCCGATGCAAGCAGACCCAGGCTTCTCCGCGTCAGTTTCAGTGCTGGCAGGTTCAGGAGAGCAGGGGACGTCTCGTCGTCGTGTAGATTCTGCAGCAGTTGAGTTAAAGATGTCCCAAACGAAGTGAACCCGCACAGTTTGTTACCACAGCAGGGCAACGGAGCAGCCGTGTGTATCTCAGCCAAATGTACACTACTCACTTCAGACCTGGGAACGCCAAGTGTATGAATCGTGTGAGAGTGACAAGGACTAGAAATACAACACAACCTGGCGGCGGTTACAGAGCAAGACTCCTGGGTAGGCTGGTCAGTCTGCTGGATGGCCCAGAGACACTTCCGAAGGCTTACGTGCAGGAGATGGTAAAGATGCCGAGAATAGCTGTCCCCGCTATTCCAAGGGTCGAAGTACCAGTACAGGCCTTCTGGTTCGATCAGAGGTAAAAAGGGTTTTACAAGGCGACAACAGTGCAGAGGAGCAGTCCTTCAGCGGGTCACCAGCGATTCCTCGGTTCAGCCTCGTGGTTGCAGGATACTTGGCTCCTGTATTTCTTCGTTCGTGAGAACTCAGGAGATCGACATGGTAGTGGCGTTTCCAGCCCCCTCTTATCTACGGTTCCCTTCGTGCCAAAACGGAGGGGACCCAATGGGAGATCCGCTCATCAACACTCACACCATACGTGGACCTATCACGGACCACGGTGGTCCCAGGCATTCACACCACCCTAGACTCTCTGGCACCCAGGATGTGTATTGAGACCAGACATCCCAGCCCACATCCTGGAGGCACACACAAGGCCTGTAGAAGCCCGCGAAAGCATCCGTGTTTCGCGGGAAAGTACATGCCCAAATAAGAAAGGCCCCGGGTCGGCTCGACCTGGGGAAGGTGAAGGGAGCAAGACCGTCAGCGGACAGGAAAAAGGAGCCTCGTGGTCTGGCCATTTTGGGAGCCAGGCCACCATTTTGGGCTAAGCGCGAGAAACGCGCTTAAAACGCCAAAAGGAGCTCAAAACACAAGAAACGATCGCTGCCACCATTCCCGTCCGTGATTCACTTGCACTGATTAGTTACAATCCAAAAAGAGTATCTAGGGCCTGTAGAAGGCTAGAGACCCAAGAGAGCAGTAACTTAGCTTACAGTGCCCTCTTGTGTCATGTTGCACGAAAGCCGCAACATGATAAAGAAACTACGGAAAACAGCGTTTCCTGGTACTGACTGTCTTAAGGACATGACAGTTTCCCCGTAAGAATGGAGCGAAAGCCCAGAGGAGTGCGGCAGAAGGCTGCACTTCTCTGGCAAAGTCTAGATCATGGTGAAAACAACAGCAAAAAGTTTAGGGGTTGCCACATGGAAGGAAAATTACCCACAATTACGAAATCTTTCCTAACACTCGCCCCTCCCAGACTATGGACAGGGGGAACTAATCCACCCCTGGATGAGTCTCTTGTTCAGGTCGGTTAAACATTCTGGACAACCCATCAGCATTGCTATGTTGGACACCTGGCCTATGCTCAATAGTGTAGTCGAAGCCTTGTAGACTTATGGACCACCTAAGCAACTTTGGATTCTCTCCCTTCATGTTCATTAGCCACTTTAAGGGCTTATGGTCAGTTTGCACAGTGAAGTGGGTCCCATAGAGGTAGGGCCCCAGCTTCCGTAGGGCCCACACAACCGAGAAACATTCTTTCTCCACTGTGGACCATCTGAGCTCTCTGTCCTTAAGCTGGCGACTAATAAAACCAATAGGGTGTTCCTTACCCTTCTCATCTACTTGTGATAGTACAGCTCCTATCCCAGTGTCAGAGGCGTCCGTCTGCACAATAAAAGGTCTTTGATAATCAGGGGCCCTGAGGACAGGGGCCTGGCACAAGGAGTCTTTTAAGCCAGTGAAGCCCTTCTCACACTCGTCGGTCCAAGTTACCTTCTTGGGTTTCTTCGGAGTGGTGAGGGCAGTCAGAGGGGCAGTTATGGTGCCATAGTCTGCCACAAAGTTGCGGTAATACCCTGTGAGTCCTAAGAAGGCTCTCACTTGGGTCTGTTTAGTGGGGGTAGGCCAGTCTTGTACTGCTTGTACTTTACTGGGAAGAGGCTGTATCCTCCCTCCACCTACTTCATGTCCAAGGTAAACCACTGAGCCTTGTCCAATCTGGCATTTACTAGCCTTTATGGTCAAGTGTGCTTTCTGAAGAGCCTGGAGCACAATCCCGAGGTGTTTCACATGGTCTTCCCAGGTGGCACTGAAAACTGCTATATCGTCCAGATATGCAAGACAGAATACGTCCAACCCATTCAACACATGATTCACAGGCCTCTGGAAAGTGACAGGTGCATTTTTCAACCCGAACGACATTACCCTGAATTGGTAAAGGCCGTCTGGAGTCTAAAACGCTGTCTTCTCCTTGGCATGTTCTGCTAAAGCTATTTGCCAATAGCCAGCAGTGAGGTCAAACGTGCTGAGGTACTTGGAGGCACCCAAAGTATCTACCAGCTCATCTGGTCGAGGCAAGGGGTGTGCATCTGTCTTGGTGACAGCATTCAGAGCCCCGTAATCCACACAGAACCTCAATTCAGAAGTGCCTGCCTTTGGAACCAAAACCACAGGGCTGGACCAAGCACTACTAGAGGGTTCAATCACCCCAAGGTCTAACTTCTTGTTGACCTCGGTCTTGATATAAAACCGTACTTTGACATCCTCTATCCCCTACTTTTGGTAGGTACACTGTCTCCTGTGTCTATGTTATGTTTGCACCAAGGTGTCAAACCAGGCGACTGCGAAAACAGGGGGGAAAACTGCCTAAGCAAACTTTTCACCTCAGCCTGCTGATCAGAAGTCAGATGAGGGGCCACTCGGACACCCTCAAAGGAGCTATCTGAAGGACCGCTTTGAAACAGGTTGGGGAGAGGTTCAGACTCCTCTTCCTCAACATCTGAAGCCAGTAGCAGTGCTGCGATTTCGACTCTTGGGACGAAAGCCTTCAGCCTATTTACGTGAAACACTTTTGGAGCCTGTCCAGGCCTTCCAAGGTCCACTAAATAGTTAACCTCAACCAGGGGCTCCCCCACTGTGTAAGGGCCTGACCATTTGTCCTGTAAAGCTTGAGGCCTTATAGGATTCATGATCAGGACTTGCTGACCAGGTGTAAAGTTGATGAGGGAAGCCTTCTGGTCGTACCAATGTTTCACCAGCGCTTGTCCGGCCTTCAATTTATCACTAGCCAAGCCCATCAGAAGTACCATCCGTTTTCTGAGCCCCAGCACATAATCTACTACGTTGGTAGTAACAGGGGGAGTGGGCATCTCCCATCCCTCTTTGACTATGGCTAAGGGTCCCCGTACAGGATGACCGAACAGAAGTTCGAAGGGGCTGAAGCCAACACCCTCCTGTGGTACCTCTCGGTAGGAAAACAGTAAGCATGATAAAAGAAGATCCCATTTTCTTCTCTGAGGTTCTTCCAGAGCCCCAATCATGCTCTTTAACGTTCTGTTGAAACGTTCCACCAGACCATTGGTCTGGGGGTGGTATGCAGAAGAGAACTTGTAGGTGACCCCACATTCTTTCCACATAGCCTGCATATACTTCGACATAAAGTTGCTGTCACGATCCGACACAACCTCTTTTGGGAAGCCAACCCTAGTAAATATGCCAAGTAACGCTTTTGCAACTGACTTGGCAGTTACAGTTTTCAATGGGATGGTCTCAGGATATCTGGTTGCATGGTCGACCAGCACCAGGATGAGGATGTTTGCGGGTCAAGGGGACCAACGTTGTCGATCCCTACCCTTTCGAATGGTATTCCCACAACTGGGAGTGGTACCAACGGAGCTTGGATTGTCGAGCCAACCTTACCAGATAACTGGTAGGAGGCACAACTCCTGCAGTGACTTTCTACTTGCACCCCCATCTTGGGCCAGTAGAAGTGCATGGATAACCTTTGCTTGGTCCTCTTAATACCAAGGTGACCAGCAAGGGGCACTTCATGCGCCAACTGCAGGAGGAAGGGTCTTACAGCAAGGGGAACCACCAACCTCCTATGGTCTCCTTCTGTAGACTCTGTGGGCTCACTATACAGGAGTCCACCTTCCCAATAAATCTGATGCGTCCCAGGAGGTTCACCCTCAAGCTGGGAGCAGGCCTGTCTCCTTAGGCCTTCCAGAGATGGGCACTCACGTTGGCCTTTACTGAATTCTTCCCTATCAGGACCACCTTCTACTAACAATTCTTTTAGTTCAGGATGGTCGTTGGGGTCAAATACTTCAGGCATCGCCACCTCCTTGTCAGGCCCGGGCGATTGACCAACTTCCTCCACCGCAGTGGTAGGCGAGCTCGGGGGAATATTCTCTTTCCCTCGACTTGACTTGTTTACTCCTTTCGCCTTGGGTTTCCCCTTCGGCTGGGGCGGCGTATTGGTCTTGGCCAATGCTGCCCGTGCTTGAGACTGTGTGTAGGGTCTGTCGGCAGTGTCTCCTACGAGCCCTAAAGCTCTGAGATCATTACCTAACAAGACCTTTCCTGGGACGTTTCTCTGAATGCTCACTGGAATCCTGACTGCTGTACCATTTAAAGTAAGATTTACAGGTATTACTGGGAACATACGGAGTGGGCCGTCAGCCAACTTAGTGGGCATCAGATTAGCTCTGGCAACTTCCTCTGAGTCTACCAAGGTAGAATCCACTACAGTTCGACTGCACCCACTATCCCTAAGAGCTGGAGTATCTACTCCATTGATCAGCACACTGTCTTTAAAGTAGTGCTTGGCATTATCTGGAATCCTAGCATAAGCCTCTGCGACTTTAGGCTCCCAGGAACCCAGGGAAACTAAAACTACCTCAGCTTCTATCCCGCTGGGAAATGAGTCTGAGGAGAAGGATGCTCCTGTAATCTCTTCTTCCTCGTAGGAGGAGAAGGCCAGATTAGCGGAGTGGACCCCCAAAGGTTTAACCTTACACCGGGGATCCCCCTTCACGTGGTCAGTTGCTCCACAAGCAAAACAAGATCCATTGGGTCTGTTTACATAGGGAGGCTTATTGTAACCAGAGTTCTGTTTCGGAGGCTGACCTCCACTACCCTGTGAGTTCTCTTGTGTCTTACCCTTATTTTTCTTTTTGTGGCCCTTTTGAGAAGAAGATTTATCAGATTCTCCACCCTCCTTATCTTTGGACTTTTTCCCTTCCTCCTGCTTACCAGGATGAGTTTTGTCCTTATGGGACACTCGATGTGACACCCATAAGTCTGCTGCAATGGTCAGCTTCTTAGGATCTATCTCCTTCGAATCGGCCAAATGCTGCTTAAGCTCCGGGGAAGAAGATGCAAAAATGTGTTCCAGCATGACAAGATTTATCATGCCTTCAAAGGTAGAAACCTTATAACCTTCGTCCCAGCCAGTCAAGTTTTTTAAGGATTCGGTTACATAAGATACCCAAGTACCACCTTCTTTTTTCTTCTACTCTCGGAATCGTTTTAAATATTGGGCCGGAGTCTTTCCAAACTTTAAAATGAGAGTTTGCTTTAACATTGTGAAATCAGCTCGCTCAGCCTTCGACATTTCCATAATGGCACTACAGCCAGAATGGGGCAGTCTGCTGAGTAACCAGGCAATCTTATCAGCATTGTCAACTTCTTGAACTTCACATGCATACTCAAACGTATTCAGCCAGTCCATAATGTCATTCCTTTCCTCATACACACTGAGCAGATCTTTCGGAAACCGTGGATGAGAGGAGGCCCCAGACCCATGTCCAGGACCCTTGGACCCATTTGCAACCTGAAGCTTGGCCAGTTCCAACTGGTGATCCCTGTCTTTCTGTTTTTCTGCCTGTTCGATTTTTAGTTTGGCTATGCTGAACTCAAGCTCCTTCTGCCTAAACCGCAGCTCTTGCTTCTTGAATTCAAGCATAGCCTCCCCATCAGCACTGGCAGAGGAAACATTAGACATCTCATCCTCCCTGTCCTCGTGGTCGCGGTGGATCAGTGCAGCGGCAGAACCGTCGGTTCTACCAGTGAGAGCAGCCCCACCTCCTTCCGCACTGTCCTCAGAAGTTATAGTGTCAAGCTGCGCTTCTTGCCAAGCCACGATCTTTGGATCATATCCAATTTAGTGCCTTGAGAGGAAACACCTCTCTCGGCACACATCTTTTTCAATGTTTCTGATTTGGAAGCATTTAAAGTTAACAAGGAATTTGTTTCCATACTGTTAGATAGGACTATGGCCTTTTTAAAGTTATACTATAACAATTCACTACGTGTCCTGGTAGGAATAACTTGAAATGCCTTAGTTCGTGCGCAACACCGGATACCTTCAGTCGGATCCCACCGCTGTACACCAATTTGTTAAGACAGATTTCTGAACTCTGTCCTGGCGGCTCAGAAGTTCAGAAGGCCAACCTAATTACTTGGAACAGGGTAACCTCTGGACAAGCCAGACCAATCAGGGTAGCGATCGCGGCGGTCAAGACTAGGTCTCAAGAGGGGTGAGGGTGACTGAAAGCCCGCAATGAGCACACAAAGCAAGGACACTTACAAACTACTCCAAACAGGTGTTATATTAAAAATATATACACATTTATTCCAAGGCCTTTGCTATAATGACCGTAGTGAGAAATCACAATAAAACTCTAGTAAACCAACACATACCAAATCAATACAATATATATACAAATACAAACGAGTCTAAAGCGTTAGATGCACTAAATATGTAGTCCACCTAGAAGGGGAGGAAAACAGGCAGTGCAAAATAATGATTAGACCCAGTCCGCCTTCAGAGGCACCTAACTAAAAGGAAGTCCAAGCCCTACGAAGAGTGGAGCCTTGTGCTCAAAAGTACCTGCACACGCTGGTGCCAACGGTCAAATAGGGGAGTCTCTTCGAGGGAATCAGGCAGTTCAGTTTGGTGCACAAATGAAGAAGAACAGAGTTCCGCGACTCAAGCGCAGCCTCCACTGTGGGCAGAAGCAGAGCACGAGTACGGAAAGGTGTGCTGTTTTGACACAGCGGGGAAAAGCTATGGGCTCCTGCAGGAGGGCGACCAGTTCCTAGCTATGCTACTCACCGGTCCCCGATGCAAGCAGACCCAGGCTTCTCCGCGTCGGTTTCAGTGCTGGCAGGTTCAGGAGAGCAGGGGACGTCTCGTCGTCGTGTAGATTCTGCAGCAGCAGAGTTGAGTTAAAGATGTCCCAAACGAAGTGAACCCGCACAGTTTGTTACCACAGCAGGGCAACGGAGCGGCCGTGTGTATCTCAGCCAAATGTACACTACTCACTTCAGACCTGGGAACGCCAAGTGTATGAATCGTGTGAGAGTGACAAGGACTAGAAATACAACACAACCTGGCGGCGGTTACAGAGCAAGACTCCTGGGTAGGCTGGTCAGTCTGCTGGATGGCCCAGAGACACTTCCGAAGGCTTACGTGCAGGAGATGGTGAAGATGCCGAGAATAGCTGTCCCCACTATTCCAAGGGTCTAAGTACCAGTACAGGCCTTCTGGTTTGATCAGAGGTAAAAAGGGTTTCACAAGGCGACAGCAGTGCAGAGGACCAGTCCTTCAGCGGGTCACCAGCGATTCCTCGGTTCAGCCTCGTGGTTGCAGGATACTTGGCTCCTGTATTCCTTAGTTCATGAGAACTCAGGAGATCGACATGGTAGTGGCGATTCCAGCCCCCTCTTATCCACGGTTCCCTTCGTGCCAAAACGGAGGGGACCCAATGGGAGATCCGCTCATCAACACTCACACCATACGTGGACCTATCACGGACCACGGTGGTCCCAGGCATTCACACCACCCTAGACTCTCTGGCACCCAGGATGTGTATTGGGACCAGACATCCCAGCCCACATCCTGGAGGCACACACAAGGCCTGTAGAAGCCCGCGAAAGCATCCGTGTTTCGCGGGAAAGTACATGCCCAAATAAGGAAGGCCCCGGGTCGGCTCGACCTGGGGAAGGTGAAGGGAGCAAGACCGTCAGCGGACAGGACAACGGAGCCTCGTGGTCTGGCCATTTTGGGAGCCAGGCCACCATTTTGGGCTAAGCGTGAGAAACGCGCTTAAAACGCCAAAAGGAGCTCAAAACACAAGAAACGATCGCTGCCACCATTCCCGTCTGTGATTCACTTGCACCGATCAGTTACAATCCAAAAAGAGTATCTAGGGCCTGTAGAAGGCTAGAGACCCAAGAGAGCAGTAACTTAGCTTACAGTGCCCTCTTGTTTCATGTTGCACGAAAGCCGCAACATGATAAAGAAACTACGGAAAACAGCGTTTCCCGGTACTGACTGTCTTAAGGGCATGTCAGTTTCCCCGTAAGAATGGAGCGAAAGCCCAGAGGAGTGCGGCAGAAGGCTGCACTTCTCTGGCAAAGTCTAGATCATGGTGAAAACAACAGCAAAAAGTTTAGGGGTTGCCACATGGAAGGAAAATTACCCACAATTACGAAATCTTTCCTAACACCGACATCAGACCTTTAGGTATCAATGGGCGAACTCAAGACTTAATCTTGCAGGAGTGATTGCGCGACGCAGGGAACAACACACACAATTCAAACAAATTAAGCGACAAATAGTGTAAGATCTAGACGAAGAGATTAATACAATCATTGATAGTTCAGGTGAAAACAGGAGCAGAAAGAAATAACAATGCCTGAGCAAGGACAGAAAATAGCTTTCACTGCTTAATGATTTCACCCCAGTGTCCCTGACTACGTTCAACACGGTGCTTTCAGTCACACTAATGAGGTCACCCCTTGGCTGCAACACGGCGATGAGGTTTGGTACCTGAGCGCCACAATGAAAGTCCTAACTTTCACCTTTGTCAAGGCCCACCCTGAGTTGTTTCCATTTGTCAGACTAGTTATCCTGACTTTTTCCTGATGAGTTGGCATTTAGGGACGACTCATCTCATGAGGGATGCAAATATTGCATGTGACCCCTAAGAGACGCTTGTCTTTTAGAGTTACGTTGTCCCAAAGGCACTCTATTTCCTGTGCAAGTCTCCCCCACACAGTGGGTTGGGTGGGCAACACTGGTTAGTGAGAGTTTCCATGTACAATCTTTGTACAATACTAATGTGCTACAGCCTGGTGTACCCCAGGGGTATCGCTGCTGGGAACCTTCATGTAAATTCCAAGCCCGAAACCAGCAGCTTTACATTGTGCCTGAAAGTGACTGAAACCTGATATTTGGTCATAGATTCTTCCTGCCACAGAGTGCGAGTGCTGCTGGGTCAAAACCAGGCATGTCCTTTGACGAGGGATCGAAACACACAGGAGTTGCCAGTGACATTTGTCCCTTTTATTAGTTAGAGCAAGGTGGGTGCCTGTCCCTCCTATAGGCACTATGGCATCACTTTAGAAACAACGTAGGATACTGTTACTAAAGAAAGAGGTTAACTCAGTGTGATTCAATGTCCATACTATGGACATTACCTGTGTTTCATATTCCCTAAGCTTCAACAACTAGTGTACAACAACTAATATCATGGATATAGTGTCCAGAATACGTTTTGGCTAAAACCTACAGTCTCAGGGTTTTAACACCTAACTCTTTTAAAGCAGTAGTATTTTTCTTCTCTGTAGGGTCCAGGAGGTACATCAGTCATGGGCCGAACAGAGCAGCAGCCATGTTTGGAGATGAAGTGGCAAACAGCAGCCATGATTAGAGAGACGGCATAAAAAGAAAGGGGGTTGGGTGGTTGGCATGCATGCAAGAGCCAATGAGGTACAACTTGTGTTACATCTGGCTCTATCCAGGGCATAGGTACACCCAGTTACTGGCTCAGTGGCATCATTGAAGGCAGGTATAACTGCCTG
This sequence comes from Ambystoma mexicanum, assembly GCF_040938575.1. Taxonomy (NCBI): domain Eukaryota; kingdom Metazoa; phylum Chordata; class Amphibia; order Caudata; family Ambystomatidae; genus Ambystoma; species Ambystoma mexicanum. Next base: position 673,053,447 of record NC_090924.1, on the reverse strand, counting down.
AGAACCAGAATAGAGAACCACACTGGCTCTAGTTGCTGAGTCTGGCAGCATTTTGTGTTATGGAAAGATCTTCTAGAGAGGAGTTTAGTAAGGGTCAGAGAGGGTCCATCTCTCAAAGGCCTAAGGAGGCAGAACTGCTCCCAGTTGGAGGGTGAATCGTTGGGGAAGCATAGAATCCATTGCATAGGTGGGTTACTGTCCAATGAACTCATAGCGTCCATAGGGTTACATGTCTTTCCACAAAAATATTTTCATCGAAGTTAAGTACCATAGAATTATTTCCGACAAAAAATCAAATGCATTTTTATTTTTTTCATTTTTTGGGGTGTGGGGTCTGCCACCAAACCCACCATTTTTAACCCTTAAAAACACACCCCTAATAAAAGTAACCCTTTACCCCACAAAAATATGCAAAAATATGCATTTGATGCACATTTCTTCATTGGAAAATATTTGGTGGAAAAACCCTTGATGGAACATTTTTCGATGAAAAGTCTGCATACCCGTCCACAGGAGGCAACCGTAGGACGTTCATGGCCTCTCAGTATGTGAGGGCCTTCCTCCTGCAGTTGGCGCATGAAGTCCTCCTTGCAGGTTATCTTGGTGCCAAGAGGACTAAGGAGAGGGTATATATGCATTTCTTCTGCTCTAGGATGGGGGTCCAAGCAGACGGTCACTGCAGGAGTTGCACAACTTGTTAGTTGTCTGGCAAAAGTGGAACAAAGATTCAGGCTCCACTGGTACCACTTCCTGTAGTGAATGTACCATTTGAGAGGACAGGGTCGGATGCGGTTGGTCCCCTTGATCCTCCCACATCCTCAGGCAGCAGGTTCATCTTAGTGGTTGTTGATCATGCCACCAGATATCCTGAGGCTATCCCACTGAAAACAGTGACTGTCAAGTCAGTTGCTTAGCATTGTTAAGCATTTTCACTAGGGTTGGCTTTCCTAGAAAAGTTGTGTCAGACAGAGGAGACTACATTCATCAAATTAACTTCCTTTTATGAGGCTCACCTCTAAACGTCTTCTCCTGGGTGACTTCAACATCCACATTGACTCCTCAATCATGGCATCCACTCTGTTCTGTGATCTCTGCACCTTGCTCTCCCTCTCCATTCTCCCTTCGGGTCCTACCCACTCAACTAGACACACCCTTGATGCCTTCTTCCACACAGACCTTTTTACTCTCCGCCCACTGATCACCCCACTCTCCTGGTCAGACCATGCTCTCCTCTCACCTGGGTCCTCTTGGCCCTCTGACCACACCTCCCCCACCCCTGCCAACATCGTTCACAAACATCTGTCTGGTGAAACGAGTGTCAGCTGCTGCCTTCGCATCTACCTTCATCCCCCTCTCACCTCACCTCAGACCCTACCTCTGACTCAGCACTCAGCAACCTCCATCTTGCCATCGTTAATACCCAGGGACGTCATTTGCGGGTCGCCAGAGGTCGCAATTGCGACCTCTGTGTCTGTGGCCGCGACCTCTGTGGTCTAGCTTGCGACCTCTGTATTTCCTTTTTTAAAGTACATTTTATATTTCTCGGAAGGTCCAACTCATCCTGCGAGTCAGCGCAGAGGATGGGGAGCTTCACTGCTGGTTGGAAGTGGCGCTGGCAGACCCAGACCCCTGTTGCCAAATTCCATTAGCAGGGTGCAGGCAATAATTGGCTGCTTCCACCCCAGCGTGGAGAGCATTTTTGCAGCTGTTTATCTCAGCCAGCATTCTGCTCCAGCCACCCATAGTCTGCCGGCGAGATAGCTTTGCAGTTTCAGGTACCGAGAAAAAGATCTGCTGCTTAACCAAAAAGGGTCTTTGACAAAACAATGGAACATAATATTGCGTGTGCTGAGTGCCTATTTTTGAAAAGAGAAAGCCATTACAAGTAAGGCCCTCTTGATAAGTTAAAGGAAAGTGTAAAGTTCTTTTTTAATATAAGCCTATCAAGTAAGGTACTAATGTTCGTGTTAAACCCATTAGAAATTCTTGATTCTTTACACCAGAGCAGTGTTATAATCATCTCTTTGAAAACAACAGCAATTGACATTGTAAGATTTAATGAAAAACACGGAGAAGGCAGGCTGCCCTTTCTTCATCATTGAATGGAAGAATGAAGAAAATGCCTATTCTCCCGCACATGGTGTTTATCTACAAGTGTCGGCCTGGCGGCTGGCGCCACTGTTAAGTAAACATCCCTGCCCTTCCGTGACCCTGCAACAATTAAAACTCCTGAGAGGTCTGTGCACGGCTCATTAAACTCCTCGAGTATATAGCAAGTTAGATATTCACAAAAGGGTTATTTAATCAAGCAGGGACACACTTGCAATGAATTTCCTTCATTATGTGTGCACATAACATCCAGGCAGAGCGAGGACACATGGCATGCTGCATCAGGGTCTCCCATGAAAATCGTCAGTGAGCCTACACGACCTCCACCTATGCAGGACTGCAACAGTGCATAGCTAGCTTCCACCATGGAGCACAGTCCTCCCCCTTGCCACAACGCCAAACTGCTCTCCCAGACACCCTGCATAGAAGTCCTGCACCACTTACTGCAGGTACAGTATCAGAGCAGCCAGCCTTTGCCGCCCTCACATCATCTATTCAGGGTTATGGTTACCCATAGCCTTTTAACTGCTGCCTGCCCACTGCCCTTCTGGCTGACTTTGAAAAAACAGGTCAAAATGCCACAGCGCCTGAGCGGCCCTCCCCTGCCTGGAGCTATTCTTCCCCAGGAAAAGTATTTCAATGTTATGGCTTGTAAAGGAGGTTGAATTACAAGCACCAGGTGGACCAGAGGCTGCCAAGTGATAAGAGTAATAGTGTTTCTTGCCACTCACTGCCAGAATTAAAAAATAAAAGAAACCTTGCGTCAACAGCTCAGTGGGTTAAGCACCTGCAGCAGAGATCATTGTCTGATCTGCGATCACAGGTAAGGTTTGGAAGTTGACTGGATAACTGGGTACTCATTTTATTTACTTCACAAGAGTGCATGGATGCCAACATCTATTCCATGCGGGAGACACTTCTGCAATCCGGTTTTTAGATTTGCATTCTGGGAGTTGTAGTCTTGGATTGCCCCATTATAAACCTAGGACTAAGCATCCGAGAATGTAAAGTTAAAAGCAGGACTTGACTAGTGTCCCCAGAATGGATACTTTTCCATGCATAACAGTCGAAAATGAGTTTTGTGTAAAAACGTGAGCCAATGTGTTTAGTAAATGGGAAAAAAGAGACAATAGAAAAACATCAGATAAGATGGTGCTATGCGAACAAGGTAAAATATGCCTGCTGAGCGAAGTAGACTGCGTCAGCAGGGCACAGAGTACTACATGTCTGTATGTGCACAGGTCGCGAGGGCAGGGCAGCACTTTGGAAAGTGATTGTTCCATAATATACACCAATCGCAGAATTTCTCAATTCTTCATTTTTTACGATGGGTAGGTTACATTAAATAAGCAGGAGTTCTACAAGTTAGTGCCTGTTTGAAGTTGCTGTATTGGAATTTGTGTTACATGATGACGGTCTCACTCACTCGAGAGTTAAATTGCTTTTTGTGGTGCAGCCAGCAGCGGGTGACACTCCTTTTCATTTGTATGGAGGGCATAGCTCTCAACTCACCCGCTTTTGGCAGGTGTCACCCGCCTTGCAAAGGGCTGACTCACCCGCCAAGCCTCCTGCACGCCCATTCATTCCAATGGGCGTCTCACCCGCCAGAAACAAAATCGGGTGATTTCACCCGCCTTTGCGAGACAAATGGTTGAGAGCTATGATGGAGGGGCATGATTTATTTGAATGTTTCAATTGTAAAAGCACGCAAACTGAGCCGAACCGCATACAGCCCTAGTCTACATTCAACTTGTGTAAGAGTAATCCTTCATTCATCCGTGCATCACGGCAATCTAGGGAGTAGTGTGCCCCCCCTGTGGGGGCGGTGTTGCCTATCCGAGGAAATTTACCTGTGCTGTGAAATTTATTGTGGGTGTGTTTGGTAGCTTGCACTGGCCTTGTCCCCGCCGCGCATATACTCTCCTTCTGAGAGGAACCTTGCAGTAGGGCGGACCATGCAGTGCATACATTCTTCATGTTTTTAGTAAGCCTACGGGCTATAGGTGACGCATATGGTATTCATGGGAGAGAGGTTTGCGCTGGCTGTGCATATATTCTAGACAAAATTGCACTGCCCTGCCTGTGCTGACTGGCACTCTGGCTGCAAATAAAAAGGAGGGAAGTGGGATGGGGGGACAGATGGAGTGTGGGGGCGCGGGGTACGATTGTCTAGTGGGTCAGGTGTGACCAGGATCACACACTTTGGCTCAAATTGTTGGATTTCAACAGTCATAATGTCTTATGGAGTTGAATTACAAAAAACACAAATTGCATAATAAAGCCACATGACATGTACATCCTTATAGCAATATGTTAAGGCAAAAGAATATAATTGTGGCTTTAATTTTCACCTCCTGAATGGTAAACTATTATGTGCCAGAATACAAGATAATGCCACTCTGAAAAATCTAGTTAACTCCACTGTACTTTCAGTGATTTAAGACTGGTAATACAAGAAGTTGTGTAATAAACAAAGCTAGATATGCAGATTCTTTGTCACAAACTTACTTATTCTTGTATTAAATGTGAGTCATATTATATTGATATTGTGACCATATTTTTCTTAGTGTACGAGGGATATTGCCTTAGGATGGCACTTCCGGCAATGTCACTCAGGGCGGCGGGGTCAAATGACATCACTTCCGCGACCCCAGGCATTTTGGTGAATGACGTCCCTGTTAATACTCTTGACATTCTTGCCTCAGTAATGAGGATCTGCCTGAAACATGCCTCCAAGCGTAACTCCTGGTATGACTCCGAACTTGCAGCTCTGAAACGGAAGTGCAGAGCTGCAGAATGGAAGTGGCAGACCTCAGGCTCACCTTCTGACAAACTGGCATGTCGCCCGCTCCAATGCCAATACCGACCCTCCATTTCCTCCAAGAAAAGGTCCCACATCCAGGCTTGAGTCTCTGGTGCATCCAACAACACGGCTGACTCTTTAAAATCTGAAAGGACCCTTCCGTAGTTTCCTCCTCACCTCTTCCCTCCCAGGCCCTCTGCAACACACTGGCCGCACACTTCACTGCAAAAACTCAGGATATCCTGAGCACCCTTGCCTCCCTCTCCCCCTCCCCTTACCCTACCACCTACCTCCTATAGCCTCCCATCCCCCCTCTGCCTTTCTCTCCTCCTTCTCTCCTATCACACCTGATGAGATCACCAGAGTTGTCCGCTCCATGATAGTCTCCTCCAAACAGGTCTCCCCTGTTCCTCCAGAACCATTAAGGACAATATTGCCTCTCTTGCCCCTGCACTTGGTGATTTTTGCAACCACTTCTTTGCTACTGGATCTTCCCCCTCCTCCCTCAATCACTACCCTGTGCGGCCCCTCCTGAAAAAACCTTCTGCAGACTCGTCTTGTCCAGCCAACTACCACCCCATATCTAGCACACCCTTCCTTGGACTTCCACCAACTGACCCGGCACTCTGTACTTGTTGGTTGCCTACATGACCATCAATCTAGATTCCGAGCATCCAGAGGCACGGAAACTGTTCTTCTGAACACCTGTGAGGAACTGCTTGCATCTCTTGACTCCAACTCTCCAGCTGTTCTCATTCTACTTGATCTCTCCTCTGCATTTGATACAGTCAACCACTCCATCCTCATAAAACGACTCCACAATACTCTAGGTATCTCGGAGCGGGCACTGGACTGGCTGGCCTCCTTTCTCATTGACCCTCCATCCCAGGTTATTCTGGACTTTTTCTCCTCCACCACCTCTATCTCCACCTGCTGTGATGCACAGGGCTCCAACCTTTCTCCCTTGCTCTTTAATACCTATCTTGCTCTGCTTGCACACCTCATGTCCACCTTTTTCCCAAACTTCCAGTGTTATGCAGATGACACACAACACTTCTTCAAACTTCCCTCGGATCCTCTCCTTACCTCCTTTATCATTCCTGACTGCCTATCTGCCATCCAGTCCTGGTGTACTTACAATGATCTCTGTCTCAACGCCAGCAAAACTGAGATCCACCCAATTGGGACTCCTCCTCCCGCTTTCTTCCCCTCACTCGTGCCATCTTCTATGGGTGCTCCCCCTTCTCCTTCATCTGAAGCCAGAAACCTTGGAGTCATCTTTGACTCCTCTCTTTCCTTCCTCCGCCACATTCAGGACCTTGCCAAGAAGGCCCACTTTCAACTCCATCTCCTCAAAGGAATTCTTCCTTTCCTCACTTACTCATACATAAGGCTGTCTGGGGCTGGGGGACCATGCCATCTACAAATGGCTCTCACTAAATACTCTCCCTCCAGATCTTTACATTCCTCAGGCACCAACTCTGTGTGTCAAGCGCTTTTTTTAAATAGTGAGCCGGTGGCCGCACTCTTTCCTCGGCAGGCTCTGTCCTATGGAACAGCCTCCTCCTTCCTCTTTGTCTTGAGCCGGATCTCCTCAAATTCCAGACGCTCCTCAAGACCTTTCTTTTCACCTCCTCCTTGCCTCCCGCCTCTGTTAAACTCCACAGTTGCTGAGATTGGTGACCAGGGCCCTTATGTGTCCTCCTGGGTCCTAGCCTCCCACACCCAATCGCCTTTGGCCTCCGCCCGACCCAACACTTGCTGGCACCCATTTGCCTATACCACCACAGGCCTGCACTTATTTATTGGCAGCTGACCATTCTGACCAAGTCACCTAACAGCTGCTTACCCCCTAGCACTTCACTCTTTGTTACCCCTAGCACTTACCCTCACTTCCTCATCCCTTCTCTCTCTGTACTTGCACATTCTGAATGCTCACAAGGCCTAGTAGGTCCACCTCTATCTTTCATTGTTATATTGGCTTTTCTTTCCCATGTTCCCTCCGTATTGCCCTGTGGGTGCTTTCAAACACAATTTACTTGATGTAAAGCGCCTTACAAATGCACAATAAATAAAAAAATAACCATATAAAGGCCCCAAAGTTTATGTGCTTTGGGCTATCATGTTCGGACGTGGTACTATGCTGGTTTACCAACCTATTTCTGTATAGCTATATAGAAATAAGGCTTGTCTCAACCTTTTCTGCCTGGTTTCCTATTTGGTGAAAAGCTATAGGATTCAACACTTGCTTCTTGGCTTTGCAGTCACAGGGTTATAGAGCAAAGCTCACTTCTTGGGTGCACTGTCTCGAGGTTACCATGTTCAGCTCTCTTCTTGATGTCACATACCAACAAGTCCTTCTCCTCCCCTTGGCATAGGGTATGTGTCAGTCTCAGATACCCTTACCTTCTAGGTGCAGGTCTCCCTCCTGGGCTTGCATTAGTATTTTAAACACCCTCCTGCTAGTATTTCCTTCCCATGCCTAGGGGATTTGTCAGGGTCTGTTTTTGCAACCCTGGTACCCTGGGTTGCACTCCTGGGCCATTGTCTCCTCTGGTGTTTATCAGCATCTTTTGCTCTTTCTATAGCTCTCAGCAGGATTTTGACTTTCCATTCTCTGTGTCTGGTCACAGTAAATGTCTGAGATATGGCCCTCAACAGGGACTTGGATTCCTCGCCTTCTCTGTGTCTGGCCAGAGCATGCAACATAAACCTTAGCAGGATCTTGGACCTCTCTCTCAATTCTACCCCTCCGGAGCCTCTCCCAGTTTCTGGCTCTCTCCTGGGACTTCTCTTCTCTGTCTGTTCCAGAGTCTGTAGTCTGGTCTGTCACACTAATGGCTGAACCCCAGGCCCTTTTATAGGGATCCCGATTGCTTTGATTGTCTAATATTCCTCATGATAGATATTTATCTTACTCTTGTGTCTCCTTGTGAGTGGCTAATCGTCCTTTCCCATCTTTTACTGAGTGCTGTTCTCTTTAAATGAATAGGGGTTCCTGGTTGTTGTTGGTTAATAAGCTCCTGTTTTAAATTATTGTTCCTGCAGCAATGTGTGGCAGGAGTCGAGGGTTCAGAAGGCTGGACTGCAGTCAGGCAAAATCAGTCTTCAGTGTATAACCACGCGTGCATGTTGTGAGTATGGTTCCAGTATTCTGCTGCCAAAATGTGCAAATTCCTGTAATCCTCCAGAGGGAGAGCCTGAGGACCCGTGGTATACTCCCTGACTCCATGGGTGATATTATAAGAGAATACAGGAGAGATTATGAGTGCCATTTCATGGGGTAAGAAAGGGTACTGGCTGAAGGGGAATGCTTTCTTTTATCCCACCTGGACTTGATGTGCAGACTCTGTGCAGCCTCTATTCCCACTAAATAAGAGTAGACATGATGATCTGTGAAATCCACATAGGTTCATAAACTCCTTACCTAGAGGTCATGGGGTTTGGGAAAAGTGCAGAGCATTTCTCTTTCTGAGGGCCTCGAACCGGACAAACAGGATGCAGAGGAAGGGACTGTCTGGATAGAATCAATATAATTCTCTATTTATAGTTTGGTTGATGTTTTGCATGAGGTACGAGGACTTTAAGCTGTCCCACCATAGTCATAGTCATGTAAGAGGGACTGCGACCCTGATTCACCCCTATCTGGGTCCGTTTTACAAGAAGGAAGGAGTATATGGTCTGCTCCTCACAGCGTCCAGGATACATTAGACGGCCTGTGGATGCAATTGGAGATATTCTGGGGATTCCCCCATATATCACATGCAGGCTGCGTTTCTCACAGCTAAGCATCCCTGATCCTCAGAGCCCCTCTGAGACAAAATGAGGTGTAAACAATGTGACTTTGTCACAGGTTGGATACTTGAATGGTGATTGCATTTCTTACAGGAAGTCACACCAGAGTTTTTCTTATGATCACCAAATGTTTGAATCAATACAACATTGTGATTGAGAACTTGGTTTGAACCGCACTCCCAATGTTTATATTTAACCTCGATGAAACTAGGGATGGGTCCCAAAGCATGAAAAGGCTGGCCACCAAAGATGAATTTTGAGAATCTCTGACAAACTGCAAACCTTTCAAGTCTACCTTCCATGGTGAAGCACTACCAGTTAGTAAGCATACCAGCATTCCTCCAGTGACCAGAGCAGGAAAAGCCTGATGCTGTCTTCCTTTCACGTAGTAGAACCATCCAAGTCACATACTCCCCAGAATCATTGCCCTCAGATAAGTGGCAGTCACCCATGCTTGGATCCTAAAGCGAGATGATGAGGACACTGGACTTGTGAGAGCAATGGCAGCCAGAAACTTCTACGACCTGTTGCTGTGACAAGCATCTTGATTATCCAAATCAACATTGCCCGGTGGGTGCGGTTTCCAGCATTAGAGGAAATCCTTGTGGCCTTCTGAATGATTGAACCATGAAGAGAGATGCTGGAAACTACCACACTGGCCACTGCAATTACTGAAATCACTTCAAAGGCATCTTGGGTAATTCTTTGCCACTGCAGTACATACGAGCGTTTTAAACACCTAACCCTTGTCAGAAGATCTGAGCATCCCCTGACCAGGAAGTTGTGCAGTGAAGCATTGGGCTGTTTCGAGAAAAACAGCTCCCCTATTGAATTGCAGAGCTGGGCATCAGAAAAGTACCACCGAACGGGTGCATTCTCACAGGGATTTTCATTGGAACACTGCATTGCTACATTTTGAACTCCCATCAAAGGCATTATTTGAAACCACAGCAGAAGCCCAACCATGAGCTTGTTTGAAGTGCGACGAAGTAACACTGCATGGGCTGCCTGTAGAAATGCAATGGTCATTGTGGAACCAGGTAGGGACCCATTAGGCCATAAGCTATGCAAAAGATTTTACCTACCTGCATCGAAGACAGCCACACAGAATCCCACCCCATGAAACTCAAGTCGCTGGAAGGTGCAGGGACAGGCATATGTGGCAGTGTGCGGGAGACAAGCATTCGGGGGTTGGGGTAGAGCTGCCTTGAAGAGAATCGGTGGGGGGGATTCAGTGAGTCCAAATAGGTGGGCCAAATATTCGGAGGGGACAGATTTGGGAAAGACACATAGATCCATGTGAAGATCTGCCTGGAGGTGGTGTACAAGGGATTCCCCAGAATCTTTACACACCCAGATTATCATGCCTCATATGATCTTTGTATATGTACTCTCTATCCACCCACACACTTTAGCCCACATCTAGGGCAAATTAAGGGAGTAAGACAATCCTTTTCTCTCCACACCAACCCACTACTATATAATGCAACACTTCCCAAGTGACCAACCATTCCATTCCCACATTCCAAGAGTGGACGGAACTGAGCAATTAGTTACTTCAGGAGAGACAAGCAGAGTAGAGGTTGAATTGTGTGCTCTAACTTGGGATACCCTCTGTGACGCTGGAAATGCATTGGAGGGACAGTGCCTCCATATCCTTGTCCTTTATTGCTTCTTCATGTGTGTTCTGTCTTGTTTTCTGCACAGGAGTTCATGTGGGACTCCTGGCGGTGCGGCTCTTCCTCTTTTTGGTCGTGGTGAACAGACCCTTGGGATACACTTATGGCACCCATGGGATACACTTATGGCACCCATGGGTGGGAGTACGTCCCTGTACTCCTAGTGTATGTTTTTGGGCACCTCTGTGTGACCCACAGCTCAGGGTATGGGCTGGTTGCAGCTTCATGCTGAACTGACAGGTGCTCTGAGTATCCTCCATTTTGGGATACCCAGGCCCTGCCATTGGAATCAGTTGATTCCTGATAGGAGACAAGATGGCCCCAGTGGCCTCATGCTTTCTATCGTCTGTTACTTTATTTTCCTGAAAAACACAGGAAGCCCTGACGCTGTCCCTTCCCCCTGGATGGCTGTTGGGTGGAAGTTCCATTATGGTAGTGTGGGGAAGTCTAGGCCAGACTGGCTGGAGCCTTCCCGATGACTGTATGTTGTGGGTACGCTTGTGGGGTGGGACCTGGGTGAATTGAGTGAATGACAAATACGCATTTCATGTTATGGGTGTCTAGTATCTGGTGGTTGACACAATGACTGAGACAGCCCTGCCTGAAACTGGTATGAATGCAGTGTAGAGTGCTGAATGGCAGAGTGCTTGTTCAAATCCACATTCCGTGTTGCGAGTGTCTGGATGGAGAAGAATGGCCTGAATGCACTGTGAGCCTTATTGGCCGCCCGACTGCCTGAATGCCCTTCTGAATGATTGGTTGGCTGAGTGTGACACAGCAGTGAATGGGTGATCAACAGTATATCTGGGGGACTCTCACTGATGGAAATCGTTCAGAAGCTGAAGTTGATACTTGATTCTTAACCTTGAATCCCACTGGAAGAAGAAGAATTGCTGCTGTTGTCCTTCGCCAATCTGAAAGCTGCATGACTGTCAAGGAACTGATCCAAGAGAGGACCTGGCTAAGAGACCTCTTCCCGAGCTACGAGGGACCATCATGCACCTGCTGATCTATACCAAAGCTCCCTGGACGCCAGACCCTCGAAAGGCTGCCAACCGGAGAAGGGGACCACCGCAGAATCACAAAGCGAAGCACCCGGACATTGAAGTCCATCACCGTCGACGACCGCCAGCGACGACCAAAGCCGCAGTGCTCCTACTTTTGATCCAAGGACTTCCTTGCACATTGTCGTCGACCGCTTTCGTCCTGCCGGAGAAAGTCAAGGCCGCCGATGACCGAGGAATAACCGCTGGTGGGTTTCCCGCCGCCGACGACCGAGGAGTAACCTTTGGTGGGTTTCCCGCCACGGACGACCGAGGAGTAACAGCTGGTGGGTTTCCCACCACCAGAAGACCACAGAGACGCTGACGACCCGACGCCCTTGCTGGGCCAAAGTTCTTCATCGACTCTTTGCGTCAACGAACACTTGTCGTCGAGGTGCACCGCACGCCTCAGCTTGCAGGACGTTTTCGACCAATTGTCAACAAGCACCGCAAGAACCGAAGCTGCTGCCGCAACGACAGTGTTCACCCTTTTTCTTCACCAGCCTGTATATATTTACCAATACAGTATTACCAGAGTACAAAGTGTGTTATTGTGATTGTGTATATAACTTTGAATCTTATTTATATAAAGACAGTGTTTTCACTAACATAGTGTGTGGACATTCCTTTGTGGGTGCTTGGGGACTACACTGTACTTAAGAACCAGCCTGCATCACCTCAAGAGAGCTAAGCGTTGATTGCTCCACTGCGTTACCAATAATAGAGAATCTTGGCTGTGGTGCTCTGTGCCTCTCCTCTGTCATATAGAGAGCAGGAGTGCAGACACCCCCCTCCGGTGATTTACACTGGCGGGAGCGGTGGGATGCGTATGGTTTTATGAATCAGTGTGTAACCTTGCCACTTACAAAATATCTACACTTTGTTAAATTGAGGTTTAGTGGTGTACTAGATAACTACATTACAAGCAATGGAATCTATTGCAAATGGTAAATTGACTAGGATGAGCTTAGGGGCTCTCCAGAGTGCTCGTGAAGCTAGGGAGTTAGACTTTGAGGATACGTCTAGAGCTGAACTGATAGGTGCCCTGGTGGACTACCAGACTGATTGTGAAGCTCTCAATGAAGAGGGTGGGGGAGGGTGCAACCATTGAGGCCCCTGCCCATGGGGGTGTTTTTGAATCTGATACTGGGAATGCCACGCCTCTGTCTGTTCTGACCTCCAGCAATGTTTCTTCCGGGAATTCCTTGGAACTTGAATTACTAAGGATGGAATTGGCGTTTGAATATAGAAAGTTGGAAACTGAAGCTGGACTTAAGAAAGAGGAGTTGGCACTGCAAGTTATACTCAAAAATAAGGATCTAGAACTCAAAAACAAGGACACTGAATGTCAGAAAATCCAGCTAGAAAAAGCTAGAGTGGAGACTTCAGCTAAACCAGTTGAGAGTGTCAGGCCTGCAGCCACCAAGTGTATGAAATATTTGTTTGGTATATATGTGGAGGGTTCTGATATCCTCCAATGGATTGAAGCATTTAAGATGGATTGTGGAATCCATGATGTGACAAAGGAGATTGGGCTAAGTGTTTGCTAAACAGAGTTCCTCAGACTGGATATGACTGTATTCTGAAACTGAGTGTGGAAGAAAGGGGTCAGTATGAGTGCATGATGTCTGCTTTGATTGCTAAGTTTGGCAAGACACATACCCAATACCTTAAAAGATTAAGGGAATTTAAGAAAAGAGAGAATGTGTCTTGGATTTCCTGGGTGAGTGCTTCACATATGAACATGATGAGGTGGATTGAGAGGTACAAGGTGAAAACCTTTGTTTAATTGTCCCACCTTTTGTTTTTTGAGCATTTTTCTGAAGCCTACTCACCAGAGCTGCATCAGTATGTTGCTGACCAAAATATTTTAGATCCCTTTAAGCTGTCCAGGCTCGCTGACAAGTGGGTCTCTCACTGGGTGTCCCCTAAGGACTCCAGTGGGAAGAACAAGGACAAAGAGAAGGGGTCTCTCAGAAGTCTGAGGAGTCCTAGAAGCAATCACAGTCGGGTAAACTAAAACCTTCCTCCTAAGACCCATACATCTAGTGGGGATAAGTCTTATGTGGGTGGGAGTAAGGGTAATGGTCCTCCTGCTCCAAAGCAGACTCCCAGTGGCTCCAGTACCGTACCCTGCATTCATGGTACTTGTTGGGACTGTGGGGCTCTGGACCACAAGAAGGGTGACCCCAAGTGTAAAGGTAAGGCAGTTGGAGTCCAGGCTGCCAGCCTGACCTACCCTTACGCCATGCCTGAGGTGGAGACCACTGTCCTCCCCTCCTCTACAGGAATCACATTCAGTGCTCCTGTAGAGCTTTCCCTAGTGTCTCTTGGGGCCTGGGACCAGTACCCAGAAGTACTGGCTACAATCCCACAGAACACCTGTAGGTTTTTGAGAAGTGTCCTCTTGAATAGCCAGCTTTCTACTGGCTTGAGAGACACTGGGGCAAGCATGACAGTAGTGGACAGGACCCTGCTAAAGCCAGAGGACTATGTAGGTACTCCTCTGAGAACCGCCAGGTTAGCTGGTGGACCTCCCAAATTATCGCCTGTAGCCTTATTCAAAAATACGATTGGAGACAAGACAGCAAAGCTTCCTGTCCTGGTTCAGGACAATGCACCTGCTAACATTTTGTTAGGCAATGATTTGGTGGAAATGGGGATGATCACAGATGGTCTACCGATGGCTGCTGCGGCAGTCACCCGATCACAGGTCACAGCGGGTCCAGCTGCGAGTTGGTACCCCCGCCGATAGGGAAAGCCAAGGCACAAAAAAGGAAGAGCAAGAAGGCCACCTCTGCGAAGGGAGCCCCTTCTTTTCCTGCTGCTTCAGCAGCACCCACTGGGATTCATGCTCCGGACGGGCTGGGTCCAGTGGTAAACCCAAACTCGACTCCTGAGGGAGATGAGGCAGAAGACCTCCTGCGGGAGAGGTGCTCAACTGAAGGGGGCCCCTTTAGGGATGACTTCTGTAGGGGTCAGAGAGAGTGCCACTCTCTCGAGGGTCTGAGGAAACAGGCCCTGGCCCAGGCACAAGGAGAAGTGCCTAGGTCATTCCAGATATATTGGGAAGGTGAGCTCCTTGTTAGTGAGCCCACTAAGCCTGAACCTGGTACCCTCAAGAGGTTGGTGATACCCCAGGTTTACAGGCCCTTCCTACTGCAGTTGGCGCATGAGGTGCCCTTGGCTGGTCATCTTGGTACCAAGAAGACTAAGCAGAGGCTCTCTGCCAATTTCTACTGGCCCTGAATGGGAGTAGAAGCAGAATCTGCCCCACTTGTCAGTTGTCTGGCAAGACTGGAGGCAGTATCATTGCCCCACTGCAGCCACTGCCAGTGGTTGGCATCCTATTTGAGAGGGTTGGCATTGACATTGTCAGTCCCTTTGACCCTCCCACTTCAGGTGGACATCGGTTCATCCTGGTCTTGGTAGATCAGGCCACCAGGTACCCTAAGGTTATACCCCCCCCAGACTGTTACTGCCAGGGCGCTCCTGGGTATTTTTACCAGAGTTTGATTCCCTAAGGAGGTTGTCTCTGACAGAGGGTCCAACTTCATGTCGAGTTACATGAAAACGATGTGGAAAGAGTGCTGGGTAACCTAAAAGCTCTCCACCTCTTACCATCCCCAGACCAATGGTTTGGTTGAGAGATTTAATAGGGTCTACGCACGTTCTCTCCACGCCGTAGGGTCCTTTCCTCTAACGGAACGCGGAGCGGCGGTGGAGCGACGGAGGAGCGGCTGGTTTTGCCGAAGTTCGTGGCAGCAGACGAGTATCTACATGACGAGTTTCTGCGTGGTCCTCGGTCCCCCTACGCCACGGGAGCCGCTGTGTAGGCGGAGTGGCGAAAAGACGGGGACTGTGACCACGAAGCCGGCGAGGGGAGTCCCGGAGCGGAATAAGGAGGAGGGGTACTGTGCTCTCTTCTGCCGACTCCCATACACACGGAATCTGGTGATACAGCATCACGAGGGCTTTGCTGTGAATATTGGAGGTGAGTGGTGAGCTGTGAGGCATATCCCTGGGGCCGCACCTTACGTTCTCCGCATCTGATCCTGATATAGTCACCATTGAGGCTCATTGGTTACTATGCTCGCGTCTGTCAGCATAGTAAAATCAGAGTGCCAGCTGTGATAATACAATAACCTGGTGTAGAGTTTCTGCGCCCTATTAACCTCCAGCTGAGCGCAAACCTTCACCTACCTTGAGCAGTGGGGCTTTCGTAGGAGTTTTGCTGGACCCCATACTCATACCTCGTGACCATTTTTCTGTTAAATTTGAGTAGTGGGGACAGTGCTGCCCAACATACGCAATTGGGCCTCAAGGTCATACGTACAAGAGACTGCGGGCTTAGGCCTTTGATCCTGGGCATGTTGTGCTATTGTGAGTGTTGAGCAATTTCTCTGGCCCCAGGTGTGAGGGACTGCCTGGATAACAGTGGCCAATCCCTCCCCATTTCCTCAGGGGTAAAGGGGTTGATAATCCTTCTCCAGTAGTTGCAATACCTTTTTCTTGATATTGTCCCTCGTGATATCTAAGTGCGGAGGACGCTAACTTGTGAAAACCCGTATGCCTCCGAAGAAGAGAACTACACAGTCAAAGTACAACCTTAGAGGAACCAAGGGAATGGAGACAGCTAAGAGTCCCTCGAACAATCCTACTGTGCGGGTAAAACCCAGAAAGAAAGCTAAGAATGGCATACCTGCGGACCAGGGAATGATCACTGAGTTTTTTCCACAAAACCCACTTCCTGAAACTAATTCTACCATGATTGAGGAAGCCTTGGTTCTCGTGCCCTCTAATGTAGGGTCCTTATGTGCCTCTAATTACGATGACATTGACAATAATTCATTATTGGAACTATGTCTTAATATCCAAAGGAAAATTACTCCTGCCCCGGGATCGATACCTACCAACATGAACTGCACCAATGCTAATAAGCTGAGAAATACTCCATCTGTATCCCCTACTCCAGTTGAATCCATGGGCAGACTATCAGCATCACCAAATCTGGCGATGGCTTCTATGGAAGACAGCCCCATAGCTGAAAGTGTATGCCTGGCTGATACATATCCGGGAGCGACAGAGATTGCTGAGATCCAGTCCTCAGTTGCATCGCTGCAATTTGCCCTTAAGGTCTTACTGAAAATGACGGGGAAAATTCTAGATAATTCAAATGCCCTAACCCTAGAGATGGCCGCGCGAGAGAAAGTAGAGGGCACTGCTGAAGTTGATCAATCAGCAGAGTCCAATCTATCGGAAGCCATAAAACTGGCGGACGTAAGTGAAGAACATCTTTCTGAAGAGCTACAAAGCCCGGGGACGGAGACAGACAAAGAAAACGAAGAACCATTCTTTTCGCGTAAGCAACGCAGAATGGCCAGGAGGGCAGCGGGGATTAAAAGAGCTAAAGAAATGGCCATCTCCAAGTCTGTTAGGGAATCCGCTGGGCTCCCCTCAAAGAAAGCCAAAAAACGGGCAGCCAGAGCAAAGAAAAGGAAGAACAGTGGTAAGGGCTGCTTGACTAGTTGGCTAATATCTGACAGAGAAAAAATTATTGAGCCTGAGGAGGTGGAGGATATATGTGAGGAGGAGAATCCGAGTGAAGGGCCGGAGATTGTGGACAAGGACAACCTCGGGAGTCCATTAGAGTTATCAGCAACATCTATCATAACTCGTCCCACCGAATCTACATCTACCATGGAAGGAAATCGAATATGTCTTATAAAGAATTTATATCTAAGTGAAAACTCAAAATGGCTCTCTCGCTCAGAACTGCTAATTAGACTGAGCTATGTGCCACAACTGAGGGTCCTCAAGTCAGACGATTTCCAATTTGTGGAACCACTAAAAGGCCCTAATCCTCAGGTCTCAGCATTGCATTGTAAGTTCCTATCTACCGCGACATTGCTAAGGAACTATAAGACCGAATTGAAAGCAGTTGATGTGGAGGTTGATGCCGATCTCAATGAACCAGACTTAAGACAACTGCCCGCAAAGACAGACCTGACAGCTGAAACCAACCCCCGCCCCAATTTCGCTGAAGGAAAAAAGGTGGACATTTCAGACATACAACAAGCATTAAAATGGCTTGCGGATTCACTACCTGAAGTGCTGCTAAAGCAATGAGATATGTCTATCCTGTCCTGGAACTGTAGGGGTTTTGCTCATTTGTTGTCAACTGAGGGCTCTATTAAGATTTTAGATAAACATAGTTGTTTTTGCCTTCAAGAAACTTGGGCAACGGAGCCATTGATTTTGGATGGCTTTGTCATTTATCAAATGGCAGCTAATAAAGGTACAAAGGGAAGACCCTATGGCGGACTTATCATAGGGGTGGCTAACACGTTTGGTTCTAAATTAGTGAAAACTGATTGTCCCAGTAATCTGATGGCAGTTGAGGTCGACTATAATAACCAGACAGAAATGGATCACTTTCTACTAGTTAGTCTATATAACCCCCCGGGTGCACTAATAAGAGAACAACTCCAGGAGGCCTTACATAATATATTGGCTACCTGGCTGCTAAAACTTGGGAACATTGGGGTAATAGTGGTTGGAGACTTCAACTGCCACATGAGCGGTAACATAGGGAAGTCCTATAACCCTAAGTTAAAAGCAAAAAATTATATGCAACACACCAAAAAAAACGATCCCGAAGGTCAAGGATGGAAACATTTGTTTGACCTATGGGACATTGAAATGCTTAATGGTAAAACTGTGAGCGACTCTCCAGGTAATTATACCTGGTCCAATGGCACTTCAAGAAGTACCATAGACTACATTTTTGTTTCCCCTAGTCTGTATGAGATAGTGGAGGATATGCAAATAACCCCTAATGAGTGGAGTGATCATGCTACACTCATATGCAAATTAAATATCGGGACAAAAGCCCCATCTAGTATTAACATGGGTAACATCGTGCCAAATAAAGCTGGCACTAGGATCAGCTGGTCAGATAAAAACGTCGCTCTTGCTGTGGCAGCTTTGGCTAACATTGATCTAAATTTGTTATCGAACTTCCAGGAGATGTCGAGTGACGCCATTGAATACTGGATTTGCCCCTTTGCTGAGAAACATGCGGTCTGTCGGAGGAGGTCTATGATTAGCTGCGGTAGGGAAAAGCCACCCTTTGACATAGCTATGAGAAACCTGAAGAGAGAGCGTAGAGCGGAACTCCGGCTGGCCAAGAGACAAGCTTATCCTTTAGACCTATATCTTATTAAGGTTAGGAGCGAAAAAACCAAATATAGAGCTATGATCAAGGCCAAACGGAAATTAGACAAAATCATGGCCTGGCAAAGATTAGTAAACACGATCTGTACAGGCAAAACGCGTAATATCTGGGCTCTGTTGGGTGATGCGCAAGGTACTGTACAAGGCAAATTAGCTAACCCTATTAATGCTGAAACATGGATAGCTTTCCTCGAAAATAGGAATTCCAAGGCAGACACAGCGGAACCCCATACATTGATCAATAGGCCGTCAAACCCTCCATTTAATGTGACATATCAAATGGTGCTGAATACAATCTCAGAATTAAAATCCTCCCGAGCCCCGGGCCCAAATGGCCTAGCAAATATTGTGATGAAGGTGCACCCTGAATTCTGGGCATCCCTGTTAACTATAATGTTTAAAAAGATCTTAAAAGAAGGGAGAATACCCCGATCCTGGCAAACAGCGGTGCTCATACCAGCCTTCAAGAAGGGTAATCGAGCGGATCCTAACAATTATAGACTGCTCTCAATGCTGGATGTCACGGGCAAAATATTTGCCTCTCTCCTTCTAAAGGAGCTGCAGCTCTGGGTAGAGCAATCTGATATACTCTGCAAATTCCAGAGTGGCTTTAGGCAAGGGTATTCTACGGCACACAACATCATGGTGCTGGACCTTCTGAGAACACGAGCCAGATCAGGAAGGCAACCACCACTATATGCCCTCTATATAGACTTCTCGGCGGCATTTGACTCTATTCCAAGAGAGGCCCTCTGGCGGAAGTTAAAAGCAATGGGTTGCCCGGAGGGCCTGACCTATTATCTCAGACTACTCCATCAGAACACATATGCTAAAGTAAAATTAGATCAGGAAGGACGCACTACTAGAAGTGTGCTCCAAAATAGGGGGGTCAAACAAGGTTGTGTCACGGCCCCGCTGATCCATAATATGTACGTACATGACATCCCGGAGGCCATTAGGGCTGCGACAAATTGTCCACCGAAAATAGGAGATTCCATCTGCCCTGTCTTGGCCTATGCGAACGACCTGGTTATACTGGACCACACTGTTAGTGGGCTTCGAAGGTCGGCCATCGCTCTGTGGGAATACGCTGAGAGGAACGGCCTCAAAATTAATCTGGAAAAAACTAAGGCAATGAGATTCACCAACAAGAACACCACTCGTGTACCTCTCAGAGTTGGTTCAGATACCATTGCCTATTCCCCTCATTACCGCTATCTAGGTATAGAATTTGAGAGTATCGGCGACTATGGACTCTGCAAGCAGTCACGCAATGTAAAGGCAACCCAACTGACTGCACTGTTCCATAGATTCACACTAAACCAGGGGGGATTTACCATCTGGGGCACGAGACAACTATACGTGCAGGTATTATCCCCTATGATCACCTATGGTCTAGAAGCCCTCCTCAACTCTGACCTGAAATGGCTGCAGGTGATTGAGGGGAAATTCTGGCGCGCTATCCTGGGCCTACCTCCGGGAATCCCAATGGCAATATTAAGACTGGAAATGGGGCTGACCTCATTGAAAGCGATAGTACTAAAAAAGCGTGCCCTACTCTACCTGAGAATGAGGGATGAGACTAAGAATGGGCTACTCAAGGCGGTCTACCTAGAGATTTCGAAGGATAAATCCTCGTGCCCCTTGAAGGAGCAAATGTCTAAATTCCTGATGACCATTGGGTGGCAAATTAGGGAGGGCAGTGTAACTGTAGAAATGCAAAGGGCTCTGGTCAAACGCATAGAGCTCTGGGATTGGCTGGAGAATTACGCTCATCTTCAGAAGCTATAGACTGTATAACTACAAAAATCTGCAGAGCTATCTCAATTTATGCCCGGATAGGAGACTTAGACGTTTTATATTACTTCTAAGGCTAGAACAACTACCTACTTTAATGATAACAGGCAGAAGAGACATGATCCCCCCAGAATTACGGCTTTGCCGGTTATGTAACGGAGTGAATCAGCTAGAAACGGCCAGACATGTATTGACTGAATGTCACAAAATGTCAAGTACCATAAACCTTGGCGTGGGTCAGTTTGTGCATAACCAAGGTTACATTAAAGAGGAGCTATTTTGGCATCACTGTATTAACTCCAACAGTATAAGGCTCCTGATGGCACTGTACAATGTTTGGCTGAAGGTGGAAATAAGACTTAATATAACCATATAGGAGAATATAAAGAGGAGTTGATGTATAGTCATTGTTGAAATTCATGAGAGGCTGTTGGCCAATATAGGCCCCATGTATATAGGAATTGTAACAATACTGAAATTAGATTGTTATTCCATCTGAAACTCTTATTGGAGAATATGCGGTAGGATGTGGTAAGATCTGGTTCCAGAACTATTGTAAATGTGAATCTAAAATGAAGCTGTTTTATATGGTTTTTAGGAAATATATACTTAGAGAATTTAATATATTGTTTTTCTTATTATAATTTTGCTCTTACTTAAGATATATTTTATGTGTAAAGTTTCATTGTAAACTAAGTCATAATAAATAAAAATTAAATTAATAAAACTCTCAAGGGCATGCTAGGTGCTTTGGAAGGATGAAATGGGATGTCCTCCTGCCATGCCTGCTGTTCGCTTACAGAGAGGTACTTCAAGAGGATGTTAGTTTCAGCCACTTTGAGTTACTCTTTGGATATCCCGTGAGGGGGCCCCTTGCCTTGATCAAAGAAGGTTTGGAAGCCACCCCTCCAGGTCCTCAGATGGAGTATGACACAGATGATGGGTCAGGCGACAGCAGAGGTTCATTTATTTATTTGTTTATTTATATATGGGGGCACCAAAACATCGACACAAGAAGACAAAGGAAGACAAGACATATAGACATAGATCAGAGGGGCTAAATCAGATCACAAATAAAGATTACTTGAAGAGAAAGGTTCTTGTCTCAAGGCCAGGGGTAGAGAGTTCAAAAGCTTGGCTGAAAGGACTGTGAAAGATTGTCCCAGTCCATTGGTCCGCTTATAGCTTGGCTTGGTAATCAGCGATTGAGTGGTTGAGCGCAGAGTTCATCTAGGCTCGTAAAGGGTCACCATTTTTTTCAAGGTAGGCTTGCAGCATCCCATGTAAGCATCTGTGAATGAGCACCACTGCCTTGAAGTGGATCCGTGCATGTACTGGGAGCCAGTGTAGGTCGTGTTGACTGCTGGAGATATATTCCCATCTAGATTTAGTTTTGTTAATGCGGACAGCATTGTTCTGTGTAACTTGCAATTTTTGGAAGCATTTTTTGTTAGCTCCTATTAGTAGAGCATTAGCGTAATCAATCCTCGATAGTATTATGGCCCGTGCAATAGATGTCCAGTTGGGCTCAGAGAGGTATGGACGGATATTTTTCAATAATCAGAGATAGTAAGCACAGTTTTTAACCACCTGGTTGACATGAGTCTCATAGCTAAGGGAGGACTCAAGGTGAGTGCCTAATGTTTTTACCTTCTCAGATACCTTAATGTCAGAGTCTTGAATTGAAAAAGATAGATATCTGGGATCGAGTTTAAGCCTTGCCTGGGGTGACCCAAATATCAACAGTTCTGTCTTGTTTTCATTCAGACACATCCAGTTTAAGTTCCTCCAAGACTCAATCTGGGAGTAGATGTGTTTCCATGGCAAGAATGAAGAGCAACGGGTAGAGAGGGCACCTTGGCATGTCCCCCGTCCGATCAGGATAAAAACAGAGGTTGCACCATTGACTAGAACTGCCGTCACTGGGCAATTATTTATTTATTTGTTTAATTATTTAAATTTTTATAACATGCCACATGCCCGTGGGCCTCGGGACGCACAAAGAACAGAGACAAGACAGACAACAAAAGCAGTGGCAATTACATGGGGGGAAGAGCGGGGTTCAAACGGTTAGATGAAAGTGCTTCAGCCTGGTTTGAAGTTGAACAGGTGGGACTTAGTGTATTTAATGTTCTCAGTCCAAGAGGAGCTCATTCCATGCTGAAGGAGCCTGGACATCGAAACTAGTACCACCGAATCTGACTAGCTTAAACCTAGGTTGCATCAGCTTATACCGTAGATTGCGATTAGGATTGCTGACCTTGATGCAATATGATTGGTATTTGGGTGCTTCATTATTCCAACATTTATAGGTCAGGGTGAGGAGTTTATGTAAAATTCTGTGTTTTATGGGGAGCCAGTGAAGGTCCCTCCTTGCATTGGTAATATGGTCTCGTTCTGCTAAACCATGAACCGCACGGACAGCACCATTTTGGGTAACTTGAATTGCTTTGATATTAGCTTGGGAAGTACAGCGCATCACACTATTACAATAGTGCAAGCAGGAGTTCACCAAAGCTGTAGCAAGCAGAGATCTATTACTGAGAGAGATGTAGGGGTGAATTTGGTTGAGAGGTTTTGTGATGTATATTCCTAATATACCTTGCACTCTTCTACCTCTAGTGTTTAGTACTTTCAAGTTTGAATTATGATGTTGGATTATTAATTTTGTGTATTTTTGAGATTGCAGGTGCAGAGGAGAAAACTACATCCCTGGCATATGGGTTGTGTAATAGAAAACTAGAGAGATAAATTCCCTATTTGGGGAACTCACGTCCCCTGCACACTGTTTGTGGCTCAATATATAAGCCCAACGTTTTAGAAAATGCTAACCATGATCATGGGTAGCTGTTAGGTACTTTTTTGCATAGTTCTTTGTAAACAATTTCACGGTGTTCGTATAGTAATTATTTAGTAACAGTGCAACTCCAAATTCAATTCTTCAGATGTTTATCTTTTATTGCCCAACACGTTTCAAGACTATCTATCTCTTCTTCAGGGCTGTTTTTAGACAATATCTACAAAGAATATTAAAAAAATACAATTAGAAAGTTATCAAATTCTCAATATTTCAATATTTCAATTATTCAAAAAGTTTCTAATTTATACTCAATTAATCAAAACAACAACACTTCAACTAGACTCATGTATCTGAGTTGACATTGTGGACTCACATATTCCTTCACTTAATCTTTGATTTCTTAGTATAGTGTACAAACTGTAATTTCTTCCGATCAGTGTAAATGCAGTCTAAATACACATTCCACATATAAAATACCATTCATCTTGTGTGCGTCAGTTCTGTTAGTCTTATACGTTTTTATGACTTAGCTGACTATGTATTTCCATATCGTTGTGACTAATGTATATCCAATAATCTGTCTTATTCATGTCTGTGCCCAAATCAATTGTAATAGACAAATGTTAACAACTTGCTAACCTTTCTTTTTTAAATAAAACAGAGGAAGAAGTCCTATTCTATCTTCTGTGGCCTGATTACTCTGTAGGTTGCACAGGGTCCTTATTCTTAATATCTTCCAAATTTCTTTAATCCACCTAAATAGATTGGATTCAATTAATTTCTTATTAGGTATCCTCAACTAAATTCTATTGGTAGCAATGAAGTATCTTTTACACATACTCTATGTACCTGTATCCATTCAGAGCTGGATTAGTTGGACACCAGTAGTTTAGTTGCAATCTCCTAATTAGGTTTCAAGTCTCTTCAGTGTGGAGTAAAGTTCCTCCCCACTGATCTGTTTGAATAAATAAGGACATGAACATTTTATGTAGGTTTTATGTATTAAGAATAGGGAACCTATCTCTCAGGTTTTGTGATGTAGCCACAAATGGCCCGAATGTGTGCGACCTGTGGTCTCATCGTGAGTTCAGCATCAAGAAAGATGACCAGTGTCTTAATGCTCTTGGACACTGTAATTCTGCTGCCTGCAATGGTGAAATTCTCGTAGTCAGTGTGGAGTTTTTTTAAAATCTTGGTGCTGAAGCAACAATCAAAAGCTCTGTTTTGTCCGCATTGAGGGCAAGTGAATTAGTAACCATCAATGCTTGGTTTGACTCATAGATGGAATTAATGGCCAATGAGTCCTGTGTATAGATGCCTGATAATTCGAGGACAACCTGAGTGTCGCCAGCGTACTTGGTATATTGTACAACGAGGTCATCAAGAAGAGAAAAAAGGGGCATGAAATACATGTGGAACAGCGTGGGAGAAATACAGGGCCCCTGGGGGACCCCACAGGTAATGGCAGCTGGTAACAAAGTGGCATCATCCATAGCAACTCTTGCATTCTGCGGCCCCAGGAAAGATGCTATCCACTGTGGTGTTGTGCTGGAACATGAAACCTGATCCTCTAACTTGGTCACCAACAAAGAGTGGTCGACCAGGTCAAAGGACGCTGAGAGGTCCAGCAGCATGAGGAGGGCTCGTTGACCTTTATCCACAATGCTGACGAGATTGGACTTCAGATCAACCATGTCTAGCTCTGAAGCCTGACTGCCATGGGCTGCGGATGTCATTGCTTTCAATAAACTCCTGGAGCTGGATATAGAGCAGTTTAATCTATTGTGTAAAAGCCAGTTTGAAACCCATCCTAATCATTACCTCACATACGAAATCCCAGCGGGCCGAATTTAAATCTTTCTTGAAATCAATTGCTACTAGGTCTGCGGATTAGTCTCGCTCTACCCAGAGCAATATGGAGTCTGCGATATTCATATGTGTCTCCCTGACTGGCAGGAACCCGCTTTGATCCAGGTGGATCAGAGAGGGCAGAACTTTCAACATCTTTGGTCTAGGATTTTAGCTAGTATTTTAGTTTCAATGTTTCATATTAGCGATATCGGCCAATATGAGGACAGTCACTTGGTGTTTTATCCATCTTGGAGGTAACAATGATACTAGGCTGGGGCAATTCGGTGGGAAGCTCACCCCTATCTCTACTCCCCAGGAACATTGAAAGCCTAGTTTGAAATACTTTGTCACTCATTCTTTTCCATATTCCCACCAGGAATCCATTAGGACCCAGGGCCTTGCACACTTGGAGTGACATTGTAGTCGCTGCCACCTCTTCTTCTGTGTCGTCTGATTTCAGGACACCTCTCTGTTGTTCTGTAATACTGGGAAGAGGGATATCATCTAGTAAATCCACATTGATGGGGTCCAATGAGTCCCTGAGGGCTATTTATAGTAGCTTGTAATAATATGCAAAGGCTTTGCAAATTTTATTATCATACCTGACCATATCATCCTTACTTGTAGTAATTCCCCTCACATATCTTGAGGGTGTGTACCGCACTCCCAACCATGCCAGCATCTTTCCGGCTTTATCATCACTCTCAAATAGTCTGGCCGAGTTGCCAGGTAGGCTTGACGGGCCATATCCATCGCGCATTTGTGGCATGCATTGCTGGATTGCATTAGCAATTTTTGTATCCACTAGCAACAAACTGAAATTAATTATATTTCTAGCTTTCCAAGCTGGATCTCTATGTTGACAAGTTTCTGCAACATTTGTTAAGGATACCAATTGGGCGTCACACACCGGACCAGGACGCTTGGTCTTATCCTGTCATCTGCCACTGAATAGGAATGCTTTTTCTTTAATTTCAATGAATTCAAATTGAGCCGATACCTGACCCGTATCACACCCCCTTTTACAAATACCCCAGGTCACAAAGGACTAGAAATCAGGCTGGTTGGTGAATAATACAATATTTATTTATTTTGAAAATTCACAAAATCACACACATTTTAATATTGGGCAGCAATCACCAATGGGGTGATAATTACAATAGGAATGGAAGCAATGCACTTGGTAAACCTTCTACATGAACATAACCAAAGCACAGTTGAATAGGAGCACTTTTTGAATTAGGATAGATAGAACCCAAGTTAAGGTTTCCCCCTGAAATGTTCCCTCAACCCACCAATATTCGAATTCTGAGTGGATAGAAAGAAGCATCGGGTAGTCAGGGATAAGAGGCAGCAAATAGAATCAAAATCCGACCTTCCCTCACAAAATAAAGGGGGACAGGCCTAAAATGAGACTCAGATTTTGATAAATAATTAATTATATATGTTTTGAAATAATGCTGTGCATATGGTTTATCACAGTATCGGGGATGTTATATCACTAGCGACCATAAGGTAAGGTATCCCAAAAGCATACAGTTCACAAAAAAAGATTTGAAATTGAAAACCCAGTGCAGTCAAATCACACGTTGGAAAGTTGCATTTTTACACAGAAGCAGTTTTAAAGGCAAAAACGGTTTTAGGGGTTCAAAATTTTTATTTTCATAGTAACAAACAAGAACAGAATGAACAGTATTCCAAGAAATTTGCATATAACAACCAAGTGAAAGCAAAGTAACCACCACGTCACAACCAATCCAAAACATCATATAAATATTAAAAAAGAGAACAAGAAGGAAGAAAGGAAAAAAGAAAAGGAAAAAGACAAGGAAGAAAAGAAAAAGAGCATAAATGTAGGAGAAAGGGACCAAGAATGACAATTGCAAAATACTATACATCAAACAAAAGGCACTACAATATCATCACACAAACCATAAGTTACATACAGAGCATGAGCATATAAAGGCATGCATATGATACCCCAGAGCAAAGTCCAGAATTATCCATAGGCGTCAAGAAAGCAGCTCCAAATGTCCCAAAATTTGTCATCAGTGAGTTTATAAATGGCTCTTTCATACGTTGAAACAGTAAGAAGCTCCTCCACCCAGTCATCAATGTTAAATGAAGCACTCCCTTTCCAGGACCTCAATATGATTTTTTTAGCAACCATGCACACACGTAGCAACCAAACATTCTTACCAAAGTCAATGTCCTCCAGCGAAGAGACATCACCCAAAACCAGTCATGAGGCATTCATGGGGATTGTGATGTCCAAGAAAGTTACATTTTTACACAGAAGCAGTTTTAAATGGAAAATCGGTTTTAAAAAAAACACAGGTGAAAAACACTGAATTTGAATGTGGTTTTTGGGCTGGGGGACAGATGTATATCAAAGGGACAATATGGAGGTGAAATGAGGTGTACAGGTGGTGAACTGAGAGAGATTTGGAAGGTACAATGAGGTTCGTTTTTAGGAAAATAGAGCAGTTAAAAATAAGAAAATCGTTTTTGAAAGAAAGGCAAATTTGCCTTAAACTAAATTATCTAGACTATATTGTTAAAGAGGACACAGTAAGCTCTAAGGTTGATTTGCAGAGTCAACCTTGTCACCCCAACGCTCAACTTTATCTGGAAATTAGCTTGATTGCTCAAAATATGACTAAGGTCTTATGATTTACACCAGACAGAAATGAAAAGAGAGATGGCGCTCGCACTTAGAAAGTCAAGGGCAGGGTGCATGGATAATTCTAACAGTTTTAAGTTTTACCAAGTTACCAGGGTATGCATAGGATTGCTTAGAGAGGGAAACAAAGACAAAAGAGTCAAGATGGGGAGACTATGTGTTTCTCTGGGATGAGGAGATACTCAATTTCCACGCTTGGGTTTGGAATTTTGGAACAGCCAACTGGGTCTGGTCACCACACGGCGGGCGTGGTTTACAGCAAACAGTTGGGCAATTCTGGTCACCGGATGGCAAGTACAGCTGGGCAATTCGGGTCAATGGATGGCAGGGTGGCAGCGGACATGCAGTTAGTGGGCAAAAGCCAGGATGGTTTTAGGATGCTTCCTATAAAAATACCACAGCCTCTCCCTTTGGGTATTGGGATTTTTAGTATGGTTTCAGGATTGAGGCCTTGCTGGGATGGCCAGCAAGCTTTGGCCTTGCTGGGATAGGATCAGCTATGCTCTGGCTTTTCAGTGGGATCTGGAGTCTGGCAAGATGTATGTGGAAGATCAGGAACGCCGGCGCAGGAAATTGAGGAAGAGTATCTGTCCAGAGTTCTGTCAACCATTATTTATATAGAGCATGGTGACATCACAGAATTATTGATGGGCAGAACTGAGCTAGGCCTACCTCCAAGACTCGGATAGGTCAGCCTAAGTTAATCGCCTCATCGAGGAGGAGTCCCAGTTTATGAGGTTGCATTTTATGCAGTAAAAAGCCATACCACAGTCCGTTTTGCCAAAATCCAAAATAAATGGCACATTTTTATAGTAGGGGCGTCTAAACAAATTACATAAGCAGGTTACATATTTTATGCAGAACATACCAGTCTAACTCAGCAGTCTGTAAAACATTGTTTCGCCCTTCTAATAATCTCTAGTCATTTTTAATGTGAAACATTCAACCTAGAATTCTATAACTTTAGGTGTGTGTACATATTATCTTGGGGCTTATTTCTGTTCATTTTTAACGTTCCTTCATATGTCCTTTCCCCGAGATTCACATTCTTCTGGCACTTGTGTCCCATACATGCTATTGACAGCCAAGATATCTTATTTGAAAGCCACGAAAAACATATTTAAACTGTATAACTTTTACATTTTTGTGAAGTCCTGTTGCAAAGATAAAAGTCTTACAAGTTTTATTTAAAAAATAGTCTTTGAAACAAATGGGCATCCTTTGTCCTTAACTGGAACAATTTATTTCTCTCCAGCTACCCCCCAACTGTCAGTTCTGCCCATTGTGGAGGGGGTTTCCCAGTTTGTTTGAAGGTTCATGACTTCACAGGTTGGCATCCCAGAAGTTCCATTGTAAGAGACTGGAGCACAGACCAAAGTCTGTAATGATAGCAATTATCACTTGTTTGTTAGGATCTACTGTGAATGGCCTTCTGTTACTAGCATCCCCCCACCCCCAGCAGAAACCTATCTTGGGCTGACTTCTCCTAGGTTGCCAATGCAGTTTAATTTATTTTATTTATTTTTGCTCTGAATTAGAAGAAAACCTGCTGAATAAAACCATCTTATACGTGTATTTCACAGCACAATCCCTTTTCACATTGCTAGGCAAGGATATGTTTTTGTTCAACATAATACTTTTAAAACAGGCATTTTCTCCTTTGGTTTGTGTTAGGGAGACTTCTCAAGAATGTGCTAATTTCCCTTACCTCTTGAGACCCCCAGCAACTTTTCTGGATTTCAAGGATTTAAATGTTTACCTGGAAAGAGTGTGAGCCTTTTTTCCCACTCTTTCATGTATTTTGATGTGTGTTTTACTTTTGTGTTCTTTGGATATGGAGTTTTAAAACAACTCCATAGTCATCATCATTTTCTTGTGTGTCACACAACACCTTTAGTGCAGTGGCACAGTGGTGTCTTTCAGACTCCCCAAGGTTTAAATACCTTCCCTGGGACTGACTACTGTCTCCCAGAGCTAGTGAATTTAAATTGACTTTACTAGTCCTTTTAAATTCATAGACCCAGCACCCCCCTTCTTCCTATAGAGTGCTGGAGGGGTTACTTTGCATCCCCTGTGTCTAAACACTCATGTAACAGTCAAATGTTACCCTTTCCTCTTGAAATAGCTGGTGGCAGTGGTTTTAGAACCAACTACCATGATTTTTCCCTACCGCGAACCCTGGTAGCTAAAAATTGGGCCAGCCATGTTTTTCAATATGGCGCCCATAACCCCTCTGTAAAAACAGACTCTGGTCATCTTTTTTCGCTGTTTCTTTTAGGAAAGGTCTTTCTTGTGTTTAACTCTGCCCGCCAAACCCAGTTTGGTGCCTTTGTTCGATGCCCTTTGGCGGGCTTCAGTGCTGAAGCCCTCCTCTGGTGCCTGAGTGTCTGGGTGGACAGGATGTGAGAGAGGTGCCCAAAACTCCCTGTGCTTAGTCTCCTAGGAGACCTAGGAGACCTGAACGCACTCTGGCGTGATTGGCTGGCTGACTGTCTGGCAAGGTCAGCCACCCTGCTGTGTGGGTGGCTGCTAGGCTGGGATGAATGGGAGAAAACTGTTTAAAAGGCGAGCCTCCAGGACTGGAAGGCAGAGTCGACCACTGGAACGAAAGAACCGAAGACGAGCTGAAGGAAGACGACTGCTGCAACTCCTGGACCGTTGGTTTTCCCGGTAAAGCCCTGCTGCAGTTCCAAATTGCCTGAAACTCCATCAACAGAGAAGCTCCTTCAAGGACGACTTCTTCCCTTGAGCTGGTGGGAACAACCAACTCATAAGCCGCCTGGACACCGTCTCCATACTGGTCGAATTTTCTTTAGAGTGCTGTTAAAAACCGGATAGCCAGTGAGAAGGATACCAGTTTGTGGGCTTTAAGGCACTCACACCTTAAACCAACACTTAGCCAAGCTTGTGGCCTCTTCCCTGGGCAGGGCAGGAACCTCCCTAAGTCCTCCTTCTTGTCCCCACGACTGAAGCTCAGGAACAGCGAGATCTTCAGGAACTGCCAGGAACAAATGCCTCAGCTGCAGCTTTTCTTCATACCTAAGGTACTGTGCAAACGCGATGTGGAACTCGTTTCTGCCGCGGTGAAAGTTTGTGAAACTTTCCTAACTTTGGGGCCTTGTTCACTCCTAAACCAACATATAACTCCTTTTCTGGCAAACTACTTCCTCGAACATTGGCAAAGACTTATCTGTTTACTACCAGAACTGTGCTATCCTATCCAAGACTCTGAACCATTGACTTTGGCCCAGGCCTATTGAATTGAATTGCTGGTTGTAATGAACTGAAACTATTTGCCTTGACCTATGAAAGTAATTGTCCTTTAAATTCTTTTAACCTTGTCTTTCTACCCTTTTGAAAGTAACTGAAGTGCCATTTTGTTCCCACTTCAAGGGAGCTTAACTTGTTCAGAAACATATTGGTTGTGTACTGTAGTGTATTAGAGTGTGATATTGAGCTGCTTTCCTACTAGTGGAATGTTTTCCAAATGACTGCATAAACAAATGTATATTCTTTTACCAATAAACCTTGAATAGTGTTTGTTTGAACTACTGTGATTGTAAGTCCTTTGTGTAACATCTTGTATTGCTCACATTACTATGCTCAGCCACTGCTACCACATAACTGTGTTGTGGGATGTATTGACCCACTAGGCTCTGCCCTGCGACATCCCTGTGTGCTGGTGGCACCAGAACCAGCAAAATGACCACAAAAAGCCTTATGCGCGCTAAACCTATCGAAATTGCACTGTGAAACCGGAAAAGATGGCTGCCAATTTACTTTGCCTGTGTCAGTGGTGGAGGGAGACCACACTGCTGAAACCTGTCACTGGGCTGCCCACCGAGTGAACATGGAAACTGTTTGAAAGGGAGTGCTTTATTGCAAGGAAACCCAGAAATTGCTCTGAAATCCTTTTTTCCTTGTTTCCTGAAAATACAAAATAATGGTTCAAAACATCAGAAAATATCCAACATCCTTGCTGGGTGTTATCCGTCACTTTATTTAAGGAATCAACATGAGCACACAATGCCAGGAAAAGCAGAATCTATCATCAGGATAGCCACATTAAAAAGTGTGCTTGCCTGGGAAAATCTGTCAGAATATGGGCGCAGTACCACCGGCCGCCTGTATGACAGCTGTCATTTAATTGCATTAGAAGCTGAAACTTGTGCAGTTAAAATCAAATGGTTGAAATTAAGTGGCTTGCTATCGAAAGTAATATAGGTTGCAACTATTTAATCTCCTTGTTTTAGAGAATGGAATTGGATTTCTGTTTGCCTGTTTTAAAATTATAAGTTTATTTTCATCAAAGAAAAACTTAACAAAGTGATTTTAAAGTCAGCCTGATGCCAGCCAAAACTACAACACAAATTCCACAGCTTGCCCCAACAAAAGGCCCCACTCCTGCTTCCCACCTAAAGCCAGGAAATCACATTCAGTTGTTGATGAAAAGGGGAGGAGATTTGGGCTGCTGCTCCTGGGAGAGACAAATGACTTCCTTGGCTGAAAGTGTATGAGGATTCAAGTGTCAACAGAAGCCCCTGCCAGAGGAAGAAGGCGGGGATTGCTCTTGAGCCACCAGGAACTTTGTGGGCGGGAACAGACAGTTATGTTGATTCTTAAAGCACAAGAAAGTATATATTTTAAAAGGACTGACAAAGGACTGTGCGAATTTATAAAAATTGTAAAATTACAGTATGGTTAATGTGAATTTTTGATGCACCGTTTAAAAGGACTCAGAACTCTGTGTGATGTTCTAAGAAGGCGTAGTGAAAAATCTGGTTTTGTAGCAATTGTCTTGATGTCAGAAGCATGAAACTTCATATGATTATGCCCAGATATCATGCGCACATATGTATACATTTGTGGACAAATCAGACAATTGTGTCCCAGACAAAAGTGCGAAAAGTTGCCAAATCCGGGCCCAAGCTCTCACAGTAACGGGGCTTGAATGAATACTTGCTCCACCAAATATGTGATATAGATATGCTATTGCTATCAAGTTTGTAAAATTGTAAATATGTATAATATGAAAGTAGATTTCATGTGCAAAAACAAAGGGGAGGTTTTTCCCTGGATCATAAAACACATCATCATGATGACACTCTGTTTCTTCTCCAACCAAGGGAGAGGAAATACCCTAACCAATGGAATACTTAAGGGGGTGTGCCAGGATAATTCAGCATACTGACCCCTTTAGTAAAAACATAAATAGAGACAGCTCAGGACCTAGAAAGACACACACATTCACCCACCAACTGATTGCTGGCGTAGCACTTTGCAATAGAAATCCATATTCCAGACTCCAGAACCCAGAAACTTTGAAAGCAGAAAGGACATTTCCAAAGCTGAACCATTCTCAGCGTGGCCTTTAAAAATCCAGAAACCAGATTTTACCCCAGACCTCTAAGGGGAACCAAAGAACAGCCTGGCTGCGCTGGAGCTGCTATCCTGCTAAGAATTATTGCCAGAATTCAAAGATCCAACCCAGTAGAGCCTTGCTGTGACCAGATAGCTGTGAACTAGAACCAGAGCCTGTGAGATCCAGTCCAGTCCCACCATGTGGTGTCCAGAGTGCTTTGCTGATTGCAGACCATAGCGCCTTGAGTCCAGTCCGGTGTGCCTAGCAGAATTCCCGTCCTAGAAAGTATCCCTGACCAGATCCCTGACGGGTCCTGTCAAAACCCATGTAGTGAGTATCCTTAGCATAGGACTGTCACTAGAATTTACTGTCCGTAGTCATCCCTATTCAAATCAAATCTCTCTTATATCCAGAACTGCATTGTTAGAATATTGTGTCTTGCCTGAACTCTTTCTCATCCCTATAGTCCTTTTGTAATAATACAATAATAGTGTTAAAATCATCTTTGCGCTGATATATATTTTCTGAAGAAAGGCGAGCGTCTCGGCAGGCCAAACCAACCAGAGATATCCTGGGGTGGTGGCTGTGCTGTTGTGTAGTTTGCACCTTCATAGTCTACCCATAGTGTAAAGAAACCTTGTTTGTCATTTTAAAAGCGCATCTTTGTTTTGCAATTTTGCCTCTGTCTGAAAAAAATGACCTCCACAAAAACCTTCATAACTTCTTCACCATATATGCTAGAAACGAAATTTAAGTGTCTACTTGAAGCTCACACCCTAACCTTTCCGATGAACCCAACTCCTATAGTTTTTCGACAATCACGCTTACCACGCGTGGAACAGTTTGGCGCAAACTTTTTGTTTGGCTCAAATCTATAACGGTATGTAATAGCTTTTCATTGCACCCGACCTCAGAATTAAGTTTTCAACTTGCTAGTTACTCTATAATCATTGCTAGTGTTTGTCTGAAACCATACAAAACAGCTCCCACTAGTATTGAAACCATTTCAGTGAATTCAATCCATTTTCAGTGTTTTTACCATTCATGCAAAGCCAACTTTAAACCATTTTTGGCAAGTTTGCCTTCATTCCTGTTTCTCTCTCTGCGTTTGCTGGGGGATATTTGAATTGATACTATTTTGTTGAATTCTGTATTCCTGAAATCTGTTTTCTCTCCTTCCATCTCTGTATATTGCATATTGGGGAGGATTGAGTAGTGTGAAGGGGGAAAGAGTAATCACATTGCATTTTGATTGAACCCACACAAAAGTATTATCTCTGTGCTGCATTATTTTTCCTATCATTACTCCTTGAGATTAAAGAGATTGTTAGTGTGACATCACCCATTGGTGATCATTGTAAAACCATTAAAATAGTTTGATATATATTGTGAAATCCATAAAATAAATATTTTGTAACTTTGCAAACCAGCCTGCTTCCTGGTTCAGTGTGACCGGGGGGGTATTCAAAGAGAGGGGCGTGATATAAGAGGTACATCATTCAGAAATTAAAGAACTTATAGACATAAATAAATCATTAAGGGTTTCAATTGTGCATCACACTCTAGGCATTGACTGGTGAAGTGCCGGGTTGAAATCACTTAGTGTAGTACAGGCTTGTACCAAAGGTGAAATTGTGCTTACACTTGTAGTATTAATTATGTATAGTGTTCCCAAAGGGTACTGCATGTAATTCTGCCTAACAGTTTGCAAAAGCCCAATTTTGACACATGTGGTGACAGCTGCTGGCATTTTCCTTTCAAATTAGTTTTTTTTCCATCTGACTTCCCAATACTGTTCTGTGGCTGTAGCCAGCTTCTTTTACACAATAGTCTGCACAAGGCAAAGGGCTCCATGAAATTGACATGTGCAGAGAAAGCTAAACATTTCTTTTCAAGCAGTGATTTTTGACATTTTGTAGCAAAAGTTTAACCGTTTTTCCGTGCAGCTCAAGTAAAGCTTTTGTGGCTTTTCTCAGATTTGGCTGGCACAGAGCCTGTCATTCAGGGATCATGCTTTCTTCTCCTGAAGCACAATGTGGATATGGATGGGCATGGCAAGGCCTTATTAATAAAAGTAGTTTGATGAAACTCAAATGAAAATAGCGTCAGAGCATCCTCCTTCTTAATGCGAAATATTCCCTTTTTCAATGGGAACTTTTGCCTTGCCTTTGCTTGCAGCAAAGCAGCGCTGCTTTTTCACTGCTCTTATTTTGTACATGTAAGCAACACACTGGTAGGCTTTTTCAGTGTGCCCCCTTGTTTCATCCTGCCCAATATATGCTTCGCAAGGTGGTGCAGCCATCTTTTTGTCGTTGCAAAACACAGTTTTGGTGTGAGGCAATGGTGCTCACAGCACAGTCATTTTGCTGGTTCTGCTGAAGTGCAGCTTTGGTGATGTGGGGAAGTACTGCTGAGAGGGTAAATGTATCCAACAAATGCCCTCCCCCTACTGACTCTTCTGAGATTCTTTATCAAGGGAGAGTAGGGGAAAGGGGGATTCATCAATGGGGCAAAGCGGGGTCCATCAGGCAGGCAAAACGGGGTTAATGAGGTGGGCAAAACGTGTTTCATCGGGTGGATTCCTTCCATCATCAGGGAGCAGCACTCTACGATCCACCCGTTGTCTCTCGTTGGAGCATGGAACGACACCCAGAGCTTTCCCCGAGGTCTTCCTTTATGGTGTTGAGCGACACCCCCAGATTTTCTTCGATTTCTCCTTTCCAGATCCCCGGGGAGGTCCTCCGTGGTCTTTGAAGGGTACAACCAGCAGGAATCTATGAAATAAACACAAACCGGTTACTAAATTTTCCCACTAACTGCCCTCCAAGAAGGTGGACAGCAGTGGGACACACATGCATTCAATAATGACAGTATTTTATACAATAAAGACAAATGATGAAAAATACTCCCTATCAAATAATTATACCTATAAATCTATCGGACCCCTTCTGGTTCTTCTTTTTCTTGTTCTTATTCGTTAGTTGTCTCCTCTATTTGATTTTCTCTTGGCTCCTCAATAAGCTGCAAAGTGTGCCTAGGGTGGCAACTTTTTAGCTGATTAATATGGACATTTCTCTTCTGTCAGTTCTCCTTTGGGGATATGGATTCTGTAGGCGAGGCCTGGGATGGTGATCTCTTCTCAATTTTTTAACTTCAATTGCCTGCGGTAGCAATGGGGCTGACCGGAAGGCTTTCTTTAGGACTGCCAGGGCCCTGAGATTTACTCTCCAATTGGGACCGGTCTTGGCAATAAGTGGGATCCAAATGAATTTCGAGTCAGTTGAGGATATGACTGCCCATGTAAAAGGCGGAAGGAACACCTTGCATGACCCAACAATTATGTTCTATGCTTTTGTCACCTATAATTCTTTTTAGCATAAAACTGCTAAGAAGAAGATGTTTGGAGTGGGGAATTTCCAGGCCCCATACCCACTGATAAACTGACTCCAAAGCGGGTAGGGTCTGGTCTTTTGGGAGTTTCATGAATAATACTTCGCTGATGAAGCTTTCTTTGCTTTTCAAGTCAACTCGGGCGGGAACAGATTCCTTCCCGTCATTTAACTGAATCGGGAAGAAGAGCTGTTCGCCCTTCTTCTGAATGGCAGTTATGGTTTGTGCTGGTTTGTCATCAATTTTGGCTATAGAGTTGGGATTTTCAGATTGTGAATCAGTATAAAATTTCAAAGTATTTCCTTCCAGTGTTGAATGCCACTTAAAACTGGAAGGAAGGTTGATTTTCAGGAATGGAGAGTAGTTCCCATCAACAGTTTGTTGTCCTACAGAAATTATTGTGACACCGGGTATTTCATTGTTTTGAAGATGAAACTTAATTTGATCTGATTTCTGTTCAACCATGTGGCATGTGCCATTTAGACTAACATGGTTGACACTCTGTTTTAATTTCATTGGCCTGTCAGTCTGGGTCCAGAGTACCTTGTTCACACAGTCGATTAGGGGAGACAACCTATGAAGGATGCCATTCCCTAATAGATAGGGGGTTCCCTCTGGAGACACGACTATGACCGGGTGCTTCATCTTGTGTCGCCCTATTTTAATTTCCAGCTCTGCAGTCCCCTCGACAGGAATTTCATTCCCGTCGAAGCTCTGGAGTTGTCCAGGAAGAGGGGTGAGAGAGATATGGTATCTCTCCCCCCTTCCTGAATTTAGCTGTTCAAAGGCCCTTTTTGACAGAAGAGTGGATTGGGATCCACCAGTGCTGGAAATGCACATTGCCCCTGCACTTGAACAAAGGCGTAGAATCTACCTTTTTTCTCCTCCAATGGGCAAAGGTAATGGGCATTCTGGGCAAGCTGGGTAGTCAATTTCTTTATTTTGGACTCAGACACAGGGATAGTTTAGGCATAATTCTGTGTTGGAGTTTGCGAATCTGAAAGCAGAATTTGACATTCTGATATTTGGGGAGTTTCGGGCTCCCCTTTTTCTGATTCTGGGCTTCCCCCACCCCCTTTTTGGAGAGAGTCACCAGACTTCGTTTGGGACGTTTGGGAATCCTCTTGTGCTAGTTCTGGGCTGCCCCCCCCTCTAAGAGGCAGTCACCAGAATTGATTTGGGAAGTTTGGGAATCCTCTTTTTCTGATTCTGGACTTCCCCCCTTTTTTGGAGGCAGTCACCAGAATCAGTTTGTAAGGTTTTGGATCCCTCCTTTAAGATTTGATTCTCTGGATCCTCATTCTGGGGTTCAATGAGGGTCGATTGTGAATCAGTCCCCACATCCACCCAGTCTTCATTTAGATCTCTTGGGACCCATTTTCCTTTGGGAGGAAATCCCCCGTCACTGAAGGAGAAGATTTTTTTCCCAGAATCCTCTGAGGATTCTTCCCCTTCAAACTGGAGGACGCTAACTTCCTCCCCAAAATGGGCCTTTTTGAGGTCTCTATTTCTCCTACCCACCCTCTGTTCCCTGGGTGGCAGATTTTCAGGGGCTGGAGATTTTTGTTCAGGTTCCTGGGTATCCAGGGGCTTTTCACAGGTGAGGAAGGAAGCTTCCTCTAGAGCTTCACACCCCCCTTCCCCCTGTGCCTCCTCCTCTGAAACTGTTGACTTGTCGGGGTTTTCTCCCCGTCAATGTTCTGGGGTGCCAGACGCTCGGTTTGTGGGGTTCTGAGCCGCCATGTTCCACTGAGGGTTCTGTTGAGCCCTCAACATGCGACCCAAATCCTGGGCAAGGTTCCGGACCTGGCGCTCCAGTTGGGACACCCATTCCGGCTGGTACGGGGGTCTTTGCTCATACTTTGGTTGTTCACGGGAAGGGTAACTATCCCTTCTCCCGTAGTACCCTGGAGATGGTGGATTTTGGCAGCCCTCCCCCCTTGGCCTCCCCTCTCCCAGATTGGGTTGTCTGGGCTCCTGAAAGCGGGGAAAGAAAGGAGGGTTGCCCTGCAGGTTGGGGTTTGGTTGATACCGGGGGAAGAAACTTAACCCATTATTGGGGGGATTACTGCCCTCCTGGGGGAAGTTAGGAGGGAAGTTTCCCAGGGCGGTACTTACCTGATTAGGTCCCCACACTTGGGCTGGGGGAGTCCATACAATACCCCAAGATAGCTTGGTTGCCCTTGTATCTGGGACTTATATAATATGGGGAGTTAGGGGTCCCATTGGTGGGATTGCCTCCCTGATTGCCACCTGTTTGTGATTGGCCTGAACGCCTTCTTGGCCTCTGGTTTTGCTGGTTTGGGATTGGTGAATTTTTAGGCTCCCCCATTTCTAGGTTTAAAATGGGGGTAACCTTCACCTCTGCTATCTTAGCAACAGTAGGGGTGTTGGCTGGTTTGGGGTTTTTGTTCTAATTTTTATTTTCAGCAGGTTTTTGGACTTCATAAATGCGGGTTGCCTGCTCTATTACCCAGTCTAGAGACCTTTTATCGTGGAAATCCCTCACCAGCTGGGTCATGATATATTTTGGGAGCGCATGAAGGAAGGTAGTTATAAATTCTCTGCTATCCGTGCGATGTGTGGGATATATTGACCCACTCAACGGCATTCACCACATCACCAAGCTGCATTTGCGCAAGAAGCAGCAAACTGGCTGTGCTGGCTCCAGTGCACACCGGGACCTCAAAACTGCGTTTTGACAGCAACAGCAAAAATGGTTGCACCATCCTGCCTAGCACACTTCAGGCAAAATGGAACAAGGGGACACACTGAAAAAGTATGCCAGTGTGTTCTGAAACCTATATATGGAATCAAGTGAACGGGTAGCACTGCTTAGCTGCAAAAGCCAAAATCCACTTCAAAATGAAACATTTTCACCCTTTCAAATGCTGTTTTGGCGATAATTCCATCTGCTCATTCTGAAACCACTGTGAGTAAAAAGGCCCCGTCATGCCCAGGATATTTCACTTTGCTTCACCAAAACCAGACATAATTCTTGAATGACAGGCCCAGTCTAATTAGCTCTGAGAGAAATCAAGAAGAAACTTCATTTTCACTCGCACAGGAACACGCGTTTATACTTTCCAAATGTATCCAGGTGCAGCAGTTCAATGAGACTTCTAACTCTCTGAGCCGGTCAAGTGGAAATGTATTTATACTTTAGATAAAACTCCTGCTTCAAGGTAATGACTACTGCTGAAAAGACAGTGGGGTCAATCTGAGGCAGCTGCAAAACAAAATTTAAAGAAAGAAATGCTAATAGTTTTAACACATGTGGAAAAATGGGCTTTTGATCACTGAAGAAAAATTGGCCTGTTTAAAAATAAATTGTTGCAAAAAATCCTGCTTACTTAGCAATGTAAAGGGTTTATGTTAGTGGTAATAATACACACATAGGCTATCTTCTTTCACAGGTTTGTTTAATTCAAGTCCCCAAATAAGAAATTAAAGAGTTTAAAACACATGGGCTGGATTTACAAGCTCTCAGAAAAAACAGTCATTCCAGTTGCCTGCCATGAAACTTCCCCAAGGAAGGGAGGGACAATAGAAGTCCTGGGACACTAACCTGTCAAGTGTAAGGGGCAATACAAACTTAAATTAAGATGGGAAACCCCCCTTGCCTACAAGGAAATTGTCATGATGCCTACCTCTAAGGAGCCAGGCCGGGCCCAGCAACCCCAGAGGCAGACATCATTTTCCCCAGGGAAGTCTCAGCGGGCCCAAGTCGGGGCCCTTTGGACTCAGTCCTGGCGACTTAGGCGCCAGGCTCATAGCGGACCCAAGTCCTGGCGCCTTAGGCGCCAGGCTCATAAAAGAGGATATGTGTTTAAGTGCTTGGGTGCACACTTACCTGATGCAGACCTTGCTGCTTCATCCAGGCCCTCTTGAGGCCTGAATGGGACTACTTAACCTGTAGGACTACTTCACCACCGGGGTGTGGTCGGGGAAGGATACATACCTGATTGGTGGAAGGATACATACCAGGAACTTCTTCCAAGGCTATTTAAACCCCACCCGAACAGCCACACATGCTTCGCGTTGTTCTGCACCTAGCAGCTGGACGCTCACCGTGTCAGCTCCTGCATCCTGACTTCAGCCACGCCTGCCAGCACCCTGGAACACCTGCAAGGGGAGAAAGGAAGAGAATAGGAGAAGAAAAGCCCTTACCTGCTAAATTTGCATCCCGGAGTCATTTCTCCAACGGCCCTGAAAAGGAAGACATCATTTTCGTTTCGATCGCTGCAGCGCTGCATTTTACTCACCTTTGCAAGGCGCTTCCATCTTCAGCAGCGATCTTCCGGATTCAGCTACGCCCCGGCGCCTAGAGGAAAAAAGACAAGAACAAAGGTGAGAGGGAGAAAAGGAATAAGGAAAGCTCAGTTTCCTTTTAAGTCTTACCTGTTGGATTATTCCCACTGCATTTCGGGTCCTGCCGCTTCCTGGCATCTCCGGACCCCGGCCCCTATGGGGAAAAAAGACAAAGACATTGAATGAGCGAATGTAAAGACATTACCTGAGCGCTCATCCAGAACTGTTTCACTTCGGGTCGGCGCCATATCTCCGGCACTCCGAACCCCGGCCCCTAAGGGGAAAAAGACATAAGCATTAGCCCTTGCTGCAATTAGACAACGAACATTATTATTAAGCTTGAACTTTTGAACAGAACTTTTACAGCGCCTTACCTGAACAGTCAAGCTTACCTGAACTCCCATCAATCCTCAATCCAGTGAAGTAACTGGGTTTCAACGCGCCCCTGCATCCGAAGCAGGATGGAGAGCTCATCCTTCCAAACCCTAAGGTGAGGCTTCACGGGGAATCGTGGAGGAGGTATCGTGGAGGGTTGGAAGGGAGTGGGAGGCTTGAGCATTGTTCCACAGTTGGTAATACTCCCTTTTCACGCACAGGAGGGTATCCAACGAGCCAGGGAAGCCAGAATAGAGGGGCCCTTCCTGTCCATCTTCAGAGTTCTGCGTCTGCGCCTTCGACGCCGCGCCTCCGTGGGAACCAGGTGAGCGTTACAGAACGCGAAGCCTTACCACAATTTCCCACCTGGGCGCTATGGAGACTTCCGAGACAGATCAGCTGGCCCATCTTTTAGGGGAATTACGGGCAGAAGTGCACTCAGCCCGCCAGGAGACTAATGCTCTAGGAAGGGAACTAATCCTATCCAAGGAAAGAACTGATGATATGGCAAAAAGGTTATTGCAGGGCCAGGCAGAGCACACTCCTTTACCTGTTTCCGGAGATATTTCTACAACAATGGGTTCGAATAACCCGGTACAAATCAATCTACCTGGACACATGCCTTTGGCCCCGCCGGAACGTTTTGCGGGGGATCCCAAGAAATATGCCGTTTTTATGAACCAATGCCGTTGTACTATCTTACCT
This sequence comes from Ambystoma mexicanum, assembly GCF_040938575.1. Taxonomy (NCBI): domain Eukaryota; kingdom Metazoa; phylum Chordata; class Amphibia; order Caudata; family Ambystomatidae; genus Ambystoma; species Ambystoma mexicanum. Next base: position 673,011,508 of record NC_090924.1, on the reverse strand, counting down.
CAGTGGCTGTGCTGCCGATTGGTCTATTCCATTGGTAAATCAGGATGATCCCATTCTCCGGGATTTCCAGGGCTTCCAGGCCAGCATGGAAAGATTGTTCGCTCGACACTCGCAGGGACAGGCCCTTGACAACGAACTGCTATCCTTACGACAAGGTAATCAGGATCTTTTGTCCTATATCGCCACCTTTAATAGACTAGTTGTGGAAACCGGATGGCCTGAAAATAAAAGGATCACATTGTTTCATCGAGGCCTGCGCGGAGAGCTTAAAGATGTTATAGCTCAGATAGTAGATCCACCCCAGGCCTGCGCAGACTACATAGACTTAGTGGTTCAACTTGATCACAGACTTCAAAATAGAAAAGCAGATCGGCTCAAGTATGAAACCAGAGTACCTATCAAGACCCACGTTAACTCCAAGAGTACTGACGTTTCCGAACCTATGCAAATTGGCAGTGTTAAAGGACCATTAACGCAGAAGGAACGAGAGAGAAGGCGACAAATGCAACTTTGTCTGTACTGCGGAACTTCTGGTCACTTTCTTCAAAGTTGTCCAGTTAAACCACCCAAGAAGGTGGTTGGAGCCACTGATAACGAGTTATTGACACCTGGTTCGGGAAACGACCTAGCCCGACAAGCGTAGGGGTCCGCTTGCCGAGCTTGAAAACAAACTCTTTGACCTCGCATTTTGTCATGCCAATGGTGCTTGTGAACCCAAAACAGCCTCAGCAGTTGCATGCTATAAAAGCATACATAGACAGTGGAGCTATTGGAAATTACATAGACCGTGAATTGGCTTCCAGGATTAAGCTTCCTCTCCGCCCGAAAGTAACCCAAGATGTAATTACTACAGTTGATGGAACCGAAATAGCCTCAGGGCCTGTAACGCATTCCACAGTTGAAATCACTCTGGTGGGTCAGGACAGACATCGGGAAGCAATCGTGTTTGATGTGATCAAGGCCCCACAATTTCAAGTACTTCTTGGAATCCCTTGGTTAGAAACACATAATCCGAGAATAGACTGGCGAGCAAAGAAGATAACTTTTCCTGATTATGAACCAACCTGTTACCCAAGGAATCCAGCTATGGGTCTAGCCTCTGTAACTTCCACCCCTGTACAGCTACCATCTGAATACCAAGAATTCCAAGACGTTTTTCAGAAAGAGCAGGCTAACACCTTACCTCCCCATCGATCTTACGATTGCCAAATCGACTTGGTACCCAATGCACAACTACCTTGTAGTAGGATTTATGCTCTTACTGAACCTGAGAACCTGCATTTGCGCCAGTATTTGGATCAATACCTGGCCAATGGTTTCATTCGCCCATAAAAGTCACCAGTCTCTTCCGCTTTGTTCTTCGTACCTAAAAAGGAAGGAGACCTTAGGGCCTATATTGACTACCGCGCCCTAAATCAGATAACGATTAAGAATCGTTACCCTTTGCCTCTGATACCTGAGCTTATCGACCAAGTAAAAGATGCTCGTGTGTACACCAAGCTAGATCTCCGAGGAGCTTACCACCTGGTACGTATAAAAGAGGGCGACGAGTGGAAGACTGCATTCCGCACCAAATTTGGGCTCTTCGAATATCAAGTAATGCCCTTCGGTTTGTGCAACGCACCTGCCGCCTTTCAGTACTTCATGAATGATGTTCTTCAGGAACTTATCGATGTTTGTGTCATCGTTTATATTGACGACATCCTGGTGTATTCCTCCTCAGAATCTGATCACAGAAACCATGTTAGGGCAGTTCTTGAGAAATTGCGCCAGCACAAATTATTTGCCAAGCTCGAAAAATGCGTTTTTCATACCACAGAAGTGGAGTTTCTCGGATTCATCCTGACACCTCAAGGAATCCGAATGGACTCGCGGAAAGTGGACGCCATTCTCAAATGGCCATCTCCTAGCTCTGTGAAGGGAGTGCAAAGCATGCTTGGCTTTGCCAATTTCTATCGAAGGTTCATCCCGGAATTTTCTCAAACTGTTCAACCCATCACAGCTCTCCTAAAGAAAAATAAACGCTTTGAATGGACTCTTGAGGCTGAACAAGCCTTTCAGGACCTGAAAACCAAATTCACCTCTGCACCTGTATTGAAGCACCCGCGCCCAGATCTCCCTTACATCGTGGAAACCGATGCATCCAGTTCGGCCATGGGAGCTGTCCTGTCGCAAAGAGACCCAGAAACTAACCAACTACACCCTGTAGCCTTTTGGTCCAGAAAATTCTCTCCACCCGAACTCAATTACGCAATTACCGACAAAGAACTACTGGCTATTAAATCAGCTTTCAAGGCTTGGCGTCACTATCTTCTCGGTGCAAGACACACCATCACCGTAATTACGGACCACAGAAATTTGCAGTATTTAAAGACGGCCAAAGCTCAATCTTCGCGACAACTCCAATGGGCTTTATTCTTTGCGGAATTTGATTTTGTAATTACCTATCGCCCTGGCTGCAAGAATGGTAAGGCAGATGCCTTATCCCGGATAGGCATGGAAGAACCCAATTCGAGTTTAGAACCTGTGCCAATCATACCGGAACAAAGAATTCTGGGCTTGACTTCATTGCAAACCATTGAGGACATCCAAGCTCAAGTAAAACAGCTTTTTGACTCTTCTGCCTTACTGGAATGGAGTCAAAAGGGTCCTCACTACACCGTTAAGGATGATTTACCCTACTTCCAAGAGCGGTTATTTCTGCCAAGTAAAGAATTGCAGGAACTTGTCATTACCCGTCATCATGAATCATTAATGGAAGGACACCCCGGTATCGCGAAAACAGAAGAAAAGATCAAACGCCACTTCTGGTGGCCTTCTTGGAGAAAAGACATAAAGTCATTTGTGTTGTCTTGCGGAATCTGTGCCCAAAATAAGAGTCAAAAGAAAAGGCCAGCCGGCCTACTTCAACCTTTGGACATTCCACCAGCACCTTGGCACACCTTGTCAATGGACTTTATAACTGACCTGCCTCCTTGTGGTGGTTACAACACGATTCTCGTAATAGTGGATCTATTCTCCAAAATGGCCCATTTTATCCCTTTGAAAGGATTGCCGTCAGCTTCCACCTTGGCCAAGGAATTTATGGAAAATATAGTGCGGTTACATGGTTTCCCTTCCATATTAGTCTCAGACCGTGGAAGTCAATTTATCTCCCACTTTTGGAAGAAATGTTGCCAACTAGCACAAATAGACGTGCGGTTATCCACCAGCCACCACCCCCAGACCGACGGACAAACCGAGAGAACCAATCAGACTCTCGAGCAATATCTGCGGTGCATGTTACACCAATCCGAGTTGAATTGGAAGGACATCCTTTGGATTGCAGAATATGCATACAACAATTCAGTGCATTCTGGAACCGGACAGACTCCTTTTTATACCCTGTATGGTCACCATCCTCGGACCTCTGACCTAGATCCACCTCTGACCCTGGAGATGCCTGCAGTAAATCACCTACATTCCACAATAACCCAAGCCTTCAAAGAAGCTACAACCCACTTACAGCAAGCCAAGAAAAAGTATAAAGAAAACGCTGATTTGCACCGAAGTAAAACTCCTCCTTACCAAGTAGGAGATCAGGTATGGCTAGCAACTAAACATCTACCCCTCAAGGGTCAGCGAACTTTTAATCCCAGATTCATTGGGCCTTACCCCATCAAAGCTATTATCAACCCAGTGGCCTTTAAACTCGATTTACCATCCAACATGCGGATTCATCCCGTTTTTCACGCATCTCTTCTAAAACCAGTACAACCTGGAACCAGACTGTCTGAGCCCCCAGGCCCTGTCCAAATTGATGGAGAATTAGAATTTGAAGTGAAAGACATTTTAGATTCCAAGATAGTTAAGTCAAAACTCTTCTATCTTGTTGATTGGAAAGGATATGGACCTCAGGAAAGATCTTGGGAACCCAGTAACTATGTTCACGCACCACGATTAATTAAAAGATTCCATCGAAGATTCCCGCACAAACCAAAACCGCCGGAGGAAAAGACCTTGGGAGGGGCCTTGAGGGGGGGTACTGTCATGATGCCTACCTCTAAGGAGCCAGGCCGGGCCCAGCAACCCCAGAGGCAGACATCATTTTCCCCAGGGAAGTCTCAGCGGGCCCAAGTCGGGGCCCTTTGGACTCAGTCCTGGCGCCTTAGGCGCCAGGCTCATAGCGGACCCCAGTCCTGGCGCCTTAGGCGCCAGGCTCATAGAAGAGGATATGTGTTTAATTGCTTGGGTGCACACTTACCTGATGCAGACCTTGCTGCTTCATCCAGGCCCTCTTGAGGCCTGAATGGGACTACTTAACCTGTAGGACTACTTCACCACCCGGGTGTGGTCGGGGAAGGATACATACCTGATTGGTGGAAGGATACATACCAGGAACTTCTTCCAAGGCTATTTAAACCCCACCCGAACAGCCACACATGCTTCTCGTTGTTCTGCACCTAGCAGCTGGACGCTCACCGTGTCAGCTCCTGCATCCTGACTTCAGCCACGCCTGCCAGCACCCTGGAACACCTGCAAGGGGAGAAAGGAAGAGAATAGGAGAAGAAAAGCCCTTACCTGCTAAATCTGCATCCCGGAGTCATTTCTCCAACGACCCTGAAAAGGAAGACATCATTTTAAAGGCATTTCGTTTCGATCGCTGCAGCGCTGCATTTTACTCACCTTTGCAAGGCGCTTCCATCTTCAGCAGCGATCTTCCGGATTCAGCTACGCCCCGGCGCCTAGAGGAAAAAAGACAAGAACAAAGGTGAGAGGGAGAAAAGGAATAAGGAAAGCTCAGTTTCCTTTTAAGTCTTACCTGTTGGATTATTCCCATTGCATTTCGGGTCCTGCCGCTTCCTGGCATCTCCGGACCCCGGCCCCTATGGGGAAAAAAGACAAAGACATTGAATGAGCGAATGCAAAGACATTGAATGAGCGAATGCAAAGACATTACCTGAGCGCTCATCCAGAACTGTTTCACTTCGGGTCGGCGCCATATTTCCGGCACTCCGAACCCCGGCCCCTAAGGGGAAAAAGACATAAGCATTAGCGCTTGCTGCAATTAGACAACGAACATTATTATTAAGCTTGAACTTTTGAACAGAACTTTTACAGCGCCTTACCTGAACAGTCAAGCTTACCTGAACTCCCATCAATCCTCAATCCAGTGAAGTAACTGGGTTTCAACGCGCCCCTGCATCAGAAGCAGGATGGAGAGCTCATCCTTCCAAACCCTAAGGTGAGACTTCACGGGGAATCGTGGAGGAGGTATCGTGGAGGGTTGGAAGGGAGTGGGAGGCTTGAGCATTGTTCCACAGTTGGTAATACTCCCTTTTCACGCACAGGAGGGTATCCAACGAGCCAGGGAAGCCAGAATAGAGGGGCCCTTCCTGTCCATCTTCAGAGTTCTGCGCCTTCGACGCCGCGCCTCCGTAGGAACCAGGTGAGCGTTACAGAAATGACATTTGGTTGCAGTTGAAGCTACAGAAAAAAAATGACCCAACAAAGGAACTGCCTTTTGGTTACAAAAATATTTTTATAAAGAAACTTTAAAGACTTTTTATCTCTGCAGCAAGAATTAGTAAAATGTAAAAAGTTTGCAATTTCAAATCTACTTTATGGGCTGTCTTTTAAAACTTGCTAGAACTCATTGCCGCATGGGGAACAGAAGTTACAGAATATGACAGATTACAAGAAAAGCATCCATGCTGCAAATGTAAACTTTTGTACATACATCCCTAATGACAATACCCACCTCTGTATAAAGTTGTAGAATTTTGAGTGATATAAATCCCATTGAAAAGCGCGGAAAACTGTTAGAGGAGCAAAACCAGGCCTCACGGAATGGAGGTTTGAACTGAAATGTGATGCACAAAATATGTAACCTGTGAATCTGATTTGTTAAGAGATTGCAATTGTGTAAACATATGTTTGTGGCAAAATTAGATTTTAGTTCCAGTAACTATGGGAGGTTTCTGGACACTGCAAAACTCACCCCATAAACCTGACATAATTTTTCTGAAATCCAACCAGCAAAAAGCTAGGCAGAGACTATTAGCCCTGCCCAATCCGGTTGATAGAGGCGGGTGTAGTAAAGCCTGCCCCAGTCATATACTGTGATGTCACTAGGCATTATAAATAAGAGCCCCTGACAACACACCAGGAGACACTAATTCCTGATGTCCTACGCCGGCGTCCTGTTCCTGTCTTCATCTTGCATTTATCCATTTAGACTCCAGATCCCAAACACAAGGCCACGCATTGCTGATCCTGCTTCAGCTAGGTCTCAATTCTAAAATGATCCCAATAACCAAAGGAAACAGTGTGGTGTTTTGGCAAGCATCCTGAATTAACCTGGCTTGCTGCTCACTAAATGCATGCCAGCTTCAAACCTGCCATCCAGCTGATCTGTAGTATCCAGTGACCAGTCCAGTGCCAGTCCAGTGCCATCCATTGACCAGAACTGCCCAGCTGTCTTGCCAGGCGCCTTGTTGTGTAGTGACCAGAACCCTTGACGGTCCAATATCCTAAACTAAAGTGGACTGTAAGTATTATCCCTACCCCATAGAAATCCATAGTCTACTTATTTTGCCTTTGTCCCTATCCCATCTCTATACCATCCTATTCTGACCCCAAGATCCTGTTAAAATTGTCAGACTTATTTGTGCAAGCCTGCTTTGATTCTTAGTGGTAGCGCAGATTTTCTCTTCATTTTTGTTTTGCTAGAACATAACCTGTTAGCGATTTTGATTAAATAAATACATTTTCCAAAAAGGAAACGGGGTACACCACGCGAAGGGTTACAACAGTCGCGTAACTGTGGAGATTCACGAGTGACATTCTCTTTTCCTTAGTCACCAAATCTAGTTTATGTCGAGTTTGTAATCCATTTAAAAGCCGCTTTTCTGTTTTTCTCTGCTCTATTTTCCTAAAAATGAACCTCACTATATCTAGCATATCTCCCTCAGTTTTTATCAAAAACCGTTTGGTTAATTCCAGGTGGGAATCGAAATATTTGCAAAAGTTCCCACGTGTCATTTTGATTATAAACTGTTTTAAATCTTCCATTCAATTTGAATTGTATGCTTTTGCTAAATGCATTGCTTGTGATTGCTAGTATCTTTCCAGTGTTGCTCTAGTAAAGAATTATTTTTGTTTCAAGATTCTTATACACATTCATTGTTTCATTCGGCCATTCCCGAGTGTCATTTTAACATTGCAAGGGTTTCAAATCAGTTTTTCACTCGCATTTGTGGAGGGAAAGTTAGATTTGAATTCCGTTTCCAGAATTATATTCCTAACTGCGTGCTACTTCCTTATATCCATTCAGAAGTGATTATTTGTGGGTTGAGAGAACATTGTAAGGGGAAATCTTAACTTGAGTGCTATCTTTCCGAAAATCCAAAAGTGTTTCTTTTCCCTGGTGTTTTCTATCTGTTTTACTAAAGGGTTGAATTAAGTGCATTGCCTACCTTCCTATTGTTATTATCATCACATTGGTGATTGCTGCCCCATTTGTTAAAACAGGTATGATTTCTTTTGAATTTTTAAATAAACAAATACTTATATCCTTTACCCACCAGCCTGGTTCTTGGTCCATCGTGACCCGGGGTATTTGAATAGGGGGGGTGATATGAGTGGTGTATCTCTCAAATATTGAATCTATATATAAATAAATAAGCATTTCAGTTGTGCGCTGCATACCAGGCTGAGACCAGGGTGTGTCGCCTGATTTAAATCCTTAACAGCACCCTCCTAGTGGTTTGTGCAAAGGCGCGTTTTAGCTCCTGCACAAATTCTCATGGGCCTGATCTTCCCGCACTGCAAATTGTAGGCCGCTTTGCGAGCCTCTTGGGGGTTTCTGTGGCTGGAAAGGTGTTTCAAGATGGCTGCCCTGTAGGTGGACCATCTTGAATGGTTCTGGTCCTCCAGTCCAGCAAAGAAGCTGGAGTACTCTAGAGAGAACATCCATTTAACATACTCTATGCAGTTCTGGTTGTCTTTAAGGTGAAAAGTGTCCATCATTTGCTCATAGAGATCCATATGCCCCCAGACAGAATACTTTGCGTTTTTATTGTAGAGTTTCATGAAACTCCTGATGGCCTTGATGTGCCTAATGGGGTCTTTTACCAGAACTCTTTTTGGTTTATGTACCTTCTTTCACCACGTCACCTGAGTCCATTCGCCCTCAGACTCAGCAGCGCTGCTATTTGAAGTCCCCTCATGATCATCTAGGCGCTCCCTGATTCTTTGAGTTTGGGAGAGGCTCGCAGAATGGTGGCACCTAGTTTCTACTCCCCTATGGCGCACAGGAGAGTAGTCTTCTGACTCCTCCCTGATTCCAGGCTTGGCGGAGGATCCCCCCCCCCCACTGCCCTGATGGGGTGGAGGTCTTTAGGATGCTCTTTTGGGGCCTCTTTACATGTTGTTCCTGTGCAAATTGAACCAACTGGTCCCTTTGTAGGTAGTGATTCTGCAGATCTGATTCCCTGACCTTCTCCTCATAGAAGGGTTCCTGGTCAGAGGCATCAACCTTTTGTACCTGTACAGGGACGCCCTTCTATCAATTTCTGGGGGACGCTGACCTGTCAGCTCCATTATGCTAGGCCTATTTAACTCTGATGGCCTCATGATTTCCGGCTCATGTGAACCGGTTGCCATGAAGTCAGCAGTGCAAAGAGTGTTAAATGGGTTTGAGTCCCTTAGTGCAGAGGTCATTACACTATGATCAGGGGTTGCCCTGTCCCTCTCTGCCTGTTTGGGGTCCCTCCAGTTTCTATTAGATCTAGGATGCTCTTTCTCCAACCTCGCTAGTTTTTCTTTCTCAGGCCCTATCTCTTGATAATAGGCAAAGATCTGAGCCTTTTGCTCGGCTATTAGGGTTTTACTGGCCTCTATGACTCACACTTCAGCTACCACCTGCTGGCGTAGCCCTTCTTTCTCCTCACAGAGGGCCTCATTGTCTCTCTGTGCTTCCTGTATGGTTTGGGAAAAATTAGACAATTTCTGTTGAAGGAGGAGAACCTCCTTTTTCTGCACATTTAGAGCCTCTAAGGCCTGCTCTAGCTCGAGTTGCATTTGTCTCCTATGTCCCATTATTTTATCATATTCTTCTTTTAGGCCAGTCAGTACCTGAAGGTCTGACTCCCTTTTCTCCAGATTGGTTTTTAAATTACACATTTCCTGGTGGAGGGCTTCTTTCTCCTGATACAGAGCGCCCTTTGTTCAGCCAGGCCATCCCTTTGTTGTGTTATGGCGCCTAATTTCCGGCGCTCTTCATCAAATTCTGCTTGGGAGTGGAGGTCTCTCATGATTCATTTACTATTTTCATCTTCCAACCTTTTGACCTGATCTTGCAGCATTTGTCCTGAGCAGACCCTGTTATATATTAATTGTTGAGTCAGCTTCTGTTGACTCTCTTCCAGGGAATCAACCTTTTCCTGACAGTCTACTTTTAATGCGTCTAATTGGGCCTCTTGGTCTACATTAATGTGCTGCTGGAAGACCAAGTCCTCTTTTATTTTTTTATGTAATGTCCAGATTCTACCTCAGAATCTTGGTTCTTTTGCAATTTTTGGTTTGCTAATTTCAGTTCAGTCTGGATTTGAGCTAAAAGTTTGGATTGATTTTGCGCAAGAGTTCTATTTTCCTCATGCTTTTCCCGCATCACTCCCATATGAACATACATATTGGCCGCAATTCTGACAATTTTACTCTGCTCCTCTTTAACTTTTGGAGTCATGTATAATTCGCTCAATGCTTGGTGTAATAGGCCACAGTCCTGCCATATATCCATGTCGATGGCGGTGACCTGTTGCGTTATTTCTTCTAGCCAGACTTTTTCATCCTGTTTTGGCCATTCCCCCCTGACAAATAGTTTGTACAGAAGGTGCTCCCTAGCTATGTTAATCTCTACTGTGGCCATTTTGGTCAGTGTTCTTTCTTTATTAATTTGCTTTTTGTCTATTTTTGGGGTTGCTTTAACTTAAATTTTATACAAAGGCCTGGTACTTAGGATTTTTGTTTTGGGCAGGTGCTTCTACAGTGTAACCCAGTATTCCAACTACACAAACTATCACCACTTTGCAGGTTTGTCTGCTGTGTTAGGCTGTCACGGATGAATAAAGAAACTCAATCCCGGATGAGCCCCCAATGTCTTAAGGATACCAATCGGGCGTCACACACTGGACCAGGAAGCTTGGTCTTATCCTGTGATGTGGCGCTCAATAGAAATGCTTTTTCTTTTATTTCAATTAATTCAAATTGAGCCGATAACCGACACGTCTCACACCCCCTTTTACAAATAGCCCGGTTCACAATGTACCAGGAACCAGGCCGGTTGGTGAAAAATACAATATTTATTTATTTTGAAAATTCACAAAATCACACAAATTTTAATATTGGGCAGCAATCACCAATGGGGTGATAATTACAATGAGAATGGAAGCAATGCACTTGGTTAACCTTCTAGATGAACATATCCAAACCACAATTGAATAGGAGCACTTTTTGAATTAGGATAGATAGCACCCAAGTTAAGGTTTCCCTCAGCAATGTTCCCTCAACCCACCAATAATCGAATTCTGAGTGGATAGAAAGAAGCATCAGGTAGTCGGGGATACGGGGCAGCAAATAGAATCAAAATACGACCTTCCCTCACAAAATAAGGGGGAAAAGGCCTAAAATTACACTCGGATTTTGATAAATAATTAATTCTATGCGGGGTCATTACGACCCTGGAGGTAGCTATGCTGCTATTTACGGCATGGCTACCCCCATTCCGGGTACCGGGTCCGGGTTCCTGGAATGGGGAAATACTGGGCCATTCTGACCTTGGAGGGCCCAGTATTTCCCCATTCCAGGAACCCAGACCCTGTACATCCCCATTCCCATTCGAGCCCCCATAGGGCTCAATGGGGAGGATGCAAACAATGGGCCCGTTAATAACGGGCCTGTTGTTTGCATCCTGGTCTGCTCGTGGGACCTGCTAAGGACGCCTGGTTTTACCAGGCATCCTTACTGGGTCCCGCGAGCAAACCTCGGAATGCGGCGGTAGGGGTTTACGGGGCCGGCAGCTCTACTGGCCCCGTCAACCCCCTACCGCCAGGGTTGTAATGACCCCCTATGTGTTTTGAAATAATGCTGTGCATATGTTTTATCACAGTATCAGGGATGTTATATCACTAGCGACCATAAGGTAAGGTATCCCAAAAGCATACAGTTCACAAAACAGATTTGAAATTGAAGAAAACACAGTGCAGTCAAATCACACGTTGGAAAGTTACATTTTTACAAAGAAGCAGTTTTAAATGCAAAAACGGTTTAAAAAAGAAATGGGTGAAAAACAACGAATTTAAATGCAGTTTTTGGGCTTGGGGATAGATGTATATCAAAGGGACAATATAAAGGTGAAAGGAGGGGTATAGGTGGTGAACTCAGAGAGATTTGGAAGGTACAAGGAGGTTCGTTTTTAGGAAAATAGAGCAGTTGAAAATAAGAAAATCGGTTTTGAAAGAAAGGCAAATTTGCTTTAAACTAAATTATCTAGACTATATTGTTAAAGAGGGACACAGCAGGCTCCAAGGTTGATTCGCTGAGTCATCCTTGTCACCCCAGCGCTCAACTTTAACTGGAAATTAGTTTGATTGCTCAAAATATGACTAAGGGCTTATGATTAACACCAGACAGAAATGAAAAGAGAGCTGGCTCTCGCACTTAAAAAGTCAAGGGCACGGTGCATGGATAATTCTCACAGTTTTAACAAGTTACCAGGGAATGGATAGGATTGTTTAGAGAGGGAAACAAAGACAAATGGGTTAAGATGGGGAGACTATGTGTTTCTCTGGGATGAGGAGATACTCACATTCCACGCTTGGATTTGGAATTTTGGAACAGCCAACTGGGTCTGGTCACCACACGGCGGGCACACCTTACAGCAAACAGCTGGGCAATTCTGGTCCCCGGATGGCAAGTACAGCTGGGCATTTACGGTCACTGAATGGCAGGGTGGCAGCGGGCATGCAGTTAGTGGGCAAAAGCCAGGCTGGTTTCAGGATGCTTCCCAAAAAAATACCACAGCTTCTCCCTTTGGGTATTTGGATTTTTAGTGGGGTTTCAGGATTGAGGCCTTGCTGGGATGGTCAGCAATGCTTTGGCCTTGCTGGGATAGGATCAGTTATGCTCTGGCTTTTAAGTGGGATCTGGAGTCTGGCAAGATAAATGTGGAAGATCAGGAACGCTGGCGCAGGAAATTCAGGAAGCGTCTCTGTCCAGAGTTCTGTCAACTACTCTTTATATGGAGCATGGTGACATCACAGAATAATGGGTGGGCAGAACTGAGCTATGCCAACCTCCAAGACTCGGATAGGTCAGCCTAAGTTAATCTCCTCCTCAAGGAGGAGTCCCAGTTTATGAGGTTCCATTTTATGAGGTAAAAAGCCATCCCACAGTCCTTTTTGCCAAAATCCAGTTTTGCCATAAATGGCACATTTTTATAGTTGGGGCATCTTAACAAATTACATAAGCAGGTTACATATTTTATGCAGAACTTGCTAGTCCAACTCTGCAGTCTGTAAAACATTGTGTTGCCCTTCTAATAATCTTTGATCATTTTTAATGTGAAACATTCTGCCTAAAATTATATAACTTTAGGTATGTGTAGATATTATCATGGGGCCTATTTCTGTTATTTTTTAACGTTCCATCATATGTCCTTTCCCCATGATTCACATTCTTCTGACGTTTGTGTCCCATACATGCTATAGACAGCCAAGATATCTTATTTGAAATCCACGAAAATCATATTTAAACTGTACAACTTTTACATTTTTGTGAAGTCCTGTTGCAAAGATAAAAGTCTAACAAGTTTTATTTAAAAAATACTTATTGAAACAAATGAGCATCCTTTGTCCTTCACTGGAAGCATTTTTCTCTCCAGCTACACCACAACTGTCAGTTCAGCCCATTGTGGAGGGGAGTTTCCCAGTTTGATTGAAGGTTTATGGCTTCACAGGTTGTCGTCCCAGAAGTTCCATTGTAAGAGACTGGTGCACAGACCAAAGTCTGTAAAGTTTGCAATTAACACTTGTGTGTTAGGATCTACTGTGAATGGCCTTCTGTTGCAAGCCCCCCCGCCCCCCCCCAATCGGAAACCTGTCTTGGGCTGACTTCTCCCAGGTTGCCAGTGCAGTTTAATTTATTTTATTTATTTTTGCTCTGAGTTAGAAGAAAACCTGTTGAATAAAACCATCTCATACATGTATTTCACAGCACAATCCCCTTTCACATTGCTAGGCAAGGATACGTTTTTGTTTAACATAATACTTTTAAAACAGGATTTTCTCCTTTGGTTTGCAAAAGCCCAATTTTGACACATGTGGTGACAACTGCTAGCATTTTCCTTTCAAATTTGTTTTTTTCCATCTTACTTCCCAATACTGTTCTGTAGCTGTACCCAGCTTCTTTTACACAATAGTCTGTACAAGGCAAAGGTCTCCATGAAATTGACATGTGCACAGAAAGCAAACATTCCTTTTCAAGCAGTGATTTTTGACATCGTGTAGCAAAAGTTTAAGCATGCAGCTGAAGTAAAGCTTTTATTTCTTTTCTCAGATTTGGCTGGCACAGAGCCTGTCATTCAGGGATCATGCTTTCTTTTGCTGAAGCACAATGTGGATATGGATGGGCATGGCAACGCCTTATTAATAAAAGTAGTTTGATGAAACACAGATGAAAATAGCATCAGAGCAGCCTCCTTCTCAATGTGAAATATTCCCCTTTTCAATCGGAACTTTGGCCTTGCAGCAAAGAAGCGCTGCTTTTTCACTCCTCTTATTTTGTACATGTAAACAACACACTGGCAGGCTTTTTCAGTGTGCCCTCTTGTTCCATCCTGCCCAATATGTGCTTGTCAAGGTGGTGAAGTCATCTTTTTGTCGTTGCAAAAAGCAGTTTTGGTGTGAGGCAATGGTGCTCACAGGAGCCAGCACAGCCATTTTGCTGGTTCTGCTGAAGTGCAGTTTGGTGATGTGGGGAAGTTGTTTGTTTGTTTGTTTTATTATTTCTGATGCGCAGGCATACCCCAAGGTATCAGGGTGCAGCAGTTACATGAATTTGCGAAGCTTAGTTACAGCATTACGAATATATACATAACAAAGCGGTGATAGCAGGATAATATACATATATACAGAAAAATACAGGTGGGTACGATATGTGCAGATGGCAAGAATATGAGAGACTAGACACCTGGGTGTGTTAGTCAACTTGCGTTTCCAGCCATAAGACAACCTTAGATCGGAAGTTTTGATAGGGTAGGTCAATTCTGAGAGCAGGAGGTAGGGAGTTCCACAGTTTGGCTGCTTTCACTGGGAAGCTATTGCCCCCTATAGTGGAACGTTTGAAGTTGGGAACAGAAAGGCAGTCTTTCTAGGCTGTTCGTGTGGGTCTCAGGGAAGTCTGTCTGTGGAATCTGTTGATTAAATAAAACGGGGCAGCGTTATTGAGGGATTTGTGAGTAAGTGACACAGTTTTTAAGAGAATTTTGTCTTTAATAGAGAGCCAATTATTCTGATGGCTATGTAGTGTGATATGATCTCTTCTGGAGATACCCAATGCTGCTCTAAGAGCATTATTCTGAAGAGTTTGTAGTTTGCTAGTGGTGGCTTTAGAGAACCCAATATAGAGAGCGTTGCAGTAGTCCAGGCGCGACAGTATGAGGGCTCTAGCGAGTGTCAGGCAACTAGTGTCGGACAGAAAGGGTTTGGCTGCACGGATCAGTTTACACGTGTAAGCCGTGGAAGAGGCTAGGGAGTTTACCTGTCTGTTGAAAGCCCAGTGTTTTAACCTCTTGTCCTACTTTGATACTATTGCCATCGATCGTGAGGGAGGAGTAAATAGGGCCTAATTTCTTTAAGCTGGCGGTAGTATCCAGGATGATGAGTTCAGTTTTATCATCATTCAGGCATAGTCCATGCCTGGATGATGGATGATGATGTACACTCTATTCACCAAGGCCAAATCCTTCTCATAATCCCCAGAAAGCGGAAGGAGGATCTGGGTATCATCTGCGTAGTTGGTGTAGGTGATACCGAGATGATCCAGATCATCGAAAAGGGGCTTGGTAAATATATTGTACAGTGTGGGGGAGACACAAGAGCCCTGTGGCACACCACAGGTGATAGGTATGGGGTCTGCTGCAGCTGTAGGTGAAAAGACCCTCATGATTCTGTATTTGTATGTAGGCGACCTTATCCAAGATGTTTGGAAGGAATGGTACCGTCGTTATAGGTCTATAGTTTGTAGGCATGGCTGGGTCAAGTGTAGGTTTTTTTAGTAGTGGAAGTACCCAAGATTGTTTTAAGTTGGTAGGGATAGAGCCAGTGGAGAAGGATGCGTTGATTAACTTCGTGATGAAGGGGGAAAGGTCACGGGCGGCATCTTTAATAAGCTGTGCAGGGCACAGATCTCCTTGGCAATTGGAAGGTTTCAGTGACAAAATGATTTTTTCTACTTCAAGTGCGGTGACTTTAGAGAAACTGAAGCGGGCAATTTCTCTTTAGATGGGCTTCTCGGATGGTTTGGAAGGGGGGCGGTCATTCAAGGAGGCTTTTTTACAGGAGATTTTGTTTTGTGGGGTGGTAATCTTGTTAGCTAAGGCATTTTGGATATCTGAGCACCAATTGTTATCTTTGGTACAAGTATCTGGTGGCACTATTGGGGTTTCCACTTCTTTAAGGATGGAGAATAGTTCCTTCATGTGTGATTTGGCTTGGTATATACTGAAGTCAAAGGAGGTTTGTTTTGCTAGGTTGATTTCTTTTTTGTAGAGGGCCCTGCTGATCGGCAGGTGTGGGGATTGGGTAGTAGAAAGAATGAACAATACCAAGTGGTGGTCGGTCCAGGCTAAAGGAGAAATATTGGTGATTTTAGCTAGACAGTTGTAGTCAGCCACCCAATCGAGTATTCTACCTTGGGCATGTGTGGGTTCCATACTTCTTTGGGTAAATCCTAGTTCAGAAAGGGTATTAAACGTAGTGCTGGCAGACTGGTCTTCTGGGTCTTTGAAACCCATATGGAAGTCCCCGAGGGTGAGTACTTGAGTGGAAATTTTAAGGTTGCTGGATAAGATGGTGTTAATGCCCTCATCAAATGTACCTAGTGGGCCTGGAGGTCGATAAATCAAGTGGATGTTGATGGTTTGGGCGTTAGTGAGTGGGACTTTAACTGATAGTAATTCACAGGAGAGGACGCTGATAGCGGTTTCTAGTCTCAAGGTAAGATTACATTTGTGGATAATCGCAACACCTCCTCCTCTAGAGTTAGGTCGGTCTTGTCTCAGGATGGAATAATTATCTGGGACTGCAAACATGAGCATTGGGCCTGCTGCCGGGTGTAACCATGTCTCCGTTATAGCAAGGAGGTCGAGGTCTTCTTTGAGGATCAGGTCTGCAATTTCTGTTTCATGCGCTACTAACGATCTGGCGTTGATCAGGGCTCTCTTGATTTGGGTGCTCACGGTGGTTGTGGTAGTTATGGTGGGGGGGTGGTCTTGTATTAAATCAGGATTGCTCTGTTTGGAGCTGTGTGGAGGCTTATGGTTAGAGTTATGCGATGAGTTAAATTTTAATGTGGTAGGGCTAAGCCGGACTGTTGCGGTTCTTGGTCTGTGTATAGTAGGCATAGAACGGGCAAGAGGCTCGTAGATTTTGGCTAATCTAGCTCTGAGTCTTAGATTCCTGTCAATAATAGGGCAGGGGGAGCTAGTGGGTAGCGATGAATTTGAGTCATGTATATCTAGAGGTGAACTATTAGATAAGTTGATATTGGGTATAGTCAATTACAGGCTCAAAACCTGCATCTTGGATGTCCAGTGCATACTTGCAGCTCAACCCCTCCAAGACCAAATTCCTACTACACACCAACAACACTGAACATCCAGACATCCAGACCTGGCTAGCAACCATGAACATTGAGGGCTTCATAACCTGCACCAAGTCCCTCCGGTTCCACATCGACAAACACTTCTCCTTCAGAGACGCACATAGCTAAGAAATTTCAGACAGCTTGGTATCAGCAATGCCTCCTGCAGAAAAGTCAAGCCCATCCTCCCCCAGACAGCTTTAGATCCACTGTACAAGCACTGGTCCTATCTCCCCTGGATGGGGCCAATGCCTTCCTTGTGCCCCTGAGAGGTGTACTACATGCAGCGGCACACCTCATCAAGGGTCTACGCAGATATGACCACATCACACCGGCCCTTATCGACCATCACTGGCTGCCACTGTACACTGCACGCACAAATGAGCTTCAAGACTTGCTGCATCATTGAAGTGAGGGACTTCCAGGAGCCAAGGTGAGTCTTCACAAAAAGTATACATTTTCATAAAGAATAGAGGCCTTCCTGCTGCAGATGAATCCGGCACCAGAGGAACCTGTTCACATAGATATACAGTGCTGTGAAGCCTTACAAAGATTCCATGTCTCCTGGGAGACTACAAAACATGTTTGTTGTGATTTGTTACATACATGGCAACAATAGCAAGATGCACATTCAAATTGGTCATGAGACCAGAACAGGTTTATGCTTACAGTTCCCACTAGAACCACAACATGTTTATTTTTCACAGTAACCAGGATGTGTATGTCCTTACATGGAAAAGGCATCATAACAAGTTTATTGCAAGCGCTTGTAAATCCCAAAATGTGTATTACATAACAGACAAAATTGACCTTTTAAGGTAACGTTATCTTTATCCAAATTAATTGATAATCTGCTATTATTTGAACAAAATAGGATCAGTGGGAGATATCTAACAATCATCTATAAGGCAGTTGCCCTCAAGTCACCCAGCTACCTCGCTGAGAAACTCAGCATCTACGGCAGACAGCGCACCACCAGAAGCAAGGACACGTGCAGACTTGAAATCCGCTGCTGCAAAAAGGAAACAACCAGAAAACAAGCATTCTCTGCCTATGCCCCAGGACAATGGAACCTCCTCCCTGTCAGCAACAGATTCGCCCCCACGCTCCTATAATTCGGAAAGGAACTCAAGACCCACCTTTCCACAGAGTCTCTCCTCCTCAACACCTAGGCCATCACATCAGCCCCACCCCACCTGACTCACTAGACCGCCCCTCTCTTCCCTGCCACCCTGTACAGCTGTACTCCCCCTCTATGCCCCTCTGTATCCTACCCCCGCTGCATATCTGTTCTGTTGTTACCTCTGAAAAGCACTCGTTATGTATCTGTATTGGTGTATACCTCTATAAAGTGCTCTGTTGCTTCTCTAAGCTAGGTCTGCGCTCAATAAATACCATAATAATAATAATAATTATTATTATTATAATAATACACAATGTAATTAAAATAATTCTGGTATTTTATCTGCTAGTTTCCCCATCTGTGAATCCCAAATAGTTGGCGTTCAGTCACCAGACGAATTGATCATGCGTCCGTGGTTGTCCCATCGTCAACAATAATGGCGAGTGGTCTAAAATTCCCTGGGGGGAGATTTAGAGCATCAAAAACTTGAGAGAGATCTGTATCTGGCATAAAAAAAATAGTCAATACATGATGAGGAGAGGTGCGCTCCAGAGTGAAATGTGTAACCCTTGTGGTGGGGGTGGAGATCCCTCCATACGTCCATCAAGCCCAGCGTTTCGACAAAGTTATAGAGCTTGGTTCAGAGTGGTCCCCAGCTCTAACATTTGGAAACCTATCCTGTGCTTGGTCCATGACATTGTTAAAGTCACCCCCTATGAGGCATAGGTCCACTGTGTGTCTTGCTAACAACCCCTGGAGTTCCAACTGGAGATCCATTCCTGGTGGTGGGGCAGCATTAACATTAAGAACCCTGATTGTCTCTCCCTGCAACAGCCCAATTAATAGAAGTTTACGCCCTCTGGGATCTCGAACTGTCATCTTGAACTCAAAGGGGGTATTTCTACGGACCATAATGATCAGCCCACTGGGTCCCATTGTAAACCCTGCGTCAACTATTCTTTCATAGTTGGTTTTCCGAAACAACTTACATTCATCTCCAACCAGATGTGTTTCTTGCAGAAACACAAATGTCTGCTTGTGTCTATTAAGTAACTGGAGCACTGTACCCCTTTTGATTATATCACACAACCCTTTAACGTTCCGGGACATGTGTGAAAACGTACTGTTAGTAGGGGTACTCATCAGGCCTTTTCAATTTTTGAGGCAGGGACCACAACAACGTGTCTATAAGTGTAGTTAACAGCATATAAAGTAAACCACAAATGTGCACTGATTGCAACCCACTGAAGCCCAACAACTTCCCCAACCCAATACATCCTAGAACCTTGATGTATCCGTCGCCCAACAATAAGAGTTAACTAAATCAATTCATAGTTGGGGCTGAAACAAAGCATAGCGAAATAAACTGCCCCTCTGACTTACTAACATGTCCCCTGTACTTTTAGTCATCGTGGCCAACTGAAAAGCACTATGTCCATATTGCAACAGGCAAGGATATCTGACGCCAACCATATGGTCCCTGGTGTATCCCAGCCAGTTGTGACAGGATGTGTTTCATTACACGGGCAGTGGGGTGATTGTTGATACATCGGCCCCTTCCTGTCCATGATTAGGTGACGTAGTCGCAGTGGCTGGCAG
Organism: Ambystoma mexicanum; assembly: GCF_040938575.1. Taxonomy (NCBI): domain Eukaryota; kingdom Metazoa; phylum Chordata; class Amphibia; order Caudata; family Ambystomatidae; genus Ambystoma; species Ambystoma mexicanum. The sequence continues at coordinate 672,991,884 of NC_090924.1, read as the reverse complement.
AGATTCCTCAGCACAGAAGGACTCCCCCTCCCCCTGTTGGCAGTCTGGTCTATGCCCATGTTGCATTTCCAGATAAATCACATCAAACTGACCTTTCATCAAATTCACGAATGTAACTTCTAACCTGTAATAAAATAGATTCAATTACCAGATGCCCTAATTACATATTTCATGATTATGAAATAATGATTATGAAATATGTAATTAGAGCATCCGGTAATTGAATATATTTTATTACAGGTTAGAACTTACCTTCATGAATTTGATGAAAGGTCAGTTTGATGTGATTTATCTCTGAATTCCTTGAGTATACTGCCCTTGATAGACCAATGAAATAAGAGTATATTACTTGTTGTAGGTCCAGAAGAATACACAAGATTAACTCACAACAATGAAAGGACAGTTTATAGCCCTGAAGATGGATAGCATTACATTTCCGAAACAATTGAATTTGAAATCTGATTGATTGTTTCATTTCACATTCTACATTCTCACAATTAAACTTTACTGTTTGTTTAAGTCCATACAGGTTTATACACCAGCCTTGCAACTGAAAAGACTGTTTATCTTATAAAATACAGGAACCCCAGGAATTTTGTTTTGTGAAATTTTGATTAAACTCTTTAAGTTGTTAGTAACACGATTCAGTGAAGTATTCTTAGACAGACTCTGGTCCATTAGGAGTGCAAGTGGGTTAACCCGTCGGGAACAACAGGCTTTTCTTTATGTATTTTTCAAAGGTGTACCCACGTGCACCTGAAATATATGCAAACATTAATGGTTAAAGGTACTGGAAGCTTTAGTATACAGATAGACTGAAACTAAGCTGTTGCTCCTCCATTTCATCTCATGATGCATTTCCAGCCACTCCCATGCCTGTGCAGGGTCCCTGAAGGATAAATCTCAGCCTTTTTTGTAGATTTTCAAATTAGCCGGGTAGTGCAGGGCATATTTGATGTCCATAGTCAGTAGTTTTTCTTAATGGCTTCAAAAGATTGCACAGCGTGGGTGAAATCTGGGAAAATCGAGACTTTGGCCCCTTGCCAGTCCAATGTTCCCCTCCTTCTTGAGGGTTCCATGTGATAATATCGCAGCAAAAATATCGCCGTACAAAAATTTCGCCATATTTTTGCGGCAATATTACCCCATGGAACCTGCGGGGGACATCCCCGCAACCCCCATATATTTTAAAAGGGAGCGGGGGATAACCCCCCAACCCTCCCATCCATTTACCCCATAAATTATCCCCACAAAAAATATCGCCTATGGCCGTTCCCGATGACCATATGTACGGCAATATTTTTGGTGGCGATAATATTACCTGACACCTTCTTGAGGCCTATAAAATTACATCTCGATCTCTATAGTTTAGAATTTTGGCCACAATCACCCTAGGCAGGTGTAGGTGCCTTTCCCCGGCTTACTACGTGTGAGAGAAAATAAAATAACCACCCCTGTCGGGGAAGGAGGCACTGAGACCTGGCTGCAAGAGTTCAAAGGATGGTTTATTTCTCCAGCTAGGAAATAACCCAAAAAACCCCTACCAAACATTTACATCATACTCGTATATACATCAATTAAAGTAACTCTAACAAAAAGTGCTAAATGGACCCGATTGGCCAGGCGGTGTGGTGCTGTAGGTGTGGGTGGCATCTCTTCCTTCTGGTTGGCTGAGTGACAGACGTCAAATATCTTGTGCTCCACGCAGGTCAGGGTCCGGTCACTGTGGTCACTACCTAAGCTAATATGTTGTATTCGAAAAACACTAAATAACAAATTATCTAAAACATTTTATGCTACTTTTCATATTTCTACACAAGTTACACATAATAATTATTGTCAGTACAATTGGGTAATTCCTGGCTTTAATTAGAGGCCTTCACCGTTATTGCGCATGTATAAAGGATCAAGCTGTGTTTCACATATCTCCTAAACTTCAAACCTATTAGTATGAGAAAAAACATATATTGTAGTAAAATGCTTAAGGTTAGTAGTGGGTGTGTTGGGTGGGTTTCGCAGCACAGGCGAGGGTCTGGCACTTGAAAGAAATACCTTACAGGGAGCGCAGGGTCAAGATGGCAATAAATTGTTCTAAATGGGGGTGGGTGGCTTGCACGTTTATGGGGGCGAACAAGCAGAAAGTGCTTAGCTCATCCTGGTTCACATGCTGGTTCTCATGCTAGCAGTGATCTCAGAAGAAGAAAACTGTATCATATTGGTTGTTGCAACTTTCTCCAGCTTCTGCGTGAGAATGGGTGCGCAGAGCTTTCCTTCGCAGGGGGAGTGCAAGGGTGGGGGCCAGCCAGCTGCCTGCGCGCCTTGTGTGTGTGTGTGTCCCTGGTCTTGGCTGCTACGGTGGAAGGGGAGCTGAGCATTGCTGTACTATCGCAGTGAGGCCTGTTTACCCAAGATGGAGTCGAAAGGGGGCACAAAAGATGGATGCCCCGTGTCCTGCTCAGTAGTCCCATCTATGTAGCAGTCAACCGTGGTTAACTTTACATAAGGGCAAGGGGCAATCCCACTACCGGAGGCACGTGGTCCAAGCCTTGTACTGAGGAGTGTACGGCACGAGGGGGCCTGGGGACCCCTCACTCCCATACATTCCCCCCTTTCGTTACATCTAAAGTAACAAACTACTTATCTTGTTCTTTCCGTTCTCCCTTCGGTAGCGTTCAGCTTCAGCCACAGCCTCATCCCAAGCGGGTGTACCCTTTATTGGCATCCATGCTTTGCACACACTTCTTAAGCTGTTACATCTTCTTACGTATTCTTCTGGGGTGACCATTAAGTATATCCCACCATCTCCATCTAAATCTATCCAAACCTCGTTATACCACAGCAAGTTCTTTGGTTCTTTAATGGTAGTGTGATGTAGACTATCGACCACGTCCCCATACTGCCTACAGATGGCAGTCATTCTATACTGCGGTGTGGTGTATTCTCCAGTTTGTACTTGGGTATATATCATGGTAGCCACCGTTGTCTGTCGGCCCACTCTTACCATCATCATCGCTGAATTAGGCATATTATTTTCACAGCATCTTAGTCCCAGTTGGCACACACAGAATATTAGGAGAAGAAAGACAATAATCAGAATGAGTATCTTCGCTGCTATGTTCACCCATGATGGTATCCAGCTGAACAGATTGTCGAACCACGTGTTGTTGTCTGCTCCACCTTCTGCTCTCATTCTTTCTCCTAAATTATGCACTGCTGTTATCACGTGTGACAGTGTCCCGTTATCAGCATCTGAAGTTGGTACGAACGCGCAACACGCCCCCCAATTCTTTTGCCAACACCTCCGTCCATCGCCGTGATAAGATCTAAGACATATCTGTTTTGCATCTTCATCAGGCGCAGTGCACAGAGCTCTATTTTTATGATGTTGAATCCTTCTTCAGTGTCGTTAGCCAGCTGGATGAGCTCCCAGCGTGTTATCTGCAGCCATTTCGCGTTTGTCCTTGCTTGAACGCCTGGTGCTAGAAATGATGCAAAAAATGTCTCTGCAGATGAGAAAAGCTTATACTGCTGCGGGATTTCAGCAAGGAGTTCTGACGATTTGGACAAAATATAATTGGATCTTTTGCTGCGTGACAACTTGGTTCTCAATGTTTCTTCTGACAATAGTTTGTATGCTGGGGGCTCCGTGATTGTCTCATTGGGCGCTGTCGATGGTTCAGCCGATTGCCCTGCTGCCGATATGTCAGCCGATTGGCCTGCTGTCGAACTGTCAGCCGAAGGCCTTGCTGTAAACTGAACGTGGCTCTCTGGTATCACCATTAGTGCTGAGTGAAGTGTGGCTAGGGCACAAGTGCCCCTCCAGGATGCTGGGAGATGCAGGTAAGCTCGTTTGCCACAGATCCAGTATATGTCCATTAATGCAGCAGTGCCTTTTTTCATATCTGGTATTATTAAAGTCTTATTGCACTGTTGTGCGGTTCCCATATTCACCTTCCCTTCTCCATGGAAGCAAAGTTCGTGCAGTATTTCCCTTTGAATCTTTATGGGTCTCTCCAGGGGTGTGACCCATGTCAGCTTGGTGATATGCTGTGACCAGATGGGGATGCACGTTTCTTTTGCCCACTCGTATGTTTCGTCTGGCAGCCCTCGAAGCCCCTCAGCTTTGCATTTAATTGTTTCATCATGCCACTTGTCGTCTGCATACCTTGTCCTTTTTATGATGAAAAATGGCTCTTGGAGGCAGATTACTCCTTGTCGTCTGCTGGTGCATGTTTGTTCGTTTTCAAATTTTTCCGACTGTGTGTGCCTGAAATGTCTTTTTTATTCTACACAGCATCAGATGAATCAAACATTGGGCCTCAGACAAGGGTACTTTCTGTGGAACTAACATTTTTGGGGTTCCAGTTGCATGAGGAATAAGTGAGCACACGTAGCAACTTTCATTACTTGCTTGCTTTGCTGCGGTGCTCATGTCTGAATACCATTTATTTGATTGGTTAGGGTGTCGGGGGTCCTCTATTTCATCTAACCCCAGATTGTGATAAATATCATATCTGTTTTTTCCCGCCCCCCTTTTTCTCCTCCTTCTTTTGCTTTTTCATTGGGTACCAACTCGTTGATATTGCAGTGGGAATATTCTGGACCATGCATCATCAATGTTGTTCATAGTGACGTGTGTATTCAGTAGTGGTTTCTGGTGCCGTGTGTGTGTGCATGCTTGTATTTCTGGAGTTGGTCAACCAATAGTAATCGTCATTTACATTCCATCCAAGCTCTATTTCCTTAGCCATAGTATTACTCAACAATGGAATAGCAGTTTTGTTCACGTGTAATTGTACATAGGGTGGTGTTGCATTTATGCTATTTGATTCAACATTATAAGTGTCCTTCAAAATGGTTGTTACTCCAGTCCATATTAGTTTAGACCCTGGTTTTGTCATATTAGCCCCGCTCCCCCTTAGTTCATTTCATTTGCCATAAATAAAACAACATTATACCAAATAAAATAAAACATCATTATTGCAAATAGTATGGCAGCATATTTTATAACGCATTCCACATTACTTAATCTACTGGCCCTAGTGGCATCCCTATTTCTATCTAACATTTCAGCCTGCTCAGCCGTTTCATCGCATTGGCTCATGTTGAACCTATGTGGGCGAGACAAATTCGTTAAGTCATCATGAAAAGAAACATATTTGCATTTGTTCATTCTTTTTCATCTTTTTGCTCAATTAGGCATTTAACAATTTCTTTCCATTTGTCATGTAAATAATGAAGAAAAATAGAAAAAATAACACGATTCATTTGAAATTTAAAAAGGAAAAAAGAAAAAAGAGAGAGAGAGAAAGACAGAATATATATAAAAAAAACATTTTGCTTTTTCACTATTCTTTCCCTGTCTTAGTTGCAGTTTTCATCGTGTCAGACTGTGTTAGCGGTGCCATCCACGCAGTCTGTTTCATTTTGGGGGAGTGCGACACTGCGCACCCTTCTCACATCTGATAGGTGCACCCAGTATTTCAGTCCCTTCACTTTAACTGCAGTTGGGGTGCTGTACACCACTGTGTATGGACCATGAAATCTTGGTGAATTCCACCTTCTTACAAAGCTTCTAACATAGATGTGTTCCCCTGGCATTAATGGCCCCACCGGGCTATCTGCTGCCGGCATGGAGGTGTCTGTTGCTACATCTTCAGTAAAAGGCGGAGCAATTTGTTTTGCTATGCTGCGTACTGCGCGCGTTAGTTGTGCTCGTTAGTTGTGCTAGGTATTCCTTAAACTCTTCCCCCAGCACTGTGGCAGCCAATACGTTAAGCAGTGTTATCGAGTCTTCTCTACACTCTTCTTCTGTTTTGCTGCAGACGAGTAAATCATCTACGTACTGTATAATGGTGCTCCCTACATCTATGTTGCCGATGTCTTCTCGTAGTACTCTGTTAAAAATGCTTGGGCTCTCGCAATACCCCTGTGGGAGTCCGCGGTGTTCATATCTGCTGTTTCCTAATGTAAAAGCTGTGAGGTACTGCGATTCTGGTGCAAGTGGCACAGAGAAAAGGGCATTTTTCAAATCAATGACAGTGAAGCAAGTTGCCTCTTGGTATACTGCACAATATTGATGCCGGGTTAAGCACTAATGGGAACTCTTTTTGGATGACGTCATTGAGTGGGCGGAGGTCCTGGACCATTCTCCACACCCCTCCTTTCGCTTTCTTAATCGGAAAAATCGCTGTGTTGCATGGGGAAGTTGATGGCACTAAGATACCTTGGCTTAGGAGTGCATTCACTGTTTCTCTAATACCTTCCTCTGCTTCTTTGGATATTGGGTATTGTTTCACTCTGGGCGGGAGGGCACCTGGTTTCAGTTTTATCTTTATGGGAGTCACCTCATGCAAGAATCCCACATGTGTGGCCCTGTAATCCAAATTTCAGGTGCTACCCTGGCCATGTCTTCCTCAAATATTGTCAGTGGGGCCTTTATGTTAGCCATGAGTGGGTTGTGTATTTCTCTGAATTGGATCATAATGTCACATGGTATGCTTATTTCCATTATTATTTCTCCATCCCCCTCGTAATCGGTAAACAATTCTTCATCAGTTATATCTTTTAGCATTATGTTTGGCTCTATGCATAGCACACTTCTCCATTTGCGTCCCTGCGCGTCCAGGCCTATGACCACAATGCGTTTGTTGGAAACTTGAACTGCCTCAATGTCTATAGATATAATTGTGCCTGGCACTACATCTGTTGGTGTGATTGGGTGGAATATGAAGTCTGATGGTATTCTCCACTCTTTTTGTGTTATTTCAGGCACTACTCGGGCTAATACCTGTATTCCATAGATGAACATGTCCATGTCAATGGGGATCCCTCTTACTGCAACTTCCTTTGTAATCGTGCTTATCAGGAGTGCTCGTACGGGGCATACCCCTGGCGTCGAGCACACTATCCCTCTTTCAGTAAAGGTTATGGTCATGTTTAACTTACTGAGCAAGTCTCGTCCCATCAAATTGATTGGCGCGTCTTCGTAATACAATAAGGGTGCACGCACTGTTTTTCCCCCTACTTTTACATCAAGATCTTTTGTATAAGGAACTTTTAAAATAGCCCCAGAGAACCCCAGCGTCTCCAAATTTCTTCCCGAGAGCTGAAACCGCCCTTCTGTGAGACATGATTTTTCTGCTCCAGAGTCTACCATAAAGATAAACTGCTTGTTTCCTATCTCTGCCGCCACTAGTGGTTCCTCATTTGCATTTTGTGTGGTGAATAGGACTAGACACGCAAGTGCTCCCTGTGGGCTGTCCTAGTCTTGGTATCTTTGCTGACCTGGCACTGAAAAAACGTTGTCACCTATGACTGTTATGCCACGGAATGGTGCAGGGGCACCGTTTGCGGCCGCTGCAAAAGGGTTATTATTTATGTTCCCTACTGAGTTTTGTCTTGCCATGGGCTGTAGTGCGTTTTGCTGTTGTGGCTGCTGCTGCTGTTGTGGGGCTGGCTGTCTTTGTTGCATTTGGGGGTCATAGCAGTACTGATCTTGTTGTCCCCCTCTTCCCATTAGAGCTCCACAAGGGCTACCTGGGTGTGGGCAGCCCCACCCCTGTTCATTGTTCATGGGCTGCTGCTGTTGCTGCTGAAAATACCCTGATGGTCGCATTCTACAATCTCGTGAATAATGCCCCATCTTCCACAATTCCAACACGACCCCTGTTGTCCTCCTCTTGGTCCTTGCCCACCATACCCTCTGTTTCCCATTCCTCCATATCCACCCCTCTGCCCACGGTACCCACCTCTTCCTTGGGCCGGCCTGTTCTGCCACTGTGATCCTTGGCATGGCTGTTCCTCTCCGTTCCACTGTCCTTGGTCCTCTCCAACCCACTGCGCTGCTATCCCAATGGGTCTTCCTCCCGCGTTTTCCTCTCCTTCGTTTCCTCTGTCTGCAGTTACACTGGCAGTAATGGCGGCGACCTTCGCTAATTTTGTCTGCACTAGTTTTGCTTCGTCGGCCAGCCTCTTTTGTGTGACCTCCTTTTCTTTCTCTTTGATCCTCCTCCAATGGTGTACAATTATGCTCTGAATTTCAGGCCACCCTTTGGCTTAGATCCCAGCTATTTTGTCCAAGGCCTTCTGCACCTCTTCCGGCAACCCCTTTTTAACACTCGTTTCTCTCCCCACTCCACACCATGAGAGCAAGGTCTGCCCCACGATCGCCCCATCTCCCGACCGTCACCCACCAGGCAAGCGTTTTACAAGTGCCGATGTGGTGAGTTTATGTAGAAAAAACAGTATATATTACAAGGTTAGTTGCAGAGCCCTCTGACACTGCGACTACATCCGGTCACAGCGCTCTAGTGCCCCCACAGTGTGCTGTTTTAAGAATGTATCTTGTTTGTAAAGTTAAAGTGTACAGTATTTCATTCGAACAGTTTCAGTTGCCTCTATATAAAGGATTATCCTCTGCATATTTTGAATGGTCTGAATTTATTCAAGAGTTGTAATATTCAACCTGATTTAAAGTTTTATCCCATTGAGCTGTGTAAATACTACTTTTATATCATCTCTCCATGTCAGAGTGAGCTGCTGTTATTCTGCTGTGCTGTTTATCATTTGCAATTACCTTGCATATTATTCTGCCTTGGCGTTTATCAGTTGCATTTCCCTTGTATGTTATTCTGCCATGCTGTGTACTATGGTTTCAGTAATCGTTGTCTTGGGTCTGAAGCCATTCTTGTCTGTGCATTAGGTGTCCCATTACCTTGTTTAAGTGTCAACATGTTTCATTTGCTAGGTTATTTTTTCTTCTTTGCCCATTATTACCGATTGTGGATTGAGGTCTCCAGTCTCCCCGCCCACTTCTACCCTCTTCCAGGTGTCTCCATTGGTGAGGTTTGCACAGCAGATATCCCATCCACACTGTTGATTCAAACTCAGGAACATGAATTCTTCATTCGGCGCTGATTTTGTGGGGTCACTTGCTAGAAAAATCCATGGTTTCCAAGCCTTAACTCAGGGAGTGCCCTTCAAGTGATCTGCCTTTAACTAAACTTCTATTCCACATCTTCACGCCCATTGATTTTAATTTGGGATAAGAAGCAGGAATCTGAATGCAGTACCACCCGGTTTTGGCACATTCAAAGACCAAGTGGAATTGATCCTTGTAAATGCTGCCTGCCATGCACGGACAAGGCAGGCGGCATGTTCCATTAAGTTTATGAATTGGTGTAAAATCGCACAGAAACCAGGTCGCCCAGATTTCGATGCCGAATAACACCTGTTCCTAAAACTAATCAACATGGCACAGAGGACTGCTGCTGCGTTTGAGTATAAGTAAGCGACTTCTACATGCAGTATAGGTGCATGACTAAAACGAACCTTTTGACTACACATTTGATACCTCAAACAAGATAGAACGCATAAAGTTCATTTTATTTCACGGATATTTGTACTGTAGAATACTTTTCCCAACCGTAACCAGCCAGTGCTGACTCTCCCTCTGATTCAATGAAACAGTACTATGCTACTACCACATAGGAAAGCTTTCGGCTATGCCTCAGCCTCAGGTAACATGTCACCCCTCTTGAGAGCATGGTATCTCCCAGGATTTGTGTAATGGTCACATGGTTGCAACCATGTGGCCAAACCAATAAAAGGGACAAGCCGTTTCCGCCTCGTCAGTCGATCCAGAACTGACTCCTGCGTCGTGGTTGTATGCACCATGCTGGTGCCGCGCAGCATGCCGAGGGCCCGTCCACGTGGCCCGGCATCCGAACGGTGCCCCTGCTGGGCAACACAGTCCCAAAGGTTGTATCCTGCCATGTGTACATGGCCGTTGGTGCAGCCCTGCCCTGGGTGCCCTCAGAGCCTAGGTTGCTGTGGGCTGGGTGCCCCCAGTAGAGGTATGCGGCTCTGGTGATCTGGATGCCGCAGGGTGCCCCCTGCAGTCTGCTATCTATGGTATGTGGCTCTGGTGATCTGGATGCCTTAGGTCAGTGGCGTCGGTAGGGGGATATCCGGGGGGCCGGGCCCCCCCTGTGAACCCCTGTTCCCCCCCTTGTGCCCTCCCACCTAAGAGGAGCAGTGACCATGTTCTCCCCCTACCTTTGTCTGCGCCCCCCCTACTTTTTTCTTTGGCCCCCTCTGTGCCCCTCCTAAATTTGATTCCTGGCGATGCCACAGCCTTAGGATGCTCCCTACGGTCCGCCCACTGCATGCCTGCAGAGCGGGTGCCTGTCTGGTGACCCAGGGGCTCGGTGTGGCCTGCCCAGATGCCCATGGCCAGGCCACCACAATACCCAGCTGAAAAAGGCAAAACAGGCTGTATGAAGCTCACCACTTAAAGAGCTTCTTTACTAAAAACATATTGTCACACTGTCTCCTTGAGAGTGTGATTGATGTAATCAGTGACCCATTCTCAAGAATTCTTCTGAGATTGCACACAATCAATAAAAAGTCATCTGTGTACCACCAACAGATGGTACTGTTCTAGACAAGAGTCTTCTTTCAGTTTTGTTTTCTTTCTTCGTGATTGTACGATACTGCCACTGTGTGGTTAAAATTTAATAGTTCAATTTTAAATGTATTTTATACGTCCTTCCTTTAAATTTAACTTATTCGCTTCTCATTCTGTTTCAGGTATAATGCTTCTCAATAGAATGTATATTTTGTTACTGAGACATTGCTCTTTCCCAAGGTCTTAAGAAAATGTATGTGGTAGTGTTTCGCTGTTTCTTCTGCCGACATGCATTCCTTGGTTCCTTGGAGTTTGTCGTCCTACTAGGCACACTTCATCAAGCTTTACCGATTTCACGGCCAACACCATTTTGGAGGCCCTTACGTCCACCAGTTTGTGGGAGCATCCTAGTTCGAGGATCCTGAGGAGTGTGATGCCTGCTTCTCGCAGAATCTGTTTCCGGTGCTTTACCGAGTGACATCCAATGATAATTTGGAGTTTAATCTCATTATTTTTAATTATTATTATTTATTATTTAATATTTATATTGCGCCGGTAGCTAGCAAGCCTCGGGCGCAGATACAGGAACACGATACAGATAGACATAACTACTTGAAGACGGGACAAACCGAGAGATTTACACAGGAGCTAGGTAGTGGACCTCCAGGTGGTTATTATTTGAAGATATGGGTTTTCACCAGTTTGCGGAAACGCATGTAGTTGGTTTCCAATCTTATGTGGTTGGGAAGTTTGTTCCAAAGGTCGGCTGCAAGTATGGGAAAGGATCTGCGTAGGCCGCACTTGAGTTTGTGTGGGGCCACTATGATTTTACCAGGGTAGGAAGATCTTAGTGTTCTGCTGGGTACATATGATTGAATCCTGGATTTTAGGTAGGCTGGGGCTTTTCTAAAGAAACATCTGTGCACGAGTGTTAGTGCCTTAAAGTGTACCCTGTCTTCGGTTTTCAGCCAGTGTAGCTCCCTTCTGGAGTCACTGATATGCTGTGATCTGCTTTTGTACTTAACAATCCTTACCACATTGTTCTGGACAACTTGGTAACTATGCAAACACTGTTTAGTGGAACCCAAGGCCAATGCGTTACCATAATCAAGGCGAGACATTATGATGGCTCTTGCAATAGTGGCGCAATTGTCCTCTGATATGTATGGCTGGATGGATATTAGTAGTCTGAGATGGTAGGCACAGTTTTATTTTATGTATTGTGCTTGAGCATCGGCCCCCAACTATGCTTCCAGCATCATACCAAGGGTTTTGACCTTATTCAAGACCAGTATGTGTGTATCTTTGATCTGGAATGACCTAAAGGAGGTGGATAATTTTGCTCTGGCTGAAGGAGAGCTTAATACTATGAGCTCTGGTTTTTTTTCCGTTGAGACAGTTCCAATTGGAATCCATCCATTGTTCCACGTTGTTGTAGATCATAGTAAGCTGGTCACTATCTTTCTGATAGTCGCCACTCAGCTCAAACACCAGCTGCGTATCGTCGGCAAAGTTGGTAAAAAAAGGTGTTAATATGATCAAGGACAAGGCATAGGTATCTCAAGTAAAGGTTAAATAGCAATGGCGACATGCTGGCTCCTTGGGGAACTCCACATAGAATTTCCTTTTCCAGGGAGAACTTGTCCCCCCAATGAACCCTGGATATCCTGTTTTTTAAGAATTACATTATCCAGCCGATGGCTTAATCTGAACAGTTGGCGATTTTCTTTAGTGCAGTCTGGAGTAAGTTATGGTCAAGTAGATCGAACGCTGCGCTTAGGTCAAGGAGAATGAGGAAGCCTGTCTTTCCCTTGTCTATGATGCTGAGCATTTTGGTCTGTAAGTCTAGCATGGCCGTCTCCGTGCTATGGGCGGGGCGGAAACCCGACCTTTGGTGGTGAAGGGAGTTCGATGTTTCCACATGTGCCTGAAGTTGCCTGGTGGCAATCATGTCCATGATCTTTAGGACAAAGTTGCAGTTAGTAATGGGTCTCAGATTGTTGGGATCTCTTTGGTCGAGGTTGGGTTTCTTAACCAACGGCATCACTGTGACCCTTCTGATGGAGTCAGGTACTTTCTGGTCTCTAAAAGATGCTTTGATGATTTTAGTTAATATAGGAGCGAAGATGTCAGTGTTATCCAAAATTATTTTAGGCAGGAGAATGTTCTCCACACATGTGGTGGGTTTCATGGAGGCAGGTCCCTTAGTCATGCCATTGATGGTAATTTCTGTGACCTTGAATGTTTCGGTGTTGAGGTGATGTCTCAGCCGGCATAGTGACTGTAGTCTTTTTGTTGATCAAGGAGTTTGTAATAGAATCCTTGGCTTTGGAGATTTTATTAAAGAAGGCAATCTGAGTTGCATCACATTCTTCTTGTGTGGGTGAGAATGGTGGGGTGATGGCTTTAGGTTTTTCTACGGATTTCAAAATATTGAATAGTTTACTGGTGGAGTTGGCTGCTGTGGTTATCTGTTTGTTATAGAAGTTTTTCTTAGCCTCTAGTATCATGTGTTTATATTTGATTTCACTTTCCTTCCATGAGGCTTTATTGGCCGTGAAAGGTTTTTTCACCAGCCATTTTCTCTATTTCGCTCTCTTCATCTTCGTTTTCACACTCACAGGTTGAGGCCAGGTATCTGAGCCGACCGTGATATTTGTCCAGGTTTTTGTCACTTTGCTGCATGGCTGTGCGCATCACAGATTTCTCGTAATCCGTGTAATCCGTGTTCACCATAGGGTTGATGTAGTCTGTCAGTGTCTTGATGGCTGCGTTATATGAGCCGTCTGCGGGGCGCAAGATTTTGACAAGCTTGTGGACTGCGGGTCTGGCTGAATATATCAGGGTGCACTTCCTAGTTAGGTCATCCTTTTCCCCTGTTGCGTTGAAATACATATCTAGACGCTCCCGCCACAGTTCCCATCTAGGTCCCAGTGGCCCCATCGATGTCGAATACGCATAGGGGAGCAAGTGAGCCACGTTGCTGGGATGACCCTCCCTGCATGTGTGGTGGTGTGGGGGCTGCTGCAGCGTCTTCAATCAACATGACTCCTGGTGTGAGGTGTCAGCGCAGTTATGGATTTAGGGGTGCACAGGTTCTCCGAAATGAGCCGCTGCCCCTGTTCCCTGACAGTACTGTGGGGATGCTGCCATTTCCACAAATACATTTACAGGAAAACGGTGAAGGTGGTCACCGATCACAAACCCCTTCTTCCCATCATGACGGGTGGGTCGGCAAACCCTCCTCCTCGCATTGAAAAGTGGCTGCTGGCACTCCAGGAATACAATGTGGACCTGAAATACAAACCTGGACAGAGCAATGCCGCAGACTATTTGTCTCGACACCGCAAACTGTCAAACACGGTCTCCGAGGAGGAGGTGGTGGCAGCTGAAGCGCACTTATGGCTCGCCATAGAGAGTTCCGCCCCCAACTGCACACTGCGGAAAACAAAGCAGCTTCCGCAAGCGATGGATGCTTCCAAATCCTGTGTGATGCCATGGAGTCAGGAAAATGGAAGTCTGTTCTGGAGGACATGGGCTCCAAGACACAAGAAGCCGAACACACGTTGGAGCAACTGTGGAAAGTACAAGGTGAACTTACTTTCACAGACGAGGGGCTCCTGCTGAGAGTGCCCCACATGATTATCCCCAAGGATCTGATTAACCGAGTGATAACGGCGCAGCCAAAACAAAAAGCTGCCTCAGGCTCAAGGTTTGGTTCCCAGCATTTGAGTTAAAGGTTGAAGAGTTTATCAAGGCCTGCAATTGGTGCCAAGCCACTCACGTCAGAGAACCGGCTATCCAGACCATGCCCAGAAGTGAGGAGCCATGGCACACCGTCCACATGGATTTTGGATCAATGTGAAGAGACTCGCACTTCCTAGTGATGTTAGACCAGTGGTCCCGGTACCCAGAGGTCGAATATGTCCTGTTCTTAGCCCTACAAGACATCATTCCAGTAACGGAAAAAATATTTGCAACCGATTGCTTCCCCAGGGAAGTATGCTCGAACAATGGCTCCCCTTTCCAGAGTGCGAACCTAGAAGAATTCCTAGCTAGACGAGGCATCAGCCACAGAAAAATAACACCAGTGTGGCCATGCGCAAATGGCGAAGCGGAACGCTTCATGCGTACGCTCAACAAGTGTTTCCGCATAGCACTTGGACAAGGATCATGTGAAAAGAGGGCTGTCTTCCAATTCCTCCTTGAGTATAGGACGACCCCACACTTCTCGACAGGATTATCTCCAGTAGAGGCTCTCTTCCAAAGGTGTCTGCGCACATTTCTACCCGAACTGGAGGGGAGAGATCCAGGATCAATAAACGATAGAAGCTATCTCTTCCACATGAGCCCACACTGTTTAAGGTAGTGCGAGTGCAAGGTTTGCAAGTAATGGCCCCCAACAACCACAGGCCAGTTACAGGAAACTTCAGCTGTTTCAGGAGGCTATCAGGCCCACCTCAGCTGCAGACCGACTGGCATGCACAAAATAGGGACACCACAGTCCACCATCCTTATGCAGGCGACATGGATGATGACATATCAGGAGACCCCTACCCAGAAGCTTCCACCCAGCCAACACCCAGGGAACCTGGATGTCTCTTAGGACCGGCGCCTGCAAGCGAGACAGAAAGGCGCTACCCTGCCAGAGATTTGAGAGGGCCTCCGGTGCGACTGAAGGACTATGACCTGAGCATCTGAGAAAGAGACACTCAGGGGATAGAGATCATGACTGGAGAGTACTGTGAGTCTCTCGACATGCGGGGGGTTATGTGATTTGCATGTTTATTTAAACCCAGTTTTACACTTTTGTTGTTTATAAACTGTTCTGAGGGCCCAAGGCCTGTTGTAATAAAAATTGGGAGGAGTGTGGAAGACATGCCAACATTCCGAAGCCCCTGAGAGGGAGATTTCAGCACCGAAATCGGGAGAATGCATTTTCCCCATAGGAATGCATTGGGGATATTGTTATTTTAGGCGGGAGACAGTAAAAAATAGCACTGTTTTGAATGAAAAAATCGGGAGTCTCCCACCTAAATCGGGAGGGTTGGCATGTATGGTATGGTGTCAAGATAACCGTGTCATGACGCGGAAGGGTCAATAAAGAGGCCTGTTTTGCGCCCTTGCGGCAGACCCTAACGGGACCTGAAAGCCACCAGCAGTGTGTGTCCCTCATTGCGCGCTGCGCTGTGCCACGCGCCTAGGCCACAGAGAGCCCCATAACAATATATGTATGTGTTCATCACAGCATTAACCACCGAAATTGTGACTCCCCATGTGTACCAACTGTATAGGCATCTAATATTGTACCAGATCCCATGTTTTACTTCAAATTCCTCTTACACGTTGTTTTTTTTGCCCTCTTTGAGCGAAGTTCAGTAAAACTTTTTAAACACAAAAAAATAACCCAGCTATTTAGAAGGCCAGCTGTTCAACCAGCGGTTACGATATTTCTTAAGCACTGATTTTGTAATGTATAATGCAGCCAGTGTATTAATTCAATTAAAGAATCAGAAATATTTCCAAAATTAATCTTCGAACGGTTTTTCATTCAATGGTTAAAACACACAGAACCGACGAAATTCTCGTAAAATAATTATAGTCCAGTAGTAAATGTTCAGTTGATGTGGTAAAATGCACGCATATATGATATTTTTTACTTGCTTGTTGCTTTCACGGAATGCATCTTCTGAAATAAAGCTTGGTGAAGATGAATAATAGTCACATCCTATGTTTTGCCATCTGCTCTAGGAAGTGTTCAGTACTGTACTGTATGACCGATGCTTCACCAGTCACCACAAAGGCGTTAGGACTGCTAAGTCCAGCTGCGAAGGATGAATGTACTAGCTATGGGCGTGGATAGCGCAGCGACTAGGCGGGCACGGCCCACCCAATGGGTGGACATTGATTGTCCGCAGCTAAGCAGCGAGGGCTGCTCCCCATCTCCACGTCACAAGTCAGGAACGAGGAAGCTCTCCCTGCTTCCTGGTTCCTGTCTGTGGGGAGCCTAGAAGCCGGGAGGCCTGAAGAGCACCTTAGAGGGAGTCATGTCAAGTCTGAAGAGAAATGGGTAAGGGAAACAAAGCATTTTTGTCAGTGTGTAGGCGTGTGTGCGAGGATTATATGTATTGTGTGTATGCAAGGGAGTGCCTGTGCTATGGGGGTCTATGCAAGTACGTGCATATCGTGTGAATGGTCTGGGTGCTCGTGTTAACGACAGAAATCCTGTATGGTTGTGTGTCTGGTGTGTAAATATTGAAGAATGTCCGTGTGGGGAGGATAGCAAGACAACACAGAGCAACACAGGTTTGAATCCCGGTCCGTACTTAGAGACTGGCACCCGGTGTTAAGCGTGTTATAAATGATTAATTAATGTGTGTGTGTGTGTATGTGTATGATGCTGGAGGCCAAAGGGGCATTGGAGCATGGACGTTATCTTACAGGGGCATGCCATGTTTTACTGGAATTTCTGGGCAAATCAAAGCCACCTTGATAAGTGTTATTACATGGAGGAGGGGTTGGGCGTGGGGAGGATATTGCAATGGGGCAGGCATGCTGGATCTTTCTTACTGTGGAATGACTTTGTTTACTATCATTAAGGGCAAATCCACCATAATGAGTGTTGTTACATTAGGGAGGGAAGGACAGCAAGTACATGTTTTCCTACTGTGGAGTGGATTTATACAGGGCTATATTCTTACAGGAGTATAAAGTCATATATTTGCAAAGCCAGCATGCACATATTTTCTTATAGTATCATCACTGGGATTATGGGCAGAGAAAACATGAATATGTTCTCATGTGGGAATAGTGCCATATATAGGTGCACCAGCATGCAAACTGGCAGAATACTTGCATATGGTGGGAAAAGGCATCATGAAAATGAGTTGGGAAAATGCTCCTGTGCATTGTTGGTGATTCGACATCTAATGGAATTCTTTTGTGTCTTACCATAAAAGACTGATTGTAAACTGTGACTTTTAATCTATTTTTTCACTGTGTACTATAAAATGCACAATTTTAACCCATTCTATATAACATTTTCTCATCGGGAGAACTCCCCTCCCCCCAATCTCCCTTAGTTCAGGCTCCCCACCTACGTTTGGTCACTCCAGAAAATGTGGGTGCGGTGGTGGGTAGACGAGAGAACAAACCCCCTTCCCTGTGCATGCACCCCTTGGGGTGTTCCCAAATACTTTTGCTGTAATCATCTTGTTAAATTAATCAAAATGTAGTCATGGGAGCCCCTCTGGAGAACGAATTTTTAGAACAAATTTTGATTATTTCAAGGGCCTTAGGTCAAGTCACCCTACGTTTCGCAGGGGCATCCAGACGTGGACCCCTTGCTCACTGTGCTCAGAGAGGCACAGCTCCACCTCACAGATGATGCCGAACAAGGCCGAAACACGTGTATGCGGTTTCTGTTGGTACACTTGTTCAGAAGCGAATTGCCATAGCATTTCGGTGCTGGACTGCCCATATGGGCGGGGGGGGACAAGGACTGATATGCAAATGGATATTTCCCATCTGTGAATGGTACACTGAGCTAAAGTGTGGCTGCAAACTCTTGAGTGGGTACCTTCCCAAAGAACAGGTCAATGGGCCGTGTTCGATCTCGCACAGGGGCGCCTATGACTACATTTTGATCTTGTTAAACTATCCTGGCTATGTCTCGGTTACTAGTAAATGGAATGGGACATGGCATCACACCTGTTCCCTGGCTCTGCGACAGCCCTACCACCCTTTTAAAGGTACTGCCCTGTCCCCGCTGTCATTTCAGTGTTAATCACTGATTGGCTTAAGTACTGTTTTCCATAGAGTGCAGTATGTTTACACTTCTTTGGATCTAGTGCCTAAGCTGATGACTGTGGTCTTTGGTGACCTGGAGTCTAATCCTGGCAACCTTTGCGTGACCATATTGAGCAATATTGGGCAAATCACTTTACCTCCATGTACCAGAGTTTGCTTCAGTGACAAATTTATGGGCACTGTAATGACAGCATATGAATGTAAGAAATAGATGAAAAATAGATGAACTGCCAGTAATATAATCTGGTATGTTTCATGTGCTCACCTTTAGGTGTGCATGTGTCATATGACTATACTGTACATTATTAACAAATGCAATTAAAAACAAGTCGGGTGTCCAGGAGCGAGCCAAGGGGCACATTACTTTGGTTGTGTGGAATACAGGAATTGCCACTTTTATTATTATTTATGTGATTTATTTTAAAATAATGAACTATATCACGTCTAGCAACTGGCAAATTGGAAAAGTAAGAGGCATTGAGATTAAATCAGTTACCCAGGATCACACAGTTTTGTTAAGCGCTGCAGCAGCAATTTACGGTACATGAACACATATTTTCCAAGCTCCAGTTGTACAGCAATGTGCACTTTTTCCTAAATGTTTTTATAAATAACATACCCTTTTCCTTTATTTGTTTCTATAAGGGTTGAACTATAGCTTTTATCTGGTGTGGATTTTCCATGTCTTAATGGAAGAATAAAATGTCTAAATATCCTACTCTAGGTTTTACTAATGTATTTTAAAGATGCAAAGACACTCAACTAACGAAACTGCATGATAAGTGTAAAGACTGGAGGGGGGTTATCTGTACCTCCATTTGGCAGAGTAGAAGCACCCCAGCCAAATTTCTCTATTGTTGGTGCTATTGTTGGTGGCAATGGACGAGCAATCAAGGATTACAGTTTCAGGAGGTGATGCAGGTTGGTTCTTAAGTACAGGGTTGTCCCCAATCCCCCACAAAGGAATGTCCGCACACTATGTTAGTGATAACACAGTTCTTTATATAAATGAGGTTTTGATTATGTGCACATACAATAACACACTATGTGCTCTGGAAAGTATATAATGATAAATATATACAGTTTCTATGTGGTACCACAATTATTACCCTTTGATTCCATGCATCAATTGCAGACAGTTTCCAATGGCATACAAATCAATTAATAAAGTGAACCAACATTAGACTTGAGGAGGAAAGCAAGTTGGTTAAACAATTGGCAGTATAGTACTCTAGATACTAAGTCACAGTTCTGTGTGAGGATACCCCCACCTGGGCAACCTGGAAATAAAATAATAAACAAACCCAGTCCATATATTGTTTATCAGAGTCTTATTTCCTTCTATAAAAGTTCTACCACCCCAATGTACCTGGTGTAGCAGAGTGCAAGGTCGGGTCGTCAACGGATCCTTCTTGAGTGACTCCCTGTAAGGCAAGAGCCACGGACTCCCGAGATCCCTCGAAGAAAAGGTGCACAAAGGCGTTGAGACAGCAGCTCCGGTCCTGGTGGTGCTCGTCAACGATCAGTCGTGTATGTCCTGCGAAGATGAGGCGTGCAGTGCACCTCGACGATGATAGTTAGTTGCTGTCAATGAAGAACTTTGGCCAAGCAAGGGTGTCGGGTTGTCAGCGTCTTTGTGGTCTTCGGGTGGCGGGAAACCCACTGGCGGATACTCCTCGGTTCATCAGCGACCTTGACTTTCTCTGGCGGGACAAAGCAGTCGACAGTGATGACCAAGGGAGCCCTTGATTCAAAGTGTTCTTAGGCAATGGAGCGTTGCGCTCTGGTCATTGGTGGCACAGCGTCAACTTGTCCCCGGTTCTGGGCAACACGGCGGTCCTCCAAACCCTGGTCAAGGATGGTGGACAGAATGTCTGGGCGCTTCTCTTCAGTTTCCTCGGCGGTCCCCGTCTCCGGTCGACTGTCTTTCGAAGGATGACTTCCAGGGAGCCTTGGTGAAGGTTAGCTGGTGCATGATGGTCCCTCCTACCTCGGGAAGAGTAAGGTAAGTATGTAAAAGCATAAAAGAAGATCCAGGACATTGCGCCTTATTTAAGGTGATTTTAAATGTATTTTATTCTCCTTTCTCAAAAAAGTTGCCCTTGTAATTACGCATGTTTCGGCCCCTGACGGCCTTTTTCAAATTAGGGCTAATGTATCGAATCTGTGATCAGTGAAGCCGAAGCGAGTGATTACCTTCCTTGTCAAATAACAATGGGATTCGACCCAATACATTTTTCTTGAATAAGAAGCCAGTGAGCCCCAGTGTGGTTCGATACATTATCGAACCGTCAGGGGCCGAAACACGTGTAATTACAAGGGCAACTTTTTTGAGAAAGGAGAATAAAATTAATTTACAATCACCTTAAATAAGGCGCAATGTCCTGGATCTTTTCTTATGCTTTTGCATACTTACCTTACTATTTTTGATGGGTTTCTTTGTGGCTTACCGTCGGCCCAGTGATTAGCAACAGATCATTGAATGTCAGTAACAGGGGTTACTGATCCCTGTTTACACTTTGGATCTTTTGCACTTAATTAATTTTGAATGAGTCGCCCAACAGACCAGCTGTAACCCTAAGCCCAGCTTTTCTGTTTATAGCTCGGGAAGAGGTCTCCTAACCAGGCAGGTCCTCTCTTGAATCAGTTCCTTGAAGGCGCAGCAGCTTTCAAATTGCGTCAAAGGTAACAGCAGTCAACCTTCTTCCTCTGGCTCGGCTTCGAGAATAAGCATCTAGTTTCAACTTCAGCTTCTGAATGATTTCCATCAGTGAGAGGTCCCCAGATATACTGTTTGGTCTCTCATTCACTCTGCTGGGACACACTCAGACAACCAATCATTCAGAAGGGCATTCATGCAGGCAGGATGCCAATCAGGCTCACAGTGCATTCAGGCCATTCACTTCCCTCCAGACACTCACAACAAGGAATGTGTATTGGGACAAGTACCCATACATTCAGCACTCCACACTGCATTCATACCAGTTTCTGGCAGGGCTGTCTCATTCATTGTGTTACATACCAGAAACCGGACACCCATAACATTAAGTGCATATTGGTCTCACACTCCATTCACCCAGGTCCCACCCCAAGGTCATTGGGAAGGTTCCAGCCAGTCTGGCCTGGACTTCCCCACAATACCATATATGGAACTTCCACCCAACAGCCAGTCAGGGGGAAGGGACAAGTCTTCCAAGGACTTTGGGAAAACAAGGGAACAGCCAATAGAAAGCAAGAGGCCACAGGGGCCATCTTGTCTCCTATCAGGAATCAACTGATTCCAATGGCAGGGCCTGGGTATCCCAAAAGGGAGGATACTCAGAGCACCTGTCAAATTCAGCATGTGGCCGCCACCAGCCCATGCCCTGTTCTGTGGGCCACACACAGGTGCCCAAAAAACATACACTAGGGGTACAGGGTTGTACCACAAACCCATGGGTGCTATAAGGGTATCACAAGGGCCTGTTCACCATGACCAAAAAGAGGAAGAGCTGCACTGCCAGGAGTCCCACATGGATGCCTGGGCAGAAAACAATACAACATACACATGAAAAAGGAGTACAGGACAGGGTGACCCTGTCCCTCCAATGCATTTCCAGCATCACAGTCGCCCCCCCAGACTGAGGTTAGGGTGGTCTAATCTCGCACGAGATTGACACCTTCACCCAGACGGTCAACATACCTTCTGGAAAGGCCATTTGCATTATCGTGACTCTTCCCTGGTCTATGCTCAATGGTGAAGTCTAGTCCTTGCAGGCTAATGGACCACCTGAGCATTTTATTCACCCTTCATCTGCATAAGCCACTTCAGGGGCTTTTGGTCTGTTTGGACCTTGAAGGTAGATCCCGTAAGGTAGGGTCTAAAACGCCTAAGGCTCCAAATTATGATGAAACATTGCCTTTCAACAGTAGCCCACCTAAGTTCTCTACCTTTGAGTTTTCTACTGATGAATATGATAGGATGACAAGACAGCTCCAATTCCGGTGTCGCAGGCATCAGTCTGAACGATAAAGGTTTTGCTGTAATCAGGCGCACACAACACAGGTGCCCTACACAGACTTTCCTTCAAACCAATTGTAATTGTATTTGTTTATTCATTTATAGTGTGCGCCGGACCCGTGGGCATTTGGGCACAGAGCAGGTTACAGCTTTACATATAACATGAGATATGAGAGAGAAATACAGGGTATATACAGTGTGCAGAAATATACAAGTGAGGAATACATTTACATATATACAATAGATATAGTAGTTATTCTATTTTATTTGGGAGATGTCTGCAGAGAGAGGTATATGAGAACAGTCCAGGGGTCAGTGGTCTAGGGAGTGCAGCCAGTTTTTGACGTTCGTCTTAAAGTGGTGGAAAGGAGATATGGCTCTTAGCGAGTCAGGAATGGAGTTCCAAAGATGCACAGCCAGGAATGGAAAGCTGGCGCCTCCTGTTTTTTTCAGCTTGAACTTGGGTATTCTGAGACTGTTGAATTGTGCTATTCTGATGGATCATGTAGAGGTGTGTTTAGTGAATCTGTCTGTGAGGTAAAGGGGTGCCTTGTTGGACAGACATTTGTGGGTAAGGTTCAGCAATTTAAGCTTGATTCTGTCATTTACGGAGAGCCAATTGATATCACGTCTTACGTGAGAGATGTGTTGAGCCTTGGGTATGCCTAGGGCTGCTCTTGAGGCATTATTCTGGATTGTCTGTAGTTTAGTGGAGTTGCATTTGCTGGTACCTAGATATAGGGCATTGCAGTAGTCCACTTTGGAGAGGATTAAGGCTCTTGCAATTGTGGTGCAGCTGGTTGTAGATAAAAATGGTTTGCATGCATAAATCAGTTTGCACGTGTAGTTGGTGGCAGATGCTGTAGCGTTAATTTGTTTATTGAGGTTAAGAGCCGAGTCTAGGTAAAAACCTAGTGTCTTGACCTCCTTAGAAACTTTCATCCTAATTCCATCAATGAGGACAGATTTATACAGGGTAGGTAGGTTGGTCTGTTTTTTTGGGGACCCAACCATGAACAGCTCAGTTTTTTCGTCATTGAGACATAAACCATGGGTGCCCATCCATGTTTGTATAATCAGATACATTTTGTTGATCATGATTACGTCTTTGTTGTAGTCGCCTAGAATGGGGATGAGAATCTTGTTGTCGTGTGCATAGTTGGTATATGAGACACCCAGATTCTCAACTATGTCAAACAGGGGCTTTGTAAATATATTGTACAAAGTAGGGCAGCCGCAGGAGCCTTGTGGTACTCTGCATGTAATAGGTACTGGGTCTGCTGCTGAGGAGGGGGAGAAGACTTGCATGGATCTGTTGTCCAAGAATGAGCTTATCCATGTGGTGGCTTCTGAAGAGAAATGGGCGGCTTTTTTAAGGTGATTGCATAGGACCTTATGGTTGACAAGGTCAAACGCGGCGGACAGGTCTAACAGGCGAAGGATGGAGGCTTCACCTTTGTCTTTCCGGTCATCTAGTTGATTTTTCAGGTCTATGAGGGCTGTCTCAGTTCTGTGTCTAGGCCTGAAGCCTGATTGGCGATTTCCCAGTAGGTTATTGATCTCCAGATAAGCTTGAATCTGGAGATAGGCTGCTTTTTCAAAGATTCGGAGAAGAAGGGGTACAGTTGTGATTGGTCTGTAGTTGGTGGGGATATTTGGATCTAGGTTACGTTTTTTTAGTAAGTGTAGTACCCAGGCATCTTTGAGATTGGTCGGTACTGAACAGGATTTTAAGGAGGTGTTTATGAATGTGGATATGAACGGGGCTAGTTTCTGGCGGCTTCTTTAATAATAGGAACTGGGCAAGTGTCTCCTAGACATTTAGATGGTTTTAGGGAAGAGATGATTTTTTCAGTCTCAGTGATAGAAATTGATTTGAATTTAAATTGGTGGCTAGGTCTGGTTTGTTTGGAGGAAGTTTCTTGCAGAATGATCTCTTGAGTTTCTAAGGCAATCGTATGTAGGGTGGCTTTTTTCACATACATTTTTTCTTGGAGCAGTGTTATTTTGTTACATAGAGCATTTTGGATGTCTGTGCACCAGGATTTATTTTTGATGCAGGAATCCTTGGGAGTGACTGGGGTTTCTAATTGTCTTAGGATTGTGAAGATTTCTCTGGTGTTGGAACTGGCTTTTCTATTCTCTCATTAAAGGTGTCTTTTTTTGTTTGAATGATTTCCTTTTTGTATTTAGTGGCCAGGGATGTGAGAAGGATCTTGTTCTGAGTTGTCGGGTTATTTCTCCATCTAGTTTCGGCAAGTCTTTTCTCGATGCGTAAGGCTTTTAGGCTGGGAGTAAACCATGAGTTTAGGTGAGCTACAGGTTTTTCTTTGCTGAGTTTGAGTGGTGCAATAGTGTCTATAGCTGAGTTGATGGTATTATTGTACAGGTCCACCAGATCCGTAGGATTGGAGGGTAAATTCGCTGGATTGGTGATGGGTTGTAAGTTTGGGCAGGAGGTTGGGGACTGTGATGTTTTTTCTGTTTCTGGTTAGGGTTGGAGGGGCCATGGGTCTATCCGCGTTAGTTTGAAGACTGTCTTGGATGGTGAATGAGATCAGGTTGTGATCTGTTTGCGCGCATGGTTCAGAATTTGTAATGGATGATAGGCAGTTCATGTCTGCAATCCAATCCAGGGTGCGACCTTATGTGTGCGTAGGTCCATTGTTCCTAATGGTGAGGCCTGCTTGTGTGATGGCATTAGAGAGGATGGTGGCATTTGGGTTGTTAGGGTCATTCAGCCCTAGGTTGAAGTCTCTGAGTAAGATAGTTGCGGAGCTAGGTTTGTTGTTGAGTAGAGTTGTTATGTCTTCCTCAAATGTCCCTAGAGAGCCTGGGGGATGGTATATCAGGTTCATGGAGATGGTACAGGATGCAGATAATCATAGTTTGGCTGATAGCAGTTCGGCAGAGTGAAAAGGTGTAGATTCTGTTTCTCTTATGTCAAGGCTGGTTTTGCATATAAATGCTATGCCTCCTCCTTTAGAGTTTTCTCTGTCTTTTCTGATTATGGTGAAGTTGTTAGGGACAGCCTGCTGCTTTTTTGTGGAGCCATGTCTCTGTGACGGCAAGGAAGTCAAGCTGGTTGGTTGTGATAATGTCAGCGATTTCAGTGGCGTGGGCTATGAGAGATCTAGCATTGATGAGTGCACCGCTAATTTTGTGGGTTTCCTTAGTCTTTTTGTTAGTGGGGATTTTCTGGGGGGGTGTTGGAGGAACGGATTCCTTGGTAGATTTAGAGTTGTGGTTGGTGGTGCAAGTGTTAGGTTTTGAGGCTGCCTGGATGGTGAGTCTGGAGCCTAGTCTGTGATTTCTCCAATTAGTGGAGCACGGTTGGTTAGGTTTGGGCTTACTTGCGAAGCAGAGGATCCATTACGCAGGTGACAGTATCTCTGTTATGAGTTGGGTGTCTTTGTTGATAGGGTGTGTTTTCTGTTTTGTGGGATTAATAGGTGGTAGGAAGTGGGTGGGCCTGATTTGATCCGACGGTGGCAGTGGTATTTTCAAGGGTAGGAGTCTGGGAGTAGGGATGGTGAGGGCCATAGTGGTATGAGCCGTCATGTTGGGTGGCGAAGACAGGTAGGTAGGTTTGGGTGATGAGTGGGTGTTAGTGTTAGCTAAGAAATTTATCATTAGGATGGTGATAATTTTGGCTAGGACAAGATACATTGCTTTTTTGGTGGGCACTGTGGGCTAGATGTGGGTTTCTGTGGTCAGTCACCGTAGGCTGGATGCTAGATACAAATTCCCAGTAAGGGCTGAATGCTGAGGCACTATGGGTACAGTACAGTTTTAATTATGGGCACAGTACAGTTTTCACTATAGGCACAGTGCAGTTTTCACTGTAGGTGCAGTGCAGTTTTCTACTATGGGCACAGTACAGTGTTTTAGTCTAGGGTGTAGAGATAGGCACTAATGGCTAAATACAGTTTGCAGTGTGGGCGTGGAGATGGACATTATGGCCTAAATGCAATTTTACTATTCTAAGGTCCAGGATGATGCATTATAGGCATAAAACAATTCTCCAGTGAGGGTGCAGATGTAATGCACGTATACAAAGGCATGCAATGGCAGATGCATGGATATACAGGGCACAAAGTGGCATACAGGCAATGAGAGCACAGTGTTGCACAATAATGCACAATATTACAATAATGCACAGTAATACACCTATCTAGGTCAAGTATACAGTGACAGGTACTGGTATTGAGGACAATGGAACTAACAAGATGTGAGAGCTAAGACAGGTGGGTGGAAGACACTGTGCGAGTCACAGCAGCATTCGTTCTAGGACCAGTAACAGGTGTTTAGGTAATGGCTATGCAGGCTGGGTCACAGTGAGGCAGACCCGAGAGTTAAGCAAAATGCACGAGGGCCAATAAGGGGGTAGTGCCGGCATGCATGCTGTAGTTAGGGGGCAGGCCGTTGGAGGTGAGGTAGCAAGGTCTACAAGTTATAGGAGTGAAGAGGGTGAGGCCGCCATTATTAAGCGTTATGAAAGGATAGGATAGGGGCAGCTGGAGGCATGGTCCAGAAAAGTATGTTTGGTAATAACAATGGGGGATGCATACAAACTAGCAGATACCATGCAAGACGTTGGAGCAGTGTAGCGCCGGATACGTGCTGCAGCATTATATATAAAGACCTTTCTAGTGCAAGTGGAAGCTTATGATACAAAACATGCAATAGTCTCTGCATTCAGAATGTGCCCAGGTGATTACAAGTCATATGTTATGGGTGTTTGCAACTGTGAGCGTGAGGCTCGTGGTTGTGGTGTAGAGAAAAATAACCCATCTTTATAATCTTGAACATCAGGTCGTGCACTGTGAAGAAACATGGGGCTGCAGATAATAAGTGTTCAAATGAAAGTCAAATTGGATTGCGGCAGTGCTGTGATAAAGGTAGTAAAGGTTATGGATTCGCAATTAAGTACTTACAGCTCTGGTTATGTCTTGTGAGGAAGACGAAGTCGGGCCAGGATATTGGGCTAGAGACCCTGCGGGCCGGACAGGTCCAAACGGGTGATAGCCTTGCTCTTATGGGGCCTTAGGTATAGGGGGCACGGCTAACGCCTCACAGTGGTGTACGGCAGCCTATGAGCACGCTCGTCGGCGGTTGCTTAGCAACCAGGTAAACAGATGGGGTTTGCGCCAGCCATTTTAGGGAGAAATTGAGCCTGTAGAGAGCGCAGATCACGTGGGTAATGGCAGCAGGTGGCTGGGATCAGCTTGATGCACTCCGTTGTGGGAGATTGACCTAAAGTAGAGATCATATGTTTGGGTGTACGGCCTGCAAGGGCGCTGTGCTGGCAACTGAAGGTACAGCTGCTCCTGCAGCCTAAGCAGATCGTAGGTACAACTGCTCCTGCAGCGTACGTGTGGTGAGGGCTTCTTCCCAGTGGCGAGGGGTCTGGATGAAAGCCCTCTGACAGTCCAATTAACCTTCCTCAGTTGTTTAGGCGAAGCCAGAGCTGTCAGAGGGGCATCTATGGTTCCATAGTCCACCATGAAGTTACATTAATACTCAGTGAGGTCCAAAAAGGCTCTCACTTGGGTTTGAGTAGTGGGAGTCTCCCAGTCATGTACATCCTGTACTCTACTGGAGAGAGGTTGGATTCAACCCCCTCCTATCCCATGACCAAGATAAGTGACTTTCCCCTGAGCTACCTGGCACTTGGTGGCCTTGATAGTGAGGTTAGCCCTTTTCAAGGTCTGCATCACCTTATCCAAATGAGTCAAATGCTCTTACCAGGTGGAACTGTAGACAGCAATGTCGTCTAAGTAGGCCACACAAAAGGCCTCCAGCCTACTGAGCGCATGGTTAGACTAATCTTTGGAAGATGGCAGGTGCATTTTTCAACCCAAAAGGCATGACTCTAAATTGGTGAAGCCCCTCAGGTGTTGAGAATGCAGTCTTTTCCTTGGCATGGTCTGTCAGAGCTATTTTCCAATAGCCTGAGGTAAGGTCAAAGGTGCTAAAGAATTTGGCAGCACCTATCGTGTGCATGAGCTCATCAGCCCTGGGCAATGGGTGCGCGTCAGTTTTGGTGACGGAATTGACCCCTCTGTAGTCCACACAGAACTGGCAATCCTTAGTACCTGCCAGGGAACTTGCCTTGGGGACCAGGGACTGGTTGAGGGTTCAATAACACCCAGATCCAACATCTTGGCAACCTCAGCCTGTATGTAGTTCTTCACAGTGTCTGACATCCTGTAGCATCTGCTTTTGATAGGTACACTGTCACCAGTGTCAATTTTGGGCCTGCACTATGGGGTGAGGCCTGGTGTTAGTGAGAACAGAGGGGCATACTGCTGGAGCAAAGCCCTGCAGGCCCTCTGCTGCTCTGGTGCCAGATCTTGAGAGAGATGCATTCCATCCATTGAGCCATCCTGAGAGTTGCTATGAAGCAAATCAGGAAGGGGCTCACTCTCATCCTCTTCTTGCTCTGAAGCTAGCAAGAAGCATGAGACATCTGCTCGCCTGTGGAAAGGCTTGAGCCTGTTGACATGGAATACCCGAGGGGCTACCCCAGGGACTCCCATGTCAACCAGATAATTGACTTTGCCCATCTTGGAGAGTATCCTGAAGTGTCCAGTCCACTTATCTGCCAAGGCTCGAGGCTTGGTAGGCTCCATTACAAGGATCTCCTGTCTTGGAGTCCAATCCACTTGGGATGCTTTAAGGTCATGCTAGTATTTGTTCAATTCCTGGCTTGCCTTAAGGTTCGCTGTCGCCTGGCCCGTCATCTGTGTCATCCTCCGTCTGAGGCCTAACATATAGTCTCCCACTTGCTTGGCAGGACCTGGAGGGGTGGCTTTCAAACCTTCTCTGATCAAGGCAAGAGGCCCCCTCACGTGATGTCCAAAGAGTAACTCAAAGGGGCTGAAACCAACACCCTCTTGAGGTACCTCTCAGTAAGCAAACAGCAGGCATGGCAGGAGGAGATCCCATTTCCTCCTTAGGGGCTCTTCCAAAGCACCCAGCATGCCCTTGAGAGTTTTGTTAAATCTCTCAACCAGATCATTGGTCTGGGGATGGTAGGAGGTGGAGGACTTGTAGTTTACCCCAAACTCTTTCCACATTGTTTTCATGTAACTCGACATGAAGTTGGATCCTCTGTCAGAGACTACCTCTTTAGGGAGTCCAACTCTGGTGGAAATGCCTAGGAGAGCCCTGGCAACCACCTTGGCAGTAACAGGCAGAAGGGGTACAGTCTCAGAGTACCTGGTGGCATGATCAACCAAGATCAGGATGATCCGATGTCCACCGGAAGTGGTAGGATCAAGGGGACCGACAATGTCAATGCCCACCCTCTCAAATGGTGGGCCAACTACTGGCAACAGCTGCAGTGGGGCAATGACACTGCCTCCAGTCTTGCCAGACAATTGACAAGTGGGGCAGGTCCCGCAGTGGGACTCCACTTCTACTCCCATTCGGGGCTAGTAGAAATGGGCAGAGAGCCTTTGCTTTCTCTTCTTGGTCCCAAGATGACAATCTAAGGGCACCTCATGCACCAACTGCAGTAAGAAGGGCATGTTAACCTGGGGTACCACCAACCTCTTGATGGCACCAGGTTCAGGCTTAGTGGGCTTACTACAAAGGAGCTCACCAACCCAGTAAATCCGGAAAGACCTAAGCACTTCTCCTTGTGCCTAGCCAGGGCCTGTTTCCTCAGCCCCTCGAGAGAGTTGCACACTCTCTGACCCTTGCAGAGGTCGCCCCTAGAGGGCCTCCCTTCAGCCAGTAGGCATTGAAGGTCAGGGTGGTCCTCTGGGTTGAGCACCTCTCCCGCAGGAGGGTATTCTCACTCTTCTCCCTCAGGAGTTGAGTTTGGGTTTACTACTGGACCCAGCCCGTCTGGAGCCTGAATCCCAGTGGGTGCTGCTGAAGCAGCAGGAAGAGAAGGAGCCCCCTTCACAGAGGTGGCCTTCTTACTCTTCCGTCTTGCCTTGGGTCTCCCCTTTGGCTTGGGTACCTGACTCAGACCCGGTGTTACCTGTGACCTAGTGACTGCAGCAGCAGTCAGGTGGAGACCATCAGAGATCAACCCCAACTCCACTAGATCATTGCCTAACAAAATGTTAGCAGGTACATTGTCCTGAACCAGGACAGGAAGCGTTGCTGTCTTGTCTCCAATCATGATTGTGACTAGGGCTACAGGAGATAATTTGGGAGGGCCACCAGCTAACCTGGTAGTTTTCAGAGGAGTACCTACATAGTCCTCTGGCATGAGCAGGGTCCTGTCGACCACTGACCACTGTCATACTCGCCCCAGTGTCTCTCAAACCAGTAGAAGGCTGGCCATTCAGGAGGACACTTCTTAAAACCTACAGGTGTTCTGTGGGATTGTAGCCAGTACTTCTGCGTACTGGTCCCAGGCCCCAAGGGACACTAGGGAAATGTCAACAGGAGCACCGAATGTGATCCCTGTAGAGGAGGGGAGGGCAGTGGCTTCCACCTCAGGCATGGGGTAAGGGTAGGTCAGGCTGACAGCCTGGACTCCAAATACCTTACCTTTACACTTGGGGTCACCCTTCTTGTGGTCCAGAGCCCCACAGTCCCGACAAGTGCCAGGAATGCGGGGTACGGTACTGGAACCAGTGGGAGCCTGCTTTGCAGCAAGAGGACCACTACTCTTACTCCCTCCCACATAGGATTTATCCCCACTAGATTTGTGGGTCTTAGGAAAGGAAGGTTTTGGTTTACCCAACTGTGATTGCTTCTGGGACTCCTTCGACTTCTGAGAGGTCCCTTTTTCTTTGTCCTTGTCCTTCCCACTGGAGTCCTTAGGGGACACCCGGTGGGAGACCCACTTATCAGCCAGCCTGGCCAGCTTAAAGGGATCTAAAATGTTCTGGTCAGCACCATACTGACAAAGCTCTGATGAACAGGCTTTAGAAAAATGCTCAGAAAACAAAAGGTGGGACAATTCAACAACGGTTTTCACCTTGTATCCATCAATCCACCCCATCATGTTCATATGTGCAGCACTCACCCAGTCAACCCAAGACACATTTTCTCTTTTCTTATATTCCTTGAACATTTTAAGGTATTGGGTAGGTGTCTTGACAAACTTGGCAATCAAAGCAGATGTCATGCACTCATACTGACCCCTTTCTTCCACACTCAGTTTCAGAATACAGTCATACCGAGTCTGAGGCACTCTGCTTAACAAACACTTAGTCCAATCTCTTTTCCCAACATCATGGTTTCCCCCAAGCCATCTCAAATGCTTCAATCCATTTTAGGATATCAGAACCCTCCACATACACACCAACCAAATCTTTCATAAACTTGGTGGCAGGGGACCTGACACTCAACTGGTTTGGCCGAAAGTTTTTTTTTGAATATTTTTTTTAATTTGAATTTAGCTGAGTAAACTCAACTTTTTCAAAACAAATTACATTACATCCATAGAAAATGACAAAAACGAAAGTGAATGCAATGAAAAACCGAGTCAATGATCCATATAGGTTAAAACAAGACAAAATACTTATATAACAATAAGTATGAGGTAATACAAGAACAGGCAAACATACAACAGGAGTAAAACAAAAATAAAACAAGAATAAAAAGCATCACAAAACAATAGCAATAATTTGAGCCAATGAAACAATTCACACGATGAAGTCCAATAAGACAACAGCATTAGGTGTACAGTGATGTTGAACTAAGGTCAATCAATCAATCAATAGTCGGCACAACACACCCATCTAATTATATCAACTGCTTTGCATGTGATGCAACATCATGTAACAGGATTTGGCTTTTTAAGATTAGTTTGCCTCAGTATCATTGGTCACACCCAATTCCAGTGCATTCAGAAAATTAAAAGTGTACTAAACATTTTTGGAATAGAGCACACAGGTGCCATTCATAGACAGACAACAGTGAGGTCAGGCCCAGCTCATGTAGCAGCCACGGTCCAGGTATGCATGCTTGAAGGCGCAGAACACACCTCCAAAATTTAGCCTCAAATTTATTCAGAAACACAGCTGAGATTATATTTTTAGACTCTAATCCATATAAGATAGTTGGCATCACTTTTTGGCACCAGTATGTGACTGATGGGCCAATAGAAAATGTGCCATAATTAGATAAAATGAGCCACGTCTGTGAAATGGCTGAGTCAAGCTTGTCGACAAGCATTTTTAACTGCGAATCAACATGCGGAAGGCCGTCCATTAAGAGTCCCAAGTATAGGTAGGTGGGAACAATTTCATCGTTAACATTGTTTTTGTCATTCCAGTCCATTCTCAATCTATTATTTAGTTTTGGCGCATAGATCACAACTTGTGTGTTTTTTTAAGATTAATAATCAATCCATTCTCATCTAAGTATGCACTTAGAGCAGTTAAAAGAATCTGCAAACCACTAGGAGTTTTTGAGACCACAACAAGATTATCAGCGTACCATAGGGCCCTGACTGCAAGGCCCTTCAATTTGGGCGAGTCTGAACATAAGTGAGAAAAGGCGGACTTCACATCATGAATGAAAAAGTTAAAGAGGGTTGAAGCAAGGATGCAACCCTGCTTCAGCCCTCTATAATTTGCTATGGCCGCAGACAGTAGACCTGCCAATGACAGCCTAACCTTTATTGTAGCGTTAGAATGCAAAGCATAGATGATATTGCACAGGGTGGCAGGGCACTTGGCATTCAATCATTTCGACATCAGTTTGCCTCTTGAGACTGAGTCGAAAGCCGAATGCAGGTCTCCAGAGGCAAAATACAGCGGTTGTTTCGTTGTCTGTGCGTGGTCTTGAGGGCATTCAAAGTTAGCAGATTGACTGCCGTTCCAAGGCCGGCAACAAAGCCTGTCTGGCAGGGATTGTGAGTCCACAGGGCAAAATCTCTCAAGACCAGTCTTGAAAAGATTTTACCAGGTGCATCAAGTAGTGCAATCGGCCGATAGCTAGCAGGTGCTCCACTGTCGCCTTTTAAAAAAATTGGCACAATCACAGCCGCCATGAGTCAGGTAGCTTTCTAGAGAGTAAAATCTGTTGGAATACGTTATTGAGAATACAAGCCCATTTTTGTGGATTTGCCTTAAACATAAAATTGGGCAGGGCATCAGGACCGGCCCTGCACGGGAGGAAGAAGATTTGCATATATATTCCTCATTTAACTCTTCAGAACGCTCTAAGTGCCAGGTTGTAGTGGATTGTGTTTCATATTTATAGTCAATAAAGTTTTCATCCGCATACAGCTGGGCAAAGTGAGGCAACCATTGCGCTTCTGAAACCCCGTTCAGTTGCAAGGTAGTTTGCGGTTGATGTGACGATCCACACCTGCACAGAGCTTTTATTCTGGATAGCACTCATGAAAGCCTCACTGTCAAGCTGTAACAGAAGGGTCTTCCCAGCACAAATCCAGTTCCGATATTTACACTTGATTGTTTTGCGGATCTGTGTTCGTTGAGGTAAAGGTAATTTCAGATTATCTCTTAATTCTTTCCTATTTGCAATTTTCGCCTGTTGTGTAAGCAAAACAAACTCATGTGTATGATTAGACCGGAAAGTGGATTTATCAATGTAGATGTTTTTGAAAGAGGATAACGCCTCTACATAAGAATCCTGTTGACGCTCTTTCTGATTGTTTAGAATGGTCCTATTTAGCACCCAAAGTGAGTGGTCAGACCATCTAAAGCGAGTCTTGGCATTGTTTATTGTTAACGTTTGAGTGTGCCATTGTTGTGTATTGCCCAAAGGCTCCTGATCCCATTGCCAATGTACCAAATGTGGATGATGATCACTGGTAGACTGAGGAATGATTTCTAACTTTGTTGCTTGTTGGAATAGAAAACTAGACAGATAGATATAGTCTACGTGAGATTTAGACTTGCCCCTTTGCCAAGTGTGATGTGCTGGGATATCTCCCATGAGGGCACCATTCATCATATGAAGATTATGATCAGCAACAAAGTTATTCCATCTCTCTTTGTCTTGGGTACAAGAGGATTTGCACACCCCCAGACAATCCAAGTTGATGTCACCTGCTAATATAATAATACCCATGATGTTTGGTGTTTGTGTGTCAGGCTGAGAGGTCCTGTATCCGCGGAAGCTGCTGAACCCCCGACAATCCCCCTGAGATGTATTTCCCAGAACTAGTTTTCAATACAGCTCTGTAAACTACACCCCAAAGGGAAAGGGGGAATGGGACAACAAAACAACACCAGGCAGACTGCGTCAAGGCTAATCAGTGCTGAACCTGCAGAGGATAAAGAATAACATATACACTTCCTTAATTCACTTACTTAACCTTATGAATGGGAAATCATTAATCCTTAACTAATAATTGAGAATCCTACCTGGTTCTTCTCTTGAAATTTCTTAGAGAAGCGGATAAGAAGCTGAAAATCTCTCTTACTTGCGATACTTGAAATTCCCAGCAACTTCTTACATTAGGCAAAACTGGAAGTCTTAGTTCTTTGTTTGTCTTTTTTCCAACATGCACTGGTAGTTCAATTAGATTGTCTTTAAAATGTTCTTTCTTGTCATTTCAAAACTTTTCAAACTATTTATAATTATCTTGAGTCTTTGAATCCTTGAAGAAAGAGGAAACACGTGCTAACTGCACACGCAGGTTATTTCCATTAAAATTATCGATGAACTTCACATAGAAATCTTCCTGGTTGAAGAACACGCGCAAACGGATGAAGACGCGCGATCAAAATAATCCACACGCGCAAAAAATCCACACGCGCAATAGTCCACACGCGCAATAATGTTCTCCTGCGAGACACGCGAAATAAGAACACCCGCGCTATTGAGTTCAAACGCAACGAAGTGATTCTCACGCGCAAAATCACTCGCGATGGAAAAAACACACGCGCACTCACAAGGCACGCGACGAACAGATTCTCGCGCTTTGTACCCCCGCGCTAAAATCACACGCGCTTTGTATTTCACACGCGCTTTGTATTTCACACGCGCTTTGTACACTCGCGCTAAAAATCACACGCGCTTAGTATTTCACACGCGCTTTTTATTTCACACGCGCTTTGTACACTCGCGCTAAAAATCACACGCGCTTTGTATTTCACACGCGCTTTGTATTTCACACGCGCTTTGTAGTTCTCACGCAGCGTATAGCTTTTCGCGCAAAGGATCACCCGCGCAATAAAACACACGCGCGTTTAAAATGGCACGAGACCAACCTCTACTCGCGCTCGAAATACACACGCTAGAAAGCACGCGCTCACTTGAATACGCACGCGACAGACAAAATCTCGCGCTAAGGAACACCGCACTGGAAACACAAGCGCATTCCGATAGTTCAATAGTTTTAGTAGAAACACTACTTTTAACGAATTTTCAAGGAGACTGTTATTAAGATGAACAGATTTACAGTAGAAATAAAGTCACTTATCTCCTGAGCGAATTCACAAAGATTTCCTGCTTTTCCTATCTTCAAAACGAATTCCTGCCAGCTGAAGACTTCTCCTGAACCCCCAAGAAAGTAGCCGCTCAACTGCTGAGATCTGAAGGATAAAATCCACCAGGCCTAATACTAAAGCAGGAGCAGCCACTGAACACGTCCTCTCAGATGGGGTATTGATGATGAAAGGCACAGAGTGACAGTTTAGAATGTTCATTGTTGTTCAGCATTGTCTTCCAGCCAATCAGAGCTGTCACTGTGAGGCTCCATCTTGCCTTGGGTCAGAACCAGGATTCTGAATTAACAAGTTAAGGCCTAACCAACTATAATGGAAAACTTCCCACCCACACAAAGCTAATCTGAAAAGGATAATAATAAAAAGGAAACTTGAATAAGAGAAGGAAACCTGACATTGTGATGCTAATTCTACAACAGCGGATAGATCTTTGTAAAAATTGTTATCTGAAATGCCCATAGGATTACGATGGAGATTAATCACCGCCACAGATTCGGTAGATTTTGAGATCTTGACCATTTGAATAAAATTGTTTGGGGAAGACCACTTGTAGATCCTCAATCCTCTACTGGATTTGACCGCCACCATGAGACCCTAGTGAGCCACACACAAACACGTCTCTTGGAGAACTACTATGTCAAATTGGTTTATGAAATTATTTGTGCCCCACTGCAAGTGAGAGTGCCCCCTCATGTTCCAGCTAGCTAGTGAAATGTTTTTTGATGTAGTTTCTGTTAATGGTTATGCCTGATTGAGAGGACCATTCTCACGTTTCTGCGACACCAACGGACCACAATATGGACAAGAACAAAGTTATTTACACAGAAGATCAAATTGAGGGGTGCTCTTTTTCACGATTAAGCGTTCTGGGTCTTGCGCGATCAAAAAGCCCAATTTGAATAATTCCATCTTTGCTCTCTAGATCGTATTTAAGACTAGGCCTGATTTGATCCAGAGCCGCACGATGGAAAGATTTCGAGTACCCACAAACTCCACCTGGTCAATATCAGTTGATACAATGTCCTCCAAACTATCAACATCCCAAATATGTTTAAAATGCTTGAGCGGCATAGGTCATATTTGTCGAATGGAGCATCACGACACTTAACGATGAGAGAGTGACAATTGTTAAATGAGTTTTTGTTCGATCGATTCGGAAGGCTTGATCTGACAGGTGGTTTGTTGTTCACGCTTTTGGTGGATGGTAAAAGTAAGCCCTGATCCGCTCGTGAACAAGGTGGGTAAGACGGGCTCACACCTCCTTTATTTTGTAAATTGGAAGGTACCCCGTTTGCAACGTCAACATGCATAGGTGGAATAATTCTTGACGCTGACAAAGCGGGCACCCCAACTGTTAGCTGTGAGGGGTTTACTGCCATAGCTTGGGTAACACATTGCAATAAGTAAGAATCAACAGCAGCTTTGATTGACAGAGATCGCTCTCAAAAATCTCGCTCTTCAGCCGACTCATTATTGTTAGTTAACTTAATCGGATTGTGACAACCTGACACTACTTGGCCGTTGATATGTTTAGGATGATTCGTGGGAATGAGAGGTTGATTAACAGGAGATCCAATTAGATCAACTAAGTCCGACAACGGAGCATAGTAATTTAATGGAGCGCTGTGAGGTTGGACTTGAGGAATTGTGATCACCTCTCCCGGTAAAGATATTGCAGCAGAATTTTTAGGTGCATTATTGACAATTTCTGGTTCTGCTCTAGCTGGTTGCGATTGCAGTGTTGAAACTACTGTAGTATTGTGTGGCTGTGAGTTAGAATTTGGAAGAGCTTTAGTTGTTGATTTACGGAAGACCACTCTGGAGTTTGGACATGTTCTTTTAGCACGTGTTTTAAGGTTCGGAATAATGGAGGAGGGTGCACGTGTCACAACACTTGGTTTAGACCAAATTTTTTTTTACCTTCATCTACACTGATCCAAGAGTCATTCAGAATTATCACATTAGGAATTGGAGGTTCAATCGGACATATGATGTTCTTAAATGTGGGCACTGACGGAATAAATGTGTTGTTAGTGGTATGTTTGTTAGTCATAATGGGCAGTCCAGACACTTCCTCGGTCAGGTACACATTTTCATCGATTTGCTGACTAGGCATTCGCAAAGAAACAGGGAATCCAGTCTAAAATGTGTTGGATTTGTTTATTTTGCAACACAATTTTTGTGTCCAATGTTTCAAATAATTTGAATAGACTGGCAACGGTAGTTTTAACCGCTGCCAATGTAATTTCAATTAAGGCCAAATTTTCTGAGGGGTTATCAGCACTGTCAATAGGCAATCTGCGTCGTGGTGTTGGTTGTAGAAATGAACCCACAATTGAGTGAATAGACTGAATTGTGGAGTCCATCGAACCTGGAACTTTATAGTTCGAGGTATTCGAACCAGGCGAGCTAATGGACCTCGCATGGATCGAAATATCAGCGAACGAAGTTTCAATGCCCTCATTGACTGGCGACATGTGATCAATATGGTTATTGCTATTCCTTTTATTGGGTGTGGTAGCAATTGTCAAGATGGTAATGTCAGATAAATCTTGGGGAATAGGTTCCGTACGAGGGCCGCAACTAGAGCGGTTCGTCAAGTCTACCGGACAACATTCTCCTTCTAATCGTGCATCCGGAGGCCCTTCCTCCGTCATGCACTCCTTCCTTTTTGCACAAAATGTGCAAACGTCCCTGTTGGACAGTTGGGTTCTCAGAACCGGAGTTAGAGTTATGGTTTTTATTGGAGTGCGCATGGCAGATTTTGATTTGCCACTCATGTTTTTTAGTGAATTTAGCAGCAAGCCTATACCGTCAGGTATGTTTGATTTTAGAGTATACTGACGGAATGACATAAACTCACTCTGAATCCAAGTCTGTTAAATTAAGACCAAATCAAGTAAATAATGTAAAATGCAATACAGAGTGTGTACACGGATTAGGCTGAAACAAAATAACTTACTCTCCCCAAATACAGACCAAATCAAGTAAATAATGTAAAATGCAATACAGAGTGTGTGCATGGATTATGCTGAAACAAAATAACTTACTCTCCCCATAAATTATCTGCAGCAGAACGCTCTGCTCAATGACAAAACAAAACACAGAGGCAAAATGTCAGGCACCAGCACACGGCAAAGCGGCCAAGCGGGACTTGCAGGGACTTGCTCGGGTGCAGATACAGATCTAATTAGAGATCAGCTTCAATACAAATTGTTAAAAGGTGCATTTCAACTGAATCCAGAAGTTATTGCGGCGTAGTCGCCCTAGGCCCACACTCACCGCAAAGATATAGTCACAGCGTAAGGATTGCTATAATGTTGAAAAAGCACAACTTTAGTACTTTCAATAAACAATGCGGTTCAAAGGCCCTAGGCCCGCAGTCACCGCAGTTCAGTAGAGCATACAATTCTCAGAATGCATTTAGTTAGACAACTCTAAGGTTGTTATGATATAGAACAAACACAACTTTTCTACTTTCAAAAGTCAATGCGGTTCAAAGTCCCTAGGCCCACAGTCACCGCAGACAAAATAGAGCACGCAAATTCTCAGAATCCACTTTTGATTGTACAAAGAGTCAACACAATACAAAAGACAGTGGTTCCACTGTATTACTTAGATCTTGTAATGATCAATGCAGCTCACAAGCCCTAGGCCCACAGTTGCTGCAAAGATATAGAGCACACAATTACCAGAATGAACCTTTGATAAATAAAAAAGCAATGCAATACAAAAGGTGCTAATTCCAATATAGAGCTTTAGTTCTTCACAATAATCAATGCAGCTCAAAGGCGCTAGGCCCGCAGTTGCCGCAAAGAAGTAGAGCACACAGTTCCCAGAATGCACCCTTGATGGATAAAGAGTCAATGAAATACAAAAGAAGTGCTGGTTCCACTGTAGTACTTAGTTTTTACGATAGTTAATGCAGCTCAAAGGCCCTAGGCCCACAGTTGCTGAAAAAATGAGGAGCATGCAATTCCCAGAACGCACCTTTAATGGTTCACGTTATCAAAATAATTCCCAAGGCACTGATCCCATATGTGCAGAATTTCAAGTTAAAAAGCTTTACAATCCGCTTACAGGGAGGCAAAGGGACAAGTATCACACAAGCGGAACTCCCCACTGGCAATGATTTATGAGCTCTAGTATAGTATCAGTATGATATCACATGTCAGCAACTGATATGGACGCCACTGACCGGGGACTCCAATCCAATCAATACTTCTGCTCGAGTGAAGCACACCAAAGTTACTCATGAGTACGGTAATGATGCAATGAAATGAAGACAGGCGAGTCCGGTGAACACTACCGTTGAACTTAGGATAGTATCAGCCTTCCACTTTGCGATACACAGTGTGGGAGAAAACGAAGAAAATGTCTTTTACTTTTAAAGGTATCTCGGATCACGGCAGGCGAGCAGGCGTGCACAGACTGCTCTTCCCCACTCTTGTCCACTCCGCCCTGAATATTCTGCTGCAGATTTCCAAACAGAGACAAAAAGATGTTCGCTGCCACCACTCCCCCACGAACACACTGGTCCTCACACTCCTCTTCACGCACAGCTGCTGTGGGGATGAGGAGGCAGCGCTCACTGGAGCAACAAAATGAGTAGAGAAACTCTCACAGCAGTACAGCTTCCACTTAGATTCTCTGCAAATGGCCGAAGTCTCCACTCTAGCTTTCTCCAACTGGATTCTTTGATATTCAGTGTCCCTATATTTGAGTATCACTTGCTGTGCCAACTCATCTTTCTTAAGTTCAGCTTCAGTTTCCAACTTTTTGTATTCAAAGGGCAATCCTTAATAACTCAAGTTCCAAGGCATTCCCTGAATAAACATTGTTGGGTTTTGGAATAGAGGCAGCCGGAGTGGTGCCACTCCCAGAAACAGATTCAGTAACAACCCCAGGGGCAGGGTCCCCAATGGTTGCATCCCCCCCTTCAAGAGCTTCACAATCAGTCTGGTAGTCCACCAGGGCAGCTATCAGCTCAGCCCTAGACTTATCTTCAATGTCTAACTCCCTGGCTTCACAAGCACTCTGGAAAGCCTCTAAGCTCATCCTAGTCAATTTACAATTTGCAATAGATTCCATTGCTGTAAGGTAGTTATCTAGTACAAAACTAAACCTCAGTTTAACAAAGTGTGGATATTTTGTAAGTGGCAAGGTTACACACTGATTCCTAAAACCATTAGCATCCCACCGCCTCCACCAGTGCAAAGACTGGAGAGGGGTTATTTGTACTCCTGCCCTCTATTTGGCCGAGTAGAAGCACATAGCACCCCAGCCAAGATTCTGTATTGTTGGTAGCAATGATATGATATGATATAGCATTTATAACGCGCCTATACACAAGTGTTTCAAGGCGCGACGAGGCAGGGGAGAGGGAACAAAGGGAAGACAGAAACAGCAATCCCACTAGGCCAGGTATCATTCAGATCGCGCAAGTGCATGGGGAGGAGGAAAGAGGGGAAAGTGCAGTACATGGGATAGTTGGAAGAATAAGATAAATAAACTTTCTCAGGTGGCAAGTGCAAGGTAAGTGCAGACATAAGTGCTTGTAGGGGGACTGTAGGGATACAGAAAACAGTCCGCAGGTGCCGAGGTTGCCAGGGAGGCAGTGCAGGTGGGCAACTGGCGGGGCCTGGGCCCGAGAATCAGAAGGGGTGGCCAGGTAACCAGTGCCGTTTCAGCCAGGGATTCAACAGGGGAGAGGTAGAGAGAAAGCAGAGGCAAAGAGGAAGGTTTTGAGGTGCTTGCGGAACCGGAGATGGTTCTCCTCAAGTTTCAGGGAGGCAGAAAGGCTGTTCCAGAGGGAGGCACCTGCTGAAGAGAGAGATCTACCACCAACTCGTTGCTTGGAAAAGCGACTGACCCTGAGGGAGTTGGATGAAGGTGAGCGAAGAGCTCGAGAAGGAAGAAATTTAAGAAACGAGAGTTGAAGGTATTGCGACCCCAGTAGGCCTTGTGGACAATGCAGAGGGTTTTGAACTTAATCCTCACAGCCACTGGGAGCCAGTGAAGAGATTTCAGTCCTGGAGAGATACGGTCCCTGGGCTTGAGGCCAAGGACAAGTCTCGCAGTCCTGTTTTGGATCAGTTGCAGAGGGCGGAGAGTAGAGGCAGGCAGATCTAGATAGGGACTGTTACAATAGTCCAGCCTAAAGAGAACCAGGGCTCTGGAAACAGTGAGCTTCTAGGGGAAGGAGAGGAAAGGAAGGATACCTCTGAGGAGGACGAGCAATCAAGGCTTAAGCTCTCAGGAGGTGATGTAAGCTGGTTCGAAGTGCAGGGTAGTCCCCAATCCCCCACCAAGGAATGTTCTCACAATATGTTAGTGATAACACAGTTCTTTATATAAATAATGTTTTGATTATGTACACATACAATAACACACTTTGTGCTCAGGCAATTCTATAATGATAAATATATATAGAGTTTCTATGTGGTACCACAATTACTCTTTGATTCCATTAAAATGTATCAACTGCAGACAGTTTCCAATGGCATACACATCAATTAATTGTCATGATGCCTACCCCCGGGGACCCAGACCAAGTCCAGCAACCCCGGAAGCAGGCATCAAGTTATCCTAAGCAAGCCCAACAACCCCTGCTAGGGGCTATTTGGGTCCAGTCCTGGCGCCTATGGCGCCAGGCTCATATGGAGAGTCAGTCCTGGCACCATAGGCGCCAGACTCATAGATTAAAACTTCCCTGAAGCAGACCATACTGCAAACTTACCTGATGCAGAGCATGCTGCAAGAGCTCCAAGCCAAAAGAGGCTTGGAAGGGACTACTTTACTTAGGGACTATTTTTTTACTCGGGCGGGGCTGGGGAGGAATACTTACCTGGGACTACTTTGGAGGCTATTTAAACCATGCCCGAAGAGCAGTACACGCTTTGCGTTATTCTGCATCCAACAGCTTAACGCTCACCGCGTCTGCAAGTCTGCATCCAGCCTTCTGCCACGCCCGCCTCGAGTTTGGAGCTCCTAGAAAAAGGATCCATCGCGCCTTCGAGCTGGAAGAAAGAAGTTATTTTATGCGCGTCGCCTCGCCTGCTGCAGCGCCATGCTGAACTCACCGGCCTTCGCAGCATCTTCACATTCCACCGCATCCTCCTGCATGTTCCCGCCGCACTCCGGCACCTAAGGAGAAGACAAGAACAGCAAGGTGAGCCAAGGGAATACCATAGAATTACCTGATTTTACCACTGGGGGTACTATTCCTCTTCACAGGTTGGCGCAGCTTCCACTGCATCTTCGCCAAACCTCGGCCCCTAAGGGGAAACAAAAGGACAGCAAGCTGAAACAAAGGGACTAACAAGGGGAACCCGCCTCACCCACAGACTTACCTGATTTTACCGCCAGAGGTATTATTCCCTGAGACTTCATACTTTCTCTCAGCGCCTGAATAAGGGAGAAAGCAACAGGTTACATATTGACATTATTTTATCGAACTGTGTTGGAAAATACAAATCCTTACCAGAATACTACCGGTTGCCATGAGGAACTCTTCATTAGGGTCAAGCTGCAACCTGCAAGGAATCGGACAAGAGTGAAAGTCAGGCATTTGAACTCTTATGAACTTTATACTTACGGCGTCTTGCCGGGAATCTCGGAGTCAATATTGTTCTGGAACTCACCAATTCCTTCGAGCCAGTCAAGCAACTGGTTATCAACACGCCCCTGCGCTCAATGCAGGATGGAGAGCTCATCTTTTCAAACCATCAGGTGAGACTATAAGAGGGGACATCAAAGGTGATCTGTGGGGAGAACAGCAGGGGTGGGGGGATTTACGCTCAACTCCACGGGTGGTTAATTCCCTTTCTCCATTTGCAGAAGAATATTCCTATGGGCCAAGCAAACGAAGCTAGGTGGGCCTGTCCAGTCTGTCATCTCGGCCCTACGCGTCACATTGGTGGAAACCGCAGCTGTCCAGTTCCGATCGACGCCTCTGTGGGAGCCAGGTGAGCGTAACATTAATAAAGTGAACCAAAAATAGACTTGATGAGGAAAACGAGTTGGTTAAACAATTGGCAGAATAGTACTCTAGCTACTAAGTCACAGTTCTGTGTGAGGATTCCCACACCTGGGCAACCTGTAAATAAGATAATAAACAAGCCCAGTCCATATATTGTTTATCAGAGTCGTATTTCCTTCTATAAAGGTTCTACCACCCCAATGTACCTGGTTTAGCAGAGTTTGACGTCGGGTCGTCGACGGATCCTTCTTGAATGACTCCCTTTAAGGCAGGAGCCACGGATCATCGAGATCCCTTAAAGAAAAGGTGAACAAAGGAGTCGAGGCAGCAGCTTCGGTCCTGGCGGTGCTCGTCGAC
Organism: Ambystoma mexicanum; assembly: GCF_040938575.1. Classification (NCBI taxonomy): domain Eukaryota; kingdom Metazoa; phylum Chordata; class Amphibia; order Caudata; family Ambystomatidae; genus Ambystoma; species Ambystoma mexicanum. Next base: position 672,947,929 of record NC_090924.1, on the reverse strand, counting down.
GATCGGTCGTGGACGTCCAACGAAGATGAGGCATGCGGTGCACCTCAATGACGATAGTTTGTTGCCGCAAAGAGTCAATGAAGAACTTTGGCCCAGCAAGGGCGTCGGGTGGCGGGAAACCCACTGGAGGATTCTCCTTGGTTTTTCGGCGACCTTGACTTTCTCTGGCGGGACAAAGCGGTCGACAGTGATGAGCAAGGGAGTCCTTGATTCAAAGTGTTCTTAGGCAATAGAGCTTTGCGGCTCTGGTCGTCGGCGGCACGGCTTCAAGCTGTCCCTGCATCTGGGCAACAAGGCTTCAGCAGGCTTCCAGCGGTCACAGTGGTCCTCTGAACCCTGGTCGATGACGATGGACGGAATGTCTGGGCTCTTCTCTTCAGTTTCCGCAGCGGTCCCCGTCTCCGTTCGACACTTTTTCGAAGGCTGACTTCCAGGGAGCCTTGGTGAAGGTTAGCTGGTGCACGATGGTCCCTCGTAGCTCGGGAAGAGGTCTCCTAACCAGATCGTCTTTTGGATCAGGTCCTTGAAGGCACAGCAGCTTTCAGATTGCGTCGAAGGTAACAGCAGTCAACCTTCTTCCTCTGGCTCGGCTTCGAGAATAAGCATCAAGTTTTGACTTCAGCTTCTGAAGGATTTCCATCAGTGAGATGTCCCCAAATATACTGTTGGGTCTCTCATTCACTCTGCTGGGTCACACTCAGGCAACCAATCATTCAGAAGGGCATTTATGCAGGCAGGCAGCCAATCAGGCTCACAGTGCATTCAGGCCATTCACTTCCCTCCAGACACTCACAACAAGGAATGTGTATTGGGACAAGTACCCAGCCATTCAGCACTCCACACTGCATTCATACCAGTTTCGGGCAGGGCTGTCTCATTCATTGTGTTACATACCAGAAACCAGACACCCATAACATGAAGTGCATATTGGTCACACACGCCATTCACCCAGGTCCCACCCCAAGGGTGTACGCAAAATATACAGTAATTGGAAAGGCTCCAGCCAGTCTGGCCTGGACTTCCCTACAATAACATGTATGGAACTTCCACCCAACAGCCAGTCAGGGGAAAGGGACAGAGTCAAGGCTTCCAAGGTCTTTGGGAAAACAAGGTAGCAGGCAATAGAAAGCAAGAGGCCACAGGGGCCATCTTGTCTCCTATCAGGAATCAACTGATTCCAACGGCAGGGCCTGTGTATCCCAAAATGGAGGATACTCGGAGCACCTGTCAAATTCAGCATGCAGCTGCCACCAGCCCATTCCCTGCTCTGTGGGCCACACACATGTGCCCAAAAACATACACTAGGGGTATAGGGTTGTACCCCCACCCATGGGTGCCATAAGGGTATACCAATGGTCTGTTCACCATCACCAAAAAGAGGTAGATCTGCACTGCCAGGATTCCCACGTGGACTTCTCGGCAGAAAACAATACAGAGCACATAGGAAAAAGGAGTACAGTACAAGGACCCGGAGGCCCTCTCCCTCCAATGCATTTCTAGCATCACAGTAAGGCCATCCGCTTTTACACAGTCATAACTCTAGTTTTTATTGATGCAAAGGACACTTGAAGTTCTAGCTAAAAATCCAACAAAGCAGTTTAAAGACAGGCATTTATTGTAGGTGATTTACATATAAAATGGACTTGAAAGAATTCCCTGACAATCCATTCAGCAGAGCTGCATGCAGTGTTTCAGATGCAGAAGCTCACACTGCACTTGTAAGCACCAAGTCATTAGCACCTGTTTGAGAACAGCTTTTACAAACAATGGGCACACCTTGGTCCATCCAAACATGTTAGGAGTGTTCACAAGCAAAGAGGATGGTGTGGCCTGCAAGGTTAGGCCACACCAACAGGCTTCGGGGTAAGTAGAATGCATAGCCTCTTGTTGGTTTTTCCCTATTCCCCATGGCCCAGTTCACCACCACGAACATGCGCGAATGGTGAGTATCAAACTGGGATCACTTACACATGTTGCAAAGGTCACACAACCATGTGGATACCAAGTTGTCTGCATCCTTCTCTGGACACATACAGTGATGCAGTGATCGGTTCCAGTGTGGGTGGATCAGAATCTTGGGTAAGTGCCCAATAGTGATGATTTACAATTGATCAGGATTGTTCCCACTGTTCCTCGTCTGGCATTAACAAGAGACAGATAGTAGGACACAGCAAACCACTCTTTCTTCATTATTAGGTTCACATTTCCTCAAACCTCTGGGCCTTGCAAAGGTTGGAAAGAGGTTTAACATACACTGCAAACTGCTTTAAAAAATAAAACAAAAAAAAGAATGGACATCATATTTTAGTGTAATTTCAGAACTCACAAGCATTGTTGTAAGCAGATGTACACAAGTAAGTGTAAGGTGTGTTTGCCCTTGGTTTAGGATGGATGGTGTCACTATATCTGTTCTCCCCTAAAATGCAATCTGTTCACCAGGAACCTTTAGTCAATAGAAGCTGGTCACACACCTTACCGCACACATGCACTCTTTGTTGCTTCCCGGGAAAGTCCTAGGGAGGTAGAATTTAGTTTCAGGTACTACCCTTGTGATGTAGTGCATCCACAAGGAGTGGGATAGGGGCTACCTCCTGGGATTCCACAGCTGTAGAAGTAAAAACTGATACACTCCTTCCTCATATGTAAAGTGCGAATAAATACAGTTGAACTTGCAGGCACAAAACACCCCACGATACACCATTTTTATAAGTGAAACCAGCAAATGCAACCTTTATATAAGAATGTGCATGAACAGCTACAAATTAAATAAATAAATACATAAATACATAAATAAAGGCCAGTGATGGGGAATAAATAGACCACAGATAAATCACTTTGGTCCTTTAAATAACTATTACACAACATTTGCATGGTCAGAGGAACAATTCATTCATGTACCAGTATCATTATGATTGTCCCAGGAGCATAAATCACCCAATCCCCGCAGGTTGTAGAATTGGCACCATTCTTTACAGCTCCTAAAACAGAGGGCCTTATTATGAGTTTGGATGTAGCCATGCTGCTATTAGCGCCATGGCTGCCTCCAAAATAGGGTCTGGGTCCGGGTTCCTTGAATGAGGAATTACCGGTTCATTCCAACCTTGGAGGACCCGGTAATTCCTCATTCAAAAAACCCATCCCCATTCCCATGTGAGCCCCTATAGGGCTCAATGGGGATGGAGCTAATAACGTGCCTGTTAATAACAGACCTGTTATTAGCTCCCTGGTCATCTTGCGGGACCCGAAAAGGATGTCTGGTCTGACCAGACGGTCTGAGTGGGTCCCTCAAGGGAACCTCGTAATAGGGCGGAATGGGTTTACTGGCACCAGCACCATTACCGGTGCCGGTAAACCCATTCCGCCCACCTCGTAATGAGGCCCAGAGTCTCAATGTCCTTTGTAGCTACACATAGTTAGTCTGTGTTTGTATCTTTCTCCTTACAAGAGCTTCCCCTAAGAGTGTTAATGTTCAAAAACCAATGTAGAAATCTAATGGCAAATGCAGGACACCAAATGTGACAACCTAACTGCCACCGTTAAACAACAAAAAAAAACACAATCCACAGAGGGGGTCCCCATGAAAACATTTGATACGCTGTGTCCAAGGGGATGCTTGCTCCTGCATACAGGACTCTGGTAGGATCAGCTAGGGCTGTTCTTTGTCTTGTCAAGTGGCCATAACACAGTTGTTTGATGCACAAAAGGTATGTTCTCCTCTTGCTGATTTATGGCAGCTCTGCTGTGCTTGAGGTGTTGTTTCCTTTAGATTTAAACTGGTGCTTAACTGGTTAATGGACCAGTAATGGTGAATGTAGACAGACCTTAGAGCTAGGTGTAGGTTTAATGGGTGACCCCACAGAGGCAGTTCTGGGCAAGAGGAGTAAACGGCAGCTAGTACTCAAATGATCCCAGCTTGATTTTGATGCAAGACTCCTATACTTGGATGCACAGCTTGACGCTTTCCAGGCAGGCAAGGCTGGAACTCAGTTAATACTCCTAGTGTGAATTAGCCCAGAACAGGTACATTCTGGTCACAGAATATTTGTTTAGCAGCAGGTTTACGACGCTGTGACAAGAAAAATCAAGTGGGAGGGATAATATTTACTGTTTGACAAATTGTGTCTGGAAAAGAAGGTTATGCCTTTTCTCTTTCTGTGTTAACAGCTACTATATCAAATATGGGCTTTCCTTAATAAAACTCCAAACGTGAACGGTAACTGACTTTCACCCATTATTAACCGTCCATTCATTTAAAGACAAAATCCCCTATGCGATCAGTTGTCAATCTATGTTACTGTGCACAAACAGAGAGAACACTAATACCGGCCTGCACCGGATATTAACAGTAGTCTGAAATACAATGAGATCCCAGAGCACCCACTACTACTCCCAAGAGAAACTCTCCAGATTTACTCCACACAAGCACAGAGGGGCTTTGGGTTTTTATACTTCTCTTGTTTAACTTCATGGCTGATGTCTTTCATTCGCTGACTACAGCCACCCCAGGGTAAAAACAAATACTCAGTTTGTGAATGTGCTAATAAACAAAACCCATCCCTCTCACATCCATTTAGCATTAAACTGGAATACTGAGTAACCATCAACATAAACAGAGTGCATTAACCAACTCTCTTGCATAAGAAAAACATAATTGTTGGATAATATCGAGTGTCTACCCAATGTGCTAGCTCCACCTTAGCTTGTGACCTTGTAGGAGTTGCACAGCTTTATTTTTTCATCTAGTTGCAAAAGTTCATTTTCATTCGAAATCTACCGTTTGCTGCACTTACGTGTAGTTCCAAAAAGACCACACTTCCCTGGTGGTCTAGCAGCAATTTAGGTCCCTTAGTGGCACGTCAGCGCCGGCGCGTAAGCAGAGGCTGGTTTTCGCCTACTTATAGCCTGCTTTCACCTGCATGCATCATTATTGCTTTAGACTACTGTGAGGCTCTGTGTGACTGACCTTTACTAATTGTGTGCTTCAGGAATAACTTGTTAGCACAATCCATTTCCTGTTTCATTATTCATTTATTTTTTCATCTAGTTGCAAACGTTTATTTTCATTCGAAATCTACCGTTCGCTGCACTCAGCGTGTAGTTCCAAAAAGGCCACACTTCTCTGGTGGCATAGCGGCAATTTAGATCCCTTATCGGCGTGTAAGCAAGGGCCGGTTTTCGCCGGTTTGCACCATTTTGCAGCATTCGGCACAGGACTCTCCATCTCCCTCCCGCCGCAGGATACACTTTGCTATGATGGGCACATTACAGCAGAATAGACATATGGGGAGATTTAACGATACAGGAACTATTTCCTCTGAGCCGGTAACTTTTTTTTATGACAGAACCCTTACAGCCCCTCGCACGGTCCACATTGAAGGAATTTGTTGAGGCCGTTAAGCGTCGTCTCTCCAACTCAGTGACCACAGTAATTACAGCGGACAACAACAATCACTTGAAAATAGACCACGCTGATAGTAACTTGAGACACGTAGGGGCCCTTAATTAAATGCATGCTCTTAAATACACGGTTGCTCATCAAACATTCAGTGGATGTAGCAGATTATATTGAATCACATGAAATCACCTTTTGTGCCTTTACGGTATCGTGGCTGCACTAGGCTGCGGGACGTGCCCTAACACTCGCCTTGGCCACTGATTTCAATGTATTGAGAGCAGATTTCGGTAAAGGTATGGGTGGAGGGGTATCCCTTTTGTACCATAACTCACTTCACATTAGGAAAATTGATAACATCTGCCTAGCAGATTGCGAACTATTAAAAGCCAAGCTATATATAAATCCCAATGAGACTGTAAATATCTTCCTCATTTAAAGGTCACCTCAGAGCATGCCAGACTTTCTAAGTAACTTCAGTGGCCTTATTGCAGCCAGCACCAAACCCAAATCAAAAATACTGATTTTGGGTGATTTTAATCTAGGCTATGACGACACATCAGTTTCCCAATCGACACTAGTTAATAAACACTGATTGTTGAGACATGTTAAGACACCCGCCCACGTTAAGGGTAGCATCCTGGACTGGGTTCTTACCCAACATTTCTCCATTAGCAATTTGTTGTGTATCCCCTGTCCCTGGTCCGATTATTTTATATTGGACTGGAGTATGTCTTTTCCAAGCTCCCAGAAAAATAAATCTGAAAAGATACGGGTGACTTGCAGGAATTTGTGCAAACTGACCGCGGATACTATGGCCCCTTTTATAGCCGCCACTATCCATAACCTAGACTCTCTCAACACCACCGAAGAGCTGCCCAAGGCTTATGATGATACTCTTATAAGATCCACAAATCACCTGGCTCCATTGAAAACACGCTTGTCTAAAGACAGGACAAACAAAAAATGCTTTTCTCCTGATATTCACTCCCTACGCACAGCTACATTTAGGGAACTGAAACAATGGGGAAAAAAAAACATTCAGCAGAAGATAAAACCATGTATGCCGATACGAAAAAAAACATATAAAAGGGCTATCTTAAACGCCAAAAAAGGTTACTATGATAAAAGAATCTCCGGAGCAACTTCCAGCTCAGGTCAACTATTTAAGATTCATAAGGAACTGGAGGATCCTTGCCCAGTTGCCTCACAGGTGGCAAATGATGCCTGCTTGTGTACATCTATCCAACAGGCCATGATGTATAAAATAGAGAACATACAAAAAAATCTAGTAACCAAAATTAACTCTGGTGTTGAACCTAACGTGACTTCGCCACCGGTATGGCCCAAAAAGGACTCTGTTGAATTTGAGTTTCAGCCCATTTCCGAGCAATACCTCTGTAAGGTACTCAGTCGACTTAAACCAACTAACTGCAAGGGGGATGTTTGCCCCGCCACAATAGTTATAGAATGCAGCAGCCAATTTGTCCACTCATTACCAAATGTATACATCTCTCTTTTAAAGAGAGTATTGTTCCCACTTACACCATAAAGGCCTGGATCTCCCCACTTTAAAAATAAAAACACCCTGGACCAGAACGTGCCAGGTAACTATCGACCTATTACGAATGTGCCGTATCTACTGAAGATACTTGGCTAAGTGGCACAGTTACAGATTGAGGAATTTGTGCTTGAACTTAAGGTTCTGGGGCCAAAGCAATCAGGCTTTCGACGAGGCTACAGTACTGAGTCAACTCTTCTCGACCTAAAGACCAGTATGTTCAACATCTTTGATAAGGGAAATTCTGCATTTGATCTTGTGGATCACTCCATACTTGCGGACAGACTATGTAGCACGGCACATTTCTCCGCCGCAGCAGCAAGATGGGTCCAATCATTTCTATCTGACCTTACTGCAAGAGTTTTCATTCAAGACTCATGGGCAGAGGAATTGTGGGTCTCCTGGGTGTGCCGCAGGGTTTCTGTATATCACCAATGATATTTAACATCTTCATGCTCCCACTGTTTCAACAAACGGTTGCAGCAGAGATCATTTTATGCTAATTATGCTGATGATACCCAGTGCCTTATGCCACTCTCAGTTGACCATCTCACTGACTCTACTGCCCTAAATTGTATCTATAGGAGGATACAATCTTGGATGCAGGTGAACAGACTAGCACTCAACAACTCAAAGACCGAACGGATGGTCGTGGGTACAGCTCCCCAACTGCAGAAACTTGGTCACAAATACTGCCAGTTCAACATAGCCAGATGCCCCATCAAAACTCAACCTAAGGTTAAGACTTTGGGAGTCACCCTTCGTCAAAACCTGTCAATGAAAGCACATGAGTGCAGCCTGGTCTCCTGCTCTTCATATTATCTTCAACTATTAGCCCAGCTTCAACCCTTTTTGAGCAATGCTAACTGTGCCATGATCGCCCATGCCATTATAGGGGCCAAGCTTGGCTATTGTGCTAGACTTTTGCTGGGCATAACCAAAGGGGAACTACTTCGACTGCAGGTGGTCCAGAATAATGCTGTGCGCATTGTAATGGGGGTGGGCAGGGCAGACCCTGTTTCTCTAGCCAGAAGGCCTTTGCAATGGCTGCCAGTAAATAGTCGTGTCCTGTTCCACGTGCATTGCATAACACACGATGCCTTTATGGCTTGAGGCCAGAATATCTGGCCAAACATCTTTGCTGGTTGCCTGCTCACAGGATATTGCGCTCGAACAACACTTCACTTCTGGTGATGCGATACCTCTAAACACTCCTGTGTGGCAAGAGGGTAATTTCCACATGCAGCCCAAGGCTCTGGAATGTGCTTCCTCTCAATCTGAGAGCTTGTACATCCCTTCCTGCCTTCAAGAAGAAGGGCTTGAAGACAGCACTTATCTGCTGAGCCCTCTATGAACTATAACTGGCCCAGCTACTTTCTGCTTTCTCACTTTTGTCATGTTGTTAACGTCTTGTTGAAGTGCCCCTTGTCTATTCGCTATATGAATAAAATAAATAAATAAATAACTAAAAGGTGAGCCGAGGGAAGGCCACACTCTAAATAGGGGTGCGAATGTGATAACAGTAGCAACCCAAACACCAATAGTACACAAGTTCCAAAATAAAAGAATGTCCAATCAAGGTTCTATAAAAATATATATAGTTTAACCAGACAATAATACAACTGACCATTAAATACACTATAAAAACCCCACCCCTGTAAAAGAAGTAAGTGCAGAACATGTATGTATAAGCTCACTGAATACTTTAACCATGAGGGGATAAAGGCAATAATTGCAACAGTGTAACTGAAAAGGATATGTTTTTCAGGAAAAAGGTGTAAAAAGGACTTTTACAAGTCACTAAGGCCCCTAAAATATACTAAAGAGACAAGGCCTCTCAACAGTACTTGATTCCAGCTTTTTGGCGATTCGACAGGTAAAGCCAGGCTTCGAAATGCAACGCTTGTAGGCCGAACTGAGTTCGAAGGCAGTGAGTAACGTTGATCCCAAGTGGAGAGTCAGTGTTGAGTCTGATTCAAAATAGTGCTCTGTGTGGTTCAAAGGCAGTGTCGAGTGATATAGGTTGGTGGATCACCACGCTAGATTGTGGACCCCTTGCTTTATCTGTGATATTATAAAAATGGGTTCTGGTGAGAGAGGTAACTCAGATTGTACTTTATTGGAGCCCTTCAGAGGAGGTTTCCATAGGACTGGTATTTCCTCCTTTCCTTTCATGTGGCAAACAAAATGTTCATCCCCTGTTTGGGATTGGTTCGCTACCCTCACACTAACTTCCATTTTGAGTGAGTCATTGAGATATGTTTCTGAAAAAGGTGGCTCTTGTTCTTTCTGCCCAAGAGGATAGTCTTCAGTAGGGAATCTTGCTGTGAGGGATCTGGGTCCTGTAAAGACAATAGCGGATAGTCAGAGGGTACCTTTTTATCAGAATAGAGTGTTATCTTTGAAGACCTATCTCTCTTAGTGTAAGGCATTGTTTCCTTTTTTCTACTAAATGGGTCTGGATGGTCATTCTGATTCTTGGAAAAATCTAGTATCTTTGGGGTTTTTATGGATTTCTGGGATAGGATTGCCCCCATACTCTAATATACAAGGTTTCTCCACTACCTCACCCCTTATTAATCTTTATGGGAGGGGAAGAGAAATTGAGTAGAACAAATCACAATTCATCTCCAGAGGAGAGAAGCGGTAGTATTTTTAATTGTCTCTCTCTGCGGGGTATCACTTAGATACAGAAGCTGGTGGAATAATATATTTGTAGATTATTTTTGGAATAACTTATTTGTGGATCCACAATCTAGCGTTGTTCAATGAGTACCACTGGTGCAGGTCGATGAGTGATGTGATGCTCCAGCAATTTGAGGCAAGGTTCGATACTAAATCCAGGGGGTTTGATACTTGGTTTAAAGACACAGTTGTTTGAAGTCATCCGCATAGTGCTCTGGTGCTTGAGCCAGAGAGGTGACAAGCTCTGCTGGGACAATGCGGCATCCAACCGGGTCAAAGGATGCAAGCAGTGGTTTGAGGTTTTTAGACAAAGGCAGCAATGTGGGTCCTGGTGGTGCAAAGGTGTTTGAATTCAGTTTGAAGTGCTTTAAGCAATGAAATCAGGAGACCTGGCTGCTTTGGCTTCTCTGGAAGCTATGATACCCACCGCAACAGCTTTTATATTTTCTTTTCTTTTTTATTTATTTCGCATTTTGGCTTATTTCAAACCTTTCACTTTAGAAAATTAATCGAAAAAAATGACCATTATATACAAGATAATGCAAAAATGCATCTCCAAATTATATTTAGTACATACACCCATAAAATGTATTACAAATCATACATCAAATCGCAATTCTAAGGATCACAAAATATTGATTTTTAAAAATGGAATATATAGCTAAAATCATCACTCTACTCTCACCGCTTGTTAGGCAGAATTATATGCAGTACCTTTTGGGAAGACCACACACAATTAAGACTACAAGTGACAGTACAAATTCAACGTTGGTACAAGCCTGTACTACACAGTAAAGTGGTAGCGATGGCTGAGCAGCCAGACTTATCTCAAGGGTAAGTGAGCAGCATCAAATAGTTACACAAAGGACAGCAATTACTATGATTCAAACAAACACTGACTCAACGTTTCTGAGTAAAAGAATATACATTTATTTACACATCAGTTGTATAACATTTCACTAAAGTAAAGCAGTTTAAAAATCGCACTCTTAATATGCCACACTACTCCCAATAAGTTCCAGACAAGTTAAGCTCACAAAATGAAGTGGGAGCAAAATGTCACTCCAGCAATTTAAAAGGGAGGGAAAGACAAAGTTAAGCAGAAATTAAACCACCTCAACAGGTAAGTACTCAGGACAATTGAGCAAGAGGAACCACAGTGATAGAATCAGGTAAAAAAGGCTTAGGGCCAAAGTCAATAGGACACAAGTCTTTTGCTCAAGATCACACGGTTCAGGGTAGTTCGCAGTAAAGTTCGTGCCACGAGTGCTGGACGAAGTTGGTAGGCAGAAAAGTTAGTGTTAAGAGAAGAGAAGGACAAGCCCTCGGATTGGAGAAAGATTTCACACACTTTTACCGTGGCTGAACGAAATGAACAACCAGAGTTTGCACAAAGTGGAGAGGGAGCTGTAGCTGAGGCGGACGTTCCTGGTAGTTCCTGCAGGCTCACGGTTCCTGAAGCGACTGTCGGACTGACAAGAAGTAGGAAGACTGGAGGGTCCTGCACTACCCAGGGAAGAAAACCAGCAGCAGAGCAAAACAACAAATAAAAGGTGCGCTCCTTAAAACCCAAGCAGGGTCCAAACTTCCTGGCTATCCGGCCCACTGTAGCTCTGTACAGCGAATTTGACCAGAGGAGGGGTCCTGGCTTGAAGTTTGGGCGAACTGGTTGGTCCTTCCAGCTCAAGGGAAGAAGATTTCTGGAGGATCCACTCTGTCGTTGGAGTTTGAAGATTCGAACCTGCAGCAGGGCTTCACTGGACGGTTCAGTCGTGGTAGGGGTCCTCTTCTATCAGCTCCTTGTCGGTTCTTTAGTTCCAGTGGTGACTCTGCCTTTCCAGTCCCAGAGACCTCCTTTTTATGCAGTTTTCCCCCATTCACACAGCCTGGCTGTCAATCACACAGCAGGGTGGCTGTCCTGGCAAGGGCAGTCACCCAGCCAATCAAACAAGAGTCCGACTTAGGTTACCAAGGGAACCCATGGCAGGGGTCCTAAGACCCCTCCCTCACATCCTGCTTACCCAGACTTTCAGGCGCCTTAAGGAGGGCTTCTGCAGAAGCCCGCAAAAAGACGGTGAACAAAGGAACCAAACCTGGTTTGGCGCGCAGCGTAAAACACGAGAAAGAGTTTTACAAAAAGAAATGGCAAATCAACCCAGCCGGAACCGAAATAAAATATATTTGGTCAAGCGGGTTTATGTTTGAGGCTAACAAAATAGCCTAAAACAATATCATGGTTATTTAAAATAACCGCAGTATCAAAAATAGGTTAGTTACCACTGCCACCAGCCAAGTCTTGATGAAAAGGGAGCGAAACAGTGCTCCAAGAGAAACAGACAAAAAGGGATAAAGATGAACCCTTTCCAATACTCATGTAAGATGGGGTGTACTGGGTCAGTGGTTAAAGAGACTAAATAAAGTTAATGGCAACTTTATCTTTTCTGGGGGACAGTAGTCAGCCCCAGAAAAGGGAGCCAGAGGTGGGAAGTCTAAAAGACAATCCTGTGTCACTGCACTGAAGGTGATGTGTAACACACAGTAAAATACTGAGGAGTAGGTGAGGCTCCTCAGCCCAAGATCACACAAATTGTAAAAACACACACAGCAAAGCACATGTAAGTGTGGGAAAAAGCCTCACACTCTTACCAGGTGAAAAAAATAAATCCTAGAAATCCAGCAAAGCTGCTGAGGGACTCAGTAGGGAAGGGAAAATAGCCATTCTGGAGAATTCTCCCTAACACCGCTGCAAACCATCCTCCAACATTCTTTGGTAGTTAAATGTTTTAATTCTCTAATATATGACTGAAGTACAGAGTCCTGGTCACAGTTAAGTGAATGCAGAACACTATCAAATGCTTTAGGGTTTCAATTTCGGTATTAATTCCAAAGAACCTATGCACACAGTCATTTCTTTCAAGTTAAGAACGGAAACAAGCACTTCAAGGGTGGGGGTACAAAATAAAACAAACCCTTAAAAACTGATTTCTACATAATTGATTGGGGAATTTCTCTAGATAGGCTAGTAATGGGTTTACTTCATGCTTAAAGTGATAATACTGTTTATATAATTTACAATCGTCCTGAGTATTTATCACTCCTTCACAATTTTACTTTGATAGCCATTGGACTTTCAATCAGAAGATCACATGTGGTATCTAATGAATTTAAAATCTCCAAACAGTCAATTTCCCACTGCAGCACAATTTTGTCCTTACCACCGCTTAACGCCCCATTCAAGAACTGGAACATGGACCTGCCTTCAACTACCAGATATTTCTGATAGAAGGTGAGCACTTTAGATCAGACCATCAACTGCAAAGATATCAACCCAAGCTTCTAGCGGATAATCTGTATTAGTATGCTTTTTGGCAGAGTCAAAGCTGTCTTCCAATAATGACCCTCCAAAACGCTACATACTTTTGATGTCAAACACAAAAAGATTTCCACCCCGTATGTTAAAACTGGGATAGTCTTCATTTTATATAATTGGAGGGCAGAAATGGGGGGAAAAGCACCCAAAACATTTATCCAAAGCGCACCTTTGCGCTGCTAAACCAGTATCCTTCGTTCTAAGAATTTCTTCATTTGGAGCGTCTGAAGAGCTAGAGTTTATACACTGACGTAGCTAATTGAATGTGTCTACTCTCATTAATGGACCCTTATTCAGATGCCATTTAACTACACTTTTCCTCATGGATTGCATTATCATGACAGTTGACTTTGTAACATTTAACGTTAAATAATTAATATTGGCATGCCTCTGAAGTATCTCAAGTTATTTCTCCAGACCAATTTCCATCTGATCCAGTAACACCAGATCATCGGCAAACAAAATGCATCCAATAAGTCGGCCGTTTATGCGTGGGGGAAATATCTTGCCCTGGTCGGAGTCTCTCCAAGATCTGATGTATGAAGATTGAATAATGCAGGTGCTAATCCCCCGCCCGCACTGCCAGTCTCTTTCTCAATCATACGACCCATGAAGCGAGTGTCATTTGCTGGTTTTGCTGCCACTTTCACTCCCACTCCTGCAATTGACTCTCACTCTGACACAGCCCTTGCTAACCTTCAATTCTCCATCTCCAACACTCTGCACATCCTTGCCCCTGCCATAAGAATCCGCATGAAACCTGCCTCCAAGTTCAACTCCTGGTATAACTCTGACCTGGCCTCTCTGAAACGCAAATGCAGAGCAGCTGAGCGGAAGGGGTGGGCTTCAAACACATCCTCTGACAAACTGGCCTGCCATAAAGGCAATAATGACTTTCCATCTGCTCGAAGAAGAGGGCCTATATCCAAGCCTGCATCTCTGGGGCCACTAACAACAAATCTGCAAGGAACTCACCAATCCTACTGCTGTCTCCATTTCTCCTCTGCCTTCCCTGGCCCTCTGCACATCCTGTCCTCTATCTCAACACCCCACTCTTCTCCCTCACCTTCTCCTTAACCCGCTCTCAGACCTCCCTTGCCCTCCCTTCTAGCCTACTCCCTTCTTTCTCTCCCATATCAGATGATAAGGTTTCTAGACAAGTTCGCTCTATGAAAGTCTCAGCCAAACACATGCTCCCCTGCTCCTCCAGAACTACCAAGGACATTGTCTCCCTTGCTCCAGTCTTGGTTGATTTCTGCAATCACTTCTTTGCCACTGGATTCTTCCTGTCACTCCTCAAGCACTCTTGTGCACCCTCTCCTCAAAAAGCCTTCTGCCGACCCTTGCTGTCCTGCTAACTGGCACCCTATCTCTATTGCCCCCTTCCTTGGCAAACTCTTGGAGAAGCTGGCCATCTCCTCTTTCGTGTGTGGCAGAACCCGTTCTAGTATTTGAATTTCAGGAAGGAGTTCCAATTCACAGGAACTCTTGGCAGACGTATTTTCAAAATAGCAAACTGTGAGAAATCTGAGGGCAGTCTCATATTTAGCCCTCTTAGGACCCCCTCTCAGACAACCAAGAGAAAGGCAAGGCCACTGGATCCCAACCCCGGTGGTGAATCTGCGAGACACTACTTGGGTAGAGGGTACTTGAAGAGCAGGATTAGGAAGTCAGAGGGTGAGACATGGTGTCCCCCCTTTTCCAAATATGACCTACCCTACCCTCCCTCAACCTTCATGGTGTATTTCCACTCATGCCCTGTCATTTCCTTTGAGATCCCACAAAGTACTGTGAAAAAGAAGAGGCAAAGAGGTAGTGCAGATCTCCTGTTGTAAAAACCACTAAAGTACTAGGACGAAGAAGAGGGACCAGAATGAGTACAGGACCGAAGGTCAGGCATGTCCCACTGATTGGCTTAATAATGGTCAGGCAAGTCAGGTAATGCAAACCCAGAACTCACACCTGAAGCCTATTAGCCAAACACAGGTGCATAAAAGGTGGAGCTGCCAACAGCAGAGGGTCAGTTAGGAGAAGGAGAAACTACAGACCTGTTTGTTGAAAGCAGCAGTAGAGGCTATAAGGAAGCAGAGGAGTAACATCAGCTGTGGGAACTGTGGCAGACCATTGACTGCTGAAGAAGGCGCTGAAGTACACCCTAAGGACCAGAGACTGGATGAGGGTGGCGCTGGAGTGGGAGCTCTGTATCACAGAGGCGCATAGTGGGACATGGCCTGGCAGTATGCCAGCCCCTGAAATCCTGTGAAAGCTGTTGTGAAAGCTGCTTGTTAACTCAGCAGACGATCAGGGCTCCGGAGCGTCAGAGGGGCAGATTGAAGACCCCTGCGAGTGGCACCAAGCAAGAGAAAGTGTTCGCTGGACATACCAAGTCAACAGGATATACCAGTGAGTGTAACTGCGAACTGAGGCACCGGGTTGCTCTATACGAGAACAATTGAAATAGTATCTAAGATCGAAGTGAGAATTGTCGAAGATATAGTTTTGTGACGATCGGGTATACGTGCGCATGAATAAAAAATGAATACTTTGTATCAGAGAGGTCGCTGGCGGCTTTCTGAACAAAGTAACAATAAGTGAGCATATATCGAATATCATACTGAAAATAGGCAATATATTGAACACAGCACAGCAAAATTAGAATACTGAATAATCATTTGAACTGAAATGCTGAACATAAGGAAGGACTTGAGGCTTACTCTAAGATTGAATGCAGTAAAGAGGGCTACTGAGCCCGTGGCATTATCAAAGTGCTAGTATTGGCTGCAAATGTGGAAAAGGGGCTAAGGGAGCCCATATAGTGAATCTTTAGTGACTTTGGCTAGATGGGCTGTCGTAACCCACATCACAGAAACTGTATCCTGCTATTGTTGCCAAAGAAATACCTCAAAAGAGATTTTAAACTTGTGAACCATTGAACATCAGCTAAAGGGAACCTGTGGTTGCGAAATCTGTGATGAGTGGACCGTATGGTCGGACAACTGCGCCTAGACCATTGGGTTTCCTTATGTACACTTTGCTAAGAGAAAGATTCAAGCTACAAGCAAGACAGTTGGCTTCTGGTTGTGTGACCTGTGATGGGTGGACCGTGTGGTCCGACAACTGCGCATGGACCAGCGGCCATTAAAGGTTTGACATGTCACAAGAGGTGTAAAAACAACTGGTGAAACTAACCAAAGGAGGGTCAGGCAGATCCTGGGTTTTTCTAATGAACTTGTGAACCAAAAATACTTTGAAGTTGCTATTTCAAAAGCTAGGAGAGCGACTCTTGGTGAAGAGCCCTGAAAGGTAAAGTCTGGAGAGCCTTTGTCTTGGGGAAGGGAGTCCTGAAGTGTTGTGTGAACATTTCATTGCATTTGATCTTGGGGAAGGGAGACCCCTGAATCTTCATATTTATTTTTATTTTGTATTAACTTTATTTATTGAGCACTTGGTAACCAGGCTGCATGAAGTCACATTACAAGAGATCCAATTTGACACATTCAAGCAAAATTATTGTTAACTCAACACTTAAAGAAACATACAGCTGCATATGGTCATTATAAATCATATAATAGGAACCAGAAGGAGTGTAGAGGGGCTTCAAGTAGCAGTCCTAGCTAGATACAAACAAAAGTCCTGCCAAATGTCTTTGGGGCGGCATGTGTTCAATAGCAATTGTGCATATAGTTCCTCATTGTTATTTGCCCATATTACATCATGTAGCCAGTACAACATCTTAGGTGGAGTCTGCCAGGACCAACGTGTAAATATTGCCCTCTTGGCTAGCAATAGTCCCAGGTTTATAAATCTTTACTGCAAAGTAGCCATCTTCCCAGTATACCCCAACATACAATCCGTGGCCGTTAGATGCAATTGTCGCTTTAATATTTCATCCATTGCCTGGCATATCGCTTCCCAGTAACCAGCGAGCTCGGGGCAGTCCCACAGCATCTATCTATATATAATATATAATATATAAATAAAAATGTAAATGTTTGTTTGTTCAAAACCTCAAATCTCCGAAAGTTCTTCACTGTTTGCTTTGAAATTATTACACAACGTTGCATTCGAATAGGCGTGTGTTTTGACATACCTACTATACAGAGATATCACACCTCTGACAGATAAAAAACATGCTTTTTCTGAAGAACAGCGCCATCTGTTGGATGTAAAAGCAACACACGCTATACTAAACATTTTACTGAAAACCAGCACCATCTGTTGGACGTAAAAGCAACACATGCTGGCTAAAATACGTGCCGAGGAAGCAGCAGAGCAATGTGCAGCCAGATTTTAGGATGCACGGTTGCGAGCATGGCGATCGCGTTCTGCAGCTTCAGATCTAATTCAAACGCGACAGGCTAAGAGTGGCTGAGCAGACCAGCATCAAACACGACTCCATGCTCAGCAATCACGCTATTACAATTGCCTTGCATTCCGGTACAACCAAGCTGATGATTATAGTTTAAACCGGCATGTTCTCATCGGCACCATGACAGAAGTGTGTCCTTATTGGAGGGCTCTGAAATTTGATGGAGAAACGAAAGGAATGTGTTGCGCCGCCGGGAAAATGAAACTGCCTCAACTTGGAGAACCGCCAGAGCCATTAAAAACTACCCACAAGCATTGTGCGTCAAACACAACTCCGTGCTCAGCAATCACACGATTACAATCGCCTTGCATTCTGGACAACACAGCTGATGATTATAGTTTGAGCCAGCATGTTCTCATCGGCACCATGACAGAAGTGTGTCCTTATTGGAGGGCTCTGAAATTTGATGGAGAAACGAAAGGAATGTGTTGCGCCGCCCGGAAAATTAAACTGCCTCAACTTGGAGAACCGCCAGAGCCATTAAAAACTACCCACAAGCATTGTGTCATGATCTCTGCTTCCAAAAGGTCAGGGTTTTCCAAACTCCCTTGGAAGCAGATCCATAACCCAGGTTCTGAGTGCCAACCAGTCCCAATTGGGACCTTTTGGACCCAGTCCTGGCGCCAGTGGCACCAGGCTCATAAATATGCCCAGTCCTAGCGCTGGAAGCGCCGGGCTCATAATGCTTGGGTAGACTTACCTGCAGCAGACCATGCTGCTTACTTGCCTGCCAGTTGAGCCTCTGATCCTCTTCTGTTTGGAACTACTTTTCCTGTTGGGTGGGGCAGGAGCCACTCCCTAGATTCAGAACACTGGAACTCTTCTGGAAAGCAGGAACTCTTTTCTTACCTAGGCGTGGCTGTGGAAGGAGACATCTAAGCACTACAGGAGGCTATTTAAACCACACCCGATGGATGAATCTTGCTTTGCGTTATTCTGCATCCTCTGCAGCAGAACGCTCATCGTGTCTTCTGCATCTGATCCTGGGCCTAAGGAAAAAGGCTTACCATCCTGAATCCAGTCTTCAGCAACACCTATAAAGACAAGAAAGAACAGGTTAGCATTACGGTCTTCAGTGACAGCTCTTCACTTACCTGGTCCATCGGCTGTCACCAACGCCTCGCGCTGCATTCCGGCATCTGAAAGACAAAGGCTTCCCTACTCTTCGTGCGCTCCGCAGGTCTTCACACTGAATTCCGGCATCTGAAAGACAAAAGCTTACCAACTCTTCGCACGCTCCGGAGGCCTTCGGCGCTGCATCCCGCATCTGAAAGACAAAACAAGGTGCGTTTAAAGACATTGGGGAACTTTAATACTCACGTGCCATTACTCCTTTCCACATCTAACCCAGTGGGTATTCCGGCACCCTGCAGCCGCTCCGAACTTGTACCTGCAAAATAAAAAGACAGTTAGAGCGCATCGTGAAGCAGGCAACAAGCGCTTACTTACATGCTTCCAGGCGCTTCTATTCATCACACGGGCTCCATCTTCAACTCACTTCAGCCCGTCATCCGCCATCGCCGGAACCCTGCAAAACAAGAAACATCATTACTAAAGACTTTAAAAACATTAGAATTACTCAAAACTTACCGTTCGTGCAGTAAACGACGGACAGCAGTCCTCTGAAGTCAAGAGGCCTGCTCCCCTTATCCAGTGAAGAAACTGGTTACAGCACCCTGCCCCGAGGCAGATGGAGAGCACGGCGTTCACTTACCTAAGGTGAGAGCGTTAACCTTTGGGTTCTACAGGAGAAGAGAAAGGGAAGAAGAGAGAGACATTCAATAACCCAGTTCCTTAATCCCATATTTTCTATCTGCAGACATCTTACCCTTCGAGTCAGACATACAGTGCACAGAGGACCAGCCCAAAGAGCCAGCCGTGTGTTACACATCACCTTTGAAGATACGGTATACGCCCAGTCAAGACCGGCGCCTCTACGGGAATCAGGTGAGCGTTACAGAACGCAAAGCCTACCACAAAACTCCCGTCCAGGCGCTATGGAAACCTCGGATACCGACCAGCTAGCCCAGTTACTTGGGGAACTAAGGGCAGAAGTGCATGCAGCCCGTCAGGAAACGAACGCTCTAAGAAGGGAACTGATTATTTCCAAGGAGCGAACAGATGATCTCGCTAGACAATTGCTACAGTCACAAGCCGGACAGACCCCGTTACCCGCATCTGGGGGAAATCTTCCTTCTACATCCTCTATGAATCCAGTGCAGATCAACCTACCTGGGAATGCACCTCTGGCTCCGCCCGAACGATTTTCTGGTGACCCAAAGAGGTTTGCAGTATTTATCAATCAGTGCCGGTTGCATTTCTTATGCCGGCCAGCAGCCTTTCCAACTGATCAAGCTAAAGTAGCTTTCGTGCTTTCGTACCTTAGTGGCAATGCGGCAGACTGGTCGATCCCTCTAGTAAATCAAGATGATCCGGTCCTCCATGATTTTCAAGCTTTTCAGCTCAGTATGGAAAAACTGTTCGCAAGACATTCACAGGGGCAGGCCTTGGACAATGAGCTTCTTTCGTTGCGACAAGGTAATCAAGACCTTTTGGCTTATATTGCGTCTTTCAACAGACTGATAGTGGAAACTCAATGGCCTGAGTACAAAAGGATTACGCTGTTTTATAGAGGTCTACGTGGAGAGCTCAAAGATGTGTTAGCCCAAGTAGTGAATCCCCCACAAGATTGTTCGGACTATATAGACTTAGTCTTTCAAATAGATCACAGACTGCAGAACAGGAAGGCCGATCGTTCCAAGTTTGATGCTCGAGTATTTTCCAAACCGCCAACTCCTTCCAAAGGAGTAGACTCCGGGGAACCCATGCAAATAGGGGGTCTGAAAGGTCCTCTAACACAAAAGGAGCGGGAAAGGAGAAAACAGTTGCAATTATGCCTCTATTGCGGAAACTCAGGGCACTTTCTTCGAGACTGTCCGGTGAAACCTGCCAAGAAGGCAGTAGGAGCTGCAGTTACCAAAGTTACAAACTCTGAGCAGGGAAACAACCTCGCCCGACAAGAATAGAGGTCCTCTTGCCGAGCGTGAAAACCAGTTCCGTGACCTCGCATTTCGTGATACCTATGGTCCTCATTAGCCCTGATAATCCGGATCGATTACATGCAATTGAAGCTTACGTCGACAGCGGTGCCATCGGCAATTATGTGGATCATGAAATGGTTTTGAGGATGAATCTAACTCTTTGTCCCAAGGCTGTAAAGGACGTCATTACTACGGTGGATGGTACGGAGATAGCCTCCGGGCCAGTAACGCATACCACTCAAGAGGTGACGCTAGTAAGTCAAGATGGACACCATGAGAAGATCGTGTTCGATGTGATCAAGGCCCCTCAGTTTAAGATTATTCTAGGAATACCTTGGTTAGAGAAACACAATCCTCTGATCGATTGGCGAGCAAGAACGGTCCAGTTTCCAGAATGTGTCTCTACTTGTCACCCTCCACCTGGTGTTGCACTGGCAGCAATTTCTTCAGAGACTCCCCAGTTACCTCCCGAATACCTAGAATACCAAGATGTTTTCCGGAAGGATCAGGCTAACTCTCTACCTCCTCATAGGTCTTATGACTGCCAGATAGACCTGATACCTGGATCTACTCCTCCTTGTAGTAGAATTTATGCCCTCACCGAGCCTGAGAACCTTCACCTTCGACAATACCTGGATCAATACCTGGCAAATGGGTTTATTCGTCCTTCCAAGTCCCCTGCTTCTTCAGCTTTGTTCTTCGTTCCAAAAAAGGAAGGAGACCTTAGAACTTGTATAGATTATCGCTCCCTGAACCAGATCACCGTTAAGAATAGATATCCGTTACCTTTGATCCCTGAACTCCTGGACCAAGTCAGAAAAGCATGCATATATACAAAGCTGGATCTTAGAGGAGCTTACCACTTGGTACGAGTAAAAGAGGGCGATGAATGGAAGACGGCCTTCCGCACCAAGTATGGGCTATTTGAATATCAGGTCATGCCCTTCGGACTTTGCAATGCCCCGGCCGCCTTTCAATATTTTATGAACGATGTCCTCAGAGAGCTCATAGATGTGTGTGTTGTTGTTTACATTGACGACATCCTCGTTTATTCTTCATCGGAATCTGAACATCGGAAACACGTGAAAATGGTCCTCGAAAGATTGCGTCAACACAAACTTTTCGCTAAGTTGGAAAAATGTGTTTTCAACGTGACTGAAGTTGAATTCTTGGGATTCCTATTATCACCTGGCGGAGTGCGCATGGATTCAAAGAAGGTCGATGCAGTTCTCAAATGGCCATCACCATCCTCCGTAAAAGGTGTGCAAAGCATGTTAGGCTTCGCTAACTTTTACCGCAGGTTTATCCCCGAATTCTCTCGAATAGTCCAGCCCGTCACTGCCTTGTTAAAGAAAAACAAACGTTTTGAATGGTCTACCGAGGCGGAACAAGCTTTCCAGGATTTGAAGACTAAATTTATCTCTGCACCAATCTTAAAACACCCTCGCCCCGAACTCCCCTACATCGTGGAAACTGATGCTTCAAGCCTTGCCATGGGGGCAGTTCTATCACAAAAGGACCCGGTAACCAATCAGTTGCATCCCGTGGCATTTTGGTCCAGCAAATTCTCGCCTCCTGAAATCAATTACACGATTACTGACAAGGAACTTCTGGCTATAAAGTCTGCCTTTAAGGCTTGGCGGCATTATCTGCTGGGGGCCCGACACACCGTTACTGTGATTACGGATCACCGAAACCTGCAATATTTGAAAACCGCAAAAGCCCAATCCTCTAGACAACTCCGTTGGGCATTATTCTTTGCCGAGTTTGACTTCATAATTACCTATCGACCTGGTACAAAGAACGGTAAAGCTGATGCCCTTTCTCGGATGGGAGTGGAAGAACACTTGATCAACCCTAAACCTGTACCAATCATTCCCGAACAAAGAATTCTGGGTGTAATCGCCACAGAATCCATAGAGGAAGTTAAGGATAAAGCCAGGCAACTTGTAACTCCAGCAGACATACAGAATTGGCATCTGCAGGGAAAGGACTTTGCAGTAAAGGACAACTTATTGTATTTCCAAGAACGATTATACCTACCCAGCACAGATTTACAGAAAAAAGTA
Source organism: Ambystoma mexicanum (assembly GCF_040938575.1). NCBI lineage: Eukaryota > Metazoa > Chordata > Amphibia > Caudata > Ambystomatidae > Ambystoma > Ambystoma mexicanum. Next base: position 672,925,442 of record NC_090924.1, on the reverse strand, counting down.
ATCTCTTGTTATCACGATTCTTTAATGGAAGGACATCCCGGTATGGCCAAGACCTCAGAAAAGATCAAGCGCTACTTCTGGTGGCCGTCTTGGAAAAAAGATATCAGAGACTTTATAATGTCCTGTGGAGTATGCGCCCAAAACAAGAGTCAAAAGGAAAGACCAGCAGGCCTCTTACGCCCTATTGACATCCCACCTCGCCCTTGGCATACGCTTTCTATGGACTTCATCACCGATCTACCTCCATGCTCCGGATACAATACAATTCTAGTAATCGTGGACTTATTCTCCAAGATGGCGCATTTCATTCCGCTCAAAGGCTTGCCAACAGCAGCAACTCTGGCCCGAGAATTTCTCGAAAACATCGTCCGACTGCACGGTTTTCCTTCGGTTCTAATTTCGGATCGAGGTAGTCAATTTATTTCTCATTTTTGGCGAAGTTGCTGTCGGTCGGCTCAAATTGATGTGAGACTATCGACCAGTCACCACCCTCAGACCGACGGACAAACCGAGAGGACCAATCAAACTCTGGAACAGTATTTACGCTGCATGCTGCAACAAACTGTAAAAACTTGGAAAGACATCCTTTGGATAGCCGAATATGCCTACAATAACTCTGTCCATTCGGGAACTGGGAAAACCCCGTTTTTTCTTTTGTACGGCAGTCACCCTCGAACCTCGGGGTTGGATCCCCTCCAAGATCTTGAAACACCAGCAGTAGACTACCTGCATTCTACAATCACCCAAGCCTTTAAGGAAGCTGTTTCTCACCTTCAAAGGGCTAAAGAACAATACAAGAAAGGAGCAGATCAACATCGGAAGGAAGCCCCTCAATATCAAGTAGGGGATCAAGTCTGGTTATCCACCAAATATCTACCTCTAAAAGGGCCACGCACATTCAACCCAAGATACCTTGGTCCCTATTCCATCACTACCATAGTAAACCCAGTAGCGGTCAAGTTGGACTTGCCCCCGCACATGAAGATACATCCGGTCTTCCACGTCTCTCTATTAAAACCCGTGCAACCTCAAACCCGACTAACTAAATCTCCAAAACATATCCTAGTTGATGGAGAACTCGAGTTTGAAGTCAAAAGCATTCTGGACTCCAAGATCTCCAAATCTAAACTATTTTACCTAATTGACTGGAAAGGCTACGGCTCCCAAGAGAGATCCTGGGAACCTGCTGAATATGTCCACGCTCCTCGCCTAATCAAAAGATTTCACCGAACATTTCCTGACAAGCCAAAACCCCCGGAGAAGCCCGGTTTGGGAGGGGCCTTGAGGGGGGGTACTGCCATGATCTCTGCTTCCAAAAGGTCAGGGTTTTCCCAACTCCCTTGGAAGCAGATCCATAACCCAGGTTCCGAGTGCCAACCAGTCCCAATTGGGACCTTTTGGACTCAGTCCTGGCGCCAGTGGCACCAGGCTCATAAATATGCCCAGTCCCAGCGCTGGAAGCGCCGGGCTCATAATGCCTGGGTGGACTTACCTGCAGCAGACCATGCTGCTTACTTGCCTGCCAGTTGAGCCTCTGATCCTCTTCTGTTTGGAACTACTTTTCCTGTTGGGTGGGGCAGGAGCCACTCCCTAGATTCAGAACACTGGAACTCTTCTGGAAAGCAGGAACTCTTTTCTTACCTAGGCGTGGCTGTGGAAGGAGACACCTAAGCACTACAGGAGGCTATTTAAACCACACCCGATGGATGAATCTTGCTTTGCGTTATTCTGCATCCTCTGCAGCAGAACGCTCATCGTGTCTTCTGCATCTGATCCTGGGCCTAAGGAAAAAGGCTTACCATCCTGAATCCAGTCTTCAGCAACACCTATAAAGACAAGAAAGAACAGGTTAGCATTACGGTCTTCAGTGACAGCTCTTCACTTACCTGGTCCATCGGCTGTCACCAACGCCTCGCGCTGCATTCCGGCATCTGAAAGACAAAGGCTTACCTACTCTTCGTGCGCTCCGCAGGTCTTCACACTGCATTCCGGCATCTGAAAGACAAAAGCTTACCAACTCTTCGCACGCTCCGGAGGCCTTCGGCGCTGCATCCCGCATCTGAAAGACAAAACAAGGTGCGTTTAAAGACATTGGGGAACTTTAATACTCACGTGCCATTACTCCTTTCCACATCTAACCCAGTGGGTATTCCGGCACCCTGCAGCCGCTCCGAACTTGTACCTGCAAAATAAAAAGACAGTTAGAGCGCATCGTGAAGCAGGCAACAAGCGCTTACTTACGTGCTTCCAGGCGCTTCTATTCATCACACGGGCTCCATCTTCAACTCACTTCAGCCCGTCATCCGCCATCGCCGGACCCTGCAAAACAAGAAACATCATTACTAAAGACTTTAAAGACATTAGAATTACTCGAAACTTACCGTTCGTGCAGTAAACGACGGACAGCAGTCCTCTGAAGTCAAGAGGCCTGCTCCCCTTATCCAGTGAAGAAACTGGTTACAGCACCCTGCCCCGAGGCAGATGGAGAGCACGGCGTTCACTTACCTAAGGTGAGAGCGTTAACCTTTGGGTTCTACAGGAGAAGAGAAAGGGAAGAAGAGAGAGACATTCAATAACCCAGTTCCTTAATCCCATATTTTGTATCTGCAGACATCTTACCCTTCGAGTCAGACATACAGTGCACAGAGGACCAGCCCAAAGAGCCAGCCGTGTGTTACACATCACCTTTAAAGATACGGTATACGCCCAGTCAAGACCGGCGCCTCTACGGGAATCAGGTGAGCGTTACATATTGTGAAATTAAACATGTTACAAACGTGCGCTTTCTCTTTTCTTTCTTTTCCATTTAACCAGACTGAGCCACAGCAATGCGTGGCCGGGGACAGCTAGTATGTAATAAATTAGCCTCTGGGCTATAACATCTGGGAAATACCCAGGGTTCCTCAAGCCGAAAACGTCATGAGTCTAATAAGGGTGTAATACAATCTATTTAGTACCTTGAATTGTATAAGGCAGTATTTTGAGTTTAATTAAATACCTCTCGTTAATGAGCAAATGTGTTTCCACTGCTGGTCCATTAATTCAGTGTGTAAGTCACCCTCCCACCTGGCTCTATTATTCGGACCCTGTCTAGTCTACACGACTGAGCCAGTTTTATAAGACCGATATTGATTTCTTACCCACATTGTTTGACAGAATATAAGATAAGCATGGGTGTGAGGCTGGTTCAGTCGGGAATGTCAGCCAGCACGCAGCAACCACTGCCTTAGGGCGATAGTATTGTAACATTTGAAGTGGCATGTCCCCAACGTGTTCCTTAAATCATCCCATTCAATGAAATGGCCAGACACATACAGATCACCCAGCATCCAAATACTAGCCCTACCCCAGACTTCCTCCACTAATCTGTCTGTAGTGGGCTCCATCACCGACATTCTCCATAGGGGCATACCTTTGTCATATGGGGCCATAATCTTTGTCCATCTGTATAATTTCTGCCATGCATCCCCAATGGCCTCCACCGGATCTACAAGAAACAAATGAATGGGGACACCTGGTATGTCGAACAACTCCAGTCGTACCTGGTCAGCAATAATATATATATAGGGGTACAGAAGAGACTGGAGTTGTGATGCTTCTGTGAAGTGAAATACAAGGTAATAAGACTGTCTACTGATAGCACCTAATCACATGTCTCATCTAAAAAATAGAGACTGACATAGTTGAACATGAAAGGATTCAATTAATAACCAATGATTCAAATATACAATACATTTATTGTTTTATCTTAAAAAGATCCATTGAAGGAATTGTAAAAATTCATAATATAAATGTTCTCTGACAAATACAAACATAATTAACCAACACACTTTAATTATAAACAATAAATGTGTAGTGTAGAAAATATCACAAATATGGGAAAAAATCAAAAAGAACCTGTGTATATCTCAACAAACTATCCATACCAAAAAAATCACCCAAATCAAATTTCAAAGATTAGGTAGCAATTGAAAAATCAATCAGAACTGAAATTTAAGTACATATTTAGCTAACAACAAAAACTAAATATAATATTCCAAAAAAGCAAAACACAGTTAAATACAATAGTTGCCTACCTAGATGAATCTAGCCGGTAACTGTTAATATTAGGTCGTAATTCTTAAAATCATACTAGAAAACCCAACATGTTTCTTTCCATCTCCGCTGTAATCTTCAATTGTGTGGAAATTCATCAAGGGTTGGGTAACATAAAAGTCTTCGAGTGATAGCAGTTCTTTAATAATTGTTATACACCACAGTCATGTGCCTTGGATTTCACTCGGTAGACAATTTATTAGTCATTCTGGGTGGAACAGAAGGAATATAAATGTCTTCCTGAAACTGGAACAATGTCATCCAAACCACAGTGTATAAAAGTCAAGATGGATGGTTCATAATAACTGTAGAACCATAATCGTAGGTGTGGGCTAGTGCTGTGTAATCAGTCACGGATACATGGTAACCCCATACAAATTGCAGGAGGTCTGCTACCGCAAGCAAAATGAGGATTCACACAGCTCTTCTGTGCTCTTGAGACACAAAGTGTGTCTCGTACGGATGCTCAATACAGTAATCGTCCCATCAATACGATATCCTATATGCGTCCTCCTCGATCAAGAATCCATCTCGTCACTGTAATTCCACCGGATCTAAACAGTGTGTACAGCAGTGTGTTTTGCCGGCGAGCAGTAGTACCACAGGAGAAGAACCTGGCTGTAGCCTTTCTTATCTGGCATGAGTAGCCTCTGGATACTCTGCTGTCCAATAAACGGCAGAGTGCATTTGAGCCATCAAACAGTATAGTTCAGAGCCCGGCCCTGACCGTCAACCCCTCTCATAGGGGCGGGTAAAATGTTCCCACTTCATCCTGACCTGCCCATCTGCCCAGAGAAAGGATGAGCACACAACCACCAGATCAGGAAAAAACGCCTGCCCCGGCCAAATTGGAATGTTGTGAAAAAGGTAAAGAAGTTTAGGTAATACTGTCATCATGATCAACGCCAGTCTTTCTGCCTAAGGGCAGTGGTATTTGACTCCATTTCTGTTAATCGTTTGACGTATGTCCCATAGTTGAATTCTAACATTAATGGAGCCGACCGTGCCACTCTAATCCCCAAGTAACGGAAATCATTTGCAGCCCACATGAGTCCCAACAAGTCATCTGGTTTTTGTCTACTCTCCAACAGTGGGAATATTTCGGACTTGCTACTATTAAGGCAAAGGCCTGAATATTTATCAAAATCCACCACTGCCTGAATCATACGTGCCAAGTGGAGTTCAGGCTCTCTCATGTATAGCAAGATATGAACAGCGTATTATGATATGATTTTGGGTTTCCCTCCCAATCGCATACCAACCCCCTTAAATCTATCCTGTATAGATCCGCCAATGGTTCAATTATCAATGCAAATAATAAAGGCGATAGGGGACATTCCTGTCTTGTGCCACCTTTCAGATGAAGGATCAGGGAAAACATAGCATTAGTGTGCACTCGAGTGAACGGTCATGAGTACAGAAGCCTCACCCAAGAAATGAAGTTGGGGCTAAACACAGAGTTAGCCATCACCCGAAAAAGGAATGGCCAGGAGACTGTGTCAAAGGCTTTCTGCATATCCAAAGCCACCGCCACTGCTTGGCAATCTAGCGGGATATGTGCCAGAATATTATAGAGCCTGCATGTATTGGACGATGTTGAGCGACTATAGAACTCAGCACAGTAGCCATCTGATACTGGAGCCTTCCCCTCAGGAAGCTCCATGATTGCGTTTCTTATCTCTTCAATCGTAATCAGAACTTGAAGTGCATCACTGGCTTCATTAACCAACAGGGTTGTTGAGATCCCGTTCAGGTATTGATCTAAGTCTGGTGGCCTATCCAAATGTTGCAACTCCCTTTCAGCTACATCTCTAAATGCATCTAGCTCAGTCTTTATAGGACTCCTCAGAGTAGAGAATGGGGTTCGAGCGTATTGATGTTGCAACACAGACAGGGCTGTTTCACGTTGTCCCATTTCCCTCCTGATATTCTTGAGGACTTCAAACTCTGTTGACAGCGCTATCCCTGTATGTACACCTTGAATGCTTGCCACAGTGTGGCAGCTGAGGAGGCTGAGCAAGTGTTCGTCTCGAACTACAATGAGACATGCTCGCGCATGTTCATTGAGAAAATTGGGTCTCAATGCCGCTGACTTAAAGTGCCAGGGAGCCCACACTCTGCTTCCCTTCTCCTGTTGCTGATTAAGTAAAATGGGGGTGTGATCCGATAGCGTGTGGGGAAGAATGGTGCATTCCCCTACGCTATTGCGCAATGGGCCAGATACCAGCCAAATGTCTATTCTGGGATGCAAATCATGTGCAGATGAGTAGTACGTGTATTCCCTCCCCTGCATGTTCAGTGAACACCAAACGTCCTGTAGGTTCAGGTCTTTCATATTGGTGCATATGGCACGGCCACATTGGTAAGTTCCCTGGGTCTGTTCGACGTGTGGCCCAGTGCCGTACACAGTATTGTGTTCAAATCACCTCCACAAATCACTGCAGCCAACGGGTACTGCAAGCAAAGCCGAAACACCCCTTTGTAAAATTCAGGGTCATCTATGCCCATAAATATTTGCCATGAGGACCTCTTGCCCGCAAGTGCCTTTTATACCATGAACGAGTACATATCGCCCACTTTCATCCACCTTAGTATCTAATTGTACACATGGGAGAGATCGATGTATCAGGATCATAATTCCTCTGGCTCTAGTCGAGTAGGTTGTGAAAAATCTGTTCGTACCCCAGCCCACAGCAAAACGCTTGGCTTGCCTACTCAACATATGTGTCTCCTGTAAGAATAGGATGTTAGCCCCTTTTCTATTTGCGTAAGCAACTATCTTGTGAGCCATTATGGGGCCCCCCAAACCCCTAACATTCCAGCTGAGTAAATTCACTGCTGAGCTCAACCTATCCATCTGTGCCATAGGTGTGTTACTGTACCACTGCAGCCTCTTAGTGCAGAGTCACACTCCCTGTTACCGCTGCAACCCGCCACCAAGGGCCTTTTATGCCTTCCATCCCCAACAGACACCCAAACTCCTCCACTACCCGCCCTCGTAGCCACCTAAACATTGGCTGTGCATTCCCCCTTGCTCCCCAACCCCAACATTAAACCTTCCAAATGCACCTGCATCGGGACAACCATTTCCTTACAGAGTGGAACAATTAGATGTGTCACTGGACATGACGATAGGATGCATATGTGTTCTCTCCGGCTCAAAACTTACTGAGCTACAATCTACACTTATTTGTGAGATCTACTTGGTACATTAAATATCGACCTTGTATTAGGGGCAACCGCCGTCCTGAGGGGCGGGTAGCAGGATTTGCACTTCAATTAAAGACAGTGCCTCTTCTAGAACTGTAAAAAAGTAGGATCTGTTGTTATGCTGGATCTTGAGGCGGGATGGAAATAGCATGGCATAGGGAGTATTGCTCTCCCTGAGTAACGTCTACACCCCCAGGAAGGTGCGCCTTTCTTGTTGCATCGCCATTGTGTAATCCAGGTAAATGTGTCCTGTATTAGACCCAAGCTTGAGCTCCTCTTTTTCCCTCCCAGCAGGCAGTGTTAAGTCTCTGTCCCGGTAGCTCATGGTGCGTGCTATGACTGGACGTGGGTAGTCCCTGGATTTCGGTCTTGCTACAAGTGCTCTGTGGGCATGCTCCACTGTGAAGTCTGGTGACCAACCCGGGTCGTCCAGCAGATCCCAAAGTAAATTCTCCACTGCTGTTTCCACATTGCCATGGAGCGCATCTTCCGGTATGCCAATAGTGCAAATATTATTTCTGTAGGACCTGTACTCTAGGTCCTCACATTTTGCCTTCCCTCATGTCTCTGGTGAGCTTAGAGACTGCCGCCTGTAACATTGTCACATTATCTTCCATAGTACTCATCAGACCTTCAGTGTCTGTGATACGCTGTGTCTCTTTTTCCAGCAGAGTCCGCATAGATGATACATTAGCAGAGATACTGTCCAATTTGACATTAACTGAGGCGAAGAACTGCTGCATCATTTCCAGTATGTGGCCAAGATCAATGTGGCCCCCCGTCGCTGGGTGCAACGCAGGACCCGGAGGTTGTGACGTTTCACTGTTAACTGTGGCAGGCTTCGAAGCAGGTTTGTCAAAGCGATCTATTACGCCGCCTTTTTTTGCTCCTAAGCCTTTGGTCAACTCGGTCCCACAGGCAGTAGATTTCTGTAATTCCACCTTGATGAGTGAGAGCAATAATGCTACCAGCGAGGGCACAGCACCAGTCTTTGATGTCTCTGAAGGCAGCTGTGTGTCAAGCACAGTCAACAAGCAAACCATGTCCCTCGCGCAAGGCCTTATTTGATGTTTGAACCTTGCCTTTTATATACGATATACAGCCCGATAAGTTTCTTCCACACAGTGGGGTGGCACACACTTCCAGTCACGCAGACCTTTTCTTCACTATAAATTACCTTTCCTGCGCCGCCCTCTCCAATGTACTGCTGACCTCCGGACCTAGTTTCCCTCTGTCATCGTTAGCCTACCGGTGTCCGTCGCCATCCCGCTACAGTGTTGATGGAAGCAACCCGGGGCCCCTCTGCTGCTCACTGCTCATTGTAGTTTTGTTGGCCCACCAGTCCTGCCTGGGCCGTCTACGGCCCTGCACCTCCAAGCTCCTCCACCGCAGTGAGTGCTGTGACCCATTCCTTCATGCATCAATGGCACTGGAGGACATGCCACACTCCTCCCCCTCATGGGTCCGCCGGTGTCTTGCCTCTGGCACAGTCGCAATCACCAGTCCAATGATGGGTTCCGAGCAAGGGACACCATGCAGTCCGTGACCGCACGCTAAGCCTGCACCACTTAGCGCCAAAATCTCCACCAGGGTGCCCTTCCTCTCATGCTACCCGTTGGTAGTTCAGAGCTAATGTGGCGCAAGAGGTCCCCAGAGCGAGGTCTCGATATTTCAGTTTTCACAGTATGGTGGCCATCCGCTGCAGGGTCTTTGTGCACTCGACTTTGTTGTATCCCAGAATATTACTAAAAAAATTACTGGAAAACACGTAAGATCGGAGAGAGTAGCGAGTTTAGTTCCACTCTGTATGGCGATTAAGAGTGGTCTGCCATGTTGGCTCGCTGCTCAACAGCAGCCCACCACCCTCCCTGAATCTTCGTTTTGATGTGAACTGTGATATTAGTGAATCCATAGAGGGTAACCTCAGAACTTGTACAATTCTTTCTGAGAAAAAACTATATTGGAATTGTGTTGAACTTGAACCAGAGAACTTTATGGGAACTTGAATTGACATTTTTTGAACATTTGCTTTGGAACACTGACCTTGGTTGAGAGCATTCCCCCACTAGTTTTGCTGTAGTTGTGAGGATAGCATAGATTTATGACACAGACAGACTTTTGCTTTTGGACATTCTGACACTGACGTTCCATAGGTTTCTTTAGGCAGGGAAGTCCCGCCATATTATAGGGTTTGTTAGGCGTTACACCTTCCTGATTATTAATAAAGTGGTTGAAAATATACTTTTGTTGTCAGTGTCATCTCTCTTGATACTATGACTATCTCACAAAACCCAATCTACTTCTGACACTGGGTGGAATAAGCTTCCATACTTCAGGTGAGTGTTTCTTACACACTGTAGATAGCATTTTCTCGGTATCCTGTTGAATTAAAATTGCTTTATGCAAGCGCAGCCAATAGTTATAGGCTAATTTAAATGTTTTAGTTTTAGGTACACTTTCTACCCTAGGTATTTAACCCAAAGTTCTTATTTCCTCTTTAAGCTGTCTTTTCTTAAATTCTTTTGGGTCAAAAACATGCTCGCGTTTATAATATGTTCTACACCCATCCGGTTCTGACATGTACAATCTGGTTAGGATTGGTACATAGTCTGTTCTGGCCTTCTCCTCCACCCCCCATTCAAGTATTCCATATAACTCGTTTTAAATGTCTTGACTACTTACGTCTTATATAATAGACAAGCACTTCCTAATGTTACCTCTACTTTTGGCAAATAGCCCGTTCTTGCACCTATCTTCACAAACAACTATGGCATTTTAAGGATTAAATCGTCACTTTGAGAAGTTACAATCACCTGCAGTAAGGCTGCGTATGTAAAAATATGACTTGTAAAAAACAAAACATATAGTCCAGGGTAGCAGTTTATTGACCTCTGGACCAAGTTGAGTTAGTGGGAATATCGCCCCTGACCTAACGGTTCAATATATCACAATAAACCTGATTTGGATGATGGAGTTATACAATCGCTAATATTTGTGAGGGGGATTCCTCTGAGCATCAAAGCATGTTGCAATGCATTTAAATCACCTGCAATTAACACTCCTTGCAAGAGGGGTCGACTCTGCAGTTATCTAACAAATCGGCCACATAGTCTAAAAATTCTTCGTCCGTCATTGCTGTTGGGTTGCAATATAAATTTATTAGGGCAAACGTCCCAATACCTGGAAAGCACATCTGATCCCACACTATCTTCACCACCTGGATGAGGGAGTTCGGGTTCTCCAACTAATTCTATCCCCAAGCCATTCCTTTCTGCTATTAACAGGCTTGAAGCTGGTCTCCCCCTTTGTTGCAGGATTTAACAAAATTGAATACCCATCCAATAATGGCATGGACGGTAGCTATGTTTTCTGTAATAGGAGGATGTTGAATAACTCAAATTTAAAGTCTCCTACTCTACGTAGGTGAGTAAATCCATAGGTATTCCAGGGCCCAACGACAATGCCATTCAAAGTATTTATTAATTTATTTATTGTGAAAATTGTGTTTCAAAGCGCCCACAGGGCAACGGGGAGGGAACATGGGAATGAAAGCAAAATTTAAAAAATGAAAGAGAAAGGTGGTCCTATTATGCCTTGTGAGCATTCAGAACGTGCAAGTACAGAGAGAGAAGGGATGGGGGACGGAGGGTAAGTGCTAGGAGTGCCATGGAGGGAAGTGCTAGGGATTAAGTTGCAAGCAGCTGTTAAGTGACTGGCAGAGATCACTTGGTAAGAGTGGTCAACTGCCAATAAAAAAGTGCAGGCCTGTGATAGCACAGGCCAGTGGGCGCTAAGGCAAGTGCTGGTAGAGGGCGGAGTCTGAAGGCGATTGGGTGTGGGAGGCCAGGACCCAAGTGGACACTTAAGGGCCCTGATCACCAATTTCAGCGACTGCGGGGTTTAGCAAAGGAGGGAGGGAGGGAGGGAGGGAAGGAGGGAAGGAAAAGGTGAAGAGGAAAGTCTTGTGGAGCTTCCGGAATTTGAGGAGATACTGCACAAGACGAAGCGGAATGGGGAGGCTGTTCCATAGGAGGCAGCCAGCCGAGGAGAGAGATGGGCCACTAGCTTGCTGTTTAGCAAAGCACTTGACACACAGCAGAATTTAGCTAATCTTAATTAGCCGTAACAGCTGCTGCTAGCCAGACCAATCCAATCCTTGGCAACTTGCTAGGTCATTAGGAGTATCCAACACAACCTTACGAGAATTAATACTAGCTTTGTCACATCTCTCTTGCAAAGGTGCATCATTTGGAGACTGTTTAACCTTCAACAACCCAAACCCATCTTCTACCTTATCTTCACCCCTTGACATATGCACCACTGTCGTTTGCCTCAGCATATTTTCCGATAAAGCTTCTGACTCTTTAAAATCTGCAAGGAGCTGGCTAACCCTGCTGCAGTCTCTACCTCTTCTGTTGCCTCCCAGGCCCTCTGCACGGCCCTTGCCTCTCATTTCATCTAAAAAACCCAGGACATCATGCCCACCCTCTCGCCCTCTCCTCCTCCTCCCCCTTCTCTTTCTGATACCTCTGGCCCCCCTGCAGCCACCTCTCCTACCGCTTTCTCACCTTTTCCTCTGTTCTCCCCTGATGAGATTTCCATACAAGTCTGATCTATTAAGGTCTCGTCAAAACAGGTTCTCCCCTGTTCATCTAAAACCATCAAGGACCACATTACCCACGGGGATGATACAGGCACGGACACGGCTACGACAGGTACAGATGACGACGGAGACGACGACGGGACGTGTCCCCCGTCACCCCCTGCTCGGGCGTCCACGCCCGACGAGATTGGATCCTTCCATGCCATGATTTCCAGGGCATCCGAGCTCTTCCAGCTCTGCCCCGAAGAGAAGAAGAAGGAAGGGTTCCTTTACCAACGGCGCAAGGCTAAAAGGAAGACGGTCCTCGCCGTACCACTTCTTGATGACGTCTGGGATGAGGGGCTCGCCCTCCTCAAGAACCCTGCCACAGCGCCTGCAAAGAGGGACCGGTACGAGAAGAAGTACCGGGTCCCCGACGCTGCCCCCTTGTGCCTTTGGGCGCAATCTACCCCAGATTTGGTAGTCTCGGTGGCGGCAAAGAAGAAAGCTGGGGGGGCATCGGCCTCAACATCAACTTCCCCGCCGGACGGCGAGGGCAGAAAGCTCGACACGATGGGACGACGGGTCATCTCATCCGCAGCGATGACTATCAAGGCTGCCAACGCCCTGGCTATCGTAGCCCGCTATGACAGGGAATTGTGGTTCAAAATCGCCCCTCTATTGGACTTCCTTCCGGATGCCAAAAGGGCTGAGGCCCTTGAAATCTTACAGGAAGGTGAGATTGCTTCGGACCACGCCATCACGGTGGCAATGGACATTGCCGACACCGGTTTCCGTCAGTTGGGCAACGGCGTTTGCCTGAGACGACGAGGATGGCTCAAGGCGACGGATTTCCGAAAACCAAAGTTTTGGACATGCCCTTCGACGGGAACAACCTGTTTGGGAAGGCGGTTGATGAGTCCCTTCAGGCTATCAAGACAGACACGGAGACTGCTCGGGCTCTGGGAGTGCTCCAACAACGACCGGCCGTCCTTTCGGAGCTCCGGAGGCAGACAAGGTGCCTCCAAGGGATCTGGCAGTGGCTCCTCGACGTACCGCCAAGCGGCAAGATCTTCGTCTCTGGAGGCCTACAGGGTATGCGGCAAGTCAGGTGGTGCCCGTCGTCGTCGACAGGGAGGTCAAGGAGGCATGGCGGCCTCCAAACAAGATTGAACCGACCGTGGGGTCGGGCCCCCACCGAAGCACCCCGGTGGAAGGCCGGCTAACAAGGTTCGTCAGCATGTGGGAGTCCATCTCCACCAACCGTTGGGTGCTGAACGCCCTGGCCCAAGGGCACGCCCTCGAGTTCCAGAAGAAGTGCCCTCGCGTTCCACCCGTGGCCAGGAAGGAAAATCACGTCCCTCAGCTACTGTTGGGGCCCTCAGGTCTTTTCTTCCGTCCCTCAAGGGCAAGGTGGTGAGGATATTCACCGACAACACCACCACGATGTTCTACATCCGGAAGCAGGGCAGAACCAGATCCCCTGCCCTATCCAAGGAAGCCCAGGATCTCTGGCATTGGGCCGTCGCCCAAGGGATGTTTCTGGTGCCTTTTCATCTGGCAGGAATAAAAAACACCATCGCCGACTCACTCAGCACAGAGCTGCGCTCGTGGCACGAGTGGGAACTACGCCAGGATCAAGTGGATTGACTCTTCCGACGATGGGGCGAACCCCAGATCGATCTCTTCGCGACGGCGACGAACTCCAAGTGCCGGAGGTTCGCCAGCAGGTTCCCCCAGCCGAGGAGCATGGGCGATGCGTTCCCCTGGGACGGCCTATTTCTTTATGCGTTCCCTCCGTTGCCGTTGCTGCTCCGGCTCATCAACCAGCTCAAGAGGTCCCGGTGCAGGATGTTCCTTGTTGCACCGGCGTGGCCGAGACAGATCTGGTTCCCGGACCTTCTGGACTTGTCAGCGTCCACACCAGTCAAGCTGCCGACGGACCCGGATCTTCTCTCCAGAAAAGGAGGCTCCATTCTTCATCACAACCCAGTCGCTGAACTTGCAGGCCTGGCTCCTGCAGCACTAGAGTTTGGAGGGTACGACATCCCAGCCGACCGTTCTTGCAAAGGCCAGGGCGTCCTCAACTCTCAAGTGCTACGGGCATAAATAGAAGAGGTTCTCTGTCTGGTGCCGTGCACAGAAGATTAACCCTCTGCGGATTACGGCCCCTCAAGTATTGCCGTACCTACTGTCATTGGCCAAGGCTGGACTAGCTCACGCTTCCATCAAGATACATCTGGTCGCCATCTCACGATACACCAGAACTACGGGACGGGCGTCCTTGTGGTCTCATCGGCTGGTGAAGGAATTTATGAAAGGATTGTTCTGATCATTCCCACCGGTGAAGGCCCCTGCCCCGGCGTGGGAGCTCAACATGGTGCTGGCCAGGCTCATGGGGGCCCCGTTTGAGCCTATGCATTCGGCACTGTTGAAATTTCTGTCGTGGAAGCTTTTCTCGTGGCCATCACCTCCGCACGACGAGTGGGAGAGATCCAGGCCCTATCTTGCAAGCCACCATACTTGAGTTTTCACGACACGAGGGTGGTGCTGAGGACGCACCCCTCCTTCATGCCCAAGGTGCCGTCGGACTTCCACCTCAATGAACCCTTGGTGTTGCCAGTTTTCTTCCTGTCGCCTTCGTCGTCGGCTGAGAGGACTTTGCACTCGCTGGACGTAGCTAGAGCGCTGAAGTTCTACGTGGACCGCACAAAGAGTTTTTGGAAGACATCACAGCTGTTTGTAAACTTTGGACCTGTGAATCAAGGGAAGGCTCTCTCGAAGGCTTCCATTTCCAGATGGCTCTCCGGCTGCATCATGCACTGTCACCGGTTGGCAAACCGACCGCTGCCCGGCCGTCCGAGAGCCCACTCGACCGAAGCGATCGCTGCTACCACGGCGTTCCTATCTGGTGTGCCCCTGCTCGACATCTGCAGGGCTGCGACGTGGAGGTCGACACACACCTTCACGAGATTCTACTGCGTCGATCGGGACTCCATGGAGGAGTCTAGGGTCGGCCAAGCAGTGCTGCACAACCTGTTCGCTTAAGGTGAGCCAGGTGAGGAGGTAAGAGATGCTTAATGTTGAGTTTTTTGTATTGCTTAATGTTGAGCCTGTTGCCACCTCCCGTGGTTGTGCATGTGTATACTGCTATGTATTCTTATATTCATGAGCATGTGAATCCATGCCAGACCCCATGCTGGAGAAGGAACAAGTTACTTACCTGTAGCTGTTGTTCTCCTGCATGGGTCTGGCATGGATTCACATGTGAACCCTCCCGCCTACCCCTCTGCGGCTCTTCACTTGGTCATACTGCCACTTTACGTGCTACCAAATCTGAGGATGGCTGCCAGAGGCTGGGCTTAGGGAGAGGGCTGTCATTGGCTGGGGGCAGATTGGTTACTACTAAGAAAGACAGATCAGAAACGAAACTGATACTGATTTTTTCTATACCGAGGATTCCCAGCCTGACGACTGGAAATATTCATGAGCATGTGAATCCATGCCAGACCCATGCTGGAGAACAACAGTTACAGGTAAGTAACTTGTTCCTTCTCTCTAGGCTGGACTATTATGATATGAGATGATATTTTATTTGTATCACGCTCATGCACAAGTGTTTTCCGAGCTTGACGAGGCAAGGGAGGGGAAAAAGGGTGAACAAACGACGATCTTACTAGGTCCAGTGACATTGAGAACGAGCAAGTGCAGGGGAGAGGGAAGGGGGAAAGTGCAGGGGGAGGGGAGAAGTGGAAAGTGTTTTTCCGCACACTTTTCTTTTATTGTAACAGCCTCTTTCTAAATCTGCCTGCAACCACTCCTCTGCAGCTCATCCACAACAGGACTGCAAGACTTGTCCTTGGCCTCAGGCCTTGGGATCTTATCTCTCCAGCCCTTAAATCTCTTAATTGGCTTCCAGTACCTACAAGGATTAAATTCAAGACCCTTTGCATTGTCCACAAGGCTTTCTGGGGCCTGGGTCCACAATACCTTCAACTCTCCCTCCGTAAATACATTCCTACTTGAGCTCTTCGCTCCTTCACCTCCAACTCCCCCAGGGCCAGTCGCTTCTCCAAGCAACAAGTTGGGGGTAGATGCCTTTCCTCGGCTGGGGCCTCCCTCTGGAGCAGCCTCCCTACCTCTCTGAAACTTGAGGAGAACCCTCTTCGGTTCCGGAAGCACCTCAAGACCTTCCTCTTTGCTTCTGTCTTGGCTCTTACTCTTCCCTGCTAATCTGTTATGCTTTGGCACCGGGCATCTGGTTACCCTCTGATTCCGGGCCCAGATCCCTGCCCTCACAGCCACACACCCGCACTGCCTCCTGGCAACCCCTGCACTTGGGTCTGTATTTGCAACCCTACAGTCCACTTCCAGCACTTATCAGACACCTGTTGTCTACACCTTATTCTTGCACTTACCACCTGCTGGCCACACTACCTGTTGTTGTTCTATCACGTGTTCATCACTTTCCACTCCCCCCTAACCCTTGCACTTTCCCCCTTCCCTCTCTCCTGCACTTGCACATTCCCAATGTCACTGGGCCTAGTAAGATAGTTGTTTTGTCCTCCCTTGTTCCCCTCCCTTGCCTCGTCACTCTCTGAAACACTTGTGTATGGGCGCGATACAAATAAAATATCATATCATACATATCATGTATCAGAGAAGGATGGGGATCTTCTAAAGGTAACATAGGTGGGGTGGGTATGGCTTCTAGATCAGCTTCCAGATCTGCTGCTGCCTCTGGATACATCTGCGACTGACCAAGTTCCTGATTACCAGATTGTCTTGGACTAATCAGGGATACCAAGTGAGACCTCTCCTTAGAAACCTCTTTTGGAGGAGCCTTTTCAGTTGAAATAGTTTCTAGGTCGATACTGCCTTGGTGCTCCTGGTAGACCTATGTGGAGTTAACTAGCCTGATTTATAGGTTATTTGAATGGTTTAGATTAGCTTTGAGAGCGGTTATAAAACCTTCAATGAAAATCATTTTGGAGTTTAGCATGGCGAGCAGTGATGCCTGAACCTTAAAGTTATCATTAAGCGATTCATGCAACTTCAAAAAAGGCATGAGTGCCAGGGTCACTGTCAATGTGATGCGGGCATTCATCACTGGAGCCGCTGCTGACGTCTGTGGTGGAGACAGCGTAGAGTTAGCTAAAAATAGTGAGGAAGATGCACTTGATGTAATAAATGAATCCTCTATCTCTCCCCATAAGTCCTCTGTATAGCAGATCAGTTCCAGACAACCATTGTCTCTTGTTTCCTGATGGTTTAAAGCCGTATTTGTTGCTGAATTAGGTGCTGGAACAGGTGATGGAGTGAACATAGAATCTCCTGCAATTACATTTAAAACTGTCATCTGTGAATTAGCATCGGACAGTTGAAGAGGCAGAGGGAAAGATTGGGAAGGAACACACCTTGATGGAGAGGGGTCAAGTTGAATATGATGACTCTCAGCCCCCTCCAATAAGTCAGCATCTGACATCTGATATCACATTTGCTGTTATATTTTCAAAACTGAATTTAGTCTCCCTCTCGGGTGCATATTTACAAAAATATGCTGTGATTTTGCTCGAGGCTTAGAGGGCTCACTGTCAGGTTCCTCCGGTAAAAAGGAGATCTACATATTCTTCTCAAGCAATCAGTAAAGTACACAAACTTGATCATGCATTAGCTGGACCAGGTGTAGAGAGACATTTATAGTACACCATGCTGCTGTTAAAACTGCATTCACGGTTTCCGTTCCTTCTGGTACTTCAGATGTTTCAATGTCATCAAGATGACTTTGGCTTTCTGAAATCAATCACTCACCTGGTTTTCTTCGGGCCTTTCGAACCCTTCCCGTGTCCTTCCAACACCAAACTACAATTTGCGCCTTGCCGATGCCTAATAAGTTTTAATTGTTGCACACCCTACAACCTGAACACAGCTTCCACATTTGATCAGGTAAGGCAAGTAGAACAGGATACTGGCTCAGTCACTACCAACACAGCCTGCACACGCCCTGGACACAGCTTCCACGTTAATCAGGTAAGTCAACTAAGTCTCTTAAAACAGGATGCTTGCTCCGTCACTGCAGACTCCTTCAGTTCAATTCAACCAATGATTCAGTTATGATTGAAAATTGCACAGTGTTTTCAGAGGAGTCAGGTGAGCTGTCAGGTAAGGGGTCTGCAAGTCAAGCCGCACTGACTACATTCCCATCAGCCACTTCCGACTCGCACACTCCCTTGACACCTTTGAAGCAAAGAAAGCTGTGGCACCACAGTCAACAATAAGATGTACCAAAAATTCTTCTGTGCTCAGACCTCAACCAACCAAGACTAACCCAGGCCTGTCTTCTTCTTTGGTCTTGTGGTCAGACCCACCCGCACACCAGCACGACCCCTGCGTGGGAACTGCCCACTACTGTTGCTGATACGCTTGTGCTTGGGCTTCAGAGTTTTTCAATACACACCCAAAACGCTTGCTGCTCTGCCTCACACAGTGCTAAAAATCAATCAAATCAAACCTCACTGCTCACTGCAGGAACTGCCCGCTACTGCTGCCGCTACGCTGGTGCTTGGGCTCTGGCGTTTTTTAATACACTCCCAAAACCTTTTCAGTCACTACTTTTCCAGTCTAGTGAGTTGTGCTAACAGAGTGGCAGGCCTTTGTCCGAGCAAAAGTCACATCCAATGTGCCCTGCAGATGGGTAGGGAGCAGAGCATGCCCCTTACTTGGAAAACCTGTCTTCACCTGTTGCAGAGGGTTTTGGAAAGGACTGCTCTCCCAACAGTGTGAATTCTGTCGGATATCCTTGGCAGTTCAAAAGTGAATCAAAGAATGTGTGGGAGTGCCCCTATTTCAAAGGTAAAAGTTCACAGTGGATTGGAGGAAAGTACACCTGCTTTAAGGGGTCCAATGCCTGTCCCTGAGACAAAGGACCTTTGTCTCCTGATGTCATCCCGAGAGTGCCTTGCTCCAGAGAAAGTGGAGAGGACAAGGGAGGAAAGGGAAGCTCACAGAAAAGCAAGATGGAGGAATCTTTCCTCAAGACCCCTTGTGCCCTCTGGCTGCCCTATCTCCGCCCCCTCACTCAAGCTTGAAACTTCAACAAAGGCTCTCTGGTGTGCAGCTTCCTAACGTGAGGCAGACCTTTGATATGAAATTGCCTCATTGAAGTTAGGCTTGCAGGAGATCTCCTGGTGGGAGCAACATGAACTGGCAAGGAGGAGATCCTCATCCTCCCAGAGAGTAAACAGAGGTAGACATGCACCACTGGAATGCAGACAGTCAGGCTGCCTGGAAAACACATCTCTCCTGGCTGGTGTGAACTCACAGGGTTCACACTTGTGCGATCCCAACTTGATGTGGCTTTAATAATCGTGTTTCTATCAGTCCCCATATTGAAATCAGTATGACTTTCTCTCATAGTTTACCATGACACCAGATTGATAGATTATGATAGTTTAAATCAGAGGTGCTTAACCTAATGCAGCCTCTGCCTGCAAGAGCATTGTGCTTCAGCAGTTGTCAAAAGGGCACATGTGAGCTTTGAACATGCTCTGTGCCACTGGAGAGCATATGTTGCAGCTCTATCAGGAGACTTGTGCAGCAGTCACATGTGGACAATATGCTTTTGGCATGGCATTTTATTAAAGGGTGGGTCTGGTTAGCATACCACCCTTTCAAAGATGTATTTCCTGCATCATTTTATTGTTAATAAAAATCAGAAAAGCTAGGGCCTCGGCACCATTTCCAGATGTAAATTCTTCACACTATGAGCATGACTAGTTTTAATACCCCTAATCCCACACAGGTGCCATGTAGCAATGAAGAGCCCAACATTTCCTTCATGGCCCAGGAGGGCCTCCATACCTCAGAGGATTGGGACTTTGGCTATGCCCCTTTTCCATTTCAGGAGCGGTAATCCCTGCCTGGGCCAAATCCCCCCGGGGACAAAGGGCACATGGTGGCCCACAGCATTTCCTTCTTGACCCAGGAGGGCCTCCATATCTCCAAGGATCTGGACTTTGGCCACGACCCCTTTTCCATTTCAGGAGCGGTAATCCCTGCTGGGGGCAAAGAGGCGGGGTGTTGAGCTCCGTAAGGGTGTAAATGCGACCGAAGGGGTCGAACAACCTGATGCCATCTCCCACCGATTGAAGATCCATTGAATGGGAAACTGATGGAAAACACAAAGGAGCACTCTTCCCCTGTTTCTCCAAGGCATCGCGCACAGGTGAGGATGCATAGGGGGCTGCACCTTATCTGAGACCCCTCTGAACTGTTATTGAACTGCCACTTTACTATTAGATACTGACTCCCTTGCTTTTTTGTCCTGGTTTGCACTGACATGGCGATGGCTGCTGTGGTCACGGATGGTGTTATCTCTCCTTCCTTCTCCAATACAAAGCCCACCTGCGCTCTTCTTGGTCAAGAGGAAAATTGTACTAGGGAAGTGGAGGTTACTGGATCCATTCACTTTAGCCTGTGACTTGGATGAGAAGACCAGTGCCCATAGGCCGGCCATGTTAACGGGTGATGCCTACAGTTTGATCAATGTAATCAACACATTCTTGGGAAGTGCCCCATCCATCTTGGGGGGTAATGCAGCCACTGACCCCTTGGAAGGCTGCTTAGATCGGCAGGAGACTGTGGAAGCCAGCATACCATCTTGTTCGGGGAATTCCTGCCCTGTTCCCTCAGCAGCAAGCACAGTTGCGAGTGATACCTCTCTTCGGGAACTACCGAGTAATGGAGGGCACACATCAGATATGTCGGGTATAGCTCTTTTGGGGACTGGCGGCCTAACTGTCTCGTCATTTATGGATGTATCCGTTTTCGCCTTTCCTTATTTTCCATGCCCATACCCACACCCACACCTTTGTTTTTGAAGACCCAGACTGTGACTCCTATGAATAAGCCACAGGTGAAGTATAAATGCGACCCTGACCCTGCCACTCCTGCTACTCCTGTACCTTCCAACACAGAGGTAGTCCATGCTGCCCCTGTCAAGAAGGTGCCATCTAGCCCGCTATATACAGGTATGTAGGTAACAGGTGCACAGGAAATGTGGACCGCCCTCTGCGCAAAGGATTGCCCCCCCGGGTACCATCGAAAGACACCGTCCATCATGCAATCGGCACACGAGATCCATCCAATGGGAGAGGGCTTCTGACGGGTACTAACTCCCCTGCGCCCCCCCCCAAAGAACACCTGTTCCCCTTTCCACACCCATTGCTCCACCTGTTGCTAAGGAACCAGCACAGGGCTGTCAATGCTCTCTGGTCCTTGCTGAACATGTGGCTCTCAAGAAGCTTTTTACATCATTTATTTTACAAAAGGGTGGAGGCAAAGGAAGGGGTAACCCAGGGGAGCACCAGCCAAATATCAAAGACGATACAAGGGGATCAGACCCACTAGTAAAGAAAAGCTGAACTGCCCCAAAGACAGATGTGTTTCAACCTGACAGGAGTGACCATAGAGTGTCCATTGAAGTGGTGCCTATAGCGGATTCTAGGGGTATCTACCTATGGTACTTCCAGTAACTATCTGCTTAAATCTGCTTGTACTCCACAGCAGGGTGACCATGGGGCCCATGAACAAGGGGACCAGTACACCCGCCAGGGGGGCAAGGCATGGGGGGGCACCGCAGTTGACCACGGAGTGACCATAGCCCTGCCAAACTGTAGAGCACCTGAATCTCAGGCCCCTAACTTCCCAGGAAATCAACACCAAGAGTTGGTGCATGGATCCAAGGGGGGGAAGGGGGCTGCGAAGAATGGGTGTGATTGCACACGGTCCCTAAATGCCCCAGCAACAAGTTTGAATCAAGAAATAGAATCCCTCATAAATAAGTGCACTCACTGGCTGAGAACAGTCTATGGCTGTTATTTCCTGATTAGGGAGGACATCTTATGTTGTAAACGACTACCTTATAATGCGGATGGGTCCCATGATTACATCCGAATAGAACTCAGGTTCCCAAGCTTGGCCAATGGCCTCTTAGGAATTAGCATGCGGCGGGACCCAATGTTAAGAAGTCTAGTTGTTATTAGCGACTCCCCCCTTCTGAAGAACCTGGTACCAACAGGAACTATGCTCCCAGTGGGAACTGGGTGCCAGACTACAAGACTCTCTGGAGCTATTCTAGTGCAACTGGGGACAAGACCAGCAGGGCCCACTAATGTGGGAGGAAATCTCCCTAAGGTCCAAATATAGCAAGGCTCAAATATAGTAATTAGTTATTCCACTCGTGGTAGTAGACTTCGGAACTGTTGGACTATTGTACTGTAATTGATATGTTGGATATGTTCACTTTTATGGCCTTAGGGCCGAATGAAGTTAAATGAAATGAATTTAAAGGTACCAATGAAACAAAGAATGTTAACATTTATTAAAGTAGTTATGAAAAATTCTTTTTAGGGAAACGGGACTATGTGTAATTCCTTCTCACTTGCCCATGGTGGCCATCTTGTTTTGTAGTGTTTTTCAAGTTGAAAAATGGAAAACAAACCGTTTCTCAACTTTAAAAAAAAAACGACTAGCATCCTGGTAAAACATACCGGATGCTAGCAGCAAAAAAACTCCTCCGGGCGTGACATTACCGGATCGTGTATTACCCGGGGCTAACGGTAAAGCCTTCACTTTGCTCGGCCTGTAACTCAGCCCTGGAGCATTATCTGACCCAGTAATGCCCCACCCGTCGGGGTTTACTGCTTAATTGATAATAAATCGGAATCAATCTTGGATAAAGATAAACACCCTATAGAATACTGTGGCTGCAGCGTTCTGCTTATATGCTATTATACATGTTTGTAACACTTTGGTCAAGAACATTACGCCAATGACCCATTTTATACTTGTTATTAGAAAGAAATATGGGTTCTATGTGATAATTCTGCATTTTAAAGACCGAACACAAAGAAGGCCGAGTATTTTTGCTTTTGTGTCGGCTTTAAAAATGACTGCTCCCCCCCTCGCATGTTGATCCTTTCCCCACCCCACCCTCTCCTGCTGTTTGTATTCTTAATCGGGGGGGATCAGCCCACCCCTTGACCTCCCATTTGCCCACCCATCACCCCCTTCCCAACACAACACACCCTTACTACACACACATACACATACAGATACACACACAGTGTGTGTGACAGTTCGATTTAGAAAGACACTGCTTTTTTCAGTAAATTGATAACTAGCTTTTTACTTAATATCAAAATATGTATATGGGAATCAGTTGGGGTTCCTAGACTAGAGATGGTCCCTGCAGCTTGCCTCGACCTTTATGTGGGCTTTCACCTCCGCAACCCAGGCTTACTTATTCCCTCATAATGATTCTCAAAATACTGGTAGACTATTGCAAGGTGACACCCTACTGTCTTGATCTATCCCTTATCCTAGGGTGGGGCCTAAAGGGCATGGCCTTATCTAGTTCTCTCCCTCATGGAATTCCTAAGGGACCTAAAATTTTGTCTGGTTGTACTGTCTCTTTAACTTTGCTAACTCCACAGATTCCTCTCTCTCTCTCTCTCTCTCTCTCTCTCTCTCTCTCTCTCTCTCTCTCTCTCTCTCTCTCTCTCTCTCTCTCTCTTTCTCTCGCACACACACACACACACACACACACACACGTGTGCACACGCAGCTCCTTCTCATTCTATCTCTCTCTTTCTCTTCTCCTATCTTGTACTCTAACTGGTCTCTCGCTATACTCCTGGTCTTAACTATCTCTCGTTATACCTCTTTGCCCACACTATGTCCTCTGTTCTTGACATAGTCCAGCCTACCCTGTTATGGAGTTGCTCCTGGTTCTGATTGGCCCTTTAGATCAGGTGTTCCCAATTGGTAGATGATCTATTCCCCTGTGGCCAGGAGGTCCCCTGGAAGTCTTTAAGAAAGCTTATGACCCTGCCCCCTTTCAATCTCCATTCTTGTGCAGACAGTCATGTGCTGAGGCTGATCATTTTTTCCACGATTCTCTCCAAGCTTTGGTGAGTTTTGCTTCCAACTGGGGTTGGGGAGAATTTTTGGGTTTCCCTTGCAGTCTCTTTTGATTCTTTGTCCTTTTTCTGTTATCCCCCTATTCACTTGAGGTCTTCCTGGGGTTGGTGGGTCAGTTGTTGGGTGTCTCATTCATTTTGGGAAGGGACAATTGCAGTCCCTTTGAAATCTGGTTATGGCTCTATTCCCCTGCTTTCAGGCACGGTGTGCCAGTCTGCACCCAGTTGCATTCTGGGAGTTGCTGTTCCAGTCTCCCGCTACTTGTTCTTGTTTCCTTGGTTCCAGGATTTCTATCAGGCTTCACAGAGGTTAGGTTTTCAAAGGTCCTTCTGTGTTCAGAAAAAGAAGAAAAGGTGACTAGTCCAGGAGAGAGGCTGATAGGTTTTGAGGTAGGGAGAGGGGTACCAACATCCCTGCATATATTCAAGCCCTCTTGGGTGCCAGGGACTGCAGTTCCTTTCAGCTAACCCACACTACCCGCACCGTGTAGGAACAGCTCTGAGTGTACCCCGATAGGACACCTATGCCAGATTGGGAGGGGTCGCTATGCACTTTATTAGCCAGCCTAGAGTTGTACGTGGAAAGTGGAACGCTGCTGCCAAACTCTGCATTTATATAATTACTGACCATCTGAAAATGTAATGAGGAAACTGAAATGAATCATGAACAACCTTCTTAGCATAAAACAATCTACATCCCAAGCCCAAGCCCAAGAGTGAACCTACTAGCAGATACCTGCCCAAACTCATTAGGAAATATTGTGAATCCATAAGAATTTGAGAATCTCACCTCTATATGCATTATAGCCTTGAAGAAGACCACCCAGGTCGAAAAACATGTTGGCATTTGCACTAGAGGTTTATATTATATAATAAAACCTCAATAGAATACAAGAAAGGATTGTTATACATTTCTATGAAAGTAATCTAGTACTAGTTGCGACATGAGCACACCTATGCACAACACTCCAATTAAAAAGTAATATTGACTGAGGCCTTGTGTATAGCCACACTGTGCGTGCGAGTGTTGCCATCCTAATCACGTAAAGTAACCTTAACCTATCGCAGAACACAGTGGGCCTCATTACGAGCATGGAGATAATGAAAAAAGGAAGGCGGAATGGTTTTACCGGCATCAATTACCGGTCCGTCCATTACGAGCCGACAACCCGTTAATGCCGCCCGTACCGTGCCCCTTCTTACCGGCATGCGTGCGTACACGTGCCCCTTCGCGGCGGCAATACCGGGATGCCGCTAACAGGAGGACATCACAAGTCACGCAGGGATGCACTTACCGGCATCCCGAAGGCGATAAATAGGGCCTGCACAATGGCAGGCGGTATTACGGGCATCACGGACCACCCGTAAATAGCAACCTGCAGTGTAGCCAACTGCCACAGGTGCACACAATCACCACAGGTGGAGCCAATGGAGCCTCTCCCAGCACAAAAGGAGCACACCCACACCCCACACCCCTTCCAACACCAAAATGATCCCACTTGCTGTAGCAATCCTGGGGCTGGAGAACATGCCTGCACTGCTACATCAGCAACAACAACAACTACAATGACAACAACAACAACAGCAACAACAGGCAGCACAGAGGAGATGCAGGAGGAGAAGGAGGGTGGGACAGGCCCAGCAGGTCCCACCAGTGCAGCCAGTGGTACCACATAGGCAGCCACCAATACCTTGCCTCAGAGCCAGTCCATTCAACCTAACCCCCATGCAGATCCACACCCTGTACCGTTTGGACCGGGACACCATCACCACCATAGTGGACATGATACACGACGACATCGTCAGCCTGATAGAAATCCGTACTGCCATCCCCCCTCTACTGAAGGTGGTGTCTGTGCTCCACTTCCTGGCCACAGGCACCTCCGAGCACACAGTGGGCCAGCTGCATGGCATATCACAACCACTCTTTTCTCGCATGCTGACCCAAGTGCTTGATGCCCTCCTGAAGCATGCAAGCATCCACATATCCCTACCACGGGCTGGCCAGGAGCTCGCTGACACTAAAGTAGGCTTCCATGCACTGGCAGACATGCCCAATTGCGTCGGTGTCCTCGCTGCACCCATGTAGAATTGGTGGTCCCTCATGCCAATGAGGTGGTGTAACGCAAGCGTAAGCAATACCATGCCATCAATGTACAGATGGTATGTGACTCCAGCAAGATGTTCACACATTGTTGCACTCGATTTCCCAGATCTACACATGATTCCATGGTGCTGCGTAACTCCACGCTACCCCGCTACATGGAGCGACATGCTGGACAACGTGCCTGCCTGCTTGGTAAGTTGCCTGACTGGGCCATGGCAGTGCAGTGGGGTTGTGAGATGGGGGGGGATGCATACTCCACCTGGCTGAGATTGGGGGGGAGGCATGCTCCACCTGGCTGAGATTGGGTTGTGGGATGCATGCTCCAAATGGTTGAGATTGGGGGGGGGATGCATACTCCACCTGGGTTAGATTGGGCGGTGAGTGGACAATGTACTTACAGCTATACACTGTTGCCCTGAACATCCCATCCTGAACATGACACATCAATGGCATACATAAGACCAATGCTGCACAGCAGTGACATCATGCTAGAAGCACAAGCAGGCCACCATGGGCATGTCAAGCGATGGATGACTAAACATGATTACACCTGTGGCAATGTTGCTAGTGGGAATACGTACAGAGTACCATACACCGCAAATATGGGTGACAAGACATTTGTTCCGCATCCACAGTACATCTGCATCAGCATGCAAGTAAACACCCTGCATCATCTGTACAACGCAATCCACACCAGCAGACTATACTCTAGTACACAATGCATCAAATGAACCTGTGTGCATACATCCAGGCACATGTGCATGTCAATACCAAATAACTGCAGCCATGGCAGTGATTCCTAAAGGTGTCAGGTTACATATTGACTCACACATACCTCATTGTGCTCCCATGCAGGTGATGGTGGCTATCCCTTGAAGCCGTGGCTTTTTTACCCCTGTACAGCACAGAAGGATTCTAATTTTGGGCAATAAATTGGAGGTAATTTTGGAGCCTCCAAATGACATGTAGGCCTTGGACATTTCTAAGGTCACTTCAATATGCATGTTTAGCCATCTTCATGATACATTGGTGTTCACCTGGATGATGAGACAATTTAAGTGATTTTTGTCTTTTCTCAAAAAATGTTCTTTAAGAAGTGAGAAAAACACAATCCACACCTACACCTGAAGAAGGGGTCTGGGTAACCCCGAAACACGTAGTGGACAAGAACATCTGATTGTGTGATTATATATTTTTGAACCACTTTTGGTTGACAAGAGATTTAGAAATTCTGAAATTCTATTGGTTATTTCTCTGAAGTCATTATTTTTGAAAACAATGTCTGTTAATTCATTGAATAATTGTTACTTTTGTATTAATGAATGACGTAATTCATGTTATTTTGATATTTTGTAATGAATCCCTAATACAATTGATTAAAAAAAAAGATATACACTTTGTATCTTCTCTTTTTCTTTATCTTAGATTTAATTGTGTAAATATATTTTTTACACTACATCTATTGATCGGGAAGAGATTTTTTCCTGATTAGAGTGACCAGGTTTTCGCCTTTCAGGTTTCTGTGGTAATAATTCTAGTGATTCCTAAAGGTGTCAGGTTACATATTGACTCACACATACCTCATTGTGCTCCCATGCAGGTGATGGTGGCTATCCCTTGAATCCGTGGCTACTTACCCCTGTACAGCGCAGAAGGATTCTAATTTTGGGCAATAAATTGGAGGTCATTTTGGAGCCTCCAAATGACATGCAAGCCTTGGACATTTCTAAGGTCACTTCAATAAGCATTTTTAGCCATCTTCATGATACATTGGTGTTCACCTGGATGATGAGACAATTTAAGTGATTTTTGTCTTTTCACAAAAAATGTTCTTTAGGAAGTGAGAAAAACACAATCCACACCTACACCTGAAGAAGGGGTCTGGGTAACCCCGAAACGCGTAGTGGACAAGAACATGTGATTGTGTGATTATATATTTTTGAACCACTTTTGGTTGACAACATATTTAGAAATTCTGAAATTCTGTTGGTTATTTCTCTGAATTCATTATTTTTGAAAAAATTGTCTGTTAATTTATTGAAGAATTGTTACTTTTGTATTAGTGAATGACGTAATTCATGTTATTTTGATATTTTTGAATGAATCCCTAACACAATTGATTAAAAAAAAAAAAGATATACACTTTGTATCTTCTCTTTTTCTTTATCTTAGATTTAATTGTGTAAATATATTTTTTACACTACATCTATTGATCAGGAAGAGATTTGTTTCTCGATTAGAGTGACCCGGTTTTCGCCTTACAGGTTTCTGTGGTAATAATTCTAGTGATTCGTAAAGGTGTCAGGTTACATATTGACTCACACATACCTCATTGTGCTCCCATGCAGGTGATGCTGGCTATCGCTTGAAGCCGTGGCTACTTACCCCTGTACGGAACCCGCAGAACAGGCACGAGGACGAGTACAATTGGGTTCATACCCGTACTCGTGTTGTGATTGAGCAGAGCTTTGGCCTGTTGAAGGCACGGTTCCGCTGCCTCAGCAGGTCTGGTGGATCACTCCTTTATGGGCCTGAGAAGGTGGCAAAGATCACCATGGTCTGTGTCATGCTGCACAACATGTGCATCCGGAGAAACATACCACTGCCACCTGATATTAACCTGCATGCTCCGGGTGAGGATGATGAGGATGATGATGGAGGAGAAGCAACACCCCTGGCAGTTCGTAATCCACAGATGGCCGTGCTGCGTGCCAATCACTGATTGACGATTACTTCTGAACCACAGGGACGTTGATGGTTATGTGTTAGTACTACACTGGGCACTGGGATCGTGTGGACAGGGACACAGGGTGTGTGGGGAGTTGGGCATTGTGCGCTATCATGAATTGAATAAACACACACAAAATGAACAATGTCCAGTAATGAAATGATTTTGAACACAACAGGTGTATTAGGAAAAATAACAATATAGTGCTTCATCCCTCCACCTCTCACATGTCCTCCTCTGTCCCCCCAAACACCCCATACCCCCCAAACACCCCATAACCCCCCAAACACCCCATACCCACAATAAACACCCCCAAGACTCCCCAAACACCACCAACACCACCTCCCCCTCACCCATTGTCATCCCACACACGGTGTGGGTGGGCTGGCTATTTCCGGCCTCTTTTCGAATCTGGGGGCAGCATGTCTGTGTGCCTTGCACTGCGCCTCATCATCCGCACAGGGCTTGAGGGAGTTGAGCTGGCAGGTGTGGTTGATGGGGTGGAGGTGGTTGGATGTGGCACCACCGGTGCAGGTTGTTGCTGCTGCATGTGGTCCAGCATCCTGCTAAGGACCTGTGTCACCGCCCCTACACTGTCACGAATTACTATGGCGCTTGCGTTGATGGCATTTACGGTTGTGGCATTTGCCTCCCGTATTTCACGGCGTGTCTGATACCCCTCGGACACATACTGGCGGACCAATTCTATCATGGAGTCCTAGCGGACCTCTACCCTGGTCAGGCGTGCCTCCATGTCAGCGGGGGCTGTGGAGGTGGACGGTGCTGTGGCTGGATGGACCATTGCAGGGCTGCCCTATGATGTGCTGGACAGATGCGGACTCCCCAGTAGAACCACTGGTACCTGCATGGGGCATGCTGGTGTGCACTGTGTGGAGTGGTGGGAGGTGGACTGGGGGCTTGGAGTATGGGGACATTCAACATGGATGATGTCATCAATGTCCTGGTATTTCTCAGCGTGCACATCCACGTCACTGAGGGGGACCTCACCTACAGAACTGGTGGCGGCGGACTGCGTACCATCAGCCTCTCCCCCTGCAATTGTTGCCGACTCTGTATCTGCAGTCTCGTCAGCTGCTGTATTCTCCTCCTCAGCTGGCCTGGCCTGTACTGGTGCCCTGGGTTGCACTCTGGCCCTAGGTGCTGCCCTGGAGGTGGAATGCCCAGTGCCCTCTGGTCTGGCCCTGGATGACTTAGAGTGTGTATATGCCCTTGGGACAGGGTCCTGCCCTTCACTTTCTGCATCAGTGCCTGTTGGGGAACAAGAGATGCAGGGCATCAGTGATGGTGTTACATGCAAGATGCATGAGTTGGTGCTGTACAGTGTTTCATTTTTCATGCATTGCATTCTTGTAGGTGTGTCACACAGGGTACTTTCAAGGGGGCGGGGGGCATATTGGCATAAGCCATGGCCTGTCCATTATGTACTGATGTGTACCAGGTGGCATATCGTTGTATTGCGGTTTGCGTTATATGTGACATGTGAATGGTCCCTGTGTGTTGGGTGTCTGTTGGTAATGGGATTGGCACGCAGCAAGCATTTCATTGTGCCAGGGTTTGGGCCTCCATCTGGACATGGATCTGTATATGTGTGTATGATGGCCCATGCATTGGCTTGGTTCACTTTCACATCTGTTGTACTACGTCATGTTTTGGTCTACTGGGGTTTGCAGGGTCACTCACCTCCATCTGCCGATGTCGCTGCACCCGTCTCCATTTCACCGAAGCCCTCAATCGACTCCATATTTATGGTGGTGCTGCAGGTCTCTTCCCATTGCAGCAATTTGACAGGTGAGTGGGCACCCCCGCCTGTAGCCATGGCCTCACTGCGATTTGATGCTAGGATGTTATGCACCTGGAGACGTAGGTCATCCCATCTCTTCTTACAGTCTTTCACCATGTGGGGGGTGGTGCCAACCGCTGTCACCTTCCGTGCCACCTCCTCCCATATTTGTTTTTTTCTGAGTTGCACTTCCCTTTTCAGGTTGTTGGCGAACACCTCATCTGCATGGGCTTTAAGCAGGGGGCATGGGCTTCAAGCAGGGGGTGGTCTTGCGGGTTGCCTGAGACATGATGGATAGTATGGCCCTGCTCTCAACTCTGTAGCACTGCTGGATTGACAGGATTGCAATGGATTGTGTTTTTTAAGATGGCCGCCGCTGCATTTCCCATTCCGGCGCAATGACGTTACTTCCGGGTCCGGTATTACGAGGCTGGTATTTGCATGATGATATTACCGGGTCGTTATTAAGGGGTTGCTCCTTGGTGATGGTGCTATTGGGGGGATGGAGGGGATGGAGGGGGATGGAGGGCCTTTGGCGGCATGGCGGTGCACCATTACTGGCATGGTGGTTTGCGTGTGCTCGCGCACTCGTAATCAGCTGCTATTAGCGGCGTCAAGGGTGCACGGATGCGCTATTACCACCATGCCGGTAATGACTCCGTTTTTACCTCCATGCTCCTAATGAGGCCCAGTGTATCTGTATGTGTTACGCTCACCTGGCTCCCACAGAGGCGTCGATCTGGACTGGACTGCTGCGGTCTCCCCCAATGTGACGCGTAGGGCCGAGATGATGGACTGGACTGGCCCACCTAGCTTCGTTTGCTTGGGCCGTAGGAATATTCTTCTGATGATTTGAAAAGATGAGCTCTCCATCCTGCATTGAGCGCTGGGGCGCGTAGATAACTAGTTTCTTCACTGGCTCGAAGGAATTGGTGAGTTCCAGGACAATATTGACTCCGATATTCCCGGCAAGACGCCGTAAGCATGTAGTTCGTAAGAGTTCAAATGCCTGACTTTCACTTTTGTCCGATTCCTTGCAGGTTGCAGCTTGACCCTATTGAAGAGTTCCTCGTGGCAACCGGTAATGTTCTGGTAAGGATTTGTATTATCCAACACAGTTCGATAAAATAATGTCCATATGTAACCTGTTGCTTTCTCCCTTATTCAGGCGCTGAGAGAAAGTATGAAGTCTCGGGGAATAATGCCTCCGGCGGTAAAATCAGGTAAGTCTTTTGTGGTGAGGAGGGTTCCCCTCGTTAGTCTCTTTTTTCACCTTGCTGTACTTTTGTTTCCCCTTAGGGGCCAGGGTTCTGCTAGGATGCAGTGGAAGCTGCGCCGACCCGTGAAGAAGAATACCACCCCCGGTGGTAAAATCAGGTAAGTCTATGGGGGTATTCCTCTGTGTATTCCCTTGGCTCACCTTGCTGTTCTTGTCTTCTCCTTAGGTGCCGGAGTGCGGCGGTAACATGCAGGAGGAAGCGGTGAAATGTGAAGATGCTGCGAAGGCCGGTGAGTTCAGCGCGGCGCTGCAGCAGGCGAGGCGAGACGCATAGAATAACTTGTTTCTTCCAGCTCGAAGGCGCGATGGATCGGGAATTCAGGTAAGGATTAAAGGTATTGCTCTTGTTCTAACCTTTTCTCCTTCTTTCTCCCTTTTTCTAGGAGCTCCAAACTTGAGGCGGGCGTGGCAGAAGACTGGATGCAGACTTGCAGGCACGGTGACCGTTACGCTGCTGGATGCAGAATAACGCAAAGCGTGTGCTGCTCTTTGGGCATGGTTTAAATAGCCTTCAAAGTAGTCCCAGGTAAGTATTCCTCCCCAGCCCCACCCGAGTAAAAAAATAGTCCCTAGGTCAAATAGTCCCTTCCAAGCCTCGTTTGGCTTGGAGCTCTTGCAGCATGGTCTGCATCAGGTAAGTTTTAATCTATGAGCCTGGTGCCATAGGCGCCAGGACTGCACCCAAATAGCCCCTAGCGGGGGTTGTTGGGCTTGCTTGGGGTAACTTGATGCCTGCTTCTGGGGTTGCTGGACTTGGTCTGGTTCCCCGGGGGTAGGCATCATGACAGCACTCCCCCCCAAGGCCCCTCCTAAAGTCATTCTTCCCTGTGGTTTCGGTTTGTCTGGGAAATTTCGGTGGAATTTTTTCACCAATCGGGGTGCATGAACATGGTCACTAGGTTCCCATGACCTTTCCTGTGGTCCGTAACCTTTCCGGTCGATTAAATAAAAAAGTTTTGACTTTATCAGCTTGGAGTCCAGGATGTTCTTAACTTCAAATTCGGGTTCTCCGTCTACAAGGATGGGGTCTGGTGGCTTAGTTAGTCTTGTCCCTGGTTGTACTGGCTTCAAAAGTGACACATGAAAGACGGGATGAATTCGCATATTAGCAGGTAAGTCCAACTTGACAGCCACCGGGTTGATAATGGCCTTAATAGAGTAAGGTCCCAAATATCTGGGGTTAAAGGTCCATGTTCCCTTTGGAGGTATATGTTTTGTGGCTAACCATACTTGGTCCCCTATTTGGTATTGTGGAGAATCACTTCTATGCCGATCAGCATCTTTCTTGTATTTTTTTTCCACCTGTTTTAAATGTGTAGTTGCTTCCTTAAAGGCTTGTGTAATCGTAGCGTGCAGATGGTCCACTGCGGGCATTTCTAAGTCTTGGGGTGAGTCATGGTCGGAGTTTCGAGG
This sequence comes from Ambystoma mexicanum, assembly GCF_040938575.1. Lineage (NCBI taxonomy): Eukaryota > Metazoa > Chordata > Amphibia > Caudata > Ambystomatidae > Ambystoma > Ambystoma mexicanum. The sequence continues at coordinate 672,892,246 of NC_090924.1, read as the reverse complement.
ATGGTGCCCATATAAGGTATAAAAGGGGCTTTGTCCAGTTCCAGAGTGTACTGAATTATTGTATGCATATTCGGCGATCCAAAGAATGTCTTTCCAATTACTCTCCGTCTGATTTAACATACAAAGCAGGTATTGTTCGAGAGTCTGGTTGGTCCACTCCGTTTGACCATCGGTCTGGGGGTGGTGACTGGTCGATAACCTCACATCAATCTGCGCCAATTGACGCCATTTTTTGCAAAAATGTGAAATGAATTGACTGCCCCGGTCAGAGACCAACACAGACGGAAATCCATGTATGCAAACAATGTTTTCGAGGAATTCTTTGGCCAGGATTGAGGCTGAAGGTAGTCCTTTGTAAGGAATAAAGTGGGCCATCTTGGAAAAAAGATCCCCAATAACTAGAATAGTGTTAAACCCATTACAAGAAGGTAGATCGGTAATAAAGTCTAATGATAAAGTGTGCCATGGTGTAGGCGGAATGTCTGAAGGTTGTAAGAATCAGGCTGTTTTTTTTTTTTTACTTTTGTTTTGGGCGCAAATGCCACAAGACATCACAAATGATTTAATATCCTTTCGCCAGGTGGGCCACCAGAATTGTCTTTTAATTTTAGCTTCAGTTTTTGCAATACCTGGGTGCCCCTCCCTTAGGGTATCATGATAACGGGAAATTACTAGCTCTTGTAGTTCCTTGTGTGGCAGAAATAGCCGCCCTTGGTAATAAGGCAGATCATTGGTGACAGAGTAGTCCGGGCCTTTCTTTACCCAGTCCTGCAGGGCTGTAGGATCAAAGAGTTGCTGGATCTTTACCTGAATGTCCTCTAGTGTCTGTAGAGTAGTCATGCTAAGAATCCTTTGTTCGGAAATTATAGGTACTGGTTCTGGGTTCACTTCTGCCTCTCCCACCCCTATGCAGGATAAGGCGTCTGCTTTACCATTCTTACAACCTGGTCGATAGGTTATCATGAAATCGAACTCTGCAAAGAACAATGCCCATCGGAGTTGACGTGACGATTGGGCCTTGGCTGTTTTTAAATACTGTAAGTTCTGGTGATCGGTGATCACAGTAATGGTATGCCTGGTACCGAGAAGATAGTGTCGCCAAGCCTTGAAGGAGGATGTAATGGCTAATAACTCCTTGTCGGTAACCGCATAGTTTAACTCGGATGCCGAGAACTTTCTGGACCAAAATGCTACTGGATGAAGCTGGCCAGTTTCAGGGTCCTTTTGAGACAGGACAGCTCCCATGGCTAGACTGGATGCATCAGTTTCCACTACGTATGGAAGTTCAGGGCGTGGGTTCTTTAACACAGGTGCAGACGTGAATTTCGCTTTCAGCTCTTCAAAGGCATTTTCAGCTTCTTCAGTCCACATAAAGCGTTTATTTTTTCGCAAGAGTGCTGTGATGGGATGTACGACATGTGAAAAATCTGGGATGAATCTGCGGTAGAAATTGGCAAAGCCGAGCATGCTTTGTACTCCTTTAACTGAACTTGGTGATGGCCACTTAAGGATTGCGTACACCTTCCGTGAGTCCATTCGGACTGCCTTTGGGGTCAGCATAAACCCAAGGAATTCAACTTCTGTGGCATAAAAAACGCATTTTTCTAGTTTTACATATAGTTTGTGCTGGCGCAATTTCTCAAGCACTGCTCGGACGTGTTTCACATGGTCAGATACTGAAGAGGAGTATACTAGATTATCATCGATATACACGACAACACAAACGTCAATGAGTTCACGAAGAAATCATTCATGAAGTATTGGAAGGCTGCTGGTGCATTACACAACCCGAAAGGCATCACCTGGTATTCGAATAACCCATACTTAGTGTGGAAAGCAGTCTTCCATTCGTCGCCCTCTTTTACACGTACCAGATGGTATTCCCCCCGGAGATCTAATTTAGTGTATATACAAGCGTCCTTCACTTGGTCTAGTAGTTCAGGGATCAGAGGCAACGGGTATCGGTTCTTAACAGTTATCTAGTTCAATGCGCGGTAGTCTATGCACGTTCTGAGGTCACCTTCCTTTTTGGGTACGAAGAACAAAGCTGAAGATGTAGGGGACTTGGATGGGCGAATAAAGCCATTGGCAAGGTACTGATCTAAGTATTGTCGTAGGTGACGGTTCTCAGGTTCCGTAAGGGCATAGATCCTGCTACAAAGGGGTTGTGCACCGAGTATGAGATCGATTTGACAATCGTACGATCTGTGAGTTGGGTAAGGTGTTTGCCTGTTCCTTTTGGAAGACATCCTGGAATTCTTGGTATTCTGGACGTAGTTGCATGACTGTTGTGGTTACTGTGCGTTCTGATTTTTCTTTGGGTAACAGGTTTGTGCACAATCCGGGAAGGTTATTCTCTTCTCTCGCCAATCAATACAAGGATTATGTGTTTCCAACCAAGGTATCCCCAGTATTATTTGGAACTGTGGGGCTTTGATTAGATCAAGCACAATAGTCTCTCGATGCCCATCCTGACCCAATAGTGTCATCTCTGCGGTGGAATGAGTTACAGGCTCAGAGGCAATTTCGGTTCCATCAACTGTGGTGATGACATCTGAGGTGGTTTTTCGGCAGAGAGGTAGATTCATCCTGGAATCCAATTCATAGTCCACATAGTTTCCTATGGCCCCGCTATCAATGTATGCCCTTACTGCGTGCATACGCGACGGCTGCCCTGGATCTACGAGGACCATTGGTATGATGAAATGCGAGGTCTGAGCATCCTTCTTCAAGCTCGGCAAGTGGACCTCTACGCTTGTCGGGCGTGGTCGTTTCCCGAGTCTGACTCCATATGGCTTTTATCAGCAGCTCCTACCACCTTCTTAGATGGTTTTACAGGGCAATCCCGTAGAAAATGTCCAGAAGTTCCTCAATATAGACACAATTGCATTTGCCTTCTCCTTTCTCTTTCCTTCTGGGTTAAGGGTCCTTTAACCCCTCCGATTTGCATGGGTTCTGAAGCATCTGCTCCTTTGGGGTTAGCGTGGGTTTTGACCAACACCCGATTCTCAAACTTGGCTCGATCAGCCTTTCTGTTCTGAAGTCTGTGATCTAACTGGACCACTAAGTCTATATATTCCGCGCAGTCTTGAGGTAGGTTCACGACTTGAGCCAAGACATCCTTGAGTTCTCCTCGAAGCCCTCGATGAAATAACGTGATTCGTTTTACCTCAGGCCATCCAGTTTCCACTATTAACCTATTAAAGGTCGCGATGTAGGATAGAAGGCCCTGGTTACCCTGTCGTAGGGACAAAAGTTCGTTACCTAGGGCCTGTCCTTGGGAGTGCCGGGCAAATAGTCTTTGCATGCTAGTTTGAAAGCCCTGAAAATCCAAAAGAATTGGGTCATCCTGAGTAACTAGTGGAATTGACCAATCAGCTTCACTGCCGCTGAGATATGACAATACAAAGGCTACCTTGGCTTGATCGTTTGGAAAGGGTCCAGGTCTGCATAAAAAGTGCAAACGGCATTCGTTCATAAACACGGCAAACCTTTTGGGATCTCCGGCAAAGCGTTCGGGTGGGGCTAAAGGAATATGTCCTGGTAGGATTATTTTCACAGGGTTACTCGATAACACAGGAGCTGGATTTCCCCCGGAACCAGGTAGGGGGTGCTTGTCCAGCCTGGCTTTGCAATAGTTGCCTAGCAAGATCATCAGTTCGCTCCTTTGACAAAATCAGTTCTCTCCTAAGAGCATTGGTTTCTTGACGGGCGGAATGCACTTCAGCCCTCAGTTCCCCTAGTAATTGGGCTAATTGGTCAGTCTCTGAGGTATCCATAACGCCTGGATGGCAATTTGTGGGTAGGCTTTGCATTCTGTTACGCTCACCTGGCTCCCACAGAGGCGTCGATCTGGACTGGACAGCAGCGGTCTCCCCCAATGTGATGCGTAGGGCCGAGATGACGGACTGGACTGGCCCACCTAGCTTCGTTTGCTTGGCCCGTAGGAATATTCTTCTGACAATTTGAAAAGATGAGCTCTCCATCCTGCATTGAGCGCAGGGGCGCGTAGATAACCAGTTGCTTCACTGGCTCGAAGGACTTGGTGAGTTCCAGGACAATATTGACTCCGATATTCCCGGCAAGACGCCGTAAGCATGTAGTTCGTAAGAGTTCAAATGCCTGACTTTTTTGTCCGATTCCTTGCAGGTTGCAGCTTGACCCTATTGAAGAGTTCCTCGTGGCAACCGGTAATGTTCTGGTAAGGATTTGTATTATCCAACACAGTTCGATAAAATAATGTCCATATGTAACCTGTTGCTTTCTCCCTTATTCAGGCGCTGAGAGAAAGTATGAAGTCTCTGGGAATAATGCCTCCGGCGGTAAAATCAGGTAAGTCTATGGGGGGTATTCCTCTGTGTATTCCCTTGGCTCACCTTGCTGTTCTTGTCTTCTACTTAGGTGCCGGAGTGCGCGGTAACATGCAGGAGGATGCGGTGAAATGTGAAGATGCTGCGAAGGCCGGTGAGTTCAGCGCGGCGCTGCAGCAGGCGAGGCGACGCGCATAAAATAACTTCTTTCTTCCAGCTCGAAGGCGCGATGGATCGGGAATTCAGGTAAGGATCAAAGGTATTGCTCTTGTTCTAACCTTTTCTCCTTCTTTCTCCCTTTTTCTAGGAGCTCCAAACTTGAGGCGGGCGTGGCAGAAGACTGGATGCAGACTTGCAGGCACGGTGAGCGTTACGCTGCAGGATGAAGAATAATGCAAAACGTGTGCTGCTCTTCAGACGTGGTTTAAATAGCCTTCAAAGTAGTCCCAGGTAAGTATTCCTCCCCATCCCCACCCGAGTAAAAAAATAGTCCCTAGGTTAAATAGTCCCTTCCAAGCCTCGTTTGGCTTGGAGCTCTTGCAGCATGGTCTACATCAGGTAAGTTTGCAGCATGGTCTGCATCAGGTAAGTTTTAATCTATGAGCCTGGCGCCTATGGCGCCAGGACTGACTCTCCATATGAGCCTGGCGCCATAGGCGCCAGGACTGCACCCAAATAGCCCCCAGCGGGGGTTGTTGGGCTTGCTTGGGGTAACTTGATGCCTGCTTCCGGGGTTGCTGGACTTGGTCTGGGTCCCCAGGGGTAGGCATCATGACAGCATGTCACACCTTCAATATTATCTTTAAATTAAAGGTTTGCTGCCAGAACATTTGGAGAGACTAAAAATTGTCAAAAACTGTAAAAAATATCCTATTGTTTGCACCAATCAATTTCCACCCCTTGGTATGGTCCTTGGCTCTGTTCATTGGCGGTCACAACATAACAGAATATCCATCCATTAGGGGCTCATCCATTAATAAACCCTTTTGAAGCATACAAACATCATGGGAACAATCCTTAAAAAGCAATTGTCTGTGGCTCCCGGCATTCCATGAAATAAAATTAAGATTTTGAAAATGATCTAAAGAGACTTGGAATTATTCCTCCCTGCAACATGCCAAGAAGCCACACGCAATCACTATCACTATTTTGTCTAATCGTTATGTCCCTGTGATGTCACTCCACTTTCCAGGGTCTTCGGTGTTGCACGAATAACATATTTGTCGCAATCCTTGGTGTCAATTTGTCTTAGTTTCAAGGGCTGATCCCATCACACCCATCGTTAGCATCCATGAGGTTATGTTTCCCCAATATGTTTCATATTAAAGCCTATTATATTCAGTTTCCAAGTTTGAGCCAGAATTAAAATGGCAACTGCTAGAGATCATAGATTAATTTTCACCTTACATACATTTTCATCTTCTATAAATTCCACATAATCAATGTCCTCTGAGATACTTAGATCTTAGATACTCCTGAAGAATGGGCACTAAAATCCCAACCACAGTGACATGTACTTTTCCTCATTTCAGCATGAGAAATCTGGAGTAGTTTGTTCATGGACCTATTGGGATTACAAACACTCGCCAACAAATTTCAGTTGGGATTACAAACACTCGCCAACAAATTTCAGTTGAATTAGAAATTAAGGTGGTTTTAAATCTGCTAGGAAAATTTGATTTCATGAATGTTCAACTGTTCCATTCGGGCCCTACCAGGGCTACTGATCAGGGCTGGCTTAAGCCTTGCAGGACCCAGTACGCAATCATTCAGGGGCCCAAGTGATTGAGAACATCTCTGCAGCAAGCCAGCGCAAATATGTTACTAGGATTGAAACCTGTAACCAGCAGGCTACACATCGATCTCTGCAGCAGGCACCTTAACATGCAGAGATAGGTGATTGGGATTGGAGTCCATAACGGCTGCGCTACCTCAACAATTTACTGTAGTTGATTTGCATAATGTGGACAGTCATCCATGTTTTGCTAGGCATTGAGGGCTATTTTTTTTTCTTCAAATTTGATTTTGTTTTATACATGAATAAACAAATAACATACGTTTGGAATTAGTATCAAGTTACAATCACTTATTGAACCTAGGTCCATCCTGTTATCCAGAGATACTGTACCAGCAAAAATAATGTACAATCCCCCTGTCCCACCCCCCTCCCTCCATGACAGGTCACCAGCACATTTGTATTACATTACCATGCATGCATATTTATTCCGTGTGGGGCCAGCTTTAAGGCGTGTTTGACATGACTAACAATTCAGAGAGTCTCAATGTCCGTAGCAGGGTACTTCAAAGATTATTGGGCTATCATGATGCGGTTTCACTCGAGAATGTTACTGGTTCCGTCCTCAACCATTGTCGCATTCATGTAAGGTTCCTTACAGGGTAGGAGCGTACATATCTACAAAATCATTCCACAGTACTTCATGTTGGGCCGATATCTCGTGGAGAGCAGCAGTGATTCTTTCCATTGTACATATATTTGTGGCCACTCCGATCCATTCTTTTTTAGAGGGGGGATGCTGTGCCTTCCACCTGAGCACCATGCAGGCTCGAGCCGCAAGTAGTAAGGGGGCCGCAATTCTGCCTACTTTTGTTACTCCGTCATCGGCTTCTTCCAGACCAAACAATACGAGAAGAGGTGTTGCGTCTCGAGAGATTCCTTCAATCTGCCTAATCCAGACCAGGACTTAAATCCAGTACACCCGCACCCGAGGGCACTCCCACCACATGTGCCAATAATTGGCTCTTTTTCCACACTCCCGCAGCACATAGGACTAGTAGTCTGAAACATTTTGGATAGTCTATGGGGATCATACTGCCACCTATGCAATAATTTAATAGCATGTCATTTATACTATGCAGCAATCGATACAAGTGAGGGTGTTTTACATATCTTCGCCCAGGTGCGTTGGGAGAATTCTCTACCAAAATCTAATTCCCACCTTTGTTTGAGCTTCGTGATTGATCCAGAGCCGGTTTCTAATAGTGCACAGTACATTTGCGTAATCAAACCCTTAGTTTCAGTCACCGTATCGAGGAGCTTCTCAAACGGTGTTCTCTTTGTGTTTTTACTCGCCAGTCTTCCCTCGATAGTATGCCTTTAAGCCGTAAGTAGAGGAAGGCTGAGATCGTGTTTAGTTGGAGCGCCTCCTCGAGTTCCAGGACTGTCAGGAATACCCCTCCCCTCCACAACTGTCCGACTCTCTCCAGACCTGCTTTGAACCATGATTGGTATCTCGAGTGATCCGGAATCTCTTCACGGATGTCCAGGGCCCATAAGTGGCTTAAGGGGGATGGCCACGTTGTGACACCTACCATGTCCGTCCCTCCCTTCCATATGTCCCACATAGTAACAAGTATGGGGTGGTCTCGGAGTCTTCGCAAGAGTTTGGGTCTCGGAACCCATAACCATTCTGAGACCGTGGCGGGGGCTAGATTATCATTGTCTAGTTGGACCCATTGTGGATCTTTCCTATCCCTTAGATGGGGGATCAGCACGCGCAATTGGACCGCTGGATAGTACAATTTGATGTCCAGGAGGCCCACCCCACCTTTTTCCTTGGGGAGTATGAGGACATTACATGATATTCTCGGTTTCTTTCCCTCCCACAAAAAATGTAGCATGGTGCTTTTCACTTATCTAAAAAACCCATCTGGGATCTTCAACGGGAGGACCTGGAAAGGATATAAAAAGCGAGGGAGGCATACCATTTTGATGGCGTTCAACCTCCCCATCCAGGCCGCCATTTTACCAAATCTCCATGAAACACGGAGAGGAGCTGTGGGAAGCTAGCCTCATTCATTTCATAGAGGTTTCTTGTCAGATGAATCCCCAGGTAGCGTAATGTTGAACCTCCTATCACCAAACCTAGCTGAGAGAGTTCCCTGGATGACTCGGGAGTGGGTTCATGTAAGGGACAGAGAATAGATTTAGATCGGTTGATTTTGAATCCTGATAACGCGCCGTAGGTCTCAATAAGTTGTATGGCCCGGGTTACTGAGGTCAGAGGATTCTGTACATGGAGTAAAATGTCATCACTATACAGGGCTAGTTTGTATTCTCTTCCGTTTACCCTCGAGCCTTCCACCCGGCTGTCAGCCCTGAGCGTTTGGGCAAGGGGTTCCAGAGAGAGCGCAAACAGTATTACCGAGAGGGGGCAAACCTGTCTTGTGCCCCTCTCAAGGGTGAGCCACCTAGAGTATTCTGAATTCACCATGACCGACGCTTAGGGCGATGTGTACACTGCTTTAACCCCTTTCCTGAGTATCGGCCTAGTGCTATTTTACTTAACACGGCTTCCAGGAAATCCCATTCCACTCTGTCAAATGCCTTCTCAGCATCAATAGACAGGAACGAAGGGACGTTTGAGATTTTCCATGCTTCATGTATTAGATGTAAGGTTTTACGAGTTGTGTCGGCACCCTGTCGGGCCAAAATGAATCCGACCTGGTGGGAATGTATTAATGATGGCATATGGGTTTCCAGCCTCTCTGCTAACACACATGTGTAAATGTTTGCGTCTATATTAAGGAGGGAGATGGGGCGGTAAGATGCGCACTGTTTGGGGTCTTTACCATCCTTAAGAATTAATGAGATCAACGCTTGCTAGAAGGATTCAGGTGCTACCCCCGTTTGAAAAATGTGATTGAACAGATCAACCATAAAGGGAAGGAGGGGTCAGAGGAAGGTCTTATAAAACCCTGCGGTGTACCCGTAATTTCCCAGTGCTTTCTCCATTGGTAGGCTTTTAATGGCATTCTCCACCTCATCAGAAGTTATTGGAGACTCTAGAGATTCAACTTTGTCCCGGGAGAGTTTGGGCATATTTACCTCATTCATGTAACGATTTATGTTTGCCTCCCCTTGTATAGTTTCAGATTTATAGAGGTGCTCATAAAAGTCAGCAACGTCCTCGGGAATACTCTTAGGGTGCATAGGTAGGGAGTTATGATCGCTTTCTATAGCTGCAACCCATCGCTCGGCTCGTTGCCCTCTTAGTCTAATGGCCAGGTGTGCATCAGCCTTGTCTCCTTTTTCGTAGTATTTTTGCTTATGGAATTGGAGCTTGCGTATGACTAGGCCTTCCTCCAACAGCCGAGTTCATCCCTCTTTTGGACCGCCTCAGCTATTCTGTCTCTCCTCCCCTGGTCGTTGGATTGCACCAGAAGGTCTAATTGCGCTATCTCTTTTCTTATAAGTTCCCTCCTTAATCAATATGCCCCTCCCGGTTGCCTTCTCAGCCTCCCACACTGTTTTTGGATACCTCCCCTGTATCATTGTGATCAAAATACTCTGATCTCCTTTGCTAGTTGTTCTCGAAAGACGTGGTCCTTCCACAGTGGTTCATTGCATCGCCATCTTGAGTTTTTATGCGGGAGAGCCAGGAGGCTAACCGTAGTGGTAACCATATCATGGTCCAACAAGGAGATCAGGGAAATCTCTGAGGCAGATGCAGCGTTGCTTAAACCAGCGGTAAGATATATATAATCTATTCTCGTAAATGTGGAGTGTGGGGCCGAATAGAATGGATAGCCAGCGTGGTGAGGGTGGAACTGGCGCCATATATCATGTAACCCGTATAGGCCCAACATTTTAGTCACCTCGGTATGTCCACCATCACGTGGTTCATTTGACTGCGGGTTGACGGCTTGCCTATCAAGTGTGGGGTCTGCCCACATGTTAAAATCGCCCCCAAGGATGACCTCCCCTTTGGCCTCAAGCATAATCTTTGGGATCATGTGCTGAAGGAATCGAGACTGTCCTGTGTTGAGTGCGTAAAGGGATGCCATAGTGAGAGTAGTGTTGCACAGTTTGCCTACCAGGACAATGGCTCTCCCTCCTACGTCTGACCATGTTTTTATAACTTCAAATTTGAGTCCCTTTCTAACTAGAATACCCACTCCTGCTTTTCCTAAGCGGCCCGACCCCCAATATTCAAGTCCTGTTTTGGCATAAAGGACCTTACGTTCATCCCCCCGTATATATCTAGTCTCTTGAAGGAAGAGTATGTCTAAATTGGTCCTCCTAAATTCTCGGGAGACCAATGATCGTTTGGTGGGGGAATTAAGACCCTTAACATTCAAGGTGCCAGCCCTAAGAAATCCAGATTTGCCTGCTAAACTGTCAGTTGTCATGGACATAATTGTTATCAAGATGTCTGTTCATTGGCCCTAACCAGTAATCGTGAAAACATCCATGTTATGACTTTGCATGTATCAATATAATTACCTGCCTTGATCACCCCTGCTCCCCCCCACCCTCTCTGTGCGGCTTCCGATCCAGCTGGGTTATCCTCACCCAGTCAGTCTCGGACTACCAGCGAGGACCATACCCCTTGTGGTCTTTTAACATAACACTTCAACTAACAATGAGCCCCCTGTGATTTGCCCCTCCCCCGTTCCCATGTAAATCCCACTATCTGGTAACCTTGTCTTCATTGCCTGTTGCTTGGTTGTGGCTGACCTTGTTACGGGAGTTCCTTCTCTGGAAGAGGTCAGCTAATTGCCAACCTGGGCCGATTTTCCGGCAACATGTCAGTTCATAGCGAAGAGTTCAATGTTCCATGTCGGGGGATGCGTTCATCCTCCTAAACTTCCTTGAACATGGAATCTTTCTCCGCCTTGGTCCTTTGATCCTCCACTCTCTGTCCCTATTCCTTCCTGGATCTGTGTGCCACATCTAGCCTTGTCAAGAATGCAAGCTTTGTTTGCATAATTGTGGAATCGAGCTAAAATTGTTCTTGGGCCCCCAGCCAAACCGTCAGCACGATGGATGCGATCAAGTTTGGACTCATCCACGGAGTCATCCTCAAACAGTAGTTTCATCAGTGTGTGCAAAGTTATTTTTAGATCGATCTCTGTTTCCCCCTCTCTTTCCGGAACTCTGAAGACGCGTATATTATTGTGTCGCTCACGATTTTCCAGACCGTCGACCTTCCAAAATCTGCAATCCTGGAGTCCATCTGTGATTCCAATGCAAGGAGGTCTGATTGTGCTCCGCTTCTTCCAGCCTCTGCTCCATTTTCTCGATCATTTGAGTTATTTTGTCTATTTTTCCACTTATATTGGCTCTCATACTCTTCATTTCAGACGAGGTCAGCTTCGTCCACCTTGGTTGCAGCTGCTTCTGGTCCTGAGGATGCCATCGCAATGTCGGGGTGGAGGGCGTTGTGAGCGCGATGTGGGGAAAACTTGTAAAATGCAAGCTTTTCCTTAATGTTCATGTGTACACAACTCAAGGCTCTTATAGGGGTGGTATTTGAGGAGATGTGTTAAGGCGATGGACGATCCAGTCCGTTGTCTCTCTTCCGTCGGGGGAGAAGAGGGCACACGCCCCTAAAGAAAAGGGGGCCCAACCTTCTCGGTAGAGTATGGGGTTCAAGGGCAGCGAAGAAGATGAATTTTCTCCTTGGTAATTGCGTTTGGTGCGAGAAACAATAGGTCTTGATGTACCCTCGTCATGCCCCAGCAGTTGCACTTTGGTTATTGGTAGAGTACAAGGTTGGACATTGTCACAAGGGATTTACCGGTGCAGGGAAGGGTAGAATCTGTGATCTGTACTGTTTAGGGAGAGAGCGCCCGCACTGCAGGGCCGGGGCACAACCTTCTGTTGAGTGGCTCAATAGGCGAGTACTTAGGAGTGTCGCAAGCGCCAAATTGTTGCCTGTCTCCTCAGGATGCGCCGTCGTTCACATTTGGAAGTGTTGTGGGTTTCACAGAATGTCTGTGGTGCTGTGGGAGTGTCTGTCTGTCGCTCGGTGAAATGTTTGACTACTGTGATCTTCCTTTATTGTCAGTTATTATAGCTCTATGTGAGAAGGATCTCACCACGCCACTTGCGGAGTGATTTCGGGCTGGCCGGCTACGTCTTTAACGTTCTAAAGTGAGGACGGATGTGTCCAGAATGATTCCAGTAGTAGGTGGTCTGAGAAGTACACTAATCAGATGCGCAGCGGCTCTCTATAGTAGGGGAGCTGCAGAGTTCTGTTAGGGTGTATTACGCTGCAGCGGAGCCCCACCCTTCGTTCACCTCTGTCTTCGGAGGGAGTCACCTGTTTGCCCACACATCATGGCTGCCCAGGACAGAGCCCAGAACGTAGTGCTGGAATTCACTTGGGTGGGGGTATTCGCCCTTTCACAAGGGCGGAAAGAAGTCTATGTCCAACAGGCTATAATTGCAGTGTTGTTTCCCTACGACGGGTGGGGATTAGCGTTTCTTATTTCCCACTTTCTTCTTTATGCCGTGGTAAACCGGGGGTCCGTGCGTGCAGGGGACTATGTTGTTCACGGATGCATCACTCCTGTGCAATCTCTGCTTCTCAGATTCTAGGCGGCGTCAGAATGAACCTAGGGACACAATTTTTGCTCTGTCCCTCGCTCGCCAGGCACACGTGAAGCGCATAGCTCGTATCCGTATCCGTATGTATGGTAGGTTCTACTTATAGTTCCAATTGACCGGGCCCCCCACCGGAGCGTGTGTTATAGGGCAGGTCTGAAGCCCTTGCTAGCCCAGCGTATCCGTGTGGAATCTGGACCACTGATATTTCCACTATGGGTTAATGGGGATCACTTACTGCGTCTTTTGCTGCTTGTGTTTCAGGTTGCCATAATACGGTCTGGGTTCAGCCAGTCCAGGGTGTCCGCCGGTCAGTGGGCGCACCACTTCCTGTACCAAAGTTCTCTTGGGGTGTGCGCCTTAGGTCCGTTGGAGTTCTTCAGACCGTCCAGAGTCAGCCGAGCACCCGGGACGTCTCTTCGGCATCTCTGTATGTGCTCGCGGCCGCGGAGGGCTTCTTCTTGCGTAAGGGGGATGATATGGGAGTTCTCTCGGGTCCGCTGTTCCCTGGGCGGCCACGTACTGTGAGCCACTAGGCCCCCAAACCATTCACCTCGGATCAGCTTCTGACAAGGAAAGCTCCAGATGGTCTGCCCTAGAAAGGTGGAACAAAGCGGTTTCCCACTGCATCAGCGGGGCTCACCTTATCCGCTTCGATGAGTTTGTGGTTTGCCTATCTCCCCGCACACCAGATTCACTGCACACCCTCCAGAGGTTGTGTGGGACGGTTGTCAGACTGGACTTCGTGCCCCACTCCGGAGAGACACTCCAATTCCACCGTACATCCTGTGAACGTCGCAGCACAATTAACATGCACCGGGTTTAGTTTTGCTTCAGTGTTGACATCACGTGGGGGACCGTCATGTTCACTCGGTGATTTCTTCATGAAATCTTTACCATAGATTGCACAACAGGAATTAACATTATTGCAGCAGCAAAATCTAGATCATGCTTTCAACAATGAACATAAACATGCAATGATAAAAGCAAATTATCTTTTGCAAGACACATGTCTGATTATTAATTTTAAGTACCTTATTTACAGGTTGATAAAACTATGTTTTGTTTATATTAACTCTGGTAGTGTTTCACCCTGGTGCACTATATTGTCTACCACTAAAGGCCTGTGCCTCGTTTTCCATGTTTTGGCACTATTTTGAACCACAGCTAAATATGTTGCTGGTTTAAAAATTCCTAACCATAACACCTTAGTCAGTTCTTGAATTAAACATCAACTGTATTGCATCAAAACTCATTTATTGACAATGCCACACAAACTAAATGGCTTGAAGTTTTACAACATATATTGTCTGCCCTTTTTAGAGAGCAAATATTCATATCATTAATACTTTTAGAAATGTTGCCAAATTTAGTTGCATAAAGACAGAGCATGGCACATGCTGCTAGGAAACAGTCCTTGAAGTTTAGTATTTGTTCTTTGATACCATCCCAGTTCACATGCAAATTACACTTAGTGGCTCCTGGCATTTATGTGCCAAGGAAGTCGCCCGTGCAGCAGAAGGGCACAGTGGCCACGCCGTCAGCACGCCGGAGGAGCACTTAAGGCAAGCCCGTCTGTGCCCGGGATGTGCAGGATGTGCGGCATGCTGCCGGAACCGGGATGGTCCCTTGCAGGTTGGAGGGCAACATGCTGCTCTCACTGGCCCCTCCTGATACCCGAAGGCCCACTGGTTTTACAAAGCCCCCTGCTACCCCTAAAACTACAAAGCAACAGGCTGCTTTGAAGTGCGGTCTACTGAACACATGCTCCTTGGTTGGTCGCTCATTCTATGGACTGTTATGATCTTATATCTAACAATGATTTCAAGCTCCTGTTTCTCACTGAAACATGGTTGAGAGACATCGGGCCCTGCTCTTGTTCAGGCCCTTCCTGCTAACTATGCTGTGGTTCACCTGGATGGTGTGGCCCCCCACCCTGGTGGTGGGGTGGCCATGATCCATAAAACCAAATATAAGGTCCGTTGTACCACCCCTAAGCATTCCCTAAAAATAGAATGCCTTTTGATTTGTATTTTAGCATCCTCTAATGACACTCTTTCTGTTCTGCTGGTATACCGGCCGCCAGGGACAGACAGTACTTTTTCACAGCGTATCCAAAGCTGGTACGTGAGCTACAAATCACACACCCTTGCTTGGTAGTTATTGGGGATTTCAATGTTCCCATTGTAGCTAACTTTATGGCTCTTATGTCAGACTTAGGGCTCCCGCAGAGGGTTAATGAACCAACCCATCACCAAGGTAATTTCATGGACCTTATCTTCGCCCCTGAGACACTTATTGATATTGCCCCCGCCCCCATTGTCCTGTGGCATGGTCAGACCACTTGCTCGTGCCCTTTTTATTTCTTCTCAAGACACCCCCCCTCTACTTTTCTTAAACCTGCCATCTGCAAACATAGTTGGCTAGGGGTCACCAACCTTTAGCTGGTTACCTCCCTTTTAGCTCACTGTGGTCAGATAATTGCTCCCTGCTTACTTTAGAGAACGCTTGTATTGCAACGGCTGACCTATTAGTCCCCATGCAACTATGCAAACAAAGAAGTCGTCCTCCTGAACCCTGGTTTTGTAAGGAACCTAGAGCTTGTGAACTTCAATGTAGGCTGGCTGAGAGGAAATGGTGCTCTACGTACTCAGACGAAGCTAAAACCATCTTTCACAGTGCTCTCACTTCTTACCATAAAGCAATTATGAATGCCAAGAAAGCCTACTTCAGCCACACGGTGGAGGAGGCTCTAAACAAACCTTATTTGACTTGGTCCAGTCACACTCTACTCCGGAGACAGGTTGCCCCTCGGTACCGCCTTCCCAGGATCTGTGTGACTCTCTTTCTACTTTCTTTGTGAATAGAATATCGGCTATTAGAGACACGATAAAAGATGAGGCGGTTGCATTGACCACTGATAGGGTACATGTTGAATCCCCCCCAGTTACGGGGTTGTGGTCCACTTTCCCCCTTTTCTCCCACTCTGATATTCTTTTAGCTATTCAGCAATTAAAATCTGCCTCCCCTGCGGACGCCATACCTCTGGCCCTTATAAAGGAGTCATCAGGTGATATGATTGCTCACATTACCTGCTGGTAATCTTTCATTTGCTACTGGGGTTATTCCACCTTCACTCAAGCATGCTCTGGTAAGTCCTTTGTTAATAAAAAAACCTCTTTGGACCCTGAAGTGCTGCCCAATTATCGCCCATCTCACTGTTCTCGTTTATGATGAAGCTCCTGGAAGCCTTGGTATCTCCCCATTTGTCCAACTTCCTAGAGTCCTCTCGGTAATTTTATGTGTTTCAATCTGGCTTTCGGCCGGGAAGAGGCACTGAATCTGTCCTGAATTCGGTACTTGATGACCTAGTATGCTTGGTCGATCAGGGTGGTGTCTGAGCCATCCTGTTATTAGATCTGTCGGCGGCGCTCGACACGGTCGATCATCCTACCCTGGTCTCCCAGCTGTCTGCGGCGGGATTATCCAGCCAAATTCTTGATTGGTTCTCAGCTTTTCTTGCAGACCGCTCTCAGTCGTTATCTCTCCCTCCTTTCTGCTCGGCTCCCATCTCACTTGTATGTTGGGTCCCGCAAGGATCCCCCATCTTGTTTAATGTTTATATTAGACTCTTGCTAGTCCTTAATCCTACTCCGACGACACCCAGATCCTTGTTCGCCTGGACCTATCTCAGTCCGAGACAGCTGACCGACTGAGGAAAGGCCTTGAGGAGTTGGTGGGATGGATGCCATCTAACTGGCTAAAGCTCAATGCTAGCAAAACTGAGGTTTTGGTTGTAGACACTACCTCTCCCCATCTGTTCTGGAACGCTGATTTCTGGCCTTCTCTTGGCACCCCTCCCAATGCCTGTTCTGTCGGTCAGAAATCTGTGGATAAAAATCACTGCCTCCCTGTCCATGGACGAGCACGTGGCTGCAGTCTGCATGACTGGCCATTTTAAACTGTGGGTCCTGCGGAAGGTTCTTCCTTTTATTCCCACAGCCTGCCAAGCACCGGTGGTAGCTGCCCTAGTTTTGAGTGGAGTAGATTACTGCATTTCACTGTATCTAGGGCAGCCTCTCTACCTGATCAGGCGGCTACAACTTCTTCAAAATGCAGCGGCCAGAGCCATTCTTCGCCCTCCATTTGGAACACACCTGTCCCCCTTGTTGAAACAACTGCATTGGCTCCCTTTGGTGGCTCGGATTATGTTCAAGTCTGTGTGTATTGTGCATCAGGCTTTCTACGGTATTGGAGCAGAGTATATGCAAGCCAAATTTGTGCGCTACTCTTCCACTTGTGCTCTCCGTTCCCAGTCAGCCCTCTTGATAATTGTCCCTCGGTTTAGGCTGGCCCGCTCAGGGGGGCGTGCCTTTTCTGTGGTGGCCGCAAAAGCTTGGAATGAGCTTCCTCTTGCTTTATGGAAGATTGTCGATCACCTTGTCTTTCTGCGGAAATTGAAAACTATACTATTCTAAAACCGCACTTTACTGAAATCTCCTGTATGCCTCCGCGCCATGATGCCTTTGGGCGTACGTGCGCTCAACAAGTTCCGATAACATAACAAAAAGGAAATAGCGTTCTGGTTACATAATATTTTTGCCCGTTTTTTGATGTATAGCAATGTTGTCTTGTGTAGCACAATTTATGACATTTGGGCCGTCTCTTTTCTCTTTCACTTAAAGCACCACATTAAGAGAAAATACTAACCTTATTTGCATTATAGGTGTGTGCTGGGGAGCATAAAAGCACACAACGCCCTTGCATGTTGGTCAGTTTACAAAAGAATATACAATGATCTGAACATGCTTTTATTGGCAAAGACACGTCTGACAAACATAAGTGTGACTGCAAGTATGAAATAAAAAGCAATGTTTTTTTAAATTATCAATTGTAATACTTTTTGCATCATACATTTAATGACAAACAACAATAAATAAATGTTAAAAAGTCCTCCATAATTAATGAATCAACTTTTAAAATTACTTAAAGCACCACATTAAGAGAAAATACTAACCTTATTTGCATTATAGGTGTGTGCTGGGGAGCATAAAAGCACACAACGCCCTTGCATGTTGGTCAGTTTACAAAAGAATATACAATGATCTGAACATGCTTTTATTGGCAAAGACACGTCTGACAAACATAAGTGTGACTGCAAGTATGAAATAAAAAGCAATGTTTTTTTAAATTATCAATTGTAATACTTTTTGCATCATACATTTAATGACAAACAACAATAAATAAATGTTAAAAAGTCCTCCATAATTAATGAATCAACTTTTAAAATTACAAATAAACTTTTATTGACAGACTGTTTCGCACTACTTCATGTCCCATCGTATCAAACAGTTAATTGTATTATAAATGATATCTCTCCATCCAAAATTCATGTTTCTCATTTAACAGATAAGTCCTGTGAGTGCCAGTATGTCCCTATTATGACCATATCATTCATTTACTATTTTAACTCGGTAGCTATTCTCTGCGACAGCCTAAATAATGTCAAATTTAGATGAGTATTGCTTTTTATTGATATGGTAGAGAAAAGTCAACCTTTCAATATATACAAGATAACAATTTAAAAGTTAGTATTAACATCAAAAGGACAAACATATCACATTTGAAAATACAAATATATCATAATACATTGAAACTCAAACTTAAATTACAATTCATGCAAACAGTAACACTGACTCTTGGGGGACAATTGTGTTGTGTCTGGCCAGTTCAATATAATGATTCAGAATTCAAAGAACAGAAAAAAGGGGGTACAGGAGAATTGAAGTGGACATATGCATTCCAAATTTAAGGATAGCAATAAAATATAATTTTGACACATATGCACTGACAGTTAAAGATGTTCTCCCACAAGGACTCACATGTCAAGATTACGTAATCTCGAAAATGATGCTGCAAGTAAAATAGTCGCCTCCCTAGTAGCGCCGGGCAAGAGGTCAGCAAATGTTTCAAAGTTTCATGCTTTTTTGGATCATGACAGAATGTACTTACTTTGCCAGATTTAGGAATGATTCTACGCTTTGCTAGAACATCCTTAGTTGGCCACAAATTCAGCCAGAAACTCAAGAACAAGTTCCTGTAGTTGGAGCATGGGAACCTATGTAGATATGGTTCAGGGGTATGACATTTCTTTATATCCAATCGCTCTGTCTGAAAATAGCGGTAAGTCATGCATGATTGTCTCGTGCAAATCCAGTCATATTGCCACCATTTTTGCTTGGCTCGAGTGGAATTGGTCAACTGCAGCTCAATTAATATGTCGGCCGCTGCCATGATACCAACTGTCTTCTGTCTCCAGATTGCCATGGAGGAGTGTTCAGTAGAGCTCACATACATGGATAGGGCGTTCAGTAGAGAGCCTGGATTGGAGGTTGACAGATATTTCCTGTATAAGGAACCCATTTTCTAGGCATATGAGATGTTTAAGGACTGTTGGCCCAGTTCGTGCCTCACTATACACATTGATGACTCTGAGGGAGTGATAAAACTTGCTTCCAAAATAGAACTTCTAGTCATAACCAAAAAGATTCAGGTCTCCAGGCTCTAGCTTCAGCACCATATAAGTCATGAATTGGACTTTCTGGTTATAAAATGTAAGTAATGGGACAATAGAGAATCTGCTCTATTTCGCATGTATGATGCAAGTTTGGGCAGAGGCTGTCTGCATCATCCTCCTTAGTTCTAACAGATAGGGAAGGTCAGAAACGTGGTTGTTAGTGTTTAAACGCAGGTAACTGTATTCATTGACCACTTGTAAGCGCTCCCTATGAAAATACCAGGTGTAGGAAAACATTTTAATTTGTTGTTTAGAGGCGGATAGCAGAACTTTTATCTTCTCTAGATTAATCGTGAGTAAGTTTGAATCAGCATATTTCTCTAGAGCGGACAAAAGATTTTGCAGCCCCTTAGGGGTCTTTGCCAAAAGAACAAGATCATCCGCATAAAACAACCAAGACACAATTTATTTTCCCAATTTCGGGGAATCAGAACGGACTTCGCTGAACTGATGTCTCATGTCCGATATAAAGATAGTAAATAGTGAAGATGCCAATATACAGCCTTGCTTAAGGCCCCTGAACTTTGGAATGGGGGCCGGGAGTTTTCCATCTAGGGTCAAACGTATCTGAACCGTTGTGTTAGTGTGCAGTTGTAAAATCAGCACTCGAATATGAGTGGGGAACACAGCGTTGATCAGCTTGGTTCTCAACAGATCTCTGGAGACAGAATCAAAGGCGGTTTTAAATCAATGAATGCCATATAAGTAGGTTGCTTAATTTGGAACCTGTGTATTTTTATTGCATTTATGGTTTGCAGATTAACTGCCGTGCCTAAACCCCAGACAAAGCCCATTTGAAACAGGTCATGGAGATTTTTGGGAAGCCATCCTTGAATTGAAGTCTCTTAGAATTAGATAGGCAAACAGCTTGCCTGGGGCATCAAGCAATGTAGTAGAACGGTAATTCTTTGGCGAATGGCGATCTCCCTTTTTAAAAATTGGGACAATAATTGACTTGTGCCATGAAGGTGGAATTTGTTGAGATTTCAATACATGGGTAAAGATGGTGTGGAGGATTCTGGCCCAAGCTTCAGGATACAGTTTGAGCATGGCATTGTTAAGCCCATCGGGGCCCTGAGCTCTGGAAGAGCTGAGTTTTGAGATATAAAAAATGTCTTCTAGATCGAAAGCGATAGCGATATCGCTGGAAGAGGTTTGTACTGGTGGCTGACCGCAACAAGGAGCTGGGGCATACAAGGCATGATAATAAAGGGCCCAGACATCCTCCGGGACTGCATTAATTTGCATGGGAGTTTGGGTGACATGATTGGCCCGATTCAATAAGCCCCAAGTCAAAGCTGAGGTTTTGGAGGTTAAGGCCTGGAGCATCTGTTCAGCATCTTTCTGCATAGTTAAAGCTTTCCGCGACTTGATCCAGTTTTTATACTGTGTTTTAAGTTGTCTCAATTTTTATGGATCTAGTCATCGGAGACAGATAGAACAGGTTTCTTTTAGCTGAATGAAAGGCGTTTTTCCTTATGTTCAATACAAGATCGTAGGCGTGCTTGTGTTTATGGCTAGGCTTAGCGAAAGAGGATGGTTGTAATTTGAACATCTGCAAGGCTGTGACATAGAGACCATCAATGTATATTAACTCAGGACTCAATATGTCATCTGGGTTCTGGATTTGCATATTCAAATCACTCAATAGGCTTGGGGTCCACCTGAATCAGTTTCTGCCACCAGACAAGCTAAGAGCAGAATTGTAAAAAGAAAGAGGGCAAGACCATGTGAGGGATAGAAGCTCGTGATCACTAGATTTCTGAGGTTTCACTTGAAAGTCATCAATGACAGTAAATAGATCACGGTCTGCATAGACACAATCAAAAATTGCTTTTTGTTTGTCTCTCCTCCTGGTGTTTTGAAGAGGGATGTCACTAGTAGTTCCATTGATCATGATTAGCTGTCTATCATCCATTAATGAGGACCAGCGATGTACAAGGGCTGCATTTTGTGCAGATCCTTTAGACAGGCAAATAATATTAAGATCGCCAGCTAGTATTATGTGATCTCTTGAGCTATCATTGATGATTAGATCCAATACTTCTTCTAGATCGTAAAAAAACACATCAGTCTTTATACTGCCATGATTCCAGTATATGTTAATAAAGGCCAAGGTTTTAAAGGGGGTTTCGATTTTTACTAGCTGTGTAAACATGTTTGGGGAAGCCCATAATTCAAGTTGCAGACCTGTCGCAGCTTTCACTGCTACAAGAAGACCAGCCATAGGCCTGCCTCTAACTGGAGCTTTGGCTGGAAGTATAGAGAGTCTGTAACTATCCCAAACTTGCAGAGCAATGATGTCATAGAAGTTCAGCGGGTTCGAGACAGTTGTCAAAAGATTCTTAAAGCCTCTGGTGTTCCAGCAAGCTAGGCTATAGGCACAAAGTTTACTATCATCCTTGAGTTGTTAATTTTGATTTGCATAGCGCGATTGTGAAGGGTGATTTGTTATAGGATCTACCTGACGGAAAGATTCAAAGGCTCCTTGAGTACAAGTTATCTTTAAGGGCAGGGAACATAAGTCTGTGCCCGTTGACAAAGCACTCTCATCTCAGGATTCGTGCACTGTAGATCGAGCTAGTAAAGGCTGTTGGGTGAACAGAAAGCCCAGACTGAATAAAGCATCTCTGGATTGCCATATGGTGTTGACCCGATATACCCGATTGCATCCAAAGTCTTGCAATCGATAGATCATTGTCATTTAGAAACTCAACCTATGATATGTTGGAGGAGCATAGATCTTCCAGCAATGGAATATCGCTGAAGATTTTTAAAATGCTGATCATCAAAATCATAGATGGAATAGGGGCTACCTCTGCCTTCGAGGGTTAAATGATGATAGCCAAAGAAGGTATTTGCGGCGTCCTTATGGTTGGAGACAGGCTCACACAGAGATTTCTGGGACATTTTTGGGTCAGAGCAGGAGCACCATTAGTTGTTGGTTATGATTGGGGCCACATTGCTTGCTCGGCTGGGGAATGCAAAGTCTGTGACTGTTTTAGTAGAGGACGCTTATGCATTGTTTTTTTATAATTCCAAACGTGTGTGGTTGAGCTATGTAGCCTAACTTGTGGAAGAGTAGTGAATAGGGCAATTGACTTTGCAATTTCCGACCGCTTTTGTTCTAAGGTTAGGAAGTCATTACCTCAAGGTGACGGAAATCCATGAGCAGGAGCAATAGAAACAGGGGTAGGAACTATTTGAGAGGACGGAATGGGCTTTGAAGTTGTTTGATCTTGAAGTTCTACTTCTTGTAAAAGGTCGTCTAGTGGTTTATCAAAGTCAAAGAATGGATAAACTGCTGTGAGCTCGACCTATTTGCTGTCACTGATGACTTCAATTTTTTTTTTAGGGGTCTTGAAGTTTGGTATGATATGGAATTTATAACGCGCCCATACACAAGTGTTTCAAGGCACGACGAGGCAAGGGAGGGGAACAAAGGGAGGACAGACAACGATCCTACGAAGCCAGGTGTCATTCAGATTGCGCACGTGCGTGGGAAGGGGGCAGGGACAGCGCAGTACATGGCAAAGATGATAACAATAAGTAAGTAGCGGCCAGCAGGTGGCAAGTGCATGGTAAGAGCAGACATCAGGTGTCAAGGGCTGGGAGGCGGACTGTAGGGATACAGAGACAGTCCCCAAGTGCAGGGGTTGCCAGGTGGGCAGTTCAGGTGTGAAACGCTGGTTGGGAAGGACCTGGTCCTGAGATCAGAGGGTGTGCAGGTAGCCAGTGCAGTTCCAGTTACAACTAGGAGGTCAGCAGAGGAGGGGAGGAGAAAAAGCAGAAGCAAAGAGAAAGGTTTTGAGGAGCTTCCGGAACCGGAGATGGTTCTCCTCCAGTTTAAGGAAGGCAGGGAGGCTGTTCCAGAGGGAGGCCCCAGCCGAGGAAAGAGATCTCCCACCAACTCGTTGCATGGAGAAGCGACTGACCCTGAGGGAGTTGGAGGCGAATGAGCGAAGTGCTCGAGAAGGGAGATATTTAGGAAGAGAGAGTTGGAGGTATTGAGGCCCCAGCCCCCAGAAGGCCTTGTGGATGATGCAGAGGGTTTTGAACTTAATCCTCACAGCCACTGGGAGCCAGTGCAGAGATTTCAGTCCTGGAGAGATACGATCCCTGAGCTTAAGGCCAAGGACAAGTCTCGCAGTCCTGTTCTGGATAAGTTGCAGAGGGCGGAGAGTAGAGTAGAGTCTATCCAACTAACTATAACCACACTTGAATTCCGCCAGCTGCATTTATTCAAGCCAGGTCCTAATTGATGAATCCAATGCTTCAGGATTAGCCACTACTACGGACATCTTAGCAACTTATTTTACAAAGATCCATTGATAAATGTTGGTGCGTGATCATTCGTGTGCTGTATGCGCCGGGATGGACACTAGGGTGACTTCTGCACCTTGCAACTTTGCCTAGAAGAATTCCCCCCTATATTGATTTTGGGGATTACTACCTCTTACTCTTGCCCTGAGGAAGGCGTTGTTCTTTGACATCAAGGGCCTTACGTAATTTTGGTCTCTTTTCGTTGGAACTCAAACCAGATTTTTTATGAGATCATTTCTCTTTTCAACATGAAGTAATGTGAAAAGTTGACGTTGGCAGACCTGTTTTTATGCATTTATATTCGTGCACAAATGTCTTTCCTTCATGTAATTATATTTTTTTCAAACTTTGAACATCTGCTTAAACTAAGGTGCTTTAATGTTCTTTAGGCACCATGCTATCACTATTACCATTGAATGTTAAATTATGATTATGGTTTTATTATGCTTCCCCTTTTTTTCTTTGTTAAATAAATCTGTTTTCATATACATTGGCTTCATATTATGTGAGATTCCCTTAGATTGTCCTCAGTTGCCACTAGGGATAATTTAAGGATATCTTTTGATACCTTGTCCATTAATCATTTGAATTAAGACCGTAGTCTAATAATTGTATACAGCTTTTGAATTTGTTTGTTTGAATACTTGAGACCCCCTCATTAGCTGTACCACCAATTGGGGCAATCCCCTATTTTTGTAACGGAGAGTAGAAGCAGGCAGATTTAGGAAGAGGCTGTTGCAATAGTCCAGCCTAGAGAGAACCAGAGCTCTGGAGACAGTGAGCTTCTGGGGGAAGGAGAGGAAAGGAAGAATTTTTAGGAAGAGAGAGTTGGAGGTATTGAGGCCCCAGGCCCCGGAAGGGTGAGCTTCTTTGTCTTAGCAAAGGCGGCAAATTCTGGTCTAATTGGGGATTGTGGCAAAATAGGCTCATTATGGGGTTGAGTATTGGGAATTATTATAATCTCTTCAGTTAGGGACAGAACTGCATCTGATGATGGAGTCACACCTTCTGCAGGGGTTCCATTGGAGTTGTCATTAGCTAATGTGACTCTATTAGTCGGCTTCTGATGGAGGGTGTCTGTAGAAGCACGTGATTCATGTTTAACTAACTGCACTATCATGGCAGTCTGTGTATTCATTTTGGTGACTAAGTTTTCAAAAAGCTTAGTCAGGGACAGAAATGCTGTTTTCGTGGAGCTAAAAGTAAGCTCGGCAAAAGTTATGGTGAAGTGTCTAGGAGATCCAGACTGATTGCTTCGTGCAAAAACTGGTCTTCTTGGGGTGGGGTTTGCAAAGGAAAGTGAAAGAACAGATGAGTTGTGCGTAGAATTTGTAAACATAACCGGGGATTGCGATAGCTTAGTCGGGCAAGGATTAGACAAAAAAACAGGGGGAGACACATGGGGGTCAGCTGCATGTGAGGAGAGAGGAGCATCGGGAGAGTCATCGGAAAGGTCAGTTTCGGCATAGCTGGAGAAGGGTCCCGCTTCCGGGTTCTGAATATGACCGGATTGCGCATGTTCGGTGTATTCTGAGCTCAAAGTGCTAAAAAGGTGTGGGGGGCAATTGTGCACCTGGGCTACAATAACAGTTTGAGCACAACCATCAGAAGTTGCAGCATTAAAGTTATTTGAGACTTGGGGAGGCATAGCTGACAAACTCATAAAGGGAGAGGCTGAAGTGAAGGCACTGATGATGAGGTAAAGCCAGCTGCCAATAGCGAATCAGGTGGTGTACACAGGTCTATTAACAGCAGATTGGCAGTAGAGTTGTCTGCAAGAGAATGAAGAACCGCTTTGGGTACAGAGTCACTGTTCAGGGATTTGTGAATCGACTTAGCAGGACTACAAAGCCTCGAATATTGTCAATTAAAGACTACGAACGAAGTTGCGTGGAGGACTTGCCGTTCCGGGTGACATTCAAAATGTGTGTCACTGGTTTTGGCGTGCGTTTGGATTGCTCAAGTAGTATAGTAATTTCCTTAGGAGAAGGCATCGCTGTTCTAAGTGAATATACGCCAGTCATATAGCTACAAGAATATGCCTGAATTGTAATCACTACAGAGCAGCACGATTTAACAAAGCTCAAAATAATTATTTATAATACACTCACTAGCGAAACATCACTTGACACAAGCACTTCCCACAAATGCACGCACTCACCGTTGATATAGGGCATCTGGGGCAAGTGGGAGGAGCAAGTTCCGTTATACACAGAATGCTTCAAAAGAACAGTATAATGCCTAAAGGATGAAAGAAATAATATCCAATTAGGGTATTGCAGGCAGTTATATATATATAAAGTACACAGCATTAATAAGGAGTAATGCATTCACAGTATCTTCGCCGTACCCAAATTGTTTTTCCAAGGGACCACGGGAGTCGGGACAATCAAGGACAGAGAAACAGCACTTGACACAAGCACTTCCCACAAATGTGTGCCCTCGCCGTTGGTATAGGGCTTCTGGTGCAAGTGGGAGCAGCCAAGTTCCATTATACACAGAATGCTTCAAAAGAACAGTATAATGCGTAAAGGGGCCGTGTTTGAGCCGGTAGAGGGGCTCCCAGAACCACCCTTGTTTTGCATATTAAGTAACTTTGGGATTAACCCTAAGTTACCAGGGGAATCCAGACGCTCCACAACACTGATGAGCCCCGACGAGGCCGAAACACGTGTCTGGGGTTGCTGTTGGTACTCTTGTTCAGAGTAGAATTGCCTAGCATTTCGGTGCCGGACTGCCCCTGGGCAAGACAAAGACTGATATGCAGGGATATGTCTCCTCTGTGAAAAGGACAGTGAGCTAAAGACTAGGTTGAGACTCTCCCGGGGGCCATCCACCCAAGAACAGGTCAATGGGCTGTGTTCATGCCGGTAGAGGGACTCCCAGAACCCCCCTTGTTTTGCATATTAAGTAACTTTGGGTTTCACCCTAAGTTACCAGCGGGGAATCCAGACGTGGATCCCTTGCTCACTGTTCTTAGAGAGGCACAGCTGCACCTCACTGATGAGGGCAGAAACATGTTTCTGGGGTTGCTGTTGGTACTCTTGTTCAGAGGAGAATTGCCTAGCATTTCGGTGCTGGACTGCCCCTGGGCAGGACAAAGACTGATATGCAGGAATATTTCTCCTCTGTGAAAGGGACAGTGAGCTAAAGACTTGGTTGAGACTCTCCCGGGGGCCGTCCACCCGAGAACAGATCAATGGGCCATGTTCGTTCCAGTAGAGGGACTCCGAGAATCCCCCCTTGTTTTGCATATTAACTAACTTTGGGTTTCACCCTAAGTTACCAGGCAAATCAAGACGTGGACCCCTTGCTCACTGTTCTTAGAGAGGCAAAGCTCCACCTCACTGATGAGGCCCCACTAGGCCAAAACACTTGTCTGGGGTTGCTGTTGGTACTCTTGGTCAGAGGAGAATTGCCTAGCATTTCGGTACTGGACAGCCCCTGGGCAGGACAAAGACTGATATGCAGGGATATTTCTCCTCTGTGAAAGGGACAGTGAGCTGAAGACTTGGTTGAGACTCCCAAGAACAGGTCAATGGGCCGTGTTCGTGCCAGTAGAAGGTCTTCCAGAACCCCCCTTGTAGTGCCTAAAGGATGAAAGAAATAATATCCAATTAGAGTATTGCAGGCATTTATATATGTATAAAGTCCAGAGCATTCATAAGGAGTAATGCATTCGCAGTCTCTTCGCCCTACCCACATTTTGTTTCCAAGGGACCACAGGAGTCGGGACAGCCAAGGACAGAGAAACAGCACTTGACACAAGCACTTCCCAACAGTGCACATGCGCAAATGTGCGTGCTAGCTATTGATATTGGGGTTCTGGGGCAAGTGGAAGGAGCCACATTCCGTTATACACAGAATGCTTCAAAAGAACAGTATAATGTCACAATCTTTTTTCCAAGGGACCACAGGAGTCGGGACACCGAAGGACAGCGGAACAGAACTTGACACAAGCACTTCCTACAAACGTTTAAGTGCATGTGCTCAACGTTGTTATAGAGCTTCTGGGGCAAGTGGGAGGTGCCAAGTTCCGTTATACACAGAATGCTTCAAAAGAACAGTATAGTGCCTTCACACGAGTGCACGCCAACTATAGTGTTGTCTCTATCGTTGCTTTCTAAGACTGAAGAAAAGATGGCCCACTCTGCTCCTGCACTCCGCTCAGCTTAGATGAGTATTCACTGCCATTACAGAATGTCTCCAAAATGCATTGGCCTTTATAGTTTCCAAGTTGTGCACAAATTCTCATAAAAAGGTCATGCACGTGCAAGCCTGGGTTCTACACCTTGTCATAACATGTCTATTAGTTTCTGTCACTTCCTTGATTTTACACAACCTACATCCCCTCTAACCAGGCTGAAGCCCCTTTATTGGACCAGTAACACCTAAAGTGGCAAGCTGATTGAGGAGTAGTAATACAGTGAATCAACAGATCTCTGGAGAAGGGGATAATTCCAAGTAAGGTTTGGGCTTGGGAATGCCTCTTGGGATCACAAATAATCTTTATGGGTCTTTAGATTTTTCAGATGGTCATGATTGCTTCCCCAATCCCAATCTTTTATCTTTCTTGTGAACTCCTGCACAAGTGAATGTAATTATGTTCCAAGTTCGGGCACAACTCAGTTAGGTTACAAATGGCTTTATTCGCCATGAAATATTCCTGAGCTACCCTCCCACACGAGGCTATCATGTTATTACCCAGTAATGTAAATAAGGGGCACTTAGGTTGTTTTAACACCCGTAGTAACAATATTGCTTGTCTTAAGTATAAGTGTCCGCTAAGTGAAGTCAGACTAAGTTCCAACCTGATGGCCTCTTGGGCACATACTGAGGAAGCCCTGGTATACACCTCCAGATTCTTCCTTCAATCTGTTTAATACAACTGCTATCTGTTATAGTTGTTCCATCAAGCCCATAGATGAGTGACAATATTATACTCTGTTTGTAAATTAGCATGACAACACGCATACTGAACCCTGCAGACTTTACAGCAAAGCTTTTCAAGGAGCCAGCTAAGACAAGTGCATTACTAATCTTACCCAATCTTTCCTATTGTCCTTCCTTATGTTTTTTATACCCAGTTACCTAGTGTCGTTGGGTATTTATACCCAGTTACATGCTCAATACAGCCTTCTTCTAGTCTAAGGCGACGTTCAAGTTTATGTCCTTGCCCACTCTCACAAATGTAGTCTTTTCATAATTTATATGCAGTTTGTTCTCTTTAGAATATCGAATTAACTGTGATCCTTATAAACTCTGCCAGAGTGTGGTCCATCAGGACCACATTGTTGCCGTAAGATAGCCTGATCACATGGTTCTCACCAATACATCAATACATCATCAATAGTCGCTCGGGTAAATCAGCCAGGTACAAGTTGAATAGGATGGGGGCCAGCACACATCCTTGTTTTAATCCTTTTCTTTTACTGATTTCTCTTGTGCAGGCTCCCATACTATCCAACCTGAGCTGGACCCATGTGGTTTCATGAAAGTGTTTCAGAATGTTTAACACATTTGATGAAATCCCCCATCTGTCTTTGACCACAATTTTCGTCTGTTGACAGTATCAAATGCTTCTTTAAAATTGATATGAAGAATAGATAATGGTGGAGTGTTATTTTTACGTGCACCATTGTTCAAGGAGTTAATAAAGAATAGTTATGGGACGTTGCTGAGCCGGCTGTGAACCCAGTTTGGAAGGGCCCCTAGATATTTTGGTCTTCAACCGATCTGGTGAATGCCTGTAATACAATAGAGGTACATATCTTTCCAGAGACATCAAGTGAAGATAAGAGTCTATAATTTCCAGACTCGGTTCGTAAAATCTTTTTGTAAACGTCAATAAGAATAGCTAATTTCTATGAGTCAGAGATGAGACATTTCCGACACACTCTATTAAAAAGAAACTATAGTATCTCACCCCACACAACCAGATTATTGATTATCACCACATATTGCAGACTATCAGGGCCTGGGGCTCTAGATACTTTTTGGTTTTTTATGACTTCAAGTACTTCTTTTTCAATGTCCAGTTTGAAGGGGTGAGATGATGTTTCAACATTATCTTCTTTCCAAGAACTGTTACCTCCAAATTCCCTTTTTATGTATCTTATCCTGGATTCCTCATCAATGGGATTAATTATGGTTTCTGTTTTACTCATCCTGCGTTCATTGAAGACTATCCATAGTCTTTTTGAGTCACCCTTACCTACAATCTCAAGCATATACAGCCACTGGGCGTTTTTTGCATATATCCTCCACCCTTTCACCCAGTTTCTGTATTCACATTTTAGACTTTTAACTTGGGTATGGGCTCTTTCCGCCACAAGTCCCTGTTTTTTTAATCTGTCTGATTCCCTTCCTTAACTGTCGCTTGGTGGATTTTATCGCAGGGTTGTAGACTCCTTTATGTCTGGGGCTTTCTTTGTAGGCCAAATGTTTTTACTGTGTTTTCGAACAGCAATGTGTAATACATAATACAATTAATAATATTGCCCACCGAGTAGGTGTCACTATTACATATATTCTTGATTTCGTTCCCTTGCATATAGGCATTCATAGCAATCAGGTTTTTGTTAAAACACTTTATCCTGTTTTCCCCAAAATCTATCTCAATATCTCCAATTTATTTTTTCTGAGGATGAGTGTATACACAACTGCAATGTGGTGTGGTCACTATATTGATTAAAATCAGAGGTAGGCGATTCTACGAAATCAATGTAGCAGCTTTTAAAAAAAAAAAAGAATCTAATGTTGCCAATTTATCGCCCATCCACCACGTGTAGTTACCTGGGATGTCATTCTTAGTCCTCCCATTCAACAGATTGAAACTCCAGTCATTACCAAACGCACACCAACATTGACCTTGCCCACTAGAGTTATGATGTTTCATTGTACATACAGCCGTAACACAGCCAATAACATCTGCAATTCCTTCATCAATACAATGAGCATTTAAATCGCCTCTAATAGCACCAGCATCTCACCATTTCATTTTGTCCATTCAGCAATAAGTTCACTTACAGTTTCCTTTATGCCACTTGTAAGAAGGCCCCCAGGAGGATCATAAATATTCTTTATTCCTATTTTCTCCTGCTCGTCCTTTTCATTATAAGTAACTTCCACCGCCATAAAATTAGCTTGATGGTCATGGATCTCTATTAAACGGGTGCTCATATCTGCTCTCACCCCAATTAACATACCACCTGAGGGCCGCCTTCCCACGTTCCTCCTTTAGCATTAGACTGGAATACTGAGTAACCATCAACTTAAACAGGGCGCATTAACCAACTCTCTTGCATAAGAAAAACATAATTATTGGATAATATTGAGTGTCTACCCAATGTGCTAGTAAAGTGAAAATGAGCCCTTGTACTCTACAATATTATAACCATTAATCATGGCCTTTTTAGAGGTTTACTCTTTAACAAATCCCGGGCCTGGGCCGCCAGATCCTCATTAAAATTTACTTCCCTGACAACCATTCTCCCAGACCTTGTTGTGGTGATTTTCAAACCACCAGCCCCTTTATTAAATCCCTAATTACCACATTCCTAGGGGTATCTGCCCAGACCCTCGGAGGGAGGGTGTGGATTTGCCTCAGCGACCGGCCACCAGATTTGTTATCAGTGATAGCCATATTTTCTCTGCTTTTCATGTAGGTCACTGGTTAAATATCATTTCCTAATTTTAAGAAACATGATAGGTAAGTTCTATCCAAATCCACCATGGCACTACAATAACAGTGCACTTTTGTGGTCGGTACTTCAAACTCTTCCAGTAATTCAATGTAGTCAAAATCACTCAATTTTAACACACGCAGTTGTGCGATTGTATCCAATAACAGGAGGATTTGCAGCCTATTGATTACCTTTCTCCTTTGGTTTGTCTTACAATAAACTTGTTGAAATCCGTCCCCACCCTCTCTTTTGTCAGGCTGTTCTTAATTAAAGTGACAGATCGATTATGAATTGGCGCGGGTTTACCCATGCAGATTTGTCTGGGGCTGAGCAGTTTTCCAGTGCATAGGGGCATTCTCCCAATGTAGCGTCACTAATCTCATTGTTCCATTTCTTAATATATTCCTAGTGAATTAAACAGTCATTATTATATGTCCATGGAACTATATTCCCCTTTGCAAATTTGTAGAGTTAAATCAGTTCTGTTTAGTCATGGGTGGTATTTTTCCAAGCAATTATCCCGGGAACACGCAGAGCGCTGCCATCAGATTTGAAATGCCCAGGTGAGGATAATCATCCAGAACAGAATCAAGAATTAAACAGGACATAGCTGGAAATAGACCACGATCTACAGCCACACACCAATATACGTTGATGTGGATTAAAGCAATAACACATAATTACTTTGAAAAATAGTAATATAAAAATAGTAATAATAATAATAATAGTATACATATAATAATGACCTATAATAATGAAGGGTTTTAAAGGAGGCCTATTATACTGAGACGCGGACAACATGGTCAACAAAGGTTTGAAGCAATCACTCACCGAACAAACCTAGCTAGCAAATGTTCCTTCTTGCAAGAAAGTTATTTGTACTGGATGGAGCCATTTTATAGTGAGCAACTCTTCCTCAAATTTCACTATGCAATATTTCTGTTAGCTTCACACACCAAGAATTCGACCACTGGAACTACAACATTTTGCTTATTGCGCAAATGCTTACAATCCAATGTCCCTCCATCCGCTTCAAAATCAGATGCAGGCAGAGAGGCAGTGGGATTTGAGAGACGGAGTGGATGGGGAAGTGCATTCGGAAAATAAGATCTGTGCCCTCCCCATGTCTCAAATCTACCAAAAGCGCAAAGTGAGTAAAAACTACACAATATGCACTCATCACTACTACTAACAAAATGACCCTCATAGTGTATTTGCAAATCTAGCTTCTTTGTACGCTATGAATAATTGTTTTCGTCTCCCTAATCTACTGTGATTAATTTTTTTTAAAAATCAGAGCATTGCGTTTACACATGGTATTTCTTCGATACACAGACATTAGTATAAACTGTGATGTTTTGTGTTACTTTTCCAGTTATATCACAGTGACCTTCATGATAGAAGTCATGGCCTCTGCTAACGCCCATATAATCTGGATCCGAGGAAGGGACCAGCAGGACGAGGTTAGTCTGTGTATTGCTTTTACTACTTCTAGATCGAAATCTTTACATTGGTAACACTGCCCAATATAGTTTTGCAACATAGTCACTGTTAATTTTTCAGCAAAACCAAGACCTGCAGGATTCGCCCAAATTGTCGTTGATCAATGCGACCATGTAGATACTGCACACTACGGCGGAAGTCATCCTCTTGACGCTGTTGATCTCAGACCTCAACATCAGACATTCTTCCATGGAGAATAGATGAGTTTTAAGCAGTGTCCTAAAGCAAAGATGACGGGCTTCAGAGCGAATGATGAGAGGGAGGAAATTCCACTGTTGAGGTTCCTAGATGCTATAGCATGTGTCTCCTCTAGTTGAATTCTTGAACCCAGGGACAGTCAAGAGAAAGGTGTTATTTGAGCTGAGGGCCTGATAAGAAAGCTAAAGAGAATAAGCCTCCCCTTTCAAGCCCCCTCCACCCTAGTTTTCTCTCCCAAAATTTCAGACTCCTTTTCGACTTGTCTGTCCTCTCGTTTGCCAACTTTCACTGTGGCCACTACTTCCCCCACTCTATGCCCGGTGGTTTCAACTGTCACATCCTGCCTTATTAGAACCCTGTGACTTCACCACTCCTATCAGTTTGTTCTGGGATACTAATACCTGTAATGCTCTCACCAATGGACTTTTCATGGTGGCAAGAGAGCCTATGGGCCACTCAAAGGGATTTTAACTTGGATTACTGGCTGTTCGTGGTGATGAAAGCCTGCCAGAATGTGTATTACCACTTGTTGATTGTTACTTCAAACAGTAACTTCAAACGCAGACAGGGAAACCACAATGCAATTTCCAGGAAAGACTTCTTTCTACAAGACACGTCTTCTCTGGGAGGGCTTTTTTTTACAGCGACTTCCTATTTAACACACTAGAGAGAAAGCTTAAACATGCTTTCACTTTCTTATTGATAAACAGTTTACTTTTACATGATAAACACACAAGAGGATCTTAATGGGATGGCCGGAACCTGTACAAAATCCCAAATACTAAACACACACAAGGTACAGGTCGATCGTGCTTGCTTCTAAAGTTTAAGTTGCTTACAAATAGCCTACTTAGCCCTCCATCCGTGACTAGCTGACCCCTGAGAGTGGACTATCCCTAGATGGAGGGGACGAGCCGCCTATCTAGGGTGAGGGGACAGAGAAGAGACGTGTCCTCCTTTAAATTAGGGTTGAAAGTCCAAATGAATAGATTTTTGCTAGAGATCTGCTCAAGTAAAGGTCTGGGAAAAGAGGCCAGACTCAAGAAAACACAGAAGGAAAAAACACTTTAATACTTCCACTTATATGCTTAGAAACAATAAAAATTAAGAAATGTAAAAGAGATTTCATATTCAGGGTGCCAGTTACCAGATGAGCATCCCATTATGGTATACAGTTAACTGGTTTCAGTGGGCTATTTAATTGCTTTTCTCCCACTTTCTTCAGGACCCAATAGTAGATAAAGGCAATTTTACAAATACTGCCAAGCTGGTCAGAGGTTTGAAGGCTGGGCCACTGTGTCTCAATAGTCTGGTTCCCCATGGAGTACAATGGTACTTAATCCCAATTCGATAACTTTTGCTGATTTAATTACGGGGATAGCAGCCATCTGAATTTAGACTTCTAGAAACACCTTATCACCAGGCCAGTGACAGATTACTGATCACTGTGGCACATTGTTCTGCCAATTATGTGTTGTGTCAGTAGAGTGTACCATGTGTTGGTAACATTTATTTTCAGACACTGTTCACTGCATACATTGATCTATGGATATCAAGATCATAAATGAGTGCATGCATCCTTCCAAAGTTGTGTTTGATGTCTGTCTTCAAAAATTACTCTCTGGTCAGTTCAGTTCAGTGTTTCTCTCTTGGTAGGAGTATTGACTATTTTGTTGGGGTTCTCCTGTTGAGGTACGTGCACTGCAAGAAACATCATTACACTGGAGAAATCTGCAGGTTCATGTTGTGTGGGCCACGTTAATACACTTGTTAGGGATCCTCCTAATGATGGGATATTGTTTTTTTCACTGTAGGTCTGACTATTGTAAAATGCTGCCTAACCGCCCTTGTAACGCTTGGCTCTGTGTGTTAGAGACACCTCTCTGGTCATGCTGATTCATTTTTCATTGAAAAATGTAAAATAATTTAGTCACTGTCTTTGTATGGCAACATAGACCATCAAAGTGCCCTAGGGTTAAATACTTTCTCATGGTTACAGGTGGTTTGATATTTTGAAATGTAGGGTCCGTCTCCAGAATGTCTTATCTCTTGATCCTGCAGTTATCTTTAACCTTCTCGTGTTTAAAAATAAAATAAAATAAATCATCTTATTTCACTGTAATATGCCTTTGAGGTAATTACCTTTTGAAGCCCACCTAGCCATGTTCCAAAAGGCGATTCGGTGTGGCTATTTCACTTTACAAATTGATTAACTAATTCGCTCACAGGGGCACTGTTGTGCGAACGGCATGATGGATGCCTTTGCGTGAACTTCGTGGGAGACGAAGAGTATCCGGCATAATTCAGCTGATTAAATGGAGGGATAACCGCAGAACTTGTTGGAAAGGAGCGTGAAGGGGTCCAGAGGTTCCTGACCGAGCCGCGAGAAAATCGCCCCGGCAGGACGAGAGATATTCGATGAAGCCTGGCAGGCCCTGACAGGTAGAACACACAGCAGCACTGCGACAGCTGAGAAGCTCCTTGCTTCTGCGGGCCTGGCGACTGCTGACGAGCGGCAGAGAGCAAAGAAGAAAAGGCACACATGGGGACCATACGCCTGCAACTGAAGATACTGAGTGTCGCTGCATAGTAGCCCTAAGTCGATAAGGATTGAGGCTGAACCAGCAAAATCTATTTGGGCTCCGAGGTGGAGAAGGAAGCATCCAGCGCTGCTGGCTGAGCCTGCAGGTGGGTCTCGAGCCAACGGACGGGCGGGTGGAGGACCCAACTCCCCCCTGTGTTGCGGCTCTGGTCCGGCTTGAATAGTGCAAAGAGTACCAGCGAGACCAGGAGGGGACCCCACCGGTAGGTTCTGGATCTGAGCCGGTGGGGCCATTGACGATACGACTGCACTGCGGGCTCTGGGCCACGTGTGGGAACTCCAGTGTGTTGCTGCTTCGCCCGAAGGGAAGGGGCGAGCTGCCCCGTGACCACACAGTGAAACACTAATATTGTGAACAGTCTCAACAATTCAAGGAGACACTTCCTGACACCAGTAGTGCCCGAACCCAGAGGGAGGGCATCTCCACGGGCTGGCTGACACGGTCACTGAATTACTGATGTGACGCTCCGGCCCACTGATGGAGAGTCACTAGCTTTGGTCCCGAACACTGAAAAACTGATAAGGTGCTCATAAGCCTGCACAGCTATAGGGGGCCACAGGCGCACGGCACCAGCGTTTGAATCGCAGCTTGCTGTGCGCCCTGGCGACAAGGAGGAGGATAGCCCGGAGAGTGTGCTCCTGAGCACAGCGCAGAGACAGAGGACATGCTGACCTTGGTGGAATCAAGACCTCGGAGTCAGAATGCACATTGGCGCTGTCCCACACAGGTAAGAACCATTCGAATCAACGCTGGCGAGGCCCCGATGCGAACACTGGCTAATGGTAGGGGAGGGAGTTTACCCTGACCCATAATCTGACCTGTTGGCGAGGTCCTGCCTTCAAGCATAGCTCATTGAGCTCTTTAAATAGAGCCCCGCTGGCCGCCCGTGGGTCAGCACCACCTGGGAGAAAAATGGACACTACCTTCGCTGTACCGTGGGGGCAACCTGCGGGTGCTTGGGGCAGCACGGTGGAAACCTAGACTATAGGGACCGGACGGAGTGATGTCTGCGAGGGCCCTGATTATATCGGAGAAGCTGGGGAAACAAATGTGAGAGACATAAAGTGTTGTATTATACCGGGCTCCCCAGAAGATGGGCATTGGAGTGCAGGCTGACAAATAAACCCCTCGGGAGGACTGACTCTCGCAGACTCAGCCGGCGAATACTACACTGTAGATTCCTGTTGTGCAACAAGAGACATTAAACACCAAGTTGGAACCAGATCTGGCCTTGGCCCGTACTGTTGAGAGGGCGGTTTACTGAGAACCCATATTAGACTAGGTGGAGGGGCTGGCCGTGACAGACACACCAAGAGCACTTTTAGTTACAGCTTTAAGGCGAGTCAAGAGGCGACGCCCCGGGCAGGAGCTGGACATATCATTGTGTATGAACACACTAGCTGGAGAAAAAAAGGGAAAAAAATAAAACACTCTTTAGACAAGGGGAACCTCTGAACTTACCCACACCGTAAACTGCGACGTACTGAATACAGTGAACCTTCCAGTGGAATAATTTAATGCCTAAAGGAGCCCCATAAAAAAAAAGTGTCACAATGGACAAATTCACTTAACCGACCACTAAGGTTCAGGACGCTGCAGGCGAAGGGATAAGCAGCCAGGAACTCCCAACGATAGCCCCGGTGACAACCCCTGTAGATTTACAAGGAGTTCTGACCATGATGCAGCAGGTGTTATTATAACAAATAAGAAGCTGGATGACATAAACATCAGCGTCACTGCGATCCACGGCCAGCTAGAAAAAACTGTGCAGCGTATTACAGAAACTGAAACTCGGATTGGCATGGCAGAGGATGGGATAGAAGCATTGCAAGCACAGTAACAACCATGGCGAAGGACCTAGGCACCATCAAGCTGAAATGTGAGAATCTCGAAGCAAGATCACATCGGAACAATATCCGTATTATGGGGGAACCAGAAGATGCCCTAAAAGGCCCCATGGAACTGGCTGTAGAGGGACTACTAAAGGATCTGCTGGGGGACCCCGGCTGGTCTCAAATGTTAATTGTGGAGCGCTCACACAGAACGCTAGCAGCAAGACCTAAGCCAGGCGCATTCCCCCAGCCGATAATAGCACGGCTAATGAACTATAGGGACAGGGACATGGTTTTGAGGGCTGCAAGAGACAAACAAGAGCTGAGGATGGGATCCAGCGTGATCCACATTTTCCTGGACTACACTCTGGTTGTGCAGCAAGAGAGGTGCCCATTTGTCAGGGTTAAGAACCTACTGAGAGAGCGCAACATACTCTATGCCATGCTATACCCGGCTAGATTGCAAATGCAGTTAAAAAACAAAACCTACTTCTTCACGTTTCTGGAAGAGGCAGTATCCTTTGTGGAGGCTAACATTCCTATTGATGAGAAGCAACCACCAGGAGAAGCGGACTGATTGTTGCAATGTTGTATAATATACCTTGAGGGTACTGAATACGCTATGTACTTTAAATATGTAGACACAAAATGTCTGAAAATGTCTGATTACGTGATACATCAGAGACATAATTGGGACCAGTGGGAGTGTATTGTGTACAAAGGGCGACATAGTAGGCCTGGGATGGTACGCATGGTGAGGGAAATCCTGTGCTATGTAGGTGGCTATGATAATTCATAATGTATTCTTGTAACGTTGAATGTTGGTATCAGCTGGAAAAGTATAGCCTAGACAAAGTTTGAATGTAGTACAAGTCGGAAATCGAACCACCACTGAAGCAGCCGCCCCCAATGCGAGTGCACAGTTTGATTAAACGGGGTGAAGAGTGGGTGGAGGTTGTAGGTTTGGGCGTAACATAGAAGTTCGGGGCACTATGAGGGAGGGGGAGGGGGAAGTTGGGGAATGTTGGAGTGAAACAGTTACAAAAATGCAAAGGTGGAGTACAATAGGTCAATACCAAGTTGAAAGAAAGTACAGAGCCGTGAAAAATGCCTGGGGATATGTGAGAGACGATGGTGGACAGTGGACCGACGGTGGTCAAGTTACTTAGTTGGGATGCAAGAGGCCTAGGCATACCCGTGAAAATGCGTAAAGTGATGGCATCTGTGAACAGACATGGATCTCAGATATTATTCCTTCAGGAAACACATTTACTAGAGCATCAAGCACGCAAGATCCTCCCGGGGTTGGGCGAGTATTGCTGTTACACTTCTTATTCGACCAGGGCCATAGGGGTTATGATTATAGTTCATAAATCACTTCGATTCACACACTATATGACAGAAAGTGACCCTTGCGGCAGATTTGTGATTGTACATGGAAGGCTGGGGGGTACCGAAGTGTTATTAATGAACATATATGGTCCTAATGTGGATGATTCCGAATTTAACAACAAAGTGTTTAAAAAATGTGCCAGATACCCTAGTGTACACGTGATCTGCGCAGCAGACTTTAACACTATACTCAACACAGACCTGGATCGTACATCTGTTGTGCCCAGAGCACTGACGAGTCCAGCGTGTACAATACATGTACACATAGAAGATCTGGGCCCGAGGGATGTTTGGCGCTCATTACATGGGACGAAGAGGGCCTTTACATTCTGCTCCTCAGTCCATGATATGCACTCCCGAATAGATCTGTGGTTAACATCGCGAAGGGTGCTGAGTTAGGTAACAAAATCCCTAAAACTACCTAGAACACTGACGGATCATTCCCCTGTGACGATTTCACTGAAAAACCTGGAGGGTACCCCCCACAGAATGCAATGGTGTTTCAAAGCCACGTCCCTGCTAGATCCAGTGTTTAAGTCCAGTATGGCACAACATGTCGAGACCTTCTTCGAAATCAACGAGGGGTCAGTGAGTAAAGAGGGTGTTCTTTGGAAAGCGTTTAAGGTGTATATATGGGGAGTGGCGATGTCCACTGTGTACAGGGTGCTGTGTCATATAAAAAGGGGACTTAAAAGGCGGGAGAACACCTTAGCAAAACTACAGGCCAAATATGCTGGTAACCCGACACCACATATTAGTGCAGAAATGAAAAAGCAATTGGACGAATATCGAGAGGCGGCAGACAGAGAGCTGCGCTATTTCGAAAGACCGGCAGCTGCACGCAGATATGGGGAACAGGAGAGACCGGGAGACTCCTAGCATATGCGGTACTCAATGAGAGAGGTGACATCACCAGCCCATGTATTATCAAACAGGACAGAGTGGTGGTTACTAAAATTGAAGAGCTCGCAGAGGTTTTTTATGAATTCTATGAACACCTTTAATCGCCCCAATGCAAGGCTACAGCCGGTAAGATTAATGCATATTTGGCCAGGATACCAACGACGCTGCTGTCGGCAGGCGCATGTGAAGCACTGGAAACCCCTATAATGCTGGCGGAGATAAAGGAAGCGATCAAGAGTTTACCGAGAGGGAAAGCTGCCGGTTAAGTGCAGAGTTTTACAAGGAGTTTAAGGACGCATTGGCCCCCGTCCCTTATCAGTGTGGACTGAGTCATTAGAAACTGCCATTCTATCAGAAACTTTGTGAGAGGCGATTATAACTCTATTTTTGAAACCCAGGAAGCCGCCAGCAGAATGTGAGTCGTACCGACCGCTATCTCTCATTAATACAGACGCAAAGATAATGGCAAAGATATTAACAACCCGACTTAATCCATTCATGCCCTATATTGTGCATGAGGATCAATCAGGATTTATCCAGAGGTGGTCGACGGCATCGAATATTCGTAGGTTCTACAATATACTAGCAAGAATCCAACAGGATACTGAGGGGGTCGCAATATCCCTATACATGCAGAAGGCATTTGACACTGTATGCTGTTTTGGGTATTACACAAGTATGGATTCGGCCCCCACTTTATCTGGTGGGTACAGGTTCTATACACGCAACCATATGTCAGGATATGTGTGAACAGGGTACTATCCTCGCTTCTATCACTAGCCGGAGGCATTAGACAGGGATGCCCGCTTTCTCCTTTGTTATTCACACTGGTGATAGAGCGACTGGCAGATCTTATGAGGGCTCGACAAACGTGAGGACGTATTCCTATGGCAGGTCGAATAGAGTTGATAACATTATATGCAGATTATATCTTGCTTTATGTGAGGAACCCCGTGAAATATCTACAGAGGGTCTTAGATGCGGTTGAAGAGTTTGGGGAATACTCGGGGCCCCGTCTGAATACCAGAAAATCCGAAGTATTTCCGTTGACAGATACGACGGGTATACCGAACGATTTGTTCGGACTAAGAGGGGCCCCCCAACAAGTGAAATACCTAGGTGTAGAGATGGCACGCACAGCAAATATGGTACGCTCCCTTAACTATGACACTCTGGCCAATGCAATATGTACTAAATTAGATTGCTGGAACCAACTCCCTCTTTCTCTCATGGGATGATTAGCATTAGTGAAAATGATTGTTCTGCACAAACCTTTCTATCGCTTCAGCAAGATACCATTGTGGCCAGGTAGACCCTTTTTCACGAAGATAACTGATGCATGTTCTGTGTTTGTGTGGAAAGGTCAGATGCAGGTGAGCTGGAAACATCTTACGCTGCCATATGATCAAGGGGGGCTGGCTGAGCCTGATTACAAGCTGTACTACCTGACAGCACAGGGGCTATGCAGCCCACTGGGCAGAGGGCGGGCCACACACATCATATGTGGACTTGGAGAGACAAGGGAGGGATAAAGTCTCACTATTGGAGTGGCACCCGGGAGGCGGGTAAATAGCAATCATCTGAACCCTGTGTTAGTCACACAACAAGCATGGGTGAGGATAGTTCAGTCCCCCCTAACACTATAATGTACAGCCCTGGTATACCTATCTGGAATGCACCTTATCTGAGCCCGTCAAGGGACTCAGTGCTGGCAGCACATTGGCAGGGGAAGGGTATGTTACACTTTGGAGATCTGTATCGAGATGGCCACTTTGTGTCCTGGGATGATGTTAAGATGCAGGTAGGGGCCCCATTACAGAAGCTACAGTATTTCAGGCTCCGCTCTACGGTGGCGTCACTGTGGGATGGATTCCGACAGGCACCAGTCTCACATCAGAGTCCGAACTATGTAATCTCCTCTTTTGCGATGAAGAAAACAGCCTCAGCGTTATATAAACTTGTATAGCCGACTAGAAGGGTACTGGCACCAGATATCAAAAGTGATTGGGAAAAGGACCTGGGGGTCACCTTTACGGAGTTACACTGGCTACAAATATGCAGACTTATGAAAAAGGAATTTAACTCCAGGTACAGCTTGATCCACTTTAATATATTGAATAGAGTACATCTCGCCCCGGCCCACCTTTAGAAAATGTATGTGACAGCAGAGGGGAAATGCCTGAGATGTGGGACGGACGACGCTGATCTAGTGCATATGTTGTGGTCTTGTAGGGCGCCGTCTTTGTACTGGGGTAAGGTGTGTGATGTGCTGGAAGAAATGGTGGACCAACCTGTTAACTGGGAGCATACATCATGCATACTGGGTTATACATCTAAAATGAACGCAGTGAGGCGTAAACTTATAAATAAGGGACTATTGCTGGCCAAACGTGCTATACTGATGCAGTGGAAGAGTAAGGCACCCCTACGGTCGAAGAATGGATGCGTGACATGGCCTGGGCGAATGACAGGGAAGAGTTGTATTCCAGCCTGCTCCCTCCAACTAATCTCCCTAGAGACATATGGGGAGTACTCCGCCAGTACCTGGCTGATAGAGATGAAGGGGGAAATTATGGAAATGTACCACTGTGAAAACGTGTAAAATTGGCTAATAATTTAGGACTGTGAAACAACTACTGTACTTGCATTACTTGATTATATGGATGGATTATATGGATTATATCATACTCTGTGCAAAGTTAATAGAAGTTTTTTTTAAAAACGAATTCACTCACTGGGCCACATGTACAATTATATTTGCTTTAAAAGTAAACAAAATCTCAAAATGGACTTCTCTGGCCTTATTTTCTATCTGCCTTCGACATGGTAAACCACAACATCCTTATATACCATCTCTGTGATACCCTGGGCATCACAGATCTGGCCCTGGTGTGGCTTGCCTCCTTCCTCTCTGACCATCCCTCCCAGGTGGAACTTGGGTCCTTTCTCTCCTCTATCATTATTTCTACTTGTGGTTCTTCAATGTCTACATGGCCCCTCTAGCCCACAGGATCTCTACCTTCACCTCAAACGTTCAGTGTTATGCTAATGACACTCAGCTCTCCTTCAGGCTACCCTCAGCCTCTTCTTCCTCCTTGCTCATTCCTGACTGTCTACAATTCAGTCTTGGTGTGCTGCTAACGATCGCTGCCTCAGTGCCAGTAAGACAGAGATAGTCCTCATTGGGACCCCTTCCCCCGCTTTCTTAATTTCCCACTGGCCAGCCTCCCTTGGCTCTGCACCCTCACCTGCTAGTGAGTCATAAAATCTGGGGGGCATCTTTGACCCCACTCTCTTCTTCTCTTCTCACATCTCGGACATCTCTAAAAAGTCCCACTGCCAGCTGCACCTCCTCAAAGGTATTCAATCTTTTCTCACCTTCCCCCAAAGGATCACTGTCCCCAGAGCCCTTTTTTCTCTCCAGGCTGGACTACTGCAACAGCCTCTTTCTCAATCTTCTCAATCTTCCTACTTCCACTCTCAGTCCGCTACAACTCATCCAGAACCGCACCGCAAGACTTATCCTTGGCCTCAAGCCCAGTGACTGCATCACTCTGGCGCTGAAATCCCTCCACTGGCTCCCTGTGGCTGCTAGGATCAAGTTCAAGACCCCCTGTATAGTCCACAAGGCTTTCTGGGGCTGGGTCCCGCACTATCTGCAACACTCTCTTCCTAAATATTCTCCTTCCAGAGCCCTCTGCTCGACCTCCTCCAACTCTTTGTGTGTGAGCCATTTTTCCAAGCAAATATTTGTGGGTAGATCTTTATCCCTTAAGGTGCCTCCCTCTGGAACAGCCTCGCTGCCTCTCTCCGTCTTGAGCCGGAGCTTCTTAAGTTCCGGAAACTGCTCAAGACCTTCCTCTTTTCTTCCTTTTTCTCCTGCCCTCTCCCTTGCTAACCTCCTCTCTCTTTCTCTCCAGTTTCACTCCTACATCTCTTTCTCACTCTGTTCAGCTTTGCTGACTGGTTGCCTGGCTCACCTCCAGAGCCTCATAGGTTCCAGGCTCCCCCCGCCAGTCTTTGCAGTTGCCTCTGGGCCTCTGGACTATGCACAGCACTACTGTACTTTCAGCATATGCTCCATTAGAGGGGTTACCTCTCTGCACTTAACCCTGGGCCCTACTGGATTTGGCGCGCATGTTCCCCCTCCCTTGCACCTCCGACTCTACACTTGCATGACCTGAATTTACCAGGCCTAGTGAGTTCTGTTTTGCCCCTCCTTTATCTCACCTCCCTTATCTGGTTGTGCATGTTACACTTTCATGCACTTGCACTAGGAGAAATGCTGCAGGTCTAGTATGCTAGTTACTTTTTT
The DNA here is from genome assembly GCF_040938575.1 of Ambystoma mexicanum. Classification (NCBI taxonomy): domain Eukaryota; kingdom Metazoa; phylum Chordata; class Amphibia; order Caudata; family Ambystomatidae; genus Ambystoma; species Ambystoma mexicanum. The sequence goes on along the minus strand of NC_090924.1, from coordinate 672,848,255 downwards.
GTTAGATCATTAGAAACGTCTACTGTAGACTGACTACTGAATTCCCTTGTTCCCTTCCCGCCTTGGAGTGCTTTGAAGCACTTCACTTGTGTATAAGCGCCGTACAAATAAATGATTACACAGATTTGCAACCCGTATACTGTTTGAAGATACCCGTACGGATGCTTTGACATCTTCAGAATGTTCCACAGCCCATTCAGAGAGGTCAGTGAATTACATCCAACAAGCTTCAAAAGAACCCACTGATCTAAAAAGAAATTGGAGAACTGTCAAAAGCAGTAACCTTTGAGAGACAGCGTGTATTTTAACAGCTGGATGATGCCTCAGGCAGGCCCCGAAGAAATGGCCTGTGCCAGCCAACAAGCGTCACATGTTGGATTTATGGAGGTTTGTACATCTCATTCCACAAATCCTGGATGTTTTGAGGGCCAAGGATGGGGTTGCATGTTCTCGCCGATCAGCAATGGGCATACCTTGATTGCATCCCCCGCAAGGGCCGATGGAATGTCGGGGAGCACCAACACAATGGAGTTGTTTTGCAGATGCAGCAATGGGCATGGCTGGATTGCAGTCCGAGCAAGGGCTGATGGAATCTCTGGGGGCCCCAACGAGTGACAAAAGATTGTTTAAGACCCTAGTGGGCTATTATGGTTTCTGTGCTGTTCCCACATTGGACCGTGACAACCAATATCTTGGGAATGGGGCAACAAATGTACACCTAACTGGGGTTTTGGCGAACTAAGTTACTCCCCTGTGTTCTACCAGTTCACAGGGCCATGCAACGTAAATAGCACATTTAACACATCATCAGCCCTGGAGTGCTATAGCGGGTGGCCTGGTTTCAAACTCTGGTCATGAGGTTGCCCCCCACACTGCCGGTGCGCACAAGGGATATCACAGGGCATTTAAATGCCGAAGCTTCCTTTGTTCGTTTGGGAGGGCCTCTCTATTACCAGCGTCTTCAGGGACACCTTTCATTGGTTTAGGGGTGAAATGCTGTTTTAAAAGTGTACAGCCGCAGGCCAGGCATACTCTAAAGCAGGAGCTGGAGTGTGGCAAAAGTCATGGCACAATGTTGAGAATTAATTTCATGTCGTGAGACACTCACAGTGTCGTGGCTCCCGGATGTGGCTCAGAAAAAGTATAGGTCCTCTTTTACACAATAACAATTCCTATCAATACACAACACGTCTTACACAACATATCAAGTCCAAATTTACCCTTCTACACTTTCCCACAGCAATCTGCGTTTCCCTTACACAGAGAATAGACACATTTTGTTTTACTTTGTGCCACTTTGCGCGCAAAGTAAAATAAATTGTAACACCTACTTAAAAGTATAGGATTAATTCAACACAATCTACAACATGAACTGAAACGGTCACAAAAACTTAAAAGAAGCCAGTTTATAAACATTGCCAAACACCTCTTTGAAAAATCCTAATATCCATATATATGTAACACCCCAACACTTGTCACCTTAAAAAATGTCATTTACTCCACCGCTTTGTGCAAATAAATCTCAGCGACACCATTTCTGCAACATTTGGAATCTTCGATAAAAACTCAAATACTTAAATAATAACTTTACATTGCACTAATTGTGAAACCGAATCATGATCTGTCTGTGCTGAATATTCACACACTTGAAATATTTTACTAAGTTTATCAGCATGTGTCATTCCTAAAGGTTAATATAGTCTGGCCCTTTGTAACAAGGAACAACAGGGAATCAGAAAAGTTTTGAAAAATGGCGCAGTATTACAGGCCATTTAGCGCCTCACACTCAAGATCCATAAATAAATATTAAGGTTTATTGGCGTGTGAACTATAAAACTCATTTTCAAACTTGCAAATTGTTTGAAGTCATCCGAGCCGCGCTGGCCGCTGAAGATTACATTTTGTTCTAAAATGTCATCTCTTGGGGGTGTAAGGTTATAGGCTTAAGAGTGCTAAATTTTCAGTATTACTTAAATAAGCCCCAACTGCCCAGTGTGTATACTTAGAGCAGTGTAGGCTTAAATAATTATACAGGGGTGTTAGGAAGGGATTTTACCCCCTCTATAATTTTGATCTGATACTTTCTTAGCTTTAAAATGTAGGTGCTGGATTGATTGTGTGACCATTAAAACACTTACAAACACTGCTACACATTATCCAAGCCAACATATAAATCCACAGAACACAGGTTAGTGCCTTTGGGTGCCTTCCTAAGCACTAAAAACATATTTAAGCGGCCTGCCTCTGAAAAGGGTTTGCAATATCAGTGAAATACAGTATCACACAAGTCTGTGCTCTTTACATTTGAATACAATCTAAATAGTTCACACTTACAAATACCTCTACACATTATCCAAGCTCACGTACACATCCACAGAACACATGATAGCACCTTTGAGTGCCTTTTAAACACTAAAAACATATTTAACCAGACTGCCACAAAAAGGGTGTGCACTATCAGTAAAATACAGTATCACAAAGGTCTTCAAACACCTTTAAAACAACATTTTTGATAATCCTTCAATATGAAAGCCCACAAAAACAGTTTTTCTATTGATATAGTTGACTTGCAGTTTTTCAACATATACAACATAAATATGCATTTTTTTATTTAATTATATGTATAAGTATAAAAAGTGACAATCTTCTGAAATTCAGAAAAGAGAAAACTGGCATATTAACAGATATAACAATTAAAATGCTTGTTAAAATTCATATCAACAATTATATATAATAAAAATAAGATGCAAAATAGTGCAAGACAGAATATTCAGTCTCACCGTTATTTCGCACACAACTTAATAAAAGCATGGAGATTGCACATGTTATTTCAGCTATGAGTCTAAACTTTGATATTTATCAATTGTTTCAGGATGTTAATCATCTATGCGATCGAGTTGCAAAGATTTAAAAAAGACATTGCAGCTATGGTTACTGAGTTACAATCTCCATTAAAAATGCTAACCCATAATGCATCATGTGAAACAAATTAATATTTCTGGAATAAACGTTCTAAGTAGAATCTTCTTATTTGGAGCAAATCGGTGCAGTGTACCAATAGATGCTTAAGTAGTGTCTCAACTGCCTTAGGGTTTTTACAGAAGTAACACCGTCTTGAGAATTTCAGCGTTTTTGTTCATTGTCCTGTAACCTCACGGGTTGTCCATAAATTGAGCCTAAAACATAGGAACCATGGTCCGTCCTCAGTTTAGGGTCTAGAAATGTTATTAAATATTGTTCTGGATTGTTCATGCTCATTTGTTATATAAGTTAAGCATTTTCCAAGAGCATATTGCACTAAGGGATTGCAGACCCAATTTGAGTCGAATTAGACACATAGGTTAACTTGGTGGGAGCAAAAGCACTTTTTTTCTCCAGAAAAAGACGTTCTAACCTAGTCCAATACTTTGTGTCTTTAAAAGCTCTAGTTTCTGCACCATACATTATAGCAGGGACTGCTTTTTGTCTATTTTATTTATTTATGTATTTATTTGAATGTATATAGCGCACATCACCGCAGGGGCATCGCAGCGCTGTTACAGTATGCCCACTTGGTACAGGAATACATTACAAGAGGTAGGCACGTTCATGGCGTCTATAACTTTAACTTTATGATTGGTTCTAGCGAGAATTTACCATATTTTGTATGTATGACTGTCACTTGAGCTGCGGTGGTCTGTACTTTTCTAATTCACTCCATTTTGTATGGTAGGTCAGAGGGATGATCATTTGTATTGAGGCCTAACTAGCAATATTCTTTTGTGATGTCTATCCGATTGTCATTTAGAAGACAATTAAAATTGGATTTTGTATTACTTTTGGATTTACCACAGATCAAAATTTAAGTTTTACTTTAATGTATCTTTAGCTGGTTGTCTTTAGCATAGGATTCCAGACCTTTAAGTGTCTTATACAGCAACACCAAATTGTCAGCATACAAAAGCCAAGGAAGCTTATATGCACCAATTTAAGGAGTATCTGCCGTTACGGATCTGAATTGATGACCTATGTCAGATATAAAAAGGTTAAATAATGAGGCAGCTAATATGCAACCTTGCTTAAGGCCACAGTTAGTTATTATTGGTTCTGATAATTTACCATCAATGCTTAGGTGAATTTGAATAAAGGTATTTGTGTGTACTGGTAGTCCGGGTCCAATATATAAGGTGGACAATTTGCTCTCTTTAGTTTCTCAAACAGTAGATCTCTAGATATCGAATCAAAAGCTGCTTTGAAATCAATAAAGGCCATGTAAATTGGTTGTCTAGTCTGTTGTCGATAGCTCTTAATTACCCATAATGCAAGCATATTAATTGTAGTACCCAATCCTGGAACAAATCCAGTTTGGTGCAAATCCAGGGCATTTTTAAAACATGTCATTAGAATACACACAGTTGTTTAATTTGCAAGTAAATACAACTCACCTTTTTTCTGGGTGTTATCCGAATAAAATACCAGGCCTGTTTCCAATAAAAAAAGCTGTGCAGGGATTCCCAGAGCCATGATCAAATTCAATTAACTCCAGATAGCAAGGTTTCCTCATAGAGTTAGAATCAGATGTTCCAATCAATTATTCGTTCAGTGGTGAAAACACCAGGGCACAGCTGTGCCGGAATTCCCAAGCCCAGACAAGAGATACCCCTGTGCAGTCAGAAGCTGGTGAAAATGCAAAAGTCTTTAGTTTGGCAGATATAAACCCCACCACACTGCAGCGCTGCTTCACAGCTGATCAGCCCCGTCATTTCTCTCTGGCACACACCACATGTGGCCCTGCAGCCCTTTTAAATCGCATTCATTCTAAGAGAACTGTGCATTGTGTTCATTTAGAAACTGACAAAGCCAATAGCCTATGTTTTTGTATAGGTGTGATAAAGTCAAAGTTTAATGGCGAGTTAAACTTGTGTATAGACTCTGTGAAACACACTTTGCTTATAATATAAATCATTTTCATTATTTAAAAGAAACATGACTTGTCAAAGACCATAGTTTGGACTTTTGTATAGGCTCTAGAACACACACTTTACTTATGAAACAAATTGTTTTCATTATTTAAATCAACATACATTGTCCAAAGACAATAGTTTTGGGTCTTTTGTATAGGCTCTAGAAAACACACTTTACTTATAAAACAAATTGTTTTCATGTAGCACAAATTCACATAGGTCCAGCGTGCCAGCCTCTATTTACACTCTATATCAAATCTATATCCAAATTTAATGTTACTAGCCATTGATGCTAACTCTCTAGCCAGTTTCATTAAAATGATAAAATCCTGACATCATCTATACTATATATAGAATTTATATACACTTCATATAACATTAAAGGCCAAACACCGCTCCGGCATCATCACTGCGTCACTCTGCAAAACCCTAGGTTCACAGTCCCTGTCTTCAGAGCTCATTTCACCCTCAATAGTTATCCAGGCAGCACCACCACAGGCTGCTCCAATGTTTATACACATTTTCACATAAAATGTATATTCACTTTATATCAAATCATCTCAACATACTATCAAAATATTTTGATAACCATTTTATACCCACTTTATATAAAATATATATTTTATATCAAATCAATCTAATTTTTGATATCATTTTTATATAAAATGTACATTCACTTTATATCAAAGCCCTATCGAAAGGGAGAGGGACTAAGACCAGAAGCAGGGGTTGTTCCCACCTGTCAAAATGTTGATATGAGTGAAAGGGGGCCCATACACTACTTCTATCATTTGATTGGCTTTTGCTCTCTGTCTCACAATCAACGTAGGGAAATTAACACTCATCACGACACACAGAATACAATACCTCAACCTAGTTTGGGATTATACCTAGGGCAGGGTCTATCCCTCATTAGAATGGATCCAGTCCATATGCACTGCATGCAAGGGATTCCTGGGGAATGCATGCATCCCGGAAATAACATGTCCGTGTCTACTGGGGCTGATGGCCTTGTGCATCATGGTTGTCCCTTATTTCAGGCTGCACATGTGACTAACACAGATTCACCCCACAGTGAACTAGTCACAAAACTCAGTCACACATCCTGGTGTCCTTGCACCCAGACTGGCCCGGCAATGGTGGATGTAGGAAGACAACTTCTCGGGGGGATTGCCCCTCCTCTCGAACTGCCTACCAGAACTCTCTCCATGACTCAAGTCTCTCGGGGTGGAGATCAGTGCTGGAATGGTGTGAAGTTCATGATTTCTGTAGCTCGGAAGAATGCCTTCTCTGTATGAATCTGCTAGAATTGAAAGCCATCTTTCTGGCAATGAAGACCTTCCAGTCCCATATGCAGGGTCAATGTGTGCAGAAGTACACGGACAACACAATGGGCATGTTTTATCTGAACAAGCAGGGTGGTATGAGATTGCCCCCGCCCTTTTCTTTTCTTGTTCAGGAAATGTGTAACTGGTGTCTACAATATTTCATTTTCCCAATTAACCTCCTTGAAACAAACAAAAGAACATGGTAATTGAACCCAGTGGGCACTCTTCTGATAATTTTCACATAATGGTCATCCTTATCAGAATGTAAGCATGAACTAAATAACCTTCCTTTTTTTCAATGGTTTAATAGACAACAAAAATTTGAAGTGCCTCCTGCCAAGTTGCCAAATTTGATTCACGAGGTGCACGTGGCGCACAAGACCAATTGATAATCGCCAGCAAGGATTTTTTGGACTGCTATCTGTTAGGGAGAAATCTCTGTTAAGGCTAATTTCCCAAACCTAGCGAGTCCCCCAGCAGCTTTGCTGGATTTTTTTTTTTTTTCCTGCTAAGAGTGAGACCCTTTTTCTCCCACTCTTAGGCATGATTTGAGAATGTCCTTTGACTGTGAATGTATTTTATGGGCTATGGGGTCTTTTACTCCATAGGGCTTCATGTGTTTTTGGTATGTGTGTTACACAATACCCTCAGTGCAGTAACACAGGGGTGTCATAATAACCCCCAAACATAGACTCCATACCCTGGGACTGACTACTGTCTCCCAGGGCATGTAAAGTCACCATTGGCTTTACTAGGCTCAAATTGTGAACAGAACCAGTACAAACCATCATATTGAGGAAGTATTAGTAGGGGTAATTCGATTGCCCCTGGGTCTGTTTTCCAAGGGGGCGCTGTCCAGTACCCCCTTGTCGAGTTTCTGGCTGGTGGCAGTGAATACCACGCGATTTTCCTATTGATTTTAAACGCACCACTTTTTGGTGCAATGTTAAAGATACCGCCGGGTTATTTATTTAGTATTTATTCCCCAGTTGGGTCTTTTTGCCAGGACTCGGTTTTAAAATGGCGTTTGTGTTTGCCTCTCAAACTCCAAACCAAGTCGAGCCCTTTGTTCCACTTTTTGGCAGGCTTCTGCACAGAAGCCCTCCAAATGGTGCCACTCTGTCTGGGGTCTACAAGAGGTGTCGGAGGGGGATTAGGCACCCTGGACTGAGTTGCCTTGGCAACTGAAGTCACACTCTTGTGTGATTGGCCCAGTGGTGAGCCGGCCGGCTCACCACTTAGCATGTTTGAGTGACAGCTAGGCTGTTGAATGGGGGTTTTTCTGCATAAAAGCAGGGCTTTGGGGACTGGAACTTCAGAAGTCACCACAGGACCTAAAGAATCCGAAGAGGGGAGAAGCTGAACCATCTACAACGACGGTGGAGCCCTGCTGTACGAACTCACCACTACCCCGACGACAGAGGAGATCTTCTGCCAGGAGTGTCTTCTTCCCTTTGAGCTGGTGGGACCAACCAGTTTGCCTTTTTTGTCTTCCTGGACGTCTCGTGGTCGAATCGCTCGTGCCAAGCACCCCGGCAGCCGGATAGCCACGCTTCACCACTACCGTGAATAAAAGGGTTGTACCTTTTAATCGGGAACTCCGCGGCTGGTTTCTTCCCTGGCAGTGCAACGACCTCCAGCTTTCTTCCTCGTCAAGATCATCTCTTCCCCTGGTCGAAGCCACGACTGGCACCCGCTGCCAGGAACAACCACCACTGCTGGAGCTTTCTCACCATTTCAGGTACTGTGTCCCACCTAGTCTCCCTTGCACCAGATTGTCCAAGGTGTCCCGTAAATCCTTGACTTTCTAACTGGGTTGACCTCAGACCTGCTAACTTTGCCTGTCTGAACTGATCCAACCCCTTTTTGACTTTTCTGCAAAGACTTTGAGTGCATTTCCACTGTGTGATCTTGGGCACATTCCGCCTTGCTCTCTCCAAGAGTGGGCCTGGCCTATGAACTTTTTGTTCTACAGTAGACCCTGCCTCTCTTGACTTGCTGTGGTTTCTTAAAAGTGTTGGTACCCTGCTTTTTCTCTCCCTTTTTAAACGAATTATTGGAGTGCCATCTACGGTTACGCGCTCACATCTGTTTTGCTAAATAAGTGGTGTCTTAACCTAGATTTGTCGAATAATTAACTAGGGAGGTGTATTTCTAGCCCTATTGTGTATACTCAATATACTGCCTAACTCTTCTTGAGAGAAGTCTGACTGCTCAGCCACAGCTACCATGTAAATCTGGATGGTGCAGACTGCTACCAATTGGGTTTACTGCTTACTCCTCTGGTCTTAAACTTTTTGCAGTGGTCCCTAAGGGAACTGCACAGGTTTCTGCCTAACACTGGTGTACAGCGGTGGGATTTGTATTGAGTATATATTTTAGTGTGCTTTTAAATACCTTAGTGCAACTAACCACAAAGCTTAGCACTAAAAAGTGTATTTTCTAACCTGTCAGCTATGGAAAGTTATAGTCAAGAGTCCCTTGCTACAAAAACTGCTGATTGTTTAAGAGTTCTCTGTAAGCATATCTCCTGACTAAAGGCAAGAGAATGGAGCTAATAGAAATATTGTTAGCAAACCAAATTCTGGGTAGTGGTTCAGAGGAGCCTACTCTCCCAGAAAATGTAGATAACAGTGATGATGTTGATATGGATCAAAGTATTGATAATCTTGAGGCAGAGTCAGAAGAGGAGGGTGAGGCTGTTGTAACTGTCCCCCCTAGGCCTCTGTCTGCTCTACCAGCTGTACCTACTGGACCTTTGCCAGGTCCCACATTTAGTCCTCAATGTATTGAACTAGAGAAAATGAAGCTTGAATTGGAGTTTAAGAGACTTAATGCTCAAGCAGAACAAAGGCACCAAGAATTAAACCAAGAACTAATGCTCAGAGAAATGGAGCTCAAGCATGAGCTAGAGATGAAGAAATTGTCTGTTGAAAATGATTCTCTCTCCGGATCCTCTAGGAGTTCCAGTCCCAAAAGACCCTGGATGCCTAAAGAGATTGTGGCTATGTATGAGCCTATGTTGGATGTGTTAGATTGGTTGGCTATGTTTGAGTATAATCATGGGCTCCAGGACATCTCAGGGAATGAGTTATTTCCTTGGTTGTTCTCTAGGCTCCCCCCTGTTGCATCTGATGTGGTAATGGAGTTGGAGGAGGTGGATAAGAAGGATTATGAAGGATTATGCATGTGTGAAGCTAGCTTTAATAGCTAGATTTGGGAAGACCCCTTCCCAGTACCTTAAGAGGTTTAGGACCCTCAAAAACCATGATGGTACCCCTTGGGCTAACTGGGTGAGTGAAAGTTTGAAGAATTTAGAGGGATGGATTAAGGGTTACAGGGTGAACACTTATGAGGGAATGAAGAATCTTGTGATGTTCGTGTCAATTTATGATGCCTGCTCTCCTGAGCTCAGACAGCACTTGGATGATTCAAAGGAATTAGATTCCAGGAAGCTAGCTAAGGCTGCTGACTTGTGGGTTGCCACCTGGGCTACTCACAAGGACTCTGGGGCAACTCAGACAAAGTATGAGGGAAAACAGCCTAAAAAGGACTCCAAAGAGAATTCTAATTATTCCAATCCCAAAGAGGGCCCCAAACAAAACAATAAGGGTAAGCCACAAGGGAAACCAAATCAGGCTAGTGTACCTTCTGGTGCCAAACCAGAAGGAGGTCAGAACAAGCCACCATTCCAAAAAGCATTTGGTAAATGCTATGTTTGTAGCTCTACTGACCATGTGAAAGGGGATCCCAGATGTAAGGGTAAACCTTCAGGGGTCCACACTGTTTCCTTAGCCTTCGCTCCAGAGGAGGAAGTACACATGGCCAGTGGAAACTTTCTACTACTGGCTGATGATCCCATTGGAGTCTCAGCCAGTGTTTCTTCAGTGTCCCTGGGGTTGTGGGAACAACAGAATTTAGATGTATATAATTCTATCCCAGATAATACTAAAGAGTATTATAAGGACAGTGTCCAGGTGAATGGTCAGGAGACTCCTGCCATTAGGGACACTGGGGCCAGCATAACTGTGGTGGATGAATCATTTTTCAAGGCAGAGGATGTTGCTAAGGCACCCAAACGCCTCACCAAGTTAGCTGGAGGGCCTGTGCAGATGCTTCCCCAATTACCAGTTCTCATCCAGTGCAATGATATGACTATGAAGATACCTGTCAGTGTACAATGTGAGGTACCAGGAAGGGTCATGTTGGGAAATGACCTGAAAACTCTTGGAGTAGTGTCACACACCCCCTGACCTCCTAGTAAAAGGTTACAGGAGCTAACCAGACCTGCAAGAGAGAAAACCATAAGAGGTTCTTCTCTGGAGATGATGAAGAAAGATATGACTCCTTCTCCACTGGAGCTACTTACTGCAGTCTCTAAACAAACAGAAGCAAAGGGGCAACCCAAGACATCTAAGAAGAAGCCAGCAGCAAGCACTCCAGTGCTTCCCACAAGGACTTCCCCTAGGTTGTCCAAAGTTACACCTGTAACTCCACCTCCAGCTGAGGCTGAGAGGGAGGCACAACCCTGTGTGGTTGAACTAAACTCTGAAGAAGAGCTAGTAGAACTTATTGGAGATCTGGGCCCTGTTAACCATCCTGAGCTGCAGTCTTTACTGGCAGAAGGTGGACTCAACAGGGCAGACTTCAGTAAGGGACAAAGAGAATGTCCAACTTTGGAAGGTCTTTGCCACCAGGCAGCTTCTCAGGCAGATGGGAAAGAGCCTGGGAAGTATAGGTTGCACTGGGAAGATGGCCTCTTCTACAGTGAACTGACTGAGTCTGCACCTGGAGACTACAAGCGGCTTGTAGTGCCTCAAGAAAACAGACAACAGTTCTTGCAACTAGCCCATGAGATTCCTTCGGCTGGTCACTTGAGTTTCAAGAAGACCAAGGAAAGGCTCTCACTCTACTTTTATTGGCCACAAATGTGTCATGATCTCTGCTTCCAAAAGATCAGGACTTGCCCGACTCCCTTTGAAGCAGACCCATAACCCCGGTTCCGAGTTCCAGCCAGTCCCAATTGGGACCTTTTGGACCCTGTCCTGGCGCCAGTGGCACCAGGCTCATAAAGATGCCCAGTCCCAGCGCTGGAAGCGCCGGGCTCATAATGCTTGGGTGGACTTACCTGCAGCAGACCATGCTGCTTACTTACCTGCCAGTTGAACCCCTGATCCTCTTCTGTTTGGGACTACTTTTCCTGTTGGGTGGGGCAGGAGCCACTCCGTAGGTTCAGAACACTGGAACTCTTCTGGAAAGCAGGAACTCTTTTCTTACCTAGGCGTGGCTGTGGAAGGAGACACCTAAGCACTACAGGAGGCTATTTAAACCACACCCGATGGATGAATCTTGCTTTGTGTTATTCTGCATTCTCTGCAGCAGAACGCTCATCGTGTCTTCTGCTTCTGATCCTGGGCCTAAGGGAACAAAGGCTTACCATCCTGGAATCCAGTCTTCAGCAGCACCTGTAAAGACAAAGAAAGAACAGGTTATCACTACGGTCTTCAGTGGCAGCGCATCTCTTACCTGGTCCATCGGCTGTCACCAACGCCTCGCGCTGCATTCTGGCATCTGAAAGACAAAGGCTTACCTACTCTTCGCATGCTCCGGAGGTCTTCGCACTGCATTCCGGCATCTGAAAGACAAAAGCTTACCAGCTCTTTGCACGCTCCGGAGGCCTTCGGCGCTGCATCCCGCATCTGAAAGACAAAAGAAGGTGCGTTTAAAGACATTGGGCAACTTTATTACTCACCTGCCATTACTCCTTCCCACGCCGAATCCAGTGGGTATTCCAGCACCCTTCAGCTTCTCTAAAGCTCGGAACTTGTACCTGCAAGATAAAAGGGACAGTTAGTGCGCATCGTGAAGCAGGCTACAAGCGCTTACTTACGTGCTTCCAGGCGCTTCTATTCCTCACGCGGGTTCGATCCTCAACTCTCATCAGCCCGCCATCCGCCATCGCCGGAACCCTGCAAAACAAGAGATATCATTACAAAAGACTTTTAAGACATTTGAAGTGCCCAGAACTTACCGTTCGTGCAGTTAACGACGGACAGCAGTCCTCTGAGGTCAAGAGGCCTGCACCCTTATCCAGTGAAGAAACTGGTTACGGCACCCTGCCCCGAGGCAGATGGAGAGCTCGGCGTTCACTTACCTAAGGTGAGGGCGTTAACCTTTGGGGTTCTACAGGAGAAGAGAAAGGGAAGAGGAGAGAGGCACCCAATAACCCCAGTTCATTAATCCCATATTTTCTATCTGCAGACATCTTACTCTTCGAGTCAGACATACAGTGCACAGAGGTCCAGCCCAAAGAGCCAACAGTGTGTTACACATCACCTTTGAAGATACGGCATCCACCCAGTCAAGACCGGCGCCTCTGCGGGAATCAGGTGAGCGTTACAGAACACAAAGCCTACCGCAAAACTCCCACCCAGGCGCTATGGAAACCTCGGATACCGACCAGCTAGCCCAGTTAGTTGGGGAACTAAGAGCAAAAGTGCATGCAGCCCGTCAGGAAACGAATGCTCTAAGAAGGGAACTGATTATTTCCAAGGAGCGAACAGACGATCTCGCTAGACAATTGCTAAAATCACAAGCCGGACAAACTCCGTTACCCGCATCAGGGGCAAATCTTCCTTCAACATCCTCTACGAACCCAGTGCAGATCAACCTACCTGGGAATGTACCTCTGGCTCCGCCCAAACGATTTTCTGGTGACCCAAAGAGGTTTGCAGTATTTATTAATCAGTGCCGGTTGCACTTCTTATGCCGGCCAGCAGCCTTTCCAACTGATCAAGCTAAGGTAGCTTTCGTGCTTTCGTACCTTAGTGGCAATGCGGCAGACTGGTCGATCCCTCTAGAAATCAAGAGGATCCGGTTCTCCATGATTTTCAAGCTTTTCAGCTCAGTATGGAAAAACTGGTTGCAAGACATTCACAGGGGCAGGCCTTGGACAATGAGCTCCTTTCATTGCGACAAGGTAATCAAGACCTTTTGGCTTATATTGCATCTTTCAACAGACTGATAGTGGAAACTCGATGGCCTGAGAACAAAAGGATTACGCTGTTTTATAGAGGTCTACGTGGAGAGCTCAAAGATGTGTTAGCCCAAGTAGTGAGTCCCCCGCAAGACAGTTCGGACTATATTGACTTAGTCGTTCAAATTGACCACAGACTGCAGAACAGGAAGGCCGATCGTTCCAAGTTTGATGCTCGAGTATTTTCCAAACCACCAACTCCTACCAAAGGAGCGGGAAAGGAGAAAACAGCTGCAATTATGCCTCTATTGCGGAAACTCGGGGCACTTTCTTCGAGACTGTCCTGTGAAACCAGCCAAGAAGGCAGTAGGAGCTGCAGTTACCAGGGTCACAAACTCTGAGCAGGGAAACGACCTCGCCCGACAAGAATAGAGGTCCTCTTGCCGAGCGTTAAAACCAGTTCCGTGACCTCGCATTTCGTGATACCTATGGTCCTCATTAGCCCTGAACATCCGGATCGATTACATGCGATTGAAGCTTACGTCGACAGCGGTGCCATCGGCAATTATGTGGATCATGAAATGGTTTTGAGGATGAATCTGACTCTTTGTCCAAAGGCTGTAAAGGACGTCATTACTACGGTGGATGGTACGGAGATAGCCTCCGGACCAGTAACGCATACCACCCAAGAAGTGACGCTAGTAAGTCAAGATGGACACCATGAGAAGATCGTGTTCGATGTGATCAAGGCCCCTCAGTTCCAGATTATTCTAGGAATTCCTTGGTTAGAGAAGCCCAATCCTCAGATCGATTGGCGAGCAAGAACGGTTCAGTTTCCAGAATGTGTCTCTATTTGTCACCCTCGACCTGGTGTTGCACTGGCAGCAATTTCCTCGGAGGCTCCCCAGTTACCTCCTGAATACCTAGAATTCCAAGATGTTTTCCGGAAGGATCAGGCTAACTCTCTACCTCCTCATAGGTCTTATGACTGCCAGATAGACCTGATACCTGGATCTACTCCTCCATGTAGTAGAATTTATGCCCTCACCGAGCCTGAGAATCTTCACCTCCGACAATACCTGGATCAATACCTAGCGAATGGGTTTATTCGTCCTTCCAAGTACCCTGCTTCCTCAGCTTTGTTCTTCGTTCCAAAAAAAGAAGGGGACCTTAGAACTTGTATAGATTATCGCTCCCTGAACCAGATCACCGTTAAGAATAGATATCCGTTACCTTTGATCCCTGAACTCCTGGACCAAGTCAGAAAAGCATGCATATATACAAAGCTGGATCTTAGAGGAGCCTACCACTTGGTACGAGTAAAAGAGGGCGATGAATGGAAGACGGCCTTCCGCACCAAGTATGGGCTATTTGAATATCAGGTCATGCCCTTCGGACTTTGCAATGCCCCGGCCGCCTTTCAATATTTTATGAACGATGTCCTCAGAGAGCTCATAGATGTGTGTGTTGTTGTTTACATTGACGACATCCTCGTTTATTCTTCATCGGAAACTGAACATCGGAAACACGTGAAAATGGTCCTCGAGAGATTGCGTCAACACAAACTTTTCGCTAAGTTGGAAAAATGTGTTTTCAACGTGACTGAAGTTGAATTCTTGGGATTCATATTATCACCTAGCGGAGTGCGTATGGATTCAAAGAAGGTCGATGCAATTCTCAAATGGCCATCGCCATCCTCCGTAAAAGGTGTTCAAAGCATGTTAGGCTTTGCTAACTTTTACCGCAGGTTTATCCCCGAATTCTCTCGAATAGTCCAGCCCATCACCGCCTTGTTAAAGAAAAACAAACGTTTTGAATGGTCTACCGAGGCGGAACAAGCTTTCCAGAATTTGAAGACTAGATTTATCTCTGCACCGATCTTAAAACATCCTCGCCCAGAACTCCCCTACATCGTTGAAACTGATGCTTCGAGCCTTGCCATGGGGGCAGTTCTATCACAAAAGGACCCAGTAACCAATCAGTTGCATCCCGTGGCATTTTGGTCCCGCAAATTCTCGCCTCCTGAAATCAATTACACTATTACTGATAAGGAACTTCTAGCTATCAAGTCCGCCTTTAAGGCTTGGCGGCATTATCTTCTGGGGGCCCGACACACCGTTACTGTGATTACAGATCAGCGAAACCTGCAATATTTGAAAACCGCAAAAGCTCAATCCTCTAGGCAACTCCGTTGGGCACTATTCTTTGCCGTTTGACTTCATAATTACCTATCGACCTGGTACAAAAAACGGTAAAGCTGATGCCCTTTCTCGGATGGGAGTGGAAGAACATTTGATCAATCCTAAACCTGTACCTATCATTCCCGAACAAAGAATTCTAGGTGTAATCGCCACACAATCCATAGGAGAAGTTAAGGATAAAGCCAGGCTACTGGTAACTCCAGCAGACATACAGAATTGGCATCTGCAGGGAAAGGACTTTACGGTGAAGGACAACTTATTATATTTCCAAGAACGGTTATACCTGCCCAGCACAGATTTACAGAAAAAGGTAATCTCTTGTTATCACGATTCTTTAATGGAAGGACATCCCGGTATGACCAAGACCTCGGAAAAGATCAAGCGCTACTTCTGGTGGCCGTCTTGGAAAAAAGATATCAGAGACTTTATAATGTCCTGTGGAGTATGCGCCCAAAACAAGAGTCAAAAGGAAAAACCAGCCGGCCTCTTACGCCCTATTGACATCCCGCCTCGCCCTTGGCATACGCTTTCTATGGACTTCATCACCGATCTACCTCCATGCTCCGGATACAATACGATCCTAGTATTCGTGGACCTATTCTCCAAGATGGCGCATTTCATTCCACTCAAAGGCTTACCAACAGCAGCAACTCTGGCCCGAGAATTTCTCGAAAACATCGTCCGACTGCACGGTTTTCCTTCAGTTCTAATTTCGGATCAAGGTAGTCAATTTATTTCTCATTTTTGGCGAAGTTGCTGTCGGTCGGCTCAAATTGATGTGAGACTTTCGACCAGCCACCACCCTCAAACCGACGGACAAACCGAGAGGACCAATCAAACTCTGGAACAGTATTTGCGCTGCATGCTACAACAAACTGAAAAAAACTTGGAAAGATATCCTTTGGATAGCCGAATATGCCTACAATAACTCTGTCCACTCGGGAACTGGGAAAACCCCGTTTTTTCTTTTATACGGTAGTCACCCTCGAACCTCGGAGTGGATCCACTCCAAGATCTTGGAACACCAGCAGTAGACCACCTGCATTCTACAATCACCCAAGCCTTTAAGGAAGCCGTTTCTCACCTTCAAAGGGCTAAAGAACAATACAAGAAAGGAGCAGACCAACATCGGAAGGAAGCCCCCCAATATCAAGTAGGAGATCAAGTCTGGTTATCCACCAAATATCTACCTCTAAAAGTACCACGCACATTCAACCCAAGATACCTTGGTCCCTATTCCATCACTACCATAGTAAATCCAGTAGCGGTCAAGTTGGACTTGCCCCCTCACATGAAGATACATCCGGTCTTCCACGTCTCTCTATTAAAACCTGTGCAACCTCAAACCCGACTAACTACATCTCCAAAACCTATTCTAGTTGATGGAGAACTCGAGTTTGAAGTCAAAAGCATCCTGGATTCCAAGATCTCCAAATCTAAACTATTTTACCTGATTGACTGGAAAGGCTACGGTCCCCAAGAAAGATCCTGGGAACCTGCAGAATATGTCCACGCGCCTCGTCTAATCAAAAGATTTCATCGAACATTTCCTAACAAGCCCAAACCCCCGGAGAAGCCCGGTTTGGGAGGGGCCTTGAGGGGGGGTGCTGTCATGATCTCTGCTTCCAAAAGATCAGGACTTGCCCGACTCCCTTGGAAGCAGACCCATAACCCCGGTTCCGAGTGCCAGCCAGTCCCAATTGGGACCTTTTGGACCCTGTCCTGGCGCCAGTGGCACCAGGCTCATAAAGATGCCCAGTCCCAGCGCTGGAAGCGCCGGGCTCATAATGCTTGGGTGGACTTACCTGCAGCAGACCATGCTGCTTACTTACCTGCCAGTTGAACCCCTGATCCTCTTCTGTTTGGGACTACTTTTCCTGTTGGGTGGGGCAGGAGCCACTCCCTAGGTTCAGAACACTGGAACTCTTCTGGAAAGCAGGAACTCTCTTCTTACCTAGGCGTGGCTGTGGAAGGAGACACCTAAGCACTACAGGAGGCTATTTAAACCACACCCGATGGATGAATCTTGCTTTGTGTTATTCTGCATTCTCTGCAGCAGAACGCTCATCGTGTCTTCTGCTTCTGATCCTGGGCCTAAGGGAACAAAGGCTTACCATCCTGGAATCCAGTCTTCAGCAGCACCTGTAAAGACAAAGAAAGAACAGGTTAGCACTACGGTCTTCAGTGGCAGCGCATCTCTTACCTGGTCCATCGGCTGTCACCAACGCCTCGCGCTGCATTCTGGCATCTGAAAGACAAAGGCTTACCTACTCTTCGCATGCTCCGGAGGTCTTCGCACTGCATTCCGGCATCTGAAAGACAAAAGCTTACCAGCTCTTTGCACGCTCCGGAGGCCTTCGGCACTGCATCCCGCATCTGAAAGACAAAAGAAGGTGCGTTTAAAGACATTGGGCAACTTTATTACTCACGTGCCATTACTCCTTCCCACGCCGAATCCAGTGGGTATTCCAGCACCCTTCAGCTTCTCTAAAGCTCCGAACTTGTACCTGCAAGATAAAAGGGACAGTTAGTGCGCATCATGAAGCAGGCTACAAGCGCTTACTTACGTGCTTCCAGGCGCTTCTATTCCTCACGCGGGTTCGATCCTCAACTCTCATCAGCCCGCCATCCGCCATCGCCGGAACCCTGCAAAACAAGAGATATCATTACAAAAGACTTTTAAGACATTTGAAGTGCCCAGAACTTACCGTTCGTGCAGTTAACGACGGACAGCAGTCCTCTGAGGTCAAGAGGCCTGCACCCTTATCCAGTGAAGAAACTGGTTACGGCACCCTGCCCCGAGGCAGATGGAGAGCTCGGCGTTCACTTACCTAAGGTGAGGGCGTTAACCTTTGGGGTTCTACAGGAGGAGAGAAAGGGAAGAGGAGAGAGGCACCCAATAACCCCAGTTCATTAATCCCATATTTTCTATCTGCAGACATCTTACTCTTCGAGTCAGACATACAGTGCACAGAGGTCCAGCCCAAAGAGCCAACCGTGTGTTACACATCACCTTTGAAGATACGGCATTCACCCAGTCAAGACCGGCGCCTCTGCGGGAATCAGGTGAGCGTTACAAAATGGGGGCTGAGGTAGATACGTTTTGCAAGAGCTGTCACACCTGCCAAACTTCTGGTAAGGTTGGTTCCAAGAATGTGGCACCTTTAGTGTCTCTCCCAGTAGTGGGAGTCCCATTTGAGAGGGTAGGGATTGACATTGTTGGTCCCCTTGATCCCCCAACCTCCTCAGGCAACAGGTTTATCCTTGTTGTAGTAGACCATGCTACTAGATACCCTGAGGCAATTCCTGTGAGGACTGTTATAGCTCAGGCTGTGGCTAAGGCCCTCCTTGGTATTCTTACCAGGGTTGGCTTTCCTAAGGAAGTAATCTCTGACAGGGGGTCAAATTTTATGTCCCACTACATGAAGGCCATGTGGAAAACCTATGGCGTTACTTAAAAGTTCTCAACCGCATACCACCCTCAGACAAATGGATTGGTAGAAAGGTTCAACAGAACCATGAAGAACATGATAGGTGCTTTAGAAGAACCCCTTAAGAGAAAGTGGGACCTTCTACTGCCATGCCTTCTCTTTGCTTATAGAGAAGTCCCTCAGGAGGGAGTAGGTTATTCTACCTTTGAACCTCTTCATGGCCATCCAGTCAGAGGTCCATTGGCCCTGATTAAGGTGGGGTTGGAGAGTGCTCGTTCCCCCAAGCCATTCAGAGTGACTGACTATGTGATAGGTCTCCAGAGGAGAATGTCACACATGATGGCAGAAGCTAGTGATAACCTGAAAGCTGGACAAGCTTTGGTCAAGCATTGGCATGATCAAAAGGCTAACATGGTTGAGTTCACTGAAGACCAGCTAGTTCTAGCTATGATCCAACAAGGCAGAGGGCCTTGCAAAACAAGTGGATGGGACCCTTCAAGGTTGTGAACTATCTGGTGGACTTGGGCAATCCCAAGGAGGCTCCCAGAGTCTTTCACACCAACAGACTAAAGGCGTATGTCTCTAGTCCTGAAGTAGGAGCCTTGCTTCTAGCTTCATCAGAAGACAAAGAAGAGAGTGAAGCTCTCCCTGATCTCCTCAGAGGCTTACCCTTGGATGAAAAGATTGAAGGAGTGAATCTCTCTTCAAATTTGACATCTGATCAACAAGAGGAGTGCAAATCTATGTTAAATCAGTTTGCCTCCCTGTTCTCACTTTCACCAGGCTTGACCCCTTGGGGCCAGCATGATATACTCACTGGTGACTGTCTGCCTGTCAAAAGCAGAGGATACAGAATGTCAGAGAATGTAAGGACCCACATCAAAGGGGGAGGTCAGCAAGATGCTTGACCTCGGGGTAATAGAGCCCTCTACTAGTCCATGGTCTAGCCCAGTTGTGTTAGTACCAAAGGCAGGATCCAAAGAATTGAGATTCTGTGTGGACTATAGAGCTCTTAATACAGTCACAAAGACTGATGCCCACCCTTTGCCAAGGACAGATGAGTTGGTGGATAGACATGGTTCAGCCAAGTTCCTCAGCACATTTGATCTGACGTCAGGCTATTGCCAAATAGCCCTGACATACCATGCTAAGGAGAAAACTGCATTTTCTACCCCAGTTGGCTTATACCAATTTAAGGTTATGCCTTTTGGACTGAAAAATGCACCTGCTACATTCCAAAGGATGGTAAATCAGGTTCTAGCAGGGATGGAGGAATTCTGCATTGCATACTTGGATGACATTGCAGTGTTCAGCCACTCCTAGGAAGAGCATGTGAACCACCCATGACATGTTTTGCAGGCTCTTGAGAAGGCCAATCTGACCATAACGGCAAGTAAATGCCAGATTGGACAGAGTAAAGTGGTCTACCTTGGGCATGAGGTAGGAGGTGGAGAAATAAGGCCTTTGCTCAGTAAGTTTGAAGCTGTGCAAAATTGGACAACACCTACTACTCAAACCCAGGTGAGAGCCTTCTTAGGCCTCACTGGGTACTACATGAATTTCTTCGAGAACTATGGGACCATAGCTTCTCCACTGAATGTGATCTCCTCTCCAAAATTCCCTAAGAAGGTCAGATGGAATGAGGAGTGCAATCAGGCCTTTGAAAACCTGAAGAAAGTTCTTTGCCAAGCTCCAGTATTGAGAGCTCCTGACTACCACCAAACTTTCGTTGTTGTCAGGGCTGGCTGGATTAGTAATCAGAAAGAGTATGTACATAGAATTGGCTGAGTAGTAGTCAGAAAGAGTTTGTACATAGAATTGACATTGTGCTTGCCCAAGTCAAGATGGAGAGAAAGAAACTTAGTCTGATTGATTGGAGGAACAATGGTATGTTTGGTTTACCTGATTGGTGGATAGGACAATGGGTTTGATTCTTTTGAGGTGAGCAAGATTCTGAACTGCCTTTCATCCATAGAAATTCAGTGGCTGGTTGTACATTAGTTAAGCTCCTTAAATAAGACCCTGTCCGAGTTCAGAAGATTTACCAAAGAAGTAAGAAAATCGTTGGCTGAGCCAGAGTGAACAAGAAGACATCAGGTGGGATTGTTCTTTTTAAAGGCTTTAAGATTTTCACAGTGAACTTACATTTTTTCATAAGAAAACTTAAAGAATTAACAAGTTTTAAAGTTTACTGAGAAAAAAGACATTTTACAGTTAAGTTACTATAAGGAAACAAGTTTGAAGACTGTGCGCTCAAGTTTAAAGTTTGTTAACTACGTGTAATGTATTTAAAGACCGTTTAACGCGTGCGTGAGTTCGCATGACGTCGTTGGCGTTTATATGGGAGCGCGCGGGTATTCGGAGCGATAGAGCGTGTGTCCAAACGAAATGCGTGAGTGGATTTTAGCACGTGCACAACTTTAACGTGAGAGACGTTGCGTGATAACTGCGCGTGTTGGGTTGCGATATAGCGCGAGTCCATTTTTAACTAAGTGCGAGTTATTTTGAATGCGTGTACTATTTTTACGTGATTTACGTTTCGTATAACCGCGTGTGTTCGGTAGCGATACAGCACGAGTCCATTTTAACTAGCGCGAGTTGTTTTTTAGCGCGTACACGTATTTTCACGCGCATATGTTTCGTTAAGTTGCGCGTGTGTATTTTAAACACAAGGACAATTCTTCACGTCTGGTGATTTCACGTGTTTATCGCACACGCTTGTCAAGAAAGAATCTATACGTTTGTATGTGTAAAAAAGAAAAACGATTCACACGCAGAAGGAAAGCAGCATTCAAGAAAGTTAATGAGTTTCTTTTTAATGTAACTTTATGCAAATGGAATTCAATACTTCAGAGAAAGACTGCATTTTACAAAAGCATTTAAAACTCAACCTTCACAGAGCTAAATGAACTTAAAAAAGTAAGAAGAATATCTAAGTCTGCAAGGTGCTTGCAAGGGTCATTACTTTAGGATTCTAAAGAGACTTGAATGGCTTGAAACTATATGCCCCAGCAAGATAATAATTTACAAGATATTCCACACAGATAATTAGCCTCTAAGTCTTTTACTGAGGTTTAAGAGGTAAAGAAGCTAGAGTTTGTTTTAGAATAATATTGGAAAAGATGTTTGTTAACATATAAGTAATCAAGTGTATTTGTTTACTACAGATACCAGAGCCTACCAGAAGGTTGCAGGGCTGCAGTGTCTCCGTTGTTATTTTCTCCAAATTCCCCTTTCCCTTTCTTGGGGTTCTCAGCTCAGCTTATACTTGAGGGTTGAGAGGTGAACTCCTGGTGAGGGTCTGTGGGGCCAGCATCAGCTCCTGTGGAATTCAGTTAAGCCGGACCTTGACAGTTGTACAGACAGATGCTTCAAATGTAGGTATAGGTGCAGTCCTTAGCCAACTGGATGGGAAAGGTAGGGAGCACCCCATTTGCTTCAACAGTAGAAAGCTGAAGGATCCTGAGACAAGGTGGGCAACAATTGAAAGAGAGCGTTTTGCCATTGTGTGGGCTCTGAAGAAGTTTAGGCCATACATGTATGTTTCTACTTTTGCCATTCAGACTGACCACCAACCCTTGAGATGGTTGATGCAAATGAAGGGGGAAAATCCAAAACTATTGAGATGGTCAATCTGCCTTCAAGGGTTTGATTTCACCATTGAGCACAGGTCAGGGTGTTACCACCAAAATGCAGATGGTCTCTCAAGGATGTATGTCATCGACTAGAGGTATGAGATTCATCCAGGAGTGGATTAAATCCTCCTGTCCCTTAGTCTGGGGGGGGCAGTGTTAGGGAGAATTCTCTGTTAAGGCTAATTTCCCAAACCTAGTGAGTCGCCCAGCAGCTTTGCTGGATTTTTGGGGTTTATTTTTTTCTCCTGCTAAGAGTGAGACTATTTTTCTCCCACTCTTAGGCATGATTTGAGAATGTCCTTTGACTGTGAATGTGTTTTATGGGCTATGGGGTCTTTTACTCCATAGGGCTTCATGTGTTTTTGGTATGTGTGTTACACAGCACCCTCAGTGCAGTAACACAGGGGTGTCATAGTGACCTCCAAACATAGACTCCATACCCTGGGACTGACTACTGTCTCCCAGGGCATGTAAAGTCACCATTGGCTTTACTAGGCTCAAATTGTGAACAGGACCAGTACAAACCATCATATTGTGGAAGTACTGGTAGGGGTAATTCGATTGCCCCTTGGTCTGTTTTCCACGGGGGCACTGTCCAGTCCCCCCTGTCGAGTTTCTGGCTGGTGGCAGTGGATACCACGCACAATATTCCACCAGAATATTTACTATGGGATTTTCCCATTGATTTTAAACGCACCACTTTTTGGTGCAATGTTAAAGATACCGCTGGGTTATTTATTTAATATTTATTCCCCGGTTGGTTCTTTTTGCCAGGACTCGGTTTTTGCCAGGACTCGGTTTTTAAAATGGCGTTTGTGTTCGCCTCTGAAACTCTAACCCAAGTCGAGCCCTTTGTTCCACTTTTTGGCGGGCTTCTGCACAGAAGTCCTCCAAATGGTGCCACTCTGTCTGAGGTCTACAGGATGTGTGGGAGGGGGATTAGGCACCCTGGACTGAGTTGCCTTGGCAACTGAAGTCGCACTTTTGTGTGATTGGCCCAGTGGTGAGCCGCCCGGCTCACCACTTTGCATGTTTGAGTGACAGCTAGGCTGTTGAATGGGGGTTTTTCTGCACTTTGGGGACTGGAACTTCAGAAGTCACCACAGGACCTAAAGAATCCGAAAAGGGGAGAAGCTGAGCCATCTACAACGACAACACCACCGGTGGAGCCCTGCTGTACGAACTAACCACTTCCCCGACGACAGAGGCGATCTTCTGCCAGGAGAGTCTTCTTCCCTTTGAGCTGGTGGGACCAACCAGTTCCCCTTATTCGCCTTCCTGGACGTCTCGTGGTCGAATCGCCCGTGCCAAGCATCCCGGCAGCCGGATAGCCACGCTTTACTACTACCGCGAATAAAAGCGTTGTACCTTTTAATCGGGAACTCCGCGGCTGGTTTATTCCCTGGCAGTGCAACGACCTCCAGCTTTCTTCCTCGTCGAGATCATCTCTTCCCCTGGTCGAATCCACGAATTGAACCCGCTGCCAGGAACAACCGCCACCGCTGGAGCTTTCTTACAATTTCAGGTACTGTGTCCTGCCTGGTCTCCCTTGCAACAGATTGTCGAAGGTGTCCCGTAAATCCTTGACTTTCTAACTGGGTTGACCTCAGACCTGCTAACTTTGCCTTTCTGAACTGATCCAACCTCTTTTTGACTTTTCTGCAAAGACTTTGAGTGCATTTCCACTGTGTGATCTTAGGCACATTCCTCCTTGCTCTCTCCAAGAGTGGGCCCAGCCTATGAACTTTTTGCTCTACAGTAGACTCTGCCTTTCTTGACTTGCTGTGGCTTCTTAAAAGTGTTGGTACTGTGTTATTTTCCTACCCTGCCTTTTCTCTCCCTTTTTATAAATAAATTATTGGAGTGCCATCTACGGTTACGCGCTCACCTCTGTTTTGCTAAATAAGCGGTGTCTTAACCTAGACTTGTCGAATAATTAACTAAGGAGGTGTATATACTTATAGTGACTGTGTTTGAACTTGCTTGATATATTAGTGCCAGTGTATTTTCACAAGTGTGTTTTTAAATACATAATTATATACTTTTATACCAAAGCTCTGAGAGAAGTCTGACTGCTCAGCCACAGCTACCAGGTAAATCTGGGTGGTGCAGACTGCTACCAATTGGGTTTACTGCTTACTCCTGTGGTCTTAATATGTTTGCAGTGGTCCCTAAGGGAACTGCACAGGTTTCTGCCTAACACTATCCAGTCTAGATGCCATAGAGCTACGCTGTGGCTTCTTACTAACACGAGCGAACAGGACCCTCCCACCACAAATTCTCTTTTGTCCTGATGATGGCATACCAATACGCAGCTACACAGTGTAGCAAGAAATGGCCGAAACACAGTTGTGTCGACTTCTTTTCCCAGTGTCCAACACCCACACTGTTAAAGCTGTGTAATTAACTACTCTTTTTTTGAATTTTTACATTTGTCTCAATGTTATTCCTCGCTGACTGAAGGGTATTTAAATGTCTTGTACTGTGACCCAAGTTAATTCTCTTGGGTGAACACCAGTGTATCATGTGTAGATACTGTTCCTGTGAATTGATGAATGTCCTGTAAATATGTTTTAACTCAAATACAATTTTTGTTGTCTATTAAATCTTTGAAAAAAAGGAAGGCAATTTAGTTCATTTTTACGTTCTGATAAGGATGACCATTGTGTGAAAACTATCAGAGGAGTGCACACCGTGTTCAGTGACCCTGTTCATTTGTTTGTTTCAATTGTCAACCCACCTGGGTAGAGCAGGGCTGTAACCATGAGCCCTTATATTTGATAGCCCAATTAACCTCTGACATTGGTGGGTAGATGAAAATCTTTCCCACCCATGCCCCTCCATGAGTGGGAGCTGCACAAAGACGTGCTATGCTGTATTTTTCCAACCTTTGGGGACACTGATACTTCTCCTTTTTCCCACTTAGCAGAACGGGAAATGCACCTTGTATGCCTCCTGTAAGGGGGAAAGTAGAGCAACACAGTGGTAGAGGATCATTCTTCCTCCTGAGGGGCGGACATACTCTCTACGCATTCCTGCCTATCACATTAGTTTCGAGGGTTTTGCAGTAGTTACAATGAACAAGGTGCCGGCACCTTTTCAAAATAGCACAAAATTACCCAAAAAGAATCTGGTACTCAGACTTCAAGATCAACGTACCGTGACTCCTGCCCGTGAGACCAGATCTTCTACAGCAACAAGGGGGATGATTCTGCAGCCCAATACACAATCACTTTCCTGAGTGGCTTAGTCCATGAGGACCTCGTTTTTGGTCACCTTAAGCTTTCAGAAAGGAATATGGAGACTATTAGAGCTACACGGAAGAGCACTAAAAGATCGCAATATGTGAATAAGTGGACTCACATCTGCCATCGCTGCCTAGCGGGCCACAAAAACCCACTTGAGGTGGGTCTTGATGATGTGCTCTCTTTTGTCATACACTTAGCAGCATGGAGGAAAGGGAACTGGATCTAAGAGTAAGAAAAGGTTACTCAACATAGTAACAACTATTTTCTTAGTCCACAGTCCCCTTTCCTCCATACGCCCACCTGACATTCCCGCTAATAAGTCTACAAGTCTGTTGAAGTAAAGGGACTGATTGGTAGGCAGGGCAAGCAGTGGAGGTGCCACATGGTGGATGTACCACTCTGCTGCTTAGCAGAAAGTTATAGAATATCTTGCTTTGCAACAAGCTCCAGTCCTGTCCCTATTCCGTGCAAAGTCCCAAGCGAATGGAGCAAAGATGACTGTGGACTAAGAGTGCAGTTGCCACTACAGTGAATAACATTTTCATATTAAGCTCAGCATACCCTGAGGTAGAGAGTAAATAATACTCAGCTGAGATAACTCATGTTTGAAAGACATAGAAAACAAATTAAACTCATGAAATAAACAAGCTCACAATTAAAAAAGGAATGCTCAGTCTCCAAAAGAGGGAACAACCGCAATGAAAATCTGCAGTGGCACATTGCGGGAGAGCAACTGGAGAAACTCAAGAGCTTTATATATTTGGGCATAACACTCAATGGTAGCCCGCAGGAAACCACAATGCAGACAACACTCTGTGCCCAAATCAAGAGCCTAACTTCACAAACAAAGGTAATGGACAAAAAATGTGGTCGCTTCTCAATGAAGCCGGCGATTAACTTTTACAAAGCCAAAGTGATACCATCTATTGCCTATGGAGCAGAAGCCATGCCATTTATTCCCGAAAGGATCTGGGTAAAATTGGAGGTATACTACTGGTGGAAAGTATTAAGCCTACCATCTTCAACCCCGATGGCCTCTATCAGGAGAGAGCTGAGTTTGGTCTCACTCAAGGCCATGGTGGATTTAAACGGCTTGTTGCTGTTTAGGAAGATCCAAGTAGCCCCTATGCCAAAACATTTTGAGATTATCCACACAGAAATGGAAGGTTGAAAAAACAAAATGCTAAAAAGTTTACTGGGCAAAAAAAGAACTTAACATTACTGCACATGATTGGAAGCACGGAGGAAGAACTCGAGAACAATCCAACAAAAACAAAAAAATGACTAAAAGAGTGGGACTGGATCCAAACACTGGAGGCAGCGTCCACGAACAAGTTAACTGTACATTTACCAAGAAACACACAAAAAGTGAATGAAACAATGGAATGCCGATATTGTGAAGAAAAGGACAAAGTAGAAATGATAAGACATCTATTTCTGTCGTGCCCAGGAACAACTAAAACAAGAACCACATACATGGGATACCTTCTTAAAGACCTTCCGATTCATGATGAGGAGACTTGGTGGTACCACCTGATGAGCGGAAAAAAGACAAAATCACTGATTGCCTTAGCACTATTTTTCCAGAACATAGGTCTGGAGTTGGTTGAGGAAATCAGAATCTGTAACTGAAAAATTGACGTTTTTGAATTGACGTCCAAGGAAACAAGCTGGCAGCGTAAATCTGAATTGAAGACATAGGCGAATCCACTCTTCGATTACTCTACTCTTCATATTTTATTCTTTTGAGAAAGGAGAAACGTGAATTTTTCTTGCAAAAATTGTAAATACAATTGAGTCAAGAAAATAACAAAAATTAAAAAAATTCAAAAAGAGAGAACAAGTACACCATCATTAGAACAGAAAGTGACACATTGTAACCATTCTGTTGTTCAGAAGAGTGTGTCCTTCGCAGACGGACATTTAGAAACTGGCAAAATTAAATCAGGAAGATAACACTTCTGGATTACAATTGACAGAAGACACAATACTTTCCCTCTAACAAGGGAAGCCATTTGATAGAACACTGCAAAGGAGCAAGTTTAACAGACACTAAGGTACAACCTAAATGGTTCTCAGCTAAGATATACTGTGTTGAGGACACCATTCAAAGACTTGTAAAACAAATTTGACAATCCTACAACTAATAAAAGGAAGGCCCAATCTCTAAAAGTGGAACCAAGCATGCCGGCAGTGCAGCAGGAAGGCAGACTCTTAAAAATTGGTAACATTAAATTAGAAAGACAACACTTCTGTACTAATACTGACAGGAGACACACTTCTTCTCCTCTAAAGTGTCAGGCAGACGAATCTACGTCAAGCAAGTGGGTGAAAATCTCTCTATATAAAACACTTAGGTATGTTTCCTTACATTTCTGTACATTTCTGTTCAAGTTTCATATGTTTCTGTACATTTCCGTACAAACTTTGTTACATTTCCCTACAAGTTTCATATGTTTCTGTATGGTTCCGTACAAGTTTCGTTACATTTCTGTACAACAAAAATGACATGTAAACACGCTAAGACTAAACACATGACAGACTTCATGATGGCTGAATCGTGGAAGAGCATTACCTACGGAATATGTCTTGCAACTGTGTGCACTGTAATGCAAGATATCGGGGACATGAGTTCAACACATCAATGCGAATGATCAACAAGCTGTGATCAACGTGGATGCAATGGAGTTTGTATCGCTGGGCGCCAACATCAAATCACTGCCTGCAAATGGTCCATACTGTTTTCGACTACACAGCCACATTTACCATTTGGTCTCACCACTATATTCAAACAAAGCAGATAAGGCAGTGTATGGACAACATTATATTGTTCTTCTGAAGCAACAAGGTGCGATCATATTTTATGAATTACCTTTAAGATACGCTAGAGCGGCGTATGTTACCGTGGGAACAGCTAGTATTCTCAGAAATCCTTTAGAGACCTTTCAACACATTAAAAGGTGCTAGAAAAGAAAAACTCCATAACAGAATCCTGAGGGCCTATAACTGCATGATTTCCAATAAAATGGCAGATGTGAAATAAATCCACATTTACCATTTCGAGTAAAGCCTATTCTGAAAACACAGCATTCAATTCAATAATACATGTTCAGGCTACATGTGATACACAGCCAGCAATGAAGAAGGCATCCAATAATAACATATACAAAAGCTAATTTCAAATAAAACCAATCAAATTAGTAACTGAGTAGGAAATACTTTCTGGCTTTACAAAAGCATTCAGACTGTCCAAACATGCATCCGTGCACATCTGCATAATAGTGATACAAAACATATCTGTAGCATTAGCTAATAAAACAGAGGTATATTTTATTATACATTGGAAAGGGACTATATTATGCTGTAAAACAGTATAAGTGTAATGATTTTTACATTATACACATGTGTTCACAAATGATTGGTACTGTAGAATCCTACAGCTCATTACCAAACAATGCAATAGGAAACTAGGCAGGAAATGTAGCGACAAGGGCACAGAAACCTCTGGGGTTTTATAGACTTTTACCAAATGAGTCTTATACACAAAGGTATGTATGATACATTTAGCTGGTTACTTTAACAATTGACTTCCTAGCGGTACATCCTCTGGCCATGGAGAGCATGGCTTTACAGCACAATTTGAGACTTTCACAATTCTGCTCTGCCTACCCAATTGATATAACCATTGCTCCTAACTGTTTATTCCATTACACACAAAATAAAGCTTGATTGGGCACTCAGTGCCCATGTGACTCTCATTCCGGTTTGCCGTCCGTATAGTCCACCTTCAGTGATACTGCGCTGGAATCTGGGTGTACAGTTGCCCTGAACAGAGGCTGATTTAACACCCGCCGTATGGGTTCCTGCATGCGTGCCAATCAATCGGCTTCCTCACTAGGCCCTAAACAATGCTGCGGTTGCCAAGTCATCTAATATCATGGCTGTGTCTATTCTCCGTCCAGGGCTCTTATACATCTACGACTAATGCAGAAATAAAATGTTGTCAGCTTTGACAGCTCTTTTTCTAAAAAACATAAATACAGACAAAATTCAAACAGATCAGTTTTGATTACAGCTCAATTGTCTTAGATCAATGTTTACTAGAAAATGCCCTGTGTGTTTACACCAAGTAATATAACCAATACATTTAAGCAAACACATATGTTAAGCTAATTTATTCACAGACATAGCACTTAAGAGGGCATAATGGTGCCTTTATGGTGCAACAATAAGCCTGTTCTCCAAGAAAGAGACACGAATATCAGTCAGTTGGCAACAGTGGAGGTTAAATAGAAAGCAGCCCTCCACTTTACTGCAGACAGTAGGCGGGGGAGGGGAGACAAGATCATATTACAGAAATGTGTGTACCTTCTCTACTCATGTAGAAAGAAAATAAGAGAGATTTAAGAAATTATGTTCCAGAAACAATGTTTTCCAAAACAAAGTGAGCAAATTAATAATATACATTCTTCTATACATTGCCTAAACCAGAAGTAAAGGGCAGCACATGCACATATAGCCAAACTGCCTCAAACTGAATATGATGCAGGGGAAACATACAAACAAACTTTAAGAGAACACAGCAATATATACAAAAGAGAGAAAGGTAAACATAACACATTCAGGTTCAGAAATATAGCTATACATTTCAGATAGTATTTTTCTATAATTGCATGCAGTACACCTATATAAAATGTACTCCCCAGAAAATAGTTTTTACAACCACAGACAAAATGCAAATTATTTTTACAAAATTGAAAGACAGAATTTCAAGAGGTGAACTTACAGATATTAAGCGAACATAGGAGGAATTATAACATAAAACTATAACCATCCAATACTTACAAAAATAAATGCTATAAACTAAACATACATTAGTACTGGAAGACAACAGACGAAACACGTCTGCATGCAGATACATGACATCATGTCACATGATACAAAGTCAACTAGAAACCTCATCATAGCATAAAAGAAATGCAGAAGACTGCCTTACTGTAGTTAAGTGCATACAACAAGACCTGTTAACTAGTGCCGTCATATATACATGCTCAGCATCCAATAAAGGCCAACCAGACAACTTAGAAGCTGTTGGGGTTAATTCTACAAGACCGTGGATATCACAAAGAAGGGATGTCATACACTCTTTTTACACTTACAGCTCATTCCACAAAGGCGAGGGATTATAGCTGAGTTAAAATGCCTGTTAATATAATACAGCATAACAGAAGTTGTGCTAAAATACTGTCTACACTCAAGCTGTAGATGCACACATGAGGCAGACATACTTCTCTGTCGTGCTGCTTTCCATCCTTCCCAACTGGCTGGAAACACCTGCATATGCATATGCATATGCAGGCAAGTTGGAAAAGGCTGGCTTCGAAAGATAGCAGTCCCTTTAAACTTATGAGACTCTTTTACGTGCGCGCATCCTTCTGCACGCAAGTCCAACCCTTCACCCCCATGTCACCAACCGCCATGCCCAGTTCCTGTTTTTTCAACTTAATACGTGGGTCGGAAATGCTGCGCTCCGTGACAATCCATTTTTGGAAGGGCCTTACTTTTTACTGTCTGCTAAAAAGAATTATTCAGGTTGGTGCGTTTTTCTTTTTCTTCAATGTGTTGCCTTCCTCTATACCGTGGGATTCAAGCAATGCATCCATTGCATGAAGCTGTTTTTGGTGGCTGATCGTCACAATGTATGTGTCCGGTGCCTGGGGATATATCACCCGGTAAGATCATGTGTACCTGCTGTGGATTTCACTGTGGTTTCTGCAAAGTCGTCTTCTTTCCATGTCGGAGCTGGGACGGGTACTGAAGGCGATGCAGACTTTGTAAGGACCAGGAAGGAGACTGACATTGGTAAGAGGGAAACCGTAACTGTAGGTGGGGTATGTGTATCGGCACTGGCCCTCTGTACTGAGGTGAAGACCGCAACCTCTGTTCAAGGGTCTTCAACAGACCATTTAGAGGAATATCCTGGGCGTCTATATCTGCGAGTATCCCGGGGTGGGAAACCATTAGTACCTCTTAGTGGGAAACTGTGAGTACCTCCAGGTGGGAAAGAATCCAAAAGGATCCACCTAGTAGGGTTTGTTCATTCCTGACACAATTGTTACGGTACTGGGGTAGAGCTCTTCTGTCTCTGTTAAGAACGAACTGGCAAGATTAGCCTTAAAGAGGAAAGATGCTCCAGGGTTGAATCAGTACCAACTGACTCCCTGTAGCTGTGTCTCTACCCAAATTGGCTACTGCAGACAAAACTTCCAAATCTTTAGTATCGAAAAAAAAGACCTCTTATAGAAGGGACAAAGAGCATTCTTGGTCAGCACTGGGCTGGTTATGACCTTTTCTCCAAAAAGGCAGAAGAAAAAGAAATTGTTAAAGGAGAGATGCAAAGAGAATGCATCGGGACTGAGGGTTAAACATGAACCATGGATCTCATTTCTGATTCTGAGGAACTGGAACTGTGAAAAATGTTTACAATACCATCATAGGAACTTTTTGTCAATCCAGGTGCAAGACCCTGGATATTTTTCTTCAGTTTTCTCCAGAGGCTCAAGAAATGTTGGTTGAGCTGGCTCATTATACACTGCAGTTGGTGTTAGGGAGATTTCTCACACAAGTGCTAAATTCCCTCTACCTTAGAGCCCTCCAGCTCTTTTGCTACATTTTGGGGCTTTGAACTTTTCATTTTCAATGTGTTTTACTGTTGTGTTCTTTGGTTATGGAGTTTTAAAACAACTCCATAGGAATCATCTTTTTATGTGTGTCACACAGCACCTTCAGTGCAGTGGCACAGGGATGTCTTTCAGACTTCCCAAGGTTTAAATACCTTCTCTGGGACTGACTACTGTCTCCCAGAGCATGTAAAGTTAAATTGACTTTACTAGTCTCTTTAAATTTACAGACCCAGCACACACTATCTTCCTATAGAGTGCTGGAGGGCTTGCCTAGCATCCCCTGAGTCAAAACACTCATGTAACAGTTAAATGTTACCTTTTCCTACTTGAAATTGCTGGTGGCAGTGGTTTAGATCAAACTACCATGATTTTTACCGACCGGGAACAACGATAGCTAAAAATTGGGTCAGCCATGTTTTTCAATATGGCGCCCAAGACCTATCTGGAAAAACAGACTCCGGTCAACTTTTTTCACCATTTCTTTTTGGAAAGGTTCTTCTTGTGTTTAGCTCAGCGAGCCAAACCAGATTTGGTCCCTTTGTTTGTTGGCCTTTGGCGGGCTTCAGTGCTTAAGCCCTCCTCTGGCGCCTGAGTGTCTGGGGTGGACAGGATGTGAGGGAGGTGCCCGAAACTCCCTGTGCTTAGTCTCCTAGGAGACCTGAATGCACTCTGGCGTGATTGGCTGGCTGGCTGTTCATAAGGACAGCCACCCTGCTGTTTGAGTGACAGCCAGGCTGGAATGAATGGGGGAAAACAGTTTAAAAGCAGGTCTCTGGGAACTGGAAAGCAGAGTCGACAACTGGAACGAACCGAAGACGAGCTGAAGGAAGAGGTCTGCTGCAACTCCTGAATGACCGGTGAAGCCCTGCTGCAGGTCCGAATTGCCAGAAACTCCATCGACGGAGAAGCCCTTCAAGGTTAACTTCTTCCCTTGAGTTTGGTGGGAACAACCAACCCGCAAGCCACCTGGACACCGTTCCCATCTGGTCGAATTTTCTACAGAGTGCTGTTGAAAACCGGATAGCCAGAGGGAAGGAAACCAGCTCGTGGACTTTAAGGTACTCACATCGTAAAACCGACGTCTTGCTAAAAGCTTTTGGCCTCATCCAGGGGCAGTGCAAGAACCTCCCGATGTTCTCCTTTTTGTCCGCACGACTGAAGCTCAGGAACAGCGAGATCTGTTTGAACTGCCAGGAACAACTGCCTCAGCTACAGCTCTTCTTCACTAACAACGTACTCTGCAAACGCGGTCCGGAAATCTTTTCGGCCATCGCAAAAGGTTGTGGAATCTTTCTCAAATTCAAAGGCTTGTCCTTCCCTAAACATTCACCAAACTTTTCACCTAGCCAAATTCTCCTAAACTCCGTGGCAAAGACTTAACCCTTATCTACCAGAACTGTGCTATCCTATACAACGACTCTGAACCACTGACTTTGGCCCAGGCCTATTGAGAAGAATTGCTGGTTGTAGTTAACTGAAACCCTTTGCCCTGCCTATGAATGTATTTGGGCTGCCTTTCTTATAACCTTGTCTTTTTATCCCCTTTTTAGGTAAACTGAAGTGCCATTTTGCTTCACTTCAGGGGAGCTGAACTTGTTCAGTAACATATTGGCGTGTATTTTAGAGTATTAGTGTGTGATATTGAGCTGATTTTACTAGTGGAATGTTTTCTAACTCACTGTGTAAATACATGTATATTCTTTTACCAAGAAACCTTGAGTAAGTGTATGTTTGAATCACTGTATTAGTTGGTCCTTTGTGTAACTTGTTCTACTGCTCACTCAACTCTTGAGATACGTCTGGCTGCTCAGCCACTGCTACCACATAACTGTGTAGTACAGGTTTGTACCAAAGGTGAAATTGTACTGACACTTGTCTTAATTGCATGTAGTGTTCCTTAAAGGGTACTGCATGTGATTCTGCCTAACAGTTGGTGTTGACAAACATTCAGGTACCGAGACCTGTGGCATTTAACCTTTATAACCCAAGTAATTCAGGGTTTGATACATCAGCCAGTTAGAGTAGATTCTTCTACGTCTCCTATGAGCACGGAGGAAGATCAATGAGTACACCATGCTGTTTGAACCTGTCCTAGAGGTTTTTGCACAACAGATTAATAAAAAGAGGGGACCTTGGACGATTTCTCAAAAGGTGGGTTCTACAGAAACCCAACCATTATCTACATCAGCACCTGTAAACACTGTTCAGTAGGGAGATGCTCCTCAGAACAAGAAGCAGAAGGTGTTGATAGATACAGGCACAGATTCAGATGGCAAACACCCATCTATTTCACCTTAGAAATTGCTTCATGAAATCTTGGCATACGCCATGCAGGCACTGGAGACTGTTCCAAAGGACAAACCAGAGACTTCCGGTGCATTTGGAAAGTTGCCTACTCAGCAGGCATTGATGTTATTAACAATAGAATAATCAGTGATGGAACACACATTCAGCCATTTGGATAAGCCTTATTCAGTCCTGCATGTTTCAAAACACTGGATGCCAAATATAAGGTTCCCAAAGAAGAACCATTTGTACTAATGGGAAACCTACTGAGTCAGTCTTCAGTGGTGTCTGCAGCCTTAGGTTCAAAGGGCAAAGGGCCAGCACCATCACCCACAGCAGTGTTGGACAAGAATGCAAAGGGATGGTAAACACAGGGGAAAAAAAGTCCTATGCGAATGCTTCCTTACAGCTGAGGCAGATCCATGCAGCCAGGGTACATTTAGGCTTTAAAATCCTTTGTTGGGAGAATTTAGATTGTGTTGCATAGTTTCTCTCACAAGAAGCGGCAGACGAGTTAACCTTCTGGGTCTCAGAAGGGAGAAAGGCAGCTATAGAACACATACAAGTCATAAATGACTTGACTGATAACACAGCAAGAGTGTAGTCTGCATGGGTAGACATGCATATTTGTCTGCTACATCTTTGTTTGATCAACAACTGATGAGGTATTACGAAAATGCAAGGCAGCAACTTATTTGAGCTCTATTTTGGTTCGACAACCTTACCATCAGAATTTCAGGTTGTTTAAAACGACTACTACAAGTAATAGTAACGCATCCTCATCTCCGACCAAGCCTTATTACTCTGCCTTGAAGAAAGGAAAATACAGGCCGAAGGTAAAGACAAGCGGTACACCTTCAACAGCTACGCCACAGGATCAAAGAAGTCTGTTAGACTTCCATCTGGGGATTTATGAACCATCTGTTCAGATATTCATCAAGGTACATAGATCCTCACATAGATCCCCAGTAGCAGGAAGGATTGCAAAACTCCTATATCAGTGGGAAAACATCACGCAAGAGTATTGTGTCTTCAATATCATTCATATAGGTTGCTCTCTAACCCTTCCTGCTACACCACATTGTTCACCAACAAAGCTCTAGAAGTCCTCACCAAAGCTTCTCAGAGAGATGCAAAAACTTCTCTCTTTGGGGGCAATAGAATTGGTTCCAGAAAAAGAAATAATTCTGGGGTTTTACTCGTGGTATTTTAGAATTTAAAAAAAATGGCAATTCTTGGATCTTTCAGATTTGAATCAATTCCTCTTAGTGCAGATATTTCACATGGGAACAGTACCTCAGATTCTAGCGGCACTCCAACACAACAATTGGATGGCGTTTCGGGACCTTCAAGACACCTATTTTCACATACCCATATTGAAGGATCACCATCAGTACCCGAGGTTCACTTTAGGAAAAGTGCATTACCAGTATACATATTTTCCCTTTGGGCTAAATTCGCTCCCAGAGTCTTCACCAAGGTTTTGGTCGCGGTTACAGCCCACCTGCGGTTGAAAAAAGGTACATCTTTAACCATAACTAGATGACTGGCTGATAAATGCCAAACCTTTGTAAGAGGTGTTGCAAAAGGTGCGATAGACATGCACTGCAATGACTGTTCAAGCTGAGATTTTCGATAAATTAGGCCAAATCAAAATTACACTAAGGCATGCCACCATAGTCGAGGATATTCTTGGTGTAGGTCAAAAAAACGACCAAATACACCATAATTCTGAGACCCGTTCTTTGGCTTTTTTATCTGCTTTTACCTGTGATCCTCCATATTTGTATTCCGCTGACCTGGCTGTACCCTGCCAAGTCACACAGTGGATGCCTCCCATTGGCATAAGGCTGTTGTTTTCTGCCACATGAAGTTAATTGAACTAATTGATTTGATATGCAGAGCTCCTTGGAGGCGTTGATCGGCTCATGTTGTCTATGGAGTCTCGTGATGCAGGTTGATCCAACGGCCTCAGGAGTTCTCCGCCTAAACAGACTATTAAGTTTAGATCTTGGTGTGCTTCAGACCCGGCTGCCAAATTAATGGATAACTTTTGTTTATTTATGGAGTCTTTTGATACCTCAATGTTGCAGGAGACAGGTGTAACCCTTTATTAATGCAGGGGTGTGACCATTGTGTAAAGCAATGTCATTACGTGTATTTTATGTCAGCATATTTGTAATATTTTTTTGCATGCATTAGTTACAAAACTTTAAGCACATTTTAAAATATGACAACACAGAGCGAATAGAATCGATAACATATAAAATTCACCACAAAAATGACCAAAAATGGTCCTTCATAAAATCAATACATTTTAATTTTTTACTCCAATAACAACATACGATCAAACATTTCCTCCTTAGACTTGATCCTCTATTTTATCCTTAGTAACTCGCTATTAGCGGCATGGCTACTCCCTTACCGCATACCGTGTCTGGGTAGGCGGTATGGGGACTTACCGGGTCATTCCGACCCTGGAGGACCCGGTAAGTCCCCATGCCAAATATCATTCCCCATCCCCATTGAGCCCCAGAGGGCTCAATGGGAATGGGGAAGGAGCTAATAACGGTACCCCAATTTGCGGTACCGTTATTAGCTCTGAAGCCCCTCAGCGGGTCCCGTCCTTAATGCCTGGTCAGACCAGGCGTTGAGGACGGGACCCGCTGAGGGACCTCGTACTAGGGCGCTAAGGGATTACCGGCACCGGTGACCTTACCGGTGCCGGTAATCCCTTGGTGCCTACTGTGTAATGAGGCCCAAAGTATTTTTAAAACAACATAAGAGTGATTGTGTTGTTTACTGTGTCATTGTGCAGGAACTGCTCCACATGGGATTACAACTCAAAGCCAAATGAGAAAGAGAATTTAAGTGCGGACAAAAAGAAATTGGTAACTGAATTCGGGCTTTATACAGCTGTGATGTATTTTGAGCACTGTGGCGAATCAGAAGAAGGACTCAAACCAGAAGGTTTAGGTTAAGACTTTGTTATTTAAATAAAAAAAGAAAAACGCCTTTCAATTCCTATTGCTAAAAGGGGGGATACTCTTCCTAACAAAACTATACTAAAGTGCTCGTGAATAGTCAAAATAATAAATGAAGGGCTCTGTCCAAACCTATCTTCTATCTGACCCTGCCACTGAAGAAAACGTAACCCAAACTAAGCAGGAGATCCTGCCTCCAGAGTTTTGTAATGTGATCTCTCCTGGGTCTGTAGGGGGATCTCTTCTTCAGTACCCTCTTTTGTCCTTGTCAAAAAGTTCACAAAAAGGCTCTAAAAAAATACCAATACAAAGTCTCAACTTTCCAAAAATATTGAAGATCTGAATTTGTGTAGATGGAGGGATGTCTCCTTAATCCCTTTCTACCGCTTGGCCTCTCCTCCCTATATTCACACTTTGGT
This sequence comes from Ambystoma mexicanum, assembly GCF_040938575.1. Classification (NCBI taxonomy): domain Eukaryota; kingdom Metazoa; phylum Chordata; class Amphibia; order Caudata; family Ambystomatidae; genus Ambystoma; species Ambystoma mexicanum. Next base: position 672,810,121 of record NC_090924.1, on the reverse strand, counting down.
TTTCCCGTGAGTCTTTATTGAACTCGTTCTATATTTATCTCTGTTTGTTCTTCTGGTGCAGGGGGCTCTCTCAGTTTCACATTCTCATTTATTCTGCAGGGTCGCTGGTAACCCCATATCAGATACTCTTCCCTGGGTTCTGCATAGTGTCTGCACGCTGTTTGGCTGGTTGTAATACTTGGGTCTGCTGCCCTCTCACAATCCTTATTCTTAAGGTGCTCTTTGTCTTCCACTGGGCCTTTGCGTCCTTGGTCTGAGACTGGGGCAATTCCTCCGGTTTCCTATTGCTCTCTCTGGCTTCTCTTCTCACAATCTTTATGCTTAAATGTCACAATCCTGGGTGGTTAATGGTATAACACTCTCAAAGCGACACTTCACTCGAAAGTCTTTAAACTGACTTTTAATAGACTTTCCCCACAAGAGCGGGGCCTGCAGGATAATAATTCACCTAAGAGGGGCTTGAGTGAAAAGGCAGGAGCAGCAACAACAGAACTAGGGAAAAGAACAATAACAATAGTTCAGAACAGCAGCCGAATATACCAACTTGGTAACAACCACCCTCACCTTCCCACTCTTACCTGCTGAATAAAGGAGAAAACCAGAAACCTACTTGGTGCCAAAGACGTCAGTGAAGTATTTGATACTCCACAATCCCAGAGAGTTCATGTTTGACAGTCTACAATCCCAGAGAGTTAGTGTTGAACCACCTAACCCGAACAGCACAAGGGCGCCAGCTAAAGCAAAGTCCCAAAAGAAATCCTTTGGAAACCAGCAGAGCATACACAAACAACCAAAACAATAGGTGACCAGTGGTGAAGTCAGGAGAGCGTCCAAGGGGTCACCTGCTTTCCAAGATAGGGGTCCTTGAATCTCAGCAGAGCGTCCAGGGGTGCAATCAGCAATGGAAAACAAAAAACAAAACCTTACGAGAAGTGACAGGGTGTGTGTTTTAGGAAGTTGGGATGTGGTAGAAAGTGCTTGTAAGATGAAAACAGAGAAAAGTCAAAAAAAAAGGAAATAGTGCACAGGAATTCGTTGTCAGGGATGTGTTAACCGCTTAAAAGATAAGCGCTAACACACGGAACGGAAACTGGAAACCAAATAACGTTACTACGGGGCAGAGCAGAACAAGATAATCCATAAATGCGAGAGCCAGCGTCCGGTAGCCAAGTGAATCAATCATAGGGAGCCAAGCGCCGGAGATCAAAGGGTAATCCAAAATGCAGGAATCCGTGGGAACAAGCAGGGTCAGAGAGCCGGAATCACGCTGCAGAAGAAACAGGATAAAGTGCACTCAAAAACTGGCACGTAACACAGTTAAGGAGCACCGGAGCCGTGGCTCGAATTACTATAAATAGTTAATACACGTGAGGACGCAAAAAACATATTACGCGCGCATCTCACTTGACTGCTATGGACGGGACATGCTGCTGGCGAGGTGTGCTGGGAAATGTGTTCCGATTAGGACCGCAGATCATGTTGCACTGACAGAGGCGCCAGGGCAACCTCCAGATGACATGAGGTAGGTCCAGACGCTGCTGCCGCCGCTGCACAGGGACCCGAGGTATGACAGTATCCCCCCACAAAGGGCGCCATCTCCTGGCATTTCGTGAGCGTTCCAGCCAGAAGGCGTGTAGGAGCCGTGGAGCATGCAGGTTGGAGGCTGGTTCCCAGGTCCTGTACTCTGGGCTATACCCTTTCCAATCTATCAGATAGAATGCACCCTGTGTCGCAGCCGGGTATCCAGTATAGCGCGCACCTCATACTCATCCTCCCTCTGCACTGAGAGCAGAGCTGGGGCAACAGGAAGCCGGGTGCCGGGCACAAAAGGGTGGAGCAGGGAGACATGGAAAATGGGATGTACTCGCCAATGGGACGGAATGTCCAGACGAACATCAGCGGGATTGAGACAGTGTAGAATTTTATAGGGACATAAATAACAGGGTAACAGCTTCCGCTTACCCTGAATGGTGAGGTGTTTCGTAGAGAGCCATACGCGATCCCTGCGGGCATAGGAGGGAGCCGGTGAACAGTGTTTGCCTGCCTGTTTCTTTGTTCGAGACTGTACAGCCCGAAGATGACAAAGAACCGTGTTGCGTATGGCAACAAGGGAATCCCTTGCGTTCTTAGCAGCAGGAATCTGGTCCAAGGAAGGGAGAACAGGTGGAAGGACCCTTGGATGTAGACTGTACAGGGCATAAAACAGAGAACAACTCACCGACAAGCGTCTGGAGTTGTTGTATGCAAATTCAGTGGTCCCCAAAACTGATAACCAGTCTGATTGATGTTGTAAGCACAGGCAACGGAGGTACTGTTCCATGGTAGCATTAGTACGCTCGGTTTGTCCATCGGTCTGCGGGTGATAAGCAGAGGACAGTCGAGCATCAATACCTAATGCATTGGTTAGGGCGCGCCAAAAACGTGATGTAAATTGTGAGCCACGGTCAGATATCATTACCGTAGGAAGCCCAAAAAACCGAACCACATGATCAAAGAACAGAGTTGCCAACAGGGGGGCTGTCGGTATGCCGGGACACGGTATGAATCGTGTCATTTTGGTGAACACATCAACTACCACAAGTATGGCCGACATACCCTTGACTACGGGAAGTTCCACCACAAAGTCAAAAGTAACCATATACCAAGGATGCAGAGGTAAGGGCATGTTCACCAGAAGTCCCATGGGTTTCCCCGGTTGTCGTTTACACTGGGTACATATAGCACACATAGAGATGTATAGATCAGTTTCTTTTTTCATTCCGGCCACCAACACCATCGGTGTAATAGTTCATATGTTTTGGTTTGACCTGGATGTGCTGCCAACCTGGAGTCATGCGACCACTCGAGAGCCATTCTCCTAGTCCTATTGTCCGGAAGTTACAATAGTCCATGGATGTAGGGAAGACCCGAAACAAGCGTAGCGCCCAAACCATCAAGAGATGAGGCATGATCCCTGGCCCATTGCCGTACCCTGTCCAAGAGAGACGGAGAAGCCGAACACCCACATTCCACTGAACCAGAGGGCAGAATCGGCGTGACCGGTTTCTGGGTGTTGAGATCGGTACCTATACAGGATAGGGCATCAGCCTTCCCGTGTAGAGGGCCAGGGCGATAGGTAACCGTGAAGTCGAACAACGTGAAGAACAGGTGCCAACGTATTTGCCGGCATTGGTACATTTTGCATGAGACAGGGCTTGGAGATTCCGATGATCGGTATATACCGTTACCGGGTGTCTTGCCCCCAAGAGGGGATGTCTCCACTCTTTAAATGCCGCTCTGATGGCCAGGAGTTCTCTGTCCTTTATAGTATACTTGCGCTCCGCTGGTGACAGCTTCCAGGAGTAGTACGCTACTGGATTTAGTTGCTGTGTAGAAGGATAGACCTGTGTAAGGATAGCCCCCACTGCAATAGCAGAGGCATCAGCTTCCACAGTAAAAGGGAGAGACGGATTGGGATGCTGCAGAACAGGGGCGGTAGTAAAGGCCTCTTTCAGGGCTTGGAAAGCAGACTGTGCAACGGAATCCCAAAGGAACGGAACATTAGGGCTGGTAAGACGGTAAGTGGGGCCACAATCTCGGAAAACGAGACTATAAATCGTCTCTAAAAGTTCGAAAAGCCCAAGGAAGACTGCAGTGCTTTCACTGAGGTTGGGACAGGCCAGTCCAATACCGCCTGGACTTTGGAAGCCCACAGGTGCACCCCTTTTGCGGATATTTGAAAACCTAAAAACTCAACCAAGGATGCGTGGAAGACGCATTTCTCCAATTTTGCATATAAGGAGTGCTCACGGAGGCGTTGTAGAACAGAGCAGACATGTTGACCATGTTGTTGTAGCGAGTTCGAGAAAAAAAGTATATCGTCCAGATATATTACCACATAGCAATCTAACATGTCTCTGAATATATTGTTGACAAAATGTTGGAAAGTGGCTGGGGCGTTACAGAGCCCAAAGGGCATAACAGTATTGTTAGAGCCAGAATTTGGTCTTAAACGCGGTTTTCCATTTGTCCCCACTTCGCATTCTTACCAGATTATAAACCCCTCTTAAATCGAGCTTAGTGAAAATGGTGGATGAAGTCAATTTGTCAAGCAGTTCCAATATAAGAGGCAGTGGGTAATGGTTTTTAACAGTGACCTTGTTAAGAGCCCTGTAATCCACACAGGGTCGTAGGTCCCCCTCTTTCTTTGGTACAAAGAATATCGGGGAGGCAGCAGGGGACCGAGACGGTCGTATGTGTCCCAAAAGCAAAGCGTTGTCCACATATTCTTGCAGATGGTCTTCCTCTTTCTGTGTCGGGGAATAGACACGACCATGCAGGACGACAGCCCCAGGTAACAAATCAATGGGGCAGTCATAACTTCAGTGTGTAGGGAGTTTTTCAGAAAGTCCCTTGTCGAAAACATCAGAAATTCTCTGTATACCGAAGGGATTTCTGAAGTAGAGTTTCGCAACGTGACGCTAGCCACCATTGCCAAACAAGGTGATAGAATCGGTACATCCTGAGGATGAAGGCACTGCTGACTACAATATGCAGAAGAAAAATGCACCGTCTGCTGGACCCAGTTGATAGCAGGGTTATAGGTCTGTAGCCAAGATAGGCCGAGTATGATCCCAAACTGGGGAGCGGAGATAAGGTCGAAGACGATGTGTTCAGAATGGCCTTTCGGGGTAGACATCCGAAGAGGACCTGTCTGCTCTGTTACTTGTCCTGAAAGTAGGCGAGAGCCATCTACCGCATGTTCTTCCTCAGGTCTCTCCTTGGGAAATATAGGTAACCCATGGCCGTTGGCCAACTGTACGTCCATGTAGTTACCGCTGGCACCTGAATCAATCAGGGTTACAGAAGGAGACAGAACCTGGGGCTGTGAAGCACATAGAAAGGAACATATGACAGATGAAAGGGTGCTCACCTGAGACGTCCGTTAACTGACTCATCCTGCAGGCACGGGTTAAGGACGAGTCTTGGCGTTTCCCGCCGTTTTGACTGGTCTCTTGGGGCATACCCGAATGAAATGACCTGATTGGCCACAATAGAAGCATAGATTGTTGGCCATGCGTCTCTCTCGCTCAGCCTTGGTTAGTGGGCCCCTGGTTGCCCCTATTTGCATAGGTTCCGCTTCTCCTGACAAAGCAGGAGTGCTTGCCTCAGACTTGGACGAGGTGCAGAGATTAGGGACCCTGCGTTCACCACTTCTCTGCCGAAGCTGGGCATCTACCTGTAAGACCAGGTCCACAACTCTGGAAAACCTGATGGTACTGCTGGTACCACTGACAGAGCGTCTTTTAGTTCTTCAGAGAGTCCTCTATAGAAAAGGGCCGCTTTGTTCTGTTCAGGCCACACGGTCTCGGCTGCTAACTGGTTAAAGCGAGCGAGATAGGTGAAGAGATATGCCTTGCCCTGAGTAATGGCAAGAAATTCAAGGTCAGAAGTCTGTGCCTTGTGTCGCATATCAAAAACAGCATTAATGGCCTGGATCAGGGTATCCAAGTCATACAGAGCCGGACCGTTTGCTTCTAACAGACGATTAGCCCATGCCGCGGCAGTCCCACCCAAATGGGACAGAACAAAAGCCGCGTTAGTAGTGGCGTCCGGGAAAGCTAGCGGGCGACAAAGAAAATGCAGATGGCATTGATTCACAAAAGTCCGGAAGGGCTTAGGAACACCCATAAAGCATTCCGGCGGAGCTAAAGGAAAGGCCCGGGCAAAACAACCACGGATGGAGCAGGTGGTTGGGCTTGGTGTACCGGAGGGGCTGCATCACTGAATTCCTCATCGTGAGGTAATGGTTGCACAAAACTCTGTAACATGTCCATACACTGATGTAAGGTCGCTTGAGCAGATGCCATGTCAGTGTGCAGAGCAGCGAAAGCCTGCATGAGCGCCACCATCGGATCCGCCCCAGGATCCATGCCTGAGAGGCGTTATAAGGGCTCCTTAATCTGTCACAATCCTGGGTGGTTAATGGTATAACACACTCTCAAAGCGACACTTCAATCGAAAGTTTGGAATCTGACGTATAATAGACTTTCCCAACAAAAGCGCAGCCTGCAGGATAATAATTCACCTGACAGGCCAGGGGCTTGAGTGAAAAGGCAAGAGCAGCAACAACAGAGCTAGGGAAAAGAACAATAACAATAGTTCAGAACAGCAGCCGAATATACCAACCTTGGTAACAACCACCCTCACCTTCCCACTCTTACCTGCTGAGTAAAGGAGAAGACCAGCAACCTACTTGGTGCCAAAGAAGTCAGTGAAGTGTTTGATAGTCCACAATCCCAGAGAGTTCGTGTTTGACAGTCTACAATCCCAGAGAGTTTGTGTAGAACCACCTAACCGGAACGGCACGAGGGCGCAAGCTAAAGCAAGGTCCCAAAGGAAATCCTTTGGACATCAGCACAGCGTCCACAAACAATCAAAACAATAGGTGGCCAGTGGTGAAGTCAGGAGAGCGTCCAAGGGCCCACCTGCTTTCCAAGATAGGGGCCATTGAATGTCAGCAGAGTGTTCAGGGGTGCAATCAGCAATGGAAAACAAAAAAAAAACCTCACAAGACGTGGCAGGATGTGTGTTTTAGGAAGTTGGGATGTGGTAGAAAGTGCCTGTAAGATGAAAACAGAGAAAAGTAAAAAAAAAAAAAAAAAAGGAAATAGTGCACAGGAATTAGTTCCCAGAGATGTGTTAACCGCTTAAAAGATAAGCGCTAACACACGGAAAGGAAACTGGAATCCAAATAACGTTACTACGGGGCAGAACAGAACAAGACAATCCATAAATGTGAGAGCCAGCGTCCGGTAACCAAGGGAATCAATCATAGGGAGCCAAGCGCCGGAGATCAAAGGGTAATCCAAGATGCAGGAATCCGTGGGAACAAGCAGGGTCAGAGAGCCGGAATCACGCTGCAGAAGAAAAAGGATTAAGCGCACTCAAAAACTGGCACGTAACACAGTTAAGGAGCACCCGAGCCGTGGCTCGAATTACTATAAATAGTTAATCCACGTGAGGACGCGAAAAACACATTGCGCGCACGTCTCACGTGACTGCTATGGACGGGACATGCTGCTGGCGAGGCGTGCTGGGAAATGTGGTCTGATTAGGAACGCGGATCGTGTTGTGCTGAAAGAGGCGCCACGGCAACCTCCAGATGACATGAGGTATGTCCAGACGCTGCTGCCGCCGCCGCACAGGAACCCTAGATATGACATTAAAGTACTCTTTCTCTTCCTCAGGGCCTTTGTGCCCTTGGTCTAAGTTTGGGGCAATACTTCATGTTTCCCCTTGCTCTCTCTAGCTTCTCTTCTCACAATCCTATGCTTAAGATATTCTTTAGCTTTCTCAGGGCCCTTGACCCTTTATATGAGACTGGAGAAATTCTTCATGTTTCCCCTTGCTCTCTCTGGCTTCTATCTGCCCCTCCACCGTGAGCAACATATGTACCTTCTCTGACGCAGGGCTAGCTCCAGTGAATCGGCTACCACTAGTTTGCAGTGTCGCTCTCTGGCATTTTCCTGAGTGTTGTACCTCATTCGTCTTGATTTCTCCTTGCTTGTCGACGGTGAGTGGAGGACTCGTTCCTCCCTCGCTGTCTGGATTTTGCCACGTTTCTTATGCCCCATGACCCCCACATCCCCTGCATGGTCATGCCTCCAGCTGGGAACGGGTTTGCTCAGTCCTGTTTTTCGTGTGGTTGCACAGCTCCTTCTCCACTCCTGCCCTGCGCTCCGCTGTGAAGCACAGCTCCGCCTACAACTGACATACACCTTTTTGGATGGTCACCGCTGCTTATTCCTTATCCTCCATTCTAGGCTGATTGCGCTCTTATTCTTGGCCCATGACCAAGAAGAGGATTGGTGGGTATGATCAGCTGTCAAGCCTTCCGAATAACCAGCGTTACCTTCAGATAAATGTTCGTAGGTAATTTCAAGATTGTTTTGAGTCCCATGGTTAAATTAAACATCTTCTTCCTGAATTACCATCTATGCAGATATTGCTTTCTTTAAAGGGAGTTCCGCACAGGAATGGGAGTCCGTGTTCCTAGAGGCAAGTCACTCTCAGTGAGGTCCCGCTTTCCCACCCACCTAGGGAGGATTTTGCTTAGTGGCCCCACCTGTCACGATGCCCGCTCCCGGGGAGCCGGCTCAGGCCCTGCGTCCCCGAAAGCGGACATCAAGTCCCCGGGGAAGGTCCCAGCAACCCCTTATAGGGGCCCTTTGGAAAGCGTCCTGGCGCCTATGGCGCCAGGCTCATAGAAAACGTCAGTCCTGGCGCCATAGGCGCCAGGCTCATTATGAAAGTGTTTGGGTGCACTTACCTGATGCAGACCATGCTGCAGAACCCCGGCCTCCTTGAGGCCTGAAAGCAACTACTTTACCTGTGGGACTCATTTACCACCCGGGCGTGGTCGGGGAAGGATACATACCTGATTGGAGGAAGGACACATTCTAGGAACTTCTTCCAAGGCTATTTAAACCACACCCTATCAGCCACACGTGCTTCGCGTTGTTCTGCATCTAGCAGCTGGACACTCACCGTGTCTGCTCCTGCATCTTGACTTCTGCCACACCTGCCAGCATCCTGAATCACCTGCAAAGGAAGGGAACAAGAGAACAGAAGAAGGAAAAGGCCTCACCTGCTAAATCTGCATCCCAGAGACATTTCGCCGACAATCCTGAAAAGGAAGACATTTATTTTTAAAAGCACATCGCATCAATCGCTGCAGCGCCGCATTCTACTCACCTTTACAGGGCGCCTCCATGTTCTGCAGCGACCATCCGGATTCGCAGTCGCGCCCCCGCGCCTAGGGAGAAAAAGACAAGAACAAAGGTGAGAGGAAGAAGGGAAAAGGGAAGCTAAAACTCCATGTCAAGACTTACCTGTTGGGTCATTCCCTTTTCATTTCGGGTCCACGCCACATCCAGGCATTTTCGGACCCTGGCCCCTAAGGGGAAAAAGACATCAGCGTTAATTAGTGAATGAAAAGACATTACCAAAACACTCATTAAAGACTTACCTGATTTCCACAAGGATTTCACCGCTCACCTCGGGTCGGTGCCTGTTCCCCGGCATTCCGTACCCCGGCCCCTATGGGGAAAAAGACACTAGCATTAGAACATTAATGCATGGACACAAGGGGAACCACTTATAGAAGACTTACCTGGAAACCAAGCAAGTTTGGTTCTCACCCATCCGAAAATCCAGTGACGTAACTGGATACCAACGCGCCCCTGCATCAGAAGCAGGATGGAGAGCTCGTCCTTCCAGACCCTAAGGTGAGACGCTACGGGGAAGCACAGAAGGGTTTTGAGGAGGGTGAGAGGGGTAAGTGGGAGGCCGATTGTATTACCCCGCAGACAGTTAACCCCATATTCTCACCTACAGAAGGAAACTTCTGCGAGTCAGACAAGCCAGATCTGGGGCCCGGTCCAGTCCGTCTTCCGAACCCTGTGCATCACCTTAGACGAGGACACAGCAGCGCGAACCAGGCCAGCGCCCCCGTGGGAGTCAGGTGAGCGTTACACCACCTCCCTAGCCTCAAAGAGGATGGTTTCTCCTATTGAAGAAGGAACGAATACCCTGGAGTCATCACATGACACTGTTTTAAGCCCCCTTAACTTTTAAAAACGTTTATTCAATGTTGTAAATTATTATTTCCTTTCATTCAAAAACTTTGCTCATAGATATTTCAGAAGGGTACTTAATGCTTATTTTTTGTCAGAAGCTATTTGAGAACTGCATCTAATTTATATAATGGTTCACCCTGAGAGGGGTTTGAAGAACACTTCTGTGCGAAACCGAATTATTGGAGCTCTCACTTACTTCGACTTTATGCATTTGTGCCTGTGATTGTATGGGTATTTAATGTTTCCATCACAGCTTGGAGTTCCTGGAGTACATCACTGATTATCAGTAGTAGGTATACTACACTCACACACGTATAACCTGTATTACCAATTCATTTAGGCCAATCCCCTGATCCTAGAAAAGAAATTAGTTTCTCCTAAAGAGTTTCTAAGACCCTCTTGAGGCATTTGATGATGAATAAAAAATCCTCCAGATTATTGGAGTGCTTTCAGGAGTCTAAATCACTAGAGAGGCCAAGGAAGTTTCAAAATCACCATTAAGAGGCCCTCATGATGAGTTGGCAGGTCCGGAAATAAAGTGCGGGTAACAACGTATACCACCACCTTTCCGGACTGGCCAACTCGATGTCTGCTATTAGGGACTCTGATCTACTGGAGAAGCAGGTGTATGTTCTGAGTTGGGATAGAATGGGGCTACAATGGGGTTATAGGCAACCAAAAGTCAGTTAACAGGCCCAAACCAAGAGTAATAATGTTCCTTGGTTCTGTGAGGTAATAGAAGCTATGCAGTAAATGAATAGTCAATGGGAAGCAGAGGTCAGGTAAAGGGTGAGGTCGGCACGGGCCTGGCTTAAGCATGGGTGGGGAGGCTAACAATAAGTCATCTACATATTTTGCCAGCGCTGACTTTACAGGAAATATAACGTCATCTAAATGTTCACATTTTTATTGAACAATTTCAGAGTTGAGAATCAAAGACCGTACATAACAATATAAAAATAAAGTTTTTTTTGCTTTGGGTGAATATTATCAGTCTGTGTGCTCTACCCGTGGTTTAGTTTGTTTGATTTCCTTTCTGTTGTTATGTTTCGCTCATAACTGACCTGTCCACATTTAGATGGGGGGTCAGTGTCTGCATGGCTCAGTAGGGACCGATATTCACCTGTCATCTATTTGTTATGAGAGAAGGGGTTTTTCCAAAGTGAGCCTTTGCGTTTAAAGTTCGGGTGTCCCCACAGGTTCACAAATCATATTATTATTGTGTGGTACACACTTGTTAGTGTTTTTCATACAGTTTATACAATATTCAATATATTCTACATTCATATCATAAACACAAGCAGTTTCACTTAATGTTTGTTCTGTTTTGTTCCACATTCATCAATACGACACAAGTTATGTCAATTAGTGTATTCCCTTGTGACATTAGCAGTGACTTTTTTAGTGAGAGATGCGTTATTATTTCTTGATACACGCATATTCTATATATGCTTGCAGGTATATACACAAGATTATTTCATTTTTTCATGTTTTCCGATCGTGCCTCCATTGCTTGCATGCTTCTCGAATAGCCAAATAGCTCCTATTCAATCACTGCATAATGACACTGGCTAGTGGTGAGTTTGCGGGATAAATAGGCTATGTGATTTTCCAGCAAGGTGACAGGGTTGGCTTGTAGCAGTATAGTGCCTATGTCTCTAGCTGATGCATCGTTTTCAATGATGAAAGGTTGCGTGTCATCAGGATGTCGCAATATGGGTGCCTGCATGAATGCATTTTTTATGGCTAGAAAGGCATTCTCTGCCATTTCTTCCTAAGTAAAGGTTTGGTTGGCTTTAAGGAAGCGGGTCAAGGAGACAGGTAGATGGGCATATCCAGATATAAATCTACGTTAGAAGTTGGCAAACCCAAGAAACCATTGTGTGGTCTTGATGTCATCAAGGCTTTTCCATTTAAAGTTAGTTTGCACTTTCTCAGGGTCTATTTCCATGCCCGTTTCACTGATGATAAATTCCAGGAGCTCCAAGCGGCTTTGGTGAAAGATGCATTTTTCATTCTTGGCATAAGGGCGGTGTTCAGTGAGTTGTGCCAGGACCTTTTTCACGTACTGCTGATGGGTTGTTAGTGAGGGGGAAAGATGAGAATGTTATCCAGGTGAACCCAGACTGAGAGACCTATGAGATCTGAAAGGATGTGATCCAGGAAACTCTCGAAGATGGCAGGAGCATTACAAAGCCTGAAAGGCATTACATGGTTTTCGAAATACCCGAGCGTGGTCTTGAATGCGGTCTACCATTCATCTACTCCCTTGATCCAGATGAGGTGGCAGGCTCTGCGCAGGTCTAATTTGGTGTAGCTGATAGCAGACTTCAGGGATTCCATGGTGTCCCTAATCAGAGTTAAGGGATGTCGGTCCTTGCAGGATATCTGGTTGAGGTCCTGATAGTTAATGCATGGCCTGATGCCTCCTTCGTTCTTCGGAACAAAGAATAACAGTGCCCTGTCCGGGGAATGGGAAGGAGCGATGTAGCCTTTGACAAGGCTATCATCTATTTTCTTGCAGTACCTCCCATTCTTGTGGGGTCAGTGAGTAGACACGGCCATGTAGTATAGGTTTGTTGGGTATGAGGTTCATTTCACAATCATATATCCTAATGGGTGGCAAAGGTATGTCTTCTGGATCTGAGAGTACAGTCCAATAGCAATGGTGTCCGATAGCAAAGGTATTCCACTGGGACTGCAGGCAAAGAGCATATACACTGGACTGGGGAATTTCCTGTAGATAGAGGGCGCCGACAGGAAGCAAGATAACAAAGAACAGCATTGTTGCATGCATTTATCCCATCCAAAGATCATGGTCTGTGGTGCCCAACTGGCGTAGGGGTTGTGGTGAGTCAGCCAAAGTAATCCTAACATGATAGGGTAGAATGGTGCCCTGATCACGTACAAAGCTATCTTCTCTTCTGAATGTTGATCTATCGAGAGCGTGAGTGCTGCTGTCTGGATAGGACCTGAAGAAAGAGATGTGCCATCTATGGCTTCCACTCTGATCAACGTTGCTTTTCCCATCAACGGGGGCGCCATCAGCTCAGGAGAAGACTGAATCAATATAGTTCCAGTTGCCCCAGAATCCAGGGGAGCAAAGGTCTCTAGAATGGCCCGAGATGAGTGCCATTTTATTTCAATACCAAGTGCTAAAAGATGTGCAGCTGGGATGGGATCAGTGGACCTTATGTTTTGGGGAAGAGCATCAGAGTTTTCCGGGATTGTGCGTTTCTGCCCAACTGGCAACAAGCCCATTAGTTTTCCACTGGCATAGGTGGGCACAGAGGGCAATTCCCCATGTAGTGAACAGATCATCCACAAAACAGACACAGATGTTGAGTGCGTCTTCTTGTATTTTCTGCTTCAGTAAGGGCCCCCAAATTGATCCACCTGCATGGGTTCTCCGGCATTTGCTTCGGTAGTGGGACTTGGAAGCAATGATGGAGGTCTATTCATAGACTGGTCGGTTCTCCTCTTTTCACCCCCTCTTTTGGAGAAACAGTGATCGATCTGTATAACCGGATTGATGAGAGTTTGCAGATCTACTGGTTCAGGGACATGTCCTAGCTTATCTTTCAAGTCTTCTCTTAGGCCTTGCCGGAAGAGATTTCTGTGGGTGACTTCAGGCCATTAAACATCACTGACTAATTGCTGTAAATGACTTTTGCAAGTCACAATGTCTTGATGACCTTGTCGTGCATCAACCAGCTCGTTTTGGGCTCTAGAGACCAGGTTCGGTGACTGGAACACCTCAAAGAATGTTTTTCAAACTCACAACGTTTTTCAGCAAAAGGTTGAGACGTAGGCCGCAGACCAGGCCAAGATGCTTCCAATGAGGTTCCCAAGTAAGTTGTCCGGGTGTGAATAGAAACTGTATTTTGCAGTGATTTCAAAATTCCAAAAGCTTCAGAGGGTCCCTGTTGAACTTCACCGTGGTTGAATGTGTCATGGTATTATCGTTGACGGCGGTAGAAGCGCCCTGTGTCATGGCATCCTTCAGGGCAGCATTCTCTTGCCATAGTGTGATGACTTCAAGACGCAGTGCTTGGAGTTCATCCCTCAGTGATTGAACTGCGTCCATCTTGGAATCGTATGGTAGGCATCTTAATCTGTCAAGCTGTGCCTCTATCCGGCACCGACTAGCTGTTTCATGGGTTGCCGTCTTCTTCCTACTGGCTTCCAGGCTGAGTTTGTAGAAGCGGCATAGAGTGTAGTGCAGAGGGCCAAGCCCACATGATTCCACGAAAGTGGTAAATGGGGATTAGTGGAATTCATCTCCCTGCAACACAGGACAGCCTCTCAGTAATTAACGGGGTGCAGAGATAGTGCAAGCACTGTAACTGAGAGGCAAAGATGGAATGTCCAGGATCAGGTGAAGCAGGCAACAGCCAATAATAGGCAGTCGTCTGGCGGGGCAGCAAGAAGTAAACCAGACAGTCAAACAGGGAAAAGGACAGAACTGGAAATAGGAGGGGAAAAAACGGACTGACAGGGAACAGAGCTGAAGTAAGAAGGAGAACCAACCTGGTAAGGAACAGGGCTGAAGAAAGCAATAAAACAGAACTGGCAGGGAACAGGGCAGGGAACAGGGCAGGGAATGGAGCAGGGCTGAACTGGCAGGGAACAGGGCTGTAGTCAGGAGACAAGGCAAAAGGACAATAGATAAGGAAGGTCAGAAAGCAGGAGACCAAGGACTAGTGGGGAGCCTCTAGCAGCATAGGAGACATGGGCAACTAGTAACGGCATTAAGAGGCAGGGTCCGAGAGGAGGAAGAAGCCTTATAACCACCAGAATGAAGCCCTAGGCCGGTGCCAGCGTTAATGGTCATGGGACTAAGGAAGGAAGACGTTGGGCGTATGTGGGAACGCATCATCACATTACCACAAGAATATGATGGGAAGATGGTGTTGCTTGCCGTGTGACCCTGCCCGGTCCCTGCCAGAAGATCCCTGGCCATGCCGGTCTGTCATCCATGATCTCCTGCACCATCGGCAGTACAGTCACCAGCCTCTGCTGACCCCAGGTGAGTCGTTCGGTGCAACCACGTGCGTGACACACTATCCTTCCAGTGCTTATAATAATTATAGGCCATCGGGTCTATATACTTTCCAGGATGTCAAGGTGGATTCCCATTTGGAACTCCACTTCTCCTTCCTCTCCCTTTCCCCCAATCCACCTCTGAACCCCCTCACCCTCATCTACTGGGGTCCCCCTGCCTCTGTAGATTCTGTATTGTTAAAGTGAAACGTTTACTTTTAATAGTTTCTTTCTTCTTTTCTTGGTACTTTACATTGTGATTTGAAACCATCACTAATTCCGAAAAAGTCTTTTTCTACCACCCCATGCAAATCGTTTTCATCTGTGCTTGGAGCCTAGGCGGAAGCCCAGAGACAAAGGAGTTATCTCATCCTGTTTTGTGATAACTGAATGCTGTGTGAACACTACCTTCAAATAGTTCAAGTAGTCAGCTTGTCATTCTCCCTTGTTTGGCTGGCATTTACTTACTTTTACCCAATATATATTTCTGGGACATATTTCAGTAATAAAGTAAGTCTCTGTCTAACCTCTGGCGCATAACTACCCTTATGAGCTGGTTAATATCCTCCCAGGCAGGAATATAACACTATATCACTGTTTTGGAACTCCTCAGTGAAATGCTGAGGCTCCTCCCAGATGTTAGGGAAATCCATAGCCAGGTTTGTGAAATTACATGGAGTTCATGGAATATGAACTATCAAAAATCGATTGTCGTACCCATCACCTCCCTCAAGCCTTGGCATATGCCTGAGGGTTGCCTGGAAGGTCACGCTGTCCCATCCATAATTTGTGCCACCCCTACTCATTGATGCAGCAAAAAGGAAGCAGCAGGTATTTGTGTTAATTTAGGGCCTGCCTCCCCCCCCAAAATCTGTGACTAGAGGTTCATGAGCGCTTGCTGTATGTTGATGCTCAACTGGTACGAGATGCAGTTTGGTCGGTGCAGGTGGTCGGAATGGCCGACTGTGCCCCCTGAATAACCAGTGTACATATAATAAGGAAAAGGTCTATGACGTCCTAGGCAGCTTCCTCATCCTATTCTTCGTCCACAATCTGTGGGCACAGTAGTGTATAGGTCTATCCATTTCCCATCACCCCCATTTCCCTACATGTTTCGTTTGGTCACACAATGTTTAATTTGAATTCTTCAATTCCCTTATTTTGAATGCATTGTGTTACTCTGAAGCTTACTCAAATCATGTGACACACACCCTTAATTATTCTGGACCTGTTTACCCTTCTTTGATTCTAATGTGTGCTTTAATGTGGACAACCGTTCCAAATGGACGGTACCTTCCTGCGTCAAATGATGCCAGACTGTGATATAGTCGTATGTGGCAGTGTTACTGTTAGTAAACGCATAGTGATCAGGCATGCCCCTAAGTAGTAAAGAAACCTGCTTTAACTGACCTGTGCTCATAAATGTCCCAGATATTTGTGCAACTCATTGAAGGTTCACTCGCCCCTGTTCCACTCATACTGCAAGTCAACTTTCTATCCAATTCTGGAAGGAAGGGACTCAAAAACAGAGACAAAGCTAAGGGATCAGGGCATGCAATTTCATTAACTTTACATACCGAACCTAGCTAGAAAATTATCAAGCTAGAACAAATGTACCAACACCAATATCACGCCGATCAACCAGTCTACCACAATTGCCAGACCAAAATAACCAAACCAGAATCTCAAATCACTATTGGCATAACGCCGAAAGATGTCAGTGTCACTGTGAAATCCCTTGGCTCCCCTGAGCAGTTACGCAAGTGCAACACTTATGGTCAGCCTAATTGGACTACCCCGTGAGAGATTTTTAAGTATGGCTCCTTATCTCCTATTTATGTGCGCAGGGTCGTTTGAGAGCAAGATCCCTGAAAATAACCGATGCACCCACATTGCGTGGCAGGTCCAAGTGGCGGTACCAGGATTGTCAGAGAAACCAAACTTACACAACAATTTTGGGTGACCACAAATATTATCTCACAAGATAAAAAACACAGCAACTTACATCTAATGGGATCTGACTGTACTAAACTAACACGCTGTATAGACCCCTCGTCTTTACTTGTCAAAGGCTGCCTGAATCAAAACTAAGAACATTCTGGAAAACATCACTAAGTCTTATGGAAGGAGCATTCTGCCTCCCTCCACACAATACATCCTTTCATTTCTGTTTAGCCCTTTCCCTATATTCACTTCCGATTACTGCATCATGTGGCGACTTTCTGTCTCGCGCTTCATGTTGAGGACCATAGGCATCCTACCGTCATGACGACATCTTCACACCATGAGTAGTAGCCCATTGTACTAACCAAACACAACCAGTTTCTTTGGTTCTTTGGAAACATCACAAAACTACAAACTCTGCTGGATAGAAAGAATTATTCTAAGAGCTTACCAGTGCAATGAGGGTGTGGCCTGATTTTCATTTTTATTTGGGTATTTTACTTTATTGATTATCTTTATTCCTTTCACTTCTCCCTTCTCCTAGTCACCTATTTTGACTTTCATCTTCTAATCTCACATCAGAATCACCTTTAGCTGCCACTTGGTCCTCTTGCTGTCTCACTGTCTTGTCCAGGAAATAATCTTCTTTTATGCTGTATACATTTTGTTTTTCCGATAGGTCTTGCTGACGGGTCAAGAGGTTCGTGTACTGTGGGCTTGTATAGTTGTGGTCTCATTATGAAACCGCAACTATCCGAGCCCGCAGTGCAGGTTTTTTAGTTCACCAGACAGGATTAGATACTGGCCCTCATTACGACCCTGGCGGAAAGTGACTGACCGGACCGCCACAGCGTAAATAGCGTTTCCGCCATTGCACGAAGGAGCAAATTGCGGCCCATTCCGACCCATCGGGCACGAGCACCACGGCATGGCGGAAGTGCAAAGTCCGCGATGGCGGAAATGACCCCAAAACGGCCCACACCGCCGCCGTACGGCGCCCTAGGTGCAATACCGCCACCCATCACAGCGGGCACCGCAGAGTGCGCCTACCGGAAAGTACGGTGACCGGAAATATACGGAAACGGAAGTTAAAACATGGTCCCGGAACGGGAAACATCCCGCCGTGCACCTATAAAACCACCAAAACCACACAACCACTAAAAACACTACCCCGAGACACACCCCAACCCGTCATCCACCCTAGCGAAACCAAGAAAAATGGGAAAAGTAGCGAAGAAAGCGTGCGACCGCAAGCGGCAGGTCCACTTCTCCCGTGAGGAACTCACCGTGCTAACAGAGACCCTCCAGGAGAATGCTGCCGTCGTCTTCTCCACGCAAATGACCAGGACGGCACTTGCGAACAAGAAGGCCATATGGGCTCTGGTGGCACAGCGGGTAAGCGCGGTGGGGACCGCACCCCGCAACCCACAGCAATGCAGAAAGCGGTGGGACGACCTGCGGATACGCGTCCGCAGCATACTCTCTGCCAACCGCAACATTGCCACAGCCACCGGGGGAGGTCCTGAATCACCCATCAAGTTGACCCCCTGGGAAGAAATCTGTGCCTCCACCATCGGAATGGAGAGCATAGAGGGAGTCGGAGGGATGGAGAAAGGAGTGCAGACATCAGAAGAATCAGGTAGGTGGCCCAGATAAAACAATGCCAAAACCACAATGTCCAATCATGTGAAGTACCACGTGCCCACATAGTGCAACAGAAACACATGTCCAGGAGAACGTCCACACACATCGCCCTGATAGTGCACCTTAAAACCACAATAAATACATAAATAATTAAAAACCCCTAAAACACCCACCACACGTCCAGCAGGCACACCCTAACTGCAGGCTGCCAAACAACTGCACCCTCACCCCACACACAAATAAAAGCACCTCCAAGGCACCGACCCAAATCACCCTCATGTACCACCCCAATGCATGTGATACAATGCCATTCCAATACCCACAGACCCATTAATAACCCTCGCCCTCCTTTACTCCACCACAGGCTCCGATCCAAACGACGAGCATCAGGACACCCCTACCAGCACACCTGCAAAGAGGGCCAAGACCAACGGCCAAAGACCCTCCACCTCAGCTGCACGCATCAAGACACGGCAGCAGCACAAATCAGGTGGCAGCACAGAGGGGGGAACATCAACAGGCACCCCAGCAGCCAGCATGCCCACAACACCACCACCACAGGTCCCCCCAACGGATGCCACAGAAGGCACTGCCTCTGGTGGCAGCAGCACCATAGGTGACACCCCATTGATGGCAGCATGCTCCGACACAGAAGACGGGGATGTCGAAGTCAGATCCATCCATGACCTGTCCCATTCCCCCTGTCTGTCCCATCCCGTACAACATGAGGATACCACGCAGGGGCACCCACAAGACGACGACTGGCCATCCCCCCCAAGCCCTGTGGCAAGGCAACATGAGGTCAACAGCCCCTCTGTGACACCCCCGCAAATGGCCATGGCCCAGCAGAGGCAACAGTCCCTCGACCAGTTAATCGTGCAACAGCAGCAACTGGCCACGCTCCTCAAGGACCATGCCGATGAATGTGGGCGCACTAAGTCAGACATAGAAACATCAACTGAGACACTCAGGGCAGAAATGGAGAGAAGTACAGAGACACTAAGGGCACAAATGGAGAGTAGCACCGAGAGCCTGAGAGTCCAAATGGAGAGAAGCACCGAGAGCCTGAGGGGGGAACTGCATGCGACGTCCAAAGACGTATGTGCCGAACTTGCCGCAGTGCGCCGTGTGCTCACTGAGCTCTCACAAACCCTTAGGGACATGCATGGACGTGAGCAGGCAGAGACGTCATCCGTTGCAAGTTCCGTCCAGGGCAGCCCCCAACGTAGATCTGGGAGGAACCTGCGCTCCACAGGCAGGGGTGCCCCTGATACCCGCAGAGGGGGCTTGCAATAGCGACAGCCCACTGACAATGAGCTTCTTTGGACACTGGTGTTCGGGGGGGAGGTAGGAGGGTGGAGGGGGTGTGTTGGGCTCACTTGGGTGGCGGGTCGATAGGGTGTTCAACATGATATCACATATGCCATAAACAGTGCACGATCAACCAATGAGATGTGTGGACAATGATCTTTGTGTACTAGGCCATCATAGGCGTACAGTCCATATTGTGCATGTACCAGACACACACAGTGCCACGAGTCCCGTGTCCATGTATCAGCCACCAGGCGTGAGTGCTAGAAGCATGCATCAATGAGATGCTGACGAATGTCACGGCCCTCCGGTGCCTCGCAGACTCCTTGAGGTGCTGCCACATCCCCACCCTCATCATGACCATCATCAGGTGCTTGCAGTTCAGCGTCAGGGGGCATGGGCACATTTCTACGTACGCACATGTTGTGGAGCATGACACATGCCATGACCATCTTTGCAACCTTCTCATGGCGGTACAGGAGTGCCCCGCCAGACCTGCTGAGGCAGCGGAAACGAGTCTTCAGTAGGCCGAATGCCTGTTCAATGACTACACGGGTACGTGAGTGGGCATGGTTGTAGTCCTCCTCATGCTGGTCCCGTGGGTTCCGGACTGGTGTGAGGAGCCATCTCTTCAGTGGATACCCAGCATCACCTGTATGTGGACGATAAACGTATGATGTGGAATGCCATTGCTACGTACGCACCCCCCCCCCCCTTCCTGGCAGTTCATTGCCGCATCACATACCCCACATCATCATGCATGAAATGAGACTCACCGAGTAGCCAGGATCTGTTCCCTGCGTGTCGCTCCATGTAGCGTGGTATAGTAGAGTTCCTCAAGACCATAGAATCATGGGTTGATCCAGGGAATCTGGCACAACAATGTGTAATGATCCTGTTGGAGTCACACACCATTTGTACATTCAGGGAATGAAATTGTTTTCGGTTGCGGTACTGGGCCTCCATGGCATGTGGAACGACCAATTCCACATGGGTGCAGTCGATGGCACCAATGCAACCCGGTATGCCGGCAAGTGCATGGAATCCCACTTTTGTGTTGGTAATTTCCTGCTCCGAGCGTGGTAGAGAGATGTAGTCGTCTGCGTGCTGCAGGAGGGCATCGAGCACTTGCAATAGTGTCCGTGAGAACAGTGGCTGTGAAATGCCATGCAACTGTCCGACTGTGTGCTGGTAGGTGCCTGTGGCCAGGAAGTGGAGTACAGACACCACCTTCAGTAGGGGTGGGATGGCGGTTGGGCTATCTATCATGCTGACAAGGTCAGCCTGTGTCATGTCCACGATGGCGGCTATGGTGTCCCGGTCCAAACGGTAGAGGGTGTGGATCTGCTCATCAGTGAGGTTCAACGGATGTGCTCGGAGGCGTGGGATTGCGGGCTGCCTGCGTGGTGGTAGTGGCTGTGCTGGCGGCCCTTGCTGGCCCTGCCTTGCCCTCCTCCTCCTCCTGCGTCTCCTCCGTGCGGCCGGTTGTAGTTGGTGTTCGTCTTCTTCTTGGAGTTGGAGTACTTGCAGTGCTATCAGGTCCCCCAGGGCCAACATCGCGAGTCCTGCCGGTAGCATTTCGGAGTGGGTGTGGTTGTGGGAGGAGACTGGGTGTGCAATTTATGTGTTTTCAGGCTGTATGGCCTCCACCTGTGGTGATTCATTCCACCTGTGCAAGCTGCTCTCCCCTTTGGCCGAGCACGTCCCGCACACAACGCTGCAATTCGAGGAATGGCATCTTGCTCTTGCATTCATGTATTTGTACCCGGTGGCCGTGTAACATTTGTTGATATGTACATTTGGCTATGGTCCCATTGTTTCACATACAATCTTTGCAGTCGCGAACAGACTTGTGATGGGTCAGTGGGACGTAGTACTCGAGTAACGGTGGGCCCTCATGCATCACTGTACCGAGTTGCAACGACGGGCGGGGCGTCCCATTCGTGGGTGAAGGCAGTTGCCATTTTCACACACAGCCGCACTCGATGGATTAATTTGTGATTTCAAACGGCCACAGATGCCTTTTCGACGTGATGTTGCAAATGAGGAATTCGAAGGCCGGCGCTTTCGGTTTTCAGCTAGCGCCGGGGAGATGCCCACAGGTCTGACTGCAAATATAACGTTCTTTTGTACGATGTCCTTGAGACAGGGGCCATGGCGAGGAAGCAATGATTGATATGAATAGTTTTGGATGCGCAATAGTGACGTGGGCGATGAGGCCGGACGTTCCCAAATACATGTAACTTCACAACACTGGAATTACGGGCTGGGGCACTGTGGATTTTGCAGGCTGCATAACGCACAGACTCAATGGTAAGTTCGAATGTTTTGTGAGTAAATATTCAGGCGTTTTTATAACAGGATGAGGGAATGATGAATGGATGCATGGGCAGGTGATTTGATACAGGGTTTGCCATGTACAGGGCTTGTTGGAATCTATCCGCCTCCCCTGCGCTATGTGATGCAGGGCTGCCATAGTGGGACCATCGTCTATCTGGCCTTGTTGAGGCCTCCCTGTCTCGACGCGCCTTCAGACACTTGTGTCCATGCACGTTAACATTCCCATCTGATGGAATCTGTTCTGACAGACGCATGCACAGGTACACTCGTTTGTGATGGTGTTTACACCTCGATATAGATAGTTATGAGTCGCAAGTGGTTTCGGGGTGGTGATGATCCTTTGGAGTGGGCTAGCATGCATATGACTGTGGATTTAGTGTGATCATTGAAGTGAGTTGTTCGAATGTAGTTCTGATGGCCATTCTGTTCTTTTTCTTTTCTTTTGGTTGACAGGTATCTCCTCCCCTTTTGCCACTGCCATCTGTATGCCACTCCTGCAGATGGCGTTTACTCCCGACACCTGCTGCTTCGTGTTAATCAGTGGAGCAGCATTACGATCTTATGGGACGATCGCCAATGGGCCACATGCCCTTACGCAGTACTAGTGGCTCGGAGCAACATTTCGGCCTTTCAGCTGGACTAGTGCCTCCCCATTGGGACGGCCCTGCGGGTCTGTGCGCTTCCATGTTGCCTTTTCGTACGTGAATGTGGCTCTGTGTACCATGATGGAACAGGGCGTCACACAAGTAGTAGCTGGTCATTCCTTGCGGATGCAGCCCACAATGGTGATATGTGTTTTGGAGTTCATGGACTAATGGCTGTATGGGCTTGGTGATTTAGTTGTGCATTAAATTTCTATTCTGATATGGGCCGTGTAGCGTTCTTCTTTGCGAGTGATGTGGCATATTCCTATTTGGGGAGCGATGTATTGTGAGGAGATCTGCATTGGGTTCCAGCTTCGGAGTTTAGTCGCGTGGTACTGTGCTGGGCGCGTTTGCCTACGGAGCCCAGTGAGGTCAGGGATGGGGGCTGCCAATGTGACTGTTTGAATGTTGTCATGCTCAGGGGCGGGGGAATGGGTTTTGTGTAACAGATGCCGGTCAGCCAGGTGGACTGGTGGAATGTTGTGATTTTCGGAATATTGCTGATCACAGGTGCCTGTGTTTGCGTGCGTTTCGGGGGGGGGGACTGTGGTCATGTCCATTGGAATGGCTTCTGTATTCGTGCCATCTGTGCCCTGCAGCTCCCATTGGCCCCTCTTGTGTTTCTTTTGTTCGTTGGCATGCATGGGTGACTTGTACATTTCACTGGTTGCATTGTGACTTCATTGCACCTACGGGGAGTTGTACTTTGTGGGCAGGGAGCGGTGTACAGGCACTCAGTGGGGCCGTTTACGGTTGATTCGCGATGCCGTACTTCTCACCATGGCGGATTGGTGCTTTCCGCCATGCTTGATGGCGTTAGGTACATGTCCGCTAGGGTCGGAATTCGCGTACCCTTGCGCCATGGTGGTATTTACGGTTTGGCATGGCGCGCGCGCGCGTACTTGGTGCAGTTAGCGTTGGCGTTCACTACGGTGTCGCTAATGGCTTCGTACTTTGCGGTGACGGGTCATAGTCGCACCGAGCGGTATTTGATGGCGGTATTGCATTTCCGCCATCGTTTTTCGGATTCCGCCAGGGTCGTAATGAGGGCCACTGTCATTTGTGTTCACTATATTTTGTTTTGGATGGGAATTCTTCTGTTTTTAATTGGTGTATGTTGTTACTTGGGTATGATTGACGTGTGGGTTATTTCTGGGTAGGGCTGTGCATGTAACCATGAATTCTATTGGATGATGATTCTTTCTGTTTGTTCAATCGGACATTTGTTTTTTCCGTGTTTGTATTGCTTTACAGTTATTGCATTTATTGTGCCTTTGTTATTCATTTCTTATATTGCATTTTACCTTTGATTGTTTCAATTGTATACACAGGACCTTCTTTATTGTGCTTTTGCCATTTGATCCCCATTGGTCCCAGGTGTTTCCGATTAGATTGGGGTAACCTCTTGTTTGTGGTGGTCTCACAGTCTTGTTGCAGCAGCTCATCTATTATCTTGCACAGACACCTAAACTGAAGCACATGCAATAATGAGTGTTGCCGTAGAAACATAGCAACAGCTAGGAAACAGCTACGGAAAATAGCAATATTTTGATCAGAAAGAATAGAGTCCAGCATCCAAATTATGGATTGTTGCCATGTATAGGCACACCTACTTCCTAAACTGTATGGTACTGTAAACCAGTACTCCAGTTAATCCTTTTTTGGATGTTTTTAAGTACATAAAATGGGTCAAAACCTCAAAAGGTCTGTGAGTACAACAACCCACAACACCCCCTCACCTGCTAATGTATACTGGATTGTGCAACTGTACTGATGCTTAATTACCGTGTTATGTGGATGTGCTTTCCACTGATATGATAGTAGATGTCAGAATTAATAAAGTGAATTCAGAGTGACAAATCTTTGCTGCATTTCTGTAACGGAATACCAAGTGCCATAAATCTCTTACAGCTTGGCACTCATCTCTGGGCTGATGCATTTAGGCATGGGCCTCATCACGAGTTGGGCGGTATCCCAGCGCTAATACCACCAGCATACCGCCTAATGCTAATAGCACTACCACAACTCGGTCCGGCGCAAATTGTGGCGGATCACAAGTTGCGGCAGGTGGTAAATCCCCATTGGGTCCATGGGTTGGGGAGTGCTATTACCGCTGGTGGTAATTGCACCAGTGGCAATAGCGCCAAAAACGGCCAAAAACGTCCCGAAACGGTCATTTAAGGCCTCATCACCAGTTGGGCGTTATCCCGGCTGGGATACCACACAACTTTATTAGCGTTAGTGCCCAACACGTCTGGCGATATTACTGCTGGACCACAGGTTGGGCGCTAACTGTTACTTCTCATTCCCCATTCGGTCCACTGGACCAAATGGGGAATTTTTGGTGCAATTAACGCACAGTAATACCACCAGCGGTAATTGTGCCGAAAAGGGGATTTTTTTCGGCATGTTTATCTTCAGCTCTGAGTTGGGGGTAAACACGCCAGACTTGAGATTGGGTGGCCCCTTAAATGCAGCGGTAATTCCATTACTGCGGCATATTAGGGTTGCCGCCCAACTCATGATGCTCCTACCTCAAATGACAGACACCTCTGGAACTGACTGTGGAAAAGGATCTAAAAAGAGAAGATAAGTTTTGAGTTCATATTGCCTACAGTATGTTTTTGTTTAATGTGTTGCAAGTGAACAAAAACAACAAAACAAAATACATTTTAAAAAAACATTTAAAAAAAGGCTTTACCAGTGTTGCAACCCTGCTGTCACAGACTTCTCCTCATTTGTAGGCCACGCCGTAAGCACTTCACAATCCATTGCAGAATGTGTTAAGCCCATAGAATTGTAGATACACATTAACATTCCCTCATATGTCAACAATGTGCTGGTATAGGCCAAAACCTTTCGCATGGGCAGTGCAGTTTCTATCTAGCAGCACACCATGGAGAGAGTGGAGGGGTTGAACAATGTGGTCTAAAAACAGGCAAAAGCTGCACTGCGCGATGGGTGAAATAAATTCCGATAACAAGTATTGTACCTCACTGAATCCATACCTTTATACTCTCCAGCACTCCCCTTTGTAGTCCTCAACAACCTCTCTGCCACACACCACCTGTACTGCCTCCTGACTCCATTCCTTTATCTTACCAAACCCTCACCACTCAAATGTTCTTGAACTGTGTTGCTCTCAGTCTGCACCCAATGTTCTTTTTTTAATCTTCTATGTTTTTTCAGCGGTTTACAAATCACAACTAGTGTGAATGAAATGGCAACTTTAGCATCATATTTTAAGTGTAAATTAGGGTTGCAAAGGTTTCCAGAAATCGAAGTTTTGTTCAATATAATGTTAACTGGATTGTGCATTTTTCAGTATACATTCAGTTAGCAAAGATTCACAGAAATTAAAGTTTTGGTAAACCCAATGTTTAAAAGGTTTTGTCATTAGAGTTTAAAAAATGGTTTGCAAAGTACTGATGTTTTGTAGAAAATGGTATTCAAAATATATTTGCAAAATTCTCGAACTGGAGTTTCAAATGGACTTGCATGGCTACATGGCTTGCTCATGCGTTAAAGAAATGTAAATCCAAACTTTACACTAAAGTTTAACATGTGCAATACTTTCAAACGTATGGAGTATGGAGTCAACTCACAATTTGTGTTGTGGGTGTCTGGTTTTGGTTGTGTGACACAATGCCGGTGAAACTGGAGTGAATGCAGTGTAGTGCTCTGAAAGGCTGGGTGTTACCTCCAATCCACATTCTGTGTTCCACATTCTGTGTTATGGGTGTCTGGTTTTGGGTGAATGGCCTTAATGCCTGTGAGCTTGATTGATTGCCTGCCCACATAAATGCACCTGTGTGTGATTGGCTGGCTCAGCCTGGCCCAGCCTGAGTGAAAGGCGAATATTTGTGTATAACTAGGGGCCCCTGACTCACCAATTTGTTCTGAAGCTGATGTCCACGGAAGCTTGTATTCTGGGTCCAGTTGGAGGAAGGAGTCTGCGGCTGCAAGCCTTCATCAAATCCGAAGACTGTTGAGCTGATCCAGGAACGGAATTGAGAGAGGACTTCGAGAAGCAACCTCTTCCCGTAGCTATGAGGGACCATCGTGCAGCTGTTGCTCTTTACTCAAAGTGTCCTGGAAGCCAGTCCTGTGTGCCTGCCGTCCGGAGAAGGGGTCTTTGTGGGTCCAGAAGAAGAGTGCCTGGACATGCTGAGCCCAAGATGTTCATCTGTGGCGCCCAGAGTCCGGAGGACTCTTTGTGACCACTGGAAGCCCAGCTGCTGAGTATCGCCAACAAGAGGGGGTACCCCAGCATAGTGCTGCGTGACACCTGGAGCTGCGAAAGTTCAAAAACACTGAAGAATCCTTCAAGGGGCATTGCTGCTATGACACCTATCCACTTTTCCATGCTGGAGACAGTCCAGGGTCGCTGTCTGCAGAGGAGTGTCCACCCAAAGGTTGCCCGCCACCAATCCATGAAGAAAGTGTGCAAAGGGTCCAGACTTGGTGAGGGTCTGCAGCCCAGTGGTCATGTCAAGGTCACCAGAAGCCATCCTGAGGCCTGCGCTACAGATGCAGCACCAAATAACCAAAAGGCTATGAACTGCGAAATCCTTAAACCCGACACCCTCTTCTGCCACTGCACCCATTGCCACCTAGAGTCATCAAAGCACTTATCTTCTTCACCCAGGCCTTGCCAAGGTCCACAGCAAGTTTCATCTTCATGGGACCTCCACAGCTGGCATAACAACCCAACATCGGAGACCACCGCGACAGACCTGCATTGCTGCCTTTCCGATACTACTTGGCTCCCTTCTCCTGCTTGATCCTGACGTCAAGTGGCTCCTTCTTCCAAGGAGGTGGTCCATCCTCAAAGGGCATCAAGTGAAACCGAAAAACTCCATCACATAGTCTTCCCACTCCAGGTACTGTGACACGGAAGAGCATGTTCCTTCCTCAGCATTTATCCAGGGGTCCCAGATTCATGTTGGATCCGGTTCTCCTGTGTCCTCCCAGGTACTTTGAGGTAGTGGGATATGAAGAAAGAGAAACATACTATTAATTAACATATTTGGACTGGGCTGTAATGTACATCATAAAGCACACCTTAACTTTTCTTTATGGTTGCCCAGGTGGGAGGATCCTCACACAGTATTGTCTTTTTATACTAAAGAAAACATTCTGCCTATGTTCTAATTATACTCATATGTCCTGTCCCCTTTCCTCCATCCTTGTGGGAGTCTCCCAACATAAGGACTGATCCCAGAACATTTTGTAGCAAAAAAATGAGATTCCCCTTTAACATTTAATATAAGAATTGGAATGCCCTGCCCTGCCCTTTGGCACCTCACCTCAGTCCCTTTTTCCGCACGGACGGTGTTGCACGTGGCAGCCAGCGCAGAAACTTTTTTAGGTGTCCGATTGCTCCCTGTTTTTGTCAATTCTCATTTCCCTTCCCTTCGGTGCCTCGCCTCCCCCAGGGAATGTCGACCGTAGGAAGCTTCACAAGATATGCCTCCTGTGACCATTTGTTCACGGCCTCGGACCCCCAAGCTCTCTGTCTTGAGTGCTTGGGGACTGACAACTGTTCGGCCTGCCGCGCTCTCGTTCACAGGGTATTGAAAAATCTTTTGTCGCAGTGGAGGGAGATCTTCCACACTTCTCCTCAGACCCACTTCAAGGACTTTGTCTCCAGTGCCTCTCGACAAGACATGGTATGCGTTCTGTTCAGCACGGCTCCACAGTGCAGATTCAGGTTCTGGCAGGCCCGAGGCCTCTAATGCTACCAGCTCCAAACCCGAGGGGCTCAGGAGCTCTTTCAAGTGGTCCAGGGACAGACCTGAGGCCTTCCAGGCTACCGGCCCCAAAGCTGAGAGGCTCAGGGACCCTACCAGGCTGTCCTCGGAAGGACGATCTGGCTCACTCACTTCTTCTACCACAGGGGGTAAGGGATCGTCGAGTGCCACCTCCAAGAGTCTGTGCTCGGCTAGATCCAGCACGGCTACCGCCAGAGGTGCTGAGGGCTCCAAACCTCGCTACGAGGTCATGAATCAGGGCCCAGCGGCTACCCGAAGGATCTCTGAGGTCGACGCTGCTGCTTCAGATGCAAGACCCAAGCTGTATCCTCTCATGTCTGAGGCCTCCCTCGGCTCAGGGCCTCCATGCGTTCCTGCCCAGGGCATGGTTCAAGGCTTCAAAATGGCAGGGCGGGATGTGCGGAGCTTGCCAGGCAGGCTTGCCATCTTGAATCCGGCTTAGGGCTCGCCAGTGCTTTTGTCCATCGAATAGGCTTTGCTGGATGATCCTAGCCCCCTTCCTTCCGGAAGCGGCAGCAGATCCTACGGTTCAGGTAGGATTAGGTTTCTGATCCCCGCAGGGATTTATCTACCCATCACAGCCGTATGGCAACGTACACCACATGCCTCAGGACTTTGACCTGGAGTGGAGGCCCAGTGCCCAGTGCCTCGGAGGGCTGGGCTCCTAATGATCTGGCTGCTTGTGAGGACTGCTTCTTTGATTGCTTCCTCCTCCTCATGCATTCCCCTGAGATGAAGGGGCTCCTGAAGGACATTGTGAAGGAGGTAACCCCGCAGGTGGTGCCTCTCGGCCCCCTTCTCTGGTTACTACGCCTGTTCCTGTAGTGCTCCCAGTTCCGGTGTCAAGCCCTCCACCGGTTCAGGCCCCTCAGGTTGTTCTGACCCCCCCACCACCTCCTGTACCACCAATGCCTCCCCTCAACAGCCGTTGGACCTGTCTGTGGATTCAGACCTGGGGGGGCCTCTGCCGGCACTTGTGTCCCAGGGCCTAGATTCCCCTCGGTTTTTAGAAAAGGGGGTGCAGAACTGGCGATGATGATGTTGATGACGGTGACGGAGAGGGGGGTGAATCCCCCTACATACATTGAGTCCTTTCATGACCACCTTCAGGGCCTGGCGGTGTTCTTGGGGGTCCCTCTTCCTGAGGAAACCCCTCAGAAGTCGGGTGTGCTAGCAGAGGTCTTGGGCAAACGCATGATCCAGTCTGGCATCCCCTCCAGAAGATGTACTGCAGGTGGTGCGGAAGAGAAGCCCAGGACCAACACCCAGATGAACAAGAAGTTGGAAAGCAGGTATAAACTGATGGAGGGGGATCCAATCCTCCTTGCCTCCCACCCACAGCCCCATTCCTCTGTGGTGGCTGCAGCCTCGTTGTATTCTAAGCCATCATCTTCTTCCTCCCGAGGAGTCCCCTCCAGTTGCCTCGCCAAGGAGGATAACGTTTTTGAGTCTTTGGGAAAGCACTTTTACTCAATCTCAGGACTGCATCTGCGGCAAGCCAACACGGATGCCCTCTTGGCTGCGGCTAATCAGAAGCTGTGGTGGGAGCTTGGGGAATTTCTGCCCAACCTACCTTCGGACAAGCAATCCTCCTTCAAGGCCGGTCTGGCAGATGCTCAAGCCATTGCGCAGGACCTCATGGAGTCTTCAGTCTCCCACATCGACACAGCCAGCAGAGGATTGTGCTTGGGGTCGAAATGAGAAGGACGGCGTGGATGTATGCCACAAAGTTTTCTTCTGATGTACAGGAGCGGATCCTGGATCTGCCCTTTGAGGGCATGGACCTTCTTCATTCGTCAACCGATGACAAACTGACAAAGAAGAAAACCTCTACTCAAACTCAACAAGTATTTGGCCATCCTGACAAAACCAGGTCAGAAGTCCTTTCCTCAATCCCAGGGTAGGTCAGAGTTCAAACCCTGCGCGTTCTCCAGGTTAAATGGGTTCCGAGACTGTGGTACACAGAGGCCTAACAGGTCACCCAGCAACAACAGGAGGAAGCAGCAGAGGATGTTGCACAGGTTTTTCCACTCCACCTCCTCTGCCCATGCCTCTAATGCCAAGAAGCAGTGACATCAAGGTCAGGGAACACAGCTTTCCTGTGGGGGGGCTGTTTGGCTCTGTTCCAGGACACCTGGAAGCGTCTCTTCAGCAACCCGTGGATCCACTCTGTAGTCTCCAGAGGCTTCAGCCTTCCTCTTCCTATGCCTCTTCCATGCTCTCCTCCTCTTCGTCAGATCGGGTCCCTGGCTCTTTTACGAGAGGTCCTTTTGCTCTTGGAGATGCAGGTTATAGAACCGGTTCATCTTGTAGACAGGGACTTCAGTTACTATGCCAGGATTTTTGTGGTACCCAAGAACAACCAGGCTGGCCTGTGGATAGTCCTGGACCTGTCATTTCTAAATCAGTCCATATCGCTGAAACGCTTCAAGATGCTTACTCCTGCGCACATAGCCAAGTCTCTGTGTGCAGGGGACTGGATGTGTTCCCTGGACCTCAAGGATGTCTACCTGCATTTACCCATATATCAACCACATCAAAGAGTTTCTGCGATTGACGAGTATGTCGTACTACTTTCAGTGCAAGGTGCTGCCCTTCAGCCTGAACTCTGCCTCTCGTGTCTTCACGAAATTGATGAACGCAGTGGTGGGCCTTTTGCATTTGGAGGGCCATCATCTATACCCTTAACTGGATGACTGGCTGGTGAGGGCTGGGTCATGCGAATGGGTGGTACACTCCTGCCAGAGACTGGCAGATATCCTTCATCTGCTGGGGTTTTCCCTCAACCGGAGGAAGTCACAGTTGTGCCCATCTCAGGAACTGGTCTTCCTTGGGGTGCGTTGGAACACTACCGTTCAGTGGGTTTTTCCTACGCCCAAGAGGCTTCTGTCCCTCCGCAAGGCGGTGGGGCACTTTCTGGCCAGCGCAACCACCTCACCATGCTGGTTCCAGCACATTCTGGGCCTGGTGACCTCCTGTGTGCTCACTGTACAGCACACCCGCCTCAAGATGAGGCACCTCCAGCTCCACCTGATGGCCAATTGGGATCAGGAGATGGTGTCTTAGTTGGACAGGATCCTTATACTGCTGCTCCTTGTGCCGATCTTCGCTGGTGGCTGATGTACAGCAATACTTTCAGAGGGAGCCCCCTTCACCTGGTGGTGAGAACGGACTCCTCTCCTTCAGGCAGGTGTCTACTCTGGAGGGCTTTGCGATTCATGTAACATGGTCCAGGATGGAAGCCCTCCAACATATCAATCTGCTCGAGCTCAGGGCAGTGGGCCTGGCCCTCAAGGCATTTTTGACCCCCATCAGGGATAAGTCGGTTCTGGTCAGGACGGACAATTCTACTACGATGTTTTACCTGAAGAAGCAGGGTGACACATGTTCCCCCCTCCTCTGCATGGAGGTGGTTTTGATCTGGGAATGAGCCCTGATGGAGGGGATTTGGATTTCGGCAGTCCACCTGCCGGGGGACAGCAATGCAGAAGCGGATCAGCGGAGTCGCTTGGGGTTCAACACCTACAAGTGGAAGTTGCACAGCAACCCCTTGGTGCCCCTGTTTCAGCATTGGGGGTTTGCAGACCTGGACTTGGTCGCATCCCCCCAGAATGGCAAGTGCCCCCAGTTTGCCTCATGGGCAAGTGGGGGTCAGGGGTCACGGGAGAAACCTTCCAGATCTGTTGGCACAGCCGCAGGTTTTATGTGTTCCCGCCCACCCCTCTGCTCCAGCTGGAGAAGGCTGCTGAGATTGCGAAACCCAAGGTCTTTCCAGGCTTCATACAGATGGTTGAAGGACGGGTCATCCTCGCTGAGGCCTGTGAGACCAGGACCAAAAGCAAAAGTTGAAACAGGTGTTTTTAGATTTTAAAGATTTCTTTGCTGTGGACTTGTACGACTGCGGTCGCACTGAGATACATACCACCTCAATTCCCACGGACCCTGGAATGACTCCTGTATTCATGAAGCAATATCTCTTGCCTCTCTCGTCTATGGAGTCCCTTACAGAAATGATTAAAAAAACCTAGAATTCCGTGGGATAATTTTTCCAGTCCACAGTACCTTTAATAATATGGTACTGGGGATTTTAAAACAAAATGGCCAATGGAGACTTTGCACAGACCTTAGGGCGCTGAATAAATGGGTCCATATGTCCCGATGGCCTCTTCCCTACCTTGACAAGGGACTGGCCCAGATCCAGGGGTCAAAGGTGTACACCGCCATTGACCCGACCAACGGATACGGACAGTACCCGGCAGTAGGAAGGACCAGTACAAGCTGGCCTTTACCTTTGGGGGGCAGCAGTACACATGGACCTGGATACATAAACCCCGGAAATGAATTCAACATCTTCCTAAACAAGGCCATGCCCGACTTGGGTGAAAGGGGTAACCTGGCCTATGTGGATGATGTCCTGATTAAAAGCTCAACTGTGGAGGAACACATAGCGGAAATCTGCTATGTTCTAACCCAATGGAGGTTTGCCAGAGCAAAACTTTCCTTCCAGAGGGCACAGTGGTGTTGGACCCGTGTAAACTTCTTGGGACATGAAATCGCCCCTGTGGGTATCTGTCCCCAAGCGAAGAAATTGGAAGCACTACTAAAACTGAAAGACCCCACAACTTTGCATGAACTAAGGAGCCTTCTTGGACTGACTAATTACAGTAGGAAGTTCATTGAGGATTACGCAGAAGTAGCAAGACCCCTGGTCCATCTGTTGAAGGGGGGGGTCAAGTGGGAGTGGGTTCCAGAACAAGCCGAGGCAGTAAAACAACTCAAAAGAAGTCTCTCACAAGCGCCTTGTCTAGCTTGCCCTGTCGAAAACAAGGAGTTCTTCTTGGAAACGGGGTTCTCAAATACAAGCTTAACTGCAGTATTATATCAAAAGCATGACAAGGTCAATAAAGTCATCTCCTGTGCAAGTAAGACTCGATTGGGGTCTCTAATAAAGTTTTCAACAATAGATCGGACATCCAAGCTTGTAGAGTATGTTTGAAACAACAAAACTAACACTTGGTGATCATTTTTATTAATGTATATTGGAATCCCGTCTGCTCCAGCTGCAGGATTTCCTAGAGGTCTTGTCGAAACTCCTGGAGGACGTCAAATTAGCACACGAGGGAGCACAGATAATACTGGCTGGGGACCTAAACTCCCAGTGTGTTACATTGTTGCAAAATACTGTAAACAGGAGCACACCGAGAATCTCAGAGAAGGGCAGAAATTGGGTGGAGTTCCTTGTGGGTTGGGGCCTTAAGGTTGCAAATTGGTCAATCCCACGGGACATCCCTCCCAGCCCTACCTGGTATAGAGGCAAGTCCACCTCAACTCTGGACTATATTTTTTTGTCATCTGAATTGTTCACTCAAAAGATCTCCCTGAACATCAGGCCGGAGGGTGAAAGCGATCATTTGCAGTTGTTGCTGACATTTGCTGATATTGCGGTCAGATTGCCGGATAGTCAAAAACAGTCCCTGGGTGAATTGGAAAGGGAAAGTCTGTCTCCACAAATATAATAGAGATGGGAAAGCCCTAAATAGCAACCTAACAGCAATCCCAGACAATGTTCAACAGGAGAATTTTCGCCCGGATAACTTTGTCAAATTCATCTGGTCTTCACTCCCACCAAGTGTGGGTGGGGGTGTGGGATACAACAGGTGCATCACCATGCCTTCAATGAAGAAACAAGGCAGGCAAAAATACTACGGGCTCAAAAATTAAGACAGCTTAGAAAACTGGCATTGACTGAGGAAGACTATAGGAGGGAACTCAGATGTTGCCCTCGCACTACAAACAATGGACAGTAGACAGACAATTATCCGTCTCCAACAGGATGGGGAATTAATGCTAAAATTGATTAACAACCAGGAATCCCGGAACTTCTGGTCGGTGATCAATCAACTGGAGGGAAATTATCATAGTGGTCAGTGCAATCTGGTGAGGGAAAGAGAGTGGGTGGATTTTTTGTCTGGTGTCTTTAAGGACCCAATACAATCAAATTTCTGTCCGAAGATGGATGCTGCATGGTGCCTTCCGTTGGATGAACAGAGTTTGAGAGAACTAATATCTAAGTCCTCACCCTCAAGCGCCGCAGCGCGAATGGCCTAACATATCAGGTTTTGAAGAACAATCCAAACCTATGGACGAAGTTACTTTTTTGGCTCTTTGAGGACATCTTGGTAAGGAAGACATTTCCCTTATCATGGAAGACAGCAACTATCATCCCGCTGTTCAAGGGGGGCGATCGGACTTAACCTATAAATTATTGTCCGATCGCACTCCTGGACATCCAGAGCAAGATATTCATGAGGATCCTTTTGGGCGAATTGGAGGGTTAGGTACAGGAAGCAGGCAGCTTGTCCAAACACCAAATGGGCTTTAGAAAGGGTCTTTCTACAGCATTAAATGGTTTGACGTTGAATGTCCTGAGTGAGAAGACAGGGCACAGAGGAGAAAAACAACTGTATGGGGCCTGGTTCAATTTCTCGAGGGCGTTCGACCTAGTCGACCGAAACAGATTGTGATCAAAACTTAGACAGTGGGGTATTCCGGAGGGCCTTTTGGCAATGCTGGTCAAACTTCATAAAGATACAACAATCAGAGTTAGGCTAGATCAAGATGGACACCTTTCGGATCCCATCAGGGTCGACAGAGGCGTCCGCCAGGGCTCTCTGGGGGCTCCACTGTTTTTCATCTTATACCTAGCTGATCTGGGGATTTTTTGGTACCTTCGGCATTGGCCAGTCCCGTGATCAATGGTTCTAAGATTCACTGGCTGGCCTATGCCGATGACGTGGTTCTATTAGACCCAACTGCAGTTGGGTTACAGCGGCTGCTAATCAGATTGGACTGTTACGCAAGGGAGAATGGCCTTGCAAAGAAATCTAAAATTGTGGTGTTTAGACACCCGCATAAAAGGGTGACATTTGCGCAATGGTTGTTGGGGGGCCAGCCAGTAACAAGAGTGGAAGAGGTGATCTCTCTGGGTTACAAAGTTTACGCTTCCCCATCCATCTCCAAAGTGGAAGCTGATATCGGGAACAAGCTGATACAGCTAGTTTCCCAGATGGAAAAGGTACTGACAAAATTCGGTAAGTTCTCGATTTTTCCTTTGATAAAATTCTATTCTGCTACGGTGGTTCCCGTACTGTTGTACGGACTTGAAGATAAGCCTTCCTTATGGAATGTGGATTGGCAGCGGCTGGAAGGTCTAATTTGGAAAAGGGTCCTTGGTCTCCCCATGAATCTCCCCATGGCCAGTCAGAGGTTCAAATTGGGCTTACGTTCACTGAAGACCTTGGTGGGCTGGAAATTAAGCTCTCTCCTTTGTCTTATCATCACGGCCAAGGAGGGCTCGCTGTACTCTGATATTAAACATCATTTGAGCAATCAGAGGTCCACCCTCCTCTCTGGACTAAAAACAAATGGTTGAAGAATGGTTAGCTTGGGCAAATACAAATCGGGAAACACTGATGGATAACCCAGGAAAAGCAAAGAGAGCCTTGGAACAGATGGGCTGCTCGGAAACGATTGGCAATATGCGATCATTGGTCCCAGTCAATCTGTTGCAGAAAGTGGATAAAAACAGGGGTTTCTAGCCAGATATTTAGTAAAATTTCCAGATTGGAGAATTCGGATGAATTTTATGAGCATTCGCCTAAATGTAGCCCATACAGGGGAAATTTTGCACAAAAGGGTCTTGGAGAGATCTGCAATTGCCTTGTGTAGAATCTGTGCTAACCCAGCTAACCAATTTCTCAAACATCTGTTGTTAGATTGTGAAGGTACTAGGCCAACAAGACTTCTATTGTTTGGCAGGTTTGTGGTGGGAAATGAGAAACACCTGGAGGGTATGTTCTGGGACAGACTTGTGGCGGGTCACAATGTAGCAATGACAGTCGCAGTGGTTCAAGTCCTGGAGAAAATAAATATCGTACTCTAGGACTTTACTTCTATGCAAGAGGTCTGGCATAACTTCTTTAAGGTTTTTTTTTAATTGTTTTTTATGTTGTACTTACAGCACCGCCACTCCATTCAGCCTCCCCCACTCAAGTCAATTGGTTTAAGCTCCCTTCCTTCTCCGTCCCCTTTTCCTTGTCTCACAATGGGGTCGTTTCAGCAAAAAGACAAGCAATTGTACCTTTGGGGGGATGCTATGTTATTGTTTAAGGGGAAAAGACCTTTAAATGTCCATCTTCTTGTTTCTTTTTTTTTTCTCTCCCCCTCTTTCGGTTATACTGCTGGACTGCCTCTTGACCTCTACCCCAGTGTGTATATTTGTGTATTTATGTGTATTATTGTGTTTTATCATGTATTTTTGTGTTTTTTAAAATTTTTATTTTACTATTGTATTTTATGACATCATGTTGCGTTCATGTAGTATAGTTTTTTTTTTAATTGATTGAATAGTGTGTAGGCTCTGTGATTTTGTATTGTAAAAGGTTTTTCTTTACCATATACAATTAAACAAAAAGTAAGACTTAATCCTCTGTGTAGGAAAAATTCAACGATTGTGAGAAGGCACTCCTGGCAACTGTGTGGGCATTGAAAAATGACTGCCCGTTCATCCAGGGGGAGCACATCATAGTGGAGACTCTGCACCAGCCTTTACAATACCTCCAAAGTGACAGAATCCGGCCAGGAAATGTAAATAATTCCAGAATTACTTCCTAGATTCTGTCCATGCAAGCCTTTCCTGTGGAGGTCAGATATGGACAACACAAGAAGAGCCCCTCGCGCAATGTTTGGCTGACTTGCATGATTGTGCCCGAGAAAACTGTCCCGAGGATGAAAGTCTCCAAACCCAAGACAACATGGAGGTGTACCTGAATTCCCCGCACAAGGTCCATGAAGAAGACACATGCAAAGGAATGCCCACAGTTTATGTGGACGGGTGTTATGCTCACCTGGTATTCACGGGAACGCCACCCAGCACTTGTTGGATGATTTGCACTCTCAAACCCTCTCCTGGTCCCTTGGTAAGGCCTCTGGTTAAAGATGGGTCTGCAATATAGGAGAGCTGGATTCAATACCAGATTGTATTTATGTTTTCCCACCTTACTTGGCCTCAACTCCTTCCTCCCCCCTGTGCCTTCTCTTCACCTTAATATTGTAAAATATTGTAAAAGGTAGATTCTCCCTCCTGCTCCTCATGACAGGGGCGCGTAGATGTGGGGAGCAAGCAGCAACCAAGTTACTTCACTGGTGCAAGCCCCCCTGTGGGAATCCAGGCCTGCTGCGAGTCCGTAGGTTTGCTGCTTTACAGGCTTCATATGCTGTTCTTATGTTCCTCTTAGTTCGAATAATAATGTCTTGCTTCTTTCCTTTTAGGTATGGAAAGGTATTTTGGTGTTGTCATGCAGTTTAAAGATAAGCATGGGCCAGTAGGCGAAAGTGCGGTGTGCGAGATGCTGTCCGGTGAGTAATGCGCAATGCGCGGCGCTGTTTCACCTTTTATATTGCTAACCTGTGTCTTTTCTCTCCTTGCAGGTTGCGATGTTCCTCGCCGAGCGCCGTAATGTTCCAGCAATGATACTGACCCGGAGATGACTACCCAGGTAAGAATTGTGTGTCTTTCTTCATTCGGGAGGAAACGTGAGTAAACGCTTACTAATGCTGTCTTTCTTTCTCCTCTTTCCAGGTTATGGTATTCCAGGATACATATGGTGCCGGATGATGGAGTTCGTACCATCAGGTGAGTGGAACTGAAGTCAGCGATGGATTGAAGACAGGATTCTGTATCAGGTAAGTTTCGTAGTGTTCTTTCTCTCTCTGCAGGTCCTTGGTTTCAGGTAAGCTGGAATCAAAGAACTGGACACGGTGAGCGTTACGCTGCCCATAGCAGAATAACGCAAAGCATGTTCTGCTGTTTGGGTGCAGTTTAAATAGTCTCAGGTAAAGTAGTCCAGGTAAAATAGTCCCAGGCCTGCCACACCCAAAGTAGTCCAGGTAAAGTAGTCCCAGGCCTGCCACACACAAAAGACTAGACCGCATAGCTCAGTTCCTTGTAACTGAGGTATGTGTGTGCCTCCATGTTGGCTGAACCCCCCAAGTTAAATAGTCCCAAGTAAATAGTCCCATTCTAATGTTGGTCTTCATGATGGTTATGAGCCTGGCGCCAAAGGCGCCACGACTGACTCCAAGAGAGTCTTGGATGAGGTTTTACGGCCTTTGACCTG
This sequence comes from Ambystoma mexicanum, assembly GCF_040938575.1. Taxonomy (NCBI): domain Eukaryota; kingdom Metazoa; phylum Chordata; class Amphibia; order Caudata; family Ambystomatidae; genus Ambystoma; species Ambystoma mexicanum. The sequence continues at coordinate 672,771,623 of NC_090924.1, read as the reverse complement.
GCCCTAACTGGAAGGCTGACTTGCCAGTGAGGGCCAGGGGCAAGGGTCATGACAACGGGTGCTCCTACCATGTTGATAACAACGGGGAAAAGGAACTGGTGGCCTGTGTTGGGAATGCCTGGGTGAATGATGCCCCGGAGCCCTCGGCTGGGTAAAAAATGGGTCCCTGCAGCAGTCAGGTGGTGGAGTTGATGGCAGTTCAGCAGGCCATCCTGCCGTGCAACACCGACTCCACGAACTGCTCATAATCACTGATTCAGATTATGTCCGGAACGGGTTAGTGGAGCACCGGATCAATTGGAAAACCAGAGGCATGCTGTGTGCAAACAATAAACCACTTAAACATGGCAAGCTCATACACAATATTGATGATCTATTGGAAAAAGATTAAGGGTCATTCCAGAATAGAGGGACCAGACAAAACTGGAAACGACCTGGCTGATCAGTTGGCCAAAACCGGAGCCATTCAGGGGGATCTCCTTGAGATCGAGTCCCTGTTGGGGGAAATCCAGGGTACTGCTGTCACCAGGTCCCAGATAATTGCTCACAATGAACTTTCAACTGCCCAGTGGGGTAAGGAGACTCCAGATGCTGATTTAATTACGGCACAAAAAGGGGATCTGATTATTGGGAAATTTTACCAACAAATTGAGGACACTGTGAACTTTCCTCTGATGGAAACAGATTACATTGGGAAAGAGGATCTCAGGGTGTTGATGAAGTTTCCCAAAATGCTCCGAATCCAAGACAGTTTGTTGGTAAGGAGATCCATCTCTGGATGTGACCAGTGGGTGGTACCATCCTCATTCTGAAGCCTGATGCTAAGTCACTCCCATGACGCAGCCACAGCCGGTCATCGGGGGTTTCACACTACTTCAGAAATCTTGCCAGAGGTTGCATACTGGCCACACATGGGGCAGGACCTCGACCAATATTTGAAGGGGTGTCTTGTGTGTGCACAATTTGACACAAGTTCACTCACACACCAAGCTCCCCTCCAGAAGATGAGGATGACACTGCCTTGGTCAGATTTACAAGTAGATTTCATTGGGCCCGTGATTCGCTTCCCTAGAGAGAACAAGTACATATTAAAAGTAACATGCATCTTTACCAAATGTGTGGAATGGCTCCCGGCCACAAATTGCAAGTCAGAAACAGCAGCTGCCCTGATGACATCTTCTCGCGTTTTGCCCTTCCCCAAAGTATTGAGTCAGACCGAGGAAGTCACTTCACTAGCGAAGTGATGACAAAGAAGTGGGAGATACCTGGGGTAAAAAGGAAACTCCATATTGCATACCGCCAGCCTCTAGTGGGGTAGATGAGCGGTACAATAAAACCATTGTGAGCATTCTCAAGAAGTTTGTGGCAGATTCTGGGCCAAGTTGGGACATCTGATTACCACTTGTCCTGATGGCCATCAGATCTACACCATCTTCTGAGACCAAAATGTCTCCATTTGAGCTAATGACTGGACGAAAAATGGTGCTACCTCAGAATCTGCTCTATAGAACACAAGAGCAGACACTGATAAACGCCTCCACAACACATGAATATGTTGAGAATCTAAGAAAACACCTTCAGCATGCTTTTACGTATGCTCAGCGGAATCTGGAGAAATCAGCAGAGTGGATGAAAACCCACTACTATTTAAAAAAAACTGAAAAAAGAATACCAAGTAGGAGACAGGGTCTACTTATACAATTTTCAGAGGAACCAGACTAAGGAGAGACAATTCTTCCCCTCCTGGCGCGGTCCCTTTGAAATTGTAGACAAAATTTCACCTGTCGCCTACAGAATCTGCATCCCCAAAGGAGAGCTGTCAGAAGAGAAATGGGTCCACATCAATCAGTTAAAAAGTTGTCATCCAAGACACACTTTGCAGCTGATTGATGAGCCAAAGGAAAATCAAACAGAGGAACTGTCGGATGAATGAAAAGAAAGAAAAGAAAGAAAAAGAAAAAGCAGAAGGACATATATAGGTGCCATAGGTATAGTATTTTTCTTTAGTGTTACTGTAATAATGAATAAAATGTGTTTTAAAAATCAAATGGTTGTTTTGTTCGGTTGCGTAATCTACTTGGTGTGATGGTAATGCTGAGAAATGTTTATGTCCTAGAAAGCTTGAGTTGTAATTATTGTCCCGCTGTCTAACTCTTCCAGGAATACTGTCATTTAAATATACTAAAACCTATTTTTATCTATCTCCTATTATATAATTAACTTAATTAACTCCTAGTCTGGCGAGGACGTCACCGGGGACCTGGAAAGGGAAGGAAAGGGGGTGCCGATCCATACCCTCTAACCAAAAGACAGAAGGAAATCCTGGTGTGCCGTTCCCTGATGAAAGAGAACTCCGTCAAATGAACCCCACTCTGCCCTACTCTCCCTAAACAAGAAGGAGCAGGGGGGATATGTGGGGTACATTTAAGGCCTAAGGCAGAACCCTCCTACAACAAAAACTGCATTTCAGCAGTTACCCAAAAATGGCTGTGCTTTGGTCTGCTAAGCACATATGGGGCGAGAGTTGATCACAGCCACCCCAAGAATAGCTGCATTTGGTTGTCATTTACGTGAATCCAGAGAAAACAACTCAAAATCATAATGGCTGTGCATTGATGTTCTGTCATTTAAATATTCAAGGCTGCACAGGAAAATGACTTGCATTTAAAACGGCATTGCACTGGTGCTACTTTCATTTCAGTTTGGTTCTATTAAAAACACAGCCCTGTCCGTGTATTTCATTTTGAACACCATCAAATAAGGCCATCCCTCCCAGAACGGCATTGTTTCTTCAGTAAAGTCCATGGAAAGCAAAGGATTGCTGCTTCCAGTCGGCACGGCTTGGATTTACTTTTTGAAATAAATCAACACACGCAAAGTACTTCAAAGAAAAGATGCTCTCTCTTGCCTTTGTCAATTACCAGAAACAATTTTCAAGCATATCTCTGTCTCCAGAAACTGACCAGATCTATAAAGAGCACTTCAGAAAATAAATGCCAAGGAAGCTGTGTGCGCAGAAAAAACACATATTGTGAAATGAACAGGAGAGAAAAAGAACATGTGTAAATCTGCTTTTGCAGGAAAATTACATTTTGAAAACTAAATGTGAAATAATACCATTACTCGCACAGAAACAGTATTATATATGTGGGGATGGGGTTGGCTCTGAAATGTATATTGTATGTATTCCCAAATAGACTTGGTTTCTGTTGAAAGAAAGAAAAAACTTTTGAAACCAGCAGAACAGGTTTGGCCTAGGCAGGCACTTCAAAGGTGCTCTGCCCCCCATGGGAAATGAATTCCCTCCACAAATGGACCAGCCCCCATGAGCATATGAAAGGGCTAAGTGTGGAAGTTTGCGCCCTCATCAGATTGACTGGATGCTCTGCCAGAATGAACGAAGGCGGCCAAATTGGGCTGGGCATAACAGTAAGGTGTGATTTCCTCAAGAACTGTCGAAAATTTCAAAAGACATCATAAAAAACTCTTTGTTGCCAGCCAAGCTGGGCAGAGACAGTTGCTGTGGGGGTTGGAAAGACCACCCACATTTGGGACAAATCCACCCCATTTGATTTTTAAGACCTTTTCATATTAAGACATTTCTCCCAATGCCCTGAATAAGCAGTAATGTTATATTATGCCGGTATTTTATGTGAGTTATAGACAAACCCAAAGAGACTAAGCACTTATTCCTATCACCTGGGGAACTGGAACAGCAGAAAAAATGCAATTCTGGGGGAAGCGTAAATGGCACAGATATTAAATGTGGGGAAAATATGCCAAATACTGTTATGCATATGTGTAGCCATTTGCAGAATTTTAGATAAAATGTTTCTCCCGGCATATTCCTTGTAAAATATGGGATCTGCCCATCTGATTTTTATGATGGTGACTATTGTAAATATGACGTTTTGTTCTATAAGCCACTTTTGTGAAAAATAGGCTTGTGAGACAAATGGAGTCATAAAGGTACAGACATTTAAGGTGAGGTCACTTCTCCTGACCAATCAGCCAGCAGGGAGGAGGGGACACCTGTAGCCTGGCCTATCCCATGCAAGGGGTAGGTCCAGAGTATTTCCACCCAGATTGTAAAATTCTGGGATGTCACTTTAGCTAAATAAGGGGTAGACAGGGAGACACAGGGATATTCAACATTCAAAATTCACCCTTCAGGATTCCAAGACTGCAAATCCAGATCCAGGCAGAACCACCTATTCAGATCCAGTCCTACCCAATAATCCAGGGAGAAAGAAGGAAAGGCAACTGATTCCCCTTAGGAGAATCCAGTGACCAGAGTTTTTGCCCAGCCTACTTATCCTGATGTCCACAATGACCAGACTTTCCCCAGCTGCTCCCCACCAGGATAGCCCAGCTGACCCAGGAACCAGAGCTCTTGACCCCGCTGCCCGTGACCAGATCTGTGGCCCTACCATCTAGAGACCCAAATTACCAAACCCAAGCTTGCCTTATAAGTATCCTATCACCCAGTACCCAAAACTACAAATCCGGCTATCATACCTTGCACCTTGTTCAAACCCTATTCAAATCCCATTCAAATCCCATAAAAACCTTAGTCATTTTCCCAATTCCCAGTATCGTTTGTTCATCCTTTCCCTAGAGGAATCTGTTTAATCTATATCTGTTAGCATATATGTTCTTTATTTTCTTCAGTTACCTGTGTAATTCCCTAATATCATTTGGAATAAATAAATTAATTCCCCATTGGAAACGCACATTCATTATTGTTGCACTTTGAAAGTAACAATTCTGTCAGGTATTTTAACTAAAAAAAAAGAATCATAATAATTATAGCCTTAAAATATGGTTTCAGTGCAACTAATCATTGTGCTAACAAAAACGATTTTGCCCGTGTAGTTTGCTTTCTTAAACAACACTTCCCATAATAAAACCCATATCATCATCCCATAAGAGTAATCCCTTTCCCTTAGCATCCTATCTGTTCTGTGTCTTTGTTCCCATCCCAAAAACCGATTTCCAATTTTGCCTGCTAAGCCAATTTTCCTAGCTGTTTGCCAGATTAAAGCCTGTGTGAAATAAGAAATTGCAATTTTGCCACGTGTGATTTTTGTTGCATTGTTTTCCTCCCAAAATCGATCTTCTCACCTGTGTCCACGTTGCTTAAGTGCTCTGATCAGTAGCCTGCAAGCTTCCTTGTCTCTTTAGCGCAGCTGCACGAAATTCAGTCCTATCTACCCTACCTCAAATGTAAACTGATCTCTAAGTAACAAGTGCAATCCGAGTATGATATTTTGCTTGCTCAATTTGAAGGTTTTTTTTTTTTGGCCTCCCATTTTGGGGTGGTGGGTCGAATTTAAAAAACGATTTTTCCCTCTTCTTGTTGACTCCTTGCCACTGCTTTCCATCCACACAGAATTTTGTTGGTAGGTGTTTGGGGGAGTGTTGCAGGGCGAGTGCATAACGTAAGTGCCATCGTTGACTGGGAAAAAAAGTGATTTTATTTCCATTTCTATTTAAGGTTTATGTAGAAGTGTCAGAAAGTTAAAATAATTGTATTATAACATTTTGCATTATATTTTTACCACACTTTTTTAAAATTTGTTTCGCTTAGATTTTTCATTTGGATTTAAAAAATAAATAAATATTTCTTTGTTACACACTGGCCTGGTTCATGTCCACTACGACCCGGGGTATTTGTTAAGGTGGGTGTGAGATGGGTTGGGTGCCTCTTCAAGAAAGAATCCAGGGTTCCAATAAAAATAGAAAGGCGTGTTTTATTGTGCGCCACCTTCAGTGTCCGTAGAAGAAGTCCCTCGCAGGAGTGTGCCATGCCATACAATCTGTTACAGAATTCTGGCACTTGCAGAACTCCTATCCTGTTCAGCTACCCAAGTCTCAGTCTGTTATGGGTGAATGTGTGTAAAATGTTTGGGCCCTATGGGATTACCCTGTAGGGTAGTCCTAGGCACAAAGGCTTTATGGCATGCAGTCAGAAGCACACCTTTATGCTTTCACTCTACTATTAGGGGAGTTCCATTTTGGAAATCTACTTGTCACCAGTTGTGGGTGTCCTTGCTCCCACCTCTCTGCTCTCAGTCCTTTCTATGCCTGCCATGTCAATGACAAAGAGGGCATTGACACGGATGAAGGACGAGAAGTGGAAAAGTAACCCCTTTGGTGGTGGTGGAACACTTTCTTTTATTCTACCACGAGACCCAACACATGGCACTTCAGGTGATACCACTACTTTGTCTTGTCTATGGTAAGGGCATGGGTGGAGCTGGTGACCATCTTGTCCCGATTCCTTGGCCTGCTGAGCATCGAGTCAGTGGTTTTGGGACTTGAACTGCCCATTCAAGTGGAGTTCCTCCTTGTCAGCTTCCTCTGCAAGGACCTCCAACTGCACTGCTGGAATGGGGCAATGCAATGCGTCAGACCACTGCTTGTTCTGTGTTCAGACAGCAACAGTGTTTCTAGTTTTTTTTGTGTTGAGGTTGCAGATTGGAAGTACCCTGAGCTCTGCATCCTTGTAAGCTTTCTAGGTGTAATTGTAGGAGGCATCAACGGCTTTGTGTACGGTGGGGTGGCCTTATGCCTATAGTGTGGGTTTATGCTGGCCAGGGGCAGATTATTTCAGTTGTAGATAGAAATGTACATTTGTGATGTTTGAAGTATGGGGAGAGGGTTTTTAGGTGGTTTGCATTTGTGTGTGGTGAGTACTTTGGAGAGAAATTTAAGGGTTAGTCCAAAGGTCTGGGGTGCTTTTTGGGTTTGCTTGGGGCTTTAATAAAGGCATTGCTGTCAGTTGCATTATGGTGAGAAGTGTTTGGCTTTAATGGTTTATGTGTGAAGATGTCCCGTGTTGAGGTTTAGATATTCTGGCAGACATGGAAGGCATTCTCTTAAGGTTTATGCAGTGCCTTGTTGTGATGTCTTTCAGTCATTTTAGTTTTGTGAGTACCATGTGATGTGTTCTTAGGCAGAAGGTTGGGGTGGCAAAAATGCTGTTCCCCTAGGTTGTTTCTGAAATTGTTAAGTAAAACTATTGACAATAGTTGGTTTTGTTGCTTGATGGGTGTAAGCATTGAAGAACCGGGTTTTTAGACTTTTTCTGAATTTCAGGTAGTCCTTTAGGGTGTGAATTGACCTTGGTGGCACTTTCCAGTGTTTGCCGACCATAGTTGAAAAAGGCAGAGACTCTGTGTCTTTCTCTTGAAAATCTTCTGTCTTCTAAAAGGTATGTCATTTCTCAATATTAGGTCTCTGGTTGGTTGGTAGAGTGAGATTTTGTTTTGGAGGAATCCTGCTCTTTGATCTTCACTTGCTCTGTGGATGATGCAGGGGCCCTAAACTGGACCCTTTTTTTATTAGTAGCCAGTGAAGTGCTCTGTGAGGCGGTGTTATTTGTTCCTTCCTGATGAGTCTGGGTAGTACTTTTGCTGCTTTGTTTTGGATCTGTTGAAGTTTTTTTGTGAGGTACCTAGGAATATGCTGTTTGTGTAGTCGATTATTGAAGGCATCATGGAGATGATGGCCAGCCCTGTGTGTGTAAAGAAGAGGTAGGGCATAATCCATCGGATAGAGTGGGGATGGTAGAAGCACTTTTTGACTGTTACGTTGACTTTCGGCTCCAACCATGAGTCTGTTGTCCATCAATGTGCCTAGTTTCTAGATCACTCTAGATGGTTTAAGTCAGTTACATATTTCCAAAGGCCATGGTAGAGGTGTTTAAGGGCCAGCATGACATCAGATCATCATTAATTCCAGTTTATTCTAGGTTGAGTTTTAGGTTGTTGGCCATCATCCATTCATTTATTTGCATGAGTCAATTGCTGAGGGTGGTGCTGGAATTACAGTTGTCTGTCATTTTGTGTATGATTTGCATGTCATCCGCATAGTTATTACAAAGGATCCCATAAAATGTTATGATCTTCATTAAAGGGATCTTATAAATGTTAAAGAGGAGCATCGAAGGGGGACTTGACATGTAATGGGTTTTGGGTTTAAACTGAAACGGGGGAGCCAGGTGATATCTGTTTGAGCACAGGGAGAACAATTTTAAATTCAGCAGTTCCCTAAACAAAATGTGTACCTGAATTTTAATCTGGTATGGAAATCTGCATAGATCTGAGTTTTCATGCTGATTTATGACTAAACACGACAGAATGTAAATGATGTATGCCGTGTTTGTGACTTGTAAGTGGCATTTACATAAATCCCAATGGATTCCGTCCAGTTCATGCACAAATTCCATCCTGATTCTAGCCTCTGCCCTTAATAAAGTAAATGTAGTGAGTGATCCATGTGCGTGGGGTGAGGAAGGCGAATTCGGTTCTTGCCCTTTGCCACCCTGATTCCTGCAGTAAATGCAGAAATTGAATGCTTAGTAATTTTTTACTTGCCTGCTTATAATTGGCCCTGACACTAATATCAAGAATGCGACATAGGATTCATGCCAATTAAGTTCCAGGCCTTGCAGGCAATATTCACCTTTTTGGTAAACGTCGCTGATGGCTCTCAAGAATCAAGTCACTGTTTAAGCTGCCATTGAATCTGGATACCTCCTCCTTCTGCTATGCCCATACGTAGATTCTGGTTAACAGCTGCCACCCCCCTCCTCCCGTTGTTGCCTCCTTCAATGTGATCTCTGCCATGCCACCATTCACCTCGGGCACAACTGAAACAGGTGAGAGAATTTTTTCTCCAGGTTGCCAAATCCCATTGCTCGACAGCCATCTTTGTGTGTCCTGATCTGTCCTTTTCAACAAATAAAGTGGCACAGCCTAGGAACCAGTTGTATGGCTAAATGCTAACAGCATTATAGCCTCTGCCCTCTGGCAATTCGGACAGTTATGTTGCCTGAGTCCTTCGTATACGCCCTCGCCTTTGGTTTAGGTTGTTAGGTCATTATAGCCAGTCCCTGCCCGATTGCCTATAACGTTTAATTAAAATACCCAATTTCAGAAAGGTATCTGTCCAGAGAGCTTTCAATACGTTTATTACAAATGCCATATCCGCAGAAATTCATTAGCAATGTGATATTGAGAATTTAAATAGTGCTATGTTTGTATTGTATTTAGAAAACTCCTCTCGTTTCCCGCTGTAGTGCAGTTTGGAGGGCGCAAATTCATCAAATTGTGTGGGAGGTTTAGATCTATCAATAATGTCAGGGAATGTGTGTTGGCTATGGTATCCTTAAGTTGTAGTATGGTATTCTTTCAAGATTTGACTAATTTACAGTCTTCTTCTTTGTTTACATTTTAGGATGAAAAACCAGCAATAAAAACATCATCTAAAGCAGATATTGACCCGCCTTCACAATCTAAAGAAGACCATGTCAATGACAAAAAAGACAAGGTTTTGTAAATATTTAATGTTACTGAATCTAAAATTAATTGTGCATAGGGGGTGTAAAGCAAGCAAGGCATTGGCATGATGCTGCCTACACTACAATCACATGATACAGGACACATCTAAGCCAGATGATGCAATTTATTTGAGCCCAAGTGTGTGACTGGACAATGATGAATATTAGGGAGAATTCTCCAGAATGGCTACTTTCCCTTACCTTCTGAGTCCCTCAGCAGCTTTGCTGGATTTCTAGGATTTATTTTTTTCACCTGGTAGGAGTGTGAGCCTTTTTTCCCACTCTTACATGTGTTTTGCTGTGTGTTTTACAACTTTTGTGTTCATAGACTGTGTGTCATGATCTCTGCTTCCAAAAGGTCAGGGTTTTCCCAACTCCCTTGGAAGCAGATCCATAACCCAGGTTCCGAGTGCCAACCAGTCCCAATTGGGACCTTTTGGACCCAGTCCTGGCGCCAGTGGCACCAGGCTCATAAATATGCCCAGTCCCAGCGCTGGAAGCGCCGGGCTCATAATGCTTGGGTGGACTTACCTGCAGCAGACCATGCTGCTTACTTGCCTGCCAGTTGAGCCTCTGATCCTCTTCTGTTTGGAACTACTTTTCCTGTTGGGTGGGGCAGGAGCCACTCCCTAGATTCAGAACACTGGAACTCTTCTGGAAAGCAGGAACTCTTTTCTTACCTAGGCGTGGCTGTGGAAGGAGACACCTAAGCACTACAGGAGGCTATTTAAACCACACCCGATGGATGAATCTTGCTTTGCGTTATTCTGCATCCTCTGCAGCAGAACGCTCATCGTGTCTTCTGCATCTGATCCTGGGCCTAAGGAAAAAGGCTTACCATCCTGAATCCAGTCTTCAGCAACACCTATAAAGACAAGAAAGAACAGGTTAGCATTACGGTCTTCAGTGACAGCTCTTCACTTACCTGGTCCATCGGCTGTCACCAACGCCTCGCGCTGCATTCTGGCATCTGAAAGACAAAGGCTTACCTACTCTTCGTGCGCTCCGGAGGTCTTCACACTGCATTCCGGCATCTGAAAGACAAAAGCTTACCAACTCTTCACACGCTCCGGAGGCCTTCGGCGCTGCATCCCGCATCTGAAAGACAAAACAAGGTGCGTTTAAAGACATTGGGGAACTTTAATACTCACGTGCCATTACTCCTTTCCACATCTAACTCAGTGGGTATTCCGGCACCCTGCAGCCGCTCCGAACTTGTACCTGCAAAATAAAAAGACAGTTAGAGCGCATCGTGAAGCAGGCAACAAGCGCTTACTTACGTGCTTCCAGGCGCTTCTATTCATCACACGGGCTCCATCTTCAACTCACTTCAGCCCGTCATCCGCCATCGCCGGAACCCTGCAAAACAAGAAACATCATTACTAAAGACTTTAAAGACATTAGAATTACTCGAAACTTACCGTTCGTGCAGTAAACGACGGACAGCAGTCCTCTGAAGTCAAGAGGCCTGCTCCCCTTATCCAGTGAAGAAACTGGTTACAGCACCCTGCCCCGAGGCAGATGGAGAGCACGGCGTTCACTTACCTAAGGTGAGAGCGTTAACCTTTGGGGTTCTACAGGAGAAGAGAAAGGGAAGAAGAGAGAGACATTCAATAACCCAGTTCCTTAATCCCATATTTTCTATCTGCAGACATCTTACCCTTCAGGTCAGACATACAGTGCACAGAGGTCCAGCCCAAAGAGCCAGCCGTGTGTTACACATCACCTTTGCAGATACGGTATACGCTCAGTCAAGACCGGCGCCTCTACGGGAATCAGGTGAGCGTTACACTGTGGAGCCTCACCTACTCCATAGGCATCATCTTTTTACTGTGTGTTACACAGCACCATTAGTGCAGTGACACAGGGTTGTCTTTTTCAGACTTCCCACTTTAAACTCCATTTCTTTGATTGACTACTGTCTCCCAGAACATGTAAAGTTGCCATTGACTTTATAAGTCTTTTTAAATTCACAGACCCAGTACAAACTATCTTACATAGAGTACCGGAAAGGGTTAATAGTTATCCCTTTTTGTCTGTTTCTCATGGAACATTATTTCGTTCCCCTTTCTTTAAGATTTGGCTGGTGGCAGTGGTATCTACCCTATTTTTTCTACCGCAGTATTTGTATTGTATTATATTTATTTGTATAGTGCACCAGGCCCGAGGGCAACCAGGCGCATATCTTAGAGCAAATAGGTACATGAATGGCATGGATACAGTTACAGTCAGTCAATTACATTCATAAGTAAAGTACAAAGCAGTTCAGGTTGGCAAGCAAAGTAGCAGGAGAGAGGGTGGAGAGGATCAGATGGCCTGAGAAGGCAGTTGGTCATATGGAACGGATAGCCAGAGCTTGGCTTTGTGTTTGAATAAGGTAGGAGAAGGCAAGGTTCTAATGGTGAGTGGCAGTCCATTTAAATAGCCTTGGTACTGTTTTAGGCGAAGTTAGACTAAGTTAGTAGCCTCAAACTTAAATCTGCTGGACCCCATTTACTTTTATTTGGTTCCGGCTGGGTTTATTCGCCATTTCCTTTTGTAAAGGTCTTTCTCCAGGTTTGTTTCCTTTTTTCGCCGTCCTCTGGCGGGCTTCTGCATAGAAGCCCTCCTTTGGCACCTGAATGTCTGAGGGGGACAGGATGTGAGGGAGGGGTTTGAGACTCCATCCACAGGGCCTCCTTGGACACCCATGTTGCACTCTGTATGATTGGCTGTGGTGACTGTCCCGCCAGGACAGCCACCCAGCTGTGTGATTAACAGCCAGGCTGTGTGAACAGGGGGAAAACTGCATAAAAAGCAGCTCTCTGGGACTGAGAAGGCAGAGTCACCACTGGATCGAGAGAAACGAAGAGAAGCTGACAGAAGAGGACCTCTACCATGGCTGAACCTCTGTCATGATCTCTGCTTCCAAAAGGTCAGGGTTTTCCCAACTCCCTTGGAAGCAGATCCATAACCCAGGTTCCGAGTGCCAACCAGTCCCAATTGGGACCTTTTGGACCCAGTCCTGGCGCCAGTGGCACCAGGCTCATAAATATGCCCAGTCCCAGCGCTGGAAGCGCCGGGCTCATAATGCTTGGGTGGACTTACCTTCAGCAGACCATGCTGCTTACTTGCCTGCCAGTTGAGCCTCTGATCCTCTTCTGTTTGGAACTACTTTTCCTGTTGGGTGGGGCTCGAGCCACTCCCTAGATTCAGAACACTGGAACTCTTCTGGAAGGCAGGAACTCTTTTCTTACTTAGGCGTGGCTGTGGAAGGAGACACCTAAGCACTACAGGAGGCTATTTAAACCACACCCGGTGGATGAATCTTGCTTTGCGTTATTCTGCAACCTCTGCAGCAGAACGCTCATCGTGTCTTCTGCATCCGGTCCTGGGCCTAAGGAAAAAGGCTTACCATCCTGAATCCAGTCTTCAGCAACACCTATAAAGACAAGAAAGAACAGGTTAGCATTCCGGCATCTGAAAGGCAAAGGCTTACCATCCTGAATCCAGTCTTCAGCAACACCTATAAAGACAAGAAAGAACAGGTTAGCATTCCGGCATCTGAAAGGCAAAGGCTTACCTACTCTTCGTGCGCTCCGGAGGTCTTCACACTGCATTCCGGCATCTGAAAGACAAAAGTTTACCAACTCTTCGCACGCTCCGGAGGCCTTTGGCGCTGCATCCCGCATCTGAAAGACAAAACAAGGTGCGTTTAAAGACATTGGGGAACTTTAATACTCACGTGCCATTACTCCTTTCCACATCTAATCCAGTGGGTATTCCGGCACCCTGCAGCCGCTCCGAACTCGTACCTGCAAAATAAAAAGACAGTTAGAGCGCATAGTGAAGCAGGCAACAAGCGCTTACTTACGTGCTTCCAGGCGCTTCTATTCATCACACGGGCTCCATCTTCAACTCACTTCAGCCCGTCATCCGCCATCGCCGGAACCCTGCAAAACAAGAGACATCATTACTAAAGACTTTAAAGACATTTGAATGACTCGAAACTTACCGTTCGTTCAGTAAACGACGGACAGCAGTCCTCTGAAGTCAAGAGGCCTGCGCTACCTATCCAGTGAAGAAACTGGTTACAGCACCCTGCCCCGAGGCAGATGGAGAGCTCGGCATTCACTTACCTAAGGTGAGAGCGTTAACCTTTGGGGGTCTACAGGAGAGGAGAAGAGGAAAGAGATAGGGACACCCCAATAACCCCAGTTCATTAACCCCATATTTTCTATCTGCAGACATCTTACTCTACACGTCAGGCATACAGTGCACAGAGGTCCAGCCCAAAGAGCCAACCGGGTGCTACACATCACCTTTGAAGATACGGTAGTCGCCCAGTCAAGACCGGCGCCTCTGCGAGAATCAGGTGAGCGTTACAGAACGCAAAGCCTACCGCAAAACTCTCGCCCAGGCGCTATGGAAACCTCGGATACTGACCCCCTAGCCCGGTTACTTGGGGAACTAAGGGCAGAAGTGCATGCAGCTCGTCAGGAAACGAATGCTCTAAGAAGGGAACTAATTATTTCCAAGGAGAGAACAGACAATCTTGCTAGACAAGTGCTACAGTCACAAGCCGGACAGACCCCGTTACCCGCATCAGGGGCAAATCTTCCTTCAACATCCTCTATGAATCCAGTGCAGATCAACCTACCTGGGAATGTACCTCTGGCTCCGCCCGAACGATTTTCTGGTGACCCAAAGAGGTTTGCAGTATTTATCAATCAGTGCCGGTTGCACTTCTTATGCCGGCCAGCAGCCTTTCCAACTGATCAAGCAAAAGTAGCTTTTGTACTTTCGTACCTTAGTGGCAATGCGGCAGACTGGTCGATCCCTCTAGTTAATCAAGATGATCCGGTTCTCCATGATTTTCAAGCCTTTCAGCTTAGTATGGAAAAACTGTTCGCAAGACATTCACAGGGGCAGGCCTTGGACAATGAGCTTCTTTCGTTGCGACAGGGTAATCAAGACCTTTTGGCTTATATTGCATCTTTCAATAGACTAATAGTGGAAACTCAATGGCCTGAGGACAAAAGGATTACGCTGTTTTATAGAGGTCTACGTGGAGAGCTCAAAGATGTGTTAGCCCAAGTAGTGAATCCCCCACAAGACTGTTCGGATTATATAGACTTGGTCGTTCAAATAGATCACAGGCTGCAGAACAGGAAGGCCGATCGTTCCAAGTTTGATGCTCGAGTATTTTCCAAACCGCCAACTCCTTCCAAAGGAGTAGACTCCGGGGAACCCATGCAAATAGGGGGTCTGAAAGGTCCTCTAACACAAAGGGAGCGGGAAAGGAGGAAACAGTTGCAATTATGCCTATATTGCGGAAACTCAGGGCACTTTCTTCGAGACTGTCCGGTGAAACCTGCCAAGAAGGCAGTAGGAGCTGCAGTTACCAAAGTTACAAACTCTGAGCAGGGAAACGACCTCGCCCGACAAGAATAGAGGTCCTCTTGCCGAGCGTGAAAACCCGTTCTGTGACCTCGCATTTCGTGATACCTATGGTCCTCATTAGCCCTGATAATCCGGATCGATTACATGCAATTGAAGCTTACGTCGACAGCGGTGCCATCGGCAATTATGTGGATCATGAAATGGTTTTGAGGATGAATCTAACTCTATGTCCCAAGGCTGTAAAGGACGTCATTACTACGGTGGATGGTACGGAGATAGCCTCCGGGCCAGTAACGCATACCACTCAAGAGGTGATGCTAGTAAGTCAAGATGGACACCATGAGAAGATCGTGTTCGATGTGATCAAGGCCCCTCAGTTTCAGATTATTCTAGGAATACCTTGGTTAGAGAAACACAATCCTCTGATCGATTGGCGAGCAAGAACGGTCCAGTTTCCAGAATGTGTCTCTACTTGTCACCCTCCACCTGGTGTTGCACTGGCCGCAATTTCTTCAGAGACTCCCCAGTTACCTCCCGAATACCTAGAATACCAAGATGTTTTCCGGAAGGATCAGGCTAACTCTCTACCTCCTCATAGGTCTTATGACTGCCAGATAGACCTGATACCTGGATCTACTCCTCCTTGTAGTAGAATTTATGCCCTCACCGAGCCTGAGAACCTTCACCTTCGACAATACCTGGATCAATACCTGGCAAATGGGTTTATTCGTCCTTCCAAGTCCCCTGCTTCTTCAGCTTTGTTCTTCGTTCCAAAAAAGGAAGGAGACCTTAGAACTTGTATCGATTATCGCTCCCTGAACCAGATCACCGTTAAGAATAGATATCCGTTACCTTTGATCCCTGAACTCCTGGACCAAGTCAGAAAAGCATGCATATATACAAAGCTGGATCTTAGAGGAGCTTACCACTTGGTACGAGTAAAAGAGGGCGATGAATGGAAGACGGCCTTCCGCACCAAGTATGGGCTATTTGAATATCAGGTCATGCCCTTCGGACTTTGCAATGCCCCGGCCGCCTTTCAATATTTTATGAACGATGTCCTCAGAGAGCTCATAGATGTATGTGTTGTTGTTTACATTGACGACATCCTCGTTTATTCTTCATCGGAATCTGAACATCGGAAACATGTGAAAATGGTCCTCGAAAGATTGCGTCAACACAAACTTTTCGCTAAGTTGGAAAAATGTGTTTTCAACGTGACTGAAGTTGAATTCTTGGGATTCATATTATCACCTGGCGGAGTGCATATGGATTCAAAGAAGGTCGATGCAGTTCTCAAATGGCCATCACCATCCTCCGTAAAAGGTGTGCAAAGCATGTTAGGCTTTGCTAACTTTTACCGCAGGTTTATCCCCGAATTCTCTCGAATAGTCCAGCCCATCACTGCCTTGTTAAAGAAAAACAAACGTTTTGAATGGTCTACCGAGGCGGAACAAGCTTTCCAGGATTTGAAGACTAAATTTATCTCTGCACCAATCTTAAAACACCCTCGCCCCGAACTCCCCTACATCGTGGAAACTGATGCTTCAAGCCTTGCCATGGGGGCAGTTCTATCACAAAAGGACCCGGTAACCAATCAGTTGCATCCCGTGGCATTTTGGTCCCGCAAATTCTCGCCTCCTGAAATCAATTACACGATTACTGACAAGGAACTTCTGGCTATCAAGTCTGCCTTTAAGGCTTGGCGGCATTATCTGCTGGGGGCCCGACACACCGTTACTGTGATTACGGATCACCGAAACCTGCAATATTTGAAGACCGCAAAAGCCCAATCCTCTAGACAACTCCGTTGGGCATTATTCTTTGCCGAGTTTGACTTCATAATTACCTATCGACCTGGTACAAAGAACGGTAAAGCCGATGCCCTTTCTCGGATGGGAGTGGAAGAACACTTGGTCAACCCTAAACCTGTACCAATCATTCCCGAACAAAGAATTCTGGGTGTAATCGCCACAGAATCCATAGAGGAAGTTAAGGATAAAGCCAGGCAACTTGTAACTCCAGCAGAGATACAGAATTGGCATCTGCAGGGAAAGGACTTTGCAGTAAAGGACAACTTATTGTATTTCCAAGAACGATTATACCTACCCAGCACAGATTTACAGAAAAAAGTAATCTCTTGTTATCACGACTCTTTAATGGAAGGTCATCCCGGTATAGCCAAGACCTCAGAAAAGATCAAGCGCTACTTCTGGTGGCCGTCTTGGAAAAAAGATATCAGAGACTTTATAATGTCCTGTGGAGTATGCGCCCAAAACAAGAGTCAAAAGGAAAGACCAGCAGGCCTCTTACGCCCTATTGACATCCCACCTCGCCCTTGGCATACGCTTTCTATGGACTTCATCACCGATCTACCTCCATGCTCCGGATACAATACGATTCTAGTAATCGTGGACTTATTCTCCAAGATGGCGCATTTCATTCCGCTCAAAGGCTTGCCAACAGCAGCAACTCTGGCCCGAGAATTTCTCGAAAACATCGTCCGACTGCACGGTTTTCCTTCGGTTCTAATTTCGGATCGAGGTAGTCAATTTATTTCTCATTTTTGGCGAAGTTGCTGTCGGTCGGCTCAAATTGATGTGAGACTATCGACCAGTCACCACCCTCAGACCGACGGACAAACCGAGAGGACCAATCAAACTCTGGAACAGTATTTACGCTGCATGCTGCAACAAACTGAAAAAACTTGGAAAGATATCCTTTGGATAGCCGAGTATGCCTACAATAACTCTGTCCATTCGGGAACTGGGAAAACCCCGTTTTTTCTTTTGTACGGCAGTCACCCTCGAACCTCGGAGTTGGATCCCCTCCAAGATCTTGAAACACCAGCAGTAAACTACCTGCATTCTACAATCACCCAAGCCTTTAAGGAAGCTGTTTCTCACCTTCAAAGGGCTAAAGAACAATACAAGAAAGGAGCAGATCAACATCGGAAGGAAGCCCCTCACTATCAAGTAGGGGATCAAGTCTGGTTATCCACCAAATATCTATCTCTAAAAGCGCCACGCACATTCAACCCAAGATACCTTGGTCCCTATTCCATCACTACCATAGTAAACCCAGTAGCGGTCAAGTTGGACTTGCCCCCGCACATGAAGATACATCCGGTCTTCCACGTCTCTCTATTAAAACCCGTGCAACCTCAAACCCGACTAACCAAATCTCCAAAACCTATCCTAGTGGATGGAGAACTCGAGTTTGAAGTCAAAAGCATTCTGGACTCCAAGATCTCCAAATCTAAACTATTCTACCTAATTGACTGGAAAGGCTACGGCCCCCAAGAGAGATCCTGGGAACCTGCTGAATATGTCCACGCTCCTCGCCTAATCAAAAGATATCACTGAACATTTCCTGACAAGCCAAAACCCCCGGAGAAGCCCGGTTTGGGAGGGGCCTTGAGGGGGGGTACTGTCATGATCTCTGCTTCCAAAAGGTCAGGGTTTTCCCAACTCCCTTGGAAGCAGATCCATAACCCAGGTTCCGAGTGCCAACCAGTCCCAATTGGGACCTTTTGGACCCAGTCCTGGCGCCAGTGGCACCAGGCTCATAAATATGCCCAGTCCCAGCGCTGGAAGCGCCGGGCTCATAATGCTTGGGTGGACTTACCTTCAGCAGACCATGCTGCTTACTTGCCTGCCAGTTGAGCCTCTGATCCTCTTCTGTTTGGAACTACTTTTCCTGTTGGGTGGGGCTGGAGCCACTCCCTAGATTCAGAACACTGGAACTCTTCTGGAAGGCAGGAACTCTTTTCTTACCAGGAACTCTTTTCTTACTTAGGCGTGGCTGTGGAAGGAGACACCTAAGCACTACAGGAGGCTATTTAAACCACACCCGGTGGATGAATCTTGCTTTGCGTTATTCTGCAACCTCTGCAGCAGAACGCTCATCGTGTCTTCTGCATCCGGTCCTGGGACTAAGGAAAAAGGCTTACCATCCTGAATCCAGTCTTCAGCAACACCTATAAAGACAAGAAAGAACAGGTTAGCATTCCGGCATCTGAAAGGCAAAGGCTTACCATCCTGAATCCAGTCTTCAGCAACACCTATAAAGACAAGAAAGAACAGGTTAGCATTCCGGCATCTGAAAGGCAAAGGCTTACCTACTCTTCGTGCGCTCCGGAGGTCTTCACACTGCATTCCGGCATCTGAAAGACAAAAGTTTACCAACTCTTCGCACGCTCCGGAGGCCTTTGGCGCTGCATCCCGCATCTGAAAGACAAAACAAGGTGCGTTTAAAGACATTGGGGAACTTTAATACTCACGTGCCATTACTCCTTTCCACATCTAATCCAGTGGGTATTCCGGCACCCTGCAGCCGCTCCGAACTCGTACCTGCAAAATAAAAAGACAGTTAGAGCGCATAGTGAAGCAGGCAACAAGCGCTTACTTACGTGCTTCCAGGCGCTTCTATTCATCACACGGGCTCCATCTTCAACTCACTTCAGCCCGTCATCCGCCATCGCCGGAACCCTGCAAAACAAGAGACATCATTACTAAAGACTTTAAAGACATTTGAATGACTCGAAACTTACCGTTCGTTCAGTAAACGACGGACAGCAGTCCTCTGAAGTCAAGAGGCCTGCGCTACCTATCCAGTGAAGAAACTGGTTACAGCACCCTGCCCCGAGGCAGATGGAGAGCTCGGCATTCACTTACCTAAAGTGAGAGCGTTAACCTTTGGGGGTCTACAGGAGAGGAGAAGAGGAAAGAGATAGGGACACCCCAATAACCCCAGTTCATTAACCCCATATTTTCTATCTGCAGACATCTTACTCTACACGTCAGGCATACAGTGCACAGAGGTCCAGCCCAAAGAGCCAACCGGGTGCTACACATCACCTTTGAAGATACGGTAGTCGCCCAGTCAAGACCGGCGCCTCTGCGAGAATCAGGTGAGCGTTACAACCTCCCCATGAAGCCCTGCTGCGGGTCCGAATCTCCAAACTTCGACGACAGGGAAGATCTGCAAGGAATTTGTTTCCCTTGAGCTGGTGGGACCAACCAGTTCGCCAAACCACAAGCCAGGCCTCCCTCCTCTGGTCGAATTCTCCGTGCACAGCTACAGTGAACCGGATAGCCAGGAGGATTGGACCCTGCTTGGGTATTAAGGAGCGCACCTTTTATTCGTCACTTTGCTCCGCTGCTGGTTTCTTCCCTGGGCAGTGCAGGACCCTCCAGTCTTCCTTCTCCTTGTCAGTCCGACAGTCACTTCAGGAACCGTGAGCCTGCAGGATCTGCCAGGAAGGTCTGCCTCAGCTACAGCATTCTTCTGCTCTAAAGGTACTCTGCTAACCCAGTTGTTAGTTCCGTCCGACCGTGGTGAAAGTGTTTGAAATCTTTTGCCAATCTGAGGGCTTGTCCTTCTCTATTCTTTAAAGTAACTTTTCTTCCGACCAACTTCGTTCCGAACTCTTGGCAAAGACTTAACCACAAACTACTCTGAACTGTGTGATCCTCTCCAAAGAGTCTGGTCCATTGAATTTGGCTCAAGGCTCTTGATTTGATTTCCTCACTGTAGTAGCCTTTTCTAGATTGCCCTGCTTACTTACTTGTTGGTGCTGCTTAATTTTTGTCTAACCTTGTCTTTCCCTCCCTTTTAAATTGCTGGAGTGCCATTTTGCTCACACTTTATTTTGACCTTAACTTGTCCAGAATCTATTGGTTGGTGTGTAGTATATTGAGAGTGTGATTTTTCTACTGCTTTACTTTAGTGAATTGTTTTACAACTGATATGTAAATAAATGTACATTCTTTTACTCAGAAACCTTGAGTCAGTGTTTGTTTGAACCATAGTAATTGCTGTCCTTTGTGTAACTATTGATACTGCTCCCTTTACTCTTAAGATAAGTCTGGCTGCTCAGCCATTGCTACCACTTTACTGTGTAGTACAGGCTTGTACCAAAGCTGAATTTGTACTGCCACTTGTAGTCTTAATTGTGTGTGGTGTTCCCAAAGGGTACTGCATATGATTCTGCCTAACACTTGTGTTCAACGGTGAGGATCAAGTATAGTGATTACACTTAGAGTGCTGCTATTACCTTGGATCAACTAACCACAAGGCTAAACATCACTAAAAAGCAATATTAATCGTGTCTGATATGGAAAGCTACAGTCAGGAGACCCTCCTTAGTTACACTGTTGATTATCTGAAAAAATCTGTCTAGAGATAGGAACCTCTCTGTTAAAGACAAAAAGTCAGAATGGATTGAAAGGTTGCTAGAGAAACAAAGTCTGGACATTGGGTCTGAAATACCTAACCGCTCAGCAACTGTGGAAAATAATGAGGATGATAATGTATCAATTTATGAGTTAGATGCGGCAGATGTGTCTCACAATGTAGGGTTCACTGATCCTCTGCCTGCTCAGCAACCTCAACCTTTGTCCACTGTGACCTCTACAGGTCCTACACTCAGTCCTGAATTCATTGCTCTAGAAAAGATGAGGCTTGAATTGGAATTTAAACGTATAAATGCTCAAACTGAACAAAAGCATCAAGAACTTAAGCTCAGAGAACTGGAGTTGAATCATGCCTTAGAAATGAAAAAGTTGTCTTTGGAAAATGCTTCCCTCCCAGAGTCTTCTAGGTCTTCCAGTCCTAAGAGACCCTGTATGCAAAATAAATTGTTGGTATGTATGAGGCTAAGCGTGATATTTTGGATTGGTTGGCAATGTTTGAATATAACCATGGGATTCAAGACATTACAGGGAATCAGTTGCTTCCTTGGCTCATCTCTAGGCTACCCACTGTTGCATCTGATGTTGTGATGGAGTTGGGGGAGGTGGATAGGATGGATTATGAGTGTGTGAAGCAAGCTTTAATTGCTAGATTTGGGAAGACCCCTTCCCAGTACCTTAAGAGGTTTAGGACCCTCAAAAAGCATGATGGTACCCCTTGGGCTACCTGGGTATGTGAACGTTTGAAAAACCTAGATGGTTGGGCTAAGGGTTACAGAATAAACACTTATGAAGGTATGAAAAAACCTGTTATGTTGGAGTCAATTTATGATGCCTGCTCTCCTGAGCTCAGACAGCACTTGGCTGATTCTAAGGAGATAGATCCAAAGAGGTTAGCTAGGGCTGCTGACTTGTGGGTTGCCAACAGGGCTACACACAAGGATTCTGAGGCAACTCAGAAGAAGGATGAGGGAAAGCAGCCAAAGAAAGATAACAAGGAGAATTCTAATACCTCCAATCCAAAAGAGGGCCCCAAACAGCAATATAAGGGTAAACCACAAAGAAAACTGAATCAGACTAGTGTACCATCTGGACTCAAACCAGATGGAGGTTAGAACAAACCCCCATTCATCAAAACATTTGGGAAATGTTATGTTTGTGGGTCAACTGACCATGTGAAAGGGGATCCCAGATGTAAGGGTAAACCTTCAGGGGTTCACACTGTCTCCTTAGCCTTCTCCCCAGAGGAAGAAGTACGTATGGCCAGTGGAAACTTTCACCTACTGGCTGATAAACCAATGAGAGTCTCAACTAGTGTTTCTTTAGTGACCCTGGGCTTGTGGGAACAACAGAATTTAGATGTATATAATTCCATCCCAGATAATACTAAAGAATATTATAAAGATAGTGTTCGTGTGAATGGCCAGGAGACCCCTGCCATCAGAGACACTGGAGTCAGCTTAACTGTGGTTGATGAAACATTTTTCAAGGTGGAGGATGTTGCTAAGGCACCCAAATGCCTAACCAAGTTAGCTGGAGGCCCTGTGCAAATGCTTCCCCAGTTACCAGCTCTCATCCAGTGTAATGATATGACTGTCATAATACCTATTCGTGTGCAGAGTGAAGTGTCTGGGAGAGTCCTGTTGGGTAATGACCTGAAAACTCTTGGAGTTGTGTCTAGCACCTGGAAGCAAGCATCCCCAGAAGGCAGTACGCTCCCCACAATGAGAGGCAATAAGGACACACCCCAGGAGGGAATGAGACCAGGACCAAGTGCAGGTGATGTAAAAGGGCGTTTTATGTAATCAAAACTAGGGCATGCAAAGGACTCTGCAAGCTCCGAGAGCGCTCTGTCTGACAATAGCAAAGCCAGTCATATTTATTACAAAACCACGTCATAAATCCTATCCGCTATAGGGGGCACATCATCTCGGGGATTGGGTGGCATCGACTAAGCTATAGGTGGTTCGCTGATGGGCCGCTCCGGGATTGGTGGACATCCGTGTGGTGTCAACGTGGGGTGGACGTGTCAGCTGGGCTCGTTGGGGTGGAGCTGTTAGGCCAGGCGCGGTCTGAGTCAATGATTGATGGCTGCACTAACACTTTGCCCTTGTGGCCACACACACACAAATCCAGATGTCCTGTACATCCTACAATATGTTACTCTAAGAAATACTAGGAGACGATAGAAACAATATGCAATGTGAGGCTTCACCAATACATCAGTGCACTATTACCTCTGACCTGCTGACCGTGTGTCATAAGTCTGGGTGTTTGATCTGAGGGCATAAGGTGAGCTGCCTTGGCCTTCTGTTCTGTTAGATGTGGTGAGGAATCACTTTATGATATGTTAGTACAGGGTTGAATACCTATCTCCAAAACCCATTAACTTGGGGTGAACTGGAGTATTACTGGATCAGCGAGTGTGCACCTCTGGCCCCTAGAGGCGGTGGGGTTTAGGACCAGGTTGTAAATAATTCATTTGGCTGACCATGGCGGCCTCGGATATTGGGGAGGTGAATACTTGATGCGGGTCCAGCAGAATGAGGGGAGGTGAGGCTGTGCTGCCCGCGCACCAGCAAGCCCTGTCGGGCCTTGGCGGGAGGAGGGGGAGATGGCCTTGTGGCTCTGCGTGATTCTCGGTGCGTGGGCTGCACAATATACCATATGCGAGGACAGTTAATAAAGTTAGTAGCATTAGGATGATTACATATTTCTATTGGTTATACATTCATGTACTTCTTCATACGTAGCTATGAGAGTCTGGCAGTGTCACAAATATCACATACCATTAGTTGAACACATATTGGTAATTCATAAGGCGACAGATGGATAACACGTGAGGTAGCATCAGGTTGGGTTGTGTACTCAGGAGCATAGAAGCAATACGTTCATATGTGATTAAGCATTTGCATTCTTGGCTATAACACTTACACGTGTCCCACTATATGACACACAAGTATTTTTAGTAATGCTTTTTCGCCTTCCTTTGTACATTAGCAGCAATCGTTAGTTAGCACTAGGTGGGCTCCAACAGGCCCTTTCATTGAGTCTTCAAGGCACATGGTGTCTTACAACGGGCTGAGGTAATTCTTACTTTATCAGCTTTATATACTTCATCCCTTCCAAACACCCGTATTATATTTTTCAAAACCACTCTGTGAATCGTTGGGCTCTGGTATGCAGTAAACACTTCATTTGGGGAATGTGGGCAGGGGTTCATACATTGAGGTTATTGACACAATATATTTTAAATGTTAGGGGTTAGATGCCGGGTCGAGGCCTATTCAATTGGGATGGTTCTTGTTATTTTCCAGACTTAAACCATGAGTCAGGTCACTTCGGGGACAGTGATGTACTGCAGAAGGTAAATGATACAGTGTTTGTTCTGATACTCGTTTGTGTCTGGTTGCTCATGAGAACGGGCCTTCAGCGGATCTGCCATGAGGTGGAGGCGCAGGGGGAGTGCATGGCTCCCTATGCACAGTGAGCAGGGGCCAAGCTGCAGCTTTCGCAGGCAGGCTGTTTCATTGGGGTTTTGGTCGCCTCTACCTAAAATGGAGTCTTGAAGCTTTCAAAATGATGTCCATGGTATGTTACAGTACAAGCCGATTGGCCCTGTGTGTCGATCAGCAGCCACTCTGCCACCCGAGCACAGGTTCATGGGGGGCTGCTGTCGAGCCACGAACCTCCCATACATTTCCCCCCTTTCGTTACTTAAGTAACAAATACTGTAACTCGGCCAACCTCTGGCGCTCTTTCTCATTCGCAACAGCCTCATCCCATGCTGGTGTGCCTTTTATTGGCATCCAGGCTCTACACACACCCCGAAGGTTCTCCCCCCTCCTAGCGTATTCATCTGGTGTGCAGGTCATATATATACATCCCACTCTTCTTCCAAGTCCACCCATACCTTTGTATACCACTCCTGTTCTTGGGGCTCCTTTATTGTGGTATGATATAACCTATCTACAATGTCCCCATCATAGTATAAAGGCACCATTCTATACTTTGGTTCTGGGTCCTCACCTGTTTGTACTTGAGCTTCTTGCATGATCTGCGCCATTCCTCTAGTGTTGCCCATTGTCACCATCATCATTGCGCTATTTGGCACTGCATTTGCACAACATCGAAGACCCAGCTGGCACACACAAAAAATCAAGAGTAAAAATACCATGATAGGCATCAGCATTTTGACCGTCAGTCCAAGCCATGATGGTACCCAGGAGAAAAGGTTGTCGAACTAGGTGCTGGCGTCTGCTCCACCTTCGTTTTTCATTCGTTCCCCCAGGTTGTGAACGGCTGCGATAACATGTGATAGCGTACCATTGTCTGCGTCTTCAGAAGGCACGAATGTGCAACATGCACTCCTGATTTTTCAGCAAACTCTGCCATCCATCGCCGTTAACAAGTCTAGGACATACCTGTTCTGCATGGTCATTAACCGCAGGGCCCTTAGCTCCACCTTGATCACGTTAAACCGTTCTTCAGTGTCGTTGGCCAGCTGGATCAGCTCCCAGCGCGTTATCTGGAGCCATTTTGCGTTTGCTCGCGCCTGGATGCTCGGGATAAGGGAGGCAAAGAATGTTTCTGCGGAATTGAACAGCCGGTACTTGTCTGGAATCTGTGCCAACAGCTCTGAGGAGGCTTTGGATATGTAGTTGGATGATCTCCGCCGACTCGATAACACATCTTGCACATTGCCTGGAGACAGGGCATATAATTGTGGTTCTTCTGTTGGCTGGGTGTTTTGTTCGCGATCGGCAACTGGCACTTCTCTTCCTCCTGTGATGTGGCTCTCCGGAATTACCATTAATGTGGAATTCAACATTGCCAAAGAACATGTGCCCCTCCAGGATTGTGGGAGGTGCAAGTACGCCTGTTTACTGCAGACCCAGTAAGTGTCCATAAGTGCTGCTGTTCCTTTCTTCACGTCTGGGAAGATGAGTGTCCGATTGCAGTTCTTGTTTACACCTATAGTGTTCTTTCCTTCGCCATGGAAACACAGATCGTATGATATTTCTTTTCTGCAGTTTGAACAGTTTTTCTATGGCGGTGACCCAGGTCAGTTCCGTGATGTGCTCCTTCCAGACTGGTGTGCAGGTTTTCTCGATCCACTGTAACTTTTCTGTCGTCAATCCTCGTAGTGCTTCAGCCTTGCATGATATTACTTCATCTTTCCATTTATTGTCCAAAAATAATGTCCCGTTAATCACGAAAAAAGGTTCTTTCAAACATATAACTCCTTTGGCTCTTGAGTGACAGGTTTTCTCGTTTTGCAGCACTTCGAAAGATACTTTGTGTGCCTGGAAGGTGTTCTTAATTCTGCACAGAGTGAGAGGAAGGAGACACTGGGCATCTGCAAGAGGGAGTTCTTTAGGCAGGAGGACTTTAGGCGTACCTGAGGCGTGGGGAATCAGGGAACAGACATAACAACTCTCGTTGGTTGTCTGTTTTGCAGTGGAGCTCATAACTACGTACCATTTATTTGACTGATGTGGGTGTCTAGGGTCTTCTATTGTATCTAGGCCCAGGCCAGAATATTTGTCTTATTTTTTCCTCCCCACCTCCCTCCTTCTCCTACTGCTTTTAAGATAGCTCTTTGTTTCTCTTGCCGCTTGTGACATCATCCCCACTCTCCCCATGCCCCCCTTTTGCCATTCATCATATAGAGCCTAAAACCTCTCTGCCATTTCTTCATTCTCTTCCTTCCTACGCACAGGTGGTCTAGTCTCTGCAGTTGTGGTGACTTCTGGTGTGCGCATTGTGGCAGTAGTGTCGTACAACCATGATATGACAGACGGGTTACGATCATTTAGACTATAAACATTATATTCTAAGACATTTGAGGGCGGGGCTGGGCTTGTGATCGGGCTGTTGTTAGTGTCGTTTGGAGGTTGTACATGGGTACGGTCTGTATCATAGCCCCATATAAACTGAAATCCATCCCATATTAAATAGGCCCCCTCCTTAACCATTTTGGTACCATTCCCCATGTTAGTTCCATTCCTTCCCCACTCATTCATCTTGATAGAGATGAATGCCCAGAACCAGTAAGTGACAAGACCAAATATCATGGCAAAAAATAAAACAGCACACACAAACAGGCCACATTCATACGAATATCTGCGTAAGTCAAATGCATTATTTATATTTCTAACTGCCCTAATATTATTTGTTGCGGGCTGCCCTTTCGTTGCCATGGTTACTCCTATATGTTAAAACAGAAAAGTGCATTAAGCATACTCAAACATTTATATTCATCACTTTACTATCTAATGGAGGAGATATATAAGGAGAGAAAGACAAAGAGAGAGAGAGATTGAGAGAGAGAGAGAGAGAGAGAGAGAGAGAGAGAGAGAGAGAGAGAGAGAGAGAGGGATTTCACATTTACAGGTCGATCTTATTTACATTTTCCATTTGTTGCAGACATAATTGTGCATAAATTAATTTTCTTGTTATCATTCGTTACCCTGTACCCATGTATAATATAGATGTTTCTTGTGTTATTTTAGGGTGAGACATCTGCTGTGGTTTGTACCTCTTCCTCTTGTTCCTCTCTGACACTGTCATGTGCTTTGCGTACGTCTGTCAATTGTATCCAATATCTCCGGCCCTTTATTTTTACAGCTGTCGGTGTGCAGTACACCACCTCATATGGGCCATGAAACCTTGGGGCATTCCACCTACGTACAAAGCTTCCTACATATATCATCTCACCTGGCATTAACTGGCCTTGTGGGTTTTCTTCTACAAATTGAACTGCCTCATTTCCTTCTTCTCGTGTGAATGGTGGTGCGAGCTGTCTTGATATCATGCGGGCTGCTCTGGTGAGTTTTGTCAGGTAGTCATTAAATTCTTCACCTAATATTGTGGCGCTTTCATGGGCATCTAAATGTCTGCGGAGTGGAGAGTGTGCTGTGTGCATGCGCCTTACAGTTACGATCTCGTGCGGTGACAGATGGTGGTCCTTGCTGGGCTGATTTCTCAGCTCGAACAAGGCCAGAGGCAGGCAATGCACCCAGTTCTTTTTAAGGGAGAAACAAAGTTTTGACAATCTCCCTTCAGAAGGCCGTTGATCTTCTCAACCATGCCATTGCTTTGTGGATGATAAATCGAGCACACTTTATGCTTAATTCCTAACAGAGCTGTAACTTCTTTGAAAAGTTCATTGACATTGACTTCCCTCACTAAGAATTTTGCAGCACATTTGGCATCTGGACGTGCAAATGGCCCTGCTTCAACCCATCTGGAAAATGGACAAACTACCACTATCATTCACCGCGCCCCATTGCACCTTTCTCCCATATCTGCATAATCTATATGCAGGTTTCTGAAGGGCCCTACAGCTTTGGGTATTGTTCCTCGCAGTGTCCTTAGGGTCATTCCTGAGTTGTATATTTGACAAGTTGTACATTCCATTGCAAACTTTGATATATGTTCCTGTAGACCTGGCACAAACCAGTCCTCTTGTATCTCTGCTGCAATATGCTGTTTGGCATTGTGTGCTGGGAAGTGTAGTTGCTGGAATGCTATTTCCAAGAGTTTGATTGGCATTACCACCTTCCCTGTGTTATTCTGACGCCACAAAAGATCAGTTGATGACTGTCTGCATCCTCTCTTTTCCCACAGCCCTTTTTCTTCTTCACTTGCTCCTTCTTGTAACTCTAGTATTTGTGACACAGGCATAGTGTTGTAGCCATCTGGGAGATCTTCCTCTACTCGTTGGTGCATTAGGTAGTCACCTGTCCGTTCCTTCACTAGATAAGAGGCTTTCTTGGCTGCAGCGTCTGCTGCTGCGTTTCCCAAAGAGATAACATCTGTGTTGGTAGTATGGGCCTGGCACTTGACTATGGCTACCAGGGTGGGCTCTTTCAAAGCCTCAACGAGCTCCTTTAGGAGTTCTGCGTGTTGTACTGGTGACCCATCTGCTCTGTGGAACCCTCTCCGTCCCCACCTTGCCAATCCACCGTGTACTGTAGTGGTCATGTAAGCTGAGTCTGTGTAGATGGTGACTGCGCACCCTTTCGCTGCATGCTTCAATGAGTGCTATGAGTTCTGCTGCTTGGGTTGAGTAATGGGCTTGCAGGCAATGCTGTACTATCACTTCGTACTCACCTTCATCCATGCTCACAACAGCCACCCCCACATGTTTTTCCCCCGTGTCTGGGTTTATTGAGGCTGACACATCTATGAACAAAACCTCTCCTCCGTTTAGTGCGTTTTCGCTTACAACAGTGCTTCCTCCCTCCTCCCCCTTGTAAGTAGTACAGTTGTGTGCCTGCATGTCTTCTAATGTGCATGGTTCTGTAATGAATCTCACTGGATTTACTGTTTTACATCGAACTACGTGGATATTTGCACTGGATAATATTATTTCATAGGCAGTTGCTCTTTGTGTTGTCAGTGTGCTTTTTGATCTTTCCAATATAGCGAACAGGGAGTGTTCCACAAACAGTGTCACAGAGCATCCCATCATTATTGTTGCACTTTTTTCAATGGCGAACGCTGCGAGAGACTGCTCGCAAGCGAAGTGTCCTTGCATTACTGCGTCTAGTGGGCCGCTGTAGTATGCAAGAGGCTTGTGCCCCAGGGACGTTTTCTGTGTCAGTCCTGCAGTCATGAGGATCCCCTTGCAATGGGAGAACAGGTAAAACTCGTGTTCGTAATCTGGGTTTGTGAGCACGGGTGCACTTGAGATCAGTTCCTTGAGTCATGTGAATGCGTCACTCAGCTCTGCGGACCGTTGTATTTCTGTGTTTTCTCATTGGACCTCTTTGAGTGCCTGTAATAACGGTCTTGTGTATGCTGCATAATCTAATATCCATGCTCGGCAGTAATTACACATGCCAAGAAATGTTTGCATTTCCTTCACTGTGTTTGGCCTGCTTACAACTGTGATGGCAGCTACTCTGTCTGGTATTATTTTCTTACCATCTTGTGTGATTAGTTGTCCCAAATACAACACTTCTCATTGTCAGTACTGCAGTTTTCCTCTGTCGACCTTGTAGCGTTTATGGGCCAGCAATGTCAAGAGAGAAATTTAGTCTTTTCTGCATTCTTCCTCATTCTTTGTGCAGATGAGTAAATCATCTACGTATTGAATAATCGTGCTCTCTGCTGTCATGTTCCCTAGATCTTCATGCAGGATGCGGTTAAATATGCTGGGACTTTTACAGTACCGGTGGGGTAATCTGCAATGCTCGTATCTCTTTCCCCCCAATGTGCATGCTGTCAGATATCTACACTCTTCTGCCAGTGGGATGGAGAAGAAGGCATTTTTCTAATCCACTACTGTGAAATGTGACGCATTCTTTGGGATGCTGCACAGTATCGATGCCGGGTTAGGGACCAACGGGAATTCTTTTTGGATGACGTCATTTAGGAGGCATAGGTCCTGGATCATCCTCCACGCCCCACCTTTTGCTTTTTTGATTGGGTAAATGCAAGTATTACATGGCGAATTTGAGGACACTATTATTCCCTGGGCTAGTAATGCACTTATTGTTTCTTTTATTCCTTCTTCTGCTTCTTGGGACAGGGGTACTGTTTACCCTTGGTAGAATGGCTCCAGGTTTAAGTTTTATTTTAACTGGTGTGACGCCATGCAATAATCCCACATCATGGGGGCCTGTGGTCCACAAATTACTGGGCACTGATTTCATGTCAACAACGAAAAAGGAAGGAGGTGCTCCTACCATTGCCATTAGTTGTACTGGCACTTGTCTTTCTTGTATAATGATATCACATGGTATGGCTATCTCCATTATTATCTCACCATCACTTTCTGAGTCTGAGAAAAGGTCTTCATCTGATAGATCTCGCAATGCAATGTCAGCATTGATGCACAATACCGTGCGCCACTCACAGCCATGTATGTCCATTGCAATGATGGCAATTCTTTTAGATGAGATCTGAACTGCATGCAAATCTAAGGACATCACTGTCCCGGGCATAATCTCTGGGCGGGCTATCGGTCGGAAGATTAACTCTGCGGGTACTCGCCATTCTAGCTTTTTCAACTCTGGGACCACCCGCGCCAATGTTTTTAGCCCTTGAATAAACACATCAGGATCTACCGGTATGCTGCGCACTTCTGGCGCTGTTGCTCGTGCATGCACCACCAGCATTACGTGCATGGGACAGATCCCTGGAGTTGAACAAACTATTCCTCTCTCCGTAAAGGAGATAGTCATATTAAGCTTACTGAGGAGGTCCCTTCCCAGTAAGTTAATCGTGGACTGTTCGTAGTACAGTAGGGGTGCCCTCACTGTCTTACCCTCCACGGTGACATCTAAATCTTCTGTGTAAGGAACTTCGACAACAGCCCCAGAGAACCCCTGCGTCTCCAATTTACGATTAGATAGCGGAAACCGGCCTTCACGTAAACATGATTTTTCAGCTCCCGAGTCCACCATAAATATGAACTGCTTATTCCCTATCTGCGCCCCTATCAAAGGTTCTTCTGCTGCATTGTAGGTCGTAGATAGTACAGGACACGCAAGTGCTCCCTGTGAGCTGTCCTATGCTGGATGTCTCGTGCTCCCCCCTTGGCTAAAGACATTACCCGATACCACTGCCACTCCACCGTACGGTGCAGGCGCACCGTTAGCTGTTGTGGCGAAAGGGTTGCCCTGGGTGTATTGTATATGCTCGCGGCTTTGTGGATGCTGTTGTACATTATGAGGTGGTTTTCTTTGTTGCTCTACATACCCTTGCTCTGGTTGCCCTTGTGCCCCTCCCATGGGTAATCCGTATGGGCTTCCCAAGTGTGGATGACCATAGGGTTTATCGTCTTGGTACACATTATTTGGTCGACTTCTGCATTCCCATGAGAAATGTCTCCACATACCACAATTCCAACAGTTCCCTTGTCCCCCTGTAGGACTTTTCCCTCCATATCCGCCATTTCCCCCATACCCTTGATCACCCCCTCTGCATCCTCTGTACCCACCTCGTCCTCCGTGGGGGGCCCACACTTGCCACTGCGGTCCTCCGTACTGCTCCTGTCCATTCCACTGTGGCTGCCCGTTGCCTGCCTAATTTGCTGCCATCCTCCACTGTATTGCTACCAGTCCCTCCTCCCCTCCCCCTCCCTATCTTGGGGGTTTGCTGCTACAGCTGTGGCGACCTTCACCAGTTTCGTTTGTACTAGCTTTGCCTCATCTGCCAACCTTTTTTGTGCAATTTCTTTCTCTCTTTCTTTTATTCTTTTGCAATGGTGAACTATTATGCTTTGAATTTCTGGCCAACTCTTTGCTTCGATCCCTGCTATTTTGTTGAGTGCTTTCTGTACCTCTTTTGGGAGCCCTCTCTTTATTATAAAGTAAAATAGGGATGTTGACTTGTCCCAGGGCATACCCGTCTCGGCTCGCCACATCTCCTACACCCGAAAAATGAAATCCATAGCATCCTCCCCCTCATTCATGGTGCACTGCATCACTGACTGTAAGTCTGGTGTGTCTGGAAATGTTTCCCTCAATGCATCCCAAACTCTTGCACGCACTGTGTTAAAAGATGCTCCGTCATGGCGATCACAATCCAATGTTACTACTGGGAAACCAGCTTTTGACCACACTCCTATCTAGCTGGTCACCTACTGCCGACACCAGTAAGCTTTTAACATCACCTACTGACAATGGCACTCCTGCGGTATGTTTCTAAATGCATATATCCACTTATTTGCCCCTCCTGATAACGGGGGCAAGGACTTTAACAGATTGGCTTTGTCTATCTGGGCCCAGGGTATGCAATTTGGCCTCCCTCCTCCCCTATGTATCAATGGGAGTTGTAGTTTGCTCTTTGTCATTTTGCCTGTACTCACCTTCAATCCTTTCCTCCCTAACGTGGCATTTCTTCCCATTCTATTCCTTAATCTTCCCGTCCCCTCATCTTCCATGGTTCTTCCCAGGGGCGTCTCGTCTCCTCTACCTGATCTTCCTCCTGCCGCCACACCTAGCCTTCCACTTTCCTGTTCTTCATCCTCAATATCACACCACAGCTCCTCCACCCCCCAGTAGCCATTCCCTCCTCACCTGTGTTTTCTTTCAGTTCCTGTGGCCCCAGTTCTATTATTCGAGTTGGTTCTTCCTGAATTCTAAATAGTATTTCCCCCTTCTTGCACCCTTCTTCGGACGACTTGCTTACCTGTCCACGCTGTCGGGGACACTCATATGGTGGCAGTGCAGTTGGTCGTGGGGTGGCTGTAGGGGCCGCGGTGGGCACGTATGTGGGATCACTATACCTTTCTGCTGGCACTGGTTTGTTTAGGAGGGGGTACAACCGTGTTACCTCTATCGATCCTTCTTTCCCTGTACTCTCGCTTCCATTTTCATGTGCGGTTAGGGGAGTGTTAGTGGTGGTGGGCTGATCAGGTACTGTCTCTTTCTTTTTCAGTTGAGGCACTTCTTCAAATAGCCTCCACAAATCTAATATCTCTCTTCTATTATGAAACAGTTTTCCTTTGTATTTTATGAATATGCACGTGGCTACCATATCCAAGACACCTTTTTCAAATGATCCCCCTTGTGGCCATACCTGGGGTAATCCCTCTGCTTTTCATTCTGTGACCCACTGGTCATGGTACTTGTTTATACGTTCTGCATAACCAGGTAGATTTTTGAAAATGTGGGCCAGGGGTGTTTCTGCCCCCATACTGTATGTTCGTTGCTCACCTTCCTGTATTAATTGTAACTCTCACTGTGTGTCTCTTATCTCTATCAATTCTTGTTTGGTTTTTTCCCCCTCTCTCTTTTTTTTCTTTTCTTTTAAACTTGTTCACAAAGTTACTATACTAGAAGCTCACCGGGTCACACTTACAATGACCATATTACAGAACCGTTTAACATCACTAACTTAACATCACTCTTGTATAATACAATTCTTTAAAACATTACGCGCTCATCATATGCAACATGGAATCGACATTTAACAGACTTTTTAACTTACAACACATAACAATTGCCCCCCTCCCCTTTCTCTTGCTGTGCACTTATCTTCCCAACACGGCCTCCTAACCCTTGCCCACTACTTGTCCCTTCACCTTTACGAGTTATGCCACTTTCTCTAGTATTGAGGTACTGTTAGGCAGAAACCTGTGCAGTTCCCTTAGGGACCACTGCAAAAGGCTTAAGACTACAGGTGTTGGCAGTAAACCCAATTGGTAGCAGTCTGTACCACCCAGATTTACCTGGTAGCTGTGGCTGAGCAGCCAGACTTCTCTCAAGAAGAGTTAGACAGTATGTAGAGTATACAAGATAGGTACCAAAATACAGTAGCACAAGCAAACACTGACCAGAGCTTTGGTAACAAAGTATATAATTATTTATTTAAAGACACACTTAGAAACACTCCAGCACTATTATTGTAAGCAAGTTCAAAACACAGTCACTATTACTATATATACATCCCTTATTCCTTATTAGACAAGTCTTAGTTAACACCACTTATTTTCAGACAGAGGTGAGCGCTTAACTCAAGATGGCACTCCAATAAGTTAGAGAAAAAGGGAGGGAAAAGGCAGAAATTAGAAAAGCACACAACACAATACTTTAGAAGCACTCAGCAAGGCAGGAAAGTCAAAGTCTACTGGTGAGCCCAAATGTTCAGAGGCCCGGCTCCCTCTTAGAGAGAGTAGGACACCAATGCGCCCAAGATCACACAGTTAAAAAGGCTTGAAAAGTCTTGCAGAGAGTTTAAAAAGGAATTAGTTCAGCTCAGAAAAGTTCAGTTAGTCAGCCTAAGGCCAACCCAAGTGGTAAATTGAGGATTTACTAGACACCCCACACACACCGTTGCGAGGGAGGCCAGGCGGACACAGTACCTTGAAAGTGGAGAGGATCCTCCAGCGGGGGCAGTTGTTCCTGGCAGTGGGTGCAAGTCGCGGCGTCGTCCAGAGGAAGAGAAGATCTCGACGTGAAGGAAAGCTGAAGGTTGTTGCACTGCCAGGGAAGAAACCAGCCACAGAGTTCTTTGGTTAAAAGGTACTACCCTTTTATTCGTGGTAGTGGTAAAACGTGGTATCCCGGTTGCCGGGGTGCTTGGCACAGGCAAGGCAGCCACGAGATGATCTGGGAAGGCGAAAAGGCTGCCAAACTGGTTATCCCCACCAGTGAAAGGAAGAAGACTCTTCGGGATGAAGATCTCCTCTGTCGTTGGAAGAAGTGGTGAGTCGGTTCAGCAGGGCTCTGCCGGTGGTGTCATTGCAGGTCGGCTCATCTTCTCCCTCTTCGGATTCTTTGGTTCTTTGGTCCTGTGGCAACGTCTGAAGTCCCAGTCCCCAAAGCCCTGCTTTTATGCAGAAAACCCCCATTCATCAGTCCTAGCTGTCACTCAAACATGCTAAGTGGTGAGCCGGGGGGCTCACCACTGGGCCAATCACACAAGAGTGCGACTTGAGTTGCAGAAGCAACTCAGTCCAGGGTGCCTAAACCCCCTCCCACACCTCCTGGGGTACCCAGACAGAGTGGCACCACTTTGGAGGGCTTCTGTGCAGAAACCCGCCAAAAGTGGAACAAAGGGCTCAACTTCCGGTTGGAGTCACAGAAGCGAACACAAACGCCATTTTGGAACCGAGAACTGGCAAAAAATACCAACCGGTGAATTAATATTAAATAAATAAACCGGCGGTATGTTTGAGGCTATGTTAAGAAGTATTAACCTCGAACAATGGGAAAATCCCATAGGAATATATTTGCGGTCGAATATAAAAAGTAGTATCCACTGCCACAAACCAAAACTCGCTCAGGGGGGACTGGACAGTGCCCCCTCGAACAACAGACCCAGGGGCAATCAAATTGCCCCTACCAGTACGCCCACAATACGATGGTTTGTACTGGTTCTGTCCACAATTTAGGACTAGTAAAGCCAATGGTGACTTTACATGCCCTGGGAGACAGTAGTCAGTCCCAGGGTACAGAGTCTATGTTTGGGGGTCACTATGACACTCCTGTGTTACGGCACGGAGAGTGCTGTGTAACACACATACCAAAAACACATGAAGCCCTATGGAGTAAAAACCCCAAAGCCCATAAAACACGTTACAAAGTCAAAGGATATCTCACATCATGTCGAAGAGTGGGAGAAAAAGAGTCTCACTCTTAGCAGGAAAAAAAATAAACCCCAAAAATCCAGCAAAGCTGCTGGGGGACTCACTAGGTTTGGGAAATTAGCCTTAACAGAGAATTCTCCCTAACAGGTACCGAGAATTAATGAGAAAAGAAAAGCAGTTTCTAACGTATACACAGTGTCTCCCTATTCTCGGACACTTTTATTTTATTCTCCACTATTCAACTTATTCCCAGCACTAGTCGAAATAGCACTACGCGACGCCGCCTTCTACCCCCTTACAGAGCTAGGTTCCCGTCTTTATCTTCGCTTATTTCACATTTTCCTCCTAATAGCCATATGCAGAGAAAGAAAATAGCATTACTAGATGAAAGTACCAGTTAACTGACCTTGTATAATATGGCTCCCTCCCCTTCTCCTTTTATAATCATTCGCACTTAATACTCACGTGCCCATCTTGATTCGAGATTCGCCGGACTGGGTCCATCCAGGCGGCACTGCCTCACACTCAATGGCCGCCCCCTGGCTCCGGCAAGCGGTACTAAGGGGTTTTTTGGAACGGGACCCATACCCTTTGGTCTACTGTGTGCGCACGTCTAAGCGTACCAGTTGCGTAGGCGGGCAGCTCTCTTGAGCGGGCGCACCGTGCGTCTCCACTGTCGCCCGGCATTTCTCGTGCCAGAGGGGACGATCAAAAAATCTATCACGTCTTCGGTGTCACCACTGAAAGCAAGCGTCCCCAGAAGGCAGTACCTTCCCCACAATGAGAGGCAAAAAGGACACACCCCAGGAGGGAATGAGACCAGGAGACCAAGTGGTGGTGATGTAAAAGGGTGTTTTATGTAATCAAAACTAGGGCATGCAAAGGACTCTGCAAGCTCCGAGAGCGCTCTGTCTGACAATAGCAAAGACAGTCATATTTATTACAAAACCACATCATCTCGGGGATTGGGTGGCGTCGACGAAGCTATAGGTGGTTCACTGATGAGCCGCTCCGGGATTGGTGGACATCCGTGTGGTGTCAACGTGTGGTGGACGGGTCAGCTGGGCTCGTCGGGGTGGAGCTGTTAGGCCAGGCGCGGTCTGAGTCGATGATTGATGGCTGCACTAACACTTTGCCCTTGTGGCCACACACACACAAACACTCATCCTGTAGACGAATGCAGTTGTGCTGTAAATCCTACAATATGTTACTCTAAGAAATATTAGGAGACGATAGAAACAACATGCAATGTGAGGCTTCACCAATACATCAGTGCACCATTACCTCTGACCTGCTGACCGGGTGTCATACATCTGGGTGTTTGATCTGAGGGCACAAGGTGAGCTGCCTTGTCGTTCTGTTAGATGCGGTGAGGAATTACTTTATGATATGTTAGTACAGGGTTGAATACCTATCTCCAAGGCCCATTAACTTGGGGTGAACTGGAGTACTACTGGATCAGTGAGGGTGCACCTCTGGCCCCTTGAGGCGGTGGGGTTTAGGACCAGGTTGTAAATAATTCATTTGGCTGACCATGGCGGCCTCGGACATGGGGGACGTGAATACTTGAAGCGGGTCCAGCAGAATGAGGGGAGGTGACGCTGTGCTGCCCTCGCACCAGCAAGCCCTGGCGGGCCTTGGCGGGAGGAGGGGGAGATGGCCTTGTGGCTCTGCTCAATTCTCAGTGCCTGGGGCTGCACAATATACCATACGAGGGGACAGTTAATAAAGTTAGTAGCATTAGGATGATTACATCTTTCTATTGGTTATACATTCATGTACTTCTTCATATGTAGCTATGAGAGTCTGGCAGTGTCACATATATCACATAACATTAGTTGAACACATATTGGTAATTCATAAGGCGACAGATGGATAACACGTGAGGTAGCATCAGGTTGGGTTGTGTACTCAGGAGCATAGAAGCAATACGTTCATATGTGATTAAGCATTTGCATTCTTGGCTATAACACTTAAACGTGTCCCACTATATGACACACAAGTATTTTTAGTAATGCTTTTTCGCCTTCCTTTGTACATTAGCAGCAATCGTTAGTTAGCACTAGGTGGGCTCTATCAGGCCCTTTCATTGAGTTTTCAAGGCACATGGTGTCTTACAACGGGCTGAGGTCATTCTTATTTTATCAGCATTATAAGCTTCATCCCTTCCCAACACCTGTGTTACATTTTACAAAACCACTCTGTGAATCGTTGGGCTTTGGTATGCAGTAAACACTTCATTTAGGGAACGTGGGCAGGGGTTCATGCAGGGAGGTTATTGACACCATATATTTTAAATGTTAGGGGTTAGATGTCGGGTCGAGGCCTGTTCAATTGGGATGGTTCTTGTTATTTTCCAGACTTGAACCACGAGTCAGTTCACTTCGGGGACAGTGATGTACTGTGGAAGGTAAATGATACAGTATTTGTTCTGATACTCGTTTGTGTCTGGTTGCTTGTGAGAACGGGCCTTATGTGGATCTGCCATGAGTTGGAGGCACAGGGGGAGTGCATGGCTCCCTATGCACAGTGAGCAGGGGCCAAGCTGCAGCTTTCGCAGGCAGGCTGTTTCATGGGGTTTTGGTTGCCTAAAATGGAGTCTTGAAGCTTTCAAAATGGTGTCCTTGTTATGTTACAGTACAAGCCGATTGGCCCTGTGTATCGAGCCATGTCGAGCACAGGTGCATGGGGGGCTGCTGTCGAGCC
Source organism: Ambystoma mexicanum (assembly GCF_040938575.1). Lineage (NCBI taxonomy): Eukaryota > Metazoa > Chordata > Amphibia > Caudata > Ambystomatidae > Ambystoma > Ambystoma mexicanum. The sequence goes on along the minus strand of NC_090924.1, from coordinate 672,732,946 downwards.
ATGAACCTCACGCAGGTGGGGCATGTCGGGAGGGGGTCTTATATACCTATCCTCCCATACACACCCCCAGGCCTCCCAGTAAAAGGATACAGGAGCTCACTAAGCCTGCAAGGGAGAGGACCTTGAGAGGCTCTCCAGGGGAAGAGATAGAGGAAACTATCAACCCCACTCCACAGGAGTTGCTCACTGCTATTTCTGGAAAGAGGCAAAGCGGAAACCCAAGACCTCCAAGAAAAAGACAGATAGCCCTGTGCTACCAACAAGGACATCCCCAAGGTTGTCCAAAGTTACACCTGTGGCTCCTCCACCTGCTGAGGCAGATGTGAGGTACAACCCTGTGTAGTTGATCCAGTTTCTGAAGAATCAGATCTGGAAGAAGACATTGTTTTAGTTGGAAATCTGGACCCTGTTGAGCATCCTGAGCTGCAGTCTTTACTGGCAGAAGGTGCACCCAACAGGGCAGACTTCAGCAGAGGACAAAGAGAGTGTCCTACTCTTGAAGGTCTTCGCCTACAGGCAGCTTCTCAGCTCGATGGGCAAGAGCCTGGGAAGCATAGGTTGCACTGGGAAGATTGCCTCTTCTACAGTGAACCGACTGAGTCTATCCCTGGGGACTGCAAAAAAGTTGTAGTCCCCCTAGCAAACAGACTCCAGTTCTTACAGTTGGCCCATGAGATACCTTTGGCTGGTCACTTGAGTTTCAAAAAGACCAAGGAAAGGCTCTCACTATACTTCTACTGGCCTAAGATGGGTTCAGAAGTTGACACATTCTGTAGGAGCTGTCACACTTGCCAAACCTCTGGCAAAAGTGGAGCCAAGAATGTGGCACCCCTAGTGCCTCTCCCAGTGGTGGGAGTTCTTTTTGAGAGGGTGGGCATCGACATTGTTGGTCCCCTTGACCCTCCCACATCTTCAAGGAACAGATTTATCCTGGTTGTAGTAGACCATGCTAATAGGTACCCTGAAGCTATACCTATGAGTACTGTTTTGGCTCTGGCTTTGGCTAAGGCTCTACTTGGTATTTTTACCAGAGTAGGGTTTCCTAAGGAAGTGATATCCGACAGCGGATCCAATTGTATCTCCCGCTACATGCAAGCCATGTGGAAAAACTGTGGTGTCACTTGCAAGTTCTCTACAGCCTACCATCCACAGACAAATGGACTGGTAGAGAGGTTTAATCATACTATGAAGAGCATGATAGGTGCTTTAGAAGAACCCCTTAAAAGAAAGTGGAACCTTCTGCTGCCATGCCTTCTCTTTGCTTATAGAGAAGTCCCTCAGGAGGGAGTTGGTTACAGTCCCTTTGAACTTCTCTATGGCCATCCAGTCAGAGGTCCATTGGCCCTGATTAAGGAGGTGTTGGAGAGTGCTCCTTCCCCCAAGCCAGTCAGAGTGACTGACTATGTGATAGGTCTCCAGAGGAAAATGTCTCACATGATGGCAGAAGCTAGTGATAACTTAAAAGCAGGTCAGGCTCTGGTCAAACATTGGCATGACCAGAAGGCCAGCATGGTTGAATTTACTCAAGACCAGCTTGTACTAGTTGTAGTGCCAACAAGGCAGAGGGCCTTGCAGGACAAATGGATAGGACCCTTCAAGGTTATGGGCCAACTTGGAGAGGTGAACTATTTGGTGGACTTAGGCAGACCTAAGGAGGCTCCCAAAGTCTTTCACACCAACCGTTTGAAGGCGTATGTCTCGAGGCCAGAAGTGGGAGCTTTGCTTCTAGCTTCAGCTCAAGAGGAGGAGGAGTGTGAACCTCTACCTGACCTCATCAGAGGCCAACCTTTGGATGAGAACATAGAAGGAGTACAGCTCTCTTCTAATCTGACATCTGAACAACAGGAGGAGTGCAAGGTTCTGTTAAATCAGTTTGTCTCCCTGTTTTCACTTTCACCAGGCTTGACCCCTTGGGGCCAGCATGATATTCTCACTGGTGACTGTTTACCTGTAAAAAGCAGAGGTTACAGAATGTCAGAACATGTGAGATCCCACATTAAAGGAGAGGTCAACAAGATGCATGATCTCGGGGTTATAGAGCCCTCTACGAGTCCATGGTCTAGTCCAGTTGTTCTAGTACCAAAGGCAGGATCCAAGGAGTTTAGATTCTGTGTGGACTATAGAGCTCCAAATGCAGTCACTAAGACTGATACACATCCTTTGCCAAGGACAGATGAACTGGTGGATAAACTTGGTGCAGCCAAGTACCTCAGTACGTTTAATCTGATGTCAGGCCATTGGCAAACAGCCCTGACAGACCATGCCAAGGAGAAAACTGCATTCTCAACCCGAGCAGGTCTCTACCAGTTTAAGGTTATGCCTTTTGGATTAAAGAGTGCACCTGCTATATTCCAAAGGATGGTCGATCAAGTTCTGAATGGAATGGAGGACTTCTGCATGGCATACTTGGATGTCATTGCAGTGTTCAGCCCTACTTGGAAAGAACATGTTGATCACTTAGGATATGTTTTTAAGGCTCTTGAGCAGGCCCATCTGACCATAAAGGCAAGCAAATGTCAAATTGGTCAGAGCAAAGTGGTCTACCTTGGTCCTGAGGTAGGAGGAGGTGAAATAGGGCCATTGCCTTGCAAAGTACAAGCTGTACAAAACTGGGCCACGCCTACTGCTCAAACCCAAGTAAGAGCCTTCCTAGGTCTCACTGGGTACTACAGGAATTTCATTGCAAACTATTTGTCCATAGCTTCTCCTTTGAATGTAATCTCCTCTCCAAAATTCCCTAAAAAGGTCAGATGGAATGAGGAGTGCACTGAAGCCTTTGAAAACCTGAAGAAAGCCATTTGTCAAGCTCCAGTCCTAAGAGCTCCTGATTACCACCAACCCTTCATTGTGCAGATAGATGCATCCAATACAGGTATAGGTGCAGTCCTTAGTCAACTGGATGAGAAAGGTAGGGAACACCCCATTTGCTTCATCAGTAGGAAACTGAAGGAGCCAGAAACAAGGTAGGCAACCATAGAGCGTGAGTGTTTTGCCATTGTTTGGTCTCTGAATAAGTTTAGACCATACTTGTATGGATCTACTTTTGTGATTCAGACAGATCACCAACCCTTGAGATGGTTAATGCAAATGAAAGAGGGGAACTCAAAACTCCTAAGGTGTTCAATATGCCTGCAAGTGTTTGATTTCACGATTGAGCACAGGTCAGGATGTCACCACCAAAATGCTGATGGTCTCTCTAGGATGTTTAAAACCGACAAGAGTGAAGAGATTCATCCAGGAGTAGATTAAATCGTCCTGTCCCTTAGTCTGGGGGGGGTGGGGTGAGTGTTAGGGAAAATTCTCCAGAATGGCTAATTTCCCTTATCTACTGAGTCCCTCAGCAGCTTTGCTGAATTTCTAGGATTTCTTTTTTTCACCTGGTAAGAGTGTGAGCCTTTTTTCCCACTCTTACATGTGTTTTGCTGTGTGTTTTACATATTTTGTGTTCATAGATTGTGGAGCCTCACCTACTCCATAGGCATCATCTTTTTACTGCGTTACACAGCACCTTTTGTGCAGTGACACAGGGTTGTCTTTTTCAGACTTCCCACTTTAACCTCCATTTTCTGGGACTGACTACTGTCTCCCAGAACATTTAAAGTTGCCATTGACTTTATTAGTCTTTTTTAATTCACAGACCCAGTACAAACTATCCTACATAGAGTTCTTGAAAGGGTTAATAGTTATCCCTTTTTGTCTGTTTCTCATGGAACATTATTTCTCACCGCTTTCTTTAAGATTTGGCTGGTGGCAGTGGTATCTACCCTATTTGTTCTAAATAGCCTTAGTACTGTTTTAGGCTACGTTAGTAGCCTCAAACTTAAATCCTCTGGACCCCATTTACTTTTATTTGGTTCCAGCTGGGTTTATTCGCCATTTCTTTTTGTAAAGGTCTTCTCAGGTTTGGTTCACTGTCCTTTGGCCGGCTTCTGCACAGAAGCCCTCCTTAGGCGCCTGAATGTCTGAGGGGGACAGGATGTGAGGGAGTGGTTTGAAACTCCCTGCACAGGGTCTCCTTGGAGACCCATGTCACACTCTGATATGATTGGCTGTGGTGACTGTCCCGGCGGGACAGCCACCCTGCTGTGTGATTGACAGCCAGGCTGTGTGAATGGGGGAAAACTACATAAAAAGCAGGTCTCTGGGACTGAGAAGGCAGAGTTGCCACTGGATCGAGAGAACCGAAGAGAAGCTGACAGAAGAGGACCTCTACCAGGACTGAACCTCCCAGTGAACCCCTGCTGCAGGTCCGAATCTCCAAAATTCGACGACAGGGAAGATCTGCACGGAATCTTCTCCCCTTGAGATGGTGAGACCAACCACTTTGCCAAACTACAAGCCAGGCCTCCTCCTCTGGTCGAATTTGCTGTGCACAGCTACAGTGAACCAGATAGCCAGGAGGATCGGACCCTGCTTGGGTTTTAAGGAGCGCACCTTTCATTTGTCGCTTTGCTCCGCTGATGGTTTCTTATTTATTTATTTATTTATTTATTACATTTATATAGCGCACAGGCAGCCCTGGGGCATTGTGGCGCTGTTACTTGTAGGGGAACTTAGTTACAGGTACAGGTACAGGTTGTGCCATGGGTTACAGTAAGGCAAGATCCTTTGTTGAGCGATAAGGAGTATCATACACCATAATACATCATACACCATAGTACATCATACATGTTAGTCATGAAGGTTTAAACATGTGGGGTTGGGTAGGTGAACAAGGTAGTTTTCATGGCTTTGCGGAAGGCAATAATGAGGGTTCAGCTCGCAGAGAGGTGGGCAGGGTGTTCCAAGAGCAGCAAGGTAGGGGAAGCTGGCGCCACCTGCTCTGGCTCTTTTTACCCTGGGTACGGAGAGCATATTGGCATAGGGTGTCCTGGTGGGTCTGGTGGAGGCGGCCGGGTGGATTCTCTGGGATAGGTACGCTGGGGCTGAGAGGTGGATGCATTTGTGGGTGATGCTTAACGCTTTGAATAAAATCCTTTCCTTTATGGCGAGCCAGTGGGATGCTTTTCTGGCAGCAGTGATGTGCTCTTTCTTGGCAATGCCTTGTGCAGCACGCAGGGCGCTGTTCTGGATTACTTGCAGCTTCTCGAGGTTTTTGTTAGAGGTCCCTAGAAAGGGAACATTACAGTAGTCTAGCCGGGAACCAGTTATGGCTCTGGCTATGTTGGTGCAAGTGTCTTTGGACAGAAATGGCCTGATTGCGTTGAGGAGTTTTGCATGGTAAGCCGCAGAGGAGGCGATTGCATTTACTTGTCTGGTCAAGGACAAGTTGGAGTGAAGATAGACCCCTAGTGTTTTTACTGTGTCCAGTACTGCAATTCTGATTGAGTCAATGGTGAAGTGGCTAAACTGGGCGTCAAGTTTCTTGAGGGTGTCTGGGGAACCTACAAATAGGAGCTCAGTTTTGTCGGAATTAAGGCAAAGGCCGTTGATGGCCATCCACATTTGGATTGTGTCATATATGTTGTTGAGAGTTGCGCAGTCAGTGTCATAGTCACCTGTTAATGTGAGAAGGATCTGAGTGTCGTCGGCGTAGTTGGTGTATGAGATGCCCATGGCGTCGAGGATAAGGAAGAGGGGGCGGGTAAAGATGTTGTATAGGGTAGGGGAAAGGCAGGAGCCTTGGGGCACACCACATAGCATGATGGTGGGTGACGCAGTGGCTAGGTCAGAGAAGACATGCATGGTCCTGCCTTGGAGGAAGGAAGTGATCCATGTGGTAGCTTCTTGGGAGAAGTTGGTTGTGGAGGTGAGGTGATGGCAAAGGATGTCGTGATCTACAAGATCGAAAGCTGCAGAGAGGTCGAGGAGGAGGAGCAGGACAGGTTTGCCTTGGTCCCTTGCGTCATCCATTTGGTTTTTGAGGTCGAGTAGGGCGGTTTCTGTCCCGTGTCTAGGCCTAAAGCCAGATTGTCTTAGTCCTAGGAGGTTGTGCTCTTCGAGGAAGTGCTGGACCTGCAGGTAGGCTGCCTTGTCTAGAATCTTGAGGAGGAATGGGACTGTGGTTATGGGGCGGTAGTTGTTATGGGAGGTGGGGTCAAGTGTTGTTTTTTTTATGAGAGGTAGGACCCATGCTTCCTTGAGGCATGAGGGGACTTTCCCCGTGGTGAAGGAGGCATTGACGAAGGCTGTTAGGAAAGGGGCAAGGGTGTCTGCGCAGTCTTTGATGATGGAGGCGAGGCAGGGGTCTCCTTTGCAATTTGATGGTTTTATGTTTTTCATGATATTAATCATGTCTTTCTCCTGGATGGTTTTGAATGAGAAGGTAGGGGGAGCCTCTGTGGCTGAGGAGAGGGGAGGTGTTGGTGGGGGGGTAAGGGGAGTAGGGAGCGCTAGTTTGGTATTCCGAATTTTGGTTTGGAGAGAGCTGATCTTGTTTTGCATAGCTGTTTGGATGTCATCGCACCATGCTTTATCTTTGGTGAAGTTTTGGGGGGTGGGTGTAGGGGTCTCAAGTTCCCTGAATATGGTGAACAATTCCTTGGAGTTTGATTTGGCCTCAGAAATTCTATCTTCAAAGGATTTGGCTTTGGCTTTGATGATGGCTTTCTTATAATCATTTGCGCGGGATTTGAAGTTGAGTTTGTCTTTATCATCATGGGTTGATTGCCATTGGGCTAAAGCTGCTCGTTTGTCTGTGCGCAATTTGAGAAGGTCTTGGGTGAACCAAGCATTAGTGTGTCTGGTAGGTTTGGTTTTGCGCGGTTTAAGTGGAGCGATAGCATTGATTGCTGACGAGATAGCAGAGTCGTACTTCTTGGCAAGAGTTTCTGGGTCGTTGGAGAAGGGAGGTCTAAAGGCAGGTCCCTGTAGGAAGGGTAAGAGTCTTTCTTTGGTTAGTTGGCGGCCACTTCTTGTGAGGGCTGGTGGAAGGGGTGGTGGTGGGGATGTTGAAGATGATGGTGTGGTGGTCGGACCACGGGGTGGGGGTATTGCCTGTGACTGTGAGGGGGCAGTTGTGATGGGCTATCCAGTCTAATGATCTGCCTAGGGCATGAGTGGGGTCTGTGATGGTATTGGCGAATCCTAGAGTGGCTAGGGCTGCGTCATGTGATTTGGCAGCAGGGTCTTTGGTGTCATTTAGGCCTAGGTTGATGTCACTGAGGAGAATGGCTTTGGATGACTTTTTTAGGTTGTCAGCCAGGAGGTGGGTGAGGGAGGCCTGAAAGTCTCCCAAGGGGCCTGGTGGCCGATAGATGAGGTGTAAGGTGATGGTGCAGTGGTGTGAGATAGTGAGTTTCAATTGAAGGTAGTCGCTGTTATCGTTGATAGTTTTGTCTATTTTTCTGATGGTGATCGAGTCTTTGGCTATGAGAGCGACACCGCCTCCTGTGGTCAGGCGATCTTGTCTTGTGATAGCATAGCCTTGTGGGAGAGCGAGGGATAGAGCGGGGCCTGAGGCTTCGTGTAGCCAGGTCTCAGTGACCATTAGAAGATCTAGATCTAGGGTGGTGATGAGGTCGTGGATGTCTAGGGCGTGAGCATTGATGGATCGGGCGTTGATGAGGGCACATTTGAGGTGGGGTCCAGGGGTGGCATTGGTGGTTGTGGATCGCATGTATGTGGTAGAAGAATTGCACATTGCGGTATTCACATTCAAAGTAATGGGGGGCACATTTTCTGGGGTCCTAGACACAGGTAAAGTAGCATTTGCATCAGTGGGTAGCAAGGTTGTGGTAGAAGAATTGCACATTGCGGTATTCACATTCAAAGTAGTGGGGGGGCACATTTTCTGGGGTCCTAGACACAGGTAAAGTAGCATTTGCATCAGTGGGTAGCAAGGTTGTGGTAGAAGAATTGCACATTGCGGTATTCACATTCAAAGTAGTGGGGGGCACATTTTCTGGGGTCCTAGACACAGGTAAAGTAGCACTTGCATCAGTGGGTAGCAAGGTTGTGGTAGAAGAATTGCACATTGCGGTATTCACATTCAAAGTAGTGGGGGTACATTTTCTGGGGTTCTAGACACAGCTAAAGTAGCATTTGCATCAGTGGGTAGCAAGGTTGTGGTAGAAGAATTGCACATTGAGGTATTCACATTCAAAGTAGTGGGGGGCACATTTTCTGGGGTCCTAGACACAGGTAAAGTAGCATTTGCATCAGTGGGTAGCAAGGTTGTGGTAGAAGAATTGCACATTGCAGTATTCACATTCAAAGTAGTGGGGGTACATTTTCTGGGGTCCTAGACACAGCTAAAGTAGCATTTGCATCAGTGGGTAGCAAGGTTGTGGTAGAAGAATTGCACATTGAGGTATTTACATTCAAAGTAGTGGGGGGCACATTTTCTGGGGTCCTAGACACAGGTAAAGTAGCATTTGCATCAGTGGGTAGCAAGGTTGTGGTAGAAGAATTGCACATTGCGGTATTCACATTCAAAGTAGTGGGGGGCACATTTTCTGGGGTCCTAGACACAGGTAAAGTAGCATTTGCATCAGTGGGTAGCAAGGTTGTGGTAGAAGAATTGCACATTGCGGTATTCACATTCAAAGTAGTGGGGGGCACATTTCTGATAGTGTTAGCCATTGTTCCAGTTGCATTATGGTCAGGGCCTTGTATACTGTGTGGGCAGGGGGTCATGGTGTGGCGCAGCCAATGGGATGTATGAGTTGCTGAGGAAGGAACGTTAAGGTACCCTCCAGCCTTAACGTTCCTCCCTCAGGGACCTGGATTGCAGACGTGTGTTGCGAACGTCTGTGGACAAAGGTTTTGAGTGCAGTGCACATGTAAGGGTGCAGGCACGCAGACGCTGAAGTCTGGAGGAGAGTGCTTTGAGTAGCTCAGGAGTTAGGGACTCCTTACCTTGTACATCGGGCAGGGTTCCACGGCAAACGGCAGACTTCGAGCAGCGGAGCTGCAATGAGGAGTGCAGGCCTTGTCCTCTGGCCTTCTCTTCGCGGCTTCGCCTGGCGGTGAGCCCCGTCTCCCTTTATGGTGGGGGGGGGTGGAGCCGGCAGGGCGGGAAGCCGTATCAGGCTGCGGGCTGCGGGCGGGAAGAGGCATCGATTCGGCGGGAGATTCAAAAGATGCTTTTTTAAAAGCATTGTAGGCGGTGATCATGCCTTCCATGGTGGAGGCCTTTGCAATATGCGCGAGACGCGCTGGATCAGCTGGGGCTCCGAAACGAAGATTAAAGTCAGCAGACAGCTGATCGAGCACAGCTGATGGAGGCACTCGCAGAGGAGCTGCAAAGAGGAGTGCAGGCCTTGTCCTCTGGCCTTAAACTCGCGGCTTCGCCTGGCGGTGAGCCCCGTCTCCCTTTATGGTGGGGGGGCATTTCTTCCCTGGGCAGTGCAGGACCCTCCAGTCTTCCTTCTTCTTGTCAGTCCGACAGTCGCTTCTGGAACCGTGAGCCTGCAGGATCTGCCAGGAATGTCTGCCTCAGCTACAGCATTCTTGTGCTTTAAAGGTACTGTGCTAACCCAGTTGTTCGTTCCGTCCGACCGTGGTGAAAGTGTTTGAAATCTTTCGCCAATCTGAGGGCTTGTCCTTCTCTATTCTTTAAAGTAACTTTTCTTCCGATCAACTTCGTTCCGAACTCTTGGCAAAGACTTAACTGCAAACTACTCTGAACTGTCTGATCCTCTGCAAAGACTCTGGTCCATTGACTTTGGCTCAGGCCTCTTGATTTGATTTCCTCACCGTAGTAGCCTTTTCTAGATTTCCCTGCTTACTTGTTGGTGCTGCTTAATTTTTGTCTAACTTTGTCTTTCCCTCCCTTTTAAATTGCTGGAGTGCCATTTTGCTTACACTTCATTTTGAGCTTAAGTTGTCCAGAATTTATTGGGTGGTGTGTAGTATACTGAGAGTGTGATTTTTCTACTGCTTTACTCTAGTGAATTGTTTTACAACTGATATGTAAATAAATGTATGTTCTTTTACTCAGAAACCTTGACTCAGTGTTTGTTTGAACCATAGCAATTGCTGTCCTTTGTGGAACTATTGATACTGCTCACTTTACTCTTGAGATAAGTCTGGCTGCTCAGCCATCACTACCACTTAACTGTGTAGTACAGGCCTGTACCAACGGTGTATTTGTACTGTCACTTGTAGTTTTAATTGTGTGTGGTGTTCCCAAAGGGTACTGCATATGATTCTGTCTAACAATGAAACATCTAAACATGTGACTGAAAATGGATGCAGCAGGTAGAAGATGAGAGGAATCAGTATTTATTGTTGTGTTTGTGTGCACAAACAGCATTCTGAATATAGTTCCAACATTTATTATGCATTGCTTGTCAGATAAACATTTTTCATGTAAAAATATACAACTGTTAATGTAATCTTTTTATCTATTCACATAGCTACAGCAACATAGAATTAGTGTAAAAAAATACTCCACAAAAAGTGAAGACCCCAAGCTACATTGCTTGCTGTAGCACCAACGTCAATAAATGCCCAAAAAAGGGTAATCATTTCAGAAAATATACAGGAAGAAGGGGAACAGGGAGACAATGGGTTGGAGGGCCGGGACAAGAAGGGGAAGGAGGAAGAGGGACCAGGGCAAAGAGGGGGTGTCAAACCAGAGAAGAGGGTTGGAGCAAATGATATAGATCAAGATAAGGAAACCCAAATCGACCTCAATAACCAATGATTTCCTTCAAACCGCACACCATCCCCCAGCCTTGCAAGTATGCCATCAGGCAACTCCTTCTATAGAGTATGGATTTCCTCAGCAATCATCACAAAAAGGAAAAATAAACTCTACAGCTTTTCTCATGGAGGATTGGCGATCACTCCTCAACACCATAGTTTTATGCGATCCCCTTATGAAATACCTCTGCTGCATCGATCTCCACAACATAAAATATTTGCCTTGATCTCTCTTGATATCCATCATCTTCCTCACTTGACCTGGGGTAGACTCTGAGATCAGGGCAAACAAAATCTTTCTACTGTCCATCTCTACAGGTCCTGCTTTGCAATATTTCTTAAAAAAGTCCCCATGAATAGGGCTACCTGTGTGCCATTATTACAGTTTCACCCCAGAGTGTCCTTGTGGATTGAACCTCCACGAAGTGAGTGAATAGGCTCCATCGCCATTGTGCCAAAGTCTCACTATGCACAGTAACATGGATTGAAGAGATTCAATTAACTGGGCCGCTGTCACTCAGGTAACCCCAAAACACGCACATTTGTGGATTATCTTTGATTGTTGGCAAACTCAAGTTTATTTTCATGAAAAAAACATTGATTCAGCCATCCTCTTCTTTATTCCCTGCATGTCCTGTAGCCATGTTTCAAAGGGTTCCACTCACCAGTCTAAATTGAACATCTGGACCACTCAGCAGAAAGACTCTGCTCTGCACCTTAAATATGTGTCTCCATCAGCTTCAACAAGCCTCCACATAGGTTATTGATTTTTTCACTTTCTCCATAGCCGCCCACAGAGTCATAATGCCACCACAACTTCCCTGAACACAGAGACATATCCAGGGCCAGACAGAATGAGCACTCCCTACTGGGAGCATACAGTCTGGGAGTAGGTTGCAGGCCAAATACATCCTCCTTCTCTCTTGATTGCCATAGGTATTGCCAACAATGCCCCTCACTGCACACAGCTGCTATTCCTTGGTCACCAGTCCCACTGGGTGGGCAGAGACTACCAACTGAGGTATGATCACTTCTCTTGAAGAGCCGTCAGGTCAATTGGGGCACCCGAATAAGTGAGGGTCTGAGTCTGCTCCATTCCTTAGTGTGCTACAGATAAGCATTTTGAAGCCCTCACACAACAATTTCACTGGATCGTAAAAGAAGCCCCTTCAACACTCCGACAACAATGCTCCACCTGGGCGTACAACCTCTGATTTCACTTTTTTGTCTCCCTTAATTGTGACGGCACCACTGCCTGATTTTCATTGTGCAGGGAATGGGATACATGTCACAAGACCATGCCATTTGATGCTACCATGGGTATGCTATGTGTACGATCCCCCATAGTGTCAATCAGCCCCCCCGGAATGTCCCTGTATGTACTTGTCTAGTGAAGGTCCAAGAGTGGGTGTAAAGTGTGGTGATTATCCTTAGGTGATGAAGGCAATGTTTGATACCCTGGCAGGCCTCTGGCCTGGGATTCAACTTTTGGAAACCTATAGGGATGTGATGAAGAATGATGCAAAGGAGCCATCTCGCCCTTCAAGTTGTCTCAATTGCCTCTAGTGCTGCATCCTCTTGATGATTTCTGAGAGGAGTGTAAACCTTACGGACATGGCCTCCTGCATTCACTGTGCATGCAGCATTGCAATAATTGTACCTTTGGCCTGCAGGAAGCATGGTGACTGAGGTGCCTGCCCATCTTTCTCCCTATTCCCATTGTTGGGGGAGGGGTTGTCTTTCCCACCCCCTCATCATTCCCACAATTAATAGATCTCATGTGTGCCAAAGGGGGGAGACATCCCCCTCTCCTTTCTATTATTCACACTACTTACTAGTAGTAAACACTCAAATAACCACGCCTTCATTAATGCATAAGAGACTCAATTTTGTGCCAAAATGATCTCTAAATGCTGCCTCTCCCCTGCCAAGCACCTCGCACAGACAGCCCAGGCCACCCCCGCCTCATGCCAGCTCTACACAAGCCCTGCTCTCACGGAAGTCCAGCCATTCATTGTTGCAACATTTAGTATCATCCCAGGTCAGATGAGCTCACTGCACTGTGTGAGACCAGAGCAGGCCCCAGCCTGTGTGCACATCCATCTCCACATCCATCTCCACTAACCTGCCTGTGCTCCCTCAACCCCCACCCCACCAGTCCACTGAGCCCATGCCCCTATGCTCTTTGATGCAGATACACATCCGGCCCCTTGCAGTGAACAGATGAGGACACCCACCATAGCCATAATCCTATGCACCAACATATCCTCCTACACCTAACACATGTCCACCCATATCATGAGGCATCAGGTAGATCAAAACCCACAAGGCAGGCACCTGGGTCTGGGGCGCTGTGTTTTATGAACGCCTGGTTACAAGGGTTGGAATGCCAATATATTTGTTAGTAAATTCTGAAAGTATCCCCATCTATGCCAAACTTTTATGCTTGCCATTTGTCTCATACCATCAGTTCCTGTTGTCTCAGCTTAGATAGATAGAAATGTAGAGCTCCTCTGACCCGACCTTCACACCGCAGGGATGAGCCCAGCAGACCCACGTGTATCCGGAGCGAAGGGGAGCAACGTCCAATTAGCATCCAACCTACTCAATACTATCCAGTATGGCATATGCCTTCCCCCAATCAATTGCTAAAATTGTACCCTATTTTGAAACGTCATGACTGACAGTGTGTGTCCTTTTAATGTGCTGCCCGTGTATTGTTTGGCAGAGCACTCTCGAGCAGCAGAGTCCTCTACTTGCATTTTAATTATATACATTTGTTTGACTTGCAATTATTCTCCTGGCCTCATTCCCTAGCGGGGTGTGTCCATTATTTGGTCTCAGTTATAGGTGCAATGTTGGGTGTGAGCCTTCATTTGGTGACCCTCATGCGTGATATTCCTCGAGATACCCCCGCACTTGCGGAGAGATCCAGGGCTTCCCCAGAAGGGCCTCTCCCACCTACGGCTGACCAGTCCACAAACAAAACGTGTACGCAGAATAAAAGGTTTTGTGGGTCCCGGCTTTGTGAATACCCAACTGCTCGCCAGAGCCGGATGAGGTCACGACAGGGAGGCCCAGACGTTGTGGATAGACTGCAAACGGAGGCTCTTGGAAGAACGCGGGCGCCTGAGTATTAATTGCAAGGGAAAACAAATAAGGGAAAGTGGGAAAATGTTCTATGGGGTTTAATAAGGGAAGGGAACATGCATGGTTAGGGTATGAATGAGTAGGATGAGTGTTTGAAAATAAGTATTTTCTTTTATGGCCATTGTTTTTATATGGAAGAACAAGTTGAAGAATAGAGGAGAAACAGGAACCTAGCTCTGCAAAGGGGTAGAAGACGCCGCTGCAGTGCACTGTCTGGACCAGTGCAAGGAATAAGTGGAAAGGAGGATAAAAGCAGGAGCCTCGTATAATTAGTCGGCTCGGGAATAATTAGTGGTTATTGTTTTAGTTTATTATTTTAGTGTTCTTATAAACTTTGTGGAGGCAGGCCCAGAAGGGGCAGAGATGATGTGAATGCTGAATGAGAGAGGGGGTATGGTCTAACAGAAGGGTCCAGGGTACAAGTGAATATTTCAAGGTTTACGTTTTATTGTTCAGCATTGTCAGCATATTTGTTGGTTGTGTTTTGTCAAAGTATTCAATGGTTCATGTTTTATGAGTGTGTCCTGAAAAAGTTAAGTAATGTTTTAAGTGAAAAATATTGTATTGTTGTTGTTACACCAGAGATTCAGATGTAAAGGTGAAAGTGGGAGAGAAAGAGGCCCCTTGTAGAGCATCGGGATGGATACCCCACTCTCACACATTTGTAAGCACCTCCCCTTGTACAGTGACCGAATAAAAAAGTACCACGGTCAATGGGTAACTGAAACAAAGGGGGATGGATCACCTCATGCATGGCCAGAAGAAGGGGATACTTGATGGCCAAATACAAGGGGAAACCGCTACAAAATAGATAGGAGGTGTTAGATTTGTGGAAGATGTTTGAGGAGACGCCCGTCCCGCATAGCACGGGAACAGCAGGGAAGGGGGCCATGGAAGTAAAAGAAAGCGAGGAGAAAGAAGGGCAAGGGAGTGAAGAACCCAAGAAACTATACCCACTACTCACGAGACCCGCAGATGGATACGCTGACCCAGTGTACGTGCCCCGAGGAAGTGCGCCAACCAGACCTGCCACCGCTCCTCCACCCCATCCTTATGTTACATTAACCACAACTCCTTCCCCCGCAGGACCAACTTACTGAGACTTAGAAATAGTACTAACGTCCACTCAGGCAAAATTGGCCCAATTACGCACATTGTGCGAGACAACACTGCCACTACCCGGGGGAGGGCAAGCACCATTACAAGCCCATTGAAAAGCTCTAACTTGTTGCCAGAAGACAAATGGAAATCAGGGGACTTCCTCTTCAAGATAGATAGTGCCCCAATCAAAACAGTTTGGGAAGAAAAGGGGGGGGGATAGAACGTGCGGGATATGACACAGTGGCATCAGTGAGGGATGAGGAGTGTTGGAGTGATTTTGACGAATACGATGAGGGGGCTGTGGGAGGGGTACAATGGGTCTCCCCGCAGGTGATAGAGGAAGAAGAGGGATGGGAACACAGACTCTGCAACAGAATAGGGAAAATAGCCCTAGCGAAATAATAAAGGAGTAAAGGTAAGTAAGGGAAAGCTGAGATAGAAATTACAAATGCCTCTCATCCACAAGGGAGCAGGGCGGCCTCATTATGTGCCATGGGCGATGATAGATAAAAACAACCTCCTCAAGTCCCTCCCCCTGCTCACGGCGGGCGTGGGAAAATGGATCTATGCCTTTGAAAAGAATACTTTGGGAGTGCCTCTGGCCATAGGGGACATCAAAAGCCTGTTAGTATCTGCACTGGGAGATCAAGCAGACTCTGTGTGGGTGAAGGCAGGGTTCCCGGGGGTCACCACATGAAATAATACACATGATGGAGTGTCTTTTAACAATGTCCGTGCAAAAGTTTGGGATGTACTGCGAAGGACCTTCCCAGACACCCCCAATCTACACTCAAAAATGCAATGCACTATGGGGGATGCGGAAGATGCTGTGCAGTTCATTCTTCGGGTGTAGAAGATGTGGTGGGTGGAGACGGGCACGGCATACACTCAAAAATGCAATACACTATGGGGGATGAGGAAGATGCTGTGTAGTTTATTCTTCGGGTGCAGGAGATGTGGTGGGCGGAGACAGGCACGGACAATCCACCTCCCTATTTTACTTCATCATTAAACAAGGCCTCCCGAATGAAGTACAGAAGGTCCTTGATAAAATAGCTGGGATAGAAGCCAAAGAGTGGCGAGAGATTCAGAGCATCATAGTACACCATTGCAGGAGGATCAAAGAAAGGGAAAAAGAAACAGCTCAGAGGAGATCAGCAGAAGAAGCAAGACTTGTACATTGCAAGTTAGTGAAGGTTGCAGCAGTAACCACAGTTCCGCCCCCAGAGCAGCAGGGAGAGGAAGGGGAGGTGTAAGTAGCGATATAGGCTAGGATGGCTACAGCATGGGCAGAGAATGGCCAGGTACATGGGAACCCAATGACAAGGAAGACCCGGAAGAGGGAGAGGTGGGTACAAAGGACAACGGGGAGGAGGAGGGGCATATGGAGGACAAGCACCAAGCCGGGCTGGACCCGGACCATGCTGGTCGTGCGGGAGCTGGGGTCATTTTGCAAGGGAATGCCACATTCGGCCGTGGCCGATTATCAGACAACCAGAGATATAACAATGAACAGCAATATGGGCACGCACAGCCAGGTAGCCCATATGGCCTGCCCATAGGAAATTATGAATCAGATGGCCAGCCTGATAGTAGACCTATACCAGGGTACAATACGCTTAGATACCCTCTGCAGTCCCGCCCAACCTGTCAAAATCAAGTGACACATACGCACGGTGCACCATCTCCTTGTCAGGGAACACGTGTACTGAGTGAAAAAAAAAATTCTTGCCGTGGAACAAACACCCATCTAGATTAGTACAGCCCACAGAGAGCACTTGCGTGTCCAGTCCTATCAACTACCTTATGCCCCGACGAGGAACCACTGGTGGGGGCAGAGATAGGAAATAAACAGTTCATCTTTATGGTGGACTCGGGCAGAGAAATCATGTCTATGTGAAGGTGATTTCCCACGATCTGGCAAAAATCTCGAGACGCAAGGATTCTCTGGGGCTGTGGTCACGGTTCCTTACACAGAAGATTTGGATGTTAGAATAGGGGGTAAAACAGGACGAGCACCCCTCCTTTACCATGAAAACTCACCTGTTGTGTATGTAGTGAAGGAGAGGAGACATGCCTGAGAGACTCTGTTGCCATGCTCAAATTGCTGGCCCAAAAAGGGTACAAGGTAGACAAAAACAAATTACAGTAGTGTCTGAATGAGGTCCTGTACTTGGGCCAACTGATTTCAAAAGATGGTAAAAGGATAATACCTGACAGGACGGCAACAGTGCATGCCTCAGCCAGACCCCATACTGTTAAGGTCATGCAGAGGTTTCTCGACATATGTAATTATTGCAGGGCATGGATATTGGACTATGCCACCTACACATGACCCCTATTGCAACGATTAAAAGAAGCTCAGAAAGACAAAACAACAATTACATGGAGACCTGAAATGCACACTGCTTTCACAACATTAAACGAAATGATATGTACTGCTCCGTCATAGCCACACCAGACTATGAACTGGACATTTTTCCTATTCTCACACTCAAATGGAACACTGATGATTGCAGCGCAGACACAAAAGACATCCTAGGGCCATAAGCTACTAGCTTATTACGGCGACACTCTTGATTCAGTAATGCAAGGGCACTTTTCTTCTGAACAGGCTCTTGGAGCAGCTGCCTCCGCAATTGAAAAAAGCTCCACAATTGTGATGGGGCGTTCCATTACATTGTTCGTTGAACACTCCCTGTTTGCCATACTCAAATGATCAAAATGCACATTCACCACACAGAGTGCCTCAGCTTACGAGATCATAATATTAAGCCCAAATGCCCATGTAATGCTATGCAAAACTGTACACCCAGCCACGTTCCTCCCAGAACCATGCATGGTAGAGCACATGCAAGATCATGACTGTGCCACTTATGAGGGACAAGGGGACGACATTCCCAAAGCCAAAGAAAATGCCTTAGAAGAGGGGAGAGTGTTCTTTGTAGATGGGTCAGAATCTATTTGCCCAGAGACTGGTGAGAAACATGTTGGTGCAACAGTAGTGAGATTGGAGGAGGGAGTGTACGCGATTCTGGTACAAAAACGCTTATCCAGGCACTATTCGGCCCAAGCAGCAGAATTAGTAGCACTAGTTGAGGCCCTCCATGCAGCGAAAAGATGCGCAGTAACCATGTATTGCAACTCAGCATATGTCACCACTACGGTACATGCTGGATTATCTCGCTGGAGAATAGGGGTTCAGAAGGGCAGATGGGTCCCCAGTACAACATGCAGAGTTACTGAATAAGCTAATCAAGGCCCTCGCTGAGCCATCCGTGGTAGCCCTGGTAAAATGCCAAGCCCTTGCAAACAACAGTGATGAAATATCACTGGGAAACGTGGAGATACATGCTGCTGCAAAGCAAGCAACGTACTTCCAAAAACCACAAACCATAGAATGTCTACTAAAGGGGAGACAAGAAGAGCCCAAGGGGGAAGGATACAATGCACTGCCAATAGCAGAAATAATGGAAATCTTAAGAAAAGCACCATGTGCAGAACAGGAGCTATGGACAAAATGAGGGTGCACCCATTCAACTACTGATCTCTTATGGAGGCAGGACACATCAGGGAATGTAGTGAGGTCTGTAGAGCTGATGCAGGTAGCATTCCAACAACTACACTTTCCGGCCTACACCTCCAAGCAGCACATAGCCGCAGATATCCAAGAGGATTGGTTCATACCAAACCTCCAGGAGTATCTTACTAAAATGACCATTGAATGCATCACATGTCAAACATTCAACTCGGCGATGACTCTCAGAAAACTGTGAGGAATGTTGCCCCTGTCCCATTGGACCCTTCTGTGAACTGCATATTGACTATGCAGACATGGGAAAGAGGTGCAATGAGGCAAAGTATTTGATAGTGGTGGTCTGTCACTTTTCACGCTGAGTGGAGGCAGGGCCCTGCGCCTGTCCAGATGTGAAGTGTGCAGAAAAATTCTTAGTGAGAGAAGAGGGAATATGCAATGTCATATGATCCGACAACGGAACACATTTTGTAAATTACCTCTTCAAGGAAGTAATAACCTTATTAGGAATAAAACATAAAATGTGTTCAATTTACCACCTGCAAGCAGATGGAATGGTCGAAAAAATTAATGGCATCCTTAAAAGCAGACTGTCCAAACTATGCCATATTCTCAAAAAGAACTGGGTTCATTGTTTACCATTGGCCTTATTCCAGTTGCGCAAACAGCCCAGCAAGGACCACCACTTTCCCTCCCATGAAATAGTGACTGGTAGACGTATGTAAACACCAGTGGCCCCAGAGAGAAGAATGTCAGATGCACACAGAACAGTGACATGGTTAGGTGAGTAATTCAATGAATACCTCACACAACTCACAAGAGCGGTAAGGAGCATTGTAAAACAAGTTGCCCCACCATTTACAAGAGAAAGGTGAAACAGACACCACTACTGCCTCAGCTGACAGCCCAGCAAAACCTGAAATGCCTGGTGGACTAGTATATGTTCGAAGCTTTGTGCGGAGGTGGAACTCGCCAAGATTCCACGGCCTTTATGAGGTAGTGTATTGCACTCCTCTAGCAGTAAAAGTAAAAGGACTCAAATATTGGGTCCATTTGTCAGATGTCAGAAAACCGCATGATAGTGTAGCACCACAGAATACACAAGAGAATGAGTGAGAAGCAGCAGTGCCTTAGAGAAGCAATAACAAACTAGAGAAACATATTGACACAGGAAGACAGATAAAAAAGTCACAATTGTAAATGCAGTAATTGACACAACATGTACATCAAATGAAATATTATATTGTGATGTGCAAAGATTTGTCTTTTTCTCTTTACACCCCATTTCCATGCTTTGCTCTGTTTCTCCACTGATCTTACATCTTATTCAGCCTCAAACCTTATTAACCCCCGTCCCCGTTATGTCCCTCTCTGTAGGTGCTATGATGCTAGAGAGAACACCACTTATGACTGTTAGAACTCAGATAGCAGTAGAACTGAAATAAGTGCCACTAGGGCGCTCTCTTATGAATTTGGGCTGTATTTTATGGCCATAGTTTTTTCTAGTATCATGCTTGGTTTGGGAATATATTGGGGCACCTCTTTTATGATCGGAGACATAAAAGAAGGTGGGGAAACTAATATAGGAAGGGGGACAACTAATATGGGATGGGGTTACACTAATATGGCATGGGAAGGCATCACCAAACCTCACTACCTTACACAAGAATCACACAAAAGTAATCCCATAGCCTGGGTTAGTGGTAAATAATGATAATGAAAGAGTAATGTATGTACAAAATGATTAATTTTCTACTCCAACAATGATTACAATGCCACAAACTGCCTCACAGCCAACCGAGAAACCTACCTCAAATGTTGATGATGTGTATACTATGTCTCCCACTGTTAGGCCAAGTGCCCTCCTAAGTACCCAATACTGGCAGCTTAATATGGACACAAATGTAAATATGGATACTGGTATTTTTCCAATCTCCCGCCTGAAAATCATGAATGTACACAGACACCCAGGGAAGACAGACATTTTGTCCAAAAGGTCATTTGCTAATGATAGATATCGATTGATCAATAGAAGGAAAAGGCAAGTGCAACAGTACAAATATGATGTGCATCATGGATTGGGGTTGAACAAGGTAGAAGACCTCCGCCATCCGGACCAGTCTAACAAATGGTACTCTGACATGAGCGCCACTGGGAGACAGGCCATGAATGGTAGCTGCTATGTGTTGGTAGCTGCTATATGTGTTCACTGATACCTCAGGAACGATTATGTTTTTAGTACCTCAAGAAACTCTGCTAGTCCAATGCCTGGTTCATCTCACGCTATGTAGAATCAGGAGCACCTTCCAGGCACACACAGTAAAACTACAACTGCTTCCTCCCGATGAGAAGATATGCAAAAAGAAACCTGAAGGTGCAATATGTTTTAAGGAGCCGTTTTTAGCAATAAAAGGGACAATGTTCGCTGAAAACACATGGCAAGATGCAACATTAATGTGCAAGGCAGAAGCGCTACTCGGCTTATCAGATGAAAGACTGCAATGGATGGAAGATACATGTGCCCAGATATGGTCCCAACACATCACAAAGCTGACGCCAGTCACTGCCCTAGAAAAACCGATGAAGATCCAACATGAAGAAAAATATCAACTGTGCTTTCACAGGGAAAGAAAAGTACCCATGGGTTCAAACACACATTGCAACAGAACCCTCATCATCCCTGATATGCAGAAAGGAACAGCTGCCCTGATGGACCATTACTGGGTGTGTGGCAAACAGGCATATTTGCACTTCCCGTCATCATGGAGGGGTTACTGTGCTCTGGCAATGCTGCACTCTGCACTGTTGGTGATACCGGAAAAGCATGTCCAGGGAAGGGGTGTCCAACAACCAGCAAGTTGCACCCAAACCAATGAATGAAGCGCCCCCCATCTATGACATACTGTCGGAAGATAAGATGCAGGATCAAGTGTCACGCAAAAAGAGAGCATCCAACTACCTCTCTAAGGACTCTTCTGACCTCTTGGCACAGATCCCTGATGAATATAAACTTTTGAACTCAGCAGAGATACTTTTTGCATTACTGATCCCCAGTATTCAAGCATGAGCAAATGCCAAGTGGCTCCAGATCATCCCCTGGGAGATGATCCAACTGGCAAACGACACTGAGGAGGGGTTCAACGTCATCAAGGTAGAACTAAGAGCACTGAGACTAATGACAATGCTAAATAGGTAGGTGCTCGATTTCCTCACAGCTATGAAGGGCAGTGTTTGCCGAAAAATTGGGTGTGCATGTTGCACATTCGGGACCTCTTCAGACGCTGATAACGGGACACTTTCACACGTGATTGCAGCAGTACATGAACTCGGAGTAAGAATGAAGATAGAAGGTGGCGTACAGCCGAACGATTGGTTCAGTGCAGCATTCGATTGGGTACCGTCATGGCTTGGAACGGTAATGAGGATGCTGGTCCCCATCATCGTCTTCCTTCTGCTGATCTTCTGTGTGTGCCAGTTAGGGGTTTGATGCAGTGCAAAGGCGATTCCTAGTAGTGTGATGATGATGGTGACTATTGGTAAAAAAAAGAGTAATGGTAAAATGCCTGATGATACTAGGGAAGCCCAAGTACAAACTGGTGAGAGTTATGAGCCCAAATACCGCATGGTGGCCATATACAATACAGGGAATGTAGTAGATAACTATTATCACACTACCATTAAACAACCTAAAGACCTTGAAAATTATAAAGAGGTGTGGGTTGACCTGGAAGGGAATGGGAACAGTATATATATATGGCATGCACACCTGAGGAATATGCATGACGTGGGGAAAGTTTGAGGAGCGTGTGTTGAGCTTGGATGTCTATAAAAGGTGCCCCCCCTGGGATGAAGCAGTAAAGAGGGCTTAAGAACGTAGCCGCACTAGGGGAGGGTATTCGTTACTTAAGTAGTAACGAAAGGGGGGAATTTCGGGGGAGGCGGTCTTTCCCACCCCCTCATCATTCCCGCAATGAATAAATGCTGTAGTTGCCAAAGGGGGGAGACGTCCCCATCTTCTTTCTATTATCCGTACTAATTACTAGTAGTAAACACTCAAATAACCAAGCCTTTATTAATGCATAAGAGACTTCATTTTGTGCCATACTAGACGCCATCTTTTACTAAGCCCAGAAATGGTCTCTAAATGCTGCCTCTCCCCTGCCCAGCACCTCGCACAGGCAGCCCAGGCCACCTCCGCCTCCTGCGAGCTCCACACAAGCCCTTTTCTCACAAAAGTCCAGCCATTCATTGTTGCAATATTTAGTATGATCCCAGGTCAGATGAGCTCACTGCACTGTGTGAGACCAGAGCAGGCCCCAGCCCGTGTGTGCATCAATCTCCGCTAACCTGCCTGTGCTCCCTCAGCCCCCTACCTGCCAGGCCATAATCCACTGAGCCCATACCCCTCTGCTCTTTGATGCATATACACATCTGACCCCTCGCAGTGAACAGATGAGGACACCCACATTAGCCCTAATCCTATGCACCAATATATCCTCCTCAAACCTAACACATGTCCACCCGTATCATGAGGCATCAGGTAGATCAAAACCCGCAGAGCAGGCACCTGGGTCTGGGGCCCTGTGTTTTATGAACGCCTGGGTACAAGGGGTGGAATGCCAATATATTTGTTAGTAGGTTCTGAAAGTACCCCCATCTATGCCAAACTGTTATGCTTGCCATTTGTCTCATACCATCAGTTCCTGTTGTCTTAGCTTAGATAGAAAAGAAGTGTTCCTCTGACCGGACCTTCACACACGGGAGATGAGCCCAGCAGACCCACGTGTGTCCGGAGCGAAGGGGAGCAACGTCCAATAAGCATCAAACCTCCTCTATACTATCCAGTATGGCATAGGCCTTCCCCAATCAATTGCTAAAATTGTACCCTATTTTGAAACGTCATGACTGACTATGTGTGTCATTTTAATGTGCTGCCTGTGTATTGTTTGGCAGAGCGCTCTCGGGCAGCAGAGTCCTCTTCTTGCATTTGCATTATATACATTTGTTTTACTTGCAATTATTCTCCTGGTCTCATTCCCTAGCGGGGTGTGTCCATTATTTGGTCTCAGGTATACGTGCAATGTTGGGTGTGAGCCTTCACCATGAAGGTCTGCTGTACAAAGCACTGGGCCTTCACCTTTCGTACTTCCAGCTGCGCATGAGTATCATGCTGCATGTCCATGCCACAGAGCATCTTCAATACCAGCTGGTGAGCAGAAGAAGGGTAAACATGTGGGAGCCCTGGTACATACCCTCATCTCCTGGTAGGGGATGAAATGAGGGTCTGCAACATATACATGATCATCGCCCTAGTCATCATCTGTACTGGGTGGCAGGTAATTCTGATGTTGACTAGAGAGATATGTACGTGGTTTTCAAATCATAAAAGCAGGTTACAAATCAGAATAGACAAAAACGACAGTAAAACACAAAAGCAAAAATAATCAATTATAAGTGTTATAAATCTAGTATTTATATGAAAACCAAGTCTTACATATAAAAACACATGCCAAAGAAAAACAGCAAAAAACAAATCAATGCGAAATCCCAGTTAGATTTATCATTTCCAGAATTGTTTACTGCAGTTCCAGGCCCTGAGTAAATTACTAGAGATTGCCTATGCTCTAGACATACAATTAGGCATTTTGTAAAACTCCAGGGCCTCTACCGCAGTGCTTATATTGTCTGCCTTTGGGGTCAGAACAAGTCACCTTCTCCTGAATTGCCTCAAAACCGGACAAAATAAAAGAAAATAGTATACATCCTCCCTTACAAACTCACAGATTGGACAGCAACTGTGTGGACCAGTTCCTGGAATTCAAATGTAAGGGTAAAACATCTCAACAAAATTGTACATAAAGGTTTCTTGCACCTGTCTGATCCAAGAGAGATATCCAGGAGGTTTAGATCTATCAATGATATCAGGGAGACTAATGAATGTTTGTCGGTTACAGTATCATTAAGTTGTAGTGCGTAATTTTTCAAGATTTGACTAATTTGCACTCCTCTTCTTTGTTTACATTTTAGGATATAAAACTAGCAGCAAAACCATCTAAAGCACATATGGACCTGCCTTCACAAGCTAAAGAAGAACATGTCAAAGAAAATAAAAACCAGGTTTTGTAAATATTTCTTGTTATTGAATCTAAAAGTAATTACACATAGGGAGTGTAACAACAATCACATGATATAGGACATATCTAAGCCAGATGATGCAGTGTATTGGAGCCCAAATGTGTGAATGGACAATGATGAAACTTCTAAATACGTGAATGAAAATGGTTGCAGCAGGTAGAACATAACAGGATCAGCATTTACCGCTATATTTGTGTGCATAAACAGCCATTCTGAATGTAGTTGTAACATTTATTATGTATTGTTTGCCAGATAAAAGTTTTTTATGTAAAAATATAAAACCGTTAATGGAATCTTTTTATTTGTTCGCATAGCTACAGCAACATAGAATTGGTGTAAAAAAACCTTCACAAGAAGTGAAGACCCCAAGCTACATTCCTTGCTGTAGCACCAATGTCAATTAATTACCACAATGAAGGTTCAGCATTTAGGAAAATATACAGGAAGGAGGGGAACAGAGAGAGAGGGGGTTGGAGAGCTGGGACAAGAAGGGGAAGGAGGAAGAGGAATCAGGGAAAAGAGGGGGTGTCAGACGAGGGTAAGAGCAAACCAAATAGATCAAGATAAAGAAACCCAAATCAACCTCAATAACCAATGATTTCCTTCAAACCCCACACCATCCCCAATCCTTGCAAGTATGCAATCAGGTAGCTACTTCTATAGAGTATGGATTTTATTCAGCAATCGTCACAAAAAGGAAAAATAAACTCTACAGCTTTTTTCACAGAGAATTGGTGACCCCTCCTCAACACCATGGTTCCACTGGATCCCCTTCATAAACGCCTTAGTTGCATCGATTTCCGCAGAATAAAATATTTGGCTTGACCTTTAATATGGTGGGGTGCCATCTGATGCTGCCACTCCTTTATTCAGTAAAGCTCTCCTGATATCCATTATCTTCCTCACTTGACCATGGGGTAGACTCTGAGATCAGGGAAAAGGAACATCTGTCTACTGCCCATCTGTACAGGTCCTGCGTTTGCAATCTTTCTTTAAAAAGTCCCCATGAATAAGGTTACCTGTGGGCCATTATTACAGTTTCACTTCAGAATGTCCTTGTGGATTGATCCTCCATGAAGTGAGAGAATAGGCTCCATCACCATTGTGCCGAAGTCCCACCACACACAGCAACATGGATTGTACAGTTTCACTTAAATGGGCGGCTTCCACCCAGATAGGTAACCCCAACTCAAAACATTTGCAGATTATCTTTGATTGTTGGCAGCCTCTAGTTTATATTGATGAGAAAACATTGATTCAACCATCCTCTCCCGTATTCCCTGTATGTCCTGTACCCGTGTTTCAAAGGTTTCCACTCACCAGTCTAAATTGAACATCTAGACCACACAGCAGAGAGACTCTGCTCTGCACCTTAACTGTGTCTCTCCATCCGCTTCAAACAAGCCTCCACAGAGGTTACTGATTTTTTTCACTTTCTCCATAGCCGCCCACAAAGCCATAATGCCACCACAACTTCCCTGAACACAGAGACATATCCAGGGCCATAGAGAATGAACACTCCTTACTGGGACAATCCATTCTGGGAGTAGATTGCAGGGCAAAGACATTCTCATTGGCCCTCATTACGACCCTGGCGTTGGACCATGGTGCTAATAGCACCATGGTCCATGCCGGTAACTTACCGACTCCGCCATGGCGGAATGGGGAATTACCGCCCCATTCCGAGGTTGGCGGGGCGGTAATTCCCCATGCCGCCATGGCCCTTCCCCATTCCCATTTTTGCCCCATAGGGCTCAATGGAAATGGGGAAGGCGCTAAGTACGGTGCCGCAAATTGCGGCACCGTACTTAGCACCAAGGTCCCTTTGCGGGTTGGTTTTTAACGCCTGCAAAAAGCAGGCGTTAAAGTCTCCGACCCGCAAAGGGACCTCGTAATCAGGCGTTAAGGGTTTAACGGCGCCGCCACCTTTTACAGCGCTGTTAACCCCTTAACGCCTGGGTTGTACTCTCTTGATTGCCAAAATGCCCCTCACTGCACACAGCTGCTATCCCTTGGTCACCAGTTCCACTGGGTGGGCAGATGCTACCACCTGAGGTATGATCATCTCTCTTGATGAACCTGTAGGTCCATTGGCGCCCCTGTGGAAGTGAGGGTCTGAGTCTGCTCCATTCCTCAGTGTGCTAAAGACAAGCATTGGAGCCCTCACACAACAATATCAATGGATCGCGAGAGAAGCCCCTTCAACACTCTGACCACAGTGTTCCATCTGGACGTACAGCCCCTGATTTCACCTTTCTGTCTCCCATAATTGGGTCAGCACAACCGCCTTATTTTCATTGTGCTGGGGCATATGTCACAAGATCATGCCATTTGATGCTACTACGGGACTGCTACGTGTATGGTCCCAGATAGTGATAATCAGCCCCTCTGGAAGATCCCTGTTTATATTGGTCCAGTAAAGGTCCCAGAGTGGGTGGAAAGTGTGGTGAGTATCCTTAGGCGATGAAGGGGAGGTTTGAGGCCCTTGCAGGCCTCTGGCATGGGCTTCCATGTATAGAAACCCATAGGGATGTGATGGAGAATGATGCAGTGAAGTCATACCGCCCCTGGAATTGTCTCAATCTCCTCTAGTGCTGCATCCTGTCAAGGATTTCTGAGAGGAGTGTAAATCTTTGGGACATGGCCTCCTCCATTCAATGTGCATGCAGCATTGAAATCATTGTACCTTCGGCCCACCGGACACATTGGCGGCTGAGGTGCCTGCCTATCTTCCTCCCTATTCCCATGAAGGTCTGCTGTACACAGTACTGGGCCTTCACCTTTCATATTTCCAGCTGCTCATAAGCAACATGCTGTATGGCCATGCCGCGGAGTCTGGACAATATCAGCTGGTGAGCAGAAGATGGATCAAAAATGTGCTGGCCCTGGTACATACCCTCATCTCCTCTTAGGGGATGGTATGTGGCTCTGTAGCATATGCATGATCATCGCTCCAGTCCATCTATACTGGGTGGCAGGTCAATCTGATGATAGCTAGAGAGATATGTACGTGGTTCTGCACTCTCAGTTCTTTTATGCACATCACTTCCCCCTACTGCACTACCAAGACAGCCTAGGCAGGCCTGAGGAGACTAATGACTACAACTAGTATTGCCAGTGATGTGGTGGACACCTGTGCTGGGGCTAATGGTTCAGCTGTAGGTAGATCTGGCCCTGCTGCAGATGTATGAGCAAACAACCTGCTGAATCTTTGTTTCAGCCAGCATTTGCCCAAGGAGCAGGGCACAACCCAGTTGAATGAAAGAATTAAAGAATGCTTTATGTGATGAATCTGATGATGTCATCACTCCTTTTCCTGGTGTATCCTCTTCTCATGTGGCCAGGAGACGGCATCCGCTACCTGATGCTGACCATGAGTGCGGCTATATGTGGGTGGTCCACATGGGAGGAGGCGACCCTCAGGGGGATAACACAGCATCATCAGAACCAGCTGAATACCCCTCGTTCCCTTTTAAGGAATGTTCCCTCTCTTCCTCATGCCTTGATGGCATATTGTGGTACTCTCCCTGAATCTCTCACCAAGTTTACTTCAGGTATTCCACAATACCCCCTAAAGAATAGATTATTAACAACTGAGACGAGGAAGAAGCACGGAACAGTGATGATTACTCCCAAAGAAGTTCAATGTCACCTTTCTCAACATTGCACCAGAAACAATGCAACCACTGAGAAGAGATAGAGGTGAGGAGTGATGTTGATCACTTCCCACGAGGACCATGAGCAGCAGTATAGTCGCTGAGAAAAGACCATTGGCCCGACATGGGTTAAATCCATGCTGGGAAGAGGAGCAGGGAGTTCTCCAGCTCACGGTAGAGCAAGGTACCGGTGGTGGTGCAGGAGTCCAGACAGCTACGAGGTGTGAGAAGGCAGCCCGGTGAGTAGCACCCTTTGAAGAGGCTTGGAAAATGTGGAGAAGATCTCGAGGAAGCAAGTTGTGCTTTCTGAGGACTACAAAGGCTGGGACACCGTCCAGAGTGCAGACACTTACCTAAGAAGACAACAGCAGTAGGGGGAGCCAGAGAAACACCTTACTTGGAGCCAGGAATGCTGAAAAGCCATAAACAGAAAGCCGGTGAACCCAGGGAAAAGGTTGGGACATCGAAGTACTGTTGGGCAGCATCACGAAGGCCCTAGATAGTGGCACTGGGATCTGGGACCCTCAATAACAATTCGGGGAATACTAAGGAGGGAAACCAGAGAGCGGATGAAAAGTATCAAACATACAGTCGTGATAATATGAGTAGATGAGAAGTATCGGTACGCAGAATGCCCACACGTCCTGGCAGGAGAGTAAACCAGGCAAAGTCGAGCATTAGAAAGGAAATGCACACTTGTCCTGGCGGGGAAGTAAACCAGGCAAAGCCAAGTGTTGAAAATAAATAAGCGTTTGAAAGGAAATGCCCACAAGTAAACCAGGCAAAGTCAAGTGTTAAAAACAAATGCATGCAAGTCATGGCTTGAGAGCATACTAGGCATGATTTTAGATGAGTACATTCTTTAATATATTAAGTAGTTCATGCTAGGTCTCCAGATCACCCCTGACATCTTGTTACCAACAATATAAACACAACTCCTTGTAGGGACTATTCATCAAAATTTATTTCACATGTGATGTCATCAATGACATTTGTGATGTCATCTTTGATGTCCTGGGTGTTAGTCTTAGCAGTGCACGGTGGTGGCGCGAGTTATGTTTGCTTAGTTTACCATAACTGGCGAATTTCTGGGGTTTTTCGGTTTTACTTGTAACCTTAAGATCCCTTTAACAAAGTTTTTTAGTGAATTTCAAAGGTTTTTATTAGTGCAACTTAACCATAACGTCCCCTTAACAAAGTTTTTTCATTGAATTTCATAAGTTTTTTTAGTGCGTGCTATTTTCCTACAACTTACTAATATCATACTTACCCAAAATAGCTATCTTTTTTTGTCCATTTTACATAATGTCACCTTAAAACATTTCAATTTCCCACCTTCCAGAATCATTCTTAACACTGCTATACACTTTTTGCAACAATTTCAACTAGTTTTGCATCCGTTGACGTCTACGAACATCTGACTTCATTGCGAAACCTCCGGACAGTGCCACATGACCATACGCTGGCGCACAGCAGGATGTCGTGTCCGAGATCCCGTCTGCACTTCATGATAAAATCTGTACTTCGCGGACAGTTCAGAACTGCATTTGCTACTGATCTAGGAACTTTCAACTTCAAAACGTCACTTGCACAGCTCCAACACCTATTCCTACTCATCCATTAACAATCTAGTGCACGGTACATACTTTTAGCAAAACTCCTATTTATCTTAAAATGGAATCAGCTAATGCCATCCCTCCTCCCCAAGAGACACCACCACTGCTGTAATCAAGGAGCATGAGAAACACTGCCCCCTACCTTAGAAATAACACAAGCGCAACATTTTCCCCTATCCACCTGCCCCTCCATATTAGTGTTTGGTTCCTCTTCCCTCATTTCCCTCCCCACCTTTCGTTCTAAGATCTCCTGCCAAAAAAAAAAATACATCCAAAAACAATAAAAGAAATGTTCCTTTAGGAACCACCTTTCTCAGTTAAAAAATAGAGCTAAAAAAACTTATCGAATAACTTCACCACAAAGCCAGTCCCAGGTGGACATGGCCACTTTAACCCCATGTGTTGTCCCTCGTGGTCATGGCCAGTAGCCAGATTGTTCGGATCATCCCCTTATTCCATGACCCGGACAATCTGGGCGCTGCCCATGGCCATAGGCTGCACCACAGTCACCAAAGGTATATCGCTATTTTTTGTACATATATTATAGCACTTGTAAAAAAATAAAACACGGGCACATTTGCAAAACCATGCTTTCAGGTCCTTGCCAATGTTCCGTACACAAGTTTGCTGAAATCCACCCAAGTTTAATTTTTTCAAAAGTGTCAAATGTATGCACATACAATAGTCATATAACCTAGCCCACTTGACAAAATCCATTCTGAGTTTACGAAAACATTTATAGCTAGATCTATAATCTTTTTACAAACCTTTGTGTAGATTTCTCAAATGGCACCACATTTATAAGCCTTTACAATATTTTGGAACCCTCCCTCTAATTTTGCCCCCTCTTCAGAAAATCCCACCAAACTTTTCAAAAACATTTATATGTAGATCTATTATCAGTGCACCAAAGTAAGTATAGATGTGTCAAATGGCACCTCATTCATAAGCCTTTACATTATTTTGGGACCCCCCTCTAATTTTGCCCCCGCTTAACAGAATCCCACCAAACTTTGCAAACTCATTCGGAATTAGGTCAGGAATAAAACTGCAAAGTTTCATGCAGTTTCATTAAAGGAGTATCACGCTCAAAAATATTATCCCAAGCGTTCGGGCAAGTGTGTTTACGCATACTTTGATCGATCGTAAAAACTTTTCCTATGCACCTTACTGTGGGTTTCCTCACTTTTACATATGCGAAATCAGGTAGCAGGGCACGGCCATTTTGTGCTAATCTTATCCATTGCCGCATCACCCTAAGTTCAAGTGTCCCTGCCCCTGAAGCTGATATCACCATTCCTAGCGATATTCTCCACCTATATCCGTGATGCTACTGTACAGCGTAGCCAAACGCAGCCAATCATCACCTACGTCCAGACATCAGTTGACGCAAAACCCGGAATATCAACACACATCCTTTCACAGCACAGCACGTCCCAATTCTGAATACAAAACACTATCTTTAAAGGAAATCGCAATACTCTGCAATTTAGAATGTGCTTTTATTTCACAATAAACGCTCCAAGCCCATCTGCCGATTTCCATATTCAACCACATTTTTTGTTGCATTCTTTGTTTTCGATACAGAAATGTTTATCGTGAGTCACACAGTGTTCCTTTGGGTATAAGCTCATTGGATGGAGGCACTGTGATTCGCAAGGCCTCGGCATCAGCTTGTTGCTACACCACTGTAAACGATGTCAAGGTACTCCTTATTGCCGGTACAGCTAACGGGCATATGGGCACAGGGCGATCATCCCAAAACAGCGTTATGCTCATCCAAACATTAAGGTGTATCATCAACTGCCGGATGAAGAAGCCATCAATTGGTATCTGGAAATTATGACATTCGCAGTAGGGCAGGATGTGGCTGTGTAGAAAACATAACAGAAATGTGTCTCAGTAGCCATTCTTAATTCTATTCTAATCAATCCATTACTTATGCACCGTGTGAAAACTAAGGATGAACACAAACGAGAAACAATGCAAACACAGAGAAAACAACGTGCAATGTTGGAGTCAACTATGTAATTGAGAGGTTAGTGCTATGCAGTGTGTTTAGCTCGCAATGGGAGGCCGATGCAGAAGATGACTGAAGAATTCGAATAACACAAAGACAGCATTTTAATGTAACATTAGCCTAAAATCGGCCGTTGGTGGTACATTTCGGTGCTGGACTGCCCACGTGCCATGGGACAAATACAAGTACACACCGGTTTTTTCTGAGTCTCCTCACCAATTGTCAACAAAGAAAAAAACATTGCAATGTTAGTCAGCCATCCATACCGGTCATAAAATGAAACCTTGACTCTTTTGTCTACAAGTTCGTGTACAGCAAAACTTACATAATAATCGGCATTTCCATTCTCTTGGCGTAACTCAGAGTGTCTTTTCAGATCAACACATTTTCATCAAAGTAAATGAAACGTTACTTTGTCCAGTTTTGGAATGCTGACCCTTATCATGTTTGACGTTTTTACATACCTCATTCTATTCCTTTCCTTTCCTTACGAATCCTCCCTTTATTTCCAAGGACAAAAAACAATACAGGCTTATGCCTAGTGAAAGTGAGCATCCCCCAATACGGCATTTAAAACTCCCCAGTGAGAGTCAATAATGGACACACCCCAAATGGGAATGAGACCAAGACTAAGTGCGGGTGAAGTAAAAAAGTAAAAGTTTATCTAAACCAATATAGGGCGTGCAGAGAACTCTGAAAACTCCGAGAGCACTCTGCTGGACAATAGAAAGACATTCATATTTATTACAAAGTAACGTCATCAGCGAGGTAAGCTATAGGGGGCACATAGTCGTGGGGATTGGGTGGCGAAGACTAGATACTATGTATTGTGTAAGGTCGGTGCTCCAGGATTGGCGGAGAGCCACGTGGTGCCAGTGCGGGGTGCTCAGGTCAGCTGGTCTCATCTGGATGGAGCACTGGGTCCGAGGAAATCCAAGCTGTTACAATTTATGCTACATAACAGTTGCCCTTGTGGCCACAAATACTTTGACCATATTCTATCTAAGTTAACACATGAGAGACATTCTCTTAAACGTTTAACCTGAACAATAAAAGTGAGAACACATGGGTCCAAGTGGCAAAAGTCACATTCACCAATCATTCTGTTAGATCTCCTAAGGCAATTATTTATTGTTTGTTTGTGTGAGAAGAATATATTGCCACACAGGGGGTTAGGGGTTAGCTGGGGCGGTACACTTCAGGACGGGCATTCACTCTTACTTCAAAAAGCATTACGATTAAGATGAGGGGCTTACTGCATATATTTCATTAACCAGAGTCTGGGGGGGCCAGGCAGATTCATGGTAGCATCGTGAGTTACCGGGGCTGAGGAGAGGGTGCATGCTTGGTGCAGGCTCAGCGAAAGGGTGAGAGGTTACAGTTGTAGCATCACATCATTCACAGGGCTGAGGCTTCGAATCCTGGCTCTGCCAGAGGGGGAGGGTAGGTAGAGGCTGTGAACGCGGTGGTACCCGAGAGGGGTGAGGGAAGAAACGGGCAGTAGCATGTTGGGCCGTACATTCACTACATTGTGAGGGGCACACATAGAGCTTACATTCAAAAGAGGTAGAAAAAGGTTAGTGTGTGCATTGGTACAGTGAGAAGTCTGCAACGTTCTGCTTATAATATGACATGCATAACTCAATGCTCATAGGGTAAACAAATGCTACAAAGGACACTCTATTATACAGTCAGCACCCATTTCATTAAAACCATACATATTGCAATACTTAATTGGATATATTTGAAATCGTACATTTTTAGGGCATCATTGTGTATATATTGGTATCTTACATTACTTTGTGTATTGTGCAACCACAGTAATCCTTGATTAGTAATGAAAGGCTTGGTCATACACTTCATGGTTTCGTATGCGATCTGGGATGGGTGAGGGCCATTTTAGAGCAATATGTATGTCATGGGTACCAGGCAGGTAGTTGGGGCAAGTTGGGTGGAGGATTGGCAGGCCTGGCATAGACCCATAGCAGATACCTTCTTTTAATTCCTTCCTAGTGTTTATAGAACTTCCTGGTTTCCACTTCCTGTTGCCAAACAGGAAGTGCAAGACAATTCATGAACTCTCTGGTGTTCAGGTGTGGCTGGCTATATAAGCCACACCCAAGATTCTTCCAGTGCTTCGTGTTGCTTACTTGAGCTGCATCAGCAACACACTCGCCATTCTCCGGATCATCCAGCTTCTGCTTACCTGCTCCGGATCATCCTGCTTTTGCTTACCTGCTCCGGATCATCCTACTTCTGCTTACCTGCTCCGGATCATTCTGCTTACCTGCTCCGGATGAACCTCTGTGCTTTCTCCACACCGCAGCTTTCTCCGGTCAAGAGGGGACTTCTACACCGGCACCTGTAAGCACAAAGAAGAACTGCGTTAGCGCGTGCACTTCAGTAACGCTGCGCATACTCACCTAATCTTCCCGCGATGCTGGAATCCAGGTCTGTAGTCCGAGCGCTCAAAGTCTTGCAAAAAAAAAGAAGACACATTATTCATTGCGCTCGCTCCAATAACGCAGGGACTTTATTCACTGCGCTCTCTCTAATAGCGCGGTTCATACTTACCAAAGCCTCCGTGCATACTCACCAGACGACTAAGTCTCCAGTAGCGCTGAACCCAGACTCGAGGCGCTATACCTGCAAGGGAAAGGAGAGATATTACCAGGCGCGCTTGAATCTGAGACGCTGCGCATACATACAAGCGGCTGACTCTACATGCAGTGCTACTCACCCAAAAAATACCGTAGCAAATAAAGACAATACGAACTATTCTGGACACTCAACATTCTCCGCGCAACGTTCACTTGTGGAAAGGACTTACTAGCCAGTGAAGAAACTGGCGGATTGAAAACTCTGCCTCGCTGTGAAGGCATATAACAGTGTCTGGCATCAGAACTCAGCCAACAGACATTGCCATCATTCCTAGGAGTGAATTGCGCCCCTGCGAATGCAGGATGGAGTGCACACCCACTAAAAATCAAGGTAAGCCCTTAGGGGACATCATTGAACACAGTAAAGAGAAGGGAAGGGCCCAAGGGAATCAGGTGAATTCAGGTCCGAGTGTACATCTTGTATTGGACAGGTATCCCTCTGGGTGAAACAGGGGAAGTGAGAACTCGGGCTCAAGGGGGCTCATCCATTTCTCCTGCAGAGACACAGGTGAGTGTGACAGAACACAAAGCCATCCTCAATACCTCTGCCCGAGCGATGGAAACCTCCGAGGTAGACCAGCTTTCCCTTTTGTTAGGCGAACTACGGGCCGAGGTGCATGCAATCCGCTCTGAGACAAATGCCTTAGTCAAAAGGGACAAAACAGACGACTTGGCAAGACAGCACTAACAGACCAAGCTGGTCTAGCACCCCTACCAGGTGGAGTCCCTCAGGGGCAGCCTACCGTGGCACCTGTAGTCACACCTGTTCAGGTATTGCTTCCAGGCAATATCCCTTTAGCACCCCCAGAACGCTTCTCTGGGGAGCCCAAGAAATTTGGAGCGTTCATGAATCAATGCCGCCTACACTTCATATGCAAACCAGACACTTTTAAGAACGGCCAAGCTAAAGTAGTTTTTGTCCTCTCCTATTTAGGAGGGCACGCGGCAGACTGGTCTGTCCTGTTAGTGCTTAGGGATGACCCTTTACTGAGAAATTACCCAGGTTTTCATCGCAAACTGGAAAAACTATTTGCCCATCGGACTCGAGGTCAGGCCCTGGATGACGAGCTACTCCCTCTGCGACAGGGTGGTCAGGATCTTATTTCATATGTCGTCACATTCAATCGTGTAATAGCTGAATCATGTTGGCCAGAAGAGAAACGAATAATGTTATTTTATCGAGGACTGAGAGGAGAATTAAAAGATGTCTTGGCGCAAGTAGTTAATCCTCCCGAAGATTGTAGTGAATACATCGATCTAACTATGCAACTAGACCACCAGTTACAGGATCGCAAGGCCGACCAAACCAGATCGGAATATAGACCAGTGTATGTCCGACCAAAAGAAGCGTCCCATCGACAGGCCTCAGAAACACACTCAGAGCCCATGCAATTGGGTGTTCTCAGGGGACCACTCACCAAAGCAGAGAGAGAACGAGGCGTCAGGAAAAACTTTGCTTATATTGTGGTCAATCTGGTCACTTCCTCCGGAACTGCACGGTTAAACCACCATGGAAGACAGTGGGGGCACTAGATAACACAGGGGAAGACACTGAAGTGGAAAACTCCAACGCCCGGCAGATGTAGAGGTTGGTCTGTCGAGCCAGGAACGGAGCACTCAGATCTCACATTTCAGCATTCCTGTGGTTCTGGTAGATCCTTCACAGCCTGCCCGAATGCATGCCCTCAAGGCTTTCGTAGACAGTGGGGCTATAGGGAACTACGTGGATATAAACACTGCAAAGACCTTGGGATTCGCATTCCACTGTAAGCGCACCGTTGAAAGCGTGACAGCTGTGGATGGGACACAACTCCTTTCGGGACCAGTAACACAGTGTATTTCCACCCTCACCTTAATCTGCCAAGATGGCCATAGGGAAAGTATTAGATTCGACCTTATCGCTGCACCCCAATTCCAGCTGATTCTTGGGATACCATGGCTAGAGACGCACAACCCAAAGATAGATTGGCGAGCTCGAACCTTACTCTTTTCCATGAAATGTTCCTCTTGCTACGACAACAAAGGGATCCAAAGAAGCCCATTGTTAGCTTCACAGGAAAAGATACCAGCTTTAGGCTTGGTGGGCACCTTACCAGCGGAATACCTGGAGTTCCAGGATGTGTTCGCGAAGGAGCAAGATAATACGCTACCGCCACATCGAGTTTATGACTGCCAGATCGATCTACAAACAGGGGCACAAGTACCGTGCAGCCGCATTTATGCATTAACCGAGGAAGAAAACACTCCTCTACGGACCTACTTGGACCAATACCTGGCCAACGGCTTCATTAGGCCATCTAAGTCACCAGCCGCCTCCCCACTCTTCTTCGTACCGAAGAAAGAGGGGGACTTACGATCATGTATTGATTACCGGGACTTAAATCAAGTCACCATAAAAAATAAGTACCCATTACCTCTGATACCAGTACTCATAGACCAGGTGAGACAAGCGAAGATATTCACAAAGCTAGACTTACGCGGCGCATATCACCTGGTACGCATGAAGAAAGGGGACTAGTGGAAGACTGCGTTCCGTACCCGCTATGGCTTGTATGAATACCAGGTCATGCCCTTTGGGCTTTGCAATGCCCCGGCTGCGTTCCAGCATTTTATGAATGAGGTGTTACGGGAACTCCTCGATGTCTGCGCAGCCGTCTACATCGATGACATTCTGATTTACTCCACCAATCCCCAAGAACACGGAACCCATGTGCGAGCAGTACTCTGCAAACTGCGTGAAAACCAACTGTACGCAAAACTAGAAAAATGCTCCTTCCACGTCACTGAGGTGGAGTTTCTGGGATATTTACTGACACCGCAGGGAATCAAGATGGACAATAGAAAAGTGGAGGCAGTCCTCACTTGGTCCTCACCCACGTCTGTAAAGAGAGTACAGAGTTTCCTAGGTTTTGCAAACTTCTATCTATGCTTCATACCAGGATTCTCCCATACTGTACATCCAATTACGTCCTTGCTGCGCAAACACCAAAAGTTTGAATGGACACCAGCGGCGGAAGCAGCCTTCCGAGCCCTCAAAGAAAAATGTACCTCAGCCCCAATACTGCAACACCGACAGCCCGATTTACCGTACATCGTGGAAACGGACGCTTCAAGCATTGCCATGGGGGCCTTATTGTCTCAACAAAATCCGAAACTGGATGCCTTCATCCCATTGCCTTTTGGTCAAGGTAATTCTCCCCAGCAGAATTAAACTATGCAATTTCTGAGAAAGAACTCCTAGCAATTAACAGTGTACTGTGTGAATGGCGACATTACTTAATAGGAGCAAAACACATCATCACAATAATAACAGATCATCAGAACTTGCAATACTTACGCTCAGCAAAAGCTCAGTCTTCTAGGCAGCTCTGTTGGGCCCTATCTTTAATGGAATACGACTTTGTGATCACCTACCGCCTCGGAGTTAAGAACGGGAAGGCAGATGCGTTATCCCGCATTGGCACAGGAGAGGAAATCTACAATGCCCCTAACCCAGTGGAGATCATATCCGGCTTCTGCATTGGCCCATCTCCGTTAAACACACTGCAGGAAGCAATAACAGAAAATATGTCTGAAGAAGACCTACTGGCTTGGGACACAAAGGGAGATCAGTTCACCATTCAAAACAAACTACCATACTACCACAAACCCCTCTACGTTCCAACTAAGGATCTGCAACAAGCAATTATATCAGACTACCACGACTCGCCATTAGAAGCCCATCCAGGTATAGCCAAAACCAGAAGAAAGTAAGCAAATCGTACTGGTGACCAACTTGGTGAGAGGCTACTGCCACCTACATAGGCAACTGTGAGGTGTGTGCACAATACAAGACATCCAGGCAAAAACCAGCCAACCTCCTTCAGCCAATCACCATTCCGCCAGCGCCCTGGCACACAGTATCAATGGACTTTGTCACTGACTTACCTCCTAGCTCAGGTTATAATACCATCCTCGTAGTAGTGGACCTCTTCTCCAAAATGGCCCATTTTATAGCTCTAAAAGGTCTTCCCTCAGCTCAGACTCTGGCGCAGGTTTTTCTAGACTGAATCGTCAAGTTACACGGATTCCCTACCGTAATCGTTTCTGACAGAGGCAGCCAATTTGTATCTCGTTTTTGGAAGAAATGCTGTGCCCTGGTAAGAGTAGAAGTCTGTCTGTCTTCTAGTCACCATCCTCAAACGGGCGGCCAAACCGAGCGCACAAACCAGACCATGGAACAGTATTTGCGCTGTCTATTACACCGAACAAGCCAAAGCTGGACAGAAATACTATGGATGGCAGAGTATGCCTACAACAATTCAATACATTCATCAATCCAAGCAACACCCTTCTTTACTATATATAGTCGAAACCCCAGAACATCGGTCTACGATCCGCCAGAAAACATTGAGATGCCCGCAGTAAAGAATCTGCATGTCAGCATCATGAAAGCAGCCAGAGAGGCCAGCAAAAACCTACAGCAAGCCAAAGAAATACAGAAAAGAAACGCTGATCGCCATCGACGAAAAGCCCCAGATTATCAAGTGGGAGACTCGGTCTGGCTGGCAACTAAACACATTGCTCAAAAGGGTCCCAAAAAATGTCAGCCTAGATACATCGGCCCATATACGATTGAGACAGTGATTAATCCAGCAGCTTGAGACTGGCGTTACCTCAACATATGCGTATACATCCCGTATTTCACGTGTCAATATTAAAACCAGCACACCCAGGAACCCGAACTTCCACACCTCCCACACCCATACAAGTGAGTGAAGAAGCACCAGAATATGAGGTAAACAACATATTAGATTCCAAACTAGTACTTAAGACCCTGATTTGCACACACGGGCATGCCCCCCAATTGGTGCGAAAATTCCATCGGGACCATCCTGAGAAACCAAAACCCACACACACACCATTGGGAGGGGTCTTGAGGGGGAAGACTGCCATGTGTACCAGGCAGGTAGATGGGGCAAGTTGGGTGGAGTCTTGGCAGGCCTGGCATAGGCACACAAAAGACCCATAGCAGATACCTTCTTTTAATTCCTTCCTAGTGTTTGTAGAACTTCCTGGTTTCCACTTCCTGCTGCCAAACAGGAAGTGCAAGACAATTCATGAGCTCTCTAGTGTTTGAGTGTGGCTGGCTATATAAGCCACACCCAAGATTCTTCCAGTGCTTCGTGTTGCTTACTGTGAGCTGCATCAGCAACACACTCGCCGTGCTCCGGATCATCCAGCTTCTGCTTACCTGCTCTGGATCATCCAGCTTCTGCTTACCTGCTCTGGATCATCCTGCTTCTGCTTACCTGCTCCGGATGAACCTCTGTGCTTTCTCCATGCCGCAGCTTTCTCCGGTCAAGAGGGGACTTCTACACAGGCAGCTGTAAGCACAAAGAAGAACTGCGTTAGCGCGCACACATCAGTAACGCTGCGCATACTCACCAAATCTTCCCGTGACGCTGGAATCCAGGTCTGTAGCTGAGCGCTCAGTCATGCAAAAGAAAGAAGAGACATTATTCATTGCGCTCGCTCCAATAACACGGAGACTTTATTTACGGCGCTCTCTCTAATAGCGCGGTGCATACTTACCAAAGCCTCCGTGCATACTTACCAGACCACCAAGTCTCCAGTAGCGCTGAAACCAGACTCGAGGCGCTATACCACATAATCCACTCCTGCAAGGGAAAGGAGAGACATTACCAGGCGCGCTCGAGTCTAAGACGCTGCACATACCTACCAGCGGCTGACTCCACCCAGCGCTACTCACGCAAAAAATACTGTGGCAAATAACGACAATACGGACAATTCTGGACACTTAACATCCTCCGTGCAATTTTCACTTGTGGAAAGGACTTTCTAGCCAGTGAAGAAACTGGCGCATTGAAAATTCTGCCTCGCTGTGAAGGCATATAACAGCGTAAGGCATCAGAACTCAGCCAACAGACATATGAGTGAATCGCGCCCCTGCAAATGCAGGATGGAGTGCACACCCCACTAAAAATCAAGGTAAGCCCTTAGGGGACAACATTGCACACAGTAAAGAGAAGGGAAGGGCCAGGGGAATCAGGTGAATTCAGATCCGAGTGTACATCTTGTGTTTGACAGGTATCCCTCCGGGTGAAACAGGGGAAGTGAGAACTCAGGGTCAAGGGACGCTCATCCATCTCTCCTGCAGAGACACAGGTGAGTGTGACAATGTACAATCAATCTCATGGACTCGAAGCAAATTTATTATCCCTTCAGATGGCTTCGTTGCATGGGTGAAACAGGGTGGCACACAGGCTTTGCATATATGTCTGGCACTTCAAACGGGGAACAGGATTGGGGGTTATACCCAGCTTCAGTCCGATCATCTGCAGGTCAATGATGGACTGCAGAAGGTGAAAGATACAGTGTTTGTCATGTAACTAGTTCGCGCCCAGTCTCCCATGAGAACAGGACTGCAGCAGGGACGCAGAGGGGAGGAGAGCGAGGGAAGCGCCGGGCTCACTCTGCACGGTCAGCCGGGGAGAGCTGCAGCCCTGCAGGCTGCTTGGGCCTGTGAGGCCTAAGTAGTTTTGTCTCAAGATGGAGTCTGAGTGTGTCATAAAATGGAGTCTGGTACCATCCTAACAGATGAGCATTGCACCCACATGTGTCGGTCCGCAGTCATCAAATTACCTCGTGGGCAACGAGGGAGTAGACAGCTCAAGGCATTGACCTTCAGGCCTACTGCATTGATTCCCATGTGAACCACTGTAGCATTAGGAATATTTCTGAAAAACAAATGAATTGTTTGCTTGCATACAACAATGCCGCGCAATATTTCCAGAGATTTACTCATTTTATGAAAACACTCGGAATTCATAATCAACCTGTCAGCTGAGTAGGTCTCCAGTTTTCTACTAACGAGCTCCGCGCACAGGGAACAGCAACAGCCCCCACATTTGCAAAGGCTGCGCACAGTGAACAGTATTTATTTATTTATTACATTTATATAGCGCGCAGACAGCCCAAGGGCATTGTGGCACTGTTACTTGTAAGGAAAACTTACTTACAATGGGTACAGGTTATGCCTTGGGTTAACAGTGAGGCAGTGACCTGTGATCAGATATAGGTGGTGTCATACCACGTAATGCATCATACATGAACATTCATGAAGGCTAGGCATATGTTTGTTAGGTGAACAGGGTCGTTTTCAAGGCTTTCCGAAAGGCGGCCAGTGAGGGTTCAGAGCGCAAGGAGCTAGGGAGGGTGTTCCAGTGTACGGCAGCGAGGTACGGGAAGCTAGAGCCCCCTGCTCTGGCTCTTTTTACCCTGGGTACTGAGAGCATGCTGGCATAGGGTGACCTGGTGGGTCTTGCGGAGGAGACCGGGTGGATCCTCTGGGAAAGGTACATTGGGGCGGCAAGATGGACGCATTTGTGGGTGATGCTTAGAGCTTTGAATAAGATCCTTTCCTTTATGGGGAGCCAGTGGGATGCTTTTCTGGCAGCGGTGATGTGCTCTCTCTTGGCAAGCCTTGTGCAGCACGCAGGGCATTGTTCTGTATTACTTGGAGCTTCTCAAGGTTTTTGTTGGAGGTCCCTAGGAAGAGACTATTGCAATAATCAAGTCGCGAGCCAGTTATGGCCCTGGCTATGTTAGTGCATGTTTCTTTTGACAGATAAGGTCTGATTGCGTTAAGGAGTTTTGCATGGTAAGCAGCAGAGGAGGCAATGGCGTTTACTTGTCTGGTCATGGATAGGTCGGAGTCTAAGTAGACGCCTAGTGTTTTTACTGTGTCTAGTACTGGGATCCTGATTGAGTCAATAGTGAAGTGACTAAACTGTGCGTCAAGTTTTTTGATGGTGTCAGGGGAGCCTACGAGTAGGAGCTCAGTTTTGTCGGAGTTAAGGCAGAGGCCGTTGATAGCCATCCACATTTGGATTGTGTTGTAGATGTTGTTGAGGGTGGCATAGTCCGTGTCATAGTCTCCTGTCAGGGTGAGAAGGATCTGTGTATCGTCGGCATAGTTGGTGTAAGAGATGCCCATGGCGTCAAGGATGAGGAAGAGGGGGCGGGTGAAGATGTTATAGAGGGTGGGGGAGAGGCAGGAGCCTTGGGGCACCCCACATAGCATGATGGAGGGTGATGCCGTGGCTAGGTCACAGAAGACCTGCATGGTCCTGCCTTGGAGGAAGGAGGTGATCCATGTGGTGGCTTCTTGAGAGAAGTTGGCTGTGGAGGAGAGGTGGTGGTAGAGGATGTCGTGGGATACAAGATCAAAGGCTGCCGACAGGTCCAGGAGAAGGAGCAAGACAGGTTTGCCTTGGTCCCTTGCGTCGTCCATTTGGTTTTTAAGGTCGAGTAGGGCAGTCTCTGTCCCGTGTCTGGGGCGAAAGCCAGATTGTCTCAGTCCAAGGAGGTTCTGTTCTTCAAGGAAGTGCTGGACCTGCAGGTAGGCTGCTTTGTCTAGAATCTTGAGGAGGAAAGGGACAGTGGTGATGGGGCGGTAGTTAGGGGAGGTGGGGTCAAGTGTGGGTTTCTTTATGAGGGGTCGGACCCATGCTTCCTTGAGGCATGCGGGGACTTTCCCTGTGGTGAAGGAGGCGTTGACGAAGGCTGTTAGGAAGGGCGCCAGGGTGTCTGCACAGTCTTTGATGATGGAGGCAGGACAGGGGTCGCCTTTGCAATTGGAGGGTTTTATGTTTTTCATGATGTTGATCATGTCTTTTTCTTGGATGGTTTTAAAAGAGAAGGTGGGTGGGGCCTCTGTGGGTGAGGGGGTGGTGGTGGCGGGGAGGGTGTAATGTGGGTGGAAAGTGATAAAGTGATAATTTGGTGTTCACGATTTTGGCTTGGAGGGTGCTGATCTTATTGCGCATGGCTGTTTGGATGTTGTCACACCATTCTTTATCCTTGGTGAAGTTTTGGGGGGTGGGTGTGGGGTTTTCAAGTTCCCTGAATATGGCGAACATTTCCTTGGTGTTCGATTTGGCCTCCGTGATTCTATCTTCAAAAGATTTAGCTTTGGCTTTAATGATGGCTTTCTTATAATTATTTGCAAGGGATTTGAAGTTGAGTTTGTCTTTATCATCCCGGGAAGTTTGCCAAAGGGCTAATGCTGCTCGTTTGTCGATGCGTAGTTTTAGAAGGTCTTGGGTGAACCACGCATTAGCGTGTCTAGTGGGTTTGGTTTTGCGTGGTTTAAGTGGGGCGATGGTATTGATTGCTGCCGTGATGGCAGTATCGTAGTTTTTGGCCAGGGTTTCTGGGTTGTTGGGGAATGGGGCTCTGAAGGCAGGTCCCTGTAAGAAGTGAAAGAGTCTTTCTTTGGTCAGTTGACGGGCACTCCTTGTAAGGGCTGGAGGTAAGGGTAGAGGGGAGTGGGAGGTGGTTGTCGTGGTGGGGATGTTGAAGATGATGGTGTGGTGATCAGACCAAGGGATGGGGGTGTTGCCTGTGACTGTGAGGGGACAATTGTGGTGGGCGATCCAGTCTAGAGATCTGCCTAGGGCGTGTGTGGGGTTAGTGATGGTGTTGATGAATCCTAGGGTGGCTAGGGCTGTGTCAAGAGCTTTGGCCGCGGGGTCTTTGGCGTCATTGAGGCCAAGGTTAATGTCTCCAAGGAAAATGGCTTTGGAGGACTTTTTAAGGTTGTCCGCCAGGAGGTGGGTGATGGAGGCCTGGAAGTCTCCTAAGGGTCCTGGTGGTCGATATATGAGGTGTAGGATGATGGTGCATTGGTGAGAGATGGTGAGTTTCAATTGAAGGTAGTCGCTGTTATTGTTAATAGTTTTGTCCACCTTTCTGATGGTGATCGAGTCTTTGGCTATGAGTGCGACACCCCCTCCAGTGGTCAGGCGATCTTGTCTCGTGATGGCATAGCCAGGTGGGAGAGCGAGGGATAGGGCGGGGCCTGAGGCTTCGTGTAGCCAAGTTTCGGTGACCATTAGAAGATCTAAATCTAGGGTGGTAATGAGGTCATGGATGTCTAGCGCGTGCGCACTGATGGATCGGGCGTTGATGAGGGCACATTTGAGGTGTGGTTCAGGGGTGACATTGATGGTTGAGGGTGGCACATCCGAACCAGTGGGGTGCGCATTTTCTGGTGTCATAGACACAG
Organism: Ambystoma mexicanum; assembly: GCF_040938575.1. Taxonomy (NCBI): domain Eukaryota; kingdom Metazoa; phylum Chordata; class Amphibia; order Caudata; family Ambystomatidae; genus Ambystoma; species Ambystoma mexicanum. The sequence continues at coordinate 672,688,411 of NC_090924.1, read as the reverse complement.
ATAAAGTGGCATTTGCATCATTAGGTAGCATGGCAGTGGTAGAAGAATTGCAGATTGCGGTAATTACATTCAGACCAGTGGGGGGCATATTTTCCGGGGTCATAGACACAGATAAAGTGGCATTTGCATCATTAGGTAGCATGGCAGTGGTAGAAGAATTGCAGATTGCGGTAATTACATTCAGACCAGTGGGGGGCATATTTTCCGGGGCCATAGACACAGATAAAGTGGCATTTGCATCATTAGGTAGCATGGCAGTGGTAGAAGAATTGCAGATTGCGGTAATTACATTCAGACCAGTGGGTGGCATATTTTCCGGGGTCATAGACACAGATAAAGTGGCATTTGCATCATTAGGTAGCATGGCAGTGGTAGAAGAATTGCAGATTGCGGTAATTACATTCAGACCAGTGGGGGGCATATTTTCCGGGGCCATAGACACAGATAAAGTGGCATTTGCATCATTAGGTAGCATGGCAGTGGTAGAAGAATTGCAGATTGCGGTAATTACATTCAGACCAGTGGGTGGCATATTTTCCGGGGTCATAGACACAGATAAAGTGGCATTTGCATCATTAGGTAGCATGGCAGTGGTAGAAGAATTGCAGATTGCGGTAATTACATTCAATCGTGTGGGTGACAAGTTATCGTGAGACTTAGACATTGTATCCAATGCAGATGGGTCAAGGCGATGCTTAATTAGTGGGCTCGGTTTCGCTGTGTGGCTAAGTCTACGGGATCTATGCAGTACTGAGGAAGGAGCCTTTAGGTTAGTGTCAGATTTCATGGTTCTTGACTGTAGGCGTGTATTGCGTGCACTTGTGGGGATGGGTAGAGCGAGCAATACGCTCGGGAGAGTACGTGTGTGTAAACGCTGTTGCCTTTTTGCAAGTGAATTGAGGAGTTCAGGAGTGCGGGACTCCTTACCTTGTGATTCCTGCAGGATTCCACGGCGATCGGCAGACTGCGAGCAGCGAAGAGCTGCTAAGAGGAGCGCTGGCCTTTTTCTGCGGCCTTCTTCTCCCGGCTTCGCCTCACGGCACCCTCTACCTCCGTTTAAGGCAGGAGGGGAGGGGAAGGCAGCTCGGGGGAACGAATCAGCATCCGGGCCTGCGGCGGTGATTTTTGCGGCCTGCAGGGACGCTCCTGGAGTCAGGTGGATGGCGGCAGCCATCTTAGGAGCCGCGTGGCTCGCGGCAGGCAGATGGTGAACAGCTGATCCGAAAGAAATGAGATCAGCTGTTGTGGCCTCCGCTCTCAGATGCGCTCGCAGCGGAGCTGCTAAGAGGAGCGCTGGCCTTTTTCTGCAGCCTTCTTCTCCCGGCTTTGCCTCACGGCACCCTCTACCTCCATTTAAGGCAGGAGGGGAGGGGCATGCAGGTCGGGGGAACGAATCAGCATCCGGGCCTGCGGCGGTGATTTTTGCGGGCTGCAGGGACGCTCCTGGAGTCAGGTGGATGGCGGCGGCCATCTTAGGAGCCGCGTGGCTCACGGCAGGCAGATGGTGAACAGCTGATCCAAAAGAAATGAGATCAGCTGTTGTGGCCTCCGCTCTCAGATGCGCTCGCAGCAGAGCTGCTAAGAGGAGCGCTGGCCTGTTTCTGCGGCCTTCTTCTCCCGGCTTCGCCTCACGGCACCCTCTACCTCCATTTAAGGCAGGAGGGGAGGGGCAGGCAGGTCGGGGGAACGAATCAGCATCCGGGCCTGCGGCGGTGATTTTCGCGGGCTGCAGGGACGCTCCTGGAGTCAGGTGGATGGCGGCGGCCATCTTAGGAGCCGCGTGGCTCACGGCAGGCAGATGGTGAACAGCTGATCCAAAAGAAATGAGATCAGCTGTTGTGGCCTCCGCTCTCAGATGCGCTCGCAGCAGAGCTGCTAAGAGGAGCGCTGGCCTTTTTCTGCGGCCTTCTTCTCCCGGCTTCGCCTCACGGCACCCTCTACCTCCATTTAAGGCAGGAGGGGAGGGGCAGGCAGGTCGGGGGGAACGAATCAGCATCCGGGCCTGCGGCGGTGATTTTCGCAGGCTGCAGGGACGCTCCTGGAGTCAGGTGGATGGCGGCAGCCATCTTAGGAGCCGCGTGGCTCGCGGCAGGCAGATGGTGAACAGCTGATCCGAAAGAAATGAGATCAGCTGTTGTGGCCTCCGCTCTCAGATGCGCTCGCAGCGGAGCTGCTAAGAGGAGCGCTGGCCTTTTTCTGCCCCCCACCTTTTTCCTCCAGCACCTGTGTCAGACTAGCCTATTTGTCCCGGCTGGTCCACCGCAAAGTGTTATAATTAAAACAGTGTATTGGTTTTGCTTCCACAATTTATACTTTTGATAGATTTGAAATTCAAGTTACATATGTTTTCCATTGGTCATTGCAAATGTGTCAAAATTGTTGAACATACAAATAGCTGATAATCATTTGTTTCGGGAGGCCAACTGTTCCATGAGTTCTGCTTTCGTTGACCAGAGCATGTTTGCAATGTTTTGTGGCAATGTATGTGTCTTAGGAACCAAACCACGAACGATTCCATGAGTATGCATGTCCAACACACTCAAAATCAGATCTTTCACGAAATCGAATTCCTTTTCCTGGTATATTGGCTTGACCACCGACTTTTTGGTTCTTTTTCCTAAGGCCATTTCGTATTGAAACATCCCAAATTGGCCAGCAGTTCTTGATTGTTGCCTACCTATGTTCTCGTTATGCACTAATAACGCAAGTAGTGTGCGAGATTCCATACCCTGTATACCGAAATGCAATCTCTTGGGACGTTACTTTAGGCACAAATTGTGAAACACCTCCAAATCTCCTGTGTGACAGAATTCTGTCAGTCCCTTCAGATCTCTTGATAGAGTTTTATCAAACATGATCTTCTCAAGATTTTTTGTGTGCAGGTGAAGATGGAACCAACCACTTCTTCTTGCGTTCCTGCTCCTCCGTTAAAGGTCTATGTTCACATTTGTGAAATTGTTGGTTTTCTGTCCATGAGTGAACGTTGGACCAGTGGTGCAGCAATGAGCGCCATTTTTCAATTAGAATTTCCAACTGCTTTTCACCAAACCTGTAATGCTAAGGTGTCCACGAACTTCTCACGATCTTTCGTGGTGAAAAGCACCCATTTTTTTGCTTCTTGCAGCCATATCGCATCCCATCCACATCACCCCTCACCTCCCCAGAGAATATTTGATAAGTTTGACAAATGCAATGTTGTGTTTTTTAATGTTTTACCTCGATGTCCGAGGACACCGGTTGCTCTCCGCGAATCCAAGATGGCGGGCGTTTCCAAATATCTGACGCACTTCACGCTTTTCACCAGCCAATCAGTTGTCACGTCTGATGTCCCCGGACACCACGTTGCCTTCTAAACCAATCAGAATCCTGTCCGCGGAGCAAACAGGGAAGTGTGTACGCGGAGAGGACATAGATATCATACATTTTTTGGTACCTACTCTTTGGTCATTTACAGAAAACTACTGGACGGATTTCCACCCAAAAAAATCTGTCCAGCGGTTTGGGCTGTAGACGTGCGCAAAGTTATTTTTACATTCAGTCTATGGGAAAAAAATAAATTTTGGGATCCCCCTATAACTTTGCCTCCTCTTCACCAAACCTCACCGAACTTTGCAAAGAAAGAGTGGCCCATATACTTTTTCTGCAAAGTTTGGTGAGGATTCGTCCAGGGGGAGCGAAGTTATAAGCCGCCCAAAAAGTGCTCTTCCTATGGGTTTAGCAACTCAACCATAACTACATGGCCGCTACTGCAGGCCATGTAATATAAAAACCAAGTCTTACATATGAAAACACACGCCATAAATAAACAGCAATAAACAAATCACTGCAAAATCCCAATAAGATTTATCATTTGCAGAATTGTTTGCAGCAGTTCCAGGCCCTCAGTAAATAACTAGAGATTGCATGTACTCTAGACATACAATTAGGCAATTTGTATCAAAAGGCAATTTTTACCATAACGTTTTTACCATGATAAAACCATACTTAGTGTTTAACCTGGTTATTCTGAAGAACATTCATCATTTCCCCCTTATATCCCTTTAGTTCTTTATTGGTCTATAGATTGACCCTGTGTGGTATAGTGAGCGGGGTGTTGCAGCGGACTCCCCTGCAGCACACCCAAAAAAAAAGAAACGGGGGCTGCGGGGGTGTCCCCCGCAACATCCCGCTCACTATACTTTATGGTATAGTGAGCGGGGGTTGCGGGGGAAACCCCTTCAGCCCCCGTAAAAAAAAAAAAAAAGACCCTGCGGCGCCGGTTCCCGATAACAAAGTGAAAGGGAACTGGCGCTGCAGGGAGACAGCGCGAAGAGAAGGTAAGTAGGGTTTGTTCATGTTGGGGGTGTGGGTAGGGGTTGTGTTGAGGGTGTGGGTGTGGGTATGTAGGAGTTTTGTACGTGTGTTCGCATGGGAAATGTACAAACCTTTGTGTTTCGTAACTTTTCACATGCACATTTTTCGGCCGCGGTAAAATCAGCTGCGGTCGGATCATGTAGATCCTTCAACTGTGCATGGTAGTCAATTCTACAATTCTAGACTGCCGAATTTCCAACTTGACAGCCACACTCAAACTGCTTGTGGGTATCCCTAATAGCTTCTTAAGGAATTTGTTTTCATAGATTTTCAGATACAGTGTTTGGAGGAACCCCCACATTTCAGCAGCATACAAGACAGCCAATTGTGTTTGGGCCCTGTATACCTCTTAGGTAGATTCAATTACAGAGCCCCAACATTTTTGGGGGTCTGTTTAATGCTTTTTATTGGCAGTCATTACACTGCCAAAACAATAACAAAACATAAAAGAAACGTATATAAGAAACAGCTTGCCGATAGCTTTAGTCCCAGAGGGAATTATATCCATAAGAAATAAGAATTTCAAATTAAATGCTGAGTCAGTGAATATACACTATTGGCAACTGTAATCCCGCCCTGGGCCCATATTCCATAACAATCACATTCCCCAGTCGTAGCAGCTAAGAAACAGAGTATTTCAATGTTAGGCAGAATCATATGCAGTACCCTTTGGGAACACCACACACATTTAAGACTACAAGTGACAGTACAAATTCACCTTTGGTACAAGCCTGTACTACACAGTAAAGTGGTAGCGATGGCTGAGCAGCCAGACCTATCTCAAGAGTAAAGTGAGCAGTACCAATAGTTACACAAAGAACAGCATTACTATGGTTCAAACAAACACTGACTCAAGGTTTCTGAGTAAAATAATATACATTTATTTACATATCAGTTGTAAAACAATTCACCAAAGTAAAGCAGTAGAAAAATCACACTCTTAATATACTACACCCCACCCAATAGATTCTGGACAAGTTAAGCTCAAAATGAAGTGTGAGCAAAATGGCACTCCAGCAATTTAAAAGGGAGGGAAAGACAAGTTGAGCAGTACCAACAAGTAAGTAAGCAGGGCAATCTAGAAAAAGTAATTACGGTGAGGAAATCAAATCAAGAGGCCTGGGCCAAAGTCAATGGACCAAAGTCTTTGCAGAGGATCACACAGTTCGGTGTAGTTCGCGGTTAAGTCTTTGCCAAGAGTTCAGAACGAAGTTGGTCAGACGAAAAGTTACTTTAAAGAATAGAGAAGGACAAGCCCTCAGATTGGCAAAAGATTTCAAACACTTTCACCGCGGTCGGACGGAACGAACAATACCTTAAATGAAGAAGAAGGCTGTAGCTGGGGTAGACGTTTCTGGCAGGTCCTGTAGGCTCACGGTTCCTGAAGTGACTGTCGGACTGACACGAAGTAGGAAGACGGGAGGGTCCTGCACTGTTCAGGGAAGAAACCAGCAGCAGAGCAAAGCAACAAATAAAAGGTGCGCTCCTTAAAACCCAAGCAGGGTCCATTCCTCCTGGCTATCTGGTTCACTGAAGCTGTGCACAGCAAATTCGACCAGAGGAGGGAGGCCTGGCTTGCAGTTTGGCCAACTGGTTGGTCCCAGCAGCTCAAGGGGAGAAGATCAGTCGTGGTAGAGGTCCACTTTTGTTAGCTTCTCTTTGGTTCTCTCGATCCAGTGGCGAGACTGCCCTCTCAGTCCCAGAAACATGCTTTCTATGCAGTTTTCCCCCCTTCACCCAGCCTGGCTGTTAATCACACAGCAGGGTGGCTGTCCCGGCGGGACAATCATACAGAGTGCGACATGGGTCTCCAAGGAGACCCTGTGCAAGGACTGTCAAACCCCTCCCTCACATCCTGTCCCCCTCAGTCATATAGGCGCCTAAGGAGGGCTTCTGTGCAGAAGCCCACCAAAGACGGCGAACAAAGGATCCAAACCTGGTTTGGCGCGCAGAATAAAACACGAGAAAGACCTTTACAAAAAGAAATGGCGAATAAACCCAGCCAGAACCAAATAAAAGTAAATGGGGTCCAGCGGATTTAAGTTTGAGGCTACTAACTTAGCCTAAAAGAGTACCAAGGCTATTTAAATAGACCGCGGTAGGAAAAATAGGGTAGATACCACTGCCACCAGCCAAATCTTAAAGAAAGGGAAACGAAATAATGTTCCACAAGAAACAGACAAAAGGGATAACTATTAACCCTTTCCAGAACTCTATGTAAGATAGTTTGTACTGGGTCTGGGAGTTTAAAAAGACTAATAAATTCAATGGCAACTTTACATGTTCTGGGAGTCAGTAGCCAGACCCAGAAAATGGAGTTTGAAGTGGGAAGTCTAAAAAAGACAACCCTGTGTCACTGCACTAAAGGTGCTGTGTAACACACAGTAAAAAGATGATGCCTATGGAGTAGATGAAGCTCCATAGTCTATGAACACAAAAATGCTAAACACACACAGTAAAACACATGTAAGAGTGGGGAAAAAAGGCTCACACGCTTACCAGGTGAAAAAAATAAATCCTAGAAATCCAGCTAAGCTGCTGAGGGACTCAGTAGGTAAGGGAAATTAGCCATTCTGCAGAATTCTCCCTAACATTCAGCACCCAAGTGGTTCTATGTTCAAAGTGCCATATCATCAGAAGGAAAGAACAGTGATTGTATAAGTGAGTTCCAAGCCAGAATATTATCATTTTCATCTTGTGTACTCTTGTATACATTCCCATACCGACGTGATCCCTAAACGGCATGTCAGTTAATGCCTCAGCCCTCAGTCTCCATGTCAGCATGGGGGGTGGACTCCTACGTAGCAGTCAAGTGGTAATCAGCAGAGCATGGTCAGATAGTGACAAACCCATTTGACTTGTGGTAAAGAACTCATGCAAATACTATGTTCCAGTGAACAGGTAGTCTGCGTTAAAACCTTGTGGGGGGAGGGGGGGTCGAGTATGCTCTATGCTTTGCATTTTCAAATGACCAAATATCTACAAGGACCAAATCAACCAAGGCTTTGTTCAGGGTCCCTGCAGGTGGATAAGGCCATGTGAATTTATCGTCTGACCTATCTAGCACTGGGTCTAGGGTACAGTTAAAATCCCCCTACCCCAAATCCACAAGCCATCCCTGAATGGGGCCAATCTCCTATATAAGAAAAGAAAAAATCTAGAGGCATCCTGGTTGGAGCCATAAGTGTTAATAATACACACCTCCTTATGTTCCACTTATCCATGGACTATCACCATTCTACCCTTGTTATCAGTACGGACCACTAGTAATGTAAAGGATACTGAAGCCACCACCCAAATCAAATCTCTCCTGGCACATGTGGAGTAATTAGCCCTGTGTCCCATTACTCCCCATCTACCTATGAGGTCAGCCTGTCTGGCATCTGTAAGATGAGTCTCTTGTAAGAGTGCTATCATCACCTGTTTCCTGCAAATATATTGTTGTAAGGGTCCATATACAGCGCCACCCAGTGGGACGCACATAGCAGTTACGTAAGTAACGTGATGACGTCCAAGTGACGTGGCGGATGACAGCCGAATCAGGGACGTCATTGAACATGGCGCAGGTAGCATAGGTATGCGTTTTTATGACACAGGAGCAGGCCCAGTGCAAGAAGAATGGAATGGAGGGTGTGTAATTTATTTAGAGATGGGGTAGAAGAGAAGGCGCAGCGCGGCACAGGTATAGGGGCAGGGCTGTAAAGAGTTTTAGGGGGTAACATAGTAGGAGGGTTTTGAGCATTATGGAAACAGCAGAGAAGCCATTTTTTGTAGGCCCAAGCAGGAAAGCATTTTTGTAGACAGCTTATAAAGGGCTGCAGGCCTATATTCAGCAGAACCAGTGCACTGTAATGTTGCAAGACTGAGGTTTCCCAAGAGAACACATAGCACAGTCTCTTCATGAGATACTTTCGAGGCACAGAGCTAGGCACCTGGGTGTCCAAGAAGAATTGGCAGAGAAATAGAAATCAAATACTGTTTATTAAAATCCAGCCACAGTGTGGTGCTGTTTTCCAGAGGACATTTGGCAGCAACGTGTGAGAAGGAAGCTGGGGGGCTAGAGCGATGGGGCAGGGGCATATGACAGGGAGCCAATCAGCAGAGAGAGGATTTGGTGTCCTTTTTTGTTCAGCAAAAGTGGCCTCGCTGATGTCCATGGTGCTCATGATTGGCTAGACTCAGTGAGAATGTCTCGCCTATTGCCATCTCAAGATGCCACGCCCAATCAGTATGCATCAGGTTATCCATCTGTATACTGGGCATTGCCAACCAATGGCATATAAGTGTTTTTGTCTGATAAACACAATTACGTAATTGAGAGGTGGTGTGGAAAGGTTAAGGCAGTCATGAGGAATGTCAATGCGATTCTATTACCAAAAATGTTTTATCCAATAAGATCCAAGTTCAGTATAGCTTATTATATGGGTCTGACGTAGTTCCACCAATCAGCTCCTGTGACCTGCCCTAAAAATATAGCTCAAATGTCTTATTATAATTTTGTAAATTGTGTATAAAGAGTTCAGCCGCAGTGGGCGGTGTCGAGAGCTCATTTTGTTCAGTTCAGTTCCGCTGGGCTGTCTGAACCGTGTCTCCCAGCTGTTTGGGTCCAATACATTTGTGTTACTTCTTGCATGATGTATACTCTTTATTTGGATTGCTTTTTCTTTATTGAGGTTACGTTTTGACAGAGGTCCCCTTGTACATTGTGGAGGACCCAGCGAGATGCTCAGTTCCCTCGGCAAGCTGAGGGTATTCTTGCTGCACACCTGGGGGCATGGGCCAGATGGGGTGAGACCAGTTCAGAGTGCACTAACAAGGAGGCCCTGCAGATGCCGAGTTCACAAAGGTCTGCTGGTCCTGAGCAACACCCACGATCTAAGTCAGGTGCAGGCCTTGGGTGAAGACTCAGCGCCAAAATGACTTGAGGATCTCTAGAGCACATGAATGTACGCTTACATGAACATGCATCGCTGTGCATGCACGCAGGCGGCAGGGGTTTTATGGTGAATAGGATGTATCCCACATGGGGGAGGACAATCAGCCGTAGTAGTTGTAGATATTAGTTCCACCTCTCTGATAGGGAGAGAGTGTGTGGCGGGCACATCTATAGTAGAATATATCATTTTGTAGACAGTGGCAGACTTCCATTAGATGGAGTGGTGCGTAGCACAGATGATTTTATAGTTGTGTAATTTTTCTTTTTATTATAGGGATTGAGATGAGATTATTGAGGTTAGCGCTGGTTATTGTTGATGAGCTTGCAGTAGATTAGAAATGTTGTGGTGTACAGCCATAAATCGCCTCTCATACACAGAAATAAAACTCACTCCTATTTACAAAGTATTTTCTCGCCCCCACTCATTTGCCCAAAATAAACTAACATTCTATCCCTATACAGCGCTGTATTTCCTCTCCTAAGAGCAGTTCCCAAACCAATCTCTGAAAGTAGTGTGCTCCTAACAGCGTCTGCTGCTGTGGGGTTATTAGTTCTGTTACTCGATTAAACGCTGAGGTAGTCGTTCTAGCCCCCATTTTCTTCTTGGTCACCCCTTTTTGGGCCTTCTGCTCATGTCAGGGGTGTCCCGGCTGCACAGCAGCAGTCTCGGCCAGTCAACGAGACTCCAGGACCAAACACACAATCTCTAGGTTCCTCACATACCCGTTTGATCCACTGCGGCCGCGTTACTTCAGGAGTACTGGCCAGCCAGCTTCAGGGACAGGGGCGTGTCATCTCGCTTCTCCCAGCACAGTCCCTCCGTCCCTGACTACCACAGTGGCAACTTGGAAAGGCCGGGGCCTAAAGCACAATTCTTGTGGATCGAGTTCAGCTCACAGTCCGCAATGAATGGGGAAAATCAGGGCTTGGGACGACTGCGCTTGCCGCACCTCACTTTTCAGTGCCTCAGGCGACCTCCAAGCACAGACAAATCATCAAATAGGCAGGATCACCCAGAAGCTCGAGAGAGCTGTATCTTCACGCCATGGAAGTTTGCCACACCCCCACGCTTTACATAATTAACATACTTTTCTGTGTGTGGGAACTCCAGTCCCCATATTTGTTGAATCATACATAAATATATATATATAATATATATATATATATATATATATATATATATATATATATATATATATATACTAGCTTATCTCCATTCAGCTCTAAATCAATAAGAGGTAATGTTTTTTGTTCTTTCTATAACATATCCAGACTTGGTTTTTGTTGTACTAAGTATATGTTCCTACTTAGCGATGTAAATTTATCAAAGGCCTTCTTTATGCCCTGCTTCGTTGTAGATGATAAAAGCGCGTCGTCTGCAAACAATAAGCTGGTCCTGCCTCTGCCTGCCTGCTGCTGGTGGCTCTCCTCCCAAGGGTACAAGGGTGCAGAAGGGTACAGAAATATAAATGGTATCGAGTGAGTGCACGGCGAGTGCTGTTCTGCTGGGGAGCTACTTTGGAGCTAAGAAGCACCCTACGCTGCTGGATTGCTGTTGGGTCACTCGTTGGCTGACTAATCACATTGGACCATTTGGATTTGTTTCTGTTGAACTTTTTCTTTGCTGAACTGTGGTGCGATATTCACTCACTCCTAGCATTTACTGTAATCCCATATAGCTCACAAACAACTAAACAATCTTCTTTTTTGTCATAGTGGAACGCTAAACCCTGCCCCCTCACCCGGAACCACTACAAATACCAATAGGCGCATGCATCGCGGGCGCATCTCAAGTGAGTGCCCAGTGAGTGCTGTTCTGCTGATGAGCTACTTTGGAGATAAGAAGCACCCTACGTTGCTGGAATGCTGTTGGATCACTCGTTGGACGACTAATCACATTGGACCATTCAGATTTGTTTCTGTTGAACTTTATCTTTGCTGAACAGCGGCATGATATTCACTCACTCCTTGCATTTACTGTAATCCCATATAGCTCACAAAAAAACTAAAACAATCTTCTATTTCATCATAATGGAATGCTAAGCCCCGCCCCTTCACCTGGAACTGCTACAAATACCACTGGGCGTGCGCATTGCGTGCGCGCATCGAATGAATGCACAGCGAGTGCTGTTCTGCTGTTCAGCTGAGCAGCTAGCAGCGGGCATCTGAAACTGTAAGTGGGGTTCCATACACAGTGCGTTTCTTGGTAGTGGTGCTCAAGTCACGACACAATCAAATGCCTATTTAAACTTTTAAAACAGCTATGCCATTGTATGCGGATAAACTGCTTACAGCAGAATTAACAGAGAGGTCCACATCCTATAAACCAAAGTGTACAACCAGGACAAAAAATATTAATAAAAAAAACAGAGCGCTCAAAATCACTAACTGCTGATATCAGACAGTTTTTTGGCAACATGGCCCGCGGGGTGTGACTGCTGCCTCGGATATACAGGCGGCCGCTAGTATCAACCACAATAATCTGCAACCACCAATGCCTGTTTTTGTAACTAACAGTCAAACTAGCATAATTGATCTACACCATATTACTGATGCTGACTTATTGATAGTACCAACTCAAAGTAATTCAAATAGTCAAAAGACCTCATTGACACATAATCCCACGACTGCAAATCTCCAAGAAGATACAGTAGTAATAACACCTGTAACAACTGAAGCAGTAATACATGCAATTGATAATACACAATTACCAACCCTCTACTATCAAATTGTCAAAACCACAGCGAAAGAAACAGCGGCCACACAAGTGTGGCAACTTGCAAGTGGGCCCTGTTTACCATATCCCATACCTACTGACATCCCAGTAGGTCTTAATATTAAAATTGCAAACACTTCTCACATAGGTGTGAAACTCTATTAGACGAAACTTTGCGCATTTGCCCGTTACATTTATCACACTTACCTATTTTATATCCTGATTCAGCTAACTCAACCTTTAACTCTTCTGCTACTTGCCCCATGTCTTTTGTAAAACCAACCAAGAGACCCTCCTTTGGGCTGAATCCAGCACCCATCCCCTTGTATGAGATCACTCTAACAGAAATGAACAACGGCATGACTGGTCTAACCAAAATCTTTGAAACTCTGGATAAGAAGACCAATGCTCAGACTTCTCGTCTTAATCTTCTGTCATTAAAAGTCGATTGGCTAGCATCGCAACTGAGAAACCAACAGCAGCTCTTGTTGGAAGAGTGATCTAATTTGGCCTTGTTTACACCTCCTTCTGAGGTTCCTTGTGTGACTCTGTAACCCGCAATGGTGCTCAGAGTTGGTTCACAGACCGTGGAAGAGGTAGATATCATAGATCAGGGTGGCACCATTATACAACTTGACCCCACCAAACCCCTCAACTGCTGAAGCTGTTATTGAAATACAAGATCCGCAGGATTGAAATACAAGATCCGCAGGAGCCGTTATTTGATGTATTTAAAACACAAAAACAAAGGAAAAGACTCAAACGTACTGTTAACACCAAAAAAAAGCTAAAAATCAACCTGCTACAGTAAGACCTGCAACAAGTACAACAAAAGAATTCATAGAGGCATTGACCACCCGTTTACGTAACACATCGCCTACGTTGCGACTCAAATCTCATAAAAATGCCGTTGACCAACTCATAAAATCCAAAGGTGAGGTTAAGAGAAAACATTCCTTCTCTAAATCGTCTGATCCCCTAGCAGTTGATACAACCGTAACGAGTTGTATGGAAGACGATGAATTAATGAACCTATCAACATACTCCATTTCCTCCTTACCGCAAAGTACATCGATCCAAGATTTCCTTGTCTCCATGTCTCCCAATCGGGAAGTTTGAGCGAATAACAAAGAAGAAAGTAGCATTGAGACCTCTGAATTTGTTACACTGGAGTAAAAGAGAACCCGGTCTTGCAAGCTCCTGAGAACTTCAGAGACTATACCCCCAACCGTGGAAAGATCAAAAAAACTGTTTCTTTAACATTCAAGAAGCTCGATTTAGTCCTCAAAGAAAATCGCACAATAAAGAGTGCTTAAATTCATTTAAAAAAGAAAGATATGCAACTTCATCACTAGCTGATAGTCGAGATGTCCCCCATACTGAAAACTATGACCTCAAACAACTGGATTCCCTCATTTTAACTATGAAAGACAGACAAAGAGAGGATCCCTTCCCTAACAGGATCATAATTTTAACCATGTTCAAATCTATATCTAATTTGAAATGAGTACAATCCCAAGATATTCAATACATTCAATGTATTAACAATAACAGGGTGGATACAGTCAAATTGACTATTCCTTCGCAGATAGTAAGGGTGCCATTATGGAGCACGAAAGATAAATTGAGACATCATGGCTTCAAACTTAAATTGAACAGAGCAACTAACCTGTGTAAATCGTTGAGCACACCCCACTTTAGCGGTGTGCTATCTTATTCATCACAGCCTAATACATTTGAAACTTTATTCATCAATTGTCAAGGTAAACAGGGACATCTAAGACGTGAAGTATCTTTTAAAGATGCTGAAAGCGAGCGTCCCCAAAAGGCAGTACCCTCCCCACAATGAGAGGCAATAAGGACATACCCCAGGAGGGAATGAGACCAAGACCAAGTGCGGGTGATGTAAAATGGGGGTTTTATATAATCAAAAGTAGGGCATGCAAAGGACTCTGCAAGCTCCGAGAGCGCTCTGTCTGACTATAGCAAAGACAGTCATATTTATTACAAAACCACGTCATAAATCCTGTAAGCTGTAGGGAGCACATCATCTCGGGCATTGGGTGGCATCGACTAAGCTATATGGATATCCGCGTGGTGCCAACGTGGAGTGGACGGGACAGCTGGGCTCGTTCGGGTGGAGCTGTCAGGCCAGGCGCGGTCTGTGTCGATGATTGGTGACTGCGCTAACATGTTGCCCTTGTGGCCACACACACGCAAACACTCATTCCTTAAATGACTCTTGTTGACCTGCAAATCCTGCAATACGTTATTCTGGGAATATTTAGGAGACAGGAGAAACAATATGCAATGTGATCCGTCACCAATACATCATTACACAATTACTTTTGACCTATTGACCAGGTGTCACAAGTCTGGGGGTCTTGTCAGAGGGCACAAGGTGAGCTGCATTGTCGTTCTGTTCTGTTAGATGTGGTGAGGAATTATTTTATGATATGTTAGTACAAGGTTGAATACCTATCTCCAAGGACCATTAACTTGGGGTGAACTGGAGTACTATTGGATCAACGCAGGCACACCTCTGGCCCCTCAAGGCGGTGGGGTTTAGGACCAGGTTGTAAATAATTCATTTGGCCAACTTTGGCGGCCTCGGACATGGGGGGAGGTAAATACTTGAAGCTGGTCCAGAAGAATGAGGGGATGTGAGGCTGTGCTGCTCGCACACCAGCAAGCCCTGGCGGGCCTTAGCGGGAGAAGGGGGAGATGGCCTTGTGGCTCTGCGCGATTCTCTGTGCCTGGACTACACAATATATGATACGAGGGAATAGTTAATAGAGGTAGTAGCATTAGGATAATTACACATTTCTATTGTTTATACATTCGTTTGCTTCTTCATACATAGCTATGCGAGTCTGCCAGTGGCATATGCATTACATAACATTAGTTGAACACATAGTGATAATTCATAAGGCAACAGATGGATAACACGTGCAGTAGCATCAGGTAGGGTTGTGTACTCAGGAGCATAGAAGCAATATGCTCATATGTGATTGTGCATTGGCATTCTTAGTTATAACACTTAAACGTGTTTCACTGTATGACACACAAGTATTCTTAGTAATGCTTTTTCACCTTCCTTTGCACATTAGCAACAATCATTAGTTAGCATTAGGTGGGCTCTATCAAGCCCTTTCATTGAGTCTTCAAGGCACATGATATCTTACAACCGGCTGAGGTCATTCTTACTTTATTTATGTTATAAGCTTCATCCCTTCCCAACACCCGTGTTATAGTTTACAAAACACCCCTGTGAATCGTTGGGATTTGGTATGTAGTTAACACTTCATTTGGGGGACGTGGGCAGGGGTTCATACAGGAAAGTTATTGACACCATATATTTTAAATGTTAGGGGTTAGATGCCAGGTCGAGGCCTGTTCAATTGGGTTGGTTCTTGTTATTTTCCAGACTCAAACCACGAGTCAGGTCACTTCAGGGACAGTGATGTACTGCGGAAGGTAAATGATACAGTGTTTGTTCTGATACTCTTTCGTGTCTGGTTGCTCATGAGAAGGGGCCTTCAACGGATCTGCCATGTGGTGGAGGCGCAGGGGGAGTTCATGGCTCCTTGAACGCAGTGAGCGGGGCCAAGCTGCAGCTTTCGCAGGCAGGCTGTTTCATTGGGGTTTTGGTCGTTTCTATCTAAAATGGAGTCTTTAAGCTTTCAAAATGGTGTCTATGGTATGTTACAGTACAAGTCGATTGGCCCGGTGTGTCGATCAGCAGCCATTCTGCCACCCGAGCACAGGTGCATGGGTGGCTGCTGATGAGCCACGAACCTCACGGAGGCGGGGTATGACAGGGAGTGGGTCATATAGACCTATCCTCCCATACATTTCCCCCCTTACGAATACTGTAACTCACCCAATCTCTGGCACTCTTTCTCATTCAACCCATGCTGCTGTGCCTTTTATTGGCATCCAGGCTCTACATACCCCCCAAAGGCTCTCCCCCCTCCTAGCATATTCATCTGGTGTGCAGGTCATATATATACATCCTCCATCTCCTTCCAAGTCCACCCATACCTCTGTATACCACTCCCGTTCTTGGGGCTCCTTTATTGTGGTATGATATAACCTATCTACTATGTCCCCATCAAAGTATAATGGCACCATTCTATACTTTGGGTCGTCACCTGTTTGTACTTGTGCTTCTTGCATGAGCTGCACTACTCCTCTAGTGTTGCCCATTGTCACCATCATCATTGTGCTATTTGGCACTGCATTTGCACAGCATCGAAGACCCAGCTGGCACACGCAAAAAATCAGGAGTAAAAATACCACGATAGGCATCCGCATTTTGACCGTCAGTCCTAGCCATGATGGTACCCAGGAAAAAAGTTTGTCGAACCAGGTGCTGGCGTCTGCTCCTCCTTCTTTTTTCATTTGTTCCCCCACGTTGTGCACCGCTGCGATAACATATGATAGCGTTCCATTGTCTGCATCTTCAGAAGGTATTAATGTGCAACATGCACTCCCGATTTTTCGGCAAACACCTCCATCCATCGCCGTTAACATGCCTAGAACATACCTGTTCTGCATGGATCAGCTCCCAGCGTGTGATGTGGAGCCATTTTGCATTTGCTCGTGCCTGGATGCTCGGGATAAGGGAAGCGAAGAATTTTTCTGCAGAATTGAACAGCCGGTACTTGTCTGGAATCTGTGCCAACAGCTCTGAGGAGGCTTTGGATATGTAGTTGGATGATCTCCGCCGCCTTGATAACACATCTTGCACATTGCCTGGGGACAGGGCATACAATTGTGGTTCTTCTGTTGGCTGTGTGTTTTGTTCACGATGGGCAACTGGCACTTCTTTTCCTCCCGTGATGTGGCTCTCCGGAATTAGCATCAATGCTGAATGCAATGTTGCCAAAGAACATGTGCCCCTCCAGGATTGTGGGAGGTGCAAGTATGCCTGTTTACCGCAGACCCAGTATGTGTCCATAAGTGCTGCTGTTCCTTTCTTCATGTCTGGAATAATGAGTGTCCGGTTGCAGTTCTTGTTTATACCCATGGTGTTTTTCCTTCGCCATGGAAACACAGATCGTACGATATTTCTTTCTGTAATTTGAACGGTTTTTCTATGGCAGTTACCCAGGTCAGTTTCGTGATGTGCTCCTTCCAAACCGGTGTGCAGGTTTTCTCGATCCACTGTAGTTTTTCTGTCGTCAATCCTCGTAGTGCTTCAGCCTTGCATGATATTACTTCATCTTTCCATTTATTGTCCAAAAACAATGTCCCTTTAATCACGAAAAAAGGTTCTTTCAAACATATCACTCCTTTTGTTCTTGAGTAGCACGTTTTCTCGTTTTGCAGCATTTCAAAAGATACTTCGTGTGCCTGGAAGGTGTTCTTAATTCTGCACAGAATGAGATGAAGGAGACACTGGGCATCTGCAAGAGGCAGTTATTTTGGTAGCAGGACCTTAGGTGTGCCAGAGGCGTGGGGAATCAGGGAACAGACATAACAACTCTCATTGGTTGTCTGCTTTGCAGTGGAGCTCATGTCTGCGTACCATTTATTTGACTGATGTGGGTGTCTAGGGTCTTCTATTGTATCTAGGCCCAGGCCCGAATATTCGTCATATTTTTTCCTCCCCACCTCCCACCTCCCTCCTTCTCCTACTGCTTTTAAGGTAGCTTTTTGCTTCTCTTGCCGCTTGTGACATCGTCCCCACTTTCCCCACGCCCCCCTTTTCCCATTCATCATATAGGGCCAAAAACCTCTCTGCCATTTCTTCATTCTCTTCCTTCCTAAGCGCAGGTGGTCTAGTTTCTTCGGTTAGGGTAGCTTCTGGTGTGAGTATTGTGGCAGTAGTGTCATACAACCATGAAATGACAGAAGGGTTACGATCATTTAAACCATCATAAACATTATATTCAGAGACATTTGAGGGTGGAGCTGGGCTTGTGATCGGGCTGTTGTTGGTGTCATTTGGAGGCTGTACATGGGTAGGGTCTGTTTCGTAGCCCAATATAAGCTGAAATCCATCCCATATTAAATAGGCCCCCTCCTTAACCATTCTGGTTCCATTCCCCATGTTAGTTCCATTCCTTCCCCCCTCATTCATCTCGATAGAGATGAATGACAAAAACCAGTAAGAGACAAGACCAAAAATCATGGCAAAAAATAAAACAGCACATACAAACAGGCCACATTTATACGAATATCTACGCAAATTAAATGTATTATTCACATCCCTAACTGCTCTAATATTATTCGTTGCGGGCTGCCCGTTCGTTGCCATGGTTACTCCTATATATTAAAACATAAAAGTGCATTAAGCATACTCAAACAGTTATATTCATCATTTTACTATTTAATGAAGGAGAGATAGAAGGAGAGGAAGACACAGAGGGAGAGAGAGAAAGATTTCACATTTGCAGTTCAATCTTATTTACATTTTCTGTTTGTTATAGACATAATTTCGCATCAATACATTTTCTTGTTGTCATTCATTACCCTGTACCCATGTATAAAATAGATTTTTTTTTTTAAACTAGTGTGACACGTCTGCTGTGGTTTGTACTTCTTCCTCTTGTTCCTCTCTTACACTGTCATAGGCTTTACGTACGTCTGTCAAATGTATCCAATATCTAAGGCCCTTTACTTTTACAGCTGTCAGTGTACAGTACACCACCTCATATGGGCCATGACATCTTGGGGCATTCGACCTACGTATGAAGCTCCTCACATATATCATTTCACCTGGCATTAACTGGCCTTGTGGGTTTTCTTCTACAAATTTAACTGCCTCATTCCCTTCTTCTCGTGTGAATGGTGGTGCAAGCTGTCTTGATATCATGCGAGCTGCTCTGGTAAGTTTTGTCAGATAGTCATTAAATTCTTCACCTTATATTGTGGCGCTTTTGTGGGCATCTGAATGTCTGTGGAGTGGAGAGTGTTCTGTGTGCATGCGCCTCCCAGTCACAATCTCGTGCGGTGACAGATGGTGGTCCTTGCTGGGCTGGTTTCTCAGCTCGAACAAGGCCAGAGGCAGACAATGCACCCAGCTCTTTTTAAGGGAGAAACACAGTTTTGACAATCTTCCCTTCAGGAGGCCGTTGATTTTCTCAACCATACCATTGCTTTGCAGATGATAAATCGAGCATAGTTTATGCTTAATTCCTAACAGAGCTGTAACTTCTTTGAAAAGGTCATTGACAAAATGTGTGCCATTATCCGAGCGAATTCCCCAGCGTGGGAATACTTCCCTTACTAACAACTTTGCAGCGCATTTGGCATCTGGATGTGCACAAGACCCTGCTTCGACCCATCTGGAAAATGGACAAACTACCACTATCATATACCGCGCACCATTGCGCCTTTCTCCCATATCTGCATAATCGATATGCAGCTCTCTGAAGGGTCCTACAGGTTTGGGTATTGTTCCTCACAGTGTCCTTAGGGTCATTCCTGAGTTGTATATTTGACATGTTGTACATTCCATTGCCAACTTTGATATATGTTCCTGTAGGCCTGGCACAAACCAGTCCTCTTGTATCTCTGCGGCGATATGTTATTTTGCATTGTCTGCTGGGAAGTGTAGTTGCTGGAATGCTATTTCTAAGAGTTTTATCGGCATTATCACTTTCCCTGTATTATTTTGACACCACAAAAGATCTGTTGCTGACTGGCTACATCCTCTCTTTTCCCACAGCCCCTTCTCGTCTTCACTTGCTCCTTCTCGTAACTCTAGTATTTGTGACACAGGCATAGTGTTGTAGCCATCTGGGAGTTCTTCCTCTACTCGTTGGTGCATTAAGTACTCTCTGTCCATTCTTTCTCTAAATAAAAGGCTTGCTTGGCTGCAACGTCTGCTGCAGCGTTTCCCAAAGAGATAACATCTGTGTTGGTAGTATGGGCCTGGCACTTCACTATGGCTCCCATGGTGGGCTCTTTCAATGCCTCAATGAGTTCTTTTAGGAGTTCTGCATGTTGTACTGGTGACCCATCTGCTCTGTGGAACCCTCTCTGTCCCCACCTTGCTAACCCGCTGTGTACTGTAGTTGTCATACAAACTGAGTCTGTGTAGATGGTGACTGTGCACCCTTTCGCTGCATGTAATGCTTCAATGAGTGCTATGAGTTCTGCTGCTTGAGCTGAGTAATGGCCTGGCAGGCTATGCTGTACTATCACTTCGTACTCACCTTCTTCCATCCTCACAACAGCTACCCCCACGTGTTTTTCTTCTGTGTCTGGGTTTATTGATGCTGACCGTCTATGAAGAAAACCTCTCCTTCGTGTAATGCGTTTTCACCGACAACAGTGCTTTCTCCTTCCTCCTCCTTGTAAATTGTACAGTCGTGTGCCTGCATGTCTTCTAATGTGCATGGTTCTCTGATGAATCTTGCAGGATTTACTGTTTTACATTGAACTACGTGGATGTTTGCACTGGATAATATTATTTCATAGGCGGTTGCTCTTTGTGTCGTGAGTGTACTTTTTGATCTTTTTAGGATAGCGAACAGGGAGTTCTCCACAAATAGTGTTACGGAGCATCCCATCACTATTGTTGCACTTTTTTCAATAGCAAACGCTGCGGCTGCGAGAGATTACTTGCAAGTGAAGTGTCCTTGCATTACTGTGTCTAGTGTGCCACTGTAGTAGGCAAGAGGCTTGTGTCCTAAGGACGTTTTTTGTGTCAGTACTGCAGTCATGAGGATCCCCTTACAGTGGGAGAACAGGTAAAACTTGCATTTGTAATCTGGGTTCGCGAGCAATGGCGCACTTGAGATCAGTTCCTTGAGTGATGTGAATGCTTCACTCAGTTCTGCGGACCATTGTATTTCTGTGTTTTCTCATTGGGCCTCCTTGAGTGCCTGTAATAACGGTCTTGTGTATGCTTCATAATCTAATATACATGCTCGGCAGTAATTACAAATGCCAAGAAATGTTTGCGTTTCCTTCACTGTGTTTGGCCTTCTTACAGCTGTGATGGCAGCTACTCTGTCTGGTATTATTTTCTTTCCATCTTGTGAGATTAGTTGTCCCGAGTACAACACTTCTCGTTGGCAGTACTGTAGTTTTCCTCTGTCGTCCTTGTAGCCTTTATGGGCCAGCAATGTCAAGAGAGCAATGGAGTCTTTTCTGAATTCTTCCTCATTCTCTGCGCAGATGCGTAGATCATCTACGTATTGAATAATCGTGCTCTCTGCTGTCATGTTCCCTAGATCATAATGTAGGATACGGTTAAATATGCTGGGACTTTCACAGTACCCCTGGAGTAACCTGCAATGCTCGTATCTCTTCCCCCCCTATGTGAATGCTCTTCTGCCAGTGGGATGGAGAAGGCGGCAGTTTTCAAATCCACTACTGTGTAATGTGACACATTATTTGGGATACTGCACAGTATGGATGCCGGGTTAGGGACCAAAGGGAATTCTTTTTGGATGACGTCATTGAGGGGGCGTAGGTCTTGGATCATCCTCCACGCCCCACCTTTTGCTTTTTTGATTGGGTAAATGCAAGTATTACATGGCGAATTTGAGGGCACTATTATTCCTTAGACTAGCAATGCACTGATTGTTTCTTTTATCCCTTCGTCTGCTTCTCGGGACAGGGGGTACTGTTTTACCCTTGGTAGAATAGCTTCAGGTTTAAGTTTTATTTTAACCGGTGTGACTCCATGCAATAATCCCACGTCATGGGGGCCAGTGGTCCACAAATTACTGGGCACTGATTTCATGTCATCATCAAAAAAGGACAGAGGTGCTCCTACCACTGCCATTAGTTGTACTGGCACTTGTCTTTCCTGTATCATGATATCACATGGTATGGCTATCTCCATGATTATCTCACCGTCACTTTCTGAGTCTGAAAAAAGGTCTTCATCTGATAGATGTCGTAATGCAATGGCGGCGTTGATGCACAAATCAATACAATACAACACCGTGCGCCACTCACAGCCATGTATATCCATTGCAATAACGGTATTACCCAAATTGGTTGTTTACAATTGTTCGAATGAACAATTGACCGAATTTAAAGGGTCACAATTGACCTATTCACAATTGACCAAATATATATATATATATATATATATATATATATATATATATATATCGGTTTGGTAATATATATATATATATATATATATATATATATATATATATATATATATATATGGGTTTGGCGTTGGGTGGGAGGTTGTGGGGGGTTTCCCCCCACATATATGGTACAATTGACCTTCACAATTCAGTCAATTGTGAAAAGGTCAATTGTCATTCGAGCAGTTGTAAAACGATCAATTCGTATACAACCGCAATAACAGCTATCCTTTTAGCTGAGATCTGAACTGCATGCACATCTAAGGACATCACTGTCCCGGGCACGATCCCTGGGCGGGTTTTTAGTCAGAAGATGAACTCCGTGGGTACTCGCCAGTCTAGATTTCTCAACTCTGGGACCACCCTTGCCAAGTTTTTTAGCCCTTGAATGAACACATCAGGATCTACCGGTATGCCGCGCACTTACGGTGCTGTTGCTCGTGCATGCACCACCAGCATTACACGCATGGGACAGATCCCTGGAGTTGAACAAACTATCCCTCTCTCCATAAAGGAGATGGTCATATTAAGCTAACTGAGGAGGTCCCTTCCCAGCAAGTTAATCGGGGATTGTCCATAGTACAGTAGGGGTGCCCTCACTTTCTTACCCCCCACGGTGAAATCTAAATCTTCTGTGTAAGGAACTTCAAACAGGCCCAGAGAACCCCTGCGTCTCCAATTTACGATTAGATAGCGGGAACCGGCCTTCACATAAACATGATTTTTCAGCTACCGAATCCACCATAAATATGAACTGCTTATTCCCTATCCCTGCCCCTATCAAAGGTTCCTCTGCTGCATTGTAGGTCGTAGATAGTACAGGACACGCATGTGCTCCCTGTGGGCTGTCCTACGCTGGATGTCTCGTGTTCCCCCCCCTTGACTGAAGACATTACCCGATACCACTACCACTGCACCATACGGCGACCTTCACCAGTTTCGTTTGTACTAACTTCGCCTCATCTGCCAACCTTTTTTGTGCAATTTCTTTCTCCCTTTCCTTTATTCTTTTGCAATGGTGAACTATTATGCTTTGAATTTCTGGCCACCCCTTTGCTTCGATCCCTGCTATTTTGTCGAGTGCTTTCTGTACTTCTTTTGGGAGCCCTATCTTTATTATAAAGTAAAATAGTGATGTTGACTAGTCCCAGAGCGTACCCGTCTTGGCTCTCCACATCTCCTGCACCCGAAAAATAAAATCCATAGCATCCTCCCCATCATTCATGGTGCACAGCATCACTGACTGTAAATCTGGCGTGTCTGGAAATGTTTCCCTCAATGCATCCCATACTCTTGCACGCACTGTGTTAAAAGATGCTCCATCATGGCGGTCACAATCCAATGTTACTCCCGGGAAACCAGCTTTTGCCCACACTCTATCTGCCTGGTCACCTACTGCTGACACCAGCAAGTTTTTAACATCTCCTACCGCTAATGGCACTCCCGCGGTATGTTTCTCGAATGCATATATCCACTTACTTGACCCTCCTGATAGTGGGGGCAAGGACCTTAACAAATTGGCTTTGTCCATCTGGGCCCAGGGTATATAATTTGGCCTCCCACCTTCCCTATGTATCAATGGGAGTTGTAGTTTGCTCTTTGTCATTTTGCCTGTACTCACCTTCAATCATTTCCTCCAAAACGTGGCAATTCTTCCCGTTCTATTTCTTAATCTTCCCATCCACTCCTCTTCTATGGTTCTTCCCAGGGTTGTCTCGTCTTCTCTACCTGATCTCCCTCCTCCGCCCAGCCTTCCACTTTCCTGTTCTTCATCCTCGATATCACACCACAGCTCTTCCATCCTCCCAGTGGCCATTCCCTCCTCACCTGTGTTTTCCTCCAGTTCTTGTGGTCCCAGTTCTATTATTCGAGTTGGTTCTTCCTGAATTCTAAATAGTATTTCCCCTTTCTTCCATCCTTCTTCAGACGACCTGTCGAGTGCCTGTGCCCTAGGTGTTTGTTCCGTTCTTGCGAAACTTGTTCCACTCTGCTCACAAATATCTCTTATTCTAGATAACTTGTCTCTTGCCATTGAGAGCCTAGAGTCTAGGTCCTCTGTTAATTTTCAAATCTACTGCCGGGGTACTTACCTGTCCACCTTGTCTGGGGCACTCATATGGTGGTAGGGCAGTTGGTTATGGGGTGGCTGAAGGGGCAGTGGTGGGAACATATGAAACGCTCACCTGACTCCCACGGAGGCGCTGGCCTGGTTCGCGCTGCTGTGACCTCTTCTAAGGTGATGCGCAGGGTTCGGAAGACGGACTGGACCGGGCCCCCAAATCTGGCTTGTCTAGCTCGCAGAAGTATCCTTCTGTAGGCGAAAATAGGGCATTAACTGTCTGCGGGGTAATGCAATCGGCCTCCCACTTTCCCCTCTCACCCTCCTCGAAACCCTTCTGTGATTCCCCGTAGCGTCTCACCTTAGGGTCTGGAAGGACGAGCTCTCCATCCTGCTTCTGATGCAGGGGCGCGTTGGTATCCAGTTACTTCACTGGATTTTCGGATTGGTGAGAACCAAACTTGCTTGGCTTCCAGGTAAGTTTTTTGATAAGAGGTTCCCATTGTGTCCATGCATTAATGTACTAAAGCTAGTGTCTTTTTCCCCATAGGGGCCGGGTTACGGAATGCCGGGGAACAGGCACCGACCCGAGATGAGAGGTGAAATCCTTGTAGAAATCAGGTAAGTCTTTAACGAGCGTTTTTTGATAATGTCTTTTCATTCGCTCATTAACGCTGATGTCCTTTTTTCCCCTTAGGGGCCGGGGTCCGGAAATGCCAGGATGCGGCGCGGACCCGAAATGAAGAGGGAATGAATCAACAGGATTTAGTTTTCCTTATTCCCTTCTCTCTCTCACTTTTTGTTCTTGCCTTTTTCTCCCTAGGCGCAGGGACGTGACTGCGAATCCGGGTGATCGCTGCTGAACATGGAGGCGCCCTGTAAAGGTGAGTGGAATGCGGCGCTGCAGCAGTCGACGCGATGAGCTTTTAAATAAAAGTCTTCCTTTTCAGGATTGTCGGCGAAATGTCTCCGGGATGCGGATTTAGCAGGTAAGGACTTTTCCTTCTTCTGTTCTCTTCTTCTCTTCCTTTGCAGGTGATCCAGGATGCTGGCAGGCGTGGCAGAAGTCAGGATGCAGGAGCAGACACGGTGAGCGTCCAGCTGCTAGATGCAGAACAACGCGAAGCACGTGTGGCTGTTCGGGTGGGGTTTAAATAGCCTTGGAAGAAGTTCCAGGTATGTATCCTTCTTCCAATCAGGTATGTATCCTTCCCCGACCACGCCCGGATGGTAAATTAGTCCCACAGGTAAAGTAGTTCCTTTTAGGCCTCAAGGAGGCCGGGATCCTGCAGCATGGTCTGCATCAGGTAAGTGCACCCAAGCACTCCCATAATGAGCCTGGCGCCTATGGCGCCAGGACTGATGTCTTTTATGAGCCTGGCGCCATAGGCGCCAGGACACTGTCCAAAGGGCCCCTATATGGGGTTGCTGGGTCTTTCCTTGGGGACTGGATGTCCGCTTTTGGGGATGCAGGGCTTGAACCGGCTCCCCGGGAGTGCGCATCATGACAACATATGTGGGATCGCTATACCCTTCTGCTGGCACTGGTTTGTTTAGGAGGGGGTACAATCGTGTTACCTCTATCGATCCTTCTTTCCCTGTACTCTCGCCTCCATTTTCATGTACTGTTAGGGGCGTGTTAGTGGTGGTGGGCTGATCAGGTGCTCTCTCTTTCTTTTTGAGTGGAGGCACTTCTTCAAATAGTCTCCACAGATCTAATATCTCTCTTCTATTATGAAACTGTTTTTCTTTGTATTTTATGAATATACACGTGGCTACCATATCCAAGACACTTTTATCAAATGATCCCCCTTGTGGCCATACCTGGGGTAGTCCCTCTCCTTTTAATTCCATGACCCACTGGTCATGGTACCTGTTAATAAGTTCAGCATAACCAGGTAAATTCTTAGAAATGTGGGCCAGGGGTGTTTCCGTCTCCATACTGTATGTTCGTTGCTCACCTTCCTGTGTTACTTGTAACTCTCACTGTGTCTCGTGTACGTGTGTATCTTATCTCTAACAGTTCTTGTTCGGTTTCCCTCTTTTCTTTTTTTTTTTTTTAACTGGTTCACAATATTACTATCTTAAAATATTACCGGGTCATACTTACAATGACCATACCACAGAACTGTTTAGCATCACTAACTTAATATCACTTATTGTACAATACAGTTCTCTAAAACGCTGCACGCTTAACATATACAACATGGAATCAACATTTAACAGACTTTTAACCTACAACACATAACAATTACTCCCCCCTTTTTCTTGCCCTGCACTTTTTCCCCAGCAAGGCCTTCTTACCCTTGCCCAATATTTGTCCCTTCACCCTTAAGAGTTATGACACTTTCTCCAGTATTGAGGTACCCAGAATGAAGAAGAAGAAAAAAGCAGTTTCTAATGTATACACCGTGTCTCCCTATTCTCAGACACCTTTATTTTATTCTCCACTGTTCAACTCATTCCCAGTACTAGTCAAGATAGCACTACGCGGCGCCGCCTTCTACCCCCTTGCAGAGCTAGGTTCCCGTCTTTATATTCCCTTATTTCACCTTATTGTCCTAATGGCCATATGCAGAGAAAGAAAATAGCATTAATAGTTGAAAATACCCATTAACTGACCTCATATAATCTGGTTCCCTCCCCTTCTCCTTTTGTGATCACTCACACTTAATACTCACGTGCCCGTCTTGATCTGAGATTCTCCGGACTGGGTCCATCCAGGCGGCACTGCCTCACACTCAATGGCTGCCCCCTGGCTCCGGCGAGCGGTACTAAGGGGTTTTTGGAACGGGACCCGTACCCTTTGGCCTACTGCATGTGCACGTCTAAGCGTACCAGTTGCCGTAGGCGGGCAGCTCTCTTGTGCGGGCGCACCGTGCGTCTCCACTGCCGCCCGGAATTTCTCGTGCCAGAGGGGACGATAAAAGAATCTATCACGCCTTCGGGGTCACCACTGAAAGCGAGCGTCCCCAAAAGGCAGTACCCTCCCCACAATGAGAGGCAATAAGGACACACCCCAGGAGGGAATGAGACCAAGACCAAGTGCGGGTGATGTAAAAGGTTTTTTTTATATAATCAAAAGTAGGGCATGCAAAGGACTCTGCAAGCTCCGAGAGCGCTCTGTCTGACAATAGCAAAGACAGTCATGTTTATTACAAAACCACGTCATAAATCCTGTAAGCTATAGGGGGCACATCATCTCGGGGATTGGGTGGCGTCGACTAAGCTATAGGTTGTACACTGATGAGCCGCGCCAGGATTGGCGGATATCCGTGTGGTGCCAACGTGGGGTGGACGGGTCGGCTGGGCTCGTCGGGGTGGAGCTGTCAGGCCAGGCGCGTTCTGTGTCGATGATGCCCTTGTGGCCACACACACACAAACACTCATTCCTTAAATGACTCCTGTTGACCTGCAAATCCTGCAATACGTTATTCTGGGAATATTTAGGAGACAGGAAAAACAATATGCAATGTGATCCGTCATCATTACACAATTACTTTTGACCTATTGACCACGTGTCACAAGTCTGGGGGTCTTGTCAGAGGGCACGAGGTGAGCTGTCTTGCCGTTCTGTTCTGTTATATGTGGTGAGGAATTACTTTATGATATGTTAGTACAAGGTTGAATACCTATCTCCAAGGAGCATTAACTTCGGGTGAACTGGAGTACTATTGGGTCAACGCAGGCACAACTCTGGCCCCTCAAGGCGGTGGGGTTTAGGACCAGCCAACTATGGCTGCCTCAGACATGGGGGAGGTAAATACTTGAAGCGGGTCCAGAAGAATGAGGGGAGGTGAGGCTGTGCTGCTCGCGCACCAGCAAGCCCTGGCGGGCCTTGGTGGGAGAAGGGGGGGATGGACTACACAATATATCATACACGGGAATAGTTAATAGAGTCAGTAGCATTAGGATAATTACACATTTCTATTGTTTATACAATTGTTTGCTTCTTCATACATAACTATGAGAGTCTGCCAGTGGCATATGCATTACATAGCATTAGTTGAACACATAGTGGTAATTCATAAGGCAACAGATGGATAACACGTGAGGTAGTATCAGCTTGGGTTGTGAAATCAGGAGCATAGAAGCAATACGTTCATATGTGATTGTGCATTGGCATTCTTAATTATAACACTTAAACGTGTTTCACTGTATGACACACAAGTATTCTTAGTAATGCTTTTTTGCCTACCTTTGTACATTAGCAGCAATCATTAGTTAGCTTTAGGTGGGCTCTATTAAGCCCTTTCATTGAGTCTTCAAGGCACATGATATCTTACAACGGACTGAGGTCATTCTTACTTTATTTACGTTATAAGCTTCATCCCTTCCCAACACCCGTGTTATAGTTTACAAAACACCCCTGTGAATCGTTGGGCTTTGGTATGTAGTTAACACTTCATTTGGGGGACGTGGGCAGGGGTTCATACAGGAAGGTTATTGACACCATATATTTTAAATGTTAGTGGTTAGATGCGGGGTCGAGGTCTGTTCAATTGGGATGGTTCTTGTTATTTTCCAGACTCAAACCACGAGTCAGGTCACTTCGGGGACAGTGATGTACTGCGGAAGGTAAATGATACAGTGTTTGTTTTGATACTCGTTTGTGTCTGGTTGCTTGTGAGAACGGGCCTTCAGCGGATCTGCCATGGGGTGGAGGCGCAGGGGGAGTGCATGGCTGCTTGTACGCAGTGAGCGGGGCCAAGCTGCAGCTTTCGCAGGCAGGCTGTTTCATTGGGGTTTTGGTCGTTTCTATCTAAAATGGAGTCTTGAAGCTTTCAAAATGGTGTCTATGGTATTTTACAGTACAAGTCGATTGATTCCTGTTTGTCGATCAGCAGCCATCCTGCCACCCGATCACAGGTGCATGGGGGGCTGCTGACGAGCCACGAACCTCACGGAGGCGGGTATGACTTGGAGGGGGTCCTGTAGACCTATCCTCCCATACATTTCCCCCCTTTCGTTACTTAAGTAACGAATACTGTAACTCGCCCAACCTCTGGTGCTCTTTCTCATTCGCAACAGCCTCATCCCATACTGGTGTGCCTTTTATTGGCATCCAGGCTCTACATACCCTCCGAAGGCTCTCCCACCTCCTAGCATATTCATCTGGTGTGCAGGTCATATATATACATCCCCCATCTCCTTCCAGGTCCACCCATACCTCTGTATACCACTCCTGTTCTTGGGGCTCCTTTATTGTGGTATGATATTACCTATCTACTATGTCCCCATCATAGTATAATGGCACCATTCTATACTTTGTCTCTGGGTCCTCACCTGTTTGTATTTGTGCTTCTTGCATGATCTGCGCTACTCCTCAAGTGTTGCCCATTGTCACCATCATCATTGTGCCATTTGGCACTGCATTTGCACAGCATCGAAGACCCAGCTAGCACACGCAAAAAATCAGTAGTAAAAATACCACGATAGGCATCAGCATTTTGACCGTCAGTCCTAGCCATGATGGTACCCAGGAAAAAAGGTTGTCGAACCAGGTGCTGGTGTCTGCTCCTCCTTCGTTTTTCATTTGTTCCCCCAGGTTGTGCACCGCTGCGATAACATGTGATAGCATTCCATTGTCTGCGTATTCAGAAGGTATGAATGTGCAACATGCACTCCCGATTTTTCAGAAAACACCTCCATCCATCGCCGTTAACAGGTCTAGGACATACCTGTTCTGCATGGTCATTAACCGCAGGGCCCTTAGCTCCACCTTGATCACGTTAAACCCTTCTTCAGTGTCGTTGGCCAGCTGGATCAGCTCCCAGCGTATGATCTGGAACCATTTTGGGTTTGCTCGCGCCTCGATGCTCGGGATAAGGGAGGCGAAAAATGTTTCTTCGGAATTGATCAGCCGGTACTTGTCTGGAATCTGTGCCAACAGCGCTGAGGAGGCTTTGGATATGTAGTTGGGTGATCTCCGCCGCCTTGATAATACATCTTGCACATTGCCTGGGGAAGGGCATGCAATTGTGGTTCTTCTGTTGGCTGTGTGTTTTTTTCACGATGGGCAACTGGCACTTCTTTTCCTCCCGTGATGTGGCTCTCCGAAATTACCATCAATGCTGAATGCAACGTTGCCAAAGAACATGTGGGAGGTGCAAGTATGCCTGTTTAACGCAGACCCAGTAAGTGTCCGTAAGTGCTGCTGTTCCTTTCTTCATGTCTGGAATAATGAGTGTCCGGTTGCAGTTCTTGTTTACACCCATGGTGTTTTTGCCTTTACCATGGAAACACAGATCGTACGATATTTCTTTCTGTAATTTGAACGGTTTTTCTATGGCGGTTACCCAGGTCAGTTTCGTGATGTGCTCCTTCCGAACTGGTGTGCAGGTTTTCTAGATCCACTGTAGTTTTTCTGTCGTCAATCCGCGTAGTGCTTCAGCCTTTCACAATATTACTTCATCTTTCCATTTCTCCAGCATGGGGTCTGGCATGGATTCACATGCTCATGAATATTCCCCGTCGTCAGGCTGGGAATCCTCGGTAAAGAAAAAACCAGTATCAGTTTCGTTTCTGATCTGTCTTTCGTAGTAATAACCAATCACTGGTCTCTGCGTCATACTGACCACAGCCAATGACTGCCCTCTACCTAAGCACCGCCTCTGGCAGCCATCTTCAGATTTTTACCGCACGTTCATGTGTTGGGATCCTCGTGCTATTGCTCTCGAGCGTTAGTGCTATTTTTTCGCGCTTTTTACAAAAAACTTCGATTCTTTCGGTCAAAAGAGCCTCAAGCTCCACCGATCCTACATCCGATCAACGGGGACCCGTGTCGGATTCATCTGTGCCCCTCAAGGGTGAAGATTTCGTCGAGCTACACTTCGGAGGACTCCAGAAGCTTCTCAGGCCCTGTCTCGGAGATGGCCCAGGAGAAGGGAAGCTCGACGCCCGGAAAGCTGTTCAGGGTCTGCCCTGGATGCCAGCTGCAGAACGTCTTCAAGGAGGACGAACACTCTTTCTGCCTTTACTGCCTTCATGAGGACAAGACGCACGTGGAGAAGGACTGTGCGTTTTGCGGCAACATGTCGGAACGGACCATGAAGGACCGCCATCAACGTCTCGCCAACTGGCTGGAGGGTAAGAGCCCGTCTGGCGAGAAGAAGAAGAAATCCGAGCGGTCTTCTAAGACCTTTGAGGGCGCCCCGGCGACGGGGGCCCAACATAAGGCCAAGCACCGCGAGTCCGCTGGCACCGGGAGCGCCGAACGGTCGGGCTCTGCGGGCGCCAGGCAGGGCGCACCCTCCCCGGCACCATCAACCACGAGCCAACGCTCTGGGTCGGGTAAGAGGAAGGCCGAGCACCCGGCGAAGCTCCTGGAGAGGCCCCGGTCGAGCTCTAAGGCAGAGGAGGAGCGTGGCAGTGCCCCCTCCCTCAAGGATAAGGCGGTGAGCGCACCTAAGGTGGTGAAGGCCTTGATCCATCCGGCCAAGCCCTCTATCGAAACGGTCGCGGCGGCCCTGGCTCAGCCTGTGGTGGCTGCACCAGTGGTGGCGACCTCAGGGCCCAGAATCTCCCTGCCTCCTCGGAGGGAGTCTTCCTTTGTGCCCATCGATAGGACCCCCGTGAAACCCTCCGTGGGGAAGAAGAAGGGGGGGCAGGGCGTCGTCGTAGAGTCGGCCTCAACCTCAGAAGAGGAACTGATCGAGGTCTTAAGCCACGGCCTAGGCGTGGAAGAAGGCCAGCCCGTCGGAATGGACCCCGACGCAGGTGACGACGACGACATCGTCGAGGATACCGACGGGGCCCCTGCTCGCCTGTCGGATTCCCCTCTGCCAGCGCCGCAAGACAACTCGGCGGCCATTTTGTTGGCCATACAGTCCTTATGCTCCGAGATAAGGACGAGGCTACCGTTACCGACGGAGGAACCTCTCCCGTCGGGGGATCCAGAACCGGGACCTTCTGGTGTTCCCCCTACCAAGAAAAGAAGGATCCATCCACCACCTCCTTTTCAACCGTCGCGCCCCTTCCAGCCCTCCTCCCCGTCCACCCGAGGGGATGATACGGGGACTGACACGGCAGCGACGGGTACGGACGACGAGGCATACGACGAGGATTTTCCGTCGTCGCCTCCCACCAGGGCCTCTCCGCCCGACGAGATCGGATCTTTCCACTCCATGATCTCCAGGGCTTCCGAGCTTTTCCAACTCTGCCCTGAGGAGAAGAAAAAGGAAGGCTTCCTTTATCAGCGGCGCGAGGCCAAGAGGAAGACGGTCCTCGCAGTGCCTCTGTTGGACGACATTTGGGATGAGGGCCTTTCCCTCCTCAAGAACCCTTCCACGACGCCAGCTAGAAGAGACCGGTATGAGAAAAAGTACCGGGTCCCGGACACGGCCCCCCTATGCCTCCGGGCGCAGCCTACCCCGGACTCCGTCGTCTCCGCGGCAGCCAGGAAGAAAGCGGGGGGGGGGGTGCGGCCTCCACATCGACTTCCCCGCCGGACGGCGAGGGAAAGAAATTGGATACTATGGGGCGTAGAGTCATCTCGTCGGCAGCGACGACGATTAAAGCGGCCAACGCCTTGGCTATCGTGGCCCGCTACGACAGGGAGCTCTGGTACAAGATGGCTCCCCTGCTGGATTTTCTGCCGGACGACAAGAGGGCGGAGGCCCTTGAGATCCTGCAGGAAGGTGAGGTGGCCTCGGACCACGCCATCACCGTGGCGACGGACATCGCCGACACTGGATTCCGCCAGCTGGGCAACGGTGTTTGCCTTCGACGTCGTGGATGGCTCAAAGCTACGGACTTCCGGCAGGACGTCCAGACCAGAGTCCTGGACATGCCCTTCGACGGGAACAACCTGTTTGGCAAGACAGTGGACGATTCCCTTCAGGCCATCAAGGCGGATACTGAGACGGCCCGGGCCCTTGGAGTCCTGCAACGACGGACGCCCTTTCGGAGCGGCGGAGGCAAGGGCGCCTCCAAAGGTTCCGGCGGCGGTTTCGCTTCCTACCGTCAAGCGGCCCGCTCGTCGTCGCAAGAGGCCTACAGAGGACGAGGCAAGTCTAGCGGACCCCGCCGTCGTCGCCAAGGAGGTCAAGGCGGCAAAGCCGCGTCCAAGCAGGATGGAACCGGCCTTGGGGTCGGGCCCCCACCGAAGCACCCCGGTGGGAGGCCGGCTGGCGGGCTTCGTCAGCGTGTGGGAGTCCATCTCCACCGACCGTTGGGTGCTGGACGCCCTGGCCCGGGGCCACGCGCTCGAGTTTCAAAGAAGGTGCCCGCGCGTCCCCCCCGTGGCCAGGAAAGAACTTCACGTCCCTCAACTTCTCCTGGAGGTAAAGGCGATGCTCAGAAAGGGCGCCATCGAACTCGTCCCAAAGAGGCTTCGGGGCTCCGGAGTCTACTCGAGATACTTCCTCGTGAAGAAGAAGACGGGAGGATGGCGCCCCATCCTGGACCTGCGACGTCTGAACAAGTTCATCAAGGCGCAGAAGTTCCGGATGGTCACCCTCCAGCACGTCCTGGGTCAGCTGGAGGAAGGAGACTTCCTATCGTCATTGGATTTGGAGGATGCCTACTTCCACATTCCCATCCTAAAGGGGCACCGCAAATTCCTCAGATTCGTGGTCCAAGGGCGTCATTACCAGTTCAAAGCCCTTCCCTTCGGACTACGGTCGGCACCCAGGGTATTCACCAAGTGCCTTGCACCGGTGGCGGCGCAGCTGCGCCGCGAGGGGATCCACGTCTACCCCTACCTGGACGACTGGCTCATCCGCGCCAAGACGAGGGAGCTCGCCGTGGTCCACACGGCAAGGACCGTCCAACTCCTCACGGACCTGGGATTCTCCGTGAACTACGCCAAATCCAACCTGGTGCCCGCGCAAGTCGCACTGTTTCTGGGAGCGAGGCTCGACACAGTGTCCCTTCTGGCCTCCCCGTCGGAGGAGAGGACCAGGACCATCTTGGGCAAGGTGCAACGGATGTTGGTGGCCGACGCGGCCAAAGTGAGGTCCATCAAGTCCCTCCTCGGGATGATGTCTTCCTGCATCTACCTCATTCCCATGTGCAGGCTCCGGATGCGCCCGTTGCAAGAATTCCTGGATGCGCGCTGGATCCAGACGACGGGCAGCTTCGAGGAAAGGATCAAGCTCGACGAGAGTTTCCGACGAGCGATACGGTGGTGGGGCACCCGCGCGCATCTGACGGCGGGCATGGACTTCCAGACCCCAGCCCACCAGGAGACTGTGACCACGGATGCCTCCCTGGAAGGGTGGGGAGCGCACACCGAAAATCTGCACGCAAGGGGACTCTGGCTCCCGACGGAGAAGTCCCTACATATCAACGTCCTGGAGCTCCGTGCAGTGTTTTGGGCCCTCAGGTCCTTCCTTCCGTCCCTCAAGGGCAAGGTGGTGAGGATCTTCACCGACAACACCACCACCATGTTTTACATCAGGAAACAGGGCGGAACCAGGTCCCCAGCGCTGTCCAAGGAGGCGCAGGACCTGTGGCATTGGGCCGTCGCCCAAGGGATTTTTCTGGTGCCGTTTCATCTGGCAGGGATAAAAAACACCATCGCCGACTCACTCAGCAGGGAGCTGCGCTCGTGCCACGAGTGGGAACTACGGCAGGATCTGGTGGATCGCCTCTTCCGACGGTGGGGCACACCCCAGATCGACCTGTTCGCGACGGCGACGAACACCAAGTGCCGGAGGTTCGCCAGCAGGTTTCCCCAGACGAGGAGCATGGGCGATGCTTTCTCGTTCCCCTGGGAGGGCCTGTTCCTCTACGCGTTCCCTCCCTTGCCTCTGCTAATCCGGCTCGTCAACCAGCTCAAGAGGTCACGGTGCAGGATGATCCTCGTCGCACCTGCGTGGCCGAGGCAGATATGGTTCCCGGACCTTCTGGACTTGTCAGCGTCCCCGCCGATCAAGCTGCCGGCGGACGCGGATCTACTCTCCAGGGAAGGAGGCGCCATCCTCCACCACGACCCGAAGTCGCTGAACTTGCAGGCCTGGCTCCTGCAGCACTAGAGTTTGGAGGATACGACATACCGGCCGATTGCAGAGAGGTTCTTGCAAAGGCCAGGGCGTCCTCGACTCTTAAATGCTACGGACACAAATGGAAGAGGTTCTCTGTCTGGTGCCACGCACAGAAGATTAACCCTCTACGGATTACGGCTCCCCAAGTACTGCCGTACCTG
This sequence comes from Ambystoma mexicanum, assembly GCF_040938575.1. NCBI lineage: Eukaryota > Metazoa > Chordata > Amphibia > Caudata > Ambystomatidae > Ambystoma > Ambystoma mexicanum. The sequence goes on along the minus strand of NC_090924.1, from coordinate 672,653,131 downwards.
CTGACGCTGGCCAAATCTGGTCTGGCACATGCGTCCATCAAGATTCATCTTGCTGCGATCTCCCGATACACCAGAACCACGGGCCGGACGTCCTTGTGGTCTCATCGTCTGGTGAAAGAGTTCATGAAGGGACTGTTCAGATCGTTCCCGCCGGTGAAGGCTCCGGCCCCGGCGTGGGAGCTCAACGTGGTGCTGACCAAGCTCATGGGACCTCCGTTCGAGCCTCTGCACTCGGCCCCGTTGAAGTTTCTATCGTGGAAAACAGCTTTTCTTGTGGCCATCACCTCCGCACGACGAGTGGGAGAGATCCAGGCCCTTTCCTGCAAGGCCCCGTACTTGACTTTCCACGACACGAGGGTAGTGCTCAGGACGCACCCCTCCTTCATGCCCAAGGTACCGTCGGACTTCCATCTCAACGAACCCTTGGTGTTACCTGTGTTCTTCCCGTCGCCTTCGTCGCCGGCTGAGAGGACTTTGCACTCCCTGGATGTAGCTAGAGCGCTGAAGTTCTACGTGGACCGCACGAAGGGTTTTCGGAAGACGTCACAACTCTTTGTGAACTTTGGACCTGTCAATCAGGGGAAGGCTCTCTCGAAGGCTTCCATCTCCAGATGGCTCTCCGGCTGTATCATGTGCTGTCACCGGTTGGCAAACCGACCGCTGCCTGGCCGTCCGAGAGCCCATTCCACCAGAGCGATCGCAGCTACCACGGCGTTCCTATCTGGTGTGCCCCTGCTGGACATATGCAGGGCTGCTACGTGGAGGTCGACGCACACCTTCACGAAATTCTACTGCGTCGACCGGGATTCCAGGGAGGAGTCCAGGGTCGGCCAAGCAGTGCTGCGCAACCTGTTCGCCTGAGGTGAGCCTGGTGAGGAGGTAAGATGCTTAATGTTGAGTTGATGTGATGCTTAATGTTGAGCCTTTGCCACCTCCCGTGGTTGTGCATGTGTGTACTGCTATGTATTCTTTATTCATGAGCATGTGAATCCATGCCAGACCCCATGCTGGAGAAGGAACAAGTTACTTACCTGTAACTGTTGTTCTCCAGCATGGGTCTGGCATGGATTCACATGCGAACCCTCCCGCCTACCCCTCTGCGGCTCTTCACTTGGTCATACTGCCACTTCACGTGCTTCCAAATCTGAAGATGGCTGCCAGAGGCGGTGCTTAGGTAGAGGGCAGTCATTGGCTGTGGTCAGTATGACGCAGAGACCAGTGATTGGTTATTACTACGAAAGACAGATCAGAAACGAAACTGATACTGGTTTTTTCTTTACCGAGGATTCCCAGCCTGACGACGGGGAATATTCATGAGCATGTGAATCCATGCCAGACCCATGCTGGAGAACAACAGTTACAGGTAAGTAACTTGTTCCTTATTGTCCAAAAACAATGTCCCTTTAATCACAAAAAAAGGTTCTTTCAAACATAACACTCCTTTTGTTCTTGAGTAGCAGGTTTTCTCGTTTTGCAGCATTTCAAAAGATACTTCGTGTGCCTGGAAGGTGTTCTTAATTCTGCACAGAGTGAGATGAAGAAGACACTGGGCATTTGCAAGAGGCAGTTCTTTAGGTAGCAAGACCTTAGGTGTGCCTGAGGCGTGGGGAATCAGGGAACAGACATAACAACTCTCGTTGGTTGTCTGCTTTGCAGTAGAGCTCATGTCTGCGTACCATTTATTTGATTGATGTGGGTGTCTAGGGTCTTCTATTGTATCTAGGCCCAGGCCCGAATATTCGTCATATTTTTTCCTCCCCACCTCCCTCCTTCTCCTACTGCTTTTAAGGTAGCTTTTTGCTTCTCTTGCCGCTTGTGACATCGTCCCCACTTTCCCCGTGCCCCCCTTTTCCAATTCATCATATAGGGCCAAAAACCTCTCTGCCATTTCTTCATTCTCTTCCTTCCTACGCGCAGGTGGTCTAGTTTCTGCGGTTGGGGTAGCTTCTGGTGTGGGCATTGTGGCAGTAGTGGCATACAACCATGAGATGACAGAAGGGTTACGACCATTTAAACCATAAACATTATATTCTGAGACATTTGAGGGTGGAGCTGGGCTTGTGATCGAGCTGTTGTTGGTGTCATTTGGAGGCTGTACATGGGTAGGGTCTGTATCATAGCCCCATATAAGCTGAAATCCATCCCATATTAAATAGGCCCCCTCCTTAACTATTCTGGTTCCATTCCCCATGTAACCCTAGAGAGACAACTTGGTTATGGTTGAAGAATGCGATCAATGATACCAACTATTGAGATAATCATTAATGCCAGGCAAGCTTGTTGTCCCATAACCTCAAGATGGCTCTGGGGAATACAAGAGGATTCAAACATTTGATGCGAAATAACAAAAACCATTCCCTAGCCTCTTATGATATTATTGCGCTCCAAGAAACATGGTTAACCACTGAGCCATCTTTGCCGGGCTACGAAATCTGCTGGATTGCAGCAATTAAACATGCTAAAGGGAGACCCCCAGCAGGACTCCTAACAGCAGTGAAATTAGACTTGGGTTGCAGGTTATCACAATTGGCATCTCCTCATCCATTTATTCAATTACCTAAACTTACTTCTGCAAAGCTTCTGAATCCTCTCGTCAAAGATACAGCCATCTTGAATTTGTATTGGAACTAAATTGCAAATCCCAACGACTACTGTTTTGATCTAGTAGGCAATATGTTGGACTTAAGTAGGAGTGAACCTTCCGCTGACAAGATCCTAATTGTTGGTGATCTCAATATTAGATGAATTAGCGCCAACGATTTTCACCTCTCTACTCGAGCGGCTCAATGGCCGAATCTCATGAGAGAGAGGGGTTTCAGTATGCTAAATGGAACGCTCGAAGGTGACACTCCCCCACGTCCAACTTGTCATAGAGATACATTGTCTGCTATACTCTATTCTGTGTTTATAACCACATGGTCAATTAACAATTTAGAAAGATTTGAAATCATTCCAACAATAGATAGTGACCATAACATTCTAGGAGTGACCTGGACACAAACAGACCATACGCAACGTGATTATTAAAAGTCGTCCATTAAACTACACAGGGGGAAAAACAGGGTGAAATGGTCTGCATCTAAATGTATTAAGGTTAGTTATACAATGACTTCTATGGCTTAGATATGCATATGAGTGTCCCTTATACTGAAACATTGCATCTCTTTGCTGAAGCAGTCCAAAGTGGCTTTCGCCTGGTTCACACATAGACATCCCTATGACCCCTTAGTTCAAAATATGAAGGCCACAGTGAGAAGAGAAATGAAACGTATTAAGTTAGTTAATTCTCCCCACATACTATCTGAATTAACTAGAATTCGTACCTTCTGTAAAAATTGGGTCAGACAGCACAAAGCACACAAATTACAACTAGATGGAGAACGCATGATAATGGCCTTAGCATCTAAATCTAGTGCCCAGATCTGGGGATTACTTAAAGATGGTATGAACACTGCCAAGTCCTCCCTGTTGCTTAATGCCATCAGTGAACAAGCATGGGTCACTCACCTTTTGACCTTATTTGCCGAGCCTACTTCCTCCATTAATTCTCCTACTCTTTGTACAAACGATCTTCATCTATTAGTATTTGATCATGTCGACATTCTAATGCAAATCAATAGATTAAGCACATCTAGAGCCCCTGGTCCAGGTGGATTATCCAATACTACTCTGAAGTCCCATCCTGATTTTTTGCCCTCCATTCTGCCCTTAATATTTCAAAAAGTGATACTTACTGGTCAGATCCCTTTATCGTGGAAATACTCTATAATTATTCATATATTTAAGAAGAGTGATTGGAAGGAACCTACCAACTATCGTCCGATAACCCTTCTTGATATCCTGAGGAAACTTTTTGCACGCTTAGTCTTGAAAGAACTACTCAAATGGTTGAAGGCGACTGCTCAGAAGGACATTTACCAATCAGGATTTGTCCCAGGTTTAGGAACAACTGTTAATCTATTTCTCCTAACAGCCATTAAAAATCGCGCTTTATTAACTAATCAACCGATATACTTAGCTTTCAGCCTTTGATTCCATCCCAAGAGATTTACTATGGCATAAACTATATAAAGCTGTCTGTCTCTCCATCATCCTTAACTTACTCTGCCAACTTTACTTTAATACCTATATTTGAGTAAAGATAAATCAAGAGGGCCTATTATCTCAGCCTATTGCAACATACCGAGGCCTGAAACAGGGATGCATTTTTAAATTTTACATCAAGGACTTGAATATACATTTGCAAGCAACCAGATAATTTACGCCCAAAGTAGGAGAATCACCCGTGTCTTGGCTCCTCTATGCGGATGATCTTGTCTTGATAGACAAGACATCAATAGGCCATCAGAGAAAACTAGGTGCCTTGGAAAACTATGCACTGTCTAATTCTTTATCGATTAACATACAAAAATCAAATATTCTGATTATGTCCCCATGTAAAAGCAGAAAAAACGTAGCCTTTAAATGGTCAATTGGAATGCAAACATTGGACATAATCCATCAATTCAGATATCTAGGGCAAAATATCAATGATAACAAACACGATACGCCATACAAAAGAAAAATCTTATATAAAATGGAAATCATGACCTCTCAAGCCTTTTTAGTACATCAGAAGTAGGGCAAATTCTCCTGTCCGCCAGTAATAAACTTTTACAAACAGAAAGTTGTCCCAGTTGTCATATATGGCGTTCAAGCCAACTTACCAGAGGATCAGCCAAAATGGGAGTATTTAGAGGGCCTCTATCTAAAAGTTATCCACTTTGAACTAGGTCTGGTATTGTCATGATGCCTACACCCGGAGCACCAGGCCAGGCCCAGCACCCCCGGGAGCAGGCATCACGCCCCCGGGTAAAAGCCCAGCAGCCCTTTATAGGGGCTCTTTGGACTCTGTCCTGGCGCCGTTGGCGGCAGGCTCATGTTGGACATCAGTCCTGGCGCCATAGGCGCCAGGCTCATAGGGGGAAGTGTTTGGTGCACTTACCTGAAGCAGACCATGCTGCACACTCTCCTGATGCAGACCATGCTGCATGAAGAATCAAGGCAAATGAGGCTTAGGAGGGACTATTTTTCTGAAGGAACTATTTTGTTACTTGGGTGGGGCTGTGGAAGAATACTCACGTGGAACTTCTTCCAAAGCTATTTAAGCCACGCCCGGACAGCCACACGTGCTTCGCATTGTCCTGCATCCCAGCAGCTGAATGCTCACCGTGTCTGCTCCTGCACCTGGAATCCAGCCACGCCCGCCTCGAACCTGGAACACCTGTAAGGGAATAAGAGAAGAGAAAGGTGAAAACGAAGAACTATTTCACCCTTCTTACCTGCATCCGGAATCTTCACGTCAGCATTCCTGAAGGAAGACTTCTATTTAAAAGCACTGCGTTGCTCGCTGCAGCGCCGCGCTTCACTCACCTGTTCCTGAGACGCCGCCCGGCTCCATCGCGGTTCTCAGCACCGGTCGCCACATCTCTGCACCTAGGGGAGAGAAGAAGAGACAAAAGGTGAGCAAGGGAACACAAGAGTAAAGCCGAATTTTCAGCCATATTACTTACCGGCTTTTCTTGGTGAACCATTCCACATCTCGGGTCGGCGCTGCATCTTTGGCAGGTACCGCACCCCGGCCCCTATGGGGAAAGGACAAAAGACATTACTGGGGAATTATAAAGACATTTAGAGGGGTCGCCCTCATCACTAACTCACCTGATTTAACCACCGGCAATTTAACCCCTCAACGCATCGCCTTTGTTCTGCACCTGAAATAAAGGACAGAAAAAAACAACATAAAAAGAGGCTCACACTTGAACTTTGCATCTTCATACTTACGGCGTATCGCTCAGAAAAGTCAAGTGGATGTGCCAGCGCCATTCTGAAAACCAGTGAAGTAACTGGACGAACGCGCGCCCCTGCACCAGAAGCAGGATGGAGAGTTCATCCTTCCAAACCATAAGGTGAGCTTAAACAGGGGGTTTTGAAGGAAGTCAGAGAAGAACGAAGGGGGAAGGGGGAGCAAGCACACTATTCAGCAGACAGTTAATCCCCTTTCTCATCTGCAGAAGGATATTCCTACGGGCCAGACAAACAAGATTTGGGGGTCCTGTTCAATCAGTGGTCCGAATTCTGCGCATCACGCTTGAAGAGGCCACAGCAACCCAGACCAGACCAGCGCCTCTGTGGGAGCCAGGTGAGCGTTACAGAACGCAAAGCCTTCCTACAAATTCCCACCCAGGCGCTATGGAAACTTCCGAGACTGACCAGTTGACCCAACTACTGGGGGAATTACGGGCCGAAGTACACGCCGCTCGTCAAGTGACCAATGCTCTCAGGAGGGAAGTCATTGTAACAAAGGAAAGAGCTGATGACCTGACTAGACAACTTTTGCATGGTCAAGCTGGACAAACACCTTTACCCGATTCCGGAGGGGACCCCGCTCCTGTGCTTTCCAGTAACCCGGTGCAGATTAATCTACCTGGAAACATGCCGCTGGCCCCACCCGAACGCTTTGCTGGGGACCCCAAACGATTCGCCGTATTTATGAATCAGTGTCGTTTGCATTTCCTGTGCAGACCTGGGGCCTTCCCTAATGACCAGACCAAGGTAGCCTTTGTATTGTCATATCTCAGCGGCAGTGCTGCCGATTGGTCAGTTCCACTGGTAACTCAAGTGTGATTTTCAAGGATTTCAAGCAAGCATGGAAAGGTTATTTGCTGTTCACTCCCAGGGGCAGGCTCTAGATGACGAACTTCTATCTCTGCGACAGGGCAATCAAGACCTCCTTTCCTACATTGCAACCTTTAATAGACTAATTGTGGCCAGAGGATAAAAGAATCACGTTATTTTATCGAGGTCTACGCGGAGAACTTAAAGATGTCCTGGCCCAAGTTGTAAATCCGCCCCAAGAATGCTCAGAATATATAGACTTAGTGGTCCAATTGGATCACAGACTGCAAAACAGAAAAGCAGATCGGCCCAAGTTTGAGACCCGGGCGTTAGTCAAGACCCACACTAACCTCAAGGGGGCTGAAGCCTCTGAGCCAATGCAAATCGGAGAAGTTAAAGGACCTTTAAGGCAAAAGGAACGTGAAAGAAGACGGCAGATACACTTATGTCTTTATTGTGGATCCTCTGGACACTATCTACGAGATTGCCCGGCAAGGCCGCCCAGGAAGGTGGTGGGAGCCACTGATAAAATCCATGAAACCTCTGTATCGGGAAACGACCCCGCCCGACAAGCGTAGGGGTGCGCTTGCCGAGCTTGAAAACGAACTTTCAGACCTCGCATTTCACTGTGCCAATGGTCCTCGTGGATCCGGAACAGCCTAAGAGGTTGCATGCAATAAAGGCATACATCGATAGTGGGGCTATAGGAAACTACGTGGATCGTGAATTGGTCTCTAGGATTAACCTCCCTCTCCGTCCTAAAACCAGCAAAGATGTCATCACCACAGTTGATGGAACTGAAATTGCCTCTGGATCGGTAACACATTCCACTACTGAGGTGACTCTTATTGGTCCCGACGGCCATCGGGAGGGTGTTGTGTTTGATGTAATCAAGGCTCCACAGTTTCAGGTTATTCTCGGAATCCCTTGGTTAGAGACACATAATCCTCAAATTGATTGGCGAGCGAAGAGAATAACCTTTCCGGAGTGTGCACGAACCTGCTACCCAGAAAATCTGAAGATCAGTCTAGCATCAGTAACCTCTGTCTCCATGCAACTACCTCCGGAATACCAAGACTTTCAGGACGTCTTCCAAAAGGAACAGGCCAACACGTTACCTCCTCACAGATCATACGGTTGCCAAATCGATCTGGTGCCCGGTGCACAACCCCCTTGTAGCAGGATTTATGCCCTTACTGAGCCGGAGAATCTGCATTTGAGACCATATTTAGATCAATACCTAGCCAATGGTTTCATTCTCCCGCCTAAGTCTCTGGCATCCTCGGCTTTGTTCTTCGTGCCAAAAAAAGAAGGCGACGAATGGAAAACGGCCTTCCGTACAAAATATGGACTATTTGAATACCATGTGATGCTTTTCGGGTTGTGCAACGCGCCTGCTGCCTTCCAATTCTTCATGAACGATGTCCTTCGGGAACTCATCGATGTCTGTGTTGTCGTGTATATCAATGACATTCTGGTGTACTCCTCTTCGGAATCTGATCACAGAAAACATGTCAGGGCCGTCCTTGAGAAATTGCGTCAGCACAAACTGTTTGCAAAGCTGGAAAAATGCGTTTTTCATACCACCGAGGTTGAGTTTCTTGGATTCATCTTTACACCTAAAGGGGTCCGAATGGACTCACGGAAAGTGGATGCCATCCTCAAATGGCCATCACCTAGTTCGGTGAAAGGTGTCCAAAGCATGCTTGGTTTTGCCAATTTTTATTGCAGGTTTATCCCGGAATTTTCACGGGTGGTGCAACCCATTACTGCACTCTTGCGGAAGAATAAACGTTTTGAATGTACCGAGGAAGCTGAACAGGCCTTTCAGGAATTAAAAGCTAAATTTACGTCCGCACCTATTTTGAAACACCCGCGTACTGATCTCCCATATATAGTCGAAACCGACGCATCTAGTTTAGCCATGGGAGCTGTCCTGTCTCAGAGAGACCCCGAAACCAACCAACTGCACCCCGTAGCATTTTGGTCCAGAAAGTTCTCACTGCCGGAGATAATTATGCAATCACCGATAAGGAATTATTAGCCATTAAGTCCGCCAGGCATACCATCACCGTGATCACTGATCACCGAAATTTACAATATTTAAAAACTGCCAGGGCTCAGTCTTCACGACAGCTCCGATGGGCTTTATTCTTTGCTGAGTTCGATTTTGTAATCACCTACCATCCCGGCTGTAAGAATGGGAAAGCGGACGCGCTATCTCGAATTGGAATGGGAGAAATGGACACAAACTCAGAACCTGTGCCGATAATTCCCAAACAAAGAATCTTGGGGATAACCACTTTACAAACCCTTGAAGACATTCAAGCACGGGTAAAACTGTTCCTGGACTCTTCAGCCTTGCAGGATTGGATCAAAAGGGGGTCTGCCTTTTCAATCAACGATGGCTTACCTTACTTCCAAGGATGTTTATTTTTGCCAGAAAAGGAATTGCAAGAACTGGTTATTTCCCGTCATCACGATACTCTGATGGAAGGACATCCTGGCATTGCCAAAACAGAGGAAAAAAATTAAACGACAATTCTGGTGGCCGTCCTGGCGAAAGGATATTAAATCTTTTGTGATGTCCTGTGGAGTTTGCACCCAAAACAAAGGTAAAAAAACAAAACCCACTGGTCTTCTTCAACCCTTAGACATTCCACCAGCACCTTGGCACACCTTGTCACTAGATTTTATCACGGACCTGCCCTCTTGTAATGGATACAATACTATTCTGGTTGTGGTAGATTTATTTTCCAAGATGGCCCATTTTATTCCGTTGAAAGGATTACCTTCAGCTTTTGTTCTTGCCAAGGAATTCCTCGAAAATATCATCCGTCTGCATGGATTCCCGTCCATACTAATCTCCGATCGGGGAAACCAGTTTATTTCTCATTTTTGGAAAAAGTGTTGTCAACTGGCACAAATCGACGTAAGACTCTCAACCACCCACCACCCACAGACCGATGGTCAGACGGAGAGAACGAACCAGACCCTTGAACAATATCTACGATGTATGTTGCACCACTCGGAGGGTAATTGGAAGGATATTTTATGGGTGGCTGAATATGCATCCAATAACTCGATACACTCTGGAACTGGTCAGAGCCCCTTTTATACCCTATATGGACATCACCCTCGTACTTCAGACTTGGACTCACTTTTGAGCCTCGAAATGCCCGCAGTGAACCATTTGCATTCTACGATTACTCAAGCCTTCAAGGATGCTACTGCACACTTACTACATGTGAAAGGGAAATACAAAAAGAATGCGGATCTGCATCGAAAGGAGGCGCCTCCATACCAAATAGGGGATCAAGTATGGTTGGCTACCAAACACTTATCGCTCAAGGGACCTCGGACTTTTAATCCAAGGTATTTAGGCCCTTACTCGATCAAAGCTATAATTAACTCATTGGCAGTCAAGCCAGGAACCAGATTAATAAAGCCACCAGAACCAATCCAGATAGATGGGGAGCCTGAATTCGAGGTGAAGAACATTTTGGACTCTAAGATCTCAAAATCAAAACTTTTCTATCTAATTGATTGGAAGGGGTACGGGCCTCAGGAAAGATCTTGGGAACCCAGCGACCACGTACATGCACCTCGGCTAGTAAAAAGGTTCCATCGGAATTTCCCGAACAAACCGAAACCTCCTGGAGAAACGACCTTGGGAGGGGCCTTGGGGGGGGGGGGGGACTGCTGTCATGATGCCTACCCCCGGAGCACCAGGCCAGGCCCAGCACCCCCGGGAGCAGGCATCACGCCCCCGGGTAAAAGCCCAGCGGCCCTTTATAGGGGCTCTTTGGACTCTGTCCTGGCGCCGTTGGCGCCAGGCTCATGTTGGACATCAGTCCTGGCGCCATAGGCGCCAGGCTCATAAGGGGAAGTGTTTGGTGCACTTACCTGAAGCAGACCATGCTGCACACTCACCTGATGCAGACCATGCTGCATGAAGAACCAAGCCAAATGAGGCTTAGGAGGGACTATTTTTCTGAAGGAACTATTTTGTTACTTGGGTGGGGCTGTGGAAGAATACTCACCTGGAACTTCTCCCAAAGCTATTTAAGCCACGCCCGGACAGCCACATGTGCTTCGCGTTGTTTTGCATCCCAGCAGCTGAACGCTCACCGTGTCTGCTCCTGCACCTGGACTCCAGCCACGCCCGCCTCGAACCTGGAACACCTGTAAGGGAATAAGAGAAGAGAAAGGTGAAAACGAAGAACTATTTCAACCTTCTTACCTGCATCCGGAATCTTCACGCCAGCATTCCTGAAGGAAGACTTCCATTTAAAAGCACCGCGTTGCTCGCTGCAGCGCCGCGCTTCACTCACCTGTTCCCGAGACGCCGCCCGGCTCCATCGCGGCTCTCAGCACCGGTCGCCACATCTCTGCACCTAGGGGAGAGAAGAAGAGACAAAAGGTGAGCAAGGGAACACAAGAGGAAAGCCGAATTTTCAGCCATATTACTTACCGGCTTTTCTTGGTGAACCATTCCACATCTCGGGTCGGCGCCGCATCTTTGGCAGGTACCGCACCCTGGCCCCTATGGGGAAAGGACAAAAGACATTACTGGGGAATTATAAAGACATTTAGAGGGGTCGCCCTCATCACTAACTCACCTGATTTAACCACCGGCAATTTAACGCCTCAACGCATCGCCTTTGTTCTGCACCTGAAATAAAGGACAGAAAAAACAACATAAAAGGAGGCTCACACTTGAACTTTGCATCTTCATACGTATGGCGTATCGCTCAGAAAAGTCAAGTGGATGTGCCAGCGCCATTCTGAAAACCAGTGAAGTAACTGGGCGAACGCGCGCCCCTGCACCAGAAGCAGGATGGAGAGTTCATCCTTCCAAACCATAAGGTGAGCTTAAACCGGGGGTTTTGGAGGAAGTTAGAGAAGAACGAAGGGGGGAAGGAGGGAGCAAGCACACTATTCAGCAGACAGTTAATCCCCTTTCTCATCTGCAGAAGGATATTCCTACGGGCCAGACAAGCAAGATTTGGGGGTCCTGTTCAATCGGTGGTCCGAATTCTGCGCATCGCGCTTGAAGAGGCCACAGCAACCCAGACCAGACCAGCGCCTCCGTGGGAGCCAGGTGAGCGTTACAGGTATTGCTTAGAACCACTGCAGCTTTGCATTCGCTAGCACTTTTTAGAAAGTGCTTACTGAACAAAACATTCCCACTAAGTCTAGTACCAGTACTTCTGTCTGCTTTAGAAGAAAAATATGATAAATCATTAAAAACATGAAAAGCACATTGTTCAACAGTAATGAAGAAAGCTGACATTGAAGAAAAATTACTTATCTTTAATCATGACCGTGAAAAGAGGAAATTGTGGCAGTTCGACTGGGGCGCAACCTGGGACAAGTTAATCAGTACAAACTATTCTCTAATGGAAACTTTATAATAAAACACCTTCATCAAATATCCATATATCTTCGAACATTTCCGGACCAGAACTATTGTGCCCACTTAATGAGATTGCATTTTAACTTATGGTCCACTGAAGCACTCTTAGCCTCTCGCTCCAAAGATTTGGGACATGACAATTCTTGCAGATTCTGTGGTCTGGCTAATCAAATTGAGACCTTAGAACATTTGCTTGTAGAGTGCAACAGTCTGGCTGTCTTGAGAAAAGAACAGTTTCATACATATTTTTTTGCAATGTTATACTTCTATCGCCCCATCAAATGTGGATTATGATATTTAATGCAAAACAAATCTCTCTAAATCTAGCTACGATAAGTTATCTCTTTACATTTAAAACTGTAGTTGTGAATTAACATTGATGTGGTTGGTCCAAAATGTTGTATATTTTGGCTGACTTTAGCCTTTTAAAGCAACTATTTCAAACTAATGCACCTTGCTTATTTTGCACATGTAAATATAGACACAACAATGTCACTATACTTACAAACTGTGACTATAACTATAAGAATGTATTTTACCATTATTTTTTATGATTGTGTTTTTCAAGTGTGATTTTATAAGGACATTTTATCATGTGTATGACAATGTGTCGTTCAAGTGTGGTTTTATGCGTTGATGAATTAATTTAAATGCATAGGAATAACCATGATTATAACTATGTCAATGTATCTTAAAATTGTGCTATAAAACTGTGTTTTTTTGCTGTTCTGTTTTAAACTGATGGATGAATGTATTCTTATAGGAATCTTCCCGACTGTGAAAATGAACTGTAAACAAATGTGTACTTTATTTTGTGATTTGAAAGGTTCTCATTTGTTCAACCAAATAAATAAAATAAAATATAAAATATGTGGACACGTTCCTTATTTATCAGTGGGGAACCAGACCAATGATGAATAATATTAATAGGTACGTGGCCATTACACATTCTTGTCTTACATACATTCTTGACCACAAAGGGCTCTGCCATTTCTCCCTTCTGGCCCCACCAGACTACAGCTGTGTTATCAGTATAAAGGGTCTTAACACATTTGATAAGCTGAGGCTGAAGTCCAAGATCAAACAAAGTGGCCTACAGCAGCCTCTGATGAATTTTATCGAAGGCAGCCATTAGGTCAATGAAGACCTGGGACAAAGGCATATCCTTCGATTTTGTCTGGTGGGAACAACCAATCCCAAGACAAACTTTGATTTGAGCCATCTCCCGAGTTCCTGTGAGTTTCCAGAGCTGCGGAACCCCAATACCAGGAGACCTTCTGCCCATTCCAAGTGTATCGTTGTGGAAAGGCCGAATCCATCCAAGTCTTTTCTGAGCCCTCAAGGCCACTCCAAAGACACAATCCAACTTGTCCAGAGAGTATGGGACTGCAGGAACCAAAGAAGTTTGACCGGACAAATCGTGTCCTTTGTTGGTGTTGAAGAAAAGGCTCCTAAACCGCAGAGTGACCAGAGAAGTTGATGAAAGCCATGCCAGAGGTCCTCCCTCCAGACTGCTGCTGAGAGATCCAGGCCACTGTCCTGCCTTTCATTACCAGACCGAGGAATCCAGAGGTCGGGTCCAGAGCTGCAACATCGCGAGCATCCACTATGAATGTTTTCTTTAAACCTAAGGTACTGTGGGGACAAAGGTATTACTAAACGTATTCTAGAAAGTCGCTGCAGATTGTTGGAGTGCACACAGAGGTGTCCAGTGCAACCCCCTCTTACCTTCGACATAAGCCGCTGATTGTGTCCCTTTAGCAAGTCCTTTTAAAGGCTCTCCAACGTTGGTTAAGCCTTCTTGTATCTTCTTTCCTAGAGACTAGAAAGTATCCACAGGAAATGTTGACTTCTGCTGCTTTTTGAGAATGTAAGCCTCTCCGAATTGTCTTTTAGCTAGGGTTGCGTTTTGGACTTTAAAAGACTTGCTGTGCAGGGAAACTGCCTCTAGAACCTGACGCTCTGCTAGGATAACACTAACCAACTGTTTTCCATCCCAAAATCACTATCTTATATATGTATGCTGACTAAATGCAATTACTGTCTTACTTTTTGGGTGCACGTTATTATCGATAATATGGTAGACCTGTCAAACCTCTGTAACAATTGTGCACGTTCAGCAACTACCAACTAAGAAGTGGCCTTTTGAAAGTATTGAGATGTATGCCTATTTGTGTTGGTTTATTGTGCTAAGTATTTAACAGTGACTATTGTATAAATATAATAAATCTATATTTTAATATAAATGTATTTGTAAGTGTTTCTTTGATGTTCATTACTAACTAGGTTCAGTGTGCTTACCTACAGCTCACATCTTCCTCTTAAAATAAGCCTGACTACTCTGCCACTCTGCCAATGTCTCTGAGTAAAACAGACTGATACTAAGAGTTGGAGATCTACAAACCACTGAGATAGCTTACTGAAGTCTTACCTCCAAGTGGGACATTAGGAAAATTCCCCTAACAATAGGGAACCTGGAATTATCATAACTGGGGCTAGATCAACATTTAAACTCCCTTAACACTATTTTCCAAATGTTTTTTGATCATGTTCATGAGTCGCTTTTATTAATTCCTCCCATCTCGACTCAATTTCTGCTTCTTTGTTTGATTTCATCATATATTTATACAGAGATTTCTATAATTACTTCTGTTTTATCCTTACGGTTAGATTTAATGGCATTCTGATGATTTTTGTTGGCAAGCCTATCATCATTACCAATCCATTATTCCTTTTTTGACATATTAGCAGCACTTATATTCTTAGCAGGTCAAGTAAAAAAGGGTTGTAAAAACCTAATGAAACTTTCATGAAAATTCTGTTTTGGGATGCATGTGTGGAGTTATCACCTCATGGATGTGCGCCCTCACTTCTGTACTATTTATAGAATTCTGTTTCAAACAGCAACCGCTTATTGATCTATAAATACCTTCAATTGGTGATATCTCTTGATTACCTTGTACTGCGTAGTTCAATTCGCCATTGCCTTACATCGATTAGACAATAATCAGTTAGACTAGAGGTATATTCGAAGCCCGGTATGTTGCCCTAGCCGGGATGCCACCCTCTATACGCCTGTTTAATGCTCTGAAACCTCTTGCAGTCAAAATAGTGGCACGTTCTAAGGCATGACCAAAAGGAGATTTTATTTTAGTCACCATAGCCCTTGGGACACTCCAAATTGCATCGTACTCATCCTCAAATATGTCAGCCAAACATTTCTGAGGTTCCAGTTGAGCATTTAAATTCCCCAACGATCAGAATTGCATCTGTCCTACTGTTGTCCTCTGGTGTGGTTAAAACATCAATCCATTCAGTTAAGCAAGTAATGGCTTTCGCAGAAGACGCACAAACAAATGATCAAACACAAACATTATACATTTAAACCACTAGGGAAGTAAATCTGAAGAAGCTGCACATCCAGGTAACCAGTTTCCAATTCCATAACTTTGGCATGCAAACTCATTTGTATCCAGATTAATAAACCACCCCTGGATCTACCTCAAGTCCCCTTTAAGGCAGGGACTGCATAACTTGCATACAATTGCCTGACAGGCAACCTACCTACCCGGGTCCCTTGAAATAGGATTATGTGAAATTCTTCCAAGAAAATATTCCAGTCTGAATCAACATCCTTGGAGCAGAAACCAGCTACATTGCATGAAATGAATTTAAACAAAGATAGTACTTTCCTTTTTACAGGTATACACAGAGGGGGGGCAGGGTGTCATGTTATATATGCCATATCATAAGAGGCTTCAGGGTCCCATCATTATAATTGTGAATAGGATCACTAGGCAAACGTCATACCTGGCGTTGGTGCTGCCTCAACATAGGGGAATGAAGCCCTTTATCAATTTTGATTATTATCTGTATTGATGAGGTCCCTGGGCATGACCTCCTATAGTCTAGAATGTGTAGCTCTTCTGCCATTGTTATTGGAGCCAGTCATTCAATGATGTCAGGTTCATGATCACTCTGTTCAGTGATTGTAGTGACTTTCATTATGTCACCCCTGATAAATTATAAGCAGCCTCTAACGTGACGGTGCCAGTGGGAATTGTATTTACTAATGATTTTACATTTTCATATGTGCTTCCAGAAGGTTTGGGAACACCTATTAAATACCCTTGACCTTCCTCCTCATGTTTTCCTTCAAGCCAATTATGTCGATTCTGGTTAAAGTCTCGATAATACCGAGGCAGGGCAAAAGTGCCCTGCAAGATACAAGGGACATGTCGGACTTGGGTAGGTTTAACTCTTGCTTGCATTTGGCCATGGTGCTTTCTGAGCCTGCCTTTTTATAACACTTAACACAGGGTCCGGAGCCTTTGCTTGGGGTTGCTGGACTGCAGGAGGCTTGGAGGCTATATGGGTTTTGGATGTTAGTGACCCCCCTGGCCAGTAATTTTCTGGTCACAAGTTATACCGACATCCTTATTTAAGGTTCTAAGCTCCAGGGCTCTATTACAATCTTGCGAGGCATTGCTTCTGGGCAACCCTCTATTATCACTGAGTGATTTCATTTCTCCAATAGCTCTTCTCATATCTGCCACCAATTTTTGCAAAGATGAAAATTCTGCCTTAAGTTCCAAAATGTCCTTTCTCAGGGAAAGACAATCAGAGCATCCTGTATGGACTAGTACTGTTAATGTTGGGCTTGTCACTGTTTGATGTGTGGTTAGATCCGTTAAGGGTAAATAACCATCACCCAAGGAAGTTTGTTCAACAATACCTAGGTGAGGATTAACTGTGCCATTTGTGTTACCCTGAGTACCCATCAGGAGTTTAAATCAATTTAAATGTGGGATCGAGGGCACATAAATGGTGTCTTCACTACGTATTGCCTTGTTCTGATCATCAGGACTATTTCCCCCAGTAACACTTTGACTTTGGGCCTCCTGGTTCGCCACACTGTGGTCAGGTTCAGATTGTTAAAAGGGCAAAGCGTCGCTGGCAGTTAACCCATAGCAATTAGCCGTGGTGGCATAACACTTGCTGCCTTCCTGGGTTGGTGGTTGAGCGATTTCACACCAATTTGGCCATGGAGCTAGGGAATTAGAGGATAGGCTATTTGAAAAGGTTTAAAAGGTACAGTAGATTGGGAACCTCCGCTTTTAATTTCACTGCCAGTACTTCCTGTAATTGAATTTTTAGAGTTTTTAGAATTAACATGATTTTTGCCCTTTTTACCAGTAGATGCGGGAGGACTGACTGTCTTTATCAGTTTCTGTAGGGGTCAAGTCTTCCAGGAGGACTTCAATATCATTCATTAACATGTTTGTGTCATCAATTGGCGCCATTCATTTCGCAGTTTTTCTAGCCTTTCCATCATGTAAAGACAGGATAGTTGCATTCCTTTGAACATCTACACCTGTGTTGGGGAGCAAAGTGCAATACACAAGTGCAAAGACAAATCTCAATAGCAGTTAGAGCTGAGTAATATATGAAAGATTAAAACACATGCATTTTGTTATGACAGTGAAATTACAAAGATTCTGTCAAACAAACCAACAGTTAACAAAATGTTTAAATATAAAATGCAACGAAGCAGCCGACAGAGGCACACCCGATTGGCTTAGAGGGCTGCCAGAGTCCATATCCCTCCCCTCTGGACTGACTCACAAGATAATATCCATAGAAGCCAATCAAGCTAAAGAAGGGCTTAATCAAATGATTTAATTGAGAAAATCCTTTTCCAGGAGCTATTGTTTAAATATTAAATGTAACAAAAGAGTCCACCGAGGCACGACCGAATGGCTTAGAGGGCTGCCAGAGTCCGTTTCCCTCCCCTCTGCTCTGGCACACAAGATTTAATCCATATGGACCAGCAATCAAGTCAAAAGTTGGCTTGATCATATTATTTATTTGGAAAAATCCTTTTCCAAAGGTTGTTAAATAGCAACTATTGCCCTCCCCCCAAAAAGGAGACTAGTAGTAGTGACTCAAGCAGCAATCAAAAAATGCAGCAAATAATCAGAAAGTAGCTTACATAAGCCTCTTGAAACTCACCCGGAGACTGATTATCTGTCCAGCTAGGCTGAACTTTTGTCATTGGATTTAGCCACATTCTAATGACATGGTGTTGTGTGATATGTCATCAAGTAGCGTATTATTGAAGATGAGTGCAGGTGGGTGGCCATGCCTAGGGATATCTTCCATTGACATGGAGTGTGATATGTACCTGTGTGTCCTGGCTGGTTTCTTGTTTCGTTGACATGGCGTGGATCCTGTCCTTCGGTCTGCTGGAGTCCTTTCTCTGTGTCACTCAGGTCCGGCACCAGCAGGGGGGCCAACGGGGCCTGGCCCCCCCAGATCTAGCCACTGCCCCCCCCAAAGAGAGGAGGCCATGTCAGTGGTGTTATACATAACTGGTAACCGAGGGAGTGGGGGGTGGATGTCACTCTAAACATTCAGCAGCACCCTCAGAGACATCATTCTGAAAGGCTGAATTGCTGGAGGCCCAGCCAGGATTTGTTTTCTTGCCCCAAACAATTATCTATGCCCCGCAGCCATGAAAGTACAAATGACCAGGGAGATCAATGGCCATTCACACCGATACGTGAGGTAGCTTGCTGCCTACAACTATTTTCTCAAACCTAAAATCACAATTTTGGTTTCTGTAATTTAAAGTATGTTTGTTCTTTGTGAGAATATGGTGGTTTTCCACATCATGCTTAATAAAGTGGTTAACTATATCAAACAATAAATTACAGCTAAATTGCTTGAACACAGATTTCTGCAGAAGTTGCGTCAATTGATTGGGGGCACTTCCAAATTACATTCAAAGTATATATTTTGATGCATTAACTTCTTGAGTATAAGTGAAAAGATAAGGTTGACAGTAACGCAAATTTTATTCTGGAGGGCAGAGTGTAGTAAAATCAAAAAGTGATAGATGCAAGGCTTTGATTAAACATTTCCACTACCGTTGCTCTGCGCAACTTTCCAATGCCATAATTCTGTAGTATGTCTGTGCGATTAGAGAAGGGGACAAGCCTTTAGCAAATGGTGCTGCCACTAAAAGGTGAAATTCATTCTCAATTGCTAGGCCGTGTTCCATCTACACTGGAACACAAGCAACCACATGCATTTTTAGGTCTTGTGATCTAGCAGTTTTGGAAGGGATTCCGACATTAGTGACAGGGCCAAGGCTGATATGCAAACAATGGTATGGAAGGCTGGCCATAGCAATGCCAGTGGTTCTCATTTATTCAGAGACTTTTTACCTATAAAATGTGGCAATAAAATGTGAGGAGAAACACACATCCTATGGGTGTGTTAGGTCATTTACCCACCTAATGACCAGTCATGGCTATGTTAATGCCTCACCACCAAAGCCTAACCTTTCTAGATCTCTTTGACCAAGGACAATCACAAAGTAACCCCAAACGTGTTGCTGTATAGGGCCTGTGAGTGTTATATCTAAGCATTCTTGTGTGTGTTTAATTACTTAATTGCCTCTGTAAATGAGCTCCTGGTGTAGGAAAATTCTCTTAATGTGTGTCTTCAGCCAGTTGATTTTATAAGCAATATGTTTGTCAATGCCTCTGTGACTTGCACTGAAGTCCTGTCTTGAACAAGCAATCACAAACCCAACAGTTCTGGTTTGCGTATAGGTATTAGCAGACATTTGCCAGGCAATACCATAATATGCCCAGTTACTAGCACCCTTTTCCAGCTGTTCCCATTTTGTGGCCAGGTGGTACAATTATGGCAGTGCCTGGCAAATGCCTATCCATGCCTAATCAAAAGCCCACGCTGTTGGCTTTGCCAATGCATGTTGGCTTCTGTGTGTCTCCCTAAGTGGATGTGTATATGCCAAGATGTGGGTGTCTTGCCTGCTCCACCTAGGGAATCAAGCTGCACCTCACTGAGCTGGTCCAACAAGGCCCTACCTGACAATTATAAGGCTAGGTTGGCAAGTTTTGACCAGTTTCAGAATGTTCTCATGCATAGTTACCAGTTGGGCTCCGACCTAAATAGAATGCATCTTTGTTTGGAAGCCTAGTCTAATCCACCAGAACGTTTCATGATTCAAACTGATAAGTATTGACTTGATAGCCTCATTCTGTTTGAGTAACTTCACAGAGCTCGCATTCAAACAATATATGTCATGTGTGTTGTGGGATTGTTTGGAAAGTATGATGTAAAGTATGTTTAGGCAGTGCTGGAAATGAAACATGAACGCCTGTAAATTAACAAAAAAAGAAGAGCATTTTCTATAATGTTACGGGCAAAGAATACAGGGTGTACATCTTCTATAACTAAAAAGCAGTATTTAAATATTTTCTAAAAAGTGTAATTAGAGGTGAATTTAACATTTGGAAAAGGGACAAATGCCAATGCCGCCCCCTCCCCTCCTGCTCTACTCTCTCCTCTCAAATAGAAACAACAGGGCTAAACAGGCCCTATCAGTGAGATATCACCTTTCTAACATGTCTGAGAGGCAGATTATTTACAACAGGAAGTGAATGGAGATGAGAAAAGGTAAAAAGCCAATGGCCATTGCTGTGGTACTTTAAAAAATAAATATATATAGGGTTTTAAGAAGCTATTTAAGTGTGATTGTTGGGTGATTAGTAATTAAGGGGATACAGAACAAGCTGTGTGAAGCAATACCTTGTCATGCACTTAGCTAAAGTCATAGGGGATTATTTTCCAGGTCAAGCGGAGCTGAAGAAGTGGCGCTAAATGCATTTAGCTCCACTTTTTAAGAGCTGCAGGATTTTGTATGATTTGATAGGTGAAGCTGCAGAGCAGATTGGACTAAACAAGGTCCCCCTGCCAAATGCGATTGGTATTCCACCAGCATGTATTTTTACATCTGCAGAAAACCAATGGATTCCAATGGGATCTGCCTGACTTTTACACCTGGGAAAAGCGGGCAGAGTCCAAAGGAATCCATTGTGGATGGCTCCCACCATCGTTAATTGTGGAAGTGATATACACTTTTCCAGACATGTAGTGGTAAAGTAAAGAGCAAAGACGATATTCGCCTGTGCTTTACTCTTTGCTTTTCCAATACATGGTGGAAACAATACAAATTTATGGATGACCCCTTTTGCAAAATGTGTAAACACGAGAATTCCGCTCAGTGCAATTTAGGATTCAAAACAAAATGCCCCCTTAATCTTTTCATCAACATGTTTCTACAATGATGAATACATTGGCAGGTTGGTTTATCATGTGACTTGTGCATTTTTAAAGTAATCTGTATAAAATGTAGTATAATTTTAGGTATTCAAAGCCAAACTTCAACACATATTTGTACCAACTTGAGCTCGGAAGATGAATGGTCACGTATCTAAATGTCAGGCTAGGTTCAAATTATGGCTTTACCACATGACCAAAGTGTGATCCTGGGCATATTTTTTAATTTCACTATGCCTTACCTGTTAAAACTATGTGTCCCTAGAAGTGATTCAGTTTGCATTATGAGCTATTCCATAAATTGTGTCAAAATCAAAGTAAACACATCAAACAAAGAGTCATCATGGACAATTGCATATTTTAACCAGTATGTAAACAATATGTACCAGAAAATGATATAGAGGGGCACACCCCACCAGGAGCGATATCAGGAGGCTGCAAACCCCTCAACCAGCACTGTTTTCCTAATGATACAGCCGCTACAGTCCTAGAACTCCCTTGCACTCTCAACTCAATTAAAATGTGCTGCAAAAATGCAACAAAAAATAACATTTTGTATTTAAAATGTATTTTTGGACATGAACCATTGATGGGAGACATTCAGAATGGAACTACTGCAGGGGTTCGGTTGGAAAGGGGGGGTTTGAATGGGTGGGTGAAGGGCGGATTGTATGCATTTGTATGTTATTGGAGGATATGTTGTTGTGCTGGAAATATTTTTAAGATCAACAAGACTACCTGTATGGATTGGACATGGTATGTTCTTTTCTTGAAATTAAAAGACGTTTGAACAAAATGTAATGCTTTAGGAAACAAAATCTCACATTCTTTGCTTCAGTATTCGGGGAGGGGAGTCTATCTTTCACAACAAGATGGAGGGAGCACAAGCATCTCCTCCGGCGCCTGCTCGGAATCGCCACAGTGCTCAGGAAGGTATTGTTGGGTGGACACCATCTGAGATGGAAGAAAGACTGGGGGCCTCACTGCTCAGCCCTCTCAGAGGATGAGGCGGCATCACCCTCAATTCTCCCAAGCCAGGAAAGACATGCTGGGTGCTGGTGTGAATAGGTGGGGGGTAAAGGGGAACAGTGGTTAGGGCAGCTGAAGGAAGGTGACTCGATGGTGAAAGGTGAAGGATGATCCGATATAACAGAAAGGGGAGAGCTGATCGGATGGGAAGATAGGTAGATTGATGTTGCAACACTATTTTCCTTGCTACTCTTTTGCTATCTATTGTTTTTTTTATAGAGGGGTGCAAATGTATTTTTTCAGATCTGGGAAGACATTTTTGCTGGATCAAGGATCTAGGAAATCTGTATCAACACCAGCACTTTGTTTAGGGTACTCCTAGACCCACACCCAACGGAATGTGGGCCCCCCTGATTACAACCCTGGCCCACCCAGATGAAAATTCCTGGAGCCGGGCTTGGCTGTCACTCAGTACATTCTTTTTTTTTTTTTTTTTTTTAACTTTTATTTTTATTGGCAGAGGTTCACAGGGTACAAACATCGGGACAACAAGCATATGAATCGAGTGACTCGTAGAGCTGCTAGCGGGCCACTTTAACATCTTTACAACAATGATTACAATATTTTACAAACAAAGGAGGAGACAAGAGAAGATCACAATGCATGGGTGGATGCCGGGGATGGACAAGACCCCGATGCGGCATCGGACTGATTATTGAGGTATGTGGTGAATTCACTCCAAATGTTCTTGGGAACAGAACGGGCAGGCAGTGTACCCAAATATTCCTCCTCGCAGTTCCGTGACCATGTGAGCAGGCCCAACCATCTCTGAGGGGTCGGGGGATAGGAACACCTCCAGTTCTGGAGTGTACACTTCTTGGCAATCATGCAACTTATATCTAAAAACTTTTTCAGGCGTTTAGTTTCCTCTGTGCTCCAAACCCCAAACAAAACTGCCAGAGGATCGGGATCAATAATGGTCTCAGTTACTGCACTAAGTGTGTTCATGACCCCTTCCCAGAAATCAGACAGCTTATGACAGGACCAGAACATATGAAGATGATCAGCATCTGTGGCCCTACAGCGCGGGCAGAGGCGCACCTCGGAGCGAGCAAACCCAGAGGTCCTGTGAGGTGTGTAGTATAGCCTGTTGAGGAGTTTATACTGCATGGCCCGAAAGCGGAAGTTGAAGGAGACTCTTTTGGTGTGGAGACACATGCTTTCCCACAGCCCATCAGGCATCTCTAGACCCAACTCATCAGCCCATTTGTTACGCGCCCCAAGAACCGGAGCAGGGGAGGCATCCTGCAGGATGTGATACAGGGATGAGACAACGCCCCGTGCCCCGCCCGAGTTGGCAATGTACGCTAAAGCCGGGTCATCTGGGGGTTCATCTGGGAAGGAGGGCCACATAGTGCGGAACGCAGCGCGAAGCCTGTAGTATTGAAGGGTCTCTAAGGGAGATCTAGTGTGACCCGGCCTCCAAGTCTGGGGATCTATAAATTTGCCCTCTGGATAGAAGTCAGACAATGCCCTATAACCCAACGCCTCCCAGTGGCGGGTCAAGGCCACGTCGAGCGTGGGTTCCAGCCCCGGGAAGGCCCACACGGGCAGCCACTTGTAATACGGGGAAGTCCCAGCTGATGGGCTTAGTATGTGTGACCAAGCGAACAAGGTCGCGGCTATGGGGTCAATGGGGGAGTCCGGTGCATAGTGTCGGTGCAGCACTAGGGTCATCAGATTAATACCCGAGGATGCCAGCCGTTCCAGCTTGACGTGAGGGCGCCCTGGGGCGCCAGGGTACCAGTGGGTGGCGTACTGGGCTTGGGCCGCGATCCAATATGTAGCAAGGTCAGGAGCAGCCATACCCCCCCGTCTGTACGGGAGTGCCATGTCAGTCCACTTCTTGCGCACCGCACTAGAGTGCCAGAGGAACTGTGCGCAGAGCGTGTGAAGCTTAATGAAGTATGCCTTCCCAGGCCATAGGGGCACGTTACTAAAGGTGTACAGGAGCTTGGGGAGGAGGATCATTTTGATCAGGGACAGTCGACCCGCGACGGACAACGGGAGAGTGCGCCATCGTGAAATTTTAGTCTCAACTGTCCGCGCTACCGCGGAGTAATTATCGGTGAGTAGGGTGGGTTTAGTGAGGGATACATGTACTCCCAGGTATTTAATACCGTTAGGGGCCCAGCGCAGAGGATATTCAGAAGTGGGGTGTGTGGTAGTTTTAGTGAGCGGGAAGATCTCCAACTTGGAGTAATTGATCGTAAAGCCGGAATGTGTACCAATGCGAGTGATGTCTCTCAATATGGGATTGAGGTGAGTTGTGGGATCTCTGATGTAAAGTAGGACATCGTCTGCATATAGGGATATGATTTCAGGCTCCTCTATCAATCTTATTCCCTTGCGGGAATGTCTTGAACGTACATAGTCCGCCATCGGTTCAATCGCCAGTGCGAAGAGAATCGGAGAGAAGGGGCAGCCCTGCCGGGTGCCTCTGAATAGCGTGAAGATCTCAGATGTAAGAGAGTTAACATGAACACGCGCCACAGGGGATGTGTACAAAAGTCTAATGAACCCTATCATGTTGGGGCCAACACCCATTGTCTCAAGGACCAGCCACATGGAAATCCAAGAGACCATGTCAAAGGCTTTCTGGGCGTCCAACGTAACCGCTATAGCCTGGGCGTCTTGATCTATGCGGGACATGACATTAAACAGTCTCCTGATATTGTGGGAGGTGGACCTGCCCGGGACAAAGCCCGCCTGGTCCTCATGCACAAGGTGCGTCATGATTGGCAAGAAACGGTTGGCAATGATTTTAGCAAAGATCTTTGTGTCAAGGTTCATGAGAGAAAGGGGTCTGTATGACCCACACTCGTCTTCAGGCTTACCCGGTTTGAGCAACACCGTGATTACCGCTTCCCGCATGGAGGGGGGAAGGATGGAGGCTTGTAGTGCCTTGTTCCATACCTCGAACAGACGAGGGGCCAGGACAGCTATGTGCTCCTGATAAAAGTCGGCGGTAAGGCCGTCAGGGCCAGGCGCCTTGCCTTTGGGCAAGTCAGAGATGGACGACACTATCTCGTCTAACGTGATCGGGGAGTCTAACTGGTCCCTAGTCTGTTGGGAAATTTCTGTAGTGGGGATTTGCCCGAGGAGTTCGCGCATATGCTGCTCGGTGTGCTCTGCGGGCTGGGAATAGAGGGAGCTATAAAACTCAGTGAATGTCTCTAGTATTTTTGGGTCCGCCCACTGAGCGTCACCATTTCGATCTTTGATGGAGGATATCTGTGTACGGCCCAATTCCCCCCTAACCAGGGTCGCGAGCGTTTTCCCAGGTCTGTCGCCCTCCCCATATCTCCTGGCGGCCTGGGGGCGGCTGAAATAACTGACTTCGGAGGTGGCCAGTGTATTATATACTTGGAGTTCGTCAGAGATCTGGGCAAGAATGGAGGGGTCAGAGCCGGTAGTGGCGCGTTGCTCAAGTTGTTTCAATTTGGTCTCAGATTGCCCCAGGGCAGTTCTAATGGCCTTCAGCACCCCGGCCTCCCGGGAGATGGACATGCCTCTTATATATACCTTGAAGGCCTCCCACCTAACCGCGGCGGTCGTATCATGGGGTGAGTTAAGTTCAAAAAACGACTCGATATCCGCTAGTATTTCGGCCTTAAACACGATGTCTTTTAGGGCCTCAGACTTAAAGCGCCAAGTGCTGACCGTTGGGACAGGAGTGCCCAGTCTCAGGGACAGTGTGATTGGAGCGTGGTCTGAGAGCGTGCGGGCCAGAATGCCCGCGCCCTCCACCCCGCCCATCACCCCACCAGAAAGCAAAAACAGATCTATCCTGGACGAGCTGTCATGCACAGATGAGTAGTAGGTGTATTCGCGTTTCTGCGGGTGGAGAGTCCTCCAGGCGTCACAAATGTTGAGGGATTGCATATGGCCCCGTAACCTGCGCGCCGCGCGAGAGACTGCCCTAGGAATCGTGGATGTTCTGTCTAAGACAGTGTCCAATACAAGGTTTAGGTCTCCTCCCCATATAATGTGCCCTCCCACAAAACCCAGGAGTATGGTGGCTATTGCGTCAAAGAATTCCGGTGAATCCACATTGGGGCAGTAGGTGTTGACAAGCAGGTATTCCCTATTGACTAATGTGCAGTGTAGTATAACGTAGCGACCCTCGGGGTCGATGTAGCTTGTATGAAGTCCAAACTTAATTGATTTATGGATAAGCGTGAGAACCCCCCTAGATTGCGTGGAGTAGGAAGTGAAAAATCTGGCGGGACCCCAAGATGGGGCAAGTGCCCTTGGTATCAGACCATTGGAGTGTGTCTCCTGCAGTAGCAGGATCCTAGAGTTATGCCTGTTGACATACGCCATGATCTTGCGGGCTTTGGTATGGTTGCTCAATCCTCGAACATTCCAGGACATTATGACAGTAGGCATTTCAATTGTAGCCATATTCAACCGCAATGTTCATCCTCGGTGAACATCCCAACCCAGGTGGCCGTGTGGGCTCCCGTAGTTAAGACAGCATGCGCGCTTGTGCCCCCTCAGTATGCGCCTCGCGAAACCTCGTGTGCCTTTTGAAAAAACAGCCCCCTCCCCACCCCCCACCCGCACCACTAACCGTAAATCAGCAGTGTACCCATCACCCACCCTTAGCCACCCAAAGATAGGCCAACCCCAACCTGGCCAGAACTTCCCAAGGGCCCAACGGGGGCCAACCCATTCCAGCAGAACAGAGAAGAACAGTGCAATCGCAATGGGGTGCGCCGTTGCCACGCACTAGCACGCTTAGAGCCAACGGCTCTGTTACCAAACAAACAGTAGCAGTGGACTTCTAGCGCAAGTGCCCGCCCGCAAGCGGGAATGCGGGGACAGCGCGCAAGCCCCTGCGGTTCCGCAACTACCAGACCAGTGTCAACAGTCGAATAGCATCTACCCCATGTGTCCCCTGAGTGGGGAACTGGAGCGGTCTTAACGAGGGGGGGGTCTCGTAGTGGTGCCGTTGAGGGAGGAGAACATAACAGTTGGGCAGCAAAACATTACAATGTTGGTCTTATGTAAAGTGTCATTTCAGTCCCAAGGAAGATTAGGGCCTGGGCATTACAACCCAGGCAGTAACGGGTGCATAGACCATCACAGTGAGATATTGTAATTACAAAGACAGCAAATGCAGCGAGTAAACCCACTCCCCAACACCCCGTCAATTTTCATCAGCAATGGCATCACCAGGGCCCTGGAGCGGTATCTCCATTTCAATAAATTTTGCCGCCTCTTCAGGGATGGTAAAGAAAAAGAGTTTGCCCCTGTGGGTGATTTTGAGTCTGGCAGGAAATAAAATGGCATATGGGACTTTGCGCTCCCGAAGCATCTTCTTGACGCCGAGGAACTGACGCCTTTCCTGCTGCACAGCCATTGAGAAATCCGGGAAGATTCGGATAGTATTAGACTCCAAGCGCAGCTCACCCTTCTCGCGTGCCAGGCGGAGAATGAGGTCCCTGTCCCGGTAATTGAGGATCTTGGCTATAATGGGCCTGGGGATATCGCCAGGCTTGGGGTGCGGGGACAAGGCCCGGTGAGCTCGCTCAACAGTAAAGTAAGGGGAAAGGTCCGGGTCACGCAGCAAATCCTTAAGTAGACGCACGACCGCCTCCTCCATTCGACCCTTCAGGGCGGTTTCAGGGACCCTGATGATGCGTAGGTTGTTTCTACGGGAGCGGGATTCCAAGTCGTCGCATTTGGCCTTTACGTTCTTCATGTCGCGCGACAAGGCAGCCACAGTGTCCTGTAGTGTGTGTATCACATCTTCATTGGTCGAGATCCGATTCTCGGCCTCCGTAATTCTGGAGCCAGCCTGATCGACACGTGTTTTGAGCGAGGCCACATTAGCATTGATGTCGTCAAGCTTCTCATGAAAGGAGGCAAAGTTTTTGGCCATCGATTCCATCATGGCAGTGAGATCAGGGGATGGAGCCCCGGAACTCAGCTCGGTATCAGGTTCCTCCGGCGTAGTAGATGCGTGGCCCCCCTCGGATCGAGGGACCGCCTTCGTAAATTTGTCCATGGCCCCCCCTCTAGCGCCGCTCTTAGAGCGATTCGACATGATCGGTAGAAGAGAATGAGAGGGGAGATGCCAAGCTGAGAGTAGCCAGATACAGCTGCACGTGCTGCTACGGGCACGTAGGAGGTGGCCAAGTAGGCCTAGGTCGGTAAAGCCCCTGAGCCGGGAGGAGAGAAGACCATATGCGTGGGAATTGAGAGTATTTACCAAATGTAGGGCTCACCAGAGGGACCAGCAGCCCTCCCAGCGCAGTCCCCGTGGTGGTCTCCACCAGAACGAGCAGCATGCAGTCTAGAAGAGGTTGGGGCGCTGAGGAGGTGAGGTGCGCGGTAGAGGTGTTGCGGAGCCGGAGCGAACGGCCCGGTGCGGTATAGTCCACCGCTAGTGGCGGGACTGCTCGATGTGGTGAGGGGTGAGCAGGACCAGGCAAGCGAGAGTCCGTTGGGTGTGGTGCAGGTCACCCACCCGAAAGGAGGTATAGTGCAGCTTAGACTCAGGAGCGGGGTGAGGCCCCAATGCAGACCCCAGCAGGGAGGGCCGCGCACAGTGCATCCAGGCCTCAGCAGGCCATCGCGCTGGGAAGACGGAAAGACACAGCCGCCCCTAGGCCTCACCTCATAGTTCGCCGCGCAGCAGGCCCGATCCAGGCAGGGCCGCCGCAGCGAAATGGACCGCCAGCAGCCCCTCGATCGCGGAGGGAGAGGTCGCAGATCTGTGGGTCACCTCCAGGGTCCGCAGTCGGGCGGGCGACGGGCTCCGCCGCGGTAACACTCCAGCAGGCCCGCTCAGCCCACGCCCCCAGCCGCGGCCCGGCGGCCGGCGCAGTAATGTTCCTCCCACGGGAGGGGCGGGCAGGCGGAGACAGCAGGGGCTCCGGTCCAGTGGCGAAGAGGAGCCGCGCCCGAGACGCAGGCACGAACCAGCAGCGATGGGGGCGGCGGCGAGCGCCCACTCGAGGCCCACTCGAGGTCCGGGGCACTCGGAAGACGTCCGATGGCACAGGGCCGCGCCGCCGCCCGCGTAGCACGTAGGCAGATTACGGGCACCTGGTGTCCGATTTCCTCCGGGATTCGGCGTGCAGAGAGCCCCCTGCAGCAGCTGTCGTTTGTTCGAGGCAGGGTTACAGGATCAGGCAGGGAACCGCAGATGTAGCCGGATAGAAGGCGGCTAGGCGTGGAGCTCAAACACTAAGCGGCCATCTTGCAGGCTGCTCAACAGCGCCCCCCCCCCCCTCAGTACATTCTTTAAGGAATTCATTGATGCCCCAGCCTATCTGACAGGAGTATAAATTAACCCGATGGGCGGAATGGAATTCGTCAGGGTGCAGGGGGGAAAAGCCAGGTCTTGCGGGCCTTCTGGAAGGTAAGGTGATTCTCTAAGCGGCAGATCCTAAGGGGAATCGCGTACCATATTGTGAGTGCTTGGACGGAAAAGGAGGCTGCCCCTATTCTGATCAATTTGATGGAAGTTATGACAAGGAGGAGTGAGGTGCCTTATCTCAGGTTTCAGTTGGGTTTGCATGGGGGAGCTTGTGTAGTAGGTATTCTGGGTCTGTTTTGTGCTTTGAAAGTGGACCATCGACCGACAGGGAGCCAGTGGGGCAATCAGAGGGCATCTGTGATGTCTCTCTGGGGCCAAGGCCTAGGAGGAGCCACCCTGATGTGTTTTGAACCCTTTGCAGTTTTATGAGTTGAGATGTGGGGGCTCCCAGGTATGGGGAGTTAGCGTAGTCAAGGCGAGAGAGGACGTGTGGCGAGAGAGGCGAGAGAGGTAGGTGAAGATGCATTGGAGAATGCCACAAGGTGGTTTTATCCCTCGCATCTTCCATCATGGCCGCCGCCATCCCGCTGCACACTAGTGCTGGGCTGCCTACCCGGCCTCCCATCTGATTGGGCAGCCCAACCTACTTCTGCGCCAATCGGCAGCCGTTAGGTGGAAGTCGGCCCCTGATGCAAAAGCTCTCATTCAAAGGCCCTCTCTGTGCCTGTCTGCACCTGGGTTGCCTGGTTGCCCCCCCCTCCCCTTTTAGTTCTCCATCTCTACCCCCAGCACATCCCTGCAAAATCAAATGGTTTTAGGGGTTGTTTGGTGACCTTTCCCCGCCTGGCCAGGATTCATGGCACACATGCAGTCCTTCCTGTGAGTAGCCAACTCATCTTTTCTTGCATCACCGTGACTTTGATATCTGCAGCCAGTGCTGATCCATGTGTCATTAGTGTGCCCTGCTTGAAAATCGAATGTAGGCGTTTTAACATCTCAGCCACTGTTGATTCATGTGTTATTAGTGTGCCCTGCTCGAAAATCGACTTTAGGCCATTTTCTTGTGCCTGGTTGTGTTGAGTGTGCCACCCCCACCCCCCTCACCCTCCCCCCTCTCTTTCTTTTTTCGTGTGCACTTATTTTTGTTTTGTGCATCTTACCCCACTCCCCCTCCTCCCCTCTCTCCTTTCTCTCCTTTCTTCATGTTAGCTCTTGCATTTTGTAACGGCCGTCAGGCACGTGCAATATCCCGGTCATATGTTGTAACAGTTCTGTATTCCGTCTGTATTATGTTGTACCTCTAAAACGCATTGCACTTGCCCATTTTGGATATCCCAATGCTTAGTAAGAATGTTATTCCTTGTCTAGCCTTTTACCCTCCCTGCGTTGGAGCACTTTGAAACACTTGTTTAAGTGTATAGGTGTTATATAAATGACCAATAAATAAATAAAGGGGTAGATAGCATGATTTATACACAGAATGGATGTGGTGTGACAGTATCAGATCTGTGTCCATGGTACATCCATGTTACTGAGTTGGATGTAGTGGAAGAAGGGCCTAGGGAGGACGGCTACATGTGAGTTGGGGGAAGAGGGTAGTCTTCCCGCAGATCAAGATTTTGTTTTTTCTGGGGTTGACGAGGAGGT
The DNA here is from genome assembly GCF_040938575.1 of Ambystoma mexicanum. Taxonomy (NCBI): domain Eukaryota; kingdom Metazoa; phylum Chordata; class Amphibia; order Caudata; family Ambystomatidae; genus Ambystoma; species Ambystoma mexicanum. The sequence continues at coordinate 672,621,953 of NC_090924.1, read as the reverse complement.
AGTTACCTGTCATCCAGTGGTCGAGTTCTGTGAGGCATGAGCGAGGTCAAGGGGGGGGGAGCGACTTGGGGATATTGAAGATGATCTGGATATCATTTGTGTAGTTGTAGTACGTTAGGCCATGTGAGCGAATAAGAGCAGGAAGGCTCAGGTAGAGGTTAAAGAGCAGGGGGGAAAGCGAGGTGCCCTGTGGTACTCCATTGGTGACAGGTGTATGGGGTTGAGGAGAAAGGCAGTAAGTGCGTAATTTGTGATCTGGTGGTGAAGTAGGATATTCACGTCAATGCTGTATCTGTGATGCCGAGCAAGTGGTGTCTGTCTGCGAGGATGCAGTGATCGATAGTAAAGGCAGCCAAGAGGTAAAGGAGGATAAGTGCGGCACAGCCTTCTGAGTCTGTTGTTCTTTTGAGGGAATCCCAGGGAGACTTGGGATGATTCAGTTCATCGTACGGGTCAGAAGCCGGAGTGGGCGGGATTGAGGAGGCGGTTGGATTCTGTCAAAAAGCAAAGCTGGGAGTAGGCTGTTTGGTCAATTAGTTTGGCTATGAAGCGGTTGTTAGAGTTGTAGTTGGCCGGTAGGAGTGGGTCAATGAGTTTATTTTTTAGCAGGGGTTTGGTGTAGTTTGATGTGGGTGGGATGTCTTGAAAGATGCTCGGAACGTGCACCAATGTGCCTGATGTGAGAGAAGAGTTAATGATAGACCCTGTGATGCTGCCTGCACAGATTGAGGAAAGGATATCTTTTAGGAGAGTGGGAGGGCACGGATCTGCTGAGGGATGGCTGCATGCAAGTAGCTTCAGGAATTCAGGATCGCAAGATGGGAGAGAAGGAGAAGATAGGGCTGGCATTGGGAGAGTCTGTGAGATCGGGTTGCCTGCAAGCGATCAGGAGCGCTACAAATTAAGCGCCAATGGTGAGATTTCTTTCCACTGTTATGTTGTGGAAGTGGTCAGAGAGGGCATCTCAGAGTGCTTGGGAAGTGTGACAGGGGGAGGAAGTGCAGGGAGGGGCCTTAAATTCTAAGAGGATCTTGTGGCGTTCCCTGCTGGTGTTATTGGCGTTAGAGATTCTGTTCCAGAAGAAGGATTTTTTGGCCTTCTTGATTTCTGCCTTGTAGGCTTTAATCTGCCAGACGTATGTAGCCCTATTCTGGGGTGAAGGGTTGGCATGCCATCTGCGTTCCAGGTTGTGGTTGTGGTTTTGTGTTTTGAGGGATTTGAGAGATGGAGTGAACCATCTGGGGGAAGGGTCTTGTCTGTGGGAGGAGGATCTGAAGGGGGTGAGAGGTTCGAGGGCAATGGAGAGCCACTGGTCAAAATGGCAGATGGAGGGCAGACCTCCCTGGAGAGAGAGACTGGGAGTCTGCCAAGTCTGGAGTTTCTATGACCTTGTTCCACTATGGGAACCAGGTCGCTGGTTCAGGGTTATTCAAGCAGGGAGTAGGGGTTGCTGTCAATAGCTTGAAGAAGATGGTTGTGTGGTCCATCCAGATTAGTGGTTGGGGGGAGCGTAGAAATCAGATTGGAGGAGGATCAAAATGCATATTATGATGCATGCTTAGGTGGATAGATTTTGGAATGGATGTGTGCATCGTTGTAGGTCACCTTCAGTGGCCTCCCTGATCAGTGTCATCAGCCATGGTAACTGCAGATAGCCATATTCACCTGAAAGATGAAGTCCGATAACAACGGTTTATTGGCATGTGCCAGAAATCTTTACCATACTCAAGCTGTGGAGGAGCCCCAATCTGTCATGATTTGTGCCTAGTGAAGCTGTTTATGTGCATAATTGCTGGTTGCTGGCGCTATCTCTTCTGCTGTGGTGGCGGTGGCAGTGATGGAGGTGGTGATGTTGGTTGTGGCAGTGATGGCAGTAGTGGCAGTGATGCTGCCGACTGTGTGTGGTGTTCATAATGGCTGGATCACTCTACCACCTTGAGAGTCTTGATTTAATTAAAAGTTGTCAGGATGGAAACCACCAGGGGCGCGGAGCATGCCAGACGTGTAAATCTCTCACCCCTCCTGCACCGCCGGGCCTAGTGAGCTTTCCCAATCCCCGGCCAGGATTAGCTGGCGAACCCGGAGAGGACCCTTGCCCAGGGTGGCCCTCCCCTCCGAGCCTGTGGACTTGGGGACAGAGCCCAACACAGCTGAAGACCAGGGTGCCTGGGGAAGGCACCCAGAACGATCTCTCTGGCCGCGCACTGCCTATGCTCGAGCCCCCGGGTACAGGACCCTGACTTGTGCCAGTGACCCCCTGGAGGACCGCGCAGGGACCCGGGGGGTCTGAGACATCCCCCGCAGCTGCTGGACGCACCCGGAGAACTTGGGCGGGGGTTGGCGCATACGCACCCATAGCACCGGAGCAGTGTGGGGGCGCTCTGAACCCCGTAAAGATGAAGACACCGGAGCGGGCTGAAGGAGTCCCCCACCGCCAACGACGGAGAGAACAGCCCACTAGATCTGAGGGGGTGGTCCCTTGACTCGTGCCCCTACCAGAGCCGCCTGACTGCTGACTGGCGTAGACCTCAGCGCCTTGGACCATCGAGCACCAGAGCCCCCGGATACGCCTCGTGCGGCTGTGCCACCGGCCCCCCGGCGAGGCCGCGGCGGGCCCAGTGGGGCTGGAGCTCCCCCCTGCCCTCTGATCACTTCTGGAGCCCGAGAGCGGGGCACCCTGGCGCGCGAGGCCCCCCCACCCGCTTACATCAGGCCATGGCCCAAGTACAGTGGAGGGTCCAGGGGGTGTCCTGAAGAGCCCCCCGTTTGACCGCAGGGGGAGCACCCCGGCCCACCCTGAGAGAGGAGGCCGGCGTGGCCGTCTCTACCCGCTGCCACCAGCGGAAGGAGGAGCCTGGGACTAGAGTGCTGGCCTGTATCGTAGAAGACTACAGAGAGAAAGGTGAGGAGACCAAGGGGGGAGGCGGAACACTGAGGAGCGTGGGTGGGCTCCCCCAGGTGGGCCCCCCCCCAAAACTCGTCTGGGGCCGTAGTCCTCACCCCACCTCCCCCCAAAATAGAAGGGAGACACAGAGCGGAACGCAGCCCGCCGTCGGAGCCTCATTTCCTCCAGCCTACACAGCAAAGGCCCACAACATCACGCAAGCTACGGCCTCGTTCGCTGGAGGCCCGGGGGCCCCCCTGCACATTAGCAAAGCGAAGAGCGGGACACTCGGCGCCGGGTCCACTGGGTGGAGCTGGGGCCCCCCCACTGGGCCTGGGGACCCCAGGGAGCCTGCCCCGCTTAAAGCACCACCTCAAGAGGCGTCGAATCAGCAACATCCTGGAGAGGCCCACAGCCTCCAGGGCAATCGTCTCCCTCCAACGCTTCCACCGCTCATAATTAACCTCGAATGAGGCCCGTGGTGCCACCATACCCTCAGGCAGCGACCCCCCTCCGCAGTGTTAACGAAGGACGACCTTAAGGACATCCTTCTGGAAATCAAGGCTATTTGCACTGGCATACAGGCCTCCATTGTGGACCTTAGAGGGCGAGTGGACACCTTGGAGGAAAAAATGGAAGGAATGGAGAACAGCCATCTCCAGACAGACCTGTTGGACATGAAATATGAGGCCAGGCTAACGGACCTCGAAATGAGGGAGGAGGACATAATTTGGAAGATGGACGACCTCAGAAACAGGGAACGCCGAAACAACCTACGCATTATGGGTGTGACCCAGCAAAGAGGGAAGACGGCTGCCGATGTGGGGAGGAAGGTCCAGGGATTGATCAACCAACTCTTCACACTAGGAGGGGGCAAGGAAGTCCAGCTGGAGAGAGCACACAGGGGTGGGGGGGGTGTAGAAGGGGGCCCAAGATCCATCGTGGTGCGATTCCTCAGGTACAGAGAGAAAATGGAGGTCCTGGAAAAGGCAAAAGGGCTTGAAAGCTTTCAATTTGAAGGGGACACAATCAAGATCTACCAAGACCTCTCCAACCTCACACTCACCCATAGAAGAGAGTGCCACCCGCTCACCCAGTGGCTTACCAGCCAGGATATAAGATATAGATGGTCGTTTCCATTCGCCCTCTCTTTTGAACGAACGGGCGTAGATTACAGGGTGACCAGTGGTAAGGAGGCCCTGCAGGTGCTCCGAGTACTCAAGGGCGATGTGCCCGAGGAGGGGAACGAAGAAGGTACACAAGCGTGGCCAGAGCCTAGGCGACAACCTGAGGGCCCCTAAGTTCAAGGAGAGACCAGCGGTGTATGGATACCCACTTATCCTGGTGGCTTGCCCGTTGGCAGGCGTCCAGAAGTACGAAGGGAGGGGGTTGGGGGGAGGGGAGGGAGGGTGGGACAGGTGTCCTCAGGTCCAGAACTCACCACGCACCAAAAGGGTACTGGGCAACTCCTATAATACCAGGGTAAAGAGGAGCACAAGGCAAGCAACTAATGTCACACAATGAGAGGAAGGGCTGGACCGAAACCCTTAGAACAGGCTCTCTCAATGTAAAGGGGTTCAATTCCCCAACGAAGTTAAAAATGCGAGAAATTAAAAATGCGAGAATCGATATCCTCTTTGTACAGGAGACCAGAACGATCATGGGGGAGGAGAGGGCCATCCCGGGATCCCATGTGGATCAAACCTTCTGGGCATCCGGCCACACCAAGAAAGGGGGTGTCGGGATTATACTGCACAAGAGTCACACGCTGACAGAGGTAACCCAATGGGAAAGGGAGGACGGGAGAGCCATGGTACTAATAGGCAACCTACACAACGCTAGAATCACCCTAGCCACTGTGTACTGCACTAACGTGGGACAGGTGGGATTCATTCAGGAAGTCCTGGGGGAGGTGTTGGCCAGAGAGTAAGGACTCCTCATTCTGGGGGGGGGGACTTCAATATGTGGGCTGATCGGGAGCTGGACCATAGTGGTAAAACCACTCTACCAGGTTGTGGATGGGTACGACCAAGCAGAGTGCTCCGGGACCTCATGTGGGAACAGGGATTGGTGGACATATGGAGGGAGTTCCACCCAACGGAGAAGGGTTACACCTTTTACTCCGCGGTGCACGGCACAAGGACAAGAATAGATTACCTATTCACGGGGCACCAGTACATGAGCAGAGTGGAAGCCTCCGAGATCCGCCCAGTCAGCTGGTCAGACCATGATCTGGTCTGGTTTGACACTAGCATATCGGGCCTAAAATCTAGGGAATCCATTTGGAGATGCAACGACTTCCTTCTCAGGGACCCGTTCTTTAAAGTAGAAATGACAAAGGCCATCAGAGAATACTTTGAGCTAAACGACACCGGAGAAGTCGCTCGGGAGATAGTATGGGAGGCGGCGAAGGCAACCTGGAGGGGTAGGTTGATCAGTGAAGGGGCTTCCAAAAAAAGGAAGAGGACTCACAGGCTGAGGTCTGAGATTATAACCCTTGAGAGATTGGAAGTGAAGTGGGAGGCGTAGATGGAGAGGGACCTGGGAACTGCAAGAGGGAAAAGGCAGGAATTGAAAGACCTAGAGTTGGGCAAAACGGTAGCGGGACTCCAACACATACGCCAAACATTTTATGAAAAAGGCGACAAGACCGACGCTATGTTGGCAGCCAAACTTCGAGGTCAGTGGGCTGAAAGATGGGTGAAAAGAATCGTAAGTGGGGAAGAGGGAGAAACATCAGATCCTAAGAGAATAGCGGAAAAGTTCACCGGTTTCTACGAAACTCTATACAGGAGGGAGGGGGATGTGGAGAAGGAAAGGCTAGATGCATACCTCCACGGGGTTACCCTCCCCACCCTTCCGGCCCCTGAGGCTGCCGCCCTGGACGCCCCAATTACTGAGGAGGAGGTACTTAAGGCAATATCAGGTCTCAAACTGGGAAGGGCCCCGGGAGAGGATGGGTACTCCGCAGGCTTTTTCGGGCCTCCTGGCGGGATTTCTGGCAAGCCTATTTTCCAACATCATGACCACAGAGAGGGCACCCCCATCATTTGGTAAAGCACTAATCACTATGATTCTGAAGGAGGGGAAGGACCCGGCAGACTACCGCTCCTATAGACCAATCTCCCTCCTGAATGTGGATGCAAAACTTTTTACCAAGATCATCGCTACGAGGATCGATGGCCATATGCCGGGGCTAATCCACACCGGCCAGGTGGGCTTCATACAGGGGAGGCAGGGGGCGGATACCCTTCTCAAGACCCTCCACGTTATGAGGGAGGCAGCACCTAAAGGGGATAACCCGGTTCTAGTGTCCATCAATGCCGAAAATGCGTTTGACCGTGTGGACTGGGGGTTCTTGCACGGGGTGCTTGAGAAGCTGGGCTTTGGGGCGGGTATCAGACAAGCAATTAAGGCCCTATACGCAGCCCCTTCAGCTAGAGTTACGGTCAATGGCCACCTGTCACACATTTTCGGACTTCAAAGAGGGACCAGGCAGGGTTGCCCCCTCTCCCCACTCCTGTTCGACATGACCATGGAGATTCTCGCAGGATACCTTAGAGGCTCCCAGATAGTGCGGGGTATAGGCATAGGTGACCGTACCTTCAAACTCGGTCTCTATGCAGATGATATCCTGCTACACCTGAGGGAACCAGCACGATCGGTCCCAGCTGCCCTGCAGGTCATTGAGCGGTTTGGTTTCTTCTCAGGCTTCAGGGTAAACATAAGCAAGTCGATGATGTTCCCTTTTGCTGTAGCCCCAGAGAGGAACCTGACCGAACTGATCCCCCTGGGTCTCCAAATTTGCACGAGGGTATAAAATACTTGGGGATTCAAATTGTAAGGCCTGACTAGGATCTGAGCCAGGCGAACTACCCCCCCTCTTCGATAAACTCTTCAGGGACATGGAGGGCTGGGCGATGGGGCAAATCTCATGGATGGGAAGAATAAACGCCATTAAGATGAACCTCCTCGCCAGGGTATTGTATGTCTTCCAGATGCTCCCCCTGGAAGCCCCGGAATCCTACCTCAGTGAAGCCAAAAAGCGAATTACCAAATTCATATGGCAGGGCCAGAGACCCAGAATTGGATATGAGACTCTCACCCTCCCCAGGGAAAGAGGAGGAGTAGCCCTCCCAGACTTGCAAACATATCATAGAGCGGTTCAACTCAGGGCGCTCGCCCCACATCTCAGGGAGGACCCCAACAAACAATGGGTTTATCTCGAAAACTTCAACCTGCACCCAGTCACAGTAGGCGAATGGTTATGGGTTCCTCTGAAGAAGTTACCAAAAAGAATTAGGGACCACCCCATCCTTGGAACTATGTGGAAAGCTCTTGCAGGAAAGGGCCCAAGAGAGCAAGTAACTACATGGCCCTCGCCACTGAGCCACATCTGGTCCACGCCAGTCCTAGAGGAGATCCCAGGCCATGAACACTACCAATCCTTGTTCGATGCTGGTCTAGCTAGAGTCGGACAGCTGGTGAGGGAGGACACCTTCATACCGATTCAGGAGCTGGAGGAAGCTCTGGGAATCGGTAGTCTCTCCCCGCTCCTATACTTACGACTCAAGGGCGTCCTAATGAAACCAAAACTAAAACCATGTATACAAAGAAAGCTCACCCCTGTCGAAAATGTTTTAGATTTGCACACCGAAATGAAAGGACTCATCTCCCTCCTTCATGGAGCCCTCATGATCCCACCAGACGGAACAACTAAAAGCCTCTGAAGGAAATGGGAAAGGGACCTGGGCTGTGGAACCGGGATGGCCTCTGGGGACGCATTTGTAGTAGGGCATTCAAGACATCCATCTCCTTCCAATATAAGACACACACTGTCAAACTTCTTCATAGATGGCAGTACGATCCAATCACCCTCTCCAAGATGTTCCCAGAGGTGGACCCGGTGTGTTGGCACGGATGTGGAGAAAAAGCCAACTACTGGCACTTGTGGTGGGCATGCAAGAATGTTCGAGCTTACTGGTCAGAAGTCCTAAATTGGATAAGGGAGGCGGGAGAGGGGACCTACCCACAAGACCCGATCCTGGTAATGTTTGGTCTGCAGCTAAGGGATGATCATTGGGAAAGACTCCCGAACCTGACACACTCGCTTCTTTTGGCAGCCCAAGCAGCCCGAGCCAGGTCATGGAAGAGGGCCATCCTTCCCACGAGAAGAGAGTGGGTGGCAGTGGCCAAGGACATTTATTTTATGGAAAGACTCACAACAGCAATACAGGGCCCATGTACCCAGATAGAGACGGACTGGTTACAGTTCATGGAGGCGTTCGGCCACACAGAGGAAACGCCTGGAGATCCCCAGAGGCCCACGACCCGGCCCGAAACCACTCCTATCACGTAACGCCTTGCACCAGTCCTGGGGGAGTCGGTCAACCACCGACGGCCAAAGGCCCGGTTGGAGTTGCCCAATCAGATGTGTTATGATCCTTCTGTTCTTGCGACCAGAGACAATGTACTGGGGGGAGGGTGGGGAGAAAACATCGAGAGAACAATGTTTAGATTTTTGAGTTATGTGGGGCTTCAGCCCGAAAGTTTGTGTTCTAAAAGCTTCCTGTTACTACGAAAAAGCAATAAAAATTGTTTTAAAAAAAGAAAAAGTTGTCAGGATAGTTCTTCTCCTCAGTGGTGCAGTGCTCTGGGAAAACCTATCTAAAGAAAATTTCTTTCATGAAAGTAAAGTGTCACAACAAATGTTCTGCGATTATTCTGTAAGCCCATGCGATGGATGTCACAGTGAAAATCCACATAGTGCTTGTGCGTTCACTGTTCTGGGTTTAAATGTGTCCCTGCACCCAATTCTTCACCATTTTTGGGTTCTTCTCTCTTGAGTTCTCTGTCTTGGGTCTAAGGGTTCCCACACCCTGTTTCCCAGAGTTCTCAGGATCTTTTCTCCTTGACTCTTAACGCAGTACTTGAAGCTTGTGGGTGGATTTGACAAGTAGGGTCATCAGCGGCAGATCTTCTAGGATGGATTTGAGCCAGAGCATGGCAAGAGGCTTCCCTGATGCCGAGACAGGGTTCACACAAGGTTCCCCACTTCCTTCCTTTCTGTCAGGGTTCTGCTCCTCTCTGTGTCCTAGTATTTAGTCTCAGGTCTCGCTCCCACAATATCTTTTTCTCTGTCCGCTACCTTTCTTGGGGTAGCCCTTAATGTCTTCTGTACTACTACCTCCTCTTTTCTAGAATGTCCCCCATATACCTCTCTGTAATACACCCTTCCCTAGTCCTTCACAGGTCTTCACTTCCTTCTACAAACTCCTCTTTCTGAAAGTTCATCCACTTGTCAACCTGATACAACACTTCCGCTACCTACTCTGCTTCATTCCCCCCTTTCTCCTGTTCTTCCCTGATCCACCCCTCATCAATAGTGTCTTTGAATTGCTTTTTATGCGTAACCCCTTTGGGCCCCTCTCTCACCCACTAAAAAAATACCAAATCTCTTCCATTTCACTGATCTTCTTCATCCCTTTAGGCAGTTCCATCATAACCAAAACGGTTCTCTACTTCCACCCTGTCACTGCCACTTTTCTGGAACATCTTTTTGACAGCCAACTGAGTCCTTCTTCGGCCAGCCCTCTGGGTCTCTTATCTCCCCACCTCTTGGGTCTACCTTTAACCATCTGCCTAAGTTCTCCTTGCAGCCTCCTGTCTTCTCTTTATGCCAGCCTTCTGGGTTGCTCCTCCAGCTTTCTTCCTCATGCTTTCCCCGGCTCCAGGGGCAGTGCTGAGGTTTCCTGTCTTCATCTCCTCCCACAGCTTCTTCTCTTCCTTTCTCCAGCCAGCTCCAAAGAAGCTCTTCCTCTTACCTCCACTACCTAATAACTGAGCAGCTGAGATTTTATGGGGCTTTGGCCCCTCTTTCCAGCCTCCCTCTGGAAGAATGGGTATCAGGCATGGAAGTTTCATATGTGCAACTTGGCAATGATTGATCTTTGGGCAGCCTGGATGGGTCAGGACTGCATCTTTGAAAACCATGTACGCCAGACTGAAGTTTCCAACCCCCTATTGTACCTTTAGCTGCTAGCTGACTATAATGGGGAAATCCTGGTCTAGTACATGTCCTCCTCTTGGTTTAAACAGATTTGGGACCAGCTTCAGAACTCGTGTGAGGGTAGTCCAGCATACCAGCACTGCTGGCCCCGCAGCATGCTGGGCTGGAGTATTGACTGTTATCCTATGACGTGTGCTCAGTTTGAGAATCCACCATCCACACATTTGGATAAACAGGGCACGTCATCACATCAGTTACTCGGTTGACTGAGTAAGTTGAGAGTGTGCCTACCAGCAATGACATTTGGTGTCCATCAGCGTATTATGTGTCAGAGATACAAGGACCTATTAGTTCTTTGTGCGTTCCTTCGTATATGGCCATGGGAAAGATCGTCTTAAGAAAATGTCATGTTGCCCTGCACCATGTGACCATATGTACTGTTCCTTAAAATATCTATGAATGTTGATTGAATGTCACCATGAGGTCTTGTCACTGTTGCAGCACCTTCACATGATGTATTTTGCGATGTGCTATGTGGGCAGGTGGGAAGACCTGCTAGTTTGTGTTCATTCAGTCAGGGGATAACATCCATTTGTAATGTAAAGATGACAATAGTAGAGTCTGATAATGGTAGTGTCGAAGAAACTAGGCTCACACATCAATTTCATGTAATGACAGAAAGACATAGCTTTATTTTTGTTTTGCCAGACAGGTATCACAGCATCCTATGTTTGCTGGGATCTGATTGCTCCACCTGACCCACCCTCAACTTTTTAGGACACTAGTCAGCTGACAGATTCAAAACCTGCGAACATTCTGGAAACCATCACTAAGCCTTCAGGCAGAAATATCCTGCCTCCCACAAACACAATACATCCTTTCAGTCCTTCTTTGATATCAACTTCTATAACCGAATCAAAAGTCTTTCATGAAAGTGCCCCACCAAGTGGCATACACACCCATCTTATTGTGTCATCATTCATACTCTCTGAGAGATCCTTTGTGATGTGTTTTGGTTTTCAACAATAATGCCACCACTGTATGGGGAACTGCTATCACTAAAGGAGAACCGAGAAATCTATGTTGTCACAAAATCTGCACTGCTATGGCTGGAGCAGCTTCTGACTAGAGACATGGAGGCATTCTTGCTGCTGGCGAACGTAACTTTTCGCAATAGTATGCAATGGGTCTCTGATGCTGACTATGTGTTTGCGTAAGTACTGTCAATGCAAACCTATGTCTCTCATAACAATACAGGCTGAATTTCCTCAATCCTGGAGGACTAATGCAAGCAAATTTGCTAAAACTTTGTTGAATGTATCAAATTTCCCTTTTTCCTGTGGTATCCATTAAAGCAGTTCTATTGTATTATAATTATAATTGTTCTTTTATAACACGCTTAATACCAGCCAGTGGTTTCTAAGCGCGGGATGGGGATTCGTACCTGTGTTGCGCTGCGTTGTCTTGCTCCCAAGACAAACACGTTGCCCCTGAGCTATCCTTCCTCACCATTGGCATTTGTATAGTGTTTTAATGGTTTGACTATCTCAGCATAGCCTAACACCCATTGTGTACAATAACCTACCAAGCATAGAAAAGTTCTAATTTGTGTGACAGTCAGAGTCTGTCATGATCTCTGCTTCCAAAAGGTCAGGACTTACCCAACTCCCTTGGAAGCAGACCCATAACCCAGGTTCCGAGTGCCAACCAGTCCCAATTGGGACCTTTTGGACCCTGTCCTGGCGCCAGTGGCACCAGGCTCATAAATATGCCCAGTCCCAGCGCTGGAAGCGCCGGGCTCATAATGCTTGGGTGGACTTACCTGCAGCAGACCATGCTGCTTACTTACCTGCCAGTTGAGCCTCTAATCCTCTTCTGTTTGGGACTACTTTTCCTGTTGGGTGGGGCAGGAGCCACTCCCTAGGTTCAGAACACTGGAACTCTTCTGGAAAGCAGGAACTCTTTTCTTACCTAGGCGAGGCTGTGGAAGGAGACACCTAAGCACTACAGGAGGCTATTTAAACCACACCCGATGGATGAATCTTGCTTTGCGTTATTCTGCATCCTCTGCAGCAGAACGCTCATCGTGTCTTCTGCATCTGATCCTGGGCCTAAGGGAAAAAGGCTTACCATCCTGAATCCAGTCTTCAGCAACACCTATAAAGACAAGAAAGAACAGGTTAGCATTACGGTCTTCAGTGACAGCGCTTCTCTTACCTGGTCCATCGGCTGTCACCAACGCCTCGCGCTGCATTCCGGCATCTGAAAGACAAAGGCTTACCTACTCTTCACGTGCTCCGGAGGTCTTCGCACTGCATTCCGGCATCTGAAAGACAAAAGCTTACCAACTCTTTGCACGCTCCGGAGGCCTTCGGCGCTGCATCCCGCATCTGAAAGACAAAAGAAGGTGCGTTTAAAGACATTGGGTAACTTTATTACTCACGTGCCAGTACTCCTTCCCACGCCGAACCCAGTGGGTATTCCGGCACCCTTCAGCAGCTCCGAACTTGTACCTGCAAGATAAAAGGACAGTTAGTGCGCATCGTGAAGCCGGCAACAAGCGCTTACTTACGTGCTTCCAGGCGCTTCTATTCCTTACACGGGTTCCATCCTCAACTCACTTCAGCCCGTCATCCGCCATCGCCGGAACCCTGCAAAACAAGAGACATCATTACAAAAGACTTTTAAAGACATTTGAAATACTCGGAACTTACCGTTCGTGCAGTAAACGACGGACAGCAGTCCTCTGAGGTCAAGAGGCCTGCACCCTTATCCAGTGAAGAAACTGGTTACGGCACCCTGCCCCGAGGCAGATGGAGAGCTCGGCGTTCACTTACCTAAGGTGAGAGCGTTACCCTTTGGGGTTCTACAGGAGAAGAGAAGGGGAAGAAGAGTGAGACACCCAATAACCCCAGTTCATTAATCCCATATTTTCTATCTGCAGACATCTTACTCTTCGAGTCAGACATACAGTGCACAGAGGTCCAGCCCAAAGAGCCAACCGTGTGTTACACATCACCTTTGAATATACGGTATTCGCCCAGTCAAGACCGGCGCCTCTGCGGGAATCAGGTGAGCGTTACAGAACGCAAAGCCTACCGCAAAACTCCCGCCCAGGCGCTATGGAAACCTCGAATACCGACCAGCTAGCCCAGTTACTTGGGGAACTAATAGCAGAAGTGCATGCAGCCCGTCAGGAAACGAACGCTCTAAGAAGGGAACTGATTATTTCCAAGGAGCGAACAGACGATCTCGCTAGACAATTGCTACAGTCACAAGCCGGACAGACCCCATTACCCGCATGAGGGGCAAATCTTCCTTCAACATCCTCTATGAATCCAGTGCAAATCAACCTACCTGGGAATGTACCTCTGGCTCCGCCCGAGCGATTTTCTGGTGACCCAAAGAGGTTTGCAGTATTTGTTAATCAGTGCCGGTTGCATTTCTTATGCCGGCCAGCAGCCTTTCCAACTGATCAAGCTAAAGTAGCTTTCGTGCTTTCGTACCTTAGTGGCAATGCGGCAGACTGGTCGATCCCTCTAGTTAATCAAGATGATCCGGTTCTCCATGATTTTCAAGCTTTTCAGCTCAGTATGGAAAAACTGTTCGCAAGACATTCACAGGGGCAGGCCTTGGACAATGAGCTTCTTTCGTTGCGACACGGTAATCAAGACCTTTTGGCTTATATTGCGTCTTTCAACAGACTGATAGTGGAAACTCAATGGCCTGAGGACAAAAGGATTACGCTGTTTTATAGAGGTCTACGTGGAGAGCTCAAAGATGTGTTAGCCCAAGTAGTGAATCCCCCGCAAGACTGTTCGGACTACATAGACTTAGTCGTTCAAATAGATCACAGACTGCAGAACAGGAAGGCCGATCGTTCCAAGTTTGATGCTCGAGTATTTTCCAAACCACCAACTCCTTCCAAAGGAGTAGACTCCGGGGAACCCATGCAAATAGGGGGCCTGAAAGGACCACTAACACAAAAGGAGCGGGAAAGGAGAAAACAGTTGCAATTATGCCTCTATTGCGGAAACTCAGGGCACTTTCTTCGAGACTGTCCGGTGAAACCAGCCAAGAAGGCAGTAGGAGCTGCAGTTACCAAGGTCACAAACTCTGAGCAGGGAAACAACCTCGCCCGACAAGAATAGAGGTCCTCTTGCCGAGCGTTAAAACCAGTTCCGTGACCTCGCATTTCGTGATACCTATGGTCCTCATTAACCCTGATCATCCGGATCGATTACATGCGATTGAAGCTTACGTCGACAGCGGTGCCATCGGCAATTATGTGGATCATGAAATGGTTTTGAGGATGAATCTAACTCTTTGTCCCAAGGCTGTAAAGGACGTCATTACTACGGTGGATGGTACGGAGATAGCCTCCGGACCAGTAACGCATACCACTCAAGAAGTGACGCTAGTAAGTCAAGATGGACACCATGAGAAGATTGTGTTCGATGTGATCAAGGCCCCTCAGTTCCAGATTATTCTAGGAATACCTTGGTTAGAGAAACACAATCCTCAGATCAATTGGCGAGCAAGAACGGTTCAGTTTCCAGAATGTGTCTCTACTTGTCACCCTCCACCTGGTGTTGCACTGGCAGCAATTTCTTCGGAGACTCCCCAGTTACCTCCCGAATACCTAGAATTCCAAGATGTTTTCCGGAAGGATCAGGCTAACTCTCTACCTCCTCATAGGTCTTATGACTGCCAGATAGACCTGATACCTGGATCTACTCCTCCTTGTAGTAGAATTTATGCCCTCACCGAGCCTGAGAACCTTCACCTCCGACAATACCTGGATCAATACCTAGCAAATGGGTTTATTCGTCCTTCCAAGTCCCCTGCTTCTTCAGCTTTGTTCTTCGTTCCAAAAAAAGAAGGGGACCTTGTATAGATTATCGTGCCCTGAACCAGATCACCGTTAAGAATAGATATCCGTTACCTTTGATCCCTGAACTCCTGGACCAAGTCAGAAAAGCATGCATATATACAAAGCTGGATCTTAGAGGAGCCTACCACTTGGTACGAGTAAAAGAGGGCGATGAATGGAAGACGGCCTTCCGCACCAAGTATGGGCTATTTGAATATCAGGTCATGCCCTTCGGACTTTGCAATGCCCCGGCCGCCTTTCAATATTTTATGATCGATGTCCTCAGAGAGCTCATAGATGTGTGTGTTGTTGTTTACATTGACGACATCCTCGTTTATTCTTCATCGGAATCTCAACATCGGAAACACGTGAAAATGGTCCTCGAGAGATTGCGTCAACACAAACTTTTCGCCAAGTTGGAAAAATGTGTTTTCAACGTGACTGAAGTTGAGTTCTTGGGATTCATATTATCACCTAGCGGAGTGCGTATGGATTCAAAGAAGGTCGATGCAATTCTCAAATGGCCATCACCATCCTCCGTAAAAGGTGTTCAAAGCATGCTAGGCTTCGCTAACTTTTACCGTAGGTTTATCCCCGAATTCTCTCGAATAGTCCAGCCCATCACCGCCTTGTTAAAGAAAAACAAACGTTTTGAATGGTCTACCAAGGCGGAGCAAGCTTTCCAGAATTTGAAGACTAAATTTATCTCTGCACCAATTTTAAAACATCCTCGCCCCGAACTCCCCTACATCGTTGAAACTGATGCTTCGAGCCTTGCCATGGGGGCAGTTCTATCACAAAAGGACCCAGTAACCAATCAGTTGCATCCCGTGGCATTTTGGTCCCGCAAATTCTCGCCTCCTGAAATCAATTACACTATTACTGATAAGGAACTTCTGGCTATCAAGTCTGCCTTTAAGGCTTGGCGGCATTATCTTCTGGGGGCCCGACACACCGTTACTGTGATTACGGATCACCGAAACCTGCAATATTTGAAAACCGCAAAAGCCCAATCCTCTAGACAACTCCGTTGGGCACTATTCTTTGCCGAGTTTGACTTCATAATTACCTATCGACCTGGTACAAAAAACGGTAAAGCTGATGCCCTTTCCCGGATGGGAGTGGAAGAACACTTGATCAACCCTAAACCTGTACCTATCATTCCCGAACAAAGAATTCTGGGTGTAATCGCCACACAATCCATAGAGGAAGTTAAGGATAAAGCCAGGCAACTTGTAACTCCAGCAGACATACAGAATTGGCATCTGCAGGGAAAGGACTTGGCAGTGAAGGACAACTTATTGTATTTCCAAGAACGATTATACCTGCCCAGCACAGATTTACAGAAAAAGGTAATCTCTTGTTATCACGATTCCTTAATGGAAGGACATCCCGGTATGGCCAAAACCTCAGAAAAGATCAAGCGCTACTTCTGGTGGCCGTCTTGGAAAAAAGATATCAGAGACTTTATAATGTCCTGTGGAGTATGCGCCCAAAACAAGAGTCAAAAGGAAAAACCAGCCGGGCTCTTACGCCCTATTGACATCCCACCTCGCCCTTGGCATACGCTTTCTATGGACTTCATCACCGATCTACCTCCATGCTCCGGATACAATACGATCCTAGTAATCATGGACTTATTCTCCAAGATGGCGCATTTCATTCCACTCAAAGGCTTGCCAACAGCAACAACTCTGGCCCGAGAATTTCTCGAAAACATCATCCGACTGCACGGTTTTCCTTCAGTTCTAATTTCGGATCGAGGTAGTCAATTCATTTCTCATTTTTGGCGAAGTTGCTGTCGGTCGGCTCAAATTGATGTGAGACTATCGACCAGTCACCACCCTCAAACCGACGGACAAACCGAGAGGACCAATCAAACTCTGGAACAGTATTTACGCTGCGTGCTGCAACAAACTGAAAAAACTTGGAAAGATATCCTTTGGATAGCCGAATATGCCTACAATAACTCTGTCCACTCGGGAACTGGGAAAACCCTGTTTTTTCTTCTATACGGCAGTCACCCTCGAACCTCGGAGTTGGATCCACTCCAAGATCTTGGAACACCAGCAGTAGACTACCTGCATTCTACAATCACCCAAGCCTTTAAGGAAGCCGTTTCTCACCTTCAAAGAGCTAAGGAACAATACAAGAAAGGAGCAGATCAACATCGGAAGGAAGCCCCCCAATATCAAGTAGGAGATCAAGTCTGGTTATCCACCAAATATCTACCTCTAAAAGGACCACGCACATTCAACCCAAGATACCTTGGTCCCTATTCCATCACTACCATAGTAAACCCAGTAGCGGTCAAGTTGGACTTGCCCCCTCACATGAAGATACATCCGGTCTTCCATGTCTCTCTATTAAAACCTGTGCAACCTCAAACCCGACTAACTAAATCTCCAAAACCTATCCTAGTTGATGGAGAACTCGAGTTTGAAGTCAAAAGCATCCTGGACTCCAAGATCTCCAAATCTAAACTATTTTACCTAATTGACTGGAAAGGCTACGGCCCCCAAGAAAGATCCTGGGAACCTGCAGAATATGTCCACGCTCCTCGTCTAATCAAAAGATTCCATCGAACATTTCCTGACAAACCCAAACCCCCGGAGAAGCCCGGTTTGGGAGGGGCCTTGAGGGGGGGTGCTGTCATGATCTCTGCTTCCAAAAGGTCAGGACTTACCCAACTCCCTTGGAAGCAGACCCATAACCCAGGTTCCGAGTGCCAACCAGTCCCAATTGGGACCTTTTGGACCCTGTCCTGGCGCCAGTGGCACCAGGCTCATAAATATGCCCAGTCCCAGCGCTGGAAGCGCCGGGCTCATAATGCTTGGGTGGACTTACCTGCAGCAGACCATGCTGCTTACTTACCTGCCAGTTGAGCCTCTAATCCTCTTCTGTTTGGGACTACTTTTCCTGTTGGGTGGGGCAGGAGCCACTCCCTAGGTTCAGAACACTGGAACTCTTCTGGAAAGCAGGAACTCTTTTCTTACCTAGGCGAGGCTGTGGAAGGAGACACCTAAGCACTACAGGAGGCTATTTAAACCACACCCGATGGATGAATCTTGCTTTGCGTTATTCTGCATCCTCTGCAGCAGAACGCTCATCGTGTCTTCTGCATCTGATCCTGGGCCTAAGGGAAAAAGGCTTACCATCCTGAATCCAGTCTTCAGCAACACCTATAAAGACAAGAAAGAACAGGTTAGCATTACGGTCTTCAGTGACAGCGCTTCTCTTACCTGGTCCATCGGCTGTCACCAACGCCTCGCGCTGCATTCCGGCATCTGAAAGACAAAGGCTTACCTACTCTTCACGTGCTCCGGAGGTCTTCGCACTGCATTCCGGCATCTGAAAGACAAAAGCTTACCAACTCTTTGCACGCTCCGGAGGCCTTCGGAGCTGCATCCCGCATCTGAAAGACAAAAGAAGGTGCGTTTAAAGACATTGGGTAACTTTATTACTCACGTGCCAGTACTCCTTCCCACGCCGAACCCAGTGGGTATTCCGGCACCCTTCAGCAGCTCCGAACTTGTACCTGCAAGATAAAAGGACAGTTAGTGCGCATCGTGAAGCAGGCAACAAGCGCTTACTTACGTGCTTCCAGGCGCTTCTATTCCTTACACGGGTTCCATCCTCAACTCACTTCAGCCCGTCATCCGCCATCGCCGGAACCCTGCAAAACAAGAGACATCATTACAAAAGACTTTTAAAGACATTTGAAATACTCGGAACTTACCGTTCGTGCAGTAAACGACGGACAGCAGTCCTCTGAGGTCAAGAGGCCTGCACCCTTATCCTGTGAAGAAACTGGTTACGGCACCCTGCCCCGAGGCAGATGGAGAGCTCGGCGTTCACTTACCTAAGGTGAGAGCGTTACCCTTTGGGGTTCTACAGGAGAAGAGAAGGGGAAGAAGAGTGAGACACCCAATAACCCCAGTTCATTAATCCCATATTTTCTATCTGCAGACATCTTACTCTTCGAGTCAGACATACAGTGCACAGAGGTCCAGCCCAAAGAGCCAACCGTGTGTTACACATCACCTTTGAAGATACGGTATTCGCCCAGTCAAGACCGGCGCCTCTGCGGGAATCAGGTGAGCGTTACAGAGTCTTAGGAATCTTATACGCAGTTTCCTTTTGGCCGTCCGCTATGAACCTTTGACCATCATAAAGTCATGCCGCAGATAGTGTTCCCTTTTCCTGCATAACTGCACTTTCTGTTTGTATGCTTTAAGTCCTTTCATCACAAATGCAGTTAATAAAACTTGGGTGTCTTGTTTGCATGCTTCATATGATGGGGAGACTAACAGATTGTCTACATACAGCACCAAAACTGACTCTCCAGGGAATCTAATGTCATGCAAATCCTTCTTGAGTTGTTGTGCAAAAATAGTGGATAATTCTCTGTACACCTTTGGGAGACTTGTTCAAGTACACTGAACTCCATGCTAAGCAGATGTGAATATAAACTGGATTTCTTGGTGGTGGGAATAGGCAAGAACGTAGAACACAGATTTACTGCAGCAAACTGTGAAGCAGTCAGAGGGAATCAGGTTCTGATCGTAGCTGGGCTAGGCCACAGAGAAAGCAGGAAAATAACGACTAAATTTACAGTTCTTCTTAAAGGAATTTTTGAACCGGCATAATCAGAGTGTTACAGGAACCAGAAATTGTCACTATTGTTCTGTGCGTTAATAAGGACTCTATTAATGGTGCTATACTCGATTTAGCTTTCGGATGCAAAGCATACTGGGGAATACGTGGCAGTTGCTTAGGCTGCTCTATTCCAATCTTAACCAGTTCAGCACTTCTACTACAGCCTACTTCATTGTTTTGTCGTGACCAATGGGATTTGGGAACTGTATTACTCAAACCTTGTAGGTCTGGAGACCAACTATTATCTGTACTGTTCTAGTTGCTCCTGTCGGACATATAACATGGCCAGGGCTGCCTCAGTGTTCTTACTGGGGACACTGAAGAAGACTCTGTACAGAGTACTGTAAATGGTGTACAATTTTCTTTTCACAATGGAGCTCATGTTCCTTAAAATTGTAATGTTTCAACGGAGAGCCGTTATGTTTGCACTGCGGCTCTCTGCCACCAAATGTTGGTCATTTGAATGATGGGGTGCAAAATTGCAGGGCAAAAGGTGGCGTACACATGTGTACACCGATTTTGACCTGAACATTTGTACTCTGCTGGGCAAAGTGAGTAAACGCTGCCTGGCATGCGGGCTGACTTTATCCTGTTGTAATAAGATCTAATAGGTTGGGATGAGGCAATGGGTGTTTCCCGTTGGACTCTCGAGAATGTTCACATGGTAGGACTGGAAAAGTATATTCTTACAGAAGCCAAGTTCTTTTAGACCCACCTAACTGTATAAACTGGTTAAATCTGGTACAGTCAAAGAATCGTTCAGCGGGCTTGAATGATGACACTATGAAAGGCGTGGGCACACCCCGCAGCGGCACACTTTAACGGCAGACTTGTCATGTGATGCAGTAACCGGAAGCTGATCTGAAGAAAAGGACTACACCAAAATGAATGGATGTATTGTGGTTGAGAAAACAGGATATTTCTGGTAGAAGGCCTAGATGTGCTTCCAGAATGTTTTTAGGTTACAAAACTGTCATCTGACTTGTGACCTACAAAGGTGAGGTATCTGAAGGGCAGATGAAGTTAGAGCTTTGAGTCCCCAGCAGATGAAGAATGCTGTGATACTTGTCTTGCAAGACAACAATAAAGCTGTCTCTATTTGTCATCACCCAAAATTGATGCATGAGTCTGCTTTCTCTGGCAATTCTGGTGGCATGGACTCAGACTTGATGTGCGCTACTCGAACACAAATGACTTGCAGGCTTCTTTCTACAAATACCTCTGGTGACCTTCAGCAGCGGTAAGGAGTCCTAGTTCAAAACTCCATGGGGGTGTTCAGCAGGAGGCTGACTGTATATAGTGCACTTGCACAGCCACTTAGGGTAGCTGACGGTTTTCACAGTGACGAAGCATGACACAGAATTTGTTCAGGTTACGCTGATACTGGATGCCACTGAAATTCTGGTTAGGGTATTTTGGTCTGATAACTGTTGTGACATCGTTAATCAGTATGGTACTTGTTCTGTTATATTTATTATGGTGCGGTAATGGTCTGGCAACCTTTTAGTAAACTGTTCTGCTTGTGTTGGTATTTTTATATTGGTCTGTTAATGGTCTAGCGACCTTAGGCAAACTGATTTGGTCAAATGTTAAAACAGGTTTATTTAATGAAACAAGAATGAGAGACAGGGGTAGTTAATTCTAAGTAGGGTCATATGGGGTGAGTGCAGAGGGAGTGTGCAATCCCTTTTTAGGACTACTCAGCGATGTATCTGGTTTGTGAACCCCTTCCCTCTTAGGAACTCAGAGAACGTGGAGTTGCAGTATGGGTGTAACAGGCAATGGTGGACATTAGATTGACTGGTGCTAAAACAAGGGACAGTCATCTGCACGCGTTAGTTAAAGCAGGTGCCTATACAACTGGATAAACCTGCCAATTTTATCTTTACTAATTATATTAGTGCCCTGCGCAAGTATATCAATGTCTGTCACTATTTGGTGCGAGAGAACAGACATATGCGCATTCCCGCTGGATGAAATGTTCCATTTGGAACCGCTAGCCTCGTTGAAGCACACATTTGAATCAAACAAGGGAACAATAGGTTGGAGTCAGTGTGGGGCTTATGCTGCCTGGTTTGAGGAGGCTTAGAGAGGGATTGAAGAATTCAAATTAAAAACTACAGGGACAAATGAAGCTGGAAAAAGAAACTGCTGAAGATGACATTGGATTTGTTACAGTCTGTGCCTCACGGACTTCGGATGACTTGAGAAGCATGGCTAAATATATCTCCCCAATATCTGGGAGGCGCCTGAGTGTTTCATTGAGGAGCTCCAAATGGTTATTCAATGTAACAAACCTACCTGGGTGGTCATGAAGTCGTCCATGACGATAATTAGGCCTCCAGATGTGAGACATAGTTGTACTCTGCAGGCCCAATGACCAATGACATGTTGCTGTGTAGGAGACCTGTTAGAAAAACCCCAGAATAGAATAATAATAGCTACCCCAAAGGTATATTTCAGAAAGACAGATTGGGGAATATAAGCAACTGCAGGCAGGATAATGGAGAATCCCCGGCCAGTTAGTTAGACCAAATGAAGTTAATGTTCACTCACCATTCAGCCATCACCAGGTGCGATGGCCAAAGAGGTGATGGCTAACTTTTTCGTCTCCAACCCAAGCTCCAAACTCAGTTACTGACGACATGTGTAGGGTGGCAAGATTAACCCTTATCAGAATTGGTGACGGTTGTGAATCACTATGTAGTATGCCAAGAACACAAGAAAAAGAATATTGAAAACAAACTCATTGTGCTACAGTTATAGAATTTACTGGGGTAGGGGCCAACCATGGGTAGGAGTAGATTTAGCGGTAGCTTTGGAGGAAGAGGCAGGGGGGCGGGGAATAGGAGCACCATCAGTAAAACCAACAGTGGCATCCTAGGGAGTATCCAAGTCCTATGGCTTGTAATTATTGCAAGCAGAGGGGCACTGGAAGAACAAATGCCCATACTGGTTCCAGTGTAACAATCCTCCTCTCCCTCCTGGATAGGGCACATTATCTAACTCTAATGCACCAAAATTCCCACCCAATAAAACACACACATACCCAGCCAGACTCTGTTTCTGAACCAGTATTGATTACCCTAGGGCCAATCATTGACAGACACACTTTTCTCCTTAATCCTTCTGCATCTGCCAACCTGTTAGGGAAATCATATTGGGGCTCATGTTCCATAGAGCCGTAACGTGAATCCAAGGCATAAAAGCAAACTTGCTTTTTCGCAGCTCCCTTCCTCTACGCCATACAGATGCTCCAGCATTTGCGCTGGCATGGATTTTCATGCTGACGTAAATCAATTGTTTAATTGTAATTGTGAGAACCAAGTGAATGGGGCATTCTAAGCATATTTTTAAATTCCACAGTTGGTAGAAGTCATATGCACCCTGCTAGTTTTGCTCTTCAAAAATGTGATCAATTGGGGTGTACTACACATAAGGGTTCCATCTTTCTCCTTTACTGTTTAATATCTGTATTAGACAACTATTTGAAATATTTCCAACTGACACTGCCACTCCTGGTTGGTCCTGCATCTTGCTATCCTTCCAAAGTCAAGAACTCTGGCTCCCATTGGCAATACTATCTCGACTTTACTGTGCAGATAAATGAGACAGGGGCAGTGACATAATTTACACTTTGTATGCTGTATAGAATACTCCCGTACATTGATAAGGCTTATCATCAAATGATTAGGTACTTCTGAATTGCAAAGATCACACCTGCAGAGAATTCCAAACATGGCTATCTTTCATATTTTCAACATAGCAATATCTGTTCACATCCCTTTCTGTCAATCACTCTATTGGCTTCCGGTACGTTGCTAAATTGTTTCCAAGATGTTGTGTTTGGTGTTTAAATGTCTCTATGAGCTTGCTCTGAGATTTCTAGCACAAAGGATTAATTGGTACCAATCCCTGCCAGTACTACGCTCAGCTAATACGTTGATGCTCAAACTCCCCAAATCTAAATTGACATTTTGTGGAGATCACATTTGTGGTAGCAGGTTCTCAGTTGTGGAACGCCTTACCTCCATATCGGCAATAAATAAATGACTATGACAGTTTTTGAAAATCCTTACTACTTTCCTTCTTTGCTAATAGTACTTTATCCATTCATGTATTTACCTATGCTCCTTGATGCAGTTAGGTCTCCCCTTAGCAAGTTATAAATCCCATTAATAAATTAATCTTTTGCAACAGGCTAATTACCGGAGACCAGGTCGGACCCGGGATTCAGACCTGTATTGCTCTGCGTTTTCTTGCTTCCAAGGCAAACGCGTTGCCCCTGAGATATCTTCCCGGCCTGTAATTACATTACATTATATTGCATTGTCCTACCCGGTCCCTTTCATGTCTAGCACTCAGGAATGGATTAGTGTACAGGGGTTTGGAGGCCATGGTGGATTAACCACACTTCTGTGCAGTGTATCCTGGTTGTGTATGCATTTTATGTGTGAGGCGTTGTGGTATTATTCCAAGTGGGTCAGTCTCCCCCGCTTTTATTTCCATCACACGTACAATATCTCTACCACCCACAATCAGCATATAATGAAACCCTAAACAGTGAGAGAACTTCATACTGATTGATGACAACACAACAGGCCTCCAGTTTCTTCATAAGGACAGCCTGGACGTCTATCAGTTTAGGCAATCCCTGGACTCCGATAACAGGACTCTTGAAGAGTACTCAACCACGTTCCCTTCTCCACCTAATCAATTCACCCTCCACCTATTACAGCCCTCACTCTACACACAAACCTCTGACACATGGCAGCTGTATCCCTGCTGCTCATAGCATCACCTCCATGAATGTACTGTCGCTCACAACCCACTGAACGGTCTGTTACATCCTTAGACATATTACTCCTCAAATTCCCAACTGCAGCTCTGCTGGTGCTCCAGAGCTATTGTTTTTTTCCCCCTGCTCGAATAAAAATATACCAAAATGTGACTGCCACAAATCACATAGAACCATACCACCAATAACTACTCTAGTACTTCTGGCCTGCATTTACCAATGCCAAAGGACTCCATGCTGCTTCTCCCTCTACTCCACTTACCAACACCGCCTCTGCTTCTACTCGCAGATGTATGCATCATAATGTGCTGAGGTACTCTTTACAATACTGGTTTACATCATACTGTGGGACGTATTTTCTCACTATCATCAGTCACTGTGTCTACATGTGACAGACAACTGGGCGTTGCCTGCTAGATGGCTCCCCCCATGGCATGTGGACACAATGACAGTTAGCACAATGGACTTTAAATGGCTGTATGGTGCAGGTATCCTACTTGCCAACATACCCTATTACATTCAGGAGATGCTTATCCAGTTCGTGCCATTCTGAGACTTGTAATCCTGGATTTTAAATGAGGAATCCAGGTATGAAAGCCCCACAATGTGAAGGTATGAACTGGACTGTACTGAAATCTTCTGCATAGAAGGGGATTGTTAATATGTATGGATATGAGTTCCTCCTTGCTCCCGATTCCCTTCAGGCTGACAATGTCCAGTGTACCAGCAACCTTTCCTCCCAAGCCAATATTACCAGCAATGGCACACTTCCCCCTCCAGTGGCCATGGTCTCCCTCCAGTGTTGAGACACAAGAGCTGCTTGTGAATGTCATCTGTGGGCCTGCAGACCTCCATTTTGTCCATAATCTGCTGCCATATTTGCTCTTTCTTTGTACCACTTGTGTTGATGCAAAAGGCTCTGAAGAGAGTTGGGCTCTCCTTCAACGCCTTATCTGTCATAATTGTGGACTGGTGTTCACTGAAGATTATGTTGTGCAGGTATTCCTCCCTTCATGCATCTCATCTCCCTGTACCTCTTTCCTGGGATTTCTCCAATGGATGGGATCAGTAAGGCAGTGATTCAAAATAGATTTGCA
The DNA here is from genome assembly GCF_040938575.1 of Ambystoma mexicanum. Classification (NCBI taxonomy): domain Eukaryota; kingdom Metazoa; phylum Chordata; class Amphibia; order Caudata; family Ambystomatidae; genus Ambystoma; species Ambystoma mexicanum. The sequence goes on along the minus strand of NC_090924.1, from coordinate 672,596,633 downwards.
TTTCACAAAATTGCCACCACATCATTTTCAGTCCTAGTTAGGGTGATAGCCTGCCTATACTAACAGTATGGGCCTCACTACAAGCATGGCGGTCCAGGAACTATGGTACTAGTAAGCATGCTGGTACCGTAGTTCCCGAACTGCCATACTACCTGCTCTGCTCGCGGGTGCCGTTTCAGCCGCCAGGTTTTTCCTGGCGGGCGTAATGACACCCGTGAGCAGAGCACATCGGATGCACCGGCACAACTCTGTATGTGCCGGTGCATTCAACCTCCCCATCCCCATTCAGCCCTATGGGGCAGAATGGGGATTGGGAGGACCTTGATTCTGGCACCAGAAAATGGGCAAGAACCGGGTCCGCCAAGCTCGGCATTACCTGGTTCTTGCCCATTCGCGGATGCCGGAAAAAATGCAACTCCGGCAGCAGCCGTGTCCTTAACAAGGGCACGGCTACCGCCAGAGTTGTAATGAGGCCCTATGTGTTTCAAAGTCTAGCGGCATTGACTGTCTTTTCACAGTGATCTCTGGTAGAAATGGTGTTTTGGTCATTTACCATCATCAATGGATTAACATTACAGCCGAGTAGGTGGTAATTCTCTTATGAGGTTGGCTTACTCGAATAACCACCAACTGAAGTGCTAATTACTGCTGCAGTATTTTGGCCATTAAAGCTGCAGAGGGGGTAATGAGACCTTAATAGTATCCAAACATGGAGTAAGTTTCTTATCTAGAACATACTGTGATTCATCAACAGGCATGTACCAGTTTTAACCAAAAGGCAAAAGGACGTCCACTGAACTAGCACTGAACAACCCCCTTAGCTGTGCTCCAGCATCACCCACATCTGCACTTAATACCAGCAAAAGTTGCAAAGCTTCTACAACCACAAGAAAATTACTTAAATACAAGGGATCATTCTAGTAGTTTAATGAGTGAACACTAATCTAAGAACAAGTGAATTCCTCGACTAATTATTTCAATTATTGGATTAGTTTCAGCCTTGAAAAAGCCCAGTTGGGAAAAACTAGTGTTGGCTGGCTACTTTTCGCTGATTTGTACAATTAGGTTGAAAAGCAACTAATGGTTAGAAATAAATTGGTTTATGACAATAAACTAGGCTGTTTATGAACATTTATTAAGAATAATATTAATTTAGATAAAGAATGGCAAACATTTGATAAGCAGATTAAATTTTCTCTAAGGATCCTTAATGTATACCTAATGTATACGTAACTTAAAACGAGCGATGAACGCGTAATACCTGGAAAAAACCATATGCATCTACAACCATGTTTCATCACCCCCTGCTTCTTCTGAACCCACGCCAAGTGAAACCCTCCCTCACTCACCACAGAAAACACACTCCTTCTATCCTTGTACTGCCCATATGAAGAGCAAGTCATCCTAACGTAGAAAGACATTTAGCACCTAGGAAGCAGTGTCTCCACTCCATCTAACAGTCAACCATCCTTTTTGATAGCCTGTGCCCCTATAAGCTTGTGTGCTCGAAAATCCCAGCAGCCATGGGTTGTACATTGTTCAACAAGCATGGCTGGGACGTGCTTCACAGTAACCAGATGCAGCACACATGCACGGACGCCCATGGAAGGAAGGTACACTAGTGCACGGCCTACCGGCCATTGTCTGAGAACAAGTAGTGGCCACAAGAAGACAAGCATGCCTGCAATTAGTTCCAGCACAAGGAGGTGCAAAGACATATAAAAGATGTTAGTATTGTTGAATCCCTACCTTCATATGGGCCAACAAACATAAATGAACATATGCATCAGAGAACAGACGTGCACCAGCTACACACACCATTGGCATCTGTGAACACCTAATCATGGCCAAACGATTTGTGAAAGTAATGTGATGCATTGAAAGTGACTGATCATGCATTGTTGAGTGGGCAGCATCTGTACAACCATCACCGACCTGATAATGCAATGCAAGCACACACATCCACTATTTGAGTGCCACTCATTGTGTAACTCCCCCCATGTGGCTGGAGGACGGCAGACGCTACCTGGTCCTGACCCTGGGGCTGACTATATGAAGGAGGATCACATGGGAGGAGACCACCTACGGGAGATGGCATGGCTTCTTTGGATGAGACATGGTATCCTCCATTTGCCCATGAAGATAATCCTCCCATGCCCTTATGGCTTTTTGTCATTTGTCTTCACCTCCCACTTTGAAGAATAGGGAAAACCTTTCCCCACAACAAATGAGCCAGACCTCCAACCTTGAACTATCTTGTAGAAATTACAATACCACCATCTCCAGTTCCATTTTTCAACCATTTTAAAGTATTTTGCCATTTAAAACTATTTAAGTGATTATTCAAGCTTTGGAAATCAATCATCAACAACAGACTTCTTGTTGCAGAATCGCTGAAGTACTGGGACGAAGAAGAGGGAAAGAGTAATGCAGAGTGGGAGAAGCCACAAGCCCAGAGAGCGTTCTAGTATTTTCCCTCAGACACCTGTGCCTGGTTAATTTAAAGGATGGACTCAAGGAGCTAGAGGCTGCTGTTGGGAAGACAATGTTTCACCTCTTGTTGAGGTGCAAAGGACCGAAAAGCAGAAGCAGGTGTGCCGGAGCCGGCTGGCTCACCAGCAAAGAGAGCGGATCATGCTGCCGGGACGCCAGCTGCCAGGGAAAGTCTCCTGGGCGTTCGCTGACCTCCACATGCAACCCTTTTCTTACCGGAGTCTGAGGCAAAGCAGGCAATGGAAGAGACGCCGCAAGAAATGGGAAAATTAACAGGAAATAGCCACGAAGGGAAATCAGATGGCGTACCGTCACTGAGCTACTGCGAACAAGCCAGGCGATGCAAGCAAGAGCCGGTAAGTAAGCCCAAAGACAGTGGGGACCTGGGGCATATCAGTGATCACGCCAAATACCAACAACGGTAACAAGAACTGCAGAAAGTGCGAAAGCGAAGAGACTAACTGTAAAAAGAGGAACAGAATGAAAACCCTTTTGTGTATGTGCATGTATAGAATCTAAGTTCATGGGAACACCAAAGCGAAATGTATATTAAGAGGATATACTATCCAACCAGATAAATATACAATTGTGGAAATGGTTAGAAACCATGTGTGAATGCAAGAAGCCCTGGATGGAGAATATCCCAGGCAATTACATGTTTGGGAACACGAGAAGTCCTGGCAGGAAAGTATACCTGGCAGTTACAAGTGTATAAGCACAAGAAGCCCCACAGCAGAGTATACCGGTCAATTACAATTGTGAAAGGAGCAGAAGTCCTGGAGAACTGGAGAACCACACACCTGCGACCCTTGAGGTCTCCCTTGCTATCGCTAAAAAAAAGAAGAAAAAAAGAAACGTTTTTTTCATTTAAAACAAAAACAAATTGAAGCTCCTGGTCTGTGGCCAGTGCCATGTGGCTCTTTCTTTCTAGAGTGGCTGATTTTCTTGTTCCGGCTTCTTAAAAAAACAGGGGGTTCCATAAGTGTAACACTTTGAGCACTGACCCTAAATAAAAAAAGAACAGGAATAACAAATAATTGTTCTTTCTGGAACTCTATACAATAATTGCTACATTCATTAAATGTTTATTTCAGGCACACTTCACGGGGTGAGTCACTGATTTAGTCTGCTCTTAAATACATCAAATTTACAATGCAGACAAAAACCTCCCAAAAACATTTAGAGTAGAATAAGCATCCATTTCAAACTGTATTTTGCTTTTCCCAAGTTGCATTATAGCATGTTTTTTTCTGCCGTTGCTTCTGTTACGATCATCACAAGACATTCCATCTCAGTGTCCTTGGTCACTTGACAAAATCCTTGTGCCTTAAAGCTTGTGTACAGTGTAGAAATGTTTGACCGTAGCACATAAAGTGGCCCTCGATTTCACTGTGCCACAATGAATACTTTGTTGTAATGTATTTTCCTATCTCCATGGCATGCTGTTCAGGATGTTTGTTTGCATGTATGAGGTAACAACTGCCCAGAGTACGGGATGCCTTGGGAGAGTGCTGCTTTCCCTGCGCTACTCTAAATTCTTTAATACACAGTTATGAACCCTCCCAGTGGTATGTATTCTGCCAACCTCCGTAGCCTGAAAAGTAGATCAACGCAGGCTTGACATGTGGCCAACTTTGAACCAGACCTGCAGATGAGCTGGCCTTCTGTTAAATCTCAGTTACCGGTTTACTACAAAGTGTAATTTGCTTTCTGACTTTGAGAAAATTCAGACATGTAATTGCTCATTTTACTATAGCCGGTAAACTAACTATAGCCTGTAAGAAAGCTCAGGGGGTTGAGCGCTTGCTGCTGCGTTGTGTTTGTGATCTGCAGGTTGCAGGTACGAATCCTGGCAAGGCTAAATCAGCCTTCTTCTTTCTGGGGTTGATAAATGAGTATCAACACAGGTTGGTGATATTGTATGTATATTTGTTCTATATAAAGCGTTTAAGTGTAAGTGCTATATATCAACACATCATTATCTTTTGGCCTTGGCCATCTGCCTGCATTCACAGTCATTTGGACATATGGGGCTATACACACTGATATTAATGATACATAAGCAATCCATTCTTGTATGAAATGTATATCACATTACAGTGATATTATAACCATATTTTTCGTAGTGTACTTAGGAAAAATGCTATGTGGTGCCACTTAGCTTTGAATATTCTCATACACAGTTGCCTTACAGGGACAGCTATTTCCCCAATGCTTTTCAACCTGAATCTGCAGCCACTCTCCAAATTCCTTCATTCTTTTAGTGTGAGATTTTATATATGTGCTGATGATAACTAGTTACTTAAACATCTGAAGGAGCTTCCCATCACTGATTCCAATTGTTCTCGCAGTACAGCGGCAGTCAGGGGCTGGGTGCATACAGCAGGTTGACATTTAATACAATGAAAGGTGGGATTCTTTGAAGTGGAGTCACCGGCAATATTGGTGATCCCCCTGTTTGTCCTTCTGCCCTTTGCCCAAGTCCATTATCTACTGACCAGGTGCATAATCTGGATGTCACAGCTGACAATGAATTTGCACTGTTGCCACAGATTAAAAGGGGATTGGAGTCTTGCATCGGTACTTTATGCCCCATTAAGAAACAGTTGTCTCTTTTTATATTTATCACGTTCAAATGACTAATGCTTTTGTGTCCTCAAGTTTGGATTTCAGTATTGCGGTATGTATTGGATTGCCCAATTGGTTACTGGAATACCTTCAAGGGGTGATCGGTCATGTTCCATCGCTTCCCGTGATGTCACTTCCGGGTTGGGGGTCCAATGACATCACTTTCTGTGCTATTATCAGAGGTGAAGGGTCATGTGATGTCACTTCTGCTGCCCCTGGCATTTTGGTGAAATGACGTCCCTGATAAACAAAGCAAAAAACAAAAATACAAAGTGAAAATAACAAGGTGCATGTGTATATACAAATGTGAATCAAATGCAACATAGCAAAATAATAAACACATATTTTGTGCCAAGATCGGTAACAGGAATTCACTAACGGGGGATACTGTGCTAATGACTCAATTATTTAGCTACAGGCAAAGCAACAATTCTTCTGGAAAGCACATTACGTTTCCACAATCCCAATTTGTGGCCGAATTAATCTGATCCTTAATCCGAAAAACAGGGTTGACTGTAACTAGAGTGTTACAGGAAGTTTCGGCGAAATGGATGGATACATTACTGTATCTTCAGCTATTTGTCTTTTTCCACAGTTTTTACGCTTCAGGCCGGTTGGGTTTTTCATGAGCCCTCCATTCCTAGGCATTGTCCCATATTGACACTGGCCGGCTGTCCCTCCCACGTCATCGTGACGTTTTTCCATAACACGTCATTCGTGTTGCGTGTCTCTGGTGTTACCCGGAGTGCCCGTGAGTCCCCTCACGCCTACACACTCGGGCTGACGCTGATGTGATTGGTTCGGGCTCCCCGGTCCCTCTGCAGCGGCCGGGAACACCCCTTTTATTTATAGGGCACGCAGCAGAGTGCAACGTCACTCCGATGCGTGTGTGTGCCCTTAAAGGGGCAGCACCACACTCCTCCTTTTTCATAACAACAACAATGAACAAAGGATTACTAGCTACCAAAACATATAAGCACACAGCACACCAACATTACCAGAGACCCCTTTAATGACAGACACGCTGGTTCCCTTTACGACTGTCAGTACCCCGGGCATTACTACCAGTTCAGGACTCCAGCACATAATCAGCGAGGCGGGCAGGTTTCCCTTGCCCAGTCCTCTGGGGGACCTCCTGCCAGCCTCCCTGATTGGAGTTCCGTCACCTGCCTCACTTTAGCTGGAGAGCTTGGCATACACACAAGGCCACCGCCCTCGTCGGGCACTTCCGTCATGTCCTTGCTCTGTGCCGTCTCTGTCCTGGACTCGCCTAGCGTCTTGAAGAAACTGGTGTTGTGAGTGACGGACGCAGTCCCATCAGAGGCGGTCACCATTGACCCTTTCACCGCCACCACATCCATGGGCCACGGCTCATACGTTAGTGCCATCTTCCCGTGGGGGTGCCTGTTCCTTACCAGCACCTCATTGCTGGGAGCAAAGTGCTGAGGTCTCAGTCCCGTCTGAATGTTCTCCTGATCCGTTCTTTCCTTCCTCTCCCTTTCCACCCGCTCATTGTCTATGACGGTGGGCTCACACTCCTCCGTTTCTGGAAAGAAACCCCGCAGACATCGCTGAAACATTGGCTCAGCTGGTGCCACCCCGGTGGATATGTGGGGGGTGGTTCAGTATTCCCGCAGAAACTTGTACAGGGCCCTTTGCAAACACTGACCGTGTCCCTGAGCAATGCAGAACACTTTGTTGAGAGTCCTCATCATCCGCTCTGCCTCACCATTCGCCCTTGGCCAGAGCGGTGTGACTTTACAGTGATGTATTACATACTCCTCCATCAAACCAGCAAAACTCTCGCCTTGGAAGGGTGCACTGTTGTCTGAGCACAACACCTTGGGCAGTTCATGAGTGGTGTTAGGCAGAAACCTGTGCAGTTCCCTTAGGGACCACTGCAAAAAGTTTAAGACTACAGGAGTAAGCAGTCAACCCAATTGGTAGCAGTCTGCACCACCCAGATTTACTTGGTAGCTGTGGCTGAGCAGTTAGACTTCTCTCAAGAAGAGTTAGGCAGTATATAGAGTATACACAATAGGGCTAAAGATACAGTAGAACAAGCAAACACTAGTGGGCCTGATCACGACTTCGGCGGTAACCCTTAAATCCGGCGGTAGCGCTAATACCGCCGGATTTAAGGGTCCGCCAAATCAGGGCTTCGGTGGATTTCGCCCCAGCTCTGAGCTGGGGGGAAATCCGCTGAAAATTCGCGCTATTACCGCCGGCAGAAAATGCGCCGGCGGTAAGAGCGTGAAAATTCCCCATTGAGCCCAATGGGGAATGGGGCATTCCTGAATGGGCTCAATGAGGAATGGGGAATTACTTTACCGCCGAACTCGTGATCCGGCGCTATTAGTCGTGATGTTATAAAAGTATATAATTATTTATTTAAAAACACACTTATGAAAATACACTGGCACTAATATATCAAGCAAGTTCAAACACAGTCACTATAAGTATGTACACCTCCCTAGTTAATTATTCGACAAGTCTAGGTTAAGACACCACTTATTTAGCAAAACAGAGGTGAGCGCGTAACCGTAGATGGCACTCCAATAATTCGTTTAAAAAGGGAAAGAAAAGGCAGAGTAGGAAAATAAGACAGTACCAACACTTTTAAGAAACCACAGCAAGTCAAGAAAGGCAGGGTCTACTGTAGAGCAAGAAGTTCATAGGCCAGGCCCGCTCTTGGAGAGAGCAAGGCGGAATGTGCCCAAGATCACACAGTGGAAATGCACTCAAAGTCTTTGCAGAAAAGTCAAAAAGAGGTTGGATCATTTCAGAAAGGCAAAGTTAGCAGGTCTGAGGTCAACCCAGTTAGAAAGTTAACGATTTACGGGACTTTGGACAACCTGTTGCAAGGGAGACCAGGTGGGACCCAGTACCTGAAATGGTAAGAAAGCTACAGCGGTGGCAGTTGTTCCTGGCAGCGGGTGCAAGTCGTGGCTTCAACCAGAGGAAGAGATTATCTCGACGAGGATGAAAGCTGGAGGTCGTTGCACTGCCAGGGAAGAAACCAGCCGCAGAGTTTCCCGGTTAAAAGGTACGACCCTTTTATTCTCGGTAGTGGTGAAGCGTGGCTATCCGGCCGCCGGGGTGCTTGGCACGGGTGATTCGACCACGAGACGTTCCAGGAAGGCGAAAAAGGCAAACTGGTTGGTCCCACCAGCTCAAAGAGAAGAAGACTCTCCTGGAAGAAGATGTCCTCTGTCGTCGAGGTGAGTTCGTACAGCAGGGCTCCACCGGTGGTGTCCTTGTAGATGGCTCAGCTTCTCCCCTCTTCGGATTCTTAAGGTCCTGAGGCGACTTCTGAAGTTCCAGTCCCCAAAGCCCTGCTTTTATGCAGAAAAACCCCCATTCAACAGCCTAGCTGTCACTCAAACATGCTAAGTGGTGAGCCGGGCGGCTCACCACTGGGCCAATCACACAAGAGTGCGACTTGAGTTGCCAAGGCAACTCAGTCCAGGGTGCCTAATCCCCCTCCCACACATCCTGTCGACCCCAGACAGAGTGGCACCATTTGGAGGACTTCTGTGGAGAAGCCCGCCAAAAAGTGGAACAAAGGGCTCGACTTGGGTTAGAGTTTCAGAGGCGAACACAAATGCCATTTTAAAACCGAGTCCTGGCAAAAAGACCTAACCGGGGAATAAATATTAAATAAATAACCCGGCGGTATCTTTAACATTGCACCAAAAAGTGGTGCGTTTAAAATGAATGGGAAAATCCCATAGGAAATAATCCGGTGGAATATTTCGCGTGGTATCCACTGCCACCAGCCAGAAACTCAACAAGGGGAGACTGGACAGTGCCCTCTTGGAAAACAGACCCAGGGGCAATCGAATTACCCCTACCAGTACTTCCACAATATGATGGTTTGTACGGGTTCTGTTCACAATTTGAGATTAGTAAAGCCAATGGTGACTTTACATGCCCTGGGAGACAGTAGTCAGTCCCAGGGTATGGAGTCTATGTTTGGGGGTCACTATGACACCCCTGTGTTACTGCACTGAGGGTGCTGTGTAACACACATACCAAAAACACATGAAGCCCTATGGAGTAAAAGACCCCATAGCCCATAAAACACATTTACAGTAGTAGGACATTCTCAAATCATGCCTAAGAGTGGGAGAAAAAGAGTCTCACTCTTAGCAGGAGAAAAAAATAAACCCCAGAAATCCAGCAAAGCTGCTGGCGGACTCACTAGGTTTGGGAAATTAGCCTTAACAGAGAATTCTCCCTAACACTTGGCAAAGATCTTCTCAACAGCCACCACTACATTTTCAAACGCCACCGATTCCACGAACTCCCCCTCTGGGTACCGGGACCACTCATCCACAATGACCAAGAAGTGCGTGTCCCGGGTCGTGGATCCAGAATCCACATGGACCACCTCCCACGGCTTGGTGCCCCGCGTCATGGTCTCTAGGGCAGGCTCCTTCTGTGCTGGTGACGCCGCCTGGCATCACACACATGCTGCCACAAAGTCCTCTACCCGCCTCTCCAAATCCAGGAACCAGACCTTCTGGCAAAGACTGGCCTTCGTTGGTGGGGCCAGCTCGATGATCTGCAGTATCCTCTTTTGCGGGATCACTATCCGTTCCCCTCTGAGCAGCAAACCAGTCTCACCAGTCTCCGAGAATGCCAGTCTGTCCCTCACTCTCCACAGTTGTTCCAACAATGCTTAAGTTCTTAGGGCCAGCGTGTCCAGTACCGTCTTCCACAAACCCTGCTGGATGGCCGCCTTGAGAATGAGGAAACATTCATCCTATGCTGAGGCCTGCTCCAACTGTCCCAACGGCACTGAGTTCGGTGTGGCCGCCTCCACCACCAGCCGACCGTACTCATCCGCTTCTTCCACGCAGATGTTGCAGGGCTCTTCTGACTCATCTCTCGGGTGTCTGGAGAGATAATCTGCGGCGTTGTTGCTGCCAGGCCGGTACACCAGGGAGACCCCATACTCTAACAGCGCCAGCATCCATCGTTCAATCTTCACTGGTGGCTTGGAAGATGACCGTGCCAGAATGGGTAGCAGGGGCTTGTGGTCCGTAACCACCATCACCGGTCTCCCCAGCACGTACAGCCTGAAGTGTCGACAACCCCACAGGACTGCCAAGGCTTTCCGCTCAATCTGCGAATACCTTTGTTCTGTTTCCGACAGGGCTTTGCTGGCGTACGCAACAGGGTGGACTCCCAGATTTGCGTCCACCTGGGTGAGCACGGCCCCTAGACCAAACGGGCTGGCGTCCACCACGATCTCTGACTAAAGGGCCGGGTCAAAAAAGGCCATGGTGTCCTCCTGGGTCAGAGCCCCCTTGATGTCCTCAAATGCAGCCTGCTCGAGTGGCCCCCACTTCCAGGTGACATCCTTCTTGTTAAGGGCTTGCAGCGGCTCAGACCGTGTCATGATGCCTACCCCCGGGCATCCGGATCGAGTCCATCAGCCCCGGGAGCAGGCACCCAGAAACTCATTAAAACCCCAACAGCCCCTGGTGGGGACTGTTTGGATTCCGTGCTGGCGCCTTAGGCGCCAGGCTCATCATAGAAATCAGTCCTGGCGCCATAGGCGCCAGCCTCATAGACTTTACTTACCTTATGCAGACCCTGCTGCAAATGTGTCCAAGCCAACGTGAGGGCTGGATGGGACTATTTTATTACAGGGACTATTTTTCACTCGGGTGTGGTTCTGGGGAACTTCTTACCTGGGACTACTTTGCAGGCTATTTAAACCATTCCCGAACAGCAGCCCATGCTTTGTGTTATTCTGCATCCAGCAGCGTGACGCTCACCGTGTCTGCAAGTCAGCATCCAGTCTTCTGCCACGCCCGCCTCGAATCCGGAGCTCCTAGACAAAAGGCAAAGAAAGGAGAAGAGGTGAGATCACAGACATTATTTGATTCCTTACCTGATTCCGGACCCAGCACATCTCAGAGCCTGGAAAGGACATCATTTCAGCACGAGTTGCTGTGCCAGCAGCAGCGCCGCGTTGTACTCACCAGTCCACTGCATCTTTTGACTCGGCGCTGCCTCCATCATTTTCTTTGTCGAAACTCAGCACCTGGGGGGAAAACAAAAGGAATAACAAGGTGAGCTGAGAAAACCAACAAGGACAATCTCTTTGCCACCATAGGCTTACCTGCTTTGCCACCAGAGGTATTATTCTTTAATTTGCCGCATCTTCCTATGCCACACCTATAAAGGGAGAGAAAACAGTAAGTTAAACTCATGCAACTTTTACCGGACAGTGTTTGGTAATACAGACTCTTACCTGAACGCCATCAGCTGCCTCTAGGCAATATTCTTTTGGACCCAGCTGCAACCTAACGAGGGAATGGAACAAGAGTGAACATCGGACATATTCAACTCTTTGAACTTTATAGACATTGGAGTCAATATTCCTCCGGAACTCCTCTAGTACCTTCAACCCAGTGAAGTAACTGGTATCTATGCGCCCCTGCATGCCATGCAGGATGGAGAGCTCATCATTTAAAAACATAAGGTAAGGTTACCAAAAGGGAATATCGGAGGTGATTAGTGGGGAGAACGAGAACTGTTGGGGGCCATCACTAAAGTCCACGGGTGGCAAAATCCCTTTCTCCACTTGCAGGAGAATACTTCTACGAGTCCAGCAGACAAGATTAGGCGGGCCAGTCCAGACTGTCATCTCTTCACTACGCATCACGTTGGTGGAGACCGCAGCTGTCCGGGTCTGATCAACGCCCCTGTGGGAACCAGGTGAACGTAACAGAACGCAAAGCCTATCTACAAATCCCCACCCGGGCGTAATGGAGACCTCAGAAACCGACCAACTAGCCCAATTGTTAGGAGAACTTAGGGCAGAAGTGCACTCCGCGTGCCAAGAAACTAATGCCCTCAGGAGAGAACTGATTGTGTCAAAGGAGCGCACTGATGATCTTGCCAGACAACTGCTGCAAAACCAAGCCAGGCAAACACCACTACCTGGACTTGGGGGGAATTCAACCCCCGTTTCATCGAGCAGCCCTGTGCAAGTGGTTCTACCAGGGAGCATTCCTTTAGCTCCACCCGAACGCTTTGCTGGGGACCCGAAAAGGTTTGCCGTGTTCATGACCCAATGCCGCTTGCACTTTTTATGCAGACCAGGAGCTTTTCCAAATGACCAAGCCAAAGTAGCCTTTGTACTGTCCTACCTTAGTGGCAGCGCAGCGGATTGGTCAATTCCATTAGTCAACCAGGATGACCCTCTTCTCCGGGATTTTCAGGGTATTCAATTGAGCATGGAAAGATTATTCGCCAGACATTCACAGGGACAGGCCCTGGATAACGAACTTCTATCCCTACGGCAAGGAAACCAGGACCTGCTAACTTATATCGCAACCTTCAATAGGTTGGTGGTGGAAACCAGATGGCCAGGGGTAAAGCGAATTACATTATTTCATCGTGGACTTCGGGGTGAACTCAAAGATGTTTTGGCCCAAGTTGTGAACCCACCTCAGGATTGCGCAGAATATATAGACTTAGTGGTCCAGCTAGACCACCGACTTCAGAATAGAAAAGCTGATCGAGCTAAGTTCGAGAATCGGGTATTGGTTAAACCCAATGTTACTCCCAAAGGAACAGATGCATCAGAACCAATGCAGATCGGGGTGGTTAAGGGACCCTTAACTCAAAAAGAAAGAGAAAGGAGACGACAGATGCAGTTGTGTCTGTACTGTGGGGCCTCAGGACATTTTCTACGGGATTGCCCTATAAAACCATCCAAGAAAGTAGTCAGAGTTGCTGATAGAAATCAAACAGAGCCTGATTCGGGAAACGACCATGCCCCACAAGCGTAGAGGTCCGCTTGCCGAGCTTAAAGAAGGACACTCAGACCTTGCACCTAATCATACCAATGGTCCTTATTGATCCAAGGCAGCCATCACGTATGCACGCAGTTAGGGCATACATTGATAGCGGGCCGTAGGAAACTATGTGGACCACGAATTGGCTTCTAGGATGAATCTACCTCTTTGCAAAAAGACCACTTCGGATGTTATCACCACAGTCGATGGAACTGAAATTGCCTCTGGGCCTGTAACTCATTCCACCACAGAGATGACGCTGTTGGGATAAGATGGGCATTGAGAGACTATTGTGTTTGACTTAATCAAAGCCCTGCAGTTCCAAATAATACTGGGGATACCTTGGTTGGAAACACATAATCCTTGTATTGATTGGCGAGAGAAGAGAGTAACCTTCCCGGAGTGTGCACACACCTGTTACCCGGAAAAAACCTTGAACAAAAGCCCGGCCGCAGTCGCTAATCCAGTCATGCAGTTACCTCAGGAATATCAAGAATTCCCGGATGTTTTCCAAAAAGAACAGGCAAACACCTTACCACCTCATAGATCATACGATTGTCAAATCAACCTCATACCTGGTGCACAATCTCCATGCAGTATAATCTACGCCCTTACGGAACCCGAAAACCGTCACCTACGACAATACTTGGACCAATACCTTGCTAATGGCTTAATTCGTCCATCTAAGTCCCCTGCATCTTCAGCTTTATTCTTCGTGCCCAAAAAGGAAGGTGACCTCAGAACGTGCATAGACTACCGCGCAATAAACCAGATCACGGTGAAGATCCGATATCCATTGCCTCTGATCCCCGAACTACTAGACCAAGTAAAGGATGCTTGCATCTACACTAAATTAGATCTCCGAGGGGCATATCATCTGGTACGTGTAAAGAAGGGCGACGAATGGAAGACTGCTTTTCGCACCAAGTATGGATTATTCGAATATCAGGTGATGCCCTTCGGGTTGTGCAATGCACCAGCAGCCTTCCAGTATTTTATGAACGATGTCCTTCGTGAACTCATTGACGTCTGTGTTGTCGTATACATAGACGATATTCTAGTGTACTCCTCCTCAGAATCAGACCATGTTAAGCACATTTGTGCAGTCCTTGAGAAACTACGCCAGTACAAGTTATATGCAAAATTGGAAAAATGTGTTTTTCATGCTACAGAAGTTGAATTCCTTGGATTTATCCTGACTCCAAAAGTAGTCCGAATGGACTCTCGAAAGGTGGACGCAATTCTCAAATTGCCATCACCCAGTTCAGTTAAAGGAGTGCAAAGCATGCTTGGATTTGCTAATTTCTACCGCAGATTTATTCCTGACTTCTCATATGTTGTACACCCCATCACAGCACTTTTGCGAAAAAACAAACGCTTCTTGTGAACCGAAGAGGCTGAAAAAACCTTCCAAGAACTGAAATTGAAATTCACGTCGGCACCTGTCTTAAAGCATCCACGCCCCGAGCTCCCATACATAGTTGAAAACGATGCATCCAGTTTAGCCATGGGGGCTGTCGTGTCCCAGAAGGATCCAGAAACCGGTCAACTTCATCCAGTAGCATTTTGGTCCAGAAAACTCTCGGCCCCGAATTAAACTATGCGGTTACTGATAAAGAGTTGTTAGCCATCAAATCCGCCTTCAAGGCTTGGCGGCATTATCTTCTCGGTGCCAGGCATACCATTACTGTAATCACCGATCACAGGAACTTGCAGTATTTAAAAACAGCCAAGGCCCAATCATCGTGTCAACTTCGATGGGCCTTATTCCTTGCCGAATTCAATTTCGTGATCACTTACCGACCAGGTTGTAAGAATGGTAAGGCAGACGCTTTATCCCGAATCGGGATGGGAGAAGCATATTCGAACTCGGAACCGGTGCCTATAATTCCTGAACAAAGAATTCTTGGGATAACTACTCTACAGACCTTAGAAGATATTCATTTAAAGATCCAACAACTTTTCGATTCAGCAGCCCTGCAGGACTGGGTTAAAAAGGGCCAAGATTTTTCAGTTGTCAATGACCTACCTTACTATCAAGGGCGTCTATTTCTACCACACAAGGAACTACAAGAATAAGTCATCTCCAATTACCATGAAGTTCTGATGGAAGGGCACCCAGGTATTGCAAAAACAAGCTAAAATTAAAAGACAATTCTGGTGGCCCGCCTGGCGAAAAGATGTAAAGTCATTTGTACTGTCTTGTGGCATCTGCGCCCAGAACAAAAAGAACAAAAGCCAAAAGAAGAAACCAGCTGGTCTTTTACAACCTTTAGATATTCCACCCACACCATGGCACACTTTGTCTTTAGACTTTATTACAGATCTACCACCATGTAATGGATTCAACACCATTCTAGTTATTGTGGATCTTTTTTCCAAGATGGCCCACTTTATTCCTTTAAAAGGATTACCTTCTGCTTCAATCTTGGCCAAGGAATTTCTCGAAAATATTGTTCGAATACATGGATTTCCTTCCGTATTGATCTCTGACCGAGGTAGTCAGTTCATTTCACAATTTTGGCAGAAGTGTTGTCAATTGACACAAATTGACGTAAGGTTATCAACCAGTCACCATACCCAAACCGATGGTCAGACGGAGAGAACCAACCAGACTCTTGAACAATACCTACGTTGTATGCTCCACCAAACCGAAGGTAATTGGAAGGACATTTTATGGATTTCTGAATACGCAAACAATAACTCTGTACATTAAGGAACCGGACAAAGCCCCTTTTATACCATATGGACATCATCCTTGAACCTCAGAACTCAATTTGCCCCAGCATTAAGAAATGCCGGCAGTAACTTATCTGCATTCTACTATTACACAAGCCTTTAAAGAGGCAACAAAACATTTGAAACAAGCAAAAGAGAAATACAAGAAAAATGCTGATCAACATAGAAGTGAGACCCCACCATATCGAATCAGAGACCAAGTTTGGCTGGCTACAAGACATATTCCTCTGAAAGGAACTCGGACTTTTAATCCTAGATATTTGGGACCTTACACCATTAAGGCCATTATCAACCCGGTGGCCGTAAAATTAGAATTACCCTCTACTATGCGGATTCATCCTGTCTTTCATGTTTCACTTCTAAAACCAGTTCAACCCGGGACAAGATTAACCAAACCACCTGTCATGATCTCTGCTTCCAAAAGGTCAGGGTTTTCCCAACTCCCTTGGAAGCAGATCCATAACCCAGGTTCCGAGTGCCAACCAGTCCCAATTGGGACCTTTTGGACCCAGTCCTGGCGCCAGTGGCACCAGGCTCATAAATATGCCCAGTCCCAGCGCTGGAAGCGCCGGGCTCATAATGCTTGGGTGGACTTACCTTCAGCAGACCATGCTGCTTACTTGCCTGCCAGTTGAGCCTCTGATCCTCTTCTGTTTGGAACTACTTTTCCTGTTGGGTGGGGCTGGAGCCACTCCCTAGATTCAGAACACTGGAACTCTTCTGGAAGGCAGGAACTCTTTTCTTACCAGGAACTCTTTTCTTACTTAGGCGTGGCTGTGGAAGGAGACACCTAAGCACTACAGGAGGCTATTTAAACCACACCCGGTGGATGAATCTTGCTTTGTGTTATTCTGCAACCTCTGCAGCAGAACGCTCATCGTGTCTTCTGCATCCGGTCCAGGGCCTAAGGAAAAAGGCTTACCATCCTGAATCCAGTCTTCAGCAACACCTATAAAGACAAGAAAGAACAGGTTAGCATTCCGGCATCTGAAAGGCAAAGGCTTACCATCCTGAATCCAGTCTTCAGCAACACCTATGAAGACAAGAAAGAACAGGTTAGCATTCCGGCATCTGAAAGGCAAAGGCTTACCTACTCTTCGTGCGCTCCGGAGGTCTTCACACTGCATTCCGGCATCTGAAAGACAAAACAAGGTGCGTTTAAAGACATTGGGGAACTTTAATACTCACGTGCCATTACTCCTTTCCACATCTAATCCAGTGGGTATTCCGGCACCCTGCAGCCGCTCCGAACTCGTACCTGCAAAATAAAAAGACAGTTAGAGCGCATAGTGAAGCAGGCAACAAGCGCTTACTTACGTGCTTCCAGGCGCTTCTATTCATCACACGGGCTCCATCTTCAACTCACTTCAGCCCGTCATCCGCCATCGCCGGAACCCTGCAAAACAAGAGACATCATTACTAAAGACTTTAAAGACATTTGAATGACTCGAAACTTACCGTTCGTGCAGTAAACGACGGACAGCAGTCCTCTGAAGTCAAGAGGCCTGCGCTACCTATCCAGTGAAGAAACTGGTTACAGCACCCTGCCCCGAGGCAGATGGAGAGCTCAGCATTCACTTACCTAAGGTGAGAGCGTTAACCTTTGGGGGTCTACAGGAGAGGAGAAGAGGAAAGAGATAGGGACACCCCAATAACCCCAGTTCATTAACCCCATATTTTCTATCTGCAGACATCTTACTCTACATGTCAGGCATACAGTGCACAGAGGTCCAGCCCAAAGAGCCAACCGGGTGCTACACATCACCTTTGAAGATACGGTAGTCGCCCAGTCAAGACCGGCGCCTCTGCGAGAATCAGGTGAGCGTTACAGAACGCAAAGCCTACCGCAAAACTCTCGCCCAGGCCCTATGGAAACCTCGGATACTGACCCCCTAGTCCGGTTACTTGGGGAACTAAGGGCAGAAGTGCATGCAGCTCGTCAGGAAACGAATGCTCTAAGAAGGGAACTAATTATTTCCAAGGAGAGAACAGACAATCTTGCTAGACAAGTGCTACAGTCACAAGCCGGACAGACCCCGTTACCCGCATCAGGGGCAAATCTTCCTTCAACATCCTCTATGAATCCAGTGCAGATCAACCTACCTGGGAATGTACCTCTGGCTCCGCCCGAACGATTTTCTGGTGACCCAAAGAGGTTTGCAGTATTTATCAATCAGTGCCGGTTGCACTTCTTATGCCGGCCAGCAGCCTTTCCAACTGATCAAGCAAAAGTAGCTTTTGTACTTTCGTACCTTAGTGGCAATGCGGCAGACTGGTCGATCCCTCTAGTTAATCAAGATGATCCGGTTCTCCATGATTTTCAAGCTTTTCAGCTTAGTATGGAAAAACTGTTCGCAAGACATTCACAGGGGCAGGCCTTGGACAATGAGCTTCTTTCGTTGCGACAGGGTAATCAAGACCTTTTGGCTTATATTGCATCTTTCAATAGACTAATAGTGGAAACTCAATGGCCTGAGGACAAAAGGATTATGCTGTTTTATAGAGGTCTACGTGGAGAGCTCAAAGACGTTTTAGCCCAAGTAGTGAATCCCCCACAAGACTGTTCGGATTATATAGACTTGGTCGTTCAAATAGATCACAGGCTGCAGAACAGGAAGGCCGATCGTTCCAAGTTTGATGCTCGAGTATTTTCCAAACCGCCAACTCCTTCCAAAGGAGTAGACTCCGGGGAACCCATGCAAATAGGGGGTCTGAAAGGTCCTCTAACACAAAGGGAGCGGGAAAGGAGGAAACAGTTGCAATTATGCCTATATTGCGGAAACTCAGGGCACTTTCTTCGAGACTGTCCGGTGAAACCTGCCAAGAAGGCAGTAGGAGCCGCAGTTACCAAAGTTACAAACTCTGAGCAGGGAAACGACCTCGCCCAACAAGAATAGAGGTCCTCTTGCCGAGCGTGAAAACCAGTTCCGTGACCTCGCATTTCGTGATACCTATGGTCCTCATTAGCCCTGATAATCCGGATCGATTACATGCAATTGAAGCTTACGTCGACAGCGGTGCCATCGGCAATTATGTGGATCATGAAATGGTTTTGAGGATGAATCTAACTCTTTGTCCCAAGGCTGTAAAGGACGTCATTACTACGGTGGATGGTACGGAGATAGCCTCCGGGCCAGTAACGCATACCACTCAAGAGGTGACGCTAGTAAGTCAAGATGGACACCATGAGAAGATCGTGTTCGATGTGATCAAGGCCCCTCAGTTTCAGATTATTCTAGGAATACCTTGGTTAGAGAAACACAATCCTCTGATCGATTGGCGAGCAAGAACGGTCCAGTTTCCAGAATGTGTCTCTACTTGTCACCCTCCACCTGGTGTTGCACTGGCCGCAATTTCTTCAGAGACTCCCCAGTTACCTCCCGAATACCTAGAATACCAAGATGTTTTCCGGAAGGATCAGGCTAACTCTCTACCTCCTCATAGGTCTTATGACTGCCAGATAGACCTGATACCTGGATCTACTCCTCCTTGTAGTAGAATTTATGCCCTCACCGAGCCTGAGAACCTTCACCTTCGACAATACCTGGATCAATACCTGGCAAATGGGTTTATTCGTCCTTCCAAGTCCCCTGCTTCTTCAGCTTTGTTCTTCGTTCCATAAAAGGAAGGAGACCTTAGAACTTGTATCGATTATCGCTCCCTGAACCAGATCACCGTTAAGAATAGATATCCGTTACCTTTGATCCCTGAACTCCTGGACCAAGTCAGAAAAGCATGCATATATACAAAGCTGGATCTTAGAGGAGCTTACCACTTGGTACGAGTAAAAGAGGGCGATGAATGGAAGACGGCCTTCCGCACCAAGTATGGGCTATTTGAATATCAGGTCATGCCCTTCGGACTTTGTAATGCCCCGGCCGCCTTTCAATATTTTATGAACGATGTCCTCAGAGAGCTCATAGATGTATGTGTTGTTGTTTACATTGACGACATCCTCGTTTATTCTTCATCGGAATCTGAACATCGGAAACACGTGAAAATGGTCCTCGAAAGATTGCGTCAACACAAACTTTTCGCTAAGTTGGAAAAATGTGTTTTCAACGTGACTGAAGTTGAATTCTTGGGATTCATATTATCACCTGGCGGAGTGCGTATGGATTCAAAGAAGGTCGATGCAGTTCTCAAATGGCCATCACCATCCTCCGTAAAAGGTGTGCAAAGCATGTTAGGCTTCGCTAACTTTTACCGCAGGTTTATCCCCGAATTTTCTCGAATAGTCCAGCCCATCACTGCCTTGTTAAAGAAAAACAAACGTTTTGAATGGTCTACCGAGGCGGAACAAGCTTTCCAGGATTTGAAGACTAAATTTATCTCTGCACCAATCTTAAAACACCCTCGCCCCGAACTCCCCTACATCGTGGAAACTGATGCTTCAAGCCTTGCCATGGGGGCAGTTCTATCACAAAAGGACCCGGTAACCAATCAGTTGCATCCCGTGGCATTTTGGTCCCGCAAATTCTCGCCTCCTGAAATCAATTACACGATTACTGACAAGGAACTTCTGGCTATCAAGTCTGCCTTTAAGGCTTGGCGGCATTATCTGCTGGGGGCCCGACACACCGTTACTGTGATTACGGATCACCGAAACCTGCAATATTTGAAGACCGCAAAAGCCCAATCCTCTAGACAACTCCGTTGGGCATTATTCTTTGCCGAGTTTGACTTCATAATTACCTATCGACCTGGTACAAAGAACGGTAAAGCCGATGCCCTTTCTCGGATGGGAGTGGAAGAACACTTGGTCAACCCTAAACCTGTACCAATCATTCCCGAACAAAGAATTCTGGGTGTAATCGCCACAGAATCCATAGAGGAAGTTAAGGATAAAGCCAGGCAACTTGTAACTCCAGCAGATATACAGAATTGGCATCTGCAGGGAAAGGACTTTGCAGTAAAGGACAACTTATTGTATTTCCAAGAACGATTATACCTACCCAGCAAAGATTTACAGAAAAAAGTAATCTCTTGTTATCACGACTCTTTAATGGAAGGTCATCCCGGTATAGCCAAGACCTCAGAAAAGATCAAGCGCTACTTCTGGTGGCCGTCTTGGAAAAAAGATATCAGAGACTTTATAATGTCCTGTGGAGTATGCGCCCAAAACAAGAGTCAAAAGGAAAGACCAGCAGGCCTCTTACGCCCTATTGACATCCCACCTCGCCCTTGGCATACGCTTTCTATGGACTTCATCACCGATCTACCTCCATGCTCCGGATACAATACGATTCTAGTAATCGTGGACTTATTCTCCAAGATGGCGCATTTCATTCCGCTCAAAGGCTTGCCAACAGCAGCAACTCTGGCCCGAGAATTTCTCGAAAACATCGTCCGACTGCACGGTTTTCCTTCGGTTCTAATTTCGGATCGAGGTAGTCAATTTATTTCTCATTTTTGGCGAAGTTGCTGTCGGTCGGCTCAAATTGATGTGAGATTATCGACCAGTCACCACCCTCAGACCGACGGACAAACCGAGAGGACCAATCAAACTCTAGAACAGTATTTACGCTGCATGCTGCAACACACTGAAAAAACTTGGAAAGATATCCTTTGGATAGCCGAGTATGCCTACAATAACTCTGTCCATTCGGGAACTGGGAAAACCCCGTTTTTTCTTTTGTACGGCAGTCACCCTCGAACCTCGGAGTTGGATCCCCTCCAAGATCTTGAAACACCAGCAGTAGACTACCTGCATTCTACAATC
The DNA here is from genome assembly GCF_040938575.1 of Ambystoma mexicanum. Classification (NCBI taxonomy): domain Eukaryota; kingdom Metazoa; phylum Chordata; class Amphibia; order Caudata; family Ambystomatidae; genus Ambystoma; species Ambystoma mexicanum. Next base: position 672,575,231 of record NC_090924.1, on the reverse strand, counting down.
ACCCAAGCCTTTAAGGAAGCTGTTTCTCACCTTCAAAGGGCTAAAGAACAATACAAGAAAGGAGCAGATCAACATCGGAAGGAAGCCCCTCACTATCAAGTAGGGGATCAAGTCTGGTTATCCACCAAATATCTATCTCTAAAAGGGCCTCGCACATTCAACCCAAGATACCTTGGTCCCTATTCCATCACTACCATAGTAAACCCAGTAGCGGTCAAGTTGGACTTGCCCCCGCACATGAAGATACATCCGGTCTTCCACGTCTCTCTATTAAAACCCGTGCAACCTCAAACCCGACTAACCAAATCTCCAAAACCTATCCTAGTGGATGGAGAACTCGAGTTTGAAGTCAAAAGCATTCTGGACTCCAAGATCTCCAAATCTAAACTATTCTACCTAATTGACTGGAAAGGCTACGGCCCCCAAGAGAGATCCTGGGAACCTGCTGAATATGTCCACGCTCCTCGCCTAATCAAAAGATTTCACCGAACATTTCCTGACAAGCCAAAACCCCCGGAGAAGCCCGGTTTGGGAGGGGCCTTGAGGGGGGGTACTGTCATGATCTCTGCTTCCAAAAGGTCAGGGTTTTCCCAACTCCCTTGAAAGCAGATCCATAACCCAGGTTCCGAGTGCCAACCAGTCCCAATTGGGACCTTTTGGACCCAGTCCTGGCGCCAGTGGCACCAGGCTCATAAATATGCCCAGTCCCAGCGCTGGAAGCGCCGGGCTCATAATGCTTGGGTGGACTTACCTTCAGCAGACCACGCTGCTTACTTGCCTGCCAGTTGAGCCTCTGATCCTCTTCTGTTTGGAACTACTTTTCCTGTTGGGTGGGGCTGGAGCCACTCCCTAGATTCAGAACACTGGAACTCTTCTGGAAGGCAGGAACTCTTTTCTTACCAGGAACTCTTTTCTTACTTAGGCGTGGCTGTGGAAGGAGACACCTAAGCACTACAGGAGGCTATTTAAACCACACCCGGTGGATGAATCTTGCTTTGCGTTATTCTGCAACCTCTGCAGCAGAACGCTCATCGTGTCTTCTGCATCCGGTCCAGGGCCTAAGGAAAAAGGCTTACCATCCTGAATCCAGTCTTCAGCAACACCTATAAAGACAAGAAAGAACAGGTTAGCATTCCGGCATCTGAAAGGCAAAGGCTTACCTACTCTTCGTGCGCTCCGGAGGTCTTCACACTGCATTCCGGCATCTGAAAGACAAAACAAGGTGCTTTTAAAGACATTGGGGAACTTTAATACTCACGTGCCATTACTCCTTTCCACATCTAATCCAGTGGGTATTCCGGCACCCTGCAGCCGCTCCGAACTCGTACCTGCAAAATAAAAAGACAGTTAGAGCGCATAGTGAAGCAGTCAACAAGCGCTTACTTACGTGCTTCCAGGCGCTTCTATTCATCACACGGGCTCCATCTTCAACTCACTTCAGCCCGTCATCCGCCATCGCCGGAACCCTGCAAAACAAGAGACATCATTACTAAAGACTTTAAAGACATTTGAATGACTCGAAACTTACCGTTCGTGCAGTAAACGACGGACAGCAGTCCTCTGAAGTCAAGAGGCCTGCGCTACCTATCCAGTGAAGAAACTGGTTACAGCACCCTGCCCTGAGGCAGATGGAGAGCTCAGCATTCACTTACCTAAGGTGAGAGCGTTAACCTTTGGGGGTCTACAGGAGAGGAGAAGAGGAAAGAGATAGGGACACCCCAATAACCCCAGTTCATTAACCCCATATTTTCTATCTGCAGACATCTTACTCTACATGTCAGGCATACAGTGCACAGAGGTCCAGCCCAAAGAGCCAACCGGGTGCTACACATCACCTTTGAAGATACGGTAGTCGCCCAGTCAAGACCGGCGCCTCTGCGAGAATCAGGTGAGCGTTACACCACCTGACCCCATCCTAATAGATGGAGAAACTGAATTCAAGGTAAAAAACATCGTGGACTCTAAAATGGTTAAATCAAGACTTTTTAATTTAATCGACTGGAAGGGTTACGGACCACAAGAAAGATCATGGGAACCTAGTGACCACGTTCATGCTCCTCGATTGGTGAAAAAATTTCATCGGGACTTCCCAGACAAGCCAGGGCCAAGGGGAAGAACAACTTTAGGAGGGGCCTTGGGGGGGGGGGTCAGGGTGGAGTGCTGTCATGATGCCTACCCCCGGGCATCCGGATTGAGTCCATCAGCCCCGGGAGCAGGCACCAATGTTCCCTCTAAGCCGTGCGCATGTGCGCTTGCCCAGCTTCCTTCTGGGTGCCGCTCAGAAGAATTTTAGCAGCGCACACAGACAATTCTCACCTATTCAAAAAGATTCAATAAGGTACAAGCCACAGCAATTACCTGAAATGTTCTCTCTGAAAATAAGCAACTTGTCTTGATATTCTGCTAATTCCATAACAGCAAAATACAACATAAGAGGTTAAAAACTAATATGAAAAACTGACTTCATGAACAGAAGAATCTAACCAAGATATGTCTGCACACATTAACCAAAAATGTTCCCTCCCCACCCATCACTCCTAAACCTGATTCTAACACAATTTAACCTTATGACTCTATCTTCTGCCAGAGAGTACATTAAGATATTACCAGACAACCTTGACTCTTCCTCTCTTGGCTCTGCAAAAGGTTAACAGACGTATACCTAAATCCACTTGTTTTATGTTTGTTGTAACATGAAAAACGTTCACACGCCAGAATTTCTGTTACTCATTGTGCCTTACCAAAAGCGTCACCCATACTATAAAGTCTAACTACCAGCTCAAATATCGGATACTGACTGTAAATAGGCAGGCTACTTGGATGTGTAACCAAATCCCATACTTCCTCTTCTTTGTTCATATGTCACGCAAGTGCTTTGAAGCGGCCCACTTGTAAGTTAATGCATTATGAAAATCAAATATTAATTTGCCCTCTAAAGATTTTGAAAAGACAAATGTGATGTTCGTCTCCTAATTTAGCATTACTAACATTACCCTATAAGTAGAGAGCAACATGGCAATATTATTTACTTAGCCTATAAAGAATAATGTCTATGGACTATGCCTGGGATTACTCGTCCATGGTATCAGGGCACAGGATATTCACACAGGAGAATGCTTTTCCCAGAATCTGCATCATTTCCAAGTGTTCAGAGTTCCTTTGGGCATAGACCTTCACACATTATATGGTAACTCGCTTCTATACAAAAACAGTTTCACTGAGCACTTGTGTAATCCTACACAATGACATAAGGGTGGGGTATGTTGCAAACAATCTTGTATGCACTGCAAAAGAATTATGTACATGTGACATTCTTGAAATGCACATCATATGTTGAGGCATGTCTTGCTTGCAAAGTATTGTGGGTCTGCAAATATCCCAGTGAGTGTTTACTGCTACAATCCATCACTTTTTACAGTGCTCTATCAACTAGTATTGGAGGCAAGGACAGGGGTCGGGGAAGGGTATGGGTGGAAGCATCACTTCTTGTCAACAAAGCAGTACATTTCAAAGACAAAGTCAGACGTTTCGGCAGTACACTGGAGGAAAGGTGTTGCATGTTTGCTAAAGGATAGGAAATTCTAGTACCCATTTAGACAACAGCACCTTATATTTCTTTCTATGCTCCACTACTGAGGGCTTTTCAATATGACCATGTGGTTCTGTGTGTGCAGTCTCTAGCATCTCTGTGCATGTTATTTAACTGATCATAACGAATTACAGAAGAGGGATCCATAATTATAGAAGAAGGCACTAAATAATTTGTATCTCCGATTAATTGATGCATTTAACTTAACTGGCATATATGTGTGATTTTCTTCAACAAGGCTCCATAATAAACCTCAGTAAGGCTCTTGTTTAATTTTATCTAGGCTGTGGTGCAGAAGGGTGGGCGAAACTATACACTTTATTATGGGCCCTGTCATTTTACTCCCTATGTCTGGGGTACAAGCATGGTTCTAATCAGATTTTGCTCCCTACTTGGAGTCAAATGATTTTTCAGGGAGTAAAAAAGTAATTAGCTTTGCCAATAGGGATACTTTCTGCTTATTAAAAGATGTTCTTTCCCCATAAAATTCGTTGTGAGATTGGGCATTAATATTATTAGAGTTCCTTCCTGCGCCATGCTCTACTGGTCACTATTTTGAAAAAATATCAGTGGAGCTTTGTGGGTTGAAGCAATGATATGTTCATTGTTTCTTGTTTTTGTTAGGTGCATGCTCCTTTTTTAGGGAGTAAAAATGCATGGTGCATATGTCTTTTAGCTCTAAGGCTGGTGTTATCACTACCAACAGGAGAACGTAATGTGGATACTAACCAGAGGCACAGGAATTTTGGATCATCATATTCTAAGGTGCAGTTATTCTGATACAATTATCATCCTTACACAAATTATTTGAAGAATGTTCTCCTGCCCCTTGAATTACTTCATTAAAGTGGCACTTGAACTCCTTTCATCATGTTTTTGACACATTGCTTTTAATTGCCATTAATCCATCAGCAAATGCATTCTGGGTGAGTTTCTTGACAGCCACATCAGTTATGACAAGACATATTTGAGGGCGACAAACGCCAGGGACTTAGCTTGTAGGAGTAAGAGGCTGCCAAGCAAGCCTATTCAAGGAGTGGAACCCCCCTACTCCACCCCACCACCCAGAGCCAACCTACCTAATTGTCAATGAACAATAATGCACCAGCCTTGATAAAGACCCCTTGGGTCGAAACACGTGTCAGCTGACCACGAGATTATCGCATCAAGAATAAAATTCTCTTTTTTTGAAAAATCAGAATACAAAGACACATTTCTTTAAGAATAAATATTGTTTGCGCAAGATATCTGGGAACACAAATAAAACATTTGTGTTTTGTAATACAAATGAGTGATTTTCCAGTGGCATAACACATACAGTGCCTCATTAAGACTTGGGGCAGTATCCCGGTGTAAGTCCACCAGAATACCGCCAAAACAAATTACTGTTACCACCACGTGGTCTGGAGGAATTTCCACTGGATTACAACTGGTGTTGGAGGTGTAATTCCCCATTCATACTGAGTCCATATTGTGTCCATAGGACTAAATGTGGCTTTTTGGTGGAATTACCGCAGTGGAAATTCCGACGATTTCAGCGTTGAGTTGGAGGATTTACCTCCAGGATTTTCCTGGAAGCAAATCTTCCATTCCAGGCCCGAAATCGTAATTTGGCGTAGTGGTAAAGTTGGCAGCAATGGAGTTACCACCAACTTTACCACTTACCGCCAAACTCGTAATGAGGCTGATATTTTTCTCTGCGCGGAAGTTCCTTTGCAAGGTAATATGGTAGATATTGAAGTCTTGGACTGGTTGATTAGTTTTCTGTATAACCACTTATGACATATTCTATTTTCGCCCATTTGTTTGGAAAAGGTATTGTAAGATTTTTAAAGAATTGCAGTGGTTGGGAAGAGGAAATTCCTTTCCAAACTCTCTTCTAAAATGGTAGCTCAAAAAGTGGCTTACCTCATTAGTCAGATGCGCACATGGAAAATAATGTGCGCACAACAGCCAACCGGTTCCGCACATAGAGAAAAATAATTAGAGGGAACATTGGCAGGCACCCAGATACTCATTAAAACCCCAACAGCCCCGGCTGGGGGCTGTTTGGATTCAGTCCTGGCGCCTTAGGCACCAGGCTCATCATAGAAATCAGTCCTGGTGCCATAAGCACCAGGCTCATAGACTTTACTTACCTTATGCAGACCATGCTGCAAATGAGTCCAAGCCAACGTGAGGCCTGGATGGGACTATTTTATTACAGGGACTATTTTTCACTCGGGTGTGGTTCTGGGGAACTTCTTACCTGGGACTACTTTTCAAACTATTTAAACCACGCCCGAACAGCAGCCCATGCTTTGCGTTATTCTGCATCCAGCAGCGTGACGCTCACCGTGTCTGCAAGACAGCATCCAGTCTTCTGCCACGCCCACCTCGACTCCGGAGCTCCTAGACAAAAGGCAAAGAAAGGAGAAGAGGTTAGATCACAGACATTATTTGATTCCTTACCTGATTCCGGACCCAGCACATCTCAGAGCCTGGAAAGGACATTATTTCAGCACGAGTTGCTTCGCCAGCAGCAGCGCCACGTTATACTCACCAGTCCACCGCATCTTTCGACTCGGCGCTGCCTCCATCATTGTGAAGGGTTTTGACCCATGCTGAATCAATAGACTGGGTAGATGTGGGGATGAGCTGTCGCCGCCCACATTCACGCCAGAATCCAGGAGAACTGCGCAGTTGGCACAAGACCACTCCAAAGATACAACCTTCTTGTGGGGGGTTCCACATCACCACTCTACTGTAAGGATGCCATCAAAACAATGTTAAGCAAGGGTCCTATACTATCAAGCAAAAGACCACTCTATTGAAATGCAGTAATTGAAGACAGATACCAAAAATGGATGCAATACCGGTACTCACCACTATCAGAAAGCCGGTGTTTTAAAACCACCAGACTTTTGTGTAAAACTGAACAGAGGAACCCAAACCAGGCCAAGGAAAGACTTGCTAAGAGGTGGATACAATGTAAAACTATATTCTGAAATGACTTGAAGGAAGTAATTATTTAATGTATATGTAAAAATTGGAAGTTTTGATTTAAACTGGGAACTAAAGTGACATTTAGCTGAATTCTGCCTGACAACCCCAGACAGGAGTTGAAACTTGATCAAACTGCATTCCCAGGCCTGGCTGCCTCCTGCTTCCCCACCAAAAGGAGATGGCACCTCTCTGATTAGATTAGGGGAGGGGCACCTGCAGGAGGTTGAACAAAGCCTTGCCCTGGACTCAGGCAAATGTTATATTGGGGGGGCCGTAAAGTGGCTTCCTCTTGGGAGAAGTGGGAGGAGAAGTGCCTCTGGGAGCCACCCGAGCTGGAGGCAGGGACAGACAGAAGCTTCCCCCATGTGCTTTGGAACCTAAACCACACCCATCTGGGCCAGAGCATAATTTAAAAAAAAGATGGATAATTCATAGTACGGACTTGTCAGAATTATATAAGTAATATCATTATTCTGGTGATTTTTCTGTGCACGTTTTAAGAGGTGTTAGGACCCTGTGGTGTATTCTGGGGGGTTGCTAGCGGAAAATAGGGTCTTACTCCAAATGTCTGCATGTTAGAAATCTGACACTTCATCAATTAATGTCCATACTCCTTGCGCACATGTGTGTAATTTTTGGTAAATGTCCGATATTGGTAAACCAGTCAAAAAGCGCAAAATGTTGTCATTTTTTAATGCAAGCCCCCAGGAAGATCAGAGGCGGACAAGCATGGACCATAAGGAATATATAACGTGTACATGTAATTTCAACAAATTGTGTATCTGGGAAATATGTATTTGAATCAAATATAGATTTGTGGGCAAATTGACCAGGGGAGGATCCTCTGACCCATAAACAGACCTCATAATGATGACAATCCATTTCCTTCCCCCAATCATGGGAGAGGGGAGAATTGGTCCAATGACAAGTAGAGAGGGGCAGTCTCAGTTATGCCACGCACACACCCACTTCCAAAACACATAAAAAGAGACTGCTGGGACAGGTAGAGACATTCAATTACATTTGCTGCGGAGCGTGCTGACCAACGACTTCACATCCAGAGATCCAACACTTAGACTTCCAAGCTAAACAGAGACTACAGAAATTTGAACCAAGAAGGCCCACTGCAAGCAAAAGTATTCTCAGCAGGCCTTCAGAATCCAGCAAACCTAACCAAACTATTCAACAGCCGGGCGAGCTGTTTGAAATCTTTGCCAAGAACATTTGCCGGAACCGCAGACCAGACGAGACCACTGTGAGCAGAACCAGAGATCCGGATCGCTGTGAGCAGAACCGGTGCCTGATTGACCCGCCGAGCAGAGAGAACCGCCGCTGGATGTGTTGACCAGATCCGTGACGAGGCCCATTCATTTCAAAATTAGGAGTGAGTATCCGCCAGAACTGTGCAGAACCCAATCTCCTAATTAAAATAATCTAATCCAAACTATTTTAACCTAATTAGAACAGCCTCCTAGAAATCGTGTCATCTGTCATTTTTAAAGCTGTACAACTGTCACATGTCAATTCTGCAGCTGCAAGCTGTCACCTGTCATTTTGAGTTTTACTTTAAATCCGTAAATCTACCTTTATTAAATCATCCGTATCTCTTGAACCGTTTGGGCTAGTAACGAAATTTCATTTTAAAGCTGTGATTCTAGGCTTTCCAACGAACCTAGTACCGACTTCCTACTCCCTATACTTTTTCTCCACTTGTCAAAATAGCAGCTCCATTCTTTCCTTTGTTAAAATCCGTTTGCAACCTGGTAATAACTCATAGAGCATTGCTAAAGTGAGCCTGAACTAATACCAACAAGCATCTCTCACTCACCCTGAATCTCTAGAGGGAATTAAAATCAGTTAGCACCTTTTCCCATCCATTGCTATCACATTTAAAAGCATTTTGGGCCTGTGTTTTAAAAAGCATACCTGTTGTCTAAGCTTGCTGGGGGGGGAACTGAATTCCGTATTGTATTTGATTGTATTCCTGAAGACTGTGTGTGTTCCTTCCATCTCCTTGCATTGCATATAGGGGGGAGGGTGAATTGCCACCAGGGGAAAAGTGAACATATTATCTCTTGTGAAACCATATCAGTTTATTTTCTGTACTGCATTTATTCCACCTTGCATTTCCTTGAAACCATACAGCATTTCAGCTACCTCATCCTCTATACTACTTCTAAGTAACCAAATCAGTTTACCAGTAGAGCATTATCCATTGTTGATCACTGTCATATTTTAAGTGTGATATCCAATATTAATTTATTATAAAAGTGTGATAGATATATATTGTTATATTTCTCAAATAAACCTTTTCAATTTGCAAAACAGACCTACTTCTTGGCTCAGTGGGATCAGGGGTATTCTAAGAGAGGGGTGTTATATAAGGGTTGTCATCCAGAGTACATGAACTGGACCTAAAAATATATCAATAAGGGTGTCCCTCAGCATCCCAGACTAGGCATTGACTTAGCTGTAGTGTTGAAGTGAAGCCGCTTAACAAAGTGGGGGCTCGCTGCCGGAGATTCTGGGTTAGATCTATCACTTGTGCAGATTAATACAGTGTGCTAACTGACAGGAGACATACATCCGGTCGGATCACCACGCTGTGTTACGCTGTAAAGCACTCCTCAAAGGAACGCTCTATGGAAATGGTCTGTTTTGCAAAATAAAATACAAACTTCTGTAAGTCAGGAAGGAACTCAAATTCCAGAATGACGACACTGGTAGACATCAAAATAGCCAGAGAGCACTTCTTACATAAGCTATTTGTGAGAGGTGAGTGGACTCATCAGGACCAAACGGTCTGGTTGCAGGCAATCGCGCAACAGGTCACTGAAACAGGGTCAGATATATGGAGAGATCAGGGTCCATTACATGTGGCCCGGAGTGAATTATATATGGCTCCTAAAGCTAAAGATGAACACGACAAGATGGTTAGGATAGCGGCATATTTGTATCTATATATGGGAGCCATGCAGGACAAATGTGCTGAAGGCCAAGATCTGGCAAATAGGCAACAGATGGCATTAGAGAAGGCCCAATCTGATCTGGACTCTTCTGAGCAGAGGCTGCTCAGGAGCCAGTAGTCAGAAAATGACAGCAGACAGTACATCACTAAAATAAAGGAGGATATGGATGTGCTGCAACAGGAAAAGGCTGACCAGGATACCGGATTACTGGCCTTACAGAGGGAGTACCAAGAAGGTTTGGACTCCCTACTGCAGAGCCAGAAAAAGGTGGAGCAACAATTAGATTTCAATAGGGCATGTGCTGAGCAGGTAGTCACCCTGAAAAGCCACCTAGATAGGGAAAAAGAGGAAAGCAATAAATTGATTCTGAAAGACCTGGATACCCAGGCTGAGTTTGATCAGGAGCGCCAGAAAGCTGGTGCCTTCCAAAGGCAAAGGGATGACCTGGCGGCACAGATGCAGGCTCTTAGTCAGGAAAGGGATACCTTAGGCCAGGAAGTCTGCCACTTAAAAAGGAAAATGGAAGAACATCACTTGGCCCTCCAGGGACTGGGTGACCTCCAAAAAGAAGACCTGAACTTGTTAGAGCACACCAGGAGGGTGGAGGAGGCTCTGGCAAGAAAGGAGGAGGCCAGTAGGGATGGGACTCAGGAGGTAACCCTCCTGCAGCAGACACTGGCCCAGTACTCCAGGACCAATCAGGAGGCACAGAGAGAATGAGGCTCTCTGCCAGCACAATGATAGGCTCCAGCAACAGGTAGCGATGCAGGAGAGACTGATAGTCTAGTAAGACCTTAACTGAGGAACTGAAAGCGCAGGCTCTTGCATTGCAACAGGGAGCAGGGGCGGATAGAGATGAGGTTCGCTGGGAAAGCAAACTCCGGAGCATAACCTCAGGAGCCCTAGTACCAGAGGCCTTCATCTCTCCCAGTCCCTGGACTCTGCCACCCCCGTGTCCCCTCGCGCACATGAGCCCAGGGCCACGGCTGGCAGATTACTATCCAGCTAGAAGTATGGGGCTCATAGGCCAGTACCTCCCAGGAATGGATGGGCGGGCATCCGGGTATGGGCACCCAAGCACAGTGCAATTTAGTGGGGAACCCCAGGAGAGTAGGCCCATTAAGGGCATCCTGAAAACCTCTGTTAGGTCAGTGGGGCTGTACCCATCAAATCCTGGCAGCAAGGAGGGATCTGAAGGCTCCTCTGAGCATTACAGGACACAGGAGACCAGGTCCCCACATTCTGCCAGCCATTCCCAGGCTCGCAGAATCTGGGAAAACCTGGAAGATCAGACGGGCACCTCTGGGAGCAGTGCTTCTGAGTCAGAGGATGAATGGACCAGGGTTACCCGAACCAAAAAGGGCCTTGCTTATGGACCCATTGAAACAAATAAAGGCAATAAGGAGTGTCATCACGCCTTATCATAAGAACGCCAAGTATTCTGTTTGGGAACACTTGGAGCTCTGAGCAAATGATGGAGACTTTCCATTTGAAGGACAGCAGTAGCTGCCTCCAGTACGTCAAATGGACCTTCTCACCAGAATACTCCAGTTTCTTTGCAGGGCTGGAGGATCAAAACCATTCAAGGTGGTCCACATACAGGGCGGCCATCTTGAAACATTTTTCTGTGCACAGAAATCCTCAAAAGGCTCGCAAGGCAGCCTACTATTTGCAATGTGGGGAGAATCAGGCCCCACAAGAGTTTGTGCAAGAATTAAAGCGTGCTTTTGCGCAGACCACCAGAAGGGTGCGCACGGATAGCAGAGAATGTATCAATACTTTTTTCCATGCCTTACCCAAATACATAATGACCCAGCTCGTGAGAGATTTTCATGAGAAAAGATCTTTAGACTGGGTCATTGAACAGGCTACCCGGATCTATGAGGTGCAGAAGCCCATCGAAAATAAAAATAATGCACAGAAAAACCCCAAAACCAACAGCACCCCTGCTGCTGCCAAGGTAGCAGAGGTAAAGGTCACCCCCGTTTTGGATTTGGAGATGGGGGGGCCTAAAAACCTACCTGCACCTAATAATGCCAAGCCCAGAAGGCCCTCGGGCCAGTCACAGACAGGGAGCCAAGGAGGTAGTCCCACAAATGGGGTCACTCACTCCCCTGATTATGTCAGTCCCTGCTACAAGGGAAACCGACCCATCCTGGGTTATGTGTGGACTCCTCTAGCCCAAGGGGGGGATCCAGCCAAGCACCTAACCCAGGGAACTTCCCTCCCAACTTCCCACAGGAGGGCAGAAATTCTCCAAATCCTGGGCAGAACTTTTTCCTCAGGTATCCGCCCAACTTCCAGCCCCAAAATCATCCATCCTTCTTTCCCCACTTTCCTGAGCCCAGACAACCTAATCCGGGAGAGGGGAGGCCAAGGGTGGAGGGGTATCAAAATCTTCCCAACCAGGGGTACTACCAGAGAAGGGATAGCTACCCTTCCCGGGATCAGCCCAGGGGAGAAAACAGGACCCCGTATCAGCCTGAGCGGGTTTCCCAGTTAGAGCGCCAGGTTCAGAACATGGCACAGGATTTGGGCCGCATGCTAAGGGCTCAACAGAACCCCCAGACGGGCATGCCGGCACAGAATGCCTCAAACTCTGGACCTGGTGCTCCAGACCAATGATGGGGGCAGCACCCCGATAGCCCACCGGTTCCCAGGGAGGAGGCACAAGGGGAAGGGGGGTGTAAAGCCTTGGAGGAAGCTTCCTTCCCCACTTGTAAACAGCCCCTGGAAGCCCAGGAACCGGAAACAAAATCTCCTACACCTGAAAGTCTGCCTCCTAAAGAGCAGAGGGGGGTAGGAGAAACAAAGTACCCAAACGGACCCACTTTGAGGAGGAGGTACAGATCTTCCAATTTGAGGGAGACGGATCCCAAGAGGATCCTGGGAAAAGGATCTTCTCCTTCAGAGATGGGGGAACTCCTCCCAAGGAAAAATGGGTCCCAAGAGATTCCAATCCGAACTGGGTAGATGTGGGGATTGAGCGGTCGCCGCCCATCATCCTATCCCAGAACCAACAAAACCAAAAACCCCTGGTTCAAACCCATCCTGGTGACTGCCTCCCAAAAGGCAGGGGCGGCCCAGAACCGGAACCAGGGGAACCTAAAACCGAATCAACAGACTGGGGAGATGTGGAGACTGAGCTACCGCCGCCCATCATCTCATCCCAGAACCAACAATACCAAAATCCCATGGGTCAAACCCATCCTGATGACTGCCTCCAAAAAGGGGGTGGCGGCCCAGAACCCGAAACCATTTCCAGTTGCCAACTTTTTCTTTCAGATTCCCCAGGCTCTTCACAGAATTCTGCCCAAATCTCTTCGCTAGCAATGTCCAAAACAGAAAGTTAGCCCACCAGTTGTCCAAAAATGTGCATTATCTGTGCCCCCTTGAGGAGAAGGAGGGAAGATATTATGCCCCGATACAAGTACAGGGGCAGGGTACAATTTCGGCACTGGTGGACACTGGATCCCAAGCTACCCTTCTGTCCAAAGGGGCCTTTGATGAACTAAGTGCAGGAAAGGGGGAGAATTACCGTATTCCTCTCACCTCTCTTCCTGGACAACTGCAGAACTTTGACGGGAAGGAAATTCCTGTCAAGGGGACTGCAGATTTGGACATCAAAATTGGGCGACAAAAGGTGAAACATCCGGTCATAGTAGTGACTCCAGAGGGCACCCCTTGTTTACTAGGGAATGACCTCCTGAGAAGGTTGTCACCCCTAATAGATTGCGTAAACAAGGTCCTCTGGACCCAGACTAGCCGACCAATAAAATTAAAACAGACTGTCAACCATGTTAGTTTAAACAGCACCTGCCACATGGTTGAACAAAAATCTGACCAAGTAGAATTTCACTTCCAGAACAACCAAATTCCAGACGTGACAGTAATTGCAGTAGGACAACAGACTGGTGGTGGGGGGTCCTCTCTATTTCTGAAAATCAACCTTCCTTCCAGTTTAAGGTGGTATTCCACACTGGAAGGAAACTCTTTACCAATCCACAATCAGACACTCCCACTCCTATAGTCCAGAAAGATGTGAAATCAGCTCAGAGCCTGGCTGATATTCAGCAAATTGGAGAGCAGTTGTTCATCCCTGTTCAGTTAAATGATGGGAAGGACTCTGTTCTCGCTCGAGTGTGTGTGAACAACGGTAAGAGCTTCATTAGCGAAGCCATGTTCCGCCAACTCCCAAAAGATCCAGCCATTCCCACATTCAAACTGATAGACAAATGGGAAATGGACCTGGAAGCACCTAATTCCAAACATCTCCTGCCAAGCAGGTGCATGCTCAAAATCTCCATTGGCAACAAGAGCATAGTCCATAATTGTTGGGTCGTGCGAGACGTCACTGCCGCCTTTTACTTAGGCAGTGACATTCTCAATCGCTTTGCCATTAGTTTGGACCTAATAAACTTCAAAGCTTGGTCCCGATTAGCGGATAATCCCATGGACTTTGATGATCCAGAAAAAGCATTTAGGTCAGCTCAATTGCTAGTTTATGCAGTTGAAATTCAGATGAAAGAGGAAGTCACCATCCCAGAAAGGACCCGACAATTCTCCCTGGAAGTGAAAGTTAAAAGAGGACAAAAATTGAAAAACCCTGATGCTTACATACATCTAAATGCTTCTCTCCAACAGCAAGGGTTGGGGGTAAACCCAACTCCATTAGTCAACATAGAACATGACACCATTCCAATAGAGGTGGATAACAGCGACTTAAAGAGTATTACTCTAGCCGCAGGCACCATCATTGGAATGGCGATTGATGACCGACATTTCTCCATTGATTTAGGAAATGAACTGTTAGGACAAATCCCCAAGGACTGTTTTGACAGTGACAGTGATGACAATACAACACCAGACAGGATTTTCACCCGGCATGGGGGGAACTTCCTGATGTACACTTCTTGCCCTTATGATAAGGAAGATGTGACTTGTGACTTCAGGAGGGATGAGGTGATTTTCCAGGTCCATGAGGGCTGCCTTTCCCACCTGAAGCCTCCAGTCCAAATCAGCACTCTGACCAGGGACTTCTCCACCCAGCTGGAGGAGGCCGCTGAGATAGCCAAACCAGAAGTCTGTCCTGGCTTCAGGCAGATGGTGGAAGAGAGGGTCAACCTAGCTGATGCCTGCGTGACTCTGGAACAGAAGCAAAAGTTGAAACAAATTTTCTTGGATTTCCAAGATCTCTTTGCGGTAGACTCATTTGACTGTGGTCGCACCGGCATCCACACCACAACAATTCCCACGGACCCTGCAATGACTCCAGTGTTTGTGAAGCAATATCGTTTGCCTCTTGTATCCATGGAGTCCCTTACTGAAATAATTAAGAACCTTGAGTCCCGGGGAATAATCCGTCCAGTACACAGCACCTTCAATAATCCGGTGCTGGGAATATTGAAGCCAAACGGCCAGTGGAGACTGCGCCGACCTTAGGGAGCTCAACAAACAGGTCCATACTTCCCGATGGCCTCTGCCCTACATTGACCAAGGGCTGGCCCAGATTCAGGGGTCAAAGGTATTCACTGCAATAGACCTGACCAATGAATACTGGACCGTGCCTGTCAGTAGGGAGGACCAATACAAACTGGCTTTTACCTTTGGGGGCCAACAGTACACATGGACCCAGACTCCCTTCGGATACCTCAACTCCGGCAATGAATTCAACATTTTCCTACACAAGGCCATGCCCGACCTGGGTGCGAGGGGTAACCTGGCTTATGTAGATGATGTCCTCATCAAAAGTTAATCTGTGGAGGAACACATAGCGGAGATCCGTTATGTTCTGACACAGTTGAGGGCCGCCGGAGCAAAACTTTCCTTTCAGAAAGCACAGTGGTATAGAACCCGTGTTAATTTCTTGGGGCATGAGATTACTCCTCAGGGTCTCTGTCCCCAAGAAAAGAAAGTGGAAGCACTCCAGAAACTGAAGGATCCCACAACTCTGCGGGAACTAAGGAGCCTCCTTGGACTGACTAATTACAGCAGAAAGTTCATTGAGGGCTACGCAGAGATCACTAGACCCCTGATTCATCTCTTGAAGGGGGGGTCAAGTGGGAATGGGGTCCAGAACAATCCGAGGCAGTAAGACAACTCAAGAGAAGCCTCTCACAAGCGTCTTGCCTAGCCTACCCTGTCAGAAACAAGGAATTCTTCCTGGAGACAGGGTTCTCTAATACGTGCTTGACGGCAGTATTATACCAAAAGCATGACAAGGTCAATAAAGTAATCTCCTACGCGAGCAAAACTTTATCCTCTGTGGAGGAAAAATTCAACGATTGTGAGAAGGCACTCCTGGCAACGGTGTGGGCATTGAAGAATTACCGCCCGTTTATCCAGGGGGAACACATCATAGTGGAGACTCCACACCAGCCTCTGCAATATCTCCAGAGTGACAGAATCCGGGCCGGGAATGTGAGTAATTCCCGAATTACTTCCTGGATTCTGTCAATGCAAGGCTTTCCTGTTGAGGTCAGATATGGCCAAAACAAGAAGAGTCCCCTCGCGCAAGGTCTGGCTGACTTGCATGATTGTGCCAGAGAAAACTGTCTCGAGGACGGAAGTCTAAAAATCAAGGACAACATGGAGGCATACCTTAATTCCCCACACAAAGTCTTTGAAGAATACAAGTGTGGGGGAATGCCCACTGTCTATGTGGATGGATGCTCGTACTATGTTGACAACAACGGGGAGAAAGAACTGGTGGCCGGCGTAGGGAATGCATGGGTGAATGAGTCCCCAGAACCCTCCGCTGGATACAAAATTGGTCCCCGAAGTAGTCAGGTGGCAGAATTGATGGCTGTGCATCAGGCCATCCTCACTGCTGTCCAACATCAACTCCACGAACTGGTCATAATCACAGATTTGGATTATGTACGGAACGGGTTCGTGGAGCACCTGGTTAATTGGCAAACCAGAGGCATGTTATGTGCTAATAGCAAACCCTGGAAACATGGGAAACTAATCCAATATATTGATGATCTGGTCAGATCGAATGGGATGACCATCTACTGGAAAAAGATCAAGGGTCATTCCAAAGTAGAGGGACCAGACAAAACTGGAAATGACTTAGCTGATCAGCTGGCCAAAACCGGGGCCATCCAAGGGGATCTAATAGAAATAGAGTCCCTGTTGGGGGAAATCCTGGTCACTGCTATCACTAGGGCCCAGACAAATGCTCACAATGATCTTTCAACTGCACAATGGAGTAAGGAGACCCCTGATGCTGATTTGATTACAGCTCATAAGGAGGATCCAATAATTGGTAAGTTTTACCAACACATTGAGGACCTTGAGAACTTTCCCCTGAGGGATACCGATTACATTGGGAAAGAGGACCTAAGAGTGTTGATGAAATGTCCAAAGAGGTTCCGAATCCAAGACGGTTTGTTGGTAAGGAAATCCCAAGCTGGCCATGATCAGTGGGTGGTCCCTACCTCATTCCGAAGCCTGATGTTAAGTCACGCCCATGATGCGGCCACCGCCGGTCATAGGGGGTTTCATACAACACTGGAAATCTTAAGAGAGGTTGCATACTGGCCACACATGGGGCAGGACCTCGACCAATACTTGAAGGGGTGTCTGATGTGTGCACAATTTCAGCCATCATCCCTCACACACTGTGCGCCTCTCCAAAAGAGGGGGATGACACTGCCATGGTCAGATTTGCAAATCGACTTTGTAGGCCCTGTAATTCGCTCGTCTAGAGGAAACAAGTACATGTTGACCGTTACATGCTTGTTTACCAAGTGGGTGGAATGCCTCCCAGCCCCAAACTGCAAGGCAGAAACAGCAGCTGCCCTGATGATTAACCACATCTTTTCCCGTTTTGGTCTATCTCAAAGGATTGAGTCAGACAGAGGTAGCCACTTCACAAGTGAAGTAAAGTAATGACAAATATGTGGGAGATACTGGGGGTTAAAAGGAAGCTACACATTGCTTACAGGCCAGCTTCTTCTGGAGCAGTGGAGAGATACAACCGAACCATTGTGAGCATATTAAAAAAGTTTTTGGCAGATTCTGGGCCAAGTTGGGATATCCGATTACCTCTGGTCCTAATGGCCATCAGATCTACCCCTTCATCTGCAACTAAAATGTCACCATTTGAGTTGATGACCGGACGCAAGATGGTGCTTCCCCAGCATCGGCTCTACAGGACCCAAGAGCAGACACTGATAAATGCCTCCACAACTCATGAGTATGTGGAGAATTTAAGGAAACACCTTCAGCATGCTTTTGCCTATGCTCAGCGGAATCTAGAAAGATCAGCTGATAGCATGAAAACCCACTGCGACCTAAAGACCACCAGGAAGGAATATACTGTGGGGGACCGGGTCTATCTATACAATTTCCAAAGGAACCAGGCCAAACAGCGAAAATGTTTGCCTACATGGAAGGGACCGTTTGAAATTATAGACAAGATCTCCCCTGTAGCGTACAAGATCCGCATCCCCAAAGGCAGTTCGGCAGAGGGGGAAGACAAGTGGGAACATTTAAATCAGTTAACGTGTTGCCATCCCAGGCACACCCTGCAGCAACTGGAGGAGTCCTCTGCGATACCAGAGGGGGCCGCTCCAGAGTAAGTCAGTTCAAACTCTAAAATATTCCACATATCAAAAATATAGTAACGTAATGAAAATGTTCCCTGTTATATATTGTTCCTAAAATCCGACTGCAAAATGCATTCGGATGCATAAAATGTACATGTTCGCCACACCATTAATAGTGGTGGAAAAATGTCTAGGAATGTGTATTGCCGCTTTTGCTTTATCATCCTAGGAGAGAGGAAACCATGGAGACTGACCAAGGAGGACGACCGGGGACCGGGAGCAGAGACCCGAGGTGCCTGGGGTACCGCCCAATATTCCCATCAGGACCGGCGAGGAGAACCGATCGATCCAACTGGGTGGAGGAAAAGATGCTGAACTGTGCCATCTACAGAATTGGAAGAGGATAATGTGGACATACCAGCGCAAGGGCTCAAAACCTCCTTTGCACCCGACTTCCCCTTGACTTGAATCAAAGCGTAGTGGGGCGGGGGGGTTTGTGAAGGGTTTTGACCCATGCTGAATCAATAGACTGCGTAGATGTGGGGATGAGCTGTCACCGCCCACATTCACAACAATGTTAAGCAAGGGTCCTATACTATCAAACAAAAGACCACTCTATTGAAATGCAGTAATTCAAGACAGATCCCTAAAATGGATGCAATACCGGTACTCACCACTATCAGAAAGCCGGCGTTTTAAAACCACCAGACTTTTGTGTAAAACTGAACAGAGGAACCCAAACCAGGCCAAGGAAAGACTTGCTAAGAGGTGGATACAATGTAAAACTATATTCTGAAATGACTTGAAGGAAGTAATTATTTAATGTATATATAAAAATTGGAAGTTTTGATTTAAACTGGGAACTAAAGTGACATTTAGCTGAATTCTGCCTGACAACAACCCCCGACAGGAGTTGAAACTTGATCAAACTGCATTCCCAGGCCTGGCTGCCTCCTGCTTCCCCACCAAAAGGAGATGACACCTCTCTGATTAGATATGGGGAGGGGCACCTGCAGGAGGTTGAACAAAGCCTTGTCCTGGACTCAGGAAAATGTTATATTGGGGGGGCCGTAAAGTGGCTTCCTCTTGGGAGAAGTGGGAGGAGAAGTGCCTCTGGGAGCCACCCGAGCTGGAGGCAGGGACAGACAGAAGCTTCCCCCATGTGCTTTGGAACCTAAACCACACCCATCTGGGCCAGAGCATAATTTAAAAAAAAGATGGATAATTCATAGTAGGGACTTGTCAGAATTATATAAGTAATATCATTATTCTGGTGATTTTTCTGTGCACGTTTTAAGAGGTGTTAGGACCCTGTGGTGTATTCTGGGGGGTTGCTAGCGGAAAATAGGGTCTTACTCCAAATGTCTGCATGTTAAAAATCTGAAACTTCATCAATTAATGTCCATACTCCTTGCGCACATGTGTGTAATTTTTGGTAAATGTCCGATATTGGTAAACCAGTCAAAAAGCGCAAAATGTTGTCATTTTTGAATGCAAGCCCCCAGGAAGATCAGAGGCGGACAAGCATGGACCATAAGGAATATGTAACGTGTACATGTAATTTCAACAAATTGTGTATCTAGGAAATATGTATTTGAATCAAATATAGATTTGTGGGCAAATTGACCAGGGGAGGATCCTCTGACCCATAAACAGACCTCATCATGATGACAATCCATTTCCTTCCCCCAATCATGGGAGAGGGGAGAATTGGTCCAATGACAAGTAGAGAGGAGCAGGCTCAGTTATGCCACGCACACACCCACTTCCAAAACACATAGAAAGAGACTGCTGCGACAGATAGAGACATTCAAATCCATTTGCTGCGGTGCGTGCTGACCGACGACTTCACATCCAGAGATCCAACACTAAGACTTCCAAGCTAAACAGAGACTACAGAAATTTGAACCAAGAAGGCCCACTGCAAGCAAAAGTATTCTCAGCAGGCCTTCAGAATCCAGCAAACCTAACCAAACTATTCAACAGCCGGTCGAGCTGTTTGAATTCTTTGCCAAGAACTTTTGCCGGAACCGCAGACCAGACCGCTGTGAGCAGAACCAGAGATCCGGATCGCTGTGAGCAGAACCGGTGCCTGATTGACCCGCCGAGCAGAGAGAACCGCCGCTGGACGTGTTGACCAGATCCGTGACGAGGCCCATTCATTTCAAAATTAGGAGTGAGTATCCGCCAGAACTGTGCAGAACCCAATCTCTTAGTTAAAATAATCTAATCCAAACTATTTTAACCTAATTAGAACAGCCTCCTAGAAATCGTGTCATCTGTCATTTTTAAAGCTGCACAACTGTCACCTGTCAATTCTGCAGCTGCAAGCTGTCACCTGTCATTTTGAGTTTTACTTTAAATCCGAAAATCTACCTTTATTAAATCATCCGTATCTCTTGAACCGTTTGGGCTAGGAACGCAATTTCATTTTAAAGCTGTGATTCTAGGCTTTCCAACGAACCTAGAACTGACTTCCTACTTCCTATACTTTTTCCGCAATCGCGATTTACGCACTCGCGAAATTTACCGCGATTTGCGATTTGGCTCAATTTCTCCACTTGTCAAAATAGCAGCTCCATTCTTTCCTTTGTTAAAATCCGTTTGCAACCTGGTAATAACTCATAGAGCATTGCTAAAGTGAGCCTGAACTAATACCAACAAGCATCTCTCACTCACCCTGAATCTCTAGAGGGAATTAAAATCAGTTAGCACCTTTTCCCATCCATTGCCATCACATTTAAAAGCATTTTGGGCCTGTGTTTTAAAAAGCATACCTGTTGTCTAAGCTTGCCTGGGGGGGGGGACTGAATTCCGTATTGTATTTGATTGTATTCCTGAAGACTGTGTGTGTTACTTCCATCTCCTTGCATTTCATATAGGGGGGGGGTGAATTGCCACCAGGGGAAAAGTGAACATATTATCTCTTGTGAAACCATATCAGTTTATTTTCTGTACTGCATTTATTCCACCTTGCATTTCCTTGAAACCATACAGCATTTCAGCTACCTCATCCTCTATACTACTTCTAAGTAACCAAATCAGTTTACCAGTAGAACATTATCCATTGTTGATCACTGTCATATTTTAAGTGTGATATCCAATATTAATTTATTATAAAAGTGTGATAGATATATATTGTTATATTTCTCAAATAAACCTTTTAAATTTGCAAAACAGACCTACTTCTTGGCTCAGTGGGGTCAGGGGGATTCTAAGAGAGGGGTGTTATATAAGGGCTGTCTTCCAGAGTACATGAACTGTACCTAAAAATATATCAATAAGGGTTTCCCTCAGCATCCCAGACTAGGCATTGACTTAGCTGTAGTGTTGATGTGAAGCCGCTTAACATCATTTTCTTCGTCGAAACCCAGCACCTGGGGGGAAAACAAAAGGAATAACAAGGTGAGCCGAGAAAAACAAGAAGGACAATCTCTTTGCCACCATAGGCTTACCTGCTTTACCACCGGAGGTATTATTCTTTAATTCGCAGCATCTTCCTATGCCACACCTATAAAGGGAGAGAAAACAGTAAGTTAAACTCATGCAACTTTTACCGGACAGTTTGGCAATACAGACTCTTACCTGAACACCATCAGCTGCCTCCAGGCAATATTCTTTTGGACCCAGCTGCAACCTACCGAGGGAATGGAACAAGAGTGAACATCGGACATATTGAACTCTTTGAACTTTATAGACATTGGAGTCAATATTCCTCTGGAACTCCTCCAGTACCTTCAACCCAGTGAAGTAACTGGTATCTATGCGCCCCTGCATGCCATGCAGGATGGAGAGCTCATCATTTAAAAACCTAAGGTGAGGTTACCAAAAGGGAATATCGGAGGCGATTAGTGGGGAGAACGAGAACTGTTGGGGGGCCATCACTAAAGTCCACAGGTGGCTAAATCCCTTTCTCCACTTGCAGGAGAATACTTCTACGAGTCCAGCAGACAAGATTAGGCGGGCCAGTCCAGACTGTCATCTCTTCACTATGCATCACGTTGGTGGAGACCGCAGCTGTCCGGGTCCGATCGATGCCCCTGTGGGAACCAGGTGAGCGTAACAGACCGGGACACAAGGTTCTTGATGAACCGGCCACAATACAAGACCATCCCCAGAAAACTACGCAACTCTGAGATGTTTTTGGGCCGACGTGCCTCCATTATGTCCTTCACCTTTCTCAGGTCAGGTGACACTCCCCCCTTCCTTGAATACGAATCCAATGAATTCAATGGTAGTTTTTAGGAATTCGCATTTGTCTCGGTGCAATGTTAAGCCCAGCCACTGGAGCCGCTCGAAAGTCTTTGCAAGTTTGTTCAAATGCTCAGCCTCGTACTTGGCGAACACTAAAATGTCATTGTTGATATTGAGAACACCTTCCAGGTCAGCGAGGTCCCCACGGATTATCTTTTGGAACACCTCAGCAGCGGACGACACCCCGAAGCTCAGTCTCTTGTAGCGGTACAGGCCACTATGGGTGGTGAATGTGGTAATGTATCTTGACTCAGGGTGCAGTACGACCTGATGGTACCCAGCCCTCAAGTCCAGCTTCGAAAAGAACCAGGCTCCTTACAACTCTGTGATGATGTCGTCAATCTTTTGATTGCTTTGTTGCAGAGGCGCATATCCACATCTATCCTGACGGATTCAGGCTGCTTTAGTTTTCTCGGTATGACAATCGGGGAGACCCACGGAGTGGGGCCCTCCACCTTTTCAATGATGTCAAGCTTCACAAGGTTGTCCAACTCCTGGTCGACCAGGACCCGCAGGTGGAATGGTACCCTCTGATGTTTCAAAGCGATTGGCTGGATGGATTCATCTATGTGTAGCCTCACTGGGTCACCAACCATGCGATCAATCACTTCAAACTGGCGTGCCTACTTCTGCAGCAGCATCTTAATGTCTTCCACATACACGGAGTAGGCAAAACTGACGATGCCCACTGCTTCCGCATCCGCACAGCTAAGCAGGGTATTGCTGCTAACTGCAGTAACAAAGAAGAATGCTCTGATTACTGAGCCACCATGCCTCACATCAGCCACAAAGGCTCCGTCCAGCGGGATTGGCTGTGCCCCACCAAACATGAATAAACGGGCCTTCAGTATCGCAAGCTTTGGTGGGCACTCCATGGCATCATAGTGCTCGCGCGCCATGGCGTTCACTGACGCTCCTGTGTCCACCAGCACCGGAACTGTTGACTCATTCACTTGTACTAGGTATATTGGTTGTCATCTAGTCGTAGACCATAAGACACCCACACTGGACACGAAAAAGACGTTCTCCTCCTCTTCTTCTTCATCCAGCGCGGCACCTTTCTCCCATTGATCCACCTGGGCAACGTTGGGTGGGCGCTGCTGGTGAAAGAATCCCGCTCTGACTGGACCACATGCAGGCATATTGGTCCGCAACGCCACATCGGTCTCATGACTTCCCCACCGCCAGGCATTCTGCAGGGTGTGGAAGGTCATACCCACACTTCGTGCACAAGTCCACTGACCTGATGCCTCTGTCCCATTGGTTCCCACCTGGACGCCTGGCCCCTCTGCCACCCCGGCCACGGCCCACCGCACAGATGTCCTGCATCTTTCCGGTGCACACCCCAGCTTCCATCTGGGATGCCCTCACCTCTGACACCTCCTGACACCACCCAAGCTCCAGGATGCGAGGCAGAGAGATGCCGGGTTCCCGTAGCACCTGCTTGCGCAATTTCCCTGAGGCACAACCCTGTATGAGCCAGTTCCGTATCATGGTGTCAGGATTGTGCCAAGCACACGGCACAGCTAGCCGTAGCAACCTCCCATAGAAGGTGTCCAAGGTCTTGTCATCCTTCTGGCGAGATGAACTCATGACGAAGCGGTCTTAGTCTGCGTTGGCAAGTGTCAGAAAATAGTCATGTAGAGCATCCTTCGCTGCATCATAGGAGTTGTTCAGAGATTGAAGAGACAAAAAAACCTCATGCACTGCAGGCCAAGCAGAGTACAGCAGAGTTACCAACTTGCTATCGTCATTGGTCTCCATGGTGGCCCGAAAGTACATCTCTAGCCTATCAATCCACATCTTCCACCTGGGCCCATGCTGGATGGGGCACCTGAGATATCAAACTTGGGCATTGGATGTAAAGCACCAGGTGGTCTCTTCCCAGGCAGTTGTTGCACGGGAGCTGGGGCGGCTGCCCAGGGGGCTGCTGAACTTCAGCTTGATTGGCATTACTGATGATGGCAAGAGCACAGGCACCCCACTCAAGTCAAATGGGGCTGCATCTCACCACACCCTTCTCTTGATGGCACTGGGGCTCAGCACACACCATTCCACCTGTTGCAGCACAGTTTTGATCACCCCCAAAATGTTCAAGAATAGAATAATCTGGGGTCCCAGCAATACACTGCAGTCCACACTGCACAGGATGGGCAGATGTTACAGCCAACACATCATGCCAGTCAGGGGCTCCAAAAATTGAGTTGGGTGGGCCCAGGGCTCAAACAAAGAACAGCAGGCCTCCCCTGGCTTCTCACCTCAAACTCAACGAAATACGAAAAAAATAACTTTACAGCGCACTTCACATGTAGGATCAGCTGTTCGCTGAAAATTGTCCAGAAATTAAGCCTGGATGGCACACAGGCACTCCCAAAATGGAGCCGCTACCACCCCAAACTCTTTCACAAAATGGCTGCCAAAACCGGGTGGTCTGTCCCTTCTCCGCAGCATTCAGGGCAGTGAAAATTAACTTCAGAAGTAAAATAAAAATTCACCGCCTTCACCACCGTGCCCGGGTGACTGATCCGATCTCCGTCGCCACTATTGTGTGTCTCCGGTGTTACCCAGAGAATCTGTGAGCCCCCTCCCATCTACAGACTCAGGCTGATGTGGTCAGTTCGGGCTCCCCGGTCACTCTGCGGCGGCCGGGAATGCCCCTTTTAGTTTATAGGGCATGCAGCGGAGTGCAACCTTACTCCGCCGCATGCGTGTGCCCTTAAAGGGGCAGCACCACACTTCATCTCTCAGCTGTGCATTACGCACCATACGTAGAGACGTCAGGGCTGACCTGTCACAACTGCCTTTCTTAGGTAAGCTCATTCTTTCAACTTTTCCCCATCATATGTGTAAACTGTTAGCGGAGCTATGCTTCTCCGCCCTTGGCTACGGGACATCAACTAAGTTGCAACACCTAACTACTCAGTCCCTCTAGTCTCTTGCAGGTGTAACTTGCTCCTTTGCATTTTTTGGCAAATATTTCCATCCATCTCTTCAGGTCATACGTGGCCCAAGAGCCATAAAAATTCTGTCAAGGCCGTTATCAGGGCTTCATTCAGGTAACGCGTTTAGTCCTTTTTTGCAACTTGCTCGCTCCTTTGGGATAGCTGTTTTTTGGACAGCACTCATTGGGTCATTTTTCCACATGCTTGCTCTTTGTCCTTTCAGAACGATTTACCCAGAGGAGTACTAAGCCACTCCCACTATTGGGCCTAGAAAGACTGCACATGTGTCCCCTCTCCCTCGCACCCTGATTTAATGGTGAGTTTATTCTACAATGTTAAGTTACATTTCGCCAAACTGGCATTCTGTACCTACAGCGCCCATTTGTTTTAATTCTTCAGGACAGGTTCTCCCAGCGCGCACAGTCCTGACAAAGGCATTTTTATCCATCCATTTTGCTGAAAACGTCCTGTACCGCTCTAGTAATCGTGGACCCTGTTATTCGGACTAAGTCTCAGATTAACTCCACCACAATCAGAAGAGTTATTAGTGAACTAAGGGGACTGTGCCAGGCCTGCGCCCTAGGGCTCTGAGAGGAACCCCGAGAATGCTTGATGCTCTTCAATGGCCATCTGTAGACTGGCTAGCCAGCTGGCTCTAATGACAATTTCAAGTAATGGGATGATGGGATGGAATGCAAGGTATTGTAAAAGGCATTATTTTTATTTTATTTTTATTGTGTTTTAGCCAAAACAAAATCTTGACTTTTTACACATTCCTTTATACAAAATATCAAAGCTATCAGCGAATGATTAATAAAATGAAATCATATAAAATACAAATCTCATACAGTTTTAAAACAATACAAATTTCAATGAAAAATAAACAAGAAGAGAAACGAGAAGCAGAAAAGAAACGCAAAATCAAACACCAGGAAGAGAACAAACATCTAATGCTTTCAAGTTTCTTATTTTATATTTGTTACTGTCCAGTGAGTGTAAATTCTTTCAAAACCTTCACTACTTCTACAGTAAGAAATAGTTTGTTTCCCGAAGCCAGTCTCTCTCTCTCTCTCTCTCTCTCTCTCTCTCTCTATATATATAATTATCTAATGACCCAACATTATGTACAAATCTTTGGAATCTTTGCAGTCTTAAATCCCAAGTCTCTGAGCATTTCAATAAGAGATGTTGAATAGTTTGTTTCTCCGCTTGATCACATTTCTGACAGATGTCTGTGGGAATCGCTACATTATCTGTAATATGCTGAATTTCTAGTGTAGGCAAGATGTTAAATCTAAATCTAAGGAAGTCTGCTCTGATTTTTGGATCCAGTGGCTTCCTTAGATAAGAAGGCAGGAAGGATCTGGGTTTATTGGTTGGGGTGAAAGGAGATGATATTTTTGCTAATCTCATCTTCTCCAGGCATTTTTATTGCATCCGTTCTGACCATAGTGGTCTCACATTGTAGAGGTTTTTAAGGTAAGCTGGGGCAGACCTTGGTCTCTGGAGGGAAAGAAAAAGCGGAGCTGAATTTTTCGCAGGCGTGAAACTGCACAACTCTGGTGAATCGGGGGGAGGGCGGGGGGAGAGTGGTGTTATTGGTTATGTGTACCTGTGTGGTAATGTGTGTGATATGAGCATGCTAATACACACAGCTTTAATAGACGACTGACTATACAGGGAAGTGTGCAGGTTTATTTATTTGCGACTTCTGTTATGTTAAGTGCTATTTGTAAAGCGCAATAGCTCCCATTTTCATGCCTTGTTGCCACTGACATCTGCCACGGACACGAGGGCTTGTTTCTCCTGGGGTGGGTTGCTCCAATGGAAGATTTCCCCGGGGAGAGGCGAGCAGCTGTGGTACCGTGCTGCATCTTTAACACAGTAGCATATGTTATGTAATTTTATGTTAGTGATCTTTTGACTGCACCAAATCATTAATATAGTTGTTTCAAAGTGCTGAGGCTTGCCTGGAAGTTGGTGATTGTGCACCTGCCCAACGTATCCAGAAGCTACTCTCCAGATTTTCTGCACTACTGCACCCATATAGTCCCCCCACCAATGACTTTACAAGTTAGGGCTGATGGGAGTTGTAATACAACACATCTGTAGAGCCAAAGATTGCACGTCCCTGTCCTATACCATACTGTGGATGTCATGCTCTATATTAATCGACATTTTGAGGACTTGGATCTTGACTAAGAAACACGTCTGGGTCAATGACATGGTTGTACTGAAGGAACAATTCAAAGGAAGTAAGGGTCTGGAAAGTTTGATAAGGGCATGAACAGGCTATCCACAGTGGTGATCACCCATTGATGACTCTGGCCCCCTTGAATATTACCTTGACACCATTTTAACCTAGTCGGGCTGATCACTTAAACAATGAACTCTGATCATTTTAAACTTCTTGTGTACCAGAGAGATTGGGAAATCCTTACTGATTTCTATCCTTATGGTGAAGAAATTGGGAGACTGCAAAGGTGCAATGCTTTTTTTACTCTCAAATATATATATTTAGGAATTCTGGCCGAACTAGAAAGCGTTCATGTAAATTTCAGCCTGAGGGTATTTTAAAGTACATGTTATATATTCAGAATATACTTGGAGTTTCATTTTAGGAAATTACAGTACTCGTCCGCTCCCGCTCCTCAATACTTGTGGGAGAAGATGTTATCAAGGGCCTATCATCCTGTATTATTTGAAGACTCTTATTTATTGGTGTTTTTTTTAACATTTAAAAAAAGCGCACCCTGACCTATAAGTAATGGAGCGCTGTACAAGGTAACATACAGTATCAATAACACCAGATAACAAATTTAATAGTTGCATTTTGAATAGGCCAGTATACTTTCTAACACCTTTCCTTATGGCTGTCACTTAGCCTATGGCTTTAAGAATACATTTTCTTATGGTGTACTGCACAGTATATTCACCGCACAGGTCAAGGCAAAGTTTTAGAGGAGAATGTCCTGTCTAATACTGCTTACACATCTTTTCCAAAGAATGTGTCTGGAAAATGTATATATTATTGACAAGGGTGACCCGCAAGGCCAGTTCATTGCATTGTTGATGAGCAAAGAAGAGCCCTGGAGGATTGCAGTGACTGTAAAACGAGAAAGCTAACATCCCACAAAGAAACAAGATGGGAAGATGGCAGTTCAGCTTTTGGAGGCAAACAGAGAAGAAATGCTGTTTGTGTTTAAGTCATGTTTACATCGTTTTTTAAAGTTGTCTAGATGCTATTTTCATAAAAGTGTCAATGGGAGCAGGGAGAGTACACAAGGAAAGGTGTTGCTTTTCACTAATATGAAGTAAGTGAACTTCAGTACAATGTGTCCACAGTTTGACGAGTGTAATATTATCCTGTTTGTCTCCTTAGACAAAGACCCCTCTGCCCTTTTGAACATGATTAAAGGGTATCACAGGCTGAAGTTGATGTTAATGGCCCTCTATGTTCGCAACTCGTCATAGGGTAAAAACACGGCTTTGATATATGATATGGCATTTGTAACGCGCCTATACACAAGTGTCTGAAGGCGCGAGGAGGAAAGGCAGGGGGAACAGATGGAGGCGGACAGAGACAACGATCTTACTAGGCCAAGTGACTTTGAGACCGTGCAAGTGCAGGGGAGGGGTAGGGGGGTGGGTGCAGGGGAGGGGTAGGGGGGTGGGTGCAGGGGAGGGGTAGGGGGGAAGGTGCCAGGGGAAAGAGGAGGGGGCTGTGCTGTACATGGGATCAAAACAATAACAAGAAGTCCGTCCAGCAGGTGGCAGGTGCAAGGGGAAGTGCAGACAGCAGGTGTCCAAAAGTGCATGTTGGGGGACTGTAGGGTTACAGATACAGACCCAAGTGCAAGGGTTGCCGGGAGGCAGAGCAGGTGTGCAACTGGGCGGGCAGGGACCTGGGCCCGAAATCAGAGGGTAGCCAGGTGACCAGTGCAGTATCAGACAGGAAATCAGCAGGGGAGAGGAAGAGAGAAGGCAGAAGCAAAGAGGAAGGTCTTTAGGTGCTTCCAGAATCGGAGATGGTTCTCAAGTTTTAGATAGCCAGGGAGTCTGTTGCAGAGGGAGGCCCCCACCGAAGAAAGATCTACCACCAACTTGTTGCTTGGAGAAGCGACTGACCCTGAGCGAGTGGAGGTGGAGCAGTGTTAGGGAGAATTCTCAGAAATGTGCTAATTCCTCTCTACCTTAGAGACCCCAGCACTTTTGCTGGACTCTAGGGGCCTCATTACGACTTTGGAGGCAGCCATGCCCTTAATAAGGGCATGGCTGCCTCCAAAATCGGGTCCGGGTTCCCTGAATGGGGAAATACCGGGCCATTCCGAGTATGGAGGGCCCGGTATTTCCTCCTTCAGGGAACCCGTGCCTGGTCCTTCCCCATTCCCATTTGAGCCCTCATAGGGCTCAATGGGAATGGGGAGGTAGCTAACAACGGGCCCATTACGAATGGGCCCGTTGTTAGCTCCCTGGTCCCCTCACGGGACCCGCTATGGACGTCTGGAAAAACCAGATGTCCAGAGCGGGTCCGGCGAGGGGACCTCGTAATTGTGCGGAAAGGGTTGAATGGCGCCGGCACCATTACCGGCACCGTTAAACCCATTCCACACAACTTATAATGAGGCCCCAGGACTTTTTAATGTTCAACCTGGAGAGAGTGAGACCTTTTTCCCACTCTCTCATGTAATTTTCTGTGATTTGAACTCTGTTTCTTTTGGTTATGGAGTCTGACAAACTCCATAGGCATCATCTTTACATTGTGTCACACAGCACCCTCAGTGCAGTGGCACAGGGAAGTCCTTCAGATTTCCGAATGGTTTAAATACCTTCTCTTGGATAAACTACTGTTTCCAAGAGCAGTGAAGTGAAATTGACTTTACTTACATTTTGTAACTTGCTAGACCCAGCACACACTATCTTACAACAGGGTTCTGGAGGGGTTACTTAGTATCCCCTTTGTCTAGTTTGTCATGTAACATTTTTGTGTTACCCTTTCTACAATTAATGGCTGGTGGCAATGGTTTACTTTTAACTGCCATTGGTAGCTTTTACCGCAGGCTGTGTTCGCAGCTGCAGTAAAGCACCCATGGGTTCCCATTTTGTCAAAATTACCCGGTCTGCTTTTTTCGCCATTTCTTGTTGTAAAGGTCCTTCTTGAGATTTACTCTGTGCGCCAAACCAGATTTGGACCCTTTGTTCGTTTTGTCTTTGGCAGGATTCACAAGTGAATCCTACCTCTGGCTCCAGTATGTCTGGCAGGGGCAGGAAGTGAGGGAGGTGCCCAAAACTCCCTGTGCTTAATCCCCTTGGTTACAGGAATGGACCCAAAGGTGATTGGCTGGCTGACTGTCCGGCAAGAACCGCCACCCTGCTGTGTGATTGACAGCTAGGCTGGAATGAATGGGAGAAACCTGCATAAAAGGCAAGGCTTTTTGGCTTGGAAGGCAGAGTCGACCACTGGACAAAGGAATCTGAAAAAGAACTTGGAAGAGATGCCTGCTGCAACTCCTGGACCGTTGGTTTGCCCGGTGACACCCTGCTGCTGTGCTGAAGCTCCGAATGTGCTTCGACTAGAGGAGCCCTGCAAGGACGACCTCTCCCCTTGAGTTGGTGGGACCAATCAACTCCAAAGTGAACTCGTTTGGACATCCTCTCGAAGCTGGCTGAACTTCCACTGTTTCTGTTGCTGGAACTGAAGTGCCAGGGAGAGGAACACCAAATCGAGTGGAGCGCTTTTAAGTCGGACCCATGCGCTAGGAAGATCCTCCGGACTTCCCTGATGCAGGACTGACCAAGCCTGAGCCACCTCAACAGAGTGCTGGACCCCAGAAGCAAGGAAAGTCTGAAGTGGTATCCGAGAACCGCAGTGTTGCTATTTGCTGTCAGATGCGAGGAGCTGAAACGCTGAAGTGCCACTGAATTGTAGTTTGCCCTTTGCTGTCGCGGACCGACCAGTTGTGTTGCAGGAGTCCCCAGAAGTGCTCACTCTTGTCCCCATGACTGAGGGACAGGAACAAAAGGATCTGCAGAGCCACAGAGGAACAAAAGCCAGCTAGAACCATTTCTTCTAACCAAAGGTACTGTACAGTTTAAGAGAACTTTTCTCTTGTCTTGTAGCCTTACTTGTTCTCAGTTGAGACCCGTCTAGGTTGCTCCTGTAGAGATGCTTGCATCTTCTACACCTCACAAGCCTCCCTGCTTGTGGCCCTACTATGATTCTACTTTTTCTACAAAGACTTCTGAAACATTGTGCAAGACTTTTACTTACCTGCAAGAAGTGTTTCAG
Organism: Ambystoma mexicanum; assembly: GCF_040938575.1. NCBI lineage: Eukaryota > Metazoa > Chordata > Amphibia > Caudata > Ambystomatidae > Ambystoma > Ambystoma mexicanum. The sequence goes on along the minus strand of NC_090924.1, from coordinate 672,543,648 downwards.
TACACCTAGACTTTTGCCCAATTGACATTGGCTGGCCTGGCTCCCTGAATGACTCTTCTCTCCTTTGATAGTGTTTTTACCTTTCCTTCCAGGAAGGGGTTAATTTACTTTGCATTGGGGGGTTCAAAAGTACTTACCTGCTTAAGAATATTTGTGGGACCTCTAAATGTACCAGTGATATGTTAATGTCCACGGTGTCCTAGCTATTTAAGTCACCTGAGGGTGTAGGACGTGTCTGTGTGCCATCCCAAAGGGGTACTTGCTGATTTAGAGAAACTAAGAGTGTGTATTTCGGAGTGTATTTGTGTGTTACTGTTATATTGCCCCTTCTGAAGAAGGCTTACTCAAACTGACTGTTAAATAAATTAATAATTGTTTAATCAAGAAACCTTGTGTGTAAGAGTTTATTTGGATACTTGTCACTGCAAATCTCTGTGTAACCACCCTACTGCTCACATTGACCCCTCTTGAGATAAGCCTGGCTTCTCAGCCACACTACCAACCTGTGTAGTACAGACATATACCAAAGGTTGGGTTCCTATTGCCAGGAGGTCAAGGTTGTTGTAGTGCACCCAAAGGGTACTGCACCAAATCTTGCCTAACCAGGAGCAAAGAGTTTGAGTAGGAAGGTATTTGCGGAGAGAGGGTTGGAGGCATTGAGGGCCCAGGCCCCAGAAGGCCTTGTGGACAATGCAGAGGGTCTTCAACTTATTCCTTGCAGCCACTGGGAGCCAATGCAGAGATTTCAGTGCTAGAGAGATACGGTCCCTGGGCTTGAGGCCAAGGACAAGTCTCACATTCCTGTTCTGGATGCATTGCAGAGGGCAGAGAGTAGAAGCAGGCAGATTTAGAAAGTCTGTTGCAGTAGTCCAGCTTAGAGAGAACCAGTGCTCTAGAGACAGTGAGCTTCTGGGGGAAGGAGAGGAACGGAAGAATACCTCTGAGGAGGTAAAGTTGGACTTCTTAGAAACGTCAGAGATGTGAGGTGAAAAGGAGAATGTAGAGTCGAAGATGACCCAGAGGTTGTTGGCCTCTGGGTCAGGAGAGTGACAGGAAAGAAGGGTGCAGGAGAGTGACAGGAAAGAAGGGTGCAGGTGTGCAGATGAGGAGGATCTCTGTCTCACTGGCATTAAGGCAGTCAGAAATGAGAGAAGGTGAAGAGGTGGCAGAGGGGAGTCTGAAAACCAGCTGACTGTCATCCGCATAGCCCTGAAATTTGGACCAGAGAGTGGCAATGCAGTGGGTGAGAGGTGGCAGGTATTGGTTGAACGGCCAGGGAGAGAGGTTAGACCCCTGGGGAAGTCCACAGGTAGAAAGTGAGATAGAGTACAGGAAGGACCGAAGTTGGAGCTGGTCAGAGAGGAACAAGGTCAGCCAGGCCAGAGCCTGATCGTTGATACCCAGGTTATCACAGAGACGATTGAGCAGGATGGCATTGTTGACCGTGTCAAAAGCAGAAAGAGATTGAGTAAGATGAGGACAGAGGGGAGATTAGAATCAAGGTTAGAGAGTATGTCTTCACAGATGTTCAGGAAAGCAGTTTCCATGCTTCTGGGTGCTCTGAAACAAGACTGATGGTCATGGAGACAACCAACAAATTCAGTGTGAAGATTATGCTGAGAGATGGCCAGAAGTTTGCCCAGGGAAGGAGTGATGGAGATCGGGCGATAGTTAGCTGGGCAGGAGGGGTCGCCTGAGGGTTTCTTGAGAAGAGGGTGCACAGTAGAGTGCTTCAGGCGGGAGGGGAAGGCTCCAGTAGCAAAGGAGTGGTTGCAGAAGTCATCCAGGGCAGTAGCAAGGGTGTCAATGTGGTCCTTGATGTTTTTGGAAGAACAGGGAAGAACCTGTTTTGACAAGACTTTCATAGATCAGACTTGTCTAGAAACCTCATCAGGGGAGAACAGAGGAAAGGAAGAGAAAGAAACAGGAGAGGTGGCCACAGGGAAGAGAAGCCAGGGTGGTGGAGAGGGACTGGGAGGGGACAGTAGAGGTAGAGACTGCAGCAGGATTGGCCAGCTCCTTGCAGATTTGAAAGAGTTTTGCTGAGTTGTTAGATTCTGCAGAGACGCAGGCTTGGATGGGGTCTCTCTTCTTAGTGCAGACAGAGAACTGGTATTGCCTTTGGAGCAGGGGGCAGGCCAGTTTGTCAGAGGCTGCACAAGAAGCTAGCTATCTCCTCTCAGCCACCCTGCACTTGCGTTTAAGGATGACAAGGTCAGAGTCATACCAGGAGTTGCACTTGGCTTTTCAAGTGGATCCTCATGACAGCGGCAAGAACATCAAGAGTATCAGAGATGGAAGAGTGGAGCATGGAAAGGGCTGTGTCAGGATGTGAGTCAGCCAGAGGAGGAGGAGTGGGCAAGAAAGTGGCAGCAAAAGCCTAAACTGACACACGCTTCATGGGTCGGATGACCAAGAAGGTAGGGGTAAGTGCTGGAGTTGGTTTGGCCTGAGGGGTAGAGAGGGAGAGATGGGAGGAAAGGAGAAAGTGATCACTCCAGGAGAGAGGAGTGGTGAGTCGGGCCAGAGAGGAACATAGAAAGAGAGAGAGAGTCGCAGAGGTCGCGAAAGAGTCCAGAGGAGAGACAGGAAGCATCCAGGTGGATGTTAATGTCTGCAAGAAGGAGGAGTTGAGTGGTCGAGGCCAGGAGGGAGGAGGAGAGGTCCGCCCACTCAGAGGAAGGAGGTGATCTCACTAGGTGGCCGATAGATTAAGAGAGTGGCCAGGAGAGAGAGAGAACTTGCAGACAAGGTATTCAAAAAAAAGGAGTAGGCCTGCATAGGAATGACAGAGGCAGGAATCCACGCCGGGAAGATCAAGCCTACACCTCCATCCAGAACAGTTGGATCTAAGCACAGAGAGGATCTTGTAGCCATCAGGGAGGAGATTGTCAAAGCTTGTGACCGAGCTGGCCATGAACCACGCCCGGAGCAAGGTCGCCAGATTGGAGAAACTAAGCGGATTTTGAGCGCGAGAAAGTGGAGATCCCGGCGCCTGATGACCAGGGTGCACACTAGTTGCAGTTGTGACACCTGATAACACTACATCAGCGAGATATGCAATAAGAAGATCAAGTTATAAGATGCACAACTGTGCGCAGAGCAGATCACGAGCGCGTGGAAATGACACTCCAGCGTTTTCCCGATTCATTGTGGCATGTAATAAACAGTACACCTGGTAGATATTCATTTAGAAAACCCAGTCACAAGCAGTCTCATGCTGCACAGAGCAGCTCAATCCAGAAGGTATTGAACTATTTGAGCATTTAGGACAACGCCCATAGTTTTGTACAACCGCCAAGATTGATAGGGGAGATGATGATCTACCCTGAAGCAAGGCATACTGTGTTTAGCTTCCGTCCTGATGAAGGTTGGGCCAACATAGGGCTACACATCAAAGCCCAGTGTAACCGCCCGAAACACGTGTCGCCCAAACATCTTCTGGTGTTTTCACAGATAGACACATTTATACCAGAAGGGTTTTTAGAAATACTTTGTTAATAATTTCTGTTAGATGGTTATATGCATTATGGAACCATGTGTTAATGTGGAGAAATAAGAACCGTGTATGAATGGCTCAGTGCGTGTGAGCGATTGAGGAATTTAAATTGAGTTTTTAATTGAATATATGCCTGAAAAAACCTTTGTTTTCTTTGTACCACAAAATGAATATATTTATTTTGAAGAAAATTTTGAGAAAATAGTCAGTGACTAGTGTTTTGCCATCCTCGTTCTAATGGTCCATTTTGTTGTATATATCAGTGAGACCGAGGACATCGAGATCAAGTTCTTCCAGGAGGCAGCAGATGTCAGAGGAGTGTTTGACAGCTGAGCAAGAGTTGAGAGTGGCAATATGGAGAAGGTTGCCAACCTTGAAAGACTTCCGGGGAGGGGTACAAATCAGAAGTACGCCCTGCGGAGGTGTAGAAGGAGCCCGAGGGGGGGGACAGAAGAGGAAGGAGGGGAGGGAAAGGTAGCCAAGGAGGAGGCAGAGGGGGAGGCAAGGAAGCCGAGGAAGGGACAACAGGAGAAGAAATGAAATTGATGAGGCACGGGAAGCGTCTATCAAAGAGGAGAAGATTGGCCTGAGGGCCTTGGACCAAGACGGTGTCATTCAGGTAAATATTAATGATGGCCTTAGAGGAGTGAAACAGGGCCAGGAGGGTTTCCCACCGGGTGCCACCATTAATGGGAGAAGAAGAGAAAGGAGAGAGCACAGAGACCATAGGTCTGGTGAGAGAATGACAAAGAGGATGTCAGTGAGGGTCTGCCTGGAGGAAGCACTGGTATAGGTATCAGCGATAGGGAGGCCTGAGTTGGAGACCAGCATATCCTATTTGAACTTCTTCCTACCAAACCTAGTGAGGAGAGCAGGATAGTCGATAGAGAAGCAGTTTGAAAAGATAGGAGAAACAGAGAGCAACATAGTGTAGGCGGGGGAAGAGGGGATAGGGAGAGGGGTGGAGGGGAAAGCTGGCGGGAGACACTAGGGGTGGACACAAGGAGGTGAGCAAGCAGACGAGACAGAAGGGACAAAACAATAGTGGACGATTGACTAAGTAGACAAGAGCTCAGATGGAAGAGCAGGCAGAAAACAAAGCAGTCTGGTATGCAAATCAGGTCACCAGGGCATCAGGAACAGAGTAGTCATTAAAAAGAGAACATAGAGGTGGGTGGAGCACAGCAGAACACAGAACAATATACAAAAGAACAAAGCAGTCGACAAATGTAAACCTAGAAGAAGGAAGAATCCAACAGAACACAGAGCAATACAAATACAAAACAGGGCAGTCAATGAGGAAGAGCAAAGGGGGCATACTTTGTAGTATGTACGCATTGGCTGCATGTGCCATGTGCCATTATGGGCTTTTCAGATGTAAATTCAACCACGTCAATGGGAAAGAACATTTTCCATCTTTCACACGTCTATTGTGCCATGCATCTGTAGGTGTGAGCAGGGGCATTGCTAGGTTTGTAAACTATCCGAGGCTATAGTCCATGGCAAGTTTAGACGTCACATAACTAACTATATCATATGAACGCACATGCTGCGTCGTGCTTTCGAGCATTAATATTGCATACTATACTGCTCATACTATTGGGAAGTACTGCGCCAACATGTAGGTATACTCCCACTCCAAAGTGTAAACATCCATCCAATAGACCTAGGTAATACTTTCTGAGGTTATCTAAGACAAAGAAAAGCCTTTGGACAGGACAGCCAAAGACCTGCTGTGGACTGAGAAATTCTATTTAAGCAGCAGCTAGAGAGCTACCTGTTTGCCAGTAGCACATTAGCCATACAGTCGCTTGCTGATGGTTGTTGGGCTGACAAACTGATAGGGGATAGCTAGTGGTCTTAAAACATGGTGGGACATAATGAATTTAATTATACAATATAGCGAGTGAGTACAGTGAGCAAGCCTGAACTTGACCAGTTGGGCACCTGGGGAGGGTGTTTCCTCCCCCTGTAAGACATTTTTGAAAGAAACCTTGTCAACATCACCCATATTTCAGCGTGATTTTTCCAAAATAACTGGAAAAGTGCCTAAGTTTCTTAGTGATCTAAATGGCTACCGAATACTGTAGTGCTAATGAGCTGCAGCCAGTGACAAGCAGGCGGGATACAAATACCCAATATAACATAACATTACTAACAAATGAAAAGCATTTCCAATTCCAACATAGCTTTTTAAACATTAACATGTGTACATTTATTCCATTACCATGTGAGTTGCATTTAGTTGAGATGAAGGATGGACAGAACATACTCCAGTAAACATGAAAGACGTATTTCCAATTCCAACACACCAATTTGTCTATGGAACAGCAACATCACGTGCTTGCTGACAATTCTTTGCCCTGGGAAACCATGCTGTATTTCCAAATTACATATGTGACCACTTCACCAAAGTACAATACCAAGACTCTTTTCTTCTTTTTTCACTGCTTTTTGTGGTAGAAAATTCCTCCACACAAAAGCATTACTGCATATGATAATATTGAATTTCCTGAATGGTTTTTAATGACTTCAAATGGGAATCACGTGACTGACGGCTTACGTACACGAGGACTATGGAAGTGACGGACGAGACACATTGAAAAAAGCCTGACCATCGCAACATGCAGGAAGAGCAGGAAGAGCAAGTTCACCAGATTTAAGCCGAGCAATTAGGATTAACGGGCGACAACAGATTACAAACAGTTTAAAACTAGTTGGCGACGATAACACACGGATTGCCATTGTTAATAGTTGCAACGTGGTGTTGGCTAATTGTACGTGGTGTTTACTACAACAGAGGGCTGTTTTACTTTGAAGACGCGCCTACTACACTGTGGACAGCATTATTTATTAAGGCTACCATGGGTCACAGATGAACATTATTACACGAAGTGTGGAAAGAAAAGAAAACCTGCACGTTGAATTTCCCCTGAAGAAGTTCTATCATTGTTCTAACATAATGTTGCACAAAGAACGAAACATGTTGGGCGTTGTTGTTGCTAAAATAATTTAGGCAGCATTGAATAATTAATTATTTAGTTATGTTTGAATAACAGTGTGTGATGGACACATTGTGAGTCAGCAAGTGTATGCAAGGTGTGTTGTTTGAAAGGAAGCACTATTGCACTTTGTGAGTTCAAATAACTAAGGTGTGAATTTTAGGCAGCTTATTGTCTGCATAGTGTGTTTTTTGTCAATGATTGTTTAATACATTTTTAACATATTGTCTTAATAAAAACATTTTTGTTACATTAAAACTTTCTAGTGGTTGAGTGAAATTTTAGAAATGGGTGTGGGCACCCAATAGTGTTCGTCTTCCCGTTAGTGGGGCACAGTATAAAGGCAACAAGGTTCTTTTGTCCAGAAGAATTCGCAAGTCCATTAGGGGGGACGAATCCCGTGGCCGGTAAAATATTCCCCTCAATCTTTTGATTGTATATGTGGTCGAAATGGGAAACAACAGAAGGGTCTGCTTGACTAACAGTATTACCATAGATAATACTGCCAAACATGTAATCTGGCTCTACATGTGTGACCTCATGTGGATGAAAGACAGCCATAACTTTTCGAAATTCTTTGCAACCAATTCTGTATTCATCCTTTTTGAAGTCTTGTATATTGCCTTGGCATCCACATTTGTATTCCTCCCCTGAAGACTACAGGGGATGTCGCTATATATATGAACAAAAAGTTAGAGGTCATGTATGCAGAAAGGTAACCTGTCCTGATCTCCCTCGTCTTTTCAATGCCAGCTCCTCTACGGAACAATCAGAAGTGTACTTAAGTGTGTCTTGTTTTTCAATGTAGACTATGCTTCTTGCAAAGAGATGTCCGCATGGTAAACGTGTAGTCAGAAAAAATACCTTTCTGCATCAATAAATCTGCGGCTAAGCGGTCCGTAAAATGAAAGGTGATAAGTGTTGTGGAGGGCCCGTGTGCCTAGCAGTAACGGAGGGCCCAGGCGCCCAGCAGAAAAATGGGACGGAGGGCCCGTGAGCCCTGCAGCGGAGGAGGACGGAGGGCCCGTGAGCCCTGCAGCGGAGGAGGGCGGAGGGCCCATGAGCCCTGCAGAGGAGTAGCCCAGGTGCAGGACTTGTGAGCCCAGCAGCAACGAGGAGGACAAGAAGCCCCAGCAGGAAGGACCACAGTGGAAGGAGCGCCGCAGCGAAAGCACAACAAAGACAGCCAAGAAGGTTGGCCGCCCAACAGAAGGCAAGTGCGCAGTGCCCAGCAGCGAGAGCAGCCCGGCGCCGCAAACCCACAGAAGAAGCCAGCAACGCAGACTCGCCTGCAACCGTCAGCCTGCACACCGGAACAGTGCGGGATGAACACCGCGCCCCCAGCACATGGCGGACAGGAGCGGGTAAGCAGCCCCACATGCCCCGACCCTGAATGAGCCAAAGCCAGCACAGAGGCACCCCAACGGCCCAACCAGTGCACATGCTGGAGCGGTGCAATTAACTGTGGGACACAGTCAAATTTGGGTGGGAAGCCCATGAACCAGATAAATGGCCCGTAGGCAGACGGCAACACCCTTGGCCACCTCAACCAGCACACCTGAAGTGGCACCTTCAAAATTCAGGGTGGGAGACCCACAAAGGGGACAATACCTAAGAGGGAAGCACTACCCTCATTAACCTAATTCTGTCACACGGCATAGGAGCCCGCCACCAGCAAATCCAAAAAAAAAAAAAAACTATGCGCCGTCCACAGCACCGCCACGTGAATGAGGCACCAGACGAATCAGTGGCACCTGTGCCATCGTATAAGTGCAACCATGACAGATCCAGCACAGGCAGCTGCAGACACAGGGACAGCCCCCGTTGCCGATGCCAGCCTTATATCACATGCCAGCCTTATGAGGAGACCAAGCCCATTTACACTTAACCCACACCACGACCAAGGCCAGCATTGGGAAGAATGGGTTGAGGAATTTGAAGACTTTGTAGGTGCCATTGGCACACAAGATCCCCCCCAACAAAATCAGCATCTTTACCAATGTCGCGGGAAGAGAAATTAAAAACACAATACGCACAATTCCCCTGCAAAACTGCGCCACTTATCCGCGCCTCTTAGAACCCATCAACAAAAAGCTTGTCATAACACCCAATCGTGACTACGAGCGCTATACCTTCAACCAATGTGCTCAACACCCTCATGAATCGATAGGGGAATTTGTCATACGCCTCCAAAGGAAGATCATAAAGTGCGACTTTGCCAACTTCAATGACGACGAAGCAATCAGGCTGCGCATAATAGAAGGATGCATATCTTCAATGTTCAGGAAACATCTTCTGAAAAAGCCTCTATCCCTCAAAGAAGTACTGGACCTGGCCAGGGTATACGAAAGGATTGATGTCCAGGCCGCAGCAATGGAAAACCCCAAAAAGGGTGATGTCATCGCAGCCATAACCCCCTATACCCGATACCCGAATGCTCAGGGCAGACCACCTCCCAGGTACTCCTTGCAACGTACCCAAAGTAATTGACAATGCTACCGCTGTGGATTTGAATATCCACACAGGGGACCATGCCCTGCAGTTGGCCAGCGATGCATGCGATATGGACAAGAAAACCACTTTCAAGCGATGTGCAAGGATCAACTTCCTGAGGTGAACCCAATCCGCCAAAAGAATACCGGTCGCACACCAGAGACTCACAGAGAACAACATGACCAGCATCCTGTTGAAAGAGTAGTGACCTACCCCACAAACACCTACCAACGCCCAAACACAGTGAGAGCACTAGAAGGATTACAGATTGAACCTGACAGAAAAGATCATGAGCTCTATGACCTCCATCACCGTGACCCAGTGCAATTGGCCGCGCAAGAGAGACCGTACACAAGAGAACTCCCGCCATCTCACGAACAGGACAGTCACATCCTACCCTTTCCCTTGGACATCGACCCATACGCTAACTCCCCGCCAAGATATCATCAGGAGGAAGTGCAACAATTCCAATACCTACAAGACGGATATGACACGGAGTACGTCCGACTCCTCAGCGTCGACATCGAGGACATGCCAGCCCCCAGGGTCACGATATAAATGGGACACACCAGAAACCAATTTGTCGTTGACACCGGAGCGAAAGTAAATATCATGAACGAAGAACTATACCATGACATTGCTAACCTCTACCCTCTGCGGAAGTCCAAAACACACATCTTCCAGTGGGGAGCTGCCCTGCCCATGACGTCCAAAGGACAATTTCAATGCGACCAGACGCATCGCGACCTCACGATAACCTCCACAATTCACGTCATAAGGATTCCCTCTGTAGGTCGCTGCCTTCTCAGCTACTGAACAGTCAGAGCCCTAGCACATTGACCTGCAATACGACCAAACAGAAATAATAAAGGGACACCCGTCAGAATGCAATGCCATCATGTCAATAACATGCCGACCCCTCACCAAAGAGGATCTCAAGGCTCAATTCCCCAAATTGTTTCAAGGAGTAGGTATGCTCAAAGACTCTGTTGTCAAACTGCACATCAACCCCAAAATCACGCCAGTACCACAACACCTCCGCAAGGTGGGCTTCCACCTCCAGGCCCAAGCATCAAAAGAGATCCAACTCCTCCTCCTCAACGACATCATTGAAAAAGCAGAAGGACCAGCACCCTGGGTATCCCCCATAGTAATAGTGCCAAGGACAATGGACGCCTACGCACATGCGTCGATATGCACATCCCCAACACTGCCATTCAAAGGGAGAGGCACCCAGGCCCAAGCCTAGAGGACATGCTTATCAGGCTGAACCAACTGACGCATTTTTCAAAACTAGACCTCAAACAGGGCTATCACCAGCTTGTCATAGATCCTGCTTCAAGAGCAATCACCACCTTTGCGACACACGAAGGGCTGTTCAGATATAAACAGCTCAATTTTGGCATATCCTCCCCCGCAGAAATCTTTCAAGAGACAATCAGACTCCTAATATCATGCGAGGTGAACACCCTAAACTACAGCAATGATATCCTCATCTTCGGGAAGGACCAAGAACAACACGACAGGGCACTCGCGGCTGTCTGCAAGATCCTCCAAGAGGCAGGCTTAACGCTGAATGGACCTAAGTGCGACATCAACAAGACCAGCCTCAGATTCTTTGGGCATATATTCTCAGACAAAGGCATACAGGCTGACCCGGACAAGATAAAAGCAATCACTGACCTCCAAGCTCCCACGACAACTGTGGAACTACGCTCATTCCTAGGAATGTCAGGATACTGTGCGTGCTACCTTCCAAACTATGCCATGATCACCAACCCGCTCCGTGTTCTCCTCAAAAAGGACCAGCCATTCTTCAAGGATGTACACTGCCAGATGGCATTCTCAACCATCAAAGAGAACCTCGCCAACCATCGCCAGCTAGCGTACTTCCACCTGGAGTGGCACACCATCATCACAGTTGATGTCAGTCCAGTTGGCCTAGGGGCCATCCTGGCCCAAACAGATCTCAAGGACAACGCATGACATGCAGTCGTAGCCTATGCCAGCCATGCTCTATCTCCCACCGAAAAGGCCTACTCCCAAGCTGAACGAGAAAGCCTCGCAGCTGTATGGGCCTGCAAAAAGTTCCATCACTTCGTAATTGGCTGAAAGTTCACCCTCGTCACGGATCATCAAGCGCTCCTCTGGATATTTGGGAACCCCAAGACGAAAATGCCTCCCCGAATAGAGCGCTGGGGGATAAGGTTACAAGAATATAACTATGTGATCATCCACAAGCCTGGAAGGGAAGCCAACCCGGCAGACTACCTGTCAAGACACCCACTGATGGGAAATGACACCCTAGCCCAAACGTCTCGTACTTGTCTTCCAACGCTATGCCACCAACAATCTCAACGGCAATATTTGCAAAATGAAGTAAGGCCGACCCGACAATCAAAGCCGCCATACATCTCACCAGCTCCAACAAATGGAGAGAATGCCAAGAAAGAGGAAACAGAGGGGGGCGGGCAGACAAGAAAGGCTTAGACCGCCTTGCCAAAATACACATGGAGCTGGTGGCCACTGATCAAGACATACTACTATGAGGGAACAGGCTAGAGACCCCAAAAGATCTACGGAAGACACCAGTAGCACTAGACATTACAAAATATGAGGGGGCAAAGGGTAAAGTCAACAGCGAATGCCCTTATTAAATCAATTGTATAACACGAAAGGTATGGACAATTGCCAACTGTATTCCAATTTAGGTAAAAACAACCAAAGCCTAGTCTGTTTTCCAAAGTCAGGTACTCAAACTGTACGTCAGAATAAAAGCACCGTGGTTGAGGGCACAATTAGTTGTCACAAAGAGGAGAAAAACACTGTGGGTTTTAACACACACAGGAGCAAGGCTGTGTAGGAGGACAGAAAAGGATAGAGTGAAATTCCCTTCCTGATCAGCTGTTCTGTCCCTATGTAGCGCTGCTGGGCCGCCTACAAAATACAGGGGATAGAATAAGAAGAGAAACTAGCTTCTTCTAAATGTTATACACCATTCAGCCTTGCAGCAAATGTGCCCACAACCACTCTCTCCCCCTATGTGTTTGCATGGGGAGAGACAAATACCAGATCTAAAAACAGTGTTGTTCTGATGGGGAGCAACAATATCCTATGGGTTGTATACAAGTTTATTTACCCAAGGATTGTTAGTCACGATTCATCCACTGTGATTTTTTTTAAAAACAAGGAATATCACAAGGTCAGGTTGTGGTCACTCTGAGCTTGTGTTTAGTCCAACATCAAAAAGACCAAAATTACAAAATTCTCCACTTTGCCTTCTTCTAGATCTTCCTATTGGTCTAGCGAGTGGAGAATGGTAAAACATGTGCTCATTTATAGAAAATAAATTTGATATCTATGCTATGTAGCAATTACTGTCTACCGGTTTCAGCGGCTCATGTTTGTTAAGGTCGCTTTCTTCAGGACAGTCTTTTTCTATGTGTTTAACAACACCGGGGAAGAAAGATAAGTGCTATGCCCCATGTGTGCTTTCTGGTAAGGAAAGTGGATAATAGATACTTTACCACCTCCTTGATATGGCAGGGCTGAAACAGACACGTGACCGGTGTAGGAAACAAAAACATGTTCAAATACACGAGTCACCATAGGTTGTTCACTGCCAATCAATGGCTTTTGAGATTAGCAATTTTTTAGTGCCAATCCTGATCTAAAACCCCACTACGCTGGACGTGGTATGAGTTACCTCTTTCACAAAGTTGTTAGTCAAATGATGGACATGCACCCATTGTAACACCAAGGGAACCCCCGTCTACCAAGGGCTATCTTAAATATTTTGTAACATATCACATGGCCCATACCTAGGTCAGTGGCAACGTATATAACCAGGTTAACAATAGATAGATAGATAGCATGACCCAGCACACTCATGAAAGAGTGACCAACAACTTTGTGAAAGAGGTAACTCATACCACGCCTAGCGTAGTGTGTTTTAGATCAGGATTCCGTAAGCTTGATGTTGCTTGAGACTTACTTGCAAGATATCTATTGATTTAACTCGGGAATGCGAAGTAATTTTAGTTCAACTGTCCCCATCATCAAGGGGTACAGATGGTCATGAATGAATACTCCCCAATTTTGTGTAGTTCCTAGTCCAAACACAAAAGTGTGGCTTTTAAAGTTTCACAATCTTACCAGTGGTTAAGCCACCAAACCGGATGTTTTAGTATTTTGAATCAAAGTTTTAAAGAAAAGCTCCCAAATAGTAGTCTTCAATAATAATATGTGGGGTCATAACATCCAATTTGTGGATCCAGTAGAGTTCCTGTTGTGACAGTCACTTGGCTAAATTACCTTCTCTGGGTAGAGGGTGTAGTACTTAGCTGAGCTAAGCGTAGCTGAGAGATGGTGTGGCGGTTTTCATGGAAGTGTCTGTACAGAGGAGATTTGTTGTTGGCTGTTCTTATGTTGGACTTGTACTCCGACCAGCGTTCTTTTGCCTTTCTTGTTGTCTTACCCACATAGTATTTCCCGCATGTGCATAGTATGGCATAGATAAGATTCTTACTATTATACGTTGCAAAATCTTTGAGGGGAATTTTCTTGCCTGTGTTCGGGTGCCTGATGTAGTCACCTTTGAACTGTCAGCACTGTACTAGCATCATCAGACACGCAAAAGTACCCTGTTGTGGTTTAGCTATTGTTTTCTGTCCAATGCATTTGGGTCTTTCAGCTCGTATCAGTGTGTCTCAAAATTATTTTCCTCCTGTATAAGCTAGCATTGGAGGTTCAGGAAAAAGTCTGTTAAGGTTAGGATCTTCTTTGATAAGACTCCAATTTTTAAGGATGATTCTTTTGATTTGAAAACTCTGGCTCGAATATTTCAGAGTATCAATTTTGAACCTTCTTTTCTTTGATTGCCTTTAAGCAGTGTGTTACGTTGCAATGGTTCTGTTCTGGTAATGGCTTTGTTGACGGTGTCTTCAGGGAAACCACATTTTGTGAATCTAATACGCATGGTGTCAAATTGCTGGTGTAGATTCTCAATTTCTGAAGTAATTCTCTTCAATCTCAGAAGCTGACTATAAGGCAGATTGTCCTTCAAATGTTGAGGGTGAAAGCTTCTGTAGTGGAGAGTACTGTTGACATCAGTGGGCTTCCTATAGATTCCCGTGATGATGCCGGTCTCAGTCATGGTTACGTTGACATCCAAAAAATGTATGATTGGTTTGCCTACCTCTATTGTGAAGGTGATCCTCCCGTTACAGTTGTTAAGGTAATCAAATAATTCTTTCAGTTCTTGTTCAGTGCTATTATGCTTGTTACAATGTTATTGTGGAGTCATCTGATAGTTCCTTAATGAGCTTCAACTGGTGCCTCCTGATGTTGCTTTTGTATGCTGAGTCGTATTTCAGTTGTCTCAGATCCTTGGTCATCTTAAGTTTAAACATGTTAATGAGGGGCTGGTTAACCTGTGGGTGGAAGGTACTTTTGGCCTTCATTTCTAGATATTTGTGGGTTTCTGCTTCCACTGTTGTTTCACTTTTGTTGTCAAAAAAGACTTTGAGCTCCATTTTCCCAAACTAGTTTAAACAGGTTAACCTCTTCAAACAAAGTGGTGTTGTGTGGGGATAAAGGAAATCCCTAAATTAAGGGTGTCCAGTTGTGCTTTCGTCAATACTTTAGAAGAGATCTTGAGTACCAATGAATCTTTTACTTGTTCTTCTGGCGAGGTTTTTCTTTTTTCCTCGTATGGTCTTGGTTCGCCTAAAAAAGGGGTTGGAATCGATGGAACATTTCTTATTGCACTGGATTGCTGTGGTACAATATTTTCAATTTGGACGACTTCTGGTAAGTTATTTAATTCAGAGTTGGCGTCTTGCAGGTCGAGTAGGTTGTGGTCTTGCGTTGTAAAACAAATTCTTGCCACGTATATATTATAGGAATCCAGTTTCCGGTTTGTGTCCTCCAATATTGTTTTCAGTTCTGCTCCTGTCTTGAGTTTGGATAACTGTAGTGACACTTCCTCAATTCCCCGATTGATTGAGGACAATGATTTGGCTAGTTCTTCTATTGTTAGAAAATTAAATCTAGTGAGCATTTGTTAAGAATCTGCTCCCAGCGTTTTACCAATTCCTGATTTTCTTTGCACAGTGTTGGTCTCAAATAGACACTTAGACCTCTGGGTATTCTTGTTGATTTAAGGTACTAAGTTAGTGTTGTCGCATGTCATTTTTGCAATATTTCCCAGCGTATTAATCGAACACCAACACGCTTTTCAACAAATCAAGGACTCCCTGTCAAGCACCACCAGGATGGCATTCTTCAACACAAACAGCACCACAAAACTGCTGTTAGGACTAGGGGCAGACCTGACACAAATCAACCAGGAAGGCACCATATTCTCAGCCTCTTTTGCCACATAGAGAAAGAGGCACTAGCAATACTGTGGGGGTGTCACCATTTTCAAGTTTACCTACTGGGTCAACCGGCGAAAATATTTATAGACCATAACCCTATAATGCCAATGTTCAAGGGTTCTGCCACACACCCTCCAGCATGCCTAGAAAAGTGGATTCTGCAGCTACAACTTTAACATCGAGGTGATATACCGAGCAGAAGACAACCCTGCAGACTATTTGTCCCGCCACCCACGACCAGCCACTCCTCAAGAAAAATAACATTCCAGAGAAACAGAAGAACATGTATGTCATGTAGCACCATGTGCCCGCCCTAAGCAATGACACTTCAGGAAATAGTGGAAGAAACCGAAACAGATGCCTGCCTTCAACACACGAAACACACCATACAGTCGAGGGACTCAAAAAACATTTTTATCAGTGGTAGCCCATGGCACTGCAACAGCACAAGAGCAACAGCAGGCTTTGTTCGGCATACTGAAGGGACATTGCATCGTTGTGCCGGAGCTACTGGAAGAAATAGCCCTGCGGGTAGCACACGACGGACACCAGGGCATTGTGTATTAACTCAGGCATACCTCAAGTCCTGAGAGTGGATGCTGAGAATGCAGAGTAGGGTAGTTGAACTGATTGAGACTTGTGCGCTGTGCCAATCCTCAAGGACACAACTGGTGCTAGAACCCATCGCAAATGCGCCTAGAAGCAATACAGGTTGGAATCAATCAGTGTAGACTTCTGTATCATTACCGGAGAAGGCTACCTCTTTGTTCTAATAGACGAACCCAGCCGGTACCCGGAGGTTAAAAACATCAGATCCACAGATGCCTCATCGGTCATAACTGCCCTATAAAAGGTATTAGCTATACACGGTCTACCATGTAAAATGAAGAGAGGTAATGGGCCTCCATTTACCAGCCGCAAACTACAACAGTTCCTGACAAGCCTCAACATAATCCACCAGAAAATCACCCCATGTTGGCCACAAGCAATCGGAGACGCCGAAAGATTCATGTGACCATTGATCATAAGAATTGCAAAGGACCAACAACAACCTACGCTGCCAGCCGTATATCGATTCCTCAGGTCACACAGGAAGACCCCCCCACATCTGCGAGAGGCAGCCTGGCTGCACTAATTTTTGGGGTACCCATTCAAGCTGAACTACCACTAGACCCCACCTGGGTAGCCCCCGAACCTGACATGCCACTAATCGAAGAAACATGAGAAAAACTAAATGAAAAGGAGAGCCACGCTCGTGGAGCACAACACCGAGAGCTGTTGGTCAGCGACACTGTGCTATTCAAGAAATGGACGCCACCAAATAAAATGACCCTCTCTACAAGTCCTGCCTCTGGACAGTGCTTAAACCTATCCACAGCATGATAACAGCCACTAAAGGGCATGAAGTGGTAACCTGAAACATATCACACTTTCGCATGGTACCTGCGATGCTCTGGAAAGACCAATCCCCATACATGCCTGAAAGAGCCGAAAGACTGACTCCACCAGAAGAACACTCTGGGGCAAATGACAGCACACCCCTGCAGAACGAGGCACTGCCACTGCCCAACCTCGGCGATGAATCAGGCGAAGACCAAGGCAGATGAGACACCAAGAGAAGAGTCAACACCCGGTACGGCTTACAGGGGAAACCCTGACCATCGGTTCAAGGTATATACACACACTAATAACACACTTTGTGCTTTGGCAAATCTATTATGGCAAATATATACAATGGGCCTGCCAGCCCGGACAGGCTGATTAAGAGTCCTGCAGGCGGGAGGTGTCACTCCCGCCAGGTCTGACCTGGCGGGTTTAACACCACCCGCCTACAGGCGGAAATGGAAACACCGGCTCTGTCAAAGACGGAACCAGTGTTTCCATGGTCCGCATCCCCATGGAGTCCTATGGGATTCCATGGGAATGAGGACTTACAAAATTCCGCCTCTGGAATTCCCAGGTCACCGGGGTCGGAATGCCCCGGTAATTCCGGGAATCACGGTGGCGGAATTGTTACGAGTCCGGCGGTAACTGGCCAGTTTTTCCAGCTTGGTTACCGCCAGACTCGTAATGAGGCCCCATGTCTATGTGGTACCAAACTTAACTATTGACTTGTTTAAAATGCACCAACTGCTGACAGTTCTAATGACATACAAATCAAACAGTAATGTGTATCTTGCTACTAAGACACATTTCTGTGTGAGGATCCCCTCACCCCCACCTGGGCAACCTGTAATAAAGTGTATTAACAAGCACAGTCCATTAATGTTAAAATAGTCTTGTTACCTATTCAAAAAGGTTCCACTACCCCAATGTACCTGAGTTTAGCAGAGTTTCTTCGACGGTTCGTCGACAGATCCCTTGAGGGTGGACTTCATTTAAAGCAGGAGCCAGAGGGTGTCGAGAGTCCTCGAAGATGTGAACCCTGGCATTGAGAGTCCTCGAAGAAAGAGTTTGGTGCCTCAAAGAAGACTCGATGAAGAACGTAGGCCCGGCAGCAGACGTCGAGTGTCTGCGTCGGATGTCGGCATCGACGATCCGGTCTCGACCACGTATGGACTTTGGATCTTCACTTGTCGGTGACTTTGTGGACTTCGGGTGGCGAGAAACCCACCAGCGGATTCTCCTCGGTCGTTGCCGACCTCAACTTTCTCGGACGGGACAAAGCGGTCGACGGTGATGCAAGGGAGCCCTTCTTTCAATGTTCTTAGGCAAAGATAAAGTGCTGTGGCTCTGGTCGTCAAGCAACACAGCGTCGAGCTGTCCCCGCTTCTGGGCAACACGACTCGACTGGCTTACAGCGATTACAGCAATCCTCCGAACCCCGGTCAGTGACAATGGACTTTGATGGCCTCAATGTCCTGGTGCTTTACTTTGAGTTTCCTTGTCTACGATTGACAGCCTTCTGGGACTGGCTTCCAGGGTGCTTCGGTGAAGATCAACTTCTGCACGATGTCCCCTCAGGGAGAGGTCTCCTAGCAATGTCCTCTCAGGACTGACCATCCAACCCACCTCAGGACCCCATAGAGGGCAATCAACATTCGCCAATAGCCTTTAAAAAGACCCACGGGTCGAAACACGTGTCGGCTGACCACTACTGGGACCATGAGCCCACACTTCAAACAAGCTAATGAATAAAATCTCTCTTGCACTTACCACTTAATGATTAATGGTGTGGAAAATCCATTTGTACAAACTAAACGCATAGCGAGGTAACCAGGATATTCCCCTAATAACGTATGGTTGGTTTCTCTGCTCTACCAGTGAAGTCTGCATTACATGGACAAATATGTGAATCTGCTAAAAGAGTGACATGTGACCGGATGCAGAAGTGATAGAGTTAATTTCTGATGATTCTCTGTTAACATCAAAATGACCCACTGCTTTGGGCAGACATTCATGTAGACAAATCCTAAATCACTAACAAGGGGCTTACAATTATTTCAAAATTAGTTCATATGCCAATTCCAAT
The DNA here is from genome assembly GCF_040938575.1 of Ambystoma mexicanum. Classification (NCBI taxonomy): domain Eukaryota; kingdom Metazoa; phylum Chordata; class Amphibia; order Caudata; family Ambystomatidae; genus Ambystoma; species Ambystoma mexicanum. The sequence goes on along the minus strand of NC_090924.1, from coordinate 672,524,802 downwards.
GTATTATGAAAACATTATGTACAAAGAGCCAATCATGTGTTACACAATAAACAGTTGATTTCTTCAACAGCAATGAGAGCACACATTTACGAAATTTTGGATGCGCAACAACAACACAAATCAAAATGCTTCAGTTCAGAAAGTCACCCATATGGCGGTTTTGCAAAGTGTCTCCACATATGCAGTAGTTACAGGAATTCGTATTGGCTGCATTGCTGCATAGAACATTTATACCCTGTTCGGTTTGCATTGTATACAGATGACCTACTTTGATTCTTAAGGCAAGCAGTGGCCTAACCTGTGCTGAAGATGGTGGAGCTAAACATACTTTCTAGTGGGCAATCACAGAACATTGCATGGGAGCTTTAGCCCGCGCAGGGTAAGGGCGTGGTGTTGTGCGACGCAGGACCGCAGGAGACGATGGCCGTTTGATACATAGCGCGTTGAGCTATGTTCCATGCATCGGATCCTTTAAGAACAAAGGATCAGACCCTCTTCGGCAAAACCTGCGTAGTCTTAGGGTGCAGTGTTGTGCGACGCAGGACTGCAGGAGATGCTGGCCATTTGATATGTTGCACGTTGTGCTACATTCCACACATTTGATCCTTTAAGAACCGAGGAGCGGACCCTCTGCGGCAAAGCTCACGCAGGCTTAGGGCGCAGTGTTGTGCAAAGCAGGTGTTTGGCAACGAAGGGGTTGCAGCCCAGAGTACGAGTACACTGCGCAGCCGTCAACCATCAGTGACCGTACGGTAAGAAAGGCGTGGGTAGGGGGAGCAGCCATTACTGCTCTCTACAAAACTGTTCTGCCCTTGGGCGTACTTCCACTTAAACGATTGTCTCAACGTACACTGTGTACGCGCGCCCATTAGGGTTCCTCTCTCACGATTGCCTCACTTTGTGTTCCCAGCTGTTTCTTTTGCATTTCTCCCTCTAGGTGTGTTGTTCCTGTGCTGTTACTTTCACTCTGCTTCTGTTGTGCACTGTAGGCCTTTTTCCCTCTCTAGCCCCCCCCCCCTGTGCTTACTGCTGGTTTTTCGTTGGTTGTACTTTACATTCTGCTTCTGTTGTGCCCCCTAGGTCTTTTTCCCTCTCTAGGGTCCTACCACTGTGGCTCATTGTTGTTTCCACTTTACGCTCTGCTTCTGTTGTGCCCCCTAGGCCCTTTTCCCTCGCTAAGGTCCACCTCTGTGTTTACTATTGGTTATTGTTGGTGCTCACTAGGCCTTCTCCCCCTTATAGGTGCCTGCTCTTTTGTGCGTCCACTTGGGCTACTGTTGGTTGTTGTTAACTTGGACCCCCCTCTAGTCCTGTTGCTCCCAGTTGTCTGCCTCCTTTGCCCTTTCCCCTGCATGTTTGTTCCCACTATTGAGTCTATGTGCTTGTGCTTCTCTGTTACATTCCTTACAGTGCCTCCTTCCCCCCAGCTATGTCCCCACCTGTACCATCCTGTGTGCGTAGGTCTGTGCTGTGCTTCCTCTCCTCGCTCTTCTCCCTCTCGCTTTTCCCTCCTTTTCCTACCTATACCCCTCTATGGTGCTCTTGGTCTCACCCATCTTCTCTAACTGCCTTTCTATCACCTATCCTATCCTTCTCACAAAGTCTGGAAGGAAGAGGTTCAAGAAGGCATCCTGGTCTCCAATCCAGGCCTTCCCATCGCTGACACCTACGTCAGTAGCTCCTCCAGACAGACTCTCACTGACATCCTCTTTGTTGTTCCCTCTCCTGACCTATGAACCCTACATATGGTTGCTGTTTTCTCTCCTTTCTCTTCATCTCCCATTAATGGTGGCACCTTTCCTCCAAAACCATAATTGTCTATCTAAATGGGACCGTCATGGACCAGGGCACTCAGCCCAACCTCCTCCTCCTGAATACGCATCTCCCACGTCTTATCAACTTCCTCCCTTCTCCTGCTACTCTAACTACCACTTCTCTGGCTCCTCAGCCACCTTCCTCCTCTACCTCTCGGTTCCTCTGCCACTCCTTTCCACCTACGCTGCCTCCTCTGTGGCTCTCCTCTCTGCCTCTTCTCTGGGCCCTTTGCCACCTAGTGCTACCTTTACCACTACTCTGGCTCCTATGCCACCTTCATCTTCTACCTCTCTTGCTCCTCTGCCACTCACCTCCTTCTCTGCTGCCTCCTCTCTGGGCCACCTGCCCCCTCCTTCCACCTCTGCCCTCTCTTGAGCCCCACTGCCTCTTCCACTGGGTGTACCTCACTCCTTTACCCCACCCCAGAAGTCTTTCAAAAGAGGACACCTGGTCCACGTAGCTACACTCGCTCTGCTGTCAAACACTGCTCTGACATGTGCCACCTCCTGAAATACCCTGATGTGGATGTTCTCACTCTTACTAAGACTTGGTTCATGGCCAACTCTGTCACAAGTTTTGACACTCTCCTCCCTGAGTGCGCCAAGATCCTCTCCGAGGCCAGGACCAATCGACCCAGAGGTAGAGTGGCCCTGATCTTTCCTGAGTGGGTCCCTGCCGCGATTATTCCCACCCAGGCTTACTCCTCCGTTGAAAGCCTGGTCTGCAGGCTCCTTATCTCCCCTGGCCTCTCTCTGACTCTGTGTGTGTTAACTGGAGGGACAGCCCTAGAGGTGGAACCTGAGGCTGAAGTATACAATGTATCACAAGGGGAGTGGCCACCAGACAAAGTTAGGACATACTACCAATTCTGTATGTTACTATTTAGAGTATATTGGCGGTGTTTTATAAATCACCAGATATCCATCATTATGGTCTAATCATAGGATCCCTTAGGTGTTAAGACTAAATGCAAACTGTACATATATTCGTAGTCTTATTTGAAAAGGAGTTTTTTATGAGTTTTATTGTCATAAAGCTTAAAGTACCGGATATGCAACATTCAAGGTAGAACATACCAGTACATTTGAAAATAGGCAAACATAATCAGAGCATGTGTCTCAAATTTGTTCTGCATCAAGACATTTCAAAGACATAAACTAAAAGAACATGTTTCTCACAATCCGTTTAACAATACAATAAATAATAAATAATACAGAAGAGAAAATGAAAAAGAAAAAGGTAACTTCATTTCCAACAATGTAGAGAATGCAACAAAGAAGTCGACTGCAACATAATTAAAGCAGATATACTAGGCACTAGTTAATGGTTCAATAGCATACTGCAGACAGGATTAAGAAAAGACACTTGTCCTTCTAAAATGCAAAAAGCCCCATATGCTATAAGATTGTCTGTGATCTATTGGTGACCAATCCTCGGTCTAAGTCGGGAACATGAACTTCCCAAGAGTGTTTACAGAACGAGCAAAAGTAAGGCTTGGTCCTAGGACGTTTCGGCTTCCAGATGTGGTGCCTTCTTCTGGGCCTTAGGATTGTGTCTCCCTATAGGTAGTAAACAGAAAGTGAAGGGCTTTTTTAAAAAAAATCTCACAAGGTGGAATGTACCATAAAGTGGTACCATTAATGACAGAATGAGCACAAGTAAGTGGCTAAAAGAGAAGAACTTCTCTCTCTGACTCTGGCCACCATCTACAGGCAGTTCACCCGCTTCTTCTCTGAATGGGCTTATCTCTCCTCCTCACTTCTTGCCTCTACCTCTAAGCTTCTGTTCCTCAGGGATTTCAACATCCACTTGGACTCCTCTGACGACTCTGGGATTTCCACAACCTTTGTGACTCTCTCTCCCTCCCTATTCTTCCCTCTGGTCCGACACACTCAGCCGGACACACCTTGGAGGTTCTCATCTCCTCAGACATCCCCCTCTCTATCCCTTTCACTACTCCACTCTCTCGGACTGACCAATTTCTGCTTTCCTCTTATCTGAAACTGTCTGTCCCCCTGGCTAAATCTACCCCAGCACCTTCCTTCGAGGTCATTCGACCTATGAAGCGGGCGTCAGTTGCCACTTTTGCCTCTACTTTCTCTCCTCCTCCTACTCCTGCGGCTGACTCCCACTCTGACACAACCCTCGCCAACCTTCATTTCTCTATCTTCAATGCTCTCAATATCCTTGCCCCTATCATGAGGATCCGTCAGAAGTCTGCCTCCAAGTGCAATTCTTGGTATGGCTATGACCTGGCTGCTCTGAAACGCAAGTGCAGAGTGGCCGAGTGGAAGTGGAGGGCTTCGGGCACATCCTTTGACAAACTTGCCTGCCCCCTGCTCCAAAGGCAATACAGACTCTCTGTCCTCTCCAAGAAGACGGTCCACATTCAAGCCTGCATCTCTGCAGCCTCTAACAGCACGGCCAAACTTTTTAAAATCTGCAAGGAGATGGCCAATCCCATTGCAGTCTCTACCTCTCCTGTTCCTTCCGAGGGCCTCTGTATGGCCCTCGCTTCTCATTTCACCACTATAACTCAGGACATACTGTCCATTCTGTCTGCTCATTTCTCTCCATCTACCTCTCCCAGGCCCCCTCTGGCCACCCTTCCCTCTCCTCTCCTCCCCTCTCTCTCTCTCTCTCTCTCTCTCTCTCTCTCTCTCCTATAATCCTATAACACCTGATACGTTTCTAGACAAGTCCGGTCTATGAAAGTTTCATCCAAACAGGGGCTCCCCTGCTCCACCAGAACCATTAAGGACAACATTGTTTCCCTGACTCCAGCCTTGGCTGATTTCTGCAATCATTCCTTTATCACTGGATCTTTCCCCTCTCTTCTCAAGTACTCCCTTGTGCACCCCCTGAAAAATCCTTCCTGCCCAGCCAACTATCACCCAATCTCTATCATTCCCTTCCGGGGCACAGTCTTTGAGAAACTGCCCGTCTCTCAGCCAAACCTCCATACTGAATCTGCGGGTTATCACCATGACCATGAGTCTGGCTTCCGATCGGCCAGAGCCACAGAAACTGCTCTCCTGAACTCCTTTGAAGAACTGCCCTCCAACCTTGACTTCAGCTCCCACTCTGTCCTCAACCTCCTTGACCTCTCCTCTTCCTTTGACACGGTCAATCATGCCACCCTGATTAACCGTCTCAGTGTGAACCTTGGCATCATTGACCTTCCTCTTGGACTGACCCTCCCAGGTCCAACTTGGGTCCTTTCTCTCCACCACCTCTCTTTCCACGTGTGGTGTTCCCCAGGGCTCTATCCTCTCACCCTGGCTCTTCAATGTCTATCTGCCCCCCCTCCCGCGACCCACCTGATCTCTACCTTCTCCTCTAACTTTTAGTGTTATGCAGATGACACAGCTCTCTTTCAGCATACCCTCAGCCTCCTCTCCCACCTCACTCATTCCTGACTGTCTATCCGCTATTCAGGGATGGTGCACCTCTAATCACCTCTGCCTTAATGCCAGTAAGACAGAGATTCTTCTCTTTGGGACCCCTGCTTTCACTTTTCCTCTCTCCCTCTGGCCGCCCTCGTTGGGCCCCCTCCCCTCACCCTCCTGTGAGACTTAAAACCTTGGCGTCATCTTCAACTCCACTCTCCTTCTCTCCACACATCACAGACCTTGCCAAAAAGGCCCACTTCCAGGTGCACCTCCACACAGGTATCCTAGCTTTTCTCACCTTCCCCCAGAGGCTCACTGTCTCCAGAACTCTGGTTCTATCCAGGCTGCACTACTGCAGCAGCCTCTTTCTCAATCTTCATAACTCTACTCTTTGCCTTCTTCAACGAATCCAGAACATGACTGCAAGACTTATGCTTGGCCTCAAGTCCAGGGACCGCATCTCTCCAGCTCTGAAATTGCTCCACTGGCTCCCATTGGCCACGAGGATCAAGCTTAACACCCTCTGCATCATCCACAAGGTTATCTGGGGTTGTAGTCCTCTCTATATCCAACACTCTCTTCCTAAATACCTTTCTTATAGAGCACCCTGCTCAGCCACCTCAAACTCTCTGTGAGTCACACGCTTCTTCAAACAGAGAGTGGGGGGGTGGATCTCTCTGCTCTGCATGTGCCTCCCTCTGGCATTGCCTCCCTGTCCCTCTCAGACTTGAGCCGGATCACCTGAAGGTCCCGAAGCTGCTCAAAACCTTCCCATTCTCTTCTTTCTTCTCTCTCCCTCTCCCCTGCGGATCTACCTGTCGTCTCGTCCTGACTGGTGGCGTAGTTGCCCTCAGAGTCAAACAGGGTACCACACCTACCTACCCTCCTTGACCAATCACCATGCACTGGCTTCTGGCTTACCCAGCACTTCTGGACTGTCTGGGACGGCACCTGTGCAGTCTTCTTCCGTCCTCGCACGTATTCAGAGCCCTGCTGCCATGACTGCACTTCCCCCTCATACCCCTTCACTGCACTTCTCCCCACACCCTCTCCCCTGCACTTTCCGTGGCACATGCACGATCTGAATGTCACAAGGCATGGTAAGATCGTATGTTTTGTCATCCCTCGGTCTCCCCTCCTTTTTCTTGTGGTGCCTAGAAGCACTTGCTTAAAAGCGCTTTATAAATACCAACTCATATATCATATCATAGACAGTTCAATGATGTAAGAGAGACTGTTGCATGTATAGCAGCTACCATATAGTTGTGTTACTAGTATATTTCTATCTAAATACTCACCAAGCGACTTCTCTTTTACATTTTAGAACAAATCAACAGTGAAAGCATCTGAAGGACATCCCGATTTGTCTAAAAAACATAAAGAAGACGATGCCGAAGAGGAAAAAGACAAGGTTTTCTTAATATTTCCTTTTACATATACCAATATTAATCGTGGGAAAGGACTTCAACACAAGCAATAGACATGCAATGTAGACCATATACAACAATATAGTCATGATATAATATAGTCTATAGTAATATAGTATTATGATTCAATCTCTGACACTGTCATTGGCCAATTGCCTGGAAACCAGCGCTTTCACAAAAACACATTTTATAAATCAATTGTTGCTTTATACGCCTCGATGACATAGTACACAGCTATGTCATGTGCTTCAATTTATTTGTGCAGATACGAGTGAATGGACAAATGTCAAACGTACACAGCCTAGTAACATCATCTGTTATTATCTTTCAGAGGATTAATAGCCAACCTGCATATAGCTACCGTTTTCATGTACAAGTCAAGTTTACATGTATGTGCTATTTCATGTGGACCCCTTCATGAAAAAGATAATCATTGTCATCCAATGTCAAATCATACACAAATCACCACCTATTACTTAATTCACTGGGCCAGATTCTCAACACTTTTTTTTGGTGCTGTTTGTGTTAAATGCTCTCCCAGTAACCACATTGTCCTATATTGCAGTCAGGAGCGTGCTCCCGACACTAATGTATGCAAGAGGGCTGACCCGTGTTTCTTTTACACTGCTATCCAGCCCTCCTCCCCTGAAATGCGTTGCCCACCTTTGAGAATAAGGAGACCTGTACATTTCTGCATGTGCGAAAATGAAAAAAGCAAGTCCTCTGTGATTTTAAAATTTGAGCTCATTTTTGGGAATCTGGCCCTTTATCCTCCATGATAATAATGAAACACTTACAAATTATATTCAGCACCTTACAGCAAGCAAAGAATGGCTACTACATCAGATACCTCGGTTCATTAACTGACCAATAAAAATGGAATTGCCATAGTTCTAATCCGGGTTTAACTAGTGCAGGCATTAAATATCACTGGTACCCTTTCTTTAGTGGACAAAAAAAAAACATTGGACAGGCATGAGTCTTGACTTTTCTTATCACAAGCACAGACTACTACATACTGTAATTTTCCTCCAATCCAAGCCTCACCACAACATCTGGATAGCAATATTTCTTAGTCTTGCTTTACAAATGTCCCTCCTAATCTCACTTGAATATACTGCAGATATCAAATAAAGCCATTGTAGAGGAAGGGTTTTAGTCAGGGTGGTCATAAATTTGCATAGAACGACATGCTTTCTTCTTACCATGGCAAATTCTGATACCATTACTACTGCCACAAAACTTGCGCTTAATCCTCTACATTCCAATTTGTCATTATTCCCCATTATGGTGTCCCATAGGATACAATTGGGGTTTGTTATTATTATTATTCTCCGGCATGGGGTCTGGAATGGATTTACATGCTCATGAATATTCCCAGTCGTCAGGCTGGGAATCCTCAGTAAAAAGAAAAACAGTTTCACTTTCACTTACACACTGTATTTTTCCTCTAAACCAATCGCTGTCCTCTGGGTCATACTGCCCCCATCCAATGACAGTCCTCAACACTAAGCCCCTCCTCTGGTAGCCATCTTCAGTGTTGGAGTCCTCGATTTTGATCTGCGAGCTACTTCTATGTTTTTTCGTGACTTTTGTGGAAAAAGGTTCTCTTTTTGATCCGTAAGAGGCCATGCGCTCTTCTCTCCATCTGCTGACAGCAGGGATCTGTTGTCAGTCAAGTTGAGCGCCCCTCAAGGGTGAAGATTGTCGAAGTTTCCAGAAGGCCATCGGCTTACTTCATGCCCTCCGACCATGACGGAGGAGAAGGAAGGAAGGTCCGTCTTAAAGTCCTGCACCAAGTGCAGGCTTTGAAATGTGTTTGTCGAGGACAGTGACCTGCAATGCTTCTACTACCTGCATCCGGGCCACAAGGAAGAAGATTGCGAGATATGCTGCAGCTTCTCCAAGAAAACGACAAAGGATGCCAAGGCCTCTGCCATGTGCTCCCAAGGCCAGTCGCTCTGAGGAGCGGGTTTCTAAGTCCTGTGGGAGCACCTCATCCGTGGGGACCCAAGATAAGGCCAAGCACCGCAAGTCCGGGTCCACTGGGGTCGCCGCGGAAGGGGGTCCCATGGCAGACAGGGTGCGATCGACATCATCTTCCGCCTTCATTGCCAGCCAGAAATCAAGCTCCTCCTCGAATAGAAAGTTGTGCAACCCAGCTAAACTGCGGGAGAAGCCTGAGAACCCACAGACGGAGGAGAAGAAGACTGAGCTGCCCAAGAAGGCCCAGGCGGCACATGATAACTCTTTGTCGATGATAGAGCTGGTGGCGGCTGCTCCCTCAAAAGCTAATCGGACTGACCCTGAGAAGGTAGCCCCCAAAGCGCAGAAGGTATCCCTCCGAGGCGCAAAGCCGCTCTGTTGACTTTGTCAAGGTCTGCCGGCACGCCTGAGAAGGGGACACCGTATCAGAAGCCGGTTCCAGCCTCTCAGGGTGGAAAAGGGAGGCAGGGGACAAGGAGGCCCCTGGTCAGTTTGTGGCCCACGCCATGGAAATTCTGTCCACGGACGACGAGGACCTGGAGTCCCTACACACGGTCTGCGAGGACGTGGAAAAGGAGGACTAAGGCAACAGCGATATTGACGCGGGCCTAGTGTTCTGATCACGCCAGTTCCGCCGAGATGTCGGAGATCCCGAAGAGGATGCCTCAGGGGCCCATTCCAACGGTCCCCCAGGCCCCTGATCAACAACTGACGACGAAGACGAAGCACCATCCTAAGCCCCCATTTCAATGTCCACATCCGCATCGGGCCCCTCTTCCCCAGCAGACTCAGCAGACCCAGACACGGTGCCCATGATGACGGACGACGTTGGAGCAAGCAGCGGGTCCCCGCAGCCTAGGGCATCCCCACCAGATGAGGTGGGGTCGTTCCATTCCATGATCACCATGATCGCCTGAGCCTCCTGAGCTGTTCCAGCTTGTGCTTGAAGAAACCAGGAAGGAGGGTTTCCTGTACCAGAGGCGCGAGGCCAAAAGAAAGACAATCATGGCGGTGCCTCTCCTGGATAACGTGTGGGAGGAGGGTCTGGCGCTCTTGAAGAACCCTTGCATGGCTCCACCCAACCGAAATAAGTACTGGTACCGGAACCCGCGCCCAAGTGCCTTAGGTCGCAACCATCGCCAGATTCGGTGGTTTCGGCGGCTGCGAGGAAACAATCATCTAACCCGTCCTCATTGTCTTCAGTCCCTCCGGACAGCGAGGCTAAGAAGATGGACGCCATGGGGAGGAAGGTGATTTACAGTGTGACATTCACCATTGAGGTGGCCAACGCACCGGCAATCCTAGAAAGGTACGTCAGGGAGCTGTGGTAAAAGCTGGGTACAATTTTGGCGTTCCTCCCGGGCAGTAAGAGGATAGAGACGATCGCCATCTTCCAGGTGGGAGAGGTAGCGTTGGATCACGCCATCACAGCGGCACTGGACGTTGCCGACACAGGGTTCCAGCAGATGGGAAACAGTGTCTGACTTCCTCGCCAAGGCTGGATGAAGGACACAAATTTACGCAAGGAGGTCCAAACGAAGGTACTGGACATGCCTTTCGACAGAGATAACCTTTTCGCGAAGGTCGTCTACTAGTCCCTAAAGACCATCAAGGCAGATACAGAGATGGCTCGTTCCCTGGTCACCCTCCAGCAACACTGCTCTTCCTTTCGCTCGTCCATAGGAAAGTCTGGCAAGTCTTTGAAAGGATTCTCCTCCTCGTACCGTCAGCCTTCCAGATCCACAACCCAGGAAGCTCACAGAGGTCATTCCCAGGCCTATGGTGGAGGAGGACAACGTCGCCAGTAGGGTAGGGCATCAGCGCCGAACCAAGACGTCAGGCCCCTTTCCAATGCACCCGGTGGGAGGCGGCTGACGAGGTTTGTCAGCTAATGGGAAAAGATCACCACCGACCAATGGGTGCTGGACAATCTCGCCCAAGGACATACCCTGGAATTTCAGCACCGGTGTCTGGGGATCCCTGTGGTGGCCCGTCAGGAGCAGTACATCCCTCAGCTCTTGGAAGAGGTACGGGCCATGCTACAAAAAGGGGCAATAGTGCTGGTTCCTCAGCGACTCCAGTGCTCCAGAGTCTATTCCAGATACTTCTTGGTAAGAAAGAAGACAGGGGGAGTGTTGGAGGCCCATTCTAGACCTGCAGCATCTGAACAAGTACCTCAAGTCTCAGAAATTCAGGATGGTCACGTTGCAACATGTGCTCGGCCAACAGCAAAGAGAGGAATTCTTGACCTTGCTGGACTTGGAGGATGCCTACTTCCATGTACCCATTCACAGGAAACACCAGAAGTTTCTCTGCTTTGTGGTGCAGAGACAGCACTATCAGTTCAAACCCCTTCCCTTCGGCTTGAAGTCGGGCCCCCAGAGTGCATTCAGGGGGAGGTGCAGCAGCTGCTGTCGATGAAGACGGCCACGGTGTGGACCATCAAGTCGTTGCTCGGCATAATGTCATCCTGCATCTACTTCATCTGGCTCTGCAGGTTACTGATGTGACCTCTTCAGGAGTTCCTGGGTGCAGGTTTCCAGAAACTTTGTGGACAAGATCACTCTGGATGGCGAGTTCCGTCGGGTGATAAGGTGGTGGGGCGTCTGCTCCAACATCGCCCGGGGCACATGGTTTCAGAACCCTCCATTCCAAGAAACGGTCACCGCAGATGCTTCCCTGGAAGGCTGGGGAGCCCACACCGGACGTCTGCATGCCAGAGGCCTGTGGCTACGGGAGGAGAAGGAGCTCCGTATCAACATCCTGGAGCTACGGGCAGTGTTCTGTGCCCTCAAGTTTTTCCTTCTGTCTCTCAAGGGCAAGGTGGTGAGGATCTTCACAGACAACATGAGCACAATGTTCTACATCAGGAAACAAGGGGGCACTCGGTCCCCAGCACTCTTCAGGGAAGCGCAGGCCTTATCGGAATGGTCCGTTGGACAAGAAATGTTTCTTGTCCCTCTCCACCTAGGGGGAGTCAAGAACACCATCGCGGATTCCCTCAGCAGGGAATTGCACTCCTGCCACGAATGTGAACTTCGGCAGGACAAAGTGGACCACATCTTCGCCAAGTGGGCACGACCCTGGTCAATCTTTTTCCGACGGCGGTGAACTCCAAATGGCAGAAGTTTGCCAGCAGATTTCACCAACCAAGGAGCCTGGGGGACGTGTTCTCCTTCCTGTGGGAAGGGATGTTTGTGTACGTGTTTCCTCCGTTGGCTCTCCTGCTATGAGTTATCAATGCACTCAGTGTCAGTGTCAATGCAGGATGATACTCATCGCCCCGGCGTGGCCAAGGCAGATTTGGTATCGGGACCTTCTCAGTCTGTGTCACCTCCAATCAAGCTACCAGTGGTCCCGAATTTTCTCACCAGAGAAGGAGGCGCAATCCTGCATCACAACCCAGGAACACTCAACCTGAGGGCTTGGCTCCTGCAGCCCTAGAGTTTGGAGGATATGAGTTGCCTGAGGATTATTTTGTTCTTTCCCTCCGGTGAAGGCTCCTGCCCTGGTGTGGGAAATCAATGTGGTCCTGATGAGGCTCATGGGGGCCCCCTTCGAGCCTATGCATCAGGCCCCAGTCAAGTTCCTCTCATGAAAAACGGCTTTCCTGGTTGCCATCCCTTCCACCTGGAGGGTAGGTTAGATACAGGCCCTATGCTGCAAGCAGCCATACCTGACTTTCAACGAATCGAGGGTGGTGTTGTGGACGCACCCCTCTTTCATGCCAAAGGTTCAGTCGGAATTCCACCTCAACAAACCTTTGTTGCTAATTTTTTTTTTTTCCCCTGAAACCTTCTTCACCAGCTGAAAGGGCCTTTCACTCGCTGGACGTTGCTCATGCTCTGAAGTTCCATGTGGCAGACACAAAGGGTTTCCGAAAGACTTCACAGCTGTTCGTGAACTTTGGTCCTGTGAACCATCGGAAGGCCTTGTCTAAGGCTTTCACCTGAAGGTGGCTTTCTGGCTGCATCATGCACTGTCATCGGTTGGTGAACCGACCACTGCCCGACCGTCCGAGAGCCCACTCCACCAGAGCGATCTCTGCGACGACAGCGTTCCTAGCTGGTGTGCCCCTGCTGAACATCTGCAGGGCTGCTACGTGGAGGTCCACGCACACCTTCAAAAGGTTCTACTGTGTCGACAGGGATTCCAAGGAGGAGTCCAGAGCTGGCCAAGCAGTGCTATGAAACCTGTTTGCTTGAGGTGAGTCTGTTCCAGAGGTAAGAGTTGATTGCTTCTGTTGTTTGTTGAGCCTTGCCACCTCCCGTTGTTGAGTAATGTTGTACTGCTGTGTATTAGTTATTCATGAGCATGTGAATCCATGCCAGACCGCATGCTGGAGAAGGAACAAGTTAATTACATGTAACTATTGTTCTCCAGCATGGGTCTAGCATGGATTCACATGCGAACCCTACCTCTGTCCCCTCTGCGGCTCTTCTTGGTCATACTGCCACTTTACGTGCCACTAAATCTGAAGATGGCTGCCACAGGAGAGTCTTAGGGAGAGGACTGTCATTGGATGGGGGCTGTATGACCCAGAGGACATTGATTGGTTTAGAGGAGAAATACAGTTTGTAAGTGAAAGTGAAACTGTTTTTGTTTTTACTGAGGATTCTCAGTCTGACAGGGAATATTCGTGAGCATGTGAATCCATGGCAGACCCATGCTGGAGAACAATAGTTACAGGTAAGTAACTTGTTCATTATTGTTATTATTAGTATTAATTTATTTAGGGTTTGGAGGAATTACCTGTGGTAATTTTGCCAGCATTAATTCCTCTATTATTTAGGTGTAGGGTGGAGCCAAGGGCTAGGTCTACTTCCACAACTTTCCCTACAAACTCAGAATATGATAGTGCAGTAAAAGTGGCAATCAATTTGTTTCCACCACTTTTTTTTTGCTATACCACCATATACGTAATATGGCTCTATGGACCTCATTGCTTATTTGACGGTAAATCAGCGGTAAGTTCCTTAATTTTATTTACATCAGTGTTCTAATCAAGTCAGGTAAAATATTCAGGCAACTCTTTATAGCCTTCACCCTGCACATATTCATGTACCCACAATTCAGGTAGAGGACTAATAGTTTTTCCAGCTGACATGGCCCAACCAGAAAAACATTTTCCACAGACGTTCCTATTATGTCCAAAAGTGAATGGCCAGTGGTAGGTGTGATTAGGATTCTTCAATCTGCAAGTAAAATCATACTTTTATAGCCATTTGTTTGTTAGACAATTCTTTATCATAAGGTAATAGGAAATTCAATGTAATTTTTTATTTGCGTTTGAAAAATTATAAAATTGAAAACAATCCATCAACGTATGTTTGTGGATCTGCATTGCACTTAACGGAAGCTCTATGTTTTTGGAGATATCTCTAGCAGCACATTCATTTGTGCCTGCTTCAGTCATGATGTCTTTGACAAATCAAAGAACATGTCATCTTTTAATTTTAGTTTTTAAGAGTACAGAAAAACATATAACGAGCCGTAAAAAGCAAAAACTCTATTTCTCCACTATGCCCTTCACAAAAATGGTTATCATTTTAATATAAAACCAAAAATAAATAGCATAAAATGGTAATCATTTTATCCTACTTGCTTTTTGATTTTATAACTCTTATAAACTCTATCATATTTTTCCCAGTTGTAGATAATGTATTATCATTGTAAGATAAAATGTATATTTGTTAAAATTGTTTCATGTGTGCATTTATTATGTGGCTTCTATGGAAGTGATTTGCGAAATAAAGATTGTTTTGAATTTGCAATGACTATAAAACATTCCTCTCTTCCTAATATACTGAACATTTCTTTGGCCTAAACAAATCCCAATGGGTGACATTAAGTAACTGTTTATTTTTATTTGAGATATTTTTTTATCGTGCTGACCTCAACCCAATGGGTGAGGGTGCTTTATATTATAACATTGAATTCAATGGAAAGTGGAAAACATAAACAGTGGTAAGGCACAGATTCAGGAGGGGTGGATAAAGGCATTGTGGAGAGAGGGAGAAGAGTTAGAGTAGTGGAGTCGAAGCGATAAAGTAAAATCTAAGTGCTCGAGCGGAGGATATGTATTAATCAGCAACCATGGTATTGTGTTTTTATTATTGATAATATGCTGTCTTTTGTGTAAGAGTGATTAATGTAAACTTGTGGTGAGGTGTATTGTAGTGTGAGGGAGGAAGAGGTGAACGGTTTTTGAGGGACTTTGGAATAATTTTGAGGAAATTGGCTTTTGTTTGGGGATTTTTCATTTTTTGGCATCCCGCAGGTTCGGCGTGTGTTTAGATTTATGTTTTTCTTTTTTTCTTGGATTGTAAAGGGTTATGGAGAATCTGCTTGATCATCTGTGTCAGTCGCTTCCAAATTATAAGGACATTCTTTTTATATTTCACAGAGAATGGGTAAAAGAAAATAAGGGCAGAATGTTCAGATCATGGCCCAAGAAAGGTACACATGACGCAGGGGTGTTGGAGAATATCTACACCTTTTAACCAACAGGTTATACGGGTAAGAAATTAGAGACGAGGCAGAGCATTTTAGATTTGTGGAGGATGTTTGAGGAGGCCAGGAGGGTAAGATGGGAGAAGGGGAGCAAATGGGGATTGTAGAGACCCCGACAGCCCCAGCACCACATGGGTGCTTCCCCTAATCACCTGCTGGTGGATATACTAATCTCCAGTATTTGCCACTGTCGTCTCAATCCTCCACTCGAATAAATTCAAGGAGGAGGCAAGCAACACCTCTGGTGGCGCAAATGGAAGAAAGATTAAGACTAGTGGTGGAGAAGCAAGAGCACAGAAATTTGTAGGAAGCACTGCAGCAGGCGGAGGGAGAGCGGTTACAAGCAAGATGGTAAGGAAGAGAGGAGCAGGGAGAAGGAGACATGCGTGTAGCAGGAATAGGATTGGATTAGTGGAGGTGGGACAGTTCATTTTTAAAGTTGACAGTGCCGTTATAACAGACCTCAAGGTGTACTTCTCTCAGAGAGATATGTCCTTAGACAGGGAACTTGAGACATTAGTCCCAAAAACAAAGCACTGTGGTAGAGCGTGCCACGATTTGGGACGGACAGAGGAAGTAAGGAATATAGGGGATGAAGATTAAGAGGAATGGGAGAGCAGGGTGCTACAGCATTGGAAGTAGCAGTTATGGTAATTACACCATGGGGTCTTAGGACACGCCATGGTACTCATATAGCAGTAGTGAAATGTAAATTTGTAACAGGGAAACCCCAATAAAGGTACAGGGAAGACAGTTTCCATTGCAACAGAAAGGGTTGGGTAGAGCACAATATGTCCCTTGACCGCATATGGACAGGAATAATCTTATGAATTCACTACCCTCGCTCATTGCACAAAAGTGGATTTATGCATTTGAAAAGCAAACAGCAGGCATTATGTTGGCTCTGAGAAATATGAAAAACATACTTGCTGCCCTTATAGAAGAACAAGCAGATGTAATTTAGAGGAAATCAGGGTATCCAGGGGTACAGCTAGACACAAATAACCACAATGATTCACCCTTTAACAGTTGCAGGGAAAATGTGTGGGCAGCTTTAAGAGCTTTGTCTCCTGACACACCAGATATTAATTTAATCATGGCTAGTACCATGAAGGCAGATGATGACCCTGCTGCACATATAAAACCGATTCAGGAGATGTGGAGAGCAGAGCCAGAGGGAGCATGGGATAAAAATATGGCCATTTTCTGTCATGTGTTAAAAAGAGGAATCCCCAAGGAGGTAAAACAAGATTTGGATACAGTTGCAGAAATAGAAGCAACGGGTTGGCCATAGATTCAAGCACATATAGTGCACCATTGTAAAAGGAGGTAGGAGAAAGAAAAAGTAGCAGAGCAGATGCAAAAAGCAGAGGCTAAATTGATTTAAAAGAAATTGACTAAAATAAGTTTAGAAGGAGCTATGATTACAAGCTGAAGGGCAACAGGGACAGCAGGGACAATTTGAATCAAATATGGCACAAGGGTGGATGGATGGATATGCTCCTGATTTCAGAGACATGGGAGAGTGTTCAAGGGGCAGAGGCAGTTTTCAGAGGAGAGGAGCGGGTGCATTTGGTGGATTTAGAGGAATGGGAGGTCAGTTTGGAGGACCAAATGGAGTCGAGTGTTGGTCCTGCGGAAGAATGTGACATTTATCACAGGATTGCCGGAATCAGCTATCATATTTTAATGATCCACATGCTAACCGAAATGGACCAGCAAGCAGGTTTGCGGGTTATCCCACTCCCCAAATGCAGACCCCAACAATACCCTGCATCCCAGGCTCTGTGCAACCGCAGCAAGCATGGGTAAGACAGATCCCAGAGTCTAAGGCTGTACAGACCTATGTACCACAGTCAGTTGTGTCAGCACAGGCACCAGTACAGCCGTGTTCGAGGAATCCTTTGCCTCAAGGTACCATCACACATTACACAGGAGTGTGTGTTTTTGGGGGAAGCCCTTTCCTACTCTCGCGTACAAATTCATACCCGGATTAGGACAGCTCACAGAGAGCTCTGACGTGTCCAGTGCTGTCTGTTACTGCTGATACAGAAGGGGAACCCCAGGTAGGTGTAACCGTAGGCAATCACATTTTTTCCTTTATGGTCGATACAGCGGCAACTTAATCTTGCATCACGGAAGGTAAGTTTCCTCTTTCAAGTAAAATGTTGGACACTCATGGATTCTCTGGAGCTATTCTGTCGGTTCCATACATGGAGGATTTACCTATCAGGGTAGGCACTCAATATGTATCAGCTCCTTTGTTGTACTGTACAGATAACCCATGAATCTCTTGGGAAGAGACTTGTTAAGTAAGTTGATTATGCCAATCTCTTTTACCGAACAAGGTATAGGGCCTCATTACGACCCAGGCGTTAAGTTACCGCCTGGGTCGTACCTTTACCACCATGGCGTAAACTATGTTTACGCCATGGTGGTTGGCGGACTTACCGCCCCATTCCGAGGTTGGCGGGGCGGTAAGTCCCCAATCCCCATTTACCCTTCCCCATTCCCATTTTTGCCCCATAGGGCATAATGGGAGTGGGGAAGGCGTTAATTACGCCACCGTAAATTACGGTGGCGTAATTAACATCAAGGTCCCTTAGCGCCATGGATTTTAACACCTGCTAAAAGCAGGTGTTAAAACCTCCATGCGCTAAGGGACCTCGGAATCAGGCGGTAAGGGTCGGCGCTGTTTACGCCGCCGTAAACCCCTTACCGCCTGAGTCGTAATGAGGCCCATATTATGTTCGACCCCAGGTTTGCATCCTGTGAGAACTATGATGCTTTTGCAAGTATGTTATAGTGACCACACAATAAGTGATGTCTGTACATTCAGATGTGTTTCTTTATGGAGCCATGGTGGTGTTTGGGTCGGTTCCTGGGTTTCAGGATAGAGCATTACAAATATCAGCACAGTTTTTGTTTCGGCCCGCAGTGTCACCAGAGAAAGTGCCAGGTACGGTTGTTAATATGATTCTAGATGCTGTAACTGTTAAAAAGGTCAAGGTGGTTCTCTCAGGCACTGATGAGGAAGGAGAGGAATGGCACATAGTTTTGTGCATTAATATAACACTATAATTGAGGGAAGTGTCTGACAAACAATTGTTCGAGGATGCTGAGGACACAGGAGAAATTATCTTTGAGGTGGGGATAACGTGTCAGATAATGATAGAGCATAGGGAGATACCTCAGCCTATATCTATTGTTAGAACCATGTCCCCATATTGGAAGGAAGATATGGAGAAGTACCTATTCACTTGTGGACTAGCAATCTTCATGAGGTGGGGTTACTCAAAAGCACAGGAGCGGTAAAGATAAAATTGAAGCCAGGTGCAATGTTGCCACAGGTGAGACAGTGTCATGATCACCTCCACAGTTTCAGGGTTGGGATCAGGAATTCAGGCCAGAAAGGGTTCTTGGTGCAGATCTGTGGGGGCTAGGTGGGTACTAGCATCGCAAACCCGGCGTTCTCACAATCCTCAGTACCAAAACTACAGTGGACTCCCATAGAGATCCAATGGTTAATAATTTCCCTTAAAATGGCCACCCTGTGGGTCACAGACTAAGTAGTAATTGGGAACTAGTAGTTGGGCATGTAGGACTATAAAAGCCCCAATCCCGCAGTAATACGCTCTTCGCGTTAGTTCTGCTGACAGCGGTGTAACGCTACCAGCGCTCATCTCACAGACCTGTTAAGACAACAGAAAAGTCATTGTTATGAACTTGTTGAATTAACAGAAAATCCATAGACCTAAGTTGTTCAACGTACCTGACAAGAATGTCCGTAGCAGCAGTCCTCCAACAGGTGACTTCTTTCTCCGTAGTTCCGCGGTTCAGTCAGCGATCTTCTTCCTCAGCTGCAGCTTCATTATATAATCCTCTGAAAACCTGCAAAGATAAGGTACAATAGTTAAAGAAAGAACATTAAAGACATTGTAGCGAGTGAAAATAAAACTACACGCTTACGTACCTGAAGCTCTGATGAACTCTTCCAAGCATTCCAAAGCCTAGCCTCACAGAGAAAATACCATAGCTTGGTAACGAAGGCACGATGCGCTGCGGGCCTTTCCCAACTACGCGCGCATTCTTACCTCAAGAGAAGACTTCATGTTTTTTTTCTTCAACGACGCCCATGCACCTCAAGTGAAAACTCTCTCTTCAATGAACCTGCAAAGGAAAGAGAGAGTTGTTAGATTTACATCAAGAGGGAGCTCTCTCCTCAGAACCTTTTTTTCTCTCAGAGACTTCAACACCCAAGTGACTAAAATCAAAAGATCCCGCCAAGAATCAAGACACTTACCTTTAGAGGCCTTTTCAATGTTTTCCAGTCTGAGTTCATTTTGAGCCTCAACACCAACGCACCCCTGCATGAAAGCAGGATGGAGAGATCCTTAATATCGAAACACAGGTGAGTAGGAAACGGGGCACATAGAAACTATAGGGCAGTCACCAGGGTGGACAAAGGGGTGAACCATAGTTAGAGACCACATAATATCCTATACCCACCCTATGTTTTCTCTCCTTTATGACAGGGGAAATTCCTGTTTAACCAGTATTGGCAGATCTCGAGGGTCCCAGACCATTTATGCTCCTGCGGGGCCAAGGTAAGCGTTACAGACAGTACCCCATGTCTAGGGAGATGGATGAAGGGATTTATGACACCATTATGGCATTGTGGGAGCAAGGTATTATCCAACCTTCCTTGTCCCCATGTAACAAGGCTGTGTGCTGTAAAAAAGGCAAATGGGTCCAGTTGGAGGATGGTACAAGATTTGCATTCTCTGAATAATATTGTTGAAGCAGAGTTCCCGGTAGTCCCAAATCTTGCTACCATTCTTGGTAACATCCGTACTGTATCCACTAACTTTACTGTGATTGATCTGAAAAAAAAAAAATCTCGGTCTCTTTGCACCCTGACTGTCAGTATCTTACTGCATTTACATATAGAGGCCAAAGATTTCCACACACAAGGTTACCACAGGGCTACTGTGAATCCCAGAGTATTTTTAATTAGGTGGTACAAATAGATTTGGGAAATATACATGTGCCCAGTACCGTGATTCAGTATGCAGATGATTTGCTAGTATGTAGCATTTCGGAGGAGCAGTGTTGAGGAGATTCAATTAGGCTTCTCACCCTGCCCGCTGAGAAGGGATACAAGGTGGACAAGGAGAAATTACAGTATTGTCAGAATAAGGTAGTGCATCTAAGGCAAACAATATCGCCTGCAGGAAGAAAAGTAATGCCTGAGAGAGCCTTTGCAGTACAAAATACGCCACAACCAGCAACCATAAAACAGGTGCAGCAGGGGGGACTCTATACCTATTTTAGATCTTGGATCTTTCACTACTCTAGTCAAATGAGGCCTTTCTTACAAGGTCTCAAGGGAGCGCAGAAAAACTTGTTTTAAGGCTCTCAAAACTGCGATCAGCAAGGGTCAGTTTTGGCGACTCAAGATTACAAGATTATAAGAAGTCATTTTATCTGTTTTCATACTCAAATGGGCAGGGAATGACGGCGGTCCTAATCTAGAAAACATTGTTGGGTCATAAGCCTTTGGCTTATTATGTCATACGCCTAGACCCAGTTATGCAAGGGCACTTTCTGTGTGAGCAAGCATTGGTGGCAGTGGCCTTTGTCATTCAAAAGTCTTCAAACATTACTATGGTTTGCCTGGTGACACTGTATGTAGAGAATGCAGTTTTTTTGATCTTTGAAATGTCCAAATGAACCTTTACCACGCAGAGGGTCCGGGGGGTATGAGGTCATCTGGTCTAATGCCTCTTTACATCCAGTGGTGTCATACAGCCAACCCCTTTTTACATTTTTAGCTGAACCAGTAAAACTTGATGACATTGTACAAGACCGTGCAACCTAAGAGGGGGAAGGAGATGAGTGTGAATGTTGAGGAAGATGCATTGGAGGGAGGGGAAGTGCTCTTTGTTGATGGTTCATCAACAATAGATCAGGACACTGGTGAAAGGAAGACAAGAAAGGCAGTTGTGGACTTGGTGCATGGTGAGTAACCAGTCAAAGTGAAAAAGAGATTGCCTTTGCATTTACTGCGCAAGCGGTGGTATTGGTAACACTCATATAGGCGCTTGAGATCAGTAGGGAGAATGCAGTTACTATTTACTCTGGCTCGGCATATGTCACATCCACAATGCTATTAAGGTTATATATGCTATCCACTCAGGAGGCACTGCGCCAGGTTTTTTCCCAGATCCGACAACTACCACTGCTATCTCCCACCAGCACAAGACCTAACACGGCGGAACAGACTGGTGCCTTTCTTCTCAGGCTCACAGCGCCTAGTCTCCACGAGATCCGACAGCAATCCCCGCTGTCTTTCGCCCGCCCAAGACCTAACGTGGCGGAGCGGCTTGGGCTTTTCTACTATGGAGGCGCAGCGCCAAGTCACCTGCGGCGCACAAACATGATCTACCGCCTCAGGCACTCTGCAAGACCTCTGCCTCCCTGTGCCTAATTCCGGGACCTTGCCTGCTCACCCAAGCCCCTGTCCCGAAGCACGAATCGCAGCGCCCTACTCCCAGACCATCAAATGGAGGCAGGTGCACACAATTACGGCTGACCCTTGCCATATCGGCCCCTTGGACTAAGCGATTTCTCCGGCTCTTCTTCGCGTGGTGTCGACCACTCCACTGTGACAAAACACGCCTCATTCCAGCTGAACCTGGCGAGATCGTAGCACTACCCCCGCTGTGGGGAACCCCATCGCACTCTAGACCGCACCTCCCACAACAGCTGCAAGCCCCTCCATTCTCTGCCGCTACTGCGGTTCTACATGGTATGACACACTGCCTGTAACTGCACTTGTGAAAACAACTTACTGAACCTAAGTGTCCTTATCTGTCTCCCATCATCACTTGCATACCTCCTGGAAACCTGCAAGTCCTTCCTCTCACCCCCTCCATTGTGGTCTTACCCCAGCCGCCACTTTGAACTTGTACTGCACTTGAGTAAGTTTCTGGGAAACCTGCGAGTCTTCATCTACTGCAGCCAGTGCTTGTGCACTCACGCTCCCCTCCCCACCCAACCCCTCCAGCGAGCTCTTCCACATCACCACCACGGTCATCACCTGGGTCTTTGAAGAACTGAAGTCTAATCCGACTCCCCCTTTCTCCATGTTGCGCATTCTGGATTGCCCTGCACTGCCTTTTCTTCACTTAGACTCCTGTGGACTCCCCCAGCTATCTTCAACCCAGCAAATATCTGCCGGGTCTATCTCTAACATTTTCTCCCTGACTCTTGTCTCTCTCACCCTGAGGTAATCCGCCTGCCCTCCTACACAGCAACCATCGCACCAACTAATGCAGCGATTTCCTGCTTGCTCCACTCTAACTGTCACCTGTCTGGTCTCCGACCACCGCACCTACTGCTGCAACACCCTCCTGACCTCACCCCTTTCACCTCCGTCCCTCATAACTCACCCCTGAGTTCTCCTTGGAGATCCCTACCTCACCTCTCACCCCCTGCCCAGCATACTACCGCCTACTGCCTACATGCTTCCTCCCCCCTTACAACATTGCCCTACCCATTAAGTTAATCTGGCCCACTACCATCCTGCCCCTATCCTACCACCTGGCATGCGCATCCCCAACCACCACTTCCTCCCACGCTCTCTCCCCCCTCCTCTTCCTGGCCTTTCCTCAAGACCCTCTGCTTCTTCATCATGACTATATCCACACTTAATCTTCCCTCATCGCCTCACCCCTGTCTGACCCAACGTCCATCTACCTCACCCACCCCAATCCACTGTCATAACCTCATATACCCCCTATTGCTGAAACCTTCAGTGTCATCGACATAGCCTTATGGAATGCTAGATCTCTCTGTAAAAAGACTGCTGCCGTATTGGACCTGTTTCTACAGTTAAACCTTAATTTCCTTTGCATTACTGAAACCTGGATTCCCCCCTTCAACTTAACTGTTCCTGCCTCACTCACTTCCTCCTCCTCTTCTTTCACTCATGTCTCCCACCCCTCCGGTCGTGGAGGTGGCATTGGTCTTCTCTTTCACCCCAAGTGCCTTTTGTCTCCCCCTCCTACTCCTCTCCCAGTCTTCCCCTCTTTTGAATACCTGTTTAAAATCTTCTCCTCCCCCCACGCTATTTCCTTTCTCATCATCTACCGTCCACCTGGCAACCTCACATCCTTCTATGATGACATTGACCACCTCCTAAACCTCATCACCCCCAGCCTCACTCTCCTAATTGTACTTGGCGACTTTAACCTCCATATCTCCACCACCCATCTATCCTCCCCCCATGTTATCCATACTTGACTCCTACCTTCTCTGCCCCCTCCCTACTGCACCCACTCACTCCTCCGGTTCCACTCTTGACCTCATCTTTGTCTCTTCCTTCTCTGCCTCATTGGTTTCTAACCTCCCCAACTACCTCTCTGAGCACGCCTTACTCTCCCTCTCCCTCACTCCCCCTATCTCTCCTTTTCCTCTTCCTTCATCCTCCACCTCATTCTCCTGATGCGACCTCCGTAACTTTAACCTCTCTCACTTCTATGACACATGCGCCTCTTCTCCCCCTCACTCACTTTTCTTCTCTCTCTGCCGACGATGCTTTATCCATCCTATCCTCTTCCCTCTCTTCCAGTCTTGAACAGCTCCACCCTCTCACCCCCTTCTGCCCCTCCCGCAAGCCTTCCCATCCTTGGCTCGCCTCACGCCTTTTATCCATGCGCCGCCTTCTCCGACGCCTCGAAAGACGTTGGCTCAAACACCACTCTCCAGCCAACCAAACCTCCTACTTCTCTTACCACGCCCTCTATGACTCTTGCATCAGCACAGCCAAACGATCCTACTTCTCTAACCTCCTCCAATCCCAGTCTTCCCATCCCCGCCGAATCTTCCAAACCTTGACTCACCTTCTCTCTCCTCCTACCCCAGACCACTCCATTGCCTCTCCTCTATCACCCTCTGACTTCGCCAACTTCTTCTCCTCTAAGATACTCACCTTACGCCAAAACATTCTACGCCCCCTTCTTACTCTCCACCCTCCTAGCTGTCTAACTTCACACCTGTCTTACTCTCTGAAGTTTCCTTCCTTCTGTCCAAAACTCATCCCACCGCTGCTCTTGCTGACCCTTTCCCCACATCGCTGATTCACAAAATATACCCCCTCCTCATACCTTACCTCACCTCCTTTTTCAACATCTGTCTCACTAGTGCAACCTTTCCCTCAGCCTTCAAACACGCTACTATCATCCTTATCCTGAAAAAACCCTCCGCTAACCCCCTCCTGGCTTCCAACTTTCACCCCATCTCTCTCCTTCCCTTCCTCTCTAAGCTCCATGAACACCTCGTCTACTCCCAACTCTCATCATTTGTCTCAAGCCTCTCTCTCCTCCCCCTACTCAATCTGGATTTCGCCCCAAACACTCTACTGAAACTGCTCTCATCTCATTCTTAACACCCTCCTCACCACACGCTACTCTAAGCATTCTTCTGTTCTCATCCTCCTTCACCTCTCAGCCGCCTTTGACATCGTTGACCACCCCTTACCCCTTAACACTCGTTCCTCCTTTGGTCTCAAAGGATCTGTTCTCAACTGGTTCTCCTCCTACCTATCTAACCGCTCCTTTGTAGTTTCCTGGGGCGGCCGCAACTCCACTACCCACTCCCTTGACTTCGGCATCCCCCAAGGCTCTGTGCTTGGCCCATTCCTCTTCTCGCTACACACCTTCTTAGCCCCAATCATCTCTTCCTTTGGTATTTCTCACCACTTCTATGCTGATGACACTCAACTCTTCCTCTCCTTCTCGTCCTTCACCCCGACCTCCACCTTAAACTCTCTTCCTGCCTTACTGCTATTAAATCTTGGATGTCCTCCCACTTTCTCACCCTTAACACCAACAAAACCGAAGTTTCCTCCCTGCCAACACCCTTACTCCCCCTCCTCACATTCTCTTTCCCCCTGCGCAACTCCCCCTCTCTCCCTCTACATGCTACCTTGGCTTGCACTTTGACTCTATCCTCTCTTTTACCCACCATATCTCTCTCACCTCCCGTGCCTGTCGCTTCTATCTCTACAACACTTGCAAAATCCAATCTTTCCTTACCTTTCACGCTACTAAGCTCTTGATATCCTCCCTGATCTTTTCCTGTCTCTTCTACTGTTCAGATCTCCTCTTTGGCCTGCCTGCCTCACACCTAGCCCGTCCTAAATCCCTCTACCACTCTGCCATCCGTTCTCTCTGTCTCCTCTCACGTCATGACTCCATCTCCTCCTCACTCTCCACACTTGGCTAGCTCTTCTTTCTCTCTCAACTCAAATTCAAATTCCTCTGTCTCGTCTTCAAATCTCTTCATGATCTCGCCCTCCCTCCTCTCGTTCTACTCCCCCTTTCGTCCACTCTGCTCTGCTGACCACTTCCTACTCACTATCCCACCTGCTCCATGCGCCCCTTCTGCTTCCGCTCCTTCTGAATCCTTGCCCCACTCCACTGGAATTCTCTCCCTTTCCCTATCCGCACCATCACCTCTTACTCTTCTTTCCACACCTCCTTAAAATCCCACCTACTTCAATCTCCCTCCTGACTGTTCTCTACCAGTTCCCTCAACTATTTAGTCCCACTCATGTTTTATTCTATGATCCTGGTTAATTGTTATAAATACTGTTCTTTGTTACTTGACTCATGACTTGTAATTTTGCTTCTGGAGTTACTTATTGTGGCTCTAGAGCAATTGCATCACCCGTCACACATGTCTCAACAACAAATAATGGCAGACCTCGAGGAGGACTGGTTCATTCCCAACCTACAAGAAAGGTGATTCAAAGTGCATCTAACTGTGTGACCAGTTCAATCTTTGAAATACATTGAAAACATTAAAAGGAACTTTGGCCGAACATTGAGGGCCCTTCAGAGAACTTCACATTTTTGCTATCTTATTGTTGTCGTTTGTCCATTTTCTCGATGGCTCAAGCCTGGACCCTGTGCATACCCTGATGCTAAATCAGTGGCAACATTTTTGCTAAGGGAGGTGTTTCCAAGGTGGGTTATATGCAAAATGTTGGGGTCTGATAATGGAACTCACTTTTTTAATGAACATTTTGCAGAAATAACTTCTTTGTTGGGTATAAAGGAAAAGTTGTGTTCAGTGTACCACCTACAGGCCAACAGTATTGCGGAAAGAATTAATGGTTTATTGAAGAACTGGTCATGCATATTGTGGTATGAATTGAAGAAATCATGGCTGCTGTGCCTTTCCAAGGCACTGTTTTTTTTAAGGACTGAGCCAGGGAAGGACCACCACCCTAATCCAAACGAGATAGTGACAGGGAGAAGAATGCATACACCACTCTCACCCACACACACAGCATCAGATGCTCAAAGAGCTTCAGACATATAAGGAGATGGGTTTAGGGCCTACCTTAGGGACTTAATCTGAGCTGGCAAGATCATATCCTCACAGTTTGCTTCTTATCATCAACAGCCGGCTCTAGTGGAGGGCATCGATCAAGATTCAGGAGTCCTGATACAGCCACAGCTCTTGCTGGGTGATGAAGTACTGATTAGAACATTTGCTTGCCAGTGAAATGAAAGTCGGTTTATGGGCCCTATGAATTGGTCTGTGTGGCTCCAAGTTTTGTGAAGGTGGAAGGGAACAAACGTTGTATCCATTCGAGCGGGTACGGAAAGTGGCCTGCGACTCTCCATCTTTACAAGAACAGAACTCTAGCGGGGCAGAGTCAACAGAAAATACTGAGTTGAGTATTCCTATAGAAACTGGGGCTCATTTCAGCAAAAACAACAGAGTGAATAAAGAGACTTTTAAGTTCCTGCACAGATATTGAAGTCTGTTCATAAACATGAGGGATAGGATGGATGTTTTGTTGTTTTTCCTTTTTCCTTGTTTAGGTGTGACAATGAATAATAATGTAGATATGGGTAATATGTTTGAAAATTATGAAATGTTGAAACCCCGAACCAAAAGAGGTATGGGCACAGAGAGATTTATAGATGAGAAGGTGGGTTTTGACCAGATGGTGAATGCACATGTCTTTGCTCCTGATAATCTGTGTTATAGGCATATGATGAGAGTGGGGAGGGAAAAAGTGGCAGACCCATGCTATGTCTGTTTGCTTATTCCGCATGCTTCTGGCGTTGCAAGATTATTTATTCCTGATGAATTGTCACCACAAATAGTACAATGCGTGGTACACCTATCTTTGCTCAGAGCGAGGGGCTTATTTCAAGGACAAGCAGTCCGGGCTACTACCATACCATTTGATCAATCTGAATGTTTAAGGAAAGAAAAGAAGGAGCATGAAGATCTCCGATGTAGTCTGTGATCACAGTTGGAAAATTAGGAGGTTTTATTTTTATGCACAATGAATGGGAACAGGGGGTGAACAATTGTAAAGTGGTAGGAATGAGTACATTTACTGAACGACATGTGGAGAACGTCAACAATGAATGTTCAGATGTTTTAAAGGATTATGTAAAAAGTTGATGGGCTGAAACCAAAAAAACACCTTTTAAGATCCCGTTACTGACACACGTTTTCTTATGTTTCAGAGGTGATGGCACTATAGCAGTCGGGACTAATAAGAATTATACTAAAACTTTGCAAATTGCGGATTTGACCAGTGGGAGTTCTGCCATCCTCGATAATGATTGGGTCGGCGTTACCCTGGCATACCACCAACTCCCACTGGCCTCGAACGGAGTAGGCAGCATGGCTACTTTGCACTCCACGATCTTGGTAGTCCCGAAGCTCATCTAGTCATCTCTAATGTGCCACCCCAAGCCACCTTTGTGCCCTAGTGTGTCCACTCTTTTGTTGAATAAATCTGAAATTAAGCCTGCTGAAGGACATGCAGCTATTGAACTTTTTAGGTGACCGATCCAGAGTAATTATTTGTCATCAACTTCTTCAGAGGCGTTAAAAAGAAAATTAGAAAATTTTAGAATCTTCTGCAGAACAGTGATGATTTTTGCCTCTCTCCTGGCTCTGCGGGTCCAAGCCATTGTTAATGCTAAATGGCGTCAGATCTCCCGCTACAAGCTCATACAACTGGCCAATTATTCTGAGACTGATTTCAATGATATACGTGAGGAGATGAGAACCTTGGGACTCATGATGCTGCAAAATAGATATACCCTGGACCTTCCTACTGCAATGGAAGGCGGGTGTGTCAGAAAATAGGCGCTTCCTTTTACATATTTGTGCCACTGAATGATATGGACAATGGAACTTTATCAAATACCATTAGAACTTTACATAATGTTTGTGAGGCCATGGAAAGTGAGGCTGAGATCATATGTGATACTTGGCTTGATTCACTTTTTGCCTGGGTTCCATCATGGCTAAGCCTACAAAAATGTTGATGCCACTTTTTGTTTTTCTGTTTGTCCAGTTTTGTTCCTGCCAGATACTTTTAAGATGCTGCACTGCTAAGCTATCACAAACAGCTGCTATTATGTCAGTCACTCTGTCCACAGGTAGGGCCACTTCCATCTCCAATCATATAGGGACACAGATTGAGTTAGGGTTGACTGGGCCTCCAAGTGCTGTCTGTTGTCTCCCGCCTGATTCAAAGAATATGATGGAGGTTCATACAGTGTGGATTCGCAAAGATGGGGTTGTTGAAGAGCGGGAAAATATGTTGGTAGATAATATATTAACTAAAGGGGTGAATGTTGGGGAAGACATTTTAAGCCTCAACGCGAGAATGAGATTTACATTGTGCAAAGTATATTAGGGCCGAGTGCGGTAGAGTTGAGACGCAATGTATTCACTAAAACATGTGATTCAATGTAGCTAGAGGAATGCAGTTTTACTTTGTATTCATAGATTACAGTTGCAGTAGGTGGTAACATTATTAGCAGAATGTACAATGTATTCTGCGATGTACCAATTATAGCACTTAGAGGCAAAAAGCGGGAAGCTCTGCACACATGGGGAAAGAGGATCCCAGCAAATTGAAGTTAACGTGTGGGGACACGCTGTAATTCTCAAAATTATGTATATATAAGGGTTTGACAAAGGCTTAAAATGTAAAAACATTATAGTATATGAAGACATCATGGAACGTGCAAGGGTTTTCATTTAGTTTAAAAATCTATGTAAATTGCACAATTTGTTGGTTTGTAGGGAAGGGGATTTTTGGCTAGTCTAGAAGGCGGCATGACCGGGGTCACGATAGGTGGGCTCGGCGGATGAAACCCCCTGAATATTTTTTTTTTAAACGCATTTTAAAGGTCTCAAGAGAAAAAGATCTTTACAGTGCTGGTTTTCCAACCAATATAAAATCGGGCATTGTAAGTCAGTCTTTTACTCTTGAGACCTTTTAAAATGAGGCCTTTTCACATAGAACAGTACAATCACCATCTGAGTTAATGGGGTTTGGTCACATGGCATGAACAATAATAAACGTGGTTATTTTTGAACAATATTTGTATCATGTGGAACTACATCATGTCTGATGATGGAAGATTGCATTTTAAAAGGGGTGTACCTTATGAAAGTCTCCAATGCGAATTTTAGAGTTACAGGGATTACGTTACTTTGTATTAGTGTTGGCCATAGAGGGACTTAAGATGATTTTATAACAGAATATTTGTAATTATGTAAATTGTTTAAACGGTATATAAACTGCTATTTTTGTATTGAACAGGGAACTGGGTTAGTTGCTCAGCTCTAAGGAACTGACTAGCACCTCCCGATGATAAGCATGCAATAAAACGGTTTTCTAACAGAAGTGCATTTGTCTCTTAATGGAAACTGAGCTTTTGCATTGGAAGTGTTCCGGCATGTGCCAATGCTGGCATTGATACACTGTGGGTGTCATTTTGTACTGATTGGAGTGCAAAATTAAAGCATAGACCTGTCTTTATGCTTTCGTTCTGTGCTCCATTTTATTTGTGTGCCTTTTCAAGGAGTAGGAAGGCAGCAAAGTAGCATTTGCATCTCTGCTTTGATTTCTTCCTTCACGTGAAAGATACAGGCGTACATCCAAAGTATTCTTATGGAATACACCTTGCATTTAAACCTGGTATATAGCAGGAGAATTACATAGGAATTCATTGTAAAATTCTGCCTACAAAGAGTATTTTACAGGCATCATTTTATTTCTCACATAGTGGCCAGTAAAATTGAAGTGTAAAAAGGATTTCCCCTTCATTTATTCTTCTCAAGTGTACCCCGCATTTGTGAGTGTTGAAAATTGCATGCAGGGACCAGCATGGTTGGTCCCTTGCATGAAATTAGAATATTGTTTAAAATGACCCCATGTGTTATTTGAAAGTGGTGTGTTTGGAAAATCATGAAAGGATTACATGTTGTTTATAAAGATGCCATCCCATATTACCCTAATCCACACAGTAAGCTATGTTTTCCAGAGACACTTTTCATATCCTTTCCTCACTAACATGCATACTGACCACTCGCGTTACAGATATATCTCTATTCAAATACAAGAACAGACAATCACACTGCACTTCAGAAATACCAATCAAGTATTCACCCAACCTGTAAATATACAAACAGGCTGCAATTGGCAGAGCCTGTGTGTAGACATGCTGAGCAAAGACAACATGTCAAGAAATGCAGCTTGTCTATGTACATTCACCCATGCACAATGCAAAAGTATACATTAGTCAGTAGTAGCACATATATTTCCTTCCCTTCGAGTATAGGACACGCCAAGTGCCCTTCCTAAGCAGCATCAAAATAAACTATTGCTGGCTCGAAAGGAACTGCCCAGCGCCCCTGCTGCAAAGTAGCAACACCATGTGCTTTGTGTTGCTTTCATTGTAAAATTCTAACATACAATGCACACAGTAAATTGTGACAGTACATATGTTAAGTTCCGAAAGCACATAGTTCAGGTGTTTTCACATCTGCACAGCACAGATCACACCTGATTTATTCTTATATCCCCTTCACCATTAACGCTGACACACGAGCACTATAAAGATCTCCCTGTGAGGACCTCAGCATCATGAACGGGAGGCACCCTTTTGCAGCCAATATCCAAGACAGCTACCACAGGAATCATGGGACTGGTTGTCCTGTTAGCATTTATGTTCACCTGTTCACACTTTGCCTGCCACTTTCCTCAGAAGTGTTCTCAATCTCTGCTGCCTTACATGTCTTGGTCATGACTGGTCATAAGAGCCTCCAGCATTTGCACCTACGTCTACTGCCCTGTCAATGTTGGTGATGTCTGCAATGTTGGTGATATCAGTGATAACAAAAAGGTTGAATAAATGCCAAATGGGGATGGGATGTGGGGGTTTGTGTGCACAAGTGGCAACTTTGATCTGGAGTTTGAGTTTTTTTTCTGATAGAACAAGATTTTTAGATAATGTGTTAATTGATGTCAGTCATTTAGTTTATTTAATAGCTGAGGGATATGAGCTACTGGTATAAGGATTATGGACCATTAATCTGCACTGCAAACATGGCAGATTCCTTGTCGTCTTGGGTAATGGTGCTTATATAGAAGGTAGATTTTGCTTGTTTGATGTGTTATTCCCTATTGGAATTAGTAGTTTTGAGTAGTTTGAGGATATAAAATGTGTGATGAAGTTGTCCCTTTCCCTGCATTGATGTAACCTGACCACATGTGCCATTGGTAGTAGTGTGTGGAGAAGCAGTGTCAGTGCAGAGATGCTGAGGTTTTTCTAAATTGCTCAGGTATCGCGATAACAAAAAGATAAACAGTCAGAGACAGACATAAATCAGGCATGGGTCCGCAGAAAGCTCTGGAAATACTGTATTCAAAGCAGTAGATAGGTGATCGCAGGTGTGTGAGAAATCCTGCAGTCAAACCATCCACAATGAGCAAAGGGAGAGGGAGATAACATGTTCCTCGAGCCATTCTGACATAGAAGCAGCGACTGATGGAGACAGCCATTAAAATTACTGCCAGCGAGAGAGATGTGGAGGAACAGTTGATGAGGCCAAACCTGAGGCCAGAGGAGCATATGGGCTTTGCAAGAGAAGGCAGAGAAAATAACTAAGAGAAACCTGTCAGGAAAATGCAAGTGGGAGGTGCAGTGCAACTACATCTGCAAACACGCACTGATGCACTGGCTAAATCAAGTTAACTAAAGGAAGACATAAACTGCCGGCATTGCGGTTCAAACTTGACAAAGAATAATGGTGTTGCATGGATAAAGTTAATTGAACCAAACAAAGAATTGAACACTGGGAATTGTGGTTCAACCTCTTAAAAAATGTATTGTCTGGTGCTGGCAAAGAAAAGTGAACAGAAGAAAGCATTGAACAATGGAGCTGTGATTCAAACACTCCAAAGACCAATTATGTGGTGCTGATAAAATCAAGTGAACCAAAGATATAATTGAAGTGTGGAATTTCTGGTTCAAACAGTGTGTGGTACTGCTACAGTCAAGTCCCCAAAGGAAGGATTCTGACTCAAACACTCAAACACTCTAAAGGCGGAGTGCCAAAGTAGCTTGTGGACGTTTTGGTTCAAACAACTGGGCAGTGAAAGCTTGGAAGCACTGACCAAGACACACAAGAATGCTGAGGCACTTTCAAAAACAAAGAAATGCAAGAGCACAGAATACTGACGAAGTTAAAGAAATCTAAGCGCTGGAGGTGCTGACAAAGTCCAAGGTACCGAGAAAGATTCAACCACAGAAAAGGGGGAGGACAGAGGCAGTGGGCCTCATTATAAGTTGTGCGGAATGGGTTTAACGCCGCCAGTAATGGTGCCGGCGCCGTTAAATTAAACCCACTCCGCACTATTACGAGGTCCCCTCGCGGGACCCGCTCTGGACGTCTGGTTTTTCCAGACTTCCATAGCGGGTCCCGCGAGGGGACCAGGGAGCTAACAACGGGCCTGTTTGTAATGGGCCTGTTGTTAGCTCCCTCCCCATTCCCATTGAGCCCTATCAGGGCTCGAATGGGAATGGGGAAGGACCGGGCCCTGGTTCCCTGAAGGAGGAAATACCAGGCCCTCCATACTCGGAATGGCCCGGTATTTCCCCATTCAGGGAACCCGGACCCGGACACGATTTTGGAGGGAGCCATGCCCTTATTAAGGGCATGGCTATCTCCAAAGTCGTAATGAGGCCCAATGACAAAGTCAAAGTAATCTGAGAGAGCATAGGTGCTGACAAAGACCAAGGAAGTGAGAATGGTTCAAACATTGAAAAGGGAGAGCTTGGACAAGCTGACAAAGTGAAAGGAACTCAAGAGCGCAGAAGTACTAATGATCTCAAGTGAGCCAAAGAATAACAGCCTTGATGGTATGGTTCACACATGACAAAGACTGCGTGCAGAGGCGATGATCAACCCAAGTATGCCGGGAAATAGTTGCTTTGTGGGTGATGTAGTTCACACATGCTAAAGATTGAGTGCAGAGGCAATCACGAAAATTAGTGATCGGAAAAGACATTGCATACTCGGCGCCATTGCTCAATCACCCCCTCAAACTCAGTGCAAGGCACTGAAATAGAAATAGACAGAGCAATATTGCCTACTGAAAGAGGAGAACTTAGTGTGTCATGTAGGGCAGGCGCTCAGCTGAGAACGAGAGAACTCAAGACTGATTCTTTCCTTGTAGTTGTAGAGTGAAACAAGAGGAAGAGAGAACTGTTTGTCAAGGTTTTGTTCTTAACATTAAAAAAAGGAATGAGGAAAATCCAGATGAGATTGAAAGATCATTCAGTCAAGAGAGAGAAGAGAAACGTGCAGAGTTGCGCAAACTTGGAAGTGATTGAAGAGACTGTTTTATGTTTTATTAGCAAAAATACAGAATAAAAAAAATTAAGATAACACAATTGAAAATGTAAAATAGTAGCTAAGTCACACATAGAGGCAACCAATTCAATGTTCACAGAGTTTTACATAATCCAAACCAATTTTATTCAAGGAGCAATGCAGTAAATTCACAGATACTCATTTTAGAAGTTGTCCTTCTCAAAACATTACACCTACGGTACCAATTTTGTTTAACATAACCAGGATTCCAGCACTCATACAAATATTTCTGATGGCCCATTGCTCGAAATACCCTCAACTAATTAAGATAAAAAAAAGTCTAATAATTGAGAATATTGTGAATATCAAACCTGCCTTGAAGGGACGTGAAGTGTTTCCATCTACTTGCAATTTGGACTAAATCAGGCTGCATATGACTATTGACAAGGAATACAACTTTCAGAAAAATGTACTGCCAACATGACTTCAACTGATTACAAAAGAAAAGCATTTTCATTAGTCATGCTGGGGTATAATTATACCAGTAAAGAATCTTATGATGATTCTAATTTATGACTAAGTGAAATACAAGTACACGTCCAAGGCTGTAGGCTGCTGTGCATAGCGACCTCTGCTGCCCTGAAGGTGTTTCCAGTGGCCCATTTGCTTGACACTTGATAAGCGACAACTATATTATATTGAATCTCTGCGTGATGATTCCAGCGTTATGATCAAACTGGTAGGTAAGTGGAATGGGGTGGGACAGCAATTATGAATGTAGCAGATTATGAAAGTAAGTAGAAATACAATTGAATCAGGAGGATAATTAATGTCTTTTAACATATAATCCCATATGTGATGTAGAGCAACAATTCAAAATGTGTTTAACACAAGGTTTAGATTTCAGTTTAATCAAAAATGATGAATTCTGGAATCCATATTTTGATTTGTTTTTATTGCAATTGGTTTAAATTAAACCTTTACAAAATCATTTAGTAAAAAAACTATTCATAAGACAATCACCATATAATTCACAACAGGTAAAACAAAACAGATAGATAAGAATAAAGAACATAAAGTACCCACGTAACCACACTACAATACATCAAAGGGATTTACAAACAAGTCAATAATTAAGATAATATGCATTACAAAAAAAGAATATAAAGTATATAAGTATCTTCCTGTGGTTACTAAATAAAAAATAAAAATAAACAGAGAAATACATTTCATCACTTCATTAATACAATTTTATGCATTCTTCCCAAAAAGAGAGCAACAGATGGGAGCATTAATCAAACTCAAGACCAATAATTAACTCACAGGGGGGCACTTTCCCAGGCTAAACAGACTCACTTCATAGGACTTCGTTCCTCATTTTTTCAGAATGTTAGGGCCTTTAATAAAACCTGATAAAGCCAAACCCTCATGAACATTCTGAATACTAAGGCATCGTTTCCACACTGTATCCTCACTGCAATCCATTTGGTAGTGCCTCAAAGTCAAGAAAAATGTAGTCCTCCGGTCCAAGACTGCATCACAGTTTAGGACGAAATGCTTTATAGACTCTTGTTTCAAATGGCAGAATCTACAACCAACTTCATATTCCATTATGTGTTTCCGCCTGAGCATGATATCCTTGGTAGGTAGAAGAATTCCACCTTGACCTAAGTAACCACCTGCGGTAGCAGCGGTTAGGGAATTGAAGAAGGTTGAAAGAGATGGGTCCTCGCTGTTTGTGCTCATGAGCGAGATTGCTCCAGATAGCATCAGTAGTCAGAATCCAATCAAAGTCCAGTAGGGACCTTTTAGTTTGCAGGGGATTATTAATCAGGGTCTCCAAATTCGAGTCAATATTGAGCAGAATGGATTCACATTGTTCCTTGAAGACAGACCAAGTTTGTACCTAATAGCTGATATTGGGACTACATTCGGGCCACCTAGGATCCATCTCCATATCCTACCCTCAATTTTGTCAAGTGTTTTTGCAATTCTTTCAGTCATCAGTTCAAGACCCTAGATTATTTTAGGGCCAATCTTCCCTTCAAAGAACATAATCGCTGGTTTGAGCGAGAACCTTCCAAACTTGCAATCAAATTTTACCATCTGGGATTCAAGCATCTTGGCCTTTTGCATCAAGGCATTAGTACCAAGTTTTAGGCCTTTGTGTGATCGATCCAAAGTGGAATCCTAGATACCCGACGCTCATGGATGTCTGAACAGTAGTCCCTTCAATATGCCACAAGGGTGTATTGTTCTTCAATCTCCCTCTCGTGAATGCCAAAATGTAGTTTTTAATGCGATTAATAATAAGCCTGTTTTATTTGGCATACCCCACAAATATATTTAAGAGACGTTGCAGACCAACCCTTGTTAGATTGAAAATCAAGATGTCGTCTGCATATGTTAGCCAGGTAATTTCGGACTGTCCTACTTTGGGGGCTATCAACCCTTCATTAGCCAGACTGATCTAAACATCCAACATATACTGATTGAACAACCAGGGGGCTAGGGCACATCCCTGTCTGACCCCCCGATGAGAGTGAACTATCTGCGAGACATCCCCTTTTTGAGATAAACGATCTTGAATCCCACTGTTCTCGTATACCCCGTGGATAAGCCTAAAACGGCCTGCTGGCAATCCCCAAGCCGCCAATTTAGCCCAAAGTTTGCTGTGATCTACGCAGTCAAACGCGGTCGAGAGATCTATCGAGGCCATGAATGTACAACCATTTGGCCTCCTCCATGCATCTTCTTGAATACATTTGAGGACCAGCCTGTTAATGTTAGTCTCATGACCCTTCCGGAAGCCTGTCTGTAATCTATCAAGGGGGTTGGCCAATTTAGCCCATCCTTCTAGGTGTGAAAGTAAAAATGCTGAAAAGATCTTACAGTCGGCATCTATTAGGGAAATAGACCGGTAGATCTTAGGATCGGACCTACTTCCACACTTGAAGATAGGAATCACATGGGCCGTACTCCAGGACACTGGCGTAACTCCTGTATATAGGATATCTTTAAATTCCAGGTACAGTAGGTTCGCCCAGAGGTTCCGATCAGCCTTAAATGTGTTATTAGTTAGGCCATTAGGTCTGGGTGCACGTGAATTTATTAAGAATATTAAGAAAGATATAGTCCGAAAGAGACGAGCTGTTTCCCCTGATGCCAGGTAAGCCAGTCTAGCTCATTAGATTGAGAACATGTTTTCCCCACCAGAGGCTGTAGGCCCAGGGACCCCAGACTCACATACCAGATTTTCCCAGTCCACCTTTTCAGAGAAGAATCAGCATCATCTAGGTGCATATCACAGATATTGCAGGCATTTTCATGAAAGCCACAGTCAGCATTTAAATCACCCACCACTAGGGTTCCACCATTGAGCTCAAATGCAGTCCATTCAGCAATCAAGTTGCACAATTTCTCCACAAACACACCCACTGCTGAGATACCTTTATGCCAATAGATGTTAACAATCCACATTTTCACAGAGCCATCCCTGGAGGAGAAATCCACCCCCAGCGTTTGTCAAGGGTTTTGACCCATGTTGAATTATTAGTCGACAACAAAAACCTAATCAATGGACTGGGTAGATGTGGGGATTGAGCTGTCGCCGCCCATCATTCTATCCCAGAACCAGGAGAACTGCACAGTTTGCGCATACCAAAACGGTAGCCTAACCTGCCACCCACCAGTGCAAGCGTGATGGACCGGAAGCGCCAGGGGTGAAAGGTGGTGCCAAAGGAAAAATAGCAGTGCCTGTTAGATCAAAAGCGCCTTGAAATCACTGCTGTTTCTCTGAAGTGCAAGCTCAAAATGTCCATTTCAATTTGTTCAAAATCTGTTTTTAATTGATGTCAACAAGTTGCTAAAATCAGGGGCACAAGACCACTCTAAAGATTCAACCTTCTTGAGGGGGGTTCCACATCACCACTCTACTGTAAGGATGCCCATCAAAACAATGGCAGCAAGGATTAGAGCTGTCAAGCAAAATCCTCCTGTCAAATTCAAGACAACTCCTAAAAAAAATGGGGGCAGTACCAGCTTTGGACACAAGCCGGCGCTAGCGGTCCAAACTCTGACAGTAGAACTGTACTTCAGGAGTTGCCAGCCTCCTGAGACAGCTGGAAACTTCAAAGCCTTTTTGGTTAATTAAAAATGT
Organism: Ambystoma mexicanum; assembly: GCF_040938575.1. Taxonomy (NCBI): domain Eukaryota; kingdom Metazoa; phylum Chordata; class Amphibia; order Caudata; family Ambystomatidae; genus Ambystoma; species Ambystoma mexicanum. The sequence continues at coordinate 672,486,790 of NC_090924.1, read as the reverse complement.
AAACACTTGCTATTCCTGAAGACAGGCTGATTCAATTAACATTGCAAGAGGCTGGGAAACCTTCTCACCTCAGAACTACACACAAGAAGCCAGGAGATCACATGGACATGCTAACCAAATGCAGAGTGGCTCCCTGGCCTGCTGACTTCAGCCGACACAATAGACTCTTGCAATTGAATGGGGTATGTTAATTTGGGTGTGGACTGTAAACAGAGCTCTGCCTGGCAGAAGAGACATGTGATCCCTGACTCCCAAGTTTCTGGGGCGGACACTTTTTGTGAATTGAATTGAAGGCAAATATGTTTTATAAAAACACTGATAACTAATTGTAACCAGATGACAGAAATGTACAACTTTGGGATCTTTAAATTGACGCATTCACTCCCAGTTCAAAACTAGGCTGGTCGCTCTGTGATGTTCTGAGCCAAAATCCTGCTAATTATTAATACTACAGACAATGTTTATGCTAGAGACCTAGTAAATTAATGCAATATGGGTAGAAAGGCGGTGTACATGTGTGCCATTTTTGGTAAACGTCCGATATTGGTAAATCAACTAAAAATGAAAATAAGTTGTCATTTTTGAATGCGAGCTCTTAGGAAGATCAGAGTTGAACAAGCATGTACCTTAAGTAATCTGTAATATGTACATGTAATGTCAAACAACTGTGTATCTGGGAAATATGTGTAGTTATGAAAAATGATTTCTAAGGTAGAAGCAAAGGGGCGTTTCTTCAATAGATCGTAAATGGCTGACATCACTCTGACACACTATCCTTTCTCAAATCAGGGACCAAAGAATCCTTTGGCTTATCAAATCTTGATACGGCATGCAGAATTAGCCGACCCACCTATTTTCAAAACACATAAAAAGAGCCACTGGAAGCCAGACAGGGACTTTCTTTTTCACTTTCTGCGGAGCATTTTGACAGACAACTTCACATCCAGACTTCAGACTTCACATCCAGAGATCCAGACTTCAAATCCATCAATCTCCAGAGACCAAAAATGAACTCCAGAACTTGTAGCAGAGAGGCCTGAATCCACAAGTTGAATCCTTTTTCAGCAGGCCTCCAAATCATTTGCAAACTATTCAACAGCCGAGCGAGCCGTTTGAATTTTTGCCAAGAACTTTTGCCAGAACCAGAGACCCAGAAGGCAGAATTATCCAGAGAGACCAGACCCAGACCAGATCGCTGTGCAGTGCTGAGAGCTGACCCAGATCGCTGTGCGCGGAACCAGTACCAGAGAACCGCAGCCAATCCTGACCCGATCCGTGACGAAGTCGCATTCCTGTCCAACATATAGTGTGAGTACTCAGCCAGGACTGTGCGAAACCAATCTCTTAGTTTAAAATAATCTAATTCAAACTATTTTAACCTATTGAGAACTGCATCATAGAAACCGTGTCCCTTCCTTTTGATTCAAAGCTGAAAAATTGTCCTCTGTCATTCTGAGCTTTGCTTTTATTTTGAGAATCTACCTTCACAAAATCGGCCGTATCTCGGGAACCGTTTGTCCAAGGAACGGAATTTAACTTTCATCTTAAAGCTAACATTCTGGGCTTTCCAACAAACCAAGAACCGACTTTCTATTCATTATACTTTTTCAGTAATCGCGCTCGACGCACTCGGAAAAATTGCTGCGATTTGGCTCAATTTCTTCACTTGTCAGAATAGCAGCTCCTTGCTTTCCTTTACTGAAATTCGTTTGCAACCTGACAATCATTCATAGAGCATTGCTAAAGTGATCCTGAACTAATTTAAAGTAGCTATCACTCACCCTGAACCTTCTATAGGGAATTAAAAGCAATTTGAGTATATTTTTCACTTCATTGCCACCACCTTTAAAAGGATTTTGCCTGTGTTTAAAATCATACCTGTTTTCCTCTAAGCTCGCTGGGGGGAACTGGAACTTTGTATTGCATTTGTGTGTATTCCTGAGAATTGTGCGTGTTACTTCCATCTCCTTACATTGCATAGGGGGGGGAGTGAATTGTCAAAGAAAGAGGGATCACATTATCTTTTGCTGAAATCATATCAAGTTTATTTCTGTACTGCCTTTTATTCATCTTTGCATCTCCTTGAAACCATAAAGCATTCTCTGATACCTTATTCTCCTGTTCCTAGTCATAAGTCACCAGAACTGTGCTATTGTAGGATTACCTATTGCTAATTACTGTTATATAAGGGTGGTCATCCAGAGTACACGAACTGGACATAAAAATATATAAATAAGGGCTTCCCTTGAGCAATCCCAGACAAGGCACTGACTTAGTGGGACTGCTTGATTGGAGTCTTTAACACGTTCCAAAGGGTAGAGTTTCAATAATAGCCCCATTCAGGCCCAATGAATGTTCAACTGCAATGAGCAGACAACCTGACGGCCTCCCCCCACCCTCACTGCCTTTTGCACGTTGAGTGAACATTTTATATTCATATAGAATAGGTTCAGATAATTACCATGTTTCTTGTAAACATATGCAGTTGGCCTCTCTCAGATTGGATTAGTGAAAAGATGTTGATTACCCCGGGTATTTCAGGACTTCAAGCACATGGGGATCATTATGTGCTCAGTGCCGAAATGAGTCGAACGTTTATGGGACACGTTTCTGCCACAGGTTTGAGATGACTGCAGCCCAATCTATTGATTTTTCTGACCCCTTCTCCACATGGGTTCCCAAACTGTCACCCACTTTAGTCAAAGGTTGAGCCATCATTTTTAGACTGTCTCTCATGCCCACAAGCCCCCCCCTCTTCCAACTGCACCAGCTTGATGTCGAAGCTCAGCTTCAAAAGACCTTCACGTTGTGTAAGAATCAGCTCCTTTACCAATGGAGAGAGCAAATGTATAATACAAGTATCAGGATGCTCTCTATCAGGAAAAGCCACTCTCCCAATATCAGAAGAGCCTATCAGGGCCAAGGCTGGTATTTCAGCAGAAATCATTAAAATGTTAGACCGGTTGAGGAAAATACAGTAGTTACATGGCACGGGTCCGAGCTCCCGGGTACAGTAGTTTCAGAGATTTCAATAATTTCCGCCGAAGTCCCCCTACATCAACCCCCGCCACAGTTAGACCCAAACCCATGGGACAAAAATGGAGCTCAGACACACTGCCATCCAATTTGCTCTTTACCTCTGCATTCAACACATTTGTGGATTTTAGTACAGCCCAGATATTATCATATGATATGATAGTTTATTTGTAACGTGCTTAATAGCCAGAGGTTTCTAAGCGTGGACCCGGGATCAAACCTTTGTTGCTCCGTGTCATCTTGCTTCCAAGGCGAGCACGTTGCTGCTGAGCTATCCTCCCGAGATATAATGCTACAAATGAACTCAAACCATGTTGACAGCAGAGACAGTTGGATGAGTCAGGTGAATCCTCTCATCAATCTCCCTCAGGGTATGGTGTGGTCCTGGGGAGACTCCCTGGTCACCAAGTCCCCACAAACCATCTGATTGAATCTGCACGTGGCCCTCAGGATCACTTCCGATGTCATATTTATCAATTATGATAGTAAGGTCAGTGGGTGTATCCTGAAGCAATGCATCGCAGGTTTGTTGTACCACGCTTTCAGAGTTGTCACAGGCAGCAAATTCTTGGTTGGTCTCCTGCTCAACCGATTGGTCGGCAAATTCGATGATGCTAAAGTCAGTCAGATCTTTTAGACCACCAAAATGATCCTGCAAGGTCATAACAGACCGGTCTAACATAGCTTTTCCTCTTACTGCCGAGACTAGTTTCAGTTCCGTACTAGTTATAGCTGAATTAATGAAATAGTGGTCCATAAAACGTTGTCCTGTATTCGGCCGGGTCATGTAAGTGCCACTAGGTGTTTTGAACTGAGACAAGGGGCATGTAGAAGAATTACCTGCAGGTTCCTTCTTGTCAATGATTACAGTTGGTATTAGGTAGATCGGGTTGGGAGGGAGAGGTGCCGGATTAAATTGATAATCCAAATTTAAAGTCAATTGCGACACCAGATGACCATGATTATTGCCAATCCCCCTCTCCAAGTGCAGGTTCTCCCCCAAAGAGGTTGTAGGGGAAAATCTACAGAGCGAAGTTGACACAAGTGGTAGGGCCTTGCAGTTGCTACCCAGCACCACAAGGCCCCCAGTCTGGTCCAAATTTGCAGGGATTGTATTACGTCCTGGTCGGACATCCTGGCCCACTTGACTGCGTAGTCCGGAGAACTGGATTCTCCGGACTACGCATTCTGGAGAACAGTTTATTCAATCAGAGTGCGAGCCCACAGCTCACGGGGCACCAAACAGAGAGAAATATGGAGTATGTAATGAGTAAATGAAATCTCGGACAAGAGAAAGGGGTAAACGTGAGCTCAGATCAAAGGGCAAACCAAAAACTGGAAGGCCCACAGTCTCTGACCGTGATTTCCTAGGCTGCCTTCAAATCCGGATCAAAGGGTACGCCACCTAGTGGTAACCCCACTCTGCCCCACTGATAGAGTCAGGCATTTACTAATTATCACTCACACCTGACACCACTTGACCGTTTTCAAAACTATAAAAGGTGTGGTCTTTTTCAAGAGGGAATACGAGCTGGGGCTGCTGTCTCGACCAGAGAAGCTAAGGAGCAGAGAGTGACGGGAGCTGAGGGCTGGTGGAGAACAACCTGCCAATACGCTGGCCTGGTGTCTGTGAGGGGCTGCAGTATGGCGAGAGAGCCGTGTCTCCAAGGAGCCGGAGTGAGACTGCTTCCTCCTGCTGGGGGCGTCCAGGAAAGTGCTTGTTCCCTTTGGACTTGTGCCGGTGACTGAGGGGCCGCCAGGTGGTCAGACCCTGACCTTACACCTGTGTATCCTGAAGGGACCACCAGTCAACGCGTGGCTGCCAGGTGAGTTTCGTGAAAACAGTGAGAAAGAAACTCTGGAGCTTGTGTGTCACTGTAGTGGAGTGGGAAAAATTCCGAGGTTGGTACAATAACGGTACAGTGTCCGGTTTGGTGCAATGGGGACTTACCGGTCTAATCCGACCTTGGCGGGACCAGTAAGTCCCCATTCACCAACCATTCCCCATTTCCCATTTGAGCCCCCATCCTTAACACATGGTCAGACCATTCAGGCATGGTTGTAGTCTCGTGGCCTGGAAAGGGTGCTGGTACATTGCTACCGGCACCCTTATTTCCAGACCGGCAAACTTAAAATGAGGCCCATTGACTAAACTACATCTGGTGAGAAGACCACTTGAAACCAAACTTTGTTTGTTTGTTTATTTATTTATAGTGCGCACCGCACCCTGAGGTATCTGGGCGCAATACAATGATATGCAATTTCTTAGTTACACAAAGTATGTAATACAGTATGCTATATACAATGGACAGCATAAGAGGACATACAATAACAATTGGCAGGAAGCAATGCTAAGAGTACAATAATATTTACATAGTACAGTGTTGTGTGTCAAGTCAAGTACAGGTATCCGTAAGGAAGACCGGTGAGTCTAGTAAGGTGCATCATTAGTGATAATCCAGTTTTCCATATCTTTCCTAAATTTATAGAAGGGCTGGTGTGCTCAAGAGTCGTGGGTAGAGTATTCCAAAGTTGGGCCGCCAGGAATGGAAAGCTCCTGCCACCTGCTTTTTTAAGTTTGTATCTAGGTACTTGTAGACACCCTGAGCTGGAGGATCTCGTTAGTCGGCATGATGGGTTTTATGGAATTTGTCCATAAGGTACTGCAGAGCTGAATTATTGAGGCATTTATGCGTTAGGGATGCTGTTTTAAGTTGGATTTATTCCTTAATAGAGAGCCAATTATTGTCTTGTCTAATCGAGGAGATATGTTGTCTGCGAGGAAAGCTCAGGGCTGTTCTAAGGGCATTATTCTGTAGGATCTGTAGTTTCTTAATGACCTGTTTATTGCCACCTAAGTATAGTGCATTACAATAGTCGATTTTGGAGAGAACTAGGGCTCTAGGTAGAGTAATGCAGCTTTTTTGTAGAGAGCAAGGGTCTACAGGAGCTTACAAGTGTTGCCGATGCTGTTGCGCTGACCTGTTTGCACATGTTCAAGGAGGAGTCTAAATAGAAACCTAGCATTTTTACTTATTTAGCGACCTTGATGATGTGTCCGTCAATGTTGAAGGAGCGGTAGAGGTTGTTCAGTTTAGTGATATTAGTGGGGGTAGCTAGGAGGAGCAGTTCAGTTTTCTCATCATTCAGTCAGAGACCATGTGGCCATCCAAGCCTGAATAATCAGATATATTCTGTTGACGAGGGCTTTTGTCATAGTCACCTGTCAAGGGTATGAGGATCTGGGTGTCATCTGCATAATTTGTGTAGGTGACACCCAGATAGTCCAAATCGTCAAACAGTGGTTTTGTAAAAGCATTGTACATAGGTGAAACACATGAGCCCTGTGGGACGCTGCATGATATAAGGATTGGGTTTGCTGCAGCCGATGTGGAAATAAACTCTCATGGACCTGTTGTTTAAGAATGAATTGATCCGGGCTGTGACTTCTGGTGAAAAGTGGGCTGCTGTGGAGAGATGCTTGCAGAAAATGTTATGGTCAACCAAATCAAAGGCAGCCGACAGGTCCAACAAGAGCAAGAGGGCTGACCTGCCTTTATCCTTTAGATCATCGATCTGGGTTTTTAGGTCAATCAAGGCTGTTTCTGTTCCATGTTGGGGCCTGAAGCCTGATTGACGGAGACTGAGTAATTTATTAATCTCAAGATCATTTTGTATTTGATTATAGGCTGCTTTTTCTATAATCTTTAACAAGAATGGAACTGTGATTATTGGTCTGATGTTGGTGGGTATGCTGGGGTCCAACAAAGGTTTTTTCAAGAGAGGGAGTACCCATGAGTTTTTCAGTGCAGGTACGGAAAGAAGCATTGATTAGAGAAGTAATAAAAGGGCCAAGTATGCTTGCTGCATCTTTTATGACAGTGGCGGGGCATCCGTCCCCTTGGCAGTTTGAAGGTTTGAGGGAGGCTATGATTTTTATTACTTCTTGGGTGGAAACTGAGGTAAATTTAAATCGTTGAGGCAGATTAGGGAGGTTAGGGTTTTGTTTCTGGATGTTATCTAGTGACAGAACGTGTTGTTTTTTGTCAGCAATTTTCTTTTGGAGCAATAAGCAGGGATGGACAGCAGGATGCATACAATTTTTAAAATTGATGACTGGGGACTGAACATAGAAGAAGATGAACCAGATACAACAGAGGGTGATCATACTGCATCATACTAGGAGCATAGCAGTGACAGTGACAGCAGGGATGACGACTTTGAAACATGCAATTCACCAAGTGTGAGTAGAGGAAGGAGGTGAAAAGATGGGGATGAAGAGCAAAGAGAGGAGCACGCAGGGAACTGAGGATATAGGCTTCTGGGCAAGAAAGCAAGGATGGCGGTAGTAAAAATAGCACAACGGGGGGCTAGGCACCAAGCACGGACACTGTTGCCCCTTCTACAGAAGGCAAAAGGGGAATTGCATTACGTACCCTGGCAGACAATGGATAGAGACAATCTAGTGTACAGTTTACCTTCACTAATGGTAGGGGCCAGCAAGTGGATATAAGTATTTGAAAAGGAGACCGCAGGTTCCCCATTGGCCACAGGGGACATTAAGAGCTTATTGGCAGTATTGGTGGTGGAAAGGGGTGACAAAATCTGGCAGCAAGCGGGATACACAGTGTTGAAGGTAAGCTCTAATATACATGGCAGGGCACCTTTTAATAATTACCGTGCACACATATGGAAGGCTCTGAGAGAGCTGTATCTAGCCACATCAGATATGGCATCAATATTAGCATGAAAAAGGAAAGCAGATGAGGACCCCGCAGAGTACATACGATTGATTTAAGAAAAGTGGACCCAAGAAAATAAACAATCAGGGATGACAAAATTCCCCTAATTTATCTCATTCTAGTGAGGGGGCTTCACACTGACGTACAAGCTTCCTTAGAAAAGGTGGTTAGGATCGAAGCATAGGGATGGCTTGAGATACACGCGACTATTGTACATTATTGCAAAAGGAAACAGGAAAAAGACAAGCAGGCCGTAGACAATGCGGTAAACGCAGAAAACAAACTTGTGCAGAATAAAATAGCCAAAATAAGCATTGAAGGGGCAGTGCTCACTAGACCAGTCAGCTTTCCACCGCCCAACATGGGGGCCTGTCAATGGACAGTGACAGTGCCACAAGGGGATACACACAAACACTGTATAATCTTCAGTGGCGGATGCAGCAGTTACAACAGCAGCCTGGTTTTATAAACACAACACAGCCTAGATAAGCACACACCGGGTATTACAATGGATTTCTAAACTCTGGCCTGGTGAACAGAAGTTTAAGAGGCCACCCTAGTTTAGTGAAACAGGGAATCTTCTGGACATGCCAGACCAATCACAGTAGCTTGGCAGGCGGTCAAGACTAAGGGCCTCATTACATGGATGGCGGTAAGGGATTACCGGCACCAGTAAGGGCACCGGTGCCGGTAATCCCTTACCGCCCTACTACGAGGTCCCTCAGCGTAGTTACACCACACGTTAAGGACGGGACCCGCTGAGGGACTTCAGAGCAAATAACAGTACCGCTAATTGCGGTACCGTTATTTGCTCCTTCCCCATTCCCGTTGAGCCCTATGGGGGCTGAAATGGGCATGGGGAAGGGCCATGGTGAATGGGGAATTACCGCCCCCGCCAACCTTGGAATGGGGCGGTAATTCTGCCATTCACCCTGCCGGACTCCGGCGGCAACCATGGCGCTAAGCGCCATGGTTACCGCCATCCGTGTAATGAGGCCCTAAGTTTCAGGAGGGGTGAGAGTGATCAGACTCCCACAATGAGCACACACAGTAAAGATCCACAGAATACTCTTAGACAGGTGTATATCAAAGATACATATACATTTATTTTAGGCCAAATAAAACAACACGGATAACCAAACTAATAATGCAAAAGTTACCACACAAGCATTTCACTATCTAACATATATACAACTACTGTAGCCTAATGTGATGAAGAGAGTAAAACATTCACAACCTGTAACAGAAGGTGGGTTAACACAATGTACACATTAGACAGTGTTCAGGGTGGAACCCCTAACTTATTCAGTCGAGCCCAACGAAGTGGGGAGCCTTGTGCTCAAAGTACAGCAGTGCGTAAATACGCACAGTCATGCGTAAAACGACGACAGTACCTTTTCAAGATGCTGGGCCAGTTAGGTAAGGGTCCTGAAGTGGGTAGAAGGAGTTCCTTCTAATCGCCAGGGAAGAGTCTGTCCTCTCAGACAAAGCAGTTTCTGACTTTAAGAACAGGACAGGAAGCGACAGGTCTCTGCTCCCTGATGCCTGTGGGATCTGGTGCAATATAAACCAATAAACAAACAAGCTCTGGCTATCCCAGCCAAAGAGAGGATCCCAAGGAACCCTGGTGCATAAAGACAAATGTATGAGCCAGGGGCCACCAGTGAGTTATGCAAGTACTCACCGCCCCTTGCTTCAATCCAGACCAAACTATGCCAGTTTAGTCAAATTCATCTGAGGTTATGAATTCCACCTTGGCTCACGGATCCAGCTCTCTGGTGCTGCGGGATATGACAGTAGTCTGTGACGGGACAGTAGCCACAACTCTGCCCACGAAGGGGGGAAGAAGAAAATTCCAGTGCAGCAGGACTCTGGGCACAGTAGACAAGGTGGGAAAGTCACCCACAACGACCGTCACCACAACCCAGTGACGCTGGAACCGCAGAGGCTTGCAGCGTGACACACTCTCCTAATTCGCTAGGCCTATGAAAGTTGTTGGGGGAGTGTTGAGAACCACAAGCTAGGGATTCCCAAAGTTTCAAGCCCCAGCACGAAATGGCGGCGCTCCTGTGCGATGTCCTAGGACAGAGCTGGTCACTTCACTGGATGGCCCAGGAACACTTTTGAGACCGCTCTTTTGGCGGGAAATCAGGAGATGCTGATAGTAGTTCCTACTACTCAAAAGGGTCGAAGCACCCTTGCAGGCCTTCTAAGGTCGAGGGCAAGGCAGGGGTCCAACGGGACAGCAGCAGGCTCATGGTGCCAAACCTTCCAGCTCTTCACCGGCAGGTCCACGGGTCTCCTTCAGCTCACAGGATACTCGGCTCCTTCGGTAGTTTGCTATGAACCACTGTAGATTGACCTGGAATGGATGCAGGGCCCCTTCTCTTATCCAAAGTTCAATGTGTGATCGAATCTGGACAACCAATAGAAGATCTGCTCCCTTGCATGCACACCAGCCGTGGTCCAATCATGGTGCACGGTGGTCCTCATGTATTCATGAATACCCGGCATCCTGGCACCAGTAGTGTGGATTGGGACCAGACAGTCCCAACCCTCTTCCTGGTGGCCTGCACACGTGACATGCAGGTCCCTGCGAAAGATGCGTTTTTCACGGGAGGCTCCGTGCCCAAATAAGGAAGTCCCGGGTCAGCTAAACCTCGGGGAAGGCAAAGGGACAAGATGGTCAAAAAACAGAACAAAAGACAAGTTATCCCAAGCAAGCCCAACAACCCCTGCTAGGGGCTATTTGGGTGCAGTCCTGGCATCTATGGCGCCAGGCTCATATGGAGAGTCAGTCTTGGCGCCATAGGCGCCAGGCTCATAGACTAAAACTTACCTGATGCAGACCATTTTGCAAACTTACCTGATGCAGACCATGCTGCAAGAGCTCCAAGCCAAAAGAGGCTTGGGAGGGACTACTTTACCTAGGGACTATTTTTTAGTGGGGTGGGGCTGGGGAGGAATACTTACCTGGGACTACTTTGGATGCTATTTAAACCATGCCCGAAGAGCAGCGCACGCTTCGCGTTATTCTGCATCCAGCAGCGTAACGCTTACCGTGCCTGAAAGTCTGCATCCAGTCTTCTGCCACGCCTGCCTCGAGTCTGGAGCTCCTAGAAAAGGGGAGAAAGAAGGAGAAAAGGTTAGAACAAGAGCAATACCTTTAATCCTTACCTGAATTCCCGATCCATCGTGCCTTCCAGCTGGAAGAAAGAAGTTATTTTATGCGTGTCGCCTCGCCTGCTGCAGCGCCGCGCTGAACTCACTGGCCTTCGCAGCATCTTCACATTCCACCGCATCCACCTGCATGTTCCCGCCGCACTCCGGCACCTAAGGGGAAGTCAAGAACAGCAAGGTGAGCCAAGGGAATACACAGAGGTAATATTAGTTACCCCACATAGATTTCCTGATTTTACCACCGGGGGTACTATTCCTCTTCACGGGTCAGCGCAGCTTCCACTGCATCTTTCCCGAACCCCGGCCCCTAAGGGGAAACAAAAGGACAGCAAGGTGAAACAAAGGGACAAACAAAGGGAAACCTCCTCACCACAATAGACTTACCTGATTTTACCGCCTGAGGCATTATTCCCTGAGACTTCATACTTTCTTTCAGCGCCTGAATAAGGGAGAAAGCAACAGGTTACATATTGACATTATTTTATCGAACTGTGTTGGATAATACAAATCCTTACCTGAATATTACCGGTTGCCACGAGGAATTCTTCGCTAGGGTCAAGCTTCAACCTGCAAGGAATCGGACAAGAGTGAAAGTTAGACATTTGAACTCTTACGAACTACATACTTACGGCGTCTTGCCGGGAATCTCGGAGTCAATATTTTTCTGGAACTCACCAATTCCTTTGAGCCAGTGAAGCAACTGGTTATCTACGCGCCCCTGCACTCTATGCAGGATGGAGAGCTCATCTTTCCAAACCATCAGAAGAATATTCCTACGGGCCAAGGAAACAAAGCTAGGTGGGCCAGTCCAGTCCGTCATCTCGGCACTACGTGCCACATTGGTGGTGACCGCAGCTGTCCAGTTCAGATCGACGCCCCTGTGGGAGCCAGGTGAGCGTAACAACCACCTGAGCTCTCTGTCCTTAAGCTGGCGGTTAATAAATCCAATTGGGTGTTCATTGCCTTTCCCATCTAACTGTACCTATGCCAATGTCAGAAGCATCTGTCTGCACAATGAAAGGTTGCTTGTAGTCAGGGGCCCTGAGACAAGTGGCCTGGCACAGGGAGTCTTTCAAGCCTTGGAAGGTCTTCTCACATCCCTCAGTACAAGAGACCTTCTTGGGCTTCTTTGGAGTAGTGAGAACAGTCAGGGGGGCAGCTATGTTCCCATAGATTGTCATAAAATTCCTGTAATATCCAGTGAGGCACAAAAATGCTCTCACTTGGGTTTGGGTAGTGGGGGCAGGCCAGTCTTCTACTGCTTGTACCTTACCGGGAAGAGGATGAATCCTCACTCCACCAACCTCATGCCCAAGGTAGACCACTGAGTCCTCACCAATTTGACACTTGCTGGCTTTCCTGGTCAGTTGGGCCTTCTGAAGTGCCTTCAACGCTATTCCTAGCTGTCCCACATGCTCTTCCCAGGTTGAGCTGAAAACTGCAATATCATCCAGATATACCAAGCAGAATTCATCCAATCAATTCAGAGCATTATTAACTAGCCTTTGAAAAGTGGCAGGTGCATTCTTCGACCCAAATGGCATTACCCTGAACTGGTAAAGCCCTTCTCTAGCTAAAAATGCTGTCTTCTCCTTGGCATGTTCTGCAAGGGAAATTTGCCAATACCCTGCAATGAGGTCAAAAGTGCTGAGGTACTTGGAATCACCGAGCGTGTCCACCAATTCATCAGTTCTTGGCAGAGGGTGAGCATCTGTCCTGGTGACAGTATTCAGAGCCCTGTAATCCATGCAGAATCTCAACTCAGAGGTACCTGCCTTTGGCACCAGACCCATAGGACTGGACCATGGACTCAATCACCCCTAGATCCACCATCTTACTGACCTTTGGCTTGATGTAGGATATCATTTTATCTGGCATCCTATAACCCCTACTGTTGGAAGGTACACTATGTCCAGTGTCAATATCATATTTGTACCAAGGTGTCAAACCTGGAGTAAGTGAGAACAAGGGGGAGAACTTCTTCAACCTCTTCTTGGTCTTCTTGATCCCAAGATGACCTGCAAGGTGGGCTTCATGCGCCAATTGTAGGAGGAACGGTCTTACTTGAAGGGGGGCCACCAACCTCCTATGGTCTGCTTTATTAGACTCTGTGGGCTCACTATACAGGAGCCCACCTTCCCAAAAAATCCTTGGTTTCCCAGGAGGTTCACCATCAAGCTGGGCACAGGCCTGTGCCCTTAGGCCTTCTAAAGATCGGCACTCTTGTTGGTCCTTACTAAACTCATCCCTATCAGGATCCCCTTCAACTAACAAACTTTGGAGTTCAGGATGGTCATGCGAGTTGAGAATTTCAGGCAGCACCTCTTCTTCGTCAGGTTCAGGTGCTTGGCAAACTACCTCCAACTCAGTGGTAGGTGAGTTATGGGGAATGTTTTCTTTCCCTATTCTGGTTTTCTTGACTCCCTTAGCCTTGGGTTTCTCCTTTGGCTTTGGCTCAGCTTTGGAATTGGCCAAGGCAGCCTTTGTTTGAGACCTTTTGTAGGGTCTGTCTGCTGTGTCGCCCACAAGACCTAAGTCTCCGAGGTCATTCCCCAGCAAGCTCCTCTGGGTTTACCAATGTGGAATCCACCACAGTTTTGCTGGCCCCACTATTCCTAAGTGCAGGGGTGTTAACCCCATTCACTAGCACACTGGGCCTCATTACAACCCTGCTGGTAGCCGTGCCTGTAAAACAGGCATGGCTGCCGCCAGAGTTGTATTTTTTCTGGCGCCCAGAAATGGACAATTACTGGCTCATTACGGCCTTGCCGGACCCGGTATTTGCCCATTCCTGGGCGCCGGAAGAACATGTCCAGATGCACAGGCACCTTTACCAACGTTATCAACGGTGCCTGTGCATCCGAAATACTGTGCTCGCGTCTGCCTTTCATTCCGCCTGGTCAGACCTGGTGGAATGAAAGGCACCCACGAGCACAACTCGGAGTTTGCCGGTCCGGATACAACAGTACCGGCAAGCTTACTGGTACCGTTGTATCCGGACCGGCAAGTTCGTAATGAGGCCCACTGTCTTTAAAGTAGTGCTTGGTATTATCAGGTGTGGAGGCCTAGACCTCAGCTACTCGAGGTTCCCAGGATCCCAGGGAAACTAATACTACTTCAGACTCTATCCCACAGGGTAAGGAGTCTGAAGATAATGATGCCCCTGTGAGTAGTTCTTCCTCCTCATGGGGGAAGGCCAGATTCGCAGTTTGGACCCCCAGGGTTCTGACCTTAGATCTGGGGTCCCCTTCACATGGTCACTTGCTACACAAGCTGCACAAGATCCATTGGGTCTTGGGACATAGGGAGGCTTGTTGTAACCAGAGCTATGCTTGGAAGTATTAGTCCCTACCCTGAACATTTTCCTGGAACTTACCTTTTTTAAACCTTTTGTGGCCTTTATGGGAGGAAGGTTTTTCAGTACCCCCACCCTCTTTCTCTTTCTGATTCATCCCCTTCTCCTGCTTACCAGAAGCAGGTTTGTCCTTATGGGACACTCTGTGTGACACCCATAAATCAGCTGCAATGGCCAACTTTTTTGGATCAATAGGCTTAGAATCAGCCAAGCGCTGCTTAAGCTCAGGGTAACAGTAAGCAGAAATATGTTCAAGCATGACCAAATTAATCATACCCTCAAAGGTGGGGCACGTCTAACCTTCCCAACCAGTCAAGTTTTTCAAGAAATCAGTCATATATACGAAATCCAAGTATTACCTTCTTTCTTTTTGTATTCTCTAAATGTTTTCAAATATTGGGCAGGAGTCTTCCCAAACTTTAAGATTAGAGTTTGATTTAATTTCACAAAGTCTTTTCTGTCATCCTTTGACATCTCCATAATGGCACTGCAGCCAGAATGGGGTAGTCGACTGAGCACCATGCACTCTTATCAGCATCCACAATTTCTTGTCCTACACATGCATACTCAAATGCAGTTAGCCAGTCCATGATGGTATTTTTGTCATCATATACACTTAGCATATCTTTGGGAAACCTTGGATGAGAAGGGGGGCCCGCCCCATTACCAGACCCTCTAGAGGAGCCATTGGCAGTTTGCAGCCTAGCAAACTCCAATTGGTGATCCCTGTCCTTCTGTCCTTCTCCTTTCTCTAATTCCAGCTTAGCCCTGTTGAATTCAAGCTCTCTCTGCCTAAACACCAGTTCTTTTGTCTTGAATTCCAGCAGGGCCTCTGCCTCAGAGCTGGCAAAGGAGACTTGGGACTCTACGTCATCTTCTTTTAAACCATTCCCCTCCATGCTGGCCAAAAAGGCCAAGTGATTGCTTGCAAAGATAACAAGTTTTAATCGCACAAAAGGTAAAGGTGCAAGCAGAGGACTCTGCTGATCGAACATTCTGGGAGAGTCTGCATGAACAACCCATTATAAGGGTGTCCGGCGTCATCAGTTACATCCTTACATACAGTCAAAAATCGCAAGACTGGTTGGTTAGGCCTATGCATGGGCCTGCTCCATAAGGGATGCCAGGCTATGAATGGCTGTGGCCTCTGCTTGTCTCTTCTCACGTGGGGTCTCCAGGGACTGAAGGTCAGGCTTTTCACATGTTGCAGTTCCATGGTTACTTTACTACAATAACACTACTACATCATTATGGCATGCACCTGGGAAACTTGGGGACTGGCACAGGGGAGGGCCACGGTTATGCTGACCTATACACTCTCTGCTCGGTTCATATTACACTCTACGCACCTGTGGGATGTCTTAACCCACTGTTCCAAGCCCTGCAACATCACTGTGCATTGCTGGCAGCGGAAACCTCAGAGATGGCCACTGGAAAGCATGCTGCTCCCTAGAAATCACCTGAAAGTGTGCAGTGAAAATCTGAAAAATAGGCCGCCATCCACTTTTGCCTATGTCAGTGGTAAAACAGGAGACCACTGCCAAAACCCATCATTTGGCTGCCCACAGAGCAAAATCATTGCAAAAGAAGCAGAGCTGTTTCAAAAATCCATTTTTATTTATTGTCAAATTTGCAAAAATCATGGCTCACAAACCACCCAAAAAGATCCAACCTCCTTGTTGGGTGGGCAACATCATTCTCCTTCAAGAATCTACATAAATATAAGGTCCACAGAAGTATGTGTTATCTGAACAAAGTCCACTTTTGAGGATTGCTTGCTGGAAGAAATCTGTCAAAAATGGGTGTTATACCGTTACTCACCTCTATCAGAAGCTAGCGATTTAAGACCATCATGTGTAAAGTTGTACATTGCACTCAAACTATGTGAAAGAAAGACTTGCTATCAGAAGCCTAAGAGGTGGATACAATTTGAAACTATATTCTGAAAAGGCTTGAAGTAAGAAATTGTTTGATGTATGTGTGAAAAATGTGAGTTATATTATAAGGCAAGACAATTTTTAGACATTGGGTTTAGGAGTTAAAGTTTCCCACACTGTGCTTCAGACAAATTCCACACCTCCTCTCCGAACAAAGGAAACTTCCCCCTGCCCTTGGCTAAGAAATTGACAGGCTGTTGTGAGAAGGAACTAGGAAGGGCACCCTGGCCTTTTGCTCTGAGTGCAAACAATGGATTCCTTGGGCTGAATAGGAATGCTAATTCGGGTGTGACTGACAACAAACTGCTGGCAGGAAGAAGGACATGTGACCCTCTGAGTCAGCCCAGCTCTGGAGGCGGACCAGCCTGAAAATGTGGATTTAACATTGGATTAAATATATGTTTAAGGAAGTACTTCTAAAATATTTTACCGAACTGACAAAAATGTAAAACTTTGAGATTGTTAAAATGAAAAATGTGCTCACAGTTTAAGACTAAGCTGGAATCCGTGCGATGTTCTGAGACTAAACCCTGGAATTTGTTCATATTGTAGCTACTGTGTTTATGCTAGGAACATGAACAATTACAGAAATGTGCTCAGATGGGATATGCATGCATGTATAAAAATTGGTGCAGAATTAATATTGAGAAACCCACCAAAAGCGCGAAAAAGTTGTCATTTCTGAACCAAAGCTCTTAGGAAGATGACAGTTGAACAGAAATGCACCTTAATTAATCTGTGATGTGTATATGTAATATTAACAAGTTGTGCATATTGTAAATATGTTTTTTATGAAAAATAAGATATACTGTACAGAGACAAAGGGGAGGGTTTTTCCCCTAAGCCATAAACATGACACATGATGACACAGGATGACAGACTGCTCCTTTCTCCAATCAGGGGACAGGAAATTCCCTAACCTATCAGATCCTTAGAGGGTTGGGCATAAAGAATCAGCCTCCCCACCCACTTTGGAAATACATAAATAGGGACTGCTGAGGACAGGCAAGACACACACTTTTCCACTCATCAACCGATTTCTTGGCGAAGCACCCTGCAGGAAGATCCAGGCTCCAGGAAGATCCAGACATAGATGCAAAAATCAGACTCCAGAACCAAGCTCTAGAACCAAACTCTAGGACCTTGAAGCAGAGAGGCCTAACCCAAAAGCTGAACCCTTCTCAGCAGGCCTTCAGAATCTTTTGCAACCTGATTCTAACCCCTAAACTTCCACGGGGCCTAACCAAACCATTCAACAGCCTGGCTGAGCTGTTTTGCTATTCTAGCTAAGAACCCAGATCCAGACCCAGAGAGCAGAGCTGTATCCAGAACCCGTCAGATCCAGACCAGAGTGCCGTGTGGAGAGCAGAACCCAGTGCCTGAGACCTGTCCGGTGGCGAGAGAATCCCAGCCAAACCCTTGACAAGATCTTTGACGGGGCCCACTACATTCCAAAGCTATGGGAGTGAGTATCTAGTCTAGAACTGTCCATAGTCATCTCTTAGTTTAAAGTAATCCTATTCCATCCATTTCAACCTATCCAGAACTGCATTATAGAATCTTGTGTCCATCCTGAATCCTTTTCATTGTATAGTCTGTGATAATTGTAGCAATAATCATCTATCCTCTGATATTTTCAAGTGTCTTGACGCACAACAATCAGAGCGGAAGGCTCCCTGTTTCTGCTGGTTGTCCCTTTAGGTATCTTGTAGTTTCATAGCCCCTAGTATAAGTCCATATTTATTCCAAATCTTTAAAGTGCAATCTTTCATTTGGAAATCTTGACTCTGTTTCTGAAAAATCTACCTTCACAAAAACCTCTGTAACCTTTGAACCGCACGTCCTAGAACCAAAATGTAACTGTAATTTTGAAGCTAGGATCCTAAGCTTTCTTACGAACCTAAAACACCATACCAATTCCTTATAGTTTTGTTGTAATCGTGTTTTCTGCATGTGGAAAAGTTGCAGCGAATTGCAATTTAGATCAATTTCACCACTTGTCAAAATAGCTGTTTCTAGTTTTCAACTGCTGAAATTCGTTTTCAATCTGATAATCATTCATAAATCATTGCTAGGTTTGACCTGAACCAATCCAAAGTAACTCTCACTAGTGCTGAATCCCATTTAGCGAATTAAAGTCATTTTTAGCATTTTCCCTTTCATTGCAAACCACATTCAAAAGTGATTGACCTGTTTTAAAATCATACCTGTTCTCTCTAAGCTTGCTGGGGGAACTGGGATTGAACTGCATTATTGATTGTATTCCTGAAACCAGTGTGCTCTCATTTCCATCTCTTCATATTGCATAGTGGGGGGAGTGAGGAATAACAGGGGGAAAAAAGTGATTATATTGGGCCTCATTACGAGTCAGGCGTTAATGGGTTAACGGCGCCGTAAACGGCGCCGACCCTTAACGCCTGATTACAAGGTCCCTTAGCACCATGGTGATTTTAACGCCTGCTTTTTGCAGGCGTTAAAATCCATGGCGTTAAGGGACCATGGTGCTAATTACGCCACCGTAATTTACGGTGGCGTAATTAGCGCCTTCCCCACTCCCATTATGCCCTATAGGGCAAAAATGGGAATGGGGAAGGGTAAAATGGGAAATGGGGATTTACCGCCCCACTCACCTTAGAATGGGGAGGTAAATCCACCATCCACCATGGTGTAAAAGTAGTTTACACCATGGTGTTAAGGGTACGACCCAGGCGGTAATTTACCGCCTGGGTCGTAATGAGGCCCATTGTCTTTTGATTGAAGTCATATCAAGTTTTATTTCTGTGTTGCATTCTTTTCTATCTTGCATTTCCTTGAACTCATACAAAGTATTCACTGCTACAATATTCTCCTATTCCTACTGCTAAGTGATTAAAGAGATTGTTGATATTGCAGTATTCCCCTTACTGATCACTGTTCATATCCATAAGTGTGCTATTTAGATATTATTCCTATTCATAAAAGTGTTATATATATATATATTGTTCAATTCTTCAAATAAACCTTTTAATTTGCAAAACAAACCTACTTCTTGGCTCAGTGAGGTCGGGGAGATTCAAAGAGAGGGGCATTATATAAGGGTTCATCATCCACATTTAAAGAACTTTTGACATAAAAATATATAAATAAGAGTTTCCATTGGGCATCCCATACTAGGCATTGACTTAGTTGGAATGCTGGATTGAAGTCACTTACACACCCAAGGTTTCCACCCTTGTTTTGAGCTATAATGTATGCCTCCATGTACCTCGTACTACAAAGGGTGTATTTATGGGATAAGGGGAAATGGTTGTGTTCGTTTAGATATTTTATGGCCATTGGTTTAATTGCTGGTGATCGGAGGTTGTGCACGATCGTGGAATG
Organism: Ambystoma mexicanum; assembly: GCF_040938575.1. Taxonomy (NCBI): domain Eukaryota; kingdom Metazoa; phylum Chordata; class Amphibia; order Caudata; family Ambystomatidae; genus Ambystoma; species Ambystoma mexicanum. The sequence goes on along the minus strand of NC_090924.1, from coordinate 672,467,180 downwards.
CAGGGGTTCTTGGAATGGGTTAGTGGTGGGCGTCATCCCTCCTGGTGGGCTGGATGGGAGTTGGAGGTCTGCTGTTGGCCTGCCTGTGATAAATGCACGCAACAAGGAGCCTGGTCTTGTCTCATGGCCTTACAGGGTGCATTCCACTCTGGGATAATAAGTAATTGCAACAGTTGAGGAACAAATGGAAGTTTTTGTGAGAATTAACAGCGTGGGTTCATCTGCCTTCAGCGTTGGCGCCAGTTCAAGTTTCTTTGCCGGGCCTAAGTTTACCGCGCAGCCATGCAGGACTGATTGTGTCTACCATAACTAGAAAATGGCGCCTCTTTATATGCGCACCCTACATCTATGCATTTATGATTCCAGTGATATTGTACTCGTGCCGGGTTTCTTAGCACACCCCTTTCCCCCCTGGTACATTGCACGTCTATTTATGGGACTCACCTCACTCTAAAGCACCTAGGGGTGTGGGAAAGGCTAAGTTTCTTCCCAACATTCATCCCTTTCGTTACTTCTATAGTAATGGATTCCTCTGCATATTTACACTCGTTTTTCCTTCTCACCACAGCTTGATATGGGGGCATCCACGCCCTACATGTTCCGCAAGCTCTCTCCCGCTCGCGCTTATTCTTCAGGAGTACATATCATATAAATTCAGCCCTGCTAAATCTTCCCACACTTCTTTATAGTTTTCAGGTTCAGGGAGGGGGAAATAATGATGTGGTATAATCTGTCTACCTCATCTCTGTACGGTATGGTGACCATGAGGGGGATGGGGTTGTCAGTTTGTGCTTCTATCTCTTTTGTATTATGAGATACTTTTGAAATGCCAATTGACACCATCATCATTGCGCTATTACGTACTGCTTTGGCACTACACCGGAGTCCCAACTGGCACGTGCAGAAAATTATTAGGATAAACACGATGATGTACACCTACATATTCACCAGTGCTCTCAGCCAGGACGAGGCCCACAGGACGGGGCCCAACTGAAGGCCAGCGCGAACCAGTCTTCCTCTTGAACTCCAGATTCTTTCTTCATTTTGGCTCCTAGGTCGTGCAATGCAGCAATGACGTGTAACAAGGTCCAATTTTCCACATCCTCAGAAGGTGCAAATTTGCAACATGAACTCCCAATATTTATGCACACACCTCCCTCAATTGCCGTCAGCATATCTAAGACATACCGGTTCTGCATTGTCATTAGTCTTAGTGTGTGCAGCTCGACCCTTATGATGTTAAACCCTTGTTCAGTGTCATTCGTCAACTGGACCAGTTCTCAGCGCACAATTTGGAGCCACTTGGCATTAGCTCATGCTTTGTAGAACGGGTAGTAAAAGTGATGCATACAATGTCTTTGCTGAGGTGAATAGCCTGTATTCTTCAGGCATCTCTTCAAGCAGTTTCGATGAGTCTTTGGATAGATAGTTCTATGTTCTCTTTTTCCTCCTCAGCTGGCTATATGGCTCCTTCCCAGGGAGGATGCAAATGTCTGGTGGTGGCAGCGTGTTTTGCTCTGCGATCGTTGGGCACACTGTCATTTCTTCATCGGGCAGTGGCCCCCCTTTCAGGTGTTCGCTTTTTGGCCACACACCTAATAGTAGTCCATCAGTGCTGCTGTGCCCCTCTTTAGATCTGGAATCAACAATGTCCTGTTGCATCGCTCGTTGGAGCCGACAAAGACAGTTTCTTTGCTGAAATTTTACAGGTTTCTCCATCGCTGCAATCCATGTCAGTTTTGTAAAGAGCTCTGTCCATGTTTGTGCACACATTCGTTCCATGAGGGTCACTGTTTTTTTCTTGAAACCCCAGGATGCCTTCAGCTCAGCAAGTGAGAGTCATTTCCTGCGACCTTTTGTTAACAAACTTTGCTACCTCGATCGCCAAATGTGGTTGCTTTAGACAGTTGGTGTTTGTCAGACTGGCTTTGCATTTCTGGGCATCTGGATCGGCAAGTTGTAGATGCACATTGTGTGCCTGGGAGGTACCTTTGAGCCTAGATAGCGCAAGATGGATCAGGTATTGTGCCTCTATAATCAGTACTTCTTGTGGTACTAAAACCTTGGGTGCCCCTGATGCGTGCGGTATCAACAAGCATACATAGCAACTACTGTTTGTTGTTCGTCTACCCACTGCACCCATGTCAGAGTACCAACTATTCGAGTGCTCGGGAGGATGGATATCTTCAACCGCATCCAGGCCTAGGCCATGGTATGCATCATATTTGAGCCTACGCGCTTGTCTTTTCATCATGTCATGGGGCAGTATATACCTCCTTGGTGATATACTCCTGCTAACCGTGGTGCTATTACTACTTTTTGTGCTACAAAAGAGGTTTTTAAGAGTGGGAAGTAGTATTTCACACATTTTACTCCTGCATACAGTCATACACCCACTGGTGTTACTTACTTGGGACGTGTTATAAATATATACAGTTATGTTAGTTACATTGAGAGGTGTGCTTTTGTTCAGGTTCCCCCCTCCTCCCCTCTTTTAGATGGCTCACCCAGATAAAAGACGACCCCCAATAGTAACATAAGGACGGTAAACAAAATGGTCATAAAGTGCAGGCCGCAATGATAAGAATACATTCTAGTGCAACTAATGACATTACTATTGCAATTAACAATTTGACAGTGAACGATGCATCTTCTTTCACTCGTAATGGGAACAAAAACTGGTATGAAGAGAGGGATGGTAGGGCGATGGGAGAGGATGAGGGGAGCGAGTCTGGGGATATAGTGGGAAGGGGGGAGAGAGAGCGAGAGAGAGATTGTTTCAATTTACAGAGTTTATGCTTTTAGCAGCAATTCATGTCTGGTGTCTGCACATGCACTCATATTGAAAGCATTAAGCTAAGTAAGGGGAGGTAGACTGGCCGTGTTAACTTTAAGAAGAATTTGGTGGTGCTCTTCGAATGTCTGAAAGGTGTATCCAATATCAAAGCCCTTTCACCTTTAGTGAGTGGTGGAAAACACCACTTAGTAGGGCCCATGGAACCTGCGATTGTACCACTTGCGCACAAAACATTGTACATACAGTAGCTCCCCCGGCAACAGTGGTTGGGTGGGTGCTGTGTCAGCAAGTGGAACTGTAGTGTTTTGAGTGTCGTCTGGGTGAGGTGATGCAATTTGTTGTGCGACACATTTAATCGCACATGTTAAGTTTGTCAATTATTCCTTGAACTCCTCTCCCAGAACTGTTGCAGCCCAATGGACATCTGATGACCTCCTCACAGGGGATATAGGCGTGTGCATACGCGTGCCGGTCACTACGTCATGTGGTGAGAGGTGGTGGTCCTTGCTTGGCTGAATGCACAAGTTGAACAAGGCCAGGGGAAAACCATGCAGCCAGTTCTTCTTTAGGGTGTGGCAGAGTTTAGAAAGCTTGCTTTTAAGCAGGCCGTTGATTCATTCCACAGCACCATTTACTTGTGGGTGATAAATTGAGCACATGCAGTGCTTTATTCCTAGCAATGCCTTGATTTCCTTGAAGAGCTCATTAAAAAAGTGGGTGCCATTTTTGGATCTTATCTTAAAATATTGCACGTTCCCCACCGAAGGAGCATGTCGCTTACAAGGAATTTTGTGGCACATTTGGCATTCGGGTGGTTGTAGGGGCCGGTCTCAACCCACCACAAAAATGGGCACACCACTACAATCAGATACTGGGCTCCATTACAACTCTCGCCCATGTCCGCATAATCAATATGGAGCGTGCAGAATGGCCCAATAGGGTGGGGGACGCTACCATGTAACGTGCAGAGAGTCATTCCATTGCTAAACACTTGGCATGTAGTGCACTGTATGACCATTGCTGTGAGGTGTTCTTGGAGATTTGGTATGAACCAATCCTCCTGTACCTCTGCTGCAATGTGTTGTTTTGAACTGTGTGAGGGGTAGTGTAGTAGTTCAAAGGCTCTGTGTAGCAGTTGCAAAGGCATTACTGCCTTCCATGTCTATTGCTGTCTCCATTGGAGATCAGTTGGTGATTGTGCACACCCGCACTTGAGCCAAATGTCTTTGTTTTACCGTTGGGCTCTACATTGAAGCTCTATTATTTGTGTTATGGGCAGTGCTGTGTATGGGTATTTCTCTAGTTGCATGGAAATGGTAGTAACAACATATTCAGCAGGGATAGTTACTGGGAGGTATGCTACCACTTTGGCCACCGCATCTGCGGCTGCGTTTCCCAAAGAAAGTTTGTCAGTGTTATTGGTATGGGTGGCACATTTTACGACCGCCACTTCAGATGGTTCTGTTAGGGAGGAAATCAGGGCATTTAATAGCACTGCATGTTGCATGGGGGAATCTGTCTGCTTGTCGGAAGTCCCTTCTCCTCCAGTAGGAGAGACCAGCATGCACCATTGTGGTGACGTATGGTGAGTCAGAATAAGTGGTTACATAAAACCCCTTGGATGCTCAGAGTGCGTCTATGAGCACTACGAGCTCTGCTGCTTCTTCTGAGTAATGCATGGGTAGTCTTTTCATTACTAGAGTTTCATATTCTACGGCATCTAGGCGTGCCATTGCCGCCTCAGAATGCCTTTGTCCCGTCTCCTGGTCGATTGTTGCTGATCCGTCAACAAAGAGCACCTCACCCTCTCCTAGTGGACTATCCTTTGCTTTGGGTAGGTCATATTCTTTGCCCTCATAGGTTACGCAATCGTGTTGGTGTACATCCTCATCTGTGCATGGTTCTGTTAGGAACGTGGCAGTGTTTACTGTTTTACACCTTACAACATGGACATTTGGGCTTGAGATGATAATCTTGTAAGCCGATTCCCTCTGGGTGGTGAGGGTGGACTTGGACCTTTCAGGATTGCAAATACTGAGTGTTCCACGTATGTTACCGAGCACCCCATTACAGTTGTGGAGCTCTTCTCGATCGCGAAGGCCGCTAAAGCGCGGGCTTGTTTATATGCAAACTGCCCTTGCATTACTGAGTCTAATGTACCACTATAATAGGCCAGTGACTTGTGGCCCATTGTGCTTTTCTGTGTCAGTACAGCTGTCATAAGTGTGCCGTTCAAGTGTGAAAATATGTAAAATTCCTGCGTGTAATCTGGAGTGACGAGAACTGGGGCTGTGGAAATCACTTCTTTCAGATCGTTAAAGCTTTGCCCCATGTCTGCTGTCCACTCTATCTCATGGCTGTATTTTTGTGCTTCTTTGAGGCCCTGAAAGAGTGGCGTTGTGTAAGCTGCGTAGTCCAGAATCCAAGCCCTGCAGTAATTGCACAACCACAGGAATTCCTGCATGTCTGTTACTGTGACTGGCTTAAGCACGGTGCGCACTGTTGCCACCCTGTCAGGTGTAATTCTCTTGCCATCCACTAAAATGAGTTGCCCTAGATAGAGTATCTCGGGTTGACAGTATTGAAGCTTGTCCTTATCAACCTTGTAACCCTTGCATGCTAGCAGTTGCAGCAGGGTGATAGAATTCTTGCGGAAGTCTTGCTCACTTTCGTTATACACCTATAAGTCATATACCTATTGGATGATAGTGATGGGTACATAGATGCTAGCTAGGTCTTTGTGTAATATCCTGTTAAATATGCTAGGTCTCTCAAAATACCCTTGGGGCAAACAAGAGTGCTCGTAGTGCTTTCCGCTGTGTGTAAATGCTGTGAGGTACTGTGAGTCTGGGTGCAATAGTATTGAGAAAAAGGCATTTTTTAAGTAGCCCGCTGTGAAGTGTGTCGCTTCTTTGGGGATCCTGCACAAGATGGAGGCCCGGGTTTGCAACGAGAGGAAACTCCTCTGCACTACGTCATTGAGGGGGCGGAGATCCTGGATCATTCTCCAACTACCCCCCATTGCTTTCTTAACAGGGTATGCAGCCGTTTTACATGGTGATGTAGAGGGTATAACAAAGCCTGTATTGTGTACTTTATCCCCACCTGTGCCTCCTTCAAGAGTGGGTATTGTTTCACTCAGATTAATACTGCTCCTTTTTTTGTCTGATTCTAACTGGGGTCACTTCTTTTAGGAGTTTTACAGTGTGTGGGTTAGTTGTCCACAACTGTATCGGCACACGTTGTAAGTCGCCTTGGGTGAATGTGGGCAGGGCGACAACGACCATGAGGGGGCTCTGCACTCTCCTATAGTGCACCATAATATTGCAGGGGATGCATATTTCAAGTATTATTTCCATGTCGCTGTCATTGTCCTCAAAGAGCTCTGCATCGGTTAGTTCCTTAAGGTGACAGTGGGATCAATGCACAGGACGGTGCACCATTGGCATCCTTGAGTGTCAATACCTAGTACCACAATTCTCTGTGCTGACACCAACAGCCCCTCCAGGTACAGTATAGTGCCTGCCACTAACTCCGGGAACACTAAAGGATGGAAAATGAGGTCGGTTGGCACTCTCCAACAGGTTTTGGTGATTTGCAGTACTGCCTGTGCAAGTACTGTTATGCAGTAAATGAACATGTCTGTGTCCACGGGGATGCCTCGCACCACCATGTCCCATGCCATGGCTTGTATCACAAGCATCACCCTCATTGATCACATGCCTGGTGTGGAGCACACAATGCCACTGTCTGTGAAGGAGATTATCATGTTCAACTTGCTAAGCAGATCCCGGCCGAGCAAGTTGACGGGAGAGCTTTCGGAATACTGGAGGGGGCACATACCACCCTCCCTCCTACCTTCACATCCAAATCTTTTGTATAGGGAACTGTTAAAACAGCCACAGAGAATCCCTGCATGTCGAGAGTTTTGCCAGATAGCAGGATGTCACCTTCACTGATGCATGATTTCCCTGCTCTTGAGTCTACCATAAAGATGTATTGTTTATTCTCCATCTCTGCCTCCACCAATGGTTATTTTTCTGGGTTTAGGGTCATCAACAGGACTGGACATGCAAGTGCTCTCTGTGGTCTGTCCTAATCTGAATATGTGTTTGTTCCTGCGAATGAAAAAATGGTTCCCCCCACTACTGTAGTGCCTTGAAACAGGACCACTATAGTGGAGGGGGGGGCAGGCATCTGTAGGGGTAGCTGGGTGTAAGACTGGTGAAGCTTGTATGGTATTGGGGTCATTCTGAGGGGTAGTCCTTGGGGGTTCCCTTGGGGCTGGAGGCATAGTTCTGCTGGCCATAGTCATACCCCATCCCTTGCCTACTCCTGCATTCCCTTGAAAAATATCCCCACTTCCCACATGTCCAGCACTGCTCCGTTCTTCCTCCCCTGGGTCGCAGGCCCTCAACCCCTGCCCCTTGATCCTCTGAACCCACCTCACCCTCGCTGCTGTCCACTTTGCCACTGTGGCCCAGAGAATCGCGGGTTTCTTCCCCACTGTCCTTGTCCTCCTTCAGCCCACACCTCGGCTATTCTTGCATTTGTGAAATTGGGGGTATCCTCCCTCCTCTCTCTGTGCTTGCGTCAGTCCCGATGCCACCACAGCCACTTTTGCTAATTTATTCTATACTAGTTTTGCTTCCTCTGCCTGTCGCCTGTGAAGCGTTTTCTCTCTCTCTCACTCTTTTATTCTCCTAAAATTATGTACTATAAGGCTTTGAATCTCGGGCCACCCGTTCACCTCAATCCCAGCGATTTTGTCAAGCGCTTTTTGCACTTCTTTTATTCTAAAATAGAAAAAGGGTACTGACTGGTCCCAGGTGTTACCCATCTCCACCCTCCATATCTCTTGCACTTTAAGTATAAACTGTGCAGCATCTTCATCATCTTCCATTGTACATTGCATGATGGACTGTAAATCTGGCGTGTCTGGGAATGCCTGCCACAGCACATCCCAAGCGCTTGCTCTGATCTTATTGAACGCTGCTCCACCATGTTTGTTAATGTTTCCCCGTGCCCGCTGTGGGTGTCGGGGGTGCCTTAAGTAAGTTGTTCTTATTCATCTGTGACCAGGGTACGTATTGTGGCCTCCCTGATCCCTTGTGTATTAGAGGCATTTGCATCATTGTCTTGCTTTTTCCAGCCTTAGTAGCACTTCCTTTTTTCTTGCTATTGCCATCCGGCCAAACCTTTCTCCCAACCTGCCGTCCCACAAACGTTCCACCCTCGGGGTGCGTTGAGACTCTAACTCTGCCTCCCCATCTCCACCTTCTTCAACCTCATTGAACTCGCTCCACTCCTCTTCGTCTTCCCTGCGGGACCCAATATTCTCGTAGCCCAAGATATCCATTTCGCCGCCACGCTCTACGTGAACTGTCTTTACTGGCACGCTGTCTATTCTGAACAAGAAATCTCCTGCCTTCCACTCATCTCCTGCTGGCTGCACCGGTGTCTCTGATTTTTTTACGTCACATGCTGCCCGCAATCTGGCTAACTCTGTTCGTGTCGTTGCAAGTGCTATTTCTAAATCTCTTGTGCTTACACTAGTATGTGCTGTATGCGCCGTGACTTCTGGAGGGGAGACCTACAAGGGAGGTAGTACCATTGCTGCTGTCGATACATTCATACCCATTGACACATAACGTTGGGTTTGTGTATCCCTCCGCGGGATGGGATGGTAAAGGGTAGATTCCTTTCTTCCCTGCCCAGCCCTTCCCCTCCTCTGAGACTATTTCTGTCCTCGTCCTGTGTCTCTTTCCACCTTACTGTCCTCTGGATCCTCAAACATTTTCCAGAGGTTCAATATTTCCCTTCTATTCTGCAATTTTCTCCCCTTAGACTTTGCTGTCAAGAAGGTAGACATGTGTTCCAATGCACTTCTGTCAAAGGAGCCGTGCTCTGGCCAGGAGTGGGGCATCCCTCCTTTTCTGGTCTCAGCCACCCACTGATTGTGACACTTCTTGATTTTGTCGTGATACAATGGCAAAGCCTCGTACATGTACTCTATGAGAGTTTCAACCCCAATGGTTGCGTCTCACGTTTGCCTGCTCATTTGAGCTACGCCTGTAGTAATGCGCCACAGTTGTACAAATGCCGTAAAAGAAAAAACACAGAAAATACAAAGGCCCTCATTACAAGTTATGCCGGTAGCCATGCCGCAATTTGCGGCATGGCTGCCGGCAAAACCGCATCCGTGTCCTCGGAATGTGGACTTACCGGACCATTCCGAGTTCGGATGGCCTGGTAATTCCTCACTCGAGGACACGGACACGGTTCATCCCCATTCCCATTTCAGCCCCAATAGGGCTGAATGGGAATGGGAGAGGGAGTAAACAACGGGCCATTACGAGATGGCCCGTTGTTTGCTCCCTCTTTCCCTCGCGGGACCCGGTATACACGCCTGGTTTTCCCATGCGTGCTTAACGTGTCCCGCGAGGGGACCTTGTAATGTGGCGGAACAGGTTGAACGGCGCCGCAGCCTTTTACGGTGCCGTTTAACCCGTTCCGCCAGGGTCGTAATGAGGCCCAAAGTCCAATTCCTCCTTACCCCTGTCCCTGTTAGAACTTCTTGTCTACCCAATCTGCACTTCCCATATACACACACCCACCCACAAACACACACACACACATCCCACACACCGACCCAACTGGGCCTCCTCCCTACACAATAAGAGAACACAAACAAAATGACCTTAAATAACAAATTAAAATAACAACCACTACTATTGCCGAGCTCTCTAATTATACAGAGCTCCTATGTATTTCCTCCTTAGTTAAACAATACTTGTGGCAGCACCTTCCCACCTCAGGCGGGGCGTTTCTTTATCTTCCGTTTTCCTTTTCCTTATTATTCTCCTTAAAAAAATCAATAAAACCAAAAACCCATCACAATTCACAAACATGCCACACTCCTACTTCCATTTACTGCATGTTCATACTCACTCATCCCCAAACATTTGTACCCCAACTTGTTAACCTTTGCAAGCCTATAGTCATGTGTGCGCAGTCACCCAAACTCCTCCATTCACGGGTTTCCAACACCGGCCTGTACATCTTCTTGGGACCGCACCCCAGTCCAAAGAGCAGGCAGGATTCTGCAAAGACGGCTCCTGCATGGCCACTGGGAAGTACGTGTTTTTGGGGCTGGTTGTTGTAGCTGGGCGCAGCCCTTGCAGAGAGGTCACCTGGATACCGCTGCAGAGCACGTCAGGGTCACCAATTGAAAGCACTCCCCTGTACCTTCACACCAGAATAAATGCAACCCACTAGGGAAAAAAGGGCAAGAGATTGCTTTCGAAGATAACAATTTTTAATTGTACAAAAAGGTAAAGATGCAAGCAGAGGACTCTGCTGCTCGAGAACATTCTGGGAGAGCCTGCATGAACAACCCATTATAAGGGTGTCTGGTGTCATCAGTTACATCATCACAAACAGTCGAAAATCGCAAGAATGGTTGGTTAGGCCCTATATATGGGCCTACTCCAAAGGGGATGTCAGGCGATGATTGGCTGCGGCCTCGTCTGCTTGTCTCTTTTCACGTGGGGTCAGCTGGGCTCATCTCTCCAGGGACTGAAGGTCAGGCTTTTCACATGTTGCAGTTCCATGGCTACTTTACTACGATAACACTACTACATAATTATGGCACGTACCTGACGAACTTGGGGACTGGCCCATGGGGAGGGCCACGGTCATGCTGATCCATACACTGTCATCGGTTCATATCGCAATCTACCCACCCAAAGTTTCCACCCTCATTTGGAGCTATAATTTATGCCTCCCTGTACCTCGTACTACAAAGGGTGTATTTATGGAATGGGTCACGTTCGTTTAGATCTTTCATAACCATTGGTTTTATTGCTGGTGATCGAGGCCGTGCCGTATCGTGGAATGCAGGGCTTCTTGGACTGGGACAGTGCTGGACGCCATTCCTCCTGGAGGGCTGGATGGGGGCTGGAGGTCTGCTGTTGGCCTGGCTGTGATTAATGCGCGCCGCAAGGAGCCTGGTGCTGTCTCATGAACTTGCAGGGCGCATTCCTCTGTTGGATGATAAGTAATTGCAATAGTTGATGAACAAAGGGAAGTTTCTGTGAGAATTAACAGCATGGGTTCATCTGCCTTCAGCGTTGGGGCCTTTTCAAGTTTCTTTGCCAGGCCTACGTTTACAGCACAGCTATGCAGGACTGAGTGTTTCTACCATAACTATAAAATGCTGTCTCTTTATATGCGCACCTTACATCTATGCATCTATAATCCCTGTGATATTGTACTCGTTCCGGGTTTCTTAGCACAGCCCTTTCCCCCCTGGTACATTGCACATCTATTTATGGGACTCGCCTTACTCTAAAGCGCCTTAGGTGCTGGGAAAGGCTCATTTCCTTCCCAACAACTGTTGCAGGGAACAGCGCCAGCACCCTCTGCACAATTATAGGAGGGTAAAGCTAGCTTCCTGCTTTCCTGCCAATCAATTATTTTTGGGATAATTTCAGATTTGGTGCCAGAGGCTGTCAGGCCTCTTTCTGCACAAATCTTTCTCAATGTCTCAGACTTTGAAGTACCCAAGGTAATGACAGCAATTGTTTCCATGATATAAGTGTAGCAGGCCACATAAAATAAAAGGTCACTGTTTCCTTTGGAAGTGTAACCCAGGTCCTTCACCAGTGTGCAGCACTGGTACCTCCAATCTTATCCCACCGCTGTACACCAATATGTTAGAATGGATTTCTAAACTCTGGGCTGATGGACAGAAGTTTAGGAGGCCACCGTAGTTTAGTGAAACGGGGAATTTTCAGACCAATCACGGTAGCTTGGCAGGCGGTCAAGACTAAGGGCCTCATTACGAGTATGGAGGTAGCCATGGTGCTATTAGCGCCATGGCTGCCTCCATACCAGGCTCCAATACCGGGTTCCTGCAATGAGGATTTACCGGGTCATTCCAACATAGGAGGACCCAGTAATTCCTCCTTGCAGGAACCCATTCCCATTCCCATTTGAGCCCCCATAGGGCTCAATGGGAATGGGGAGGGAGGTAATAACGGGCACATTACAAATGGCCCGTTATTACCTCCCTCTTCCCCTCGAAGGACGCGAAAAGGACGCCTGGTTTTTACCAGGTGTCCTTACAGGGTCCCGCAAAGGGAACCTGGTAATTGCGCATCCCGTAATGAAGGGTGCCGGTCCCGTACCAGCACCCTTCATTACGCGAGCGCAGGCCTCGCAATGAGGCCCAAAGTCTCAGGAGGGGTGAGAGTGATCAGAAGCCCACAATGAGCACACAGTAAAGATACCACAGAATACTCTTAGACAGGTGTATATCAAAAATACATATACATTTATTTTAGGCCCAATAAAGCAACTTGAATAATCAAACTAATAATGCAACAGTTACCCCAAGCATTTCACTATCTAACATACATACAACTACTGTAGCCTAATGTGATAACGAGAGTAAAACATCCACAACCTGTAACAGAAGTTGGGTTAACACAATTTAAGCATGGCATTAGCAAGTCTTCAGGATGGAAATCCTAACTTATTCAGTCCAACCCTACAAAGTGGGGGGCTTTGTACTCAAAGCAGCGTGTAAAAACATGCGGCCGTGCTTAAAGCAAAGACAGTACCTTTTCAAGATGCTGGGACAGTTATGTAAGGGTGCTGAAGGGGGTTGAATGAGTTCCAATTGCCTGGGAAGGGTCTGCCCTCACGGACAAAGCAGGTTCCGACTTTCGGAACAGGCCAGGATGCGAGGCTATATGAGCCAAAGAGAAGATAATGATGTGTTATTTATATAGCACCTTTATCCAAAGTGCTTTACAGAGCACATATTTACATACAATATCACCCAACGGAAATTGGTACTCATTTATTGACCTCGGAAGGATGAAAGGCTGAGTTGGACTTGCCGGGATTCGAACCTGTGACCTGCAGATCACAGCAGCGAGCGCTCAACCTGCTGAGCTATCTTACCGGCTGGATCCCAAGGAACCCTTGTGCATAAAGACAAATGGATGAGCCAGGGGCCACCATTAAGTTATGCAAGTACTTACCAGCCCTTGCTTCAATCCAGACCAAAGTATGCCAGTTTAGTCAAGGTCGTCTGAGGTTGTGAATTCCACCTTTGCTCGTGCTCCGGCTCGCAGGTGCTGCCGGACAAGGCAGTAGTCTGTGATGGGACAGTAGCCACAACTCCACCCGGGGCATAGTAGTGAAGGTGTGAAAGTCACCCACAATGTCCGTCACCACAACGCAGTGACGCAGGGGCCGCAAAGGCATGCAGCGTGATACACTCTCCAAATTCACGACCAAGAGGAGCTAGGCCTATGAAATTTAGTGGGAGACTGTCGAGAACCACAGGCTGGGGATTCCCAAAGTTGCAAGCCCCAGCTCGAAACAGCAGTGCTGCTGTGCAATGTCCCGGGGCAGAGCTGGTCAGTTCACTGGACGGCCCAGGAACACTTCCGAGAAGGCTCTTTTGGGGGGAATTCAGGAGACTCAGAGACTAGTTGTTTCCACTCTTCAAATAGGTTGAAGCACCCTTCGAGGCCTTCTAAGGTAAAGAGCAAGGCAGGGGTTCAACAGGACAGCAACAGGCTCAAGGAGCCAAACTTTCTAGCTTGTCTCCGGCAGATCCATGTGTCTGCTTCAGCTCACAAGATATTTGGCTCCTTCGGCAGTTCGGTATGAACCTCTGTAGATCGACCTGGAATGGATGCAGGTGCCCCTTCTCTTATCCAAAGTTCAATGCTTGATAGAATCTGGACAACGAATAGAAGATCTGCTCCCTTGCATGCACACCAGCCGTGATCCAACCATGGTCCACGGTGGTCTTCATGTATTCATGCATACCAGACAGTCCCAACCCTCTTCCTGGGCGCTAGCACACATGACATGCAGGAGCCTGCGAAAGATGCGAAAGATACCGTTTTTTCGCAGGAGGCTGCATCCCCAAATAAGGAAGTCACGGGGCACCTCAATCTGGGGGAAGGCAAAGGGACAAGATGGCCAAAGGACAGAACAAAAGAATGTGTGGCACAACCATTTTCGGCACTGGCCATCTGTGGTAAATGCGGTATGGTTCGATTAAAAGTAGTTAAAATACCAGAAAAGTAATCTACTGCCACCAGTTCGCACACTTGTACATTCACCAAAAATCCTTAGAGGGTGCCTATGGCCATAAAACAAAAGGACCCCAGTGCATTGTACAATAATGTACTTTGTGCCCTGATAAAAAGTTACCAAGAAATGGTAACAAAGTAAAAGACTAAGGGAACATAGTTTCCCAATACTGACAGCCTGAAGGATGAGTCAGTTTCCCCGTAACAAATTAACAAAATCCCGGGTAAGCGCATCTGAAGGCTGTGCTCCACTGGAGAAAGTCAGGTCAGGATAGCCAAACAAAAGCAAAAAGTTTGGGGGGGTCCATAATATGGAGGGCAAATTGCATTCAGAGAAATCTTTCTTAACAGTGGGGGAATAAGCACTTACATGGGACAATATTAAATGGGAAGGGAATACTAGCCAAGGGGAAGGGGATTTCGATATAGGGGAATGGGGCCCCGGTTTGGAGGACAGTGCTTCGTCTGTGGGAATTTTGGTTATTTTGCCCGAACATGTCCACCCATTCCACAAACCGGACAGCAGGAAGGTATGCAGCCACAGAAACAGTATACACAGACGTACATACAACCATAGCAGGCACAAATCGTGCTGCAGCAATAGATGCAAGTACAGCCTATACAGACACAGGTCAGGACCACACAGGGACAAGAACCGACCCTAGGGGGAGCAGAAGTACAGGGTACAATGAGTGTATTACAGGCACCAGCACAGCCACTCTCACAAGAGACGGTCACAATATTGGGGCAGAATGAGGTACCTCATTACACAGGAGTGGCAGAGGTGGGAGGAAATCTATTTACATCCACAAGCAATAGACTTTCCCAATATGGGTGCCCATGGGTAGTTATGAGTGTGTCCTGTCCTAGCAGTAACTAAGACCCCAAAGAGGAGCGTGAGGTAGCAGTTCACATAGGACAAAGGATTTTTCCTATCTAATCGATACCAGGCCTACTAGGTCCTGTATAAAGGAAGGAGGATTCCCATTATCTAACAAGAAATTGGACACGCAAGGCTTTTTGGGGACCATCCAAGAGGTTCCTCTGACAAAGGATTTACCATTGACAATAGAGACACAGCATATAGTAGCGCCATTATTGTATTCTAAAGACACATACATCAGAATATTAGGGAGAGATTTGGTAAACAAATTGAATGCTACAATTTCATTCTCAGAGAAAGGAATGGTGTGCACCATACCTGGGATGTACCCAACCAGCATGGCAGTGCTGATACACGCACACTATACACACACAGCACTTTGAGAGGGATACCCACACACACACACACACACACAGAGGTTCCTGTATGGGGTACAGGTACTACCATAATGAATACCAGGGATACAACGGAAGGTTTTTCCTGTTCAGAACACAGTGCCCCTCCATCATTACACCAAGCACATACACACTGCTATACCTGGAGGAAATAGTATTGAGAAGAGACATTGTTGTACTGGTTGCTACCGATGACGATAACATGGAATGGCAATCGATATTGTGCACCGAACCCACACTAAAGCTGACAGGAGTGACCAGCACAGAGTTATTCGCTACACTGGAGAAAGTGCCCAAGGATTTATGAACAACAGGACCCCATGATGTGGGAATACTGAAAGGGGTGGGGCAGTTCACATTAAGATAAGGGAAGGGGCACTGCAACCACAAGTGAAGCAATACCCCCTTTCACGAGAAACAGACAAGGGCATATATGAGACACTGCATATAGAGGGGTCTACTTCACCATGCAACACAGCGATATATCCAATTAAAAAATCAAAGGGTGGGGTGTGGCATTTCATACAGGATTTGTGCCCTCTTAATAACATTATAGAGGCAGAATATCCACTGGTTCTGAACCTTGCAATGATTTTGTGTAGCATTCCGGCAGAACCACACTACTTCACTGGAGTGGACTTGAAGAATGCCTTATTCTCTATTACCCTGCATCCTGACTCTAGGTATCTCACCGCGTTTACTTATCGCAGGATGAGATTTGACCACACGAGAATGCCTTAAGGGTACTGTGAGGGACCCAGCATATTTAACAGTGTAATACAAATGGATTTGAGCAATTTACAAATAGGGAGCACAGTTATACAATAGGTGGATGACCTTTTAGTCTGCAGCACAACAGAAGACGAATGTAGGAAGGATTCAGTGACACTACTGATTTCCTGGCTGACAAGGGGTACAAAGTGGACAAAGAGAAATTGCAGTTTTGTCAAAAGGAAGTGGTTTACTTGGGGCAGATTGTGTCAGCAGATAGGAGAAAGGTAATAGAAAGAGTGGAAGCAATACATAAAACACCCCGATCAAAGACAGTGAAAGAAATGCTACAGTTCCTGGGCTAATGTAATTAGTGCAGTGCATGGCTTTTTGATTACTCTACATACACCAGGCCACTCCTTCAAGCACTTAACGAAGATCAGAAAAACAAAAGTAACATAAAATGGACAGCAAAGATGAACGAGAATTTTGCCGATCTCAAACATGAATTGTATGATTGTAAAGGTTTTTTGCCAGGTCACACTTTTAGAGTGGTACGGGGAACATTACCGCGGCCGCAGGAGCTATTCCGGCACTTGTAAATTCGGCTATGTCGATATGTAAGACTGATGTACCTCCTATAGGTATATAACGCCTGGAAGAGATGACCATTTGACTCCTCATGAAATTGTTACTGGTCAGAGAATGTATGGGTCTATCTCTCCAACTCGTACAATTTCTGATGCTAATACCTGATCTGATATATTGAGGGAGGAATTTCACAAGTACCTCACAGAACTTCGAAAATTGCTTACGTATATATCCCAACAGATAAAACAAAGAGTTTGTACTGAGCAAGTTAGTGAGCAGGGAAGGGACGTTCTGCAAGCAGCAGCCCTTTACCCTGGGCACTAGGTATTCATAAAAAAGAACACCAGGAAGTGGAAAGACAGCAGATTCTCTGGTCCATACACGGTTATCTACGCAACTCAAACCGCAGTTAAAATAGAAGGATGCAGAGGATGGGTTAATCTTACCAGTGTGCGCAGGGACGGAGCACTGGCTCCCCTGGAGAAGAGGGGCAGAGGGCAACTTGCTGGGAAGTATACATCAACTTTCTTTGACTTTCTTTTCAGCAATAAGGTTCTAAAGGGAACCAACAAGTGAGGATGGAGAAAGCAATGTGCAGAAAAATGTTCTTAACAGGCAGCAAAATATATATGACTTTTGGAGCGTAATAATATTGATATGCATTAGTAGTGGACTGATATTACTATTATCCTTTTAATATAGAGAAAAAGATGATTTACATAAAAAAGCAGGTGTGAAAAGGGGGAAAGAAATATGGCAAATGAAGAGGAATTCCATCATGACACTGAACAAGGGCAGGGTACATCATCAGGGAACGTTTGGTATGATGAAATGTTGTGGGTGGGAAGAGAAAGAACAAATGGCACGAGTTACGTTTGTTCCCTCCTCCCACACCTAACAGAGGCACCAAAGCTTTTCCTACCTCAGGCTGTACCATATGAGGTGGCAGGGTGCTTAATGGACATGTCCCTCTGTAAGACTAGAGGTCTTTTTTAAGAAATAAGTGTATCTGTCCAGTGGGTGAATGAAGGGGGGGAGGTGTACACAGATAATTATGTGCAAATGGACAGCATCACAAAAAACAAACAGATGATAGTAGAATATATAACAGAAGGCTCTAAAAGGGGGGAGCAGATAATAAGTGAACACAACCAACTGCAGTGTATAGACAAAGAAGGGAACAGCATTCCTTTGTGTCATGCAAGACCATTAATGAGAATAAAAGGAGCGGTGCAGTATAGTGGCCAATGTGAGAGGGAATAATGCAATGGCATGCTGAAGGTCTGGTGCGGTTAAAAAAAACATGGTGTCTAAGATAAATGATAGCTGCAAGGCAGTCTGGGGAAAATATGTACATGCATTGACCTTGATTGGTTAAACTCTTCAACCAGTTTACACAAAGAGCTTTCCATGATTCCCTTTGTGTTTCAGGTCCAGTGGGTCCATCCTTTTGGGAACTAACACTGGCTGTGCCAAGGTGATGAGGGGTGCGGTGCTGATGCAGGGGACAGCAGTTATTATGGGTTTGTGGTGGGCATGTGGATTGAAGGCCTACGCCCAGCTTCCTTTGGATTGGAGTGAGGTTTGTGCAATCGTTAAACTGCACAGCCCTGCCCTGGTGGTGCCCCCAAACAGCAGCAACATGGGGCTCTTGTTAAAGGAGCAGTCAGCCGTGCCAAAGGAAAAGATGGTTTAACAAAGCCAGGAGAAAACACTACTGAATCAAAAGAAAAGATGTAACAATTATTAGTCTGAAAAGAGAGCTGAAAATGTGGCCGCAGTCCCAGAGAAGTTCTGACTGTTCTGCTTCCGGGTGTGCAGGCTGAAGCTAATGCGAAATGGCTTCAGTTGACATGGTATGAGTTGCTGCAGCTGGCCAACTCAATAGCTAAAGGCCTAAATTGATTAAAAGAAGAGTTGAGAGCTCTGCGTCTAGTGGCTCTTCAGAACAGATTTGTGTTGGACCTTCTTACTACCATTGAAGGAGGAGTTGTGCTAAATTTGGAAGCAGTTTCCACATGGTAGTTCCCAATGGAGAAGCATCAAATGGAGCTTTGAAAGCAGCAATCAGTGAAATACAGACAGTCCATGAAAAGATGACACATGAAGTTAGTGGGGTGCAGTCAAATAACTGGCTGGAAAGCATCTTCATTTGGGTACCCACTCGGCTTTCTGGAATATTTAGAGTGATTGTTCGCGCATTGGTCTTCCTGCTCATCACCTTCTGCATTGGCAAAACCCTGTTTAGACTCTATACTAACAAAAAGAGAGGAACATTGATGCTGCCCCTGAATGTTGACGGGTTAAAAGGCAAAAATGAACATACTAATACATTAACAAAGGATGAAAAGATTGATTAGGACTTTGACTGGGTAACAACACAACCTGAGGATTTAGAAAACTACAATGCATTCCGAATTTCATGCAATAAGGATGGGGGGTGTATAGTAATGGAGACCCTTGAAAAACTGGGAAGATGATATGGGTGATATGACCAGACTAAAAAGAGTGTGGATACCCAAAATAAAAGTAGCTGAGGGAGGGCTGGTGGGGGAAGAAGAGTTAGTTATTGATGGATCAATAAAAGGGGTGAATAATGTTGTGGAAATGCAAGTTCAGTGTAGTAAAAAGGCACAAACTTATCAGCTGCAGGAATAGCCCACTAAAAGGGCAGGGTGGCTTTAGTGATGGCCACATAGGGTTATGCATTAGGCTGGAGAATGCCCCAAGTAATGGTATTCTAAATAGATAACAGACAGGAAATAAGGTTTAAATTACAGGTCAGTATGAGGGGCGTAAGATATTTTCCAAAGTTTCTCTGCAGAAGAATGCATGACCTAGCTTAAATTAATTTGAAGTAAAATAAGGCTTGCTTTAGTCATGAAGCAGATACGTTGGTCCAAAACTATAAAGATAAAGAATACGAAACAGGTGAAAGGATCTTGTGGGGGGGGGGCGGGAATAGTGGGCCTTGCTGCTGAGGAAAGGGGCAAAAATACAATGTTTGGGAGATATACATCTGAAGTTAAGATATTAGTAGAAGAAAATCCTCTATGAATTTGTTAATTTTTACAGTACTCCATTACCAGGAGGACAGTGGTTTATAGAAGGAAATTGATACTTTTTTGTTAGTACTGCAGATATCACAACTAACTCTTGAAGCACAAAGTCAAATCTCTTACCACATTGTCCTCACAGACATTAGATTGGCAATTAAAGAGCTTGCCAGAGGCAGATGTCCTGGCACTAGGTTTCCTGAAGTTATTGAAGAGATGACCACACTTAGACCTTACCCAGCATCCGGGGGATGGGCTACTATGGCTGTAGTTGGAAAGCAAGGGAAATGTTGCCAATATGTTGAATTATACCAGCAGAAATCCTTATTTAACAGTGCTAGTAAGATCTATGCCAAACAGATGGTAAGCATGTTGTAAACCTAATGGGATGTGAACAACAAGCTTTTGCATCTGGCCGGCCAACGGTAGAGCACATAGGCTCAAGTGTTTTCCACATACCTGTACCTTTGTGGATGCTGAAAAAGTGCTTGACCGTGATAGTTAGGATTTCTTATGAGTGGTGATGAGGAAGATGTGTATCCCTGGCTATCTAATAGTTTTGATTGAGAGCTTTTCTGTTAGTTTGTTGCCCATGGTGCTGATTGAGGGCAAGCAATTGGGCAAGTTTGTGGTTACAATTTTGGCATGGTAGTGGGGTCCTAGTCTCCCTTTTATTCTGTATCTGCATGTAGAACATTGTATCTTACTGATTAAAACCCCAACAGAAACCGTCTCCCCTTTTATCTTCCATGGCCTTGAAACTGGGACTGCACTGAATAATGGTGGACTGGTAATGCACTCTTCTTCAGACCCTGTCTGAACAGTCCCAAAGATTTGGAATATGCTGACATACTTAGGTGTCCTTTGGACATGAGGTAAATAAAGATAAAAGTCTGAATGTGCAATATCAGTTAATTGTCCAGAACACAAGAATAACACTCAGACTAATCTATATTTATAAAAGTGAAATTGTGTGGGTTTGTGGCTTGGCGAAGCGTTCCTTATACAATTCCACACCGGTTCACCGATCTGCAAGACATTTTGCATAGTTACCTGTTAGGACCCACTGGAAAATACTGGCTACATGACATTTGGACACCCCACCCCATTCCCCGAATTTCAGCAAAAGTCAACATTTGTCTGTGGGTTTGTGGCTTGGAGAAGCACTGTTCATTGTATAATTCCACACCATTTCACCAGACTGCCCCAAATGTTGCATAGTTACTTGTTGGGACCCTGCAATCATTTCTGGCTACATGACATGTGGACACCCCTCCTCTTTCCCCAGATTTTAGCAGCAGTCAATATGTGACTGTGGGTTTGAGGCTTGACGAAGCGTTGTTCCTCATTCAATGGCACACCATTTCACCAATCTGCACCACATTTTGCATAGTTACCTATTAGGACCCTCTAGACATTACTGGCTACATAACATTTGGACACCCCACCGCTTTCCTCAGATTTCAACCCCTTCACACACCCATGAGACAGTTGCCTGAAATCGGCGAAATATCAATGTGGTCGTAGAAGGACCAGTCATCTACGCTAGAATGCATGGTTTCTGGGACACTTGCACCTCAATGCACCAGAAGGAACTGCACCACCACAGGGTGATGCAACAGGTGGGCAGAGAGCACAGTAGGTCCGGGTATGCAGCAGCACACCAGCTCTCGCCTCCCTCCATCGTCTGCTCAAGGGTATGTCAGCCAGCCACACTCGCCCACTCTCATTGGGCCTCATTACGACTCAGGTGGTAAGGGTTTTACGGCGGCGTAAACAGGGCCGACCCTTACCGCCTGATTCCGAGGTCCCTTAGCGCCATGGAGGTTTTAACACCTGCTTTTAGCAGGTGTTAAAATCCATGGCGCTAAGGGACCTTGATGTTAATTACGCCACCGTAATTTATGGTGGCGTAATTAACGCCTTCCCCACTCCCATTATGCCCTATGGGGCAAAATGGGAATGGGGAAGGGAAAATGGGAAAATGGGGATTTACCGCCCTGCCAAGGTTGGAATGGGGCGGTAAATGTAGTTTACGCCATGGTGGTAAAGTCACGGCCCAGGCGGTAACTTACCGCCTGGGTCGTAATGAGGCCCATTGTATTTTACTTCAGAGTGCAAAGCACATCAAGCGATAAGCGAATCGGAAGAGCAATCTACAGGATCATAGATTTTCACCAATTGATGCAGTGTTGTCATATGTGTCTAAAGAACTTGTTCGGAGAATGGGTACTTTTTGGTAGTGTAATATATTTTTGCACACATTTACATCAGCATTCTGCAACGATTACCAAAAACAAATTTCAATAAAATATTGAAAAATTACTAGCAACATAGCTTGGGAGGCACTCTGGAAATCTATTTAATATTAAAAATCAATATGTATTATTGATTGTAGAGTGAAAAAAATGTTCCACATCATACATAAACATTACATTGAAGGGTGGGGAGGCAACACACCCAATATGTTTTTCTGGACCAGAGCTTTAATAAGGTTGACTAAATTGTATCACATACACATTTTAAAAGACAAAAAAGTAAATTTACTGTACAATGCAAGGAAAAGTGAGGTGTATGGGTATAACTACTATGGAGTGCACTTTGGCCACTTTGAGTCTGTGTTGTGGTAAGCTGCATTACCAGTACCAGGGAGTCTGCCCATAAAAACCCCTAGCATTAAATCATAGGATTGGTCGTGTTGGGTTTTGCGCGGGCCCCTTAAACCGCATAGGAGAATGATCACGCGGGAGCCGGGCTACGTGCGCCTAACTTTATTTTAACATGGCAGGAAACTGCCTAACATCCCATACCCCCCTCCCTAGCCCAACGTCACTTCCCTCTGTCCGGGAGAGTAAGACCGCACCGGCGGTCTGCCCACACAACGATGTGGGCGGGCTACAGAGCCCTCATGAACGACCTGACACCTCCCCCCTTTTTAACAAACGAGGTGCTGGCCCCTCCTCACTCCATTTCTTCTATGAGTCTGTGGGGTTTGATGCGGCTTCTCTGGGGTCGACCACTGTAGCCGGGCGTCCGCTCGGCTGGGCCCTGTGGTGACAAACTGTCCTCACCTTCTGAGGCCTCGCTCTCCTCCATGTAATAGCTGTCCTGAATGTGGTCGTCCTCACTGTCTTCTTCTCTGTCCTGTACGTCCTCTGTGTAATACCGCTTGGGTTTGAAGTACGACACATTTCGAGTGACGGAGGATTGGTCGGTTCTCTGGGCCGTGATCATCATCCCTTTCTTGTGCGTGACCGTCAGCGGTTCCGGTGCAAACGTGGCATCCTCCCTGCGTTGTTTGGGTTGCCGCAACCACACTTGGTCTCCCAGTTCAACATTAGACTCCTGTGCCTTTCTTTTGTGATCAGCGGTGTCCTTCATTTTGGCTTTGGCTGTGTCGTCATTGTGTCTGGCCTCCTGTTCAAGGGGCGTGGCCACTGCCGAGTGTGTGTCTTCCGGCAACCGTGTCTGAATTGGTCTGCGTAACATCAAGTCGGCTGGGCATATGCCCGTCGTGCTCTGAGGGGTGTGACGATAGTCCCTGAGGAACTGATAGAGTGCTTGTTCGAATGGTTTATAGAGTATGGTCGCGATTTGCAGGGTTCTTTTAATATTGGCCATAAACCTCTCGACCATCCCGTTGGCCTGTGGCCATCTCGGTGTTATCTTCCGATGGCGGAACCCCATATATCTCACGAAGTTTTCGAAGTCCCTGCTCATGAACGACGCTCCGTTGTCAGATTTTATGATCCTGGGTATTCCGTATGTGGACAAAATGCGGTCCAGTACAGGGATGACGCTGGCGGCTGCGGTGCTGTCAACAATTTGTGCGTCTGGGAATCTGGAGTGTTCGTCTATTAGCACTAACACATAGGTGCCATCTCTGAGGGGGGTCCAAAGAAGTCCACCGCTAGTTCTTCCCATACGTGTCTCGGTAGTGGTGACATGTGGAGTGGGTTTGGGTGTGGAGGCGGTGCTACCTGCGCACACGTCGTGCATTGTCCTATCATTTCCTCCACCATAGTGTCCAGCCTGGGGAACCACACTTTTTCCCTTAGTAGTCTCTTGGTGGCAAGCACCCCTCGGTGGCTTTCGTGTGCTACTTGGATTGTTCTGGTGCGCAGCGATTTCGGGGGGAGTACTTTGCACCCTTTTAGTATTACATGATCGTCGACAATGGAGAGTTCGTGGTCTTGGTCTATTTGCTTGATATCTTCTTGGATCTCCTCCGATTCCTGCTGCGCCTGTTGACGCATGTGTGCCCTTCTGTCCTCCTGTATAAAGTGTTGCACGATTCGTAGAGCCGGGTCTTGTTCTGAATGTGCTATGATGTCTGCCCACCACACTGGTAAGGGTTGCAAGTGGTGGACAACGTAATTGATCGTATTCATCGGCGATGGATGGTTGAGGGTTGGCAGAGCCGGTCGGGTGGCGAGACATATAGTCCGCTGGGTTGTCTTCTTTTCCCGGGCGATGTTTGATGACGAACTTATAGTCCTGCAAGCGTAGACCCCATCGGGCTATCCTTGGCGGCATTCTTGATTTGGGATCTCCGTAGATTGTAAGCAACGCCTGGTGGTCCGTTATGATGGTGAACTCCTTGCCATACACGAACAGGTGGAAGTACTCGCATGCCCATACCACCGCTAGGCTTTCCTTTTCGGCCTGGGAGTATGCTTGTTCTGTCGGGGTTAGGCTCCTGCTGGCGTATGCGACTATGTATACTTTTGTGGGTTCATGTGGGTCAATTTGTGTTAATATGGCACCCAGACCGACGGGGCTGGCGTCAACGATTACCTTGGTGCGTCTTTTGGCGTCATAGTAAGCCATGTCCTCCGCTCTCGAAATGCCATCTCGTATCGCCTCAAAAGCTTTCTGGCAGTCTGCGGACCATGTGTAGGGTTGGTCTTTACGCGTCAGTAGGCGCAAAGGGTTGCTGATAGTTGCGTAGTCCTTTAGGTACCTGGAACAGTAACTGGCCAGCCCTAGGAAGGATCGAAGCTCCGTCGTGTTCGTCGGGGGTGCAGCTGAGTTGAGCGCCGCGACTTTGTCTGGGTCTGGTCGCATCCCTTTGTCAGAGCATATGTGGCCGAAGAACCTCAGCGAGCCTTTCCCGAACTTGCATTTGGCCTTGTTAAGTGTTAATCCGGCCTCTTGCAGTGCTGCACACACTCTGTGGAGAGCTGTGTCGTGCTCTTCTTTAGTCTTTCCAAACACGAGGACGTCATCCGAGTAGTTCAGGCAGTTGGGCACGTGCCTGATGACTCGGTGTATTTCCTCTTGGAAAATTTCGGCTGCGGAGGATATCCCGAAGCTGAGCCTTTTATACTGGAATAGACCCAGGTGTGTGACGAATGTCGTAATATATCTGGATTCGGGAGCGATCTCGATTTGATGATAACCTTTCGTGAGGTCCAATTTGGAGAAAACCTGTGCCCCGTGGAGGAGGTGGATCATGTCAGTGATCCTGGGCGCCTGATGTCTTTCCCTTTAAATGGCCATGTTGGCTCTCCTCATGTCGACGCACAAACATATCGATCCGTCCGGTGACTTTTTGGGGATGGGAACAATGGGGGACACCCATGGGGTGGGCCCTGAGACTGGTTCAATGACGTTGAGCTTAATTAGCTTGTCTAGCTCCTCTTCGAACTGGTGTTGTAAGTTTACCGGTATGGGCCGGTAGTGCTGGGCGACAGGCGGTACCTTCGGGTTTGTATGCAGCTGTACCTTTCTGTGTTTCAGTTTTCCTAGGCCTTTGAACAGATTAGGAAATGTTTGTTCAATAGCGTCCGGTCTGGCGAAGTATTTGTGGGCCATGAGTTGGTATAATATGTGCACCAAACCCATCTCGACGGCGGTCTTAAAGTTGAGGATGCACTCGCTGTTGGCTTCAGTCTTTAGGATGTGTAGCGGTATCTTTGCTGCGTGCGATTTGTGCACGCACCATGCGGATATATTCCCTTTGCAGGGTAGTGGGGTTGTAGCTCTGTATGGGTATATGTCCACTGACGCCTTTCGGATCTTTGGGGGGTTGGTGAGTGAGTTGTATGCCTGTTCGCTTATTATGTTGACTGTCGCCCCCGTATCAATGAGGAATTCCAGAGGTGTGTTGTTGACTTGTAAGGTGAGCATCGGACTATGTTGGGTGACTGTGGCGTTGTTTGGTGCCCACACATACCCTTTTTTCCATTGGTCGTCTTCTGATGACTGAGATTCACTGCCTGATGGGGATCTCATCTCGATGTAGCGGACGAACCGTCTTCTTTGTGACCGCCTTGATCCGTCGGATGGCCTTCTGTCGTCTCTGACGTATGAGCTCCTTCGAGGTTTTTCTTCTCTCCGGGGTCCCGTCTGTTCTTCTTCTCCTCTCCCTGCTGGTGGGCTGTGTCACGAGCTTCTCCTTCTCTCCTGTTGTCTCGGTCTGCTGGGTCCTGGTCCTGGAGGATTCTTGCAGACTGCTCTGTAATGGTCCATTCCGCCGCAGGCGGCGCATTTTTGTCCTACTGCTGGGCAGTCACCCACATGTGGATACCCGAACCCACATCGGTAGCACGTGGCGTCTCTGCCTTTCCCTCCATGTGAGGGAGCGGCATATAGTCTGTTAATCGCGTCTGCGTTCGGTGTCGGGTGTTGAATGGTGACCTTGCCCAGGCTGTCAAGCTGCGACGCAACTGCGGCTTCCATCCTGGCGAGTGCGAGGATTTCCTCGAGGGACCTTTGCTTCTGGAGCAGTTGTTTCCTGAAGGGTTGCGAAATGCAGCCGGCTATGAGTTGGGATCGTAGAGCCTCGTCATTTGAGTATTTATGGAATTCACAGTACTTTAGCTTGATGCGTAGGCGCATCACAAAGTTGTCGAGTGACTCTCCTTTTTCCTGTCTAGTAGTATGAAAGACATGGCGCTCGTAGTCAATGTTTGTATGGGGCGTGAAGTATTCTGATATCTTCCCATGCAGTTCTCCATAGGTGACCGTGTCTACCTTCATCAGTTCGTCTGCAATGTCCCTGACAGCGGGGCCTACTGTCATGAATAATGTGTTTTTTAGCATTGCGTTATCAGTCAAGCCGATTGCCCCCGTTTAGAATTTAAAATCCCTGAGCCATATGACCCATCTGGGTCCTAGATTGGAGGTGTCTCTGACATCGAATGGGCCCGGTATAGGTAGGTTCTGTGAGGCGGTACCTGATGCTGGTGCCTGTTGGGGGTCATCTGCCACGGCTCCAGATCCGCCTGCTGAGGACGCTGCTGGGCTCTTTGGGGCAGACATGTCCGCTGTGGCTGTTGTGCTTCCGTGGAGGCCTGGCGTGCCTTCGGAATCTCTTGTCGCCGCTGTGCTGCAGCCCTCAGCACGTGCGGCGCCCTTGTGGCGCACGTGTTGTGTGCTGGTGGTAGGCTGCTCTGCGTCACCTTTGCGGGCTGCTGTGTGCCCCTTTGTACTGTGCCCTGGGTTCCTGGGCCTTCGTGGTGCCTCCCGCTGCCTGCGGGTTGATGCGAGAGGGGGGGGCGGGACCAGCACCCGCACCGGCCTGCGGGTCTGCCGCGTTCGCCTTGTGGAGCGCGAACGCGCCCGCGTGGTGTGTGTGAAGGGCGGCTCCCTTCCTCGGCACTCTGTGCCTGCGGCTGGTCCGGCGGGTCCTCGTTTACATGAGGAGCGCCGACGCGCTACACCCGCTCGACTGCGGGCCTCCAGTTGACGCGGGCGGGTACGATGTACCCCTCGTCGCCAATTGTTGGGTTTTGCGCGGGCCCCTTAAACCGCATAGGAGAATGATCACGCGGGAGCCGGGCTACGTGCGACTAACTTTATTTTAACACGGCAGGAAACTGCCTAACATCCCATAGCCCCCTCCCTAGCCCAACGTCACTTCCCTCTGTCCGGGAGAGTAAGACTGCAACGGCGGTCTGCCCACACAACTATCGATGTGGGCGGGCTGCAGAGCCCTCATGAACGACCTGACAGGTCGGTGCTGGCAAGTCACGCTTTGCCTCTATTGTTTGTGCTGTACAAAATGATTTGATCAATCACAATAAAGTCTTGATAAATGTCTTCTGTTTGGAGTTTATTTTCAAGTATCAGCCGATACTCTTTAAGTCGTCTTTACGGCCTGCATCAAGAATCCTGTTATATATATATATATGGGCTGTAATCCCAGGTGCCGCGCACGTGACCCATAATGTTAGTGCATGCCATTTTAGAGTGGAGTGAGGTAGCCGAAAAGCTTTTATACATGTAAATATAAATCCGTTGAAAACCTTATCCTAATGATTTACATGGAAGGTGTTAAACATCAACACAATAAAGTCTTGATAAATGTCTTCTGTTTGGAGTTTATTTTCAAGTATCAGCCGACACTCTTTAAGTCGTCTTTACGGCCTGCATCAAGAATGCTGTTTTCTTAGTCCAGTGTATAGCGCGCTAGTATCTCAGACTAAAATTAAATTCCTTTTCTCTTCTGATTCCTTAATTTGCAGGGTTGTATCCCTGACGTTGTCCTCTTACAATTCAGTGTCTCCTTTAAAGTTTTCCTTTCTAAATATATATATATATATATATATATATATATATATATATGGGCTGTAATCCCAGGTGCCGCGCACGTGACCCATAATGTTAGTGCATGCCATTTTAGAGTGGAGTGAGGTAGCCGAAAAGCTTTTATACATGTAAATATAAATCCGTTGAAAACCTTATCCTAATGATTTACATGGAAGGTGTTAAACATGCCCGACTTAAATATCATTACAAATCACTCATATCATATTTACATATCTTATGTTCTTGGTAGCAGGAGAAATCCAGACAAACATTCAAAAAATCACCCTCAGAAAGTAAAGAAGATTCTCGTTAGGTATGTACATCACAGATGCTACTGTCATCTGCCTACTTCATTATTCTGCCTAATGTTTTTCCGCACTCATTTCTATTTACATTAATATCAACTAATATTCACATAGTTCAATCCTCCAAACTCACTGCTATACAGTTAACAGAAAGGAAACACATTCTCTAAAACAGGCAGACAATGTTTCAAGAACAGATCCAGGCCTTTGTAAAGATTATGGCCCCTACGATGCAAGGTCTGAAATCAAATTATCGTTCTGGCTTCCATCTGTTTAAATATTTGTTCCCGGTTTCCATATTTGTTACTCATCGCTATTTTTGGGTCGCACAGAACGTAAAAAAGCTGGGATCACTCGAATGTGCTTCCATATATTGTACAGCAAACAAGTTTTTTTACTGTCTCCTCTTTTAATGGGGAAGACATTTTGTATAAGCACTTCGGTCAATTAATACTGCTCCGCATATGTCGTTTTTCAACAGAGACAAATAAGTATATACCAAACATGATGTGTTACATTTAATAAAGGGCTGCATATTCTGGAACATACCTGTATTTTCAGCTTCATACACATTAGTCTTATTACTGCCATATTGTGACAAAATTAGGTTTGAGTAGTGAATAAAACACCTACTCAACCCTCGCACTTCGACAAACCAATAGTGAAGTTAAAACAGGCACAGTCAAGGGATACATCTTTCTCCTTTTGTGGTATTGTGGGCTGATGGAACTCTATACTCTCAAGAGGGGTGTGGATGTGATTCAGTAGTGACCCAAACAGCAAAGTATGATAGCTCAAAATAGAGGGAATGTCCAATCAAGATTCTATAAAAACATGTATACTTTAATTAAACACACAATCCGCAAGAAAACGAAACAGAAAACTACACAAAACTCACCCCAAGGAAAAGAGGTGAAAAGGAAATTTCAACAACCACATTGTGCTTTGTAAAAGGATACGTCTTGCGGGGGAAAAAGGTGCACAAGTGATGTAACCAGTCCCTAGGGCCCATATTGGACCAAGGGGGAAGTTAATGGCCTATAGCACCTTCTTGGCGGTTCGACTACGCCAAACCAGGCTGTTTAGTGCTGGTCGAGGCTGTTCAAGTGCGGCAGTTGTGGTGTCCTAGACGGGGAGCAGTGTTAGGCAAGATTGTATGCAGTAACCTTTGGGTGCACTACAACAACCCTGACTACAGGTAATAGGAAACACAACATTTGGTATAAGCTTGTACTACACAGTTTGGTAGCGTGTTGAGCAGCCAGGCGTATCTCAAGAGGGGCCAATGTGAGCTGTAGGGGAGTTACATGGAGATTCACAGTGACAAGTATTCAAATAAACACTTACACACAAGATTTCTTGAATAAACATGTATTCATTTATTTATCAGTCGGAGTAAGCCTTCTTCAGAAGGGAGCAATATATAGTAACACTCAAATAAACTTAATCAAATACACACTCTTAATATCTCTAAATCAGTGAGAACGCTTTTGGGATTGCCCACAGACACAACCTACACCCTCAGGTGACTTCAATAGCTAGGGTGCTGGGGACATTAATATATCACTGTTGCATTTA
This sequence comes from Ambystoma mexicanum, assembly GCF_040938575.1. NCBI lineage: Eukaryota > Metazoa > Chordata > Amphibia > Caudata > Ambystomatidae > Ambystoma > Ambystoma mexicanum. Next base: position 672,437,209 of record NC_090924.1, on the reverse strand, counting down.
GAATCATTTAGGAGTAAGTCGAAGGAAAAGGTTATTAGAACATACAAGAGAACACAAATATTCTTAAGCAGGCAAATACTTTCAGGTCCCTTAAAAAGAGTCATTCAGTGAAACAGGCTAAGCCAGTCAATGGGCAAAAGTCTATGTGAGCTGAAGCACTTCTTTGTAGGTAAGTAAGTCAAGTCTTTGCACTGTTTCAGAAGTCTTTGAAGAAAAAGAAGAATCAATGTAGGGCAACAAGCTATTAGACTTGTGAGTCGTAGAAAATGCAAGCAACTCTACAGCAAGAGGTAAGTTCTCTCACACTTTTGTATTGAAGAAAAAAAGCAGCAGATGACTTCAGTTCCTGAGCAGCTCTGCAGATCTCACTGTTCCTGGGCCTCAGTATTGGGGACAAGAGGAAGGACTTCTGGGGACTCCTGCACTGCAATGGGACGGTCACCGCTCGCAGCCAGCAATCTTAAAACAAGTGGCTGTTTGGTGTTTCAGCTCCTCGTGTCTACCGCAAATAGCAACACTGCAGTTCCTGGCTGTCGAGATGGACTTTCCTTGCTTCTGGGGTCCCACACTCTGTTGAGGGGGCTCAGGCTTGGTCAGTCCTGCTTCCTGGGAGTACATAGGATCTTCCTGGAGCTCTTGGCCAGCTTAAAAGCAACGCCCACAATCTGGTGTTCCTCTCCCTGGCATTTCAGTTTCCAGCAGCAACTCTGTGGAAAGTCAACCAGTTCCGAGAGAATGTCCAGGTGGCTTACTTTGGAGTTGATTGGTCCCACCAACTCAAGGGGAGAAGTCATCCTTGCAGGGGCTTCTCTGTCGATACGAATTTGGAGTTTCAGCACAGCAGCAGGGCTTCACCAGGCAATCCAACGGTCCAGGAGTTGCAGCAGGGGTCCTCTTCAAGTTCTTCTTTGGTTCCTTTGTCCATTGGTCGACTCTGCCTTCCAAGCCAAAAGCCTCGCCTTTTATTCAATACTCTCCCATTCATTCCAGCCCAGTTGTCAGTCACCAAGCAGGGTGGCTGTCCTTGCTGGACAGTCAGCCGGCCAATCACTACAGAGTGTATTTGGGTCTCCTAGGAGACTACGCACAGGGAGTTTCGGGCACCTCCCTCACTTCCTGCCCACCCCAGATACCTTGGAGCCTAAGGCAGGCTTCACTTATGAATCCTGCCAAAGTCAAAGCGAACAAAGGTACCAAACTTGGTTTGGCGCGCAGAGTAAATCTCAAGAAGGACCTTTCCACAAAGAAATGGCAAAAAAAGAAGACCAGGGCCATTTTGACAAAAATGGCACCCTTGGGTGCTCTACTGCAGCTGCGAACCCAACCCGTGGTAAGTGCACACCACGGTAGTTAAAAGTAAACCACTGCCACCAGCATTCAGTGAGGAAAGGGTAACATAAAAATGTTACATGAGAAGCTAGACAAAGGGATACTAAGTAACCCCTCCAGCACCCTATTGTAAGATAGTGTGCTGGGTCTAGAAAGTTACAAATGTAAGTAAAGTCAATTTCACTTTACTGCTCTGGGAAACAGTAGTTTATCCCAGAGAAGGTGCTTAAACCTTTGGGAAATCTGGAAGACTTCCCTGTGCCACTGCACTGAAGGTGCTGTGTGACACAATGTAAAAGATGATGCCTATGGAGCTTGTCAGACTCCATAACCAAAGAAACACAGAGTTCAACAATCACATTAAAATACATGAGAGAGTGGGAAAAAGGGTTTCACTCTCTCCAGGTTAAAATATGAAGTCCTCAAAATCCAGCAAAGTTGCTGGGGATCTCTAAGGTGGAGGGAATTAGCACATTTCTGAGAATTCTCCCTTATCAAACAGGGGTGAAACGGGGTTCATTGCTGTTCGAAGGTGATGCATCGAGGAGAGCGGACTTTGAGGGCCGTCAGAGTTGGTTCGATGGTCATTTCGAGGCTGTTGACTGGATGAGCTAGTCTGCAGGATCGCTTTAATGAAGCGCTTGAAGGGCTGCCGATTGTGAGGGCCACCAGAGTTCAGCCGCACACAAGTACGAATGTGCAGTTTGAGTTCTAAGAATTTGGCCAGAGCCAAAGGCTGTTCCAGAGGGTCCTAATAGTTTGCGATGCGGTGAACCTAGTTCGATGAAAGTTTAACCAGTTCGGTGCAAGCAAAACTCAGGGATCGTGGCTGTCTTGGTTCTCAGGAGGCTGTGTGTCCCACTCTGTGGTCTCAGGGACAAGTTCAGCTCGTGTTCTCGGGCTCCTAGCTAGAGAGGCTGGTGCACACCTTTAAGGTGCCTTCATCACAAGGAGGTCCTGGCAGCAGTGTGACTGACAGAGATGCAGGTCTTGTACCAGCAGCAGGTTCACCCTATATGTGCCCTGGGGAGGGGCAGGGAAAAGAGTTTGCCTCTGCCTTAGACACTCACTGGTGGATGGCTCTAGAAAGTGAACTCTCCCAACAGAGGTCCAATGATATTCTTCTTAGGTGTTGGTTCCAAAGTGAATCTAAGAAGTAGTGGGAGACCCTTTTTTTGAAGGCAAACACCCTGAGGGGATTGGATTAAAGTAAGCAGGCTTCAGGGGTACAATTGCTGTTCTTGATACCAGTGGACGTTGGCTTCTGACATCGCACCCAAAGTGCTGTGTGCTACAGTAAATGGGGGAGGATGGGGAGAATGGGCAGGAAGGAAAAATGGAGTGAGAGAGAAACACGATGGTGGAACCTTTCTTCAGTTGTCAAGAGCTCTCTCTGTCTACACTAATCCCGCCCCTTCAATTCTAAATAGCATCAAAGATCTTTATGCAGCACCCTGGTGAGAGGCTACTCCTGCATGCATAGGTGTGCTCCTTTGATTCCTTCTCCCAGGTCAACTTCCTGTGGAGTGGCTGTTTTCTGAGGAGAACATTTCCTGGCCTCACAAAAGGAAGAAAGAGAGGCAATCCCCAAGGCTACAGTATTGCCAGCAGTTACAGAGGCAGCCTTGTCTGGGGATACACATAGTCCTTTCATTGCTGGGCTGGGCTCACAGGATAACATGTTTGACGGCGAAGGCATAGCGACGTAGATAACATGTTTGACGGCGAAGGCATAGCGACGTAGACAGTGAGTGCGGATGACCTCACCGTCCTGTCTGTGGCTGCAAGGTAAGAAGGTGTTGGAAGAGTTAGCTTGCTACTCTCCCCGCATCCTCCCCTGATCTGGTGACCTTCTCACTCTTGCACACACACATGCGTTGGTCCCTGTGCCCGGATCTCACATGCCCGGCATATCCCCTGTCACATCTAGGCTGCACTTTCCTTGTATCTTATTCTGCTTGCGCTCCCTCTCATCTTGGCCGTGTGTGCTCCTTCTCATCTTGGCTGCGTGTGCTCCCTCGCATCTTGTGCTGTGTGGGCTCTCTTGCATATTGTGCTGCGTGGGCTCCCTCGCATCTTGTGCTGCGTGGGCTCCCTCGCATCTTAGGCTGCGTAGCCTCCCTCACATCTTAGGCCGCGAGTTTCCCCTCGCAACTCTTAGGTCACGGGCGCTTCCCTCTCTACTTGGCCACGCACTCCCCTCTTTTCTCTTAGTCACTGCACTCCCTTGCATCCTAGGTCCCTTCTCTCCCTGCCATCCCTTCCCTCCCCCTGTGTTTACTTTCTTGAGGTGTCTCCATTGTTATTTGTCCTACACTGTATTGCATTGCCTGCATTCTTTCTGTGTTCATTCCTCACTCTAGGTTCCTCTGCTGTTTGTACTGTTCCTGTCGTTTTGTTTCTCCACGGTTGTTGGCTTCCATTGCATTGCCTGCATTTCTGCTGTTTTCCTCCCCTACCTCTAGGTTTCCTCGGTGATCCTCTGTCCTCCTTTGTTCTGTTGTACTTCACTATACTGCCTTCCTCTAATCTAGGCCCCCTGTCGTAACTCTCTGCTCTGTTATTGTCCCCCTGTTCCGTTCTGTGCCTTGTTGCTCGTTACCTACTACTGCATCCTTCTTCTTAGGTACCTTATTGTGTGCTGTACATCGCTGCTATCTATACATTGCATCTGATTTTCTGTCCGTTGTCCTCTCTGTTGTCCTGTCCACCTTGACCCGCCTAGTGTTCCCCACATGCCTGCTCCCCAGCGCTCCCCGGCACTCCCCACCCCCTCAACCCCCCCTCTCTTCACCCTCTCTTTCTCTCTGCACCCTTTATGGTGCTCTCTGTCTCACCTATATTCTCTAACTGCTTTTCTATACACTATCCTATCCTTCTCACTATGTCTGGCAGGAAGAAGTTCAAAAGGGACATCCTGGCCTCCAACCTAGGCCTCCCTATCGCTGATACCTACGCTAGTGTTTCCTCCACACAACCCTCACCAAAAGCAACTTTGTTTTTCCCTCTCCAGGCCTATGGACCCCCCCTCCCCCAATACGGTCTCTGTTCTCTCTCCTTTTTCCTCTTCTCCCATTAATGGTGGCACCCGGTAGGAGTCCCTCCTGGTCCCCTTCCATTCCTCCAAGACCATCATTTATGCCCTCAGGCCAACCTCCTCCTTTTTGATAGACGTTTCCCATGCTTTATCAACTTCCTTTCCTCCCCTGCTACCCCTTCTTTCCCCTCTCCGGCTCCTCTGCCGCCTCCATCCTCTGCCACCTCTGTAACTCCCTCTGCTGCTTCTCTGGCCGCCCCATTGCCCCCTTCCTCTGCCACTCCTCTGGCACCCTCTTCCTCCTCTCAGGCTAGCTTGCCTTCTCCCCGTTCCTCCTCCTCTGCCCACGCTTGGGCACCCCCAACACTTCTGCAGGGCATACCTCTGACCTGTGCCCCACCACCACAGAAGTCTTTGAAAGGGGGCAACCTTCTCCACATTGCTAGTCTCAACTGGAGCTCAGCGGTCATACACTCCTATGACATCTGCCATCTCCTGGAAGAAATTGATCTGGATGTTCTTGGTCTCACCGAGACATGGTTCATGGCCAGCACTGTCACAAGCTTTGACATTCTCCTTCCGGATGGCTACAAGATCCTTCCCAGAGTGGATCCCTGCCTCTATCATTCCTATGCAGGACTACTCTGCCTTTGAATGCCTGGTCTGCAGGCTCTCTATCTCTCGTGGCCTTTCTCTCACTGTGGCAACTATCTACAGGCCACCTGGCCAGGCCGCCCTCTTCCTCTCTAAGTGGGCTGACCTCTCCTCCTCCCTCCTCACCTCTACCTCTCAGCTTCTCCTCCTCGGAGACCTGAACATCCACTTAGATGCTACTTGCCCTTCTTCGGGACTCTTTTGCAACCTCTGTGACTCTCTCTCTATTCTTCCCTCTAGCCCAACTCACTCTGCAGGGCAAACCCTGGATGTTCTGATCTCTTCAGACCACCCTCTCTCTAACCCTCTCACCACTCCTCTCTCCTGGACTGATCACTTTATCCTTTCCCCCCACCTCTCTCTCTCTCTCTCTCTCTCTCTCTCTCTCTTTTCAAATAAAATGTATAGTGAAATTGGTTCATTAAAACCATATACACTTAATAAAACTTTAACCAAATATAATTTCAATTTTTACAAACGTAAATACAATATTTCCATATCTCTCTCTCGCTCTCTACCCCTCGCGCCAAGCCGACCCGCAGCACTGCCACCTACCTTCTCGGTCATCTGACCCATGAAGCGTGTGTCAGTTGAGGCTTTCGCTGCTACTTTCTCTCCTCGTTCTGCACCTTTGGCTGACTCACACCCAAACCATTTTCTATCTCTAACTCTCTTGATGTGCTTGCCCCTGTCATGAGGATCCGCTTGAAGCCCAAATCTAAGTGCAACTATTGGTATGACTCCGACCTTGTCACCCTTAAGCACAAGTGTAGGGTGGCTGAGAGGAAGTGGAGGCCATCAAGTGCACCCTATGACAAACTGGCCTGCCGCCTGCTCCAAAGGCAATACAGACTCTCTGTCCTCACCAAGAAAAGAGCCCACATCCAAGCCTGTGTCACTGCGGCATCTAACAACTCGGCCGAACTCTTCAAAATCTGCAAGGAGCTGGCCAACCCTGCAGCAGTCTCTACCTCTCCTGTTCCCTCACAGGCCCTCTGCACGGCCTTGGCTTCTCATTTCATCACTAAAACTCAGGGCATCCTGTCCAACCTCTCTTCTTCTACCTCCTCTTCCTCCACACCTAGCCCACGTGTGGCCGTCACTCCTCCTCTCTTCTCTTCCTTTCCCTTGTTCACCCCAGACCAAGTTTATAGACAAGTCCGATCTGCTCATCTAGAACCATCAAGGACCACATTGACACTCTTGCTCCAGCCTTGGCCGATTTTTGGCAATCACTCCTTTGCCACTGGATCCTTCCCCTCCCCCTCAAGCACTCCCTTGTGACCCCTTCTTAAGAAGCCCTCGGCCGATCCTTCCTCTCTGGCTAACTAACTCCCGATATCCATGACTCCTTTCCTGGGCAAACTCTTGGAAAAGCTGGCCATCTCCCAGATGAATCTTCACACTAAATCTGTTGGTAGTTTCCACGACCACCAGTCTGGCTTCAGCTTTGACAGAAGCACGGACACTGTTCTCATGAAACACCTGTGAAGACCTGCTCTCGAATCTTGACTCTAACCTTCCTTCTGTCCTCATTCTTCTCGATCTCTCTTCTGCCTTTGATATGGTCAACCATGCCATCCTGCTCAAGCGCCTCCATGATAACCTGGGTATCACTGATCAGGCCCTGGCCTGGCTGACCTCCTTTCGCACTGATCGACCATCTCCGGTCTAACTGGTGTCTTTCCTCTTTTCTATCACTCTGTCTACTTGTGGTGTCCCCCAGGGGTCTATCCTTTCTCCCTGGCTATTCAACCAGTACCTGGCACCTCTTGCCCACTGCATTGCCACCTCCTGCTCCAACTTTCAGTGTTATGCAGATGACATCCAGCTCTCTTTCAGGCACCCCTCAGCTGCTTCTTCTCCTTCTCTCACACCAGACTGTCTGGTCGCAATTCAGGAATGGTCCGCCGCCAATGATCTCTGCCTTAATGCCAATAAGACCGAGATCCTCCTCATCGGTAACACTAGCTCCCTCCTTTACTCTCTCTCTCTGGCCTCCCACTCTGGGCCCTCTACCTGCTCCTACCTGTGAGTCTAAGAACCTTGGTGTCATCTTTGACTCCACCCTCTCCGTCTCTCCTCACATCTGATGTCTCTAAGAAGTCAAACTATCAGCTGTACCTCCTCAGAGGTATTCTTCCTTTCCTCACTTCCCCCAGAAGATCACTGTCTCCAGAGCTCTGGTCCTCCGTAGGCTAGACTACTGCAACAGCCTCTTTCTAAATCTTCCTGCTTCTACTCTCCGACCTCTACAACTTATCCAGAACAGGACTGCAAGACTTGTCCTTGGCCTCAAGCCGAGGGATCTTATCTCTCCAGCTCTGAAATCTCTTCACCGGCTCCCTGTGGTGGCAACGATCAGGTTCAAGACCCTTTGCATCATCCACAAGATTTTCTGGGGTCTGGGCCCGTGCTACCTCCAACTCTCACTTCTCAAACATCTCCCTTCTCGAGCTCTCCGATCATCCTCCTCCAACTCTCTGAGGGTCAGTCGCTTCTCCAAGTGGAGAGTTGGGAGCAGATCTCTCTCTTCGGCTGGGGCCTCCCTCTGGAGCATCCTCCCTGCCTATCTCAAACTTGAGCAGTACCACCTCCGGTTCCGAAAGCAACTCAAGACCTTCCTTTCTTGCTTCCTCTTTCTCTCTTCCTCTCCTCTGCTGATTCCCCGACTGCTGCACGCACTGGTCACCTGGGCCCAGGCCCCTGATGTCAAGTTACCCTTTGCACTGCCTTCTGGCTCCCCAAGCACTTGTGGTCTGTATCTGCAAACCTACTGCCCCCTGCTCTACACTTATTAGCCACCCGCTGGCTGTACTTAGTGAGTTACCAGCATTTGCCACCCATTGCCTACACTTGAATTTCCTGCACTTCTCCCCTCCTCTCTCCCCCTCAGTGCTTCTCTCCTTCCACTTCCCTGCACTTGTGTGATCTGAATGACACAAGGCCTAGTAAGATCGTTGTTTTGTTCTCTCTCTGGTTCCCCTCCTTGTCTTGTCGCGCCTAGAAACACTTGTGTGCAGGCACGTTATACATGCCCTATCATATCATATATAATATTATATCATGTGTGATATTAAACTGTTATGGCTGTAATAATTGTGAGTTACCATCCACCATACCATAATCCAGTTACGGCTTATATTTAAAAGATGTATCTGAAACATGAATGTTAACTCATCATTACTGGGTTTTGGTGCCAGTGTGTATCTCTTAAATGCTACTCTGGTGCTGCAGGGACTTGGCTCTCACTGCAGCTGGCAGATGGACACTTGTGTCCTCTGAACCTGCTCGGTGCCACTGAAGAGTAGGCACTGCAAATTCAGACTACTGATGCAGCAGGGCACCAGTGTACACTATGCTTTGGGCAAGCTGTTTATGAAAGAGGAATCTGATTGGCAGATTACCCTTTCAGAGATGTCATTACAGGCCTCATTTTATTAATTAATAAAAAAGAAAAGTCAGCGCTTCTACACCCTTGCCAGATGACAATTCCTCACAGGCCCCCAGCCAAAAATATTGATACTCAAACTGAGCCTGGCTCATCCTCCTTTCAAAAATACATACGGATGCCATCTGCATTGGAGTTCTGCAACCCAAGTTTGTGTTGGACATCCATGTCCAATCACTGCAGCGATATGGCCCAATTCAATAACCTGAGATTCTGTCCCTGCATGGCCAAAAGCAACCTGAGGGATCTGTGTCTAGACAGTAATGTGAGACCAAACGATGTAGGATTTCAGCTTGCGTATCACCCAAACTACAACAAAGGCGTCCTTTCCAGTGGTAGCCCATTTCTGCTCTCGCTTGGTCAAGCGCCTACTTAGGTTTGCACATGTTTGGTCCATCACCTCGGAGTTCAGCTATGCTAACACTGCACCAATTCCAAATTGTCTGTATTATGAATACTTGTCCATAATCCAGGATCTTGAGTACTGGGGGTTTGAACATGCCATCCCTCAAGCTCTGGAATAATGTCTGACCGCCAGTGTTCCAGGTGACCACCTTTTGCAACCTTTTGGAAGTGACATAATTCAGAGAAATGACAAGTGCCCCATATTCCTTGATAAAGAGCCTGCAATACATAGCTCTTACTTGAGCCTTAGTAGGATGTCACAATCCACAACTGCCTGGACTTTGTCTTGGAGAGGCTGATTCCTACCGCCACCCACCTGTTGACCCTGATAAGGCAGTCCCCTACTTTATTTGGCACTTGGATGCCTTAGTAGTCAAACCAGCCTTCTGCACGACTTGAAGCCCCAGTTTCAGATGGTATAGGTTAACATCACAGGTGTGCAATGTCTTCTGGGTAGGCAAAGTTGAAGTTTTCTAGTTGTGTGTTCAAAATATTCATCACAATTCATACGTGTCCTTAAAGATTTTTGCATGACCACTTTTGGCATTTAACAACGTATTACAAGCAGTAGGTTTAAATAAATTCATGTGTCTAGTTGAAGTCACAGACACATATCGTAAAATCAAGGTAGTCAATTGTTTAACTCCTATATTGAAATGAAAATTCATGATTTACAACGTTAGCATTCAAATTCTCAACATGTTCTTCTTAGAGGGGCTAGCCACCATAACATAGAATGAAGATATTGGGGGTCATTCTGACCCTGGCATTAAGGGGTTAACGGCACCGGTAAGGATGCAGGTGCCGTTTACCCCCTACCACTGCATTCCAAGGTCCCTTAGCGGGTCCCACTAAGGCCGGCTGGTTTTACCAGCCGCCCTTAGCAGGAGCTGCTAAGGGACCAGGGAGCTAATAACGGGCCCGCAATTTGCAGGCCCGTTATTAGCTCCTTCCCCATTCCCATTGAGCCCTATGGGGGCTCGAATGGGAATGGGGAATGGTTTTCAGAATGGGGATTTACTGGGTCCTCCAAGGTTGAATGGCCCGGTAAGTCCCCATTCTGACTACTCGGACCCGAGTTTGGAGGTAGCCATGGTGCTAATAGCACCATGGCTACCTCCAAACTCGGAATGACCCCCATTTTCTATATATCTTAGTCATAATACCTATAATAATGCCTATACTGGGGGTCCTCAAAGTGATACAATTTGGTATTCAGGCATACGATTATTATTTCAAAGAAAATTTAACGGAACTTGATCATAATTCTAAGAAGCTACTTACTGCTTCTATTCCATCTGAGTGCTTTATCTCTGTAAGGGGATTTAAGGTCATGAGTGACCATTAGCTGGTCTTATTACCAAAGTGTTTAATTCATTCAGAGTAGTACATCCTATCTGTCATTTACATATTACAGTATATGGGGGTAAGAAACGCATTGACATAAATTACTTTTCTTACAAATTGAGCCCATTGTGGAATCTGTTGGTCTCCCCGGAAGCACTACCAAAGATATTTGTATCTTTGATAAGAGATGGAAACGGGGAATTACTAGAAACTTAACTGTAAGTAAATTCCTTTATCCACTGGTAAGCATACCTTCATCATGCGATTCAAAAATATGTTCTCAAATTATAGTTTCTTCACCTCTAAGTACTCTCAGATCAGTTACTTCATAACAATCCTTAATCAAAAATTGTGAGTAGGCATTTTTCTGTACTCTTCCCTACACCACAGAACAACATTTCCTACTATACCAGAGGCCTTAATAATCACTTCCTGGTTGTCCTGTAGTGACTGATTAGCGTTCTTATACTTCTAGGAATGTCCTGAGGAAATAGATGGTCATTTCTGTCCTTCTGTTCTGATGCAGTTAAATCATCAAGAGCTATTTTTCAAATAGTTGCAACAACACACAGGGCCTCATTACGAGAAGCGCGGTACAAACGGGTCATTACCGGCATGGAGGAACTAGCAGGTCCATGCTCGTATGACACCGCTAATAGCGGGTGATTACGAGTGCGCGAGCACGCGCGAACCCCCATGCTGGTAATGGCCATACCGCCATGGTGCTAAAGGCCCTCAAACCCCCCGATTGCGCCATCACGGGACCCGTCGATAGGAAGCACCCCTTATTACCGACCCGGTAATAACATCATGCTAATACCGGCCTCGTAATACTGGACCCGGAAGTAACGTCATCGCGTCGGAACAGGAAATGCGCCGGCGGCCATCTTTAAAAACACAATCCATTGCAATCCTCCCAAACCACCAGTTGTGTTCAGGAGAGACCAGTGCCAATCTATTCAACATGTCTAAGACTACCAAGAAATCGAACCCCCGCCTGCGCAAAAAGCCTTTTTTCGGACAACAAACTCAACATGCTGGCAGACACCGTTGCTGCCCATGCAGAGGAGATCAACCAGCACAACCTGAAAAGGGAGATGCAGCAGTGAAAAAAGGAGTTCTGGGAGGAGGTAGCCCGTAAGGTCTCGGCAGTCGGCACCATCCCACGGACAGTCAAGGACTGTAAGAAAAGGTGGGATGACCTCCGCCTCAGGGTACGGAACATCCTGGCCAGCAATAGAAGGGAGGCCATGGCCACAGGCGGGGTCCCCACTCACCCATAAAACTTTCACGCTGGGAGGAGACGTGCAGTACCTTTGTAGGGGAGGACTGGTCCAAGACGACCCCCCTCGCCTGCACTTTCTCCCCAGGTAAGGACTATGGCTCTCTTGGGCGTCTCCTCATGCCACCCGGGCCCAGGTGGTGGAGGGCTCACCCACTGGAGACATTGCCCGCACGTATTAATTGCCCACACGTATTAAAATTCAGCTAGGCCTAGACACCATTTTGTCTGGTAAAGATGGTGTGAGCTCAGCGCACTGTAGCGCGGCCCCCACCCTCGGAGGGTTTCAGTCATCCTTGTTGCCGCAGCACCCTGGTAGATCCGCTGCGAGCCCGTTCCCACGAACCAGAAGGATATGAGCTAGTGTAATACACTAACATTGTAACAGTTCACCTCCCGCAGTGTATCGTATCATCGCTCCCAGCATGACCCGGCCAGCAGGCCTAGGCAAAATGAAAATGAACAGTAAAATGGTCGTCACAGGCCTGACAATCCTCGCATATCAATGTGTAGAATACTTGCAAAGGATGCTTTCCTCTCATAAAATCCCTGATATTATAAAAGCCCGTAAAATGTATGATTAAAAGAGATCATGCCCCCATGGTATAAGCAATGATGAGCATATACCATTGCAGTTGGTTGCAAATAATAAAGGAACGCACCAGGAAGCTATTTGTTACGTGTACTACTGAGATACTTACACCCCATGGGCTCGCGCCATAACTGAACTAATGCTGCTAGAATACACGAGGAAACGAATGTAACCAGACTGTGGAACTCATGTGAAGGATGCGCAAGAAATGCACTTGTTATGTGTGTATGTCTAAGCTTCTTATGTACCACCGTCACGTACAGTGGCGAGTCATTTCCTATGTATTCCACCAACCCGACTACTACCTCACTTACTGCAAATATATGTGCATATAATTAAATACTGTAGTTGTTAAAACATAGTGTACGAATACGGTGTACAGACTGGGTATAATCGAGACACATCCAGCAAAGTTGAAATGCATGTTCTAAAAGGATTTGAATAAGTATTATAGAATGTTCAAATGTTTGATGTTTTTACCTAACTCAGCAACACACGAGGGAGATACCTTTGTGAAATACTTGCAAGGCCATTCCCCCTCCCACCCTGTGAGGGCCGCCAAAGGCATGAGAGCAGTGACCGCGCCGCGCTGCTTTACCTCCCCCAACCAGACTGGAGCCGCTTCAAAGACTTGTAACCCCCTCTGTAGCACCCAAGGCCACCACCCGCCACCTGCATTATTTACAGCACAGCAGTAAACCTCTGCCTGAACGTACGCGCCCCCTCGTAAACCTCACAAACCCACCGGACCACCTCAGACTTATGGCCCTGTGCAGTAAAGACACCTAACACTTTGACAAAACACAGCGGAACATCCATAACAACTTCTAACAAGGCAGAAAGACATGTACCGCCCGTGCCAGGCCCTGAAGCTTAGCCCCTCGACCTATGGCCCCGGTCAACAGGACACTGGTAACCATGCCCTGACGTATTGCCTCCAGTCCCCTCACAAGGTGCATTCCTCCTGTGTTGCATTAACCTGTTGTATAACCTATTGTAAGATTTACTGAAGAAGATAATGCTAAAAATGCTCGAATGACTGCGGTGTGCATGGCATAGGGCTAATAAGTCAGGAAGAGACATTCATCTCTGCCACTGGCCACGATGGCCCCACAACACCGCCTGGATGAACTCCGCCACCCGGCCAGGCCCAGCCCAACCCACGAGGCTGCCCAATGACGTCTTCCAGCCAAAGCCAACCACATCACAGCAGCACCTATAGTTAGTCGTCGCCACCCAATCCCCATGAATTTGTGCCCCCTATAGTGTGTAGGTTCTTATGACGTTTTTTGTAAATATATACGCCTGTCTTTGCTATTGTCAGACAGAGCGCTCTCGGAGTTTGCAGAGTTCTTTGCATGCCCTATTCTGATTGATAAACTCCCATTTACGCTCACCCGCACTCTGTCTTGGCCTTATTCCCATTTTGGGAGAGTCCTTCATTGTCTCTCATTGCGGGGAGGATCGTGCTGTTTGGGGACGCTTGCCTTCAGTGGTGACCCCGATAGCGTGATTTTATTTCTTCCTAAACCCATTATAACCGTCCCCTTTTGGCACGAGAATCTCCGGTCGAAAAGGGATACGCACGGTGAGCCGGCTCCGGGAGGCTGCCCGCCAACGGCGACCGGTACACTAAGAAGTGCGCACTCAATGAGAAAGGGTACGGGATCCCGATTGGAAAAAAATCCCCTTTGAGTGCCGCTCGCCGGAGCCGGGGCCGACTGTTGAGTTAACGGCGACACTGCCTGGACGGACCCAGTTTCGGAGACTATCGGTTCAAGACGGGCACGTGAGTACTGAGTGTGAGCGATTGTAAAGGGAGCGGGGAGAGAAGGGTAGGACAGGGAACGAGAAGGGGGTACGAAGATATACTAAGGATTACTCTAAAATTTCCTTTCTTTTTCTTTGCATATGGCCATTAGGATTACGAGGTGAATAAAGAGATAGAAGTGACGGGAACCTAGCTCCGAAAGGGGGTGGAAGGCGGCGCCGCATAGTGCTATATTGACTAGTGCTGGGAATATATGACGAAGTGAAATACAAGATAAAAGTGTTCAGCAAAAGGGGGCACTGAGAATATATTAGTGATCGCTACTACTTCTTTTTCTTTTTTCTTTAGGGGTAGGGGGAGAATAAAAACGGAATTAGCACAAACTTGGGAGAAAAGTAAGAGAACAAGGGTCCTACTAGAGGGGGGGGAGAAGGTTAAAACCTATAAATATATGCATATGCGCTAAGTAAGATAGACAGGGACAGCCGGCTAGGGAGGAAAGGGAGGGCAGCGTGAATGGTGTACAGAGTGTTACCAAGAGGTGTGTGCACCTCGTATGTGTCAAGGGACGACTTTGATGTTGCGAATGTGTAAAACGGCTATAAATGTATAATTGTCAAATGGTCATGGTAAGTGTGACCGGATAAAAACCCTTTTGAAGCAACGCTGAGACAGTGACGTGAGTGGGTACCTTTTGATTTCCGGGGTGATAGTGTCAAAATAAATGATGGATTGCTCTTGTATGTGTCCCCCGAAGAGAACAAAGTAGAAATTGTGTACAGACAGTTTTTGTATTGGGCAATTAAGGGAGGGAGAGCCCAACCGAGCATAACACTGGATGTGAAGTAGAATACGAAAAAACAATATCGATACTACAGTAACATTGGAGTTGCAGACATACAGAGACACATAAGCACTAGGAGGGCACACAGAGATGGGGCCTGAAACACCATTATCACATATTTGTAAAAGCCTTCCAGGACACGCGGAGCGGATTAAGAAATACCACGATCAATGGGTAACCGAGCTGAAAGGAGAGGGGCTACCCCAGATATGGCCAGAGGGTGGGTCATTTGACAAAAGCGTCCTAGATATGGTGATGACATGCATTTTCTTGAAGTACCGAGGGAAACAGCTGCAGAATAGGAGGGAAATATTAGATCTTTGGCGGTTATTCGAAGAGGTACCACCGCCTAAAGCGCCAGCACCAAATCCTGATCTCCCATCTACTACAGACAATCCACTGGTGTTACAGAAAGATATCAAAGACTTGTCAGGTGTAACACCACCAGTAGAGGTAATAAGTTTATACCCGATATTAAAGAAACCTGTACCCGCAGAAGGATACAGTGATCCAACGTATGTACCTCCCCCGACAACTACCACACCCCATCGGCCCACTGCACCCCCACCTTATGAAAGTACAAGGGAGCGAGGCCAGGCGGGTACACAAAGGGTGGACATAGAGAAACTGACAGATGATCTAGAATCAAGACTGTCGATAGCAAAAGATGAGCTCTCGAGGATAAAAAACATATGCGAACGGACAGCACTGGATACAACTAGAGCTGGACGTACGTCTAGAGCATCGGAGGAAAGCAGAAGGCCCGAAGAGGGGTGGAAGAAGGGCGAGATCCTGTTTAGGATTGAGGAAGAAGAAGTAGGGACCCGAGAGGAAGATGGTGGTAACGAAGAAAGGCTTGGGGGACTTAGAGAGGAATTACTATGTGATATTAGAGAAGAGCTAGACGAAAGCGACAGATTGAGTATGGCAATAGGAGGGGGAAGCGAGGGGGAGGAAGGTCCATGTTCTATGAGAACCCTAGATGATGAGTGGTCGGGACGACTAAGGAACAGAGTGGGGAAAATGGCATCAATGGGAAAAACGGGTCCGGATGCAACAACGAAGGGAAAGTTACAGCTCCCATTGATACATAGGGGAGGAGGAAGGCCTAACTATATCCCATGGGCACAGATGGATAAAGCTAATTTATTAAAGCTATTGCCCCCATTATCAGGAGGGGCTAGTAAGTGGATATACGCCTTCGAAAAACATACAGCTGGGGTACCACTAGCTGTAGGAGCTGCTCGTATCAGCGGTGGGCGACCAGGCTGAAAGAGTATGGGTTAAAGCCGGTTTCCCGGGAGTAACATTAGATTGCGACCGCCATGATGGGGCCTCCTTTAACACAGTGCGTGCTAGGGTGTGGGACGCCTTACGCGAAACATTTCCAGACACACCTGACTTACAGTCCGTGATGCAGTGTGCCATGAATGACGGGGAGGAGGCTATGGATTACATTTTTCGGGTCCAAGAGATGTGGAGAGCGGAAACGGGCACGCCCTGGTATCAATCGACATCTTTATTTTACTTCATTATAAAAAGGGGGCTCCCAAAGGAAGTGCAGAAGGCGCTTGACAAAATAGCAGGTATAGAAGCAAAGGGATGGCCGGAAATTCAGAGCATAATAGTACACCATTGTAAACGAATCAAGGAAAGGGAGAAGGAGGTGGCGCAGAAAAGATTGGCAGACGAGGCGAAGTTGGTGCAGACAAAGTTAGTGAAGGTTGCAGCAGCAGTAGCCGCGCTCCCACACAGCAGGGAGGGGGAAGAGGAGGAGGAGGGGCTGATAGCAATACAAGGAAGGATGGCAACTAATTGGGCGGGAACAGGACAGCGGCAGTGGAACGAGCAAGAGCAGGGTGGAGGTGCGCAGTGGCAAGAGTGGACCCCTCGAGGGGGACGAGGTGGGTACAGGAGCCGAAGAGGAGGTGGACCACAGGGGTACGGAGGAATGGGAGGAAGTGGATGGCAGGGTCCCAGGGGCCCTCAGGGGAGTTGCTGGAACTGTGGGCGATGGGGACATTACTCCAGGGAGTGCAGAAGTAGACAAAACAACGGGTTCCAGGAGGTGGAACAGTATGGCCATCCCCACCCGGGAAGCCCATATGGCCTTCCGATGGGACAACAGCAACTGAGAGACCCAAGCCAGGGTAACACGAGCCAGCAACAGGGACCCCAATATAGAACACAGAACCACCCACAAAACATGCCTAACAACGACAGCATGCAATATACACCAGGCAACCCTTTCGCGACAGCAGCTAACGGGGCCCCCGCACCAGCACCTTATAACGGCATGTCAGTGGTCTCAGGTAACGTATTTAATGAAGGGGGGGCCATGAGACACCCCGCATAGGACAGCCCACAGAGAACACTTGCGTGTCCAGTTCTATCTACCACCCACAGTGCAGCAGAGGAACCATTGGTGGGGGCGCAGATAGGAGACAGGCAATTTATATTCATGGTTGATTCGGGAGCGGAGAAATCATGTGTCAGAGAGGGCCGATTCCCGTTATCTAACAGGAAGTTAGAGACGCAGGGGTTCTCTGGGGCTGTAATTGAAGTTCCTTACACAGAAGCTTTGGATGTAACCATAGGGGGCAAGACCGTAAAAGCACCCTTACTGTATTATGAACAGTCCCCGATAAATTTGCTGGGGAGGGATCTTATGAGTAAACTTAACATGACCATATCATTTACCGAAGGAGGAATAGTGTGTTCTACACCCGGGATATGTCCCTTGCGTGCAATGTTGGTAGTGCAAGCCTACACAACCACACAGGAAATACGAGGGCTGCCACAAAAGGAAGAGATGTTTATTGCAGGGCTAAAGACTTTGGCCCTCATAGTCCCAGAGCTAAAAAACATGGATTGGAGGATTCCAGCAGAATTCCTCTTCCGCCCCATAGTGTGTCCGAATGCAACACCAGGATCAGTGGTGTCGTTGGATTTGCACGCTGTGCAGGTATCAACGAAACGGATCGCTGTGATTGGAATGGACAGAGAAGGATGTGAGTGGCGCACCGTACTGTGTACAAACGCCAACCTTGCCCTACGCGAGGTAACAGATGAGGATCTCTTTTCAGACACAGAAGTAGATGGTGAGATAGTAATGGAAATAGCGATGCCCTGTGACATTTTGATCCAAGCCAGAGAGATCCCCGTCCAATTGATGGCAGTGGTAGGAACACCACCGTCATTTTTTGATGACGACATGAGGCTAGTACCAAACAATTTATGGACAACAGGCCCACATGATGTAGGGCTGTTGCATGGAGTACAACCTGTGAGAATAAACCTAAAACAAGGAGCTATCTTACCAAGAGTTAAACAGTATCCATTGTCCCGTGAAGCTGAAGAAGGGATAAAAGAGACGATAAATGCACTACTAGTACAAGGAATAATAGTGCCTTCAAACTCCCCATGTAACACATGTATTTATCCAATCAAAAAAGCAAAGGGGGGATCTTGGCGGATGATACAGGATTTACGCCCCCTCAATGATATAATACAAAAAGAGTTCCCTCTAGTCCCGAACCCTGCATCCATACTATGCAGTATCCCAAAAACAGCATCACATTTTACAGTAGTGGACTTGAAAAACGCATTTTTCTCAATACCTCTGGCTGAAGAGAGTAGATACCTTACAGCGTTCACACTGGGGGGAAAAAGATATGAACACTGCAGACTGCCACAAGGATACTGTGAAAGCCCGAGCATATTCAACCGCATATTGCATGAAGACTTGGGGAACCTATCAGTAGAGAGTACGATTATTCAGTACGTGGACGATTTATTGGTGTGTGCACAAGACAAAGAAACGTGTAGAAAAGATTCAACAACGCTCCTGACTTTACTGGCCAACAAAGGATACAAGGTAGACAAGGAGAAGCTACAGTATTGTCTGCCTGAGGTCCTATACCTGGGACAGCTCATATCGAAAGATGGAAAAAGAATAATTCCCGACAGGGTAGAGGCAATAAGATCGGTAGGAGAACCCACAACAGTGAAAGATATGCAGAAATTTTTGGGGATGTGCAATTATTGCCGAGCATGGATACTAGACTATGCAGCATACACCAGGCCCCTCCTACAAGCACTCAAAGAAGCACAACAGGAGAATGTAAAAATAAAATGGTCAGAAGAAATGAGCACATCGTTCAAATCACTGAAAGAGCTAATCTCAAGCGCTCCAGTACTAGCAAACCCTGATTATGGACACGAATTTTACCTATTTTCCCATTGCAAAGGAACACTTATGACAGCGGTGCTGACACAAAAGACATCCTTAGGACACAAGCCCCTAGCTTACTATAGTGGTACTTTAGATGCCGTGATGCAGGGTCATTTCGCGTGCGAACAATCGCTCGCAGCAGCCGCATTTGCGATTGAAAAAAGTGCCACAATAGTAATGGGATGCCCTGTGACATTGTTTGTGGAGCACTCATTATTTGCAATACTTGAAAGATCAAAAAGCACACTGACCACACAGCGGGCAACAGCATATGAGATTATATTGTCCAGCGCCAACATTCACATAGTGAGATGTAAAACAGTGAACCCCGCCACATTCATTACAGAAGCGTGCACAGTAGAAGACATGCAAAATCACGATTGCGCAACCCACACAGGAGAAGGAGGGGAGGGCACAGTGGTGTGTGAAAACGCTCTCAGCGAGGGGGAAGTGTACTTTGTGGATGGGTCCGCATCAATTGATATGGACACGGGAGAAAAACACGTTGGCATGGCGGTAGTGAGATTAGAGGAAGGTGAGTTTGAAACATTAGTACAGTACCGCCTCCCGTCGCATTACTCTGCACAGGCAGCAGAACTGGTTGCGCTCATAGAAGCACTACACGCAGCAAAGGGCTGTGCAGTTACAATATACACAGACTCAGCTTACATGACAACGACCGTACATGGAGGTCTAGCAAGATGGGGCCGTAGGGGTTTCAGAAGGGCAGATGGAACACCAGTGCAGCATGCAGAATTGTTAAAAGAATTAATTGAGGCCCTACAAAACCCTACTGCCGTAGCAATAGTGAAGTGCCAGGCCCATACCTCCAACTCAGACGTTGTGTCTTTAGGGAACGCGGCAGCAGACGCTGCCGCCAAGGAGGCTTCCTATTTTCAGAAATACGACACCGGTGAGTTCATGATCAAGAACACAACAACCAAAGAACTGTCAGAAGGGTATAACATGATGTCCTTATCACAAATACTAGAATTACAGGAAGGAGCTAGTGCAGAAGAAAAACTAACATGGACGAAACGGGGATGCAGCCAATCAGGGACAGATCTACTATGGCGGCAAAATAACTCAGGGAAAGTGGTAATGCCACTGCAGTTACTAGAAGTTGCATTTCAACAGTTACACTTCCCCGCACACAACACCAAGCAGCACATCGCAGCAGAGATACAGGAAGAATGGTTTGTGCCCTGTCTCCAGGAACATGTGTCTAGATTGACAATGGAATGTACAACATGCCAAATATACAACTCAGGAATGACATTACGCACACTCCGGGGAACAATCCCCAAACCCATTGGCCCCTTCAGAGAACTGCATATAGATTATGCAGACATGGGGGAAAGGTGTAATGGCTCGCGGTACATGATCGTGGTGGTGTGCCCATTTTCGAGGTGGGTGGAAGCGGGACCATGTGCGCGACCTGATGCCAAAAGCGCCGCCAAGTTCCTAGTAAGGGAAGTGTTCCCGCGCTGGGGAATTTGTGACGTAATACGCTCAGACAACGGCTCTCACTTTGTGAATGAACTTTTCAAGGAAGTTACCACGTTATTGGGTATAAAACATAAATTATGTTCGATTTATCATCCACAAAGTAATGGCGTAGTGGAAAAGATGAACGGCCTGTTAAAGGGCAGATTATCAAAACTATGCTTCTCATTAAAGAAAAATTGGATTTACTGTCTACCCCTGGCTCTATTTGAGTTGAGAAATCAACCAAGTAAAGACCACCACTTGTCCCCACACGAGATCGTGACTGGGAGACGAATGAACACAGCACACTCTCCACTGCGTGAACACTCAGATGCTCACAGAAGCGCCGCAATATTGGGGGATGAGTTCACAGACTACCTAAGAAAATTAACAAGGGCAGCGCGCGCAATATCGAAGCAACTCTCCCCACCCTTCACTAGAGAAGAGGGAAATGTAACAGGATCTGTCACGGAGCCAGAGCAACAGCTACAGTTAATGCCAGGCGACTCAATTTATGTCAGAAGCTTCGTGCGTCGGTGGAATGCACCACGATTTCATGGCCCATACGAAGTAATATTTTGCACGCCCACGGCAGTAAAGGTGAAGGGTTTGAGATACTGGGTGCACTTAACCGACGTACGAAAAGCATACAGCAATGTACACGAGGAGATAGACGAGGAGGCACAGACAACAGCAAACGATGCAAATGAGTAGGATGTCTAAATATCGACTTGCGTGAGTGTGTGTGTCAACACTGGACCTGAATGGAATAATGTCAGCACTGGAATTGAATGAAATAATGCCTGACAAGGATATTACAAAAAAAAAAAAAAAAAAGAAGGGTGTGTATGTGGGATTTCTTTTTTTTTATCTAGGTGAGTGATGTATAATTAATGAAATAATAATATTATAACTTGTATATACCCTTGTCTGTGAATACCCCTCCCCCGCACCCCCACCCGCTTCCATTCCCCGTCAAATGTATTGGCACAGATGGTGCCAGCAAAACGTTTACATGCATGCACTTAATGCACTTTTATATCTCAAACAGGAGCTTCCATGGCATCTAACGGGCAGCCTGCAACGAATAGAATTAGTAGAATGAGAGAATTAGTATATGAAAGATGTAGATATTCGTATGAGTGTGGATTATCAGTATGCATCACATTGTTTTTTATGATAATGTTTGGCTTGGTTACATATTGGTTTATAGCGTTCATCTCTATCGAGATGTACGAGGGGGGAGGGAGTAATAACACTACTGGACCAATTAACAGTACCACCGGGCCCAATACAACTACAGATGTCAATACCAGGGAAGGTGATTTTTTGATATGGGACGGAACTAAACTTGTCTGGGGGTATCATACCACACCATCAAGTGTTGTGACCGCACAAAGAGAAAAGCCACATGGTGAAATGCAGAGCAACACAGTGTCTCCACCAGGGGTATCCAGTTACAATGCCCATAGTCTCAACGATCGAAACCCGTCTGCCATATCATGGTTGTATGACACCCCCACCAGCAAACTTGCCCACATTCCAAAAAACAATCTGCCAGATAGCGTCAGGAAAGAAAACGAAAAACTACTAGAAATGCACGAAATACTATATGATGAATGGGCCCAGGGGGGCGGGAATGAGAAAGGGGGGTCTAGTTTGCCCACTGCTCAGGGGGTTGGGAAGTACATGAGTAACAAGAACACCAGACGAAAGAGAGAAACAGGGAGGAAGAAGTCTGATGAGTATTATGGGCTAGGTCTAGATAAGATGGAAGACCCACGACACCCCCATCAAACAAATAAGTGGTATGCAGACATGAGTGCCACAGCTAAACAGACAACAAACGAAAGCTGTTATGTCTGTTCCCTCATCCCCCATGCATCAGGTACACCCAAAGTATTGTTACCCAAAGAGTTGCCTATTGTGGATGCCCAATGTCTCCTTCATCTCACGCTGTGCAGGATTAAGAACACCTTCCAGGCACACGAAGTGATTTTTCAAATGCTGCAGAACGAGAAAACCTGTTACCCAAAAACGACAGGAGTTGTATGTTTGAAAGAACCATTTTTTGTGATAGGAGGGACACTTTTTTCTGACAACAAGCGGAAGGATGAAGAAGTGCTGTGCAAAGCGGAAGCACTAAGAGGTGTGGCGCCGGATAAATTACAGTGGATAGAGGAAACATGTACACCAGTATGGAGAGAACACATTTCGAAGCTAACTTGGGTAACTGCCATTGAAAAGCCATTCAAACTACAGAGCGAAATGGACTATAAACTGTGCTTTAAAGGAGAAGGGAGAACCCCCATGGGAACAAACAAGAACTGCAACAAGACCCTCACCATCCCAGACCTAAAGAAAGGGACTGCGGCCCTCATGGACACGTACTGGGTGTGCGGCAAACAGGCATACCTACACCTCCCCCAGTCATGGAGTGGCAGCTGCTCAATGGCCACTCTACACTCGGCACTAATGGTGATACCAGAGAGCCACATCGATGGGAGCAAAAGGACACAGGAACGCATGCAGAGTGTGGCTCAACCCACTGCAGAGTCACAAATATATGTCCTGTCTTCTGGAAGCAAGGGAGAAGTGCTGACCCGTAAAAGACGAGCATCAAATTACATATCAAAAGCATCATCAGAATTATTGGCCCAGATCCCAGACAAATATCGATTATTCAGCTCAGCAGAAACATTTTTTGCCTCACTAGTCTCAAGTGTCCAAGCAAGGGCAAATGCAAAATGGCTCCAGATAACACGCTGGGAACTGATTCAGCTGGCGAACGACACTGAAGAAGGATTCAATATCATCAGAGTCGAACTAAGAGCTTTACGACTAATGACCATGCAAAACAGGTATGTCCTGGACCTGTTGACAGCGATGGACGGTGGTGTTTGCCGAAAAATAGGAAGTGCCTGCTGCACTTTCGTACCTTCCGAAGACGCAGAGAATGGCTCCCTGTCCCATGTAATCGAAGCAGTCCATAACCTAGGAGAAAAAATGAAAATGGAAGGTGGAGCAGAAGCGAGCACCTGGTTCGACAACATCTTCTCGTGGGTTCCCTCATGGCTTGGAACAACTGTGAAATTTTTAATACCAGCGGTTGTGTTCCTCCTTCTACTTTTTTGCCTGTGCCAGGTGGGCCTTCGAGTCTGTGCTAACGCAGTACCAAACGGTGCAATGATGATGGTGACAATGGGCAACTCACACGGTACAATAAAAACAATGCAAGAAGCACAAGTACAAACAGGGATAGATAATTCGCCCAGATACCAACTGGTGCCCATATACCACGATAAAGATATTGTAGATAAGTTGTGGCACACCACCATCAAAGAGCCCCGTATACTAGAATGGTATGAGGAAGTTTGGGTAGATTTAGAAGCAGATGGTGGGTGCATATATCTAACGTGTACTCCAGATGAATATGCCCGGAGAGGTGAGAGCTTAAGAGCAGTGTGCAGGGCATGGATGCCCATCAAAGGAACTCCGGCATGGGATGAGGCAGTGATGGACGAGGCAGAATGTAGGAGGATAGAAGATTTAAAGAATTCGTTACTTTAGTAACGAAAGGGGGGAAATGTAGGGGAGGACTGGTCCAAGACGACCCCCCTCGCCTGCACTTTCTCCCCAGGTAAGGACTATGGCTCTCTTGGGCGTCTCCTCATGCCACCCGGGCCCAGGTGGTGGAGGGCTCACCCACTGGAGACATTGCCCGCACGTATTAATTGCCCACACGTATTAAAATTCAGCTAGGCCTAGACACCATTTTGTCTGGTAAAGATGGTGTGAGCTCAGCGCACTGTAGCGCGGCCCCCACCCTCGGAGGGTTTCAGTCATCCTTGTTGCCGCAGCACCCTGGTAGATCTGCTGCGAGCCCGTTCCCACGAACCAGAAGGATATGAGCTAGTGTAATACACTAACATTGTAACAGTTCACCTCCCGCAGTGTATCGTATCATCGCTCCCAGCATGACCCGGCCAGCAGGCCTAGGCAAAATGAAAATGAACAGTAAAATGGTCGTCACAGGCCTGACAATCCTCGCATATCAATGTGTAGAATACTTGCAAAGGATGCTTTCCTCTCATAAAATCCCTGATATTATAAAAGCCCGTAAGATGTATGATTAAAAGAGATCATGCCCCCATGGTATAAGCAATGATGAGCATATACCATTGCAGTTGGTTGCAAATAATAAAGGAACGCACCAGGAAGCTATTTGTTACGTGTACTACTGAGATACTTACACCCCATGGGCTTGCGCCATAACTGAACTAATGCTGCTAGAATACACGAGGAAACGAATGTAACCAGACTGTGGAACTCATGTGAAGGATGCGCAAGAAATGCACTTGTTATGTGTGTATGTCTAAGCTTCTTATGTACCACCGTCACGTACAGTGGCGAGTCATTTCCTATGTATTCCACCAACCCGACTACTACCTCACTTACTGCAAATATATGTGCATATAATTAAATACTGTAGTTGTTAAAACATAGTGTACGAATACGGTGTACAGACTGGGTATAATCGAGACACATCCAGCAAAGTTGAAATGCATGTTCTAAAAGGATTTGAATAAGTATTATAGAATGTTCAAATGTTTGATGTTTTTACCTAACTCAGCAACACACGAGGGAGATACCTTTGTGAAATACTTGCAAGGCCATTCCCCCTCCCACCCTGTGAGGGCCGCCAAAGGCATGAGAGCAGAGACCGCGCCGCGCTGCTTTACCTCCCCCAACCAGACTGGAGCCGCTTCAAAGACTTGTAACCCCCTCTGTAGCACCCAAGGCCACCACCCGCCACCTGCATTATTTACAGCACAGCAGTAAACCTCTGCCTGAACGTACGCGCCCCCTCGTAAACCTCACAAACCCACCGGACCACCTCAGACTTATGGCCCTGTGCAGTAAAGACACCTAACACTTTGACAAAACACAGCGGAACATCCATAACAACTTCTAACAAGGCAGAAAGACATGTACCGCCCGTGCCAGGCCCTGAAGCTTAGCCCCTCGACCTATGGCCCCGGTCAACAGGACACTGGTAACCATGCCCTGACGTATTGCCTCCAGTCCCCTCACAAGGTGCATTCCTCCTGTGTTGCATTAACCTGTTGTATAACCTATTGTAAGATTTACTGAAGAAGATAATGCTAAAAATGCTCGAATGACTGCGGTGTGCATGGCATAGGGCTAATAAGTCAGGAAGAGACATTCATCTCTGCCACTGGCCACGATGGCCCCACAACACCGCCTGGATGAACTCCGCCACCCGGCCAGGCCCAGCCCAACCCACGAGGCTGCCCAATGACGTCTTCCAGCCAAAGCCAACCACATCACAGCAGCACCTATAGTTAGTCGTCGCCACCCAATCCCCATGAATTTGTGCCCCCTATAGTGTGTAGGTTCTTATGACGTTTTTTGTAAATATATACGCCTGTCTTTGCTATTGTCAGACAGAGCGCTCTCGGAGTTTGCAGAGTTCTTTGCATGCCATATTCTGATTGATAAACTCCCATTTACGCTCACCCGCACTCTGTCTTGGCCTTATTCCCATTTTGGGAGAGTCCTTCATTGTCTCTCATTGCGGGGAGGATCGTGCTGTTTGGGGACGCTTGCCTTCACCTTCATACAGATGGAGTCCATCGAGGGCTTTGGGGAGATGGAGACGGGTGCTGCAACATCTGGAGATGGAGGTGAGTGACCCTGCAGATCCCAGTAGGGGAAACCATGACGTAGCACAAGTGATGTGGCAGAGAGTCTAGGCAAGGCAATGCATGTCCCAACACACACATTAACATATCCTTGTCCAGATGGAGGCCCAAACCCTGCCACACTGAAATGCATGCTGAGTGCCAATCCCATTACCAACACACAGCCACCATACACGGACCATGCCCATGTAATACATCACAAAAACCCCAATACAACGGCATGCCACCTGCCATGCAGCATCCCTGCATGAAGACGTCACAGCAAATGCCAAAATGCCTCCTTCATACTACCCTGTGTGACACACCTGTAAGATATGAATGCATGATAAATGAGATTCTCCACAGCACCATATAATGCATCTTGCATGTAACACCATCACTGATGCCCTGCATCTCTTATACCCCCCCCAGGCACTGATGGAGAGGATGCCAGTGAGGAAACAGCCACAAGGGCATCCACGTCCTGGCACAAGACAACCCCCACAGGCAAGACCACCTCCGGGGCAGCCTCGCAGGCCACACCGAAACCCAGGGCAAGTGCCCAGGCCATGGCCACACATGAGGGCCCCACATCAATGCCTGACATCGGGACCACAGAGCTGGCAACACCAGTGGAAGGCGAGGCCAGTGGCACACTTTCGGCAGCAACAAGTTTGGTGGGCGAGGCAGCAGCCACTGCCCCATTGAGCGACTTCGAAACTGCAGTGGAGGAGTATGTGGATGAGGATGGACTAACCCCCGAAGCCCCGTGTCCACCCCACAACCCCACACTCAGCCCTCACCCAGCAGCAGCAGCTTTGTGGATCCTTTACTACACGATTCGGACATCAGCATCCCCCTCCACCCCCCCAGCCCTCCGAGGACAGCACTGCCAATGCAGGCCCTGTCGCAGCACCCTCAACCACTGCTGCTCCCACCACCAACCTTGAGGCACGACTAGCAAGGGTGGAGGCTAGACAGGACTCAATGTTGGACCTTCTCCGACAATACGTTAGGGATGGGGAAGACACAAGGTGTGAGATTGCGCAGGCCATAGCGGCGAACACAGATGCCGTCAATGCCTCTGCGTTGATGATGCGAGACAGTCTGGGGGCCGTCACGCAGGTCCTCACCTCTATCCTGCTGCACATGCAGCAGCCACAACCTGGACCAGCCGTGCAAATCACCACGGCTTCCACCCCATCCACCACACCCCCATCCTCCACACCCGCTTCCTCTGCACCCGCTTCCTCTGCACACTCTTCCTCTGCACCCTCCAGCCCTGTGCGTCCAACAAGACGGAGTGCGAGGCACTCAGAAATGCTGCCCCCGGACAACAAGAAATCAAGAAAATAGTGTGGGACAACAATGGGAGTGGGTCAGATGGTGTTCGTGGTGTATGGGCGTATTAGGGGGATTTCATTGAGGGGTTTTGGGATTTCATTGGGGGGTTTTGAGATTTCATTGGGGGGTTTTTACGAGTTCATTGAGGTATGGGGAGTTCATTGGGGGGTTTTGGGAATTCATTGGGGGTATGGGGATTTCGTTGGGGGTATGGGGAGTTTTGGTGTTGTGGGGGGGTAGCACATTTCTGTTGTTGATATTAATACACCCGTTGTATGAAAAATCCTTCAATGCCTGGACATTGTTCATTTTGTGTGTATTCATTTAATTCATGACAGCGCACAGTGCCCAACTCCCCACATTCCCTGTGTGCATGTCCACATGGACCCAGTGTACAATGTGTCACTGACACATATCTATCGACGTCCCTTTGGGTCAGAAGTATTTGTCAATCAGTGATTGGCATACTGCACGGCCATCTTGTGCATCATGTACTGGCAGAGGTGCTGCTTCTCCTCCGTCTTCATCCTCATCATCCTCACCCGGTGCATGCATGTCAATGTCAGGTGGCAGTGGTATATTTCTCCGGACGCACATGTTTTGCAGCATGACACAGACCATGGTGATCTTTGCCACCTTCTCAGGCCTATAAAGGAGTGCTCCACCAGACCTGCTTAGGCAGCGGAACCGCGCCTTCAACAGGCCAAAGGTCTGCTCAATCACAACACGGGTACGGGTATGAACCCGATTGTACTCCTCTTCATGGCTGTTCCGCGGGTTCCGCACAGGGGTAAGTAGCCACGGCTTCAAGGGATATCCTCCATCACCTGCAAGCGAATACAAATAGGTCTATGTGAGTCACTCTGAGCTGCCACCTTCAGGATTCACAGCCATGGCTGCAGCTATTTGCTGTTGACATGCACATGTCCCTGTACGTATGCACAAATATTATCTAGATGCATTCTACACTGCAATATGGTGTGGTAGTCTGGATGGCATTGTACAGATGATGCAGGGTGAATTCTTGCATGCTGATGCGGATGTATTGTGGTTGCAGGACGATGTTTTGCCTCACATTTCTGCTGTGTATACTACACTGTGCATGGTCACACTAGCCACATTGGCACAGTTGCAATCATGTTTAGTCATGCATTGCTTGACATACCCATGGTGGCCAGGTTGTGCGTCTTACATGTTGTCATTGATATACGGCATTGGTCCAATGTGTGCCAGTGATGTGTCATGTTCGGGTTGGGAGGTTCAGGTCAGGAGTGTTTAGCTCTCTGTGCATTCTCCACTCACCGCCCATTCCCACCCAGGTGTTGTATGCATCCCCCCCATTCCCACCCAGGTGGTGTATGCATTCACCCCACCCCCATTCCCACCCAGGTGGTGTATGCATCCCGCCCCCCATTCCCACCCAGGTAGTGTATACACCCCCCCATTCACACCCAGGTGGTGTATGCATCCCCCCCATTCCCACCCAGGTGGAGTATGCATCCCAACACATCACAACCCTGATGCACTGCCATGGGCCAGTCAGGCAACTCACCAAGCAGCCAGGCACGTCTTCCAGCATGTCGCTCCATGTGACGGGGTAGCGTGGAGTTATGCAGCACCATGGCATCATGTGTCGATCCGGGATATCGGGCGCAACAATGTGCAATGATCTTGCTGGAGTCACATACCATCTGCACATTGATGGAGTGGTATTGCTTGCGATTGCGGTACACCGCCTCTACGCAATGGGGGACTACCAATTCTACATGGGTGCAGTCAAGGGGACCAACACAATTGGGCATGCCTGCCAGTGCATGGAAGCCTACTTTGGTGTCGGTTATCTCCTGGGCAGTCCGTGGTAGGGATATGTGGGTGCTAGCATGCTTCAGGAGGGCATCCAGCACTTGGGTCAGCATGCGTGAACATAGTGGTTGTGAAATGCCATGCAGCTGGCCCTCTGTGTGCTGGTAGGTGCCTGTGGCCAGGAAGTGGAGCACAGATAACACCTTTAGTAGCGGGGGGATGGCAGTGCGTATTTCTATGAGGATGACAATGTCGTTGTGTATCATGTCCACTATTGTGGTGATGGTGTCCCGGTCCAACCGGTACACGGTGTGGATCTACTCAGGGGTTAGACTGAATGGACTGGGTCTGATGAGAGGGATTGGTGGCTGCTTATGAGGTACAACTGGCTGCACTGGTGGCAATTGCCAGCCCTGTCTCAACCCCCTCCCCTTCCTGCGTCTCCTGTGTTCTGCCTGTTGCTGTGGCTGTAGTTGTTGTAGTTGCTGTTGTTGCTGTAGTTGTAGCATTATAAGCATGCTCTCCAGCCCCATGATTGCAACAGCTAGTGGTATCATTTTGGTGTAGGAAGGGGTATGGTGTGTGGGTGTACTCCTTTTCTACTGGGACAGGCTCCATTGACTCCACCTGTGGTGATTGTGTGCACCTGTGGCAGTTGCCTTGACTGCAGATTGCTGTTTAGAGGTGGTCCGCGATGCCTGTATGGCTGTCATCGTGCAAGCCCTAATTACCACCTTCGGGATGCTGGTAATGGCATGCCCGTGTGAGTTGTGATGTCCTCCTATTACCGGCATCCCAGTATTTACACTGCGAAGGGGTGCGTGTACGCGCGCGTGCCGGTATGAAGGGGCACGGTTAGGGTGGTGGCAGTATTGGCGGGTGGTCGGGTCGTAATGCCCCGGACCCATTAACGATGCCAGTATTACCATTCCGCCTTCCTTTTTTAATTACCTCCATTCTCGTAATGAGGCCCACAATGTGGCTACATCACTGATCTAAGTGGCATGAATCTTGACCCTCAACTTAAATCACTATCACTACTGACATAGAAGTTAGTACCACAAGAATGGGTAAAACCAATGATGGAACTAAATTCCATGTCCCGTACATCTTCATGTGTTAGACTCTACATTATGGGCCTCATTACAGGTTGTGCGGTAACCATGGCGCTATTAGCGCCATGGTTGCCGCCGGTATTGTCATTTGTCCGCCTTGGTGGATGGCGGAATTACCCGCCTACTCCAAGGTGAGCGGGGCCGGTAATTCCCCATTCGCCAAGGCCCTTCCCATTCCCATTTTTGCCCTCATAGGGCATAATGGGAATGGGGAAGGTGGTAATTACGGTACCGCTAATTGGGGTACCGTAATTAGCACTGAGGTCCCTTTGCGGCACCCTACTTTAACGGCTGGTAAAACCAGTCGTTAAGGTCGGGTCCCACAAAGGGAACTCGTAGTAAGGCGGTAAGGGTTTACCATCCCGGTGCCCTTACCGGTACCGGTAAACCCTTACCGCCTACCGTGTAATGAGGCCCTATGTGTGATGTTTTGTGGTCAATGGTGGAGAATAGGCTCGTTTCTACAGTCTCAATAATGGAAGAATGGTCTGCTCTTTCTTGATCCTTAAAGCGTATGCATTTTATGAATAGGCTTTAAGAGATCAATTCAAGTTTCCACAAGATTGAAATTTTGCAGCGGGGACAATCCAAGTCTCAACTCTAGGGGCCTCATTACACGGATGGCGGTATTAGCACATGGACCAAGGTGCTATTAGCACCTTGGTCCATGCCGGTAAAATACCGGCACCGCCTTGGTGGAAAGGGGAATTACCGCCCCATTCCAAGGTTGGCGGGGCAGTAATTCCCCCTTCCACCACTGCCCTTCCCCATTCCCATTTTTGCCCCATAGGGCATAATGGGAATGGGGAAGGTGCTAATTACGGCACCGCAATTTTGCGGTGCCGTAATTAGCACCAAGGTCCCTTAGCGGGTTGGTTTTTAATGCCTGCAAAAAGCAGGCGTTAAAGCACCAACCCGCTAAGGGACCTCGTAGTAAGGCGGTAATGATTAACGGTCACCGTTACCATTAACGGTGACCGTTAACCATTACTGCCATCCGTGTAATGAAGCCCTAAGACTTCTACCTTCTCTTGGGTAGTGGTGCGCTTTGATATGTATTCCACAATCGTTTTATTTGACTTTTCTTCTGTTGCTAACCCGACTTGTCTGTGCTGTTCCAGAACCTAGGTATCGCCTCTTGATTGCCTCTTCATCTCTTCAACCTCCGTTGTCTCATTTTGCATGTCTTCTTTTCTTGATGTTTGGATCTAAAACCTGTTTTCTGTCCGACTGATTTCCCATCCTGAGAAGGTTTATTTCCTCCAAAAGAAAGTCTCCACCTTGTCTGGGGGGCTGGTGAGGGTTCTCCTTTCATCAACTGGACCCTTTACTTCTGATTTTGAAGGACTTTTATCTATTTGTTAACTTCAGGATATGGAACTTTTATTTACTCTCAATGGTCCAATTCTTAAGTTCTCAAACTTATGGGCAAAGGTGTAAATCTACCCACATTGGTAATTATCATGATCTCATATAAACTTGCAGCTCTATTCATATTGTTTTATCTCATTTTGACATCTTTTAATGTTTCTGTCCATTTCTTCCGGTGTTCCCTTTCTTGCATCACCTGGAAACTGGAAGTGGCTCTTTGTCACAATCGTATTCATCTCTTTTCCATTTCTCTTGCTACATATTTGATCGGGTCATGTATCCTACCATTTGAGTACTTCTTTGTTATTTCCAGCCATTACTTAATGAGTACATGGTACACATCATATGAAGGAACTGCAAATAGCTTCAATCTCTTTGGAATTCATTTGACCTTATTAAGGTAACTTTCCAAGAAATAAACTCCTACCATTTATGATTTTCCTTTCCAACTGCTTTTTCTCACCTGGAAATTAATTATTTATGTTCAGTATCTGCTATACTGGATTGTATTGCTGATGCACAAGGTACTACATCTGTGTTGGAAATGACTTTAATGCCATTAATCGCTGTGACTCCCCCCTACTTGCCATGTTATTTGTATGGCTTAAATGATTTACTTTTTTTCAAAACCATAGACCAGTTTAATTATATCATCATATCTCTTCAACAGTGCTCTGTCTACCCACATATTTAACAATGTTAAGAAGCAACTCCAAGCGGTGGAATACTCTTCCCATATCTTTTATTGGATGAATTTATTTATTTGAAATGGTTGTCCCATTTAAGTTTATTCCATTCTATCCTTTTTTTATTATTGACATAGATGTACTGA
The DNA here is from genome assembly GCF_040938575.1 of Ambystoma mexicanum. Lineage (NCBI taxonomy): Eukaryota > Metazoa > Chordata > Amphibia > Caudata > Ambystomatidae > Ambystoma > Ambystoma mexicanum. The sequence continues at coordinate 672,404,605 of NC_090924.1, read as the reverse complement.
TCGGGTGACGTGTGTCCATGTTGTTGAAAAAACATACTGCAGCATTCAAATATTCAAATATTCCAAAGAGAGTGATCAGCAGTTGAGCACCTTGTCTCCAAATCTGCAAGTATATAGCTGGGCAGCCCACATTTTCTGGAAGAAAATCAAGTATGGGGGAAGTGAAGGACTCTTTAGAATCATTACAATACTTCTATAATCTTACATGAACTACCTTTTGTAAACATTGTCAGGTTTAGGAATACATACTACCAAACTCAAGCAACACGATTAGGGGCCAGAATAACTAACATTTGCAGCGGTGCGAAAAATTTGTCAAATGCATTTTGCATCCGTTTTGATTTTTGGAAAATACGGAATGGAGAAAACAGGCATTGGGCCTCACTACGAGGTGGGCGGTAAGGGATTACCGGCACCGGTAAGGGCACCGGTGCTGGTAATCCCTTAGCGCCCAACTACGAGTTCCCTTTGCAGGTCCTTCCTTAATGCCTGGCTTTTTCAGGCGTTAAGGACGGGACCCACAAAGGCACTGTAGAGCTAATAACGGTACCGCAATTTGTGGTACCGTTATTAGCGCCTCCCCCATTCCCATTGAGCCCTACGGGGGCTCAAATGTGAATGGGGAATGGCCCTGGTGAATGGGGAATTACCGGTCCCGCCAACATTGGAATGGACCGGTAATTGCTCCATTCACCAGGGCGGAGTTGGAACGAGTTTGGAGGCAGCCATGGCGCAAATAGCACCATGGCTACCTCCAACCTCGTAATGAGGCCCGGACTAGATCAACAAGACCCCACTAATCTTAGACCCATCACCAATTGCAATTTCCTGTTGAAGGTACTCGACAAAGTAGCAACTAAACAACTGCAAGAGTATGTAGATCAACACAGCCTGCTACACCCCCAACAATCGGGCTTTAGAAGTGCCCACAGCACAGTCAGCTTTGCTGGACTTGCAGACCGAAATGTTGAGCATTTTGGACAGAGGTAAAACAGGACTTTTAATCCTCTTGGACCTCACGGCTGCTTTCGATTTGTTAGATCATGGAAAGCTCTGAGAGGCCCTAGGCGCAGCTGGAAACTGCTCCCAAGATGCAATAGATTGGGTTTCATCATTCTTGGAAGACAGGAATTCTAAAATCAATTGGGGAAGCCATTCCACCTCTCCCAAACCTGTAGATTGCGGCGTCCCTCAGGGAGCTAGTTTCTCTCCCTTACTCTTTAACTTATATATTTGCTGCCTCTATAACATTCTATCACAACTTGGAATCTTTTTCAACAATTTCGCTGATGATACACAGCTCATTCTGGAATTGAGTGGAAATCATTCGACAACGACAAGCTATCCGTCATCTATAACACCATTGAAAACTGGATGTTAACACACTGGATGTGTCTTAATAGTTCCAAAACGGAACTTATGACCTTTGGAAATGCCAAAGCCTTAAACAATCTTGGCCCGGATTACTCCGAATTCTCTATAAAAGACTCTACCATCAAGGTATCAAGTAAGGTCAAAACCCTAGGTATTTACCTACAATCCTCCCTAGGTGCAGAAGCCCAAACCGCTTATCTTAAGCGAAATTGCCATTACTATCAAAGGCTCCACTGCCAAATCAGACCATTCCTAAACATCAAGAATAGTGCCACGATAGGGAGAGCTACTATTCTGTCTCGCTTGGATTATGGCAATGCATTAATGCTTGGCACCAGTAACAACTGCCTGAAACAATGCCAGATCATTCAAAATAATGCTGTCAGGTCCATCGTAAACAAATCTAAGCGTGAACACATCACTAAGGACAGAAATGATCTTCATTGGCTGGCAGTGAAGGAACGGATCCTGTTTAAATCACTGACCTTAACCCACCGATGTCTCTACGGCACGGCGCCAGCATATTTAAGAAGAAAATTCAGCTGGTATGAGCCGAGTCGCTGCTTGAGATCCACCAAACAAGGATTGATCAACCCCAGTCTCCCAGGCAAAGCCACCGGCCTTGGTCGAGCTTTTCCAAACCTGGTGATCTCTCATTGGAATAAACTGCCTTGCAGCCTTAGACTGGAAAGCAATATTCAACTCTTCAGGAAGCAATTGAAGACCTTTCTCTTCAAATACCTAGGCTTCTACTACATCACATTGGGTCGCTACTTTTGCTTCCCCTCTCCTTTCTTTTGTGTTGTCCCGTGAATCTCTGGTCCCGGAGTCTTTTTGTCGCGCCCTGATGCTTGCGAGCTTCGGCGCATAATAAATAAATAAATAAAAATAAATTGTCTCAAGACGTATTATCTAAAAAGGTTTGCCCTAGGGCCTGCAGCAGAGTGCTTTTAATACTAAGATTAAAAAAAACAAATGGGTTTACTGCAATTTGTTTAATGTTCCAGGGCAGATTGAAAAATAAATCCCACTCTGTTTCAGTTTGGCCCATAGTGAAACAATTTGTAAATACTGGTGTGCAAAACATTTTTGTTCCATTCCCTATTATATGACTGCAAGCCACCTGATTTGACTCTTCCAGCCTTGCGCTGAGCATATGTGCTTGTAACCCACCTGATCTGACTCTTCTAGTCTTGCATTGTGTTTGATACATGCCTGTACCCTACCTGATTTGACACCCCCAGCCTTGCGCTGGTTATATGTTTGTCTAACCTACTTGATTGCATCTGTACACCCGATTTGACTCCCCTAGCCTTACGCTGGTTTTATGTTCCTGTAACTTATTTGATTGCACCTGTACACCTAATGTAGCCCCATATACCATTAGGTATGGCTCTACCAGGCTGTGCACCTACCCTGATTGTGTCCTATATATCCGTACACTGGATGTAGCCCTCTGCACTGAGACGTGACTTTACCAGTCTGTGCACCTACCCCAATTGTAACATGATGTATCTGTACACCTAAGTAGCCCCCTGTACCACAAGGTGTGGCTTGGCAACTACCCTGATCGTGTCCTGTTGTGCCTGTGCACCTTCTGTGGACTCCCCTCACCATGAGGCGTGGCTTTGCCAGACTATGCACCTTCCTTGATCAGGCTCTGATGTAACTGTACACCTGAGGTAGCCCCCCATACATTGAGAGCTGGCTTTACCTGACTGGACACCTACCCTGATTGTGTTATGATGTATCTGGTCATCTGATGTAGCCCCCTGTACCATGAAGTGTGACTTCACCAGACCATGCACCTACCCTGTTTGTGCCATTGTACCACTTGCATAATGTGATGTTCTGTAACCATATCCTTAAGAAGAAAACTGAAACCTGAAGCATAAAAAGTAACATTAATGTGCTGTAATCGTAACCTTAAGAAACCAAAGCCTTGATGCCTACGGGTTAAGTGCGCTTTACAAATGTAAAAATAAATAAAAAAATAAAAGCACCAGCAAATTGGTGCTTAAACCATTTGCTTATTTATTTGAACAATGACAACGTTTAAATTTGTGTCAGGTAGCCATATTCTGCTTTTAGCCTATTTGTGTCAGGTAGCACATTTCTACTTTTACCCTAATTGTGGCTTGTACCCATATCCTGTTTTTAGCCTAATTGTGTCAGGTAGCAATGTTCTACTTTTAGCACAATTGTGCCAGGTACATTTAGCAATTGCAAGGACCAGCCACGCATCTGACTTAGATAGAATTGTGAAGATTAGCCATGCGCCACACTAGATAGATTGTGAAGTTTAGCCATGTGGCACATTTAGATGCAATGGTGAAGACCAGCCATGTAGCACTTTTAGATAGAATTGTGAAGATTAGCGATGCATCATACTTAGATAGATTGTGAAGATTAGCCACGCTCCACATCTAGATAAGATTGTGAAGTCTAGCCATGTGGCACATTTAGATAGAATGGTGAAGATCAGCCATGCAGCACTTTTAGATAGAATTGTGAAGAGTTGCCACGCGTCACACTTAGATGGATAGTGACGTTTAGCCACATTATCCTGTACCCCTGCATGACCAATGTATGACCAATGCTTACTAAGATTTCCACTGCATAACCTCTGTACCCTAAGATCTGTACTGTAAATTACAGGATCCGGTCATTTTTTCAAATGCATTTTTTCTAAATGCAATTATCTCGAAAACATTTCATCTAAAAAAAAATTCTAATGTATTCTTTTTTTATTTAATACGTTTTTTGGTGGTTTTGTAAGTAAAAAAAGTGTTAAAAATAAAACAGGGGTTTGGGGGGATAAAAACAAATAAATATTCGAACAAAAACATTTAGACGAAATGTTTTCGAGATAATGCCATTCGAAAAAATGTCATTCGAAAAATCACTATGAACCGTAAATTACGTGTAGAACTGTAACCATAAGCAATATAAGTAATCATATAACCAATTTGCTCCTGTAACCATTGCCTAGATGCCCCCGGGCTAAGTGCGCTTAACAAATGTCTAAATAAATAAATAAAAAAGCACATTTAGATAGACTGGTGAAGATTAGCCACCTGTCACATTTAGATTTGTGAAGATTAGCCACGTGTCACTTTCAGATACATCTAGATTGTGAAGTTTAGCAGTGCAGCACATTTAGATTGAATTGTGAAGACTAGCCACGTGTCACACTGGGATAGATTGTGAACTTAAGCCATGCGGCACATTTGGTTAGAATTGAAAAGATCAGCCATGCATCACTTTTAGATAGACTGGTGAAGATTAGCCACGTGTCACATCTAGATAGATTGTGAAGTTTAACCATGCAGCACTTTTAGATAGAATTGTGAAGATTAGCCACACGTCGCATCTAGATTGTGAAGTTTAGCAGTGCAGCACATTTAGATTGAATTGTGAAGACTAACCACGTGTCACACTGGGATAGATTGTGAACTTAAGCCATGCAGCACATTTGGTTAGAATTGTAAAGATCAGCCATGCAGCACTTTTAGATAGAATTGTTTAGATTAGTCATGTGTCACATTAGATAAAATTGCTTAGCTTAGTCACATAGAAGAATGTAGAGAGCAGCCAATCTACTAACCACCCCGCTCCTGCTTTCTCCTACACTCCACCCAAATACTATACACGCCCATTGGGCTAGCCAACCTATACACTAACACACACCCAACACAAGTAACAGACGCTTACAACAAACAAACTCGGACACTGGACCTTAGCCATACGGATACAGCAAGCCAGTGTGTGCAACCTTAAACACAGGCCAATCTACACATAAAACACACAAGCACACCCCAAAATAACAAACGGTCGCATAGAATACAACCCAGGCATTGGATCTCACCCGTACAAATACAACAAGCCAGTGCATGCAACCAACCATCTGCAACCAAACACACAAACGCCAGTTTCTCCTGGTTCTGGACCTACCCTATCACTCTACTGCCACTAACAAACCACGTCTTCTTTCCTGCAGAGCCACGTGAGCACCTGGAGACTGCCCTTGGGTGGTAGCAGAGCACGGTATAAATCAGGGTATCTGAGGGGCACTATCTAATATTACTGTATGAATATTTTCATCATACTGTTAAAAACAAATCTGCCCCTAACATTGGGCTTTGGGGTGTGCACTGGTGTATAGTCTGATTCATGAAAGTTTACAAGCCTGTGCTGAGACAACAAAATATGGTTTACATCATCATATGCTTCTTTTCGGATGTTAAGATGCACCAATGATGAACACATAGATAAGAAAGGGTCACACGGTGTGGGGATATGATGGAGGGGATATGATGGAGGATTTAATGCATATGGTTTTTCTGTGCTGCAAACCTCTTACTTACTGGACATATGCTCTTGAGATTATAATTTGGAATACGGGGTGAGATCTCTTTTGCTAGATTCCTTCTCTGTTGTTTTAGGTGTATCAAGTCAGTGGGAGGGCAGGAATGTTAAGAAATACTCTTTCATATTTAAAGCTATTATGACTGCATGATTATTAATTGCTCATGACTTGAAAATCTTGAACACCTCCCACCTGTGAATTAATTGGTGTGATGAGAGGATTGAGGCCTTTGCTTGGAGCAAAGAGTCCCCCTGCAATTTGAGTGAGTCCAGGTTACGAAAAAGTTGTGGTTTGTCCTTGAGAATATTTTCAAGAAATATAGAAACATTGGAAATTGTATGAATGAAATGATCATTGCTGCATAACTGAAAAAAGTGGTTAAGATGTAGCCGATAAGCTATAAATGTAATTTCAATTACGTTTGCCAAAACCAAAATATTTAATATAAAATGTATGAATCAAAGATGGGACTTTTATGTTATTCTTGACTGACTTTGGGAAACCTAAGGCCCAATTCACTAAGAATCATACATGTCAGCATAATACAGTGGATTTGCTTTTTGAGTTGCTTGATTGTGAGAAAAAGGTGCATATTACTGTATTCACAAAGGTGATCTGCCCGTTTCTCGAGGCCATGTGCTAGTGAAAATTATGTACTGACTGCACCTGGAAAACATAATTTTTGGCTACATGCCCAACACTAATATTTTATGGGCTCACAGCATTCAACTAGTTGTTGGAAAGGCATTTCATTATGATAGACTCACCTCATGGTGGAATGATCAACAACAGAATAGACATTCAACCAGCATTTCACGGGTTCGTACATTTGCTGTCCAAGTTTAAAAGAAATGCAAAGAAGGGTCATAAATACCCTTCCCTGCAACCCTTCTCTGCAACACATAACTGGTCCTTTTCTGAACAGGAATAGGGGAAGTTTTTCCATTATCATGTATTTCAAAGCACATTACATTTACTTTTGGTGATGCATGTTTGAATTACAGGAAAATGCGAACTTTTGCTCAGTGGTTTTTACAATTGTGCACAGTGGGATAAAACATTTATAAAAACCAGATTAATTAATTTCAACCCGTGTTCAGTATTTATATTCAATGGATACACCTGTAGGAATGTATTTGTTAATGTAGCAGACTAAGGGCCTCATTACGACCCTACCGCTCCCGTAATGAAGGGTGCCGGTACGGGACCGGCACCCTTCATTACGGGAGCGCCTATTACGAGGCTCCCTTTGCGGGACCTTGAACAGATGTCTGGTAAAACCAGACGTCCTTTCGGGGTTCCGCGAGGGGAAGAGGGAGCTAATAACGGGCCTATAGGGGCTCAATGGGAATGGGGAATGTTTCCTTCAAGGAGGAATTACTGGGTCCTCCAATGTTGGAATGACCCGGTAATTCCCCATTGAAGGAACCTGATATTGGAGCCCAGTATGGAGGCAGCCATGGCGCTAATAGCACCATGGCTACCTCTATACTCCTAATGAGGCCCTAAATATATCATACGGGGCCTCATTATAACCCAGGCGGTACGGGGTTAACGGTGCCGGTAAAGGTGCTGGCGCCATCAACCCCGTACCGCCTGATTACGAGTTCACCTCGCGGGACCCGGTCTGCACATCTGGTTTTACCAGACGTGCAGAGCGGTTCCCACGAGGGGAGGAGGAAGCAAACAACGGGCTGCCCCGTAATCGGCCTGTTGTTTGCTCCCTCTCCCATTCCCATTCAGCCCTATGGGCCTGAAATGGGAATGGGGACGGTCCGGGCCCGGGTTCCTAGAAGGAGGAATTACCGAGCCCTCCGAACTCGGAATGGCCCGGTAATTCCTCATTCCGGGAACCCGGACCCAGACGCGATTTCGGCGGCAGCCATGCCGCCAATAGCGGCATGGCTACCGCCGAGATCGTAATGAGGCCCACTGACTTTTGTGTATGAAGCCCACTGTGTAAAATGTTTAAAAAAATCACTGAGGTTTCTGTGCTTTGGCCTTCAATTGAAGGATGGGGATAACATGCCGGTTTCCCGACCTGCATATATACAGCTGTATAGCAATATATATTTTTTTCTGTCATTGCTGCCTGTCTCCTTATTGTATTATTTGGTGATGTGCTTCAGGTTTCATAAAAGTAAAATCACATTATAGTCTGACTTAAATTGGAGCATTTCTAAGTAAGAGCGTGCAGAGCGTAGTATCTTACTGCATCTTACTCCAAAGTATCTCACTCCATACTATCTATTCCTAAACTGTCAATTGAGGACAGCACATTCAGTGTAACACAGTCCTTTTATCTTCTTGAAGAAGTGAATCAGTGATCTAACATAGGCATCTAAAAGTGCATGAAAGCAAACTGAAAGGGAGTGCTAAAGTTCAGAAACACACAAAACATTACATTTCTCATATACTGTACTGTACAGCTACCTGTAGAGCGATTTACTGGAGTGGATACATAATACTCCTTTTCTGTGCGTGCCTTCCCTCTGGAAAGATAACAAAGAGCAGACCATGTGAGGGAAATTCCAAGCATGAAGAGCCACTGCTTGATTTCTTTGATAATAAACCCAGTGACGAAAAATCTCACAGCTTGGCATTCCCGCTCCCATACAGTTCCAGAAAAACAGAGGATACAGCGGGTCCTCTCTTAAACAATACAAAGTTCTGTTTATAGGAAAAAGATTAGCGCTCCACTCTAAGAAACAGTGCCATCTTCGAAAACGAAACACTTAACCATTGTGTGGCACGTTTCACGTAATGTCACCAAAATGTTCCACTACTCAATATGTATCCCGCGAAAGGGCCTCAGCCTCTCTGAAACAACAAATACAAATGTACTGTGCCCTATAAACAGCAGGAAATCCACTCAACCTACAGTATGTCCGTGTGTCAGAACAGCCATAATAATTCCCTGTGCTTTCTACAACTAAGAAGATCACAAAAACAAGCACAACCCTCATTTCCACCAACCTTGCCTTCCCAGAAGCAGTCGGAAAACACTAGAACAGCCAACCAAACAGAGCTCAATCCCAGGTTTCCTCAAATATGTAAACAGACATCACCAACTGTAGAAAGACCTAATCTATAGAAAGCAGACTATAAGCAAATCATCTTCCAAATACAGACGCCCCACAATTCGATAACATCCAGAAAATAAAAATATACACATAAAGACTGTAGAAAATGCTAAAAAATTAAAAACACAAAAATATAAATTACGTACAAAATAATGGTAGGTACAACGTCTGTTTCTAGCACCAGTTAGGGACAGACATAGAAAACATACTACAAAGAAATAATTCTACAAGAGTAGCATCCCTGTGGTTCTATATGATAATACATTTAATTGAAAAACATTTGGATAAGTGTAGGGTTAATGGTTGGTACTTTGGAGTTAAGTATTATCCGCATTATTTATTTATTTATTATTTTTATTTTTACTTTGGTTTAGTTATGATTATAGATCTACCATTTTAATTGGTATATTTGTTTATTGTATGCATTATTATATAGAACCACATGGGGTGTAAATCTTGTAGAATTCTTTCCTTGTAGTATGTTTTCTATGTCTGTCCCTAATTGTTTTTAGAAACAGGACTAATGGTCCAAAATGTGCCAAACAATACCCGCGATTCCATCACACTGAGTACGTGTATGCAAATGTTGTTACATAGAAGCATTCTGTATCATCACTAGAAACCTTTCTGTACAAAGAATTTAGAGAATTATTAAAAAACATTTTTTGTGAATTTTAGTGGTTCTGTTTTATGACCACATGAAGGAGTGCAGACTCTCAGTGGGGTGTTCCTCGCTGCATCTATAGTTGTGATTTGAGACTTCTGGCATTTCATGGAGAGAGTGGAGACACGCTGAAGGTTTTCGTTTAGGCGTGTTGACGACAAGGACATAATAAACAAATGTGCTGGATGCAGCTCACCGCTTTACAAGATGTTGTATCACGTTAAAGGGCACATTGTAATGTATGTCTCTGAAATTGCAAACGTCAGTGACAATTACTGTAGATAGAATTAAGTAGGAGAGGGAGAAGGTGTAAGGCTCATATGTGCCTGACATTAATTTTCCTCCTCGAATGCACCAACTGTATGTTCCACTTTGGTTTTAACAATTACATTGAAGGTCTGAAGCTACAAAAGTGATATGTTTATAACCCTGTATTAATAACAAAACTATTTGGTAAAACCCTAAACAGGCATTCATTTTGTGAAATCCTATATCAATAACAAGAATTGTATAATCTTAAATGCATTTGATGTACAAGTTGGTATGCATTATATGTGCAGTATTTGCAAAGGGTAATTCTTTCCTAACACAAAAAACAATATTAGCATTCATTTCACATTTTTAGACAGTTTAAAATGCAAATTGTGAGAACGTTACCTCTACAGAGTCTGTTATATGTGCCGCAGATGTGTATCCAGTGCCATTGCTTAATGTGTTTAAGCAATTATAAAACATTGTCATTGTAAACATCCGCTTCAAGATTCCACTACTCACAGTTCTTCTGCTTTCTTTATATTTTTAGAACAAAACTGAAAAACAAGTCTCCAAACAGGATTCAGCCATGTCTAAAGACAACAAAGAAGACGATGCCAAAACGAAAAAAGACCAGGTTTTTAAATGTTCCTTTTGTTATATTGTTATCTCAACGGGCTAAATTGTTTATGACCATCAAAAACAGAGGAGTTGATCAATCACTAATTCCTAGGTTCGAACACAAGATAAAGGACATGGCTACACCAGACGTAAGCATTCGTTAGAGCCCATTGGCAAATGTACTGATTAAGTTCAGGCTATCCTCATAAACAAAGTAGTTGTCTTCCTCTTCACAGTCCTTTTGTATCAGGTTGAGTCCTTTTTGGAAAATTAACTCCTGGGTATAAAACACCTGATCAGTCACCCATAACCTTGTTAGTAATGCTCAGATAATACCCTTCTATGTTACACATCACATAGACTCTTAGGAGAAGAAAGGTTGAATTCAGTTCATTGAAGATTACCTGTAAGCAATCAGAGCTTTGCTACTTTGCCCCTCTTGCTCATCACAGGCCTTATTCTGGGAATTTAGTAAACCGCGCTGAGTCTTTGGTGACAACCCATGGCACCCGAAACACAGGTCATGAAACAAACATGAACCAAAAGGAAATTCAGTGGTCACGCAAGTACTGCTACTGTAATCCCAACTGGTGTAACCACACAACTGCTGCCCTTAAAGTAACAGTAAACAAGGCCTCAATGTGAAAGCCAATTTCTTTATTTTTAGAATTTTTTTGTATTTGTGTTATGGTTTTATAATTTAAACATTTTGCATGTTAATCACACTCAAATAAACATTACAATTATTAGTGGGTCCTGATATAAGGACAATGGTTGGTTATCATACAAATCCAATTATAGGAGTATACTGCAACATTAAGTTAAGTCATAACGAAGGCTTCTGGTTTTATGGTATTTATTTTTCTGCCATATCTGTATTTATCCATATTTATTTTTTGGACTTTATATCTGTATTTATCCACATTTACTTTTTTGTCATATGGAAAGATAATTCGCCACCAGTATTTTGTCACATTTATTCTAATTAAAAATGAATTTACTAAAGCACACAGGCAGCCATAGTGGAAAGGCATGCTAGGTCAATTTCTTCCATAACAACAAACGGTTGCTTCTGTGTCTGCTGCCTTCAGATATGTGCTGTCTGCAATTTAAAGAACTTTAATGGTATTTTTATACAAATTTTACTCTCCATGCTGCCAATCTGCAATGCGAGTGGCCTGCAATGTATGAGTGACATCATAGAGAACCAGACAGAAAGACATGTTGTTCCATTTTTTTCAATTTTTATAAATACAGACAGAAAGTAGATTGATTTCTGTCTGTATTTGTGTACAAATCAGTAAAAACGGAAAACTGAAAGCCTTACTATAACATTTCATGAATAATTACATGAACAATCCATAATTAAAATATAATTCAAAGTGCATATTACCTTGCTTTTTGCTAAACGAAAACATTTCAAGGATGTGTACTCCAAAATTATCTCATGACATCTCAAATTTACATTAATAATCTATCAAGATAAAATAAAAGTTACTTCACAAAACCTACAGTGCACCGACAGATGCATAAACAGCACGTTCAGCTAAAAGGGCAAATTGGCTGACTTTTAACAAGTCGCAAATTTCAAATGGCAAAGTGACAACTATATTTATAAAAGTGAAAATATGTGGGTGGCCGGGTTTGTGGCAACGCACTGTTCCTTACACAATTCCACACCGTTTCACCAATCTGCACCACATTTAGCATAGTTACCTGTTAGTACCCTGCAGACATTACTGTCTACGTGACATTTGGACACCTCACCCCTTTCCCCAGATTTCAGCACCTTCACACATGAGACGGTTGTCTGAAATCAACAAAACATCAATGTGGTCGATGCGAGGAACAAAACTCGAGGTCCCACGTTTCAAGGTGAAAGGCCCTATGATGCATGGTTGCAGAGATATTTGCACAACAGTGCAATGCGATGAACTGCACCATGCCAGGGTGAGGCGACAGGTGGGGAGAGAGCAAAGAAGGTCCCAGTATGCATCAGCACACCAACTCTCGCCTTCCCCCAACGTCTCGGGCATTTCATCCAGCCACACGCGCCCATTCTCAGTGCAATTTACTTAAGGGTGCAAAGCACATCAAGCGATAAGCGAATTGGAACAGCAACCTACAGGATCATTGATTTTCAACAATTGATGTGTTTTATGTCTGTCTACAGAACCCATTCGGAAAACGTGTACTTTTGCTAATGTGCTATAAAAAAACAATATATACATCACTTAACAATAGCCCTAACCAAGTATTCAACCCACTACCCAGAATTCAATAGGTTTCTTCCCACAGAGTAGTAGAAATCTCTATGAAAGGAAATGAGGGCTAAAGTCAGGGAAAGCTGTTTACCATACATAAGTCTAGTACACTCTGGTACACGAGTGGTCAATGCTTTCAAAATGTTTTCATATCGACTAGGGCAACAGATTATTATTATCTTTATCGTTTTTGGTTTATGAAAGGGCAACATATTGGACTACTATATACCTTAAAGGTTCTTCATAATTAATTTTATATTGACCACAGTTACGTTGGTTGAGATCCAAGTTCCTTTGTGGGGCTATCACTTATTTTTTTTGTAAACTTTATTTTCGGCTGACATTTACATGACATTAAAAAACATTGTACACTTATCTATATGGATCTTATTGAAATACAGAGTAGGAAGGTCAATCTATTGTCAGAGATTGCTTAGCATTCAGGGCTTGGCGGCTCAGCTCCTCCTCCAAACCATTCCGGGTGTTGGTTAGATAGCGTCTCAGTGGGGCCCAAATATCTTTCGGTCTGCATGTGGAGGCCACTCCCCTAACGTAGCTCTCTTCGCATTCATATATGAGAATCAAGTGTTTAAGCCACGCTTGGGGTGTGGGAGCGATCTTCACCTTCCAACATTTGTGTATGTTCCGTTTGGCCACAGCGCCCGCTACTGAGAAGAGTCTGCACGTTTTAACTGGCACTTTCCCTATATCTCCCAGTAGGTACTTCAATGGAGTCGCCGGGATGTGTACTTCGAGTATGTTGTTAAGGATAGTAGCCACCTCTTCCCAGTAGTGTCTGATCGGGGGGAATTCCTGGTACATATGTATAGAATTTACTTCGAGGGTGTTGTATTTAACACATGGTGTATGCTTGGAATGGTCGAATTTAGCCATTTTACTAGGGGTTAAGTGTAGGTGATTCAGTATTTTGAACTCTATCAGTCTAAAATTGGCACAGAGGGAGATAGACTTAGGGCCTCATTACACGGATGGCGGAGAACCATGGCGCTATTAGCGCCATGGTTCATGCCGGTAAAATACCGGCACCGCCTTGGTGGAAAGGGGAATTACCGCCACATTCCAAGGTTGGCGGGGCGGTAATTCCCCCTTCCACCATTGCCCTTCCCCATTCCTGTTTTTGCCCCATAGGGCATAATGGGAATGTGGAGGGCGCTAATTATGGTACCGCAAATTGCGGTACCGTAATTAGCTCCCTGGGTCCCTTTGCGGGTTGGTTTTTAACGCCTGCAAAAAGCAGGCGTTAAATTCCCCAACCCGCAAAGGAACCTCGTAGTAAGGCGGTAAGGATTTACCGGTACCGGTAAAATACCGGTACCGGTAAACCCTTACCGCCATCCGTGTAATGAGGCCCTTAGTGTAGTAGCAGTATCTTGCCCATTGCTAGTCTTCTATAGTTATGATATGATATGATATGGCATTCATAACGCGCCTATACACAAGTGTTTCAAGGCGCAACGAGGCAAGGGAGGGGAACAAGGGAGGACAGACAACGATCCTACTAGGCCAGGTGTCATTCAGATCGCGCAAGTGCGTGGTAAGGGGGGGCAGGGACAGTGCAGTACATGGGAATAGATAATAACAATAAGTAACGGCCAGCATGTGGCAAGTGCAGACATCAGGTGTCAAGGGCTGGTAGGGGGACTGTAGGGATACAGAAACAGTCCCCAAGTGCGGGGTTTGCCAAGCGGGCAGTGCAGGTGTGTGGCGCTGGCAGGGGAGGGACCTGGGCCGAGATCAGAGGGTGTCAAGGTAGCCAGTGAGTTCCGATTACAGCCAGGAGGTCAGCAGAGCAGAGGAGGAGAAAAAGCAGAAGCAAAGAGAAAGGTTTTGAGGTGCTTCCGGAACCGGAGATGGTTCTCCTCAAGTTTGAGGGAGGCAGGGAGGCTGTTCCAGAGAGAGGCACCAGCCGAGGAAAGAGATCTACCACCAACTCGTTGCTTGGAGAAGCGACTGACCCTGAGGGAGTTGGAGGCAGAGGAGCGAAGAGCTCAAGTAGGAAGATATTTATGAAGAGAGAGTTGAAGGTATTGAGGCCCCAGGCCCGAGAAGGCCTATGTTCAGATCTCTTTCCCAATTAGCCTTCATTGTGTTTTTGGAGTGGATGTGTGTTTGCACCACCTTGTATGATGTGGAGGTATTGCCTTTATATCCCTTTTGTGTCATAATGTTTCTCAGGAACGGATGTGGGGTTTGTGCGGATGGGAATGATGGCCATTTGTTTCTACACGCTGCTCTCAGGCGATGATATTGTAGTGCTGTGTGAGGCCGACTCCGAGTTTCCTTTTCAGGTCCTTTAGTCGTACGAACCTCCCCTCTGGGAACAGGCCTCCCAGCCACATTTCCTTCCCCGGGTCCCAGCTTTTCGGTAGCGTTGTGTCCAACGTAGGTGTTATATCTGGGTAGTGCCAGAGGGGAGAGGAGGGCCAATATCGTTCTGTGCATTCCACCCTACGAAATAGTGCCATCCAGGTCTGTACTGTGCAGGTTACTGGATGTACATCGCTCATGTCTTTACTTGCTTTGGCATACATCATGGATTGCAAGTCTAAGGGGGCAGCTGCGAATTTCTCTACTTGTATGTGGGCGTATTGTTCTGTGTTGTGGGTCCAGTATTTTGAAAAGTGTGCCTGTGCAGCGTGGTAGTATAGTAGGACATCTGGTGCCTCCAGCACACCTGTGCTGTATTTTTCACATAATTTGGGCCAGTTGAGTCTCACCGCGATTCCTCCCCATATGAAGTGGGAGGCACGTCTCTGTAGTTTATCAAAAAATTGACGACCGGGCCAAATTGGAATATTACTAAATAGATATAATAATTTGGGTACCACGACCATTTTTAGCAGGGCCATCCGGCCGTATATAGATATTGGGAGTTTATTCCAAACACTCAGTTTGGTCTCGAGTAGCGTTTAGTACGGTTCCTAATTTGCGTTATAAAGGGTACGTTTGTCTGTAGCCATTATAATGCCTAGGTAACGCGCCGAGTTCGGGGACCAGCGGAACTGCGATGTGGCTGCTGCTCTTGCTGTACCTTCTGTTAGGCGGATAATCTCTGATTTGGCTTGGGTAATTTTATAGCCTGAATATTTTGCAAATGCATGCATTTCTTGCATCCGGAGAAGGAGGTTGGTCTCAGGATCTCTTATATATATATAGCATAGTGTCATCGACATAGAGCAAGATGAACTGAGGAGGACCCCTAATGAGGATCCCTCTCCATGAATGTTTATATCATAAGCATGCCGCCATGCCCTATATGGTAAGAGTAAAGATGAGGGGGGAAAGATAGGGGCAAGTGGGCAGCCCTGTCGAGTACCTCTGTGTAGTGTGAATTCAGGTGATACGGTATTGTTTGTTCTGATTCTGCCCTTAGGATTTTTATATAGCAATTGAATAGTATGGCATACATATACCTCCAGGAGACCGAGTCGAATGCTTTCTCAGCATCGAGTGCGACCGCCACCATTTTAGCTTTTGGATCTAGTTGTGATGTTATGGTGAAGAATCTACGGAGATTCAGGGCGGTGGATTGTAAGGGGATAAATCCAGACTGGTCTGGATGTATTAGTTTGTTCATATATGGTAGGAGTCGATTGGCAATCGCCTTAGTGAATATTTTGTTGTCCGTGTTTATCAAGGACAGGGGGCAGTATGATGTGGGCTCATGTGGGGGTTTATATGGTTTGAGTAAGACCGTTATAATGGCCTCTTTCATGGACCCTGGGAGCCTGCCGGTCCCCTGGGCCTCCTCCCATACTTCCAGAAGTTTAGGGGCCAATTCTGCACTAAAACTTTTATCTAGGTCTGCTGGGAGTCCATCTGGACCGGGTGCTTTGCAGGCTGTTAGATCTTTGATAGCCTGTCCGACCTCCTCAATGGTAAGGGGGAGATCTAAGATCTCTCTTTCG
Source organism: Ambystoma mexicanum (assembly GCF_040938575.1). Taxonomy (NCBI): domain Eukaryota; kingdom Metazoa; phylum Chordata; class Amphibia; order Caudata; family Ambystomatidae; genus Ambystoma; species Ambystoma mexicanum. The sequence continues at coordinate 672,388,049 of NC_090924.1, read as the reverse complement.
TCCCCTTCTAGCACGAGTAATGGGAACAAATCTATATACTGATCGAGTTCGTCTGGTGTCACTGGGCCTACCACTTCTAATGTGTGTAATACATTAAGTCAGAATTTTTAAAAATAATCGTTTTTTTACATAGAATTCTTTTTTAAGTCCATCATTGGAGATATTATTATAGGGGGATATTTGAAATAGTCTTTCAGTAATGTACGGGTGGTTAAAATGTCCAAGTTCTCTATAATGTGGAACTCCATGATTTTTAAAAAATGTGGTTGCTTTTCACTTGTACCGGCAATTCAATTTTATAAACTGAAGGTGATGGCAGTGCTAACGTATGGGTCAGAGACATCCTTGTGTTTTTTAATAGCACTGTTTGGCTGATACTGGAGGGCTCCTTCTGGAAAAGATTCCTGGGTCTACCAGTATCATTCACTATACAAACTGGGCATAGTGTCCCTCTATGGCATGGTTTGCTGGAAAAGCCTATCCCTCTATCGCAAGTGCATCAAAGAAAACCAAAGGCCGTTATTCCAGATGTTAAAAACTGCCCTGAACTCTTTCTAGAGGACAGGGATGGACTAATCTTGCAGTAGGTGGTGGTTTATTTGGCTGCACTGTGTTTGACATAGGGTTCTCTAAGTGTGGTCTCCGTTATTGGTTTTTATAGATAATGACCTGAGCCTTCGAAGTGTGGATGAAGCAAGTAGGAGTCACATTGCTACCAGACCTAAGAAAGTATGTAGTGTTTTTTCAGGTCCTAGTAGTGTTGATCGATAATTTGGGTGAGATGCAGTGAGAAAGTGTGGTAATTTTTCTTGATGCAGGGTGCAATCTTTTGTGTCTTTGCAGTGTTTTGGCGTGGGTAATGTTTGGATGCTGTAGAAACCAAAGGGTGTCTCACTTACTAGTCCCTGGGGATCTCTCTCTCAGGTGGCAAGGGCACGGCCATCACCTTTTGATCCCAACCTTGGGGCTGGACCAGTGCGGGAGGATCACCTGGGTGAGAGGTTTTCGGGGAGTGAGGATGAGGCAGCCGAGGGTGAGATGCAGTATTTCCCCCTTTCCGGTATGCATACTCCATCCTATTTTATAGGATCCTCCAACATCCAACTCTCCCCCCTTTCTACACAAACACTGGGCTGAGGAAGAGGGCACAATGTGTTTTTGACACAATGATGCTCCTTATAAGAGATATATCTTTCTTTGAACCGTGTGGGTTTGGGGTGTCACTGTGTGCCTTGAGACTGTGTTACCCATTAATGGTTGATGTAAAAATGTCTTCACGTTTGCATATTCCATGAAGATGTTAATATGTCTCTATATTGTATATTTTATTAAGAATTATAGCTGATTTTCACATCAGATGGTGAGCCTGTGTTTAATACTATACATTCAGAAGAAAATGTGTTTGAAACCACAAGCACACATTGGGACAAAGGTCCTTCCATTAAATATACCACATGTATGTATTATTTCTGTAACCTTTGCTGATAAAAGATTTTGCTGTCAAAACTTTCGAATGCATAGGAAAACTGCAATATGTAATCTTTTTTAAAAACAATGTGCAATGTGACAGGTTTCTAAATAATTCATTATGCTTTTTATGGTAGACTCAGCTCACAATGTATTGTTTGATTCCATGTATAATGATATATTGCCATCTGACTATTTGTTTCATGTGTGTAATAATGCTCTCAAGGTGATCAATATTTTGTGCCCTTACAATCAGACTATTAATGGTTTCTCGACATCGTTTGGGTTATAATATAAAACACTTTGCATTATCGCTCAAATCAGATGCGTTGGCTTGTGGTCTTCAGAGCTGTAGACAGGTACCTGGTGTTTTGATGTTTTTCAACTAATGAAACGTCCATAATTGCGCTTTTTTTTTGTTAAGAGGTCTGTGTCTCTTTGCAGAGCAGTTTTCGAATGGGAGTCCGTTGTTTATGTTTAGTATTGTAGAACGTGGATGCCAGCTATTTGATAGCTGTTGATGGGATCGCCGTGAGGTTTTGTGTCTGCACTGTTTCAGGGAGTTATGACAGTGTTTGTGCTTGGAGTTGGTAAGCGGAACTGCTAAGTGGAGAACCCATCTATTTAGTTTGTTGTTTGGTGATTAATTTACATCACCACGTGGAATTCATTGAGGGACGCTGGGGCAGTGGTGTGACCAGTACATTTGTCTGCTGCATTCAGTGGTGATCGTGGTGGAAATCTTTACACTGGGTGTATGTTGCTAATCTTTCCATGTATTTAGGGACGTTTGGGATGTCCTGCATGTTGTAATATGTCCCCAAGCGATCGGGAGAGCTGACATTGGGGTAAGAGAACATCTGGGTAATTTTTCATATGCTGGCCTTCACTGTTGAAGTACACTTTCTAGAGTAGAGGGATGGACTAATCTCGCAGTATGTAGTGGTTTATTTTCCCGCAATGTGTTTGACATAGGGTTCTCTAAGAAGTGTGGTCTCCGTTATTGGTTTTATAGATCATGACCTGAGCCTTTGAAGTTTGGATGAAGCAAGTATGTGTCACATTGCTACTAGAGCTAAGAAGGTATGTAGTGTTTTTTCAGGTCCTAGTAGTGTTGATTGATGATTTGGGTGAGATTCAGTGAGCAAGTGTAATTTTCTCTTGATACAGGGTGCACTCTTTTGTGTATTTGCAGTGTGTTGGTGTGGGTAATCTTTGGAAGCCCTTTTCTACCTGATATTAGTCCTACTTAAGAGGAGCATGACTGCATTGATGCATTAAAGAATATACCGAGTACAGGCATTAGGTATCTATGATCAAGCTTGGTTGTTTGATGGTGCACTATTTGGCATCTATCAGATAGCTCTCCATATATGGTGCAGTCTGTGTTAATTTTTATCGAAACAATTGGTGGCGTCTACATTTTTGGTGACTCTTTCCCTTTCATTTTCCCTTAGTGTTTGAGTTTGAATAAGTGTATGGTGTGGTTGCTACGCTATGGAAACCATTTCACCTACCCGTTAATCATTTTAGGATTTGTGGCTGTTTAGCCCCTGAAGAATGTCCCAGTACCTATGTTTGGGGACTGAAACATAACGGGCTGTTTAAATAACCACACAGTCTGGTCCACTGTAGATTTGTACTATGGCCCGTCTGTGGGTTTGACTATTAAGGCAAATGTATTTTTGTTTGTATGAACTTGTGCAATATATGTTCATGTATGTTGTGGGTTTTATGTGGTGTTACATTTTATGCAACAACTGTTTTTAATATATGAATTTTACAATTAAAGTATGTTTAACCATGCAATTTGTTTGGTGTAGGAATAAATAGGGGATTGGATGGAAGTCACTAGCAGCTGTTATTAATTTGTGTTGCTTTTTCCCTTTTTGTCCTATACTAATTGTATCTCTACCCAGATAGTAGATAGGAAGGTCCTGTGGCTGGTGCCACATATAACCTGTTTATACATAAATATGAAATGAGAGCATCCGGAACGGTGCTGATGTATTTGTCGTAATTATTATTTTATGAGCCAATTCTTTAGGGTAAGCATTAACTTATACTTAACAAGGGAGGTGTTGGCATCACGCTCAGGATCAAGGAAGTTGGCCATTGATTGTCGCTACTGTAAAGGAAAGATGGAGCGAGAAACACTGAAACACTAAAACACCTCCTGATGTCTTGTAGGGGTTTTAACCCATCAGAGAGGACTGTGTATATGGGGAAATTCTTCATGCGTAATAGAACTCTATCAATCGAGGAATGCTGGGCTGTTTTAATAGGTGGTGAAAATGTTCATCTGGTTTTATCTACTTTTAACTTCGTAAACAATATTTTAAGAGAAATTAATTAGTTATGACGATTTTAGAGGAGGTAATTGTGCTGATCAATTGTGATGATTGGTCTTGATCTTGATTTTGATTTTAAATTGTTGAGTTAATTTGATGTTTCATGTATTGAACTAGCTTAAAGGTTTGTGATAAACCAATGCTTATAAATAAACAAACTCCTTGATTTTCTATTTGACTAGGTTTGGATTTTCACAAGCCATTTGTTTCTCTAAATTGGGTGTTTCATCCATTTCCTGCTGTGCTATCTTTCCAAGCTCTGCAAATAAATGTCTACTTTTAGATTTACTTATCGTATAGATTCCGTTTGTTTCATTTTGTAATGGAGACCCAGGGGTGCAGGCCCAGCTCAAATCTGATTGCCCCAACAGGAAGTGCTCCTGGAAGTCTAAATAGATATTGCCAAATCTTACCCTTAAGGTTACTGACCATTTACAGTTGTTTATCTCAGTTCGTTTTAACCCATTTAATGTGCTGGCGGTTAGTTTAACCATATTGCAGTGAATTAATGGTTGCATGGTAAAATGTCCATACTTGCTCAGTATGATTTTCAATTGTGCTATAAAAGCACTCACTTTTAGGGTAAACGTAGCTTTAATACAATTGGTCTGTTGCCTGTTTGAAATAAGAAATCCTAAATATGTGAAATGATTTACTTCTTCAATAAAGGCATAATTAATGTGCCATTTAAATCTTTTGCATTTCTTATTTCTTTATTTCTTTTAAAGTTAATGACTTTAGTTTTAGTACAATATATTTCAATATTGTTTTCCACAGTGAGATCCCTAAAAGTAATTCAGGCTCCTTTGTAAGCCTATAGGCGCAGTGTCAAGCAAAATTACATCAGCATATGTTAAACAGCCTATATACAGTGTGCCAGTTTTCGGTGGATACAGGTTAGCCTTAAAAAGAGCGTCCTGCATATCTGAGATATACAGATTAAACAGACAGTGGGGCAAAATGCACCCCTGTCTGAAATGCTAGAAAATATTTACCTCCTTTGATAGCGAGCCATCCGGGTGTAATCTGATTTGAAGTGTTGTGTTTATGTGGAACATAATTAAGAGTCCCACAGGGATCTCCCGGGAAACTAATTTTCTCCAGTGTATTTCTATCTATACTATCAAATGCAGCTGTCATATCTAGACTGTGATGACTTGCCATCTGGAAAGGGTGCAAAGGTCCTATTCATCTCAGCTCCCCACCATACTGTGCTCGCTGAAGCGTGTCGTTGTCTCAGCGCGAACCAACGAAGTACCACTGCTTTGCATTGCTTGAGTCTCCGTCCGAAGCACCAGCCCCGTCATCGCCATGCCTGTAAGTCGATTGACCCAACCTTGGTGTCCCCTGAACAGCAGCCTCCGCAGAGAATCTACCCACCTGCACATCCAGGTAGCAGCTCACCATTGCCGAACTTCAACCGCCTTCTGAACCCGGGGACCGCCCGATCCACTCAGCGTGAGTAGATGATTCAAGATCTTAGCCACCTTCCGTTTGACCCCCACTCAACACCTGCTTGTGGCTGCACTACCGCACATGCAGCATCTTTGAACTGTAAAGACCCCCATGATTGACACCAAGGAGCCTGGTTCGATGCTGTCAAAATACCTAGACTTTTGGAAAGGTATTATTGACTAGTATCTGCTCCCCTGGTTCATCTGTGGGCCCTAGAGACTGGATAGGCCATTTGAATGCATTTTGCAACCTCAAGAACATATCCTTTGAACATTGTGTCTTAATTGCCCTTTCCGCCCTTGCCTCAGAATACACATCTATACTATCTCTGCATAATCTGTGTTCTTTCTACATGGTTGGGATTTTTCAGTGTTTTCTAGTTAGTTATTATTGTGCATGGTGTGTTTGACAAAAGTATATATTTTTATAGAACCTTGATTGGACATTCCGGGTTGGAACTGAACCACATTCACACTCCTCTTAGAAGTATTATCTTGCCTTGGCCCACGTTACCACAAAAGGCAAATGAGATACATAGCTTAACTGTGCTTCTTTTACCTTTATAATTGTGTTGGCTCTTGGCTTGTAGAGGTCTGAGGGCCTCTACACACCCCTGTACTCCTTTGGGCAGAAGTCCATTTGTGACATAGACATACAGAATATGGAACACATCCCTGACTTCTAACTGCTTTCTGCTTGCATATTAAGTAAATTAAGCCATTCAGGGAGGTCTCCATATTCTTCTGAAAACATGTTAACCTGCCAGTGCTTTAAGTCCATCTAGTGAGATATTTTAAGACAAAAGCATCAAGAACCTTGCTACTTGTATCGATTAGGGAGATAGGTCTATAATTATGGAGGGGCAATCTGATCTATCCCCCTTCTTCTAGATCAGGACTATAATCACTGTATGCCATGATGAGGGAAAAATTCCACTTGTTGAAACATGAGTATATGATAACATCAACATTTCTCTCCATAAGCTAGCATCTGCCTTACGGGTAACATCAATTTTCCTCTAATTCATCCACATCAAATTGATTGACCATATTTGAGATCTATTAGAAGATGACAAAAGCACCACATTGAGGATCTCATTATATAGTTGCTGAAATATGAAACCCAGCTTGACTCCATTATACAATTTGCTTGTTTATGTGGTTGATTTTCCATGTCATTGTTTAGCAGAAGGATCAGGAACACATCAAGGGATCCACTCAGTGAATCCTGATTTATATATGACTGTCCACCGAACAGAGCATAAACGTAACACACTAGGTGTACCACTATAAATAACAGATGCCCTACTCTTAAGCTACTGTATTGTCTCTCAGAACAAAAGGTTCCTGTGAGTAGACAAAGAACTGGCCCTAAAGTGCAGTGAGGGGCCGCCTATCTAAAAGGGACATTCAAAGATATGACCCTATTGATAAAATATGAAGGTAAGTCTCCTTCCATTGAACAAGTGCATCAATAATACTACAAGTAGAAGTAATCATTATTGCCCCCTTATAGAGGAGTAAACATCTACTCACAGGCACATGCCCAGGAGTGGGACATGCTTACGTTTTAGAAAAAACTAAAGCACTGAATGTCATGTAATATGTCAATTTATTCATATCTAATATAAAACTCTTTGGTTACATTCGAGAAGGGATTTCAACCATTATTTATTCCACCACCCTCAAGTGTGTAACTCAAAAGATTGAAGTTAGAAAAGCATCATTCAGTGCCAAGTGAGGTATCCAACAACCAAAGTAGAGGATATCCCTGGGTTGGGTCGACTGGTTTCAGTGACTTGATTATTTGTGTTACCTTAATCAGGACCAGGGTGTTTCCATATTCATTCTCGTGTGTGGTAGAATTAGGAGAATCCTTATTTTAGGTTCTCCCTGTGAAAGTGACAAATTAACAAGACAAGAGCGCTAAGTCTTTTGTCCAGGACCAGCTGTTCGAGTGGTGCACCGAACGGTGTCTGGCAGCCTTAATTACCTGTGTGTCAGTGATGGCATTTTGGTTAAATGCAGTGCCAAACTAAAACTTGTTGGCCGGGTCCACCATCTTGGACTAGTGTTGTCTAAATGGTTTGGATCGCGAGAGAGCTTGTGGCACAGTTTCTGCTTGCACTTCAATGACATATATGTTTACAACCTTAGCAGATGAGGACTTGTGTGTTATATTAAATAAGTGTTTACATACAGCATGTTAATACATATATGTCAAAGAAGTCATACTTTGTTCTACAATTCCCCATATGGACGCTAGTGAGTTGTGTATAGCAACATGTTGAGGCAGTCTGTCCTATTGTCTCACCTCACAATATTTGTGGCATGTTGGCATTATGCCAAAACATACAAGAGTATAATGGCATTTCTTCTTAAAAAAAAGACTAGCTATTTTTCAGAATTGTACAAAAGGGCTGCCATAGAGCTTAAAAGCATAGATCTGTGGTGAAAATGCAAGTTCAACGTAGTAAAAAGGTGCAAACTTACCAGCTGCAGGACTAGCCCATTAAAAGAGGAAGGGCTTCATTGATAGCCACACTGTTATATGTGCTACACTGGAGAATGCCCTTAATAATTGTGTTTTAAGTTAATAACATATAGGCAATAAAGTTGAGTCACAGGTAGGTATACAAAGTTTAACGTTAGACCGAGGCACTGCGAACAGACCTCAAAGGATGCTTTTTTTAAAACACGTTCACATTTCATTAACTTGCTTAGTGGGAATTGTGGGTTGGACTGTGACTTCACAAGGGTGGTGTGGTAAGGTTTGCGGGACCCAATCATTTTAAGATAATATATGTCCCTCTATAAGGGAATTACACAATCCCACCAATCAGCTTCCCTCAGAGGAATGTCCTAATGTTGCAATGTGTTCTGATGCTAATTAATTTATGAGATTATAAAAGCTTTTGTTTTGTGGCATACCTTTGACAGCACTTTTCATGCAGTTCTGTTCTGTATTCTTTTTGAATATCACTTTCCCAGCTGTGCCTGGCCCTAGAATAAATTGCGTTACTTCTTTCCTGGTGTACCCTCATTTTTAGACAACTTTTGTAATTTTTACGGTGAGTTTGGCAGCAAACCGCAGTACAGATCCTGCATGATGGGAGACATTCTTACCATACGTGTATGCCATTATTTCACCTCTTAATGTAGCACTGCGAGATCATGTGATTGAATGGCCTCATTGAATCGCTGTTTGTCTGCGTGGAGTCTGCATATCCACTGTTGTTCTTTTTTGAGTAAGAGGGCTGCGAAAAGTCACCATCCGTTTGTGGTATCTGAATCTTTTCTAGGACAGTCCATTTCAGTTGTTAGGCTGTGTGACTTTTTTTAATGAAATGCGAGACCAGGGGTGATGTAAGCTTCCTTGTCCTGATATTTGATTTATGCTCAGTAATTCTTTTTTGATCGGTCGGCTGGTCATTCCGATGTATCCAAGATTATATGTGCAGGTGATCAAAAAAATTACATTTGCTGAATTACAGTTTGTAAAATGTTTTTGTCGCCAAGGGGTGTGCCACCCTATATAAATCAACTTGCTTATAGATGTTTGTTAACACACCATACACAGCCTGCATCCACAACCCTCATGGTGAGTGTCAGGTGACCTCTAGTGGGTTCCATAGTTTCTTTTGTGGTGAAGTAATGGGTTGGTTCTTCCGTGGTTCATGTACAGCATGTACTACCATGTCACGGATATTACCTCAGCGTTTGATAGCAAGTCATGTTTTTTCAATGGGTACTTTGCCTGTGTTCAGAATCAGACATAGTTTAAGGATCTCTTTTTTTCATCTTGTTGAACAAGGAGGAATAGCTAAACACTGCTGTTATCAGATCAGGTCTTTTTACCCTTTGTTTTTATTGTAGGGCTACTGCTCTCAGGATATTGTGAACTGTTTTGGATGCTTGTTTAACAATCTTTGATGGATAGCCCCTTTGTGTGAGTTGTCCAGGCAGTGCTTTTGCTTGGACTCTATAGTCCTACGTGTTGGAGCATCACCTCCTGCACTTCTTGCTCTCTCCCTATCCCATCCCTTCCCCCTGATCTCCCCCCTCTCCCTGCACTTCTTTTTTACTGCACTTGCACAACCTGAATGTCACAAGGCCTAGTAGGATTGTTATTGTTGTTTTCTCCTTTGTCCCCCATCCCTCTTTTTGTATTGTGGCACCTGGAAACACGTTTTGCTGTATAGGCGCCATACAAATGTTCAATAAATAAACTAAAAAAATAGACAGAGCAGCCAAGCTTATCAGGAGGGAGAGAGGGATGTAGCTTGGTACAATGTAGCATACATATGGTCCAAAGAAACACTGAAATACTATGTATTGTAAAAAGAAAAGGGTTTATTTAAATACAAGTAGGCCAAGATAAATGTTGGGTAAGTAAGTACTATAGTGAATGTGAATCTGCTTAGAATCACATGCTGTGCATATAGTCCTGCATCTAGTGGTAATCGCAGAGCATTGCATCTTTCTTTCGAAGATGGAAAGGGGACGTCGACATGGACGTGACTGTAAGACTATCCCTAACATGACGTGTAGTGTACCCAAAATCCCTCACGCGTCGAGGTCCCTTAGATTGATTTTTTCTACCCAACTAGTTGGTCGCCTTATGCCGAGCGTGCAAGAGTTAATATTGCTCGTTAATGACTTCATTGTCCCATGACAGATGGTCGTCTAGTCTTTGACTACTTCTCTTTGACGACTGCTTCGTGGACTCCTGATGTCGAAGACATCTACTACTGCTTGGCGTATTGATCAACGTCTGTCGACCGCGTGGCCTCGGCTCTCCAGCCAGGCCCTTACAGTAGGGAGAGTGGGGCCCAGGGTTTATTCTTTTTCAAGAATGCATTTCCTTTTCCCTTCTCTTTTCCCATTTGGTCTGCTGCCATCTCCCTCTGCTATGGAGAGGATGCCCTTTAAATTTTGTCCATCGGGTAACAGCAAATTCCCATAGAAGGACACCCATCGCCCTTGCAATAGGTGTCTACCTCGCGACCACGACGAGCATTCTTGTAAGTCCTGCAAGCTCTTTTGTCCCAAGACGTTAAAGGACAGGCGGACAAAGCAGTGGGCGGCCTACGCGATGCAGGTCGAGAGTCATTCCCCCATCGGCGCCATTGCTTCGGATGACAAGGATTTCAGCGTCAGCCATGGCTCTGACCTGGAAGCCATAGACCATTCAGCAGAACCATTAGGTTCCTAGGTATCCATCCCCAGCGCGACAGACAGACCACCGGTTCTGTTATGGGGAGTTCATACCTCAGTGACAAAGGCGCACATGCACCACCTAAGCCAAAGCACACAACCCCTAAGGCTTCCTGGACGGACATGCCGAAGCAGCGTCAAACACCAACAGGTCTGCCAAAAACTTTGATGGTGTCTGCTGAAACTCATGGTCCGGCGCTCTCCGCGCAACTGTCTTCTCGGCATGCAACTGGACTTTCCTCTCACAAGGCATTCGCACAAAAAAGCACACGGTTACTGACACGTCGTCCAAGGGCATGCAAGCAACTAAGACTTCGCAGAGTCGACAACCGCGATGATGTGGCAAAACCCAGCATTCAGCCACCGAAAATATGCGAGAGTCTTGCGGCTATTGATTCGGCAGCGGAAGACCACAGGAGCACCCCCCCTCGTTGAGAGGAGTACTCTGAAAGCGCCCAGTCTCTCTCAAGGGCTTTATCAAGAAAATCTCCCACTTCTGACCAGCCTTTTCCTCCTCCAGACCCATCTGCTTCATCCCTGTGGACTAGGCAGAGATTTGAGAATTTTATGGACAAGATGGCACAATTTATAGACTTCTCTGATAAATACATTACTCCCAAGAGACCTAGGGAGCAAGACTCCTGCCCCATTCCACCAAAGCTGCAGAATATTACTGTCCCTTCACAAATCCATCAAGAGGATTGTATTTGAGTATTCAGAACAAGAAGAAACATGCAAGGACAATGCTTTTGATCAGGACACAGCTCACCAGGACCCGGACTGGGATCAAATCAGCCAACAGATCAGAGGCTTTGGCTCTCACCGACTCATACCCCAGACCCAGACATTATTTGTCTAGACCCGCCTTCTTCACCTCAACAGAGGCAGTCATCACCATTAGATTACATTTTTTTATTCAATGCCATCTAAAGAGTGCCTCAGATCATTTTCAGATCGCTACACAGGAGGCTGTCCAGGACTCTGACTTCATTGAGGACATTCTCAAAGAAAAACCTCCCACTAGTCAGGCTATTCCACTACTCAACTCAACTCAATAAAGAAACACCTAGCTCCTTCTTTATTGTCTCCGTCCCTCACAAGGGCAGTCAACCCTCAGGTTGAAAAATAGTTTTCCCCTCTCCATCTGACCCTATGTATATTGGAGGTCATGCCACACTGGACCAGAAAGAGAGCAGGGGTGCCACTGTCTATGGCAGAGGCTCCCGGATAAGGATTGCAAAAAACTCTATGACCTTGGCAAACTTATTACCAAATCTGCAGCCTATTCAACCAGGATCGCGAATAATACGACCCTTCGCGCTAGTTATGGTGATGTACAATGGGGCCTGCTCTAAGAAGGCCTCAAGGAGGTCCCAGACCCCATGCAATCACGCCTGCTGGTGGTTGTGACTGAGGGCAGACAGGTGACCCATAATATACTAACGAACACTCTAGACGCTGCTAACACTGCGGGAAGCACTCTAGCACAAGGAACTCTACTCAAGAGACACGCCTGGCTGAAGAACTCAGGCTTCAAACCAGAGACTCAGGACTCCCTGATAAATAAACCCGTTGAGGAATCCAACTTATTTGGTATGGCTGTAGATGACACCTTGGAGATGGCTAAACAAGAATATGAGATGCTGAAATCGCTCAGCCAAATTACGGCCAAGGCCTTCCAACAGCTCAAACTCTTGTTGTTCCTTTCGCGGTCAGTCTTTCTCCCGATCTCCCCATGGTTAATATGGCAGTGGAGGTACCCCATGGTCCTCCGGGCGAGGCTCATCTGGCAACAGCCAGTATCAGCAAACAGGACAATGCCGAGGCAAAGGTAGAGGAAGGAACTCTACGTCAAGGGGCTCCCCGGCCTCCACATCAGTGACTCGCCAGTCTGGGTCGCCTCCAATGCCGCCCCGGTCGGGGGACGTTTGTCATCATTCATTCACGAATGGAAGGGGATCACATCAGACCAGTGGGTGTTAAAGACCGTCACCCACCGTTATTGCATCGAGTTCCACTGGCCACCAAGAGCAGATGTCTGTCCCCAGCTCACCTGTGAATCCTACTTGAAGAGGTGCAGATCTTTCTGGAAAAGGGCGCCATAGAAGTCGTCCCCATTCACCAGGTAAACAAGGGTATTTATTCAGTGTACTTCCTTGTACCCAAAAAGGATCTCACCATGTGGCCTGTGTTAGACCTGCGCCCAGCGAACAAATATGTCAAACCGCAAACATTTCGAATGACAACATTGCAGGAGTTAATCCCACTGCTGGTGCAGGGGGATTACATGGCCACATTGGATATGAAAGATGCATACTTTCATATTTCAATGTTGCCAGAACTCAGAAAGTACCTAAGGTTCATGATAGAGGACACACACTATCATTTCAAGGTTCTTCACTTCGGCATCGCCTCAGCTCCAAGGGTGTCCAGGAAGGTACTGGTGGTAGTAGCTGCTCTTCTGTGCAGGCAGTCCATTCCAGTCTATCCTTACCTCGACGACTGGCTCAAAACAGGGGATTTGTATGGATCATGCCTATCAAATACCCAGAAGATGGTAGATCTCCTTTTCAGCCTAGGCTTCTCGATCAATGAGAAAAAGTCCAGTGTAGACCCCAGCCAAGTAAAACAGTTCTTGGGGGCTCTTATTCAGACCAAAGACAGTCTTGTCTTTCCCTCCAACGAGAGGGTTCAAAACATGCTGTTCCAGATCCCTCAGTATGTAGTCAGTCACAAGGTGACCGTACGGAAAGCCATGTGACTGTTAGGAATGATGGTCTCCTGCATTTACCTAGTTCCACACACATGCTTGTGCATATGCCCCATGCAAGAGTGGCGCTCGAGCCAATGGTGTCAGGCCAGAGTACAGTGGGATGATATAGTGGTTGTCTCTGCAGCCCTCGTTCAGTTTCTGCAGTGGTGGTCAAGGGAAAACCTTCTGCAGGGAAAGACCTTCACCACCCCTGCAGTTGAAGCCACTCTTACCACAGATGCATCTCTGATGTGGTGGGGTCTCACCTCCTTCAACAGATGGCGCATGGCGTGTGGTCTCTAGCGTTAGCATCCAATCACATAAACTTGTTGGAATTGTAGCAGTGTTCAAGGCCCTGAAGGCTTTCCAAACACACCTCCATGGCAAGACAGTTCTAGTCCTCATGGACAGTACTACGGCCATGTATTACCTAAACAAACAGGGGGGCTGTCATGATCACTGCTTCCAAGGAGCCAGGATCAGCCCAACGTCCTTGGAAGCAGGCCCCTAACCCTGATCCTAGGCACCAGCCGGTCCCCACAGGGACCTTTTGGACCTTGTCCTGGCGCCGGTGGCACCAGGCTCATCAGAAGCATCGGTCCCAGCACTGGAAGCGCCGGGCTCATCATTGGTGTGAAGGTGCTTGGGTGGACTTACCTGCGGCAGACCATGCTGCTTACTTGCCAGACTCTTAGAAGTCCTCAGTGAACTGGGACTACTTTCTTACCTGGGTGGGGCAGCTCCACTCCCTGGATACAGCACTGGAACTCTTCTGGAAGCAGGAACTCTTTTCTTACCTAGGCGGGGCCGTGGAAGGAGACGCCTCATCACTCCAAGGCTATTTAAACCACACCCGATTGATGAAACGTGCTTCGCGTTATTCTGCATCTGCAGCAGAACGCTCACCGAGTCTGTTCCAGCATTTCTTCTTGGGATCCTGAACCTGCAAGAATTATACTTACCATTCCTGTACCCGAGCAACATCAGCACCTGCAAAAGACCAGAAACAACAGGTTAGCAGAACGAACTTTCACACGCAGTGCTTGCTTACCTGATCCATCGGCAGCGGCCGTGTCTAACGCTGCACCTTCGCCGGCAAAGATAAACAGCATTATTATACTTACCGGCACGCTGTGCACTCCAGATTCTTCACGCTGCATCTGCACCTGCAAAGATAAACAGCATTATTATACTTACCGGCACGCGGTGCACTCCAGATTCTTCACGCTGCATCTGCACCTGCAAAGATAAACAGCATTATTCTACTTACTGGCACGCAGTGCATTCCGGATTCTTCACGCCGCATCTTCACCTGCAAAGACAACAGCAGTGTCACACTTACCGGCACGCGGCGAATTCCAGATTTCTTCATTCTGCATCTTATTTATTTTATTTATTTATTTGCATTTATAAAGCGCACAAAACTGCCCTGGGGCATCGTGGCGCTGTTACAGCAGACTTAGTCTTGAACACAAACATAGGAATATGTTTACAGATGTAAACCGAGTTACAGAGTACGTTTCACATTGGTAATAAACATTGAGCTTAGGGGTTATGCTATGCTGTGGTTACAATGCAAGCATGAATGTGCATGTGGAGGAATGTGCATGTGGAGGTCTCCTGCAAAGACAAAGAAAGAGACAGTAAGAGCGCTGCCATACTTACGCAACTCCAGGCGCTTAAGTGCCACGCATAAAAGACTATAAAGACTAAAGGTGTCCAGAAACTTACCGGTCGTGCAGTCAACGACCGTACCCATCCTCTGAAGTCAAGAGGCCCACGTTTCACCAGTGAAGGAACTGGCAACGGCACCCTGCACTAGACGCAGATGGAGAGCCCAGCATTCACCTATCTAAGGTGAGCACGTTGACCTGGGAGGGGGGTTCAACAGACAAGCTGGGAGGAGAGAGATAGGGACATTCAGCAACCCAGACCTTTAATCCCCATATTATTTCACCTGCAGAAACCTCACCCTTCGAGTTCGACACACAGTGCGGAGAGGGTCGACCCCAGAAGCCAACCGAATCCTGCACATCACGTTTCGTGTTACAGACACCTTCCTGCCAAGACCCGCGCCTCCGTGGGAATCAGGTGAGCGTTACAGAACGCGAAGCCCACCACTAAACTCCTACCCAGGCGCAATGGAAACTTCAGATACTGATCAACTAGCCCAGTTGCTTGGGGAATTAAGAGCAGAAGTACATGCAGCTCGCCAGGAAACGAACTCTCTAAGAAGAGAACTGATAATTTCTAAGGAGCGAACAGGGGACATTGCTAGGCAGTTGTTACAAACGCAGGCAGGACAGACACCTTTGCCCGTTCCAGGAGGAAGTTACCCTTCTGCCTCAGCTTCAAATCCAGTGCAAATCAATCTGCCCGGTAATGTGCCCTTGGCTCCGCCCGAACGCTTTGCTGGTGATCCAAAGAAATTCGCAGTGTTCATCAACCAGTGCCGCCTGCACTTCTTATGTCGACCAGCTGCATTCCCAACTGACCAGGCCAAGGTGGCTTTTGTGCTTTCTTATCTCAGTGGCAGCGCTGCAGATTGGTCGATCCCTTTAGTCACCCAGGATGATCCGGTTTTACACGATTTTCAAGCCTTCCAGGCCAGCATGGAGAAACTGTTTGCAAGACATGCACAAGGGCAGGCCTTGGACAATGAACTTCTCTCATTACGACAGGGTAACCAAGACCTCTTGACTTATATAGCCTCTTTCAATAGACTCATAGTGGAAACACAATGGCCCGAGGACAAGAGAATAACGCTTTTCTACAGAGGTCTGCGTGGAGAGCTCAAGGATGTGCTAGCGCAGGTTGTGAATCCTCCACAAGAATGTTCAGACTATATTGACTTAGTTGTCCAACTAGACCATAGACTACAGAACAGGAAGGCAGATCGCTCCAGATTTGATACCCGAGTGTTTTCCAAACCACAGACCTCGAATAAGGGAGCTGACACTGCGGAACCCATGCAAATAGGGGGCATGAGAGGACCTTTAACCCAGAAAGAGCTTGAAAGAAGAAGGCAGCTACAATTATGCCTCTATTGCGGTAATTCAGGACACTTTCTTCGGGACTGTCCCGTGAAACCAGCTAAGAAGACTGTAGGTGCCGCGGATACCTGTACCACAAATTCTGAGCAGGGAAACGACCTCGCCCGACAAGAGTAGAGGTCCTCTTGCCGAGCGTTAAGATCTGTCCCGTGACCTCGCATTTCGTGATACCCATGGTCCTCATTAGTCCTGAACGTCCGGATCGTTTGCACGCAATTGAAGCTTACATTGACAGCGGAGCAATCGGTAACTATGTGGACCGTGAAATGGTGTCAAGGATGAATCTACCCCTTGTCCCTAAGGCAGTAAAAGACGTCATCACTACTGTGGATGACACGGAGATAGCCTCCGGACCAGTAACGCATGCCACCCAAGAAGTGACGCTGTTGAGTCATAATGGACACCGGGAGAGAATAGTGTTCGATGTAATCAAGGCCCCTCAGTTCCAGATCATTCTGGGAATCCCTTGGTTGGAGAAGCACAATCCTCTGATTGATTGGCGAGCAAAGACGGTTCAGTTTCCGGAGTGTTCTACCACTTGTTATCCTCGACCTGATGTTTCACTGGCGGCGATCTCTTCTGAGGAGATTCTCAAATTACCTCCCGAATACCAGGAGTTCCAAGACGTCTTCCAGAAGGATCAAGCTAACACCCTACCCCCTCATAGGTCTTACGACTGTCAAATAGATCTGATACCTGGAACAACTCCTCCTTGCAGCAGGATCTATGCCCTCACCGAGCCAGAGAACCTTCACCTCAGACAGTACCTGGACCAATACCTAGCTAACGGGTTTATCCGTCCTTCCAAATCTCCAGCTTCATCGGCTTTGTTCTTCGTTCCGAAAAAGGAAGGAGACCTTAGAACTTGCATAGATTACCGCGCCCTGAATCAGATCACTGTTAAAAAACAGATACCCGTTACCTTTGATCCCTGAACTCCTGGACCAAGTCAAAGATGCCCGTATATACACAAAGCTGGATCTCAGAGGAGCCTACCACTTGGTAAGGATCAAAGAGAGCGATGAATGGAAAACGGCCTTTCGCACCAAGTACGGGCTATTCGAATATCAAGTGATGCCCTTTGGACTGTGTAATACTCCTGCTGCTTTCCAATATTTTATGAACAATGTCCTTAGAGAACTCATTGACGTGTGTGTAGTTGTCTACATTGACGACATCCTCGTCTATTCATCATCGGAAGAAGAACATCAGAGACATGTTAAAAAGGTTCTCGAGAGATTGCGTCAACATAGTCTTTTTGCTAAGCTTGAGAAATGCGTCTTCAACGCAACAGAAGTCGAGTTCCTGGGATTCATATTGTCACCTAACGGAGTCCATATGGATTCAAAGAAGGTTGATGCAATTATCAAGTGGCCATCACCAACCTCTGTAAAAGGAGTTCAAAGCATGTTAGGATTCGCTAACTTTTACCGCAGATTCATTCCTGAATTTTCCCGGATAGTCCAGCCCATCACCGCTCTGTTGAAAAAGAACAAACGTTTTGAGTGGTCTTCTGAAGCGGAACAAGCTTTTCAAGACTTAAAAGCTAAATTCATTTCTGCACCTGTTTTAAAACATCCTCGCCCAGAACTTCCTTACATCATGGAAACGGATGCTTCTAGTCTTGCTATGGGAGCAGTGTTATCACAAAGAGATTCGGTCACAAACCAACTACATCCGGTTGCCTTTTGGTCCCGCAAGTTTTCACCTCCTGAGATCAACTATTCAATTACGGACAAGGAACTTTTGGCCATCAGATCGGCCTTTAAAGCCTGGCGGCATTATCTTCTAGGAGCCAGACACACAGTCACCGTAATGACTGACCACCGCAATCTACAATACCTAAAGACAGCCAAAGCTCAGTCTTCCAGACAACTTCGCTGGGCTCTGTTCCTAGCAGAATTTGACTTTATAATTACTTATCGACCAGGTAGTAAGAACGGAAAGGCGGATGCCCTCTCCCGGATGGGAGTAGATGAACATTTGATCAATCCAGATCCAATACCCATAATCCCAGAACAAAGGATTTTGGGTTTGGTCAGCACTCAATCTTTTGAAGACCTCAAGAACACGGTGAAATCGCTCCTAACTCCGACCGATTTGCAGGACTGGCAATTAAAGGGAAAGGATTTCTCAGTAGATCAAGACCTACCATATTTCCGAGGACGATTGCACTTGCCCTGTGAGAGACTACAAAAACAAGTAATCTCCGGTTATCATGATTCTCTAATGGAGGGGCACCCTGGCATTACCAAAACCATGGAAAAGATTAAAAGAAATTTCTGGTGGCCAGCGTGGAAAAGGGATATTAGAGACTTTGTAATCTCCTGTGGTGTGTGTGCCCAGAATAAAAGTCAAAAGCAAAAACCAGCCGGCCTATTACAGCCACTTGACATCCCTCCCTGTCCATGGCATACCCTGTCCAATGGATTTTATCACGGACTTACCTCCATGCTTGGGATATACTACCATCTTAGTAGTCGTGGATCTATTCTCGAAAATGGCTCACTTCATACCCTTGAAGGGTCTGCCTTCAGCCTCAGTATTGGCCCGGGAATTCTTGGCGAACATCGTTCGCTTACACGGTTTTCCTTCGGTTTTAGTCTCCGATAGGGGAAGTCAATTCATCTCCCACTTCTGGCGCAGTTGCTGTCGTCTAGCCCAAGTTGATGTAAGACTTTCGACCAGTCACCATCCCCAAACGGATGGACAAACCGAAAGGACAAACCAGACACTAGAGCAATATCTACGCTGCATGCTCCAACAAACAGAAAACCCCTGGAAGGACATTCTTTGGATCGCTGAATACGCGTACAACAATTCGACTCATTCTGGAACCGGGAAGACTCCTTTTTTCCTATTATATGGACACCATCCTAGAACCTCCAACCTGGATCCTCCCCAAGAAATTGAAGCACCTGCTGTGGATCACTTGCATTCGGAAATTACCTGTGCTTTTAAGGAAGCCACTGCCGATCTGCAAAGAGCTAAAGCTCAATTCAAAAAGGCAGCCGATCGGCACCGTAAAGAGGCCCCTCACTACGCTGTAGGAGATCAAGTCTGGTTATCCACTAAGCACCTGCCTTTAAAAGGACCCCGCACTTTCATCCCGAGATACCTTGGGCCCTACCTCATATCTGCCATAATCAATCCGGTGGCTGCCAAATTGGAATTACCTACGCATATGAAAATACATCCAGTATTCCTTGTCTCCTTATTAAAACCAGTACAACCAGAAACCCGATTGACTGAACTCCCAGAACCCGTTTTGGTAGACGGAGAACTCGAATTCGAAGTGAAGAACATCCTAGACTCCAAAATTTCCAGGTCTAAATTATACTATCTGGTTGATTGGAAAGGATACGGTCCCCAGGAAAGGTCGTGGGAACCCTCAGAGCACGTCCACGCACCTCGTCTGGTCAAGAGATTCCATCTGAATCACCCCGACAAGCCAAAGCCCCCGGAGAAGACACACTTAGGAGGGGCCTTGAGGGGGGATACTGTCATGATCACTGCTTCCAAGGAGCCAGGATCAGCCCAACGTCCTTGGAAGCAGGCCCCTAACCCTGATCCTAGGCACCAGCCGGTCCCCACAGGGACCTTTTGGACCTTGTCCTGGCGCCGGTGGCACCAGGCTCATCAGAAGCATCGGTCCCGGCACTGGAAGCGTCGGGCTCATCATTGGTGTGAAGGTGCTTGGGTGGACTTACCTGCGGCAGACCATGCTGCTTACTTGCTAGACTCTTAGAAGTCCTCGGTGAACTGGGACTACTTTCTTACCTGGGTGGGGCAGCTCCACTCCCTGGATACAGCACTGGAACTCTTCTGGAAGCAGGAACTCTTTTCTTACCTAGGCGGGGCCGTGGAAGGAGACGCCTCATCACTCCAAGGCTATTTAAACCACACCCGATTGATGAAACGTGCTTCGCGTTATTCTGCATCTGCAGCAGAACGCTCACCGAGTCTGTTCCAGCATTTCTTCTTGGGATCCTGAACCTGCAAGAATTATACTTACCATTCCTGTACCCGAGCAACATCAGCACCTGCAAAAGACCAGAAACAACAGGTTAGCAGAACGAACTTTCACACGCAGTGCTTGCTTACCTGATCCATCGGCAGCGGCCGTGTCTAACGCTGCACCTTCGCCGGCAAAGATAAACAGCATTATTATACTTACCGGCACGCTGTGCACTCCAGATTCTTCACGCTGCATCTGCACCTGCAAAGATAAACAGCATTATTATACTTACCGGCACGCGGTGCACTCCAGATTCTTCACGCTGCATCTGCACCTGCAAAGATAAACAGCATTATTCTACTTACTGGCACGCAGTGCATTCCGGATTCTTCACGCCGCATCTTCACCTGCAAAGACAACAGCAGTGTCACACTTACCGGCACGCGGCGAATTCCGGATTTCTTCATTCTGCATCGTCTCCTGCAAAGACAAAGAAAGAGACAGTAAGAGCGCTGCCATACTTACACAACTCCAGGCGCTTCAGTGCCACGCATAAAAGACTATAAAGACTAAAGGTGTCCAGAAACTTACCGGTCGTGCAGTCAACGACGGTACCCATCCTCTGAAGTCAAGAGGCCCACGTTTCACCAGTGAAGGAACTGGCAACGGCACCCTGCACTAGACGCAGATGGAGAGCCCAGCATTCACCTATCTAAGGTGAGCACGTTGACCTGGGAGGGGGGTTCAACAGACAAGCTGGGAGGAGAGAGATAGGGACATTCAGCAACCCAGACCTTTAATCCCCATATTATTTCACCTGCAGAAACCTCACCCTTCGAGTTCGACACACAGTGCGGAGAGGGTCGACCCCAGAAGCCAACCGAATCCTGCACATCACGTTTCGTGTTACAGACACCTTCCTGCCAAGACCCGCGCCTCCGTGGGAATCAGGTGAGCGTTACAGGGGCACTCACTCTCTAGGGCTGTCCAAACTGTCACAGAACACCTGGAAATGGGCTCCCAAACACAAGATGTTCCTCCTGTCACAACACGTTCCAGGGTACCTCAATCTTCTGGCGGACGTACTCAGCAGATACTTCCCCCTTCCCGTAGAGTACGAGTGTAAACTACACAAGGACATTGTACTCAACGTCTTTGCAGATTGGGGGTTTCCAGAGATCGACTTGTTCGCAACTCTGGAGAACGCACAATGCCAAGATTAAGCCTCCAGTTACCCTCAGAACCACTTCAAGGGGAACGGTCTCTGGATAACATGGTCAGGGAAATGTGTCTACGCTTTTCCCCTGCTCAACAGAATAGTGCACAAGATGCACAAAGAGCCAGTCAGGATGATTCTGGTGGCCCCAATGTGGAACCGTCAACCTTGGTTCTCCCATCTCATGGCAATGTCAGTCTCCCCTCCCAGGAAGCTGCCATGCCCTTACAACATGCCATCTCAAGACAAGGGAGAGACACTACATTCATGCTCTCAAACTCTCAACTTAGCAGCCTGGCTCCTGAGGTCATAGAGTTCGGGCATCTCAAACTCCCTCAAAGATGTATGGACATACTTGCGGAAGCACAGAAACCTAACACCAGACACTGCTACTGCAGCAAATGGAAACGCGTTATCATCTAGTGTAATAGCAAGGGTATCAATCCTGTTGATTGCACACCAAACCATATTGTCCTGTACCTAACTTACCTGTTAGATTCCGGTCAATTCCCTAAAGGTCCACTTAGCTGCGCTTTCAGCATAAAGCACGTCCCAAAAGAAGGTTTCGTGGAGGACATTTCCAGTGTTTAAAGCGTTTATGGAGGGCTAAAGAGGATCCATCCCCCTATTTCAAATCCAGCTCCGAGGTGGGACCTGAACATTTCACAGATTAATGGGGCCTCCCTTTGAACCATCTCACATGGCTTTCATTAAAGCACTCACCTACAAGACCGCCTTCCTGGTGACACTCACCTCAATAAGGAGAGTTAGTGAGCTGCAGGCCCTTTCAGTTTAGAACCCATTTGTCACGGTTCACAAGGATAAGGTGGTCCTGCGCTCTCTCCCAAGATTTGCGCCTATATTCATATCAAAGTTCCATATAAACCAGTCTGTAGAACTACCCACCTTTTTCCAAAACCCCACTAACGTGGCAGAAAGAAGCCTTCACACATTAGCTGTTAGGACAGTGGTTATCTATTATCTGGAAAAGACAAAGCTACTAAGAAAAACAAACCAGTTCTTCACAGTGGCAGCTAGTAGAGAAGGGGACCCTTTCTCTGAATCATCTGTCTCAAAGTGGATCGTGAACTGCATCACACTGTGTTACACTCTTGCCAAGAGAGAGCTGCCCGACACACCTAGAGCACACTCTACTCGGGGCACAGGGGCTACCATAGCATTCATTGCAAATGTTCCTCTTGAGTCCATTTATAAAGCAGCAACCTCGAGTTCTGTATACACCTTTACACAACACTAATGCCTAGATACTAACTCTAGGTCTGATTCTCAGGTGGAACAAGCAGTGCTAAGACATCTCTTTGCTACTGTTCTGTATGGGAGCGAGGGGTCCTTAGGCCCCCTTGCGTCGTACGCTCCTCAGTACGAGGCTTGGACAACGTTCCTCCGGTAGTGGGATTGCCCCTTGCCCTTATGTGAAGTTAACCACGGTTGACTTCTACATAGATGGGACTACTGAGCAGGATACGGGGCATCCATCTTTTGTGCCCCCTTTCGACTCCATCTTGGGTAAACAGGCCTCACTGCGATAGTACAGCAATGCTCAGCTCCCCTTCCACCGCAGCAGCCAAGGACAGACACACACACACACACAAGGCGCGCAGGCAGCTGGCTGGCCCCCACCCTTGCACTTCCCCTGCGAAGGAAAGCTCTGCGCTTCCATTCTCACGCTGAAGCTGGAGAAAGCTGCAACAATCAATATGCTACAGTTTTCTTCCTCTGAGATCACTGTTCATCTGAGAACCGGCATGTGAACCAGGATGAGCTAAGCACTTTCTGCTCGATTCGTCCTCATAAACGTGCAAGCCACCCACCCCCATTAGAACAATTTATTGCAATCCTGACCCTGCACCCCCTGTAAGGTATTTCTTTCAAGTGCCAGACCCTCGCCTGTGCTGCGAAATCCACCCAATACACTCCTTACTAACCTTAAGCATTTTTACTACTATATATGTTTTTACTTGCACTAATGAGTTTGAAACCTAGGAAAAGATGCGAAACACAGCCTGATTCTTCTACATGCGCAATAAGGTCAAGGCCTTCAATTAAAGACACGAATGACCCAATTGTACTGACAACAATCATTGTGTGTGACTTATGTAGAAATGTGACAAGTAGCATAAAATGTTTTAAATAGTTTGTTATTTAGTGTGTAACATATTAGCTTAGGTAGTGACCACAGTGACCGGACCCTGACCTGCATGGAGCACAAGATGTTTGACGTCTGTCAGCTACTCAGCCAACCAGGATGAAGAGATGCTACCCACACCTAAAGCACCACACCGTCTGGCCAATCGGGTCCATTTAGCATTTTTTGTTAGAGTTACTTTAACTTATATAAATACAAGTATGATGTAAAGAGAGGGGAGAGAGTTTTTGGGTTATTTCCTAGCTGGAGAAATAAACCATCCTTTGAACTCTTGCAGCCGGGTCTCAGTGCCTCTTTCCGCGACAAGGGGCTGTGTCTACTATTTTAATTTTTCTCTCACACATAGTAAGCCGGGGAAAGGCACCTACATTTTTGGTGACCCCCGCAACATGATTTAGAGAGGTGCCTTGAGGCCTGCGACGCCCGGCAGCGAGATCCAGGGCACCCCCCAGCAGAACCATCGCCTCCACGGTTGACCAGACTGTGCACACCAAGAAGAAAGGGTCAAGGGTTCCCGGTTGACAAATACCCGATCGTAAAAGCTGCTCGCCAAGGCAGGCCACGGCTTGGTTGGGGGACGGACCTGAGCGAGGTCCGGCCGTGAGCGGCGACCCTCGGAGTACCTGACTGAACACATGAAGTCCCGGTTGCAAAGACCCCAAAGGAAGGTAAGGGGAAATACGGGAAGAAGGGAATTAGCAACAAAGGGAAGGTAGCCAAGAATAGGGTCTGCGTGAGTGACGGTGAGGCTTTTCTGATCTATCCTTTATGTGGCCATTAGGTGTTGTAAGAAGTGAGAAGAAGAAGAGAAGTGGTATCCTAGCCCGTAGGGGGTAGAAGGCGGCGCCGAGTATCATTTGTCCCGACCAAGTGCAGAATAGAGATAAAGAGAAAAATAGTAAGGGTCTCGTGTAGGCTCGGAGTAGTTTTTAGAATATTCTTTTTCCGTGGAAGTAAGAAATCTTGAGACATAATAAAGGTGAAAGAGGTGGGGAGTGAATGCGAAATAGTAGGTAGTATAGGGAAGAAGAAAAAACAGGGACAGTAATGGGAATAGGCAAAGAACAAACTTGCGCAGGCAGTGCATGTGTATGTTGCATGATTATATGTTTGTTGGTCCGCTTTTATGTATATGTCTTGTTGAACACGCTAAAGTATTTTAATACAAGTAATTTGTGATTGATATAAGGTAAAGCAGAAGAAATAAACTGTGAGGGGTGATCAGGTAACACCTCTCAGAAAGCTAATGTGACATATGGTAGTTGTGAGCATTGATAAAGAGCATATTATTTCCACATATTGTAACTGACATACCTAGTTAGAGGTGGGAAGAGATTCAAAGGTACTAGAATACACAAGAAAGGAAAATAAACATTGCCCTGGGGGGAGTAACACCACTAGCACATATTTGCCAGCACCTTCCACTTTATAGCGACAGGATACAGAAGTATCACGATCAGTGGATCACTGAGATAAAGGGAGACGGGGTCACACCAATTTGGCCAGAAGGAGGATCATTTGACAAAAGAGTGTTGGACCTAGTATGAACACATTTGTTAGCGCGATATAAAGGGAAACAGTTACAGAATCGGAGAGAAGTGTTAGATTTATGGCGAATGTTTGAGGAAGTTGACCCCACGGCAGAGGTGGTTACAAGCCGAATGACAGAAAAGCAGAAAAACCCTGAAGAAGTAGGCGGGACACCAAAAGGGGAATGCTCAACAACAACAACCGAAAATGAAGTAACAAAAATCTATCCCTTAATGACTAGGCCAGCGGTAGGGTTTAGTGAACCCCTGTATATACCACCCACCGCCACTGCCCAAGGCGGGGCAACAGCCCCCGAACCTCCACCATATGACAAAGGAGGCCTGTATGGCCCCACAAGTGCGCCTCCTGTGGATATAGCACGTTTAACAGGTGATTTGAACCATCAGCTAGCACATGCACAAATGGAAATAACACGGTTAAGAGCTTTATGTGACAAAGGGCAAATGCTGCCAGGGGAGGGGAGGTACCCCCGCTGTGACTGGCAGATCTCACACCTCCGATCGCGGCAGCAAGCAATGCAACCCCAGCAGCCTTGGTATCAGGGCAGTCTATAGTATCACAAGGGACGTCATCGCAGCAGAGGCAAGAACAAGAGTGGCAGTCAGGACAGTTCCTGTTCCAATTGAATAACAAACCAGTGAGAATTATACAGCCAGATACACCAGAGAGTCAACAAAGTGGAGACCAGGGTGAAAGACAAGGAAGTGAACCTAGGAAAAACTGGGAGGATAATAACGAGCTAGAGTCAGAAATAGAAGAAATATGGGACAATTTAGATGAATACGAAGAGGCAGCTGCTGCAGAGGGGTCCCCACTACCAAACCGCCGTTACCCAGACACACTATCGCCACCATTATGGCAAGGTAGATTAAGACAACGAACAGGGAGGATAGGAAACATATTAGTAAGTAAAGGGAAGACAAGCAGAACGGGAAAGAAACACAAACTACAAATGCCACTGATACATAAAGGAGGAGGTAGGCCAAACTACATTCCGTGGGCCCAAATGGACAAAACCAACTTGTTAAAACTCCTCCCCCTCACTGACGGGAGGGGCAGGTAAGTGGATACATGTATTTGAGAAGAACATGGCAGGTGTGCCGTTAGCTGTAGGTGATGTAAAAAGTCTATTAGTTTCAGCAATCGGCAACCAAGCAGACACAATCTGGGAAAGGGCAGGGTTCCCGGGAGTAACGATATGTTGTGACCGACACAATGGATCACCATTTAACAATGTTCGAGCACAAGTGTGGGATGCATTGCAGCGTGCATTTCCAGATGTTCCAGATTTACATGCAGTGATGCAGTGCACGATGGAGGAGAACGAGGATCCTGCGCAATTCATTTTGCGAGTGCAAGATTTATGGAGAAGCGAAACTGGTATGCCATGGAATCAATCAACAGCTTTATTCTATTTTATCATTAAAAATGGGTTGCCGAAAGAGGTGCAGTAGGCCTTGGACAAAATAGCTGGGATCGAAGCCAAAGGGTGGCCTGAAATTCAGAGCATAATTGTACACCACTGGAGGAGGATCAAAGAGAAGGAAAAGGAGGTCACGCAAAAAAGGCTGGCTGACGAAGCAAAATTAGTACAGACAAAATTAGTGAAGGTTGCCGCCATTACTGCCAGTGCAACAGCAGATACAGGAAACGAAGGAGAGGGAAACGCGGGAGGAAGGCCCGTTGGGATAGCAGCGCAGTGGGTTGGAGAGGACCAAGGACAGTGGAACGGAGAGAAACAGCCATGCCAAGGATCGCAGTGGCAGAACAGGCCGGCCCAAGGAAGAGGTGGGTACCGTGGGCAAAGGGGAGGATACGGAGGAATGGGAAACAGAGGGTATGGTGGGCAAGGACCAAGGGGAGGACAACAGGGGTCGTGTTGGAATTGTGGGAGATGGGGACATTATTCACGATATTGTAGAATGCGACCATCAGAGTATTTTCAACAGCAGCAGCAACAGCCCATGAACAATGAACAGGGGTGGGGCTGCCAACACCCAGGTAGCCCTTGTGGAGCTCCAATGGGGATGGGGGGACAACAAGATCAATACTGCTATGACCCCCAAATGCAACAGAGACAGCAAACCCCACAACAGCAGCAACAGCAGCAGCACCACAACAGCAAAACGCACTACAGCCCATGGCGAGACAAAACGCAGTAGGGAACATAAACAATAACCCTTTTGCAACGGCCGCAAACGGTGCCCCTGCACCATTCCGCGGCGTAACGGTCATGGGTGACAACGTTTTTTCAATGCCAGGTCAGCAAAGATACCAAGACTAGGACAGCCCACAGGGAGCACTTACGTGTCCAGTCCTATCCACCACACAGAGTGCAAATGAGGAACCACTAGTGGCGGCAGAGATAGGAAACAAGCAGTTTATCTTTATGGTAGACTCTGGAGCAGAAAAATCATGCCTCACAGAAGGGCGGTTTCAGCTCTCGGGAAGAAATTTGGAGACGCAGGGGTTCTCTGGGGCTATTTTAAAAGTTCCTTATACAAAAGATCTTGATATAACAGTGGGGGAAAAACAGTGCGTGCACCCTTATTGTATTACGAAGACGCACCAATCAATTTGATGGGACGAGACTTGCTCAGTAAGTTAAACATGACCATAGCCTTTACTGAAAGAGGAATAGTGTGTTCGACGCCAGGGGTATGCCCCGTACGGGCACTCTTGATAATAAGCACGATTACAAAGGAAGTTGCAGTAAGAGGGATTCCCATTGACATGGACATGTTTGTCTATGGAATACAGGTATTAGCCTGAGTAGTGCCTGAAATAACACAAAAAGAGTGCAGAATACATCCGACTTCATATTCCGACCAATCATACCAACAGATGTAGTGCCAGGCACAATTATGTCTATAGACATTGAGGCAGTTCAAGTTTCCAACAAACGCATTGTGGTCATAGGCATGGACACGCAAGGACGCGAGTGGAGAAGTGTGCTATGTATAGAGCCAAACATAATGCTAAAAGATATAACTGATGAAGAATTGTTTACTGATTACGAAGGGGATGGAGAAATAATAATGGAAATAAGCATACCGTGTGACATTATGATTCAATACAGAGAAATACACAACCCACTCATGGCTAACATAAAGGCCCCACTGACAATATTTTAAGAAGACATGGCCAGGGTAGCACCTGAACTTTGGACTACAGGACCACACGATGTAGGATTGTTGCACGAGGTAACTCCCATTAAAATTAAACTGAAACCAAGTGCCCTCTTACCCAGAGTGAAACATTTCCCAATATCCAAAGAAGCAGAGGAAGTTATTAGAGAAACAGTGAATGCACTCCTAAGCCAAGGTATTTTAGTGCCATCAACTTCCCCATGCAACACAGCGATTTTTACGATTAAGAAAGCGAAAGGAGGGGCGTGGAGAATGGTCCAGGACCTCCGCCCACTCAATGACGTCATCCAAAAAGAGTTCCCTTTAGTGCCTTAACCCGTCATCAATATTGTGCAGTATACCAAAAGAGGCAACTTGCTTCACTGTCATTGATCTGAAAAATGCCTTTTGCCTTTTTCTCTGTGCCACTCGCACCAGAGTCGCAGTAGCTTACAGCTTTTACATTAGGAAACAGCAGATATGAACATCGCAGACTCCCACAGGGGTATTGCGAGAGCCCAAGCATTTTTAACAGAGTACTACGAGAAGACATTGGCAACATAGATGTAGGGAGCACCATTATACAGTACGTAGACGATTTACTCGTCTGCAGCAAAACAGAAGAAGAGTGTAGAGAAGACTCAACAACACTGCTTAACGTATTGGCTGCCAAGGTATACAAGGTGGACAAAGGAAAGTTACAATACTGCCTTGATGACGTTGTGTATCTTGGCCAGCAGATATCTAAAGATGGAAAAAGAATACTACCAGACAGAGCAGCGGCCATTCAACACATTATTTTACCAAAAACAGTGGAGGACATGCAGAAATTTCTTGGCATATGTAACTATTGCCAAGTGTGGATCCTCGATTACGCAGCATACGCATGGCCAATGCTACAAGCACTGAAAGAAGCACAAAAGAACAGAGCCCCAATAAAATGGACACAGGAGACAATTGCCCAATTCTCTCGATTAAAAGACCTTATTTCAGACGCCCCAGTCCTTGCAAATCCAGATTATGAAAGGGAGTTTTTCCTGTTTTCACACAGCAATGGTACATTAATGACAGCAGTTTTGACACAAAAGACATCTCTAGGCCACAAACCATTGGCATACTACAGTGGAATATTAGACCCAGTAATGCAGGGACATTTCGCTTGCGAACAGGCCCTCGCTGCAGCGGCCTTCGCCATTGAGGAAAGTGGCACAATTGTAATGGGATGTTCAGTGACGCTATATGCGGAACACTCTTTATTTGCTATCTTGGAAAGATCAAAATCTACTCTCACAACACAGAGAGCTTCTGCTTATGAAATAATAATATCAAGTCCAAATGTACATGTGGTCAGATGCAAGACAGTGAATCCAGCCACATTCATCACAGAGCCATGCACAACTGAGGATTTACTGGAACACGATTGTAGCACATATGAGGGAGAGGGCGATGACATTCCCAAAGCAAGAGAAAACACCCTTACAGAAGGAGAAATGTATAGCATCCATAAACTCAGAGACAGGAGAGAAACATGTGGGGATGGAGGTAGTGCGCATGGAAGAAGACACATACGAAGTGATTGTTCAAAAACGCCTCCCCTCACACTACTCTGCACAAGCAGCCGAACTGACTGCACTAATCAGTGCGTTACACACAGCCAAAGATTGTGCCGTGACAGTATATTCAGACTCAGCTTATGTCACCACCACAGTTCACTCAGGACTATCATGTTGGCGAAGGAGAGGGTTCAGAAGAGCAGATGGGTCCCCTGTACAACATGCCACGCTGCTTAATGAATTAATAGAAGCTTTAGCGAAACCATCGGTAGTAGCGGTGGTTAAATGCCAAGCCCATACCAATAACACAGACGCCGTCTCATTGGGGAACGCGGCAGCAGACGCAGCAGCGAAGGATGCCTCGTACTTTAATAAGACACCAACATCAGAGTATATTGTGAAAACAACCACAGCAGAACAACTAGCAGAAGCCTATAGTAACACGCCCATAGCACAATTGATAGAACTCCAGAGAAGTGCCCCACCGGAAGAGCAGGAGTTGTGGGGCAAACAAGGGTGTAAGAAATCAGCCACAGATCTCATTT
Organism: Ambystoma mexicanum; assembly: GCF_040938575.1. NCBI lineage: Eukaryota > Metazoa > Chordata > Amphibia > Caudata > Ambystomatidae > Ambystoma > Ambystoma mexicanum. The sequence goes on along the minus strand of NC_090924.1, from coordinate 672,357,637 downwards.
GGAGACAGGAAACAACAGGCAAGGTAGTGATGCCCGTAGAATTATTAGAAGTAGCATTCCAACAACTGCATTTCCCAGCTCACGTTACAAAACAACACATTGCCTCAGATATTCAAGAGGATTGGTTTGTTCCTAATCTACACGAATATTTGTCTAAATTTGTGATTGAATGTACTACATGCCAAACTTACAATTCAGGAATGACATTACGAACCCTGCGTGGCACTTTGCCACGCCCTACAGGTCCATTTAGAGAACTACATATCGATTACGCCGATATGGGAGAAAGATGTAATGGAGCAAGATACTTGATTGTGGTGTTATGCCCTTTTTCACGGTGGGTAGAAGCGGGCCCCTGTCCCCATCCTGATGCAAAATGTGCTGCCAAGTTCCTTGTGTGAGAAGTATTCTCACGGTGGGGAATCTGTGACGTGATCCGTTCAGACAACGGCACGCACTTTGTAAATGACCGCTTCAAGGAAGTGACCTCCCTTCTGGGGGTGAAACACAAACTATGTACGTTTTATCATCCAATGGCCAATGGAGTTGTGGAGAGGATCAACGGGCTGCTCAAAAGCAATTTATCGAAATTATGCAGCACGTTCAAAAGAAATTGGGTATATTGTCTGCCCCTAGCACTGTTCCAACTCAGAAACCAACCATGCAAGGATCATCATTTAAGCCCGCACGAAATTGTGACGGGAAGGAGAATGCACACACCGCTCTCCCCTGTTAGGAGGGCGTCTGATGCGCACAGGGCTGCCACAGTGCTGGGAGAAGAGTTTAAGGAATACCTAACACAGCTAACGCGCGCAGTACGCAGTATAGCAAAACAAATTGTTTCACCATTTACTGAAGATGTAGCAACAGATACCTCCATGCCGACAGCAGACAGCCCGGAGGGGCCTTTAATGCCAGGGGAGCAGATTCTTGTCAGAAATTTTGTAAGAAGGTGGAATTCACCAAGATTTCATGGTCCATACACAGTGGTGTACAGCACCCCAACTGCAGTTAAAGTTACGGGGTTAAAGTACTGGGTGCACCTCTCAGACGTGAGAAGGGCACACAGTGTTACACCTCCCCAAAATGAAACCGACTGTGTTGATGCCATCACTGGCACAGGTTGACATGATGAAAATTGCAACTTAGACAGGGAAAGTATAGGGGAAAAGCAAAGGTTTTACATATTTTGTCTCTTTCTCTCTCTCTCTCTCTCTCTCTCTCTCTCTCTCTCTCTCTCTCTCTCACTCTCTCCCTCTCTTTGTTTTCTTCTCATATAAATCATGTTGTTTTTTCTATTTTTTCCTCATTATTTCCATGATGAAATGAAAAGGAATTGTTAAATGCCTAACTGAGTAAAGAAATGAATAAGAATGAACAATTGCAATTATGTTTCTGTTCATATGACTTAACGAATTTGTCTTGCCCACATAGGTTCAACATGAGCCAATGCGACGAAATGGCTGAGCAAGCTGAAATGTTAGATAGAAATAGGGATGCCACTAGGGCCTGTAGATTAAATAATTTGGAATGTGTTATAAAATATGCTGCCATACTATTTGCAATAATGATGTTTTATCTTATTTGGTATAATGTTGTTTTATATGTGGCAAATGATATGAACAAAGGGGGGAGCGGAACTGATTTGACAAAACCAGGGTGTAAACTAATATGGACTGAAGCAACAGCTATCTTGAAGGACACTTATAACATTGAATTGAATAGTAAAAATATAATGTTGCCCCTTGAACAATTGCACGTAAACAAAACTGCTATTCAATTGTTGAATAATACTGGAGCCAAGGAAATAGAGCTTGGATGGAACATAAATGATGATTACTATTGGTTAACTAATTCCAGAAATACAAGCATGCGTACACACACTGCACCAGAAACCACTACTGAATACACACATGTCACCATGAACAACATAGATGAAGCATGGTCTAGAATGTTCCCGCTGCAATATCCACGAGTTGGTACCCAATTAAAAAACAGAAGGAGGAGAAAAAGGGGGGAGGTGGGAAAAAACAGATACAATATTTATCATAACCTGGGGTTAGATGAAATAGAGGACCCCCGACACCCTGACCAATCAAACAAATGGTATTGAGACATGAGCGCTGCAGCAAAGCAAGCAAGTAATGAAAGTTGTTATGTGTACTCACTTATTCCTCACGCAACTGGAACCCCAAAAATGTTAATCCCACAGGAAGTACCCTTGTCTGAGGCCCAATGTTTGATTCATCTGATGCTGTGTAGAATAAAAAAGACATTTCAAGCACACACAGTCACTATGGAAAAATTGGAAAACGAACAAACTTGCACCAGCAGACGACAAGGAGTAATCTGCCTCCAGGAGCCATTTTTCATTATAAAAGGGACAAGATATGCAGATGACAAGTGGCATGTTGAAACGATTGAATGGAAAGCTGAGGGGCTTCGAGGGCTGCCAGATGAAACATACGAATGGGCAAAAGAAACGTGCATCCCCATCTGGTCACAGCATATCACCGAGCTGACATGGGTCACACCCCTGGAGAGACCCATAAAGATTCAAAAGGAAATACTGCACACACTTTGCTTCCATGGAGAAGGGAAGGTGAACATGGGAACCGTGCGACAGTGCAATAAGACTTTAATAATGCCAGTTATGAAAAAAGGCACTGCTGCATTAATGGACATATACTGGATCTGTGGCAAACGAGCTTACCTGCATCTCCCAGCATCCTGGAGGGGCACTTGTGCCCTAGCCACACTTCACTCAGCACTAATGGTGATACCAGAGAGCCACGTCCAGTTTGCAGCAAGGCCTTCGGCTGACACATCGACAGCAGGCCAATGGACTGACACATCGGCAGCAGGGCAATCGGCTGAACCATCGACAGCGCCCGATGAGACAATCACAGAGCCCCCAGCATATGAACTATTGTCAGAAGAAACTTTGAAAACCAAGTTGTCACGCAGCAAAAGATCCAATTATATTTCGTCCAAATCGTCAGAACTCCTTGCTGAAATCCCACAACAGTATAAGCTTTTCTCATTTGCAGAAACATTCTTCGCATCATTTCTAGCACCAGGCGTTCAAGCAAGGGCAAACGCGAAATGGCTGCAGATAACACGCTGGGAGCTCATCCAGCTGGCCAACGACACTGAAGAAGGATTCAACATCATGAAAATAGAGCTCCGAGCATTGCGCCTGATGACGATGCAAAACAGATATGTCTTAGATCTTATCATGGCGATGGACGGTGGTGTTTGCAAAAAAATTGGGGGGGGCGTGTTGCACGTTCGTACCAACTTCCGATGCTGATAACGGGACACTGTCACATGTGATAACAGCAGTGCATAATCTAGGAGAAAGAATGAGAGCAGAAGGTGGAGTAGACAAAAACACATGGTTCGACGATCTGTTCAGCTGGATACCATCATGGGTGAACATCGCAGCAAAGCTACTCATTCCCATCATAGTCTTTCTTCTCCTAATATTCTGTGTGTGCCAACTGGGACTAAGATGCTGTGAAAATAATATTCCTAATTCAGCAATGATGATGGTAACAGTGGGCCGATAGACAACGGTGGCTACCATGATAGATGCCCAAGTACAAACCGGAGAATACACCACACCACAGTATAGGATGACTGCCATCTATAGACAGTATGGGGACGTGGTCGATAATCTACATTACACTACCATTAGAGAACCAAAAAACTTGCTGTGGTATAACAAGGTTTGGATAGATTTAGATGGGGATGGTGGGATATACTTAATGGTCACCCCAGAAGAATATGCAAGAAGAGGTAACAGCTTAAGAAGTGTGTGCAAAGCATGGATGCCAATAAAGGGTACACCTGCTCGGGATGAGGCTGTGGCTGAAGCTGAGCGCTACCGAAGGGAGAACGGAAAGAACGAGATAAAGTAGTTCGTTACTTTAGATGTAACGAAAGGGGGGAATGTATAGGCCCCCTCACGTCGTACGCTCCTCAGAACGAGGCTTGGACCACGTGCCTCCGGTAGTGGGATTGCCCCTTGCCCTTATGTGAAGTTAACCACGGTTGGCTGCTACATAGATGGGACTACTGAGCAGGACACGGGGCATCCATCTTTTGTGCCCCCTTTCGACTCCATCTTGGGTAAACAGGCCTCACTGCAATAGTACAGCAATGCACAGCTCCCCTTCCACCGCAGCAGCCAAGGACAGACACACACACACACAAGGCGCGCAGGCAGCTGGCTGGCCCCCACCCTTGCACTCCCCCTGCGAAGGAAAGCTCTGCGCTTCCATTTTCACGATGAAGCTAGAGAAAGTTGCAACAATCAATATGCTACAGTTTTCTTCCTCTGAGATCACTGTTCATCTGAGAACCGGCATGTGAACCAGGATGAGCTAAACACTTTCTGCTCGATTCGTCCTCATAAACGTGCAAGCCACCCACCCCCATTAGAACAATTTATTGCCATCCTGACCCTGCACCCCCTGTAAGGTATTTCTTTCAAGTGCCAGACCCTCGCCTGTGCTGCGAAATCCACCCAATACACTCCTTACTAACCTTAAGCATTTTTACTACTATATATGTTTTACTTGCACTAATGAGTTTGAAACCTAGGAAAAGATGCGAAACACAGCCTGATTCTTCTACATGCACAATAAGGTCAAGGCCTTCAATTAAAGCCACGAATGACCCAATTGTACTGACAACAATCATTGTGTGTGACTTATGTAGAAATGTGACAAGTAGCATAAAATGTTTTAAATAGTTTGTTATTTAGCGTGTAACATATTAGCTTAGGTAGTGACCACAGTGACCGGACCCTGACCTGCATGGAGCACAAGATGTTTGATGTCCGTCAGCTACTCAGCCAACCAGGATGAAGAGATGCTACCCACACCTAAAGCACCACACCGTCTGGCCAATCGGGTCCATTTAGCATTTTTTGTTAGAGTTTCTTTAACTAATATAAATACAAGTATGATGTAATGAGAGGGGAGAGAGTTTTTGGGTTATTTCCTAGCTGGAGAAATAAACCATCCTTTGAACTCTTGCAGCCGGGTCTCAGTGCCTCTTTCCCCGACAAGAGGTTGTGTCTACTATTTTATTTTTTCTCTCACATGTAGTAAGCCGGGGAAAGGCACCTACAGTTCCTTCACACATCCCACCACCTTCTCTCGGTACTGCTCGCTAGTCTATGCGCAGCATGTGATTCTAAGCAGATTCACAACCATCAGAAGACATGCATTACTTACCATGATAGCATTTCTGATGATTGTATCTGCCTTCTTAGGTTCTGTCTAAAAATCCCCCTCCTCCTCACCTCCTCACGGTTCCATGTAATAATGTTCCCTCAAAAATATTGCCATGCAAAAATATCGCTGAAAAATTGCCGTTTTTCGTGGGGACATTATTGCATGGAACATGCGGGGGACACCCCCGCAACCCCAAACCCTTTTTTTAACTTTTTTTTTTTCCTGCCCCTGTCCCTATATATATGGTCACCCATATAATATCGCCACAACCTTTTCCCGGCGATATTATATACGGCGACCATATATATGGGGATAATATTACCTGATACCCTCCTCACCTGTTTCTTCTGAACTGCACGGAGGGTCCTTGCCTTTTTTTCCTGCGTGTATCCTTCTATTTTATGTAGAGGTATGGCTTCCCTTAAGTCGAAGCCACTATGCCGTCTTAATGTAAGAGACCGGCTAGGGACCCCTTCCTGAGGAAGCCAGTCAGAGGAAAAAGTCGGTTGGCAGAAAAAACCTCTGAGGTGTTGCAGTTCTTTACAAAGAATAGGGAAGTGGTAGGAACTGGTTGTTCAGGGTGTTGGTAAAGACCTTCTCTGTGGCTGTAGATAGCTCAGAGGAAACATCTGAATGATAAGTTGAAGGTAAGTCCAAAAAAAACCAAAAGGAGAAGGTTCTCCAGTAAACAATAAGCAAGGTGCAACAGTATAGAATGCAGAGGCAAAGAACAATGCTGCAGTGAACTACTAATGGAACCGTTGGAAGTAGTGTGCTTAGGTGGTGGAAATGAGAGAAAGAAAAAGGAGGAAGAACGGAGAGCAGGAAGGCACAGTCTGCAAGGGGCGGTGGTAGAGAAAAAATTGTAAGAGGAAAAGGCCGAAGAGAAAGGGCAAAAACAGCAAGACCGTAAGCGGGGGCAGGGCTCGAAGCTGCCAAAGGAAGAAAGCACAGCAGACGCAGGAGCGAGACCCGAAAGGAAGGAAAGCGAGTGTGAGGCACCCAAAAGCAAGGATAAAGAGAGCAAGCGTAGCAAAGAAGAAATGTAACTGCAAAGGCAGTCAGGAAATAACAGCGTCTGGCCCAAAGCAGCGAAGTAGCAGGCAGGGTTGAGACACAACGAGAACAGGAAGAAGGAATGGCTAAGAAGAGTCGGGAGGCAGCCATGACAGTTGAACAACAAGACCGTGGCAGCATGTAGAACAGGAACGTGATGTGCCATTCAATGGTGGCGGTACCACAGTGGATTTCACAAGCACCAGGATGGCAGGCACGTGACAGATTCACATGCACCCACCATTCCTCCCCTCGTGTAGTCGAAGGAACATAGACATCTTACACCTATTCTCTTCTGTACTCGCTCACGCTGACTATAAGTCTCCCTCATGGCAGAAAAACACAACCAGAGGGATTTTGGGTACACCACACGTTACGTTGGGGATAGTGTTACAGTCACGCCCATGACAACGTCCCCTTTCGATCTTCGAAAGAAAGAGGCAATACTCCGCGATTACTACTAGATGTCGGACTATATGCACAGCATGTAAATCTAAGCAGATACAATCATCAGAAATGCTATTACGGTAAGTAATGCATGTCATATAAACACAATTATAAGAACAAACTCCCAGTTGGCCTCATTACGACCCAGGCGGTAAGTTACCGCCTGGGTCGTACCCTTACCACCATGGTGTAAACTATGTTTACACCATGGTGGATGGCGGATTTACCGCCCCATTCCAAGGTGAGTGGGGCGGTAAATCCCCATTTCCCATTTTACCCTTCCCCATTCCCATTTTTGCCCCATAGGGCATAATGGGATTGGGGAAGGCGCTAATTACGCCACCGTAAATTACGGTGGCGTAATAAGCACCTTGGTCCCTTAGCGCCATGGATTTTAACGCCTACAAAATCACCATGGCGCTAAGGGACCTTGTAATCAGGCGTTAAGGGTTGGCGCCGTTTACGGCGCCGTTAACCCCTTAATGCCTGACTCATAATGAGGCCCAGTGTCTTTTAATGGCCACCCATTTCCTCATGACTTTTCCTTGAACGTAATCCCTGTAAGCCATTTGGGTGGGGGATGTATACATGGGGAAGCCCATGTGCATTTCTCAACTACTTCTAATCTGGTGTCGTCCAACTTCCAGAAAAAAAGTAGTTTTCCTTCTTTTTCTCTGCCCCATTATCATTACTTTTATCTTGTTTGCGTTTATGGCAAGGTTGTTAGCGGTGGCATAGCTTCGTAGAGTGTCAATGAGCCGCTGAAGCCCAATCTGCATACTATTCATGAGATCTGTGTCTTCCACATACATCTGCCGTGGTGCTGGCACAGTCTCAATTCTAGGTGGAAAATTTCGGGTCGTCCTCAAGGCTTCATCTAGGCCAGGGACGTAAAGATGATATAATAGTGATTCCAAGCCACAGCCCTGCTTGAGTCTGATGTTTACTTTAAGTTCAGCTGAGGTGTCTCCCTCTTGATTTAATCAGATGGATACACTAGTGTCCGGATATAAAACCATGATAAACCATAGCAGTGAGGGTTCAAGACCCCAGTTTCTTAATTTTTTCCAAAGTAAGGGCCGGGCTATAGTGTCAAATGCCCTAGAGAAATCGACATAACACAGATACAAATTCCTCTTTGTAGCAGCCATTTCTCTGGCAAAGTATTTCAAAACGCAGGTGCTTAGTACTGTGCTATGGGATTTCCTGAATCCGGTCTGATATTTGGTCAACCAGTGAGTTGTCTCGGCCCAGGTCTGCAGCTTATTCAATAGTATTGATGCAAAGATCTTTGAGCAAGAGTCCATCATCGCAAGCAACCTGAAGTTTGAGGGCTCTAGTCAGTCACCTTATAGATGGGGATCAGGATAGATGTGTACAACTTGTCTATATATCTCTAAACTCCCGTTCTAGAACCTGGGCCCAATAATCCGGCTTGGATTTGTATACAATATTAGGAACTCCATCAGGACTCGGGGCTCTAGATTAATGCATACGCTTAATTATCATCTTTATATCAAGTGTATCAAAGGCCAGTTTCAGTGCGTCATCTACCAGTTTAATCAGCGGCTCCGTCTGCAGTTTATCGTCATTGAAGAGAGATTTAATATAAGACAGCCATGTAATTTCTGCAATGGGATTTAGTTCGTTCATCTCTTGGGCAGCCATGCCTCTTCGATGGTGCGCCCAGAACTTCCCATTGTCATTGGTGTGCAATAGTTTTAACATAACCTTCCAGTTTTCACTCTGCAGGGAGTTCTTATGCTGGCATATCCACTTTTTATATTTGGTGGTGAGCAAGGTCATGGCGGTTTTCCGCTCTATGTGTGTTAAATTTTGATTTCTATGTAGCAGTTTTCTTCTGTCAAAGATGGCCACGTCAAATAGGCATCGTCCTGCACCAGGGTTTCCCTGAGGCCAATAATATCATTGTGACTTTGTACATAACCCATCCATAATAAGCCAATAGTTTAGCCATCTACTCATGTCCCAACAACGCATGTGTCTCTAATCTATCTATGTTAGCTTTTGACCATAGTAGTCTGTTGCCTTGGCAATTTACACAGATTTCCCAGAAATCAAGCTTTTTCCTGGGTTTACCAGTTCCCTGGTTGTAAGTCCAGCTCAAAAGGTTCTGATCACTGGGTGTATTTGAGACATAAGTGATTTCACTACATGGGTGCCAGAGTTCCATGACTTATAAACACATAGTTGCTTGTATTGGGGCACCGCTTCTCCCCTTAGTGTTAAGACAAATTAAGTCATGGGCTTCTAAATAATTGCCCCAAACCGATGTTTTATGGCCTTTTGTTTTGTTTTGAATGACTGCATACAACTCATGGACAATCTCTTCCTCATGATATGGTTCACATTCTGTGGTCTCATTAAAATCCCCTGCCACGATGACGTGGTCATCAGGATGCAATTCAAACCAATAATACAGGACAGTATCGATTTTCTTCCTCAGTTCCTGTGTAATTTCCCTCCCGGGTGGGTCATATGTGTTTATAACAAGTATTCCTATATTCTCACACTCGTGGTCAAATATACTGATCAACTGTATATGACAAGATGCAATACTGTAAGAAAAGGGGTTAATGTGTATGCGGAACTTGCACCAATAGCCTGTCCTCCCTTGGGACGCCCCCTCAAGCCGCCTATGGCAGGCACGCACACTACATTATATCCATCAATGACAACGTTTCAAGAAGCAACCAGGCTTCTTGAAACAAGAACACAGTAACAAAGATAGGCCAACGGGGTTAGTCAGAAAAGATTAAAAAATACGGGTGTTTCATGAGATCCATTTGCAGCTCTTAGTAATGGCCCTAGTGGGAGGTCACAGCAATGTTTCTAGAATCCATTTGTCAATTACCTTACGTGTGTCCACCTTGGGCTTTGTCATCAGCAACGTGGCCAGTAAACTGGACATTTCATTTGCTTGGCTGTTTTTAAATGTAGTTGATTGGCCGCCGATTTCATCATTACCTGCATGGGTGGACTGCTTCCTGCATACAGTTAACAGAAAGCACATTTTTTGAAGAGCTGTGTGGTATATGCTCAAAAGGGAAGAGATGAGTTCTATTACGACCCAATTCATTGGGCTATCCATTTTCAGAAGATCCAGGTGCGCAATGTCTTCCCTTTGGATATTGGTAAGTGCCAGAATATTATTAAATAAATTCATGACAAAGCCACGATTCATAAAAGGGCTCTGTGCGCTGGGGTTCATTTCCTCTAATTTGATCCATTTGCCCCAAAGGGAGATATGCATTGCGGTTCATCTGAGGGCTTTCTTCTAGGACTACTATCTGTGAAACAATGTCACAATCAATTATTGGCCTTTCTTGCGTGAAGTTTGGGTAATCCACCTGGTGTGTTGCACACCATTTATGATTTGCCATAGTTTGTGAAGTGCGTATTAAGCGTTTTATGCGTTGGCAAACAATTAAATGTTTCCACCTGGGGGTTAGATACACATGTCTTCTCATGTCGATTCATGTGGCTCAGGGTCATGTAATTCACACCCTCTTGCTCCAGCACCATATTAGTTTCAGCTCTTGTTTGTACAGTTCCTAGGTTTTGGGCTGGGCAGACAGGGAGCATGGCGTGTTTAGCGGGCCTGTTTGAACTGAATATTTGTGGCTCCAATGCGGTTGTTTTGGGGGGGGGGCATTGGCTTGCAGGTATCTGTCAAGGGGACCGTGCAATTACAATTCTCTGATTGAGCCGTCCTCATGGGTAGAACTGATCCTTGTGACACCTGTTTTCACACTCAATACTTTAATTAGTGGGTTGCTTGGTGCTGTTGCAGTTATTTTGTCTGGGCTGTTAACTTGCAGCCATCTGTCGAGGGCCCCACAGGGTTGTTCTTCTCTATGTGGTCCTTCCTCTAGGGCAGAAATGTTCCTTATAGGGCCCGTTGTCACGCTCTGGGCATTATTTACTGGGTTGCTTAGTGTCCTTGTGCCACTAATGAGCGCAGATTTTGTTGGTTGGTTAGATGGTTCCGAGGATTTCTTTGTACTGGGTTGCATCTTCCTTTTGTCTGCCTCAATGTTGTTTGCCTCAATCCATTCTTTCGCCTCTTACGTATTTAACGTGCCGGATTTGTGTTGTCATAGTGTGTCATCATTGTATCCATATTATTGGCAATGGTAAAAGACATGTTTTACGAGGCAGTTGAGCAGACTTCTCTGATGATCACTGGATTATCTACCTTTTGTTTCGTGGGTATGAATTGTGCTACAAGTTCAATGATAGGCGACACAGAAGGGAGGGCCGGACACACCTCAATGTTAGGTAGTGAAAGTACTGGGTTCATCTGTGGTTTCACTGTCAAACTGTGATTACCCTCATTTCAATGCATGATCGTGTCCTCCACTTTGTTCAGTGCGTGTTTGAGTTCCAGCTGCTCTGATGCCATGTTTGTACAGAGGATGAAAAGCACCTATTGAGAGGAGACAACCGCATTCAGTATAGGTAGGGGGGGTGATTACCTTCCTCCCAGAGCTCTGTGGAGTGGAAGAGTCTTATGAGACGGTTTCGCTGTCAGAGTCCTCCTCTGCTTCATCACTGAATAGGAGTCAGTTCGAGCTTGAATAAGACAATATTTGCTTCATGTCCGGGTATTCGACAAATGAGTCAACAGTATTGTTTAAAAGAGTGGATAAGTTACAGATTTTCCTCCTTGCCCCAATGTGTTCTTTCTGAAAACCTTGCAAAGATTTAGTAAGGAGTGATTATTGTCAATACCAGGGGATAGAACCGGATTTTCCTCCTTTCGATACAAATGCTATAGTCTTCACGCCGGCTGTTAAATTCAGCTGCGCTGCTCTGCCCATTCATTTGCAGTATTCTCTGATATGTCAGGGTGTTTTATGATTTTTGTTAATGGAGCATTTAGAGTTACTTTGGCGGCATCAGTGTCAGTTGCCGTATTTATTGGGGGGCTTTTGTTAATGGGCTTCGTCCTCGTTTCCTCACACGTGTCACTGTACTCTGCAAGGTTGGTTTCATATCAAAGAAAAGGCTCCCCTTTCACAAGCTTTTAATCGTCTGTACTTACCCAGTCTTCTAGTGGTTGTGGAATGGCAGAGCCGCGGCCAACCTTGGCCAAACCCGATCAACCACGGTTCACCACTCCTCGTCTACTCTCTGCGCTGCACTGCGCGCAGTGAAAGCTGTTATAAACTGGATACAAGGTGAACACACAGTAAGCTCCTCCTCTGGGTCAACTGCAATGGAGAACAGACTTTCTCCAGCGGGGCACCACGGTTTACCACTCTTCATCCACTCTCAGCGCCAATAGCTTACAGATAGAGTTTACCTACCTTGAAATATTGGGCCTCATTAGGAGTTTGGAGGTAGCCATGCCGTATTTAGCGGGCCCGGTAATTCCCATTCTCGGGACCCGGACCCGGTACATCCCCATTCCCATTTAAGCCCCTAAAGGGGGAGGATGCTAACAACGGGCCCGTTAATGATGAGCCCGTTGTTAGTATCCTGGTCTGCTAGCGGGCCCCGCTATGCACGTCTGGTCTGACCAGGCGTGAAGAGTGAAGCGTGAAGAGCAGGACCCGCTGCAGACCTCATAGTGTGGTGGCCCGGAAGGGCCATTGTGTCGTTCTTAAAGTGTACCATTGGGTTTTGCTTTCCCTGCTCTGCTTTACACAGATCTAAAACAGTCTTACGGTTTATACTTACCTTTAAGTAGCTGGATGCTCTTCTAAAAAGTATATAAGTCATTTTACTGTTACAATAGTCAGTCAAACCACTACTAGTTAAATATTGGAACTGCCATTACCGTCATTTTACTATAACAACTGTGGGCGCGAGCGACTACTATTTAAGTAGTCACTTGAAAAGTAATACGTTTTGGTACTGTTTTGTTATTCTTAACGGAATGAGTGTAAAACCTTACCAATAGGGTTTACCTACCTTAAGTAATAGATTGTTCTTCTTAAAGGGTACCAGCGGGTTTTGCTTTCCTTCATCTACTTAGTACATTTCTGAAATAGTCTTGAACTTAATACTTGTCTTTGAGTTGCATGTAACCTCTCTTAAAAGTATATGGGTCTTTACTTACCTTGAACAGCTGTTGCTCTTCTAAACTTGTAACACTGGGTTTTGCTTTCCCTGAATTGTTTAGTGCATTCTAAAATAGTTATTGAGTGTTTATATTTATCATTGAGTAGCTAAAGGGTCCTCCAGAAAGTATATGACTTACATTATTAGCTGTGAACTGTGTTCTACAAGGTAATATCTGTTACAAGATGCATACTTGTAACTGGGTTGGTTTATTAAGTGATTTCTGTAACTGGGTTGATTTATTAAGTGATTCTGTTACTGAGTGTCACTGCATGACTGGCAGGGTCTTCTACCCTTGAATTACTAATTGTATTCTAAAAGTATATGTAACCTGGCTTTTTCCCCAAGAATAGCTGACTGCCATTTGGAATGTGTTGTAGGTTTGACTCACCTTCACTGCTTATTGTAATTTAAATAAGATTATACTTTGGGTTGTAACCCATAAGGATTGAGTTGGTTCTTATAATTGTGTTTATATAATATGCCATAGTACTTACTTACCCAAGATTTATCTTGGCCTACTTGTATTTAAATAAACCCTTTATTTTTACAATATATAATATTTCAGTGTTTCTTTGGACCATATGCATGCTACAATGTCTTTGTACCAAGCTACAGCCCTCTCTCCCTCCGGATAAGCCTGGCTGCTCTGACTATTTATTTTATTTATTTAACATTGGTATGACGCCTATACAGCAAAAAGTGTTTCCAGGTGCCACAAGACAAAAAGAGGGATCGGGGGGACAGAGGAGAAAACAACAATAACGGTCCTACTAGGCCTTGTGACATTCGGATCGTGCAAGTGCAGTGACAAGAAGTGCAGGTGAAGGGGGAAGATCAGGGGGTAGGAATGGGATCTGGAGAGAGTGCGAAGTGCAGGAGGAGGTTGCCTCAAGGGATGGGTAAGTGCTAAGGGGAGCCCAGGAGGGCGAGTGCCCAAGGAACAAGGGGTAGGGGTCAACTAGTGCGAGGCCAGGGGTGGACCAGACTCAGTAGACTAATCAGGCAAGGGTGCCTGAGGGCAAGTGATGGTGAGGGGAGAAGGGGAAGACTGGTTGAAGGAGGGCCTGGCCGCAGTAAGACTCATAAGGGACACATTAAACCAGTTGCTCTAGCAGGGGAGATTAACAAGGCAGGGGGAGAAGGAGAAAATTAAGGTCTTGAGAAGCTTCCGGAACTTAAGGCTATCCAGCTCAAGTCAGAGAGAGGGGCAGGGGGGCTGTTCCAGAGGGAGGCTTGTGCCGAAGAATGATATCTACCCCCAGTTTGAGCCAGAGGACCGAAGGACTCTAGCAGAGAGGTATTTAGGAACAGAAAATGTAATGTAGCGAGGTCCCAGGCCCCAGAAAGCCTTGTGGATGATGCAGTGGGTCTTGAATTTGATCCTTGCAACCACTGGGAACCAGTGGAGAGCTTTTAGGGCTGGATAGATGCAGTCCCTGGGCTTGAGGCCAAAGATTAGTCTTGCAGTCCTATTGGATTAATTGAAGAGGGTGGAGGGAGGGAAGAGGTAGGTCTACGCTACCAAATGTTCTCAGGTGGTACGGTTTTATACCAAGAGTCGATTTATGTACTTCATCAGTGTATGGTTTTATGAAGCCCTTAGGTGGACTCTAGAAACAGTGTCCTATCACCCTTACAGCATTATGGGTGATCCGGGCTTTTCAGTGCAGTAATGGGGTTTGCTGGTCGTCAAAGAAGTAAGGCTTCATTACAGGTTTGGCGGTGCGGTAACCAAGCTGTAGTAGTTCTTACATCAATTTTTTGGGGGGCGAGGGGGTGGATGGAATGACTGCTACTTTTAATGCACCTCAGAATTCTGAGTTTTGATATAGAAGTGAAGCATTTTCCGCCAGCAGGGTAAATCCATCACTTTAGCTACATTTACCTGCAGCAAGGTAAATCCACCAGTTTAAGACCACAGATTGGAAGATTTACCACAGCTAATTATTGCATGCAAAAAAAAAAACATGGAGTCCTATGAAATCCCAAAATGGAGATGTACAATGCTTTACTACCAATATAATCGCCAGACCGAGTGGTGGCAATGGTAAATGATTTTGGCAGTAATTTCACACAATTACTGCACAATTACTGTTAAGCTTGTAATGATGCCCTACGTCCTTTTCTGTGAACCGTTATCAATTAATGAATATTTATGTAAATAAAATACCCAACTTGTGCTTTGCACATTTTTTCTGCCTTTTCAGTGTTTAGTTTGTAGTACTTAGTAATATCTGGACCCTGGTCATTGCAACCTTAAATTACAAATGTGATTGGTTCCACGAGACGGAAAAAAACTTGCTAAATCGTTTGAGATGATCTGTGAACACGTGTGTACCGATTCTTTTAAACCTGGGATTCTGATGCCCTTCTTTTATATGGACATATCTACAAGCTTTACAAGAATCCAACTGTACTGTTTTCTCACAGTACATAGCTGCCTTCTCAAGCACACACCCTCACTCAAGACACTGATACTGCAGTATTCTGCAGTGCCGGGTCTGCAGTGCCCTGTTCCACCTTTTCCCGGAGTGAGCCAATGGAGAGATAGAAAACTGTACTACACAAATCCCTGTTCCAGGCTGTTTGTTAGAGAATATCCTACAGCTCTCATACAGCACCAAGTGTGCAGAGAGCTTTTCGCTGTACATGCTACCGTCATAAACAGACACAAAAGACGAAATCAAGTGGTTTATATGTTTTCAGAACTAATTTCTTTACAATTTACGTTACGAGGAGGAGTTGTGGTAGTTCAGTATTTTAAGACCGTCACATTTTTTCTGTCTTGCCTTTCTAATACTAGAAATTACAGTACCTAGCGTATAAGGAAGCGAGTAATAGCTTGCCGCAAAGGATCATATGTCAACAACCTATTTATACAATGTGTGGGGTTGGGGTATCTGAGAAGATCACTAAGTATCCCATTGTTAGCCCTGATATCACCTTACAAGTATTATTTTATTTCTTGATTGTTTAGGCAAAATGGTGGAACTGTTGTAGAAAAAAAGATTCAAAGCCAAGTATTTTTGATATAACTGAGTCTACGGCTCTCACCGACCTGACAGAGATGTACTTCAATACAGGTAATGTTTGGGGGCAGAACCGTCAATTTTATTTCTCAGAAGATGACTTAGAAATTGTTAAGCTAGGATTTAAACTGCATCACAGAATCTTTAAAGTCTATAGTTTCTGTAGTATTCCTTTAGTGGCTAGATGTCTTGCATATTTTGGTTGATAGAATGATGCACCCATGTTCAGTGGACTGGTGTCGGCGAATGTATTGAAACACATTTCAAGTGTTGGCTCCTGTGCGGCGCTTTAGCACGACCCTAAGTGCGCAAAGAATAACGCAATAGAGAAACTAGTGCGATGTGACATGCATTGGACAGAGCACGTTTTTTAGAATGCTTCCACTCTCGGGTTCAATAGGCATCACTCGCTGCTTAACCCTTTACTTGCTGTTTGTTATCCCCCATTTCCAGTCACATGACGTTTATTTTTTGTGAAGGAACACTGCTTTGTATGCAAGACTCAATGTGTGTCTGGAGGAGTGTCATTATCCATGTGATTTTCGATTGTGTAACCATTGGTTAATCACACAGCAGTAAAGTATAAACATTGACAATGCATTGATGATTTAAAATGTACATTTCTTTATAATGCTGTCTTATCCTCTTAGAACTAGTTTGTCAACATCAAACACCCGTGACTATTTTCACACTAAGGAAGTTGTATTAATTACAATCAGAAGTCGTCAGTTTGGGATCGATCAATAGTCGCATATGGCACTGTTCTCCCGCAGGCAGAGTGCAGGTGCTTTTTGTATTAACTGCTTTTAGATACTTCCAAACAGTGGTAAATGAGTTTTAAAACAAAGTGTGTATTTACCTATTGTGCTTTAAATAGTGCGCATTCTAGCTATCACTACGTATTTCCAGGATATCACCAATACACATCATTCTGTATTTCCCTGCCTGGCAAATGGTATGACCAACCAATGCTTCATTTGTAAGAAAATAAGTGCCAGAGCCCAAATATGTTCTTGCATGTCACTGACACATCGGGGTGGACACCACCCATGCCTGCTCTGTACAGTACCAACATAATTGGTGTGAAGGCTGCAAATACCACTGCTTCATTGAGGATGATGGAGGCATGGGGCGATTTGCCAATTAACATAACATATTTTTATTATTTCAAGACACAGTGGGCCTAATTCATGGAACATTTCACGCAGTGCAAGTGACATCACAAAGAGTGATTATCCCTGCATCTCCATTTAAAGGGGTTCTTGGCAGGGGGTCGACACAAAGGAAGAAAAGGCTGAATCACTTGCTTATATAGGAGAGCTTCAGGCTTTAGAAAAATGCCCTGGCTTATAATGGGCTGGAGTTACCAGGGGACTTTAGGAAGCCCCAGCAAGGCCCCATCTCCAACACAATTTTCAGAGCCTGCATGGGACCCGGCAAGCCCCGGCCCACTTAAAGTCCCGCATACGGAATAGAAATGCAGATGGGACAGTAGCAGTTCATATCACTAGTGTGCCATCTTGGCACTAGCTTCCCAGTTCTAAATCTACATTTTCTTTATATTTGGGGGTTCCCCCTGTTCCCTTTTCATATTATTGAATCCCTATCCGTACCCCCTTACTCCTTTTATCCCTTAACTCGCCCCCTTTATTTTTCTCTGAGTTTTTTCGATGAATATGTTTAGTTAAAAACCTGGCGGCAAAACAACTGTATACAATATTTTGAACACAGCCTTGTTAGTGGAGGTTAACTTTAGAGGATATCCACCCCATAATCATGCAGGATTTGGCACACACACTGTTCCTCAAATACCTAAGGAACCCAAAATTAGGCTAACTTTGGAAACAGGAAGCAATTGGCGAAGGCAGCCACAGAGACACAGGCAGAACTCCATGTCTCGCAGGCTTACCTCACCCTTATATCTTATTTGCTTCATATAATGAAACTTTTTGCGCCACAAACTTGTATTATCCAGAAGTACTAGCCGAGACCCACGTGTAGGCACCCTTGAACAGTGTAATCACTTTGGCATGACGTCACAAAGAATCACATTCACGTACACGGATATTATGCATGACTTCAAACGTTGTGAAAAGAAACATTTAATACATAGTAGAAAAGTTTGCGATGAAGTTGTTTTCCCTAATCTCTGAACATTAGCATAGTTTGGGAATAACATCTAATTTCGTCAAAATATTTGAAATACCACCAGTTTTTAACATAACAGCTACCTCACAATAGGTCCCTAACTGTCCTTTGTCTGAAACAATGTACATTACTCTTTGGAAAGTCTGGTAGATAGTCTACCCAGCCTGTAGAACTGTGGTATAGTCACTTTTACAATTCACTCATCATCAGTCGGGGCAGCTGCCACAGAAGGCAGCAGAATATGGGTTAACAACAATCCTCTGTATTCTGCTAGCCCTTTTTCTGACTTAACGTAAAAGGGAATTGCTGAAGATCATAAAAAACATTGTCACCAAACACAACACAATGCAACACACTTAGCTGGAAGACACAGGATACTCCGTAATTGAAAATTCATACCGGGTTATTGGGGTTCGTTGCAAGACACAACTGCTGCATGGTTGAGCCGCTGAACAAGCCCCCCTTTACCAGCAGTCCCTAGTCTGCCAAATATCATGGTTGTCTCCTAATCACACATACTTTAACGGGGAACATTAAACGCCAAGACATATCATCCTAACTGTTGCGAAATGACTTCTGCTCTGGCTAAACCGGCTACTCAGCCCCCACACTTCTACAAACCAATAGTGATCCCAATCATCAAGGTAGAACAAGGTAAGAATATCTCCTTCACCTTTTGAGGTTACGTGGGCCGAGTGACGGCTATCCTCTCTCGAGGGGTGTGAATGTGAGACAGTAGAAACCCAAAAAGCAATGGTACAACAGTTCCAAAATATTTCATTTCATTTCATATAACTTTATTTCAATTCAGACAGATCATAAAAGTCACATGTAACAATTCAACACTAAAAAGGATATAATCGGACATAACTAACATGAGTAATGATACAAATGAAAACAAAGACACATAAAACGCACTGGTCAAATTCATGAGACAGTAAAATACAATCAGCTAACCATCCAAGACTAAGACGACCTTGGTCAGACAAGTAACATATTTAAATCTCTTCCTCCAACCCCGGTAAACATAAATCTCCATAAAATGGTATGGTATGGTATGGTTTATTTATAAAGCGTCTATACACAGGCAAGTGTTTCAAAGCACTCAAGGAGGGTGGTAGCATGGGAAAAAACAACAGTCGCTCAGAGCCCTTGAAATGCTGAGGCGATAATAGTCTGCACAGGCAAAGTAAGTGCGTATAATACATTTAACAGTTGAGACACGGCAAATAGGCCTGACAGCGATTCTGCCGTTTTACCAGTGCAAATTATGGATGAAGACAAGGGAGAACAGACAGACGATCTTCAGGCATGGTGCATTCAGATCATGCAAGTGCACAGACGGTGACAGGGAGGTAGAGGTCCAACTGCACTCGGTCAGTGGACACTAGGGTATGGGCAGAGAGACCCACTCTCTTGGGTTATTCTCAAGTGCAGTGAAGGTGGGTGGGGTGTGGGGCCCTAAGGCTAGTGTGTGAGAGGACTGGCAGGGGTGCCTGGGACCTGTGAGACTCTGAGGTACACCAGACGGCCAGCCAGCAAGCTGTTAGGAGGAGGAGGGAGAGAGTGAAAGAGCAGATATCTAGGTTAAATGGGCAGAGTGGGAGAGAGAAAAGGAAGGTCTTGAGGAGTTTCCGGTACTTTTGAAGATCAGGCTCAAGACAGAAGGTGCTGCTACTTCGTTCCCCCCACCAGACATGAACTGAGAGCATCTGTTACACTTCTTATACGTAGCTGGTTGAAAAGCAGTATCAAATATTTATTTCTGATTTGCAGATACTCTGTGCCAAAAAGAACAAAGTACATAGTGCTTTAAACTACATTCGGACAAAATGGGCAGTCTGCTGTAGTGTTCGGGTTCCAATTGTGCTTCAAGCCATCAAGAGGCAGAATGCCAATGCACAGCTTTGCGTATAGTGCTCTCATCAGTTTCGGCTGCATCTTATCTAAATACTGTTCAAAGCTGGGTTGTTCCTTTCTTGACACATATAAGACTAGACTGGTTGAATTTACTACTTTCACACGGGATTCATTTTCCCACTTTATTTCACAGGCCTTTTTCAATTGGATCTTAACATTTCTTGGGATTGATTCAGGGTAGAGCCAATAACTTTCCCACCCCATGATAGTCAGCTCATTTCTTATAGCCGCCAGCCATGGTAGGGCAGGGCGTCCCGGCTGAGATAAGACATCTTTAATAGCTTTTCTATAAATGTCCAGATTAGAAATGATGCACCTGAGGCGAGCCCAAAGAAACACTCTTCTCGCTCCACAGATAAAGCCAATGCTCTATGAATCTGTGTCTCAAAAGACAGGAACATTAAGAGCTCTTATACGCAAACCCAAAATGCTTTTTAGGAATTTTTGTTCCACTACCTTGAGCGTACTTGTATTACACATGCCTTAAAGGGCTGCTTGTCTGGCTTGACTCTTATAGATCTGCAGGATGACACTCACCGGGCCTGCCACATTGTCCTGGGTAAATCTAGACAAAGCCCCATAATACCTAGTGAGCTTAAGTGCCTCCCAATTTGCCTGGTCATCCATACACAATTATCCTTCATTCTGATCCCCAAATAATCATATTGTGTGACCTTCTCAATCAGGTGATCGCTCAGTCTAGTTACGAGGCACAGTTTTCGCTTAACCCTACTTCTGCTAAACACCATCGACTGTGTTTTCTGCACATTAACTGTGAGACCATTTACATCGCATAAATATAAAAAAAATAACCACTTGCCTCTGGAGGCCCTTCGGGATAAGGGAAAGAAGGACAGCCTCATCGGCAAATAAGAGAATTGGAATCTTCTCATTTGCCAATGATGGCGCATCAGTAGGTTCGGCCACCAGAAAGGCAATGACACCATTGATGAATAAACAAAATAGGCTGGGGACAAGGACAAAACCTTGCCTAACTCCAACATCTATTTTTACTTTGTATGTTGTTTGGCCATCCAACAAGTGCCTAATTACTGCCCCATTTTTTGTATAAAGGGACTGAACTGCTTTCAATTTGCCAGAGGTGATATCCAGTTTCATCAATGTCTGCCACAATCTTGCTCTAGCGACACTGTCGAAAGCAGTTTTGAGATCAATGAAAACTGCATAGATGTTCATATTCCTCAGCATGGCATATTTATCCAAGATCAGACGGAGCCTCATAATTTGATCTATGGTGCTAACGTTACACTGGAACCCGGCCTGGAGATGGTTCAAAGCCCCCACCTCCACACTCCATGTGTCCAAATGACCCAGCACTGCCTTTGCAAACACCTTGCCTCACGCATCAAGAAGGGGATGGGTCTATAGTTGACAGGGACTTCCAATCTCCCTTCTTGAATATGGGGACAAGTACTGCTTTTGTCCATGAGTATGGGACTTTATTAGCTGCTAACAAGGCGTTAAACAATTGTAGCTGATAAGGGGTCCATATTACCACTTCATGCCTGTACCAATCAATGGGAACCATATCAGGTCGAGGCGCATTTCTCCAATTTGTGTAACATGAGTGCTGTTGTAATATCACTCATAGACAGCACTAATGCGACTTGATCCTCCTCCCGTCCAAGGTTGCACCATCTATCAAGCTCAAGGCCAAATTATTGTCTGCGTAAAGGTTACCAACATAGGCAATCCAAGCTGTCTCTGAGATGCCATTTTGGATTAGATTTTGGTCACCACGGTTCTCTGCCCCAACACACTGGGCAGCATTACAAGTTTGGAGGTAGCCATGCCCTTAATAAGGTAGCCATGCCCATGATTTGGCTACCTCCAAACTCGGGTCGGGTCCGGCAAAAGGGGACTTACCGGGCCATTCCGATCTTGGAGGGCCCGGTAATTCCCATTCGTGGGACCCAGACCCGGTACGTCCCCATTGCCATTTGAGCCCCCATAGGGCTCAATGGGAATGGGGAGGATGGTAGCAGCGGTACTATTAATAACGGTACAGCTGCTGCCATCCTGGTCTGCTCGCAGGTGCCGCTCTGCACGCCTGGTTTGACCAGGCGTCCAGAGCGGCACCCGCGAGCAAACTCGCAATGTTGCGGCGAGGTAACGATGGCACCGGTAGCACTACCGGCGCCGTTGTTGCCTCACCGCGACACTCATAATGAGGCCCACTGCCTAAAGCCCTGTGAGTCCCCAATTTTAGAGGCTTGGAGAAGATTGTCCCATAACGAGTCTGAATAATCTGCTTTCTTCGATTTCAACAATTTGTGGTATATAGCCCTGGAATCAGCCTGGGCTGCTGCGCCCCCATCGCTAACCCCGTTAGCATGCTCGAACAGTACCTTTTTTGCAGCACAGCATTCGGCATCATACCATGGGTTTTTACGCACTGCTTTCACTCCAACAGCAGTTTGGGACTTACTCAGAGAGTCCCCCAGTACACTGACCATCTTTTCATGCACAGTTTGATTAACATCCTTTTCCTCACTGGAGCAAAAAGCCTCAATTAATGTAAAAATGCTTACATAGATACCTGGTAGCTTTGACTCCAAGTCGAGGTGACTCCACTTTAAAACACGTCAGGCTTTGCCCTTTATATCTATTGGAATCACACGCTGCACGTTAGCGTCCCTCTTCAAGCCAAATAGGGTCCCCGAGACTGAAGCTAATACAGGATCATGATCGCTTTCTGATCTTTTCATCCCCCCAAAATCCTGTAGATGTTTCCATGATTCAATGTTGACCAAAATGTAGTCGATTGATTTGCAATTAGTGTGGGAACCAAAAGTCGTGTTGGCTGGGCGGTCACTCACAAATCTGCCATTGCACTCCCTAAGGCCTAATGACAAAAACACAATGGCTGGCACCTCATAATTTCTATATTTCCGGCTAGAGCCTGCTGCAACCAATTCTTCAATGCCCCATCTAGCATCCTCCTCCTCAGTAATCCCTATTATATTCTCAAGCGGTTCAAACTGGAGATTCAGGTATCCCATTATGATGATTTTTTACTGGGTCTTTCTGATTTTCGCTCCACTGGGAGACCCTTTCCTCCAGCAATAAGAACATAGAATTACCAACAGCAATTCCATGACGGTTGTACAAATTAATAAGCAAGAGGTTAGACCCATCAGTGCACCGCAAGTGTATTTCCATATAGTGCCTTGAGTCAACAGAATACATATATATTGACGTGAATAATTTTACATTCACCCAAAAGGTTAGACTGCCATTCGGGCGCCCTCCCCTCCCCTTGGTTGCAGGAATGAAAAAAGTGGCAAAGCCCTGCATGTTATGGGCCACCAGAGACCAGGTTTCTTGCAGAACCACTATATCATCGGAGCGCACCAAATCTAACCAAGTTGGATCGTCCATGTACTTTTGGAGACCAGCAATGTTCCAGGACATCAGACGCAAGGCACCAGGTGGGACATTCAAGGGAGTTACAGATTGCATCTCGGGGGGGGGGGGCAGAGGTGACTTCATGATTTCTTTTTCTTAAAGAGGAACTTCCTCTGTGCACAAGTGCCCCCTTCCCACTGAGGTCATTGCCCCCGAAACTCAAAATGGTGTTCGCACAGCCAGGGCACTCCATCTAAGACCAATAACAGGTGTGGGCCAAGCAGTGGGTCCTCATATCAGGTCCGTTCTTATGTTAGTTGGAATACTCAGAAAAGTAAGTCCTGTTCTCATACACGAAGTCACACATCTGTCCTTTGCACTTGGAATACCATCAATGGGCCAGGGACTCTTGGCTGCCAGGGAAAAAGACAACGGTGGGGGGGGGGTCAAACTGAACAATGTCGCCAGCGTACTGGGAGGCATAGTCCTCTGTTCCATGTCCAACAGCCCTTCCACCAATGAGTTAGATTTTAGGTCCACAAAGTCTTTGGACAAGGTGTGGGGCAGGCATGAGCACTGAACTATGTTGCTCCTAATGATTAACAGACCGACCCTCCTTCTGTCTCAGCCAGTGACAAACTATCTTAGTTAGACCTTCACCAGATTCTTTAAATTGACTTTCTGCTCTTGGAAGGTTAATCAAAAAGAATTGGGAGTTACAACGCTATGCACTAGGCACCTGCCAAGCGAAAAGCAAATGGGTGTTCTCCATCTCTCTTGACACCTCCCACATATTTTGCCGGGCTGGGGGGAGGTGGTTCCTGGGGGTTACCAGGGGGCACCGCTAAATAAATGAGCCCGGCCTTCCGGCACCCTGCCCACATAGTCCTCTACCCCCTTCTTCCAAGTACCTCGACCACTTCCAATAAATGTACTCAATTCATTCTGTAATTCACCTATTAACCTCTTCAATACTTCCATTTCCTTTGCCACTGATCCAAGGGCCATGTTGGCCTGTTCCACACTACACAAAATTTTGGCCACCTCCGTGCGGTTACACGCAGGGCCGTGGGGGATACTCACCCTGCTCAATGCATCCGACCCAGCCTTTACCAGACCTCATAATTATCTTTGCATGGGCTTTCCCCCCGCACCCTTGCCCTTACTGCAGGGTTCAATCGGGGTACCAGAAGAAACATCAGGATCACTATGATCCCTCCCCTCCCGACCGACCTTCTGTACTGTTATTGATCTTATTGCCCCCAACCCATGCCCCAATGAATTCAGGGGAGAAAACCTATTTGACAGGGGAACCAATATTGAAACTTAAGGGCCCTCTTTTTCCTCACCGTCAATAGACAGTGGGTGATCTATTGTACCATCTGTATTGCAGATCACAGTGTCACCCAAACCAGATTTTGCATTACACTCAATTGGTACAACATAGCTTTTTCCCTCACTCTGCACTGGGGGGTTAGGTACCTCATATCCTGGCAGGTTCGTGGCCACCTCCAACAACACAGGTAATGGTACATTTGCTGCATTTAAGGGAACAATAATTTTTTCATGCATTTCAGCATGAGTCAATGGCTTTTAAAAAGATGACAATGGTACAGTCCTTTTACTTATTGGTGAGATACTAATACTTTCCAGAATCACATTGTCCATCGCTACACAGTTCCTTGACTGGTGGGTTAAGTTTCTGGCCCTGTTTTTGCCCGTTCCACATCAGTGCCTTTCACGGCCAGTTCATTTGGCTCCATATCATATAGGAGCAAAGCAATTTCCTCAATCATCGCGTTTGCTTGGTTGATGGGATCAGTTAGCTTTGCCATCTTTTTCCCCGGCTGACTCATGAGGAGGGATTTAATGACCTTGTGCTTTGACATTGTGCCAGCGGCAATGTAAATAGTTTAAAGTTCAAGACTCCATGTTGAAAGTTAAAATTATTTGGGTTTTATGGTACAGCATGCAGGATAAAAATAGACTAATACACATCACCACAGAAGTAAACAACCGGGACATTTGACAGCCGCGGGCACATTGATGAGAATTGGCGTGTGCAGAGAGGGTGCCAGATGGTTCAGGGGCACACTTAATCCGAGGCCCACTCCCCCTTAATCCACCGGGTCCTTGTTCCGCTCCTTCTGCTAGGTAGTCTGCTTAGCTCTTAGTAATTCACCAGTCAACGAGCGTAAATTGCATTTGTGAAGATACAGCCGTAGGGCGCAGACTACTGCTTGAAGTAGTACAAAAAACAACCCCACCCGTCCACAAGAAGAAAAAAGTTGCCGACACACCTGACCGGGTTATGAACAGTTTTTCACCCCGACCTCAGATCTCGTATAAACAGAACAGAACAAATTGGCTCAAGAACACAAGTTAATGTTACCTTCCATGAAAGTGAGCAATGAGTCACATCGGGAGAAAAAACTGGGAACCAGATTACAGGCGCTTGAGCCCCCAGCAAGCGCGAACACCTAAGCAGGCGCCAACGCCCGAACCCCTGACTCCCCGCAGGCTTCACCCTTGTGGGGAAGTCTGCATGTTAAAATCACTCTGGTGTATGGGAGGTGGGCATGACCAATGAACGCACACAGCATCTGGGTTCAGAGAGTTCCTCCTAGCACCATCTGCCACACCTTTGACTCCCTGCAGGCTTCACCCTCGCTGGGAAGTCTGCAGGTTATAAGCACTCCAGTGTATGAGAGGTGGGCGTGGCCAATGAGCGCACACAGCAGCTGGGATCAGAGAGTTCCTCCTGGCGCCAACACCCGCGCCCTTGACTCCCCACGGGTTCCAAAATATAAGAATGTCCAACCAAGTTTCTATAAAAATATATACTTTAATCAAATAAATCAATTACAGAAGTAACTATTATAAACCATGTCAAAAACCCACCCCTAAAAGAAGTCAGAAGATGCAGAACAGAAATGTATAAGCACTCTGGATACTTGGTTAAGAATGAAACAGGCAAGAAATGCAACAATGTCGCTCAAAAGGGTATGTCTTGAGGGAAAAAGGTCCAAAGGGGACTTAACCAGTCTCCAGGGCCCATAGAAATGCCCTATTGGGACAGGGTCACTTGAAAGTACCTGATTGAAATGATAGTTGGTTTGACAGTGTCAAACCAGGCCTTAGACTGTGGTGCTTGCGGGTCGTATTAGATTTGAAGGGGCGGAGTGCTTGTCCTTCGTGTGGTTCGAAGGCAGCATCGAACAATGCAGGTCAAATCGATCACTAGGAGCGATGCACCGATTGAGCGTTTCAAAACTATATGTACCTCTGGTTTGGGTGAACAAGTGATGTGATGGTCCAGCAGTTTGAGTCAAGTTTTGATGTAAAGTCCTGGTGGTTCGATACTTGGTTTGATGTGATGGTTCAAATTTGTCTGCACGCTGTGCTGCTACTAGAGTCAGAGAGGTGACAAGGCTTTGCTGGTGTGATACCAGGTCAATCCAGTTCTATAATGCGAGCAGCAGTGGTTCAAAGTTTGAATGAGTGCTAAAGGCAGCACTGGCGGGTCCTGTTGATTTGATTGCGGCAAACACAGTTTGAATGTGGTTCTATGTGATGAAAACCGGGATCCTGGCTGTTGTGGCTCTCAGGATGCTGTGAGTCCCATTCCATGGACTTAGGGACAAGATGAGTCCTTGCTCTCGTTCACCCACCTATGGGGGAGGCTGTTTAACACCTAGAGCAGTCCTTAACCTTCAGTGAGATCCTGGGTACTAATGTAGCTGGCAGAGATGGAGGTCCTGCTGCAGCATCAGTTCACACACCAATATGCCATGTGGGTGGGTATGGAAACGGCTTGCCTCCGCCATGGAGCACTTCTTCTTCACCTCAATGGCTGAAGCATTTGGAAAGATCAACTCTCTCAAAAGAGATCCAAATTAATTATTTCTTTAGTACTCGAAGGTCCAAAAGTGAATCAAAGAAGGAGTGCAAGACCTCATCTTGTATAGGCCAAATGCCACATGGGGTTGTAGAAAAGCAAGCCCGATTTGCGGGGTCCAATCCCTGTCCTTGTGACAAGTGCTCCTTGCCTTCTGATGTCATACCCAGAAAGCCTTGTTCTGAAGGTTGGTGCAGGGGACAGTAAGGACAGAAAAGCCCACAGAAAAGTAAGATGGAATAACCTTTCCACAAACCTATTGGTGCTTCCTTGACTGTACTAACTCTTTCCCTTACCCAGCCTGCAACTACAAAGGCTCTCTGGTGTCCAGACCCCCTCCCCCCAGTTTGTGGCAAGCCTTTGTTATGGAATTGGCTCTTTGAAGCTGGGCTCGCTGTACATCTCTATCTGGAATATCCCAGTCCTGGCAAGGGGGGTGTTATCTTCCCTTCCAAAATAATTACTAGAATGCAGACAGACAGAGGCCTGACATTCACATAGCCTCCCTTAGCTGTCTGAGCTCATAGGGCTGACTCTGGTATGCTAGAAGTCAGATGTGGCTTTAATAATTTTGATCTGAAAAGTTGTCAGATGTCTCAGTCACCTCTAAGTGACCAGCAAGAGTGCCAACAGCCAAGTCTAGTAGGAAACTCCGGAGGCCTCAGTCCGCAACCAACTTCTGGCCGTACCATGCATCAGAATTCTTGGCCTCCTTTTATGTGAACTAGTCAGGGCTTTTCCCTTTCTCCAGTTCCCTGTTTTGGAAGAGGCCAGTGCTTTTGCTCTGTGCCTGTTTCCCTTTTTGGAATGGCTCAGGGCCTCAGCTTTGTGCCTGGTCCTCTGTCTGCTTACACAGACCTATAGAGTGGCACAGTCCTGTGTACCTGGCAAACGTCTTCCTGACCTGGGACTAAAGTCAGCAACAACCCTGCTCACCATCTAAGGTTATTTTTCTATGCCAGTAGGCAACCCTGAGATCACTGAAAGTGGTGATAAATCTATAGACACCTCATTGGACGCTGAGCCCTCTCTCGCAAAAGTGGGTGCCTCATGGGAATTCAGTAGATTGGAAGTTTCTGGTGAGACTGGTCTCGCACATCCTCCATCTAAGAAAGCCTCAGAGCCTTGGTCCTCAAGCACTTCCTTCTTTCCTGCTTTCAGAGTTTGCCCTCTAGTCACTACCTCGACTATTTCTGGGTTAGGGGGGTCATTTCCCAACAGACACCCTACTGGAATTTAGACTTTAACTGCAGCATGGTGCAGGGAGGTTTTGCCTCTCTAAGTAATCTCTACCATTGCCAAGGGACAGTATGTTATGGCCCCAATCCCCATTTTCAGCTGGGTCGGGCCTGGTATGTACTGCCCTTTCTTCACCTATTGCAGCCTGGCAGCTGAGATACCCGCAGCAGTGTCACAGAAAGTGGAAGAATTGTACCCATTTATGGTTACACGTTGCAAAAATATCTGAGTATTGGCGGCAACTTGGGCATGCTCTAAGGACCTGGCACCGTTCCCACTCAGTAAGGGAACTTTTGGCCACACCCTAGACTTGCAGAACTTCATCTGTTAAGATGCCCGCAGTGACTATGACCTCCTCCTCCAGGAGGCCAACAGTCCCAATAGCCTGTTTGTGTTTCTCTTTGCAAGGCAGATCGCCCCCTTTCTATTTGTCAACTCCCCACACAGAAAACAACCTCTTGGTTTTGAGTGTGCAGATGCCTCCATAATAGACGTATACTCCCTCCTCTTTTCTGTGGGGGTTGACCAGCATTGGCCTGGAATCTCCCTTCATTTTTTCGGAAGAAGGGTCAGAAATTCGATCCTTTCCCTCCTTATGTTTGTCATTATCAGATGCCTTATCATCTGATATGGATGTATTCACCTGAGCCTTTTTATGGACTTGAGTACTTACATACCTGTCAGAACCTTTTGCAAGTTCCCTTGGCTCTTGGTTACTCTGGTCCACTAAACTCTGGTGTAATTCCATCTCACAATTTTCAAGAATATTTTCACATGCAACTACATTATAAATGCCCTCAAAAGTGTTACATTTGTTACCGGTGACCCTACCGCTACGATACCTTAAGGACTAATGTGCAAATGCCTCAAAGCTTTGACTCCCCTTCTTTCTGAGCTCTCTAAAACTCCTGAGGTACTATTCTAGGGTTTGTAGAACTTCCTGAGGATGGTAGACTTAATTTTGGTATAAATGGGCCTCTCCTCAGAAATAAACTGAATGATAACATTATTACGAGCCGTCGGTAGGTGGCTCATAAAGGCTGCTCCGCACAACTCCTTTTCACCTCTGCTTGGGGGAAATCTATTTACAGTATTATGAACCAGCAAAAATATTCTTCCCCACCTCATGTGGTTAGTCTAAGTCTTTGGGTATGTGGCGCTTCGGCTATTTCTGGGAGTCACCAAAGAAAACACTTAACTCCCCAATGGGAGTTTATTTGTGGGCCCCCTTCTGATCAGACAGCTCAAGCATCACAGCATCTCACTGTTTCTTTTCTTCTAATGCCAATCTCTGCTTCTCTATGTGGATCTGCCACTCAGACAGCTCTGCATGAGAGGGATCACCCTGGGATCGGCTGAGACACCGGACCTTATGGAACCCTGGGACCTACCAGAACCCTGAAACCTGTGTGAGGCTACACTTCCCAGTCTCTTGTGGGTATGGTGGACACTGACACCTTCGTCACTGTCCCCTGATAAAGGGACAGTAATGAAGGTATCAGTGTCCACCTCTATGCCCCCCAGATAAATGACTTGGCTTGGAGCTCCATATTTCTGCTGACCCACGGAAACTCCTCCATTCCCCTAGCTTCCTCAAAGGCCTACTTTCTTGACCTTACTGCTGTAGAGGAGTCCCCTGTTTTGACACAGTTTACAGGGCTTGCTTGCTTTCAATGTTTGTGCAGAGTTCATGTCAATTTCCATAGTAGCAAAATGCCTGTCAGTGTTTCTAACATTAACTGTACAAACTTTTATTTTGGAAGACTAAACTGTAGGGACACTCTATATCAAATCCCAACCGCTGCAACCATTGTGACAAACTGACTTCTGCTCTGCAGTATAAAGCTAAGCAGTGGTTAAACTGCCTACTCAGCCTCCGCATTTCTACAAACCAACAGTGATTCCAATTATAAATGAAAAACAGGCACAGCTAAGAGATATAATTCCTTCACCTTTTGTGATAAAGTGGGGTGGCGGTAGGCTATACTCTCAGAAGAAGTGCGAATCTGAGACAGTAGCAACCCAACAGCAACAGTAAAACAGTTACAAAAGAAAAGCACGTCCAATCAAGGATTATAAAAATACATACTTGAATCAAACATAAATTATTCAACTATCAGAAACCCACAATGTAAAAGAAGACAGAAGATGAAAAACATATATGTATAGGCACTTTGGATACCTTCTCTGGGATAATATAAACATGAAAGGTAAAAATGTTAATATAAAGAATATGGCCCTCATTCTGAGTTTGCTGGTATCCTAGGATGCCACCAAAATGGAATTAGCATTCACGCCACCTGACATCCCGGTATTAGCTCTACATTCCTAATGGGCTCCATGGAGGGAATGCAGCAATTACCGGCACTGGTATTACCAGTGACAGTAATTGCAGCATTTTTTTTGACGGTGCAGGCCTGATCTACCAGCAGGTCAGGCATGGAGGTAGATTTGTGGCCCCACCAGCAAACTTGTGTTTTCCCGGTCTGGTAAAAATGCCGTAATTACCGCCAATTTTACCAGCATTTTTCCCTGGACTGAAACCATGTAAGGACCCCGTATGTCTTGAAGGAAAAGGTGCAAAAGGGACTTAAACAGTCTCTCTGGACCTAAAAGTGGACTAGGGGGTTTGCGTCACTTGAAAGTAATTGGTTCCAATGTTAGGTGGTTCTACTGTGTAGAACCAGGCTTCATACTGTAGTACTTGTGGGTTGAACCAGGTCCAAAGGTGTCAAGTCATTTTGGTCCCAGGTAGCGAGTCAGCTTTGAGTCGGATTCCAGTGGGTGCTCAGTGGGGTTTGAAGGCTTCAAGATATGCAGTTTGAATAAATCCCCAGGAGCAGTTCAAAGATTAAGTGGGATGCAAAATGATTAGTACCGCTGGTTCAGGCCAACAAGTGACGTGATGGTTCAGAGGTTGGAGTCAAGCTTTGATGCAAAGTCCTGGCAGTTCGATGCTCAGTTCAATGCAGCGGTTCCAATTCATCTGCATGGCACTCTGCTGCTCAAGGTGGACAAGGTTCAGCTGTGGTGTTGTGTTGTCGAGCTGGTTCAATAATGCATTCAGCTGTGGTTTGAAGTTCAAGTAAATGCCAAACGCAGCACGAGTGGGTCCTCTGCAGTTCTAATGTGGAAAACACTGTTCAAATGCAGTTCAATGTGACGGAAACAGGAATCCTGGCTGTTCTGGCTCGCAGAATGCAGCGAGTCCCATTCCGGGGGCTGAGAGACAAGATGTGTCCTTGCCCTCGTTCTCCAAACCCAGGCAAGACCATCTAACATCTGCAGGCGTTCGTCACCTTAGTGAGGTCCTGGGTACCAGTGTAACTGGTAGAGAGGCAGGTCTTTCTCCAGCAGCAGTTCACGCCCACCGTGCCCTCGGAGTGGGCAGGGAGCAGAACTTGCCTCTGCCTTGGAGCACATCTCAGTGCAAGAGGGCTCTGGAAAGATCAACTTGCCCAAAATAGGTCTATATGAATTCTTTCTTAAGTCCTTGAAGGTCCAAAAATTCATCAAAAAGGCGTGGTAAACCCCCTCTTTTATAGGCAAAATACCACATAGGATTGGAGGAAAGCAAGCCTGATTTAAGGGGTACAATCTGTCCTTGTGACAAGTGCCCCTTGCCTTCTGATGTAATACCCAGAGTGCCTTGTTCCATAGGTAGTGGAGAGGATATAAAGGATAGAAAAAGCCCACAGACAAGTGGAGGAACCCTTCCTCAATATACTGGTGCTTCCCTGCCTGTCCTAACTCCATCCCTTTCGCTGCAGCATTTTCAAAGGCTCTCTGGTGTGCAGGCCACTAGTCTGAGGAAGGCCTTTGTTATGAAATTGGTACTTTGTAGTCAGACTGTCTGGGCATCTCCAGCTGGGCGATGCTAGGCCTAGCAAGTGAGGTGTTACCTTGCCCCCTAGAGGGTTAATTGAGGCATGACTCCTGCTCTTTTGTCTCATTTTCTGGAATGCTGATAGGCAGGGTCCTGAAACACATCTCATACCATAACTGTTTGAGCTGACAGGGTTGACACTGCTATGTTACAAATCATATGTGGCTTTAATAATTATGGAAGTACCAACCATCACACACAAATAGGATTGGCTTATATTTTAAAATCATACCGTCACCAGGTGGGTAGCTTATCATAATTATAATGGTTTTGGAACAGAGGTGTAGACTCAAATTCAACCACTGCACTCAAGTAACTTGGCTTTCACACAAGTTATCAAACAGTGCACCTGTAACCCCTGAACCTGCTCCGTGCCACAGAAGAGAAGGAGCTGCAGATGAGGATACTGATGCAGCAAGGATAGGTGTACACTATGCTTTTGGCATGGTGTTTAATAAAAGAGGCGTCGGGTTAGCAGACTACTCTTTCTGAGATGGAATTACTTACATCATTTTATCTTATATATAACCCCGAGGCCACAACCTCGATGAGGAATTGTATACCTTTCTAGGTAGCTGATATCTTTTGAGGTTTCTGTTGTCTGACATGTTTCTCTCATTCATATTTTGGTGTCTCTTTTAGATACGTCTCTATAGCTGCATTGTTATACTTTAATACTATGTATGTTTGCCTCTCAATTACTATACACAAAGTGAAAGGATCATTTCTTTATCACTTTTTTTAAATCAGTTTTTATTGTGAATTTTGAAAAATATGGCTTTGCATCAGTGGGCATAGGAAATTTGTTAAGACACACAGAGATTTTTGGACTCTTTAGGATACGGTTATGCAAGTGTGGAATAGTAGCCAGAAACTCAGAGAAGTGTTGCAATGTGCACATTTTTGTTTGAATTTTTAAACATCCCAATACAAACAAGAGTAAGGGCTATATGAGATAAAAAAATGTACTATGCACCAGGCACTTTACTGTGAAAATACTTGAATGCACTATGCACTTTGTTGGTATTATGCACTAGGCACTATGCACTTTATGAGGTTTGCCGCTTTGTTAATTTGTACATGCTTATTTGCACATGGTACTGTGTGTTTTTTAACTTTAAGTATTAGCCCTCCCTCCCCTTATTGGGATATTGCACATATATCAATGCTATTGGTAGCTTTTATATTAGTAAGAGTGCCATGTTAAATCGAATATGGGGATTTGTGTTTTTTTATTATCAGCTAAATAAGTGGATATCCAGCCCATAGGACAGTAATTGATCTGGCATGGTCCCAGTTTGGCAAAATTATATTGCCAAGTTGTGAGCAATACTAGGATCACATAACAGTTGTGCGCTAATGTCTGCACTGAACCCCATAGGCGAACACATGCCACTCTTTTCTAGGCTTCATTTTCTCCGGATATGTATTTTGCATGTTGCATTTTGTATTTGACATCTTAATTTATATGAACATGGCTGCTTAATTAGACTTTCCACAATGGCCGACCTGTGAGTGAACAATCAAACATCCATATGCAATGGTAGACACTCCGTAGTGATCATAGAGAAATATGTATATTTATTGTCCATCATCTGTGTTTCCTCCTACCCACTTGATCAAGCGGTCGGAGCAACGCGAAACGCGTCGTCCTTTTTACAGGTTCTTCCTTTTTCATCAGCACACTAACAATAAAATTGCTGTTGCTGTTGGAACCTATTGTGCTGTTTTCTTTTTCAATGCTGTAAGGATATTTTGTTCCCCAGCTGCTCTGGGAGTGCAGCCCACCTCAAGTACTCAGAACGAAGATTTTTTCTATATATATATATATATATATAAAAAAGTCAAAAGTTGTGCATGGGTTTGTGGCAAAGCATTGTTCCTTATAAAATTCCACACCATTTCACCAATCTGCTCCACATTTTGCATAGTTACCTGTTAGGAGCCTTCGGCCATTACTAGCTAAATTACATTTGGACACCCCACCCCGTTCCCCGGATTTCAGCACAAGTTAACATGTGTTTGTGGCTTGGCGAAGCATTGTTCCTTATGCAATTCCACACCGTTTCACCAATCTGCATCACATTTTGTAATGTTACCTGTTAGGACTGTTTGGACATTACTAGCTACATGACATTTGGACACCCGACTTCTTTCCCCGGATTTCAGCATGAGACTGTTGCCTGAAATCGGCAAAACATCAATATGGTAGTAGAAGGACCGTCCCGACATGAGGAACAAAACTCAAGGTCTCTGTGGTACCATCGAAAACGCAGTTTCAAGGCGCTATGATGTATGGTTTCCAAGATATTTGCACCCTGCCCCTGCACTGCACCACTAGCACCAGTGGAATCCCCACCTCCAGACCCCGTCTCTGTCCCTTGCACAGCCTCCTCCTCCACCAAACCCCCCATCAACCTGGATGACTCTGTGCCATCTTCCTCCGTCGGGCCCTGTGGGGTCTCAGCTGCCCCTTCTGCTGCCGAGGAGTCCAACTCCGACCTCTGCCTCTTGGACTTCCCCTCGGCAGCTGCGACCTGGGACGCGGCACCGGACTCCTCACTCCCCGACGAGATGACAACCTGGGAGGGGAGCCGGGCCTTGCGTCTCCGGCTGGTGGTGCGATCCCTGCCGCTGTTCTCCACAGCACCCTCTCCGCCCTCTTCATCAGTCAACGCTGCAGACGGGGAGAGATAGGACACAGGCATCAGGGCACTGTACAATGGACTCATACACACATGACAGTTGCACACGAGTGTCATTGTCAAACTTCAGACATGGCATCACAATCCCCAACACACATGTCATTTCAGATCACACACATGAGCTATTCCACAGCCATATCGCAACAGCCAGCAACATCCATACACATACAACAGCATGAGCAGGCAACGGTGAGCCAGACATCACATGAGACACAGGGAGTGCACTAGACATGCACACACGCCACCACACTTACATGCATGTGTACACCTCCACCAAGTGTCGCAGTGATGAGATCGGCATCCATGTCACATCTGGCAATCAGTCTTCTACATATCAGTCTCACATGCATCCATGTTGCATGACAGTTGCACACTTGTCAGATACACATACATGCATGTGTACACAGTGCAGATACATGCAGCTGGAACCAACATCCATGTGTGACACCACAACCTTGACAACTGCCATACACAGTCATTCAAACATGTGTGCTCACAGATCTGCATTTGGCCTGCATGCTTACCCACAAATACACCATCCATGTGTCTCACACATGAAAGGACTCGCATGTGTCAGCCTCATGGCCCTGTACATACACATCATACATGGCCCTACAAAATCACATGTGCAACCTGCACACTACTGGCACACCACCACACGCACAGCTTCTAATCAGTATGCATGTACACTTACCGCTCGACTCCAGACGGGTGTGCCTCTCAAGGACCTGGACGTGGAGCGCTGGGTATACGCGTTCCAGGACCCTCATTTGGTCTTCCGACAGGTGGCCCTGGCGCCCCTTAGCATCTGCTGCCTTCAAGAGGCGCCGGGCCTTGTTGAGGGTCCTGGACCTGAAGTCCTCCCAGCGCTTCTTGACATGATGGAATTCGCGGACTGCCACCCCCTCCGCGTTGATGGCAGTCACGATGTCCGTCCAGATCCTGGTCCCTCCTTCCATGTCGGCGCGCGACCTTCCGAAGAGGGCATCATACTGCCTCAGGACTTGCTCCACCAGGACACCAACTTCAGTGGCAGTGAAGCTGGTGGCCCTCTGCCTCTCTGGCTGGGGGTTGCCAGTGCCGCCAGATGGTGTAGTGCTGGACATGGCAACCCCAGAGGCAGGAGTGGGTGGGCAACTGGGTCCTGGGGCTGGGCTGTGGAGCGATGGAATCCCAGTCTGGAGTCTTCGGTTCCAGCAGGGGTGGTCACAGCAACAGCACCCCTGGCTGACGTGCAGGCAGCAAATGGCAGGGCACGTGGGCAGCAGGCAATTAGGCAGCAGCAGATGGCAGGTGGGAGCGTGCTCGGGGCTCTGGGGGGCAGTAATTCGGCCTTCTGGGTAGGAGCGTGGTCTTCCGTGTGTGAACGCGTGGCCAGCTTGATACAGAGTGATTTGGCACGTGAAAATCTTGCACATCAGCGTGTAAAGCACGTCAGCGCACGTACGCAATTTCATTGGACCAAAGGCCCTTAGCACGTAAGCGCGTCTGTGACGTGACGCGTGCGGGTGTTTCCCTCATAGCACGTGATGACAGAGCACATGTGGAAAAGCTGCACGTCGGAGTGTCAGCGCGTGTAATTGGAGGAAAGGGCGCTTACACGCGTAAGTGACGTGTACGCGTGGGCCGGTTCAAAAGGTACGTGTAGGACGCCATTTCCTTGTACGTGCTTTTTTTGGAGAGCGAGTGGGTGGATTCTGTACTTCTTGACGGTTCACACGCGATTACTTCACAGCGTTTCAAGTTCGTACTCCCTGTTACCTCTGACAGCTTTCATTTTTCTACTTTTTTTGGGCCTGTTTCCTCAAACAGTGTTCACTTCTCCTTTTGTCCTGTCTCCTCAGACAGCGTACAATTCTTCTTTTGGCAGGGGTGTTGCCAGCGCGCACACGTGCGTATTTTTCACATTCTTTTTCCAGGCAGACGGTGAGTTCTGCACGTACTTAGCAACTGTGCTTGCCCCGTGTCTCGCATACCCCTTCAGAGGTCATTGTAGGCTGCGTGTATCACGCGTACGCCTATTTTTGTGTTTCTGGGTATCACAGCATAGTGCAGGTTCATTTTTCCACGCACGTGGTCTACGAGGGGTTGCGTGCACGTTTATTTTTGTTTTTGGGCTGCCTGTGCGTTGCGTGACCCGTCATCTTCCCCCAGGGGTCACAGACAGCCTTGTTAGAGCACTAGGGTACGAATTCCATCTAGTACCCTACCCCTTTGACCCCCAATTGCCCAGGACAATAGTTTACTGCTCCTCCCATACGCACAACAACATCAGTGCCATAGTGGGGCGGCGACCAAGCGGTAAGGGAGACAAAGGTGGCCGACCTTCAAAAGGTGGACGTGGTGGGCGGTAGGGGACGTGGCCGGGATTTGCAGGGTGCCCCTATACCCCCATGTGTGGAGGACCAATCAGGGACACCCATGCCCCCCCCCCCCATGGTTGAGGGAAACGTGGCTGAGACCATCCCAGCTCAGCCCTTGTTGGACCAGCCCATTGTGGCACCTGACCTGGCACAGGATGACTCCCTGGCTGACTTCCAGGTCAGCAAGTCTAAGCCACGTGTGGCAGTGCAAGTTGTCACCAAGCCACGTGGATCTGGGGCAGCTATGTCATCTGCTGCCCCAAGTATGCAGGGTGGTGAGGCTGCAGGGGCAGCTGCAGCTCCATCCGTCCCAGCTCTGACTCTCCCAGCCAGGACAGTGTCGGTCTTGGTCCATCATACTGATGTTCCCCCTGCCAACATCACACTTCAGACAATGCCTGCACCAAGTCCTATGGTCAATGTGCATTCGCACACTCCAACAACCCAGTCCACCGGTGATTCTGCCCCTACTGACCAGAGCGGCGTTAGCCTCTCTGGCTATGCTCCATCTTCTAAAAAGAGGAAGAAGGGTGCTCTGGCACGACAGGCTGAGACCCCAGGCACGACTACACACTCTGGTACCTCAAGGAAGCCTTATTTCAATGATTCGGAACTTGATGCACTTGTGAGCTATGTGTTGGCACATAGCCACGAAATGGTGGCGACTGCAGGGTCCAAGATCACACCTGGTCAACGTAAGGCACACTGGCAGAACATCGCCGACCACATAAGTGCCCTTGGATTTGTGAGGCGCTCAGCTGATGATTGCTACAAGCGTTGGAACGACCTGAAACGCAGAGCAAAGAACAAGCTGGCCTCAAGTCATGCCGCTACTCTGGTGACTGGCGGTGGGTCTCCACAAGAGGACAACGAACTCACTGAACATGAGTCTGTTGCTGGCACCTTCGTCACAGAGGAAGAGATCCGAGGTGTGGGAGAACTACCCGATTATGACACATTGTCCGGTGAATGCCCATGCATGTGTGTGTAATGCATGTGTATGTTGTTTCGGTGACGGGTTCTGATTGAGTGGCAGGTGAGGGTGTGTGTGACTGAGTAGTATGGGTCACCCATGTGCTTCATCCAAAACATTCTGCGGCCTTGAATTTGGGTGTGACAGTATCCCTTCTGCCCACAGTAGTAATTTAGCGCAACATTACGGCAGTTACCCTTGAGGTGGCATCATGCAACAACGTTGTTTGTATTTTTCAGTGTTCTTTCAGGCTGATTGTTTCAATTCTCCCACTTTTGCAACACATTCCTCAGCCCTATTGTGACATATGTGACATGCTTGTGTAATTGAAGAACCCCACATTGGCCCACATGTGTCACCTTGGTAGTTGAATGATTTGACCACTCAGGCTGAATGAGTATTGTCCTGATCACATGATGTTTTTGTGCCTGTTTGAATGTGGAACATGCTAGTTGTTTCCTGTCATGTTGAAGTGCACAACCATTGATGTGTACATGGCCCTGCAATCACTGTATTTTTGTACAATGGATGTGTTGCAGTGTGTGGCACATCGTGTATCTTTTCACACTATGTGGCATTTTTCATCTCTTCATGTCCATCTCACATGGATGGGTGACAGTACTCATTCACTGACATATGGATGTACTGCTACATGCCATCTGTGTGATGGCATGTGTCATTTATGTGTGTAGGACATTCCACTCACAGGCCAATGTGTGATGGCAGTGCTACCCAGCATGCAGCAAATGTGTTGCTCTTCCATCTTGGTGTCATCAGTGTCTGACTTTTGCCTCCCCTTCCAACTCTGTGACAGTGCATGCATGGGAGGGTTATAGTCATGTGGGACATGTGTAAATCATGTACTGGTTCTGTAGCTTGACAGGCCTATTTGTGTGCTATGGTGCTAATGCCTGTTTCCATTTTTTGTCTTTCATGTTTTTGCAGGGGATGACGCTCTTGATGCTGTTGAGGAGATGGTGCAGACCCAGGAGGAACCTGAGGCACAACCGGCCACCAGTGGGGGACGTGGTGTGGTGGTGGGTGAGAACCCACTCTTGCTGCAGACGATTCTGTCAAGGGGTGTCTCTGGGTGCACCTCCCCAGACCTCTATTCAGGTGCTGATTCGGATGATGAGACCTATGTGGCGTCGCAGGTAAGTGTTTCTGGAAGGGGTTCTGTTCTGTCCAACCCACCTGCACCAGGAGTAGAACCCTCTATGGGGATGTCAGTGTTGGTTAGTCAGCCTTTGGCGGTTACGGGTGCAGGGTCACACTCCACAACATCTGATCCTGTTCCTGGGCCCGCAGATCAGAGGGGGAATGCAGTCCTGCAGCCTCAGGCAGTGCCGGCACAGCCAGACGAAGATCGCCTTGCCCCAAACAGGTGTGGTGCCCGCCGACGTGGTGGCCGTACGCCACCAGGCAATACCTCATGGGAACAATCCATGTACGGTATGGCAACCCAACAGGCAGCATCAGTTGAGATGATGGCTCAAGCAATGGAGAGGGTGGCCACATTCATTGTCCCCCCTGAAAGGCAGATGGAGCAACTACAGCAGGCAACAAACTCCATTTGCCAATCACACAGGGAGGACATGTTGGCGTCCAACAGGGACAGACGGGCGGCACTGGAGACTCTACGCCAATCGATATCAATAGAGCCCCAGGGCCACAGGGAAGCCCTGAGGGTAGAACTCAATCACCTCAGGGAGACTCTTGTTGACCTTGAGACTTCCACTAACTTGAGGACAGAACAGCAGCTGGAGCGGCTCACACGTTCGCTCTCAGCTGAGATGCAGGCAACTCGGGAGGAGATCCGGGCATCACGTCAGGTGCTGCATGGGGATCTCCGCATTATAATCCTCCAGAACGAGACCTTCCACACCCGCATGCTTGCTGCCATGGATGACCATTCCAGGGCTTTGCGTGGGCTGCCTCCCATAGCACCACCACCTCCTGATGCAGCAACAGAGGGTCATGAGAGCGACGGCAGCAGTTCTCCCACATTGGCATAGCCGTGCAGGCCATGAGCCCATGGAGGTGTTTTATTTCCCAACATCCACACAGGTGGCTGTTGGTGCGCACCCTGTCCTCGGACCTCCTGGGTGCCCCCCCGCCCACACATGGCCATTTTTGATTTTTGATTTTTTGATTTTTGATTTTTGAATATTTTTTGACAGTGTGTTGCCTTGTGTGGCTCCCGTGGGCATCCACTGTATTCCGGCTGGGCACATGCAGGCTTGTCCTGAGTTTGGGTTCGATGATTGGGTTCGTGAGACACACACCCCTCCTGCTTCCCGTTTCCATGGGCTTGCAAAGGGTGTGACCAAGTGTTAGCGCACATTTTTTTAATGTGCAGGGACGCTACCGCCTGCCTTCGTGTGGCGGACATGTGTTGATGTACATAGTTGACTTTTGGTTTGTGTCATGAGATCGCCATTTCACTGCTGGGGGGTGGGGTGCAAGGGGACCTAAGTGGGACATGAGTGGGGGCCTGCTGGCAGGTGCGCTGCACTGCTGGGGGGTGGGTGTGCAAGGGGACATGAGTGGGGGCCTGCTGGCAGGTGCCCTACACCGCTGGGGGTGGGGGTGCAAGGGGACATGAGTGGGGGCCTGCTGGCAGGTGCCCCTCAGTGCTGGGGGGTTGGGGTGCTGGGGGACATGAGTGGGGGCCTGCTGGCAGGTGCCCCTCAGTGCTGGGGGGTGGGTGTGCTGGGGGACATGAGTGGGGGCCTGCTGGCAGGTGCCCCTCAGTGCTGGGAGGTAGGGGTGCTGGGGGACATGAGTGGGGGCCTGCTGGCAGGTGCCCCTCAGTGCTGGGGGGTGGGGGTGCTGGGGGACATGAGTGGGGGCCTGCTGGCAGGTGCCCTGCACTGCTGAGGGGTTGGGGTGCAAGGGGACATGAGTGGGGGCCTGCTGGCAGGTGCCCTGCACTGCTGGGGGGTGGGTGTGCAAGGTGACATGAGTGGGACATGAGTGGGGGCCTGCTGGCAGGTGCCCTGCACTGCTGGGGTGTGGGGGTGCAAGGGGACATGAGTGGGACATGAGTGGGGGCCTGCTGGCAGGTGCCCCTCAGTGCTGGGGGGTTGGGGTGCTGGGGGACATGAGTGGGGGCCTGCTGGCAGGTGCCCCTCAGTGCTGGGGGGTGGTTGTGCTGGGGGACATGAGTGGGGGCCTGCTGGCAGGTGCCCTGCACTGCTGAGGGGTTGGGGTGCAAGGGGACATGAGTGGGGGCCTGCTGGCAGGTGCCCTGCACTGCTGGGGGTGGGGGTGCAAGGGGACCTAA
Organism: Ambystoma mexicanum; assembly: GCF_040938575.1. NCBI lineage: Eukaryota > Metazoa > Chordata > Amphibia > Caudata > Ambystomatidae > Ambystoma > Ambystoma mexicanum. The sequence goes on along the minus strand of NC_090924.1, from coordinate 672,315,979 downwards.
GTGGGACATGAGTGGGGGCCTGCTGGCAGGTGCGCTGCACTGCTGAGGGGTTGGGGTGCAAGGGGACATGAGTGGTTGCCTGCTGGCAGGTGCCCTGCACTGCTGGGGGGTGGGGGTGCAAGGGGACCTAAGTGGGACATGTGTGGGGGCCTGCTGGCAGGTGCGCTGCACTGCTGAGGGGTTGGGGTGCAAGGGGACATGAGTTGGGGCCTGCTGGCAGGTGCCCCTCAGTGCTGGGGGGTGGGGGTGCTGGGGGACATGAGTGGGGGCCTGCTGGCAGGTGCCCTGCACGGCTGAGGGGTTGGGGTGCAAGGGGACATGAGTGGGGGCCTGCTGGCAGGTGCCCTGCACTGCTGGGGGGTGGGTGTGCAAGGGGACATGAGTGGGACATGAGTGGGGGCCTGCTGGCAGGTGCCCTGCACTGCTGGGGTGTGGGGGTGCAAGGGGACATGAGTGGGACATGAGTGGGGGCCTACTGGCAGGTGCCCTGCACTGCTGGGGGGTGGGTGTGCAAGGGGACATGAGTGGGGGCCTGCTGGCAGGTGCCCTGCACTGCTGGGGGTGAGTGCGCAAGGGGACATGAGTGGGACATAAGTGGGGGCCTGCTGGCAGGTGCCCCTCAGTGCTGGGGGGTGGGGGGGCTGGGGGACATGAGTGGGGGCCTGCTGGCAGGCGCCCCACAGTGCTGGGGGGTGGGGGTGCTGGGGGACATGAGTGGGGGCCTGCTGGCAGGTGCCCCTCAGTGTTGGGGGGTGGGGGTGCTGGGGGACATGTGTGAGGGCCTGCTGGCAGGTGCCCCACACTGCTGGAGGGTGGCGGTACAAGGGGACATAAGTGGGGGCCTGCTGGCAGGTGCCCTGCACTGCTGGGGGGTGGGGTGCAAGGGGACATGTGTGGGACATGAGTGTGGGCCTGCTGGCAGGTGCCCTGCACTGCTGGGGGGTGGTCGTGCAAGGGGACATGAGTGGGACATGAGTGGGGGCCTGCTGGCAGGTGCCCCTCAGTGCTGGGGCGTGGGGGTGCTGGGGGACATGAGTGGGGGCCTGCTGGCAGGTGCTCTCAGTGCTAATGGGTGGGGGTGCAAGGGGACAGGTGTGGGACATGAGTGGGGGCCTGCTGGCAGGTGCCTTGCACTGCTCGGAGGTGGGAGAGCAAGAGATTTGTGTGGGACATGAGTGGGGGCCTGCTGGCAGGTGCCCCTCAGTGCTGGGGGTGGGGGTGCTGGGGGACATGAGTGGGGGCCTGCTGGCAGGTGCCCCTCAGTGCTGGGGGGTGAGGGTGCTGGGGGACATGAGTGGGGTCCTGCTGGAACGTGCCCCTCAGTGCTGTGGGGTGGGGGTGCTGGGGGACATGAGTGGGGGCCTGCTGGCAGGTGCCCTGCACTGCTGGGGGGTGGGTGTGCAAGGGGACATAAGTGGGACATGAGTGGGGGCCTGCTGGCAGGTGCCCTGCACTGCTGGGGAGTGGGGGTGCAAGGGGACATGAGTGGGACATGAGTGGGGGCCTGCTGGCAGGTGCCCTGCACTGCGGGGGGTGGGTGTGCAGGGGGACATGAGTGGGGGCCTGCTGGCAGGTGCCCTGCACTGCTGGGGGGTGGGGGTGCAGGGGGACATGTGTGGGACATGAGTGGGGGCCTGCTGGCAGGTGCCCTGCACTGCTGGGGGGTGGGGGTACAAGGGGACATTAGTGGGGGCCTGCTGGCAGGTGCCCCTCAGTGCTGGGGGGTGGGGGTGCTGGGGGACATGAGTGGGGGCATGCTGGCAGGTGCCCCTCAGTGCTGGGGGACATGAGTGGGGGCCTGCTGGCAGGTGCCCCTCAGTGCTGGGGGGTGGGGGTGCTGGGGGACATGAGTGGGGGCCTGCTGGCAGGTGCCCTGCACTGCTGGGGGGTGGGGGTGCAAGGGGACATGAGTGGGACATGAGTGGGGGCCTGCTGGCAGGTGCCCTGCACTGCTGGGGGGTGGGGGTGCAAGGGGACATGAGTGGGGGCCTGCTAGCAGGTGCCCCTCAGTGCTGGCGGGTGGAGGGGGTCATGCGTTGGTGATCAGTAGTGCAAGCTGACAAGTGGCTTGCCTGGAGGGCATGCCCATGGTGGATGGGCTGCTTGCAGGACATGACCAGGGGTGCAGGGTAGTCCCCTGTGGTGTGGGCTGCCTGCAGGGGCCGTGGAGGGTGTAGAGGGAACACCTGGGAGGACCCACACTGCCAATTCACGGGTAGGACTGCCCTGCACCCCAGATATACACGTACCACACTCGCACAGGGCCTGTCGCGTGTGAAACTTCCCAGGCACCCCCGAAATACACGTACCCCACTCGCACAGGGCCTATCACGTGTGAAACTTCCCGCGAACCCTAGATTTACACGTACCCTGCTGAAATTGCGTGTGAAACTTCCTGCGCACCCCAGAAATACACGTACCCCGCTCGCCCAAGGCCAATCGCGTGTGAGACTTCCCGCGAACCCCAGATTTACACGTACCCAGGCCAATCCCGTGTGCAACTTCATGCGAACCCCAGGAATACATGCACCCCACTCGCATAGGGCCTATCACGTGTGAAACTTCCCGCGAACCCCAGATTTACACGCACCCCGCTCGCCCAAGGCCAATTGCGTGTAAAACTTCCCGCGCACCCCCGAAATACACGCACACGCTATTTTTGACACAGAGGATGTCCGTGTTTGTGGCGTACCCCTTTGCACGTCATTTGTCCTAGAGGGCCACAGTATGGGACAATCATCAGAGCTGTATATACATGCTTTTTGTTAGCGCACATTTTGGCGCACATTTTTTTCATGCGCAGGGACGCTACCGCCTGCCTTCGTGTGGCGGACGTGTTTAGGCCTGTGCGCGTCTTCGCCCGTGCGCTGGTTTGCCCTATTCGATTCCATGAATACGTGTTGTAGGCCAGTGTGTGGGCATTCCGCGCACTTGCCTCCTGTACTTCCCCCGTGGCGCCCACATTTTCACGCGTTGTTCCCCATTCCGCGTGTCACGCCCCGTGTTACGCTTACTTTTGTTATGTGCGCCGCGCTATGTGCGCTTTCGCTTTGGCCGTAGCGCACGCCGTTAGATGACCTGTGCGCCGGCGTGCACCACGCAGATTTCAGCGCACATCCCTGATTTTACTCGCGCACGGACTTCCATGAATCAATGTGCGCAGGTTTTGCTGCGATTTTCGCACTTGCACTGCGATTCGCACGGTTTCGCACGCTTGCGCAGGAATTTTCAGTGCACATTAATTCTTTGAATCGGGCTGTGAATTTAGGGGCTCTGGTTCAATGCACTGTGATGTCACTGCCACAGAGGACAGAATCCCAGTGACCACTTTGCATGCCATTCGTAATCAGATTGTGGATCACAAAATTCTTTGTAGGCAGCCGCAGTCTAGTCTGTAATGGAGTATGTCATCTTCGTTTGGTCAGTCCACATACTTTACTTATGAAGACTTCTTTACTGCAGAATGTGCACACACTTGCTGCTGTCTCTGCCTGTGCCTTAAATTGAGTCAAGGGTCAGCACTGCCACCCCCAGGAGGTGCCCAGACGGTAAATAGCAAACAGGAGTCAAGAGCAGTAGTAGCTCCGTCAATCTCCTCCTCTTCCGTGCCCCTTCCTCTTGCACCTGTCCCTTTGTCTTCTCATCTGCCTGTTACTGCCCCTCAACCGCATTCTCCTGTTCCAGTGCCTCATGTCTCACCTGCGTTTTTAAATGCTGGTATGGAGATACTAGAACGGGTGTCACAACAGAAGTTTACAAGCCAAAGATGTAGATACAATGTTATATGGAGCATTATAAGGTACCCGGAAAACAAGTAATGCTTTCAACAGTTTAAAATAATATTTTTAAAACAACGCAGAGCACATCGCAAACCAGTGCAAGTAAGGTAGGCCATTATAAGGACTGGAGTTGCCAAACGAATGAAATATGCTTATCGAAAGACGTCTCATATTTTGAGCACAGATGTCCGCATATGACTCTATAACCCTCAACATTCTAATAGAACTAATTAGAATATAAAAGTTACCAACATGCCATATCCAATATCTACTTCAGATGAGACAGCACTTGTACGATTCAAATGACTCAAAGCCTAGTAGGACCGATTTTGTTTTTGTTCCTGTTTCCCCTCCCCCGACCCTCTTTTGTCTTGATGTGCCTTGAAACACCATTTGCTTTATAGGAGCATTATAAATACCCAATAAATAAAAATGAAAATAAATGAAAATGCTGAACCGTTAAATGGGCATGGTTGCGTAACACCATTGTCATCAATAGGAACTGACAATGTGAAGAAAAAAAACAGTTTTGAGTAGTTAGACACAGTCAAAACGCAGATTGTGGCCTAATGAAAATAAGCAGTGCAGTCCACTTCTATGGTGTCTATCTTCTATTTTGTTTTTAGTTATAAGACGCCACAGGTGGCGTGCTTGCCATGGCCTGTGCAATCTTAATTTGTACCTTCCTTCGTTCAAAAGCCCAGACAGGTGTTAACACGATGGGGTCCTCATTAAACACACTCAGCGTCTGATTTAGAGAGCGTTTCTCTATGGGATTGCGACATTATAAAATGCTTATGTGAATCAGGCCCTCAGTCTGCTTGGGCCTGTTACCTAAATAACTGCCTGTATTCACGGTATTCCAAGCATTGTCTTACTTGTGTTAGGGAGAATTCTCCAGAATGGCTAATTTCCCTTACCTACTGAGTCCCCCAGCAGCTTTGCTGGATTTCTAGGATTTTATTTTTCACCTGGTAAGAGTGTGAGCCTGTTTTCCCACTCTTACATGTGTTTTGCTGTGTGTGTGTTTAACATTTTTGTGTTCATAGAATGTGGACCCTCACCTATTCCATAGGCATCATCTTTTTTTCTGTGTGTTACGTAGCACCTTTATTGCAGTGACACAGGGTTGTCTTTTTCAGACTTCCCACTGTAAACTCAATTTTCTGGGACTGACTACTGTCTCCCAGAACATGTAAAGTTGCCATTGACTTTATTAGTCTGTTTAAATTCACAGACCCAGTACAAACTATCTTCCATAGAGTACTGGAAATGGTTAATAGTTATCCCTTTTTGTCTGTCTCTCATGGAACATTAGTGCATTCCCCTTTCTGTAAGATTTGGCTGGTGGCAGTGGTATCTATCCTATTTTTTCTACTGCAGTCTATTTAAATAGCCTTGGTACTGTTATAGGCTAAGTTAGTAGCCTCGAACTTAAATCCGCTGGACCCCATTTACTTTTATTTGGTTCTGGCTGGGTTTATTCGCCATTTCTTTTTGTAAAGGTCTTTCTCGTGTTTTACTCTGCGCGCCAAACCAGGTTTGGTTCCTTTGTTCACCTTCCTTTGGCGGGCTTCTGCACAGAAGCCCTGCTTAGGTGCCTGAATGTCTGAGAGGGACAGGATGTGAGGGAGGGGTGGTGTATAGTATATTAAGAGTGTGATTTTTCTATTGCTTTACTTCAGTGAATTGTTTTACAACTGATGTGTAAATAAATGTATATTTGTTTACTCAGAAACCTTGAGTCAGTGTTTGTTTGAACCATAGTAATTGTCCTTTGTGTAACTATTGATACTGCTCACTTTACTCTTGAGATAAGTCTGGCTGCTCAGCCATTGCTACCACTTTACTGTGTAGTACAGGCTTGTACTAAAGGTGAATTTGTACTGTCACTTGTAGTTTTAATTGTGTGTGGTGTTCCCAAAGGGTACTGCATATAATTCTGCCTAACAACTTGCAAGCACAGATGTTAGATGACAAAGTATTGACATAATAATTGGCCAACAGCAAAGTAATAGAAATGCAGCGAGGCAAGTGATCAGTGTTTGGCGCCGCTCTGGGGGCCGTGAAACTCGTGGGTTCCCGCATTTTCCAGGCCACGCCCCCTTGGACATATCTTTGCAGCAGTGTCCCGCAGTGGTGAAGCCTGCAAGGACGCAGTGTTTGGCGCCACTGGTGTTCGGCGCAGTGGGAACCTAAGGTAAGGCTAACCCGGAATGATCCTGGATCCCTCTCTGAAGCCCCGAGGTGAGAGCAAGGCTAATGTAAGCTGGGACTGAGTAGGAGACTCCAGCGGATCATTGAGATGTGTGCCTGTTGGCCCATCAATCTGGCACATTGGTAGCTCTGTCCCACTCATGGAGCACATGGAGCCCTCGCACACCTCCCATTTTCCCCCGCTCATCTTTTGTCCACAGCTCACCCCTCAGTACGCCATAAAAGGCCAATTAGAGCATAGGTCCCAGCGCAAGATGCTGGTTGTGAGGAGACACGAGTCATGGGAGGAAGTGTGCTGGTACCTCTGACTTTGTTCTTGGGGGGGAAACTGGGGCATTCGCAAACAATCCCAGCAACCCTGTGTGGGAGGCATACTCCTTGATAGAAGAGATCCACCAGTTTCTGGGGTATAGTCAAGAAGCTCCGGGAGGGGCAAGAACTGCACTGGCTGACTGCTGCCACCAAGCAGTGATGTCTAGCAGCTTGAGTGGCTTCTAGCCGTGTGCCATGTGGTAAGTCGCGCAGCGATAAACTGAATGCTGATCCTTTCGGAAGCAGCCTCATTTCTATTTCACTTCACTTCACTTCCGAGGTGCGGCTTGGCACGGGTTGCTGGTTCACGTTACGTTCACATTACGAGGTCCTTTCCTCTATTCTACTCGAAGGCTACTCGAAGGCTGCTCTGCTTGGCTCACTGCACTGTTTTTTTTTGTGTGGAGCCGGTAAACTGGGAAGCCCTGAACCTGTGCCTGAAGTCCCAGACCGGAGCATGGAGCACAGAGCACAGAGCTCCAGAGCACGAAGCTCTGTACATGAGGCTGTGCCCAGTTCAGCTATCCGCTGCAACCTGGCATCATTAGAGAAGGTAGGAGGAGGCAAATGGAGGCTAAACATAGCCAAACGTAGCTGCCCACTTTTGGGAAGCTTTGGAAGCTCAGGCAACCAGGATTGAGCGCGGGTAGAAGCATAGATAAGTCTCTGATATCCAGTGTGTTAGTGGAGCCCTAGGGGGCGCTCTGAGACTCGTAGGCTCTATGTGGTGAAGCCTTAGCGGGATACCGTCAAAGGACTGCAAGGAAGGTATGGTAAGGATCTTTGCTCCTCCCATATACAATTTTCATCTGGGGAGCAGCGAGAGACTGTCAGAGGTTTCTCCTTTGATCTCGCTGGTCCTGCATTACTGACGTGAAGCTGGGAAAGCTCTGCAGAGCCTGCTGCACCAGAGACACAAACACACATCAATCACAGCGAAAGTGCTGCTAAAGTACCCAGTGTTTAGCGGTCCTATGTGGAGAGGCTAGAGGGTGAGAGTCTTCTGAACTTAGCCGGCTCCTTGCTGGGACCACTTGCTTCAGTCTGATAACTAAGAGCTGATCGAGGACTGCAGGTCTAGTACCTTTGACTCGTTCAGCGCCTGTGATATTATCTTCTGCCTATTTCCCCTACCCTTTAGCCATCTGGATTCTGAGGTGGAAGGGGTAATGTCAAACATTTGTAACTTGAGGAGTGGGCCTATGGAGGACAAAATAGCCCTAATTGATCCTCTAGGTAACTCTACCCCTATGGAACGGCCAAATGTGTCGGGAAAACCCTCTCGCCCGCCCCTCCAAATCGGGGAGGGGAAGTTTCCTGGCACCAAAGCGTACCTTTCCAGAAGACTTAGAAGTTCCTTCAAGTTCCGGCCTACCTGTAAGATAAACACTTTAGAGGATACAATCCATTCTACTCACTTGACTTTGGCTGCAAAATCCATATTAATGTCGATATTGAATTATACGGTCACTGCGGTCACTATGAAAAATACAATTCTGTATCCTTGGTTGCCGCAACAAAAGATCTCACTCCTTCGTTAACGCAGGATCTCTCAGCTCCAGATCGACCACCGTGTTCGCTACATAATCAAAGCTATCAAACCCTACATTCCTCTGTTGATGCTTCCGATCTCCCACGTATAGACTTGTCTACTGAGCAAAATCCTGTAGTGGAACTATGGCCGGTGGTTGAGGAAGAACGCCCAATGGATCGTCAAATCTCCGTCCCTGTCTCTGACCATCAGAAAAAGGACTCCAATCAAGCAGGAATTGATGGGAAAGATTTGGGACCTCCCACTATAGCAGCCTTGAATGTTATATTAAGCTCGCTGGTGAAGGTCTTTTAAAATATTAAATCAGAAGTGGAACACCACTCTGGAAATTTGTTGTAACTAACAAAGGACATGGAGTCAGTTGACCTAAATATGGTGGCACTAAAAACAGCCATAAAGGATGAGACAAATACATCTACGAATCTCTTGAATTCTTTCCAGAAGTCTCAACTAAGTAAAATGGACCTTCTGTTCTCTCAAGGTGTGGACCTAAAACAGGATTTAAATATGCTGACTAAAAAATGGGAACTGGGCCCAAAAAGCCCTGGTTACCCCGTTGCTCCTACGGGTACGGAGATTGGACAAACGGCCAATGATTGGGAAGATACACCCCTGTCAGCGTCCGTCATGGAAGAATTTATGCGCCTAGCTCAGCTGGCTGAGGATGAAGCTTCTCCAAACCCCAATTAATAACATAATCGAGGAAGCTGATCCAGTGAATGAGAAGTTGGACAAGGGGAGAATTTGGACAAAGTGATAAAGAAACCAAATGGAAAGACAAAAAAAAAAGGAAAAGGAAGGCGGAAGAGCTCAAATTAACACAAAAGAACAACAAGCTCCTAGCAAAGAATAGGAAAGCTGAGCATCTCTCGGAGAACAGTAAGCAGTCTGTCAGAACACTGAAAAGAGGAATTTGAAAGGCCTGAGGCCGGGCTGGACTAAAAATTGTAAAGCTAATTAGCAGAGCTGGAATCAAACAAGAACATGGATGCGAGCACCCCGGCCATTATTAAAGTGAGAGTCAGTAGCCAGACAGACTTTTTGGCTCCGCCTAAGAAAATTGCTCCCATATTCCTTCCTTCCCCCTAAGAAAAAACCCAAACCAAATGTGCCCCCTTTGAAAATTGCCCCAATTTTACTCAAACAAAAAAATGCGAAGTGTGGCAATCAATTCTGCGACTCCACTAAAAACTGATACAGATAAAAGTCAGAACACTGTGAAAGAGAGTAGACTAACTGAAGATGGCCGGAATGGCAATCCCCAGATGGAGAAGGATGGCCCAACAAAATTTAAGGCCTCCTTACCACTGTGGCCTTCTGTGAAGTCTGCTGTCTCTTCTGTTAAAAATGGTGCGAGTAACACCCCAACTCAGAGGATCTTTCTATATAAATCCCAGGATAATAAATCTCAGAGTCCCATTAATCGGCCAGTTATTCTGGAAAAGATGAAGTCTATGAACTTACTGAAATTTTTGACTTCAAGCGATATAGATCGAGTTTGCTTTCTGGATTATCCGAATACATGTTCATCTGAAATTGTAATGAAATCCAGACTATCTTCAGAGTCAGTGCTTGAGTCAAAGGAGCAATGGCTAAAAATGGGATACATTATATCCAGAATCAGCCCCAGTATCATTGAAAATAGATCATCTATGAAGGAGACCTCTAACCAGAGGGGGTCACTGAACCTTTGGGAAATGGTCCCAGAAATCATAGCCCATGTGTTTCAGAAAATGGGCATCCCTGAACAGAAACTCTAGCCAAGCAGGAAATCAGGTGTTTATCTTGGAATTCTAGAGGGTATAACTCCTTCTCTAAAGACAATCAGAGATGTTTTATTTTTAAGAACTTTGACTTGATTTCTTTACAAGAAACCTGGCTTGTGGAGGCTCTGGGCATGGAGGGTTTTTCTGTTTTTTTCTCAGTCTGCTGAATATAGAGGGGCTGAACGTCCCAGTGGAGGACTGCTACTGGCTTGCAGAAGAGAGGTTTTTAGTTAATGTACTCTGATATCAAACACATTCAGGATCTCCTGGTGGTTAGAATACAGATCAAAGAAAATATGATCTTTTCTTGCTGGGTTGTTATTACAATCTATTGGAACCCAATGGCGATTTCTCTCATAGCTTTCCTGCAGTCCTTGTCTGATATATTGGTTGAAGTTGCTTCCCAATTCCCTTTGGATGAATTGATGCTGTTGGGTTATCTGAATATGCAGTGTACTAATACAAATGTATCGCCCTTTCCTTTAAAAAAGAAATCACACAATGGTTATGTTTGGGATGAGTTTATGGCAGAATGGGATTTGGCGATGCTCAATGGGAATGTGAATGGAGATATTCCATGTGCTCCTTCCTGGTAGAGAGGTAATGCTTTTTCAACTATCGATTACGTGTACGTCTCCAGGAATATTTTCAACAAATGTCTAAATCTGAATTTTGCTCATACCCAAGACAGCGACCATGCCATGTTGGATTTTGTGATAAGAATTGAAGATACCTCACTATATCGACAGTGTGCTCAGCCTGTGGAGGTGAACACTGCGGGTAATCGAGTTGTGAAGTTTGAAAAAGGGGGTCAAACACTTAATGACAATTTGGGAAGAGTTATTAGGCAGACACCTACTTGCCAATTGATAGAGCAATGTGAACCGAAAAAAAGAGGCAATGAAGAGCCGAGAAATACAAAATTAAAAAAACAGCAAAAAATGGTATGGACAGCCTAACCCAAATTAAACAAATTAATAACTCATACAAGAACTGGGTTAAGGGTACAGGTTTATGCTGTCTCACAGAGATGTTGAAGAAATGTTGAAACCTCTATCTCAGCGAAATTCTAAGAACTTTTGGTCAATTGTTAACTCAGTACAATCCTCTATTGACTCGACTCAAATGTCAGTGATTGACGAAAAATGAAAAAGTATAGGTGGAACATTTCTCGAAGGTCTATACCCCTCCTACTTCTCAAGTGCCTTTCTTTCAAAAGGAGGCAAATTGGACTCTCCATTTTGAGTTGGACGATATCGAGTGTTTAATAAAGAGATCCTCCAATTCAAGGGCTCCAGGCTCCCGGCCCAAACGGCTTATCAAATTCAGTTATAAAGAAGAATCCAACTGTCTGGGCAATAATATTGAAGACACTGTTTGACAATATCCTTGTTTCAAAAACAACCCTGGACTCATGGAGAGAGGCAATTATTATTCCAATCTATAAAAAAGGTGACCGTACCCTGCCGGTCAACTATTGCCCCATCTCACTACTCGATGCAGATAGTCAAATCTTTAGTCGGCAATTTTTAGTGGAATTGGAAAGTTGGGCAGAGTCTAAGGGGATAATCCCTAGGGAACAGACAGGCTTTAGGAGAGGTCTATCAACGTCTCTGAATATATTGATCCTTAGCTGCATTACTTCATCTCCACTGGTGAAAGCTGGTGCTCTGCTTTGTGCCGCCTGGGTGGATCTTTCCCAGGCTTTTGACTCCATAAACAGGAATAAACTATGGTGCAAACTAAAAAATTGGGGCCTACATCTATTTGCATCAAGGTTCTGTACTCAGAGTAAGACTTACGAAATCTGGCTTGCTGTCCACCTCTATTAAGATAGAGAGGGGGGTTCGCCAGGGCTGTCTGCTAGCTCCTTTTCTGTTTATTCTGTTTATGGCAGATCTGTCTCAATGGTTGTTGGAAAGGGGCCTGGTGGCTCCTCAGATTGGAACAGGGAAAACCTCCTGGCTGGCTTACGCCGATGATATTGTGGTTATGGATCACACCCAAGTCGGTTTACAGCGGTTACTTATAGCTCTAGCGGAATATTCCTCTCTGAATGACTTGTCTATAAATCCAAACAAGTCAAAAATTGTTATTTGTAAACATCCTCATAGAATAACTAAGCATTATGTATGGCATTTGAACAACTCAATGATCTCTATAGACAAAGAAGTAACCTATTTGGGCTGTCAGATCCCGTCCTATCCCTCCATGTCCCATCTCCTAACAACCATTGAGCCTAAACAAAGAAAGCTGGGTGCGCAAATGAAGAGAGTTTACTCCAGGCACTGTAGATTTTCCTTGGTTCGACTGATTAAATACTATGTGGGGAAGGTTCTTCCATCCATTACTTATAGTTGAGAGTGCTATTCGCAGGCTTTCAATGTTAACTGGGATAAAATAGAAGGCCAGATATGGAAAAATTTATTAGTTCTACGAAATTCCATACCAATCCCCTGTGTACGATACGAACTGGCCCTGGGCTCATTGCTATCAGTAATGGATGGAAATAGCTGAGTCTATATAAGTTGATTTTGCTTCTTCAGAAAGCATCTCTCTATGTGGAAGTTGCACAGCAGATGAAAGTGAACGATAACTTTTTTCTTAATAGCCTGAGATCCTATTGTAACAACCTATTAGAAGTGGCAGATACCTCAATTGATATCCGAATCCAGAATCAACTAAAGGTAAAAGAATCTGTCAAACGTATGGACTGGATCAGAACAATAACTGAGATGAGAGCTGCCAAACTATCGGCATCCTGGACACAAACTGACAAGCCTTTACGCTTTTTTCAACCGTATTTGAAGAAATCATCAAATCCAAGGACCAGATCCGATTTCATGAGATTTAGGTTAATTTTGGTTCTCTCTTTGGATTTTCAGCATATTAGAGATCCCATGGCTTTCCCTTTTAATGTTTGTGACGAATGTGAAGACAGTGTAAAACAAACTGTCTGCCATTTGTTGGCAGAATGTGTGGTGACGTGGCTCTTCAGATTGAAAAGATTTTGAAGATTTGTTCACGACCCAAAAACCTTGAACTCAAAACTGTTTTAGCAAAGACTGTCCAGGGCCATGAAATCTTTCTCACCCATGAAGTAACATGTCTTCTAAAAGAATTGAAATTAATTGGGAATGTGACTTAGAAGCTTCGTCTTTGTTTCTACAAAATCTTGGATATTTAGGTATCTATATCTGTCTGAGATGTCGTGGAACTGAATCAGAGTATTGTTTTTTTTTCTTTCTTTTTCTTTTTTTCTCCTTCTTGTGATGTTTGAGGATTATGTTTTAACTTAATTCTACGGGAAAAAATTGTTAATGATTAGTTGGAGTTAGTATTTTCTATTTTTACATAATGTTCTCTGATATTAATGATTATTCTGTTTTTATTTCTTTTCTATCCTTACTTTAGATTTTTCTTTGAATGCTGGTTTGTATATAAAAAAGTTATCTGTAGAATGTATTTTTGTGTAAAATTTTGACTAATATCACTATAAATAAAAAACATTAAAAAAGCTGTAAACTAGGAAGACTCAACCACTAAAGGAAGTATGCCCATCATTGGAGGGAAACCTACATGCATGGATACTGACAATGACAAAGCCTGCCAATGACAAGACCTGCCTGCGCTTATGCGCAAGCAACACTAAGACCTACCTATCTTCTCTTTCAGAGATGTAATCAATTTGGAGATATATTCCATCTCGTCTTCCATGCACCCCACTCTTGCCGAGAGAACATAGACTAGTAAACGCGTCCTTTGATTACAGTGAAGTTCCAGAAGCCATTAAAGCTGCCTTCTACATCACTGCTGAAGAAGGCAGGCCTGGACCCAAAAGATGCAAACAATGTTAGACCAATTACTAACAGCAATTTCCTGCTGAAGGTTCTGGATAAAGTAGCCACTAACCAACTTCAAGCTCATCTTGAATCAGCATCTATCTTCCACAGCAAACAATCAGGTTTCATAGCGGACCATAGCACGTAGACCGCACCCCTTGACCTGCAGACTAATATGCTTGAAATGGTGGATGAAAGGAAAACTGGGCCCCTGGTCCTTCTTGACCTGTCTGTGGATTTCGATCTGCTTGATCATGAATGGTTGATCCACACCCTCTCAGGCATAGCGAGCTGTTCCCCCTAAGCCTCTAGTTGGGTTAAACCATTCCTGATGGGTAGACAATCATCTGTTTGCTGGGAAAGTGCCTCCTCTAAACCGGCTCCCATCTCCTGCAGAGTCCCCCAAGGTGCCTGTATTTAACCCACACTTTTTAATCTATACATAAAACAACTCTGCCATTTGTTAGAGACCTACAGGGTCTCTTTTACGAATTAGGCAGATGACACCCAGCTCATTCTGGAAATTACTGGGGACTATGTAAAGGATACCAAGGCTCTGAACGCCATTTATGGATTAATCGAACAATGTATGACAGTGAATCGGATCTGTCTGACCAAAGCAAAAACTTAACTCCTACTGTTTGACAGCCTGGGAGCTAGAGCTAAGCTGGGGAAAGAATACTTGCACCTGAGCACCAATGAGTGTTCTATAGCAGTAGCAGAAAAAGTCTCTGGGGGTGTTTCTAGATTCGACCCTGGATTCTGAGACTCAGACCAGTTACATCTCAAAAAACTGCAACTACTATTTAAGACATCTTAAAAATATCAAGCCTTTTATTTCAGAAAATAACTGTGCCTCAATCGGTTGAGCTATCATTCTCTCTCACCTCGACTACTGTAACTCACTGTTAATAGGGACCAATAGAAAATGTCTGCACCTGCTTCAAATTGTCTGAAATGATGCAGTTCGTATCATCAAGGGCATCCCCAAGCGGGATCACATCTCATCTGGGAGGAAATCACTACATTGGCTCCCCATTTCGGTCCGCATTCACTTCAAAGTTGCAACGTTAGTGAACAAGTGTTTGTACGGAAGGGCAACACCTTATCTGAAGACCTGCATCACTGAATACCTACCTACCCGTGCAAACAAACCGTACCTTCACCCAGGATTTGCTGACCCACTTGGAACTACTCCACTCACCTCCCCCTAACTGGTGAACATCTTACTTCTTTGCGAAGGAGGTCTAGTGGGGACTAATGTGGCTGGTTGAGGAAGTCTGTGGTATTTTGATCTGGGCCATGATTATAAATTAAGGGATGACCCAACCAGTGGGCATTGCTATTGTTTCTCCTATACTATTGTTGCTCCTTTTCATCCCTCTTCTTTTTTGACATGTTGTACTTTGTTTAGTATGTATAATAATGTGATAGGATGTACTTGTATGGCCTGAAAGCCAAATAAAGTTATTTGATCATGATGAGAAACGCTATTAGCACATTGGAGCTCATGTTCTATGGGGTCGTAATGTTAATGGAAGACATAAAAGACTTTCGTAAGGCTTTTATGCCTCTCATTAACATTAGCCTCCATTTTCATTCATTTGTATGGTACAGAGAAGGGGTGGACCACAACTTGCATTTCTGCCGCCTTCCATCGTCTCCACCATACATTTGCGGCGGCATGGATTTTCATGCCGGCGCAAATGCTGAAGATACCTATGGGGTCCGCCAGCTTTATGCACAAAGCAGGCAGACCCCATAGGTATCCATGGTATATACTGCCTGCCATGCTTGCATGGCAGGCATCATTTACAGTTACAATTAACACTGCTCAACATGCTTGCATGCCGGACAGCGTTTATTTGTAATTGTGAACACTGCTTCCCATGCGCACATGCTAAGCAGTGGTCACAATGGAAATTAAACACTGCCTGACATACAGGTATGTTGGGCAGCCTTTAATTGTAATTGTGAGCGCCACTTCTAAGCAGATGGTTGGCAAAAAGAGAGAGAAACTGGGCCACCATCAAATATGAGGGTTTTGAGTAGACTGCTCACAAGTTGAGAGCCTACATCTTTGGGTCCCACTTCATGGTTCAGACCGACCACACACTGCTTAGGTGACAATTCAGGGGAGAATAGCAACTTTTGTGTTGGGCCAAATAAATACAGGGAATACATATCAACATCCAAGACAAGTCTGATAGCCTTAGTTCATACCTTCACTTAGAAGGTGTGTCAGAATCTTTAGAAGAGCTTGTCTTCCATTTTTAATGAAAAGTCATGTGACAGAATGCCATCTGCAATAGAGACCTTTTTCTCTTTTTGCTATGCAAAGTGAACATCTGCAGGAAAGCTAGTGTTACTAATCAGACACACTATCAACATATGCATTATTTCTAAAAAATCTAATGTCCGTTATTATCCAAGAGTTGTACCAGGGTCTGTGATATCGAACACAATCATTGCCCTTCATACAAGAGATTGAGCTATATGTATACTTCCACTGGGCACTGCCTATATGCACACCAACAGCTAACATGCGAATTAGCCACCTTTCAGACACAAACGTATCACGGGCTTCAATAGTGCACATGCAGACAATGTGCAACAGTTACATGTAATGTTTGCAATGAAAAATGAATTTGCTGCTAATGGAACAAACTTAAAGATGACTATTGATGAACATTATTTTATTAATCAAAGATAATATGATAAAAGAAAGTACTGCATGAATTTACAAACAGTCTACCAAAACTAAACTAATTTTTAGCAGAAAAGGGACTGCTCTTTTAAAGTGCAGCAGCAGCTGATTTGTCAATCTACCCTAGTAACCTGCTTTTTTGGAATACGTTCTAGACATGAGCCTTCAACTTGGCTCGAAAGGATTTGTCTGTAGTATGCGCAGAAATAAAGTTGTAGCTAAAATCACAGTGGCCTTTTTGGAAATTAAAAACATAAATCGTTCAATCGAATTTAAGATTTCTCAAAAGACGAATGTTGAGGTACATTAGCAAATTAGGTTATTAACAAATCTTTTCAACCTTTCCACTCCTTGTTGAGCACATGGAAGAGCACAACTGCTGCCAGCTCTGCTCTACCTTTTCAAGTTGGCAGAGTGAACAGCTGGGAAGCTGCCCCCCAAGGAGGGATTTGCGTCCCTGGTTAGAAACTAACACCTCAAACACATGTAGAAGGTTGCTTACATTGGCCAAGTTGATTCATTGTGCATTTCAAAGTCACATGTTGGCATGGAGTGGGCCGTGTTTAGGAGGGACATTTATCAAGGAGATTCTTTGCTCTGTCAGAGACAGAGGAGGGCAGGAAGTTGAGTGTGGAGAAGTGGCAAATTACTCACATTTTATTTGTAACCTTTTATTTATTGGCAAACATATCAGAGTACAAGGGAACAAGGTAGCTTCTTAGTACTTATACAGAGACATGAAATACATTATAGGTGCAATACTTCAATCAGAGAAATCACAGTACGTTACATTTACGTTTGCACAGTTAAGTCGTCAACAATGATTTAGTGAGGTAGTTACATTTTAATCCTCAAAATGGTTGGATAGGTATGTATGGAACTCAGCCCATATGTTCTTGGGTCGGGAGTGTGTGGACAATGAGTTTAAGTATTCTTCCTCGCAAGTTTGAGTCCAAGTTAGTGCTGCCAACTACATTTTGAAGTTAGGAGGGGATGTCTGCTTCCAGTGTTGGAGTATACATATCTTGGCTATAACACAGTTTATATTTAAGGAAGCTAACATTTCTTTATTCATCGTGCCGTTCCATACACCAAATAGAGCCCACAGTGGGTGACATTCAATGGGAGGCGATTTCTGTGAGCGCTTGTAGGACTTTACTCAAAATATTCTGGAGCTGGGTGCCAGACCAAAATATATGTATATGGTCAGCCTCTACAGACTGGCATCTGGGGCATGTGTAGAGTGACTGTCGGGCGAATCGGTTAAGTCTTTGGGGGGTATAATAAAATCTATTCAGCAATTTATACTGTATACAGTGAAATCTGAAATTGAGGGAGACAGTACGTGTGTGCAAGCACATGGATTTCCATTGGGCATCAGAAAGGTCTAACTCTAGCTCGTTCACCCATGCAGCATGTACCTGGTTGATGAGTCCGGGCTTTTGTTCAGCATCATCTTAAATATGGCGGAAACTATCCCATGGGTGCCATATGTATTGGCAATGTGTTGCAGTTCCTGGGTTTCAGTGGGTTCAGCTGGAAAGCATGGCCATAGAGATCGTACTGCTGCCTGCAGCCTATAGTATTGTAGCATTTCCAATCCTGATCCAGAGTGTCCCCCTCGCCATGTTTGGAGCGTGACGAACTTCCCATCTGGGAACAGATCCGCCAACGTCCTATACCCCAACCTATACCAATGGTGCATAAGCTTTGTGTCCCATGTGGGTTCTAGTCCCGGAAACCTCCACCTAGGGAGTATGGGCGTGACTCGTTCACAAATGGTAGTACCTGGCACCACAGCAGCAACGTTGCAGATGACAGGTCAAATGGAGAGTCGTCTTTATAGGTTAAGTTCAAGATAAGAATTTTGAGGTCAGAGACTCCCGCTGCTAGCTGTTCTAGTTTAATGTGAGGTGGGCGTTGAGTGTCATTATACCAGAAAGAGGCGTATTGGGCCTGTGCTGCTATCCAGTATAGCTCGAGGTTGGGGGCTGTGAAGCCCCCTCTCTCGTAGGGTAGGGTCATATCTGCTCCTTTATTCCGCACAGCCCTAGTGTGCCATAGGAATTGCGCGCAAAGACCGTGTAGTTTAGCAAAATACTGCTTGCTAGGCCAGATGGGGACATTTGCGAAAATATATAGCAGTTTCGGTACTAAAACCATCTTCACTAGGGATAGTCTGCCCGCCATAGTGATGCGGAGTCATCGCCATCTGGTTAGCTTATTTTCCCCCCAAGGCTCACCTCCAATAGGGACACCGGTAAAGGATGTGGGTTAGCCCCCCGCGCCATGTAAGATGAATTCCAGCCGCAGCACCTCACTGGTAATCACTGTAGTCATGGTCGTAGA
Organism: Ambystoma mexicanum; assembly: GCF_040938575.1. Classification (NCBI taxonomy): domain Eukaryota; kingdom Metazoa; phylum Chordata; class Amphibia; order Caudata; family Ambystomatidae; genus Ambystoma; species Ambystoma mexicanum. The sequence continues at coordinate 672,297,455 of NC_090924.1, read as the reverse complement.
CCTCCACCAGCTACCACCAGCCTCAACGTTCCATCAGGTGCAGCAGCATCTCAGCCGGCCATCTTCCGTTACACACACGGGCTCAAGTTGCTGAAAAGTTCCTGATTATGGATAGATGACCCTGCGGTATGGACGAACATGAGTGGGTTCACACGCCTGGTCGCCTACTAGGTCTCAGTCGCAACCATTCACTGGAGCACTCTCGACCCGATCATGCAGTGTTCCTGCTCCGACGCAGGCACCTCTGCAGCAGGTGTGGTTCCTCAGCTCGTCATGTTAACGGTCCAACGTATCTCCACTTCGCAGTTGCCACAGCAGTGACTTTCCGGCTACAGGTAGCCCCCGCTGTCAGAACAATATATTTGCTAATAGTTCAGTGTTCTATCATGAAAAGGATGGCCCATTTCATGCAAATAACATGCCATTTCATATGAATAACGCGGGTCTCGGCAGAGTGATGTCGGGTTACACTTTCAACAGCTCGCGCTCAACAGCACCCCCGCAAATGACTCACAAAAGGAGAAATGTGCTATTTTGTAAAATATTATGACATCATTTCCTTGAAACCTCCCTTGATTGGGACTGACACAGCAAAGAAGAGAACACTTCTCAAAGTGACAGTGATAGGCTCCTGATAGGAGACTTATAAACAGACTAATTCCCTGTCAGGATTTCACTGTTTTTTAGAATGGGCTCCTGTTGAATCATCTTGGAGAAAGTTAAGAAAAATCTAGCTTGGAATCTTGCCTAGGTTGAAGACCAGCATTTCCAGAACAGTTGACAACTATTTCGTTAACCACTGCTAAGAAGCAAGAGAGGTGACCTGCTGTAAGATATAAACATACTAAACTTAACTATTAATGAAAAATACTGGTACCCAGGAAACATATTCCCTGTTTTGTAGAAAGCCTCCTTCAAGTCTTTTGCATCCTTCCTGGGGTGGAAAAAGCAGAACCAAGTCCCTAAGCTCTTCAAGGTGGCTTGTAAGAAGAGCCACTGCTTTGTAAAGTATAAGGGTATTACATTGGGCTTTGCTGGTGTCCTGCACAACAACATTTTTGATTTAATATACTTTAGTTACATGTGTAGCAGGGGTAACTATGATCGAGACACTGAAGCTTTCCGTGCCCACCCACCCAATGTCTGTGCCTCCAGCAATCATACCACACTGCTGAGCTGCCCAGATCACCAGTGGAGATATCAGGGTCCAAGCTGTTTACTTCCCATTGAGCCTCTTCAAGCTGACACAGCATATCAAGATGCTGTAACTTAATCTCCTGCTTTCTTAATTTCGTGCCAATTCACCGTGTCGGACCTGAACTCAAATCATTTGAAAGCTACTAGAAGGGCGTCTTGATGCTGTTGAGATACCAAAAAGATGTTAAAGTTTAGTTTAAGTGAAGTATAGGTCCTTAACAATACTTGTCTAGATTTTGACCCTCCATGGTATTGTACCATGGGCCTTAGAGATGGTTTGAAACCTATTACCCTATCATATCAATGCATTCAAAGTAAACATTTTGTATTTAACCAGCTTTCACCATTCTTTGCTACATTGTATCCTCTTGTTCATCCATTACTGAGAGTATAGAGCCTATCTGTATCTAGTCTGCATTTTATGTTTAATTGCCTTATAGGTGTGGGTGTTTAGTGCTTTTAGTATTTTATTTGTGTTTAAAGTACATATTTTTTCAGACATTTGTTTGAATATTTCTTTTATTTGGCATTTACCATACTGCTGTTTGGTGGCTTCTACTTTTGCGGTCAATTCCTTTGGAAAATACATCATTCCCTCGGCCCACACTACCAAAGAAACATCAAAGGAGATTGACAATTCACTTTCTACCTGTGTTACCTTAATGATTGGGATACTGTTTAGCACAGTTGTAGTACAAAGGATGCCTTCACTTTTCCTTGCACAACAGCTGATCAGGATTGTTTTCATCACAGAACATTTAATCATGGGAAGGTAGTCTTAAAAACTGAACCCTGATACCTTCCTAAGGTTGTTGCAAAATGTAATATGAATCAATCTGTCTCCTTTCCTACGTCTATGGAGACCCCTCTTCACCACCAGCTGAAAGGATGCTGCGTACATTAGATGCCAGAGGTGAGCTCCATTAGTGATTAAAGAGAACAGACATTTTTCGGCAGTTGGGCCAACTCTATGTAGCATTTAAAATCTCCAATCAATCATAGTCTCTTTCCAGGTAGGGCAACTTTGGTTGGGTTGCTCCCTCCATAACATTCTGTTGCAAGGCTTCTAATGGGTCTATTCAAAGATGAGTACATGGTAATTTGACCAGAGGCAGAAAGACAAAAGGCTGCATTCTTTGTTGAGATTCCTATCCAGGCCATCTGTCAGGAGGCAACTTGTGAATGTCAAAACACATTAACTAAGTACCACTGCCTGGAGGCAGATGCCAGATCTGATATGCTGATGGTTCACGCTGTATAATGGCATCTGTTACATTATGAGTGATCTATTGTTGATTTATTAGTACCTCTCCCCACTTCCTCCTCATATTGTGTCACTTTGCAATGTATTCTAACCATGTGCATCTATGAAAGATCCAGTGCTGGAGAAAAAAGATCACTTACCTGTAATTATAGCTCTTCATTGTTGGTTTCCTTTATATATTCACATGCCACTTCTAGTTGCCAATTTGAAGCATGGAAGATGTATTGCTCGTTACAAACATCTAAAGATGGCTCCTTGGGCTGGGAATTATGGCTATTGATGTCTAGACTTCAATAAGGTGGATTGCCTACTTTATAACATTTTTATTTATTTATTGTGTTTTAGCCAAAAATCCATTCGACTTTTCACAAAGTACAAAAGAAGTGTACAATAAATAAACAATTACATATTTCATACTTGTATTAACAAGGATTACTGAAAGGAAACCAAAGCAATATCACAGAACAAATAAAGAACAGAAAAAAAAAGAAATTTAATAGATCACAATTTGGGGCACTTCTGTATTACTTTTCACTTTAAAAGCACCAGATTGCACAGAAACAATACTACTTCCCTGGTCAGAAGACATTCTTGAACAGAACGTAAAATTTCTCAGGTGTCTGCAACCTTTGGCTCTCCAGATGTTTGGGACTACAATTCCCATGTTATGTGGAAATTCAATATGCTGGTTAGGGAAGATGGGAGTTGTAGTCCAAGACCTCTAGAGAGCCAAAGGTTGCAGACCCCTGACGTAAATGATCCCAGAAAGATTGAGTATGCAGCCACCCCTCCTTATCTACAAATCTCGAGAACTTAGCCACCCTATTTGTAAGATTGCCTCGGCATTCTATCAGAATGTGTCTTAATGTCTCTACATACCCAAGATCACACCATTGGCACATATTATCACTGAACTGATTCTTGTGTCTAGAGTGGAAGATTTCACTCTTGGGTAAATTTAGCCTGAATCTTAAGAAATCATTCAGACTGTTAGCATTAAAATGGGTTAGGTAGCCTGGTAAGTGTCCCTGTGGTTTGTCATATACTAGATTAGAAATGGCATTTTTTTACCTCATTTCTTCAATAGTTTTTATACAGTCCTTTCTTTTTTCGCGATTTTTTACAAGCATTGCATTGTTGATAAGATCAATAACTTCACATTCACAGGATTTCAGAATTTCCAGGGCCTACAAGCCCTGGTGAATCTTGGCACCATGCTCTAGTTCCCTACAGTCCTTCACTCCTTCAAGTCTCCTTTCCAAAAGTTCTTTGCCCTATCCTTGGCCAGTACACTCTACCTTACTATCCACCTAGTGCCCACATGCAAACACATCACACCTCTGTTACCTCACTCATGTTACCATAACACAATACCTATGTCTACCTACAACACCAATCCTTACCTTAACAACCCAGCCCTATGGCTCCAACATTTTGCATCTAAACCCACTCCTATGCTACCATGCTCACTTGCCATGAGAAACACCAGACATGGCAGTAGACTCACTCACGCCTCCTACCACCATTTGACCTCCTTCTGCCAAAATAAACACCCACTACCTATCACCAGAACTGATTCTTCTCCACACACATCCACACCCCAACCCATTAATCCCATTAATGAACACCATCAAAGGGACGTTAATTAATGCCAGATCTCTCACAGCCCACGCCTCAGAGGTGGTGGACCTCATCCTTACCCATGACCTGGACTTTTTGGCCGTCACGGAATCCTGGCTGCACGCAGCCTCTGGTCCCCTACTTTCGCTAGCCATTCCAACAGGCTATATATCATCAGACATGACCGCAATACCAGCCAATCTAAAGGTGGTGGCATTGCCATCATCCACAAAAACTCCCTCAACTGCCATCTCTCCACAGTTTATCAAATCTCATGCATGGAAGCCCTAACAGCCAAATTGGCCCTCACCCCCAACCACACCATCTCATTCCACCTACTCTACAGGCCTCCAGGGCCACTATCCTCCTTCGCTGAAGACCTTTCTAAAATCCTGACAGACAACACTAAAACCAACTCCCAAATTATTGTACTAGGTGACTTTAACCTAGAACTTACTGTCCCCAACTTCACGGCTGCCTTGACGATTGACAACCTGCTTACTAACGCAGGTTTTACCCAGCACATCAACACCTCCACACACTCCAAAGGTATAATCCTCGACTGGATTGCTGACCTCAATTGCGGAATCAATGTGGTAGCTAACCAACCTTGTGCCTGGACCGACCGCCACTTAATCACCTTCAACATCCCTGCCAAAACCATCAGCTCCACTCCAGACGTGGCGCTTGCCATCCCCACACGAAATAAGTACGACATAACCTGTGACAAACTCCTCCCCCTCATCCTTCCAGTCCTGAATGAATAAGCGTTATTATGCACTGACCCTACCGTCCTGGTTGACACCTTCAACCATACTATGCTCAAAGACCTTGACCTCATTGCCCCTTCAAAACTGAGAAAACCTAAACCACAAGCTCATCTCAACTCCTGGTTTACACCCCAACTAAGATTTCTTCGTAAAGAAAAATGAATCGCTGAATCACACTGGAAGAGTAACCCTATAGAAGTCAAAGAATCCAGTATCACCCTGGCTACATTAAACTATAAGGAAGCTATACTCCAGGCGAAAAAAGACACTTATAACAAACGTATTGAGCATGCTAAATCTAATACTAAAGAACTGTTCAGAATCTTGAAAGAATTGGAAACCCCGGTCACTGCACCTGACACTTCCATCAAAGATGGCACCGGGTGCACTAATATCCAAAACGCTCTCCTTGGTAATATAGCCACTCTCCAAGCCAAAATTAACAATAAACAGACTAATCTACAATCTAACTTGCAACCTAACTCTCTCCCAACTATAAAGAACTCTATCCCAGATTCTTTGACTCCATTCAGCTTCTCACCCTTATATATCATTGAAGTGGAAAATATCATCAATAGCCTTAACCCTTCTAACTGCCAAGGGGACCTCTGTCCAGCGCCCATCATCAAGGAAGCAGCCCACGAGCTAGCTCCATTCATCCCTACTCTCATCAATTCTTCCTTCAGCACGGGGATTGTACCAGACAATTTGAAGGATGCCTGGGTTATCCCGCTCCTAAAAAACAACCTTGGATGCCAATCTACCTACAAATTACAGGCCCATCACCATGGTGCCGTTCTTACTGAAAATCCTTGACCGAGCTGCATACCTACAGATTCAAGACTATCTTAAATCTAACAAACTCTTGGGTCTAAGGCAATCTGGGTTTCAGCCCCGCCACAGAACTGAAACTTCCCTTATCGACCTCAAAACACAGATCGAAGATGTAAGAGACAAGGGTAAACTCACTCTACTTCTTCTTCTCGATCTCTCTGCGGCTTTTGATCTTGTCAATCATCAAATTCTGTGTTGGCACCTTAAACTAGCCACCCATTTTTCTGATAAAGCCACAGCCTGGATCAGTTCATTCCCGGACAATAGATCGATGCATGTCTTCTCTCCACTAGCAGCAGCATCCCCGGCACCTGTCACCTGCGGGGTACCACAAGGTTCTTGTGTCTCTCCCACGTTGTACAACGTGTTCACAAAACCTCTATTTGATATGTTCGACTATCTGGGCGTCACATATACCAACTATGCTGACGACACCCAGATACTCATCCCAATCTCAGGAGACTACGTCACCAGCTCTCTCTCTGTAAATGCAATCTACCTAGTCATCCAAGCCTGGATGGTGCAACACGGACTCTGTCTAAATGATGAGAAGGCAGAGCTCCTAATTCTCGGCTCTCCTCAAAAACTATCCAAACTGGCCCCTGATTTCAACTCCTTCATCATTGATGGCAACACTATCAAGGCCTCTTAGGACACCATGGTGCGGATTCATGGAAAAAACGTGCGCCGAAAATCCCAGCGCAAACAGGTGCAAGGTGGCGCAAGCGTGAGAAAGCAAGCGCACGCGTGCTATTCAAGGAAGGCACTGCGCTTGTTTCCCACTGGTTGTGCGCCAAATCGGTGCATGTCACACGCGGGCACACACGTCATCAAACGGCATGCGCTACGTGCACAGCAAAAGCGCACATAGCACCGTGCACACAACAAAAGTGGGCGGAACAGTGGGCGTAACACGCGGAATGGGGAATAACGCGTGAAAAAGAAGGCGTAACTGGGGAAGTACTGCAGGGAACTACACGGAACGCCCACACGCACGCGAACAACCCGTATTCATGGATTCGATTACGGGAAACACACGCACGGCAAAAGACGCACACAGGCGTGAACGCGTCCGCCACACGAAGGCAGGCGGAAGCGTCCACGCGCACAGTATAAAAGTGCGCGCAAACAACAAACACGTATATACAGCTACGATGAATGCCCCATTTGTCACAGCACTGATCGTGGAACACCGCAGGAGGAGGAGAATAGCCAGGGCACGCATTTATTCACCACGGACAAGCCTTTTTGGGATGCCTGACGACCAGGTCTATGGTGTCAGGACTGGCTGGGTTAGTAACAGGAAGAGTAACAGGATTAACATTGTGCTTTCAGAGCTGGCTGGGTTAGTTGTGCTTTCAGAGCTGGCTGGGTTAGTAACAGGAAGAGTTTGTACATAGAATTAACATTGTGCTTGCCCAAGTCAAGATGGAGCGAAAGAAACTTAATCTGATTGGTTAAAGGAACAATGATATGTTTGGTTTGCCTGATTGGTGGAAAGGCCAATGGGTTTGATTCTTGGGAGGTGAGCAAGATTCTAAACTGTCTTTCATCCATAGAAATTCAGTGGCTGGTTGTACATTAGTTAAGCTCCTTAAGTAAGGCCTTTTCAGAGCTCAGAAAATCTACCAAAGAAGTAAGAATATCGTTAGCTGATCCAGTTTGAACAAGAAGACATCAGGTGGGATCGTTCTTTTAAAGATTTTAAGATTGTCACAGTGAACTTTCATTTTCTTTTATAAGAAAACTTAAAGTTATTTGAGAAAAGAGACATTTACAGTTAAATTTATTATAAGGAAAAGTTAATTAACTGCGTGTAATGTTCTTCAAGAATGTTTAATGTGTGCGCGAGCTCGCAAGTCGTCGTTTACATGTTTTTTGAAAGTGCGCGAGTATTCAGAGCGATAGAGCGTGTGCCCAAATAAATTGCGTGAGTGAATTTTAGCACGTGCACATTTTTAACGTGAAAGACGTTTCATGAGAAAGCGCGTATTGGTTTGCGATAAAGCGCGTGCCCAAATGAATTGCGCGAGTGAATTTTAGCGCGTGTACATTTTTTAACGCAAAAGACGTTTCTTGGGAAAGCGCGTGTTGGTTTGCGATTGAGTGCGAGTCCATTTTGATTAAGCGCGAGTTGTTTTTAACGCTTGAACTATTTTACGTGAATTACGTTTCGTTTCTCCGCGTGATTTCGGTAGCGATAGAGCGCAAGTCCATTTTAACTAGCGCTTGTTATTTTTATCGTGTTTACGTATTTTTTTACACGCGCGGGTTTGATAAAGAATCGCGTGTGTATTTTATACGCGAGGACAATTCTTCAAGTCTTCTGATTTCACGTGTTTAACGCACACGCTTATCAAGGAAGAACCTATAAGTTCTATGTGTAAATAAGGAAACAATTCACAAGCAGAAGGAAAGCAGCATTCCAGAAAGTTAAAGAATATTTATTTAATGTAATTTATGCAAATGGAATTCAACACTTCAGAGAAAGACTGCATTTTATAAAAGCATTAAAAACTACATAGAGTTAAAAGAACTTTGAAGCAAGAAGAATATCTAGTTCTGATAGGTGTTTGCAAGGGCCATCACTTTAGGATTCTAAAGAGACTTGAGTGGCTTGAACTATATGCACTACACAAGATATTATTTACAAGATATTCTACACAGATTATTAGCCTCTAAGTCTTTTACTGAGGTTTAAGAGGTAAAGAGTTTAGAGTTTATTTAGAATAATTTTAGAAAAGAAGTTTATATTATCATATAAGTAACCAGGTGTATTTGTTTACCACAGATACCAGAGCCTACCAGACGGTTGCAGGGCTGCAGTGTCTCCGTTGTTATTTTCTCCAAATTCCCCTTTCCCTTTCTTGTGGTTTTCAGCTCAGCTTATATTTAAGGGTTGAGAGGTGAACTCCTAGTGAGGGTCTGTGGGGCCAGCATCAGCTCCTGTGGAATTCAGTCAAGCCGGACCCTGACATACGGCAGGTATAGGTTTCCACCCCGTATCATCCTAGACCTGGTCAGGGAGTGGGAAGATGACCTTACATCCCCCACCCTTTGCTCCCAAGCATCGAGCCCTTTGGAGAAGGTGCTCAATGTCCTGCATTTTTTGGCCACTGGGTCATTTCAGCGGACTACTGCCATAGTGGGGGGGTCTCCCAGGCCACGCAGTCACGCTGCCTACACCAGGTCTTGGCAAACATGACAGCGCGCCCCTCAGTCTGCAGGCACATATACATGCCCAGAACACCCGCAGAAAGGCAGGCCGTTGTCCTGGACTTTTACAGGTGGCACACTTCCCTGAAGTGCTCGGTGCCATAGAGCACATCTACCAAAACCGCAAGCACTGGCATTCCATTAATGTACAGGTGGTATGCGATGCAAAGGGAATCATCACATCTGTCTATGCAAACGACCCTGGCTCCACCCATGACAGTTTCATATACAGAATGTGTGCCCTGAGCCGGGCCCTGGAAGCTGGGCAGCATGGCGACACATGGCTCCTAGGTGAGTACAAATGCCCTTGCACATGCATGCATGTCAAACACACACACACAAATACACAAACCCCAATAATCACAACCATTATCACCTCTCCACGGGACAGTGCCTACCCTCTGAGCAACCACATGATGGCGCCAATCCGGAACCCCACCACACCACCCCTGGTAAGATACAACGTGGCCCATATTGCAACCAGGGCCATAGTGGAGCGCACATTCGGAGTGCTCAAGTCACGCTTCCGCTCGCTTGACTGCTCTGGTGGCCAGCTACTCTATACACCCCCAGTAGTGTGCAGGATCATTGTGGCAGCATGTGTCCTGCACAATGCTGCAACACGGCAGGGCGTACCGGTGGACATGGTGGTGTCCCCACATCCCCAACCACAGGCCTAGGCGCTGCCCATGGGTGGGGATAGGGCACCTGGCGAGGAAGCCCGGACCCAGCTTGTGGACACATTTTTCACCTAAACTCCCACCCCTACGGAGTGCACACAGGCCTGGCATATACAAGGTGACAATCGATGATGACAAAGAGACAGTCAACTGTCACAACCTTACCACCCTGAGATTGTTGCCATGGAAGTGCCACATTGTGTGCATCCCTAGCTACTTAAACACAAGCAATCCTGTGTGACCAAAAGTCACACATGCAAGGTGTGAATCACACACACCTGCAAAACAGGCCATGACTATCACTGGTATGTCACCCAAACCCTCCCAAACCACAACATGACATGGCAAGCAATAGCCATACACCAACACAGTACCAATAAGGTACACATTGCCATGTGAAAAATGTAAATTGGCATCAAACAATGATGCCTGACATGGAATCAGATGAAATGACTGACCAACAACCTCCCACCCAAAATAAGTCATACCCAAATGCATTCCAAAAGTCGTAGTTGCAACATAACAATGAATGCCTGTCTGCATGCACATTGTGCATTGCAAAATCAACACTGCAGCTTCTGTGTGCCATGTCCACCTCCTGCAACACACTGCTCAGTGCACAGCACAGTTAACAGCCATTGCGTGTGATGCACACCCTGAGCATCACATCTAAGCGACAAACCACATCAAAGAGCAAATTAGGCATGTACAGGATCCACAATTGGTCATAGGACATGTGCTGCAGGGACACAGTGGGCACCAGAAGGAAAACAGAGTGTACACGTGGACACGGAAGGGTGGTTGTACATGTAGTGCATTATAGTGCGAGTGTGTGGGTCAGTAGGGACAAGCACTCAACATATGCATGTGCAATCAAGTGACCATCAGTGTCCTCTACACATCACATGTGAACATTCACCATGTGTACACCCCATCATGTCAAACCACAACTATCCCCTCACACCTGAAAGGTAAACACAACACATGAACAGGCATTGATCAGCAGAACACATCATATACATAGGATACCACAATTACAATGTCAGGGTGCCCATCACACTGCAGGGCAAGGCAACTATCACCAACAAAGCACCCCCCCTCCCTCACAAATCGCCATGACCCACTGAACAACTGCACCGGGGTTATGGAGCCTTCATCCGTGAATTTCCCCTGGCCACAGGATCACCCTTCCCCTTTGTCACCATCACCCACCTTGTGTGTAAAAAGTTGCCAGCACCCTCAGAGTCCACCTTGATTTGTAAAAACACTACATCCAAGAGAACTCAAAGCAGGCCATCACAGAAGCCAAGCAAAAAGCCTGCAGGCAGAAAAACTAACCAGAACAGCCTCCAGTAGATGACTTGAAGTAGCAGTACCTCACAAAGGCCAAGTACCACCACAATGACGTAACAACCAAGGTAGCACAGTAAAACAATGTCACAACAGGAGGTGTACCATGTGTGGTACATAACATAGAATGATGCACCACAAACGGATGTGTACTGTCACTGCTCCCGTGTACAGGCGCAGGAGTGGCACGAACCAACCACCCCCACCGTGGTCAAACTCACACAGGCCTCTGAGACCCTGGTGGGGAAGGAGGGTCAGGTAAATGCAGTCGGGACAGGCGTTGGCATACTGGATAACCGGAATGAGGGGCAGGAGAGGGGAGTAGGATTGACAGGGGAAAGTAGGGAATGCCCAAAAATGTAGTAATCACATTAACACATACACAATCATACCAAACTTGTTCATCATGCACATAGCAGCAATTCACTGAAATGGAAGTCAAAGAGAAACTTATCTCTGGGGTGAGTGCTGGCCCGGTAACAGGAGCACTTCAATACTGCAAAGAGAGCCACAGTTAAAAATCTGTGCGTGCCCATAACACACAAACACACCACCAAATATGCCCCAAAGTAACAAACCACTCTACAAACAGACAATCTTGTGTGGATGCTTCATACCCATATGTAACATTACCCCTGTGATGGTTCATACACAGTCAATGCAGTAAGTCAGGCGCCGGTGGGTGCATGGCAAATGGAGCACCAATGTGTCACGATTCACACAACATGCAATGTTCCCTGGGTAAGCAGACAGACGCATATAGCAAGGTATTACTTCAGAATAAGTCGTGTTCCACCATGACCGAAATAAAGTAGGCAGTGCATGTTTCAAATTCTACATGGAAATGAAATGCACTGCACCCAAGTCTGTCCCTTGCTGTCTGTCCGTGTGAGCTGCTTCTTTCCATGTCTTGGAACGCTACATGGGTGATACAAGTGCTTCAATGGACAATGGTGGACTGGAGGGTATGTGCCACTGCCCCTGCAGGTGCCCCAGACAGCCTTACAATCGACTAGCCATGAGTCCACCAACACATCTGAGCTGTATTGTGCGCTTCAACACCAATATTCGTCCAAGCTCACCCTCAGTGCTGCTACTAAGCATGTATGTGCAACTGGCCTGGTGGAAGGCTTGCTGTGTTGTGGCCCCCCTGTGCTGCTCACCTTGCCTGGAGTCCCTTGAAACACGTCAGCAGTTTTAGGATGTATGATTGCAATCCCAGTGCCTCTGCTTGCGCACACATGTGCATGTGGGCACCACCAAACGTGTCCAGATTCCAGACGTCCAATGGCCCATGTCTGCTGGCAAAGGTAGTCTGGAGGCTCATCCCCCTGCAGAAAGGGCATGAAACACATGATTAATGCATTAGATTCATCTGTGTGTGTCTCTTCAGGCATCACATCACTGGACCATGTCAGAGAGGTACATCAGAAATCACACCATCAGTCCGTCTTTCACAGCCAAAGTGTGGAACACACTATCTACGGCATGAATTGCAACAAGCACATGTACAGTAAAGATAAGAAACATACTACACAATGCATAGCAATGAATGTACACATGAATCATGAAACACCCCATCTAACAAAAGCAGAACAGTAGTCAATAACACCCCAATTATCCCCACTAGGGGTGTTAACACAAGTTCCACAGCAGCAGACATGCCACAGATATGACAGTCCAAAGCCCTTGTGTAATAGGCTGTTACACCAAACCATCCTTGCGAGCCCATGGATAAGGGAAGCAGGAGTGGCATATGTGAGTCAAGGACCCCAAGCAGCAAACAGATACACAAGACAAGCCTGAAGGGCCCAGCTGGAACAGACAGTGGATGCTTTCAAAAGCCACAAAGCACCACACTGTCACATGAAAGCACAATAGACAAGCAATTTTAAACTATATTAACTAATTGCACTAACTATGAAAAACCTACATTACCTAATTAAACTAACTATCAAACAGAAACTTAACTAACTAAACTAAAAGAAAAATAAAAAATGGCCACATACTACCCGGGGGGGGGGGGGCCAGCAGGGGGAGGTACAGGGTGATGCTCAACACCCACATGAAATGATGCTCAGCAAAAAAAACAACCTCCATGGGCTCAACGCCTGCACAGCCCGACCTATGTGGGAGATAGATTGTCGTCCGAGTCTGGCTCATCCTGGAAAGGAGGACGTGGCACAGTAGCCTGGCCATGCCTCTTCGGCAGCAAGTCTGCCGGACAGGTGAGCCTGGTTCTGTGTGGCGATGACATGTAGGTCTGCATGCAGAACCACCCAAGATACACGTGCTTCCTCTTGCAAGGTAGCACGTGTAACACAGAGTTCCTCCTGCAAGGCCTGGCTGGACAACCGCTGCACCTCCCGGCAAGCCTGTAGCTCAGCCGAGATGGTACGCTCAAGCTGTGCAAACCTCTCCTATGACCGCTCCCTCTGGAACATCAGAAGGACACCCAGAGTGGATCTGACGGAAGCATACTCCTCCCTCAGGGCCTCCATGTGTGCCGCTGCGTGAGCAGCAATTGCTTGACGCAGAGACAACATTTCAGCCTGGCGTGCCGTGTCTGAGGCCGCCATGCCCAGCCTGAGCGGGCGGGCCGTGGACTGTGCCGCCTGCTGCTGGAGAAGCACCTGCCTAGCAGGGGGGAGCATGGATCGGGCCACACGCTCCATGCTCTCAGCGTTGTTCTCCATTGCTGCCCCCTGCAGTTCTGAATTGGCAGTCATGTCTTGCTCCCACTCAGTATACTGCGATTGTGTGCGGCGACCGTGTTGCTGGGCTTGACCCCTGTGGGACCCAAGGACCGGGTTTCCTTGTCGTGTTGGCACCGCCCGCGGCTGCACGACTACATGCCCCGTCAACATGATGTTCCAGGCACATCAGTGACTGGTGTGGAGGGTGACCCTGCGTCCCGATCCACCACGGGCGGAGGTTCCAAGACTGTCTGACCCCTTAGTGCAGGTGTCGCGGACAGAGGAGTGTCCACATCAGAATCACTCACCCCTGACACATGGACCTGATGCTCATCCAACTCGACATGGACGTCAGAGTCGTCATGAGGGCTGGACTCATAGGCAGCCAGGGACAAGATAGACTGTAGCACTTGGGGGATTTCGTGGCCTGCCACCCCACAACCCCCACTTGTGCCGGGTTGATGTAGTGATAACAACCCTGTGCCTGGCATGACAAAACCATCCTCTGGCTCCATTGCATCATCATCTGAAAAATAGAGAGAAAGAAGGTCACTACACATGGCAGAAGCACACAACACACACACACACCGACAACAAACACATCAGGCAGACATGTGACACACAAAATAGAACCTGGCATGCATGCTGGGTCAACTTGGAATTGCTTCTGTGATCAGACCTACTGAAAGGTGGCAGTTTGCATTGAAGTGGGTCTATGCAGTGCAGCCAATGTGTATGTTACTCACTACCTACATGTACAAGTACTTCATGGTGTGTGTCAGAAAATGTGAATGCAGTGCAAGGTCAACTTCAGGCATTAAGTGCAATGTGCATTTAATGGGTAGCATATCTACAAGCAAAGCACCCCTCCACCCAAGTGGCAGCCAGAGACAAGATAGACTGTAGCACTTGGGGGATTTCGTGGCCTGCCACCCCACGACCCCCACTTGTGCCGGGTTGATGTAGTGATAACAACCCTGTGCCTGGCATGACAACACCATCCTCTGGCTCCATTGCATCATCATCTGAAAAATAGAGAGAAAGAAGGTCACTACAAATGTCAGAAGCACACAACACACCGACAACAAACACATCAGGCAGACATGTGACACACAAAATAGAACCTAGCATGCATGCTGGGTCAACTTGGAATTGCTTCTGTGATCAGACCTATTGAAAGGTGGCAGTTTGCATTGAAGTGGGTCTATGCAGTGCAGCCAATGTGTATGTTACTCACTACCTACATGTACAAGTACTTCATGGTGTGTGTCAGAAAATGTGAATGCAGTGCAAGGTCAACTTCAGGCATCAAGTGCAATGTGCATTCAATGGGTAGCATATGTACATGCAAAGCACCCCTCCACCCAAGTGCAAAAGCATGGATGCCTAGCATGGTATCAAAAGGCTGACCATAGACCTGTGTATTGACAGGCAGCGTTGACTAGCATCAACAGCTTCATGTGAGTCAAGTGACAACACTGCAAATGATGATGGGACAGTAAGCAGGACACATGATGAAATGTCTGGAGGCCACCCATGTGTGAAGAAGACACTACACCAGTTGGACAGAGTCATTGGCCATTAAACAGGCTGAGGCCTGTGACCCACCCAGATTGTCAGACCCTAAACATGTGTGCAACGCAGTACTGAGCCACAGTTGACATGGGAAGGCTGATGAAATGCCATGCAATATATGTCACCCAGGACTTGTATTACAGTGATCATCCAGTCAAGGACACATAGGGGCATGCGTGCAATGCACATGGAGCATGAATGGGCACTCATGTCCCTGCGGGCCATCTGACCTCTGCACAGTACAAGTGAGATACCCTGCATCAAGTACTAAGGCTGTACCACACAGCATATGTCTGGCAGATTGGTTGCGCGAAGTTAACATGTACACAGGACGCATGAACAGGGAAGTACCCAATGGCAATATTGAAGCAGACCAGTGCAAAGGTAGAATTGGGGTGCAGAGCGGGGGGTGGAGGGGCAAGGGAGCATGCCTACATGGAGTACCCACATGCAGGCAGAGGACACATGCACGTCAGTCATGCTATGACATCGTGCCTGGGCTGAGAGGAAGGTCACCCCACGTACATGCAGAAGGGCCAGTGAGCTGGAACATGGACTGGAGGGGCATACTGGTAACCAGCATGTGAGTAGGGTGCAATAGTGTTGATGCGGACAGTCCCCGTCTGCTCCACATGTCCACATGTCCACCATCCAGCAGAGCAGACATGCATCACTGAAGCATTGCATTACTTGCACATCAGAACCATGTACACGTCACATGTAGTGGCAATCATGCACAACACATCCCACAAGTAAAACACACACGTCCTCAACAAACACGCGTCAACAGTCACTGGACTGGGCATCAAAGTCCGGCATCTCTCCCACTCCTTCGACCGATTCAGATGGTATGAACTCCGCAACGAGTGACTCATGCGAAGTGAGGACTTCCTCCTCTGGTGCAGGCCTACCGCCAGTCACCAGAGTCAAGTTGTAATTTGAGGCACGCTTAGCCTTAGCGCTGTGTTTGATGTCATTCCAATGCTTTTTGCACTCTTGCGCCGGGCGCACCCCATGGCCGAATGCACTGACATGTTCCACAACATACTTCCAGTGGGTATCACGTTGGGACGTAGTCTGACTATTGGCACCCACTAGCATGTCACGGCTGTGGCCCCGCACGTAGCCCACGATGAAGTCCAGTTCCTGGTTGCAGAAAGGCTTCTTCCTCGACATGCAGGAGGTCGTGGCTGTGTGTGGGGTCCCAGCCTGTGTTGCAGGTGCAACCTTCCTCCTCTTGGATTGTGGCTCAGACCCTGGCTGGCTAATGCCGCCCTGACCAGTATGGCCAGTGGGTTCGGTGGATTGAGCCAAGGGAGTGGCAGGTGGAGGGACGACCAAAGGCCTGACTTCTGTCAGTGGCAGCTGGGTGCCCTCTAATGGACCCTGCGCAGCAACATCCGCTTTGGCAGGGTCATTGACCGCAACTGTCCTGGTTGGCAGACTCACAACCGGGTGTTGTTGGGTGCATCTGCCGCTGCACTTGCCAACACCCGGCTGTTCGGGGCAGCAGATGACATAACTGCCCCAGGGACACGTGTCTTGGTCAGGGCAGCCCTGCGTGCCCCTATGGGTTCCCTCCTGCCCTGTTGAAAATCTTCCAAGGGCTCCTCAAGTGCCAACGCAGGCTGCGCTGGCAGACCCTGAGCCTGGGTGGCGGTGTCCACAGCTGCACCTGCAGCTACCACTACCCTTGGGCCTGTGGCAGTCGATGGAACGGACTGCCGGGTGACACGGGCGCCAGTGCCAGATGCAGAAGCTGCATCTCCCGGAACCACAGGGGGTGGTGGCATGACTGCACCGACACATGGCACGACATCATGCTCAAGTGGCGCACCCCTGCCTCTTCCTACTCCGCGGCTGCCCTGGACACCCTGGAGTCCCCCTATTCCCTGGTCACCCCGGCCTCGTCCCTGACCATGCCAGCCACGAGGAGTACGCCCAGCTGAGGCGCCCCTCACCTTTGGTGTCCTCCCAACCATGGCACAGATGTAGTAGTGCCGGCACAGATAGAGTAGTGCCAATGGGAGGTGTACACCACAATTGACCAAGGCAATTGGGGTGAAGGGGGTGGGAAACAAGATGTTAACAGCCCCCCTGCAAGGCTGTATGTGACCCTGGTGATGTAGTGACGGGTCACGCAACGCTCAGACACCCCAAAACTGCTGGAAAACCGTGCACGCAACCATGCCGCCTACGTGCGTGGAATCAACCTCCCGCAGTACGCGGTGGCACCCAGTAACACTAAAAACGCGTACGCATGGGACACGCAGGCTACTATGACATCAAAAACGGTGCGATACACAGGGGCACCCGCATTGGGAAAAATAGCGTGCACGACTCACCGTCTGACTAGCGCGATGCAGAAAAACACGTGTAGCCAATACCCCCGCCAAAAGAAGAGATACGTCCTTGATAGCTGTGAAGTTGTGAAGGCGCGCGAAACAACACGAAGCAGCAACACATGTCGGTCTCTACGCAAGACACGTACAGCGAACTGCTGGCCCCGCTCACCTTTAACCCGTGCTGAGGGAAACACCCGCGCGCGTCACGTCACTTACGCGCGTAGGCCCTTTCCGCGGATTACACGCATTCACATGGGGACGTGCATTTTTTTCGTGCGCGCGCTAATCCGCTATGCCCATGTCACGGGGGAAACGCCTGCGCACGCCCGCGCACATCACGTCACAGAAGTGCTTACAAGCGAAGGGCCTTTGGTCCAATGAAATCGCTGACACGCTTACACACTAAGGGCCTTTCCTCAAATTACACGCTGACGTGCAATTTTTTCACGTGCCAAATCACTCCGTATCAAGCTGGCCACGCGAAAACACACGGAAGACCACGATCCTGCCCTGAAGGCCATTTTCCTGCCCCCCAGATCCCCGAGCATGCTCCCACCTGCCATCTGCTGCTGCCTGACTGCCTGCTGCCCACGTGCCCTGCTATTTGGTGCCTGAACATCAGCCATCTGCAGGGGTCCAGTTGCTGTGTCCACCCCTGCTGGAACAGAAGACTCCCGACTGGGATACCATCGCTCCACAGCCCAGCCCCAGGACACGGTTGCCCACCCACGCCTGCCTCGGGGGTCGTCCTGTCGGGGCAAACACCATCTGAGACCACTGGCGACCCCCAGCCAGAGGGGCAGAGGGCCACCAGCTTCAGTCAGAAGGAAGTTGGTGTCCTGGTGGAGCATGTCCTGGGGCATTATGATGCCCTCTTCGGAACATCACGCGCCAAGGAAGGACGGGATAGGATCTGGGACGACTTTGTGGTTGCCATCAACGCGGAGGAGGTGGCAACCCGCAACATCAAGCAAGTCAAGAAGCGCTGGGAGGACTTGAGGTCCAGGACCCTCATAAAGGCCCGGCGCCTCGTGGAGGGGGCCCGGGGCAGCATGAGTACCATCCAGATGAGGGTCCTGGAACACGTAGGCCCAGCGCTCCACGCCCAGATCCTTCAGAGGCAGACCCGCCTGGAGTTGAGCGGTAAGTGGCCAAGCATTGCTGTGTGAGACAGGGCATGTTGCAGGGTGCTGGTTGTCTGATACTTTCCTGTATGTGTGACATAGGCCATGTATGTAAGTGTGTGTGCAGGGACATCATGGTCATGCATGTGAGACCAGTAATGTGTGAACCACATGGTAGGTGAATGTGTTACAATGCAACATGTGGAGCAGCATGCGGAATGCACACATTAATGAATGCCTGTCTTTGTTATTGGACATGGTTGGGGTGTGAGAGATGGGTGCTGCTGTCATGGACATGTCTGGTGTCCATGTCTCTGTGTCTGACTTGCGTGTCTACGGTGAAGTGTGTGCATGTGATAGGCATGACCCATGATGCATGTGAGTTTCAAACCAGCATTGTATGTTTCAAGAGTCCCTTGGACATGTATGCTAATGTTCATAGCATGCGCCATGCCTGTTACTGCATGTGTTTTGCCTGCACTGACCCATGTGTTGTGGAGGGACATGATGAAAGTGATGTTTGACAGTGCCACTCATCTGCTATTGTTTCCTGTCTAGGGGACCATTGTACAGTACCCTGATGCTTGTGTTCTATGTCTCCCTCTACACAGCGGCAAGTGATGAAGAGGGCGGAGACGGCGCTGTGGAGCAAAGCGGCGGGGATGCCCCCACCGGCCAGCGACGCAAGGCCCAGTCACCCACCCAGAAATTACCATTGTCCGGGAGTGAGGGGACTGGTGCTGCGTCTGCCACTACGGCTGCAGCGGAAGGGGTGGGTGAGCCCCCACAGGGGCTTGCAACGGCGGAAGACGGTGTGGAGCCATCCAGGTTGGTGGTTTCCACAGAGGAGGAGGAGGCTGCTACTGAGCCGCACATGGGGCCTGGTGGGGGTGGTACCACTGGTGCAAGTGGTGCAGTCCAGGGGCAGGAGGCAGCACAGGTCCCCGTGGAGGGGCCTATGCATGTCACTGTCCCTGATACTGAGTCTGCACCACCATGCACCAGCAGGGATGCCCCATCCCAGGCCCGTCCGCAGGTAGGGGGGATGTCCATGTCATCTGACACTCCTTTACATACGGACGAGGGGACCCCTAGCCGTATGGAGAAGGTCCTGATTGGTGTCGCGTTGCGCACGCGTGACATTCGTGATGATGTGCGTGCTTCCCGGGGGGAGCACGCACGTCATCACGAAGAGCAGCGTGCCAACGTGGCCCAGTTGGGAGTGTCCATGGTCGGGGGTTTTGTACATGTGTCGGCCACTCTGGCGACCCTCCCCGCCTCTGTGGAGACTATGCGCCAGTCGTTCTCCATGCCGTCTTCCGGCCCAGATGCCACCAGGGCCCCCTGTGGACCTGCCCTGACCAACGCAGCCAGCTCGGTGGGGATCCCATCCCTGCCACAGTTGGGAGTCGGAGGTCCAGCAGGGGTGGACATCCCAGCAACTGGACCCCAGCAGATGGAGGATGTGCCGGCATCATCGGGCAGGGCACGGGCACCACGGTGTCGGTGGATTCCATCAGCCTGGATGCCGTCGTGCTGGCAGAGGCAGTTGCGTCGGAGGCAGCGGCAGGCTCAACGTGGGAGGCATCATGGCTCGGGGCCATCTACATCAGAGGGGCAGGCATCGGCCGGAGGTCAGGAGGACCCTGGAATGGGAGTGTCTTCCGTGTGGCAGCTGTTGGGCCAGCAGATAGGTGTGGAGCGGCGGCAGGCGGAGGAGGCACGGCTCACAATGGTCAGGGCGGAGAACGACATGCGCAGGGCGCTGAGGCGGGCTGAGTGTCTCGAGGGAATTTGCAGGGAGTTGGAGGTGGACATGGCGTTATCCCTGCAAGACCTCGGGGCCAGAGAACAGGCCCGTCTCCAAGACATTGAACAGGAGTTCGATGATGCCCTGGCCCATGACATCAACAAGTGAGCCGTTGGACTTGCCCGCCGCCATTGTATATAGTTCATTAGTGTTAAGTTTCATTTCTTTTTTCTTTCATTTGGGGCGCATGGACTATGCCCCACATTTTTGTATATAGTTAGTAATTAGGTAGGTTTCATTGTAGGTTTCATTTATGTCGTTGGGCTCATGGACCCTGGATTTGCTATTTGTACATAGTTTTACAGTGGATTTTTCTCCTTCATCTTCTTTTTTTTCACCATGGAGCAATGGATAGTACGCTTTTCTTTCCCTTTGGATTTGCTTTGTTGGACGGTGACTTTGGACACATTTTCATTTGGATTAATTTGGATTCTCATTTTATTTATTTATCATTCTTTGGGACATGCTGCATTTTGATTATTGTTGGCATTATTGTGTGTTTTGATTTCATTCCCTTCATTTTGACTTGAATACATTTTTGTTTCTTACTTCAATGTGTGGTCTTCTCTCATTGGTTTCATGCATGTCACAATGTGGGTTTTCTCAGTCATGTGTTGCCATTGTGTGGGTCTGACAGTCTGTACTCATACACATACTGCTTATTTGTGATCTATCATGTAATGGGGATTCCAATTTGGAGTGGATGTAAAGCTTGGTTGGGTGTTTGGACTGGGGTGGTGTGGGGTGGGATTTAGATGGCCATAAGAGCCAGGGATCTAGATTGTGATGACGTGTTGGCTGGGGAACATGTGTCAGGGCCTGCTGGCAGGTGCCCCTGACTGCTGGGGGTGGGGGGTCTGGGGGACATGTGTCGGGGCCTGCTGGCAGGTGCCTGTCAATGATGGGGGGGTGTGGGGGCTGGGGGACATGAGTGGGGGCCTGCTGGCAGGTGCCCCTCACTGCTGGGGGGTGGGGGTGCTGGGAGACATGAGTTGGTGATCATATTGCAACGTGACATGTGGCTTGGCTGGGGGGCATGCCCATGGTGGATGGGCTGCCTGCAGGACATGACCAGGGGTGCAGGGTAGTCCCCTGTGGTGTGGGCTGCCTGCAGGGGCCGTGGAGGGGGTAGAGGGGACACCTGAGAGGACCCACACTGCCAATTCATGTGTAGGACTCCCCGCGCACCCCCGAAATATGCGTTCCCCGCTCTGACAGCAAAATCGCTGTGAAACTTCATGCGCAGCCCAGTAATACACGTACCCTGCTCCAATCGCAGGTAAAACTTCCCGCGCACCCCTGAAATACACGTACCCTGCTCCAATCGCATGTAAAACTTCCCACGCACCCCTGAAATACACGTACGCAGGCCAATCGCGTGTAAAACTTCCTGCACACCCCTGAAATACACGTACCCAGCCCAATCGCGTGTGAAACTTACCACGCACCCCTGAAATACATGTACCCAGGCCAATCGCGTGTAAAACTCCCCGCGCACCCCTGAAATACACGTACCCAGGCCAATCGCGTGTGAAACTTACCAGGCACCCCTGAAATACACGTACCCAGGCCAATTGTGTGTGAAACTTCCCGCGCATCCCTGACATACAAGTACCCTGCTGAAATCACGTGTGAAACTTCCTGCGCACCCCTGAAATACACGTACCCTGCCCAATCGCATGTGAAACTTCCCACGCACCCCTGAAATACACGTACCCAGGCCAATTAAGTGTGGATCTTCCCACGCACCCCTGAAATACATGTACCCAGGCCAATCGCGTGTGAAACTTCCCGCGCACCCCTGAAATACACGTACCCAGGCCAATCGCATGTGAAACTTCCCGCACACCCCTGAAATACACGTACCCTGCTGAAATCGCATGTGAAACTTCCCGCACACCCCTGAAATACACGTACCGTGCCCAATTGCGTGTGAAACTTCCCACGCACCCCTGAACTACACGTACCCAGGCCAATCGCGTGTGAAACTTCCCGCGCACCCCTGAAATACACGTACCCAGGCCAATCGTGTGTGAAACTTACCGGGCACCCCTGAAATATACGTACCCTGCTGAAATTGCGTGTAAAACTTCCCGCGCACCTCTGAAATATACGTACCCAGGCCAATCGCGTGTGAAACTTCCCACGCACACCTGAAATACACATACCCTGCTGAAATTGCGTGTAAAACTTCCCGCGCACCTCTGAAATACACGTACCCAGGCCAATCGCGTGTGAAACTTCCCGCGCACCCCTGAAATACACGTACCCTGCTGAAACCGTGTGTAAAACTTCCCGCACACCCCTGAAATACACGTACCCAGGCCAATCGCGTGTGAAACTTCCTGCGCACCCCTGAAAAACACGTACCCAGGCCAATCGCGTGTAAAACTTCCCGCGTACCCCTGAAATACACGTACCCAGTCCAATTGCGTGTGAAACTTCCCACGCACCCCTGAAATACATGAACCCAGGCCAATCGCGTGTAAAACTTCCCGCGCACCCCTGAAATACACGTACCCAGGCCAATCGCGTGTAAAACTTCCCGCGCACCCCTGAAATACACGTACCCTGCTGAAATCAAGTGTGAAACTTCCCGCGCACCCCTGAAATACACGTACCCTGCCCAATCGCATGTGAAACTTCCCACGCACCCCTGAAATACACGTACCCAGGCCAATCGCATGTGATACTTCCTGCGCACCCCTGAAATACACGTACCCAGGCCAATCGCGTGTGAAACTTCCCAAGCACCCCTGAAATACACGTACCCTGCTGAAATTGTGTGTGAAACTTCCCGCGCACCCCTGAAATACACGTACCCACGCCAATCGCGTGTGAAACTTCCCGTGCACCCCTGAAATACACGTACCCTGCTGAAATCGCGTGTGAAACTTCCCGCGCACCCCTGAAATACACGTACCCTGCCCAATCACGTGTGAAACTTCCTGCGCACCCCTGAAATACACGTACCGAGGCCAATCGCGTGTGAAACTTCCCGCGCACCCCTGAAATACACGTACCCAGGCGAATCGCGTGTGAAACTTACCGCGCACCCCTGAAATACATGTACCCTGCTGAAATCGCGTGTGAAACTTCCCGCGCACCCCTGAAATATACATACCCAGGCCAATCGCGTGTGAAACTTCCCACGCACCCCTGAAATACAAGTACCCTGCTGAAATCGCATGTAAAACTTCCCGCGCACCCCTGAAATAAACGTACCCAGGCCAATCGCGTGTGAAACTTCCTGCGCACCCCTGAAATACACGTACCCTGCTGAAATCACGTGTAAAACTTCCCCCGCACCCCTGAAATACACGTACCCAGGCCAATCGCGTGTGAAACTTCCCGCGCACCCCTGAAAAACACGTACCCAGGCCAATTGCGTGTAAAACTTCCCGCGCACCCCTGAAATACACGTACCCAGCCCAATCGCGTGTGAAACTTCCTGCGCACCCCTGAAATACACATACCCAGGCTAATCGCGTGTAAAACTTCCCGCGCACCCTTGAAATACACGTACCCAGGCCAATCGTGTGTAAAACCTCCCGCGCACCCCTGAAATACACGTACCCTGCTGAAATTGCGTGTGAAACTTCCCGCGCACCCAAGTAATACACTATCCCCGCTTGGCTTTGCTGTTTGGCAGCCCTTTAAACTGGTCCAGGGTTAGCGCGGCCCTTTGCGCTGGATTGGGGATTTTGATGGCTTTTCCTTGCACTAGAGGCGTTCTTGGGGGCGTAACTGGCGCTGCTGCAGGGTTGCTGCGCCACTCTGCGCCACGGCTAGTTTTGGAGGCTAAAATCCATGAATACGCTGTGCGCAGAAATGGATTTTAGCGCACGCGGCTGGCACAGACATTCGCACACGCACACTGTGCGCCAGCCGCGTGCGCCACTTGTGCGCTGAATTCTATGAATTACCCCCTAAAACATTAGGGGTTTACCTCAACTCTACTTTATCCTTGGCCAGACAAACAAATGCAGCTTCCTCTGCAATGGCATACACCTGCAAGCTTATTACAGCCAGCCACTCTTTCCTTTCACCAGCTAATTGTGTCATACTTGCTAGGACTCTCGTGCTGTCAAAAATGGACTATTGTAATGCCCTCTACCTGGGCACTAACAGATGTAACTTAAACAAGTTACAAATCATCCAAAACAATGCTATTAGAGCCGCTCTCAACATCTGGAACCAACACATCTCAGACACCAGACGTAACCTACGCTGACTCTCCGTCCCTCAACGAATTACACTGAAAACACTTGTACTCACTCATAAATGCCTATCCAACCAAGCTCCTTTCTACTTAGCCAACAGATTCACCCTCCACAATAATAACAGACCTCGCAGAACTGCTCAGACTAACTGCCTCTCTATACCACGCTTCAACCTTCAAAGATCTGGAAGAGCCAGCTTCCCAGTAATGGTGGCGAAACTCTGGAACTCGCTTCCTAACTTGCTAAGATCTGAACCATCCCTCCACAGTTTTAAAAACATGGCTAAAGCTTGGCTAACCGCCCAAGACCCCTCACATACTTGCCAACCACCGCCCATGCGCTAGCCACCTCTTGTACATAGGCTATGTCCTCCTGATCACCCGTAACTGCATTATGTATATATGTTTATAAATGTTAATGTAATTTTAAACTGTCATTTAAATTGTAATTGTACTGCCATGTCTGCCTTATCATGTTGTAACTAAAATACGCGCCCGGTTGCCTTCGGGCCTGCTGCGCTCTATAAATAAAATAAATACAAATACAAATTAGCGAGGCCAGACAAGAAGAGGTTATCGTTTTTAACTCAATCTTTTTTAGATCTTCATACAGAGTATAATCTTGTGGTTCCCAGATTAATCTGAAGACCGACAGTATTCTCCACTCGATATATGAGCGGAGAGATAACAGACCCAATTCGTACCTCAAAGTGGAGATAGGGAGGGACTGAGGGGGTGTTAAAACATGTTTCCATAGTAGACCCACTTACCTATCCCAATTTATTGTATTAATAGCAGGATTGTCATCTACTCCGTATATCAGGATAGGGATCGCTTTACTGATATAGTATTTAATCAGTGGTGATAACGAGAACTTGCAGTACTTGGAGTTCAGTTTCTTCATTTGACTCAGTAGTTGGATAAGTTTTCCCTCCATGCTGCCCTTAACACACCCCTGAGAAGGAAAGGAGCGGATTTTAAATCCCAGGTATAGCCACAGCTTGGTCAAACATTCTCCAGGTGAAATTGGGCTCCCTTGTCAATGGACGTTTAAAAATTACTATTTTGGATTTGGAGGGATTCATTCTAAGGTTGTTAGACTCACCCAGGGCGTCCAGAAGACACTGAAGCCCAATGGGGGTATAGTCCAGCAGCACAATGTCATCTGTGTATGCCACCCAGTTCAACCTCTCTGATCCCACTACAGGACTCGAGAGGCCCTGCCACTGCAAACTTATGGACAGATCGGCCAAATAATGGTTAAAGAGGCATGGGGCTACCATGCATCCCTGTCTCACTCCCTTGAAGGTTGGAATTTGGGAGGATATGTTAGCACTAGCATCCAATCTTATCCTCAGAAAAGATTTCCTGTGGAGTTCTATAATTATTGCTAACAGATTCGGGAAGCCCCCACTGTCTCAGCTTCTGCCATAACCAAACTCTATTGACTGTGTTAAAGGCCTGGGAAAGATCGACACAGGCCACAAACAGTCTTGGGCCTCCCTTCTGAAAGGATTTTAACAATGTTGTGCTTAAAATCAGGCCATTCAGGGTGGTAGACAGGTCCGTACGGAACCCTATTTGGTTCTTTGATAGGAATCCCTGTTTCTTTAACCAGCTTTCAAAGTTCCTCAGGACCAAACCTGCAAATATTTTGCTGTCCGCATCAAGGAGGGAGATCGGGTGATAGTTTAACGGACCAGCCCGATCCCCCTTCTTATAGATTGGTATCACAACTGCTTCCCTCCAAGAGTCAGGCAGGATTCCCGAGCTGATTATCTCGTTGAAGAGATCGTATGGGATGTTTGACCATAAGGGACTATACGATTTAAAGATTTCATTTTTGAGACCATTTGGCCATGAGGCCCTAGATTCCGATATTTTCTTTATTACATCCTTTACCAGGTCTATGATGAGATTTAATCCCCAGCTGGCTTTTACAGGTCCCGGATCTGGTGAATCTTCCAATGGCTCATATAGGGCCATGAAGTGCTTCACCCAGACCAGCTCCTCTATGACATTACTCTGGGCGATCACTTGCCTTTCCTCTCTCCTATTCACTATGGCCCAGACGTTTCTGGAGTTGTGTTTCCCTAGGGCCCATAGCATCTGTTCTCCATCATTTTGTAGTCGAAAGTGTACCTCTTGGATTTCGACCAGTGTCTATATTTCAGACATAGACTTCTTCACTCAGTAGTTGATTCTTCTAAACTAAGGTATTTTTTGTTTAGCCTACGGAGTTCTTTCCTTAGTTCTCTTTTTAGTAGGGTTTCCTCATTGAAGGAATGCTGGTGATTCTTTCCAGACCACTCCCCTAATGTTTTAGGATTATGTACATCCCACAGGAAAGCCACAAATGTAGGATTATAGAGGAGTCGATACTCTAGGTCCGTCATACACCGAACACTTCGCGTGATTTCCTGGTTCAAGCGAAAGCCACCACCTTCAAACTTTATGAGACGGTTTTTCCCACTATTCACACTTGGAGCCGGTGCATATCGATTAACCATGCTCGTTGTGACGACTTCAAAAAAGCCTGTTAACATAAGGTGATCACTCCAGTGCATTGACTTGATGATACATTTTTACACTGGATGAAGAGATCTTTCAACAAAAATGAGTAGTCAATAGTGGACCACTACATTACCCTCTTCCAGGTGGCTGCAGGAAGCACACCCCCCCCTTGATATTCACATTGGCCATAAAAAGATTCCAGCCCATTCAAAATTACAGCCACAATCAGCCATTCCGCATGGCATCCCTCCAGAGATATTTCTCTATCTGTGATTTAATGCACTGGGCATTAAATTCTCCTGTTCGGATAACACTCCCCACCCCATACTGAATCCGGAACTGGGTCAAGACATGGGCCAAGCTATTCAGAAAGGCAGGTAGGGGAGAGATAGCAGGGTTCTAATAAATATTAATCACACTTAAAGTCATTACCCCTTCGGTTACCGAACATTTGGTAGTGATTGCTAAGATACCCAGGGTTTCAACGCTGACTTTCTCCATACCTGAGAAGATTGAGTTCAGTAACGCAATTAACATCCCCCCAGCAGGTCGCCCCTTTACTTTATGCATGGCTAACTATTCTTTTATTGTGAACCTGTCTGTCTTGAATTTATGCTTTAACTAGGTCTCTTGTAGGTCTATTATCTCATATTTACCAAAGATCTCCTCTCTACTTACCTTATTTAAAAAAGCTAGAACCCCTTGTGTTCCAGCCTAGCCAATTTAGCTCTCTTGCAGCTAAAGTGATGCCTCCGCCAATCCCAACTTATGGAAAACCTGGAAAATTTTCTCAGGTACCAATGACCAGGGACTTTGAGGCTTTGTGAGTAATTGAGGAGATTTGTGTGTGACCATTAGCTCCTTCAGGTTGGAAGTTGTGTTTTTTTTAAAGACCGATGATCCCTTGTAGTTCTGAGCTTTCCTGTTTGGCTCTTCCGGGGCTTAATGTATCTCCCTGCTCACTCATGGATTTTGATGATACTTCTATGCCTAAAGTCCTTAGAACTGGTGCAGCTGCTAGAATAGCTTTTGGTCCTAGTCTGGACTTCAGACCTATCTCTGGTATACTGTAGTTTCTGTGATCCGGAAATTTGACGTATTCAATATCTGCAAGGAGAAAAGGAATAACTCATCAACTTGATGGAAGATTGATAATATTCTGCTCCTGTTAAGAAACTTTGATTTGAATTGAAAGGATTCAGGGCCCAGTTTGATTCCTAAGCTACGTTAATTCTCTTCCCCAAGTATTGCTCATCTAAGGATCCCTCTCCAAGCTCCAATGGCTGACCTAAATCTGCGTCTCTTGCCCCCTTGATTGTGTACTATTCTTTTTTGGTTCTAGAGCCACTGGAATAATCTCTGTTGATTAAACATTTCTCCGGCCTGGGATCTTTTGCTTCCCGCAAATCCCTAGATGTTATGGCGGGAGTGCAGTTCTTTTCTATCTTTCCACAAAGGAATATTGGAGCTATCCTTAGAGATTTTGATGGGGACATTGTATTTTATCCCAATTTTAGTTTTAGAACAGCCCTTCATCAACATTTGGGTTCCTTCCCCGCTTCTTTTCCCTTTACCCCTCTTTGACGCCCCTCTATTTCCTTTATACATCTGTATTCTATGCCAATTTGAGGGTTACATTTGGGAGCATTGTCAATCGACAAAGGTTTTATTGGATTTGGGTGGGATTCTAGGGGTAGAAATGGCTCTTACAAACTGGGCAGTTGCCTATTTAATTTTTCCTAGGTATTTTGTGCTTTTGAGATTTTTGAGGCTAAGATATAAACTGCAGTGTTGCATGTTCCCTGTATGCACTTTTTTCTTTTTCTTCCTCTTTGTTTTACCATTGCTTTTGTTTGCCTTATGAGCCTGTTCGACCCTGACACTATCTGTTAAATCAATATGGCATGAGTCTATTACCTCCTTTCCCTGTTCGAGATCGCAAGTTTGTGCTAGCCGAATAAATTCCTCCACAATTGATATTCTTCCTCTCCTCATTCACTAAACACTGTCTCCTTTGGACCTCAACTTGAAGGGATGCAACAGTAGCAGTTAAAGTATCGACTGTACTACGTGTTGTTAACCAATTCACCTGCATCGTCTCTGTACCCTTGGATTGTTCCTTAATAACTCGTTTTAATTCAGAGAGTGGGGCAAACAGGCCATCATTGATGGCTGATTTCAGGCCAACCATGGAACTTTAACACTCCCCTACTTCCCTAGTTAGTTCCAACAGCAGCCCTGAATGTGTTTAAACTTCCCCTCTTAGTAACTCAAAGACATTAATCAGGGAATTGAGAATGAAAGTTAGAGCCGGCAGAGTTTCTTCATTCGCCCATCTCTGTTGGCCTTATTTAGCCTCCCTGCCTCCTAGAGTCCCCAGGCACCCTTCATCAGTTACTGACCCACTAACCTCGGCCTTCTCAGGTGTTTGGATTGGGATTGGGATGGAGGCTAAATTCGATGGTAAGGGGGTTAGTTTAGAAGTAGGGTAGGATATCTTCTTATGACATACTTTTGGTGAGCATCTATCACTATTACTCATCTGACTCGAATTTGAATTAACAATGAGGTCCTCTAATTCAAAAAGATCAACGTCCCCCACACTTCGAAAGTTCCTTCTAGGGAAGAAATCTTGTATTGTTATTTTCATGGAGCTTGTCGAATGCTAAACCCTGCATGTCTTAGGCACTGGACCATTCTCTTGGGCATTCTCTCTGCCTCCTTCAGACGACAAGGGCTTTGCCTGGTCAGATGAAGGTCCCATTTAATGCGCTTCAGATGTTAAACCCAACGGAAAGGGATCATTTCCTGTAGAGTTCCCTGTCACCCCCGGGTTGTCGAGTTTGGGCGTTCTTGGGTCATCCTCCAAAACCCCACTCTTTAGGTAGTACATGCTTGACATTTCTGAGTTTAAATCATGATACTAAAGATGTTACTGTCCCCCTATTTTTACAAACACGAAGGATTGAAATTTTTTTTATACAATAAGAAAGGCAATTAGGGCAGCTGAAAGGTTCTAGGCCCGCAGTCGCTGCCCCCAAAGAGAAATAAACAATCGTTTCTCTTAAGGAACTTCTTGAAATGTAAGCAATTGGCTCAAAGGCACGAAACGGTCCACAGTCACTGATGCAAAAGAAACCAATCAAATATAAAACGTGAGTGGCTCAAAGGCAGCTAATGCCCGCAGTCACTACCCACAGAATATTGTCTGTGTTAAAAAAAAAACAAAAGTTATCTCTGTTAGGCTGGTTTTATGAGATAAATGCAATTGGTTCAAAGGCACTAAAAGGCCTGCAGTCACCGTCGCTAAGAAGGGCCGATCAGTGTAACACGTGGGGGGCTCAAAGGCTTTTAATACCCACAGTCACCACCCACTAGATGGAACTCTGATTTCCTGAGAGGTCAATGCTTAGAGGTTTGTTGAGTTATTTGTATACAGTTCTCAAAGACCTTTCTTATTTACTCAATGGCTCAAAGGCTCTCCCGGACTGCAGTCACCGAAGTGAATAAAGCAAATTAATGTCGGCTGGCTTATAGGCGAATAGTAACCACCGGCCTCCCTCGAGTAACTCTGTAGCACTTAGTCCAAAGTTATCCCAATCCTGGAATCGCAGAATTATAGCATTTAGCACGCTAGATGCACTTTCAGTGTCAATTTGTCTGTGGTCTCCAGGTGATGCGAGATCTTTGCAGAATATAGTGCATAATATAATGTTCGGAACTACCGCAACACACATTATTTGATAGCTCTACTTAACTGCAAAAGCTATATCTCACTTATGTGTCCAGCCTGACTGCACCAGGAAATGATTTTGGTGCATATATATAATTAATGTGTACAGACATATCTGTGCACAGAGAGATGTCTGTAAAACCTGCTGTCTAGACCAGATTTATTTGTCCGGCTGGTTTAGTCACGTCTGATTAACAAGCACTGTGCCCTATTCACAAAGTGTATTTACAGCATACAGCGCAACTCAGTAAATAGATTGTTTCTTTCAACAAAGAACATTTGAATGTCTGCCTCACTGTTGATCCTGGAAGCAGAAGACGGTCTTGACAGGGCACCTTAACCACCGCCTTATTTTTTGTATTGGAAACGCCGGTAGCAGAAATAGGCCCCTCACCCGGCCTACTCCGACTGCCTCTCCTAGCCTTTCCATGGAACTGCGCGGTGTTCGAGAGGTTTTTTTTAAAAAACTTTTGTTTATTGGCATAAAGGTTAAGACAGGCACAGCACAAATTACATAGCAATGAGCTGACAACATAACCGCACAAGCGGCAGCACATCATGGCTAAAATGAACATCTAAAATTGATGACGAGTGATATCTCAGAGAGGCCACAATAAGCACAAAAAAAGAGAAGAGAAAAGAAAAATAGAGAAAATTACACTTCACATGGCGTGTCGGGCTGTACTGGTAGGGGAGTTGAACTCCATTCCACTTCATCCCTATTATTCAAGTAGCTACATAATTCCGACCAAACATTTTTGGGACGTGATGTTGAAGGCAGGGATCCAATGTATTCTTCTTCGCACATTTGTGTCCAGGTAAGGGCTTTCAGCCACATCATAAAAGTGGGGGGATTGCGGCGCTTCCAGCATCGCAATATACATCTTTTGGCCACAATACCACTTACATTCAAGAATTTTGACATTTTCCTTACCTCCTCCCCCTCCCAAGCACCAAACAATAGGGCAAGTGGCTCCATATTCACTGGGGAACCAACTATCTCGGAGAGAGCCTCTGTCACCGCCACCCAGAACGTGTTGAGAGCGGGGCAAGACCAGAACATGTGTATGTGATCTGCTTCGCAGGATTTGCATTTAGGGCACACCGGAGTCGAGGTACCTGTAAATGACGCCACTCTGAACGGTGTATAATAGAGCCTGTTGAGGAGCTTAAATTGTATGCAGCGGAATCTAGCGCTAAGGGAGACCCTGCGTGTGTGTGCACACATTGTGCCCCAAATATCGTCTGTGATTTCCGTTCCAAGTTCCCTAGCCCAAGCTTTGCGTGGTTTGAGAGACTTTTCCAGAGTTTTATTCAGCTGCATTTTGTACAGATTGGATATTATACCTTTGGTGCCCCCGGAGTTTGCTATATATTGTATTTCGGGAGAGTCTGGGGGTTCGATTGGGTATGAGGGCCACATAGCTCGTACTGCAGCTCTAAGCCTGTAATACTGCAGCATCTCAAGCGAGGAATTGGAGTGTTCTGGGCACCACGTTTGAGGGGTGATGAATGCCCCATCAGGGAAGAGGTCAGCAAGGGCACGATAGCCCAGATTTTCCCAGTAGTGTACGAGATGTTGATCATGTGTGGGGGGGGAGTCCGGGAAACTGCCACAGAGCAAGCCACTTATAGTATGGGCGTTGTTCCTGGTGAGAGCCTAGGATACTTCTCCAAGCCCTGAGCGTGGTGGCCACCGGGTCTGCCTGAGCGTCTGTATGGAATGCGCGGTGCAATAGCAGGGTCATGATATTGGTCCGCCCTCCCGCCAGTTTCTCAAGTTTTACATGTATGGGCAGATTCTGGAACATGTACCAATGGGAGGCATGTTGGGCATGTGCTGCATTCCAGTACAAGCGAAGGTCTGGGGCTGTGAAGCCCCCTTTTTCATAAGGCAACGTCATATGCTGCCACTTCTTGCGGACCGAACCTGGATGCCAGAGAAATTGTGCGCACTCCATGTGGAGCCTCTTAAAGTATTGTATCCTGGGCCAGATCGGTACGTTAACAAAGACATAGAGGAGCTTGGGGACCACTACCATCTTTATTAGAGAGAGTCTACCCGCCAGAGATAGGGGTAAATTGCGCCATTTGGAGAACCTGGAGAAGACAAGTTGAGCCGCTGCCTCGTAATTGTCTGTCAATAGGGAGGGCTTGGCTAGCGATATCTGTACTCCGAGATACTTAACCCCACCCGGGGACCAGCGTAGGGGGTACTCACAAGATGTTTGTTGAGTTGCCACAGTAAGAGGGAAAATTTCAGATTTAGAGTAGTTGATTGTGAAACCTGAGAATGTGCCTATTTTGGTAATATCCCAGATGATCGGGTCCAGATACATGGAGGGATTTCTGATATACAGGAGCACGTCATCTGCGTATAGTGAGATGATTTCTGGTGCATCCAGCTATCAAATGCCTTTATTGCTGTGCCGTCCTCTTACGTGGTCAGCTATGGGTTCGATAGCGAGTGCAAAAAGGAGGGGAGAGAATGGGCATCCCTGGCGAGTGCCCCTATGTAGCGTGAAGGGAGAGGAGGGAACAGAGTTTACAAGGACCCTAGCTAGTGGATCCGTTTATAAAAGTTTTATGTAAGAGGTCATATTTGGACCCACTCCCATTTTCTCCAGCACGGCCCACAGATATTGCCATGAGACCATATCAAAAGCCTTTTGGGCATCCAGAGTTACCGCCACAGCATCAGCGCTTGGGTCAATTCTGGCCATCACATTAAACAGGCGGCGGATGTTAAGCGCCGTGGACCGACCGGGGATGAAACCACATTGGTCTGTGTGGATCATGTGGGACATGAAAGGAAGAAACCTGTTTGCGATTATCTTCGCAAAGATTTTCGTGTCAGTATTAATAAGGGATAGGGGCCTGTAGGACCCACATTCATCCGGGGGTTTTCCAGGTTTGGGGAGATCTGTTATTAAGGCTTCCCTTAGGGAAGGGAGGAGGCTGTCCAAGTGAAGTGATTCGGCCCAGACCCCATGCAGAACCGGCGCCAATATAGCCACATGTTCCTGGTAGAACTCAGAAGTGAGCCTATCCGGGCCGGGCGCCTTGTTTTTGGGAAGGTCTGATATTACCTGAACAATCTCCTCAAGGGTGAACGGGGCATCTAAACGCTCCCGGTTGTCTTGGGAGATAAGGGTCATAGGAATGCTCTCCAGCACGTCATCTAGGTCCTGGGCCGAGTGTTCAGGTTGGGGACCAAATAGATTGGCGTAAAAGCTAGTGAATGTGTCTAGTATGGCCTGATCTGACCAGTGTCTCACCCCGCTCCCATCTATAATACTATCAATGCGGGACTTACCAGTCTTCTACCTGGCCTGTCCCCCTCTCCATATTTATGGGCAGCAACAGGGCGAGCATAATATTGCACCTCACTCATGGCATGTGATTCAAACCTTTCCAGCTCAGATCTGATCGCGGCTAGGGTTGCTGGGGATGAAGTGGATAGGTACCCCTGTTCAAGAACTTTAAGTTTAGTTTCAGAGGTAGTTAGGGCTTGCCTTATAGCTTTCAGGACCCCCGCTTCCCTAGAGATGCACATCCCTCTGATGTAAACCTTAAAAGCCTCCCACCTAATCCCTTCGGGTGTGTCCGTTGCATTGTTCTTTTCTAAGAATGTGGTTATATCCGCTAGAATCTCGGCTTTGAAGACAATGTCAGATAGGGCGGTGGATTTGAAACGCCAGGCAGGTCGCACCAGCGTTGTATTGCCGAGTTGGATCTGTAGGAGCAAGGGGGAATGATCAGATAGCGTGCGTGCAAGGTTCGTGACACTTGAGACCTTACCCACCAGTTTGCCAGACAAGAGGAACACATCTATTCTTGAGGGGCTGTCATGCACTGTTGAAGAAAAAGTGTAGTCCCTTTCATGGGGGTGGAGCGTTCTCCATACATCATGTACATTGAGAGAGTCCATGTGCATGAGGAGACGTTTGGCTGCTCGTTATGTGGCTCTGCGAGTGGTTGTAGTCCTGTCTGGTACATTGTCGAGTATCAGGTTCATGTCCCCCCCCATATTATAGGGACGTCTATATATCTCATGAGTATGGCAGTCACATCGTCAATAAACTCGGGGGAGTCAGTATTGGGCGCGTATATGTTGACCAGTAAGCATTCTTCGTGAGCCAAGGTGCAATGTAGGATCACATATCTACCTTCCGTGTCTATGTGGGATGAGCGGAGAGTGAAATGGACTGACTTATGGATAAGGGTCAGGACTCCCCTAGCTTGGGTGGAGTATTGGGTGTAATATCTATTAAGACCCCAAGTCTGTGCAATGTTCGATGATAGGTTTTTAAGGGCATGTGTCTCCTGTAGTAGGAGTACCTTGACCCAATGCCTCTGTGCGTAGGCTGCGATCCTACGAGACTTTGTGAAATTTGTCAGGCCCCGAACATTCCATGACATCATCTTAATCGCCATATAGGCAGTCTACGTGACATCCCAAACAAAGGATCTGCCTCTGATGAACACCATGAGTGCTACCCCAGCCCAATAGTGCCGCCCTTTGGAACCGGTCTCAACCCCTACGCCATTTTGAATATAAACTACCCCAACTTTCCGACCCCCTGCCCTCACCGCCCTGTCCCAACTAGCAGTGTGTGGATACCCACCCTTAGAGCGAACTGTTGCATGACATCCCCAACTCAGCAATGCTTGGAAAGACGCCCAACCGGGGCAAAAACACAAACACTTAGACTCTACAGGAATTGCAGCTGCAGTGGGGGCCACCGCTGCCGTTCCGCCCACCAGTAGTGATACTAATTTTGATAAAACAACATGAACTGAAGCTCGGCTAATGCAAGTGAGATTACAAAGCAAGGATATATGTACTGAAGGGTATCAAGACAAAATCACAAGAGGAGAACGAATGTGCGGTCCTAATCATTGTCCATCGGTACCACGGGAGGATCCGCTAGTGGGATCTGCACCTCGATGAATTTAACAGCCTCGTCCCGGACCGTGAAGAAGTAGAGCTTGTTCCGATGGGTGAATTTAAGGCGTGCAGGAAAAAGCATTGCGTACTCGATCTTCCTATCCCGTAGCATTTTCTTCACCCCAGTGAATCTGCGTCTCTCCATCTGCACCCCTACTGAAAAATAGGGGAAGATTCTGATTATTTGCTAATCCAGCCTTAATTCCCCCTTCTCCCTGGCCAATCAGAGTATCTGATCCCTGTCCTTATAGCTGAGCAGTTTTGCTATTATAGGTCAGGGGAAATCCCCCGGCCGTGGCCGAGGTGCCAAGGAGCGATGAGCTCTTTCAACCGTGGGGAATGGCGAAAGATCGGGGTCACCCAGGAGGTCTTTGATGAGTTTTTCAACCGCCAGCTCTATGCGCCCTTTGAGTGCAGATTCGGGAACCCCAATTATGCGAATGTTATTCCTTTGCGACCTCGATTCGAGGTCATCACATTTTGCTTTGACTTGTTTCATATCTTGGACAAGCTCTGGCACTGTGTTTTGTAGAACGTGCACATTGTCCTCAGTGGTGCCAGTCCTCTGTTCCACTTTGGTGATCCTGGTCCCATGTTGGTCAAGCTTAGCCCTTAATGAAGCCACATTCGCATTTATGTCATCTAACTTTTCATGAAAGGCAGCAAAGTTTTTGGCCATGGAATCCATCATATCGGCCAAGTCCGGTTGCGGGGGGTCCGGCAGGAGGTCTGCCTCCTCTTGAGCTGAAGCAGATGTCGCCTGGTCTCCCCTGGGCATCGCCCTGGCAAACTTGTCCATAGCCCCCACCTTGCTAGTGCCACGTGCTCTGTTAGACATTGCTCCGGGTAATAATCACAGCCGACGCGGTGAGGTAGGTATTTGAGGAGGACGGGACTCCGCAGCCGGGGAGAGCAGCGGCGACAGTCCTCTAAAAGGGGGCAGCATGCGACACAACGTTGATGAGGAAGCAGCCGCCGCCAGCACCCAGCCCGGCGGCCCGTACAGCGCTGAGCCCCACTGGGGCCCCGCCGCGGCCAAAGGCGAGGGAGCAGCGTGAGCAGCGAGACCCGGGTATGTTTGGTCTCACCAGACGATGCGCCCCCAGTGAGGCCGGTAGAGTTCCTCCCCTTTCTTTAATACCTTAAGATTTGCAGGTGTGTGGTGCGAGCGCTCCGGCAAGCGAGAGCATGTAGCCGCAAAGGCGGCGAAGCAGTGACACTAAATCCAGTTTCCGTACGGAAGGCGCCGGCCATATAGATCTCACTGGCAAAGAATATTAGGGGGAGGCAGAGCTGGCTTATATGCAGGCAGTGACACCGGGTAAAGGCAGGCAGAGGGGAGGGAAGAGGCCCCCTTAGGATGAGGTAGGGTGAAAAGTCCCATCCAGTAGCAACCACCTCTCAGCCGTATAGGGTGGCTAACACGCGTGCTGCCAGCGTAGATCTGTCCGTGCAGGTCACCGTGTGAGGGCTCCTCTCCTCTGCCGTGACCGTCAGCGCAATGCAGGAGTTCGGTGGGAGCAGCATCAGCCGGGGCCCAGCAGGCCAGGAAGCCCAGATCCAAACACACAGGCGGCCGCGGGGGGACAGCTCTGTGAGCCGCGGCCGCAACAGCTCTCGTGTCGAGTTTGTGCGGCAAGCAGGGCCAGCCCGCCCCCCGGTCCGCGGGGCCGCGGGAGCCCCAGCTGCGGCTCGGAGCTCTGCCTCAGGGAGCCCCGCCTTCACAGGCGAGGGGGCTGCGCGCTTGCGTACATGAGCGCAGGTCCCTCGGCCCTCAGCCGGCCCCCGCACCTAGGTGCAGGCCGCCACCCCGTACAGCCAATCATGTCCTGCCCAGGAGCTCCAGGGAGGCCAGGGGCACGTCTGCGGCCGAAGCGCCAGATGTCGTTGGCGCGCATTCCAGGCCGCGGCCACAGGAAGGGGTCCCATGCAAAGTGGAGCGCAGCAGGCAGAGGGCAGGTGACAGCGCCCGGGACACCAGAACTGCCGCGCCTCCAGGCGGGGGAGCACCCGCGTCAAGAGCGGAATCGCAGGAAGGGAGGCCGCTGTGGGCCCAGTCGCCCAATCTTCAGGATACAGGCTGCGTTTTTCCTCCAAATTGCGGCCACAGCAGCAGAAGAGCCCCAGCAACAAAATCGTGGCACCAGCTTGGGAGAATAGTGCGGATTAGCGCCGATACAACGGACAATCTGGTGGGCAAGAACGGAGCTCCCAGACTAGGCAGCCATCTTCCTCGGCTGCTCAACAGCGCCCCCTCGGTGTTCGAGAGGTTTTAAGGGCTAGCTCCACCTCTGCAGCAGCAAGACTGAATAAAGACTCTGGGAATACTGGAAACTCGACCCCTCGGTCCGGACTGGCTCTCTCAGCCTCTCTGTGACTCTCCACAGAGTTCGAGAGGTATTAAGAGCTATCTCAGCCTCTAGAGCAGAAAAAAGACTCTGGGAATTCTGGAAACTCAATCACTCTGCCCCGACTGCCTCTCTGAGCCGCTCTGCGCCGCTCTGCGGAGTTCGAGTGGTTTTAAGGGCTAGCTCTGCCTCTGCAGCAGCAAAACTGAAAAAAGACTCTGGGAATACTGGAAACTTGATCGCTCTTCCCGACTGCCTCTCTGAGCCTCACCACTACTAAATTTTACTTCCTGAAATTTCTATTGCAAATACATACTGACTGTTTTAACCATGTGAATCTATGACAGTTATCAACATTGGAGAACTATAGTTACAGATAAGCAACTTTTTTTGTGGTTTCTCCATCGTATACCATGGATAAAAGATGTTAATGACTTTGGTGTTTCTAAAGTCTTTTCTACCGAAAACAATGGGCAGAAAATGGCTCACAGGCAGAAAATTGATATTACCACATCTAATGTTGTGTTGTTCATGGTACCATGGTTGTGCTTGGTTCCTGTACAGTTTGGATAAACATTTATAAGCATAGACAAAGGGAACATTTACAATTATTATCAATTTTTTATACCACGCTTATTCCTGAAGGGGTTTCTAAGCACCTACCCACAGGATTTGAACCTGTGGTCTTGCTTCTGAGACAAGCACATTGTCACTGAGTTATACTGCCCGTGTACACACTCCCAATGGTGCCATAAGATTTCTTCTTGGATTTGGGGATTTATTTAGAATATTTAAGCGTAATCTGGGGTCCTCTGAAGTGGGTTAAATTTGTAAAAAGTAACTAGAATTTTAGGGTTAAGTGAAACACAAATTTGCCTCTCAGAAATGCACATCCCATCCGCTTAACGATTATCTACGAATGAGAGATGAACAAAGTACAAAATATGGTCCATGGACAATGGTCATTCCATACACAAATAACATGGAATATTTTCAAGGCTTAACTTGTATGAGGATACATAACTATTGTCCCTGCTCATGCAATAACTCTTCAATGGACAAATCTAACAAACTTGATCCATGGACTAACAGACCACAGGCAAAAATGAGGGGCAAACCATGGATGTCCTTGTATATACCTGGACACCTCTGGTTTTCATGATACCATAGGGAGCACAATAAAACACTTTAAGGGATTGTCACAAAAACATTAGAATGCATTGGATTGCCTCATTCTCTTCTCCTTCAATCCTAATAACTGACAACCTGACACACACACACACACTAGAATACACACTAGAGAGCAGTTGTAAGTATGGCTACACAATCTGGGGAAATGATATTCAAGAGAATGCTTACACATGCATGTTGTATTTCAAAGAAAGCATGGTAGCCCAAATGCATCAGAAGCAACTACACATGTTTGGCACGGTTGTATTGAACCAGAAAATATATATGTATTATATTTGGTGGGCTTGTGCAATAGCCCACGTGTCCTGTCAGAAAGACTTACTTTCCTATTTATGTCTTTGGAGCCAACAGTGCTCTACTGAGAATGACTGCATGAACATATTGTGAGAAGCATCCAGCAAGCTATTGACTCATATCATGGCAGCTGCAGAGCTAACTTAAGTCCACAGAGTAGATATAGGAAAACGTTGATTGCTGTGAAACAAATTGCTGTGGCAGTATACATTCACTCCAATTATTTCTGTGTAAGTGTGGGAAGGGTTTGCTTTCATGAGCACAGTGTTTTCCATGTGTGCAACTGTCTAACGAGGTAAGTCACTTTGTGAGTATGCAGTATTAGTGAGCTATAATTTCTGACTGGATTGAGGAAGGGAATTTCCCTCCCCCTCAGTCACTGCAATTATTTCCGTGTATGTATCATAGCATTGCATTCTCAGTACAAACAATGTGTTTAGTTATGGTCATTTGTTTGTGGAGTGGCCAACACTGCTGAAAGTCAGTGCATAGCATGTTTTATGCCACTGGGATAAAATAGTTCATGTGTGTTACAGCAAACATGCCAATAAGGATTCATATTCCACTAGAATTACGTAGTTGGGGGGCCAGCAGAACGTGCATGTCATAACAAATAAATAGAGAATGACAATCAGAAAATCTGTGTTCCATTGATTACCAAAGACATTATATTTCCCTGAGAACACAGCAGTGACGACACCACACTCAAAACCAGCCCTACAAACAAGAGGCAGATCAAGCAATGTTTTTCCCTAAAGAAAGGCAACACCCCCTACTAAGACTATTGGGAGAAGAAACGTGCCTAACCATGAACATGAAATAAAGGTATTGGGGCTGATTCACGGGCGTAATCCCATAGGAAAACGTTTTGCGTATCAGGCCCATTGTGTCTTACATGGAGAAACAATTCGTCTCTTAACTTAACTCTTTTATTCCTTTTGTACCAAACAAATGCCTATTTAATATAGAATGGTTCTGGGCAAGGATTTTAAATAATTGCAAACTTTCTTTGTATATAGCAGTTTTTACTTTTTTAAACTTGCATTGTATGTAATGAATTGATTTTGTATCAGTCTAGATCTGAAGATCTGTTCTTTTTATTCAATGTTTTAGTAATTTGTTAATTGTATTGCACTGAAGTGTGTTTTATTGAATTGAAATGACTGTTTCTTATGTCTGTTTTTGCAATAAATAAATAAATAAATAAAACATGAAATAAAGGATGCATAGCAGCCTACCTCCTAATACCTCTCATAAAATTCCAGTGATATTTTCAGTTTAGTGATACGACCAGAGCGGTGGCAATAAGCATGAATTTGTAAGTGGAAAGAGGTTTGTATCACAAAAAGATATCGGTTCAAATAGATTTTCACTTGCCTAGAAAGTAGCCCCATTGCAAATGCCCCATTGCAAATGCCCCATTGCAAATGCATATACATTCTTTACTACCAGAAACATCATTTGACTCCAAACTTCCACACATGTGGCATAAAACCTTATCAGGGCCTTTCTTTTAACCCTGTCATAGGAAATTGAACAACTGGACTCCAAATCTAGCCTATAATTGTTTTGCCCTCAATCCTTCCTCACCCCAGCCTAAGCAAAATGAAATAAATAATATTCTCACTGACGTTTCTTAGGGAGTCCCTTAAAAAACTGCATAGCATTGCCTTACAAAACAATAGCAGCACTGCTCAGAGGTATATATCAAAAGGAGCGGCTTCTCCTGTAACAAGAGGTCCATTCTCTGCAATTCACTGTTAACATTTAAACAAGATGAAGGGGGAAGGTACAGGCTCTAAACACAAAATACATTATTATGTTAAAAAGCCGTCCTCAACTGAGCACAGAAAAGCATCAGAAAGCACAGTTTCCTATACTGTTGTTATAGGTTGGCATCCCTTAATGCAAGTAAACAGAACCTTTTCTTCTCTATACTGTACTGTCCTGCCAAAACCTTTGACTTGGATTTTGAAAGTGTCTCATTTGTTGTTACCACCCTGGAACTTACTCCTGTACCTCCCAGTCTCGTGTGCTGGCCTCCAATACTAGTTGACAGTGCTCAGTAAAATGTGATACAGTACTTATGGGGATTGTAGCCATACAAGACCAGGGGTGGACTGGCCTATAGGAAACCCAGGAGATTTCCCGGTAGGCCGCTTTTGTGTTTTATTTCCAAATGTTCTCATTTGGAACCAGGAGGGTGACTTGGAGTACCCATCTACAAAAAAACTTGATTCTAGGAGTTTTACTGCTATTGGATGGGACAGTGTCCCTAGCGATACTTACTATCACTCATTGAGGTATAGTAGTTTGTTGCTTCTTTGAGAGGAGGGTCCAATTTGGGCCTTTCTCAAACCTTTTTTGGACAGTATCTGTAATGTCCATAGGGTTACTATGGATAATTATAATCCTTTGGCTCACTGTCTGATGTGTTGGTGTTGGTTATCGTCCTATATAGGTGACTCCTTTGTTGGATTACCTTACCCTTTGACTCAGGATCACATGGTGGTGAAAACTTATGCAAAAACGTTCTCTCCCCTGAAGAAAGTTCTAGCATTTGGAAGCCTGAAGAACTGAAACATGTCGGGATATGTTGTTATTCGACACGTTGTTTAATGTTTAGTGGATGTTAATCGTCATATGTCTGTGAATTGTGTAATGTTGTAAACATTGTGGTATATTTCATCCCATTTATTTGGTGTTATACCCACTGTGTGGGTTATTATCTTGGATTTCATAGTGTGTTTTAAAACAAGTTGTTTTAACAATGTTTTATCAAATTTTGAAAATAAAAATTAAAATGATTTAATGTATAAATTAGTGTGACACACCAAGTCCATTCTTTCAGGACTAATAGGTAGGGATGATTATTGATCATCTTCATTTAGACAGATGAGTAATGGAATAGACCAAAGGACGTGTACCTTTTCTCCTTTGTGTACATATATTTATGGTTAGCCTCGGACCGTGGAGTTAGGTTTCCTACGAGGCATCAGTGATCTTATGTATACTGAATCACATAAATAGTGCCAGGAATATTTCCATACACATAATCCTTTGCAGGCCAAGCAAATGATATTTCATTCGCACATGGGGAAGGGCCATTAGCCAAACAGGTGGCTCGAAGAGCGGGTGAGAATAGACATTCTCCACCCATGTTTCCAGCCACCCAAGGTCCTTCTTAATGTGGGGAGGCAACAGGGAGTCACTCACTGTTGCCTCCCTACTCACTTTCCCAAAAACAGTCCAATTCCCTTCCTCACTCCCTTCTCACTTACCTGCTGGACTGGAGCCTTGTGCTCTGGCCTCGGCCCTACTCCTGTCTCCTGTCTGCCGCTGTAGACATGGACAAGGGACTTAGTCTTTTTTTTCTTGTTTTGGTCCTATTATTTTCCCCTCTGGAGGTTGGCTGCGCAAGCAGCGTGAATCTCCTGGGGGAAAAATGTGCACCCCAGATAAACCCTGGGATGCAAATGGCTTTCACCCTCTGGGTGGGTCGGTACCATGGCCGGTAACGGCCCACAGCCCTCGCCGAGGCCTATGCTTCACTCTGGCCTACCTTGGCTCAGGCTGGTGGGCCATTACCGGCCATGTCTGCCCCCTGCCAAGGAGGTGAAAGCCATAATGTTACCCTCCCCTCATAAGGTAGTGTTGCCACTGCTTAGAGGGTGATCCTAAATTATGCCTACCCAAAATTCTGAGAAGACAATTTAATAGGTGTGTAATGTCACCCTCGCAACGTGGGGGCATGCAAAAAGGGATATACCAAAATATTAAGAAAGTAAGTATAATTTAACTTTTTAATAGAGAAAGCAAATGGTAGATAACTGCTGTGTCTTTTTCTTGTAAACAATTGAGAAGGCCAGCAAAGGCTCAGGCTGTTTGGAGCCTGAGAATGAGGGAGAAAGCTCCACACCTGCCGTCCATTTAGTTGCCCTCCCTCTGCATACACATTATAGGCCAGCAAAGGGCCGAGGCTGATTGGAGCCTGCAGCTTTTTAGAGCTCTCTGCTGAAGTCATGTGGGAGACAGCTCTTGTCGGACTCCACCGGATTCGCCTTTGGGGATGCACATAATCCAAGCAGCACGGATGTATGTGATTTCACTGAATCCATTTCTCCTAATGGTTTAATCTTCAAATTCTTTTTTAAAAATTCTTTTTTAATTATGTAGGGGGAGACTCCCCGCCACCACGCACTTCCTCTACCTTATCCTGTACCCTTACCCCACCCCATCTATGTTTTAAAATGTAACCACTTACCAAACAAATTCGAAGAAAAAAAACTTCAAAGATTTCTCATTCAGTGAAATGGTATTCGGTGAAATAAAGGTATTCGAAGCTGCACTGCCTAAGTTTGTTTGTAAGCCTCCGAAAAGGTACATTTTTCTTTTGTCTTTTCTCACTCTGGATGATCATACAGGCAAATAGTGTTAAGACAGTGGCGATGTGCTTCACGTAAGGGTGCCCTGAATCTTGCAGATTTGTTCAGATTTTCTTGAGCTCTTTGTAGGAACTGCCTTTGGGCCAGGGGCAGGGAGTCGGACCAAGGGTGCCCTGTAAGTCAGTCGGGCCTCCGTTGGCCAAGGCTGTTTCCATGTACTCAACACCTTGAAAGTACTTTAATTATTTCGGTGCTAAGAAGCAAAGAAGTCACATTGTGTTTTCCGATTAACTCGGCGTTTCAAATTATTTTACTATTGCCTTTGATTTTAAGGCTTCAGTACCCGTGTTTGTGTTTTTAGTTTTTAACATGGGTAAAAGAAAAGCCATGAATCCGATTTCTGCAGTGATGGGGCCAAGAAACATTTGTATTTATTTAAGCCTATTAAAGATGTGAATGAACTCATTACAGAGATAAAGGACTTACTGGAGGACATTGATGCCATTGATGCCATACCCATCCCTAGCCAACAAGAGTTTTCTTCCTTAACTGTGGTGAAGGAGGTGGCCCAGTTTCTAATTGTATTGCAGACCCAGAGACTATGGATCTGTTACAAATAACTGCTGACCCAACAGTAAATATTTCGATTGTAACATCAGGCAGGGTGAAACGTGGTAA
Organism: Ambystoma mexicanum; assembly: GCF_040938575.1. NCBI lineage: Eukaryota > Metazoa > Chordata > Amphibia > Caudata > Ambystomatidae > Ambystoma > Ambystoma mexicanum. The sequence continues at coordinate 672,252,658 of NC_090924.1, read as the reverse complement.
GGACAAAAGTGAAATTGATCCCTTAGAGGCCTTTCGGGTTGCAGGCCCAGCTTCCTGTGCCAAAGGGAAAAATGATGTTATTCCTGTATCTGGTTTAGAGTCTTGCCCAGGAATGGATGCCATTGAAAGTCATTTGCAGCATAATTTAGCTATGCCATGGGAGCAGGTGAGTGTTGGTGATGGTTTAATTGTTGGGCACCAGCGCTCCTCATATGTCAGTCCTGTGAGCTTGAACGCTAGTTTGGTGAACACTGTGCCGGCAAGGGAAAAGGCGAGGATGTGGCTGTAAAACTCTGTATGGGAAATAGCATGGATAAGTTACCTGTTGACACTGTACTCAAGGCCCCTCCTGAAGTCGATAACCTGCTAGGCGCCCGCAGGGAACTAGCGGGGCAGGCCGTCCTGAGTGCAGCTTCTATGATTATTGCAGCGGATGTTCCTCTGTCGAACTGTTTTGTAATATTGAGTGTGGCGAATGGTGATGGGTCGTTGGAAGATGGGGAGGGGAGTGGACCGCATAGACGATATGGGGAATGCCTGGCTTGAGGAGAAAGCAGTGACGGGGGAAGCAATCGGGATGCAGGAATGGAACCCAAAATGAGCCCTATGGGTGTTCTCATAACAGCAACACTATGAATTCAACTCTAACAGATGGAATTCCATCACCAACAGCAGTAATTCCGAAAGACTAGGGCCTCGTTACAAGTCCGGCAGTAACCCGCCGGTGCTACTGGGGGGTTGTCACTGGACTCGTAACACAGTTTCCACCGTCTGAGATCCCGGTGCCACTGGGACATTCCCAGAGGCCCGGGTTATCAGGCAGCGGAAAGTGTAAGTCCCCATTTCCATGGAGTGCCGAGGACTCCATGGAAATGGAGACACGGAAGCACCAGCACCATTGCTCACGTTGCTGGTGCTTCAGTGACAACTCTGCCTACTGGGGCCGTTGCGTCCGGCAGGTCAGACCTGCCAGGCGCAATGATCCAGGAAGGCAGAGTTGTAGTGTGGCACTCAGGAAAGGGTGCTGGTACGGTGCTACTGGCACTCTTATTTCCGGACCGCCACACTTGTAATGAGGTCTTTAGGAAACATCCATCAGAAGGGCGAAGCACAAAACTCCATCCTGGGCCTGGTATGTGTCCTGATGGCCATTTAGGTCTTTTTGGTTCTAGGGAGTCCTCAAAAGTTGAAAGCCTTAATACTGTGTATAATCATGGTGTTCCACGTCTTGGTGCGGGATGTTTTGAAAACCAGATCTCCTTAGTCAATAAGACCATCCACTGTCTCTGCCTTGTTAGGGGTTGTAGATAGATTATACGTGATGACTACATGAAATGTGATAGAGAGGGGATGCCCTCCGGTTTAGGAGATTTAATTCGTATTTCCTTAAAGAATAAGGAGTTGGAGAATTAAACCTGTTGTCTATTAAACTCTGTACATTCCCCCCTGCTGGCACCAATATCACTCTACGCCCGAGTGCTCCCATGATGGATGATTCTAGTATAGCTGGACATGGTAGTGGCCATGGAAGGAAGTTTCAGTTCAGACAGGTGGGAGAAAGGGAGGAGGACTTACAGGGGGTTCATTGTTATGTTATGTTACTTGCCATTTATATAGCGCTCTATATATCATTGGTATGATCTCAAAGCGCTGGTAGGTTGAACGCCCTCGGGAACCGCAGTTCGGGTCAGTAGGGAGAGGTGGTGTCTTAGAGCATGTGGGTGCACCAGTTATGTGTGCAGCTGATGTAATAGATGTATAGTAGCTGCATTCTAGTGTCAGGTGTGGTGTTGAAGATATTATTTGGATTTTGTGCAGTCTGGTGGGTGGACATCCAGACTGGGATTGGCTGCGTTAGGCCTGAAGGATGCTTATGTGAGCAGCTGGGCCGGAATGTCATCAGATAGCTGCATTTTATCAGGGTGTTGAGGTGTTCATGGGGTAGTGTTCGTATGTGAACAGCTAGGCCGAATTTGTCAGGGGTATAGCTGTGTTCTAGTTGAGTGATGGTGCATAGTAGAGAGTAGGCGTAATGATATGATATGGAGGTTCATTTTGTTGACACACGGACGGACAGTGACAGTGGGCTAGGCTTACGGTGACAGGAGGGGGCATACAGATATATAGTAACATCATGGGGATAAGAAAGAAGAGTGCACAGTGATATATTGGCACGGTGGGCTCACATGATGACGAGAGGGGTGGGTAATACATTGGGATACATAGCAACATTACAGGAACAGCATGGCAGGGAACTCAGCGATGCACGGTCACACAGTGACAAATGGTGGGCTTACAGCGATAGGGGTGGGGTGTAGGGTAATACGATAACCGAATGGGGAGGAAGTAAGCAGGGTACACAGAGACACGTGTATGATGTATGCTAAGGTTCACAGTTCTTACCAAGTGTGGCATTGCTAACAATCACAATCCTGTCTAGGTCTGATGCAGGCTAAAGTTCATAATTCTGACTAAGTGTGGTGTTGCCAACCATCACAATCCTGTCTAGATGCGATATATGCAAAAGTTTACATTTCTAACTAAGTGTGGCATTGCTGACAATCACAATCCTGTCTGGGTCTGGCGCAGGCTAAGGATTCATAACTCTCACTAAATGTTGGACTACTTAATAATCACAATCCTTAGTTAGGACATCACAATTCTTTCTAGATGTGATGCAGGCTATTGTTTTGCAATTATAGATAGGACGGGCATTGCTTACATTGACAAATATGACGTAGGTAAAGTTGAGTGGCAGGGGTTTCTGGCGTAGAGTGATTGCTCTACTCCCCACCCATACCACACTTACTATTGTGGTTGCTGCTGGTTGAGGTCTGGTCGGCTTCACTGGCTTCCCCTGCGGACACCTGCTGACACTTTCTGGACCACCTCTGTTGGAGCCGCCCTCTGCCTTGGGGACCTTAGCCGCAGGGGCTGCCAGGCAGAGGGCTGCCTTGGAGTGAGTGGTTAAGGCACAAGAGCGCCCCATCAGCGGTGGTTGGCGGGTTGGAAGGCGGGAGGGACGTGGGAAGAGGAAATGGAAACTGGGAGAGGGGGCTGGGGGAGCACGATGCACACAGTGCCTGGGGGAACCAACATTTTAAAATATGGCATCAGGAGGACGCAGTGCAGTGTGGCTCACCTGGATGCCAGGGCTGCATTATGGAAAGCACTTCCGCGTGCTCGTTGGCCTGTAAATTGTAGTGGGGATAGGGCGGCCAATCAGGGTTGGTGGGCGGGTTGGAAGGCGGGAGGGACGCGGGAGGAGGAAATGGAAACTGGGAGAGGGGGATGGGGAAGTGCGGTGAGCGTGGTGCCTGGGGGCACCAAACTTTTAAAATATGGCTTCAGGAGGTCACGGGGCAGTGTGGCTTACCTGGATGCCGGGGCTGCATTATGGAAAGCACTCACCGGGCCACCTGTGAACCCTTGTTTGCTAACTATCCCTGTACTGTCGCCTCCAGTGGTTATCACTGAGCCTGTAGAGGTTAAGTTGTTATCCTGGAATGAGGCAGGGTTGCCGGGCCTTTTGTCTGACTCAGAGTGGGTACGATTTGTTCACTCCTTTGATCTTGTTTGCTTGCAAGAAACATGGACTTCGAATGCTATTGAACTGCAGGGTTTTAACTCTTTTTCTATTCCTGCAAAAAAAGGTGTACGAGGCAGACCTAAGGTTGGTCTGGTAATTCTGGTGAGCCCATCACTCAATACTGATTTTAAAATGATCCCAACGGAATCTGATTACCTCCAGTGTTTGGAAGCTGTTCTCTTGAGCAGGATGCCTATTCTGATATTTAACATCTATAACATACCTTGTGGCCCTGCTCCTTTGGAAAGCATTAAGAAAATGGTGGACATGATTAAGGAATATGAACATAAGAATGAAATGACTCCCTAAATTCTGGCAATGGGAGATTTCAATTTTGAGTTTGAACCAACTGATGATTGAAAGGACCAGGACACTGCTTATGGGATACCTCCTTTGGAGACAGAAACCCCCCCTGGGTTTCATCAATATGCCACTGAGGCCGCTAGCTTGTTGTATGAGGCTGGTACGGGCTTGCAATGGAAGATTTTCACCTGATAGGCCATCAGCGTATACATTTGTTGACCTTCAGGGGAGTTCGAGAATCGACAATGTTATGATTAGTATGCAAACTGGGATAGTGTGCTGAGTCTTGAGTTACTTAAGTGTGGTGATAGTGATCCTAACCCTTTGAGTGGTGTTTTGCGTTATCAGTGGAGTGGTCTGCACAGTGAATCAGCAGTAAAAATTGATATTATGGGGCATGTAAGAAAACCTGTGAAGTGCTCCTCTATTGATTTGTGTCGCAAAACCAAATATTTATGCAATCATTGAGCCATTGATTTATTTGTATATATTTATTTATTTTGACATTTGTAGAGCGCACTAAACCCGGGGGCATCTGGGCGCTGGATACATGAAGACTTGGTTACAGCAAGATTACAGGCAAAGGAGGTACATCAATTACAGGTAGTGGTTACAGGAGATATTAAAGCAAGTGTTGTCTACAGCAATATTTCTAGTCAGGATCAGGGTGGAGACGGTGGTGGCGAAAGTTAGAAATATTAAGATGAGTTTAAATTTTTAGGTCTTGTGGGAAGAGTCAGGTTTTGAGGCCTTTGCGAAGCACCAGAAGGAGTCATCCAATCTTAAGGCTAAAGGGAGAGCATTTAAAGTTTGGCAGTGATCACCGGGAAGCTGCTTTGCCCTGCTTTCTGTTGTCTGTATCTGGGGATGACGATTAAATGAGAGTAGGCATTGTGGGTAGCTCTGGCTGGTTGGGCCTTAGATATTTTCCTGGACAAGTAGGTAGGGGTAGGGTTTGAGATACATTTGTGGGTCAGTGCTAGCGTCTTGAATGTGATACGTTCTCGGACTGGGAGCCAGTGGATAGTATGTCTGGGTGAGGAAATGTGGTCTTTCTTCGAGATGTTTAAACCTGCTCTTATGGCGTTATTCTGGAGGATCTGCAGTTTTTTTTATATTGTGGGCATTGGTGACAGGAAAGAGGGAGTTGCAGTAGTCAATCGTGGATAGTATGAGGGCTCTGGTGAAAGTGATGCAACTGTCGGTGGACAGGATTGGTCTGCAGGCATTGATCAGTTTCACAATGTATGCTGCTGATGCAATACAGTTTACCTGCCTGGTTAGCGATAGCGTGGAGTCTAAACATACTCCCAAGGTCTTTAACTCTTTAGCGATGGTGCTGGTTATTGAGTGTGTTTAGCCGAGATTGAGTGCCAATAAGGAGTAGTTCTGTTTTCTCGTCATTAAGACATAGGCCGTGTTGTGCCATCCAGGCCTGGGTGGTTTGGTATAGTTTCCTGAGTACATTGGAATCAGTGGGGGTCATTACGAGGTTGCCGGCCCGGAAGCAACGGTACCGGTAAGCTTGCCGGTACCGTTGTTTCCGGACCGGCAAACTATGAGTTCTGCATGCAGGTGCCTTTCCGCTCACCAGGTCTGACCTGGCGGGCCGAATGGCACCCGCGCGCAGACGTTGACAGATGCACCAGCACTGTTGCACACAGTGCTGGTGGATCCTTCCTCCCCATTCCCATTGAGTCCAATCGGACTCGAATGGGAATGGGGATTTTCTTTTTCCGGCGCCTGGCTGTAGGGACCGCCAGGGCCGTAATGCCCCAGGAAGTCTCCATTGCCTGGTGCCGTTTTTAACGGCACGTCTACCGCCGGATTCATAATGAGGCCAAGTGTTGTAGTTTCCGGAGATGGGTAGGAGGATTTGGGTGTCATCAGCGTAGTTAGTGTATGTGACACCCAGGACATCAAGGAGGTCAAAGAGGCCGGCTTCACCTATTTCCAAGCACAGCCACTCTCCCTCCTACTGAACGCATACGCACCAGGATGCTTCCATAGTCATTCTACGTGCCAGCTGGCTGCTACAATTCCCAGCATGGCCGGCCTCCTTTCCTCTGCACGCATCCGTATTAGGACACTTCCTTAGTCACTCTCATGCCAGCCGGCTTCAGCAATCTTAGCATGGTCGCCCTGTTAGGCGGAATCATATGCAGTACCCTTTGGGAACACTACATGCAATTAAGACTACAAGTGTCAGTACAATTTCACCTTTGGTACAAGGGTGTACTGCACAGTAATGTGGTAGCAGTGGCTGAGCAGCCAGACTTATCTCAAGAGTAAAGTGAGCAGTACAACAGGTTACACAAAAGACTAGCAATTACAGTGATTCAAACAAACACTTACTCAAGGTTTCTTGGTAAAAGAATATATATTTATTTACACAGTCATTTGGAAAACATTCCACTAGCAAAAGCAGCTCAATATCACAATCTAATACACTACAATGCACAACCAATCAGTTTCTGAACAAGTTCAGCTCCCCTGAAGTAGGAGCAAAATTGCACTTCAGTTACTTTAAAAAGGGGTAAAAAGACAAGGTTATAAGAATCAACAGCACAAATACTTTCAAAGGCAGGGCAAAGGGTTTCAGTTTACTACAACCAGCAATTCAATTCAATAGGCCTGGGCCAAAGTCAATGGTTCAGAGTCTTGTATAGGATAGCACAGTTCTGGTAGTAAACGGTTAAGTCTTTGCCATGGATCTTAGAAGAATTTGGTCAGACGAAATGTTAGATGTTTGTTTAGGGAAGGACAAGCCTTCAAAGTTGGGAAAGTTTCACAAATTTTCACCGTGGCCGAGCAGAGTTCTGCACCGCACTTGCACAGTACCTTGTAAGTGAAGAAAAGCTGTAGCTGAGGCAGTTGTTCCTGGCAGTTCCTGCAGATCTTGCTGTTCCTGAGCTTCAGTCATGGGGACAAGAAGGATGACGTTGGGAGGTCCCTGCACTGCCCACGGAAGAGGCAACAAGCTTGGCAAAACATTGGTTTAAGGTGTGATTGCCTTTAAGACCACAAACGGGTATCCTTCCCACTGGCTATCCGGTTTTCAACAGCACTCTGGAGAAAATTTCGACCAGTATGGGGACGGTGTCTAGGCGGCTTACGAGTTGGTTGTTCCCACCAAACTCAAGGGAAGAAGTTAACCTTAAAGGGCTTCTCTGTCGATGGAGTTTCAGGCAATTCAGACCTGCAGCAGGGCTTCAACGGTGGACCAGGAGTTGCAGCAGTCGTCTTCCTTCAGCAAGTCTTCGGTTCTTTCGTTCCAGTGGTCGACTCTGCTCTCCAAGTCCCAGAGACCCAGAGAACTGCTGTTAAACAGGTTTCCTCCATTCATTCCAGCCTGGCTGTCACTCACACAGCACGGTGGCTGTCCTTGCCGAATAGCCAGCCGGCCAATCACGCCAGAGTGCATTCAGGTCTCCTAGGGGACTAAGCACAGGGAGTTTCGTGCACCTCCCTCACATCCTGTCCACCCCAGACACTCAGCCACCAGAGGAGGGCTTCAGCACTGAAGCCTGCCAAAGGCCAACGAAGAAAGGGACCAAACCTGGTTTGGCGCACAGAGACAAACACAAGAAGGACCTTTCCAAAAAGAAATGGTGAAAAAAGTTGACCAGAGTCTGTTTTTACAGATATGTCTTGGGTGCCATATTGGAAAACAAGGATGACCCGATTTTTAGCTACTGGTGTTCACGGTCGGGAAAAATCATGGTAGTTTGTTTAAAACCACTGCCACCAGCCATTTCAAGTGGGAAAGGGTAACATTTGACTGTTACAAGAGTGTTTAGACTCAGGGGAAACTAGGCAACCCCTCCAGCACTCTATAGGAAGATAGTGTGTGCTTGGTCTGTAAATTTAAAAAGGCTAGTAAAGTCAATTTAACAGTAGTCAGTCCCAGAGAAGGTATTTAAACCTTGGGGAGTCTGAAAGACACCCATGTGCCACTGCACTGAGGGTGCTGTGTGACACACAGAAAAAGATGATGCCTATGGAGTTGTTTTAAAACTCCATATCCAAAGAACACAAAAGTAAAACACACATCAAAATGCACGGAAGAGTGGGGGAAAAAAGCTCACACTCTTCCCAGGTAAAAAATCAAATCCTAGAAATCCAGCAAAGTTGCTGGGGGTCTCAAAATGTTAGGGAAATTAGCACATTTTTGTGAATTCTCCCTAACACGCCCGCACTTACATGTTCACTATGACACGCCTCCGTGTCCTCACACCTCAACAGTTTACTAACCTCCCCAAGCCTGTACATTGGCTTCTTTCTGACTTCAGACAAGTTCTACTTCATTATTTCTCCCACCTATCAGCCTGACTTCCAGGTTTCCCTCTGTGCTGGAGCAGCAGCACACGTGAGCACACCCTCCGTGTGGCCCCTTGATCCCTGCTATACCTGGGACTAGCTGCACAACCCGTGACACTCGCCACATCCCCTGCATGGACACAGCACCATGTGCCCCTCTGGGACAGGCGCTTCTCAACTTCTCAATTCATGGGTTATTTGCAGCCTCACTCTCTAACCAAACCACCAATATTTTCACAACACGGCCACTCCTACCCCAGCCGCACCACGAAACACACTTGTGTCCAACAGTCTGCTTTACAATTAGCAGGCCCTCCTGCCCCTCCACCCCTTCGTAATTGACTGACTCTCACAGGTGACTCTGGCCCCCGTCCACACCCACTCCATGCACATACGCAACCACCTGCACACCCATCTCTGTCTTTTGTCGACCTATGCTAGCCACTCAGATCCTTTACAACCCGCCTCCAGGGACCAGCTTGCTCCTCACCGCCAATCATCCTTGTTTGGCTAGACTTACGGGAGCCTTTTTCTATATGATCAAACACTGGCTTATCTTCCCCCAGATTGGTTATCCAACTCACCGCACTCTATTACTGGGAGGTCTCTACAGGCACTCCATTCCTAATCAGGATCAACTACCAACCTTCTGGTAAGCACCAGCCCTTCCTACCTACACCAAACCAGCAAACACAGCTCCTCTGTATTCTAATCCTCTCCTCCTTGCTTTCCCACCTTCCCCATCCTGTTCTTCTCTCCTTGGTACCTTGACACTCATTCAATTTGCTTATTTGCAACTTGACAAATGTTTAAATTTGAAAATGTACCTATTTGCATTCACACATGTGCTGCTTCAAAATTGCCAATTAACTTGTCACTACAACCACAACTCACACTCTGCCACCTCAATGTGATATGTGACCATTAATACTGTATGCTAACTGTATAGAACTAATGACCTACAACTGCTGCGCCGCTATGCACTTCACAACCATCACGTCACTACACCACCCATCACAGCCTTGATAAAGACTACGGTCGAAACGCGCATCGGCTCTTGTTTCACCTTCACCTGGCATGCCCTGCTAGGCCTGCGAATTATGTGTTTAAACCATTATTGATGACAACAAGTCAGGAGTACCTTCTCTATTATTCCAAATATCTAACAACTCAAATAATTAATGGCTACAACCTTTGGTTAACAACCAACCGCCAGCGCCATCACAAAACAAGGTTTGTCACACCTTCCGAGGTCAAAGAAGTGTTTGGTGAAGGTATTCTACAAGGTTGGTGAGACACATGAGCCTTGAGGCACTCCACAGGTGACTGGTCAAGGCGTGGCTACTGCTGAGGCGGCAAACACTCTCATAGTGCGGTTGGAGAGGAAGGACTCTATTCAGGCAATGGGTTTGGCCAAGAAGTGGGCAGCTGAGGAGGGGTATTGGCAAAGAAAATTATGATTGAATAAGTCAAAGGCTGCTGAGAGGTCAAGGAGGAGGAGGAGGATGGCCATATTGCCATTGTCTTTGATTTCGTCCATTTGGATTTTGAAGTCCAGGAGGGTGGATTCCATTCCGTGGCGGGCGGAAGCCTGATTGGCGGATGCCGAGGAGATTGTGGGATTCGAGATGGTCTTGAATTTGCAGATAGGCTGCTCTGTCAAGTATATTCAGGAGAAAGGGTACGGTCGTGAAGGGGCGGTAGTTGGTGGGGATGCTGGCATCTAGCATGGGCTTTTAGAGGAGGGGGAGTACCCTGGCGTCTTTTAGATTCTCTGGGACATTGCCAGTTGAGAAGGAGGTATTGATAAGCGTTGTGATGAAGGGGGTAAGCTCTTTGGCACAATCCTTTATGATGTTGGCCAGGCAATTGTCTCCTTGGCATTTTGATGCTGTTAGTCCTTTATTGATCTTGATGGTTTCAGTGGCTGTGAATTTGAACCAAGAGGTGGAAGGAGAGGTGAGGGGACGCTCTCGTTGGGGCCGGTTAGGTGTTAGGAGTTTGTTCTTTGCAGGAATTTTGGTTTGGAGTAAGGACATTTCTTACACCAGCTGAGATCTTTAGGGGCATTATCTGGTGGGGGAGCTGGTGTTTCGAGATCGCATAAGATTGCGAAGAGCTCTCTTGTGCCCAAGCTGGCTTCTTCAATTCTCCTGTTGTTTGTGGCGCTTTTGGTTTGCAGAATAGATTGTTTGTACTTCCTGGAGAGGGCTCTGAAGTGCTGTTTGTTCTTGTCAGAGGGTATTTTTATCCAGGCAGTCTTTGCCGCTTTTTTAGAGGAGCGTAGGGTTTTGAGACTGGGGGCATACCATGAGTTAAGGTGGGTGCTTGGTTTATGCTTACGTAAACTCAGAGGTGCTACTTTGTTGATGGTTTGGTTGTAAAGCTCAACCATGCTAGTGGGGTCTGTGTTTGTGTGAGTTGTTAGCGGTAGTAGTAGGGGGAATATGTTGGCAGGAGATATGTTCCATGAGTTTCTTGAGAGGGAGGCTAGAGCTGGTTGAGATGAGACCTCTGAGCGAGCTGTCTCAGTAATATTGTAGATGATGACATTGTTGTCAGACCAGGGGCAAGGAACGTTGGTTAGAATAGTGGTGTTACAGTTGAGGTTTGCTATCCAATCTGGCGTGCTGCTTTTATCGTGGATGGGGCTTGAAATCAGGTGTGTGAAGCCTAGGGATTCAATGGTTTTGGCTATGGTATGTGCATGGGAGTCAGATGGTTCATTGAGACCTAAGTTGATATCTCCAAAGAAGATGATTTTGGAGGAGGGCTTATTGTGGAGAGGAGTTGCGCAATGTCTTCCTCAAAGGTAAGCAGGGGGCTGGGGGTCTGTAGGTTAAGTGAATACTAAGGATGGCTGTGGTGGACAAGCTAATTTTAATTGAGAGTAGCTGATGGTTTGGTTAGGGATTTCTGTAATGGGAAGGGTATTTTTAGCAATGAGGGCTACTCCGCCTCCTTTGGTTATCAGTCAGTGACCAGCAGCAGGATTCAGCCGTGTTTCTGTGATTTCTAAGCAGTCTAGTTTGTTGTTAGTGATGAGGTCAGATATGTCAAGGCCATGGGCAGAGAGGGGTCTGGGGTGGAGATAGACTTATTGGGTGTGTGTTTTAAGCTATTACGGTCATTTGTATGGTTTCTGTTTTGGATCATCAAATTCTGCATCTATTTAATGACATGGTGAGGGCATTGAGTCCTAATTTAACCAAACCAGTCCAGAATAATAGAAATGTTGTCCTAGGAAATAGGGGCTGGTTTGATGAGGAATGTTAGTCTGCTAAACTTGAATCTGCTAACTTGTTTGAGGAGCTGTATTGAGAATAATAAAGTCTGTAAAAAGAACTTTAAGGGCAAGATATAAGTCAGTTCTAACAACAAAGAAAGCAGAATATGTTAAGAATAAGTGGGATGCTCTGGCGGGATTCTGCTCAAGGGGGGATCAGGTGAGCTTTTGGAAGCTCATCACTAGGAAACACCTAAACCCTGTGGACTTGATATGTTGTTATATATCGGCAAACTCTTGGTTCCTTCATTTTAGTTGTTTGTACAAAACCTCTGAGGGTGCTGGCCCAGAACCGAATATGGATCCCCAACTGAATTGTTCAGTGGATAATCCACCCATTTGCAATTAAGGAAGTTGACGAGGCAAATCTCACCTTGGTGGTGGGAAAGCCCCTGGCCCAGACTCAATACCCATTGACCAAGTGAAGGATGAAAATGGCATTTTGGATACTGTGTTGGCTCGGGTGTTTGATGCTGTTGTTAGAATGGGAAGCGTCCCAGAATCATGACATGAGGCAGTTATTCTGCCTGTTTTTAAGAAAGGGGACAAGAAAGTACCAGTAAATTATATACCTATATCCTTGCTGGATGCCATGGGTAAAGTGTACACCAAAGTCTTCACGACTCATCTGCAGCAGTGGGTAACCGAGGAGTCCAAAATCAATCATCTCCAAGCTGGTTTTCAACGTGGGGTCAGCACGGTTGACCAGTGTTTTCGGTTGGGACTGATTTTGGCAAAGTATGGGCCTCATTACACGGTACTCGGTAAGGGTTTATCGGTACCAGTATTTTACCGGTACCGGTAAATCCTTACCGCCTTACTACGAGGCCCCTTTGCGGGTTGGGGAATTTAACGCCTGCTTTTTGCAGGCATTAAAAACCAACCCGCAAAGGGACCCAGGGAGCTAATTACGGTACCGCAATTTGCGGTGCCGTAATTAGCGCCTTCCCCATTCCCATTATGCCCTATGGGGCAAAAATTGGAATGGGGAAGGGCAATGGTGGAAGGGGGAATTACCGCCCCGCCAACCTTGGAATGGGGCGGTAATTCCCCTTTCCTCCAAGGTGGTGCCGGTATTTTACCGGCATGAACCATGGTGCTAATAGCGCCATGGTTCTCCGCCTACCGTGTAATGAGGCCCTATGTCTCTTTAATGCACACCAAGCTTTACACAACATTTGTGGACCTACGAACAGCATTTGTCTGTGTTTCTCGAGTTAAGTTATGCGCTATTTTGAAAGGTAAAGGAAGTCCCGGGCATCTGTTAGCTTGTATCCAAGCACTGTATACCACTAATAAGTCCACGGTGAGATGGGGAATGGGGGGTGACTGCAGTGTGCTTTAAGGTTGAAAGGGTGGTGCGCCAGGGCTGTGTGATGGCGCCCCTCTTATTTTGTCTATATATTGATGTGATTGTAGAGGATTTATTTGGATCAGGATCTAGAGTGCCCCTGAGCTAGTTAAATAGAGAGAAGCTTTGAGTAATCTGCTGAATGTGTCTGGTTCTGGTTTATAATTTTATTTATATTTAATAATAGGTTATTTATAATGTGCTTGAAACACAGAGGTTTTTAAGAGCGGATCCCGGGATTGAACCTGCGTTGTTCCACGTCGTCTTGTTTCCAAGGCAAGCGTGTTACCCCTGAGCTATCTTCCTGAGACTGGTTTACTTCCATGGTTCAAGTTTGTCCGCTCTATGCTTATTGAGCTGGACTTAGAGGGTTAAACCCTGTAGAAATGGCACCTGGGGCAAAGGCTCTGGTTAGAAGGGCTTGTAACAAGGCCAGCATCATTAGGATGAGGCTGGCCTGTCAGGTTCTAAGTACGGGCCATCTGTTTACCAATATAAACAGACCCGGGGTTTTGAAATGTATCTTGACTGTGTTAGTCTGCGTTATGCCTGTGCGCTCGTCATACAGTTACGTACACATACTTTGAGGTTGGCCTCATTTACCCCCAAATGGAAGCAGCATAACATGCTGACTCGAGGGCTTGTTATTTAATCCTGCTTTTTAAAATGAAGAATGTCAGACTGACTGGTGCTGCTGTAGATATTTGTGTAAATACTGCTGACCTCAATTCAGTTTATTTTGTCTTGAAAAGTGTGTATCACGCTTGGCTACGAAGAATGAAATTACATATAGCCTGATTATGGCAATTCTATTATGGATTCTAATGCTACTCTAGGTTTTTATGTAAGATGAATTGGTTAATTCTGCTGTATTAAGAACATTTATGTTTTCATTGTTGTATTCGTTGTTCATGCTGTGCTTTTATGTGTTTTAATGCTGAATAAAGCTTTTGTGTACAATTGAGAAGGTGGTAATTGTGTGAGTTGTTAATTCTACTCCGCATGGCAACCAGAGGGAAGCTGGGCATATGCACATGCACACATCTGACAGGGAATATATGTGACAGTACAACCGGAATGTACCACATTTCTCCTGTCTATCAATTTCGTTCACATAGAAAGGATCAACCTGCAAAGAATCTATCCTCTTCTAAAAAAGGGAGTGGGCGGGTGTGAAAAAGAAATTGATTATACAAATATGAAAACACATATGAAGCATACATGTCTGATAGTTTAGGAAAGAGCAGTACCTGGTCCTGAAGGTGAGATTCTAGACCTAGCATAAATCAGGGTCAATTTGATGTTTGCTATATTGTGATTGGAGCTGAGCAAAACTATGTATGCTATAGACATTGAAAAAGTGAATACAAATACATATAAAAAAAGAATTATGCTAACGACTGTTTGTCTGAGAACAATGTCTGATATTTGAAGGTTTTTTTCTATCTTTACTTGTTCCAGTTGGAGACGCCCTCAGCCGCATTATACTGATTTTAAGCATGTATGGTACATTGGCCATGTACAGTACCATGGTACCTGTCAGTTTAACTGAACTGTTTTGGTGAGTAATGCTTAACTACATAAAATGGCTAAGTCCTTGTAAGAAATAATTGAAGCGATACACCCACATTTGTAATTGTTGATTTTCTAACAACAAAAGCGGTAACAATCACCAGCTTGCGGAAATTCTGACATTTTCTAACGTTAAACAAATCGTACTCATTTCTTAATGTGTGATTGGAGTGATCTCATTTGCTGAACAGCCATCATTTTATAGTACTCAATAAGCAAGTACAGTAGACACGAATACATGTTTACTGGAATACAGTAATGCCCTCAACACCACAGATCTTTCTTGGTATTATTTCAAACCCACAATACAGTGGTGCGCCCCCCTGCCCATGTGGTAGTCTTTTTCTGCTAACTGGTCCAACTTGCATGAATCTAGGGTGCCTCAAGCCTTGCATCGCCAAGCTGTGCATATGAGTTTCTCCGCCTCCCTAGTCCTCATTCTGGTTTACACAGATGTGGGCCTTCTCTGTGGAAAAAGGCCCTACTTGACAAAGGTCTGCGTTCGCATATTCAATTGCCTTCTGACATTGCGCTTTTTCTGCAAGGGTGTGGAACCCTCACCTGGGCAGAAATGCTCCAAGCTACTACAACTATATATAATCTCCTGCGCTCAGGTTGGTGACATTTGAGACACTGCAATGGATTGTTTTGGCGGCAGAGATGTTGAGGGGGAATAATGATGGAAGGAGGGTGGGCCTGGCCAATCCCTGCTGTTTCTGCTGTCACTGCTAAACTCCTATTCAGAAGAATAGAAACTCGGCCATCAGCCCGTAGGTGTGCAAAATCGGAAACAGCAGGGGTCAGGAGCAAACCCCTACTCTTCTATACACATCCCCTGAAAAAACCCATACTAAAAAGAAGCTGCAACCTAAATTATCTGTTTGTGATTTGTTGCTAAGCACCTCGCTGGATCTCCCACACAATTCGTTGTGGTCCTCTCCGAAGTAATGTCGCTGATCTTCCAGCAACCTATGAACATCTGTGTTACATTTCATCATTTGCAAGAATGGTACACCGAGAGCTGGGCGTGCATCTACTCTACATTATTCAGCTATAATAAATGGGATAGTGCATTTGATGCACAAGTTTGTTGCAATAATTAATTTGTGCATGGGAATGTTGGGCGGGGGGTCTTCTGAAGACAATTTAGTGAAAAAGAGCAATATGTGGATAGTGTATGTTTGAATATTTGTGCAACCCCCACAATCTAATTTCACTTATTGTATAATGCATCATCTATCAAGCTAGAGCTGCTTGAGAATATTATGTTTCAGTTGAAAATTCTTCTTTTCCCGCGGCTAACCTGTGATTGGCTTATTTCACCTTTACACTGTAATACAGATCCTGTAGTCATATGAGTTATACGCCGTCTGGATTTGATTTTCACTAGTGAAGAGCGTACTTGTGTAGACTGCGCTATACATATGCCCAATAACATAACATAACATAACACAGACGCTGAATGGGTGGGCCCGGATGGGAGTTGTTTCACAAATTTGGAATGCTTCCTTCACATAGGCTCTTATACATTGAAAACAAGGTAATTACAATGGGCACTCAGTTAACACATAAGAATCCCATAGGAAGGGTCGACCGGTTTCAGTGGTCTTTAGGTTACTTTTGACACTTTCTTCGGGACCCGCGGTCCCTTATCTGTAATTCCATAAAACCAATGGTCAAAAGGTTTCAAGCCTCAATTCTTGTAAAACAATTTCTCTTTGATTCCTCTTATTTTCATTTTACATTTGGACACCTGTAAAGGGAGACAACAAACACATATGCCAAGGCTTAGTGACTTGTAATAATGTTCGTTGGGCAAATTCTTATCATTTATTTTAGTCCATGCCCAACAATATTGTTTGGTGGCTCAAATTAAGTACAAGGAAAAAGAAGGGATCACCTTAACTTTATCATTGCCGATCTGTTGCGTGTTACATTAAGGATTACCCCGCTGCTCTGGCCCCTTGTGAGCCCATTTTAGGTGGAAACAGGTAAGTCAACAGCCCAGAAGCGTTGCATTTTGTTCTTTAAAAAACATTACTAACAGTGTTCCCTCTATTATTTCTGTGACTGAGAATGTAATATTCACAGAAAAGAAGTAAAAATACAGTGAGTTGACTAATTCACAAGTCATCGATTCAAAAAACTAAACAAAGTCGTCTCCCAGCTGTTTCAACAAATCAGGAGGAAAAAGAAAGTTCCCTTATTGTGGAAAAAGGCTGTGATAGGGCCAATCTTCAAGAAGGGCGATAGAATGAATCCGCACTAACACCCTTTTGACATCCTGGGAAAACTTTCTGCTGCTCTGAAAATGGACCATCTATCGAAATGGGCAAATGAAGTGTTAGTCTTGGACCTCCGTCAGATGGGTTTTGTTAAGGGTGTAGGAACCTCCCCCAATCTTTTCCTGCTGAATCTTTTGAAAATGCAGGCTAAAAAGGCAAAAACTAAAATCTACATAGCCTTCATGGACGTACAGCAGGCGTTTGATGGTATTAGCAGGGAAAGATTGTGGAAAAAACTGGAGGGGTTGCGGTGCCCCACCCATTTGCTACTATAAAGGAATTATATTCCGGAACATCTATACAGGTCCGATTGAAGATGCAGGGGCAGTTGTCTGAAGAAATCAAGACATACCGAGGGCTCAAGAAGGGATGACCCCTAGTGCAAACCCTGTTGGACCTGTATTTGTCAGACTTAGCAGAACATCAGGCTCAAGTCATAGCCCTCCCTCCTAAAATTAATGGAACCCCAGTACCCTTGGTCCTATATGCTGATGACTTGATCTTAATTGACAAAACACCTATAGGCTTGCAAAGAAGACTTACGTGCCTACAAACTTTCATCAGGAGCAATGATTTGAGAATCAACACAAAAAAATCAAAAGTGATGATTCTAAATGCCGGTAGAGGGACCAAAAAGCTTACATTTAAATGGAGAATTGGGACAGAGTGTTTAGAGAGACTAGAGAGCATCATGTATGTGTAAATAGGAGCATGATTGAGGCCCCATGGGGTTTGGGCTTGAGAATAAAAGCCGAAAACTTGGCTGTCCAGCATCTGGCACTGCATAACAAATATGGGAGATTCTCAATGGTTCCCATTTTGACCTTTAATGCCATTAAAGTAATTCTGATCTTGTAATACGTAGCAGAGTTTGGACTAAATCTCCCTTGGCAAATTTGCGAAACTTTAGAGGGAATTTTCTGGAAGAAGGTTTTGCGACTTCCAAAGGGGCTTCCCATGGCTCTGATTAGATTTGAACTAGGGCTACAATCACTTTATTCAATAAGCCTCTGGAAGTCGATAACTCTATTCTGAAAATCCCTCATCGCCAATTCCTCTCCGCCTTTGAACATTCTAGAATCGCTTCCAGATAAATGCCTAATGTGGCCTTTGGACTATTGGAAGGAGATGTGCTAAATGTCTAACAAATCTGAATGTGACATTAGAAGACCTAATTGTCAATTCAATGGGAGTAAAAGCTTTATTGTATTGAGATGACTGGATATTAACCCAAGACAAAAGGAACTCGAATAGACCAATGAGGGACTATAATGGAAAATGTAGAGCCCTGAGATCAATCCAGAAATACATGTTAACAGTTTTGTGTAGAAAGCATATAGATCAATTTATGAGAATATGCCTAAACCGCTACCTAACTAAGGAGATGCTGGGAGCTGGAAGGCAAATTGAGAAATCTGAAATGTCTTGTAGATTCTGTGTTCAAAAAGACTTTATAGAGACCCCGAAGCACATAATAGTTTATTGTAGTGGTTTGACGGCCCAGAGAACTCTACACTTGGGAAGATTTATAAAGAGAGTGGCGTCATTGTCGGCAAAGGACTCGTGGAACAAATTAATATGGGGAGAAAATCCATCACTTATCTTTGCATTAGTAAAATTCACCAATAACGTTTTTGATATCGAAATGAAATGACGATAATGATAAAATGTAAGAACTAGGTAAATCCTGGATAGGATTTTGAGATCCTTGAGAAATATATGGAATGGTGGAGGGATAAAGAAGGGATGCAACTGGCCGTGGAGGGGTACTGGATAATGTCCTTTGTCTGTGCAACGTTGAAACAAATATTGGATTTTTAACTATCTTATTTTAAATGTGATGTAGTGACAACTTGTTTTTAAGGAATTGGCAACATATATGGAAATGAAATAAGATAACATTGTTAAAGGTTTAAAATAAAACCAATAATAAAAAATAATTCAACAAAGATAAAGTTAAGGTGGGCAACAAGGATGTTTCAGACAATATTGCAGATACGAGTTTATTGGAGATAATGAGTCTAAATAACAATGATATATCTGATAATATGTGGGATCTGTCTGAAGCAATAACAGCCAGAGCAACTGACTGTAGTCCACAAGCACTTCTTTCATTGTTGACAGACCCCTAGAGACAGGCAACGAGTATCAACTGGTTGGGAGTTCAGACTGTCTCTTGCTCTCCTCAGATTTTTATCTGCAATTGAATTAGTAACATTGTGATAAATATGGCAAGAAACAAAAAGAACTCTTTCATAGAAATATGCACTTTATATGTTTTCTAGGCAAGCACTATGCACTTTCAGCATAATTTGCACACTGTATGCTGTCAAATTTTGCTTTTTGGGCTGAATTGTAATTGTCCTTTCATTACTTGTGTGTTAAATGATAGTTTTATATATTTTATTTAATTTATTCATAATGTGATACAGTTTATAAATACATTTTACACATGATTACAATATAAATTAGAAGAAAAAAGTAGATACTTATACAATTAAAAGACATCTCATTCCTACATACTTCCTAGTTAAAGTGTCATCAAATGCAGTCATGGAAAAAATGCTTGCAACACTAAAACAAAATGATAACATCTTTTCCACTTCTCTGGATGTTATTTTTAGCATTCATCAAAGTACAGTATGCCTACAAGGTTAGCACATCTCACATCTAACATTGCTTCACCAGAACTACATTTATTAAAGTAATCTTATAAACGAAGCTTAAATCCATATTTCTATCCTGAGCTGACCTAGTGCCCAGGAATTAGTGGGACTTTCTGCATTGATTTTACAGATACTAGAACTGTCAATTGGTCTAAGATTGAAATACTCAGGAGGTTTTCAATTTTGAACCAGACAGTAAACATAGAAATTAATACATTGACGCTTTGGGAGTTAATACAACAAGACCAAAACATGGATTCTCTAATAGACTCCCGGTCATGTACATATGTATTTATGATGAAATGTGTTTTTATGATAATTTTATTTACTAATGAATTTTATTTAATTGATGTTCTGTTGCTGGATATCTGTTTGTTTGGTGCAAAGGTTTCAATGAAAATGAATAAAGCACATAATAAAAAAGATTCTAGATGCAATTGTTAACATAATTTGTAAAACCTAAAAAAGTATTTTCGGATGGAAATTGTCAGTCATTTTCACACAGAGGTGGCAGCTTTAAAATGCGAATATGTTGGTTATACCTAATAATTTACAATGGAGAGTCATGTTTCTGTTAGTGTCACTGAGGCAAGTCATATGCATTTCACTTTTCAGTGATTTCAAAAGTAGTACGAAAAGTGAAATAACAGAACTACAGCACAGGCAATACCACCACCTCATACCCCCTGCCCCCCAACCCCCTGGTAATCACACTTTCTAGTCCAATCCTCTTTCACTTCGTTCTGTATCAATCTTTATTGCAAGAACCACTTCCCCTTGTTGGAAAAGATGCTCTAAAACCACAATTTTGCCTCTCTTTGAAGAAACACTTCACAAACATGTCTGGGTATTGTTGAAACCTACCACAGCTGGAAGAACAGATGCAATGCCAGGGGGCAGAAATTATGGTTCAGATAATATTTGCCTGTTTGTAATTCATAGAATCCTGACTCTCTGTCGTACATTACTATGAATAATCAACATACTATGGCATGGCTAGAGACTTTGTATTATGCAAGTTCAAAGTTGATCAAAAACCTTGCTTGAAACATGCATCACAGGTTTATAATAGCAGTTGTGAAAACTATGTTCATTAGACCAATCTGCCGACCCAAGAATGCCCTCCAGCCTGGCACTAGACCAAAAGGATTTGGTGGCCATGAACACTCTAGAAACCCCAAGCAAGGAAACATCAATGCCAGTTTGCAACATAATACAACGGATCCAACCTGCCAAGGTGGGAGGAGAAACAGGATCAAAAGATCTATGAACGGACAAGAAAAACTGCAGTACA
The DNA here is from genome assembly GCF_040938575.1 of Ambystoma mexicanum. NCBI lineage: Eukaryota > Metazoa > Chordata > Amphibia > Caudata > Ambystomatidae > Ambystoma > Ambystoma mexicanum. The sequence continues at coordinate 672,231,992 of NC_090924.1, read as the reverse complement.
ATACTTGCAAGTACAGAGGCATCTCACAACAAAGGCGAGGAAAGTTATGAAAGTAGTGGAAGTCAGTGATCTTACCACTAATTTTAGCCCTACTACGGATGCAGAAAAAACCTTCAGAGTACAATAAATGACCTAATATGTCCAATGCCCAAACATATGCCAACCTCCTAAAGGAAACCCATCACATAATCATCCCTGTTTTAGCTGAAAGAATGTGCATAGTAATATCATTATATGACCAATCACTGAACAAGGGCAATGAATCTGAAAATTGTTGAATCCTTCTGTGCGTAGGACGATCTTGAGAGAGAGTTAGACAGGTGCTCATCTGGGAGGACTGAGCTCAATGTAAAGTGGTGAAAGTACTGATGTACCACCTTAACTCCAAACAGGTTAGGGCCTACATTTTCCCTGATCTTTGGTCTTTGCGAAGGCCCCTACTTTAGGGCTGATATTGATCAGAGTGCTCTTGCCCATTTCATGCTAGGTAGAGGCCGTAGAGTGTCCCAGAAATCCCAAATCCCATTGATCACAGCTAATCATTTCTTCTGGGTCTAAAGCATGCCCTGTGAACGTCATCTCCTCCACAAGGGCAAGAATCTAACCCAAGGGACACATAGTTTTAAGCACTGTCTGTCTTTTGTAATGACCCTGTTATACCTCTTAAAAGATACTGCATTATTGTGCTCTATAGATTGGGTGGATGAGAACTTCCCAGGGAGAGAGGGGCTAGGGCACTCTGCCTTCATCTTAATACCAGCTGACGGATCCAAATAATCCTACATCTCATCCCCTTTCCTCCATACTTGTGGAACATTCCGTCCTTCGGGATGGGACAGGAGCATTTTTGTCAAAAAGCATAACATTTTTATTTTTGTCCTTCTTTTATTTTAACGCTGGGCCACTGCACATGGCCATAACCCTGCCCTCCTGAGCTACGCCCCGCGCATCGCTGTTCAGTCCTTTAATCTGCGCAGTCGGGCCAGACACACTGGCATATACAGGATTTTTTTCTTTTATTCCCTTTGTCCTTCCTTCCTGTTCCGGTTCCACGGTCATCATGTCCTTCGTCTTTGCCAGAGTGTCTGGGATTCATGTCCTGTTCATCCTGCGAACGCCATTTCGCGAGGGCAGAGCCCCACTCTCTTTGCCTGGAGTGCCTATGCCTGGAACACCGTTGGGACTGTGCTTATATTGTGACTCCCTTTCCGTCCGGGCACTCCAGCATCATCTTGTCCGGTGGGAGGAGTTGTTTCAATGCGTTCCTCCACCACATTTGCAGCTCTTCATCGATGAAAAAAAGAAACACCCAGTGAGTTCTTTCCTTTTTAGGGCCCCCCGGCCCGGGGACTCCTTCCTGGGGTCTTTCAGGACCAGGAGGGGCTCAAGTAGCTCTTCTACCAGGGGTATCTCTGAGGTGTCCCGCAAGGGGCCTAATAGGCGGACCAGAGCTTCCTCTGAGGGTCCCCACAGTGGGCCTGCCAAAACCAGACATTCTTCCGAGGTTCCCCGTTTGGGAGCTAAAGTTAAGCCCAGTTCTTCTGTAGCTCTGGGTACCAGGGTTTTCCCTGAGGTCTCCGTTTCTGGAGCTTCCCACACGAGCCTCGGCTCGAGGCCCCTCTTGAGGGAGATAAACATACCGGGTTCCATCCAGAGGTTCCCCTTCCTGGGGCTAAATCCAGTGCCGGCAGAATTGAGGAATCCTCTTCGAGGGTCCTGACGGTGAGGTACATCCCTCAACCTTCCCACGTTCAGGGGTGTGGTGGTACCAGCTCTGTCGAGGGGGCAAAGGCGGTCACGCACCACAGGCCTTTGAGTACCGGCTCTGCCGAGGTTCCTTCACTGGAGGCTAATTCTGGGGCAGTCCCTAAGGTGTCCAGTAAACACCATAGATCTGCCAGTACCGGCTCCACCGAGGGTCCTTGTTTCAAGACTAAAATGTCACATAAGACTCCTGACTCCCCTGAGCAGACCATTGCCTCACTTTCTCCTGTGACGTAGTTCACCTCAGGTGTCGACAAAATGGTGGCCCAACCTCTGCGGAGGTCCTTCCTGGCAACCATCTTCATTGCATTCATAGGAGTATGCCCCTTCCGAGCAGCTTCTGCCCACTCCAGCACCTAGACCTTCGTCCGAGGATGCGTTTTTTGGGAAATTTCAGACGCTCATGCATTCTGATCCCATGAAGGCGTACTTTAAGTATCTGATTAGGGAAATGTATCCTTGACCTCCTGTACCGCCTCCTGCTTCGACAGATCCTATGCAGGCCCTGGTGGTTCTACCTACTCTACCTCTTCCTGCAGGAACTCCTCCACCACTTCCTCCCCTGCCTCCGCTTTACCCAATAGAAAAGACGTTGGGTGCTCTGCCAAGCAACACTTTAAGCCCTGAGGCGCCATGTGCAGCGGATCAGCCTTCTGCTCCCGCTTCTCTGGATGAGGACCAGGTGGACCAGGACAGTGATGAGCCACCCGCTCTATTAGACCGGGTGCTGGACATGATGGCCCTGCTTGCCATTCCAGTACCTGAGGCCGCTGCTCCGCAGGAGGGGGTGCTTTCTGGAGCCTGTACTCTATCGCCTCAAGAGCGCACCGGCCTGTTCCTCCAGAAGGACGTCTTGGCTGAGGCCTGCGAGGTCTGGGAAAAACCTCATTCCGGGCAGCATCTCAATAAGAGGATTGACGCTCGATCCAAGCTTCATACCTCAGAGGACATATCTTTTTCGGCTTCCATCGTTGACAGTGGTGGCAGCAGCCACCCTCCAATCCAAGCAGGCCTCTACCTCCGCCACTGTAGCAGCCCAATCCTCTCTAAGGAGGACAAGCTTCTTGACGCCATTGGCAAGAAAGTAATTTCCTATTCGGCGATCCAACCTCGTCAGGCTAACACTGAGTTTATCCTGGCAGACCTTCCTTTTGATGGCAAGGAATTGTTCCATTCCTCCGCAGATGAGGAACTCACGAAGACTAAGGCAAGCACTTTAACAGCCAAGTCTTTATCAGTCCTGGCGAAAACTCCAGCTAAGGCTCCTTATACACAGAGGTCAGGGTCCCAAACTCGGTCCTTCTCTGAATTCAGGGGTTTTCAGGCTCACCGTGCATGCCGATCTGACGTGGCTGTTTTTTCTCTCAGCCATCAGCCTCCTCTCCAGGGACCGGTAGTCTCCCTGCCAACAAATCATCCAAATTATATTTTAGTCGGTCACACGAGACTCCAGTGGGAGGACAAATTTTGTCTCACCTGGAGGCGTGGCAGACCATCACTGAAGACTGATGGGTTTTGTCAATCACTCAGGCGGGCTTCCGCTTGCCCCCCCCTACCTCACCCTTCAACCCTCCCTTCCAGCAGATTGGGTCGCCCTCCCTCAGAGCTGAGGTACAGAAACATCTAGACCTCAGAGTGGTGGAGTCTTTTCCCCTCAGGGAGCAAGGGGAGGGCTACTACTCCTGTCTGTTCACAGTGCCCAAACCCAACCAGGCTGGCCTGCGCACTATCCTCGATCTTTCCCAGTTCAATCTTGCTCTTCCACAAGAGAAATTCAAGATGATCATGCCTTACCTGATAAAGTCCTCTCTCCAGAAGTGCGACTGGCTCAGTGTGGTAGACCTCCAGGATGCATACATGCTCATTCTGATTTGGAGCCCGCATCGAAAATATCTGGAGTTCTCAGTGGGAGCGGACACTTCTAGTTTCGTGTACCCCCTTTTGGTCTCAGCTCGGCGCTGCCTGTCTTTACAAAGATGATGTCGGTCATCGCAGCTTTCCTCAGATTGCAGGGGATTCATGCATATCCATACTTAGATTATTGGCTCCTGCGCAGTTCCATGCAATAGACGGCCTTGACCAATCTTAAGTCTCTCCTTCAGCACCTGTTCCATCTTGGGCTGTCAGTGAATTAGCGGAAATCGTCCCAAGACTGGATTTTCCTTAGTTTCTGTTGGAACACAGTCAGTATCAAGGTGTTCCTAACAGCAGACAGGATTGCAGATCTATCTACCATGTGTCAGCTCTTCCTCCAGTCCTCGCACATGACAGCCCGGTGGTTCCAAAGACTTCTGGGTTTCATGGCCTCTTGCGTACTAGCTCTACCTCCACCTCTTGCTCGTCTGAAGATGAGGCACACTCAGCTAGCTCTCCGGAGCTGCTGGTCTCAGGCATCAGACCCGGATTCCAAGATAATTCCAGTTCCATCATGCTTGACACAATGGTGGTCCTCGACCAACAAACTTTCAGTGAGGGCCTCTTTCCAGGAGCCCTGCCCACAAGTGACACTTACTACAGACTCCTCCCTCCTGGAGTGGGGATCAACGCTGCGTTACTTTGAGGTTTTCGAACTGTGGACACCTCAGGACAGGCAGTTTCATATCAATTACCTGCAACTTCTGGCTGTGTTCCTGGCGCTCAAAGCTTTTCAGCTGTCTATCAACAACAGGGTAGTCCGTATTCGCACAGGCGATTCTGTGGCGATATTTTACATCAACAAGCAGGGCGGCACCAAGTCACTTCTCCTTGTGGATCTTGCCATACAAATTCGGGACTGGGCCATCCAGCACAAGGTCTGGCTCCAGGCTGTCTGTACACATCCCGGGTCACATCAATGTGACTTCAGATTCACTCAGTCGTCAGCCAGTTATGATTGAGAAATGAACAGAGGTATCCTCTCCAACTCCATCAATGGGGCACTCCAGAGGCGGACCTCTTTGCAACTTCTACAAACAGGAAACTTCCTCTTTATGCATCCAGGGACGGGCTTGGAGCGTCCTCCTTGGGAGACGCCCTCGGGATTCCGTGGGACAACATGAATGCTTACACCTTCCCTCCATTGCCACTGATTCACCGGTCACTCTGCAAGCTCAGGGCTACATCAAACTGCACTCTCCTGTTCATAGCTTCTTGGTGGCCAGCCATATTCTGGTTTTCGGAACTACAGCATCTGCCGATTCTTCTTCCGATCAGATTGCTGCTGATACCTGACGTTCTTCACCAGAGCGATCACCAGCTGTGGCACCCCTCCCCTTAATTGTTCAGCTTGGCGGCCTGTTGTCTGAGTTCAGATCTTTAGCGCAGTTCAATCTGTTCAAAGACAATATGCGCATTATCCAAGCAGCCTGCAACCTTCTACGAGGGCCCAATATAGGAGCAAATAGCTCCGCTTTTGCCACTAGTGCTTAGCTAAACATCTCCATCTCAGGCATGCTACGGTCGACACCGTTCAATCCTTTGTGTCTCACCTGGCAACTTCTGGCATTCATGTTCTGTCTTGCAGGACTTATTTATCCGCCATTGCGGCCTACCTGTCCACGGACAGCTGTTCCTTTTCATTGACTAATCCAGTCATCAAAGGGCATTTTGCGGACTTCTTAATCTTTTCCTGCCGGTGCAGACTCCTCATCTCAAGTGGGATTTAAATGTGGTCCACACCGCTTTATGCCATAAGCCGTTTGAACCCATGGCCACTACTGATGATCTTAAGTACCTTTCCTGGAAGGTTGCTTTTCTGAAAGCAATAACATCTGCAAGGAGAGTAAGCAAACTACAAGCGCTTTCTGTGGTACATCCATTCCTCACTTTCTACAAGGATAAAGTTGTACTTCGCACTCATCCTTTCTTCCTTCCTTCCGAAGGTGGTTACTGACTTTCATTTCAACCAATCTATACCCTTACCAGTCTTCTTCTCGAACCCGGCATCTGATGCTGGGAGATTTCTACACAATTTGGATGTCAGGCGAGCCCTGAAGTTTTACCCCGATAGAACGAGTGAACTCAGGAGCTCTTCACAACTCTTTGTTACATTCTATGACCCTAAAGGGAAACTTGCTTCAAAAGCATCCATTTCCCACTGGATTGCCTCATGTATTTCAGAGGCCTGTACTATACAAGGCCTTCAACCACCAAAGGGCATCCATGCACATCCATTCTGTGGCAAAGCGGCTGCTGTTGCCTTTCAAAAGTATGTTCCTTGGCAGTCCATCGCCAAGGTGGCTACGTGGGCCTCCCCATTGGCTTTCTGCAAGCATTACTGCTTAGACCTGAGCTCCAGGGCTGATGCCCAATTTGGCCAGGCTGTCGTCAAAAACTTATTTCAGTGAAGGGATTTTCCATCCATCCGTACTACCTGTGCTTGGGAATCTCCCACAAGTATGGAAGAAAGGGGATGGGCTTTAGGAGCATAACAAAGTTACTCACCGTAGTCCCCTTTCCTCCATACGCCCGCCGTCCCCTCTAAAAAGTATCTTCTATTGTTGCTTACATAGTCTCAGACCTGGCGATAGAAAAGGACTGAAGGGCGATGCGCTGGCGGGGCTCAGGAGGGCGGGGTTATGGCCATGTGCGGTGGCCCTGCGTTAATATAAAAGAAGGACAAAAATAAAATGTTTGCTGCTTTTTGACAAAAGTGCTCCGGTCCCGTCCCGAAGTAGAATGTCGCACAAGTATGGAGGAAAGGGGACTATGGATTAGGACTAGGAGTAAGATAGTCACTATGGTGAGTAACTTTGTTATTATTGTGAGAAAATGTGCTGGCTTATGTCCCCAAAGTGGGAAAGGGTCCACATTCACTGGAGGTAGGATGTGTAATGGACTTGGGGCAGAACATGGTATTCCCCACCGAATCCTGTAAACCTGAAGGTCCAACTACAGGATCAAGCAAGGGATCTACATCCACTGGGAGAGGATTCACATCCTTGTCATCCCCTGAAAACAAAGGTGTAGAGTTCATAGCTGGTTCTCATTATTCTGGCTTGCTTGCCTTCCTATGTCCCCTCCTTGAATCCTGATGACCTGAGGAGCACTCGAAGAAAGTCCATCATGGATGGTCCCAGGGCAGTGCTGTAATGCAGCGGTAATGGTATTACCACCACATTTTACTTGCACCGCCCAACTCATAATGATTCTCAATAAGCCAAATTCGACCTGTCAAGCCTCTCCACCAGAAGTATGTGTTTCTACCCAGCACTGTTCATTGGGCTGGATTTTCCCTGATCTGGGAGTCATTTGCACTTGTGATGCTGGAAATGCCTTTTGGAGGGACAGGGCCTCCTAGATCTTGTCCTCCCACTTCTCTGTGTGTGTTTTCTATATGTTTTCTGCCACTGAGGGCCAGCCTGGACTCGTGGCAGTGCAGCTCTTCATGTTCTCCTTTTGGTGAACAACACCCATGGGATACTCTTATGGCACCCATTGGTGGGGTACACACTTATATTCCTTGTGTTTATTTATGGGCTCCTGTGTTGCCCACAGAGCAGGGTATGGGCTGGTGGCAGCTACATGCCAGTGTGTTCCATTTTGGGACACCATACCCTGCCATAGGAATCAATGGATTCCTGGACAGAGGCAAGATGGCCACTGTAGCCTCTTGGTTTCTATTGCCTTTACACCTTGATTCCCAAAGTCCTGGGACACCCTGGCTCTGTCGCTTTCTCCCTGACTGGCTCTTGGGTGGAAACACCATAAATGGCTCTGGGGCTGCCTCCTGTCAGACTGACTGGAGCCGTCCCTGGGACTGTGTGTTGTGGGTACACCCTTGGGGTGTGACCTGTATGAATGGAGTACGATGTCAACTCACATTCTGTGTTGTGGGTATCTGGTTTTGGTTGTGTGACACAATGCATGGGCCAGCCCTGACTGAAACTGGAGTGAATGCAGTGTAGTGCTCTGAAAAGCTGGGTGCTTACTCCAATCCACATTCTGTGTTATGGGTGTCTGGTTTGGGTGAATGCCTGTGAGCCAGAGTGGCTGCCCGCCTGCATGAATGCACTTGTGTATGATTGGCCAACTAAGCCTAGCTGAGCCTGAGTGATTGGGGAACAAATATATATATAACTATTGACATCTAATTCACCAATTTGTTCTGAAGCTGAAACCTGAAGCTTAGACCCTGGGTCCAGTCAGAGGAAGGAGTCTGCAGCTGTATTTCTTCATGGAATACAAAGATTGCTGAGCTGAGCTAAGGACGGAATCAAGAGAGGACCTGGATAGGCAACCTCTTTCCGAGCTACGAGGGACCATTGTGCACCTTCTACTTTTCATCAGAAGTACCCCGGAAGCCAGCCCTGTGTGCCTGCCATCCAGAGAAAGGGTCTTCATGAGTCCAGAAGAGAAGTGCTTGGACATCTTGATGCGAAGAAGTACATTTGTGTCACCCAGGGTCCGGAGGAGTGTTTGTGACCGCTGAAAGCCAGATTTATATGTATCCCCCAGAAAAAGGGGGTACCCTGGCAGAGTGCTGCTTGACACCTGTAGCTGCAAAAGTTCCATCCGATCAAAGAATCTTTCAAGGGACATCCATGACATGACAGCTGACCACTGTTTCCTGCCGAAGAAGATCCCAGTTCGCTGTGTGCAGAGGAAAGTCCTCTGGTGGTTTTTCTGTTACCAAAAACTGAAGATGTCCCCAAGGGTCAATCCTTGGTGAGGGTCTGTAGTACAGTACAGTGGTCGAGTACAGGTCACCAGAAACCCTACGGAGATTCTTGCTGCGGCCGCAGCACCAAAGAACCAAAAGACAGTCAATCGCAAAATCCTGAAACCCGACACATACTTCTGCCACTGCACCCATCATCACTGAAAGGCATCCCCTGTTTCAGCCAGGCCTTCGCACAGTGCACAGCAAGTTTCACCTTTGTGGGACATCCACAGCTGGAGTAACGACCCACCAACGGAGACCACTGTGAAGACCGAAAGTGCTGCCTTTCCGACATTGTCTGGTTCCTCCTTTTCTCTTGGCCTCGGTATTTCAGTTACTCCCCTTGCTAATGGGGTCCATCCTCAAGGGTTCCCATTGAACAAAGCCAAGAAACTCCACCACTTCGCTTGCCAAGGCACCAAAGGTACTGTGACGAGGAAGAGCATCTTCTAACCTCAGGAATCATCCAGTGGTCCCAGTTTTGTCTTGGATCCTGTTCTCCTGCAGCATCTGCGGTACTTTGGGGGGTAGTGGAACCTGTGGGAGTAAAGCAGAACATTATTGAACATTTATGGATTGAGCTGTAATAGACAAGATAAGGTACACCCTAACGTTCCCTTTACAGGTTGCTCAGGGGGGGGGATCCTCACACACTATCACTATTTGAGTCTAGAGTATACTGCCTATATTCTGAAACTAATCTGTCTTTCCTCCTTAATCTTTGCAGTTACCCATTACTTAGCAATTCACATGCTTTTTAAAGACTGTCAGCGGTTGGTGTATTTCTTATGAATCTGAGCATTGTTTGGTACCACATATAGTATATATCATATTGTCATTATGTATTTGAATAGTGTAACCAAAGTACAAAGTGTTATTATGTATATGTATATATTTAACTGAACCTTATTTTATGTAAAGAAGCTGTTATCACCTAACATAGCGTGTGGGCATTCCTTTGTGGGGGGTTGGGGACTGGCTGTACTTTATTTATTTATTTATTTTTTAATTTTATTTGTAACAATTGTAAAATTCCAAATGATCAACTCTTTACAGATAATCACAAGAAAAAGGGCAAGCAAATTAAATTGATCTGATAAATAGATTACATTTCAGTCAACCGATCACATTGAATGGAGCAGAAATAACTTTGTTCAAGTTATTCGCTAAGAAATCACTCACAGCACATGTAAGAGTCACACTTGTGCCAGACAGCACCCAAAACCACCATTTAGCGATATCGCCATGTGCAGGAGCAAATTTCCCAAGATAATGAGATCTAGACAGCGTTAATTTTTGACATTCTGTAATCAGGTGTTTCAATTATTCGATTGAATTTCCACAAAACCTGTAATGATTGTCAATGATGTTTGCATCACGTCTGAACCATAGGATCTCTTTTGTTCTGTATATATTCAGCCGAAATCTTAGGAATTGGTTACAATGTTTTCTTGATGGAAATTTTTGAAGGTATTTAGGTAGCTGATCTAAGCTATTTACTGCAAATCCCAAGTCAATTGATGATTTCAATAGATTCATTTTTTCTCAATTTTGAATCCAATTTGCAATTTGTGGCGTTAATAGGAGTGTTTCCCATTTTATGTCTGCATAGTCAAGTATCAATTTTAATCTGGTTGCCCATATCAATAAGATGCCGTGATGTTGGTTTGATATAACAGATGATAAGATATGGTATGCGGGACCCGAATCTTCCAAAGACATCTTCCGTAGCACAGCCAAGGATTTCCATACAACTATATTATACATGGATTCAATCCCAAGCTCATGTCTTATGGAGATCATTGAGACATTCGTAGGCAGTTTTAAAATTTGTCTCCAAAATAACCCCTCAAGAGAAGACCAGAATTTGTGACTTAGTTTCCAGCCAGCCTCGGCACCAAATGTGATTGACAGGATCACTTTTTGAGTATAGAAAGTTACAACTGGTTTCAATGTAAATTTACTGTATTCTGCATGTAACTTTGCCCCTTGAAATGTGAATGTTACCATTCGTTGTTTCAGGTCGTTCATCCATTCGTATTCTCTAATTGAGGTACTGAACTGGATGCCTAGGTATCGCACCACTGGAACAAGCATGATTTGTGAGTCAGTAAGTTTTCATCTGAATGTTTTGATTATTTTCTTCGATGATCCCCCAATTGCCATGATCTTGGTCTTTTCTGCATTAATTTCCAAAGCGTTGTCATTGAGATATCTTTCTAATAGCGCTAATAAAAGTCTTTGAAGACCGATTGGAGTTGAATCCACTAGAACGATATCATCGGCATAAATGGTCCAACTGATGGGCTGACCATTTATTTTTTGGGGGAAACAACGAACTTGTTGAAATGCTTCTGCGATGTCGGATATGAAGAGTTTTAAAAGAAGGGCAGCCAAGGGGCACCCCTGTTTGACTCTTGTTTGTCATTATTTCCTCAGTGAGATCACCAGCTTCATTTATCAACACTCTGATGGAGGTTTTGTTATGTAGTGCCATTATTCGCTTTAGTAGATACAGAGGACAAGACCATTTCTTCAATTTAGCCCATAATTTGTGCCGATTGAGAGTGTCAAACGCTTCATATCAATGAACGCAACAAACAGGTTTTTCCCCTGTTTAAGCACTTCCAATTTTAAGTTGAGTATTATCAGGTTCATTTCCTTCCGTGCCCACACCTTTGGTGAATCCGGTCTGGCGTACATCAAAACGACCTGAAACCAATGCCCACTTCACAAGTTTTTGCTGCAGAAAAGGTGTAAAATCTTACCCATAATGTCAAGAAGGGCAATGGGACGGTAGTTTGCTGGATCGTCCCGAATGCCCTTCTTGAAAATGGGAACTATGATGGCAGAGTTCCATGATTGTGGGAGCAACTGAGTGGTTGCTATCAGTTGAAACAAGTGTTCAATAAATGCTGCCCAATGTTCGTTATTTGTTTTTAACATCACATTTGTGAGGCCATCAGGTCCAGCGGCTCGTGAGTTTTTAAGATGTTTAATTGCTGTTGTGATATCATCTTTAGACTCAATTACGTCCGAAGAATTTACCAATAAGGGAGTTTCATCACTTTGTTCGATTTCGTTAGTATTGAAGACCTTATCAAAATGTTTTTGCCAACTCACTTTTGATATGCCATTATGAAACTTTGCATTCTGGAATACAGACTTGTTATTTATTATATTCCAAAGATCTTTTGTCTGATGGCCTATGATCATCTTTAGAATTCGCTCATCACGCTCTTGGTCTCTTATGATTCGAAAACTCTTCAGCTAATTTCGGTATTTCATTTTACGATGTTTCATTAGAACGGTCTTATTTGGATCGTTAGTATTGAAGACCTTATCAAAATGTTTTTGCCAACTCACTTTTGATATGCCATTATGAAACTTTGCGTTCTGGAATACAGACTTGTTATTTATTATATTCCAAAGATCTTTTGTCTGATGGCCTATGATCATCTTTAGAATTCGCTCATCACGCTCTTGGTCTCTTATGATTCCAAAACTCTTCAGCTAATTTCGGTATCTCATTTTACGATGTTTCATTAGAACGGTCTTATTTGGATCTGATCCTTTTTTCAATTTTCTGAGATCTTTCTGCAATTGTTTTTTTTTTTTTGAGATACCAGCGTACTGAATTCATATTTCTTTACATAGATGCAACTATTTGAAAGGTTGGACTTTGTTCGGAATTGCAACAGCAGTGATGTATAATTTCATTTGTCTTTTACAGGGACTACATCTGAAGACATATTTTTCATCAGAATATTAATTTGACGAATATTCATTTTGAGTCTATTGCCTCTTTGATGTATTTCCAAAGGCTGACTGAATTTTACATCAGATGTATTTGATGGCGCTGTCCAGGTTAATTCTAGCGGATTGTGGTCACTGTGAGCTGAATCCAAACTCCTCATGCAGACAATCTCATTTCCCAGTGAATTTGAGGTCCAGATGTAATCAATTATTTTCTTACAGTGGTCACGGTGCTATGTATAATTTGGGGGAATATCTCCCTTTGTTTGACCATTGAGCATCCAACAGTTTCTGGCTGTCATTGCTGTTTGAAATTGATAGCCTCTACATGACACAGTATTTTGATGGTTAGGCTTTATTAAATTCTTAAGATCGTCAAACCAACTAAAATTCCAATCGCCGCACAGAATCACATTTAAATCTATGTAGATTTCCATACTGGCATCGATCAGTTTTGTTATAGATGGTATGAAACGAGTAGAGGAGATCATTGCTGTATTCCAATACGTATTAAGTATTAGCAAATGTTTAATTTGTTCCCCAAGGCCATTTTTACTCTGTAGCACTGTTCCTTGAACAAAGAGGTTTGGTGAAAAAGACTGCATAATCTCCCAGCCTTTTGCGTTATTTATCATAGTCAACAGACCAGAATAGGGTCGACCGAATTGTTTTTTCCGGCTGGGTTCAGTAGCATAGAGTAGCCATCTCTAAGTGGCGCTTCCCGCAACCACGTCTCCTGAAGGCACACTGCAAAGTTGTTTGTCATGGAAATTTCAGAGTTCTGGAACAAATGTCGAAAGCCTCTGGTGTTCCATGATATCAACACATTTTCAGCCTCCCGACTGATTTGCGATAGTTAGGCTCTTCGAGGATGGTAATTTAGGTCAAATTTTGAGAGAGGATTTTGAGCGGAAGGTTGTGGATTTCTTCCACTTGCCACTCCTTTTATATTAAATTGTTTCCTTAGAGCTTCACGTCTTTGCTCGTGTGTGAATTCAGTGTCATCTGACACTCTCTCATCGACTGTTTCTTTTGTTATTTTGGCTTCTAATTTTAAATCGAAGCTATATGACAGCAGTTCAGCTTTGGCCATAATTAGTGTATTCTCGATGGCTTGTGAGTTGATGTGTAAGTATACCTTGTCGAGTGAGTCTTCCGAGATATATTCAACGATTGCTATATCGTTAGAGTTTATCGTTCTTAACGAGGGAAAATTGTGTAGACGGCACATCACGTTTCTGTGATTTAAATTCACCTCGTTCTCATCTGGAAAAATATTCTGAAGCCGGAACTTCCAGTCTGTTTGATCTTTCTTCTGCTTCGGGATTGGCAACTCTTTTTCTTTAGTTAGATTTTGATTGTGCCATTGTGCAGACGTCACCTTCGGGTTTAGCTTTGTCGAGATCTCTCTTGTTTTTTGGTCAACAGCCCTGTCAATTTTCTGTTTCTGGCTTATGTTTTTCCCAAAGGAACCGCTTGGAACCAGACAGTTTGCTACATCATTGTTTAAACCATCTTTTACTTTAATTGGGGGCTGGATTTTCTTAGTTGTAGGTCGGGTATTTGTAGCTGAAGGCCGTGATGTATCTTGATCCGGGGAAAGAGAAGTCACTTTGTCCGACTCAACTGAATATGTAGATAGATCACACAGATCCGTGACACTTAGATCACGACTGTCGGAACTGGAATCTGAATCTAGTCGTCTTCTTTTATTTCGATTAGTTTTTTCAGCCACAGTTGGATTAACAATGGCGTTTAATGGTGGCTCAACTGGTGGCACGTTTCCGCATCTACCAGACTGAGAATTCTGTGGACATCGAGAAAAAAGACCAAGCTTTTGTGGAGTCGAGAGATTTCTGACAAATTGCTTAGTTTTCAGTCTGCTTTTACTCACATTAGATTTGTTCTTGGGCGAATTCTTTTTCTTGGTTGATTTTTTTGTGATCTTTTCACCTGTTGTTGCCCTTTTATTTGGTTCAAGAGTTTTTGCAGAACCTCGTAAAAATTCCATAGGTGTTACATTTTTCTTTCAAGGAAGGTGCATCAAAACTATTCAATTTTTCTTTCAAAGGGGCTGCATCTGGTACATTGTTATTTGTTGGTAGACCGAAGGTCAGAGATTGAATTTCTGACAGTTGTAGCTCCTCAGAGGTCTCCTTTGGAATTGTTACGGCCTTTGGGTCAAATAAAGCCATTGACACACCAATTGGCTCAATCATTTGGCAAGCTCCTTCATTCTTATCAAGGATGGTATTTTTCTTGATTTTATTTTTTATACAAGTCTCCACTAAGTTTTTCCTCGTGTTTGAGCTTCTACTCACTGAATGCAGAAGTTTTCTCACTTCTTGCTCATGATCGCCAAACACCGATCTCACTTGCTCTGAATGCCGAATCCATTTCAGTGTTTCAAGGATGGCTTCCATTAAGTCTGTTTTGTTGGTGTTGGCTCTCATTGCGAGGTCGCCTAGCTGATTTTGCCATTGAAATGACAACTCAGCTTCACGTTAGCCTCTTACAGGTAAATGAGCATTAGTTTCTTCAAGTGATGATATTTTGCTCAGAAGATTATGCAACAGTGCACTTTGATCTTTCAATGTTTCACTTAAAATTGCATACAACTTAATGAACGGTATCAGGGCTAATGATGTTGCTGCCAGTACGTTGTTATGGATCTGGATCCCTTCTGCCACTGATAAGTTTGTTTTATTGGCAATTTCCATCTCTGCCTCCTCTGTAGGGGTTTCTTTTCCTTCATTTAGGCGACTTTCATTTGTTGTTGAAAGTTGAGCGAATTTAGAGTTAGAATTGTCGCAAGAATTTAAGTTTGACTCATTTGTAATTTTTTTATTTAAGTTTTCGGTCAATGTATTGACCATATTTGACTGGCATTGCGCACCTTTTTGATGTGGAGTACTAGTCCGAGATTTGAACGAGTCACTGCTTAGTCGCTGTAACAGATGTTCTCCTTTTTCAAGGTTTAAAGGTGATTTAGATTTTACAGTGCTTAAGCTTGGTGAGGCACTGGAGAAACCTGTCTTTTACAAGCTGATAATCAGCGGTAAGTCGTTCTGTCAGCCGCGCTTCCCGGCAAGCCAGATCTAATCCAAGAGTTTTTTTGGAGATATTTGTCGGGTGGAGACGCTGTAGTAGTCGACTTGTAGCAGGCCATGCTACACCGACATCAAAAGAGTCCAACATGGCTTTGGAGGCCATGTTGTCAGGAGCAGCATTTAAAGAAGTCGACATAGGAATTGGCTGATCGCTACTATGTAGCACACCGTTTGGTTCTTCATCAGTTGTTAAGATTCGTGAAGTTTATGCTGCCGAAGCTTGTAAGGCAATCGTGGCTGCCTGGTCAGAATTAGTTACATCCTTGGTTAGAGATCCAACATTAACATTACAATCTAGATTTTGCACGTGGGTCTAGCAACCTACAAGGTGTTGGAAAGACACCCATCTCGCAGCGATGTTAGTTTTACCGATCCTCCAAAAAGATGCAAATTGTTACTTTCATCAATCAGAGTGGAGTTATTGCAACAAGCAGTTAAAGGAGGAACAAAAATAAAATGTGTCTGTTCTTCCACTCCACTGGGTAATTTTGATGCCAAAAGTCCAGTATCTGTAACATCAAATGGTGACTGAAAGGAAGCGGTGTCAATTTCCACCACTGCGTTTGCATCACATAATCGAATTGCTTTCATTGCAATGTTAGCAGTGTTCTTGTCGATTGGGGGCGGCAACATATTAAGTTCTGCTTCGACAGTAATGACATTTGCAGATTTTGAAAGTAGATTTGCAGTCAGCGCCACAGTCAGCGCTGCATGCTCAGATCTTAAACTCACATCATTTCCCGGTTCAGAGTTACCAAAACCGGGGGCACTCTTGCCTGCAGACGACGCTACGGCCGATGCTATTGAAACAATTGTTTCCATTCTTTCGGCAACGTCAGCGTCGACCACCAGAGGTGTTTGCAGGCTGGCTGGCGTTAGCGGTGAAGGCGGGGAAGCGGGTGAGGGAAGGGGAAAGAGAGGGGGAAGGGGGAGTGGATGTGGGGGAAAGGGAGTGTTTACCGCACCCGTACCCAAAGAATCGAATAGGGCAGACGGGGCTAACACAGCTGACACATCTGACGCTGTGGGCTCAATAACAATGGACAATTCCCCGTGGCCACGAGCATGTAATGTCTTGAGGCGAGTTTCAGGCCTGGTATCAATCACCATTGCTCTTACCAGTTACCAGTTGCACCTTAGGAACACTGCGCCTCTGCAGCTGAGGCGGGCTGGAGGCAGACTGGACTCTGCACCGGACTCTGCGCCACGCTCCGCGCGCTTAATAGGTTTTTAAAGAACAAATTGATGAAAATAGCGATGGTACTGAACACGTCCTCTTTCACCAGGTAACAAAGCAGAGACTGGAGGCAGACTGGACTCTGCACCGGACTCCGCGCTGGCTGTACTTTAGAACCAGCCTGCATCAGAGCTTAAGCCTTGGTTGCTCTTCCATAGCTACCATATAGAGAACCTTGGCTGGGGTGCTTTGTGCCTCTACCCCAACCATATAGAGGGCAGAAATACAGCTACGCCCCTCAATTCTTAACAGCACCAGTCTGGGGTTTTAATGTTTTCGATCTTCTTTTGCTGCCACTGAGATTCGAACTCAGGACCAAAGTCCAGAGAATTACCCACTGGAAAGTCTGAACAGGATCTTTTTAAATATGCTTGTTAGACTTGTACACTGCAGAAATTATTTAAAAACAACTGTGTAGGTTTCAAACCAGTGTGCCATGTATACTTTGCTTGCAGCATTATAGGAAATACTCATCCTTTCTTGTGTTATTTTCCAGTTCTTAATAATTTATTAATTCATCTCTTGAGATGGAAATGTTTTTTTAATTGGGGAGGGTGGAGTGTAGGGGAGAAAAATCTCCTGCGTCCCAACATTTACTCAGAGTGTGAATACCGCATCATTCATAGCATGACGAAATCAGGGGCGGCCTGGCCTATAGGGAACTCTGTATATTTCCCAGTGGGCCGCCTCACCCTAGGACTCTTTTGTGTGATATTTCCATTTTTTTCCATAGGAAATATGATTGCTGAAAATGTGTAACATGGGGCCACTTTGAAAATTATTTCCAGGGCATCTTTTGGTTCTTAGTGTACCCCTGGACGTACTCACATAAAACGTTCACTCTGTACCAAATATGATCGAAATAAAGAAATATTAATCCACGTAAAATTGCAATTTTAGAAATAAGGATCTATTCTCATCTGTGAAATTCTTCAGTAAGAAAAGAGTACGTGGTTCTTGCAATAGAGGGCTGACGGGATGAGATCACCCAGGGTGGACATTTATGAGAGCTGTGTCTTTCTTCATTTCACTTTTGTTTTCTTAATGCTATTTAAATAAACGAAAAGAGTAATACATGATAGCAATCCATGCCATGGAATTGTATAGCCACGATATACACGTTATGCTCCCCTATTTTTATGCCCCCAAACATGCCGTGTTCCATCACTTTATAAGTAAAGCCTGTGTTGCTGCCAAGTAGTTCGTTTATTTTCATGGCAACCAGCAGGGGGCAATAGCGGTACAGCAAAGTTTTTTTTTGCTCCTTTAGTACCGCTGACTGAGTAATACCCAGAGGAGGCATTGTGTGAACCTCAAAAGCAGTAACGGCACAAATCATAAAGAAAAATGATTGTTAAATTCCTTCATAAGCAACCAAAGGAATCATTGGATTCTTGTTCTCGCCGGGCAACGTTAATAGCACAATATCCATCAGCCTTTTCGCAATGTCAGGAGGCCACACAAAGGGTTCGATTCTCATTTCCAGTGCCTTCTCGTGGCATGGGATATCCTGAAAAGGTCACATATATCCCACCGTTAGCAATCTGCTTTAAATTTCTGCCCTAGACTTTCGCAGATGGATTACAAAATGATTCTTCTCACTGCATGCGGGTTCCATCGCAGCTTCAAGTCACACAGTTTGCTGGCTGCACTGATTTATAAAATGTTTTAGATGGGACGAGCCTTCTCTGTCACATCTGTCAATGCGAACTCATCTCGGGTGAGACGTCCTCAGTGCATTCGAATGCACTCGTCAGCTGTTCCTCTCTGACGGGAAATGGACACTTTACCAAATACGCTTATATTTAGCGGCGATATATTTTAAAACGTGGACTTATAAAGCTGCCTCAGAGGGCCGCCGTTTGGCACAAGCCGTTGGTTTAATGTTCGTGGTGCTTGCTGAATGCCACCGTGTGTAGTGAATTTTAGAAATGTTAACCAAAACGTTACTGAATTTGCAACCTTACTCTCTGCGTAATACGTAACGCTGGGAACAGAACACGAAATGGGGCAAACAACTAACCCGGCAATTTAGGCGCCTACTATGAATACTTGCGCCACACACCTCAAACCATGTAGGCCTCAGGAAACAGGTCGCCGGCAGTACAATCTCTGTGTACGTCTGTGAAACCGCCATCAGTTGCCAAAAATACAAAACATACATGAACGCAGGGTCTGACTGGGACAACAAAGCAGCCCGTACAGCAAAAAGAAAGTGGTCCAATACCCAAATCGTCTCTAGGGACAAGCAATTTTGGAATGGATGGCACAATGAGATTAAATGAGTTACACATGATCACACACTTTGGTTAAATGTTGAAACCTGAATATGAGCCCCGTCTCCAATTTACACATTTGACCACACTGTTCTGCAGCTTAATTTGCACTGCACGATAAACATAAAACTTGTGAATATGTGGGTTTGAAGATCTGAAATTATGATCTGTTTTATAGTGTTGACTTGCAGTGTAGCCACAGTTTATGATAAACCAATGATACATCAACCTAACTCTATTTACATATTTTGTAAAAAAAAAAAAAAAATATAGAAATGGAAGCTACTCAAAAAGAGGATGATTGAAGCTTTGGTTTTCCTATTTTAAGTGGAAGAGAAGAAGTATCAAAATTCATAGTGATATGAGACTATGGTCCTAATTACAAATTTGAAGGTAACTGAAAAAAAGAAGCAATAAAATGACCTCCTTTTTCAGCACGCCTGATTATGGGTTGCAGGCCCATAATGGGATAACTCTATGCATGTGCTGGAGGTATTGCCTCAAAATAAATGGAGCAATTATTTTCTCTCTGGAGGTAATGCCTCTGTGCTCCAATGAAGTCATATTGGACCACACCCCTCTATACGCACACCGTAGAGTACATACAACCCGCTAGGGAAAAAAGCCAAGAGAGAGCTTTGCAAGGATAACAAGGTTTACTCATGCACAATCCAAGTACCCGCAAAGAACTCTGCAGCTTGAGAGCTCTCTGGTCTTACATTAGCAAACATGGGTTTATAAACATAGAAATCGTCATTCACATAAGGGATGATTTGGTGCCACTGATTGGAGCCACCCTACACATGGGCCTGCTCCATGCCAGGTGGTAATTGGCTAGTTCTTTCCCGTCGATCTTGGTGCACATGGACCAGCTGGGCTCATCCTCGTGGTGAAGGTCAGGGCATGCATAAAGTACAATGCTTGTGACTAAACTAAACAACTGAGATGGACTATACATTTGTTATGGCAGGCACCTGGACCTGGGCGCCACAGGAAAGGGGTGCCAGGGAGAGGGGAGAATAAAATACAGTCTTGCTGACCTATACATTTGGCTTCATAGATACCACAGTTCCCGCACCCCACCTCTCCCACTTGGGGATTGATCTTTGATTTACTCTTCTTCCTGGTACCTCATGTTACAGGAGACGTGTGCGTCAGCTGGAGAGAAATAGTCATGTGGGCTTTTAGGTCAGTGGTGGACACTTTATGGCGGTAGGACCTGGGGGTCTTGTGTTTATCAGGAATGCAGAGGTGCAGGGGTCGAGTGAGTGGTGTGGGGCTGGCTCCAGCCTGGCTGGGTGGGGGTTAGAGGCCTGATGGCAGGTTAGTACAGATGAATGGACACAGTGCAAAGCCTGGTGCTATCTCACACTCCTCGCGCATTCCTAAAGGCGATACTAAATATTCACAACACTGAAGGGACGGGAGGGAAATGGACTTCCGTGGGAACAGGGCTCAAGCAGAGCCAGCATGTGGTGTAGAAAATGGGTATTTCTAGTGCTAAGCACCTACTTCCATTTGCTGCAGGGTCTTTGTCTGGCATCTGGTGATGCATAGTGCTCCCCCCTCGTAGATTATATTGCCTCATATGGGGTTTGCCTTATTTGGGAGCACCTAGTGGGGTGGATAGACTAATTTCCATCACAACATTCCCCCTTTCATTACTTCTACAGCAAAAAATGTACCTCCCATACTTCTGCTCATTGGCACATCTTTCTGCTTCTTCCCATGCTGGTGTGTCTTTTATAGGCATCCATGCTCTACAGACACTTCTTAGACTTTCCCCATGTTGTGCATACTGTTCAGGCATGCAGGTCACGTATATGCATCCCCATCCCCCGCAAAATTGACCCAAATTTCCTTTTAATTGTCGGGGTCTGGAGGCAGTACAATGCTGGTGTGGTACAGAGTGTTATGTTACCTTCACTTATACAGCGCACGGTTGCCCGACGGCATCATGGCGCTGAGGAGGAAGAACTGAGCAACTAGGAGAGGCCGCAGATTAAAGAGTTAGAACAGGATGGTCTCTTCTAAAAGCGAGGTGGTTAGAAGTTTTCTTCATGCTGGGAGGGAGACCATTCTACAGGTTGGCTGCGGCTATAGAAAATGCCCTGCTGCCAAATCTAGAGCGATGATATCTTGGGACAACAAGAAGATCCGCGGTGGAGGAGCGCAGGTCCCGCTCTGGGAGGTAGTGGGAAAATTTGGCCTGTAAAAACTCGGCCCCTTGACCATGGATAGCCCGATGGACAATGCACAAGGCCTTGAAGGAGACACGCTGGCTAACCGGTAACCAATGGAGTGAACGCAACACCGGGGTGATGTAAGCTCCATACGGAGTACCCGTAACCAACCTAGCCGCCAGATTCTGTATACGCTGTAGCCGTTGAATCAGACCAATAGGCTGTGACAGATACAAAGAGTTGCAGTAATCCAAGCGGGAGAGGACCAGTGCTGTGAATACCGGGGGCGCAATGGTGCGGGTATCATTGGTAGAACCTTCTTCAGAACCCTGAGATGGTGGTGGCTTGCTTGGCACACAGCTGTAACTTGATGTGACATAGAGAGGGAAGCTGAGAGAATAACACCTAGAATTTTTACCTTGCTGACTGGGGTGCAGAGGGGACCCAAAAAAGCGGACCAGAAGGTAGAGGTCCATAGTGAAGAGTCCGGGGGGCAGCGTACCACCAATACCTCAGTCTTGTCACCATTGAGCTTGATCAAGTTTTGGTCCATCCAATTGCTGACGGCAGTCAAACAGTGGCAAAGGCACGATGACACCTCTGCTCGATCCTGATCTAAAAGGATCAAGATTTGGGTGTCGTCGGCATATGAATAACAGTTGAGGCCGTTGGCACGGATAAGGCACACCAGAGCCCAGATATAAATGTTAAACAGGATCGTGGATAAAGAAGAACCTTGCGGGACACCACAAGTGAGGACACAAGGCGAGGAGAGAAATGGAGGCATGGCTAGGGTCTGGATGCGGTCTGATACAAAAGAGGTAAACCAAGCATGGACCTGGCCAGATATTCCGATCTGTGCCAGGTGGGACAGCAGGATGGAGCGGTCGACCGTATCAAAAGTGGCCGAGAGGTCTAACAAAATCAACGCCCCAACCCCACCTGAGTCAACCACCCTGGACATGTCATCCTGCACGGATACAGTGTCTACTTCATTGCCCCTGGAGAGAGCGATCATGTATTGTTTGGGCCACCGTCCTGCTCAGTTTGGATCTCTACTTCCTGTGCGTCATGAGATACTTTATTATCAGTTTTCCCAATTGTCACCATCATCATTGCACTATTAGGTACTGCTTTGGCACAACAATGGAGACCCAATTGGCATGTGCAGAAGATCACCAGAATAACCACAATGATAAAGACCAGCATTTTCACCAATGTTCCGAGCCAGGATGGCACCCAGCTGAGTGCCATAGTCACCCAATCGTCTTCTTGGATCCCAGCTTCCTTCTCCATTTTTACGCCCAGTTCATATACTGCTGCAATGACATGTGATAGTGACCCATTTTCAGTGTCTGCAGAAGGTATTTATGTGTAACATGATCGTCCGATCTTTTTGCAAACACCTAATTCCATTGCTGTCAAGGGGTCTAGAACGTATCTATTCTGCATTGTCATTAGTCTGAGGGCCCTCAATTCCACTTTGATGACGGTGAACCCTTCTTCAGTATCATTTGCCAGCTGAATCAATTCCCATCTAACAATTTGGAGCCATTTGGCGTTAGCCCATGTCTGGATGCTCGGTACTAGGGATGCAAAAAATGTCTCTGCAGAACTGTACAGTTTATATTTGTCAGGTATTTGTGCGAGTAGATCAGATGAGTCTTCAGACAAGTAGTTGGATGATCGTTTCGTTCATGGCGTTCTTTTTATAGGAGGACATGGAAGTCTGGAGATGGTATAGCGGGTATTACTTCTGTGGCTTCAGGCACCGCTTGTTCTTCATCAGGCAAGGGTTCCCCTCCAGGTGTTCTTCGGGTACGACCAGCAGAGCAGAATGTATCATTGCAAGCGAACAGTAGCCCCTCCAGGATGGCAGGAGTTGCAGGTATGCTTTCTGGCCACAGACCCAGTAGTAATCCATCAGCACTGCCGTGCATTTTCAGAGATCTGGAATGAGCAGTGTTCGATTGCATAGTTTGTTTGACCCTATCGAAACAGTTCCCTCACTGTAAAAACAAAGTTCATAGCTTTCTTCTTAGTGCACTTTCACTGGTTTTTCAATTGTTGTGATCCACGTCAGTTTTGTGACATGTTCAGTGCATATTTGTGCACACACTTGTTCTGCAAGGGCTAGTGTTTTTTCTGGGTATCCGACAAGTCCTTATGCTTTGCACATGAGAGTTGTTTCTTGCCACTTATTGTCCGTATACTTTGGCCCCTGTATGGCTAGGTGCGCTTCTTTGAAACAGTTGGGGTTGGTGGAACTTGTTTGGCATTTTTGGTTGTCTGGCTCAATGAGTTGTAGATAGATGTTTTGTGCCTGAAAAGTGCCTTTTACTCTACATAGTGCAAGATATTGATATTGATATTTTATTTGTATCATGCTTGTACACAAGTGTTTCAGAGCGCAACGAGGCTAGCGATGCGAACAAGGCACAACAAAAACAACAATCTTACTACGGTCAGTGACATTGAGAACGAGCAAGTGCATGGGAGAGGTGGAAAGTGGTGAGCAAAAATAAAAATAATTAAATAAAACATGAATAAATAAATAACAAAGTCAACAAACAGTGGTATTGCATTCAGCAAGTGGCAAGTGCTAGGAATAAGGCAACAGACAGGGTTTGTCTGAATAAGTGCAGAAAAAGAAAAAAGGGGGGACTGTAGGGTTACAGATACAGATCCCAGTGCA
Organism: Ambystoma mexicanum; assembly: GCF_040938575.1. Taxonomy (NCBI): domain Eukaryota; kingdom Metazoa; phylum Chordata; class Amphibia; order Caudata; family Ambystomatidae; genus Ambystoma; species Ambystoma mexicanum. Next base: position 672,208,331 of record NC_090924.1, on the reverse strand, counting down.
AGGGATTGCCTGAAGGCAGTGCAGGTGGGTGGCACAGTGAGCAGGTACCTGGGCCCTAAAGACAGAGGGAGAACAGGTGCACAATGCCGATACAGAAAAGATCAACAGGGGAGAGGAGGGGAGAAGGCAGAAGCAAAGAGGACGGTCTTGAGGTGCTACCGGAACCAGAGGTGGTTCTCCTCAAGTTTTGGAGTGGCAGGGAGGCTGTTCCAGAGGGATGTCCCAGCTGAAGAGATCTACACTCAGCTCGTTTCTTTAAAAAAAAGCTGACCCTGAGGGAGTTAGAGGTGGAGGGCGAAGAGCTTGAGAGGGAAGGCATTTATGGATGGACAGCTGAAAGTATTTTGGATCCAGACCCCAGAAAGCCTTGTGGACAGTGCATAGGTTCTTGAATTTAATCATTCCAGCCACTGGGAGCCAGTGAAGAGATGCCAGGGCTGGAGAGATACAGTCCCAAGGCTTGAGGCCAAGGACAAGTCTCGCAGTCCTGTTCTGCATAAGTTGCAAAAGGCGGAGAGCAGAGACAGGTAGATTTAGAAAGAGGCTGTGGTAATAGTCCAACCTTGAGAGAACCAGGGCTTGAGTGACAGCGAGCTTCTGGGGGAAGTAGACGACAGGCAGAAAACCTCTGAGGTGGTGCAGTAGGAAGTTTGACTTTTTTGAGACATCATAGATGTGGGCAGTGAAGGAAAGCGTGGAGTCAAAGATTACCCAGAGGTTCTTGGACTCGCAGGTGGTGGTAGGAGCAGGCCAAGGGATGCCAGCCAGAGAGTGACAGGAAGGAGGGTGAAGGTGTGCCGATGAGGAGGATCTCAGTCTTGCTGGCATTCAGGCAGAGATCATTTGCGGCACACCAATCCTGAATGGCAGATAGGCAGTCGGAGCTGAGAGAAGGAGAAGAGATGGGCAAGGGAAGCCTGAAAATGAGTTGAGCGTCATCAGCATAGCACTGGAAATTTTAGCAGAAAATGGCAATGTTGTGGGCGAGAGTTGCCAGGTATTGGTTAAAGAGCCAGGGTGAGAGGTTGGACCCCTGGGGAACACCGCAAGTAGAGAGGGAGATAGAGGAAAGGAAGGATCCAAGTTGGACATAGGAGGGTCAATCAGAGAGGAAAGAGGTCAGCCAGGCTGGAGCCTGATCAGTAATGCCCAGGTTGTCACAGAGACGGTTGAGAGGGATGGTAGGTATGGTTGACCGTGTCGAAGGCAGAAGAGAGATCGAGTAGGATGAGGGCAGCGGGAAAGTTAGAGTCAAGGTATGAGAGCAAATCTTCATGAATGTTCAGGGGAGCAGTTTCTGTGTTCTGGCAGCTCTAAAGCCAGACTGATGGTCGTGGCGACAGCCAACAGAATCAGAGTGGAGGTTAAGCTGAGAGATGGCCAGCTTTGCCAGGAGTTTGCCCAGAAAAGGAGTAATGGAAATTGGGCAATAATTAGCTGGGCAAGAAGTATCAGCTGTGGGATTCTTGAGAAGAGGATGCACAAGAGAGTGCTTCAGAGGGGAGGGGAAGATGAATTAGACATTGGCCCTCATTACGACCCTGGCGGAAAGCAACTGACCTGACCGCCATAGCGTAAATAGCGTTTCCGCCATGGCACGACAGAGTAAAGTGCGGCTAATTCTGACCCATCGGGCACGAGCAGTACGCCTTGGCGGAAGTGCAAAGTCCGCGATGGCGGAAATGTCCCCAAAACGCCCCTCACCGCCGTCGTACGGCGACCTAGGTGCAATTTCGCCACCGGACATAGCGGTCACCGTAAAGAGCGGCAATCGGAAAATACGGTGACCGTAAATATACGGAAACGGAAGCAAAAACATGGTCCCGGAACGGGAAACAGCACGCCGTACACCTATAAAATCAGAACATTCACACAACCATTAAAAATACTACCCTGAGAGACATCCCAACCCGTCATCCACCCTAGTGAAACCAAAACAATGGGAAAAGTAGCGAAAAAAGCGTGCGACCGCAAGCGGCAGGTCCACTTCTCACGTGAGGAACTCACGGTGCTCACAGAGACCCTCCAGGAGAATGCTGCCGTCGTCTTCTTGACGCAAATGACCAGGACGGCACTTGCGAACAAGAAGGCCATATGGGCCCTGGTGGCACAGCGGGTAAGTGCGGTGGGGACCGCACCCCGCAACCCACAGCAATGCAGAAAGCGATGGGACGACTTGCGGATACGCGTACGGAGCATACTATCCGCCAACCGTAACATTGCCACAGCTACCGGGGGAGGATCGGAATCACCCATCAAGCTGACCCCCTGGGAAGAAATCTGTGCCTCCACCATTGGAATGGAGACCATAGAGGGAGTCGGAGGGATGGAGAAAGGAGTGCAGACATCCGAAGAATCAGGTAGGTGGCCCAAATAAAACTATGCTAAAACCACAATGTCCAATCATGTGAAGTACCATGTGTCCACATAGTGCAACAGAAACACATGTCCAGGAGAACGTCCACTTACATTGGCCTGATAGCGGACATTAAAAGTCAAATTAAATAAATAAATAATTAAAATTCCTAAAAACACCCTCTACACATGCAGCAGGCACCCCCTAACTGCAGGCTGCAATACAACTGCACCCTCAATCCACACAAAAATGAAACCACCTCCAAGGCCCTGACCCGTATCACCCTCAGGTACCACCCCAATGCATGTGATACATTGCCATTCCAATTTCCACAGACCCATTAATAACGCTCGCCCTCCTTTACTCCACCACAGGGTCCGATTCAAACGACGAGCTCCAGGACACTCCTACCAGCACACCTGCAAAGAGGGCCAAGACCAACGGCCAAAGACCCTCCACCTCAGCTGCACGCATCAAGACACGGCAGCAGCACAAATCAAGTGGCAGCACACAGGAGGGGACTTCAACAGGCACCCCAGCAGCCAGCATGGCCACAACACCACCACCACCACAGGCCCCCCCAATGGATGCCACAGAAGGCACTGCTTCTGGTGGCAGCAGCACCATAGGTGACACTGCATTAATGGCAGCATGCTCCGACACAGAAAACGGTGATGTCGATGTACGAGCCATCCATGACCTGTCTCAATCCCCCTGTTTGTTTCATCCCGTACAACATGAGGATACCACGCAGGGGCACTCACAAGACGACGACTGGCCATCCCCCACAAGCCCTGTGTCAAGGCAACATGAGGTGATCAGCCCCTCTGTAACACCACCGCAAATGGCCATGGCCCAGCAGAGGCAACAGTCCCTCGACCAGGTGATCGTGCAACAGCAGCAACTGGCCACGCTCCTCAAGGACCATGCTGATGAATGTGGGGGTACCAAGGCAGCCATAGAAACATGTACAGAGACACTAAGGGCAGAAATGGAGAGAAGCACCGAGAGCCTGAGAGTACAAATGGAGAGAAGCACAGAGAGCCTGAGAGTACAAATGGAGAGAAGCACCGAGAGCCTGAGGGGGGAACTGCATGCGACGTCCAAAGACGTATGTGCTGAACTTGCCGCTGTGCGCCGTGTGCTCACTGAGCTCTCACAAACCCTTAGGGACATGCATGGACGTGAGCAGGCAGAGACATCATCCGTTGCAAGTTCCGTCCAGGGCAGCCCCCAACGTAGATCTGGGAGGAACCTGCGCTCCACAGGCAGGGGTGCCCCTGATACCCGGAGAGGGGGCTTGCAATAGCGTCTGCCCACTGACAATGAGCATCTTTGGACACTGGTGTTCGGGGGGGAGGTAGGAGGGTGGAGGGTGTGTGTTGGGCTTACTTGGGTGGCGGGTCGATGGGGTGTGTAACACAATTTCACATATGCTATAAACATTTCACAATCATCCAATGAGATGTGTGGACATTGACCTTTGTGTACGAGGCCATCATAGGCGTACAGTCCATATTGTGCATGTTCCAGACACACACAGTGCCACAACTCCCGTGTCCATGTATCAACCACCAGGCGTGATTGCTAGAAGCATGAATCGATGATAATCTCACGAATTTCACGGCCCTCCTGTGCCTCGCGGACTCCTTGAGGTTCTGCCACATCCCCACCCACATCATGACCATATTCTGGTGCTTGCAGTTCTGCGTCAGGGGGCATGGGCACATTTCTACGTATGCACATGTTGTGTAGCATGACACATGCCATGACCATCTTAGCAACCTTCTCATGGCGGTACAGGAGTGCCCCGCCAGACCTGCTGAGGCAGCGGAAACGACCCTTCAGTAGGCCGAATGCCTGTTCTATGACTACACGGGTACGTGAGTGGGCATGGTTGTAGTCCTCCTCATGCTGGTCCTGTGGGTTCCGGAGTGGTGTAAGGAGCCATCTCTTCAGTGGATACCCGGCATCACCTGTATGTGGACAATAAAGGATGTTTGAGGAATGACATTGCTACGTAAGCACCCCCCCCCTTCCTGGCAGGTCATTGCCGCATCACATACCCCACATTATCATGCATGAAATGAGACTCACCGAGTAGCCAGGATCTGTTCCCTGCATGTCGCTCCATGTAGCGTGGTATTGTAGAGTTCCGTAAGACCATGGAATCATGGGTTGATCCAGGAAATCGGGCACAACAATGTGTAATGATCCTGTTTGAGTCACACACCATTTGTACATTAAGAGAATGATATTGTTTTCGGTTGCGGTACTGGGCCTCCATGGCATGTGGGACAACCAATTCCACATGGGTGCAGTCGATGGCACCAATGCAACCCGGTATGCCGGCAAGTGCATGGAATCCCACTTTTGTGTTCGTAATTTCCTGCTCCGAGCGTGGTAGAGAGATGTAGTCGTCTGCGTGCTTCAGGAGAGCATCGTGCACTTGCAATAGTGTCCGTGACAACAGTGGCTGTGAAATGCCATGCAACTGTCCGACTGTGTGCTGGTAGGTGCCTGTGGCCAGGAAGTGGAGTACAGACACCACCTTCAGTAGGGGTGGGATGGCGGTTGGGCTATCTATCATGCTGACAAGGTCAGCGTGTGTCATGTCCACAATGGCGGTTATGGTGTCCCGGTCCAAACGGTAGAGGGTGTGGATCTGCTCATCAGTGAGGTTGAACGGATGTGCTCGGAGGCGTGGGATTGCGGGCTGCCTGCGTGGTGGTAGTGGCTGTGCTGGTGGGCCTTGCTGGCCCTGCCTTGCTGGCCCTGCCTTGCCCTCCTCCTCCTCCTGCGTCTCCTCTGTGCGGCCGGTTGTTGTAGTAGTTGGTGTTCGTCTTCTTCTTGAAGTTGGAGTACTTGCAGTGCTATCAGGTCCCCCAGGGCCAACATCGCAAGTCCTGCCGGTAGCATTTTGGAGTGGGTGTGGTTGTGGGAGGGGGTTGGGTGTGCAATTTATGTGTTTCCAAGCTGTATAGCCTCCACCTGTGGTGATTCATTCCACCTGTGCAAGCTGCAATCCCCTTTGGGCGAGCACGTCCCGCACACAACGCTGCAAATCGACGCATGGCATCTTGCTATTACAATCATGTATTTCATCCCGATGGCAGTGAGATATTGCTTCATATGTTAATTCTGCTATGCTCCCATTGTTTCACATACTATCTTTGCAGTCGGGAACAAACTTGTGAAGGGTCAGTGGAATGTAGTACTCGATTAACGGTGGACCCTCATGCAGCGCTGTACCGCGGTTCACCGACGGGCGGGGCGTCCCATTTGTGAGTGTAGCCAGTTGCCATTTTCACACACTGCCGCACTAAATGGATGGATTTGTGATTTCAAGCGGTCACAGATGCCTTTTCGACGTGATGTTGCAAATGAGGAATTCGAAGGACAGCGCTTTCGGTTTCCAGCTAGCGGCGAGGAGACGCCCACAGGTCTGACTGCAGATAGAAAGTTCTATTGTTTAATGTCCTTGGGACAGGGGCCATGCCGAGAATGCAATGATTGATATGAATAGTATTGGATGCGCAATAGCGTAGTGGAGGATAAGGCAGGACGTTCCCAAATACATGTTACTTCACAACACTAGAATTCCGGCCTGGAGCACAGTGGATTTTGCAGACTGCATTAAGCACAGATTCAATGGAATTTTCTAATGTTATGTGAGTAAATAATCAGGCGTTTTTATACCGGGATGAGGGAATGATGTATGGATGCATGGACAGATGATTTAATAGAGAGTCTGCCATGTACATGGCTTTTTGGAATCTATCAACTTCCTCTGCGCTATGTGATGCAGGGCTGCCATAGTGGGACCATCGTCTATCTGCCCTTGTTGAACCCTCCCTGTCTCGACGCGCCTTCAAACACTTGTGTCTATGCACGTTACTAATCCCATCTAATGGATTCTGTTTTAACAGACGCATGCACACAAACACTCGTTTGTAATAGTGTTTTCACCTCGATTTATATAGTTATGATTCCCAAGTGATTATTGGGTGCGAATAATCCTTTTGAGTGGGCTAGCATGCATATGGCTGTGGATTTAGTGTGATCTTTGAAGTGAGTAATTCAAATGGAGTTCAGATGCCCATACTATTCTTTTTCGTTTCATTTGGGTGACAGGTATCTCCTCCCCTTTTGCCGCTGCCATCTGTATGCCACTCCTGCAGATGGCTTTTACTCCCGACACCTGCTGCTTCGTGTTAATCAGTGGAGCACCATTACGATCTTATGGGACGATCGCCAATGGCCCACATGCCCTTACGCAGTACTAGTGGCTAGGAGCAACATTTCGAGCTTTCAGCTGGACTAGTGCCTACCTAATGGGACGGCCCTGCGGTTCTAGGCGCTTCCATGTTGCCTTTTTGAACTTGGATGTAGCCCCTGTGTACCATGAAGGAACAGGGCGTCACACAAGAAGAAGCTGGTCATTTATTGCGGATGCAGCCCACAATTATGAGATATGATTTGGAGTTCATGACCTAATAGCTGTATGGCCCGGGTGATTTTGTTGTGCATTAAATTTTGATTATGATATTGACCTTGTAGCGTTATTCTTTGCAAGTAATGTAGCATATTCCTATTTGTGGAGCGATGTATTGTGAGGAGATCTGCTTTGGGTTCGGCCTTCTGAGCATAGTTGCGTGGTACTGTACTGGGCGCGTTTGCCTACGAAGGCCAGTAAGGTCAGGGATAGGGGCTGCCATTATGACTGTTTTAATGATGTCATGCTCATGGGAGGGGGATTGGCTTTTGTGTAACAGATGCCGGTCAGCCAGGTGGATTGGTGGAATGATGTGATTTTCAGAATATGGCTGGTCACAGGTGCCTGTGTTTGCGTGCGTTTCTTGGAGGGAGACTGAGGTCATGTCCATTGGAATGGCTTCTGTATTCGTGCCATCTGTGCCCTGCTGCTCCCATTGGCCCCTCTTGAGATGTGCCTGGCTGCTCAGTCACTCTGCCAACTTGTGTGGTACATGCTTATGCTGCTGGCTGGTTTGTTTACTGGCAGGAGTACAGGGCTGGTGCAGTCTCACTCAGGATACTGCTTTGTATGTTGCCTTGCACTGGTGTCAAGCGATGGGGGGCCTGTTTTTGTTTGTCTCAGTTTTCAGTTCATGTTGCTGTACTTGGAGCTTCACATGCCTGTGCTGCATCAGTACGGCAATGGTGCCATGGCTAATATGGATGGCCACTCACAAGGCACTTGGAGCCCCTACATTCATTTGTTCGTTGGCATGCATGGGTGACTTGTACATTTCACTGGTTGCATTGTTTGACTTCATTGCACCTACGAGGAGTTGTGCAATGTGGCCAGGGAGTGGTGTACAGGCACTCAGTAGGGCCTTTTACGGTTGGTTTGCGATGCCGTACTTCTCACCATGGCGGAATGGTACTTTCCGCCATGCTTGATGGCGTTAGGTACATGTCCGCTAGGGTCAGAATTCCCGTACCGTTGCGCCATGGTGGTAATTACGGTTTCGCAGTGCGCGCGTGTGCGTACTTGGTGCAGTTAGCGTTGGCGTTCACTACGGTGTCGCTAATGGCATCGTACTTTACGGTGACGGGTCATAATCGCAACGGGCTGTATTCGATGGCGGTATTGCATTTCCGCCATCGTTTTTCGATTTCCGCCAGGGTCGTAATGAGGGCCACTGTATTTAATCCTAACCCATGATATGCATCGTATTTGTGTTGACGTGTCTGCCGTTTTCTCCTATCACTGCGCAAGGGAAACCTTTTCCCCCTGACATTGTTCTTTGAGGAATACTAGCGTTACATAAGGAATGTTGTATACGTGGATTTAGTAGTTAAAACATTACACTGTTACAGAATGTGGATTGGGAGTTGCTACAGGTGACATTTGTGGTATTATGCATTGTATCGTTTGTTACTGTCTCGACTTGTTCAATATCCACTACAGGTGTGCTTTCATTCATTCTTTCATTCAGGGCAAACTGAAGGGAAAAACCTTTGGTCGCATCTGCAAAAGAGATAGAGGTTTGGAATTTAACTTCTCGGGAGGGTGTATGGGTAATGTTTGGGTCATCTAGTGATTTTCCGGTTATAATTCTGAATGACTGAGTAGAATTTAGGGCCATTTCTGTTATATTTCGATGTAATCTTGTTAGGTTCAAGAGTACATTCCCACTCCAGGTCCATTTATATCCATCACATGTCCATTTGCCCCCCTCGCCTCCTTTTTTTTATATGGGCAGCCCAGATAAAAGACGGTCCCCAATAAATTCCCAATGCAAACATTAATAAGGTAAATTGGATAGCTATGAAATGCAAACCACAGTCGTAACTATATGCTCTTGTGAAACTAATTCTATTCCTAATGCTATCTACTTTTGATGTTTCTTTCAGCTGCGTCATTTCTATGATCTTTGCATCTGCGGAGAGGGAAAATATGGGGCGGGTAGAAGAGGGAGGGAGAAAGGGAGAAGGAAAGAGAGAGAGTTTTAGTTTTTGTAGCCCATGCTCTAGCAGCAATGTATGTTCTTTTCCTATTTCACATGCACAGATAAGGTTGGCGTAGGGCTACTATGTCGAGGTAGTAGTATTTTCCCCAGTTGGTATACCTTGTGGGGTGTTGCTTGGTGCTTTACGAACATCTGAGATGTGTATCCAATATCTTAACCCTTTTACTTTTACTGCAAGAGGGGTGAAGAACGCCACTTCATAAGGTCTATGGAATCTGGGTGTGTTCCACTTTCGGGTGAAACGTCTGACATAGATCCACTCACCAGGAAACAAGGTTTGGGTTGGGGTGGTGTCTATTGGGGAGGACAAGTAAGTAGGGAGAAGGTGAGATCAAAACTGCAGATACCCTTAATCAACAAAGGAGCAGGACGACCCCATGATGTGCCTTGGGCACTGATGGACAAGAACAATCTCCTCAAAGCACTTCCACCACTTTCAGGGTTGCAGGGAAATGGATATATGCATTTAAAAAGAATACAGCGGGGGTCCCATTAGCGACTGGAGATATTAAAGCCTTTTGATATCTGCAGTGGGAGACCAAGCAGACGCCGTGTGGGTGAAGGCGGGTTCCCGGGAGTAACCATGGGAAAATTACATGCATGTCTGGGCTTCCTTCAATAACGTAAGGGCGCAAGTATGGGATGCGCTGCGGTTGACCTTCCCGGATACCCCAGATTTACACTCGGTAGTGCAATGCATCACAGGGTGATGAGGAAGATACTGTGCAGTTTATTCTCCAGGTGCAGGAGATGTGGCGGGCGGAGACGGGCACGGCCTGGGACAAATCCACCTCCCTGTTCTATTTCATCATTAACAGAGGCCTCCCGAGGGAGGTACAGAAGGCCCTTGATAAAATAGCTGGGAGACAGAAGCCAAAGGGTGAACATAGATACAAAGCATTATAGTACACCATTGCAGCAGGATCAAAGAGAGAGAAAAAGAAATAGCTCAGAGGAGATTAGCGGATGAAGCAAAGCTTGTGGAGAGTAAGTTGGTGAAGGTCGCGGCAGTAGCTGCATTGCTGCCCCCAGAGAAACAAGGGGAGGAAAGGGAGTTGTCAGTGGCTATACAGGGTAGGATGGCTGCAGCATGGGCAGATAATGGCCAGGAACAGTGGGGTGGAGAAGAACGGTATGTTAGACCCCAATGGCAAGGAAGACCCGCTAGAGGGAGAGGTGGGTAATGAGGGCAGCGAGGAGGAGTGGGAGGATATGGATATGGAGGACACGGACCAACGGGGTGTGGACCCAGACCATTTTAGTCATGCAGTAGCTGGGGGCATTTTGCAAGGCAATGCCGTATCTGACCTGTGGCTAACTATCAAAATAACCAGAGGTACAGCAACAAATAAAAATACGGCCACCCACACCTGGGAAGGCCATACGGGCTACCCAGGTGTGGGTGGCCGTGTTTTTGTTTGTTGCTGTACCGTATGGCCTTCCCATAGGGAAATATGAACCAGATGGGCAACCCGAAAGTAGACCCATACCAGGGTACAACACACTTCAACAACCCCTGCAATGCCTGCAATCCTGTCCTACCGGTCAGTACCAAATGGCACATACACATGCAAACCCATTTGTCACTTCTTCCAACGGCGCACCAGCACCTTACCGGGGAACATGTTTATTAAGTTAAAATGTTTTTTCTTGCCCCAGGACAAACACCCACCCAGATTAGGACAGCCCACAGAGAGCACTTACTTGTCCAGTCCTATCAACTACCTTATGCCAAGACGAGGAACCACTGGTGGTTGCAGAGATAGGAAACAAACAGTTCATCTTAATGTTAATGTTAATGTTAAAGGACATTTGTACCGAGCACTATCACCACCGGAGTGGTCCCCTGGCGCACTGGCGGCTCTGAAAGAGGAAGGGAGGGCGAGTTAGTGGGGGAAAGCAGGAACAGTGCAAGAGAGCAGTGATGTGCTGTTGGCGGCCTCAGCCCGGTGGGTCCGTTGGCTGGGCCTAGGGTGTTTGCGGCCGGTAGTCGTCATGTGCTGTTGTAGAAGTCTATGTGTGGTTTTTTTTTTGTGTTGTTGCAATGTAGTGAAGTTTGTGCGGTTTGTTGTGTTGTAGGTTTGTAGTTGTACTTGTTTGGAGTTTGAGAGGTGTGTGCAGAGGAGGGAAATTGTTAGTGCAATTGGTTAGTTGGCATCTCTATCCTGAATTGAGGCGCTGCGCTTGTGTATTCTCTCCTGATGCGCCACTGATCTGATCTGGGCCCATCTTGTGTTCAGTGTCTCTTTCACACCTGTCCCCCATCTGAACCCGCCTCCTTCACAACCCCCACCTGTCCTACCTACTTCTGCGGTTAGAGCACCTGCCAATGTCCACCACTCAGCAAGTGTGGTGATTGTCAGTGTCTCGACAGATCAATTGACACTTTGGTACCTGGTGGCAACTAAGGAGGGGGGTGAGGTTGTTGGTGGGATTGTCTGGGGTAGTTGACTCCGTCTCCATGGGTGTCACCTGTGTTTCAGTCTATCTGGTGTCATCCGTCCGGTACTGCAGGAGCTGTTACGCTCACCTGGTATCTACGGGGACGCCACCCAGCTGTGGGGACTCTGGTATCCTTCTCAGCGGCTCCCAGGTATGATCAGCGGAGAAGTTCTGCCTGGAATACAGGTGGGCAATGTTCAAGACTGCAAACAAAGGGGGGTCTGGGAATCTCTCTACCAGCACAAACAGCCCAATGGCCCGTTCTTGGGTGAATAACCCCTGGGAGAGACTCTACCAAGTCTTTAGCTCACTGTCCTTTTCACAGAGAAGAAATTTCCCCGCATATCAGCCTTTGTCCTGCCCAGGGGCAGTCCAGCGCCGAAATGCTAGGCAATTCTCCTCTGAACAAGAGTACCATCAGTAACCCCATACACGTGTTTCAGCCTTGTTGGGCATCATCAGTGAGGTGAAACTGTTGCCTCTCTAAGAACAGTGAGCAAGGGGTCCACGTCTGGATTGCCCTGTTAACTTAGGGTGAAACCCAAAGTTAATGTATGCAAACAAAGGGGGGTCTGGGAATCTCTCTACCAGCACAAACACAGCCCAATGACCTGTTCTTGGGTGAATAACCCCTGGGAGAGACTCTACCAAGTCTTTAGCTCATTGTCCTTTTCGCAGAGAAGAAATTTCCCCGCATATCAGCCTTTGTCCTGCCCAGGGGCAGTCCAGCGCCGAAATGCTAGGCAATTCTCTTCTGAACAAGAGTACCATCAGTAAACCCATACACGTGTTTCAGCCTTGTTGGGCATCATCAGTGAGGTGATACTGTTGCCTCTCTAAGAACAGTGAGCAAGGGGTCCACCCTAAGTTAACAGGGCAATCCAGACGTGGACCCCTTGCTCACTGTTCTTAGAGAGGCAACAGTTTCACCTCACTGATGACGCCCAACAAGGCTGAAACACGTGTATGGGGTTACTGATGGTACTCTTGTTCAGAGGAGAATTGCCTAGCATTTCGGCGCTGGACTGCCCCAGGGCAGGACAAAGGCTGATATGCGGGGAAATTTCTTCTCTGTGTAAAGGACAGTGAGCTAAAGACTTGGTAGAGTCTCTCCCAGGGGTTATTCACCCAATAACAGGTCATTGGGCTGTGTTCGTGCTGGTAGAGAGATTCCCAGACCCCCCCTTTGTTTGCATACATTAACTTTGGGTTTCACCCTAAGTTAACAGGGCAATCCAGACGTGGACCCCTTGCTCACTGTTCTTAGAGAGGCAACAGTTTCACCTCACTGATGATGCCCAACAAGGCTGAAACACGTGTATGGGGTTACTGATGGTACTCTTGTTCAGAGGAGAATTGCCTAGCATTTCGGCGCTGGACTGCCCCAGGGCAGGACAAAGGCTGATATGCGGGGAAATTTCTTCTCTGTGTAAAGGACAGTGAGCTAAAGACTTGGTAGAGTCTTTCCCAGGGGTTATTCACCCAAGAACAGGTCATTGGGCTGTGTTCGTGCTGGTAGAGAGATTCCCAGACCCCCCCTTTGTTTGCATACATTAACTTTGGGTTTCACCCTAAGTTAACAGGGCAATCCAGACGTGGACCCCTTGCTCACTGTTCTTAGAGAGGCAACAGTTTCACCTCACTGATGACGCCCAACAAGGCTGAAACACGTGTATGGGGTTACTGATGGTACTCTTGTTCAGAGGAGAATTGCCTAGCATTTCGGCGCTGGACTGCCCCAGGGCAGGACAAAGGCTGATATGCGGGGAAATTTCTTCTCTGTGTAAAGGACAGTGAGCTAAAGACTTGGTAGAGTCTCTCCCAGGGGTTATTCACCCAAGAACAGGTCACTGGTCTGTGTTCGTGCTGGTAGAGAGATTCCCAGACCCCCCCTTTGTTTGCATACATTAACTTTGGGTTTCACCCTAAGTTAACAGGGCAATCCAGACGTGGACCCTTTGCTCACTGTTCTTAGAGAGGCAACAGTTTCACCTCACTGATGACGCCCAACAAGGCTGAAACACGTGTATGGGGTTACTGATGGTACTCTTGTTCAGAGGAGAATTGCCTAGCATTTCGGCGCTGGACTGCCCCTGGGCAGGACAAAGGCTGATATGCGGGGAAATTTCTTCTCTGTGAAAAGGACAGTGAGCTAAAGACTTGGTAGAGTCTCTCCCATGGGTTATTCACCCAAGAACAGGTCATTGGGCTGTGTTTGTGCTGGTAGAGAGATTCCCAGACCCCCCCTTTGTTTGCATACATTAACTTTGGGTTTCACCCTAAGTTAACAGGGCAATCCAGACGTGGACCCCTTGCTCACTGTTCTTAGAGAGGCAACAGTTTCACCTCACTGATGATGCCCAACAAGGCTGAAACACGTGTATGGGGTTACTGATGGTACTCTTGTTCAGAGGAGAATTGCCTAGCATTTCGGCGCTGGACTGCCCCAGGGCAGGACAAAGGCTGATATGCGGGGAAATTTCTTCTCTGTGTAAAGGACAGTGAGCTAAAGACTTGGTAGAGTCTCTCCCAGGGGTTATTCACCCAAGAACAGGTCATTGGGTTGTGTTCGTGCTGGTAGAGAGATTCCCAGACCCCCCCTTTGTTTGCATACATTAACTTTGGGTTTCACCCTAAGTTAACAGGGCAATCCAGACGTGGACCCCTTGCTCACTGTTCTTAGAGAGGCAACAGTTTCACCTCACTGATGACGCCCAACAAGGCTGAAACACGTGTATGGGGTTACTGATGGTACTCTTGTTCAGAGGAGAATTGCCTAGCATTTCGGCGCTGGACTGCCCCAGGGCAGGACAAAGGCTGATATGCAGGGAAATTTCTTCTCTGTGTAAAGGACAGTGAGCTAAAGGCTTGGTAGAGTCTCTCCCAGGAGTAATTCACCCAAGAACAGGTCATTGGGCTGTGTTCGTGCTGGTAGAGAGATTCCCAGACCCCCCCCTTTGTTTGCATAATGTTCAAGACTGGGCAACTGGGGTAAGAGCCTCCCAACACCCCGTATGCCCGCAGCCCTCCCCCGGACCTTTCCTCACCTTGTTATGGGTTTTGGCGTGCTCTCTCTCCTGCTTTCTTGGCAGGGGAGCGTTGTGCTTTGTGGGCGAGTGCGATCTAGTTTTCACTGATGCCGGCCCTTTTGAGTCTTTCAGGTAGGTCTTAATACTGTTATGCTTGTATGCCTTTCTTTGGTTTAAATAATGTCTTTTCTCTTTCCTTAGGTGTGCGGAAGTTCAATGTGGAACGTTGGCTAAGTTGGGGCTCGCCGGTAAATGATGGTGTATCGCGAGCGCCTTGATGCGGTAAGTAGGCGCTATGCGCAGCGCCATGATGCCTTGCCTTTGCTAACCTGTTGCCTTTTCGTTCCCGTAGATTGCGGTGCTCACCCAGAGCAAGAAGTCCCAAGGCGATGCTGGTCAATGGGCGACTCGTGAGATAAGCTTCCGGCACGATAGTAAAATGTCTAATGTCCTGTTTCTCCCTTTTTTGCAGATCCGTCGCTCCTGGTGGCTCGCTGATCCTTGGATGCTGTTTGCAGGAGCTGAGGGCAGCTAGCGATGGAATTACAGGTAAGCTGCTGCTATTAACGATGTCCTTTTGTTTTTCAGATGCTGTTCTTCCGAGGTTCGCAGGTACAGCTGAACACGATGAGCGTCACGTTGCAGGCTTGCAAAGTAACGCAAAGCGTGTCATTCAAGTCGGGTGTGGTTTAAATAACTTCTGAAAAGTAGTCCAGGTAAAGTAGTTCCTAGGCTACCACACCCAAAACACTATACCGCATAGCTTGGTTCCAAGGGAACCAAGCTATGTGGGTGCCTCCATGTTGGCTGGTACTGGAAATAAAGTAGTCCCAAGAACACAAGTTCTCATGAAGTATGAGCCTGGCGCCAACGGCGCCAGGACTGGCCCCACAAGGGCTTCAGCAAAGGATGCATGAGTTTGTTAGAGACCCGATCCAAGGCCCCTCCTGGCACATGGGCTGGCCAGGGTTTTTTTTTTTTTTGATACGGGTCGTGACAGCACTCCCCCCCAATGCCCCTCTCAAGGTGTTCCTTGTGTCCGGCCAAGGCTTAGTTGGGAAGTTTCGATGGTATTTTTTGATTAGACGTGGTGCATGAATGTTCCCACAAGGTTCCCAGGACCTATCTTGGGGTCCAAATCCTTTCCAATCAACTAGATAGTAAAGCTTGCCCCTTGAGTACTTGGAATCCAAGATGCTTCTGACTTCGAATTCTGGTTCCCCGTCAATAAGTATGGGTTTTGGTGGTGTCCCAATCTGTGTACCAGGCTGCATCGGTTTTAGAAGGGACACATGGAATACCGGATGGATTTGTATGTTAGCTGGTAAATCCAGTTTGACGGCCGCCGGATTAATAATTGCTTTGATGGTGTAAGGCCCTAAGTACCTGGGTTGAAATGTCCGGGTTCCTTTAATGGGTACAAATTTGGCGGCCAGCCAGACCTTGTCTCTTAACTGATAGTCAGGGGCCTTTTTCCGGTGTTGGTCAGCAAATTGCTTTTGTTTTTCTTTGGCGTGAGTAAGATGTTCTTTGGCCCTTTTGAAAGCTTGCGTGATGTTGGTGTGAAGCGTTTTTACTCTTGGCATTTCCAAACTGGTTGGGAGATCTAGTTCTGAGGTACGTGGATGTCTACCATAAGGGGTATAAAAGGGTGTTTGTCCAGTACTAGAATGCAAGGAATTAGTATATGCGTACTCGGCTATCCAAAGTAAATCTTTCCAGTCTCTTAGTTCCTGGTACAACATGCACCGTAGGTATTGTTCGAGGGTCTGGTTGGTCCTCTCGGTTTGACCGTCCGTTTGAGGGTGATGGCTAGTTGATAGCCAGATGTCAATTTGTGCCATTGTGCAACACTTTCTCCAGAAGTTGGAGACAAACTGGCTTCCTCGGTTGGAGATCAGGACTGATGGAAAGTCAAGTAGTTTGACAATACCATCCAGGAACACTTTGGCTAGCATAGTTGCGTCAGGGAGGCCCTTGAGTGGAATAAAATGTGCCATTTTTGAGAATAAGTCCACGACTATGAGGATGGTGGGAAACCCTTGGCTGGGAGGTAAGTCAGTGATGCAGTCGAGGAAAAGAGTGTGCCATGGAGTGGGAGGAATGTCCAAAGGTTACAGAAGACGGGATGGTTTTTGTTTTTGTGACTTATTTTGTGCACAGACTGCGCAGGACTGAATATATTGGATGACATCCTTACGCCAGGCAGGCCACCAGAAGTTCTGTTTTACCTGGGCTAGAGTCTTGGTGATTCCAGGGTGCCCTTCGATCAGGGAATCATGATAACCTGAAACAATTTGTTGGGTACATACAAACGATCCTTAAAAAAGGGTAAGTGATCTTTAATGGAATATTGTTCTCCTTGCGCTTGCCATGCGAGGAAGGCATCTGGGTTCATGGTTCGTTGAATCTTATCTCTCAGTTCTACTTGGGTTAAGGCCGTAGTGAGGCCCAAGAGTTTGTCTTCCGGTATGATGGGGACTTGGTCTGGGGTCGTATATACCAAGTCATCAGTGCCTGTACGAGAGAGTGCGTCAGCTTTTCCATTCTTGACCCACTGGTCGAAAAGTGATGACATAGTCGTATTCGGCGAAGAAAAGGGCCCACCGCAATTGGCATGAAAACTGGGCTTTAGCTGTTTTAAGGTATTGCAGGTTTTGGTGGTCTGTGATAAATGTAATGGTGTGTCTGACCCCCAGAAGGTAGTGCCGCCAGGCCTTAAAGATGGATTTGATCGCCAAGAGTGATGGCATAATGAATCTCCGGAGGAGAGAATTTTTTTGACCAGAAGGCCACTGGATGTAGCTGGCCTGTTTCTGGATCTCTTTGTGAGAGGACAGCTCCCATCGCTATACTGGAAGCGTCTGTTTCCACGATATAAGGAAGATCTGGGCGAGGATGTTGCAGGATTGGCGCGTAGGTGAACCTTTTCTTGAGTTCCTGAAAAGCCTTTTCTGCTTCTTTGGTCCAGGCACATTTTTTGTTATTTTTTCGTAGCAATACAGTGATCGGGTGTACGACCTGTGAGAAGTCTGGTATGAACCGGCGATAGAAGTTCGCAAAGCCCAACATGCTCTGTACCCCTTTTATGACATTGGTGATGGCCATTTCAAAACGGCGTCTACTTTATGCAGGTCCATTCTGATGCCTCCTGGAGTAAGAATAAAACCCAGAAACTCAACTTCGGTGACGTGAAAGAAACCCTTCTCCAGCTTTGCATATAAACGATGTTCCCAGAGCTTGGAGAGGACTTAACGGACGTGCTTGATATAATCCTGTTTTGAAGTTGAGTACACTAAGATGTCATCTATGTACACTAGGGCACAGACATCAATCAACTCTCTCAAGTCGTTATTCATGAAATGCTGAAATGCTGCTGGAGCGTTGCATAACCCAAAGGGCATGACTTGGTATTCGTACAAACCATATTTGGTGCGGAAAGCAGTTTTCCATTCGTCACCGCTTCTGACCCGCACCAGGTGGTATGCTCCTCGAAGGTCCAGTTTGGTGTAAATTTGGGCATCTTTGACCTGGTCCAGCATTTCAGGGATGAGCGGCAAGGGGTAACGGTTCTTCACAGTGATCTGGTTTAATGCGCGGTAGTCCATACAGGTTCTTAAATCCCCTTCTTTTTTCGGTACAAAGAACGAAGGACTAGCTGCAGGGGACTTAGATGGACGGATGAATCCATTTGCGAGGTACTGGTCTAAATAAGTTTTCAGATGAAGGTTCTCGGGTTCCGTGAGAGCATAGATTCTGCCGCAAGGAACTTGAGCACCGGGAACAAGGTCGATCTGGCAGTCATAGGGCCTATGCGGCGGCAGCGTGTTTGCTTGGTCCTTCAGGAATACATCCTGGAAATCGTGGTATTCTTCAGGCAAGGTATTAGTCACTCCCAGGGTTGCCACTTCAGGAGTCGTAGAGATACTGAAAGCAGGTTTCTGTTCTTGGTAATAACAGGCTGGGGAGCAGTCGCTGGGGAAGGTTAATTTTCTTGCCCACCAGTCAATGAAAGGGTTGTGAGTGACTAACCATGGCATCCCTAGTATGAACCGGAATTGAGGTGCCTTAACGAGATCGAACGAAATAAGTTCCCGGTGTCTGTCCTGGCACAGCAAGGTTATCTTGGCTGTGCGCTGGGTTACGAGTCCGGAAGCGATTTCTGTCCCATCCACCATGGTTACCTTGGGCCTCATTACGACCCAGGCGGTAAGTTACCGCCTGGGTCGTACCTTTACCACCATGGCGTAAACTACGTTTACGCCATGGTGGTTGGCGGACTTACCGCCCCATTCCGAGGTTGGCGGGGCGGTAAGTCCCCAATCCCCATTTACCCTTCCCCATTCCCATTTTTGCCCCATAGGGCATAATGGGAGTGGGGAAGGCGTTAAGTACGCCACCGTAAATTACGGTGGCGTAATTAACAACAAGGTCCCTTAGCGCCATGGATTTTAACACCTGCTAAAAGCAGGTGTTAAATCCTCCATGGCGCTAAGGGACCTCGGAATCAGGCGGTAAGGGTCGGCGCTGTTTACGCCGCCGTAAAACCCTTACTGCCTGGGTCGTAATGAGGCCCCTTGTCTGTAGTCGGCTTGGAACACAGGGGAAGCCCCATCTCTGCAGCCAGGTCCTGATCTATATAATTCCCAACTGCTCCGCTGTCGATGTATGCTTCAATGGCATGCATTCTTGACAATCGTTGGTTATTAATTAAGATCACCGGTATTGCAAAGTGTGAGGTCAGTGGCTCTTTTCTCTCACTCGACAAACTGACCTCTACGTTTGCCGAGCTGGGTAGTTTCCTGACTGACACTCCTTCTGTTCATCTTTTTCCGTGGTCCCGACGATCTTCCTCAGAGGTTTCACTGAGCAGTCCTTCAGAAAATGCCCTGACCTTCAGCAATACAGACATAGTTGTTGCTGTCTCCTTTTATCTCGCTCTTGTTTTGTTAGTGGGGGTCGTACCCCTCCGATTTGCATAGGCTCCACAGCATTTTCTTGCACTCGAGTTACACTGTCTCTAGGTCGAACGTACACTTGCCGAGGGTCCATTTCAGAAAGGTCTGCTTTTTGGTCTTGCAACCAGTGGTCCAGTTGCACAACCAAGTCTATGAATTCAGAACAATCTCTAGGAGGATTAACCACTTGAACTAGAATGTCTTTTGATTCGCCCTGTAAGCCCCAATGAAACAACGTGGTTCTTTTGTTTTCAGGCCACCTAGCTTCAGCAACCAATCGGTTGAAAGTAGCGATGTAAGTTAACAAATCCTGATTCCCCTGGCGGAGGGAAAGGAGTTCATTGTCCACAGCTTGATGGCGAGCAAAACGTTTTTCCATTTCCCTCTGAAATCCCCCAAAGTCATGTAATAAAGGATCATCATTGGACACCAATGGTACCGACCAATCTGCGGCGCTGCCACTTAGGTATGATAAAACAAAGGCTACCAGGGCTTGGTCATTTGGGAATGCTCCCTGCCTGCAAAGAAAATGAAGGCGACACTGATTCATGAAAGCTGCGTATTTTCGTGGATCACCAGCAAACCTCTCCGCTGGTGCCAAAGGAACTGCACCTGGTAACACAACTTGTACTGGAGTAGAGACAGTGGATGACATGGTAGGATTTTGCATCGGTGGGTTGTTCCCAGGAAGAGGCGTCTGACCCGCTTGTGATTGCAAGACGTGCCTGCTGATATCTTCGGTACGCTCTTTAGTCACCAATAAGTCTCTCCGGAGAGCGTTTGTCTCCTGTCAGGCAGAATGAACCTCGGCACGAAGTTCTCCTAACAATTGGGCCAATTGGTCTAATTCTGATGTTTCCATGGCGCCCAGGTGGATTAGTTTGGCAGGCTTCGCGTTCTGTTACGCTCACCTGGTATCCACGGGGACGCCACCCAGCTGTGGGGACTCTGGTATCCTTCTCAGCGGCTCCCAGGTATGATCAGCGGAGAAGTTCTGCCTGGAATACAGGTGGGCAATGTTCAAGACTGGGCAACTGGGGTAAGAGCCTCCCAACACCCCCTATGCCCGCAGCCCTCCCCCGGACCTTTCCTCACCTTGTTATGGGTTTTGGCGTGCTCTTCGTCCTGTAATCTTGGCAGGGGTGCGTTGTCCTTTGTGGGCGAGTGCGATCTAGTTACTTCACTGATGCTGGCCCTTTTGAATCTTTCAGGAAGATCTTAATACTGTTATGCTTGTATGCCTTTCTTTGGTTTAAATAATGTCTTTTGTCTTTCCTTAGGTTCGTGGAAGTTCACTGTGGAACCTTGGCTAAATTGGGGCTCGCCGGTAAATGATGGTGTATCGAGAGCGCCTTGATGCGGTAAGTAGGCGCTCTGCGCATCGCTATGATGCCTTGCCTTTGCTAACCTGTTGTCTTTTCGTTCCCGTAGATTGCGGTACTCACCCAGAGCAAGAAGTCCCAAGGAGATGCTGGTCAATGGGCGACTCGTGAGGTAAGCTTGCGGCACGATAGTAAAATGTCTAATGTCCTGTTTCTCCCTTTTTTGCAGATCCGTCGGTCCTGGAGGCTCGCTGATCCTTGGATGCTGTTTGCAGTAGCTGAGGGCAGCTAGCGATGGAATTACAGGTAAGCTGCTGCTATTAACGATGTCCTTTTGTTTTTCAGATGCTGTTCTTCCGAGGTTCGCAGGTACAGCTGAACACAATGAGCGTCACATTGCAGGATTGCAAAGTAACGCGAAGCGTGTCATTCAAGTCGGGTGTGGTGTAAATAGCTTCAGAAAAGTAGCCCAGGTAAAGTAGTTCCTAGGCTACCACACCCAAAACACTATACCGCATAGCTTGGTTCCAAAGGAACCAAGCTATGTGTGTGCCTCCATGTTGGCTGGTACTGGAAATAAAGTAGTCCCAAAAACACAAGTTCTCATGAAGTATGAGCCTGGCGCCAACGGCACCATGACTGGCCCCAAGAGGGCTTCAGCAAAGGATCCCTGAGTTTGTTAGAGACCCGATCCAAGGCCCCTCCTGGCCCATTGGCTGGCTAGGGTTTATTTTTGATACCGGTCGTGACAGCGCTTCCCTGTTGGTTCTGGGGCCGCCAGTATCCTTTCCAGTTTAGTCATCCTTTTTCAGTGCTGTTTCGATTTTTAGTTTGAGTCTGTGGTCTTGAAGAGCCAGGTTTTTAGTAATTTTCTGAATTTGTGGTGGTCTTCCGTGTTTCTTATCTGTTTTGGGATGTTGTTCCATGTTTCTGCGGCTAAGTGGTAGAAGGAGGTGCCTCCAAGTTTTTTCTTAAGGTATGGTTTTAGTTCCAGGCGGATTTCGTTGCTGGATCGGAGGGTCCCTCTTTGATTTGTAGACTGTTATTTTCTTTTGAAGGAATTCTGCTCCTTGTCCTCTGATTGCCCGGTGCGTTATGCACATGATTTTGAAGGTGATGCATTGTTTTACTGGGAGCCAGTGTAGTGTATTTAGGGCAGGAGTGATGTGGTCTCTTCTGGATAGTTTGAGGAGTAGTCTGGCTGACGCATTTTGGATTCATTGTAGTTTCTTCAGAAGGTATTGTGGTATTCCGATGTAGAGGCTGTTTGCATAGTCTTTTCTTGTATGATGAGGGTGACGATGGTGAGTGTTTTGTGCGTAAAAGAGAGGAAAGGTAGGATTCTTCTTGCCTTGTGGAGGAGGAAGAAACATTTCTTCACTGTTGCATTTATTTGTGGTTCTAAGGTTAGGGTGTTGTCCATCAGAGCTCCCAGATTCTTTACTACCTTAGATGGTGTTGGTGCGGTTCCCGTTTCCGTTGGTCACGGGATGGTGGTTTCATTCCCTTGGTCTTTGTATATGATCATGATTTCGGTCTTTCCTGGGTTGATTTTCAGGTTTTTGGCATTCATCCAGTTGAAGACTTCTTTCAGACAGTTGATTACAGTTGAGTGATCCGCTTTGTTGTATTTTGTATGTAATGTTGTATTTTTTGAAGATTTTGATGACCGGAGTCTGGTAGATGTTGAAATATAGTGGTGATAGTGGTGGACTCGGGGCAGAGAAATCATGTCTATGTGAAGGTGATTTCCCATTTTCTGGCAAAAGGATTCTCAGGGGCTGTGGTCACAGTTCCTTATACAGAACATCTAGATGTTAAAATTGGAGGAAGAACGGTACGAGTGCTCCTACTTTATCATGAAAACTCACCTGTGAATTTACAGGGACGAGATTTATTGAGTAAACTTAACATGACCATCACATTTGCAGACAGAGGGATAGTGTGCTCCACCCCAGTATGTGCGCCATATGAGTGATACTACTTATACAAACATTAGCAAATGAAACAGCCATTCGAGGAGTACCAAACAATGCAGACATGTTCATATATGGCATACAGGTACTCTTGATCTGCAAGGGGTAAAGGGGTACTGGTTTCAGCAAAACATATTGTGGCGATTGGTCTGGACACGCATGGCTGCGAATGGCGGACAGTACTGTGTATAGACCCAAACATACCACTGCGAGAATTAACTGATGAAGAGCTGTTCACTGACAATGACACTGACAGGGTAAAAGTAATGGAAATGTGCATGCCTTGTGACATAATGATACAAAACAGATGAGTGACAAACCCCCTCATAGCCATTGTCAGTGCACCACCATCTTTTTGTGATATTGATTTGCAGCTAGTAACACCAAATGTATGGACTACGAACCCCCATGATGTAGTGTTATTGAAGGAAGTAACCCCAATAAAAATAAAGCTTAAATCAGGGGCAGTATTGCCCAGGGCCAGACAGTACCCCCTATCAAGAGAAGCAGAGGAAGGAATAAAAGACACAATATGCGCACTTCTACAACAGGGCATTATTGTCCCCTCAAATTCCCCATGCAATACTGCGATTTATTCAATAAAAAAAGCGAAAGAGGTGTTGTAGCGTATGGTGCAAGACCTTCACTCACTTACCGAAATTGCCCAAAAGGAGTTCCCGCTTGTTCCAAACCCGCCATCTATTTTGAGCAGCATTCCAAAGCAGGCCACGCACTTCACAGTGGTGGACCTGAAAAACGCCTTTTTCTCAGTACCCCTTGACCAAGAGTCCCAATACCTAACAGCTTTCATTCTTGGGGGGAAGAGGTACGAACATTGCTGACTGCCCAGGGGTACTGCGAAAGCCCAAGCATTTTCAACAGAATATTGCACGAAGACCTTGGCAGTATTGATGTTCAAAGCACCATCATTCAATGCATTGTTGACCTCCTAGTATGTAGTGAGGGGGAAGAAAGATGCAGGGGGGACTCTGTCACTTTGCTTATATTGCTTCTCAACAAGGGGTACAAGGTAGATAAGAATTAACTTCAATATTGCCTGGCTGAGGTATTGTACCTGGGCCAATTGATCTCGAAATATGGTAAGAGAATAATAACTGACGGAGCAGCAACAGTGCAAGCAGCAGCCAGACCCCACACAGTAAAAGACATGCAAAAGTTCCTAGGCATATATAACTATTGCAGGGCATAGATTTTAGATTATGCTGCCTACACACAACCCCTATTGCATGGATTAAAAGAAGCACAGAAAGAGAACACAGCAATAACATGGACACATGAAATGTATACTGCTTTCACAACATTAAAAGAACTTGTATGCACAGCCCCCATCCTAGCTACACCTGATTATGAACCAGAATTTTTCCTGCTCTCACATTCAAATGGAACGCTGATGATGCAGTACTGACACAGAAAACATCCTTGGGCCACAAGCCACCAGCCTACTACAGCGGTACTTTTGACTCAGCAATGCTGGACCATTTCGCTTGCGACCAAGTGCTTGCAGTCGCTGCTTTTGCCACGGAAAAAAGCTCCACAATTGTGATGGGATGCTCCGTCACATTGTTTGTGGAACACTCCTTGTTTGCCATACTTGAACGGTCCAAATGCACGCTCACAACACAAAGAGTTACAGCCTATGAAATTACCATTTCAAGCCCAAGCATCCATGTCATACGCTGCAAAATGGTAAACCCAGCTACATTCCACACAGAGCAGTGCACGGTAGAGCACATGCAGAACCATGATTGTGCCACCTATGAGAGAGAAGGGGACAACATTCCCAAAGCAAATGAAAATGCATTGAGTGATGGGGAAGTGTACTTTGTAGACGGGCCAGCCTCCACCTGCCCAGAGACTGGCAAAAAAACATGTTGAAGCAGCAGTAGTAAGGTTGGAGGAAGGAGAATATGAAATATTGGTACAGAAGCTTTCATCCAAGAACTATTCTGCACAAGCAACAGAATTGGTAGCACTAATAGAAGCCCTCCATGCAGCAAAGGAGTGTGCAGTAAATATATATTCAGATTCAGCATATGTAACCACCACGTTACATGCTGGATTATCTAGATGGAGAAGGAGGGGGCTCAGAAGGGCTGATGGGTCCCCAGTACAACATGCTGAATTGTTGAATGAATTAATAATAATTAGGCACTTATATAGCGCTACGAACCCTCAGGTATCTGAGCGCTGCTTATTATTACCCACGGTGTGGTGCTCATTTATTGACCTCAGAAGGATGAAAGGCTGAGTTTGGCCCCGCCGGGATTCGAACCTGCGTTAGTAGGCTCTGCACAGATGTCAAAGTGAGCGCTCTACTCGCTGTGCCACTTGACCGGCTAATTGATCAAAGCACTTGCAGAACCATCAGTAGTAGCACTTGTAAAATGCCAAACCCATATGAACAATAGTGATGAAATCTCACTAGAAAACGTGGTGGCAGACGCTGCCGCAAAACAAACAGCGTACTTCCAAAAACAACCAACCACAGAGTGTGTGCTAAAAGGTAGAGTAGAAGAGCCTAAAGAAGAGGGATACAATGTACTTCCAATAGCACAAATAATAGAGCTCCAAAAGAAGGCACCACATCTAGAACAAGAACTGTGGGCAAAACGGGGATGCACACAGTCACCCACAAATCTCCTATAGAGGCGGGACATGACAGGAAAGGTAGTAATGCCATTAGAGTTGCTGCAAATAGCATTCCACGAATTACACTTTCCCGCCCACACCTCAGAACAGCACATAGCTGCAGACATCCAGGAGGATTGGTTTATCCCGAACCTCCAAGAATACCTTACTAAATTTACTATTGAATGTGTCACATGCCAAACATTTAATTCAGGAATGACTCTCAGGACACTGCAAGGAACACTGCCCCAACCCATTGGATCTTTCTGCGAATTGCAGATCGATTACGCAGACATGGGAGAGAGGTGCAACAGGGCCAGATATTTGATAGTGGTGGTCCGTCCCTTTTCGCGCTGGGTGGTGGCGCGGCCCTGCGCCCACCCAGACGCGAAGTGTACAGCAAAGTTTCTATTAAGAGAAGTTTTCCTATGGTGGGGCATATGTGATGTCATACGCTCTGACAATGGGCCACATTTTGTGAATGACCTCTTCAAGGAAGTGACAACATTATTGGGAATAAAACATAAAATGTGTTCAATTTTCCACCTGCAAGCAAATGGGGTGGTGGAAAAAATGAACGGCCTCTTCAAGAGTAGGTTGTCCAAACTGTGCCACACACTCAAAAAGAACTGGGTCTATTGTCTTCCACTGGCCTTATTCCAGCTGCACACACAACCTAGTAAGGACCACCATTTGTCCCCTCATGAAATAGTAACTGGTCGATGTATGCAAACGCCATTGTCCCCAGTAAGAAGGATGTCTGATGCACACAGAACTGCAACAGTGTTAGGTGAGGAATTCAAGGAGTACCTCACGCAGCTCACAAGAGCAGTACGAGCAATTACCAAACAGGCAGCCCCAGCATTCACCTGAGAAAGTGAAACAGATACTTCAACTGTTTCAGCAGGCAGCCGAACAAAACCTCTAATGCCTGGGGAACTAGTGTACGTCCGTAGCTTTGTAAGAAGGTGGAATTCTCCAAGATTTCATGGCGCTTATGAAGTAGTATATTGCACACCTTTAGCAGTAAAAGTGAAGGGTCTGAAGTATTGGATCCACCTGTCAGATGTCAGGAAGGCTCATGATCGTATAATACCAGAAATAGCACAAGAAAATGAACGTGAAGTAGCATTGCCTTAAGAGGTGTTGGAAGAGAAAGCACATTACCAAGCAGATAAAAGCACAAAGGCAAAGGAGTATTATAGAGAAATATGTAAATAGATGAGTAGTATATGTATGTATTATGTAAAAGATAATGGGCCTCATTACAACCCAGGCGTTAAGGGTTTAACGGCACCGTCGGCACCGTTAACCCATAACGCCTGATTATCATTTTAACGCCTGCTTTTAGCAGGCGTTAAAATGCAAGGCGCTAACACGCCTCGGTGCTAATTACGGCACCGTAATTTACGGTGCCGTAATTAGCGCCTTCCCCACTCCCATTATGCCCTACGGGGCAAAAATGGGAATGGGGAAGGGTAAATGGGAATGGGGATTTACCGCCCCACTCACCTTGGAATGGGTCGGTAAATCCGCCATCCACCGCTGGTAAAGTAGGGAACTTACCGCCTGGGTTGTAATGAGACCCAATATCTCTCTCTCTCCATATATACACACACTTTGTTCCTATGATGTTGCATCTGTTTCTTTACTGCTCTCATCTCTTAATAAACTGAAGGTATGTTGAACCCATTTTTATCCCACTTTGTAGGTGCTAAATTGGCAAAGACAAGGCCACTGGCTACTACTAGAGCTCAGTCAGATAGCAGTAGGGATAACATAAGCGCCACTAGGGCATATTCCTATGACTGTGACCTTTATTTCACGTCCATAGTATTTTCAATAATTCTGCTATGTTTGGGGATGTACTGGAGCATATCCTTTATTGTTGGTGACATAAAATAAGGGGGCGAGGGGGAAAACTTATACAAGAGGGTGGACAACTAATATGGGATGGTGTGAGACTGGTATGGGAGCACAACACCTCATCAAACCTCACTACCTTACACAAAAATCGCACAAAGGTGCCACTGCAGCTTGGGCTACTTGTAATGAATGACAGTGAAAAAGTAATCTATGTTGAAACTGTGTATACTCCGTCACCCACTTTCACGTCAGATGCCCTCCCAAGTCCTCAATACTGACAGCTTAGTAGTGATACCAATGTAAACTCGGGTGTATGTATTTTTCCTATTTATCGTCTACATACTTTGAGTGCACACAGAACCTTGAGTGTTGATAGCAAACATTACAGAAGGTAATTTACTGTTGGTAGACATACATTGATACTGAGACAACAGCAGCAAATACAGCAATACAAATACGATGCATATCACGGGCTGGGGTTGGATAAGGTAGAGGATCATCATCATCCGGACCAGTATAACAAGTGGTACTCTGTCATGAGCGCCATGGGAAGACAGGCCATAAATGGTAGCTGTTATGTGTGTTCACTAATACCTCATACCTCGGGAACGCCTAAGGTTTTGGTGCCACAAGAATCCCCCCTAGTAGAAGCCCAATGTCTAGTTCATCTCGCACTATATAGAATCAGGAGCACCTTCCAGGCACCCACAGTAAAACTACAACTGCTTCCTCCTGATGAGAAGATATGCAAGAAGGAACCTGCTTTAAGGAGCTATTCGTAGCAATAAAGGGGACAATGTTTGCTGAAAATAAATGGCAAGATGCAACAATAATGTGCAAGGCAGAAGCGCTAAATGGCCTATCGGACGACAGACTGCAATGGATGGAAGACATGTGTGCCCAGATATGGTCCCAACACATCACAATGCTGACATGGGTCACACCTCTCGAAAAACCAATCTTGATCCAGTATGAAGAAAAATATGAACTCTGCTTTCACGGGGAAGGAAGAGTACCCATGGATTCAAACACACGCTGCAACAGAACCCTCGCATTCCCTTACATGCGAAAAGGAACTGCTGCTTTGATGGACCATTACTGGGTTTGATGGACCATTACTGGGTGTGTGGCAAACAGTCATACTTGCACCTCCCGTCATCATGGAGGGGCTACTATGCACTGGCAATGCTGCACTCTTGGTGATACGGAGAGCCACATCCAGGGGGAAGGGGTGCCCGACATACAGCTACTGGCACCCAAACCTGCAAATGAAGAGCCCCCCATCTATGACGTATTATCGGAAGACAAGATGCAAGACCAAGTGCCACATAAAAGGAGAGCATCCAACTACCTCTCTAAATAGTCTTCTAACCTCTTGGAACAGATCCCTGATGAATACAAACTTTTCAACTCAGGAGAGAAATATTTTGCATCCTTGATCGCCAGCATCTAGGCACGAGCAAACGCCAAGTGGCTCCAGATAATACGTTGGGAGCTGATCCAACTGGCCAATGACACAGAGGAAGGGTTCAATGTCTGTGATAGTGCAATACATTTAACTGCAATCAGGAACTATAACTGCCTATGCCCATAGATGTAAAGATTACCACGTTTTGACCTAATTGAATGCTGGAGTCACCATTACTGACCACAAGCTTTGGCAAGTCTAAGATGGCCGCCCGCATGATGTGAGGTCCACCCTCTTCCACTTCAGTTGCCAAGTCCACTTTCGAGCCCCTGATCGGTAGCCTGGTGCTTTTCTGCACCTATTGCGAGCCGGCAGGCAAATTTGAGCCGGTCCACATCATGAAGGCACACCATCACAAAGGCTGCCTTCCTGCCTGTCTGGAGCCTGTCACTAGCCGTCATGCCGTCGGCCAGAGCCCCTGCATGAGTAGACTTATTCCCCGTGCATTATCACGGTAACATTACAGCCCCAGTTGCTTTCGAACCTTTGACTATGCTGTTGATGTATCTCTCCTTATTGCACTAACACTATGCACCTTTTGCTGTTTGAACTCGACTGTGCCCCATATGTATCCCAATCCTGCTGTTTAAGTGGCCCAGGTGTCAGTGTGTTATTGTGATTTGGCCCAGGTGCCCAACTGCCTTACTTGCATTGCCTCATTTTCGTGTGTTATTGAGATTTGTCCCAGGTGCCCAACTGCCTCACTTGCATTGCCTCATTTTCGTGTGTTATTGAGTTTTGGCCCAAGTGCCTAACTGCCTCACATGCACTGCTTAGTATTATTGCACAACTATAAATCTTCGCTCAGATGCCTCATATGCACTGCCTACCCAGCTGCTTAACTGTCTGGCCTAGGTGCCCCTACATGTACCGCCCGACTTTTACTGCTTAATTGGGAAAACTGTTAAGCCTAATAATTCTGTTCTACACAATGTCGGCCACCCTACTCACAGGTACTAGAAGCCAAGTTTGTCCGTCTGAGCTCCCACCAGTACCTACCTAGACCCTAGCCTGCTTAATCTGACCAAGACAGCTATGAATAATGCCACCACCGTCCACCGTCCAACCCAAACATTTTAGTGCCTCAGGGACAGCAACCTATTTATCTCTACCATGCGCCACATCTAACAGAAACCATAGACTCCGCGCTAGATTAACAAAACTGCATGAACCTCTCAGAAGATCTCTACCTCCCACCAATCTCAAAACAAACTATCAGCATACTACGAAACCCAGTCATACTAAGTTGTCACTGCCACCCTATACTTCCAATATAGATGCCCTCCTAACCAACAATCATAAGCTCAAGTTAACTGATACCATTACATCTAAGCCCCTCTAAGCCAAAGCTGTAATTGAGACCCCTTCCCTTAAAGAAGCACTTCTCAATGCGGGATCGCTCGTCGCCCACGCCCTTGACATAGCCGACCTAATCACAGTAGGTAATCTGGACTTCCTTGTGATTACGGAGACGTGGCTACACAACGCGGCAGGACCATCGCTTATGTTAGGCATCCCAGATGGCTACACAATAGTTATACAAGACCGAGATGGCGCAAGAGGAGGCGGTATCGCCATCATCTCCAAAATGAGCCTCTCCCTCAGACTAGCCCCTACTCAATTGTTACAATCATGTGAAACCCTATCTGCCAAACTCCAGATAAACAATTCACAATCACTGACCATCCATCTAATATATAGACCTCCTGGTCCTCTTGGTACCTTTGAGGAGGATCTGCATAACTTACTTACAACAACCTTAAACCATCCTCTCAACTACTCCTATTAGAGGATTTCAACACAGGCTTTCATGAGCCTATGGACAAAAACGCCTCGGATTTAGCTAATATGATCAATCCTCTAGGTTTGTCTCAAAAAGTTAACAAACCTACTCATTTGAAGGGGAGAATGCTAGATTGGATAGCAGACTATAAATGCACAGCTACTATCTCTTCTATCATGCCTCTACCTTAGACAGACCATTCACTGGTGTCCTTTAACTTATCCACCACTAGACCTACTCCCACGGCCCCACTACTAGCCCCACCATACTTTACCAGAAACAAAAAGAGCATCACAGCAGAGAAAGTTATCCCTGCTATGCTACCCACTCTTAATGCATTGTCAGAAAATCTAGATCCCAGCATCCAAGTTCATGAATTCAACAATATCATGCTCATTACTCTAGACAAAATGGCCCCTTTCAAACTTAGATTGAGTAAACCCAAAGCCCATCTAAACAAATGGTTTACGCCACAACTGAGAGACCTACGCCTCCTGAAAAGAAAAAGTGAAACCACTTGGAGGCTCTGCCCCTCGAATGACAATGAGGCTAAATTAACCTCTCTCACCTCGCTTTATAAGAATGAAGTTTTTCTGGAAAAACACAACTCCTATGCATAGCCAAATCTAACTCCAGTATGAAATAACATTTTCCATACTAAAAGAACTAGAGTCACCAATAGCCATACTGGATATCTGCACCAAGGACAATTCTTGGTGTACAGATATCCAACATGCACTAGCAAATAAAATCAACTTGCTCCAAATTAAAATACAGTTAAAAAAAGAAACACTAAATCTTCAGGAATCGTCCAAAATTCCTCCGCCCACCAATCTTCCTACGGCACATAATAACACATTTTATTTCACCAAAATGTATAACCTGGAAGTAAAAAAAAATATCCTCTTGCTTAAACCTTCCAATTGCAAAGGTGACATTTGTCCTGCACAATTAATAAAAGATGCTGCCAGAGAATTGTCTCCCTTCATCTCCAAACTGATTAATACCTCCTTCACCTCAGGCACCATCCCAGCTAACCTAAACCACCCCACCGTCCCATCACCACAGTAGCTTTTCTACTCAAAATACTGGACAAAGCTGCTTACAACCAGGTTCAAAAACACCTAGAACTGCATAAACTCTTAGGTGATAGACAATCTGGCTTCCGCCCACTTCATGGAACGGAAACTGCCCTAATTGATTTAAAATCCCAAATTGACGAGCTGTGAGACAAAGGGAGGACAGTACTTCTGCTACTTCTTGATGTATCAGCGGCCTTTGATCTAGTGGACCACAAGGTCCTCTGTAGACACTTGGATTCTGCCGCTCACTTCTCCCATGAGGCCATCAGATGGATTGAGTCATTCCTGAGCGAGAGAACTCTCCATCAGCAGCCGCAGACCCTACCCCAATCTTGTGCGGTGTTCCTCAAGACTCTTGTATCTCCCCAACTCTATATAACATCTTCACCAAGCCCCTGATCGATGATCTGGACCATCTGGGTATCACCTACACTAACTATGCAGATGATACACAGACCCTCCTCCCGCTTTCTGGGGATCAATGCAAGGACACGGAATTGGTGAATAGGGTATATTTTATGATCCAGGCATGGATGGCCACTCATGGCCTCTGCCTGAACGATGATAAGACTGAGTTGATAATTATGGGCACTCATACCAACATTAAAAAACTAGGCCAAGAATTTTCCTCATTTAATATTGACGGGAATATCATCCAAGTCTCCAAGGAAGTAAAAACCCTTAGTTTCTACCTTGATTCCACTTTGTCTTTTGATAAACAGGTAAAACCCTGGCCTCCACCATGGCTTACACTTGCAAGCTGATATGAGCTGGAAAGCCATTCCTCTCCAATGACAGTTGCATGATCCTGGCCAGATCCTTAATGCTCTCCAGAATTGACTACTGTAATGCCCTATACAATGGAGCTAATGAAACCACCATCAGTAGGCTACAAACATTATAAAATAACGCCTTGAGAGCAGCACTTGGCATAAACAAAAGGACCCATATCTCCTCTATCAGACGCCAACATAAATGGCTGTCTACTTATAACAAAATACAGTTAAAAATGCTATCTCTGACCCACAAAGCTCTAAATAACGCTGCCCCTAGTTACCTTATAGACAAACTTCATAGGAGAATCTCTCTCAGACCAATTACAGCTGGCAATGCTAATTGCCTGGCAATACCTAGATACATGCTTACCACAATCGGTGGAAACAGCTTCCCAGTGAAAGCAGCCAAAATTTGGAACCTACTGCCACAAGACCTGAGAGCAGACCGACCCTGCTTACATTTCAGAAAAAATGTAAATAAACATCTCATCTCTACTGACCCCTATTCTCCCATCACCTGACGCTGCCTACTGCCACTTGCCCTTTGAGTAATTGCTTAGATGACTATGTGTTACCTACTCTAGTGTAATACTGACTTAGTGTAAATACTTAGCGTAATATCTGGTAAATTGTACTTTTGTATATTGTATATTTTGTATCTATGTGAGATTTAAATATGTATATTGCATATTGTATACTGTTTTATTCTGTAACCATGTAAGCTTTGTATCGTCTTATTGCTGCGCCCTGTTACCTACGGGTCTGGTGCGATTAAAAAAGTGAATAAACAAACAAACAAACAAACAAACAAACAAACTAAGAACGCTAAAACTGATGACGATGCAAAACCGCTATCTTCTAGACCTCCTCAAAGCAATGGAGGACGGTGTTTGCTGAAAAATTGAAAGTGCATGTTACACTTTCACGCCTTCTTCAGATGCTGATAATAGGCCACTTTCACATGTAATCGCTGCAATGCATGAACTTGGAGTAAGAATTAAAAAAGTAGGTGGTGTCCAGCCCAGTGACTTGTTCAGCATGGCATTCAATTGGGTACCATCATGGCTCGGGACTACAATTAAGCTACTGGTCCCCATCATCGTCTTCCTTCTGCTGATTTTCTCTGTGTGCCAGTTAGGAGTCTGATGCTGTGCAGAAGCAATTCCTAGTAGTGCAATGGTCATGGTGACAATAGGCAACAAAAAGAGTAATGGGAAGATGCCTCATGATACTAGGGAAGCCCAAGTACAAACTGGTGAAGGTAATGAATCCAAATGTTGCATGGTGGCAATTTAAAACACAGGGGATGTAGTGGATAATTACTATCATACAACCATCAAACAACCCCAAAATCCAGAACACTATAAGGAGGTGTGGGTTGACCTAGACAGGGACGGGGATTGTAGCTACATGACATGTACTCCGGAAGAATACGCACAGCGTGTGGAGAGTCTAAGAAACGTGTGTCGAGCCTGGATGTAAATAAAAGGTACTCCCGCCTGGGATGAAGCAGTAAGGAGGGCAGAGGAACGTAGCCGTACCGGGGGAGGGTATTCATTACTTAAGGAGTAATGAAAGGGGGGAATATTGGGGGAGAGGTGGTCTTTTCCGCCCCTCTTACCATTCCCCGCATGGACGGATCTCGCTTATGCCAGAGGGGGGAAATGTCCCCCCTCTCTCCGACGCGTAATCTGTATTAATCACCCTCTAATTACTAACAAGGAAAACATGTGACCAAGCCTTATTGAAGCACAGAGACTCCATTTTTGTGACACACCAGACGCCATCTTTTACTATGCCCGAAAATTATCTCTAGAAGCCTGTCTCTGTCCTGCCCAGCACTTTGCACAAACAGCCCAGGCCACCCCCGGGCCCTACTAGCTCTGCACAAGTACTATTCTGACGGAAGTCCAGCCATTCATTGTTGCAATATTTAGTATCGCCCAAGGGGAAGATGAGCTCACTGCACTGTGTGTGACCAGAACAGGGCCCAGCCTGAGAACCCATTCATCTCCACTAACCTGCCTGTGCCCCCTTGACCCGCACCCCACCAAGCCATCGTCCACTAAGCGCATGCCCCTCTGCTGTTTGATCAAGATACGAATCTGGCCCCTCCCAGTGACCAGATGAGGACACCCACCATAGCCCTAATCCCAGACACCAATATATTCTTCCTAAACCTAACACATGTCTATTCGTATCACGAGGGATCAGGTAGATCAAAACCCCCAAGACGGGCACCTGGGTCAAGGGAACTGGGTTTATGGGTGCAGAGGGTACAATGCATATATAACCTGTCAGTGAACTCTGAGAAGCACTCCCATTGATGTCAAACGTTTATGCTCGTCATTTGTCTCATGCGAAGATCCTGTTATTGTATCGTAGACAGTCACGGAATGTATCACTTTGCCAACACGACCTTCACTCCACTGAGATGAGCACAGCTGACCCACATGCTGCCGGAGTGACACCCAAGCAACTGCCAATCCAACATGGTCATCACCTAAAGATACAAAATGTGCTAGTGTGTCTCACCAATTGTATTGTAGAATTGTGTAATTATAGCATGGCGTCCCTAGTGACGTGATTTCATCTTATAATGTGCTGCCCATGTAATGTTTAGCAGAGCGCTCTTCGGGCAGCAGAGTTCTCTGCATGCACAACTTATCTTATATAAACTTTGTTCCACTTGCAATCCATCTCCTGGTCTCATTCCCTAGCGGGGTGTGTCCATTATTTGGGTTTTTGGATATTGTGTCAGGGAGTGGGTGCCTTCAAAATCCAGGCACGACTCAATGACAAGAAAGCACTCACCCATCTGACTTGAGGAAAACCACTGGGAGACCAGGTTCGTAGGTGAATTCGATCTGTTGTTTGCCGAGAAAATTCAGAGTTCTAAAGGGCATGCTCTTCGGAAAGGATTTCATGGCAGGCAACAGCCCAGGACCATGATGACTGCAGGGGCCCAGGCCAGGGAAGGGAGAGCAGGCAGTGTCACTACATCAATTCAAAAAGTCAAGTGGACAGGGGTACCTAGCAGCACTTCTTTCCAATTGCAATCGTTTGCCGCTCCTCTGACCCCTGACACTACAACTACCGATGCACGCTGGAAAAAATATAAGAATGGCATCATAGTGTCCTCACCTCATCAGTCATGCATAACAATGAGCTGGTAAAGTGTTCATATGTATAATACTTTTTATCCATGTGTAGACTCTGAATAAAAGCTAGCCACATTGCACTTAATTTTCTTTAGAGGAATGTGGAGCATGCATTCAGTATAATAAAAAAACGGCTTACACATTGGCCAGGAAAACTGGTCTATATTTTTGTAAACATTTACCGGGCATTGACCAAACACCCGTTGGACCAATCCAACCCTGCATGAAAGGACATTAATATTTGTCACTGTCTCCTTTTACTTCTGCTGTCTCGATATTGGTCACTTCTTTACCATTGCTTTTTTCTGCGAGTCCTTTATACCCTGCCCTTTCAAATTCTCTTTTGCTCTCTTTCTTCTATTATTTCCTATCTTTAATTTCTTTCTCTCGCTTAATTTGGATATATTTCACTCGTTCTCTTTCAAAGATATAATTTCAATTCTTTTTTCTCTGTCAGTCACCTTTTCTCTCACTGTCTTTCTGGTTTTCTATTCACTTTTTCTACCCAGGACTATCTTGTGAACTGATTCTCGATTATGAGCTCTAAAAAGTACACTTTGCGCTCGCTAAATAACATTTTCTGATTCACAGATCAGACTTTGTGCTGGCCTTTCCCACTTAGCGCCCTGCATGAGCACTTTGCGCAGGATAAAACTAAGTGCGCGGGAAGGGCCAGCGCAAG
The DNA here is from genome assembly GCF_040938575.1 of Ambystoma mexicanum. Taxonomy (NCBI): domain Eukaryota; kingdom Metazoa; phylum Chordata; class Amphibia; order Caudata; family Ambystomatidae; genus Ambystoma; species Ambystoma mexicanum. The sequence continues at coordinate 672,172,284 of NC_090924.1, read as the reverse complement.
GAAGCAAAAGGGGGCAGAACATGCAAATATCCTCATTAAAGTAGGAAAATTAGGAATAACATGGGCGTGGGGAGTTAGGCACTGTGCAAACAACAAACACGCCCATCAAGTGCCAAGTAAACCGTATTCACAGAAACACAAATCGCTATGGTATAAGCAGCGCAATGCAATCCCAACAAACAATCGATTGCTACAATGCTGGATCCTGCATTCCTAACACTGATATAACAACAAGGAAGGAGAAGGGGAGCAAGAATCCTCCATCTACAAACAACATTATTTGGGATGCCAGATGTGATGTATGGAAGATACCGCTTCACTCCCCATGTCATACTAGACCTGGTCTGGGAGTGGAAGAATGTCCTGGTATCACCCACCACGTGTACACAGGCTATGACACCTCTGGTCAAAGCGCTATTCGCCTTATACCTCATGGCCACAGGATCATTCCAGCATACTACAGTCATTGTTGGGGGTATATCACAGCCCACACAATCAAGGTGCCTCCACCAGGTCTTGCGTTGCATTCTAGCACATATGCATAGGTGCATTGACATGCCACACACACTGCAGGCAAGGCAGAGAGTGTGCCAGGAATTTGATGCTTTAATTATATTACAAACCTTTAACATACAAAACACAGCACCTCAGAGAGACACTTCTTTCTCCAAACATTTGCCCTTCATTCACTCATCTCTTATTCTTCAACTTCTCATCTAGGTTAGGAGTCTAAAAAAAAGCCTTTTGGATTTCAAACAATCTTTTAATATATTTAAATATATTTTTATAGATTTAGTGTAAACATTATATATATATATATATATATATTTAATATCACAGGGGTCAATAATACACTGAATATAAAAGACAATGTGTAAGCCTTGAACACATTTATTTAACACTCAGATAAAGAGTTATTTTTACAACAAATCCTAAAGTTGTGGGACTAGTACTTTAGTGCCATACTTTCATCAAAACAGTTAACCAATTTTACGACACAGTATTTAAACTTTGGAGACACAATATACTGGCCTGGATTGTCCTATCCTTCATTTCAATATTTTAGTCTGGTCATCTTTTATCTTTTGTACACTTTAAACTCCTTTTCCTTGGCCAGACATATCATCAGCAAACCACAAGACTAGGATCATAGGGCAACCCAGTCTGGGCTTTTCTTTCTCAGACCATAAAGTTAATCTAAAACATGTCACCACTTGTGTGTTTTGGCCCTTATTTAATAGATCCGCTCGTGTTGGGCAGAGCGCTCCTGATTAATTTCAATCAGGACAAATATCAATGAAAAGCCCCAAACCAACATAATTTGTTTAGACACAAGACTTCTGGATAATGGTTTCTCAGGCCTTCTTTCTTTTTTTCAATGTTCTGCTCCTATAAACCAAAATCATACAATTCAATCAATCCTTAATCTCATTTTCAAAATCAAATACACGACAGACAAATGATTCACACATTCAATACAAGGTGTGGAGAAAGAGGCTTACTTGGGACCTTTCAAATTCAATCCCTTTTTAATGCATTCTATGCTGTTGTAGTATATGATATATGTTGTGGCATGTATATAGTGCCTGTACACACTTGTTTCTAGGTATGACAAGACAAGGAGGTGCAAACAAATGGAGGACAAAATAACAATCTTACAAGGCCTTGTGCCAATTAGATTGTGCATGTTCGTGGAAGAGAGAAGGGGAGAAGTGCCAGGGGGAGGTGAAGGGGGAAGTACAGTTAACTCAAAAATGAAGCCAGCGTGTGGCTCATAAGTCCAGAGAGAAGGGACTGTAGGGTTGCAGATACAGACCCGTAAGTGCTGGGTAGCCGTAGCAGTGCACGTGCAACTGGACATGCAGCAGCCTGGGCCCGATTTCAGAGGGTGACCAGGTGACCAGAGCGCGGACCAGTCAGGTGCATCAGCAGGGGAGAGGAAGAGAGAAAGCGGAATTTGAAAAAGAAGGTCTTGACTTGCTTCCGCAACCAGAGATGGTTCTGCTTAAGTTTGAGAGAGGGAGGGAGGCTGTTCCAGAGGAAGGCTACAGCCGAGGAGATAGATCTGCCCCCAACTCTCTGCTTGGAGAAGCAGCTGACCCTCAGAGTTGGAGGTGGATGAGTGGAGAGCTCAAGAAGGAAGATGTTTTGGAAGAGAAAGTTGGAGGTCGAGAAGTCCCAGGCACCAGAAAGCCTTGTTGATGATGCAGAGGGCTTTGAAGTTGATCCTTGCAGCCACAAGGAGCCAGTGAAGAGATTTCAGAGTTGGAGAGATATGTTCCCTGGGCTTGAGGTCAAGGACAAGTCTCGCAGTCCTGTTCTGGATAGGTTGTAAAGGTTGAAGAGTAGAGGCAGGAAGATTTAGAAAGAGGCTGTTGCAATAGTTCAGCCTAGAGAGGACCAGAGCTCTGGAGACATTGAGCTTCTGTGGAAAGTGAGAAAAGGGAGAATACCTCTGAGGCCGTGCAGCTAATAGTCTGACTTCTTAGAGATGTCAGAGATGTGAGGAGGAGAGGGTGGAGTTGAAGATGACACCACGATTCTTAGCCTCACAGGAAGGAGCAGGAAGAGGGTCTAGAGTGGCCGGCTAGAGAGAGGAAAGGAGGGATCGGGTGTCCCAATGAGGAGGTCCTCAGTCCTACTGGCATTAAAGCAGAGATCATTGGCAGCACACCATTTCTGAATTGTGGCCAGACAGTCTGGTATGAGAGAAGATGTAGAGGTGGCTGACAGGAGCCTGAAAGAGAGCTCAGTGCCATCTGCCCAACGTTGAAAATTGGAGCAGAAAGTAGTGATACAGTGGGCAAGAGGTGCCAGATAGTGTTTGAACAGCCAGGGAGAGAAGTTAGACCCCTGGGGAACACTGCAAATAGAAAGAGAACAACTGGAGATGGTTTTCTTTACTCTTCTCACGTCCGCCCTGAACATCTGGCTTTCTGTTCTAAAATAACAGTAAAACACACAAACTCACTTTATTTGCCAAATGCGAGCTCAATTTGTAGGACAGACCATGTTGTGGAATTAGTTTCTCAACCCACTTGCTTGACCTGGGCCTTTTGTTTCACCCTTTCTCTCTTTTACTCTTCCTTCTGTGCCCTTTACTTCTTCAATGTTCCTCTCTGGGACTTCTGATCCCAAACAAGGTCCTGTTTATAAACAAAATGCATATACTTCGATATAAACACTATCTTCATGTTTGTTCCACAACGCTACACTGGACTTATGACTGTGGTTCCTACTGTTGCCCAATAAAGGCAGTTACATTCCACTAATGTTTTTATGTAATCATCACCATTACTTTCATTATACAACCTTTCGTGCAGGACAATTTTTCTGCATCTGTCCAAAACATGCCTCATCAATGTGAGCACCTGGTTGAACCTAATGGTCCCTCCTAATGTGCATAGTGTTTTGTGGTGAGCGCTGATGGTGTAAATGGTACGTTTTACAATTCACACAAAGTGTGCGTTTACATGGTACTCATCAATCATTGCCAGTCAAAACATACGGTTAATGACTTGTGATTCCATGAAACAAGCTTTACTTAAATTGTATGTGTTTACCTAATTTCCGCGGTGGATCTGCTGCCCTCCTACTGCTGTGCTTGAATTATTTGCATGTTGCTTAGCAATGTTTCTAAAATAGCTTCCCTCTCATGAACGGAAGTAGTGAGGCTGGACCGGTACGGTCACAACTATGCCGCGTCCAATCGGTGGCTCCATTTTGGAATAGCGGTCAAATATCTAATTTCTCATTTTGACTACTTTCAGCCAACAAAGATCTTAAATTCGATTCTTATGTTTTACCTTTCACCTTGCACTGAATCCCCTGCTCTTCTATTGCCATGCTTAAGTTGTTAGTTGCTCTAGCAACGTTTCCTAAATCACTTCAATCTCTTACGAGGGAAATTGGAGGCTGGACCGGTGCAGCTACTGCTCTGCTGTGTCCTGTTGCCGACTCCATTAAGGAGCAGCAGAGGTGAATCTGGTTTCTGATTCTAACTCCTGTCAAGCCTGACTGTAGTGGGGGGTGGGGGTACCGTTTATATCACCACATTAATGTTCATACAAAATTGTTAAATTCAGACAGAGGATGTGCATATGGTTTAAATGGCACTTTGCTAAATGTTTCTGAAATAAAAGTTCTACAAATCCGTTACCTATGCCTTTTCGTTTATTTACCACTGCTAATTGATTTTAGTGGATGCAGAATGGTAGAGAAACGGAATGGCCGCAAAATGTATTTTAATGAAAAAGTGCCTGAGTGAGTACTTGGTAGATGGGGATGTATTTCTCATATCTCAACTGACTCCTCTTCATCAACGTCACTGAACCCATCTGGGCACAGTTATTCATGTCGACCTATACAAGTGCACCCCACTCAATGCACACATTCAGACCTTTATTGACTGTGTTACATTTTTGTATCAATCTCTGCTTCTGTGGAGCATGTCATCTCGGTTTCCTATATAATTCACGTTGGTGGAAAAAGAGGCATTACACCTGACCCCATCTATTTTGATGTGAAACCTTTATACAAACAATTAATCAAATATTGCATAGAAAAACACAGCTATTAAGAAGATAATTTAATTTAGTTAAAATACTGTAACATAGATCTTCTGTTGTTTTAAGAACACCACCCAAATATGAAAAGCAGCAGTAATATGTTTCGCCCAGCAAGAATTGCTGCCCAAAATGTATCCGACCCAATGCTCCCAATTTCATGAACATAGAAACTATAAACAACAATATAATTAGGCAAAAGTTTTGGGCACCTTGTTAAAACATGACAAACATTTTCGATATCAGAATTACATAATCTGTATAATCTATCAGCAGAAAGAATACCATTTCAAGCTCCTAAAATGTCTTGGGTGGGTAACTGATTCACCGGCATCGTAATACAAAATCCCTAATCTTTTTATTCTTCAAGTTCATTATATATTTAAAAGGGTCAGGAAAATGAAATGTGTTTCACATAATCCCTAAATTTGGTCTTGAGTGCCAAATGCTGTATACGTTTGCTTCTATTCCAGCATTGTGCTTTGCGTTTTCATTTATTTATAGAAGCTGATAAGGCTAAAGGTAAATCCAATTTAAAATCAATAGCATTATAAAACTCCCAAATGTCCACTTCAAATTGACTAAAAACATTGGACTGTGTCAAATTCCCTTTAGCCACCTGGACAAAATATTGTAGCAAACTTTTACAGCTGGTATCCAAATCCAATAATTTAAAATAAAATATCCCCTTTTTACTTTCCAAGATGTTAAGAAGGAGTGAGCCAATTCACAGTTAATGATTTCAATAGGAACACATTGAGGTAGCTGAAGAAAATATGTCCATATGTTTCCTACTAATCCATGCAGCCACATGACTTCTCCCTCCAAAAAGGACTAAAGGCCATGTAACACACCTGGAACTATACAAGTGTTATACAATTTAATTAAACCCGCTACAGCGTACCCTCTTCTGTGTGTAACAATAGATTTCATTAAACATATCTTCTTCAGGTTTTTGCCTCCACATACTTTCTCAGAACCTCTGCATTTAGTCGAGGAGAGAATGGAATCCCTCAATAATAAATATTTGTGTACAATCTTAATGGCAGTGTCATCCAATTTCCAAAAACACTTTCTATCTTTATTTTTCAGACCACCAATAATCATAATTTTCAACCTTTATAGATAAACCATTCAATTTCAAACATCTACTAAGTGCTGAAATACTAAGCTGCAGTGCGAATGCAGTCCTATCTAACAGAAGAGTATCATCAGCATGGAAAATCCACATCAGTGGAGTTTTGCCAAGTTTAGGAGGGAAGTTGTTACATGCTCTCCAACACAACTGCATGTCTGAAACAAATAAATAGAATAGTATGGGAGCTAAAACGCAGCCCTGCTTAACTCCATGATTAGTTGCAATTTCAAACGTGGTGGTTCCATTATCATTTCACCTGATATTTACAGAGGTTCCTTCATTGCCTGATCATTTCTAACACAGCCCATAGTGAGCATTTATTGCTGTAATAAATCCTGTGGTAATGAGTCAAAAGCTTTACTATAATCTAAAAAACAAATATAACATTTTCTGTCATTTGACTTCATAGTTTGTCTAATAAGATATATTGGAGAGAAGATATTATATACAGTTACAAACCACATGGCAAAAACCAGTCTGCTGAAAAGGTAAAAGTGTATTCTCATTAATCCATACATTTAATCTCTCTCTCAGACAGGTTGCAACGATTTTAGATATACTGTCTGAGAGAGCCAATAATCATTAGTTATTAGGATCATCTTGAATACCTTTTTTAAAGATGGGAATTATATTGGATTTCTTCCAAGAGAGGGGGATTCTACTGGATTGTGCAATATCCAGAAATAATCTGTGCAAAATATGTGCCCACATTACCGGCCTAGCCTTAATAACCACATGCAGTATATTGTCTGGTCTTGGGGCCCTCGATGCTTTACACTTTTTTTTATTATTCTTATAATATCCTCAATATCATGCACAGACCATTTGCAGTTGTATAAATAGCAATAACCGAATGAACCACCTCCACAGCGGGTACTGTCGCTGTTTGCTTAGTTCTAAAGTATTGATTCCTGATATAATCTGCCCATCTTTCTTCTGCAATAGGATTAACCATCACATTCGGATCTTTATTCAATTATCTATTGACACAATACCAGAACTTTGCATCATCTTTCGAAAACAAGGACTCATAGAGAATTGCTTAACCAGCACTGCTCTCAGATTGTTTGTGATCTTATCCAGTTTTTATATTTAGTTCTTCGATTTCTGATAGCATTCATCCTAACCATGATATCACGTGTAGAATATTTCTTTATTTTCCTCATCTCAGCACAATACCTTTTCCTTCTCTCAGCTACCAAAGCATCATAAACTTCATAACTCTTCCCATAGTGGTGGGCAAACCTTTTGCTTCTAGAATGTATTATACATTTCAATTCATTCATCCAGTAATGGGATAGCAGATCATTATATAACTCTGTTTTTACCAGACCATTTTAAGCAGTTCGATTGCATATTGCAATCAATCAATCCCATCTTAATATTTTCTCTTTGAATATGATGAACATCGAAATAGCCCCCCCAACATAATGTGATCACTAAGACATGTATATAAGGGATTGTATTCTTTCAAAATATTTTGAAAGGAATGAGAAAAAAAATATAATCAATCCTTGACTTTTAGTTGTTCCTAGTCCAAGTGTATATACATTATTAATCACATTCTAATCTTGAGTTCAAATATTTCATCTGCCACCCAACGAAGAAAATGGATCAATCATCCACATTTTCATAATCACCTGTAGATAAATTACAATGATTTCCTTCAACCTCCTGACATCTCACATTTAGATCTCCCATGATCAAATAGTATATTTCTCTCTCATGATTAAGCCACACGTTTAAGACATACACTCTCATTATAGCTTTGTCGGTATTCCTCTGGTAATTCTGATGGGATACTAGCAAACCTGCCTTAGTGTCTTCGTTGCCCGAGATCCCAATATTACCAGGATATTACGGGTGGCGGAGAGCCAGTAAGTTCCCATTCCCATGGAGTGCCATAGGACTCCACGGGATGGGAACCACAGAATCATCGCCACTGTTAGTAACAATGCCGGTGATTCAGGCTTTTATTTGTCAGTAGGGTCCTGAACTATTGGCAGGCCTGAAGTGGCCGGTCTGGAAAAAATGCCAGAGCCAGAATTACTGGCATTTTACCCAGACCGGCACCCTCATGAGGTCCATAATCTAGATATTTTTGCAGAGCTTTGGTTCTCAGCCTACAAGGAGGATTGTAAAAATTGACCAGAAGCATTTTTAGTTTTGCCCCCCCCGCCCCCCCAAATCCAGAAATGACCACAGCAAGTGCGTCCTTATCTTTCTGATGGGTTAAACTTTTCTTAATATGAAGATGCTTTATAATTCCTGTTATCAAACCACCAGAAGGTCTTCCTTGGTTGTTCTTTAACAACCATCCTCTGTGTTAATGTGATGCCATCCATATAGCATTCCTTGGAAAACCAGATCTCTTGCAAACAAAATGTATCAAACGCCACTACCAGATTGTGACCCTCTTCTATAGGCAAGAATGATTGAAAGCCTTGTGAGTTCCAAGAGACCAAACTGGTTATTTTTTGCACCTAACATCCCTGGCCGTCATTCTCGATTCATTCTCCCCTGGTCTATTCCATCCATGATGTATTCAACTTTCCTTGAAATAAAGCTGCTTTAAAAGCATCAAGTGTGTACTCGAGCTGTCTAATCTCCTGACCTAGATCAGATTGAACTATTTTAAATAAAGATTTTTCAAATTTCATGAGGAATCCGCCCCAATATCAGCCTCAATGGTCTGGCGAAGTAACACCTCAAAATCGAGTTTTCTAAGCTCTTTGAATGTAACAGAACATAATCCACAAACAGAGGTGAGCTGAAGTGCACTTTTGCCCAATTAGGTTGACTATCTGACTGGTAGTTCTATGAAGGAGATGTCGTTGGGTTCAATCACTGACAGTTTATGTATATTGCTCATAATCTCAACCAATATTTTTTTTATATAACTCGTGTTTCCAGTGACTAAAGGTTCAACGATTTTTATTTTTGTTACATTCAGCATATTCAGCTTTGCAACGGGACCATATGACCACTTTTCTGCCCCATTTACTAATGACTCAGTCATAAGAGCATGGTTTTCTAGATTTTCCATTCTAGCCTCAATATCGTTAACAGATTGGGGGAAACAGCTCAATGAACCAGACTCTTTGGCCTGATTTTCCACGAGCCAAGGAAAAATTCTCAGCCTAGTATCCTTTGATGCCAGCCATTGATCCATAGGTACCTGTTTTTTACCTTATGGATGTTGACAGTTTTTCTTTCTTTATAGTTTTTCTTAGCCCCTTGCAGGCGCTTTTTATTTTGCTTCCACATCTGCGCTACAGATGAATTAGCAGTTACGTTTTTACCTGATGCTACACCAGACCATCTGACCATCTTGACCATTTTGACCATCATTCTTCGATATCTCACAGTCCACTGATGGCAAAGTACTAGGTGGTTCCAATATACTTAGATCCTCCGAAGAAGAATTCTTATCAGAGTTTAGGTTACCTTCAGACGTGTGCATTAAGATAATAAGATCCCCTCCAGCAGATAACCCACCATTTCTTAGAATAATATCCACTATATGACTTATGCAAACAACAGTTATTTTTGATGAGCCACTATCTTAGCCACAGTGCAAATAATGCTTTTACTGTAGCCACTAAATCTGAAAGCTCAGAAAATAAAACATTTGTGATATTCAATATATTATCAGCCTCTGTTCCATTTACCACTTTTTCAGTATCAATAATCAGTTCAGGAGATTTTGATAATCTTTTATTCACAGTTGGGGTGGCATCGAGTAGCATAGGTTTAGAATAGAGTGATTGTTATCAATTGAGGGCAGCAGTAATGAATCTCTCTCACCACAGGAATTAGGTGATGACGTAACTATCAATTCAGGCCTCAAGCCACTTTCAGCTCCTCCCTCCAGAACTGGGAAAAAAGATGTAATTTTCCCAACAAGAGACGCCGAGCAGCTGACCCTTTATGAACCACACCAACACCATTTTCCGACCTACCCGAGGGACAAGCCTCTGTTATGTTCCCATCAGTTCCATCTGCTTCTCAACTTCTGAGGACCGGAGCAATAGAACGTCGGTTAAAGCACCAATCCACACATCCAATAGTAATATTCACCTGTAACAAATCAAACATGTTGCAGTTAGCAGAGCACCAAGAGAGGTTTCCCACAGCGAGACAGCACTTGTCATGCACTTGCTCCATGCGCACACGCCTGTGCATGCAGCAGTGAGTTTATACGTGCTTCTCAACCTCTGATGGGCTGAGCAATAGAACGCCAGTTAAAGAACCAATCCACACATACAATAACAATATTCACCTGGACTTGTGTTTTACTTTCCACCTCAGTGTGCTGCCTGTTTATGGCTCTGATCCGAGAAACAGACCCTAGGAATATTATGTTGTTGCACACTTTCCGCATGTCCTGGGAGCCATGGCTGCACACATGTAGCACTGCAAACCCCCAACACACTGAGCACATGTATCGCAGTAGGAAACATTGGCATTGCATAAATGTGCAGGTGAGCTTTGAGGCCAAGGGGCACATCATGCATGTGAATTCCAATTACTCAGAATGCATTTGCGCCATTCTTCTATACACCAGGACACCTAGCTCATCTATGAGGATCAACTATCATGCACACCCAAGCAGTCACATGACAAACAGAAACACAAGAAATGACACTCCATGAAATCAATTATCATGATCATAATTATTGTTATAACGGTATTAAGTGTAGACCGACCTAGCTTCAGTAAGCAACTGAGCACTCTACAATCTTAAGGGGAAGAACATAACGAGGGAAGCAGAGATACATGGAGAAGGGAGCTAACGGGAGGGGAAGAGTGGGCAATTGGCAGCAAAGGATATACAATCAACCAGAGGAGGTGACAGTGGGTAGCAGATCACCGAGCCTCAGGTAGGGTATCGAGGGCGGGGTGTATGGACCTACATGTTAGAGAGTAGCCATTCATTGAAGAGGAAGGTCTTGAGCTCTTTCATGAACTGTAGAAGCAATGAGGCAAGTGTGATATTGAGGGGGAGGAGGCTCCAGACTCTTGGAGTGTAGACAGGGAAGGTCTGTCTTCTGTTTCTTTCCTTCCGTCACTGTCATGGTTCTAATCTGCACATTTCCCTACTTCTGTTGGAACACAAGCCTCTGGAGATGCTGGGTTTCTCACTGAGGTAGCTAGGGGACTTCAGGGTGACAGCCTTCTAGATGATGCAACATGATTTGAAGATGATATGGGCCTGCAGCGGGAGACAGTGTTGCTCGATGAGGGTTGGGGTGATGTGCTTGAATTTGTGGAGTCCTTTGATGAGTCTTGATGCAGCATGCAGGACACTCAGGGGGTCCAGTGTAGTTGCTGGAATGCCTTCCAAAAGGGCATTGCCACCATCCCGGTCGTAAAGGACCAAGGCTTGGATAGCGGATCTGAAGTTGTTTTCTGGGATGAAGGTCGTGATTTTATGTATGAAATTAGCTATCAACACGTTTGTGTCTTCCTTTCTATGTGCTGTGTGAGACAGGCATGGTATCAAGAGAGACACAGATTCAAACGTAACAGTTTGAAAACCTTTATTATTAAACTTTGTGGGGTTGGTGTAATGCCTATCTGGCCCTAACTCCAAGGGGGTTGTTCCCTCAACTGATGTTTCCGAGGGCCATTGATGTCCGTAAGTTAAAAACCAAAGTTCGTCTGTGACCAACCGTATGCTCACCCTCAATCTTAAAACAAATGTGATATGGGGTCTTCTTAAAGAAGAAAATGGTGATTCAAAAGAAAATGTAAACCACAGCTTGTTTCAGGTAGGCTTACCATAAGGTGTAGTACTGCCAGTTCAAAATAGCTCAACTCAAAAGGGTTGCCCATGGAACCTTCCATGTAGGGCTCTTGCAACAAATCAATAATGTTCACAAGGTTTCTGGGTCTCTTGGGGTTAGGCCTCTCAGGGTTCCCTTACCCAAGTCTAGGCCTCTCTTCACAAAGTTCAAGAATATCTTTAGTGGGCCTCTTAGGGATTCCTTCCCCAAGCCTAGGTCCCTCTGGTTCACAGAAACAAAAAGATCCTCTTGTCAGGATGTACCTTTCACCGTACAGTTGTTTCATGGAGGTAGTATCAGAGACTTTCGAGAATGCTGGTTTCTTTGCTCCTCCCAGGCGCGACCATTCTGACCTCTAACTCCTCTACCTATTCGCCAGAACCTTTTCCTCTTCTGTGCCTCTTTCACTCTGTCCTTTCTTTACTGTGTTGTGCGCCCTGTACACCTTTTCTTGTAGTGCATACTTTCACCTTCTTTCCACCTTTCAGTGCTTCTTGCACACATCTCTTTACTTTTCAATGTGCTCTTGTGCACCCTCTTTCTTCTTACCATGCTTTCTTGCACCCTCTGTGTTTCTTGTGGGTTGCTTGCACCCTTTTCCCATGTTCGGGTTACTTTCACTGTTCATTTTGCTGTCTCTCTCTGTTTTGGGTCACTTGTGCCCCCTCTTAGCTGCTTTCGTGCCACCAGCATACTTGCTCGGTCTTTCTTTACTTCTGCGCCTCTAGCGCACCTTTCACTGACATTCCGCTTTCTTTCTCTTGCTGCTTTCCAGATTTCACCTACCTTGCATTTGCCTTTAACTTGTTTCGCTCTGCTTTGCTGTCGTTCCACATTGGCTCACCGAGCTCTTCCTTTCACAGCGCTCCTGCTCCTGCTCTGGACCCCCGCACGCTAATGAGTTTCTCCCTGCTTCACGAAACTCATCAACAATAGTGCGGCACCAGCGAGCGGGTCAAATCAGTTGAAATGGATTTGGGTCAAGTTCAGAGTCTCACAACCTGCCCCTTAGGCACTCCTGGGACCCGCGCACGTGCCAGGGGAATGAGCACTTGCCTAAACAAGGCTGATAGACTGCCTTGTGTCCTGCTCCAGATCCCTAGAGACACGACTCCCTCACCTCGCTGCAGCCCTTCACACACACTGGGCCAGCATCTTGCTGTCCTGCTCTCCACATGTCCTTTTGGGCTCCTTCCGTTCCTTTATCCTCCTGGTTCCATCCAGCAACCCCAGCTTGCTCAATGACCCTGGCAGAATCATCCTTTATATACATCAGGTGAGAGTCAATTGCAGTCTGATGTGCACAATTGGGGAAAAGTGCCTGTCCTTGCCTGACTCTATTAGTTGGACAATTCAAAGGTGTTATATGGTAGGCCTCACTTTGTATCCCTATGTTGTTGCTATGGGTAATCATCATAATTCTTGTTTGCCTCTTCATTGTCGCAGCACTTGTTGGAAATGGGGAGGGGGAGATGGGGTGTGATTGAAAATACCCCATTAGGGTTGAGGGAGAGTGGGTTGGTGTATAATAAGTAAAGGGGGGATACCATGTCTCACCCTTGGGTATTCTCCTCCTAATCCCCTGTGACCCTCTACTCAGGTCATCCTCCCTCGCTTGTCCACCCCCAGAGTCGGGATCCAAATGCGATGGCCCTTCCCTAGCCACCTGAATGTAAGATCCCGGGGGAGTAGGTGGAAGAATACCATCAGGTTTCTCAAAGCTATTTGAACCTGAGGTGTCTGACGATGCTTAAACCAAGATACTTGGCACAGGTGGCCAACTGGGGTGTAAAGTCCTCGAAGTTCATAGCAGAGAATCAGGTCTCGATGTCAGGGTGTTCGGTGTTGATGGTCAGCATTAGGAATTCAGTGTCTGAGGAGTTGAGCACCGGGTAAGTACTGGACATCCAGCACTGGATCAATGTGAGGGAGGCCTTGAGGCTGTGAATGTATTCGATGGTGGATATCTTCAGTTATATCTGCATGTCATCTGTGTATTGGTGAATGCATGATGTTGTGTGGAGTGAGCAAGGTTGGTTCCATGTAAAGATTAAAGATGACAGTGTACAGGATTGATCCTTGTTGGACTCCAAAGGTGATGGATACAGTTGGCGAATTTGGAAGAATCCATTTGAATGAACTGTTGGTGATTAAAAAGATAGGATTGTAAGCAGCCGAGGACCATCTTGCAGATCGCCATGTGTCTATGTAGATTGTCAGTGAGTGTCTGGTGGTCTACTGTGTCAAATGCTACTGAGAGGTCAGGAGAACTAGTAGCAAGGATGGCCACCATCAAGCATTTTAAGGGCATCATCGATCATGCAGATGGTAACCATGTCTGTGCTGCATCTGGGTATGAAGCCAGATTGGTAGGAATGAAGGAGGTTATTGGCTTTGATGTGTTACAAGAGTTGCGTGGCTACTGCTTACTCAAGGACCTTACCTAGGAAGGGAAGATGGGTGATGGTGTGGTAGTTGCTGAGATCATCAGGGTCCATTGTTGATTTATTAAAATGTGGGAGGATTTGTCCGGTCTTGAGGGTCGAGGGAAAGGTGCCTGGACTTGGGGAGCAGTTGATGATTGTCAGGTAAAGGTAGAGTGCTTCAGTTGGAAGGGTCTTCGATATGGAGGCAGGGAGGATTTCATCTGTATACTATGTGGTCTTTAGGATGCTAAGGTGTTGTGAGGTCTTCAATAGTTAGTGAGTGTCTTGAAAGTTGTCCAGGTAGGTGTGGTTTTGTGAGATGAGATGTGTAGTGTGTGGTCAGTTGTGGCATTGGTGTCTATGTGTTGGTGGATCATGTTGATTTTCTTGACATTGGCTTTGGTACATTATTGACCTTGGCTATGGTGTTTCGGTAGTAGTTGAAAAAGAAAAACTAGACATGCTGAATACACAATAGAGATCGGGCACACTAAACATAAGGTTACTAACGTAACAGAACTACAAATGTATGAACTAATACAAATAAAAAAAGATTAAAAGTTGCAAGTCTTCCTCAGAAATACAATCTACCTGTCACTATTGTAATTCTCTAATGTTTATAATCAAAAATCCTGAGGCTGTTATGCACTAGTAGAAACTGGTGCATAACAGCCTAAGGAGTTTTTTATTATACATTTCGGTGGTAGTTGGCCTTAGCAGGGTTAATCAATCTTTTGTGTATAGTGTGGAGTTCCTTGAGCAGAGTGAGGTCGGATGCGTTGCTGGATTGATTTCCAACAATTCTTTTCTCGTTTACTGATGGTTTGTTTGTTGATGTTGAGTTCTTAAGTGTATCGGTGCAGAAGGTTTAGGCATGAGGGTGCACCATTTCAATGGGGCATGGTGGTTGATTTTTGGAAGGGTGGTGTTGAGTACTTGGAGAACCGAGTTGCAATTCTTTTTAGTCAGAGATAGATGAGCCCATGTGAGGTAAAGTTTGGAGAGGTCTTCCGTGATATCCTACACTGGGAAGTTCTTGAAGGATTGGAAGGCTTATTAGCTTGGCTTAAAATGGGTTTGCTTGAGAGGTGTGGTGTGACTAACCTCAAAGGGGATTGGCCGACAGTCTGGACAGTAAAGCAGAATAGGAGGGCTGTAATGGAGGGTGAACAGGACAGTGATGATGAGGTTGAGAATATTATCTTTCCTATGAGTTTGGACTTCATGTGCTGTGTGAGGTTCAGTGTGTAAGAGATATCTTCCTTTATTGGCTCGGTTGCTGGGTTGGCTGGGATGTTGAAGTTGCTGCGGAAGATACTAATGGCATGCGTGAGAGACATGGTGGTAACCAAGTCCTTGAAGTCTTCGATGAAGGAGACGTTGGGCTTGGGTGGTCTGTAGATAAGGTGAAAAGTGACTGTGTGACTGTGTCTGCCATGACGATTCCGGAAACATTTTACAACAAGGTGGCGGCTGGGTTTAGATCTGCAATTCTCACCAGATGTGCACAGGCGCTCGGATTGGTTTTATCTCCACACATGGAGGTAAGATTAAATGGAATCCCACGTGACAGTATACAGGTATGATCATTACTACCACGTGTGGGACGACGGGGACAAAACTAAGTGCCCTGTGCCCAGGTATGCAGCTCCCAGTTACCACTGTAACTGTAACATAAATTATGAGCGCGGAAGATCTCTATTGCACCCGCCTTCCAGGTGCAGTAGTTGTACCAGACACGGGACACTAATAAACCAAGATTCTCCTTGTCTCTTTTAATTGTCAAATAAATTGACCGGACGTGGCGAACTATGCATGCTCTCCTATGTCATTTTTTAGGCTTATCAGCCCGTGTTGATAGATTGGGATCACGAAAGGACATCCCTCCACATGGGTAACCAGTAGGTTCCTGCACAGGATTTCTCAGGCCCAAGACCACTTACCAGTTGGATTGTGCACTTTGAGTCGCATGCATCAAGCGCAACAAAAATGTCTCACCTGACTGCCATCTAGATGCTGGGTCCCTCTGCACCATTGCTGTTGGTCCTGCTTACCTCCACTCACCACTGCCATGTACGTGCTTCTGCAACCAGGAACACCAACAGCTGCCCAGCCGCTGTACCTGTTTGCTTTCATTTCCCTCTCCCGACCTCCCGTTAATACGTTCCCTAACCCTGCCACTTACATCTACTTACCCCACTCCATGATGTAACTCTCTTCAATTCTCTGTTCTTCCCTGCAGTCATCATCATGCCCTTCACATCTCCTGTAGCACCCTGTACCACTGCACATACCATATACCACTGCTGTCTCCGCCACATCTCACCAGGGTGGGCTGAAATCCACACACATCTCTGCTCCTACCTGGGTGGGTACTGGCCTACCCACGACCCTGATGCACATGGCGTTTGTGGCCATACTACCTGATGGCCAGCCTCTGTCTCCAACCATGATGTAGCCCCACTCTGCCACTGCTGCCCTGCCACCACCCCTGGCAGAGTCAGACCACTTTGCTTGCCATCTGTGGCCACATTTGTTGTTGGAGTCCTGCCCAAACACCCACCCTCCCTCCTGCTCCCAAGAGCATACCCTAGTACACTATATATGAACAGGTGTGGCATAAGTGTCTACAACCCGTTACCATGTCTTTCAGAAACCCCCATCGCCACAGAACCTCTTCCCCTATACCCCACCAACACAGGACCCACATCCTCTGTCAGCACTCTAGAACCTTGTCAAGGCCCTCACCCGCAACATTATCCATGTCAAATTTCCTCTACTCCACCCACTCCTGTTACCTTCCCCTCTATCGATGTGCGAGCAACCTTCTCCTCTGGGTTGGCATCCTACCACTTTGGAATTCCCTGTGTCAGTACAGCCACCTCCAAGGCATCCCCCCTCAACCGCAACCTGACCTGTCACAACTGACATCAACTCAGCCAACTGCTACATTCATGCCCTACCAATGAGATAAAGGCACACCCTCTGCGTCTCTCAGGGGCCATGCCTCACCATTCCATTACTATTCACGCCTGACCACTGGGCCAGGAAACAACTGTAATGGGTGTGATGAATCAGCAATGATTCTCCCAGAAAACCTGGCCTGGGACACTTCTCATGTGGCCAGGGAAAGGCAAACGCTTTCTGATCTCGACCTTGGCGGTGGTGTTTAGCGGGAGGATCGCATGAGGGGGTAAGCAGGTCAGGAGAAATAGGAAACCCCCTTGTTCAACTAACCCGAAGCCCTACTCTCCTGATGGTTTGTTGTAAAACAACAGCACTAAGAAACCCTAACTTTGTCATTAAGGACTTCGAGTCCCATAATCCTCCAAGTACTGTGACAATGAAGATTACTGAAGAGGTGCAGTGTCAAACGAGTAGTCAGTTCACTAATGCATATTACCCACACTTGAGAGAGGGTGAGAGGCTTAAAAGGCCCCCTCAGGTGATGGCCATTGTTAGTAGGCGGAAAGAAAGAAGCAGGAAGCGGTAGCAGTGTGGTGTATGCAGACTATCCAAACTGCTGGAGGAGAGAAAAGGCACCATGACCATACCATGCAGAGGATTTAGGTTTCTTTCACCTTTCTCACTTCCTGGACTTCGACTGTAACCCCATTTCCTCCTGCCTTTATGTTTTTTGTTTGTACTGTCTTTGTGCGCTCTGAGGCCTGCGGGCGAGTTAGCGCCTAATAAAAATTCAATAGAATAGAATAGAGCAACTGTTGGTCCTAAGATGGTCTGTGCCTCTCAAATCCTGAATTGCAGAGGTCGCACAGCAGGAGGCGTTCGAGAGGGAAGCTTGACCTCTGGCAATCAAGTCTGCAGAGGCTGGACAGTGGAATGCGAAGACAAGGGAAGTTTTCTCTTCCCGCAGGCCGTCTCAGGTGGCTGGTGTGTAACGGAGGGCCTTGAGGTCTTTGGTGGCTGGCGTGCATCAGAGAACCTCAGGAGCAATGAGGGCTCCATTACCACGAGCGGCGGTGGACTAGAAGAAGAGGTTTGCTGCATTGTCAGAGGCCAAAAGAAGAAGAATCAGGCAAGCGGCGAGAGCAAGAGAAGAGCATATCTTACCCAGTGAGTTCAAAGTCTGTTTGTGAAGCCCGGAAGTGCTCCTTCCCCACTCGCGTATGCAAGGAAAGGGTTCGGCGAGTGAGAGACACTCGCGTGTGATTGAAAGTAACTGGAAAATCACTTTTGAAACTCGCCTACCAAACCAAAGCAAAAGCAGTACTCGCGAGCGAGTGAGATTTACAGGGTACTTTTGAATACCAAAGTCCTAAAAAGCAGCAAAACCATACTATACACAAGAAAACAGATTGTAATGTTATAAATGTGCATCTATGGAAACACCAATAGTATTAAGGGGCAACATGGTCAAAAGGGAACACCTACAAACATTGCCCAAGCCAAGAGAGAGGTAAAACAAGGGAATTTAAAATAACAAATATTGCCAACCACAACAAAGGGCCATTGAAAGATTAATAGACAGTGGCATTTGTTGCTCATATGCTACACAACCTGTGTTGAAAATTGGTATGAACTCACATTATCCAAGTCAGAGGAAGAGAATTAAAGACCCTTTGCATATCAGTCATTGGTTACTTGTGTAGCGGGTGAAAACAAGAGTGTCACGAAGGCTACACTTCTGGGAGAGAGGGAGAGAGAGATCCAAAGGGAGAGGAGCAGAGGAGCATTACTGTGTGAAGAGTGTTAAACAGCACTAATATAAATCTTGTTTTCCCTGAAGAGTTGTTGGAAGTTTTTGAAACTGCAGTTTGTTGAACAATTTGAAGTTGTGATGAAACATTCATCAAATGATATTTAACCCTTAAGGCACTTGTGGTTGTGAATTGCTGTTCAGGCAGGGGAGTAAACCTGAACTGCAAACTCTTGAAGTGGGCCTGGCCTGCGAGCAAACCAGGTGGTAGTGGAAGAATTGCTTAAAAGGGTACTGATGAATATAATTTGTGTTGACGGTGATACTAAAGACATTTGTGGCAAAAATCATCCTGAACAAGACAATTATTGTTGCGATTGAAGAACTGAAGAATTGTCAAAAAAAGGGAATGAACCTTCTATTTTCTGAGCTGGAACTTTCTGTTGATAAATTGAAGTTATACCAAGTGGAGTTGGAACTTTCTGTTGACAAAGTGGAACTATCTGAAACTGAGATACGAATTGGTTTGCTCCCAAGAATTGCGCACACAACCAAAAATTAAGTTGCTTGATTGCGGATGATTTAATGTGAATCAGACAACAGCCGAAACGTGTTTCGAGCAGAGCTCTTCTTCCAAGGCTGAGAAAATTACCCAAATTATGTACAGTTTTGACAAACATTAAACAGCAGTTAAGCATCATACAGATCCAAAAACATACAGTAAGCATATGGGTGGCAGGGGAAAAGCAAAATAGGCATCACAATGTTAACCAACATTTTGCGCCAATTATTATGCATTGCAAGGTAGAATTGTATGACATGACAAAATAAAAATTAGACATGAAAGGATATATAAACCGTAGATCATTGGGGTGAAGCGAGCCGTCAAGTCAATGTCATATATAGAGAATGAAAAGGAAAAAAAGATATATACAAGAGAGTAAGTGATGGGAACGGACCTGTAAACACAAGACTCATCATACTTGTATCTAAATAATGGAAATCGTTAATGAATTAGTTTTTACCTGAGGAGGCTTGGCTCAAGACTACTAATTTAGAAAACAATAAACAAAAACCAAGGGTATTTGTTTGAGAATAGCCATATCAATAATTAAACAGAACGCTAGAGATAAGATTGCCATGTTTGATTGTATAAAGTCTTACCTAATTAAGGTAGATAAATATCCGATGTATGCGGGACAAAAATATAAGTTAGCCTTTAAACTAATGGTGGGATTTAGTACCATGTTAGATGGACAATCTATAAGTTAAACATAAAATGGAAACTAAAATTTAAGAAATAAAAAATCATACCTATATAGACGCGTATGCGTATTCAATTGTAGCTGTCAGCTAAAGCAATAAGAACCTAATGCGGTAGAGTTGAAGTAGACACGTGGCATCGTGTAATGGGGGAGACAAAAAGGAGAAAGAACTAATTAGTCAATTCAAAGGCACTCGCAAAGGCGAGACGGTCACATGCGTGTCCCCGCAGGGTGAAGTAACCTTAGGGGTCGTCGTGAAAGACCTGCATTTACCGGCGTTTCCGCCCGAACTGATGAAATGGAGCCTCGCGCATAGTTGTTGAGCTCGTATTTAATACAGCCAAGCCCAGTTGAGCAACTAGAGCTCTGATGTAGGCTCTGGCAGCCATATTGGGTGTAAGCCCAAGTTGTAGTTTTAAAGGTACAAAGATCCATACACATTTGAGTTGAGGATCAAGCGATAGTTAATACTAAATAAGAAGGCCATTTTACATAAGGTGACTGAAAATGTATAATTTTTTATGTAATTATGAAAGTTAATTTATGGTAGATGGTCATAGGAGACACGAACAATGCAGCCTGTCTTATGTTAATTAGTAAATAATAATGATAACATAGATCATAACTGTTATTTTAATGACCAATCTACTATATGAAACTGAGTTGGAACTTTATATTGACGAATTGAAGTGTAAACTGTTGTTGAACATTATTGCACATTAGGATTTCCTTATTTTCTTTTTTTGAGCTGTAAAACAGAATCACGCTTAAACTTGGGTGGAAGGAGAATTTGCCCACATTACAAAGAGATACTGTGGTGACACTACATATTCAATTATTATTTGTTGAGTATTGCTATACATTTTCTTGTTAATTTTCTGTATGGAAAAGATATCCTTTGTGTTTCCTTTAGTTTATTTTCGGCATAGAAATCATCATCAGGGTCAGGATAGCAAGGCATTCATCCAACAGTATCTTATTATAAAATGGCACTTGGTGAGAAATCCTCACAAAGTTGTCTGCCTCACCAGGTCTGTGTAGGCAAAGGTACCCTTGCAAAATACCATTAATGAACACAGCCTATTCACCCCTGGTTGTTAACCACCCTGTGACAATTGGGCCCGTTACACCAACACCCCCAGTGACTCTCCCTGCCAAACACAATATGGAGCCCTGTCCCCACCCACACTCTCATGCACTGGGCAATGCTTGCCTCCTTTGCATGCCCCTCGTCACATGGTTGGGCCTGCACTGTAACAGGTTGCTCCAGCTCCACAGGTAGATCCATATGTCGTCATGCCTAGCCTACCCCAAACAATACACAAAACCTTGTCTGCCCAGCAGACATTTCCCATGTATGCCCGGTCACACCCCGTCCTGCTCTCCTTGGCCCCAGTACAGTGTCAAAATATGCCTGAATAACAAAGTGCAATGTGTGCCCTCCGGGACCGTCCATGCACAGCAAGCACACCCAAGCACATACATCAGCGCATCCACGCACACACCTCAAAACATCACTGCCAAATGGAACACACATGTACAACGTGCTCTGCCAACTCCCACAACACTAATGGCGAAGGGTGTTGCCCGCCATGTGAAGACCATACCAACACCATTGCCAGCTCATCCTTTGATAGCACAGCCAATATGTGTAGAGCCAGCTGGACTACAACCTCCCTGTCATTGTCCCGCAACCGCCACCCAATGGCGGAGTTCAGAATGACCTGCTGCAGGGCTCACACATTTCTATAAAGTCACGTATTTGCCATATGATCCTGCACAAGCCATCCATAGTGAAAGCCAACTCATGAGAGCCACTTCAATTACCCCTGGATCTCCAACACATATGTCATTTGTGTACTAGAACCTCCTACGGACATGGATCAGGTACACTTGCATTGTAAGCAGCAACAGAAACACACAATTATTCACAGAAAAGTCTGCAGAGTCCTTCTGCTCACCCCACTGCATCAGAAACAAATACCAACTCATAGGCAGCATGCACTATCACTCCTTCATCCACCTACAAGAAAGCCTTAGGGCAAAGAAGAACCATTGTGTGCACTACACAATGAACCTTCCATCTACTTTCTGCCAGCTCCCATTACCCCTTTGGCCCTCTTCCTGTCCCTCTACATAACAAATACGTAGGTCAGCCACTGCCACAGGTAGCATAGCATGTACTATAGAAGAAGTACTTCAGATGATTTGCAACAGTACTCCTACAATGTGAGGATGGCCACTCCTCCTACACCAATGGATGGATGACGTGTGTGTGTCCTAACACATGTCCAGTGTCTGTGGATGTCTAAGACAATACAGGTAAATCATATGAGGTGCCTGCCCTAACATGTCTCAGGGTGTATTCTACCCTCACCGTCAGACACTGTGCAAGACGTACACATTGGTTGTGTCACATTGCTCACCTTTAATGCCTACAAGCAAGACTCTATGGATGGCAGGTAAGACAAGTTGGACAGGACACTTGTCAGGCAGGTTGCAATTGCCTTGTGTTCTTCCTGTAAATGGCATGTATCATCCAGATGTGCAGTACTTATAACTTGTCAGGTGACATATCATTTGAACCCTCGCACCAGGTTTTTCATGCTACACACCCAGATGTTCGTGAACCGGAAGTGGGCAGAGTTGGTAAAGTGCCAATACTGACCTTGTTTTGCTCTTATTTTCTGCATTTTTTGTTTCCGTATGCTATATTTTATGTGCTTTGTTCCTCGAAAGGATGGGTCTTATAATGGTACAAACTGTGAAAATGCATCAGTAGAAATGAATGTTTCTAGGTCAAAGCATTATCCCAGATAGATCTACTGATGTGCATCACCACTCAGAGGAAAATATGTGGTTTCACTGCATACCAGCAGTAGGAAGAGAGACATTGAGTGATCCTTGTTTTGTTTGTTCATTAATTCCTTATGCAGCAGCCACACCTAGGTTATTCTTTCCTCAAGAGATGCCACTAGAGATAGCCAGTTGTTTAGTTCATCTGGCTTTATTTCGGGTGTGAGGGACAATGCAGGAATGCAAGGTGCAAGAACAGTGGGTGGAAATTAATGCAACAATGTGTGAAAACAATTTTGTAGAACTGACAAGGGACAAAGGGTTGAGTGATCTTACATATACATATCAACAAAGAGCACAGGTGCATATTACTGACTTTCAAGAGAAGCAAGTTAAAAGAGGTGCATTGATATTCACAATATTGTATGCATCATGTTGTCTCAATGGTACAGGGAAAAGCCAGTCTCCTTGTGAGGGGAAACCTAGGTTGCAGATCAAAGGTGCTGAATGGGTCGAGGGTCTGATTGGGTGCTGGGTAGGAGGAATGTTTGGGCTACCTAAAGGTGAGGCCGTAAAAATAGATGAAACGTGCTCTACAATGTGGACCAAGTATGTCAACAGTCTAACATGGATAAATCAAAATGAACTTCCGATAAGAATCACAAAACTTACACAGTTTTCCTGATGTTTCAGAAGCAATGGCAGTATCTTTGTGGGAGCGAATGTCAATTGCAATGCTACTGTTCACCTCCCCGATAGTCGGAGTGGCACCGCAGCTCTCATGGACAGTTACTGATTGTGTGGAGGGCTAGCCTATACATGACTGTTGCTGTCCTGGGGAGGGATATGTTCGATGGCTATGCTGGTTGTCAGACAAAAGGGATTACATAGGGTTGTGGAACATACACGGGTTGGAGAGCAGCCTGGGAATCTGCACTGGGCAGGGTGATGATACTACTCTTTGAAATCAGATTGCAATGGACCTGTTGGCGGCCTTCGACCTGGTCGACCATTCTATACTAGTCGACAGGTTGATGGGCCTGGCCGGCTGTACCCAGAGGGCGGCAGAATGGGTGGCATTCTTTTTTGGTCCACGAGTATCAAGAGTATCCATGGAGGGGGCACAATCACCTCCTAATACTCTAAATGCCGGAATACCTCAGGGCTCTTGTATTTCACCAGCATTGTTCAATATTTATATAAGACCACTATTGGACTTCCTTGACCACCTGGGTGTCCGTTATACGAATTATGCTGAAGACACCCAGGTGGTCTTTCAACTTTCTGTGGATTACAAATTCCAATCCTGATATGATATATTATATTGCATTTATAACGCGCCTATACACAAGTGTTTCAAGACGCGACGAGGCAAGGGAGGGGGAACAGATAGAAGACAGAAAATGATCTTACTAGGCAAGGTGACATTGAGATTGCGGAAGTGCAGGGAGGGGGGGAAGGGAAAAGTGTGGGGGGGAGGTGGCAGTGCAGTACATAGGATAACAGTAAATTAAATAAAGACAATAAATAAAAGTGCGGCCGGCTGGTGGCAAGTGCAAGAGTGATAGACATCAGGTGTCAAGTGCTGGTAGGGGGCTGTAGGGATACAGAAACAGTCTCCGGGTGCAAGGGTTGACATGGAGGCAGTGCGGGTGTGCAACTGGCGGGGAGGGGACCTGGGCCCGATATCAGAGGGTAGCCAGGTAATCAATGCAGTTTCAGTTTTAGCCAGGGGATCAGCAGGAGAGAGGAGGAGAGAAAGCAGAAGCACAGAGGAAGGTCTTGAGATGTTCTCCTCAAGTTTCAGAGTGGCAGGGAGGCTGTTCCAGAGGGAGGCCCCAGCCGAAGAAAGACATCTACCACCAACTCGTTGCTTGGAGAAGTGGCTGATCCTGAGGGAGTTGGAGGCGGATGATCGAAGAGCTTCAGAAGGAAGATATTTAGGAAGAGAGAGTTGAAGGTTTTGATGCCAGAGGCCCCAGAAGGCCTTGTGGACAATGCAAAGTGTTTTGAACTTAATCATCGCTGCCACTGGGAGCCAGTGCAGTGATTTCAGTCCTGGAGAGATACGATCCCTGGGCTTGAGGCCAAGGACAGGTCTTGCAGTCCTGTTTTGGATGAGTTGCAGAGAGCGGAGATTAGAGGCAGGCAGATTTTGAAAGAGGATGTTGCAGTAGTATAGCCTAGAGAGAACCAGAGCTATGGAGACAGTGAGCTTCTGGTGAAAGTAGAGGAAAGGAAGAATACCTCTGAGGAGTCGAAAATGACCCCAAGGTTTTTAGCCTCACAGGTGGGAGCAGGAGGAGGGCCAAGAGAGGCCTGCCAGAGAGTGAAAGGAAAGGAGGGAGCAGGTGTGCTGATGAGAAGAATCTCGGTCTAACTGGCATTAAGGCAGAGATCATTGGCGGCACACCACTCCTGGATAGCAGACAGTCAGAGATGAGGGAAGGAGAAGAGGTGGCTGAGGGGAGTCTGAAAATGAACTGAGTGTCATCCGCATAGCACTGAAAGTTGGGGCAGAGAGCGGCAATGTGGTGGTCACGAAGTGCCAGGTATTGGTTGAATAGCCAGGGAGAGGGGCTAGAACCCTGGGGAACACCACAAGTAGAGATAGAGGTAGATGAGAGGAAGGAACCAAGTTGGACCTGGGAGGGTCGATCGGAGAGGAAAGAGGTCAGCCAAGCCAGGGCCTGATCAGTCATACCCAGGTTATCACAGAGATGGTTATAAACTCACTTGCTCTCAATGATAGCAAGACTGAGCTCCTTATTGTGGCAACTAATCACAAGCTAAACAAACTTGATGCTTCATATAAGAACTTTTCCATCGCTGGTAACCAGATCCTTGTGTCTACCAGTGTTAAAGCACTAGGTGTTTATGTTGATGCAGAGCTTGATATGAAAGATCATGTATCTCATATTTGGACCTCCTGTGATTACGTAATTAAACTTCTTCACCAAATTAGACCCTACATTTCTGTAGAGAATAGATCTACCCTGGCATCAGCACTTGGGTATCACACCTTGATTATTGTAATGGTCTCTTGGCAGGGACCACAAAGCCAAATATTGAGTCCCTGCAGATGATGCAGAATACTGATGTTCGCACCGTTTGCGGTTTGCAAAAACATGATCATGTTTCTGAGGAAAGGAAAAACGTACACTGGTTGGCTGTAGTGCGCAGGATCCCTCATTAGATTCTAACACTGGCTCACAAATGCTGGTCACTCACTGCCCCTCTTTATCTCATGAAACAACTGACTCCCGATAAACCTGCACGTGCCTTGCAATTAGGGGATTCGCACAAATTTAAAGTCACGTTCCAAACTGTCCAAATTTGGTGGGTGCAATTTTTCAGTGCAGGCAAGGAATGGAATGATCTTCCAAACAATATACGATCTATCTCATCCCTGTCCTGATGTAAGAAAGCAGTTAAAATATACTTTTTTGGTTAGTCCACCTGGCTTGCATCACTTGCTTAGTCTTGCACTCTATTACCTACTTCTTTGTACGTCATCTTTCCTATTTTAAGAAATCTGTCAAAATGCACTATTGTTTGACTAGTCCTCCTGGCTATGCATCATCATCACTGTCTTGTGCTCCTCTTTTCCTGTATTCATTTTGTGTCTGTACATCATCTGCCGAGGCCTATGGGCATGTGGCAGGTTAGAAGAAACAAACAAACAAACAAACAAACAAATAAATAAATAAATAAACATGCATACTCAGGAGTCTGCTAGGAAAACAAGTAATGGTTAAGCCAACTTTAATAAAACATTGGAGCATCACAATGTATGCTAGAAGGAAATAAATATCTGAAGGGCTTCACTCATGATATGTCATGGGGTATGTGAACTACAACGTAATTCACTTTGTATATTCATTTATTTATTTCCTTATTTCCTTTATTTATTTCATTTCCCCCTTTTCACACAAGGGTGTGATTTTCTTGTCCACAATGCTGTATTCTCTTATAAATCTTCAAATTCTCTGCTCTGAAAGGGCAGGTCGTTATCAGAACTCACTGACTCAGGCAGTCCTATGTGTTGTGAAAATATCTTTAAGTTTGTGCACCACAACTTCGACTGTTTGGAAGGGGATGAAACGGACCCCCGGGTACCTGCAGAATTGATCGAAAATGGCAAGGAAATTCTGGGAGTTAAGAACAGTGCCAAAATCAATATTCAGTGTTTCCTTAGGTCTGTGCTTCTTATAGGTATTAAATGTTCTTATGGCTCTATCCTGCACCAGGTACAGTTGGCCAGCAATGAGTCAACTATGTTCTCCAGGTCGGGTAACCAAACATTTTGCCTCAGTCTCATTTTGGTTTTTCACTCCCATTGATGCCCTGTATGACCAGCTGTACCACATGTTGTATGAGATCTGGGGGCATTGCCAGCCGGGAACCGTGATGAGGGACTCCTGCAGAACCTGCTGAGAGCTCGGCTCTCACCCGCTCGAGGCCCTGTAAAAATGCCTATGCTTCCGTCAAGTGCATAGTGGTGGTTGTATTAAATCACACAATTGCGGCATGCCCCTGAATGTAACTAAGCTAGGGTCATCTGTATCCTGTCATGGTTGGCTGTAGCATGGGCTATCCTGCAGCCTTTGACGTCATGTTGACATGTTTATCTGCTCCTTTGTCTATGCAATGTCAAGGCCATTTCATGGGGGTGGCTGCCTGGATAAATAATCTGTGGAGTTATCTGACCCGCTCCGAATTGAAGTGAGACTCCATAGTCTTGAAGTTGCATCTACCTCGCCATCTGGATAGTTGGTCTTGTTGGTTAGCTGTGCATGATCTGCAAAAGAGCATTGTGATCTGTAATCACCATAATTAAATATCTGAATATGAAGAGATGGAAATGCGGCTGCCTCAGATCACCGCTAGTGCCTCACATGCTGTTTGCAGTAACATTGTACTGTGGGCGTGAGGGCTTTGCTCGCATAGGTGTTGGGCCACCTAGTCCCTTCTTGGTGCAGATATACGACTGTCCTTAGACCCACCAGGATGGTGTCCATGATTATTTCTGATTGCTTGCTCGGTTTAAAGAAAGCCATCATTGAGTCTGCAACGAATGCACCTCTGGTTCAGTACAAAATGGCTGCAAAACTTTACTATACTGAGGAAACTCCTCACCTCAGATGGTTATGAGGGCGGGTTCATCATTTTGATGTCTTGCATTTTCTTGGGGTCTACCGCGATCCTTTGGCCCCTGGAAGATGAATCCAAAGAAGTCAACGCTCTGCTGCATGAGTGACACTTTTTCTTGATCAGCATTAGCCCATGTTCTTTAATGAAATGGGTGATAGTAGCTGTAGCCATTTTCTCTCCGCTGGTAATTATATCAGCACATTGTGGCTGATGTTTATCACCGATAAGAGTCCCAGCAGTACACCCCTTAGTCTATTGAAACACCTCTGTGGCTGATGGGACTCTAAAACTCAATCTTTAGTATCTAAAAGGGCATATTTGTGAAGGGAATGTTATTATCCGCTGTGACTCTTCTTGCAGAGGTTCTTGGTGATAATCAGAGTTGAGGTCAATGGTAGAAAACACTGTTGATCCCTGCAGCCTGGCTAGGATATCGCCTAGTATAGGGATTTGGTGCCTCGCACACTTAATGGCACAGTTAGGCAGCCTCATGTTAATGCAGATTCTTACTTTGTCCAGCTGCTTCGGCATTTGGGCCATGCAATTAGGAAGACCCATGATGTGGGTCCCTCTGCCTGCTCAATAATGTCTGCCTCTTTCAGTTGCTTGAGGTCCATCTCCACTTTTTTCCTCTTGTGGAATGGAATACTTCATATTGACAACTGGTAATCTTGCAATACAGAATTCATGCTTCCTGGCCTTGTAGGCATCCTACACCCTTGAACACACCTTGATATGTATGTAATAGTGGAGAGATTTTGGGCCTCATCACGACTTTGGCGAAAACCCTTAAATTCGGCGGTATCGCTATTAGCAGTGATTTTAAGGGTCCGTCGGATCACAAGTCAAAATACCGCGGGCGCAAGTTCAGCCGGTGCAAGTACAGCCGGCTGTACAATCGCCGGCCATAACAGCGCCAGGAACCATTCACGCTAAAACATCAGCAATCACGAGTCCGGCGTAGGCGCTATTAGCGCCAGAAAAGCGGCGGATAATCCGCCGAAAATACCTCCAGCAAAAAGCTGGAGGTAACAGAACACAGGCCACAGCAATAATGGCCCAGGTGGAACCAATGCAAATCAGAGGCTTACAAAGGAGCCACCCATGCACAACACACCCTCCCTAACACCATTACACCAGCAGGAGCAGGGAGGAGACAGCAATCAGGGCCCAGGTGGAACCAATGGAAATCAGAGGCCTACAAAGGAGCCATCCATGCACAACACACCCTCCGCAACACCATTACACCAGCAGGAGCAGGGAGGAGACAGCAATCAGGGCCCAGGTGGAACCAATGCAAATCATAGGCCTACAAAGGAGCCACCCATGCACAACACACCCTCCCCAACACCATTACACCACCAGGAGCAGGGAGGAGACAGCAATCAGGGCCCAGGTGGAACCAATGCAAATCAGAGGCCTACAAAGGAGCCACCCATCCACAACACACCCTCCCCAACACCATGCTGCCATTTGGAGCCAGGAGCCTTGATGTTGACTCCTACCTGCTGCGCCTGGAGCTACAGAGGCCAGCCAACCAGGCCAGGGCCCTGGGAGTGCAGGGCGCAGTGGGGATG
The DNA here is from genome assembly GCF_040938575.1 of Ambystoma mexicanum. NCBI lineage: Eukaryota > Metazoa > Chordata > Amphibia > Caudata > Ambystomatidae > Ambystoma > Ambystoma mexicanum. The sequence continues at coordinate 672,142,917 of NC_090924.1, read as the reverse complement.
AGGAGAAGGAGGAGGAGAGCAGCACCAGCAAGGCGGCCAGCCATCCCCAGGGTCAGGCCAACACCCTGGGCCCTGACTGATGGTCAGTTGGTGACAGAATATCGGCTGGACATGGCAACCATCACCCAGTTGCTGGACACAATCCAGGGTGACATTGGCAGCCGCATAGCCACCAGCACGGCAGTACCTCCCCTAGTGAAGCTCGTGTCTGTGCTTCAATTTCTTGGGACTGGCAGCTACCAACATACCGTTGCCATGATGCATGGAATGGCCCAGTCCACATTCAGTGCCATGCTGTGACAGGTGCTTGATGCACTGTTGAATCATGTGAACGAACACATTGCATTTCCAGCCACACAGGCACAGGTGCACCAGCTGAAGGGTCAATTATATGCCATTGCTCAAGTCCCGAATGTAATAGCAGCCCTGGACTGCACACATGTGGCACTCATACCACCCCAGGCACATGAGGCTGCCTACAGAAACCGTAAACAGTACCATTCCCTCAACGTGCAGATGACATGTGGACTTGACCTCACCTTCAGCCACTGCTGTGCCCGCTACCCAGGATCCACCCACAACTCCATGGTCCTGCGCAACAGTACCCTGCCGGCGTACATGGAAAGGCACCGTGGCCAAAACACATGGCTGCTGGGTGAGTACAAATGTATACCATAAAGCATGTCAATCCACAACTGATGGTGTCTGTCACAGAATCCATTATTCCCAATAGGCAGCAGCATTACTGCAGCATTCCCATTCAAGCACCTTGCACGATAAACCTTGGACATGTTCAACACAGCAGAACACACCCATGCAGGATGTAAGACATGTGGCGGCACAGTGACATATGGAAGCCCCACCACAATAAAGCCTCCTGTGTGAGTAGCACCATGGCTCCCAACACTGAGACAGTACAGAAATCCCACCCTGGCCATCCGACAGTAATGAAATTCCAAACCATAAGCTGGCACATCCACAAATGCACCACACATAAGTAGGCTGAGTAATGACAATGTACATCCCACGAACACTGTCCAAAAAATGGCCAGAGAAATGCATGGAGAACAGTACAGAATAGTGACGACCAGCAAATGCAACTGTAGCCAAATGAGTAATACATCTGTAGCTGTAGTGAATGAGTACTGTTACATACAGAAACATAGGCGTCCCATGAGAGTACCCCATTGATTCAATCGTGCCCGTAGACAGCACACTCCACAATGTCATAGGCCATATGACAAATATGGCAAAATCACACTGATGACAGAGCTCAGTACACCCACTGGACTTACCTTGTCTCCATACCGGCTTTCTCTCCCCTGCAGGTGATTCTGGATATCCCCAGTACACGTGGCTCATGACCCCTGTGCGTCACCCACACACAGCGGCGGAGCAGGCATACAACCATGGCCATGCCTGTACACGGATCTGCGTGGAGAGGGCATTTGGACTGCTGAAGGCATGCTTCCGGTGCCTCGACCTCAAGGGAGGGGCAATGATGTATGCACCAGAAAAAGTTGGCAAAATTGTACTGACATGTGCCATGCTGCACAACATCTGCTGTCGCAGAAATGTGCCACTGCCCCCTGATGCTCATGTGCAGCCACCTGAGGAAGTTAGTGAGGGCGATGAAGTGCCAGAAGGTGTTGAACATGCACAAAGGATTGGGCTGAGGGAGGGGGGGTTCGCAAAACAGGGATTGATAGATGGATTCTTTTAGAAATGGGTAATGGGTAAATTGGAAATATGTCACTTCAACATTAAATTGCATTAGTAACAATCACTACTGTCCATGCATTGTGATTTTTCTAACGTGATTTATTTTCCGTCCAACAAACCCCCTCCCCCCAGTAAACACCCAGCACAGAATCCTCCCTCCCCCCAGTGAACACCCAGCACCCAATCCCCCTCCCCCAGTAAACACCCAGCACACAATCCCCCCCCAGTAAACACCCAGCACACAATCCCTCCTACCCCCAGTAAACACCCAGCACACAATCTCCCCTCCCCCCAGTGAAGTACCCTCAACTGTGCAGATAGGCACATGTGTCTTATCAGGGCACCAACAACGATGCCATGCACCACTAGGATGGTCGTGGGCACTTTCCTTTTCCGGGCCCCTCTGGTGTGCGTGCCTTTAGGTGGCGCATGGACCGGCGCCTAGGAGATGGCTCGAGGGATCCCTCCGTGGGTGTGGTCGATGTCGAAGGGACTGAAGGGGCGGCCATCATGTGCTGTCGCATGAGGTTGTTTCCCTCCCTTGTTTGCTCAGCAAGTGCTGAGACTGCCTCCGTCAACTCCCTCACTCGTTGCCCAAAGCCTGTCAGTGCAGCGGTACATTGTTCAACGACTCTGTGTGTGCGCGCATTGTCCCGCGCTATGTATTTGCACCCATGCCGTATAGATGCACTGACAGCCTTGATGTGCCGGCTCTGCACCTTGGCCAATGATTCCACCCTGGCCTGTTTTGCCTCAATAATGTTGAGTTGGCCCATCACTGCTGCCCCAGTGAAGAAGGGCACCCCTGGTGTGTCTTGTGTTGGCCTGCGACTTGTGTGCTGTCGGGGGGGGCTGCATGGTGACATGGCGCCAGCTAGGACTGGGCTGCCTGGCTCAGATTGCCGGTCTTCTGGGCTGCCATATGATGGCATGTCCACGTCCGGCTGTGGTGTGCAGACACGACGCACAGGCACATGTTGACTTAGTGCATGGTGTGTGCCTGGGCTTGGGCTTCCCTGGGGTGTGACCATCCCTTCAGCCTCACTGCTTCCGGGAGAGTGCTGTCCTCCAGCATGATGGCCACGTGGAGGTGTTGCTCCCACGTCGGGCTCAGATCCAGACCTCTGTCCCTCAGCATCAGGGCTGTGACTGGTGGCTTGGGGTGAGCTGGCAGTGGCCTCCCTGCTGCCATGTGGCTGCTGCTGCTGTCTGGTGGGGCTGCGTTGGGGTGAAGTGGGTGTTGGCCTGGGTCGTCTCCTTCCGTACGGCCTCTTTGTGGAGTGGTGGTGCTGGTAGAGGCGCGCTGCCGTGGGCGCTGTGTTGGTGTGGCCTCCTCCCCATCATCTTCGTCCCGTTGGGATGGACGTGTTCCTGTGGGGTACATAGGGTGTGGTTTGAGTTCAATGCTACATATATTTGTGTGATGCAGTGCATGCCAACAAGTGTGTTTGAGGACAGTATCAATCACGCATTCAACTTGCATTCTGTTCAGTCGCCATTTGGTGCTTGTTGTGAGTGTGTATGGAGGTACACTGCATGTGAATGTTGGAGTGACAAGATTGCATGCGTGGTTGGGGTGCACTGCGCTCTGTGTTTTGGGGGTGTATTCATGCACACTCAAACTACGTAGCTGTCCTATGGCTATGGATGTCTATCCCCTGCCCCTGTCATTCATGCACTGCATGTGCAGGGTCGTCTAGGCAGCACTACGGTTCACTTATGGGTATATGCAGTACTTCACACACATTTCTTTGCATTCATTCACTCACGGTCTGCATGTGTGGTACTTTCAGCTGCATGCATTCGGGGGTGGGACTCACCTGCAGTTGGGTCGATGCCAGTGCCTGCCTCTGCTCCACCAATGCCCTCGATGGTGCCAACATCTATCAGGGCTGTCATTTTCTCCTCCCAAGGTGTGAGTTTGGGTGGGTGTGGTGGTGGGCCTCCTCCATTGGCCCTACTTGCACTCCGGTGCTGTGACAGGATGCCACGGACTCGCACGCGCAGGTCCTTCAGGTGCTTGCGGCAATCCTCCCCATCCCGGGGCACGCGCCCCACAGCACTGACCCTTTGGCTGATTGATCGCCAAATTTGTGATCTGCGCTGGCCACTTGTTTTGCGCTGCTGCAGCTCCTTGTGGTGTATCTCGGCCTCCTCGACCAGTACAGTTAGCTCCTGGTCACTGAATTTGGGCTTTCGCACCCTGTCCAGGGCGGTCTTGCCCCTAGTGCGCACCTGAGACATGTTTTGGGGTTGGATGGCGTGGATGGCTTCCAGGGGCTGTGATATCTGACGGATTGTGATTGCCAAGATGGCCGCCGCTTTATTTCCTGTTCCGGTGGCGACGCGTTTCCCGCGCGCTATGAGCGCGATATGGCAGTAGCGCACGGTGCGCCGGATTTAAAGGTTCGCGATACCGCCATGGACCGGGGCGCGTGCACGATAACTCGTGATCTGGCGGATTATCCGCCGGGGGCCTTGGCGTTAGCGCTATTTATGTCCGGCGGATAATCCGCCGCATTACTGCCGAAGTCGTGATGAGGCCCTGAATAGTCACTTAGGGCAAAGCAAACCAACCCCAGCTCCTCTGCTATGTTGTAGCTCAGCAATGTTTCTTGGACTTGAGTCACATAGAATGTTGTGGGAACCGATACTCCGTCTAGTGTCACTCTTGTGTGGAACACACCATCAAAGGGAAGTGTTCTGGTGTCCCCATAAGTGAAGATATTGACCTTTGGTTTTGATAGTCTTGGGACAGGGCTCAGAAGGCAGAACTGCATGGTTGGTGTAGCATTCACTGAAGTGCTGTATATAAGCACTGTCACCTGCACAGAAAGTACAGTATCCAAACATCAGGGTTGGTACTGTGTTCCTGCCTGCCTTTGGCAGACTACTGAAATGAAGAAATCTTTCTTGAAGTAATCCTCATTCACAAGGCTTTATCTTGGCCTTTGGTAGCCCTGTGAAATCGTGTCCAGCCTGGCCTGCCATAGTCAATTGAATGATGCATGGTTATAGGATGTCACAGTGCCCTAGCAACCTTGGTGTGGTAATTGACCTTGCCACATCTTCCACAGGTTTGGCTCGCGGCCATGCCATTTGAGGAATAGGGTAAAGATCCTCGCAGGACTCACACCTGGCTCTTGTCAGAGCTGCTGTATTGAACAGCTGACCCTTGTATCGGCTTCCTTGTCTACCTCACTAACAGAGTGGGCATCTCCCACTTGTGTGGCCTTTATGGCTTCCTTCCTGTGTGTCACTTGATTTTTTTTAAATTCATGAGATCTTTCAAGTTCTAATATGCGGTGCAATGAAATATATGGTTTCAACAAAACAGTTCTTGATACTTTGCACCTTAATCCCATCTTCTATGTCCTTGAGTGTGCACGACATGGCCAGCCCTTGCAGGAAGGTATAAAAATCATTAAATAAATTGGATTCCCCTTGGCTGGCTTGCGATAGGCTGAACCTTTTTATAGTCCTTATTGACTAGAGCAGTGAAGTAATTGTTGAGGGAGTCTTTTGCTGTTTGGCATTATCCATCTCCTGCTAGGAGTGTTTTGAAGATCTTTTGGGCAGGGGTATTTCTAGCTCTGGAAAGGATTGGGGGCTAGGCTAATGTCGGGAATGTCGGGATTTGGGGCTAGCTAGTCTTTTGGTTGTATCCCCTGAGCTTCTATCCGGGGCTACAACCAAAAGACCCGGGGCTATAGCCCCTTGTAGCAACGCCTCTGCTTTTGGGTATGGCCACCAGCTTAGAACAGGAGCATTGTCCCCTTTGCAGCGTTACCTATTTTTCTGGATGCAATAAAGAAGAGCTTCATAAAGCACAGAGACACATGTGCCGTGCTGAATTAGTCTCCTTATCTGCAGCACCTGCTCCAATGGCAGAGAGCAGGTTCAGAGATCACAGGTGCCTGCCTATTCGACAGCTGCTGTGACAGCCAAGTCTCTATAGCACAGATGCTGCATTTGAAATCTGAACCTCTTTTCCAAAACCACACAGGTATGAGGAAATACAATTATAGTGACAGCTTAACCTTAAACATAAAGCCATACCTAAATATAAAAAGCCATGCCTGTATCATGTATGTGTCAACACTGTTAGCCCAGGCCAACTGTGGAAGGATTGTGTGCATTCTGTTCAGACAGCCTCTCGCTGCCAGCCAGCAGGACACAAGACTGAAAGACTGCCTCTCCTTTGATCATTTGCGAAGTTAGGTAACACCTCTCTCTCCAACAAGACAGCCCCTTAGCAAGAACTGCCTTGAGTAACAGGAATCAAAAGGCATACTCTACACAAAGGCAAAGGGACTAGCCTCGCGCCCGGGTGTTGCAAACTAAGGCCCCATTGATGCAATGGGTCTGCGAAGGAGGCGTAGTTAGTGTACTAAGGGGCAGCACAGCACACGTAGAGAAGGGTTCCATCATCGTGTTTCTCTTTGCATCTCCTTCCTTCCTCTCCCCTTAACTTGTATGAGCCCAAAGCACTTTGGGTATGATGCAAGAAGGCAAAGAACACCTGTCTCAAGGACAGGGATTGGACCCCTCAGGATTGCTCTTGTCCACTAGCATGTGGCCTTCTGCCTATGAAAGAGGGAGTGTCCCACCCCTTCTTTGATTCATCTATGGACTTCAAAACACCAAGAAGAATTTGTGTGGAACCTGTTTGGAGTGTAGTCATTTCCAGAGTCTTACAGTCGTGAGGTGAAGGCAGGTGATTCAAGGCAGAGCAAAGTTCTGCTCCCTAACTATCCCTAGTGCAGATCAGGGGTGACCTGCTGCCAGCGCAGAGCAAGACCTGCCTCTGCCAGCTACACCTATACCCAGGATCACATTGGAGGTGAAGAACCCCTGCATGTGTCTGTACGCCTCACTTGTGTTTGGGAAAATGAGAACATTGACCTATGTTTTCCATGAGCCCCTGGATTGAACCTCACAGCAACCTGGGAGCCAGATCAGCCAGCATCCCAGTCTTCGGCCTCATGCTACTTTGTGCTGCGTTTCAAAGCCATTCAGCACATTTGAACCAACAAGACCCTGCGGTCCTGCTTTTGGCACTCTCCCGATCTTTGCACTGATGTGCTGCACAGTCGATTTAGTTAAGTGCTGCACCACGCCAGCTGAACGCATTGTTGCCTCGACACCAACTAGAAGCTCATTGCTGCAACTGCCACATTGGAGTCACCTTTCGAACTGCCAGCCATTTTGGTGCCAAATCAAATCGACAGCCAAACTGACCCTGGTGGGTTTATAGAACAGCAACCCTTGAATGCTGCATCAAACCATTGCGACTGGAGCTGCACATTTAGTCACAAGGATATTAATCATAGAAATATCTGTCGACCTAAGAACTGACCCTGTTGGCGCCCACTATCTGCACTCTTAGAATGCAGATTCGAACCACAGTGAATTTGAGATTAACCCTGACTCGACACTTGCTCCCCATCTGGAACAATGCGACTGCCTCATTCGAGCATTACTCAAACCATTGGTACAATCTCAAGAAGCCTGGCTCGATGCTATTGAATGGCCAAGAACAGCTGGAAGGTATTATTGACTGCTAACTGCCCCCCTGGCCCGCCTTTGGCTCCTAGAGACTCGTTAGGTCACCTTTAATCCCTTTTTCACACATTAACATACCCTTTTATGAACATTGGGTAATGAAACATGCGTGAAAGTCAAATACCACATAGTGTTGTAGCTATCTATCTTTTGCATATTCTGTGTTTTGTCCACTAGGGTGGGTTTGTGTACTATGTTTCTATTCAGTCATTTTTGGATATGGTCTCTTCAATTAAAGTATATATACTTTTATAGAATCTTGATTGGATATTCCTTTTTTTTTGTACTGCTGTTTGGTTTGCTAATATTTAATTCCCACACCCCACTTAAGAGTATAGCCTGCCTATGGCCCACATTACTGCAAAAGGTGATTTGATTTTGGATATTTATAAAAACTCTCAGGACGGACTTAATCGTATAGCGGTGCAGCAAGTATCGAAAACAAATCACCCGCAAAGCAGTAAGCATACAGAGATCCAATTTAATAGAAAGATGAGACCCTCCCCCGTAACTTCACAACCTCATTATTTAAAAAGGAAGGTCTGAGAGCTCGACAAAACTGATAGAGCATCTCGAGGGCCCATCTCTCGGGATGCTATTTCACAGCCTCTGGCCAAACAGCAAACCTTGTGTCTTTTCTTGAGACACATAGGACTGGGGAACAGTCAACAGCAGCTGATCTCTTGATCGTAGCTGCCTCGTAGGCTGGTAGCGACAGATTTTATCTCTCAAATAGGCATGGGCCAGTCCATTTGAACATATAATCAGGCACACCACATTAAATTTGATACGGCTCAGGTGAAAGAGGGATATCTCTTAACCGTGCCTGTTTCAACTGTATGTATTTTTTCCAAATATTTTTGGGGAGAGCCCACCAAACTCTATTTAGATGGACTGGGCTTGCTCATATACTGTAAATATGAGGGCCAATTTAAAAAACATTTCCAAGTCCACTTTTAGTTCCCAGTCCACCCACCCAGCTTCAAGATGAGAAATTAAGAAAAACATGATTCTCTCTTTCCGTTAGACAGAATACATACATTTCTAATGTAACATTAGAAAAGTTCAGGTACCAGAGATTCATCAGGCAATAGAAGGCCCTTTCTCAGGGACGTCATTTCACCAAAATACCAGGGATAGTGGAAGTGACATCACATGACTCTTGACCTCTCTTGACATTACATAAAGGGATGTTAATTGACTACGCCCCAAGTGACATCACGAGAATTGATGGCACACAACGTTTTACCCCTTGACAAAACAGGAAGTGGAATCACATAGTATTGTCAAGTACACTAAGATCAATGTGATAACGATATCACTGTAATATGATATACATTTCATACAAGAATGGATCACCGTATGTAGCATTAATATCGCTGTGTATAGCTCCACCAACCATAAGGCAATAAAGCTCTGCCAACCGGCTGGTGACAAACTATTGCTGCTGGAACAGTGTATGAACAACCAATATAGTGAGAAACAATGAGGTCAATATATGCCCAGAACAAAAAACTTTTAAAAAGCTTTTTACAGCCTGTAAACTTAGCTTCTGCCCAAAGAGAAAGGGAGGACAGCCTGCCTTTGCCTGCTATTGTAGGTGGTGACTATTTGGCACAGTTAACGAGTGGATATTTTCCTTTTATCGAATCAGCAGTCAACAGCCAGTTATCCTGCGAAAAATAGGATTCTTGGTTTGTGGGCTGGAATCGTGGCTTTTCAATGACCGTTACACCTTTTTAGTACATGCCTGCCCCTAATAGACAGGTTGTTTTTCCACAGATAATGCCTTATCTCTTATCAAAAGTTCATTAAGTCTCAGCCCAATACATTGAATATAAGCACTGGGTTGTACTGTGACCATTTCACAGAGTGTGTCTTTTTTGTGTGCATTTTGGTCAGGTTATTTCCAGCGGTTTGCAGAAAGGATATGTCCAAAGCATCACAAGGCTGGACTTGCAAGAAGCTCATTCTTCAACCACGAGGTGCAATAACAGCAAATGTAATATTGGCACTTTGTGATGGGATCTCTGAGGCCTCAATCTTTGTTTTGAAAACTGAGCAAAGAGTAGGAAAGATTGACTGACTGTGCAATGATTTCCCACACAACACAAATGGGAGGCTCCTTCCTTGGGCTAATTGGGATGTCTGTGGTTGTTCCCCAAGGTGCAACTGGTGATTGACCTCAATATGAAGATATCCATGGGAGTGGCCCAATAAGAAAGAAGAAAACTGTCATAATACAGGCAGCAGGGATACATTTGCATGGAAAACCTAAAGCACCAAACTGTTCAACATAGAACAGAGCTCTCCAAACTAACCTTTAAATGCTGTCTTTGTACAAATTGTCCTTTGTGTTTTTTCTTGGAAGCATATGTATACCTCCATTAGCATCTGTGGGGTGCACATACAAATAGGGCACACATGGCAGGTGTTGGTGGTATGGTGTGTAGTCTGAGCTACTACATTTATATTGCTTTCAGTTATAATTTCTAAGACTGTATCTAGAGCAGGATGTTCAAGGCCACCGCATCATCCCTTTCTTTTGATTGCTGAGGATTCTGCATCTTGCAGTTGATCTATGTTTTTTTTGGATCGATGGATGGATATGATGATCTATTTAGCAGTCTCATGTCTAGCTTTTAGGAACACTTGAGATAGGGTCTTTCATTGGAGAGATGGTTTGTTCATGGTCATTCGGTCTTCCCAGATGGTCAATGCAAGATCTTCATTTACTGCTGCGGAGAATCATACTTATATTGCTGTTTGGCCCAGAGAAAGTTTTGTTCCCAGCCACCCGTTTATCTTCCAAGGTATAGTTTTGGTTTAAAACAGATTCCGAATATAATTTAATCTAAAATTCCTTTGGCTTTCCTCTATAGTCTCATTTTCAAGGTTCAACCACCCAAGAGCATGGATGGAGGTTCCTGGCCGATGGCATGTTCTGCATTTCTGTAGGACATTAGAAACCATAATTGGATTCGCTCATGGGCAATCATTTGTCTTGGAAGCAAGACAACGCAGAGCAACACAGGTTCAAATCCCGGTCCCGGGCTTAGAGGCTGGTCCCCGGTATTAAGCACTTTATTTAATTGGATTAATGTGTTAGCATGTTCTTTGCAGACCACAATGCATGTAAGTCTATATGAATTGGCACAGATTAAAACAGTTCATGATTTTTCTGCCTATTTAAATGGGGCTCTTTCCAGGTGCCACCTGATGGTCCAAGTCTAATGATGAACACGATTTCTCACCCATGGGCCATTGTCCTCCAAGACGGGTTTAGTGCATTGATCCTTCCCATTGTTTGTTTATATTATAGATTAGCCTTTTCCAAATGAAATTGGAAAATAAATACTATGACTATCTATCATGATTGCTCCGTGCCTCTTCCACCTTGCCGCCCATTTCCCCAGTTCCACCAGATGAACTGTCCGCAAGACACAGCCGCTAATTGGTCACATGTCATGTGATCATGTGATTTCCCCCAACAGTGCCCTGCATAGCCATACTGTGAAGGCCTGGCACAATATTCCAGAAATATATTGTGGTGCATCACGTAATAGTGATAAAGTAGGGAATTGATCATTTTACGTTCTTACTCTAGAAAAGAGATGTCGCTTACAATGTGGTCTTGGACCAAATCTGTAGAGACAAACATCATAGATGTATCTCTATCCTATTCGGGTTCATCATGCCTCAATCGTGGCATGAAAACCCATTCCTTTCTCACTGTGCATCGCCCTTCGGCTACTAAACTCTCTTGCGGCTATCCTATATGCTCTGCTCTAAATGCTACCTTCCTGCGGGTGTTCATTTATGAGTATCTCGTTGGGTTCCAACATCTAGACTGCATAGTAACATTTAAAACTACCGTCGCCATGTTTGATGATGTTCATGCCATCCACCACTATACCTGCCACAACAAGCTCTGTTCTAAGATAGTCCGCCAACGGTTCTGAGGCCAAAATAAACAACATAGGGGACAGCAGGAATCCTTGTCTAGTGGCCTTCTGTAAATCCCGAGCATCCAAAATAATTCTCCCTCTTCTTGTTCTAGCTTTGGCAAAAATGTAAATCAATCGAACCCACTGAAAAAAGCCTTTGGCAATACCAAAGTGTCGATGTACAACATACATCCACTCCCGGTGTACCAAATCTGTGGAATCAGAAAAATACAATATTAAGGCTTTTACACCATGCAAAGAGAAATACACCAACACAGGGTTGTAAAGATTCCCAGAATCTGTATTGCAATACTGTACAGTTTACAAAACAAAGTACACAAATAGCTATTTGGCCGCCGTCAGTACATCACAGAGACCACCAGCAGGTTCAATGTGAGTAGTGAACAGGAATTGCTAGCTGGACATCAGCATATTTATACAGTTTCTTCATAACGATGTCCAGCCTACTACAAGTTAATCATGTACTGGGCTTGGGTTCGCGCCAGGTTCATTCCTAATTTACATATCTTGTGCATGCGGTTTACTTTTTTAATACATTTACTAACAAGCACTATTATTATCTGGGTTTAACTTTACACTCTTTACACATGTGCTTTAATGCAGGTCAAACAGATGTTTCGCATGCCATGTTTAAACAGCGTTATTGTTCTTGTACACTTGTAGGTTAACATCGCCGATTCAAGTAATCCCCTGATCCCGAGGTCAACAAAGGACAAGGTCTTCATGACCCTAACATGAAGCCTGCAGGCAGGTTGGACATTAACTCTCCTACAAAGGTTGAAGAGGTTAAAGTAAGAACACAGGTCGGCCATTTTAGGCCACAGGGTGACTTTGCACGATAAACTAAAATGGCGGCTTTAACCTAAAATGGAGGCTTGATTCACTTAAGGTCACAACCTTGCAATACGGATTTACTCGCAAAGCGACTGGGCATAGGCCAACATATACAATGAGGACGAAACAATATTATATCAGTTTTAACAAATCAAATCCTTTAACAGCAGCTAACGAGGCTACCCATAATGTCCATCCATTGTTCGAGTCCTATCGATGACATAATGTAGCCTTCTCAAATTCAGCATATTCCCACCAGATACAAAACCCGGCTGATCCCGTCTGATCTGCATGTATAAATCTGGTGATTGTGTGTCTCAATCTACTGGCTAACAGAGCTGTAAGGATTTTGCAATCTTGGTAACATAGAGAGGGGTCTATAGGATTCACAATATTGTTGCGGCTTAGCTGGCTTAAGAATAAGTACCATCAAGAATGTGTGCAAACTAAGAGCTAGGATCCCAGTGTCAAAGGCTGTGTGATACGTCTCCAGTAGTCTCAGTATTATTTGCCCACTATACGCCTTATAAAACTCAATTGGAAGACCATCACCTCCCAACGTCTTCCCTGTCTGTATGGAAGATATTACCACCCGTAATTCCCCTTCTGTCAGTGAGACGTCTAGCATATCCACTTGTTCCTGCGTCACTCTGGGCAATGCAATCTGGGAGAAGGTCTATTCATTCTTGTCCATATCCATAGACCCAACCTCGCCATAGGGGGCCTCGCATTACCTCTGAAAATCCCATTAAGCTCGAATTGGGACTGCCAGGTCTCCCTGCATTCATCCACTATCGAATCTATCATAGATCACAGTGTTAACCTTCTGCACAACCAGGCGAGTAACCTACCAGTCTTGTCCCTTTGCTCATCAAGCTTTTCCATGTACGTTTCATGATCATATTTACCCAATCTTTCCCAGGCTCTGATACACCACTGTCTAAGAGCAACTAGGTTCCGCTCTGAATCACCACCCAACATCGGTACGTTTTTTAATATCACATATGGCCGCTTCAATACTATCCACACTGCCCACATTCATCTCAAAGAATTCATCATTTTTATCTGCCAGGTGATCGCTAAACAGTGCATCGGTCAGTGCCAGTGCTCTTCATTTCCATGTGGGGATGGGTGGTGGGCCATGATGTACAAGCCAGGTGGTAAACAGTAGAGCATGATCCAACAACGATCTGCTTATATATTCAGTGTTCAAAAATTCTTGTGCATCTTCTGTTCCAGTAAACAGCAATATATGCGTGTGAAAACCTTCTGTGGAGACGAATAATATGAGTATGCTCTATGTTTGGCTTTCTCTTTGCTCCATGCATCCATTAGATCCAAATCAGTACGTGCCCTGCATAGTGTCCGGCCTGGGAGAGAAGGGTCCAAATATCTATCATTGGTCCTATCTAATTTCAGATCTAGTGTGTAATTAAAGATCTTGCCCCAAATCCAAACAGCATCCCCGAATGGAGCCAGCCACACATATAAGGGATGGAAAAAAGTAGATGCATCATGGTTGGGGGCATACGTTTTAATTATACACACTTCCCTATGTTCCACATATCCATGGACCAGCACCATCCTTATTGGTATGGGTCTCCATCAATCTAAATAGCAATGAGGCATCCACCCAAATCACCCCCCCTTGCATATCTAGAATAATTGCCACCATACCCTGTCCCACCCCATCTACCGATGAGTTCTGCCAGTCTGGAATCCGAAAGGTGAGTCTCCTGTGGAAGTGCAACCATCACCCATTTCCTACGTAATATGTCATTACTCTATTCTGTTTAATATATCCATTCAGCCCCTCACATTCCAGGACATAGCATTAATTTTATTCTCCAAGGCATACTGTGGTATAATATCCTGCTACGTCAACCAGCAGCCCACCATCTCCATCCCCAAATCATCTGTCAAGACCACCATCCTCCCGCCTCCCAGACCCAGCCACCTCCATATCAGGATAAAGAATAAAGACAGTCGACATCCCAGATAGGCTAAAACAGCAGTACCCAAGGAAGCAAAGCATTCTATCAACCAAACAATAAAATCAAAAACAAAGCTCAATAGGTCAGTGCTATTCATGCAACTATGCCTAACCCTTCCTAACCAGAACATGAGCAGTGGTAGGCATTGGCGTACCCACCACCAGGTACACCCCTGAACACAAAAACATCTGGGGGTTCGTGGGGTGCTGTCACACAAAAAATCAGCGTAGAGAAAAGGAACACTTGTAAAGAGCGTGTACACCACAATATGGCGTCTGAGTAATTCGAACAGGAGTATGCAGCGTGCGCGCATATTTAGGCCATGCGATCCAAACATCCATAGCCAAAGATGGTAATCTTATAAAGCGTTGAAACTGGAGGAGCCGTTTCTTGGCAATCAACATTTGCACTTGTATTTATCTTGCATCAGTACCTTTTTGTTAATATCCATCCAGTGGTGCACTTCCTCCAGACTATTAAAGAAATCATATTTCCCATTGTTTAGCACCTTCAGCTTCACAGTGTAGAGAAACACACACTTCAGACCTTGCTGGAGGAGTCTCTCTTCTTTATCCAGGGCAGACAAATTATGCCTCCTTTGGACTTGCATAGTGTAATCAGGGTAGATAGCTATTGTGGAAGACCAGGGGTCAAGTCCTAAAAATAAAAGTGGGGGGGGACTCAACAAACGCAATGGGGTGTGACGTCACCAGATATTACCATATGAAAGAGAAATATGCACATTTCATTAAATTGGCTCTGCATAACCACCCAAATTGAACAGGATGAATGACATGTGCCTTTCATAAAATCAACACACACACAAAACCAAGACAGGATATTTTCTTCTAATAGTGTTTTTGAAAACGTTAAAAAGGTGTGCATGTTTTAAACTTCAAGAACCAATGCAAATGTTTTCCCTGTAACTTGCAGTACAGAAATGGGACATTTCACCTATGGTTGTTTGTTATTTTTCATCAGGTTAAATAGTGCAGTGGTGAAGTGTCCGGCCTACAAACCTGACGACTGCGGTTCAGCTTTAATTTATAAATTCAAAGAGGACATTCAATGTTTCTCTTTTAGCTGGGGGCGGGAGGCGGGGGCAGCTGAGTCTACCCTCTGAATAAAGTGAGGGAACTACGTCCCCCTTCGTGTACCCTCAACTTCAGCCCTGTGGAAGACGCTATCCGAATATGTCCACCTGCCCTGGAGAATCGCAAGATATGATCCCTATCTTTGAAGTTTAGGATTTTCACAATCAATGGCTTTGGAGGGGCCCCAGGAGGCGGCTTCTTCAATAGTGATCTATGCGCCCTCTCAACTGTAATCCCCTGTGTCAGCACACCAGGGCCTATGTCTTGTAGCAAAAAAATGTCTGTAGGACTGTCCTACCTCGCCCAAAATCCTAATGTTATTCCTGCATGCCCTTCCTTGGCCTGTTTTCCAACATCTCGGTCTTCGCAGTCAATTCCTGTACCAGTGCCTGCAGCTCTTTTGCTGTTTGCATGGTTTTAAATATATTGTTCTCAGCCATAGACATTCTTTGAGCGAGGAACCGCACATGCTGTTGTAGTAAATTAACATCCATTTTAACTTCATCAATTTTAGTCTCCACAAAATCCTTAGAGATGCCATGGCCTCCAAAATCTGTGTGTCTCTCGTTTGTTTAGCAGGAGACTGCGTCGTCTGCACTGGTTCTGAAGCACGAGGGTGGTCAGGCCTCGAAGGGTGTTTACTAGTGAAGGATTCCCTCTTAGTGTATTTTGCCGTCCCCAAGGGCTTCGGGTCTGCATATAGCAGAAGCACAGGACCCCCTCTTCCCACAACGTAGGCTGGGGAGGGCCAGTCCAATGGAATCCATCCATGCCCAGCAATGCAATACGTCCCAAGCATTGTCTCTGCTATGTACAGTACACCTAGGTTCCAGAGTAGACCACAGGAGTAGCCTATATAAAGGTTGTGATTCCGCACCTCAGCATAGTTTCGTGTGACAAGCAATCCTTCCCACCTCAACCCAACCACGGCATTGGCGCCTCATCCTAACTCTGTGGGCCGGGTCGGGATGTTTCGGTCCCAGAAGTTCACCACATCAGTCGGGGGCCACAGCCCATCTCCCCTGCAGAGAGAAGATCACCAGCAGTCAGCTCCCCAGCTTCCACAGGAGCTTGCACATGCTGCAGCGGATCAAGCACAGCCAAAGCAGCAACTTACAAATGACATGTGATGCTAACCTGAGCATCATGCACCTCCTCTCTGCTGGGTCACCCCATAATGCCCTGATTTTGAACCACAACACTCTTCCGTGGTTCATGGAGACACACATGGGAAGACAGATATGGCTCCTAGGTACATTCATGACTGTTACATCATGTAGCTGGTATACATATCCCCACACTGCCATATAAACTGCCTACACCACCCTCCTCCCCATCTTCAATTTCTCCCTGTTATCGCCTCAATTCCACTCCCTAACACTACCAGCACTGTGCCTGCTCTGATGGGTGGCCATGAAAGTGCACTTGGACTAAAGTGGCGGGCAAGGCACACACCCTATGCACAACATTATATGAATACAAGTAGAGCCACACATGTGTGGGTACCCACTGACCAAATTAAATTAATTTTCCATTCAGTTGACTCAAGACCCAGGATTTTCACTGATCCCCTAACTTACATGTATCTGGCACCCTCAGAGGAAATGGAAACATTGATAAAATGAGGCCCATGTCAAGAGGCACTGAACCTTCGTATGGCCTTTGGCCTCCTCAGTGCATGATTAGTGTGCCTTTACTGAATAAGGGGACATTTATATACAGACCTGAGAAGGTGGGGGACAGCAGCATAGTCTGCTGCATGCTACCCAACATATGCATTATGTGTCATGTTAAAATAGCCGCATAGAAGGACGCACAGTGGTGTGTGACAGTGAAGATGAGAATTATGATGGCCTAGTGGATGCATTTTCCTCCAGGAGTTTATCAACATTTTTCTACAGGAATATTCACAAATGGCATTTGCCCTAATTCAACGCCACGTGTTGCATGTGTTAATATAAAATTAAGAAAGCATTGACCACAGACAGAGTATAAGTGGGAATAAAGAAGGTATTTCACAATATACATGCTGCCAATCCTCAGTGATCCTACCTAGCCCAACTCCTCCAATCTATGCTACCTCTTTTCTTCATACACATTTCAATTGCAAACTTGGTTAAACTGGCGCGGGCTTAAAACGAGCATGCATGAGGGTCATGTCAAAGTAAACTCTTTTTCTAAAAGAAAGTGAAAGCATGTTCCCATGTTTTAGCTTCCTCGTTGGTGTGCTAAATAGGATATTGCATTGAAAAAAATGGTTCTCTTAGAGAGGACGTGTCTTGTTGAAAGACATCTTGCCAGGAAATTGCATTATTGTTTCCCTGTTTGCTTTTGAAGTCAGAACGTTTAGAATGGAATCAATACCAGTATTTGTTGACAGCACTCTGAACATTCTGATTGGCAAAGAGGAGGTCAATAACGATTTTCCTACAAGTACTTGGGAGTATACATATTATTCTGAGCCTGAATGGCATGTGAACATTATACATGGATACTTTTACAAGCATAAACAACGTGTTTTGAAACATTATCCTGCTGTTCGGCTTGTTAACTCTTAGGGCCTCATCAGGGGTTGGGTGGAGCAGTAAACATGCAGCAGTAATAGCGTTTCCGTTGCATTATCGGTCCGCCCAACCCCTAGTTTGAGTGGAAAGTTTGTGATTTATCTCCAGCTTTGAGCTGGAGGTAAATATAGTCACTTTCCGCCCATTCTTAGTGCAATTACCACGGCACAATTTGCACCGCAGTAAATGCGTCGATACTGCCCCATAGAGTCCTATGGACTCTTAAAAAAATGCGCCGGACCGAGTTGCGGTAATTGTATTTGTGTTGGGCAGTATCCCAGTTTATCTACCGCCGGGAGAGCGCCTAACCCCTGATGAGGCCCTTAGTCACGTAAATAGAATTTTAAGTTCTGTTTTATCACATTAATTTGAAGGAAATTTTGGAACTGTTGAACAATTTCACGTACACTTGCTTGTTTGACATATGGTGTAATTCAAGGATTTGTACAGCAGATTATTTGCCTTACTTTGTTGTCCAACGCTATAGGATTTATGTGGTTTAATATAGTGACTTAAGTGATTATTGGATAATATAAATCATTTGATGAAGGTAATTCTTTTGCAGTTGTTCCTTGTATAATTTGTGCCAATCAATCGTGGCTTGTTGTGGGTCAGCCTCATCAAATCAGTATTTATGGCTGTGGTTCTGTCCTGTTTGGAATTAACCGTGCGCTCAGTGCTCATAGGAAAACATACATTATTCACTCAGTATTCACAGTTCCACCTTACAAACACAATTCCCAATAGTTTTTTTTTATCTCAGTGAAATTGTAAAATGCGCTAGGAAATCCTATCCCTCTCCGGGCCCTTCAGAGAGCCTTTATTTTCCTCGTTCTACTTGCACAAAGTAATTCTAAATCAGGAAATCTAGCACATGTTTATTCGTGAATAGGATACGTTCATTATTGCATCAATATCTTTAGTGGGTTCATCAATCTTTTCCTCACCTATTGCCGTTATCTAAATGCTAGCTAGCAACCTGGACAGCGTTCGATCCATGTGTACAAGAAATGCTTTATCATGGATCCTTTGGAAGCAACATCAGAACAAGAAAAATACTATAACTGTTAATCACCCGCATATATCGATTTGCTTTGATGTCTGGGAAGAATATGTTTCTTGGTGTAAAGAGGGTGGACTCTCTAAGTGCTAACTTAAATGCATTCTTCTCAGCTTTGTATGCCACTTGCAAAATATGCATTTTTTTTTTAATGTCCTCGATCTACAACACCAGGGTCAGAAAAAATGGAAATCACCTTCTTTACCTACCATCAGGGCTTTAAGTGGGGTACGAAATCGAGGGGGCGGGGGCTCATTTGTGGGCGTGGCTTGTGGGGGGGGCGTGGCCTAAAACATACGCAAATCGTAAGGTATGCACACACATATATATACATGTTATATATCTGTGTACGTACCTTACTATGGTTTGTGTACTTTGCAAGCCATCTTTTCTAAATATATTTTTAGAAAAGATGGCTTGCAAACTACACAAACCATAGTAAGGTATGCACACAGATATATAACATGCATATATATATATGTGTGTGTATACCTTACGGTATGCCTAGTTTTCAGTCCATTTTTTTTTTTTAAACCGTTCGGGTTTATAAAAGATGGCTTTGAAAGTACACAATTCAAGCCATCTTTTATAAAGCTTTGACTACGGACAAAATTGTCCGTCTGCAAGTACTTTTCAAGCCATCTTTCATAAACCTCGAAAAATGTCGAGGGATCCCCAGGTTCGCCGAGGGTTAAAAACGCCTCGGTGACCTGGGGAAACAAAGGGACAGTAACTGGCTCT
Organism: Ambystoma mexicanum; assembly: GCF_040938575.1. Lineage (NCBI taxonomy): Eukaryota > Metazoa > Chordata > Amphibia > Caudata > Ambystomatidae > Ambystoma > Ambystoma mexicanum. The sequence goes on along the minus strand of NC_090924.1, from coordinate 672,123,375 downwards.
GGTGACCCCTCGCGCGAGGGGTCACCAGAGGCAGTTACTATGACTGACTGAAGTGGGAGCCAGGCACAGCATCACTGTGATTGGCTGCCACTTCTGTCAGCTAGCCTGACTTCATGGCAGGCGCATCTCCCATCCCAGCCCCGTCAGGCCCCGGCCCACTTAAAGCACTGCCTACAGTCCCCTCGCCTATCTCTTTCTAGCCTGAACTTTTTGTTCCCTTTCCCAAGAATCACAAAATTGGCATTCTCTTTGATAGTGACCTCCCACTGCAACAATTCATCACTACCATCGCCTACCTGATTGTATTCACATTTTCACCATTTGGAAAATGTGTAAATTTTGCATTCATTGCTCTACAAAAACTTTAATATCCACCTTCATGCTCACGAAACTCGACTACTTCTCAATTGTACTCCTTAGCCTTCCTCTCTGCATGTGCCTTCCTTTGGACAAAGTCTTCACCTGAGCTACCCACACTCCTCCCCCACTTCTACCTACCAACACCATGCTGGTTGTATCTCCTTGCATAACCACTACCTTTTCAAGTTCATTCTCTCAGTTTGCAAATATACCACTGATCTTGCTCCTCAGTACCTGTCTGATTGCATCTCTGTCTACTCATCATCTGTCCATGCACCCTGCTGTGCCTCCTCTCTGTTACTCTCTTTCTCCCTACTCACCCTGCTGCATTGGAACCTGCTGCACATCACAATGAAAGCCAGCCCAACTGGGGATCTCTTCAAAGCTCGGCTCAAACTTTATTTGCTTGCGGAAGAGGGAGCTCTCTGTGCCATTTTACCCATTCTCCATACCTGACCCTGCCACTCCCTATAGTGCAGTGTAATACTGTAACTTTGTATATTTTCACAGTACTCCTCTTTTGTTTAAAACACCCCCCATTGTAATGTTTTTATGTAAGGTACCCGTTATATTACAGAGCCTGCGGTAACGGCCCTAACCTGTAGTTATGGTTAAGTTGCTCAACCCATAGGAAGAGCACTTTTTGTGCAGCTTATAACTTTGCTCCCCCTAGACAAATCCTTACCAAAGTATATGGCCCCGTCTGAATTTTTTTTGACAAGTTTGGTGAGGTTTCATCAAGGTTTCATCAAAGGGTGGCAATGTTGTGGGGGGGTCCCAACTTTTTAATTTTTTCCATAGACGCAAGACGGAATTTTTTTTGCTCATGTCTGCAGACAAAACTGGTGGACGGCTTTTCACCAAATTTGTGGCAATTGGTTGGTCCCAAAAAATGTGCTTTTGTAAATTTGGTTTAAATCTGTGCAGTAGTTTTCTTTAAAATGGGCCAAAAGTAGGTTAAAAACATTAGTGATATCTGGGTTTGGTCTGCAGACTCATTTCCCTGTTCACTCCACGGACGGACCTCCGATTGGTCGAGGGCCTGGTGTGATGTCCACGGACATCAGATGCGCCCACTGATTGGATGGTGAAAAGCGTGAGGTACGTCATATTTTCCGGAACACCCGCCATGTTGTATCCGTGGACAGCGAGGTGGGGAAAATGTCTGGAAAACACATTTTGGGTCATTGGTGTTGGAAAGAGGGGCTGGGAAGGGTGGGGGAGTTAAAAAAGATGATATGGGGCTCTTTGTTTAGGTGGAAGAAGAGGGTGCGGGTGGTGCGCCAGTCCGCAGACATCATGGTAGTCTGCGGACAGATTCTTGGGCGGGCAGCTTGAGAAACACATTCTGGCTTATTTGGTGACTGAAAGAGGGTTTGGGCGGACAGCTTGGGTTATTTGGTGATTGAAAGAGGACTTTGGGGGACAGCTTGAGATACACATTTGTTATTTTGTGACCGCAAGAGGGTTTGGTCAGGGTAGGGGAGTGGAATCTAGATGATATGGGGATATTGGCATAGGTGGAAAATAGGCTTGGTGATCAATTTCGATGTCTGCAGTTGTGATTTGAATTGGGGAGTTTAGGGCAAGTTGTGGTGTGTTAGTTGTGGCCAGTGGGCAGAATCTTGGGTGCATGGCCGTGTTATGCTGTGGGGGTTGTGGCCAGTGTCTATATTCTTGGGTGCATGTAGTAGTATAGATGAAGTTAAATACTAGTTGGCATATTCTAACTGTTGATTGTTTTATAGTTCTGAAGGGTATTTTTTGAAAAAGTTAGATACATGTTGGTGTATTCTAACTATGCTGCTATTCAAAAGTAACATTGCACTATTATGATGCGCTTAAATACCAGTTGTCGTATTCTAACTGTTGATAGTTTTATAATTCTGAAGGGTATTTCTTTAAGTACTTCGATATCTGTTGGTGTATTGTAGCTATTTTTCTATTGAAAAGTAGCATTGGAGTAGTATGTGTTAGGCAGAATCCTGTGCAGTTCCCTTGCGGAACACTGCAAAAAGATTAAGACTACAGGAGTAAGCAGTAAACCCAATTGGTAGCAGTCTGTACCACCCAGATTTACCTGGTAGCTGTGGCTGAGCAGTCAGACTTCTCTCAAGAAGAGTAGGGCAGTATATAGAGTATTCACAATAGGGCTAAAAACACAGTAGAGCAAACAAACACTGACCAGAGCTTTGTATAAAAAGTATATAATTATTTATTTAAAACACACTTTAGGCAATATACTAGCACTCTAAATCAAAAACAAGTTAAAACACAGTCAGGTAAAGTATACACACCTCCCTTGATAACTATTAGACAAGTCAGAGTTAAAACACCACGATTTGTTAAAACATATGTGAGCACGTAACCTGATGGCACTCCAAGAGTTCAGTTAAAGGGAGAGAAAAGGGCAGAGCATAGAAATAAAACAAGTCCCAACACTTTTAGGAGTTCTCAGCAAGGGAATAAAGGCAGTATACACTGTAGAGCCAAAGTTCATAGGCCAGGCCCACTTTAAATGGAGCAAAGCGAAATGTGCCCAGGATCACACATTTTAAAATGCACTGAAAGTCTTTGCAGAATGTTCAAAAGAGGTTGGGGCGATTCAAGAAGGTAAAGTTAGAAGGTCTGGGGCCATCCCAGTTGGAAAGCCAAGGACTTAAGGGTCACCTTGGGCAAACCGAAGAAAGGGAGGCCAGAAGGACACAGTACCTTAAATAGAGAGGAAGCTCCAGCGGTGGCAATTGTTCCTGGCAGTGGTTGCAGTTCATTGTTTCGACCAGGGGAACAGAGGATCACGCCGAGGAGGAAACGTGGAGTCGATGCACTGCACAGGGTTGAAACCAGCCGCGGAGTTCGTCGGTAAAAGGTGCGTTCCTTTTATTCGCGGTCAAAGTGGTGAAGCTTGGCTATCCGTCTGCCGGGGTGCTTGGCACGGGCGATTCGACCAAGAGACGTCTTTGGAAGGCGAAAGGGGTGAACTAGTTGGTCCCACCAGCTCCGAGGAAGAAGACTCGTCCAGTAGAAGATCTTCTCTTGTCCTTGGGAAAGTGGTCGTTGCAGCAGGGCTTCACCGGTGGTGTCGTCGTTGCAGATGGCTCAGCTTCTTCCCTCTTCGGTTTCTTAGGTCCTGTGGTGACTTCTGAAGTTCCAGTCCCAAAGGCCCTGCTTTTATGCAGAGAACCCCCCATTCAACAGCCTAGCTGTCACTCACACATGCTAAGTGGTGAGCCGGGCGGCTCGCCACTGGGCCAATCAGAATAGAGTGCGACTTGAGTTGCTAAGGCAACACAGTCCAGGGTGCCAATTCCCTTCCCCACACATCCTGTGGAACCCAGACAGAGTGGCACCATTTGGAGGGCTTCTGTGGAGAAGCCTGCCAAAAAGTGGAACAAAGTGCTCAACCTTGGTCAGAGTTACAGAGACGGAAACAAACACCATTTTAGAAAAGAGTTCTGGCAAGAAGACCCAACTGTTAATTTAATATTAAATAAATAAACCAGCAGTATCTTTAACATTGCACCAAAAAGTGGTGCGTTTAAAATCAATGGGAAAATCCTGTAGAGAATATTCCGGTGGAATATTTTGCGTGGTAACCACTGCCACCATCCAGAAACTCGACAAGGGGGGACTGGACAGTGCCCCCTTGAAAACAGACCCAGGGGCAATATAATTAACCCCTTCCAGTACTTCCTCAATATGATGGTTTGTACTGGTTCTGTTCACAATTTAGGACTAGTAAAGTCAATGGTGACTTTACATGCCCTGGGAGACAGTAGTCAGTCCCAGGGTATGGAGTCTATGTTTGGGGGTCACTATGACACCCCTGTGTTACTGCAGTGAAGGGGCTGTGTAACACACACATAAAAAATAGATGATACCCTATGGAGAAAGAAACCCCATAGCCCATAAGCACATACAAAGTCAAAGACATACCTCAAATCATGCCTAAGAGTGGGAGGAAAAGAGTCTCACTCTTAGCAGGAGAAAAAAACAAACCCCAAAAAATCCAGCAAAGCTGCTGGGGGATTCACTAGGTTTGGGAAATTAGCCTTATAAGAGAATTCTCCCTATCAGTATGGCTGCAGTTTGATACCAGTTGGCATATTCTAAATGTTGATAGTTCTACAGGTGAGTGACTAAACTTTGTAGACCCTCATAATCAGTACATTGCACAGTTGTTGTTTCTGTTTGTATAATCATTGGGTCATTGGGAAAAAAATATATACAGCATAAAAGGAATAGTGCGCTCAAATTGTGTATTGTCCCAAGCGTTCGGGCATGTGGTTTTATACAAACTGTGATCAATCGTAAAAACATTGCCTGTGCACTTTACCTTAGTTTTCCTCACTTTTACACATGCGAAATCAACCAGAGGGGCACGGCCATCTTGTGCTAATCTTATCTGTTGCTGCATTGCCCTAAATTAGACTGCCCTCGCGGCACTAAATCATATCACCCGCCCCTGAAGCTGACAGCACTATTCCTAGTAATATTCTCCACCTACTTTCATGACGTTAGTGGGCAGCATAGCCAAACGCGGCCAGTCTTCACCTACGTGCTAACGTCAGTTGACGCAGAACCCGGAAATTCAACAATCACATCCTCTCACAGCACAGCACATCCCAAATCGGAATAGAAAAGACTATTTCACAAACAACATGTCATGGCCACTGGTCATGGGCCAGTTACCTCACATCCTGCACAGTCCCAGTGGACCCAATCTTGGCGCCTTTGGCACCAAGCTCATTTTAAAGTGTGCTTTGCTCACATACTGTTGAAGGCACGTGCATCTGGACAGGGCAGGCCCTAGCAATGCATGGAAGGCACGTGCAAAAGGCAGGAGGAGTTGCAAGGTGGGGCCTCAGGGTGGGGCCTAAAGGGAGTGGCCTGGGGCCAGGCTATATAAGCCGACCCCACCTGCATGCTGGCACTTCGCGTTAGTCTGCCAGAGCAGCGTAATGCTTACCCCCGTTCAGAAGACCTTACCTGTTTCAGCACGTGTATCCTCAGACTCCGGAACCCTCCAGCATCTTACCTTGAGTCAGCCATGCCACTGCTGGAAGCACTGCCACAGCTTCACTTCTGCAGCTACGCGCGCATCTTACCTGAGTCAGCCGCATCATCGCTGAGAGCACTGCTATCGCTTCACTTCTGCAACTATGTGCGCCTCTTACCTGAGTCAGCCGCACCATGGCTGGAAGCACTGCTATCGCTTCCCCTTCTGCAGCCATGCGCATATCTTACCTGGATCTGCAGCCCCTCAAGTCCCGAACTTCCATCAACACAGGATCTTCTTCCAACGCACCATCCTCAAGGATCTTCATCTCCGGTCACCTGTAGGAGTTCGGAAACTGCCCATCAAGCACTGATCAGCTGCACCTGCAAAGGGAAAGGAAACACAAGGTTAGCACTTGCATAGACTTTCATACTCTAAGCAGCGAGCTTAAGGTAGAGGCCACTTACCTCTGGTAGCTTCCTTTGTCATCACACGTTCCTGGGTCATCTTCATACCTAAAGAAGAAAGAAAGGACAATAAAGGGTTACAGACAATAATCATGGAGGAAGATTAACACAATCAATATGAACAATAATCATAGTTACAAAACTTACCTTCAAGACGGAATGTGCGCCGCCAGTCTGGACCTTCACACCAAGGACCAGTGACGCAACTGGGTCCATCTACAATGCCCCTGCTGGAAGAAAGCAGGACGGAGAGCTCATCTTTCAATCAAAACAGGTGAGCCTGCATGGGCAAACTCTTGCTCACAACCTTCTGGCACAAAAGGGTTGAGGAGAATCCCGACGTCACCTTGCCATTTTCACCATCTCTCATCCTGTCTCAAGAGCAGAACCAGTATCCTGGGTCCTCGATAACGCAGTGGCTGGCAGAGAGAGCTGATCTACAGGAGCCAGGCCCTGCGAGGGCTCCAACCATGCCCCAACGCCCCCGCAGAGACCAGGTGAGTGTAACACAACGCTCTAAGAACATCCGCAGATTTCCATTTAACACCAATTTTTGAATGTCCTTGGGTTACAGCATCAAAACTTTATCATGATGCACACAGTGTTCCTTTCGGGAGAAGATGCGCATTCGACACACCTCGATTTGCAAGGCTTCGGCATCAGCTTCTTGCTAGACCACCGAAAACAATGACAGGTTGCTCCTTGTCGCTGGTACCACGAAAGGGCATATCGGTCCTGGCGATCGCCCCACATCAGCGTAATAGACATCCATCCATTTAGGCGTATGTGCCACTGCTGGTTGAAGAAACCGTCACGCGGCATCTGGAAACGATGACATTCGCAGAAAGGAAGACTGTATCTGTGTACAAAACTAAATAAAAATATATTTCAGCTGCTGTTCTTTATTCAAATGTATCCCTTTACCCTTTAATTCTGTGCTGGGTGAAACATAATAACCAACACAAACAACATACAATGTAAACACCCAGAAAACATCGGGGAAAGTTCGAGTCTACGATGAGATTGGGAGGTAAGTGCTGTGGAGTATGTTTAGCTCCCAATGGGATGTGGAAGCTGACGGAAAAATTTGAATAACACATAGATGGCATTATAACGATTAGCAACAAACTTGGGGTTGGTGGAACCTGGACTCCATGCTCACTGTGCTCAGAGAGGCAGAGCTCCACCTAACTGATGAGGCACAACAAGAACTGAAACACGTGAATGGGGTTGCATTTTCGGTGCAGGACTGCCCATGTGGCTGAGATAAAGACAAATATGCAAATGGTTATTTCCCATCTGTGAAAGGTACACTGAGCTAAAGGCGATGGCTGCGGGCACTCAAAGTGTCAAAAAAACATATAACGGTTTATCATGCCATGTTCTTTCTAGAGAGGGGCGCCTGCTACCCAATAATACAACGTTGATAGCACACACTGATATGCCATGGGACAAAGTGGGTTAGATATCACTAGCCTGCATACAGGTTGTGTTTGCGTGTCATCACAATATGCCCCAACCATCAACCCATCACAATGTGATCAAGAAATACCGGTCAGAAAAGGAAACTTTTACTCGTTCGTCTACAAACTCGCCTTTAGTCAAACTGATATTTGGTATTTCCATTCTCTCGGCGTAATGCAGAGTGTCCGCTCAGAACAACGATTTTCATAGAATGAAAATAAATGTTCCAATGTCAAGTTTAAAAACAGTGAACCTTATTGTTTATCCGGGTATTCCACAACGTCATTCAATCCATAGTGAAACCTCCCTTTTTCCAAGGCCGAACAACAATTGAACCTTCTAAGGAGCGTATATGGTAAGTTTTGTTTTAGGGAAGGAAAGCCACAAATCACAAACATACTGTACAAGATGCATCGGTGTGAACTACAGAAAAGCTACATCAAACAAAGTGACCTTCACTCCCTGGGAGCGATTAGCCCACCGGCCGACCAACGTGGCATTTGAAATGTGTTTGAAAAATAAACAAATTATTTGCTCGCATCCGCCTTTGCTGCGCTATTGTGAATACTTTTGTAGCCATCAATAGTTTTGGAAAACAGTTTCGGAAAACAGTTACAGTTAGGGTAAGTAAAACAGATAACGATGAAACCATTTTCAAATAGGCCCAATGAAATCTTTCTACTAGGCCCGAACATCCATCTCTCTTTGTACAAATGCAACTCTCCCATCCCCAGCGCCTAGCTCAGCCAGCCCAGCCCATGTCCTTGCCACGTCTGCGTGAGCCCTGTTCTCGCGGAGGAATTCACTCTGCAGATAACGTGAGACACTGACAAGTCATAATTCCAAGTGGCAATTCTTTTCCACTGAACTACTCTGCACCAACAACCTACAACCCGCCATGCCTGATCCCACCTGCTCAAATCCTGCAGTTCCTTTCATTGCTGATATCCATCTGACCCTCCCGTGCCCTGATCAGTCAAGGACCCACAAGAGCGAGGCGAAAGCAGGAGGGGGTAAAACAAAGAGTTACAGTATGGCCACTTATGTTGAGCTTTACAGACACCAAGCAACCACAGACTTGCATGTTATAGTTCGAGATATAAATTAATGAATCATAAACCGGATTAAATGTGCATAGTAAAATACTTCTTAATACTTTTAATAGCTTTGAAATTTGAGTTAAATAGCATTCCATTGTTCATAGCATTCCATTTTTCATGTACGAACACCGCTGTAAATCATTTATACCGGGAAGTCAGCTGTTCAACGAGATCCGCTTTCGGTGGACAGGGCACGTTTACAATGCTTTGTGGCAATGTATGTGTCCTAGAAACAAAACCAGGATCGATTCCATGAGTATGCATGTCCAACAGAGTCAAAGTGAGATCTTTCACAAAATCGAATTCCATTTCCTGGTATATTGGCTTAGCCTCCCATTTATTGCTTCGTTTCGCAAAGGCCATTGTGTAACGAAGCACCCCAAAGTTTCCTGCAGTTCTCGATTGTTCTCTCCCTATATTCTCATTATACGCTAATACCGCTAGTAATGTCCGAGCTTGCATACCGTCTATACTGAAATGCAACCTTTTGGGTCTGTACTTTAGGCACATATTATGGAATACCTCCAAATCTCCAGTGTGACAGAATTACGTGAGTCCCTTAAGGTCTCTTGAAAGAGTTTTATCAAACACAATGTTCTCAAGAGCTTTGTGTGGAGGTGAAGATGGAACCGCTCCTCCGATAAAGAAAGGTCCATGTGCACATTGGTGAAAATGTTGGTTTTCTGTCCAGGAGTGAACGTTGGGACAGTGGTGCATTAATGAGCACCATTTTTCAAGTTGAATTTCCACAGACCCATCACAAGTTTTGGAGCTCCACCAAAGATGGTTGCTGAAAAACTGAGACCACTGTAAAATATTTTCCGAACCCTTTTTTTTACCAGCAGCTGTCTTTTTTTTACTCACTGATTTGGCAACGAGACATACTTCAAATTGATGACGAATGTTTGGAAACTGCTTTCGCATGGCCATAGCTATTGAAACATGTCTGTCAGTGGCTATGAGGTCTATTTGCATTCCCCTCGATTGAAGATGTTCCAGGGATTTTATGAAACCATATTTCTCCATGGCCACCGAGGATTTACATTGGGACACCTGCATGATCTCTGAAATCACAATTAGTTTTGTTTCCATGGCCTGAAAGTGGTATGTGTAGTACTTTGCTGAAAATCCGGGGCTGTCACACTGTCCGTCGCCAGCTATCCTGAACCGTTTGCCTGAGAATGTGCTTTCAATTGACATTTGTTCAATTTTCCAGGCTTGACTAATAGCATGGTATAAGAATTCTCTTTGATATTTGTAGTACTGCGCTTTAGAAAGGACCTGAACTCCCGCAAATTGACAGAAACTTGACAATTTACTAAAAGTAGAGCCACCTAAAAGTAAAGCTGCTGAACATAGTAGATTTCCAGCTGGCACTTTGCCCAGCATTGGTTGAGCGGACCATGAAAATGTATCATGGAGGTGGACACAGGTGGCTTGGATTTTTAGGTTAGTGCCTTGTAATACACGAGTCACATTCACCAATGGTTGCCCGCATATTTTCCCCCTCACTTGATGGACACATATCAGCATCAGTATAATCTCTACCAGGCAGCTGTTGAATACAATGTATTTCTTCTCCTTTATAAGCCAATCGTCCTGCATGATTGTGGTTTGTGACTCAACTGTGGTGGACAAATCGGCCAAACTAAACAAACTATAGTCAAGATCTTTGGCAAGTTCCTCGTTCAATTGCGTAGAAGCTTCAGTCTCTGTTAGTTCAGCTTGTGTTATTTGCTCACGAATTGGAGAAACCATCAACGTCGATTGTTTATTGGGTGGACCTTTTTTTGCGGGTGTAGATTGTGTGAAGTGGTCTGCGAGGAAATCCAGTGGATCTTCGTTATATTCAGTTTTATCTTGTAGAGTTCTCACATTGTAGCAATGGTCCAAGAACACTGCTTTGCCGGTCCGATTGCATTCAGTTGACAATCTGGTAAATATGCAAACTTTAGTAAGACAAATTTACACCAGAAGCACCAATCCGTTCATGGAGTTACCTGTTCAGTACCCCACCGCCTACAGCTAATTCTTCACCCGGGACTCACCTGAGGCAGCGTGTGGATCAATAGAGTTGGAATTGCATTTGGAAGCAATTTTTACGAAACACTCTCGGTCGACCCTTTTTTGTGCTCGTCGATTGGTCGTACATATCCTGGCTAAAGTGCAGGCTGCAGATGCGGAATCGATCTGCCCTCAAGTCTCCCAAGACTTCCTGGGTTCTACTTTCAATCTCGTCCCCTGCAAAATCACAATGTCGAACCCATCTTCTTATTAAATGAATATCCTTTGGGAATGTATGCAGGATTTTGCACTGACTTTTGACATGGCTCCAACCCAAAACCATACAAGCAGGCATTCTTGAAAAGTCGATAAGATCTGTATAAAAATATCAAGGGGTTTATAAAGGATTAGAAAAGTGGATGTGTATGTGAATGTGTGACATGTTTCTGACGCGTTCTGATTCAGGGGAGCCTGGAGACCCAGGGTATGGGTTGGCCGTGTGTACAAGGGCCCCTGTGCGGAAGGAAGATACTTTTGAAGTGTACATGGTGTTTGGCACCTTGGCTGTTCCCACCCTTCCAGCCCCCTTCGGAGGGCAGGGCAACAGGTGCGAACTGCCATTGAAAGCGGAGGTGGGATGGATGGGCAAGAGGCATGCAGACAAGGCCCAGAACACTGCTACAGGGGTGTGTTCTGCTTCAGGGGAGCCTGGAGACACTGGGTTTGGCACCTTGGCCGTTTATAGTGGAGAGGGGATGAATTGTTGTAGATGAGGTGACCGTAAAAGGGTACCAACCATTGTTGCATGTCACTCATAGCCAAGCGAGCGTGTCCCTGATTCACTGAAAAATGTAAACAACTATTTGTAAAAGATCATTTGTATTTTATTTTGTTGCTGATGTTTATGGCACCAATGTACTACATATTGTATACTTTGGGTTGCAGATCCCCAGTACTGACCGCTGTCACTGGGGAATTTGGTGCGAATGGCTCCAATGACACAGGCGTGTAATACTCGTTGAACGCGGTATCCAAGCCTCCCATGAAGCCACCATGTAAACAAATGATAGGCCACCAGCCTGTACCACCTGTGGATGAGAAACCTACATACTGTATTTAAATGGACCTGATAAGTGTACATACCTTAGTTGAAAATGCAACCTGTATCCTATGGCATAGTTGCCCGTACAAATGTTACTTCATGGATCAATCAACTTGGGCTTTAATGTATGCAGTATAGTGACCTGCAGTGGTTGTGGCACCAGTGTGGTAGATTATGCCTACTGTTGTGAAGGTTTTCTTGCCAAGAGATACTTGTCTGTGTTTGAAAGTGGTAAGCTTGCAGTTGTTTTTGGTACCATCTGCGCTGTACTGTAAAAGCATTAGTATTACATATTGGCTATGTGAGCTTATTTGGAAGGTGGAACGATTGTCTGAATTGCAAAAAGTGCATAATATGGCATGATTTGCATTTTGCACCAGCTGATGAAATGGAATGGATTCACAATTTGGTATGCATACATACAGGTATATAGGTATGTTTTTGGTTTCCAGCAGGTTTCCCAGGCATACTGTGCACAACATAAAGTGACAAACCACGTGGGTGGGCCAAGGTTGAGTAGCATACACCGTACATCTGCATGCCGTCGGAACCAGTACTCTTTCGTACCACGCATGTTTGCCAAGAGATTTGTAATACTTGACTGTACACTGTCATCTTTGTCTTGCACCTTTTGAAGTAGCTGTGTAGCAGACATGTTTTGAAAATGGGAACCTGTTTTCAATGTGTGTGCAACTCCAAAACATAGCGTTGCTAGTTCACTTTCAAAGAGGAGGTGAAATATGTATTCCATGTTTTGTCTAAATCTAGGGTCTTCAGAATACATTTGTAAAGAGCGGTATTCTGATGCTGTTATTTGTGTGCATCTTTCATCGTATCTTTCACCTTTTCCAGTCGGGTAGAGTAGATGAAAGACTCGTGCTTCTACACTTTTTTCCCATATACTAATTGGCGATCCTTTGGATCGTCTATGGTGTCTTTGGAGTGCAGTGGGTGAATTGTATAGTGATATAAACTATTGGAGGCTGCAGTAGGATCTAGAGGTTCAAATTGGCCAGTTGTTGAGGAGTCCTGAATTATTTCGATGGTTTCTCTCAGGTTTTCTTTAATATTTATTTCTTTGTAGTATTCATTGTTCTCTTTAAGGTATTGCAAGGCTTTCCCAACTTTGTTTAAGTCCACCAGTTGCTGCCAATTTATAAAAAATCTTTTGTAGGTACACCATTTACCAGGATAATCAAAGCTTGTTCTATTGGCCTTTGCACTCGTAGAGTGTCTACATTTTCCTTGAGATCTAATGGTAAATAAACTACTTTCCCATGAATGACTCTTAGTAATTCAGTGGGAGGCAATTTTACTCTGAGTGTTTAATGGCTAGTATGGAGTGTTGAACAGAGATGATAGTGTTAGATGCAGAGGTCTTCAATGTGATTGGTGGATGCCTGTGTGACTGTTTAACAGTACCCAATAAGGGAGTGCTCCATAAGGAGTACTGGAAAGGGAAGAAGGACGGCCCCATCTTTACTGGGGTGCGACCCTCGCAGTAATTGGGGAAGCGCACGTGGCACATGCTGTCCTTCTTACTAAGCTTGGCATGGAAATGGGACTGCAGATTATCCAATCAGGTGCTGAGGGTGTGCTTAATAGGAAGGGGTGGTAATACTAAAACACTGTCGCAGAAATTGTACATCTTTGGCATAAAAGTGCTGTCCCATACAGAATGTGGCTGGTATGAAGCTGCAGACCGTTTAGCAGGCACCGCCTTATATGGCAAATCTGAAAACATAGGGTGGCTAAGCCTTGGTCCTGCTGCATCCAGAAAAAGAATTCTCAAATCAGACATAGAAACAATAGCCAAGAACGATCCCAACAGCCAGGACATTTTGAAAAGCAACTTATTGAACACAATCTATCCAAACAGGAGTATTACTTTAGAAACCATATGCCTGTACCACATAGCGCAAAACTTCTCATACAAAAATAACATTAAACCAGATGAGAAAAAAGGTAGCTACAGAGTCGAAAGTTGTGAAGGCAACCTGGTGAAACTTACGAAATGCAGCCTGATTAATCATATGAAATTGTCATTACAAACTTCTCAACACAAAGAACTGTACTACATGGCTCTACTGCAGCTTTTCAAACCATGGAGAAAAGAAGATTTATTAGCCACCAGTGCCTCCTATGAAGATGCTTACAATGCAAGTGAAAGTACCATAACAGATATAAACATTACACGGTACAAAACAATATTGGACAATGAACGCCAACAAGAACAAGAACTTGAAGCACAACTTCAAGCACAACTAAATGTAGACACTCCTGAGAGCAGTGACCCTTCTGTGACAGGAAGCCAAGAACCACTTGGACAGCCACTCATAGCAAATGAGGCAGAATTAGCCATGACAGAAGTAGAGACCACCATGTGTCAGTATGGTGTGTTTGCTCCACTGAAATCCCAACTAAACAATGAGCAGCATGTCATTTTTCTAGAAGTAAGTAAAGAAATTGAACATGGTATACAGCACGAAACTAAACCTTGCACCTGTGAACACTACAAAACTGTACTGCTATATAAAAGTGGTTCAGGGAAAACATTCGGATAGGGGTAGATCTGACATGAAATCAGTTGAGATGATCTGCCAAGGCCAGTCTGGAATAGGCAATCTAGCTAGTAATCCCAAAGGTGGTGATCGAGGAGTCTTAGCATGAGCACAGATTTTACAGGCTGCAACATAGTCCTGGACGTCAGATCTAATAGATGGCCACCAAAAATGCTGTTGTATTAGTTCGAAGGTGGAGAGGAACCCACGATGCCCTGCAGCTCGTGTGTCATGGCAAGTCTTCAACACTTCCAGTTGTAAGGAAGGGATGGGAATCAGTACTTGAGTTCCATGAAAGTAATATTCAGTTTCCTTGGTAAGATGATGGGTCGAAGCAATACATTCACATAACTCTTTATTAAGATTTGTAGCTGTCCGTAATTCTTGGAGGAAATCAGTCAGAACTGCAACGAATTGAGCATTGGGAAACATCTTTTTGGAGCAGAAAGTGGATGTCGGAGAATCCTTACGAGATAAGGCATCTGCCCTCAAATTATGTTTCCCAGGCCAGAAGCTGAACTTAATCCGATAGGACAGAAAGAAGTAAGCCCATCGGGCCTGTCTACTGTTAGTGGTATAAGCGTTCTGAAGAACTTTGATATTTTGGTGATCCGTGCGCACCCTTACTGGATAAGGAGATCCCAAAAGTAGATGTCTTCACTCTTCGAAGGCACGCTTAATAGCCATCAGTTCTTTCTCGAGAACAGAGTAGTTCAGTTCCGCTGGATTGAAAGTCTTGGATAAGTATGCTACAGGTCGTTCATCCCCCTGTTATGAAGAAGCCACTCTCAAGATAATGGTGGACGCAATACTCTGACCCCAGAAAGAGGGTCCCAGCAGACCAATTTATGAACGGGTTGTGAAGTCTTAACCAAGGGAGCCCCAGGATGATAGGGTAGTGGGCAGTCCTAATGACATCGAAGACTAGGGGATTTGCCAGCATGCACGTAAGCGGAATGGTCTGTTCTTTAATAGGCCCAGAGCTTAAAGGACTACCATCCACTCCCTGAATGGGAGTGACAACAGTCTTTGGAACCTGGGGAATTCCGTGTTTCTTTGCCCAATCATTATCCACAAAGTTTCCAGCCGCTCCACAGTGAATCAAAGCAGGGATTCCCGGTATAACGTTCTCAGATAGTATCAGAGACAAAGATACTACCACCATGGACTGGTTAATAGGAGAATTGTCGAGTGACATACTTGTCTGATGTGGGGAAGAGTGCTTCTGTACGCTTACCGGTCTTCCCCTAACGGTAAGACTTTGAAGTTTCCCGACTTCTGGTTCGGAAAACGGCGTGGAGAGCAATGTTCCCTCTAATTATTTTTCTCTATGTGCGGAACCGGTTGGCTGTTGTGCGCACATTATTTTCCATGTGCGCATCTGACTAATGAGGTAAGCTACTTTGTGAGCTACCATTTTAGAAGAGAGTTTGGAAAGGAATTTCCTCTTCCCAACCACTGCAATTCTTTAAAAATCTTACAATACCTTTTCCAAACACATGGGCGAAAATAAAATATGTCATAAGTGGTTATACAGAAAACTAATCAACCAGTCCAAGACTTCAATATCTGCCATATTACCTTGCAAAGGAACTTCCGTGCAGAGAAAAATATCAGCCTCATTACGAGTTTGGCGGTAAGTGGTAAAGTTGGTGGTAACTCCATTGCTGCCAACTTTACCACTACGCCAAATTACGATTTTGGGCCTGGAATGGAAGATTTGCTTCCAGGAAAATCCTGGAGGTAAATCCTCCAACTCAACGGTGAAATCGTCAGAATTTCCACTGCGGTAATTCCACCAAAAAGCCACATTTAGTCCAATGGACTCAATATGGACTCAGTATGAATGGGGAATTACACCTCCAACACCAGTTGTAATCCAGTGGAAATTCCTCCAGACCACGTGGTGGTAACAGTAATTCGTTTTGGCGGTATTCTGGTGGATTTACCGGGATACTGCCCCAAGTCTTAATGAGGCACTGTATGTTTTATGCCACTGGAAAATCACTCATTTGTATTACAAAACACAAATGTCTTAGTTGTGTTCCCAGATATCTTGCGCAAACAATATTTATTCTAAAAGAAATGTGTCTTTGTATTCTGATTTTTCAAAAAAAGAGAATTTTATTCTTGATGTGATAATCTCATGGTCAGTTGACACGTGTTTCAACCCAAGGGGTCTTTATCAAGGCTGGTGCATTATTGTTCATTGACAATTAGGTAGGTTGGCTCTGGGTGGTGGGGTGGAGTAGGTGGGTTCCACTCCTTGAATAGGCTTGCTTGGCAGCCTGTTACTCCTACAAGCTAAGTCCCTGGCGTTTGTCGCCCTCAAATATGTCTTGTCATAACTGATGTGGCTGTCAAGAAACTCACCCAGAATACATTTGATGATGGATTAATGGCAATTAAAAGCAATGTGTCAAAAACATGATGAAAGGAGTTAAAGTGCCACTTTAATGAAATAATTAAAGGGGCAGGAGAACATTCTTCAAATAATTTGTGTAAGGATGATAATTGTATCAGAATAACTGCACCTTAGAATACGATGATCCAAAATTCCTGTGCCTCTGGTTACTATCCACATTACGTTCTCCTGTTGGTAGTGATAACACCAGCCTTAGAGCTAAAAGACACATGTACCATGCATTTTTACTCCCTAAAAAAGGAGAATGCACCTAACAAAAACAAGAAACAATGAACATATCATTGCTTCAACCCACAAAGCTCCACTGATATTTTTTCAAAATAGTGACCAGTAGAGCATGGCGCAGGAAGGAACTCTAATAATATTAATGCCCAATCGCATAACGAATTTTATGGGGAAAGAACATCTTTTAATAAGCAGAAGGTATCCCTATTGGCAAAGCTAATTACTTTTTTACTCCCTGAAAAATCATTTGACTCCAAGTAGGGAGCAAAATCTGATTAGAACCATGCTTGTGCCCCAGACATAGGGAGTAAAATGACAGGGCCCATAATAAAGTGTATAGTTTCGCCCACCCTTCTGCACCACAGCCTAGATAAAATTAAACAAGAGCCTTACTGAGGTTTATTATGGAGCCCTGTTGATGAAAATCACACATATATGCCAGTTAAGTTAAATGCATCAATTAATCGGAGATACAAATTATTTAGTGCCTTCTTCTATAATTATGGATCCCTCTTCTGTAATTCGTTATGATCAGTTAAATAACATGCACAGAGATGCTAGAGACTGCACACACAGAACCACATGGTCATATTGAAAAGCCCTCAGTAGTGGAGCATAGAAAGAAATATAAGGTGCTGTTGTCCAAATGGGTACTAGAATTTCCTATACTTTAGCAAACATGCAACACCTTTCCTCCAGTGTACTGCCGAAACGTCTGACTTTGTCTTTGAAATGTGCTGTTTGTTGACAAGAAGTGATGCTTCCACCCATACCCTTCCCCGACCCCTGTCCTTGCCTCCAATACTAGTTGAAAGAGCACTGTAAAAAGTGACGGATTGTAGCAGTAAACACTCACTGGGATATTTGCAGACCCACAATACTTTGCAAGCAAGACATGCCTCAACATATGATGTGCATTTCAAGAATGTCACATGTACATAATTCTTTTGCAGTGTATACAAGATTGTTTGCAACATACCCCACCCTTATATCATTGTGTAGGATTACACAAGTGCTCAGTGAAACTGTTTTTGTATAGAAGCGAGTTACCATATAATGTGTGAAGGTCTATGCCCAAAGGAACTCTGAACACTTGGAAATGATGCAGATTCTGGGAAAAGCATTCTCCTGTGTGCCCTGATACCATGGACGAGTAATCCCAGGCATAGTCCATAGACATTATTCTTTATAGGCTAAGTAAATAATATTGCAATGTTGCTCTCTACTTATAGGGTAATGTTGGTAATGCTAAATTAGGAGACGTTGAACATCACATTTGTCTTTTCAAAATCTTTAGAGGGCAAATTAATATTTGATTTTCATAATGCATTAACTTACAAGTGGGCCGCTTCAAAGCACTTGCGTGACATATGAACAAAGAAGAGGAAGCATGGGATTTGGTTGCACATCCAAGTAGCCTGCCTACTTACAGTCAGTATCCGATATTTGAGCTGGTAGTTAAACTTTATAGTATGGGTGACGCTTTTGGTAAGGTACAATGAGTAACAGAAATTCTGGCGTGTGAACGTTTTTCATGTTACAACAAACATAAAACAAGTGGATGTAGGTATACGTCTGTTAACCTTTTGCAGAGCCAAGAGAGGAAGAGTCAAGGTTGTCTGGTAATATCTTAATGTACTCTCTGGCAGAAGTTAGAGTCATAAGGTTAAATTGTGTTAGAATCAGGTTTAGGAGTGATGGGTGGGGAGGGAACATTTTTGGTTAATGTGTGCAGACATATCTTGGTTAGATTCTTCTGTTCATGAAGTCAGTTTTTCATATTAGTTTTTAACCTCTTATGTTGTATTTTGCTGTTATGGAATTAGCAGAATATCAAGACTAGTTGCTTATTTTCAGAGAGAACATTTCAGGTAATTGCTGTGGCTTGTACCTTATTGAATCTTTTTGAATAGGTGAGAATTGTCTGTGTGCGCTGCTAAAATTCTTCTGAGCGGCACCCAGAAGGAAGCTGGGGAAGCGCACATGCGCATGGCTTAGAGGGAACATTGGTGGAGAGACTAAGTGGCAATCTTTCAGAACATGAGAGGAGGACCCACAATCAATGTTCCCTCTAATTATTTTTCTCTATGTGCGGAACCGGTTGGCTGTTGTGCGCACATTATTTTCCATGTGCGCATCTGACTAATGAGGTAAGCCACTTTGTGAGCTACCATTTTAGAAGAGAGTTTGGAAAGGAATTTCCTCTTCCCAACCACTGCAATTCTTTAAAAATCTTACAATACCTTTTCCAAACACATGGGCGAAAATAAAATATGTCATAAGTGGTTATACAGAAAACTAATCAACCAGTCCAAGACTTCAATATCTGCCATATTACCTTGCAAAGGAACTTCCGTGCAGAGAAAAATATCAGCCTCATTACGAGTTTGGCGGTAAGTGGTAAAGTTGGTGGTAACTCCATTGCTGCCAACTTTACCACTACGCCAAATTACGATTTTGGGCCTGGAATGGAAGATTTGCTTCCAGGAAAATCCTGGAGGTAAATCCTCCAACTCAACGCTGAATTCGTCAGAATTTCCACTGCGGTAATTCCACCAAAAAGCCACATTTAGTCCAATGGACTCAATATGGACTCAGTATGAATGGGGAATTACACCTCCAACACCAGTTGTAATCCAGTGGAAATTCCTCCAGACCACGTGGTGGTAACAGTAATTCGTTTCGGCGGTATTCTGGTGGATTTACCGGGATACTGCCCCAAGTCTTAATGAGGCACTGTATGTTTTATGCCACTGGAAAATCACTCATTTGTATTACAAAACACAAATGTCTTAGTTGTGTTCCCAGATATCTTGCGCAAACAATATTTATTCTTAAAGAAACGTGTCTTTGTATTCTGATTTTTCAGAAAAAGAGAATTTTATTCTTGATGCGATAATCTCATGGTCAGCTGACACATGTTTCGACCCAAGGGGTCTTTATCAAGGCTGGTGCATTATTGTTCATTGACAATTAGGTAGGTTGGCTCTGGGTGGTGGGGTGGAGTAGGTGGGTTCCACTCCTTGAATAGGCTTGCTTGGCAGCCTGTTACTCCTACAAGCTAAGTCCCTGGCGTTTGTCGCCCTCAAATATGTCTTGTCATAACTGATGTGGCTGTCAAGAAACTCACCCAGAATACATTTGATGATGGATTAATGGCAATTAAAAGCAATGTGTCAAAAACATGATGAAAGGAGTTCAAGTGCCACTTTAATGAAGTAATTCAAGGGGCAGGAGAACATTCTTCAAATAATTTGTGTAAGGATGATAATTGTATCAGAATAACTGCACCTTAGAATATGATGATCCAAAATTCCTGTGCCTCTGGTTACTATCCACATTACGTTCTCCTGTTGGTAGTGATAACACCAGCCTTAGAGCTAAAAGACACATGTACCATGCATTTTTACTCCCTAAAAAAGGAGAATGCACCTAACAAAAACAAGAAACAATGAACATATCATTGCTTCAATCCACAAAGCTCCACTGATATTTTTTCAAAATAGTGACCAGTAGAGCATGGCGCAGGAAGGAACTCTAATAATATTAATGCCCAATCGCATAACGAATTTTATGGGGAAAGAACATCTTTTAATAAGCAGAAAGTATCCCTATTGGCAAAGCTAATTACTTTTTTACTCCCTGAAAAATCATTTGACTCCAAGTAGGGAGCAAAATCTGATTAGAACCATGCTTGTACCCCAGACGTAGGGAGTAAAATGACAGGGCTCATAATAAAGTGTATAGTTTCGCCCACCCTTCTGCACCACAGCCTAGATAAAATTAAACTAGAGCCTTACTGAGGTTTATTATGGAGCCCTCTTGAAGAAAATCACACATATATGCCAGTTAAGTTAAATGCATCAATTAATCGGAGATACAAATTATTTAGTGCCTTCTTCTATAATTATGGATCCCTCTTCTGTAATTCGTTATGATCAGTTAAATAACATGCACAGAGATGCTAGAGACTGCACACACAGAACCACATGGTCATATTGAAAAGCCCTCAGTAGTAGAGCATAGAAAGAAATATAAGGTGCTGTTGTCTAAATGGGTACTAGAATTTCCTATCCTTTAGCAAACATGCAACACCTTTCCTCCAGTGTACTGCCGAAACGTCTGACTTTGTCTTTGAAATGTGCTGCTTTGTTGACAATAAGTGATGCTTCCACCCATACCCTTCCCCGACCCCTGTCCTTGCCTCCAATACTAGTTGATAGAGCACTGTAAAAAGTGATGGATTGTAGCAGTAAACACTCACTGGGATATTTGCAGACCCACAATACTTTGCAAGCAAGACATGCCTCAACATATGATGTGCATTTCAAGAATGTCACATGTACATAATTCTTTTGCAGTGTATACAAGATTGTTTGCAACATACCCCACCCTTATATCATTGTGTAGGATTACACAAGTGCTCAGTGAAACTGTTTTTGTATAGAAGCGAGTTACCATATAATGTGTGAAGGTCTATGCCCAAAGGAACTCTGAACACTTGGAAATGATGCAGATTCTGGGAAAAGCATTCTCCTGTGTCCCCTGATACCATGGACGAGTAATCCCAGGCATAGTCCATAGACATTATTCTTTATAGGCTAAGTAAATAATATTGCAATGTTGCTCTCTACTTATAGGGTAATGTTAGTAATGCTAAATTAGGAGACGTTGAACATCACATTTGTCTTTTCAAAATCTTTAGAGGGCAAATTAATATTTGATTTTCATAATGCATTAACTTACAAGTGGGCCGCTTCAAAGCACTTGCGTGACATATGAACAAAGAAGAGGAAGCATGGGATTTGGTTACACATCCAAGTAGCCTGCCTACTTACAGTCAGTATCCGATATTTGAGCTGGTAGTTAAACTTTATAGTATGGGTGACGCTTTTGGTAAGGCACAATGAGTAACAGAAATTCTGGCGTGTGAACGTTTTTCATGTTACAACAAACATAAAACAAGTGGATGTAGGTATACGTCTGTTAACCTTTTGCAGAGCCAAGAGAGGAAGAGTCAAGGTTGTCTGGTAATATCTTAATGTACTCTCTGGCAGAAGTTAGAGTCATAAGGTTAAATTGTGTTAGAATCAGGTTTAGGAGTGATGGGTGGGGAGGGAACATTTTTGGTTAATGTGTGCAGACATATCTTGTTTAGATTCTTCTGTTCATGAAGTCAGTTTTTCATATTAGTTTTTAACCTCTTATGTTGTATTTTGCTGTTATGGAATTAGCAGAATATCAAGACTAGTTGCTTATTTTCAGAGAGAACATTTCAGGTAATTGCTGTGGCTTGTACCTTATTGAATCTTTTTGAATAGGTGAGAATTGTCTGTGTGCGCTGCTAAAATTCTTCTGAGCGGCACCCAGAAGGAAGCTGGGCAAGCGCACATGCGCACGGCTTAGAGGGAACATTGCCCACAATACATACACAGCTTTAAGGACCTTCTCCTCTCCCTTTCAGTAGCAGATATCAGTCCTCGGACGGTCCCGATCTGCATGGGTTCTTCGGTTTGCGAATGAGCCTTTTGGATCACTGGGGAATACTCAGACTGAGATCGAGTTCCTTTGCTCTTTTTTTTCTCATATGTCCGTTCATGCATACAGTAATCGATTTGCATGGTTAGTGTGATCATATCCGCCAAGTTAGCTGGGCGAGGGACCTTAGAGACCTCATCCTTGAGTTCATCTGTAAGGCCTCTCCGAAAAAGAATAAGGAGACCTTCATCGGGCCAGCCCAGTTCGGATGATAGTTGTTTGAATTGCGTAATGTACCACAGTAAATCTCTACTGCCTTGTTTTAAATCGAGAAGCCTTTCCTGAGTGGCTACCGAAATTTCCTTCCTACCAAACATAGTTTTGAGACTGATGCTGAAAGCGGAGTAGGAATCAAGGATAGCATTGTTGGAGGTAACTAGAGGGGTTGCCCATGCTAAGGCAGGCCCAGAAAGATGTGAAATCACATAGCCTACCTTATCTTTATCCGTAGGAAAAAAACGAGATTTAAAGGTAAATTGGATTGTGCAGCTGCCGAGAAATTCCTTAAGTTTATATGGGTCACCATCAATGTTCCCTCTAAGCCGTGCGCATGTGCGCTTGCCCAGCTTCCTTCTGGGTGCCGCTCAGAAGAATTTTAGCAGCGCACACAGACAATTCTCACCTATTCAAAAAGATTCAATAAGGTACAAGCCACAGCAATTACCTGAAATGTTCTCTCTGAAAATAAGCAACTAGTCTTGATATTCTGCTAATTCCATAACAGCAAAATACAACATAAGAGGTTAAAAACTAATATGAAAAACTGACTTCATGAACAGAAGAATCTAACCAAGATATGTCTGCACACATTAACCAAAAATGTTCCCTCCCCACCCATCACTCCTAAACCTGATTCTAACACAATTTAACCTTATGACTCTAACTTCTGCCAGAGAGTACATTAAGATATTACCAGACAACCTTGACTCTTCCTCTCTTGGCTCTGCAAAAGGTTAACAGACGTATACCTACATCCACTTGTTTTATGTTTGTTGTAACATGAAAAACGTTCACACGCCAGAATTTCTGTTACTCATTGTGCCTTACCAAAAGCGTCACCCATACTATAAAGTTTAACTACCAGCTCAAATATCGGATACTGACTGTAAGTAGGCAGGCTACTTGGATGTGTAACCAAATCCCATGCTTCCTCTTCTTTGTTCATATGTCACGCAAGTGCTTTGAAGCGGCCCACTTGTAAGTTAATGCATTATGAAAATCAAATATTAATTTGCCCTCTAAAGATTTTGAAAAGACAAATGTGATGTTCAACGTCTCCTAATTTAGCATTACTAACATTACCCTATAAGTAGAGAGCAACATTGCAATATTATTTACTTAGCCTATAAAGAATAATGTCTATGGACTATGCCTGGGATTACTCGTCCATGGTATCAGGGGACACAGGAGAATGCTTTTCCCAGAATCTGCATCATTTCCAAGTGTTCAGAGTTCCTTTGGGCATAGACCTTCACACATTATATGGTAACTCGCTTCTATACAAAAACAGTTTCACTGAGCACTTGTGTAATCCTACACAATGATATAAGGGTGGGGTATGTTGCAAACAATCTTGTATACACTGCAAAAGAATTATGTACATGTGACATTCTTGAAATGCACATCATATGTTGAGGCATGTCTTGCTTGCAAAGTATTGTGGGTCTGCAAATATCCCAGTGAGTGTTTACTGCTACAATCCATCACTTTTTACAGTGCTCTATCAACTAGTATTGGAGGCAAGGACAGGGGTCGGGGAAGGGTATGGGTGGAAGCATCACTTATTGTCAACAAAGCAGCACATTTCAAAGACAAAGTCAGACGTTTCGGCAGTACACTGGAGGAAAGGTGTTGCATGTTTGCTAAAGGATAGGAAATTCTAGTACCCATTTAGACAACAGCACCTTATATTTCTTTCTATGCTCTACTACTGAGGGCTTTTCAATATGACCATGTGGTTCTGTGTGTGCAGTCTCTAGCATCTCTGTGCATGTTATTTAACTGATCATAACGAATTACAGAAGAGGGATCCATAATTATAGAAGAAGGCACTAAATAATTTGTATCTCCGATTAATTGATGCATTTAACTTAACTGGCATATATGTGTGATTTTCTTCAAGAGGGCTCCATAATAAACCTCAGTAAGGCTCTAGTTTAATTTTATCTAGGCTGTGGTGCAGAAGGGTGGGCGAAACTATACACTTTATTATGAGCCCTGTCATTTTACTCCCTACGTCTGGGGTACAAGCATGGTTCTAATCAGATTTTGCTCCCTACTTGGAGTCAAATGATTTTTCAGGGAGTAAAAAAGTAATTAGCTTTGCCAATAGGGATACTTTCTGCTTATTAAAAGATGTTCTTTCCCCATAAAATTCGTTATGCGATTGGGCATTAATATTATTAGAGTTCCTTCCTGCGCCATGCTCTACTGGTCACTATTTTGAAAAAATATCAGTGGAGCTTTGTGGATTGAAGCAATGATATGTTCATTGTTTCTTGTTTTTGTTAGGTGCATTCTCCTTTTTTAGGGAGTAAAAATGCATGGTACATGTGTCTTTTAGCTCTAAGGCTGGTGTTATCACTACCAACAGGAGAACGTAATGTGGATAGTAACCAGAGGCACAGGAATTTTGGATCATCATATTCTAAGGTGCAGTTATTCTGATACAATTATCATCCTTACACAAATTATTTGAAGAATGTTCTCCTGCCCCTTGAATTACTTCATTAAAGTGGCACTTGAACTCCTTTCATCATGTTTTTGACACATTGCTTTTAATTGCCATTAATCCATCATCAAATGTATTCTGGGTGAGTTTCTTGACAGCCACATCAGTTATGACAAGACATATTTGAGGGCGACAAACGCCAGGGACTTAGCTTGTAGGAGTAACAGGCTGCCAAGCAAGCCTATTCAAGGAGTGGAACCCACCTACTCCACCCCACCACCCAGAGCCAACCTACCTAATTGTCAATGAACAATAATGCACCAGCCTTGATAAAGACCCCTTGGGTCGAAACATGTGTCAGCTGACCATGAGATTATCGCATCAAGAATAAAATTCTCTTTTTCTGAAAAATCAGAATACAAAGACACGTTTCTTTAAGAATAAATATTGTTTGCGCAAGATATCTGGGAACACAACTAAGACATTTGTGTTTTGTAATACAAATGAGTGATTTTCCAGTGGCATAAAACATACAGTGCCTCATTAAGACTTGGGGCAGTATCCCGGTAAATCCACCAGAATACCGCCGAAACGAATTACTGTTACCACCACGTGGTCTGGAGGAATTTCCACTGGATTACAACTGGTGTTGGAGGTGTAATTCCCCATTCATACTGAGTCCATATTGAGTCCATTGGACTAAATGTGGCTTTTTGGTGGAATTACCGCAGTGGAAATTCTGACGAATTCAGCGTTGAGTTGGAGGATTTACCTCCAGGATTTTCCTGGAAGCAAATCTTCCATTCCAGGCCCAAAATCGTAATTTGGCGTAGTGGTAAAGTTGGCAGCAATGGAGTTACCACCAACTTTACCACTTACCGCCAAACTCGTAATGAGGCTGATATTTTTCTCTGCACGGAAGTTCCTTTGCAAGGTAATATGGCAGATATTGAAGTCTTGGACTGGTTGATTAGTTTTCTGTATAACCACTTATGACATATTTTATTTTCGCCCATGTGTTTGGAAAAGGTATTGTAAGATTTTTAAAGAATTGCAGTGGTTGGGAAGAGGAAATTCCTTTCCAAACTCTCTTCTAAAATGGTAGCTCACAAAGTGGCTTACCTCATTAGTCAGATGCGCACATGGAAAATAATGTGCGCACAACAGTCAACCGGTTCCGCACATAGAGAAAAATAATTAGAGGGAACATTGGTCACCATCATAAATGACTGTATGTAAAGATGACGGGGGAGTGTCAGAAAAGGCTCTGGCCACTTGATGTCACAGTTGTGCATTGTCTTGTTTTAAGGATTGCATCTCAAGGGACATGGCCTGCATTGCCGCCATTAGTTGCTGCATTTGTTGTTCCATTTGGGATATCGACTGTCAATATTATGGCGTCGCTTACTGTTATGTTTGTATTAAGCAGTGTAATAAAGCTGTTGTAAAAGTCTACAAAGCTCACCTTGACAGATCGATGAAACCAAATGGGAGGACCAATGCAGCCGTGAAAGTTACCCTGGACAACCCTGACCTCTCCTACCCAGGATAAAGTAACCCAGGAGAAAGGGCAGGACCGCCAGGGAAACCCTCTAATGGGAAGAAAACCCTGGTCGAGTTCCCCTTCGTCTGGATCTGGAGGAAGTTGAAGTGGAAGGTTCCCCGACGGATGGCAGAAAAGGACTTCACACAGGAGGCTTCTCCTAAGAGCACAGGAGAGGGAAAATTAGGAGAATGTCAGAAGAGGGAAAAAGTAGAACAGTGAAGGGGAAGCAGAAAGTAATCCTCTCACCAATGAAGGAACGAAGTTGGAGGAAGACTGTTCGGAACTGGAGATCGGAAGTATTGTGGAGCAGCGCGAGACTCTGGAAGGAAAGAACAGGTGAGTAAGCTAAGAGAGAGGGGGGAACCCTAAAAGGACTAAACTTACTCTAACGGAAGTCTGGGAGAGACGGGAGACAAATAAGTCTGTCGGATTGGTCTGGATGAACAGTGTGCAGGCGAAGGCTGAAGGGAGAATCTCAATGAGGGGAGAGAACAGAGTTAGGAGAAACGGAAGATACAAATAGTTTTGACTAGTGGAGGTAGGTAGAAGTTTCAGAAGTGAACTCACGGAGCGTCAAAAGCAGAAGCGACACGGAGCACCGTCTGCTTCGATTCCGGTTAAAGGATCCCGTGAGCGGTTGGCCGTACGTCGAAGAGACGTGCAAAAACTGGACCTGGATGTGTAACACTAACCTTAGATCAAGCATTAATTGATATTGGCAGCACATTCTTTAAAGAAGGCAAGAGTTGCGTAGTACTGTCACGCCTATGTACATTTGAAGGACTATATCTAGTCAATTTTGATGCAAGTACAGTCAGCGCTTACATTCCTTGCATCATAGAGTACAATATCTACACACCCCATCTCAAAATGTACCCTGTTCCTCAAAAACGCAAAGGTTTTAAAAGAAAACTCATGCAATCAGAAGTTCTAAATGATATACCAACAGTACCACCAAAGAAATTAAAATCAGCTCATACTGCATCAACTATCAAAAACACAGAAAAATGGACTGAAAAGGACAACAAATACTGAACTCCACACACAAAGAGAAGTACCTCTTCAAAGAAACCATGTGCACTTCCATCAAAGTACTCAGACACAAAACGACCTGGCCCATTCAAATTTTCCAATACAACTGGTGTAAATTTCTATGCAAATGTAGCAATGAATTTTCTATTCCAAATGCCACCAATTGTTGAAAACATTTATTTAAATGGCGAGGACCAGTTGTGTGTACAAATGCTAATCCTTCACAGAAATGCATCAAATAATCCTGAAAACACTTACAGTGTCTCAGAAATAAGGCAGGAATTGGACTACTCTGCTGGAATAGTGAAGTTCACGTTAAACAGACAAGAAGATCCATAGGAATTTCTAATGTACTTACTACAAATACTGGAAATCAAAAACATACCCATAAATATAATCTTTCAGATTTCCTTCATGTGGAAACATACATGCACTCTGTGCAACCATGTTATTCAGGAACACGTCTCTAATAAGCACTTTGTCTATGTATCAATACCTAACTGTGATTCCATTCCATTTCAGCAACTGGTACAAAATCCAAACCATACTATATTGTGTACTTCTTGCAATTCCGATAATCGTTCAACGTTACATACACAATCACATAGTCAATATGTAATATTAATGCTTTTAAGGTACAATGCAGATGGAACCAAAAATAACGGCAAACTTACTACCTTCACACACGGACAGTTATCACTTGGCAAGGAAACCTTCACAACAGTAGCCATAATCTACCACACATGTGACACAACCAGTGCAGGCCACTATACTGCATACATTAGAAATCAATGGTCATGGGTGGAATGCAATGATACTTCCATTACTCCAAAGCTGAGATTACCAGCAAATCTCTCAAATGCCTACTTAATATTCTTGAAGACAAAATGTACTCATTGATGTACAAAATTAGAATATCCTAGTCCCCAACACCCACCAGTACCTACATAATTGAACAAAAAAAGAATTACCTTCTACACTGTGGAATTAGAACAACTTAGTAAACAGTAACTATCCAACAAATACCTCAATGTGTCTGTTATACAATTGTTTCCCCAATGAACCCAATGATTACACTCAGAGAAAGAATAAGTGTACACAAATCACACTACTTTTGTTATCTACATGATAGATAAAAGAAAAACTACTAAGTATGAGGGTTCAAAACTATCCTCAGTAACCTCTGAAACCACCAACTAAGCAAATTAATCGCCTAATAATGCCCATACAAATTCAATACATATGCAAATATCATTATGTAAACTCATAATGGTGCACCACCACTTCAGAATGTGGAAAGATGTGAAAGTACCACAAGGAATGCAGAAGCTTCTAAACGTATCCTATAGAAATGGGAAATTGTAAACAGTTAGAATACACCAACTGGTATCTAACTGCAACCAGAATACTTCAATATTACTTGCAACATTGAAACAAACTGCCCAACGCAACCTTCAGCAACCAATGTGCTACAAACATATCCTCAAACACTTCCAAACTATGAACAGTTACAGTACACCAACAGGTACATCACTGCCCTCACAATTCTGCAGTAGCCCAGTTCAATGGCACAATACTTGTAAAACATCAGCAGCAACCAAACACATAAAGAAATAGTGCTAAAAAAGGAAATAGGTAAACAGTTAGAATACACCAACTGCTATATAACTTCAACCATACTACCAACACGTACAAAACAGAAATTGTACACCATTGCAATTCCTCCTACTGCAGCAGCGCACCTTAAACATTGCTATAATCAGTGCAAACATTACTGTAATGGACTCTGCAACGTAACATCAAATACATTTGGAAGTTTATTTTTTATCTAGCATGGATTTTCTTTTTCCCACAGATCCAATGATTATGCAAAGAAACACAGGAACTGCGCACATTACACAGTACACTTGTTTAAAGCATAGTCCTTATGAAGTAATAATTATGAGGGTCCACAAAGTGCAATAATATCTTCAATGTACTGAACTGCAAAATAACGAAATACCTGCTCTAACATGTTTTGTTCTCTTTTTCCACAGATAATGAAGCAACGATTACTACAACATTTCACATCTCAGACACAAAAACTGCACAGGCCTTCCACAATAGAAACAGTTAGTATGACATTATTAGTGTTATACATCTTTATGATCTGCAAACTATAATCTGTCCACATATTTCTGCAATCCACATACCAATGGCACAATGTTCAATGTACAGCTATATTACACTATGCTGCTTGTGCCCACAGCCCACATGCTTCATTACACACTGTACAGTGTACGGGCTCCAGCCATGCACTCAATATTGTAGACCCTGGCCACAACTACCACATAGAACCATGCATAGAAACATCTATCCACTTACGACAAACCCGACAGATAACACAGCCACCTACCGCTTAGCCACTTCAGTTCACATTGTATTACATTACTTCCACACAATGGACAACATATTTAATGAATGCCCTCTTCACCCAAGCCTGTAATAGGTGGATGCATTCAATGCACCATAATACAGTAATCTACCTAATAATCTGCACAATCACAACAACCCAAACACAAAAAATGCATCCAAATGTCTTACATAACTGTGCTATGTTCCGTACAATTTGCCTCATCGCATGCCACTGGCACCGTTTATGGCATTAGTTCATCTTTGTTGTTATGTACACCATTTGACTGTGAGGTACATGGTGCACAACTCGGCAACCAAATTTGAAAGTATGCTGTACTCCTTAAAAGTTCAAACTTCTGCTTCTCTTTTTTAATGTGTAATGGAGACACAATTTGAAAACCATACACCCCTTACAATGTTTGAAGAATTTGTTAAGTAATTCCCTTTGTTTGATGAACGAGAGCCCCAAATATCTCTGTGCTGAAGGACATCAAACTGCGTCAGATGACCCTGCCACCCACATATGCAGAGCCAACGCACACACAGTCTACCAACGTACACTGTTGCTTCATAAAACACTGCACATATAAATAGTACATAGGGGCTGTAAATGTACATTTATGTATGTGTCATCTGTGCATTCAGTGCAGCATGTATAAGGTACCATCATCTCTCCATGTAAGTCATACCAACTTCTATGTAACTACACTACTGACATTCGGAAATGCACAGTGAAATCGTAACACAGTGCCGGCTGAACCTTTTTTTTTAGCCGCATGGTCGCCGGAAAGCGAAACCTACAATACCTCTCTTTCAACAGGACAAATGCTCATTGTAAAACAACCTTGAGTGGTATGCATGAATTGCTCCAAGGGCAGACATTGTATGACATTTTAAAAAGTACAGTCGCAGCGCACATGTTCCACAAAGGTAGTCTGCAACTGAACAATACGCTGTACAGAGCAATTTCCTGTCCACACAGTATAACCATGGAATTTGCAGAAGTTATGTAAGTAAAACTTTATATTACATGTTTATAGGGATTACAATTTAGTAGGATACAGTTCTGTATGCATAATTACGAAGGTACCATCCTGTAGACTTTGTCCGTATGCACTGTACTGGGGTTTGTAACAGCAGTGGTCACTCTGCGTTACAGTGCCATGTGTCCACCATTCAGAGTAAATGACAGCTATGATTGTTGTTGGTTTTGTTGACATGGTTCTCCAGCCCATGCAAACCTATATAAAAAGCACAACACTGAAAGTGAATGCAACTCATGCACTGAAACAGCACACTGTATGTTCAATCGTGTGCTGCTAGATTGCCTATAATGTCCTTACAATGACCTTTCAAACACTTAAGAGTTGTACGCGCCTTTATTCTATTAAAATTAATAATGGCCAGAGGCCCATATACCAATCGGCCAGCACACAGGTAATATTGTAGTGTTGCATCTTTTGGCAAAAGAGCTTTTGGCAAAAGAGCTCATGCATTGTCCTGCAATCAGAGGGGACCCCCATGAGGACTTATTTTTTGTATGTTTGTTTGGACACACACACAGAGAATGTGCCGTGGGTCTGATGACACTCGCTGGCACTGACATCTTTTGTGAAAAGCAAACACATGAAAGGAGGGTGTGTTGGCAACATTTGAAAGACGATTCACATGTGTGTAGCCGTAGAAGGAGAGTGGCACCTACAAAACAGAGAGCAAAGTAGTGGGTGAACATCCAACGCTACTCAATAACACACAGTAGGTCACCCAAAGGTCCATGACCCGGCCACCTAGGGCACGTTCATGACATCCTTCCCACAGACCCTTGTCCTTTACGCTGCCACTGAGAACGGCTACTTAAATGTATTCTTATTCCTCTATGTTCGCAGATACGTTGCACCTTACTGCCCGTGTCACACCTTCCACATCCCGACAGACGGATGGTGGAGCAATCATTACAAGATTACCATAAGTGGTGTGTTCTCGCTCATTGTTATCTGGGACGACCGCTATGGCCCTGTATGTCCATTTGCATTTCCGGCAATAACAAGCAACATGCAAACCTTTATGATGTAAGGCATCACGGAGACAACAGCTGTCACCTTTCCTAACTTACCAAGATTGTGTGTTCTCCCACATGAACCACCAAGACCATAAATGAATCCTTTTGCTGCTTTGCCAGACAACAAAAGAAGTACAGAAAAGCACCGCAACCGTATGCTCTGTGTGCACATGTCTGCTTTAGCTTCTGTTTATGTTCCTGTTTCCCAACCGAGCTCGTCATATGACATGTTGGGCTACACTGGGCACGCACGTTATGAAAATACCTGGAGTGCACGGTTTGAGCAACTACTGTCAACAACTAATGTCAGCTATGGAGGCGAGTGTTGTGATGTGGTGCCGCGCCCTCACGTAAAGTTAGTGCAAGTGATGCACACATAACAATAGCACAGAATGGCAACGCTGAGCGCGTTCTTTGCGCATCTCAAAAAGTACACAAAACAAAGGTAATAGTGAGTTGGCCAACCATCCTGTATTTTGCGGGACTTACAGCATGATGGTTTTGTCCGGTGATTTTATGCCATTCTCTGCAGACCTCTAAACATGCCGAGTTTGCCTTCACCTCCTGCCTGAGTGAAACCTTTTGTGCCCTGGGCTCACGCTTCTGTGTGATAATTGAACGCCAGGGCAGAAAGGTGGTAGGGGAGCTCTCCCAGGATGTGCTGCATTTGAAGATGTTGCTCTGTTTAAACAGAGCACTGCAATGGCAGTAGATAAACATCAATAGGGGCCAGAGGGGGATATTAGCAAGGACTGTTCTCCCCTAAGAAATGTGCACTTGGAGTGATTACAAGCGGCAGTGCAGCATGTTGTCTGTCAAGAAAGACTGTAATTTTTCAGAGTGAAGTGTACATTTTTTTCTCCGACAGTAGTGTGTCTAGTACTGCTGTACCTTCCATGCGGGATGGGGGAGAAAAGAATAACAGCATACTGATTTCACTAAACATATTTCTTCTGTGACCAATTATATAGTGCACGGTTATGTCATTGTGATATGCTCCTTTTATTGTAATGGGATATGTTTTCTTTCCAAAGCATTTCTATAAGGAAAACATTTCATACATATGTATGTGAAGTAGACCTTCAATTATATGTGGGTAGCGACATACATTTTCTATATTGTTAATGTTTGATTCTAAGGAAATCCTTTCATGTTGCAATGTCTTACTGCACTCGCTAAGGAAAGGGTGTGATCAAATGGCAAACCATTGCAAACACAAATGCTGGCATGTCACTCCGTAATGGGCAACAAGTGTAATGAAGTACAGCATATGGAAGTGCATGCATTTCAGCTCCCTTCTGGTGCTCTACCAAGTCTAAAATATCCTCCACAAACATTCTGTAAAGGTGACTATCCTAGGAGAGATCCATATTTAAACGTGTCTATGATGGAGCAACGTATGGTTAGAACAACTTACCCAAATGACGAAGGAAAAGAAAATGCACTCTGTATACATATTTGTGCAATCCATATACCAAGTATCACACTGTTTGCATGCATGGCTGCACTGCGTTGCAGTGGTTGTGGCCAAGGCCTAGCCTCTTGGGTGCATGCAGAGGCATACGGCCTCCGGCCATGCACCCAAAAGGCTAGGCCTTGGCCACAACCACCTCAATGCAATGCAGCCATGCATGGGAACATGTGGCCACTTACCACAACCCACACACGTAACACAGCCACCGGCACCCCTACCTAACCCTGCAACATAATACAGCCGTGCATGCAAACATGTAGCCAGTTACCAGAACCCACAAACATAACACAACCTCAGGCACCCCTATCCACTTGCGTTCACATACTATTATTCTACTTCCAACCAAACCACAAAATCTTCTGAACATTGCCCCTGCACCCAACACTGTATTAAGTACTGATAACCAATACATCATAATACAATAAAGTACTCCGTCATCTGGCCAATGGGCACAGCCCACATATATGAACCATCCACTGGAACCCTATCCACTTCTATACACACAGTATTGCAACACTTCACCCAGTGGACACACTGCAGGACTATTGACTCCATCACCTCCAGCATTGAGCGAAAACTGTAGGACGTGCTTTACATTCACCACAAACATGCAACCAACAATGGGTACACTGCGCACAAATGACACACACAAGCCAACAGCGTGAAGTGTACTTGCAACCAGTGGGCATACTCTTCGGTGCAAGGCCACCGGTCATGCACCCAAGGCACAAGGTGCTTACCACACTCAACACAGCATAATACACCCAATACAAATATCCTGATATCTGCAATCCACTCCCCATCCCCAATTGAGCAGCACCACAGAAGCTAGTCGCCTGAGGAGCTACCCGCGAATTGCTGCAGTACTCGCGGACACCGCTCGCACACCACGGCCTTCTTCCACCTAAACAAATATATCATATGAACCACTTTTCACTCCCCCACCATTTCCATCCCCTCTTCTCACCAGCAGATGCCGCAAAGCATGTTTTCCAGCCCCTTTCACGCCGCACTATCCTCTGATACAACATGGCGGCGTTACCCAAAATTGTGACACACATCACGCTTCCCTCCAGCCAACCACAGGGCCCGTCCAATGTTCGCTGACATCACGCCACATTCCTGGCCAATCAGACTTTAGACCGCAGAGCGAACAGGGAAATGGGACCGCGGAGCGGAACCAGATCTCACCTATTTATTGAGACGTATATTTGAGCTGTTTTAAAAAAAGGACTGGATGGATTTTCACCAGATTTACAAAAGCACGCTTTTGGGACCAAGACGCCGCTCCTGCCACATATTTGATGAAAAACCGTCCAACGGTTTGGGCTGTATGCGTGTGCAAAGTTTTTCCATTCACTGTATGGAAAAAAAACATTTTTGGGACCCCCTTATTACTTTGCCCCCCCTTCAGGAAACCTCACCCAACTTCCCAATAAAATTCAGAGTGGGCCATATACTTTTTTTTGCAAAGTCTTATGAGAATTTATCCAGGGGGAACAAAGTTATAAGGCTGCCAAAAAGTGGTATTCCTATGGGTTGAGCAACTTAACCATAACTACATGGCCACTACCAGAGGCCCTAAGACAACTAATTGACACACATTGTTATGCTAAATTACAGGATGATCCCTCACAGGCCATGAGTAATCAATTATGTGAACTCTTACAAACTAGGAAGGAGAGAGACTTGTTAGATGAAGACATCTGTACATTTTTACATCCCAAATTCCCTATGATTCCAACGATCTACTTTCTGCCCAAAGTCCACAAGAGCTTGACTAAACCCCTGGGCAGACCAATAGTAACACTATGTGGGGCATTGTTGGAAAATGTTTCAAGATTTGTTGATGAGACATTGGTTTCTTTCGTGATTACCTTAACTTCATACTTAAGAGATACCAAAGATTTCTTGAGTCAGATAGAAGGTATACCATGGGAATCGTCTTACTTACTAACGACATTGGATGTAGTCTCCCTCTATACATCGATTAGACACTCTGATGGCCTTAATGCATGTGAACACTTTTTGTATACCAGGTCTATGAATTACCTCCAACATGGGCACATGATGCTTGAGATGATTAAACTCTCTTTGACTAATAATTGTTTCCTTTTCAACAAAGAGTTTTTCATCCAACTCCAAGGCACTGCTATGGGCACCACGTTCGCTCTCTCGTATGCGAATTTGACAATGGGCTGGTGGGAGAAGTGTGTTGTCTGGCATCCCAGAAATAGCAAATACACAGAGAAAATAGCTCTGTGGTTACACTATATTGACGATTTATTTGTAATCTGGGACAGTACCAATTTGAAATGGTTGGATTTTGTAAAAGCACTGAACATTAATGAATTACATCTGCAATTCACTGACAGCCATAGCAAGATTACATTTCTGGACATTGTAGTCACTGTGGGTCAAGGAGAACTTACTACCAGTTTATACAGGAAGCCTACCAGCTCAAATATACCACTTCATGCAAAGAGTAGCCATCCCACAGCCTTTAAGTGGGGTATCCCCTATCGGGAATTTATTTGCATCCGGAGAAACTGTTCAAAAATCGATACTTTAGACAGCGAATGTGCCTTGATGGCTCATAGGTTTAAAAATCGAGGCTACCCTAAAAAAGCTCTCGCCTTTTTAAAAGCTAGAAACACAGACCATTCTCTACTATTGGTTTCCAATATTGTGCAAGACAAGACCATAGACAAGGTAGATACACGTCTTATTCTGAACTATGGTAATGACGCCCAGAATATCCGTCAGGTAATACAGAAACGTTGGCACGTTCTTAAATTGGATGAACACCTGAGCGGTATTCTGTAACCAATTGGGGGCCAGCTTGATGAATATTAAAAAGCCGGGCTTCCAAACATTTTCAAAATGTAAAGCCTGCACCTATGCTGCTAGTACCACCTGTTATTTATATTTTAGGAGAGAACATTAAGATCTTGTCCAGGATAACATGTGAAACTGAGTTTGTGGTGTACGTGTTAAACTGCCCTTGTGACAAATGGTATGTCGGGAATGCAAAAGGTGAACTAAAATTGAGAGTGCTACAGCATACTAGGGCAATTAAAAATGCCGATCCGACATACCTGATGGCCCTCCATTTTAAGAATGAACATGGTGGTAAACTAGTGGGATTCACGTTCTTTGGAATACACACGGTTGTCAAACCACTCAGAGGTGGTAATCGCGAGCTTACATTGAGACAATTTGAAACAAAATGTATTTTGGACCTTGAGACAAAAAAAAAAAACAGGGGACACAATCTTGATGAGGAGTTATATACGTTCCTGGGTACATGAGGTCCATTACACAACAGCCCTCTGAACTGCATGTACCCGATTGCTTTATGTATCTTATCCAAAGGAGCCCACCTTCTGAAGTATTTGGGCATCACTTTTGTTATATTATGCTGTTGGGCTTTTGATGTTTTTGCTCTCAAGTACTTTTGAGTATTTTCTCATTTAACCTTCAATTTGTTATCAACATATATGGAAACATGTTCTAGTAACTTCTTTTTTAGAATTAGTGTTTTTTGTAAATGTATTGGACTATGTAAGTTTGTATAGGTTTAGGGTCTTATTATAAGTAGCCCTTTGAACACAGAGACGTTTGGACTTGTTTTACTCTGCTTTTTCTACTATATCTTATATTATCCACATAGAGTTCCTGCATGCAGGTTTATTAAAATGGTATTCTTACCATTGATTTTAATTATGTATGAAGTTATGTTTGCAGTTAACAAATATGAACATTCACATTAGGCATTTTATAAATAGAAATAATGTATGCACTATGCACTTCAGAAGAGAGCAATATTTGCACGCACTGTGCACTTTAATGAAAGATGATCCCCCTTTTTTTCATAACAGCCCAGGCAAGCACTCAAAGCACTGTGAGAAATGCCTTCAAGGGAAATCTTCCCATCTATTCAACATTATGAGGGCATTCATTGCCACATATGGACATAAGACAAATGAGCTTGATATTTCCTGAATTGAATGCTTGGACAGAGAGCACTATGCACTTTATTTTTGCTGCTATGTAAACTATTGCTGCTTTGATGTATTTTGCACATTCATTTATATTGCTGCTCTTATGTATTTCCACTTCCTTGTCATGGGAAATATCACCATACTGTTCCTTCTAAGCTTGCTCATACATTAATGCGGTATTAGTATATTATGTAATTCTAACTGTTGCATCACATATGGAAGAACAGAATTTTATCCACTAGAGATGGCCTGTAATTCTAACTGTTGCATCACATATGGAAGAACAGAATGTTATCCACTAGAGATGGCATAGTAGGCACGCACATTGCTGTCACTGTTCTGATCGAGCATTCGTTGATCGATCGTCCAAACATTTCCAATGTACCTTACAGTACAGGGTGCAGCCATCTTGTGATAATCGTACCCGTTGCTACATCCCCAAAGTGCATTGCCCTGGCGGCACTACTTCATATGCCCCACCCCTGAGGCTGACATCACTAAACATCACTAGTGATATTCTCCGCCTATCTCCAGGGCGTTACTGTGCAGCGCAGCCAAATGCGCCCAGTCATCACTTACGTGTTACCGTTAGTTGACGCAGAACCCGGAATATCAACACACATCATCTCACAATGCAGCGCGCCCCAATTTTGAATATAAAACTATACTTTTAAAAGAAATAGCAAAACTGTACAATTTAAAAAGTACTTTTATTTCACAATAAACGCTCCAAGAACATCCAGCGATTGCCATATTCAAGCAAATGGGTAATTTATTTCTTTGTTCGCGATCTACAAATGTTTATCGTGAGTCACGCGGTGTTCCTTTTGAGTAAGGCTTGGGTATCAGCTTGGCGCTAGGTCACCGTAAACGATGTCAGGTTGCTCCTTATCGCTGGTACCACGTAAGGGCATATTGGCCCATGACGATTGTCCCAAAAGATCGTCATTGTGATACAGCCATTCACGTTTATCTGCAGCTGCCGATTAAAGAACCCGTCAGTTGGTATCTGGAATCGATGACAATCGCAGAAAGGCAGGCTGTAGCTATTTGAAAAACATAACAGAAATGTGTCTTAGTAGCCAATCTTTATTACAATTGATCATTTTACCCATTAATTAGCCCTGTGTTAAAACCGAGGATTAACACACACGTGAAACAATTTGCTTCAGAGGTTAGTGCGATGAAATATGTGTAGCGCGAAATGGGATGTAAAGGCTAACGCTACAATCAGAGAGCAAGCTAAGTGCAAGAAGAACAAATAGACAAACTTTTAATTAAATATTAGCGTTCAATTACCCCATGTGGGCGAGATAAAGGCCACTACACACACACGCTGTATTTGCGTGTCATCGCAATATGACACAAACAACAACCGAGTACAATGTAAGGCAGCAATAACGGTTGGTGAATGATAAGTTGACTTGTTGCTCTATAAAATCGTTGAAAGTAAAACGTACTTAATATTTGGCATTTCCATTATCTCGATGTAGAGCTGACACTCCGTTTAGGGCAACCCATTTGTGATGTCATCTTTGAGGTCATGGGTGTTAGTCCTTGCAGTGCACAGTAGTAGCACGAATTTTGGTTGCATACCTTACCATAACTGGCACATTTTTGGGGATTTTCGGTTTTATCTGTAACCATAACATCCCTGTAGCAACGTTTTTCCATTGAATTTCATAGGTTTTTTAGTAGTGCAACTTAACCATAACATCCCTTTAACAATATTTTTTGTTGGTTTATTTCATAGGTTTTTAGTAGGGCAGTGGATCCAGAAAGTTCCTTCAGTATAGATTTTTCAGTGAAGGTGATAGGTTTTTAGTAGCACAACTTAACCATAACGTCCTGTTAGCTGTGTTTTTTGTTAGTGAATCTGATAGGTTTTTGGTAGGGCACTGTTACCAGAACATTGCTTTAGCATACTGTTTTCTGTGAAGGCGAAAGGTTTGTGGTAGAGCAACTGGACCATAGCGTGCCGTTAACAACATTTGTGCATGGAATCCTTGGCTGCCCTCATGACAACTTGTTGAAAGGGCAAATTCCCCTGTGTATGTATCCATTTGTACTACCCCTTCCCTTTGCTAACAGTGTCTGTGTATCTTAGGAATTGAAGGTGTACATGTTAAATGTTGGCGAGTGTGTGAGTGGTTTTTCTTTTTCTGTTAACAATGCATGGTGAGTCTGTGGCGCACAGTATGTATCAGATGGCTGCAGGGGAGTAATATGGAGGTTTCTTAGGGAGACTGCACCTGGCTGGCGTATGTGCAATCACAATGCAAGTTTCCATAGGACTCCAGTACTGGCCACATCTTCCAATGCACGTTTTGGTAGTTGTGGGAGCGCACGTCTGTCTGTTGCACAGCTATTCACATGCGTAGGGCAACCTCTGTGGCTGGTAACACCGCGCCTGTCGCCAGGCCTATGGATTCATACGGTAGGCTACGGCATTTCAAGCAGTCATGGTGACTGCGTGGGTTGCTGTGCAGACCTACCAATGTATGGATGCAGCTTGCCTGGCTCTATGAGGCCCACTGGAAAACAAGGAATAGCAACCTCCAATGTATGGTGGGCTTGTTAAATGTTGTATTAATTTGATTGATGTGCTGCTTGCCTTTCCATGACCCGTGAAACAGACACACCGTCTCTGCAGTGAGCACTGTGACGGAAAGTGTCAAGGGTTTGCCGGCCGGTCCAACAGTTGGAGTAAACATTTAATTGCAGGTGTAACAGTCTGCAGTGAGTCTGCAAAATGGCAAAGCTGGTGTGCCTTGGGCACTCACATGCAAGTGCATGTAAAGAGAATTAAACAAACAGCACATTCTTTGGAGAGCAAAGAATATCAGTGGTGGTTAGATAAGTAGTGTAGACGCATGGGTTTCGCTGAATACTTCTCTTCCTGCTCCACGTAGTGAAGCTGCATTTCACCTTGTTGTAAGCATTCTTTTATTTCAGAATGTATTCATGTCTGTGAATATTGGTCCTACGGCTAATGGTGTACTATGAAGTGTCTGTACTGCATGTGACGAGAACTGATATCAGAGCACAAGACACCAGTGGACAGGGTACTCCCCTTCCAACAGTGCACAAGGATAATTTCATGTACAGCATTCTGCACGGCTGCACCGGCCACGAACAAGAAAAGTAACGCAGTCACATCCGTGTCTGCATAATGCGATACAAATGTATGCCTTAGATCGGAAATGTACGCATGACCTAGGCAAATGACTCCTTCATCGCAAACAGTATGGTAACTCCAGTAACATATTGTGCACTTTTCCCTCCACAATGAAGAACAATAATGGCGGCATTATCGCGCATCACCAAAGTCTCACAAACACAATCCAAAAGCAGTCGCTGCATTGCAGGTACTCCATACCATTTCAAATCCACATAGTAGAATCCAAAATGAGCAACCAATGCACAGTGTGTTCCATTCACTTTCAATCAATATATTCCAAACTCCCCCAAAAACCGTACACTGTGGCGCGTGAAGCACGCAGTCATAACTGCAACTTCCACATTTGTATCGACAAATACACTGTGTATCACTGTTTGTGCATAGAAACCACACCCAGAAACCTTATTCAGCAATGCCTTAGCGTGCAAAGGGCCATTGTTATGGCCACCATCTGCAAAAGGGCCAGATGTGGCACGTGCAACCTTGTATCTATCGCGATGTCCACAGACTTATCGTGCTGTGCACGTGAGAGTGGGGTAATAAATGTCAACCAGCGTAGGGGATTTCGTTTGCAGTGGTGGCTCTCAAAAGAGCTGTTTTGTATTTTTTTTTAAAGCTGCCTCCATAGAAACTTTTTTTTTCAAGGTTTTATAAGTGTTTTTGTTTGTTGTACTTCGCCTCACATTCTTACAATAGCGTCTTCAGTGCAGGCTGTAGATCCGAAAACAAAATGTCATTGCCACTGGGTGACAAAGAAATGCCATTTCCATTGAGAAGGTGCACATATTGATAACCAATGTTACCAATGTTGTCGTTCTCACAGGAGCACATCCTAGCAGCACACAAGAAGTTATACATGCTTCTGTTGATAAGATACCTTCTGACCTCTGGCTGACGACAACCTTCATTGGAATAGTTATATACTGGACTTGGTGGTATAAATGAGAAAAGCACCTTCATAGTGAACGACCACAACGTGTACAGTTGCGCAAGTGGCCACTCGTCGACATTCTGCAAGAAACTGTCCGAAGCTACGCACATTGACACTGCTCCACAAAGCCTCCACTTCGTCTAAATTCAAATGGCCATTAAAGCTTCTTTCCACGGCATACTGGAGCAGATCTAGCACAAAGCGATCACCCACTATGAAAACTGTGTATCTCGCCATCTCTGCCAGCCTCAGTACACAGAGTAATGAAACAATATATGCCGTCCTTTCCTGCGACACACACCGTGACCACCTGATTGGACAATTTGCACAGTCCAAAAAGGTGAGAAGCGCAGATTGTGGCACGTGCGCTCTCCATGTAACACTAGCAGTTCTGTATAAAAGTCCCCAGCGTACATACCACACCCAGAAACATTGTTGCGCAATCCCTCAGCCTCCACAGTCCCATTTCCATGGCTGCGTGCGTGCATGGGGGAAGAAATGTCAACCAGGGTCAGGGCTTTCGGCTGTAG
The DNA here is from genome assembly GCF_040938575.1 of Ambystoma mexicanum. Lineage (NCBI taxonomy): Eukaryota > Metazoa > Chordata > Amphibia > Caudata > Ambystomatidae > Ambystoma > Ambystoma mexicanum. The sequence continues at coordinate 672,081,308 of NC_090924.1, read as the reverse complement.
GGATAGCTCTGAAAAGAGCCGTTGTGGTTTTTCTTTTTATTATTATCTGCTTCCACACAAAGAGCTTGTTTTTGGTTTCATAGAGTAGTGCGTTTTCTGTTCATCCTCAGGTCTTACAGGAACCTTTTGAATGTATCTTGGAGATGAGCAAACAAAACACCATTACCAATGGACAACAACTAAATGCCATTTGATAGCAAGACCTCCGCTTTTGCAGAACTAATGATCTAATTGTTACAGAAAAACATGCCCTGAGCGCATAGATCTTCAGACATGCTTCTGCTACTCAGACACCTTTCAGCCTCTGGCTGGGTAGAACAGACAATATAAGTGGTCCATACTCTTCTTGGTGGCATGGCAGAGAAAACCACCTGGCCAGTGGGAAAAAGCCTCTTCACTGCATTCATCAGCCTCTTGAATCGACGGAGCAAACGTAAACAAGACACGTAACCCAAATGCAAGCCACCTAATGCATGACGACAACATGCACAGTAGCAGAACTGGCCAGGTCTCTGCAATGTGCATGCATATCGACTAAACTGAGGTTATCGACAGCGCACCACAATGCGTCCTCTGCTTCCAAACCGAAATTGCCATGAAAGTTTCTTTCCTGGGCATACTTGTGCAGATCTATCAGAAAGGCATCACCCAAACTGAACACAATGCGTTTCTCCATGTCCGCCAGCGTCACTACGCAGAGTAATGAATACCAGTATAACCGCCCCTTCCTGTTACCCACACCCTCAGTACCTGATAGGATAACCCAAACACTGCCATTTCCATTGGTCAGCATTGTGAGAAGCACAGATTGTGGCACGTGCGATTCCCAAAGTACTGTGAGGGCCGCCCCCCAGTAAAGCACGAACTGTTCTTCTTCCCTTTCCACTATCCTCTTCCCACCACACCCTCATTAGGTATTGTTAAGTAGTCACACACACATCCACCAATGCCATCCAAGACGTAAACATCTAACACTGTCAGTTCTCCACAAGACATCATATGGACCGTTACAAATTCAGCCTGCAAGTGTGCTGTTATTGGAAAGCACGTCCGGTGGAAAGTTCTGTGAACATTGCAGGACTTGTGCATGCACATTCATCCACATGAGCACCCATCACCACAAAGTAAATGAATGAAGATTTTTTTGGCAGTATATTTACAATTCTCATATAAGTGCCTCTGAGCACGATATCTGCCACTAAGCGTCCATTATGTTTTTGAAAAGCATAGTGGTTTTTCCACCATCTCCTACCATGAAGTGGCACTTCAATGGTATCGGCTTGCAACGTTTTCATTTAGCCATATCATACAGTGTATTAGCTAAACAGGAACTTTCTTCTTTCCTTCCGACAACGCTACAAATTGTGTTTGCCACTAACCCATCTCCTACATAAATTGTAAAAATATGGCACCAAAGCCACCACTGAATGTGTCTTACCAACCTAAAGCAGTTCCCAAAAGGTCAGTGTGTGCATGGCTGTGGTTCTTTGTACGCTGCACTATTGCCACAGACTCTTTTTAAATCTGACAGCTTCTACTCTCCGCCCTCAGCAACTCATCCATAAGAGGACTTGTCCTTGGTTATCTCTACTGGACTAAAATGTCTGCAATAGCTCCCAGTGGCTGCGAAGAATAAAATAAAAACCCTGTGCATTAGGCACAAGGCCTTCTGGTCCCTGGGACCTCAATACCTTCCACTCTCACTTCCTAAATGTTTCCATGTTCAAGCTCTTCCCTCATCCTCCTCCTTCTCCCTCAGGGTCAGTTGCTTCTGCACAAAAGCAGTTGGAGGTAGATGTCTTTCTTCTGCTGGGGCCTCCCTCTGGAACAGGCTCTCTGCCTCCCTGCAACCCGCGGAGAACCACCTTAGGGTCTGGAAGCACCTCAAAACCTTTCCATGTGCTTCTTCTTTTTTCCCTCCTCTTCCGTGCTCACTTCCTGCCTAAAACTGCTTGTGCACTGGTTTCCTACTCACCCTCTAATCTGTGCCTCAGCCCACCTCCCTCCTGATAGTTCCACCGCTGCACTGGCTTTCTGCCAACCACCACACTTGGGGACTGTTTTCTATAACCCTAACAGTCCAACTACCACTTGATGTCTACAGTTATCCTTGCACTTGCCAGCACCGGCCATAGTGCCACTTATTACTATTTTTTCTTGTTCCAATGTACTCCAATGCATTTTTTTCAAGGCTTTTGCATTCAATGCTTTGGATGTCGAGGCTATCACTAGGAACCAGATAAATGTCTCTGTGTGGCCTCTCTTCCGCCTCCCTTTCCTCGTGACGCCTTCACACATTTGTGTGTAGGCGCGGTACAAATGCCACAGCATACCATTTCACAGCATAGCATATGATACACACAATGCATTCATAACAACAAGATGCCTCCCACATACCTTGTAGACTTCACACAATGGTCTTTCCACTGTAATCCATGTGCTACAAATGTTGGAAAAGTGCTCCCACAGAAGCAGCATGCAATGTATGTTAGCAACGTTAAGCAAGTGCGTGCAGTGCATGCATACAAACAGGATGCCTGCCACTTCCCTTGCACACGTTTGCCATAGCCTCCTACATTTCCCGGTACAAACAGATCTTCTGCACAGTATTTGTGTACACACCACAACCAGCAACCACATTGCGCAATGCCTTAGCCTCCACAGTGCCAATGCCATAGCTGCCATCCTGAAAAGACATGTCTAATCTTAAAAGTATTGTGGAATCAGTGGATTTACCGTGCTAGGAACAGGAGGGGGAGGGAGTGGGTGGGCTGTAAAATAGGGTAGCGGAGTGTGTCTTTAGTACTGTCTCTGAAAACACTTATGGTTTTTTTTTCTCCTGTTTTTGTTATGAATGTGCGTGCGTGCGTGCGTGCATACATTTTTTGTGTGTTTTCTCTCTTTCGCTGACTGCCTGTTTGCTTCACCTCCTGACATTTCTATCGACTGAAAGTTAACGCTTCTCTTACATTTATACAGGATTGTCTGCAATGCTTCGTGCAGAGTGGCAAACAAAACAGCATTGCCAATGGAGGTAAAAAAAATGCCATTTCCTTGGAACCACTGGAAATCTTGTTGGTTATTAATGCTTTCATAGGCAGTGCAGAGCATCCCAGCACTTCACATAAAGTCACACATGCTTCTGTTTATCCAACGACTCCCGACCGCTGGCTGTGTACAAGGTACACCGGCATGGTCCCATGCTCCTCTTGGTGTTATCAATGAGAAAATCACCTTGGCAGTGGGAAACATCTGCATCACTGCTATCATCAACTTCTTTAGGTGAGCCAGCAAACGTGAGCACGACATGTACCCCAAATGTAGTGCTCCGAAATGCACGACCACCACATCAACAGTACCAACAGAGCACACCATGTGCAAAGGAGATCCATGCACCCGAAACCACACTCATAGGGCCTCATCACGACCTCGGCGGTAACCCTTAAATCCGGCAGTAGCGCTATTTCCGCCGGATTTAAGGGTCTGCCGAATAAGGGCCTCGGCGGATTTCAACCCAGCTCTGAGCTGTTGTGAAATCCGCCGAGAATTCGCACTCATACCGCCGGCGGGAAATCCGCCGGCGGTATGAGCGCAAAATTTCCCCATTGAGCCCAATGGGGAATGGGGCATTCCCGAATGGGCTCAATGGGGAATGGGGACTTCTAAGTCCGCCCAACTCGTGATCCCGCGCTATTAGCGCCGGGGGCTATGGCGGTCGCGCTAATAGCCCCCGCGCTAATATCGCCGGCGTTACCGCCGAGGTCGTGATGAGGCCCATAGACTGTGTCACAAAAAGCCTCCACTCCTTCCAACTGAAAGCCTCTTTCCACGGCATGCATGTGCAGATCTTGCACAAAGGTATCACCCATGATTAGGACTCTGCGTCTCGCCATCACTGCCAATGTCACTACATCGCGTTTTGGGTGAAAATGTTACCGTCCCTTTCTGTGAACCACACGCTTCACACCTCTTTGGATAATCCCCATAGTTCCATTTACAAGGCCACCATGCTCAGAAGGGCAAAATGAAATGTACCACGTACCTCTTCCCACCTACAGTAAGGGCCGCACCCCAGCAAAGCAGACAAACTACTTCTTCCATTTCCACTATTACATTTGCAACACTCCCTCATTAAGTAGAATGAAATTGGCACACAAGCATGCATCAATCACATGCAAGACCTCTGCATTGAATACTATCATTTCTGTACAGCACTACAGACGTACCGTTACACACTCACAGTACACTTGTACTTAGTGATGCTGACGAGTTTTTCTCATGGCACAATGTGTTAAGACACTTCTTCAAGCAAGTGTCCTGTACAGGGCAACCCATAGCAAATGGAAATATTTAGAAATTGGTTCCTAATGTACAACGTGTTCATTGCACATTCCATGTGCTAGTGAACGCATATTACCTCCCTTTGCTTTTTACATCAAGTGTAAAATGTTCTCGACAACCACTCTTCAAAGGTCACCATCCTCGGAGAGATGCAGAGTTAACCCTTTTTGGCGGCTTTATGTGGTGCTGGGTGTACCCAAGGCCTACTCTCTTGGGTGCATGGCCAATGGCCTACGGCCTTTGGCATGTACCCAAAAGTGTACACCTTGCCCAGACCCCGCACAACATATTGGCACCAGGAATGGGAACATCAGCCGCGTGCCTCAATCCACAAATGTACCACACGATGAGTGGTATAAAGGGCAACCCATACCAAAGGCAAATGGCGACATGTGGCTACCTACTGTGCAATACATGCAATAATGTACACCATATGGTACTGTATGCATATCAGTTTACTTGTGCTCCTGTACCCTGTTTACAATTTCCTGCTCCACCATTCTTTAAACGTCACCTCCCTCGGTTTAAACTGCATGCCTGCATTATGGTGCCATGGCTACGGTGCAGGCCTAGGCTCTTCTGTGCCTGGCCTACAGCCTTTCGCCATGCACCCACCAGTGTAGGTCTTGCCAACACCTAGGAGAACATAACCGAGTCATTCAGGTGAACAAGTGGCCAAGTACATACCGTGCAACCCTACCACTTCTAAGCACCCAGTACTTCACCACTGCACCCAGTGAACACACTACATGACGGGTCACTCCATGAGGTCCAGGCATGCAGTAGATCTCTATGATGTGCTACAAATCCCCACACCCATGAAACCAACATTGTATACATTGATGGGCCATCAGTGACCACAGAAACAGGTCACCTCACCAGCTACGGTGCTGTAACGCAGACTGCCTGTAGTCCCCACACAAGGTAGTCGCCTGTGGAGGCAATATGCATGGAATCTGCAGACACACGACCGTCTAATTCCACCTACTTACATATATCCCTTGAACCACTTCTCATTCCCCCACCCTCTCCTTCCCTTCTTCCCACCACCACATGGCGTACAGTATGTTTGTCAGTCCCTTTCGGCGCTGCACTGTCCTCCGATACACCATGGCAGCATTTTCCAAAACCTTTGACGCACAGCACGCTTCCCTTCAGCCAACCACCGGCAGGGTCCAATGTTTGCCAACAGCATGGCCACCGGCCAATGAGACTTAGGTCCACGGAGCGAGCAGGGAAATGGGTCCACACAGCGGACCCAGATATCACTAATTCTTTAGGACGTATATTTCAGTTCTTTTCAACAAAAGCACTGGTCCGATTTCCACCAAACACACAAAAGCACGCTTTCTGACCCAGGACCCCACTCCTGCCACAAATTTGGTGAAAATCGGTTCAGCCGTTCGGCCTGTATCCGTGCGCAATGTTTTTCCCCATTCAGTCTATGGAAAAAAATACAATTTGAGACCCCCCCCTCTAACTTTGCCCCTCCTGCACGAAACCTCACCCAACTTGGTGAAACAATTCAGAGCCGGCCATATACTTTTTTTTTTGGAAAGTTTGGTGACGATTGCTACAAAGGAGTGAAGTTATAAGCCCTCGAAAAAGTGCTCTTCCTATGGGTTTAGCAACTTAACCATAACTACACGGCCGCTACCGCAGGCTGTGTAAAACGGGTTTGCCACTTATTGTCGTCTTTGTGCTCTTATACAGGCACACTTCCAGGGATTGCCTCTGCCATCTGTAAATGTGTTATTGTAAGTAATTCCTAATCGAAATTGATATCCCTGTTCTTCAAATAAATACACATAATATGGATCAAAGATTTGCCTCTTTAAAGCACACCAGCAGACTGTAAAGAATACTGGGTTCTTCAAATAAAGTAAAAATAAGCACAAAGTTCATATCATCCTTTAGTCCCTCAATAGAACTGATGCAACTATCATTCAACATGGATGGTTTTCTTCTGTTCAACATCAGTCCTTCCACTTCATTTTGTGAGCAGATCCTTCCTCCAACAGTCATTATGTAGCCAGACATGAGCTGGTCCATGCATTGAAACCGTGGAAGTTCCATTGGTCACAAAGTCCATTTAGTTCCAGTTCCGCTCCACGTTTCAGGTTCTGCTTCGGGGATGCTCATAATTTAGTGAATGGACTGTCTCGCAACTCTGATTTTCCAGATGTCTCTTTAGCTTAGGATTGGATTAGGACTCGGCAGGATCTGGTAGATAGGAACCCGTACTCCTCACAGCAGAGAAGGAACACTGCATGAACGTGCACTGATAACATTTGTTTTGGCAAGATAGCAAGCTGGAAAACCTTGACAGATTCTGCCTTAGCCAAAGTGTAGATGGCAGTCCCAAAGCTGATGCCAGTACTTCAGAGTAGGATAGGTGAGCTATGTCATCTAGGATGGCTCTCAATTTCTTATTTAGGTAATCCTTGCTCTCTGCGTATTCAATATCCAATTCGACCCGCTGACCTGCAGAGGTGATATCAAATCTGAGACTTGTTAGCACACCTTGCCTTACATGGCTTTACTACTGAATTACATTTAGCTCTCCCATGCTCCCATTTACATTCAAAAGCTGAGCACCCAGTATTAACCTTGAAGCAGCTTTTTCTAAGTGGCCCAGCCTATTTTTATGTGTCTGATTTTTATATACTGTTCATACTGATGTCATAGTATTGGTACGATCCCAGACATGACCTTTCACTGTGCCACATGAATAGCTGCTCCGGTTTGTAAAATGGGATGTTACTTAAAAGGTCAATAATGTCAAAAAGAACCACATTTAGGCTAATGTTGAATTCACCACCTCTTTATCTGTGTGGACCATTCCATCGCTTTGGACCGAGTACCTGAACATTTCTTTCCTTCATAAGATATAGTGCCTCGTCACATGTTGGGTGGTAATCTGCTGATCTTCCACCAAGCAGAAACAGCATTACTGCCGGTTCGTGGGGTGGCATCACAACCTGGCGTGAACCTGCCCTCGACTCCAGCTGCTACTCTATTAGTGCCTAGCAGAAACTGCACCAAAATAATGGTTACCACAGGGAAACCAGCGCTAATAACACAACCGCCGGCTATCCCAGCGCTAATAATGCCAGTGGAATTCTGTCATTGCCTGAACAGGTAGCAGTATGGCAGCCATTTTGAAGAACACAATCCATTAAATATCTCCACTTTCTGCAGTCATCCGGTCCGGTAAAGAAGCAAGAATGTCCCAGGAGACGATAAGAGGCAAGGTGGCAGTTCACTGCCTGCACAAACCCATATTTAGTAAGGGGAAGCTGGTGATCCTCACAGATGAAGTAATTGCCCACTGGGAGGAACATTATGGCAGTCGGCAGCGGATGACCACTGGGCAGTGCAGGACAGCCATCTAGAATGCCATCTGTCAGAAGGTGACAGCAGTGGCAAGTGTACCCCATGATGGAGAGGACTGCCGCAAGCGGTGGAACGACCTGAGGGTCAGGGTGCGTGGACTGCTCTCACAACACCGCCAGGAGTACCTGCTGACTGGAGGAGGGACTGTGAAGCCACTGGTCCTCAATGCCTGGGAGGAGAAATTCAGTACAGTGCTAGCCATCAAAGGGATAGAGGGAGTTGGCAGTGTGGAGGCGGGTGCCAGGTGGCAGGAGGAGAGTGAACACCCCCCACTACACAAGTGCATGCACAAGTGACACCCCAGCATAAGATGCCCCAGTAGATAGGGACACATGTCAGCAGATGCAGAAGATGGGCATGCCAACAGGGTGGAGTGAGAGAGTGGCACATCAGCCACCCTCCTCAGCAGCCTTTGGGTAGGGCACCAAAGGCACCCCTGAACATCAGAGCAGTGGGAAGGGGTGGCAAGTGACCCAACCAAATGCCATGTGCACCACACCCCTGCTGGCGCACCCTGTGTCAGTGGGATTGAGGTGCGTGAGTAACCACAACACTGTGCAGCAGTCACACCAGCATGTTGGGCACAGTTGGCCTGACCCATGTTGGCAAAGCAGACAAGCCACAGGGACGTACACGTCCCCCACACCAACATGTGCTCATCCTGCCAATCACTGTGTAACAGTGCCCCATGGAGCCATGACAGTGCCATGGACTAAGCCACCACCCCCACCATGTGAGTGTCTCCCGGGGAGGGGATGTAGGGGCATGAAGGAACATAAGCATGCATGCCAGACATAAGCTGCCCCAGCATGGACACCTTGCCCTCCCCAGACAACAGGCCAAACAACAACTGGTCATGTTTCACACACTCATTGCTATAAGCAACCCCATGATGCTGGCCTCACATGCAATATCCCCTGAACAACCATGCCCATTTGCCCATATGTGCGGGGTCCCAATTTGTACCATAGCAAATGTGTCTTACAGGCCAACTCACATGGAGGAACCATACCTGATGACATTTCCTAAATCCCCTAAAGGCACTCATGCATCTCCGGAGGCATCAGAGGAGGAGGAGGTTGCAGGCCCATCTGGGAGCAGCGCATCCAGGCCCTCAAGGTCTGCCACCACCACCCTGCAAAGGCCACTCAGGCTACGACAAGGTGGATGTCTCACCATGTAACACCAGAAAAAAAAACACAGCAGGGCCAAGTCAACGCCCACACCACAAGCCACCAGGAGCAGTGCAAGGCCAATTGCACTGACACCTGCAGCTGAAGGCACACACACAGAGGCCGCACCTGCTGGCAGGGTGACTGAGGAGTCTCAGGGGGACACAAGCCCGGAGTCACCACCTGCCGAAAGGCCACAGGCCCCTGAGAGCCCTCCACGCTGCCAGTGTCCAGACTCAGAGGATAGCCCTCCACACCGCCAGCGTCCACATTCCCCGGATAGCTCTCCACACCACCAGCATCCACGCTCCTTGAATAGCTCTCCACACCACCAGCATCCACACACCCCAGATAGCCCTCCATGCTGCCTGCATCCACAGGACTAAGGCAGCTCTAGCCGGTGGTGGCGTGCACTGTCACCTGAGCCGGACATTGACACTCCCTCATATGGCTCTCCTGAATCCAGCCCAGGTCCAGTGCAGAGTCCCTCTCCCACACAGCACACGTCTACACGCAGAATGCTGTTGTGGAGGGTTGAGGACATGGATAGCAGACAGCGGGAGATGGAGATAATTGGCCACACGCACTCTGAACACCAGCTGGCCATTAGGGACAGCATTCGAGGGGCCACCCGCATGATTTTGCAGGCCATCGCACGGAAAAGGGCTGAGACACTGCCAGCATGGCTGCCCTGACCATGTACACCCAGAGGGTCAGGGAGATGACTGACTGAAGGCACCTCTGCACTGGCAGACGCCATCCGGCAGAGCTTGAAGGTGCAATGCCAACCAAACCTGGGGACAGGCTCCGTCCCTTCCACTTCAACCACACCCGCAGAGAGGTCACAGCAAGGCATCCCAAGGCATCAGTCACAGCGCCTTCTGTGCCCAAAATCACTGGCGGCTGGAAGTGGGGGAAAGAGGTCATGGTTGTGAAGGACTCTGAGACACTTATTGCCATGAGTGGCCATGCTGGGGAGTTGGTGGTGGTAGGGGGAGAGGGGATTGTGTGCTGAGGGGTTGGTTGGCGGAGACAGGAGGGGGATAGTGTTCTGGGGAGTTGGTGGGGGAGGCCAGAGGGCCAATAATGTGCTGGGGAGTTGGTGGGAGAGACGGGAGGGGGATAGTGTGCTGGGGAGTTGGTGAGGGAGGTGGGAGGGAGGAAAGTGTACTGGGAAGTTGGTGGGGGAGGTAGGAGGGGGATAATTGGGCACTTCATTACATTAACACTGTTCAACTTCATAAATGCAAGGACATTCCTGATTGTGTCATTGTCATGTTTATTGATAGCGGCGAGTGTCACACAGTCGTGCATGGCTTGTGTATCAGTCCCTGACGGGCCAATCTCTCATCACTTCTGGCAATGCGTGCAATTGCCTCTACCACAGGCACTGCATCCTCATCCTCTGGTGGTGGCATGTCCATGTCAGGGGGTAGCAGGATATTTCTCTTCAGGCAGATATTGTGCAGCATCGCACACACAAGCACAATTGTACCCACTTTCTCTAGAGCGTACATTGGGGCTCCACTGGTACGGTAGAGGCAGCAGAAACATGCCTTCAGAAGGCCAAAGGTACGCTTGATGCATGCACGGGTCCAGCTGTGAGTGTGGTTGTAGGCATTATACTGTGATGTTTGTGGATCACGCACAGGGGTTATTAACCAGTTCAGCTGTGGGTATCCAGAGTCACCTGCATGGGAGAAGGCACAGGCATTAGTCACAGTGTAAGGTGTAGGGGTGGGCTTTCATAATATCAGGGCAATGGACAACTTGTGAATGGAAATGGGCCTTCTTTTCATATCATGTGCCGATTCTCTGTCTTTGCATGCTGTGCCACTCATGTCATGCAGTGTTTCTGCTTTACATGCACCCTGTTCCCTTGTAGCATATGTTACATGAGGTGTATGTCGTTCACATGTGCAGCTGACATGGTGGCTGTCATGTGGCAGTGCATTTCCACTGTGCATGTGGCATGCTGGTTGTTCCCATGGGCCCTCCCTGAGCATCCGGGTCTGCCAGGTCGCCATTGTGGGCTGGCTGCCCATGCGTGCATGGCTGTGGTACTGTCAGGGTTGTTTTTGTGTGAGGTGATTTTGCCATTTGTCACCATTGCTTTGGTATGTGCATGTTGCATTGTGGTACCTGTAGCCATGTTGGTGTTTATAGCTGCTACTGTATGTGTACATCAGCTTCTCCATGCAGGTAAGTCCGACATATGCATGCTCCCTGGCCTCTACTGTGACGTTGGTGCAGAAGGTGATCAAGTACGGAATTCGCGATCGCTTGTCATGCCATCCTTTCTGTAGTTATTTGCACCCACCTACCCATTCGGCCATGTGCTTCACAGCACATGTGTGCTGGCTTTTCTACTCACCCACTATCCAGGTCTGCTGTCCTCTGTGCCTCTTCATGTATCCTGGCAGTGTGCTGTTTCATAGGGGCATGGCATTGTGGGTGTAACCAGGGTAGTGGGCAAAGCAGCGGGTGATGTACAGGGTGGGGTTTGGGTTGCAGGTCACCTGCACCTTCAGGGAGTGGTATTGCTTGAGGTTACGGTACACTGGTTCATGGGCAACGGCACAGAACTGTGCCTTCATGGCATTTACCTGGGCTGGGGTGGTAGGCAGTGAGATGTGGCATTGCACTTGCTGCAGGAGGGCTTCAAGCACCTGGCCCAACACTCTGCAGAATGTGGACTGTGCCATGTCATGCATCATAGCCACTAAGTGCTGGAAGGTACCAGTTCAGAGGATCCGTAGGACTGACACTAGCTTCAGCAGTGGGGGCACAGCTGTCCGGATGTTGATCCTGGTCCCTATGTCGTCCTGTATTGTAGTGGTTGCTCTGTTATGGTCTCCCTGTTGAGGGGGTACAGGGTGACCAACTGCCTGTCGGTGAGGGTCCAAGGCAAGGTCCTTACCCTGGGGTTCAGTCCACACCTTGCCTGGGCTCTCCTCCTCCTCCCTCCCCCGTACTCCCTGTGCCCTGGCCTGGTTGTCCTGCCTCTACTTCCAGCCACAGAATGAGCAGCTGCCTGTCCCAGTTCACAGTGGCTAATCTCTGCATGGTGTTGGAAATAGTTTTTGGGGTAGGGTTGTGCCTTATGTAGTACTCTGGGATAGATTGGGATCACCTGTGGCTTCATTTCAGGCACTTGCGTTCATTTACCTCCAGCAGGAAGCGGGAGGTAACTGGGCCGTGTTTTTGGTGGTTTTTGTGTCGGTTTTCAGCATTCATACCGCAGAACCTGGACTTGTGATGCGGCTGTGTTCGCGCCGTGTGTGGCCAGCTCTAATAGCGCCGGCTTTAGCAGCGCTGGCTCATTTTATAGTCAGCAGTATTTGCACCGGCTCATAATCCGGTGTAGCGGTATTTGCGGTGCTAATTCCGTTACCGCCACTTTTAAGGGTTACCGCCAGACCTTTGATGAGGCCCATAGTCTCGTAATGTTTTGTTTTTGGAGCATGATAGGATGTATATTGAAACAATGTGCAGCTTACATATGAAATTGATATAACAAATCCATTCATTATTTTTCCTTCTGGTATGCATATTTGCTACACAATAGTTTCATTGTATACTAGAAGAGTAAGCAGAACTGCCCTTATCTTGTTTCATTACCTCTTCCTCTGGTATTTACTTCAAAGTGAGGAAATGAGTCACCCTCTCTGATAGCCTCATCTACTATTTTCTCTGTGTCAGTTCTCACAGTGCCATTCGTCATCCACTGAATTAATATCTAGTAAAGATGAGTCAAACACAAGAGGACAGGTTAATTTTCTGTGTAGATCTTGTTCACTGTGTTGCCTGCGTTGTAAGAACATTGACTTTTGGGGATTGGATGCTCATTTTTAGAGCCACTTTTTTCTCACATTGCTCTTAATGTGGGTGTCGCCTAAGATAAAGCCACTCTTGCTCCTTCATTGGAAAGCCAATTAGGAAGAGCTTCACAGCTTGAGTTCCCTGGTCCATATGTTCATTGGGTTGCTCATGGCAACTATCCCAAATAGTAAGCTGCGCTTCCATAAATCTGTCCCACAAGAAAGCCCTAGCCACATCACAACAGTTTATCTCTTCTGTTATGCCCAGTTCCTCATTTATTCATTGGTAACAGTATAAGTGTCCCTAACAGGCTCTTGAGCAGCTCCCAGTTCTTTTCTCACATTTTGCTGACCAAAGTTCTCTTCACCTTGAAATTATGACCATAACAAAGCCAGTTCACTAGTTATGACTGTCAGACACATGGGATGGCTCTGCTTCCTTTCGAAAGCTGGCATGAACCCACGCCAATACATCTTTCCACCATATTGCTGTACTCATAGTTAGTAACACCACAAAGCATTCATGTCAGCAGGATGCCAGGCAATTCTTACATTGGTGACTTTTGATATGCACGAACTAGACAAAAATGTGAGAGCCCTGGATAGAGAATGAACAAGGACAAATAACAAGTTCAATGGGATGGTTCTGACTCAGGAGCGTATCCCGCCACATTTTAGTTGACTGCACCTTTCGCAGAAGAAAAATACCTGTTTGATTATCAGTCTGTTCCCACTCACAAAGAAACCCAAAAAGTACCAAAATGCGAGGCAATTCTGCTTTGAACAAGAGTGCCAACAGCAACCCGGACACATGTGTTTCACTTAGTGGACATCATCAATGATCTAAACCTGTGCCTCTCTAAGAATAGTGAGCAAGGGACCTGCATCTTTATTATCTTTAATATTGTAGGGTTAACCCCCAATTTTTCAAAATATGCACAGATGTGGCAGTTCCTTGATTGAGAACAGACACGGCCAAATAACCCCTTCTATGGGCTGGTTCCCACTCAAGAGAGTCTACATTCATATTTTAACTCACTGTACCTTTCACAGTAGGAGAAAATCCATTTGTAGATCAGTCTGGTCCCACCCAGAAGCAATGTCCAGCACCAAAAGGACCCTCGACTTAACTAGAGTCCCAATAATAACCCCCAGCCACATCAGTAAAGTGAATATGGGTTTCTTTAAGCCCACTAGTTACCTTGCGTTAAACCCCAGGTTTTTCAAATATGCAAAAATGTGGGAGCCTTTGACTGAGAATGTTCACAGCCAAATGTCATGTTATATGGGTTATTTACCACGTAGGAGGGTTTGTTTTCAGCTCACTGTACCTTTCACATTTGCATGTCAGTCTGGTCCCACCCACAGAGACAGGCCAGGACCAAAATACTAGGCAATTCTCCTCTCAAAAGGAGTGTACCAACAGCATCCACAGACACATGTTTCAGCCTTGTTGGGTATCATCGGTGAGGTGAAGATGTGCCTATCTAAGCACAATTACAACAGACCCACATCTGGATTTACCCTTAGTAGTGTTGGGTTAAACCCCAAGTTTTTCAAAATGCACACAAATTTGGGAGCCCCTTGATTAAGAATCAATACGTCAAAATAACCTTTTGTATGGATTATTGCAGTATTCGTAGTTAGTAACACAACCCTAATGCAATTCCTCTTCTCCCCGGTTACTACGGAAGACATCACTACCATGATATTGCACCTCAAAACCTCTAACTGCAAAGGGGATGAATGCCCAGCCCCACATTGCCAAACTTGGTGCGTCAACCCTTGCAATAGCTATAGCCGATCTCGTGAATGACCAGTTTGCTGCCAAAAATGTCCCCCTGTGTCTTAAAGCAGCCTGGGTTTCACCACTCATCAAGAAACCTTCCCTTGGCCCACCCACCCTACAATTTACAGGCCTATACCTACAGTTCCTTACCTCCTGAAAATCCTTGACCGCATTGCAGATTCCCTGGTGCTAACCTATTTTGAACATCACAAGTTACTGGGCACCAGACAATCAGATTTACTGCCTCAACACAGCTCAGAATCTGCACTCTTAGACCTCAAAATACAACTTGACAGCTTCAGAGACTCAGGCAACATTGCCATCCAGCTCTGCCAGCATCTTGTAATAAACTTTCACTTTACCCAAGAAGCAAACCTCTGGGTTAAATCTTTACTGAGCAAACTCACCTCTAGCATCTTCATCTGCACGGCCACTGCTGACCCCATCCCATGTGGGGTCCCCCAGAGCTCATGCGGCTCCCCTGCCCTTTACAATACCTTGACTAAGCCCCTCTTGGACCACCTTGATTCCTTGGGCATACCCTTCACAAACTTTGCAGACGATATGCAAATACTGCTTCCAATTTCAGGAAATTACGACAAGGACATCAAACCAATTGACCAAACATACAGTGTCATTCAGAACTGGATGGCTACCCATAATCTCAGTCTCAATGATGACAAAACTGAACTGCTACTCGTGGGCTTCACTCACCACTTAAACTCCTTGGACCCTTCTTTCTCCTCCTTTGCTATGGACGGAACATCCATTCAAGACTCCAAACATGTGAAGATGCTGGGGGTTTACCTTGATGCCAAACTTAACATGACCCAGCATATCAATGCTCCTGCCACTGCCACTGCGCATACCGCCAAACTCATCACCCTGAGCAGAAAATTAATCTGCCCAAAGAACTGACTCTCGCACACACCATCATTTGCAGCAAGATTGATTATTGCAATGTTCTTCGTTCAGGCACGTCCTTCAGCAAGCTTGCTAAACTTCAACTGTTACAAAATAAGACACTAAGGGCTGCACTAGGTCTGAAACACTCTGATCACATATTCACCACAAGAAGAGAGGTCCACTGGCTTCTTTTTAAAGCAAAAATTGAATTTAAAATATTGTGCACTAGCCACCGTTGTCTA
Source organism: Ambystoma mexicanum (assembly GCF_040938575.1). NCBI lineage: Eukaryota > Metazoa > Chordata > Amphibia > Caudata > Ambystomatidae > Ambystoma > Ambystoma mexicanum. The sequence goes on along the minus strand of NC_090924.1, from coordinate 672,065,641 downwards.
CACAAGAATGCGCACTCCTACCTTATCCCTTGCATTATAGCTAAAACATCTGCATGTTCCCTACCCTCTGTCTTACTCCATTGAGCTATGCATGCCTAGATTTAACCACAAGCGTGCAGGGGGTTTAAGTTTTTGCATCACTGAAGCCACCATCTGGAAGGCTCTACCTGGTCACATAAGAAAAAAAGATCTCTCCTTGCCTTCAGAAAAATGTGGCTGCTTAATAAGTATGCATAATTTAGCCATCTATTGCCTGTATTTTTCTTTTGACACTGACTCCAGTGCCATGATACCTTTGGGTTTGGGCGCTACATAAATGCAAAAATAAATAAATAAAATAAATGAAGGTTCCACAGCAGTGGGATGCTAGATAATTCTTACATTGATGACCTTTGTTATACACTTGATTTCAGTGGGCTTGAGCTGGTGATTAAGCTACCTCCGGTTCATTCGGTTATGCCTTAGGACCAGAAAATAAATACACCTGGCGGGTTGATCCAGGGTTTGATAATACTGCAGCACCACTTCATATAGTAATTGTACAGTTGCTCTGGCTAGCAGAAGTTGTGGTGGTTCTGGTAAGCTCATTGGTCTGCCAGTGACGATTCCATTAGGGCTGAACCCCGCTTTCTCTTACTTGTGATGCTCAGCATGATCCTAAGGGCAAGTGGTAGCTCATCTGACCAATTCAAACCAGCTTTAGAGCAGATTTTTGAGATTTAGTTTTTTCGTACCTAATTTTATCTTTCCGCTGCCCCTCCTGATTATGGGTGGTACGGCCAATGGAGCTTCTACAGGATCTGTATTACTTTGGAGAATTCTTGTATAACTTACCCCATGAAATGTGTCCAACAGTCAGTATTCATCCTCACTGACACTCTTCAGATTCTTTTATCACATCTTTGATTTCTGCGTTTGTGTCAGATCAATGGCATGGATATGCCTTGATCCAGTTAGAAAAATATATCTACAATAACCAGCACACATTCCCAGCTTGTAGCCTTTGGTATTTAAATGAACTCACAAAGAATATTAATAAAAGGGGCCCATGATATCACATTACTGCTCTTACTCAAATTTCAATGCTGGCATATCAATCTTTGCATACTGTGTTTTTCCATTATGTGGAAAATTGCTCAGACACAATTTGCATTCAACAGCATACATCATCATCTGTTTGCAGATGTGTACGACACGATAATGCAAATAGGCAAAATAATTAAGGAGAGATTGAGTGCTACTAACAACCCATTAGCTGAGCAACACCATTTTTAGAGTGTAATGCACAACTTGCTTTCATCCATTTGCTCTTTTCAGTGTCTGGGGAATTTCCTTGTATTCTAGCAAGTTCCTTAAAAGTAGTATAATGAGGTGGCTGTGCTTGGGTTTGAGGTACCATTTTCTTTTGTTTTACTTTGATTATTAGATTTTCCAAAGGATACAAACAGCAATAGAGGAACATCAAGCAAGCAAGTAAAAAGGTAGCAACAGCATATCATCAACAGTAAACAACCTCTACATACAGAGAAGGGAAAGAAAAAAAAGGCGGGAGGTGGGGAGGGAAAATTAGTAGTATACATACAGTTCATTAAAAAAAAACCAAATGTCAGAATACTTATCAAGCTTTTTCTGGGGGGCGTGGCCAGCGCCGATGGTGTAAAGACGTGTCTGTGAGGAGCTCCCGTCTCGATCCTGGCCTAGATCCTTAATTCGATCGAAAATTTTGACCTGAACAAGTTCCAAGCCCATACTCCGGTGGGGGAAGCGATTCTGGCCCTGCCCGGCGCAGGAACGAAGAGAAACGGAGCCGGCGTCCCTGAAAACGCAGCATCCGAACTGATACCCCCGGGAGAAACAAGATGGCGGACGGCGCCGAGGCCTGACGGAAGAGCAGTTTAAGTCGGCAGCGAGGCAGCAGGGAGAAGGTCGCGTCGAAGGAGTCCCTGTGAGTAGAGCGGAAAGACCCCAGTGGAAACCAGGCGCAGGACCGGCCGCCCTTAGATCTCCCTCCCCCCCAGAAGCCCCTGAGCGCACAGGAGAGCCTCCGCATTACCCAGGGGAGCGAACGGAACTACATCCGAGGCCCTGGGACCGCTGCAGAGGAGACACAGGGGGTAAGCGGACCGCTGCCATTTCGAGGGAGACCCGTCGGTGAACTGCCAGCCGCGAGTGCGGTGGGGCTCCGTGGGCCAGAGAGGCAGCAGAGTAAACGAACCCTTGCCGCTGTCGTTACAGCGTACTGCACGGGGCCCTCCTCCCTCCCTGAACAGGCAACCGCGCGGTTGAAGAGGGAACGGTCCACGCTCAGATGAACCGGAAGACTTGCAGACCCTAACCCAACACCGGGGAGCAGGAACTCGCCCGTGCCGCAGACAGCAGGGCCTAGCAGGGTTACAGGACAGCGGCAGAGCACTCCATTGCCCAACCGGGAGAATACCCTGCGCAGGAGCGTATACTTAATTGCACCCCCCCTGTGTTCTCCGGTGCCATCACGGACTAACACTGTGCATCACTGCATAACGCTCGCCTTGTTACTCACTGTCTAAGGGCTCGTATCTGCCTCCACAACATCAAGAGGGACTAATGTCTACCTCACGAAACAAAAACAGGGGTGCAACAATCATGGACTCGTTCTCAGGGGCTAAACCTAAACAGTCCAGCCAATATGAGATCCCCACACAGACGGAACCCCCTGCAACAGTTGACGACCCCAGCAACGCCCAAGTGCTGCAGGCCATTGCTACACTCCAAACGTGCATGGAGACCAGGATAGATGAACTTAAGGTAGACATGCAGCTCATCCGCCAAGATGCCCGCAACCTAGCGGAAAGAATAAACACGATGGAAATAAAACTGCAGGACACCACAGACATTGCCAAGGACTTAAAGCACAAAGTTATCGCACTTGAGAAACAAGTGGCTCATCTCGAGGCGAGGTCTGAGGAAGCAGAGGGAAGGGCCCGCCGCAGTAACATCCGAGTCCTTGGCGTTCCGGAAGGGATGGAAGGTACCGACCCCACGGAATTCATTGAATCCCTATTAATACAAGAGGTGGGAGCTGGCAAGCTTACACAGGGATTCTCCGTCGAGAGAGCCCACCGCTCCCTACAAAAACGACCCCCACCGGGATCACACCCACGCCCGATGATAGCCAAGATTTTAAACTTTCGCGATAGAGAGACGATCCTCAAATTCTCGAGGGACGGAGGCGAGATCAGACGCAATGACTCCAAGATCGTTATCTACCCAGATTATACCCCACAAGTGCAGCGTGCCAGGAACTCATTTATACCTGTCAAAGCCCAACTGCGGAAGCTGGATCTCAAATACATGCTCCTGTACCCCTCGCGCCTTAAGATACTATACAAAGGCAAAGCTGTATTCATGGAGACTCCGGCAGCAGCCACTATGTGGATGGAGCACAATAATTTGGCTGAGGGAGAGGATCACGCCCTGACGCCCAACGGCTGATCACGAACAGATCTCTTTGCTGTAATGATCAATTGGTTCTTTCAAGGACGGGAGCTATAAGGACTACCCATGGACATTGTCACAACCCACCCCACCCCAAGCATGGCTGGCCTATGGCCAACACCACATCCGCACCTCACGGCCCGGATCGGCCTATGGGTAGCGGAAGCCCCCGAGCGTTGTCCTCCCAGAACGACTGCTGGGGGCAACACACAGTTATCTTTCATATTCGATCCACCTGTTCGAGTGGAAGTTAAATTTGTTCATAAGTCTCCGTTTAATATATCAACACAACAATCATGGGCAACAGGAAGATTACAATGCGCATTGCTGACGGCCGACCCAGGGGGCATTTGTTCAGCACACGAAGCTGGCTTGAAGACGGTTGAGACCACCATGAGTTCAGCGCTCCAACTCCTCTGCCACCATCATGTCTACACGCCTTAAGATCGCCACTTGGAATGTGAGAGGTTTGGGTACCTACTTACGCCGCAACAGAGTTAAATCCTTTCTACACAGGAAGAAGATAGGGCTGGCCCTATTACAAGAAACCCACTTAACCAAGGAATCCACCGCGACGCTCCAATCATACTGGGGTGGACAGGGGTTCGGGTCCGCCTATTCTAAATTCGCAAGAGGGGTGTTCACTTGGATCAGCCCTCACATCCCCTTCCAGCTCAAAAAAGCCGAACAGGACCCGGAAGGAAGGTACGTGATACTCTGGGGCCACATCGAACAAACTGAGGTATGCATTGTCAATTCATACCTCCCCAACAACAATATCCCCGCGCACCTTGCTATGTTGTACACAAAGATTACACTGTATAGAGACACATTCTTTATCTGGGGAGGCGATTTTAATTGCGTCAGTGACTCAGTGCTTGACAGATCTGCTCCTCCCTTGGGGGGCCCGTCGACCGCTACCACCGCCATGAATGTCATGCTGAACCGCCTAGACCTGGTAGACATCTGGCGGGAGCAACACCCAGGGGATCGAGGCTATTCCTTCTACTCCTCGCCACATAATCTTCACACCAGAATTGACTACCTCTTTACTGGCAGAGAAAGCTTTCCCCAGATTGCTTCTTCCAATTATTTGGGCCGCACCATCTCTGATCACTCCCCCCTGGTAATTGAATGGAACATTACGGGCCCCAGACCTCCTATACCTACATGGAGGATGCCCACCGAGGCACTTAAAGATTCGGAGTTCAGGGAAGATCTCAGGGAATCCCTAGAGGACTACATTCGTGAGAATAAAGACAGCGTTGACCACCTAAGCACAGTCTGGGATGCTCTCAAAGTGGTTGTAAGGGGAGAGGTCATAGCAAAGGCTGGAGGAATGAGAAAACGCCTAAGATCTGAACTTGAATTACTAGAGACTGAAATAGAACAGCTAGAATCCAACACCCTGGACCCCCAACCGCAGGAAGACAGGCTTGCCAGTACAAGGGCCACCTGCAAGGAAGCTTGGGACAGACTGGCCAAATTTGATTATATCACCAGAACCAATAAAGCACACGCCCACGCTGATAAACCTGGTAGACTGCTCGCCTGGCTGTGTAGGAAAGAACACCCTAAACATCCGACTACAGCCTTAAGAGATGCTGATGGCACATTACATCGGACCCAACATGGGATTAACGACACTTTCGGGCAGTTTTATGCCCAACTATACTCCCATAATGACGTGGTGCCCCCCGAGGAAATTTCAAACACCTTGGATGAAATTGGCCTGCCCCTACTCCCGCCGTCACATAAGGAGGCTTTGGATGCTGATATCACCATAGATGACATAACCGATGCCATCAAGTCTCTGGCCACTTGTAAGGCCCCGGGCAGTGATGGGCTACCTGCCGAATTTTACAAAACCTACGAGCCGGAATTGACTCCGCTGCTGCACGAGGTGTTCCTAGAGGCCTACGAGACGGGTATCCTGCCTGGGAGCATGCGTGAGACTTTGGTGGTTCCGCTCCTCAAGCCAGGTAAACCTGCAGATGACTGTGACTCCTATCGCCCTCTCGCGATGCTCAATTATGATGTCAAAATTCTTACAACCATTCTGGCTAAGCGGCTGTCCAGGGTGATCGGAGGAGTGGTGCACCCCGACCAGAGCGGCTTTGTGCCGGGCCGCAACACCACTGCCAACCTTCGTAGGCTACAACATGTATTATCACATTCCACTCATGTAGGGGAATCTTATGCCTTGCTCTCTTTGGACGCCATCAAGGCGTTCGATTCTATTTTCTGGGAATGGCTAATTGCGGTGCTCCGGGAGTTCGGCTTTGGAGAACGATTCGTTAGATGGATCACAGTTCTCTACACTAAACCACGAGCACGAGTAAAATCTGGCCGGCTCATCTCCACGGCATGGGACATACAAAGGGGCACGAGGCAGGGCTGCCCGCTCTCCCCTATGTTATATATACTTGGGCTCGAACCCATCGCCATCTTTTTTAGGAAACAGTTCTTCGATGCTGGTATAAGGCTAGACGGGGTGGACCACATAATTTCCCTGTATGCAGATGATGTCCTCCTTTATGTGAGGGACCCGCAGTTGAATGTCCCGACCATGCTGGAGGTCCTCGGCAACTTTGCCAAGGTATCAGGCATACACTTCAGCAGACATAAGTCTTGTCTGTTTCCGTTAGGCGCCCTCCAAAACACACACGTCGATGACCTCCCCTTGCTGGGTATAAGTTGGCGCCCCATCACGTTCCGCTATCTGGGCATTAATATTTATCACACGCCTGAACTTATGCACGTCAACAACACGGCAGCGGCGCTGCCTCCCTTGCGCAGGTCGATTAAGTTTTGGGCTCGCCTCCCCCTATCCATGATGGGCAGGGCTTCCATCATCAAGATGATTGTTCTCCCCAGATTTCTTTATGGTTTCCAAAACATTTTTTATTATATTAGGACACCCTTCTTTCGCCTTTTGGGGAAGATACTTAAAGACTTCCTGTGGGGAATTAGTAGGCACAAATTTGCATTATCCACGCTGACCCTACCCTATGAGCAGGGAGGCATTCGGCTCCCTGATCTGGAGCGATACTACCTGGCTGCCCAACTAAGCTTCGTGGCTAAATGGCTAGCTGATGATGACACCCCCGAAACAGCGCTTTTACAACGCTCAATTGCTCCGATCCGGCTAAACGAACTCATCTGGGCCCCTCAATGTCTTGTGGATGGGATCCCATATTTAGCTACCCTGGGTCGTCAGATATGGCAAAGGGTTAAAATTCTTCTCCACTTGAAACATAGATATACTCCGGACACACCGCTCCTGGCCGACCTGTGTCAGAACTCTGTAGACCTTGCTTCCATTAGATACTGGGAAAGGCTGGGAGTGTACACTTGGGGGGATCTATATAACGAGGGCTCCTTCCGGGATTTCTCCTCCTTGCAGTCAGTAGATGGCGTCCCGGCTGGCCAATTCCTTTGGTACTTAAAGATCCGTAAATTTGCTCGGACCAAATGGGACGCGTGGCCAGAAGAACCTGAAACTGACCCCTTCATAACACTCCTATATAGTTTGGGAGATGGATGGAGGCCTGTGTCCCGTATATACAGCCACCTAATCGATAGGCCCAATCCCCGCAGTCAGGATCTCAAACTCAAATGGGAAGGAGACTTGGGGCATGAATTGTCTGAAGCAGAATGGGGCAGAGCACTAGCGTTCCCCAACGTGGTATCTAGAAACTCTAGATTTAAATTGATTCAGCTTAATATGTTATATCGCTCGTACCTGACACCACTTAGAATAGCCAAAATATATGGGCTACCCCAACATAACTGCCCTTGGTGCGGCAGAGATGAAGCAAATCTTTTACACATGTTCTGGGGATGTGTCCAGGTCCGGCAACTCTGGGCGAAGGTGGAACTCCTCTGTAGCGAGGCAGGCATGACCAGATATGAGTGGACCCCAAAGGAGTGCCTTCTCGGAACGTATCCCAGACTGGCCAAGTTCAAACACTCAGTTAAGCTCATGGACCTAGTATGCATTCTGGTCAAAAGGACCATTGCTATGGCCTGGAAGCGACCTGGAGGCCCACGATACCAGGTATGGCGTAACGAACTGGAGCGCTGGATAGGGGCAGAAACCTCTGCTTGGGAGGATGGGGTCACCACATCCCCCGAAGACACGAGCTTGGCACTTTCTGCCTGGAAAACTCTCACCTGGGCCTTACTTAACCCCCCCAATGACGATAAACCCCCTTGAGTAACTTGCCACTATCGAAACATGCTATCTGACACAGAACATTTGCGCAGTCCATAACTTGAACTTATTTGTTGCCTGATCTTCCTACGTTGCTTACGCCACTGACCATACGGAGACTTGTTAATGTTGTTTACGTTTTGTTGTTTCTGTTTAATTGTTAATTTCTATTTGGCCTATCTTGATTAATCCTGACTTATACCAATGTGATCGCACAATGTTACGATGCAACTGTCTCTTATATAAATGCCAATAAAGAAATTTGAAAATAAAAAAATAAATCAAGCTTTTTCTTAACCTGAAGGACACCCTCGCTCTGCCTGAAAGAATTGACAAATCATGCAAGCATTCATCCACGGAGGGTCTAAGATCACTTTTCCAAAATGTGATTAAGATTTTGCTGCTTTCTAAATTGCTGTATCTCTTTATTATACTTGCTCTTCCTCTCTTGAGTGAGTTGCTTCGAGATATAGACAGAATTTTCTGTACATTCTTATGGGGAGAAGGTGGGAAATCCAGGATCCTGAAAGACATCCTTATGAGTCCGGTACACCTGGGTGGTTTTGGTTTTCCCAATATTAGTCTATATCATACTGCTTTTTCATAGCGTATCTTACATTTCAGACTTAGGTATGATTACGCAGATTGTCCAAACTGGGTTGCTATTAAGAGAGAGTCTGTCCGCCCTATCCCCCTCAATAGCCTACTTTGTGTATGGATATGAAATTGTCTGTTGGTCAAACCATGCTGTTAATTAAGTATGTCTTGAAGGAGTGGATGAGGGGCTGTGAGGGTTGGAGAGTGAAATACCTGTTGAGTTTGGATTCTTCTTTGTGGAAGAACATGGCATTGTGAATCGACAATCCCCAACTCTCCTAGTCTTCATGGGAATCGGCAGGGATCTGGAGATTGGGGCACGTATATGACGGTGTTTCCATCCTTGCCTTTGAATTTCTGCAGTTTCAATACAAGCTGCGGTCTTCAGAAGCTCCCTGTTGTCGTGTGTTATGTGATCTTTTTGGGACTTTGTTTTTTCGCCCCTGAATGCCTCCTTGCATAGTTTGCATACGGTTTTGATTTTGGCTAAGAGCATGCAACTCTCAACTTCATTGTTCTACAAGTTTCTTGCGCCAACAGAGTTTAGTACTGTGCCCAAGCTTGCTAGGGCCACATGATGTTCAGATTTGGGATATGTGTTCTCTGATGGTAATGGAGTCATGTGTGTGCAGGACCTTCTAGGTTAAAGCTTGACTTGGACTTGACTTATGCCCAACAGCGGATTTCTCATTGCATTTATTAGTCCACTTGGAGGATGAAGCAATGAGGCTTAGCAAAGACGGCACTTGTTGGAACTGCAGAATGGAGGTGGGCATCTTTCTGCATATGTTTTGCTTTTGTCTGAGATTCCAGTACTTTTGGGATGATGTCCTCCAATGCGTGGATCTTGTGTTGGGCCTTTCTCTTACTCGTAACCCTTTGACATTTGTTCTAGGCTTGTTTCCAACAAGCTTAAAGTGCCTGTTGGTTTACTCTTTTGGGCCAAGAAACACATTTTTAAATTGAAGAATCATTTTCACTGCTAGGTAAAAAGTGGAAAGGGCTGCCACCTTTGCTGCTTTATCAGCGAGGGCATTCCTTTTTGCGATGACATCTCTTGAGGTTTAGTGGCGGCTCACTTTACTACCACCAATTCAGTAGGAAACGTTAGGTTTTTGAGAAGGGCATCTCCATGTAAAGCATGTGTAATTGGCTTGCCAGCTGCAGTGAGAAACCCCCTTTCTCTTCTAAGTGACCATAATCACGTACCACGTCAATAGCTCGGCAAGAATCTGTGTAAATTGTAACTATTTACCTTGTGACAGTCTAAACACTCTGGCTAACACAGTCAGTTCAGGAAATTGAGCAGAACATACGTCAGTGATTTGTGCACCTTCAATCACCTCATATTCCTATTCACTTCTCAAACAAGAGCTATTTGCAAAATATTCAAGGTCTGTATTCTGAAGTGGGTGCAGCCCTGCTGTGGGTCCGAATCTCCAAACTTCGATGACAGGGAAGACCTGCAAGGAATCTTCTCCCCTTTAACTGGTGGGACCAACCAGTTTGCCAAACTGCAAGCCAGGCCTCCCTCCTCTGGTCGAATTTGCTGTGCACAGTGAACCGGATTGCCAGAAGGACTGGACCCTGCTTGGGTTTTAAGGAGCGCACCTTTTATTTGTTGCGTCGCTCTGCTGCCGGTTTCTTCCCTGGATAGTGCAGGACCCTCCAGTCTTCCTACTTCGTGTCAGTCCAACAGTGGCTTCAGGAACCGTGAGCCTGCAGGACCTGCCAGGAACTTCTGCCTCAGCTACAGCCTTCTTCTTCATTTAAGGTTCTGTTCTAACCTGGTTGTTCGTTCCGTGCGACCACGGTGAAAGTGTTTGAAATCTTTTGCGAATCCAAGGGCTCGTTCTTCTTTATTCTTTAGAGTTACTTTTCTTCCGATCAACTTCAATTTGAACTCTTGGCAAAGACTTAACCGCAAACTACTCTGAACTGTGTAATCCTCTGCAAAGACTCTGGTCCATTGACTTTGGCTCAAGCCTCTTGATTTGATTTCATCACCGTAGTAGCCTTTTCTAGATTGCCTTGCTTACTTACTTGTTGGTGCTGCTTCATTTTTGTCTAACCTTGTCTTTCCCTCCGTTTGAAATAACTGGAGTGCCATTTTGCTCACGCTTAATTTTGAGCTTAACTTGTCCTGAATCTATTGGGTGGTGTGTAGTATATTAAGAGTGTGATTTTTCTATTGCTTTACTTTAGTGAATTGTTTTACAACTGATGTGTATATTCTTTTACTCAGAAACCTTGAGTCAGTGTTTGTTTGAACCATAGCAATTGTTGTCCTTTTTGTAACTATTGATACTGCTCATTTTACTCTTGAGATAAGTCTGGCTGCTCAGCCATCACTAGCACTTTATTGTCTTCAGGAAGTTTACCAATTCTTGTATTCTCATAGGTAGTTTCACACAAGACAGTTTCAAGAAGAGGCATGATGGGAGCACCAAGTCCTAATCCATACTATCTCATTTAACAATGCGCCTACTCGGCCCTATTACTTTACCAGCTACATTCCCCTTGTTACTGGATCTATGCCCTGGCTGCAAAACATCCATCACTGGCATTAATTGGAGCGTCCAGTGGTCGCTCTCATACCTCTCTCTGACCGAAGAGGTTTTTACGAGTTCCCACATCTCTAGGTTAATTAATACATAATCAATAGGACTCTGATATCCCTGATAACATAAATTGGTTTTGCCGGTTGATCACCACAGCCTCAACTATTACAGGCTCTAAGCATGAGGGAAGCAAATGTTCCAGAATATTCTCTGGAAAACTTACAATGCAACTCTCTACCCACATAGAAAGAGACATAGGCCTCATTACTAGTGTGGCGGTCGGAAATAAGGGTGCTGGTCAGACCGTACTTTCCGGACCGCCACATAACAACTCTGTCTTCCTGGGCCATTGCGCCCGGCAGGTCAGACCTGACGGGCGAAACGGCCCTGGTAGGCAAAGGTGTCACGGAAGCACTGGCACCATTAACAACAGTGCTGGTGCTTCAGTGTCCCTATTCCCATGGATTCCTATAGGTAAAAATTACTAACAGCCATAAAAGAGAAAGACAGTCCACCGTTTTGGAAATTAATAAGCAAGGGTTAGGGGAGCACCTAATACTCATATAATATAGAATACCAGAGCCAACATGATGTGAGCAGTGTAGGGACCTTTATGCAGAAACACGATCATATCTTCAGCAGGAGGGGGATAGTGAGCACTTAGTTTATCTAAATTCTATGCATTTGGACCTTACGTTGAATTAGGTTAAATTGGCCATACAGGCTCAAATGATAATAAGGCTTAGATAGCATCCCGGCTGATATGTATAAAACAGAACTTTGAAGATGAGCACCTTATTTAAACAGACTATTGAATGCAATAAGTGCAAGTAGAATGCCACCAATAACTTGGACAAATGCAGAAATTGTCCCTATTTTTTAAAAGGGAGGAAGAAAGGAACCCTCAAATTCTCGACACTTTCCTTACTTGACGCGGGAGGCAAGATTTATGCAAGAGTGTTACTGGTCCACTTAGAAGAGTCGATGCAGGAAACAGGGCAGATTAATCACTTACAAGCACGGTTCCAAACAGGGATTAACACAGTGGATCAGTGCTTTCGACTGCACCTGCTGGTCGACAAGTATGTATGTCTCAGGAAACTTTACCTCTATGTCGTGTTCGTCGACCTGCAGACTGTAGAACACCCTTAAAGGCCTGGGGATCCCACCATTACTTTCCGCATTCTTAATTTTTTTTTAGAATAATGAAGCCTCTGTAAAATGGAATACCAATCGGGAGCTATCCAGACCCAGTCCTATAGGACTCCATGGGAATGGGGGACTTACACTTTCCGCTGTCTGATATCCCGGGCTGCTGGGACTTGTAATGTCCCGGCGGCACCGGGATCTTAGGTGGCGGAAACAGTGTTATGAGTCCAAGCCAACCTGCTGGTAGCACCGGCGGGTTACCCTCGGACTCGTAATGAGGCCAATGGCGGTCCAGAAATAACGGTGCTAGGACTCCATGGGCATGGGGACGCAGAAGCACTGACACCATTGCTAACGGTGCTTCTGTGACATCTCTGCCTTCCTGGGCCGTTGCGACCGGCAGGTCGGACCTGCTGGTCGAAATGGCCCTGATAGGCAGAGTTGTCATAGGAGCACCGACACCATTACCAATTCTGTCAGTGCTTCCGTGTACCCATGCGCATGGAGTCCCATGGGAATGGGCACTTACATTTTCTGCCGCCTGATATCCCGGACTGCTGGGCCTGTAATGTCCCAGTGACATTGTGATCTCAGGCGGCGTAAATGGTGTTACTCATTTGAGGTAATCCGATGGTAGCACTGGCGGGTTACCGCCGGGCTCATAATGAGACCCATAAAGAAAGGACATGAGAGCACTCAGAGAGAAAGAGCTAGAGAGTGCAATAGATCTGTGTATGGTTTAGGGTGAAAGACCCAAAACCCGACCAATTAAAAAAACAATCCCAAATAATTGATGCACCATTTGCAAGGAAAACAATGTTTTATTACATGCAAACGCATCAGATGGTTTCATAGAACCAGACTAACACAGAGCTCGCCCCACCCAAAAAAATTACATCTTGGATAGCGGAAAACCACAAATTAACAGAACTACACATACGAAATATTACAACATGAACCCCAACTTCTCATTGGTTAACACCTATACACAATTCTATCCCCCATAGTCCATTACCTTATTTGTCACACATTATCTAAACACATTTCCCTAAACAAGTGACCTACCACATCATAACTATGATACTTAGGAGTGGATTAACTGGTACATTGTTACCATAATACATTTCTTTAACGAGTAAATATTCTTGGCCATCACATGATGTGCACCCCTCCGTCTGATTCTGATAAAAATGTGAATAGCGAGGTCAACTCTGTTTTAATAATACAATAGCCCTCTTCATTATAGCAGTCACAGTGGCATGCACAACCAGCTCCCTAACCTAGTAGATACATGTATTGGCATCACCTCTACTCCTCCCACCCCAAATCATGGTACAGCCCTAGCACATCTCCTCCTTATCTCTCTGGGAACCCAGGTGCCCATGAATGACATGCTAGGGGCACCACTCTTATGTCTGAATTTTGCTTCTTTATTCATCCCTAGAGTGCCTGCAGTTCACATAGGATGACTGCTCTTCGGACGAGGGCAGTAGTGCTCTAAATCTTCACCAAGTTTCTTGGCATCACAGAATCCCATGCCCTGCTTGCATGAATTTAACCTTCAAAAGTCACATCCCAACCCTTACTCCTTGAACCCAACATTCCTTTCCCAGCTCTTCCGAGCTCTGCAGCTGCACTCAATGAACTGTTATCAACACAGCACGGCTTTCTGTGACCGTGACATCATAACTTCTCTCTGTGTGGAAGGAAGGCGGACGTGTCCCAGGTCTAACTGGACAGAGCCATTCCACGTTTCTCTTTCGAAAACACATCTTGTAGCATTCCCTAAAAACCAACATTGCGGAACTCCTGCTACCTTAGCTCCTGGACCTAGCCTTTACCGCAACACTTTTCTGACTCCATCTCCTACACCTACTTATGTAAGTTGCCTACATGCACATCCCTTACAACATAACACTTTACACTACAGCTAAATGCAAGATACATCACCTTTCTTTAACCTCTCAACCGCAACGTAAATACTTTGTTGCTCTTTCTGTATGACTATATGGTGTTTCTAATATGTGTCAAAGCTAACTGCAAATTGGTACATGCACATTCTGCTGTGCCCATTGCGAACTGCTAGCATTAGGACGCTTGCTAATATATTTTTTGCAGTCTAAATCTCTCCTCCTGACTAGGACGTTGCACTTGCATCTCAACAGTGGTACATTGAGTACAGCTAGTACACAATAAAGACAGTTACTACCATAATAACATATTTCACTACAAGTTTAAGGCACATATTAATGCCATTGCACATTATTGTACCTGCTGTCCAAGGAAGAAAGGCTCATTAAAGGGAACTGTCTCTACTAGCAAGCACATCTTTTTTTAACTAGCATCTCAACCAAGAGAGTTATCTTTCCAGATTAAGCCTTCCTTGAGTTTTGCAATTACCATACCTGCTTTTAATCTCATGACCTTAAATTGACATCAGCAAGCCGCTATTCAGCTTCCAATTTATTACCAGTTTTCCTTTTCAGAATAATAGTTTCTATTATCTTCGGTACTCAATGACCCATTTTCTTCAGGCTCTATTCATACTTTATGGTTGTTTCATCATTCAGTGACACTTTTAAGAGAACTGCCGAGAGACTGCACGTTAAAAGCCACCCTCGCATTGCCTTTAATGTCCAGTGCTGCTTACAGTACCAGTCATGGCCGAATGGTAGCTGAAGAATATAAGAGCCACTTTAAAGCTGCTCCTTTCCCTTTCCTTTAAGCATTTAAATCATGAGTCAAAGTAGGACAGAGATACACACCAGCAAAGCTTCTCCCATCTGGGGGCGGAGTGGGGCAAAGGTTGCAGACCCCTAAGTGAATTGTGTCAAAAGCTTGCAAGAAGGGTATGCTTCCAGCAACGTTAATTCACCAAACATAACAATTGTCAGTGTTCTTCGTAATGAATATTGTGATCACGTTAAAGAAGTAATGCTAAGTTCAGGCAGGCTGTCCTAGTGGCCTGCACATTTGCAAATGAAAGTAAACACAGCTGCTGCCATGTTGACGTTGTGCTCCTGACACTGTTCCACTCACCTCTGTTCCAGGGGTCTCAGAGGCAGTACCAGGGGTACGAAAAGAGAGCCAGGCAGCTGCTCCTCCAGGTGACCCTCCAATCACGTCCTTGTAGTCATATCTGTGTTTAATAATGCTTGCTAAAAAGGGAGGTAATGGTGAAAATGGCTTCCATGGGAAGATGTAGTGTTATGATAATGTGCAACGTGTTGAAGTCATCCAGACAAGGTGTTAATTCATTTCTTACATGCTCGTTGTACTCTCTGTTGAGTCCTCTTTTGTTCATTTTCTTCTTCACGCATTGTTTGCATACCAGCAGTGTTTTAAGTGGGCTGAGAAATCTAAGGGGGCTCTAGCAACGTGGGTGGAGGGGTGGCTAAATAACATTAATTTTGCTTAACCCGTCCAGTGGTGGTTGCTGAATATTTTAATTGGAGGGCTGTAAATATTTCCCACAAATATGGCCTAGTGACCCAGCGTAGTGAGGGACCCAGAACCAACCAAGGAGGGTTTGTGCGGAGAGGGGAGGCCTGGGAATTCTTTTTAATATTAAGTTAAAATAGTGCAATATACAACCTGGAGGATAGCTCAGGGGCAACATGTTTGTCTTGTAAGCAAGACCCGCAGAGAAACACAGGTTTTGAATTCCAGTCCAGCGATTAGAGGCGGTTTCCGGTAATATAGCATACTATAAAAAGTGCATTATAAACAAATAATTCATTATATATGTTAAGACGGATTTCTGAACTCTGTCCTGGTGGAGCAGAAGTTCAGAAGGCCAACCTAATTACTTGGAACAGGGTAACCTCTGGACGAGCCAGACCAATCAAGGTAGCGATCGCGGCGGTCAAGACTAGGTCTCAAGAGGGGTGAGGGTGACTGAAAGCCTGCAATGAGCACATAAAGCAAGAACACTTACAAACTACTCCAAACAGTTGTTATATTAAAAATATATACACATTTATTTCAAGGCCTTTAAAACAATGATCGTAGTGAGAAAATCACAATATAACGATAGTAAACCAACACATACCATATCAACACAATATATATACAAATACAACAAGTCTCAAGCGTTATATGCCCGAAATGTGTAGTCCACCTAAAAGGGAGGGAAAACAGGCAGTGCGCAATAATGCTTAGACCCAGTTCGCCTTCAGAGGCACCTAACTAGATGGAAGTCCGAGCCCTGCGAAGAGTGGAGCCTTGTGCTCAAAAGTACCTGCACGCGCTGGTGCCAACGGGCAAAAGGAGAAGCTGTTCGAGGGAAATCAGGCAGTTCAGTTTAGTGCACAAAAGAAGAAGAACAAGTTCCGCGACTCAAGCGCAGGCTCCACAGTGGGCAGAAGCAGAGCGCGAGTACGGAAAAGGGTGCTGTTTGACACAGCGGGGAAAAGCAATGGGCTCCTGCAGGAGGGCGACCAGATCCTAGCTATGCTACTCACCGGTCCCCGATGCAAGCAGACCCAGGCTTCTCCGCGTCAGTTTCAGCAGCTGGCAGGTTCAGAAGAGCAGGGAACGTCTCGTCGTCGTGTTGAGTAAAAAGACGTCCCAATCGAAGAAACCCGCACAGTCTGTTACCACAGCAGGGCAACGAAGCGGCCGTATGTATCTGAGCCAAATGTACACTACTCACTTCAGACCTGGGAACGCCAATTGTACGAAGCGTGTGAGAGTGACAAGGACTCGAAATACTACACAACCTGGCGGCGGTTACAGAGAAAGACTCCCGTGTAAGCTGGTCAGTCAGCTGGATGGCCCAGAGACGCTTCCGAAGGCTTACTGGCAGGAGATGGTGAAGATGCCGAGAATAGCTGTTCCCACTATTCCAAGGGTCGAAGTACCAGTACAGGCCTTCTGGTTCGATCAAAGGTGAAAAGGGTTTTACAAGGCGACAGCAGTGCAGAAGAGAAGTCCTTCAGCGGGTCACCAGCGATTCCTCGGTCCAGCCTCTTGGTTGCAGGATACTTGGCTCCTGTATTCCTTCGTTCGTGAGAACTCAGGAGATCGACATGGTAGTGGTGTTTCCAGCCCCCTCTTATCCACGGTTCCCTTCGCGCCAAAACGGAGGGGACCCAATGGGAGATCCGCTCATCAACACTCACACCATTCGTGGACCAATCACGGACCACGGTGGTCCCAGGCATTCACACCACCCTAGACTCTCTGGCACCCAGGATGTGTATTGGGACCAGACATCCCAGCCCACATCCTGGAGGCACCCACAATACATGTAGAAACCCGCGAAAGCATCCGTGTTTCGCGGGAAAGTACATGCCCAAATAAGGAAGGCCCCGGGTCGGCTCGACCTGGGGAAGGTGAAGGGAGCAAGACGGTCAGCGGACAGGACAAAGGAGCCTCGTGGTCTGGCCATTTTGGGAGCCAGGCCACCATTTTGGGTTAAGCGCGGAAAACGCGCTTAGAACGCCAAAAGGAGCTCAAAACACAAGAAACGATCGCTGCCACCATTCCCGTCCCTGAATCACTTGCACCAATCAGTTACAATCCTAAACGAGTAACTAGGGCCTGTAGAAGGCTAGAGACCCAAGAGAGCTGTAACTTAGCTTACAGTGCCCTCTTGTGTCACGTGTCACGTGGCACGAAAGCCGCAACATGATAAAAGAAACTACGGGAAACAGCGTCCCCCGGTACTGACTGTCTTAAGGGCATGTCAGTTTCCCCGTAAGAAAGGAGCGAAAGCCCAGAGGAGTGCGGCAGAAGGCTGCACTTCTCTGGCAAAGTCGAGAACAAGGTGAAAAACAACAGCAAAAAGTTTAGGGGTTGCCACATGGAAGGAAAATTACCTACAATTACGAAATCTTTCCTAACACTCGCCCCTCCCAGACTATGGACAGGGGGAACTAATCCACCCCTGGATGAGTCTCTTGTTCAGGTCGATTAAACATTCTGGACAACCCATCAGCATTGCTATGTTGGACACCTGGCCTATGCTCAATAGTGAAGTCGAAGCCTTGTAGACTTATGGACCACCTAAGCAACTTTGGATTCTCCCCCTTCATGTTCATTGGCCACTTTAAGGGCTTATGGTCAGTTTGCACAGTGAAGTGGGTCCCATAGAGGTAGGGCCTCAGCTTCCTTAGGGCCCACACAACAGAGAAACATTCTTTCTCTACCGTGGACCATCTGAGCTCTCTGTCCTTAAGCTGGCGGCTAATAAAACCAATTGGGTGTTCCTTACCCTTCTCATCTACTTGTGATAGTGCAGCTCCTATCCCAGTGTCAGTGGCGTCCGTCTGCACGATAAAAGGTTTGATAATCAGGGGCCCTGAGGACAGGGGCCTGGCACAAGGAGTCTTTTAAGCCATTGAAGGCCTTCTCACACTCGTCGGTCCAAGTTACCTTCTTGGGTTTCTTCGGAGTTGTGAGGGCAGTCAGAGGGGCAACTATGGTGCCATAGTCTGCCACAAAATTGCGGTAATACCCCGTGAGTCCTAAGAAGGCTCTCACTTGGGTTTGCGTAGTGGGGGTAGGCCAGTCTTGTACTGCTTGTACTTTACTGGGAAGAGGCTGTATCCTCCCTCCACCTACTTGATGTCCAAGGTAAACCACTGAGCCTTGTCCAATCTGGCATTTACTAGCCTTTATGGTCAGGTGTGCTTTCTGAAGAGCCTGGAGCACAATCCCGAGGTGTTTCACATGGTCTTCCCAGGTGGCACTGAAAACTGCTATATCGTCCAGATATGCAAGACAGAATTCGTCCAACCCATTCAAAACATGATTCACAAGCCTCTGGAAAATGGCAGGTGCATTCTTCAACCTGAACGGCATTACCCGGAATTGGTAAAGGCCGTCTGGAGTAGAAAATGCTGTCTTCTCCTTGGCATGTTCTGCTAAAGCTATTTGCCAATAGCCAGCAGTGAGGTCAAACGTGCTGAGGTACTTGGAGGCACCCAAAGTATCCACCAGCTCATCTGTTCGAGGCAAGGGGTATGCATCTGTCTTGGTGACAGCATTCAGAGCCCTGTAGTCCACGCAGAACCTCAATTCAGAAGTGCCTGCCTTTGGAACCAAAACCACAGGGCTGGACCAAGGACTACTAGAGGGTTCAATCACCCCAAGGTCTAACATCTTGTTGACCTCGGTCTTAATATAAAACCATACTTTGTCTGACATCCTGTATCCCCTACTTTTGGTAGGTACACTGTCTCCTGTGTCTATGTTATGTTTGCACCAAGGTGTCAAACCAGGCGACTGTGAAAACAGGGGGGAAAACTGCCTAAGCAAACTTTTCACCTCAGCCTGCTGATCAGAAGTCAGGTGAGGGGCCACTCGGACACCCTCAAAGGAGCTATCTGAAGGACCGCTTTGGAACAGGTTGGGGAGAGGTTCAGACTCCTCTTCCTCAACGTCTGAAGCCAGTAGCAGTGCTGCGATTTCGACTCTTGGGACGAAAGCCTTCAGCCTATTCATGTGAAACACTTTTGGAGCCTGTCCAGGCCTTCCAGGGTCCACTAAATAGTTAACCTCACCCAGGGGCTCCACCACTGTGTAAGGGCCTGACCATTTGTCCTGTAAAGCTCGAGGCCTTATGGGATTCATGATCAGGACTTGCTGACCAGGTGTAAAGTTGATGAGGGAAGCTTTCTGGTCGTACCAATGTTTCACCAGCACTTGCCCTGCCTTCAATTTATCACTGGCCAAGCCCATCAGAAGTACCATCCGTTTTCTGAGCCCTAGCACATAATCAACTACGTTGGTAGTAACAGCGGGAGTGGGCATCTCCCATCCCTTTTTGACGATGGCTAAGGGTCCCCGTACGGGATGACCGAACAGAAGTTCGAAGGGGCTGAAGCCAACACCCTCCTGTGGTACCTCTCGGTAGGCAAACAGTAAGCATGGTAAAAGAAGATCCCATTTTCTTCTCTGAGGTTCCTCCAGAGCCCCAATCATGCTCTTTAACGTTCTGTTGAAACGTTCCACCAGACCATTGGTCTGGGGGTGGTATGCAGAAGAGAACTTGTAGGTGACCCCACATTCTTTCCACATAGCCTGCATATACTTCGACATAAAGTTGCTGCCACGATCCGACACAACTTCTTTAGGGAAGCCAACCCTAGTAAATATGCCAAGTAAAGCTTTTGCAACTGACTTGGCAGTTACAGTTTTCAATGGGATGGCCTCAGGATACCTGGTTGCATGGTCGACCAGCACCAGGATAAACCTATTGCCCGAGGATGTTTGCGGGTCAAGGGGACCAACGATGTCGATGCCTACACTTTCAAATGGTACCCCCACAACTGGGAGCGGTACCAACGGAGCTTGGATTGTTGTGCCAACCTTACCAGACAACTGGCAGGAGGCACAACTCCTGCAGTGACTTTCTACTTGCACCCTCATCTTGGGCCAGTAGAAGTGCATGGATAACCTTTGCTTGGTTCTTTTCATACCAAGGTGACCAGAAAGGGGAACTTCATGCGCCAACTGCAGGAGGAAGGGCCTAACAGCAAGGGGAACCACCAACCTCCTATGGTCTCCTTCTGTAGACTCTGTGGGCTCACTATACAGGAGTCCACCTTCCCAATAAATCCTATGCGCCCCAGGAGGTTCACCCTCAAGCTGGGAGCAGGCCTGTCTCCTTAGGCCTTCCAGAGATGGGCACTCACGTTAGCCTTTACTGAATTCGTCCCTATCAGGAGCTCCTTCAACTAACAAGTCTTTTAGTTCAGGATGATCGTGGGGGTCAAATACTTCAGGCATCGCCACCTCCTCGTCAGGCCCGGGCGATTGACCAACTTCCTCCACCACAGTGGTAGGCAAGCTCGGGGGAATATTCTCTTTCCCTCGTCTTGACTTGTCGACTCCTTTCGCCTTGGGTTTCCCCTTTGGCTGGGGCAGCGTATTGGTCTTGGCCAATGCTGCCCGTGCTTGAGACCGTGTGTAGGGTCTTTCGGCAGTGTCTCCTACGAGCCCTAAAGCTCTGAGATCATTACCTAACAAGACCTTTCCCGGGACGTTTCTCTGAATGCTCACTGGAATCCTGACTGCTGTACCATTTAAAGTAAGATTTACAGGTATTACTGGGAACATACGGAGTGGGCCGTCAGCCAACTTAGTGGGCATCAGAGTAGCTCTGGCAACTTCCTCTGAGTCTACCAAGGTAGAATCCACTACAGTGCGACTGCACCCACTATCCCTAAGAGCTGGAGTATCTACTCCATTGATCAGCACACTGTCTTTAAAGTAGTGCTTGGTATTATCCGGAATCCTAGCATAAGCCTCTGCGACTTTAGGCTCCCAGGAACCCAGGGAAACTAAAACTACCTCAGCCTCTATCCCGCTGGGAAATGAGTCTGAGGAGAAGGATGCTCCTGTAATCTCTTCTTCCTCGTAGGAGGAGAAGGCCAGATTAGCGGAGTGGACCCCCAAAGGTCTAACCTTACACCGGGGATCCCCCTTCACGTGGTCAGTTGCTCCACAAGCAAAACAAGATCCATTGGGTCTGTTTACATAGGGAGGCTTATTGTAACCAGAGTTCTGTTTCGGAGGCTGACCTCCACTACCCTGGGAGTTCTCTTGTGTCTTACCCTTATTTTTCTTTTTGTGGCCCTTATGAGAAGAAGATTTATCAGATTCTCCACCCTCCATATCTTTGGACTTTTTCCCTTCCTCCTGCTTACCAGGATGAGTTTTGTCCTTATGGGACACTCGATGTGACACCCATAAGTCTGCTGCAATGGCCAGCTTCTTAGGATCTATCTCCTTCGAATCGGCCAAATGCTGCTTAAGCTCAGGGGAAGAAGATGCAAAAATGTGTTCCAGCATGACAAGATTTATCATGCCTTCGAAGGTAGAAACCTTATAACCTTCGACCCAGCCAGTTAGGTTTTTCAAGGATTCAGTGACATAAGATACCCAAGTACCACCTTCCTTTTTCTTATACTCTCTGAAACGTTTCAAATATTGGGCCGGAGTCTTCCCAAACTTTAAAATGAGAGTTTGCTTTAACATTGCGAAATCAGCTCGCTCAGCCTTCGACATTTCCATAATGACACTACAACCAGAATGGGGCAGTCTGCTGAGTAACCAGGCAATCTTATCAGCATTGTCAACTTGTTGAACTTCGCATGCATACTCAAACGCCTTCAGCTAGTCCATAATGTCATTCCTTTCTTCAAACACACTGAGCAGATCTTTCGGAAACCGTGGATGAGAGGAAGCCCCAGACCCATGTCCAGGACTCTTGGACCCATTTGCAACCTGAAGCTTGGCCAGTTCCAACTGGTGATCCCTGTCTTTTTGTTTTTCCGCCTGTTCGATTTTTAGTTTGGCTATGCTGAATTCAAGCTCCTGCTGCCTAAACCGCAGCTCTTGCTTCTTGAATTCAAGCATAGCCTCCCCATCAGCACTGGCAGAGGAAACATTAGACATCTCATCCTCCCTGTCCTCGTGGTCGCGATGGATCAGTGCAGCGGCAGAACCGTCGGTTCTACCAGTGAGAGCAGCCCCAACTCCTTCCGCACTGTCCTCAGAAGTTATAGCGTCAAGCTGCGCTTCTTGCCACGCCACGATTCTTTGGATCATTTCCAGTTTCGTGCCTTGAGAGGAAACACCTCTCTCCGCACACATCTTTTTCAATGTTTCTGATTTGGAAGCATTTAAAGTTAACAAGGTATTTGTTTCCATACTGTTAGATAGGACTATGGCCTTTTTAAAGTTATACTACAACAATTCACTACGTGTCCTGGTTGGAATAACCTGAAATGCCTTAGTTCGTGCGCAACACTGGATACCTTCAGTCGTATCCCACCGCTGTACACCAATTTGTTAAGACGGATTTCTGAACTCTGTCCTGGTGGAGCAGAAGTTCAGAAGGCCAACCTAATTACTTGGAACAGGGTAACCTCTGGACGAGCCAGACCAATCAAGGTAGCGATCGCGGCGGTCAAGACTAGGTCTCAAGTGAGGTGAGGGTGACTGAAAGCCCGCAATGAGCACACAAAGCAAGAACACTTACAAACTGCTCCAAACAGTTGTTATATTAAAAATATATACACATTTATTTCAAGGACTTTAAAACAATGACCGTAGCGAGAAAATCACAATATAACGATAGTAAACCAACACATACCATATCAACACAATATATATACAAATACAAGTCTCAAGCGTTATATGCACGAAATGTGTAGTCCACCTAAAAGGGAGGGAAAACAGGCAGTGCGCAATAATGCTTAGACCCAGTTCGCCTTCAGAGGCACCTAACTAGATGGAAGTCCGAGCACTGCGAAGAGTGGAGCCTTGTGCTCAAAAGTACCTGCACGCGCTGGTGCCACCGGGCAAAAGGAGAAGCTCTTCGAGGGAAATCAGGCAGTTCAGTTTACTGCACAAAAGAAGAAGAACAAGTTCCGCGACTCAAGCGCAGCCTCCACAGTGGGCAGAAGCAGAGCGCGAGTACGGAAAAGGGTGCTGTTTGACACAGCGGGGAAAAGCAATGGGCTCCTGCAGGAGGGCGACCAGATCCTAGCTATGCTACTCACCGGTCCCCGATGCAAGCAGACCCAGGCTTCTCCGCGTCAGTTTCAGCAGCTGGCAGGTTCAGAAGAGCAGGGAACGCCTCGTCGTCGTGTTGAGTAAAAAGACGTGCCAATCGAAGAAACCCGCACAGTCTGTTACCACAGCAGGGCAACGGAGCGGCCGTGTGTATCTGAGCCAAATGTACACTACTCACTTCAGACCTGGGGACGCCAAGTGTACGAAGCATGTGAGAGTGACAAGGACTCGAAATACTACACAACCTGGCGGCGGTTACAGAGCAAGACTCCCGTGTAAGCTGGTCAGTCAGCTGGATGGCCCAGATACGCTTCCGAAGGGTTACTGGCAGGAGATGGTGAAGATCCCGAGAATAGCTGTTCCCGCTATTCCAAGGGTCGAAGTACCAGTACAGGCCTTCTGGTTCGATCAAAGGTGAAAAGGGTTTCACAAGGCGACAGCAGTGCCGAGGAGAAGTACTTCAGCGGGTCACCAGCGATTCCTCGGTCCAGCCTCTTGGTTGCAGGATACTTGGCTCCTGTATTCCTTCGTTCGTGAGAACTCAGGAGATCGACATGGTAGTGGTGTTTCCAGCCCCCTCTTATCCACGGTTCCCTTCGCGCCAAAACGGAGGGGACCCAATGGGAGATCCGCTCATCAACACTCACACCATTCGTGGACCAATCACGGACCACGGTGGTCCCAGGCATTCAAACCACCCTAGACTCTCTGGCACCCAGGATGTGTATTGGGACCAGACATCCCAGCCCACATCCTGGAGGCACCCACAAGACATGAGAAGCCCGCGAAAGCATCCGTGTTTCGCGGGAAAGTACATGCCCAAATAAGGAAAGGCCCGGGTCGGCTCGACCTGGGGAAGGTGAAGGGAGCAAGACGGTCAGCGGACAGGACAAAGGAGCCTCGTGGTCTGGCCATTTTGGGAGCCAGGCCACCATTTTGGGTTAAGCGCGGAAAACGCGCTTATAACGCCAAAAGGAGCTCAAAACACAAGAAACGATCGCTGCCACCATTCCCGTCCCTGAATCACTTGCACCGATCAGTTACAATCCTAAACGAGTAACTAGGGCCTGTAGAAGGCTAGAGACCCAAGAGAGCTGTAACTTAGCTTACAGTGCCCTCTTGTGTCATGTTGCACGAAAGCCGCAACATGATAAAAGAAACTACGGGAAACAGCGTTCCCTGGTACTGACTGTCTTAAGGGCATGTCAGTTTCCCCGTAAGAAAGGAGCGAAAGCCCAGAGGAGTGCGGCAGAAGGCTGCACTTCTCTGGCAAAGTCGAGAACAAGGTGAAAAACAACAGCAAAAAGTTTAGGGGTTGCCACATGGAAGGAAAATTACCTACAATTACGAAATCTTTCCTAACAATATAGCATACTTTCTGTGAAAAACTGGGTAAAAAGCCAATCAGTTTTGTAGGGTTACGCCAATCCAAAATAGATGCAAGTCCCCAATAGTGCACTAGAACATTCCCAAGACAGTCTCATAATGTCTTCTCTCAAGATATATGCCAGTATAAAAACATTTTCACGCTGGCTGTGCCCATACATTTCCATGCTGGATGCACCAATATGAGAACATGCTCATGTTTGTTCTGCACATAGTGCAAGTAATTATACTATATGAAAACAAGGCCACACTGCCTCTGCCAATATATGTCAGGTTCCCCAACAAATAACATACTCCTGTTGGCATTGCCATATAAAATGCCATGCAACTATAAGAACACATGCCCAAACTAGCTTCACAATGTAACCCAGTCCAGACATGTACTAACACTTATCATGTTTGCTTTATCCTTGATGCCCAGTAAACAAGCATTGGTAATGCCAATAGTTTGGGCTTTTGTGTAGGCATGGCAAAAGCACTTCCCAGGCACAGTCATAGTAGTAGCATTAAATGCCCATTGATGCAAAATGGTGCAAGTACCTGAACATCTAATAGCAGTGCCTGGTGAATGCTTATTCTTGTACACAAGCCTACCCTATTGACTTTGCCAATGCTTGCATTTAACAGGACTTCAGTGATTCAACTGGATAAAAGCAGCCCTGGTTAAAATATTTTTAATCACACCAGTAGTGAGTTTACAACTCCAATTAAGTGAAAAAGACTGCTTTGAAAAAACACTGGAAGGTACTTGAGTGCAACATTTGATGGTAATGCTTGATTAAAGTGAGCTCAAAGAGATCTCACGAGGCAGTTCTGACCGCAACACTGTGAGCTTTGAGCAGATTGGCCACCACACGACTTCATCTCCTTGTCTCTCCCGCTCAGTCACTCCAGACTGCTTCTCCCGCCTCCCAGCACCACCATTGGCTGCATCATCCCAGAAAACCAGCAACCTATTGCCCGCATTATCGTAATGACCCCACTGACTACCTCCAGCCTCGAGGTAAGGCTCTCCCCATTCTGCCCATCGGCGGCCTCGCTCAACCTCCATACCCCACTGGCACCTAATAGCACTCGAGCGCTGCCTCCTCCATCCAGCACCCCACTCCCACCATCAACCACAACACTGTGATCTTTGAGTAGGGCAGCCACCACACAACTCCATCTTCTGGCCTCCCTTGCTCCGTCGCTCCAGGCTGCTGCTCCCACCTCTCAGAACCGCTATTGGCCGCATCTTCACAGGAAACCCAGTGCCCCATTGGCTGCTCCCCATCACTCCCACTATTGTACCTCCTGTCTTTGGGGCAACAGTTGCTCTGGCGCATCCCAGCAAACAGCCAACAGCTTAAGGCCTTATTCCAGCCTTCCTCCAGCCTCTTTGCCTCTTTGCCTTTGATCTATTGCTATGCCGTCCCCTCCAACTCTTCTATAGGTTATACCTGCACCTCTCCCCTAAGCCTACCATCATCATGTTCTGCTCTTCCTACCTATTTCTCTGCTTCCTACTTCTCTCCTCTCACTCCTTTGCCCATAACTAGTTTACCTCCCTCCCCACTCCCATCATCACATTTGCTCAACGTCACCCCTCCTCTTGCTCCTCTGCTCTCTCTAACCACCACTCCTTCCCCCCTACTCCCAACTAACCTCCCCTTCCCGCATCTACCCCATCATCTCTCCGCCTCCCAAACTCAACACTCTATGCTTCTATGTCTCACTTTCTTTCTATTGCTCTGTGTCTGCAACAAAACTTTTACCTTCTTTCTCACTCCCCCTCTCTTGACCTTGTAAGAGGATTCAATTCAGCACTACAGCCAAGTCAACGCCTAGTCTAGAATACTGAATGAAAACCCTTATTGATATATCTTTATGTCCAGTTCATGCGTTCTGGATGACTACCCCTATATAACACCCCTCTCTTGGAATCCTCCTGACCCCACTGAGCCAAGAAGTAGTTCTGTTTTGCAAGTTAAAGGTTTATTTGATAACTTAAACAATATATATTATATCACGCTTTATAATAATTAATAATTGAATATCACACTTAATCTGATATGCTAAAGATTAACAACGGAGAATCTGGCACTAGCACACTTCTTTATAATCACTAAGGAGTTGACATGAAATGGATAATGTAGCAACAATACTTTTATGGTTTCAAATGGATGCAATGTGGAATGAAATGCAGTAAAGAAAATAACTTGATAGGATTTCAGCAAAAGACAATGTAATCACTTTCTTGTACAATTTACCCCCCCTTTATGCAATGCAAGGAAATGGAAGGAAGGCACACAATTCTCAGAAATGCAATTCAAATGTAATTCAGTTCACCCAGCAACTTAGACTACAGAAGTTGAAACACAGGCAAAAGTGCTTTGATATGTGCTGGCAATGGAGTGAAAATATGTTAAAATGCTTTTAATTCCCTCTAGGAGGTTCAGGGTGAGTGAAATCAAGTTAATATTAGTCCAGGCTCACTCTTGCAATGATTCAGGGATGATTAGCAGGTTAAACGAATTTCTGGCAAATGGAAGGCAAGCAAACTGCTGTTTCACACGTTGAGAAATTTGCAAATCGCGGCAAAATTCGCGGGTGCGCCGGGCGCGATTACAGAGGAACTACAAGGACAATCACTATCGTTTTGGGGCCCTAGGAAAGCCTAGGATCTCAGCTTCCAGATGAAAGTTACTGCAAGTCTCTAGCACAAACGGTCACGGAGATATGAGCGATTAAATAAAGGTCGTTTTTCAGATTTGAAATTTTAAAGTTCAAAAAGACAAGTGTAGCTTGCAACTAGAAAATAACAAGTGACAGTTTTACAAATGACAGATGACAGTTAGGAGGCAGTTCTACTTAGATTAAAATAGATTGAATTATATTATTTTAACTAAGAGATAGGTTCTGCACAGTTTTCTAGGTACTCACACTATATTCTTGAGTTAAATGGGCCTCGCCACGGATCTGGTCAGGTTTTAGACTGGACTCTGGTCTCTGCACTTCACAGTGATCTGGGTCAGCTCTCTCTGGTTCTGCTAACAGTGGTCTGGATCAGCTCTGCTCTGCTGGTCTGGTCTGGGTCTCTAGTTCTGGATAGATTGAAGTCTCCAGTTTGGCTCTCTGAAGGTTGAGGAAGGTAAAGTATGGATTTTCCCGGCAGAGCTTCCAGCTGCAAATGGATTTGAAGGTCCCTATCTGTCCTGTCTGTCTGCTTTTATGTCTTTTTTTAATGGGTGTGTGTGAGCAGCATCACTAGCCAGCCCCTCTCCACTTATCATTGGCCAAGCTTTCATTTCTCCCCTGATTGGGGGAGCTAAGTTGTGTCAGAGTGATGTCATTTTACAGCCTGCAGAAAGTCCACTCCTCCTGTCAACTTGCACACAAATCTAGATTTGAACCAAATACATATTTGCAGAGGTACATATTGTTTTAAAATCATATGCACCCATCATGCATTGCAGGAGGTATACCCTGTCCAAATCTGCTCTTCCTGAGAGCTTGCATTCAGAAATGGCTATATTTTGCACTTTTTAACTGGTTTGCGCAAGGAGTATGGACATTAGTTGATGAAGTGTCTGATTTTTCACATGCACACACTTTGAGTAATATCCTCTTTTCCGCTAAGACCCCCCTGAACATACCACTGGTTCTAAAAACCTCTTAAAATGTGGGCAGAAAAATCACAAGAAATATGGTATCATTTATAAAATGTTCACATGTCCGCTCTATGAGTTATTCATCTTTTTAGAGTTAGGTTCTGGCCCCAAAGGGGTGTGGTTTTCCTCCAGCACAAGGTTGAATTTCTGGTTTTTCCAGTTCTGCCAAGCCAGCTTGCTCTCACAGGCAGTGCCCTTCCCCTTTGCAATAAACCATCTGCCTGGGTCAGGACAGGGCTTTGTTCAGAGCTCCTGTATTCTGTGGGGGCTCCCCTTAATTCAATTATCAGAGAGATGGCATATCCTTAGTGTGGCCAGCAAAAGGCAGATAGGCCTGGGAACACAGCTGTGACTCAAGTTTCATCTCCTGTCGGGGGTAGCTGGTGGGCAGAATTCAGTTCCTTAAGCCAGGTTTCAGATAAAATGTCACTTTTTGTTACCCAGTTTAAGTCAAGACATTTTTTTTTACATATGCAGCTAGAATGCTGATTCTAAGTTTAAAACTATGACATTTCAACAATTGCAACCTATGTGACACTCAAAAGTAGGTCACTCAGTCAATTTAAACATTTAGATAGATTTTTTTAGTGTCTTTCAGTCCAAATTTACTTAAACTGCTGAAATCCACAGCTCAGCCAGTCTTGTTATAAACCTTCAAGTCACTTCAGAATATAACTTTACATTGGATCCACCTCTCAGTAAGTCTTTCTTTGGCCTGTTTTGGGTTCATTTATTCAGTTTACAAAAAGTAAAATCTGGTGTTGTTTTAAAATGCCGGCTTTTGGATAGTGGTGAGTACTGGTACTGCACCCATTTTTGGGATTTAAGAAAATGAATTCTCCACAGTTATGGGTTTGCTTTTGGCAATCAGCATTGCCATTCCCAATGGTTTCAGACTACTGTGTGGGTAGTCCAATGGTGGTTTTAGGCAGTGTCCTTCTGTGCCCATAACATCGGCAAAAATGAGTGGCAGCCTATTCTTCATGCATTTCCCTGTGCATTTTCTGGGAAGCTCTGGCCATCATGATGTTTTCCATGTCAGTACTGCACAGTTTTGAGGTAGGGCTCGGATGCATACATCCCACAAGCCCCCCTCTCGCGATGGCCATTCGGTTTCACTGATGGGACTCGCAAGACCCGGGATGTTTTCTCATCTTCTTCCAATAGATGGCACAGTTCAGCATCTTTTCCTCCATCCGGTCGGATCGATCGGTTCTCCTCGCCGGTCCTGATGGGAATATTGGGCGGTACACTGGGCCCGTTGCGTCTCTGCTCCCGGTCTCCGGATCGTCCTCCTTGGCCCGTCTCCCGGTTTTCTTTCTCCTAGGACGACAAAGGAAGAGCGGCAATACCTATTCAAAGACATTTTTCCACCACTGTTGAGATAGTGGGGCAGCATATGCATTTCATCATAACAAAACATTACATTCTTATTTTGAAAAAAAAAAACAGTATAACTAAGAGACAGTTTCATGCAAATCACAATAGGTTAGAGACTAGATGTGGTATGTTTTATGGTTGGAACTGAATTAATCTGAGACAGTACCCGCTAGGATTCCAGAGGATTCCTCCAGTTGTTGCAGAGTGTGCCTGGGATGGCAACATTTCAACTGGTTTATGTGGACCCACTTGTCTTCCCCCGCTGCCAAAGGACCTTTGGGGATGTGGATTTTGTAGGCCACAGGGGAGATCTTGTCGATGATCTCCAAGGGTCCCTTCCACGTAGGCAAAAATTTTCCGCTGTTTTGCCTGGTTCCTTTGGAAGTTGTATAGATAGACCCGGTCCCCCACCTGATATTCCTTCCTGGAAGTTTTCAGGTCATAGTGGGTCTTCATGCTATCAGCTGATCTTTCTAGATTCCGCTGAGCATAAGCAAAAGCATGTTGAAGGTGTTTCCTTAAATTCTCCACATACTCATGAGTAGTGGAGGCATTTATCAGTGTCTGCTCTTGGGTCCTGTAGAGCAAATGCTGAGGAAGCACCATCTTGCGCCCAGTCATCAACTCAAATGGTGACATTTTGGTTGCAGATGAAGGGGTAGACCTGATGGCCATTAGGACCAGAGGTAATCGGATATCCCAACTTGGCCCAGAATCTGCCACAAACTTTTTTAAGATGCTCACAATTGTCCGGTTATATCTCTCTACTGCCCCAGAAGAAGCTGGTCTATAAGCAATATGCAACTTCCTTTTGACCCCCAGTATCTCCCACATCTTTGTCATTACTTCACTGGTGAAGTGGCTACCCCTGTCTGACTCAATCCTTTGAGGTAGACCAAAACGGGAAAAGATGTGGTTAATCATCAAGGCAGCTGCCGTTTCTGCCTTGCAGTTTGGGGCTGGGAGACATTCCACCCACTTGGTAAACAAGCATGTCACAGTCAACATGTACTTATTCCCCCTAGCAGAGCGAATCACAGGGCCTACAAAGTCGATTTGTAAATCTGACCATGGCAGGGTCATCCCCCGCTTTTGGAGAGGCGCACGGTGCGTGAGGGATGTTGGCTGAAATTGTGCACACACAAGACACCCCTTCAAGTATTGGTCGAGGTCCTGCCCCATGTGTGGCCAGTAGGCAACCTCTCTTAAGATTTCCAGTGTTGTGTGAAACCCCCTATGACCGGCGGTGGCCGCATCATGGGCGTGACTTAACATCAGGCTTCGGAATGAGGTAGGAACCACCCACTGATCGTGGCCAGCTTTGGATTTCCTTACCAACAAACCGTCTTGGATCCGGAACATTTTTGGACATTTCATCAACACTCTTAGGTCCTCTTTCCCAATGTAATCGGTATCCGTCAGGGGAAAGTTCTCAGGGTCCTCAAGGTGTTGGTAAAACTTACCAATAATTGGATCCCCCTTCTGAGCGGTAATCAAATCAGCATCAGGGGTCTCCTTGCTCCATTGTGCAATTGAAAGGTCATTGTGAGCATTTGTCTGGGACCTAGTGATAGCAGTGACCTGGACTTCCCCCAACAGGGACTCAATCTCAATTAGATCCCCTTGGATGGCCCCGGTTTTGGCCAGCTGATCAGCTAAGTCATTTCCAGTTTTGTCTGGTCCCTCTACTTTGGAATGACCCTTGATCTTTTTCCAATAGATGGTCATCTCATTCGAGGTGACCAGATCATCAATGTTTTGGATCAACTTCCCATGTTTCAAGGGTTTGTTGTTAGCACATAACATGCCTCTGGTTTTCCAATTAACCAGGTGCTCCACGAACCCATTCCGTACATAATCCGAATCTGTGATTATGACCAGTTCGTGGAGTTGATGCTGGACAGCAGTGAGGATGGCCTGATGCACAGCCATCAATTCTGCCACCTGACTACTCCGGGGACCAATTTTGTATCCAGCGGAGGGTTCTGGGGACTCATTCACCCATGCATTCCCTACGCCGGCCACCAGTTCTTTCTCCCCGTTGTTGTCAACATGGTAAGAGCATCCATCCACATAGACAGTGGGCATTCCCTCACACTTGTCCTCTTCAAAGACTTTGTGTGGGGAATTAAGGTATGCCTCCGTGTTGTCCTTGATTTCTAGACTTTCGTCCTCGAGACAGTTTTCTCTGGCACAATCATGCAAGTCAGCCAGACCTTGCGCGAGGGGACTCTTCTTGTTTTGGCCATATCTGACCTCCACAGGGAAGCCTTGCATTGATAGAATCCAGGAAGTAATTCGGGAATTACTCACATTTCCGGCCCGGATTCTATCACTTTGGAGATATTGCAGAGGCTGGTGTGGAGTCTCCACTATGATGTGTTCCCCCTGGATAAACGGGCGGTAATTCTTCAATGCCCACACCGTTGCCAGGAGTGCCTTCTCACAATCGTTGAATTTTTCCTCCACAGAGGATAAAGTTTTGCTCGCATAGGAGATTACTTTATTGACCATGTCATGCTTTTGGTATAATACTGCCGTCAAGCACGTATTAGAGAACCCTGTCTCCAGGAAGAACTCCTTGTTTCTGACAGGGTAAGCTAGGCAGGGCGCTTGTGAGAGGCTTCTTTTGAGTTGTTTTACTGCCTCGGCTTGTTCTGGACCCCATTCCCACTTGACCCCCCCCTTCAAGAGATGAATCAGGGGTCTGGTGATCTCTGCATAGCCCTCAATGAACTTTCTGCTGTAATTAGTCAGTCCAAGGAGGCTCCTTAGTTCCTGCAGAGTTGTGGGGTCTTTCAGTTTCTGAAGTGCTTCCACTTTCTTTTCCTGCGGACAGAGGCCCTGAGCAGTAATCTCATGCCCCAAGAAATTAACACGGGTTCTACACCACTGTGCTTTCTGAAAGGAAAGTTTTGCTCCGGCGGCCCTCAACTGCGTCAGAACATAACGGATCTCTGCTATGTGTTCCTCCACAGATGAACTTTTGATGAGGACATCATCTACATAAGCCAGGTTACCCCTCGCACCCAGGTCGGGCATGGCCTTATGTAGGAAAATGTTGAATTCATTACCGGAGTTAAGGTATCCGAAGGGAGTCCGGGTCCATGTGTATTGCTGGCCCCCAAAGGTAAAAGCCAGCTTGTATTGGTCCTCCCTACTGACAGGCACAGTCCAGTATCCATTGGTCAGGTCTATTGCAGTGAATACCTGTGACCCCTGAATCTGGGTCAGCCCTTCGTCAATGTAGGGAAGAGGCCATCGGGAAGTATGGACCCGTTTGTTGAGCTCCCTGAGGTCGGCGCAGAGTCTCCACTGGCCGTTTGGCTTCAATATTCCCAGCACCGGATTATTGAAGGTGCTGTGGACTGGACGGATTATTCCCCGGGACTCAAGGTTCTTAATTATTTCAGTAAGGGACTCCATTGATGCGAGAGGCAAGCGATATTGCTTCACAAACACAGGAGTCATGCCAGGGTCCGTGGGGATTGTTGTTGTGTGGATGTCAGTGCGACCACAGTCATATGAGTCTACCGCAAAGAGATCTTGGAAATCCAAGAAAACTTGTTTCAACTTTTGCTTTTGTTCCAGAGTCACACAGGCATCAGCTAGGTTGATTCTCTCTTCCACCATCTGCCTGAAGCCTGGAAAGACTTCTGGTTTGGCTATCTCCGCGGCCTCCTCCAGCTGGGTGGAGAAGTCCCTGGTCAGAGTGCTGATTTGGACCGGAGGCTTCAGGTGGGAAAGGCAGCCCTCATGGACCTGGAAAATCACCTCATCCCTCCTGAAGTCACAAGTCACATCTTCCTTACCATAAGGGCAAGAAGTGTACGCCAGGAAGTTCCCCCCATGCCGGGTAAAGATCCTGTCTGGTGTTGTATTGTCATCACTGTCACTGTCAAAACAGTCCTTGGGGATTGGTCCTAACAGTTCATTTACTAAGTCGATGGAAAAATGTCGGTCATCAACCGCCATTCCAATAATGGTGCCTGCGGCTAGAGTAATACTCTTTAAGTCGCTGTTATCCACCTCTATTGGAATGGTGTCATGTTCTATGTTGACTAATGGTGTTGGGTTTACCCCTAACCCTTGCAGTTGGAGAGAAGCATTTAGATGTATGTAAGCATCAGGGTTTTTCAACTCTTGTCCCCTTTTAACTTTCACTTCCAGGGAGAATTGTCGGGTCCTTTCTGGGATGGTGACTTCCTCTTTAATCTGAATTTCAACTGCATAAGGTAGCAATTGAGCTGACCTAAATGCTTTTTCTGGATCATCAAAGCCCATGGGATTATCCGCTAATCGGGACCAAGCTTTGAAGTTTATTAGGTCCAAACTAATGGCAAAGCGATTGAGAATGTCACTGCCTAAGTAAAAGGCGGCAGTGACGTCTCGCACGACCCAACAATTGTGGACGATGCTCTTGTTGCCAATGGAGATTTTGAGCATACACCTGCTTGGCAGGAGATGTTTGGAATTAGGTGCTTCCAGGTCCATTTCCCATTTGTCTATCAGTTTGAAGGTGGGAATGGCTGGATCTTTTGGGAGTTGGCGGAACATGGCTTCGCTGATGAAGCTCTTACCGTTGTTCACACACACTCTAGCGAGAACAGAGTCCTTCCCATCATTTAACTGAACAGGGATGAACAACTGTTCTCCAATTTGCTGAATATCAGCCAGGCTCTGAGCTGATTTCACATCTTTCTGGACTATAGGAGGGGGAGTTTCTGATTGTGGATTAGTATAGAATCTCAGAGTGTTTCCTTCCAGCGTGGAGTACCACTTTAGACTGGAAGGAAGGTTGATTTTCAGAAATAGAGAGGACCCCCCATCACCAGTCTGTTGTCCTACTGCTATTACTGTCACGTCTGGAATCTGGTTGTTCTGGAAGTGGAATTCTACTTGGTCAGATTTTTGTTCAACCATGTGGCAGGTGCCGTTTAAACTAACATGGTTGACACTCTGTTTTAATTTTATTGGTCGGCTAGTCTGGGTCCAGAGGACCTTGTTTACACAATCTATTAGGGGTGACAACCTTCTCAGGAGGTCATTCCCTAGTAAACAAGGGGTGCCCTCTGGAGTCACAACTATGACCGGGTGTTTCAACTTGTGTCGCCCGATCTTAATGTCCAAGTCTGCAGTCCCCTCAACGGGAATTTCCTTCCCGTCAAAGTTCTGCAGTTGTCCAGGAAGAGAGGTGAGAGGAATTTGGTAATTCTCTCCCCTTCCTGCATTCAGTTCATCAAAGGCCCTTCTGGACAGAAGGGTAGCTTGAGATCCAGTGTCCACCAGCGCTGAGATTGTACCCTGCCCCTGTACTTGTACCGGGGCATAATATCTTCCCTCCTTCTCCTCAAGGGGGCACAGATAATGTACATTTTTGGACAACTGGTGGGCTAATTTTCTGGTTTTGGACATGGCGAGAGAAGAGATTTGGGCAGAATTCTGTGGAGAGTCTTGGGAATCTGAAAGAAAAAGTTGGCAACTGGAGATCAGAGCCATTGTGGGTTCTCCTGGCTCCGGTTCCGGGCCGCCCCCCCCCTTTTGGAGGCAGTCATCAGGATGGGTTTGAAACAGGGGATTTTCTTGCGGTTGGTTCTGGGATGAGATGGTGGGCGGCGGTAGCTCAGTCTCCACATCTCCCCAGTCTGGATTTGCATCCCTAGGGACCCATTTTTCTTTGGGAGGAGTTCCCCCCTCTCTTTGGGAGAAGATCCTTTTCCCAGGATCCTCTGCGGATCCCTCTCCCTCACATTGGAAGATCTGTACCTCCTCCTCAAACTGAGTCTGTTTGGGTCTTTTGTTTCTCCTACCCCCCCTCTGCTCCTTAGGAGGCAGACTTTCAGGGGCAAGAGATTTTGTTTCCGGTCCCTGGGTTTCCAGGGGCTGTTTGCAAGTGAGGAAGGAAGCTTCCTCCAAGGCTTTACACCCCCCTTCCCTTTGTGCCTCCTCCCTGGGAACCGGTGAGTTATCGGGGTGCTGCCCCCGTCATTGTTCTGGAGCACCAGGTCCAGAGTTGGGTGCGTTCTGCGCCGGCACGCCCATCTGAGGGTTCTGCTGAGCCCTCAGTATGTGACCCAGATCCCGCGCCATGTTTTGAACCTGGCGCTCTAACTGGGAAACCCGCTCAGGCTGATACGGGGCCCTGTTTTCTCCCCTGGGCTGATCCCGGGAAGGGTAGCTATCCCTTCTTTGGTAGTACCCCTGGTTGGGAAGATTTGGGTATCCCTCCACCCTTGGCCTCCCCTCTCCCGGATTCAGTGGTCTGGGCTCAGGGAATTGGGGAAAGAAGGATGGATGGTTTTGGGGCTGAAAATTGGGTGGATACCTGGGGAAAAAGTTCTGCCCAGGGTTTGGAGAATTTCTGCCCTCCTGTGGGAAGTTAGGAGTGAGGTTCCCTGGGTTAGGTGCTTGGCTGGATTCCCCCCCCTTGGGCTGGAGGAGTCCACACATAACCCAGGATGGGTCTGTTTCCCTTGTAACGGGGGCTTACATAATCAGGAGAGCGAGGGACCCCATTTGTGGGGCTGCCTCCCTGGCTCCCTGTCTGTGACTGGCCCGAGGACCTTCTGGGCCTAGCATTATTAGGTGCAGGTAGGTTTTTAGGCCCCCCCATCTCCAACTCTAAAACGGGGGTGACCTTTACCTCTGCCACCTTGGCAGCAGCAGGGGTGCTGTTGGCTTTGGGGTTTTTCTGGGCATTATTTTTGCTATCTACCGGTTTCTGCACCTCATAGATCCGGGTAGCCTGTTCAATGACCCAGTCTAAAGATCTTTTCTCGTGAAAATCCCTCACGAGCTGGGTCATTATGTATTTGGGCAAGGCATGAAAAAATGTATTAATGAATTCTCTACTGTCTGTGCGCACCCTTCTGGTGATCTGCGCAAAAGCACGTTTCAGTTCTTGCACAAATTCTTGTGGGGCCTGATCCTCCCCACATTGCAAATTGTAGGCTGCCTTGCGAGCCTCTTGAGGATTTCTGTGAACAGAAAAATGTTTCAAGATGGCCGCCTTATAGGTGGACCATCTTAAATGATTTTGGTCCTCCAGCCCCGCAAAGAAACTGGAGTATTCCGGGGAGAAGGTCCACTTTACATATTGAATACAGCTTTGGCTGTCCTTCAAATGGAAAGTCTCCATCATTTGCTCAAACAACTCTAAGTGCTCCCAAACAGAATACTTAGCGTTCTTATGGTAAGGCGTGATGACGCTCCTGATCGCCTTAATCTGCTTTAAGGGGTCCTTAAGCAAGGCCCTTTTTGCCTTATTGGCATTTTTGGTTCGGGTAACCCTTGTCCATTCATCCTCTGACTCAGAGGCACTGCTCCCAGAGGTTCCTGTCTGTTCTTCCAGGTTTTCCCGGATTCTGCGAGCCTGGGAATGGCTGGCAGAATGTGGGGACCTGGTCTCCTGTTTCCTGTGGTGCTCAGAGGAGTCCTCAGATCCCTCCTTGCTGCCAGGATTTGCTGGGTACCCCCCCCCCACTGACCTAACTGGGCAGAGGTTTTCAGGATGCCCTTAAGGGGCCTACTCTCCTGGGGTTCCCCACTGAACTGTACTGTACTTGGGTGCCCATACCCGGATGCCCACCCCTCCATTCCTGAGTGGTACTGGCCTATGAGCCCCATACTTTTAGCTGGATAGTAATCTGCCATCCCTGTGGCCCTGTGCTCATGTGCGCCAGGGGACATGGGGGTGGTAGAGTCCAGGGACTGGGAGAGATGAAGGCGCCTGGTGTTAGGGCTCCTGAGGTTATGGTCAGGAGTCTCTCTTTCCCAGCGGACCTCATCTCTATCCGCCCCTGCTCCCTGTTGCAATGCAAGAGCCTGCATTTGTGCTTTCAGTTCCTCAGTCAAGGCCTTACTAGACTCTATCAGTCTCTCCTGCATCGCTACCTGTTGTTGGAGCCTATCATTGTGTTGACAGAGGGCCTCATTTTCCCTCTGTGCTTCCTGGTTGGTCCTGGAGAACTGGGCCAGTCTTTGCTGCAGGAGGTTTACCTCCTGAGTCCCATCCCTACTGGCCTGCTCCTTTCTTGCCAGAGCATCTTCCACCCTTCTGGTGTGCTCTACCAAGTTCTGGTTTTCTTTTTGGAGGTCACCCAGCCCCTGGAGGGCCAGGTGATTTTCTTCAATTTCCTTTTTTAAGTGGCAGACTTCCTGGCCTACAGTGTCTCTTTCCTGACTGAGAGCCTGCATCTGTGCTGCCAGGTCGTCCCTCTGTCGTTGAAAGGCACCAGCTTTTTGGCGCTCCTCATCAAACTCTGCCTGGGTATCCAGGTCTTTCAGAATCAGTTTATTGCTCTCCTCTTTCTCTCTATCTAGCTGGCTTTGCAGGGTGACTACCTGCTCCGCGCATGCCCTGTTGAAATTGATCTGTTGCTCCAACTTTTTCTGGTTCTGCAGTAAGGAGTCCAAACTGTCTTGGTGCTCCTTCTGCAGGGCCAGAAATCTGGTATCCTGGTCTGTCTTTTCCTGTTGGAGGATGCCCATATCCTCTTTTATTTTAATGATATATTGCCTACTATCATTTTCTGACTCCTGGCTCCTCTGCAGCCTCTGCTTAGAAGAGGCCAGATCAGATCGGGCCTTCTGTACTGCCATCTGTTGCCTATTTGCCAGATCTTGGCTTCCAGTGCATTTATCCTGCATGTCTCCCATATATAGGTACAGGTATGCTGCTATCCTGGCAATCTTATTGTGTTCATCTTTGGCTTTAGGAGCCATATATAGTTCACTCAGGGCAACATGTAATGGACCCTGATCTCTCCATAGGTCTGACCCTGTTTCAGTGACCTGTCGCGTGATGGCCTGCAACCAGGCATCCTGGCCCTGTTCAGTCCATTCACCTCTCACGAATAGTTTATGTAAGAGGTGCTCTCTAGCTATTTTCATGTCTACTAAGGTCGTCATTCTAGAGATTGGTCTCTGTCCTGACTTACAGAGGTTTGTATTTTATTTTTGCAAAACAGACCTTTTCCTAAGAGCGTTCCTTTGAGGAGTGCTTTACAGCGTAACACAGCGTGGTGATCCGACCGGATATGTGTATCTGGTCAGCTGGCACACTGTATTAATCTGCACAAATGGTAGATCTAACCCAAACGTCCGGCACGAGCCCCCAATTTGTAAGAGGATTCGCTTCAGCACTACAGCCAAGTCAACGCCTAGTCTAGAATACTGAATGAAAACCCTTATTGATATATCTTTATGTCCAGTTCATGCGTTCTGGATGACTACCCCTATATAACACCCCTCTCTTGGAATCCTCCTGACCCCACTGAGCCAAGAAGTAGTTCTGTTTTGCAAGTTAAAGGTTTATTTGATAACTTAAACAATATATATTATATCACGCTTTATAATGATTAATAATTGAATATCACACTTAATCTGATATGCTAAAGATTAACAACGGAGAATCTGGCACTAGCACACTTCTTTATAATCACTAAGGAGTTGACATGAAATGGATAATGTAGCAACAATACTTTTATGGTTTCAAATGGATGCAATGTGGAATGAAATGCAGTAAAGAAAATAACTTGATAGGATTTCAGCAAAAGACAATGTAATCACTTTCTTGTACAATTTACCCCCCCTTTTATGCAATGCAAGGAAATGGAAGGAAGGCACACAATTCTCAGAAATGCAATTCAAATGTAATTCAGTTCACCCAGCAACTTAGACTACAGACGTTGAAACACAGGCAAAAGTGCTTTGATATGTGCTGGCAATGGAGTGAAAATATGTTAAAATGCTTTTAATTCCCTCTAGGAGGTTCAGGGTGAGTGAAATCAAGTTAATATTAGTCCAGGCTCACTCTTGCAATGATTCAGGGATGATTAGCAGGTTAAACGAATTTCTGGCAAATGGAAGGCAAGCAAACTGCTGTTTCACACGTTGAGAAATTTGCAAATCGCGGCAAAATTTGCGGGTGCGCCGGGCGCGATTACAGAGGAACTACAAGGACTGTCACTATCGTTTTGGGGTCCTAGGAAAGCCTAGGATCTCGGCTTCCAGATGAAAGTCACTGCAAGTCTCTAGCACAAACGGTCACGGAGATATGAGCGATTAAATAAAGGTCGTTTTTCAGATTTGAAATTTTAAAGTTCAAAAAGACAAGTGTAGCTTGCAACTAGAAAATAACAAGTGACAGTTTTACAAATGACAGGTGACAGTTAGGAGGCAGTTCTACTTAGATTAAAATAGATTTAATTATATTATTTTAACTAAGAGATAGGTTCTGCACAGTTTTCTAGGTACTCACACTATATTCTTGAGTTAAATGGGCCTCGCCACGGATCTGGTCAGGTTTTAGACTGGACTCTGGTCTCTGCACTTCACAGTGATCTGGGTCAGCTCTCTCTGGTTCTGCTAACAGTGGTCTGGATCAGCTCTGCTCTGCTGGTCTGGTCTGGGTCTCTAGTTCTAGATAGATTGAAGTCTCCAGTTTGGCTCTCTGAAGGTTGAGGAAGGTAAAGTATGGATTTTCCCGGCAGAGCTTCCAGCTGCAAATGGATTTGAAGGTCCCTATCTGTCCTGTCTGTCTGCTTTTATGTTTTTTTTTAATGGGTGTGTGTGAGCAGCATCACTAGCCAGCCCCTCTCCACTTATCATTGGCCAAGCTTTCATTTCTCCCCTGATTGGGGGAGCTAAGTTGTGTCAGAGTGATGTCATTTTACAGCCTGCAGAAAGTCCACTCCTCCTGTCAACTTGCACACAAATCTAGATTTGAACCAAATACATATTTGCAGAGGTACATATTGTTTTAAAATCATATGCACCCATCATGCATTACAGTAGGTATACCCTGTCCAAATCTGCTCTTCCTGAGAGCTTGCATTCAGAAATGGCAATATTTTGCACTTTTTAACTGGTTCGCGATACCGGACA
Organism: Ambystoma mexicanum; assembly: GCF_040938575.1. Taxonomy (NCBI): domain Eukaryota; kingdom Metazoa; phylum Chordata; class Amphibia; order Caudata; family Ambystomatidae; genus Ambystoma; species Ambystoma mexicanum. The sequence goes on along the minus strand of NC_090924.1, from coordinate 672,024,812 downwards.
GATTTTTCACATGCACACATTTTGAGTAATATCCTCTTTTCCGCTAAGACCCCACTGAACATACCACCGGTTCTAAAAACCTCTTCAAATGTGGGCAGAAAAATCACAAGAATTATGGTATCATTTATAAAATTTTCACATGTCCGCTCTATGAGTTATTCATCTTTTTAGAGTTAGGTTCTGGCCCCAAAGGGGTGTGGTTTTCCTCCAGCACAAGGTTGAATTTCTGGTTTTTCCAGTTCTGCCAAGCCAGCTTGCTCTCACATGCAGTGCCCCTCCCCTTTGCTTCAGGAGGAAGCTACTTTTACGACATCTGCAATAAACCATCTGCCTGGGTCAGGACAGGGCTTTGTTCAGAGCTCCTGTATTCTGTGGGGGCTCCCCTTAATTCAATTATCAGAGAGATGGCATATCCTTAGTGTGGCCAGCAAAAGGCAGATAGGCCTGGGAACACAGCTGTGACTCAAGTTTCATCTCCTGTCGGGGGTAGCTGGTGGGCAGAATTCAGTTCCTTAAGCCAGGTTTCAGATAAAATGTCACTTTTTGTTACCCAGTTTAAGTCAAGACATTTGTTTTTACATATGCAGCTAGAATGCTGATTCTAAGTTTAAAACTATGACATTTAAACAATTGCAACCTATGTGACACTCAAAAGTAGGTCACTCAGTCAATTTAAACATTTAGATTTTTTTAGTGTCTTTCAGTCCAAATTTACTTAAACTGCTGAAATCCACAGCTCAGCCAGTCTTGTTATAAACCTTGAAGTCACTTCAGAATATAACTTTACATTGGATCCACCTCTCAGTAAGTCTTTCTTTGGCCTGTTTTGGGTTCATTTATTCAGTTTACAAAAAGTTAAATCTGGTGTTGTTTTAAAATGCCGGCTTTTGGATAGTGGTGAGTACTGGTACTGCACCCATTTTTGGGATTTAAGAAAATGAATTCTCCACAGTTATGGGTTTGCTTTTGGCAATCAGCATTGCCATTCCCAATGGTTTCAGACTACTGTGTGGGTAGTCCAATGGTGGTTTTAGGCAGTGTCCTTCTGTGCCCATAACATCGGCAAAAATGAGTGGCAGCCTATTCTTCATGCATTTCCCTGTGCATTTTCTGGGAAGCTCTGGCCATCATGATGTTTTCCATGTCAGTACTGCACAGTTTTGAGGTAGGGCTCGGATGCATGGGTAAATACATCCCACAACCTCATCACCCTCACTGAAATCTGGATCTGTTCCTCTGACTCTGTTACCCTTGCTGCCCTTCTTGGCCTTGCTTACACCTTCACCCACTCTCCTCACCTTGCCGGTAGGGGTGGCGGCGTAGGACTTTTCTCTTCCTCCAAACTACTCATCTCCATCACTTCTCTATCTCCTGATGTCGCTCCCTCTTTTGAATTCATGTTATCTACTATTGCTCGCCCTATGGGATTCATGATATCTCCCTATATTGGCCATCTGGTCGTCCTGGTCTATTCTTTAATCACCTCTTCCAGCTAATTGATTCCTTCCCCCAAACCACCAACTCATAATCATTGGTAACTTCAATGTACCCTCTCTCTCCACTCCTCTGTGCATGGAATTCAGCTCTCTCCTCTCCAGCAATGCACTATCCTCTATCAACACCTTACCCACCCACATTAGTGACAATTCCCTCGACCTTATTCTCATCTCCTCCCAACTCTCTGCTTCTAATATATACACAACTCCCTCTCCATCTGGCCACTCTATCATCTTTGCCTCCATCTCCACTCCCACCTTCTCCTCTAGCTCCATACCCACGGCTATGATTACCAAGCACATGTTTCCCTACTCCAAACTCCCATCCTACCTATCCAACTTACAACACTCTCTCTCCTCTTATAAGCTGTCCTCCTACCCTATCACTGACAAAGCCTTCAATAATGTTAACATGGCCCTCAACGCTCCTTCTCCTCTTTCAACATTTACTCATAAAGCCTCCCCTCCTAGTCCTTGGATTACACCTTTCATTTGCACCTCGAAAGCAACAATGAGAAAAAAACCTCACACTTGGCAAGAGACTAGAATCCCACCTGATCTCCAACTCTAACTCACCTCTCTTCAAAGCCACGCCTCTGCTCTTGACACGGCCAAACGTGAATGTTATCTCTCCCTCATTTCGGCCCAATCCACTGAACCTAAGTGGTTCCAGAGATAACTAAACTCTATTTTCTCTCATCCCAAGCCCTCCTCCAAACCCTCTATCAGCTACTGATCTCAAGAGCTACTTCGGCTCAAACATTTCTACCATTCAAACAACTCTAACTACCTACCTGGCCTCCTTCCCCACATGCACTTCCTTTCTCCCCCTACCCTCCTCTGCCGCTATCATGTCCTTCTTTACCCCCACAAACGCAGAAGAAATTCTTACCCTCCTCGTCAGGAATATTCCATTCTGTGCCCCTAATGATCCTGTATCACCCCACCTAGTAAAAATCATAACCCAGAATGTTGCTCCACTACTTTCTTCCCTCTACAACACCTCTCTAAACCATGCCACTTTTCCAGGCTTGTACAAGTCTGCAACTGTCATCCCCATCCTTAAGAAACCTGATCTTGATCCCAAATTCCAATCGAACATCAGCCCTATCTCCCTCCTACCTCACTATTCTAAAATTCTTGGGCATGTTGTATTCAACTGGCTCACTGAATTCCTTGATACCAACAACCTATGAGACCCTCCCCAATTGGGCTTCCATCCTCGCCACCCCACTGAAGCTGCTCTACTTAATGTCAACAACCACATCCCTTCTGCCTCTCATGCTAACCTCTCTTCCATCCTCATTCTTCTCGACCTCTCTGCTGCATTTGACACTGTCAACCATTCTGATCTTCTCTCAACCCTATCTCTCCTCAGTGTCTGAGACAAGGCCCTAGCCTGGTTTGCCTCCTATCTTGCCCCCCATCACTTCCAAGTATCGCGGAACAACTTCATCTCTTCATTCACTGCTCTTACTGTTGGCATACCTCAAGTTTCCGTCCTTGGTCCTCTCCTCTTTACCTTATATACCTCTGCTCTTGTTGCCCTTATCTCGGACTTCAACTTCCCCTATCAGCACTTCGCAGATGGCACCCCAATCTTCTACTCCTTTCACTCTCTATCAGACAAACTGTTATCTAAAATCTCCAACTGTCTATCTGCCATCAAACATTGGATGGCTTGCCACTCCCTCATGCTCAACTCAAATAAAACTGAGGTTCTCTTCTTTTCCTCTAAAAAATGTATCTCTGCCTCTCTGCACCTCTTTTCTTCTCTACTGATCCCCTTCCCTACTCCAAGTCTGCTCGCAACCTGGGAGTAGTCTTTGACCCTTCTCACAACTTCTCTCTTTTCTTCTTCAAGTCTGGCACAGCCGCCTCCACCCAACCTCCATAACATCAGAAAAATATGTTGTCTTCTTCCCTTTATTTATTTTATATATTTATTGGACATTTATAAGGCACTTATACAGCAGGACAGTGTTCCAAGAGCAACAAGGCATAAGGGAACGGAGAAAGGGAACAAATAAACAATAGAAATGACAATAAATAAAAGACAAAAAGCGTTCCTACTAGGCCTTGTGACATTCAGAGCATGCAAGTACAGTGAAAGAAAAGAGAGATGGGAGGCAGGGATGTAAGCGCTAGAGGTTAGCCCAGGGGTAAGTGCCAGAGGTGCCTGTTGCAGGCAGTAAGTAAATGCACGGAGCCATTCCAAGTGAAGAGGGAGGTTTAACAACCATCAGGTAAGTGCGTGCCTGAGACAAGTCACCAACAGGCAGGTGTGGACCCAGAGACCAGTGCAGAGGGGGCGCGGATGCTGGTGGCAATTGGGCAGAAGGCCAGGACACTATTTGGACTCTTGAGGGGCCTGCCCGCCAATCTCAGTGACTAAGGGGATAGTTAGCATGGAAGGAGAGAGGGAAGGAGGAGGAGAAGAGAAAAGTCTTGAGTTGTGTGCAGAACTTGGGGTTAACCAGTTGAAGATGGAGAGAGAGAGGGAGAATGTTCCAGAGGAGTGAGCCAGCGGATGGGAGAGATCTGCCCCCAGCCCTCTGCTTGGAGAAACGTTCGAGCAGCAGAGAGTTTATTTATTTATTATGGCATTTGTTAAGGGCGCTTAGCCCAGGGAATCTAGGCACTGGTTACATAAGCATGATGGTTACAATGATTTTCTTGGGTTACATAAGTTACAGCAAATTACATGAGCTTAACGGTTACAATAGTTTTTTTGGTTACATAGGTTACAGCAAATGACAGACGTTCATCAACAGTAGATCTTAGGTTACATTTGGCAGTTGCATACAGTAGGTTGCAGTTTACAGGTGCGGTTAGGAAGTCTGCAGGTAAAGGGGGTGGGCGTTCGTCAGGGGTATCTAATTCCCTTGATTGAAGATCCAAGTTTTGAGTTATTTCTGGAAGGACCATAGGGAAGGGTCTGATCTCAGTGTTGGAGGCATAGCGTTCCAGTGTTTAGCTGCAACCACTGGGAAGGGATCTGGAAGGAGAGTATTTAGTGAGAGAGAGCTGCCGGTAGTGTAGTACCAGGCCCCAGACAGCCTTATGGATAATGCAACGAGTTTTGAATTTCATCCCTGCAGCAACTAGGAGCCAGTGTAGAGATGTTAGAGCTGGAGAGTGATGGTGCCTTAACTTGAGGCCAAGTATAAGTCTTGCAGCCCTATTCTGATTAGTTGAAGAGGGCCGAGGGAAGAAAGAGGCAGGTTGAGGAAGCGGCTGTTGCAGTAATTCAGCCTGGAGAGGACCAGAGCTCCAGAGACATTCAGCTTCTGGGGGAAGGTGAGGAAATTGTCAATGCCTCTAAGGAGGTGGGATTTATAACTGAGAAACAGCTCATCTCCTCCCTTGACCTTTCTTGTTCCGACTACTGTACCAGTCTCCTCTAATGGCTTTCCTAACTAGGCTTTTACATATCTGGATAAAGTCATAAACGTTGCTGTCCGTATACTATTTGCCCTCCTCGCTTTTCTTCTAACACCTCGTCCCGGCGCCAGATCGACTGGCTCTTGCTGAAACAATGGGTTAAATACAAGTTTCTACTCATTATTTTTTATTAAATTCATGGACTTGCTCTCTACCTTTCTGCTTTTCTCACTCCCTACTCACCCCCTTGTTCCCTTAGATCATCATTGCCCACCTCTGAGCCATTTCTCGTACCCCCTGTACCTCCTCTCGTTTCCGCTGTCTCACTCTCCTTGCGCCGCTACTTTGGCATGTTCTCCCCGCCACTCTGCACACCAGCACTACTTTACCTCTATTTAAAATCATCCTTAAAGCCCTCTTCCTTGCCGAAGAACTGGCGGCCTAGAATCCTTTATTTTCTGTTCTCTCCCTCACTCACCTTTCCACTTTTCCCTTCACCTTGCTCTATCCTAAAGCACTTGACCCTATTCCTCCTTCCTTAACCTAGCACTTCCTCCACCTTCCCTTTCCTTTGTTACTACGGCCTGTCTTTGTCCCTGGTGCCTGTTTCCACCTGCCCCCACATCATCTGGATTTTGAATTCACGCTGTCTTCCCCATTGTAATGGACACATGTCTTCCACTCTGTTAACTATGCTTTGACCACTGTTAGATTATTTGTGAGGAAATGGAATTTGCTTCGTGTAACCTCTTAAAATAAAAAAATATAGAAATAAAATAAAGCGTCAAAACTCAGAGTGGAAAAAAACAGTGATCACCTTGAAGTACTACATAGAAACCAAACAAGTATTGGCAAAGCTGGTATAGGCATTGCAAAGATGGTCTGTGATGCATAAGAGAAAATGGGGCAGTGAGAGAAAGAGTGGGTGAGAGAAATAATTATTTTAAGGAAAAACAGTGTGAGGGAGAGCCAAGAAAAGAGTGTAACCTTCATGGGAATTTCTGCACGTGTACTTGCAGAGAATCAGAGGATGAACTTTCTTCATAGCATGTCTGGAGATGTGCAAAACCCATATGCCAGCTACTGGATTTAGTAGAAACCATTTACAAATATACAAGTAGAATGTCCAACAGAACCCCCTACCATCATGTAAATAACGGAGACATCAAATGCTTTTTGCAGCAGGGGTAGGATATGCAGTACTGTGTCAGCTGTGAGTTGCTCAGTCTAGTGAATCTTCTAACTGACCTCTAAGAAATGGTTTCTACTGGATGGATCTCAATTATAACATATGGGTTATCATAATGCAAGTGAGCTGAAAAATAAAAGCACCCCTGGACTGTTCTAGATAGCAATTCGGGAGATATGTATACATTCATTTTTGAGCAATTTGATCCAGTAGATCCCTTATAGATTAGTCAAATAGACTGTATACAAGGATAACCTGCTTTATTATGAAAAGCATGAGATAGCAGTGGCTAATTACAGTAAGGGTGGGATATAACAGTTGGATTCTACTCAAGCCATTTGCTGGCATATGCCTTGTTTGAGAATTAGGTAACCTATACAAATGGCAGAAATAAATTGACAGAATTTCGTTGAATATGTAATATTCACACTTCATTAATTAAATACGGAGCACACACAGGGTCATATCCTTAAACACAATTCTAAAATATAATGATGTGCTGTTCCTATACTTCATATAAATAAGTAGTCTTTCAAATGCCATGTACTTCCAAACAGCATTTTTTCAAAGACATAACATTTTGCCTACTTGTACTTTGTGCACATCTTTGCAGTTGTGTTCCTGTTTTGATACATTTTTCTTGTTTCCAAAGGCTAGCCTTAAGCTGCTCCACTGATGCTACTGCTCAGATCTAACTTGCAGTGAATTATCAGTATTATTACGAATGCCAAAACATGAAACCATACTCCTATAGAATGTGTCTTGTCCACATTATTGGATAGTTACTTCATCCTTAAATAGTTCTGCCTTTTTGGTATAGTTCTACCTAATTAAGACCTCTACACACTTAGATCCACTCCTAGGTAAAGAAAAACATGAGACCGAAAATATATTGCCATTTAGAGGCACTTCACTAAACTGGGTAGAGTCATATAAAAATGTACTTATTTTAATCTCTAAAAACATCGAAACCAAACACCCATTGGAATAATATAGTTCAGGTTTCTACCCCTGGTGCAGTAGAGAAACTCTATTCAAAATAAAACAATGGATGTCTCAGATGTTTAATAAATAGTCTCCCTGAGGTAATCACATATATTTTATCTTATTAGGAAGAAACAAACCTACACAATTACACAATCACAGATGTGGGTTTGGAGGACAATTAACTAACAATATAATATATAATTCCGTAATTTATTATAAAATAGTAATTTCAGTAAAAAAAGCATTTGACCATCACCTAAAAAATAAATGCATTTTCATATTTACACATTTTTATGTCATTACATCTAAAGTGCAACAGCATATTCAAGTGTCAACATTTTATGTTTGCTGAAGTCAGTAGCTATCTCCCTCCTGAGATACAAAAATACAAGAAGACATCACAGACATTCAAATACACATATCTTTAATCTGTAAAATACAATGTGCCTTCATCGATCACTTTCACTTACAATACACCTAAATAATCAATTTATTCTATGTACCGTACATGTTTCTGACCCTAAATGCTTTAATTGTCAGACATTCTTCAGGAGTATGCTCTATGTAATGCCTTCTATTATCTCACTATGTGTTACTCGGGGTTACAATTGTAAACATCTCTCCTTATGTTCATTAGGCAAAAAGAGACACAGTGGGCCTCATTGCGAAGTTGTCAGTAACCGGCCAGTGCTACCAGCGGGCTGCCGCCAACCCTGTAACACCCTTACCACTGCCTGATATCCCAGTACCACTGGGATATCACAGGCAGCAGCATTAAGGGTTAATCTCCATGTCCAGAATAATTCTCTTGATTCTGCAAATGAAAATAGGATATGACTTTCTATTAACTACACATGTATATCAACCTATCAATATATAAAGTGTCTATTAATTCTCCAAAAAGTACCGTAGCTCATGGTACCAATAATACTTGCTTTATGATTTTTTTTGGTTAGCAATAATCTACTCTGCTTCTATACAGAAGTTAGAGTAGGCGTCCTCCACCTGTGTCTAATTAGTTGGGACCTTAACAAAAGAGAGTAGGGGAGAGACAGATAAATAATTTAGGCATTTTACATTCTTAAACATGTGGTGTACTGAAATTATCTTGGGGAAAAAATGTAATGTTGTAAGCCCCCTTAGCTGTGTAAGAATTACCTTTCCAAACCCCCCCAAAAACTAGCATGTCTGCTCGTTTGTGGCCTGAAAACAGGGTATGCTACTAACCACTACGGAATGTCACGTCAAATGGCCATCACACAATATATGTAATGTGCCAGCATTACTTAATTATGCTGACATGCTCTAAAACTGTAGCGTGTATGTTAGTGATTCCACTGTGCTTACTGAAATACTTAATGCCGAAATTAAAGCTCTTAAAGATCATATTTTGATTTAAGTATCTATTTAAATTGGATAATATATTTACAGATATTACTGCAAGATACCCAAAAACATGTTCAACAAAATAAAGTTGTAGATGATATAATGCCATTCCACACTGTCATTGAGCCTTGTGTGATGACTTTTTGTCAACAATATTAGTTTCTGCTTTTCCAATGGTCAGAGAATGTAAACAATGTAACAGTACATTATAAACAACCTAACTTTGGTGTGCCTTGACGGTGGCTCACATTCTTTGACTATTCCCCCCACCCCCTTATAACTTCCTCTTCGGAATGATCCATACCCCCTTCCCTTAGTGCAAACCTCCATCACCTCCTCTAACCAAAACACCCCATGAGAATTCAGCTTATCATAGTATTGAAAAAATTATCAACAACATTGGCTTGTAAAAAGTGGTGCTCTTTATCTTTCACCAATTCATAAAAAGTAGACCACACTTTGATAACTACTATTTGTTAGGGCGCATACTTTCTCCATGGCAATAACCTGCCAGATTTCTACCCACATAAGCAACAACTGGACCCTCTGCAGATTTCCAACCTTGGGCCAGGACCAGTCTCACCGTGGTCAGTAAGTGTGTGAGCAATACTACTTGGGCACCACTGGCTGCATAGATGCCCTCTGCCACAGCACCTATAACCACCACTATAGGATACATAGGCAGCCGTACCCCAGTTATTTCTTTAATGTATCCAAGTGTCTCTTTCCAAAACAATTGTGCTTTCAGGCAGAACCACCACATACGACCTAAGTCCCCCACCCCAGTGCAGTTCCTCCAGCACAGAGGCGAGGAATGGTTGGCTATTTCATTAATGCATTGAGGGGTAAGATACCATCTAAAACATATCTTGTAGGCCAATTCTTGATTGTGGTGCATTTCGATGCCTTATGAGCCCTCCTCCATAGTTGACCCCATTCTTCCTCTGAAATTGTGATCCCCAGGTATCTCTCCAATCTTTCCATGTAAGGCAACCTATCCCCTGATGCTGCATTATCCAGCAGACTATAAAACCTTGACACACCTTTACTTTCAACCCCTTCCTTCATTGTGTTCTCTATTCCTGCAGTGATCTGGTTTCATTTGCATTCAACTCCCTATGCATGATCCAGTGCCTAATTTGGATGTACCGAAACGGTTCCCTTTCGCCCAATTTCCCCTTACAGTCTTCAAATGAAAGAGCTGTTACATCCCTATAGAAATTTGCCAGAAAAACGGTTTAGCCTCCCCAACCCTCCCACAAACTATTGTTACACCCCGTCCCATGACTCAGAATTGTGTTGTATCACAGAGAAAGGTCCCAGCCCCACTCAGCCCCTTAATTTTCATCACCTGATTCCAGTACCCTAACGAGCATTAGGAGCTTCCAGCAGCAGGCCCCCAGTTCCTCGTGCAGAATCCCCCCAAAAGCAGGAGAAATTTCAGAGGAATCAACGTATGATATGATATGTCATTTATTATAGCCCCTTGCAGCACATCACACCAGTATTTGGACCCTGATTGCAATGACCAATTCAACATGTGTACAATCTGGCCGCTATCAAATATCTCCTGACCTCCAGAATACCCAGCCCACCCAACAATGGGGAACAAGCAGGAACTAGCCTGGAAACCCTTTGCCTTTTCCTATTCCACATAAAGGAAAGAATGTATTGTTGCAACTTTATAACCATCAGTGATGGGACCTTTTAACGCAAGCACTCAAAGAGTCTAGGAAGAAGTTCCATTTTGACTACCGCAATTCTAACGAACCATGATAGTTCCTGCAAATCCCATCGCTTCAAATCCTCTACCAATCTCTTCCAAAGTGGAAGAATATTTGTCTTGTATAGTTCCTTATTTCTGCTGTAAGCGTCACCCTTAGATAATGCACTCCCTCTTTTTCACCAAATGAGAGGATAGTCCCTGCTCCACTCCCTAACCCTTTCTGGATCTTGAGAAATAGTAACTGCTTTAGATTCAATATAATTGATTACGAATACTGAGACCTCTCCAAAATTCAGCAATATTTCCATAAGCCTCGATAACCACTGGCCCACATTCTGTAAAAACAACAGAACATCATCCGCATACAGTGCGATTTTATGGTGTCTCCCTTTACTCACCTCCCCTTCAACCTTTCATCCCGCCTTATCATGCAAGCAAGGGATTTCATGGCCATTGCAAAAATTAATAGGGAAAGAGGACAGCCCTGGTGAATACCCCTCCAAATGCTAATTGCTGCAGATAACATGTTAAAATGATGTTTTGTGGTCGTTATTTGGAAGTTTGCCAATACTGAACGTATAAACATATGCCAAAAACTAAAAGCTTCCAAAATATGCATCAATTACCCCCAGTCCATGATGTCAAATGGCCGTCTAGCATCCAACGCTGCCACTGTCATCCTCTGACCCGATTGCCTACCCCGGTTAACTGCTCTCCACGTATTATGCTATAGTATAAATCCAAATTGATCTAGTTGAATGATTTTATGTAATACCGCCATTAACTCCATAGCTAAGGTTTTAGCATATATTTTGACCTCCCTATTGAGAAGGGATATAGGACCGTAACTTGAAAATTTGTCCGGATCTTAACAAGGTTTAAGTATTAATCCTGTAGAAGAGAAACCCATATCTTGTGAAACCTGTCCCTTATCCTGTATTGCATCAATCAACTTGGTCAGAGGCTGCAGTAGCCATGGTCTAAACGTCCTGCAATAACCATTCCCAAACTCATCAGGTCCTGGAATTGTATTATACGGCAAAGTGTCTATTGCTTTACCCACTTCGGCAGAGGTTATTAGAGTTTCCAATAGTTCCTTATCTTCTATCGAATACCTTAGGCAAGCCTGCATTCTGCAACAATTCTAATTGGCTTCTAGGATCCAATGTCTCTTCCTTCACTAACCATCTATAGAATGATTCATTGATACCCACCATGTCTTCCTCCGCTCACCTCTTATTACCCGCCTTGTCTTTTAACTCCAAAATATAATTTTTCCCCTTTTGTTTATGTAATTTTGCTGCCAGGAATCTATTAGCCTTATTTCCTTTCATGTAATAAGATTGCTTGGTTTGTAAAAATAATTAAGCAGATCGGTCTGCTAAGCGTGTCTCTAGCTACATCTGCACTTTTGTCCATTCCTACAATGGCTACAAACCTTTATTTTTGTGAATCCGTTCTGCGTCCGCCACTGGCTGCTCCAACACTATGTTCATTGATTCCCATGTCTTTAGAAATAATGGCACCTTTCCTATAAATTTCCCTCTAACAACTGCCTTCCCGGCATCCCAAATCACTCTCCAGTCCATAGCTCCAACTTGGTTTTCCAGGAAGTAATTTCTGATCACCACCTTGATATGTGCCCTGATCAATATATATCCCTCAAAACCAGCTTGTTTAGCTGCCAGTGCTTCCTTTCCCTACCCAGGGGTCTGTAAACCTGTATCTGCAACAGAACCGGAGCATGATCTGAAAGATATCGAAGGCCTATTTCAACCGAAAGCACCATCGGCACCAGTTTGTTAGGGGTGTAGCACTTTCTTTAATTTCTTTCTTAATTTCAGAAAGCGTAATTTGTAAGTCTGATCTCATCATGGGTGTGTGAACTCTGCGGCGAGTGGATCTGGACCGCTGCTTGTAACTGGTTCCACTTAGAGCCATCTTGCCCTAACATTAAGGTTTTTTACATTTTGCCAGAGAGCAGACCTTTCTGTTTAGCCAGCACTATTGACATAATTTGGTAGTTGTCTTTGAGGGCTCTCCCTCCTTCTTTAAAGTCCAACAAACTCTCTCAATGCTGCCACAATACGCTAGACTGCTTTAAAATTGAATGCCTTATCGGCTATTGTCCCTTTTACTTGCTTACAAAGCACTTATGTTTAGAGTGGGCAGAGCATCATCCCGTCAGGATTTTGCCTGTTGATGCCATATCAGTCCAAGTGATCCCTAGAGCGAGCTGACCAGAATCGTCGGCAGCCCACAGGCCGGACTACAACTTGAACCTGCTGGTAGGTCCCCGGGAGCCAATTACACTGATCCTGCTCTACTCTCCACAGCTATCACAGCATCCACCACCCCGGGCTAATGTTCATTTGCTGCATACATAGAAGCACAGTCTACCAGCTCATGGTGCCTCCTGGGACACCATATGCCAACTGCAGCCGCTGTGCCTCCAATACTTCATTCCACACAGGGGCGTAGCAGGCAAACAAACTCTGGGAGGACAGGGGACACCTTAGTGACTTTGCGACAGACACAACCCAGTCCAATCGCAACTGCCGTAGGACTAGGGGCTGAACCTTAAAGGCCTTGTAATGATGAGTGTTGTTCGAATGATTTAAAAAAGCACACCACATAACAGCTGTTTTAAAAGCACAGTCACACTTCAAATGAGCTGAACATTTCTCATCTATGCCTCCATGTTTGAAGCTAATTGTAAACAGATTTTCATCAAGGAAGTGTCAGGAATGAGGTGTTTGTGCTCTGCTAGAACACCTTTTCAATTATTTGAGATCTTGCAGCAGGGATTTTAAGGAAACAAAGTTCTCCTAATCTCTTGGAAGATCTCAATGTAGTTTTAGTTAGGGGGCGTTGATATTGTTCAGTGGATATGTTCTGGAATTTAATAATGTGTGAGGGTCACAATACAAATTGGTTCCTCCAAAATCAGGAAATAACAGTTTAGACATATGTTTCTGCACTGCTGTAATCCTGTACCATGGTATCCAGTAGGGAGAAGCTTATGGTTGTTTGCAAAATCTATTTTGGGTTCAGCAACCAAATAAACAGAATGCACCATCTTGCTCTATGTCAACAAAAACAACTTTGGAGGCTTATATCACTGACAATACACAGGAGGACTGCTGGTGTCCTATATCGCTGAGGTATATATATTTTATTACATTTCTAAACAGCTTTAAGCAAGTGCCTCGCCCTCAAATGTTTTCCGATGTCTTCCTTATTAATCCATTATAAGCTACATTTCTTGTCTGGTGAAATTGTCTTTATTTGCTAGGCCATCACATTCACAGCTAACTGTATGAACTTTAAATTTCATTTTTTATGGTTTATCTTTTTCTTGTCTAACTCTTCTTGTTCTTATCAGTATTTGAATTGTCATTTTATATAATTTGTGTACCATCTCACTAACGTGTCATAGCTGGACAATACATACACACAGTGTGATTTATGTTCCATTGGAATGCCGCTGCTAGGGGAAGCTCACATAATTGGATCCCAAGCCCCCACTTCTGCATTGTGTTCCAGCCTGCCCCCACTACTGCATTGTGTTTTAGCCTGCCCCCACTACTGCATTGTGTTTTAGCCTGCCCCCACTAATGCATCGTCTTCTGGCCTGCCCCCACTATTGCATTGTGTTCTAGCCTGCCCCCACTACTGCATTGTGTTTTAGCCTGCCCCCAATACTGCATTTTGCTCCAGCCTGCCCCCACTACTGCATTGTGTTTTAGCCTGCCCCCACTACTGCATTGTGTTCCAGCCTGCCCCCACTACTGCATTGTGTTTTAGGCTGCCCCCACTACTGCATTGTGTTCCAGCCTGCCCCCACTATTGCATTGTGTTTTAGCCTGCCTGCGACACACCATAACTGTTCCACGACTGTACCCAGGTTGGTATCTATGTATCACATTAAGCTGCGCCTAGTGTGCCGAGTACATCACTGAATTGTATTGTATCACCATGCCCAAGTCGCACTGTATTCTCTACCCATTAATTGCTGAAGCCGGCCTGTACACCCCTGCTTCAGTGCACCCAGCCTGCTCTGCATATTAGCAAATCATACTGCCATTGTCTGCTAGTGTTGCACCATAATTTCTACTTACAAATTGTCAATGCTTATGCACCTCCCCCTGCCACACCCATTAGCCTGCTAAGCCCTGATTGCCTAGCCCTTATTAGCTGGATTAGCCTTGCCTAGCCCTAATTAGCCTGATTTCATTACCGCATACATTCTGCCTCTCTAATAGAGACTAACCACGTGCATGCAATTGCATTTCCTACCAATGCACAGTGATCTATGCCCAACCTTCCTAGTAAGATATCCAATCCTGCTAACCCACTTGCACTCAAAGCCAGCCTAGCCAGACGCCCTTATGATTCTAGCCACTCATGCGTACCTGCTCTTACATACACACTATGTATCTGCCACAATTCTACACTGTTCTATTAAGAACTATCCTCTACATAATCACTCTACAAGAATTCAACATGCCCCATCCCACAGCCCAACTAACGCATGTACGCGCACCTACTAAGCAGGCTGACATGACTACCAAACCCTGCAGCCTCCATCAGAGAAACCTCAAACTACGTGCTAGACTCCCAAGAATCTATGATCCTCTAACTAATGCCCACCTCAGTACTAAACGTCCAAGGGACGCTCAGCCCACTACCAACAACTCCTCCTACAAAGATACTAACGGCCAACACCCACTTCAACTTAACTGCCGACTCTTCAGAGATCCTACCAGCCCTTTGAATTGTCAACACAAGGCCCAACCATAATCTGTTCATCCCACTCAAATTGGCATAAAAGGCGCACTAATAAACGCCTGTTCTATGGTGGCCCACGCCACAGCCATAGCTGACCTAATCCATAACGAAAACTTCGACTTCCTGACCATTACTGAATCTTGGCTTCACTCTGCAGCAGGTCCCGCAATTATGCTAGCCATCCTGGACAATTACACTCTTATAAGACTAGATCGCACCACCTCCAGAGGTGGAGGTCTTGCCATAATTGTTAAGAATAATCTAACTCTCCACACCCTATAATACAAACTCCTGTGAATCTCTCTCCGCCAAACTCACCATCTCCAATACTCAAACTATCACCATTTACTTGATATACTGACTGCCACGCCCTCTGGGCTCCTTTGAGGAAGACCTGATGAACATACTATCGGACAACCTCAAAAACTCATCACAATGCCTCATCTTCGGGGACTTCAACCTCGGTTTCAGTGACCCACTAGATCCCAATGCCACACAGATCAACAACTCCCTAGAAGAATTAGGATTCACCCAAAAGGTCACAGAACCCACTCACATTAAAGGAAGGAGCCTTGACTGGATTGCTGAACACAATTGGCCAACCACTATCACTTCTATATTGCCTCAGCCCTGGTCAGACCATTACTTGATAACCTTTACGCTAGAGGCCACACCTCCCAGGAATACAGGTAGTATAACATCTGCAGTTCCTACCAGAAATAAAAGGAATATCACTCCTGAAAAACGTATCCCCCTTATCCTTCCCACACTGAATTATATCCCAGACCAGACCGACCCTTCTACTATGGTAGAAATGTACAACAAAGTGATGCTGGCATCTCTAGACGTCATAGCACCACTGAAAATTAGAAAGAGTAAACCCGCCAACACTTAAACATATGTTTTACGCCCCATCTGAAAGCAATTAGACAAGAGAAACGTCTAAGTGAAAAAATCTGGAGACTAGACCCCTCAGATCTCAATAAGAACAACCTGAATAAACTAGCCGCTCTTTACAAAAAAGAAATCATCCTAGCCAAACAAACATCTTACAACCTCATTATCTCCCAAGCCAAATCAAATACCAAAGAACTATTCGCTATCCTTAAAGAGGTAGAATCACCAATTCAAGTTCCTGACTCTTGTCTCATGGACAAAAATTGGTGTACGAGCATACAAAATGCCCTGGCCAACAAGATAACAACTCTTCAGGCAAATATAAATAACAAAAAATATACCCTCACTGCCTCCAAGACTGGCACCAATGCCACACCAGCACCTCAGACCACCCTGACCCCACCTACACTACCAACTTCCTGTTTCTACTTTCGCAAAGTATCCATCAAAGAAGTCGAAAATGTTATCCTCACCCTCAAACCACCCAATTGCCATGGCGACCCATGCCCACCTTAAATCATAAAAGATGCTGCTTGTGAACTTTCCCCTTTCATCACTAAACTTATAAACGCCTCCTTCACATCAGGTACCATACCCAATAACCTGAAACACTCCTGGGTCCTCCCCTCCTTAAAAAACAAACCCTACCCCTATCCCTACCAACTACCGCCCTATAACCACAATGCCATTCCTACCCAAAATCCTGGCTAAAATAATGTATCTACAAATCGAGCATCATCTGGAACAAAATCACCTTCTAGGAGTTTGACAGTCCGATTTCAGACCTCAACACACTGAGACTGCGCTCATAGACCTCAAGGCACACATAGACGCACTAAGAGATGAAGGCAAGACGGTACTCCTGCTACTCCTTGATCTCTCAGCTGCATTTGGTTTGGTAGATCACTCAATTCTCTGCAACCACTTGGATTCCGCGGCTCATTTCTCTCAGGAGGCAATCGCCTGGATCCAGTCCTTCCTTGATAACAGGACAATGCGAGTTTTCTCACCTCTAGCAACCGCTGACCCTGCCCCCATATCTTGTGGTGTGCCCCAGGGCTCCTGTGTATCTCCTACTCTGTACATCATCTTCACAAAGCCCCTTTTCGATGACCTAGATGGTCTAGGTATCACCTACACGAATTACGCTGATGATACACATATCCTCATCCCGTTGACAGGGGATTATGACAAGGATTTGGCCTTTGTGAACAGAGTATATCTCATCATCCAGGCATGGATGGCATCTCATGGTCTATGCCTGAATGATGAGAAAACAGAACTCCTCATTCTAGGTACTCCATCCAATATTAATAAACTAGGCCAGAACTACTCATCCTTCATAATTGTCAACAACATCATCACTGTGGCTAAGGTAGTCAAAACCCTGGGCTTTTACATAGATTCTATGCTTACCTTCGGTAAACAAGTAAATGCCATGGCTTCAGCCACATCCTACACTTGCAAGTTAATCAGATCATCTAAGCCCTTCCTATCTCCTAACAACTGCATTACTTTAGCGAGAGCCCTGATCCTGTCCAAATTGGACTATTGCAGTGCCCTCTATGTAGGCAGCAATAAATACATTACATCCGATATTCATACCCTTCAAAACAATGCCCTAAGAGCCGCACTAAGCTTTCCAAAAAATGCCCACATACCTGCCCTTAGGAGATCTGTCAACTGGCTTTCTATGAAAGATAAGATTCTCCTTAAAACTGCATCTTTGACACACAAGTGTCTTAACCAATTAGCCCCACATTACCTCACAGCCAAATTTACTAGACAAGTAGCCTGTCGCCCTCTAAGAAAAGCCAACTCCAACCTTCTATTAGTACCTAGATTTAAACGTACTAAATCTGGTGGGAGCAGCTTCCCCGTTAAAGCAGCACAATAGCGGAACTCCATCCCCCCTGCCTTAAGGGAAGATCTACCTTACCTACAATTCAGATCCAAGCTCATCCATTGGATAAAGGAACACGACATCTGACCATACATCACTGGCAACCTCCGATAATTTATTGTATATATTTGTATTATATGTGTCTCACTGTAATTCTCTGCATTTATTGTATATATTTGTCCTACAGCAGTGCATACTTCTGTATAACCCCCGCTCTGCCTGTTGTTCATGCATTCAGCACTGTAACCATAGCTGGACGTATTCCTGTGTACTAATGTAACTAGCTTAACAACCCTCTTTTTGCCTTCGCGCCCCAGTACCCTTGGATCTGGTGCGCAATATAAATAAATAAAACAAAACAAACACTAACAGTGCCCTACTGGTGAAAGCTCACTCAAAATGCTGGCGATGAGATAATACACAGTGAGTGAGAGGAGATCAAGACTTTCACAGGTAGAATTAAGAGCGTGGTTTGGGCTTATTGGGTTATTGATTAAATAACTCACCTATCCATAAAGAATAACCTAATCATACAATGTGTTATTTTCCACAACATGTATTCTGTTTTTGTACCCATTTCCTACACGAACACGCTGCAAACATTTGGAATCTACAAGCCTCTTATGATTTCGTTAAACAAGATATACCATCCTCAAGGTCATCCAAACCAACAAGCAGAACAGACCTGAGAAACCCACAAGTGCATACATACGAAGAAAGGAATCAATTGTGTACATTTTGTAACTTTTTGGAAAATGCTGAATAATTTGGAAATGCATTAACACTGAGGCTTTAAACCATGCATCCAATTCCTCTTGATGAGCTAGTAATCCACTTATTAGTGAAACATGTGTAGAAGACCAGGAAACAAAGGATATTTTTCTAAAAATTTAAATTTGTACAAAGATGAACATGATTTGAAATATATTTGAAATATATTTAAATAAACTTAAAAATTACTTTTATATTGAAAAACAAGTGACCGCTTTTTTTGAATACCAACTCAGTTTGGAGCGATCCCAGCTGTCCATATTTCACACTCTTTATACTACATAGCATACACTGGATTATTTACAAGGTATAAATAAACATAAGTACAAAATAAAATTATTTAAAATCCATACAATAGTACAAATAGGATAAACATGAAATTCCTTCTAGACTGATCAGCCCCAGCGCTGTTCCCCGACTGCACTGCTGTTTTCCTCTCCTTCCACATCTGTCTTTGGAGGTATAGCCACTGTTGGAGAATTTCAGGTGAAATACAGATTCTATGCCGGAAGTGTGCTAGCATTAGCATACAATTAAAATTAGAGGGAGAGTATAGTAGAGTTAGGTTTACATAAGCCATACAAGTTAATAACATGGATACTGTAGCTGCAGGTGCATAATAATAAAACAGAGATTGTGCAAATTGGAGTGACAATTAACCGTGTGCATAGAAAGTATAGATAGGAAGGCAAAATGACAGGAAAGAAGATGGCGTGTTGGGGGTGATGAATAAGAAAGGTTCTGTGGGAAGTAAACCTTGAAATGAGAAAGATGCTTCTGTACAAAGAGAGAGCTCAATTGGTCATATGAACAGAGAGAATAAGCAGAACCGGAGAATTGTATCTAAGATTTCCGCAGGCAGACATAGAGAGATTATTGTTGATAATTAACATTTGATTCAAAGGTCAGCTGGAATGAAGAGCGATGGAAAGTTACTGAAAAAAGCATATGATAAGGGAAGAGGTGATGTAGAACCGAAGGGATTGGAGTAAGGTAAAGAATAATACAATGAAGGCGTAAGAAGGGAAAAGGGTTAAAATGCTTGGGGTGGGAAGTGGAGGCAGGAGAAAAGAAAAATAAAGAGGGAGAGAGGTCGTAGTTTTGACTTTTGGGATGCTGCATTTTGTCATTTCTGATGGCCAATGCTGGGATTTTAGAGCCTGGTTTTGGTGATTAGATATTTTGTGGAACATCTCCGAGCACATAATAAAAAGACGGTCTGAGGCCTATCCTGGAGGAAGATGATCTTGCAAGCTCCAGGATGTCAATGAGCGCATTGGACACACACATCCAGTATTGGGAGGAAGAAAATCTGTATGATTACCTATGCTTTGAAGCCAAGAAGGAGTCAGTAACAAATAGAATAGAGAGCGGGGAAAAGCAGACCTAGGCAGTCCAAGGACACAGAGAATGAAGAGCAGCCAGCCACAGTGCTAATGGTCAGTTATATTATAAAGATACTACAAATAGCTTTGCATAGCTGATTGGCAAAGTGTCCATTCTGACATAAAACATCGCTTCATTGACCTTCTGTTACTGGGGGTTGGTAATACACTGCTCTAAATCCAGTTGGAAGGTTTTATTTTAATACAGAGGCTGTAAAATATATGACTATCCATGCAATCTCTGAGTGGGATTGTTATCGAAGAGAATAAGGGAACAATACTTTGAAAACCAGAATGTGTTTGTTCTCACTTGGTAACTAACTTAGCAAATTACCTCCTGAGGGAAATAACATTGCCATTCTGTTGACATTGGGATTACAAAGCTGGATTAAATGCTGTTCATATTATTATGTGATAAAAATAAGTATGTTTAAAGATTTTAATCTTACATATTTGTGAAATGACCATTTCCTCTTTTTTTCTTTATTGTGAGTGATTTACTGGGTAACACAGGCATTATCATATAATGGATTTATGTTAGTGAGAATGTTAACAATTATCTCCATATTCCATAAATGTGTTTTTAAATATGAGACTGCACGAGAGTTGTATTAATAATAACAATGTATTAATGTGTTACAGTTTATAAATGCACTTTTCACATAATTATAAATCATATGTGTACAGTCTTATAAACATAATCTACATATCTAAAATAGTTTGTGTAATTGCATTCTAAATCACCAACAACACAAAAGAGAGGTGGAGGGAGAGGGCTGCCCACTGCAAATCTACCCTCTTAAAAAGTCAAACACCTTTAATATGACACAAAAAAGGTTATGTGGGTATCAATTTCCACTTTATACTTGTAACAACGTGGAGAAACCAAATTGTTCTCAAACAGGACTGCCTCCTGTTGCATTAAATCACCAGGCAGTACAACAGATTCTTGAAAAATATAAATCTGCAATTCTTATTAAAGTACATAAAACATATTAATCCAAAAAACCCGTAGACAACAAACAGTGTTAAGACTACAAAGAGACAGTAATCTAGTTGATGTAGAGGGCTTGTCCTGTGTCTCCCTCTAGTGTCAATGAAGTCAAAACAGGAAAGTGCCATATGCCGTGCAAATATGCAATTACTTAAAAACAGAGTTTTTCATACAACATTTCATGCATTCTCACCATGACCATTTCATACACATTCTCTCAACTCAACTCATCCATACTAAATCGCCTCATATTAAATCAAACACACTAAATATACCATCTAGGCATTATCATATTCACATATATAACATTCTCATTTCCATTTCTATTTCTGTATAAAACCAAATATACTATATAAACTCAAAGTCAAATACCAAACAGTTCAATTGTATTCAAATAGAGATCCCTAATAAACTCTCGATCACTAACCAAACATTATACATTGCTATAAAACACTTCAAATTTAAGGAGTTAATATTGAGCCACCAAAAGATTGCCTCCTTTATATGTTCTATATTATGTACATATTTCTCATAATGTCTTCGGGCAGCTAGTCAATAGATGTTTCCCTGATTCAACCGATTCTTTATCATCGCATAATCTGCAGTAGCATTCTAAACTGGTTAATTTATTTACTACACCAGTATTTCCCAGGACTGGAAGATGACTCATCCTAACTAGTAGGATAAATCGTCCAAGTCTTATTCCTGGACATAAATTCATATATTGTTGTGGCTTTTTATATGTATATAGCATATATTTAACAAATTGATATTTTTTGAGATCTTCAGGGTGAGCATAATTTCCTAGCCAATCGCCTAGATCAACCTTTCTTGACAAAGCAGATTTTACAGTAGGGGAGAATTTTCCCTGTCGGTTACTTCAGTTTATCATAGCTAAAGAAAAATCAATATTGATCTTTAGAGGAGACTTCTTAGACTCCTTGCTTATTTCATGATTCATACAGACCAATAAATAGTTGGTTACTTGAGGAACTGCTTATCTTTAGGTATAGTTTTGCCCTTCTCTTAAGGACCATCAATTTCAAAGATTGCATCCCCAACTCAAGTCTAATGATAGCCGTAGGGATACAGGTAGGGAGGCCCAAAAATAATTTTCAAAATTTGCCCTCCACTACCTGTAGCCACTTAAGATCTATCTGCTGCAAAGCTTCAAGGCCATATGTCATCATTGGGGTGAGATCCTGTTGAAACAGTAATGTGCAGCCCAGGTGCTAAAACCCCCATGGGTCTTTGTAAAACAATAGACCAGAGCCATAATTTGGGCAGCTCTAACCTTTCTAGCTTGGATACATATAACACGATGCCCAAATATCTGTAGTTGGGGGTATATAATATCTCTAGTTCTTGCATCTTTAGTCTTAGGCGAGCTATCTTTTTGCTGGAGAAAATCATAACTTGGGTCTTTTCCAGGTTAATTATAAGATTGATCCTATTTGCATAAAGCCACAATGCTTCAGCTGATCTCGTAAGCCACTAAATGTGTGGTCAAGAATGACCAAATCATCCACATATGCAAGAACCGGGCTTCGTTCAGCACCTATTCGGGGGGGACAAGTATGCACTGCGAACATCGCTTCAGGGAGGTCATAGACAAAAAGATTGCATAACGTAGGTGCCGTAAAACAACCCTGTTTAACGCCACGGTTCTGTTAAATTTGTGCGGTCATGGTTCCTTGACATTCTACATTCAGGGAAGCCGTGTTATTTTCATGGAGGAGTCTGAAATAATAAAGTAGGCTATAAGGGTAGCCAAGTGTTTCTAATTTTGACCATAATAGCTCCCTGCGAACTCGGCCAAATGCGGCTTTAAAATCCACAAACAGGGCATAGAAAGGGGGATTCCCACTTTTCCTTGCATTCATATGTAAGGTGTCTAATATGGCCACATTGCACATGGTGGAGTAGCCCTGCCTAAAACCACTCTGAAAGCGGTTCAAAAGCCCCCTCTTGTCTACCCATCTTTGGAGTTCATTTAACAGAAAGCTAGCAAAGATTTTACCAGTGCAATCCAGCTTAGAAAGTAATCTGTAATTTGCTGGATCAAATGTATCGCCCTTTTTATACATAGGAATTAATATAGACTTCTGCCATAAAATCGGGATCCTCCCTTCCAAAAATACTTTTTCGAACAAAATCTTTAGGAGCTCCGCCCAAAACACTGGTTTTTTCTTCAATGCTATGTTAGCCAAGCCGTTAGGCCCTGGCGCACAGGATGATTTTAATTCTGTTATTTTAATGATAAGCTGATCAACCGTGATTGTGAACAGAGGACTGGGAGGGTCGGTCTCGATAGAAATGCTCGGTACCTCTCCAAGGGGGATATTGCGGTCCCGCAGGAGTCTTTCCCACCTATGCGCTCCAATGGGATTAATCATAGGGGTTTACCTGTTACCCCGGGTTCCCCCAATAATGCCCATATATTGCGGGTGTTCTTACTACACAATAATCGTATGGTGTCCTGCCATTGCCTAAGTTTACTAAGATATTTTTGTTTGTTTGATCCAAGCTTTATATTTGTTCTTAAGTGACTTGCTGATAGTACAATAGGAAATTAACGTATGTCTTCTTGGCCTTTCGAATCACTGCTCTGAGTGCTCTTTTGGTGTGCCTAATTTCTAGGCCATACCAGTTAGTCTTGGACAGACCAATCCTAGCTATCCCCATCCTCGCTGAGGCATGCTTTATAGAAAATGCAGCAATCCAGTTTTCAATATTATCAATTGTCATCTTCTGGAAGTTGGCTGTGTCTGGATGATAAACCTCAGATATAGCCGACGCCGCTTTTGATATGTTTTTCTCAGACCAGCTAATACGTGTGGCCGCATGATTTACCCTCATATTCCCCAATGGTTTAGGGCTATGTTTAGGCTTGTTTAAAGTTACTGTCAATGAGAGTAAAGCATGGCCACTCCACTCATTAGCCTCAAAATCTTTTACACATGCCGCCATTTCTGGTGTAACCAAGGTATAATCAAGAGTACTCGTGCAGTTGCCATTTCCCCATGTTTCTTTACCTGGGAAATCACTAATAGTTCTTCCATTAATCATTTCCATATGCCAATCGTTAAAAAAATCAACCATTGTTGCCCCACCTGGTCAATGATCGTATGTAGCATTTTACTCTCAGATCTTAAGAGAGGATTGTTTGAGGGCCATTTTTCTCCCAACATATGACAGTTGGAAGTTCCCAACAATCACAATAGATTTATTTCCCTGCTTTAGGGACCATCTTATCATAACCTCATGTAAAGATTCTTGTATTATTTCATCCTGGGCGGCTCCTGCCGGGGAATAAAGAGTAATCAACAACACTTTCTCTTTATGCTCTTCAGATAGTAATTCAAATTCAACAGCAACAAGAAAGTGATCGAGCTTGGTCTCAATTTGACAGGATTTCAGATTATGAACAATTCCTACTATTAGCCCCCCATAAGGTCTACCCCAGGGGCCCTTGCTGCCAGTAGATTGATACAATGTATAACCGTTTAATACAACCTGAAAAGTAAGCCATGTTTCTTGCAGACAGAAACATGAGTACTTAGTGATTAAAGACAGGGAGCCTCCTGGCATGAACAGGTGGTTAAAACCCCTGCAATTCCAGGACATGATTAAAAAATGTCAATACTTTTTAAGGACCACTGGCAGGGATTCCACAAACCACTTTAGGATGTTTTGAACGTCCTCTATCGGTGGTGATTTATCTGTAGGCATTGGAGGAATGACTAACTTGCTCTTGGGCACCACAAGCTTCATCCTTGGGCAGGTGAGGTCTTCTTTTTCAGGATCCACATCAAGTTGAACATCAACCTCCAGAAGATTCTCTTTGTGTGATCGCATTAATTGAATAGTGGATTGAAATTTAGAATGGATGGCCGAAACATTGTTGTTCAAACAACTAAGTGGCTCTATGAATTCTAAGTTCTCTGACCTTAATACTCTCAGTTGCGGAATTGAATGCAGTCTGGTCAAGAATTCAGTTCTCGTTAGCCAATTGGATTCACTATTTTGGTAAAGGTACTTAATGATACATATATTCTTCTTGCTCCTCACTAGTACTGGGTCCATATCCGTAGAGGTTAAATTAACCTTTTCCCTTACCAGCAAATTCTGGCTTCTACCAAGAGGAGTAGAAGAGATCTTATCCGGCTCCTCTTCTATATAGGATGCTGAGAGGTCAGCCGAAACGTCCTCTACCAGCGAGCGTCCTTCTCCTTGTCAGTAATCAACCAGCTTCTCAAGCGGCCTTCCTTCATTTGTTTTTGCTTTTTAGAATGTGCCACTTATTTCTTCGTTTTTTTCGTTCTCTTTCCAGCTAAAGTAGTCACGGGTAGTGGGGAGGCCTCAACACATGGGTGTTTTTTCATGGCTGCCAATTCTTGCCAGTCTCTGCTGCTTGCGGGAGAAAAATATCTCTGAATTGTTGGACTCATTAATTTCCCAGACAGGAATCACATTCTACTCAGCAGCTAACCCGATAGCTTAGGACAAGTTGCTCTCAGCATAACCTGTCGAATTACAATTTGCAGCATTTGCAGGAGCCAAATTGATAGTTTTCTCCAAAATGCATCCATACATTTTTAATAGAATCTTAAGTGGGAATTGTAGTGACGCAACTGAAGATTGTAACTCCATCAGCGCATCGGGACAGGAGAAGAAGTCGGTAGATGGTTCCATTACAGACTGATCTACATGAGCCTCCAGATTAGGTAAAACAGCCAGTCTTTCCGCTGCAATCAGCGGTTGCGCCAAATTAAGTGCTACATCTATCAATGTGGAGTCCTCCGATGCCTTGTGGATAGCAGGGGTCATTTGTCTTTGCATTGAGAGACACAGCTCCAAAAGTGAGTTGTTGTCTATCTCTCCATCATTAGACTTATCCTGTAAGTTATTGCCCGGTATAAAGGTTGGTTCAACAGTTTCAGGTACTGCCAGATTTTTCTCTACTGGCTGATTAGGCTGAAAGAAGGAGGTCATTGCACCTGCAGCTACTGGGGGTGGCTTCTTAGATTTAACTTTGACATCCCTAATGCCCCGTTCCATAGCAGCTTCTTTTCCATGCCTTGTACGCAAATTGTAATTCAATGCTGAAGTGCAGGTGCTCATTTTTTCTCTAAATTCGCTATATACGTATCAGAGATTTCCTCCGCTGCTACCTTTAAACTTTATAATGTAACCATCACAACCAGAAGAGTAATAACAAGGTTTGCAGTAGTTGGAGATAGTGAGGGTGTTTGTCTGTAGACTAATAGAGTCGCGGGGATCAAAGGAAACGCTCCAGCAGTCTCCCCGTCTGCTGCTCTTAGTTGTTCAGTAATTGCTCATACAGAGTTTTCTTAATAAGCACGGTACGTGCATGCTAAAGTAGATAGAACGCGCAATCATCAAGAGCAACAGCCGTTACCTATGCAGATTCCCTAATTGATTTTGAGAATAGGGAAAAGAGTAATTACAGGTGGTAAGTAAGCGGTGAGTTATTAAAGTGTTAATAACTTGCTTGCCTCGCTTCTTTACCATTGCCCTCTCCTGCAGCGCTGCGTTGTTGTAATACCGCTGAAAGCTGTCCATGATGGAGAGAGTACGGTCCAGTGAACAGAAGTGATTCCAAAAGTCAATAAAATCCAGCACCAAACAACGCTTCAAGCCTACCGAGCACAAGGGACACAGAGACACTAAGACTTAGCATCTCGACTCCGTGCCCGCTCTGTGTAATTTTTTAGTTTTTGTAGAAGCAGAGGTAGAAAGTGGACTGGAATTACGGATCCACAGCGTAGCAGGCAGCAACCAGCAAAGAGTCTTGACACTAAGACTCGGCATCTCGACTCCGCAGCCGCTCCGCAGCGTTTCAGAGTTTTTGTAGAAGCAGAGGTAGAAAGTGGACTGGAATTACGGATCCACAGCGTAGCAGGCAGCAATCAGCAAAGAGTCTTGACACTAAGACTCAGCGTCTCGACTGAGAGTTTTATTGTTTCATGCAGTTTTTAGCAAAGGTATGCCCATAAGTCTGAATGACAGTACACAGTACCAGTACACAGTACCAAGAAAGGAAAATAAGACAACACAGAGTGTGTTAGATAAACAAATACTCCTACACCACTAAGTAAAAAAGACCAATGGTTTCATAGGCAGTGATGATCATGCAAGTCTGTTAAAGAACACTTTTTGCCGTTGTTTGTTAATTGACCAGATCCACAAAATCTTTATGTATATTTCATGTATATTGCACATGACAACATTATTCAGTCTTTTATGAGACATAGTAGCCCGTTGCCAGTTTTGCAGTAATTGCAAAGCACTTAAGCTTCTTTCAGCCTCGTAGGAAGACGCTTTGAAAAATGTCTAACAGTTCTGAGACTTAAGAAAACGTGTGTGTGTTCTTGATAAGGTTAATTCTCAAGAGACGAGGAAATATTAACTGTCCCTGTATTTAACAATCAAAACTTCTATTTAGTTGGTGGAAGAGAGAAATTGAAGATATTGGAAGGTCAGTTTGGGGGCGTGAGTGAAGGACAGCGATCTGCTGCTCTTGAGTTAAACAAAATAAAGCAATACATGAAAAATAAGGAAGGGAGTGGAAAGGAGGAGGGTTAACAGATTACAATGTGAGTGCTGGTAAAAGATGATCAAGATGTAAGAGCTTTTGAGAGGGGGTGAGGGGTACATATACATAGATAATAACCCAATAAAGGCATCAAAATCCACTTACTCGTTTGCCTATTACCTGCTGTAACACTTTAGACTTAATTTAGAAACACGCACTGATTAAGCCAATTGTGTTGGCCGATATATAAGCATTGTATAGCCTTTGGCATCATGACTTTAGATACTCATTATAATTACGAGCTATTTCCATTATAAAGCCAGAAAGAACAACAATTTGTCAGGTTTGGGCATGATGTGCTCTGGTACTCACACCATGAACCATAATTTGCTACCCTACACCAGATAATGCTTCAAAAGCTCAGGTACTCGCCCCTTCACGTTTGTGTTACCAAAATCCACGATCCTCATACCATTACCAGGTAATGACATCAATATAATCAATATAATCAATACACCAGGTTCTTGCTCCATTACCATCCAAAGCCCAGGTACTCAATCCGAATTTTGAGGCTATGCACAATTATCATAGCAATGGCAGTTTCCATGATGCCCAATTATGAACCAGTGCCAGATTCCATTTGAAGTGGTAGGATATATTATGCCCAGTTAGTATAGCAGTGCAAGATTTCATTACACCCTATTAGGACATCAATGGCAGGTTCCATTATGCCCACTTAGGGCAGAAAGAATGGTTTCCAATATTCCAAGTTATCATAGGCCATGGCATATTCAAATATGGCCAGTTAGCACATTAAGGCCACATTCCATTATTTGTAGTTATCAGAGTAAAACAAGATATGATTATTACCGCCAGAACAGTAAGCCTGGACAGAAATATTCTGTAGGGGCCCTTATGTGTGTGGTGCATTGGGATGTATATATGTAGTGCTAGGGGCAGTATGCATGTGCAGTGCTGGATCACCATGTGCACAGTGGTGTGGAGTGTGTGTGCCCAGTGCAGTTCTGGGGGGTCATATGAAGTGAAGTACTGGATTTGTGCTTATATGCAGTTCAGTTCTGAGGGTGCTTGTGCAGCGTCTGGGGTGGTGTGTCTGCAGTGCAGTGTTGGGGCAGTAGGTATGCAGTGCTGGGGCAGTATATATGTGTATTACTGGGTTACTCTGTGTGCAGTACTGAGGCAGTGCGTGCATGGTGCAGGGTTATTGTGTGTGTCTGTGAAGTATAATCCCATACTGGGGACAGTGTGTGTGGTGCTGAAGGTGATTTTTGTGTGCAGTACAGTATTGGGACTGTGTGAGTGCATTGTGCAGTCCATGAGGCTATGGGCCTAATTCATAGAATTTATAGCGGGGAGAATTGGGATTTTGCATGCCATTCTGCAGGAGATTTCTGGGCTTCACTTGGCCTTTTTTTCACAGGCTCGGCATGTCTCTTCAAGCGGTCGAGCACCTTGTCTGAGACTCCCCGCAGAGTGTGGGCCGAGCCTACGCAGAGACCCAAATAGGGGGTGGAACATGCTGAATGAAGAACAACATGGTAAAATGTGGGCATGTTGAGGGACAGCCCACGCTAAGCAATCGCACACCCAGCCCACTGCAAACCCAACCGAATTCATGGATTTCAACACACACCTTCATATCCAATGCAAATAAAGCATTGAATGCACACCAAACTAACGTCAGACAGCTACGATGAAACCTGCAATAACAGGAGCTATCGTACATAGGGCCTCATTACGAGTTTGGAGGCAGCAATGCCCTTAATAAGCGTAGGGCATGGCTTACATGTGTGCCCAGAATTATACGCAGTAGCACACTTTCCATGTGTACTAGCTGCAACTGAGTGTACACATGTTGTGCAACACCCCCCATCCCCGATTGACAGAGCACATATACCGTAATCACAAGCACTGGCATTCCATTAATGTGCAGGTAGCCTGTGATGCTAATGGACTGATCTTGGAAGTGTAGGCTAATTTCCCTGGCAGCACACATGATAGCTATAGCTACATCTACCACCACTCACCACTCCTCTGGGCCAAGGCATCTGGGAAAATATGGCAACACCTGGCTCACCGGTGAGTATGAACTGTCACACACATGCATGCATGCATGCGACACACTGAACAACAGACCATGACAATAAATGCCAATAAAAACCATGTACAAATTGTCAGGGGACTGTGCATACCCGCTATCACTGATCATGATGATTCCAGACTGGAATCCTGCCACACCAGCTGAGGTAAGTACAATTTAGCACATGTAGCCACTAAGTCCATAGTGGCTTGCACATTCTGGATGCTTAAGTCACGTTTCCGCTGCCATGACCACTCTGGTAGGGTTTTGCTATATGCCCCACCGGTAGTCTGTAACATCATAGTGGCAGCATGTGTACTGCACAATGTCACCACACAGCGTGGTGTACCAGTGGAAATTGAGATGGGACACCAACCTCAGTCACAGGCACCACCCTTGCCCTTGGTTGGCCAAGGGGCATGTAGATAGGCTGCACACACCCTGCTGCTGCAATCATTATTCACCTAAAAACCTGCCCCTGTGGAGCAAACACAGTAAGGCCACACCCCGGGTGCCATTCAATGATGAATTGGGGCCTATCCTCTGTGGCCATAACAACACCCTATTTTTTGAAGTTGTGAGTAAAATTATTTTTTAGGGAGTACAAATATAAGTCCAATTCCCAATGAGAGTAATTCAGAAGCGAGTACAAAAATGTTTTCACTGAAAAACATAATTTTTTTGACAATATATTCCTTTGCACCTAGTCCTATATGCTCATCAAAAGATACATGGTTACTTTTTCCAATCAGGAAGTTAAAATAGTATTGTCCACCTGTGGTACTACGTGCACTACTGGGCCGAACATAGCCATGTCGCTGTGAGGGTGAAAGCAGGGGTGCAAGATTACACATGTCTTTTTCATATTTGTACTGCCCAGTTGTTTTTTTGTTGAGTATTTGCCAATTTTTAGGGAGTAAAAGTGGCCAATACACCCCGTATCTGTAGGGCTGTGCACACATCACCATCACAGTCATAGCAACTGGAACCAACAGTATCCATGTAGCATACCCAAAAGCACACAACACAAGCAACAAACCGTCACATGGACACCAACCACTATTCTGCATGTAGCCCCCAAACTACACACATGAGAACACAAGTAGGAAGGCACAGTACAAAATGTAAATGCACAAATAACACATGTGAAGAGGGCCATGGCCCCTATCTATGTTCCACAATAATATACAGACTGAGTGGCCATCCCATTCCCTATCAAAAAGTATACTCACAACACACATTCACATCAAAATAGTCATGCAGACTTTGAGAAATGCAAGTGCATTGCAAAAAAGATGCACAACTTACCTCACATCATTTCACTTATGAGCCTGAACCACCTGTACCCAGGAATGCATGGATGTCCCCCTCTGTAGGCTTGCAAACCACCCAACACTGATGATGTGTTTTGTACACGAATACAACAGCAACATCCCCTTCAATTGCAGCAGCCATCTTCCCCCAGCACAATTCCTCTGTAGAGAAAAACAAAACAAGGTCAAGGCAGGCAACACATCAATGCACCCAATTACACTGCAATATGTGCCCCCCTGAGTGCCATGCAACAAATTCAAATAAGAACTCACCAGCCACCCATCACCATGTGTCCCTGCACCCATACAGCCAGATCCGTCCACCTCACGTCGATGCAATGAAAACAACCCACACATTGATACCATAGCCACCAACAACACCTACATTGCCTGCGCCCCAGAGTGCCAACAAGTGAAGGACCAGGTACCACTTTGAACTGGAGTGTCCAACCCAGCCATTTAAGACAAGGTAGCAATACTTTGAGATGGATGGACATGCAGAATATACTCAAAAATCAATAATCAAACTGACTCAGGAAGTTCGCGAAGTGCATCTGTTTTAATATCAATTATCTAAAGCAGGGAGTTACAGCGAACATCAACGAACTTG
Organism: Ambystoma mexicanum; assembly: GCF_040938575.1. Classification (NCBI taxonomy): domain Eukaryota; kingdom Metazoa; phylum Chordata; class Amphibia; order Caudata; family Ambystomatidae; genus Ambystoma; species Ambystoma mexicanum. The sequence goes on along the minus strand of NC_090924.1, from coordinate 671,993,320 downwards.
CTCAATCTTCACACTCAATCCATATTATAAAAAACACAACCTTTATGCTAAAAACGTGTCATCATTGACGTCATCCTACATTACAAACGACAAAAATCTACTTCGGAAGGTGATTGGATTACAGGGAACATCTAGGTATACGTTCCATACTTGTTGGGAAGGTGATTGGGTCTCTATCATCAGGTGGGGCAACTAAGCCCGCCTCTAGTGCAGGTCACTACGAACATCATCAAATACACAACGTCCCATTGGTTATACAAACTATAGGGCTCTCTACTACGTGTACCTCTATAATTGGTTGGTACCCTTGTATCCCTCGGTAATATTTCACACACGCAAGCAGCAAGCAGGCTGGCATCCAGGTGCTGGTGGGCTGGTTATAACCATAGCTTCACACCAATTAGCCTGTCATCTATCATCACCCTTGCAGCCTGTTAGTCAATTAAGGATTTGAACTAAGCCTTGAAAAAATTCTCTTAGCTTGATATGATATGATATGGCATTTATAACAAACCTATATACAAGTGTTTCAAGGTGCAGCGAGGCAAGGAAGGGAGAACAGAGGGAAGAAAGACAGCGATCTTACTAGGCCAGGTGTCATTCAGATCGCACAAGTGCAAGGAAAGGGGGAAAGAAGAAAAGTGCGGGGGGGTGGGAGAGGGGAAAGTGCAGTACATGGGATAATAAAATAACAAGATAAATAAAAGAACGGCCAGCTGGTGACAAGTGCAGGGTGAGTGCAGACATAAGTGCTTGTGGGGGAACTGTAGGGATACAGACAACAGTCCCCGGGTGCAGGGGTTGCCAGGGAGGCAGTGCAGGCATGCAACTGGCAGGGCTTGGGCCCGAGATTAGATGGGTGGCCAGGTAACCATTGCAGTCTCAGTATCAGCCAAGAATTCAGCAGGGGAGAGGGGGAGAGAAAGCAGAAGCAAAGAGGAAGGTTTTAAGGGGCTTCCCGAACTGAAGATGGTTCTCCTCAAGATTCAGGGAGGCTTTTCCAGAGGGAGGCCCCAGCCGAAGAGAGAGATCTACCACCAACTCGTTGCTTGCAGAAGCGACTGACCCTGAGGGAGTTGGAGGAAGATGAGCGAAGAGCTTGAGAGGGAAGATATTTAGGAAGAGAGAGTTGAAGGTATTTAGGCCCCTGGCCCCAGAAGGCCTTGTGGACGATGCAGAGGGTTTTGAACTTATTACTCGCAGCCACTGGGACCCAGTGCAGAGATTTCAGTCCTGGAGAGATACGACCCCTGGGCCTGAGGCCAAGGACAAGTCTTGCAGTCCTGTTCTGGATGAGTTGCAGAGGGCGTAGAGTAGAAGCAGGCAGATTTAGAAAGAGGCTGTTGCAATAGTCCAGCCTAGAGAGAACCAGAGCTCTGGAGACAGTGAGCTTCTGGGGGAAGGAGGGGAAAGGAAGAATGTCTCTGAAGAGGTGCAGCTGGTAGTGTGACTTCTTAGAGACGTCAGAGATGTGAGGAGAGAAAGAGAGTGTTGAGTCGAAGATGACCCCGAGGTTTTTAGCTTTGCAAGTGTGAGCAGGAAAAGGGCCAAGAGAGGCCGGCCAGAGAGCTACAGGAAAGGAGGGAGTGTAAGAGGGAGTATAGGCATACTCTGCCTTCTTGGTTTCGATACAGCTCATCCCAGTGTCTATTTTCATTCAACCACGTGACTGCAGACCATGTTTTAGAGTCTTTCTGCATTCAAAATACTATTAAATGATGAACCTCTGACATCTTCACTGTTCTCGCCCGTCACCTAAGAGAGGAGTTTTGTTTTTTTAACATGTTCTGTAACCACTGCTCGAACATTCAAGCCCACGGTGGCCTTGAACTCCCGGTCTTGGCCCAACCAAGCTTTTCTTTGATTCACCTCCATGGTTAAGTTTTCAATTTCCAACTGCGACACACTGAAAAATCCTTTCTGTTCGCGGGATCTAGCTCTGCTAAAATGCGTTGTGGAATAATCCATATTCCATACATTTCCTATGCATATAGGTTGGCGCATCGCTGAAATCTATTCACTACATAGCCAGCCTTTAAGAATATTTTGTCTGCTTGTGTTACTGCATCTGTACAATTGTAAAACAACTTGACGTTTTCTTCATTAGTTCTTCATCTCAAACCCAAAATGTTGCTCATCTTTAATACTTCCTCTTTAGACCCTATAACATATTTATGTTCCCTCGTCCCTGCATCTCTTCAGGTTGCATCAGTTCTGCTTCTTTATGATGTCATCTCAGCAATCTTCTCTTTTTCTCAGTTTTCACACTTCCTCTGGGATTTCATTCAAATGGCCATCATATTGTCGCAAATGCATGTATGGCTTCCTTAATGGGAACCTTATTTCCAAGATTCTCTAGGGTATAGGTATTTTCACTGGTACTGCACATGTTTCACACTCTGGCTCCCAACCTATAGGCAGCATGGGGGAGGAGCTTTGGGTTGGGGTACTTGGCTCCACCTCTACAATTTACACCATGTCATGGTGATGGGACATTGTAAACAATCTGATCTGGCCAGAGTAAGTATGACACTGTAAGGACTCCCAAAAAGAGATCACTAAGAGATTGGAAACCCAGTATCTCCTTGAAAGCACTCACAATGCCATGACATGGCATTCCCTGATTAACGTGGTAGCAGGACAGTGCAGTAAACACTGTCATGGGAGCCGATGATGTAAAGCCCAAGGCGATGGGATGCAAACATAGCAATTGCATTGAAGACAGGATCCGGCCGAAGGCAGCTGTTCACAGAGGCAACTGTCATACAGGAAGGCAAGGCACAGAGAGAACTGGCATAAAAGAGACAAGCAGACTTGCGAAAGGAATGAGAAACAGGGGTCAAGGACTCTGCCACGCAAATGGGAGCAAGCAACAGGCAAGCGTGAAGGGAAGGCAGACTTCACAGGAACTGGATTGAACGGGGACCAATGTGCAAAAACTGAAGGGACCGTTGAGATGCACTGAGCAGCTGTCAACAGGCTTCTAAATATCTGCTGGTGTACCGTGCATGGTGCGTGTTCAACATGGCAAACAACAAGACCTGGCAAATGGCGTGTGCCTGTTGTCTGTGGTGAACATGGCCTCCCCAAATGGCCTTCCATGCTGTGCTGTATGTGGATTTGTCTTGGGACAGCACCCCTGAAGGGGCAGAAGGACCAACAATGGACTGCCTGCATGGGTAGACATGGCAAGAAAAGCTCAGTGAATGGGAGGCCAAACGGCAGGCAAGACACATGCAAAAACTGCAAGGAAACACTCACCATCACTCCCATCACCATGTGTCTCAGCCCAAAAAACAGCCGGACCTGCCAAGACAATTCGCCAGTAAACGCCCTACAGTGACAGCCTCCCTCACAACAATCACCCTGCAACCAGTGCCAGCCTGATTGCCTTGATAAAACAGCAAGCATAGACTCACCAGTCTACCATCACCATGTGTCACATGCACCCATGAAGCTGGACTGCTCACCTCAGTACAAGGAAAAGAAGAATAACCCCACACAGTGCCAGACTCCCTGCCACCAATGATACCACAAGTGCCACCCTGAGTGCCCTCACCTTACCTGCACAAGGTAGTCACCTGGCTCGCATCCACTGTACCCCACCTGAAACAACATTTTTAACTTGCAAAGACATGCATTGCAACAATGTAAAAATACTGGACAGCCATGACAACTCTTGTATGCCCCAAGGAAACAGGCATGGACCACACAGGGTCAACATCTGGAAGTAAAAACAAACAAGCGTGAGCAACCATCAACATCATAACAGGAGAACTGACCAACAGAGAAATCAGTGGCAGCAAAGCAAACATATTACAAGTACAGAACAACATGCACCCTGGAACAGGTGTCATTCAGCCCTGGGATGCAGGCCCAAGTGGGTACATTGGTTTTAGGCATACAAGTTCTGCATACCCACTGTCAGGTCTCAGTGTGCCTTTCTTTGGGTGAACCATGGATGTAGGGTAGGAAAAGGATACCAAGGGAGGAGGTGATGTCCCGGGAGTGGAAGTACAAGTATGGTAGCTGATGAGAAGGATAATAGAGGGTAAGAGGGAGGCAGTACACAGGGTGATGAATGCACTGCAGTGGAGTGGAGAGAGAGAGGGGGAGAGAGCAAGGGATAGGGAAAAAGCAGTGCAAGGAGGTTACTGGCTGGTGGAGAGATGAGGATGGATATTTCTGACATCACAGTGGGTGAGGGCAGAGAGAAGGTGGCCAAGTGAGGAAGACAGAGACATGAACACTTGCAAAAGAAGCAGCCAGGTCAGAGAGCCTGGAAGGAACATACATGGAAACGTAGCACATGTAGTGGGCAAGCAAGGACAAAAATGGGTGATGGAGAAGGGCAGACTGGCAAAGAAAGGCCACCTGTTAAAGGCCAATCAGCAGCTTCACATCAAAGAAAAAACATGCACAACCCACCATGACATGCAAATTAAAAGAGACCCATGTCTGCAACATCCCCACAAAGAATAGTGCACAACCACATGCCCACACACTGCACCAACCACCGTCCCCTCGCCCCCCATGTTGTACACTACTGTAAATGGACCTCAGGACAATATGCAGCTGTTCGCTCCCCCTCCAACAGACCACACACCCAGTTCAAGACAGTCCCAGTAAGTGTGCAGGGACCCCAGGGTGCACCGGCAACACCTACAGGGACAATAGATGAACACAAGCTGGGGGTAGTAGACAATGTACCGCATGCATGGGCCCACAATGTGCACTGTGCAGTCACTCACAATGCTGGATTAGATAAGTAATGTAAAGAAAAGTCATGCCATACACCTCGGTGTATAGAACATACAGAAATGAACAACAATCAACCTGATTGGGAAACACAGGAGCAGTCAGCTGCCTCACCACAAGTGCACCAAAAGTGCACTGTTGTGCTGTGGTGCGCTGGAGTTGCCGAGCCTCTGCCAGAGCCTCCGAATACTCAAAGAGCGTCTAGAGGAAGAGAAAATACTCTAAAAACTTGGCTCCATCATTTAATTCTGGTTAATTGTGGTGAAACGTTAGAAACATGTGGACAATAAGGATATGGAGGAAACGATTGTGAAGCATTGTGATTCATATCAATTGTGGTGTCCCCTTTTTTTAAAGGTTTTTATAAACCAATAAAAATAAAAAAAAATAAAAAATGTTTTTAAAAAATTCTATTTATTCACCTCTCACCATATTAATGCCACGCTGAAACGGCACGCCTTTTGGACCCGCCCACCCCCTCCCATCAAACCTACAACTAGTGCATTCACGCGCACACTAAGTGCATCAAAAGTGTACTGTTGTGCTGTGGTACGCTGGAATTTCCGAGCCTCTGCCAAAGGTTCCGTCCTCAAGAGGAAGCAGCGCAGAGGGACCTTGCGGCAAAACTTCTATTCGTTCACCTCTGACCATGTTAAGTAAATATTATTGCCTTTGGACTTTTGTTTATTCTGTGAGGACTCTTGGGTTGTGACCTTTATCTTGGGTTGTGATCTTTGCTTTTGCACTAGTGTGGCTGACGGCTTCCTAATCCTTTCTCCGTTGCAGTGCCACGCTGATACGGCCCACCCCCTCCCAGCAAACCTACAACTAGTGCATTCACGCGCACCCGAAGTGTACTGTTGTGCTGTTAGGGTGTGGTGGTCGAGGTTTCCGAATAAACTATGGAAAGAATCTGAATGTGATAAGCTCTGTTTTTGCAAACTCGATAGCGCATTGCAAACGGTAAGCGTACAGCGTATAGTGCATGTTAATCCTTGCAAACATTTGCTGTTTGCCGATTTACTGCTAATGACATGATTCTTTGTAAACAGGCGTCACGTAAATGATCATTCTTTGCTGTATGCTCTCGCATTTAGACACACGAGAACTCGCAACTGCCTGCTGCCATGTAACTACCCAAGAGCGAGCCCTAATCAACTGCCCGCTCTGCTAATAGGCAGAGCCTGACAATCTATATGGTTTGGTAACGTTCGGTTCACTTGTATACTCTTCCCCTTCGGTGGTGCACAGTTTTTGCGCCTTAGCCCGCCCCTAGCTGAATTATGGCCAGCAGTCTATGAAGTGGCACACTCTGTAAATCAGTCTCCAAAACTGCCATTTCAACACTTAAACCGTCTGTTGGTAATTCGCAAACTGATGATCGCGCAAGTATGACTTCGGCTCCATGTAACTCGTCTATTACTGTAACAAAAAGCATACCTCATGACGTTGCGGAGCAGAATAAATAGGACGCCACCATTGTTCAGGACCCTGGGCATGCGCAGATACATGCCCACGGTCGAAACGAACGAGACGATTCTTCCTTCTCCCTAAAAGAGATCCATGACAATGTACATTTTTGTCAACAACAGGTCCATTGAACCTGGGAAGACGCGCTGTAATCCCCATTTAGAGAAAGGTAGTGCTTTGCTAATGCGGGAGTCCTTGAGTAAATCGACTCTATCCACTGAACCCCAAGTCATTAATGAAAATTTCAATTCAGAACAGGCACCCTGCATATGTTCTAGCCCAATATAGGCCCAAAACAGCCTCCCTTAGACACACTTGAGGCGTCTCATATTGCTTCATGGGCCCCTCAAACATTCTGAATGATATGGAAAATGCAGAGCACTCATATCCAGTAATAACGCGAATCCTTAACTTGTTAGATAAGGGGCATGAGTTCACACACCCTGAGATTAGGGATCTGAAAAATACTACAAAGGAACTGCTCGCAAAGGTCAGCAAGATGGAGGGCCTCATGTGTGGACTAGCTTAAGCCAATTCACCTATTACCGCCAATCCCTCTGAACAGGCTGGCAATACAATGCGAACACAGTGTTCCCAAACTTACCCCATTTCTGCTTGCTCAAAACACTCCCAGAACAATTTCTTGGTAAAACCCACTTCCTCATCCAAAAGATCCTGTGCTCAAGTTGTGAATTCTTTTGATCAAATAATTCAAGATAGCAGTGATAATGAAATTGTCCCAAATACCGGTGATGCTGGCATAAAAACAGATAGGCTGGAAGCCATGATTCTACAACTTTCCTCTAGATTAATGTAACTTGCCAACCATGTCGGTCTACACATTAAAGACACAGAAGCGCTGTCCTCAGATGACACCCCAGATAGCCCCTCCGCATTAACAAATCTAATCGACCAGGAAGAAGGGAGTGCGTGTGATCCATAGGCGGCAAGTGATATTTCAAATGGCCACTAAAACGAAAATGATAGCAACAATGGGTCTGCCCCTGGTGGTTATTTATCCCGTAAACAAAAACGTCTGCATCTCAGGGCTATTACAAGAAGAGCCCAGAGGAATCCCCAGCTCAAAGAAGTGGTAATAAAAAAAGGGGAAAAACTTGCCATATCCAAAACCATCTGAACCCAGTTTAAACACTAAAAATAGCGATAACCTTTCTAATTAAGAGGGAATTCTGGGCTTAGAGCAACTGAATGAAGAAAGCAGAAAAGCTATTCAAATGAATGGTGCTCCCTCCAAAACAAGTGATGATGGGATAAAAATGAATCTTTCAAAAAAAAAGAAAAAAAAAGAAAATAACATCACTTTTTAGGGTAACATTAAGGGACGTGTGGCCTCCACTTTACCTGGGGTCATAGATTATAACAAAACTCCTCTAGCACAAATAAAACAGATGGCGCCCCATACAGATTCCAAACATAGCAAACCGTGTCAATTATCCTTCTTTTATCCCCTCATAAAAAACACAAAAGAATCCAGAAACGATGACTGTGAGAAAACATGTCCTGAAACAGACACTGAGAGCCTTTGCATTCCCTCTACATCACCAGCTTCAATTGATAACAAATTAAAACTTCCCTATACTACATCTCTCATAGGGAATGACACGAATAACAAGGAATTGCAAAACACGAAAAACCTTAACTTAGCTATCTCGAAACAATTACCTGTAGTTGCGAACCAGGTTCTGGCAGGGCCAGAAGTAACATCTGCAAATGAGATCACTGCTGTAACTGATAACCTTTTTGAATGGCGTAGTGATGCAGCCAGAAACGGTAGAAAGAGACGTAGCTGCTCTTACATCATGCAAACCCTTAACCTCATTCCTCCATTGAGACTCTTGCGCTCAGAGGATATTGATTGGATACAATTGAATAATATAAATAACAATCGTATGCTGAGCCAACTGCACTCACCAATAATTTCAACTATGCTATGGGAGCATCGTGCCGACTTTGAACAACTAGGTTTAAGTCTACACCGCTTCCAATCGCCTGAGGCGACTAATAGCTTCTTGGAATTCCAAGAGTTTCCGCAGATAGCAACAACTGCACCTTTGGAATCAAATTCTACTATAACTGCCACAGATATTACCACCATTTACCAATTAGCTTCACTCACCTCGGTCATCAAGGACTGGTCCTGGCTAATACCACTGGTAAACACCCTAAATGCTGCAAAGTACTCTGTAAATAACCCTACAACGTAGTAGCCAAACTCTATTAGGTGCATCCTGGAATTCATACGGATTCAAAAATCTGCACTCCTCATTCATTGATCAGATTTGAATCCTCATGCTCCAAGAGACCATGAAGATAAATAAATTAGATATTAATGGTTTTAAATCATATTACGCTGAAGCACAATTGGGCAGCACAGGTAGACCTTACGGCGGCCTAGCTATCCTTCTTAATAATAACTTGAACATTACTTCGAAAATAAGAGCCTCAATGGTAGACATTCTTTTAATTAAATGTAATTTCATCAATGCAAGTGACGATCCATTCATAATTATATCTCTGTATTGGAATCCCTTAAAGAAATCAATCGATCGCATCTTTGACCATCTTGACGCCATTCTCGATGATGCATATTCGACTAACCCTTCAAATAACATCATAATAGGAGGTGATTTCAATGCATGCTGTCTCCCTCAAATGCCAGCGGGAACATCTAAGGGGCCCTTGCTCATCATGTTGCTGCAATACATTATGGGGCAAGATGGAAAGACTTTCTCTAGAACTGGGATATAACATTTTTAGAATTTAACTCCAAAGCCTCGCCCTTTACGTGGCACAGCGGTAACAAAACCTCTTGCATTGATTATTTTGCAGGATCTGCTCATCTCCTGTCACGCTGTAACTCAGTAGCAACCACAGATCCAAAATTAGGAGAACATATCATAATCTCAACCAACATCCAAGCGAAGGGCCCATTGCTCGCAATTGAACCCTTGTTGACATTTTTGGAAATGGATCATCAAATGCTGTTGATCAGACGGAATACCTATTTGTGTGGGAAATTAATTGCCATGATCTCTAAAGAGAGTGCGAACATTAAATGCAGGTGCTATGTTGCATCTAGTATTCAACTCACAGAAGCAACCTATAACAAAGTAACATCTGAAATGCTGCTCAAACTTGGTGAGGACTTCGCCCAGAAGTGTTATGTTAAGTCACCCCATTATAACACCGAGATTCGTGTTTCCAAACTTTTGAAAAACAAACTACTTTGTGATCTAAAAAAACTACACTTACCTATTAAAGAATGTCTGAATAGAAAGAAAGTAATTCTAAATTCACATAGAAATAGATGGCGTAATACAAAATATCTACTACAAATAGCTGATAATCAAAAGATCATCGCTAATCTATGTGCTAATAATAGAAGATCCGTATGGGTTGTGTTAAGAACCATCTCTTCAAAACAGTTCAACCCTTTCCCATCTTCAATACAGCTGAGAAATGGTCTGCTTACTTCTTGAACAAATACCAATTACCCACTCGATTTATGGGGGTGCAGCCACCGCAAAGCACACATCGAAAATTTGAGGCATGTCCTTGGACAACTGTAGACATAGAATGGGCAATATCATGGCTGAACTACTAAAAGGCTCCTGGGCCAGACAGCATTCCAGCCTGTGTGATAAAACATGACCCACGTTTTTGGGCCCCAATCCTCAAAATTAAATATGATAACATCTATATTTCCATTAAAATACCATCATCATGGCATGCTTCAATCATCATACCATTACTCAAAAAAGGCAACCCTGCTGATCCAGGTAACTTCCGCGCGATCGCTTTTTCAGACGTATCGGAAAAGATATTCTTCATATTAATCCTGAAAGAAATGGAAGCCCATATAAAACAAAATAACTCTCTATCACGTTTCAAAGTTGGATTTTGCCAGAAGATGGGCAGAACTCTAAATGCCACAATCCTAGCACATTTATTAGAAAAGAGCAAACTTCGCGACTCTGGCACCATCTACATGGCGTCCATTGACTTAACTACAGTATTTGACTGCGTTATTCGCAATGTGATTTGGAGAAAGATGTCCGCCATGGGCTTTCAACCATTTACAATCTCACTATTAGCCATGTTGCATGAAATGACGACCATCAAAGTAGGAATATTTCAGCAGGCAACCTTGACTGATTCAATCTCGACATTCATCAGAGTCAAACAGGGCTGCAACCTGGCAGCAATCTTTTCTTTACGCTAATGAACTCAATCTGTATCCCAATATTATGAAATCAAATATTATCATCTTCAACAATTGTACAATGAAAAATGTGGCATTTAGATGGACCTTAGGTGGAACCAAAATCGAACGCGCTCCCTTTGTAAAATACCTAGGCTACAATCTATGCAACATTTTTTCTGCCACTATGTGGAAAAAAACACTGACAGACAAAAGTAAAGCCTCTTTGTTCCCAAATGAAAATAATTTATGGTAGATATTGTGACTTCTCCATGTCCCCGCTCTTTGAATATTACACAGTAATAGTCGAGGCTGTTATTATCTACGGGCTAGATATGTACCTGGTAGACCTGGGCAGTATTGTAAATCAAATTCAGGGAATGCTGTGGAAAAACACCCTCAGACTAGCAAATACACTCCCTAATGCAATTTTATGGCACAAGCTGGGCATTGTATCTTTGGTAGCAAGATTGAACTTTTATATAATGCTAAGCCCTCCTACTAATTCCCTCTACGAAAATATTGCCAACATGATCAAGGAAGGCAACCCACACTCAATCAAGAGATATCACAGCACGATGATTGCATTGTTAGACACCATCAATCTTAAACCAAATGATTTACAGGAAAGACCTTCCTATGTAAAGGAGCGGCTATTTGAACCTGACTGGCTGCTAACTATAGAATTGCTCTCAAAATATCAACTTTATAATGAGATAGCACGTTTTCCCACCAAACGGGTCCCCCGCCATGTGTATCTAACTTGTTTCCCTTGCAATAAGACACGCAACCTGTATCTTCGCTTCAAGCTGAATTAAATCCATTCTAATGAGAAAATCTATCACTGGGTGAAAACAACTCCAAAGGAGACTAATCGGATGTGTCGGTTCTGTGGGAACAGTACTCAAAAGGAAACTCTAAAACATCTGACTGCGTTCTGTAACCATTTTGAGTCACACAGAATCTACATCTTCGGCATAGAATTATTAGGTTCATTAATGTCTGGTAGAGAGCTGTTTTGGTCACGATGTATGTCGGGGACAAACACCAAACTAGTGATCCTATTGACCTGCTTACAGGCCATAATCAACAAAGAGATTCATTTTAAAACTATGACGGCTGCTGCCTGACCGCATAGAGTTAGATCAAGTAACAAAAGAAATTCTAAGCAGAGGTATTGATTGAATTTGTCAAGTCTCACTCTTGTACTGTACTTCACATTTGGTATGTAATTTTGTCTCAATAGCATTGCTGCTTGGAACTTACCACCAAGATATCTTCTTTTTGACAACTTGGATGGTTCACAGAATTACTATAAGTATGATTATAGAAACCTCAAGTAGGAATGTGAATGTCCATAACAATTGCACTCAGGAACACAAATAGTTAGTAAACTTAATTTGGAAATGCAGATCAATGTGTAGACAAAAACATTGTTAATCTATATATATCTTCTTACGTTATGTACGCACTTGCACTTTAGTAATGGAGGAGTCCATCTCCAATATTTGACAGTACATATGGAATGTCAATTTTAGTTTCCATAGGAACTTTGTTTTTTAAAAATATATTGTGATGAAGTTACACCGCCATATATTGTGCGAAATGACAATATGCTTGTAGATTTTAAACCTACTCACCTTTTTAATTGGTCTTAAACAGTTAATTTTGTAATAGAATGTTTCAAAATAATGTTGTGAAAGTTCCGAAACCAAGCAAAAAACAACTGATAATAAAAAATTAAAAAACACATGCCTCCATCCTGGACAGGGGTATTGAAAAATAAGAAAAAAGTGTCCATCCTGATCAAGGGATAAAACAAATAAAAATTCAGACTACACCGGTCACGTAAAAAAAAGAAGAAATAGTCAAACCTGGACAGGGGGAAACGAAAAGTCCACCCCTGAGGGGGGAGAGGGAGGATGCATGTCAATATCCACTTGAGTGGACAAAAATCAAAATTAAAATAAAAAATTCCCTTCATGGGCTCATGGATATCACGGCAACGGTGGTTCAGGAGGCGTGGGTGTGCTGGGCCCTCCATCCAGCGGTTGATCTGCTGGTGGTTGTCGTGGTAGATCCAATCCACACAGTCCCAAAGCCTGGTCTCCATTGGCCACGGCCAGCTGTGACACAGATGCAGGCACCAGCACCCCAATGGTGGTGAGTTCTTGATGCACTTCCTCACGAATGGCCACAGAATCTGTATGCGCCTTCACTCATGACGCATCAAGTTGCTGGGACAGTGTCTGCCTCAAGGCAGCCATCTCCTCGTGGAGATGTGTTCTTGTGGCAGAGAGTTCATCATGCATTGAAGTCCTCTCATGCCTTAGGTCTTCTCTAGGTGCCCGAGCATCTGCATGCAGGGTCTCCTGCAGACACCTCGGATCAGCCCGTCAGCCGTTGATGCTGGCCTCCACGGCCAGTCTGTGGGAGAGGCTTGAGAACCGCATGACCTGTAGCCGTTGCGCTTCTCGGGCCACTGGTGGGGTCATGTTCTTGGCCATTTGATCCATCCCCTCTGCAATTTTGTCCAACACATTGCCACGTCGGATGGCAGCACTCAACATTTGCTGCTCCCACGCTGTCTCGCTGTGGTGCCCCTGTCATTGGCTGGGGGTCTGCAACCCTCCTTTGGATATCAGCCCCAGAACTTGACGCCAACTCATAAGACGGTGGCCTTGCAGCCATAACCACTGCAGACGTAGGGCCCACCACTGACTGCCCTTGTGAAGCCAGCTGCAGAGTCGCAGACTCAATGGCCCCATCTAATCTGCCCATTGGGGCGCTCACCTTCTCCCTCTGTGAGGCAAACACATCTGGTTGTGCATCCAAATCAGTTGAGTCCGAAGAGGCCACAGCACGACTGATGATCGTCTGTCGCACCAGTGGGTTTCCATGGCCTCCACTGGTGGTCTGACATACCAACGCCTCTTCTTCCTCCCCTCTGCATCCGGTGCATTCTCACCTGCACATGAACAGAGAATTACATTTTGAGTCATGTGCCTCCAGACAAAAATGTACATGTGCATCAAAATGCAGACAGACACGAAATGGCAGGACACGCAAGCATCTGAGGTAATGACTTTCCACACTATGCGCTGTAAACCACAGATGTATGGTTTTTGCTGACACCCTGCATCCCCCCGGGTCCTGTCTATGCTGTCAGTTGACACATTAACGTACAAAAGTGGCATACACATTGTCTGATGGTAAATGCAACTGTGTTGTTAGCACACAACCCAGGGACAAGTACTGCACATGGGGCATTGTAATGTTGCAACGCTGAAGGCCATCACATGGCATCAGTGAGCCACCCAAATCCACAGATATACTATGAAGACTTGTTTCCTCACTCTCAGGTTGGCCCCCTTGATTTAACCACTGCAGCGAATTGGAACGAACAGCGAGGACACCATGCACGCTGATAAACAGGTCTCACCACCTACCACCCAAGGGGATGACCAGCGGAATAAATACCAGTGGCTACAACAAAGGGTGTCTGCCTGAGAGTGATTAAATCAAAGGGGCCCACCCGAGAGTGACGAAACAAGTCTTCATATTTTAAGACACACACTCCTACATTAGGGGTGATTTTCGAAACACTGATGGGACTGTGATGATCCTGATGTGCCCAGACATGGACTTTCACAAAACATCTAAACAGGGATTGTGAAACAGGATAAGACGTGCCATGAAAATTCAAGACGCCCCTTCCAGACAAGACACATGGAAGTCTAAGACATCCAATAAGAATGTTGTCTTTTTTGTAGAATGTAATGTGTCCTATTGCGCCACAGACATAGTCCTGAAGAAAGCGGTAAATGGTGTATTCCTGCTGAAACCGACTGACATGGAGAGGCTTATGGTGATGTCCTGATCCCCCAAGACTCACGCAACAAATAGTGAGCCTGGTACAAATGCATCATTTTAGCTGATAAGAGTAAATAGTATGATACAATACAGCTATAAGTTTTAGCTGTGTTGTTGTTTTTTAAAACTGACTATAAGTCACGCTGAATGGAAGCAATACTAATAAAATAAGAGGTTGATTTGACTTCTAAACAGTGCGTCCCTAGTTTTAGTGTTTGAGGAAAGTATGAGTTGGGATAGGGCTAGTTTTCTACTCTATCCCCTAACCTAGATAAGCGACACATCAGAGCTTAACTAGGGAGAGTACATTTAAGGGATAGTGAGAACATCTTTTTAGGGACATTTAGTTAATTATAGGAACTGTAGATGCAGGAATAACTTTTGAATAATTTTATTCTGTCTGTGATGTGTTACAGTATAAGTGGGTGGGGACATAATATGCAAACCCTATTACTTATGTTGTACTTAACTATCTTTGTCAGACAAACATATGAAGGTCATACAAGGTCCAGGAGTAGCATGTAGGTGCAACAATCATTCCCTACACTAATGCCTCCGGGATAAGTGTCATTGTTTGTGAATAAGTCTCTGTCTATGAACTTCATCCCACGATCATGGGTCATTGTTCATGACCGTGCATGCTTGGACTGAGAACATGCACCCCCTGAAGTACATCTCATATGGCACAAGGAGTAACATAGCGCATTGAAAGTGCCATCAAGTGTGCTGTTGGGCTGAGACTCTGTTCTACCGTGGTCCCAAATTGCTCCATTGAATTGTGCCCCTGACGCGCTGTATGCGCAAGAGGAAGGGCACACATCAAGAACCAGGCGAAACGCCAGTGGAATTTTGGACTTCCAAGACCAAACTCCCTTGTGTGCTGATCCCGCCCCCTATTGCCGGAAAGCTTCTACAAAAAGTGCTGTTCACGCGCATTGCCGCGCACGCATTGCAAGTGCCATCAAGTGTGCTGTTGGCTGAGACTCTGTTTTACCATGGTCCCAAATTGTTCCATTGAATTTTGCCCCCAACACTCTGTATGCGCAAGAGGAAGAACACACATCAAGAACCAGACGAAACGCCAATGGAATTTTGGAATTCCAAGACCAAAGTAAATAACTTGCTACTGCTCTTACGTACTGGTGCAGGGACTGGACTTGTCGGCTGGGCTTAAGGGTAAATCTCTGTGGGCTGGACTTGTGGGCTAGGTCCTTGGATAGAAGTGGGCTGGATTTGAGTTGGTTTGATTTACATAGTAACTTGCAAGTAACAACGCTTATGCACGTTTTTGTTGTTTTTCCCAGCTCCCTTGCATGCTGATCCCGTCCTCTATTGCCGTGCGTGCATTGCAAGTGCCACATCAAGTGTGCTGTTGGGCTGTTAGGGTGGAGGGCTGGAGGCTGGAGATGGTGTGCTATGCATGCTCATAACTCAAGAACTAGGCCGGTAAGAAAATAGCCTTCCCCCTTTTCAAAGAAATTACAAAAGTATCACTACGTGCAGCCATTTCCATTAAAATGGCAAGTAGCCTCTGAAATGGTAAATGTGCTTGGACACCTGTGTCCTCTAATCTTAGCAGCAATTGCAATGTTGATGCAACAGTGTATGCTGGGAGGAGTACCTACACTGGAATAAGCTCTGAGGAAAAGTTTGCTATAGACACTCGTATAGGCACCGAGAGTTTAGAAGTAGTGCTGTGTGATGCGCAGGACTCTCCCTTTGTTCCACCCACACTCACTGACAACAACGAGGGCGAGGGGAATCAACGAAAGGAGACTGCTCACTCTGTGCAGGTACATCACTCTGAACCAAATGTAAGTAAATTATACAAAACACCTAATGAGTTATGTGGGGTCTGGGATAGCGAATTCCCACTTACGGTCACAGCAAGGAGCAGCTACTGTCGATGATGAGGCTGTCCACTGCTATGAGCCACTTCAGGACGTTTCATTAAACACAACAAATAAGTCCACTGGAGCTAATGAATCCATGAAAGAACTATCAATGATGGGTGTAGACAAAATGATGGAACTGAATAAACGTGTCAGGCTTTCAATATGTATTCTCACTCCTTTAGTTCCACACACTTATTGTACTGATTCACTCAAACATTCTAAAACAAATGCTCCTATAAACTATGAAAGTGGTGATGAACGTTCTGGTCTGGATGATATACTCCCTCCTGATAATTTCAATAGGGAACTCCAATTACTAACTGAGGAGAGAGGTTTTGGTTTGGCGAACTTCAATTTGAACTCGCTAAACCCACTTGCAGGTACTGTGAATGAAAGGGGAATCACATTTGAAAGCGTGGAAGTAAATACTAACATGTCCTCACCAGTTGCACCTGAGGTTCCTCACACTTTCCTGGTCATCATACGTATTTTGGACCTGTTAGATAAAGGCCATGATTACACTCACTACGAGATTAGGACGATTAAAGCATCCATGACTGAGATTCTCGCCAAAATACATAGGCTTGAGGGATTTGTTATCAGAAGGGACACCTGCCATCACATGGGAAAGGAAACAATCACACCAGTACTAAGGCAAAACTCTACTCTTGTAGATAAAAGTATGCAGAATTCTGGACCCAGTGAATGCAGCACCCTCACTATGGCTAATGACATAGTAGAAATGTAGAAATGAAAAATATGCTGCATGATATTCGTACCATTGTTCACCATAACACGGTAGAAGACACACCTACAATTCCGCATGACGTTAATGGGTCTTTTGATAGTCCAACGGCTCTTATAAAAATAATAGAACAGATGGAGGCAGTAGAAGAAGTTGAAAATCTTAACTCTGAGAAGGCAATATTTATGTCACGCCGCACGAAGAAACTCTAGAGTCATGCGATAAAAAAACAGAAAAATAATGAAAAGCTGCCATTGAATTATCAAAAAAACAAAAAAATATATAAAAATAAATGAAAATGAAGAAACTAAAGGAGAAGTGCAAAAGAGTAAAGAAAATAACTCTGCTAGAACACCTGATGACGACATAATAGACGTAGAACAACTTAGTGAAGAAAGTCAAGATGTTTTGAGGCATAAATTGGACAGTCATATAGTAATCACCACCTTAGAAAAGGCAAGTTCTGGGAGTGAAGTAGGGTATAACGTCATCTCTAATAAAACAAGGGCTCCAATTCCCAAAAATAAATCTCCTGTTAAACTAGAAAAAAAACAGATGCATCTAAATTACTATTTTAGTAAGGAAGAATGAAAGCGCACGTTGATTGCGCCCACATCCAGCTCTGTGGAATTACCTTCCCAATCGTGTACTAAGTCTAGTAACACGGCTAATGATAGTACAGCTATACTGAATAACAAAGGTTGCACATATGCGCAAAAGTGCTTGGGAGAGGTATCCATAGATTCTAAGAGTACATCAACAGTTCAGAAGGTCTTTATCATTGTAAGTGGATCAGGTAAAACTTCGGAACTCAGTTCTGGAACCACGACAAAGCTTGCGGCCCAAAGAACTGGTGGGCAGCTCCAGCAACAAACTCAATACAATGTTCCAGAATCGAGAAACGCTCCTACCTTAATCGAACCAAAAACCATAGGTATTGTTAAGGTTAATGGTGTGGATTTCCCCGAAGGAGTTAAAAAAAGGATTACTATAATGACCGGTTTCGGTAAATCTAGAAGATCTGAGGGTGGTGAATTGCCTGAATAAGAACCTATTATAGGTACACATAAGGGTATCCAGTCAATCGGATCTTACGTGATCACTGAAAACTTGATAACAAATGGATCACCTACTTTAAAGTAAGTCACTCATGAGGAAGACACTTCCGATTGGAGTGAACAAACGGGGCATTCTACTGGCAATCACGGAACTGGCCATCGCCAAGAGGTTCAGCTTGTTCAGCTATGTACACCTTCTATGAGTGGTCATCCATCCGACTAGATAGGATCTTTGATACACTCCTTTGAAAATGGTCTGATTTCTAGTGACGTATTGATTAAAGAACTTGAGCTAAGAAGGAACGCAATTAACAATGAGAAAAACAACTTAGCCGTATTGGTGTTAAAAGCAGTCATGTACTAGTATCTGAAACTACGATCCATCAAGTAGAATTAGGTCCTGTCTCCTCCACTGTGAACACCTCCAGAGGTAATGGTAACTGCAACAATGGAGGTCATCCAGATGATCAAGGAGATAGTAAAGGTAGATTTATTAACGTGATTGGGCTGGAGGGTGATGCAGAAACTCTGGTTGGTGCTCGTATTAATAGAAGATACTTTCTTGAATTATTGACCCGGATTCCTCCTTTAAGAATGTTAACTCCATCGTATTTCGAAGGTATCTCTTCATCCTGTGAAAACAACTATAGAATGACTTGCCACATTCCTTCTGTAAGTATTTAAAAATGTATTTGGGCTTACAGGTCCGAATTGTTAGAACTTGGTTTCAAATTACATACTTTCAATGATGCATCTGATGCACTAGAGTTTCTGCACTACTCTCCACCAAGTAGTGGCACAGATGTGGAGTCTAATACGGGAACCCAAGGTAATACGCTTGATGAGAAAATGTGCTTAACACAACTGATGACTATTGCATCGAAAAATAAGGAGCTCACCTGGATTGAGCTCATGCTGAAAGCAATATTCAATAACAAGAGTGCTAAATCTTCAAACTAGCAGCAACTGAGCTGTAAACTGTCTATATACTCATGGAATTCCTGTGGTTTTAATAACATTCCTAAATGGCTATCACAGTTTACGCCCTTACAAAAGCCAAGATTACTATTACTCCAGGAAACAATGAAGGTTGACGAGCTTGTGATTCATGGTTATTGTACATTTTCATCACATGCACTTAAGGCTAAAGGGGGGAGACCAACATGAGGCATTGCAATTGCAATTAACAATAGTATTGAATGTACCTCAAAGCTTGTTCATGCATCAAACTATGTAATTGCAGTTGGCATCACCCTCGAAGCAAGTAAAAATATACCCCTCCTATTGGTTAACCTCTATTGGAGCCCTCAAAAAATAGATATAGATGAAATGTTTGAAGAGGTTGACCATTGTCTTGAAACTGCACTTGCAAGTGAGTACTATGCTGATATTATTCTAGGAGGGGACTTTAATTCGAATTGCTTCGACTGTATAACAAGATGTGATGATGATGTATCAAACATATTTTGTATGAGAGGGCAACAATGGGTACACTTCATGGAAGATTGGGGTTTGTGTTTTGTCAAGTGTGCCGACACGAATCCCAAATACACGTGGTCCAGGGGAACACTGACGTCATTAATTGATTACTTTTGTGTGTCAAATTCACTGGCACAAATGACTAATCCAGTGATTATACACACGATCAGACATAGTGACCACGCACCTATTGAATTGAGTATCGATATGCAGTACTCTCTTCACACTGTTGATGAGCTGCTGCAATTATTTGAAAGCGATCAATCAAATATATCCCTTAGGTGGAATAAGGTTGTTACTAATAAACTAGCAAAACTCATTGAGTGTAAATCCATGAAACTCCACGACGTGTTTTAGGATTAAGTCTTGCTCACAAAGAAATTATTATGTCTACTATTGTAAAGAGCTCATTACAAGAATTAATTGCAAATCAGAAGAATAAGCAATCACTGGCGAGAAAGCAGTTCGATTACAAAGTTATGCTCACAAAGCGACTAAGAAACCAACCATTGTGGCTCTTGAAAAACGAGAATTTAACACCATCTTTATTCTTGGCAAAAAAACGTAGTATTATTCAAGATTTTAAGAATAAAATGAGAAGTATTAAAATTTCGACATATAATCAAGAAAATCATGATCTTTTAAGAGCAATCTGTAGACATGACTCAAGGCGCATATGGGCAACTCTTAGGGCCTCATTACACGATAGGCGGTAAGGGTTTACCGGTACCGGTATTTTACCGGTACCGGTAAACCCTTACCGCCTTACTACGAGGTCCCTTTGCGGGTTGGGGAATTTAACACCTGCTTTTTGCAGGCGTTAAAAACCAACCCGCAAAGGGACCAGAGAGCTAATTACGGCACCGCAATTTGCGGTACCGTAATTAGCGCCTTCCCCATTCCCATAGAGCCCTATGGGGCGAAAATGGGAATGGGGAAGGGCAATGGGGGAAAGGGGAATTACCGCCCCACCAACCTTGGAATAGGGCGGTAATTTCCCTTTCCACCAAGGCGGTGCTGGTATTTTACTGGCATGGACCAAGGTGCTAATAGCACCTTGGTCCATCGCCATCCGTGTAATGAGGCCCTTAGACAATCTAACTTGATGCCTAGCAAGTCGATACTAAACATAATCCCTGCTGAAGATTGGGAACTGCACATAATGAATAAATATTGTATACCCGCGCACTTTGCAAATTGTACCTTTGCATTAACTTAGGTATGGGAGAAAAAACAATTCACTGGTCAAGACATAGAATGGGCAATTGGACAGTTAAACCATTCAAAAGCAGCGGCACCAGATGGTATTCGGCCCTGTGCCTATAAGGCTAATCCGGCATTATGGGCCTGCATACTAAAAATAAAATTTGACAATATTATGCTTACATCAAAAATATCGCATTCCTGGTAGACTTCTATTATAGTGCCTATTTTTAAGAAGGGCAACCCAGGTAAACCCGAAAATTACCGCCCAATCTCACTTATTGGTGGTGCTGCTAAAATGTTTGCGATTATACTTTTGTTTGAGCTAGATAAACACATCTCATCACACGAGATTTATTCTAAATACCAAATAGGTTTTAGAAAGGGTATCAGTACAGCATTGAATGCCACGATTGTAGCACACTTACTAGCAGGCTCTAAAATAAAAGGAGCATGTCCAGTATACATTGGCAGTATCGATATGACCAATGGATTTGACTCTGTTATCCGCAACTTGTTGTGGAGGAAAATGCTTGCTCTTGGTATTCCCCGATGTCTGATATACTGGGTTGTACAATTGTATATTGACACTTCATACATGATCAGCCTCACAATGGAAGGTGCACTAACTAAATCAGTACCCACGTACCTAGGGGTTAAGCAAGGATGTAACTTAGGCGCGCTGCTGTTCAACTTGTACCTAAGTGGTATAGATGAATTCTGGTTGAACTCTAGGGTAATTGCAGTAAGATGGAGTCAGCTAAGGCTACATTGGTTAGTCTTCGCTGATGATATCATTTTGTTTGACTCTACACCATCAGGTCTCCAAGTAAAACTTGAACTGTTTGAAAAATGTGCGTATGAGCCTAATCTGAGACCAAATCCAGCAAAATCTGTAATGATGGTATTCAGTACCACAAAGAGAACCAAGCGGTACAGTTGGAAACTAAACGAAATCCGGATTGCTCCACTAGATGAGATGATATATCTGGGGTATACCGTTTCAAGGTCGTCATCTGTAGAGCTATGGACTAAAAGGCTGAAGTTAAAAATCAGGCCTCTACTGAGTCAAATGAAATTAATTTTTGCCAAAGACTGTAAATTCTCTTTGGAACCATTGCTTCTGTTCTTAAATTTAAAGGTTGAGCCGGTGATACTGTACGCTCTTGATATATGCCTCTACGATCTATGTAAAAACCTCGTTGTGATACAAGGTTGCCTGTTGAAATCGGCATTGCGGCTCTTCCTAGCGATCCCAAACTGCATAATTAGACATGAATTTAGGCTAATATCACTCTCATGTAGAAAAGAATGGCATGATTTAACTAATTATGCAAAGATGCTTGATCCCCCAAGGAATTCTCTTTATGAAGACTTCCATGCAATAATAAACGGGGAAACCAAATGCTCTATCGCACAATTTCAAAAGAGAATGAAGAATGTTTTGGTCGAACTACATCTGTCTACTGATGATTTATGTCAAAGACCAGTGTATGTCAAGAAAAAATTATTTGAACCCGATTGGAGTCGTACTCTGGATGCTATGAAGTGCTATTTAACATATACTGAGTATGCAATGTTTACACAGAAGAGGGACTTGCGCGGTACATACTTAGCAATGTTCCCCTGCAACTGGGCACATATATATCGTACATGCATTTTAGATTGAACCAATAACACACCAGGGAACGTACTAAGTATTGGGACAACCCATCTTGTAACAAACAGGATTGTTCATGCCGATTTCGTGGGTGTGTGGTATTGAAAAAGACACTCAAACATCTGGTACTCGAATGTATACATTTCAGGGGAGCTAAAACAATCTATCTGATGAAATTTGTAAATATTGATTTTTCTGATGCACTCAAATTTTTATGGAATAGAATGATGACGGGAACGTATAGTCCCTTGAGTTTTGCTTTGGTAAGTTTCCTGAAGATAATTGAAGATGAGTTGGAAATATAAAAGCTGAGTTAAGAACATTGGTAGAAACTTTATATAAAGTAATGTTTACTTGACTGTTGCCTGACCATAGCTTCTCGATGAAACTTTATCTTCAGGACAAACATTTATTATCTTAGGTTTAAATGTACATAGTTTTAATTGTAAATAACACTTTTTATGATGTATTATGTGATGATGTGAAATATTATTTTTGTAAAGGTTTTTCAAACCAAAAACAATGAAATAAAAATAAAGTAAACAAAAATAGCCATCATGCAACATCTGAGTGGGAGATGTAGCTGGCATGTCTTTCCTCATCAAACAGATTACACAAGTGTGGACAGGTTTGCATGTCTCAAGTACACAGGCAGGTCAATGTCCATGCAAGTGTACAGCACAATGATGCAAGTGACAAGGCAAGTGTCTGTCATGTATCAACTGATGGACAAACAGAGGCCTTACCAAGTCAAACAGGTACTTATAATTTGAAGTGGATAAACATGTTTGAACCATTACCATGCACATGTAATGGTATGTAGACAGGCACACCCATTAGCATTAACAATGCCATTACTGTTCACGTGGGCTAGGTACGGACATATAATGTTCTGATTGCCAGAAATGAGCCACCATCATCTATTGGAACCCCTCTAAGGGTCCTACCACAAAGACTCTGCCACACTCAGCTTCACTTACGGCATGATACAATAATGGATGGCGACCCACAGCCTCTGCCTTAATGATGAGAAAACTGAGCTTCTCATCATCGGTCCTGCCTCAGATCTAAAAAAATTGACTCACAATACACCACCTTCAACATCGATGGCTCTTTGATCCCAGTCTCCTCATCCGTAAAAACGCTTTGAGTTTACCTTGATTCCCCCCTCTCCAAGTTAGTGCTATCTCCTCTGAAGCAGCATACTCAATGAGATTGCTCAGTACTGGCAGACCCTTCATCACTAGTGACAATTGCCTATCAATTGCTCAGGCAGTGGTGTGTGCTAGGCTGGATTACTGCAATGCCCTCTTTGACGACACATCGAATCAGAACATAAAAAAAGTCCAGACAGCCCAAAACAATGCCTTTCGCACCACCCTTGATATCCCTCGATCAGATCACATCTCAGCCGCCCCCAGAGCAGCTCATTGGCTACCCATCAATGAGAGAATCCTATTCAAGAGCGTCTCAAACTCACACAAGTATATCTTCAAATCAGCCCCTCCCTATCTGGTTCAGAAAATTTCAAAATCTCAATCGAGCAGGCCCACCAGAGCCCCACAGAAACACAGGCTACTCCAACCTAAATTCAAATGAGCTAAAACAGGAAGGGCCGCTTTCTAGTCATCGCCGCTAAGCACCGGAACTCCCTCCCACCCACACTATGAGCTGAAAAATCTTACTTGGCCTTCCACAAAGCCCTTAAAACTTGGCTGTTCCCCTAACTTACTCCCGCTCCAGATGTCACTACCCCCTCTCTACCATTCCCTTGCACTTTTGACTGGAATCCCACCCATGCACTTATGATTGTAGCTTCACCTACGCTCTTGTGCTTCATGCATTTGTTCTTGTGATTTCATGACTGTAACTGGATTGTAACTGAAGGTGGATTATTGTAACCCCACCCACATAATTGAAGGTGGATTATTGTAACCCCACATATGTACCGATGCCATGCCCTAGTCTAAGGGCCCCATGTAACTGGTTCAGCGCCCTGAGGCCTGAGGGTTTGCACATGCTCACAAGTGTAACCCCTTACACCATACAAGTGCAATTGCATCAAGATCACGCCTGCTACTCGGGGTAGTGGTCTGTGGGCACTGATGAACCGTCAGTCTGGTCATACCACAGTGTGCCATGGCAGACAGCTCTGATATGCATCATGACAAAGCATGAGCAGGAGCAGGTGACAATTTGAACATCAAATGATGTGATTGGTCAACATCTATCGCATATACCTGTTGAGCAATGCAAAGTGACATGCCACAAGAATGTAGCAAACAACAGTACATGTAGGTGTGTCATTAATTGGCCATGACACAGAGTCGTACCCTGTGGATGATCGGTGCCTGTCAGTGGAGCACGTCATGGGGTCTGGCAATTTGCATATGTTCTTGACTTTGATACCCTGCATGCATATACTGTCACTGCTGTGTAGGCCAGCAGACAGTGATGTGTACTGCCACACGTACATGTGCCACACATGTCCACCACAAAGGATACTCCCAGAATGGAGGCCATGTGACATGAGTCTCAACGTTAGCAAACATGCATTTGCCAAGGATGTTATACAACTGCAGCCAGATGTACCACTACACATAATGGTGGGTCATACATGATTGGCGAAACATACGATGCACAAGAAATGCCACTCACCAGAAGTGTCCACATAGTTCTCCAGGTCTCCCATGCCATGCACCTACTCCAGGGTGATGAATTGACTTGTGGCTTCTTCATGCAGTGTCAGCTGCTCCTCCTGTGATAGCCCCCTCCATTGGCCAGTACAGAGGCCAGGATGACACTGAGCTTGTGCTTGGTCCTACGTGTGAGATCATTCCACTGCTTGTTCAGCAGTGTTCATCTCCACACCTAGGGCATTTATATGGTCTGTGACCCACTGCCAATCACCATCCATTGTGGGAGTGTATAGGTACTCCCCGCATACTGGCACATCTCACACTAGTGATCGGTTAGGTAGTCAATGAGTATCTGGAGCTCCTCATCAGTAAAGTGCGTCTTCCTATGCGGACCCATCTCCTGTGCCATGTCTTGGGATAAAGCCTCTTCCTGCTATGCCGAGCATTCCTTCTTGCCCCGAGGGGCTCTAGGTGGTAGTCCTTCACCTGTCTGCAACCACGTTGGCATCCAGTTGCCAGCTCACCTGTAGCCTGGGGCCCGCCTAGTGCTCCTGGGACTGGGGCAGATTTGTCCTCACCACGTCCATGACCCAGACTCTGTTTGCTCCCTTTCCCTCTTGGGGCCTTTCTACTCATGTTTCAGGTGTATAGAATAAATGGAAGCTATTGTTCTGGGTAATATGAGGAAGGGAACAGTCTACGTGATGTGAGACATATATGTGTGGTCCAGCAAGGCTCCAATGTACCCCAAAAGTAAAGAATATGGTATGTGATACCCAGAGGCACCCCCAAACTCAAGAATTGCATACAGCGTACCCAGAAAGCTTTCAAAAAGTGAAAAAAGTGGTATGTGATACCGAGATGAACCTCTAAACTCAAGAATTATTGCGTATTCTATACCCGGAAAGCTTTTGAAAAAAGTGGTATGCGACATGCAGAGGCACCCATAAACTCAAAAATTGCATACGCGATACCTGGAAAGCTTCTGAAAGTTTGAAAAAGCAGTGCGCGATACGCAGAGGCACGCTGAAACCAAGAATTGTATACGCAACACCGTAGGCCTCAAAATGGACAAAAATACATGCATGTATGCATAGTTGCACCCCCCAATGAGAAAAATACAGTATGCTATACCTGAAGGGAATGGATTGTGTAGCACCCCCAAATATGTGTGAATGATACTCGTCCATCTTTGTTCCTTCGTTTGCACAACCAGTGTCGCGCATCCATGTTCTTAAATATCCTCATCCATGTCTTAAGCCACATAGGCACACTGTGTGCAGCGCGTGTCACATAACTTATGCGCTAAGGGCCTTTACTATGTTTTTGGCTGCCTTTGTAGCTAGACACAGAAGAAACCCATCTCCTGCGTTGGTGCCAGTTTACCTGCTCCTCCTGCCCTGTGCTGCCTCCCACCTTGCCATCTGCTGCTGCCTGTTCAGCGTGCGTTCCTGTAGCCCACCTGCATTGCGTTGGGAGTGCCTGCTGACCTGCCATTGCCTGTGCTCCTGTGTCCGGTGCTGTGACCACATCAGCTGCTGTGTTGGACTCCCACCTCTCCATTCCACCACCACTGCTCCATAGCCCATCTCCAGGACCCCTTTGCCCGCTCACACCTGCCTCAGCGGTTGCCCCGTCTGCACCATCATCCTCTGAACAGACCAGCAACCTCACAGCAGCGAGGCAGAGGGCTGCTAACTTCAGCTCCAGGGAAGTTGGTTCTTCTGGTGGATCAGGACCTGGAGAACTATGATGCCCTCTTCGATCTAGTGAAGCAACGGGGGAAAGAAGGACCCATGCAGATCTGGGAGACCATGACAGCTGCTATCAACATGGAGAGGGTGGCAGTCTGCTGCCACAAGAGCGTCCATACGCGATGGGAGGACCTCAAATCCAGGACCCACACCAATCCTTGCATGCCCTAAAGGGCATTGCAGCCATGGAGGTGCACTGTGTGGGCATTTCACTAGACCAAGGCGCAGGCCCCAGCCACTCCCCTGTGACAGCTCATCTTCGGGAGCGATGTGGCTGAGCTAGCACCTGGACCATTGGGCATGGCTGCTGAGGGTAAGTCCCAGGAGGTGAAGGTGGTAGGGGACTCCTTAGCGGCGGTGGGACAGGGTGATGCCACACAGGGGCCATCCATGGGGGAAGACACTGTGGAGTTATCCACGTTCATGGATGCAGAGGAGGTTGCTGTTGCAGCACATCCCATGGGGTCAGGTTGGGGTGTTGAGGTGGGTGTCCATGCTGCAACCCTGTCCCAGGGGCATGAGGCTGTGCAGGCCACCTTAGAGGTGCCTGTTCAAAATCTTGTCCCTGTGCCATCAGATGCAGAAGTGCGCACCTTCCAGGATGCCTCCACCCAGACCAGCATCCCCTTACAAGCCGATGGGTCCATCAAGGATCAGTTTTTGCCCTTGCTGGCTGGCCTCACGGGGCATACCGTTGTCATTTGTGATGATAGACAGGCTACTCGTGGTATGTTTGCCTTCATCACAATGAGCTGTGCCGCTTCATGGCCTTGCTGGAAACAGGCCTGTTCTCTGGTGGGCCCCATGGGCTGTTCACTGCTGCATTCCCCTCCTTGGCTTCCTCCTCTGTGCACCAGTCGTCCTCCAGGGTGCCTTCCGGGCCACATACCAGCACAGCCACCTGTGCACCAGTCTCACCACCAATGCCCTGTCTGGTGGAACTAACATCCATGCTTGAGGTGGAAGTCCCATCTACATCAGCTGAGGTGGTCACTGTGCCTACCCAGGCACCGACACAGGCACATGCAATGGAGGGTCAGCAGGCACCTAGGAGCAGTGCAGCGGCCTTATGCCCCTGGCAAATGTCATCACCTCGGAGGTCGTACCCACAGAGCGTGCACTGGGTATGGTGTCAGCAAGTGGCAAATTTGAGGAGGCAGACTGTCACTGGGTAAACCACCCCAAGGAGGCAGGTGGCAACAATGAGGCAGGAGGACCATAGGACCATAGGGGGACCTTGAACGCCATATCTTCTGTGTTCCGGAAATACAAGAGATAGCTGCTGTCAGAGAGGCAGCAGACACAGGAGGCGCAGGTGATGGTGGCAAGGGCTGAGGTGGCGCTGTGTCAGGCACAGAGGTGAGCTGCCATCCTGGAGGTGACTTGCAGGTCGGCACGGGATGTGGAACATCAGTTGTTGTCCACCCTGCAAGCCCTCCAAGCAACGATGAAGGCCCACCTGAGGGAGCAGAATGTGGCCTGTGAATTCGCCATAGTCGACAGGTTGTCTGAAATTGGCAAGGATGACTAGCCTGCTGCTTTTGCCTATAGTCCTTTAGGTATAGGTTTCATTTCTGTTTATTTATTTTCCCCCAGACTTCAGTGACATTCCTCCCAGTTTTTCATGTATATGGTTGTTTAGGAATAGGGTTAATTTCTGTATTCTTCTTTTACCCCGGACCTCTTGAACATTCCTTCCCTGTTTTTCATGTATATCGTTTTATTCGCTACATGTTTTCTATGAGTACGTTCAACGCTTCATGCAGTGAATTTGTTTAAATTTCACCCAGTGCATCTCTGCGTTGCAGGTCATGTGTATTGTGGCGTGCCTGTGTGTGCCATGTTGATGCTGTGATGTTTGCGGGTGGGGGGATGCACATGTGCCTGACATGTGGGGGTGTGGCCATCAGATGATTGGAGGCCGCACTGGATAATTTTCATTACGTGTACAGCATCACTGCATGTTTGTCATCAGTGTGTCAGTGTGGTTGGCATGAAGGCTTCTTTTGTGTGTGTGATGATGTACAGACAGGTATGGTTGCAGTGATGTGTTGATGTGTTATGTATTTTTTGGTTGACTCCCATGTGGATGGATTGCCATCTATTCATGTGTATTTGCATCCATTTGCATTGTTTTCATTTCAGGTCCACAGTTGTGTCCCCTTTGCACATGCTTGGGATTGTGCATGTGCCCACACTCTATTCACTGTAGTGTGCATTTTGCATTGTGGGTGCTGCAGAGGGAGGTGGGCTCACTGTGAATGTACACATCAGTTGCACATTTCTAATTTAATTGCTGTGTCACTCCCATGTCATGCTCACACGTCCACCAGCTTGTGCAGTCACACACTGCCCGCTCTCATGTCATGCTCCACCTCTGCAACTGGAATGCGTTTGTGTCCCATGCTTGCTGTTTCTGTGTGGTAGCACACATTTCCTGTCTCACTGAGTCATGCACTCTCTGCCTGACCTCCCATCACCCATGCACAGGCCTGTCATGTTGTCGTCCCTGACATGGACTTTGCCACTCCTACTACCTGGGCTACTTATGCTCAGGATGCAATGTGCCTAGTCATTATTTGTGGATCTGACCAATGTTTAATTCTGTGTGATTCTGTCCTCAACACACATTCACTTGCTGTGCTTTGATGCCTTTGCAGTGACCCATGGCCAATATGCACATGCCACTTTGCATTGCATTCACATGTCACATGTGGATGGGGTGGCCACAGTGTTGTTGGTGCAATATTGTGCTGTCCAGTTGAGGTGCTGCAGCTTCAGATCTACCAGGGAGTGATAGGAGATGCTCCAGTCCTGGATTGCTCTTCAGTGCTTCCAGTTGATCATGTTGGTGGTGAGCATGATGGAGGTCTGCTTCATGGTGGGGGCAGACCACAGTGGTTCAGGTATCTGGGATTGAGGGGGCTGGCTTGTGTAATGTTGGAGGTGAGGGGGGCTTGTGGGTGGTGCCTGGGCTTGAGGGGCCTGGCTGGCGTAGTGTCAAAGGTGAGTGGGGCTGGTGGGTGATGTCTAGGCGTGAGGGGGCTGGCTGGTGTAGTGTCAGAGGTGAGGGGGCTGGTGGGTGGTGTCTGGGCTTGAGTGGGCTGAGGGGGCCGGTGGGTGGTGTCTGGGCTTGAGGGGGCTGTTGTGTATCAGTTTGGGTGACTTGGGAGAAGCCTTGACTTGCAAGGGTGCTCACAGTTTTTCGCAGGGTTGCATCCTTGTCTTACGAGGGAGCTTGCTGAGTAATGTGTGTGTGTGTACACTGTTGGGGAACTCCATGTAGAGTTTGAATAATGTGAGTTCACTAAAGTGCTGGAGGCAGTGTGTGCAGAGCGGAGTTGGGGAAGTGTGCATTTAAGCACTGCAGGGATGTTGCTAGTTCAGCGCTGGATGCAGTTTGTGCAGAGCAATGTTGTCTGTATACTTTCATGCACTGTGGGTATCGTGTGAATGCAGAGCATGTCTGCACTGAAGTGGGATAGCACGAGCGCAGAACAGAGGAGTGTGGGTGTGCAGTGCACTGGAGTGGGGTGTATGCTGTACCAAGCCACTCTTTGATGATCTTGACAATCTGGGTATCACCAATACCAACTACGCAGACAATACCCAGATTCTCCTACCACTTACTGGGGATTATGGGAAAGATCTGGCTCTGGTGAACAGAGTCTATAGCATCGTTCAGGCATGGATGGCCAACCATGGCCTATGTCTGAACGATGACAAAACAGAGCTCATCATCCTGGGCACCGCAGCTTGCATCTCAAAACTCAACCCAAATTACTCTGCATTTATTATTGATGGGAATACTATCAAGGTCGCCAGAGAAGTAAAAACCCTAGGTTTTTACCTCAACTCGACCTTATGCCTTACCAAACAGGTAAACTCACTGGCCTCATCTATGGCCTACACATATAAATTAATACGAGCCGGAAAACAATTCCTATCAGTTGACAGTTGCTTAATCCTATCCAGAGTCCTCATCCTATCAAAACTCGATTATTGTAATGCCCTCGGCATAGGGGCAAACAAACCATCAACAGAATACAAGTGCTCCAAAAGAATCTGCTTAGGGCTGCCCTAAGTATTCCTAGAAGAGTACACATCTCTGAAATAAGACGGAAACACAAATGGCTCTCCACCCAAGAAAAAATTAACCTCATATCGGCCTCCCTCATCCACAAATGCTTAAACAACAAAGCCCCTCGCTACCTGACAGAATGATATATCAGAAAAAACTCCATTAGACCAACAAGAATAGTCAGCCCCAACTGCCTTCTAGTGCCCAGATATAAACTGACCACTATTGGAGGGTCCAGCTTCCTAGTTAGGGCCGCTCAATTGTGGAACTCCCTACCTCACACACTTAGATCTGACCAAATGTTTAACAAATTCAGAAAGAACACAATAAAATGGCTCACTGAGAATGATATGTAACCCACATTCTCCTAACGTACCACCAACCTAGCATGCCTGCATGTAATGTACTTCTGATATAGATTTGCCAATATGTAAACGTCAGCTAAAAGATGACATGTTGTCTACATATGCTTGCCATTGTACATGTACTATACTGTCTTACCCTCATCCTGTTGTGCCTAAGAAAGTAGTTTTTACCTTTGCTTTGTAACTTGTAACTTCTGTAACTAAGCTGTAAGCCCTCTTTTCACCTGCGCCCTGATACCTCAGGGTCCGGCTCACACAATAAATAAATAAACAAATAAACAAGCCAAACAACAAAACATGCGCAATACTGTGTGATGTAGGTATGCAGTTCAGTGGGGTGTATAGGCTGCTGCACAGTGTAGGTGTGCAGTGCAGTGGGGTAGTGTCTATGCAGTGCTGTGGTGGCTGGAGTCTGGGTGTGTGTGTTTGTGAGTCTAGAGGCTTGGGCTAGCTGATGTATATGTGTGTGCATAACCTGTGAAGTTGTGTGTGTTTATTACCAAACCATACTTCGGCATATAGTGTGCCTGCCAATGCTTTATATTTAAAGGAAGACACATATTGTTGAACAAATTTCAGTACACATTTACATTTAATGTACCTAATAAATGAAAAAGAATTTTAAATGCCTATCCCACACTTTTTAAAGATGTTCATTTTGCCAACTTTCAGCCAAAGTTAAAAATAAAAGAATGAAGGTTCAAAACAATATTTCTAATGGATTGTGTCCTCCCACGTATTCCTTATCTTTGATATTTCCAATATCCAGCTTTACTGCTTCATAAAAACAAATTCGGCAGGGGGCGCTGTGCCCCAATGCCTGTCGACTCGATGTCCCTCAGAAGCATCCGTCTCAATGTCGATGTCACTGCAGGTATATGTAGCACACAAAGAGCCTGTTGGCCTCTGTTCTGTTTTTCTGGGCTTACGCTTCGGATGCAGTACGCCTCGTTCCTGACAGGAATACTTCGAATCTGTCTTCGATAATTTCTACATTTCTCGAATTCCGACATGAAATGGCTTCATCTTCGGTGTCGTCCGCTCATCAATCTGGCTTCAAAAAATACTGTGACTGCAGTGCAAAGATGTCCATGATGGACCCTGACAGGATCTGCCTGTGTTTCCTGGGGTCGACTCATCCATCTTCGGAGTGCGAGGGCTGCCTATCTATGACAGCCAAAGCCCTGACAGAGCATAGAGGGAAGCTTACGACAGGTAAGGCCCAAAAATCCCCCTCAACACCATCAAAACAAAAAACTTCGGACGAGTCGAGAACAATTTCTCCTCATTGAAAAAGTCCAAACATTCCATTCACGGAGTGGTTCACACCATTCCTCGACTTCGAGACACAGAAAGAAACAGTGCCATAGATCGTCATCTTCCTCCTCTTCTAGTTCACCGGAACGGGACTTTTGTCCCACTAAATCTAGTTCACCGGCCCAGTGGGAAGAGTTTAGGCTCAGAATGTTAAGGGTTTTCGAGAACGCGGCCTTGCCCCCCTCGACTACACCTAAAGACGATGCTCTGGTCGAAAGACCTCGGAAGTACAAGAGCTGCGAGTCCTCGGAACCCGGCAGCCAAGTCTCCTCGAGAGTGATACCATCCCTTCTCCAATGCTGAAGGACTTGATTCCGATAGGACCGAAAGGTGTGTCACCGGCGCAATTGGTGCTGATAGCTGTGGAGAAGCCATCAACAACTCGGCCTCCTCGACAGCACATGTGTCGAAGCCTTCGATGCAACCGTCAAAGCATCAACACAACTCTCAAAGTCATCAACGTCGACAATTTTTACACCTTCGGCTCCTGTGACAACAAATATAATGACAACATCGGTTGAAAAGACATACTCCTTTTCCACGCTCAGATTTCTTCAAATCTCTCTCTTCTATTTATGAAGATGCAGAGGAATCCTCTGATGAAGGGACACCCTTTAGATTACAGCATGGTACACCGTCAGTGCCTGAGGCATTGGTATCAGAGCACTCACGAATGAAGAACTTGCAAGAATGCCTTCATGTGGCTAGTGGAATAGACACCATGCTGAGGTGACATGCAAGCAACTGATGTCAAGGGTTATGGAGTACATGGGGTGGTCAAGACCTACCCCAGTTTTTGAAAAGGACGATCTCACTGATATATTATACAGATGGCCACGGGAGGACCAAATTGTTCCTTTTCCTCAAGCCCTAAAAAGGCGTGTGGCTACAAATTGGGAAGGACCAGAGGTTATTCCAGCTGTAAATAAAAAGCTGATGGCTAAGTACAGAGTTTCTAGCTCTGACCCTTTTTACCCAAGCACCCAACACCAGAGAGTCTGGTGGTTCAGGCGACCACCTCCATGAGTAGGCAGAATGACTTTCCTACGATACCTCAGGATAGGGATGACAAGTGTTACCATGCCATGGCCAAAAAGGTTTTTCGGTGGTGAGTATGGCCTTGAAGTCGGCCAATGCTACATCCACGCTAGCAAGGTTCACACACACTCTTTGGGAGTGCATTCATATGGCGGCTGACTGTATCCCAGAAGGGGAGGAGCGAGGCGGATTCCTTAACATTGTCAAGGACGGGAAAGAAGCAATGTGCAAATCCCTCCAGAGTGGTCTCGACTCTGTTGACAGTATCAGCAGAGCTATGGCGGCTAGTGCAGTGATGCACAGATTTGCCTAGTTGAGAAAGTCAGGATTTGCCCCAGACGTACAACCAGGCTTCTCAATGTGCCCTTTGACGTCACTCATTTATTTGGAAATAAAGCTGATGAGAGTTTGGAGAAGCTGCAAACTTCCAAGGCAGCAGCCAAATCCCTTGTAGCTGCAATAAGACAAACTCCAAACTGCCCCACGGGTATGCCCTCGAGGGGTAGGCCCTTTCGTCACTACTCCACATTTGGAAGGGGCAGAGGACAGCCAGCTCAAAGAGGACAAAGATGATCCCCCCTGGTGGACGTGGAAGATGTACTAAGACCACAACAGCTGCGGCTGCCTTACTTTCAGCCACTGCATCAGCCGCTCCAAAACCTCTCTGAGGACTTGATAAACAAGACTGCAGTAGGAGGCAGATTGTCACAGCATTTGACTGAATGGCAGGCTATTACTTCAGATGCTTAGGCATTGGAAACAGTTGTCCAAGGTTACTGCATCCCTTTTCAGCAAAAACCTCAGAGTCATCCACCGGGGAAAAACTCTTTAAAAGTTCCAGATCCGCTCCTTATGCAGGAAAGTTGAACCCTGCTAGAGAAACGTGCTATAGAAGCAGTACCTGTAGCGGAGAGAAACAAGGGTTGATATTCCCCTTAATTTCTAATTCCCAAGAAGGACGGAGGATTGAGACCCATCTTGGACTTATGAGACTTGAAAAAGTTCCTCAGGAAGGACAAGTTCAAGATTGTAACCCTTTCACAAATCCTTCAGGACCCCAGCTTCAGGATTGGATGGTATCATTGGACCTTCAGGATGCTTTCTTTCATGTACTGATCTATCATGAGCACAGAAAAGTACCTGAGGTTCGCTGTTGGCGGTTCTCATTATCAGTTTCGAGTTCTGCCATTTGGGCTGACCTCTGCCCCGAGGGTATTCACCAAACTGATGATGGTTGTTGCAGCAAGTCTCAGGAGTGGGGCAATTCACGTTTACCCCTATCTAGATGATTGGCTGATCAGGGGCAGTTCCCCAGAACAAGTCCTGGAACATCTCAGCTATACCTGTCACTCCCTTCACAGACTGGGATTCTCCCTCAACTTCAAGAAGCCCCACATAATAACATCCCAAAGACTCCAGTTCATCGTAGCAGTCTGGATGCATCCCTGGGAAAAGCCTCGCTGCCAGAGATGAGGGCAAAAGACGTCCTGCAGATGGTGACCAAATTCCAGAATGGCCAGCATCTACCTGCCTTAGATTTTGTAAGGTTGCTCGGCCTCATGGCGTCCTGCATTTTTCTGGTGCCAGAGGCTCGCCTGAGAATGAGATCTCTCCAATGGACTTTCAGGGATCATTGGTCACAATTCTCAGGAAGGATGTCAGACCTCCTACAAATTCCGTGCAGAGTCTCACTGGATCTTCTGTGGTGGGCCTGTCAGCAGAACACCTTGAAAGGAGAACCTTTTTGGCAACCATGGCCCGAGATAACAGTAGTGGCATACCAATGATTTGACAATCAGCGGTCGTTGGTCTCCATCTGAGCCCAAACTACATATCAACCTGTTACAGCTGAGGGCAATCAGACTAGCGCTGAAGGCCTTCCCGCCATCTGTTCGGGAAAGAATGTTCTGATAATGATGGACAACACAGTGGCCATGTGCTACCTCAACAAGAGAGGAGGTGTAGGGCCACTACCACTGTGCAGAGAGGCAATGCGGGTCTGGTTCTGGGCAATACAAGAAGGAATCTCTCTGTCGGCAGTTCATCTAGCCGGGGAGAAGAACACGACAGCGGAAGCTCTGAGCAGGTAGAGCACAATCTCGCACGAGTGCGAACTAGCTCAGGAAGTCCTTCAAGACATCTTCACCCTTTGGGGAACCCCTCAAGTGGATCTGTTTGCGACCAGTGCCAACTGGGCGTGCCAGCTGTACTGCTCAAGGGAATTTCCTCCAAGAGGAGCTTTAGGAGACGTGTTCTTGGTGGACTGGGAATTTCCACTCCTGTATGCATTTCCTCCAGTCACCGTTTTTCCTCACGTAATCAGGAGGTTGAGAAAGTTCAGGAAATCCATGATCCTAGTGGCCCCAGATTGGGCCAGGAGGATGTGCCAACTGGACCTTACGGACATGTCCATCTGTCCCCTGATACATTTTCCACTAAGAGAGGACCTTCTCTCGCGCGAGAAGGGTCTGGTTCTCCATCCGGTTGTCAGGACGCTCAGCCTTCACACGTGGTTTCTGAGAGACTGAGATACAAGAACTGCTCAAACCTATTGTCTATCGATCCCTAGGTTCAAACTTCAAAAAGCGGGGGGCACAAGCTTCCCTGTCCTTGCCTCCAAGCTATGGAACGCCCTACCTATCTCCATCAGATCTGAAGATTTGTTTAATGCTTTCAAGTCCAAAACAAAATCATGGCTCTTCAATCAACATTGAAACCTGCTATGCACACCACAGCCCTACTACCTCGCCTGTTGTACATTTTGCTTATTTGCTCTGTAAATTATGTATATGTATATTGATAGTCTTTTTGCTTATTTTGTATGTACATCCGCCTCGTGCTTATAATTATGTATGCTTATATGCGCTGTATGTAACTTTAACCCTGTAGAAATTGCGCCCTGATAAACAAAATACAAAATACAAATACAAATACAAGGATTGGGACTTCCCGGATGATGTAATGGAGATTTTGCTTTCGGCCAGAAGGCCAGCAACCAAATCTTTACACCGCTGCCACTGGAATAAGTTCTTCAGCTGGTGTAGAGATAAGAATGTTGACTCTTTTACATGTAATACACCAATGGTGTTATCCTTTCTCTTACAACTGGCAAATTTGGGGCTCCAGATTGGTACCATCATGGGATATCTGGCAACACTTTCTATTTTTAAGCATGCTTCAGAGGAAGTCTTGCACTTTAGGATTCCTTTAATAGTACAATTCCTAAAGGGACTGACTATTTTCTTTCCTCCAATTTCGTTTCAAGTACAACTGCGGGATCTTAACTTGGTGTTAAACTTTTTGATTGGAGCGCCTTGCGAACCATTACACTCTTGTCCCTTAAGACTTTTAACTCTGAAAATCATCTTTTTAGTGGCAATTACATCATCCCGAAGGGTGAGTGAGCTACAGGCTTTATATCGCAAGCCTACTCATACTTTCTTTTTAATAAGGATATGGTGGTACTAAAAGAGAAGTCAACTTTTCTCTCCAAAATTGTTTCTGAGTTTCTTCTTACTCAGAAGATAACGTTACCATCTTTGTATCCTCATAGACATTCTGGGAAGGAAGAGGAAAGACTTAATAGGCTTGACCCTAGGCGTGAAGTGAGCTTTTACATCTCCAGATTGGCAGGATTAAGACAGGATGACCAGATACTTGTGGGCCATTCAGGTCACAAATTGGTATTGGCCATCACCAAGCAAACTATATCCAGATGGATTATACTAGCTATATCGGAATGCTACAAAACTGGCAGGTAAAGATCCTCTAGAACACCTAAGAGCTAATTTGACCAGGCGCATGTCAAACTCGCCTGCTTTACAGAGGGGAGTTCCAATAAGGGATACATGTGCAGCTGCGACATGGCGTCTGCACACACTTTCACTAAATATTACAGTTTAGACTCTTCCGCGGTTCAAGATTCTGCATTTGGAAAAGCAGTGTTGCATTCTCTACATACACAACCATAACATACTCATGTTATTCTAAATTCTACTCCCTCCCCCAAATTACGTAAACTGCTTTGGGAGTGTATCAAAGATAAGGAATACGTGGGAGGACACAATCCATTTGAAGAACAAGATACTTACCCCTGGTAATGTTTTTTCAACTGGATGTTCCTCCCATGTATTCCTTATTGCCTCTCCCAACCTACCCCGCAGTAGAATTTCCCTTGCGGTTGCAGTCTACGCACTCTCAGGGGGAGTAACCATTGAACACAAGATACATGCTCCACTCGTAAAAACGAAACTGAGGCCAACGGGTGCTGCGCGTGCTATGCATACCTGTATACCTGCAGTGAAATTGTCATCAAGGCGGAGGCCTCCGAGGGACATTGAGTCGACAGGCATCGATGCACAGCGCCCCCTGCTGAAATTTGTTTTTCCGAGGCAGCAAAGCTGGATATTGAAAATATCAAAGATAAGGAATACGTGGCAGGACCATCCAGTCGAAAAAACGTTACTAGGGTTAAGTAACTTGTTCTTCTTTGAGAGCTTCATGCCACAATCCTGCAAGTTTGCAGAGTG
Source organism: Ambystoma mexicanum (assembly GCF_040938575.1). Taxonomy (NCBI): domain Eukaryota; kingdom Metazoa; phylum Chordata; class Amphibia; order Caudata; family Ambystomatidae; genus Ambystoma; species Ambystoma mexicanum. The sequence continues at coordinate 671,955,234 of NC_090924.1, read as the reverse complement.
GTTGTAATCAACAAATGTTTTTAAGACTCACCTAATGGGACAGTGTTTATTACTTTCAATAGGATACAATTCTGAGTTGCCTCTGTTGGGATGCAGCAGGTGCATCAACCCACCAAGTTATTTTACTACTAACATTATGTCAATTGTGGTGGGTCGGAAAACTGTTCAAAGATCTTGGCCCTCATTACGACCCTGGCGGAAAGTGACTGACCGGACCGCAACAGCGTAAATAGCGTTTCCGCCATTGCACGAAGGAGCAAAGTGCGGCTAATTACGACCCATCGGGCACGAGCATTACGCCATGGCGGAATCCGAAAGGCTGCGATGGCGGAAATGACCCCAAAACGGCCCTTACCGCCGCCGTACGCTGCACCAGGTGCAATACCGCCACCCATCTTAGCGGTCACCGTAATGAGCGGTCACCGTAACGAGCGGGCACCGCAAATTACGGGCACCGTAAATATACGGAAACGGAAGTAAAAGCATGTGGCCGGAACGGGAAACAGCACGCCGCACAACTATAAAATCCGAATCCCAACACAACCATTAAAAATCCGACCCTGACACACATCCCAACCCGTTAGCAACCCCAGTTAAAAAAATAAATATGGGAAAGGTAGCCAAGAAAGCGTGTGACCGCAAGCGGCAGGTACACTTCTCCCGAGAGGAACTGACCGTGCTCACCGAGACCCTCCAGGAAAATGCCGCCGTCGTCTTCTCCAGTCAAATGACCAGGACGGCCCTTGCCAACAAGAAGGCCATATGGGCCCTGGTGGCACAGCGCGTAAGTGCGGTGGGGACAACACCCCGCACGCCACAGCAATGTCGCAAGCGGTGGGACGACCTGCGGATCCGCGTACGCAGCATACTTTCTGCGAACAGGAACATCGCCACAGCTACCGGGGGGGGTTCAGAGTCGCCCATCAAGTTGACCCCCTGGGAGGATATCTGCGCCTCCACCATAGGAATGGAGAGCATAGAGGGAGTCGGAGGGATGGAGAAAGGAGTGCCGACATCCGGAGAATCAGGTAGGTTGGCCAAGAGAAACAATGCGAAATCCACAAACCACGAACATGTGCAGTACCATGTGACCCCATAGTGCAATACATACTTTGCCCTGACAGCGCCCTCTAAAAGTCAGAATGAATAAACAAATCAATCAAGATGCCATAAACAACCCCTACATGTGCAGCATGCACCCCCTAACTGCAGGCAGCCAAATGAATGCATCCTCAATCCACACGAAAATGAGACCACCTCCAAGGCCCAGTCCCAAATCAGCCTCATGTACCACCCCAATGCATTTGATACGTTGCCATTCCAAATCCGACAGACCCATAACTAACGCTCGCCCCTCTTTACTCCACCACAGGGTCCGATACCAACGACGAGCTGCAGGACACCCCTACCAGCACGCCTGCAAAGAGGGCCAGGACCAACGTCCCAAGAGCCTCCACCTCAGGTGCAAGGATCAAGACACGGCAGCAGCAGGAATCAAGTGGCAGCACACTGGAGGGGACTGCAACAGGCACCCCAGCAGCCAGCAAGTCCACAACCCCAGCACCACAGGTCCCCCCAAAGAACGTATCTGATGGCACTGCCTCTGGTGGTAGCAGCACCATAGGTGACACAGCTGTCATGCCAGCATGCTCCGACACGGAAAACAGTGCTGGCGACGTAGGTACCATCCATGACCTTTCCCAATCCCCCTGCATGTTCCATCCCCTACACCATGACGAAACCACGCAGGGGCACCCTGAAGACGACGACTGGCCAACCCCCACAAGTCCTGTGCCAAGGCAACATGTGTTGAGCAGCCCCCCTGTCACACCACCGCAAATGTCCATGGCCCAGCAGAGGCAACAGTCCCTCGACCTGCTGATCGAGCAACAGCAGGAAGTGTCCACGCTACTCAAGGACCATGCAAATGAATGCGGGGGTTCCAGGGCAGCCATGGAAACATCCACCGAGACACTCAGGGCACAAATAGAGAAAAGTAGTGAGAGCCTCAGGGGAGAAATGGAGAAAAGCACCGAGAGCCTGAGAGCACAAATGGAGAAAAGCACCGAGAGCCTGAGAGCACAAATGGAGAAAAGCACCGAGAGCCTGAGGGGGGAACTGCATGCGACGTCCAAAGACGTTTGTGCTGAACTTGCTGCTGTGCGCCGTGTGCTCTCGGAGCTCTCACAAACCCTCAGAGACATGCATGGACGCGAGCAGGCAGAGACATCATCCGTGGCAAGTTCCGTCCAGGGCAGCCCCCAACGCAGATCTGGCAGGAACCTGCGCTCCACGGGCAGGGGTGCCCCTGATACCCGTAGAGGGGGCTTGCAATAGCGTCCAACCACGGACAGCATGCATATTTGGACACTGGTGTTGGGGGGGGAGGTAGTAGGGTGGAGGGGGTGTGTTGGGCTTCACTGGGTGGCGGGTCCATAGGGTGTATAAATCAAATCACATTAACAATACAGCACCTCATTATCATCCAATGACATGTGTGGACATTGATATTTGCGTACGAGGCCTTCATAGGCGTACAGTCCACAATGTGCCTGTACTACACACACACAGTGCCACAGGTCCCCTTTCCGTGTAATAGGCACCATGCGTGGTTGCTAGAAGCATGCATCTATGATGCTCTGTCGGATTGCACGTGCATCCTGTGCCTCATGGACTCCTTGAGGTGCCTCCACATCCCCACCCTCATCATCATCATCATCTTCAGGTGCATGCAGTACAGCGTCAGGGGGCATGGGCACATTCCTACGTATGCACATGTTGTGCAGCATGACACATGCCATGACCATCTTAGAAACCTTCTCATGGCTGTACATGAGTGCCCCGCCAGACCTGCTGAGGCTGCGGAAACGAGCCTTCAGTAGGCCGAATGCCTGTTCAATGACCACACGGGTACGTGAGTGGGCATGGTTGTAGTCCTCCTCATGCTCGTTCTGTGGGTTCCGGATTGGTGTAAGGAGCCATCTCTTCAGTGGATACCCGGCATCACCTGTATGAGACGAATAAAGGGTGTCAGTGGAATGATAGTGCTAAGTAGCCCCCCCCCCTCCTGCAAGGTCATTGACGCATCAAATGGGCCACGATGTCATGCATGGAATGAGACTCACCGAGTAGCCAGGATCTGTGCCCTGCGTGTCGCTCCATGTAGCGTGGTATTCTTGTGTTCCTCAGGACCATAGAATCATGGGTAGATCCTGGAAATCTGGCACAACAATGCGTAAATATCTTGTTGGAGTCACACACCATTTGCACATTGATTGAATGAAATTGTTTCCGGTTGCGGTACTGGACCTCCATGGCATGTGGGACAACCAATTCAACATGGGTGCAGTCGATGGCACCAATGCAACCCGGGATGCCGCCAAGTGCATGGAATCCCACTTTTGCGTTGGTAATCTCCTGGTACGTGCGTGGTAGTGTGATGTGGTCGTCGGCGTGCTTCAGGAGGGCATCGTGCACTTGGAAGAGTGTCCGTGAGAACAGTGGCTGTGAAATGCCATGCAACTGTCCCACTGTGTGCTGGTAGGTGCCTGTGGCCAGGAAGTGGAGTGCAGACACCACCTTCAGTAGGGGTGGGATGGCGGTTGGGCTATCTATCATGCTCACGAGGTCAGCATGTGTCATGTCCACAATGGCGATTATGGTGTCCCGGTCCAAACGGTAGAGGGTGTGGATCTGCTCAGCAGTGAGGTTGAACGGATCGGCTCGGAGGCGTGGGATTGCGGGCCGCCTGCGTGGTGGTAGTGGCAGTGCTTGTGGGCCTTGCTGACCCTGCCTTGCCCTCCTCCTCCTCCTTCTCCTCCGTCTCCCCTGTACGCCCGGTTGTTGTACCTGTTGTTGTTCGTCGTCTTCTTGTAGTTGTAGCACTTGCAGTGCTATCTGGTCCCCCAGGCCCAACATCGCTAGTCCTGCCGGTAGCATTTTGGAGTGGGAGTGGTTGTGGGAGGGGTTTGGGTCTGCTATATATGTGCTGTCGGCCTGTATGGCCTCCACCTGTGCTGATTGAATGAATCTGTGGCAGATGCAATCCCTTCTGGCCGAGCACGTCCCGCACGTAAGGCTGCATTTGGCCGCATGGCATCTTGGGATTGGAATCATGTATCAAATCCCGATGGCAGTGTGATGTACTTTGACTGATTTTCATGCTATGCTCCCATTGTTACACATGCTATGATTGCAGCCGCTTACATACCTGTGAAGAGTCAGTGGTATGTAGGGCTCGATCGATGGCCGACCCTCATGCAGCACAGTAACGTACTTCACCGACGGGCGTGGCGTCCCATTTGTGATTGCAGCCAGTTAGCATTATGACACACAGCCGCACTACATTGATGTAATTGTGAATGCAAGCGTTCACAGAAGCCTTTTCGACGTAATGTTGCAAGTGAGGAATTCGAAGGCCAGCATTTTTGGTTTTGAAGTAGCGGCGAGGATACGCCCACAGGTCTGGCTGGAAATGTAACGTTCTATTGTAGAATGTCCTTGGGACATGGCCCATAACGAGCAGGCAATGAATGATATGAATTGAATGGGATGCGCAATAGCGTAGTGGACGATAAGGCAGGACGTTCCCAAATCCATCTTGCTTCACAACACTACAGATCCGGCCAGGAGCACAGTGGTTTTTGCAGACTGCATTACGCACAGACGCGATGGAAGTTTCACATATTATGTGAGTGAATATTCATGCGTTTTCATTGCGGGATGAGGGAATGATGAATGGATGCATGGACAGATGATTCCGTTTAGGGTCTGCCATGTACATGGGTTTTTTGAATCACTCCCCTTCCCCTGCGCTATGTGATGCAAGGCTGCCATAGTGGGACTTACGTCTATCTGCCCTTGTCGGATCCTCCCTGTCTCGACGCGCCTTCATACACTTGTGTCTAGGCACGTTACTAATCCCATGTCATGGGTTCTATCTTGACGGACGCATGCACAGTAACCGACGTTGCCAATGGTGTATTTACCTCGATTGATTTCGTTATGATTCGATACTGATTTAGGGGTGTGTATATTCCTTTGGAGTGGGCTAGCATGCATATGGGTGTGGATTTGGTGTGTTGAATGAAGATTGTAATGCATCATGAGTCCCGTAATGCAATCGGTTAATTTGTGTTTCTTTTGGGTGACAGGTATCTCCTGCCCTATTGCAGATGCCATCTCTACGCCACTCCTCCAGATGGTTTTTACTCTCGACTCCTGCAGCTTCGGGTGAATCAGTGGAGCACCATTTCGATCTTATGGGACGATCGCCAATGGGCCACATGCCCTTACGCTGTACTGGTGGCTAGGTGCAACATTTCGGCCTTTCAGCTCGACTAGTGCCTGCCTCATGGGACGGACCTGCGGTTCTTGCCGCTTCCATGTTGCCTTTTGGAACGTTGATGTAGGCCCTGTGTGCCATGATGGTACAGGGCGTCACACAAGTGGAAGCTGGTCAATTATTGCAGATGCAGCCCTCGGTGATGATGGTTGTTTTGGTGTTATTTTGCAAATTGCTGTGGGGCCTTTGTCATTTGGATGTGCATTTAAATTGTATTCCGATATTTGTCGTGTTGCGTTGTTCTTTGCAGGTGATGTGGCGATTTTCGATTTGTGGCGGTATGTATTGCGAGATGATCTGCATTGTGTTCCGCCTTCTGAGTTGAGTTGTGTGGTACAGTACTGGCCGCGTTTGCCTACGTAGCACAGTATGGTCACGGATAGGGGCTGCCATTGTGACTGTTTACATGATGTGCTGTTCAGGGGCGGGGGATTGGCTTTTGGCCGACTGGTGCCTGTCAGCCAGGTCGATTGGTGGAATGATGGGATGTTCAGAATGTGGCTGGTCACAGGTGACTGTGTTTGCGTGCGTTTGTTGGAGGGGGACTGGGGTCATGTCCATTGGAATAGCTTCTGTATTGATGCCATCTGTGCCCTGCAGCTCCCATCGGCCCCTCTTGGGATGAGCCTGGCTGCTCAGTCACTCTGCCAACTTGTGTGGTACATGCTTCTGCTGATGGTTGGTTTGTTTACTGGCAAGAGTACAGGGCTGGTGCAATCCCCCTCAGGATGCTGTTTTGGATGTTGCCTTGCGCTGGTGGCAAGCGATGGGGGACTACTGTTGTTTTGTGTCATGTGTTCTTGATTTTCATTTTGATGTATTGTACCTTCACATGCCTGTGCTGCATCAGTACGGCTATGGTGACATGCCGTACATGGATGCCCACTCACGGGGCGCTTTGAGCCCCTGCATGCTTTTCTACGTTGGCATGCATGGGTGAATTGTAGATTTCACTGGTTGCATAGTGTGAGTACATTGCGCCTGCCAGGAGTTGTGCAATGTGGCCAGGGAGTGGAGTACAGGCACTCAGTGGGCCATTTACGGTTGGTTCACGATGCCGTATTTCTCGCCATGGCGGAATGGTACTTTACGACGTGCTTGATGGCGTTCAGTACATGTCCGCTAGGGTCAGAATTCGCGTACCGTTGCGCCATGGCGGTGATTCCGGTTTTGCAAGGCGCGCGTGCGCGTACTTGGTGCAGTTAGCGTTGCCGTTCACTGCGGGGTCGCTAATGGCATCGTACTTTACGGTGACGGGTCATAATCGCAACGAGCGGTGTTCGATGGCGGTATTGCATTTCCGCCATCATTTTTCCATTTCCGCCAGGGTCGTAATGAGGCCCCTTGTCTTCCTGAAAATATGACTCTTATCATTGTTCTCTGTTTAATATTCTCTTAGACACCTTTCTTTTATTTTATGTAGCTCCCTTGTTTTTTTAGGGTTGAGCGTTCCCCATTCTTGGTGTCTCCTAAATCCACTTTTCTATCCTTTTTTGGTTCACTCTGCACTTTTAGCTCTTATAATTTTTAACCGTTTCTCATAAAGTGGTCTTTCCACTCTTCATTAATTATCTTCCATGGAATGATCTCTTGTGGCTTTCTCTCTCCCTCAGGATATTTGTTTCCACTTTCTTAATGATTAACAATCATTCTTATATTTCAGGTTTTCAAATAGTTCCAAAGATATCAAATTATACTGGTCCAATATTCTGTTACCTCCCTTATGGCAATAATAGTCCATTCTCTTTATTACGACTTGCCCTGGTGGCCTCCTGCTTCTGCAGCTCAACCCTATACCTTTGTTTGCCTTAGGCGACCTTGTAGGGCTTGGCATTCGCAAGGGTACGTTGGTTTGCTTTCTCGCTTTTTCCTTTCAGGCTTCACACGCGTACCGGTCTCAGTGTATCTGCAGCTGGCCGCGTTCAGAAAATGACAGAGGATGGGAGCTACCAACACTCCCGTCTTCCATTGTTAGACAGATGCCTGACCCATCGCGGCACTTCTGTGGTCACACCGCCACGTTAGATGGTTCCTCGAGCACCGTCCTGATAACTGCTTCAAAGTTATCTGCTTCACTGGGCCTCCAGCAACGGTGCTTGGCATTCTCAGCTTCTTGCAGTTGCACGGGTCTCGCGGTTCAACTCTGCTCCACCTCTCCATGGCGTTCTGAAATCAGAGGATTTCCTCTGTGCACCATTCTCTCTCTTCCCTTCTTATCTACCCGTCCCACTTTCATACATGTTTCTTCTTAAAGGTATATTCCCATTTTCCTTCAGATGGCGTAACTGAATTCAACATTAACCTAAAGCCAAAGAGGAGGAGGACACAGTGGTTTTGATGGAAGGCAGTCTCATATATACAGATAAATTGTCCTGCATATGGAGTTTCCTTCGGGAAAGGGAGTCCTTGTCCCCTAAGGGGGAGTCACTCCCAGTGAGGTCCCACTTGCCCTGACCCCTAAGGACGGTCTTGCAGAGCAGGCTCGCATCCTTAGCCTCAATGGGGGTTGCTCCCCATTGGGGAGAAGGAACAAATACTACTGATTTGTCACACAATGTAATGAAAAACCAGCTCATCTATACAAGCATACATATAGTTACAGAATGTATTTACAATTGTTAATGGGCAGTGCATCAAAGCTAGGTTATACAGAATCTGGGTCAGTCTGGCAGGTGGCTCTAGGTTTATAGTCAGCTCCGTTAAGACGCCTCTTGTTCAGGTGGTGAATGAGAAGGTTTGCATCAAGCATCTGTCTTTTATCTGTTCTTTAGTTCTATACCTCTGCTGTGGCTGTGCTGTGATATACAGAGGAAATATTGCATTTTTAATGTAGACCTCCCACCCCAAATGGTTTTCAAATGTCAGTCTTCTTATTAACCATAGGTCTACCAGTGACAATTGTCACATCAGCTCAATGTGATAAACTGAAATACCAGTTTTGCAAAGGATTACTGGCCAGACCTCCTCATGAACCGCTAATGAAGCACCCTCCCCATTAAAGTTTGCCATTGGTTTACTGCTGATGCAAAAGCAAAGGTCTCCTCTCCAACCAACACATGCAAAAAAATGACCAGTGTGGTTCTCATTTTTTAATCCACCAGAACGTAAATGGAGACGCCTCCATTGATGCTCAGAAGAATTTTCATTGTTTTTTAAGGTAGAGGGTGTGGGCAGAATGGGAGTTACATTTCCGCTTCCCTTTTACACTCCACCTTCACAAACAACTTGGTTTTACGCTAGCATGACATTTTCGTGCTGCTGTAAAACCAATGATTTCCTATGCAATGTCTGTTTTGCGTACATGGCAGGTAGTGCTTACTCTATTTGCACTGCTGAGTACAAAGGAGAGGTGTAAAGAGCTTTCCACTGTCTCTTTGCAGGCACTCCGGAGAGAAAATGATCAAAATTGCCCAGGGGGGTTCTGTTTGGACGTAAGCGGTCCCCTCTGGGCAGTTCACGCTTCGGGACAAAATGAGCCCCTGTATGTTTAACTGGAGAGCATTTCTCACATTCTTAGGTTAGAATGCGGCAATTTAAAGGTAAATGGTGGGCAGGTCAATCTGAAAACATTTGAAGCTACAAAAATGACCCCTTCTGGTGCTTGAAATATAAACTGACAATGCTTTCTTCCCTTGAAATGCTCATAAAGGTCATTGGGCCTCATTACACGGTAGCCCGTAAGGGTTTACCAGTACCAGTATTTTACAGTACTGGTAAACCCTTACCGCCTTACTACGAGGTCCCTTTGCGGGTTGGAGAATTTAACGCTTGCTTTTTGCAGGCGTTAAAAACCAACCCGCAAAGGGACCAGGGAGCTAATTACGGTACCGCAATTTGCGGTGCCGTAATTATCGCCTTCCCCATTCCCATTATGCCCTACGGGGCAAAAATGGGAATGGGAAAGGGCAATGGAGGAAGGGGGAATTACCGCCCCACCAACCTTGGAATAGGGCGGTAATTCCCCTTTCCACCAAGGCGGTGCCGGTATTTTACCGGCATGGACCAAGGTGCTAATAGCTCAAGTATATCATTACTAGCAAAAAGGTAGTCCAAAGTGGCCCATGTATGACCACATCTCCATGTCCCCTTCCCTGGCACATCTCCTCTTACTCTTCCATTCAACACTACCAGTTCCCATTATCTGAGGAAGTGCACCCATTTGCTCCCACGGGTGTTTCCCCTCTTTTGCAACAGCCAGGACTTTGCTTAGACACCAATGGGGGGCAGGACTCATTGCCAAGGCAGCGGGCGTTGAAATCTCCACATATTAGTATCAACTCAATTCAACCATTTCTTCCCCAACCCACACATATATTATCAACAAAACCAAAGATGTCATCCGTATAATCACCTACAGGCGGGTCATATACGTTTATCAAAAGTAAACCTTTGCCTTTATGTTGAGGATTTAATTACATTTTGATAGTCATAACTTTGTCTTCAAGGGTGTTTGTTCTAAGCACTCGAAACCCATAGAGTGCCACACCCCAATTATGAAACCCCCAGAAGGTCTCACCAGGTCACTGTTCTTTGCCATCACTTGGTGCACCACAAAACCTTCCAGAAACACTTTGTCAGTCAACCAGGTCTCTTGACACATAATAATGGTGTGTTCCATTAAAATGGGTAGGGGCCCCTCCTCACTAAACAGGTGCCTGAGGCCTCTAGTGGTCCTCATTTGGCAGCCAAACATTGAGGATTCTAGGACCCCACTCCGGAAACAGTGGCTCCATTATCAAGTGCCCCTTGAATCCCACAGGGACTATTAAAATGTATCGTGAAGTTATGCCATATTGGGGCAATAATAGTGACACATTAATTCCCTTCCATTTATAAATGACATTTATAAATGGCAATCCACATTGCTGTAGAGGGTGATTGCGCTGTATTGGGGCAGACCAGAGAGTGATGTTGAGTAAGAAAATCTGTAGTGGTAAAGAGTTATAGGGGGTGGTTCTCATAGCAGGTCCTGAGAGGATTTTTCTTATGACCTTTCTAGATCTAGCTAGCTGTACCAGCCTCAAGGCCCAAAAGCATAGTTTTAGGTTTGGCACTCTTAATCCACCGTTATCCATGTCCAGGCAGAGCATTCCCAATCAAATTCTTATCTTGCCACTTTTGGGAAAGCCAGACTCATGCATCACTTTCTGGTGATGACAAATAGAGACAGATTTACTTTTACCTTGCAAGAAAAGAAAATCACAGCATCTTACTGCAACTACCTGACCACCCTCCAAACCCCTCACCTTTATAGGCCACTTGGCAGGTTTGAAACTTAAGATCATTCTTTTCATGTTACGCTCACCTGGTCTCTGCGGGGGCGTTGGGGCACGGTTGGAGCCCTCCCAGGAGTTGGCTCTGTTGGATCGCTTCTCTCCCCCACTGCTGCTTTTTCGGGGACCCGGAATGCTGGGACTGTTCCTGAGGGAAGATGAGAGGCAGTGAGGATAGCGTGGTGGTGTCGCGGTTCCCCTCGACCCTTTCGTGCCAAAATGTAGTGCGCATGAGTTTGCCCATGCAAGCTCACCAGTTTTTATGTAAGGATGAGCTCTCCGTCCTGCTTTCCTTCAGCAGGGGCGCTTTAGATGGACGCAGTTGCATCACTGGTCCAGATTGTGGAGGTCCAAACCAGCTACAACCATTCCGTCTCGAAGGTATGTGATTATAGCTATGATTATTGTCCGTATTCTTGTGTTAATTCTTCCCCAATGATTATTTTTCGTAAATATATATTTTTTTCTCTCCCCTTAGTGCGGTAGCGGTGCTGCTTCCAGCGATAGGGTGGCTTCAGGTAAGATGTTTGAGGTTCCCGGAGACTGAAGACGCACATGCTGAACCTGGTAAGATGCTGGAGGGTTCCGGAGACTGAAGGCGCACATGCTGAACCAGGTAAGGTCTTCTGAACGGCGGTAACCGTTACGCTGCATGTAGCAGACTAACGCGAAGCACCAGTATGCGGATGGGGTCGACTTATATCGCCTGGCTCCAGCCACTCCCCTTAAGCCATGCCTTTTGGGCCCACCTTGCCCCTCCTCCTGCTTTCTGCACGTGTCTTCCCTGTACTAATAGGGCCCCGCCCGGCCTTGCTGCATGTGCCTTCTGTGTTCTGTGTGCCAGGCACACTTTGAAATGAGCTTGGTGCCATAGGCGCCAAGACTGGGTCCATTGGGACCCTGCAGGAAGTGAAGTACTGGGTCCTTGCCCAGTGGCCAGGACAGCACTCCCCCTCAAGGCCCCTCTTACAGTGGACCTTCCCTCCGGTCCCAGTTTGGTGGGGTTGTCCCGGTGAAATTGTTTGTTGAGTCGTGGGGCATGGACAAATTCAGCAGGTTCCCATGTACAATCCTGAGGCCCATAGCCCTCTCAATCAATGAGATAATAAAGTTTTGAGCGTATTCTCTTGGAGTCCATGATGTTCTTTACTTCATACTCAAGTTCACCTGCGATGATCTCCGGTTCTGATGGTGTTGAAATCCGAGTCTCCTGATTCACTGGCTTTAGAAGAGAGACATGAAAAATGGGGTGGATTCGCATGTTGGGTGGTAAATCCATTTTAATGGCCTCAGGGTTTATGATGGCCTTAACTGGAAATGGTCCCAAGTATCGTGGTCGAAAGGCACAAGGTCCTTTTAATGGAATGTTTTGGACGCCAAGCATACTTTATCCCTGACATGATATTGTGGAGCCTCCCTCCTGTGTCGGTCTGCAAATTTCTTTTGTTGCTCCTTAGCTCGCTTTAAGTTTTCGCTGGCTTCTTTAAGAGATCGAGTGATGATTTTGTGCAATGATGTAACAGCTGGCATCTCCAACTCGTCCAGGGGGTCAAAGGAAGATGTTCTTGGGTGTCGACCGTTCATTGTGGGTCTGTCCAGTGCTGGTATGAATAGAGCTGTTGCAGGCAAACTCACTTAACCAGAGAATGTTTTTCCAGGAATCCCCTGTTTGTTGTAACTTGCATCGCAGATATTGTTCGAGCACCTGGTTCGTCCTCTACGTTTGACCATCGATTTGGGGATGATGACTCATAGAAAGCCGAAGATCAATTTGGGCTAGTTTGCAACACCTTCTCCAGAAAGCTGAAACAAACTGAGTTCCCCTGTCAGAAACTAATACGGATGGGAAACCATGTAGTCGGACAATCTGTTCCAAGAATACTGTGGCCAAAGTAGCTGGGTAGGAAGTCCTTTCAGTGGGATGAAATGTGCCATTTTGGAGAACAGGTCTACCACGACTAGGATTGTATGAAACCCCTCACACGGTGGTAGATCGGTAATGAAGTCCATGGATAATGTGTGCCACAGCGTTGGTGGTACCCCCAGTGGTCTCAATAGCCCTGCAGGATTTGGTTTTTGGGATTTGTAATGAACTGGGCGACATCCTTCCTCCAAGAGGGCCACCAATAATTCTTATGGATCTTGGCTCTTGTCTTGGCGATCTCTGGGTGTCCTTCTACCAATGACTCATGATAATTCGCTATGATCTTAGTACGTATCTCCTTGTCCTGAACATATAGTTTTCCCTGGAAGTACGGAAGATTATCTCTGATGGAGTATTGATCTTCCTTACTCACCCATTCCTTTTGGGTGGTCGGTTCCATCTGAGCTTGGATGTCAGTCTTTAATTCTTGCCAACAGGTAGTGACGGCTATCTGGTGTTAAATCCGTTCTTCGGGGTTGATGGCTATGGGATCGGAGGGATTGAAGGTGTCTTTATCCTCTCACATTCTTGATGGAGCGTCAGCTTTTCCGTTGCTCACTTCAGGTCGGTAGGTAATTAAAAAATCAGACTCGCCAAAGAATAAAGCCTAACGGAGTTGGCGTGAGGATTGTGCCTTGGTTGTCTTCAAATATTGTAGATTACGGTGATCGGTAATAACATTAACCGTGTATTTTGATCCCAAAAGGTAATGTCTCCAAGTTTTGAAGGCTCATTTGATTGCCAGGAGCTCCTTGTCTGTAATTGCATAATTTTGTTCAGGTGCCGAAAACTTGCGGGACCAGAATGCTATGGGATGGAGCTGCCCCGTCTCAGGGTCCCTTTGTGATAACACTGACCCCATGGCAATACTGGAGGTGTCAGTTTCGACCCCATATGGTAGATCAGGTCGATAGTGTCGAAGTATAGGGACAGAGGCAAAGGCTTGTTTCAATTCCTGAAAGGCGTTTTCAGCTTCAGCTGACCAAAAGAATGTCTTCTTCTTCTTTAGAAGGGATGTGATTGGATGGACGATTTGCGAGAATTGTGGTATAAATCGTCTATAAAAATTAGCAAATCCCAGAACACTTTCTACCCCTTTGGTGTATGTCGGGGATGGCCATTTAAGAATAGCTTCAACCTTGCGTGTGTCCATATGTACTCCTCGTGGAGTAAGCGTGAAGCCCAAAAACTCGACCTCTGTGAGATGGAAGGAGCATTTTCCTAGTTTAGCAAACAATCGGTGCTGACAGAGCGTTTCCAATACTGCTCTAACATGGCCAACATGATCTTCCTTGGACTGTGAATAGATCAGGATATCATCAATGTAAACGAGAACACAAACATTCAGTAGTTCATGGAGTACCTCGTTCTTAAAGAACTGGAATACTGGAAAGCCACTGGTGCATTGCATAGCCCAAAGGGCATCACCTGATACTCGAAAAGTCCATATTTGGTCCGAAATGCTGTTTTCCACTCATCACCACTTTTAAGTCGTACGAGGTGATAGGCGCCCGTAGGTCCAGTTTCGTGTATATTCGGGCGCTCTTTACCTGATCGAGTAATTCTCGGATGAGTGGCAGAGGGTATCTATTCTTAACCGTTATCTGGTTCAATGCCCTGTAGTCGATGCACTTTCTGAGGTCACCTTCCTTCATGGGTACGAAGAAAAGCGCTGAGGAGGCAGGGGACTTAGATGGGCGAATAAACCCGTTAGCTAGCTACTGCTCCAGGTAGAATCTCAGGTGTTGATTTTCTTGTTCCGTCAGGGCATATATCGGGCTGCATGGAATTTGAGCTCCGGGTATCAGGTCGATCTGGCAGTCGTAGGGTCTATGTGGAGGCAAAGTATTTGCCTGTTCTTTTTGGAATACATCTTGATAGTCCAAATATTCCGGAGGTAAGGCACCAACAAGAGCCAGAAGTGTTTTCATCTTGCATTTGGGTTTTTGCAGAGTCTTACGATAACAAGTTTTGGCGCATTCCTGCTGAAAGTTCAGCACTCGTGTTTTCCAGTCAATCCTGGCATTATGGGTCTCCAGCCACGGCATTCCTAAAATCATCTGGAATTGTGGTGCTCCAATTAGATCAAAAGAGATGTCTTCCTGATGTCCATCCTGACATATCAGCATAACCTTTACAGTGTGTTGCGTTACTGGTCCCGAGGATAGTTGGGAGCCATCCACTTCAGTTACGTTTTCTGCCTGTGGTTTATGCCGAAGAGGGAAGCCTATTTGTGCAGCTAGAGCCTGATCAATATAGTTTCCTACCGTTCCACTGTCTAAATATGCCTCCAAGGCGTGTACCTTTGATGGTTGCAGGTGGTGGACTATGAGTACTGGAATGACTAGATTTGAGGTCTGAATTACCTTCTTGATTTCGCTCGACAAGGGGACCCCTTCTCTTGTCGGGTGCTGGAGTTTTTCCGGAGCCGTCTCTTGTTCCTTATCGGTATTATCCGTTGCACCTAAAGTTTTCTTGGGTGGTTTAGTGGGGCAATCTCAAAGAAAATGTCCTGCCTTGCCGCAGTATAAGCAAAGTTGTTGCTGCCTCCTTTTTTCTCTCTCTGCCTTAGATATAGGGGCCCGTATCCCCCCGAACTGCATAGGTTCAGTTGCCTCGTGGGCCTTGCTTGGATTGCCCCTGGGTCTCATGTAGACTGATCTCCCTTCAGTCCTTGTGCGATCCAGTTATCTGTCTTGTAGCCTGTGATCCAGTTGCAGTGTAAGGTTGATGTACCCTGCACAGCCTTCAGAAGGGTTGACCACCTGTGCTAACACATCCTTTAGGTCCTCACGTAGTCCTCGATAAAATAGTGTGGTTATTTTCTCTTTAGGCCAGTTGGTCTGTGCAATGAGGCGATTGAAAGTGGCTATATATGTCAGCAAATCATGATTCCCCTGTCTTAAAGACAACAGTTCGTCATCCAGGGCCTGTCCTTGGGTGTGCCTTGCAAACAGCTTTTCCAATTCCCGTTGGAATTCCCCGAAAGTGTGCAGCACAGGGTCATCCGGGTTGAGCAAGGGTATTGACCAGTCCGTTGCACTGCCTCCTAGATACGAGAGCACAAAAACCACCCTGGAACTATCGTTCGGGAATGCACCTCGGCGGCACAGAAAGTGCAGGCAACACTGATTCATAAATATGGCGAATTTGTTGGGGTCACCAGTAAACCGTTCGGGTGGAGCCAGCGGTACAGTTCTTGGGAGTACCACTTGAACTGGTGGTGATGGTGGCAAAGGGGCTGGCACGATTCAAGGTAACAGGACCTGCCCTGCATGAGTTTGAAGCACCTGTCTTGCCAGTTCGTCAGTTCGTTCTCGACCAACGATTAAGAGGCCGATTCATGGAATAATTAGCGCGGCGCAAGTGGGCAAAAACGTGCGAATCGCAGTGGAATAGCGAAAATCGCAGTGCAATTGCGAAAATCGCACGAAAAGCAGCGCACGTCGATTCATGGAAGGCCGTGCGCGAGAAAACCAGCGGATGTGCGATAAAAAGTGCGCGGCGCACGTTGGCGCACAGGTCATCTAACAGCGTGCGCCAGGTCACTGCGAAAATCGCACAGGCCACAGCGATAATCGCACATAGCGCGGCGCACGCAACAAAAGTAGGCGGAACACGGGCGTAACACTCGGAATGGGGAACAACTTGCCAAAACGTGGGCGTCACGGGGGAAGTACAGGGCACAAGTGCGCGGAACGCCCACACGCTCGCCTACAACACGTATTCATGGAATAGAATAGGGGAAAAAAGCGCACGCTCAAACCAGCGCACAGGCACAAACACGACCGCCACAAGAAAGCAGGCGGTAGCGTCTCTGCGGCTGTAAGAAATGTGCGCCAAAAGGTGCGCCAACAAATCGCACCTATATACTGCCATGATGAATGCCCCATACTGTGGCCCTCCAGGAAAAAAGACGTGCAAAGGGGTACCCACAAACACAGACACCCGCTGACAAAAAATACGTGTGCGTGTATACCGGGGTGCGCGGGAAGTCTAACACGCGATTTCAGCAGGGTACGTGCATCACAGGGGTTCGCGTGAAGTTTCCACGCGATCGGGTCTGGGGGAGCGGGCTACGTGTATATCAGGGGTTCGCGTGAAGTTCCACACGCGAACAGCCTGGGCGCGTGTATTTCAGGGGTGCGCGGGAAGTTCCACACGCGAATAGCCTGGGCGCGTGTATTTCAGGGGTGCGGGGGAAGTTCCACACGCGAACAGCCTGGGCGCGTGTATTTCAGGGGTGCGCGGGAAGTTCCACACGCGAACAGCCTGGGCGCGTGTATTCCAGGGGTGCGCGGGAAGTTCCACACGCGAATAGCCTGGGCGCGTGTATTTCAGGGGTGCGCGGGAAGTTCCACACGCGAATAGCCTGGGCGCGTGTATTTCAGGGGTGCGCGGGAAGTTCCACACGCGAACAGCCTGGGCGCGTGTATTTCAGGGGTGCGCGGGAAGTTCCACACGCGAACAGCCTGGGCGCGTGTATTTCAGGGGTGCGGGGGAAGTTCCACACGCGAACAGCCTGGGCGCGTGTATTTCAGGGGTGCGGGGGAAGTTCCACACGCGAACAGCCTGGGCGCGTGTATTTCAGGGGTGCGGGGGAAGTTCCACACGCGAACAGCCTGGGCGCGTGTATTTCAGGGGTGCGCGGGAAGTTCCACACGCGAACAGCCTGGGCGCGTGTATTTCAGGGGTGCGCGGGAAGTTCCACACGCGAACAGCCTGGGCGCGTGTATTTCAGGGGTGCGGGGGAAGTTCCACACGCGAACAGCCTGGGCGCGTGTATTTCAGGGGTGCGCGGGAAGTTCCACACGCGAACAGCCTGGGCGCGTGTATTTCAGGGGTGCGGGGGAAGTTCCACACGCGAACAGCCTGGGCGCGTGTATTTCAGGGGTGCGCGGGAAGTTCCACACGCGAACAGCCTGGGCGCGTGTATTTCAGGGGTGCGGGGGAAGTTCCACACGCGAACAGCCTGGGCGCGTGTAATTCAGGGGTGCGCGGGAAGTTCCACACGCGAACAGCCTAGGCGCGTGTATTTCAGGGGTGCGGGGAAAGTTCCACACGCGAACAGCCTGGGCGCGTGTATTCCAGGGGTGCGCGGGAAGTTCCACACGCGAATAGCCTGGGCGCGTGTATTTCAGGGGTGCGCGTGAAGTTCCACATGTGATTTGACAGTGTGGGTCCTCCCAGGTGTACCCTGTACACCCTCCACGGCCCCTGCAGGCAGCCCACACCACAGGGGACTACCCTGCATCCCTGGTCATGTCCCGCAGGCAGCCCACCCACCATGGGCATGCCCCCCAGCAAAGGCACATGTCTCCTTGAACTAATGAACACCAACTCATGTCCCCTTGCACCCCCACCCCCCAGCACTGTGGGGCACCTGCCAGCAGGCCCCCACCCATGTCCAACTCATGTCCCCCACCCCCCCCACCCCCCAGCACTGTGGGGCACCTGCCAGCAGGCCCCCACCCATGTCCAACTCATGTCTCCCACCCCCCCCACACCCCAGCACTGTGGGGCACCTGCCAGCAGGCCCCCACCCATGTCCAACTCATGTCTCCCACCACCCCCACCCCCCAGCACTGTGGGGCACCTGCCAGCAGGCCCCCACCCATGTCCAACTCATGTCTCCCACCACCCCCACACCCCAGCACTGTGGGGCACCTGCCAGCAGGCCCCCACCCATGTCCAACTCATGTCTCCCACCACCCCCACCCCCCAGCCACCAGGGTCACCCTCCACCAGGCCCCCACTCATGTCTACCACCACCCCCACCCCCCAGCCACCAGGGTCACCCTCCACCAGGCCCCCACTCATGTCTCCCACCACCCCCACCCCCCAGCACTGTGGGGCACCTGCCAGCAGGCCCCCACCCATGTCCAACTCATGTCTCCCACCACCCCCACCCCCCAGCACTGTGGGGCACCTGCCAGCAGGCCCCCACCCATGTCCAACTCATGTCTCCCACCACCCCCACACCCCAGCACTGTGGGGCACCTGCCAGCAGGCCCCCACCCATGTCCAACTCATGTCTCCCACCACCCCCACCCCCCAGCCACCAGGGTCACCCTCCACCAGGCCCCCACTCATGTCTCCCACCACCCCCACCCCCCAGCCACCAGGGTCACCCTCCACCAGGCCCCCACTCATGTCACCCACCACCCCCACACCCCAGCAGTGCAGGGTCACCCTCCACCAGGCCCCCACTCATGTCACCCACCACCCCCACACCCCAGCAGTGCAGGGTCACCCTCCACCAGGCCCCCACTCATGTCACCCACCACCCCCACCCCCCAGCAGTGCAGGGTCACCCTCCACCAGGCCCCCACTCATGTCTACCACCACCCCCACCCCCCAGCCACCAGGGGCACCCTCCACCAGGCCCCCACTCATGTCACCCACCACCCCCACCCCCCAGCAGTGCAGAGTCACCCTCCACCAGGCCCCCACTCATGTCTCCCACCACCCCCACCCCCCAGCACTGTGGGGCACCTGCCAGCAGGCCCCCACCCATGTCCAACTCATGTCCCCCACCCCCCCCACCCCCCAGCACTGTGGGGCACCTGCCAGCAGGCCCCCACCCATGTCCAACTCATGTCCCCCACCCCCCACCCCCCAGCACTGTGGGGCACCTGCCAGCAGGCCCCCACCCATGTCCAACTCATGTCTCCCACCACCCCCACCCCCCAGCATTGTGGGGCACCTGCCAGCAGGCCCCCACCCATGTCCAACTCATGTCTCCCACCACCCCCAGCCACCAGGGTCACCCTCCACCAGGCCCCCACTCATGTCTACCACCACCCCCACCCCCCAGCCACCAGGGTCACCCTCCACCAGGCCCCCACTCATGTCTCCCACCACCCCCACCCCCCAGCACTGTGTGGGACCTGCCAGCAGGCCCCCACCCATGTCCAATCCATGCCCCCCTGCACCTGGGTCCCAACATTCCCCAATCATGTCCGTAATGCCCATCCTCCCCTGCCAAAAGGCCCAACCAACTATCACACCCACCCACATATCAAAGGCAATTACATGTTACACCCCCAATGTAAATAATGCAATTTAACACATGTCTGTCACACACAATGGCTGCAAGTGAATGACAAAACACCCAACATGACATGCCTGAAAGCAATGAGATGATACGACACATTGAAGATTAAAAAAATAATATGTATTGAACAGCAAATAAGAAAAAACACAAAGCAAATCAAACAAAACAAGATGAATGTCCAAGAAAAAATTCTGAAAAATTAAAATAAGCCAATTAAGAAGATCATCCTGGGTCCATGAGCCCTACCAAATTAAACCTAACTGACTACTAACTAAAAAGTGAACTATATACAAAAAAGTGGTGCATTGTCAAATCGCAACCAAAAAAAAATCAAAAAAACAAAGGAAACCTAACCCTAACTATACAACTATATACAAAGGCAGCGGGCTATTCGGACGGCTCACTGGTTGTTGTCATGGGCCAGGGCATCATCGAACTCCTGGTCAATGGCTTGGAGGCGGGCATGTTCCCTGGCCCCGAGGTCCCGCAGGGATAACGCAGTGTCAAGCTCAAACTCCCTGCGAAGACCCTCGAGGCACTCAGCCCGCCTCAGCGCCCTCCGCATGGAGTCCTCTGCCCTGACCATCGTGAGCCGTTCCTCCTCTGCCCACTGCCGCTCCGCACCTATCCGCTGGCACAACCTCTCCCACACGGAAGCCACTCCCATTCCAGGGTTCTCCTGCCCTCCGGCCGATGCCTGCACCCCTGATGTTGATGGCCCCGAGCCATGATGCCTCCCACGTTGAGCCTGCTGCTGCCTCCGACGCAACTGCCTGTGCCAGCACGGCGGCATCCAGGCTGATGGAAACCACCGACGCCGTCGTGCACGTGCCCTGCCCGATGATGCCGTCACATCCTCCATCTGCTGGGGTCCAGTTGCTCTGGTGTCCACCCCTGCTGGATCTCTGACTCCCAACTGTGGCAGGGATGGGATCCACACCAAGCTGGCTGCATTGGTCGGGGCAGGTCCACAGGGGGCCCTGGTGGCATCTGGGCTGGAAGACGGCAAGGAGAACGACTGGTGGATAGCCTGCACAGAGGAGGAGAGGGCCGCCACATTGGCCAACACATGCAGGAAACCCCCGAACATGGCCGATCCCAATTGGGCCACGTCGGCACGGTGCACTTCGTGATGACGTGCGTGCTCCTCCCGGGAAGCACGCACGGCATCACGAATCACAGCCGTGCGCATCGCGACCCCAATCAGGACCTTCTCCGCACGGCCAGGGGTTCCCACGTCCGCAGGTGGAGGGGAGTCAGGTGACATGGACATCCCCTCTACCTGCGGACAGGCCTGGGATGGGGCATCCCTGCTGGTGCATGGTGGTGCACTCACAGGGTCAGGGACAGCGACATGCACAGGCCCCTCCACGGTGACCTGTGCTGCCTCCTGCCCCTGGCCCTGGACTGCACCACTTGCACCAGCAGGGATGCCCCCACCAGGCCCCATGTGTGCCCCAGTGGCGGCCTCCTCCTCCTCTGTGCAAACCACCAACCTGGATGGCTCCTCACCGTCTCCCACCGTAGCAGGCCCCTGTGGGGGCTCACCCACCCCTTCCGCTGCAGCCGTGGGGGCATCCCCGCCGCCTTGCTCCACAGCGCCGTCTCCGCCCTCTTCTTCACTAGCCGCTGCGTAGAGGGAGACAAAGAACACAAGCATCTGGGCACTGTACAATGGTCCCCTAGACAGGAAGCAATAGCAGATGAGCACCACTGTCAAAGTACACTTCCATCATGTCCCTCCACAACACATGGGTCAGTCCAGGCAAAACACACACAGTAACAGGCATGGTGCATGCCATGGACATTTCCATGCATGTCCAATGGACTCTTGAAACATTCAATGATATGTAACTCACATGCATCATGCCTCATGCCCATCACATGCACACACTTCACCTCAGTCACATCCATCTGGCCCCAAACACACCAAACACAGCGGATACAAGGGTAATTTGGCTGCTTTACTGAATCTGTGCATTGTCACACACATGTGTCATGCATCCATGGCATGCACAAGTCACAGACACGCAGGTCAGGCACACAGACATGGCTACCATATATGTACCTGGCATCAGCACCCATCCCTCACCCCCACCCATGTCCAGGTACAGAGACTGGCATGCTCTCATGTTCAAAATCTGAATAGGGCTCCCCATGCGGCATTTCAACACATGCAACAACCATGTGCATCACACATCACTGGTCGCACATGCATTACCATGATGTCCCTGCACACATACATGCATACATGGCCTATGGCACACATACAGGCAAGTATCATAGAACCAGCACACCGCAACATGCCCTGTCTCACACAGTAATGCATGGACACTTACCGCTCAACTCCAGACGGGCCTCCCTCTCAAGGATCTGGGCGTGGAGCGCTGGGCGTACGCGTTCCAGGACCCTCATCTGGATGGAACTCATGCGGCCCCGGCCCCCCTCCACGAGGTGCCGGGCCTTCACAAGGGTCCTGGACCTCAAGTCCTCCCAGCGCTTCTTGATCTTCAGGCCGTCGCGGGTTGCCACCCCCTCCGCGTTGATGGCAACCACACAGTCGGCCCAGATCCTCTGCCGTCCTTCCTTGCTGGCGCGGGACGA
Organism: Ambystoma mexicanum; assembly: GCF_040938575.1. NCBI lineage: Eukaryota > Metazoa > Chordata > Amphibia > Caudata > Ambystomatidae > Ambystoma > Ambystoma mexicanum. The sequence goes on along the minus strand of NC_090924.1, from coordinate 671,933,032 downwards.
TCCAAAGAGGGCATCATACTGCCCCAGGACATGCTCCACCAGGACACCAACTTCGGTGACAGTGAAGCTGGTGCCCCTCTGCCCCTCTGGCCTGGGGTTGCCACTGGTGCCAGATGTGGAAGTGCCCGACATGGTAACCCCAGAGGCAGGTGTGGGTGGGCAACTGGGTCCTGGGGCTGGGCTGTGGAGCGATGTAATACCAGTCGGGAGTCTTCAGTTCCAGCAGGGGTGGACACAGCAACTGGACCCCTGCAGATGGCTGATGTGCAGGCACCAAATGGCAGGGCACGGTGGCAGCAGGCAGGCAGGCAGGCAGGCAGCAGCAGATGGCACGTGGGAGGCTGCTCGGGGCACTGGGGGGCAGTAACTCGGCCTTCTGGGCAGGAGCGTGGGCTTCCGTGTGTTTTCGCGTGGCCAGCTTGATACGGAGTGATTTGGCACGTGAAAATCCTGCACGTCAGCGTGAAATCCGAGGAAAGGCCCTTAGCGCGTAAGCGCGTCAGCACGCATACGCGATTCTATTGGACCAGAGTCCCTCAGCGCGTAAGCGCGTCTGTGACGTGACCCGCACGGGTGTTCCCCACTCAGCACGTGATGACGGGGCACACGTGGAGATACTGCACGTCAGAGTGTCATCGCGTGTAATTGGACAAAAGTGCGCGTACACGCGATTGGCCTATGTACGTGTATTTAATGGGTGCGCGGCCACTTACACACGCAAGTACGTCAGCGAACCTGTATCACGTGGTGCGTGTGAATTTCCGCACGCTATTGGACTGGGAACTGGATTCCAGGGGTGCGCGGGTCACACGCTGTATCCCGTGGTGCGTGTGAATTTCCACACGCTATTGGACTGGGAACTGGATTCCAGGGGTGCGCGGGTCACACGCTGTATCCCGTGGTGCGTGTGAATTTCCACACGCTATTGGACTGGGAACTGGATTCCAGGGGTGCGCGGGTCACACGCTGTATCCCGTGGTGCGTGTGAATTTCCACACGCTATTGGACTGGGAACTGGATTCCAGGGGTGCGCGGGTCACACGCTGTATCCCGTGGTGCGTGTGAATTTCCACACGCTATTGGACTGGGAACTGGATTCCAGGGGTGCGCGGGTCACACGCTCGCCTAGAACACGCGCTAAGCATAAATTGCGGACTTTAACAATAACAAGCTCAGACGCCAGGATGAACATACCGTTCCTAGCAGCAGTGGCAGTGGGCTACCAAAGGAGGAGGAGGAGGATAGTCAGGGCCAGAATATTCACACCCAGAACCAGCCTTTTCGGGATGCCTGATGACCAGGTGTATGGGAGGTACAGGTTTCCACCACACATCATACTGGACCTGGTGAGTGAGTGGGAGGATGACCTCACATCACCCACCCTGTGCTCCCAAGCACTCAGCCCCCTGGAGAAGGTCCTCAATGTACTGCACTTCTTAGCCACTGGATCATTTCAGCGGACAAGTGCCATAGTGGGTGGGGTGTCACAGGCCACCCAGTCACGCTGCCTACACCAGGTCTTGAACATCATGACTGCACGCCCATCAGTCCGCAGGCACATATACCTGCCCAGAACACCTGCAGAAAGGCATGCTGCCGCCCTGGATTTTTACGCAGTGGCACGATTCCCCAAAGTGCTAGGTGCCATCGACTGCACCCATGTGGCTCTACGTCCCCCCAGGGCATCTGAGCACATCTATAGGAACCGCAAGCACTGGCATTCCATCAACGTGCAGGTAGCATGTAATGCCAAGGGAATCATCACCTCAGTATATGCCAACTATCCCGGCTCCACCCACGACAGCTTCATTTACCGAATGTCCACCCTAAGCCGGGACCTAGAAGCTGGGCGGCATGGCGATACATGGCTGCTTGGTGAGTATGTATGCCACTGCACATGCATGCATGTTGGATACTGAGCAAGGTCACAACCTCACCAATGATACCAATCCCCACCTCCACAGGGGACAGTGCCTACCCTCTCAGCCCCCACATGATGACGCCAATTCGGAACCCCACCACGCCACCCCAGGTAAGATTTAACACAGCCCACATTACAACCAGGGGCATAGTGGAGCGCACATTCGGAGTGCTAAAGTCACGCTTTCGCTCCCTTGACCGTTCTGGCGGGCAGCTGTTATACGCTCCCCCAGTAGTGTGCAGGATCATAGTGGCAGCATGTGTCCTGCACAACGTTGCAACACGCCGGGGCCTGGCCGTGGACATGGTGGTGGCCCCACATCCCCAACCACATGCACAGCCGCTGCGCATGGGAGGGGAAAGGGCACGGGGGGAGGCAGCCCGTACACAGCTAGTGGCTAATTACTTCACATAGAAATCACACCCCTGTGGAGTGCACACTGCCCTGGCACATTCCATCTGACAATCAATGATGACTCAACCTGACACTGATCCTGAATGTGTGGAGAATGAACCGGGAATTCCATGTCAGCCTGAGATTGTTCACCTGGAAGTGTCACAATGTGTGCATCCCTACCCACACAGACACCACCAATGCAGTTTTGTGAAGTTACACATTGAAGCAGCTAAAATGAATACCCACTTGCAAAATGCAACAAGAGGACAGTGCCATGTCAGCCAACCCAACCCCAGCACTGCCACACGACACACCGTGCCATGTCATGCTAATTGCAGGTAAACAAAGTAATCCCCACAACATGACATCACTCTCACTATGTACAGTGGCACTATTAGAAACCTGCAACACCTGAAATGCTCACAGCAATGCCGGACCAACAACATACTTGAGCACGTAGTACCATTAACATGACATCAAAAATGTTACATATTAGTAGTCTCACCACCTGGAAATGCCTGCACTCCCACCACTACCAACTGTGCAGTGTTGGCGCCATGTAGAGTTGTAGGTGCACTGCTGCCAACATGGTCCCCATCGCCAGACTAGAGGTCCTTGTGTGGACTTGAGGAAGGGACCTGCAAATTGGGAGGTAGACACAGAAGAAGAGTTACACATCAATGCAACATGCAGTGTACAACACAACAGCAATATGCACTATGAATGTATACACAGTATTGACTACAGACTGGCCACACAGCTCATGGGAGTCCAACGTCACTGTGTAATTCACTGTCACTTGGGCACACCCTTTGCAAGCCCATGGAAACGGGAAGCAGGAGGGGTGTGTGTGACTCAAACCCAAGCATCTGAACCAAATACATTACAAGCCTGCATGTGCCCAGCCACAATGCAGCGTATGCCCACAGGAACCACGGAAGCCAACAGATCGAAGCCAACAGATCGAAGCCAACACATCGAAGCCAACAGATCGAAGCCAACACATCGAAGCCAACAGATCGAAGCCAACAGATCGTCCCAAAAAAATTGGGAATAAAAGAAATCAAAATCAAAATAAAAATTTAGAAACAATCATAAATGGCCATTGATGGGCCCGGGGGGGTTGGGGAGGCCACCCAGGAGGTCCGAGGACAGGATGCACACCAGAACCCACCTGCGTGGATCCTGGGAAGATAAAACACCTCCATGGGCTCATGGCCCACACGGCTACCCTATTGTGGGAGTATCACTGCTGTCGCTATTATCACCCTGTGCATCTGCATCCGGAGGTGGTTGCACTATGGGAGGCAGCCCACGCAAGGCCCTAGTCTGCTCCTCCATGGCTGCAAGCATGCGGGTGTGGTAGGTCTGGTTCTGGAGGATGAGTGTGCAGAGGTCCCCATGCAACAACTCACGGGATGCCCGGACCTCCGCCCTCGTTGCCTGCATCTCAGCTGAGAGCGTACGGGTGAGACGCTCCAGCTGCTGTTCTGTCCTTTGGTGTGTTGAAGCCTCAAGCTCAACAAGAGTCGTCCTGAGGTGTAGGAGCTCCTGCCTCAGGGCTTCCCTGTGGCCCTGGGACTCAATGGAGATGGCCTCCTGCAGAGTCGCCAGTGCCGCCCGCCTGTCCCTGTTGGACCCCAACATGTCCTCCCTGTGTGACTGGCAGATGGAGTCGGTTGCCTGCTCTAGTCGCTCCATCAGCCTTTCTGGGGGGACAATGGAAGTGGCCACCCTATCCATGGCCTGAGCCATCATCTCGGATGATGCAGCCTGTTGGGTAGCCATACCGTAAATGGATTGCTCCCATGCGGTATTGCCGGGTGGCGTACGGCCACCACGTCGGCGGGCACCACACCTGTCTGGGGCAAGGCGAACTGCGCCTTGCTGTGCCGGCACTGCCTGAGGCTGCAGGACTGCATTCCCCCTCTGATCTGCTGGCCCAGGAACAGGATCAGATGTCGCGGAGTGTGACCCTGCATCCGTAACCACCGAAGGCGTAGCTGCCAACACTGACATCCCCATGGAGGGTACTGACCCTGGTGCAGGTGGGTGAGACAGAACAGAATCCCTCCCTGGAACACTCACCTGCGACGGCACGTAGGTCTCATCCGAATCAACACCTGAGTACAGCTCGGGGGAGGTGCAGCCAGAGACACCCCTTGAGAGCATGACCTGCAGCACTTGTGGGTTCTCCCCCACCACCACACCACGTCCCTCACTGGTGGTTGGTCGGCCCTGGGACACCTTCTGGGTCTGCACCATCTCCACAACCCCAGCAGTATCAGGTGCGTCTTCCCCTGCAAAGACATGAAAACAAAGTAATGGAAACAGGCATTAGCACCATGGCACACATTGAGGGCTGAGAAGCAAGAGAACCAGTACTTGATTGACACATGTCCCACATGACTAAAACCCTCCCATGCATGCACCCTCACTGCGTATGAAGTGCAGGCAAATGGCACACACTGATGACACCAAGATGGAAGATGAACAAATTTTCTGCATGCTGCCTGGCAGTGGCATCACACATTGGCCTGTGATTGGCAGGTGAAACACACATGCCATCACACAGATGGCATGTACCATTGCTATTGAGTGAAGATGGAGAGGAGGGCAGCACCTATTCATTCAGTCCAGTTCCCGCATGTAATAGCTTTTCTGATTCTAACAGGTCAGATTTTTCACCTGGAGCTGCCAGTCTGAAATGGTCAAATTGCACAGGGACATGTGTGTACAAATGATATCCAGGTAACAAAGTCACTCCACTTTACCATACCCATGTCAGACATGTGACTAGTGGACAGCGACATGCCTAGTGAAAGTGGTGGAATGCAAACAAACTGACTGAATGAACAGTGAAAAATAAGCAAATATGTTGTGTCAAGGTGACACTTCAAGGGCAACTGGCGTGCAGTTGTGCTAGATGTCTACTGTTGGCAGAAGGGATACTGCTATGGCCAAATGCAGCTGCGCAGGAAGTATTGCATGAAGCACATGGCTGACCCATACGACTGAGGCGCACACACTCTCACCTGGCACCCAAACAGAAGCCCTCACACACACACCATGCACATGGATGACACACACATGCATGTGCACTCACCGGACAATGCCTCGTAATCAGCCAGATCTCCCACGCCTTGGATCTGTTCCTCCGTGACGTAGGTCCCAGCGACTGACTCATGTGGAGTGAGTTCCATGTCTACTACTGGAGACCCACCTCCAGTCACTAGAGTTGCGGCATGACTTGAGGCCAGCTTACTCTTTGCCCTGCGCTTTAGGTCATTCCAGCGCTTATAGCAATCATTGGCTGTGCGCCTCACGATTCCAAGGGCACTTACGATGTCCGCAACGGTCTGCCAGTGTGCCTGGCGTTGTGCAGGTGTGGTCTTGGATCCTGCAACAATGACCATCTCGTTGTCATGTCCGGACACATACTCGACAAGTGCATTCAGTTCGTCATCCGTGAAGCTGGGCTTCCTGGACGGGCCGGACTGTGTAGCCGTGTCTGGGGCATCAGCCTGTGCCGGACGAGCACTCTTCCTCTTCCGCTTGGAAGGTGGTGGTGATCCTGAGTGTCCTGCGCCGCTCTGGACACTAGGGGCAGGAGCCCTGGTGGACTCTGTATCAGGAGTGTGGGATTGCACACTCAGCATGGGAGTTGGTGCAGGCATTGGCTCTAGTGTGATGGTGTCAGGGGGAATGTCAGCAGCATGGACTAGGACCGACACTGTCCTGGCTGGGTGTGTGAGGGCTGGGGTGGATGGAGCCGCAGCTGCCCCTGCAGCCACTCCGCCCTGCCTCCTTGGTGCAGCAGATGACCTTGCTGCCCCAGATCCACGTGGCATGATGGCATCAACGTGCACCAGCGCACGTGTCGTAGCCCTGCTGACCTGGAAGTCAGCCATGGAGTCAGCCAGGTCTGGTGCCACAATGGGCTGGTCCAACAAGGGCTGAGCATGGATGGTGTCAGCCACTTCAGCCTCAACGGGAGGGGGGGGGGGGGATGATGGGTGCCCTTGACTGGTCCTCCACACATGGGGGGACAGGCTCACCCTGCAAGTTACGACCACGTCCCCTACCGGATCCACCACGGCCACCACTTGTGGCTCTTCCACCTTTGCCACCCTTACGGAATCCTCGCCTCCCAGCCATGGCACTGATATTAATGTGCGTATGGGAGTGGCTGTAGACAATTGTCCTGGGCAATTGGGGGTCAAAGGGGTTGGGTACCAGATGGTAATTGTACCCTAGTGCTCTAGCACGGCTGATTGTAACCCCTGGGGAAAGATGACGGGTCACGCAACGCACAGGAGGCCCAAAAAAGGGAGATGACGTGCACGCAACCCCTCCTAGACCACGTGTGCAGAAAGAAAAACCTGCACTACGCTGTGGCACCCAGTAACACAAGAATGAACGTATGCGTGTCACACGCAGCCTAGAATGACCTCTGAAGGGGTAGGCTACACACGGGGCAAGCACAGAAGTTGGATACGTGCGTGACTCACCGTCTGCCAGGTAAAAGAGCGTGAAGAATGAGCGCGTTTGGCTGGCTAAACCCCCGCCAAAAGAAGATGTGTACGCTGTCTGAGAAGACAGGACAACAGTAGAAGGGGACACTGTTTGAGGGAACAGGCCCAGGTAAACCAGTAAAAGAGAAAAAAGAGAAATAGCTGTCAGAGGTAACAGGGAATACGAACTGGAAACGCCGTGAAGTAAATCGCGTGTGAAACGACAAGAAGTACAGAATTCACCCACTCGCTCTCCACGAAAAGCACGTACAAGGAAATGGTGTTCTACATGTACCTTATATACAGGCCCACACGTACAGCGTCACTTACGCGGCGTGTACGTTCACCAATCACACGCTTTGTCACTCCTGCGTGTAGATCCATTTTCACCAATCACACGCTTTGTCACTTCTGCGTGTAGATCCATTTTCACCATTCACACGCTTTGTCACTTCTGCGTGTAGATCCATTTTCACCAATCACACGCTTTGTCACTTCTGCGTGTACATCCATTTTCACCAATCACACGCTTTGACACTGGGACGTGTCACGCAACAATTTCCTGCACGTGCAGGTGACTATAGGCGCGCATATGCTGTTGACGGGTTTACGCGCTAAGGGCCTTTGCTGACGTGTGGGATTTCACTCCCTATCAGGCTGTCCACGCGTTCACACACGAGAGACCACGCTCCTGGCCAGGAGGCCAAATTACTGCCCCCCAGAGCCCTGAGCACGCTCCCACCTGCCATCTGCTGCTGCCTGACTGCCTGCTGGCCACGTGCCCCACAGTGCTGGTGGGTGGGGGTGTTGGGAGACATGGGTGGGGGCCTGGTGGAGGGTGCCCCTGCACTGGTGGGGGTGGTGGGAGACATGGGTGGGGGCTTGGTGGAGAGTGCCCCTGGTGGCGGGGGGGTGGGGGTGGTGGGAGACATGGGTGGGGGCCTGGTGGAGGCTGCCCCTGGTGGCGGGAGGGTGGGGGTGGTGGGAGACATGAGTGGGGGCCTGGTGGAGGCTGCCCCTGCACTGCTGGGGGGTGGGGGTGCAGGGGGACATGAGCAGGTGTGCAGGGTAGTCCCCTGTTTTGTAGGCTGCCTGCAGGGGCCGTGGAGGGTGTACAGGGAACACCTGTGAGGACCCACCCAGCCTAAACGCGTGTGATGATTCCCACGCACCCCTGTAATACACGTACCCTGGCCAATCGCGTGTTAAACTTCCCGCATACCCCTGTAATACACGTACCCTGGCTAATCGCGTGTTAAACTTCCCGCGTACCCCTGTAATACACTTACCCTGGCTAATCGCGTGTTAAACTTCCCCCGTACCCCTGTAATACACGTACCCTGGCCAATCGCGTGTTAAACTTCCCGAATACCCCTGTAATACACGTACCCTGGCCAATCGCGTGTTAAACTTCCCGCGTACCCCTGTAATACACGTACCCTGGCTAATCGCGTGTTAAACTTCCCGCATACCCCTGTAATACACGTACCCTGGCCAATCGCGTGTTAAACTTCCCGCGTACCCCTGTAATACACGTACCCTGCCTAATCGCGTGTTAAACTTCCCGCGTACCCCTGTAATACACGTACCCTGGCCAATCGCGTGTTAAACTTCCCGCGTACCCCTGTAATACACGTACCCTGGCTAATCGCGTGTATAACTTCACGCGTACCCCTGTAATACACGTACCCTGGCCAATCGCGTGTTAAACTTCCCGCATACCCCTGTAATACACGTACCCTGGCCAATCGCATGTTAAACTTCCCGCGTACCCCTGTAATACACGTACCCTGGCTAATCGCGTGTTAAACTTCCCGCGTACCCCTGTAATACACTTACCCTGGCTAATCGCGTGTTAAACTTCCCGCGTACCCCTGTAATACACGTACCCTGGCCAATCGCGTGTTAAACTTCCCGAATACCCCTGTAATACACGTACCCTGGCCAATCGCGTGTTAAACTTCCCGCGTACCCCTGTAATACACGTACCCTGGCTAATCGCGTGTTAAACTTCCCGCATACCCCTGTAATACACGTACCCTGGCCAATCGCGTGTTAAACTTCCCGCGTACCCCTGTAATACACGTACCCTGCCTAATCGCGTGTTAAACTTCCCGCGTACCCCTGTAATACACGTACCCTGGCCAATCGCGTGTTAAACTTCCCGCGTACCCCTGTAATACACGTACCCTGGCTAATCGCGTGTATAACTTCACGCGTACCCCTGTAATACACGTACCCTGGCCAATCGCGTGTTGAACTTCCCGCGTACCCCTGTAATACACGTACCCTGGCTAATCGCGTGTATAACTTCACGCGTACCCCTGATATGCACGTTACCCGCTTTGCGTTCCTTGTTTGGCAGCCCTGTAAACTGGTCCAGGGTTAGCGCAGCCCTTTGCGATGATTTAGCGATTTTGATGGCTTTTCCTTGCGCGAGGGCGTTCTTGGGGGCGTTACTGGCGCTGCTGCAGGGTCGCTGCGATACTCTGCGCCACGGCTGGTTTGGGAGCATGAAATCCATGAATACGCTGTGCGCGGAAATCGGTTTTAGCGCACGTGCCTGGCGCAGTCAATCGCACGCGGACACTCTGCGCCAGCCGCTTGCGACACTTTTCAGCGAAATTCTATGAATTACCCTGTAAGTCCCTTCTTAAAGAGTTTGTCTCTTGTCTGGAGGCAAGAACTTCAGCCCAGCAATTGGGCCAACTGGTCGGTCTCAGAGGTATTCATAGCGCCCAGGCAGAGATTTGGAGAGGCTTTGCGTTCTTTTACGCTCACCTGGTCTCTGCGGGGGCGTTGGGGCACAGTTGAAGCCCTCCCAGCAGTTGGCTCCCTCGGATCGCTTCTCTGCCATAACTGCTGCTTTTTTGGGGACCGGAATGCTGGGACTGTTCCTGAGGGAAGATGAGAGGCAGTGAGGATAGCATGGTGGTGTCGCGGTTCCCCTAAAACCTTTCGTGCCAAAATGTAGTGCGCAGGAGTTTGCCCATGCAAGCTCACCTGTTTTTATGTAAGGATGAGCTCTCCGCCCTGCTTTCCTTCAGCAGGGGTGCTTTAGATGGACCTAGTTGCCTTACTGGTCCAGATTGTGGAGGTCCAGACCAGCTGCGACCATTTCATCTCAAAGGTAGGTGATTATAACTATGATTATTGTCCGTATTCTTGTGTTAATTCTTCCCCAATTATTATTGTTCGTAACTATATATTGTTCTCTCTCCCCTTACTGAGGAAAATGGCTCAGGGGCGCGTGATGGTGAAAATAACCTATTCCGGATGGCCCACCGATGGTAAGTAGACAGTTCCAGAAGCAGCGCCAAATTTGTGAGTTGCGCTGCTAGTGTGTTAAAATGTATGCAACTGATCACCTTGTATTTCTTATTCCCTTTGCAGGTGCGGCTGGTCGGTGATAGATGGTGAGCGGTCTCCAAGCTTCTACAGGCTGCCGAAGGTGAAGATCCGCGTGGATGCTGCGCCTGAAGATTCCCTGTGTTGATGGGAGCTCGGGACAGGTAAAGATGCAGGGCGGCACCCGTGGAGGATTCCAGAAGACAGGTAAGATGAATTTGGCTGCTGCAGAGTCGGAAGTGGTAGTGGTGCCGCTTCTAGCGATGGCGTGGCTTCAGGTAAGATGCTTGAGGTTCCCGGAAACTGAAGACGCACATGCTGAATCAGGTAAGATGCTGCAGGGTTCCGGAGACTGAAGACACACATGCTGAACCAGGTAAGGTCTTCTGAACGACGGTAAGCGTTATAATGCACTTAGCAGACTAACGCGAAGCGCCAGTATGCGGGTGGGGCCGGCTTATATAGCCTGGCCCCAGCCACTCTCCTTAGGCCCCGCCTTGTAGCCCCACCTTGCTCCTCCTCTTGTTTTCTGCACGTGCCTTCCCTGTACTAATAGGGCCCCTTTGAAATGAGCTTGGTGCCATAGGCGCCAAGACTGGGTCCATTGGGACCCTGCAGGAAGTGAAGTACTGGGCCCTTGCCCAGTGGCCATGACAGTTCAGTCCTTCTGGCAGGAGAATAGCCAACCACCCACAACACAATGCAACCCTTCATTCACATGGTGTCCTTCCTTAGTGCCTGCTTTTCTGGCTACCATGTCACATGATGAGTTCTTCTTGAGCACTTCCTGCCAAGGGGTGTAAACATGCCTCCCATTGTATCTTCATTCACACTCTCTGAGTAGTCCTTTGTCTTTACTGCTTACAACCATTGTAGCTAATCACGTGGTTTCAAAAGACCCAGGCCATATTCCTGCAAAAGAACACTTTCATTCGTGCATGCTCATGAGTGAAATTGAAAGTAAGCATTACCCTAAAACAATCTACTAAAATGTACAGGCACACATTAAAATAAAACAAGATATGTAACAATGCAGAGCAACAAGGAGGTAGACCATAAGGAAATGTTTCTCGACATCACCAACATCACCCTTCTACAGGTATTTGAGCCAAAGCTTGAATAGCTCTTTGAAATATTTTGCAGGGATTGGTATGGGAGCACTCTAAGTAAATATTCCATTTAAGGGAGGGAAATCATCTTAAAGAGGGATATCCCAGGGAAAGATGGAACATGGCCTAACAAGATGTCTCCTTCATTGTTGTACCATCATTTCCCATTGTTGGTCTTGTTCATGGGGACGAACGTGTTCTGTAACCTAACCCCTAGATATTCCATGGTGGAGGTAACTTGCAATAGGAAGATGGTGGAAAGCTCTAGTTGGGACAGCTCAGCCCCAAAGGGGGAGAACCTCAGTTTGTTTTGTACCCATAAATAGTGCCAAATTCTGCTATGAGTTTGAGTATGTGAGGGTGCTTAGACACAGCGTGGGTCAGCATGACTATGGTATTATCTGCATATAGTAGGAATGTACCCCATCAGGATACCACCTAATTGATTCATATTACAAGTGTTTCAAGGTGCAACAAGGCAAGGGAGGGGAAACAAAGGCAGGCCAAGACAACGATCTGACTAGGCCATGTATCAATGAGATTGTGCAAGTGCGCAACGAGAAGTGCAGGGGAGAGGATGGAGGGAGAAGTGCACCCAGAGCAGCAGGCCCCTGAGTTAAGGGCAAGGAAGGCTGGGACTACAGAGGGCAATCCCAGCCCGGTAGTGCAAGGTTAGGCAGACAGCAGTTCAAGTGGTGCCAGGCGGCAAGGACAGGGGGACTGGTCATGGGGGGCGGGGGAGCTGGTGTCCTCTAAGACCAGAGGACACCAAGCAGCAAGTCAGCAGAAGGAGCAGGAACAAGGGAAGGTTAGCAGGGGAGAATGAGTGAGAAAGAAGAGGAGAAAAGGAAGGTCTTGTGGAGCTTCCACAACGGGTGGAGAGTGGCAAGGAGGCCATTCCAGATGGAGGCACTGGCAGAGGAGAGAGACCTACCCCCCATTCTCTGCTTAGAGAAGCGAATCACCCCTCAGAGAGTTAGAAGTAGACGAACGAAGGTCTCTAGGGGGAAGATACTTAGGAAGAGAGAGTTGAAGGTAGTGAGGGACACTGCCCCAGAAAGCCTTGTGGACGAAGCACCATGCCTGAATACCGGATAGACAGTCAAGGGTGAGCGAGGAGGAGGCCGAGGGTAAACTGAAAGAGAGCTGCATGTCATCCACATAACACTGAAAGTTAGCGGAAAAGGTAGAGATCAAGAGGGCAAAAGGGGCCAGATAGACATTGAAGAGCCAGGGGGAGAGGATAGAGCCCTGGGAAATACCACATGTGGAGATAGAGGTGGTGGCGAGAAAGGGCTGAAGCTGAACCTGGGAAGGTCGACCCAGGAGCACGGAGGTCAACCACGCCATAGCCTGACCCATGATGCTTAAAGAGCATCAACCCAAATGTAGCAAGCCAGGGGCATCAGCACCAGTGCAAACAGCATGGGGACAGAGGGCATTCCTGCTTGGTTTCCCTGACCTAGAACAAAGGAGGCTGAGATTACCCCCCTCAGCCCCCTTCTGTCTGTTTGGCCATGGTTGGATAATCAAATAGAAATCCTATTCAGTTGATGAAGACTGCTTCAAAGCCAAATTTCCTCAGGGTCTGAATCAGAAAGGGCCAATAAACCCTGTCAAAGGTCTTCTTGGCATTGATAGAGACCATTGTGGGGTCTTCTGTCGAGGTGTTAGCAGTGTCAGTGATGTGCAGATGTCTCTTCAGGTGGCCAGTGAAGGACTTTAGGCCTTCTTGATCCAAGTGAATAATGTCTCTGATATACATCTTGTGATGATTCGCCAGGTCTTGTTGCTTCTCCCGAGGGGAAGCCCTTTCCTAGGAGGCTAAGGAGGTGAGGCTGTTACCCAATAGCCCCCCTAGGGGTGGTAATATGCAGGAGGACATTATAGGGAGGGACTCCACTCCTGGGGATAAGGATGTCCTCCTGGGGAAAAGCCTCCCTAAAATACTGAGCATAACCCCCTACCCTCATTGCCACCCTTTCCCCCACCACTGATAATAGAACCACACGTTCAGATCATGACCATGACTGTGCCAAATGTAAAACATACTGAGATGAAGAAAAGCATGAGAAGCATATGGAAGAACAATATGCTGTCACACACGACACATGCATTGTGTGTCATGTGTGAGAGCAGTTTGGCAGGAGATGCCAAGTTACTAGCTGGAATCCTGCAGTCTGTTTTCTGTCTCTGCATATGAGGACGAGTGAGAAACTGAACTTGGGAGAAGTCAAATACACCCCAACAGTGTGGAGCACGTCTATTGTCTGTCGTGTGTGAGAGCAGTTTGCAGGAGACGCCAAGTTGCTAGATGAATTCCCAGAGTCTGTTTTCTGTCTTTACACTGGAGGAGAAATGATGAACTGAGCTTGAGAGAACTCAAATACACACCAACAGCGTGGAGCATGTGCGGTGTGTGCTGAATGGGGGGGCAGTTTGGCAGGAGACACCAAGCTGCTAGCTGGATTCCCAAAGTCTGTTTTCTGTCTCTACACTGGGGGAGGAGTGATGAACTGAGCTTGAGAGAACTCAAATACACATCAACAGCGTGGAGCGCTTGCAGTGTGTGTCGTGTGTGAGAGCAGTTTTGCTAAGCAATGGCCTTATTTCACCTCCGCTTACCTCATGACCAAGGTATACCACTTTGCTCTGACCAATTTGACATTTGCTTGCCTTTATGGTCAGATGGGCCTGCTCAAGAGTCTGCAAAACATATCCCAGGTGATTAATATGTTCTTTCCAAGTAGGGCTGAACACTGCAATGTCATCCAAGTATGCCTTGCAGAAGTCCTCCATCCCATTCAGAACTTGATTGATCATTCTTTGGAACATAGCAGGCACATTCTTTAATCCAAAAGTCATAGGGCCTCATTACGACCCTGGCGGAAATCGAAAAACGATGGCGGAAATGCAATACCGCCATCGAATAGCGCTCGGTGCGATTATGACCCGTCACCGCAACGTACGATGCCATTAGCGACACCGTAGTGAACGCCAACGCTAACTGCACCAAGTACGCGCGCGCGCGCCATGCCAAACCGTAATTACCACCATGGCGCAACGGTACGCGAATTCTGACCCTAGCGGACATGCACCTAACGCCATCAAGCACGGCGGAAAGTACCATTCCACCATGGTGAGAAGTACGGCATCGCGAACCAACCGTAAACGGCCCTACTGAGTGCCTGTACACTGCTCCCTGGCCACATCGTACAACTCCCCGTAGGTGCAATGAAGTCACACAATGCAACCAGTGAAATGTACTAGTCATCCATGCCTGCCAACGAACAAATGAATCTCAAGAGGGGCCAATGGGAGCTGCAGGGCACAGATGGCACGAATACAGAAGCTATACAAATGGACATGACCTCAGTCTCCCACCAAGAAACGCACGCAAACACAGGCACCTGTGACCAGCCATATTGCGATAATCACATCATTCCACCAATCCAACTGGCTGACCGGCATCTGTTACACTAAAGCCAATCCCCCGCCCCTGAGCATGTCATCATCAAAACAGACATATTGGCAGCCCTTACCCCTGACCTCACTGGGCTTCGTAGGCAAACGCGCCCAGCACAGTACCACGCAACTATACTCCGAAGCTGGAACCCAATGCAGATCTCCACACAATACATCTCTCCCCAAATAGGAATATGCCACATCACTTGCAAAGAAGAACGCTACACGGTTCATATCAGAATAGAAATTTAATGCACAACAAATTCACCAAGCCCATACAGCCATCAGGCCATGAACTCCAAAATACATTTCACCATTGGGGGCTGCATCCGCAATAAATGACCAGCTTCTTCTTGTGTGACGCCCTGTTCCTTCATGGTACACAGGGGCTACATTCTCGTACGAAAAGGCAACATGGAAGCGCCTAGAACCGCAGGGCCGTCCCAATAGGGAGGCACTAGTCCAGCTGAAAGGCCGAAATGTTGCTCCTAGCCACTAGTACTGCGTAAGGGCATGTGGCCCATTGGCGATCGTCCCATAAGATCGTAATGCTGCTCCACTGATTAACACGAAGCAGCAGGTGTCGGGAGTAAAAGCCATCTGCAGGAGTGGCATACAGATGGCAGTGGCAAAAGGGGAGGAGATACCTGTCACCCAAATGAAATGAAAAAGAATAGTATGGCCATCAGAACTACATTTGAATTACTCACTTCAATGATCACACCAAATCCACAGCCATATGCATGCTAGCCCACTCCAAAGGATCATCACCACCCAAAAACCACTTGTGAATCATAACTATCTATATCGAGGTGAAAACACTATCACAAACGAGTGTACCTGTGCATGCGTCTGTTAAAACAGAATCCATCAGATGGGATTGGTAACGTGCATACACACAAGTGTCTGAAGGCGCGCCGAGACAGGGAGGGCTCAACAAGGCCAGATAGACGATGGTCCCACTATGGCAGCCCTGCATCACATAGCGCAGGGGAGGCGGATAGATTCCAAGAAGCCCTGTACATGGCAAACTCTGTATCAAATCATCCGTCCATGCATCCATACATCATTCCCTCATCCCGTAATGAAATCGCCTGTTTCCATACTCACATAACATGTGAAATTTCCATTGAGTCTGTGCGTTATGCAGCCTGCAAAATCCACTGTGCCCCAGCCCGTAATCCCAGTGTTGTGCAGTAACATGTATTTGGGAACGTCCGGCCTTATCGCCCACTTCGCTGTTGCGCATCCCAAACTATTCATATCAATCATTGCATCCTCGCCATGGCCCCTGTCCCAAGGACATTGAACAATAGAACGTTATATTTGCACTCAGACCTGTGGGCATCTCCTCGCCGCTAGCTGGAAACCGAAAGCGCCGACCTTCGAATTCCTCATTTGCAACATCACGTCGAAAAGGCATCTGTGGCCGCTTGAAATCACAAATTAATCCATCTAGTGCGGCTGTGCGTGAAAATGGCAACTGCCTTCACTCACAAATGGGACGCCACGCCCGTCGGTGAACCTCGGTACAGTGTTGCATGAGGGTCCACCGTTACTCGAGTACTACGTTCCACTGACCCTTCACAAGTCTGTTCGCGACTGCAAAGATAGTATGTGAAACAATGGGACCATAGCAGAATGTACATATCAACCAATGTTACACTGCCATCGGGTACAAATACATGATTGCAATTGCAAGATGCCATTCGTCGAATTGCAGCGTTGTGTGCGGGACGTGCTCGCCCAAAGGGGAGAGCAGCTTGCACAGGTGGAATGAATCACCACAGGTGGAGGCCATACAGCCTGAAAACACATAAATTGCACACCCAGCCTCCTCCCACAACCACACCCACTCCGAAATGCTACCGGCAGGACTAGCTATGTTGGCCCTGGGGGACCTGATAGCACTGCAAGTACTCCAACTTCAAGAAGAAGACGAACACCAACTACAACCGGCTGCACAGAGGAGACGCAGGAGGAGGAGGAGGGCAAGGCAGGGCCAGCAAGGGCCGCCAGCACAGCCACTACCACCACGCAGGCAGCCCGCAATCCCACGCCTCCGAGCACATCCGTTCAACCTCACTGATGAGCAGATCCACACCCTCTACCGTTTGGACCGGGACACCATAACCGCCATTGTGGACATGACACAGGCTGACCTTGTCAGCATGATAGATAGCCCAACCGCCATCCCACCCCTACTGGAGGTGGTGTCTGTACTCCACTTCCTGGCCACAGGCACCTACCAGCACACAGTCGGACAGTTGCATGGCATATCACAGCCACTGTTCTCACGGACACTATTGCAAGTGCTCGATGCCCTCCTGCAGCACGCAGACGACTACATCTCCCTACCACGCTCGGAGCAGGAAATTACCAACACAAAAGTGGGATTCCATGCACTTGCCGGCATACCGGGTTGCATTGGTGCCATCGACTGCACCCATGTGGAATTGGTCGTCCCACATGCCATGGAGGCCCAGTACCGCAACCGAAAACAATTTCATTCTCTGAATGTACAAATGGTGTGTGACTCCAACAGGATCATTACACATTGTTGTGCCCGATTCCCTGGATCAACCCATGATTCTATGGTCTTGAGGAACTCTACAATACCACGCTACATGGAGCGACACGCAGGGAACAGATCCTGGCTACTCGGTGAGTCTCATTTCAAGCATGATGATGTGGGGTATGTGATGCGGCAATGACCTGGCAGGAAGGGGGGGGTGTGTACGTAGCAATGGCATTCCTCAAAATCCCTTTATTGTCCACATACAGGTGATGCCGGGTATCCACTGAAGAGATTGCTCCTCACACCAGTCCGGAACCCACGGGACCAGCATGAGGAGGACTACAACCATGCCCACTCACGTACCCGTGTAGTCATAGAACAGGCATTCGGCCTACTGAAGACTCGTTTCCGCTGCCTCAGCAGGTCTGGCGGGGCACTCCTGTACCGCCATGTGAAGGTTGCAAAGATGGTCATGGCATGTGTCATGCTCCACAACATGTGCGTACGTAGAAATGTGCCCATGCCCCCTGACGCAGAACTGCAAGCACCTGAAGATGGTCATGATGAGGGTGGGGATGTGGCAGCACCTCAAGGAGTCTGCGAGGCACAGGAGGGCCGTGACATTCGTCAGCATCTCATAGATGCATGCTTCTAGCACTCACGCCTGGTGGCTGATACATGGACACGGGACTCGTGGCACTGTGTGTGTCTGGAACATGCACAATATGGACTGTACGCCTATAATGGCCTCGTACACAAAGATCAATGTCCACACATCTCATTGGATGATCGTGCATTGTTTATGGCATATGTGATATCATGTTAAACACCCTATCGACCCGCCACCCAAGTGAGCCCAACACACCCCCTCCACCCTCCTACCTCCCCCCCGAACACCAGTGTCCAAAGATGCTCATTGTCAGTGGGCAGTCGCTATTGCAAGCCCCCTCTCCGGGTATCAGGGGCACCCCTGCCTGTGGAGCGCAGGTTCCTCCCAGATCTACGTTGGGGGCTGCCCTGGACGGAACTTGCAACGGATGATGTCTCTGCCTGCTCACGTCCATGCATGTCCCTAAGGGTTTGTGAGAGCTCAGTGAGCACACGGCGCACTGCGGCAAGTTCGGCACATACGTCTTTGGACGTCGCATGCAGTTCCCCCCTCAGGCTCTCGGTGCTTCTCTCCATTTGTACTCTCAGGCTCTCGGTGCTTCTCTCCATTTCTGCTCTCAGGCTCTCGGTGCTACTCTTCATTTGTGCCCTTAGTGTCTCTGTACTTCTCTCCATTTCTGCCCTAAGTGTCTCAGTTGATGTTTCTATGTCTGCCTTAGTGCCCCCACATTCATCGGCATGGTCCTTGAGGAGCGTGGCCAGTTGCTGCTGTTGCACGATTACCTGGTCGAGGGACTGTTGCCTCTGCTGGGCCATGGCCATTTGCGGTGGTGTCACAGAGTGGCTGGTCACCTCATGTTGCCTTGCCACAGGGCTTGTGGGGGATGGCCAGTCGTCGTCTTGTGGGTGCCCCTGCGTGGTATCCTCATGGTGTACGGGATGGAACAGACAGGGGGATTGAGACAAGTCATGGATGGATCTAACTTCGACATCCCCGTTTTCTGTGTCGGAGCATGCTGCCATTAATGCAGTGTCACCTATGGTGCTGCTGCCACCAGAAGCAGTGCCTACTGTGGCATCCATTGGGGGGACCTGTGGTGGTGCTGTTGTGGGCATGCTGGCTGCTGGGGTGCCTGTTGGAGTTCCCTCCTCTGTGCTGCCACTTGATTTGTGCTGCTTCCGTGTCTTGATGCGTGCAGCTGAGGTGGAGGGTCTTTGGCCGTTGGTCTTGGCCCTCTTTGCAGGTGTGCTGGTAGGGGTGTCCTGGAGCTCGTCATTTGAATCGGACCCTGTGGTGGGGTAAAGGAGGGCGAGCGTTATTAATGGGTCTGTGGAAATTGGAATGGCAATGTATCACATGCATTTGGGTGGTACCTGAGGGTGATTTGGGTCGGGGCCTTGGGGGAAGGCCCAGACGTGGGTCCCGTGCCTGCTGGGCCTAGAGACCCAAGCTACTCCTCACTGATGAGCCCCAACAAGGGCGAAACATGTTTGGGGATGCTTGTGGTCTCGTGCAGAGGGAATGTGACCTAGCAGTTCGGGCTGGACTGCCCCTTTTGGGGTGGGGCCAAGCCTGATTTGCATATGGTCTTTTCCCTTCTGTAATGGCTTGGCAGGCGAAGAACGGTGGTCTGGAGGGTTGCCCAGAGCAACGCCAGTGGTTAAGATTCATTCTAAACCTTCCAGCCATCACCTCTTTGTTTTTGCTGTGTCACCCCGAGTGGGACGGGTATGCCCAGACGTGGGTCCCGTGCCTGCTGGGCCTAGAGACCCAAGCTACTCCTCACTGATGAGCCCCAACAAGGGCGAAACATGTTTGGGGATGCTTGTGGTCTCGTGCAGAGGGAATGTGACCTAGCAGTTCGGGCTGGACTGCCCCTTTTGGGGTGGGGCCAAGCCTGATTTGCATATGGTCTTTTCCCTTCTGTAATGGCTTGGCAGGCGAAGAACGGTGGTCTGGAGGGTTGCCCAGAGCAACGCCAGTGGTTAAGATTCATTCTAAACCTTCCAGCCATCACCTCTTTGTTTTTGCTGTGTCACCCCGAGTGGGACGGGTATGCCCAGACGTGGGTCCCGTGCCTGCTGGGCCTAGAGACCCAAGCTACTCCTCACTGATGAGCCCCAACAAGGGCGAAACATGTTTGGGGATGCTTGTGGTCTCGTGCAGAGGGAATGTGACCTAGCAGTTCGGGCTGGACTGCCCCTTTTGGGGTGGGGTCAAGCCTGATTTGCATATGGTCTTTTCCCTTCTGTAATGGCTTGGCAGGCGAAGAACGGTGGTCTGGAGGGTTGCCCAGAGCAACGCCAGTGGTTAAGATTCATTCTAAACCTTCCAGCCATCACCTCTTTGTTTTTGCTGTGTCACCCCGAGTGGGACGGGTATGCCCAGACGTGGGTCCCGTGCCTGCTGGGCCTAGAGACCCAAGCTACTCCTCACTGATGAGCCCCAACAAGGGCGAAACATGTTTGGGGATGCTTGTGGTCTCGTGCAGAGGGAATGTGACCTAGCAGTTCGGGCTGGACTGCCCCTTTTGGGGTGGGGCCAAGCCTGATTTGCATATGGTCTTTTCCCTTCTGTAATGGCTTGGCAGGTGAAGAACGGTGGTCTGGAGGGTTGCCCAGAGCAACGCCAGTGGTTAAGATTCATTCTAAACCTTCCAGCCATCACCTCTTTGTTTTTGCTGTGTCACCCCGAGTGGGACGGGTATGCCCAGACGTGGGTCCCGTGCCTGCTGGGCCTAGAGACCCAAGCTACTCCTCACTGATGAGCCCCAACAAGGGCGAAACATGTTTGGGGATGCTTGTGGTCTCGTGCAGAGGGAATGTGACCTAGCAGTTCGGGCTGGACTGCCCCTTTTGGGGTGGGGCCAAGCCTGATTTGCATATGGTCTTTTCCCTTCTGTAATGGCTTGGCAGGCGAAGAATGGTGGTCTGGAGGGTTGCCCAGAGCAACGCCAGTGGTTAAGATTCATTCTAAACCTTCCAGCCATCACCTCTTTGTTTTTGCTGTGTCACCCCGAGTGGGACGGGTATGCCCAGACGTGGGTCCCGTGCCTGCTGGGCCTAGAGACCCAAGCTACTTCTCACTGATGAGCCCCAACAAGGGCGAAACATGTTTGGGGATGCTTGTGGTCTCGTGCAGAGGGAATGTGACCTAGCAGTTCGGGCTGGACTGCCCCTTTTGGGGTGGGGCCAAGCCTGATTTGCATATGGTCTTTTCCCTTCTGTAATGGCTTGGCAGGCGAAGAACGGTGGTCTGGAGGGTTGCCCAGAGCAACGCCAGTGGTTAAGATTCATTCTAAACCTTCCAGCCATCACCTCTTTGTTTTTGCTGTGTCACCCCGAGTGGGACGGGTATGCCCAGACGTGGGTCTCGTGCCTGCTGGGCCTAGAGACCCAAGCTACTCCTCACTGATGAGCCCCAACAAGGGCGAAACATGTTTGGGGATGCTTGTGGTCTCGTGCAGAGGGAATGTGACCTAGCAGTTCAGGCTGGACTGCACCTTTTGGGGTGGGGCCAAGCCTGATTTGCATATGGTCTTTTCCCTTCTGTAATGGCTTGGCAGGCAAAGAACGGTGGTCTGGAGGGTTGCCCAGAGCAACACCAGTGGTTAAGATTCATTCTAAACCTTCCAGCCATCACCTCTTTGTTTTTGCTGTGTCACCCCGAGTGGGACGGGTATGCCCAGACGTGGGTCCCGTGCCTGCTGGGCCTAGAGACCCAAGCTACTCCTCACTGATGAGCCCCAACAAGGGCGAAACATGTTTGGGGATGCTTGTGGTCTCGTGCAGAGGGAATGTGACCTAGCAGTTCGGGCTGGACTGCCCCTTTTGGGGTGGGGCCAAGCCTGATTTGCATATGGTCTTTTCCCTTCTGTAATGGCTTGGCAGGCGAAGAACAGTGGTCTGGAGGGTTGCCCAGAGCAACGCCAGTGGTTAAGATTCATTCTAAACCTTCCAGCCATCACCTCTTTGTTTTTGCTGTGTCACCCCGAGTGGGACGGGTATGCCCAGACGTGGGTCCCGTGCCTGCTGGGCCTAGAGACCCAAGCTACTCCTCACTGATGAGCCCCAACAAGGGCGAAACATGTTTGGGGATGCTTGTGGTCTCGTGCAGAGGGAATGTGACCTAGTAGTTCGGGCTGGGCTGCCCCTTTTGGGGTGGGGCCAAGCCTGATTTGCATATGGTCTTTTCCCTTCTGTAATGGCTTGGCAGGCGAAGAACGGTGGTCTGGAGGGTTGCCCAGAGCAACGCCAGTGGTTAAGATTCATTCTAAACCTTCCAGCCATCACCTCTTTGTTTTTGATGTATGAAACCAAAGACAAAATAACACAAGTGGAAGTAAAAATAAAAAATGTATTAAAGATTAAAAATAAGTAAACAAATCAAACATACAACTATAAATGGTCCATGTTGGAGAACAAAAGTAAAAATCAAAAAACGAAAAAGGAATACAAAAACAAATGTTGACCAAAGCAATATCAAGTAGAAGCAAAAGAATGAAAAACCATTTCCACATGGTGAACACAATAATGAAAAAAAGAAAATGTTCCTTCAAAAAACAAACTAAATACAGGAATGTACCAGGGTCCATGAGCCCAACACCATAAAGGAAACCTACTACTACCTAATGAAAAAAATATATACAAAAAAGTGGCCATTGTCCGAGCGGTCCAAAATAATAAAAACAAATAAAGGAAACCTAACACTAACTAACTATATAACTATATACAAAGGCAGCGGGCAAGTCCTGCGGCTCACTTGTTGATGTTGCTGGCCAGGGCATCATCGAACTCCATGTCGATGTCCTGGAGGCGGGACTCTGTCCTGGCCCCGAGGTCTCGCAGGGATAACCCCATGTTCAGCTCAAACTCCCTGCGAGCTTCCTCGAGGCACTCAGCCCGCCTCAACGCCCGACGCATGCAGAACTCCGCCCTGACCATGGCGAGCCGCTCCTCTTCCGCCCGCTGCCGCTCCGCACCTATCCGCTGGACCAACTGCTCCCACACGGAAGACACCACCATCCCAGGGTTGCCCTGCCCTCCGGCCGATGCCTGCCCCTCTGATCTTGATGGCCCCGAGCCATGATGCCTCCCACGTCGAGCCCGCTGCTGCCTCCGACGCCACTGCCTCTGCCAGCACGAAGGCATCCAGGCTGATGGAAACCACCGACGCCGTCGTGCACGTGCCCTGCCTGATGATGCTGTCACATCTTCCATCTGCTGGGGTCCAGTTGCTGTGTTGTCCACCCCTGCTGGACCTCCGACTCCCAACTGTGGCAGGGATGGGATCCCCACCGAGCTGGCTGCATTGGTCGGGGCAGGTCCACAGGGGGCCCTGGTGGCATCTGGGCTGGAAGACGGCAAGGAGAACGACTGGTGGATAGCCTGCACAGAGGAGGAGAGGGCCGCCACATTGGCCAACACATGCAGGAAACCCCCGAACATGGCCGATCCCAATTGGGCCACGTCGGCACGGTGCACTTCGTGATGACGTGCGTGCTCCTCCCGGGAAGCACGCACGGCATCACGAATCACAGCCGTGCGCATCGCGACCCCAATCAGGACCTTCTCCGCACGGCCAGGGGTTCCCACGTCCGCAGGTGGAGGGGAGTCAGGTGACATGGACATCCCCTCTACCTGCGGACGGGCCTGGGACGGGGCATCCCTGCTGGTGCATGGTGGTGCACTCACAGGGTCAGGGACAGCGACATGCACAGGCCCCTCCACGGTGACCTGTGCTGCCTCCTGCCCCTGGCCCTGGACTGCACCACTTGCACCAGCAGGGATGCCCCCACCAGGCCCCATGTGTGCCCCAGTGGCGGCCTCCTCCTCCTCTGTGCAAACCACCAACCTGGATGGCTCCTCACCGTCTCCCACCGTAGCAGGCCCCTGTGGGGGCTCACCCACCCCTTCCGCTGCAGCCGTGGGGGCATCCCCGCCGCCTTGCTCCACAGCGCCGTCTCCGCCCTCTTCTTCACTAGCCGCTGCGTAGAGGGAGACAAAGAACACAAGCATCAGGGCACTGTACAATGGTCCCCTAGACAGGAAGCAATAGCAGATGAGCACCACTGTCAAAGTACACTTCCATCATGTCCCTCCACAACACATGGGTCAGTCCAGGCAAAACACACACAGTAACAGGCATGGTGCATGCCATGGACATTTCCATGCATGTCCAATGGACTCTTGAAACATTCAATGATATGTAACTCACATGCATCATGGCTCATGCCTATCACATGCACACACTTCACCTCAGTCACATCCATCTGGCCCCAAACACACCAAACACAGCGGATACAAGGGTAATTTGGCTGCTTCACTGAATCTGTGCATTGTCACACACATGTGTCATGCATCCATGGCATGCACAAGTCACAGACACGCAGGTCAGGCACACAGACATGGCTACCATATATGTACCTGGCATCAGCACCCATCCCTCACCCCCACCCATGTCCAGGTACAGAGACTGGCATGCTCTCATGTTCAAAATCTGCATAGGGCTCCCCATGCGGCATTTGAACACATGCAACAACCATGTGGGTCACACATCACTGGTCGCACATGCATTACCATGATGTCCCTGCACACATACATGCATACATGGCCTATGGCACACATACAGGCAAGTATCATAGAACCAGCACACCGCAACATGCCCTGTCTCACACAGTAATGCTTGGACACTTACCGCTCAACTCCAGACGGGCCTCCCTCTCAAGGATCTGGGCGTGGAGCGCTGGGCGTACGCGTTCCAGGACCCTCATCTGGATGGAACTCATGCGGCCCCGGCCCCCCTCCATGAGGCGCCGGGCCTTCACAAGGGTCCTGGACCTCAAGTCCTCCCAGCGCTTCTTGATCTTCAGGACGTTGCGGGTTGCCACCCCCTCCGCGTTGATGGCAACCACACAGTCGGCCCAGATCCTCTGCCGTCCTTCCTTGCTGGCGCGGGACGATCCAAAGAGGGCATCATACTGCCCCAGGACATGCTCCACCAGGACACCAACTTCGGTGGCAGTGAAGCTGGTGCCCCTCTGCCCCTCTGGCCTGGGGTTGCCACTGGTGCCAGATGTGGAAGTGCCCGACATGGCAACCCCAGAGGCAGGTGTGGGTGGGCAACTGGGTCCTGGGGCTGGGCTGTGGAGCGATGTAATCCCAGTCGGGAGTCTTCAGTTCCAGCAGGGGTGGACACAGCAACTGGACCCCTGCAGATGGCTGATGTGCAGGCACCAAATGGCAGGGCACGGTGGCAGCAGGCAGGCAGGCAGGCAGCAGCAGATGGCACGTGGGAGGCTGCTCGGGGCACTGGGGGGCAGTAACTCGGCCTTCTGGGCAGGAGCGTGGTCTTCCGTGTGTTTTCGCGTGGCCAGCTTGATACGGAGTGATTTGGCACGTGAAAATCCTGCACGTCAGCGTGAAATCCGAGGAAAGGCCCTTAGCGCGTAACCGCGTCAGCACGCATACGCGATTCTATTGGACCAGAGTCCCTCAGCGCGTAAGCGCGTCTGTGACGTGACCCGCACGGGTGTTCCCCACTCAGCACGTGATGACGGGGCACACGTGGAAATACTGCACGTCAGAGTGTCATCGCGTGTAATTGGACAAAAGTGCGGGTACACGCGATTGGCCTATGTACGTGTATTTAATGGGTGCGCGGGCACTTACACACGCAAGTACGTCAGCGAACCTGTATCCCGTGGTGCGTGTGAATTTCCACACGCTATTGGACTGGGAACTGGATTCCAGGGGTGCGCGGGTCACACGCTGTATCCCGTGGTGCGTGTGAATTTCCACACGCTATTGGACTGGGAACTATATTCCAGGGTTGCGCGGGTCACACGCTGTATCCCGTGGTGCGTGTGAATTTCCACACGCTATTGGACTGGGAACTGGATTCCAGGGGTGCGCGGGTCACACGCTCGCCTAGAACACGCGCAAAGCATACATTTGCGCACTTTAACAATAACAAGCTCAGACGCCAGGATGAACATACCGTTCCTAGCAGCAGTGGCAGTGGGCTACCAAAGGAGGAGGAGGAGGATAGTCAGGGCCAGAATATTCACACCCAGAACCAGCCTTTTCGGGATGCCTGATGACCAGGTGTATGGGAGGTACAGGTTTCCACCACACATTATACTGGACATGGTGAGTGAGTGGGAGGATGACCTCACATCACCCACCCTGTGCTCCCAAGCACTCAGCCCCCTGGAGAAGGTCCTCAATATACTGCACTTCTTAGCCACTGGATCATTTCAGCGGACAAGTGCCATAGTGGGTGGGGTGTCACAGACCACCCAGTCACGCTGCCTACACCAGGTCTTGAACATCATGACTGCACGCCCATCAGTCCGCTGGCACATATACCTGCCCAGAACACCTGCAGAAAGGCATGCTGCCGCCCTGGATTTTTACGGTGTGGCACGATTCCCCAAAGTGCTAGGTGCCATCGACTGCACCCATGTGGCTCTACGTCCCCCCAGGGCATCTGAGCACATCTATAGGAACCGCAAGCACTGGCATTCCATCAACGTGCAGGTAGCATGTAATGCCAAGGGAATCATCACCTCAGTATATGCCAACTATCCCGGCTCCACCCACGGCAGCTTCATTTACCGAATGTCCACCCTAAGCCGGGACCTAGAAGCTGGGCGGCATGGCGATACATGGCTGCTTGGTGAGTATGTATGCCACTGCACATGCATGCATGTTGGATACTGAGCAAGGTCACAACCCCACCAATGATACCAATCACCACCTCCACAGGGGACAGTGCCTACCCTCTCAGCCCCCACATGATGACGCCAATTCGGAACCCCACCACGCCACCCGAGGTAAGATATAACACAGCCCACATTACGACCCGGGGCATAGTGGAGCGCACATTCGGAGTGCTAAAGTCACGCTTTCGCTCCCTTGACCGTTCTGGCGGGCAGCTGTTATACGCTCCCCCAGTAGTGTGCAGGATCATAGTGGCAGCATGTGTCCTGCACAACGTTGCAACACGCCGGGGCCTGGCCGTGGACATGGTGGTGGCCCCACATCCCCAACCACATGCACAGCCGCTGCGCATGGGAGGGGAAAGGGCACGGGGGGAGGCAGCCCGTACACAGCTAGTGGCTAATTACTTCACATAGAAATCACACCCCTGTGGAGTGTACACTGCCCTGGCACATTCCATCTGACAATCAATGATGACTCAACCTGACACTGATCCTGAATGTCTGGAGAATGAACCGTGAATACCATATCAGCCTGAGATTTTTCACCTGGAAGTGTCACAATGTGTGCATCCCTACCCACACAGACACCACCAATGCAGTTTTGTGAAGTTACACATTCAAGCAGCTAAAATGATTACCCACTTGCAAAATGCAACAAGAGGACAGTGCCATGTCAGCCAACCCAACCCAACCCCAGCACCGCCACACGACACACCGTGCCATGTCATGCTAATTGCAGGTAAACAAAGTAATCCCCACAACATGACACTAGTCTCACTATGTACAGTGTCCCTATTAGAAACCTGCAACACCTCAAATGCTCACAGCAATGCCGGACCAACAACATACTTGAGCACGTAGTACCATTAACATGACATCACAAATGTTACATATTAGTAGTCTCACCACCTGGAAATGCCTGCACTCCCACCACTACCAACTGTGCAGTGTTGGCGCCATGTAGAGTTGTGGGTGCACTGCTGCCAACATGGACCCCATCTCCAGACTAGAGGTCCTTGTGTAGACATGAGGAAGGGACCTGCAAATTGGGAGGTAGACACAGAAAAAGAGTTACACATCAATGCAACATGCAGTGTACAACACAACAGCAATATGCACTAGGAATGTATACACAGTATTGACTACAGACTGCCCACACAGCTCATGGGAGTCCAACGTCACTGTGTAATTCACTGTCACTTGGGCACACCCTTTGCAAGCCCATGGAAACGGGAAGCAGGAGGGGTGTGTGTGACTCAAACCCAAGCATCTGAACCAAATACATTACAAGCCTGCATGTGCCCAGCCACAATGCAGCGTATGCCCACAGTAACCACGGAAGCCAACAAATCGTCCCAAAAAAATTGGGAATAAAAGAAATCAAAATAAAAATAAAAATAAGAAACAATCAAAAATGGCCATTGATGGGCCCGGGGGGGTTGGGGAGGCCACCCAGGAGGTCCGAGGACAGGATGCACACCAGAACCCACCTGCGTGGATCCTGGGAAGATAAAACACCTCCATGGGCTCATGGCCCACACGGCTACCCTATTGTGGGAGTATCACTGCTGTCGCTATTATCACCCTGTGCAGCTGCATCCGGAGGTGGTTGCACTATGGGAGGCAGCCCACGCAAGGCCCTAGTCTGCTCCTCCATGGCTGCAAGCATGCGGGTGTGGTAGGTCTGGTTCTGGAGGATGAGTGTGCGGAGGTCCCCATGCAACAACTCACGGGATGCCCGGACCTCCGCCCTCGTTGCCTGCATCTCAGCTGAGAGCGTACGGGTGAGACGCTCCAGCTGCTGTTCTGTCCTTTGGTGTGTTGAAGCCTCAAGCTCAACAAGAGTCGTCCTGAGGTGAAGGAGCTCCTGCCTCAGGGCTTCCCTGTGGCCCTGGGACTCAATGGAGATGGCCTCTTGCAGAGTCGCCAGGGCCGCCCGCCTGTCCCTGTTGGACCCCAACATGTCCTCCCTGTGTGACTGGCAGATGGAGTCGGTTGCCTGCTCTAGTCGCTCCATCAGCCTTTCTGGGGGGACAATGGAAGTGGCCACCCTATCCATGGCCTGAGCCATCATCTCGGATGATGCAGCCTGTTGGGTTGCCATACCGTAAATGGATTGCTCCCATGCGGTATTGCCGGGTGGCGTACGGCCACCACGTCGGCGGGCACCACACCTGTCTGGGGCAAGGCGAACTGCGCCTTGCTGTGCCGGCACTGCCTGAGGCTGCAGGACTGCATTCCCCCTCTGATCTGCTGGCCCAGGAACAGGATCAGATGTCGCGGAGTGTGACCCTGCATCCGTAACCACCGAAGGCGTAGCTGCCAACACTGACATCCCCATGGAGGGTTCTGACCCTGGTGCAGGTGGGTGAGACAGAACAGAATCCCTCCCTGGAACACTCACCTGCGACGGCACGTAGGTCTCATCCGAATCAACACCTGAGTACAGCTCGGGGGAGGTGCAGCCAGAGACACCCCTTGAGAGCACGACCTGCAGCACTTGTGGGTTCTCCCCCACCACCACACCACGTCCCTCACTGGTGGTTGGTCGGCCCTCGGACCCCTCCTGGGTCTGCACCATCTCCACAACCCCAGCAGTATCAGGTGCGTCTTCCCCTGCAAAGACATGAAAACAAAGAAATGGAAACAGGCATTAGCACCATGGCACACAATGAGGGCTGAGAAGCAAGAGAACCAGTACTTGATTGACACATGTCCCACATGACTGAAACCCTCCCATGCATGCACCCTCACTGCGTATGAAGTGCAGGCAAATGGCACACACTGATGACACCAAGATGGAAGATGAACACATTTTCTGCATGCTGCCTGGCAGTGGCATCACACATTGGCCTGTGATTGCCAGGTGATACACACATGCCATCACACAGATGGCATGTACCATTGCTATTGAGTGAAGATGGAGAGGAGGGCAGCACCTATTCATTCAGTCCAGTTCCCGCATGTAATCGCTTTTCTAATTCTAACAGGTCAGATTTTTCACCTGGAGCTGCCAGTCTGAAATGGTCCAATTGCACAGGGACATGTGTGTACAAATGATATCCAGGTAACAAAGTCACTCCACTTTACCATAGCCATGTCAGACATGTGACTAGTGGACAGCGACATGCCTAGTGAAAGTGGTGGAATGCAAACAAACTGACTGAATGAACAGTGGAAAATAAGCAACTATGTTGTGGCAAGGTGACACTTCAAGGGCAACTGGCGTGCAGTTGGGCTAGATGTGTACTGTTGGCAGAAGGGATACTGCTATGGCCAAATGCAGCTGCGCAGGAAGTATTGCATGAAGCACATGGCTGACCCATACGACTCAGGCGCACACACTCTCACCTGGCACACAAACAGAAGCCCTCACACACACACCATGCACATGGATGACACACACATGCATGTGCACTCACCGGACAATGCCTCGTAATCAGCCAGATCTCCCACGCCTTGGATCTGTTCCTCCGTGACGTAGGTCCCAGCGACTGACTCATGTGGAGTGAATTCCATGTCTACTACTGGAGACCCACCTCCAGTCACTAGAGTTGCGGCATGACTTGAGGCCAGCTTACTCTTTGCCCTGCGCTTTAGGTCATTCCAGCGCTTATAGCAATCATTGGCTGTGCGCCTCACGATTCCAAGGGCACTTACGATGTCCGCAACGGTCTGCCAGTGTGCCTGGCGTTGTGCAGGTGTGGTCTTGGATCCTGCAACAATGACCATCTCGTTGTCATGTCCGGACACATACTCGACAAGTGCATTCAGTTCGTCATCCGTGAAGCTGGGCTTCCTGGATGGGCCGGACTGTGTAGCCGTGTCTGGGGCATCAGCCTGTGCCGGACGAGCACTCTTCCTCTTCCGCTTGGAAGGTGGTGGTGATCCTGAGTGTCCTGCGCCGCTCTGGACACTAGGGGCAGGAGCCCTGGTGGACTCTGTATCAGGAGTGTGGGATTGCACACTCAGCATGGGAGTTGGTGCAGGCATTGGCTCTAGTGTGATGGTGTCAGGGGGAATGTCAGCAGCATGGACTAGGACCGACACTGTCCTGGCTGGGTGTGTGAGGGCTGGGGTGGATGGAGCCGCAGCTGCCCCTGCAGCCTCTCCGCCCTGCCTCCTTGGTGCAGCAGATGACCTTGCTGGCCCAGATGCACGTGGCATGGTGACATCAACGTGCACCAGCGCACGTGTCATAGGCCTGCTGACCTGGAAGTCAGCCATGGAGTCAGCCAGATCTGGTGCCACAATGGGCTGGTCCAACAAGGGCTGTGCATGGATGGTGTCAGCCACATCAGCCTCAATGGGGGGGGGATTATGGGTGCCCTTGACTGGTCCTCCACACATGGGGGGACAGGCTCACCCTGCAAGTAACGACCACGTCCCCTACCGGATCCACCACGGCCACCACTTGTGGCTCTTCCACCTTTGCCACCCTTACGGAATCCTCGCCTCCCAGCCATGGCACTGATGTAAATGTGCGTATGGGAGTGGCTGTAAACTATTGTCCTGGGCAATTGGGGGTCAAAGGGGTTGGGTACCAGATGGTAATTGTACCCTAGTGCTCTTGCAAGGCTGATTGTAACCCCTGGGGAAAGATGACGGGTCACGCTACGCACAGGAGCCCCAAAAAAGGGAGATGACGTGCACGCAACCCCTCCTAGACCACGTGTGCAGAAAGAAAAACCTGCACTACGCTGTGGCACCCAGTAACACAAGAATGAACGTATGCGTGTCACACGCAGCCTAGAATGACCTCTGAAGGGGTAGGCTACACACGGGGCAAGCACAGATGTTAGATACGTGCGTGACTCACCGTCTGCCTGGTAAACGAGCGTGTAAAAGGAGCACGTTTGGTTGGCAACACCCCCGCCAAAAGAAGATTTGTACGCTGTCTGAGGAGACAGGACAACAGTAGAAGGGAACACTGTTTGAGGGAACAGGCCCAGGTAAACCAGTAAAAGCGAAAAAAGAGAAAAAGCTGTCAGAGGTAACAGGGAATACGAACTTGAAACGCCGTGAAGTAAATCGCGTGTGAAACGACAAGAAGTACAGAATTCACCCACTCGCTCTCCACGAAAAGCACGTACAAGGAAAACGTGTTCTACACATACCTTTTATACAGGGCCACACGTCCAGCGTCACTTACGCGGCGTGTACGCGCTAGGCCATTTCCACCAATTACACGCTTTGTCACTTCTGCGTGTAGGGACATTTCCACCAATTACACGCTTTGTCACTTCTGCGTGTAGGGCCATTTCCACCAATTACACGCTTTGTCACTTCTGCGTGTAGGGCCATTTCCACCAATTACACGCTTTGTCACTTCTGCGTGTAGGGCCATTTCCACCAATCACACGCAATTACACTCTGATGTGCAGTCTTTCCACGTGTGCTCTGTCATCACGTGCTGTGTGGGAAACACCCGTGCGGGTCACGTCACAGACGCGCTTACGCGCTGTGGGCCTTTCCTGGTTTTCACGCTGACGTGCAGGATTTTCACGTGCAAAATCACTCCGTACCAAGCTGGCCACGCCTACGCACACAGAATACCACGCTCCTGCCCGGAAGGCCGAACTACTGCCCCCCAGAGCCCCGAGCACGCTCCCACCTGCTGCCCCTGCTCTGCTGGGGGGTGGGGGTGATAGGGGACATGGGTGGGGGCCTGGTGGAGGGTGCCCCTGCACTGCTGTGGGGTGGGGGTGATAGGGGACATGGGTGGGGGCCTGGTGGAGGGTGCCCCTGCACTGCTGGGGGGTGGGGGTGATAGGGGACATGGGTGGGGGCCTGGTGGAGGGTGCCCCTGGTGGCGGGGGGGTGGGGGTGATGGGGCACATGGGTGGGGGCCTGGTGGAGGGTGCCCCTGCACTGCTGGGGGGTGGGGGTGATAGGGGACATGGGTGGGGGCCTGGTGGAGGGTGCCCCTGGTGGCGGGGGGGTGGGGGTGATAGGGGACATGGGTGGGGGCCTGGTGGAGGGTGCCCCTGCACTGCTGGGGGGTGGGGGTGGTGGGAGACATTGGTGGGGGCCTGGTGGAGGGTGCCCCTGGTGGCTGGGGGGTGGGGGTGATAGGGGACATGGGTGGGGGCCTGGTGGAGGGTGCCCCTGCACTGCTGGGGAGTGGGGGTGATAGGGGACATGGGTGGGGGCCTGGTGGAGGGTGCCCCTGCACTGCTGGGGGGTGGGGGTGATAGGGGACATGGGTGGGGGCCTGGTGGAGGGTGCCCCTGGTGGCGGGGGGTGGGGGTGATAGGGGACATGGGTGGGGGCCTGGTGGAGGGTGCCCCTGGTGGCGGGGGTGGGGGTGATAGGGGACATGGGTGGGGGCCTGGTGGAGGGTGCCCCTGCACTGCTGGGGGGTGGGGGTGATAGGGGACATGGGTGGGGGCCTGGTGGAGGGTGCCCCTGCACTGCTGGGGGGTGGGGGTGATAGGAGACATGGGTGGGGGCCTGGTGGAGGGTGCCCCTGGTGGCTGGGGGGTGGGGGTGGTGGGAGACATGAGTGGGGGCCTGGTGGAGGGTGCCCCTGCTTTGCTGGGGGGTGGGGGTGATAGGGGACATGGGTGGGGGCCTGGTGGAGGGTGCCCCTGCACTGCTGGGGGGTGGGGGTGATAGGGGACATAGGTGGGGGCCTGGTGGAGGGTGCCCCTGCACTGCTGGGGGGTGGGGGTGATAGGAGACATGGGTGGGGGCCTGGTGGAGGGTGCCCCTGGTGGCTGGGGGGTGGGGGTGGTGGGAGACATGAGTGGGGGCCTGGTGGAGGGTGCCCCTGCACTGCTGGGGGGTGGGGGTGATAGGGGACATGGGTGGGGGCCTGGTGGAGGGTGCCCCTGCACTGCTGGGGGGTGGGGGTGATAGGAGACATGGGTGGGGGCCTGGTGGAGGGTGCCCCTGGTGGCTGGGGGGTGGGGGTGGTGGGAGACATGAGTGGGGGCCTGGTGGAGGGTGCCCCTGCACTGCTGGGGGGTGGGGGTGATAGGGGACATGGGTGGGGGCCTGGTGGAGGGTGCCCTTGGTGGCGGGGGGGTGGGGGTGATAGGGGACATGGGTGGGGGCCTGGTGGAGGGTGCCCCTGCACTGCTGGGGGGTGGGGGTGATAGGGGACATGGGTGGGGGCCTGGTGGAGGGTGCCCCTGCACTGCTGGGGGGTGGGGGTGATAGGGGACATGGGTGGGGGCCTGGTGGAGGGTGCCCCTGGTGGCAGGGGGGTGGGGGTGATAGGGGACATGGGTGGGGGCCTGGTGGAGGGTGCCCCTGGTGGCGGGGGGGTGGGGGTGATAGGGGACATGGGTGGGGGCCTGGTGGAGGGTGCCCCTGCACTGCTGGGGGGTGGGGGTGATAGGGGACATGGGTGGGGGCCTGGTGGAGGGTGCCCCTGGGGGGTGGGGGTGGTGGGAGACATGAGTGGGAGCCTGGTGGAGGGTGCCCCTGCACTGCTGGGGGGTGGGGGTGTTGGGAGACATGGGTGGGGGCCTGGTGGAGGGTGCCCCTGGTGGCTGGGGGGTGGGGGTGATAGGGGACATGGGTGGGGGCCTGGTGGAGGGTGCCCCTGCACTGCTGGGGGGTGGGGGTGCAGGGGGACATGAGCAGGTGTGCAGGGTAGTCCCCTGTTTTGTGGGCTGCCTGCAGGGGCCGTGGAGGGTGCACAGGGAACACCTGTGAGGACCCACCCAGCCTAATTGCGTGTGATAATTCCCGCACACCCCTGTAATACACGTACCTGGCCAAATCGCGTGTGATAATTCCCGCGCACCCCTGTAATACACGTACCTGGCCAAATCGCATGTGAGAATTCCCGCGCACCCCTGTAATACACGTACCTGGCCAAATCGCATGTGAGAATTCCCGCGCACCCCTGTAATACACGTACCTGGCCAAATCGCATGTGAGAATTCCCGCGCACCCCTGTAATACACGTACCTGGCCAAATCGCATGTGAGAATTCCCGCACACCCCTGTAATACACGTACCCTGGCCAATCGCGTGTAGAACTTCCCACGCACCCCTGTAATACACGTAGCAAGCCAAATCGCGTGTGATAATTCCCGCGCACCCCTGTAATACACGTACCCAGCCGAATCGCGTGTACAACTTCCCGCACACCCCTGTAATACACGTACCTGGCCATATCGCATGTGAGAATTCCTGCGCACCCCTGTAATACACGTACCCTGGCCAATCGCGTGTAGAACTTCCCACGCACCCCTGTAATACACGTACCAGGCCAAATCGCGTGTGATAATTCCCGCGCACCCCTGTAATACACGTACCTGGCCAAATCGCATGTGAGAATTACCGCGCACCCCTGTAATACACGTACCCAGCCGAATCGCGTGTAGAACTTCCCGCCCACCCATGTAATACACGTACCCTGCCCAACCGCGTGTAGTACTTCCCGCGTACCCCTGTAGTACACGTACCCTGGCTAATCGCGTGTATGACTTCACGCGTACCCCTGATATGCACGTTACCCGCTTTGCGTTCCTTGTTTGGCAGCCCTGTAGACTGGTCCAGGGTTAGCGCAGCCCTTTGCGATGATTTAGCGATTTTGATGGCTTTTCCTTGCGCGAGGGCGTTCTTGGGGGCGTTACTGGCGCTGCTGCAGGGTCGCTGCGATACTCTGCGCCACGGCTGGTTTGGGAGCCTGAAATCCATGAATACGCTGTGCGCGGAAATCGGTTTTAGCGCACGTGCCTGGCGCAGGCAATCGCACGCGGACACTCTGCGCCAGCCGCGTGCGACACTTTTCTGCGAAATTCTATGAATTACCCTGTAAGTGTTTCAAACATTCACATACCCAGGTAGCCCAAGGGGTACCATCATGCTTTTTGAGGGTCCTAAACCTCTTAAGGTACTGGGAAGGAGTCTTCCCAAATCTAGCAATTAACACTAGCTTCACACACTCATAATCCATCCTTTCCACCTCTCCAACTCCATCGCAACATCACATGCAAAAGTGGTTACCCTAGAGAAGAGCCAAGGAAGCAACCGATTCCCTGTAATGTCTTGAATCCCATGGTTATATTCAAACATTGCCAACCAATCCAAAATATCAAGATTAATCTCATACATACACACAATTTCTTTAGGCATGCAGGGTCTCTTAGGACTGGAAGACCTAGAAGACTCTGGGAGAGTAGCATTCTCAATAGACAACTTTTTCATTTCTAAGGCATGGCACCATTTTTCTGAGCTTAAGTTCTTGATGCTTTTGTTCAGTTTAACCATTTAAACGTTTAAATTCAATCCAAGCCTCATCTTTTCTAGAGCAATGAATTCAGGACTGAGTGTAGGACCTGTAGGGGTCCCAGTGGACAAAGGTTGAGCTTGCTGAGCAGGTAAAGGAGCAGTGAGGCCTACATTGTGGGACACACCTGTTTCATCTAACTCATCAATAATAGACACATTATCATCCTCATCATTTTCCACATTTGCTGAGGGGTTAGGTATTTCAGACCCACCCTCCAGACTTTGTTTCTTTAACAACCTTTCAATCAATTCAGACTTTTTGCCTTTAACAGAGAGATTCCTTTTTCTACACAGATTTTTCAGATAATCCAAAGTGTAACTAAGGAGGGTCGCTTGACTGTAGCTTTCCATATCAGACTTGATTAATATTGCTTTTTAGTGATGTTTAGCCTTGTGGTTAGTTGATCCAAGGTAATAGCAGCACTCTAAGTGTAATCACTATACTTGATCCTCACCGCTGTACACCAGTGTTAGGCAGAATCATATGCAGTACCCTTTGGGAATACCACACACAATTAAGACTACAAGTGACAGTACAAATTCACCCTTGGTACAAGCCTGTACTACACAGTATAGTGGTAGCGATGGCTGAGCAGCCGGACTTATCTCAAGAGTAAAGTGAGCAATATCAATAGTTACACAAAGGACAGCAATTACTATGGTTCAAACAAACGCTGACTCAAGGTTTTTGAGTAAATGAATATACATTTGTTTACACATCAGTTATAAAACATTTCACTATTATCAAGCAGTTGAAAAATCACAATCTTAATACACTACACTACACCACACCCAATAGATTCTGGACAAGTTAAGCTCAAAATAAAGTGTGAGCAAAATGGCACTCCAGTAATTTAAAAAGGAGGGAAAGACAAAGTTAGACAGAGGTTGATCAGCACCAACAAGTAAGTAAGCAGGGCAATCTATTTCAAACACTTTTACTGCGGTCGGATGAAACGAGCGACCGGATTTAAACAGTACCTTAAATGGAGAAGAAGACTGTAGCTGAGGCCGACATTCCTGGCAGGTCCTCCAGCTTCACGGTTCCTGAAGCGACTGTTGGACTGACACCAAGTAGGAAGACTGGAGGGTCCTGCGCTTCCCAGGAAAGAAACCAGCAGCAGAGCAAAGCAACGAATAAAAGGTCCACTCCTTAAAACCCAAGCATGGTCCGATCCTCCTGGCTATCCTGTTCAATGTAGCTGTGCACAGCAAATTCGACCAGAGGAGGGAGGCCTGGCTTGCAGTTTGGCAAACTGTTTGTTCCCACCAGCTCAAGGGGAGAAGATTCTTTGCAGAAGCCCGCCAAAGGACGGCGAACAAATAAACCAAACCTGGTTTGGCGCACAGAGTAAAACACGAGAAAGACTTTCACAAAAAGAAATGGCGAATAAACCCAGCCGGAACCAAATAAAAGTAAATATGGTCCAGTGGGTTTAAGTTTGAGGCTACTAAGAAAGCCTAAAACAATACCAAGACTATTTAAAATAACTGCGGTAGGAAAAATAGGGTAGATACCACTGCCACCAGCCAAATCTTAATGAAAAGGGAACAAAATGATGTTCCATGAGAAACAGACAAAAATTGATAACTATTAACCCTTTTCAGAAATCTATGTAAAATAGTTTGTACTGGGTCTGTGGAATTAAAAGGACTAATAAAGAAATGGCAACTTTACATGTTCTGGGAGACAGTAGTCAGTCCCAGAAAATTGAGTTTAAAGTGGGAAGTCTGAAAAAGACAAACCTTTGTCACTGCACTGAAGGTGCTGTGTAACACACAGCAAAAAGATGATGCCTATGGAGTAGGTGAGGCTCCATAGTCTATGAACACAAAAATGTTAAACACACACATCAAAACACATGTAAGAATGGGTAAAAAGGCGCACACTCTTACCAGGTGAAAAAAGAAAATCCTAGAAATCCAGCAAAGCTGCTGAGGGACTCAGCAGGTAAGGGAAATTAGCCATTTTGGAGAATTCTCCCTAACACCTGGTATACGTACAAATATGTTACTATGTATTTTTTCACTTGTGTAAACTTTTAACTTCTGTACTAACTATTGTCAAGAACAGCGCCTAGATGCCTTTGGGGTCGGTGCACTATACAAATTGCATACATAAATAAATCAGTCAGCGAATCGGATATTAAACACTGGTACTAGAAGTACTTTAGGAGAAGGGCATCATTCTCCTAACCTAAGTTATTTTATTTAGTGGTAGGGTCAGTTAGGGTAGTTTTGGACACATTTGCTTTGGACATTTGTGACTGACACACAAGCACCTCAGTTAGTACGATGCGGTCAGGGACAGGCAGGGACCACCCATAGATATAGGGAAAGTTAGGCCTTATATCTTTATTTTAATAAACGATTGAAAAATAATTCCTTTGAAAGGCTGTCTCCTTTTTCTGAACTCGCCACAAAAGGCTCTCAGCCTCTCTGCTGCAAAACACCATGGGAAACATATACATGTTTTTCAGGAGCAGAGGACATTCCCTTCTCTATCAAATATTTTTGAAACTACTGGAGGGATGCACCTCTAACCACCAGAAGGCACATCTGCAATGCTCAGTGCCCATGTTGTTTCTTATTTGGTGCAAATGCACCCAGTGGGTTTCGCACTATTGGTGTTCAATCGAAGCCCCTTTTCTCTATGGGAAAATAAATGGGACTAGACCAAAAACAGTGTATATTTTTGTTCTTAATAACCATTCCACCTTATAAAAATTGTTCCCCAAAATCTCCGGTCTCATAGGGTTGGGACACATTTTTTGGGGGGGAAATTTCATCGAAATCCATTCAGTGAGTGAAAGGTTATTAGCAATAGATTTTTGCCCTAGACAAGATAAATATATATGTACCTTACTTACAGCGCAGGCAGCCAAGCTCCCTTTTCGTTTTTTGCATGTTCTCGTCCATGCTCCTCGTAAGGAAAGAGACTCCCAATGAACACAGGAGCATCACAAAGAAAGCAAAGCCCATTAGCTTGCTATGGACGAGCACTGCACGGCACACTTTCAGCTAGTAAAGTTTCCTTACTTACGGGTTGCAAAAAAGTGCTAATAAGTGTTACTGCAGTTTAAAAAAGATTTCTTTTATTGCACAAAAACGGACCTATGTTTTGCAACTTAGCCAAGGTTACCAAAATAAACAAAGGACAGTCCTTTTAAAAGCTACATATCTGACACAACGTTTCCCATTTTTCCAGAGCAAGAGAAGTAGTTTTCATAAATATAAACAACATACTTTACTGTTACACAACGATAAAGTGACAATGGGCCTCATTACAATAGTGGCGGTAAGGAAACAACAGCGCCAGTAGTGCTACCAGTGCCATTTTTACCATGCTGCCACATTACGAATTCTGCTCGTGGGTGCCGCTCTGCACGCCTGGCCAGACCAGGCGTGCAGAGCGGCACCCGTGAGCAGAATTGGATGGTAGCAACGGTACCGTTATAAACGGTACCGCTGCTACCATCCTCCCCATTCCTATTGAGCCCTATGGGGGCTCAAATGGGAATGGGGACGTACCGGCTCCGGGTCTCGTGCAAGGGGAATTACCAGGCCTGCTGAGGTCGGAATGGCCCGGTAATTCCCCTTTCGCAGGACCCAGAGCCAGATCCGAGTTTCTTGGTAGCCATGCCAACCTCGTAATGTGGCCCAATGTGCAGTAGTAGTTGTCTGATAGTTCTCATGCAAATCATTATTATTAGCAAACACCGCTACCACCAGCAACGCTAATACAGGGAATCACGTTGTGATCTGTGGTAGATAAGGATATTGAGAATGTGTTAAACAATTGACAATGTGCCAGAAACCTGAAGCCAGCAATTTGGTAGAGAATCATTGCACGCTCCTATAACATAGTTATCAAACAATATGTTTTCAATTCATTAGAGGAGCAACATCAAATCCAAGCCAACAGCCGTAAAAAAGAACATAGCCACTAAACAAGAAACATTTCATGCATCATTAAAGTAAGTAAGTAAACCATTTTTGCAAACTAGCAAAGTATGTCTTGCCCAAAAAACCTATATGGCAAAAGCATGCAAAGTTACTATGTTAGAAGACAATGGTAAATGTGTTATGAGAAAGTATTCACAGTGTTCTTAGGAAACCTTAACTGTTAATAGGAAGTCCCTTTTAGTAGGAAAAATGTACTGGGTTACTAAAACATTTACTTTATAGGTACCTGTTTTTACAGAATTGGCTTCACATGGGCACCACTTCACAACCCACCAAAAGCACAAAAACACCATGGAAGAAATTCTACCCAATGATGCAAAAGATTCCAAAGCATCAGTAACAAATACAACTAGTAGGTGCCCTTATAAACCATCAAACTAAGAAAAGCTAATCTTCTTAAAAAGTTGCAGTCTCTACAATAATACAAAAATACATGTTAGTTAACCAACAAATATTGTACAGTGAAACTAAAACATTGCTACAATACGTGAAATAGGATTAGTAAGAGCTACACATATAGATTTATAGTTGGGTATCCATGAACGAATTAGATATATAACACCAAGGGGATGCTTAATCTCCTTGCTGTCGTGCCATAGTAATTGCTTGTAACTTACATACTCCTCTGACTTGATTTCCCAGAAGGAGGATAAAGCATCTACGAAAGTAAATAGATACTAATAGATTTTGAAAGTAGCTACACGCAACATGTTACTACTTACAAATGTAAAAACATAAAAGCAACAAGTAAACAGTGTCAATAACAACATGTAAACATTTAATGTCAGATCCTGCTTTAAATGTGCCTCAGAGTGCTAGCAGAACACTCAAGAACACCAAAGAAAGTAAATTCCTATGAGCCAGCGATTTGCAATGGAGGCCATGGTTAATTTAGGCTCTGGTAAGTGCAATTAATTAGTTCGATGCAAACCCAAAACTAATAGTAAGATACACAAGACTGTTCTAAAACATATTCCTCTTATGAATCTCTTTCAAGTATGCCTGTACCCACAATTGTCCTTGGCAAAGGAGAACATCACCAATGCACTCCAACCCACCCCATGACAAAAATAGACTCCATACCCCATTCAACAAGGGCATATTCTATTCTACTAACCAGTTTCACTATTACAACTACTGACACAACAGCCACTGCAACTGTCAACACTCCAGTATGTACTACCAAGAAAACAACACCCACTAATATGCATCCAAATGAACTGTACCTTAAATAATGTCACAAACTCACTGCCTCAAAAATATTCCACCACCACAGACAGTTACACAACACACACTCAAACTATTCATACATCCAGCATCACCACAACCACCAGACCAATCACACCTATTTGCAAACTTACAAATCTCACCTTGTTTTTTTACCTATGGCCATTCTGAGTTTTTTGATGGGGGAACATTTTGAGGTCTCATGCCGGGAACATATAAAAAGGGCCACAGCAGTAATTTGCTGCATATGCCTGGCCCATTTAAGAAGAGGCCAGCATCATAAGTACAGCCTGGGTTCATTTTGTATTCTCATCCACATGCACAAAACACACTATTACATTTACATTGAGCATATGATTGATGATTCCAAAGCATACACCCTACTAACCACTTCATCTCCTATTACCACCATCACCATTGTGCTAAGCCTATTAAGCAAAGGAAACAAAGCATGTTGCACCACACACAGCCCTGCATAATTACAAGTGAGACAAACCCACAAAAATCTGTCCCGCCATTCGTAGGTGATCTCTTTTACTCTACCAAGGTCACAAGTAAAAACTGATTGAAAAAGCATATGATTAGGGTGACCGAACGTGGTGTACACACTCCAGATGATGCTCATTCATCTGGTCAAATGGCAGTTTTTGAAATTTGGAGTAAATACATTTTTGTTTTTGTTTTAACAGATGATTTAATGCATACACAAGTTTTTAGAGGAAACCTTGTAACAGGACATAGATTATTGACATTACAGTATCCAACAGTGATACATTATTATTTTCCAAGCTATTTGGCCTGGGCATGAATATAGAATGGCATAGATGGTGCCTTACATCATTCAGGGATCATGTTGAACAAAAGACATATGCACAAAGTAAATCAAATTACAACATTTTCAATGTTGACATTCACCACTGGCGGAAGAGTCGACACAACAGTGTTTCGGCCAATCAAGAGCTGATCTGTATTGCTGAAAAGTGGATGGCCTTCATCAGGACGAAAGGAAAGGTAGAATGATAGGGTCCTGTTTCTCTCTGTCAGAAAAATGAACAGAGATGGGTGTGTACTGGTTCAGATATAAATTGGAATAATTATATAGGTGCAATTAAGAAAAGGAAAGATCTCCCTTCAAGAGAAGGAAGTCATTCTTACTGTGTTGTTGGTATTTTCACTGTGTTTTCTGCAAGCACCCACTTCAACTTAAGTTTAGAGGATGGCTAAAGTAGCTGATTCCTCTCAATGTTCATATGAATGAAACAATGGAATTTGTTGTGGGTCTATACTACCCAATATGGATAAATAGCCTAGAACAATAGCAATAGTCATGTTGCCTGTTTGTCACTTGATGGGACAGAATGTTCCCGGCAGGAGTGCAATTGGTCATTGGTGTGTAATTAGAAGCCAGGCTTACCCTGTGCATTTGTCACGACAGGATACTCGATTGTTCCCCTCGCAATTTATGGAGGGGTTGGTGTTACACTCTGCTGGGCTGGAGACAGTTTTTGTTCAGTCACTGTGGAGGAGAAGAACGTGTGACCTGAATATGGCCTAAGGGCTGGTAGTAGCAAGCCTGGTAAGAATTGCTAAATGACTTCCTATAATTGATCCTCTTTATATAGCCAACATGGGATGAGCTCTTTTCACCACTTTGGGTCATCGGGTA
Source organism: Ambystoma mexicanum (assembly GCF_040938575.1). Lineage (NCBI taxonomy): Eukaryota > Metazoa > Chordata > Amphibia > Caudata > Ambystomatidae > Ambystoma > Ambystoma mexicanum. The sequence continues at coordinate 671,890,315 of NC_090924.1, read as the reverse complement.
GCCTTAATGCAAACACCGTATTTGTACATAAATAATGTGAGTTAAGTGACACCAACAAAAAGTCCCCACACCATTGGGTCTATTTTCCGTGTAATTGAATCGTTTTATTTAGTAAATGTTGAATTATTTCTCATTTTTTCACCTAAGATCCCAACCCCAAAATGGCTGTGCCCACTACTAACCCATGTAACCATGGCAACATAAACATTGAGCTTTTGTATCATTGGGCGTCCATTTTTTAATAATATGCTTTCAACCGGTTTAAGTATTGGACTAAATGGACCATAATTAATCTGGATCGTTCTCACAGCTAAAGATCACACGTATGCGCATAGATCTTTATCCTTGTAACCATGGTAAGCGCCAGCATCCCTAAACAAAATGGCCCCGCGTCCATAAAGCCAATGTCGCCATAGCAACGGTGCGTGGGGTAATCCGTTTACAGCAAACTATACAGCTGCACCGCTGCACACACGCGCTGACGGTGGCATCAGGCTCCCACGGTGCTCAAAAAGAAACAAGACAAGGTAAGGACAAGCGTGATTGAAGCTTATGATTTTCTTGATTTGTCCCCACCATTACGTAGCAATTAGCTGGATGCAATTACTGGTTCAACACAGTGGCCTCCTTAAACACTCTGCATTGAATAAGCTGTAATACCAGTGGCATGTGAGCCTTTTTACTTATTTATTATCATTATATTGCAATTTATTTGTTAATAATTAGTGGGTACATTTTAGGGTTCGTGCACGAAAAATGGGCTTATCAGCACCCGGATATTTAACCCATAACAACAGAGCTCTAATTTAATGAAAACAACCCAATGATGCTGGCCCTTATTTTAAATTCATTTTATAGTTTATCCAGTTGAATACACTTTAGCAATTCTTACCAGGCTTCCTACTACCAGACCTTACGTCACACTCAGGTCACACGTTCTTCTCCTCCACAGTGACTGGACAAAAACTGTCTCCAGCCCAGCAGAGCGTAACTCCAACGCCACCATACATTGAGAGGGGAACAATTGAGTATCCCGTCCGATATTGTAATGTCAATAATCTATGTACTGTTACCATTTTTCTTCTAAAAACTTGTTTATGCATTAAAGCATCTGGTAAAAAAAAAATATATATATTTTCTCCAAATTTCAAAAAATTACATTTGGCCAGATGAATGAGCATCATCGGGAGTGTTACACCACGTTCAGTCACCCTGATCATTTGCTTTTTCAATTATTGACCTACCTGGGTAGATCAGGGTTTAGTCAGGAGCCCTATTGTTCACTATTACAGATAAAAACGGAGCAAGAACTGCTCAACTATGGAATATGTTGCCCAAAGAGCCTAAGTACCATTGCTATGGTGAAAGCAAACACAGATCTGCAACTGCAAATAATAAAGGCGCACACAATACAGCATAAGAAAAGGAGTCCCACATGTGATAAGTGTGTATACTTAGTAACATTGACAAGTGTGAACATTGATGGTGTGTACATCCCATATAATGCATATATATGTATTTACAAAGAAAATGCAGTATCATTAAAAAAAGAATTTGAGAGCAACACGAGAAATGAGTCTTGTGTATCTATTGAATTAATGTCCATTACTACAAATAACATCAGTAATAAAAAAAGGTGAAATCCTGATGCTCTGTATGTTTCTTGCAAGTCATGTTTTTTGTTGTAATGTCACATGTAGAATTGTATGAAATGTAAACGGTTTACCATACATGAAAGGTGATGCAAGTCAAGTATAACGTTCATTTGCCAAATCCAAACTTGCAAGTAAAGCACACTTTTCCGTGGTAACGTGACATTGAGAATAGTTTCAAATGTAAAAAGTCCACCATACATGAAAGGTGCTGCTCCAAGTCCAGTAAAATATTCATTAACCAATTACCGTTCTATAAAGATGAAATACAAATTGAAACCATTGAAAGAAAGGTGATATATGTAAATGGTTTACCATGCATGAAATGTGCTGCAAGTCCAGCATAATCTTAATTCGCCCAGGCCAAACTTGCAAGTAAGCCACACTTTTCAGTGTTAACATCACATGGAGAATAGTTTCAAATGTAAAAAGTCCACCATACATTAAATGTGCTGCTTCAAGTCCAGTATACTATTCATTAACCAATTAACATTCTATAAATTGGACCTTCAAATTTAACACTGCACTTAAAAAAACAGAACAAATAAATCAAACTCATCCAGAAATCTTTACAATTATCTTTCTACACACCGATCATTATTTCATCTGTGTACTTGTTAAAAAACATATCTGCCCATGAAATAGCATACTAACACAATAATGGATATGATAACAAATGAGGAAAGGAGGCCTTATGAACCAAATGGTTCTACATTTTTTAACAGTTCTTTTTAAATGTCTGCACTTTTTCCATGCACTTTTAGTCAAGATGTAGTCAATCAGTTTCTTTATGAAATGTGGTGTCCCCACCTAATCTCCATAGCCCAAATCCCCTACTCCCTCACCCCCAGATATACATATACATGTATATATGCATGCCATTGGTTGATTTAGACCAAAAGTGCAGAAAGTGTAGACTTTCTTTTAAAAAGTACAAATTTGACTCACTCATCCTATGAAAATCAATGATATTCCACTAAAAACATACACAAATTTACTAATAAAAGTCGTTACACAACCTAGCCCAGATTAAATTGTTGAAACATGTTCCACTGGTAGAAAAAAAACTTCAGACGCACCATCCATTTGATGTCATCAATTTGAAAATCATGCTTTTAAAACCAAATAAAAACCAAATTGCAAAATAGAAATGCACATAAGCAATAATATTAGGCAAAGTAACATTTAAATGTAAATATCTACCTCCAAAAATGCAAAAGAACCTACAAATATTAAACAATGCCTACCCACAAAAAGACATAACGGAATACAAAATATTCTACAAATATAAAAGCATGTCACATATAAGAAAATATATGGCATAATGAAAAAAATACACAATGCAAAAGGCTCTGCCATTCCCTCACAAAAAATTATGGATCAATTACTTATATTCATTATAAATCTGCAAAAACAGGGATACATGTCCTTGAAACTAATATCTACCCAATAATCCTAATAAGGGGCAAAATCACAGATTCCACCAACACACCCCACAAACAATAAATGCAGCTATTACTTTTGCAATTAAAGCAACTGAATGTAAGCAAATATACCGATGTAAATAGTCATGTAAATCAAATCCTTAAAAAATGGCACTAAACCGATGCAACACTACTTACCAGCCAAAAATCCACATTTGTTTCTCAACATTTTCAAATCGATTCCAAAGCTCACTTTAAAACCGTTGTACAAACCCAAAAAAATAAAACGCATTGGAAAGGATTTCATATTACTGCTTTGATAAGCACAAGTTTACAAGAAACCATAAATGAAGCACATTACTTTGGAGGAAGTACTTATAACAAGCACAAAGGCAACACATCAACCATGTCGTCTAAAGTCCACATTCCAAATGACCATGTGTACCTTTGTAACACTATTCAAAGTATCAAATCCACCCATGTGAATACTGAGTAGTATTGCAAACTCTATCAGGTGACACAATTCTCACTTTCACTTATGTATACTTCGAGAACAATCCACCTACTCATCCAAACACAAACACACCAAAAGCAAAGTAGGAAACATTACTTTGGGCTCTAAACCCCACAAATAATAGAGTGACTTTGCTGAAGGCATCCGAAACGCCCCTTCTCAAGGTCACTCTTTTGTTTCCTCTTCCTTTCCCCTGTCCATTTCGAGGGTTGCCCCGCCACCCCTGCTCCCCCTGTGCGGCCCGCATGCGGCCCGCCACCAAACTCCCTCTGTTCTTACCACTTTCCTTCAATTACTCTGGTGGACTCCGTTTTTTTAACCTAGAAAGCTGACACACTGATTGGCACGCAACGTTTAGAGTGTCGGGCTTCCGGGAATGCAACCTAGAGACCGCAATCTTAAAGATCATTTATCTTCATGGATTGCTGCTTTATCAATACCATATCAATACATAAACAAAAGCCCAGCCTCATCCACATTATTTAAAAACAGAATATTCTCAGATTATTCGCAAGATATTGCACTGAAAAATATTGACCAACAAAACAATACATAGAAAGTTAAGACTTAGAACATTCGCAAAATATTCTGCACACAACAATGAGAGAATATTCCAAAATTAGGGGGAACAATTATGCACATATTTATAACTTTATGACACTAAATAAAATTCTCAACATAATGCACACACAATTTATACAAACGTTGTTAAAAATATGGGGCAATCAGTGTTGTCACTTTTTTAAAGTTAAGGTTACTATTGATAAAAGTTAAAATGTGTAAACCTTGGTAATGCCAATATTCATGTTTAACTTCATATTAAAACACAGCACAAAATAAAAGCAATACCCTGTGTTTTTGATCACCCTCTTTGTATGCTATGTCGCCTCGGTACAGTGCTTTTTTTGTTGGATTGCATACATATCTTTGTAGTGAGAGGGTGCTAGAGGGCAAACCAAGATGGCGGCTCCTCTGCGAGCTCCCGTGAGGCCTCCTAATCAATCCTGCATCATCGCCGCTTCCCTGGCCAAAAGTAATACCCAATGGCCTGGCGAAGTACTGCACATCTGCTCTGCATCCAACTCGCCCAAAACTGTAAAGATTATGACCCTCTGCACCTAACAAACCAGGGGCGAAGCAAAATCATCCAATAGGCCCACCAGAAATTGTCCCCCCGGCGGCCTGGGAGAGGCGCACTATGCACAAGCAGGCGCGGAACCCTGCACTCTCAAACACTGCAGTGGTCTGCCTAACTTCCCTGAGCTCGCTGCAGTGGAGGGGACACCTGGGTGGTGAGATCATTCATCGGCCCTGTGAGCAAACCAGAGCACCGGTCCACTCACTACCCCGCCGGCCTCATGTGGCCTGAGTCAGGACGCATTACCCCTGGTGGTCGAAGAGGTACAGGGGACTGAACGCACTCGGGACCCGGAACTGGTTCTGCGTGCAACGTGTCGAGAAGAGGAGGAGGATGCCAACACCTCGCGAGGGGCCGGTTACTCGCAGTTCCATTCCGTGAGAATGCATAGAATCCAGCGAAGCGACCGGAGGCCACATCTATGCCGGTAGCAGATAACAATAAAGGATCCCCAGCGACGGCATACAACAAGTAAGCTAGCTCTAACTATTAATCTACAAGCCTGACCCACACGTACACTACACAAGCCTCGGGCCTCATAGGGCAACGAACTGCCCGCGTTGTGGTCCAGCTGTAGACCCATACATGACTTTACTCAACCGATAAGCCATCGGAACGCTTGAAGCCTCACAACCATTTGAACTGAAGTAACTGATTCCCATACCCACGCGCTCTAACCACTGCTTCCAAAATGCAGAGGGATGCTTAATCTTCAGCACGACATACAGCACACCCTACCAAAGCAGATGACCAACCATACCCAGGAATAAGAACAGACCTCCAATATACGCCACAACAACCCTGCCATCCCGCAAAGAACTCCAGACTTCTGAAGCCACACATAGCGCACAGCAACTTATCCTGGAGGTCTGACAATAGGCACTCACCTCACCGGTACACACTACTGCAATTGCACCAATTGCCTGCAAACTCAACAACTCCTAGACCCCACAGGGCTGGAATAAGCGCAATGACTTGTTACCACCCGAGGATGAGATAACCGAAACACCTGAGACAGCTCCACCCTAAGGGCACCCGAACTCCCCCCAGCAATGCCACTTCACCACCGGGCAGAACACCCGGGTGCGGCCATTATTATCCACCGTCACACCACTACCAGCTCTGAACAGTAGAAAGTATGTGGCCTCCCCCTGCTAAGCACTACTATACGCCTATCAGACTTCAACCCACGAAGCCGCCCAGCACAAGTCAAGGGGACACCCAAACCTCAGCTCCACCCCAATACCCCATATTACCAGAAATACAACCACAGCCACTGATGCCTCGTCATGGGGAAATCCGACAAATCTCAACGTAAATTGAATTTTGAGCCCGGAGCCACATCAAAAACCACAAAACCTAATAGCCGGCCCGGATATCCGCAAGGCGAAATGCCACAAGACGAAGAGCCCCCCCTAACCTTAGACATCAGGGAAATCCTCCTGGACTTGAAAACTGGGATCAATAACCTTGAGGGCAAAATCGACACACTATCCTCCAAGGTAGACCAACTACAACACCATCTCGATAAGCATGGCGATAGGTTGGACACAGCGGAACAAAGAATCTCCACCCTTGATAACAACACCACAACACTGCTGGCAAAAGTGACGACCCTGGAAGGGCAGATGAAAACAGTTACTGCTAAAAATGAGGACCTGGAAGGGCGCTCCCACAGGAACAACATAAGACTAGCCGGGGTCCCTGAACACCAACTCCAAATCAAAATGGAAGACCATATAGAAGACATCTGTAAGGAACTCTTTCACATGTTGGCCCTATCCCCCCTATTTGTCGTGGAGAGAGCCCACAGGATCCCAGGAACCAGACCCATCCCAGGTGCAAAAGACCCATCCCAGGTGCAAAAGACCGCAACACGATCCCCGGCCATACAGGCGCAGAGGACATCCTTCACAGGAACTAAACGATGGTTGCAAGAGAACCAGATAACCTACTCAATGCTCTTGCCTGCCAAGTTGCGGGTCCAGCATGACGGAGAAATCCAATTCTTCAATTCTCCTGAAGAAGCCAATTTGTTCCTAGACAGAATAGGATGCAAGCCCCCCACCCACAACCCAGGATTACCGCAGAGAGGCCGGGCGAGAAGAAACCCACTGTAAATATCACACCGGGGTGGCAATACCACCACAGCCAAAGCAGATCACGAAGCAAGAGAAACCCAACTCCTGACACTACGGAGGTCTCCACCCTTGGGAGGACACTAGCACCCCACGCGCAGCATTGTTACCATTGTTAAACGTTTGGTTGAACACAGAGTTTTGTTTTTCAAGAATGGCAGGTTGGGGGATGCCATGCACCGAATACGACCAAGCTGGCCATTCCCCACTCTCATTGGAATTCCCTGCTGCACGCCACATTAAGTCACCAAGAGGTCAATAACCAATAGAAACTAACGAGGCATTACTCCACAAGCACAGATGCAGAAGGCACCAGAAACACTGGCTTGAAGATATACAGCAACCAATAAATTCAATTTAGCCACTTGGAATATCAGGGGAGACAATCAACCGACTAAAACACACAAAATTACACAATTCCTGCACAGGCACAAGATCGGCGTACCCATGATCCAGGAAACACACCTTCTCCCCAGTACCGAAAGCAACTGGGCCCGGGAGTGGGTCTGCCATAGATACTTTGCCTCTTATTCATCCTACGCCAGGGGGGGTCGCCATACTGATCGATAAGAAAACAAAATTCAGACTGATCTCAACAGAAAAAGATCAGGAGGGCAGCACATTACTGGTGCGAGGTATCATAGAAGACAAAGAAGTTATCCTGGTTAACTCCTATGGCCCCAACACTGATGGACGAAATTGCTATGACTGGGTGATGTCGCATCTTGAAACAGAGGGAACAGCCACGATTATCTGGGAAGGTGACCTAAACAAGACACTAGACCCTAAGAAAGATAAATCTCATAATACAGGGACCCCTCCTCCAAAGCCTCTCTACATATCTCAGAAATATGTGACACCTACAACCTCACAGACATCCGGAGGCATAAACACTGGGAAACCCGGGAATATACCTACTATTCATGGGTCCACAAAACAAACTCGCGACTAGACTACCTTCTAGTGTCCATGCACAGCCAGCTGAATTGGGGGCAATGCCTTATCCTACCCAGGACGTTATCGGATCATTCCACAGTGACTTTAGCATACAACACACCTGACAACTGCAAAAACAAAACCCACTGGCGGTTCAAACTCAGAGCCCTTCAAGATCAAGTATTCGCAGATGAATTGCAGGCTGAGATACTATCATTTATGAAATTAAACCAAGGATCTGTGACATCGGCAGGCACTTACTGGAAAGCACTCAAATGCTACGTCAGGGGAGTCTGCCTTGCGAAAGAGAACAGGATACTGAAATTAATAAGGAGGGAACTTGCCTCAAGCGAAACCCGCCTCAAACGATTAGAACAGGAATGCTCGCAATCAGTCGATCCCCAATCCCTAGCATCACTCAAAGCAGAACTAGAAACCTTTTGAGTCACAGCCAAGAGAGAAGTGAAATTCATATCCAGAAACCAGAAAGTACGCCAATAAGGCGAAGGACAGAAACCCGGGGCTATTCTGATGAGAGTCGTGGCTGCTGATAGGAAGCCCACCCTGGTTGAGAGGATATGCGACGCAAGCAGCAACTTGGTATACACCGAAAAATAAATAGTCGAAACCTTCTGTACATTTTACAACACATATTACACCACCGATCTAACTGAACTAGCCCGATACCTGGACAATATCGCACTCTGCTGGACAAGCTCGGAACTACATGAACCCCTCAACAATCCGATTACCCTAGAAGAAATCCTCAAAGCAATCAAAGAATTGCCCAACACAAAGGCTTCTGGTCCGGACGGTCTAATTGGTGAGTTTTATAAATCCATTGCACACTTATTAGCCCCACTCCTCCTACAGGTTTTTGAAGAAGCCTTGACTAATGGAGAACTTCCACCAACTCTTCGGATGGCCAATATAATCCTTCTACAGAAACCCAGAAAACCAGAGGAAGAGTGTGCCTCATACAGACCGAGTTCCTTAATAAATCTGGACAATAAGATCCTGGCAAAGATCCTGGCAACAAGGCTTCTCCCCCTAATGCCTGCCATGGTGCGGGCCGACCAAGCGGGCTTTGTACTGGGTAAGAATACATCATTTGGAATTAGAAGGATGTTTGGTGTTTTGGAGGCCCTCAATCCTGAGAGCCTAGATGCCGAAAAAGCGTCGAATGGGTCTTCCTCTTCACCATTCTGGAACACATGGGCCTAGGCAAATACTTCATTAAACTAATCGGCCTCCTATATGAACGTCCAACGTCCAACGTCCAACATTGTCCTGGGTAACTCACGATCATCTGATATTTGCTTGCAAAGGGGGACAAGACAGGGCTGCCCACTGTCGGCAATTCTCTTCACACTAGTGATGGAGCGGCTGGCCTCAGACCTCAGTTCTCACCATCTGGACAGAGGTCTTTCCATGGGCCCACACATGCTGATCATTTCTCTCTACGCCGATGATGTCGCCCTCTACCTTCACGATTCGGCTGTAAACCTGAATCCATTGATGTGCACAGTGCTCAAATTCGGCCACTCAAAATCTGTGATCTTTCCCCTAACCACTCATGCCCAAGAATTCACAGACGAATTTGGATTCAAGTGGCAACAATTGAAGGTTTGATATCTGGGCATCTTTATGTCCAGGCCCAGCCGAGACATCATGCTAGACAACTACGAGACAACAGTTGAAGCCATGCAGAATAAAGTGAACAGGTGTAAGCTCCTCCCGCTCACATTCTGGGGAAGGATCTCCGTGGTCAAAATGGTCATCCTACCTAAGTTCCTATATTTATTCTTGAACATCCAGCTAGTGCTAACACAACAATTCTTTCGGCGCATTAGAAGCCTAATCCTTGATCTACTTTGGGCAGGCAAAACAGCGAGAGTGGCATACACCACACAAATTCAACCCGTAACGGAAGGGGGTCTTGCACTCCAGAGTGCTACCATTGGGCTGCACAGGCCCAATTCGTTGGTCATTGGTACGCCACATACTTTATCAGGCCTCATGTTCAGGTTGAAAGAGAATTGACGACCCCCTTCCTCCTCAGAGCCGTCATTTTTGGCCAGCTACAGGCACCCCGCATTCCGATGAACATTGTCCACACAACATATTCCATCTGGAGAAAGATTGCTTTGAAGAGCGACACCTAGGCCAGATTCTCTCCTCTTTTCCCCACAAGATTCATTCCAGGGATACCTCTAACCACAGAAAAAATCTACCTACAATGGGTCGATAAACTCCAGATAAAGACACTAAACGACTTCTTCATTGAAGGCATGTTCTCACTCAACAACAAGCCAGAGATAAAGGAGGCGACAACGCCCTGGACATGTTCATCTACTTCAGAACACGGCATGCCCTCCAAACGTACATTCCCACCTTCCCCCGACAACCACCCACCTGGCAACTCCTTCACGGGGTAATACACTCTCAAGGAGATGGGCGACTCGTCACTAACATCTACAAAACTCTTCTCAGCGAAACAACTACAACACCTATAACTCCCAGGCGGAGATGGGAAAAAGCCCTAAATGCCACAATAGAAGATAATGACTGGGATTACATTCTGCAACTCACGCAGAAAGTAGCCATCAATATGAGATACAAGCAGATCCACTTCAATTACCTGCACCAAGTATATCACACACCAGCGAAATTACATGGACAACGACTGACAATTTCAGCGGCCTGCAGTCGCTGCAGCACTCTAGAAGCAGACTTCACACACCTAGCGTGGACCTGTCCAAGTGTTCTATCTTTTTGGAACCAGGTGCTTGAAAAAATCTCAGCTATCATAGGACTGCAACTCGAACCCAAGCCCATTTTAGCACTACTAAGCCTAACCAAACATCTGCACGAGGTCGATCGAAGACTGGCAAATCTTCTGTTGGTCCTGGCACGTAGGAGGATTGCAATCAACTGGGGGTGGGGGCTGCTGCCAAGTTTGCAACACTGGCTAAACGACGTGACATACTGTCAAGATGTGGAAACCTGCTTTATAAAGACACTTCCCTTACACACCAGCCCTCCGGACATTTGGGGCCCCTTCATATCGTACCTGATTTCCAATACAGATCCATCCTCGCCACGAACCACGTCCCCAACCTCAAACAGGAGCTCACCCCAGTAACAAGGGAGGATGAGTGTGAACAAGCGACATCGGATTTTTGCTCAAACATTTTGACACTGGCTGACAGCAGGGATGAAGGAAGGAGAGAGGGAAACGGGGATAAAAGGTGCTCGACTTCGGCCGGTGCATGGTCTGTTTGTTTTCTTATGTAAAAAAAACAATAAATAAAGTTTTAAAAAATATATATCTTTGTAGTGGCTTTACGCAAACGTGTGCATATAGTTTTTACGGACGTCTTTACTCCAGCAAATTATGGTGACAAAGTGCAGCATATTTTGTATTATGTATGAATGCAGTATGTTTATATGAAATGTGTGGTACTCACAGTATATTTGAATGGTGTGTGCTGCATGCTAGCTAAGCTTGGGGGAGCCCCTTTGCCTTGTTTGAAAATATTATATGCTTTTGTTTGTTTCATTGTTGCAGTATGTTTATGGTGGGTTTTGCAGTGCTATATGTTGAACCTTATTTTGGCCCATGATATGTTCGTTGCAGGTATATGCCAGCGCTGTTCGAGTCCCTTTGCCTTCTTTGATTATACTATACACTTCAGTTTGTATATTTTCTTAGGAGATTCTTCTGTCTAATTCTCCTTGTGTGTTGATGGATACCTTATCTCTTGTTTAATACACTTTCTTTGTTTCGAAGTACTGTACTTTAATGTACATTTCTTCAACTACCCTGTGTTGCATTAAGATCAGTTTGAACATTGAAATGCAAGGATCTGTTTTGTGGATTTAAAATGGAGACAAGAGTAAGTTGTGATATTATACATTTTTTGGAGATGTCTGAATGCAACAGGTGTGGGTTTGTAATGTTTTTGGTATTAGATACAAATTATATTAAATATTGTAGAGCTGTGCATTCCCCTGTAGGCATGCTCAGAATTGTAAGCTTTGTAGTCGTATCCTGTTAGGTGTGTCAGGTGCATTCCGAGAGGGTTATTTGAACCAGCATTTCATTCAACCAAGGCATGTGCATGCATTTCAGTGTCCCATGGAAGAATCATATTTTGGGTCAAGGTGCTTATTGTAATAGGATGTGCTCTAGTTTATGATTATGCGTGAATATTGTTTTTTGGTGCTGGACTGTGCTTTTATTCCTTCAATGTATTTTACTAAGGGCGAGTGTCAAAGAACTCGACCGGCATGTTTGTGTGTGTGTGTGTGTGTCTGTGTGTGTTTGTGTATGCGCCTTGTTTCCAACCATCAATTCATACAAGGTTTTCTTTCACCGATGGAGTGCCCAGCTCTGTCAAACACGATGTCTATGTCACAAAAGAAAGGTGTGTTTTATAAGCTTGTGCTGTAGGCTGTCATTATGCATGTGTGTAGTTTTTTGGTGTTGCATGGGGCTTTGGGGAAGCAATTTGAGACATATTTCGGATGTCCGGCTTGTGCATGTTGAGAATGTTCTATTTCTTTGATACTTTTTGAACATATTTTGTTCATATTTCACATTAGACATTAACAATGTATACCTTTTATTGGTTTAACTGAAAATATATTGCTGCAATGCGATATTGCATTATAATAAATTCACAAAGCTCTTCTTCATCGGGTGAGGGAAGAGAAACAGTTCCGGAGATTTTGCACCCATATCTAGTATGTAGGGAATACAAAGCTTTGATCTTCTTTTCTAACAGTTGTAAATCGACAGGACAGGCATAATCTTGCAGATTGACCAGGTAGAAATTTTGCACTGTGAAAAAAAATGTTTAAATTCCATATTACTGCTATTTCTGTGGGAAGGATTGGCCAATTGGAAACTGCTGTACAAGAAACCCACCGAATGGAACAACTTCCTGTACAGGATAGGTTTGCATCCCAGCCATACAAAAAGATAAACCATCTGCAGCCAAGCAATCAAATAGATTTGTGCTCCAGCATGAGGGTAATGGACAAGCACCTCACAACATTCCACATATCCTTGCTGCAAAAGAGACACTCAGCTTCAAGAATTGACAGTTCTTTTGATTCTGGATTGACAAATCCAACAGCGAACCTGCTTCAATACAGAGAAAGCAGAACTACAGAACAAGTACCCTAGTTGCCACCCATCACACTGCATTTACCCAACTGAAAAGAATGTTTAAGGACTTACAACCAATAGCTGCAGGGACAAAGAAACCAACTACTCCCCCCCTTAACATAAGAAACTCAAAAAAGTACCACAGTCCCTGATCAAAAGCACAATTCCAATCGATCATGGACAACTGAGAATCGGCACACACCCATGCAATATGAGTAAATGCAAAACCTGCCCAAGAATCGGCACTGAATCTGCTATAGCAATGACACGGAACAGAGCAACACAGGGTCAAGGGACTTACAACTGCAAATCTTCCAACATTGTGTAACTCACCCAATACAAAAAATGCCCTCAAAGAAAGTACATAAGTGAACATTGCCAGCAATTTCATGAAAGAATTAACCTACACAGACATACCATCTTGAACCATAAAACAGAAACACCAGCAGCGCACCACTTCAAAAAGGATGCTCCCACACTAAAGAACCTGTTAGTGGTGGTATTGAAAGGGGATCTCTCAAATGCAAGACATGGAAGAACAAAAGAGCTCATGTTTTTAAAGGCACCCGACCAGAACAGAGGATACTACAGAGAGTTAGGTTTTAAGTCTCACTACAGTGAACTTTACAGCCTAGCCCATGAGGTAACATACCATGTTAACACACTTAATGTACCACTCAGTCGCATGTAGGTGCTAGTAATCATAGTTCCCTGACAAATCATAGAAGGCACACAGTGTTTGCCAATACCCACAAACACGGACAGATCACTATCAATAGGAGTGTAAAAAGCTTTTTGCAAAGAATGATTAGGTGTAGTTACCACTGCAGTCACTGCTCCTTTTCTCGCTCGCACTACACGTAATGGTACATGATACAAAGAAAAGGGAATACGTTTGTGACACGTGCTATCTTCCAGTCACTTTACCCCAATGGAACTACTAATTTGGAACATAGAACACGCCAACAGTATTCTGCAACATGCTAGTTTCCAGGAGCTTTGGACTGAACAACGTGATGAGGGATATTTTCAGCAATTACTAACAGAAACATAGTAAGAGGCGTATATGCCTAGAAGTGTATAATTTTGAATGGTATTTTGGCAAACGTATGTCAATACGAGCCCTGAGGAAGACCAAGTGCTCAAAACACGTGTTGACTCTAATTAGAACGAGTTTTCTTTTGAAATTACCACCACAAGAAATATAGACAAATGTGAATGAATATTTTATTTGTATTGTGATGTTAAAATAACCATGTCTATGAATGAACAATTGTGGTTGGTACAAGCCTAGTCCCTCTTTAAATTATTGAGAAAACCATTTTTGCATTTTCCTATGTAACCTTAAATAACCTTAAGTATATTGCTTATAGGGAGACAGTACAATCTATCTATTGTGTTGAGTTAGAGTCACATCTATCCTTTATTAGGAGGGGGCTGAGCCAGAGGGAGCTGCAGTGGTCTGGCCACTAGCCATATGCCCACAGAGGGTTAATTGAGTGGTATTCCATATGCTCATCACTCACTCCAAGATCCGGTACTATATTTTCTCCTTTGGGACCACTCAAATTTGTAACAGCACCACAGGACTACATGTCTCATCAACCCTTTCCCTGACCAGGACAGTTTGTAAAACGAAGTTGAACCAGAATCCTAATGAAAAAGCTCTCCTGCATTTCTGAGAAGAGGAAGTATTTCAGGCAAACACACCACACTCAATTGCTTGAAGAGCAGATAAATCTGTGGTACCACGAGCACAGAGTTAGGCAATTCTAAGAAGTGCTGATGGCACAATGTATATTTAAAGGCACAAATCCAATAATACTCCAGTAATATTCCTCTTCATCGAGTCTGCCCTCCCAACCGACTGTGATGCCACATTCTGGTGTTCCCTGCTGCTCTATGGCAGCCCAGCGGGTCTCTGACTGGGTGAGCCTCGCAAAGACAAGAATATGGCATGAGCCACCAGGCTGTGCCGGGCCTCCACCCAAGGCCCTACTTAAGACCCTTGTCTGGCCTCGTCCGGCTGCAAATGGTGCTGCGGTGGGTGCCAGTGCACTTTTCCAGCTTCCTGCTGTAACATCTCATGGCAACTAAGGTAATACGTTTTCCCCCTACTATTCCATTCTTCCTTGCGCCTGCTCATCTCTCACTGCTTTTCTCCCTGCTTCTCATTGCGTCGTTGTGCTTCTCCTTTCCCCTTTCTGTCCCCTGTTCTCACTTAGCTCTCTTCCCTCTTCCTACCTCGTTCCCCTCTGTCCTCGCCCCTGGCCTTCTCTGCAGCCTCTTTGCATACATATCTCCACCTCACCACTGCTCTACAGTCCTCAAACCTTTGCATCCCTTCCTGGCCTTTTTCCTTCTCCATCTCCTCCCCTCTCCACCTGTCCATCATTGTGGCCTTTCTGGTGCTCCCTCTTCTATCCCTCTCATTCATACCTCCACGTTCTGTCCATCTCCTCTCTGCTTTCCCACCTCACTACTCTTTGCTGTTGTCTTGCTTTTGCTGGGCTTGTTGCCTCACTTTCTATCTTCCTAATCCTTCCCCTATTTCTCCCAGTTCTTGTTGCATTCTCTCTTCTCCCTCGGTCTCCCTCCTTTCTCACTTGCCTTCCTCTGCCTTTACTCTCGCTTCTTCCCTTATGCGCTCTCTCACCTTTCTCACCTCCTTGCACCTAGCTCCTTCCTTGCTGGAACCTCTGGCCTCTCTCTTTCATTCTGATTGTTAACTCTGATTCTCTCTTTTACGTCTCTATGCACAATCCTGCTTATCTTTCCTCAGCCCTCACTGTTCACCCCTCTTTACTTGCCTTGCCTTGCCTCTGGATTTGACTCTTCATGGACCTTCGCTGTGCACCGCATCTTCTTGCTTGCAACAAATGGATTGACTTTCACTCCGCATGAGCTGTGTATTCCATCTTACTTACCACACCATTTCGATTCAATTGTTCTATGCTGCCTTATGTTGCACCCTGCATCACTTCCTTTACTGCATACTTTCTGCCAGCTGTTCACCTTTTGATTATTTCATTTCTCCTCACCGTTATATTTTCCTCCTCTTCACCCGCCCAACTCCCGATCTTTCCCTCCTTCTTGCTCAGCACTTGCATATTCCTAATGCATTTCCAACATGTCTGCTGCCTGATATAGCCCCTCATTCCTTGAGGTGTGGCTTTTCCAGCTTACAACCACCCTTAATTGCCTTCTCAATTGCATGTCTGTTTTTCAAATTGCAGTTTACCGATTGTCCCTGCACTTTTATTGTTTTTGTACTGTACCTCTCACCTCTCCACTCCTCTCCCTTTTTGTTCAGCACTTGCTCTAGGGACGTCATTTCACCAAAAAGGCAGGGGTAGCAGAAGTGATATCTGATGACCCTTGACATCTGATGACATCACAGGCAGTGATGTCATTTGACCCCACCCCAAAGTGACATCACGGGAAGCGATGGAACATGACCTTTCACCCCTTAACAAAACAGGAAGTGGCATCACATAGCATTGTTCCTAAGTACAATATGTTAACGATATCACTGTAATGTGATATACATTTCACACATATCATTAATATCAGTCTTCATAGGCCCATATTACCAAATTACTGTGAATGCAAGCATACGTCCAAGGCCAAATGATTATAATGTGTTATTATACAGCACTTACGCTTAAGGGCTTTATATAGAAAAAATAAACATACAAAATCACCCAACCTGTGCTGGTACTTATTTAGAAACCTCAGAAGGATGAAAGGCTAAATTGGCCTTGATGGGATTTGAACCTGCACATCACACACACATAACAGCAGCAAGGGCTCAACCCACTGAGCTATCTTACTGGCTATAGCTATCTTACCGGATATAGCCGGCTGTAGTAAAATTAGCAATGACATAACTGAATGTTCTCAAAGTCAGAAAGCAAATTACACTCTGTAGTGGATACCGTTAAACTGGTAACTGAATTTAACAGCAGGCCAGTTCATCTGCAGGTCTGGTGCAAAGTTGCCCACATGTCAAGCCTGCATGGATCTACTTTTTAGGCTTCAGAGGTTGGCAATATACATACCATTGGGAGGGTTCATAACTGTGTATTAAAGAATTTAGAGTAGCGCAGGGAAGGCAGTGCACTCCCACAACATCCCGTACTCTGGGCACTAGTTACCTCATACATGGAAACAAACAAACATAATGAACAGCATGCCATGGAGATAGACACATTACAACAAAGCAGGGCCACTTTATGTGCTGGTCAAATATTTCTACACTGTATACAAGCTTTAAGGCACAAGGATTTTGTCAAGTGACCGAGGACAACGAGATTAAATGTCTTGTGATGATCGTAAAAGAGACAACGACAGAAAAAAACATGCTATAACTGCAATTTACATAGACCAAAATGGATGCTTATTCTACTCTAAATGCTTTTGGACATTTTTGTCTGCATTGTGTTTTTGAGTTGTTTAAGAACAGACTAAATCAGTGCCTCACCCTCTGAAGTGTGCCTGAAGCAAACCTTTAATGAGTCTAACAATTATTGTATAGAATTCCAGAAAGACAAATTATTTGTTATTCCTATTCTTTCTTATTTAGGGCAAATGCTCGAAGTGTTACATTTATGGAACCCCATGTTTCTTTAAGAGGGCCGAAGAAGAAAGCCAGCCACTCCAGAAACAAAGAGAGCCACATGGCACTGGCCACACCCCGAGAAGTTTCAATTTAAAAAAACAAGTTATTTTTTAAAAACCTTTTTAGGGGTAGCAAGGGAGACCACAGGGGTAGCAAAGGAGACCTCAGGGTCACATGTGTGACTGCTGGTGACCCCCAAATGACATCCCTGACTTGCTTGTTCCAAATCATCTCACAACCTAGTCAAAACAGTATTGTCTTGTCTCCTAGCCGCACCCCTTCAGCACTCCCCCTCTTCCCAGCCTCATGCTGTAGCACTTGCACATTCCGAATGTTTCAAGACCTATTAAGAACGTTTTTTGTTATTATTTTCCCTTCCCTTTCCCTCTCCCCCACGTCTTGAAGCACCTTGAAACACATTTCCCTATAGTGCACATTACAAATGACCAATACATAAATAAATAAAACAAGTAGGCACAATAAAACAAATTTCCCTCCTACCTAATATGACAAAGCTAATAATAACATTATTTTGACCCCAATAAGAGTCCATTAGAGGAGGAGCTAATCAAGGGACCTGGCTTAGGCCTCCTTGGTAAACTTACAGAAACACACACCCCAGAATATAAGTAGGTCTCAAGAAGTACACAAGCTGGGAGGAAGCAGATGTGCAACTCACCACTCCCTGAAGGTACAGGCAGACATCTACCTGGGACCAAGTAGCCTACCTGCTGCGGATTATGTCTGCTAGATAAAACCAGAGAAGAGGAGACTATCATCAGCTTTGGCAATGAGGTGGAATCACCCACCAATGTTCTACACTAGATTCCTGGACGGAGCAGGAAGGCCTGAAGAAAAGGCACTTTTCCACTTTGTTGGACATGGTAACAAAGTAATATTGCTTGGTGCATGGCTGCGTGGAGCATGGATATAGTAGTAGTAATAACAAGGCATATTGTTGTGGCCATGGGCAGTGGATAGATGGTTTGGGGCATGATCTAAACAATGTGGCAATTGGTCATGGCCAAAATAGTATATTTACTTTGGGTTGAATGGGTGAAACAATGTAGCTACTGGCTATGGGTAAAATAGTGTGCTCGGGTGGACATGGTTATAAATTAGCATCTGTGTTTCTTTCTCTGTAAGGAAAGAAAATATAGAAATATAGTTATTTGTAGAACATGAAATGGAAGACTTAAGGTTTTACAAATACGTTTACTTTTTCTTTACCCTCATAGTTAGTACATTGTATGTATTATGTTTTCTACAACATCTGTGTGTGATACACAGTTGTATTAACATGTTGCAATCATTGGGTCATGTGGAAAAATCCAAGGTGGATTGAAAAAAACATGTTGTACATTTATTGTTCATATCATTACATTTTCTTAAACTTTTTCTCAAATTTTTTCAGACTTACAAAATGTGTCTTTCATTCATAAATGTATATGTAGAAAGTAGTACAGTGGTATTTTGGGTACATTATGTAATTACATAAGTGTGTTTTAAGGGTAATGGAATTAAGGAATATTTGTTTTGTGTGTTTGTTTATGTTTAAAGTAGTGAGACCCATTGGTGTATTCTAACTGTATAATATTGTAAAAGTAGTATGGATGCATTAAGCAATTAAAAAGGTGATGGTGTGTTTTAAGGGCAATGCAATTAAGGAATATTTGTTTTATGCGTTTGTTTATGTTTAATGTAGGTAGATACTGATTGGCGTATTCTAACTGTATGGTATTTAAATGTGTATTTAAAGCATCATTTAACGACTACATTTGGGTCTAAGGAATATAAGTAGGCATTTGTAAGATTTGCTAGTAACCTATGTTTTTGAATAACTGAGGTGTTGTTACATTCAAACCAACCACTTATTTTTTCACATATACATTATAGGGGCCTGAAGTGGTTGTTGTACCAGTGTGGTGTAGTATGCCTACTGTTGTGGATGTTTTCTTGCCAAGAGATACTTGGGCATGTGTGAAGTTAGTGACTTTACAGTTATGTTTAGTGCCATCTGCATTGTATCTTAAAAGCATTAATATTACATGTTAGACATGCAAATCTAGTTGTATATTTAAAAAATGTCTTAATTACAAAATAAGCATTACATGCCATGATTTTCATTTAAGCAAAGTTGTTGAAATGGAATTGAATTACAATTTGGTATAGATACATACACAAATCGTTCATTAGGGAAAGGCTCTTTTGAAACATGGTTGCAGACTGCATGTATATTTTCAAGTGTATGAAATTTGTAATATTTAATTTATAGGGATGTGCTTTGTCTCTAGTACTAATAAGTGCATTAGGATCCTCCTGTTTGTTTATGGTGAATTTAACATTTCCTGCACAGTAGTCCAATTCCGGTCTTATCCCTGAGACATTGTAGATAGTAAACCAAAAGAGGTGATAGCTGGAAGGCTTAGAATGAATCTTAACCTTTGCCATTGCTCTGGGCAACCCTCCAGACCACCGTTCTTCACTTTCCAAGCCATTACAAAAGGAAACAAACATATGCAAATCAGGCTTGGTACCAACCCAAAAGGTGCAGTCCAGCCCAAACTTCTTGGTCACATCCCTTATGCAGGAGATCACAAGCATCCCCCCAGACATGTGTCAGCCTCTTTGGGCCTCATCAGTGAGAAGTAGCTTGGGTCCCTAGGCCCAGCAGGCCCGGTACTCTTATATGGGCATACCCATCCCACTCACGATGACTACAGCAAAACAAAGGTTTAGAATGTATCTTAACATCTGATATTGCTCTGCGCAACCCTCCAGCCAGACCATCGTTTTTCACCTGCCATTACAAAAGGGACATGTGTAGATTGTGTCAGGGTTGTTGGTGATATTTCTGTGCAGGATGGGCATTTATAAACATAGCTGTCTTGAGCTATTTAAGTAAATATTGTTCACAATTGGTGGCAATTGGAATAGCAGATTGATTGCTACATTTCCATAGTAATTTACTCCATTTGTGTTGCTGAATTTAAAAGGATCAGATACCTTTTTTGTTTTTGTTTTTTTGTAGGGATTATGGGGAGATCTGCTATATTTCTGTTTATGTTAGTTGTCTTTTTAACAGTTTTATTTTTTGAGGTACAGTGTACATATCCAGATGTCGAGTGTACAGTGCATGCAGCCTGTTGTATTCTAGGATGCAAGGTATGTCAGCGTTGACTTTCTTTGCATCTAAGTTAACGAAGAATAGACCAGTGAGTGTACAAAGACGTGAACATGCTACGTAACTCAAACCTTCTTTGAAGACTGTACTGCCAATGTCTACAAGTGCATGGTTAAGGGTTATACCTTGTGACTTATGAATGGTAACAGTATAGGCAAGAGACATATATAATTGTTCTCTGCGTACATACATATCTTTAAAAAGAAGGAAACGTGCTGTGGTGTGGGGTATTGTTTTTAGTTTGTTCAAGTTTGTCAAAAAATGATGATGACAAACTGGATATTGTTTTCATTTGGTTATGTTTGAAGGCCAACAACTGTTCCAATTGTTCCATTGACTAAACCTTGGTCTACGTCAAGGTTGCATTTTAGTATCACTCTGCAATGTAGACACAGAGGTAATAGTGTTTCCAATCCAGCTTTGTTTGAGTTACATTTTACATAGTCGTGTTGTTGCCTGTTGACACATAGGGAATGTCATGCCATGAACTTCTAGTTTGTCTGTGCAGCTGATGATAACAATGGGTAACATCTCTTTTTTCAGCATTGTTTCATTAAATTGGTTACACTTTGCTAAGGTTGTCATTAAGCACTTGCATTTTTGATTTTGTTTAGTAAATTGTTCCATTACATCAGTGTGTGTGTTTTGCCCATATAGCTGATTTATTAATCTACTTGTCAAGGATGACTTTGTGTCTTCGGGAAGCATGCCAGTCCTATTGCTTTTTAAAATGTGAGCAGACGTTAGAGCTGCAGACTGATGCATGTTTTATGCAAGTACTGTGTAGCGAAAAGTACACCTCAGATTTACATTGATAATGCTGCTGAGTGTATTACAGCATTATTTGTAGCCTAATGCTTCAAATATGGGTTGCCCTTTCACTGATGTTAACTGTGGGAGACCTAAAAAAACAATAACATGTTTTCCTCCAAACAGTTCTTCGTATCTAGTTTTTAGGACTTCCTGCATCCGTAGATTAATTAAAGCTAGTATTAGGTTGGAACCCTGTTTACTTCATCTACTAGGAGGACTTTCATTCGTTGTAGAATTCTGTGTACTTCAGTTGAAGTTTCTGCTGTCAATTTGTTATAGTCTAATTTGTTTTGTTGCTCTACTGGGAGTGGGAGCAGTCAGTGAAAAATTACACTTCCTATTTTGTAACCAACTATACTTGTGGGGGCTGTTACAACAGCAGAAAGGTTATTTGTTTTGTCTTCTATAAATCTTCTGATTGTTTTAATTAAGAAGGTTTTGCCAGAAGCAGCTTCACCACTTACATAAAAGCGCAGGGGGTTGTAATTTGTACAACTGCAAGTATTATTTTCATGCTTTAATCCATATTCAATTTCATCAGTGGCTTCGAAGTAAATGGTGAGTTGTTTATCATTTAAATGTGATTTGAGCACTGAAAAATCTTTGTTAGATTGTTTTGATTGATATAGTGTATGTCCTATCTCATTCCTTAGTATTTCTGCTTCATTTTGAATGCGTGGTTCTCCAAGTGGTTCTTGGCTTCCTGTAAGAGAAGGTTAACTCCCTTCACAACTCTCTTTATCTAGAAGTGCTACTATTTCTTCTTCTTGTTGGCGTTCATTGTCCAATATTTATTCGTACTGTTTAAAATTGCCATTTGTTATACTGCTTTCATTTGCCTTGAACGCAGCTTTAAATGTGTCATGGTCGCATAACAATTTTTCCTCTTTTCGCCAAGGTTTGAATAGTTGCAGTAGGGCCATGCAGTACAGTTCTCTACGCTTTACAGGTTTAAATGATAGTTTTACATGGTTAATTAGTCTGAGTTTTGACAGTCTTACTAGACTTCCTCAACAATTGAATACTGAGTATTTTCCCGTTGTCTCATTTGTTATAACATTATTTTTGTATGTATAGTGTTTTACCGTATAGTACAGGCACATGTGTTCCAACACAGTTCTTCTGTTTGGATTGTATGTGTCAATGAGATTATTTTTTAAAATGGCTGTTGGGATCTTCTGTGGCTATAGATTCAATTTCCTGGTAGGTTTAAAGTACTCTTTTACATGATAAAGCTGGACCAAGGTTGACCCAGGGAATGCTTTCAGATTTCCCATACAAGGCTGTACCTGTTAATTGATCTGCAGCTTCATAGTACCCCACTCTGTATGTGAAATCATTTTGATCCTAAAGCTCTACATTTTTTTGTGAAAGGGTTTTGCCAGATGATACGCATACAGAAGGTCATTTAGCTCAATTCTCTCAGCTTTGGTGAGATAAGCTGTGACATATATTGAAACAGCCGCTGAATTGTCTGCACTGTATTGAATGTCTATGCTAGCATTCCACAAGAGTGGAATGATATAATTGGATGCTTCATCTCCTTTAATGTTGTATGTGTTTTGGGACCGATTTGCCTTGGAACCTGTGCCTAACTGAAGACTTGAAACTATTTACTTGACCTTTGGTGCAAACTGGTCTATGGAATCCAAAGTGACATTTAGTGAAATAGTTCCCTTTGTTTTTGTATCAACATTGGCAGCATTTGCCACACATATGTCATTAGAAACATATGATTTGTGTCTGTGGATCATTAGGTATATCTTCTGAAGGGATGTCACAAGTAATGTAGTTTTTAATACATTGCAGAGCAATGTTATCATTGTCGTACCTAAATTTAAAAGAATTTTTAAACTACAAAAGCATGCAGATGTGTAGTGCTCCTCTTGATTTATTCTCTCTCCTCCACAAGAAGTGTTCTACTTCTCCAAGTGGAGGACAAAGTGTACCCTGGCAATGAAGCAACGGTTTAAGCATTTTGAAACATTGACAGTATCGAGAAAACAGAGTTCTCTTGTACTCTTTATGTCTATACCTCTTTATTTTGGTTTGCAGTGCATTGAAAGCCATGAAAGTCATCACATGCATATTCTGCACAACTACAGTAATAAACCATCTTGGGGGGGGGGGGCTACGCTCCTTAACATGCAACATATATCAGCATGACATCCGAACCAGTATTCCTTTGCACCACCCATATTTGCCAAGAGATTTGTAATATATGACTCCAACACTTCATCTTTGTCTTTTATCTTTTGAAACAGTTCAGTAGCTAACATGTTTAGGAAAGGGGTGCCTGTTTTTAGTGTGTGCAAATGCATAACAGTCGCTAGTTGGCTTTCCAAAAAGAGATGGAAAATGTATTCAACATTTTGCCATTATCTTGGATCTTCGGAATGCATTCTTAGAGATCTATATTCTGATGCACTGATTTTTATGGGTGTTTCATTGTGTCTTTCTCCTTTTCCAGCAGGGAAGAGTGGTGGAAAACCAAGTGCTTCTAAACTTTTTTCCCATATACTCATTAAGGACCCTTTAGTTTGACGCATTGGATTTGTTTTTAATGCATCTTCCATGGTGTCTCTGGAACGTAGTGGGCAATTGCATACTGGTCAAGAATATTCCAAAGTAATAGGATCAATACGTTCAAACAGACCAGTTTGTGGTGCATCTTCATATATTTGTGCTGTTTATTTTAAGTTTTCTTATATGCTTATATCTTTGTAGTATTCATTGTTTTGGTTAAGATACTCTAGGGCTTCTTTAACTTTGTTTAAGTCAACTACTTGTTGCCAAATCTGTTAGTCTTTTTCTGGCACACCATTAACTAGTACAATCAAAGATTGTTTTACTGGTTGTTCTACTCCTAGTATTTCCATATTTTTGTTAAGGTCTAATGGTAAAAAAACTACTTTGCCACAAATGCCTTTGAGTAATTCTGATGTAGGCAATTTGGCAGCTTTTCATGGCAGACGTATTATAGCTTGGAATGGGTGTATTGTTTGAATTATAATACTGTCATATAGATTAAGTTGGAAAGAATTTGGAAGTGGAAATATGTGTTGTAAGTTATTATTGCTAGTTTGATATGGCATTTCATTATCATCAAGCTTACTATTGCAGTATGTGTAAGGGATCAACTGTTATATTCATGATCTGCTGTTAGATATAAGGCTAATTAGCACCATTGTGATTCTTCATTGCCTTCTATCTTGTAGGACTTATCTGCTATTTTTGTACTTTTCTTATAGAAAGTTCTGCGAAAACAGACACATACTTTGGAATTTTAGCAGACGTATTTTCAATCTTTGATAATTCTTTTTTTTGTATATGTTTGTAAGGAGGTTTGTGTTAGAAAGCTGTTGGTTATTGTTTTGCACATTAACTGTGTTTTCTAATTTTAGTTCAGTTCTGAAATATATTTTCTTTGTATGTATTCTAATTGTCTGAGGACTTCTTGGGCTGTTCCATTTAGGAGATTGTCATTGAGTTTTTGTAGGAACCTATGCACAAGGTTTCTCATTGTAGAATGGTGTTTTGCTAACATTTTTGTTTGATGGAAGATACTTTTACAAGCAGTTCCTGAAATACAGGCTAATGAATGCCCTCATAGTCCAGTGTGGATGCGCACTGGACAGGAGTCCCTGCTTTGCAAAATTTTGATTCTACTTTTGTCATTTATTTTAACATAGTGATTGAGGAATTGTCGTAAACATTTGAGCAACTGTTGCTACACATTGCATATTGAGCTGCACATCCATTTGCACGCTGGATGACTTCAGTGGAAATGCAGACTATTTCGTTGAAAGTTTATTGGGGAAGATTTTTCTATTCAGGTTTCTTTTGCCATAATGGTATCTGCTTCTATTTCATAGCTATTTCCATTTGTGGCTATGGCAATTGGGTTTGTTTGTTGTTGGTTATATGCTTCTTCATTGACTTTATCCCCCTGCACATAATTTAGAAACTTTATCTATGTTCACATTGCACATGTTTAGCAGCTGTTTTGTAGTTTTTTAATTAGATCATGGATTTATTCTATTTACAACTAATATAAATAATGTTCTTTTTAGTTTGAATGCACTTTCAATCAGAACTACAACTATCAGCTTTCTTTGGTAATTTGTAAGTGAGGAACGTGACTTTTCAGATGTTTTTATGAGATTGCTAATAACCCTGCGCCATTAATTTATTTGAATGTTTTATTGTGGCTACATTGACATTGCTAAATATAGCTTGAGGTTCTTCTTCAGTTGTAATTCTTTTTACTACATATTTGATTACTTTTCTTTTTTGATGCATGAGCAATGCTTTTGTTAGTAGTGACTGTTGTACTTTGCAAGAGCACAATTACTTGTTCTCTCACTTGTGTATTTTCTGCAAATTGTTTTAATGGAAGGTGAGTATATGGCTTTCCTTTCTTTGTATCTGCTTAATCTTTTCTTTTAGTAGACATTGTTTTGTGTCTGTTAGAGAAAAGAAAGTGTGTACTTTAATGTAGCAGAGCATTTCTGTGGGTGATATTGTACAGGGTTCAATAAGAAAGGTGTATAGATAATGATGTGGGTTAATATTGGGTACTGGGACGAGGAAGAGGGGTGTTGGAGTGATGATATAGATTATAATTGTGAAGTCATATGAGGAAGAGGGATGTGAGGATAATGGAGAATAATGTGAGGAAGAGCGGTGTTGGAGTAATAATATACATCATAATTGTATAGTAGGATGTGGAAGAGGAATGTATACATAATCAGAGCTGTAGACTAAAATATTTGTAGCGGAAGAGGTTCAATACCTGTGGTCTAGTGTTATGCAGAAGAGGGATGTGGGGATCATGCAGAATCATGTGATTTAAATAATGTTATGATGAAGGGGAAATACAGCAATTAATATATTGTTAATTAAGTTATATGAGGGAGAGTGCTGTAAGTACATCAAACCAACCGTTTCTCACAAAGCTAGCAACTGCCCCCCTATCACTGCGAGACACACCTGTAAACTTACCAAGGAGTTGATGGGACCCACCATTTGCGCCTCCCTGACTATGATGACTGACAGCTCTGGCCCAGAAACCATCCTTGCTGCCTACAATTCCACACTCCTTAACACACTTGACTTGCATTCCCCCTCAAAACTACAACACAAAAGAAGTAACAACCACAATTGGTTTATGGAGGAACTAACCCCCCTCCACAAACAGAAACATGCCCAGGAACACCAAAGGAGAAAAAATCGCACCCTTGCTTACAAAAGAGGAAGCCTAGTGCTTCCTTTTCCACACTGTGCTTGCCAACAAAACCCCCCACCTCAGTGAGAAAACCGTCCTCAAAAAAGCATTTATACCAAGCAATGATGCACCTCCCCCAATGTAATCACTCACCCAGAGCCTACCGCGTCCCCTTCCACTTTTCCACTGTCTCTCCAGCTGAAGTGCTCACCACCATTTGTCTCCTAGAACGTCCAACTGTATAAGAAACATCTGCCCCTCCTACCTCATTAAGTTGTGCGAGGAGCTACTCGCACCCACCATTGCTACATTTATTAATGCTTCTCTGGTACAGTGCCAAAAGATATGCAAGAAGCCTGAGTCACTCCCCTTCTCAAAAAAAACCATGCTCAATCCCACCCTCCCCACCAACTACTGACTCATTACAGCGGTTCCCTACCTTCTTAAAATTCTGGACTGCATTGCCTACACACAACTACAAACCTATATAGAAGCCCATAACCTTCTTGCACATGCCAATTTCGGTTAAGACCAAGACAAAGTACAGAGTCAGTCCTTCTAGACCTTAAGATTCAACTTCACATCATCCGCGATGCAGGTTATCTCGCCATCCTCCTCCTACTGGACCTATCCATGGCGTTTGATCTTGTTGATCACGATATCCTGTGCCACCACTTCACTTCCACCTTTAACCTCTCCAACAAATCAGCCAACTGGATCAACTCCTTCTTGAGTGAGTGATCCTGTAGGATCTTCGCAGGGTTGGAAGCAGCTGACCCCATCCCCGTCTTTTATGGGGTCCCTCAAGGATCATGCCTCTCACAAACACTGAATAACATGTATACCAAGCCTCTCCTTGATTACCTTGATAGCCTTCAAATCCCCTATACCAACTTCACTGATGACACTCAAGTACTCCTTAAAATCACTAGTAACCACAGTTTAGACTCAGCCAATATCAAAAGGATCTATAGCATCATTCAGGCATGGATGGCCACCCACCACCGATACCTGAGTGATGATAAGACAAAGCTCCTCATCGTAGGCTACCTGCACCGACTCAAACACCTTGACCCAGCATTGACCTCCTTCCCCATTGATGGGAAGGTCACCTCTGTATCCAGCTTTGTGAAAACCCTGGGAGTCCACCTCGACTTAGAACGGAACATGCAGAAATGGGCATCCTCTGCAGCCTATTCCACTAAACCTATCAACATCTGCAGGACAGTCCTGTCCCCTGACAACTGCCTTACTCTGGCGAGGGCTATCATCGGCAGTAAACTGGATTACTGCAATGCCATCCTCGCAGGAACCTCTATCATAAATCTCTCTACAACAGATCCAAAACATCACCCTTCAGGCAGTTTAGGGCTTGAACAGATCTGGCCATACATCTTTAGTGAGATGCAAAGCTCACTGGCTGGCAATTAAGTCACCCATTGAGTTCAAAATCCTCTCAATTACACACTGATGCAGTCACAACACGGCACCCTCCCAGCTCATTTCCAAAAAACCTAAACTGCATTGCATGTGATTATCCACGCCCACCTCACTTGTGACACCAAGATTCACCAAAGAACAGGAGGATCAAGCTTAACTGTCATAACTCCCAAACTCTGGAACTCTCCCGCCATGTTTCCAGAAAGAGCCATCCTATCTGGTCTTCTGCAAAAAAAAACTCTAAACTGTTATGTTTAACAAATATGCCTAACTGCTGTCTTACCTCTCATAATTTATTATCTGTACTGTAACATACTCTAGTGCTGTGATACTTACGGGTGTGGGTGCTATCAACAAACAAAATAAATAAATAAATAAAGTATAAAGATATAGATCAGTGTTAGGTACTGGGATGAGCAAGAGGGGTGTTGGAGTAGTAATATATATTATAATTGCGAAGTGGGATGTGGAAGGGAAATGTATAGATAATCTGAGCTGTGGACTAAAATATTTGTAGAGGAAGAGGCTGTAGAGCTCTGGTGTATTGCTAGGAGGAAGAGGGGTGTGGGGGTAATGAGAAATAATGTCATTTGAGTAATGGTATGATGAAGGGGGAAATACAGCAATTAATGGATTGTTGGTAGTGAAGTCACATGAGAGAAAGTGGTGTAAGCGTAAAGATGTAGATTAATGTTGGGTAGATGGACGAGTAAGAAGGTTTTTGTGGAAGTAACATGTGGAAGAGGGATGTGGGGATAATGCAAATTCATGTGATTTCAGTAATGGCATGAGAGAGGGGAAATAGAGCAAGGAATGCATTGTTGTTAGTGAAGTCATGCGAGGGAGAGTGTTGTTAACATAAACATGTAGGTTAATGTTGGGTGCTGGGATGAGGAAGAGGGGAGTTGGAGTAATAGTATAGATTATAATTGCATAGTAGGATGTGTAAGAGGAATGTATAGATAATGGGAGGTATGGAGTAAACCATGTGTAGAGGAAGAGGTTGTACACCTCTAATGCAGTACTGTGAGGAAGAGGGATGTGGGGATAATGCAAAGTAATGTGATTTGAGTAATAATATGAGCAAGGGGGAAATACAGCAATTAATGGATTATTGTTAGTGAAGTCACATGAGGGAGAGATATGTATAGGTGATAGGTGTGCTAGAAAGGATTTGTAGAGTAAGAGGTTGTAGAACTGTGGGGTGTCTGATAAATGATATGGATTGTAATTGTAAAGTAGTTTGTGGAAGAAGGATGTGTAGTTCATAGGGGCTGTGTGATAAAGTATTTGTAGTGGTATATGTTGGAGAGTGGTGGTGTTATAGGATAATGCTTTAATGGAAAAGAGTATGATTGCTGCAATGTAATGAGGAAGTGGGAAGTATCATAGAGTATAGTATGAATGGTTAGTGTGGGATAATACGCAGTATAGTTATGTTTTTATAATTGTTACAATATACATAGCACATTAGTATACTTACTTTATAGAAAAAGAAGAGTTTTCTTTCTCCGCTAGGTTTCTTTGGTAATCCTTTTTCTGTAAATGTAAAAGAAAGATTGTTGGCAAGTGTGACAATTCTGCACTGTCATAAGTAGTAGGACATGGCATTCACTATGAAAGCAAAAGTAATTTTAAAAGCAGTATTACAGTATTGCGATGGCTGCTGCAGTGAAGCATGTGTTGCAACATAGAAAACACCTTGCAGGTGAAGTGAAATTATAGGGAAGGTTATATAATACGTTGTCATATGAAGGTATGCTATAGTTTTGACAGAAGGTAGGTAATTATTTAATACAAGATGTCATTATTGGTTGTACTGTAGTTAAGGTATTTTAACATATGGAATTGTTCCCTGGCATAAGTAGTAGGACATGACCTTCACTATATAAGCAGAAGGGAATTTTAAGAGCACTATTAAACTATTGAAATGGCTGCTGCAGTGAAGCATGTTTTGTAGTGTAGACAACCATTTGCAGTTGAAGTGAAGCTAAAGGAAAGGTTGTATGCATTCAGTGTGGTATGAAGGTCTGCAAAAGATTTGATAGAAGGCAGGTCATTAAATACATATTATCTGTTGTACTCCAGCTTGATAATTGAGGTATTTTTCAAATTATGGATTTATTGCACTGCTATAAGTAGAAGCACATGTTTATTTATTTCTTTTTTATTTCTGTTTACATTTATAGCAGCGCACAAAGCCCTCAGGCATCTAGGCGCTAGTTACAGTCACACAAGGTTACACGTTACATAGTTGCAAGACGATTGCAAGATAGTTAACAATTGGATACCAAGAAGTAAATGACATTGAGATATGAGTCTACAGGAACGAGACTAAAACTTGCCCTGCCTACAGGGTTAATGTTGCAGCACGGTGCGAGTGCAGGATCACAGCAGGCATTTGTTACAGGGAACAGTAATACAGTGAGGCTCAAGGTACATGCCGGAAAAGACGCACCCAGCTGGGCTGGGAGCTACATTGGCAATGTGATGCAATGGATTCTGGAACAGAAAAATGTGGTGTAGCGTCACTGTAGTAGTTGCAGGAGCAAATAGCGAAAATCTTGTATAGGAATTACCTCAGCCAGCCCCTGGGTGAGGACTAATGAGGTCAGGTGCTTGCTTATATGCCAGTGGGATTGTTCAGGTAAGAGGTTGTGGAAATTAGGGTTAACCTTACAATCGGATAGTAGTTGGTAGTTCGAGAGATCTTCTGGCCCAGACAGTCCGAGACAGGAGGTGACCTTTTGAGCGGGGCCGGCTTTGCCTGCTGGCTCCCCTGATCATTAATAAAAAGCATTTTCCCCACCAATCCACCAATTGCAGAGGTGGTATTTCCTTCCCAAAGGTCCCAGGAAAAACTGGCGAGACTGCAGTGTCCATATTGGACTGGAGCAGATGCTCGCAGAAAGCAGGTGAAAGCCCAGCAGGTCTTGCCTATATCTGTTCATCGACAGAGACATAGTGGTCTTTAGAGCATGCTGGATGTGCTGGTGATGTTGCTGGTGCCCAGACAGAAGTTCCAGCCCTTAATGGTGGCCCTTTGACGTGGCGGCTTCACCTTCTGGCTCCCCTGATCAGCAATAAAAAAATATTTCGTTGCCAATCCGCTGATTGCAGAGGTAGGATTTCCTTCCCAAAGGTCCCAGGAAACACTGGGCAGGCTGTGGCGGTCATATTGGACTGTAGCATATGCTCAGAGAATGAGGGTGAAGCCCAGCAGGCCTTTCATATACCTGTTCATCGGTAGAAGTACAGTGGTCTGTAGAACACACTGGATGTGCTAGTGATATTGCTAGTGCCCAGACAGGAGAAGTTTCAATCCTTAAAGGCAGCACTCACTATGCAAGAAGAAGTATATTTAAAAGCAGTAATGAGCTATTGGGATGGGTGCTGCAGCGAAGCATGTTTTGTGACACAGTAAAACAGTGATAGTTGAAGTTAAGTTAAAGGGAAGCTTGTGTAATACAGTGTACTATAACGGTGTGCTATAGTTTTGACAGAAAGCAGGTCATTTTTTAAAAGAAGATGTCATTATTTGTTGTACTGTTTCTTGACAATTGACATACTTTTAATTATAGAAATGCATAGTTTCGAACATCATCTTTTCCAATCTCTATGTGCTTACCTACTGCTGTTTTTTTGTTGCATTAGTGGGTGCTGTAGTCTGAGTTTTATACTGGGAAACACAGAACTACAAGTTTCAGAATGCAAAGGCAGGCATACGTTTAAAAGCATTAATGAGGTTTTTCGGTAGGTGCTGCAATGAAATATGTTTTACAGCACAGAGCATCACTTATTATTTAAGTTATCTTATAAAAAAGGTGGTATAAAATATTATTTTTGGTAATCAAAGGAAACCTGCTGTATGCATTCTTAGATATAGATTGTGGAATGTAGATCTTGTTGATTCTGGAACTAGAAATCTGTAAATATTTGAACAGTAGGTTGTGATAGAGGAGGCTCTGAATCACAGCACAAATGCACTCTCAGAGTTGAAAGATACATTTGAACTGTTGAACTAAGGAGAGAGATTTAGATGTAGAGTTTTTGGATGTGATTGGTGGATGGGCGTGTGAATGTTTGAATGAAGCCAATCAGAGAGGGTTGCAGACATAAAGGGAAAAAGGGAAGAAGGGCTGCCCTGTGCAGCAACACCCACAGACATATGTGACTGTGGATGGATTGCATGTGCTATCTAATCTCTTTTACCATGCCCTATAGGGAAAGAGGACTGCGGAGACCGTAGACACTGCGGATGCCCGTGGACGTCGGTTGGCATAACCAATCAGGGCTTCTCTTTGTGGAGGAGGAGTTCAACTGCAGAGGAGAACAGGATAGCAAATGCTTTATTTCTTGTTTGAATTGCTGGAAGCATGGATCTCAAAAAGAAGACTCTTTGGGCCTCATTACGAGGTTGGAGGTAATGGAAAACCGATGCCGGTAAAGGATTACCAGCATCGCTTACCGCTCCGGT
This sequence comes from Ambystoma mexicanum, assembly GCF_040938575.1. Taxonomy (NCBI): domain Eukaryota; kingdom Metazoa; phylum Chordata; class Amphibia; order Caudata; family Ambystomatidae; genus Ambystoma; species Ambystoma mexicanum. Next base: position 671,857,575 of record NC_090924.1, on the reverse strand, counting down.
GTATTATGACCCGGCAACCCGCTATTAGCGGCACCCTAAATAACAGTGCCTCTAAAAGCGGCATGGGCGCGTACACGTGCCCCTTCAGGGAGCAAATACCGGCATTCTGGTAATAGGAGGACACCACAATCCACGTGGACATGCAAATACTGGCATCCAGAAGCTGGTAATCACGGGCTGCACAATGCCGGCTATACAGGCATCGCAGACCACCCCCAAACAGTAATCAGCAATCAAGCCAACTGACACAGGTGCACACAATGACTACAGGTGGAGTCAATGGAGGCTGAGCCAGTTTTAAAAGAGCACACCCTCACACCACACCCCTTCTTACACCAAAATACTACCACTAGCTGTTGCAATCATAGCGCTGGAGGACATGCCTATACTGCTACAACTACAGCAACAACACCAACTACAACAACTATTACAGCAGCAACAACAGGCAGCACAGAGGAGACGCAGGAGGAGAAGGAGGGTGAGACAGGACCAGCAATTACCACCAGCGCAGCCAGCAGTGCCTCGTAGGCAGCCACCAATCCCTTGCATCAGACCCAGGCCATTCAAGCTAACCCCTGAGCAGATCCACACCCTGTACCGGTTGGACCAGGACACCATCACCACCATAGTGGACAAGATACACAATGACATTGCCAGCCTCATAGAAATACGCACTGCCATCCCCCACTACTAAAAGTGGTGTCTGTGCTCCACTTCCTGGCCACAGGCACCTATCAACACACAGTGGGTCAGCTGCATGGCATTTCACAACCACTATTTTCACGCATGTTGAACCAAGTGCTGGATGCCCTCCTGAAGCATGCAAGCACCCACATATCCCTACCACGGACTGCCCAGGAGATAGCCGACACCAAAGTAGGCTTCCATGAACTGGCAGGCAAGCCCAATTGTGTTGGTGCCCTGGACTGCACCCATGTGGAATTGGTAATCCCCCATGACATAGAGGTGGTGTACCACAATCGCAAGCAATACCACTCCATCAATGTGCAAATGGTATGTGACTACAGCAAGATCATCACACATTGCTGCACCCGATTTCCCCGATCAACACATGATGCCATGGTGCTGCGCAACTCCACGCTACCCCATCACATGGAGGGACATGCTGGATCACGTGCCTGGCTGCTTGGTGAGTTGTCCACCTGGCCCATGGCAGTGCTTTGGGGTACTGATGTGTAGGGATGCATACGCCACCTGGGTGAGAAAGGGGGGGTGCATACTCCACCTGAGTGGGAAAGGGGGGGATGCATACTCCACCTGGGTGGTAAAAGGGGGGGGTCCATACTCCACCTGGGTGGGAAAGGGGGGATGCATACGCCACCTGGGTGGCATATGTCAGTGATTGGAGAATGCATGCAGAGCTAAACACTCCTGACCTGAACCTCCCAAACCGAACATGACACATCACTGGCACACATTTTACCATTTATGCATGTCGAAGACAACAAGTAAGAGGCACGACCAGGCCACCATGTGTATGTCAAGCAATGCATGACTGAACAGGATTGCAGCTGTGCCAATGTGGCTAGTGTGACCATGCACAGTGTAGAATACACAGCATAAATGGGAGGCTAAACATTGTCTTACAACCACAGTACATCCTCCTCAGCATGCATTATTACACCCTGCATCATCTATTGAACGCCATCCAGACTAACACACCTCATAGCAGTATAGTATGCATCTAGGTAACAATCTTGCATACGTACAGGGACATGTGCATGTCCACACCAAATAGCTGCGGCCATGACTGTGCTTCCTGAAGGTGGCAGCTCAGAGTGACACACACTTATTTGTATTTGCTTGCAGGTGATAGAGGATATCCCTTGAGGCCGTGGCTACTTACCCCTGTGCGGAACCCGCAGAACAGCCATGAAGAGGAGTACAATTGTGTGTACACCAGTACCCGTGTTGTGATTGAGCAGATCTTTGGCCTGTTAAAGGCACATTTCCGCTGCCTAAGCAGGTCTGGTGGGTCACTCCTATATAGTCCTGAGAAGGTAGCAAAGATCACCATGGCCTGTGTCATGCAGCACAACATGTGCGTCCGGAGAAATGTACCACTGCCACCTGACATTGACATGCATGCACCGGGTGAGGATGATGAGGATGAAGACGGAGGTGAAGTAGCCCCCCTGTCAGTACGCGATGCACGGGATGGCCATGCAGTACGCCAAGTACTGATTCACGAATACTTCTGAACCACAGGGACTATGATAGACATGTGTCAGTGACACACTGGGTCCATGTGGACATGCACACTGGGATACATAGATATGGCTCCTCATTTACCACACACTCACGTGGGTTTGCTACATATGTACATCGTTCCTTAGCATTCAAATTGCACAAACAGATTAGTGATGGAGAGGGATGTTTCTTACTTTTAGCGAGGGAGGTGCTGGGTCTTCGGATTCTCCTAATAATGTGCGAGCAGAAGTCTCTCACCTAGCATTCCGAAAAACTATGAAAACCATGCTCTTCAACTAAATCTAGCCTGCACCCCACCTTCACTGGAACGCTTCAAGGTGCCCTAAACATAAAATCGTTGTGAATGATTGTGTAACAAATACTGTATAGCAAATTCTCAATGTACAACAATTTCAACATTTCCCGTCATCTGACATGTAACCTATGTATATAACCCTGTAACCCTATGTATGTAACCTTGCGTAACTAAGTCTGCCACAAGTAACAGTGCCATAATGCCTTTGGGCTGTATGTGCGCTATACAAATATAAAAAATAAATAAAATAAAATAAATAAATTGTTGGGAGTTGGCCACTGAACACCGTCACACATTAAATGGATATACACAAAATGAACTATGTCCAGCCATTGAATTCTTTTGCACACAACTTGTGTATTTGTTCAAACAACCACAAAAAACCCCAGTGAACTCTCAAACCCACCCAACAAACCGCAAAAACCCCCAGTGAACTCCCAAGCCCACCCAACAAACCCCAAAAGACCCCAAATATACCCCATGAAATGCTCCCCTTCACCCACAACCATGTGTCCCACAGGACTTTTTGCTGTCCGGGGGTTGGCATCTCGGAGTGCCGTGCACTCCTCCGGGTCTGGGCACAGGGCTTGCGGGGACTGAGGATGCAGGTGTGGTGGCTGTGGATGAGTCCGAGGCAGGTCCACGCCTGCTCCAAGGCGTGGCTGCTGCATGTGGAGCAGGATGGAAGTGAGTACTTGGGTTACTGCCCCTAGACAGTCCCTCATGAGCACAGCTGACGCATTCACAGTGGCTGTGTTCGCTGCGATGGCCGCTGTGGTCCCCACAATGGCAGTTGCAATTCCCCTCCTTGTGTCCTCACCATCGGCAATATACTGCCACAGCCGATCCAACATGGCCTCCTGTTGGGCCTCCACCCTTGACAGACGTGACTCCACGGTGTTGGTGGGAGCTGGAGTGGTGGAAGCTGGAGTCGTGGGAACTCAATGTACAACAATTGGGTGCACTGGTGGGTGGTGCACTCATGGGGCCTGTGTCCTGGGTGCTGTACTCCTCGAAGGGGCACAGGTCCGAATCCCTCAGCTCAGAGTCATGGAGGCAGGGATCATCACTTCTGTAGGTGGTTGAGGGCTCAATATGGGGCGGGCGGGTGGGCAGGGGGATTGGGGTGGTGGGACAGGTCACCATTGTAACTCCCTCAAGGTCCACATTGCCATCAAAGACATCCTCGGTGGTGGCTGGCGCAGGAAGGGACCCCCCTCCAAATGGTGTGGGTGTGGGCTACTGGGTCTGATTTGTGTCAGGCACACTGGCAGCAGGTGTTGGTGGCTGTGTTTCCACTCGGACAGGCACACTGCCTGTGGGTGTGGCCTGCTTGTCTGCCATGGGGGTGGTGGTGGAAGTGGCCCTTTTCTTTTGGTGTGACGTGGATGCCCCTGCAATGTTCTCTTGACTGGGATCTTCCTCATCAGTGCCTGGGGGGTAGAAGAGATGCAGGTCATCAGTGATGGTGTCACATGCCAGAGGCATACAATTTTGCTGTTCAATATTCATTCAAGCATTCATGTCTTACAGGTGTGTCACACTTGGTGTTCTGAGGGGGCATTTTGGCATTCACTGCATGGCAGGTGGCATGCCATTGATTTGGGGTTTGTGTGATGTGTTACATGGGCACGGTCCAGGTGTGTTGGCCATGTGTTGGTTATGGGATTGGCACTCAGCATGCATTTCTGTGTGGCAGGGTTTGGGCCGCAATCTGGACTTGGATATGTTGATGTGGGTGTAGGGACATGCATTGCCTTGCCTAGTCTCTCTTCCACATCACTTGTGCTATGTCATGATTTCCCCTACAGGGATGTGCAGGGTCACTCACCTCCTTCTGGGGATGATGCTGCACCCATCTCATTCTCCCCAAATCCCTCAATGGACTCTGGATCGGTGAAGCTGCTAGCAGTCTCCTCCCGGGGCATCATCTTGGCAGGTGAGTGGGGACCCCCGCCTGTCGCCATGGCCACCCTCCTGTTGCTTGACATGATGTTTCTGACCCTCAAGCGGAGGCCGTCCCACCTCTTACGGCAGTCCCGGACAGTACGTGGGGTGGTCCCCACAGCCAACACCTTGCGGGCTACCCACTGCCAGATTTCCTTTTTCTTCAGCTGGGCCTCACGCTTCATATCATTTGTTTTAATGATGTCTGCATGTGCAGCGAGAGTGTCCGCCAACATATTCAGTTCTGCATCAGAGAAACGCTGTTTACGCTGTCGGGGGGTGGTCTTCCGGGTAGCCTTGGACATCCCCAGAGTATTGCCACAGAGCACAACAGGAATCCACTGGTGGTTTGGGAGGATTGCAATGGATTGTGTTTTTAAAGATGGGCGCCGGCCAATTTCCAGTTCCGACGCGATGACGTTATTTCCGGGTCTGGTTTTACGAGCCTGGTATTAGCATGTTGGTATTACCGGGTCTGTATTTAGGGGTTCCTTCTAGCCGGTGGCGGTATCGGCAGGTCCCGTGATGCCGCTATCTGGCGTTGGAGGGCCTTTTGCGGCATGCCGGTATGGCCATTACCGGCATGGGGGTTCGTGCCTGCTCGCGCACTTGTAATCACCCGCTATTAGCAGCATCATATGAGCACGGACCCGCCCGTTCCGCCATGCCAGTAATGACCACGTTTTTACAGCGCTACTCGTAATGAGGCCCTTTGTATCATAGAAGATTGGTGGGTGAATTGGTTGCAGATATATGCAGAGCAGCTTGGCATCTCACATAATCTTGGCTTTGAAATACTGGAGGTGATATGGTATAGCATTCCTGGCAGGACACGAAGTCAACTATTACCCAAGTTTGAAGATATGGTGCATTTGAAACATTCCGAAATTATTGTAGCACATTGTGAATGTAATCGTTTAGGGTATGTAACTGGTGTATCTTTGCAGTTTGCCACGAAAGATACTTTCAAATGTCTGATGAAAGTTTTTCAAACAACAATGTTTTTTTTTATTTGTTTACATAAATTGGTCAGAGACAAGTGTGGAAAAGATCCAAGTTGTTTTGTCCACAAAAGCAAGGTGGAATGTCAATAAAGATGTATGTGCATTTCTATGAGATTTTTAAATGTCATCCTTTGAAAAGGATAATATACGACATGATGGAGTGAACATTTTCAGAAAGGATGGAGTACATTTTACAAGTGTTGGATAAATAAGAAGAAGAATATTTAATGAAAAAATGTATTTGTAAACATTGCATGTGTACATATTAAGATTAGTCTTACAAGAAAAAAAAGATACCCGTGAGGGTGAGGGATGGCAATGAATGATGCCATTTCTCCAATGTTCATTAGCTCCCACATGTTCTACTGTTCTGAGCTCTGTCAGTTTGAGAATGACTAAAATAAATGAAAAATGGGTGGGTCACCCTGATTTGATATGATATGATATGGCATTTGTAACGCGCCTATACACAAGGGTTTCCAGGCGCGACGAGGCAGGGAGGGGGAAACAAGGGGAAGACAGACAACGATCCTACTAGGCCAGGTGTCATTTAGATCGCGCAAGTGCAGGGGTGGGGGGGAAGGGAAAAGGTGAAGGGGATGGGGAGAAGTGCAGTACAGGGTAAGTAGAATAAAAAATAAATAATAGGGCATGCTGGTGGCAAGTGCAAGGTAAGTGCAGACAAGTGCTGGGGAGGGGGGGGCTGTAGGGATACAGAGACAGTCCCGCAGTGCAGGAGTTGCCAGGGAGGCAGTGCAAGTGGAGAGTGGCTGGGCCAAGGATCGAGGTCGGAGAGAGTGGCCCAGTTGCAGATTCAGTGCAGTTTCAGTGAAGAATTTAGCAGGGGAGAGGGAGAGAGAAAGCAGAAGCAAAGAGGAAGGTTTTGAGGTGCTTCCGGAACCGGAGATGGTTCTCCTCAAGTTTCAGGGAGGCAGGAAGGCTGTTCCAGAGGGAGGCCCCTGCCGTGGAGAGAGATCTACCCCCAGCTCGTTGCTTCGAGAAGCGGCTGACCCTGAGGGAGTTGGAGACGAATGAGCGAAGGGCTCGGGACCCTGGAGGAACCGTCTGCTGTGTTTCCTCCTGTCCGTCAACTGTGGAGTCCAAAAAAAGGCATTAAAAGTTGTAAAAAGTACAGGGAACACCAAAGAATGCTAGTAGCATTAGTGGAAGGGTAAAGTTTCAATTTCAGAGTTGCTAGGGTAGACACAAATCGGATTTCAAGATGTCCAAAAAGCACAGATATCGACCGTGGACACATCATCATGCCACACAGTCTTGGTCACGTCATGACATTTGCGGCTGTGTATGACCATGTCACAACGTTTGTGAACATTTGCGCAACCAGGTGAAGTCGCATGAGTGTGCTGCGATAACTGCAGCCGGGCACAGACATTCATGAACAATAAAAAATGTGAAACGTCACTGCAGTCACGTTTATAGTCTGCAAATGTCCACACATCTGGTTGCCGCCATTCGGCTGTGCTATCAAGACCGTGACTGTGGTCTGATATTCGTAAACTAAATAAAAACTGCATCACTGTCACTGCAGATGTGGTGGTCAGTTTGTGAGAATCGGCACACCGTGTGACATCATTGCATGTGATGATGCAAACAAGAACATGTATATAGTCTGCTATGATAGTGAGGGAGTTTGACATGGGAAACAAAAATAGGCGATTTTGGCGGTGGTATATGTTCATGATTGGGTGAATTAGTGAAATCTGATCAAACCTTTCATCGCTAATATCTTCTCGCAATGATTGGGGTGATTTATGGGGTAAATAGTCAAAGGCACAGGGAGGGCAATGAAAATCAGTAATTCAAATTACATGTTTTTTTACATATGTACACAGTTCTGTAATTTTACTTGTAACTTGATTCATATGTGCACATCAGTTTCACTATTAATTATTTTCAACATTTTTTCTTTTTCCCCTCATGATTAGTTTCTTCTTATTGTTCTAGATTGTGAGGTGTAAGAGATATGTAATAGATACAGTTTAATAGTGTATATATACGTAACATAATTGTATTGTTTTGTAGGATATATATAATAATTTACCATTGGTAGGCTCTTCAGTTATTTCTGTTTTAGGGAAATATATCTCTAGCCATTCGAGAGTGTTTGTCATTTCAATGACAATATACAATGTTTATATATAGTCACACACTTATTACAATTACATACTACATGTTTATAATTGAAATGAAAAAGTACTGTTTGCTGACTAAAGTTTTAAAATTATCTTGCTCACATCAACCAATGTTGTACTTCAGTGCCTGTCAGGAGTTGAAGTAAATTGTTTAGACAGGGTATACCGTTTTCTTCAATATTTGGTACAATCTATAATATTGTGTTATCATTTTGAAAACAGTATTTAATTTTCCAAAGTTATAATGGATGTAAAACATAGTTGAAATGATTGTACATCCGCAGACCAGAGATATTGTCAGCTGACATTATAGCTATTATATGGCAGGTAAATTAGGCTGCAGCGGTAAAAACCTGTGAAATTCACTGAAAACACTTTGTTAAAGGGAGATTTGTGTTAGTTTGCTCTAATAAAAATCTATGAGGTGCAGTGAAACACTTTGTTAAGGGGAATTTATGGTTAAGTTGCACTAATAAAAACCTATGAAATTCTGTGAGAAAACATTTGTTAAACGGACGTTATTGTGGTATTGATATCATCTGTGATGCCATCTTCGATTTCCTGGGTGTTAGTCTTAGCAGTTCATGGTGGTGATGCTAGATATGGTTGCAAAGCTTACCATAACGGGTGAATTTCTTTGGTTTTTCACTGTTACTGTGCCACCATAACATCCCTTTAACAAAAATGTTTCACAGAGTTTCATAGGTTTTTATTAGTGCAACTTAACCATAACCTCTTTCACTTTTATATATCATAGTGTGGCGGTCGAAGCACTATAATTAAGGTGAGGCACATGATCCATAAGAAAATCAAAAATCCTATTGCTAATAACTTTTGACTCGCATGACGGTTTTGGCAGGTATTTTCAAAACAAATAGTTTGGCAAGGGCCCCCATAGACTGGACATTATGGGAAATATTCATTAAAATATGAAAGGGCTATTCGGAAAGCAAAAAAAACTCTGTTTTGGCCTACTCACATTCATTTTCCAATAGAGAAAAAGTCCAAATGTTATCAAGCCGTAGTGCAAAAAGCGCTCATGAGAATTGGACCAAAAAAGAAACAACTTGGACATGATGCGTTGACATAATATGTGGGACAGGCTTTGGGTTATTCCGTTCAATAGCTTTTAAAATATTTGATACGGAACAAACAGTAAATTCGAGTTGTTTGTTCTTTTCAATGAAGATGTACTTGAATGATATATGTGATCATGTGTGCTTCTTTCTTATGTTTATTGTTCATGCCTGCATTTTATATATTCTTTCTTTGCCTGCAATTAATTTATAGCATATTGCTTCACAGCACTTTTTAGTTGTGTACAGTGCATTTGCTTTTCAAATTGCCCAAGGCTTTCTTATCAGAAATGTCAATGTATCTCCAAATTATCCATGTCCCTCAATCCATACTGCTCATGTGCTACATGTTGGCTGTGGTATTGAAAAAGTGTTTGTGTTCAGTGGTTTAGACTGCACATGTTTTTTTGCTATAAGATTAATGTTCTTTGTGCCTCTGCATCCATGGCACTTGCTTAGAAATATCAGTACATTTTTTTGGGCCTCGACTTTGGCTGATGCGATTATTGCAACAAAACAGACTGATTAAAAATCCTAACAGATAATTTAGAAAAATATTTGACATTGAATCGGGTACCCCTTTTACAAAAAATAAAGGTATATCTCCTGTATCAGGAGACCACTGTCAAAAGTAATCCAAAGGAAGAAAACATAATCTAAAAAAGAAGCGTACACCAAGCAAGACCACTGCAGCTGAACTTGTATACAAAACTTTTCAAATTATCCTACGAATGTTTGGTTACGTTTTTAAGGCAGTACACAAGAGCTGATTGGTGGGACTACGTCAGTTCCCTATATCCAAATATATGCTAAATGATCCTAATTGGTTGCTACCATTTTTAGCAACAATTACATTAGCACCCCTGACCCCTCGCCACATCACAACCTTTCCCACACCACCTCTCAATTACGTGATTGTGCGGATTATTTGAAAAATACTAATTTGCCATTGGTTGGCACTGTCATTTTAACAGCTTGAGATTGCAATGGGCAAGACTATCACACCGAATCTGACCGATGACGTGCCCCGCGCACATCAGTGAGGACACTGTACAATGTTGCACCCATGTAACACCGAAACCTCCTTCCACTGACTGGCTCCCTGTCCCACGCCCCATGGCCCCAACCCCAATGCTCTGCCCCCCCCCCCAGCTGCCTTCTCACGCTGCACTGCCGAGTGTGGTCTGAAAAAACTGTATGTTACTGTGGCTGGAGTTCAATTAACAGTATTTGATTTCTACTTCTCTGCCAATTCTCCTTGTGCACTCAGGTGTCTAGCTCACTGGCCTCGAAAGTATCTTTTAGAATAACTTTGCTATAGCTGCGTTCTCCTGGCAACCTGCAGCCGTTCAATATTTCAGTACATTGTTTCTGCTGAATGTTCAGGAGATATGTTCCGCTTGTCACAAAAGGGCATGCAGCTCTTTTCTTATGAGCTGTCTGCGGAAAATGCTTCTTTAAAGTGGGCCTACAGAAAATGGCTTTTCTACTGTTCATATATTGTTCAAAGAAAGCCCCTATACCCTAAGTCCCTGACAACATCTTGCACCCTCACCCCACTCTATACATCTACCCCATACTGCCCCAAAGCACCCACCCTTGCTTGAGTTCCACCCGGGGACTTTTCAAGCTTCGCCTGCTTCTATGTCATCTTAAGCAAGCAGTGCTACGTTCAATGATGTCCTCACCACCAATGCAGGGTCGGACTGGGACAAGAAATAGGCCCGGACACCCAAAAAAAAGTGGCCCACCCCTCTCCCCCAAAAAAGTGGCACACCTCGCCTCAAAAAAGTGGCCCTATCCTTGTCTCAAAAAAAGTGGCCCTCAAACCATCATCTGTGAATCCTTTAAAGAAAATGCTACTTATGGAGTGTCTGTTACATTACAACACAACTCATAAAATAACATAACTTTGCATACAGTTCTGTGACAGGGTCCACAGCTCCGATGGCGCAGGAGTGGCATGAACCTACCACCCATACTGCAGTTTTGGGACCTGCTGCATGTCAATGATTATACAGGGCTCCACAATCCCAACAGGGAAGGAGGGTTAGGGTGATGATGGTTTGCTAGGAAAGTGGGGTAGGGAAACCGGAATGAGGTTTAGCGAGAGGTTATGGATAGGTTGGGGATGTTAGGGTAAGGTTTTGATCACTGCGCACACTTCCAGCGAGCTGTTACACTCATAGAACACACGTCCCTGCTTCTGACTCTACACAAATATACACAATTTATTAGATGTATAATCACCTAACAACTGCTCAATAAATAAATAAATAAATACAGGGAATGAGAGAGAGTAGAGAGGGGGCAACCCATTGTATCTTCTCCATCCCTTCATTTTTGGGTTGGACAACTTAACTGATTACTTGCAAAGAGAAGAGGGCCTGGGTGTATAAATACTGCCTCCTCTTTTTGTAGACAAAGAGGAGGCAGTAACGTTTAATAACAGACATCACTGCGCCAGGGAGGCCACGGGCAAGAATTGTGAGCTTTGTGCATCCAAACATGTTGATGTTGTAATTGGATAATGAGGGGTCTCAGGTTTGTGATTCACACAGCACACAGGTGTGACTGACAACTTGTCAGTGTATAATTACAGTTGGCTTCTGAAAAATGGGAACACATGGTCTCAGAGAGCAACCGACTTAACACCTTGAAACCGAAACATTGATGATATTCTTAGCTTCAATGAGCAGGAATATTTCATCTCCGACTCTGAGAGTCACAGCATCACGATGATCACATTACGGTTTGGAGCAGGATGCAGAACAGAGTGTTGGTGTATGGCAGTTTAATAACATAACTATGCCCCAAGTCAGCTGAGAAAGGGGCAACCTGAGTTTCTTTGCATTCTGGTGCTTGTAGTTTTATGCTCCCATTACAAATGCATTGTATCATTGCGGTACCATATATACAATCCAGTAGTATGGTAAACACTACAGAACACCAGCCGCCCCAAAAACTTTGAAGTGTTGAGCATGCTGTACTCCCCAAATCACCATAAATGAACCCAATGCACTCCAGTATTGAGTACCTGTCCCAGACAAGCAGCAACTTGCATTCCCAGGTCATTATTTATTGAAGGGCTTTGGGAATTGTTTTGCACTTTGGTGGACTTCACTGGGAACCAAAAGAGGCCCTGGAAATAATTTTCAAAGGGGCCCCATATTACACTTTTTCAGCAAGCCCAATCATTTCCTTATGAGAAAATGTGGAAATAAAAGTTGGTACCACCCAAAAGAGGCCCAATGTGCAGAGGCCTACCGGGAAAGTCCACACCTGCATTCATGACTGACAGAGCTAGGCTTTTAATTGTTTGCAGACATTTTAAGGCACTTGCAAGACTTGGTGCCCTACCCCTGCTGTCACCTTTAGACAAACTGAGTGATCAACATTAAGATAAGCTACGTGTACACTCTAGGTTTGTGTGATTGCATCACTGTGTTCCCTGCATACCTAGAGTGCCTCATTGTGCTACCTACATGTCTACTTTGCATAGTTGTGTTACCTACATATCTAGATTGCATACTTGTGTTACCTACATATGTAGATTGATTCATTGTTTCAGCTGCAAATCTAGTTCGTAGCAAATCCTGTGCAATTTCAGTAACCATCAGTCCACCACTTAAATGACACGTTGTATACCAGCACAGCATACTCATCGTTCTTCTTACCTACTGCTCACCACTATGCCCAATGCACAGCTAAAGGGACTCTGTGCATTACCTGCATTACCTGCATATCTTATGCACAGATAATGTTGTATGTGTTAGCTTCGTACCAATTACATTACTACAATGACTCACTACTATATAACATATAAACCTACTGCATAGGTATATTACCCTTCTGTCTACCTGCACACCCAGGGCGTACATGCCCAGCAAAAGCACAGTTATAAATCACATATTAACTACATAGCTTGATTACCTCATTGTGTTTCCTGCACAACAATTAGTTTCATGGGCTCACTATATTAGTATCTACTTACCAATTGCATAACTAGAACAAGTCACTCTTTTACTTGCATATAAACTGCATAACTATCAACTCACTGTATTATCCCTTTTCAATTGCATAACAGAATGACATTGTATTACCCGCATACCTAGATTAACTCTTTGTATCAATCTTGATTTCTTGTATTATCTGAACTCATATCTAGATTAACTCGTTGGAGCTCATGTTCATGGAAGCGTAACATAAGAAACATGTGCAAAAGCCGTGGATAAGGCTTTTGCGCATGTTTTCTTAAGTCACTCACGGGCCATTTTCATTGATTTGTATGGGGGAGAGGAGGGGCAAAATGCAACTTGTATTTCAACTGCCACCCTTCCTCTCTGCCATACAAATATTCCAGCAGTTGTGCTAACATGGCTTTTCATGCCAGTGCAAATGCTGGCATGAAATGGTATCTGCCGGCTGAATGAAACAGTGCAAAAGTGAACTCGTCCGTGCAAATGACAAAGATTTGCCTCCGGGGAGCAGCCTACGCGTATGTCAACGTGACGACTCACCGCCGTAAAATTACAAATTGAATGAAAACCAGCTCCTGTATTACCCATGCTCCAAATGCATAGCCAGGTTAATTCAAGTGTACTACTCTGATATCTATTGCACAGCAAAACTGTCTCACTGCTTTCCTGCACATCCTGTTCGCAGCAAAGCCATCATGACATTTGTTCATACAAGCTGCATTCCAGTCGCATGCCTAGACTGTCTCAGTGTCTTTCCAGCATCTACACTCCTCCCGCATCAATTAACCTGCATGTCTACTTTCACTGAAATACCAGTCTAACTCACAAGAGCCATATTTGGCCACTGCCAAGCGAAAACAACGCCGCTTGACATCTAGCCATTGCACAGCCAAACCTAGTCACTCACTGCAATAATAGCATGCATTGCTAACTCTTACGGCCGGCTAAATTCACCTCACCTTTAATGACATTATGCACAGGCTGAGTAGTCAATCGTAGTCTGAGGCCAACAACAAAAGTAATTCTTAAGAATGACATTCTTATAGTCCCGTAGATCAACAGGCCACACATTTGAGTATCCCATTACATAGCCGTTAGCCAGGCTATTTCAACAACCGACTCATTTAACTGCAGGTAACCTCCCCTTGCACTGTTCAAGTATCTCCTACACTGCCAGATAAATGATTTAGTATTAGGCGAGCTACAGGGAGTGCTTTTATCCACCAAGAAGGGGGCCACTTAACTTTCACTAAATAATGCCTAGGAATTCCATTCCATCCACGATCCATAATCTAAACCTCAAAGAGAGGTCTGCAAATCAAACAAGAGGGCCTCTGGATCTATGTCTATATGCTGGCAACAAAAGACTGACTGTGCAGAATCTAGGCCATTAAGGCCGACGGCCGCCGACCCTGCAATGCCGGTGCTTTGTTCCCCAGCACCCTGTACTACTGTAGCAGGCTGTTTCAGGGGTCCGGCCTACGCCCCAGGGGTGTCCCCCCAGCCCCCAACCTCATCCGCTGTGCAGCCCATTCTCTAACACTTACCTGCTGCAGGATCCGGTTGCCTTCCAGTTCCTTATTGCTTTTTATGCAACAAACAGTGCCTGCTGCACACAGTGCCTGGCTGCCTGCAGTGCACCTGTCCACCTGTCCTCAGTGCAACACAGACTGCCTGCCAGTGCAGTGCGCTGCCCTGCTGCTGCACTGTGTGCACGGCTCTGTCTGTCTCTGAGTGAGACTCGGACTCTGCAAAATCATGCGCAGGCGGGCGGCAGGCAGCAAGAGAGGCCCATATTCACGTGACACTGACAACACTCCAACGTCACGGAATTGACCTCTCTGGCGCCTCCAAGTCTCTGTGTGCGGGCGCTGCTGCCTGCATTAATTGGTTTTTAACTTCCTTTCCCCCTGCGGCCCCAGCCGCAGGACCCGGCCCAGGCACAAGTTGCTTACAACTTAAAGTACTTGTTATGGCCTCAGCCCATGAGCCCAGCCCCCGCTCGGCTCACCGTGCTAGAATTAGTCACGGATAATTCATAGCACATTCGTAGCACTTTTTGTCAATTGTCTCAACACGTCACTCGAGACAATTGACAAAAGTGCTACCATGGTGTCTCTCCATGGCCTGGCTGACTGGGCCCTTGACGGATGCATGCAAATAACAATTTGCAAAAAAAATCATCAAAGCAAGGTAACAACGTGTAAACACACACACGTTGTTACCTTGCTTTGATGCTGCAGTGCACAGGGCCAGCCCAGTTCCCGACGCACATGCAGTTATGCACTCAAAAAACACCTGCCAAAAACCGGCCCAGGGGGTGGCTGATGAAAACCGGACCCCCAGGTGCTCAAGGGCCATTGGCCAGTGGCCGATCGGCCGATGAGGCCAGTCCGACGCTGCACCAATGTCACTCACCACGCCATCCTTGATGTCCCCACATTACTTGGGCAATTAGTACATGCACTCCCCTTTGCAGCATTGGAGCTGGACCTTTACAACACTTCCATGGTGCTTTGTAGCAAAACGGGTTTTCCAAAATTAAAAGCTGCCTTTTTTTTGCACGATGCAACCGATTCTCGTGATAATGCCTGGTGAATGCAAAAATGAAAAAAGTACAGAAAAGCTATTTGGAGGAGGAAAAGGGTTAAAAATGGCATCAGCCTAGAGGTGGGGAGGGGGAAAAAGGACGTCATGTGAAGTTGGGGAGTTGGGGGTGGTCTGGGAAGCCAGTTACAGTTCAGACATGTTTGCATTGGTAATACAGAGTAATCTCGCGAGATTACCTTAGTAATAACACAAGACACGGTCGGAAACGAAAATGCATCACACAAAGCAAAGAGAGAAAGGGAGTAATGCGAAGGGGGGCCACATAGGTAAAAATCATCTGAGGTGGGTGGGGGACCTAGGAAAAAGATAGGAGACAAATGGGGCGCACCTATAAGGACATTTTACTTTTCAAGTGTTATTGTGGGATTAGCATAAAATTCAGTAATTATCGAGGGACTGGAAACCGAGGGAAAACAAAAAGCGGGGACATCAGATGTGCTCACATATACTAGGCAGGGGGGACTGGGTCTTTGTGCCAGTGGCCCTGGTCAGTGGCCCCAAAGAAAACTATTGGTGCAACATGTGCAGTGGCCACAGCCAAAGGCCATGACAGGTAGTCTTGAAAGAAAACAAGTGTATTAAAATATACAGTGGGCATGGCCAAAGACTTAGGCCACTGGTCATGGCCAAACGTCATGGCTAGTGGGCCCTTAAGGAACCTATTGGTATAACATGTACAGCGGCCACGGCCGAAGGCCCTGGCTAGTGGCCATTGAATAAACTATGTTATAACAAAAACCTTGAAATTCAATTGAAAAAAAAATGAAGGTGATCAGATTTAATGCAAGAAAACCCTTGAAATTCCAGCAGATGTAGGAAGTGATGATCATATTAACTGGGCACCCCCCCCTATTGCAAAGCCCATGACCATAAACATAATAGATGGGATTCAAAATGACAAAATTAGAGGCGGGCAAAATAGCTTAGTGGGTTGAGCTATCGCTGCTGCATTCTGTGTGTGATCTGCAGGTCGCAGGTTTGAATCACAGCAAGGCCAACTCATTCTTTCATCCTTCCGAGGTCCATAAATGAGTGCCAACTGCAGTTGGGTGATATTTTGTGTATATGTGTTCTATGTTTAACGCTATATAAATAACACATCATTAGATCCTATGGGTCATCAACGGGGGACTCTGAGTTAAGATGATCTTAACATCTATTGAATTTAAAGGGCTTTGTTGTGTCAAATATGATCACCTTAACTATCCCTTAACAAACGTTTTTTCAATGAATATGCGGTCGCCACACTATATTTAAGTTGAGTATCAAAATCCATATGAAACCAGAAAATTGAATTGCTTTCACACCCCAGCTCCCATTCCCAGACTGAACATTTTCGGAAAGATTTGTTAAAAAAGTAAAAAGCAAAGCAAAGAAACACTGTTTTCTGCTTACTGCCATTAATTTTCTCATATACAAAAAGTCCAAATGTCTGCGCAGTGTACAGCAAAATCCGCTCGACTGAATTGGACCAGGTACAAAACAACTTGAGCACCAAGCATTGACTCAATTTCCGGGAGGGTTCTAGGGTTATTCCATCCAGTAATTGTTAAAATATCTGATGGAGAAGGAGGTTCCCCTTCTTCCAAAAATATACCTGTAGCTCAGTGGTTCTTTGCAGCAGGGAGGCTGAGAGACATTTCAGAAAGGAAAAGCAGCCATTCTTCCCCAACATTCTATTGCTAATGACCTTTGACTTGCTGGGTGTATTTGGTTGAAAAGGTCAAGACACAAAGTTTGGCCAGGACATGTCCAGACTGCAAAAATGAAAACGTTAATAAGGAAACAAAACACAGCAGGTTCACAGTTTGCAGCCCATTCATTATCCCATAGAGAAAAAGTGCAGTTTTTGAACAGACAGCGCGGAGACCGCTGTGCAGATTTGGTCCAAACAAGAAACACAAAGTGTTGTCTTTGTCATACTGGGCAGTGCTACTTTATTCATAGCTTTATCAACCTAAGACAGACATTTCTCAAGGCTGCAGACAACTACATTACTTGTATCAACCTTATTAGGAATCATCAGTGCAATACAGTTTGACAACCTTGTGGTTGGAGCATTGGGGTATGTTTAGCATAGACCCGCAAAGATATGCTGGTTTACAAAAATGTGAAAGTAGAAAAATCAATTCGAGCCAAGTTAGTTCAGAGCCACATAAGCAAGGCATTTTGTTTATATACATGTATAGGAACACTAGTGTCCCCGTAATGTTAAGGTGGAGCTCTATGCTACAAATTCATTGAGCAATTTAAAAGTTTTAAAACATTTTACTTTTTTTTGCATTGGTTTCTCAATGTGCAACCATTGAACAGGAGCACAGCCCAAACCACTGGATCGATTTGCTTCAATTTATTTTCAAGAATAGCTCAAAGCGGTGTAGATGTGCCTTTTGTTGGTTTGGCGGTATTCTGTCAAGTGTTTTTTCTAAAGTTGGCAGAGAGTGGGTTACCAACATCTTTTGTATATCACCAATGCTGCATTGTAGAAACGGAGGAATTTTCGAAATGAAAGCCTGTAATTTATTGTTCATCAAAGCACAGCGTTCTCTGAGTACTCTTGCCAGAGCATGATATCACAACACTTTTTAAATTATATTAGCAGGGCTAAAAGGGCATTTTTACTTTCCGGGTGGATGGGTGAGTGTGTAACAGCAGCATTTGGGAAGTTTGAGAGTTTGGGGTGGGTTAGGGAATACTATTTTTAAACATTCATTATTTCTTTTCAAAAGAAAGGTGCCATTCCTCATAGGATTTTACTTACTTCTTGAAGTCCTTCACAGGATTAAGAATGATACTGGGAGGGGGGATTGGGAAGTTTGCCTTCAGTAAGGTTATATGACTATGCAGCAAAAAGTGATATTATATGGTTTGTCGTCTGTGATGACATCAGTGTGTTCATGGGCTGCACAATAAGGATTTAGAGTTAAGGTGGGGTAGTTTCTAACACATGCCACATTTCAAGAGTTTTGTTTCATTAAACCATCGCCTTAACATCCCTTCGACTAAGGTTGTTTGCATATTAACACCTTCAAGTCATTGGGCCTCATTACGAGTCAGGCGGTCCGGAAAAAACGGTGGCGGTAAACCCGCCGCCCCGTTGTTTCCGGATCGCCTGATCTCGAGTCCTGCAGGCGGAGGTGTCATTCTTGAGTCCTGCAGGCGGACGTGGAAACACCGGCACCATCACGAGATGGTGCCAGTGTTTCCATGGTCCCCATTCCCATTGAGTCCTATGGGACTCAGTGGGAATGGGAATTTACCGAATTCCGCCTCTGGAATTCCAGGGTCACCAGGGTAGTAATGCCCCAGTAATTCTGGGAATCACAGAGGCGGAATGGTAATTCGAATCCGGTGGTAACCGAGCCAGAAAAACCGGCAGGTTACTGCCAGACTCGTAATGAGGCCCATTGTATTAGTCATGCATGAAGTAAGCCAACAACTGGCCAACAGCACCTGAGATTCACAAACCTGGAAGTCAAAAATGAGAAAATTGGAACACAAAAAAAAAAGAAAACAGAAAGCACCACTACCACCAGGAACACATAAACAGACACACAAGTTATGATTTTATTTGAAGTCAATTCAATACTTTCTTTTACTTAAAAACCATTCAAGTTAAGACACATAAAACATTATGCACAATGATACATCTGCAATGTAGCTATGTTTTGCAAATGAATAAAAACAACAGCAGAGGGCTCTTGTTTAAGTAAAAAACAGTGTGACTAGTGTTCCAATACAAAAATGATATACTGGTATACTTCTATCTGAGAATCTCAGTTAATTGCTAGAGAGACTAAACTAAGCCAAACAGATTGCTAGCCACGCAATTTTCTTTCATATACTAGCATTTTTTTCATTCTAATTCTCACTGCCATAAGCAGAAGCTTCTTGAGGGCCCAAACTATGGATTGGACTGGAATCAAATGGAGACAAAGGAACGCAGGTGGCCATGGATTGTCTGTCCAAGAAATGTGTGACATTTAAAATGCACCATTTGCTTGAGTCATATACAGTAACTGTTTAAAGCCTTTTAAATTATCCATAAACACTACCCCCAGATAATAAAACATCTGCACTTTCTAGTGGCTCAGTATTTAAGAAAAAAGTATATGAAAAGATTAGTTAAACTCACAGTTCAAATTGTGGTTTTCCCCATGTTAATTGGCTAGTGACAGTCTCTCGTGATCATGGCATGGCTACCAATCGGTTGCTGGGTGGCACTAACTGTCTTATCCAAAAATACTGTGTCATCTGCATAGCTAAGAATTTTTTCTGGAGCATCTCCAACAGGTGGAGCATCTAGACCTTCCTTCAGCTCCTCCTTCTAAATGGTGTACGTGTAAAGCTTGAAGAGGAGGGTTGCCAGTGCACACACCTGGTGGACACCGCTCTTGATGTGGAACCTTTTGGTGTATTCTCAAACTACTCAAAATATCACAGTAGCTTAAGCATTATGGTTTTCTGAAGGTGGGATGGACTCTTTAAATCCTTCAAGTTACCACACAACCATAGACTCATCAAAATATCAAAAGCTGAAGTTAGGCCAATGAAGTCCATAAAAATAAGACTCTTAAAATATTACTATTTGGCAAATATCTCCTCCCATGTGATCAGAGTATGGCAACCACAATTTGATCTGGACACTGGGAGGGAGGATCACATGGGAGCAGGTAGCTGCCGGGGAAAGGTGGTGAACCCATCAGGAGAGACGCAGTCTTCACTTTCTATAGAGGAAGAGCTCGTAATTCCTAAATTCTTGATAGCTTGTTTTCACTGTGTAAATCTCTCTCATAGTGAAACCTAGAAACCCCTTCCTGCAAATCCCTATTCATGCACTCATTTAACACAAACGTAACATCCCTTGTTTCTAATGTTTTTTGAGTAAACTTTCTAAGCAATACCATTCTAGAAATTCTATGAACTCCAGCTCCCATGAAGTCTCAAGCACTGAGACAAGGAAGAGGAGTAACAAGTGGATGCAGAGTGAATGTTCAGACTATTTGTTTTGAATCTGCAAGAGTGTGCGGGACATTTAAAAATGGTATCCATGCTCAAACTGCAGAGAGAGCTGAAGAAGGAAGTGGCATGGGAAAGGTCTGTGATGGAGTCAATTGAGGAAGCAGGCAACTCCAGAACGCAGCATGTACTTGTAGAGCTACATACCGGTGTGGCTTGGGATCAGGAGAGATGCTGCAGGCACTGCTGAAGGATTGCTCGAACACCGGCAGCAACAGCACGGCTAGCAGAGACACAGTCATGCTGAGTGGCAGCAGTCTTTGGTCACAGACGTGGAAAGAATCCGACGAGTGAGCGGAAAGCTGCAAGGAGACCTGGAGGAAGGTTTGAAGAGCAAAGGAGATCGTTCGGGAGAGAAAGCTTCATTGTGATGGTGTGCCACAGTCAGGAATGCCACCGATAGCTATAGGGGACCCCGAGCGTACCGACAGGCATGCAATCTCACAAATCAAATAAGAATATTTGAATACCAAACAAATGAAGCATCAAAGCAGCACTTGAACAAATCTCTATTTAAGAGATGTCTATTATGTTATGTTATAGGAACTTGTTAAGTGCTCGGTCACCCGAAGGTATCGTGGCACTGGAGGGTGAGAGGGGGAAAAGAAGCCCACTACAATCAGATTTTTACTAAAACAGAAATGTTTTTAAAGCTTTCCTAAAAGCCAGATGATTTGATACGTTTTTCTTATTTAAAGGAAGGGAGTTCCTGTCTGAATACTCACATGAATAAAAAGCAGCACTTGAACAAGTCTCCATACATGAGATGTCATTATGGGGCAAACTGAAGCAAGTCAAGTCCTAAACAATTACATGATTATAAAATTAGCACAGTCACAGAACTTTAACAAGTCCCCTCCATATGAAATGTCAACGTGGGGACAGTTGGAATAAGTAGAACTTCAGGTAAATAGAAATAGAAAACACAGTGAAGCAATTAGTCCTGGTGGAAGGAACACATTAGGCAGTGAACATTTGTGAAGCAAGATACCTGGCAAGAGAGTATATCAGGGGATCTGTAAGACCAACACAGAGGATTCCTGGCAGGAGAGTATACCAGGAGATCCAGTTAAGTTATATAAAGAAAGGTAAGATACCTGGCAGGAGAGGATACCAGGAGGCCTATTAAAGTAGTATAAAGAAACATATTCATTTAGCAAACTATATGGTAAAGAAGTATACCTGGAACACTTTTGCCATTTTTAAGGAACTGTTGTTTGAAGGAAGGCAATTTTGACATTTTCTAGAATTGTTGTGTGAAAGAAAAGCTTTTTCCATCCTCCAGGAACTGATAGTTGAAAGACACTTTTGCCATCCTACCTAAATATCCAGGGGACGGAACCACCCCTGAATCCAAGGGTTTGTCCTTGGAGAAAACAACTTCTGTTGGATTTATCTATTTGTTTATGAACACTTTTTCCAAACATAAGTTAGAGACATTTTTCTTGCACCCTTAGTTGATCATTTTTAGTTTGATGGTCAGATTAGATACAAGGACAGTTTATAGGTTTGATGACTTGACACGGACTAATCTTTAGTTTTAATTTCCTAGGCAGGGAAACTCTCTTTAGGATAGGGACAAAGAGGCCTTGATCCAACCTTTTCATTTTAATAAAGATGTCTGATTTCGAAAATATAACAACTTTGTGTCTGCCTCTCATTTCTGACCCTTCACAGTAGGTATAATCTACCTCAGTGGTCGAAGTGTAAGAAAAGAAGTAGTGGAACTATGTTCCCTTCTAGCCTGCCCCACTCCTCACAAACCCCATCGCCCTGCCCCCTCCCACACACAATACAAACCCCCAACCACATTTACCTGCAGTTTAAGGGAAGGTTCAGTGCAGTGCACTGAAAGTGCAAGTTTCAACCTCTTCCTACACTGTTATTTTAAAAAGAAACCGTTCCGGAACGGTTTCTTTTTAAAATAAAAGTATAGGAGCTGTAAAACTTAATTTAAAAAAGTAGACGAGCACCGCTCCCGTCCGCTCCAGCTCACTTCGACCACTGATCTACCTGCTCTTGTGCGCCAATTCCTACTATTGAAACCTGTTGGGTCACTACCAAGGTGATTTTTGTCAACACTCAGTCAGCAAGTATGGCATGGATTAATTTGTTGAATAGTTTAGAATTTGCTTCAAGCATATAGATAGTTTACGAAGACTTTGAGGTGATCCTATCATCTTTCTTAAAAAAGGGAACAATATGGATTGATGTCAGGAAGGAGGGATGAATCCTGTAGACTGGATTGCTTAAAATATGTTAGTAAGCAAAGTTGTCCATTCATCCATAGTGTGCTTCAAGGGAACTATAGGGATGTGATATGATATGATATGATAAGTGATTTAGAATGCACCTGTAAACAAGTGTTTCTAGGCACAGCAAGACAAGGGAGGGAAGACAGAGGGACGACAATACAAACAATCTTACTAGGCCTTGTGACATTCAGATTGTGCAAGTGCGACAGTGCCAAAGTGCGGGGGAGCGGTAGAGGGGGAAGTGCCCGGGAGAGGGAGGGGAAGTACGATCAGGGCAGCAAGGTTCCGAGTCAGTGCATCCAGGGCAGCGCAGCTCTGGGTAAGTGCAGGGAGGCAGGGGACTGTAGAGATTACAGTTACAGCCCCTAAGTGCATGGTGGCCCATAGGCAGTGCAGGGGAGACTGATCATAGAGGAGCCTGGTACCCATTATGCTCAGATGGTAGCCAGGCAACCAGTCGGAGCGGCAGACAGGTAGGTCAGCAGGGGAGGAGGCTGTTGCAGTAGTCCAGCCTAGAGGGAAGCAGGACTCTGGAGTCAGTGAGTTGCTGTGGGAAAAGAAGGATTCATCTGAGGAGGTGAAGCTGGTGGTGGGACTTCTTGGCAAGGTCCGAGATGTGAGGAGCGAAGGAGAGAGTGGAGTCAAAGATGACATCAAGGTTTTTTGTTTCATAGGAAGGTGAAGGAAGAGGGCGCAAGGAGGGTTTCCAGAGTGAGAGGGGGAAAGCAGCAGCAGGGGTCCCAATGAGAAGGATCTCTGTTTTACTGGCATTAAGTCATTGATTGTTGGAGGCACACCAATGCTTAATCGTGGATATGAGTGAGAGAGGAGGCTGAGGGTAGCCTGAAAGAGAGCTGGGCGTCATCCACATAACACTGAAAGTTAGAGGAGAAAGCAGAGACCAGATGGGCCAAAGGGGCCAAGTAGACATTAAAGAGCAAGGGATTACATCAGAACCAGGATATTTATTATCAGATTTTAAGTAAAATGCGAGAAATTCATTACACACCACTATAACATAGTGAACAAACTATTGATTGTCAATAATTGTAAAAACAGCACCAAAACACAGCCATATTAAGGCATCAGACAGATCCTCCTTTCCTGAGAACAAGAGAAGCCATCAATAACAGGCTAACAGCATCTGAAGCCCACAAACATTGCAGATACAAATGTGAAACAAATGAGAAACTAGGAACACCTAAACACACCCAATATCAAACACCACTACCACCAGGAACACTCAAACAGACAATCAAGTTGTAATTTGTGGAAGGTGAGAATATGTACAAGGTGTCGAACAATTGACAATGTGCCACAAAAATGAAGCTATGAAAATGTGAGAGAATGATTGTACACCACTATAACATGGTTGATAAAGAATGAATTTTCAATTCATTATAAAAGCACTGTCAAAACACAGCCGTCAGCTGTAAAAAAAATAATATATCCGCTAAACCAAGAAACATTTCAAGCGTTAAAGTATGTAAGTAAACAATTTTTGCAAACTAACAAATGATGTCTTTCCTAAAATAATCTGTCCGACTAAAGCATACAACATTACTGTTTTAGGAAAGAATGGTAACTAAGTTATTAAAAGTATCCACAGTGTTATTAGGAAACCTTAACTTTGTTAGCACGAAATCTCTATTAGTGGGAAGCAGTGGGCCTCATTTCTTGTTTCGCGGCAGTCTGTTGAAATACAGCCAAATGGAATTACTGTTACTTCCACTTGGTCCAGCGCATTTATAGGGGGTTTACAAGTGCTGGTAGGGCGGTGCAAGTCCCCATTTTTGGAATTCATAGGACTCCATGGGGATTTTGGCAGAAATACCGCTGGTGGTAATTTCACCAATTATTGGCGGTAGGGAGGATGTTTTACTTCCAACTCATAGTTGGTGGTAAGCCTACCTCCCTACTGCCAAACTTGTAGGTTGGTGGTGCAGTAATTTGGCAGTCATGCCACATTAACACAGTTTTTACTGCACTGCTGTGCTCGCAATGAGCCCCATGAACTGGGTCACTGAAACGTGTTCTTTACTTGTACAAATCTTTACAAAATTGGCTTCACATGTGCTCCACAGTCTAAGCAATGCATCAAAACCCACTTAAAGCATAAACATATCCTGGAAAGCATGCTACTTTATGATGCACATCAATGTACAGCATCAGCTACAAATACAGCGGGTAGGTAATCTTACAAACTTTAAAACTAAGAAACCCTGAACTTCTTAAAAAGTAGCAGTCTCTTCAATATTATAAAAATACATATGTTATTAAAGTAAGCCAGCAATTATAGTAAAGTGAAGCTAAAACATTGCTATACTATGTCAAACAGGATTAGTTGGAGATAAACATGACATGTATAGATGGCTATCTATTAACAACTGGAATATATTATATCAAGGGTATCTAACTACATCTGATAAAGTACAAGAGAAAAACTCATGTTGTTTATGATATCACTCTAAACTTCGGGGTGGAATACACTCTATAGTTGAACTTTATATTGTGCATCACCACCTGCATCCCTTTTCCACCCCCTGTACTGCCTCCATGGACCCTCATTGCAGGGAACGGGGAGAGAACTAATGAGGAAACTAATTAAAACATAACAAATACCAGCTTCACTCTCCCCTCACTGTACAACAACCCACAATTGCAAGAATACCAGGAAGAGAACATGCTGCATATTCCTATCGTCGTGTCAAAGCAATTGTTAAGAAATCCATACTCATCTGCCTTCATTCTGCAGCAGGAGGATACTGCATTTATAAAGGGAAGTAGTTCCTAATGGACTTCTAAAGTAGCTATACACAACACAATATTACTAGTTAGAAATGTACAAACATATCAGCACCAAGTCAACAGTGTCGATAAAAACATGTAAACCTCTTATTGCAGATCCAACTTCCAATGTTGCACAGAGTGCTAAAAGAACACTACAAAACATCAAAGGGTGCAGTTCCTATGAACCCGCCATCTGTAATGAAGGACTCGTCCATGGTTCATTTGGACTCTGGTAAGTGCAATTAATTAGGTCAATGCATACACAAAACTAATAATAGCATATATACGAATATTCTAAAACAAATGTCCCCTCATTCAAGTATATCTGTACCTGCAAGTGAGCTTGGAAAAGGGGAACATCGCTAACACACTCCATCCAACTCACCCACATCCATGACTAAAACAACTCCATGCCACATTCAACAAGCATACATACCATTATAGCAACAATAAACTCCATGACAGCCACTGACACAACACCCAATTCTGCAACAAAAACTCCAATATATACAACTACGAAAACTATACCCACTACTATGCAACCAAACAACAAGTACTTTAAATAATGTCACTACCTCACTTCAACTCCTACCTCACAAGACCACTCCTCCAGCACGGACAGTTCCACAACACACACTCAAACTATTCATACATTCACCATCACCACACCAGACATGCCTACATGCAAACCTAAGAACCGCTTCTTGGTTGAACCTATGAGCATTCTGAGTGTTTTTGGTGGAGATACCTTTTGAAGTTCCATGCCATGAAGATGTGAAAAGGGCCATCTTCAAAGTACAGCCTGGGTACATTTTGTATGCTCCTCCACATGCATAAAAAATGCTACCAGATTTATATTAAACATACGATGGATGACTCCAAACCACACACTCTACTAACCACTTTATCTATTACTACCACCATCACCACTACAGTAATCAAAACAGATTGCACCACACACAACCATGCATAATTACGACTGAGACATACATACAAAAAACTGCCTGCCATACATTGGTGAACTCTTTTATTCTTACCAAGGCCATGAGTGTAATCTATTGCCTAACGTGCCTATGTACCATTTCCCTGGTGAAAGCAAACACACGTGACTAGAAATGACGAGGAAGCCCACAATGCAGCATAAGAATAACAATCTCATATATTACAAGTGTGAATTGAAAATGGAAGATGTTTACATCCTATAGAATTCATATACATACTTTATTTATTTGACATTTGTATGGCGCCTATGCACACGTGTTTCCAGGCATCATAAAACAAAAATAGGGTGGGGGGACATAGGAAAAAGAAAAATGGTAATAAAGTACAGCAATAACAAAGTGACTGTTATGGAGGTCTTGTGGCAATACTACAGTGCAAGTGCAAAGAACAAAGGTAAAAAGTGGGGTACGGGGAGAAGTGTTGGATTAGGGGTCACAGAGGGGTTGGTCAAGCACTAAGGGGTTGACATGAGGGCAAGTGCCAGGGGAACAAGGGGATAGAAAAGGAAAACAAGTGCAATGGACAAGGTGGACCAGATTCAGGTTAGTCTGGGGAAGGGTGACTGAGGGCAAGTGCTGGTGAGGGTTGCATGAGGAGAGACGAGTCAGGTGAAATTCTGGCCCCTGTTTGACTCAGAAGGGACCAAGCACCTGTCACAGTGGCAGATTTATAATTAGCAAGGGAGTGGGAGAGGGAAGGAAGAGGAGAAAAGGAAGGTCTTGAGCAGTTTCCGGAGTTTAAAAACATCCGGCTCAAGTATGAGGGTAGCAGGGAGACCATCCAGAGGGAGGACGCTGCCGAGGAAATGGATCTACCTCCCACTCTATGCTTGGAGAAACGCCTGACCTGCATAGAGTTGGAGGTAGAGGACCAAATAACTCTTGCAGGGGGGTATTTATGGAAAGAAAGCTGGCTGTAGAGAGGTCCCAGACTGCCTTGTGAATGATGCAAAGGGTCTTGGAAGTGGGCTGGAACTAAAGAATCTACACACACTATTGTATGGAGTCCGTGCGCAGAGTCCAGTCTGCAGCAGTGTGAGAAGGAGTGAGGAGCTGCAGCTACGGTGCACGGACTTTGTTTCCAGTGTTTTTGGGTAATCCTATGTGCCTTTAAGGAAAGACCAGCAAAGCGCAGAGTCCGTGCGCAGAGTCCAGTCTGCAGCAGTCCACAGCGGGCAGCGGCGGGCAGCGGCGCCTGTCTGAAATCAAGAGGTAAGAGGCACTCATGGGTGACAATGGGCCATTGACACAGCTTAAGCTAAAACAAGCACAGAATCCAATAGCGCTCCTCCCCGGTACCACTGCTGATATGGACTTGCATTTAAATAGTGTTGCGGGGAGTGATTTTGAAATTGGAAATGAAAAAGAGAGCGTACTAAGGCCGCGTCTTCCTGACGATACAAATGAAGGGGGCGAAGAAAGAAGTGGGAGTGGACTGGCACCCGCTGTTATTCCCGCTCCTCGTAAGGTCCATTGCACTATGGACACAGTTGTGGATGTTTTGTATGTGCAAGAGGGGGTTTCCCAGAGTCGAACAAAAGCAGCGCCGAGCTCCATAGAAGCTCGGACTCAAGCAGAGCTCGAGTCGGTGTCTGCGGTGCTCGAGACGACCTCGGATAACTTGCGAATCGCCCCGGCGCCTGCTCAGGCTTTGGTGGCAAACACTGAGGTAAAACCCATGGAGAACTTTGACGACGAAGTACTTTCCATCAGGGGAGTTGCTGGGTCTGGAAAAGACTCGGTGCAAGTCCACATTTTTGGCGGACTAAGCTGATGTTGGAACTGTTGGGACTGGGGGCTAGCTAGTCTTTTGGCTGTAGCTCCTGAGATTCTATCCAGGGCTACAACCAAAAGATCAGGGGCTATAGCCCCCTTAGCCCCCCCCTAGCAACGCCCCTGCTTTCCATACCGCAACAACTATATCCGTGTGACCTAGCGAACAACGAAATTGCACAGGCAGTCAGCGCGCGTACTGTAGCCTTGCAAAATGGAATGGTTAGCAAGAACAATGTCGTTGTTGAACATCGCATGGATCCCACGAACCTGCATAACATAAATGTTATGAATGCATGGGGCAGCATTTTACCAAGTGCTAGGCTGAACAATGGGGCAAACGACTGTGAGCACGATGCTGCAGAAGTGATTGAGATAAATGCTGAGGCATTCCAATCTCCTTTTGATGTGACCGATAATGAATTGCTTGCGCTTGAGGTGCCGAATATAGCATTAGATCAAAGCTTGCTGAAATTTACTTTTCCAGTGTCTGCTAAACAGCATGTGAACTTAGTAAGGAAAGCACCCCAATACAGAAAATTGCAATTGGTTCGAAGAACATCAACCAAAGCATGAAGTCAACATTTGCATGCAATAGTAATAGCAGTGAAAACAATGCCTCAACCGGATTAAACAGTGGTGACAATTTTTCGCGAGCTGAAATAGGGAACTTAATCAATGGAATACAACAGGGTTCCCGCAATGATTTACCCCTGAAGGAGATCGACTTGGCAGCGAGAGAAGCACGTCTGACCAAGAGACTCCTAGCCGATTTTGAGGAAATGCAAGAGAGACTAACAGCAAGCTTTTCTTCAGGCACCCCAGGTGACATCACTACTATGGAACCAGCCGTGGGACAAAATAAAGATGGCGAACATGAGTGCACTACCAGTGGCAAAGCGACAGACTCGAAACAAAAATCTATCGAGCTGGAGAACGTCACTGCTAGTCTGGGCTCAAACCTGGCGAATGTAACAACGGAGTGCTCTAAAAGTAAAGGAAAGAACCTTTGCTCTATGGCTGATCCCAGCTCCAAATCGAAAAGTCAGAGAGATCAAGTGTCAGATAAGCATATGCAGCAACGGCCGAAAACCAGCCCAGCGAATAACAGGAGTGACCTGAGTTCACCAAGTAAGGAGAATAGCGGCAGCCCGCAAAGCAAAGATCCTGCCTTAAAATCGAACTTTTCAGTTGCTGCTGCCATACAGATTCACAATAATGTTTTGGCTGCCACCTCACTAGCCTTGATACAATTTATGAAGCTGTATGAAAGCTTAAATGAATCTTCACAAAACAATGGAGCTATAATGAGGCAACTGGATGACAAAATCAATAAAATTGAAACGCAATTTGTGGCTTTTCAAATAAGACAAGAAGCTGAAAACATTCAATCTGCCAAACATACGAGCAGACACTTTGAGCAGATGTTGTTAGAACATAAAGGAATCAAACTGCTTCTAGATGGAAAATTTGGCAACACAAAACAGATGCAATCTCATCCACTGGAGAAACAAGCTTCTATTGCAAACACCACCCACGGTGGCACAGACGTAGGGATTAAATGCAAAATAGAAGTGGACACAGCAGTAGCAGGAAACTCAAATGACGAAAATACAGCAGCCAATGAGCCTAACTTACACGTTCTTATTGATTTAACAGGAAAAAGTGGAATAACAACATCTACGTCAACGACAAATGGAACTAATAACGAAGCAAATAAGATCATGGCTAGCTTAAAACAACTATCTGCAATAGGAACCAAAGACGTGACGGCTGAATCCAGCCACCAGGCCTGTGAGGCAAATACGACACCGGAGGTGCGTTTGGAGATTCCTTCGTGTTCTTCTGCAAAGGCATCATATGGCATATTCAGTGGTCCGGCTAAAAATCTTGAGATTACGGCATGTAAAGGAAAATTAATCTCACAGAAAAATGGCAACGCCAAGAAAAAGATAGAAAAAAAAAGAACATACAGACTTCTACAAAGCATAGAAGTAATATAAAGCAATTTATAAGAAACCTGACCACACCTGTAAAACCTAAGCTACATGAAAATAAAATACTTGGCAAACCGGACACAAATAACAAAGATGGACACGAAGAGAAAAATGCAGCACCTGCAAATCCAAAAAAACGGAGGAGAATTGAATCTGATGTGAGTTCATCTGCCTCTGCGGTTCTAATGGAAGAGTTATGTAACATGTCCACATATTCTGATGGCGAAGCTGAAGATTGTTCCGGAGGATCTGTGGTGGACTGTGGAAATACGTCCACAAGTAGCTCTGACTCTTTAAGCCGGATACAGCGAGAGAAACATCACTTAATTAAGACAAGTTGCCATAAAAATAAAAATGGAGAGTTATGGGCGAAAGAAAGAGCCTCCTATAAAACTCAATTCGAATGGAAAAAAAGACATACAGATTCTAGTTCCAAGCCATCAAATAACTGTCGATCTGTATTGAATCCAAAACACACAACAGCGCAGAGTCGCCATTCTCCTTCGAAATCACATGAAGCCCCTCGTAGCGCCTTTAAAGTTGCGTCTCAAAAAATTATGATTGAAAACATATTTAGAAATGAACTAGATGTCAACTTGAATCGTGCAAACACCATGCGCCTACTGCATGCAGTACCAGTGCTGCGGACCATAACGTCCGATGACATCCGCATTGTTGAATACTTATCAGAAGATCGAGTGGATGTTGTATTACTGCACATTAATTCCCAAGCGGTACGTAACATGTTATTAACCGCAAAGCAAGATATTCTATGTTTGGGGTTTGAGATCTCGTCTTATGATCCAACAAGTACACAAGGCACAATCGAGACACCGGATTCCAAAAGTGTAAAAGTATCCATGGATCAGCGACGTGAAGACCTACGGAGACAGTTTAATACTGCACCACTTTTAAACTCAAAGAACGGGAGCGCTGGAGTCAAGTCAACTAAGCAGTAGCTCACGAAAGATGAAAATGATGCGCCTGTGACTGATTTCGTGGAATATGAGGGGCTTTAGTCATTTATATAATGACTTTCCGGTTGAGCTAACCGACAATTTTGCAATTTGTCTGCAGGAAACCTGGATGCGGGAGCCACCGGTCAAAGATGGCTACGAGATACTGCTAAATCCAGCCGCAAAAAACAACAAGTGACGGCCATTTTCGGGACTACTCACCATGATAAAATCAGACACAAACTGGGAAGTAATCGAAAAAATCAATCCCAACAGTTATGTCCAAGGAACATTACTTCAGACCACGGACGCTCAGAAGAATAAAAAACATCTTTTATTGTTGAACGTGTACTGCAATCCACTAAAAATCTCTGCTGATGCATTCATAGCTGCTGTAACGAAAACAATTGATAATTATCAGAGGACTTGCTTGGACATTGCAATTATCTTGTGTGGAGATTTGAACATCTCATGGTTTGATGAACACAGGAAGTTTGTAGAAGACAAATCGATTGTCGGATGCCAAGGTAATACAAGAAGATCGCAATGGCGTGAAAATCTGGAAGCCCGTGATTGTATGATGGTAAACGGCCATGTGAAAGTCGACATACCACCAAATTTCACCTGGGAAAACATGGGCTATAAAAAAACAATAGATTATTTCTGGACATTGAGAAATGTCTTTGTAACAATCAATAATTTACAAATCACATCAACTACAAACAGTGACCACTATATATTAGTAATGTCCTGCCAGCTAATGTGCAAAAAGCAATCTGGCAATAATGGTCAAGTACTAGAAGTAAATCATGGGAGAAACCGACTGCGCATAAATGATCGTCAAATCATTAAAATGTCAAATGAAATCCAGGAAACATACCAAGATAATGTTGAGTCATTTGACTA
This sequence comes from Ambystoma mexicanum, assembly GCF_040938575.1. Lineage (NCBI taxonomy): Eukaryota > Metazoa > Chordata > Amphibia > Caudata > Ambystomatidae > Ambystoma > Ambystoma mexicanum. Next base: position 671,825,581 of record NC_090924.1, on the reverse strand, counting down.
TATAAAGCTGCTCCCTAGGTTGAAACCAGGTTTTTCAAAGAGAAATTGTCAAAGTCATAATGAGCACAAGCATAAATGGAGTTTCATCGTGAAAAACCAAAAAAAGCAGCTAAGGAAAGACCTAATCAAACTAAAAAATCAGTATGGAATGATTGCTATGAGCGTTTTAAAACAGAGAAAACAACAATATCGGAATTGGTTGAAATCCTTTTCCTATTTGAGAGACCAAGAGCATGGTGAAGAAATGTTGGCACTGATTAAAAAAAACAACTCAAGAGAAATTTGGGGAATCCTGAATAAAGGAACAGTAAACCAGGACTCCCTAATGATAAATTGAGTGACGGAAAATTACTGGGTGACGCACTATCAAAAGGTCTTTACAGGAATGGAGATGACACATCGTGCTGAAAGTGGCACCACTGACACAGCCTGGAACATAATTGAGTCCAAAGAATATATTCTTATGGCTATAGCCAAACTAAGACATCGAGAGCTGCTGGACCGGATGGGATCAGCAATAGACAGTTAAAAGAACATAGATATGCGTGGTCAACTTTCATCAGAACGCTATTTGTGGCGATAGCAGACAGAAAGAAGATGCCGAGATCATGGACTGAAGCAATAATAGTACCAATATATAAGAAGGGCAGTCGGGACGACCCTGCCAACTATCGCCGATTGCCCTCATAGATACTATCGGCAAAGTGCTGGCGACATTTTTGCAAAAAAAGTTAACTTCATGGGCAAAGGAAATAGATCTACCGGATATCAGACAAACAGGATTTACAAAGGGCGTGGGCATAGAGAACAACTTAACCTTGGTGAACCTATTGAAGCTCGAAGCACTGAATAATAAGGCCCAGTTATTCATGGCCTTTATCGATTTACAGCAGGCTTTCGATTCAATAAGTCGAAATAAATTATGGGAGAAGTTAGAAAAAAGAAACTGTCCAAACTCTTTGCTGTCACCAATTAAGGCATTGCATTCCAACACATCAATCAAAGTAAGATTAAATGCAAGTGAAGACCTGTCTAAATCAATCATTACTACTAGAGGGGTGAAACAGGGCTGTCCACTTGCTGCCACTCTGTTTAAGCTTTATATTGCGGACATTCCCATGGCTCTAGCAAATGTGAATTGTTTCCCTCCGAAAATCAACGGACATCATATAAGTTACGTGATCCATGCCGACGACATAGTACTGTTTGATAAAACTCGGATAGGCCTACAACGGCTGCTGTCGAAACTGGAAACTTATATGATTGAAAACGATCTGTCAATCAATGTGAATAAAACCAAAATCATGAAGTTTGGCAGTGACCGAGACGCTAAAAATAAGAACTTTAAATGGCGAATTGACAACAAAGTTATTGAGGAAGTCAAAGAAATTTGTTATCTTGGAATATTGATGAACATCTCAATACGGGAGTGGAGCTGGGTCCGAGACCTGTTCAAACGAACCAGAATGCTTGCCCTACAAGGAGCGAGACTACACACTTTGTATGGAAAGTTTTCGGCAATACCGCTCCGCATGTTCTACCTTCAAAAAGTAGTTCCTACAATAACTTTTGGAGCAGAAGCCGGCTGGAATTTGGACCATAAAATCTGGTCCAAATTGGAAAGCTTATTCTGGCGACAAGTTCTGAGACTGCCTAAATATCTCTCAATGACGATTATACGCCACGAACTGGCACTGGAAAGTCTCTATGGAACAGTACTCTGGAAATCCTTATCATTGCTACGTAAGATGGAGATAATGCATTGTGAACCAGCCTTTAAAATATTAAGATCAGAGGGAAAACATCAACATACAGGCTTGCTTCTGAGATGGTCAGATAAAGTGAAAGCCATCATGTTAAATGCAAATATCTCAATGGACACATTGACGAATCGCCCACAAATTGCGAGAATTAAATTGAAAGAGTGGCTATGGATAGACAATTTAGATAAGTACACAAATATGCCGACAGCTTTCGACCTGGGTCTGACAAAGAATAAAGTGGACAATATGCCGAAATATCTATGCCAATTTCCCTCACGATATCATAAAGATCGATTCCTTAGACTTAGACTGAACCTACTGAAAACAAACAAAATGTTGGTGCTGAGAAAAATAAAGCCAGCTACCGATGAAGCTTGTCGGCATTGTAAAATCCACATAGAGACAATAAAACACCTAACAATTGAATGTGTGGCCTTAAATGAGCTGAGATCCATCCACTTGAGTAAATTCAAGCCTGCAAATGACTCGATGGAAGATCTGTGGATCCGGATACTGAGTGGAAGCTCGGTACATTTAACCTGCTCAGCGATAAATTTTCTAGATAAGGTCTTAAATTGAAAAGTAAACAATGTAATTGTAAAGATAAAATGGTACTCATGAACTGGTATGAATTATAATAAAAGTTTGTAAAAAAAACTAGATATTACAAATAAAAAAAAAAAAAAAAAAAAGGGTCTTGAATTTGATCCTTGCAGTCATACCCGCGAGCCAATGGAGAGATTCTAGTGCTGGACAGATGCAGTCTCTGGGCTTGAGGGCAAGGATAAGTCTTGCAGCCCTAATCTAGATTAGTTGAAGGGGGCAAAGGGTGGAACAATGCATATTGAGGAAGAAACTGTTGCAGTAGTCCAGTCTAGGGAGAACCAGAGCTCGAGAGATGTTGGGCTTCTGGGGGAGGAAAGGGAGAATTCCTCTGAGCAGGTGAAGCTCGAAGTTGGACTTCTTGGCAAGGTCAGTGATGTGTGGAGAGAAAGACAGAGAGGAATCAAAGAAGAACCTACGTTTTTTTGCCTCACAGGAGGATGAGGCAAAGGGCCCAAGGAGGTTGGCCAGAGAGTAGGGGAAACACGGAGGAGCAGGTGTCCCAAAGAGAAGGTTTAAGACAGAGATCATTGGCAGAGCACCATGCCATGATAGCAGTCAGGCATTCAGGTATGAGAGAGGAATGAGAGGAGGTAGCAGATGGAAGCTTAAAGGAAAGGTGTGTGTCGGCATAGCACTGGAAGTGAGGAGAGTAGGTGGAGATCAAGTGGGCCAGATGGGCTGGGTAGACGTTGAAGAGCCATGGTGAAAGGATAGAGTCCTGTTGGACGCCACAGGTAGAGAGTGAGGTGGAGGAGAGGAAAGGCCTAATTGCACTTTGGAGGGACGGTCTGAAAGGAAAGCGGTAAGCCACGCCAATACCCGGTCTGTGATGCCTAGTGTATCATGGAGGCGATTTATGAGGATGCATTGGTTGACCGTGTGAAAGGCAGAAGAAAGCTGAAGGAGGATCAGAACAGAAGGGGAATTAGAGTCCAGGTTAGAGAGACGGTCTTCACAGGGGTGTTCAGGAGAGCAGTTGCTGTGCCAGACTGTTGGTTGTGGAGGCAGCCAGCTGCTTCAGGATGGCAGGTCAGTTGGGGGATGACCAGCTTCTCCATGAGTTTACTGAGGAAAGGGGTGATAGAGATAGGGTGATAATTGTCAGAGGATGAAATTGAGGCCTGCCACTTCTTCTCAGCAACTTTGCACTTGCATTTTGAAGTTGCAAAGTCAGAGTCATGCCAAGAGTTGCATTTGGAGGCCGACTTCATGTGGATCCGCATGACAGGGGCAAGGATGTTCAGAGTGTTGGAGATGGAGAGATGATGGCTATCCAAGGTAGAATCAGTAGGAGAGTCAGAGGTATGGGAGGCTGGAGGGAGGAAGGTGCCAGCAAATGCAGTGACTTACACATGCTTCATCAGTCGAATGACAAAGAAGGAGACTGGGAGTGTGGGTAGATGCGTTGACAGGGTGCCAGGGAGATCAAGGTGGCAGAATGGAGAGAGTGGTCAGACCAAGAGAGAGGAGTAGTTAGAGGGTTGTCGAGCAGGATATCTGATGAGATGAGGGAATTCAGGGTGTGGCCGGCAGAGTGGGTTGGGCCAGATGGATGAATTGTGAGGGAAAAAGAGTCACAGGGTTCACAAAAGAGTAAAAGAGTACAGTGGCTGTGTCAGGGGAGTCCAGATGGCTGTTGAAATCCCCAAGGAAGAGAAGGTTGGGGCAGGAGGCCAGGAGAGAGGAAGAAAGGTCCGCCCATTCCACGAGAAAGAGGAGTTAGGTCCAGGGGGCCTGTAGATAGTGGCGAGAGCGAAGGAGAGGGAAGGAGAGATGGATAGCCTACAGACTAGGCATTCAAAGGAGGAGTAGGATTGAGTTGCAATAATGGTGGCCTTAACCCACTCAAGGAAAATGAGGGCCACTGCACCCCCAGACTGAGTGGCTCTGGGATTGGATAGGTTATTGTAGCCTTCAGGGAGAAGAGTGATGAAAGCAGTGAAATGTTGGCGTTGAACCGCATTTCAGTGAGAGCCAGGACGTTGAGGTCAAGGTCTTCACAGAGTAAACAGATGTCAGAGGAGTGTTTGTCAGCAGAGTGAGAATTGAGGGTAGCTATGTAGCTTGTTGCCCCCCCTTTGAAAGTTTTTCCAAGGAGGGCATACAGGGGCAGGGTACCACCAATGGAGGGGGGTATGGTGGGGCATGGAAGACGGTAAGTAGGGAGGAGGGGTTGGAAAGTTGAAAAGAGACAGTAGATGCCTGTCAAGAAGGAGGAGGTTGGGCTGAGAACCCAGTGCCATGATAGTGCCATTTTGATAGACATTGATGATGCACCCGGATGATGAGAGGTGTGCCAAGAGCACTTCCTACCTGGTCCCACCATTAATGGGTGAGGAGGAGAAAGGAGAGAGGACAGAGACCATATAAGGAGTCCATAAGTTAGGAGGGGAACGGCAAAGAAAATGTCAGTGACAGTCTGTTTGGAGGAAGCATTGATGTAGGTATCGGAAATGGTCAGACCAGGGTTCGAGACCAGGAGAGCCTTCTTCGGTTTCTTCCTGCCAGACTTTGTGGTAGAGGGAGGATAGGTGATGGAGAAACGGAATAGATAGGAGGGATGAGGAGTGCCATAGGAACGGGGGTGGGGGTTAGGCCGGTGGATCAGGCAGGGTCTTAGTGGAAAAGAGGAGAAGAATTTTGCAGTGCACGGCAGAACTCACTAGGCGGCCCAGCAACCAATAGCAACAGAGTAGACAAGCAATATAAAACAGAAAAAGCCCAGAATGAAGAGATTATTAAACAACTTGGTAAGCAAAGCCCTAAAATGCAGTACAGGCAATACAGTGCAGGTTCCAAGGAACACCTGGATTTGAGATTCAAAGCAAGCCCTAAATGAATTACAGGCAAATACAGTGCAGGTTCTAAGGCACACCTATATTTGAGATTCAAAGCAATCCTTGAATGCATTAGAGGCAAATACAGTGCAGGTTTCAAGGCAAACCTAGATTTTAGATTCAAAGCAAGCCCTAAACTGCAGTACAGGCAAATACAGTGCAGGTTCAAAGGACATTAAAACCAGCGCATGTAGAAAAGTAGCATTTAACAGGGTATGCAACAGGGGAATACAGGCAGCAGAATTGAGTAATTTTACATGTTACAAAAGATAGAGGATGCAATTTTGGAGGCACATAGGCAGAGGCAATAGCAAGCTGGAGCAGGGAAAGTTACTTATTGGAAAATAAAGTGCAGTATGATGAAGAACACTTTTGCTATCAGAAAACTATAAGAGAAATAGGTGAAATCGTGATTCTCTGCGTGTCTATGCCTGCAAAATACAAAATAACCTACAAATGTCACCTACGGACACAAATACATAACTGAATTCAACAGTTTCTGCAACAAAACAAGTTACATATGTAAAACAAGGAAATATGTAAAATGTTCTACCATTCCCTCACAAAAATAAGCATTGATCAATTACCTATACTCCTTAGAAATCTGCAAATAAAATGATAGAATGACCCCCAAAACTAATACCTACCCTGTACTTCTACAATGTAGCAAAACAAGAGATTCCATCAACACAACCCAAATAAATAAATGTAGCTATTAATATAACTCAAGCAATGTAAAAGTAATCCTTCAAAAATGGGAATGTACCCATACATCCCAACTCACCTGCCAAAAATCCACATTTAATTTCTCAGCATTTTCAAATCAATCCCAAACCATGCTTTAAAACTGTAATTCGGACATAAAAAATAAAAACATATTGGAAATGATTACATATTACTACTTTGAAAAGTACAACCTAACAAGAAACAAAAGCACATGACTTTGAAATAAGTATTCATAGCTGTGAGAAACCTCTATTCCCCAGGGATCTTCTGTTCAGGTGGCCAGGGAAGGGCCATTGTTTTTCGATCCCAGCCCTGGGGGCGGACTAGTGAGGGAGGATCATCTGGATGGAGGGTATTAGAGAGAGGGTACCTGAAGACAAGACATTCTATCCCCCCTTCACTAACACTGACCTATCAGACCCTCTCTCAGTCCTTCTGGGTTATTGTCAGTCCTCTACAGCTTTTCCCTGTAATCTCACATCAAGTACTGAGACGAGGAAGAGGCAACTAAGAGTAATGCATACATCCTATTGGAAACACCACTATAGTACTGGGACGAAGAAGAGGGAGTCTGAACACTACAGAGCTGAAGGTCAGGCATGTCCCAGTAAATAGTCTAATCGGAATCAGGCAAAACAGTCAAGAGAAGCACACCTGATCACCCTTGATGATGGGATGGTGTGGCAGCAGCAGCATGGAATAAGAGAGCAGCAGAGAAGAAGAAAGCAGCAGAGAGGAAGAGAGCAGCAGCCAAGCCCAGACAGACTGTTCAGAACCGAGAGAGAGCGGAAAGTGAGAACACTGGAAATTTGCAGAGCCGGGTGTTCTGTGGAAGCATGGCTAGGAAGTCATGTCTCCAGAGGGCCAGTGAGGTCAGAGGAAGGAAGCTGTATGCAGTATCGGCCCTTCCCGTTTGGTTCTGCAAGTTCTTGTTCCCCTGGGCAGAGGAGCCTGAAGAGCAGGTGGTGAGACCCTGACCTCAATTCATGTGAAGCCGTAAGAAACTGTGAGAGCGGAGGAGCCACAGCATCAAATAAAGCGAGTGGCGAGTTTCTGTGTGTAAAGAAACCCAGTGAGCGAGCAAGAGGCAAAACGGAAACATTGTGGCAGAGTTGGGCGTGTGTTGCCAATAAACTTGTGAGTGCTTCTGAACTATATGAACAATCGAATGCTATGCTAACGAGGCTGTACGAAGATACTGGGCCTCATTACACGGTAGGCGGTACGAGTTCCCTTTGCGGGACCCAACCTTAACGGCTAGTTTTACCAGCTGTTAAAGTAGGGTGCCGCAAAGGGACCTTGGAGCTAATTACGGTACCGCAATTTGCGGTACCGTAATTAGCACCTTCCCCATTCCCATTATGCCCTATGGGGGCAAAAATGGGAATGGGGAAGTGCCTTGGTGAATGGGGAATTACCGCCCCCGCTCACCTTGGAGTAGGGTGGTAATTCCGCCATCCACCAAGGCGGACACGGTAAAATACCGGCGGCAAGCGCCATGGTTACCGCCTACCGTGTAATGAGGCCCACTGTGTAGCAGAGTGATCGTGTGTAGAAGATTTGCAAGGTTTTGAAAGCCTTTCGAGTAACGGAGAAAGACTGATATGTTGGCAAGAGAATATCTAGAAACAGGATATATATGAGTGGTCAGGAGCAGGCAACAGGCACCGTTCTGAAAGTCTCTGGATATCTGGGGGTGAATAAAAAGTATTCAAGTGAAGAGAAAGTGGTTAAACGCACTTGAGTGAACTGCAGAAAGGGGAGCAGGAAGATGGGAGCAAAAGAGAACCTTAAGGCTGCAAACACTGGTGAAGGAAGAGATAGACTGAATATAAAGTTAACAAATGAAAGTACAATGAGTCAAGTAATGCCAAGGAAGATGCTTGAACAAGGTCTCAAACCAAAAAATAACGCCAAGGGCCCCGGATTGCACGACGTGTAATGGGTGGACCGTGCGATCTGACAACTGCGCCCAGAACAGAGAGCCCCAACCAAGTGTATGGAAGTTGCTAAAGAAAACCTAAGAACAAGTGTTTCTTGAACTTCTGCTGCATCTGTGCTTGAAGCTTGGGGAAGGCAACCCTTTTTTTGAAAACTGCCAATATATATGCATTCGACCACGTATCAGGAAACTTGCTGGTGGAAATTATGTTATGAAACAGGACTAATAATATCGATGCCCATGTTTCAGGGTCCCCCTTAAATAATGTATTGGGCAAATTATTAGGACCGAAAGCTCTTGAAGAACTGGTCCGATTGAAAGCAACTACAATCTGTTCTCTTCTTATAGTGATTACCTAGGGAACATGGCCTACATCCAACACAGTGGATTCCCCAGCTTCAATGTCAGTATTGTTACCAAAAACGGTTGCAAAATTAGGGACCCACTTGTGTTCCGCAACTGTAGAAATTCTGTGTTCAGGCTGTGTACATGAGAGGTCATTCATTAAGCGCCAGAAAGACTGTGTATCCTTATTTCTAAGGATTCGAAAAAAACATTCTGCATCTCTCTGATACCTTAGATTACTTTTAATCCAGTTTTTATACGTTTGCTTGGTCTTTTTCATCTGCTGTTTTTTGTTATCTGTAGAGAGAATCACGTCATTCTTAATATATTTAGTTTTTTGACAAAGAGCTTTTTTTGACTGACTACACTAGGATCCTAAACATGAGAATGTTTTACGGAGGATGGAAAAGAGTTCCTTTGTATTTGATTGGGCCTTTGTGATTCTGTCATCAAATAAGTTTTTTTTGTGTTGATAATTTCTTTCTTATAGTGTTTCGATAGTTGGGCTAATTTGGCTTTATTGTTGTCGGTAGGTGAGTTGCACCAGATAGCTTGTAATTTTCTTTTCTGTCTTCTTAGTTCATTAAGTTGGGGGGTGAACCAGGCATTCAAGTGTGCTTCCTGTTTACTTTTGCGCAGTTTGGTAGGGGCAATGGTGTCTAGTGCCTTGGTCATGGCAAGGTTGAAGGTGTCCACTAGGGTGTCTGGATCAGTGTTTTGCTCCAGGCCATTGATGGTGGGCAGGAGGAGCGGGATGAGTTTTTCAGCAGAGATATCTTTTTTACTTCTGGTGGGTAGACAGGGTAACATACTGATAGTTTTAGGGGTAAGGAGGTCAAGTGAGGCAGTGAAGTTGATTAAGTAGTGGTCTGTCCAAGGTTGAGGGACAATGTCAGTGATAGTAATGTTACAGTTAAGTTCAGATATCCACTCAAGGGTTCTGCCCTTGATGTGGGTGGGCGAGAGGACTTTTTGAGTCGGCCCGTGGTCGTTAAGTAAGGCTGTTATTGAGTGGGCATGTTTGTTGTCAGGGTCATTAAAGCCGATATTGTTTTCTTGTAATAATTTTAACTGGTTTCGTAGTATTAGTTGCCTTAGGATTTTGGTATATGGAAGAAGTACACCATCTTCAAACATTCTTGCCTACTGAGAATGTTGCAACTGTATCTACACCTTTCATGCACCTGCACACTCTATCTCCTAGAGACTCTCAACACAGACAGAGTTATCACAACAATACGCTACTGTTAATAATGAACGCAACCCATGCCATTTTGAATAAGACAGACTGTTGGGTTTGCTCTCATTTACCGCAACATGGGGAAAAAGGGTTGGGCTGGTATATTCATCCTTTGCCTCTAACTACTGTATGTTATGCTTCTCTACGGGCACTATTCTTTGGCCGATGAAATGATAGAATCTCGGAGGAATTTTTATGGGATGAATTTGAACGAGTTTGAAAGGCGAGTTCTAACGCCTCTGGGATGCTTACTCTTCGCAAATAGGAGCAAGCTTAATGTTGCTTCTATTAGGTCTTCTGATAGACTGTCCCGACCATTTCAATCTTTGATCTCTTTCAGGCTCCTATAGGAAATAAGGATGCCACGCAACCTTCCTATACTGTCAATCATAGCCCCAACTCAGTTTCTTTCTGCATACAAAGGAATGGTACTCAGTCAATGGGCAATTTCGAGGGTTGTACTAATGTTGCAAACTTGACCAGTGAGGACAGACCTTTGTATGTAGGCGAACCTGTCTACTTCGTTTGCGGTAATGCAGCTTTCCCATGGCTACCTAGGGATTGGCAGGGAACCTGGGAATTCTGCTACCAGGGGGATTTATAGCTAGTACCATAGAAATCTCTAGGGCTCGTTCAAGGCGGGGCAAGAGCGGTGATACTCCTCCACAAATTCTGGGTGATGTAGCGAAATCTTTTGTACCATTTTGGGGGCAAATTATGAATTCTGAGGATATTAGGAGACTAGACAGAGTACTGGAGAAAACCATCAGCCAGACCACTGACATACTCTATAACATGACTCTAGAACAGAAAGCAATCAGATTAGTGGCGCTACAAAACTGGATGGTAATAGACGTCATCTTGGCTGAGCGTGGTGGAGTATGCAAATTAGTGGGTTCCGCGTGCAGTGTTTTCCTACCAGATTCCTCCCCAACCATCTTTAAGGCAATACAAAATCTGCACGTCCTAAGTTCTGAAGTTCATGTTCCCAAGGGAAATTGGAAACTTAGTGCTTGGTTCTGGGACTTCTTTCGATCTTGGGGATGGAAGCTTCTCTCAGTCTTATTGATTATTCTGGGTATTCTGTTGTTCTGTTGTTGCTATATACAATGTCTTCCTGCCATATGTTCAATGTTAGGGGGATGTTGTGCACAGACTGTGGGAATGTTAGGACCAAGGGTACACGCACCGGAAATGAATGACCAACAAATTTGTAATGAAGGAAATTTCCGCAGCAGATCTTATGGCGATTGATATATCTGATGAATGTGATTCAGGTTGTATGGACATTGAGACATGGAGTTACTCGTAAAGTGACTAGTTCTTAGTTTAGCCCTTGGCTTAGGCCAACAGTAGGGTTTGTTAAACTGAAATCATATTAGGCCTCCTTTTGACTTATATTGGCCTAAGCCTAGTTGCTCTGCGAAGAAAACCGCGTTGCAAAGTTCGGATTTCTGATCGACTTCGCCGCCATTTTAGAATCATCTGCCATTTTGATTTCTGTTTGTATGATTCTCTGTTCTAAAATGGTGGACTGTGTTTCTAGCTTGCAACCAAGCCTCCCGACCTTTGACTGTCCGCGGGCCGACTGATTAGACTATGTAAAGAGACCTTGTACTACGAATGTACTGTCATCTCAGTATTGTCTGCGCTAACAAGCCTCATCCACGAATACACATCGGCCACAATGAAATGCAAACGCCAAGCGTGGACACAGGTTGAACTACATTGTGTTGGAGTATAGACTAAGGCTTACTGTGGGATCCGAGAATATACATTGCCATTGTAACTTGATTGAAATGCAAATTTATGTAATCCTTCTGCGTATTATTGTATAAGCTGTATGTGAACTAGGCACAAACTCTAGACCGCAGATTATTACCATGTAGAGGGGCTGGACAATATTGTTGAAACTGTATAAAAAGCATGAATATCTAGATGTCCAGCACTCTCTCTCCTCTCTTTGACATGCTGGTACTTATTGTGGGGTGTTGAGAGCCAGATAGCTATCTGTTTCTATGTTTCTTTGTAAACTGCGCAGAATAAAAGATCTGTGAATCTTGATAGCCCGTGTTTGGTGTATTTCAATTTGTGGCACTCAGCCTCGATATTTCCTTTTGCTTTAATATTCCTTTTCCGAATAGTGTTGGTGTATCTTAGAAATTACAGATGTACATGGTAAATGTTGGTGAGTGTTTGAGTAGTTTCTCTTTTTGTGTAAAAATTGCATGGTGAATCTGTGCCGCACAGTACTGGCCGAGATGAGTACAGATGAGCAATATGGACGTTTTCTAGGGAGACTGCACCTGGTCGGCGTATGTGCAATCACACTGCAAGTATCCATAGGACTCCATTAGTGGCCGCATGTCCGCAACTTCTAATGAATTTTTAAGTAGTTGTGGAAGCGCACGTGTATCCGTTCCACACATATACCCATGCATAGGTCATGCACTGTGTGCTGGTAACACCGCCCCCTGTCGCCAGTCCTATGGATTCATACAGTAGGCTACTGCATATCAAATACTCCTGCCGACAATGTGGGTGGCTCTGCAAACATGCCAATTCGTGGCTAAAGCACGCCTGACTGTATGATGCCCACTGGTAAACAAGGAGCAGCAACCTGCAGTGTGATGTGGGCGTGTTAAATGTCGCATTAATTTGATTTATGTGCTGCTTGCCATTCCATGACCCGTGAAACAGACACATTGGGCCTCATTCCGAGGTTGGAGGTAGTCATGGTGCTATTAGCGCCATGACTACCTCCAATACCGGTACCGAGTCCACTCTCATTCAATGGGGACTTACCGGTCTATTCCGACCTTTGTGGGACCGGTAAGTCCCCATTGAAAAAGCCATTCCCCATTCCCATTTCAGACCCCATAGGGCTCAATGGGAAGGCACTGATAACGGTACCACAAGTTGCGGTACCGATGTTACCTCTGAAGTCCCTTAACGGGGCCCGTCCATAACGCCTGGGCGTTAAGGAAGGGACCCGCTAAGGGACCTCGGAATTGGGCGCAAAGGGATTACCGGCACCAATGTCCTTAACGGTGCCCGGTATCCCTTTGCGTCCACCTCGTAATGAGGCCCATTGTGTCTGCACTGAGCAGTGTGATGGAAAGTGTCAAGAGGTCGCCTGTGGGTCATGCAGTTGAAGAAAATATGTAACTGCAGGTGGAACAGTTTGTAGTTAGTCTGCAAAATGACAAACCTGCTCCGACTTGGTCACGCGCATACCAGTGCATGTAAAGGCAAGTAAGCAAACAGTACAATATGCAGGGCGCAAATAATGTTAGTGGTGGTTAGAAAAGTACTGTAGCTGCATGGGCCGCACAGAATAAATGGCTTCTTGTCTTGCTCCACGTAATGAAGCTGTGTTTCGCGTTGTTGTAAACATCATTGTATTCCACAATGTATGCATCTCTGGGAATGCTACCCCTAAGACTAAGGGCGTAGCATGAAGTGTTTGTACTGCATATGACGATAACTGAAATGAAAGCATAAGAGACCAGTGGGCAGTCTACCGCCCTTCCAACAATTACGTAGGGTAATTTTATGTACAGCATTTGCCACATCTGCTGCGGGCAACAAGAGGGGCACTCCTGTAGGGCAGCAGAGCTCTAAAACATCCTTGCAGACCATATGCTATGCTACAGACCCTTGCCCGGCAAAGGGCATGGTATTGTGCATGTACTGCAACGCGTAACTCTACAGAGGGAAGGTACTTGGAAGTGCGTGGGAAGGGTCCTTCCGGGAGCATGACAATGACTGGCGCCTATGTAGGTGAGGGCCACCCATTAATTCTGTCTCTCGGCACATCCCCTATAATATCCATGCAAGTGCTGGCCCTTCTGTAGCGGGCCTTTCCTGCCGGTCCTTCTGTGGCGGGTGTCAGAAGACCATAATAAATGGAAATGAACTGGGTAAGGAAAAAAGGGAAATAAGGAAAGCACCTTTTATAGATGAACAATGGAATTGCCAATGAATGGATGCAGGACGAGAGGCCTGGCACTGTGCAAAACACTGTAGTTCAATCGGTTAGAAAGGGGGCCGCTGTAGAAAGAGGTTTCTTTACGTGTTGCAGAGCATTTTCAAGAGTGTCAGTGCGTAACACTTACTACAAAATGTTTTCATTACTTTCAAGAAGGGCACCAAGGCAATTTGGATGGGGTGTGCAGAAATTGGGATGGTAGGCATTGTAAGATGAACGGTATAGCGGGGGAAATCTGTTCATGCTGTGAAACGTCATATTCCCATGTGTGAAGTACGCCATTGGAACATGTCGTACAAAGGCACAAATACACTTCTTCGTAATGTACTGCGCTTTCTCCATTTACGGACCAAATAGAAAATGACGTAGCCACATTGGTGTCTGCATAATGCGATAGAAAGTTATACAAGAGATCGGAAACAAACGCATGACCTCGGCAAGTGCCTCCTTCATCGCAAACGGCACTGAAGCTTGTGTAACATGCTGTGCAATTTTCCCTCCACAATGAAAAACAATATTATCGCCATGATTGCGTGTCACCAAACTGTCACACAGACAAACCAAAATCAGTCACTTCATTGTAGGGCTGCATAGCACTACACATCCACATGATAGATTCCAAAATGAGCAGCCACTGCACAGTGTTTTACATTCACTTTCAGCCAATGTATTTTGAACTCCCCTAAAACCTGCACACTGATTCTCGTGAAACACACAACCATAACCAAACCCTCTGCATTTCTGTCAACAAATACAGTGTGTACCACAGTCTGTACGTACACACCACACCCACAAGGCTTACAGGCCCATTTGTATGGGCGTCATCTGCAAAAGTGACATATCTAACATGTGCCACCCTGCAACTATTGTGATATTTGCAGACATTTCGTGCTGTGCGCGCACAGGAGTGGGGGAATAGCTTTCGACCAATGTAGGGGATGTTGTTAGTTGTGGTGGCTCTTAAAAGAGCCTTTTTTTAGGTGCTTCCATAGAAACACCTTTTTTTGCGTTTTTTATAAGTATTTCTGTGTTTTCAACATCAGCTCACATTCTTACAATAGGGTCTTCACTGCAGCCTGTAGATTGTGAAAGAAAATGTCATTGCCACTGGTCGACAAGACATGCCATTTCCTTTGAAAAGGTGTATACATTGAAAACAAATGTTGTCATTCTCACAGGAGAACATCCCAGCAGGGCTCAAGAAGTCACACATGCTTCTGTTGATGAGGCCCCTTCCGACCTATGGTTGGCGACAGGAATCATTGGAATAGTTCCACACTATTCTTGGGGGTATAGATGAGAAAAGCACCTTGGCAGTGGGAATAATGTGCTGCACTGCTTTCATCATCTTCTTCAGTTGATGGCAGACATGGGAACAAGGCATGGAACCCAAAAAGAAGGCTCCAAAGTGCACAGCCACAACATGTACAGGTCTGGAAGTGGCCATGTGTTGACAGTCTACAAGCACTCCGCCGAAACAGCATGCTTCTACACTGCACCACAAAGCCTCAACTTCCTCCAAATCGAAATTGCCAAAAAAGCCTTCTTGGAGGGCATACATGACCAGATCTTCCACAAAGTCATCACCTACGGTGAAAACTGTGCGTCCTGCCATGTTTTCCAGCCACACTCCACAAAGTAATGGAAGAAATTATTGACACCCTTTCCGGTGACATACACCCTAAGCACCCGATCGGCCTAAGGCCATATTCCCATTTCCATTGGCCATTATGGTGAGAAGCACAGAATGTGGCACGTGCCTTTCCCCAATTAGCACGAGGGCTGCACCCCAGTGAAGCAGGAGGAGTCCTTCTCTCTATTCGTGCTCTTTCCTGTGGTGTACACCCTGAGCACTTGATTGGCCAAAGGCCATAGTTCCATTTCCATTAGCCAGCATGGTGAGAAGCGCAGAATGTGGCACGTGCCTTTCCCAAAGTACTGCGAGGGCCGCGCCTCAGTAAAGCTGGGGGAGTCCTTTGTCCTATTGGCACGCTTTCCTGTGATGCACATCCTGAGCACCTGATAGGACAATCCCCACAGTCCCATTTCCATGACCGCCACCCGCAAAATCCCGGATGTGGCTCTCTTGCTGCGTGCGGGCATGGGGGAATAATTTGCAACCAGGGTAGGGGGAGATCGTGGTAAGGGGCGGCTTTAGAAGAGCCTTTTTTTTTTTTTAGATGCTCTACAGAAACACCTTTTTTCACTTTAAATTTGCTTTTGTGTTTTCTTTTGCTCACATTAGTACAGTAAATTCTTCACTTCATTGTGTAGACGGGCAAACAAAACTGCATTGCCAATAGGGGACAACAAAATGTCATTTTCTTGGAAAAACTCTGCATTTCCACAACTAAGGAGGTCATTGTTGCAGAAGAACACTGCATGAGCGGACACAAAAGTATACATGCTTCTGTTTATGAGACACCTTCCTGCGTCTGGCTCGGAACAACATCCATGAGCAGTGGCCCATACTCTTTGTTGTATTATTGATGTGAAAAGCACCTTGGCGGTGGGAAAAAGCGTCTTCACGACATCCAGAAATCTCCTCAGTCTACAGAACAAATCTAAGCAAGCCAGGTAACCCATATGCATGCTGCCTTAGTGAATGACGATAACATCTACTGCTTGAAAAGTGGCTAGGTCTTTGCAAAGTACATGCATATCGGCGAAATTGCACTCATACACATCGTTCCAAAATTCGTCCACTCCTTCCAAACCAAAATTGCTGTCAAAGTGTCTTTCCAGGGCATAGTTGAAGGTGATCCCTTTATCATAGATTTGCAAAGTCAACACAATGTGTTTCACCATGTCAGCCACCCTTAGTATGCAGAGTATAATGTACAGCAGTTTCACCGCCCCTTCCTGTTAACCACACCCACAGTACCTGATTGGCTAATCCCCACAGTGCCAATGCAATTGCGCAACATGGTGTGAAGGGCAGATTCTGGCAAGTGTGTCTCCCAAAATACTTCGTGGGCCACACTCCTGTAAAGCTGAAGCAGTCCTTCTTCCCTTTGCAATATTGCCTCTGCAGCACTATCTCATTGGGTTACACATAAATAGGCACACACGCATCCACCAATCACATCAAAGCTGCCATCATCCAACACTGTCACTCCTGTACAACAATTCAAATGTACAGTTACACATTTACACTACAAGTGTCGTGCCATTCCAAACCACGTCCACTACAAAGTTCAGTAAAAGTATGCACGACATCTGCAGGATGTGGCACGTGTAATCCCGAAAGAACAGCGGAATCTGCTACCTTTTCGTGATAGTGTGTGGGGGTGCGGTGGGGTAGGGTGTGGCGGGATAAGAAATGTCAAGCTGGGTAAGGGACTGTGTAAAAGAAAACGGCATTGCCAATGGTGCTCAAGTAAATGCCAATTAACTACGGAACCACTGCATATTTTGTGAGCTTATGATTTCATAGTGGGTGGAGAACATGCCAGCAGTCTGCATAAATTCATGCATAATTCTGTTTATAACACACCTTCCAACCTCTTGCTGGGGACAAATTACACTGTCATGGGCTCATAATCCTCTTGGATCCTTATGCATAAGAAAATTACCTTTGCAGTATGAAAAATCTGGAACACTACGTTCAGAAACCCCTTTAGGTGACGGATTAAACATCCACACGACACGTGACCCAAATGTAAACTTCCATAGTGCACCACGACAAAGTCAACGTTCGTGACGGACACCACATATCTGCAAAAGCAAACCATTGTTAGGGAGAATTCTCCAGAATGGCTAATTTCCCTTACCTGTTGTGTCCCTCAGCAGCTTTGCTGGATTTCTAGGGTTTAATCGTTTTACCTGGTAAGAGTGTGAGTCTTTTTTCCCACTCTTACATGTGTTTTGTACATTTTTATGCTCATGGGCTATGGAGTCTCATCCACCCCATAGGCACCATCGTTTTACTGTGTGTCACACAACACCTTCAGTGCAGTGACACAGGGTTGTCTTTTTCAGAATTCCCACTTTAAACTCCGTTTTGTGGGACTGACTACTGTCTCCCAGAACATGTAAAGTTGCCATTGACTTTACTAGTCTTCTTAAAATTACAGACCCTGTACAACCTATCTTCCAATAGAGTACTGGCGGGGTTAATAGTTATCCCCTTTTGTCAAATTCTCATGGAACATTAGTATGTTCCCCTTTCTCGAAGATTTGGCTGGTGGCAGTGGTATCTACCATTTATATTCTACTGCGAGCTATGAAAATAGCCGCTGTACCGTTAGAGGCTATGGTGGTAGCCTCAAACTCTAACCCGCTGGACCCCTTTTATTTTTATTTGGTTCCGGTCGGGTTTATTCGCCATTTCTTTTTGTAAAGGTCTTTCTCGTATTTTACTTTGCGTGCCAAATCAGGTTTGGTTCCTTTGTTCGCCATCCTTTCGCAGGCTTCTGCACAGAAGCCCTCCTTAGGCGCCAGAGTGTCTTGGTGGACAGGATGTGAGAGAGGGGTCTCAGGGCCCTTGCAAAGGGTCTCCTTGGAGACCCAAGTCGCACTCTAGTTTGATTGGCTAGGTGACTGTCCTGCCAGGACAGCCACCCTGCTGTGTGATTGACAGCCAGGCTGTGTGAATGGGGGATTTAGTGCATAAAAAGCCAGTCTCTGGGACTGGAAGGCAGAGTCGCCACTGGATCGAGAGAACCGAAGAGAAGCTGAAGGAAGACGACTGCTGCAACTACTGGACATCCCGCTGAAGCCCTGCTGCAAGTCCGAATCACCCAAAACTTCAACGACAGAGAATATCTGCAAGGAATCTTCTTCCCTTGAGCTTGGTGGGACCAACCAGCTCGCCAAACACCAAATGCAGGCCTCCCCCTCATGGTCGAATTTGCTGTGCATTGCTGCAGTGAAACGTATAGCCAGGGGGAAAGGAACCTGTTTGGGTTTTGCACCTTTTATTCAACGTTTTGCTGTGCTGCTGGCTACTTCCCTGGGCAGTGCAGGATCCTCCAGACTTCCTCCTTCTCGTCACCATGACTGAAGCTTCAGGAACCATGAGCCTGCAGGAACTGCCAGGAACATCTGCCTCAGCTACAGCATTCTTCTCCATGCAAGGTACTGTGCAAATCCGGTCGTTCGTTCCGTCTGACCACACTGAAAGTGCTTGAACTCTTTTGCCTCTCTGAAGGCTTGTCCTTCTCTTCTCCTTTGAATAACTTTTCCTCCGACCAACTTCGTTTTGAACTCTTGGCAAAGACTTAACCGCAAAATACTCTGAACTGTGTGATCCTCTGCAAAAGACTCTGAACCATTAACATTGGCCAAGGCCTATTGACTTGAATCCTAGTTGTAGAAGCCTTTTCTAGATTGCCTTGCCTATAACTTGTTGGTGTTGTTGATTTTGAATAACCTTGTCCTTTCTCCCATTTTTAAATTGCTGGAGTGCCATTTTGCTCACACTTCATTTTGAGCCTAACTTGTCGAGAATTGATTGGGGGTTGTTGTAGTATTGTAGTATATTAAGATTGTGATTTTCTGCTGCTTTATGATAGTGAACTGTTTTATAATTGATGGTGTAAATAAATGTAGATTCTTTTACTCAGAAACCTTGAATCAGTGTTTGTTTGAACCATAGTGATTGTTGTCCTTTGTGTAACCTCTTGTACTGCTCATTTTTTTTATTTTTTATTATTATTTGTTTAGTTGCATAACAACTTTTCGAATATATATAAACATACAATTCATTTAATTACAATTCATTTCATTTGCAGTAAAAATATCAATTAAGTTGTCACTTAAAGTTCAATCTTAAAATTCATCATTATTCACTTTCAACCTTCCTACTTTGACTGTGGTCAGGCACTGTGATTTCAAAAAAATGGACAATTGCTACTTTTACCGATACTCTGGGGCATGAAAAAACCAGTTGCCAAATTTCCTGTGCATTTAGGTATAATGTAAAATCAAACACTCTTTGAAAACATTGTTTACAAGTCGCAATAAAAGCAGGACATTGCACCAATAAATGTTTCTATGTTTCGGGTTCGCGCTCATTTAAACAGTATCGGCAATGTATTAACTCTTTCGAAATTATTCTTCTTCGTACCAATACATTGCGCGTGTGCCACAAATTGAGCCTAAAACGCATATACTGAGATTGAATGCGTGGTGAGCGACATTTAATTAGATATTCAGCCATCTGTCTGTACCTTTTCACTCCAAACAATGATATGTCAAAGTCTTTATATTGAGCACAGGTCTCCACATTCTGAATCCAGTCAAATTGGAAGAGTTTGATTTTTGCTCGCCCAGGGTTGTTCATTAACAATTCCAAATCAATGGATGCTTCTGTTATAGCATTGTATGTTATTTTACACCAGGTTTTTGATAGTATGTTACAGTTTGATAGTAGATGATTGGCTGCTATACTCAACACATTGTTCATTTGAGCACTCAGTATACATTTGCGTTGCAAGGAACACATTGTCCATAATAATTGAGAATACAGGGAAAGTGACCCCAGTTCGTATCGGATCAAGGGTAGAGGGGTGCAGTTAGGTAAATTCAGTACTTTCTTCCAATAACTGGCTTCTAGCTTATTCCACTCCTCTTTTTTTACCACACAAAAAGCCTCCATGCCATATATTAGAATTGGTGTTACTTTTATTTGATAAAATGACAGGACGTGCTTAAGTGAGAATTTCCCAAACCTATATGCTAATATTTTGGCTTGTGATGTTAGAGCTCGTAGTTTAGATTGTAGTTCAAATCTGTGGTGGATTTGGTTAATTTTGTTTGAAAACACTATGCCTAGATATTTGTAATGATAACCACAGTCAAACTTGTTTTTTGAATTCTTCACGGGCCTTCATGTTTTCTTTTTTTTTAGATGGTCTTGGCTTGCATACTACCAACTGTGATTTGTTGATGTTTATGATCATGTTATTCTTTTTGGTGTATGCATCTAAGGCTTGTAGCATGTTTTGCAGTCCACTGGGGGTTTGAGACAACCAAATCATCGGCGTAAAGTAGATATTTTATTTTTTGATTACCTAACTTTGGTGCGTCACAGATAATATTAGTGAATATGTCACCCATATCCAGTATGAAAAAGTTAAACAAAAATGATGCAAGAGAACATCCTTGTTTCAGACCTCTCTTCGTAGCTATCATTGCTGATAGGAGGCCCCCATATGTTAGACGCACTTGCATTGTGGTGTTCGTGTGGAGCAGCATAACCAAGGTTAATATGGAAACAGGACATTTATGTTTTTTTAATTTGTTATATAGCATAGTTCTGTCAATCGAATAAAATGCTGCCTGAAAATCGATGAATGCCATGTATAATGATTGGCCCTTTTCTGCGTATTGATGTTTTATCAAGTTTAGGCAAAAGATATTTGGCACTGTGCCCAACCCTGACACTAAACCTCCTTGAAATGGATTGTTTAGATGTTGAGCTGTGGTCCATTTGTTTAATTCTTTCAATAAAAGTCTTCCATAGATTTTGCCAGCGACGTCAAGCAGTGAAATTGGTCGATAACTCGTCGGCAGTTGACGATCTCCCTTTTTAAATAGGGGCACAGTTATGGCATGAGTCCAGCTGTTTGGGATCACTTGCTCTTGATTTATAGCTGTGAATATTTTGTACAATATAGATGCCCACAGTTCGGGATGCGATTTCAGCTGATGATTGGATAACCCATCTGGGTCAGACGCCTTAGAGTTGCTTGCTGATTTAATCAGGAGCCATAAATCCTCTTGATCTAATTCTAAATTGAATTTTTGCATCAACTTGTTATCCTTAGGGCATTCACTGCCCTATGGAGCGGCATAAAGATTTGTAAAGTGCTGTACCCATCTTTGTTCATTGACTGCATTTGCTTGAATTGCCACCTGTGAGCCCACCGTTGCTTGATTAATGATTGACCACATTTTTGGTGTATTTTTGGTGGCTAATATGCTCAGCATATTTGCACCATCAATTTGATACAGTTGGGCTCGATGTTGTCTTACCTAATTTACATATTGATTTTTAGCCTTCCTGAGTTGAAGTACCTTCTGATCCGGAGGGTTTCTAGCTATGCTCCTTACTTCGGCTCGATATGCTCTTTTTCTCAATTTCAATTCCAAATCAAATGAATGTAAATGAGGTTTGGCTATTGATTTGACATATATTGATTTGGGCTGCTGGAAGAGTTGCATTGCATTACTATATTCCGTTCCCAGATAGCCCCTACTCCCCGCTTCCATAGAGAGCGAAATTGTCAAAAATGTATTGAAATGCTGTAAACCCTCCTCAGACCATCTAAGTCGATTCATCCCAGGATTAACACATAGGTGGTTTCCTTTCTGAGTATTATTACAGATTGTTTTTTGATACTCATTCTCCCAAGTCATTGTCAAAATATTGTGATCACTTTTTTCTCAGTGCAGCAACTCAAAGCCTACTACAGCCGAAAGTAAGTTCTCATTTACATATATGTAATCAATTATGGAGTGGTTGCTCCCACGTTTCCACATAGCGTGAGGTGGCGTATCTTTTTTGAATGTACCATTAAGCATATGAAGGTTTCGATGTTTCGTAAACAACTTCCATCTATGTGTTTTAAGTTTATCACTTTGCGTTTTGCTTTCCCAACAGTTAATATTAAGATCACCTGCCATTACTACAAAGGACACCGTGGTTTCAGTTTCAATTAAATCCAAAAGCATGGACAAATTATGATAAAATTTGGTTTCTGTTATTGCCATGCTATTCCAATATATATTTAGAATTGCATAACCAGCATTTCCGATGACCGCCTTCACCATGGCATGTGATTGTTTGGCATTGGCCATAATTCTGACGATGTTACTGTTGTATAAAGCTAAACCTTTGTATGCTTTGTTGTATAAAGCTAAACCTTTGTATGCTTTCTTGTTGCTATGGTTTTCAGCTGTGTTTATGCCAAGCACATCATCTGTAATTCCAGACATTCCAGAATGAATTTATGCCTACTGTGCCATTCTGGAATGATGTGTGCTTGAAGATGTTTACTCTGGAGTGAAGTCAGTTATACCCTGGATGCTGCCTGTGCTGGGGGTCTTAAGTGAGTTACTGAAGCTGTTCCAAATAAACTGGCTTTCACTTACCAAGTTTGTGGCTTCTTTACAATGGCGGCGAGGATGGGATGTCTGTAGTGATCCCTGCAGAAGCCAAGACCCCCAACAGTGATTGGAAGTGGAGTTTGGCAGGAGCTGTCAGCAGGAGCAGCCACCATCCAGGAGGAATTGGCAGGAAATATCAGCAGGAGCAACCACCAACCAGGAGCTGTCAGCAGGAGCAGCCACCATCCAGGAGGAATTGGCAGGAGCTATCAGCAGGAAGCTGGAAGCTACCTGAAAGTGGATGTGGCGCTGAATCAAGCCCAGCTGAATACGGATGTGGCGCTGAATTGAGAAAGGATACTGAAACCTCGCCCAGGGCCCCCTGTGGGAAGGCGAATTAGCAGGAGCTATCAGCAGGAAGCTGGAAGATGGAAGCTGCCTGAAAGTGGATGTGGCGCTGAATAAAGGCCAGCTGAATGCGGATGTGGTGCTGAATTGAGAAAGGATACTGAAACCTCGCCCAGGGCCCCCTGTGGGAAGGCAAATTAGGGCTGTATGACAAAGGCCACCACAGCTTAGAGAAGGTGCTTTCTCTGGCCCCCCAAAGGAGGAGATATTTTTGTGGTGGTGACTGGACAAGCATAGCCAAAATAGAGTGGCTATGTATGGCAACATTTGACGATATTCTAAGAATCACCATTTGACATCTTGAAAGCAAAATTGTTTTTGTTGTGTCATATACTTTGGACGCATATTAACCTGTTATTTTACGCATTGTGTTACGTAGCATTTAGAGGTTATAAATATGGCCCTGTCTGGAGTCCCCGGTCCGCAAGTATTTATGCTCACACCAGGCCCGCCAAAAATTAAGTGGGCCCCATGGAAGAAGGGATTCCTACATTATGTTAAAGTTACGTGTGGGTATGGAATGTCTGTAGAACGTAAAGTAGCGATGTTAATGCATTTTCTGGGGTATGAAGGTCAGAGGATATATGACACACTTCCTGATATTTCCGAATTAGATTCAGAAGAGGGAACAAATGATTTTGACCTGGCATTGACCAAACTTGATAGGCATTTTGAGTCAAAAATTAGCACGGTATTGGAGCAATATCATTTTGGCATGAGATGTCAACATGTAGGAGAAACTGTTGAAGATTATATAACTGCTTTGAGACATTTGTCCCTCAATTGTAAGTTTGGTGGTGGATTGGAGGAACACATAAGAGATCAATTTATGATTCACTGCTCTAATGATAAAATACGGGAGGAAATTTGGTTAAAGGACGATCCAAACTTAGAGGAGGTCATTAGTATAGCGAAGAGAATTGAGCACACATTACAGTGTGTAGCGAAGCTGTCCCTCAAGGAAAATAAATCAGCACCAAGTGTTGAGGTACTAAGAGTTGGAGATAAGAAGGGAGGGTGCCCAAAGGAAAAGAAAAAACATAGAACCAAGCCCAATAAACATTATGAGAATACCCAAGCCAAAGATGGGGGTGGTGAGAAGAATAATAGGCGGTTTCAAAAGGACGCCGCTCAATTTAATGTGAAAAAGGAAGATAGGTTATGTTTTCGCTGTGGGAGTTCACAACATTTGTCTACTTCTCCCATTTGCCCTGGGAGGCAAGTGAATTGTGGTTTATGTAAGAAGTGGGGGCACTTCAAGAATTGTTGTAAAAACTATCGAATTGGAGGTCGAAGGGGACCCCTCCTAATTGCAGAATATGACGGTGTATCTTCTGAAGAAGCTGATGTTTCTGAGAATGAAATAGTTACCGTTCATATGGTAAAGTGTTCAGGTTCTGATGAGTGCGAGCATCCATCAGCATGGATAGAGGTAAATGGTCATATGGTTAAAATGCTTGCTGACTCCTGCTCCAAAATCACATTAATGTCTAAAACTGTTTTTGAGAATGTAATTGGAGGTGACGTCAGATGTTTGATTCCTTCAGATAAAATGCCTGGCGGATATAACAGAGACAAAATAGAAATTCTGGGGTGCTATGAGACAGAATTCAAATTCAAAGGGAGGTTCACACATGGGAAAATATATGTTACCAAAAGAGGTGAAACCTTGTTAGGTTGGAAGGAACAAAGGGGTTTGGGAATCAAGTTGGACCCTAATAGTGAAGAGCAAGTCCTCAATGTGGTTAATTCTTCTGAGGTTAATAGTGACAAAACAAAATGTGAAATGGTGACTAGATATCCTGAGGTATTTTGTAACAGAGTGGGGTGTCTCAAAGGGATGGTGCACAAGATTGAGGTGAAAGAAGGAAGCAATCCTGTTGCGTCCAAGCTCAGACCGCTGCCCCTGTCTATGCGGAATGCTGTGCGTGAGGAATTAATGAAATTGGAAAGAGAAGGAATTATTGAGCCAGCTAGGGCTGTGGAGTGGATATCTCCTGTGGTGGTGGTAAAGAAAAGCAATGGGGATTTGAGGGTATGCATTGATTTGAGGGGTCTTAATTGGTGTGTGGTAGCAGATCGCCATCCTCTTCCCAATATGGGGGAGTTATTAAGTAGGATAGGGAGTGCAAAATATTTTGCAAAGCTTGACATGGCGAGTGCGTATCATCAGATAAGTTTAGATGATGAGTCACGCAAATTGACTGCTTTCATCACTTATGAGGGAATATATCAATTCAAGCGCATGCCATTTGGGCTGGTGTCAGCGTCTTCCGTATTCCAAAAGGTTATGGACAAATTGTTGAAGGATGTCGACGGTGTATGGTGCTTTCAGGACAATGTCCTGATATGTGGGAAGGACGAGAGTGAGTTAAAAACAAGACTGGATTTAGTTCTCAAGATCTTTAAAGCAAGAGGAATAACTTTGCGTGGCGAAAAATGTGTATTTCTGACTCAAGCGGATGATTATCTAGGTCATGAAATTTCTGAGCAGGGACTCAAACCAAAAAGGAATTTAGTGGAGTGCATTTTGAAAACACAGCCACCAAAGAATAAGGCTGAGTTGAGATCATTTCTAGGTACTATTGAGTTCTATCATAGGTTTGTTGAGAACTATGCCGATTCCATAACTAAATTGAGGGCATTATTAAGGAAGGGTGCTGAGTTTGAATGGAGCAAGGAATGTGAAAAAGAATTTGAAGCAATGAAAAGAAAAATTGATATGGCAAAACCCCTATCGATGTTTGATACTAGGAAGAAAACCATTCTGGCCGTGGATGCCAGTGAGACAGGTATAGGTGTGGTGATCTTGCAGCCAGATGTTGATGGTACGGAGATGATTGTAATGCATGCATCCCG
This sequence comes from Ambystoma mexicanum, assembly GCF_040938575.1. Taxonomy (NCBI): domain Eukaryota; kingdom Metazoa; phylum Chordata; class Amphibia; order Caudata; family Ambystomatidae; genus Ambystoma; species Ambystoma mexicanum. The sequence goes on along the minus strand of NC_090924.1, from coordinate 671,799,810 downwards.
CATGTTAAGAGGTGCAGAATTGAACTATTCCGTGTTGGAAAAGGAAGCCCTGGGGTGCCATTGGGGCATTGAAAAGATGAAAAATTTTGTCTGGGGTCAAGAGTTTACCTTGAGAACAGATCACAAACCCCTTAAGGCGATTTTTGAAAGTAAAGGCCTCGACAAGGTTTCAAGGAGAGTGGCAGGCTGGGTAACCAGGCTACAGTGTCATAAATTTGAAATAGAAGTAGTTGCTGGTAAAGAGAATGTGCAAGCTGGTCACGCTTCGAGAGTGAAGTTGGAGAATGATGCTGGTGAAAAATGAACTAATGTATATGGTGAACATGAAATGGTTTTTGCAACTGTGGAGGGTATAATTCAGAAACAAGAATGGATTCAAGTGTTAAAGGCCAATGAAATGTGGAAGCGGATTATGGTATTTGTGGCGGATGGGTGGCCAGAGAAAAGGCTACTATCAGGTGAAGAGAGGGCTATGTGGGAAGTAAGGAATGAACTATCCGTAAAAGGAGAGCTGTTGTACAGATGGGACAAGTTGGTGGTTCCAGGCAGTCTGCGGAGGAAATTGATTGATTGTGCCCATCAGGGACATATTAGCATTTGTAAAACGAAAGAAGTAATAAAAGCCGATTACTGGTGGCCAGGAATTGATCACGAAATTGAGAAAGTGCTTGATGCGTGCAGTGACTGTACCAAATCAGGGAAGAACGTGATAGCTGTGTCCCAACCAATGGGTAAAACTACCATTCCTGATGGTGTGTGGCAAGATTTGTCCATGGATGTTCTAGGTCCCGTAGACATGGGTGCAAGTAGAGGTAGGTTCATTTTGGTGATGGTTGATACCTTTTCGAGATGGACAGAGTTTAAGATCCTGAGGGAAGTCACGTGTCAACGCATAATTGAATTCATGGAGGATGTGTTTGAAAGGGAGGGTTTGCCCAGGAGCATTCTCACGGATAATGGTCCACAGTTCATGGGAAAACTATTTTTGGAGTATCTGTACAAATGTGGAATCAAACACAAAAAGACTCCTTTGTATTGTCCCCAAGCAAACGGTATGGTTGAGAGAGTAAATCGAAGTATTATGGATGCCATTCGTGGAGCTAATGCATGTGGTCTTGACAGAAAGGTTGCAGTAAGAGACAGGCTGTATGCTTTGAGGATGGCTCCGTGAGTAGAAACAGGGATTAGCTCATTTGAACTTATGAGAGGGCGAAAGGCAAATACCTGTGTTGCGCCAGCTTGGTTGGGCAGGGCGAGAGCGTCAGATGCGGTTGTGGATGATGTAAAGAAAGGGATGGAAGCCCGAAAAAACAAGTGGGTGGAAAGAGTCAATAAGAAGCACCCAAGGAGAATAACCGTGGTCAAAGCTGGAGATTGGGTACGGATAAGGAAGGCTGTTGTTACCAAGAAAGGGGAACCGTTATACACAGAGCCTGTTAGGGTTACACGAGTCTTCAAAAACGCTGTGTGTGTAGAAAGTGGTCAAGTCTGGTCTTTGTCCAGAATCGCGAAAGTAAAATGATGTAAGTATATATCTGTTCAGTGGGTACATATCCCACAATAAAGAAATTTATTTCATAAGGGAGGGGAATGTGTTGTATAAAGCTAAACCTTTGTATGCTTTGTTGTATAAAGCTAAACCTTTGTATGCTTTCTTGTTGCTATGGTTTTCAGCTGTGTTTATGTCAAGCACATCATCTGTAATTCCAGAATGGATTTATGCCTACTGTACCATTCTGGAATGAAGTGTGCTTGGAGATGTTTACTCTGGAGTGAAGTCAGTTATACCCTGGATGCTGCCTGTGTTGGGGGTCTTAAGTGAGTTACTGAAGCTGTTCCAAATAAACTGGCTTTCACTTACCAAGTTTGTGGCTTCTTTACAATTAACTTCGTTGATTTAATGGCAATTAAAAGCCCCGAGGATGGTCTTCCAGAGGAATGTTTAAGTGCAGGGTTTAAATAGATATCATGATTATCCCATACCGGGACTGACATCAGCCACGTCTCTTGCAGTAATGTGATGTCTATAGTCCCTAAATTACTATCATCATTGTTGAGTAAATGGGCAAACCCTCTTGTGTTCCAACCTGAAAGTGTAGCTAGGTTTTGTTGTTTTAATCTGTCTAGTTATCATAGTTTCTTGGGGCATTTGCATTGACAGGTGTGAGGCATTTGTTGTCTTGTTTTTTCCTCCTTCTCTTGAGCTGCATTTCTTCTATGGTCAATCACTTGATTTAGTTCAACACTTTGCTCTATATTTGCAGTTATTTCAGGGCTTAACTCAAAACCCACGTTATATAGAGCTTTTTTTGATGACCATATCACATTTTGTACAACACGAGAATTTAACCAGAGGCGAACCAAGTTAATCTTTCTATCTTTGGTAAATTTTACACAGTCAATATCTGAGGATGTTATATCCTCTAGCTCTGTTATTTCTGAGAAAATGGCCATTACTGATCTCCTGTTTAGATCATATTGTACTCCAGGGGGCAGGCGACATGGTAGTGTCAGAGAATATGTTGCCAAGCGTTTCGGTCCTAGTTTGGGGCCAGGATTAGCTTTCTCCTTTCTTTCATTTTTCCTTTCCTCCAACTGGGGTTTGTCCAAAGTTGTAAGTTTATGGCTTGCTTCAATAGATCTCAGAGAGCTGCTTCAATTCTTTGTAGAACTTCAGCAGTCATGTGTGAATTACTAGCTGTGTAGTCATTGTTCTCCATTTTAGCTGTTTGTTGGATGTTTAACGTTGGTACAGGGGCTAAAAGTGAGCCACAAGGGTTTAGAGGTTCTGCGCCATTATGTATATTGTGGCTAGTCTCTTCTTCACCCTCGAGTGCCCTTCCTTCAAACAACCTAATTCCGAGCTTCTCTCTCTCGGCAGTTGACTTCTGTAGTCCTCTCACTACGCCCTGTTTGTTGACTTCCGGTGCTCTATGGCTAGCCATGTAAGCATCCACAGCTTTCCTTATCTCCAGTCTATGTTGGTTCATTGCTTCTAAATCACGAGCTTGTGCCAATGCAATCGCTCCCTCTTTAGGGCAGTCGGATATTGCACTTTTTTTCAATTGACCATTTGACTCAGGACGAGAGTCTAAATTACTGTTGTCGATGTGCTGCAGTAGGCCATCTAGTACTGCTCACTTTACTCTTGAGATAAGTCTGGCTGCTCAGCCATCGTTACCACTTTACTGTGTAGTACAGGCTTGTACCAAAGGTGAAATTGTACTTACACTTGTAGTCTTAATTGTGTGTGGTGTTCCCAAAGGGTACTGCATATGATTCTGCCTAACAACCATCCCGCCGAAACTGCTATAATCCTGCCCCAGCCCCAGAAAGCGTCCACTCCTTCCAACCCGAAATTACCAGCTTTGCACACACCTGTGCAGATGGCGCACAAAGGTATCACCGACGATAAGCAGTGTGCGTCTCTCCATCTCCACCAACCTCACACCACAGTATTGGGATGAAATGGTACCGCCCCCTGCAGTCAACCACACCCTAAACACCTAATTGCCTTTTTCCCACAATTCCATTTCCATGTCCACCTTGCTCATGATGGCAGAATGTGGCACGTGCGCCTTCCCATCTACACTGAGGGGCACGGCCCAGTAAAACACACACAGTACTTCTTCCCTTTGCACAGGCATTTCTGCAGCACTCCCTCTTTGGGTGCTGTAACTTTTTCAAGCACGCATGCAGCAATCACATACAAAACTTCTGCATTGCATACTATCACTTCTGTACACCACTCCATATTTACCGTTAAACACTCTCAGTACACGTTCCGTTTGATTCCAAAGCCCCTCCACCAGAAACTTCTGCTAAGGAATGCACGATTGCAGCATCCACAAAGATCCTGAGGCTAACCCAGCACACCTTTGGCCATGCACACAACAGTGCAGCGCTTTCCACACTCACCACAACACTATGGATCCATGCATGCGACCATGGGGGCACCCAACATTATGCACAAATGTACCATACGTAGCAGCACTTCTACCCCACTCCCCCACACCATAAAACACCCATTCACGAAAACGTGTCACAATTAGCAGCATCCACAAACATACCACTGCCTGCACCAACCCTACCCACTACCATTCACAAAGTATTGTGTCACTGGCAAGCTATGCACAACAGCTTCACAACATTTGGCCTACTTCAATAAATCTGCACACAGCAGAGTAGCCAACTATTCACATTACGTAAAAACGGCACCCTGTGGCCACACTACACAACTTCTCACTGCACCATCTCCTACTTTACACCAAATACTGTAGCATGTTGCAACTATTACCACAACCATGGAACGCACAGTACACACTTGGCAAATCACTTTTGCGGCTGTAGCACGTGTAACTGATGCAGAGTCCAAAATGCATTACTGCTGTGGGTGTGCTCAAGCCCTAGGCTCTTGAGTGCATGGCCTACGGCCTATGGCCTACGGGCATGCACCCAATAGTCTAGGCCTTGCACACACCCACCACAACGTAATGCCACCAGGCATGTCACCGTGTCACCAACTATGACAATCCACATACACAGCACTGCCACTAGCACTCCTACCCAACCTGCGCACCACCATGGAGCTATGCAGGAAAAAATTGCAGTTACCATAATGTACAAATAATACACTGTCTTCTGCACCCCTGTGCACTTTCATTCACATACTACGGCCGTACCCACTTCCATTCACAAAGTATTGTGTCACTGCCAACCTACCCACATACTGTTTGCAACATTGGCCCTACTCCAACCAATGTCCATACACCACACTATGCAAGCACCACCCTCTACCGGATGCAGATTCAGACATGCATTGCATCGGTGGGTGTGCTCAAGCCCTAGGCTCTTGAGTGCATGCCCTACGGTTTACGGCCTTCTGCCATGCACCCAATAGTCTAACCCTTCAACAGACCCACCGCAACTTCATGCACCCATGCATGCCACCATGTGCCCACAGCCACCCGCGCTCCCACTCAACCTATGTCATGTGCAATTCACCCCCCTTCTAAAAATCACCTGCCACCACTCACCACTGAAAAAGGTTGCCGCAAACAGGTCACAGTAGAAGCTATCGGGCCATTACGACAGCTGCCTCCAATCACCACATAAATAGTAGCCTGTATAGATACCCACAAATTGCCGCAATATGCACAAATACTGCAGCCGCTGATCTGTTTTCTTCCACCTATTTACATATGTCACATGAACCACTTCTCACTCCCCCACACTTTCCCTCCCTTCTTACCGCCAACACATGGTGTATGGTATATTTTGCAAACCCTTCCGCCGGCGCACTGTCCTCTGATTCCCATGGCGGCGTTTGCCAACATTTTTTGCCACAGAGCATGCTACCCTCCAGCCAACCACCGGCTGCATCCAAAGTTCTCTGACAGCATGCCGTACCGCAAGCCAATGACAGTTCTGTCTGGGGAGCGAACAGGGAAATGGGTCCAATTTTTTTTGGGACGTACATTTCAGTCCTCTGCAACAAAAGTACTGGTCCGATTTCCACCAAACACACAAAAGCACACTTTCTGACCCAATCCCCCGCCACTGCCGCAAAATGTTGGGACCTCCTATGAGTTTCCACCCCCCTGCACGAAACCTCAGCAAAGTTGGAGAAAAAATTCAGAGCGGGCCATATACTTTTTTTTGCAAAGTTTGGTGAGGATTCGTCCAGGGGGGGCGAAGATATAAGCCGCCGAAAAATTGCTCTTCCTATGAGTTTAGTATATTAACCATAACCTCTACCGACGGCCGTGTAATATATATTAATATATATATATTGAGATGTGTGAGTTTGAGAGGTGTGGGTATATGTTTTTGGTATTGCATTACAAATCATGTTAAATATTTTAGACTCATCAACTCCCTTGCAGGCATGTTCGGAATTCTATGCTTTGTAGTGTTATGCTCCCAGGTGTGTCAAGTGCATTCTGATCGGATGTATTTGAACCAAGGTGTAATTTAACCAGGGCTTGTGTATGCCTTTCACCGTCATGTGGATGGTACACATCACATTATGTAGAAAGGTAATTGTTGCTTTAGCGTGTGCTCTAGTTTGTCATCATGCGTGCATGTTGTTTTTGGTACTGGAAGTGATTCATTCATTTCATATTTGCATCTATGTATTCCTGAGATTTATTTGTGTGTGTTTGTGTATGTGCCTTGATTTCACCCCACATTTTTTTATCCATGAAGTGCCTAAATCGGTCAATGACTGCGCCTATGATACAAACGGAAGGTGTGTTTTTTTGTCTTGTACTATAGGATTTCATATGAATGTGTGTTTTTTTGTGGTGTTGCGCAGTGCTTAGGTGAAGCCTCTCCAAATGTGGACAAATGTTCTTATTCTGGTCTGATCACTTGCATGTCAAGTATGGTGAAAATTCATAGACAAGAACAAATGTTACACAGGACAGGTTTATTCATTTTTGTATGCAAAGTGCCATGGTATCATGAAACCTTCACCATAGTGTCCCAAGGTGACTCTATATTACAGTGATTTCCAACAATTACCCATTTTACTTGAATAGTACATTTTTCAGGAAGAGTTTACCACATATAAGGGGGCTGCATATTGTCGCAATGTGTGTGTAGACGTTGTGAGCAGAGACACCACGCCAAGGGATGTCGTGACATCCACTCATACACACAGTAAAATCATAGCAAAAACACACATCCTTCAATATCAGTGCAGATATAAACCTCTGCTGGAGGAACAGGGACGGCCTCAAGCCCTTGCTCCAAAGTGTGTGAAATGTCATGCTTCGGTATAAGTGTTAGTGGGAAGGCAGAAAACATGGGTCGCTGAAAAATACAGTGTACTCTGTGGATGGCGGAATGTTGGGATGTCTTCATAATCCTCACATAACCTTCTCTCATAGTTTTCCAATTCCACCAGTCTCACACAGTACAAATAACAATGTGATCTTATAGAGGCCAACAGAATGGGTGGGATTATTTGGAAAGATCAACAAGTAAATGCAATACCAGGGCATCCTTTACTTCTGTGGTCATCCTGCAGGGCAATGTTCCCTCTTAGCTGTGCGCATGTGCGCTTGCCCAGCTCCCTTCAGGGTGCCGCTCAGAAGATTGCTAGCAGCGCACACAGACATTTCTCACCTATGCAATAAGATTTAATAAGGCACAAGCCACAGCAATTGCCTGACATATGCTTTCACTTAAAATAATTAACTAGTCATGATATTCTGGTCTAGCTCATTTACATTACCCTACTATGCAAGTGTGGCCTTAAAAACCAAATACAGCCACAAACTAATATGAAAAACTGGTTCCATAAACAGAAAAATCTGTTTAAGATATGCCTGCACACATTAACTAAATACAGTCCCCTCCCCACCCATGACTCCTATGCTTTACTCTACCGTGCATTTACTCAGACCTCTATACTGTACCCTAGAACCCATTTAGATAGTACTGGACAACCAGGACTCTTCCTCTCTTGCCTCTGAAAAAGGTTGCCAGATTTGTACCTACATCTACTTGTTTTCTGTTCGTTGTAATTTAAATAACGTTCAAGCAACAGACCTTCTATTATTCATTGTGCGTTATCAAAAGTGCCCTTTTGACTACACTGGCCCCCCTGAGATGTGTTCTGCATGCTGCAGCACGACTCATCAAAGGACTCTGGAAATTCGTTCCTGACCCTCCTATAACTGCACTGGCTCCTGCTGCAAGCCTCTACAAGGCTGTCACCCTGAAGTCCCCAAGCTACCTCACTGAGAAACTCTGCATCACCAGAGGCCTGCGGTCCACCAAAAGTCAGTAAATGAGCAGAATTGAACTTGGATGGCGCAGGAAGAAAAGAACGAGCCGGTCATCTGACTCACCCCATTTCTGCTACCATTCAGGAAAGAGCTCAAGACCTTCTTTTTCAAGGAATGGCTTCTTTGTAACACAAAGGTCCACACACCCTGCACTCCCCATCGTACTGAGATTCTGTGATCTGTTCCTCACTGTCTCCTACCCTCGTTGCTAGTAGATCCCTTGCTGCAAATTGCCCACCTGTTAGCTCCCATTCCCTTTTTCACTGCTTCCCTTACTGTGATTGTAAAGCGCTCCATTGCTTCCCAAAGCTAAGTCTGTGCTCAATAAATACCCTAATAGTAATAATAATAAAAGTGTCACCCACACTATGTAACCCAACTATCATCTTAAATACTGGATACTGACTGTAAGTAAGCAGGCTACTTGAATGTCCAACCTCATCCCATGCTTTCTATTCTTGTAAAATATATCATGCAAGTGCTTTGAAGGGGGCCCCTTGCAAGCTAATGCATTATAAAACACAAATATTAATTTTCTCTCTATGGATTTTGAGTAGACAAATGTCATGCTCAGCGTCTCCTACTTTAGTATTGTATATAGACACCTATAGGTGGTGAGTAACATTGCAATATTTACTTGGCCTGCAAGTGATAATGAGTATGGACTAACTTTGGTATTACTAATCTATAGTAGTAGGGCAACAGATATTCAGACAGTAGGATGCTCTTCACACAATCTGCATCCTTTCCAAGTGTTCAGAGTTGCATTGGGCATAGATCTCAACAAATTATATTTTAATTTGCTGCTATACAATAACGGTTTCACTTATCAGTTGTATAATCATACCCAACTATATAAGGGTAGGATAAGTTACAAACAATCTTGTATGCACTGAAAAATAATAGTGTATATGCAGATTCATGACATTTTCTTAAAATGCATATCATATGGTGAGGCACTAAATATGTTTTAATTGCAAAGTATTATGGGGTCTGCAGATATCCCAGTGAGTTTTTTACTGCTGCAATCACTCACTTTTTATAATGCCCTGTCAACTAGTATTGTAGGCTACCCCGGGAGCCAGAGAAAGGTACGAGTGGAAGGACATCCTTGCGGGTGATGAGCAAATCAGTAGCTTTAAAAAACCAAGTCAGTTGTTTCGGCAGTACAGTACAGTGAAGGAAATGTGTTATTTGGTTGCTAAAGGATAGGGAACTCTAGTAACAGTCTATAGAACTGAACCTTCTGTGTCTTTCTATGCTCAGCTGCTGAGGACATTTCCATATAAACATGTTGACTCTAGAATCCCCCTGCATCTTGTTTAACTGATATAAATGGGGTCCCTAGTTACAGAAGAAGGCACTCAAGCTGTTGTACCTCTGGGCATTTATGCTATTAACCTAAAAGGCTTATATATGTGATTTTCTTCAACCAAGCTCCATAAGAAAGCTCAGTAAGGGTCTTTTTCAATTTTTATCTAGGCTGTGGTGAAGAAGGGTGGGTGAAACTATAGGCAGTAATATGTGCCCTGTCATTTTACTTCCTATGTCAGGGTAACAAGCAAGGCTCCGATAAGAATGTGCCTCCTACTTGGAGTGAAGTGATTTTTCAGGGAGTCAAAAAGTAATTAGCTTTGCCAACCAGGATACGTTACGCTTATTAAAAATGTTCTATCCTGTTAAAATTCATCTTGAGATTGGGCGGAAATATTATTAGAGTTCCTTCCTATGCCACTGCTATGCTGGTCAATGATTCAAAAAATATCAGTGGAGCTTTGTGGGCAGAGGTCAGGGGGTTGGCAAATATTTTTCATTGTTTCCCGTTTTTGTTGGGCACATTTTTCTGTTTTAAGGGAGTAATAATTGATGCTGTATATGTCTGTTGGGTGTAAGGCTGATTTTGAGTAAGCGTTGTCATAACTCACCACAACGTAATGTGGATAGTAATCAGAAGCCAGGGAATTTTGATCATCATATTAAGTGATGCAGTTATTCGGATGCAATTATCATCCTTACACAAATTATGAGAGGCATGTTCTCCTGGCCCTTGAATTACTTCATTAAAGTGGCACATGAACTCCTATTGCCATGTTTTGTTGTCACATTCCTTTTGTTTCCCATTATCCCTTCTGCAAATATTGTATCCTGTCTGATATTTTGACAGCCACATCAGTTATGAAAAGCGATATTTGTTTTTTGTAATACACATGAGTGTTATTCCAGTGGCATAAAGCACACATTTTTCTCTACACAGGAGTACTTTTGCTAGCTACTGTGGCAGATCTTGAGACTTCAATTGGTTCTTAAATTCTCTTTATAATCACCTATACAATATTTGTTTTTCTAGCCTGTGTGTTTGGAAAAAGAGCTGTAAAATGCACCTTGTACATAGATTTATAAGGAATTGCAGTCGTTAGGAAGGGGAAATTCCTTTCCTAACTCTCTTCGGAGATGGTAATTCACTAACTATGTATGCTCACAAAGTGGTTTACCTCGTTAGTCAGTTGCACACATGGAAAATAAAGTGCTCACGAAAGACAACCAGTTCTGCACTTGGAGAAAACTAATTAGAGGCAACATTGCTGCAGGGTACCCCTGCAAAAAGGTGCGCACATCATTTCGAACATCAGTGCACAGTGTATTGTTGGACTCATGTTTTCAAACATACAAAGGGCTTCAAAGGGAACAACATGTGTGAAGGCGTTGTGAGCACAGACTATATGCCCAGATGTGCAGCTTGACTCTGGGCATTCACCTATGCACATGGCAAACATCCATATTTTACTAATAGATTACTTTTGAATAAACTTGATATTGAAAACACTGTCAGTTGTATTGCTGGACTTGCTATCTTACGCTTGTGGATTTCCTCACTGGACTTGCTATGGAGATAGAGTGATGTTTTATTGCATGCCATCGTGGCAGCGAAGAAGGCGATTCTAGAAAAATGTCATCAATCCTTTTATCCAAGACTGAGATAATGATGTGGCTGCACTTGAAAAAGTACAGTTCGATTTCGGAATCATAAAATATACATTTGATACGATGTGCATTGACTTTCTGGAACTCTACTCCTAAGCTACTCACAATCGGGTGTGGCATCCTTATTTTTTCAGCTGTATTCGGGCTTCCTCTCCTCCTCCTGAAGTGCTCTTTTGCAGAGCTTTATGTCATATCTTACTCACTATTAGTCTTTCTTACTCTTCTTGGTTACATTTAAAATGTTCAGTAATTTATGTTTTTGGAGAATTTACTGTCTATATACTCACTTTTATGACCCACATTAAATACCTGGTTGTATTACATTAATATTCCTGTCAGCATTGGCGTGCTTCGCACTGCTCATCTGCAAACAGTGCTATGTCTTTCACACATTTCATTATTATTCATTAAATGAATGCTAGAAATATATTTTCATTTCCTGACTTCATGATTGCTGCTGTAGTGTTTCAAGTGCTAAATAATAGGAATATTAAACAAAAAACGGATTGATATCAGTTTGGAAACAGCACATTTTCAGCCAGAGGGAGATATCCCGCACCAAGAGAATTTGCAAACATGTTGTCATGGTAAAAACACTAGGGTGAAAAGAGAAAGTGTCCAACCTGATCCATCAGGGCCACCCGAAGAATGGGGTTCTGTGACAGGTCCAAGATAAGTCAAAAGATTTGCTCAAGTCCCACTGGCCCTCTCTTTCTGCTTGAATATGATATACAGATGCCGAAAAAGTCTTGCCTGGAGTCACCATGCAGTAGAAGTAGGCGTTGACTCGTCCACTGTAGGGTGAGGCTCTTCAGGCTCCCCCAGGGGTCTAACCTCCCTCTGTGGCTGTTCAACCTATACCTGGCACTTCTTGCCCACTGCATTGCCGCTCTATGCCCCAACTTTCAGTGCTATGTGGATGACACTCATCTCATTTTCAGGCTACCTTCAACCACCTCTTCTCTGTCTCTCATCTCTGACTGTCTGCCTGCTATCCAGGAGTGGTGTGCCGCCAATGACCTCTGCCTTAATGCCAGTAAGACTGAAATTCTCCTCATCGGCACTCCCGCTCCCTCCTTTCCTGTCGCTCTCCGGCTGGCTTCTCTTGGCCCTCATCCTGCTCCAACCTGCGGGGCTAAAAACCTCGTGGTCATCTTGGACTCCACACTCTCCTTCTCTCCTCACATCTCTGATGTCTCTAATAAGTCACACTACCAGCTGCACCTCCTCAGAGGTATTCTACCTTTCCTCTCCTTCCCCCAGAAGCTCACTGTCTCCAGAGCTCTAGTTCTCTCTAGGCTGGACTACTGCAACAGCCTCTTTCTAAATCTGCCTGCCTCTACTCTCCACCCTCTGCAACTCATCCAGAACTGGATTGCAAGACTTGTCCTTGGCCACAAGCCCAGTGATCGTATCTCTCCAGGACTGAAATCTCTGTACTGGTTCCTAGTGGCTGTGAGGATCAAGTTCAAAACCCTCTGTATTGTCCACAAGAACTTCTGGGGCCTGGGGCCTCATTGCGTCCAACTCTCGCTTCCTAAATGTCTTCCTTCTCAAGCTCTTCGCTCATCCGCCTCCAACTCCCTCAGAGTCAGTCGCTTCTCCAAGAAACATGTTTGTGGTACATCTCTTTCTTATGCTGGGGCTTCCATCTGGAACAGCCTCCCTCCCCCCCTGAAACTTGAGGAGAACCATCTCCGGTTCCGGAAGCTCCTCAACCCTTTCTCTTTGCTTCTGCCTTTTCTCCTCCTCTCCCCTGCTGACCTCCCGGCTGATTCCGAACCTGCACTGTTACCTGGCCACCCTCTGAGCCCGGGCCCAGGTCCCTCCCTCAACAGTCACACACACCTGCACTGCCTGCCTAGACAACCCCCGTACTTGGGGACTGTTTCTGTATCCCTACAGTCCCACTACCAGCACTTGCCTCCTTATGTCTGCACTCACCTTTGCACTTGCCACCTGCTGGACGTTATCTTTATTGTTGTTATTCTATTCCCATGTACTGCACTGTCCCTTTCCACTCCCCCCGCACGTTTCACCCTTCCCTCCTCTCTTGCGCGATCTGAATGACACCTGGCCTAGTATGATCGATGTATGTCCTGCCTTTGTTCCCCCTCCCTTGCCTTGTCGTGACTTGAAACACTTGTGAATAGGCACGTTATAAATGCCATATCATATCATATTATATCATAAATGCCATATCATATCATAGTCTAGTCCTGGGTGACTGAATATTGCATTCTGGGGATGTGCAGAGAGCACAGGATAGAAGGTAGAAAAGAGATGGGGCTGGGAGGGATTTGTGTATGTATTCTGTCAACACAGTTGATGCAATGGCGGCTGAGGAACAGTCCTAGCCTCAGGTGTTTCGTGGCTACCTCGGCCACCAGGACACTTATTCACTTTTGGCCATGCATGGCAGCCCAACAGCAAAGATATTTATAAGAATGGTGGTGCTGCTGGGGTACAGTAGAATGCAAATATGATGAAGCAGCAGGGGGCTGAATATGGCCCACAGTCTATGGCAGGAATGGGGTGTTTTAGTATGTTCCCAAAAGATCACGTAAACACGACTGTGCCACTGTAAGCTGAATCCGTCATGATTGTCGGGTGGTCAGATATGGCAGTGGTCAGAGGTGGACTGGCCTATAGGGGACTCTGGAGATTTCCTGGTATGCCTCTGCACACTGGGTCTCTTTTGCAAGGCAATCTATTTTATTTTTAAATGTTCTCATAGGAGAAGGCTTGGGCTTGCTGAACGTGTGTAATATGGGGCCACTTGGAACATTATTTCCAGGGCTTCTTTTGGTTCCCAGTCCACCCCTGGCGTGTCCTCCATGGGCATGGGTGCACACAATTTGAAGATGGAAACCTGCTTGAGGATCCATAGATGTGCAAGGACATTGCTTTTAATGTTTTTATCCAGAAGATAGGTGGGAAAGCAAATGTATAACAACCATAATTCCTTTTCATCCAGCAAACATTACATTGCAGGTCGATCAATGAGCATTGAGAAATGAAGTTCAAATTTCCCATGTTCTAATTTCTTCTATTAAGGTGGCTGACCACATGTCACGTTTGCAGAGAACATTTATATAGATACCTGAAGCATCACACACAATGTCAGGCATCTTTAACAGAACATGGTAAATTATGCAGTTTTTAGAAAAGCACATGTCCACCATGTATGTCGCCTCTCACCACTAACACCGGTCCTTGGTTCAGTTGCAATAGTTTCCTCAGCCTATGCACTCCCTAACCGAGGTGCTCCACCACCGAGTTGGGTCTGAGACCCTCCTCAAACTAAACAAGTGTACACAATCTTGAGCCAGGGCCTCTGTGTGCTATTAAAAAAAAAAAAAAAACTCACAACACCGTGTTTCTTCATGTGCACATAAGCAGAGCTGTAATATGCCAGGTTTGGGTTTCTGTATAAATGGACTGTGTCTGTAGCTTGCCCTAACCCCAGTGTGTATGTGTAGTTGATGTGTAGTTGGTGAAGATAGGAGCTCTGCCTTTACTGTTACCCTGTGTGTTAGTGGCAGAGCCAAGAGCTGTATGTTCATTGACTGAGGACCTGCTGCCTGCTGTGGGTTTCTGAGTACACAGCTGTTTGACTGGGGACTTTCCCTGATGCCTGTGTCACGGGAAGTGCCATGATCAACATCAATTCTCCCAGGGTTAATCCAAACCTTTTCTAACAGCTTATTCACCATAAGGGAGACATATGTAATATTTAAACTATCAAGCTGTTATTTTTTGGTAATCAGAGTTTTTGCTCACTCTTTTTTTCAGCAAAAATATTGAGTGTAAAAAAGGTAGCAATGTCACCACCATCGACCGTGAAGCAGTAGTCTGTTGGGGTTCCGTCGACAAAATTAACGTCTACAGGATATTTCTGGTGAGAGAATTGTGATTTTGTAGCCTAACCTAAGTGCTTAGAAACAGAAATTGTTTACAAAGAAAAGTTAATCCATGATTAGCCATGTCTGTTTTCTTTCCTTTGGATAGGCTTGCTTCCTAATCGTGATAGGACCATTTGCATTTTTTTCAATTGAGAAGAACAGGTTCCTTCAAGTGTTTGCAGCCATTATGTCCTTATTTGGTAAGCTTGTACTGCTCATCAACAATGTATGTGTTTCCAATCATTCGCTTGTTTTCTTTTATGAAATGCTTGATGTATAAATATATGAAACATAACTACTGTCAGACGGTGTTAAGCTATGAAAGTCTCACATGAAGAGGGAAGCAAAACCTGTGCACAGCCAGTTCAAGAGAACAGATTTGTAATGAGCACTTTGTTATTGTCAAGCAGAATGTCTAAAGGTGCACAGCTCTGGTCTTTGAGAGCACATTCCCCCCACGATTTCAAGATAGCCACAGAAGATACTATTGCCTGAGAAGAACATAAATGGAAATGACTTATAATGTCAGGTTATTCCTGAAAACCTAACTTTGCTATCCTACTCAAGGACTCCTGCATGGGTGGCCACATTTAGAAAAAAGGTCTGCTTACATGTTACACAGCAGCACTGTGATGCTACTAGGGTCATTTGTCACGTGCACAAGATCAGCACAGGCAACATTGAATGTACTCAGTGCGGCACACATGACCAGCTCAGTGGATATTGAGTAGGTTGGCCTAATTTAGCATGCATAGCTGCATCTTCATTGTTGTATGTATGTTTCATCGTGGTATTTGCTCTGTGGCAACCTGCTAACTGCTGCTTACTGTCAGGCCTGCAGCAGCATTGAATAGAAAGTGGACGTCGGATACTGACCACATTCACTTTGGGAGGATGTACAACCTATTCAGCACTTTAAGAACAATAACAGTACATGTCTATTATTTTATCATCATCACATATTGTTGAGTGAGATCCAAATCCATTAAATGAATACAACCAAACAATAATCAATACGCGCCTTCATATCCTAACTTAAACTTGCTATACAGGGAAACACATACTACAAATAAATCATCACGACATCACATCAATTCAGAACATCCAAAATTAAGCATACATTGAACATGCAAATACGGTCAGTTTCAAAAGCGGAGTCAACATCAAACGTAACTAGTTAACGAGATTCATAGATAGCATAGAAAACAACAATATACATACATGAATGTCATTATATTTGTCGCAATGAACAAACACAGACAAACATTACATTTATGCATCCTTGCAACATCCCAGTCTAAAATCTTTACACAACAACTATATAGTCAGCTAATATGTTACATTATATAATAACGTATTTAGATAACAACTGCTAGAATTTGATCTTGCATTTCATAGTTTACCATCCCCATTTTGGTTATACCCCTTATTCTGTAGTTTAGTTAAATTTGTATAACACGCTATATCGCCCAAAGGCCTCAGAGTAGTGGGGTGATGTGACTCATAAAGTGTATTTGACAGACTCAGCTGACTGGAGGGCACCACAAACATTCTTTGTCAATTCAAAATCTCTCATACAACTGTCACGTCAAATTCATAAAGGTGCACTGATAGAGTGTACACACTCTTAAGGAAGCAGCTAATTGACAAAGCCTACTGTTGCAACCGTATTATCAACATAACATGTTAAACAACTAAGAAAACGCTCATATAATATGCAGGACAAGGATTTCCTTACTTGGCACTGTTTAAATATATGGTTCACATACTGGACCATATACTGTGAATCTTCATTATGAAGCTTAGATTTAATCTTTTATCCTCAGAAAAGAAATCCTTATATGGACAGAATCTGTGGACTGTGTCTGGCAAAACTAGAATCCACCAGGCATTTGCTAACTGAATGCACTGCACTTCATGTAATATATTATGTTACCTATGCCAATTTTGGGAATGATGTGAGGCATATATTCACCAATCAGTTTTGGTCATTGGTGGCATCCTGCAATTCGAGAATTATTTTAAACACTGTATGCTTACTATGGAAATATGTTGAATTCATTTTAGAAACAGCTTTATGGAAAGTCCTGTGATTACTTCGTTTTTGAGTCTTCCTATTTAAATGTTATTCTTAATTTTTGTATTCATAGATTCTTTCTATTGGAATACTTGAAGTATTTGGTGTGCATTATTGGATTTGAAATTTTGAATGGTAGTTTAAAGATGTCTATTAGCCAAGACACCTAATAAAAATAGAGATTTGCAGGAGGGCACTTCCTGGGTCTGCATTTTAAGAAACACTGCGATGCATAGCAATCTAACTTTGGTCCGTGGTTGACTGTCAGATGGCTTTAAGACTGGAACTGTGTCGGCAAAATAAATAATGTGAAACCCTTGTCAAAAACTAATTTAAGTGTGTTTATAAAATGGTGCAATATTTTTTGCTACTTAGAATTATTAATTTTCACAAGATACAAAACATAACAAGAGCATCCACACCAGCTAGAGGTCCCATTGGCTAGTTGGGCAAACACAGCATACCGATAGAATTTCAGTTCAAGCATATTCGTTTGCTTTCTATGTTGATGAGAGCTTCTCTCAAGAGGGCAAGGAAAATCAGTTATAGTGGGAAAAAGACTAATTGAGCAAGAAAGAGCAATATAACGGGGAAGGTGGGATAGAAAATAGCAAAGGTGAAAGGGCAAAAGATACGAAGAGAATACTCACCTAGCTGGATCTCCGAGAAACTATGTAGCATACCACTCCAGAAATTCACCCCAAATGAAGAGGAAATTGTACTCCTGTCTTCCTCCCAATCTTCAACCCACGACTGCACCATGCTCTTCCAGGAACGTAACATGTTTACATTTCCTTCTAGTACAGTTTTTACGAAAAACGACTTCTGTTGCCAGTGTTAATGTCCTATTTGGACGTCTGTGCCCACAACTACTAGGCCCCTGTACACCCTCATCTTTTCTCCCACAGCTACATTTATCCTAGCAAAGATCTATCCAATATCATCTCACTATTGAACAGTCACCAATAATGTAGAACAGTGTCCCTCGATGGCATTCGCAGGGCCAGCAATTATCCTGCAGTAGTAAGCTTACCTTGGGCATCTTGGTAAGTGTACAATGGGATTGCAGCAGGGTCCTCTGCAGGTTATACTGTAAAACCTGCTCCACCTTGGAACCAACCAACCACTTCAACATTTCATTTCATCCTTCATTCAAGCTTCACATACCATATATGTTTTTACTCCTTTAGGTACATTTCAAACATTTTTTTTTCGGAATTGCACATTCTCCCAGTGTCGTCAAAAGGTTTCCACCTAATACCACATGTCTACCCATGTCTGACCCAGGCAGTTTGTATTTTAGGTTCTAGTAATTGAACTTTAACAGATGGCCATTGAGCCATACCTTGATTAATTAAGATAATCCAGGCTGGGCATTATTTCAAGTATTGGTTTTCACATATATATCCTGATCTTGATCCAAGCACTCCAACAGTTACCCTCAGCATCCCAGGAGTTTCCTGATTGCTATTGTATATTATTTTCTTCACTTGACCTCCCATCTGCAGGCTTTTGGCATTTAAAGGTTTCTGTTAAATGACTTTTTAGTTTTGTTCAAGTTCGATGTTCATCTACTATGAGCTATTCATCTAGCACTTTTAACGCCATGGTGAAGGTTTGGGTAGCTAGAACTCCTTTTTCTCTGTCCCATTCCAGCACCTCCAACAAGAATCTTTTCTTTTCTGTCTGGTCGCACAACAACTTACCAAATATCCCATGTATTTACCCAAGGCCCTTTTTTGATACCCCATAAAGGAGAGCATGCAAACAAGTATAGGAGTTTTGGAAGAATTTTCATTTTAATTATATTGACCTTTTCCCAGAGAGTGAAGTTCATGTTTCTCAGATTACACAATGCTGCTGCACGTCTGTCATTAAAGCTTCAATATTGTATGCCTTTATCTTCTCTGTGTTTGTCAGTATTTGCACTTATACATATTTTCCACCAATGTCATGCCACCTGATTTCCTCCCTAGCTACTAAGCCTCTGCAGCAGTTTTCCAAGATCAGCATGATCACCATATTATTACTAGGTTTTGCTTGGACACTGACCCTTTGCTGTAGTCCTCAGTCAATTTTGGGACCAAGGCAAAAGAGGTCTCTGGGTCCCTGATGACGGTCATGAGTGTATGCCATAAAATTGCATCCATCCCTCATAAATACAATCCTAACAACCTCATCCATCCGTGTGATAATTTACAGCAACTGTTCCAAGCCCAGGTTAATTAGCAGGGGAGGGCATGGACACCCCTGGCTAGTAGCAATTTCTCTAAGGTGTCCTGGTTTGCAAGAACTTTGGTACTGACCCTTACATAAACAGTATTAATCATCTTAAGAAAGTATTTACAGTAGTTATATCGGTTAAGAGATTTGTGCAAAAAAAGCCACAACCAATGCAATCAAAATCTTTTTCTCTATCTAAACTCAACACCAGGACTTTTATATCTGACAATTATGTGCAGGTCTATTACTGTATATTGACTGTAGCATTGCATCCCTTGACTAAGTCTACCTGGTTCATGAGCCTTTATATAACATTAGCTAGTCTATTTACTCGGGTCCTCATGAATGTCTTTATATCAGTTGTTCAATTTGAGATTGGTCTGTGGTTCCCACATTCTCCTGCATCATAGTCTGGTTTAAGAATAGGATTAATAAGAGTCAATTATATGAGTGGCAGATTCTTCTCAGTATGGATTACTCTGTTAAATATAGTGCACAGTTTTCGTGGAAAATGTACCCTGAAGACTGACCAAAGTTCAACTGTAGACGCATCAACCCCTTCCTTCGTTTGAGCATGTACATTGAATCAGGAATCTCCTCCTTGAAAAATGTCCAGTTATCTCTCGCGCTTGAACTGCTGTTGGAGTAAGTAGGTTACTGGCCTTTAAGAAGGACTGCATGCCCTCTGAAGAGACAGAACACTCATCCAGGTATAGTCTGTTATACAAATCTAAAAATACTTGTACTTATGATCCTGAATTTGCAGCACCAAAGCAAGATTGTAATGACATTTTTAAAATATTTGTTTTAGAATTTTTGAATTTATAACACGCTAAGGCAGAACAAACTGCATATAAATACAAGTGGTTACTTAGTGAAGGAACGTTCAAATCCATTAGGCTCAACCATGCCCTCTGAGCACTAAACGCCTTTATATGATTCCAGCTAATCAAAAAAGGGTGTTTAAGTGCCTTCCAAAAATTGGAAAGCACTGAAATGCTATGAATGTCCAATGGCAGTGTGTTCCGTAGTCTGGGACCGTAAAGGCAGGATCACTAACAACACAATTTCAGAGGAATGTAAGGAGCGGAACAGAGCCAGTCAATATCTCAGAGAGATATAGAGGGGAGAGATTGTATGCACATTTGAAAATCAGACAAAGGATCTTACATTTGATCCTCTGCTTGGTGGGCAGTGTGATGAATCCAATGGAGTCATCACGGATTCCCCAGCGGGGGCCTCTTACCATGTGGCCAGAAGATGGCAGCCGATACCTGATCCTGACCCTGGGGAGAGGGTCACATGAGAGGAAACAACTACCGGGGAGATGCCATGACTTCATTGGACGAGATGCAGTATCTCCCCCTTTC
Organism: Ambystoma mexicanum; assembly: GCF_040938575.1. Lineage (NCBI taxonomy): Eukaryota > Metazoa > Chordata > Amphibia > Caudata > Ambystomatidae > Ambystoma > Ambystoma mexicanum. Next base: position 671,779,457 of record NC_090924.1, on the reverse strand, counting down.
CCATGACGAAAACCCTATGATACCCAATACCTTAATGGCCTATTGTCAGATGCTTGTTCCCCCTGGTAGAGAAAGTAAATAAACCTCTTCTTTTTATTTGTGTGATCAAACACCCCCATGTGACATGAACGCATAGAGCTCCAAGACAACACCTTTTGGTTCTGAAATACCTTCATGTAAAACATTGAAAAAGACTATTTAAACACCTATGGACTTCAACTCCCAGAATCACTCAAGTACTGAGAAGAGGAAGATGAAGGAGTTTTAACAAGGTAACAAGAACTTGAAGTACAACATGCAGTCTAGTTGTTTCGTTCCCAAATCGCCTGTGTGCAGGACATTTAAACATAGAAAAACATTAATCTGAGGCAGTGCAGGAGAAGACATTGGCTCCTGTGTGAAGGCTCACGAACGCGAAGATCATGTTAGGCAGAATCCTGTGCAGTGCCCTTAGGGACCACTACACACAATTAAGACTACAGGTGGCAATACAAGTTTTACCTTTGGTACAAGCCTGTACTACTATGTTAAAGTGGTAGCAGTAGCGGAGCAGCCAGGCTTATCTCAAGAGTCTATGAGCAGTAGCAGAGATTACACAAAGGGACCACAATTACTGTGACTCAAGCAAACACTGACTCAAGGTTTCAGGTAGAAAAATATAAGTACATTCTTTTTAAACCATTTGCTATAAACACAACACTTCTATTAAATTCAAAACCACACGTAAAATATACTACAACTAACCAATTCTGACTAAAGGTAAGTACCCTGTTTTTGAATGGTCCGGTGTTATGAAACAAGACACGTTACCGTGAATACGGTTGTGATCACTTTTTGACAGTTCGGTCTACTAAATAAACACGTATCCATGACAAGAAATGCTACCGGGACAAAAACACACTTAGCACCTGAGATGCCCAGAGGGAGTTGGAGGCAAAAATCATAGGCAATGTTATATTTAGGCAGACAGAATCGAAGAACATTCATAAACAGGAATTCAAGAGTCAAAGGGCCGGAGCCAGGGTGAAGTGACACCGGGTGCCTGTTGTCGAGGATCACAGAGTCGGACCGTTCACGTTTCAACATAGCCAAGAGTTCTTTGATATTGGCAATGTTCGGAAGCAAAAGTTATAAGAAGGAGGGAAAAGTAAGGACAAGGCTTAAGGAAGAGAAAGAGGGATTCACCCAAGTTTATCAAGCAGGACACAGTACCTTTCACAAAAGATGAAGCTGGTGCCACAGCAGTTGTTCCTGGTAGTTTCCTGCAGACCCACAATTCCTGAAGCTTCAGCAAGAAGAAGGATGATAAGGGGGTCTGCACCACACAGGGATGAGGCCGGCAGCAGTGACGATGAATAAAAGGTGCGCTCCTTAAAAACAGGAGAGGCTCTTCAGGTGGCTATCCGGACCACTACAACAGTGTGCAGCGATTTCGACCACGAAGGGATTCCTCTGGCTGAAGAAGACAAGCTGGTTATCCCCACCAGGCTCAAGGGAAGAAGACTCCGGACTGGATCTTCTCTTAGTCGTTGAAGGGTAGATAGCTCAGGACTGCAGCAGTGCTTCACCGATACCGGATATTTGTAGCAGTTGACCTCTCCTCCGCTTCTCACTGTGGTTCCTTGTAGTTCCAGTGGCGACTCTCTGACTTCCAGAACAAGAGACCTGCCTTTTATGCAAAAAAAAAAAACATTCACACAGCCTGGCTGTCAATCACGCAGCAGGGTGGTTTTCCGGCCCGGACAATCACCTCGGCCAATCATGGCAAAGTGCGACTTCTGTTTCCTAGGATACCCTGTGCAGGGGTGACTACACCCCTCCCTCACATTCAGCCCACCTAGACACCCAGGCGCCTGGAGGAGGGCTTTTGAGCAGAAGCCCGACAAAAGACGGTGAACAAAGGAGGCAAACCTGCTTTGCTGCGCAAAGTAAAACACAAGAAGGACTTTAACAAAAAGAAATGGCGAATAAACCCGACAGGAGCCAAGAGAAAAAGTATTTGGTCAAGCGGGTTTAAGTTCGAGGCTAATATAATAGCCTAAAACAATACCACGTTTATATAGTATAATCACAGTAGAAAGGTTAGGGTAGATACAACTGCCACCAGCCAAGTCTAAATGTTAAAAGAGCGAAACAATGCTGTAGGAGGTACAGATACAAAGGGATACGAAGTAACCCTTTCCAGTACTCCATGGAAGATGGGGTGTACTGGATCCGTGGGAAATTGACTAAGTAAAGTTAATGGCCACTTTACCCTTTTCTGGGGGACTGTAGTCAGCTTCAGAAATGGAGTTGGTGGGAGGTCCAAAAGACAACCCTTTGATACTGCACTGAAGGTGCCGTGTAACACACAAAAGAAGGGGGCTACTGAAGTGGTGTACTTCAGAGTCCACAATCATAAAAACAGGTAAAAGACACATGGCAAAACATGGGTAAGAGTGGGGGAAAAGCTCACACTCTTACCAAGTGAAAAAATAAAATCCAGAAGTCCAGCAAAGCTGCTGGGGGACTCACTAGGTGAGGGAAATTAGCCATAAAATGAGAATTCTCCCCAACACAGCGTGGCAGAGCAGAGAATGCCACCAATTCAGAAGGGAACTGCTGCATGAGAGAAAGTTCTGTGGAGATACCGGGAGCTGTGAGGGAGGTCCTAGGTGCTCGGCAGATCGCAGAGTCAGTGTACTTCATTCCGGGACCTGAAGGAAAGCAGGCATGTTACAATGGAGCTACAAAGGAAGCTGGTAGGATATTCACACACTCCATGTGGAAAGTGGGTTAAAGCCTCATGCCGCAGAAGCACGAACCAGACCAGAGACGCTGGAACGAACCTCTGAGTCTACCCAAAGTCTACCCAAAGTCAGAGGGGGTCCAGTGGCATTCCGGCGACCATGGCAACAACAATTTGAACTTGATAACATTGTCAAAACTGCAGGAAGATTTTGAATACAGAAAAGGCAAATTAGAACCTCAAATGATCTATGGATGCAAGAGCTGCAAGTTTGGGGCAAAACCTGAACAAACCTTACCACAAGCATTGTTAGGCAAATTCATATGCAGTACCCTTTGGGAACATCACACACAATTAAGACTACAAGTGTAAGTACAAATTCACCTTTGTACAAGCCTGTACTACACAGTAAAGTGGTAGCGACGGCTGAGCAGCCAGACTTAGCTCAAGAGTAAAGTGAGCAGTATCAGAAGTTACGCAAAAGACAGCAATTACTATGGTTCAAATAAACACTAATTCAAGGTATCTGAGCAAAAGAATATACATTCATTTACACCATCAGTTTTAAAATAGTTCACTAATATAAAGCAGAAGAAAATCACAATCTTAATACACTACAATAACCCCAAATCAATTCTGGACAAGTTAGGCTCAAAATGAAGTGTGAGCAAAATGGCACTCCAGTAATTTAAAAGGGAGAAAAGACAAGGTTATCAACAATCAATCCAAGCCTACATTACGTGCTGTTCCATGTGCTCGTGAGCAGTCATCTCACCGGAACCCCGCACGTTTTTTCCTGTGCCTCACCGCTCAGTTACAACGCACAAAGGTGAGCACCTGTTACTCTTTTGCCTAGTCTTAGCTCATTCCTGTGCTGTTTTTTAACCGTCACTAACAGCATCCTTACCCAGAACAATATGTTCCCTAATTCCTGCAGTCACCCACAGCCGGAAAACAGAAAACTAAATCATTTGGCATCACAGCAGGCCACAGCTATTCCAGACCAAGGGAGTCCTGCAGCCCCCAAGGTCAGTCCCGTGTACCTCTTGTCCCTTATTTTTCAGTGGTGTACCACAATTATGGATTTATTATGTCTTGTTTTAACCAAAATGTTTTTATACTTCTCAACCCAGTCACTAATAGAGACCCCCTGCTTCTCCTTTTAGGGAGACCTACCCCAGGCCCAAGATGAAGGCATCCAGCCGAAACGTCTCATCGACCAGCACCTCTAAATTCCTTCTGGTCCCTACTTCTTTTTAGATCAATATCTAGACGTCGACCACTTGTTAGGTCACCCTCCAGCCTGGCTACACCTACCCAAGAGCTTTCTCATTAAGTGCTTGAGCCTTGGTTGTCATGTATAGATTACATGCTAATCACTTGTCACTAAGGTGGTGGTTTCACAGTGTTTCTTCTTAAACACTATTTTGTCATGTTTTGAAAATTTACGTTGTCATAAACAGATGCTTAAGGAAAAGTTAAGATTAATAATTAATCTCCTTATAAACTCTGTATTTTTTAAATGAACCCTCTGTGCATTTTCTGATTGTGTTCTTTCAACAAATGTTTTCCCCTTCTTTTCTTTTATTTAAAATAAACTACTGATGAAGGATTACCAATTGCATCCAGCAGCAAAATTTAAATTTTTTTTTTTTTTAAAAAGCTGTAAAATTGCTATCTATGTGTGTCTGAAACTCCCTTTGGTACATTCTCACATTTATAGTGTTTGTGTATCTTTCTTGACATAATAAAAATAACCCAGGCCTACTTAAGTCAAATAATAGGCCATACGATTGTTATACGACAGAACAGCCCCCCACTGTTGATCCATCAACAATCAATCAGCACCAACAAGTTATAGGCAGGGCCATCTAGAAAATGTTTACTACAACTAGGATTCAAGTCAATAGGCCTGGGCCAATGTTAATGGTTCAGAGTCTTTGCAGAGGATCACACAGTTCAGAGTGGTTTGCGGTTAAGTCTTTGCCAAGAGTTCAAAACTAAATTGGTCGAAAGAAAAGTTATACAAAGGAAAAGAGAAGGACAAGCCTTTGGAGAGGCGAAAGATTTCAAACACCTTAACTGCGGTCGGCCAGAACGAACGACCGAATTTGCACAGTACCTTAAATTAAGAAGAATGATGTAGCTGAGGTAGTTGTTCCTGCCCGTTCCTGCAGGCTCACGGTTCCTGAAGCGACTGTTGTGGTGACAAGAAGGAGGAAGACTGGAGGGTCCTGCACTGCCCAGGGAAGAAGCCAGCAGTAGAGCAAAGCATCGAATAAAAGGTGCACTCCTTAAAACCCAAACAGGTTCTGTTCCTTCTGGCTATCCAGGGCTTCACCGGGATGCCCAGTAGTTGCAGCAGTCCTCTTCCTTCAGCTCCTCATTGGTTCTCTCGTTCCATTGGTGACTCCGCCTTCCAAGTCCCAGAGACCTGCTTTTAAGAAGTTTTCCCCCATTTACAGAGCCTGGCTGTCAGTCACACAGCAGGGTGGCTGTCCAGGCAGGACAGCCACCTAGCCAATCAAACTAGAGTGTGATTTTGGTCTCCAAGGAGACCCTGTGCAGGGGGCCTCAAACCCCTCCCTCACATCCTGTCCATCCAGACACTCAGGCGCCTAAGGAGGGCTTCTGTGCATAAGGCCGCCAAATGATGTTGAACAAAGGAACCAAACCTGGGTTGGCGCGCAGTGTAAAACACGAGAAAGACCTTTACAAAAAGAAATTGTGAATAAACCCGACGGAACCAAATCAAATTAAAAGGGGTCCAGCGGATTAGAGTTTGATGCTACCACCATAGCCTCTAACAGTACCGAGGCTGTTTCCATAGCTCGCAGTAAAATAAAAATGGAAGATACCACTGCCACCAGCCAAATCTTAGAGAAAGGGAACAAAATAATGTTCCATGAGAATCAGACAAAAAGGCATAACTATTAACCCTTCCAGTACTCTATGGGAAGATAGGTTGTACTGGGTCTGTAAATTTAAAAAGACTAGTAAAGTCAATGGCAACTTTACATGTTCTGCGAGACAGTAGGCAGTCCCATAAAATGGAATTTAAAGTAGGAAGTCTAAAAAGACAACCCTGTATCACTGCACTAAAGGTGCTGGGTGACACGCAGTAAAAAAATTATGCCTATGGAGTGGGTGAGACTCCATAGTCCATGAGCACAAAAATGTACAACACACAGCAAAAACACATGTAAGAGTGGGAAAAAAAGGCTCACACTCTTACCAGGTGAAAAAATAAATCCTAGAAATCCAGCAAAGCTGCTGAGGGACTCAACAGGTAAGGACATTTAGCCATTCTGGAGAATTCTCCCTAACAAGCATATTTACCAACCCAAGAGCAATACATTCAGTACATACAGTATTGTTGATACAGAGAAACTCTGAAACATATGAGAGGTCCTGGCAAGGCAAGCCCAGGACATTGAAAGTATAATAAGTCCAGGAAGTTGGCATTGCATAAAGAGTCATGGCAGGGGAGTATACCTGGCAATTTGCAAGGCTTCCAGAAATATTAAAGATAGACAGTGTTATTTAATCCAGGGAGAACTTGGTGTGAAAGAAGGACAGTGTTTTCTAAACCAAGGAGAAGATTGTGTCAAAGAAAGACTGTTACAGAACTTGTTCCCTGTTGGAGGTATTTAGCAGTATTTTTCTGTGTTTTTTGGGGTATTTCATGATATAATGGTAAGCCCTAAATACACAAGACTGCCTGATATTGTTCTTATACCAGAGCCATAAACAGTAAGTCAAAACCGGACCTGATATGCCTAATTCATAATTTCATGTTCCTGTGGTATTTTATTTACAATACCACGTTTGGTCCTTTTGGTGGTATCTCTGAACACCCTTACTGGGTAATCTGACTACTGACATTCATATAAACAGACCCTGAGAAGGACCCAATTCATAGTGACCAGTTTTGTTTAATATTTTTACGACATGTGATAAAGTGAACAACTGCCCCTGGTAAAATGAGTTTACAACCTGTTCTGCATCAGTCTGCATGCCAACCCAAGAAACCAGAAAACATAATAAGTATTCTGAGACTAAATCATGTTTCTCTTTAGTTCCTTATAGAAGATTAGAATTATGCAAAATATCAAAACAAGACATGCAATGCACAGCAATCGCACATAAATCTTTCTATGATTTAAAAATGAACATGAAATATGCACAAATACAATTTATCTGCAATTGCTTTCCCCGTGATAAATGACCTCTTCGAACATAACAGGCTCCACATATCCCTGTACTAGCATTGCTATTCAAAACAGGTTCACATAAAAGACATTGACTCACATTATCTGCTTTTTACTGCTTAAAGAAAGCGCCAGCTATATTTGACACTGTTTAAATGGAATGGGAAACACCACCAAAATATCTGTCTTTGTTTGTAACTGTGACATTGCTTTCTTGGCTGTAACTATTTAAAATACACTCATCCAGAGTCCTCGAATGACAATGACAACATTCTTCAAGCTACATGCTCCTCAATTGTATGTTAATGTTAATGTTAATGGACATTTGTACCGCGCACTATCACCACCGGAGTGGTCCCCTGGCGCTCTGGCGGCTCTGAAAGAAAGAGGGCGGGTGAGTTAGTGGGTGGAGGCTGGAAAAGTGCAAGAGAGCAGTGATGTACTGTTGGCAGCCTCAGCCCGGTGGGTCCGTCGGCTGGACCTGGGGTGTATGCGGCCGGTAGTCGTCGTGTACTGATGTGCGAGTCTATGTGCGTTTATTGTTTTGTTGTTGCAGTGTGGTGAAGTTTGTGCGGTTTGTTGTGCTGTAGGTTTGTGGTTGTGTTTGGTTTGGAGTTTGAGAAGTGTATGCAGAGGAGGAAATTGTTAGTGGTATCGGTTAGTTGGCATCTCTATCCTGGGTTGACCAGTTGGGCTCACATAATCTCGCTCAATGGGGTGCTTGGGCACCATGTGTCTCTGGAGGTTCGTGCTCGTTTTGTATTTGAGGCCCCTTGAGCATCTCGCTGCCTCTTCCGTCCGTTCCGTCAACAACGTTGCATGTTCCTCACCCCCCCACATGGCTAGTGCACCTGCCAGTGTCCATATCTCAGTTAGTGTGGTGATTGGTGGTATCTCGCCAGTCCCACACCCAGTGGTACCTAGTTTGTAGCTATAGGGCGGTAGGGGATGGTAAGGATTGGCTGGGGTTGTTGCCTCTGTCTCCGTGGGTCTCGCATGTGCACCACTCTGTCTGGCGTCACCCCTCCCGGTGCCCTGAGTGCTTATCAGTCGGTTCTGGGGCTTGTCACTGTCCTTTCCTGTTTAGTCGTTTGTCTTACTGCTGCTTCGGGTTTAGTCTCTGGTCTTGAAGAGCCAGGTTTTTTGTAATTTTCTGAATTTAAGGTGTTCCTTATTTCTTTTGTGATGTTGTTGCAGGTTTTTGTGGCTAAGTGGTAGAAGGCGGTGCCTCTGAGTTTTTTCTTGATGTAAGGTTTTAGTTCAAGGCGGATTTCGTTGGTTGATCTGAGGGGTCTCGTTGGCTTGTAGATTGTTATTTTCTTTTAAAGGAATTCTGCTCCTTGTTCGCAGATTGCCCTGTGCGTTATGCACATTGTTTTGAAGGTGAGACAGTGTTTTACTGGGAGCCAGTGTAGTGTTTTTAGGGCAGGGGTAATGTGGTATCTTCTGGATAGTTTGAGGAGTAGTCTGGCTGCTGTGTTTTGGATCAGTTGTAGCTTCTTTAGTAGGTATTCTGGTATTCCTAGGTAGAGGCTGTTTGCATAGTCGATACTTGACATGATGAGGCTGACGATAGTGAGTGTTTTGTGTGTGAAGGAGAGGAAAGGTAGTATTTTTCTTGCTGTGTGGAGGAGGAAGAAGCATTTCTTGACTGTTGCGTTTGCGTTGCGTTTATTTGCGGCTCTAAGGTTAGGGTGTTGTCCATGAGGACTCCCAGATTTTTTACTACCTTAGATGTGATGGTGCTATTCCCATTTCCGTTGGCCACGGGATGGCGGTTTCCTTCTCTTGGTCTTTGGATATGATCATGATTTCTGTTTTTCCTGGGTTGATTTTCAGGTTGTTGGTATTCATCCAGTTGTAGACTACTTTTAGACAGTCGGTTAGGTTTGAATGATCGGCTTGGGTGTCTTTTATTTTCTAGATGATTTGAGTATCGTCTGCGTAGTTGTAGCATGTGATGTGTTTCTTGAAGATTCTGATAACTGGAGTTTGGTAGATGTTGAAGTACAGTGATGATAGTGAGGATCCTTGTGGCACTCCACAGTCGTTAACTCGTGGGGTAGATTTGAAGGGTTTAATCCAGACGGTTTCTGTTCTGTCTGCTAGGATTGATTTAGTCCAGCGTAGTGCTGTGTCGGTTATACCTATGTCTTCTAGTGTTTTGGTTAGAGTGTCATGGCTAACTGTGTCGAAGGCTGCGGAGAGGTCGAGCAGAATAAGGGCTGATGCTGTGTTGGAGTCTGCGTTTGTTTTTAGGTCGTCCCAGATCGATAGTAGTGCTGTTTCTGTACCTCTTGTAGGTCTGAAGCCGACTTGAGCTTGGTCTAGCAGTTGGTGTTTTTCAACGTATTCTTGCGTTAGTTTGTATACGTAGGTTTCGAGGAGTTTTGCCGGGCAGGGGATGTTAGAGATTGGTCTGTAGTTGGAGAGGTCCTCTACATCGCTGCTCGTGTTTTTCAGAAGTGGTTTGATGTAGGCTGTTTTGAAGATCCTTGGTACGGTGCCTGTTGCTAGTGATAGATTTAGAAGGTTTCTTTAGTATTCTGCTGGCGTTCCTTGTGCGAGGATTGATTGGTAGATGTCCGAGGGACAGGGATCCATCAGTGAACCCGCGTACTTGCTGTGTTTTACCAGCATTGCGAATGCCTCTGCTGATATTTCAGGAAAGTTATTGAGTTTGTGTTGTGGTTCTGAGGTAGGTTGGTTTTGTTGTATGTTGCTGTTGGCTGGCCTCTGTTGGATGGTTTGTCGGATGTCATTGATTTTTTTTTTGAAGTAGTCTGCAAGGTCATTGCAGAGTTTCTCCGAGGGGGTTGGGGTGTTGTCACAGCCTGGTGGGTTTCTCATTTCTTTAATGATGTGAAACATTTCTTTTTGTGTGTTGGTGGCCTTTATGATTCTGTCATCATAGTGCCTTCTTTTTGCCTTTAGAATTTCCTTCTTGTATGCAAGGATTTGCTTTCAGTACACGGAATTGTACTGGAATGTACCAAATAGTAATGCTTAATTATGTGTGCCCCCGGACTCCTTGCAAAGCCAGGACACCCACCGCCTGTCTGGATAAAGCCTGCACTGGAGAGTTCCTTTTATCTGGTTTCATCCACTCGTCAGGAGGAGATATCAGCCTACGCCCCATGCTTGTCTGCCTGCTTGCGAGTGAAGCACACTTTTCTCAGGGACAGTGAGTGCTCCCGATTAGATAGCGCAAGAAACAGTTCCCCTGCCAGAGAGAGCCAGCCAGAGAGCAAGCTCTGTTTATACCCTCTGTCTCTCCTCGTTTCAAGGTATATTCCCCTTATATAAGCATACAATATCTCTGCTTCTTTCAGTGTCATCATTCCATCAAAACCACCTCCCTTTGTCAATCAGCCAACCCTCTAGACATTTCTGGTGACATGGGTTAATCTTGTCACCTCTGCACAGAGATTCAGGCAGGCAACGGATGCAAAGTGTTACATTTCATCCACAAAATTTTCCTGTCCTGAACATCTTAGACAATAAGCTCACATTCAGTAAAACAGGGTCTACATTCCCCAACTTACATTCCTCGCGTGTTCACTGCAAAACAACTTTTATTTTTCACGTGATATTCTCTTTTAAAATAAGTCAGCTTGTCATCAATATTTTGCACTAATATTCTTGCACCACAGGGCCATGTACTGATCTGCTTTGAATATTAGTAATGGGATAGGTTAGTGGTTAGGGGTTAATAATTGTTAGTCTTTATGTTTTCAGTGCAACTCAGTACATAACTACTTAGCTATTATCAGTGGCAAATTCAAACCCTCCTTTTAGCTGACATGTGCTCTGTGGAAATGGATTTAGAAAAAAGAATACCACAAAAAGTGATGTATGCAGATTTTGAAAAATACAGCATGCTGTATTAATGCAAACATCCTGGTAGAATTCCTATAACCATCGGATTCCTGGAGTTACCGACTGTAGAAGCGGTAATCACTGAATGCAGTTATTCCAGCAATCAATCCGCTGGACTCATAGCAAGGGTCTAAGTATTGTCTTTTCTGATGCTTCTGTAACACAGTATTTGGGGTCTCTAAGCAAACACTGAACTTTCTTTCATAGGTCAGGGACCTTTTCTTGAAGTTTTAAAAGTGTATGGAAAGTTGTCACTATTTATAAAGAGGAAAATATGAAAATATAACAGACAGATCTCGTACCCATAGAGATCTAATTGTGATATTTGAGCAACATCATTAATACATTTCAGTCACCTCGTTTCGGCAATAAATAAAATACAAGGACGAATACAACACATTGCCTCAAAAACATTGAAATAGAATTATGACACAACGAAAATCTAATGTAAAGTATATAATAAAAAAGCTATTTTTGAATGAAATGTAAATCATTTAAAATCTAGCTCTAAAATCGTGTAGAAAATGTAACTTTTGTATGCTGTATTACAGAATATTGGAAAAGGCATAAACAAATGCTTCCTGAAATAGTCCCACTAGAGTCAGTATTAAAATAACAAAAAGTGCAATATTTAGTCAGTAATCCCTTTAATGTTGGTCTATACCGAGTGGTAATGCACCACCTCCTGTCTGAGTCAATAAACCAGAGTGAGTGAGGGCCCTCAGTGTGAGCAGCAAACCTTTTCGTTAAACGTTACAGCTCACCATTGAGGGGATTATTGTATTCATACCCCAGGATATGCTGGCTGACAAAAAACGATGGGGGTCGGAGCTCAAGCAATGAAAAGTACAAACAAGATTTCTGCCTGGGAACAGGGACGTAATTTCACCAAAATGCCAGGGGTGGCGGAAGTGACATCACACGACCCTTGACCCCCCCGATGACATCACAGGAAGTGATGTCATTTGACCCCACCCTGAAGTGATATCGCGGGAAGCGATGGAACACGACCTTTCACACGTTGACAAAACAGGAAGTGGCATCACATAGCATTGTACACTACAATAAATATGGTTACGATATCACTTTAATGTGATGTACATTTCATACAAGAATGGATCGCCATATGTATCATTAAGATCAGTGTGTATATGCCCAGATTACCAAATTACTGTGAATGCAAGCAGACGTCCATGACCAAATGATAATGATGTGTTATTATATAGCACTTACGCTTAAGCGCTTTACATAGAAAAATTATACACCCAACCTGTGTTGGTACTCATTTATCGACCTCAGAAGGATGAAAGGCTGAGTTGAGGCATTTAAGAACAGACTAAATCAGTGAATCACCCCCTGAAGTGTGCCTGAAATAAACCTTTAATGAGTCTCGCAATTATTGTATAGAATTCAAGAAAGACACATTATTTGGTATTCCTATTCTTTCTTATTTAGAGTAACTGCTGAAAGTGTTAGACTTGTGGCACTCCTGTTGTTATTTTTCTTCTTTTTTTAAAGGGGCCTGAATAAGAAAGCCAGCCACTCCAGAAGTAATGAGCCACATGGGGCTGGCGACAGCCCAGGAGCTTGCATTTTTAGAGGTCGCAAGGGAGACCACAGAGGTCACAGTTGCGACCTCTGGCGACCCCTAAATGATGTCCCTGCCTGGGAAGTGGTGATGTGATTTCCAGGTAGAGGCTCCACTCAATGTCCATAGTGTCTGCATCATGTGCATGAAGAGGCATGGTGGAGGAAAGAAGCAACTGGTTTGTAAAAAAGTTCACTTTTTAAAGTTTGTGGTTTCGTGGTTACCTCAGAAGTGGAGAGTGGGGACAGCTGGGATGTGTGTTTAGTCAAGCAGCTTGTTCTATACTGCTTGTATCTCAGCAACTGGTTGGCACTGTCAACAAAGCAAGCAAAAAAGGCAACACACATATGGCATTGAATTCCTTCATGCCACAACACAACACATTATAGCAGACCCTGAATGACAAAAAAATGATTGGGCAGGAAGGAAACAAAAATAAAGATGAGGATTTGCATCTAGCAGATTGGGCTCGGTGTTGGTAGTGTTGGAGAGCAATGAACAAGGTCAAAAGAAGGGATTGTGGAATTTATACATAAAAAATGTTGGATTAATGAGAGGTGGAGGACAGCTATGAAGGTAAATCTTGTGCAATCACGGATTTCCCATCTTTAAGAAGATAGTTAAAAAAAAAATGAAAGAACTTTTGAGATTTAAAAAAAATGTGTTGCAATGTCCTAATTAAGATGACTATTTTCGCTATAGTAGTTGATTTGTTTTAGAAAAAAATGGTTACATGTTTTTACTTAAAACTGTATAGTTTGTAATATCAGAATGTGCCAATTACCTAGTTAAGAAAGTGCATTTCTCAGACAGCTGCAGGTATTTAGAAAACACACCATTTCACTGCTTGTTCTTCAGCTTTGCAGTATTCTTTAGGTGTTGCAAAAGCTACATTACCCAAGAAAACGATGCAAAGGGAAAATAAGCATTGACACGGCCAGTAGTTTAGACTTTTCCAAAGGAACACCTTCGATCACCTCCACTCTCCCAGGCAGAGGAACTACTGAGACATACTTGCTGACTTAAGCAGTGCAGCCCTAGTAGAGGAGGGTTGCATCCCTGCCCCACCTAGCTTCAATGTAGATTTTTGAACTCAACATATCAATTGTAAAAAATGAATACATTCAAAGATCATATCTGAAATATATTCCTGCATATGTTTAAAACATTATTTACATTTAAATGTAATTTCCCATTTTAGATGTATTTCTTTTAAAATAAGACCTTATTTTATACACAGAACATTCTCAATTCTATATAAATTAAGCTAGTTTTAATAAATGAATTGCATTTAAAAATCTTGCTACATCAATGGTTAGTGAAACTTCTTTTTTTAGGTAGAACATCAAGATCACTAATATCCATATTAAGATGGGTGAACAGTTTGTAAGATAAAACCTTCGTGTTTTACACCAATCATTCTAAAACAGTTTTTTCTTTGTTTCCATGCGGTTAGAAATTAAAGTCTCAATATTAGAATCAATTTGTTCCAATAATAAATTACAATCATTTTTAAAACAAACAAGAAGGCCCCTTACGTTTGTACTCATTACGTTGTTAAGGTCCTGATATAGGGTCTCCTCTTCCGCTATTAAAATGTTTTTAATATGTTGCAATTACTTCCAATGGTGCCATCCTTTGATTGAAACCAGTGCTAATTTGTGTTTAATGACACTAATCGGAAATGAAATGTGGCAATGATAGCACTCCTCTCCAGATTCTTCCTTCAGTGTTATCCAGATCAATATTCTTTGTCACGTGTTTAACCTCCAGACCATATATCAGGGCAGGCACGTATGTCATGAGTGTTTGCCCACGATGTGGAAAGAGATTTTGCAATCGTGGGCAAAAGCTTAACTTTTTTACAGAGGGCAGATGTAACCCCTTGGGTTTTTTTGAGGTTGGCAAGTTTGCTCAAGTACTTGGCTACCAGGATTTTACTCAGGCTGTCATTTTCCCAATGCAGAAGCCTACCCACAACACCACAAGCACTTGTTTCGTATTGGCATTTTGTTTTCATGGGAATATTTCACAACAGATTGCTGGGTTTAAATGATGAGTCCATTTTATACTTTGCCAGCATATTTATTGCAACATTTCCTCTCTCAGGTATTTTTTCTGGTGTTCATTGCTTTTTTTTTAAATCCAATGCTATTTTGCCTTGCACACTATCTTCTAAGGAGAAGGTCAATTGAACTACATTTCTATATTTCACTTTGAGATATATGTTCCCTTACTGTGTGTATATTCATGGGTGCCAGGTTTTGATGTTCACTAAGGGGGCAAAAGTACCTGGTCATATGTTATTCTTGCAGCCGGTCATTTTTTTTCCCTGTTCCTTGCTGCTTATATGTTGTTAGTTGGGGTTGTACGATTTATCACAACAGTCACCAAGAGACCAGCCATAAAACAAGTGGCTTGTAGCATGCTGCTTAACCAAAGTGTGTGATCCATGGCAAATAATTTAGGGGGTAATTCATGGAATCAAGCGCAGAAGTGGCGCACGCGGCTGGCGCACACACGAACCCATTTTGACGCACGTATTCATGAATTTTCATATCCATAACCAGCCGTGGCACAGAGTGGCGCAGCGACCCTGCAGCAGCACCAGTTACGGCCCCAACCCCGCCCGTGCACCAAAAAACATTGCACAAATCCGCTACATGGCGCAAACCAGTATACAGCCCCCCCTACCACGAAAATGCGCTGAAAACGCCACACAGCCCTCACGTGCCAGCGAAATTGCATGTAAAACTCCCTGCGCACCCCTCGGAATACGCGTACCCCGCTCACGCCAGCGAAATCACATGGAAAACTCCCTGCGCACCTCTCGGAATACACGTATCCCGCTCGCGCCAGTGAAATCGTGTGGAAAACACCCTGCGCACCCCTCGGAATATGCATACCCCACTCGCGCCAGCGAAATCATGTGTAAAACTCCCCGCACACCCCTCTGAATACGCGTACCCCACTTGCGCCAGTGAAATCGCGTGGAAAAGTCCCCCCTGTGGTGTAGGCTGCCTGTGGTGCATGCCCAGGGGTGAAGGGCTGCCTGTGGTGCATGCCCAGGGGTGAAGGGCTGCCTGCGGGGCATGCCCAGGGGTGATGGGCTGCCTGCGGGGCATGCCCAGGGTTGAAGGGCTGCCTGCGGGGCATGCCCAGGGGTGATGGGTTGCCTGCGCGGCATGCCCAGGGGTGATGGGCTGCCTGCGGGGCATGCGTAGGGGTGATGGGCTGCCTGCAGGGCATGCCCAGGGATGATGGGCTGCCTGTGTGGCATGCCCAGGGGTGATGGGCTGCCTGTGGGGTAAGCAAAGGGGTGATAGGCTGCCTGCAGGGCATGCCCAGGGGTTATGGGCTGCCTGCGGGGCATGGCCAGGGGTTATGGGCTGCCTGCGGGGCATGGCCAGGGGCGAAGGGCTGCCTGCGGGGCATGCCCAGGGGTAAGGGCTGCCTGCAGGGCATGCCCAGGGCTTATGGGCTGCCTGCGGGGCATGGACAGGGGCGAAGGGCTGTCTGCGGGGCATGCCCAGGGGTGAAGGGCTGCCTGCAGGGCATGCCCAGGGGTGATGGGCTGCCTGCGGGGCATGCCCAGGGGTGAAGTGCTGCCTGCGGGGTATGCCAGGGTCGATGGGCTACCTGCGGGACATGCCGAGGGGTGAAGGGCTGCCTGCGGGGCATGCCCAGGGGTGAAGGGCTGCCTGCAGGGAATGCCCAGGGTGGATGGGCTGCTTGCGTGTATACTGGGGGTGCGCGTGGAGTTTTACACACGATTGGCCTGGCACGAGTAGGGTACTTGTATTCCGAGGGGTGGGCGGGTTCTATTACATGCGATTGGCCTGGCACGAGTGGGGTACGTGTATTACGGGGGTGCACGTGGAGTTTTAAACCTGCCAGCAGGCCCCGACTCATGTCCCCCAGCCCACCCCCTGTGACGACAATCTGCCAGCAGGCCCCGACTCATGTCCCCCACCCCCAGTGATGGCAACCTGCCAGCCCCATGGCCTTAATGCCAACCTAAATCCCTCCTACCCCCCAGTACAAGCACGCCACCATCCACTGCACCCACTCCCAAATTACCCATGCCATGAGAGTCTTAAAAAAAACAGCATGGCCGTACATGAATGTACATAGAAACATGCACAAAACCAATGAGAGTACACAACACTGATAATAATGAAGGTATATGAAATGTATTCAAAAATGTAATGAAATAACATATTAAAAATTAAAATTTGCAAATAAATAATGAAAGCAAAAAATAAAATAAAAATGCAATGTAAAACAAAAATCCACAACAGGAAAAAGAAAAGTGGTCCATTGCCAATGTCCATATAAAGTACATTAAAAAAAAAAACATTGATCCATGGGATGTCCAAAGAAAGAAAGTATGTACAAGTTCGGAACTATATACAATGGAAGTCCAAAGTGTCCATGATCCACAAACAAAAGGAAACCTACAAAAAAGTCCTATGAATAAAAAACTATATACATGAACTCCAAATAAAAATATAAAACAAAGGAAACCTAACCCTAAAGAACTATGTACAAAGGCAGCGGATAAGTCCTATGGCTCACTTTTTGATGTTCCGGGCCAGGGCATCATCGAACTCCATGTCGATGTTCCGGAGGCGGGCCTCATCCCTGGCCTTGCGGTCTCGCAGGGATGCAGCTATGGCCTCCTCCAACTCCCTGCGAGTTGTCTCCAGGCACTCAGCCCGCCTCAATGCCCTGTGCATGGAGTTCTCTGCCCTGACCATAGTGAGCCGTGCCTCCTCTGCCCGCTGCCGCTCTGCATCTATCTGCTGGTCCAACCGCTGCCACACGGAAGACATTCCCAATCCTGGGTCCTCCTGCCCTCCGGCCGATGCCTGCCCCTGTGATGTTGATGGCCCTGAGCCATCATCACTCCCACCCTGAGCCTGCTGCTGCCTCCAATGCAAATGCCTCTGGCACCACGACGGCCTCCAAGCTGATGAAATCCTCTGGGGCCGCCGTGCAGGTGCCCTGCTCGATGATGCCTGTACATCCTCCATCTGCTGGGGTCCAGTTGGTGGGGTGGCCACCCCTGCTGGACCTACGACTCCTGACTGTGGCAGGGATGTGTCCTCCACCAGCCTGGCCGCTCGCTCAGGGGCAGCTCCACAAAGGGTCCAGGTGATACTTGGGCGGGAAGGTGGCACAGAGGACGACTGGCACATAGGGGGTTCAGTTGAGAAGGGGGTCACAAGGAGTTCCAGCACACGGATGAACCCAGTGCCGACAACCTGTCCTAGTATGTCGACGTGGCAAATGAGGGATCCGAAATGACGTGCATTGTCCTGACGAGAACCCTGCACGTCATCCCGAATCCCACATTGGCGCAACACCACCCCAGCTTGGACAGGCTCAATGCGGTCACAGATTGCAACGTCCGCAGGGAGAGGAAGGCCAGTTGTTGTATGTGTATCCCCTCCCTGAAAACAGGGCTGGACTGAGGCATCCCTGCTGGTGCCGAATGATGCAGTCACAGGATCGGGGACAGGATTACACACAGGCATCTCCGCGGTGACCTGTGCTGCCTCCTGTCCCTGCCCCTGGACTGCACCACTAGAACCAGTGGAATCCCCCCTGCAGGTCCCGTGCGTGCCCTTCCGCAGCCTCCTCCTCACCCAAACCCCCCACTAACCTGGACGACTCTGTGCCATCTTCCTCCATAGGCCCCTGTGGGGGCTCAGCTGCCCCTACTGCTGCCGAGGAGTACACCTCCAAATGCTGCCTCTTGGATGTACCCTCGGCAGCTGCAGCCACGGACGTGGCACCAGACTCCTCACTCCCCAAAGAGATGACAACCTGGTAGGGGAGCTGGGCCCTGCGTCTCCGGCTGGAGGTGGGATCCCTGCCGCTGTGCTCCACAGCACCGTCTCCGCCCTCTTCCTCAGTTGGCGCTGCAGACAGGGAGAGACAGAACGCAGGTATGAGGGCACTGTACAATGTTCGTATACACACATGACAGTTGCACATGGGTGGCATTGTCAAACTTCACAGATGGCATCACACTCCTCAACACATATATCATTTGAACCCACACACATGCACAAATTAACAGGAATGGTGCATCAGGCAGCTGCATCCATACACACACAACAGCATGAACATCCAAAGGTCAGCCAGACGTCACAAGCAACACGGGTTCCAAACACATGCACACACGCCACCAGACAGACATGCATCTGTACATCTCCACCACCTGTCACAGTGCAATCACCAGCAACAATGTCACATCTGCCAATTGCCTCACTACATGTCTGTGTCACATGCATCCATGGCGTATCACAGTTGCACACATGTCAAACACACACACACACACATGTACACCGTGCACGTGCATGAAGGTGGAACCAGCATCCATGTGTCACACTCCAACCATGGCATAGTACATACACAGAAATGCCAGCATGTGTGCGTCTCCACGTGCATTTGTGCATCATGCTTTGGAACACATACATCATTGTTGTGCATCACACATGACTGGACTCACATGCGGCAGGCTCATGTCCCTGCACATACATCCCACGCGTACCTGTTTTTTGTGTCCCTGGGTGCCACAGCGTACTGCGTGAGGTTAATTCCACACACATGGGCTACCAGGTGTTGCGTGCATGGTTTTACTGCAATTTTGGGGTGCCTGAGAGTTGCGTGACCCGTCACTTCATCACCAGGGTCACATACAGCCTTACAGGCGCACAGGGGTGCTGTTAACATCTAGTATCCCACCCCCTTCACCCCAATAGCCCAGGACAATTGTCATGTACACCTCCCATTGGCACTACTACATCTGTGCCGGCACTACTACATCTGTGCCATGGTTGGGAGGCCACGAAAGGTGAGGGGCGCCTCAGCTGGGCGTACTCCACGTGGCGGCCGTGGTCAGGGACATGGCCGGGGAGACCAGGGAGTAGGGGGGAGTAGGGGCACCCCAGGGTGTCCAGAGTGGCTGCAGAGGGGGAAGAGGCAGGTGTGCGCCACTTCGGCAGAATGTTCTGCCATGTGTTGGTGCAGTCATGCCACCACCCCCTGTGGTTCTGGGAGCTGCAGCTCTTGCATCTGGCACTGGCGCCCATTTGACCTGGCAGTCCATTTCATAGACTGCCACGGGCCCAAGGGTAGTGGTGGCTGCAGGTGCAGCTGTGGACACCACCACCAAGGCTCAGGGTCGGCCAGCACCTGAAGAGTCCCAGGATGATTTCCAGGAGGTCAGGAGGCACACAGCAAGTGCACGCAGGGCTGCCCTGACCGAGGCAAATGTCCCTGGGTCAGTATTGTCATCTGCTGCCCTGAGCAGCCAGGTGTTGGCAAGTGCATGGGCAGATGCAGCCGACACCCCCCCGGCTGTGAGTCTATCATCCAGGACAGTCCCAGTCAATGACCTTGGCATGGCAGATGTTGCTGCGCCAAGTCAGGGCTTCCATCCTTGTTCCACCTGTCAGTCCGTCAGTTCAATCCACCAGCGCCACTGCTCCTACTGATCAGGGCGGCATTTGCCAGTCAGGGTCCGGATCACTGCCCAAGAGGAGGAAGGTTGCACCTGCACAAAAGGCTGGGACCCCACACACAGCTCCGGCCTCCGGCACATCGAGGAAGAAGCCATTCGGCAAGCAGGAACTGGACTTCCTTGTGGGCTACATGTCGGAGCACGAACGTGATATGCTAGTGGGCACAAATTGTCACACTACGGCTGCCCAGCGTTGGGTCCACTGGAAGCATGTTGCGGAGAGTGTTAGTGCCTTCGGACATGAGGTGCGTACAGCTCAGGAGTGCAAAAAGCATTGGGAGGACCTCTGACGCTGCGCGAAGCTAAAGCGTGCCTCCAATTATGCCATGACCGGGGTGACTGGTGGTGGGCCACCACCTCAGGAGGAAGAACTCACTCTGCACGAGTTTATCGATGCAGAGTTCATACCGGCAGAAATGTTTGAAGGAGTGGGAGGGATGCTGGATTTTGACGCCCCATCCAGTGAGTGTTTTTGCGTGCTTGTCCGATGTGTTGTGCTTGACTGCCAATACATGCTATGTGTACATGGTTCTCATGTGCGAGTCATGCAATGCTTCACTAATGTGTGCCTTCTGTGCAGCATGCTGAACATGTAGTGCAGACAGGAACTGTCCTCATCACCACACTTGCACCCTACTCACATGCTAGTCACCCGGCTGCCCCTCTGGTCCATGTTCCAGCTCACTGGCCCTTCTGCATGTAGCCTGGGGTGTCTTTCCACTCAGCACTCGGACTATGTCATTGCATGACTGACATGCATGTGTCTTCTGCCTGCATGCTGGTACTCAACGTAGGCATGCTCCCTTGTCCCTCCTCCCCCCTGCACCACTATTACACCATTGCACTGGTGGGTAACATGTTGGACTATTGCAATGGCCTGTTCAACGCTCCTGTGTACATTCACACTTCCCCCTGCCAACCTGCCAGACACATACTGTGAGGTACATCCTATGTCCTTGATGCAGGGTGTCTCACTCAGACTGTGCAGATGTCTGATGCTCCGCAGGGACATGAGTGCCCATTCCTGCTCCATGTGCATTACATGCATGCCCCTATGTGTCCTTTGCAGGATGATCATTGTAGTACGTGTCCAGGATGACATGCATTTAATGGCATTTCATCATCGATTCCATGCTCACTGTGGCTCAGTCCGGCATCACGCACATGTTTAGGGTGTCATAGTCTGTCTGGGGCACAGGCCTCCCCCTGTCTCAGGCCCCCTGACTTTGTCAAACTGGTGTAGTGCCTTCTGCACAAAGGGTGTACTACAGAGGGTTCATCATGTGTCCTGCTCACTGTCCCATTCTCATCAGCTGTGTTGTCAGTGGACTCAGATGATGCAATTGACGGTACTCAACACTGTCTGCCAATACACAGTTCTCTGGTCAACCTTTCATTGTCATGCAATGCGTCCCTGTATTTTCACTAAGGGAGGCAGGGTGCCTGTATCCATGCAACTCATTGCATGCACATTGCATGTGATGCCTGACCTTGCACTTACACTGCCTTCTTGTTTATTGTTTGACATCATAATGTACTTCTTGATGTAGGTAGTCGGTGACGTGCACATGCTCTGCACTGCATCAACCCACTTCTGAGCCATGTCACACCGTTCTACATGCCTACTCACTGATACAATGTCAAAGTGATCTGGCATATATGGTCAGATTGTCATCCCTTCACTGTCATGAAAGACGCAGGCACAGGTGCATGCTGTGACACATGTACTCAGTATTGAAACACCCTAGTGGGTGTTTAGCAAAGTTGATAGGTCAATCTGCGGCCTATACTAACTGGTATAGGCCGCAGATTGACTGTAGTCTGCCAATCGGGTTGTAATGACTGTGGATCTGCCTGCACGTGTGTATGTGTACACTTTCACATACATCAAAGCAAGCAGCGTAGTAGCTGCTTGCTTTGCTGTATTGGTTGCTGTTCATGGTCACAATACAGGTGTACAGGGAAATGGGTGTTTTTGAACACTTTCACATGTACATATGCAAGCAGTTTCAACGTTGTGTAGTGCAACATTGCAGCTACTGACTTATGTGTGTGTGAAAATGTTCATTTACACATGTGTCTTCTGCAGCTTTTTTGTTGTATGACTATAATGTAGTCGATTAATGTTAATGCTGCTGCGATTTCAGCATTGCGCCCGTTATGTTCAACTGGCACAATCCTGAAGGTGCACTGTGGTGCAGTATGTGTGCGCCCAGGCCCACTTAGCTAATCTGGTGGGGCCTGGCCGTGATGATTTGAAACACTGAATAATTTTTAGGGCACAATCAATGCACAATGTGCTCAATCAGGCCCTGAGGGGTGTTCTGGAGGCTTCATGGCCGGCAGCACAGACAGTACTGGGCATTATGGTCCCTCATGCCTGGTTGCAGGTCCTCGCTTTGCTCGGGACATTCACTATGTCTACATGGCCCATGATGCCCGCTAAGGGACGAGCTGCAGATGGAGGAAGCTGTATTGGTGATGATGGTTTAGTGATGCATGTGTACATGCATATTACGTGTGTCATGCTGTGTTTGGATTCACTTGCAGCTCTGGCCATTTTGCAGTTCAGACATTCTTATGGTATGTGCCATCTCTTTGTTGCCATCTACCATTCTGTCTGTGACATGTGCCTGACAGAAGTGGTGTGTGATGGAGGTGATATACTACATTTTGTACATGTGTAGGCTTTGCTATTTACACACATCCATTTCTGCTTTTGGGATGTGTTTGCATATCAATGCCACTGGATGCATGCCGGAATTTCATTTGTGTGTGACATGTCTGCTTCATGCGTTGGCTGTCAATGTGATGTCTATGTGTGTGTGGGTTATGTGCTTCTGACATGTGTGATGTCTATGTGTGTGTGGGTCATGTGCTTCTGACATGTGTACTCATGTTTGTTTTTTCCACATTACAGATTTGACGCAATGGAGCTAGAGGATGGTGATGTCAATCCTGACACAGGGTTGCTATCACATCAGCAACCTGGCACAAGTGGGGGTCGTGGGGTGGCAGGCCACGAGAACCCACGTGTGCTGCAGACCATCGTGTCCAGGGCTGGCAATGGGTCAAGCTCAGATGATCACTCTGACAACAATGTTGGATGCGCGTCATGTCCATTTGTTGATGGTGAGTGATTCTAATGTGGACGATCCTCTGTCCGCGTCACCTGCACTGAGGGGCCAGACAGTGCTGGAACCTCCGCCTGTGGTGGATGGGGATGCACGGTCACACTCCACACCAGTTACTGATGTGCCTGGGGCATCACGTCAATGGAGGGATGTAGTCCTGCAGCCGCGGGCGGTGCCATCCCAACGAGGACTACGGCCCCTTGGGCCCTGTGGGTGTCAAGCCCAGCAATGCGGTGGCCGTGCGCCACCGGGTTATACTGAGTGGGAGCAAGCCATGGTTGCCAATTCCGAACAACAGGGGGTAGCAATTGATAAGATTGCTCAGACCATGGAACGTGTGGCCCAATCCGTGCTCCCCCTGCTAGGCAGGTGGATTTCCATCAGCGGGCAGCACAGTCCACTGCCCGCTCGCTCAGGCTGGGCATGGTGGCCTCAGACAGGGTACGCCGGTCTGAAATGGTGTCTCTGCATCAAGCACTTGCTGCTCACGCAGAGGCACACAGGGAGGCCCTGAGGGATGACCATCAATCCCTCAGATCTACTCTGGGTGTGCGCAACATGACCCAGAGGCAGCAGACAGAGGAGAGGTTGGAGCAGCTTGAGAATACCATCTCGGCTGAGCTACGTGCTTGCCGGGAGGTGCTCCAGATGTCATGCCAGGCCATGCAAGAAGAACTCTGTGTTACACGTGCTACCTTGCAAGAGGAAGCACGCATATCACGTGAGGTGCTGCATGCTGACCTACGTGTCATCGCCACACAGGACCAGTCTTACCAGTCCTGTAGACTTGCTGCTGACGAGGGGCAAGCTGTGCATAGGCGTGGTCAGGGTACTGTGCCACGTCTACCATTTGAGTCAGAGGGTGAGCAGGACGACGACTTATCTCCCACACAGGTCGGGCCGTCCAGGCATTGAGCCCATGGAGGTTTTATTTTATCTCAACATCATCGCATGTGGGTGTTGAGGTGCACCCTGTACCTCCCCCCTCCTCGGTCTTCTCCTCCGGGTAATATGTGGCCATTTTATATTTTTATAGTTAATTTAATTAGTTAATATAGTTTAACATTGTTTGTCTATTGTGCATTCATGTGACGGTGTGGTGCTTTGTGGCTTTTGAAAGCATCCACTGTCTGTTCCAGCTGGGCCCATTCAAGCTTGTCTCGTGTATATGTTTGCAGCTTGGGGTCCTGACTCACATATGCCACTCCTGCTTCCGCTATCCATGGGCTCGCAAGGATGGTTCGGTGTTACAACCATTTACACAAGGACATTGGACTTTCGTCATATCTGTGGCCTGTCTGCTGCTGTACTACTTGTTTTAATACCCCTAGTGGGGATTATGGATGTTTTCTCCACAGCATGTCTACAATCAATTTTGGTGAGTACATTATTGAACTGTCCATTTATTGATGTTGATTGGGATGTATGTTCATTTCTTTCCTGCATACGTGCTACCGTCTACAGCACTTCATGCTGTAGACGGTAGCCTGCACCCTTTAGCTGTCAAACTCACACTGATGGTGGGAGGGGGCCGGGTTGTGACAATGTCAAGTTGGTATGTGTTGAGCACAGCCGCTGGGGATTGTGGCAAAGGAGGATGCATTAGGAATGTGACCCAAGAGGCACAACTCACAGTCCGGTCCTCACCTGAGATGTCCTCCTATACTACTACTACGCTCTGTTCTGTTTGGATGGCACATTGTGTCTGTCTTCCCTCTACGACTTTGATGCTGCCTGACGACGCAGTTTTCCTACTGGACTACAGCTCTTTTACTTGTTTTTCACACTCTGGTGCCTTTAGTCCCTCTTCTTCTTCCTGCTACTGTCCTTGTTACAGATCTGTCCGCCCATCTCTCGGGCAGTTATTTCCACGTACTCTTACACTGCCTCGGTTTGCCTCAGTACACTTCTGTTGAAATGCATCTCTCTGTTGCTCCTCCTGCCTTTCATATATTACATCCATGCTTTTATGTTGAGTGTTGCCTTTTGCCAATGCTATTCAACTGTTGTGGCTCTTAACTTGCTGTCAGCTGTTTCTGGCTATCTTGCATTCTCTGTGCCTTTCCAGACTTTTGCTGCCTCTGCCTTTCTTAGTTCACGCTATCAAGGATTGATTGGGTTTCAGCTCAACCATCCAGTTGTGCCAGCCTCCTTGGTTATTTTCTACTCAAGTTCAGCATGAGGACACACACAGAACATTTTCCAGCCTTATTAAAGCCTTGTATGCCCTTTCTGCAGGATAAGGAGCCTCCATACTACCTTTCCCAGCAGACACCGGAACAAGAACTACTAAACCCTTACCACATTGGGTGGGGCACATGTGCGCATGCGCGCGCAAGAAGAAGCACAGGGCTTGTGCTCAGATGTCCAAAAGAAGCTGACGTGTTTCCAGGAGCTCCAAGCAAGGTGAGCAGCACGAGGGGCCATGCCCCAGCCGACCTTCCTCCAGGCCCCTCACACATGCAAGCGAAGGAGAGCCAGTGCTGGGGAGCTTGGCCAGATGTTGGGGAGGATGTACACAGTACAGCTAAGCCGCACTGAGGACCAAATGTCAAGAAGCTTTCCAAGTTGTCAGGGGCACACGCAGGGGGTGTCGCCCATATCCTCGAGTCCACCCTGCTCAATAGAAGCTAAGTTATTAGCACAGTAGCGTTCTTAGCCATAAACTAATACAGCGCAAGTGAGGGAACCCAGCGATGCACAAACTCGAGTGCAGTGCATATAGCATATGCAAATTGCCACGTGCGCTACCTATAGAAATCTGCAGCTGGCAGAATGCGACTTGTACTGAAGTTGCACCTCGCCACATGCATCTGGCAGCTCACCCAAGGACCATTCTATCATGTGTGATTCTTAACACATGGTCTTCCATTTACCGCTGGGCAACGTGCTGCTGCCTTACCGCATTAACAGTGTGTGAACCATCATGGGGGCAAGCAAAAGTATACGAAAGAAGCAGCAGACAAGAGTGCTTGTTTGGGGAGGAGTCACTAAGTTTGAGGCATGAATGGTGTGATGTGTGTGTGGGGAAAACACACACAGAATAGTAACTCACGCTCTCTTTGCAGCATTGAACTGCTCCTGTTACCGGACCTGAGAGTGCGCAGGCAGGAGGCCAGCACTCACCCCAGAGATAAGTCTCTCTTTGGCTTGCCTTTGAGCCATTTTGCACAATGTGCATGAAGACCATGGTTTCTCTGATTGAGTATGTGTAATTGTCAATAGTTGTATTTTGTCTTTTGCCTACTTTCCCTTGCCCATCCACCTCCCCTCTCCTGACCCTCATTTTGGTTATCCTGAATACCGATGCCTATCCGAACAACTGATCCATAACCCTCTTTCCCCACCGGGGTCTCAGAGGCCTGTGTGAGTTTTACCTTGCAGGTGCCCAGACCGTGGAGGGGGTGGTTGGTTCGTGCCACTCCTGCGCCTGGAGACTGGAGCTTTGACACTACCCATCAGTTGTGGCATCCTCATTGATTATTGTGTACTGAAAATGCTTTCCATCCTGTTGAACCATTGTTAAACTGTGCTAGCTTGGTAGTTCTTCTATCATTCTGCTTGGACAAGTGCTTGGCCATATTCAGTGACTTCAAGTCATCTACTTTAGACTCGTCCAGGGTTTTTTGGTGGCTACAGGCTTTTACCCTGGTTTGGGGGTTTGGCTCCTTGGAGTTCTCTGCGATTTGGTATTTTTACCAGTCAAGGTGGCCTCTGAGGGGACTGGACCCTATTTACATGCAAGGTAGAACAAGGAAGCCAAGGGGTAGGTGGATCCTGAAGCCAGGTAGACTAGAAGGAAGAAGGCAACAGACCCCAGACACAGTTCTTCTGAAGGTCATGGTGATGAGTAAATGAGGGAGGGCCTTTTGTTGTCGGACAGTACGCTTGGGCTACAGTGTTTGGGCACTCTTTGACATTCTCATTGTGGGGTACTATGTACATGATGTGTTCTGCTGGTTAATGGCTGTTCCTGTGTTGGGTTTACTTTTCAGGGTCAGGGGATTGTTGTGGTTTGACATACTGGGGTGTACACATGGCCAATGTTCACATGTGATGTGTAAAGGACACTGAGTTCACATGCATGTATTGAGTGCATGTCCCTACTGACACACACACACTTACACAATGCTCCACCACACATACAACCACCCGTCCATGCCCACACGTGCACACAGATTGTCTTCTCTGGCATGCTTTGTGCCTGCAGCGCATGATCACTTACCATTTGGGGATCATGTACATGCGTCATTAGGTCATTTCTGTTGCTTGTCCTTTTTATATGATGCTCAAGGTGTATCCTGAACACAATGGCTGCTCACTGTGCTGTGTGCTGAGCAGTGTGTTCCAGGAGACACACACAGCACACGGGTTAGGGATTTGCAGATTTGGCTTGGCCAATGTGCATCCCAACAGGCATTCTGTCTTTTGTTGATGGTACCGCTGGTGGCATGCATTTGTGTATGACTTTGTATGTGTGGGTGTTTTTTTGTCAGTCATTTCATCTGATTCCATGTCAAGTGTGATTGTCTCAGGCCTTTTTCCATTTATCACGTGTCACTTCGTATCTAATTGGTCATGTATTGGGCTTTTGGTTTGCTCTTTTGCTGTTGCATGCCATATCATGGTGTGGCAGACAAGGGTGATGTGGGTTGGGAGGGTTTGGGTGACATTCCAGTGATTGTCATGGCCTGTTTTGCAGGGGGGTGGTGTGATATACTCCTTGCATGTGTTCATTTTGGTCACACAGGATTGGTTATGTTTAAGTAGCTAGGGATGCACACAATGTAGCACTTCTGTGGCAACATTCTCAGGGTGGTAAGGTTGTGACAGTTGACTGTCTCTTTGTCATCATCAGTTATCACCTGGTATGTGCCAGGCCTGTGTGCACTCTGCAGGGGGGGAGTTTAGGTGAAAAATGTGGCCACAAGCTGGGTCCGGGCTGCCTCGCCACGTGCCCTTTCCCCTCCCATGGGCAGCGCCTGTGCCTGTGGTGGAGGATGTGGGGGCACCACCATGTCCACCGATACACCATGTCGTGTTGCAACATTGTGCAGGACACATGCTGCCACAATGATCCTGCACACTACTGGGGGTGCATATAGTAGCTGCCCGCCAGAGTGGTCAAGGGAGCGAAAGCATGACTTGAGCGCTCTGAATGTGTGCTCCACTATGCAATATGGGCAGCGTTGTATCTTACCTGGGGTGGTGTGGTGGGGTTCCGTATTGGCGTCATCATGTGGTTGCTCAGAGGGTAGGCACTGTCCCCTGGGGAGGTGAGGATGGTTGTCATTAGTTGGGTTTGTGTGTTTGTCTGTGTGTCACATGCATGCATGTGCACGTACATTTGTACTCACCAATGAGCCATGTCTCGCCATGCTTCCCAGCTTCCAAGTCCCGGCTCAGGGTGGACATTCTGTATATATAACTGTCATGGGTAGACCCAGGATAGTTTGCATAGACAGAGGTGATAATTCCATGGGCATCGCATACAACCTGTATGTTGATGGAATGCCAGTGCTTGTGGTTTTGATAGATGTGCTCAGTGGCCAGAGGCAGACGTAGGGCCACATGGGTGCAATCTATGGCACCAAGCAGTATGGGGAAGTGTGCCACCCTGCAAAAGTCCTGGACCACGGCCTACTTTTCTGTGGGTGTTCTGGGCATGTATATGTGCAGCGTGACTGTGTTGCCTGTTAGACACCCCCAACTATGGCAGTTGTCCGCTGAAATGACCCAGTGGCAAAAAAATGCAGGACATTGAGCACCTTTTCAAAGGGGCTCAGTGCTTGGGAGCACACAGTGGGTGATGTGAGGTCATCCTCCCACTCAGTGACCAGGTCTAGCATGATACGAGGTGGAAACCTATACCTGCCATAGACCTGGTCATCAGGCATCCCAAAAAGGCTGGTCCTGGACAAAAGAATGTGGGGCCTGGCTATTCTCCTCCTCCTGCGGTGTCCCACAATCAGTGCTGCGAGAAATGGATATTCATTGTAGCTGTAAATACGTGTTTGTTTTTTGCGCGCACTTTTATACTGCGCAGGGATGCTTCTGTCTGCCTTCTTGTGGTGGACGTGTTTACACCTGTGCGTGTCTTTTGGTGTGTGCGGATTTCCCGTATATGATTCCATGTATACGTGTTGTTCGTGCACGTGTGGGTGTTCCGTGTGTTTCCCAGCAGTACTTCCGCAGTTAAGCCTTCATTTTCACGCGTTGTTCCCCATTCCGCGTGTTCCGCCCTCTTTTTGGTGTGTGCGCTACACGTTGTGCACTTTCGCTGTGCACGTCGCACACAGCGTTCAGGATGTTGAAGTGACGTGTGCGCCTGTGTGCACCACCCACGGATTTGGCCCACATGCCAGGGAAAACATGCGCAGGGCCTTCCATGAATCGCACGCGTGCGCATGCGCTTGATTTTTCACGCTTGCGCCACAAATTTCGGCGCACATTTGTCCAATGAATCACCCCGTTAATCTCACTGTGCATTGCCTAAAAACTGTAAGGGATTTCAATCAGGCACACGCCCAAGTCTTACCTAGTATGTAGTGCGCCAATGTAACCCTTATTTTATTTTTATCTATAAGTTCAATATTCTGAATGATATGCCACTCATATCACACCCTTCTCAAAATACCCCCAGGTCACACTGAACCAGGAATCAGGCTAGTTTGTAAAGGTAAATATTTATTTATTTAATATTCAATCACACATAGGTTTAATATAGATATATATGGGGCAGCAATCACCCAAAGGGTGACAATACAATTCAGAAAGATAAGCAAAGCAATTGAATTCAATTATAAGGAGACACAATCCAAAACACAGGGAAAAAGAACAGTTTGTTTTGCACACAGATAGCATTTAGGTTAATGTTCCCCCTGCAAAGTTTTGTTTAAATACAATTGAGCAGTCCTACACCAATGTGAGTAATCAGCAGGTTTTCAGGAATGAAACACAATGTCTAGAGTTATATGAAATCTTCCCTCCCTAAACGAGAGAGGACAACCGTTTTGGCAAACTACACTTGTGAACTGGCTGAAAAATGGCTTTGTGAAAGACTGCAAAAAAGTGCAAAAATGCTTAAATGGAGACAAGTTCTAAAGAAAGCAACACTAATCAGGTCCTAACATACATAAGCTATAAAATAAACAGCAATACACACGAGATCAGGATGGCATGGAAAAAACACTTTGAAATGGGGAAATGACACGTGTAAACTTGGGAATTTTGCAAATTTGTGGCAACCTTTACTATGCGATATTGAAGAAAAACGGGTCAAATAAACTGTTCTGTGATTTTAGTTGTGGAGATAGCTACAGATGTTAGGTATCAGTGAGAGTTGAAATTCCGTTTCTATCTTTAAAGCTGAAGGAGTTATAGAGGTCTTATTGAGAGGCGTTTTTGCAAAATAGGTGCGAAATTGAAAACAGAAATGCACTTTTGAAAATGACAGATGGGTTTGATCACACTATATTATGACTATGAAAAAGAAAATGCCACAGATGGATCTTACCGTCACGTGATCAGCGTAACCCGTCCTGTTGTGGATACTCTACTTCTTCCTGGGATTTACTTTACTTATTCAAAATCACTATGGAGTTATTTGGTTTTGAAACACAGGTGAGACAATCAGTGCAAGAAGGATTCTAACAATCCTGGAGTTCTGAATTAAAGATGGGATGGGTTGAGATAGGGATGATACAATGCAGATATACTAAGGGTTACTGTTCTTCCTGTTAATACTTACAGAAGAAGTTATTAAATTGGACCGTCAGCTCTGCTCAATGAATTGGATCTGTCTACCGGCAGCAGAGCACCTCTATCGGGATTGGATCAGCAAGGTGGTTCTGGTCAATTTGGACTGCACCTCAGCCTGAATTTGCAAGGGCCCCTTCTGGTTACTGGACACGGTAGATAGCCTGGATGCAAGTTTTCAGTGGGACAGCCTTAGTGGTAGCAAGCCAAGCTGAATCAGAGTTAATTACCTTCAAGTTTGGGATGTTTGCAATTGGGTCAGGCTAGCAATAATTTTGCAACACTACAGTCTGGATTTTGCAAAGAAATCTGGATATTTCAAAGAATTCTGGGGTCAGCTATAAGTTCAAGGGCAGTGTGTTCTGGAAGCAGTGTGTTTTTTGTGTAGTGAAACTTTTATATTTATACATTACAAATGCCATCCCCCAGTTTATGGTGTGGGCAGAACTTCAAAACACCCCCCCATGTCTGTGAGTGGCTGCTGGTATGTGCTTTGTCCTGGTTGGCAGTCTAAACAGAGCTGTCATTTTATGACAGGATTTAGGAACTCCCACCTGGATTTTTACCCAAACCATACTTTTGCACAAATGTACATTTCTACCATTATGTACCCTCATGAAATTGTACACATATACTTTATACTCGGATATCTATATTTACATCCACTTCCCATCTTTGTGAGAGCTGTATTGGTCATTCTACAGATTTTTATCAATTTTACCCATAACACTTTGGATTAATCATTTCTAATTTGATACATCTCTGGGTGCTGATCAGGGGATCATATGCGTACAGTTTTAAGCTTGCAACATTAATAGTTTGCCACAATCAGTGGTTTAGTGTATCTTTGGTTCTTTATGTTGTAAAAACTCCTACCACATCTTCAACTGTCTACATGAGTTCAGATTTATAAGTTTGTATTTTTCACTTGTCCACTTATTTTGGCTGTCATGTTAAATGTCATAAAGTTCTGAAGCAAAAACAAGTAATTAATTACCATCCAAAATCCAGTCCAGGTTTTTTTTCTTACTTTAAATGGCCAGTCCTTTGAAGTTCACTGAGAAACCTCCTCCACATCCGGCCCCTCCTTTAGGAAGTTGGGTGTCCAAGCCTTCCTTTGTCCTTGGGTCAGCTAGGAGACAAATGTCTGGGACTTTCTTTGTTTTCATTATGCGGGAACCATAACAGCCATTAGCCTTCCTGTTCTCAAGGAATTGTCAAGCAGAGATGTCAGTTTTCCCAGGCCAGGCTATCAGATCAGAATTACATAGTGGATTAGTCCCAGACTGCGCCCCTTGACATTAACGGTTTTTTTCGTTTCCCATATAAAATATAAGCACAGTTTATAAAGGATTAAAATATTTTAAAAGAATTAGCCCTTGACCAACAGAGGTGATTTTTGCCATTTTAATCAGGAAATAGAAACACGTTTAAACAATGTTTGACAGCTAATTTTCTGATGTAGCTGTCAGTCAGTGAGGCCTGGATTCCTCTGACTGCCTGGATAATCCATGATTTAAGCACACTTTCCTTTCAATAATTCACTGGGGGAAATTACTGAATTTAGCGCCAAAACAGCACTTTGAAGGTTGCCATTGAATAGGAAAATGTATTTAAGAGCCTTTTTCGGATTTTAGCCCTTCTGTGGCTTTGTTTCAAGTGACAGTGACAGATGGCAGCAGTGATTCCTATTTTTACACCAACTTTGCCTGTGCGTGTGGCAGGATGTGCAGCGCTTTGGTGTTTTATGCACCATGCGCAATTTTTCAGATTTTGCGTGCACAGGTCTATTTCCTCAATTTTTGACAGTTTTATTTCCCCATTGGCAAAGGGGTGCAGTGTGGCGCAGTGGTGTGGATAGAATTATTCCACATATATCCCCCCCTGACTCCAGCACGATGTCCAGTCGTGGGGGAGTTGGGAGAGTGGGATTATTTTTCTTTCAGTTCATGTGAAAAATCTGGTTGTTTCTCCCATCAGCGATAGATGCGACACGCTCTCCTTGCTGGTTCTGGTTGGGAGTTTGGAGCGACACTCCGGGCTCTTGGTTCTTTTTCCTTTCCAGTCCCTGAAGAGTCGTCCTTGGTGATTAGTTGAGTTTTAGTTCCAGTGCTAGAAAAAAGAACATAACATGGTTATGGAAATTTCCCCACTAGTACTCCCGACGGTGTAGTGGGGCAGATGCATGCATTGAATACAATTTACAATATACCCCGCCTATGTTTAATACTGGTCTTAACACTGTTTCCTAGTACGTACTCCATGAACCTTTAATAACTCTTTTTCCCCCTCTGGGTTTCCGGTTGGCTCCTCTATTTGCTGCAAAGTATGCCTGGGATGGCAACTCTTTAGCTGGTTTATGTGGACCCACTTGTCTTCCCCTTCTGTGAAACTGCCCTTGGGGATGACGATTCCGTAGGCGACTGGTGAGATTCTGTCCACAATTTCAAAAGGACCCCGCCAACTTGGGAGGAATTTACGCTCTTTGGCTTGGTTCCTTTGGAAATTGTACAAGTAGACCCAGTCTCCTACTTGATATTCCTTTTTAGTTGTCTTAGGGTCATAGTGGGTCTTCATACTGTCTGCAGATCTTTCTAGATTCCGCTGAGCATACGCAAAAGCATGTTGAGGGTGTTTTCTCAGATTCTCAATATACTCATGAGTTGTGGAGGCATTTATCAAGGTCTGCTCTTGGGTTCTGTAGAGCAGATGCTGGGGTAGCACCATCCTTCGTCCAGCCATCAGCTCAAATGGAGACATTTTTGTTGCAGAAGAAGGGGTAGTCGAATGCCCCAACTTGGCCCAGAATCTGCCACAAACTTTTTTAATATGCTCACAATAGTTTTATTGTACCTCTCAACTCCACCATTAGAGGACTGCCGGTAGGCAATGTGTAATTTCCTTTTTACCCTAAGTATCTCCCACATCTTTGCCATCACTTCACTGGTGAAGTGACTACCTGGGTCTGACTCAATCCTTTGGGGTAGTCCAAAACGCAAGAAGATGTGATTGATTATCAGGGCAGCTGCTGTTTCTGCCTTGCAATTTGGGGCCCGGAGACATTCCACCCATTTAGTAAACAAGCATGTTACGGTTAACATGTACTTGTTCCACCTTGAGGAGCGAATCACAGGCCCGATAAAATCGACTGGCAAATCCGACCAAGTCCGTCTCATCCCCCTCTTTTGGAAGGGAGCACAGTGTGTGAGTGATGTTGGCTGATATTTTGCACACACAAGACACCCCTTCAAATATCGGTCGAGGTCCTGCCTCATGTGTGGCCAGTATGCAACCTCTCGTAAGATTTCTAATGTCGTATGAAACCCTCGATGACCGGCTGTGGCCGCATCATGGGCGTGACTTAGCATCAGGCTTCGGAATGAGGTAAGGACCACCCACTGGTCATGGCCAGGTATGGATCTCCGCACCAACAAACCCTCTTGAATTCGGAACATTTTTGGACATTTCATCAACACTCTGAGGTCCTCTTTCCCAATGCAATTGGTATCCATCAGGGGAAAGTTCTCAGGGTCCTCAATGTGTTGATAATACTTACCAATTATTGGCTCCCCTTTTTGAACCATAATCAAATCAGCATCTGGGGTCTCCTTTCTCCATTGGGCAGTTGAGAGTTCATTGTGAGCATTTGTCTGGGACCTAATGATAGCAGTGACCTGGTTTTCCCCCAACAGGGACTCAATCTCAAGTAGATCCCCTTGAATGGCTCGGGTTTTGGCCAGCTGATCAGCTAGGACATTTCCACTTTTGTCTGGGCCCTCTACTTTAGAATGACCCTTCATCTTTTTCCAATAGGTGGTCATCCCATTCGAGGTGACCAGATCATCAATATTCTGCATTACTTTTCCATGCTTTAGTGGTTTATTGTTAGCACATAGCATGCCCCTGGTTTTCCAATTGACCAGGTGCTCCACAAACCCGTTCCGTACATAATCTGAATCAATGATTATGACCAGTTCGTGGAGTTGGTGTGGGACAGCAGTGAGGATGGCTTGATACACAGCCATCAGCTCTGCCACTTGACTACTACGGAGACTGATTTTGTACCCAGCGGAGGGTCCTGGGGCATCAGTCACCCATGCATTTGCCACGTCGACCACAAGTTCCTTTTCCCCATTGTTTTCAACATGATAGGAACACCCATCCACATAGACCATGGGCATTCCCTCACACTTGTCTTCTTCATGGACTTTGTGTGGGGAATTAAGGTACGTCTCCATGTTGTCCTTGATTTTAAGACTTTCGTCCTCAAGACAGTTTTCTTTGGCACAATCATGCAAGTCAGCCAGACCTTGCACAAGGGGACTCTTCTTGTTTTGGCCATATTTGACCTCCACAGGAAAGCCTTGCATTGCCAGAATCCAGGAAGTAATTCAGAATTACTCACATCTCTCGCCCGGATTCTGTCCAAATATTGGAGTCTCCACTATGATGTGTTCCCCCTGCATCAACGGGCAGTAGTTCTTCAATGCCCACACCATTGCCAGGAGTGCCTTCTCACAATCGTTGAATTTTTCCTCCACAGAGGTATAATACTGCAGTCAAGCATGTATTTGAGAACCCTGTCTCCAAGAAGAACTCCTTGTTTTTGACAAGGGTAAGTTAGGCAAGGCGCTTGTGAGAGGCTTCTTTTGAGTTGTCTTACTGCCTCAGCTTGTTCTGGACCCCACTCCCACTTGACCCCCCCTTCAACATATGGATCAGGGGTCTTGTGATCTCTGCGTAATCCTCAATGAACTTTCTGCTATAATTAGTCAGTCCAAGGAGGCTCCTTAGCTCCTGCAGAGTTGTGGGGTCTTTTCGTTTCTGGAGTACTTCTACTTTCTTTTCCTGGGTACAGAGACCCTGGGGAGTTATCTCATGCCCCAAGAAGTTGACATCGGTCCTGCACCACTGTGCCTTTTGGAAAGAGAATTTTGCTCCAGAAGCCCTCAACTGTGTCAGAACATAACGGATCTCCGCTATGTGTTTCTCCACAGTCGAGCTTTTGATTAGAACATCATCTACAAAGGTCAGGTTACCCCTTTCACCCAAGTCGGGCATGCCCTTATGCAAAAAGATATTAAATTAATTGCCGGAGTTGATGTATCCGAAGGGAGTCCGGGTCCAAGTGTACTGCTGCCTTCCAAAGGTAAAGGCCAGCTTGTATTGGTGCTATCTACTGACAGGCACAGTCCAGTACCCATTGGTCAGGCCAATGGCAGTGTATACCTTTGCCCCTGGATCTGGGCCAGCCCTTGGTCAATGTAGGGAAGAGGCCATTGGGAAGTATGGACCCGTTTGTTGAGCTCCCTTAGGTCAGCACAGAGTCTCCACTGGCCATTTGGTTTCAAAATCCCCAGCACCGGATTATTGAAGGTGCTGTGGACTGGTCGAATTATCCCACGGGACTCAAGGTTCTTAATTATTTCTGTAAGGGACTCCATTCGTGCGAGAGGCAAGTGATATTGCTTCACAAACACTGGAGTCATGCCAGGGTCCCTGGGAATTTTTGTTATGTGGATTTAGGTGCAACCACAGTCATATGTGTCCACCGCAAAGAGATCTTGAAAATCTAAAAAAAACTTGTTTCAATTTTTGCTTCTGTTCCAGAGTCTCACAGGCATCAGCTAAATTGACTCTCTCTTCAACCATCTGCCTGAAGCCCAGAAAGATTTCTGGTTTGGCTATGTCAGCGGCCTCCTCCAGCTGGGCGGATAAGTCAATGGTTAAAGTACTGACTTTGACTGATGGCTTCAGGTGGGGAAGGCAGCCCTGGTGGACTTGAAAGATCACCTCATCCCTCCTGAAGTCACAGGTCACCTCTTCCTTACCATAAGGGCAGGAAGAGTACACCAGGAAATTCCTCCCATGCCGGGTGAAGATCCTGTCTGGTGTTGCGTCATTGTCGCTATCACTGTTAAAACAGTCATTGGGGATTGGTCCTACCAGTTCATTTCCTAAATCTATGGAAAACTGTCGGTCATCAACCGCCATTCCAATAATGGTGCTTGTGCCCACAGTGATACTCCTAAGGTTGCTGTTATCCACCACTATTGGAATGGTGTTGTGTTCTGTATTGACTAGTGGTGTTGGGTTTAACCCCAACCCTTGCTGTTGGAAATGGGCCTTGAGGTGAACATATGCGTCAGGATTTTGAAGTTTCTATCCCCTTTTAATTTTTACTTTAAGTGTGAATTGTCCGGTCCATTCTGGGATGGTGACTTGCTCTCCAATCTGAACTTCAACTGCATATGGCAGCAATTGAGCTGACCGAAATGCTTTCTGTGGGTCATCAAAGTCCATGGAATTACCCGCTAATCGGGACCAGGCTTTGAAGTTTATTTGGTCCAAACTAATGGCAAAGCGATTGAGAATGTCAATGCCTAAATAAAATGCAGCAGGGACCTCTCACACGACCCAACAATTATGGACTATGTTCTTGTTGCCTATGGACATTTTGAGTATACACCTGCTAGGCAGGAGATGTTTGGAATTGGGAGTATCCAGGTCCATTTCCCATTTGACTATCAATTTAAATGTGGGAATGGCTGGATCTTTTGGGAGTTTTCAGAACATGGCTTCGCTGATGAAGCTCTTACCGTTGTTCACGCACACTTGGGCGAGAACAGAGTCCTTCCCTCCATTTAACTGAATGGGGATGAACAACTGTTCTCCAATTTTCTGAATGTCAACCATGCTTTGAGCTGATTTCTCATCATTTTGGAGTGGGACTTTCTGATTGTGAATTGTTATAGAATTTCAGAGTGTTTACTTCCAGTGTGGAATGCCACTTTAGACTTAAAGGAAGGTTGATTTTCAGAATAGAGAGGACTTCCCATCACCAGTTTGTTGTCCTACTGCAATTACTGTCACATCAGGGATTTGGTTGTTTTGAAAATAGAATTCAATTTGGTCAGGTTTTTGTTCAACCATGTGGCATGTGCCATTTAAACTAACATGGTTGACGCTATGTTTTCATTTTATTGGTTGGTTAGTCTGGGACCAGAGGACCTTGTTTACACAATCTATTAGGGGAGACAATCTACGCAGGATGTCATTCCCTAGTGAACATGGTGTGCCCTCTGGAGTCACAACTATGACTGGGTGTTTCACCTTGTATTGCCTAATTTTAATGTCTAAATCTGCAGTCCCCTCGACAGGAATTTCATTCCCATCGAAGTTCTGAAGTTTTCCAGGGAGAGGGGTGAGAGGGATCTGGTATCTCTCCCCCTTCCTGAATTCAGCTGATCAAATGCCCTTTTTGACAGAACGATGGATTGGGATCCAGTGTCCACCAGTGCCAAAAATGTACAATGCCCCTGTATTTGGACCGGGGCATGAAATCTTCCCTCCTTTTCCTCAAAGGGGCAAAGATAATGGGCATTTTGGGCTAATTGGTGGGTTAACTGCTTTACTCTTGATTCTGACAGAGGGGTAGTTTGGGCAGGATTCTGTTTGGGAGCGTGGCAACCTGTAAGAAAAAGGTGACAGTTCGATATTGGGGAAGTTTTGGGCTCCCCTGGTTCTGATCCTGGGCTGCACCCCCTTTTGGAGGCAGTCACCAGAATTGGTTTGGGCAAGGTGAGTTTCTGGCTTCTCATGCTGGGTGTCAATGATGGGCGGTTTTAACTCAGTCCCCCCATTTACCCAGTCTGGATTAGGATCTCTCGGGACCCGTTTTTCTTTGGGAGGAGTTCCCCATCCCTGAAGGAGAAGATCCCTTTCCCAGAATCCTCTGAGGACCCCTCTCCTTCAAATTGGAAGACTCTATCCTCCTCCACAAAATGGGTCTTTTTAGGCCCTTTATTTCTCCTACCCGCCCTCTGTTCCTTAGGTTGCAGACTTTTGGGGACAGGAGATTTTGGTTCCGGTTCCTGGGTTTCCACGGCCTTTTCACAAGTGGGGACGGAAGCTTCCTCTCAGGCTTTACACCTCCCTTCCCCCTGTGCCTCCTCCCTTGGACCCAGTGCATTGTCAGGGTGCTCTCCCCGTTAGTGCTCTGGAGTACCAGACCCTTGATTTGAGGGGCTCTGGGCCGCCATGTTCATCTGAGGGTTCTGCTGAGCCCTCAACATGCGACCCAAATCCAGTGACAAGTTCTGGACCTGCCGCTCCTGTTGGGACACCCGCTCTGTCTGGTACAGGGGTCTCTGGTCCATCCAAGGTTGATCACGGGAAGGGTAACTGTTCCTTCTCCCATAATACCCTTGGTTGGGATAGTTCTGGTACCCCTTCATCCTTGGCCTCCCCTCTCTCGGATTGGGTTTTCTGGGCTCAGGAAAGTGGGGAAAGAAAGAAGGGTTGTTTTGGGGGTTGATGTTTGACGGGTATCGGGGAAAGAAGCTCAACCCGGCATTTGGGAGATTACTGCTCTCCTGGGGAAAGTTAGGAGGGAAGGTTCTTGGGTTTGCAGTTACCTGGTTGGATTTCCCCTCCCCCTTGGACTGGGGGAGTCCACACATAGCTCAGGATGGGTCTGTTGCCTTTGTAACAGGGGCTTATATAATCAGGGGAGTTAGGGGTCCCGTTTGTGGGATTACCTCCCTGACTACTTGTTTGGGACAGGCCCGAGGGCCTTCTGGGTCTTTGGTTAGGAGGATTTTGCACAGGAATATTTTCAGGCCCCCCTTCTCCAGATCTAAAATGGGGGCAAACTTCACCTCCGCCACCTTAGCAGCAGCAGGGGTGTTGGCTGGTTTGGGGTTTTTATTTGTATTTTTGTTCTCTACTGGTTTCTGCACTTCATAAATGTGAGTCGCCTGTTCATTGACCCAGTCTAGTGATCTCTTCTCATGAAAGTCCCTCACCAGCTGGGTCATGATGTATTTAGGGAATGCATGAAAGAAGGTATGAATGAACTCCCTACTGTCTGTGCGCACCCTCCTGGGTGTCTGCGCAATGGCACATTTTAACTCTTGTACAAATTCTTGTGGGGCCTGGTCTTCCCCACATTGCAGATTGTATGCCACCTTGCGGGCCTCTTGAGGGTTCCTATGTATGGAGAAATGCTTTAAGATGGCTGCCCTATAGTTGGACCATCTTCAGTAGTTCTGATCCTCCAGCCCTGCAAAGAAGCTGGAGTATTCAGGGGAAAATGTCCATTTGACATATTGAATGCAACTCTGGCTATCTTTCAAATGGAAAGTATCCATAATTTGCTCATATAACTCGAGGTGCTCCCAAACTGAATATTTGGCATTTTTATTATAGGGAGTTATGATGCTCCTAATGGCCTTTATCTCTTTCAGGGGATCTTTCAGTAGGGCCCTCTTAATTTTGTTGGCCTTTTTAGTCTTGGTCACCCTTGTCCACTCATCCTCTGATTCAGAGGCACTGCTACAGGAGGTGGCTATCTGATCCTCTAGAATCCTCTGATTCTGCGAGCTTGGAATGGCTTGCAGAAAGTGGGGGCCTAGTCTCTTGACACCTGTGGCGCTCAGAAGAGTCTTCTGACTCTCCCTCGCTCCCAGGATTGGCTGAGTACCCCCCCCCCCCGCTGCCCTAGCTGGGAAGAGGTCTTTAAGATGCACTTTGTGGGTCTAGTTTTATGGAGTTCCCCACCAAATTTGACAGACTGATCCCTTGGTAAGTGGTATTTTTGAGGATCCAATTCTCTGATTCCCCCCGCACTAGAGTCTTCCTGATCAGAGAGGCTAGCCCCACCATTTGGGAATCGGTACAGGGACACACGCCCGTCCATTTCTGGGAGGCACTGATCTGTCAGTCCCATATATCCCATTCTGCTGAAGTCTACCATCCCGTGGCCTATGAGCCTGTGGACATGAGGGTGGCAGAGTCCATGGAACTGAAGGGGTTAAAGTCCCTGATGACAGGGGTCCTGAGGGCATGCTCAGGGGTTTCTCTATCCCTTCTTGCCTCATCTCTTTCAGCCCATATTCCCTGGTGACATGCTAAAATCTGACCCTTTTGCTCCTCTATTAAGGCCTTACTGGTCTCAATAATGTGCTCCTGCACGGCAATCTGTTTGTGGAGCTAGTCATTCTTTTCACAGAGAGCCTCATTGTCTCTCTGTGCTTCCTGTCTGGATTGGGAATACTGGGCCAATTTTTGCTGCAGGAGTCTCACCTCCTGGGTTTGATCCTTATTCGTCTGAGTGTTCTTTGCCAGAGCATCCTCCACCCGCCTGGTATGCTCTAGTAGCTTTTCATATTCAGTTTTAACTTCACTAAACTCCTGAAGAGTCAGCTTTCTTTCTTCCAACTTAGTTTTTAATTGGCTGAGTTCCTGGCCCAACGCGTCCCTCTCCTGAGTTAGAGTGCCCCTCTGTGCAGCCAGGTCGTCCCTTTAGTAAACCTGTAGTCCTAAATCTTTTGCAGTGGTCCCAGAGGGAACTACACAGGTTTCTGCCTAACACTGGTGTACAGCGGTGGGATTTGTATCGAGTATACAGTTTAGAGTGCTTTTCGACACTTTAGGATAACTAACCACAAAGCTTAGCACTAAAAAGCAACTTTCAAAAACATGTCTACGATGGAAACTTACAGTCAAGAATCCTTGTCAGGTGAAAATACTGGGAGTTTGCGAGCTCTCTGTAGGCAAGAGAACCTTTCTGTAAGAGGCAAGAAGTTAGAACTAATAGAGAGATTGCTGGCGAACCAAAGTCTGGGTACTGGTTCAGAGGAACCAATTTCTCCAGCAAATGTAGATAACAGTGATGGTGTTGATCTAAATCGTAATTCTGATGATAGCGATGAAGAGGCT
Organism: Ambystoma mexicanum; assembly: GCF_040938575.1. Classification (NCBI taxonomy): domain Eukaryota; kingdom Metazoa; phylum Chordata; class Amphibia; order Caudata; family Ambystomatidae; genus Ambystoma; species Ambystoma mexicanum. Next base: position 671,737,903 of record NC_090924.1, on the reverse strand, counting down.
GACGAGGACGGAGAGGCTAACGAAACTGTCTCCCCTGCTCCTCTACCTGCCTACGGGGCCCATACCAGGTCCCACATGTAACCCTGCTTATTTTGAACTTGAAAAAATGAAGCTCGAATTAGAATACAAACGGTTCTTGGCTCAATCTGAACGAAACCAAGAGCTCGATTTCAGACGAATGAATGCCCAGGCTGAGCAGAAGCAAGCTGAGTTAAGACTCAGGGAAATAGAACTTAATCACAAGTTAGAGATGAAAAAGGTTTCTGTAGAAAGTGCTTCTCTCTCCTCTGGTTCCTCTAGGAGCTCCAGTCCCAAAAGACCCCGGATGCCGAAGGAATTAGTGGGTATGTATGAACTGAGATTGGATGTGTTGGATTGGTTAAAACTGTTTGAGTACAAGTATGGACTCCAGGACATCACCGGGAATGATTTACTTCCCTGGTTGTTCTCTAGGCTCCCTCCTGTTGCGACTGATGTGGTAATGGTGTTGGGGAAGGCGGATAAGACGGATTACGAAAGTGTGAAACTAGCTTTGATAGCTAGATTCGGGAAGACCCCTTCCCAGTATCTTAAGAGGTTTAGAACCCTCAAAAAGCATGATGGTACCCCTTGGGCTACCTGGGTGAGTGAAGGGTTGAAAAACGTAGAGGGATGGATTAAGGGTTACAAAGTGAACACTTATGAGGGTATGAAGAATCTTTTTATGTTGGAGTCGATTTATGATGCCTGTTCTCCTGAGCTCAGACAGCACTTGGCTGATTCGAAGGAATTGGATTCCCGGACGCTAGCTAAGGCTGCTGACTTATGGGTTGCCAACAGGGCTACTCATAAGGATTCTGGGGCAACTCAGAAAGAGGATGAGGGAAAACAGCCTAAAAAAGACTCAAAAGAGAATTTGAATAACTCAAATTCCAAAGAGGGCCCCAAACAAAACCAGAAGGGTAAGCCACCGGGAAAGCCACAGCAGAATAGTGTGTCTTCTGGTGCCAAAACGGAAGGAGGTCAGAACAAGCCACCATTCCAAAAAGCATTCGGAAAATGCTTTGTTTGTGGCTCGACTGACCACGTGAAAGGAGATCCCAGATGTAAGGGTAAATCTTCAGGGGTCCAGTTTGTCTCCTTAGCCTTCGCTCCAGAGGAGGAAGTCCAAATGGCAAGTGGAAACTTTCTACTGCTAGCTGACGTCTCAGCCAGCGTTTCTTTAGTATCTCTGGGGTTGTGGGAACAACAGAATTTAAATGTCTATAATTCTATCCCCGATAATACTAAAGAGTATTATAAGGAAAGTGTCCAGGTGAATGGTCAGGAGACTCCTGCCATTAGGGACACTGGGGCCAGCATAACTGTGGTGGATAAATTGTTTTTTCAGGCCGAGGATGTTGCTAAGGCACCCAAACGCCTCACCAAGTTAGCTGGAGGGCCTGTGCAGATGCTTCCCCAATTACCAGTTCTCATCCAGTGTAACGACATGACTGTGAAGATACCTGTCAGCATACAGAGTGAGGTACCAGGACGCGTACTGTTGGGTAACGATTTGAAAACTCTCGGAGTTGTATCGCATACTCCCAGACCTCCTAGTAAACGGTTACAGGAGCTAACCAGACCCGCAAGAGAGAGGACCATGCGCGGCACTCTCCAGGAGATGATGAAGAAAGAAATCACTCCTGCTCCACTGGAATTGTCGGCAGCTGTCTCCAAGAAATCAGAAGTGAAAGGGAAACCTAAGACTTCTATCCCGAAACCAGCAGCCAGCATTTCAGTGCAGCCAACACGGACTTCCCCGCGGTTGTCCAAAGTTACACCCGTAACTCTGCCTCCAGCTGAGGCTGAGAGGGAGGTACAACCCTGTGTGGTAGAATTAGACTCTGAGGAAGAGCTAATGGAAGGCCAAGAACTCATTGGAGATCTGGATCCTGTTGACCATCCTGACCTGCAGTCTTTACTGGCAGAAGGTGGACCCAGCAGGGCAGACTTCAGTAAGGGACAGAGAGGATGTCCAACTCTGGAAGGTCTTCGCCACCAGGCAGAAACTCAGGCTGAAGGGCAAGAGCCTGGGAAATACAGGTTGCACTGGGAAGATGGCCTCTTCTACAGTGAACCGACCGAGTCTGCACCTGGAGACTACAAACGACTTGTAGTACCCCAAGAGAACAGACCAAAGTTCTTGCAGTTAGCCCACGAGATTCCTTTGGCTGGTCACTTGAGTTTCAAGAAGACTAAGGAAAGGCTCTCTCTCTACTTCTATTGGCCGAAGATGGGGGCCGAAGTAGAAAAACACTGCAGGAGCTGCCACACCTGCCAGACCTCTGGTAAGGTTGGCTCCAAGAATGTGGCACCTTTAGTGCTACTCCCAGTTGTGGGAGTCCCGTTTGAGAGAGTAGGGATTGACATTGTTGGTCCCCTTGATCCTCCAACCTCCTCAGGCAACAGGTTTATACTTGTTGTAGTAGACCATGCTACTAGGTATCCTGAGGCAATTCCTATGAAGACTGTTACAGCTCCGGCTAATGCCCTCCTTGGTATTTTTACTAGGGTCCGGTTTCCTAAGGAAGTAATCTCTGACAGGGGGTCAAACTTTATATCCCACTCCATGAAAGCCATGTGGAAAACCTGTGGAGTTACTTACAAGTTCTCAAGAGCTTATCACCCACAAACCAATGGGTTGGTAGAATGGTTCAACCGAACCATGAAGAGCATGATAGGTGCTTTAGAGGAACCCCTTCAACGTAAGTGGGACCTTCTACTGCCATGCCTTCTCTTTGCTTATAGAGAAGTCCCTCAGGAGGGAGTAGGTTATTCTCCCTTCGAACTTCTCTATGGTCATCCTGTCAGAGGTCCATTGGCCCTGATTAAGGAGGGGTTGGAGAGTGCTCCTTCCCCCAAGCCAGTCAGAGTGACTGACTACGTGATAGGTCTCCGGAGGAGAATGTCGCACATGATGACAGAAGCAAGCGGTAACTTGAAAGCTGGACAAGCATTAGTCAAGCACTGGCACGATCAAAAGGCTAACATGGTTGAGTTCGCTCAAGACCAGCTCGTTCTCGTTATGATCCCAACAAGGCAGAGGGCCTTGCAAGATAAGTGGATGGGACCCTTCAGAGTTGTGGGTAAACTCGGAGAGGTTAACTATCTGGTGGACTTGGGCAATTCCAAGGAGGCTCCGACAGTCTTCCACACCAACCAACTCAAAGCGTATGTCTCACGACCCGATGTAGGAGTGTTGCTTCTAGCATTATCCGAGGAAGAAGAAGAGAGTGAAGCTCTTCCGGATCTCCTCAGAGGCTTACCTTTAGACGAACAAATTGAAGGAGTAAATCTCTCCTCCAATCTGACACCCGAGCAACAGGAAGAGTGCAAATCCATGTTAAATCAGTTTGCCTCTCTGTTCTCGCTTTCACCAGGCTTGACCCCTTGGGGCCAGCATGACATACTCACTGGTGACTGTCTGCCAGTCAAAAGCAGAGGATATAGAATGTCAGAAAACGTACAAACCCACATCAAAGGTGAGGTCAGCAAGATGCTTGATCTCGGGGTAATAGAGCCCTCTACTAGTCCATGGTCTAGCCCAGTTGTGTTAGTACCAAAGGCCGTATCTAATTTGACTTGACGTCAGGCTATTGGCAAATAGCCCTGACAGACCATGCCAAGGAGAAAACTGCATTTTCTACCCCCGTTGGCCTATACCAGTTTAAGGTAATGCCTTTCGGATTGAAGAATGCACCTGCTACGTTTCAACGGATGGTAAACCAGGTTCTGAATGGGATGGAGGACTTCTGCATGGCATACTTGGATGACATCGCAGTGTTCAGCAATTCCTGGGAAGAACATGTAACCCACCTGAGAGATGTTTTGCAGGCTCTTGGACGAGCCAATCTGACCATAAAGGCGAGTAAATGCCAAATCGGACAGAGTAAGGTAGTCTATCTTGAACATGAGGTAGGAGGTGGAGAAATAAGGCCATTGCTCAGTAAGATTGAAGCTGTGCAAAATTGGACAACACCTACTACTCAAACCCAAGTGAGAGCCTTCCTAGGCCTCACTGGGTATTACAGGAATTTCATAGAGAACTATGGGACCATAGCTTCTCCACTGAATGTCATCTCCTCGCCCAAATTTCCTAAAAAGGTTAAATGGAACGAGGAGTGCAATCAGGCTTTTGAAAACCTGAAAAAGGCTCTTTGCCAAGCCCCAGTACTCAGAGCTCCTGATTACCGCCAACACTTCATTATGCAGACAGATGCTTCAAATGTAGGGATAGGTGCCGTACTCAGTCAACTGGATGGGAAAGGTAGGGAGCACCCCGTTTGCTTCATCAGCCGCAAGCTGAAGGATCCTGAAACAAGGTGGGCAACAATCGAAATAGAGTGCTTTGCTATCGTGTGGGCTCTGAAGAAGTTTAGGCCATACTTGTATGGTTCTACTTTTGTCATTCAGACTGACCACCAACCCTTGAGATGGTTAATGCAAATGAAAGGGGAAAACCCAAAACTATTGAGATGGTCGATCTGCCTGCAAGGGTTTGATTTCACCATTGAGCACAAGTCAGGATGTCACCACCAAAATGCTGATGGTCTCTCTAGGATGTATGTCATCGACTAGAGGTATGATATTCATCCAGGAGTGGATTAAATCCTCCTGTCCCTTAGTCTGGGGGGGCGAGAGTTAGGGAGAATTCTCTGTTTAGGCTGAATTTCCTAACCTAGTGAGTCCCCCAGCAGCTTTGCTGGATTTCTGGAGTTTGTTTTTTCCATCCTGCCAAGAGTGAGACTCTTTTCCTCCCACTCTTGGACATGAATGTGTGTAATTCATTTGAATGTCAATGTGTTCTATGGGCTATGGGGTCTTTTACTCCATAGGGTCTCATGTTTTTCTATGTGTGTTACACCGCACCCTACCTGCCGTAACACTGGGGCGTCCTAGCGGACCTCCACCATAGACTCCATACTTGGGGACTGACTACTGTCCCCCGGGCATGTAAAGTCACCATTGGCTTTACTAGACCTAAATTTACTAACAGAACTAGTACAAACCATCTTATTGTGGACGTGCTAGTAGGGGTAATTCGATTACTCCTAGGTATGTTACTCGAGGGGGCACTGTCCCGTCCCCCATCGTCGAGTTTTGGCTGGTGGCAGTGGAAACTACTTGTTATGTTCGACCCCGAACATAACCCTATGGGATTCCTCCCATTGTTGGAGATTGATACTTTTCCTCGTTAATCTCTAACATACCATCAGTTTACTTATCTTAAATAGGTTTATCGGATGGTATTTTCTGCCAGAACTCGGTTTTTAAAATGGCGTCTGTGGTCGTCTCTGTGACTCCTAAACCAAAGGTTGAGCCCTTTGTTCCACTTTTGGCGGGCCTCTGTACAGAGACCCTCCAAAGTGGTGCCATTCTGTCTGGGTTACCACAGGGGTGTGGGAGGGGGTTTAGGCACCCTGGACCGAGTTGCCTTGCCAACTCCGGTCACACTCTAGTGTGATTGGCCCAAGTGGTGAGCCTTCCCGCTCACCACTTAGCGTGTGTTGATTGACAGCTAGGCTGAATGAATGGGGGTTTTCTGCATAAAAGCAGGGCTTTTGGGACTGGATCTTCAGAAGTCGCCACAGGACCTAAGAATCTAACGAGGGTAACGCTGAGCCGACCTGCACGACGACACCTCCGGTGGAGCCCTGCGGAACCGACTCACCACTTCCCGACGACAGAGGAGATCTCCCTGCCGGAGAGTCTCTTCCCCTGACTGGTGGGAACAACCAGTCCCCTTTGCTTTTTCTTCGCCTCAGGACGCAGTGGTCGAATTGCCCGTGCAGAGCACCTCGGCAACCGGATAGCCACTACCCCTGTACCGCGACGAAAAGGTGGTGCCTTGTGACGGAGCACTCCGCGGCTGGTCTCTTCCCTGGTGGTGCACCGGACTTCACTTTTCTTCAACGACGAGATCATCTCTACTCTTGGCAAAGACCCGACGTGCATCCACCACCAGGAACAACTGCCCCTGCCGGAGCTGTCTCTCCACAAGCAAGGTACCGTGTCCGCCTGGCTTCCCTTTCTGCCGGTTCGAGTGAGGTGTCTTAATCCTCGCCTTTGCGTTGGGTCGCCTCCAAGCTTTCTCTAATGTGTTGTTCTGAACTGGTTCAATCTGCCGATAACAATTTGCTACAAAGACTCGAACGCATTTCCACTAAGAGACTTTTTGGGACATACCGCCTTGCCTCTCTCCTAGTGGGCCTGGCCTCTGAACTTTATGATCTATTGTGGTTCTTGCCTTCTTGCCTTGCATTTTTCCCGTGAAGTATTGAACTGTGTTGATTTCGTAACCTGCTTATTTTTCTCTCCCGTCCTAACTAATACTAGAGTGCCATCTAGGTTGAGGCATACACCTCTGTCTGCAAATAAGTGATGCTGGTAGAACCTAGACTTGTCGAAATATTGTTAGGAGGATTGATCGTTTCTTCTTCGTAGAGTAATTGTAATTGAAGTGTTTGCCGTGATAGTGCCATAGTGTTTTCCATAGATGTTCCGTTATAAATAAATATCTTAATATCTTTACACTGAAGCCTCGTTGCGTGTTTGCTTGTCATACTGTGAAGAATTGCCCTATATTGTATACTCCACATACTGCTTAACTCTTCTTGAGGGAAGTCTGACTGCTCAGCCACAGCTACCAAGTGAATCTGTGTGGTACAGACTGCTACCAAGTGGGTTTACTGCCAAACACCTGTAGTCCTAAATCTTTTGCAGTGGTCCCAGAGGGAACTGCACAGGTTTCCGCCTAACGGATATCAGGCCGTTCAGGAAGGTGAATGAAGTGATGCAGAACAAGTCCCCAGTACTCAAGCAAGGCCTCCACTTGTGGGCAGAGGCAGGGTGAGAGTGCGGAATAGAGTCGCTATTTCGCAACAGCGGTAGAAAAGAAACGGTCTCCTGCGTGAGGGGCAACCGGGTGGGGTATGGACTACTCACCGGTCCCCGATGCAGGCAGACCCGGACTTCTCCAGTTCAGTTCACGTTGCTGGCGGTTCAGCTGCGATGATCAGGACGTCTTGACAGCATGTAGGTTCTGCGTAGCAGGATGCAGGGTAGAGGGTGTCCCAAATGCAGCGGACATGCACAGGTGGTTACCACAGCAGGGCAACACGGCAACCGCGTTTACTCTGGTTTGGGCGCACTCGTCTCACTTCAGACCTGGGAATGGCAAGTGTATGAAATCGCTTTGAGGGTGCCGGGACGCAGAGCAAGCAGTAAACCAAGTTTCGAGGGCTTCCCCGAAACGGCGGTGGTGACAGAGCAAAGCGTCCTGTGTAAGCTGGTCAGCCAACTGGTTGACCCAGGGACACTTCCGAAGAGGCTTACTTGCAGGGTTTGATGAAGGTGCCGGGAATACTTGATCCCACTATTCCAATGTGTCGAAGGGCCTTTGCAGACCTTCTAGGACGATCAGATGAAGAGGGGTCTCGCAGGACGACAGCGGCTCAGGGTGCCAAACCTTCAGCGGGTCACCAGCGATTCCTCGACTCAGCTTCTGGTTGCAGGATACTTGGCTCCTTATCCCTTGTTCAGTGTAAACTCAGGAGATCGACATGGTAGTGGTGTTTTCAGCCTCCTCTTATCCAAAGTTCCCTTCGTGCCAAAACGGAGAGGGCCCAATGGGAGATCTGCTCACAAACACTCACTCCATATGTGGACCTATCACGGACCACGGTGGTCTCAGGCATTCAGGACACTCTAGACTCTCTGGTGCCCAGGATGTGTATTGGGAACAGACATCCCAGCCCATATCCTGAAGGCACACACAAGGCACGCAGAAGCCCGCAAAAGGGTTGTGTTTCGTGGGAAAGTGCATGACCAAATAAGGACTGCCCCGGGTCGACTCGACCTGGGGGAAGGTAAAGGGGCAAGACGGTCAGCGGACAGGACTAAGAACCTCGTGGCATGGCCATTTTGGGAGCCAGGCCACCTATTCGTGCCAAACGCGGTAAGCGCGGATACATGGCAACAAATGGTTCAAAACACAAGAGAAAAGATAGCTGCCACCAGTCCCGTCCGTGACACACTTGCACATTTCATAATAAGTCCAGCGAGAGTTACTAGGGCCTTTGGAATGACTAGAGACCCAAGAGCGCGGTAATGGTAGTTACGGTGCGCTCTTGTTTCATGTTGCTCAAAAGCTGCAACATGAGGAAAGGGCTAAGGGAAACGAAGTCTCCCAGTACTGACTGTCTTAATGGCAGGTCAGTTTCCCCATAAGAATTGAGCAAAAGCCCAGAGGAGTGCGGCAGAAGGCTGCGCTTGTCTGGCAAAGTCTAGGTCAGGGTGTAAAACAACAGCAAAAAGTTTGGGGGTTGCCACATGGAGGGAAAATTACATACAATTATGAAATCTTTCCTAACACTCGCCCCTCTCAGACCAAGGACAGGGAGAACTAATCCACCCCTGGATGAGTTTCTTGTTCAGGTCGGTTAAACATTCTGGACAACCCATCAGCATTGCTATGTTGGACACCTAGCCTATGCTCAATAGTGAAGTCAAAGCCTTGCAGACGTATGGACCACCTAAGCAACTTTGGATTCTCCCCCTTCATGTTCATTAGCCACTTTAAGGGCTTATGGTCAGTTTGCACAGTGAAGTGGGTCCCATAGAGGTAGGGCCTCAGCTTCCATAGGGCCCACACAACAGAGAAACATTCTTTCTCCACTGTGGACCATCTGTGCTCTCTGTCCTTAAGCTGGTGACTAATGAAACCAATAGGGTGTTCCTTACACTTCTCATCTATTTGTGATAGTACAGCTCCTATCCCAGTGTCAGAGGCATCTGTCTGCACAATGAAAGGTCTTTGGTAATCAGGGGCCCTGAGTACAGGGGCCTGGCACAAGGAGTCTTTTAAGCCATTGAAGGCCTTCTCACACTCTTCAGTCCACGTTACCTCCTTGGGTTTCTTCAGAGTGGTGAGAGCAGTCAGAGGGGCAGCTATAGTGCCATAGTCTGCCATGAAATTTCTGTAATACCCCGTGAGTCCTAAGAAGGCTCTCACTTGGGTCTGTGTAGTGGGGGTAAGCCAGTCTTGTACTGCTTGTACTTTACTGGGTAGAGGCTGTATCCTCCCTCCACCTACTTTATATCCAAGGTAATCCACTGAGCCTTGTCCAATCTAGCATTTACTGGCCTTTATGGTCAAGTGGGCTTTCTGAAGAGCCTGTAACACAATCCCAAGGTGTTTCACATGGTCTTCCCAGGTGGCACTGAAAAATGCTATATCATCCAGATATGCAAGACAGAATTCATCCAACCCATTCAACACATGATTCACAAGCCTCTGGAAAGTGTCAGGTGCATTCTTCAACCCAAAAGGCATTACCCTGAATTGGTAAAGACCTTCCGGAGTTGAGAATGCTGTCTTCTCCTTGGCAAGTTCTGCGAGGGCTATTTGCCAATAGCCTGCAGTGAGGTCAAACGTGCTGAGGTACTTGGAGGCACCCAAGGTATCCACCAGCTCATCTGTTCGAGGCAAGGGGTGTGCATCTGTCTTGGTGACAGCATTCAGAGCCCTGTAATCCACGCAGAACCTCAATTCGGAAGTATCTGCTTTTGGAACCTAAACCACAGGGCTGGACCAAGGACTACTAGAGGGTTCAATCAGCCCAAGATCTAACATTTTGTTGACCTACGTCTTAATGTAACACCGTACTTTGTCTGACATTCTATATCCCCTACTCTTGGTAGGTACACTGTCTCCTGTGTCTGTGCTATGTTTGCACCAAGGTGTCAAACCAGGGGTCTGTGAAAACGGGGGGGGGAAATTGCCTAAGCAAACTTTTCACCTCAGCCTGCTGGTCAGAAATCTGGTGAGGGGCCACCCGGACACCCTCAAAGGAGCTATCTGAGGACTGCTTTGAAACAGGTCAGGGAGAGGTTCAGACTCCTCTTCCTCAACATCTGAAGGCAATGCAGTGCTGCGATTTCAACTCTTGGGATGAAAGCCTTCAGCCTATTTACGTGGAACACTTTTGGAGCCTGTCCAGGCCTTCCAAGGTCCACTAAATAGTTGATCTCACCCAGGGGCTCCTCCACTTTGTAAGGGCCTGACCATTTATCCTGTAAAGCTCTAGGCCTTATGGGATTCATGATCAGGACTTGCTGACCAGGTGTGAAGTTGATGAGGGAAGCTTTCTGGTCATACCAATGTTTCACCAGGGCTTGTCCTGCCTTCAACTTGTCACTAGCCAGACCAATCAGGAGTACCATCCTTTTTCTGAGCCTTAACACATAGTCTACTACGTTGGTAGTAATAGGGGGAGTGGGCATCTCCCATCCCTCCTTGACTATGGCTGAGAAGGGATGGGATGGCTGTCTCACACGCCAAGGGAAGAGGGCCAGAGCCCTCTCCCCCTCCTAGAAGCTACAATCGAGCTTCTCCTCGCCACAGCAAACACGCAGAGGCCTGCCTGACCCTGTCTCGGTACCCTGCCTGACCCTCGCATGCTGGGCGCATCGCGGCGCCGAAACAAGGCTGAGAAGCGCCTTTTTTGAAAATCTGCATCCGCCGGCAGGCGGATACGCCAGCCACAAACGAAGGCCATACTAAGGCCCTGGTTGCGCCTGTTAGCGCATTGGTAGCTCTCAGGCGAAGTACCCCATCTACCTCTCACCATATATGCCTCTTGTAACATCCTTATACGCTGCCTTAACAAAAACGTTGCACTGGACAACAACGGATGCAGGCACCTCCACATACGACATCATCGTCTACTGAGCAACACAGACATACAGGTCTGATCAGAATGATCCGAATGCAAATGTAAGTCGTCTATGCCTATCCTCCAAACAGACCACAAGACCCACTCACCATGAGAAACAATTGTACACAGTCTGTGATAATCTCACTCATCCTGTATCGATTTGGACTTTTTTCTATTCATGCTAGTCTGTGCCTAACTGCATTGTGACCATTCCTGCTAGTCAGTGCCTAACTGCATTGTGCCCACATCATGCTAGCCTGTATCTAACTGCATTGTGCCCATTCCTGCTAGTCAGTGCCTAACTGCATTGTGCCCATTCCTGCTAGTCAGTGTCTAACTGCATTGTGCCCACATCATGCTAGCCTGTATCTAACTGCATTGTGCCCATTCCTGCTAGTCAGTGCCTAACTACATTGTGCCCATTCTTGCTAGTCTGTGCCTAACTGCATCTTACCCATTCCTGCTAGTCAGTGCCTAACTGCATTGTGCCCATTCCTGCTAGTCAGTGCCTAACTACATTGTGCCCATTCTTGCTAGTCTGTGCCTAACTGCATCTTACCCATTCCTGATAGTCAGTGTCTAACTGCATTGTGCCCACATCGTGATAGCCTGTACCTAGCTGCATTGTGCCCATTCATGCGAGTCAGTACCTAGTTGCATGTGGCCCACTCTACTGTACACAATCCCTGCCTGTGAGTAACTTTGCTACTACTTACATCAATATATTTAAAAGCACGGCAACCTCACCCACAGCATGTACGCCCTGCCCCTCTACGCATTCTTGCTTAGCTCAATACTCCATGATACTAATACACCCAACCTCCATAGCCTAGACATTACCTACCACAACCAAAACACCTTCAATTGTGCACCCACAATGGACACAAACATGCAGGCATCCAACCTGCAGCAAAGATTAGGCAGACTCAGATCCCACACCCTCCCATCTCAGCACCATGCCGCTCCCACACGCACACTACACCGAAATTATCGACTTAGCTCACGCACCACCATAGTGAACACACACACCTACCACGACAATTCCTCCATAGACCACAACATTAAACACATACATCATGCCACACCCAGCAACTATTCCTACATATCACGTACAGCATCACCTAAGTTAGACACGCGCCACCCATACCGATAACGAACTTGTGCCCCTCGCCTTACAAATGTGCCTTAATCAATGTACGCTCTCTTCATTCCCACGCCTTAGAAGTTAATGATCTGATAACCACACAAGACTTAGACATTCTCGCAATCACTGAGACCTGGCTTAACGAAGCCTCAGACCCAGCTATCATGTTAGCCCTTCCGCCAGGGTACGCCATCCTTAGACAAGATAGGATAGCCAAACTTGGAGGGGGTAGCCCTTATATACAAGGAAACACTATCCATCAGAATCATACCACACCCAGAGGAAGGAAATGTGGACACCCTATCAGTCAAACTAGCACTCTCGCCAAACAGTACTATAAATATTCATATCATATATCGACCACCTGGCCCCGCTGCCAATTTCATAGGCCACATCAATCACCTCTTAGGTAATAATATCAAAAAATCCACCAAATCACTTCTCATAGGAGACCTCAACCTAGGATTCAATGACCCCAAGGACAAAACTGCCATCTCCCTAGCAAAGGATCTTCAGGACCTAGGATTCACACAAAAAATCACCTCACCTACACACGCAAAAGGACGCACCCTGGATTGGATCATAGACCATAATTGTAACACAACCGTTACTTCTAATATTAACCTCCCATGGACAGACCACAACTATCTCCAATTCGACATCCCAGTCCAAACACACACGAAAGTACCTACCACTGCTCTGGCAACCTTAGCCAGAAGTGCATAAAAACTCACTGCTGACAACCTCATCACACATCTCAATCTGCCATGCCTATCACCCCCATTTCCCTCAGACCCGAACATCCTTGCAGAAATATTCAAAGACACTATTACTAGGGCTGTCAATACCATTGCCCCACTAGAAAACAAAAAAGAAAAGAAATCCTTCCATTCCAACTCTTGGTTCACAGAGGAACTCCAGACACTACGCAAAAACAAACGCCAGGCGCTCAAAGAATGGCAACGCAATCCTTGTGACACCGCAAAAGATCATTTCAAATCCATAGCCAAAAAATATAAAGACGCCATCTTCATCGCTAAATCCAAAGCCTACAACATCCGCATCTCCTCTGCTAACTCCCACTCCAAAGAACTCTTCAGTATCTTTAAAGAACTAACTGTACCACCCTCCTGCCCTGATGAAATCGTTAAAGACGAAGCATGGTGCACAGGCATACAATCAGCCATGTTGGCCAAAATAAACCTCCTGCAAAACAAAATATCCTACCACTATAAAACTCTACCCAAGCAAAGCCTGCATCCACAAACGAAACCTAATGTTAGAACTAGCAACACGCCCAAATTCTCATTCACCGAAATCCCCGAAAGCAAGGTCATTGACATCCTTAGACACCTCAAAACTTCACAATGCAAGGGTGATGTGTGTCCCCCACATATAATTAAGGACTGCGCAGAACCACTCGCAATCTTCTCACAGCATTCATCAATGCTTCATTCAAAAGGGGCATAGTCCCAGACAGCCTTAAAGAGGCCTGGGTGCGCCCCCTACTAAAAAAAACGTCGCTAGACCTGGCCAACCCCAATAACTACCGACCCATTACAACAGTCCCATCCCTCCTGAAATTACTAGACAAGGCCACCCACAAACAGATTCAACTCTACCTTGAATCTAACGCAATCCTAGGAAAGTGACAATCTGGGTTCCGCAAGGGACACACAACAGAAACCGCCCTTCTAGACTTCAAAAACGAAATCACTAACATCCTCGACAAGGGTAAGCTTGCCCTCCTCCTCCTCGACCTCTCAGCAGCGTTTGATTTGGTAGACCATACCACACTCACCAGTCATCTCAAGCATGCAGCCCACTTCACTAAGGACGCAGCATCATGGGTAACCTCCTTCCTAGAGGGCAGAGCTATGAAAGTATTCTCAAACATAGCCCATGCTGCACCTTCCATCATCCACTGCGGTGTCCCACAAGGCTCATGTGCTGCCCCCACGCTCTATAACCTCTTTACCAAGCCTCTCTTCGATAAACTGGACAATCTGGGGATCACATGCACAAATTACGCGGACGACACCCAGGTTCTCCTTCCCCTTACAGGGCATTATCATCAAGACACCACCACCCTACAGCAAATCTACTCCACCATACAAGCGTGGATGGCTACTAACGGACTCTGTCTGAACGGAGACAAGACCGAAATCCTCATTCTAGGCCAAAAATCCACACTCTCCAACCTCGACCCACTCTATCTAAACTTCAATATAGATAACTGCATCATCCCAGTATTATCCTCAGTCAAAACACTTGGGGTGCACATAGACGCGACCCTTTCCATGGACAAACAAGTTAGCGCCATAGTATTGGCCTCCGCACTGAGCAACAAACTCATCAATGCAATCAAACCATTCCTGACCAAGGACAACTGCCTCTCCATAGCTAGAGCAACCATAGGAGCCAAACTAGATTACTGTAATGTTCTTTTAGCCGGCACCTCCAAAGAAAACCTTTCCAGGCTCCAAACAACACAAAACAACGCCCTTAGAGCAGCCCTCACCATACCTAAAAGAGACCATATCACGCAAGCCAGGAAGTCAGTTCACTGGCTCCCAGTCAAGGACCCCATCTCATTCAAAATCCTTACTACCACTCATAAATGTATCTACCTCACAGCACCCTCATACCTATCGGACACACTACACAGATCTCAATCCACTAGACCGACCAGACAACAATACACCAACCAACTCACCATACCTCGCATCAATAGGACTAAGGCAGGAGGCATAGGCTTCCCCTTCCTCGCACCTAAACTGTGGAACTCTCTCCCTGCTGACCTCAAAGCGGAAACATCTCTCACCTCCTTCCGCAAAAAACTTAAAACTACCCTCTTCAACTAACCATACGTTCCCAGCCACTTCCTGTCCAATGTAGGTATGCATGTAATGATATTTGCGTCCAATGTAACACTTACGGACCTGAACTGTATGTAACTAAGTATAAGCAACAATGTAACTAGCGCCACAATGCCTTTGGTCTGCTGTGCGCTTAACAAATTCAAATAAATAAATAAATAAATAAATAAATAATGGTCCCCGCACAGGGTGACCAAACAGAAGTTCGAAGGGGCTGAAGCCAACACCCTCCTGTGGTACCTCTCGGTAGGCAAATAGTAAGCATGGTAAAAGAAGATCTCATTTTCTTCTCTGAGGTTCTTCCAGAGCCCTAATCATACTTTTTAACATTCTGTTGGCTTCCAAGTGCTGGAGTTGGTATTTGTCAGCTGCTCTGTTCCTGCCTTTCCCCTGCACCGAAGTTCATTTCTGGTGTAAAAAGGGGAATCACAATAGACAGGAAAACCTCTATCGGAGTTCGGGCTGAGTTCAGTCTGCGGCAGTCGCTGGTCCTGTTGGTTACTGTGAGGAGCTGCTGCTACACCCAGCGTTTCGGAGATCCTGTGCTTTGGATCACTTCTTCTTTAAGAAAAAGAAGCCCAACTCCCTTTAAAAACTCGCCCGGAGCGCGGAGCGCGCGCGGAGTTCGGGCTGAGTTCAGTCTGCGGCAGTCCGCGGCCGTACGCCGCCGTACGGCGCTGTGGTGAAGCCGGATCCCCGCCGGAGAGAAGGTAAGAAACCTGCCACCATGGCTGAGTTGGGGCCCCTGACTCGTGCCATGTCCAGACAAACATTACAATCCAATGGCAAGTTGGACGCCCTTAGAGTGGAGGGCTCACTGTCCGCCTATCCAGCTGAGCCCGAGCCAATGGATGTGGCGGTGTCTCGGGATTTGAAGCCATTGACTGTGTCTTCCCTCCAGAGAGACTGTGTGCCTAAGGAGGGTTTGTCAGATGACTCCATGGGGAGTCATGACTGGGAGCAGCAGAGGTCGAGTGGGCCTCGTATGGTGGGCAAAGCACTCCTTAGCCCAGGTTCAGGCTTTGCCCACTCCATAAGTTCATCAAGCCCACATTCGTCATTTGAACCTACGATGCCTGGCTGCATCCATAGTCCCTCCTGTAATTCTTGTGCCTCTACTTCACGGCGTCAGTCTTTAACTCCTGACCTAGCGCCTGAATTACCGAGCGATCCCACAGTGGCACCATTAGATCTGGAAGTGGGTGAAACCCCTCAGTTGATTGTGTCACATACACAGTCAGCGACAGATTTGTCCGTGGCAGCACCATCTGTCCCTGTGGTCGGCCAGGAGGAAATTTCGATTGACGAAGTCTGTGCAACCATTATAACCAACGATTATACCAAATTGAAGAGAAACGCCTCTGTCCCTGTCATGAACGCCTCTCACCATGCGAATGAAGGAATAAGGGGAAGACCACTGATGCTGAAATATTCGAACTAACGAACCTTGCAAATACTTGTAACCATCAAACACCTGAGGTAGAATTGAGCCTCGAACCCTCTGACGATATGGAAGCGAGATAGGTCCCCCTTCGAACAAAAATCCGAAAACATCACCAAGATCAAGCGCTGAAATTGCGATTAACTTGATTAAAGCCAAAGCAATTCGGAAAGAGAGATGTGCTACTGCTGAGTTGCAAAACTCACTTGCATACTCCCCTGCATGCAGCTTAAACTCAACTCAGGTGTTAGATCTAGCAGGACGTGAAGCTAGACTCGCGGAACGCCTGAAAGCTGACTTTGAAACAATGAAAGAACGCTTGTCTATAGGCCCCTCAAGAACTGAAATGGAGCCCCTTGACATCTATATTAGAAAGCCTCGCCCTGTCGGCCCCTATAATGTCGCAATGGTCTCCCCTCCTCAAATGTTCCAGCACGCATCAAGAGAGGTGCAGAGAAATGCTGATGAAGTCTCAAGCCATCAGAGAAACAGACTCTCACGACTAGAGAACCTAGGGGGGTACTGCGTCTCCAGTAACTACCAGAACTCATTGACGAAAATTGTATCTACCTGTTCCACTCCGAGAACCCCGCTTAACTTCAAACCTACGAGTAACAAAAGGACTGGACCTGGAGTAATGGGGCCTAAGAAGCAAAAGGACCCACTGATCCCGTTTGATGGCAACACAGATGGTGATGCGGCCGCAGCCTACAAATCAAATCTGTCGGCTGCCGCCGCTCTTCAAATTCATAATAATGTGTTAGCCGCATCATCGGTTGCTTTATTACCCTTCACCAAATTATACGAAAACTTACATGAGGCGCTGCAATCAAATGGAGGGCTACTGTCCCACATCGTAGAAAAATTAGCCAAACAAGAACAACAAATTGCACAGTTGCAAGACAACCTTGAATCTGAAAAAACAGCGCTGTCAGAGATCCAAAAGCAAGTAAATGAAGGTATGGCAAAAGGAAATCAGGAAAAGAATGACTTGATAACATCAATTGCTGCCTGCCTAAAGCAATCAATCACATTAATGAGATCAATGCGTTCAATGGAGCCTATAACACCGACTCCTAAAGCAAAAGAAACCACTGGAACACCTCATTCCGACCCAATGGAATTGATGCCAAAAGAGCCAGTCGTGTCTAACGACGTGGCAATAATAGTAGGGACCGTGGCGCCACCTTCTATGTCTTCTAACCTTAAGCCAGGACCAGATGAGTGCGAACCCAAGTCCCAAGACACCATTAAATGTGCCACTCAAACCCGACCAAGATCATCTTTCGGGATTTTCTTTGGAGCAGCAAAAAATTTTAAAGGAATAGGAAAAAATCCAACCTTGGAGAAAGAAAACGTTGAGAAACCTAAAAAGCTGCTGGCCACTGATAACACCCCGAAGAAACGGAAAGAAAAGCAAAAACATTGTGAACCTCGCAATCAAACTAACAATTCTAGAAAATTTATACGCAATCTGACGTCTCCGGCCAAACCGAATTTCTTTTCAAGACCTCAAAAAAATAATGCACCAATGCCGTCTAAAGAGACCGCAAGTATGAGTAAAGATGTCGGAGAAGCTACAGCTGAAAAGGGAAACCCCAAAAAACGCCAGAGAGTGGAAACGGAAGATGCTGAAAGCCCAGCCCAAACCTCGTCTATCGATCTTTGCAATCTATCAACGTATTCAATAGAAGATGATTGCGAGACAAACAACCCAAACGCCTCAATTATTTCTACGAGCAGCTTGGAAACAAATGAGTCCCCCAATCCTGACCAAAATGAATTCTATACATCCAAGGGAAAAAGGGCGGGAAACCCTTGGATACTAAAATCCAAATCTCGCTCGAAGGCCTCCGTGCATCGGGCCAAATCGGACTGTAAAAATCAAAAAATGCCCAGAGGCGATTTGTCAGACGTGGGCTCTTTAACACAATGCTTAGGTGGCAGCCCTATTAACATGAGAAGTCTAAATCCCAAATGTACAGCCGGACAAAGATTACATCAGGCGGTGAAGACCAGGCCTAGAATCCACGAATCAACGGTCGATAGAAACCCACGAATTGCAATCACGAACATCCACAAAGACGATCATGATGTGAATTTGAACAGAAGGAATGTAATGCGCCTCTTACACTCGGTACCGGCTCTGAGAACTGTGACGTCTAATGACATTGCTATTATCGAATATGTGTCTGAGAAATACGCTGACAAAGTATATCTTCACATATCTTCTAAAGTAGTACGCAATACAATTTTGGCAGCAAAGGATGAAATTCTGCAGTTTGGCTTTGAGACAAGGGAAGTATCGTCTGACGTGGCAAGTCATAGACCAGCCAATATAAAGAATCCGTTAAACAGCTTCGGACATAAAGTGTACTCTCAAGAACAACGGAGGAGTGAACTAAGAAAACAACTAAAACCTGAACCGCCCATGCTCCACTCTGGGAAAATCAACAAATACGGGGCAGGTTCTAAATAGCTAGTCTCTAACAAAGAGATGAAATTGACTTCCTTGATCTCCTGGAACACGAGAGGCTTCCGTCATCTCTATGAAAGCTTCCGATTGAGCTGAATGATAATCTCATAATTTGTCTACAGGAAACATGGCTAAGATGTCCTCCTGTGAAAGAAGGCTATGCCACAATGCTGAATTCTGCAGGAAAACATTTTCATGGACGCCCTTTTTCCGGCCTGATAACCATGATGAAAATCGGATGTGATTGGAAGGTGCTTAAAAGTGAAAACCCAAATCTGTTTGTGCAATGTACGCTGATGCAACAATCCACAACAACTCCTCGTATTAAATGTATACTGGAATCCGGCGATGATCACCACCAAACGATTCATAGGCACGGTAATAAATCTGCTGGATAAGTACATGCACAAGAAGAACAATACCATACTACTAATATGTGGTGACATGAACTTGTCCTGGTTTTCTGAGAAGGGTGCGCGAATATCCAATGACCGTGCCATTAGCCCCTCAAATCAGGAGAGAAGGATCATCTGGGATAATATCATGGAGGCGTATGATTGTGACATGGTCAACGGTCAAATTGATAGAGACAGGCCCCCTAAAAATACGTGGCAGAACATGGGCACTGCAAAGGTTTTGGACTATATATGGGTCTCAAAACATGCCTGGAACTTACTTCATGAATTGAATGTAACCCCTACAAAAATCAGTGACCATGACCCGTTAGTATTACTTCTGAGGATACAATCAGGAACAAATAAGTCAACAGTTACTCAAGCTCTGGAAGTAAACAACGGAAAAAACAGGCTACGATTATCTACTGCTCAGATAACCGGTCTAATGGCGAAACTGGATGCAGCAGACCGCCTGTCTCTGTGTAACGTGGATTATGTATCACTGTTACCGTTGAAAAGTTTACCGACCTTGTGGAAGAAAAATTCCGAGAAAAAACATATTCATGAATGGAGCACAAGAGTCAACGAAGAAAAAAAGTGTCTAAAGAGTGATATACGCAAGCTGGAAGCGCAAGGTGGTATTAACAGTGCCAAACTAATAAAAAAAAGGTCCCAAACATACCGTAATTGGACTAAGGCATTTAAATTCCAACGCGACCAAGAAAGAGGCGAACTCATGCTGACCATGATAAAATCACACAAATGCAGAGACATCTGGCACACTCTAAACAACTGTACAGCCGACCAAGCGACCAAAATGGCAAACGTGGTCACTGAGGCGGAGTGGAATAAACATTTTCTTAAGGTCTTCTCAGGAGTTAATGAAACAGATATCAGACAAAGAAATCTGAGGTCTGTAAACTGGGACTGTACCGAAACCAGGGATGACATCCTATCTGCCATTGGAAAACTGAACAACTCGCGAGCCGCTGGGCCAGACTGCATTTCTAACGTTATGCTCAAACAACACAAATCGGAATGGGCAAAACTGATCGAAATTCTATTTGCCAACATTAAAAAGCTTAGAGAGATACTGGCATCGTGGACATCTGCAATTATAGTCCCTATATTTAAGAAAGGCGATCGAGCTGTTCCGGCAAACTATCGCCCTATCGCCTTACTGGACACCATCGGCAAAGTGTTTGCGAACTTCCTGCAAAAAAAACTAACGAAGTGGGCTAACACGAGAGGAATTACTGATCCCAGACAAACAGGCTTTACGAAAGGCGTTGGAACTGAAAACAATCTGACCCTGTTAAACTTACTCAAGTTGAATGCTATGGAAAAAAAAACACAGTTATTTATAGCATTCATTGATCTCCATCAAGCTTTCGACTGCATTGATCGGGAAACCTTGTGGGCTAAACTAATCAACTGGAATTGTCCAGAGGAGATTTTGTTCCCCATCATTGCATTGCATACAGCCACGACCATTCAGATAAGGCTAAATGAAGCCGGGACTTTATCGGACAAAATGAAGACCCAGAGAGGTGTAAAATAGGGATGCCCTATTGCAGCATGCTTGTTTAAACTATTCATCGCGGATATTCCATCAGCATTGAAAGAGGTGCGTTGCTTTCCACCGAAACTGAATGGATTCCACCTAAACTGCTTAATATATGCAGACGACATAATCTTAATAGACACCACGCCGATCGGCCTACAAC
The DNA here is from genome assembly GCF_040938575.1 of Ambystoma mexicanum. Lineage (NCBI taxonomy): Eukaryota > Metazoa > Chordata > Amphibia > Caudata > Ambystomatidae > Ambystoma > Ambystoma mexicanum. Next base: position 671,717,102 of record NC_090924.1, on the reverse strand, counting down.
GTCTATTACATAAACTATACCAATATATGAATATAAACTATCTGAAGATAAATACGTCAAAAACTAAAATTATGAAAATTGGAACGCAGAAAGGAACAAAGAAAAAATGTTTCAAGTGGCAAATTGGAAATACGAGTCTTGAAGAGGTAAACGAATTCAGATACCTAGGTATAATGATATCATCCTCGATATGTGAGAAGAGCTGGTCAAGACATCTACAATGTCGTATGAATACCTTGGCCATCCAAGGAACCAGAATTCATAACCTTTTCGGCAAATTTTCCCTGATCCCGATTCGGCTATTCTACTTGCAAAAAGTAATTCCATGTGTCACCTATGGAACAGAAGCCGGTTGGAATCTTGATTACAATCTCTGGGCAAAACTGGAAGGCTATTTCTGGCGACGTGTCTTAAAGCTACCGAAATGCTTTTCAACATCAATAATAAGGCATGAACTTGCCTTGGATGCTCTACACACAACAGTTATCTGGAAATCAATAGCACTACTGAGAAAGATGACAATAACAGAGAAAGAACCCGCCTACGAAATCTTAGCAACCAATGACGTGCGCCCTTCAAAGACGATCCTAAACATCTGGGCCACAAGAATTCATGACATTATGCGAGCAGCCAATATAAGCAACGAAATGCTAGTAAAATGGCCTCAACTCGCAAAGAAAAAACTAAAAGAATGGGCTTGGGTACAAAACATCGAGCGCCTGGAGAAAATGGTATCGGGGCCTAAATTGGGACCAACCATCAACAAAATAAATAAGATGCCGAGATATCTTACTCAGTTCCCTTCAAGACATCACCGTGACCGTTTTCTTCATTTGCGAATGAATGCGTTACGAACAAAAGAAGTTTTATTAAGACAGAAAGTCCCAATGATCTGTGACAATTGGTGCAGATTTTGTCTAAAGGAAACCGAAACCATAAAACATTTGGTAATTGGCTGCACTAAACTGAATTCAATTAGATCGATACATCTGAGCAAATATGCACCGACAAATGGAAACATGGAGGACTGGTGGTTTAGAATACTGAGTGGGAGCTCCGTATTTCTAACTTGCTCGGTGATAAACTTTATCGACATGCTCGATGTATAAGATTGTACGGCGGACATGAGATCTGTAATCCCTGAGCTTCCTTAACAGAATGGGGAAATGATTAAGAAATAGTGTATTTCAAAAAGTTTATTATTAAACTAAGAAAAAAAAAAAAAATATCTGTTAAACCGTTCCACCAAAGAGAAGAAGAGAACTTGTAGGTGACCCCACATTCTTTCCACATAGCCTGCATATACTTCGACATAAAGTTGCTGCCTCTGACAGACACAACTTCTTTAGGGAAGCCAACCCTAGTTAAGATGCTGAGTAAAGCTTTTGCGACTGACTTGGCAGTCACAGTTTTCAATGGGATGGCCTCAGGATATCTGGTGGAATGGTCGACCAATACCAGGATAAACCTATTGCCTGGGGATGTTTGGGGGTCAAGGGGACCAACAATGTCGATCCCTACCCTCTGGAATGGTACTCCCACAACTGGGAGTGGTACCAATGGAGCTTGGATTGTTGAACCACTCTTACCAGATAACTGGCAGGAGGCACAACTCCTGCAGTGACTTTCTACTTGCACCCCCATCTTGGGCCAGTAGAAGTGCATGGATAACCTTTGCTTGGTCCTCTTAATACCAAGGTGACCAGCAAGGGGCACTTCATGCGCCAGCTGCAGGAGGTAGGGTCTTACAGCAAGGGGAACCACCAACCTCCTATGGTCTCCTTCTGTAGACTCTGTGGGCTCACTATACAGGTGTCCACCTTCCCAATAAATCCGATGCTTCCCAGGAGGTTCACCCTCAAGCTGGTAGCAGGCCTGTCTCCTTAGACCTTCCAGAGATGGGCACTGACGTTGGCCTTTACTGAATTCTTCCCTGTCAGGACCACCTTCTACTAACAAATCGTTTAGTTCAGGATGGTCATTGGGGTCAAACACTTCAGGCATCACCACCTCCTCGTCAGGTCCGGGCGATTGACGAACTACCTCCACCGCAGTGGTAGGCGAGTTAGGGGGAATATTCTCTTTTCCTCTTCTTGGTTTCTTGACTCCTTTACCCTTGGGTTTCCCATTTGGCTGGGACACAGCATTGGTCTTGGCCAGTGCTGCCCTTGTTTGAGACCTTGTGCAGGGTCTGTCAGCAGCATCTCCCACAAGCCCAAAGCTCTGAGATCGTTGCCCAACAAGACCTTTCCTGGGACAGGGATGCGCACTGGAATCCTGACTGCTGTACCATTGATAGTAAGATTTACAGGTATTACTGGGAACATGAGAGGTGGGCCTTCAGCCAACTTAGTGGGCATCAGAGTAGCTCTGGCAACTTCCTCTGAGTCTACCAAGGTAGAATCCACTACAGTTCGACTGCACCCACTATCCCTAAGTGTTGGAGTATCTACTCCATTGATCAGCACACTGGGCCTCATTATGACCCTGGCGGTACGGAGTGAATTGCGCCGTGAAAGGTGCCGGCGCCGTTCACTCCGTACCGGCGCATTACGAGTTCCCCTCGCAGGACACTGTAAGCACACCTGGGAAAACCAGGCGTGCTTACCGGGTCCCACGAGGGTAAGAGGGAGCAAACAATGGGCCATCTCATAATGGCCCGTTGTTTGCTCCCTCTTCCATTCCCATTCAGCCCTATGGCGGCTGAAATGGGAATGGGGAAGGACTGTGTCCAGGTCCTTGGAGGGAGGAATTACTGGGCCTTCCGAACTCGGAATGGCCCGGTAAATCCTCATTCTGAGGACCCGGACCCCCGACGCGATTTCGACGGCAGCCATGCCGCCAATAATGGCATGGTTATCACCAAACTCGTAATGAGGGCCACTGTCTTTAAAGTAGTGCTTGGTGTAATCTGGAATCCTAGCATAAGCCTCTGTGACTTTAGGCTCCTATGAACACAGGGAAACTAAAACTACCTCAGCATCTATCCCACTGGGGAAGGAGTCTGAGGAGAAGGATGCTCCAGTAATCTCTTATTCCTCGTAGGAGGAGAAGGCCAGATTAGCAGAGTGGACCCCCAAGGTTTTGACCTTACATCTGGGATCCCCCTTCACGTGGTCAGTTGCTCCACAAGCAAAACAAGATCCATTGGGTGTGTTTACATAGGGAGGCTTATTATAACCAGAGTTCTGTTTCGGAGGCTGACCTCCACTACCCTGTGAATTCTCTTGTGTCTTACCCTTATTTTTCTTTTTGTGGCCCTTTTGGGAAGAAGATTTATCAGTTTCCCCACCCTCCTTATCTTTGGACTTTTTCCCTTCCTCCTGCTTACCAGGATGAGTCTTGTCCTTATGGGACACTCGATGTGACACCCATAAATCTGCTGCAATGGCAAGTTTCTTAGGATCTATCTCCTTTGAATCTGCCAAATGCTGCTTAAGCTCAGGGGAAGAAGATGCAAAAATATGTACCAGCATGACAAGACTTATCATACCTTCAAAGGTAGAAACCTTATAACCTTCGACCCAGCCAGTCAAGTTTTTTAAGGATTCAGTTACATAAGATACCCAAGTACCACCTTCTGTTTTCTTATACTCTCTGAATTTTTTAAAATATTGGGCAGGAGTCTTTCCAAACTTTAAAAGGAAAGTCTGCTTCAACATTGCACAATATGCTCTCTCAGCCTTCGACATTTTTTCATAATGGCACTGCAGCCAGAATGGGGCAGTCTGCTAAGTAACCAGGCAATTTTATCAGCATTGTCAACTTGTTGAACTTCACATGCATACTCAAATGTATTCAGCCAGTCCATAATGTCATTCTTTTTCTCATAAACACTGAGCAGTTCTTTTGGAAACCTTGGATGAGAGGAGGCCCCAGACCCATGTCCAGGACCCTTGGATCCATTGGCAACTTGAAGCTTGGCCAGTTCCAACTGGTGATCCCCGTCTTTCTGTTTTTCTGCCTGTTCGATTTTTAATTTGGCCATATTGAAATCCAACTCCTTCTGCCTAAACAGCAGTTCTTGGTTCTTGAATTCAAGTATGGCTTCCCCATCAGCACTGGCAGAGGAAACATTGGACATTTCATCCCCCTGTCCTCATGGTCGCAGTGGAGCAGTGCAGTGGCAGAACTGTCAGTTCTACCAGTGAGTGCAGCCCCACCTCCTTCTGCACTGTCCTCTGAAGCTATAGTGCTAAGCTGAGCTTTTTGCCACGCCATGATTCTTTGGATCATTTCCATTTTTGTGCCTTGCGAGGAGACACCTCTTTCAGCACACATCTTTTTCAATGTTTCAGATTTAGAAGCATTTAAAGTTAACAAGGTACTTGTTTCCATACTGTTAGATAGGACTATGGCCTTTAAAAAGTTATACTACGACAATTCACTATGTGTCCTGTTAGGAATAACTTGAAATGCCTTAGCTCGTGCACAGCACTGGATACCTTCAGACGTATCCCACCGCTGTACACCAATTTGTTAAGATGGATTTCTGAACTCTGACCTGGAGGGGCAGAGGTTCAGAAGGCCAGCCTAGTTTCTTGGAACAGGGTAACCTCTGGACAAGCCAGACCAATCAGGGTAGCGATGGCAGCGGTCAAGACTAAGTCTCAAGAGGGGTGAGGGTGACGGAAAGACCTCAATGAGCACACAAAGCAAGGACACTTACAAATTACTCCAGACAGGTGTTATATTAAAAATATAGACACATTTATTACAAGGCCTTTGTAACATCGACCATAGCAAAGAATCACAATAATACTAAAGTAAACCAACACATCACAATCAATACAATATATATACAAGACCGAGGGGTCAAAGGAGTTAGGAGCACGTAATATGTAGACCACCGAGATGGGGAGGAAAACAGGCAGTGCAAGTAATCATTAGGCCCAGTTCGACATCTGAAATTCATCTAACTAGGAGGAAGTCCGAGCCCTACGAAGAGAGAAGCCTTATGCTCAAAAGTACTTGCATGCGCTGGTGCCAATGGACAAAAGAGGGCCTCTTCACGGACATCAGGCCGTTCAGGAAGGTAAATGAAGTGATGCAGAACAAGTCCCCACTGCTCAAGCAAGGCCTCCACTTGTGGGCAGAGGCAGGGTGAGAGTGTGGGTTAGAGTCGCTATTTCCAACAGCGGTAGAAAAGAAAAAGGCTCATGTGCGAGGGGCCACCGGTTGGGGTATGGACTACTCACCGGTCTCCGACGCAGGCAGACCCGGACTTCTCCATTTCAGTTCACGTTGCTGTCAGGTTCAGCTGTAATGATCAGGACGCCTCGACACTGTGTAGATTCTGCGTAGCAGGATGCAGGGTAGAGGGTGTCCCAAATGCAGCGGACGTGCACAGGTGGTTACCACAGCAGGGCAACACGGCAACCGCGTTCACTCTGGTTCGGGCGCACTCGTCTCACTTCAGACCTGGGAATGCCAAGTGTACGAAATCGGTGTGAGGGTGCTGTGGACGCAGAGCAAGCAGTAAACCAAGTTTCGAGGGTTTCCCGAAACGACGGCGGTGACAGAGCAAAGCGTCCTGCGTAAGATGGTCAGCCCACTGGTTGGCCCAGGGACACTTCCGAAGAGGCTTACTTGCAGGGTTTGATGAAGGTGCCGGCAATAGTTGATCCCACAATTCCAATGGGTCGAAGCGCCTTTGCAGACCTTCTAGGACGATCAGATGCAGAGGGGTCTCGCAGGACGACAGCGGCTCAGGGTGCCAAACCTTCAGCGGGTCACCAGCGATTCCTCGACTCAGCTTCTTGTTGCAGGATACTTGGCTCCTTATCCCTTGTTCGGTGTGAACTCAGGAGATCGACATGGTAGTGGTGTTTTCAGCCTCCTCTTATCCAAAGTTCCGTTCGCGCCAAAACGGAGAGGGCCCAATGGGAGATCTGCTCACAAACAATCATACCATACGTGGACCTATCATGGACCACGGTGGTCCCATGCATTCAGAACACTCTAGACTCTCTGGCACCCATGATGTGTATTGGGAACAGACATCCCAGCCCACATCCTGGAGGCACACACAAGGTATGCAGAAGTCCGCGAAAGCGTTGTGTTTCACGGGAAAGTTCATTACCAAATAAGGACTGCCCGGGGTCGGCTCGACCTGGAGGAAGGTGAAGGGTCAAGACGGTCAGCGGACAGGACAAAGAACCTCGTGGCATGGCCATTTTGGGAGCCAGGCCACCTATTTGTGCCAAACGCGGTAAGCGCGGATACATGGCAAAAAGGGTTCAAAACACAAGAGAAAAGATAGCTGCCACAAGTCCCGTCTGTGACACACTTGCACATTTCATAATAAGTCCAGCGAGAGTTTCTAGGGCCTTTGGAATGACTAGAGACCCAAGAGCGCGGTAATGTAAGTTACGGTTCACTCTTGTTTCATGTTGCTCAAAAGCTGCAACATGAGGAAAGGACTAAGGGAAATGAAGTCTCCCAGTACTGACTATCTTAAGGGCATGTCAGTTTCCCCATAAGAATTGAGCGAAAGCCCAGAGGAGTGCGGCGCAAGGCTGCGCTTCTCTGGCATAGTCTAGGTCAGGGTGTAAAACAACAGCAAAACGTTTGGGGGTTGCCACATGAAGGGAAAATTACATACAATTATGAAATCTTTCCAAACAAATACAATTGAGCAGTCCTACACCAATGTGAGTAATCAGCAGGTTTTCAGGAATGAAACAAAATGTTTAGAGTTATAGGCAATCTTCCATCCCTAAACGAGAGAGGAAAACCGTTTTGGCAAATGACACTTGTAAACTGGCAGATGAAAAGTGGCTTTGTGAAAGTCTGCAAAAAGGTGCAAAAATGCTTAAATGGAGACACGTTCTAACGAAAGCAACACTAATCAGGTCCTAACATGCATAAGCTATAATATAAACAACAATAATCACTGAGATCATGATGCGATGGAAAAAAACACTTTGAAATGGGGAAATGACACATGTGAACTTGGGAATTATGCAATATTGAAGAAAAACGGGTCAAATACACTGTTCTGAGATGGAGATAGCTAAGGATGTTAGGTATCAGTGAGAGTTGAAATTTGGTTTCTATCTTTAGAACTGAAGGAGATATAGAGGTTTTAGTGAGAGGCGTTTTTGCAAAATAGGCGCGAAATTGAAAACAGAAATGCGCTTTTGAAAATGACAGATGGGTTTGATCACACTATATTATCACTATGAAAAAGAGAATGCCACAGATGGATCCTACAGTCACGTGATCAGTGTAACCCGTCCTGTTGTGGATACTCTACTTCTTCCTGGGATTTACTTTAGTTATTCAAAATCACTATGGAGTTATGGTTTTGAAACACAGGTGAGACAATCAGCACAAGAAGGATTCTAACAATCCTGGAGTTCTGAATTAAAGATGGGATGGGTTGAGATAGGGATGATAAAATGCAGATATACTAAGGGTCACTGTTCTACTGTTAATACTTACAGAAGAAGTTATTAAATTGTACCGTCAGCTCTGCTCAATGAATTGGATCTGTCTACCGGCAGCAGGGCACCTCTATCGGAATTGGATCAGCAAGGCGGTTCTGGTCAATTTGGACTGCACCTCAGCCTGGATTTGGAAGGGCCCCTTCTGGTTACTGGACAAGGTAGATAGCCTGGACGCAAGTTTTCAGCGGACCAGCTGTAGTGGTAGAAAGCCAAGCTGAATCAGAGTTAAATCCCATTCAAGTTTGGGATGTTTGCAATTGGGTCAGGTTAGCAATAATTTTGCAATGGTAGAGTCTCGATTCTGCAAAGAAATCTGGATCTTTCAAAGAATTCTGTGGTCAGCTATAAGTTGAAGAGTTCTAGAATAAGGTGCTGCTCGGACATCTGGATGGGTTCTGAAATCAGTGTGTTCTGGAAGCAGTGTGTTCTGGAAGCAGTGTGTTTTTTGTGTAGTGAAACTTCTATATTTATACATTACAAATGCCATCCCCAGTTTATGATGTGGGCAGAACTTCAAAACACACCCCCATGTCTGTGAGTGGCTACTGGCATGTGCTTTGTCCTGGTTGGCAGTCTAAACAGAGCTGTCATTTTATGACAGGATTTAGGAACTCCCACCTGGATTTTTACCCAAACAATACTTTTGCACAAATGTACATTTCTACCATTATGTACCCTCATGAAATTGTACACATATACTTTATACTTGATTATCTACATTTACATCCACTTCCCATCTTTGTGAGAGCTGCATTGGTCATTCTACAGGATTGTTTTCAATTTTACCCATAACACTTTGGATTAATCATTTTCAATTTGATACATCTCAGGGTGCTGATCAGGGGATCATGTACGTACAATTTTAAGTTTGCAACATTAATAGTTTTGCCACAATCAGTGTTTTAGTGTATCTGTGGTTCCTTATGTAGTAAGAACTCCTACCACATCTTCAACTGTCTAGCATGAGTTCAGATTTCTAAGTTTGTATTTTTCACTTGTTCACTTATTTTGACTGTCCTGTTAAATGTCATAATGCCCACGGGCTACCGGCGCTATATAAAATAAAATACAATACAATACAATAAAGTTCAGAAGCAAAAACAAGTAATTAATTACCATTCAAAATCCAGTCCAGGTTTTTTTTCTTACTTTCAAAGTGAGCAAATGGCCAGTCCTTTGAAGTTCACTGAGAAACCTCCTCCACATCCGGCCCCTCCTTTAGGAAGGTGGGTGTCCAAGCCTTCCTTTGTCCTTGGGTCAGCCAGGAGACAAATGTCTGAGACTTTCTTTGTTTTCATTATGCGGGAAACATAAACAGCCATTAGCCTTTCTGGTCTCAAGGAAGTGTCAAGCAGAGATGTCAGTTTTCCCAGGCCAGGCTACCAGATCAGAATTACATAATGGATTGGTCCCAGACTGGGCCCTTTGACATTAAAGTTTTTTCATTTCCCATATACAATATAAGCACAGTGTATAAAGGATTTAAACATTTTAAAAGAATTAGCCATTCACCAATAAAGGTGATTTTTGCCATTTTAATCAGGAAATAGAAACACTTTTAAACAGGGTTTGACAGATAATTTTCTGATGTAGCTGTCAGTCAGTGAGGCCCGGCTTCCTCTGACTGCCTGGATAATCCATGATTTCAGCACACTTTCTTTTCAATATTTCACTGGGGGAAAATGAATGAATTTAGCAGCAAAACAGCACTTTGAAGGTTGCCATTGATTAGGAAACTGTAGTTAAGAGCATTTTCGGATTTTAGCCCTTCTGTGGCCTTGTTTCAAGTGACAGTGAAAGATGACAGATAACAGATGACAGATGTCAGCAGTGATTCCTGTTTTTACACCAACTTTGCCTGTGTGTGTGGCAGGGTGTGAAGCTCTTTGGTGGTTTATGCACCATGCGCAATTTTTCAGATTTGGCGCGCACGGGGTTATTTCCTCAATTTATGACAGTTTTCTTTCCCCATTGGCAAAGGGGTGCAGTGTGGCGCAGTGGTGTGAATACAAATATTCCACAAAACATTGTTAGTTCTCAAAGCCTGCAATCTTTTATACATAACAATAGCACTGTCAAAACAGGTCAAAATCAGTCTGTGATTGATGAATATCTGAGTGATGGGTTGCAAGTGTTTGGGGTAAAAGCCATGAATAGTGGTTTGGTTGTGTTTTAAAATGGACAGTGGTTATGGCCAAAGACCGTGGCTAGTGGTCTGGTAGTTTTTTAAAATGGACAGTGGGTATGGCCAAAGACCATGGCTAGTGGGCTGGTAGTCTTCTAAAATATACAGCGGGCACAGCCATAGGCTGTGGCTGCTGGCCATGTGTGGAAGTGGAAACATTTATGGAATAACAAAACCCTTGAAATGAATGGAAAAACACTTTAGTTTCAGAGTCGTTAAGGTGAGCAATACATTATAACAAAACCTTTGAAATTCAAGGAAAAAACGTTAGTTGTAGGGACGGTAAGGTGAGAACTTCACACACCAAACCACACACCAAACCCCAAGAAATTCAGCTAAATCCACCTTAACCTCGCGCTCCCTGTTGCATAACCTTTGACCACAATGATGAGATTAGAGATTACATCACTGATGACATCACTGGTGACATCACTGATAACATCATCTATGACTTCACTGATGGCATCACTGATGACATCACTGATGACATTGCTAATAGCATCATGTGTGACATCAATGATTATTTAAATAATGGCATCATACATAAGATCACTGTACATATTTATCCATATTTAAACCACCCATACATTTCTACATATATGATAGAATTTTAGAATAGTTCAAAATAATGTCCCTCACGAGCCCTTCACTCATCTACCTCCAACCTTCTGCGAGTGAGCCAGTTCTCCAAGCAGAGATTTGGAGGGAGATCCTTAACCTCAGTAGGTGCCTCCCTCTGGAACAGTCTCCCTGCCACCCTCTGTCATGAGCCTGACCATCTTAAGTTGCAGAAACTCCTCAGGACCTTCCTCTTCTCCTCCTACCCTGCTAGTCTAGTGCTCTGCTCTTTCCCTCTCTCCCTCCTCTTCCTTACAGTTTGCTTAAGATTGGCAGCCCTGTGTACCTCAGAGTCTCACAGGTCCCGGGCACCCACACCAGGCCGTCCCCACGCGTGCCTCAGAGCACTTCACCCCACCCACCCTCACTGCACTTGAGAATAACACATGAGAGTGGCTCTCTCTGCACTTACCCCAGTCTCCACCGACTGGGTGCACTTGTACCCTCTCTCCCTGTGACCGTCCTGTGCACTTGCATGATCCGAATGCACCTTTCCTGAAGATCGTCTGTTTTGTTCTCCCTTGTCCTCTCCCCTTAACGGCACTTGGTAAAACTGCAGAATTGTCTTGAGGCCTATTTTCTGTGTCTCAACTGTTAACTGTATTATATGCACTTTTTCTGCTTGTGCAGACTATTATCGTCTCAGAAATTCAAGGGCTCTGACCGACTGCTGTTCTCTCCCCATGTCTCCCACCCTCCTTGAGCGCTTTGAAACACTTGCTTGTGTATAGGTGCTATGTAAATAAACAATACCAATGATATTATATATGATAAGTTATTTATAACAAGTGTTTCTAGGTGTTACAAGACAAGGGGGGGCAACTGGAGGACAAACCAACAATGACTAGGACTTGTGTCATTCAGAACGCACAATTGTGGGGAGGAGGGAGGAGAGTAGAGCCGGGGGTTGGGAGTAGAGACGTCTCTATGGGAGGGCAAATGGGGGCCTGGAGGGGCGCCCCCACGGATCCTGGGGGTGGGGGGACTGGGACACCCAAGGTAATTTGCTGGTTGGGCTGGAGAGTGTGAGTCTAACACAACAGCAGGAGGCACGGATGAGCTCCACTCCTCCAGTGATTTTAAAGTTCAAGCAAAGCAACGCAATGTAATTGAGCAAGTCGGATTCATTCATTCTGCTGCTCTGTGCTCTGCCAGACAGTGCCCCCTCCCCACCGGCTTTTACAGATTTGAACACGTGGTCACTCTAGTGGCAGTGTGTCTGGCTTCAACTGAACACTTTTTTTTTTTAACAATTGTGATTGATTTGATGGGGCGCCTGTTGTCCTGGCTCTGCCTCTGCCCCACAACAAATCAACCAATGAGAAATCAAAGGTCTGTTGCCATGCATGCAGGCAGCAGCTTCTGTGAGCCAATGGCATTCAGGTGATTTGTATTTGTGGAGGTGTCTCTTCTCTTTCCTTCTGCATGATGCAACACAGTCAAGCTTTGCATGAGCACGAGCCACGCGGCCCCATGGGCTGCTCTTCTCGAGGCCTATGAGGTTTTTTCACCTTACTGGGCCGGGCCCTCACCTAACCGGCCACACAGATGGCCGATTCCGCCCCCCGTGCCCCAGTGCCCAGTGTACCTCTCTGGCCTGACTAGGGAGGAAGTCCTGAACCCGTTACCCGGAGGCTCAGAGGAGCTGTGCTTTCGGCGGCACCTGGCCGGCACTGTGGTAAGTACTACAATGTGCCTTATTTTCTTCTTTGTTTGCACTGTTCAGGAGCGGAGCAGTAGTGAATTGGATTCTGTCGCGTTCTTTGAAGTTAATTATGTACTTCGTATTACCCCCTCTCCCTACCCCCACACCCACTCACACATCGTAACGTAACTGCAGACACATGCACGTCCGAACATGTTGGCAGCCCCCCAGCTTGTTTGAGGATCAGGACAGACGTGTGTGTGTAATGGGTGCGCATTATGTGGGGAATAGCGACAATGGGACGCAGAAGTGTGACAATTACTGTACCAGTGCATGACCGCTCAAGCAGGCTGTGCACTACCACTTATCCACAAGTGATTGCCACAGCAAGCCTTCCACCACTGGTAAGTGTGCACAGGCGCACTCAATCCACAGAAAACTGCTCTAAGAGAGACAGAAGAGCTAGGGGAGTGGAGGAGGTGGCTGTTGGGGGCGGGTCAGAGCCCCCACGTGGTCCCGTAAGCCCCTCCACCCAAGGACTCACACGGGCACCAGTCCTTTCAGTTCGGGCTTCCCGGTCGCTCTGCTGCGGCCGGGAACGCCCCCTTTATTTATACGCACTGCGGCGGCGTGATACGTCACGCCGCCGCGTGAGCCCGTCATCGGGCAGCGCCACACTCCTCCTTTTCCGGGAGGAACAGCAGAACGCAATAACATTAACTTTATTAACTAGAAAACCACACATCTACTGTAAACACTACTGCACACCCAAAGAAACCCCTTTAATGTCATCCACCCAGATCCGCTCATCCCAGTTCACTAGCCAATTGTCCCACGACATATTCGCTGAGGTAGGCGGGTTTCCCTCGCCCAGTCCTCTGGGGGTGCCTCCCGCCTACCTCCGGCACGTGACGTCCTTCCGCCGCTTCTCCCCGGACTGGGGATTCGGGCACCTCGTCACAGAGACCTCCGTCAGCAGGCATGTCTGGTGGTTCTTGTTCGGGCGGGGTGTCAGTTCGTGGATCACCCAGCTTCTTGAAGAAGCTCACGTTTTGGGTGACAGCTGATTGTCCATCCGAGGCCGTCACCATGGACCCCTTCACCGCCACTACATCCAAGGGTTCCGGTTCATAGGGGAGTGATAGCTTCCCGTGGGGGTGTCGATTGCGGATGAGGACCTCATCCCCTGGTTCAAGTCTCTGAGGGCGGAGACCCCGGCGCAGGTTTTCTTGTTCAATTCGGACTCGCCTTTGAGCCTCCACCCGCTCATTATCGATGACCCCCGGTTCTTTCTCCCCAACTTCTGGCAACAACCCCCGGGGGCATCTCTTGAATAACACCTCTGCCGGAGCCACTCCCGTGGCTGCATGTGGGGTGGTTCGGTACACCCGAAGGAACTGATAGAGGGCACGTTGTAAGGACTGACCCTGCCCCTGAGCAATTCGGAAGGTTTTGTTCAGGGTCCGCATCAGTCTCTCCGCATCCCCGTTCGCTCGGGGCCACAGGGGGGATATCTTCCGGTGTTGTATCCCGCAGCTCTCCAGCAACTCGGAGAATCGCTCACTTTGGAAGGGTGATCCGTTGTCGGAGATAAGGTGTGGGGAAAACCATGGGCCGCAAATATTTTCTCCATCGCTACCACCACATGCTCAAAGGCCACTGAGTCAACGAACTCGACTTCCGGGTATCTTGAGTGTTCATCGACTATCACCAGGAAATGGGTGCCCACTGATGTTGAGCCAAAGTCGGCGTGGACGATCTCCCACGGCCTCGTGTCTCGGGGCATTGCCTCAATGGCAGATTCTCGTTGCAGAGGGGAGGCCGCCTGACACCACACGCAGGCCGCCACAAAGTCATCCACCCTTCTCTCTAACTCTGGAAACCAGACTTTTGAACGGAGCCGCGCCTTGGTCTTGGCGGCGCCCTGATGTCCATGGTGGGCGAGATGGATCACATCGCTCACCTTTGACTGCGGAACAACAATCCTGTCACCCCGGAGTAGCAGCCCCGAGTCCGAGAACGACAGCTCCCCCTTCACCTTCCACAACTGCTCCAATACTGTTTTGGCTTCTTGCGTGCGCCCGGCCACCGCTTCGAGGATGGACTTCCACGACCCATTACGCATTGAGTCTTTTAGAATTCGAAAGCACTCATCCTCAGCCGCCGCAGCCTCCAACTCCTCTAGGGACATCGCATTTGGTGTTGCCGCTTCCACCACCATACGAACATGACTGTCCGCTTCTTCTCCACAGGTGTCATACCCCTCTCCCCCGCCCACTCCCGGATGACGAGAGAGGTAGTCCACGGCATTGTTGGCTCCTGGCCTGTACACCAGGGTAACAGAATATTCCAGGAGGGCGAGCATCCACCTCTCGATTCTCGCCGGTGGTTTCGAAGAGGAGCCCACCAGTATCAGAAGCAGTGGTTTATGGTCAGTAACCACCGTCACCGGGCGTCCCAAGACGTAGAGCCGGAAGTGTCTGCAGCCCCACAGCACCGCCAAGGCCTCCCGCTCGATCTGGGAGTACCTCTGTTCAGTCTCGGTGAGGGCTTTGCTAGCATATGCCACAGGTCGAACACTCCCGTTGCGGTCCACCTGCATCAGCACCGCTCCCAACCCGAAAGGACTTGCATCGACCACGATCTCTGATTCTAATGCGGGGTCGAAAAACGCCATAGTGTCCTCCGCCGTGAGGGCACCCTTAATGTCCTCGAAAGTGGCCTGTTCAAGGGGGCCCCACTGCCATGGTGATTCCTTCTTGGTCAGCGCCCGGAGCAGTTCAGATCTCGACGCTAAGTTCTGGATGAACCGCCCACAGTAGGTTACCATCCCCAGGAAACTCCTCACGTCGGTCACCGACTCGGGGGCTTTCGCCGCTTTGATGTCCTGGACCTTTTTCGGGTCTGGCGACACCCCCCCTTCCTTGAGTATGAAGCCGAAGAACTTTATGGAGGAGCGCATGAATTCACACTTTTCCCGGTGAAGGGTGAGGCCCAGAGATTGAAGTCGTTCCAAAGTCTTTCCCAGCCTCTTCATGTGATCCACTTCGGTTTTGGCGAACACCAAAATGTCGTCGCTAATGTTAAGGACGCCCTCCAGATCTGCTAGGGCGCCCCTGATGATATTTTGGAACACTTCAGCGGCAGACGACACTCCGAAGCTCAACCGCTTATATCGATACAGACCCCGGTGGGTGGTGAAAGTTGTTATGTACCGGGACTCTGGATGAAGGACGACCTGGTGATAGCCGGCTCGGAGGTCCAGTTTGGAGAAAAATCGAGCACCTTGAACATCAGCAATGATGTCATTGATCGTTGGCGTAAGATGCCGCTCCCTTCTGATCGCTTTGTTCGGGAGCCTCATGTCCACGCATATGCGTACTGAGTCAGGTTGCTTGGGCTTTCTGGCCGCCACGATCGGAGACACCCAAGGGGTTGGGCCTTCAACTTTCTCGATGATATCCAGGCTCACCAAATTGTCCAGCTCCTTATCTACCAGCCCCCTTAAGTGAAAGGGTACTCGGCGGTGTTTCAGTGCGATGTGCTGTACCGACTCATCGATGTGTAGTCGAATGGGTTCCCCCGTCATCTTTCCGATGCCGCTGAAGAGGGCAGCATACTTGTCCAGGAGATCATGGATATCCTCCAGGTGGACGGAGTATGCGAAACTTACGATCCCTAATGCCTCTGCAGCCGCACAGCTGAGCAAGGTATTGCTGCTCACCGGGGTCACGTAGAATCGAGCCTTGATATGTGAGCCATCATGTTCCACATCAGCCACGAAGGCACCGTCCAGCGGTATCGGTTCCTGGCCCCCAAACGCAAATATGCGGGCCTTCGGTGTGGCCAGACCCGGGAGGGGTTTGAGAGAGTCAAAATGTCCTCTGGCAATCACGTTGACGGAGGCGCCAGTGTCCACGAGCACCGGGACCGGGGAGTGGTTGATCTCCACTACACATCTCGGCTGTCTCCTGCTTTTTTTCTTGAGTGTTTCTACGCTGGAGACAAAAAAGACGTTCTCTTCGTCTTCCTCCTCAGCTCCCTCAGCCTGGGGCTCGGCCTCACCCTGTTCCACCTGGGCTACACTGGGCGGTTGGCTCTGGCGCGGAGTCCACATCCGTGCCTGACCCCTCGGCACCATCACTGGCATGGCCGCACGACATACCCTCTTCCTGCCCTGTCTCGAGGTCCTCCACCTGGGCGTCTCACACCTCGGCCACCTCGCCACACAACACACACTTCCTCTGATCTCACCGACCGAGACCCTGCTTCCATCTTGCTGGCTCGGGCCTCCGCTACCTCGTGGCATCTGCCCAGCTCCAGTATGCGGGGCAGCATGATGCCTGGCTCTCTCAGGACTTGCCTCCTGAGCTTGCCAGAGGAGCATGCCTGGATCAGCATCGTACGCATCATGTTGTCTGCGTCTCCCCATGCACATCCGAGGGAGAGGCGGCGTAAGCGACCGTAGAAAGTGTCTGGTGTCTCCTCTTCCTTCTGCTTAGCCGAGAGCATGACGAACCTCTCATAATCCACGTTTGCAAGGGGGAGGAAGTGCGCAAGGAGTGACGCCTTGGCCGCATCGTAAGAGTTATTAATGGGGGTAAGTGATTCAAATATTTCCTGGACTACAGGTCCTGCCGAGTACAGCATGGTGGCAATTCTGCTGTCGTCATCCGTCA
This sequence comes from Ambystoma mexicanum, assembly GCF_040938575.1. Classification (NCBI taxonomy): domain Eukaryota; kingdom Metazoa; phylum Chordata; class Amphibia; order Caudata; family Ambystomatidae; genus Ambystoma; species Ambystoma mexicanum. Next base: position 671,700,524 of record NC_090924.1, on the reverse strand, counting down.
CCTGTGCAGCCCTGAAATACATGTCGAGGCGACTCACCCATCTTCTCCATCGGGGCCCCATGCTCGAGGGTGGGCCCGATGCGTTGAACTCGGGAATGGGCTGCCGGGCGGCATGGGCCGCGGGTTCTCGTGCTTGGGCCATGATGGGAAGCCCGGGTTGTCCAGGTAGCAGTCCTGCAGGGGCTTGGATCACCAGAGGTAGGACAGCCTGTTATTGAGCAGCTGCCTGGCCACGATCGCGGGGAAGCGACGCAGCTGCAACACCACTGTCCGAATCGTCAGAGTCACCCATGGGTTTGAGCGCACAGGCACCCCCCACCTATTGTCCTGAGGGCCGCAACTCAAACTCCTTCCTTTCCAGGCAGGGCACCAATGGAGGTACAACATGCAGCCAAACCTGATGATGAAGGAACCAACGAAGAAGCCACAGCGCTTTGATGATGAAGGAGACAAAGAGAAAATAGTGGATTCACCTTGCCGCAGTCCAGATAGACCTGGGAGTTCCAAAAATTGAGCCTAGGCACTGGATGGGCCTGGACAGGCCCTGTGATGTTGGTCCTTCTCCTGGCTTTCACACGACGTAAGAGTCCGAAAACTGGGTAGAAATGCACAAAACTGGCGTGGGCGTGCAGGTCATACTTCCCACTTCCAATTTTTCCAAAAATTAGGCCCGTGTTGTCTTCACGCTCCAAACCGGAGCCTTATGAAGTTTCACGGCCTACAAGACAAAATGGCCGCCGGCCGCGTGTGCGTCCCGCGACCCGGCATGAAGCGAAGCGACGCTTCGTTCCGCTTCCATTCAAAAATTAGGTCGGAATGATTTCACCGCCGGGCCCGGGTCTCCCTCACCACTCGTCGCCACTGTTGGGGGCGGGTCAGAGCCCCCACGCGGTCCCGTAAGCCCCTCCACCCAAGGACTCACACGGGCACCAGTCCTTTCAGTTCGGGCTTCCCGGTCGCTCTGCTGCGGCCGGGAACGCCCCCTTTATTTATACGCACTGCGGCGGCGTGATACGTCACGCCGCCGCTTGAGCCCGTCATGGCCACTTTAAGTGTTCTTTTGTAAGACTGAGAACGTTGTTGCCAGTTGAGCTACTGTCTGTGGGATGGGTTCAACCCTAATAATTACAATACTTTAAGGAGGCAGTCAGCCTATTTGGTAATTACCTGTCTCATAAGTGTACACTCCTGCTGCCATAAACACATCACTGCCAGAAACAAAGTGCCAGCGAGATTGTTGCCTGACAATTTGTCTATTTTTCGTGTGTGTGTGTGTGTCTGTGTGTGTATGCTAGCCACCACAGGGTTTTGGGTTTCCGTTTCAGCTCCAAGGAATTGCCTTGTATTTCCCCACTGTTATCCCTACATCGCCATGCTAATGCTCTGGCTGTTGACATACCTTCGTAAGCAACTGATTTTCGTCTCGAAAGGCACTCTACTATTGTTTACAGGAAGTTTTACACACTCTGCTGGTCCTGTGGAAAAGCATGCCAAAATCTGATTAAATGCAACCAGCGATATTTTCGGTGCCCCTGCAACTCTCGACATGTTCCTTATTGTCTCCTTTTTATTTTAGGTATGTGCCCCATCCTCGTCTTTGTCCCTGTCATTGCTGTAAATAAAGGCAGCCTCTAGGCAGCCCATGCCCACTCGCCTCTCAGGATGGGCAGGCCCGTCATGCAGCAGTTTCACTGATGGGCACTTTGCATAATGTGCTTCCTCATCCGGATATCGTCAGCCCCCGGATTTCTTCATTTTGGGAGGTGCACAGGTAGGCTGGGAGTGCACGAGAGGAAAGGAAGTGTGCCACGAAAACAGGCTGCGTTCAGGACACGCCTATATACACACACCCGTGCTAAGGCGCCTGATTCACTCCAAACTCGCCGCCGGCAGGAGCGCCCTGTAAGTGTGACATTTGCTTGACCTACTCTCTGCGCCTTTTACACTGACAACTATAGGATTCATTTGATAATCCTCAGTTACTATCATTTAAATTATAAGAAGGGATGAAGAAAGCTGGTGCTTTAAAGATATTTGTGGGTATTTTTTGCAGACAACATTTGGAAGATAAATGATATACATGTGTACTAAACACGACCCATTGTATTTTGCATATAGTGAAAGTGACTGGGCGAGGCTCACAAGAGGGGTCTAAGTAGCTTGGAAGACAATACAAACATTTATAGCCTGAATCATGCACTGGCGGTTTTACATCAGTTACTTGCACTATGACCATAACCCAGTGAAGGAGGCCAGGTTGGCAATGGGCAAACGGTCCGGGATTCGGGAACAGATTATATTATTAAAGCAAGAGAAGCGTGTCTTTTCATTGCTGCTTTTATGCTTGTCACGCCTGTCCCTCTACTCACGAGACCCCTCAGGAATTGTAAGTAACCCAGAAACCGAGAAGGCACACCACATTTCCGAATTCATATCAATACCTTTGAATTTTGGGGGGAATTTGACCACAGATAAATTATACATTTAAAATACGTGTGTACTGCGGCAGCGGGCTCCAGCCCAAATGAACCACTGGATCGATCAATAGAATGCAATGGATCTTGTTAGCCCCTGAATGGGACGGGCAGACAGCCCCACAATTGCTCAGCTCGCTGGCAGAAGATGGGAAAGGCAAATAGATGGGACTGGCCATAAATTAGCGCACCCTAGCCATGCTACTGTTCGCAGGGTGGATGGCCTGTATCGGCACCGTCGCCTGAAAGGGTCTACACCACAGTAATGTTTCGAGATCAGGAGCCAATTGTGGGTTTGTATTTCGCTGTGGCTAAGGCTTGTGGCAGTTGGGGCATGCAGGTGGGTGGGCTGTGGGGGGCGAGTTAGAGGCCTAGGGGTGGACGTGATATGCCCAGTGCAGCAGCTTCCCTGTAATGGGGAGGGGGAGATTACTGGATTCCATATGTAATGGGTGGCAAGTGGTGTTTTGGGAATGGAAGACAACAGCATAGTGTTAGGTTTTCATTTTGTTTAATAAATGCTTGCTTAAAATCCTTTTCCTTTATTTTCTTTCAAAATTAATATATTATTCAAAACAAAAACAAATTGAATTGTCCTTAATATAGCATCATCTTGGGGAAACAGATCACAGAGATGCATAATGTTCATATTTTTTTAGCAACTCGATAATCCATTTTAAGCTTAGAGGAGTTTCTGTTGAATTGGACTCGAGATATGTAATCCTTTCATTTTTCACATTGGGAGGGGGCATAGGTTTTAGGGGGCACATGTGTTTGGAGAGGGGTGGGAGTAGGACATGGGTTTTGGAGGGGGCCCCAAGGCGGTCTGTGCCCCGGCCCCCCAAAACTGTTAAGATGGCACTAGTTGGGGAGAGTACAGGTAGCTCAATAAGAGCTGCCCGGAGAGTGGCCGATATGTGCAGAGAGACAAGGTACTGTAGGGTTGCAGATACAGACCCTTAAGTGCTGGGGGAGCCCAGAGGAAGTGTGAGGGCAACTGGACATGCAGGAGCCTGAACCTGCATTTCAGTGGGTGGCCAGGTGACCAGTGTGTGGAGCAGTGAGGGAAATTAGCAAGGGAGAGGAAAAGAGGAAAAGAGGAAGAGAGAAAGCAGAAGCCAAAAGGAAGGACTTGAGTTGCTTCCGGAACCAGAGGTGGTTCTTCTCAAGTTTAAGTTTCAGAGAGGCAGGGAGGCTGTTCCAGAGGGAGGCCCCAGATAAGGAAAGAGATCTACCCCCACTCTCGCCTTGGATAAACGCCTGACCTTCAGAGAGTAGGAGGAGGATGAGCGAAGGGCTCGAAAAGGAAGAAGTTTAGGAAGAGAAAGTTGGAGGTACTGCAGTCCCATGCCCCAGAAAGCCTTGTGAATGAAGCAAAGGGTCTTGATCCAGGAGGGTGGAGGAGGAGGGGCAGAGGCCCCAGTAGCAGCTATAGGAGCAATGGATACCAGCGAGAGAGCAACGATTGACCGGCAGCTTCCTTGGAGGTGGTGGTTGATAAAAGAGACTTGCCAACCTCCTCCTAAAACTCCAACGTTTTTGTAGTGGAGGACAACAGCTTGAGCCTGACGGAGGAAGGATTGTTGACCTCAGGTACTGCTTGTGAACCTATTCCACACTCCCCGCCCTTGTCAACCCCGTTGCCCCCATTGACTGTTGAAGTGGCAATCAATGCTAGCACAGCCACGTATATTGACAGTATGAGTGGATTGTCTAACTTTATCCCGCACCCCGCAGGGAACACAGGAGCGCGGGAGGAGTTTGATCCAGAAAGGCCTTGCAGGGGGGTTTGTGAGACAGGAATTCAACACTTGCAGTCCCCATTACAGGGTCAATGAAGTTGTTGAGCAAATTGACCACCCCCGGGCAAAACCCGGGGGGGAGGCTTGTGAAAGCACTTTGGCCCCTGAGCGTTCACTGAACACTTAAGCACTAGACGGGACACGATTGCTTCTGTTGCGCAACAGCTCCCTCTCCCTGAACCAGCTCCATTAAATGACGGCCCGAGAGATATACAGTAGGGCACCCACCAACAAAGAATTGACACTCCACTACACTGGGGGCCGAATGGTGCTAAAACTCCTTTTAGGAGACAGTCCTCCATGAACAGCAAGTGGAAACCAATTGGCTTAAAACCCCATGATCCACCAAGTGGAAGGCGCTTTTTCTACCAAGCGCAAGGAGGTAACGACGAACCGGCTCACCAAGTTCACCAAGTCCTCACCAACTCTCCTGGACACACGGACAACGTACTGTATGGTGAAGTGCAGGGATCAGTTGCTACTTGCAACATCTCTGGTGATGGAGTCGGGGACAGCTCACGATGGGGGAGTTTTATCTAGTGGGCTAGCCTTCCGCCCGCAGTGTGTTGGAAACACTGAATCTACAGCGACCCACTTTGGCCCAACTCAACATCACGTGGGTTCAGGAATGAGGACCTCCTCTGCGGCTCTGAGAACTAACATATGGAAATGTCCTGTAATTCAAGTAGGTTCCCTGTCTCAAGTGAGCAGGCCTCCGCAGGAGTAACAGATTGTGACTGATTATGAAATGACACAGATGGAAGTAAAAGGTATTCAAACGGAAGAAAACGGATCAGACACACCTCGGGGTGGGCTGAAAGAGTTGGACTTCGTTTTGGTTGCTACCCTGACTTCCATCCTGGTGCCCTTCATGAAACTATACGAGCAAATGGGTGACCAATTAAAAGTTCAAACCTTTATGCTTGCTATCCCTTCACTCTAAAATGATCTATGTTGAGGGCTTTGTAACAGGTATCCAACATAACTTTGAAACCAGCACAGAAAAAGTGTTGCTATAGCTTCATACGATCTTGAACCCCATAAACAAAGAGAAGCAAGCAAGAACACTATCCAGGGCATTTTAGGTGTCTGTATTGCCGATAGAACACGCACCAGTCTTGAAATCTTCGGTACCCAAAGCAACACAAACTGGCCCTTCAGGTCAGGTTGACACCGTAGTTGATGCCTCGGTGGTCCCGACATTGCACTCGGGCAAAGGGCCAAGGCAACCAGCCCTCCCAAATCTCGCTCAGGACAATGATGGAAATCAAAATAACATCTTAGCCCTCGAGAAGAACCTATCTCCCCCTGAACAAGAGGAGACGCAGAATCCATCTGAAGAAAGGGATGGGCCGCCAGCCCAGAAGGAAACAGCAGAGGCGGGAAAAGCCCCATTCGAACAAGCTGCAGTAACGAAGGTCCACACGAATAACCCAAGGAAAATCTGTGACATTTTTACAAACGTCAGCACGAATCCCAAAGTAAACACACATGTGCGAACAAAAGGAGATAAAGACAAGGAGAGCAAACATCCTGTTATAAATACAGGCTCCAGGGCAAGGTACGAATCGCTAAGGAAACACACCTGTACAAACAAAAGGAGATAAAGACAAGAAGAGCAAACAGCCTGTTATATAAACAGGCTCCAGGGCCAGGTACAACCAGGTGAAAAAACCTAAAAACCAACCTGCTCCTAAAAGACAAAGGTCAAACAGAGGAAAGACTTTTGTAAAAACATCTCACTCCCGAAAGTAACAGTATGTACGAATACATCTTCTGCGAATATTAAGATCGTAAATGACACAATCAAACCATTGTTGCCTCATCCTTCGGGAATAATGACAGCCAAACCTGCTCACAGAGACGATGCATAAATTATAATGGAGGCTGATCTGATGAACTTATCCACCTACGCAATATCAGAGCAGGAAGATTGCGATGTAAACAGTTTCAATCCCGAAGAGCCCACCTACGATCCTGAAACATCAGGCAGTGATATAGAGACCCTAGGTAGATATGGGCCCTCCTGGTTGAAATAACTGCTAGGGCCAGTGTCCCTAAACCAAATGGCGAATGACGACTTACGGAAGACCCCAGCTGTGACCTGGTCAAATGGTAGCAGATGGGATGTTCATAGTAAGCAGTGACAAACAACCTTAATCCCGGATCCCGTGGAGGACTGCAAAGAATGCGCAGACCCTGTACCCGGGGCTCTTGTGCTGCTAGAACTAGAGGCAACCAGCAGCCAAGTCTGTGTATTCAGATAATACCTGATCTGTGAAAAAAAACAACAGAACAAAACACTGAATTCCAAAGCCGAGGTCAGTCAGTGAGTCGATCTGATCGGATGACGGGACTGAGCCCGGATAAACCGCTCCTTAGTTCTGTGCTCTTTGACTCTACTCCTGACTGTTTTTTTTGTCCGTTCTGTCTTTGTTCTATGTGTGCTGTGACGCCTGCGGACGATTTGGCGCTATACCAAGAATTAAAATAAAAAAATAAAATAAAAATGAATGATGACTATATGATATCCCCTCTCAGAAAATTCCAATCGAAATCACCAAGATGTAATGTGCAAACAACGGACGCCTTAGCAACTACTTCAGCAAGTCACTCCAAGTCAGCATAAAAACACAGTGGAAAAACTAGTCTAAAGATATCACTGGAGAGACTGATTCCATCTAATGATGGTTTAATCTTACACAGGGCAAATGTGATTAGGTTGCTTCATCAAATACCAGTGCTGAGACTCTTGACCTCTGATGATTTAGTCACAATTGAATTTCCGGAGGAAGATAGATTGGACCGGGTGATCTTACGCCTTTTAAGTAATCTACTAATTGAGGAAACCAATACTACCAACGTCTTGGAAAAAAGTGGTATTTATACCAATCTTCAAAAAAGGTGATAGACAGGCCTTCATCGATTTGACGGAAGCCTTCGACACAGTCGTTCGTCCCAAAATTATGGACAAAATTACATCAATTAGGTTGTCCGTCGAATGCACTCAAAGTCATTCAGGGTTTCCACTCAGGAACCTCTATGAGAATCAGATTGGATAGTGCAGGTACATTAAGCAAGAAGACTTTAACTAATAAAGGGCTGAAACAGGGTTGCCCAATGGCTCCGGAACTTTTCAACCTGTTTATCTCATATGTTGACGAGACTTTCTGTAACATCAGGTGCTTTCCTCCAAAGATCTGAAGGGTGGAGATATATTGTTTGCTGTATGCTGACGATGTGGTCTTGCTAGACCAGACACCAGTAGGGTTGCAGCACCAACTGGAGGCCCTTCACAATTATGTGGAGTTAAATGGTCTCACAATAAATCCTAATAAATCAAGGATAATGGCTTTTGGCGCTCCCTCAGGAGGTTGATGCAACAAAGGTAATACCTGGCACTTAAGGGGCAAGAAAAATCCCCAGGCTACGTCATTCATATACCTGGGTGTATGTCTGAACACAAGCAGGTGTGACCTGCCAATGCTGGATCTTTTGAAAGCAAAAGCACTAAACCTAGCTAGCCAAGGCAGAATGCTTCTTAAAAGATTCCGTGGCTTCTCATTACAGCCGCTTATTGCCTTTTAGCGTATGAAAGCCCTCCCGATCTTAACATACGACACTGAAACTGTATTTTCATTTGATGAGAAAAATTGGTCCGTTATTGAGGGGATATGTTGCAAGAGAGTTCTACAGGTTCTGACAAGCACTCCTATTCAGGCGCTCCGAATTGAGCTAGGTCTAACCTCAATGAAGACCATGGTGGCTTGGAAATCCCTAGCCCTATATAGGAAATGTGTGAAAGCGCCCGAGAGAGGTGATTTCTTCTCTATAAGGGAAGCTTTAATCTGCAATAGCGATGCCACTCTATAAGAGTGGGGCAAGATCTGTGAAGCGATCATAGCTGACATAGGGTAATCCATTCAGACACTACAAGACATCTCAGATAAAATTAAAAGGAAATTGTATATAAAAGATTGGATTGTCACACAAGATGAGAGGCAACACTTGAAACTATGCGGGAAACCATTTAATGAAGCAAGCAAGCTGAACACCTTGCCAACGTATCTTAAATTATTTCCAAATTGGTTCTTTAGAGATCAATTCCTGAGAGTTCGAATAAACCTACTCCCAACGACTGAAATACTGAGCCAAAGGAGAAATTTGACGGAAGCCTTCGACACAGTCGATCATCCCAAGATTATGGACGAAATTACATCAATGGGGTTGTCCGTCGAATGCACTCAAAGTCATTCAGGGTTTCCACTCAGGAACCTCTATGAGAATCAGATTGGACAGTGCAGGTACATTAAGCAAGAAGACTTTAACTAATAAAGGGCTAAAACAGGTTGCCCAATGGCTCTGGAACTTTTCAACCTGTTTATCTCAGATGTTGACGAGACTTTCTGTAACATCAGGTGCTTTCCTCCAAAGATCTGAAGGGTGGAGATATATATCGTTTGCTGTATGCTGACGATGTGGTCTTGCTAGACCAGACACCAGTAGGGCTGCAGCACCAACTAGAGGCCCTTCAAAATTATGTGGAGTTAAACGGTCTCACAATAAATCCTAATAAATCAAGGATAATGGCTTTTGGCGCTCGCTCAGGAGGTCGATGCAACAAAGGTAATACCTGGCACTTAAGGGGCAAGAAAATTCCCCAGGCTACGTCATTCATGTACCTGGGTGTATGTCTGAACACAAGCAGGTGTGACCTGCCAATGCTGGATCTTTTAAAGCAAAAGCCCTAAACCTAGCTAGCCAAGGCCGAATGCTTCTTAAAAGATTCCATGGCTTCTCATTACAGACGCTTATTGCCTTTTATCATATGAAAGCCCTCCCGATCTTAACATACAACGCTGAAACTGTATTTTCATTTGATGAGAAAAATTGGTCCGTCATTGAGGGGATATTTTGGAAGAGAGTTCTACAGTTTCTGACAAGCACTCCTATTCAGGCGCTCCGATTTGAGCTAGGTCTAACCTCAATGAAGACCATGGTGGCTTGGAAATCCCCAGCCCTATATAGGAAATGTGTGGGAGCGCCAGAGAGAGGTGGTTTCTTCTCTATAAGGGAAGCTTTAATCTGCAATAGCAATGCCACTCTATAAGAGTGGGACAAGATCTGTGAAGCGATCATAGCTGACATAGGGTAATCCATTCAGACACTACAGGACATCCCTAATAAAATTAAAAGGAAATTGTATGTAAAAGATTGGATTGTCACACAAGACGAGAGGCAACCCTTGAAACTATGCGGGAAACCATTTAATGAAGCAAGCAAGCTGAACACCTTGCCAACGTATCTTAAATTATTTCCAAATTGGTTCTTTAGAGATCAATTTCTGAGAGTTCGACTAAACCTACTCCCAACGACTGAAATACTGAGCCAAAGGAGAAATGGCTTGTCTAACCCCACGTGTAGACTGTGTGAGAAAGAGACTTCAATGGAGACACTAAAACACTTGGTGATGTTCTGCCCTGCACTGGAGAAGAAAAGGACTTGACTCATGACCGAATTTACAAAAGAATACGATGGGAGATCAGAAGAAGACTGGTTGGAGGAACTGTTAAGGGGAAACCAAATCCCAGTGACTCTGGCTTTGGTGAAACTAGTTTTAGATATTTTTAAAAGAATTAGAGAATCCACAACTAATGGACACAGTACTTGAAAGAGCAATGAAGTTGTTATGAAGGATTGTACATGTCTTGTCAAATAGCAAAAAGGTTTTCTATATTTTAGAAACAAATAAAGATGAAATAAAGATTTTTATTTACTGATTGTAAGTGTTGCACCCCTGGAATATTTTAGATGTCTGTGGACTATCGCGCTGTCCACAGACTACGCAGGGTGCACAGAGGCCTGTGAGCTTTTTTCTCATTTCTATTTCTTAACTGTGAAACTGTCTCTTCAAGGAACCGTTTTTGTGTGTTTTTTTGGTTTTGTAATTTTTTGGGGGCTTTTTTTCAGGAGAGGCAAGGTAGGGGAGGGAAGGGGCACCAACCACAGGGACCAAGGGGCAGGTGGAGAGAGGAAGCTCTTGGACGGGTCTTAATCAGGTAGGTGGCAGTGTTTCTCATGCTCCTGGACCGCATCCTCGAAAGCACACCAAACCTGCTCCCCCCGTAGATTGGTGCTTCACAGTACATACATAGTACTCTGAACCTCGAAAGGTAAGAGTCAACAGAGTTCTGTATGGCCTGTGAAGCCACTGCTGGGATCCTCTGCCCCAAAGGAATATCCTTTGTGGTAACAGGAGCAGATGAAGAAGATAGGATGGAGGAAGTCAACCTGCCCTTACCTGAGAAAGGTATCACCTTTCTCAGAGCAGTCGGGTTGGTTGATTTGGTGTGGTGCCTCATGGAAGTAGTCCCATAGGAATACAAGCCAGGTTTCACGCAACTGATTACAACCTTGCACTCAGTGCATCAAACCTTGCTTGCATGAGCCTTTGGGATATTTCCAATGGTCGTGAGAAATCGCCTCACCCAGCACTCACTCTGAGTAATGGTGACAGGGACTTCCTCCACTTCATCCTCTTCTTCCTCTAGATACTCCTCTTCTGTATCACCACGCCTGTTCCCTTCTCCAGGCCCTCCAGATGATGATGCTGATGGTGGTGTTGAGGTTGGCTGGGAAGAAGCAATGGTCATAAGAGATGCCATGGTATCTAACAACGACTTCTGCAAAACAAATCTGCACAGCAGTGAAGCAGGTGCTCTCTCCTGGATAGCCAGGTTGAGAATGAGGAAAAGTAATGGGTGGGTCCCTTCTGAGGAACCGTCCACGGACAGTCGTACTGTCTGCGGACAACTGAGTCAAAAATAGGCCTTGAAAAGTTGAAATATGTTGCCAGATCAACCAAGAATGGGTCTGGGAGCTGTGGAATGGTCACGTTTCTGCTTGAAGCACCCCATATTGGCTGGAAAAGCACTTTTAAACTGTCCACGGCCACGAACACTGTTCGAGGGCACCCATCATGCCACATGGGTGCGGTCACATGATGACGTCTGCATCCGTCCGCAGCCCAAGTGAGCGTCCGCGGACACCCATCAGGTGGGAATTGCAGGGCGCATGTGCTGGGTGTCCGTAGAACAGATGCAGTGTCCGCAGACTAATTAAAAGTGCGTCATGCGAAACCAGACATGTCCGGACATCGCCCCTGCCCAGGGGCACCTCGATTTTGAGTGCAGACACCCCCCAAAGTCACAGTGTCCGTGGACACATAATTGGAGTTTTAAAAAAGAATAGCAAATATTACATAACAATTTACAAAACATTTATACTATTAAATATATATTTCTACAAGAAAGTGATGAGGTATTGAAATGGGAGGGAAACATAAATGGGAGAGTTAGGAATGTGTGTACAATAATTATGAGGGGAGGAATGGTGTGAAGTTTCATCAAAGAGTCTTTGATTAAAATGTTCAGAATTTGTTGGAGATAATTGCTGGGAAGAAGGGGGACAAATACAAGAAGGACAAGTTCACGATTTGATTATTTATAGTTGGGGATAGGACTTCTCTTTCTGATTCTAGGGAGTGTCTATCATTAAACTGGGGTGTGGTTTCTTCATGAAAGCTATGCACTGTAAGAAACATAGAAATTATTATTTTAGTAAGGTGTGTACAAAATACATTATTTGTTGACATTAAAATATGTATTGCATACCATTGGAGATGTTATCATCGCGCATGTCTTCTGTTGGGAATGCTCTAATCATTAAAGTGTGCCTGCCATTTCTGCAAGAAAAAAAGTGCTTCTCTCTGATAAGTCATGTTTATATAATGAAAGCTAATAATAGAGATATTAATACAATGCACTTACTGTTTAGTGAGAATCTGTTGTTCAATAAGCACTTGGTGTTTCTCAATCTATATCCAGAGTTGTAGAGATGAGATTACATGGTTTGTACATTCCTTTGTAATGTGTGCTAAATACAAAACAAAACAGTATTTTTTAATGTAAGTGTTTGTACAAAACGGTATATTTGCATGTTGTGTGTTGTGATTTTATGTACATCTGTTTGCTAGCTACATATTTTTGGGTCTCTCCTATGATTCTGAGCCTTTTAAATGGAAGAGGATAAGTTCAAGGGTTACCTTTAGCCTCACTGACACTGAGCATCCACTTCTCTGTAAGAAGGGCACAGAAGTCAATGAAGCACGGGTATCTCCTGAACTACAAGCTCGGAAGTCGTTCTACCATTCACCTACATCCAAAATGTTGCATACAACATTCCCATAGGAGGAGCTCTTTTTGGGTAGCTTATAACTATGCCCCCCCGGACGAATTCTTATGAACCTTTTCAAAACAAGTATATAGTTTAGTCAGATTGATTTTGCGAAGTTTGGTGAGGTTTCGTGTAGGGGGGACAAAGTTGTAGGGGGGGTGCCAACCTTTGTGTTGTTCCCATAGAAGCAATAGAAAAAAATGTTGCTCACGCCTACAGACCAAACAGACTAGAATCATTTTCTCCAAATTTGTGGCAGGAGCGGTGGCTTGGTCCCGAAAGCTTGCTTTTGTGAATTTGGCGTAAACCCACCCAGAATTTATTTTAGATGACCAAAAAGTTGGTAAAAAAAATGTGTGGGTTCTGTCTGCAGACTCATTTCCCTGTGCAATCCGCGGACGGGTATCTGATTTGACCAGCGGGCAGCGTGAGGTCCATGGATATCAGACGTGCCCACTGATTGGATGGTGAAAAGCGTGAGGTGCGTCATATTTTTGGGAAACGCTCACCATGTTGGATTCATGGACTACCGCCATGGTAAACTCTGCATCACAGCAACTCCACTGAGAGCAAGAAACTCTCTGAATTGCTGTAAAAGAGGGTGGACATCCCTTCTAGGGTAATCTCCCTTGTGGGACTTATCAGGGAGCTTGGAAGCCACTATCTCTCTGCTAGGATACACTTGTAAACAGATTGAGAGCGTCTCTTCCTGTTGGTTATTTGGAGGGGCTGTTGGAAGTTCAAAGACACTTGATCAGAGGCAGTGGCAGATTTAAGGCAAAGAGTCCTGTGGGCAAAAATGACAAGTTGTTTTTTTTTTTTATAGTTTTCGGTGTTTGGAGGTCTGGCTCAAGCTGGAGGCAGCTGGGCCACCTCACCAGGTTTTGCTGTCAATGGTGGTAATATTGAATGATCAAGCCTGACCCTAATGTTGAAAATGATAGGGTTCAAGGCATTGGGCATTAACATGGACAATGGGAAGGGGCGTTACAGGAGGTGATATCGGGGATAATTCCTACAGCATGCAGAACCATTTTGAGCATGTCGCCGGTGTTCTTACCCCATATACTTGAAATGTCATTAACATTACAAACATAAAAGAATTAAATGTACCATGTGTTACCTTTTATTGTGGGTGCTGCTCTTGGCTTTTGAAAGACCGCTTAACTCCAACCCACCACCTCCATATCTCCCCCAGCTCCACAGAGCCCTCTACAGAGCACTGAATGGAAATGGAGAGGTAATAAGGGCAGGATAGTGAGGGAGAAAAGTAGAGAAGGAACAGGTATCAGGAGAGCAGATGAAGTGAAGGAGGGCCGAAGCTTGAGGGAGAGATTGAGAGTGAGAGAAGGCAAGAGATAAGGTGATTGAAAGGAGCCAGGTGAGGGTAAAAGGGTAAATGGGTCCCGAGAATGAACAAGGGCAGGAGAGTGGGGCATTGGTTAATTAGGGACAAGAGTGAGGGGGGATGCAGGGTCAAGAGGATTAAAGGGAGGGGAAATAGCGAGCAGGAGGTTCAGGAGTGTAAAGAGAATGGGGAATAATGGAGGTCTAAAGAGTCATGGAGAAATAAAGAGTGAGGAAGGACAGGAGAAAGGGAGAGGACGGAGGCAATTGAGTGAGGAATGTGGAGTGGATGGACAGCAATGTAAAGGCCAATGGTGTGACATGGGTAAATGAGGGAGGGTAAAACAGAGTGAAGGAAGGCAGGTGAGTATGCATATAGCATCACAATGGCACAACGCCTTTCCCACTGATCCCCAGGACCCCCATGCTCAGCTTTGTGTCAACCTCATTTCAATAAACAGATAGATGTTGATGGCCCACACACGGGGCCACCTCGGTAAGGACTGTTGTCCCTTAATAGGTACGATTGGTGGGTGATAATAAATCAGAGGGCAGTATAACGCTGTATGCTGTGTAAAATAAAGATTACCTTATATAGAATTCTTTTTCACTGTGAATTCCTTTTTGAAAACCAAATGATATTGTTTTTAGATCCACATTCATTTGCAGGCTGCTACTGCAATTGTACATTCAGGGTAGCGAACATTAAGCTATACGTGTCATTTTGCTTAACCTATTTCAATAACGATGTTTATAGCAGGTTGGTTTCTTATGTGATTTGTGTACTTTTCAAGGCAATGATAGAAAAACAAATTATTTCGTTTTTGGAAACCAAAACATAACAAATATTTGTGATCCTGGAAGATATGTAGTCAAGTACTTAAATCACAGCCTCGGTCCAAAAACTGATTTCACCACTTTAGCAGAGTGTGTGATCCTGGGCAAATCATTTAATCTCACTGTGGCTGATCTGCTGACATTGGGTGTGGCTAAGCGTAATTTAGTTTGCATTTTTTGCTATGAAGAAAAACCCTCATGGTTTACTAAACTATTGAGTTGTTGCATATTAATAATAGTCAATATTTATATATTGCTCAGCACATTAGTCTCTTGGCTTACACGTGAAAACCTCTTTTAGTGTTTTACGAATGGTGTCCTAGAGTATTGAATACTAATGTCACTGCTTGTAAATGTTATTTACTGTGATGTCGCTTCTGATAATGTCAATCCATATCTTGTAAATTAGGGTTCTGCATATCTTTTGGTGGACAGGTCCAGAAGACACATTAGAACATATCAGTGCCTTGTTTGCCTTACAGTCCCACAGTGTTTTGATTCTCTTGTTCTGTGTATGTGTTCCAGAGCCTCAGTGAGTGAGGGGCCCAAGCAGCTGTCCCTGTTTTGGCAGTTTTACTACACAGCACGTTTTGTATTTCATGGCACTAAATGTGCACTTTGCCTTGTGTGCATGTTACAGGCTGCTATTTGCTGGCTGCTGTCACCTTAACAGAAGACTTTAAATGTCTGCTTTGCAGCAGGTTATAGACAGCCTTTTGTAGCACACAGCATCCAGCAGTGTTATCGCGTTGCCTCATACTCTGGTTTCATCTGCTTTAGCACCTTGCTGTCTGAGCATTTAGTAACTTTTCAGTGGCAGTGTGTTGTTTATGCTCCCCTCTGGCTGCCTGCCTCTAAAGAGCAGTCCCTTGTATCCATTCTTATTCAAGCAATCCAAGGGTGCCACAGACTGCCCACCCTGTCTGTAAGCCAAGTGCTAAATCCGCCTCTGATCAGAGGTGAGGGATACATTTCTCCTAATAATCCTGTGTGCAAAACTGGTACGTGCTGGAAGATCATTGAAGCATGTATGCCACCTGCAAGCAAGGGACTTACAAACTCACAGGGAGACAGTGTGACTGATGTTGCAGAAGAGACAGAAGAGTGTCAATTCTATGCGGTTCTCTGTAGGAGACCTTCCGCATCTTGCATTCCAGAGGCATTATCTCTGGCACTTGCTGTGACTCAGCAAACCAAGAAAAGAGCTCAAGCCTGTTAGTGCCTACATGCCGAACTACGATCAAGCTGCAGGATGACTTAATGCACGTGGCTGCCTTTCGAGCTTCGAGCTCCTGCGACACTTATTAAGCTACCTCAGAAATCCAATAAAATTTGCTCCAGTTCAAAGCTGTCCATCCTGCGATTGAGCACATTTCGGGCTGCTCACTAAATTGGAGATATCTGCATCAAACTGAACACTTTCCCTGGGATCAGACCGCCCACCGAGCTGTGCGAGCATCACAACAGTACCTGAAAACAGCCAAGCCATAGAACTACTCATTTTTTGATACATAAAACCGTGCTTGGAAACTGTCGAGCCACCTTGGCACGTTTGATTTGGAGTTCTAACCTGGAGGAATCACATACAAAGTGTGCTCAACTCTGTTGAGCTTTCTACAAAGAACTATTGGAGAGAACCTGTTGGCACAGTGTCATTCCTAGGGAGTCTAGGCTGACCACATGGATGTACTGATTGTCGGCTGCACCACCACTCCACAGACAAAACACAGCAATCACTTTAATACAGATCTTAGGAAGTAACTTGAGTGATGGGACCAAGGCATGATTATGGTAGCATATCCGGCTGTACTGTGCACTACACAGACAGGCATAGATATGGCTTGGGGGAAGGCAAGGACATAGATACTCTCTTCTCCCAGATACAACTTTTGGATTCTAGCATTATGCAACAAACCTGCGAATACAATTCCATTCATTTCCATTGTACACATTTTCTGCAAAGAAAACAAAAATCTGTAAGTACATGATGCACGAGTGCACATGTGGAAACTGTGCATGTCGCAAAATGAAAGCCTGAATTACAGATGCAGCCGAAGGCTGACATTTAAATGTCTGCAGGATAGGTCTGGGAGAGCTCACAAGCTGTTACTGAGAGAAACAGTGGCCATGGCAGCAAAGAAGGCCCGTCTACACATATCATAACACCCAGGGTTACATTTCTCCACAGAGCAGAGGTTCAGGAGTTTCTGTTTTCAGGAAGAGCTCATGTCCAGGTAGATAGTGCACACAAGTGTGCCATCTCTGGCCGCCGAATGTGCAAGTGTTTGAGGCATCCGTTCCACGGGGTCTTGGCACATCACATGCAGTTTTCCCGTCCA
This sequence comes from Ambystoma mexicanum, assembly GCF_040938575.1. NCBI lineage: Eukaryota > Metazoa > Chordata > Amphibia > Caudata > Ambystomatidae > Ambystoma > Ambystoma mexicanum. The sequence continues at coordinate 671,683,490 of NC_090924.1, read as the reverse complement.
TGCCACTACAATCCACACCCAGTCTTGAGATTTAATAACTTGTCACAATGTTTGAAAACATATCTGTGCCCCTTTAGGGCACTACCGGGCACCTGACCCTTCACATACATTCGCACTGGAAGCTTACTTTTAGAAGTAAATGGGTGTGCGTTATGTCTGTTAACACTGCTATGGTGTGTCTAAGCTGCTGCAGAATTCTGTGCAGAGCCTGGGGCTGTGCTTCTTTTGATCCCTATGCTGCATAGAGACAGTAGCCGCTGCTGCCCCCAAAGTATCCTGCTACACCCAGTCGAAGTTATGGGAGGCCGTTCAAGTCAAAATTACACCTTTGTGAATGTGACATATTGAAGTGAATACAACATGCAGTGAAATGAGTAAGGCATACACTGAGGTGACTATAATACGTATCGAAATGAGTATAACATGTATTGAAATGAGTATGACATGTATTGAAATGAGTATGACATACACTGAAATTCAATGAATAAGACATGCATTGAAATGAATAGGACACACATTGAAATGAATATGACACCTATTGAAGTAGATATGACACACGTTGAAGTGAATATGACATGCAATGGAATGAATATGGCACCCATTGAAATAAATATGACACACGTTGAAATAAATATGACACACATTGAAATGAATATGACACGCATTGAAATAAATATGACACCCGTTGAAATAAATATGACACCCGTTGAAATGAATATGACACGCATTGAAATAAATATGACACACGTTGAAATAAATATGACTCACGGTGAAATAAATATAACACCCATTGAAATAAATATGACACCCATTGAAATGAATATGACACACGTCGAAATAAATATGACACACGTCGAAATAAATATGACACACGTTGAAATAAATATGACTCACGTTGTAATAAATATAACACCCATTGAAATGAATATAAAACACCTTGAAGTGAATAAGACACTCATTGGAATGAATATGACACCCACTGAAATGAATATGAAACACGTTGAAGTGAATAGGACATGCAATAGAATGAATATGACACCCATTGAAATAAATATGACACACAGTGAAATAGATATGACACACGTTGAAATAAATATGATACCCATTGAAATGAATATGACACACATTGAAATAAATATCACACCCATTGACATGAATATGACACATGTTGAAGTGAATAGGACATGCAATTGAATGAATATGACACCCATTGAAATTAATATGAAACACATTGAAGTGAATATAACATGTATTGGCATGAATAAGATACACATTGAAATGAATAGGACATGCATTGAGATAATTATGACATCCATTGAAATGAATATGACACACTTTGAAGTGAATAGAACATGCAATGGAATGAATATGACACCCATTGAAATGAATATGACACATGTTGAAGTGAATATAACATGCATTTGAATGAATATACCATGCATTGGAATGAATAAGACATGCGTTAAAATGAATAGGACATGCAATGGAATGAATATGACACCAATTGAAATGAATATGACACATATTGAAGTGAATAGGACATGCAATGGAATGAATATGAAACCCATTGAAATGAATATTGCACACAGTGAAGTGAATGTAATATGTATTAAAAATTAATTTAACATCCATTTGAATGAATGTCATTACCTCCATGTCCCCATTCCTCTTCCCAGTACTTACCTTTGAGTGAATATGACACACGTTGAAGTGAATATGACAAGTAATGGAATGAACATAACACCCATTGAAATGAATATGAAACAGGTTGAAGTGAATATAACATTCATTGGAATGAATATGACACCCATTGACATGAATATGAAACAGGTTGAAGTGAATATAACATTCATTGGAATAAATATGACACCCATTGAAATGATTATGACACACATTGAAGTGAATATAACATGTATTGGCATGAATAAGACACATTTTGAAATGAATAGGACATGCATTGAGATAATTATGACATCTATTGAAATGAATATGACACACTTTGAAGTGAATAGAACATGCAATGGAATGCATATGACACCCATTGAAATGAATATGACACGCGTTGAAGTGAATATAACATGCATTTGAATGAATATACCATGCATTGGAATGAATAAAACATGTGTTAAAATGAATAGGACATGCATTGAAATAAATATGACACCCATTGAAATGAATATGACACATATTGAAGTGAATAGGACATGCAATGGAATGAATATGAAACCCATTGAAATGAATATTGCACACAGTGAAGTGAATGTAATATGTATTAAAAATTAATTTAACATCCATTTGAATGAATGTCATTACCTCCATGTCCCCATTCCTCTTCCCAGTACTTACCTTTGAGTACGTTCCATGCTCACTGGAACTCTTTTCTTTTCAAGCTGCCCTCCTCCAATTGGAAGGAGTTATCAGGTGTTCTAGGGCTTTGGTGGTCTTCAGGTCTTCGATCTAGTGGAATGATGTTATGGTTCGGAAAGACAACACCTTGGCTCTTGCTTCCGTCAACCATCAGGGGGCTACGGGGTCCCGCTCCCTGGAGGATCTGGCTTTGTCCATTTAGACCTGGGGCACGGCACACCTGGTCTCCTTGAGAGCGGTCCATATCCGGGGGGTGGACAATGTGATTGTGGACCGGCTCAGCAGGGTGTTTCCGGTCTCAGCGGAGATGTCTCTTTGTTCCAAGGTTTTTCAGGATGTGTGTCGGTGGTTCGGCATCCCTGGATGGACCTCTTTGCCTCCCCCTGCAACTCTCAACTTTCCTGGTTTTGCTTGAGGACTCTGCCCCCCAGGGGTTTGTGGGGGGGTGGACGCTCTTCCCTTGACTTGGCCCCTCAGAGCTTCTTTATGCCTTTCCTCCAAATCCCCTGATTCTGCAGGTCATCAGCACAATCAGATCATCTCCACGTGTGTTTATCCTGGTGGTCCCTTACTGGCCTCAGAGGGGGTGGTTCCCGGGCCTTCTGGAGATGCAGTTAGCTTCTCCTTGGGTGTTGCTCAGGTGGCCGTCTCCATTGCGGGTGGTCAATGTCCCCCTTCTCCTCTCTCATCCGTTGTGGGTTCTGGAAACGGAGAGGAGGGATCTCCTGGCATTAGACCTTTCAGCTGCAGTGGCTGGGATGGTTCAGAGGGTGCGTCAGTCCTCTACACTTAAGTTCTGACCGTCATTGGGCTAATTTTCTGGCTTAGTGTCACCTGAAGTTTGTCCTGGCACTGGAGTGTGGCATCCCAGACATTTTGCAATTTCTTCATGAAGGGGCGGAGAAGGGGTTGGTGGTCTCTACTTTCTGTTCTCAGTGGTCTGCCATGCGGGCTTTCCAGGTTTCCTGATCCTCTCCGGTAGGGGGCGAGGCTCTGGTCTCAATGCTCTTGAAAGGGGTAGCAGGTACTCATCCTTTGGGCCCAGTTGGGGTTCTCCATGGGACCTTCCTTTGGTCATGTCCATATTGCAGAACCCTTCATTTTAGCCCCAGGAGGAGGTGGAGATGAAATAGTTGTTGCTGAAGACTACCTTCCTGATTGCCATTACTTTGGCTCAGCATTTGGGGGAAATCAGGGCCCTCTTGCGTAGGCCACTGTTTCTAGTGGTCGAGGAGGAGGCTTTGGTGCTGGGCTGTAACCCCTCGTTTGTGCCCAAGGTTGCCACTTGGTTCCATCGGTCTCAGCTTTCTTTCTTGCTCCGTCCTTTCCTAGGGGGGAGGCTTGGCATTGTCTGGATGCCAAGCAGGCGGTTACATTATCTGTCCCAGAGAGAGTCCTTTTGTCTCACTGATCAGGGGGCAGGGGACTGTGGTTGCCAGGCTTCCATTCCAACGCTTAGCCGGTGGACTAATCTTTGATTCTATGAATCTGTGTGCCTCTGTACTGCAGCTTGGGTCCAGGGCCTGTCCACAAGAGGGGTGACCGTCTCCGGGCAGGCCTGCGGGGGCTACCTTTGTTGGATATTTGCCGAGCTGCCACATGAGCTACACCTAATACATTCATTCTGCAATACCAACTCAACATGGAGGGGCTGCAGTCTACGTCCTTTGGTGTGGGTGTCTGGAGGCTGTGTCTGGTTGAGGTGGTGATAGGAGTCATGGTCAGCATGCCTTTGGCTTTTTGCTGCATCTTGAATAAATTGGTGTTGGGTGGGTTTCGCATTACAGTTGGTGTCTGTGTCTTTTGTGGTGGGCATGGGCGTCCTTCCGGTTTCTGCTTTGGTACAACTCAAAGGTAAGTACCTGGACGAGAAAGAGGGACGTGGAGGTAATACTCAGATTACTTACTGGTAATCTTGAATATTCCCCCTCCCCTCCTCCTCCTCCTCTGTCACACCCACGCAGGACCTTTGCTCGGCCCTGGCTGCCCACTTCACTGAAAAAACGCAAGACATCCTTTTCTCTCTCACTTCCACACCACATCATACACCAACACTTCTGGAGCCTCCCTTTGCCACTCTACCACTTCTCCTCTCTTCTCTCAATCCCATTACACCTGATGAGGTCGCCAGACAAGTCCGATCTATGAAGGCCTCATCCAACCAGGTGGACCCCTGCCCCTCCAAAACCATTAAGTACAACATTGACTCTCTTACGCCAGCCTTGGCTGATCACTGCAATCTCTCTTTTGCCACTAGAGTTTTCCCATCTTCTCTTAAGCACTCCATTGTTCACCGTCTGCTTAAGAAACCATCTGCCGACCCCTCCATTCCAGCAAACTACCGCCCTATCTCTATCACCCCCTTCCTGGACAAACTCTTAAAGAAGCTGGCTATCTCTCAGCTCACCCTCAACACTGAATCTGCTGGTTGCCTCCACGACCATCAGTCTGGCTAGAGAGCATCCAGAGGAATGGGAAACGCTCTTCTGAATACCTGTGAAGACCTGCTCTTAAATCTCGAAACTAACACCCCTCTGTCCTCACTCCTCTTGACCTCTTCTCTGCCTTTGACATGGTAAACCACACCATCCTGATTGCACGTCTCCGTGACACCCTGGGAATCACAGGTCAGGCTCTGGCGTGGGTAACCTCATTCTTTTCCGGCCGTCCATCCCAGGTGGAACTTGGATCTTTTCTTTCTATTCTCACTCTTTCAACCTGTGGTTTTTCCCAGGGTTCTAATTTAGCCCCTTGGTTCTTCAAGGTCTACATGGCTGCGTTGGCATGTGTGATTGTCACTTTCATCTCTAACTTCCAGTGTTATGCTGATGACATGCAACTCTCCTTCAGGCTACCCTGGGCAACCTCTTATACCTTTCTTATATCTGACTGTCCGCAATTCAGCCATGGTGTGCTGCAAACTACCTCTGCCTCCGTGCCAGTAAGATTGAGAACTTTCACATCAGGACTCCTGCTCCCACGTTCCCACTCTCTTTCTGGTCAGCCTCCATTGGCCATGCACCCAGCTGTGAGGCAAAAAACCTTGGGGTCATCTTCGACTGCACTCTCTCCTTATTCACTCACATTTCGGACATCTCTAAAAAGTCCAACTACCAGCTGCACCTCCTCAGTGATACTTTTCCTTTTCTCACCTTCCCCCAGCGACTCACTGTCTCCATAGCCCTGGTTCTCTCAAGGCTGGACTACTGCAATAGCCTCTTTCTCAACCTCCCTGCCTCTGCTCTGCGCCCTCTGCAACTCATCCAGAACATAAACGCAAGACTTATCCTTGGCCTCAATCCCACAGACCGCATCTCTCCAGAGCTGAAATTCCTCCACTGGCTCCCTGTGTCTGCAAGGATCAAGTTCAAGACCCTCTGCATTGTCCACAAGGCTTTCTGGGGCATGGGACCTACCTATCTGCAACACCGCCTAACTAATTACTGTCCTTCCCGAGCCCTCTGCTCATCTACCTCCAACCTTCTGCGAGTGAGCCGGTTCTCCAAGCAGAGATTTGGAGGGAGATCTTCATCCTCAGCAGCGGCCTCCCTATGGAATAGCCTCCCTGCTGCCCTCCGTCTTGAGCCTGATCTCCTTAAGTTCCGGAAACTCCTTAAGACATTCCTCTTCTCCTCTTCCTTCTCTATCCCTCTACCCTGCTAGTCACTTTCTCTGCTCTATCCCTCTCTCCCTCCTTTTCCGCACAGTTTGCTGACTGGCCGCCAGGTGTACCTCAGAGTCTCACAGGTCCCGGGCAACCTCGCCAGTACTCTCGCACTTGCCTCTGGGCCTTACACATGCCTCATCGTTACTGCACTTGGTCAATGACCCATGAGAGTGCCATCTCTCAGCACTTACCTGAGCTTCTTACTGACTGGGTGCACTTGGACTCCCCATGCCCCCTGCACTTGTCCTCCCCACCCACCTCCCCTCTCCTGTACTGTCTTGCACTTGCATGATCTGAACATACCATGCCTTGAAAATTCATCTATCTATCTTCCCTTGTCCCCTCCTTGCATGGTGGCGCCTCAATGCACTTGGAAAAACTGCAGAATCGTTGTCAGACCTATTTGCTGTCATCTACACTGTTAATTGTATTATATGCACTTACTCTGCCTGTGCAGATTTGTATTGTTCAGAAATTCAACGCCTCTGAAGGACGGTTGCTTTTTCCCCTTGTCCCCTCCCTCCTTGAGTGCTTTGAAACACATGCTTTGTGTATAGGCGCTTTACAAATAAACATTACCATACTATACCATACCATACTAGTCTTACTCTTCGTCCCCCCAGTACGGACTTCCCTTCCCTCCCGACCGTTGAATGAAGGTTCCCATGCCCAGGCTTTGGATTACTGCCGTGGACTGGTTAGTTGGGAGGTTATACCTCCTGGGAGGGACGGCCAGTGGAGGGCTTGAAAAGAGAAGAGTTCCACTGAGCACGGAACATACCCAAAGGTAAGTACTGGGATGAGGAGGATTAAGACTAGGAGTAATGAAGATTACCAGTTAGTAATCCGAGCATGCATTTAACTGGATATGACATGCATTGAAATGAATATGACAATCATTGAAATGAATATAGCCTGGGTTGAAATTGTTATGACACAGATTGAAATGAATATAACATGTAGTGAAATGGATAAGGTGTACTGAATTGTGAGTATAACACATGCTGAAAAGCACATGACATAGTCAGCCAATCATATGAGCCCTCCTTCGCCTAGGAAGCCAAGAGCAGAGGAAGGGCTGGATTGGCCCACCAGGACTTTCCTTGGTAGGCCTTGCGACATCGGGCCTCTTTTCTTTGGGGAAGGAGGGCGCATATGATTGGCTGACTATGTCATGTGCTTTTCAGCATGTGTTATACTCACATTTCAGTACACCTTATCCATTTCACTGCATGTTATATGCATTTAAATGCATGTTTCATCAATTTCAATCAGTGTTATATTCACATCTATCAATGCTACATTAATTTCACTGGGTGTCATATTTATTACAATGCATGTCCTATTCATTTCAATGCATGCTCGGATTAATAACGAGTAATCTTCATTACTCCTAGCCCTAGAACACCTGATAACTCCTTCCAATTGGAGGAGGGCAGCTTGAAAAGAAAAGAGTTTCAGTGAGCACGGAACGTACTCAAAAGTAAGTACTGGGAAGAGGAATGGGGACTTGGAGGTAATGACATTCATTCAAATGGATGTTAAATTAATTTTTAATACATATTACATTCACTTCAATGTGTGCAATATTCATTTCAATGGGTTTCATATTCATTCCATTGCATGTCCTATTCACTTCAACATGCGTCATATTCATTTCAATGGGTGTCATATTTATTTCACTGCATGTCCTATTCATTTTAACGCATGTTTTATTCATTCCAATGCATGGTATATTCATTCAAATGCATGTTATATTCACTTCAACGTGTGTCATATTCATTTCTTTTTTTTTTTTTTTATTTCATTTAGTTTTTACAAACTTTTCGAAATGTATAACTATAAGAACACATTACGTGTACGAGACAAGGAAAAAAAAAAAAAACTTAACAAGACAAAAAACTATATAGGATAAAAGAACTAACATCATTTCCAATTTTTTTTTTTTTTTTTTCTCTTTTCTCTCTTCTCATTCTTTCTTTCATTTTTCATTTTCTTCTGTCAATCGATGACTTCACCTATATTTGTGGCGGCTCTTCGTCAGCTGATTCTATTGGATTGGTCTCTAAACATTTTTGGATTTGATCTAGAAATCTCATTGTGGCGATCCTTAGGGTTTTGCTCTCGCCAGTGTATAGATGCCTCCACCATTCTTCTGCATTGTATGTCAGAACTCGGTTCCTCTCACGCCTTAAGCATAGTTCGCGCTGATCCTTTAATTCAGCACAAAACAATATCAGATGCTTTAGGGTTTCGTCGTCTCTGGCACATAACCTGCACTTGGAGTTACTTGTTTCAATTGACCTTCTCCAAATTAGAACTTCTTTCGTTTTGAAGATGTTTAATCTGAACTTCAGGTATAATTTTCTTAGTCGTTTGCACGGTGATAGCGTTAAATAGTTTGCAAGTATGTTACGTTTTTTGGCTTCTGATGGTACATTATTCATACACTTTTGTGCCGCTCTTTTCTCACATACTTGGATCCAGTCTAGATCTAATAATTTCTTTTTCACCAGGTCGGGGTTCAGCCATAACGTTTGTTCATCCGCCCCCACCTGTGCAAGAATCTCTTTACACTGGCTCTTCCATTCATCTAATGCAGATTGCCTTATACTCTTCTTTTGACTTAAAATTTTGACAGATGTAAGTTTGCTTCTGCATTCGTTTTTCTAAACAGGGCCAACTTATTCCAGGCAATCTGTGCATTGAGTGATGTCACCCCTACTTCGTACAGCACACAGGCCGTTGGCGTTCCTTGAGGAACTTGCAGTATTTTCTTCAAAAAGACTCCTTCACATCGTGACCATACCTTGTGATCAACCCCGAACATATTTTCAGCTCCATACGTAAGGATTGGGGTCACTTTTCCTTGATAGAATCTTCTTACGGGATCGTACGTAAATTTCCCGTATTTTTTCTGTATCATGTTACCTTGCGTTGTGAGCTGCTTGCAACTATGTAGTAGCTTTCTCAGCATTGGCTCGTCGTTTATGTTGGAATTAATGATGGTTCCTAGATATCTCGTGTAGGGTACCTTATGTATCTTTTTTGGACCTACATACCATAATACCTTCTGATTTTTGGATTTCCGTCCTCTTACGTTTTCCAACACTAGAATTTCGGATTTCGCAGCATTGATCTCTAGCCCCAGGTCTTCAGTAAATGTTCTGAGAGCTGTTAATTTTCGTTGTAAGCGAATGGGAGTGCGGTCCAAAATTACCATGTCATCTGCGTATAGAATGTGATTTATCTCAACTCCATTTATAGAAGGTGGAAACGACACCACCGATGCTAGTGCGGATCCTACATCAGCAATGTAAAAATTGAAAAGTGTAGCTCCTAGTGGGCATCCTTGTTTGACACCCCTCTCGGTCGGTATTGGTCTTGTTAAGTTTCCTTCTTTGTCTAACCTCACTTGGATCGAAGTTTCAGAGTAAAGATCTTTTATCGCCTGGAGCAGACATGTGTTGCACCCTTTTTTTTCTAGTTTCGACCATAGGCTTTCTCTATCGACTCCATCGAAGGCATTTGCCATGTCGATGAATGCCAGATATATCTTTTGGCCAGTTCTTATCGCGTCGATTTTCAAGAGATTTAACATAAGCAAGTTAACACTGCAGCCGACTCCCTTGACAAATCACGACTGGCGATTGTCGAAGATTTCTTGTCGCCTAATCCACTCACTTAGGTGTTGTAATAATAACGATGCAAACACTTTTCCTAGTACATCGAGTAGTGCTATTGGCCTGTAATTCGCTGGATCGGATCGAGTGCCTTTCTTAAAGATCGGCACTATGATCCCCTGTTTCCAATTTGTTGGGATTCGGCCTTCTTTTGTTATCGCGGTGAACAGGGTATAGCAGAACTCTGTCTATTCATCTACATTTCCTTTTAAGTCTGCATTTGACAGGCCATCAGGGCCTGCTGAGCGTGACGCATTGCTTTTTTGGATAGTTGTTCTAATATCGTCTCTCGTTATTTCTAATGTCCAGGGTTGGCTTGTGTCCATCTTTGTCAGACTTCCCTTTTTCCTTTTTTTGAATAGCTCAGTGTAGTGCTTTCCCCACTCATTTTCTTGTACTGCGCTTGACAATAGTGCTTTATCAGTGCTCTCTGTATCGTTTAGTGTGGCCCAAAAGCCTCTCGAATTCTTTTGGTTTAGTGCTTTCAGGATCACCTCAGCATCTCTTTGTTCCAATCTCGATCTATGGTCTTTACACCAGTTATTATATTGTTTTTTTATCCTTTTTATTTGACTTTTTCCATCGTTGGTTTTGGATGAAAGGATTGTCCTTATTGCCTTCCTTAGTTCTCTTTTTCTTTTAGTCACCTCGGGATCATATTGGTGTTTTTGGAATCCCGGTCTGTTCCGGGAAGGCCACTTTTTCGTTTTGTAGACTTCAAGGAACTGTTGGTATTCGATTGAAGCGGATGAGCTCAGCTCTTGATATTGCTGGAGCTGATTGGTTACTGACACAATGTCTTTCTTTCCCATCCGCAATCTATTTCGTCCTGGGACTACCGATATTTCGTGTCTCCATTGTTCCCTTTTCTCTAATTTATTTTTGTTCCATTCAACCGCTACAATATGATGGTCACTTTGTTCCGTTGTGTGTATATTCAATGAGATCATTTCTGCCAGAAGATTCTCCGATACAAAGATGTAGTCTATAATTGATCTTTGGGTACCTCTTTCCCAAGTCGGTTGCGCCGGTATATCACCACCAGTTACTCCATTCATCATTATGAGGTTTCTCTGAGCTGTTTCTTCTAGCCAGCGGTCACATTTTATCCTCTCTCTGCTTTTTTGTACCGTCGTCGACTGCGAGGTTTCAATCAATTTCATATTGAAGTCTCCACACATTATCATTCTTGCTTTTGGATCTTCTGTTAGGATGTTATCGATTACATCTAGTAAATCATCTTCAAATTTTTGATGGGATTTTGTTGTTTGGTTCCAATACACATTGATAAGATGAAAGGCTTCATGGAGCCCTGATGGTTGGAGCTCAGATACAATGTGGCTCCATTGTATATAAGGTGATATGTTTTTTGATGACTTAATTTGCAGCCCGCATTTCCTGTTGACTAACGTGAGTTGACCTGTCATTGGGCGGCCTTTTGTTTTTTTAATAGCTGGGTTAAACGCCATTTCGAACCTTTCAATGCATGGTGTCTCCGTTATCCATGTTTCCTGTAATACGGTGAGATCTGCCTTTGTCATAATTTCTGGAATTTGGTTCACCAAGTGTGAGAAACCTCTCGTGTTCCAAGAGGTTATCACCAAGTTGGTTCTTTCCTCTAGCCATTAGCTCTTCTTTGCTCCGTTCAAGGCTGGGGCTAGCCATTTCCAGGCTAAGCCCTCTTCGCTATTATCTGACGGATCTTCTGTTATTGCAGCATTGCCTTCTTGTGGGTTCTCTATTGTTATTTTGACCTTTTTCAGCTGTATCTCTTCACTTAACCACTGCTGCCTCGTTTCCTCTTCGTCCTCTGATCTTCTCAACGCATCTTCTCCTTTACATTTTTTGGGCTTTTTGGATAATTCGTTCAGTTGATCTTTTGGTTCAATGCCGGGCTGATTGATTTTACCAATTGAATCTTCTCTCTCCGATTCCACCAGTGCGTTATCGACTTCGTAAACCTGATAGCCTGCATCCAAAAGTTGTCTTTCGCACATTATGACTTGCTCAGCTACCTTTTTCTCGTTAATATGGAGCAACACGAATTTCTGCAGGGCATCTGGTATCAGTTCGACGCGGTTTATTCGTTGGCTCTTTATTGTTCTGAGTACCGGGATCTTTTGGAACAGTTGCATAATCGTGTATCTGTTTAGTTGCGCATCATTTTTATAATTTTCTATTTTCTCAACCAGCACCCTGTATGACTTTTCTTTGTGAACCTTATCCATTCTCTTAGTTGTTATATTATTCTTCAGGGAAGTATCTGATGTTTTTGGTTCTCTTAAACTTATTTTCTTAGCCCTCATCGTTTGTTTCATCTCAGACTGGACCACATTTTGAGAGTCCATGGGTGTTGTGTCTCTTTGTTCTTCAAGTTTCCTCTGATACGAACTCAAGGCACGTTTCTCTTCAAGTGTAAGAAACACTTGTCCTAATGTCTCATTTAGATCTTTGTTCTTTTTAGACGGCTCCTCTTTCCCCAGTGATTTCGGCCAAGTAATCGTTCTTTTTCCTTTATTCAACTTCATTTTCGGCAGTTCCATGTCTTTTGGAGGCGAGCATCTTTTCAGTCCTGCCTCTTTATTCCCAGTTCGAATTTCTTTATCCGTCTTTTGCTCTTTTATCGCCTTTTGTTGAGTTTTCTCATCTGACGACTCGTCTTCTTTTTCATCTACATCTTGGTCGCTATATGTTGACAAATTTATCAACTCTTCGTCATCAGCTTCTTCCTCAACTTCTTCCTCTATACTCCTCTCTTCAGACGTTGTATTTTTCTCGATTATATTTAGTTTAGCTGGAGATTTGCTGCTTATGGATTGCCGTTCTGGCTTCTGCTTTTCCACTTCTTCGATGACACCATGATCTCCTTTTTTATTTTTTGAAACCATCGACTCTGGATTATTCACAGTTATATTTAGGGCTTTTATATTTCGAAAGAAATTCGTTGAGCTTTTTGGATTTTGAAACTTTTTTTTCTGTTGATTTTTAGTTTTTTTCTTGCTCGTATTCACTTTTGCATTGCCAGACTTGTTTTGCGAGTTATTCTCTGGTCGCTCTTTTCTTTTGTCTTTCTCAAATATGTCGAACCACTCAGTTTCAGACTTCTTTTCATTTTCTAAGGTGCTCTTCTCAGTCCCTGTAAAACTCCCGTCGACTTTTTCTTTTTCTTCCGTGGGCGCAACTTCTATGACCTCAATGACTTTCTTGTCATTAGCCTTTCCTTTTTTTGTGGAGGCGTCTTCTGTCGCATCAGTATTCCCTCTGGTTTTTTTTCTGATCTCTTTGTTCTCTGGACTTCTGACTGGCCAATCACAGATCTCTGCCGTGATGTCCACCACTACATTGGAACAGCAGTTCTGTGTTCTCTTCGATTCCTGATTCACTACTTTTGTGCTTTTTTTAGGCTCTCCAATAACTGTGTCGGTAGCGACATGACATCTCTCGGTCACGTGTATCTCATTCAAATGAGATTTTTGAGAGGCTCCATGTACTGTGGGTGATCTTCTATCAAGATGTTCTCTTTGTAGGAGTACCAAGGCTTGTTTCGCAACCTCGGCTAGAAGTCTCTTGTCCTCAGCTGTGTTTTTTAGGGACTCCCTTAAGGCTGTTAAGGTGGTGTCATTGCCATTTCTCGTCGCGCGGACTTGGGTTGTCATCTCTATCAGGTCCATCTCTAGTTTAACAATTTTCGAATTCAAAAGAGCAATCAGCGTTGTTTGATCTTTGAGGCTTTCGTTTAGATTTTCATATAGTTTCACTAGCGGAGCCACCGCTATTGTTGTTGATGACATCAGTATCGGACTTATTTTTGCTACCATTGTCTCAACACTTAAACTAAGCACTTGTTGAAGTTCCAGTTCTTTCTGCTCGACTGGGCTTTCACTTGGGTTATTGTCCGTTAACACTGTTGTTGACGTATCCTCGTCTTCTGATACTGAAGATCCAGCACCTTGAAGGTATGCGCTCGAGTGATTTGGTGTGATAGCTTCCCTCTGGTTTGATCTACCCTTGGTCCATTCGGGCTTCCTTTCCATGTCTCTGTCCGAACTTAGCCTTCTTCTATTCCTTTTTTGGGAGATCGCAATCTCCTGGTTTCTTAATTCAAAGTGAGGAGTGTTGATCTCCAAGTTCAACACTTCCTGTAGGTTTCTATCCTTAGGCTGTTGCCGGGCGGTTCTGGGAACTATTCTTTCGCAATTTTCTCTGTTCTGGTCAGTTCTTGTTTTCGCACATTTGGCGTTCATCTCCACCAGATTTTTTAGGACTTGGTCGGCAATCCCTAGGGAGTCTCTTCTGCCAGGCAGTTCTTGTCTTTTTTCTGGTGGTCCTTTTCCGTTCCACTTTGCCATGTAGGATCCTATTTCGTTTGCTTCAACTTCCTCTGCTTCTAACCACACATTCTTAGCCCCTGTAAGTGGTTTCAATGGGTGCCATATTCATTCCATTGCATGTTCTATTTACTTCAAAGTGTGTCATATTCATTTCAATAGATGTCATAATTATCTCAATGCATGTCATATTCATTTCAATGGGTGTCATATTTATTCCGATGAATGTTATATTCACTTCAACCTGTTTCATATTCATTTCAATGGGTGTCATATTCATTCCAATGAATGTTATATTCACTTCAACCTGTTTCATATTCATTTCAATGGGTGTCATATTCATTCCACTGCATGTCCTATTCACTTCAATATGTGTCATATTCATTTCATTGGGTGTCATATTTATTTCAATGCATATCCTATTCATTTTAATGCATGTCTTATTCATTCCAATGCATGGTATATTCACTTCAACATGTGTCATATTCATTTCAATGGATGTCATAATTATCTCAATGCATGTCCTATTCATTTCAATGTGTCTTATTCATGCCAATACATGTTATATTCACTTCAATGTGTTTCATATTCATTTCAATGGGTGTCATATTCATTCCAATGAATGTTATATTCACTTCAACCTGTTTCATATTCATTTCAATGGGTGTTATGTTTATTTCAACGTGTGTCATATTTATTTCAACGTGAGCCATATTTATTTCAATGGGTGTCATATTCATTCCATTGCATGTCCTATTCACTTCAACATGTGTCATAATCATTTCAATGGGTATCATATTCATTTCAATGCGTGTCATATTCATTTCAATGGGTATCATATTTATTTCAACGTGTGTCATATCTATTTCACCGTGGGTCATATTTATTTCAATGGGTGTCATATTCATTCCATTGCATGTCCTATTCACTTCAACGTGTGTCATATTCATTTCAGTGGGTGTCATATTCATTCCAATGCGTGTCCTATTCACTTCAACGTGTTTTATATTAATTTCAATGGGTGTTATATTTATTTCAACGTGAGTCATATTTATTTCAACGTGTCATATTTATTTCAATGCGTGTCATATTCATTTCAATGGGTGTCATATTTATTTCAATGGGTGTTATATTTATTTCAACGTGAGTCATATTTATTTCAATGTGTGTCATATTTATTTAAATGCGTGTCATATTCATTTCAATGGGTATCATATTTATTTCAACGTGTGTCATATTCATTTCAATGGGTGCCATATTCATTCCATTGCATGTCATATTCACTTCAAGGTGTGTCATATTCACTTCAATAGGTGTCATATTCATTTCAATGTGTGTCCTATTCATTTCAATGCATGTCTTATTCATTGAATTTCAGTGTATGTCATACTCATTTCAATACATGTCATACTCATTTCAATACATGTTATACTCATTTCGATACGTATTATAGTCATCTCAGTGTATGCCTTACTCATTTCACTGCATGTTGTATTCACTTCAATATGTCACATTCACAAAGGTGTAATTTTGACTTGAACGGCCTCCCATACGAAGTGCCTCACTTTCAAAGATAACTGCATTTTGGAATGTAGTATTGCATGGACGAGCGATCCAAAAAGCTGACATGTGCCAAATAATTTCCAACTATTTTCATGCTTCTGGGTGGATTTTAGTAATCATTCAAGTCTCCTGGCCCCTGACATGTTTAACGTAATTGTTAAAATATTGAATTCTTAGAATATTATCACTATAAAGAGCTTTGTCATAAGGCTATTCTTGAGAAAAAAAGCAGACCCAATTTTTGTATGTTTTTTTGGTTCATATTTGCTGTAAGACAGCATCATGTGATGTGCTGCCTTCGTTGGTGAGCAGTAAACACAGGCCAGGATGGCGGGGGTGTTTTATTGTTCCCATTGTCACAAAAGAAAGACTTTGTTGACAATGTATATGTCTGGAGGTTTAAGAAATGGGTGCCTGCAATTGGCGTGAGGGGTAGCCTCTGTACATCTGTAGACTTTCTTTGGGCCTCATTATAATGTTGGCGATACGGTTA
Source organism: Ambystoma mexicanum (assembly GCF_040938575.1). Taxonomy (NCBI): domain Eukaryota; kingdom Metazoa; phylum Chordata; class Amphibia; order Caudata; family Ambystomatidae; genus Ambystoma; species Ambystoma mexicanum. The sequence goes on along the minus strand of NC_090924.1, from coordinate 671,667,389 downwards.
TGAACAGTGCCGGTAAGGCACCAGCACCCTTCATACTGTACCACCGAATTACAAGTACTGCTCGCGAGTGCCTGACAGCCCACCATTTCGGACCTGGCGGGCTGTGGAGCATCTGCGAGCATAACTCGTAATTGCACCAGCACCGTTATCAACGGTGCCGGTGCATCCATGCTCCCCCCCATTCTACCCTATGGGGCAGAATGAGGATGGGGAACCCGGCAATACCAACTTGAATGGGCCGGTAATTGCACATTCGCGGGTGGCAATGCCGGTAGCGATTTTGCCAGTAGCCGTGCCTGTAAAACAGGGCCTCATTACTAGTCAGCCGGTCCGGAAATAACGATGGTGGTAAACCCGCCGCCACCGTTGTTTCCGGACCAGCTGATCGCGAGTTCTGCAGGTGGGAGGTGTCACTCCCGTCAGGTCTGACCTGCAGGCGGACGTGGAAACACCGGCACCATTACAGCATGATGCCGGTGTTTCCACTTCCCCACCTATCCGACTCCATGGGAATGGGGATACCGTATTCCGCCTCCGGAATTACCTGGTCACCGTGGTTGTAATGCCCCAGTGATTCCGGGAATCACGGAGGCGGAATGGTAATACGAGTCCGGCGGTAACCTGCCGGTTTTTCCAGCTCGGTTACCGCCGGACTCGTAATGAGGCCCAATATCTGTTGTGACCCTGTGCTAATTGCGCTTGCACTGCTGCACATTTTGTGTAATAACGTGGCGGTTAGTTTATTTACTCTGCGGGTTGATTTTAAAATAGGCATAACGCTTTGACACCCTTCACGGCTTGACATTTGCACCCTGTTAAATTGTTTTACCTCAGCCAAATAAATAAACAGGATCTTGCGTTTGCTGCCCCCAATAATCATTATGTTAGGCAGCGTTAATTGCTTGTACGACGGCAATTTTAAGTAGAACGCATAGGCCATTCTGATGAGAGTGCATTTGATGCATTCATGCGTGGATATTTTTTAATTAGTATGAAGGCTAAAAGTATGAAGGTTAAACCAGCATTCAATGCATGACGCAAAATCGTCATGGCAACTATTTTTGCAATTAAACATTGAGCTGGGTAATTGATAAAGATCGGGCTGTAAATCAAAAGGGACAATGTATTTTAAATGCATTATAAACGGTCTGGCAGAGACATAAGAGATGTGCGTTCCGGCTTTATATCTAGTTATTATATGCAATCAGACTCGAGCAGTAATGTCTGTTCTCGGATTTTGAAATTAGTATTCCGGGTAGGCAGAAGATACAACCTTTAGCTGCATTTATACACAGGAGTGCTTTATGTGCTTGACTTAAAAAATAAATGTTCAATAATGATAAAAGCAGCCATTCCAAATAAATGGCACCGTTTTAAAGTAATTCTACTATTTTTGTTAATTTACATATGCAGATCTGCTCACCAACATTATTGGAGGTAGCCTTAGTTATTTCCTTGGCACTTTCAAGACTTTTTTTCGCAGTTTGTGTCATTGGGAAGCGAGCTTCAACTCCCTTTCCAGTAACACTGACATGATAATTTTACAAAACGTGGCAATTGCGTGCAGGTGATCCCCTACGTCAGTACTGGTGTGATTCTAGATCCCGTCTGCAATTGTCAACATTCAGAAAACAGAATTAAATAGCAAAGCCTATTGGCAGGTGAAATTGACTTGACTCCCTGCTTTCACAGGGCGTTTTGTAAGAAAATGTAAATGTAGGCTGCCAGGAGTGACTGGCAGAATGCATCTGCAATCTCTTCCTTTTTTGTAATCCGCCTCCTTTAGGAGTTGCTGAACAAAGCGGATTCCATGGAAATTCTTTCCTTTTAGTCCTGCATAAAAATCACCTGCAGGCGTAAAAGCATGTGCCTTTTAAAGGCGGAGAACGAATGCACAGCGGACATGTGAAATATGTGATGTGGTCCCACTCCACCTGCAGATGGGTGTAAAGGTCTGACACCTTGCTCTCATGCCTGATTCTTGCACTACAGGGCTTAGAAAATGGCTGCCTGCATATTTGTTTGGATGTCTGTTGCATGAGGCTTCCTTTGGAAGCCATTAGACACAACTTGGTCATTTGCGCCGGTGACATCACAGTATTGAATAATCATGTTGAAACATATGAGGTCACACCCATTTCTAATCTCTGCAGACCCACAATAAGCGCTGAAAGGGGGCTTTCCTGCCAGCATTTCACTTAGGTGTTCATTAGAAGTCCTCTTATGGGACATCATGAAGCACCCAAGGCATCAAAACAACATGCTTTTACCTACATTTCTAAGGCTGAAATTAGAAAAGTAGATTATCACCCCCTAGGCTATTCAGAGGGTAAGGATTTGCATATATCTAGCATTTGTGATTTCTATTCATACTTCAGTCTTCTGAACATTTTAAAGCTCTTCTGCAATGTGTCCGCAGGGCACTATTAAAAGCACACTTGGATACTGTTGATTGCTCTGAGGCTGGGCTCAGCCGTTTTTTTTCTGCCTCCTCAACGTCTTCTCACAAAAGAGGAAAGCAGACGAAGGTCAGATGCCCTGATGCAGACTCCAAATGTCATACTATGCCAAAGATGATCATATCCACGATGGATGGCTCCTCTGTTATTGTGGCAAAGCCAACGCTGAGCACTGAGCTGCTGCTTCTTACATCTGCAAGTAGCACTCTGGTATTCAGACTCTCTGTGACTGAGCCAGAAAAACACTGTCCATCATTGTACTGGTTGAGCTGACAGTGAGTGCGGTGCTGTGCCTGACAGTGGTTCTACCAATGAACCACTTCCAAATGTGGCACTGCCCCTGTTTGGTCAGTGGAACCAGCTCGTATTGGGATGCTGAAAGTGACTTGGGGGAGGGAGTAAAAGTGTCAGGAAATAGGTATAAATAATCGTGTATTTGGGGAGGTGATGACATCAAGAGGGTGGTTGGGAGGGTGCCAGGAGATCAAACATTTCATTGTATGTTTGAAGTGGGGAGGAGGAGCCTAAGGTAGTTTTGGTATGGTGGCCGAAGACCAGAGATTTGGTCTGTTTCTGAATGCAAAATCAGGTTTTAATACTTATTATTGGACTTACTGGAAATAGTACACAGGCATTGAACAATGTATTCGCTTTGAATGTGCCATAGACGTCTTCACAGATGGTGAAGAGTGAAATGATTAGAAAAGAAACACCTGTGGGATGTATCAACCCACTCATCCAAGCCCTGCAACATCACTGTGCCTTGCTGGCAGCAGAAACATCATAATGGCCGCCGGAAAGCATGCTGCTCACCAGTAATCACCAGAAATTGCGCAGTGAAAACCTGAAAAATAGGCCACCATCTACTTTTGCCTATGTCAGTGGTAACACAGGAGACCACTGCCAAAACCCATCCTTTGGCTGCTCACAGAGCAAAATCACTGCCAAGGAATACAGAGCTGTCTCAAAAACCCGTTTTTATTTGGTGTCAAATTTGCTAAAATCATGGCTCACAAACCACATTACTCTACAGCAAGAATCCACATTGTAAAGTTGAACATGGAACCCCAAACTATGCCAAAGAAATACTTGCTATCAGAAGCCTAAGGGGTGGAGACAATTTAAAACTATATTCTGAAATGGCTTGAAGGAAGAAATGGTTTAATGTATGTGTTAAAAATGTGGGTTATATTGTAAGAAAAGACAATTTCTAGACATTGGTTGTAGAGTTAAAAGGTTTCCCACACTGGGATCAAACAGATTCCACACCTTCCCCCTGGACAAAGGAAGCTTTCCTCAGCCCTTGGCCAAGAGATTGACAGACTGGTGTGAACAGGAACTAGCCAAGGCACCCTGGCATGTTGCTCTCAGTCAAGACAATGGATTCTTTGGGATGAATAGGAATATGCTTATTTGGGTTTGACTGGTCAACAACTCCTGGCAGGAAACAAGACATGTGACCCTCTGAGTCAGCCAGCTCTGGGGCGGAGACAAACCATTGTGTGAATTGAATTGAAAGCAAATGTATGTTTTATAAAAATGCTTATAACAAATTGTACCAAGCTGACAAAAATATAAAACTTTGAGAGTGTGAAAATGAAAAATTCACTCACGATTTAAAACTAAGCTGGACTCTGTGATGTTCTGAGACCAAAACCCTGGAATTTATTAATATTGCAGCTGTAGTGTTTTTGCTATGAACATGAGAAATTACAGAGATATGCTGAGATGGAGTGTGTGTGCCTGTGTAAAATTTGGAGCAGAATGAATATTGAGAAACCCTCCAAAAGCACAAAATGTGGTCATTTCTGAACCCAAGCTCGTAGGAACATGGGACTTGAACAGAGACGTGCCTTAATTAATCTGTAATGTGTATATGTATTATGAACAACTTGTGTATCTGGGAAATATTTTTTTGGGTAAAATAGATTTTCTATATAAAGGCAAAGGGGAGGGATTTCAGTTAAGCCATAAAACACAGCATCACTCTGACACTATATGACACACTGCTCCTGTCTCAAATCAGGGGACAGGAAATCCTTTGACCAATCCAATCCTTAGAGGGTTGGGCATAGGGAGGCAGCCTCCCCACCTACTTTGGAAATACATAAATAGGGACTGCTGAGACCGAGATAGGACACATCTTTTCCACTCTTCAACTATTCCTGCGATGCACCCTGCCAGACCAGATCCAGGCTAGATGCAGAGACCAGAACTTAGAATCCAGACTCCAGAACTTTGAAGCAGAAAGGCCCAATCCCAAAAGCTGAACTCTTTTCAGCAGGCCTCAGAATCTTTTGCAACCTGATTCTAACCCCTAAACTTCCCAGGGGCATCTCAAAATCCAACAGCCGGGCTGAGCTGTTTTGCTTCTCGCTAAGAACCCTGTGCTAGAACCAAGATCCAGACCCAGAAAGCAGTGCTGTATCCAGAGCCCATCAGATCCAGTCTAAAAGACCGTCCAGACCGTCGTGCAGTGCTGAGAGCAGAACCCAGAGTGTCTGAGACCTGTCCGGTGGCGAGTGAAGCCAAACCCTTAACAAGATCTTGATGGGGCCCCTTCCATTCCCAAGCCTAGGAGTGAGTATTTAGTCTACAACTGTCCATAACCAATCTCTTAGTTTAAAGTAATGTTACTCCAACCATTTTAACCTGTCCAGAACTGCATTATAGAATCTTGTGTCCATCCTGTTGATTCCAAATCTGTAAAGCGCAATCTGTCATTTGGAAATCTTGACTTTATTTCTGAAAATCTACCTTCACAAAAACCTCTGTAACTTTTGAACCGTATGTCCTAGGACCAAAATGTAACTGTAATTTTGAAGCTAAGATCCTAAGCTTTCTAACATTCCAATTCCTTATAGTTTTTCCATAATCGCGATTCACGCACGTGGAAACATTGCTGCGAATTGCAATTTAGCTCCATTTCACCACTTGTAAAAATAGCTGTTTCTTGTTTTCAACTGCTGAAATTTGTTTCCAATCTGATAATCATTCATGAATCATTGCTAGTGTTGACCTGAACCAATGCAAAGTAACTATCAGATATCCTGAATCTCCTTTAGTGAATTAAAATCGTTTTAGCATATTTTCCCTTTCACGACAATTACATTGAAAAGTATTTTTGCCTGTTTTAAAATCATTCCTGTGTCTCTCTAAGCTTGCTGGGGGAACTGGGATTGAACGGCAGTATTGATTGTATTTCTGGAACCTGTGTGCCCTCATTTCCATCTCTTCATATTGCATAGGGGGGAGTGAGTAATAACAGGGGAAAAAGTGATCATATTGTCTTTTGATTGAATTCATATCAAGTTTTATTTCTGTGCTGCATTCTTTCCTATTGTTGCATTTCCTTGAATCCATATAAAGTATTCTCTGCTACAGTATCCTTCCTATTCCTATTTCTAAGTGATTAAAGAGATTGTTAATTTTGTAATATTACCCATTGTTTATTACGGTCCGTATTCATAAGTGTGCTATTCAGATATTATTTTATTCATAAAAGTGTGATATATCTATATTGTTCAATTCTTCAAATACACCTTTTAATTTGCAAAACAAACCTACTTCTTGGCTCAGTGAGGTCAGAGGGATCCAAAGAGAGGTGCGTTATATAAGGGTTCATCATCCAGATTTAAAAAACTTTGACATAAAAATATTTAATTAAGGGCTTCCATTGGGCATCTCAGACTATACATTGACTTAGTTGGAGTGCTGGATTGAAGTCACTTACACACCCTCTAGTCAATTCAAATTAAAAGCAGAAAACAGCATTTTCAGTCTAAACTCCATTGGGTGAAGGAATAGTATACATACAATACAGGTCTGCAAAGGGTGCCTTATGTAAACAACCATAAAACTGCTGCAGGTCTGGAATGGCACAACCGTTTTCACTGGAAACAGTCCACGTGTCTAGCTAATAATTGCATTTTAAGAAAACAAACTATATTCACATGTAACATTTGAAAAGTATATGTTTTGAAATGTAGGCAAAGGCATTCTTAAAGTGGGCAGCAGTAATTTCCTAAAATGAATTATATTCTTTTAGGAACATATTGAAGAGACAGATTTAAATGCACACAATTAAAACACAGGGCATATTTTGCGTTTTCCTTAAACAGCCTCAATATGGCGTCAGGACCATGTAGTAATTTCAGCACAGCTGCTAAGGTTTACTGGCTGGTATAGAATGTGACACTACAAAATATGTTTGCAAGGTTAAATTGGCACAGTCTTCGATGGCACCTCAGTATGCCTCAAGCTTCACAATGGCTTCCTGGCTTGCGTATAATGTGATAAATACAAACCAATTTACCCGTGTTTGAATGGTGCATGTCCACTATTATCTCATTGTGTCTTATGCTCGATAATGGCTGCCTACCATTTGATCTTGCACATCCAAGATCTCTGTTGTCAATGTCTTGGTTCCTGACCCGCTGGTCTTGAACAGTATTGTCCAACAGTTGATGTGGTTATTTTGCTTGTCCTGGTCTCAAAGTTAGTCATAGTGTGCCATACAACCTGTATCTCTGTTCAGATCTCTGTCTTTTAGGTTAAGCAACTCCAGGTACTTGAACTCCCATGTTCTACTGTGTGTGGTATTCGTTATCTAACCTTTAAAAACCAACACTGATAGATCCCACAATGTGTGCCCATCCTGTGTGAGGTGTCGTCCTACTGGTGTTTCTATTTTGTGGTTCACGAGTATGTTGGTTCTTCCATTCATACACCTCCTGCCAGGTCTAATGTACATACTTTTGCTGTGTCAATTTCCTGCATTGGATGAGGTATACAGCATTGGATGAGCTGCAGATGTATGTCCCTTGTATCTGTATCATTCAGTTATGTGGGGTTGTTATGGTAAATGGGTTTCTGGAAAGGTACTTGCAAGCCCAAACTGCAAGCCTTAGGAAGATAGTGAGGGCTTGCAGGGTGGCAGTTATTATTTCAATTTATTTTGAGGGTGGGGTGCATGAGCTGAGGAAGGTGGGAGGTTGTGGCAGCAGGTTCGGTATTTGAAAGATTTTGTGGCAGTGGGTTGAATATTTTTGGGATTTGGTGTGTATGGTTTCTGCTTTGTACTCCTTTGCCTGCAGCAAAATTGTAAAATTGTAGTTGATTAGGTATCAACAATGGGTTATTTTCTACCTCGATGCTCCAAATTACATCCCGAGAGGATAGCTCAGCAGCAACGTGCTTGCCTTGCAAGCAAGACGACATGAAGCAACACAGGTTCGATCCATGGGTCAGCGCTTAGAAACTCTGGCTATTTAAGCGTGTTATAAATACGCAAATAAGACAAACAACTACACAACTAAAACAAACAATTCCTGTAACAGCAGCTCAGTGCCTGTGGGCTGTGTGAGTGCTTTAAAAATGGAAATAAATACATCATACAGAACTCATGCTTCGTTCTAATTACCTATGATGTCACTTGTAACTTTATGGTGGAAGACGTTTTAGTTTTTGAAACCAGATGTCATTCGTTATTTTTTCTAGATGTAAAACAGAAATGGGAATGAACGCCATTTCCATATAAATCTGTTCTTGCCAAAAGGAGCAGATAAGTCCAAAATGCAAAATGATTCTGTGCGGGCCACCAAGCAAGAATTTTAGACCTCAGGGTGGGGCAGAAAGACTTTCCTTTCAAAGCCAACATTCTTCAGTGAGAGCGGCCATTGATTTATGGATCAGTGCACAATTGGCCAAGAAGTACGGCATCCGTTCCCCAAAGTAAGGCATTATATAGAGTGGCATACCAGTATTCCTTTGGAGTGAAGGATTCTGAAATGTGTTAAGAAACGGTTTTTTGTTCTCAAGCACAAGGGTCCTCCAGTCAGTCCAGCAATTAGGTGCAGATTTATTTCTCAGGAGGTGATGAAGCTATTACAGAAAGGGGTGACAGAGAAAGTGCCCTTCTTCCACTGGGTGTAGTGAGCAACATCTTTCTACTCCACAAACACGAGAAAGGATTCACTTGTTGACAAATCTCAGTCATCTCAACAGTTACATTGTCTACCATCATTTCAAGATAGATAGAGACAATTGTGTAGCTGAGAGACGTGTTACGTCTAGAAGACTGCCTAGTCAGGCAGGTTCTGGAGGTTTCCTACTTGACAGTCCTGATCTTCAAGGGACACATAATGTTCCTTGAGTTCTCATGGTAGGGGATTCAGTATAGGTTTGCAGTGCTGCTCTTAGGACTGCATCTTGGTCTTTCACAAAGCTGTTGAGGCCAGTCGCAACTTTCCTGAGAGAAAGGGGAGTACGCCATTTGATCTATCTGGCAATGTCCTCATTATGACCACTTCCAGCGAGTAGTCGCTGTGGCCTGTTCACGTGACTGTGGAACTCCTATACCAGTTAGGAATTGCTGTGAATTGGGATGCTTAGCCCTCTCAGTCAGAGTCGTTTCTGGACTTTTCAGACAGATTGGAGGACCTTCAAACTATGCCTGTCTCTTTCCAAATTAAAAAGGAAAATTGAGAAAAGAAACAGGGTGTGTCTTTTGCATTAATTTTTGCCAGGTATCTGTCCAGGATCAAAGGCCCTCTATTGTTTTTGATTCAAGCTAGGGGGGGGGGGTGTGAAAACCCTTCGGAGGTTAAAGATCCTGGCTTCAATGGGAGGTTTAGACAACTCAAACTGGGTGTCATTTTATACTGCGTCAAAAGCAGAGATCTCATATGGGTGGGCAAACATGAAGGCATGGAACAGACCACTCTGACAAGTTGCCAGGTGTGGTTCTTTCTGGACAGGAGAGGCATGGTCTCATAGGGAGCCAGAGGGAACATCAGTTGTTTACAGAGCCTGGCAGGTGTATTTGCTGTGCACAGGTTCACAAGCAATTATTCCTATCGGGTTGTACGTTTGCCCAGGGACAACATTTCAGTGCTCCATTACATCAACAGTTTAAGTGGTTAATGTCGTAGAGTCGGACTTCGCAGTAAACCTCTGCATGTTACATATCAAGGTTCCATCCAGTGACATCCAATCTGACCCTCATGACTCAATACTCAGTAGCCCAGGCACTTCATTTGTGGGCTGGATCCATTCATGGGGGCAACTGCTGGCGTCTTCCAGATCCGGGCTTCAGGCATGTATTGTGCGTGTCTCCTCATGTGCAATTCCTGCCAGGACCGTACTGTAAATTCAGAAACTAGAGGCCTGCATGCAGGGCTAACTCAGCCTTTCATCCTTCCGAGGTCGATAAATTGACTACCACGCGGTGGGCAATGATATCAACTGTTATCACAGCACCTTTTTGTCCTCCGGTGAGCCAGTGCTATTTAAAAACTGGTATTATTATTATTATTATTATTGGGAGATTGATTCCACAAAAACTCAATGCGCCACTGAAAAATCTTTCCAGATTCATACTGCAATTAATCTTTTTTGAAATGATTAGTTTGTGTATTCATGGATTCTTTATTGGTGGCCCTTTTTGATTACAAGTCTCTCGGCATGTTCAGGTGCCTTATTCAAATCAGGGCATGTCTTAATTCTTTGATAATTATACGAAAAAATGACATTCAAACCATGTCACCCAAATTTGACAAAAACAGTGTATATAATGCAACAGCAAAGTAATTTCGGAAAGTCACATATGTCACAAGGTAAAATAAAATTGGAAGTTACTTGACAATTGAAATAAAAATAAAATGTGAATGAAACCACAGAGAAGCGGCATGGGGGATCAGGTAGGATCGTTGGGGTTTTTTTGGTAAATAAAAAAGACATCAAAGAAAAGAGAAAAACAGAATAAATTCAAATAAGAAAAATCCGTTTTTTTGTAAATTTTTCACATGTATGTTTGTTAAGTACTTCAAATGTGGCTTAAACATATTTTCCTTTTTCCAAAAAGATTTTATATATATATATTATTTTCACATATTGATTAGTTGCTTCCTCTTTTGTACAAAAAGATGCATGACATACTTATTTCAAAGTTTCAAATCTTATCTATTGGTGTTTTGTCTGCACAGAAATTTTACATATACTAAAAATATGTTATTTGTCTAATGTAGATTCTTTGTGGTATGGCTTTCCCTTGGCATGGCTATGTGTAATACACCTGAAAGTCTTATCGACATTCTTACTGTTTTAGTTGCTATTAAAGATTAATTAACTTGAATCACTAATTATCCAAGAAAGAAGAAAAAACATCTCAGTGGTTAACCAGCCCTTACCCTTTTTTTGGAGTAAATGAGTCTCTGTCAGCTTTTGGGTTAAATCCCACCTAAAATGTGATAAACATCCACTTTGAATACCTCCCTCATATTCTTGCATGATACAAATGAATAAAAACATTGGGCCTCATTACGAGTCCGGCGGTAACCGTGCCGGATGTACGGATCCGAACATCATTGTTTAAGCTTTGGGTGGGCCAAAGGATGACCCTAGGGCTTACCTGTGTGTTCTGTTTTCTTGCGCGTCTCGTGTTGGTTGTAAGGGAAGGCGCCAAACGCCTTTACTAATGTTTATGTTTGTTGCTATGGGTGTCCAAGAGTCCTTTCTTTCTTACTGTGGCTCCATATATTTTGGCGGCCATGTTTTGGGGAGTACCATTGACCAGCCTATATTCAGTGATCTAATCTGTTGGACATTTGTCCGTACCTTGTATGTAGTTAGTGTTGGTATTGCATTAAAGGAAAGCATATTTCAGTTACAAATACTTAGTTTAATTTGGAAATAATAAGGAAGCCAAGTTCTAATAAACCTAGTTGATTATGTGTTCCATATTTGCTCCTGCATGCGCATCCGATATTGTATTGTAAAACGATCTGCGGCCATGATGAAAAAACTGCCTAAATGAAATACATTGTGTCTATTGACATTTCTAAGGTGGAGATCCTAGATAGGTGTATTGATTGTACTCCATAAATAGTTGTGCTTGGAGAGCACTTTAATGCAAACCACGTTCTACACATAATGTAAATGATACTAATATTGCATAATAATTAAAAAGTCGCCACTTGGTAATCATTTGAATAATAGTATATCATTATACAATTTACACAATGTATATATATATACGTCTTGAATGCATGTTGCATGGGTTTTGAGGCCATATTGCATGTACCTGCACCCTGCTATATGTATAATTTGACTGCCTATTTCCAAGTTGGTCTGCAGAATTTGATTTATATGGGGTTTCCTACCCTTTACTGTATAGGTACTATATTAAGCATTGCTTCCCCTATTTTTCATTGTTTCTTAGAACGGTTGTCCTCTCTATTGAGAAGAAACCTGGAGTAGATGGTTATTTCAAGGTTCTAATCTCGAGTCTTGTGAAGTGGTGTTTGGAGATGTTTTTGTGTGGTATCATAAGATACATTCTGAGTTGTCTTCTAAAAGAATTATGCCATCTCATTGTCTGAGTTTAGGCCCAGATCCACTGTTCTAAAATGGCAAATAAGTGTTGCTTCCTCTTGTCTCAAACGTAATTCTCTATTGCCGCCTCTGCGGCCCAAGGAGACCTTCTGTATCCCTATGAATCTTATTCCCTTTTTGTCACTTAACTGATGTTTGATTTGCCAGTGGTCCGCTAGAGGTAGAGTTTTGTCCTGACTGCCAATTGAAGACAAATGTTCTCGAATCTGTGTCTGCAGTTCTCGGATCGGGCTGCCTATGTAGACAAGTTTACATACACATACAATAGCATAAATAACACTTTTTAAACAACAATTTATTTGGTCTTTTATCTTCACCTGAAAAACATTCAGATCTTCAAAGGTGTCTGTACTGTCGAACGCATATCTGCACATTGAGCACTTACCACATTTTCTGAAACCCGAATTTGGTTGCTGTTGCCACATAGTTGTCGCCGCCTTGTCTTCCTCCAGAAGTAATGATGGGCTTAAGTTAGTTTTCAGTGTTCTTGCTGTTCTGAAAATTATAGATGGGTAGTCATCAATGTATTTTGAGACATATGGGTCCAATTTGAGCAAATGTCAACTTCTTTTTAGGATCTTTCTGATCAGGTGATTATTCGCAGAGTAGGTGGTGATAAGTCTAACCTTGTCATCTTGCCTAGTATCTTTTGGTTTGTGTGTCAATGTTTCTGTTCTCGATGTATGTTGTGCCTTATTACACGCTGCTTTGATAGATTTGTTTGAGTAACCTCTAGCTTTGAACCGGGAAAATAAAAAATTACATTCGGATACAAATATTTCAGAGTCACCGTAATTTCTTCGTGCTCTAATAAATTCTCCTTTGGGGATTATTATTGATCACACCATTTTGGCCAACTGAGATCCGGTTTCCAGGGCTCTGGATCTGCCGCTGAACTACTTGTTCTGTGTTGAGTGGTCTGAATTCTGAACAAGCATGGAGGAACCCATCCATTCTTTCTCACGGATTCCTTTTCAAATTATGGCATGGCGAATCACAGGGACAGATTAGCCTGAACAGGAATTTCAGCAACAGCTGTTGAGTTCACCTTTTAAGGCATGGACTCCAAGCACTGGATGTCTCTATGGGGCAGTATGGTATTCCGCAGCTTGTTGGTGCAATACATGGAGTGTGTATGGCACAGGTGGTCAATGTTCTTGCTTCCCTAACTTCACCTTTGCCTTATTACACTTCAAGTCAGCAATCTCTTACTTCCATCGATAGGTGGTGGGCATTTGGCTTGTGGATTCTCACCCTCTAGTGTGTCTCTGATTACATGGATATGGGTTGCCATTCATGTCTAAACCTATAACTCTTAAGTCCTGTGTCCCACAAGGATCATCCCACTTGCTGTGGTTCTTCAATGTCTATTGCCAATCCGCCTCTGACTTCCCCAATCATTTCACTATAGCCTTCAATATCTATGCCAGCAATATCCAATTCAGTTTCCATTTAGACTCCAAATACTACAGATGCCTACACAATGTGCCAGCTGCCTTTTCAGAATACAGTTCTGGCTTTCATATAGCCGATTACTTCAGAACTCATGCAAAATGAAAAGTCTCTTTCACGGTTTCAACACAACATTAACCACTTCACTCTACTGGTCAAAGGATTCAGTCCTGACCATGCTCCAGTGATTAAAGAAACCATCCTGACAGTTATATTTGATCAGGATTGGTCCTTTGCACTTGCGCATAGAGGACACTTTCTGTTGAACCTACTCTGAAAGTCCTTGCCTATTCTTTAAACAAGCCACAAAGTGCGCTGAATCCACACCCTAATCAAGTCAAGTCGCAGCTATCACAGAAGCCTCTTAATAGTGCATCCCAAAAAAGAGATCTCTCATCTACGGGCTATCCAAATCAAAGCTACCAGGTCTCATCTTTTGCCTGAAAAAGTGTGATCCCTTTTCAGGGATAACTAACCTGACAGCTTGTCTAATCCCACATTGATATTAAAGTCCTATGCATCACTAAGAAAGCTGCCTGAACATGGACCCTGCTTACATCCCAGAACCGCACAACAGATACGCCACCATACATATCATTAAGATGCAGCACTGCAAAGAAACTATTACTGTAAATAACATTTTTTTTAAAAGGCCAGGTAGGAAAAGACTAGCAGTCACAAGTCCTATCCTTTGGAATGTCGTGCCACTGGGACTGAGACTTCAACCTAACCACTTGCCTTTCATAAACATTCTGCTCTTCAGTAAGGCCTTCATAACAGGGACCCAGCACCGGGCACTAAAAATCTGACACATAGACTTGCTGCCTCAAGAACGTTTTAAAAATCTGTCTTGTTACAAGGCAGAAAACAGCTGTTTTACACAACTCTGTGAAATCATTGTCAATTGTGCAGTGCCTCAAAACATATCTATTCCTACATAAGCCTCCTTTGCCCCTCCACTCCCATTGTCCTTTAGCACTACGAAATATCGTGCCATGCATGATGTCACTAAAAACATAAAAATACATTAATATTGCCCCTAGACCTAGATATTCCAGTCTATGGGATATCAACATGATATTATTGATGTTTAAAAGGTGGCCGGACAAAACTAGTTATCTTTTAATGTTGATGTGTCTGGTTTGCTTTAGAAGAAAAGTGAATGTTAGACCCATAGACCTTTCGAGAGGTCTTTTGCACCCGGGGGAGTACGTTTAAGAATGTTGCATAGGACAAATTCAACACTGATTGCATTTTCTGATGTTGGAAAGAATGCTAGAACTTGTTTTAAGGCCTGGGAATGCCCGGGTATTCGGTTGTTCATTTCTTTCCAGAAACCTCATCTTCCTATGTCCTCTCCCCCTTGACTAAATTGATTTGTTTGGTCATGTCGTTAGTGGGCCCAGATTGTTCAGTTTTCATGGCTCATTTGGCATGGGGTGCAAAGGCATTTTAGTCTAGGGTCCGACTGGAAGATATTGGGCCTCATTAGGACCCTGTCGGTCCTGTAATGAACGGTGCCAGTACGGGACCGGCACCGTTCATTACGGGCTGCCCTGTTACAAGGACTGCTGCGGGACCCACTAAGAAACGCCAGGTCAGACCAGGCGTCCTTAGCAGGTCCCGCCAGCAGTCCAGGATGCTAACAACGGGCCCGTTGTTAGCATCCTCCCCATTCCCATTGAGATGGCAATGGTGATTCATTTTTACCAGGTCCCAGAAAAGGGCAATTACCGGGTCCGGCAAGATCGGCATGACCTGGTTATTTCTCTTTTCTGGGACCCAGTAAAAAATCATTACCGGCGGCAGCCATGCCCTTAATAAGGGCACGGCTACCGCCAGGGTCGTAATGGGGCCCATTCTCTGTGCAGTAAATTGGTCAGGTTTTTAACACTTTCAAGTGTAAACCTCTTCTTCATGTGACTTATCTAGTCGTTGAAAGACTTTGAACTTGAATAATAAAGAGTGAAAGTAGACTAAACCATTTGTGCCAAGTCATACATGTAGCCATCATTGGAAGTTCACCTCCATTTCAGAGCCACATGAGCAAAGCATTTGGGGTATGCAAATAAGCCTAAATGCAAACCTTTAGCTCCAGAAAATGTAATTTGTCTTACTGGGCAGTGTTATATTATACACAACTTCTTCCACCCTATGCAGACAGTTCCAAAGGATTCAGACATCTGCATACCGGTTTCACCCTTATTAGAATTCATCAGTGAATTATGGTCTGAAAGTCGTGTAGTTGGAGTCTTGGGGTATGTGTATCAAACACCAGCAAAGTTATGGTGGATAAGAGGAAGTCTCAAGAAGAAGAAACGTGTCCACTGGCTGTGGAACACTTGCGTCCCCTGCACACTTGGGTTATTTCCAATGGCAATCAATAATTCAAAAAAGTCTAGATCATGTACTCTGTGATCTGTTTCAATGTTCTATTTATAACATAAACTGCTTACAGCACAATGGGAAGATAAGAGTACAACTAAAATAAATACATAAATAGCTGGCTAGTTCATTACCAAAAAGTGGTCTACTCAAAAAATGGGCCTCATTACACGGTAGGCGGTAGGGACATACCGTTACCGGTAAGGGATTACCGGTATCGGTAAATCCCCTCCCCAATCACGACCCGGACATACCACTATTAGCGGCACCGCTAAGTACGGTGGCACTATTAGCGGCAAGTCCGTGAGCGCGCGCCCCCTCAGACCGGAAATAGCGGCATAGCGCTAATATCACGGCATCACGAGCCATGCGTAGATGGCAATACCGGCATGTAGTAGACCCAAAGAACCCTTACCGGCAAGGCGCTAATACCGGCATCGCGACCCACACGTTAAAAGAGCACAGCAGAGTTCCCACCTGCCACAGGTGGACAAAATCAGCACAGGTGGAGGCAATGGAGACTGGCAGCACAAAAGAGCACACCACACCCCTCCCCACACCCATTCCCACACCAAGATGGATGCAATACTAGCAGCATTACATGGGCTAGAGGACATGATTGCAGTGCAGCAGCTACAACAACAGGCAGCACAGAGGAGACGCAGGAGGAGGAGGAGGAGGAGGAGGGCAAGACAGGCGCAGCAAGCACCACCAGTGCACCTAGTGATACCACAGAGGCAGCCACCAATTCCCAGGATCAGAGCCAGTCCAGTCAACCTAACCCCTGAGCAGATACACACCCTGTACCGTCTGGACTGGGATACCATCACCACCATAGTAGACATGATATACAACGACATTGTGAGTCTCATTGACATCCGTACTGCCATCCCCCCTCTACTGAAGGTAGTAACAGTGCTCCACTTCTTGGCCACAGGCACCTACCAGCATACGGTAGGTCAGATGCATGGCATATCACAACCAGTATTCTCACGCACACTGAACCAGGTGCTCGATGCCCTCCTGAAGCACACAAGTCAACACATATACATGCCACGGACTGCCCAGGAGATCTCCAACACCAAAGTTGGCTTCCATTCACTGGCAGGCATCCCAAGTTGCATCGGGGCCATCGACTGTACCCATGTAGAACTGGTGGACCCACATGCCAATGAGGCAGTGTACCGTAACAGAAAGCTATACCACTCCATCAACGTTCAAATGGTATGTGACTCCAACAAGATCATCACACATTGCTGTGCCCGATATCCCGGTTCAACCCATGATGCAATGGTCCTGCGGAACTCGACAATACCACGATACATGGAGCGACATGCTGGACAACGTTCGTGGCTACTTGGTGAGTAGCAGGCCGACCACATGTCAGTGTGATGTGGATTGTGAGTGGGGGGGGAGATGCATACTCCAAGTGGGCGTGAATGGGGGGGGGGGAGATGCATACTCCAAGTGGGCGTGAATGGGGGGGGGGGAGATGCATACTCTAACTGGGCATGAATGGGGGGGGGATGCATACTCCAACTGGGCGTGAATGGGGGGGGGGGATGCATACTCCAACTGGGCATGAATGGGGGGGGGATGCATACTCCAACTGGGCGTGAACTGGTGTCATGAGAAGAATGGACATACATTTTTGCATCACTGTACAGTGATGCAGCCCACAATGGACCACAGACAAAACCACATGCTGGAAGTGAGTGCCACGACAAACATATCAATCCATTACGCCAAACAGGCCATTCCAAACAACATGCACACCGCACAACACACCATTCCCCCCATTACACATATCAGCAACATGCATATCAAAATCACAACTGAAATGTACGCTGAACAACATCAGAAATGGTCCGCGCACATGAGTGCATACAAATGGATCCCCTGTAGCCATTGTGGTGAGGCACACCCGTACCCCACCACTGAATTTCCATCAAACAGCATGGGGACATCAACTAAGGAATGACAGTGTACTAGCAGTGTGGCACTAACGGTGCCAGGGCCAGGAAACACAAATCACTTAAACTCAGGCGGGACATGGCAATCCCTGCCGTATGCATGCATGGTGCATGTCCACTTGCAAGGACCACCTCACCTTCCCACATTGCAGTTACCCTGATTGCCATGCGTGCTTGGATCTGTGGATGTCGTTGAATATGCAATGTTTGTTTGTGTGATATGTGCACGCTCCACATTATGTAGACACTTACACATACCCATTGTTGCACCCATGCAGGTGATGCAGGTTATCCCCTGAAGAGGTGGCTCCTTACCCCTGTGCGGAACCCACAGAACAGGCACGAAGAGGACTACAATCATGCACACACGCGTACCCGCGTGGTGATCGAGCAGACATTCGGCCTATTGAAGGAACGCTTCCGGTGCCTCAGCAGGTCGGGCGGGGCACTCCTGTACGGGCATGAGAAAGTGGCCAAGATCACCATGGCATGTGTCATGCTTCACAATATGTGTATCAGACGGAATGTGCCAATGCCCCCTGACATAGAACTGCGACCACCGTCTGAGGATGATGACGGGGATGAGGATGGAGGAGAGGGGGCTGCAGGTCATGCAGGTGGCGATGCCCATGAGGGATGTGCTGTGCGGCAGCACCTGATAGACCATTGTTTCTGATGCACATGGATTAGGAGGGTGCAATTGGTGTTCAGCTCAGGGCACGGGGTGTATGGAGGACATAAACACAGTGCACCCTTCAACAATAAAGCACACATACACAATGATCAATGTCCAGTCATGTGATTATCCATGCCATTACGTGTGTATCGAGCATTATGTCATTCAAACGTGCATGTACCCTCCACCCCAACAACCCTCACCCCCCTCCCCCCACAACTCCACCAAACACCCTCACCCCCTCCCCCCACAACTCCCCCAAACACCCTCACCCCCCTCCCCCCACAACTCCCCCAAACACCCTCCCCCCCTCCCCCCACAACTCCACCAAACATGGTGTGCACATCAGTGCTGCATTAGTTCCCAAGTGTCAACAGGGACAGGCTGGCCCTACTTCCCTCCTCCACTACCACCATTGGCGGGTTGTGAGTCTGACCGCCGCAAGGACCGGCTGGACCTGCGCAGGATGGTTGTCTGGTCGGAGCTAGTAGACGAGGGGGTGGCTGGTTGATCTGCTCCCTGTGAGTGACGCATGCTCTCCATCGCCTCAGCAATGCGCGCTAGGACCTGCCTCACAGCGGCCATCTCGTCACATAGGCGCGTCGTGTTGCTGTCCATGGTAGCTTTCATGTCCCTTGACAACACCCGGATCTCCTCCCTGGTCGAGGCAGCCTCGCTCACTTGCCGGGCAACCAGGGCATTGAGCTCCTCCTGGCGCTGGCGTATCAGGCTCATGGTGTCGACTGCGGCCCTGCCCCTGTTACTCCTCGGCGCAGCTTGCTGCATGTGGCCGACATCAGGTGAGCTCGCCACGGGACTGTATGACCCATCCATTGAATCTCCGGCATGCACCTCATGGATGCTGCCATTGGATGTGTTGCATGGGCTGTGGAGTGGGGACAGCTGGGTGCTGGGTGTACGCTGCCCTTCCGGTGTCGGACATGGGTCGTCCACATCACTCATAGGTGCCGTGGCTGCTGCTTCCCCGACGGAGCTATTGGCTGCGGACGGCGTGCCTTCTGGCACTGGCTCCTGAGTGGTGGGGGTGGGTGGTGGGGGTGCTGCCACAGTGTCGGATGGCATTTCGATCCTTGGTGTGGTTGTTGCGTGTGTGGCTTTTGAACGCTGGGCCACTCCAGATATCCCAGTGCCCCTCGATGTACTGGGCCTGGTGCCTGCATCCTTTCCCTTGGCCTGCTTTTTGGGTGGTGGGGCCTGCGTTGCAGAGTCCAGCTCCTCACTGTCAGAATGTGACCCTGTGGGGGAGCAAGACAGGGATAGCATCAGTGATGGGTCAACGTGCATCATGCATATGTTGTTGTTGCTGCAGTTCTATGGATTTGGACATCTAGTTTGGGCCTGCAGGTTGTTGGCCAGATGGGTGGGTCATCCGGACATGTGTCAGGGTGACACGTGTGTGAGGTGCTGCATGCATGTGGTTGTGTGGGGATGTGCAAGGCATATATGCAGGGTTGTGTACATGTGTGTGTGATGACCCCATCCATTAGCTAATTCCCATTTCACATTTGGGGGAGGGACTCATGCTTAGCATTGCTGTGTTTTGCGTGGTCACTCACCTCCGTCTGACGTAGTTGCCACACCACACTCCATTCGGCCCACTCCCTCGATGGATTCTATGCCAATGGTGCTGGCACATGTCTCCTCCCACTCCTGCATCTTCATCGGGGATCCACCTCCGCCTCCTGTGCCCATGGCCAGATTCCTGTTGGCCGATAAAATGCTGCGTACACGGAGGCGCAGATCATCCCACCGCTTGCGCACGTCCTTTACGGTGCGGGGGGTGGAGCCCACCGCACTGACTTTCTGCGCCACCTCAGCCCAGATTTCCTTTTTTCTCAGGAGTGCAGGGCACCGCATGTCGCTAGCGAACACTACGTCTGCATTTGCAGCCAGGGTGTCTGCCAGCATTTTCAATTCCTCTTTTGAGAAGCGTTCTTTGCGCTGGCGCGCATCGGCTTTCTTTAGGGCCTTGGGCATTGTTTGTTCTTGTGGGATGTGGTTTTGCCAGTCGTGGTGTTGCTGCAGGTCCTGAGTGCAGGGGATGGCAATGGATTGTGTTTTTAAAGATGGCCGCCGGGCTCTTTTCCGTTCCGGTGCGATGACGCTATTTCCGGTTCCCGTGTTTTACGGTGACCGCTAATAGCAGTGACCGCTAACAGCGGTGACCGCTAATAGCGTGCAGCATGAGGGCGGAGGTGCTATCAGAACTTTGGTCGGAGCCGGAAAGGTGCTTTTGCGCCATGGCGGTAGGGTCATTTACCGGCATGGCCCTATGCGCGTGTCCGCTAACTCGTAATGGAACGCTATTAGCGGTCTCCTACGATGGCGGACACGCTAATAGCGCCATGACGGTAAATCACATTTTTTACCGCCTACCGTGTAATGAGGCCCTATAGTCACTTAAATGCTTGTTTAATGTACTCGGTTAATAATCATCAAATCGCTTAATTGTTGGTTTCAGAAAACCCAAAATGTTATTAATGCATGCCAGTCTATATTCACCAATATTATCAATTGTTGGTCATCATATAGTGTCATGTATTTAATCAAAAAGTATATACATTTTAAATACAGTAGAGGCCTAACTACTGTATGGCTAGCTCAACGCGTTTCGGGAAATAATATCCCTTCTTCAGGAGCTGAATATTCTATATTATCATAAGACAGGGTTCCTTTTTCATAATTTCATAGTTTCTCAATTGAAGTTCTTCCGGACAAACTGTTTCCCTTAAAGAAGAAAAGATAGGGATATTTTTTAGAACAATGTATATCAAATGTCATAGCAATAATTGCATATTTAAACCAAAAAGTGACTCTACCTCTCATTGGTGCCCCTTTTGTGTATTTCTGGAAGGAGAATTCAGTGTTTCAAAAATGGGGAACCACCAGAATCCGGCAAACTGATTTCAAACCAAATTTGGGGAGTGCTAAAAAACAAATAAGATATGTATACTAAATTCATATGATGTCAAAAAACACTCTAACTGGATCATTAGAGACAGTCAATACTCAATTAATTTTCTAAATAATTTAGGCTCACAACTACAGGAGCTGTAAATAACATAATGTGGGAGTGTTAATCTACTCTCCACTTACCAATAAGATGGTATGAGAGTCCAATATGCAGTAAGTAACTCCCGTGGTGGGGGAGAAGTCCGTTCTTAACAGGTAAGTGCAGAGCATACAAGGCTTGGGTCATCCCCTGTAAAGACAGAGGGTGGTTGTGTCAGACCTATAAGGTACTGAAGTCCAGCTGGACAAAAAAGAAGTATCATGAGTGAAAAACGGTCCTGCAGGACTTCTTACCTCTCTGTGACTAGCAGGTTCTGCTGGCCGGCATCCGCTGGTGATGCGGGATGCGGATGGCCCGCGTTACATATGCGGAAGCGGCGCTGATGCGCGTCAGCGCGGTGACGCCAGATGTAAACATCTGACGTCATCCCGCGGCGCGCATCACGCCCCTCGTCACAAACACCAAATAGTGCTTGCCGGTGAGAGTACAGATGTACTATATCTGCAATGTTTGGGGACTAGGTTTTCTAAATGGGGTAAAAACTTTCATAGTGCTGGATGACATGTCACCATAGTGAATAGGGAGTGTCAATTATGTAGACTGAAATGGATGTGGTAAAGAGGTCATAGTGGTGAAATTCCAAATGATGTATAATGTAAGTTCATACACAAGGGGCACCAGGGGAATCCAATGATGTATTATCTGGTCGTGTCCAGAGGAGGAAGACAGTGAACACACTAATTACAGCAAGGCAGTAGCAAGATTCGATAGGACCAAAGGGGATGGATCTGTTTGAGTTACTCTCGAAGCCTATAAACTTCAAGCTCGACGGGCTGCAATATACAGTGCTTAACTCTGGGGCTTTATGAAAGTCAATTCGCTGTTGACAGCTGAAAATTTGTTTCAAAAAAATATATAATAGGACTCCCATCGAGAACTCCCTCAACCCCCTTCCCCATTGAGCTTAACCTACATAATATCGGCATTTTGGATACTGTTAGGCAGAATTATATGCAGTACCCTTTGGGAACACCACACACAATTAAGACTACAATTGACAGTACAAATTCACCTTTGGAACAAGCCTGTACTACACAGTAAAAGTGGTAGTGATGGCTGAGCAGCCAGACTTATCTCAAGAGCAAGTGAGTAGAATCAATAGTTACACAAAGGACAGCAATTCCTATGATTCAAACAAACACTGACTCAAGGTTTCTGAGTAAAAGAATATACATTTATTTACCCATCATTCACTAAGGTACAGCAGTTTTCGAAATCACACTCTTAATACACCACAACACTCCCAATAGGTTCCAGACAAGTTAAGCTCACAAATGAAGTGGGAGCAAAATGGCACTCCAGAAATTTAACAAGGGAGGGAAAGACAAGGTTAGGCAGAAATTGACCAGCACCAGCAGGTAAGTAAGCAGGGCAATCTAGAAAGAGGAACTACAGTGATGGAATCAAATCAAAAAGGCTTAGGGCCAAAGTCAATAGGACAAAGGTCTTTTGCTCAAGATCACACAGCTCAGGGTAGTTCGCGGTTAAGTCTTTGCCAAGAGTTCCGTACGAAGTTGGTCGGCAGAAAAGTTAGTTTAAAGAGTAGAGAAGGGCAAGCCCTCGGATTGGAGAAAGATTTCACACACTTTCCCCGTGGCTGAACGAAACGAACAACCGGATTTACACAGTACCTTTAAATGGAGAAGAAGCTGTAGCTGAGGCGGACGTTCCTGGCAGTTCCTGCAGGCTCACAGTTCCTGAAGCGACTGTCAGAACTGACATGAAGTAGGAAGACTGGAGGGTCCTGCACTGCCCAGGGAAGAAACCAGCAGCAGAGCAAAGCAACAAATACAAGGTGCGCTTCTTAAACCCAAGCAGGGTCCGACCTTGCTGGCTGTCCGGCCCACTGTAGCTCTGTACAGCGAATTCGACCAGAGGAGCGAGTCCTGGTTTGAAGTTTGGGCAAACTGGTTGGTCCCACCAGCTCAGGGGAAGAAGATTCCTGCAGGATCTTCTCTGTTGCTGGAGTTTGAGGATTCGGACCTGCAGTAAGGCTTCACTGGGCGCTTCAGTCATGGTAGGGGTCCTGTTCCATCAGCTCCTCGTCGGTTCTTTGATTCCAGTTGCGACTCTGCCTTTCCAGACCCATAGACCTGCTTTTTATGCAGTTTTCCCCCATTTACACAGCCTAGCTGTCAATCACACAGCAGGGTGGCTGTCCCGCCGGGACAGTCACCAAAGCAAATCAGTTCAGAGTGCGACATGGGTCTCCAAGGAGTCCCTGTGCAGGGAGTCCTAAACCCCTCCCTCACATCCTGTCCCCCCCAGACATACAGGCACCTAAGGAGGGCTTCTGTGTAGAAGCCTGCGAAAAGACGGTGAACAAAGGAACCAAACCTGGTTTGGGGCGCAGAGTAAAACATGAGAAAGACTTTTACAAAAAGAAATGGCGAATAAACCCAGCAGGAACCGTAATAAAACATATATGGTCTAGCGAGTTTAAGTTCGAGGTTACCAAGATAGCCTAAAACAATACCAAGGATATTTAAGATAACCGCAGTAGGGTAGTTACCACTGCCACCAGCCAAGTCTTGATGAAAAGGGAGCGAAAAAATGCTCCAAGAGAAACAGACAAAATGGATAAGTATTAACTCTTTCCAGTACTCCATGTGAGATGGTTTGTACTGGGTTTGTGATTTTACAGAGGCTAATAAAGTTAATAGCAACTTTATATGTTCTGGGAGACAGTAGTCAGTCCCAGAAAATGGAGTCTGAGTTGGGAAGTCTAAAAGACAAGCCTGTGTCACTGCACTGAAGGTGCTGTATAACACACAGTAAAAAGATGACGCCTGTGGAGTAGGTGAGGCTCCACAGTCTATGAACACAAACATGTTAAACACACACAGCAAAACACATGTAAGAGTGGGAAAAAGGGCTCACACTCTTACCAGGTGAAAAAAATAAATCCTAGAAATCCAGCAAAGCTGCTGAGGGACTCAGTAGGTAAGGGAAATTAGTCATTCTGGAGAATTCTCCGTAACAGATACCATGATACCTTTGCTGTATGGGGCCGGAATCTGGAGCTTGCCAGAGCTACAGAAATGCCCTGAGAGCCATGTTAGTTCGTGAAGGGGGATCACATTTGTCATGGTGCCAAAATGTCAAAAAGTTATGCTCAGAAATAAACCACATGGAATTTTGGGATACACCAGATTTGTTAACTGTGGCATCAAAACATGTGATCAACAAAGCAATCTTTCAAATAGAGGATGCAATGGCCATGGGCCTCATTACAAGTCAGACGGAATGGGTTAACGGGGTCCGCTAATGGGTGCGGACCCGTTATTCCCATTCTGCCTGATTACGAGGTCCCCTCGCGGGACTCGCTAAGGACGCCTGGTAAAACCAGGCGTCGTTACCGGGTCCCGCGAGGGGACCAGGGAGCTAACAATGGGCCGGTCGTAATCGGCCCATTGTTAGCTCCTTCTCCCATTGAGCCCTATGGGGGCTCGAATGGGAATGGGGAAGGTCCGGGCCCGGGTTCCCTGAGGAAGGAATTACCCAAGTAACATAGTTGGAACCCTCAAGTATCCGCCAAATGGTATCATTGTCTAGACAACATGAGGATGAAATGAATTTCATGCTAAATTGCCCTGTATAAAGATGGATCTTAGATTGCTCTTTATTGCCTCATGGGTACGAGGCACATCAGAGGCATTAACCCTGTGATTCAAAACAGAACATGAAACACTATTTACTATGGTAGCACAGTTCCTCCATAAAGCATGGCTGAGAAGGCAGTATTAACTAAGCCTTGCAGTGTAAAGTTGATTCCATTTGCCAAATTCGGCCCATATGGAGCCTGAAATCAACTCTACAAAGTTGGCTTTCTGATGTCATGTTGCTACCATGTATGTCAACACTTGCACTTTAATGACTATTGTGTCCAGATTAGTACTTTTATCTGTCATATTTCTGTACATGCATGTTTTAAGTGAATTAAAGATACTGTTTTAACTCATGATGATTGCTGTTTTACCCATGTTTTATATTTTTGATTGTGATTCATTGTATGTTCGTTAACCTATGACCAAGTGTGGAAATGTTAATAAATATGACTTGACTTGAATGAACAGTTAAATGACTGAGGTTTATACAGCAATCCCATTGATATTTATCTCTTTTTCACATCTTTTATCAAAGTTGTTCCCATATTGTCAGCATTTATGGAATAATTATCTCTGTTAAAAACAGTTTTCAATTGTTCATGAAAACTGATGGATTGTCAGAGCCACCCAATGACAAGGTTTGTCACATAAGAGTATGTAATGAGTCCCCTTCAGATTCTTTATATTTGTGCAGATGTGTATCTTCTTCAGGACGGTTAAGGTCTTGAGATGTGCAACCTAATTCTAGCATTATGGCTTCTTTACTCAAGCTTGCTGGAGGACCCAGCGAAATGGCCATAATTTGCCTTCCTCTTTGGAAAGCTGATTTAACTTAAAGATAAGCGATATATCACTACTGTGCTGTCAGAGGGAACTACCTACTCGCTAATTTTCAGGATTGGATTATAGGAATTGCCACCAAAATTGTGCTTGAACCTTTTTGATTTAAGATCCCGTTTCACACACAAATTTAATAATGGCGCAATCTGCCATACAGAAACACTCTGTGAATCAGGCCCTGTGGCTAATGTTTGTTTAGAAATTGTAACAGAAAAAGTCTAAACAAATGTCCAAACGAATATCCTAAGTGTAATAACTGTTTGATCAGACTAAAAATTAATAATTTGGAAACCAAAAAAATATTGCAAACTTGCAAAGGGTTTTAATTTTAAACCATACCAAACTTCTCCCAGTTTTTCTGCTTGTTGTAAAACACATAGGGCCTGATTTACAAAAATATTTTTCTTCAATGGAAATCCCAATTAAAAAACACTTTGTAAATCATGCCAATGATTTTTGATCTGTCAGTATTTGATTCTAAATAAATCTGCTGTGCATACATCCAATATAGCATTGGAAGTCTGCTGTAGACCTGTAGATGTATGATGAAAAGTAGCAAGATCTTCACCTTATGTTAAGCAAGAGATCTTATGTAGGCCTAATTTAGGTGGGGAATGCCTAATTACAGCTAAAGCAGAAGACAAGTCTGCCATATAGAGGTTGCACAAGCAGGGAGGTTTCAAACACCTGTGTGCATGCTACGTAATATTACTTACCTCCATTCCGTTTAGTAGAACCCTGACTCAACACTGCCATTAAAACCGTTTATGGAATGCTGAGGGGCAAGCACACACAACCTTTTGCACTCCCCAGCAGACTACTTGATGTCTGCACTTCCACCAATGGCACAGCAACGTCTTTACCTTTCTCTTTGTGACCAATTTATTGAAGCAGGAATTCTTGTCATAGTGCTATGCACATAATTAGTGGGTGCTGCAAGAATGTGGAAGACCACCACATCCTGGCCCGATTAGCAGTCAAAGGCTTGTTTCCTAAAAGACATGGCTACTCCAATGCGGTTCCAGTTAGTAAAGAAAACGCAGTGAGTTCGACCATATCAACTATGTCTGACCTTAACAATGAGCTGCGGGTTCCTGCTACTTCTTTGGAAGAATCATGATGCCCGAACCTCTGGCCCTTAAACTCCGGTAAAAGTGTGTGGATGCAGGTGGGAGATTCCTCATTAGAATGTTCAAGAGGGAGTGCTGGAAGGAGTGACGGAAGCAGGGAACTCAAAGTTGAAGGGGCACTGGCCTCAAGGGTTTACTCAATGGAACTATGTGAAGAAAGCTCTGGTAGGGAGTGATCGATTCAGGGTAGAATACATGTTCCATGATGAAGTAAACTTGATTCTGAACCGTAGTACAATTATTCCCTGCTGCATGTCATTCCAGGTTTGAGAAATGCCACCACAAGGGACAATAGTTTGGATATGGTGGCAATCAACCTTTCCTCTGTTGTGGTTCAAAATCACTTTCTGTCATACATTGATGATTGTTATTTTTTTAAAAACATTTTATTTGAATTTAATTGCGTTGCAATTTTTACAAAAAGGACAAACATAAACTTGCGTTGCAATTTTTACAAAAAGGACAAACGTAAACAGAAAAACTGCTCCTTCTCCAGTCTTCGCATTTCCAGACATCACTTTATTCAGTTTCTTACGGTTCCGGCCATAAGATTTGTTTATGATTTACATTTTGCTTTAATGCCAAACAGTTGTTACTGGGTACACTTTCCCGATAAAATGAACTACTGCAATCACCCATGACGTGGAGGTACCACTCATCAACGCAGTCCGTCGTTGGTAGTCATCCAATGTTTGTAAAGAACAAAAAAGAGGTGTTAGAAATTGATGACGCTCTGCGATCAGGCCAGGTCAGATTATCATCACGTGATAGACGGATTCTTTTTCAGACTCTAGCTTACAGAATCTGCAACCAAGTGATTGGTTCATGCCTCTTATGGTCTGAATTTCGTTAGTTAAAATTAGATTGAGGCCAGTTCTCATGAACATATCACTGAAACGCCGGTCAGGGAATTTAAGGAGATACGGCATCAGTTAATTTCGCTTTAATGCAGGGTATGGTATCTCTCCAACCAGTTTGGAAGCACTCGCCTTCTCCAAGGTTCGAATCCAATCAGCACGAAGGAGTTTTTCTTTCACCCGCTTGGGTTTTGCAATGAGGTCTTCTTCCGAGCAGCACAAGTCTGCCAAAAGATTTTTGAGATGAGACACCCAGTGGGACAAATGTGCAGATGGTTTATTCCTAATTTCTCTATTGATTAAACCCAACACCTTTGGACTGGTGGGTAGCATTATTTTTTTATATAGAGAAAGCCTTTTCCAGTCCACTGCAACTTCAAGTGATGAGAATGATAATTCTCTGCACAGAACATCAATCTGGACTGAGTCGGGAAGATTTAATGTTTTCTTGATGATTCTAAACGTCCCCAGGTCTCCACGCGGATGTCCAGAATTCCGTCAGAGCCGTATGTTAAGGAAGGAACAATCTTCCCCTTGTAATACATTATGGCTGCCGCCAAGGAAAATCGACCAAACTTTGCGTCCATGATTTTTACTTGGCTAGCCAATTGTTTGGCTTTACTTTGCAGGTCTTCCAGGAACGGGGTCTCTACCAAGCTGTTGTTAGTGGTAGTTCCGAGGTATTTAAAGGTCTCCACTTTTTTGATCGGATTTGAATCCACATGCCATGTAAAGCGTTCGGTCTTCCGGGTCCCTCGTTTGAATTGCATGATCTTAGTCTTTGCTTGATTTATTTCAAGGTGGTTCAAGGCAGTGTATCTCTGCAGGCTGTCCAACTGCCTTTGCAGGCCAATTCTTGTTTGATCAATTAATATAAGATTGTCCGGATAGACCAGACGGGTCACTTTCTCTCCTCCTATTGAGGGAGGGAATGATCTCAGATTTGGCTCGAAGAGGTGGATGTCTGAGGTGAAAAAGTTATATACTGCCGGTGCCAGGGGACAACCCTGCCTCACACCCCGATATGTCGGGACTTGGGATGTCAGAAGCCCTGCTTGATTCAACCGGACCCGGATTTTAGTTTCCTTGTGGATCGCTTTTAGGGGGCCTATTATGTTTCCTGGACATCCCAGCACTTCCATCTTGGTCGAGAAGAGTTGGCGATCGACTCTGTCAAAAGCTTGAACGAGGTCCACGAACGCTATAAAAAGCTCTCTTTTGTTGGAGTGCGCCTTATGTTTCAGAATACTTAAAAGCATGATGTTTGCAGAAGTTCCCATGGTTTTAACAAATCCCGTCTGGAAAGGGTCAATTGCATTGATGTTTAAAAGTCCAGGCCACACATTTTTCCAAAAGGAAAGTTCCAAAGATTTTACCTATTACATCCAGCAGTGCTATAGGTCTAAAGTTCTTTGGGTCTGACTTGTCCCCTTTCTTAATGATTGGGACTATCACTGCTAGCTTCCAAGAGGCTGGGATTGATTTTCCCTTTGAGATGTCACAAAAAATGGCATGGATGAAAGCCAACCATTCCTGTGGATCTTCTTTTAGGATGGTGTTTGTCAATCCATCGGGGCCTGGTGCCCTTGATCTGTTGAGCTTTTTTATTTTTTCCATAATGTCAGGCGCATCGTAATCGCAATTCCATGAGAGACGTGTTTCGAGTAATTCTTCTGATCCACTGCAGTGGTTTGGATCCGTTAAGAGGGAAGAGAAATGAGAAATCCAGGCCCTCTCATTTACACTATTTGATGTTACCTTGGAATTCTTCCTCAAGGGACCTTTGATCAGTGCCCAAAAATCTTGTTTTTTTTTGTTGCTGAGGGTTCTTAACATTTGTTCAGCGCCTTGTTGTAGTAGCATATGTTTGTGTTGTATTACCCAAGATTTATATGCTTTGATGAAGAGAGCCGCTTTAGCTTTGAAGACCAAGTTGGAGGATTTTGCGGCCTGCCGTTTAATACGTCTCATGGCCCTTTTTTTTCATGTACAATGGGGTCAAATGTATGGCGTCGCGTGGAGGTGTTTTTCTTATTTAAAGAGCCACGGCTGAACGGAAGAAGCAGTGGCCTACAATCCAGGGCTTTTTGAGAGTCTTTGTCTGGATTTCATGCTTCATAGTACTTTTTTGTAAGCGCTGTTATGTCATCGGAATTTAATCATAGCCTGTCACCAGCATTATTATATTCTAAGCCCACTGGGAGCGTTAGTTCTACGATATTGTGGTCGCTGTTAAGGGTCCTTCTGATGTTAATACCTGAAGGTAGTTGAAGGATGTCTGGCGTGACAAAGACATGGTCCAAGTCCCCAAATTGGGAGTCTCTTTCACATGTGGGGATATTTAACTAGTCGAGGCCTTCCTTTGTATTTTTATTTATTTTGACCTGAAGTAGACCTCTAGCCTTCATGAAGCTAGACCATTTAAGGCCTCGTGAGACGGCCATGTTGGTAGCTTTTTGAAGCTTTGGTCCTTTAGTTATAGGTTCAAGCACTATATTTAAGTCTCCGCAGATGAGGATGGACTCTATCTCGTTTTCTGTCAAGGCTTTATCCAATATTATCGTAACCAAATCGATAAATTTGCCATCTGAGATTGCTGACGGATTCCAATAGCATGTTGCAATTAGCAGGTTTCCACGTCTGCTAGTCTTGTTAGGGTCAATTGTTGTTTGCCATTCCAATATGGCCGACAAGCAGGACACAAGTCTGAATAAATCATTTTGGTGATATGCAGGCCCACTCCTGTTCTTATAGCAATCAAAAGGCCTGAGTAGGGGCGACCCTTATCGCCCTTTGCTGCATCTGCTGTAATCACGTCGTAGCCATCTAGGTGGGGACGGTTGGTCAACCAGGTCTCTTGTAAACAGAGTATGTCATAGTCACCCAGGTTTACATCACTTAGTGATGTGAGGTGGTGAAAGCCTCTGATATGATATGAAATGGTATTTGTAACGCGCCTATTCACAAGTGTTTCAAGGCGTGACGAGGCGGGGGGGGAACAAAGGGAAGACAGACAACGATCCTACTAGGCCAAGTGTCATTCAGATCGCGCAAGTGCATGGGTAGAGGGGAAGGGAAAAGTGCAAGGGGAAAGGGAGAGCGGAAAGTGCAGTACAGGGGTAGTAGAATAATAAGATAAATAATAAGGGCCAGCTGGTGGCAAGTGCAGGGTAAGTGCAGACAAGTGCTGGGAAGGGGGATGTAGGGATACAGAGACAGTCCCGCAGTGCAGGGGTTGCCAGGGAGGCAGTGCAAGGGGAGAGTGGCTGGGCCAAGGAACGAGATCGGTGAGAGTGGCCCAGTTGCAGATTCAGTGCAATTTCAGTCAGGAATTTAGTAGGGGAGAGGGGGAGAGAAAGCAGAAGCAAAGAGGACGGTTTTGAGGTGCTTCCGGAACCGGAGATGGTTCTCCTCAAGTTTCAGGGATGCAGGAAGGCTGTTCCAGAGGGAGGCACCTGCCGCGGAGAGAGATCTACCCCCAACTCGTTGCTTGGAGAAACGGCTGACCCTGAGGGAGTTGGAGACAGATGAGGAAAGAGCTTGAGAAGGAAGATATTTAAGAAAGAGAGAGTTGAAGGTATTTTGGCCCCAGGCCCCAGAAGGCCTTGTGAACAATGCAGAGGGTTTTGAACTTAATCCTCGCAGCCACTGGGAGCCAGTGTAGAGATTTCAGTCCTGGAGAGATACGGTCCCTGGGCTTGAGGCCAAGGACAAGTCTCGAAGTCCTGTTCTGGATGAGTTGCAGAGGGCAGAGAGTAGAGGCAGGCAGGTTTAGATAGAGGCTGTTACAGTAGTCCAGCTTAGAGAGGACCAGGGCTCTGGAGACAGTGAGCTTCTGGGGGAAGGAAAGAAAAGGAAGAATACCTCTGAGGAGGTGCAGCTGGTAGTGTGACTTCTTAGAGACGTCAGATATCTGAGGAGTGAAGGAGAGTGTGGAGTCGAAGATGACCCCAAAGTTTTTTGCCTTGCAGGTAGGAGCAGGAAGAGGGCCAAGAGAGGCCAGCCAGAGAGCTGCAGGGAAGGAGGGAGTGGGTGTGCCAATGAGTAGAATCTCAGTCTTGCTGGCATTAAGGCAGAGGTCACTGGCGGCACACCATTCCTGGATAGCAGACAGACAGTCAGAGATGAGGGAAGGAGAGGAGGAGGCTGAGGGTAGCCTGAAAATGAGCTGGGTATCATCTGCAAAGCACTGAAAGTTTGGGCAGAGAGGGGCGATGCGGTGGGCAAGGAGTGCCAGATACTGGTTGAACAGCCAGGGAGAGAGGTTAGATCCCTGGGGGACACCACAGGTAGAGAAAAAGATGTCAGAGAGGAAGAATCCCAGTTGGACCTGGGAGGGTCGATTGGAGAGGAAAGAGGTCAGCCACGCCAGGGCCTGACCAGTGATACCCAGGTTATCACGGAGACGGTTGAGCAGAATGGAATGGTTGACAGTATCAAAGGCAGAAGAGAGCCAGGGTTGGATTGGCCCCTCGGCCTTTCGGCCCGTGGCCGGGGTGAAATCGTACCTGAGGAGTGGGGGCCAGTTTCTGGCCATGCCTGGGCTGTTTGGAAGAAAAAAAAATAGATTTTTTTTTTCTTTTTTTTTTTTTCTAAAAAGCCATCCTTCTTAGGTCGATAAATGAGCACCACCACAGGTTGGGTGATATTGTATGCATATTTCTTCTATAAAAAAAAAAGAGCTTAAGCGTAAGTGCTATGCAATAACATTATCATTTGGCATTGGACGTCTGCTTGGATTCACAGTAATTTAGTGTACTTAGGGACAATGCTATTTGATGCCACTTCCTGTTTTGTCAATGGGTGAAAGGTTGTGTTTCATCGCTTCCCAGGATGTCACTGTGGGGTCAAAGTACATCACTTCTGGTGATGTCATCAGAGGTCAAGGGTTATGAGGCGAGGGGTGGGCCACTTTTTTGAGGCGAGGGGTGGGCCACTTTTTTTTGGGTGACCGGGCCTATTTCTTGTCCCAGTTCGACCCTGAAGAGAGATCGAGCAAAATGAGAACACACAGAGTGTTAGAGTCAAGGTTGGAGAGCAAGTCTTCACGGATGTTCAGGAGAGCAGTTTCTGTGCTTCTGGCAGCTCTGAAGCCAGACTAATGGTCATGAAGACTACCAACAGATTCAGCATGGAGATTAAGCTGGGAGATGGCCAGTTTCTCCAGGAGCTTGCCCAGGAAGGGAGTGATGGAGATTGGGCGATAGTTAGCCAGGCAGGAGGGGGCGGAAGAGGGTTTCTTAAGAAGAGGGTGCACAAGGGGATGGGAAGACTCCAGAGGCAAGGAATGATTGCAGAAGTCAGCCAGGGCAGGAGCCAGGGAGTCAATGTAGTCCTTGATAGTTTTGGAGGAACAGGGGTGAACCTGTTTTGACGAGACTTTCATAGATCGGACTTGTCTGGAAACCTCGTCAGCAGAAAAAAGGGGAAAGGCAGAGAAGGAGGGAGGAGGGGTGGCTGCAGAAGGGCCAGAGGAAGAGCAGGGAATAGAGAGAGGGAGGTGATAGGAGGAGAGAGAGGACAGGATGTCCTGACTTTTTGAAATGAAGTGAGAGGCCAGTGCCATGCAGAGGGCCTGGGAGGGGACAGGCGAGGAAGACACTGCAGCAGGGTTGGCCAGTTCCTTGCTGATTTTAAAGAGTTCAGCCGAATTGTTAGATGCCGCAGAGATGCGGGCTTGGATAAGGGGTCTCTTCTTGGTGAGAACGGAGAGCCGGTATTGCCTTTGGAGCAGGTGGCAGGCCAGTTTGTCAGTGGATGAACATGAAGCACGCCATTTCCTCTCAGCCACCCTGCACTTGCGTTTTAGGGTGACGAGATCCGAGTCATACCAGGAGTTACATTTGGCTTTGGGCTTCAGGCGGATTCTCATGACAGGGGCAAGGATATCAGATATAGCAGAGTGGAGAGTGGAGAGGGCTGGGTCAGGGTGGGAATCAGCTGAAGAGGAGGGGTGAGAAGGTGGCGGCGAAAGCCTCAACTGACACGCGCTTCATGGGTCAGATGACCGAGAAGGAGGGTGGAAGTGATGAAGGTGGTTTTGCCTGAGGGGTAGGGAAGGTGAGGTGAGAGGAGAGGAGAATGTGATCACTCCAGGAGAGAGGAGTGGAGAGAGGGACAGAGAGGGGAAGGTCTGAAGAGATCAGAACATCGCGAGTGTGCCCTGCAGAATGAGTCGGCCCAGAGGGGAGAATGGTGAGTGAGAGAGAGTTGCGAGGGGGGACAGGAGGTATCCAGGTGGATGTTGAAGTCTCCAAGAAGGAGGAGTTGAGTGGTTGAGGCCAGGAGTGAGGAGGAGAGGTCCGCCCACTCAGAGAGGAAGGAAGATACCTGGCCAGGCGGCCTATAGATAGTAGCCACAGTAAGGGAATGGCTAGGCGAGAGAGAGAGCCTTCAGACGAGGCATTCAAAAGAGTAGTAGGCCTGCGTAGGAATGACAGAGGCAGGAATCCACTCAGGGAAGATAAGGGCTATGCCACCCCCAGAGCGGTTGGGCCGGGGCAGAGCTGGCCGTAAACCATGTCTCAGTGAGGACATCTAGGTCAAGTTCTTCAAGAAGGCGGCAGATGTCAGAGGAGTGTTTGACAGCGGAGCGGGAGTTAAGAGTGGCAATGTGGAGAAGGTTGCCCCCCTTGAAAGACTTCCGGGGAGGGGTACAGATCAGAGGTACGCCCTGCGGAATTGTAGAGAGTGTCCGAGCATGGTGTTCCTGCATGCCAACCTTAATGATTTCTCTTTAATTTGGTCAGCATGGCAGAAGGATTCCTGTTTCCACAATGATTTAGTCTGGCCTACTTTGCCGGACGGTTGCCACGTGCTGAATGGCTATGCTTTCCTCTTACAAAGTGCATCCTGAATACATGACCAATCTCTGACTGGAGGTTCGTGAGTGTCATTTTCTTCCTGGCGCCCTGCTGGATGGCCGTCTAGGGGAAAGTTCTCTTGAGTCACAGTGATCGTGATGTCTGGACGAGGGCCAGACGGCTTTCTTTCTATGTTCAGAGGGTCAAGGTAGATCTGTGGTTTCGGGGCCATCAAGGGCTCATTTTTTCTTGAAGTTAGAAGCTCGGACTCCTCTTCAATGATTTGGGGCTGAACGAGTTCTCTATTTGTTGAGCGTTCAATTTTTGATCTTGAGGATCTTAATTTTTCGGCCGATGTTAAATCGAATCCCAAGATTCGAAGATTATCTGTCTCGTTGGCCAGCATTGAACGAACCAATTGTGATGGAATGTAAAAAAAAAACAGAATCGGTTCTGTGTTTGATACCGAATTAGACAATTTTGATATCTTTAGACCTTAATTGTCACAGGTTTGGGATGCTATGCAGGATCTGGACGATTGTTCTGCGATTCAAAATCAGGTTCTCACTCTTGTCCAGTATAGATTTGAATTTGAAGGACCTGTTTCCTCTCGGATCGATTCTCTGGTGGCTGTCCTTTTGAAAGTTACGGGTACCTCCGAGCGATCGTCTAGAGGGGGTAGGGCTTCTTGAGCCTCTGTTGGAAGGGTGATGCCTCTGTACGCTGGCTTTACCTTGTTTAGTAATAGGAAAGTCTATGTTTCGTTGAGGGAGGTGTGAATAGCCAAGGTTTGGCAGCTCCCTTGACGGCCCCCTTTCGTCCCCTACACGCGATTTAGATCTGCTGTTTTGTTTGTCCTTTGGGTATCTCAAGCCCTGTGGGGGTCTAGGGGCGACCAATCTTGCTTTTTCAGTAAGGTTCTTCCTTTTTTCTGATAGTGTCAAGAATTCTGGTAAACATAGTGTTCCTGGTGACGGGGAACAGGTACATGTGCAACAGTGATATTTAATGTTTTCTTTAATGTGGTCCTAAATAAACTGTTTTAGAAGATTGACATTTTTCATTAACGTATCCATTTTTAGTTCCGTTGGTTTCAGAGGATCTTCTAATGTCTCTCTTGGTATATTATATTTATTTTCTGCCTGGTCTATTAAAAAAAATGTGTTAAGTACACATAAAGTAATGGTTATTAATTGGCTTATGTAAAGGAATGTTGTGTCTACCATCAGTATCACTGTCGTCACTCATTTCATCTCGCGGGAAATTTTCTTCCAGCCGTTCCAAAGTACTGGACATTTCTGTGTAAAAAAATAAAAATGAGTTTTAGTGTACCTAATACAGAAAATGTATAAATATATGAAATACATATAGTGTACTTACTAGTTTCTTACAAACTTTTGGTTTTACTGCTGTGTAGGTACGTTCTTGCTTTTTGCTGCACAGTTTTTGTGAGGTAATTCTGTTGGAGGCATATTATTTTTGTTGTTGCTATATTACATTATATTGGAAATGCTATTTCAGTGGATGGTTGGTGTCTTACATATTTTTTTTTAATTTTTGTATTACTTGTTTAACCCACAAGGTTTTTACAAGAGTTGATTCCATTGTTTGTCCTCTTTGTTTCAGTACTTAGTCTATTTTCCTT
The DNA here is from genome assembly GCF_040938575.1 of Ambystoma mexicanum. Taxonomy (NCBI): domain Eukaryota; kingdom Metazoa; phylum Chordata; class Amphibia; order Caudata; family Ambystomatidae; genus Ambystoma; species Ambystoma mexicanum. The sequence goes on along the minus strand of NC_090924.1, from coordinate 671,631,074 downwards.
TATCAGACACTTTCATTAGAATTAGGTCCATTATTTTGGCTGTGGCCGTCACCCATGCCGTCTTCTGTCCTCCGATATGTCTTGATCACCATACCTCTTCCTCGGAGATGTGATCATTGGCCAGGATAGGGGTCAAGTATGCTTGTCTGATGTATTCCACTCCTGGGCACGACATGAGAAGATGTCTCATTGTTTCGACTTCGTCAGGATCTACATTTGTTGGAGATCACAAGTCCACGAATAGCTAGAATTTTGTTGGTGTGAAGAAGATTAAGGCAAGCTCTCAAGAAGGTGTTCCTCAGTTTTCGGTTCGGGCATTTACCCACAAACGGTTGTAGTTCATGTGGCTTTCGGGGGACATATGGAATTTGTGAGGTTAGTTTGTACCTCGCTGCTTGTTCGCATCTTCTGATCCAGTCTAGATCATCCATTTTTTTCTGAATCCTTGTTGGGTTTTCAATCAGATCTTGATTAGAGCACTGGATGATCTCTAGTTTAGCTTCTTGATCGGTTGCCCAAAGGTTTAGAACTGCGCAGCACCTCCCCGTCAGCTCTTCTTTGATTTCTACCAATAGCTGGGGAATGTTTTCCATCATGAGTTTCCGATAAACCATTGTGGAATTTCTTTCGACCACCGATTGTATGGACAGTTGACTCAACTCCTGCCTTATTAGGGCTATCGGTGTCGAGGTTGGTAGGTTCAGCACTTTCCGCCAGAAGTTGCTTTCGAGTTTGCACCAGATCTTCTTTGGTAGCCCTTGCATTGCTTCTGCGCCATATGTGAGCGATGGAACAATCTTCGCCTTATAGAAGTTTATAACCGGAGTTAGAGAAAAATGGCCAAACTTCTTATCGATCGCTTTGGCTTGGGATATTAGGCTCTTCGTTTTATTTTGGAGGTGGTTTTGCATGGCATTTTCATGTTGGGAGTTGTCGATCATAATGCCCAAGTACTTGAAGTCCATGACCTTATCGATTCGTTCTCCTTCCAGCTGCCAGACGAAGTTGTCCGCTTTCCCTTTTCCTCTACCAAACAAGAGTATTTTGGTTTTTGATTTGTTTATTTCTAGATTGTTTTCTGCGATGTATGTCGCGAAATTTGTAAGCTGTCTCTAGATCTATAGCGGTTTGATCAAGAAGGACTATGTTGTCCGCATATAGGATTCTTGATATTTTGGTCTGGCCAAGCTGTGGGGGGGAAGGCTCTCACCCTTTCCTCTGTATCTTTGTAGTCTGCCATGTATGTCACAAACAGGACCGGGGCCAGTGGGCATCCTTATTTCACCACACGATTAGTGGTTATTTCTTCGGACAAGAGCCCTTGATGGTTTAGGCGGACTTGTATCCTGGAGTTAATGTGGAGTGCCCTGAGGGTTGTAGTAATTCAGCCGGACATTTCCATTTTTTTAGTTTCTCCCACAGTCTTGCTCTGTCTACCTGATCGAAAGCCTGATTCAGCTCGATAAAGGCCATGAAGATTCGATTTCCTCCTGCCAGGGTTTTGCTCTTTAGGACACTTAAAGTTAGTAAATTAGTGTTAGTTCCTGCATTTTTCTTGAACCCAGACTGGAATAGGTGCTCGCTGGGAGATTTTCTTGACCATGATTGGAATTTACGTAACAGCAGTGACCCGTAGACTTTTCCGATGAGGTCCAAGAGTGCTATTGGACGGAAGATTTTAGGATCGTCTCTTTTCCCCTTTTTGAAGATTGGAACTACTACAGCGGTCATCCAGGAGTTTGGTAGTGTCTTGGTTTTTGTTAGTCTTTGAAAAACGTGACTGATAAACAGAGACCATTCTACCGGATGCTGCCTCATATGAAGATTTGACAACCCGTCTGGTCCTGGAGCACATGAGTTTTTGCGATTTTTCAGGATATCCAAAATGTCCTGTCTATCGTGGAGATCAACCCAGGGCGATGCGTCTTGTTTCTGCGGGCTTGATGAAGTCCCAAGTGGGTTTGTAAAAGAGGCTTTTATAGTGTTTTGACCAAGTGTCTTCGCTGATGCTATGTATTAGCGAGTCGGTGGTAGTTCATTCGGTATTACTTAACAGATCCCAACATTTGTGGGTGTTTTTGCTGCAAACGGCCCTCAACATGTCCTCAGAGTCCTTTTGATATAAGGCCAGGTGATAGGATTTTAGCCAGGTCTTATGAAGCTTGAGTCCGTCCATTAGTGCTTTTTTGTTTGCCTCCGTGCTATTCTTGGCAAATGCTCTTTTTAGTTTTCGTAGGGGCCGTCTTTTTGCGACCAGTGTTTGATCGTAATTGTGGATGGGTTTCTTTGTGGACGTGCACGTGTTGTGTTTAGGTTTTTTGAAAACGTTAAGCAGGCAGCCGTAATCTGGCTGGGGATTTGGTACTCTCAATGTTTCTAACTGGATGTAGTTGTTGGTCAGAGAGATGATGTTGTTGGCACCCAGTGAGAGACGATTTCCCTTTTGATTTGCAACCAAATTTGAGTTGGGCAAGACTTTTCCCATCTGGAGAGACGGCCACGTTATCATCAGTAGATTGTGATCACTTGCCGAGGTTTTAAGAATGTTAAAGTAGTCAATGATTTCCAACATCGGGGTGGAGGCAACAATATGATCGATTGTGGCCGAGGGAGGAGTTCTGGCCTTCCCAAGATGGTGTACTGTTGGTTCGGGGGTAAGTGGAATCTAGGTCGAAAAGGTCTCTAGAATTCATTAGGGAGATCCAAGCTTTCCCACGCCACTCTGCTAAAGTCCTCGGAAACGATTGGTTTTTTTTTGTGCAGACTGTGTCTAAATCACCACAGATTAATAGGTTGCTTTCTTCAGGATCAATATACACTCGATCAATTTCTTCCGCTATCATCCCCAGGTAGTCGTTGTCCTGGATGGCCTGTGGGTTCCAATAGGTGTTCATAATTGTGACAGAAACAGTCACTAGCTTCTCTTTTTCCAGTGTGTCCACTTCACTTGGGCAGTTAGGAGGAATAGCGTAGACGTCAGGATTTTTGTCATTTTCATTCCTCTCACTGAACGTACAGCAGTTAGTAGGCCTGAGGATGGCCGCCCTTTGATTCCTTTTTTGGCGGGTGCGAGCGCTAGGTCAAAGCCGTCTAAGATGGGCTTTTCAGTGAGCCACTTCTCCTGAAGACACAGAATTTCGAAGGAGTCCAAGTTCACGTCTCCCGGGACCATAAGGTGGGAGAACCCTCGCGTGTTCCATGAACCAAGTCTGGAGGTTGTTTGTTGAGTTGATGGATCAGCTGGTAGGACGTTCTTGAGTTGCTATTTCCTTTGGGAGGCCAAGGATTTTGGGAGCCAGGCCCATAGGTTCTGCAGGGGGTTGGATTATTCCTTTTCTATTGGTTGTGTAGAAACTATGTCGACGTCCTGCGTAAATGTTCTCTTTATTGCTGGCATAGGACCAGATGGTCTTCGTCCGCTTTCCTTGATAGCCTCTGAGTTTTTTTCTTTGTTTAGTTTCAAAGTGTATTCAGGTCTTTTTTCCTGGTTTGATCGAATTTCGTTGCCTCTTACCTCTTCGGACCTTCTCAACATGTGCGTTTTGATTTGTTCTTCCAGGTTGGCCGATCGACAGCACGTGTTTTGGCTGTTTTCCGATGGGGACCTGTTGCGGCTAGTATTTCCTTTTCTTGTTACAGGGCTTGAATAGATGTTATCTTTCCTGTATGCTTCTTGAGATGGTTGGTATCTTAGCTCTTCAATTTCTCTCAGTTCGTAGCCAAGCTTCCGAAGATTTCTTGTGGCGTCCCGTAACCTCTGTTTTACTGTTTTAGAGATTATATACAGGTAGGTGGTTGCTTTTCTTCCTTTGTGACTTGGTTCTACTAGTTTTAAGTCACTTGGTTCCACTGACCTGAGATTCAGTATCTTGTGGAACAGATCCATAACTGTTCTTCTGTTGAGAATGACGTAATTTTTGTTTTCGAGCATTTGGTCCAATTTAAAAGCCGTATTTGGAATCGTCTAATTTTGAAGACTGGGTTTTGGGGCACTTTTACTTCGCTTTTCTGTGTATCTAGATTCTACTCTCTGCTTCCCTTTCCCACATTCTGTTGGAGACAGCCTTCTCTGTCCCTCTCGTGGGGATCTTGTTTCTTAGTGAGGTCTACTTGCCAGTTTCCTGGGACTGTGATTTAGAGACCTCTGTGCTTTAGAGTAGTAGTGTTGTTGCAGTCTTTCAGGGGGGATCGCCTGTTCATTGCGTATTCATCAATCAGATCCCCATCTTTCGATTTTGGTCATCTTTTTGCAGCGTTCCTCCGAGGTCAAAAAGGGGGATTCATCTTTTGCATCCCCGGTGGTTACAGGTGACGGTGGTACTTGGTTCCATGCGTTAGACTTGGCCGAGGGCAGTGTCTCATCAGGTATCACCATCGGCGAGTCATCAGAATGTTGGCTCAGATTTGCCAGGGCTTCTTCCATCAAAAGATCTTCTGTCGATCTTGATGTGTTCAGTGTGCTCGTGGGCTCCTCCAAATCAATACAGGCCTTTGGATTTCTCCCCTTTGCGAGTTTGGACTCAGTATTGCTCGATTGATTACTTGTCTCTAGGGTTGAGGTCAACCCTGATTTTGTGAGTTGCTTTGTAGCTGGTCTCTTATCCAGTGTTGGTAGGCGGAAGACCAATTGTTTCCCTCTTCCTGATGTTTCTGGTTGAGTGGATTACTATTCTGAAAAAATTGAGAACTCTTTGTTTAACTTTAGTTCTTTTCCCTTTGTTTTAGGTTTTACAGGGTCTACTTCCCGTACTGACTCGTCTCTTTCCCATACGCATTTTGATGGTCGCTTTGTTTCTTGTTGTCCAGATTTATTGCTTCTTTCTTTCTCCATATTTGAGTGGCTGTTGATTTTTTCTGAACTTGTCTGTTTTTTGTTTTGTTTTTGTAAAAGGCTGGCAGGCGGATGATCGTCTCTTCCATCGCATGTTGGAGAGCAGAACGACACTTGATTGGATTTGTTCCAGTCTCTCATTGTCTGACACCCTATCTCTTGGGTGGTTCTTGAGATTTCTTGCCTTTGATCTTCGGCGTCTCTTTGATCTTTAGCAGTTTGAGCCTTAAGTGCTTGTTTTTCCCTAGCAGCAATGTAGCCCTCCAGATATAGGAGTTTCGAGTGCATCATTGCTGGGATGATGCTGTGGTCTTTTAACGTGTTGTTAATTGATTGTTAGAGTTTTGTGAAAGGGGCGAGGGCCACAGTCACGGCTGACATGATTGTCAGAATGTCCAGTTTGTTTTTTTTGGCGAATCGGCTTGTGTGGACTCTGGAAGTTCGCTGAGTCTGCGTGCTCTCAGAGGCGTTTCCGGTAGTTCGCTCTGTCTTCTACCTCTCAGGGGAGTTGGAGTAATGTGTGTCGAAGAGTCTTTTTTATGGTTTCTTGCCCGTGGGGGCGTTTTGCTTGTGTGGGCCAAATCTATTGCTTCTTCTTGATCAGTAGAGTGGTCTGTGGGCTTAGGAGTTGGTCCCTGGTCTTGGTCCAAAGTGGAGTCCGGGTGGTGCTGACTACTCAGCCTTTTTTCCTTTTCTGGGCTTGGGTCTGAGGTCGCTCTTGATAGTTTTTCTCCCCCAGATTCTGGTATGGATGGTTGGAGATTTGCCGGTGAGACTGATTTGTTCAGGGGTGGCTTTTGGTGCGATGGGGAAGCCAAAGTGCCACTAGGCATCTCTTTTTCCAGAGATGCGGTGGCGCTATCAGTGTGCTGTTTTTCTTGCATTGTTTCGAGATCTCTTATCGATGGCTCTAGGTTTTTGAGTTTTTCTTTCATTAATTTTGGATCAGTGACGATGTCCATCTGTCTTGGTTTGGTCTGTTGCGGCAGAGCAGACAGGTTTGGAGTTGTTTCCGTCGTGTTTTGATCCTCTGCATGTAGCTCAGAGCTGAACACGACTTCCAGCATTTCACTGTCACTAATTTCACAGATCTTATTATATTTTCTTTTGCATTGTTTCCCAAAGAAGTCTTTTAAGGTGTGGGTTAGAGCGGATTTGGTTCCCACAATTTTAGCAGTATCCTTCGGATTAAGTAATTTCCTGGTTAAGCGCTTGATTGGCTGTTTTCTGTAATTTTTACAAGTAGCTTGTTCCTCGCCCTTTTTTTGTAGAACCAACTATATTGATGGTTGCTCCACGTGGCTGGGTGGCCCGTGAAGTTTTGATGTTTTGGGATCCTTTACTTCTCTTGGAGCTGGGTCCTTCTCCCTTAGTTAAGGGTGGTATTTTTGTTGGTGAGCAGATTCAAATGCTACAATTGCTGCTCTGGACGTCCGAGTCTTCCCATTCCTCATTCGGGTCCCCTGTATTGGTCGTAGATAAACTCCCCTGTGCACAAACTTTGGATTGTGCTGGCAGCGCTTTCCAGTTGTTTGGAATTTGATGCATGTCTATGCTCACAGTAAGGGGCTTGGAATGCTGAAAGCACCCCTCTTGCGTGTTATTCGGGGCATCAGACTGGCTGTTTTCAAGTACAGGGATATTTGTCCTTTCATTAGGACTGAAAGCGTTGTCCTTAGTCGAAAGATCTCCTGCTGTACCGGGCTCAGCTTGACCCTCCAGAGGCTCCCACCTGGTCTCCTCCTCCGTGTCCACAGGGGTGCTCTTTCCCATTGAGACTTGCTGTGCTGCTTTAGCCACTCCCCCCCTCATCGGCTCTGCACCGTCCCTCCTTCAAGAGACGGCGGAGAGTTAGCGACCGGAGGGAGAGAGAGTGAGTATGGGGCGCCAGCAGTCGGCGGACCAGACCCAGCTGCCGCGGACAGTGGTATGTCTAAGGCGTTCGGGGGGCAGGCTGGCACTCGGGGTGACTGGGGCTGTCTCTGTTGCCGGCATAAGCCGGTGTGGTTTTTTTGGATTACGTGCCTCGAGCCACCGGGAGGGCTGATGTAGCTGGATTTAGGTCATGTGAAGGCTGCGTAGGCGCTTTCATGGTGACTGGCCGACCCGACATACCGGGGGCCACGAAGCCGACACCTGTGGGTCTCCGAGCAGCCTGGTCCAGGTCAAAGAGATCTTCAGAGCCCACCGACCTGGTGTGTGCACGGGCGGTTTTTTCCTTACCGCTAGATGGCTTCTTCTTTTCATCAGCGCATAGGCGCAGGGTCCTTAATCGCTGTCTTCCTTCCTGTGTGGCGGGGCTAAGCAGAGGGCATTCCATAGTATCCATAGCAGCCATAGACTGCCTAGACTGCCACTCTGCCGCTACTCTGCGGTGAAGTGGGGTATTAGTAGGCAAGCTCCACCTCCACTGTAAAGGCTGTAAACTGAAGAAAGAGTAGCTGCAGTCATTGCCTAGTCTGCTACTCTGCTGCTACTCCCCCTTACATATACAGTTTTCACTTCTTATTTATTATTAAATGTAATGTATTTATGTGGTGCTTTTTGAACATGTTTGGTGTTTTTATTGTATGATACAATAATGTAAGATACCCCCTGAGTTTTTGGATAGTGTTGATGGTAACCGCGTCTGTCCGCAGACATGCGCATGGTCCGCGGACATCAAAATTACTAGCGGGGCAGGGGGTTCAGTATTTTCTATGTTATATGTATGTAAGCTAAGGGATTCTTAGTAAACATTTATCACATTTACATTATCTATATCTATATTAAATGAGCAAACTTTGTTAAAGGGGTATTATGGTTAAGTTGCGCTACTAAAAAGCTATGAAATTCAGTAAAAAAACTTTGTTAAAGGGACGTTATGTTCCAAATAAAAACCGAAAAATCCTTGAAATTCACCAGTTATGGTAAGCTAAGCAACCATAATTCGCGGCACCACCGTGCACTGCTAAGACTAACACCCAGGACATCAAAGATGACATCACAAATGTCATTGATGACATCATGCTAACATCACTTGTCTGGCTCATTCTTTTTTCCTTTACTGACATATCTAGGCCAGTAACAGTCAGGAACTAAAAATTCATATACTCATAATTCATATTCAAGTATTATATTTGTAGAGTTATACTTCAAATATGTTCTTACAGTAATTCACTTGGGGTTCACTCACAGCATATGAAACATATACATAGGGGAAACCAGAGATTTGGAAAATGGCAATTCTTTGTGTGTATAAAGATAATCAGTAAGGTTATCAACACTTTCTTACAGTTCTGCCTTTTTTAATTACTTTACTTTCCTGGATATGCTCATATTTGTATTCATTGTATGCACACTACTCTCCTTAGCGTCCAGTCACATTATATGATAGTTATACATAGCGAAGTAATAGCTTTGAAGCAGAGCGATCATTTCTGTGTATAAAGTTAATCAGCTGGGGTATGAAGATTGGCTGTTAATACTGTTGTTTACTCCATTTTCCCTGTATATGCTCATATTTGTATGTGTTGTTGTTATTTGTGTTTTGTTTCGAATAATGCAATTATGTAGTAAATGGGTTTTATTAGCAAGTTATTAAATGTTGCACAGTAGGCAAAACTGTAATAAAAAGCATTTATCATTTTACTATTCAACATGGTAAGATTAATAATATTGTAAATCCATCATGTATGTTTACACAATGCCTATGTTTCTACGTCAGTAGCTTAGTATACTGGAAAGAACCTGCTAATAAAATGGTATTCGTATCAATTCATTATTTCATGCACTATGCACCTCATGATATTTATTCCAATAATACTTCACACTTTTTTATCAACATTACTATAAGAATCCCTTGTACAGACTATTCATGAAAAGTAAATGCACATGTGATGTCATCAGTGATGTAATCAATGACATTTCTGATGTCATCTTTGATGTCCTGGGAGTTAGTCTTAGCAGTGCACGGTGGTGGCGCGAGTTATGGTTGCTTAGCTTACCATAACTGGCAAATTTCAAGGGTTTTTCGGTTTTACTTGGATCCATAATGTCCCTTTAACAACGTTTTTTTTACTGACTTTCATAGGTTTTTAGTAGCACAACTTAACCATAACGTCCCTTTAACAACATTTTTTTCACCGAATATATATATATAAAATAAGAAGTCCTGACTGACTCATCAATGCCCAGCTCAAATGGTCTAAGCTAGGAACGTGAAATTTGGAAGGTACATTGTTTTCATGACGTAGGCACCCACTAAGGAAGGATTTTTGGAAATTCCATCCCTAAAGGGGTAAAAAAGGGGGGCGCATTTTTGACTGACTCATCAACACCCTGCTCAAACCGTTTAACCTAGGATGGTGAAATTTGGAAGGTACATTGTTTTTATGACGTAGACACCCACTAAGGAAGGATTCTGGGAAGTTCCATCCGTATGGTGGTTAAAAAGGGGGGGGTTATGAAGATACCTATATCTCAAAAATCGAAGATGTTACAGACGTGGACATTGGTATTTAGAGAAACATGTGCTTTACCAGTCCCCAAAAATCCAGATAAGGGAGGTGGAATAGGGGGGTGAATTTATTTTGAAGGATACCCATCTCCCACAAACCAAAGATGTTAGAAAAGTAAACATTCACATTTTGTTTTTGAACTGCTTCTTAAAATTGGTAACGGAGAGTAACGGATTTGTAACGGGGAGTATCCTGCATTTGAGAGCAAAATTGTCATCCCTTCTGACCTAGGCACAGTTGTCAATTCCCTAGCAGACCTCACATCCAGAATGTACCCTGACATAAAAAATCTATCGGAGGAATCTACAGAATAGTTATGTGAGTGTGCCATTTTAACGCCAAAGAACAGCATGGCTTGCATAATAAATAAGATTTTTATTAATTCTTTCAGAGGAGTCCACATGGAGAGCAAATCTGTAAACTCAGTGGTGTAAGGTGATGACGCAGTCCACAACCCCGTTGAGTTCTTGAGCACTTTAAATCCTTCTGGTCTTCCCGAAAACAAACTTCTTCTCAAAGTGGGAGCACCTGTGATATTATTGCAGCACCTCAACCCACCTAAGTTCTGTAATGGCACCAGATTGTGAGTGAAAGCTCTCCTCAGAAATGTGATTGAGGCTACAGTGCTAGCTGGTTCTGGCCAGGGGGACTCTGTGTTCATACCACAAATCCATCTTATACCTTCAGAATATCAGTTTGAATTCAAAAGACTTCAGTTCCCCTTAAAGGTTTGTTTCGCTATGACCATTAACAAGTCTCAGGGGCAGACTTTAAGGGTAGTAGGGATTGACCTAAGGAAAGACTGCTTCTCGTATGGGCAGTTTTACATGGCCTGTTCCAGAGTGAGCTCACCTAACTCTGTGGTAATCCTAGCACCTGAAGGGAGAACAACATTTGTACCAAATCCCAAAATCCACGCTAGCGAAACTGCGGGCAACAGCTAGTTTAGGCTATAAGACACAAATAAAATAATAATGAAGAAAGAAACTTTTTTCTTTTGGATAATGCGTGGATGATGTAGCTCAATGTGTTTTACATTTGAAGTGTTCGACTTTCCTCTCCACTTCACTTTTTTTACCACTTCCATTATAAGATGCCACTTGCTACTCAATCCCTCTGCATTCAAAAAAGTACCTGCATCTCTTTTAATGAGCTGTGGGTCAAAACAAATGTTTTGCTCAGCGCATCTTTACTTCTGTGCTTTTAACAATACCTTTCTTTTCAGCAGTTTCTCTTTTTATCTTTGTAATTCTACCTGTCTCTCACATTTTATAAACCCAAATAATAGAACAATTAGATTGTTGCTCATTCTAAGTACTTTCTTTCATCCTCTTATGAATGCAGGTTTTTATTTTGCCGTGTGGTGATCACTCTCTTAATGTGCAGTTTTGTTTATATGCAAGCAGATACTTGTTCCTCACGTCTTTCATTAAAGTCCATATGTGATTCTGGGTTTCACACTCAACTCCGTCTGAACAGGCACTCTAATGCTGATTGAAGCATGTCTATGCTCTTTACGTTTGCGGCCTGCTGGCTGCAAATCCAGAAGCCTGATGCACAACATTCCACGATCAAAACTGTGATGTGATTAGGCTTTCAGCTTTTACACTGCCTCCATACCCACGATAGGGAGCATCCTGGAGCTGCAGCACGTAAGTGGAAGGCCCAGGGAAAAGGGTGGCAGCAGGGACACACAGCAGAAGGTCTTGCAGATGCAATCCCCCTTCACTGGAACTGGAATGTCACCCCTCAGATCACCGAAAGACAGTGGCATGTCCAGGCTCTTTTGACTGGAATGGCCCAAATGGGGCACTGACTTATTATGGGTGGCATGAACTACAAGAGCACACACATGAAGTGAAAGGTTGGTTACTCATCGTACAGTTCACCCACACATGTGAGGTACCGTTTTCATCGGGACACCTGTGAAAACGCGTGACGGTAGGCCATGTGTTGTGTCGGCGTTTTTCGGTGGGTGAGCCGAGTGAAATGTGCAGAAAATGCATTTTGTTTTGCCAGATTTCAGACTTTGCCAGGGTTTCTGGGTAATACATTCTGGGGCGATTTACACAAGTCAGACCTCTTGCGGATTCCCACGGGTGTCCTCTTTTCGGAAATGCATGGGGTTCCCTGTTTTCCTTGGTGGCTTGGACACCCGAGGCCCATATCTGTATGAGGTGCCCATCTGGAAAAATCGTGAAATTCAGTAGTCGGAAAAGACTTGGGTTTAGGGGTGTGTTCGGATTTCACCTTGGCGCCCAGGTAGGTGCACTCACATATGTGAGGTACCGTTTTCATCGGGACAGGTGTGGAAACGTGGGAAGGCATGACATTTGTTGTGTTTGTGTGGTTTTCATAACGTTTTGACCCATTTGCTGGTGCCCTTTGTCACACAACCCTTTCATTTCCCAAACGTGCCCTACATTTAGTTGCTGCTTTAGGCACCATACACTTTTGTAACCTGCACAAGTCACCTACCCTTGAAAAGCTCTACCTGTGCTCTTTCAAAAAATGTATGCTTGCCATTCCTCACCACATTGGTTTTCCTAATTTACACATGCTAAGTACGTCTGTTCAGGCAGTAAGCATAAAACTCCTGTGTACCAAGGCTCAGTGTTTGGCTTGTGGTAATGCTTGTTTTGTGAAACACTACAAAAATGTGTGTTTTCCTAACTGCAAGCGTCGCGGAGCATTGCTTTTCTCAAAATTCATAGAAGCCATTGCTGTACCAAGCCAACCATGTCCACCACATACCTTTTTTCAGTCATTTTCCTGCTTTTTCTCCAAACTATAGCATTTTCCCCTACCTAATTGTTGCCCGACTTGCGTTTCCACTCAACCTGTTCTTGAAAGCCAGGAAATTGGGGAATTCAGCACAGCAAACCATTTGTTCCTAGCTCTTACAAGGAAAAAAACACAGGCTTCTTTGTACATCATTTTATTGGCATTTTTTGAAAAAAACACATTTTCGCCCTTTTTGGTTATTTTCTCTCACCCCCCTACAGCAACCAAGAATTCCTGGGTCGTGTTACGACCGCCTACAAGTGGGAAAAAAGGGGCCATATTTGGCCAAGATAGCTCATGTAACAAAAAAGTTACAAAGCATTGAATGGCCTCATAACGAAATCACCGAAAAAGGCCTTGGCACTGGGGGGGAAATACCCGTGGCACTTAAAGGGTTAAATAAAGAAAGCTGCAATACTTGTTTAAGTTTTAGTTTCTGTTGGGATAATATCTCTTTTATGCGTTTGTTTGGTGAATTGTATGAAATGGGATTGAAATTGTATTTGTATGATCTAATTATGTGTCATTGGTTTTATGTATATCTTTTTTTTAATGTAATGTGTTAAAAGTACATTTGTACTGTGGAACACAATAAGATAATAATAATAATAATAATAATTGTATGACATTCAGCCAACAATGACAGTGTGTTCTAAAACAAAGTTTTGTGTCTAACAGCCCTAGAGCTCCAGGCAGATATGTTTTTATGGGAGGGCAAAAGGGGCACTTGCCCATGGCCCCTACCTTGGAGGGGGCCCCACAAGGCTGCTTGGTCTAAAGTAGTAAGATTGCTTTGTTCACCAGAATTAAATAGCACACATCAGGATATTGTATGGCATGGTGCCGAGGCTCTAAACCTATTGCCTGTCTGTTTTGGCAAGTACATTCTGCCTCGATCAATTCATCATGTAATGCTTTCTGTGTTCACTGTGGTATATAAAGTGTGCGTGTTCCTTGCGGCACAACTCTTGTAGCATTCTTTCCTTCCTGTGGGAATTATGTTGGTTGTGTGCAGTAGCCAAATTTGAAATGCATATTGGTAAATTGAGTGTTACAATGGTTCAGAAGTTAGCTCAGTGTGTTAAGCACTCATTGCAGAGATATGTGGTCCTATGCAAGATTAGAATCGCACATTCCTATAAAGAGGCATACTAACAGGAATTAGATATACTGGTTTATGTATTTAGGTCGTCATTGACCAATATTTCTGCCTCCTGTATATACTACATTAATGTGTTAATAGGAGTTGTGTACCTAGTCCACTGAATGACTAGAGACGAATTGTTACAATTTGATTGTGATTATTGTGTCACTTGCACTTTATTTTTTACTAGGTTTTAACATCTGTATGTTTTTATGATGTTTTTTAACAATTATTAATACAAGTTGTATTTTGTGATAATTCTTGGTTGCTGCTGATTTACTGATTTACTTTTTCTCTACCTTGTGCTGTTGTATTTTGAGCCTTTCCTATGCCTGAAGTTTACAAACCAACCTGCATATGTACCTGGTCTTGCAGCACAACAGGTGCTGTTATCAGCAATGTACCTGCACCAGATATGGGTTGCTATAAAAACGAACATGCCTTCCATATGGCGAAGGTCTAGACATTGTTTTGTTCAGATGGCATGTTGTAAAACGTAGGCAATCACCTCCAACGGAGTGCAGATGAATAAGTATCCACATTTGGAACCAAAGCATTCATGCTTGTATCCTGGCTTTGCCAGCAGACAATACAGTGATCCTGGTCTATAATCTAATATCTCATATTTTAATGTACTGTCTTCTGAGAAGTTTTCCTCCTTGCATGCTGGTGGCATCGTTTAGCCCATTACTTGATCTGTCTTTTTATGTAGGCCATTTGAGAGGAAGGGGTGGTAGACAGAAGGGAGCAGACCAGAGGGGGCAGGACTCGGGCAGGCATATTTTAAAGTTTGCTTGTTTGACACAAAGAAACGCTTTGCATTTTTGTAAAAGTCAAAGGTTTTTCTGCACGTTTATAAATGACAATTTCACAAGCCAGTGTTTTGGAAGTATGTAAAGCTTTAAAATACAAAAGACCTACCCAGATTAAATTTGTTAAATCACGCTGATTGGTACTTCTCTTGGTGATGGAGAGAATGAAGCTAGAATCATTCTGTGTTACACCCTTCTATAATATTTTGTTTTAAACATTGTCATGTTTGGTAATGTGATTGGTGTACTTTCCAAGTCAGTTTTATAAAATGAGATTATTTTTTTTCATGGTAAGAACTGGTAAGGAAAGTGTTCAAATGCAGAAATTGCAGAGTTGGCACAAATCCCAGCTTCACCCTTTAACCAGTGTGTGCAATGCTGGGCATCTAATTTAATCTTGTATTGCATAGCCTCTCGAAATTGCCAGTCCCTAAATCTTTCAAAATTATCAGCCCTTCAGAGAGATTTCCTTCTCAGGGTATGATCTTCAAAACATCCTCACTCAGGGTTTCACTGGCTACAGTGTTGCTTCCACTATAATAGTGAACATTGAGATATTGTACACCACAGACACGTTATTCTTTTGATCTCTAATGGCAACACTATTTGAAAACCATGTGCCACTTATAATCTCAGTCTGTCTGGATGCAGACACCTACCTGGTTGCTTCTAATCTGCATCTACTATCCATGCTATGGTATTTGTATCGTTCTCCTTCCTACCAATTGGTCTCCTCTATCCATGCTGGAGCACTTTTGCATTCTGTGAGGCAGCAAATGTGAGTTCTCTGTCTGTTCTGGGTTACATGTATCTTTTACATACAGTCCTGCATTAATACTACAGGCTGCATACCTTCCTGGATTCTATTGATAAAAAGTCTCCTGTATCTATGCTAGAACAGAAGTAACCTCTTTGTAGATGGATAATGTTGGCTATCAAATGGTACTTGTTTATCAGTCTGATTAGATCAAGAACTAAGAGGTTAAGGCCCTTCGAGCATCCTTATTTGTAATGCTGTGAGGCAGCATATCAACCTGTGGGTTGTGATTGTGGTGGGGGGGCAGATATTCTTGATCACTTAAATCCTTTGGTTTGGTGGAGGGGGTCCCCAAAAAAGTCCATGGCCAGGGCCCAAAAATGCTTAAAATGGCCCTGGCTCCAGGCAGCTGTCTCAATCTCCACCTGCAGAAGTGTTACTGAATGTATTATTAATACCCAGGGAGGAGAGCTTCAGTAAATGTTATCGGCTCAAACCTGAGTCATGGGCCTAAACTGATGACGAGGGAACATCACAAGTGTTAGAGAAAATAACGCCTGTAAAGGCCTTCCATTCCGGGCATTAATGCCCTTATAGTATGGCAATGAAGATTGTTGGGGAAGGTGAGTGGAACCTTAAAGTGACCCTTATCAAGGTGGTATGTTTTCTAAGCAACACACTGAACATTTATGCAGAAGGTTATAAGGGGAAAAAGTCCTTGTAAAATGGTTAAGACCCTCTTCTGACCTATTGTTTACCATAGTACTATCAAGAGGCTAGTGTAATAATTAGGTGGAAAAGCCCACAGCAACACCAGGAGTTATGTGTCCAGAAAGCAGACTTGTCAGCCCATGCTTAAGTCAAGTACTGATAATGGGATTGGGGGAGGGTGTCAAGAAGCTATGAATCCTGTTATTGGCCCTAACTGCAGGCGTTATGAATATTAGCTGTTTTAGGGGTGTTAATGGTAAGAGAAAACAGGGGAAAGTGTGGGAAAGAGAATTATCCAATGATAAATACATCTGCTGAAACATTGTCAAGTCACCTCAGGCAATGCACCTCAGAGGTAATACTGCAACAGTGCCTGTTTTAGCTGTTTGACATACGGTTAATTGTGGGAGCAAGAAACTATAAATCCTGGTATTGGCCCTTAAGACGCTATTGGTATTAGCTATTTGAGTGCTGTTAATGGTGAAAGAAAACAGAGGAAAGTGCCTCTTTTAGCTATTTGACAAGTAAGGTAATTTCCATGAAGGAAGCGATGATATGCACAATATGACAATTTTTCTTCAGCAATGTAAATATTTGGAGGTTAAATCCTTTTAAACATCCCCTGTGTGGGAGCTTCCCTCTACTGAGAACGAGCATTGTTAAAATAACCTGTTCTATGGCATGTATCTCACACAGAAGGGTTTATAACCACATTTTAGCTAATTGTCTTCACAAAGGAGAAATACCCAAATGCACTTGGATATTTCTCCTCTGTGAAATGTACAGTGAGGATGAACCTTCCTATTTAACTAGATGTTTGGCCATGTTCGTTCTCCGTAGAGGGGCTCACACACCTCTCCTAATTCAATTGAACATTTATCTGTTTAATAAAATAGGCACATCACTTTTTCTTCATATCTATCCCTCTTGGTCACCTATTTTATTTTCTCCTAACGCCTACATAACTCGGCAACGTATGCAAAATAAGACACACACATTACAATCAAATGGCAGTTTAAAACAAAGAGAAATAAACACATCACATGTTCATAATGGCATATGCTTTGTAGTGTTCTGCATTTACTTTATGTAATGTAATGTGGTTTGCATGAATCATGGATTGTGTGAGGTTTTAATTTAAAGCAAGGAATAATAAAAAAAAGAATGAATGATTAGGAGAGAAAGGCCCTATCATAAAGGGTATTCAATATGATGCCACATTACAGTAATACAGAAACTTCAAGGTTAACAAGGTGTGGGAGGATTAGGGGTTTATCCATATACTAATAATTTTACCCAGATACATTTCAGCTTCTTGGCTGTAGCAAAAGCATACAGTAAGGGAAGGAAACATCAGAAATGGTGACACTATATGCAGTGGCGGCATTGGGCTGGATTTTCCAAATTCAAAGATACATATTTTGCCAGATCCGGAAAAAAACACTTGCATCCTTTAATTGGTTTCGTTTGTTCAGACTACTTTAAACTTGCCCGAAGCTGCGATTTGAACCCAGGCTGTTAGTCCTAAGGCCAAGACACTCACCCACAAGACCACTACAACGCCTATTTAAGATGTCTGTGAAGTCACATGTGTTAGAAAGATTTTCTTTTTGCAACTTTCCCTCCATAGTTTCCTATGGAGCCCAATTCATTTAATCTGTGTTTGATCCTGTTCTGACTTTCTGAAGCGAAGTAAAGCCCTCAGCTTCACTTCTTTTGCCTTTTGCACACATTTTATGCTGGGACTTGATCAGTTCTTCATACTATCAGTACCAGGAAACTTTGTTTCCTTTTTGCGTTCTTGTATTTTTAACATTGCACACAGCATTTTACAATGCAGTGCAAGGATGATTCTTTTATATCACCCTGACATTTTATACATAGGTTTTAGGTTACTTTTATATGTCTTGAAAGACAAGCTGGTGGCAGGAGTTACATTATTACTGTTTTTGTATTATTTTGGTGAACACATTCACGTTTACCCCGTATGGCTGCTAAACGTGGCTAGTGCCTTAAAATGGCTTAAAATGGCTGTGGCGTGTGTTTTTCACTTGTTCTTTGGCCATATTGTAGATTGGCCTTCTTCTCATGTCAGGAAATCCCTTATAAGGTCATGCACTTGTCAGGGAAAGCTGCAGCATTCTCGGGCTAGTGAACCTTTGTGTGTGTGCGGTCTAGGAAGGGGGCTGGAACTACCCAATCCCAGCCTTAATGTCTGCTTGTGAGGTGAATGTGGACCAGCAGTGGTCTTTCATTGGACATCTACTGGCTGTTTCAATGCCTTACCATTGGTGGGCTTGGACTTGCTTTGAGCTTGAAAATTGGATAAAAGGAGAACCCCTGTAGCTTTTTTTCAGATCTACGTTGGAGCAAAGAGTCTCTTGAAGAAGAGAAGCCTGCTGAAGAACAGAAAATAACTCCTGAAGTGGCTCAGTATCTCTTCCTGAGTCATGCCCGGGGAATCCCTGCTGCTCCGCCTGATCTCTGAATAGCCTCATCGATGCTTCAGGTGTTGGGATAGTGGGACCAACTGGTCCTGATGCCTTCTCGAGGATCCAGCCCTTCAGAGTCTCCGGAAGGGGCCCTGGACTGGCCAGTGGACTGACCAGCTCTCTCGTGGTCTACCACTCCAGAACCATTGCTGTTCCAATTTGAAGTTCGAAACGTTGGTAGTGGGCAACTTTTGCCACAAGTCACTTTCTCCCCGAATTTCCGCTGCCCACCTTCACAGGAACCAGTCCTGGAGAAGCTGCTTGAAAAAGGTCTGTCGTCGCCTGCAAACATTGATCAAGTGTCATAAGGAGGACTGATTCATTGAATTCTGCATTCCTTCTCTGATAGGGGTTGCATCGTGCATTACCAGTCAACCGGAAGAGTCCTCGACTCCCCCAACTGCTGGGCACCTTTCGCTGGAACCAACGGTGGAAGACCAAGCCCCCAGTAACACCTAGACAATCCACAAAGACATCTGGGAAAATCAGAGTCAGGGGGTAAGTAAGCATCTGTGTGTCTGTCACCACGGTCCTCCACAGGATAACATTGGGAATAACTCTCTTTGTCTCTTATCTACATTCCACTAACCCTGGGTCATCGAACCTGGGACCGGTATCCAGCCACTGGGTTAGCCTTGGATTGAGAAGAAATAAAAATACTTGTCTTTTCTTGGTAAATTGTTGTAGAACACTGACATAGTTTGAGGTTACTACCACTACAAGCCCATTGGATACTTTCTAAAGAGAACGCATACTGCTGAGAAACACTGTATTGAACTCTGTGGCCCTCATTACGACCCTGGCGGAAATCGCGGTGCAAAATGCACCATGGAGCACGGCGGAAAGCTGCCGATAGCGCCATGGGGGTTGGCGGATTTTCCGCCCCATTCCGACCTTGGCGGGGCGGTAAATCCCCATTCCCCATTTTACCCTTCCCCATTCCCATTTTTGCCCCATAGGGTATAATGGGAGTGGGGAAGGCGTTAATTACGCCACCTCAAAATACGGTGGCGTAATTAACGACAAGGTCCCGTAGCGCCATGGATTTCTCCGCCCGGAAAAACCAGGCGGAAAACGCTCCATGGCGCTACGGAAACTCGTAGTAGGGCGGACGGGTCCGCCGCGAATAACGCTGGCGTAAACCCACTCCGCCAGGGTCGTAATGAGGCCCTGTGACTTTTGGGCACAACACCGCCTTCATTTTATGGTTTAGATCTTTTGATTTGGTTGCCATCATTTACTGCATCTAACTTTCTTACCTGCTTTGCTTGATTAAGATATCTGATGTTTATTAAGTGAACCTACTGGTGATTGTATATATTTGTTTTATAGTGTTGTGTGATAATACTACCTGTGAGATTCATTTTCCAGTGTGTTTATGAAGGCTAAAATAAATAACTGCACTTTTATAACTGACTGCCTAATTTGAATTATTGTGTGCCATACTGTGTGGACTCATTGAGGGCCCCTGACCCCACTCACACCCTCCTGAGACTAAGCCTTGACGACTCTTCACACTACCGTGATTGGGTTTTGGCTACCCTCGCAGGGTAGCCAAAACCCAATTCATCATGGCTCCCTGTTCATCATGACTAGATTTGTCTCCTAAAACTGTCCACCAGGCCTGATTTTAGAAATCCATCCTAACAAACTGGTGTTCAGTGGTGCGGATAAGGTCTTGGGTACCTAGTGTGGTTGGCTGGTGTACTACTATAATTCTGGTTACACAGAACGCTGGAATTTAAAGGTAATAGGTTGTATAATAGTAACCTACTCTTAATATAGAATGGAAACCTTCACCATGACTACTCTAGAGCTAGAACATTTAAAAATAGTTGTGTTTAGACAGAGTACTGCCATCCTCTGGAGTTAAAGCTGATATCATACAGAGATTAATGGATCACCAGGAATCTAGAATAATCCCTTTGCCTGTTGGTAGTGATGCAGTTGATTCTGGGGCAGGTACTAGCAGTAGCAATGGTCTTGTAACTGCTAGCATTGAAAACACAGATGCGGAAGAGGTGAGGTGTTCTCATATTTCTATGTCTACTTTAGAAGCTGAAGCTTTGTTTCAATTGAAGAAAGAAAAACTCAGAACTAAAGAACTTGACTTTAACAAGGTTACGTTGGAGTTTAACAGATGAAAAGCAGGATGACCGAGAATTCCAGCTGGAGTTGGACAGGCTAGAAGGTCCTCAAGGCTCCTCCAGAGGGTCTAAAGTGGATGTGGGTCCTTTTCTCATTAGAATCTCTAAGGCTATCTTGAGTAGGTATGATGAGAAAAATGATATAATTGATTCGTTAACTACTTTTGAGTATTCTTGCGAAGTACAAGAAGTTGGAGAGCCTGATGAAATTGCATGGTTGCTCAGCAGATTGACCCATTCAGCTGCAGTGCCATTATGGATATATCTAAAGGTGACAGAATAGGCTTGATACATGGAAACTGTCTCTACTCTTCAAGTTTGGGAAGACCCCTGCCCAATACCCAAAGAGATTTGGAGGCTATTAGAAAAAAGAAAGTAATTCCTGGGTGGCCTTTGTAACTGACTCTTTGAAAAAAACGTGTGTGGCTGGGGTGAAGGCCATAGGATAACTACTTTTGAGGGCATGATCAATTTAGTCATGCTTGAACACATTTTTGACTCTTGCTTCTCTGAGCTGAAGTAGCACTTGGAAGATTCAAAGAAGTTAGTTCCTAGAAAGCTGGCAATTGCTGCTGACCTGTGGGTTTCCCATTGAGTGTCCCATAAGGACAATGATGCTTCTGATAAGCACGAGAAGGGGAAAATCAAAAAGAGTGGGCATGCTAAGAAATCTTCTTCCCATAAGGCCCACAAAAGGTTTAATAAGGGGGTAAGTCACACGATCATGGACAAGGTAGTGGGACTCACCATCCCAAACAAGAAGGTGGACACTATAAGCCTCCCCACATACAAAGGTCCAGTGGATCTTGTATAACCTGTGGAGCAAGTGACCACATGAAGGGGCATCCCAGATGTAAGGGTAAGACATTGGGGCTCAATTCTGTGAATCTGGCACTTCCTTATGAAGAGGAAGAGCTACTCATATGAGCCTCCTTCTCTCCAGCCTCTGTGACCAGTGGCATTGAATCTGAAGTTGTTTTAGTTTCCCTGGTATTCTGGGTACCTAGAGTTGCTGAAGCGTATGCGTCCAACCCTGACAATACCAAACATTACTTTACAAATAGTGTACTGGTAGATTGTGTAGACACCTGTGCTATAAGGGACACTGGGGCCAGGTGAACTCTAGTCAGAGGCTCTGATCACAGCAGCACTGATGGCCACTATGTTGGCTGATAGCCCCCCTCTCAACTTCCCAGTTATGCCTGTCACTTTAGCTGTCAATCGAGGGGTGGTCAGGATGCATGTTAGTGTACAGAGGCAAGTTCAAGGAAACGTTTTGTTAGGGAATGAACTAGAGACTTAGGTCTTGTGGGGGACACTGCAAAACGTCCACACACTAGGTTTCATACCAAGGCTTTCTTAGCCAAGCCTAAGGCCCATCCTAAGCCAGTAAAAACAGAAACCTAAGGCTAAAGGAGAAAGAAAACAAAGGAGAGGGAAGGGAAATATTCCCCCTAACTTAACTACAACTGAGGTTGATGTAGTTGGTCAGGCCCCTGAACATGATGAGGACGAGGGGCTGCCTGAAGTACTCATTCACCCTGAGCACCCTGAATTTCAGAGTTTACTGGCAGAAAGTGAACTCTCTAGGGATGAGTTCAGTAAGGGCCAACATTAGTATCGATCACCTGAGGCCTAAGGAGACACGGTTGCTCCCAGTTGGAGGGTGAAGACCCTGGGAAGCATAGGATTTATTGGGAAGGTGGTTTACCGTATAGTGAACATTCAGAGTCCACTGAAGGAGACTATTACAGTTTGGTAGTGTCCTTTTAAGTGAGACCCTTCCTCTTACAATTGCCACATGAAGTCCCCCTGGCAGGTCATCTTGGCATCAATATGTCCAGTGGGTGGTTAAGCATGCATATCTGCTGGAACAGAAATCCAGGCTCCACTGGTACCACTACTTGTAGTGGGTATACCATTTGAGAGGATAGGGATTGATGTTGTTGTTCCCATTGATCCTCCAACATCCACTGGCAGTAGGTTAATCTTGTGGTCGATGATCATGCCACAAGATATTCTGAAGCTATCCCACGAAAGACTATAACGTCCAAGTCAGTTGTAAGAGCATTGCTAGGCATTGTTATTACGGTTGGCTCACCTAAAGAAGTTGTCTTTGACTGGGGCAGCAACTTCATCTCTTCATACATGTCGGCCATGTGGAAGGAATGTGGGGGGGCATACAAGTGTTCACCCCCATGCCACCCACAAACCAATGGTCTAATTGAGAAGATTAACATAACTCTCAAAAGTATGATTGGACCTCTTGAGAAGGCTCAGAGAAGGAAGTGGGACCTTCCTATGCCATGATTACCTTTTGCCTACAGAGTGGTACCTCAAGAAGGGTTGGCTTTAGCACCTTTGAACTCTTGTTTGGTCACCCTATCAGGGAACCCCTTGCCATAGTTAAGGAGTGATTGGAGTTGCCTACCTCTTCTGTAGCTATCAATGCAGTGGAGAATGTACCAAGAGTGAGGAAAAGGATGTCCCTTCTCATGGCTCAGGCCAATAACAGACTGAAGGCTGGACACGCACTGGTGAAACATTGTTATGACCAGAAAGCTTCACTTGTTCATTTTTTCCCAGGCCAAGAAATCTTGATCATGAATCCTATAAGGACTAGAGCTTTACAGAATAAATGGTCTGGTCCTTACTGCATAGTTCCGAGACTAGGTGAGGTAAACTATTTAGTGGACCTTGAAAGTCCTGGTCAGGCTCCCAACGTGTTCCATGTAAATAGATTGAAGGTGTTCATCTCCAAGGTTGAAATGGGAGCCCTGCCTCTGGCTTTACAGGGGGAGGAGGAGGAATCTGAACCTCGCCCTGACCTGTTTCATGGTAGCCTTTCAGATAGCTTCATTGATGGGGTCCACACTTCTCATCAACTGACTCTACAACACCAGGGTGAGGTGAAACCTTTGCCTAGGCATTTTTCCCCCCTTGTTTTCCCTAACTCTTGGATTAACACCTTGGTGTAAGCATGATATTGACACTGTAGATAGTGTGCCTACCAAAAGTAGGAGTTATAGAATGTCAGACAGAGTAAGGTATCGCATCAAGTCTGAGGTCAACAGGATTTTGGATCTTGGGGTGACAGAGCCTTCAATTAGTCCTTGAACCTGCACATTGGCTTTGGTATCAAAAACAGGAAAGTCAGATTTAAGATTCTTTGTGGACTACAGGGCTCTTAATGCTGTCACCAGGACAGATGCTTATCCCCTTCCACAAACTGATGTGCAGGTAGGCAAGCCATGTGCTGCCAAGTACCTTAGCACCTTTGATCTCACTGCAGGGTATCCCTGACAGAAAATGCCAAGAAGACAATATTGTCAATGCCTGAGGGACTTAAGCTGTTCAGGGTAATGCCATTTGGTCTAAAGAGTGCACCTGCCACTTTCCAGTCGCTGGTCAGCCATGTCCTGAATGGGTTAGTTGAGTTCTGCCTGGTATTATTGGATGATATTGTAGTTTTCAGCCCTACTTGGTATGAACATGTGAACATGTGCATTCTCTTTGCTCTGTTTTTGATCCTGTATTGACTTTTTGAAGGAAAGGAAAGACTTCAGCTTTACTTGCCTTTTGCTCACATGTTATGGAGAAACTGATCAGTCCTTCAGACTATCAGTACTGGGAAACGTTTTTTCCCCTTTTGATTCTTGTATTTTTAACATTGTGCACAATGCAGTGCAAGGGGGATAATTGGTAATACCGGCTGTTTTTTGCCAGTGAGGGCCTGATTTACCTCCAGTAAGTCACGTAACCCCATTGACAAACCTGTAGTTTGCCAGTCCAGAAACAGGCCGGTAAATGGAATTACCTGCACGTTGTTTTGGGACCGGCAAACTCCTAATGACCCCATAGAGTATTGTGTGATAATACTGTTAGATTTATTTTCCAGTGTGTTCATAAGGCCTAAAATGTTTACATTGTATTATTGTGTACCATACTGTGTGGACTCATTGAGGGCCCCTCAACCCACTCACACTCTCCTGAGACTAGGGCGCATTATGAGTTTCCCGGTATCCCGCTTGTAATTCTGGCTGGATACCGGGAAACTACTGTACCGCCTCGGCCGCCCGATAACCGGTATTACCGGGATATTACGGGCAGCGGAGACACCTTTAACTCCCCATTCCATGGAGTCAGGACTCCATGGGTTGGGGTTGCACTAAGCGCTGGCACCATTAGTAATGGTGCAAGTGATTCAGGCATTTATCTGCCAGTAGGGGCCTGATCTAGATCAGAGACCCTACCGAAAGACCTGGAGTTGGCCGGTCCGTAAAGGTGCCGGTATACGTTGTTACCAGCACTTTATTTCTGTACCGGCCAACCCGTAATGAGGCTATAAAAACCTTGAACGCTCTCCACACTTTCTTGATTGGGTTTTGGCCAACCTCTCAGAGCTCCCTGTTCACCATAACTGGGGTGAGCTCCTAAAATCCGTCCACCACATTGTTTCTAGAAATCCATCTTAACAACATGTTGGGTTTGTACTCTGCAGGAAGTATTTTAAAACAACTTCCTAGCTATAAAAGGTTTGCTTGCACCTTTTATATTTTACTAGCAAACGTTAAAGGAAAGGGTCCTCTCTTAGGGTTATTCTCCCAGTATTCATAACTAATCTTCCAAAGAGGCAACATTTTATGAAGGGCTGATCCCACAATAAATCCTTTCCATTTGCAGCACAGACTATAGGAAACATAGGAAGACGAAGGACTTAAGGAAGTGTTTCAACGGGTTTAAGTTACAAATCTAACCTGGCTATGGTATCTGACAAAACTCAAGATTATTCATGAGGTAACATTTATACGTGTTCAGAAGTGGAAGCGGTGCCTGAGTATTTGTTACTGAAGAGCAATGGGGATAAACAACGGGAAGAGGGTTACCTTCAATTTGAATGATGTATTGATAGCTAAAGGATTCTCTGTCTGCAGTGGGTTCGGAGGTCAATTCCATTAGAGAGCTGGCTGTCGCTGCTGATGTGGGCCTGAATTATTTGCGGTGGGGAAGTGGGGGGGGGTGACATTTAATAGGTGATTTATATTCCTTTCTATAATATACTTGTTTAAGCTCACCACTCCCTTTTTCACCTTGATGGCGTATCATTTAAGTGATGTTGACAGATAATGTTTGTGTTTGGTTACATGTGGAGAAAAATGAGGTGCATTCACTAAGTGGCTTTGCACTAATCTGTGAAGTATTGTCTATTGCATGTTCTCGGAAACAAAACAAAATATATTTTTTAAAAAAAGCAGATTCCAGAACGCTAGAGCACAGCATGGGCATGGTGGGCTATTTGGAAATGAGATAACCAGTTAAGACGGCCTTGTATTGATTATTCGCTGCTTTGCAGCAAGGGTCGGAGTGTAGAGTTCACACATTTTTATTTAATTTTATGACAAATCTGAAGAAGAACGAAGGACGAGCAGATTGGAGAATGCGAAACCTTTCCCATGGAGTCATAAGTAAGAGGCTACTATGAACGTCGCCGACGTTTTGGGATAAGTAGTAAGAATAGTGAACACTATGCTGGCGTTCTGGGTCTTTTAGGGAGTTTGAAGGATTCTCTGAAAGCATCAAACTAATGGGAAGTAGTTTCTTAAAGGGTCGCAGGTATCCCCCTCTCACTGCTCTGGTCTGCAGTAAGGGTAGGCGTGGTAATGTGCACGTTAGGACCACGGAGTGACTATCCGTAAGGGTGGTCAGGCGGGTGAGTGTCACAGAGAGTGCCCAGTTTATGACCCTGATTTACTATTGGATTAATCAATCGGTCAGCCCATCTAGGACTTCCTCATTGATGTTCATGTACAGCAGTCAGGCTAAAAATGGTTGAGCATCTCAGTGATGGCCCCCTGCCTTAGTGCAAAGATGCAGGTGGTATGTTCTGGATATCCTTTAAATACCTCATCCAGGCCCAGCATCCAATAGTTTGAGACAGACCGCAGCCTTTGGACCACCATACCCTTTTCCCCAGAAGTAGACAGGGATATTTGTCACAAAATCTACATATTTGAAGAAACTGCTAAAGACTAGACACCTTTGATGAGGAAAGTACAATAACATCAAAAAATATCAAAGAACTAGAGTATCCTACTAAGGTTATTGACCTAGCATTGAAGAAAGTGTGCTCCTTGTATAGAAAAACAATAATGGTGATTAAAAAGCAAAATACAACAACATTTAATATTTGGGATGCACAACATGCAGTGAGGCTAATTTTGACAAATCACAAAAAATCAAAAAGATTATTTAAAAACATTGGCTTGTTCAAAGGGCAGATAGGAACTTTGTTCCTTTACTGAATAATAAACCTAGCACTATATCTAGAAAAGCACCTTTGCTTAAAGAGACTTTAGTATTTAGCTTTCTGGGTAAGGGAAAAAAGAGAGAAGGGACACATGGCTTAGAGGTACATGCCAGGACTCCTATACATGCGCAAGATGACAATCGTTCCACATGTATCCATCCAGTAATGGGACATGGAGATACATTTTGTACAAAATCACATTGTGTTTAATTGTAGTTGCAAGCAGTGGTACGTTGGGAGTACTACATGTAAACTTAAATGGCATATTCTTCAACATGTGAGAGCGATGTAAAATCTGGACAATATATACAAATGTGCTAAAAACGTTCACACAATGCACTCTGTTTGCCTCAAAGACTTTCATATTTTTGCAATTCACAGTGTTACTAAATATATTGATGACTTTGATACAAAATCTCAAAGAGGATACATTTGGATGAGGGGCTACACACATTTTAAGGGACATGAAGGTATGAATGGTATTTAATGTGATATAGAGGTGAGTCACACACGTAGGCAGCAGTTGGATGTGTGTCTTTATTATTATTATTTTTTGTTGAAACATTTTTATTAATGTTGATTAAAGGCAAATAGTACAAACAAAGTTAGTCAATTTTATTCAATTACATAACTTATTGCAGTCAAAACTTGTGCATTTGAAACTGTCACAATTCCTACCCCCAGCCCCCCGGCATATCAGGCTGGAGCCAGGTCACGGCCACCTAGTCGGCCCCTAAGGGCCTCTCCATCTCCCCAGACACCTACTTGGACTCAGACTTGGCGCCTTTGGCACCAAGCTCAAACACAGTCCTGAGATCCACTTAGTATTGGACTTGCAATGTATTATGGGGCAATGGATGCCCCCATGCAATTCAGTTCCTTGAACTGGATGAGCGGTCTAGTCTTTCGGGTGTGACTCAGCCCAGGGATACCTGGGATACCTACAGACTATTTAAACCACACCCGGCCTGAGAAACATGCTTTGCGTTTCTCTGCACCTGCAGCGTGACACTCACCGTGCTCGGATCTCCTGAAGAGGCCCACTTCTTTCTTCAGCGCCAGCTCACCTGCAAGAATAGGAACTTTGTTGCCAATACTCACCTCGAAGAGTATCCAACTTCTGTCCAGCTCTTCCCAGTCTTGTGGATTCCTATGGCAGAGTCATCTCCATCTCGGCACGCCGCGCCCTACCAAAGGGGAGAAGAATAGAAGAAAAGACGTTAGTGAGCATTCTGCAATACTTAGCTCTCTCGAATTTGCAACCTTACCTGAACTCCCGTAGATTGGACAACTTCTGCTCCGGAGCATCCCGCCGATCTGAAAAAGGGGAAAAGACACATCAGGTTAGCGGAAAACATTTAAGAGGTGGCGCACATCGCGCTTTCTCACCGCAGCTCATCTCCTCAGCTCGCTTCCATGCTAGGTTACTGCAGCACCTAAAAGGACACAGAAAAGACAAACATTGGTTAGTGCTAAGGAAGCCAATAAGCATCACGCTCCGCATTCCTACTTACTTCAGCAGTGCATCACCATCCTCAAGACCTTCATCACCTAAGGAAAGAAAGACACAGTATTAAAGGGACTAGAGCCATCAGAACTTTTGTAAGACTCATTCCAATTACCGGTCGGGCTGAAGCCGCAGCAAGCCCCTTCCACCGGGCCCGTGCCAGTGAAGCAACTAGGCACCCTCCAGCCCGCATCACCCAACGCACCCCTGCATCGAAGGCAGGACGGAGAGTGCCCCACATCAAAAAACAAGGTGAGGAGAGGTCCAGGGGCAGCTTGGGACCCAGGGACGAAAAGGGGGGCCAGAAAAGCAAGACCAATAGGGAATTGACCTCTGATAATACTGTGTGTCAGGCCCAGTCCTTGGTTGAGCAAGTCCAGGGAAGGGTTCGAAGTGGTCGGATGTCCGGACCGGCTGAGTGGCGTCCCTGTGGATATCAGGTGCGCGTTACAGAACGCAAAGCCTCACACCAAAAATCCACCTGGGCGTCATGGAAACGTCAGAAACAGACCAGTTAGCCCAGATGTTGGGACAGTTGCGCTCCGAAGTACACGCAGGCCGGCAGGAGACCAACACCCTGAGGAGGGAGTTGATAGTTGCTAAGGAACGAACAGATGACCTAAGCCAACAACTTCTCCATTCGCAAGAGGGACATGCACCATTGCTGGGAAACACGCCTACAATGCCAGTACCATCAGCCAGCCCTGTTCAGATAACCCTTCCTGGGGCAGTTCCCTTGGCGCCACCGGAGCAATTCACTGGGGATCCTAAGATATATGCCACTTTTATAAACCAGTGCCATCTGCATTTCCTTTGCAGGCCCGGGGCCTTTCCAAATGACCAATCATGGGTCGCATTTGTGCTATCTTATTTGAGCGGAAGTGCTGCAGACTGGTCAGTCTCATTTGTGACTCAAGACGATCCTCTGTTACGCGATTTCAGGGGTTTTCAACAGGAAATGGAAAAACTTTTCACCCGTCGTACTCATGGACAGGCTCTAGACAATGAACTTCTATCCCTTCGTCAAGGGAACCAAGACCTATTGACGTACATTGCCACGTTCAATAGACTTGTGGTTGAAGCTGAATGGCCTGCAGAGAAGAGAACCACGTTATTTCATAGGGATCTGCGGGGAGAGCTAAAGGATGTCCTTGCACAAGTAGTGGACCCCCCTCAAGACTGTGCAGAATTTATTAACCTGGTGGTTGAGCTAGATCAAAGATTGCAAGATCGAAGAGCAGATCGGACCAGACCTGACTCTCGCCCTATTCATGTGGGTTCAAGGGACAATGTTTCTCGATCAACAGAAGGCTCAGGGGAACCAATGCAGATTGGAAGTGTCAAGTCAACCTTGACTAAGGCGGAAAGAGAGAGGAGGAGGCAACAGCAATTATGTTTGTACTGTGGAAAACCGGGTCACTTTCTAAAGGAGTGCCCAGTGAAGCCACCGAGAAGGATAGTAGGAGCTACGGACAAGGAAGACCCCACCAAAGTGTCGGAAAACTGCCCAGCCCGGAAAGTGTAGGGGTCCACTTGTCGAGCGAAGAAAGTGAACTACAGACCTCCCATTTTGCACTACCTGTGATCCTGATCGATCACCAACAACCATCGTGGATGCATGCAGCAAGAGCATACATAGACAGTGGAGCTGTTGGGAATTACATAGACCAAGATCTCGCTGCAAAGATGGGACTTCCTTTATGTCCAAAGTTAACCACAGACACTGTAACCACAGTCGATAGCACGGAAATAGCCTCCGGTCCAGTATCCTAATGCACTGCAACGTTAACCCTTCTGTGACTGGATGGGCATCAAGAATCTATCGCTTTCGACCTCATCAAGGCACCTCAGTTTCGACTGATCTTAGGGATGCCCTGGTTGGTAGCTCATAATCCTCGAATAGATTGGCGAGCAAAGGAGCTGGCCTTCTCCGAGACCTGTGCTCAAACCTGTTATCATCAAGAGAAACAATCAATCGACGCCAGAACCTCTATGCTGGGAACAGTGGCGGCTGGGACCCTACCAAGAGAGTACCAGGATTTTCAAGACGTGTTTCAGAAGGAACAAGCTCATACCCTACCTCCACACAGACCATATCATTGCCAGATTGGCCTGATACCTGGCGCCCAGATCCTTTGTGGACGAATCTACGCACTCGCAGAACCAGAAAACTAGCACCTGAAATCCTATCTTGACCAATACCTGGCAAACGGGTTCATCCGTCCCTCGAAGTCTCTGGCGGGCAGTCCTCTGTTCTTCGTACCGAAAAAGGAAGGGGACCTAAGAACGTGCATCGACTATCGCGCATTGAACCAGATTACCGTAAAAAAACGTTACCCCCTGCCATTCCATTGATTCCTGAACTGCTTGACCAAGTGAAAGACGCCAAAATCTGCACAAAACTAGATCTAAGAGGAGCATATCACCTTGTCCGAGTTAGAAAGGGTGACAAATGGAAAACCGCCTTTCGTACCAAGTATGGCCTGTATGAATATCAAGTAATGCCCTTTGGCCTTTGCAACGCGCCAGCTGCATTTCAATATTTCATGAACGATGTTTTAAGGGAATTAATTGATGTCTGTGCTTTAGTATACATTGACGACATCCTAGTGTACTTCGCATCAAAACAAGACCACGTCAAACACGTTCGATCTGTACTGGCAAAACTCTGCCAGCATCAGCTCTATGCCAATCTTGAAAAGTGTTCATTCCATGTGTCCGAGGTGGAGTTCCTTGATTTCATTCTTAGTCCGAAGGGTATCCGTATGGATGTACACAAGGTAGATGCAATCCTAAACTGGCCATCACCAAACTCGCTCAAGGGAGTACAGAGCATGTTAGGTTTCACAAACTTCTACCGCCGGTTCATCCCGGAATTCTCACAGATAGTACATCCCATCACATCGTTACTAAAAAAGAGCAATAAAAAATGTGAATGGACAGAGGAAGCAGAAAGAGCTTTCCAGAAACTTAAGGCTCGATTCACTTCGGCCCCAATTCTACACCATCCTCGCCCAGAACCCCCGATATGTGGTGGAAACGGACGCATCAAACATGGCCATGGGAGCCATCCTCTTGCAAAAGGATCCTGAAACGGGTCAGTTACACCCGGTTGCCTTCTGGTCACGTAAATTTACACCCCCCAAGCTCAATTACGCCATCACAGATAAAGAGCTCCTAGCCATCTGCCTTTAAGGCCTGGCGCCATCACCATCTGGGTGCAAGACACACCATCACTGTCATAACAGATCACCGAAATCTCCAGTATCTAAAAACTGTTAAAGCGCAATCTTCACGACAGTTACATTGGGCCCTGTTCTTCGCTGAATGTGACTACGTGATTACATTTCAACCTGGTGTCAAAAACGGGAAGGCCGAAGCCCTTTCCCGTATGGGTATTGAAGAACAGGACTACAAACCATCGAACCCGATACCTATTATCCCATGTGATAAACTCCTGGGAATTACAGCAACCATCACTCAGAAAGAACTGCACGAAAAAATCCAAAACTTGATAAGTCCTAAGCAATCACAAGAGTGGTGCACACAAGGGGAACATTACACGATAAGGGACAAGTTGCCCTACTTCAGAAACCGCTTGTTCTTACCAAATCAGGAACTACGAGAACAAGTCATGTCCAGCTATCATGATTCCTTAATTGAAGGCCACCCGGGGATCGCAAATACTTTAGCCAAAGTAAAATGGAATTATTGGTGGCCCACGCGGCATAAAGACATTGTTCAATTTATCCGATCTTGTGGAGTATGCGCTCAAAACAAATCATCCAAACAGAAACCGGCAGGACTCTTGCAACCGTTGGATATCCCACCAGCACCCTGGCACACGTTATCCCTCGACTTTATTACTGACCTACCATCCAGTCAGGGATTCAACGCCATTCTAGTAGTTGTGGACCTGTTTTCAAAAATGGCACACTTCATCCCTCTAAAGGGGTTCCCAAACACTTCCACTCTAGCAAAAGTATTTCTGGAATGCATCGTACGGCTCCATGGTTTCCCCTCGGTACTGGCTTCGGATCGTGGTACTCAATTCGTGTCCAATTTCTGGAGGAAGTGCTGCTCTTTGGCTCACATTGACATCCGACTATCCACCAGTCACCATCCCCAAACGGATGGTCAAACTGAGCGAACGAATCAGACACTCGAACAGTATCTACGCTATATGCTCCATCAAGCTGAGGAGAGCTGGTCAGATATATTATGGATTGCTGAATATGCCTATAACAACTCCCTACACACCAGTACTGGGCAAAGACCCTTCTATACCATATATGGTCGACACCCACGCACTTCCGAGTTGGATACCCCTACAACCTTAGAAATGCCAGCAATTAAAACCTTACATACAACCATTTCACAAACCTTCAAAAGGGCACCAGAACACCTACTCCGAGCTAAGGATCGTCAGAAGAAATTTGCAGACCAACACCGAATCAAAGCCCCTAACTACCAAGTGGGAGACAAAGTCTGGCTGGCATCCAAGCATGTACCCATTAAAGGGACCCGAAACTTCCGTCCAAGATACCTAGGCCCATACACTATCACCTCCGTGATAAATCCAGTAGCTGTCAAACTAGCCTTACCAGCTAATATGCTAATTCATCCTGTGTTCCACGTGTCTCTCTTAAAGCCTGTTCAAGCTGGGACCCGTGTGACACCAGCACCGAAGCCAATAGAGATCGCAGGAGAGCCAGAATTCGAGGTCAAGGAATCCTAGATTCCAAGAATGTCAGATCCAAACTATACTAATGGACTGGAAAGGGTACGGTCCACTGGACAGAACATGGGAACCCTGTGAATACATCCACGCACCTCGTCTGCTTAGGAGGTTCCACCAAAACCACCCAAACAAGCCGGGACCTGAGGGGAAAGCCACCTTGAGAGGGGCCTTGGGGGGGAGTGCTGTCACGATTCCTGCCCCAAGCCCCCCGGCATATCAGGCTGGAGCCACGTCACGGCCACCTAGTCGGCCCCTAAGGGCCTCTCCATCTCTCAAGACACCTACTTGGATTCAGACTTGGCACCTTTGGCACCAAGCTCACACACAGTCCTGAGATCCACTTAGTATTGGACTTGCAATGTATTCTGGGGCAATGGATGCCCCCATGTAATTCAGTTCCTTGAACTGGATGAGAGGTCTAGTCTTTCGGGTGTGGCTCAGCCCAGGGATACCTTGGATACCTACAGACTATTTAAATCACACCCGGCCTGAGAAACATGCTTTGCGTTTCTCTGCACCTGCAGCGTGACACTCACCGTGCTCGGAGCTCCTGAAGAGGCCCACTTCTTTCTTCAGCGCCAGCACACCTGCAAGAAAAAGAACTTCGTTGCCAATACTCACCTTGAAGAGTATCCAACTTCTGTCCAGCTCTTCCCAGTCTTGCGGATTCCTACGGCAGAGTCATCTCCATCTCGGCACGCCGCGCCCTACCAAAGGGGAAAAGAATAGAAGAAAAGACGTTAGTGAGCATTCTGCAATACTTAGCTCTCTCGAATTTGCAAATAGAGTTTAATCCTTACCTGAACTCCCGTCGATCGGACAACTTCTGCTCCGGACCATCCCGTCAATCTGAAAAAGGAGAAAAGACACATCAGGTTAGCGCAAAACATTTAAGAGGTGCCGCACATCGCGCTTTCTCACCGCAGCTCATTTCCTCAGCTCGCTTCCATGCTGGGTTACTGCGGCACCTAAAAGGACACAGAAAAGATGAACATTGGTTAGTGCTAAGGAAGCCAATAAGCATCACGCTCCGCATTCCTACTTACTTCAGCAGCACATCACCATACTCAAGACCTTCATCACCTAAGGAAAGAAAGACACAGTATTAAAGGGACTAGAGCCATCAGAACTTTTGTAAGACTCATTCCAATTATCGGTCGGGCTGAAGCCGCAGCAAGCCCCGTCCGCCGGGCCCGTGACAGTGAAGCAACTAGGCACCCTCCAGCTCGCATCACCCAACGCACCCCTGCATCGAAGGCAGGACGGGGAGCGCCCCACATCAAAAAACAAGGTGAGGAGAGGTCCAGGGGAAGGTTGGGACCCAGGGAAGAAAAGGGGGCCAGACAAGCAAGACCAATAGGGAAATGACCTGTGATAATACTGTGTTTCAGGCGCAGTGCTTGGTTGAGCAAGTCCAGGGAAGGGTTTGAAGTGGTCGGAAGTCCGGACCGGCTGAGTGGCATCCCCGTGGATATCAGGTGAGCGTTACAGAAACAAACATGTTTGATATAATAGTTTTGTTCAACTTATTAGGGCATAATAAATAAGACAGAACAAGGGGGAACTTAGACACTAAGACAAGACATAAAACATTGGGTAATAGTAGGAAGGGGGATGATTTACTTAAAAAGTCGATATCAGTTATTCAAAAATGTTCAAATAATGTATGAATCTATTCAATTTTTTGTTAAATTTATGCATATAATCAAATAATGAACCATGACATTCTTCCATTCGATGGATGGAGCACTTAGAGTTCCACCATAGACTGTACGAAAGATTGGTAAGATTTTTCCAATTACATATAATATTATGAAAAGCAATGTTTATAAACAAGTTAAACAGAGAACGAGATTGAATTTGACTTATAGCCGAATTGACTATAGAACCAATCATCAGATTAGCAAGTGTTAGTGGTTCTGTTAAATTAAAAATTGATTGCATTTGTAGCCAAACTTTAGACCAGAAAGCATGAACATATTTGCACTTGAAAATTTCAAAAAGTAAGATCAGCATTCGGTTTAAGACATGACCAAGATTTATTGGATAAACCATCAACATTTTTGGCAATACGAGAAGGAGTGAGAAAAGCCTAGTGAAAAATGAAAAAATAGGTTTGGGGGAGTTTGGCAGCTGGAGATGTAGATTGACATATTTGCCAAATTTTTGTCGAGTTATCTAAGGATGGTTGAAGGTTCTAAATCTTCTTCCGGGAAGGGGATTTCTGGTGAGAGGTGGAAAGGGATTTAGTGATTGATTTGATAAATGAAGTGTAAAATGAGAGATCAGATGTAGGAATATTATATTATGAGCAAACCATTGAAAAGGGGATTGCTTTTGAGTTTTGAACTAGTTGTTTGATGAATTTTATACCTGAAGTGTACCATCTGTAAAAGTAAGGTGTGATTTGGTGGAATTTTGTTTGTTGAACCATAGAAAACATTCTTCAGGATTGACTTTAATTAGGGAATTAGCAGGAAGTTTATTCCAAATAATCTTGAAAAAGTGAAGAGAAGGATAAGTAGTAATGTTAGGCCAAGATGAGGTAACTAGAAAGTGAGAAAGAGAAAGTGGAGAAATAAGGCTAACTTCAATATTGATCCAAAGAGGAGCATTATCAGGAGAAGATTCAAAGTGTGTAAAGATAAGTAATTATTTTAGAATAAAAGCGTTATGATAAAGTTGGAACTTAGTGAGTTGTACTCCTCCTGAGGATTTGGGAAGTCTTAACTGACTAATTGTGATTCAAGGTGTTTTATAGAAATGTAAGAAGTAGGGAGTCAGGTTTTTAAGAGAATGAGTGAATTGCAGTGGGGATCATGGACAGCGAATAGAGAATGATGGGACTGATCATCATGTTGATAGTGTCAAGATGGCCCCACATGGAAAGAAAAAGAAGTGACCATCTTTCAGTCATTTCAGTGGCTTTTTCAATTAAGAAGTTAGTGTTAAGATTGATAGTGTAGATGTCTTTGGCAACTAAACGTCCTAGGAATTTCATATGGGATGATTATCAAGCTAAACCAGAAAAAAGGTATAAAAATAAAGGGGTATTGACAATATTGCAAGCATAAGTGAGGGGCATAACCTCAGATTTATCAAAATTTTGTTTGTAGCCAGAAACGGTGGAAAAGTCATTAATAGTAGAAATTAAATGTTGGATGGAGGAAGCAGGTTCAGAAAGATAAACTAGAATATCATCAGCATAAGCAGTTTGACTTCTACATTGTTTATAGAGATTCCTTTGATGTAAGAGTTTAATCTGATGTTTTGAAGAAGGGATCCAAAGCAAGGTTGAATGAAAAGGGAGAAAGGGGGCAGCCTTGACAAGGTCCTCTTTCAAATCTGAATGAGGAAGAAAGAGAATTATTAATAAGGATACGGGTGGCAGGTGAGGAGTAAAGAATTTTAACCAAATTGATGAAGTAAGAAGGGAGGCCATGCCAGGTGAGTGAATGGAACATGAAAGACCAGGATACACAGTCAAATGCTTTTTCAGCATCAAGGGCAAGTAGGGCAGACGGTTCATTTGAATTTTGGGAGTGGGCTGGAATGTTGAACATCAGTCTTGAATTAGATGAAGCAAGTCGACCTTTAATAAACCCAGATTGATCATGATGTATGAGTTTGGGGAGGTAGGATTCTAAACGCTTTGCAAGAATTTTAGCATACATTTTTAAATCCGAATTAATGATAGAAATGGGTTGATAGTTTTTGATTATTGATGGATCTTTATCAGGTTTGGGGAAGAGAATGAGGAGGGCCTCACTAAATGATCCAAGACTTTGTCCAATAGTAACATAATGGGAATATCATTCTAAGAGTTTAGGTGCAATAGAATCAATGAAGGTTTTGTAAAAATATAAAGTAAATCCATCAGGGCCAGGAGCTTTGTTAGGTTTAAGATCAAGCATCACTTGTTTGATTTCAGAAAGAGAGATAGGTGTAACAAGGGTAGAGGAACCAATCGGATCAGACAAATTTACTTTTTTATTCGTTTGGAGGAAGGATTTGATATTCTCTGAGTTGGTAAAGGAATCAGAGTTATATAATTTAGAGTAAAAATCAAGGAAAGCATTGTTTATGTCCTTAGAACTAGTTAACCTGTCACCCTCCAGAGAGATGATCTGGGTTATAAGGGATTTTTCTTTTTTCTTCTTAATATAAGATGCTGGCATTTTGCCAGCTTTGTTGGAGCTATTGTAGTTTTGGTTTTAGATTTGAGAATGGAGTTAGCAGCTTTGTCAGTGCAAGTTTGATTAAATTCAATGTGCTTGATCATAAGGACTTTGAACGTATTAGGATCAGGACTTGCATAGTAGGATTTCTAAAGGTCTTTTATTGAGGTTAAAGGGAAATTATGAGTACATTCAGATAGTCTTTTTTGTAGCAACACATTGCATTATGAATCCCCCGAGGGAAGCTTTAAAAGCATCACAATTATTGTGAATCGATGCATGTTCAGGAAGGTTATTGAAGAAAAACTCTTTAATAAAAGTATTTGTTTCATTTATAAAGGATTGATCTATCAGAAGGAATGAATTAAATCACCATCTGGGAGAGAATTTATTGGTAGGAGTCCATTCAAGGGTATTGGTTACTGGGGAATGATTAGAGATGGTTGTGGGACCAATTTCAGAGTTTAAGATAGAAGAAGCTAATGAGGAATTAATGGAGATGTAATCAGGTCTACAAAAATATTGATGAGGTGGGGAGTAGAATGTAAAGTCTATCATTTCAGGATGGCAAAAACTCCATGAATCAATTAAGTTTAAGTTTTGTAATAAATTTAAGAAACTGTTTCGAGATTTAGGGCCTCATCCCGAGATTGGAGGTAGCCATGGTGCTATTTGTGCCATGGCTGCCTCCAATACCGGGACCGGCACCGGTCTTGTTCAATGGGGACTTATTGGTGCAGTCCGACCCTGGCGGGACCGGTAAGTCCCCATTGAACAAACCATTCCCCATTCTAATTTGAGTCCCAATAGGGCTCAATGGGAATGGGGGGCACTAATAACGGGCTCGTAACTTGCAAGCCCGTTATTAGCGCTCTGGTCCCTTAGCGGGACCCGTAAGGGACGTGTGGTCAGACCACACGTTCCTTACGGTCCCCACCAAGGGACCTTGGAATAGGGCGGTAAGGGATTACCGGCACCGGTCTCCTTACCGACCGGTGCCGGGTATCCCTTACCGCCCAAGTCGTAATGAACCCCTTAGAGTTGGTAATGTTGGATGAGGATTTTTTGTCAAGGACAAAGTCAAAGTTCTGATTCATATCGCTGCAAAAGATAAGAATGTCAAGATTGTTCTGAGCAAGTTTAGTAAGGAAATTGGACAAAAGGGAGGGATTGGGGGCATTGGTACCATAAACATTGACAATGGTAGTAGGTAGGTTCTCCAGCATGGGGTCTGGCATGGATTCACATGCTCATGAATATTCCCCGTCGTCAGGCTGGGAATCCTCGGTAAAGAAAAAACCAGTATCAGTTTCGTTTCTGATCTGTCTTTCGTAGTAACAACCAATCACTGGTCTCTGCGTCATACTGACCACAGCCAATGACTGCCCTCTACCTAAGCACCGCCTCTGGCAGCCATCTTCAGATTTTTACCGCACGTTCATGTGTTGGGATCCTCGTGCTATTGCTCTCGAGCGTTAGTGCTATTTTTTCACGTTTTTTCTCAGAAACTTCGTTTTTTCGGTCAAAAGAGCCTCAAGCTCCACCGACTCTCCATCCGATCAACGGGGACCCGTGTCGGATTCGTCTGCGCCCCTCAAGGGTGAAGATTTCGTCGAGCTACGCTTGTGGAGGACTCCAGAAGTTTCTCAGGCCCGGACATGGCCCAGGAGAAGGGATGCTCGACGCCCGGAAAGCTGTTCAGGGTCTGCCCTGGATGCCAGCTGCAGAGCGTCTTTAAGGAGGACGAACACTCCTTTTGTCTCTACTGCTTACATGAGGACAAGACGCACGTGGAGAAGGACTGTGCGTTTTGCGGCAACATGTCGGAGCGGACCATGAAGGACCGCCATCAACGTCTCGCCAACTGGCTGGAAGGGAAGAGCCCGTCAGGCGAGAAGAAGAGGAAGAAATCCGAGCGGTCTTCTAAGACCTTTGAGGACGCCCCGGCGACGGGGGTCCAACACAAGGCAAAGCACCGCGAGTCCGCTGGCACCGGGAGCGCCGAACGGTCGGGCTCTACGGGCGCCAGGCAGGGCGCACCCTCCCCGGCACCATCAACCACGAGCCAACGCTCTGGGTCGGGTAAGAGGAAGGCCGAGCACCCGGCGAAGCTCCTGGAGAGGCCCCGGTCGAGCTCGAAGGCCCCATCGGAGGGGGAGCGAGGCAGTGTCCCCCCCCTTCAAGGATAAGGCGGTGAGCGCACCTAAGGTGGTGAAGGCCTTAATCCATCCGGCCAAGCCCTCTATCGAAACTGTCGCGGCGGCCCTGGCTCAGCCTGTGGGGGCTACACCAGTGGTGGCGACCTCGGGGCTCAGAGTCTCCCTGCCACCTCGGAGGGAGTCCTCTTTTGTGCCCATCGATAGGACCCCCGTGAAATCCCCCGTGGGGAAGAAAAAGGGGGGGCAGGGTGTTGTCGTAGATTCGGCCTCAACCTCGGAGGAGGAGCTGGTCGAAGTCTTAAGCCACGGCCTCGGCGTGGAAGAAGACCGGCCCGTCGGGATGGATCCCGACGCAGGTGACAACGACATCGTCGAGGGTACCGACGGGGCCCCTGATCGCCCGTCGGATTCCCCTCTGCCAGCGCCGCGAGACAACTCGGCGGCCATTTTGTTGGCTATACAGTCCTTATGCTCAGAGATAAGGACGAGACTACCGTTGCCGACGGAACCTCTCCCGTCGGGGGACCCAGAACCGGGACCTTCTGGTGTTCCCCCTACCAAGAAAAGAAGGATCCACCCTCCGCCTCCTTTTCAGCCGTCGCGCCCCTTCCAGCCCTCCTCCCCGTCCACCCGAGGGGATGATACGGGGACTGACACGGCAGCGACGGATACGGATGACGAGGTATACGACGAGGATGTACCGTCGTCGCCTCCCACCAGGGCTTCTCCGCCCGACGAGATTGGATCGTTCCACTCCATGATCACCAGGGCATGCGAGCTTTTCCAACTCTGCCCTGAGGAGAAGAAGAAGGAAGGTTTCCTTTATCAGCGGCGCGAGGCCAAGAGGAAGACGGTCCTCTCAGTGCCTCTATTGGACGACATTTGGGATGAGGGCCTCACCCTCCTCAAGAACCCTTCCACGACGCCAGCTAGAAGAGACCGGTACGAGAAGAAGTACCGGGTCCCAGACACGGCCCCCCTGTGCCTCCGGGCGCAGCCTACCCCGGACTCCGTCGTCTCCGCGGCGGCCAGGAAAAAAGCGGGG
This sequence comes from Ambystoma mexicanum, assembly GCF_040938575.1. Classification (NCBI taxonomy): domain Eukaryota; kingdom Metazoa; phylum Chordata; class Amphibia; order Caudata; family Ambystomatidae; genus Ambystoma; species Ambystoma mexicanum. Next base: position 671,590,960 of record NC_090924.1, on the reverse strand, counting down.
GGGGTGCGGCCTCCACATCGACTTCCCCACCGGACGGCGAGGGAAAGAAATTGGACGCTATGGGACGCAGAGTCATCTCGTCTGCGGCGACGACGATTAAAGCGGCCAACGCCTTGGCTATCGTGGCCCGCTACGACAGGGAGCTCTGGTACAAACTGGCTCCCCTACTGGACTTCTTGCCGGACGACAAGAGGGCAGAGGCCCTGGAGATCCTGCAGGAAGGTGAGGTGGCTTCGGACCACGCCATTACCGTTGCGACGGACATCGCCGACACTGGGTTCCGCCAGTTGGGCAACGGCGTTTGCCTTAGGCGGCGTGGATGGCTCAAGGCTACGGACTTCCGTCAAGACGTTCAGACCAGAGTCCTGGACATGCCCTTCGATGGGAACAACCTGTTTGGGAAAACAGTGGACGATTCCCTTCAGGCCATTAAAGCGGACACCGAGACGGCCCGGGCCCTTGGAGTTCTGCAACAACGACGGACGCCCTTTCGGAGCAGCGGAGGCAAGGGCGCCTCCAAAAGTTCAGGCGGCGGTTTCTCCACCTACCGTCAAGCGGCCCGCTCGTCGGCTCAGGAGGCCTACAGAGGACGAGGTAAGTCTGGCGGACCCCGCCGTCATCGCCAAGGAGGTCAAGGCGGCAAAGCCTCGTCGAAGCAGGATTGAACCGACCGTGGGGTCGGGCCCCCACCGAAGCACCCCGGTGGGAGGCCGGCTGGCGAGCTTCGTCAGCGTGTGGGAGTCCATCTCCACCGACCGTTGGGTGCTGGACGCCTTGGCCCGGGGCCACACGCTCGAGTTTCAAATAAGGTGTCCGCGCGTCCCCCCCGTGGCCAGGAAAGAACTTCACGTCCCTCAACTTCTCCTGCAGGTAAAGGCGATGCTCAGGAAGGGCGCCATCGAACTCGTCCCAAAGAGACTTCGGGGCTCCGGAGTTTACTCGAGATACTTCCTCGTGAAGAAGAAGACGGGGGGGATGGTGCCCCGTCCTGGACCTGCGACGTCTGAACAAGTTCATCAAGGCGCAAAAGTTCCGGATGGTCACCCTCCAGCACGTCCTGGGTCAGCTGGAGGAAGGAGACTTCCTGTCGTCGTTGGATTTGGAGGATGCCTACTTCCATATTCCCATCCTAAAGGGGCACCGAAAATTCCTCAGGTTTGTGGTCCAAGGGCGTCACTACCAGTTCAAAGCCCTCCCCTTCGGACTACGGTCGGCCCCCAGGGTATTCACCAAGTGCCTTGCACCGGTGGCGGCGCAGCTGCGCCGCGAGGGGATCCACGTCTACCCCTACCTGGACGACTGGCTCATCCGAGCCAAGACGAGGGAGCTCGCCCTGGATCACACGGCAAGGACCGTCTGACTTCTCACGGACCTGGGATTCTCCGTGAACTACGCCAAGTCTCACCTGGTACCCGCGCAAAACGCACTGTTTCTGGGAGCGAAGCTCGACACAGTGTCTCTTCTGGCCTCCCCGTCGGAGGAAAGGACCAGGTCCATCCTGGGCAAGGTACAGCGGATGTTGGTTTCCGACGCGGCCAAGGTGAGGTCCATCAAGTCCCTCCTCGGAATGATGTCTTCCTGCATCTACCTCTTTCCCATGTGCAGGCTCCGGATGCGCCCGTTGCAGGAGTTCCTGGACGCGCGCTGGATCCAAACGACGGGCAGCTTCGAGGAGAGGATCACACTCGACGAGAGTTTCCGCCGAGCGGTCCGGTGGTGGGGCAACCGCACGCATCTGACGGCGGGCATGGACTTCCAGACCCCAGACCACCAGGAGACAGTGACCACCGATGCCTCCCTGGAAGGGTGGGGAGCGCACACCGAAAATCTGCACGCGAGAGGCCTTTGGCTCCCGACGGAGAAGTCCCTCCATATCAACGTCCTGGAGCTCCGTGCAGTGTTCTGGGCCCTCAGGTCCTTCCTTCCGTCCCTCAAGGGCAAGGTGGTGAGGATCTTCACCGACAACACCACCACCATGTTTTACATCAGGAAACAGGGCGGAACCAGGTCCCCAGCGCTGTCCAAGGAGGCGCAGGACCTGTGGCATTGGGCCGTCGCTCAAAGGATGTTTCTGGTGCCGTTTCATCTGGCAGGGATAAAAAACACAATCGCCGACTCACTCAGCAGGGAGCTGCGCTCGTGCCACGAGTGGGAACTACGGCAGGATCTAGTGGATCGCCTCTTCCGACGGTGGGGCACACCCCAGATCGACCTGTTCGCGACGGCGACGAACTCCAAGTGCCGGAGGTTCGCCAGCAGGTTTCCCAGGGCGAGGAGCATGGGCGATGCCTTCTCGTTTCCCTGGGAGGGCCTGTTCCTCTACGCGTTCCCTCCTTTGCCACTGCTAATCCGGCTCGTCAACCAGCTCAAGAGGTCACGGTGCAGGATGATCCTCGTCGCACCTGCGTGGCCGAGGCAGATATGGTTCCCGGACCTTCTGGACTTGTCAGCGTCCCCGCCAATCAAGCTGCCGGTGGACGCGGATCTTCTCTCCAGGGAAGGAGGCGCCATCCTCCACCACGACCCGAAATCGCTGAACTTGCAGGCCTGGCTCCTGCAGCGCTAGAGTTTGGAGGATACGACATACCGGCCGACTGCAGAGAGGTTCTTGCAAAGGCCAGGGCGTCCTCGACTCTTAAATGCTACGGACACAAATGGAAGAGATTCTCTGTCTGGTGCCACGCACAGAAGATTAACCCTCTACGGATTACGGCTCCCCAGGTACTGCCGTACCTGCTGACGCTGGCCAAAGCTGGACTGGCACACGCGTCCATCAAGATTCATCTTGCTGCGATCTCCCGATACACCAGAACCACGGGCCGGACGTCCTTGTGGTCTCATCGTCTGGTGAAAGAGTTCATGAAGGGACTGTTCAGATCGTTCCCGCCGGTGAAGGCTCCGGCCCCGGCGTGGGAGCTCAACGTGGTGCTGACCAAGCTCATGGGACCTCCGTTCGAGCCTCTGCACTCGGCCCCGTTGAAGTTTCTGTCGTGGAAAACAGCGTTTCTTGTGGCCATCACCTCCGCACGACGGGTGGGAGAGATCCAGGCCCTTTCATGCAAGGCCCCGTCCTTGACTTTTCACGACACGAGGGTAGTGCTCAGGGCGCACCCCTCCTTCATGCCCAAGGTACCGTCGGACTTCCATCTCAACGAACCCTTGGTGTTGCCTGTGTTCTTCCCGTCGCCTTCGTCGCCGGCTGAGAGGACTTTGCACTCGCTGGATGTGGCTAGAGCGCTGAAGTTCTACGTGGACCGCACAAAGTGTTTTCGGAAGACGTCACAACTCTTTGTGAACTTTGGACCTGTCAATCAGGGGAAGGCTCTCTCGAAGGCTTCCATTTCCAGATGGCTCTCCGGCTGTATCATGTACTGTCATCGGTTGGCAAACCGACCGCTGCCTGGCCGTCCGAGAGCCCATTCCACCAGAGCGATCGCAGCTACCACAGCGTTCCTTTCTGGTGTGCCCCTGCTGGACATATGCAGGGCTGCTACGTGGAGGTCGACGCACACCTTCACGAAATTCTACTGCGTCGATCGGGATTCCAGGGAGGAGTCCAGGGTCGGCCAAGCAGTGCTGCGCAACCTGTTCGCCTGAGGTGAGCCTGGTGAGGAGGTAAGATGCTTAATGTTGAGTTTGATGTACTGCTTAATGTTGAGCCGTTGCCACCTCCCGTGGTTGTGCATGTGTGTACTGCTATGTATTCTTTATTCATGAGCATGTGAATCCATGCCAGACCCCATGCTGGAGAAGGAACACGTTACTTACCTGTAACTGTTGTTCTCCAGCATGGGTCTGGCATGGATTCACATGCGAACCCTCCCGCCTACCCCTCTGCGGCTCTTCACTTGGTCATACTGCCACTTCACGTGCTTCCAAATCTGAAGATGGCTGCCAGAGGCGGTGCTTAGGTAGAGGGCAGTCATTGGCTGTGGTCAGTATGACGCAGAGACCAGTGATTGGTTGTTACTACGAAAGACAGATCAGAAACGAAACTGATACTGGTTTTTTCTTTACCGAGGATTCCCAGCCTGACGACGGGGAATATTCATGAGCATGTGAATCCATGCCAGACCCATGCTGGAGAACAACAGTTACAGGTAAGTAACTTGTTCCTTATTTATGATTGCTTTGACGATAATCCATCTGCCTTCTGGGTCTTTTTCTTCACCAACAGTTACAACATTTAAATGCTTATTGATTAGGATAGATACCCCAGCTTTCTTATCCAAGGGATTTGCAAAAAGTGTATTATTGATCCAGGGCTCTTTGATGTTAAGATGTTCCTTATAAGAGCTTAAATGAGTTTCTTGGAGACATATAATATCAGATTTTTGTTTGGTTCATTGTGAAATAATCTTGCTGCGTTTAATAGGATGGCCTAACCCTTTAACTCTCCAAGTAGTAAATTTAATAGACATTATAAAACATTAAGACCATTTTACCTGAAATTACATATATGGTTAAAAGGCAATCATGAATCTGACTCCGCAAGTGCATTTTAAGAAACTTCAAAATACAAATGGAATATAGATTACTGAATCTAATTTTGAACTGGGAACAAGTAGGTAAAAACATAAGGGAGGGAAGACAACAAAAAAAGACAAGATATAAGGAAATATGTAAGATAAATAAGAATAGATATTTGTGAATAAGTAATGGCAAAGGGGTTGAGATGAGATTAGCTGAAAAATGAAGAATCCCGAGTGTCATAGGGGATGCCGAGTGTGGATGCCGAGTGTGGAGATGGGATAAGCATAGCGCGGAGACGTAAGAGCAAAGGAGAGGATGACAATGTAAAATAAACAGATTTAAACACGCTGTGGAATCAGTAGTGCTACCAAGGCAGAATCTGACTGATCATAAAACAGTAGGTGATAGTACAATCACATCAATGGAATAATGAAACATAGTTTGCAAAATGATCAGGTTTGTAAGGAGGTAAATGAAGGATCAGAGGATTTGATTGAGATCTATATCTATCTCTGAGGTGAGTTGAGACGGATGGTATTTCCAGAGAAATTGAAGAAGTTGATCTGCTACGTTTAGGAGTGTATTTGATGTGCTGGTTTTTGGGGGTTTTGAAAGTTGATACAGGAAGTTGAGGATCTGATGAGGACATGTTAACCACAGGTTTCAGAGAAGATGTATCCATTGGAGTTACTTGCAAAGCTTAAAGTAAATTATAGAGTTCATCAGGGTCAGAGAATTCTTTAGTGGGACCGTCAGGAATGGTGATAATCATTTTTTTCTGGGTCTAGCAGGCCATATCTAATGTTGATAGATTTAAGGAGGAGCCTTATGTCCAGAAATCTTTTCCTTTTAGCTTGGGTGGTACTGGAGAAGTCCGGGGAGATGAAGACTCTATTGTTTTGAAATAGAATAGGAGAGTTTTTCCTAGCTGCTAGAAGAATGTGAAGTGCCTGTTGGTGTCGCAGGAAACATGCAATAAATGTCTTGATGAGGAGTCATTCATGGAGAAACAAGGTTTGATCCTATGAGCTTCTTGCAATTCTAGTGGTAGTGAGAAAGTGATTCCAAGGATGGAAGGGATCCAATTGATTAGAAAGTTGATAGGGTCTTCACCTTTAGTTTTTTCAGGAATCCCATAAAAACCGAGGTTGTCTCTGGGGTTCCTATCCTCTAATTCTGTGACTTTGTTCTCCAGTTGTAAGTGTTTCATTTGCATGCTTTCTAAGCCTTCTACTCTATCTTACACAGCATCAACTCTTTCTTCATCTAGTCTACCATAAAATTGTTTAATGTCGTCTTTGAAGCCTTTGAGTTCTTCCTGAATGGAGGAATGCATGTTCTTCTCAAATCTTTTCCATGCATGCATTAAATGGTGTATTCTCAGAGGAAGGCATAGTTTTGGAGTTGTCGGCCATGTTTGAGATTAATGGTCAGAAAAATGTCACCTCAATTAGGAAATAACTGAGTAGGTAAATTAATAGCAGACAAGAATGAGGTGCTGAAGGATGTAAGGAGAGCAAGCCGTTGAAAGTTGCAGTGGTAAATCTGAGGTGGTGTCAATGGTGTACTTCACTAGAGGTGATTTGTAGGATTAATGAGCAAAGTAGAGCACTCCAAGTTCTGAAGGGGTTAGCTGTAGTTTAGTTGGGTCCAAGTGGATATGCATAATTAACAAAACAATAGGAGCTCAGCGATATAGCATCAGAAGTGAGTCAACTTTAAAGTGCACAGTCTGTTTATCCCAATGGTTAAGCACCTCAAATTCAGAAATTAGCAATTGATAGATTAAGGTATAGATGGGGCTGTTTTGTTAGCGAAATCACCAGAGACCATCAGAATGTTTGAAAATGTATGTAAACATATGAAATACGCATTGATTGCCCATTTAAATCATCACGGCTCCTACAGCAGTAGCGAAGTAACCGGGGCCCAGATGGATGTGTTCTGTTAGATTTGAACAATAAAACTCCAAATGTGTAAAGGACAAGAATTAACAGAACAGCTTAAGGTAAAACAAACCAGTTGCTAAAAATATCAGTAAATGAGGATGTAGGTGAAGCTGTTCATTTAGAGAATCAAACAAAGGTTTGTCCAAAATATTCCAAAAATGTAACAAATTAAAGAATTATATATTCTTTTTAGCTACAAGTATGACAATAGCTTACTGAGTCATTCAGTTATGGAGAGAAGCCAATAATTGGCTTTGTGGTGAGAAGAAAGCGTATCCAGCAACAGCGCGTCCCACATCAGCTGACAGGACGTGTCAGATTTCTTTCAATGCAAAGCTGCTGCTGCAGGCCTCCTCTATGTGTATCTGTGTACGTGATGTCAACACGGAACACAGGACCACTGATGGGCGTCGTTGAACGACTATAGAGAGGTGATTAAGCCGGTAAGTGCAGAATAAGTATAACGGCAGCAGTAATCAACGTTGAACACATTATGATCCGCATTGAAAGCTGTGTCATGAAGAGGCGTGGGCAGGTCAACCACTAAAGTAGTCAGGCATTCTTGTCCGAGGCATAAATGTAAAAATTCCTCTCCAGACAGAATTGTACTCCTAAATCATAAGGTACCATTGTAAATATGAAAAAGTTGTTACGCAACGTGTTGAGGAAGAATGTAATCTCCCTAGCTCCTGGACCTCCTCAACTACATGGTCATCTTCGTCGCCGCTCTGCCACGTCCCCTTTATTATTATTTATAGTCAACTAGCAGAAGTACCTGTTCTTTGAACGGGTTCTGTAGACAGACATGATAACAATGATCCTGTAGGTCGCTGTTCCGATTTGCTGTTGCTTGATTTGTTTTGCACCCTGAAGTAAACTGCACTGAGAATGGGCACGTGTGCTGACTGACATACCCCAGAGCAGACGTTGGGGGGTGGCGAGAGTTGGTGTGATGCTGCATACTGGGACCTTCTGTGCTCACTCCCCACCTGTTGCCTCACCCTGGCATGGCACAGTTCATTGTGGTGCATTGCAGTGCAGTGCAGGAAACTGTGCATCCTAGGGACTGGCCATCGAGTTTTGTTTCTCGTGTTGAAACCAGTCCTTCTACGACCACATTGATGTTTTGCCGATTTCAGGCAATTGTCTCATGTCTGAAGGTGCCGGAAATCTGGGGGAAGGGGTGTCCAAATGTCATGTAGCTAGTAATGTCCAGACAGATGGTTCAAACAGTTAACTATGCACAAATGTGGTGAAACATTGCGGAATTGTATAAGGAACAAAGCTTCACCACAAATCCTGCCACAAACACATTTTCACTTTTATACATATAGATGTGTAATAGGTTTGTAAGCCCCCAGCTGCACATAGTGCTGCTAGCTCTCCTCCTCATCCTCCTCCGCTCTCCTCCTCCCACCACTGATCTCTATCCCAACATTCTCCCATCCCAGATTCCAAACAGAGCACTGAAATGACTCCAACTATATACAGATCATACTACAAGAAATGTATGACCCTGAAGGATTTGTAAATAAACTATGTACAAGATAACAGAACAACATAACAAATCTCCCTTCTTATATGACCACATTCATTATACCCTGGTGGCACTGTATTGCCTTATCTTCTCACGTCCTTCACAGCCCTTCCCTTGTTCAATGTGTTGCCATCATCCAATACCACAGCATCATCTAACAATCTCCTGACCAGTTCTGGTCCTCAATACCTAATTTGCCCTTTTGGAACCAAACCTGGTCTCCTCACACCTACATCATCACCCTCTGTCAACTCACAATTTCTCACTCTCCAGATTCCATCCAACTTCTCTTTCATGGACTGAGCCTTCCACCACTTCCTTCAGTCTCTTTCAATCCCATTTAATAAACCATGCTCTCCCTAAATTAGACGGGCACACTGCAGTGTGTGCCTTCCTCTTCCTTCAAAAGGCAGCAGGCTTGTGGTGACATGTGGAGACCACCTGTATGCTGTGAGAAACCCAAGGGCATCCTCACATGAATTTACCTTGGGTCCCCTTCTCAGGAGGCTAGGGAGAGGCCATCACTCTTGGATCCCGACCCTGGGGGAGGAGAAGCAAAGGACGATCACATGTGTGGAGGATTCTTGGGGAATGGGAATGAGATGTCCTCAGGGGAGACACAATATTTATCCTTCCCATTCCATAATGAACCCATAGTCCCAGAAGCCTTTGTGGAATACTGTTACCGCGTCCTGGTTGATCAGAATAACGTCAGGAAGAATTATAACCCTCGAAGACGCAGAAGAAGAGCGAAAAAGAGTAAGGAGCCCCCAGGCGTGACATGGTACCCCTCTTATCCTTCTGAGACTCAACCAAACTCTCTCCTGACCTTTGTAGGTTATTGTAAGGCTGTTCCTCCCATTTTACCATGTATGACATTGGACAACCGTTTTGTAGTGGGATGAAGAAGAAACAACTAAGAGTAATGAAGACTACACAATTCCACCACTGAAACGAGGAAGATGCCTGCAAGGAGCTGTAATGGTCAGGCATGTCCCTATAATTATGTTCGGACAAGTCTCATTGGAGATATACACTTGCAGCCTGTCAAGGTGCTGCAGGTGTATAAAGAGGGACTGGTGAAACAGAGTAGAGAGCAAGAAGGAGCTGCGTGGAGGAAAACAGCAGGGGACAAGGTTTCAAAGAAGGCAGCCGTGGTGGGACCGGACGAGGAGCCAGGACGTTGGCAAACTATCCAGAAGACTTACACATCCCGTAGCCAGTGGGCCATGTAAGCTGAGTCAGTGTGAGAGCCTCCATCAGCTGCGAGAGAGCAACCAGATGAGAGGACGCCATCCGCATCCAGAGAACAGCATTCTGAGTGCTGGCGTGTGAAGGAAAACACATGGCAGACCTGTGGCATGTGCAAGGGTGAGTTTCCTGTCCTCTGCTGAAGAGGAGAAACACAGGCAACCGCCGAACAGAGACGCCACAAGCTGGTGAGTGTCATAGAGGACGCATGCATTCCAGGGCGCCCCTACAAAGTTATATTGAATGCTGAATGAATGGAACTTTACAAGTTAGCAAAAATAACGCCTACCAAATATGGAATTACATTGAACTTTAAAAATTAAGCATAACAATGCTTCTTGAATACTGACATAAATAGAGCTTTAAAATTAAGCCTAACAGGGCTTCTTGAAGAGCAAACTTAATGGAACTTAAAAATACAGGCAAAACTAATGTTTGCTGAATACCAAATTGAATGAAATGTGAAACACAACAATACCAATGAATGTTGAATACTGTGTTGAATGGAACTTTATAATTAAACAGTATGAATGCTTAATGAACTCTGAATTAATTGAAACCCTGGAATAAAACCAAGCAACTAAAGTGAATATCCTCAATGCCCCAGGTGGGAATAAGGGCACAAGTGTTATAAGAAGATTGGTGTAAATAGAACACCCTCAACTAAACCTTTATGATTGAATGCAGAGAGACAAGGTCAATGACTCGAGAGGATGTGTGAAAAGTAATTGCAAACCCAAGAGGCTTATAAGGAATAGCCAGAGGATTGTAAATCTACGTATCAATGTCAAGAAGTCGAAACGGGTGGACCATTCGGTATGACAAGTGCACCTAGATTAGTGAGCCCTACACATTGACAACTTTAAGACATTTTGCTAATGAAGATAAAGTCTTGGGGCTCAAGGAGTCTGAAATGTAGCCTCAAGACCTCAAGACCATTCGTTTTCTGTGAACTGTGTTGCTTGGAACTTGGGGAAGGGAACTCCTAGGATTTGAACTATATTCCTATGAAATGGAGAAAGGTAATTTTGAGACTATTTCATGGAACTTTCTTACACTTGTGGAAGGGGAGCTGGAAGGAGGCTGCAAGCTGGAAGAAACTCAGAATTTCGCAGTGGAAACCTGTCCACAACCACCTCTTGAATAAGTCCTCTAAAGTCTATACATATCCTCACCTGACAATTTGGCTTCCATATCACAACTACAGGAGACACCTATTCAGAGGCCTCCACTGGTCTGATCTCTCCCTTGCTCTCCAACCTCTTTATTTCCTTTGCAACTTTTCCTCTCGGTACAGTTCTGGCCTTTGCCACAACTGGTTTAGCTTCTTCTTTTAACCGCATGCTATAATGGTGTCCTTTCAAACACCCAAGCGTTTCCTTAAACACTGGGGGTCATTCCGAGTCGGGTGGTAAGGGTTAACGGTCACCGTTAACGAGACCGGTGCCGTTAAACCCTTACCGCCCTACTCCGAGTTCCCTTTGCGGGTTGGTACTTAACGCCTGCTTTTTGCAGGCGTTAAAAAACCAACCCGCAAAGGGACCTAGGAGCTAATTACGGCACCGTAATTTACGGTGCCGTAATTAGCGCCTTCCCCATTCCCATTGAGCCCTATGGGGCAAAAATGGGAATGGGGAAGGGCCCTTGGTGAATGGGGAATTACCGACCCCGCCAACCTTGGAATGGGGCGGTAATTCCGCCATTCACCATGGCGGAGTCGGAAAGATAACGCCGTTAACCAAGGCGCTAATAGCGCCTTGGTTAACGCCAGGGTCGGAATGAGGTCCACTGTCTTGTACCTCTCCTCAGGACCCCCCTTGATCCATGTCGACTTCAGCAATATGACCCGGAACACTTGGGCCTACCACAATCCCCTTTTCAATTTGTTCATACCAGCTCAACAGGCATCCCCCTTTCTTTGATGCATACACATCCACATTTGTCGATTTTCCTTTACACTCAATTTTGGCTCAATATTTTCCCAGTATCTTTATGTGCAACACTCTATGATTTTGCTCTCACAAAGGGTATCTTGAGCTGAGTGCCCTTGAACCTCTCTTCTCAAAATGAGCTGTCCAAAATAGTTTAGTCTGATCCTGTATCAACTAGCATTGATAGCCGCACACCATTCAGCACTACCACAGCATGTGATTTCTCACCCCGTTTGGGCTCGAAATCTCTTGGCTAATGGACCAGCTTGAACCATCAACATCCTTATTATCCCCATCCTCTTCATCAACCTGCTTATAGTGCATACTTGTTTCTTTCAGTCCACTCCTTGAAACGTTTTTATAACAACATGCAAAGTGCCCCAATTTCACATTTCCAACTATTTGCAGAGCATACTGCAAGGAATTTATCACCCAGAATGATTTATCAACTATGTACAAGATAAAAGCATAGCATAACATAATTATTACAAGAATGTGGCTCCCTTACTTCTGTAGATCTAAATAGTTACACAAGATATAAGAGCCTCATTCAGACCGCTGGATGGGGTTTCAGTTTAAGCATATTTTAATATGCTTGACAGTATTTTAACCCAGTGCCAGAGGGTTGTATGCCGCATAGTATAAGGCTTTAAAATATTTCTACTTGATTAAATGTTTTTTTCAGCAGTTAAGCATGCACCTTTATATGACCCGTCTCGGTTATATTTATAAACATCAATGCAAACCAGATTCAGATTGGCAGTTCATAATGCAATGAAGTTTTGTCGCCGTTAGGAATAATTTTAAGATATATCATGTGCAATTTCAATGTCTTCTACTTAAGATTAGTGGTGCTACGATCTGAAAGGAATAATATATTATATTCACTTTTACATAATTTGATATGTAATTTGTACAATGTTTTTTCTGTATGACACTCCATGGGTAATGATGGGTTAGAAGTTCATAATGTGAAATAACTATGTAGTCAAGAGGCATTATTTATGAATATGTACAATGTGCATTTTAAATGTCTATGGAAGTTCAGGTTTGTTACTATGGGCCTCATTACACGGATGGCGGTAAGGATTTACTGGTACTGGTAACATACTGGTACCGGTAAATCCTTACCGCCTTACTACGAGGTCCCTTTGCGGGTTGGGGGATTTAACGCCTGCTTTTTGCAGGCATTAAAAACCAACCCGCAAAGGGACCCAGGGAGCTAATTACGGTACCGCAATTTGCGTGAATGGGGGAAGGGCAATGGTGGAAGGGGGAATTACCGCCCCGCCAACCTTGGAGAAAAAGGGCCTTTTTTCAAGCATGCATCTCTGGGGACACTAACAACACCGGTGAACGTTTCAAATCTGCAAGGAACTCACCAATCCTACTGCAGTCTCTATCTCTCTGTCTTCTCTGGCCTCTCATTTCACTACTAAAACATAGGACATCCATTCCTCACTTTCCACTACACCACTCCTTTCTCCCTCTGCGGCTCTCAGGCCCCCCTTTCCCCAATCCCCCTCCACTCCTAGTCTCCTCTTTCTCTCCCATATCACCTGATGCGAACTGGGTCTGGGTGTGAGCGGGTTCCCTGCAAACCTGATTACTACAGCTACCAGACGTCCTTGCAGCAGAATCATCACTGATTGATAACACCTGCACTAGCTATGAGCTACAAGCAAAGACTGCCTCCCTGACGATGTAAAGAGCACAGACACCGGTAGGAGGAGAATATCAGTTGCTGAGAAGGATAACTGAGCAGGGAAGCAGAGTGCGCCCCTCTTTTCTGGACTGTTAATACACATGGATTTATGAAGGGTGGAAGATTCAGAATCCCATAGGGTGCTGCACTAGGGCAATACATGCCCTGATCTTTGGAGAGCCACACTGTGGGCTACTCCCCCCATTCCCCACTGTGGGTCTGGGTGTGAGTGGGTTCCCTGCAAACCTGATCGCTACAGCTACCAGAAGTCCTTGCAGCAAAATCATCACTGATTGATAACACCTGCACTTGCTGTGAGCTGCAAGCAAAGACAAAGATATATATATATATATATACATATATATATATTACACTGCCCACAGTAGTGGCTGTTTAGTTATGGTTAAGTTGCTAATCCCATAGGAAGAGCACTTTTTGGGCGGCTTATAACTTTGCTACCCCTGGACGTATCCTCACCAAACAAAGAAAGTATATGGCAGACTCTGAATTTTTTTTGCAAATTTTGATGAGGGTTGGTCTAGGGGGGGCAAAGTTATAGGGGGGGTTCCAAAATGTCTTTTTTCCCATAGACATAATTGGAAAAAGCTTTACTTTGCTCAAACCGCTGGACGGATTTCCACCAAATTTGTGGCAGGAGCGGCGGCTTAGTCACAAAAGTATGCTTTTTTTAATTTGGTGTAAATCCATCCACTAGTTTTTTTTATAACCAAAACGTAAGGCAAAAAAAATAGTGATATCTATGGACATACTTCCCTGTTCGCTCCACAGACAGGACACCGATTGGCTAATCGACTTGTGTCATGTCCACGGACACGCAACATGCCCGCTGATTGGCTAGAGTGAGGGGTGAGGTGTGTCACATTGTTTCGATGTGCCCGCCATCTTGGATCACAGCGTGGCGGCGAACAATTTTGGGGAGTGTGTTGGTGTGCAGGAGTGCTTGGGGAGGGTTGGGGAGTAAGAGATTGGTCAAATAGTATATTTGTTTAGGTGGCAGGTGCCCCTGATGTGTGTCTTCACGGCTGTCCGCAGACATAATAAATGCACTACTAGCTATTTTACTTTAGTATGATGCTGGTTTTGGGTTGTTAGTAGAGCATTGATTGTAATTAATATCGCCTATAATCAGCCCACATACCACAGTCAAAATGTTTGGTAGCATAGGTGTGTTATGCTGCGGTGGTTGTGGCCAGAACCACCGCAGCATGACACACCCATAGAATCAAACACCCATCAAATATCCACAACCCAAAAGTTTGTGTACTGTTTTATTTGTAGAGTTTGTATGTGAAGTTTTGGCTAGGCTATGCAGTTAAGATTGTAGAGTTTGTAACAAGGACTGTGTCATAAGATACCCTTGTAAGTAAACATTTTGGATTGTGGTGTATGGTTAGAGATTCGCTTGAATGGGTGTGTTATGCAGCAGTGTTTGTGAGTCCATTTATTTTATACTTACTGGTTGATTTATTTGTGGTTGTATGCAGTTTTTTCATGACATGGGTAACTGGACCAGACATACTTTTTCGATCTCTGTGATAAAAGAAAAGATCATATGTTAGAGTAGGTAGTTCACAATGAGTTATTGCATTGCATAATAGAGTATTCTGTATTTTTTGACCCTCATATTTAGTACTTTACAAGTACTCAAGTTCAAACCAGTGTTTCTTGTTTCTTGTTCATCTTCTATCTGTTGGCTTGTTGCAGATTTTTGGGGCAATTAGATACCTGTTGGTGTATTCTAACTGTATATTTCTTGTTTGATTTTAGTGGTATTTGTTTATCTGTTTGCTTGTTGCAGAATCTTGGGGCAGTTAGATGCCTGTTGGCGTATTCTAACTGTGTATTTCTTGTTACATTTAGTGGTATTTATTTATCTGTTTGCTTGTTGCAAAATCTTGGGGCAGTTAGATACATGTTGGCATATTATAACTTTGCACAGTTTTCAAGTTGAAGTTTTGCTTATGTTCATATACAGATTACGTATAACATTTTGGTTTTAAGAATATTAAGTAAGCGTTTACAAGATTTACTGGTAATTTCTGCTTTAGAGTAATGGTACTATTATTGCATTCAAACCAACCACAATTCTTTTTTATGTATGCAGTGTAGTGACCTGCATTGGTTGTGGCTCCTGCGTGGTAGATTATACCTATTGTTGTGAACGTTTTCTTACCAAGTGATACTTGACCATGTGTGAATCCAGTCAGCTTACAGTTGTTTTTGGTACCATCTGCATTGTAACGTAAAAGCATTACTATTACGTATTTACTATGTGTCTGTATTTGTAAGGTGGAGCGATTATCTGAATTGCAGGTAGTACATAACCTGCCATGGTTTGCATTTTTGTAGAAGTTGCTGAAATGGAATGGATTCACAGTTAGGTATGGATACATACACAAAGCGTTCATTAGGGACTTGTTCCTGTGCCACATGGCTGCAAAGAGTGCATGTATGTTTCCACATGTATGAAATCTGGAAAATGTCATTTATAGGTATGTTTTTATTTACCAGTACTTGTAGTAAGTACATTAGAAATTCTTGTCGATCTTCTTGTGAGTTTATAGTGATATTGACCATTCCAGCACAGTAGTCCAATTCTTGTCTTATTCCATGAACACTGTAAGTGTTGTCAGGATTGTTGGTTGCATTTCTATGAAGGACTAACATTTGCAAACACAATTGGCCTGTACTGTGTAAGTTAATGTTCTCAATAATGGGTGGCAATTGGAATAGAATATTTATTGCTACATTTGCGTAGCAATTTACAGCAGTTGTATTTGAAAATTTGAATGGACCTGACAGTTCTCTGTCAAAGTCATTTGTTCGGAGTGTGTGTTGCTTCTTTAAAGAAGTAGTTGAGTTACTTTAACCCGTAGATTCTTCTTTGGTTGTGGCACTTGATGAAGTATTAGTTTCTTTTTTTTCTTTTTTTTTCTTTGGAGGAATTGCAGTGAGATCCTGTATCTTTTCAGTTTGAAGTAGTTTTCTTTTACAACGTTTTGCTTTTTTGTGGAACAGGATAGGTTTTTAGATGGGGTGTAGAGTGAACGCAGCCTATTGTATTCTAGAATGCAAGGTATATCTGCATTTACTTTACTTGCATCAAAGTTGGTTAGAAATAGCTCGTCAAGTGTTTTCTGTTAATTCTCTGTATTGGAAATGTTGCCAAAGGTTGACATTTCCTATGCTGCCAATAGTTTTACGGCACAGTTTGTGCTCTAAGATTTTAAAAATAGGTTCAGCTTTCACTGGTTTCAATTGAAGATCTCCGAAAACAATCATGTGTTTTCCTCCAAAGAGCTCTTCGTAGACTGTTTTGAGGACCTCTTGTAATCTGAGGTGACTCAAAGCCAACATTAGGTTGGAGACCATGCTCACCTCATCTATTAGCAGAATTTTCATTTGTTTGAAGTAGATTTCTTATACAGCAATTTGATTTTTGTTGAATAGGATATGTTTTTAGATGGGGGTGTAGAGTGAACGCAGCCTATTGTATTCTAGAATGCAGGGAATATCTGCATTTACTTTACTTGCATCAAAGTTGATTAGAAATAACTCGTCAAGTGTATGTAAGCGTGATAGTGCTACATAGCTCATGCCTTATTTAAAGAATGTGCTACCTATATCTATCAATGCTTTATCTAGGGTAAGACCTTGCGATTTGTGAATGGTAACTGCGTATGCTAGAGTTAGTGAAAATTGTTCACTGCGTACATACATGTCTTTGAAAAGAAGGAAGTGGGCTGTTGAGCGTCCTATTCTTTTAACTTCTGATAGTTTGTCAAAGAGAATATTGACAAATTGAATGTTGTTGTCACGTGGGTATGTTTGAAAGCCAACAACTGTACCAAGTGCTCCATTAACTAGTCCTTGCTCCACGACATGGTTACGTTTAAGCATTACTGTACAGTTTAAAGATAATTGTAATATTTTCTCCAAACCAGCTGTGTTGGATATACAGTTTTCTAAGGTATTTAGTCTTGTTGTGGCTTGTTGACACATGGGTTGTGTCATACCATGTACGTTAATTTCAGTTATCGGTTGCATTTCTTTTTTCAACATTGTATCATTGAATTTTGAACAGCTTGCAAGAGTTGGCATCAAGAACATACAATTGAAATTTTTGTGTGCTAATTGTTCCATGACATCATTAGCACAAAGGTATGGCCATAGAGTGCATGGATTTGCCTGGTTTTTAATATTGATTGTGCTTCTTGAGATAGTACACCAAATCTAATACTTGTTAAAATGTTGGCTTATGTGAGGTCTGCAGACTTCCACATGTTTTCTGTTAATTCTCTGTATTGGAAATGTTGCCAAAGGTTGACATTTCCTATGCTGCCAAGAGATTTACGGCACAGTTTGTGCCCTAGGGTTTTAAAAATAGGTTCAGCTTTCACTGGTGTCAATTGAAGAAGAGCTCCGAAAACAATAATGTGTTTTCCTCCAAAGAGCTCTTCGTAGTTTGAGAACCTCTAGTAATCTGAGGTGAATCAAAGCCAACATTAGGTTGGAGACCGTGCTCACCTCATCTATTAGCAGCATTTTCATTTGTTTGAAAACTCTGCGTAGTTCCATTGCAGCTTCTGTGAAAAGCTTGTAATAGTCTAATTTGTTTTGGTGTTCTGCTGGAAGGAGTAGTAATCGGTGTAAAGTGACACTGCCTATGTTGTAGGCAGCTAAACCTGTGGGGCAGTTACAACAGCTGACAGTTTGTTGTTTGTCAATTGTTGGAGGAACTTGCTGATGATTTTGATTAAGAATGCTTTGCCTGAACCAGCTACACCTCTCACGTATAGCAGTATAGGTTTGTAGTCTTGGCAGGTACAGTTTTTATTTTCATGTTGCACACCATGTTCAATTTGTTTTGTTATTTCTTGGAAAATGCTACATTTTTCATTGTTCAGTTGTGATTTCAGTACAGCAAAGTCTTCTGTAGCTTGTTCATACTGACACACAGTGTTTTCTACTTCTGTCATGGCTAATTCTGCCTCATTTGATGTTAGTGGCTGTCCAAGTGGTTCTTGGATTCCTGTTACAGAAGGTTGACTATTGTCAGGAGTGTCTACTTGTAGTTGGGCCTGGAGTTCTTCTTTGTGTTGCTATTCATTGTGCAACATTGTTTGGTACTGTGTAAAGTTTACGTCTGTTATAGTGCTTTCATTTGCTTTGAAAGCATCGTCATAGGAGTCATATGTATCCAGTAACTCTTCTTCTTTTCTCCATGGTTTAAAAAGTTGTACCAGGGACATGTAATACAGTTCTTTATGCTGAGGAGTTTTTAATGATGAATTAAGCTGTGTTTGGTAAGTTTCACTAAGCTGCCTTCACAATTTACAACTCTGTATCTACCTTTCTTTTCATCTGGTTTAATATTATTTTTGTATTTGAAGTTTTAGGCTATGTGGTAGAGACACATGGTTTCCAAAATGGCACTCCTGTTTGTGTTTAGTAAATTGTTTTTCAAAATGTCTTGGCTGTTGGGATCATTTTTGGCTGTTGTTTCTATGTCCTCATATGATTGAGAACTATTTTTCTAGATTTAGCAGGACCAAGACTTAGCCATACTATATTGTCAGATTTTCCATACAAGGCAGTTCCGGTTAAACGGTCTACAGCTTCATAGCAGCCACATTCTCTATGAGAGATCATTTTTATGCCTAAGCTGTACAATTTCTGTGATAGTGTTTTGTCAGATGATATGTCATCCCAGAGGTCCTGAAGCTCTGTTTTCTCTGATTTGGTTAAGTAGGCTGTGTAATATTGTGCAACTGCAGTGGAACTATCTGCAATGTACTGTACATCTATGTTTGCATTCCATAGGAGGGCAATGATTGCATTGAAATCCTTGATGTATTTTGATTCTTCTGTTCTTTTTATGTAATATGTGTTCTTTGGTGATTTACCTTTGACACTATGTTGACTGAAGACATGATATTGTTTACTTGACCTGTTGCTGAAACTGGTCTAGGCAAACCAAAGCAGCATTTGGTGTAGTATTTCCCTTTTTTTTAAAAATATTTGCAACAGCAATATTTCCCACATTTGTGTCTTTGAAATTGTAAAATGTGTACATGAAGGTCACTATGTGTTGTTTGTGAAGGGATTTCACAAGTGACATATTTTTGGATGAACTGCAAAACAGTGGCATCACTGTCCTGCCCAAATTTAGGAGCATTTTCAATCCATAATAGCATGTGGATGTGTGGTGCTCCTCTGGCTTGGTGTTGAACTTTTCTGAGGGGAGCAACAGTCTTATTACAAATTAAGTGTAGCATAGCATAGCAATGAAGCGATGATGGAAATATCTTGATACATTTACAGGATCTAGAGAGCAGAGTTTCCCTGGTGTTTTTTATTTTTTATTTTGTTTCCTTTATTTGTTTTAGTTCATATAAACCTTTACAAAGTATAAAAAGACAAAAGATAATAAGATAAGATACATACATTCTTAAATTCATTATACATGTACCAAAAAGATAACACATAATAGATTTCCTAAAATTCTAATTAAAGCAATACACAAAACATAAAATCATTACACAACCAAACTGATTTTCATCCAGAATTTAACTTAAAATTCCAAACCTAAATTACAGATTCAGGTTAAGTTCCTGTCACTTAAAAGAGAGCACAGGCATTTCTCAGGAAAGTAGCAACCCAAATGTTTAAGTTGCCTTTACTATTGTGTAACATTCTCATCCAAATTAATTCTCTATCAACATCAGTGGAGTTGGGAACATACTGACCAAAGTATAGAAGCCTTTCAGCCTTAAGTGCCGGACATACTAGCAGAATATGTTGTAAGGATTCAACGATCCCTTCAACACAGCAAAATCTACACCACTTCCAAGTACACAACAAAGTCGTTCTTATAGCGTTAATCTGGTTTGTTGGAATGACATTAAACCGAAATCGCATGAAATCATTTCAGATTCTTTTACAGGGATATTTAGATAGATACATTTCCATTACTGGAAACCATTTGTTCAATGAGCATACCTGGTGGTACAAGTCCGATTCCACAATTCTGTTTTTGGTATATAACCAATCAAAACCCATAACTCTTTCTTTAACCCGTGAAGGTTTATTCAATAGCGTAATAGTAGACATGCCCAAAGATTTTAAAGTATTAGAAGACTCCAAATTCAGGGCTTGTATGAAGGGATTTTCTGTGTCCCGACCAACACAGCAGTACAAGGACCCTTCATCTGTTGATTTGCAATTACTCCACAACACAAGTCTTTTCCATTTTGCCCAAGCCTTAAGAGAGATTAAGCCAAATTCGTACTTGATTAATTCAAAAAGGATACATTTCGGCAAAAAATATATCACTGATTTCCAGATATAGCTCTCAATGTATAACAAATCCCCCTCACACATACTTGATTGTAGTTCCACCCTGTAAGTTAAGCGGGGAATGATTTTTTTCAAATAGAACTCCCTCATAGGAACCATTGTAAATTTCCCAAATTTGGATTCCAGAGCACGCATTTGTCTAATCCGCCTTCAGTTTAAGTTGAGACCTAAATAGAGGTCCAGAATTAGTTCCAGATATCACAAAACCCAAATATTTAAACACCAGCTGTATTTTTAATTTGTTATTACCACATGTCCAGGTATACGCATTTTGCTTCTTATTTGTTCTACCAAGTCGTACTATAAACGTTTTTGATGGGTTAATTTTCAAGGATAAAGAACTAATAAATTCTTCGAAAGCTTTAAGCAGTCTTTGGAGGCCCACCTTGGTGTTATCCATAAGCAGGAAGTCATCCGCATATGCCAACCAAGCAAGGCGGGTCTCCAAGATTCTGGGGGAGACTAAGCCTTTATTAGACAAAGCATCATCGGCACCACTAACGTAAAGATTGAAAATCATGGGTGCCAACATACATCCCTGACGGAGACCATTATGGATTTTAAGTTCTATCGATAAAGTGCCTTCAGAGTTCAATCTGACATTCAATCCCGTGTCTGAATAAATGGCCATTAGAATATCCAAGAGAGTAAGGGGCATTTTCAATTTATTCAGTCTATCCCACAAGATGGATCTATCAACAAGATCAAAAGCAGAGCTTAAATCCATGGAAGCAACAAAGGTTGAACAGGCGCCCTTTTTCATGGATTTAGATATTAGGTTGTTAATTATCAGCCCACCACAGTCCGTACCCATCTTTTTCCTGAATCCAATTTGTCTCATATCCAGAATTTGATTTTCTTGCATCCACTTCTGTATATCTCTCAGAACCAATGACGAGAACAATTTGGATTCCAGGTCTGCAATGGCTATAGACCGGTAGCTAGAGGGGCATTGTCGCGAGCCCTTCTTAAAAATTGGGATTATAATCCAAACCCTCCAGGACTGAGGAATTACTTTAGTCGATCAAATGTTGTTAAACAATACAAACAGTATTTTTGACCAAATCACAGGGTCCATCTTAAAGGTTTTGTTTGATAAATTATTTGTTCCTGGCGCCCCCACATTTTTAGATTTCAAAATTAAGTCTTCAATGTCCCTCGTTATATAGTACAACAGCCATTGATGTTTGCTTTCCAGCGCTGCCGATCCCATACTCAAATTAGTACGAT
The DNA here is from genome assembly GCF_040938575.1 of Ambystoma mexicanum. Classification (NCBI taxonomy): domain Eukaryota; kingdom Metazoa; phylum Chordata; class Amphibia; order Caudata; family Ambystomatidae; genus Ambystoma; species Ambystoma mexicanum. Next base: position 671,569,504 of record NC_090924.1, on the reverse strand, counting down.
AAAGGTTAGAGAAATGACCCAAACAAGTGAATTCATTTGTCCAAGCCATTTATTAGATTCCAGAAGTTGGCTGAATTAGTCCCATGTAAAGAGTTTAGCATAACTTCACCATCTATCTGTGTTCTAATAATGCGACGGTGAATGGACCAGCTTTTATAGCTTTGTTTTATTTTATTTTGCCTAGCCGCCGTATCTGCAGTGTTATACCCAGCCTTTGCGATCTTTCTGATCTCTTTCCTCATCAATCGTTTACGGTCCCTCACTTCAATTTCAAAAGTGTGTGTATTGGGATTATTAGAGTTCTTCCTGTAACTGAAAGATTCCTCCATTTTGGACAGAGAACAGCTTATATAATCAGTGAAATTGGAGGCTGAATAACGGTCCTCCTGCAGGTAATAGGTTGAACTCTCAAAGTCTTGTATCATAGTAGCAGTAAAACTCACATTTTTTTTCCCGGTCCATGTAATTCTATTACATGTACAGTTAGCTACTAGGCCATGTTTATAGCTCATTTTTGCAGTTCGTTGGGCCCCGGTGAAGATTTCTAGAGTGAGCATGCAATGGTGGCTTAAGTTACTATCGATAACCTTGAACCTTCCTGTGCAATTGAATAAACCCACTGAACAGATAATATAGTCGATAGTAGATTTCATACCTCTGGCTTTCCAAGTGGCAGGTAGTTAGTATTTCTAGCCCCCATACCTCAGTAAAGTGTGACCAAATTCTACCCCGAAGCCTCAAATTTCCTCCGGCACAGGGAGAAGCTTCTTAATTGGAGATGTATAGGTCACCAATAGGAGACTTCTCCAAATAGTCAGCATTGAGATCCCCACAATCACAACATGTCCCCCCAAATTTACTGCCAACCAGGTTTCCATTAATTAACCCAGATTGATTAGTTCTAACTGGAGTTGGTGATCCGGGTGTTCAGTGGGATTCCAGTATATATTCACAAACAAAAAAGCAGTGTCCATGGCATTGTACTCAAGAATATAGGCCACCACTAAAAAGTGATAGGAGAATACCCATTCCCCAGTAATTCTCGGGTTAGTGTAATTCTTTATAGCAGTGATAAGACCGCCTTTCCGACGCCCTAACCTACCCCCTTGAGCACATAGGGTTGAAACAGTAAAACCCTCCCATCATAAATGAACCTTCGCCCACGATTCTTGAATACAAACAAAGTCGTATTGTGAAAGTTTGCTCATGAGTATTGCATTGTGCATCAAATTTGCTGATCCTCTCGAGTTCCAGCTCAATTATTTCAAGATATTCTTAGGAACTAGAGAGGTTTCCCCAGTTGTTTGAGAGTATCAATAGACTCACGAAGCGAGAAGGCAAGCCACCTCCAGTCTAGTTTTTCAAAGTTGTCCTCTAAAACCTGAGTAGCTCTCACAGTACTAGTAAAGGGAATTTCCTTTGTATTTCCATTGTTACCCTGCTGGACCTGTTTGGTCTGAGGTCGAGTAATTACATATTTGAAGATGTCAAATCCCCTACATTGTAACTGCTCGGCCTCTTTCAGAAGAAGATTTCTGACCAACGGCGAAGGAATCACTAGTCGTACATAGTCAAATCGGTGCCTATGTATGAAATCAACTAGTTTAATATCTGCAGAAGTGATCAGACTGAGGTCTGTAATCTGACCCAATAAGGATAGTATGAATGGTCTGTTTAAGGAAGAATTAGCAGAGATGAGCCCAGGCATATCGGGATAAACAGGGTTCCTCAGGTCCCGCACCCGATTGTCTAGGAGTTGTTCTTTTACCCCGCCCTGAAGACTCTCCCTCTGGGGCCTATTTGCCTGCTTAGCAGTGCCCGAATCTGTACAGTATTCCTCATATGTCCCTTCCCGATTCATGTCTGCAGGTTCTCCTGCCAAAAGATGTGAAGCCTCTTGTAAGTGCTTATCTTTGAGAACCCTTATTATAGAATGATTTAACTCCTCATCATTCGGTTTCTGCTTAATAAGGAGTACATTAGTACTCATGGGGTATTTGTCCTGATTTTCTAAATTTTCGGGAAATGTCTTGCTATTAGTACTTAACTTGGTGTCATTTGACACCTTTCCTGATACCATCTTCCAATCAGCGCTACCCAGGCCTGTATTGACAGTAATGCCTACATTGCTCCTCATTCTGTCAGAGCCACCTCCCATTTCACCCACCGGGCTATTCTTACTTTCCAACATGACTACCCCATGTCGTGTTAAATGAGTGGAACTGTCAGGGGGCTTGAAGGAGTCGACAGAGTTTATCTGTGGAGAATTCACATTAAAGATCTCATACAGCTCATCCCTTTGACTCTTTTTTTCATAATTGCAGATAGTACATGTTCCCCCTCAATATACGTACTTTGTGTGGATTGATCTATAACACTATTTACCTTCAATGGGGGGTCCTTATAGGTCACGGGCTCCTTGCATTGTGATTTGTTGTTTTCTGAGCCCAGTGTCCCTTCCTTTGTGTCGTCCTCATAATTAAATTCCCTCAAAAACATTCTCGATGATTTCTTCAATGCCCCATTTTTGATATTAATGTTTTTTTCCTTAAGTTTGCTAGTTTTTTTCCTTGTCTTTTTGAAATTTTTGGTTCAGATGTTCCCGATCCCTTTAGATTAGAGGGTTCACCAGACCCCTGATTTGGTTGTGCCATGTCATTATTCATATCGTCCGAGCCTCTCACCTCTAAGGAGTCCTGGGTTGCAGCAATAACAATAATCTCATCAGGTGACTAGGCCGAGTTAGATTTTAAATACTCGCACCTGCCAGCCTCAGCCTTGTTACCGCCCACAACCAGCTCCGTCAGTATTTTATTTAGTGAATCAGAGAGTTTACTTGGTAATAATCGAGATTCTATCACCAATTACTTGATGGCATCAGTTTGCATCCATACCTCGGTAAGCAGTGACCGATTGAAAAGGCTCATCATTACCGAAAGTTCAGAAGCAGTAGGATCAGGTTGGCTTGATAAGGAATTCCCAACCTGATTCTTACCATCAATGGGAAGATTATTTGAGAAATCCAACAGGTTATCATAGTTGAAGTCACTAGGTATGCAGATAGGACTTTCAGACTGTCGTAAGTCACCATCTTTAATCAGGTCAGACATCTTAGATTTCAACATCAGGTCATTAGTCAATTCATCCTCCCCAAACAGTAATTGTGAGGGATCTATGAATTCTTCCCTCGGTTTTTCCAGGAGTGAGCAGTCCTGCACACACCACAGCAGAGCCGCCTCCTCTTCATTTACTTCGGGCAACGGCAATGCTGCGGCGCAGGCAAGACTAGCCCGTCTTGTACTAACTGCCACAAAAGAATCTGCACCAGCCTACTTGCGGATAAGCGGCAGTTTATTCTTCCTCATAATTATGAGCTATCAGTTCTGCACATCTTCAAGACAGTAGGGCAATGACACTGACACAATAACACCAGATCAAGTACCCACCCTAACGGCAGAAGCTCCCTAGCCCAGTAGCGCTTCCGGGTTTCAATGTATAGTTGTAACTACGTTGCCACAGTAAAGAATCATAAAACACAGTAAGTATCATCAATACGCCCCTGAACCCCCACACACCCGCTCATTCGAACAGCCAAACAGCCACTTGGGTGCCCACTTCGGATGCGCGCGTGCGGATGCACATGGACACGATAGATATAGGAAGTAGTGCTCCAATGGGCGGGCACTGTGGGCTGGGCAAGGGGCGGAGACAGGAGGAGCTGCAGCAGAAAGAGAAAAGGGAAACAGAAAAGACTCCAGTTAGTGCTGGGCAAGAAAGGCTTCAAAAGCACAGTGAACTGCGGTGAAACCGCGGTTCACAAGATAGTATTTGGACTTAAACAGCACCAATAAAGACTGTCCAATTACTTAGAAAACAAATGTCCACGTTACGGCAGCACAAAGGATTCCTCTCGCGGATGGCGAGATTAGCCGATTTTAGGTTGCAGATTGCAAAGTCCGTACAGCAGCATCAACACACGTCCACACGTCCACCCTAGCCAAATAGCCACTTGGGAGCCCACTTTGGATGCGCGCGCGTGGATGCACGCAAATACGATAGATATAGGAAGTAGTGCTCCACTGGGGGGCAGTGTGGGCTGGGCAAGGGGCAGAGACAGGAGGAGTTAGAAAACAAATGTCCACGTTACGGCAGCACAAAGGATTCCTCTCGCGGACGGCGAGATAAGTCGATTTCAGGTTGCAGATTGCAAAGTCCGTTCAGCAACAGAAAAACACGTCCACACATCCACCCCAGCCAAACAGCTACTTGGGAGCCACTTGGGAGCCCACTTCAGATATCTATGTTTGTTTTCTTTTTGTTTGCTATGCGTAGGAAATCGTGTAAATCTTCCCATGCATATTCTGCACAACTTAACGTAACAAACCAAGTGGGTTTTGCTAATGAAGATAAAGTCTTGGGGCTCAAGGAGCTACATTGTGTGGTCTTGAAAATGTAACCTCAAGACCATTTGTTTTCTGTGAACTGTGTTGCTTGGAACTTGTGGAAGGGAACTCCGAGGATTGATTTTGAACTATAATCCTGTGAAATGGAGAAAGGTAATTTTGAGACTATTTCATGGAACTTTCTTACACTTGTGGAAGGGTAGCTGGAAGGAGGCTGCAAGCTGGAAGAAACTCAGAACTTCGTTTTGAACACTATTTCGTTTGATTTTGACATCCCTACACTTTGGTTAGTTTTAGTTGTGAGGGCAAGGACAGGTTTTGGACACAGAAAGACTTTTAAGTTGAACTCTTTGACTTTCCTTAGTCTCCTTCAGGTAGGGAAAATCCCACCTTAGCATAGGGAAAGTTAGGCCTTCTACCAGCCTGACATTTGATTTAATAAAGTATTTTATTTTGAACTTTAAGTCTGTTGTCTGTGTCTTGATTCATGATGCCTTCACCATGCACAAACTCATCCTTTAACCAAATCTTGCCAACAATGCCCCACCGCCAAGCCATTCTAATTTCCTGCATAAATAAGCGTGTGTTTCAAGTGCTCAACAGCGCTATTGGTCTCTGGGTGATACAATGATGTTTTGAACTGCTCCACTCCACTTTCTTCTAGGAATTACTCCATAAGCCTAGCGGTAGGTTGTACTCCATTGTCAGTGAGGATCTTTCATGTGTACCCCTCCATCAAGAAAACTAATAACTGAACGTGTGTCTGTATCAAAAACCCATTTGGAGTACATATCCATGAGAACAGGTATGTACTTTCTCCTCCCTCTCTATTTTTTATTATTATTGTTTTTACATTAATTGTTTAAAGCACAGACCTAGCTCGTGAGCAGCAGAGCACTGTAAAGCTCTCTATTGGTCCTAGAATATCCAAAGTAATGTATTCCCAAGGCAAACTTGGTAATTCCAAAGGTCTGGGAGCTGTACATAGTTACACAACACCTTATCAGCTTCAACACACAACTTACATGATTTGATCATTCCCTTAGCTGGGCATCTAATCCGGGGCCACCAATACTCACCTCTTATACATCCTTTGGTTTTGGTCATTCTCAAATGTCCTTCATGCCCCACCTGATTATTTTAGAGCATATTCCAAGTGGTGGCACGGAACAACCTGCTTTGAACAACAATATACTTACCTCATTCTTCACCTTGTGAATTTCTCCGAGCACTTTATTGTCTGCCCAACCATTCCAACCAATCCTGACATACTCTATCATGCAGTTAAGTTTCCCATCAATCTTGGCAGCATCCTCCCATTCTTGTCTCTGAATAGTCCTATCACACACCATGAACACCTGATCTGCACTCTCCCTGTCCGCATCCTCAATTTTGTCCGTATCAACAGGATGATTGGACCTGGGCAGAATCCACCACAGTATTGTCTTTATCTGATACATATTCAACCATAAATTCAGGACCTTGTAGGGTTGTAACCCACCTCGCATCAATCCTTCGAGACACACCATCAAGGGCCTTATTCATAAAATTTAACACCAAAGGCTTATGATCTGTGTGTACAACAAACAGTCTTCCCCAAAGAAAAGCTTTAAAATTCTTGATGGCCTAAGCCACACTGATGGCCTCCTTTTCTATAACCATATACTATGCCTTTGCTCCCCTGAATACCTGTGATGCAAATTCAACTACTTGATCATTGCCTTTGCATGAGCACCGCACCCAGACTTGTATTACTGGCATCTGTCCTGATGAACATTTTCCAGTTTGTATCAACACTTGCTAATGCTGGCGCACTGGCAATCACCTTTTTAATGTCTTGTGGCTCCTCCTGACAACCATAACCCCACTCAAATTCTGCTCTGTTCTTGCACAGATTCCTAGTTTTCATGCATTTGTCTGACAAATGTACCACAAACATGGCATAATATTCCACAAGACCAAGGAAATACATGACCTCTTGCTTATTTTTAGGTCGTACCACCTCTGCTATGGCTTTTATCAACTCACCCCTTGACTCGACCTCTTTGCCACACAACCTATGCTCCACGTAATCAAAGTCTCTCTAAACTTACATTTCTCTTTATGAAGTGTCAGCCCTGCCTCTGATACTATCCCCAACGCTCTAGCTTGTCTCTGATCATGCTCTTTTATGCCTCTTCCTGTGACTAGGATGTCATCCTGGACGTATGATACAATTCCCACTTTCCTCAACAAATGATTTATTTTATTTATTTGCATTTGTAGAGTACACTTGCAGCCAGGAAGGCATCGAGGCGCTGTTACAGAGTATAAAACGGACTTGAAATTGACAGGCAAGAGCCCATAGGTTTCATGGTTACACAGTAGCAAGCAACAATACAGGAAATGACTGATACAGATTCATAATTCAGACAAAGAGTCTAGTTTTGATGGCCTTGCGGAAGGTTAGGCGTGACTCTTTGCATCACTCTTTGAAAAAAAGCAGCCACAGAAACTTGCCAAAGGCATTGTTTTAAATTTGAAAGTCCCTTCATGACTTACAAATGTGGCAAATTCTTTAGAATCAGGATGTAGCCTCACTTGGTGATACGTTGAGGCTGAATCGAAATTGTTGAATTCCTTGGCCCCAGCAGCCATGCTTACTACCTCTCCTATGGTCAGCAGTGGAAACCTGTCCACAACCACCTCTTGAATAAGTCCTCTAAAGTCTATACATATCCTCACCTGACAATTTGGCTTCCATATCACAACTACAGGGGACACCTATTCAGAGGCCTCCACTGGTCTGATCTCACCCTCGGTCTCCAACCTCTTTATTTCCTTTGCAACTTCTCCTCTCGGTACAGTTCTGGCATTTGCCACAACTGGTTTAGCTTCTTCTTTCAACCATATGCTATAATGGTGTCCTTTCAAACACCCAAGCGTTTCCTTAAACAATGTCTTGTACCTCTCCTCAGGACCCCCCTTGATCCATGTCCACTTCAGCAATATGACCCGGAACACTTGGGACTACCACAATCCCCTTCTCAATTTGTTCATACCAGCCCAACAGGCATCCCCCTTTCTTTGATACATACACATCCACATGTGTTGATTTTCCTTTACACTCAATTTTGGCTCAATATTTTCCCAGTATCTTTATGTGCAACACTCTGTATGCTTTTGCTCTCACAGAGGGTATCTTGAGCTTAGTGCCCTTGAAACTCTCTTCCCAAAATGAGCTGTCCAAAATAGTTTAGTCAGATCCTGTATCATCTAGCATTGATAGCCGCACACCATTCAGCACTACCACAGCATGTGATTTCTCACCCCGTTTTCTCTCGAAACCTCTTGGCTAATGGACTAGCTTGCACCATCAACATCCTTATTATCCCCATCCTCTTCATCAACCTGCTTATAGTGCATACTTGTTTCTTTCAGTCCACTCGTTGAAACGTTTTTTTAACAACATGCAAAGTGCCCCAATTTCACATTTCCAACTATTTGCAGAGCACACTGCAAGGAATTTATGACCCAGAATGATTTATCAACTATGTACAAGATAACAGCATAGCATAACATAATTATTACAAGAATGTGACTCCCTTACTTCTGTAGATCTAAATAGTTACAAAAGATATAAGAGCCTCATTCAGACCGCTGGATGGGGTTTCAGTTTAAGCATATTTTAATATGCTTGACAGTATTCTAACCCAGTGCCAGAGGGTTGTATCCCCCATAGTATGAGGCTTTAAAATATGTCTACTTGATTAAATGTTTATTTCAGCAGTTAAGCATGCACCTTTATATGACCCATCTCGGTTATATTTATAAACATCAATGCAAACCAGATTCAGGTTGGCAGTTCATAATGCCATGAAGTTTTGTCGTTGTTAGGAATAATTTTAAGATATATTACGTGCAATTTCAATGTCTTCTACTTAAGATTAGTGGTGCTACGACCTGAAAAGGAATAATATATTATATTCACTTTTACATAATTTGATATGTAATTTGTACAATGTTTTTTCTGTATGACACTCCATGGGTAATGATGGGTTAGAAGTTCATAATGTGAAATAACTATGTAGTCAAGAGGCATTATTTATGAATTTATACCAATGTGCATTTTAAATGTCTATGGAAGTTCAGGTTTGTTACTATGTGTTACCGAATAATATATTATAGTCATTAGGGCATTATTTAATGTATGAGTTGCACGTTTTACATGATGAACAATATTGGCCATGATTAATTTGAAATATTCATCGTTTTCCCCCGCTGCCTTGAGTTTTCAAAACAGGTTGTATGTGCAAAACCATTAGGTATTCATTTGTTTCCTGTTTGAGTACATTACAGTTACTTAGCACTAAGATCTAGTAGAGGTAGCAAAACGCATCATGGGCACTTCCATGTTTTGCATTTTTCAATAAAACACTATTTTTGTACTCGCCCCTGGTATGCCTGGATTCTTAGAATGTGGCCATCTGTTATACTGCATAGTTCCTGTTTGTTAAATAAATATATGCATATAACACTTTGGACATCATTGCCCCTTTCATGAGGATCCGCATGAAGCCTGCCTCCAATCATAACTCCTGGTATGATTCCGACCTGGCCTCTCTGAAACGCGGGTGCAGAATTGCTGAGCAGAAGTGGCTGGCTTCGGGCACATCCTCTGACAAACTGGTCTGCCACCTGTTACAAAGGCAACACAGACTTTCCATTTGCTTGAAGAAGAGGGCGTTTTTCCAAACCTGCATCTCTGGGGACACTAACAACACTGGTGAACTTTTCAAATCTGCAAGGAACTCACCAATCCTACTGCAGTCTCTATCTCTCTGTCTTCTCTGGCCTCTCATTTCACTACTAAAACATAGGACATCCTGTCCTCACTTTCCACTACACCACTCCCTTCTCCCTCTGCGGCTCTCAGGCCTCCCTTGGCCCCCATTCCCCCTCCCCTTCTACTCTCCTCTTTCTCTCCCATATCACCTGATGCGAACTGGGTCTGGGTGTAAGCGGGTTCCCTGCAAACCTGATTACTACAGCTACCAGAAGTCCTTGAAGCAGAATCATCACTGATTGATAACACCTACACTAGCTGTGAGTTGCAAGCAAAGACTGCCTCTTTGACGATGTAAAGAGCACAGACACCGGTAGGAGGAGAATATCAGGGGCTGAGTAGGTTAACTGTGCAGGGAAGCAGAGTGTGCCCCTCTTTTCTGGACTGTTAATACACATGGATTTATGAAGGGTGGAAGCTTCAGAATCCCATAGGGTGCTGCACTAGGGTAACGCATTCCCTGATCTTTGAAGTGCCACACTGTGGGCAACTCCCCCCATTCCACGCTGTGGGTCTGGTTGTGAGTGGGTTCCCTGCAAACCTGATCGCTACAGCTACTAGAAGTCCTTGCTGCAAAATCATCACTGATTGATAACACCTGCACTTGCTGTGAGCTGCAAGCAAAGACAAAGATATATATATATATATTACACGGCCCACGGTAGTGACTGTGTAGTTATGGTTAAGTTGCTAATCCCATAGGAAGAGCACTTTTTGCGCGGCTTATAACTTCGCTCCCGCTGGACGAATCCTCACCAAACAAAAAAAATGTATGGCACACTCTGAATTATTTTTCAAATTTTGATATGGTTTGGTCCAGGGGGGGCAAAGTTATAGGGGGGAGGGTTCCAAAATGTCTTTTTTTCCCATAGACATAATTGGAAAAACCTTTACTGTGCTCACGCCTACAGCTCAAACCGCTGGACGGATTTCAACCAAATTTGTGGCAGGAGCGGCGTCTGAGTCACAAAAGCATGCTTTTTTTTAAATTTGTCGTAAATCCATCCAGTAGTTTTTTTTTTTTAAATGACCAAAACGTAAGGCAAAAAAATAGTGATATATATGTCCGCTCCGCGGACACACTTCCCTGTTCGCTCCACAGACAGGACACCGATTGGCTAATCGACTTGCGTCATGTCCGCAGACACGCAACGTGTCCACCGATTGGCTGGAGTGAGGCGTGAGGTGTGTCACATTGTTTCGATGCACCCGCCATCTTGGATCACAGCGCGGCGGCGAACAATTTTGGGGAGTGTGTTGGTGTGCAGGAGTGCTTGGGGAGGGTTGGGGAGTAAGAGATGGGTCAAATAGTGTATTTGTTTAGGTGGCAGGTGCCCCTGATGTGTTCGCCATGTCCGTGGTCTTCGTGGCTGTCCGCAGGCATAATAAATGCACTACTAGCTATTTTACTTTAGTATGATGCTGGTTTTGTGTTGTTAGTAGAGCATTGATTGTAATTAATATCCCCAATAAGCAGCCCACATACCGCAGTCAAAATGTTTGGTAGCATAGGTGTGTTATGCTGCGGTAGTTGTGGCCAGGGCCTAGGCCATGCACCCAAGACTCTAGACCCTGGCCACAACCACCGCAGCATGACACACTCATAGAATCAAACACACATCAAATATCCACAACCCAAAAGTTTGTGTACTGTTTCATTTGTAGAGTTTGTATGTGAAGTTTTGGCTAGGCTATGCAGTTAAGATTGTAGAGTTTGTAACAAGGACTGTGTCATAAGATACCCTTGGAAGTAAACATTTTGGATTGTGGTGTATGGTTAGATGTTTGCTTGAATGAGTGTGTTATGCAGCAGTGTTTGTGAGTCTATTTATTTTATACTTACTGGTTGAATTTTTTGTGGTTGTATGCAGTTTTTTCATGACATGGGTAACTGGACCAGACATACTTTTTCGATCTCTGTGATAAAAGAAAAGATCATATGTTAGAGTAGGTAGTTCATAATGAGTTATTGCATTGCATAATAGACATTTCTGTATTTTTTTGACCGTCATATTTAGTACTTTACAAGTACTCTAGTTCAAACCAGTGTACTGCGCAATTTGCTCAATTTCTGTGTTTGTTTTCTAAATCATTGGGTCTGTGGGAAACAAATCCATGCTGGATTTTAAAAAAAAAGCTCTATGTTGTGGTACAATATATTTCTTTCATTGTTTTACTGTTTATTTCTTGTTTCTTGCTAATCTTCTATCTGTTGGCTTGTTGCAGATTTTTGGGGCAATTAGATACCTGTTGTCGTATTCTAACTGTATAGTTCTTGTTTGATTTTAGTGGTATTTATTTATCTGCTTGCTTGTTGCAGAATCTTGTGGCAGTTAGATACCTGTTGGCGTAGTCTAACTGTGTATTTCTTGTTACATTTTATTGGTATTTATTTATCTGTTTTCTTGTTGCAGAATCTTGCTGCGTTAGATACATGTTGGCGTATTCTAACTGCACAGTTTTGAAGTTGAAATGTTGCTTATGTTCATACACAGATTATGTATAAAATTTTGGTTTTAAGAATATTAAGTAAGCGTTTACAAGATTTACTGGTAATTTCTGCTTTAGAGTAATGGTACTATCATTACATTCGAACCATCCACAATTCTTTTTTAAGTATGCAGTGTAGTGACCTGCATTGGTTGTGGCTCCTGCGTGGTGGATTATACCTATTGTTGTGAAGGTTTTCTTACCAAGTGATACTTGACCATGTGTGAATCCAGTCAGCTTACAGTTGTTTTTGGTACCATCTGCATTGTAACGTAAAAGCATTACTATTACGTATTTACTATGTGTCTTTATTCGTAAGGTGGAGCGATTATCTGAATTGCAGGTAGTAGTACATAACCTGCCATGGTTTGCATTTTTGTAGAAGTTGCTGAAATGGAATGGATTCACAGTTAGGTATGGATACATACACAAAGTGTTCATTAGGGACTTGTTCCTGTGCCACATGGCTGCAGAGAGTGCATGTATATCAGGAAGATTTCATTTATAGGTATGTTTTTGTTTTCCAGTACTTGTAGTAAGTACATTAGAAATTCTTGTGGATCTTCTTGTGAGTTTATAGTGATTTTGACCATTCCAGCACAGTAGTCCAATTCTTGTCTTATTCCATGAACACTGTAAGTGTTGTCAGGATTGTTGGTTGCATTTCTATGAAGGACTAACATTTGCAAGCACAAATGGTCTGTACTGTGTAAGTAAATGTTCTCAATAATGGGTAGAAATTGGAATAGAATATTTATTGCTACATTTGCGTAGCAATTTACAGCAGTTGTATTTGAAAATTTGAATGGACCTGACAGTTCTCTGTCAAAGTCATTTGTTCGGAGTGTGTGTTGCTTCTTTAAAGAAGTAGTTGAGTTACTTTAACCCGTAGATTCTTCTTTGGTTGTGGTACCTGATGAAGTATTAGTTTCTTTTTTTTCTTTGGAGGAATTGCAGTGAGATCCTGTATCGTTTCAGTTTGTAGTAGTTTTCTTTTACAACGTTTTGCTTTTTGTGGAACAGGATAGGTTTTTAGATGGGGGGTGTAGAGTGAACGCAGCCTATTGTATTCTAGAATGCAAGGTATATCTGCATTTACTTTACTTGCATCAAAGTTGATTAGAAATAGACCATCAAGTGTATCTAAGCATGATAGTGCTACATAGCTCATGCCTTCTTTAAAGAATGTGCTACCAATATCTATCAATGCTTTATCTAGGGTAAGGCCTTGTGATTTGTGAATGGTAATTGCGTATGCTAGAGTTAGTAAAAATTGTTCTCTGCGTACATACATGTCTTTGAAAAGAAGGAAGTGGGCTGTTGAGCGTCCTATTCTTTTAACTTCTGATAGTTTGTGAAAGAGAATATTGGCAAATTGAATGTTGTTGTCACGTGGGTATGATTTAAAGCCAACAACTGTACCAAGTGCTCCATTAACTAGTCCTTGCTCCACTACAAGGTCACGTTTAAGCATTACTCTACAGTTTAAAGATAATTTTTATATTTTCTCCAAACCAGCTGTGTTGGATATACAGTTTTCTAAGGTATTTAGTCTTGTTGTGGCTTGTTGACACATGGGTTGTGTCATACCATGTACGTTAATTTCAACTATTGGTTGCATTTCTTTTTTCAACATTGTTTCATTGAATTTTGAACAGCTTGCAAGAGTTGGCATCAAGGACATACAATTGACATTTTTGTGTGCTAATTGTTCCATGACATCAATAGCACATGAGGTATGGCCATAGAGTGCATGGATGTGCCTGGTTTTCAATATTGATCGTCCTTCTTGAGATAGTACACCAAATCTAATACTTTTTCAAATGTTGGCATATGTGAGGTCTGCAGACTGGCGCAAGTTTTCTGTTAATTCGCTGTATTGGAAATGTTGCCAAAGGTTGATATTTCCTATGCTGCCAAGAGTTTTACGGCACAGTTTGTGCCCTAAAGTTTTAAAAATAGGTTCAGCTTTCACTGTTGTCAATTGAAGAAGATCTCCGAAAAAAAATAATGTGTTTTCCTCCAAAGAGCTCTTCGTAGTCTGTTTTGAGAACCTCTTGTAATCTGAGGTGAATCAAAGCCAACATTAGGTTGGAGACCATGGTCACCTTATCTATTAGCAGCATTTTCATTTGTTTGAAAACTCTGCGTAGTTCCATTGCAGCTTCTGTGGAAAGCTTGTAATAGTCTAATTTGTTTTGGTGTTCTACTGGAAGGAGTAGTAATCGGTGTAAAGTGACACCGCCTATGTTGTAGGCAGCTAAACCTGGGGGGCAGTTACAACAGCTGACAGTTTGTTGTTTGTCAATTGTTGTAGGAACTTGCTGATGATTTTGATTAAGAATGTTTTGCCTGAACCAGCTCACCATTCATGTATAGCAGTATAGGTTTGTAGTCTTGGCAGGTACAGTTTTTATTTTCACGTTGAACACCATGTTCAATTTGTTTTGTTATATCTTGGAAAATGCTACGCTGCTCATTGTGCAGTTTTGATTTCAGTACAGCGATGGTGTTTTCTACTTCTGTCATGGCTAATTCTGCCTCATTTGCTGTTAGTGGCTGTCCAAGTGGTTCTTGGCTTCCTGTTACAGAAGGTTGACTATTGTCGGGAGTGTCTACTTGTAGTTGGGCCTGGACTTCTTCTTTGTTTTTCTGTTCATTGTGCAACTTTGTTTGGTACTGTGTAAAGTTAACGTCTGTTATAGTGCTTTCATTTGCTTTGAAAGCATCTTCATAGGAGTCATATGTATCCAGTAACTCTTCTTCTTTTCTCCATGATTTAAAAAGTTGTACCAGGGACATGTAATACAGTTCTTTATGTTGAGGAGTTTTTGATGACAATTTGATATGATTAATTAAGCTGCATTTGGTAAGTTTCACTAAGCTGCCTTCACAATTTACAACTCTGTATCTACCTTTCTTTTAATCTGGTTTAATATTATTTTTGTATATGAAGTTTTAGGCTACGTGGTAGAGACACATGGTTTCCATTTGTGTTTGCTATGGTTAGGCTCTTATAAGACCCTTGCTTTAGGAAGTGCTGTAAGATATTGCAGTATGAAAGGACGTGCTCAGCAGCACACATGTACAATATGGCCAATGTACACAGCCTCCTACATACCGTTCGCCACACCTGCACCCAACAGCCTAGACCTTCATCACAGCCACCAAAACATAATGCAGCCATGCAGTTGTCACTCTGCATGCATTTGATGTTGGTGAATTTCACACAATGAAATGAAATGATATTTTATTTATATCGCGCTCGTACACAAGTGTTTGAGAGCGCGACCAGGCAAAAAGGGAGGGGAACAAGGGAGAGAAAAAACAGAAAAAACAGCGATCTTACTAGGCCTAGTGACATTTAAGAAAGCGCAAGTGCATGGGAAAGGAAAATGGGGGAAAAGTGCGAAGCAGAGGAGAGAAAAACAAATAAATATTAAATAGAATAAATAATAAATAAGGGCTTTAAACCATTGTAGTGCAGCCAGCAAGTGGCAGGTGAAAGTTAGTCAGAACGGTATATCTGATAAGTGCAGATGAAATGTGGGAGGGTTCCACAACCACAATGGTTGTGGAGGACATTGTAGACTTGGTAGACTAGCAGAAGTGAGCTGGTATGCGTACATTAGCATATGGTGTACATCATTGCCCCTTGCAAAATAGGGTGCCACATGCCACCATGTGAATTTCCTATGATTTGGCCCTTATAAGCCCCTTGCTTGAGGGAGTGCTTTAAGATATTGCAGCATGAAAGGACTGCAGTACACATGTAAACTATGGCTAACGTACACAGCCTCCTACATACCGTTCAGCACACCTAACACAACGTTATGCAGCAATGCATGCAAATATGTGACCAGGGTGAAAGCTGGCAGGCTCAATTGCAGCTCGGGAGTGCAGTGCACATGACATGAGCATTTAAACATAGCGTGTACTATGGTGTGTTTTCTGTGGTGAGGGCCTAGCACCTTGCATGCATGGCAGGAGTGGAAAGGGAAAAAGGACTGTCCCTGCTTTACTGGGGTGTGGCACTCACTGTAGCTGGAAACGCGCACGTGCCACATACTGCCCTTTTAAGGATGGTGGGCATAGAAATGGAACTGTGGGATTTACCCAATCAGGTGTCGAGGGTGTGGTTGACAGGAAGGGGCAGTGATGTCATTCCCCAAAAGCAGTGAGGTTGGTAGGGATGGAGAGACGCAGAGTGCTCATCGTGGGTGATACCTTTGTGCAAGATCGGCACAGGTATGCTGTGGAAAGAGGCTTTGTTGCAAACTTTCAGTTAGAAGGAGTGGAGGCTTTTTGGGGCCCAGTGTATGAGTGGGGTTTCAGTGCCATGGTTCTCCTTTGTACATGTGTGGCCTCTGTCGTAATGTTGATGTAGTCATCATGCACTATGGAGGACTACATTTGGGGTACATGTCATGCTCATGTTTGCCCCGTCACCTCAAGAAGTTGATGACAGCAGTGATGCAGATTTTTCCCACTGCCAAGTTGAATTTCTCAGCCATGTCACCAAGAGAAGAATGGGATCATGCCGGTGTAATTTATCAACAGCCAGAGGTCGGGAGGTGTTTCATAAACAGAAGCATGTGTGACATTATGTGCAGTGCTGGGATGTTCTGCACTGACTATGACAGCATTAACGAGTAAGATTTGCAGTGGTTTCAAGGAAATGGCATTTTTTTGACGTACATTGGCAATGCTGTTTTGTTTGCCACTATGCACGAAGCGTTGCAGAGAATCCTGTAGAAATGTAAGAGAAGCATTCACCTTCAGTCAGTAAAAATGTCAGGAGAAGCAAACAGAAACGCATCGAAAGAGATAAAAAAAATATTGTATGCAAACACGTACTTACCAAAAACAGGACAAAAAAACCCCCAACAAAAAACACATCTTTTCAGACACAGTACTAAAGACCCAAACCCCTATCCTGTTTCAGATTCCGCCCCCCACCCCAAAGCACAGAAACTCTGCAGATTCTGCAGTAGTTTCAGAATCACACGTGCCACATCCAGCTATTTGCAGGATGGGAACCATGGAAATGGGACTGTGGAGACTAAGGTATTGCTCAATAAGGTTTGTGATTGTGGCGTGTAAGCAAAAACTGGCAGAAGGTCCCTTTGTACAAAAAAGTGCAGAAGCCTATATTGGAATTGTGCTAGGTAAGGGGCAGGCATCCTGTTTATATGCATTAAGTGCATGTACTTGTTTGAAGTTGGTAACATGCATTCAGTGGTGCTTTTGTGCAATCTTGTTTTTAAACGATTGTCGTAAGTGCGGTACTGCGAAGAAAACAAACTATGAAGTGCACAAGGAAAGTGGCGGGCATACTGTTGTTGTGAATGCAATGTGGGTATGATATGATATGATGTCAAATTGTATGATATGCCATTTACTGTGCACCTATACACTAGCTGTGCAAGGTGCAACGAGGCAAGGGAGGGGGAACAGAGGGGAGACAGAGACAACAAACCTACTAGGCCAGTTGGCACTCAGATCACCCAAGTGCATGGGGAGGGGGAGGCAAAAGTGCAGTACATGGGAAGAAGAAAAAATGAAAAGAATTTTAAAAAAAGGCCCAATGATGGCAAGTGCATCGATAAGGTGGTAGAACTCTTAGGGATTCAGCAAATAGTCCCCAATTGAGGGGTTTGCCAGAAAGGCAGTGCGGGGGTGCAACTGGCGGAGGGTGATGGACCTGGGCCGACATCAGAGGGGGGCCCGGTAACCAGTGCAGAATCAGTTTCAGGCAGTAAGTCAGCAGGGGAGAGGAGGAGCAAAAGCAGAGGCAAAGAGAAAGATTTTCAGTTGCCCCGGAACCGGCGATGGTTCTCCTCAAGTTTCAGGGAGGCAGGGAGGCAATTGCAGAGGAAGGCCCCAACCAAAGAAAGAGATCTACCACCAAGTGGTTGCTTGCAGAACTGAATGACCCTGAGGGAGTTAGAGGTGGATAAGGGAAGAGCTTGAGCATGCACATGTTTACAAAGTGACAGTTGCAGGTAATGAAGCCCCAAGGCCCAGAAGCCCTTTTGTATTATGAAGAAGGTTTTCACCTTATTGCTCGCAGTTACTGGGAGCCTGTGCAGACATTTCAGTCCTGGAGAGATACCATCCCTGGGCTTGGGGCCAAGGACTAGATGCACAGTCCTCTCCTGGATGAATTGCAGAGGGTGTAGAGTAGAAGGAGGCAAATTTCGACCGAGGCTGTTGCAATAGTGCAGCCTACAGAGAACCACAGCTGTGGAGACAGTGAGGTGTTCGGACCTTGCGTTACGTTGCTAATTCAGTGCTGGTTTTGAAGCCACATTTTTACAATTTCTGTAAGACATAGGTTAGTGGGGGAAAAAAATTCATACTATTGTCGGAAGGAAAGAAGAGAGTTCCTGTTGCGATATAACAATGGGTGATATGGGTAAATGGAAACGTTGCAAGCATATGCAATTGACATGTCACTTCATGGCAGTGGATGGCAGAAAAAAACAGTAACATTTGTACGAACGTAATGGACGCTCAGTGGCACATACCATGCACATAGGTACTTATAACGGAGTTGTACACATTTTGCAGAAATAATATTCATATCTCCAGTTTGTGTTCATGGGTGCTCACGTGGATGCATTTGATGCACACATTTTGCATTATTTTACTGAACTTTCTACTGGACGTGCTTTATAATGACACCCCACTTGGAGGCTTAATGTGCAACGGTACATATGAAGTGGTGTACAGAAGTGACAGTGTACAATGTTAGCATCTTGAATGCCATTGGTAGATGCGTGACTATTCAACAGTCCCCAATGAGGTAGTGATGGACAAGAAATAGTGCACAGGGAAGAAGGAGTCCTCCTGCTTTACTGGGGCGCAGCCCTCGCGGTACTTGGGGAAGAGCATGTGCCACATTCTGTGCTCCGCACCTTCCTGGCGAATGGAAATGGGACTCTGGGGATTGTCCAATCAGGTGCTCAGGGTGTGCGTCACAGGCAAGGGCACCAATAGGGAGAAGGACTCCTCCTGCTTCACTGGGGCGCGGCCCTCGGGGTACTTGGGGAAGGGGTCGTGCCACATTCTGCGCTTCTCACCATGCTGGCCAATGCAAATGGGACTATGGGGAATGTCCAATCAGGTGCTCAGGGTGTGCGTCACAGGAAAGGGCAGCAATAATCTATTCATTACTTTGTGTAGTGCGGCTGGCAAACATGGCAAGGCACACAGTTTTCATCGTGGGTGATGCCTTTGTGGAAGATCTGTTCCTGTATGCCCTCCAAAAAGGCTTTTGTGCCAATTTCAATTTGGAGGGAGTGGAGGCTTTGTGGTGCAGTGTCGAAGCGTTGTGTTTCGGTGGAGTGCTTGCAGAATGTCGACGCATGGCCACTTCCGCAACTGTACATGTTGTGGTCGTGCACTTTGGGGCCTTATTTTTGGGTGCCATGCCTTGTTCCCGTGTGTACCGTCAACTGAAGAAGATGATGAAAGCAGTGCAGCACATTTTTCCCACTGCCAAGGTGTTTTTCTCATGTATACCACTGACAATAGTATGGGGCTATTCCAATGATTACTGTCGCCAGCCAGAGGTCGGAAGGGGACTCATCAACAGAGGCATCTGTGATTTCTTGAGTGATGCTGGGATGTTCCCCTGTGAGAATGATAACATTGGTTCTCGATATATAAACCTTTTCAAAGCAAATGGCATGTCTTTGTCGACCAGTGGCAATGACATTTTGTTTCACAATCTGCAGGCTGCACTGAAGACCCTACTGTAAGAATGTGAGCTGACGTACAAAACACAAAACTACTTATGAAAACCCCCAAAAGAGGTGTTTCTATGGAAGCACCTTTAAAAAACCCAGAAAAAAGGCTCTTTTCAGACCCGCCACAACTAATGACGTCCCCTACCCTGGTTGAAAGTTATTCCCCCAGCCTCACGCGCGCACAGCACGAAAGGTATGTGACATTGCGATTATTGCAGGTTGGCACATGTTAGATACGCCCCTTTTGCAGATGACAGCCATATAAATGAACCTGTAGAGGCTACGGGATTGGCCAATAAGGTTTCTGGGTGTGGTGTGTACACACAGACTGTGGTAGACAGTGTATTTGACGACAGAAATGCAGAGGGTGCGGTTATGGCTGTGTGTTTCAGGAGCCACAGCGTGCAGGTTTTGGGGGTGTTCGAAATACATTGATTGAAAGTTAATGGAAAAACCTGTGCAGTGGCTGCTCATTTTGGATTCTATCATGTGGATGTGTAGTGTTATGGAGTACCTACAATGAAGTGACTGATTTTGGTTTGTCTGTGTGACACTTTGGTGACGCGCGATCATGCTGACATTATTGTCGTTCATTGTGGAGGGAAAATTGCACAGCATTTTATATGAGTTTCAGTGCTGTTTGCGATGACGGAGGCACTTGCCTAGGTCATGCGCCTTGGTCCGCAAATGGAGAAAGCGATGTACATTGTGGAGAAGTCTATTTGGGCCTTTCTACGACATGTGCCAATGGCATACTTCACACATTGGATTATGATTTTTCACAGCACAGACAGTTTTCCCCACCAATAGCGTTTATCTTACTATTCCTGCCATCCTGATTTCTGCACACCCCATCCAAATTGCCTTGGTGCCCCTCTTGAATGTAGTGGAAGAATTTTTGTAGTAGATGTTGCACACTGAAACTCTTTAAAATGCTCTGCAACATGTAAAGAAATATCTTTCTACATCGAACCCCTTTTCCCCCGATTTCACTACAGTGTTTTGCACAGTGCCACACCTCCCGCCTTGCATCAGTTCATTGGCAATTCCATCTCTGAAAGGAGCTATTTCCCTTTTTTCCTTTCCCAATTAATTTCCATTTATGTTGGTCTTCTAACACACACCAAAGAAGGAACGGCTGAAACGGTTCGATACGGAAGGGACAGCACCTGCATGTATACCATAGAGGACGTGCCTAGAGTGGTGGAAGTGTGGGGTTTGCCAGAAAGGCAGTGCAGGGATGCGACTGGTGTGGGGAGGTGGCCTGGGCCCAACTTCAGAGAGTGGCTAGGTAACAAGTGCAGAATCTGTTTCAGCCAGGAAGTTAGCCGGGGAGAGGAGGAGAAAAAGCAGACACAAAGACAAAGGCTTTGAGGTGCTTCTGGAATCGGCGATGGTTCTCCTCAAGTGTCAGGGAGGCAGGGAGGCTGTGCAGAGGGAGGTCCCACCCGAAGAAAGAGATCTACCACCAACTGGTTGCTTGCAGAAGGGACTGGCCATGAGGAAGTTGGAGGCGGGTGAGGGAAGAGCTTGAGCAGGGAGATATATAGGAAGTGAGAGTTGAAGGTATTGAGGTCCAAGGGCCCAGAAGGCCTTGTGCATAATGTAGAGGGTTTTCATCTTATTCCTCACAGCCACTGGGAGCTATTGCAGACATTTGAGTCCAGGAGAGATACGATCCCTGGGCTTGAGGCCAAGGACAAGTTGCTCAGTCCTCTTCTGGATGTATTGCAGAAGGCAGAGAGTAGAAGCGGGTAGATTTTAAAAGAGGCAATAGTCCAGCCTCCAGCCTAGAGAGAACCACAGCTGTGCAGACAGTGACCTTTCGGGAACTTGCTTTAGGTTGGTAAGATAGATTCAGTGCTGGTTTAGGTGCCATATTTTTACCATTTATGTAGGAGATGGGTTAGTGGGCAAAACAATTTGTAGCATTGTTGGAAGGAAAGAAGAGAGTTCCTGATTCGATATTACAATGTATGATATGGGTAAATGAAAACATTGCAAGCACATACCATTGAAGTGCCACTTGATGGTAGGGGATGAGAGAAAAAACGGTATGTTTTTTAAGAACGTAATGGATGCTCAGTGCCAGATACCATGCTCATGTGGATGAATGTGGATGCACAAATCTTGCAATCTTTTACTGAACTTTCTACTGGACTTGCTTTCCAATGGCAGGACACTTGCAGGCTGAATTTGTAACGGTACATATGAAGTGTTGTGCAGAACTCACAGTGTTAGATGCTAACGTCTTGGATGGCATTGGTGGATGGCGTGTGTGACTATTTACCCGCACCCAATGAGGTAGTGGTGGAGAAAAAAAAGTGGAGAGGGAAGAGGGGCTGCTCCTGCTTTACTGGGGCGCGGCCCTCGCAGTATTTTGGGAAGCACACGTGCCACATTCTGCCCTTCTCACCATGCTGGCCAATGGAAATGTGATTGTGGGGATTAGCCAATCAGGTACTGATGGAGTGTTTCACAGGAAAGGGCGGTTATATTGTTTTATATCACTCTGCGTAGTGATGCTGGCTGACATGGAGAAACGCATGTTGACATTGGGTGATGCCTTTGTGATAGATCTGCAAAAATATGCCCTGGAAAGACACTTTGATGGCCATTTCCGTTTGGATGGAGTGGACGCATTGTGGAGCACTGTCTATAACCTCAGTTTCGCCGATATGCATGCACTTTGCAGAGGCCTGGCCAATTCGGCTTGTGTTGATGTTGTCGTCGTACACTATGGGGGCATGCATTTGGGTTACGTGGCTTGTTTAGGTTTTTTCCGTCGACAGAATGTAATGAAGAGGCTTTTTCCCACTGCCCAGGTGCTTTTCTCATCCATAAAACCAAGAAGAGTATGGGACAATGCTAATGTATGTTGTTCCGAGCCAGAGGTTGGAAGGTGCCTCATCAACAGAAACATTTGTGATTTTTTGTCTGCTCGTGGGATGCTCTTCTGCAACAATGACCTCATTACTTGTGGAAATGCAGAGTTTTTCCATGCAAATGGCATTTCATTGTTGCTCATTGGTAATGCTGTTTTGTTTGCCCATCTACAGGATGCATTGAAGAGTTTACTGTAACAATGTCAGCACAAGAACACACGAAATCAAATAAAAAACAAAAAATGGTGTTTCTCTAGAAGCACCTTAAAAAAACAACAAAAAAGGCTCTTTTCAGAGCCGCCACTAAAAACAAACTCCCCTACCAAGGTTGCAATTTATTCCCCCACGCCTGCACGCAGCACGAAATCCACATACAGGGATTTAGAGGATGACCATGGAAATGGAACTGTGGTGACTGAGGTAGTGCGCAGTAACATTTCTGGGTGTGGTGTGTACGCAGAGGACTGTTGTACAGAACTGATACTGTTACATGGAGAGCTCTTCAATGTGATTGGTGGATGCATGTGGAAACTTTTACCAGTACACAATGATGGTGTGCTGAAAAGAAGAAAGTTGAAAACGAAGAAGGAATGTTTTTGCTTTATTGGGGCATGGCCCTCGCCGTACTTCGGGAAGCGCACGTGCCACATACATACTACCATTTTTAGCATGCTACCCATGGGAATGGGACAGTGGGGACTATCGCAACTGAGGGTGTGGGTCACAGGAAGGGCTGCTAATATTCTTTTCCATTATTGTGCGTACTGAGCCGGGCTGACATGGTTGCCATTACTTGCAAAGGCAATGTAGCACAGCAGATTTGGTGCAACATCACTTACAGGGCAAACCAATGTGGCCTGCTACTCTGTTCTGAAAATCTACAAACAGATTGCGGAGCAGCTCTGGGCTGTGGCCTTCTGTAGGGCTGCTGTGGAGAACTTGCACCTGGAAAACAGGCCTACATTGTTGAAAAACATATATACATATGCAATAGCACATTGTGGTGTGTTTGTAAGCATGTAGTTTCTGAACAACACTCCGTACATTGCACAACACTGTACTTTTCCCCTGTCCGAGGGTCCGGATCGTGTCCCCAAAATAAGGGCCCACGCGCAGTGGGTTCAGTTGCATGTAGACGTTGCTACTGTTCTCCCTTGGGACAGCTGTCCGCAGAATGCGTTTTGGGTGGAATACATTGTACTCATTTGCATACGTGTCTTATGCGCACCGTTACCACTTCTCTACTGAGCAATAGTGCGAAACACGTGTGCCGGCCATTTTGGGAGATGCTGGGTGTTTATAGGGTATAGCAGGTGGGATGTTTATCTGTATGGTCATCTGTAGGACGTGGGTGGGTGGCTCGACCTAAATAAAGTTTGTTTGCATATGATGCACAGTGGCGGTGTTACCAGGACACAGAGGAACAGATACACAGGCGTATACTTGTACAATGAACAAACGTCCGCTCCCACAAGTAATTATAGGCAGTGCACACCATGCGGAAATGCGGGTCGTGCTGGTGTCGTAGAGATGCCTCTATTGTCATTGGGGATAGGCCGTGCACGTGCGGTGTCCATAGGACACCTACCTTTTCCTTAACTGAGTTCACTCCTATGAGAACTATGCGTAGCTCAGTCCTAACAGCATTAAAAAAACAATACCACATGTACACAGCGCAACAATTTATATATCAACGTTTACTTGAACACATTGATACACACCAATAGGAAAGGGAAGGGGGTAGCAGAAGTGGATACTTATTGTGGGGAATTGGGGATTTGCACAAGTTGGTCGTGAGGGGAGGAAGAGATTGAGGTATCATCATCACATCTTCCATCACACAGATTTTGAGGGGATGGCGGGCTGTGCCATGGGTGCACATCTGGCAGTGTTGTTTTATTTTGTCCATAATATCCTCTTGTACGCAATCTTTTAAGGTTGCACAATTGTTAAAAAATTCTTCCAATTTCTCTTCCAGGCTGTCTGTTTTGATATTTACAGAGTTTCTTTCCTTTCCTATGCCTGTATGCTGTTGTGGAAGGGGTGCCTCTTGTGCTGCCTTGCTTTCCTTTCCAATATGTTCTCGTATAGACAAGAAAATGTGTTAGGTGTACATGAAGCCATATATATTACATAATTTACATTTCACACTACTGTGAGGTGCATTGCATTGAATTGCATAGGTTTTTACAAGTGCAACTTAACCATAACGTCCCTTTAACAAAGTTTTTGTCAGTGAATATATATTAGGTTTAGTAGTATAGTTAAGGTGAAACCTATAATCCATAGGAAATGCAAACATTCTATGGCTAATAGCTTTCGAGCTGTAGGACATATCAGCATGACTTTTAAGAGTCCTTATCTGTGTCCCATGCCCCCCAGAATTGGAACATTTCATGCAATTCCATGCTACAGTTCACAAGATATAAAGGGTCAAAAAAAGAGTGTGTTTTTTCACTTTTCTATTCATTTTCCCATAGGTAGAATGTCATATTTTTTCTCAAGTGCACAGTTGAAACCGCTGGATGGATTTGCACCAAACAGAAACAAGTTAAGCACAAAGCACTCAAAGGAAATCCTTTGTTGATTTGATATAAATCCATCCAATATTTCTTTTTATTTGGCGTTGAGCAGGGTGACTCTGTACCCAAAAAATTAGTCATATCTCCCATGACACATTCCTGGTGCCAAGCTTTTACATTTCTAAAAATCTGCCGTTACCTGATTCGAGAATAGAGCAAATACCTGATTCGAGAATCAAGTTTTGGAAAGTGCCCTAAAATGGTATAAGGGGTGTAAGTTGGGCAGCAATCATGTGGCACAAGAAGTGGCACGATCATCAAAAAAAAGAGTAAATACTTCAAAGCTATTATATATTGAGATGTGGTAATAACTGCGATTCCTAATAGGGGAAGAGGAGTATTTTAGGTTAATTTAGGAAGCAGTCTGTTTTTTAAAAAAATATAAAACAAATTATAGGGATTGCTTTCTGAATTAACTTAAAATGTATGGGAGGGGTGTATTATGGGGCTATTAGCGTTTGTTTTTTTAGTGTTACATGTATTAAAAATGCTTTTAATTGCTTAAATAGTTCAATATGAAGTGCACACCGAAAGACTGGAGGAAGCCAATGCTTCTTTACTTTATCCTTTGTTTTTATTGGACAAGCTTTTCATGTGACTTAACAGTGAATATCTCGATTCACGTCTGACGTCAGCAGGGATGACATCTACATGATTGTACCTCCCTCTTCTTTGTCACAGTACCTTTTTTAGTAATCCTACCTGAACTTCTACATCCCTCTTCCTCATTCCAGTACTGAATAGTAATTTTATCTATATACCGCACATCCAACAGTCTCATCAGTAAATGCACATCAAATTCAAGATTGACTTTTATGTGAGTTTGTAGTTATATATTAGACATATAGCAGCTGTAAATGGCTTACAAGTATTTTTGTTTTTTTTTCTACTTTATTTATTCAGGTTCACATTCGTAACAACATACAAGTGCATTTCAATATTCAACATTAACAGATAGATAGAGCATCTGACAACCAGCAGGGTCCACACATCCTGTAGATGGTAAAGGCCCTCCTATAAGTTACTGTGCTAGAGATTCATCTGAGAGACCTTCTATGCTGTCTCCAAACCCACGGGCAGACCTCCATCTTATTTACAGTTGTTCCTTCTTCCCCTAGGCCCCCCCCCCTTGCCCAAAGTGCTCCGCAAGGATTACATACCCTGTACTGGATCCCAAAAATGTACAGACCTAGAGCCCATCGGTAGTGTCCTGCAACATTCGCAATACCAAGCCAAGTCCTTTAGCCATTTCGACAGAGTTGGAACCACCGGGCTCGCCCAGAGCATTAATATACAACGTTTTGCTATCAACATACAAATGGAAAGTCATTTCCTTCCACCCCTTGGAGCATCTGGTAGCCACCCAAAGATGCAACACATTATATTCACTGGGACTACACACTTAATCATACCCACCATGACTTCAGTGACCTGTTGCCAAAAGGAGAGCAAGTGTGGGCAAACCCACGAGACATGAATAAAGTCTGCGTTGGCACATATACACCTAAGACATCTCCCATCACATTTACTATCAAAATTTGACTGCACCACAGGGGACAAGTATGCTCGGTGTAGAATTATAAGTTGTATGAGTTTAAGTCTAGAGCATATTGGCATTTTCCTAGTGTGTGTGCACATATTTTTCCATCTGACATCTCCCAATTCCTCCCCCATGTCAACTTCCCATTTCTGCCTGCTACCCAGTCCTTCTCTAGGGGCCGAACTCAAGGCCATGCTATAATTGACAGCAACCGTCCTTCTGGAGGTCCCAGAATTCACCAAGAACCTCAAAAGGGGAACTGTTTGAGGCTCCTCTGGGAATGAGGCAGACCACATGCCCTGAACGCCTCCCTCAGTCTGTGAACTTGGAATGCCAACCCAAATAATATCCCCCAGCTTTGCCTTGACTTCTTCCATTGTAACAAACTTCCCTTCAGGGTAGAAATCCACCAACATTCGTATCCCATGTTCAAACCATTCCCCCCTAATTCTGTCAATGCAAGTCGGGTCAAGCATTGAACCCCCCACACACCCAGCTCCGGAGTATAGGGGCAGGTCGCAAGCAACCGGCAGCATAACCTTCTCCATGCTTGGACTGTGCATGCTGCCAGGTCCAACTGGCACTTGTTGTTGATATTAAAAGAAAGCAAGGAGCTCTGCAAGGAATACGGAAATGCTGACCTTCATTCTAAACTAACATGCGGAAGCTGTTGGGACTCCGGCCTCCATTGTGAAGCAAACCACACTTGCGCTGACATGTAGTATAACTCAAAATCTGGCAGACCCACTCCACCCTGCTCCCATGTTCCTACCAGTGAGTCCCGTCGACTCCTAAGCTTTTTCCGGCTCCACACAAGCTTAACACTCAAGAATATGAGCTCTGCAAAGAATTGGGAACCCGGCCACACTGGGACATTTAAAAACAGATACAGTTGTTTTGGAAGGATAATAATTTGTATAATCGCGACTTTCCCAAGAAGAGAAATCGGGAGCGTTGCCCATCTATCCACCCGGCTCCGAAGATCCTGCACATACACCCCATAGTTATCCCTCAGAAGGTGAGGTCGGGACCTACCTACTCTGTTCCCCAAATACCTCATTGGTGACTGCTTCCAGCAAAAACTCTCTGCACTGGCGGGGCGCAATGTACCCTCATGCAGCAGAAAAGGGGTCGATTTGGACCAGTTCACCATCAGCCCTGATATTTGCCCGAACTTTTCAATTTCCTGGGATAAGGGGGTAACGTTTCTATGGGGATCTTTGATATACAAAATTATGTCGTCCACGAATAACGAAATCAATTCCCGGACCTCTCCCAGTGCCAGCCCGCGATGTGCGTGGAGTCACCTTAATCTCACTACTAGCGGTTACATTGCTATGGTGAATAAAAGAGGGGACAATATTGAAGGCCTCAGAGTGTCTTCCAAATAGCTCAATCCTTGCGGTCACCCCCGAGTACAATACTCGCACACAGGACATATAGTAGCTGTGCACCCCAAATCTTCTCCAAGACGGCAAAGAGGTGTTCCCAGGCCAACGAGTCAAACGCCTTTTCCATGTCTGTGTGTGTTATAGAAGGGAGGAATGGTAGCAGTCGATCAGCCAATCTTATGGAATAAAATTGTCCACGTTGATCAAGGAAATCACCCTATATGATGCACAGTCTAGCTGATCTTTATCAGGTTTCAAAAACAGCAGTATAATCCCCTCATGCATCATGGGGGTCAGGCCCCCCTTTCAATGATTTCTCACCATGTCTGCAATAAATACTTTACCACCCCAGGTCCGAACTCCTTACAAAATTCAGAGGTGACTCCATCCGACCCCGGGGCTTTAGCCTATGGGAGATCCCTGATAGCACCCATAATACCACCAACAGTAATCATCGCGTTCAAGGCCTCTACAGCAGGAGCACAAAGAACCATCAGAGTGGCATCTCCCACAAACTCCCGAAACATATCCGGGCACATGTCAGGCCTAGCAGCGTACAATTTCCTATAGAAGTCTCGGAATGGCACCAGTATACCTCCTGGGTCCGACACTAGGTCGGGGGTTCCTCTCCCCTCCCCTTTAGGGCTATCTCCAGTTATCTCCCTTGGTCATCGCTATCTGTTTTTTTAGGTGTGAGATCCAGTCCATCCTTCAGGGCCAGGAGCACCCCCCTTTCTTGCTGGGTTGTGTCGCTTGATAGATTCAGATATAGCCCCAGAACCTTATCCTGGGTGTGGACATGGGTTTCCTGGAGGGTTATTTTGTCGGGGGCTTCCCTTCTTAGGAATCTTTCGATTTTGTTCCTTTTGGTTGGGGAATTTAAACCGTTGACATTAAGGGTTACTAATGTAAGTTTATCGTGGTCAGCCATCGTCCCGTGGATGTTTCTGTGGAAGTTGTCTCCCTTTGGGCCCCTGTCTGGATTCCCCCTTCAGCTCCTACCATCTCCTTCTGAGTCCTGCCTCCCCTCTTCCCCTGTATCCCCATCTTCCCCTTGATCGCTTCCCTTGTCCCGGACTCCCACTTACCCCCTGGAACTCCTCTCAACCCCTGTCTGGGTGGATTCAATCAGCCTCTAGCCCCCCTTGAATCTGTATCTCGAGGATTGAACCCTCCCTTACCCCATATCTGACGTTTGCAGGTTCTCCTGAACCCATTCCAAGACTCTCTCCCGCTCTCCCCTCTGGGCCCCCGGGGCACTTGTATAAACCCTAATGTATTTGCCCTCCCCAGGCTTTGGTTGTTTGTGTGGCCCTGACTGAAATTGCTTCGTCATTCTGTGTCCTCTGTGGGACGCTTCCCCTTTTCCTGCTGTTTTCCTGTGGTGGGGCCTCTTAGGAGCAGTTGATATGCCCCTCTTTTGGTTCATTTGGGTCCCACTATAGTCCATTCCCAGGGTCTACGATTGTTTTGTTGACCATCCGTTATCTGGATCGACGAGTGGTGTTCGTTGTCGATCCCCAAAAGGCTTGCTCCCTCCGCATAAGACATGATTCTATGTTGCTTCCCCTTCCAGTCAAAGAGCAAGCCAAATGGGAACGTCCATCTATAACGGACGTCATTGCTTGTCAGGATTGACAAGACTGGGGCCATCCTTTTCCTCTTGGCCAGGGTTGACTGCGCTAGGTCCTGGAAGAGATAAATGTATGCTCCATTATAGGTGATCTGTTTCGACTTTCTTGCCTAGAGGAGTACCCTTTCTTTGATGTTATAATCCCTGAGAGCTGGCAGAACATCCCTCGGCCTCATCCCCGGTTCCTGCCAACGGGGCCCCAGTCTATGAAGTCTATCAAACTTTATTTCTGGGGAGCTGTCTGAGTACAAGAGGTCTGTGAAGATGGACTTGACCACTGCTTCAAGGTATTTATCCTGGACGTCCTCGGGGAGACATTTGAGGAAAATGTTGGACCTCCTGGATCTATTTTCTAGATCCTCCACCTGCAGCTCTAGATTGTGGGTGGCCTCCGCCACGGTCTCCAGCAAGGTGTTAGCACTCCTTGCATCTTCGGTCAGTTCCTGGATAGCCCTTTCATTGATGTCCACCCTCTCTTCAACGTTGTTTATATCTCGCTTTATTTCCTGCAGTCCCTCTGTTTTACACTCACCTGGTCTCCACAGGGGCGGCGAAGGAAGCTGAGGGATGACTGTCTCCACCAGCGTCACACGAAGCAGAGCGGTGAATGGCTGCACGTGTCCTCTCTGTTTTTACCCTTACGTTACAAGTGAAGGTTTGCCTGGAATGTTGAAACAAAATATTAACTAGCCGTAAGGGGGAGGACCGACTCCCACCTCCCGTGACCTCCTTGTGCACCCCTCTACTATGTCTCACCTTAGAGTTAGTAATGGCAGACTCTCCGTCCTGCGACTGTATGCAGGGGCGCATTGCTGTTCATAGGATCTAGTTACAGCACTGATCCTGTATATGTATGTATGTATGTATATATTTTTATAAAGCGCCGGTAGCCCGAGGGCATCAGGGCGCTTGAACATTACAACATAGAAGAGAAGAAAGCAGGCATAAAGAGACGCGAAACAGTTGGCATGGAAGACCTGACAGCCACTAGCGTTAGAGATCTTATCTGAAGAGGAGTGTCTTCATCCGTTTCCTAAATACAAGGTGGTTTGCTTCTGACCTCAGTGAATCGGGAAGGATGTTCCACAATTTAGGTGCCAGTACCAGAAAAGATCTACCCAACCCCGATTTCAGCTTGAAATTGGGTACGACCATGAGGCACTTTCCTTCCGATCGTAGTCTTCTCCTGGGTGTGTAGAGGACTAGGCTGTTTTTCAAATACTCTGGTGCTTTACCATAGAGGCACTTGTGGACCAAAGAAAGAGCCTTAAACTTTATACGTTCCTCTACTCTTAGCCAATGAAGGGAAATCCTATCGGGGGTGACATGATCTTTCTTCTTCAGATTTTTTACTAGCCTAACCGCACTGTTCTGGATCACCTGACATCTCGCTAAGTCCTTAGACGAGGCCCCTAACAGCAGTGCATTGCCATAGTCGAGCCGTGATAAAATAATAGCTCTGGCAATGGTCGCCAGGTTACATTCATTTAGGAAGGGCTTGATATATCTCATTAGCCTGAGATAATAAGCCGTGTTTTTTTGGAGATAGCTGGTCTGGGCATGAGAATCTACCGCAGAGTTAACCATCATGCCCAAGGTTTTCACTTTAGGGGCCACCGAGATGATGGCTTCCTTAATTTGGAAGGATTTGTACTCTGCCCCTAGATTAGCCAACTGACGACTGGAACCAAACAGCATCAGTTCGGTTTTTGAATCATTCAGGCACATCCAGTTAGCCTGCATCCAATCGTCTATTGTCTTATAAACCCTTGCAATCACTTCGCTGTCAGCGGCGTGCTGGCTGCCCCCCAGTTCCAAAATAAGTTGAGTGTCATCTGCGTAATTCGTAAACGACACGCCTGCATTCACCAGTATGCTGCACAAAGTGCGCATGTATATGTTGAACAGCATTGGTGACAAACTGGCCCCTTGTGGCACTCCGAAGAGGATATCGCAGGGATCAGAAAAGTTGCTGCCCCAGTGGACTCTGGCTTGGCGGTTCGATAGAAATGACAATAACCAGTCAATAGCTCCTTCGGAGCAGCCCACGTTCTCAATGAGTGCCTTGATGAGGAGTTGATGATCTACCAGATCGAAGGCAGCGCTTAAATCAAGAAGCATCAGCATCCCTAACTTATTTTTGTCAAGCAAGCTCAACATCTGATTCTGTAGGTCCAGCATGGCTGTTTCAGTGCTATGAGATGCTCTGAAGCCAGATTGTTGCTGGTGCAAGGCTTCCTGATTCTCTACAAATTTCTGTAGTTGCTGCGTTGCGACCTTGTCCAGTAATTTAAGAACAAAGTTGGAATTTGTAATTGGGCGCAGGTTAGCAGGGTCCTTTGGATCCAGGCCGGCTTTTTTGACAAGAGGGGTGATGGTGACCTTCTTAAGTTCCTTTGGCACTACACCCTCCTGGAACGAGGCATTCACTATTCTCAGGAGAATGGGGGCAAAAATGTCTTTATGTTGCAGAATAATGCTAGGTGGTAGAATATTTTCTGCACAGGTGGTGGGTTTCATATTGATCAGTACCTCTAACAAATCTGCTACAGTGATGGGGTCAAATTTGAAAATCTGTTCTCTTGTGGTTATCTCTGCTTCTATAGATTGTATCTCCTGGTTCACAGAGGTTCTAGCCTTGATAATGTTTTGTCGTGCTTTATCAGTTTTAGCTTGAAAAGCCTTAGAGACAATATTACAATCCTCCTCTGTGGGCGTAAACGGGGGTGTGAGACTAGCAGGTTTTTCAATGCTCTTTAGTATGTCGAAAAGTTTACTAGTCTTGTTGTCAGCAAGTTCAATCTCTGAATTAAAGAAGTTAGCCTTAGCTGACTTTATTTTGTCTCTATATTCCTTGTCCTTTGTTTTCCAATTATTTTTACTATCCACTGATTTTTCTAGGATCCATTTCCTCTCCAGTGTACGTTTTTCCTTTTTTAAAGTGTGGAGCTCCTTAGTAAACCATTTTTGGCAGTTGTTGTTTTTTCTGGCTAATTTAGATTTGAGAGGGGCCTCTGCCTCCACCAGCTCAAGAACGTGCTTATTGTATTTGTCTAAGAGGATTGCGCATGAGTCGAGATCCTGAAAGGAACACAGTATTTCATCAGTATTTCCTGCGGGCTGCTGTAGAGTCTTGAAAAACTGTGACTCTGTAGGTAAGTCTCTATGCCAATAGATCTTGGTATAGTTTGCTTAGAGTTCTTGTTGCCAAAATCCTCACCACTGTGTTTCTTTGCAGATGCGGTTTCAATGTGCCAGGTGAAGAGTGCCTCCTCTCCACGATGATCAGCAGAATTCCGAGAGGTGAGTTTAGCGCTAGCGCAAAGTTAAAATGTCTAAATTACGGCACTTATTCCCCTGCGCGACTAACCTGATGTTCCTTTTCTGTTCTGCAGGTGCGGTGAAGCGATCGCGTGAAGGCGCCTCGATGGATCGCAGGAGAGTGCAGCCTTTGGGTGAGTATTAGCGCTAGCGCGATGTTGAAATGTCTTTGATTTTGTTTTTTTCCCCTGCGCGGCTAACCTGATCTTTCTTTACTGTTCGGCAGGTGCGGTGACTCTGGAGTGACTGAAGATGAAGCTTTAAGATGGAGCGTCAGGTAAGAACTTGACTGCTGTCCTTGTTCTTGTTCTCTCTCCTCCTTTCTTTCTCCACAGGTGATGGTTTGTGATTCCCAGGACGGGCGTGGTTGAAGACCGGGTTGACTGAAGCTAGCAGACACAGTGAGCGTTACGCTGCAGGAGTGCAGAATAACGCGAAGAGTGTTCTGTCCTTAGGGTGTGGTTTAAATAGCCTCACACAAGTAGTCCCAAGTGAAGTAGTCCCTCCAGCCATACCCTGCATAAGTAGTCCCAGGTAAAGTAGTCCCTCTAGCCATGCCTCAGACTGGGCTGAATGTGATTCCTCTTCCCCTGCAACCTGTTTAACTTGAAAGAATATTATGAGCCTGGAAGTCTTGAGCCAACCTTTTGGGGCCTTAAAGGTCCCGATAGGTGCTAGTAACTGGGGTAGGCTGGTCTGCTCTTGCTGTCTGGGGGCAAGCACCGTGACACTCTGCGAGGTCCTCTCGCAGGATGTCCATCTGTTTTTGTACTGTGGAGGCAATCTTATCCCCAACTTCATTAAAGTACTGCTTGAGTCATTGGTAGATCTTATTCCTCGTGTGCGAGGTCCGCTCCTATTTCCTACCTCGATTTTCTTAGGCCTTTTGAGGAGGTCAGGGGTTCCTTCCCCCTAGATTTCTACATGTTTTGCAGTGGATATGTGGTCCCACTTCTATGGCCCCTTTTCTCCACCTCCGTTAGTATGTGCTGGGCGGGTTCTGAGGGTTCTGTGACTTATGTTGTCCCCCTTGGCTAGGTCCTCACCAGCCCTCTCTCCGCACAGGGGATGACCCCTTGTGCCTTCAGCTTCTCTCTGGATAGGGTACGTCGTCAGTCCTTTGTTGCATGGGCCCGGGGGTGTGTTCTATAGCGTTACCCGGTGCAGGCGTATGATGAAGATGCCAGACACAGCTAACTGCTGCAGCCTGGTTTTAATGTTCCCCTGTTCCCGTAGGGCCTTTTTTGCAGTGTCATTGCATTTGGGTGGGGGGGGGGGGTACTGTTTTAGTGTTCCTCTTAGGTGTGGCACCCTGTATTGGGTGGCCTGCTTCAGAGGGTGAGTATAGCGGTAGGATGGTGTTCTCCTCCTCAGACTGTTGCCTGTGAGAGCTTGCTTCCCCCTGGGCATGCTCAGTCTGGTTCCTGGAGCCCCTGCAGGGCTTATGTGTGTGTCCTAATGTTACTCAGGAGATGCTGTGTGAGCCTCCGATGCTCATGTGCAGTGGTCCGCAAGGTTAGTTTTGTTGGGGGAGTTGTGGGGGGTCGTGGGCGCGGTCTCCCCCTGGGTTTCCTCGCCTTAATTGTGTGTCATCCCTCAAGCCGAGGGGACCTCTGGGCTTTCCCTCCGTATGTCGAGCCGATGTTGCTCTGCGTAGTTGGTGGGGGAGGGGAGAGCTGCCGGAATCAGCTCTGCTTCTTCTCTGTGGTCGGATCGGGGGTGAGCGTCTTCTTGCCCCTGCTTTCGGCGCTATAGACTCCCTCTACACACGCTCCTCAAAGCGAGATCAGAGTATCAGCGGCTCTGGTTCTCTCGGCCGTGAGTGCTTCCCCCAGGTGCCGGGCTTTTTCCTGCCAGACCGGTCTCGCCTCGTTTGGGCAGGGTGGGTGAAGCCTCAATAGGTGAGTGCAGCCTCAATAGGGGGTGCCAATGCAGTGTTCATTCCCTGGGAAGGGCTTTATTTTGAGCTTCCGTTAGCCCTGAGGGTCAGGGGAGCCTTGCTCATGGGCATCTCATTGCGGCGGCCATCTTAGAAAAAATCAGAAGATAAATGTTTTAATACAGTTCGAGATAACTTCGAAATGTTCCCCAATTATTACTGGAGAGGTTTGCTTCTAAGACCCCAAATTTCATTTATTTCCCACCAATGTTATTCTGGGAGCACGAGCTAAGATCGAGCGATGCAAGTGAATATGCAGATTTTGTAATGTATGCACCCACATTGAAACACTGGAACACCTAGTGGTGGAATATACTAATCTTGCAGCACCTGCACATTTATTCTTGGGTAAATTCTTGGAAGATATGACACTTATTACGCCTTAGCAATTTTGGCGTACGATACTTGTGGGCCTTTTGCTATCATTAAAACTTGCATTGAGTCGATTTTTATTGCATGTTTTTCCTCCTGCTATATAAGGTGGCTCCCATGGGGTGTGTTCGAAGATTATTTAAGTTGCTGTTAGTGGAAATGCTGTTCATATATATTGCAATATACAGTGCCCATGTTCTGTGGTTGGGACTTTCTGACGTGAGGCAACTAGGGGCTTAATCGATCAGGATTGCACCTTAGTCTCTTTATGGTCTAATATAGAAACACTGTTTGAATGCATTTTTATATGTATTCTTGATGCTTGGTTTTAGTCTATATGTACTTTAATTATTCGTGTATATTGCAAATCGTTTTTGAGGTATGTAAAAAGATGATGAGTTTAGGATGAACTGTGTTTATTTTATGAAATGCTCTATTTTCTTTATCTATCCATATTTTTTAATGTATTTTGTATATTGGGCCTCATTACAAGCCTGGGGGTCTGGAAATAAGGGTGCCAGTAGCAACGTACCGGCACCCTTTCCGGACCGCCAGACTACAAGAATGCCTGCAGGGGCTGGTGTTCCGGGAGGTCTGACCTGCCAGGAGCTCCGGACCCTGCAGGCATGATTTTCACGGAAGCACTGGCACTGTTAGCAATGGTGCCGGTGCTTCTGGGATTGGAGGCTTAGACTTTATGCCGCCTGACATCCCGGCTGGTGGCACCCAGATCTCAGGTGGTGGAATGGTGTTACGAGGACGGCGGCAACCCGCCAGAAGCACTGGTGGGTAACTGCTGCCCTTGTATTGAGGCCCATTGATTGCTATTGTGAAAGGATTATTTTACATGCCAGGGCAAATAAAAAAAAAAAAAAAAGTTCTTCTAAATTGTTGCCAAGTGCATTCCCTATAGCTAGTTCTGCGTCATTCACGTGTTTCGACCACACCTCAGTCTTTCTCTATCAGCAGGCGTCCTTCGGTAACACACGGACTATGAGCAGTTTTGATGTCGGCACATTGTTAAATTATACACAGCCGACAGAGGCGTGGCTAGGGGGGACTGAAGAGGCTATAGCCCCAGGTCTTTTGGTTGTAGCCCCAGATTGAAGCACAGGGGTTACAACCAGAAAGGCTAGCTAGCCCCCAGTCCCGACAGTGCCAAAATTAGCGTAACCCCGGATCTTTTCCAGACCTAGCAACACCCCTTCACAGGTTAACATTACCCAGATAAATTTATGAAGGGAAATCCAGCCACACATCTGGATGCTTGTACAAGGATTTAGTGTTAAGTATAAAAGTGACACTAACTGCATATAAATAGCCCAGCCTTGAGAAAGACAGAGGTCCGGTCAAAACTCGTGTTGGCAAAATGTGCATGTGCCAATGGCACTGTAAATAAAATAATAGAGATGCCTGTGGCTCACCCAACGAATGTCCTCTTCTTGTCTCAATTATTGGACTTATTGAATATCTAAATATCAAGTTTGTGTGAGGACTTGCGCCAACCAGAGGTGCCAGCTTGACATATATGTTAATTTGAAGGTATGGGGATATCTTTATGCACCGACTAAGAGATGCAGTCCACCCCATACTAGAAATATTGATTAAGCGGAGCAAACCCAAGCACGCCTCAATTTGCTGTAATATTCACCATTATTAGGGCTCATCACTGGAGTATAGTCTGACAGTCTTGTGGTTGGAGCATTGGGGCATGCTTAACAAACACCAGCTAAATTAGGGTGTGTTAAAAAATGATTGAAAAAACCCTTTCACCCGAAACGTGAAAGTACAATATTCCATTTGAGCCAAGTTGCACATTCCACACCACCACCTAGTAACCATCGCTGGAAGTGCACCTCCAGTTCAGAGCCACATTGGCAAAGCATTGTGGGTATGAACATTAGTTCAAATGCAAGTCTTTGTCTTACAGGGCTGTGCCACTTTATGCATAGCTTAATCAATCCAAGATAGACATTTCTTAAGACTGCAGACAACTAAAAACGGTGTCCTGGTGGAAAAATGCATTGAAAGTGCATGTTTTTTTACATTTGGGCAAAGTTTGCCCTACTGCTTATACCATAATTAATTGCACTTGTCACAGTGCAAATGTTTTCAAATATGGCTCCAAAGTTTTTTGCACTAGGACACATTTTGCCTTAGTGCTAATACAGTGCAAATTTGAACTTGCACTGGTGCAAAGTTTTTGTAATCTTCCCCCAGGATTCTACCACCTGTGAGGACATCCAGAGCAGCATCACAAACACCAGAGTGCTGGGGGCAGGAGGGTGAATGGCAACATGCCCGGTGCACAGCAACAAAACCAGCCAACCATAACAGCACAAACATTCACAAGCAAAAACGGGTAGGGGGCAAGAAGGACTTTTTTTAAAGGGTGAGTGATTGTGATTGTGAACCAGCCCGGGGTAAAATGATAGGTTTAGATGGGCCAGTGGGACTGGTGACACAGAAGACCAATAGGAAGGGGGAAGAGGGGAAGGTCAGGAAAGGCTGGGATATAAAAGCTCAGCACACAGAGCAGTTAATGAAAGGTGTGCAGGAGAGGTCAGGTGGAGTGGTGGAAGACTGAGAGACCAGGCAGTGGGGAGAGGTGGTGCGGAGTGCTGAGAAGTCTGTGGAGGTGTTGGATATGAGTGCAGGCACCATATTTTATATGAGAGAGAATGGTACCAAGTGTGAGGGACTGAAGGGGTGGTATTAAGAGTATATGGAACAGTGAGTGATAGTAGAGAAGGTTATGTGACATAGGAGAGAGTGAGGGTAGGGAAGGTAGGGAAGGTAGATAGATAGATACATCAGGAAAAGGAAACGAAAGGACAGAGCAAATATGTCAGAACACGCACCATCTTGACCATCATTCATACTTGTGTGGGCGAAAATCCTATTGCAAGATGTCCATAGAAATGCCTAGAGCGATTAAGAAAGGTAAGGCCCTGGCTTTTAGGCCATCACTAGCAGAATAGGATAGTCTAGATGTCTAGATACTATGGGTTAGTTATTGCTAGTTTTCATCGAACCCTGCTAAAAGGATAGGGAAGTATGGGCTGGGGATGAGAGAATCCACAGGAGATTGAGGGCCTAGACATAGAAACCCTTATAATTTAAGATCCGACAATAAAGAATCCTTGAACTAACTTCTCGAGTCTGGAGTTCTTAAAGTCATCTATGACATATCTAGAAGGGATGTAAGTCAACAGTTTTCCTCCTCTATCATTTCCATTCCTATATATGGGAATAAACAGTTAAGATCTCCAGGACTCTGGTGGGCCACTTAGGACACCACTGCAATAAATTCTCTAAGCAAGACTAGGGCACTTACATGTGTCCTGCTCAACTATGTCACGCAGCATTCTGTCAGACTGGAGGGCTTTGTCTATCTCTTGCTTTTGGTCTTTCGAAGCTATTAAAACCTTATGCATTGAGGCTTTCACTAATACCCTCATAAATGCATTATTTGCTACATATTTACACACCACTGGCAACCTGTTTGAATTAGAGCTCAGCACAGGTGGTACAGAACTGATGTACAATTTTATCAAATTCAGGGACCAGGAATCCACATTAATATTTCAAGGCATCCTAGGAGAGAAACCCTGCACCCCCAAGCAACCAGTTCTCAAATAACTATAAAATAATTTGTCCCTGTGGCTGCTAAGGTCACCTAGGCTCGCTCCTGGGCTTCGATCTTTTTCTGAGAGATTAGATTCTTGTAAAGGGATCTTTAATGCGATAGCCGGATGAAGCTATCTATTCACTCTTTTCTGATTCCTACATTTGCCATGTTAATTCTGCCTTTTCCCTCCTACATTTGACATTATTTATTTATTTATTTACATGGATTTGTCTAGCGCACTTCTGCGCAGGGGCATCGTGGCGCTGATAAGGTAGGCTCACTTAGTACATGTCATTCAAGAGTGCATAATTTACAGCAGGTAGGTAGTTTGAGTGCGTTACATACCGTAATTACATGTAGTCATTGCATACGATCGATACATACAGTTGTTACATATAAACGATATATACAGTTGTTACATACAGTTGTTACATACAATCATTATGAGGAGTATGGAGAGGAGTTAGTTGAAGAGAGTGGTTTTTAGCAGTTTGCGGAAAGCATGGTATGATTTTTCATTCCTTAGTGCCATAGGAAGTGTGTTCCAGCTTTTTGGTGCTAGATGCTGGAAGCTGGACCCCCCGGCTTTGCTTCTTTTGAAGGTGGGTACATAGGTCTGGTTTGTCAGGTCGGATCTTGTAGGTCTGGAGGACGCAATGAGGGAGATCCTTTTGGATAGATAGGGCGGGGCGTCAGAGCAGAGGCATCTGTGAGTAATGGCCATGGATTTGAAAAGGATGCGTTCTTTTATTGGTAACCAGTGGACCTCTTTTCTGGCATGGGAGATGTATTCCCATTTCGGAATACTCAGGGCTGCTCTGAAGTCATTGTTCTGGGTGACTTGCATTTTTTTTTTTTAAATGTTGTGAAGGTGCCCAGGAAGAAGGCATTACAGTAATCCAACTTGGTGCCTACTGTGGCTCTGGCTATTGACATGCAGTATTTTGTGGAGAAGAAAGATTTTACAGCATTAATTACCTTAGTGGTAAGTGCAGCCGTGACATGGACAAGTGTTGAGTCAAGGTATACTCCTAGGGTTTTTACAGCCGAGGAGACTGTAATGGTGGTGTTGTCGATGTTAAAGGTTTTGTATTGAGTTGAGAGTTTGTTTAAGGTTTCTTTGGTGCCAACTATAAGGATCTCTGTTTTGTCTCTGTTTAGACAGAGGCCATTGGCTGCCATCCAGGTTTGCATGGCTGTGTAGATCTTAGTTACTGCTGCAGCGTCTTGTTCATAGATGCCTGTGAGGGGGAGTACAACTTGAGTATCGTCGGCATAGTTGGTGTAGGCTATGTCTCGACGATCCAGGTCATTGAAGAGTGGGAGGGTGAACATATTGTATAGTGTAAGGGCAGTGCAGGAGCCTTGTGGGACTCCACAGTAGATGGTGGTTGGGGTGGCGCATGCAGAGTCTGAGAAGACTTTCATGAGTCAACCCTTGAGGAAGAATGTGACCCAGGAGATGGCTTGCGGAGAGAAGTGGGCTTTGTTTTTTAGTTTGGTGCCTAGGATGTCAAGGTTAACCAGATCAAAGGCAGCGGATAGGTCTTAACCACCCATGAATGACACTACAGTGGGCCTTAAGACTGACATGTCCTTTGTCAGATTATTTACTTTTCGTAGTAAATATCTCTCATGCCTCTGGTATACCAAAAGTTAGAAGAAGAGACCTTAAGATTTTATTGACACATTTTTTATATATTTATATAGGCGCAGCTGAGATTTTTGGGTTTTGGGATACCCTCAAATGTGTTTCCTGGCACTGACACCAGCTTTTTTATAACCACAGGCAAAGTGAATCACAGCAATAATAAGGGGCTAAATATGAGACTCCTTAAACTGGAAAATGTGCACATCGTGCAACTGAGATTCGGTATATCAGCCGAAATTATGAAAGGCAAACTTTTAGTTTTGAGAAGTGAAATTAGTATAATTTTGTGAGTAGGTCAGACAATGATGGTGACAAAAATTCGTATTATTATGATGGTCAGAAAGTAGGTAGCCTAATTGCCATACAAACTGTGAGAGATTTCATCAATTAAAAATACATTTTCTTTACTATAGCACTGAACTGTTAACACTGACTCAGGAACACTGAGTTATAAAGGCATTTTACACAGAGCTATATTTAGAGGACACCATACACAATGCACTTAAAATGTATAAATATTTGGCTATAGCCAACTGGCCTCAGATAGCTCCAACTGGTTCTCTGCAACATGGTGACAAGATCCCTCTCGAGAGCTTAAAAAGGAACTGAATGTCATTGGGATTCCGATATAGGTTTATAGAGTAGGTTGGACTGAGTTTTTACCTATTCTATTAGATTTATTTAACAACATCAGGGTTAACCTTCACTCATGAAAGGAAATAAACATAGTTGTTTCACCAAAGGAGCATAACATCCCACTATTTTGGTTCTCATATAAGTTCTCCTTGTTGCTTTATTTTGACAGTAGGCTTTTTACGAAAATGTTAGCCAAACGTATGTCCCCTTACTTGTCTCATTTAGTTGGTCTGGGACAAACTAGTTTTACTGTGGAATGGGAGACAACTGAGCATACTTGCAAACAGCAACAATAATTGATATAGCAGTTAGCAGGAACTTCCTGCTGGCTTTCCAATTTCTAGATGCAGAAACAATCTTTGACCTGATCAGCTGGGAGTTCCCATTGCAACACTAAAGATTTTGTGATTCCTGCCACAATTTGTATTTTTTATCCATCACCTACATGAGAGCACAAGAGCAAGAGTTATAGTTGGAGAATTGTAGTCTATGGGCCTCATTATGACATTACCGGTTCGGAAACAAGGGTGCCAGTAAGCTTACCGGCATCCTTGGGCCTCATTACGACATTACCAGTCCGGAAACAAGGGTGCCGGTAAGCTTACCAGCACCCTTGTTTCCGGACCAGCAAATTACAAGTTTGTGTGCCCGGGCCACTGCGCCCGACAGGTCTGACCCTGCTGGGCATATCGGCCACGGTAGGTAGACCCTTTACGTAATCGCTGGCACCGTTAGCAACGGTGCCGGCGCTTCCGTCTCCCCACTCCCATAGAGTCCTAAGGGACTCTATGGGAATGGGGAGTTATGAAATCCGGCTCCTGACTTCCCGCACCACCGGGACTTGTAATGAACCGGTGGCACCGGGAAGTCAGGCGGCGGTAAAATATTACGAGTCTGGTGTCAATCCGCCAGTAGCACCAGCAGGGTTACCCCCTGTCTCATAATGAGGCTCTATGTTTGTTGCTGTCATGGTTAGGCATGTGAGACATTCCGCCCGTACATTCAGACCTGTTCCTGCTCTAAATAAACCAATTCTAAATCCACGTTATAAACGGTTTTCCAAATATGTGCTGCCTGCATTTAAACGTGGCCAGCAGACTCAGAAAGTTCGTCGGGTTTGTTTTCCTGGTAACTGGAGGTTGCCATCGAAGCTTGGAACACTGTTGCTAGGAGGAAGGAGCCGGCGCCCAGAACATTGACGTTCGGCTCACGTGACTAACCCTTCTTAGTCCCGCCCCTTCTGACATTTCGTTGCTTCTGAATACGCTGTATTCCTCGTACCTGAAGTTCCGTGCTTACCTTGTTTTTTTCTGCTTTGTGACCTTGTCCTTTTGGAGTGTTCTAGTTCTATTATTTCTTGGCCTTTTTTGCTTTTCCTCCTCTGACCCGGACTACCCTACCGACCTTGCCTCTGCTTACCCTTGGCTCTGTGTTTTGGCTCATCGGATTCCAAGACTTGGACTGCCTTCTGGACCGCCTTAACTTTATCCCTGGTTTTTGTTTGCTGCCCGTCAAGACCACGACTCGGATTGCTCACCTGTCCTTGCTTCTGTCTTGCCCCGTGGATTTGTCATTTATTTGGCCCCACGACTCGGAACTCTTTCTTGGATTACTTCGCCTAGTGACTTCCTGTTCTGGAACATCCCTTCAATTGTGCTGCTGTCACACACATGGACTAGAGACTTCCTGTTGTGTGTGCTTCAGGCATCCTCGTTTCGTCGGGAT
Organism: Ambystoma mexicanum; assembly: GCF_040938575.1. Taxonomy (NCBI): domain Eukaryota; kingdom Metazoa; phylum Chordata; class Amphibia; order Caudata; family Ambystomatidae; genus Ambystoma; species Ambystoma mexicanum. Next base: position 671,526,726 of record NC_090924.1, on the reverse strand, counting down.
AGGTTTTGGACTCATTAGGTGTCTGCGTGCCTACGAGAATGGTCTGTTTTGGAACTATTTTGTTACTACGAACTATGTCTCGTTTTTTGGATATATCAAGACTCAAAGAACTCTGGTGGTAAGACTTATATTTCTTTGATTCTTCTTACCTCTTTCTTATACTATTCCTTACTGAACTATTGTGTATTTCATTGCAGAACCGATTAACCTTTGCTGTTCTAGTATTGAACCTGGGAATCCATTGAAGTTTCTGCTTCATTAGCACACGTTAGTAGTAGTAAATTGTTTTTTCCTTGGAATACGCACTGGTACTGTTTCGTACTAACCTTGCGTGTTTCCTTTGCAGCCACTGTGTCTCAGGGGTATCCAGTCTTTCAATGAATTGATCCTTCTGCATGTTTATTTTACATTCAAAAGGTTACATTAGTGGGAAGAATTCATCTTCTTCACAACGGGGTCAAGTTTTGGATGGAGTATTCTGACAGTTGCCATATAGTCAAGGTTCCCGACAGACCTTTCCTCTTTGTATTTTATTATTCATGCTCTTCATTGAACCTTTTGTCTGGGAGCTTCAGATAGCTCTGCCTGTACCAAAGTCAATGGCTGTGAACACGACATAGTCATCATAAATGCCAACCCTACAGATCGCCACCCATAGTTGATTTCAAAGGCCCAGAAATGTGAAGAGGTATCATGCTATAATTTGAAATTGATCCCTTGGTCAGTATTATTTACTCTGCCCTATATTTGGCATAGAGATTAACCAGAACTGGCTCAAATTCATTTTTCTGGAGTTCTAGCTGAATGACAACAACCTTTGGGTGAAGTGGACAGTCTTCTGATCTCATTGGTAAGTTGAATTGAAATATTTGTGTTTTCTGCCTGAGGCCAAGACAGACAATTTGAGATGTATCAAAGATATATTTACGGAATAGGTCATGGTTTGTTGTGTGTTTGCAATTTATTTAACCCAACATGTTTTTAGCATGATCAAAGTCAATAATTACACAAAAACCGACTTATATGTAGTAAACCAATCTGAGAGGTTAGTCACAGTGACGCAACTCTAAAAGTACAATAAATGTGTAGGTATAGCCAGGGAAAAAAAATATGTACAAAGGGGTCAAATAACTCTTCATAAGCTGGGATCGAATGTCAGAAGCATCTATGGAGGATCACTAAGATGATGGACCTATGCTATGGCCTGTTTCAATGCTATCGTGAGATATACTGACCAGACCCTCTGTCAAGAAGTAGAAATAGCCAACAACACAGTAGGATCATGATCACTCACCAGCCTTCTTCCTGTATATACGACCATACACTCAAATGCACTATCATATTTAACCAAACAAGGATGATATCGGATCTATAGGTTTGACCTTCATGAGGATCAGTTGTAAATTGGCCATTCATGTATGCAGGGATTGACATCTTAACATTGATATCAATCGGCTCCCTGCCTTCATTGAATTTCCCACCTGAGTAACAGCTGCAGCCATTCAGCTAGCTTCTTCTCAGGCATCTTCTCTCAGTTCGTCCTTCCCAAGTCCTACAACACGGTGGAAGCATTGTGGTCATCCAAGATGATCAGAACATGGGACATTTATTGGTTTAGTGTATCCTCTGCTTTTTATTCAATGTACTTTTACTTTTTTGGGTGCAGGAAATAAGGCTGGGTTAGTGTTTATATTACTACCTATGCTTTTATGTATTGCATGCTGTTTTGTACAGTATATATTGTCATCTGTCATTACGAAAGTCAATTATAACTCGTGTTTCTGTACAGCAAAGTCAAAAACAAGACCACGGGGACCACAGAGGCCAACAGCAGGATTACTTGACATGCTTGTTTGAAGGTAATGCAGTGACTGGGAGGTACAGGACAGTCAAGGGTCAGGTGTTCAGAATCATGAACCTTGGGACAATGCTGAAGTAGAGACTCTCACAACTGCATTGTTTTTTTTTACCAGAGCTACATGTCACAGAATACTTGGGACGTATTGCCAAGTGCGCCACTCATACATTCCTGGACTTTTGAAGGTGGTTAGAAAGATGTCCCAATCTGCACTTCTCGATGACCATCTCCCCACAGCACAAGCTTTTCCAAAAGCACTGTTTAGTTGAAGCTACCCTCCTCACGCGCCCTTCCTTTCATTACTCATTGACACCTAGGTATTGAGTTTTGACCTACACATTTAGTAGCTTTGAGGCCATCCAATACTTTGCACTGCAGAAGAGACCATAATGCTGCCACCGAGCGCACTTACCAGGATGCGCTTCAATGCACTTGCAACCCAGCCCGAATCATATCTGTGTCTCCCAAGATACAAAGTGATCATGATATTTATTTTATTTCATCAACATTGCAGTCAAGAAAAATATATCTAAAGAATTTATAAAGAATGTATTAAAATAAACACAAAATACACACATTCTAAATATTTTGCAACGCCCATTCCTTTCTACAACCATTATGGGATCTTTTTAATATGGACAATCCTACAGGAAATGTCTTGTCAAATTCCTTTGGACGAAAACTTGCAAATGCCAGAAATTAGTGTTATTCATGGGATTATGATCCCACTTTAAACATCCCCTTCTATTTCAATCTGATTTAAGTTTGGTGACCCAAAAATGACTCTGCAGAGGAGCGTTCACAATAGTTTTCTTGTATTATTCTTCATTTTGTGGTGTCCTGGAGATAATACATTTGCACCTGGGGGTACTGCAACTCACAATGCGCTCATTGATAAATGCTGTGCCCAACATGCCTTGAACTGGAATATGAGAACTGGGTAATTCTTGTGGCTTTCTAGACAGGTGCACTTTCTTCTGAAATGCGATCCTCTGCCATCTGTAAACAGCACATCTTCAATGTCCCTGCCTATCTTGGGCCACTGTTACATGAATCATTGGTTTTCCTTATAAACATTGCAGATTATAGCTGAAAGTCACTAACAACAGAAATACAGCATACCTGTACTATAACCATATACCTGAGCAATGCATAGAGACACTACATAAAATGTAAGCCTGCTCTTTGTCCCCCTCCTGTCCTACCACCAAGGCTACAATCGTCTGATATAGGATCCTATAGACATCAGCTGCAGTTTGTTTATTCCTATTGTGAACCCTGGGTACTAAGTCCCAAATGAAACAAAAAACAAGTCTTGATAAGCGCCTACAGTTTTGGGTGGATCCTCTTGATAAGTACAGTTACTGTACTATAGGAACACTTCACATAATTGCAGCACAATCGACCCCCACCCGCTAATCCCAGGGCAACTGTAAAGTATAACGCATATTGCAGGCCTCCATTTCCAACCAAGAGCTTGCTCTGCACATTAGAGGAACCCCATCTGTAACTTTGATCCAGTAATGCGAGGCACGCAGCGATTTTAACTGGGTTATGTTCCCTCTTCATCTTCCTTAACCCGAGTTTTAATAACATCACAGAGGCCCCTAAAATCACAGCAAAAAAGTAATGTACGGAAAGGTGTAATATTTCACAGGGTGACTCGAGGGGGAAAGCACACATTGGGAGTCTAACCGCCTGCTGTAAATGGGTATGTCTAGGCACCCTGACCTTCCACAGTCCATAGTACAGCACTCCACACCACCTGCACCACCTCCACTATACAATACCCCACAATGCCACAAGCGTCTACGTTGTACAGTACAACACCGCACAGCACTGCCAGCTATCTCAGTAGTCAGCAGAACACTTAATCATCCTCCTGCTTAATTCTACTCTTCTGTGAGTGCACTTTCCTACTGAGACAACAGAAAGCCTATGGATTTATTGTTGGGAAAGGTTATCCGCAAGGAAGAATGAGAAATGGTAATGAATTGCATTTTGTAACTTTAAAAGATGGGCACTTGCCAGAGGCAAGCCAATCTGTGTCTGCCTGCCCCGGGCATAGTCCCCTGGCCATTTGAACCACCATTAGTAGGAAAAAATGTACAATCCTAACCAACTTTATGTAGTTCAGAAGAATGAGATTAATAATCAACCTCTCGTATTGCCTGGGTCATTTCTAAAGATATTGGCGCAGGAAGGCATAATGGGTTTTTAATCTATATTGATGGAAGAACTCCAGAGTGCACAAATGCCCAAAATTAGAGAGCTGTGTTGCCCCATCAGGGTATCTAACAATCTAGTTATTTCAAGCCTTTCAGTTGAGATCATGCTTATAAATGCCCACTCAACAGTAAAGAAGGCCTAAGCGCACGGATCTGATCGTAAATTCCAACTTGGAAATGTTGTTTATAATAGAATGTTACATGTGTTAAATGTTAAAGGTAGTTGTACCGCGCACCATCACCAACGGAATTGGTCCCCAGGCGCTCAGGCGGATCTGTAAGCGAGAAGGCGGGGTGGGTTAGTAAGGTGTAGAGGGAGTAGGATAGTGAGAGAGAAGCGGTGTCCTGTTGGCAGCTTCAGTTCGGTATATACCGTGCAGTGAGCTTTGGTGCGAGTATTGGATCTTTGTCAGTCCTCGTGTGCTGTTGGTGCGGCTTATGTGTTGTTTGTTTGTTGATGCGTTGTGGTGAAAGGCGGTTGTGTATGTTTTTGTATGAGTTAAGTATGGAGCCATTTTGAGCTTTTTGGTTAGTGGGTTATATGTCTCGCAGCTGACTTTTGCAGTTTGGCTAAGCGCCTATAGATTCGAGGATCCTGTAGAGTGGGGGAGAAGCCCAGGTTTCACAATCCATCACGTTTCCCAATACAGTAGACAGAGATGGGGGCTATACCAAGACCTGAGAGTCCTGTATAGTGGGAGAAAGGCCTATGTTCTGCAGTGAGTGGGTTTTAACATATAACAGACAGAGATGGAGACTACACGTAGACTTGAGAGTCCTGCAAAGCGGGAGCGGGGCCCAGGCTCCGCAATACATTAGGTTTCACCATACAATAGACAAAGGTGGAGGCTGCTAATGTTCACAGTTCTAACTAGATGTGGCACTTGCTAACATTAAAAAATCTATCTAGATGTGACACAGGCGAATGTTCACAAATCTATCTAAGTGTGGCATTTGCTAACATTCAAAAATCTATCTAGATGTGACACAGGCTAATGTTCACAAATCTATCTAAGTGTGGCATTTGCTAACATTCACAATATATATAGATGTGATGTGGGCCAACGTCTACAATTCCAACCAGATGTGGCACTTGCCAACACCCACAATATATCTAGATGTGACACGGGCTAATGTTCACAATTCTAAGTAGATGTGGCACTTGCTAACATTCACAGTATATCTAGATGCGACGCAGGTGTATGTTCACAATTCTATATAAGTGTGGCACTTGCTAACATCCAAAGCTATCTAGATGTGACACAGGCTAATGTTCACAATTCTAACTAGATGTGGCACTTGCTAACATTCACAATATATCTAGATGCAACGCAGATGTATGTTCACAATTCGTATGAGTGTGGCACGTGCTAACATCCACAGATCCATCTAGATGCGATGCAGGCCAATGTTCACATATCTAAGTGTGGCATTTGCTAACATTCACAAATGTATCCAGGTGTGACGCAGGCTAATGTTCACAATTCTAACGAGATGTGGCACTTGCCAAAATTCACAGTATATCTATATGCGACGCAGGTGTACGCAGTTGTAGAAGCATGAATAGCTGATGTATCTTTGTCTACTGTAAGTGGTATGGCAACAGAATGTGTGAAATTAATCTACAAAACCGCAATCATAAAAAAGCGCAGGGTAGTGGGAAAACTATACAAATACGTCATCAGCCTTGCTCAAATCTAGTTCCACTTCGTCAGGTTGAATTAATACATGTAAAACGCATCCCTACTGACACATATGATTTTCTTCTGGTTTATTGTGTTCAAACTTTGTATGGATTCTGATTCTACAGTACATCTAGATTCCCTGCTCCTCCTCGCCATGAACCATGCATGAACTGTAGAAATATCTTGCACAGCAGTACCCGAGATGTATCATTGTTTGTCTTCCACCCTGATCATGCCTTCCTGAGCGTGGGAATGCAGCTGGTATCTAAGACTTGTATGCTGAGAGACTGTCCTTGCACCTAATACATTGCTTCTTCAGAATGGGCATCATTACAAGTTTGGCATCTGGAAATAAGGGTGCAGCTAGCAACGTACCAGCAACATTTCTGGACGTACAAACTGCCGGTTTGCTGGTAAGGGCACGTAACTCCCAGCAGGCCTGACATGCCGGGAGTTCAGGCCCCTACCAGCAGTGTTTTCCCTGAAGCACCTGCACCATTAAGGACGTTGCCAGCGCTTTAGAGTCCCCATTCCCATGGCGTCCTATGGGACACCACAGGGATAGGGATTTACCATTCTGCCGCTTGCCATGATATCCCGGTGGCACTGGGATGTTAGGCGGCGGAAACAGTGTTACCGGGTCAGTGGTAGCCCACCGCCTAGCGGCAGGTTCTACCACTGACCTCAGAAGAATGAGGCCCATAATATCTTACTATGTCTTACTATGTCTGAAACCTCCCTCTTTATTGAAAGGCATGGGTAACCTGGGGTATAAAACCTGGTGACTGGAGGAAATGGGGGTTGTTGAACAGAGTAACAGAGTCTTGTTTGTCATTGGGTTGTTGTTTGTCCTGTGTATGCTGCTTTGCTGATTTCCATGAAGTCATTCACCAATCCACTGGATGAGTCTGTGGTTATTTCCCACAAGATTGTTGCCTGCAATGTCAGATTCCTGCTGCCCTGTGGCCAAACTCAGGTGTCACTGGACGTGACTCCCAGTGAGCCCGTGGGCCCAGGTAAGACAATTTCATCAGTGGGGAGAGCTGGCAGACGTGGCCAGGGATCCGGGGGAGTAGACAGAAGAGGTGGAAGAGGAGCCAAATGAAATTCGTGGGTTGGTGAGCGCCCTTAATTGTATTGCTATTTGTCATGTTTTGTGTTATATTTAATAGAAATAGGTTGGGATGATGTTTGCCTCTGGTTGAAGGAATTCTGAGAAACCTGAAATCTGGAATCTGCTTGGTTGCCCTAGGATATAGGAGAGAAGGTACCCTGCCTCTGAACAAAGTGTGATCTGATCAGAAACTACCAAAAGTTGAAAGGCAGTTGGCCACCGCAATTAAAATAAAAATAGTTATGAAGCAGCGTGTCCATTTCAAGATGACATGAGGCCACTGAGTCGACCGGAGTAGAGTGGCATAAATCAGGAACTGGAATGAATGTGCCTTGTATGGTTTTGAAGAAAATATTTTGGATGAGAGCCCAGTACATGTCCTGTCAGTCCATTTCCTCGATACTAAAAAACCTGTATGTGCAACTCAGTTGGGAGTCGACTTTGCATTTCACACTCTCCTCTATCCTAGTATGGGAGCTGCAATAAGCCATGTTCCCTCTGAATATGTGCCTTGCCTTCAACCCTTTTCCTGCACTCTCTCATAAGCTGAATACCACTCTGTTTTGTGGGTAGCATAATGGGGGGATATAGGCTAGTCATCTGAATTCGACCAACATCTGACGGTGTCACTCAAATTTCTGTAACTGGGGAGGAACAGAGGTCAGGTGCCCCCACCCGAAGCCTTTGAATAGGTGTTACAGAGTGGTCAGCTATGAACCAAACCAGCCACAGGACACTATAGTGCCCCGGTGCAGATAGAGTTAGGTACAGACCTGGTTTTGCAATAATCCATCCCTTGTCTCACCCCTTGCGAGAATGGGTTCAGATCAGCCTAGACAAGTGCCACTTTCTCCTAAAGGAAGTCCAGCTCACTTCATGTTTATAGACTACTTGCCCAAAGCATGTAAGTTCCTGGATAAATGGCATGATTATACACAGTCACCTAGACACTTCCCACAGGAAGGCACATTCCACTTAGACAAGATAACAATCCTACACAAGACGTTAGAGCAGAAAGGAGCCCAAGTGCACTAACAGCAATGAGATAGCTATCTAGGCTGGTATACTGAAGCCACCAAGAGACAGTTTGAATCCAATACCCAAGCCTTGAGGGAGACCCAAGAGAAACTCTAGGAGTAATTTAAGACATGAAAGGATGAGTACTCCAACCTACAGGTCACGGCACATAAGGTTGGCTACAATCGTCTATACCGTGTCATCCAAGGGTTGCTGCCATCGGGAGACTCCTCTAAGGACATTTTGGACTCTTACTATCCAGCCATACTAAACCCTGCACCAGGCTCTCAGCCAGTCAGTCCTGGTTCCACGGCTAGTCCGGATTCCACCCAACCACTGTCCTATCATCAGCCCACCATGATGACTTCCAATGACTAGCCCTCACTCAGCTGCATTATGGGCATAGGTCTCTGGTTTCTTTGATTCAACATCCACCACCAACTCCCAGACCTTAGACGGCTTCCCTTGTTCCTCTGCAACTACCAGCACTGATAGATTCCTACTCAGGCAACTCCTGGGGGGGATACCTTGGTCAAAGTACACACACCATGGAGTGCCACCAACCTGTTTAATATTGTTCAGAAATGTCCTAATATGTGAGAAGACCATGTCAAGTTCCAAGATGAACTACAGGTCATCATAGACTACTATCACCCCAGGTGTGCTGATCTAAACCAATTGCTGCGCCCAACCCTTCCTGATGACACCTTTACTCTGCTAATATGCGCTCCCACTGGCCTGCCAGAGAGCCCCCTACTTGGGGGTTAAAGGCATTTACCGATAGGCTAGTACAAGATATTATTGAAATGTGTCCCAGGAAGACGGATTTGTCGAAAATCAACACTTGTGAACAGGCGAAGGGTGAAAATCCTGTGGAATTTCTTGAGCATCTGAAACCATGTTTTTAACAACACTCTGAGATTATTGATGCAGTCATTGTAACCCCCCCAGGCTGTGGTGGTTCAGTTTGTTATGGGATTGCATCCAAAGGTGGCAGAAGGGATAAAATCTGTCATCATTGGTTGGGAGGGCAATAATTTGATGGAGGTTTTACTGGCTACACAACATTTCCATGACAAAATTGAGACACAGAAAGACAGTACTGAAGCAAAGCTTATGGCCCTGGAGATACAGCAGTTACAGCCTTTCCAGGAAAGGGGAGGGTTCCGCTCCATGGATGGAGGACAGGGCAGGGACATAAAAGCGGAAAAGGTGCTCCACAACATGCACAGGGCCAGGGTGACTAGAGATATCACATACATGCTTACAATGATCAGTGCAACTATTTTAAGGAGTTTTGGCACTGGAAATCTTGGCCTCATTATGATGGTCGAGGTGGTCAGCCAACCGTGCAGATCAAAATGGCCTTGCCCCCGCATCCACCGACATTCCCACAGAATGATCATTAGGATTGTCAAGGGGTTTCAGAACATGGTGCACTGCACAGTCTGCTTAATCCTACGGCCCCCTATGTTGATTGTATTGTTACTTGTCAAAAGGTTTAATGTTTGGTTGACACTGGAGCATCATGCTCAGCTCTGAAGGTTTCTGAATTTCAGTATATTGCACACCTTAATGAAATTGTCAGTGCTGTGGGTATGGGTATTGCGAGTACGCCGATCTCTCACCCAGTGTCTCCCCCACTGATGGTTATGTTGGGTCATATTTCTGATGATCACACTTTCTTGTTGAGTCCCTGTTCTCCTGTCAATCTGCTTGGATTTTATCTGTTGTGTAAATTGAGTTGCTTTATTTACTGTTCCAACCGCTGATATATTCCTTGATATCCCTGCCCAGAAAGAACACAAGATTTTGGCTGTGTTGCAGGAGATTTCTCATTCGAATCCACAAGACAGAGACAGCATTCCCTCGTTGCAACAAGGAATGTTGGACCGAGTTCCTGCCAAATTATGGTCCACTCATGCAAATGAAGCTGGCTATATGCTGAGCCAGTCAAGATCACCCTGAACCCAGCCAAACCTCTGCTATGTGTACCTCAGTACCCTGTCTGCCATCAGGCGTATCGGAGAAGGAGTTTCTGCTTGAGTTATTGCACCCACATGAAGCCGCTGCAATTGCCAGATTTTGCCCTCAAAGAATTTGAAAGAAAGCAGATAAAGAGGTCTATCATTTCATACAAGACCTATGAGTAGAAAATGCTGCTGTCCTGCCAGCCTTTCCTGTGGTTCCTAACCCAGCTACTATCCTGTCCTGCATTCAAGCGTCAGCCGCCTATTTTACTGTTGTAGATTTGTGTTAATCATTTTTCTCTATCCCAGTCCACCCTAACAGTCAGCACATGGTCACCTTTATGTATAAATCCTTGCAGAAAAACTTCAAACATCTTCCAATGGGGTTTATAGCAAGCACCAACTTGTTTTCCCAAATCCTGAAGCAGGAGGGTCTATGCTACTGCAGCATGTCAACCACTTGCTGCTAGTTTCCCTCCAATGTGAAATCCTGTGAGCAGGACTCCCCACTTTATTGACAGTGCTTGCTGAAAAAGGTCACAAGGCATCCAAAGGCAAGCAACAGCTGTGGTTACCCCATGTGAGGTACCTGGGCCTTGAGTTTTCAGCTGGGGTACGACATTTGTTCCAGGATCGCATTGCAGTGATCCAGAAGGGTGCCCTAGCCCTGACCCAGGAAGCAAATGAGGGCGTTCCTTGGGTTGGTCAGTTGTTGTAGGCCATGGACCAGTGCATGCCATGACAGTTAAACTCCTTCAGACTCTACCACTTGATTCAACCCCAGAACCCATGCCATGGTCCCAGGATACAGAAGATACATGTTCTCACCATACAGCAAGTGCTCACAACTGGCCCCCCCATTAGGTCTACCTGATTATGATAAGCCATTTGTGTTGTACTGTAACAAACAACAAGATTTTTCCCAACGGCTGTAAATACAGTTGCACAGTGATGAATATCGACCTGTGTTCTACTACAGTGTAGCCCTAGATCCAGTGGCAGCGGGACACCCAGCCAGCTTGCGAGCAGGTGCTGCCACTGCTCTGTTGATCATAAAGACTGACACAAAAGTACAGGGTTACACAGTCACAGTTTCAGTGACCCACGCAGTGCTGGCCCAATTGCTTAAAGGGAAGACACAACATGTGTTGAATTCCTGATTAACACAATATGAGAAACTGCTCATTTCTGCTGCAAATGTAATGTTGAATCACAGCTATGTGTTGAACTCTACTTCTCTGCTGCGCATCCTGCAGGACGAGAAGCACACCACTGCCTCTTGATGGGTGAAACACTATTGTCACGCCCTTATGATTTGTTAGATGTCCCACTGCAGAATCCTGAGCTGATCCTCTTTGTGGACAGCTCATGTCTATGACATTGTAATTGTAATAATTTATTTGTAAAGTGCTTTTACACAAATGAAGTGCTTCAAAGGTGGGAAGGGAACAAGGGGATATCGTCGTCATTCTTAGGCTTTGAAGATTCTGAATGATCTAACAGCTATAGCTACCATAATAGGCCAGGGCATTTCTACTTGTATAAGTGCGTGGCAAAGAGTGGCAGAAGAGTAGGGGGGCATATGCATGCAGGAACAGCCAGCTAGGGAGGGGATGTAGAGGAGGACATGACAGACAAACATGCTAAGCCTAGTACATACAGGTCATGCACGTGCATAGATAGAAGCGCTAAGGAGGAGGACAAGTGCACACAGTCTAGCAGGGTCCAGGATTAAGTGCAGAGTGGGTGCCACTCTCATAGAATGTATTCTGAGTGCAGTAATTCAAGGCCGAGTGCACAGGCCCGGAGGCAAGTGCAAGACAGGCGGGGGAGCCTGGGACCTGTGAGGCTCTGGAGGTGTACCAGGGGACCAGCCAGCTAACTGAAAAGGTTGGGGATGAGAACGAGGAGGCACCTGCAGAGGATAAGGATCTACCCCCAAATCTCTGTTTAGAAAAGCGGCTCACCCGAAGGGATTTGGAGGAGGCTGAGCGGAGGGCTCTGGAACAAGAGTATTTAGGAGGAGTGTTGAGGATAGTAAGGGCCCCAGCCCCAGAACGCCTTGTGGACTGTGCAGAGGGACTTGTAAATGATCCTTGCAGCCATGGGGAGCCAGTGAAGGGACTTCAGTGCCAGAGAGATGCGTCCCTGTTTTTTAGGCCAAGGATAAGTCTCTTGGTTCTGTTCTGGATAAGTTGAAGAGATCGAAAAGTAGAGTTAGGAAGATTGAGAAAGAATCAAGGGACAGGTGAACTTGTGTCCGGTTATTTTGTGTGCTTCTCCCATGACGTCCTGAAGGCATACCAATTGCCAATGGCCAAATCTGCCCAGGTCGCAGGACTCACTGCACTCACTAGTGCATGTGTTCTGGCTCTCAGTGAATCAGCAAAGATTTATACCGACGTAAAGTTTTATATTGTATATACAAAACCATGTGGTTAAATGTATATTAATTAAATAAATAAATACATTTATACTGACTCCAGATAGGCTCCTGGTGTTGTGCATGGTTTTGGTGCGCTATGGAAGCATCAAGCGTACCAGCCACTGGTACCCCTATCCTGAATGGAAAATATGTGTCAGTCCTATAGGATGCGCTACTGCTCCCTTCTGCCCTGCCTGTTGTTAGGTGCAAAGGACATGACCCTTCCAAGTCTTTCCTTGCCCAAGGACATGCTCTAGCGGATAATGCAGCTCATTTAGTGGCCTTAAACATGCCACTGACTCCTAATGATACTCTTTTTTTGTGTTGCAGTCCAACAGTTACTGATTGCCACTCTTTCCAGCCTTGCCATACCCCAAGACCAAGCTGCCAAAGCCGAAAAGATGACCTTGGCTCAGCAATCCTGTATGTTAGGCACAGACTCTCTTTAGCATTCCCCAGTTGGCCACCTGGTGGCACTGAAGGTACTCCCTACCTACTTTGCCTGAGAGGTCCATGGCATTGCTCATTCAGATAAAACTGCCATGATATGCACTATAGTTCCTGGATTTGCTTCAGTAGCACAGGATTATTGTAAAATATATGCCACATGTTTTTCTCATAATGTTGGGTGTGCGGTTACGACAAAGCTGTCTGCACGTTCAGTACTGGAGGGTCCCTTCTTAAACATGCAGAGAGATTTCATGCAGCTCCTCAAGTGTATGACGTACCCCTGCTGTCTCATGATTGTAGATGTGTTTTCCAGGTGGGTGGAAGCATTCCTGTGCAGCAGGGCAAATGCAGTCACAGTAGCAAAGAAACTGCTTGTGGAACGCAAACCACCATTTTGGTTGCCCCTTGTTATAGATAGTGATAGAGGTACCCATTTTACTGGTCAAATCATTAATGAAGTGTGAAGCGCTAGGTATCTCCCACCAGTTTCACAGTGCTTACCACCCCCAGTCGAGCAGTTTTGTAGAACACCCAAATTGAGGCTGTTCAATGTATGTCAGGAAACAGGACTGAAGTGGCCACAGGCAATGCCATACAACTGTTCACCATGTGCAATAATCCCCAGCACAAGCATGGTCTGTCTGCTCATGAGATCCTTATTGGGCGTCGAATGCAAGTAGGGATTGCACCCCCAGAAGCTCTGCACCTTCTGAATCTGCACCTAGAGGGTAACACTGTACTGAAGAATTGTCGCATTTTGGTCAAAACGCTCAGTTCTCTTCATGCTCAGGTCAAAGCTGCCCTGCCAGAACCAGCATCTTAGCCTTGCCATACCCTGAAGCCTGGCGACTGGGTTGTTGTGAAAGTGCATCAGGGTAAATCAGCACTCAAGTCCATTTGGTGTGGACCGCACCGTATCCTGCTGATGAAGCACATTGCAATTAAGTGCTTCGAGGTGCGGGCGTGGGTCCATGTTGCCCGCTGCCTCTCGGTCCCCACATCCTACGAGGACTCCACTTCCACGATCTTCCGTAGCCATGTCCCGACTCTGCCGCAGCCACCAAAGCCTCCACCAGCGGTCCCACCTCCAATATGCCAGCCCAATCCAGTGCTGCAGGCCTTCCTAGACTAATGACAGAGAGAGCAGCCCTGGGTGACCCAATAAACCCAGGTGCTGCACCAAGACCCCCAGCTAAGAGGCCTGTTTACCTTGGTGCACTCTCTTAGGGACCTGCTGCTCAAACCCCTGCAGCAGGCAGTCAAAGCAACGGAAGGGAAGACTCCAATCCAGGTCCTGCTTCTTGCCTGCCACCTTCAGTGCCTGAATTCCCTGGATCTCACAACTCAGGCCCGAGGCGGTATGCCCTGCGCTCCCACTGTGAGCCCTCCCAGGGTCAGTAACCCTGTACAAAGCCCAAGTAAACCTCTTTACTCATCTCTGGATTTGACCATTTATAAACGATGAATGCTCCTTATGTGGTAATACACTGCCAACAATTGTAAGCTGCCACCACAGTGATTCCTGTGTCACCAGGCTTCGGACCTTGGTGTTACCACCTTGTTGTAATATGCACGGGCTCGTGCATGGGCACTTGTGGAATGTTGATGCATGTTGAGAGTCAACATTCCACAGTGGCCGTTAGGTTGAGCAAGCTGAAGCAGGAGGCCTGTGGGGTCTCGCAATAAAGCACTTATAATCCTCCTACCTGTGTCCGGTGAGGCTTTGTCATTGGCGATGGGGATTTTGCTTGACCCCGTTCCACGTGTGCGCTGGCTGGCTGCCCTGCGTTGCCTGCCCGCCTCCAGCGTCGCGGATCGGCCTGTGTCGGATCGGCCTGCATTGGATCCCCTTGGGAGCGGGTGGCCGCCTACCCCTTCGTCGTTAGGGGCAGTGGTGGTTACAGGCGGGCTCCGCTGTGGGCGTGTGGTTCCCCACGGTGGCTGGCTGCCAGGTGCACAGTCGGGGCACAGCAGGAGAGCAAGCCGATTCGGTGGGTGACGGCCTGCCATCCCGTGTTCCAGGCGCAGCGACGGTTGCAGGAGGGCTCCGTCGTTGCGGTTGCTCCAGTCCTGCTGCTCGGGGTCCTGTCGGGGCCTCATAGGAAGAGGAGCAGCTGTAACGCTGCACGCAGGCCTACATCCCTGCGTCGTGTTCGCAGTAGGACGCTGGGCGCCGGGCGATTGCTCCGCCCCTTGCAGCGTAGGTGTATCAAGCAGATTGGAGGAGGAGCGGAGCAGCCATAACGCTGTGCGTGGGCCTGCATCCCTGTGTTGTGTTTGTAGTGGGACGCCGGGTGGTAGCTCCGCCCCTGACAGCGCCCACGCATCGAGCGACTCATCGCTGGACTCCTGACGGAGGGAGGAGGGGCTGCGGAGGTGCTGCGCGGCGTGCTTCTGAAACCAGCTGACTGCTGATATTCAGCTCTTCGGTGGAAGCAGAAGCCTCATACTAACGCAGTCCACGGACTGGGAGCCTAAATTGCCACAAGTCATCTGCCATGTGCTACCTAGGAGGCCATTGGTGGTAAGGTTGGGGCACGTGACTGCTGTGGAGCCCTGGCAGGTCAAGTTGGGTGCATCTGGTTTGGGCTGTGATCCCTGGAAGTTTGCCTTTGCTTCACTTGATTTGTGTTGGGGCATATAACTGCTGTAGAGCCCTGGCAGGTGAAGGGGGTGCATCTGATTTGGGCTGTGATATCTGGAAGGCTGCCCTTGCATCACTTGTTTTGTTGTGACTCACCCAGTGCCTACTCATGGTTGTACTGCAATTACGTGTGGGTGCACGTGCACAAGGTGACAGTGGGGACATCCACCATCTCGAGGGAACAGCAAGTGTTGAGGCTCTCACAGTGGTGGGCAAGTTCTTGTTGGGGGCCTAAGGAACAAGGCTTTTCATCCAGCCATGTTGCATACGGCTGCCAGGCCTCCGCCTGCTTTTCTGCCAAATCCTGGAGAGCCTGTTGCTCCGTGGGAGCAGTGGGTGGATGCCTTCAAAGTATATTTAAGGGCTGCTGGTGGGGCAAAGTTCAACGATGATGAAAAGGAGGCTGCGTTACTAAATTGTATTGGTACTGAAGGGTTGAGGGTTTTTTGTCACCTGCCTGGGGAGAATGTAATGGTTCAAGGGGGAGGTGAGGGAGAAATGGTTGTTAGTATTTACGAGACTGCTTTGAGGAAATTGCAAATGTGTTTTGGTAAAAGAGTTAATGTGGTCTTAGAGCGGTATAAGTTTTTCTCTAGGGCGCAAGGTTCCACGGAAAGCATAGATACTTATGTTACGGCACTACGTGCACTCATGGCTACATGTGGGTTCCCCGGCAATGGGGAGGAACACATAAGGGATCAGGTTATGATGAAGACATCCAATCAAAAAATCAGAGAAAGGTTGTGGATAGAGAGTGATCCTTCACTTGATAAGGTGTTGGAGATTGCCAGGGCAATTTAAGCTTCTAAGACGAGCGTACAAATTGTTACTGAAAGAGATATCAATAGGGAGATGGTACATGCTGTAGTGTCAAGGAACAAGAAAGGTTTGGATAAAAATATGGTGCAAGGGAGTAGTGCATCTAAGAGTAAGGAGGGGTGCAAAAATTGTGGCTGGTCGAGTCACACTGCTGATTCTAAATCCTGTCCTGCTTGCAATGTTGAATGCAGGAAATGTAAGCGTTTGGGCCACTTTGCACGCATGTGTAAGGGGATGGTCGCTAGTGTGGCTCAAGAAGACTCTAGCATGTTGTTAGAAGGGGCATCAGGTGGTGGCTCTAATCAAAGTGTCATATTACATGTGGAGGGAAGTGGGCGGAAGGGTCCATGGGTGTCGGTATTGGTAGATCAGCAGCCTGTGGATATGCTGGTGGATTCGGGGTCACCTTATACATTGGTGGCCCCGGAAGTGTATCAAGAAGTTTTGGGTAAACAGATTTCTACTTTGCTGGCTCCGGACATCAAACCATGTGCATATGGGCAGAGTCCTATCGACATACTTGGCTACAATTGGTCAAATATTTCTTTCAAAGGGAGGCAAACTTTGGGTAAATTGTATGTGGCTTCAAAGGGGACAAGTGTGTTGGGCTGGGATGAGCAGGCGGCACTAAAAATACAGATTCATCCAGGTGAGAAGGAACCGGTTCTCAGTGTCATGGAGGGAGCGGGACAGAATGACATAATGGTTACCTCGACTGTGCTCATGGGCGAGTTTCCTGAGGTATTTTCGGACATCCTTGGTAAGCTCAGAGGTTTTACACATCACATTGTTTTGAAGAAGGGTGCAGTTCCCAAAGTACATAAAGTGAGGGGAGTGCCAGTAGCAGCGAGGGAGGCATTCAAAGCGGAGTTAGCTAAGCTGCAGTCAGCAGGGATAATCGAGCCCATTGAGTCCTCAGAGTGGTTGTTTCCCGTGGTTTTAGTTAAGAAGGGTGACGGGAGCATCAGAATGTGTGTGGATCTCCGGGAGCTAAATTCAAGCATATGGGTGGATAGGCATCCCTTGCCGAAAATTAACGAGTTGTTGTTGACATTAGGAGATGCCAGATTTTTTTCAACGTTTGATCTGTCAACGGCGTACCATCAAATTGATCTGCATGTTGAATCTAGACCCCTTACTTCATTTGTGACTCCGTTTGGGGCATACAGATTTTGTCGCATGCCATTTGGCCTTGCTTCGGCTTCGGCTGTGTTCCAGAGGTTGATGCAGCAGATGTTTGGAGGGGTATTGGGAGTCAGCTATTTTCAAGATGACATTCTGGTATGGGGCAGCAGCAGGGAGGAGCATGATGTCAGGGTGAGGAGGGTCATGCAGATTCTTAAGGACAAGGGTTTGACTGTAAAATTGGCCAAGTGTCAGGTAGGAGTGGAGGAGGTCACATACTTAGGACATACATTGAGTTCACGAGGTGTGAGCCCAAGAGGGGAGTTGGTACAGGTGTTGAGGGATACACCAGCTCCGATCAACAAGGATCAGCTACGGGCCTTTCTGGGCCTTGCGGAGTACTATGTTAAATTTGTATCCAATTATGCTGAAAAAACGGTGGCCATGAGAGCTCTTATGAGGAAGTGTGTAAGGTTTGTGTGGTCGCAGGAGTGTGCAGCAGAATTTGAGTTGGTCAAGAGGGATGTGGAAAATGCTCCTTGTCTGAAGTCGTTTGACCCGAAAAATAAAACTGCCCTGAATGTGGATGCAAGTGAGGTGGGTCTGGGGGCAGTGCTGGAGCAATGGATAAATGGGGAATGGATGCCAGTGGCTTTTGCCTCGAGGACTTTGAGGGATGTGGAAACCAGGTACTCGGTAATTGAGAGAGAGACTTTGGCAGTGTTATGGGCTTCAAAACACTTCAGGACATTTTTATGGGGCATACCCTATATTGTCAGAACGGACCATAAACCCTTGGTGCAAGTGTTTTCTACCAAGGGAGTCATGGCGGTATCCCCGAGGATTGCCAAGTGGTCTGTACAGCTACAGGATTATAATTTCTCCTTGCAGTATTTTCCTGGAAAGCTTAATGTTGTGGCAGACTGTTTGTCCCGTTTGCCTGTTGTGAAGGCGGACAGTCAGACGGGCTCGGTGAAAGAGGAAGATTTGCAGGAATGTCAGGTGGCTTTCGTGGCTTCGGCAGTGGAGAAGTCGTTGTGGGATGTGGAGTCTGAGGCTGACCTTGAGTTGAAATGGGTTAGGGAAGGTCTAGTGAATGGTTGGCACACGGTTGAGGATAGACCTGAAGGGAAAGGTTATGCCCAAGTTCTGCATGAATTAGCTGAGGGTCCATGGGGTGTGTCTAGGGGAAGTAGGTTGATACCCCCTGTAAGTCTGAGAGGTAAAATGGTGGAATTGGCACATGTTGGTCATTTGGGGAGATCTTTGACTAAGAGGAGACTCAGGGAGGAGTACTGGTGGCCGTCCATGGACGAGGATGTGGAACAAGTGGTGAAAGACTGTCAGGCATGCTCTGTCAGCGATAAGAGTAAGGTACTGCATCCACAACCTGTACATCCGGTAGAGGTTCCAGAGCAAGTATGGTCGAAATTGGCTCTGGACATCATGGGTCCGTTTGAGTGTTTAGAGCCTGAGTCGAGCTATATGTTGGTGTTGGTGGACTATACGTCCAGGTGGATTGAGGTGGCGGCATGTTCCTGTGTCACAACCAATTCTGTTATTGCTTTCTTGAGGAAAGTTTTTGATCGTGAGGGATTACCTGCATGTTTGGTTACAGATAATGGGGTGCAGTTCACTTCCAGGGCAATGAGAGAATTTCTGGAACAGCATGCCGTTTCTCATTATAGAACAGCTCTGTATAATCCTTCTGCTAATGGATTAGTTGAGAGGGCCAATGGTACGATTAAATCAGCTATACAATTGGCTTTGGCCAATGGTTTGGATTGGCAGGAAGCGGTGACACAATATTTGGCTGCATATCGGAGAACCCCTGCCACTGTTACGGGCAGATCTCCATTTGAGCTCATGAGGGGCAGGAAAGCAGGGACAATGTTGAGAACTCTGGCTATGGGTGGTGGAGGGCCATGTAATATGGATTTGCAGGCTGTTCATTGCAGCATTTTGGCGCGCCAGGAGGCCACGGTGTCTTCACAAAAGTTTAGAAAGGAGTTGGACGTTAAACCTGGGGATGAGGTGCACATAAAAAATCCCAGGATGGTTCACAAAGGTTACAGCAAGTTTTTGCCTTCTAGGAGAGTTGTTAAGGTTGGAAAAGGCCATGGCAACTGGAGGATGGCTCTGTCTGGAGTAAGAGAAGGGTGGTCGTTGATGGTTGCAAACGCGTGGAGAGGGCAGGGGTGGAGTGCGATCCGGAATCCCAGGAAACAGTGCTGGATTATGATCCTGTGGGTTCGCAAGCGATCAGGTTTGAACAGGAAGAGGTTGTCCCACTTCCAGGTCCCTTGGGTGCAGAAGTGAATGTGGAGGGTCAAAATGCTTCTGATCGGCAACCTGATGTTGGACAAGAAGGGGGTCGTCTGGCTAGGAAGTGTGGTCCTCCTATAAGGTTTAGAGATTACATTTGTTAAATACGTGAAATTTACATTGTATGGTACATTGCACCCATGTGGTCAATCTTTCTGTATCCATGAAATTTAACTTGTATTAATGATAAGTTATATAATCTTCTGTTCATGTTTCCATTGTTCAATATGTCTGCGGTTTACCCTGTCACAGCGGTTAACAGTTTTGGTATACAAGGGAAGAGGATATGTTGTAATATGCACAGGCTTATGCATGGGCACTTGTGGAATGTTGATGCATGTTGAGAGTCAACATTCCACAGTGGCCTTTAGGTTGAGCAAGCTGAAGCAGGAGGCCTGGGGGGTCTCACAATAAAGCACTTATAATCCTCCTACCTGTGTCCGGTGAGGCTTTGTCACACCTCTTGGTTATTCTCTTTGTCCTGGTGACCATTGTGAGCATGATGCTCTGGTAGCTTGGATATTTTTAGTACGGACCCTGGCGGGACATGAATATGCACAGCCTTGAACACTGAACTGTGCGCCTTGCCCAGGCACTGATCCAGATTGAATGACTCTTGAAAATGTCCCATTGTCCCACTTGCAGAACTGTGACATTAGCCCCATTCCCAAACTGTCCACGGAAGTGTGCAGAGCTACAGGAACTTTGGTACACTGTACCATGCTCACAGTTTCTCCACTTCAGCTGGACTCCATGTCCCAGCCACAAACTTTGATGTCACAATACAGGCCCGAGTCACTGGGCACTTTGATATATGGCCTCAGGCCCTTTCCACAACATGTCTGGTTATTTGACTACGATTGTTGTCATTATTGGTTCATTGATCTATTACGATCCCACTGTGACTGCTGATTTTAGTACCACATGTCACCCTTGGGTTCACAGTGAGAATACACATCTCCACCTTACATGGCAGTACGCCTGCATTTTAACATAACTGATTGTTGAGTATGTGCAGCCCTACCTCATGACCTATCATACAAGTTCCCCTTGGACCCCATTCCCTTCAACTGGGGAGATGTCTGCCTGGATCCAAGCTGGTCACCCGTCCCCAGCAATTCACATTTCCAGGTGGGGTTTACTGGTCCTCCAAATTTCCCACACCAGAGCAGGTACGCAGATGACTGGCAGCTCTTCACCTTTCATCTCAGGCTACTGGCCCTATGTGCTATGTCAACAGGGGTGAACTATTCATGGGAGACAGCAAGTGTCAATATTACCTTTCATCCAACTCCAGTGTAGTCATTAACAATGTTCCCTTTGCATTTGTACCTGACTTCACCTTCTCCCAATCCGAGTATGCCACTTATTCCAGGACCTATTTCGACATACCCACACCTTCCATGCACTACCGCCACCCCCTCATAGAAAGAGGCACAGCCTGGGAAGGGTTTATAGCTAGAATGGGTTACCTCATACTAGCCCTGTGGGTGAAGGTAAACCAGCACCACCTAAACCAGTTGTCATGCCTGACTGAAGATATTGCAAATGCTGCTGCATCCTCCCTCACCCTACCGTCCCAGGAACAGATAGCCATCAAGGCCATGGTCGTCCAGAACTGCATGGCCCTGGACACCCTCTTAGCCTCATGGGGTTTGTTCAATTGTGAAGAGCAAATGCCGTACTTTTGTAACTAGTTATGCCAGCAACATTTCTGACATTGGGCCTCATTACGAGGTTGGAGGTAACCCCTTACCTCCGTATTCCGAGGTCACTTTGCGGGTCCCGCTATGGGCGCCTGGTTTTACCAGGAGCCCTTAGCAGGAGCTGCTATGGGACCAGGGAGCTAATAACGGGCCCGCTTTTATTAGCTTTTAGCGGGCCCGTTATTAGCTCTATCCCCATTCCCATTGAGCCCTATGGGGGCTAATAAGGGAATGGGGAATGGTTCTCGGAATGGGGACTTACCGGGTCCTCCAAGGTCACAATGACCCAGTAAGTCCCTATTTCGAGAACCCGCACCCGGAATGCGGTAAGGGGGTAGCCATGGTGCTAATAGCACCATGGCTACCTCCTACCTCGTAATGAGGCCCATTGTCTCTCACATCCGTAGCACTGTATGTCACCTGTTCATCAGCCACATAGACCTTTAGATCCTGGGTATTGAGTATTCTAGAACCTCTTGGTGGGTCCATTGGCCAAATCTTACTCATCGTATTAATCCTGAGTCTGTCTTGTCTGGTGACATGTTGAAAATGTCTATATTGTCGTGCATGTGCCCCCTGCTCAGAAGTTCCCACACCACTCGGGAGTTTTACTGTCATACTACTGAAGAAATAAATTGATAGGATCTGCCATAATCTGATATTTGTTCCACCAAAGGTGTAATGAATGTGACTGTAGTGAAGGTCTCCTAGGAGGGAATTGTGGGGGCAAACTTAGAATTTGAAAATGTGTAATAACCATTTAACACTTTGCATCATTAGAGTAATGCTCAGCAATTACTGACTGACATGTTTAACAAGTGCCTTATTGCCATTGCTGTGCGAGCCCCATCTTCTAATGGGGATGCCCCAACTTTGAAAGCTTTACCGCCTAGTACCTAGCAGAGCTCACTTGCACAGTTCTCACATCTGATATGTTTGCCTTTTGGCATATAGAAGTGTGTTTTAGACTTCCGCTATTTGAAGCTAGGTGGTTTTGGCTGACGGAAGTTGTCATATTCAGGTTCAGTGCCTCGATGCCTCCGGGCTGTTGCGCGCTTTATACATATTAATAATAAATAAATAAATCTAGTAAGCAGGTTCATCTGTCCCAAGCTGTGTGTGAACTGTAGAAATAGCTTGCATGGCACTTCCCAAGATGTATCATTGTCTTACATCCTGATCATGTCTTTCTGAGTGTGAGAAAGCAGCTGGTGTCTAAGACTTGTATGATACTATCCATGCACCGGATACATTGTTTCTTCCCAACGTCTTACTATGTCTGAAACCTCACTCTGCATTGAAAGGCATGGTTATCATGGGGCACAAAACCTGGTGACTGGAGGAAAGGGAGGTTGTTGTGCCAAGTCTTGTTTGTCATTAGGTTGCTGTTTGTCCATTGTAGGCTGCTTTGCTGATTGCCATTAAAGGTCATTCACCAATCCACTGGATGCGTCTGTGGCTATTTTTCCATGTCAATAGTTAGGCAGATATTGGAGTTGATTTGGAATTCACAAACTAGATATTACAGCATGATTCATGTAGATATTAATGACATGTTTTAGGCAGCGTGTGGTGTGGTTGTGAATACTCTTTTACCACCATGTATTTATTTGTATCCAACAGGGGACAGAATACCATGTGTATGGACTTCCTAAGCTAATGGGTCATAGAAATAAATGGGAACATCAATCAGAAACAGGGAGGCAAGGATTACATTTTAAGGTTTTTTAAGGGATGTATTTGCAGATCGTCTACTGTAGGCACCTAGGTTGAACCAATATGCTTCCCCCAACTCCCACTGAAGGCCAACAATATCTCTATCTTGCTTGTGGCAACCTTAAAGGTTATTGCTTTGCCCCTCTTTTTAGCAAAATCCCTGTTCAAAAGATACTAGCGGATAATTCATATACCTTCTCACGAGCATGACAAAGGAGTTCCACATCAAAAATGATGTGGAACTCCTTTGGTTTTAATTCTGACACATGGGACTGAAGTATATTTGACAGACTTGAGCCCCTCCTAAGGCATTCCATCTGTTCATAGGTGGGGTCCTTCCCAGCTAGTCCTCATTTCTAATCGGCACATCTTCATCTGAAACTAAGATTCTCCACCTTGGCAATGCCATGTTCCAAAGGCGTATCTGTTTACTCACCCATAGAGCCATAAGCTACCAAGATGTGACAACTGGAAGAAGAAAAATCCTCTCTGGAAGTAGGTGAATCAAATGCACTTCTTCTGCAGGGTTAAAACACACCACCGTATGCCCTTCTCTTAGAGAGGCATGTGCTGAATAATGGAAAGTTGCCCATCCACAGCTTCTTAAGAAAATGTAATGCATAGGATTGATATTGTGGATTGAAAGGTATTCAGACCTGTGACTGATTTTTGTAGAAATTAATTAAATGCAAAATAGTTTTTTATTTGTTAGAGGAGCGAGAAACTCTACACATAGGGCCTCATTACAAGGATGGTGGTAACCTGCCGGTGCTGCCGGCGGGTTCCTGCTGTTCTCCCAACACTGCATGCACTTCTTGATAAACCAGTGCCACTGGGACATTACAGGTCCCTGTGGGCCGGATATCAGACAGCGGATTCGGGAAGTCCCCATACCTGTGGAGTCTAGGAGTCTAGGACTCCACGGGAAAGGGATCACGAAAGCTGAATGTTTAGACCTCTGATGTACATTCCAAAAAATAAAGACACCCCGCAGGTAATAAAGCAAGGAGATAGCTTTGCAAGGATAACAAAGTTTTATATAATACAAATGCCAGCAAAGAGCTCTGCTGCCGAGAGCGCTCTGCCAGAAATTACACGGGCATCAAACTAAAAAGGCCAAACGCATCATCAGTGATGACATTACATATAGTAGAAAATCACATCGCTGGTTGGTGTGGACATTTAGCACAGCCTGCTCCATAGGGGATGCTACGTCCTAATTGGCTGCTGCTTCCCAGTCGATCTTGGTGCACGTGGGTCAGCTGGGCTTATCCTCGCGGTGAAGGTCAATTGACACGTTAGAAACATTCTCTCTAATCTAAGCTAAACAATAGAAACCAGTAATTCATTAGAGATGGCAGGCACCTGAAAATTATATGAGAGGGATGCCTAACAGAAAAGGACGTAATATATAGGTATATTGACCCCCACATTCAGGGCTTCGTTAATACGACAGTTAATACCACAGTTCTTGCATTCAAGTTTCTCCCCCGGGGGTTTGATCTACAGTCTACCTTCCCTGGTGCCTCATGATACGAGAAGACATATGTTGCTATTGAGAGATATACAGATGTGCAGGCTTTAGATCTGTGGTGGGTAATCTGGAATGGTCAGGATCAGACGGGCAGAGACGTATTGGTATGTGAAGAGATAGGGGGCAGGGCGAAGGAGTGTGGTGTGCTCCGGCCTGGTGGAGTGTGGGTCAGGAGTGCGTTGGCAGTTTAGTGGGGATGGATGGACACAGTGCTGGGGCCTAGTACTGTCTCATGCTTGTCACAGAGCGCGTTCTCGAAAATGATACTAGGTATTTGCAACATTTGAGAGGACAGGGAAAGGATGGATTTCTGTGGGAACAAGGCTCGTGCAGGGCTGGCCTGGTGTACTAATGGCTTGGCACCTCGGTGTGAAACTGGAGATGCGAGTGCTGGAGCCCTCAGAGTGGTGGTTTTGGGCCCAGTAAAAGATGGCGTCAGGGCCCAATACAAAAAGGAGTCTTGGAGCTGAGGCATGGCTGTTGTCATTCAGTTAATTCTATGCACTTTAGGGCTCTTCCCCAAGCCCTGAAGGTGGGGGCTGCTCATATACACATATAGCAAACATACAACACTTTGGGCCTCATTATGACCCTGGCGGTCCCGTAATGAAGGGTGCCGGTACGGGACCGGCACCCTTCATTACGGGAGCACCTATTACGAGGTTCCCTTTGTGGGACCCGGAACAGACATCTGGTAAAACCAGACATCCTTTCCGGGTCCCGCAAGGGGAACAGGGAGCTAATAACGGGTCGTCATTAACGTGCCGGTTATTAGCTCCCTCCCCATTGAGCCCTATGGGGGCTCAAATGGGAATGGGGAATGGTTCCTTCAAGGAGGAATTACCAGGTCCTCCAATGTTGGAATGACCCGGTTATTCCTCATTGAAGGAACCTGGTATTGGAGCCCAGTATGGAGGCAGCCATGGCGCAAATAGCACCATGGCTACCTCCATACTCGTAATGAGGCCCTTTATTTTTATACATGTATGTTTCTCTGTGAAGGACTACTTTTGCTAGGTACTATTCAGATCTTGAAGTCATGGAATGGGTCTTGTGTGCTCTTAAATCCACCTTTATATCTGTTTTTTTTAGCCAATATGTTTTTTAAAAAGTGCTGTATGATGCACCTTTTATACTGACTTGTAAATAATTGCAGATGTTTGGGGTGCATTTCTTTCTGAGAAGGTAGACAACCTGCTATTCGTGCTCACAAAGTGGCTTCCCACATTAGTCATTTGAGCACATGGACAATGGTGGTCACAAGAAAGCAAATAATGTCAGCAATTAGATAAAAATAATTAAAGGGAACATTGGTCTCTGTCCATGTAACAGGGGTGTACATGGGCAGGAAGTCTTCTGTTGTCCATCCTGTCATGGATAAACAAAGTTACCCCTGTGGCTACATGACATCATTGTTCCCTCTTTCTCAGTTGTTTTGTCCATGATCTGTCTATTATTCAAGGTAATTAAATCCATGCTCTCTGTCCTTCTAGTAGGGGTATAGAAGGACAGACAAATAGGGCCTCATTACGAGTGTGCCCGTCAGGTAAAAATGCCTGAAATATCAGATATGGCATTTTTACCGGAGTGGTAGGGGCAGTGAACTTCTGGCAGGCCTGACCTGCTGGGAGTTCAGGCCCCTACCGGCAAAGAATTGCCCCAATCAATGGCACTGGTACTGACGGTGATTGAGGCAAACCCATTCCATGGAGTTCTATGGTAATCCATGGAATGGAATTTACCGCTGTTGCCAGTACTCGTAATATCCGGATCTGTGTGATCTTTCCGTCACAGAAAGGTCAACTACGGAAACGTTTGCATGGGAAATGTACGCACCACAAAAGGTTTGTACATTTCCCATGCAAACATACATTTCAAAACCCTACATACCTACACCCACACCAACAACGCACCCCCACCCACCCCCTCAACACACCCCCACCCACACCCCCAACATAACCAAACCCTACTTACCTTTCAAGACGCGCTGTGTCCCTGCAGTGCTGGTTCCCTTTCACTTCCGTGATCGGAAACCGCCACTGCAGGGTCCTTTTCTTTTTTCATTTTTTTTTTCGGGCAGCTATAGGGGTTTCCCCTGCAACACCCTGCTCACTATACTATATAGTATAGTGAGCAGGGTGTTGCAAGGGACACCCCCGCTGCCCCTGTTTATTTTTATTTATTTATTTATTTATTTGTCAGGTGTGCTGCAGGGATGACCCCCGCTCACCATACTACACCCGCAGCCCATGCAGTCTTTTTTATTTTTACCTACCTTAAATGCATACCATCAAAGGTTCGAACTTTTGGTGTTCGAACCTTTGGTGGTATGCATTTTTGGACTTTTGGTTCAGTCCAACCTTTGGATTCAGTAATTTCTTCTGATTCCTAATATCTCAGTAACATCGGCATATTGGTTGCCGGTAATGGTAATGTGAGTTTGCCAGTAACTCTCCAGTACAACCGGTGGGTTACTGCCAAACTCGTAATGAGGACCGTAGAGTTTTTGGTATTCTTGTACATGGTCAGCATTGTTTATGTTTAATGCAATTTGACGATGGTTTGACCATGGACATGCAATGTTGATTTTACTCATCCCTTTATTTCAATAATAATTATTAAGTCAAGCAATGTTAATGTTTGGAAGGAACATTTGTATTTTTGTTCACAATCAAATACTACTTACTGTTTTTCATCATCATCAATGACTTTATTTTGACTTTAGGGCCATAAAGTACATTATGACACAAATAAATCAACAACAATACAAATTAGACCTTCCTTCCACACTACAAATAAATCATGTGCATGCCCCAGTGACCAGTCCACAGGGAGCTCACTTCTATTGTAATTCCTGCTTCAATAAGGGGCAGGTCAATCCTCTCCTTGCTATAACAAATGTAATTTTTTCTGGCACATCAAAATGAAGGGGGCAGGGGTTAAATAAACACATTTAAAAAAATGAAAAAGAGCATCACTCTCTTGAATCCAAAAAATGAAATCCGATTAACAAGAGAGAAATAAAAAAAGGGAAAACACAAGTATGCAGTTACCTATAGCTGAAGTGATGGAGGAAGAGGAAGTCTAAACAGGGGTCTGTGAAGGATGGGGTGTGATGGAGGGCATACCCACCAAAAGGAAAAAAGAAGGTGTACATCAAAACCACAATTAAAAGTTAGCATTTCTGGGAAGATACATTTAGGAACAAATCAAATAGATCCTAGCAGAACCAACTTTGCATGATACGTGCCAGGAGTTTAAATATGGCTTGATGTGGAATAATGTAATATAGTGTAGCATACCAAATCTTAACAAAGCAAAGCATTTTCCAAGTGGACAGAACAGAGTGAAGATAGCATAGGTTAGAATAGCAAAGCCACAAAACAAAAACATGGCCTAGCATAGCATACTAGACAAATAGTTATGTAACCCACATTATCACCTGGCAGGGGGGAGCCAGTCAATCAGGTGGCTAGGAACGCGGGCTTGAACCGCCGGTGTAATCCCGCGTTCCAAGTCACCTGATGGCCGGCTCCCCTGCCACCATCTTCCCCCCACCCCACCCCGTCCCCGTGTTTTTATTTTTAATCCTCCTGCCCCCAATATTTACTGTATTGCGGCTGCGGTGGCAGACACCACCACAGCAGCACCTTCCTCTCTGCTCACAACGGCTGCCATGGAAAGGGAAGAGGGGCTCCGAGTTAGCGGCCGTGTTGGTAAAGGATTTTCCTTCCTACAACGGGATGCCAGGAAGGAAAACCCCTTTTTTTAGCATCCCAGGTTGCCGATTTGGTAACCTGGGGTGCTAATGGCCTTAACATCCGCCAGATCAGTTTTAATAGCACAATACAAGCACTGCAGACGTAGGGTAAAGTGAGTGACCCCCATCCACCTTGTGCGATGGAGCAGCCAGGAAGTACTGGATGCAGCTCATGAGTTCAAGGCGCAGTTTTGAAGGGTTATGGCCTGAGAAGGCTGAAGAATAAGCTTACAACAAAGGACAGTGAGGCGCTCACTTTTTCTCACCCAGAAAAAGAGTCTGAAAATAATGCAACCGCAATATAGCCAGAGAGGTCCAAACACCAATAGTACATAACGAGCTGTAGTGGGAATTTCATGGGAATTGAGCCCTCCCATCCATCAACAATGAACCAATACAAATCGCTGATGTCTTCTCACCTGTCAATTACGGTGACCAATCACCTTCATGGGACCAGCATAGCGCCAGGCAATAAAAGAAATGCTAGACATACTTTCATGTTTTAATCAGCAACCTGCTCACAACACTCGTGCCCCACCACTGACCACATTTGATGTTAATAAAGGAGGCAAATAATACATGGGATGAATTTGGGCTGCGTTCCCAAACATTTGATTTATGCGAGGACAAGTGTTTACTATCCTCGATGGAAAATATGTTTTTACGGCAGTAGGTATCATGAACCGAGCATTTGTGATGTCATCTTTGATGTCCTGGGTGTTAGGCTTAGCAGTGTACGGTGGTGGCGCGAGTTATGGTTGCTTAGCTTACCATAACTGGCGAATTTCAAAGGTTTTTCAGTTTTACTTGGAACCATAACGTTCCTTTAACAAAGTTTTTTCACTGAATTTCATAGGTTTTTAGTAGCGCAACTTAACCATAACGTCCCTTTAACAAAGTTTTTTCACTGAATTTCATAGGTTTTTAGTAGCGCAACTTAACCATAACGTCCCTTTACCAACGTTTTTTCACTGAATTTCATAGGTTTTTAATAGCGCAACTACCATAACGTCCCTTTAACAAAGTTTTTTCAATGAATTTCATTGGTTTCTATTAGTGCAACTTTACCATAACGTCCCTTTAACAAAGTTTTTTCATTGATTTTCATAGGTTTTTATTAGTGCAACTTAACCATAACGTCCCTTTAACAAGGTTTTTTCATTGAATTTCATAGTTTTTTATTAGTGACACGTAACCATAACGTACTTTTCAATGGATGAATACCACCAGCATCCTAGGTTCTCAAAGTGGAAACCGGGGTGGTAAAAAAAAAGATTTTTCTTCCCAAACCCGAACGCCTGCGGCGTCCCGGTGTAGGAAGAAAAATCTTTTACCAAGATGGACACCATGGAAAGGGAAGGCGGGGTGTATAAAGAGAACACAACAGGGCATGGGTAGGGGGACCAGGAGGGAGACACAGGGCATGAGAGTGGGGTGGGGGTAACAGGAGAGAGACACGGGGCATGAGTGGGGGTGGGGGGTAACAGGAGAGAGACACGGGCATGAGCAGGGGGTGGGGGGCAACAGCAGGGAGACATGGGGCATGAGCGGGGGGTGGGGGGCAACAGCAGGGAGACACCAGGCATGAGCGGGGGGTAACAGGAGAGAGACAAGGGGCATGAGCAGGGGGTGGGGGGAACACGAGGGAGACACGGGGCATGAGAGGGGGGTGGGGGGTAACAGAAGGGAGACACGGGACATGAGCGGGGGGTGAGGGGGCAACAGGAGGGAGACACGGGGCATGACCGGGGGGCAACAGGAGAGAGACACGGGGCATGACCGGGGGGTGGGGGGCAACAGGAGAGAGACACAGGGCATGAGAGGGGGGTGGGGGTAACAGGAGAGAGACACGGGACATGAGCGGGGGGTGAGGGGCAACATGAGAGAGACACGGGGCATGAGCGGGGGGTGGGGGCAACAGCAGGGAGACACAGGCATGAGCGGGGGTGGGGGGAACACGAGGGAGACATGGGGCATGAGAGGGAGTGGGGGTAACAGGAGAGAGACACGGGGCATGAGCAGGGGGTGGGGGGGCAACAGCAGGGAGACACGGGCCATGAGCGTGGGGTGGGAGGAACACGAGGGAGACACGAGGCATGAGAGGGGGTGGGGGTAACAGAAGAGAGACACAGGGCATGAGCGGGGGTGGGGGGCAACAGGAGGGAGACACGGGGCATGACCGGGGGTGGGGGGCAACAGGAGAGAGACACGGGGCATGAGAGGGGGTGGGGGGTAACAGAAGAGAGACACGGGGCATGAGCATGGGGTAGGGGCAACAGGAGAGAGACACGGGGCATGACCAGGGGGTGGGGGGCAACAGGAGAGAGACACGGGGCATGAGCGGGGGGTGGGGGGCAACAGCAGGGAGACACGGGGCATGAGCGGGGGGTGGGGGGAACACGAGGGAGACATGGGGCATAACCGGGGGGTGGGGGGCAACAGGAGAGAGACACGGGGCATGAGCGGGGGGTGGGAGCAACAGCAGAGAGACACGGGGCATGACCGGGGGGTGGGGGGCAATAGAAGGGAGACACAGGGAATGACTGGGGGGTGGCGGGCAACAGGAGAGAGACACGGGCATGAGAGGGGGGTGGGGGTAACAGGAGAGAGACACAGGGCATGAGTGGGGGTTGGGGGATACAACAGGGAGACACGGGGCATGATCGGGGGTGGGGGCAACAGGAGAGAGACACGGGGCATGAGAGGGGTGGGGGGTAACAGGAAAGAGACACGGGCATGAGAGGGGAGTGGGGGGTAACAGGAGAGAGACACAGGGCATGAGCAGGGGTTGGGGGCAACAGCAGAGAGACACGGGGCATGAGCTGGGGGTGGGGGGCAACAGCAGGGAGACACGGGGCATGAGCGGGGGGTGGGGGGAACACGAGGGAGACACGGGGTATGAGAGGGGAGTGGGGGGTAACAGGAGAGAGACACAGGGCATGAGCAGGGGTTGGGGGCAACAGCAGAGAGACACGGGGCATGAGCTGGGGGTGGGGGGCAACAGCAGGGAGACACAGGGCATGAGCGGGGGGTGGGGGTAACAGGAGAGACAGGAGGCATAAGCGGGGGTGGGGGGAACAGGAGAGAGACACGGGGAATGAGCGGGGGGTGGGGGGAAACAGCAAGGAGACACGGGGCATGACCAGGGAGTGAGGGGCAACAGGAGAGAGACACGGAGCAGGAGCGGGGGCAACAGCAGGGAGACACGGCGCATGAGCGTGGGGTGGGAGGCAACAGCAGGGAGACACGGGGCATGAGCGGGGGGTGGGGTCAACATCAGGGAGACACTGGGTATGAGCGGGGGGTGGGGGGAAAAGGGGAGACTCGAGGCATGAGCGGGGGGTGGGGGGAACAGGAGAGAGATACGGGGCATGAGCGGAGGGTGGGGGGCAACAGCAAGGAGACACGGGCATGACCGGGGGGGTGGGGGTAAGAGGAGAGAGACACAGGGCATTAGCGGGGGGTGGGTGGCAACAGCAGGGAGACACGGGGCATGATCGGGGGGTGGAGGCAACAGGAGAGAGACACAGGGCATGAGAGGGGGTGGGGGGTAACAGGAGAGAGACACGGGGCATGAGCAGGGGGTGGGGGGCAACAGCAGGGAGACACGGGGCATGACCGGGGGGTGGGGGGTAACAGGAGAGAGACACGGGGCATGAGCGGAGGTGGGGGGCAACAGCAGGGAGACACGGGGCATGACCGGGGGTGGGGGGCAACAGGAGAGAGACACGGGGCATGAGAGGGGCGTGGGGGGTAACAGGAGAGAGACACGGGGTATGAGAGGGGGGTGGAGGGCAACAGCAGGGAGACACAGAGCATGAGCGGGGGGTGGGGGGAACACGAGGGAGACACGGGGCATGAGAGGGGGGTGGGGGGTAACAGGAGAGAGACACGGGGCATGAGCAGGGGGTGGGGGGCAACAGCAGGGAGACACAGAGCATGAGAGGGGGTGGGGGCAACATCAGGGAGACACAGGGCATGAGAGAGGGGTGGGGGGTAACAGGAGAGAGACACGGGGCATGAGAGGGGGGTGGGGGCTAACAGGAGAGAGACACGGGCATGAGCAGGGGGTGGGGGGTAACAGCAGGGAGACACAGGGCATGTGCGGGGGTGGGGGGAACAGGGGAGACACGAGGCATGAGCGGGGGGTGGGGGGTAACAGGGAGAGACGCGGGGCATGAACGGGGGTTGGGGGGCAACAGCAGGGAGACAGGGGGCATGACCGGGGTGGGGGGCAACAGCAGGGAGACACGGGGCATGAGAGGGGGGTGGGGGGTAACAGGAGAGAGACACGGGCATGAGAAGGGGGTGGGGGGTAACAGGAGAGAGACACAGGCGTGAGCAGGGGGTGGGGGCAACAGCAGGGAGACACGGGGCATGACCAGGGGTTGGGGGTAACAGGAGAGAGACATGGGACATGAGCAGGGGTTGGGGGCAACAGCAGGGAGACACGGGGCATGACAGGGGGGTGTTGGGCAACAGGAGAGAGACACGAGTAATGAGCGGGGGTGGGGAGATACAGGAGGGAGACACGGGTAATGAGCGGGGTGGGGGAACGGGATATCCGCTCCTCAGTCCTCTGCAGGCCACCGTGTACCAATGGCGATGGTGTGTCTCCTGCAAGTCTGCAGCAGCCTGGGACGTTCAGGAAGTGTAATCCACATGAGCCTCACACAGCCCCATTGGAGGCCCCACTGTCCTCTGATCTTATCACATCAGAATTTTTGCTTGTTAAGTTGTGATAATCACTTCTGAAGTCTGAAGTCACCTCAGAGCTTGCCACAGATGCCAATATACGAACAATAAACTAAGATGGCGGGCGTCTCTGAAAATAAGACGCACTGCACGCTTTACTACAGCCAATGGGAGAGCACGTCAGATGTCCGCGGACATCACGCAAGTCGCTTGCCCAATCCCCGTCCTGTCCGCGGAGCGAACAGGGAAGTGTGTCCACGAAGCGGACACAGATATCACTAATTTTTTTCACTTACATTTTTGTCTTTTTTTAAAAAACTACTGGACGGATTTACACCAAATAAAAAAAAGCACGCTTTCAGGACCAGGCCGCCGCTCCAGCTGCAAATTTGGTGTAAATCCATCCAGCAGTTTGGGCTGTAGGCGTGAGCAAAGTTTTTTCCCATTATGTCTATGGGGAAAAAAAAGTTTTGGAACCCCCCCTATAACTTTGCCCTCCCTGGACCAAACCTCACCAAACTTTGCAAAAAAAATCAGAGTGGGCCATATACTTTTTTTGCAAAGTTTGGTGAGGATTCATCCAGGGGGAGCGAAGTTCTAAGCTGCTCAAAAAAGTGCTCTTCCTATGGAAACAGCAACTTAACCATAACTACATGGCCACTACCTTGGCCATGTAATACACACATATATATATTACACGGTCCGCGGAACTGGCCATGTAGTTATGGTTAAGTTGCCAAACCCATAGGAAGACCACTTCTTGGGCGGCTTATAACTTTGCTTCCCGTGGACGAATTTGGATAAAACCTTGCCAAAAAAGTATATGGGGCCCGCTGAATTCTTGGGGAAAAATGGGTGAGGTTTTGTAGAGGGGGAGGAAAGTTCTAGGGGGAGGGTCCCAAATAAAAAGTTTTTCCATAGACTGAATGGGCGAAAACTTTGTGCACGCCTACAGTCCGAACGGCTGGATGGATTTTAACCACATTTGCGGCAGGTGCGGGGGCTTGGTCCCAAAAGGGTGCTTTTGTGTATTTGGTGGAAATCCGACGAGTACTTTTGTTGCAAAGAACTGAAATGTATGTCTCAAAAAATTAGTGATATCTGGCTCCGCTCAGCGGACCCATTTCGCTGTTCGCTCTGTGGACAAAAGTCTCATTGGCTTGCAGTATGCAGTGATGTCGGCGAACATTGGACGCAGCCAGTGGTTGGCTGGAGAGAACCGTGTTGTGCATCAACATATTTGGGAAACACTGCCATTGTGTATCGGACAGTGCAGCGCCGGAAGGGCTTTGAAAACATAATTTACTCCATGTGGTGGTGGGAAGAAGGGATGGAAAGGGTGGGGCAGGTACAAGTGGTTCATCTGATATATCTCAGGTGGTAGAAGATGGTGGTGTGCCTGCAGTATCCGTGCGTATTGCAGCAATTCGCGGGTACCTCCACAGGCGACCTCTTTCCGTGGTGACTAATGGCAGATCATTGGGAGTAGGGGAGTGCATTGCACATGACATGAAAATGTTAACATACAGTGTTGCATGTGGTAAGACCGTAGGCCCTTCTATGCATGGCTTGAGGCCTTGTACTGACAACGATGTGCCCTGGTTGCAAGTAGGTTTCACATTGTTGCCTGGTGTGTGTCATTTGTGAGCATTGCATACATTGTTGATTCCATGGGTGTGGTGATTGTTAGCACATTTGTATTTTATTTATTTATAAAGTGCCCCAGGCCCAAGGGCATCCGGGCGCATAGTTTGAGTTACAAGCATAGTCATCAGAGACAGTCACTTGACATAGAGGTATTTACACATTTACAAAGTAATATACATACATAATAAATTGTTATAGTTATTGTACACATGAGATTTTCAGGTAAGAAACAAAGGTGGTCAAATAAGCAGGATAAGTTATAAGTTATACAGTTATAAGTCCATGGCTGGAGCTTATGGCGTGAACACTCCTGCAGTATGTGCACTGAGTGCTGTGTTGAAATACTGTGTGTACAGTATAGGGTTGAAATGGATATTTTATGTGCGTGGGTAGTGTGCATTGCGCAGATTACTGACAACTGTACTGCACCATGAATCATTGGGTTTGTGCACATATTAGAGTGCTGGGAGCAGGGAGTTACGGTTGCTTAGCTTAGGATAACTAGCGAATTTCTGGGGTTTTACGTGTAACCATAATATGGATAGGTCGCTATTACTACAGAGTAACTGCAATGTCCCTTTACAAAACATTTTGCACAAAATTTTATGATATATATATATATAATTCTGACCAAAGTAACTACCAGAAAATAGTGACCTTTATTCTCCAATTGCCAACACATGTCACAATGATACTTTTTAAAGTCAATGGGGATAATTTTTATGATCCAGCGGGTCAGTCCAAATGTCTGTAAAAGTGGAGGTACACTTTTGCTGCCATTTTCACTGGCCTGCTGTTTCTCTACAGTTTGCCAGGCAGAGTTGGGAAGCAGGATGGATTTTACATGCCTGCATCCTGTTCTCGCTCTGCCTGATGAATGCGCCTGCATTACCACCATGTGTTATTTTATGTTAGTGGTAATGCAATGGATTCCTATGGAATCCACCTAAATGTACCACCTGGTAAAAGCAGGCAGAGTCCAAATGACTCCTTTGTAAATGCCTCTTGCAATTGATAACTGTGCTTGAAATGTATACTTTTCCACAAACGTAGTGGAAAAAAAGGTATTGAAGCAATTTTACTATTAATTTTTCCACTACAGGGTGGAAAAGTGAAGAAATACATGATCCATTTTTTAAACTATTGGTAACCTTAGTGTATTCACATGGCATCCTTGCTCCTACCATGCACGGTTGCATGTAGTGGGACATAAGATTGGATCCCCTGTCGGATATCACTTCCTTAGGAAACCCTACTCTGCTAAAAATACCAAGTAGAGCCTTAGCTGCAGCCTGAGCAGTAACAGTCCTCATAGGTATTGCTTCAGGATACCTAGTAGCATGGTCTACTACAACCTGGATAAACCTGTTTCCTGAAGATGTGGGAGGGTCAAGGGGACCAACAATGTTGATGCCCACCCTTTCAAAAGGAACTCCGACCACTGGGAGAGGCACCAAGGGTAACACATTCTTGGCTCCACTCTTGCCAGAGGTTTGGCAAGTGTGTCAGGTCCTACAGAATTTGTCCACTTCTGAACCCATCTTAGGCAGGTAGAAGTACAAAGAGAGCCTTTCCTTGGTCTTTTTGAAACTCAAATGACCAGCCAAAGGTATCTCATGGGCCAACTGTAGGAACTGGAGTCTGTTTTCTTGGGGCACTAAAAGTATTTTGCAGTCCCCAGGGATAGACTCAGTTGGTTCCCTGTAGAAGAGGCCATCTTCCCAGTGCACCCTATGCTTCCCAGGCTCTTGCCCATCAAGTTGAGAAGCTGCCTGTTGTCGAAGACCTTCAAGAGTAGGACACTGTCTTTGTCCTCTGCTGAAGTCTGCCCTGTTGGGTCCACCTTCTGCCAGTAAAGACTACAGCTCAGAATGGTCAACAGGTTCCAGCTCTCCAACTAGAGTTATGTCTTCTTCCAGATCTGACTCTTCAGAAGCTGGTTCAACCACACAGGGTTGTACCTCACACTCAGCCTCAGCAGGTGGAGGAGTCACAGGTGTGACTTTGGACAATCTTGGGGATGTCCTTGTTGGTAGCACAGCGGTGCTATCTGCTTTTTTCTTGGAGGTCTTGGGTTTCCCCTTTCCCTCTTTCTTTCCTGAAATAGCAGTGAGCAACTCCTGTGGGGTGGGGTGATAGTGTCCTCTATGAATTCCCCTGGAGAGCCCCTCAAGGTCCTCTCCCTTGCTGGCCTAGTGAGCTCCTGTTTCCTTTTACTGGGAGGCCTTGGGGTACTAGACACAACTCCAAGAGTTTTCAGGTCATTACCCAACAGAACTCTCCCAGGCACTTCACTCTGCACACTAACAGGTATGTTGACAGTCATGTCATTGCACTGGATGAGAGATGGTAACTGGGGAAGCATTTGCACAGAGCCTCCAGCTAACTTGTTTAGGCATTTGGGTGCCTTAGCAATATCCTCTACTTTGAAAAATGATTCATCAACCACAGTTATGCTGGCTCCAGAGTCTCTGATGGCAAGAGTCTCCTGGCCATTCACAAGAACACCATCTTTGTAATACTCTTTATTATTATCTGGGATGGAATTAGAGACATCTAAATTCTGTTGTTCCCACAAGCCCAGGGTAACTAAAGAAACACTGGCTGAGAGTCTCATGGGTTCATCAGCCAGTAGGTGAAAGTTTCCACTTGCTATAGGTACTTCTACCTCTGGGGAGAAGGCTAAGGAGACAGTGTGGACCCCTGAAGGTTTACACTTGCATCTGGGATCCCCTTTCACATGGTCAGTTGATGCACAAACATAACATTTCCCAAATGTTTTGATGAATGGGGGCTTGTTCTGACCTCCATCTGGTTTGGGTCAAGATGGTACACTAGCCTGATTCGGTTTCCCTTGTGGTTTACCCTTATGTTGTTGTTTGGGGCCCTCTTTTGGACTGGAGGTATTAGAATTCTACTTGTTATCTCTCTTTGGCTGCTTTCCCTCATCCTTCTTCTGAGTTGCTCCAGAATCCTTGTGAGTAGCCCTGTCGGCAACCCACAAGTCAGCAGCCTTAGCTAACTTGTTTGGATATATCTCCTTAGAATCAGCGAAGTGCTGTCTGAGCTCAGGAGAGCAGGCATCATAAATTGACTCCAACATAACAAGATTTCTCATAACTTGATAAGTGTTTACTCTGTAACCCTTAACCCAACCATCTAAGTTCTTCAAACTTTCACATACCCAGGTAGCCCAAGGGGTACCATCATGCTTTTTGAAGGTCCTAAACCTCTTAAGGTACTGGGAAGGGGTCTTCCCAAATCTAGCAATTAAAGCTAGCTTCACACACTCATAATCCATCCTATCCACCTCACCCAACTCCATCACAACATCAGATGCAACAGTGGGTAGCCTAGTGAAGAGCCAAGTAAGCAACTGATTCCCTGTAATGTCTTGAATCCCATGGTTATATTCAAACATTGCTAATCAATCCAAAATATAAAGCTTATCCTCATACATACCAAACATTTCTTTAGACATACAGGGTCTCTTAGGACTGGAAGACCTAGAAGACTCTGGGAGAGAAGCATTTTCAATAGACAATTTTTTCATTTCTAAGGCATGGTTCATCTCCATTTCTCTGAGTTTCAGTTCTTGATGCTTTTGTTCAGTTTGAGCATTAATAAGTTTGAATTCCAATTCAAGCCTCATCTTTTCTAGAGCAATGCATTTAGGACTGAGTGTAGGACTTGGTGGGGTCCCAGTGGACAAAGGCTGAGGTTGCTGAGCAGGTAGAGGAACAGTAAGGCCTACATTGTGAGACACATCTGCCTCATCTAACTCATCCATAATAACGGACACATTATCATCCTCATCATGTTGCACATTTGCTGGAGGGGCAGGTATTTCAGATCCACTCTCCAGACTTTGTTTCTCTAACAACCTTTCAATTAATTCTGACTTTTTGCCTTTAACAGAGAGATTCCTTCTCTACACAGATGTTTCAGATAATCAACAGTGTAACTAAGGAGGGTCTCCTGACTGTAGCTTTCCATATCAGACATGATTAAAATTAGCTTTTTTGTGATGTTTAGCCTTGTGGTTAGTTGATCCAAGGTAATAGCTTCCATCTAAGTGTAATTACTATAATTTATCCTCACCACTGTACACCAGTGTTAGGCAGAATCATATGCAGTACCCTTTGGGAACACCACACACAATTAAGACTACAAGTGCAAATACAAATTCACCTTTGGTACAAGCCTCTACTACACAGTAAAGTGGTAGCGATGGCTGAGCAGCCAGACCTATCTCAAGAGTAAAGTGAGCAGTATCAACAATTACACAAAGGACAGCAATTACTATGGTTCAAACAAACACTGGCTCAAGGTTTCTGATTAAAGGAATATACATTTATTTACACATCAGTTGTAAAACAATTCACTAAGTAAAGCAGCAGGAAAAATTGCACTCTTAATATACTACACAACACCTGATGAATTCTGGACAAGTTAAGCTCAAAATGAAGTGTTACCAAAATGGCACTCCAGCCATTTAAAAGGGAGGGAAAGACAAGGTTATACATAATTAAGCAGCACTAACAAGTAAGTAGGCAGGGCAATCTAGAAAAGGCTTGCTACAATGAGGATTCAAATCAATAGTCCTGGGCCAATGTTAATAGTATAGAGTCTTTGCAGAGGATCACACATTTCAGAGTAGTTCACGGTTAAGTGTTTGCCAAGAGTTCGAAACCAAGTTGGTCGGAAGAAAAGTTACTTAAAATAGTAGAGAAGGACAAGCCCTCGGTTTGGCAAAAGATTTCAAACACTTTCACCTAGGTCGGACGGAACGAACAACCGGGTTAGAACAGTACCTTAAATGAAGAAGAAGGATGTAGCCGAGGCAGACGTTCCTGG
Organism: Ambystoma mexicanum; assembly: GCF_040938575.1. Taxonomy (NCBI): domain Eukaryota; kingdom Metazoa; phylum Chordata; class Amphibia; order Caudata; family Ambystomatidae; genus Ambystoma; species Ambystoma mexicanum. The sequence goes on along the minus strand of NC_090924.1, from coordinate 671,487,151 downwards.
CAGATACTGCAGGCTCACGGTTCCTGAAGCAACTGTTGGACTGACACGAAGTAGAAAGACTGGAGGGTCCTGCACTGCCCAGGGAAGAAACCAGCAGCAGAGCAAAGCAACGAATGAAAGGTACGCTCCTTAAAACCCAAACAGTGTCCGAGCCTTCTGGCTATCCGGTTCACTGCAACGATGCACAGCAAATTCGACCAGGGGAGGAAAGCCTTGCTTGGTGTTTGGCAAACTGGTTGGTCCCACCAGCACAAGGGAAGAAGATTCATTGCAGATCTTCTCTGTTGTCGAAGTTTGGAGATTCGGACCCGAAGCAGGGCTTCACCGGGAGGTTCAGTCGTGGTAGTGGTCCTCTTCTTTCAGATTCTCTTCGGTTCGCTTGATCCAGTGGAGACTCTGCCTTCCAAGCCCCAGACACCTACCTTTTATGCAGTTTTCCCCCATTCACACAGCCTAGCTGTCAATCACAAAGCAGGGTGGCTGTCCTGGCAGGACAGTCACCTAGCCAATCATACAGACTGTGACATGGCCTGTGCAGGGAGTCTCAAACCCCTCCCTCACATCCTGGCCCCCTCAGACATTCAGGCGCCTAAGGAGGGCTTCTGTGCAGAATCCCGCCAAAGGACGACGAACAAAGGAACCAAACCTAGTTTGGTGCGCAGAGTAAAACACGAGAAAGACCTTTACAAAAAGAAATGGCGAATAAACCCAGCAGGAACCAAATAAAAGTAAATGGGGTCCAGCGGCTTTATGTTCGAGCCTAAAACAGTAGCATGTCTATTTACATAGACCGCGGTAGGAAAAATAGGGTAGCTACCACTGCCACCAGCCAAATCTTAATGAAAGGGGAACGAAATAATGTTCCATGAGAGACAGACAAAAAGGGATAACTATTAACCCTTTCCAGTACCCTATGGAAGATAAAAATAAATCCTTGAAATCCAGCAAAGCTGCTGAGGGACTCAGTAGGTATGTGAAATTAGCCATTCTGGAGAATTCTCCCTAACACTGCCCCCCACCACCCTAGGACTAAGGGACAGGAGGATCTATTCCCCACCAGGATGGATCTCCTGTTGCAAGTCAGTTAAATGGCCTGCTGAGTACACCAGCAACCTTTTGTAACCTTTGCTAGGAAATTGTTTACTAATGGTTTTCATTTGTAGACTATATGACCTACAAAACTGTTGTGGTACATCTCTCTTATTTAATGTATAGGGGATCTGTTCTAACAGTCCTTCAGAAGTTGAGACAACCTCTGCAACTACAATAGGCTTTTTCAAGGGGTCCTTATAAAGGAATCCCTTAGGTCTAGAGGGGCCTCCATGGTTCCTCACCAACTCTCTCACAAGAGCAGGTTGGGCCTCAGGTATCTTGGTTGGAGGGGTTTGTCAATCTGGAAAAATGAATACCCTTCATTTGAATGATAGACGTAACTTGATGGCCGTGGGCCATCCGTCTTATGCACCGAATTATAGAAATATAAACTGCTATGCTTGACCAACGAGCGGCCATTTTAAAATGTAGCAAGAATCGCCATTTTGCTTGTTAACCATTGCTCATTGCTTTCTGTCTAAAAACTGCTTTGCAGCTTGCAATTCTTGCAGATTCTGCTTACTCTGCTCAACTGTAAACATTGTTGTCTGAATATGAAAGGACAAAGTCGCGGGACTGAAGAGTTTGTTGAAACTCCTCATGAGTAGCCCAGAGAGGAATGCCCACGCTCCCTCTCTGTAGCCTTGGGAGAGAGCTGCAGGGCATTTAATCACTTCACAGCTGCCAGCCAGTCTCGTACGATGGTAGAATATGTTAGAATAAAACAGCTAAAGGCTTGTTTTTTGCTTTTCCTACGGCCCCCCTTCGCAAAACCCTTTAGAACGTGTCTGCTCCCAGGACACGAATAGTACCTCATAGATAGCAAAGCTTGGAATGTGGCTCTTCCCCCGTGGCCAGCTTGCTTCCAAGAACAGAACCACCGTGTTCTGTTCAACAACTAAAAGATGCCTCTGCACTTTCTAATTGCACATTGTTACTAGAATAGACATCGAAAGTGTCATAATCGTCATACTTGTCGGATATGTCCATCGTCATCCCGAGTTCAAAGGAACCTAATAAAGAGGTGTGTTAAACGTGACATTGCTGATTGTATGATATGCATTTTGTATATATGTAACTGATGTACGTAATGCGCTCTCTTGCGTCCCTCGAGATCTAGGAAACTCACGTCGCGGGGCGTGAGATGAGAATTGGCCAATTGATACTATTTTTTGCTTGCAATAAACCCTAGCATTGGAAATTTGAACCTCGTGTCTGGCGCATCTTTTCGTGTATGGTTATTGCCTTGTTTCCATAGCACGAGGGACCCCTAGGGGCCCCTTTCAAGATGGCGCCCGAATAGGGACCCTCCCCAACTTGCCCCATTGTATACGTTGTAACGGAGTAAAGGCGGAAGAACGGTGAGGACGGGACGGTCGAGCCGGGATCAAGAAGTGTACGGGGCGCCCTGTAGAAGTGAGGAGAGATTCCTTCCGCAGATCTGCACACATCTGATCCCTGATCGACGTACCGGGCCAGAGGGCAAAGGAGGCGAGGGTCCCACGACGAGGCAGAAGCCAGAGAAGCTCAGACACGACGTTGGGAGAGGTTGAGTTAGGACAGGCGACTTGTTTTATCAGGTGAGTCATTCCCCGATTCAAAGATTCAAGATTCAAAATTTTACCTTCCAGGTAAAATTAGCTAACCAAAGGGGAAGGTTAAAGAAACATGCCTGGAGTACTGTCCACTTTAGCGGGGCTTTTCAGCTGCGGTAGACAGTCCTTGGAATATGGCCAAAGTGCACCGCCTGGGGGAACGCCGGCTTATGATATGTATGCAAAATATGGTGTGGGTGCGATAATATTTTGTGAAATTTGGCATAGGCAAACTAGAAAGCAACCCGACCATCAGTGGCCGATTAATGGTAGTTTTGAGATTGGGAGGATAGATAACCTAGAAAGGGTGCTAATTAGAAAGAAAGCGTGACCTGCAGCTTTTGAGACTGTCAAAGATTGGAGGAGGGAAGCAATGCTCCGACTTAGGAGTAGAGAGAAGCATGCGCGTAGGCGCAAAACGAAGCATGAGGTAGCAGAAGAAAAGGAAGAGGAGGAGTGGACGGCAAGTCTAAGACGGGAAGGATGACGTGACCAGATGAACATAGAAAGAATATACCCGCAGTGGGAACTACACATTGCAGACGAATTAATGGAACATTTGTTAACTAACACGGGTCGAGGCCCAAAACCAGAATCGAAACCAAACACGCCAGCAGTGACTGCGCAGGCCCAACCAGTAGCTCTCATACCCCCTCCCGTAGCCCAAGCACTTCCCCTCACGCAAGCGTTAACCCAAGCCCCACCCATAGCGCGAGCACTCCCACAAGTGCAGACCGCGGACACACAATTTCCCAGCATCCAGGAAGGCCCTTCACAGATGCCACCTGTGTCACTTGTCCCATCCGCACCTCCCGCTCCAGAGACAGATTCAGCACCATCCGCCCCTCCCGAAGTCGAAATTGAGACCGGGGAGGCGAGAGGCGGGGCTGAAGGAACAGGATTTGGACGAGTAACTCGAAGTGCGATCAGCAAAGAAAGAAAGATTGAATTACGGCAAGAGGCAGAAATGTACATAGAAGGAAATGATGAGACGGCAGCATTGGCCTCATTGTATGGGTACCGAAGAAGCGACGAGAGACAGGTAGTGTTGGAATGCATGGGGGAAATTTTGGTGGGAGAATGGAAAAAGATACTCGGGAATTTACCGCCACAGCGATTGTTAGATTTGAATAAGTTAGCACGCAGTGAGCAAAAAGATGAGGATGTAAGAAAACATGTGCACAAACTCATTGAAGTAAAAAATGAAATGGAAGACAGATATGCTGAGATGTTTGCTACACGTGAGTATAGTAGAGAGTTTATTAAGAAAGGTAGGAAGGAGGCGTCAAGGTTGGATATGAAAAAATCATGGCCGAGAGTTTTTCCAGGTGGTACAAAGCATTTGCCGGTACCGGGACAAATAGGTGATAAACAAAGATTGCAGGTATGGGTAGGGGAAACAATGCGATGGATGTCGAACAAAAGAACGTCAGTAAAGGAAGTAAGTGAGATATGTAATGGGTACCCATTGGAGATGAGAAAAGAAGCGATGCAAACGATAGTAGGGGTGTTACTGCAGCAGGTCATTGGATACAATAGAGGTAGAGGAAACGCACAAGGCAGAGGAAATTTGAATAATATGCATGGGGTGTCATTGGGATTAAATCAATGTGCGTATTGTAAGCAGGAAGGACACTGGCGAGCGCAATGCCCGCACCTACAGAATAGATGTGGGTTTGGTCAGAGAAGGCCTCATAGAGGACATCAGGGGTCAAACGGCCCAAGCAGAAATAACATGCAGCAGCAGCAGGGATATACCAATGGAGGTACTCAAACCCAATCCTATGGTCAAAACCAAGCGCAACAGAACCAGGCATTGAACCAGAATCAGGGTGGGCAGGGCCAAAAGAGAATTGATCAGAGTGGAGGACATCGAGGGGGAAATGGGAATATTTTTGATACACAACCAAACACGTATTATAGCAGTAGCGGTGACTACACATCAGACGATGTGTTATTTTCGCGATAGGACAGCCCATGGCAGGGGTCGGAACCAGTGTCTATTCCCGTGAACCAGAGAGGACCCTACGTAGAAATGAGAGTCGGGAATAAGGAGCACCGTTTCCTTGTAGATACAGGGGCACAGAAGTGCTCGATAGACCACCACTTGGTTCCGGAGATTCCACTGTCGGGGCAGAAGAATGTTTCTGTAGGGTTCGCAGGTACACCAGTAATTGACCCCATGTCCAAAGCTGTCCCAATTACAATAGGACCATTTACGGAACAGTGTCCATTTCTTTTGACAGAAAATTGTGGAGAGAACTTGCTAGGATTAAATTTGTTGAGAAAATTGGGGGCAGTCATACATTGTACGGCAGATGGGGTGTTCCTCACGATGTGGCCTCACGATGCACCGGTGACAGAATTTATGTCAAAAGAGTTGCCAGAAGAGATAAGTAGAGTACCAACCTGTCTGTGGTCAATGCATGATAAAGATGTAGGATGCTTAAAAATAGAGCCAGCAAAAATAACTTTGAAAGAAGGTGTCACACTACCACGAATTCCCCAGTATAGAATTTCTGTTGAAGGTGAGAAGGGATTGAAAAGCCTTGTTACTGACCTGGTGAGATTGGGGGTGGTTGAGTAAATTGCAGGTAGCACGTGCAACAGCCCGATTCTTCCATTTTACAAGAAAGGAGGCAATGAGGTACTCTACCGTTTCATAATTGATCTGCGCACATTAAACAAAGTGGTAGACCCACAATTGCCTTTGGTCCCAGATGTTACAACAATGCTGACAATGATACCGGCCACTGCAGAATACTTTAGTGTAATCGATTTGAAGAACACATTCTTTAGCATTCCAGTGGATAAAAGCAGTAGATATCTGTTCGCGTTCACTCTAGGAGGTCGATCATTCACATTCACACGCATTCCACAAGGATACACAGAAAGCCCGAGCATTTACAGCAGAGCGCTAAAAGAACAGCTAGACATGCTAGAATTACCCGAAGGTTGCGTACTCTTGCAGTACATAGATGACTTGTTATTAGCTGCTGACACGAAAGAGATCTGTAAAGAAAGTACTATATTACTATTGACACACTTAGCGACCCATGGTCATAAGGCAAGTTTGAAGAAACTCCGCTATAATCAGAAGGAGGTGTCTTATTTGGGTTACCTACTTTCGAAAGAAGGGAGAAGATTAACACCAGAACGCATAGAAAGTATTTCTAGTATGCCTATTCCAAAAACTCAAAAGCAGTGAGAGCTGTAATAGGCATGGCCTCTTATTGTCGGCAGTGGATCAGTAATTATGCGTTGATTGTGAAGCCGATGATAAAGTTGACTAAAAAGGATGCAGAGATGCCTTTACAGTGGGATGAGGAATGTCAGAAAGCGTTTGAACAATTGAAAGCTGCATTGTGTGCTGCGCCAGTTTTAGGCACTCCTAACTATAAAAAGATCTTTAGACTATTTGTGAGTGAGAGTGAAGGATGTGCATTGGCGGTTTTGACACAGGAACAAGGTGGAAGAAATAGGCCATGCGGCTATTTTTCTTGCGCGTTGGACCCTGTAGCGCGCGCACTACCACGATGTTTGCGATCTGTCGCAGCGGCTGCTGCGTCAGTGAAACAAACGGAAGCAATGGTATTGGGGCACACTTTAATTCTGATGGTGCCACATGCTATTGACGTTCTATTAAATAGGACACAGACACAACACCTCACCTCAGCTAGACTGACAAGATATTAGCTCATCTTGTTTGCACCCCACATCCAAATTATGAGGTGTAGCGCATTGAATCCTGCAGAATTAATGCCACTGCCCATAGCAAAAATTGGTGACAACGAATCACCACCCCATGATTGTTTAATGATCACTGAAGAAGAAACAAAGGGAAGGATTGATTTGAGCGATATCCCACAGAAAGAGCCAGATGGGGAGTTATTTTGTGATGGCACTTGTTTTAAATTACCTGATGGCACATCAATGGCCGCATATGCAATTACTACCCTAAAGAGTGTTGTAGAAAGCAGAAGAATCCCCTACAATTCGGCACAAGCCGCAGCAATAATAGCACTGACCCGAGACTGTGAACTCTCTGAGAATTTGAACGTGAATATTTATACTGACAGCCAGTACGCCTTTGGCGTGGTTCACAACTTTAGCCGACTTTGGGCTGAGAGGGGTTTCTTGACATCACATGGGGCCAGGATTCAGCATGGCCCTTTGATTGTGCGATTGTTGTCTGCACTTACGTTTCCAAAGCGCCTCGCTATAGTGAAGTGCGAGGCGCATAAGAAAGTAACTTGTAGAGTGGGAGAGGGAAACGCATTTGCAGATAGGATTGCGAAGCAAACAGCCACAGATTTGGGGAATAAAATGATGACAGTACAGACTGAGGAAGTACCTTGTATGATAGAGAATGGAGTTGCCACAGTCAAAGAAATGCAGGCTCAGGCCACGACCGAAGAGATTCAGGGGTGGGCTGAGGGCTCTGCTGAGTTAGATTTGGAAGGATGTTGGGTGGACAAGAAACAAAGAACTGGATGTTGCCAAATTGTCACGTGACTGCAATGGTTATAATGGCACATAGCCCTACCCACATTTGCGCGAAGAAGATGGTACAGCATTTATCCACAGTATGGAAGAATGAGCACATAAAAAAGAATGCAGAAAGACTAGTGCAGAATTGTATTACGTGCCTGCAACACAATGTAGGGAAGGGAACCGTGACTCCAGCAGGTAGTTTCGGCCCACCTTCTATGCCATTTGAGGTGGTCCATTTTGATTTCATAGAAATGGAAAGGTGCCAGAACTACAAATATGTGTTAGTGGTAATTTGTGCATTCAGCAAGTGGGTGGAGGCATATCCTTTAAAAGACTGTACTGCCATGTCCACAGCAAAAGTAATGTTAATAGGGTATTTCTCCCGGTTTGGGTTGCCCCGTGTCCTGTGGTCAGACAACGGCCCCCACTTTGTGGGCGCAGTAGTACTACAGATCTGTGCAGGTCTGCAGATAGAGAAGAGATTCCACAGTTCCAGGCATCCCAGTTCTGCTGGGCTTGTGGAGAGATATAACTGAATCTTGAAGTCAAAGACAGCAAAAATCTGCGCTGGGAGCAAGTTGAGTTGGTTGGATGCATTACCCCTAGCGCTGTTGTGTATGCACACGTCTGTGCAGGCTAAGATTGGGCTCTCCCCCTATGAGATTATAATGGGGAGACCAGCAAATGTATGGTGCGCACCGCAGCCCAAAAGATTATGTGAGGTCGAGCATCCTATGTTAAGCAGGTACTGTGGGCTTTTAACACAGAAGTTGCGTTTGATTCATCAGCAGGTGCAGGAGGCGTTACCAGTGCGATATACCGGACCGGGGCACTTGCTGGAGCCTGGAAGCTGGGTCCTGATTAAAAACTACTAACGGAAGACAGCATTAGCACCCAGGTGGCGCGGCCCCTACCAAGTACTGTTGGCGACGCAAACGGCCATCCGAGTAGACGGACGGAAGGCATGGATCCATGCAACAAATGCAAAAAGATTCCCAGGACTGCTGACAACTTCCGACGACCAGAGAAAGGAAACGGTCTCGGAAACGAAAGAAACTGTTGCCAGTCCAATGCCACAGCATCAGCCTGAGCGTGAAGTGAAAGTTGAAACAAAGCGCAAGCGAGAAGTGAAACTCGAAACAGAGCCTGAGGAGGCTGCCAGTAAGGGGAAAAGGGCGAAAAGTGCCCCAAAGGTGCTCAACAGAAACAGCATCACTGCCGAGCGACACAAACCCTGCATGGCAAACACGAGCAGAAACAACGCGTGTATCCCTTTGGCGCCCACCAGTTTCTGCAAATGCACCAAAGCCAAAGAAAGAAACTACATTATTGCCACGGCGCTCATCGCTACCCATCATTGTGCCACAGGCTGACTCTGAGCCTAATACTAGAAATGCAACGGCACTATTCACAGATCATACAATACCAGGAGTGAATCGGTATAATTTGCGGCCTCGACAGGCGAAGTGATCCACAGATCTTTGGTGCTTTTCTTTTTGCCTTTGGTTCCACTCACGGACGGAGTAGGAGCCAGGGGCGTAGAGGAGAGAAGTGTGAGAATTGTGCAAATCGGACAATTCAAGACTCACGGCTCCTCGGTGCGCTTATAAAAGTACATGTGTCAGGAGCCAGAGCAGGACAAGCTGGACGCACATAAGTACTAAGGCTGATAGAGTACATGTGTCCTAAGCCAGAGCGGGACAAGCTGGATGCACATAGTACTCTATCAATAAAGAACTGTTCGGAAATCGTCTGAGCAGTGGGAGAAAGAACAACTAATCTTGCTCGGAGTGGATAAATGATCTAGGCTGTGAAAAGGCTGGCACATTTGAACTGTGACATTTTTCGTTGAACTTTTCTGGCATCAAGAACGAGAGACATTTGCGACGAACTTTGCCAGCAAGAAGAAGGACGATGAAGAACAAGTCAAGACCGGTTTCAGCCTCCTCCTGCACCCATGCTGAAAAGATAATAGATTTAGAGACTGTAAATTTAGGGAAAACGCATGGTAAAAGGAATAAGGTACTGATTTGGTCATTGGTCCTGTGTTTCTTAAGTATGATAGTACCAACAATAACAGCTATTACACTATGGTTCCTGGAGTACGTACACCCATTAGAAACACTTTTGCCAAAAGCAGCTACTGAAAGCCCGGTTCATGTAATCACTGGTACTTTGCCCCCAATGGAAGAGAGACATAGAGAAGGATACGGCAACAATACATTGTTGCTCATCATGAACATGACCCATGCGGTTTTAAAGAAAAAAGATTGCTGGGTTTGCGCCCATTTACCGCAGCACGGTGGGAAAGGGATAGGCTGGTATATACAACCGTTGCCATAGATTTATTCATGTGAGGTAACATTAAGTGCAATGTTCTTTGGGAAATGGAACAAGAGTAATAGGGGTGAGCTAGATGAGACCAATATGAATGAATTTGAGGAAGTGATCATGTGACCTGTGGGTTGTTCCATATTCCAAAAAGCTTGCGTGTTTGCACTAGAACCCATGAGAAAGAGTACACGAAAGTTAACAAGATTAAATAGATTACATAGGCAAAATAGACCAATCCCGCCAGCAGAAAAACATCAGTAATGACATTTCGAATGAGGGATGAATGGAACAAAGATGCTCTGCCCCCTGCCTATACAGTGGATCACAGCCCCAAGACTGCTCGCCTATGTCTACAGAAAAAGGGTTCCTTTAAAGTAGGAACGTTTAGCAACTGCCTGAACACAGTGGTTTTAAAACACGAAATAGAACCCGTGTACGTAGGAGACCCTGTTTACTTTATATGTGGAGAAAAAGCATATCCATGGTTACCTAGGAACTGGGGAGGTACATGCTACCTAGGTCTACTGTTTCCAGGAGTGTTCCTCTTGGAGACAGCAGAAGTAGCCAAACGAACAAAAGGTAGAACTCAAAGGAGTAGCGAGGATGGAATGATAGCAATGGATATAGCCAAATCATTTATACCGTTCTTGTCCCAAATAGAAAATTCTTACAATATAAGAAAACTGTCTGGAATATTACAAAAAACAATAGATTCCACAACGGATATTTTATTGAATATGACGTTAGAAGAAAAAGAAATAAGACTAATGGCACTTCAAAACAGGATGGCTCTCGATATAATATTAGTTGATCGTGGGGGAGTTTGCAAACACATAAAAACTGCATGCTGTGTATATATAGATGACTACTCCCCTACGATATTTAAAGCGATCCGGAAATTACATGTCATAAGTTCCACACTCTCTACTGAAGAAGGGGGTTGGGGGATAGGATCCTGGTTTTGGGGATTATTGCGGTCCTGGGGATGGAAGTTATTTTCGATAATAATGATGGTACTTGGGATATTCATAACATGCTGCTGTTGCATACAATGCGTACCAATAGTCTGCACTGAAATAACTGATGGATGTACTAAGGGATGTATGCACATGGTGTAGAGAGGAAAACAAACGCATGGCCGAAATAACAGAGACACTGAGGAAACAAAAACAGTAAAACAATTCATGACGATAGACATTAATGATGAAGATGGTTCAGACATAGATACCCCAGACTTATCCTCATTGGAGGAGGATACAATGAATAAATAAGACGTTTGGCATACGGCCAAAAGGAGGGTTTGTTAATCTGGAAAAATGAATACCCTTCATTTGAATGATAGACGTAACTTGATGGCCGTGGGCCAATCGTCTTATGCACCGAATTATAGAAATATAAACTGCTATGCTTGACCAACGAGCGGCCATTTTAAAATGCAGCAAGAATCGCCATTTTGCTTGTTAACCATTGCTCATTGCTTTCTGTCTAAAAACTGCTTTGCAGCTTGCAATTCTTGCGGATTCTGCTTACTCTGCTCAACTGTTAACATTGTTGTCTGAATATGAAAGGACAAGGTCGCGGGACTGAAGAGTTTGTTGAAACTCCACATGAGTAGCCCAGAGAGGAATGCCCACGCTCCCTCTCTGTAGCCTTGGGAGAGAGCTGCAGGGCATTTAATCACTTCACAGCTGCCAGCCAGTCTCGTACGATGGTAGAATATGTTAGAATAAAACAGCTAAAGGCTTGAATTATGCTCTTCCTACGGCCCCCCTTCGCAAAACCCTTTAGAACGTGTCGGCTCCCAGGACACGAATAGTACCTCATAGATAGCAAAGCTTGGAATGTGGCTCTTCCCCCGTGTGCAGCTTGCTTCCAAGAACAGAACCACCGTGTTATGTTACACAACTAAAAGATGCCTCTGCACTTTCTAATTGCACATTGTTACTAGAATAGACATCGAAAGTGTCATAATCGTCATACTCGTCGGATATGTCCATCGTCATCCCGAGTCCAAAGGAACCTAATAAAGAGGGGTGTTAAACATGACGTTGCTGATTGTATGATATGCATTTTGTATATATGTAACTGATGTACGTAATTCGCTCTCTTGCCTCCCTCGAGGTCTAGGAAACTCACGTCGCGGGGCTTGAGATCAGAATTGGCCAATTGATACTATTTTTGCTTGCAATAAACCCTAGCATTGGGAATTTGAACCTTGTGTCTGGCGCATTTTTTCGTGTATGGTTATTGCCTTGTTTCAATAGCACGAGGGACCCCTAGGGGCCCCTTTCAGGTTGTGGGCAAGCGAGGTACATGCTGCCACTTCCTCTGAGATCTGACCTTACCTATTTTAGATGTTTCCCTCCTAATACTAGATTTTTCATTGGGAGTCTTCAGTAGAAGCTCCAATAGTCTTAAGGTGTTTAGCCTTAAACCTATTGTTCCTGGTTTTACACCAGCTTTGAGAATTACCCATTCTCACAGGCCTATAGAGGGGTCTGTTAGGCAGAATTATATGCAGTACCCTTTGGGAACACCACACACAATTAAGACTACAAGTGACAGTACATATTCACCTTTGGTACAAGCTTGTACTACACAGTAAAGTGGTAGCGATGGCTGAGCAGCCAGACTTATCTTAAGAGTAAGTGAGCAGTATCAATAGTTACACAAAGGACAACAATCACTATGATTTACTATCAGTCCGGCACTGAATCCCAGTATGGCCTGAACTCTTTGTTTTCCTCTGAGGAGCTTCAGCTACACGGCGATGATTTGTCCAGTCCTGTTTCTGTTTCCACTTTTGAAACCAACATAAACTCATCTCCCGCGTGTAGCGCGGTGCAGAGTCCGGCACTGAGTCCCAGTTTGCCCAGTCTGCATCGGGCCGCGGCGGGCCATGGCTGACTCGTCTAAGACTGGCCCCCAAACACGGCACAAAACACTTCAACAGTGCTGCATGATCAATCCTTGGATGGCCGCTAAACAGCCAGGAGCAAGTCACAGCAAGGTAAGCAAATTAACCATTACCTTGACGTTGAACATTTCTGCTGCTGCTGCAAGTCTAGATCCACCAGTAGCTTCTGTGTTGCTTTCCCCACATGCGTCGGTGTCAAGTTTGCATGTCAGTGAGCTTGCGAGACACAGTGTAACTTTGAACCCCAACGAGCTTGCTCTTGCAATACAGCCTCCAATTGCGCTTCTTTCTTTAACTAATCTTGAACCAGCTCCCAATCCAACGCATGATGCGCAAAAGATTATTGCTAGTGCTGACACTTCGGAGCTCTAATTTTCTCCCTTCGACATTACTGATACGGAACTAATGTCTGTCCCGAATATTGACCCTTCGCTTAACTCAATCGATCAAAATACCCTAACATGCAATAGTGGTTCACTTCTCCCAGCTCTTGAGGGGCCTTTTCAAGCAGTGCTCCCGGCGAGCTGTATTGTGGAAAACACAACATTGACAGGCACGCCCCACAAACGGCTCGACGGAGTTTTCGACCCATCAGCCATGCCATCCACAATCCCCATGTCATCTTTGCCAGTTTTGACTGTCATTCAATTTGGAAATTCTCCCCGAGCATCCAAGGAGGCCAGAGATACAGGACCTGTGCATTCCTCTAATTCTGGCGATTTAACCCGGGATGAAAATGCTGTACCTCTTAAAAAAATGACATCCTTGCCTAGAGAGGGCGCTATTGCTTCTGATCACTTACCTGTCCCACCAATTGATGGTCTTCCATCCCTGAGCATTCCTGTCTGTGCCTTACCTTCATCTCCTATGTTGCCTTTAAATGCAGGTAAATCGTGTCCTCTTAAGCAGACAACACACAATAGCGTCCCTTCGCAAAACCTGGATGTAAATCACTTGCGTCACGCTTTGGACGCCAATGCTCCATTGAGGAATTTTTTGGACCATCCAGCAGACTGGGTCTTTCCGTGTTTGTCCATAGAATCACCTCCTCTCTGTCCTAAGTTCAAAAAAGCGCTTTTTCCAACACCAGCAAGACCGCCCCGGTCGTTATCGCCTTGCAAACATTCTGAACTTCCAAAGGCCAACACAAGCACGCTGATGACGAGTGCCCGCAAAAGCAGCTCCAAAAGACCTGGTCTTCCTTATATGCAAGGACAAATGGCTGCGATGCAACCGTCAAACGAAGATGCCTCTAATCTCTCTGTTGTAGATGCTGAAAATCCACCTAACTCAACGGCAAGGTCTAGCCTTTCTGCTGCTGTCTCTACACAAATTCACAATAATGTCCTGGCTGCTTCCTCTTTAGCCATGATTCCATTTGTGAAACTTTATGAATTGCTAAATGAAGCAATTCGTGATGAAGGAGCCATGCTGACAAATTTGACTATTAAAATGGATCAAATCGACAAGTTCAATATCTTTCTTAAACAACAAATTCAATCGGAAGCCGAATTAACAGCTCAATGGCAGCAAAGGCTGTGTGACCTGGCTGCTCGCCATCATAGCCAAAATGATAGTCTAGCGGAAGTTCTGTTAGATGCAGTTAAATGGATGCGTATAACACCAGACCCTTGTCAAGTACAATTCCAAGCAGGACCGCAAGAAATGTGGACTCGGGTGTCTCTGACTCACCTCTGTGTCCCTTTGTTCTAAGCTTAAATACAAACCTGCACGTTTCTGAGGTACCTTCTAATGTGGGCCAGACCAGCCTTCATCTTTTCGGTGTCGATGCCATCTTGGCTCCCAGTGCACCGCAGAAGTTAACCACATCCACGCAGGTGTCAAAAAGTGGAAATGTAACAACTTCTCCTGTCCCAAAAGGAAACAACGATGTAGACAGGTTGTGGATGGCATCAGTGCTGACATTCATGCCAAAAAACAGGTTCCAATTGATATTACGAGAAGCATTTTTCGTCATTCAGCATCTTTACTGGTGCAGCAAAGCCAGTTGTTGCCACTGTGACTGTAAAATCTGTTGTACCTCTAAAGGCTACCACGTGTAAGGACTGTGCAAGAAAATCAACTAAGAAATGCGCGATGTGTAGCCGCGCACACGCCAAGAAATTTATTAGAAATTTAGCTTTGCCTCCTAAACCCAGTTTGTTTAATCGCGACAGTAGCGCGAAATCTATAATTCCTGCCCAGGTTGCTAAGGTTGCCTCAACGTCCCTTACGTGCAAAGGAAAGTTAAAACTATCACACAAACGCCAACAAATAATTTCTGATGAGGAATCAACTATTTCAATATCTGCTTCTTCTTCAATCAACCTATTCGCTTCAAGATGAACCATCTGTTGTCAATAATGCATCTAGTGACCTCATTCTTCATGATCTAACTCTGCGAACTTTGAACATCCAGATGTCAAATGATGCAACACAAGAAACCATGAAGCGGTCATCTGATCCGGCTCTTGGAAATAAAGCTGTGACAGCTGACAGGGACTCTTCCCTGCAAGTTGGTTCAAGCTTAAATCCAAAATATACTTCAAACCAACGCAACCAGCGTGTGCATTTTAAAACAAGGGTTCATGAGAACAAATGCAGTAAAGATCAAATTCACACTTGTAATCTACGTCTGGAAAACATCCAAGGAGACGACAATGATGTCCATTTAAATTGAACAAATGTCTTGAAGTTATTCAAGTATGTCCCCTCGCTTCGAATCATCAATTCTAATGATATAAAGATTGTCGAATATGCCACCGAGAAGTCATCCGACCAAGTGCTTCTACATATCCTCTCTGCTGGAGTTCACAGTACGATATTACGGGCTGCCGATGATTTACTTTTCTTCGGCTTTGAAATCCTGGTCGAACCAGACTGTGAGAGTCAGAAATCCCGAAATAATTATCCAGAAGCGAAACAAAAACAACCAGTTCAGGTTAATTCATCGCTTCTACGGAAAACATTGAGCAGCTCTCAAAAGCCTTTGCAAGAACAGAAAAATCAAGGCTTTCCATCATCAAAAAATGCAAACTGATGGGCTCAGCATTAGTCAAGATTTGAGGTGCAGGATTGCCAACTCAACATCTTATCCTGGAACACACGTGGTTTCAAACATTTATTCAACAACTTTGAGGCCTCTCTTGACAATGTATTTGTAATCTGTCTCCAGGAAACATGGCTACGTGATGCCCTGATGCGTGATGGTTTTACATCTTTGCTTAACCCAGTGGAAGAAAACACTAAAGGTCCACCTCATTCAGGTTATTTAACAATGGTAAGAATTACCCAAAGGTGGTCTCCTCCAGTCTCAGTAAATCCCAACCCGTTTATTCAAGGAACAATCATACACACTAAGAATGAAGTAATTCAGCGGCAGAAATATCTTTTGATCATCAATAGGTACTGGAATCCCGCGAAAATCAGCACTAAGAAATGTGTTAATGCCATCACTCAACCAATTGATCAGGCAACTTTAGCCTATAACAACTTATCAGTCATTTGTTGCGGAGACTTAAATTGCTCTTGGTTCCAGTTTGACAGTAATTCTCAGTTATATAGGCAAATGCCTGACAATGCAGTTGCTGCCAGAGGACACACCTGGGCCAGAGCCATGACTGCGAGCAACTGTACGATGCTAAATGGCAATGTTAAAGGCGACGTCCCAGCTCAATCTATGTGGCATCGTGATGCGAGCCATAGTATTCTTGACTATATTTGGGTTTCTCGAAATGTTGAATCTAAGGTCATGGATCTTCAAATTCAAACTATGAAGTATAGCGACCACAGTCTCCTCTGTTGTCTGGTGGAATGGTCCACTTTTGCCTCAACATATCAGTTGCCTGTGGAAATTAACACTGGTGGTAATTGGCTCAGAATAAATGCAAACCAGATTACAAATCTTGGAGCCCGATTTGCAAATTCCTTTTCTATACATGAAACTAACTATACACCTCTGTTAACTGACTACATTACTCATCCAGATCTGTCTCGGTATAGTGGGTTTTCCCACAAACACACATAGAGAATTGTTATCCATGAGGCAAAAAAAGCTTTCAGAAAAGATGTGAGACTCTTAAAAAAAAATCTGCCCAGAAAAGACGTGTATGAAGCAGCAAAAAACCAGAAGGACACGTTATCGCCATTGGGCAAAATCACAGGCCATCATTTTGAGCACGATCGGGACAAATTAATGATGAAACTACTTGTGACAACAAACACACGAGAAATTTGGCAGATCTTGAACATGGAACACACAAAATGTTCCTCTGCTCCTGCAAATTCGATCTATGGTGCTGATTGGGAAACTCATTTTTCGGTGGTTTTTATGAAACCCCTTATAGAGCCGGTGGTTCAGACCAATTCGGCTGATATTCCTTGGGCTGTGGAAATGTCACACAATGACATTGAACGAGCCATTATGGCATTGCAAAATTGACGTGCTGCTGGGCCTTATCTGATCACGAATGTGATGCTTAAAAAATCATTTGAGAGACTGGGTTCTTTTTTATTGGAAAGCTGTTTTCGAAAATTGCAGCCTTAAAACAGCTTCCTGAGTCATGGTCTATGGCAATTGTTGTTCCTATTCACAATCCTGCCAACTATCGCCCAATTGCCCTTCTTGACACTATTGGTAAGATCTTTGGCTCAAACCTGCGACAGAAGCACGCAGATTGGGCCCAAGTGCCACTGATTCCAGATGTGCGTCAAACTGGTTTTACGAAAGGAGTTGGTGTTGAGGTGAATTTTCTGATTCTTACTATCTTGAAACTGGAAGCATTGAAAGCAAACGGCAAACTTCATCTTGCATTTATTGACATGAAGCGGCCCTTTGACAGTCTAAACCGGTGAAAGCTTTGGTCAAAACTGTCAAACTGGAAATGCCCAGCTGTTATCCTTGAACACATTATGGCCCTATATGCAAATACCTCGATTCGCGTAAGACTCAACAAAAGTGGCAATTTATCTGACCCCATTTCAACGGCCAAAGGCGTCAAACAAGGGTGCCCACTTGCCGCTGAAATGTTTAAACTGTTCTTGGCTGACCTGCCTTTACATCTGGAGCAGGTCCAGTGTTTCTCGCCTAAGATAAATCATGTCCCAGTAAAATGCATCATCTATGCATACGACCTGGTTCTGATGGATCGAACACAAATCGGACTCCAGCGTTTGCTTAAGAACCTACATGAGTATTTGGGCATTAATTAATTAATGATAAATACATCGAAAACTAAAATTCTGACAATTGGTAACTCGAGCAAAAAGAAGGATAAATCCTTCAGGTGGACAGTGGCGGGTGAAACCCTTAGCTCGGTGCCCTCGATAAGGTATCTAGGGATACAAATTAATAATTCAATCTGCGAACACCACTGGGTTACTGAATTCAAATCTAAGATGACAAAGTTTCTCTCCAAGGGGCCAAGATCAACAAAAACTACTGCAAATTTTCTATGGCATCCGTTTTGACTTTTTACCTCCATAAAGTGGTTCATGTCATTGTTTTTGGTGCAGAGGCAGGTTGGAACATCAAAGAACAAATTTGGCATATGTTAGAGGGCCGGTTTGGGCGTCATGTCTTAAAAAGGCCTCAATCTACATCCATGACTATCTTAAGACACAAATTGTCACTGAATTCTCTCCATAGCATAGTTGTGTGGAAATCCATCACTGTAATGCGAAAGATGTCTCAGGATTCACCAACTCCTGATTCTCAAATCTTCACCAACGATGTTGACTCCATGCGTCCAACTTTACTAAAGCTATGTATCCAGCAGTTACTTGCATTTTTAACTGCTGCCGACATCAACAAACATGAACTCTTAAAACGGCCACAATGCGCCAAGAAAAAATTTGATTCTTGGGCATGGATAGTAAATCAAGAAAAATGAGCCATGATGCACTCTGTAATTTCCTTGGGCCTTGATCAGAAAAACTAAACAGGCAGTCTCGTTATTTGCTCCATTGCCCTTCTCGTCATCACCGAGAACAATTTCTTAGACTCCGAACGAACACACTGAAAACAAAAGAAATTCTTTGGCAAAGACACGATAAAACAATAAAAGACAATCTTTGTCATTTTTGTCGCATGACCATCGAATCTTGAAAACATCTAATAATTGATTGCGAACAAATTCGCAATCAACATTCTCTTCATCTCAGGAAATTTGCACCTCTTGATGACGATATGGCTGTATGGTGGTCGGTGATTATCTCTGGGAATAACATCAAACTTACTTGTGCAATTGTAGATTATATGGACATGATTCTGAAAACTGATCCCTAAAGAAATGTTTGGCACTGGTGTTATGCCGACTTGGGTTGACTTGAGACTGTAACTGACTAATCTATTTAGTGATGTAGCGAAATGTAAAATTTTATTTTTGTGATAATGGAGACATGAATGCATTTTTGAGTATGTGAAAGAAAATTGAAACAAAAGTTTGAACCTTGTGTCTTAAACTGTAGTTCTTTTTCAATAAAAAATAAAAAAAATACTATGATTCAAACAAACACTGACTCAAGGTTTCTGAGTAAAAGAATATACATTTATTTACACATCAGTTGTAAAACATTTCACTAAAGTAAAGCAGTTGAAAAATCACACTCTTAGTACACTACACCACACCCAATAGATTCTGGACAAGTTAGGCTCAAAATGAAGTGTGAGCAATATGGCACTCGAGCAATTCGAAAGGGAGGGAAAGACAAAGTTAGACAAGAATTGAGCAGCACCAACAAGTAAGTAAGCAGGGCAATCTAGAAAACGGAACTACAGTGAGGAAATTAAATTAAAGGGGCCTGGCCCAAAGTCAATGGACCAAAGTCTTTGCTCAAGATCACACAGTTCAGGGTAGTTTGCGGTTAAGTCTTTGCCAAGAGTTTGAAATGAAGTTGGTCAGATGAAAAGTTAGTTTAAAGAATGGAGAAGGACAAGCCCTTGGATTGGCGAAAGGTTTCACATACCTTCACCGTGGCTGGACGAAACGAACAACCGGATTTGAACAGTACCTTAAATGGAGAAGAAGTCTGTAGTTGAGGTGGACGTTCCTGGCAGGTCCTACAGGCTCACGGTTCCTGAAGCAACTATCAGACTTACAACAAGTAGGCAGACTGGAGGGTCCTACACTGCCCAGGAAGAAACCAGCAGCAGAGCAAAGCAACAAATAAAAGGTGCGTTCCTTAAAACGCAAGCAGGGTCCGTTCCTCCTGGCTATCCAGTTCACTGCAGCTCTGTACAGCAACTTTGACCAGTGAAGGGAGACCTGGCGAGCAGTTTGGTGAACTAGTTGTTTCCACCAGCTCAAAGGGAGAAGATTCCTTGAAGATCTTCCCTGTCGTTGGAGTATGAAGATTTGAACCTGCAGCAGGGCTTCACTGGGCGGTTCGGTCATTGTAGGGATCCTCTTCTGTCAACTCCTCTACGGTTCTTTCGTTCCAGTGGTGACTCTGCCTTTCCAGCCCTAGAGAACTGCTTTTTATGCAGTTTTCCCCCCATTCACACAGCCTGGCTGTCAGTCACACAGCATGGTAGCTGTCCCGCTGGAACAGTCACCACAACTAATCAGATCAGAGTGTGACAGGGGTCTCCAAGGAGACCCTGTGCAGGGAGTTCTAAACCCCTCCCTCACATCCTGTCCCCTCAGACATACAGGTGCAGAAGCCTGTGAAAGGACGGTGAACAAAGGAACCAAACCTGGTTTGGCGCGCAAAGTGAAACACAAGAAAGACTTTTACAAAAAGAAATGGCGAATTAACCCAGCCAGAACCCTATAAAAACATATATGGTCCAGCGGGTTTAAGTTCAAGGCTGCCAAGATAGCCTAAAACAATACCAAGGCTATTTAAAATAACCGCAGTAGGAAAAATGGGGTAGTTACCACTGCCACCAGCCAAGTATTAATGAAAAGGGAACGAAACAATGTTCCATGAGAAACAGACAAAAAGGGATAACTAGTAACCCTTTCCAGTACTCTATGTAAGAAAGTTTGCACTGGATCTGTGGTTTTAAAAAGACTAATAAAGTCAATGGCAACTTTACATGTTCTGGGAGACAGTAGTCAGTCCCAGAAATTGGAGTCCGAGTACGAAGTCGAAAAGACAACCCTGTGTCACTGCACTGAAGGTGCTGTGTAACACACAGTAAAAGGATGATGCCTATGGAGTAGGTGAGGCTCCACAGTCTATGAACACAAGAAAATGTTAAGCACATACAGCAAAACACATGTAAGCGTGGAAGAAACGGCTCACACTCTTACCAGGTGAAAAATATTAATCCTAGAAATCCAGCAAAGCTGCTGAGGGACTCAGTAGGTAAGGGAAATTAGCCATTCTGGAGAATTCTCCCTAACATCCAGTCCGTCTCAAAAGCCCTCCACCATCCCAGATAAACCTAATAGACTCCCAGCCTGTGTATAATGATCACAAACTACTCTTCTCATCTAAAAAGAATATGGGTATTTCAACTCACAAATTAATATCTCAGTATAAATTTCGTCTTTACCCTACATCGAAATCCTACCCATAACCTGATTCATACACATCAAGACAGGTGAACCACTGTATATGTATACTAATGAGACATTTGCTTGGCTGTGATGCACCATGATTTGGGAGCACACCTCCATGTTCCGACCCAAGGGAAAAATCTACATCAAAGATCCAGAAAGAGACCAGAACCCTAGAAAGATGCCAGAATCCTAAAGCCAACCCCTCCTCCCATCGCTCTATTAATTTGTATACAGCTAACTTGCCTCATTATATACATACCTCCCAAGAAAAGAGTTTCCACATTGACACACAATTAACGGGTAATTCTGACCTTCACACATCATCACCACTGGTTTCTATGGCTCTGTCCATTCTTCTTCCATACTACTAACACCTCAGCCCCCATCTCATTTTTTTACAGAGCCACGTGCAGCAAGGCCAACATTATTGGCAGATGAATGCTGTATAAGACCACTTTACCTTACTGTACCTTGGTGAGCACCTTACTGTCTGCTCGGGTGTATCTGCAACATACTAAAGCTAAGCAGTGCTCTCTTTTGTCTTGTTGCCATGTGAGTATAAGTGCAAACATACAGGGACATAATTTGGGGTACGCAACTGTGACCCCTCAGGTCTCTCTTGCTACCCCTGTGGTCTTCTTTGCTACCCCTAAAATAAAAATGTTTTAAATGTTCTTTTTTTTAATGGAAGCTCCATGTGGCTCTTTGTTTCTGGAGTGACTGCCTTTCTTGGTTAGGCCTCTTAAAAATACAGGGTGTTCCACAAATGTAACACTTTGAGCAGTGACTCTAAATAAGAAAGAATAAGAATAACAAATAATTTGCCTTTCTGAAATTGTATAGAATAATTGCTAGACTCATTAGAGGTTTATTTCAGATATATTTTACGGGGTGAGTCACTAATTTAGTCTTTTCTCAAACACCTCAAATTCAAAATACAGAAAAAAACTTCAGAAAGCATTTAGAGTAGAATAAGCATCCATTCCGGACTATGTATTTTGCTTTTCACATGTTTTTTTTTCTGTCATCTTTGTTACGATCATAACAAGACATTCCATCTTGGTGCCCTCGGTCACTTGACAAAATCCGTGTGCCTAAAATCTTGTGTACAGTGTAGAATTGTTTGACCATAGCACATAAAGTGGCCCTTGATTTCATTGTGCCACAATTAATGTTTTTTTGCAATGTGTCTACCTTTCCTATCTCCCTGGCATGCTGTTCAGGATGTTTGTTTGTATTCATGGGGTAACGAGTGCCCAGAATATGGGATGCTGTATGAGTGCGCTGCTTTGCTTGCACTACTCTAAATTCTTTAATACACAGTTATGAACCCTCCCAATGGTATGTATTTTGCCATCCTCTAAAGCCTGAAAAGTAGACCCATGCATGCTTGACATGTGGCCAACTTTGCACCAGACCTGCAGATGAAATGGCCTGCTGTTAAATCTGAGTTACTAGTTTAATGCTATCCACTATAGAGTCTAATTTGCTTTCTCACATTGAGAACATTCAGACATGTAATTGCTAATGTTACTATAGCCAGTGAGTTAGCTATAGCAAGTAAGATAGCTCGGTGGGTTGGGAAGTGCTTGCTGCTGCAATGTGTGTGTGATTTGCAGGTTGCAGGTTCGAATCCTGGCAAGGCCAACCCAGGCTTTCATCCTTCTGAGGTTGATAAATGAGTACCAACAAAGGTTGGGTGATATTGTATGCATATTTGTTCTATGTTAAGTGTAAGTGCAATATAATACATCATTTGGCCTTGGACGTCTGCTTGCATTCATAGTAGTTTGTTAATATGGACCTATACACATTGATATTAACATTTTATATATGGTGATCAAATTTTGTATGAAATGTGTGTCACATTACAGTGATATTGTAACCGTATTTTTTGTAGTGTACTTAGGAACAATGCTATGTGATGCCACTTCCTGTTTTGTCAAGGGGTGAACAATTGTGTTCCATTGCTTCCCGTGATGTCACTTGGGAGTGGGGTCAAATGACATCACTTCCTCAGAGGTCAAGGGTCGTGTGATGTCACTTCCATTACCCCTGGCATTTTGGTGAAATGACGACCTTCCAAACATACTGGCAAACGTGTTATTTTCTGATGTTATGATGGGGTGAGGTGGCAGTGGAATTACTTACATGCTTCCATGTATTGATTCATACGCCTCAGCTATCCGGATTTAATGTAGGCGCAACATTTTAAGACCACTAATTTGCACATTAAACGCATTTGACTTCATTGCACTAGTTAGACATGTACAGTGTTCTGTCCAAAGTGCTTTGATTGATTCGGAATATGATCCTTTTCACGACCCCAAAATCTCCATCCTTTCCCTTAACATTAGCACCTGGTGCGAAGGTGCCAGCCAATCAGATGTTGGAATGCAGGGCAGCAATCATTTGTATGAGCCTCGATTGCAGGCTAGCTGTTGGCTTTTCCCTCATGTGCCAAGCCCCGCAGCTGTGTTCCTGCTAGCTTGCCTGCCCCTACGCGCCTTTGCTGCCTCCTCTCACTTACCTGCTGTCCTGGGATCCGTCTCTTTGCTGGCACCTTCCTCTGTCACTCCCTGCACTCCGCCATCCTTTCCCTAAAGAGGCCACCATGGAGACCAAGGAAGGTCCCGCTCCCCAGTCCCTCTCGCATCTCCATCGCAGGTTTGCGTGATCTTTCCTTTGATGGATAGTGACACGACCGCGTGGGCCCATCCATTAAAGTGACACGGCCGCCTGTGCCCATCCATTAAAGCATACACATTTCTTTATTTACAAGAACATGTTCAGCACGTGGTGCAATGAGCATTGATCCACCACACATTGTGAATGCAGACTTCGCCACTATTATCCCTAAGCCCCCACCGAGGTTAATAGCCAAAATGTAAAAATGGTAGGCAGAGACATTCGAAAGAAACAAGCATGCCTTAAAACGGATAAACTACTGCAAACCGCAGTCAGGTTTATCCCTTTTAATTGTTTGAATTACAATACATTGGATGGATTTCCTGGTGGTGTATCAACATTATGCACCTGGGAACCTGGCTTGATTGGAGGGTTCAAGGTGATATGATATTTTATTTATATAGAGCTTATACACAATGTGTTTCAAAGAGCTTTATGGAAAGTCAGGGAACAAGGGAAATACAATGACATTCTTACAGGCCATGAACAGCAAGGATGTGAAATTAACTATCATACTGGGCCTGATGACATTTCAGATAGTGCAAGAGCTAAGACATAGGGCCTCATTACGAGTCACCCGGTATGGAAATTACAGTGGCGGTAAACCAGCCACCACTGTTGTTTCCATACCGGGTGATCTCGAGTCCTGCAGGTGGAGGTGTCATTCCCGCCAGGTCTGACCTGGTGGGTTTAACACCACCCTCCTGCAGGCGGACGTGGAAACACCGGCACCATCACGAGATGGTGCCGGTGTTTCCACTTCCCCATTCCCATTGAGTCCTATGGGACTCAATGGGAATGGGGATTTACCTAATTCCGCCTCCGGAATTCCCGGGTCACCGGGGTCCTAATGCCCCGGTAATTCCCGAAATGACGGAGGCGGAATGGTAATACAAGTCCGGCGGTAACCTGCCGGAATTTCAGGCACGGTTACCGCCGGACTTATAATGAGGCCCATAGATAATGAAGGGAGAGGGAGAGTGGGAAGGAAATGTAAAACAGACAGGCGACTACCATACTAGGCCTGAGGACATTTCTGGTAGAGCCGGAGAAAACATAAGCTGAAGGAGAGGGGTGCAGAAAGGGAGGGGAGGAACAAAACAAGCAACTATCGTACTAGGCCTGACGACATTTCAGATAGTGCTGGGGGATGGGGGGTTGGGGAGGAATAAAACAAGTAAGGGGAGGGGGGAGGAGACAGACAAGGTTGCTATCATACTAAGTCCAGGGACAATTCTGATAGAGTAAGTGCATAGATGAAAGTAAGGGGAGGAGATAGGGAAAGGGAGAAAGGGAAGGGAGGAGAGAACAGGGAGTAAGCAGTCAGTCAAAAGGGTGGAGAAGCAAAAGGGGAGAGTGAATACAATTGCAGAAGTCACTAATAACTCATAATGTTTAAAGCCTGGATACAAGATGAAGATGGGAACAGCATGATTCAGGGCCACCAGGAGAAAGCGTGATGCACCGTGAATCAATGAAGTCCATAAAAGTCAAATCCAGCATTGGCCACAAGCCGGTGATGGTGAAACCAGAATGTATCAGGACAGACTCCTGCAGAAGAAGGCTGTTGGGGTGGGAGCAGGGTATAAGAAACAAGCAAAACAGGCAACACCTGTGTGAGAGAAGGGGGTGGCACAGGGGAACATCATGAGGGTACCAGAGGGGTGGCGATTGCCTGTGGGGACAGAGGGAGTAAACACATGTTGGTGCATGTTTACCTGCTGTCTGAGTAGGGGTTTGGGCCCTGGGTCCTCCTGGTCTGAGCAAGTCCAAACAGAAATTGCCCTTTTCTTCGACTTCGACTGTCAAAGGAAGGCTGTGAATATTCGCTCCTTTAGTATGCATGAAACTTTCAGGCATGCACTGCACTGCGTGGAGCAGCCGCATCAGCTGTCCTGGGGGCAGCTGGTAAGGTGTGAATGTTTCTTAATGTTTCTAAGCCAGAAATGTTCATATGTCCTTCACTCTATCGGACCATACTTATACCAGTTCAAACTATCATGCTTACAAGAATGCTGATGCCTCTTTACATGTGCATGGTTTGCAAAGTGGGGCTGAGTCTTAGTACATTGCAACATTACTATCTTTCTGCAATCAGTAGTTATCAAGCACTACGTGCCCTCCTATACATGATACATGGTCATGTGCATCATGCACGTCTGTGTTGAATTTTGTAATGTACGCACATAACGTTTAGCCCAGCATTTAACATACTGTTACGGTTTTGACTGCTCCATTGGACATCTGTTATTGCCCTTGGTAATTGGGTGTTGATGGTGTGCTTCATCATTATTGATGATGCCATGCTGGTTGGCATGAGTCTCCTTGGCAGGCTGTGACTCTGTTACCAATGTAAAATGTTGAAGCATGTCATGAAACAGAGCAGGCGAACACATAACGTAAAAATAGTCATGTGATGACCTAGCATTTAGCTTCATGCCTATAAATGTAATTTTTTAAAATTAAATAAATAATTAATACATGATAACATTAAAATAAATGCAAATGCCAATAACCAACTGCACAACACCAAACTAGTGCCTTTGCCAAAACGAGGATTTTTATTGTGCGTTTCG
Source organism: Ambystoma mexicanum (assembly GCF_040938575.1). Classification (NCBI taxonomy): domain Eukaryota; kingdom Metazoa; phylum Chordata; class Amphibia; order Caudata; family Ambystomatidae; genus Ambystoma; species Ambystoma mexicanum. Next base: position 671,460,945 of record NC_090924.1, on the reverse strand, counting down.
GGTGATTTCTCTGTGAAATTCTCGTCTTTGTTAGCAGTGTTAGATGTTTTTCCTTATACAATGTATTTATTTTTATTTTTTTTATTTTGTTAAGTGCACTAAACCCGCAGGCATCAATGATGTGGGAAGTGTCTGCCTTTGTTCCTCCGCATTTTGGGAGAGATATGTTGTGGAGACAAACATTGTCCTTCAGCCTGTTGACCTGCCCATTTTGGGGGACCTGTCCATAGCACTTAGTGCAATATGGTCCCCTCCATACAATGTTTTTCATTTCCAAGATCAAGTATGAAAAAAGGTGTAAAACGTTGTGGTTTCAAGTTAACCTTTTGTGCGCTATGTTTTGGGAAAAGTATAAATGCCTCCCGCAATTAGCGATTTTGGAAGGCCTTTACAATGGATTCCTGTGGAATCTGCGTGCTTTAAGCTGTTGCTAAACATAGGAGGATCCCGTAGAAATCCGTTGATTTAATGTCAAATGAAAATGACCAACTGGCATTCAATGAAACTTTTTTGCAGGCACCACAGGAACGTATATCATTTGGTGGCCACTTCATAAGAAGTGGTAATTGCCTGGAGATACTAACAATGAAGTTAGTATTGCACTCTGAGTTGACTTTGTGAATATCGATCAGAGGAACAGTCATTAGAAAATGTAAATTACCCTTGCAATGGTGTTTGGGTACACTGAGATCCATGTAAGAAGGTCTCTATTTCTGTAATTACATTTACTGTGAGGCCCCCTCTCCAAAAAGAAGCTATGATAAATATGTACACATAGGTACCAGGAAGAAAACAAAATACGTTATTGAAAATCTACCTGAACTGAAAAGGGAACAATAGTCCAGTGGGAGTGACAGTACTGATAGACACTAATGTGGTTGGGGCTGCCGTTGTGTGGTAAGATAAGGCATGGCATTGGCAGACTGAATGCTACATGAGGGGCATATTTTCTTATGGCCATCACCCCTGCGTTGAGGGGCATACATGGCCGGTAATGCCCTGCCACCCTGAGCATAGGCAGGCTAGAGCAAAGCTAGGGCGTTGGCAAGGACTGTGTCCCCCAACAAGGGTGTGATTGCTATTTGCACCGCAGGGCTCCGACCAGGGTGCATATAGTTTTTGTTTTCATGGGAGAACCAGGCTCCACGCATATTGCCTTAGGTGGTTGTACACCGTGTGTTCACGCCCGCATTTTCCAGCCACCTAATTAGCTGAGTGCCCTTCCCTTGGTGCGAATTCAAATTCTGTATTTTTTTCCCTTACAATAGTTGTTCAAATTAATTCATCTAGGAGTATAGTTATTGAACATGTATCCACCAAAACTACATTTTCTTTGTGCACTGACCTTTTTATAGCATAACTCAGCAACTTGTGTTGATTCAAACCCTTCAGGATACAAGGTGGAGTTTACCACAGAAAGAAACCTGTGACTTTCCTGTTACAAACTGCTCTCTGAGGCTTTCGCACAGAGAAGTGCGCTATCCTCAGCTGATTTACAATCCCACCGCTGACACTCAGTGAAAAGACTATTTACTCTGCTGCTCTGTTGCAAAGAAAACCAAAGACACATGGCCCTTCTAGGAAGCATTTTTAAATCAAGTGGCCTTATGTGGGGTAGAGACAACTAGTCAGCGCATTGTGTTCAAAGGAGAACAGGGCTGGGCTTTTGTATATTGAACACTTTTTCTGTGTTGACTGTTAATGTAGACACTCACTATTTGGCTGTTTTTCTCCACAGCAGCCACCTGGTTCCAAGAAGAAGCCCTATACCCTACCGCATGGTTACACTTCATGTGGCCTTGTAGATGTTTTGTACTTTGATCGAGTCTTATGATCCTTAGTCAGCATAGTCAGTGCTGGAGGATCATGGGAGTTTTCAGCAACAAATGGATGAATTCCCCTTCTCCAATAGTATGTATCTACGCAACACACTGTTTCAGGTTATGCTGTTTCATGGCAGGCCCTTGTTATGGAGCGGCCTGTTCCATGTTGGGCTGCCGCGAAGATACACACTATTGGACAAGGGCAATTCATCCATTCATCTGGGAACACAGTGAAAGCCAGATGTGATCATGGGGGCATTTTACATATGTTTGTAAATCATCAGCGGAAATCCCGCTTTTTTGTGTTTTTCTCATTACGATCACATATGTAATACTAATAGGCCCAGCCTTGATAAAGGATAGGAAATGCTCAAAAGACATATTGGCACCAGGGCATTGATATTATTTGAAGATGCACAGGATGTATGAAATATAACATTAAAACAAATTACCAGCACTAACCTCCAGGACATCCTATTTTTATTTTTGATGAGAATATTAAAACAGAATTGCCAGTTCTGACCCTTCACTTACTATCAGTCCTAATCGAGCTGAATCTATTTAACAATGACATGCGCATGGACCATGGTGTTAGGCAGAAACCTGTGTAGTTCCCTTGGGGAACACTGCAAAAGATTTAAGACTACAGGTATAGCAGTAAACCCACTTGGTAGCAGTCTGTACCACCCAGATTTACCTGGTAGCTGTGGCTGAGCAGTCAGACTTCCCTCAAGAAGAGTTAGGCAGTATGTAAAGTATACACAATAGGCACTCAGATACAATAGTACAAGCAAACACTGACAAGAGCTTGGTTTCAAAAGTATATGGTTATTTATTTTAAGAACACATAAGTGGGAAACACTCTAGCAATATATAGTAAAACACTCCGAACACAGTTATATGAAAAACAGCCCCAACCCTTATTCCTTAACTAGACAACTCTTGGTTAACACCACATAATTCAAACAGAGGTGAGTGCTTAACTTTAGATGACACTCTAGTAGGTTTAAAGGAGGGAAGGAAAAAGAGCAGAAATAGGATAAACACACCACTCTAAGGTCAAGAACACTTTTTGTAAGATCAGGGACGCACAAAGTCACACGTGAGTAAAAGTCACTAGGCAGGGCCCACTCTTAGAGCAGACAGAGCGAAAATGTGCCCAAGATCACACAGTTATTAGGGATTCAGAGTCTTGCAAAAGAGTTCGGAAAGAGTTTAGAGAGGCTTAGAAAGTTTAGCCAGGGTGTCCCAGGCAGTCCCAGGTTCGAAAGCCGGGGGCTAAAACTACCCCGTACAGTCGGTGGCAAGGGAAGCCAGGCGGAACACGGTACCTTAAACGGGAAGGATCCTCCAGCGGTGGCAGTTGTTCCAGGCAGTGGCAGCAAGGCTCGACGTCGGTCAGAGAAGAAGAAGATCTCGCTGAAGAGCAGAAGAAGAAGGTCGTTGCACTGCCCGGGAAGAAACCAGCCGCGGAGTCCTCCGGTTAAAGGGTTGAACCGACTTTCGCGGTTGTGGTAAAAGTGTGGTATTCCGGTTGCCGGGGTGCTTGGCACTGGCAAGGCGGCCACGAGATACCTCGAAGAAGCGAAAAGAAGGTGGAAACTGGTTGTCCCCACCAGTCAAGGGAAGGAGACACTCCATTAAGAGCTCTCCTCGGTCGTTGGGAAAAGTGGTGAGACGGTTCAGCAGGGCTCCACCGGTGGTGTCGTCGTGGCAGGTCGGCTCAGCTCTTCCCTCGTCGGATTCTTAGGTCCTGTGGCGACTTCTAAAGTTCCAGTCCCCAAAGCCCTGCTTTTATGCAGCAAACCCCCATTCACCCAGCCTAGCTGTCACTCAAACATGCTAAGTGGTGAGCCGGCCGGCTCACCACTTGGGCCAATCAGGACGGAGTGCGACTTGAGTTACCAAGGTAACTCAGTCCAGGGTGCCTAAATCCCCCTCCACCCCTCCTAAGTACCCCAGACAGAGTGGCACCACTTTGGAGGGCTTCTGTGGAGAAGCCTGCCAAAAGTGGAACAAAGGGCTCCACTTTGGGTCAGATTTACAGAGGCGAACGCCAACGCCATTTTAGAATCAAGTTTTGGCAAAAAATCCCAACCGGAGTTATAATAAAAAATATATAAACCGGCGGTATGTTCGAGGCTACCGTAAATAAATAAATAAATGTAGTAGCCTAAAACAATGGGAAATCCCATAGGAAAATATTCGCGGTTGAATATAAAAAGTAGTTTCCACTGCCACCAGCCAAAGCTTGATTAGGGGGGACAGAGACGTGCCCCCTCGACTAACAGACCCTGGGGCAATCGAATTGCCCCAGCCAGTACGTCCACAATATGATGGTTTGTACTGGTTCTGTTCAGGATTTAAGACTAGTAAAGTCATTGGTGACTTTACATGCCCTGGGAGACAGTAGTCAGTCCCAGGGTATGGAGTCTATGTTGGGGAGTCCCTAGGACGCCCCTGGGTTACTGCACGGAGGGTGCTGTGTAACCCACATCATAAAAACACATGAGGCCCTATGGGGTAAAAGACCCCATAGCCCATTCAACACAAGGTAAACCAAAGAAACACACTTCAAACATGGCCAAGAGTGAGGGTAAAAGAGTCTCACTCTTGGCAGGAGAAAAAAAGAAACCCCAGAAATCCAGCAAAGCTGCTGGGGGACTCACTAGGTAGGGAAATTCAGCCTAAACAGAGAATTCTCCCTAACACATGGTACAGTCATTAGTTCTACTTTATTTGTGAGATGGGGGAAAGCCTTCATGCATCTACCGTAGGGACAGTTATCCAGGTATAGTTAATTCCTGGCACAGCTAAACCGAGGGAGCACCATCCTTCACCAATCCATGATTCTTTCTGCTGGTACTCAGCCTGTCATTTGTCATGTATTGTCATCATATGTCCTGGACCCTACCTTAGTTGATATATATTGTCTTTACATGCCCAGATAAACAATTTAATGACTGACCTGAAATGAGGAATCCCTGCCATCCTCTCGTATTTGTATGTATATGTATGCATTCATAAGGGAAGAGTACTTGGGAGAAATTATGGTATTATCTGTTCAGCAATGGAGCTACATATCCAGCTCACTGTGCACTGTCCTCTTATCAGTCCAGTCTGCATGCCGATGTAGAAGTGAGGCAGCAACCCTTCAAGCTATAGAGATCTCCATATGTCTCCCTGATGTTGGAGGTGCCTTGGTTTTTGTTCTGCTTGATCTCTATATACCATTTGATACAGAGACCATGGGGACAATTTTTGCCACTCTTTCTCCACCTGGTGGGGTGGAAGACCTGCCTTTTAAGTAGTGCTCTTCATCATTCTCATCTGGACAGCCTTGGTCATCTAGGTAGTCCCTGTAAATTGGATGCCTCAAGCAGTCCATCCTCTTATCCATATTGTTTAAGACCTACATGAAGCTGTCGGTAGCGATGGCGACTTGTTCAGGCATTTCCATCCTCAAAAATGTGGATGACACTCAACACTGTGAGCGTCTGCCATCCCCGATTGATGTTATAGCTGTTCAGGACTGCCCCATTATCGTCAAGCACTGGATTCTTAATCTTTCTCTGAAGTTACATTTTGCAAAAGCTGAGCTTGTTCTTAGACATTCTGGCACGCTTCAAGCATCTGTGGCTTTGGAGACCTATTGGTTTTGAAGCTTTTTTTCTGAGATGCTTTTGGTTCATTTACATGAATCTTTACGTTCTCTTTTTTCTCTTTTATTCCTTGTTTTATTTTCTCTTATTTTTGTTTTGTGAGCTTTTTATTACATTATTTTTTACTGTTTTAATCTTGACACCAGCACCCAATGCTGATAGATTTGTGCTTCAGGAATGTATTAAATAAATAAATAAAGATTTAGGTGTAGAACGTTTGTAGCTTATATGGTGTGTTCTCTTGCTTCACCCCAAGATGATGATCTTCATTACAATGCTATAGAACTGCTCACTGTTTTAGTAATCACTTCCCGCTGTTCTGCAATAGGCCCTCGAATTATGAAGCAGGCAGTACAGCGAGGAGGGGGAGTGCATTACATCAGGATTGGTCATGCTGCTGTTAAATGTAGCACAGGCATTTGTTTAATTGGGTAACTCCCCTTTAAGGTGTGTGGGGGCGGGGGGCACGTTATTTTCGCTTAGGGCACAACCTGGGCAAATGCCCGCCCTGGATGAGGCTACATTAAGTCTGCATGTTATGATCACAACATGCACAAGTGGCAGCATCAAAGAACAAGGCGTGTTGCCTGGGTCGCGCATTACTGGGGAACTAGTTTGGTATTCAGCAGGCAGCACAGGGAACATTCGCAGGCACAGCATAATGGGACGCTCTTGATTGTCACAGACAGGCCGGCTTTGTGATGTAAGATCAAAAGCAACTTTTCAATCCAGAATGCGAATGAGTGCCAGCAGCACAAGCTCATCTAATGTATTATGAGCGAGAAGCCACACTGCGGAGACAGTCAACCTAAAACGAGACGGCACTTTGCGCCGGAGCAAACCTGCGGGTGAGCAGATGACACTCAAGGCGCCACTCGTGCTCAATTATGGAAAGAGGAGTATGAAACAGCTGGGGTCATAGGTGTCCTTGATGCTCTGCAGCCCAGCACCCACCTCAGAGCCTAGCATTATTCCAGGCAATGGCCTGAACGTAACACATTGATCCCTTTTAGACACATGAAAACACCCTCCTCTCGCAGAGGCAGGGAGCGGTCCAGGAATGGTCATTCTCAGCTGATGTTTGGAAGCGCACTTTAACCAGTTAACATCACACACCTTGCACAATTAGTTTATAATAGAGATCTGTCTCGGAGAACAGCCTTCTTCAGAATTTGCAATGAAAAAGGGGGCATTTTACATCTCCCTATGATCCTATTGTCTTTAAATTCATCAACAAACGTTAAGGACACTGGGCCTCATTACGACCCAGGCGGTAAGGGATTAACGGCAGCGTTAACAGCGCCGACCCTTACCGCCTGATTACGAGGTCCCTTAGCGCCATGGAGGTTTTAACACCCGCTTGTTAAAATCCATGGCGCTAAGGGACCTTGGTGTTAATTACGCCACCGTAATTTACGGTGGCGTAATTAACGCCTTCCCCACTCCCATTATGCCCTATGGGGCAAAAATGGGAATGGGGAAGGGTAAATGGGGATTGGGGACTTACCGCCCCGCCAAGGTCGGAATGGGGCGGTAAGTCCGCCAACCACCATGGCGTAAACGTAGTTTACGCCATGGTGGTAAAGTCACGGCCCAGGCGGTAACTTACCGCCTGGGTCGTAATGAGGCCCACTGTTGATTTGCAAGAAATCATATGCTGTTAAATCACGTGACGAAAGGTTCAGACACAACACATACCCCAAGAGCCAAACTGAAGATGACACTTAATACCTGCAACTAAACAGCAATTTGGATTCACTAGAAAATAAAGCACAGCTTCTGTAATCCAAGTTCATACTCCCATAGATCAGAACTCACATTCGCCTAGCCTTCTTCACAGGCACTCTCTCTCTTCTATAGGGCAAACCTTTGCTCTCACACTAAAACTAACAGGAAACCATCACTGCTTGGTTAGAAAGTAAGAAACACAACTATCTATTGAGATGGTTTAGCAACATTATCAATTTTATAATTATCATCGGTTTTTAGCGACCCCGGGATTCGAACCTGTGTTGCTTAGTGTCATCTTGTTTCCAGAGCTATATTACCCGTGCACAGCCAAGTTCAACACCAGCCCAGGCTCTCAAAGCAGTACTTAGCAATGCCATTTACTCCCAGTGGGAACTTTCAACTTGCGAATTTAGCCCAAATCAAGTATATACAGAAATATTTGTTTCCTGCAAAATTCCCCACATGGCCACATTACTATTGGCTAGTATTGGAATTATAGTTCTTAATATGGTACAACAAGCACAACCTTGAAAAAGCATCACTGTAGTTAGTAGAGTGAAATTACGTTAGATAAAAGAAAGCATTGTTTTGCTGTCTACCTTTTTAGTATAATGATAACACGTTTTACTTAAACCAAGAGACAGTCACCTACAGGAATACCCTTTAAGAAAGTGCTCAAGCCGGGATAGCCTAACTTACAGCGTGTCAAAGAGACGAGATCTGTGACACTATGTATGTTATGGTAGTGGGAATAATACTGCGCACCAATGTAATTTGCGTGGTCTCCAGGTGTTCTGGCAGATCTATTTTCGGATGTGTCTCTCGAGTGATTTTTATAATTAAATAATCCCATGTTAAAGACAACATAACAGTTGTTGCTGAATTGGTGTAATTCACTTGGAATGCTGTGCACCTAAAATGGGGCCCTCTCCATGCTCCTTAATACTGTAAGGGTCAATGTAAGCTTTCAAACAGTTGGATTTCATTTGTACTAGGATCAATCCTGGTGTACGGACTGAGCTACTTTACAGCCCTTTGATTAGCTTAAAGGGGTAGTCCAGCTAAACATTTTATTTAAAAAATAGATAGGCAACATTAAAAAAAAAATACTAGCACCTTTTTTTTTTTAAACTTCCTATGTAAAATTTTGAGCTATTCAAGCTCAAAATTCGCAAAAGCAAGCACATGGGTGCATCCATTTTCTGAAATGGATGTCCGCCTGTGCTGGCTTTTGCTTTTGCGGCATTAATGAAGGAAAAGCCAGCCAGCTGTAGTAAACAAAAGCTACTGCTGGGTGGCTTTTCCTTAATTGGTGCTGTACGCGGAGGACGGGGACCGGAGACCAGAGCAGGAAAGCTTCAGCTGAATCTCAGTAAGTGCTATTTATTTTTTAAAAAAAATAAGCACTAGCTGCGGTTTTATTTCTAAGTTTTCCGGGCTGGAGGAGCCCGGAAAACTTAGAAATAAAACCGCAGCTTTAAAAACGTTGTATTTATGTTTGCGGTCGCTTTTGAAGCGACCGCAAACATAAATACAACGTTATTGTGTTTGAAAATGCTGCAGTTTTTCTTTTCAAGTTTCTCAGGCTCCTCCGGCTCGGAGGAGCCTGAGAAACTCGGAAACAAAAACTGCAGCGTTTTCAAACACAACCGCGTTGTGTTTCTGCCTGCTGTGGCTATCACTTTGGGTCTCCGGTGCTCCCCAAGGGGAGCACCGGAGACCCAAAGTGAAAACCAAGGCAGGCAGGAACACAACCGTGTTGTGTTTTGCCTGAATCTGCTTTCCCATTTGGGGCTCTCGGGCTCGGGAGGCCGAGAGCCCCAAATGGGAAAGCAGATTTAGGCAGAAACACTGCAGCATTTAGCATTTCCCATTTGGGACTCTCGGGCCCCCCGTGGGGAGCCCGAGAGCCCCAAATGGGAAATCAGATTTAGGCAGAAACACTGCAGCATTTAGCATTTCCCATTTGGGGCTCTCGGCCCCCCGTGGGGAGCCCGAGAGCCCCAAATGGGAAATCAGCTGTAGGCAGAAACACCGCAGCATGTAAACACAACCGCGTTGTGTTTTGGCAAAGTTATTGAGACGCCTCCAATTGAGGCGGCAGCAAGTGATATTAATCCAAACTCATGACGTAGCACTGCTCAAGGGATGCAGTGAGCGAGTCTCAAAGTTGTTTTCCAAATCAAGGCTTGGGCCTTATTTAGCTCAGGAGCAATTTTTAGGAGACACATATCTAAGCCGTGTAGCAATACGGCTTCCACTTTCAGGGTGTAAAATTCAAATAAGGGAATCATAGAATATTCGCAATATCTGTTGTATAAAATTTTCATTTGCGATTGTAGAGGTTTGATTTTATCCTCTATCATAGATTTCCACATATTTTTAGATGCAAAATTAGATAAGCTGTAGCCGAGATATTTCACTACTGGAGATCGTTGTATTTGGGAGCCATCCAATGACCATTTATATATGACAAATTTCTTCCATAATTGGTTGAATACAATGATATTGGATTTTGCTGTTTTGCTGCGTTTGCTTTTAGATTGTGTGAGTGTGCATATGGTGCAAACGTTTCTAATTTTTTCTGTAGCCCAAATGGTGTCGAATAGTAAAATAATCCGCAAACGCTAACCACTGTATTTTGAGGTTCCGAACCTTGCCGGATAAACAACTTCCCTCTGCCATATATCATTCATGTCAGACAGGTATGCGTTGAACAATGTAGATGCTAAATTGCATCCCGGTCTGACACCGATGCTGGTTGAAATTGCCTCGGTCAAAGTTCCCTGTTTGGTGATGCGAATGCGCACCTGAGTGTTTTCATGCAGCAATACCCACATATGAAGAAGCGTGGAGTCAAACCCCTTCTTGGCTAATTTAGACCATAACAGGGATCGTATTACGGTTTTGAAGGCAGACATTAGATCCAGAGATGCCATATAGATTGGGCCACATTCGCCCTTTTTTGATTTTGCCAACAGATGTGCTAAAATAGTGGCATTCAATGGGGTACCCATTGTGCGGCGAAATCCCACTTGAAATCTTGATAACATATGATTGTGTTTCATGTGGAGAATGAGAATGGAAAATAACTTCTCCGATGTGTCTAGTAGAGCAATAGCTCTACAGCTCGCATGATCTTCACACCTGCCTTATTTCCATATGGGAACCACTATGGCTGTGTTCCATGAAGTTGGGATTTTTTGGGATTTAAAGATGTTGTCATATTTGATTTTACATACTCGAGCCCAGAAACTAGGGTCTTGTTTCATTACACACACTGGTATTTCATCTGGTCCTGGAGCTTTTGAGTATTTCAGTTTTTCTATTGCCCATTCTATTTCTTTTTCTGACCAGGGACAGGCTGAAGATTTAGGTGGAGTTGCATATCCAGTAATATTGTTGGAAAATCTGGAGGGCAATTTATATTTATTCTGGAAAAAGCTGGTCCAAGTTGTTCCCGATATAGGAGATTCTAGCCCGTCTTTTCTTTTCTCCACCCGAATACGGAGCATAGCCCATACCGACCTCCTATCCTTGGGGCAAAAATAGGATATCATGTCTTGATTAGCTCTATTTTTCAAGTTCCATTTTATGTTACAACATTTGTTGGTGTACATATTGCAAATTTTTCTTTTCAAGTTTGTATATTCCTCAATATTGGGACAGATCTTTAATTTGCGGATATATCTATTTTTCACACATTTTAGTTTGTGTATTTCACTGTTGCGAGGTGGACAGAAAAAATTACCCTGTCTTTAATCAGGTCCATCTAGCAATAGCAGCGTCTCTGAGATTATCTCTGAAAGAGTCTTCTCTGTTCTATAGGTGTCATGATTGGCTTGAAATGTTGAGTCCGACCATAAGATTGCTGCTTTGATCATTCTGTTTAGTTTGCAACATAAATTGTCATTCCATCTGATGGAAATGATGGAAATGGCGGGACGGGACGATCAACCTCTACATGAGATAACATTGGTTCCCTCGGAAATGCTGATACCTTCACCCTGTTATTGGTGCCAATAATAACGTGATCTCCTAAATGTGCATCTATGGTATGAGTAGGGGACGCGAAAGGAGCCAAAGTGTGTGAGACAGCCAAATAGTCAATTCTGGAATGTAACCGATCTCGCCGCCACGTGTAGGTCAGAGCAGTGGCATCGAATTCTAAGAAATGTATATCCCACCCTTCCAGAAAATAAATCTATCTTTCCCCATTTTCCTGTGCTTGCAGTTGATGAGAAGATGGAGCATGTCTAAAGTTCTTATGTGCTTGACCAATGCAGCATGCATTAAAGTCACCCTCTATTAAACTATAATTTGAGGGATGACTAGAATGGATGTCTTCCAAAATTGAATTTAGCTGACTCAACATAAGATCCAAGGAGATTCTAGAGGGGTTCCAATATATATATCAATGATAAAAAGTGGCATTTGAAATTCCCCAATGAGTGAAAGTTCTACGGCTAGCAGGTTGTCTGTGTCCTTTAACATCTTGGATCTAAAATTAAGACTCTTATTGATGCAAATCGCGAGCCCTCCATAAGGACGCCCTCCCCTGCCAATCTTAGCCCTTGATGCATATGTTGTGAAACCATTTATCATGAAGTTCTGTATGTTCATGGTTTCCTGAATTATGATTGCAGCCGTTTGAGTATATGAGGGAAACTTGAGTAGCCATGTATTGAAATTCTTAAAACCACATGAGTTCCAGGATAAGATTGATAACTCCTGGTTACTATGAAGAATTAGAGGTTGATTTCATTTCATTTAGAGTTTTTGCCAACGGGATCAGCCATGACCAGTCCTTAATTGCCAAAGTCAAATTGGCAAGTTGGGAAAGTGCAGATATTTCTGTGGCCTTGATTTATTCCAACATTTTCCTCACTAGTGGAGTGATTAGGAGGTTGAAATTGTAGAACATTTTTAGCAGCCTAATGGGACTCAAATTGAAAGAGTTCGAACCCCAATAACTCAAAATCCATGCTGTGTTCACGTAGTAACTTGGTGATAATAAAAGAGTGGGTTTTGCATACCATTCTATTATTGTTGGAATTGTGAAGTTCAACCCATTCAATGTCCTCTGATTTCGAATTTCTTAGAGATGGAATGAGGTTGAAAATTTGAAGGAGGGATGAACGGTTGATCCGTTTCTTACCGTTGACATCTTCGTCACTTTTCCAACCTATTATATTCATAATTTCCTTGTCCATTTCATTGGTCACATGAGCAGGGTTTTCCATATTAGGGTCCATGTTCTTCACCTGTTCATGTACCTCATCAGTAGTTCCTGATGGGTTATCAGTATCTACCTTTTTAGTAGTTTGTTCCTTCTCTGTACTGGGTTTGGAGGGTATCGTCGTCTCAGTGTCCTTCAAGGTAGAAGGGATTGTGCAGGATTTTAGTTTCATGTCAGACATCATTTTTGAAGTGATGTTTGAGAGTTTGATGCTTCCCTTTAGAGGGAAAAAGGTGTTGTGATTGCCTAACAGGTTTCGGTTCAGCAGATGTTTTTGCTGCAGCAAGGGGTTGTTCAGGTCCATTGTTCCTCCCAATTGTGGATACTTGTACGCCTTTTGCTGTCAGTTCTTTACTGGTCGCCTGAGTTGCATTTTTTGTTTCATTAGTTTTTTTTTCTTTGCATTCTTAGTAATGTTTTCCTCATCATTTGAATTTTCCAAGTTTGTTTTTTCTATCTGAAGTGCTTTTTGACTTTCCTCGTCTAACTGATCTAGATTGAGTGTACCTTCCTCAACTGCATTGACACCCTGGGTGTCTCCTGTCTGCTTTCCTTTATTGTCAGCAGAAAAGAGATTCCCTTAGTCTGTGGCGCTACTCATATTCACCTCCTTTTTAATCCGTAGTTTTCTTTTTATTTGGCATGTATGCATGCGCTTTTGTCTGCGAGACATGTAAGGGCCCGAAGTTAATACTTTGTTATTGGTGGGTATTGGTGAAAAGCCCATACTGTTTTGTTCCTCATCCTTTTCACCTTCTTTTTCTTTCTCAATTATCTCAATTAAGACAGATGGGCTGTCACTGGTTGCCCCATATAGAGGTGGATCGTGAAGTGGAGAGTGAACAGAGCAAGCGGATGAGAGGGATGGTAATTTGCTTGTTATCTGAGTTAGCATAAGTTCCAACATGTTTAGTTTTAAGTGGATTGCATCTGTGTCTGTGTGTGTTCCATCAGGCACCTCAACTTGTGTGCCTTTTGTCAGCACTGATTTTTTGTCCAACACTTTTGCATAAGATCTTGAGGAGACCCCAAAAGGTTTCTCTGAGAGCTTGGTTTGTACTGATCTTGACTGCACTATGAGTTCTTCAGTTTGTGAAGCTGCTAACTTGACGGAGCCTTTCCCTTCAGATTCCAGTGTACTCGATTTTGCGGACATTTATTTCCTTCTTTCCCATCAAATACCCTTCTATCCTGCTTATCTTCATAAGGGTCTCTTTAGATGACTGTTTTGATTCTCTTAATTCCAAATTCGTGCCCCTTATCTAATACATTGAGGATCCTTGTCAATACAGGTAATGTATGTTCTGCATTTTCTAGATCATTAAGTGGGTTACTCGTGCCCATGGATTCAATTTGTGACGCCTCATGAGCTGCCAGAGACATCAGTTTGGCATCTACTGGACTGGAGCAGGCTCTGGCACCATCAACAGCAGATTGGTTTTCCTCATAGGCGTGTGAATCTTTGCTATCTGCAGGCAAAGATGTTATCAGTGCAGCTGGGGCAGAGCCATGAGAAACCACCAAGGAAGGAATGGAGCTATCAATGTCTGCACATCTTGCTCCAAAAAGATTTACTTCCTCGATCGCTCTATACCTAGGATTGACGGGAGTAGATGGCCCCAGCGACATGCGTACACTGTTAAGTGACTTCAATTCAGTACTCCAACTAAGTCAGTGCCTAGTCTGGGATGCCCAAGGGAAGCCCTTAATTATATATTTTTATGACAAGTTCATGAATCTGGGTGATAAACCCTTGTATAACGCCCCTCTCGTTGAATCCCCCTGACCTCACTGAGCCAAGAAGTAGGTTTGTTTTGCAAATTAAACAATATATATATATATCACACTTTTATAATTAAATTTATATTTGATAGCACACTTATGAATATGACAGTGATCAACAATGGATAATATTACACTAGCACACTTTTTAATTACTTAGGAGTTGGTATAGAGAGGATAAGGTAGCTGAGAATGCTTTTATGGTTTCAAGGAAATGCAATGATGGAAAAGAATGCAGCACAGAAATAACTGAGAAGGTTTCCACAAGAGATAATATGATCACTTTTTCTTTTGACAATTCACTCCCCCCCTATGCAATGTAAGGAGATGGAAGAAGAGCACACCATTTTCAGGAATACAATCAAATGCAATACCAATTCAGTTCCCCCCTAGCAAGCTTAGAGCAACAGGGATGATTTTAAAACACAGGCAAAAATACTTTAAATGTGATTTGCAAAGAAGTGAAAATATGCTAAAAATGATTTTAATTCACTATAGGAAATTCAGGGTAGGTGACAGCTACTTTGAATGAGTTCAGGTCAACACTAGCAATGATTCATGAGGGATTATCAGGTTGAAAACGAATTTCAGCAATGCAAGCAAGAGACAGCGATTTTTGACAGGTAGAGAAATTTGATTCAAATTGCAATTCACAGCACTTTTTCTGAGTGCGTCGAGCGCGATTACGGAAAAACAATAAGGAGTAGAAAGTCGGTTTAGGGCTTGTTGGCTTTAAAATGAAAGTTAAATCTCGCTCCTAGGACATGCGGTTCAAAAGATACTGACGATTTAATGGAGGTAGATTCTCAGAAATAAAGTAAGATTCAAATGACAAATGACACTTTCACAGGTCTGAAATCACAGAATGGACACACGATTTCTATGCAGTTCTACATAGGTTGAAATGGTTTGAATTAGATTATTTTAAACTAAGAGATTGGTTTGCACAGCTCTGGCTGGATACTCACTCATAATTTTGTAAGGAATGGGCCTCGTCACAGATATGGTCAACAGGTTTAGCTGCGGTTCTCTCTACTCTGCTGGTCTGGATCTGGCAAAAGTTCTGGCACTGCACAGCGGTCTGGTCTGGTCTCTGGGTTTGGCAAAAGTTCTTGGCACTGCACAGCGATCTGGTCTGGTCTCTGGTTTTGGCAAAAGTTCTTGACATTGCACAGCGGTCAGGTCTGGATCTATGGTTCTGGTCTCTTCTGGATTTGAAGTCTGGATTCTAAGTTCTGGTTCTGGAGTCTTCTGGATTTGAAGTCTGGATTCTAAGTTCTGGGGCCTGTGGATATTGTCTGTATTTGAAGTCGTCCGGCAAAGTGCTTCGCAAGAAATCAGTTTGAATTGGAAAGTGAAGCCCCCACCTGGGTCTCAGTGGCTCTTTTTATGTCTTTTGAAAGTGGGTGGGAAGGCTGACTTTCTATGCCCAACCCTCTGCGGATCCCGATAGGTTCAAGGATTTTCTGTGCTCTCACTGGAGAAGAGTTGTGAGTCATCCGGTGTCATTTTTATAGCATACAGAAAGAACACTCCCCTTGTCACTTTCCACACAAATCTGTTTTTGACTTAAATGCATATTTATCTATGTACAATTTTTCTGATATTATTTGTCCAGTTAACATATTTTTTGTATCACCAAACCATCCGGTCCCTGTCTTTGTAAGATGTTGTGTTCACTTCTGACAGAATTCTGCCCTTTTCATCCAGAACACGACCTCTACACTTTTCCAGAATTTATACAAATGTGCGCAAGGAATATGGGCATCAGATGATGAAGTGTCAGATTTTTAACATACATACATTTGGAGTAATACCCTATTTTCTGCTACTACCCGCCATAACATACCACAGAGTCCTAACACCTCTTAAAATGTGCACAGAAAAATCACAGGAATCATGAGATTATTGATATAATTTTGACACTTCCGTACTATGAATTATCCATCTTTTTAAAATTATGCTCTGGCCCAGATGGGTTTGGTTTAGGTTCCAAAGCACATGGGGGAATTTCTGTCTGTCCCCGCCTCCAGCTCAGGTGGCTCCCAGAGGCAGTGCCCCTCCCATTTTCTTCCAAGAGGAAGCCATTTACGACCCCTGATTTAGCATTGCCTGAGCCAAGGAAAGTTCATTGTTCTGTTTTCCTGCAGCCCCAGGTACCCCTCCCCTAATTCAATCCGAGAGGTGTAATCTCCTTTTGGTGGGGGCAGGAGAAGACAGGCCAGGCCTGGGAATGCAGTTGCTGGGCAAGTTTCAACTCTTGTCGGGGGTATTTGCCGGGCAGAATTCAATCTCTTCAAGCCAGGCTTCAGCTAAATGTCACTTTTGTTCCAGTTTTCTTCATTCAAATCAAACTTACAATTTTTACACATGCAGCTAGAACGCTGATTCTAAGATCAAAACTATGACATTTAAACAGTTGCAACCTATGTGACACTCAAAGTAAATCACTCATTTATTTTAAACATTTCGATTTTAGTGGCTTTAAGTCCAATTTCACTTAAGCTGCTGACATCCACAGCTCAGCCAGTTTTGTTATGAACATTATTTTAGGCTCTTCATCTTTCCAGATTTGGTATGCACACACGACTTCATTCTACCAGACGTCTGCTGGTGTTCAGTAAGATTTTTGAATATCTTGCAATGTTTGAAATAGGCATTTTGAGCTTGCATTTCAGATAAACAAATGTGATTTCAAAGTGCTTTTTGAGCTAACAGGCACTGCTGTTTTTCCTTTAACACCATGTTTCACTCATGGCGCTTCTGGCCCATCACGCTCGCACTGGTGGGTGGCAGGTCAGGCGACCATTTTGGTGTGCGCAAAACTGCGTGGTTTTCCTGGATTCTGGCGCAAATGTGGGCTTTTCAGCCATCTTGGATTTTCTAAACCCACAGCACCAAATGTTGTAGCATAATAGTTCAAACGTGGGTCAAGACACCTGACAACACATTTGCTCAACTCAGCCAGTACGGTGGGGGCTATCCTTGAATCATCTGAAATACCCTGATTAGGCATATCACCTGGCCCAGTTGCGGCTGGTGTGAAATTATGTTCTTCTCGTACGCTCAGAAAGCTGTGTTGGACTGAGCATTCCCCATCATACATTTCTTTTAATGGGAAGATGATTATACCATGTGTGTGCGTACTAGATGTATGCACTAACACATGTACTTTCACCTTTCCATCAGAGAGTGTGAGGGTTTCATCATAGTTTTGAGTCTCAATGTCATCTACTTTAGGGGTATGCAGTGGTTTTTCATCACTGGTAGATGCTAGTTTTGCAATTTTGCACACCTTGCTGCTTCTTAGCCCACTCGTCATAAGTCAGTGATGTGTTTTAGCAACTTCTCTATCTTTGCTTTTGTTACGTACACATGAATGTAAAGGTTGACTTAAAGCGTTTACATTTGCTAATCACCATTCAATCAGCATGCAGAATTAGAAACAAAGAAGACCTGTTGACAAGCAATAATCCTTAAACACTTTTAGATGGCACAAAGAAAGGGACTGGGTCCCTCCTAACCGTCCCCAACGCCCGAACAGCCAAACAGCACTTCCAGGCACTTCCGGGGTGCCCACGCGGGTGCGCAGACCCGTGCCTTGTTGTAGGCTGTCCTGGGGGTGGGCGCAGGGGGGGAGGGAGTTCTCAGTAGTGATGGACAGGTCCTATGGGGAAACAAAAAAGGGACGTTTAGCTGCACGTACCGTAAAGCAGAATCAATGGGGAAGTTACACAAAAAGGGACACGCTAAGCGTCTTCAGTAAGCAGAGTACTGGCCAAATGAGCAGAGTACTGGCCCAAAAGTCAGTGAAGGAGAGTCATACGTGCTACAATCCCATTAGGTCAAGTCCGAGCACAGTAGAAGTAATTACTTGTTTCACGTAATGTTTCGCACACTTGCAGGACACCGTGCTTCTTCTTGCCGACGGCATCTGTCTCCAGGCAGCAGTTCCTTTGAACAGGGGCACAGGAGACTTGTCAGAGCTTAGTGTCTCTGCCCAAACAGCACTTTCAGGCACTTCCGGGTGCACGCGCAGGAGTGCAGATCCGTGCCTTTTTGTAGGCTGTTCTGGGAGCGGGCACAGGGGGGCGGAGGGAGTTCTCAGTAGTGATGGACAGGTCTTGTTTCACGTAGTGTTTCGCACACTCTCAGGACACCGTGCTTCTTCTTGCCGACGGCGTCTGTTTCCAGGCAGCAGTTCCTTTGAACAGGGGCGCAGGAGACTTGTCAAAGCTTAGTGTCTCAGCCCAAACAGCTTTTCCAGGCGCGCCCCGGATAAGCTATAGTTCAATTGTAATTGTGCATCAGAAAACAACACATGCCCTGTTGTTCCCTTATTGGAAGTTTGCTCAGCAGCAGCTGCCAGTGGCTAAAGGATATGATAGGTTATTTATAAGGCACTTAATACCCAGAGGTTTCTAAGCGTGGACTGGGGGCTTGAACCTGTGTTGCGTCGTGTAGTTTTGCTTCCACGGCGAGCACATTGCCCCTGAGCTATCCTCTCGAGACAATGCTAACTTTCTCGAATGGGTTATGCTCCAGTGGATGTGAGAACAGTGAGCAGTGGTGAGGGACATTCATCTCCTATATGTAATGATGGCATGCTTACTAGAGATCCCAAAATGATTCCCTTCTTCCCTTTAGTGTTGCATGACAATCATCATAGATAAGGACAAAGTGTTACTAGCAGAAACATTTTACAATAGTATCCCATATGGTTTTACCGCTTTAATCCCCACTCACTGAATCGCTGAAATAAGGTTTCAGGAGTGTGAATGACAGACCAGCCGAATAATCAGCTGCTCATTGATGTAGTGTATAAATTAGAGAACTGAATGCAGGAAATGCGGACGGGGCCAGTTTGTCTAAAGCGGCTTGGAGCACAGAAGGTGGCTTGTCACAAGAGGTATGTGCAGGTGCCTGGGGCTGGGATAGAGATGTGCTGCAGAAGGTGGTCAATCAGCCGATGAAGAAGGGTATGCTTATGACACCCCCATGGTATGAGGAGAGAAACTGTGAGGTGGTTGGGTAGAGAGGTGCAGATGTTTGATATGTCAGCCATGTAAGTGGAAAGAGAAGACTGGGCTCTGCGGAATTAGGCACAGTGCCCTTAGATCTGTGGATTGGTGGGGAAGATTCAGAAGATGGATCCAAAGAGAAAAAATCTCGCCGAGTCGACATTGGTAAAACAGAGAGATCAACCCCTAGAGAACTGAGCATTCCCAAAATAAGCTGCTTTACATCGACAGCAGTAACAATTCCTTTGACAAGAGGATTAGTTGAGGGGGTAGATACAGTTTTACATAGAATTGGGACAATAGAGAATGGATTGTTGAACACAATTCATAGAGATTCTCACTAGCCATAGAAATATAAAGAGGGGTAATGATGCTCTATGATGGCACAGCTGCAAAGAGGAGTTTCTTTGGAGTTCATTTAAATCTCTAGATAACAGTGTTGTTTTTGATTTCTGGGAATAGGGTGTTCAAGTTAATGTAAATGGGAGGCAGGGCAGGGTGTACAGAGACAAATTGTTTGAGATGCGCTTGGGAGTGAAGAGTGTGAGAGAAAGAGTAGTAGGAGATGGTTTGGCTGATGGGGAGGGAGCCATCTGTGGATAGATGTAATGACGAGGAGGAGGAATCTGAAGGTGCAAGGTGCAAAGTTCAGAATTTTGTTTAGAGGAGAAAATGATTAGAAGAGTAGGCAGAGGAGGAGGTTACAGTACTTGAGTCCAATTAAAACAAGGGTTGAAATCAAGGTTTCAGTGCAGTGATAGGTAGATGCAGATGGATTTTTTCAGATGTTAAGGCGGTTCACCCTAGCCGCCATGAAGTGCTGGAGATAGTTGGATATGCAGGTTGAAAGTGAAGGAGTGAAGGAGGGAAAAGAAAATAAGGTTTATATGTCCCCCCAAACACATAATGAGACAGAACGTTTTAAGGAGCATGACTCCTACTACTGTCACAAACATATTCTTCATGGCTGATTTCCTTACATATGTGATACCAAACAAAATGTGGAAATAATCAATGTCAAAGCACTTTCATTGAGTTTTAGAGCTATGTGACATCCTGGCATGGATCCTCCTGGAGCCATTGAGTGAAGTCTGTGTGCCCTAATGGGGAATCAAAGCATTACATGCATGAAGTCTCCCCCATCCGTAGGAGGAGATATTAAAAATGTGGGTGTTCCTCCCTACTTTACCTTCTAATGTAGGTATGCTACCATGGGCAGACTTCAACTGGCTCAAAGTCACTGACTTTTGTAATGTGGTACCATCTAGATAAAGAATGTTCATCATCCTCCCTCTTACCTGTTCACGAGAATGCCAGGTTCCACCTCTGGTTTGCCCACTACAGAACCCCCTGCAGTGGAGAAATCAGAAGCCATGTTCATTTTACTCATGGCAAGCAGATCCATTCTATCTGTTATTAATCTAGAGTGCAGACTTGCTGCGCTTAAATGTATAATAGCTGGTGAGATCATAAGCACAGGTTTTCTGCCTGCACATGTATCACTGAGTTGACTTTCACTAAACCAACGCATCAATTGGAGTGCCAAGAATGACGAGTCCGGCAAATGAATAGGCAGTCGGATCACTGTAGCTAACCCTCAACATAAACATCCAAATGGGACTATACAGTCTGCACAAGAAACAGAAAGAATCAGCCATGCCTTTAACATGCTCTTCCTTACCTTGACAATACGTTACATAAGTAAGGTGATCCTTCGCTCAATGTGCGAGAAAACATCATAACACCTTTACAAACATTGTCCACATTTCTCTTTATATGTTAAACTCCCTTTTTGAATGTTTCTTAAATCGGAGTCCGATTACATTACGTTCACTCCACTGGTGCATTGAAAATAAGTGAAGGGGTTGTCTCAGCTTGCTGGGTATGGATCCGCTGCTCTAATGATGCCGAGCGTCTTGAAGGAAGATCAATGCTTGCCTGGAGTTCAGTGGAATCTTTTCCCAAGGTGCTGCTGGACTAATTTTAAGTAACAGCTTTGAGATGACAATGTGTCTGGCGGAATTACCCGGCAGAACACTAATTATTCCGCTTGCTCGGTATCCCCGGCTCAAGATGCCCGCGACACGATTTTCTAAGGTTGGAAGCCACCGAGAATTGATTGTTGCACTAAGTTCACCTTATACATTCCACTATAGGATATTGAAGAACAATCACATGAAAAGGAAAGCAAAGGTTTAATTTAACACACGTCTAAATGCTGACGCTGTTCAATGGTTTGACACAATAGATGTGCCAGTTCTTGTGATAATTCGATACAATATGAGGAAAGAAAGATGGATTTTCTCATATTTTTTGTACATCTACTGTGGTATTTCATATTACAAATGGGCATTTGTTTATTATTACAGCACCATAAGATCCATTCACCTGAGGATGACATGATGTCCTTTTCTTATTTTTGGAGACACTTCTCTTTTACTGTGTCCTTAGATCTGGTGGTAGGAGACCCAGACAGCATTTTGTTTTGTTACTGGCTCTTTTGTCGTGTGATGTCTCTCACTATCATAGTCTGTGGGCGAGTAGGCACCTGCAAGTGATGAGTTGAGTTATAATTGCCAGGTGTGAGGAGTTAGAATGGGAAGAGGGACAAGAGCAGGGTTGCTGTTCCTGCCAGGATAATGGATGGAGAACAGAAGATCTGGGCTCTGTGTCTGCCAAAGCTCGTAGGTGCTTCTGTAACCACAACGTCATGTGTAAGTTTGTGTGGGGACTCTGTAATTTTCCTGAATGCATGACATGTGCATGCAGGTTGTAGTCAGGCTTGTTTGAAAAGGAGTGTTTCATTGTTATGGTGGTGTAGAAAGAGGCAGTGTTGGTTATGGTGGAGGCTGGAAAGTTAGTTTTAGTCAGAGTTTTTAGGCTTTAGGTGAGGGTGTTGGCATTGCTGCCTCGCATCTGTCTGGTCCACCAGAGCGTCAATAAATAGAAAGTATTAACACAATTGCAGAATATTTGACCTTTGGCATGTTTATACTATTCAAAAGGACATTGACATAACATTGCCTTCAGAATAGCATTACAAATCAACACATTGCAGTAGACTATCTTATACCAGTACTTGTTTTAATGATAAGTCTGTGGTTCAGATGTGCATGATTGGCTCTTTTAGTTACTAGTGTATGGTGTGCGGTTGTGCTCCCCCACCCCTGACTCACTGAATCCCACCCACAGGCCGGCCTTCTTGGTTACATGTCTTTTCACCACATTTTTATCACCTAAAGATTTTTGGGCCACCCAAACCCCTGTTTTCTGCCATTAACAACATCCCCAAAATTCCCAAATTTTTGTTTTGGGTGGTATTGGGGGTACTCCAAACCCCATTTTCAAAATGTAACCCTTTACCCCACCCAAACATACATACATATATTTTAGATTAAAACAAAATTCAATGAAAGATTTTTTCGATGAAAAAATCTTTCAATTAATATTTTTCAGTGAAAAAGCTCTCGATGAAAAATCTTTAGGTGAAAAGACTGTATACCAGCCTTCTTTGCTTAATAACTTTAAGTGTTTGGTCTTTATCCCTCCCCTGCTTCCTTTGGTAATTCTGAAAGGCTCCTCTCCCCATGCCCCACTCCCCTCACCATTACACCTCTCAATAAGAGTCTCCACACTTCACACCGCCATCTCCCCCTTCCACAGCCATACACCCACGCTGTGGTTCTCATTCCCACCTTGCAAAATCTCCCCACACAACTTTTCTCTGTGTCTCCTTCTGCACCTCCAAACCCTGCCCACCCTACCCCTGTTCTCCCCTTACTTCTTCCTCTGTGGTGTCCTGTTTCTCTTCTTCCTCTACACGCCACACACACAGTCATAGAAAGAGGACCACACATTCAATGGCTATGTGTCCAGATGCGTCGGCGGGCCATCCTTCCGGTAATTCGCAGCCAGCGAGGATTGATTTGGTGAATCTGTCTTGGCCGAATATGAGTAGAGCTGTTTCATCAACACATACATGGCACTATGGTTGCAATATCTGTGAGGTGTCTGTGTACGGTTGGAACAGCGATCCGAGGCACTTGACCTAGGCCCTGTGCGGACACCCAGGCATTTCCTAGCATAGCTTACCCTAAAAGTGTTTAATATATACTAACAATGACGGCATGACACGGACTGACAAGGCATGACAAGTATTGATAAGTATTCCAAATCATAAAAGCAAAGAAAGGGCATTCCAATTCGTATGCTATCCGTTACTTCGCTCCCACCCTCTAAATGTTTTCATTGTGTCGTTCAATCCCTAATCTTGTAACAAAAAGATGGCAATAATGCCATTTTAACTGGGAAATCCACTTCAACTCTGAGACCTCTTAAAGTGGCTTTGCACTCCGGGGCCAAGTTGACTGTAGGAGACCAAAAAGTGATTCCGTATTGCCAATCTTAATTTGGCATCCCGTGAAATCACGCATCCTTTTAAAAGGTTGTCAAACTTTTCAATTATTGCATCTTAATCTCCCTGCTTGGTTTACAGGGAAATTACATCTGATGGGAAGAACTTAACGTTCACTTAATCGAGATAAAATGGTACTGGTAATTCCTAAACTAAAAGAAAACACAGACCTGGAGACAAGCTTTTCCAGGGCAGCTCTGAACTTTTGGAATAGTTTACCTATGAGCTTACGTACAGTTTCTAAATTGATTTGATTTTGAAAATAACGTAAAACCCATCTTTTTTCCAAATGACTGACTTCATTGAAATCTCGTGCCCCTCGTTGCATATTGTTATTATTAAGGTTGTTCTTTTATAAGAAATATGGATAAATACTGTTATAGGTGGCAAATATTCTTTATTTTTATATTTGTATTATTGTAACACACTCTGCCACTTAAATTGCTTATAAGTTACACCCTTTGTAAATGCTATAAAATAAACATCAGCAAATATGCAGATTTGAAGGATTGTGGAACATTACTTTCCTGTAGCGATGAGTTTAGACGTGTTTGGAAGAGGAAGGCAAGCTCCGGTTGTAATTTCATATCTTTGTAGATGTTGGGTGTTGTGAGGAATCCTCACATGTTGTCCCTTCTCCCCCCAGGGAGCCCATTCCCATGAGGCCGGGGAGGTGAGGCTGCTACCCGATAGTCCCCCTAGGGGTGGTACTCAGTGGGAGGATCTCATGGGGAGGGGCCCCCCGGGGAGGGGCCCCCCCATGGGACTAGGGATGACTATTAGAGCAGAACACGGTTTAACACCCAGTTCCCTTTGCCTAACCCTCCATTACCCTATTTCCTCAAGTGCATGTCTTACACCCACAGTATTAACAATACTGCGACTAAGAAGGGTACAACCGACCCAAGGGAGATCAAGGGTAGAAGTACTGCAATGAAGGAGAACTCCATTGACTTTCAAGAGAATATGCAGATTAACAGTACTGAGACAAGGAGGAGCTGCAGAGCCATGAAGAGTACTCCTAGGAAAAATAATGAGCAGTCTAGTTGTTGCCAGCTGCTCATTTGTCAATGTAGAGTAGAAAAGGAAGAGAGACTCAGGAAGCAGTTGTACGTCCTCCCTGGAGGTGCTGCAGGAGCCAGCACGGTGCAGGAAGGTGAAAGTAAGCAGACCAGGATGCCAAGAGGGGAGCTGGAAGGACCAAGGCCAGTCCAGAGTGGAAGGATGAGAAGTCAAGCTGGCAGAGAGAAGCTCCTGGTGTTCCTGCAGCCTGGGAAGCGTGTGAAGGGAAGACTGCGCTGCCCAGAGGAAGATTGAGACTGCAGTGTTCCAGAGCAGACCAGAGCAACTGTAAGACTCCCTTGTGGTAGGGGGGAGCACTCAGTCTGGCTGGTGGGAAACTAAGAAGGTGCAGTCAGCATCCTCATAGTCACAGTACCTGGCGGGCAAGTGAACTAGATCTTTCCCACAACAAGAGAAGAATAAGGGTCTGGGACACACCAAACAAAAGCAACATGAGTCATCTTTGTCAATGGCAGTACTTGGGAAGAAAGGGCCCCAAGTATCCAAAGGCAAAGAAAAGGGGTCCGGGATGCACCATTATGTGAAAACAACGTAAGTCATCTTCCTCATAGTGCTACTTAATAGAGGGGGGGCTCCAAGCACCCGCACACATAGAAGAGGGGTCTGGGTCCCACTACACGAGACCCACACAAGTCATCTTCCTCGTGGTGGTACTTGAGAGACGAGGGATCCAAGTGCCCAAACATAAAGAAGAGGGGTATGGGACCCTCTGCCAGGAGAAGAAGGGAAACCACAGAGCAATTTACTAAGGACCATATTTTTCAGGGCATTGAATCAAGTTGGCCCAATCAGAAAGAGAGAGAAGCAGAGGTCTAGGCCATATGAGAGATTTTACAATTGGGAAGGAAAGCCCAGGGGAAGGGAATAATTCCCCATGGCATTGTCAACTGTCTTCAGTCATAAACACCCTGAGAAAGGCCAGGGGACTGGAGACATTCCCCCTGGTGAAGAGAACCTTGTGTTGTTATGTCATACAAGCCTGAGAAAGGCGAGAGGAAGAGAGCCATTCCCCTGTTCAATTTGTTAATATCCCTGCACAAATATCGCCATACAAAAATATTGCCATATTTTTGTGGAGATATGTAGGCATGGAACCAGCAGGGAACACCCCCCCCACAACCCCTGCATTATTTTTAAAGGAGAGGGGGACACCCCCGCAACCCCTGCTCCCAAAAACCCCAACAATTATCCCCCCCCAAAAATATCACCTATGGCTGTTCCAAACAACCATATATACAGCAATATTTTTGGTGGGGATAACATTACCTGATACCCATTCGCCCTTGTGAAGGGAACTTTGTGTTTTGTTTTGGAAGAACCAGAGAAAGGTTAGGGGAGGGTGTCATCCGCCTAAAGCAGTGGAACATTATAAAGTCAACTTGCTTTGCCTAGTGCTTTGTCGACCTCTTGAGGAAAAGGATTGCCGTCTGGGAAAACAGAGTCATTCTCTCAGGTGGTACTACCTAGGGAAAATCTGGGTGCAAACCTGCTGTCCAGAAGAAAGGAGTCCTTCTTCTGGACCACCAACCTTTTTGTGTTTTTTAGAGTTAGATTAGAGTGTAAGGGACAGAATGAGGTTTTTGAACACTGGACATTGGACTTCATTGATTTTGGACATTCTGACAGGACCCTTAGTATTTACGTTCAGGCAGGGAAACTCATTTTAGAGTTAGGCATTGGTACAGTTTTCTTTTCCTTTGAAACCAAACATAAACCTTGATTTCTGAATCATGCCACTTGTGTGTCAGTCTCCTCACTCCACACCCTTACAGTGTGTATTGGTCCTCAAGTGATCTTGCCTGCTTAGTAGTGTTGACTCTGTTCTCAAATTCCTGCTCAGAAAAATTGTGGCTAGCTTGTTGAGTCCCTGGGGGTGCTTTATTAGATACAGGTTCCATGTCGAATTTAGGTGTTGAATGTCGAATTTGGGTGTTGATGTATTGTATTTTCTGTCTACGTGGTCTTGACTCCTCTGTGTGATATTGTCATGGAAGTGGGCAGATAATGAGTCAAAGAATTGCTGTGATTAAGTCAGTGTGGTGTTGCAAGCTTATGGGTTTTGAAGTCTTTGATGATTTTTAATGTTCCCTTTTCAGTGTATTAAATGCATTGGATGTACTATGGTAGGCTTTCTTGGTCTTTACCATCTCTTCCCAGTAGATATGGAATTGTTGTTAGAAGGCATATGTATTACTAGTTTCTATTCCATATTTGCGCCATCCTTCTGTTCTCTTCCTTGAGATTGTGAGGCTTTTGGTATGTCATCTGCTAGTTTTTGGGGGTGGGGCGGCAGGTTTGCAATATCTATTAATGAAGCATGAGGAGTCCATCGTCTGAGGTTCTTGGGGACCATGGCAGCATGGTAAGGTGGATATTGATCTAAAGGCTTCATGGGTGTGTGGTAGAAATGCAAGTTCAGTGCAGTAAAAAGGCACAAATTTACCAGCTGCAGGATTAGCCCACTAAAAGGGGAGGGGGATTCACTGACAGCCACACTGGTATATGCTCTAAACTGTAAAATACCCTTAATAATTGTGTTTTAAGCTAATAACATATAGGCAATAAAGTTGAGTCACATACAAGATTTAATGTTAGACCGAGGCGCTGTGAACAGGCCTCAAAGCATGCTTCTTCGAAATTAGTTCACACTTCATTAACGTGCTTGGCGGCTGCAGAGGCTGGCAGCACTTTGCAAATCATGTGTTCCCAGGATTGTACCATAGGAAGCGAACAACTTTCGATACTTTCGAGGTCAGGAATAAGAGCTTATGGGTTCCGTAAAAAAACTCTGAATGCACAACCATTTTATAATTCGGCATATTAGTTCATGAACTGGTCTACTGACAGTTTCAAAATGCCCATGGCGGTTTCAAATTGCCCCTTAGTACGTTTTAGCCTGGGAAGAAGTTCAAAGAGTTCATAAGATGCAACATTAAAACAGTAACTTGCTTGTGGTTCAAGGCTCTGGCAGTGTCATGATTGAATGCAGTCTCATGAGAAACGGATGTAGATGGCTAGCGGCAGAAGAATAAAGATCCACTGGTCATCTCAAATGTTTTAATGAATTGTCACTACGATGTGGGAATTGTGGGTTGGACTGTGATCTCACAAGGGTGGGCAAGGGTGTTGTGGTAAGGTTTGCAGGACCCCACCTTTTTTACGATAATGTATGTCCCTCTATAGGGGAATAACACAGTCCCACCAATCAGCCTCCCCTGAAGGAATTTCCTTATGTTGCATTGTGGTTTAATGCTAATTTGTTTATGAGATTATAAAAGCGTTTGTTTTTGCACTGTATCTTTGACAGTGCTTTTCATGCAGTTCTGTTTGGCTTTCTGTTTGAATTGCGCTTTCTCAGCTGTGCCTGTGCCCAGAATAGACTGTGTTACTTCTTGCCTGGTGCACACTCTTTTTTAGACTACTTTTGTAATTTTTACTGGTGAGTTTGGAGGCGACCTGAAGTACATTTTTGGTGGTCCATACAGGGATACCGGCTTTATCAACTAGATGTATGGATTCAAGCCATACTCCCGGAGGAGTGTGGGACAGGGTTTGCAGACCAGTCCTAAGAGCATTACACTGAGGAGGCCATGCAGACGCCGAGTTTGTGAAGGTCTGCCTGGTCGGGACTCTCCCTGTTCTGGGAAGGGGTACTGGCCTTTAAAGTAAGACTCCGGGTTCCAGAAGACTTGAGAATCTCTGAAGAAGGATACATGAGTGTACCCATGCATGAGCAGCAAGGGATTCTTTTTATGGTATATAGGACGCAGCCTCAAGAGGTGGAGGGCGACTGGCTGTAGTAGTCATAGATTTTAGGTCCACTTACCAATAGGCAGTGAGTGGGCTAGCACATATGTGTTAGAATGGAGGGCTGGCAGACCTTGTTAGACTAGAGTTGTGCGTAGTATATGCAATTGGTATAGTTACGTCAGACTAGAGTTGTGCGTAGTATATGCAATTGGTATAGTTACGTCATTTTTCAAGAAGTATTGAAGTTGTGAAGAGAAGGAGAAGAAGATGTGCATCAGTGTGTTGTTGAAATATTAGTAGTTTGTTGTGATGAAGTGAAGTTATTGTGTTCTGTGTTCACTGTGGCTGTGGAAATCATGGAAAGGCCAGAGCCAAACTAATATTTAATATTGGAGGATCCATGTAGCATGTTCAGGAGGCGTGGTTCAAAGGAGAGAGGAGCAACCAAACCCTAGGTACACTAACATAGAGCATAATTGTTAAGGTGGTGGGCCTGTGGAGAGTGCTATTTGTATCTTAACTGCAATTAACAAGATAGTCCTGTCGAGAGGTCCATTGCATGTGAGTGGTGTGAAAGGGTGAGTCCTGTGGAGAAGGCCAGTGTGAATGAGTTAGGGTGAATGAGTTAAAGGGTAAATATAAGAGTGAGGGAGTGTGAGTGAGGAAGGGGTAAAAGTATCGGGAGATAAAAGTGAGAGGGGTCAAGAATAGGAGGGAAGGGAGAGTACTCTAAAGAATGTGTGAAAAGGGTTGCAACAATGTCATCCAAATATGTGGATGCACCCCTCAACCACATGTGTACAAAATTGCCCCAATATCACAATAAAATATTAAAGTATCACTTTCAATGAGTGACTACACAGTAGGAAAGTATTAGCAGGAATGGCCTGGAGATGAAACATTTCAAAATGATATAATGGACTGTATGTATTCATATCTATAAAGGTGCACATTTTAACAAAAGAGAGGACTTTTTAGGTGTACGGAAACTTTACAAAGCAATTAAATCAGAGAAAAACAAGTGAGAAAGGAAAGAGGAGAAGGCTGGTGCTCCACCCCCTCCATATGCATTGTACCCATTATTAAAGCCTGCTGCAGGATACACAAACCCTAGGGGGGCATCTCCAGACAGGGGAAAGACAAAAAAGAATGAGGCAGAGCCAGAACCTCGAAGAGAGGATAAGAAAGAGAAAGGTAATACAAAATATTAAGCCAACATTAAGGGAAACACACAACAGCAACTGGACTCAATGTTTAAAGAAGCAGAGCAGGTAATGGGAGGGAGATAGAGGAAAAAAGAGAAGGAACAAGAAAATGGTGAGGACCAGCAGGGATGGACAGCAGGACGTATATAATTTAAAATTGATAAATGAAGATCGGACATGGAAGAGGACGAGCCAGCGATAACAGAAGGAGATAATACTCCATCAGACTGGGAGGACAGTAGTGACAACGGCAGTTGGGGTGACACATTCATTCTTAGCGAGATAACAAGTAAACATAGAGAAAGGAGGCAAAATGAAGGGGAAGAAGAGGGACTAACAGGGGAATGGGGAAATATGCTTCAAAGCAGAAAAGCAAGGATGGCAGTGGCAAAAAGACTACAACAAGGGGGATAAGCCCAGAGCATGAACTCATCCATTGCATATTCTACAGAAGGCACAAGGGGAAGTACACTAGGTACCCTGGCAGACAATGGACAGGGATAATTTGGTCTACAGTTTACTGTCACTAATGACAGGGGCCAGCACATGGATATATGTTTTCGAGAAGGAGACAGCAGGGATCCCATTGACCATACAGGACATAAAGAGCTTGTGGCAGTCCTAGTAGGGGAACAAAGTGACAAAATGTGGCAGTAAGCAGGGTATGTAGGGGTAAAACTAAGTACACGCATACATGACAGAGCGCCCTTTAACAATTACCTAGCGCACATGTGGAAAGCTCTGAGAGAGCTGTATCCAGATACGTCAGATATGGGGTCAATACTAGCACGTAAAATGAAGCCTGATGAGGACCCTGCAGAATATATACGATCAATACAAGAAATGTGGACACAAGAGAATGAACAGTAATGGTACGATAAAATACCTTTATTCCATCACATTCTAGTGAGGGGGCTCCCCTCGGATGTGCACGTGTCCCTAGAAAAAATAGTAGGGCTAGAAGCAAACAGATGGCCTTAGATACAGGCAATAATTGTGCATTACTGTAAAAGAAAACAGAAAAAAGACAAGGAGACAGCAGACAATGCAGGAAAAGCTGAAAACAAATGAATGCAGAAACAACTGGCCAAAATAAGCATGGAGGGGGCAGTGCTCGCGGGACCAGTGAGGGGGGGCTTCCAGTAGCAGTGCTAACACAGCAAGGAGGATACATGCAAGCACCATATAGTCAACAGTGGGGGGTACAACAGATGCAAAAGCAGCCCGGATTTACAAATTCACAACAACCTGGATTTGCATATGTAGGAGGAGTAAATCAGTACACAGGACAATATGAGATAGGAAGGGGCTATTATCCAAGGAGATGGGTATTTGGCTATTATCCAAGGAGATGGGGTTTGGGACCCCGGTTTGGCGGTCAGTGTTTTGTGTGCAGCAACTTTGGTCACTTTGCCCAAACATGCCCAGTCATTTTGCAAACAGGACAGCAAGAAGGAGTTCAGCAAAAGCAGCCATATACGCAGACACACACACACAACCTCAGCAGATGCAAATGATAGCCCATCAGCAGATGCGAATGATACCACAGCATCAGATGCAAATGCTGCCACAGCAGCAAATGCAATTGCAACCCACACAAACACAAGTTGTAACAATAGAGGGACAAGTACCAGCGCAAGCAGGTGTGATAGCTGGATGCAAGGTACAGTAAGCATACTTCAAGCACCAGCACAGACACACACACACAAGAGAAGGTGATGATATTGGGAAAGAATGATGTACCTCAGTACACAGGGGTCACAGTGGTGGGAGGTAATCCATTCACATCTTCAACAAATACATTTTCCCAATAGGGGTGCCCAGGGGAAGTACAAGTGTGTCCTGTCCTAGCAGTAACTGAAGACCACTGAAAAAGAACCCGAGGTAGCAGTTCAAAAAGGACAGTAAGGATTTTCCTTTCTCATAGATACTGGGGCAACCAGATCATATATAAAAGAAAGGGGATTCACATTATCGAACAGGAAATTGGACATGCAAGGCTTTTCGGGGACAAATGAAATGGTTCCTCTAACAAAAGATGTATCACTGACAATAGGGACGCAACACATTGTAGCACCATTATTGCAGTCAAAGGACACACCTATCAACATGCTACGAAGAGATTTGATAAGCAGATTGAATGCCACAAGCTCCTTTTCAGAGAAAGGGATGGTGTGCACCAAACCTGGGATGTACCCAGCCAGGGTGCAGTATTGATACATGAACACTATGCACATAGCACATTAAGAGGGAAGCCTACACACACAGCGGTGTTCGTGTATGGAGTGCAGGTATTGTTAGGATGGGTCCCAGAGATACAAGGAAAGGTTTTTCAACTGTCAAATGAATTTGTATTCAGACCACGGTGCCTGTCAACAATCACTGATAACATTGAGTGGTGAAAAATATTGTGCATCGATCCCACACTGACAGGAGTAACAGACACAGGGTTGTTTTCTACAAAGGACGAAGCGGAGGGAGAGGTAGTGTTTCAGTTGAGCATACCCTGTCCAGTACAGACAAAGGAAAGAACAATGCCTCAGATGACACAATTGATGGGAAAAAAAAGATACAAAATACATGCAGGAGTATTTGGAAAAAGTTTCAAAGGCACTATGGACCAAAGAACCCCATGATGTAGGAATATTGAAGGGGCGGGAGTAGTGCACATTAAGATGAAGGAAGGAGTGCTGCTGCCATGAGTGAAGCAATACCCCCTTTCACGAGAAGCAGATGAGGGTATATATGAGACATTGCATGCCTTATGGTATCATACAGGAGTCTACATGACCATGCAATACAGCAATCTATCCGATTAAAAATCAAAGAGTGGGCCGTGCAAATTCATAAAAAGATCTAAACTCTCTTAACCAAGTCATTGAAGCAGAATTTCCACTAGTTCAAAATCCACTGACAATGTTCTGCAGTATTCCAGCAGAGGCACAATACTTCACAGTAGTAGGTTTTAAGAATGCTTTCTTCTCCATTGCCCTGCATCCAGATTCCAGGTATCTCACCGCATTTGCATATAATGGGATGAGATTTGAACACACAAGAATTCCCCAGGGGTACTGCAAAGGGCCCAGTATATTTAATCGAGTAATACACATGGATTTGAGCAATTTACAAGTAGCAAGTACTGTGATACAATATGTAGATAACCTTTTAAAGTGTAGCACAACAGAAGACAAGTGCAGAAAGGACTCAGTGACACTATTCACGTTGCTGGCTGACAAGGGGTACAAAGTGGACAGAGAAAAATTGCATTATTGCCAAACAGAAGTGGTTTTGTTGGGACAGATTGTATCTGGAGAGGGGAGAAAAATAACACCAGAAAGGGTTGAAGCAATACATAAAACACCTAAACTGAAGACAGTGAAAGAGATGCAACTGTTTTTGGGTCTATGCAATTACTGCAGAGCATGGGTCTCTGATTACTCCACATACACCAGACCACTCCTCCAAGCACTAAAAGACGTTCTGAAAAACAAAAGCAACATAAAATGGACAGCTGAGATGAGTGAGAATTTTGACAAGCTTAAAACGGAACTGGCACATGCACCAATATTTGCCATACCCAATTACAAAGAAAGGTTTAATTTGTTTTCTCACTCAGAGGGTAAAGTAATGACAGCTGTATTGACACAAAAGAAGCAACACGGACTCAAGCCATTGACATATTACATTGGGTCACTGGACCCAGTGATGCAAGGACCTTTTGTGAGCAGGCACTTGCTGCCACTACATTCGCAATAGAGAAAGGATCAACAACACTGATGGGATGCCCAGTAATTCTGTACATGTAACATGCATTGTTCGTAGTACTGGAAAGGTCCAAACCAACATTGGCAAAAATACTGACAAACCATGCAATAAAATGGTAAAATGCGGGATGGTAAACCCAGCTGAATTTATTGCAGAGCCCATTGAGGAATGAGATTATACACACAATTGTGTGGCATGAATGGACAGAACGAAGGGAACCCCCTGGTCAAAGAAGAAGTAATTGAAGGAGGGGACAGGATCTTTATTGACAAGAGCTCAAGTACCAGCCCATATTCAGGACAAAGGCATTCTGGTTCAGCAGTAGTGGGGCACAAACATGGAATACACAATGAAGGGGCGTTGATAGTGTATTCACAAACACGATTGCCAGCACCCTACTCTGCACAAGCAGCAGAATTAGTGGCATTAATTGAGGCACTAAACATGTCAGACAGGCAAGCAGTTAATATATTTTCAGACTCTGCGTATGTAACATCCACTGTACATTCAGGCCTAGCAAGGTGGGAAAGGAGAGGATTCAAGAGAAGTGATGGCACACCAGTACAGCATGCAGCACTTTTGAATACATTATTGGAAGTACTGCTGCTCCCAGTAGAATTGGCAATAATGAAGTGCAAGGCCCATACAGGAGGGCAAGACTTAATTTCACTGGGTAATGACAAAGCAGCAAAAGAAGCAACATATTTGCCAGAAGGGACACATGTGCTGTTCCCTGGCAAAGAAGTAAAGATACTGCTTGTAGAGGAGGAGCCAAGCACCTCTACCGGAAGTCTGCCCCTATTCTGCCTATATGTTGGCAGACAGAAATTGCAACATGCGCAAAGCCAGTAATGGTACCTATACCGTGAAGAGTCCTTGAAACAAGGTATCCATTGAGAAAACCCTACATGTATCCGCAAAGAAATGACGGTTTTCTGAAGGAAGTGCCGGAAGAAGTGTGCAGATGAATGAAAGAGAAGACTGGTGATGTCACATGAAGCAGAAATTATGCACCCAGAAGAGATGCCAAATGAAGAAAGAATATAGACCGTATAGAATCTGATGGTGAAGTAAAGAATTGAGCAATGTTTCATGTGCAGAATGGATATTGCACGTGTGAAGAAGCACTGAAGAAAATGCCAAGCCATTTCATAAATGTACAGATGCAGTAACGTAAGTAGACAAAGTAATCATAAGGGTGGCTAAATGTAGTGAAAAGACTGCAGGCGGTGCGGCCAATATATATATATATAAATATATATTACATGGACGCGGTAGCGTCCATGTAGTTATGGTTAAGTTGGTGTTTCCATAGGAAGAGCATTTTTTGGGTGGATTATAACTTCGCTCCCTCTGGACGAATCCTCACCAAACTGTGCAAAAAAGTATATGGCCCACTCTGAATTTTTTCGCAAAGTTTGGAGAGGTTTGGTCCAGGGGGGGCAAAGTTATAAGGGAGGTCCCAAAACTTTTGTTTTTTCCCATAGACATAATGGGAAAAAACTTTGCGCACGCCTACAGCCCAAACCGCTGGACGGATATACACCAAATTTGCAGCAGGAGTGGGGGCTTGGTCCCGAAAGCGTGCTTTTGCAAATTTGGTGTAAATCCGTCCAGTATTTTTTTTTAAAATGACCAAAATGTAAGGCGAAAAAATTAGTGATATCTCCGTTCGCTTCACGGACAGACTTCCCGTTTCGCTCAGCGGACAGTTCCCTGATTGGCCGAGCGGCTTGTGCGATGTCCGCAGACATCTGACGTGTTCGCTGATTGGACGGCGTGGGGGGTGGAGAGCGTCAGATTTTTGGCGGAGCCCGACATCTTGCATTCGCGGATGACCGCGGACAGCGAGGTGAAACCTGGTTTAAAAATTGTATTTAGTGGAGTGTGTTGGTGTGTAAGAGTGTTTGGGGGGGTGGGGGAGTATGAGATAGGTGCAATGTTGTATTTCTTTTATGTGCTAGACACTTTTGTTGTGTTCGATTTGTCTGCAGACAACATGGCTGTTCTGAAATGTTCGTAAATAAGCAGATTGGATTCGGTGTCAAGTTGAAAGTGTTCTAAGAAGACTCGTGGGGTCCTGGAATGTTCGCAGGGGGTGTCCTGAAGACGTTGTCCGTATTGTTTGCTGGCAAGTTGAATGTGCTCTAGGAACTTCCTTGTGTCCCCGGACATTAAAATCGTTGCAATGCTTGAATCTATGGGTGTGATATGCTGCGGTGGTTGTGGCCAGGGTATAGAATGTTGGGTGCTCTGGCCACAAGCACCGCACCATATCACACTCATAGTGGCTTATAACTTTGGGTCAAAAACAAATTTATAAGGAACATTGTTATAAGCCAGTATGGGTGTGATATGCTGCGATGGTTGCATTTATCATGTCATAATTACTATTTGGTTTAGTAACAGAAGTCCATGTTTTTCTTGTTCATTTCTATGATAAAAGAAAATAGCATGTTAGTATTAGTATTTTATAAAGACTTATTACATTGTACAATCAACATTTATTTTCTTCTTTTTTTTTACCCTCATATTTAGTAGATGACAAACCAGAGTACTGTGCAATTTGCTCAGTTTCTGTGTTTGTTGCTAAAATCATTGGGTCTGTGGGAGAAAAAAAATCCATGTTGGATAAAAAAAAACTTTTTGTGTTATGCTACAGTTTATTTGTTTCTTTGTTTTCAGTGTTTACTTGTTGTTTCTGGCTAATGCTTTATACATTGGATTGTTCCAGTTTTTGGGAGCAGTAAGATATTAGGTATTTGTCTGGATATTGTAAAATTTTGGAGCAGTTAGATACCAGTAGGCGTATTCTAACTTTTATTTTTTTATATAATTTCGTGGTATTGATTTATCTGTTTGGATATTTCTAAATTTTGGGACAGTTAGATACCAATTGGCGTATTCTGTCTGTTTCTTTCTCTATTTGAGTGGTATTAATTTATCTGATTAGTTGTTGTAGCATCTTTGGGCAGTTAGATAGCTTTTGGAATATTGTGACAGTTTATATTTTTTTATTACAAGTGTACTTAAGGTCTAAGTACAGTTTAGTTATCAAATTTTGGTTTTAAGAACATTAAATAAGCGTTTGTAAGATTTGCTGGTAATCTCTGCTTTAGAGTAATGGTACTATCATTACATTCAAACCATCCACATTTCTTTTTTATATATGCAGTGTAGTGCCCTGAATTGGTTGTGGCTCCTGCATGGTAGATTATACCTATTGTTGTGAAGGTTTTCCTACCAATTGATATTTGACCATGTGTGAATACAGTCAGCTTGCAGTTGTTTTTCGTACCATCTGCATTGTAACGTAGAAGCATTAGTATTACGTATTTACTATGTGTTTGTATTACTAACGTTGAGCGAGTATCTGAATTGCAGGTCAAACATAATCTACCATGGTTTGCATTTTGTACAAGTTGCTGAAATGGAACGGATTCACAATTAGGTATTGATATATACACAAAGCGTTCATTGGGGATTTGTTCTTGTGTCACATTGTTGCAGAGAGTGCATGTATGTTTCCACATGTATGAAATCTGCAAGATTTCATTTATAGGTATGTTTTTGTTTTCCAGTACTAATAGTAAGTACATTAGACATTCTTGTGGATCTTCCTGTGAGTATATAGTGAATTTCACCATTCCAGCACAGTAGTCCAATTGTTGTCTTATTCCATAAACACTATACGTGTTGTCAGGATTGTTTGCTGCGTTTCTGTGAAGTACTAACATTTGCAAACACAATGGGTCTGTACTGTGTAAGTAAATGTTCTCAACAATTGGTGGTAATTGAAATAGAATATTCATTGCTACATTTGTGTAGCAATTTACACCAACTATATTTGAGAGTATAAATGGACCAGGTAGTTCTTTATCTGACTGCTTTTTTTGGAGTTTGTCTTCCTTCTTTGAAGAAGTACCTCGTTTACTTTCCCTAATTGATTCTTTTTTTCTTGTGGCACTTGATGAAGTATTACTTTCTTTTACTCTCTTTGGAGGATTTGCAGTGACATCCTGTTGCTTTTCTGTTTGATTTATTTTTCTTTTATAATGTT
This sequence comes from Ambystoma mexicanum, assembly GCF_040938575.1. Classification (NCBI taxonomy): domain Eukaryota; kingdom Metazoa; phylum Chordata; class Amphibia; order Caudata; family Ambystomatidae; genus Ambystoma; species Ambystoma mexicanum. The sequence goes on along the minus strand of NC_090924.1, from coordinate 671,423,410 downwards.
TTACTTTTTGTGGAACAGAATATGTGTTTAGATGGGGAGTGTATAGTGAACGAAGTCTATTGTATTCTAAAATGCAAGGAATATCAGCGTTTATTTTACTTGTATCAAAGTTGATTAGAAATAGACCGTCAAGTGTACGTAAGCGTGATAGTGCTACGTAGCTCATGCCTTCTTTAAAGACTGTGTTACCAATGTCTATTATTTCTTTGTCTAGTGTAAGACCTTGTGATTTATGAATGGTGACTGCGTATGCAAGAGTTAGAGAAAATTGTTCTCTGCGTAAATACATGTCTTTGAAGAGAAGGAATCGAGCTGTTGTACGTCCTATTGTTTTTACTTCTGAAAGTTTGTCAAAGAGAATATTGACAAACTGAATTTTGTTGTCACGTGGGTATGTTTGAAAGCCAACAACTGTACCTAGTGCTCCATTAACTAGTCCTTGGTCCACGTCAAGGTTACGTTTCAGCATTACTCTGCAATTTAAGGATAATTTTAATATCTTTTCCAAGCCTGCTGTGTTTGAGATTGATTTTTCTAAACTATTTAGTTTTGTTGTGGCTTGGTCACACATGGGTAGTGTCATACCATGTACATCTAGTTTGTCTGTGGCGCTAATTTCCATTATTGGTTGCATTTCTTTAATTAACATTATTTCATTGAATTTGATACAGCCTGCAAGAGTTGGCATTAAGGCCATACAATTGACATTTTTGTGGGCTAATTGTTCCATAACATCTGTAGCACATGCATTATCACTATAATGTGCATGAATGTGCTGGGTTTTCAATATTGCTTCACCTTCTTTAGAAAGTATACCAACTCTGATACTTTTTAAGATGTTGGCATAAGTGAGATCTGCAAATTGGCGCATGTTTTCTGTTAATTCTCTGTTTTGGAAATATTGCCAAAGGTTGACATTTCCTATGCTGCCAACAGTTTTACGGCAGAGTTTGTGTCCTAATGTTTTAAAAATAGGCTCACCTTTTACTGGTGTCCATTGAAGAAGATCTCCGAAAACAATTATGTGTTTTCCTGCAAAGAGCTCTTCATAGTTTGTTTTGAGTACTTCTTGTAATCTGAGGTGAATCAAAGCCAACATTAGGTTGGACACCATGCTCACTTCATCTATAAGTAGCATTTTCATTTGTTTCAATACTCTGCGTAGTTCCATTGCAGTTTCTGCAGAAAGTTTGTAATAATCTAATTTGTTTTGGTGTTCTACTGGCAGGAGTAGTAATCGGTATAAAGTGACAACACCTATGTTGTAGGCAGCTAAACCTGTGGAGGCAGTGACAACAGCTGACAGTTTGTTGTTTGTCAATTGTTGAAGGAACTTACTGGTGATTTTGGTTAGGAATGTTTTGCCAGAACCAGCTTCACCACAGACATACAATAGTATAGGTTTGTAATTTGGCAGGTGCATTCTTTGTTTTCATGTTGTACACCATGTGCAATTTCTTTTGTTACTTCTTGAAAAATGCTACGTTTCTCATTGTTTAGCTTTGATTGTAATATAGTTAAGTCTTCTTTATCTTCATACTGACACATGGTGTTTTCTACTTCTATCATAGCTAATTCTGCCTCATTTGTTATTAGTGGGTCTCCCAGTGGTTCTTGGCTTCCTGTGACAGAAGGTTGACTACTGTCAGGAGTGTCCTTATCTAGTTGGGCCTGGAGTTCTTCTTCGTGTTTCTGTTCATTGTGCAACATTGTTTTGTACTGTGCAAAGTTTACATCAGTTATACTGCTTTCATGTGCTTTGAAAGCGTCTTCATATGAGTCATAGTTATCTAGTATTTCTTCTTCTTTTCTCCATGGTTTAAAGGGTTGTACCAGGGACATGTAATATAGTTCTTTATGTTGTTGAGGAGTCTTTAATGACAATTTGATATGATTAATTAAATTTGGTTTGATGAGTTTTACTAAGCTGCCTTCACAGTTTGTCACTTTGTATTTACGGTTTTGTTCATCAGGTTTTATATTATTTTTGTATGTGTAGTTTTGGGCTATGTTGTATAGACACATGGTTTCCAAAGTGGTACTCCTGTTTGGGTAGTATGTGTCCAATACACTGTTTTTTAAAATGTCTTGGCTGTTGGGATCATGTTTGGCTATTGTTTCTATATCTTCGTATGATTTTAGAACTCTTTTTCTAGATTTAGCTGGACTAAGACTTATCCATACTATATTTGCAGATTTACAATACAATGCAGTACCAGTTAATCGATCAGCTGCTACATAGGATCCACATTCTCTATGGGACAGCATTTTTATGCCCAAGCTGTATAATTTCTGAGACACTGTTTTATCTGATGACAGGTCATTCCAGAGGTCTTGGAGCTCTGTCTTTTCTGATTTGGTTATGTATGCTGTGACATATCGTGCAACTGCAGTAGAATTGTCTGCAATGTACTGCACATCTATGTTTGCATTCCATAAGTGGGCAATGATTGCATTGTAATCATTGATATATTTTTCTTCTTCTTTTCTTTTTATGCAATATGTATTTTTAGGTGACTTACCTTTAACACTATGTCTAACTGAAGACATGAGGTTGTTCACTTGACCTGTATTTGTAACTGGTCTAGGGAAACCAAATCGGCATTTGGTGTAGTATTTCCCTTTGTTTTTGTATTTGCCACGACAATATTTTCCACTTTTGTGTCTTTGGAATTGTAACATTTTTGCATGAAGATCACTATTTGTGGATTCTGATGGAATTTCACAAGTGACATATTTTACAATAAACTGTAAAACAGTGGCATCACTGTTTTCACCAAATTTAGGAGCATCTTTAATCCATAAAAGCATGTGGACATGCAGTGCTCCTCTGGCTTGGTATTCTTTTCTCCAAAAGAAGTGTTGCACTTCTCCAAGGGGAGGAACAGTTTTATTACAAATAAAATGTAGCATAGCAATGAAGCGATGGTGAAAATATCTTGAAACATTAACAGGATCCTGAGAACAAAGTTCTCCAGGTGTTAGAATATCTCAAGTCAAGTCAAACAAGTTTATTCGGATTTTCAAAGAAATCCATCAAACACAAAAATAAAATGCAAAAACATCACAGACAAGCAATTACAATCACTGCTCCCAAATAGAAACAATGCCTCCACAGTTCATTAAATCCCTAATTCTGTCCCATAATGACCCTTTATGGTGGCCTCTCCACCAAGGTGCTTGACCGATCACGGCCTAACGGGATAAGGTTAGCGCCGGACAATGGGGATGACCGCACAGTTGGCCGCCAGGTGCATCCGGACCCTGTGTCCGGATATGGACTAATTGAAATCCCACTCCTGGATGTCCTGCCAGCTCCCGCACGTTGTCCTAGGACTTCCTTTGCCACACTCCGGTCCCTAAAGGCCAATTCCACAGTATCGCAGAGCTGATTCCCCCCACTAAGTACTCTGACACAGCCCACCATGGATTCCCTAGGCACTGAGGCACAGCCTTTGGTGGACCGTAGCCAGTGTAAGGTTTTATTTAACAGGGCATCCTTTGATTCATACACATCCCTCGCCAGTTTGGGGACCCCATGAAGGAACACCCTAGCGTGTTTGAACTGACAATGAGGTAGGGGCTGGGAGGAAGCCCCACTACCCCGTGGACCATACACACTCTTTTTCCCTGGGAAGGTACATTGTAGGCCCTCTCGTTGTGGAACATAGACCTGCAAGGGGGTAGGCTTTGCCTTAGGATCGGGCGTCCTATGAGGTTCTTTAAATTTTGCACTACTTGCACTGGGGTTGATGGCAATTGCTGGTCCCGCGTTCCCCAGCCCAAGCTAAGGGAGGCGATTGTAGGAGCTACAGTTACAGGGCTCATGGTAGCCTGTTCCCCCTGAGATACCCATGGAGGATCAGGGGGGCCCTTGCCCATGTTTGAAGTGATCAGAGGCACCCCATCCCTCATAGCCCACCCCTAAGTTTCTAAGAGGGATGAGAGCAAAGTTCTGATGGCTGCTAGCTCCACCAGCACTTGATTGCATTTACAGCCAGCCCCCCCTAGGTATAAAGACACCCCCGACTGGGGTGTCAGTACCTGTTCCAATGTCAATGCTAGTACTACAACCCAGTCGATCAGTGGTCCTAAGTGGGGAGAGATGGAGATAAGAGCTGGCTACTGAACAGGATGAAGACCCTTGCTCATTTCACGGGCTGCGAGAGCGGAGGGGTTGGTTATGCATGGAGCCGTCGCTAGATTGACCCTCCTCTGTGGGAACGGGGGCAGGAGAGGAACTGGACAAACCCACAACCATTCCAGAGCCAAAGTTACGATCGCAATCCTCTGCAACATCCAAAGCAAGTGCAAGTTCAGAACATAACGCATCCGATGAGGTACCAGGGGAGGTGCCAAGGGAGAGGCTAGATGGCTGACTGCCCCTGGTAAACTCTGTATGCCGAACCAGTTCCCCCTCCGTCCCCGGGCATGGTTCATCAAAGGCAGGAAGCGGAAATAATGGGCGAGATGTCATAGTGGGGGCCCAGAACTCCCCTGCAGCAGGGGTTGGACAAACTGACGTGCCGCCCTTGTTTGGGGCTATGTCTGCGGAGGCCCCCAAAATCAGCGTCCATCCGTAGTAACTTCTATGGTTGGCGATGACTCCATGGTTACCACCTTTGTTACCACCTTTGTTGCTGTACCCCCTCCTCCTCCCCCGAGAAGGTGAAACAGACCCGCCTGACCACCATCCTCTCTATCACCGCCAGCACAAAGACCTTCCAGATCAGTTTTGCTGTCCCTTATGACTTGGAGAATGTTCAGGACTTCTTTTTCAGACGAGAGAGAAGCAAGGTGGCTAGAAGAAGTCACTTCCCCAACAACAAGGGCAGTGTCAATGAGTGAGGAAACCGCAGTAAGGGCCTTAACTCCAGCTGTTCCTCCTTGGTGGCTCAGTCTCTTGATAACCACAATTTTACGTGATGGTGACTGCTCAATACTGATGGGGGTGGGCTCAGAGCAGCATGGGAGTGAGGAGAGAGGCAAGGTGGGAGAGGGTTTCTTAAGTACAGCATGGCCCTTGTGGGACCTTAATGACTTTAACAGACGCATGGCGGAACTCCTCGAGCCAAGACCTCAAGCACAAAACAGTTCCGGGCTTTTACTCCTTTACTCCCTTACTCCTTCGGGCAGTCACACAAAGTAAGCACTCCCCTGCACTTACTTGCTCCCCAGCCGCACCTGGAGTGGGCCTCCCACCACGAACGCCGAACACCTGCGGCGCCAAACACCGCGCCCTTGCCCCGCCGCGGGCTTCACCGCTGCGGGGCCGTGTAGAAGAGTTTATGTGCCTGGGGGCGTGGCCTGGGACCAGGAAGCAGCTGGAGGTCCTGCGGCACCAAACACCGCGCCAAACACCGCGCCCTTGCCCTGCCGCGGGCTTCACCGCTGCGGGGCCGTGTAGAAGAGTTTATGTGCCTGGGGATGTGGCCTGGGACCAGGAAGCAGCTGGAGGCCCTGCGGCGCCAAACACTGCGCCCTTGCCCCGCCGTGGTGTTTATCTATGTTTGTTTTGTTTTCGTTTGATATGCGTAGTAAAGCATGTAAATCTTCCCATGCATATTCTGCACAACTTAATGTAACAAACCAAGTGGGTGGGCCAAGGTTTCTGATCATACAACGTACATCTCCATGACATTGAAACCAGTACTCTTTAGTACCACGCATATTTGCTAATAGATTTGTAAGATTTGCTTGTAAAACCTCATCTTTTTGTTGAACTTTTTGTAATAATTGTGTAGCTGTCATATTTTGAAAGTGTGATCCTGATTTTAATATGTCTGCAACTCTGTAACATAAAGTTGCTAGTTCACTTTCAAAGAGTAGGTGGAATATGTATTCCATATTTTGTCAAAATATGGGAACTTCAGAATATATTCGTAATGAGCGATATTCTTATGCTGATATTTGAATAGGTCTATCATCGTATCTTCCTCCTTTGCCAGTCAGAAAGAGTAGAGGAAAAGCACGTGCTTCTATACTTTTTTCCCATATGCTGATTGGTGATCCTTTTGTTTGACGCATTTGGTACGTTTCCAGTGCATCTTCTATGGTGTCATTAGAGTGCAATGGATGAATTGCATAATGGTCTAAAGTGTTTGATATTGTAGCAGGATCTAGGAGCTCAAATTGACCAGCTTCTTGTATCTCTTGAATTATTTCAGTTATATCTTTCAAGTTTTCTTCAATATTAATTTCTTTGTAATATTCATTATTCTCTTTATGATAATGCAGGGCTTCTCTAGCTTTATGTAAATCTACCAGTTGTTGCCAATTTATTTTGTCTTTTGTAGGTACTCCGTTTACCAAGATAATTAAAGATTGTTGCATTGGACGTTGCACTCCTAGAGTGTGCACATTTTCTTTTAGATCTAATGGTAAATACACTACTTTTCCTCGAATACCTTTCACTAATTCAGAGGGAGGTAATTTTGCAGTTTTTGGTTGAAGGCATATTATTGCTTGAAATGGGTGCACTGTTTGAATTATGATGCTCTCATATAAATTAAGTTGTTGAAGGGGTTTTGGTAGTGGATATAATTCCAAGTTATTTGTGATAGCATGTGAAGGAGTTTGGTTGTTGTCAAGTTTTGTAGTGCAGTAACTGCAAAGTATTATGGGGTCAGTTATTTCGTATTTGTTTTCTGCTATAAGGTAGAGAGCTAATTCAAACCATTTAGATTCTTCATTGTCTTCTATTTTGTATGATAGGTCTACAGTTTTTGTGTTACTTTTATAAAAAGTTCTGCGGCAACATACACACACGTGGTTTGGTACTTCAGCTGAAGTACTTTCAAATTTTAGTATTTCTTTTTTGTTTGTGTGTAGCGAAAGGTTGCCATGTGCACAATTGTTATGAAGTTGGTTTACAGCTAATTCATCTTGTAAGTAGGTTTCACTTCCAAAATATTTTGTCTGGATATAGGCGATTTCTTTTAGTAGGTCTTTTGCTGTACCATGTAGAAGAATGTTATTTAAATTGGATAGTGCTAAAGCAGGACTTTTAGCATAGTACAGTTTATAAACTAGATTTCTTATACTTGCATGAAGTGTTGATATCCTTTTGATATCATGGAAGGTTGTTTTGCAATTAGGTCCTGTAATGCAGGCCAATGAATGTCCATGTAGTCCTGTGTACTTGCGTACTGGACAAGCATTCATATTTTGCAGTAGTTTAATTTTGATTTTGTCTTTGCTTTTCACATATTGATTGAGGAATTGGCGTAAAGACTTCAACATTTTTTTGGGAATGTTACACATTGACGTGCATGGCCATTTGTAAACTTGATGTTCTGATTCAGTTGAATGGAGGGGTAAATCTACGTTTTCAGGGCATATTTTTGTAAGGAGTACTTCTTGTTCCATTATGGTATTATTAACTTTTTCATAACCTCAATCACTGCTATGTATGGCAATTGTATTTGTTTGCTTTGGTCTGTACGATATTCATTAAAGTATGGTTCTGTGCTTGTAGTGTGACTCCATTCACCTCCACAGATATTTAAGAAGTTATTTCGGTTGACATTTCATTTATTGAGAAGTCTTTTTTGTAATTTAGTTATTAGTTTTGTTAGTGATTTTATTCTGTTTAACACTAAAATAAATAACTTTCTTTTGAGGAGAATTGCACTGTCTATCAACGCTTCTAAGATTTCTTTTCTACGATTGGTTTGAAGTGTTGAACCTGGTTTCTCTCCTGTTTTCATAAGATTTTGAAGGACTTTGTGATGGAACATTTTGGCTAAAATACTTTTCTTGATATGCTTACTTTGTGCTACATCAAGATTTGTAGAAGAAGTTTTATTTGTAGTGATAGTTGATTTTCTGTTAATTGTTTTTTGGTTTGTTTTACTTTTTGATAGAGGAAGCAAAGTTTGTGTACTAGAAACCTCTTTTGTTTCACTACATGACTGTATTAGCTGTTGTGGTTAAACTTTTTTTACAATTTCTGCTATAGATGGATGTTTATGTTGGAGAGTTTTCTTTTCATTTGCTCTACTTCTGCGTTCCTTTCTACGGAGTTGGTTTTTGGTAGGCATTCTTTAGGGTCTGTTGAAAAAAATACAGAAGGTATGGGTTGGGGTGTTCTGGAATGCATGTGTGTTGTGTGCATGAGTGTTTGAGTAAGATGATAAAGATGTATGTAATGGTGTGTGATTGTGCTTTGGGAAGTACAACTACTAGGGATGGGTATTATTGAATTAATGTGTTACTAAACTGGGGTTCAGATGACAGAAAAAAGTAAGCCAGTGGTTTGGAGAAGTATAAATAGTTTATCTAAAGCTATACAATTAAAACAGTTGATTGTTCTACAACATCTAAATTCTAGCGGCTGAGTTGGGTAATTTGTGTGTCGAAAAATAGGAAGTTGTGGGCCATTCTGCCAGTAAATCACTGTTTAAGACGGGGGGATTTTTGGTCAGAATGGTGCAGAATCTCTATTTTTAGGCACAGAAATAACATGAATTGACCTTGCAGTGTGTTTGAGTAATAATTCAAATATTATGGTAACATTTTACTTACTTTTTTTCTAAAATGAGCAGTTTACTTCTTAGTTGTTCTTTGTACTTCAAATTCGGCTGCTTCTTTTCTGGAGAATGGTCTTCACTGCAATTGTAAAAGAAAGAAATTAGTAATTTGGTTTGTATATAGCACTGTTTTTAATTTAGACATAGATTTTTTTAAATTGAAATGCTCAGCGCCTTCCTCAAAACCATTAAAACTATCTTATGACTAACTGTAGGAAAGAAAATATCTTTACTATGGCTTGTGAAATTCATAATGTACCACTGCATACCACTATTCCTGTAACTAAGCTTTTCGACGTAATAGTGAGTCAATGTCATAGCCTGCTTTTCCACGTAATAGTGAGTCAATGTCATAGCCTGCTTGTCCTATATAAATGTAAGTAATTATATAAATTGAAAACATGAAAACCAATTATGTGTTTGTACAAATATTATTGTTTGAGATTTGATCATAGAGTGTGCATGCACTTTTGTTTGATTATATGTAGTCTATATATTTTATTTCAAAAATGTTGGCTTAACATTATTTGCGTGTGTGTGTGTGTATGAAGAAATTAAACGGTATAAAGGTTTGTAAGTCACAGTTCATTTTAGGACAATGAAAAAATGATTGTAGATTCATTTTACAGATTATACAAGGTAAAAGTCGGTTAGAAAATGTGTTCATGTACTGTATAGAAAATATGCTTACCTGTAGTTTGTGTTCATGCATATGGATATGGACGAAGCTGCAAGTAGAAATCTTGGAGACTTGTATAGTATTTCTCGTAGATCGTGCTTGCCAATGGTATGAGACTTGTACTCCGAGAGATTCACCGTACATTTGCAGTGCTGATCTATGATGATGCAGTTACATGTAGAGGTCTTGGATTTGATTGGTCGATGGTCATGTGATTTCTTAGCTACATCCAATGAGGGAATGGTACAGAGAGTGAAGTGGAAATGGTAGAAGGGCTGTCCATGTTACGATATGTTCGCGGACATGGCGGTAGTTCTAGGACACCGCGTATTACATCTGGGGAATTTGGGGTGGGGAGGCATGCAAATGAGATTGAATGTAGCAAGGGATTGGTCAGTAAAGTTTAGTCAGTGCGTTGTGCTAGGAGAGGTCTTCTCAGATATTTTTTTTGCTGAGAGAAGAACAGATAGCTATGGCTGAGTGTTTAAAAAAACGATTGTGTGGATTTTGGGAGACTCGTGGATACATTGGTTGAAGGTGCATGCTGAACGCTTTGGATTATCTATAGATCTTGGATTCCCACTTGTGGAAGTGCACTGGCATGGAGTGCGTGGAATGAAGTGGTTGGACTTGCTACCTCTCTGTGCAACTTTGAAGATAGAGGAACATCCAGATATAATTGTAATTCACAGTTTAGGACATGTGTCTGGAATTTCTTTGCAATTTGCAATGAAAGAAGGACTTCAGAAGATCATGGACATGTTTCCAAACTCCAAAGTAATTTTTTTACGGATTGCGCAGAGACAAATGTGGCTTCGTTCTTTCTCATGTGGTCCACAAATGGAGAAAGCAAGGCGTAATGTCAATAAGGCTGTTTGTGCCTTCCTAATAGATTTTGGCATGTCCTCTTTTCACAATGAAAATATTATGTTTCGTAGTACATACATTTTTCACAGAGATGGAGTCCATCTTACTTATGCGGGCAATCGGATTTTTCTGAGAAATGTACAAAATGCATTGCGACCTTTTTTAGAAATACAGCATCCATTCTGAAGTAGGTGTTAAGTATTTATAATTTTTGACATACAAACACCTCCCAAAGGCTCTTTTCAGAGCCACCACTTGCTCCCAGAGAAAAATGCAATGGTTACAATAGGGTAGCACCCCAATTTTTTTTATGTTCGCGAACTGTCCGCGGACTTTTAAGATATACAAAGGGCCCTGCTTTATTTATCTTCACTTCTATTTTTTAACTGTGAAAGGCAGCTCTGAAAACAGCCTTATTTCTATTTTGATTTTTGTTATTTTGTATTTGTTTTGGTTTTTTATACACGACACACTAGGAGAGGAGGGGAAAGGAGGGTAAAGGGGGGGGACACCAACCACAGGGATAAGAAAGGGCGAGCTGAGAGAGGAAGATGTAGAGTGGGTTTTATTTGGGTAGTGAGCAGGTCTTCTCGTGTTCTGAGATGATAGTCTCAAAAGCACTCCAAAGTCGCTCCCCCCTGCAGAGTACTGTGTCACAGTACATACATACAACTGTGACCCTTGAAAGGTAAGGGTCATCAGAATTCTGTATTGCCTGTGAGGCAGCTTGAGGAAGACGCTTTCCCACAGAGGTGTTCCTTGTGGTGACAGGATCAGAAACGGAGGATGAAGTAGAGGCAATCAACCTACTACGCTCTTCGCAAGGTACAACCTGGCGAATGGCCCCAGTGTGGAATGAGTTCAGGTGTCGCTTCATGGTTGTGGTCCCAAAGCTGTACGCACCATGCCTCCCGCGACTGAGTACCATTTCGCACTCATTGCAGGTGACACGGTTCGCACGAGCCTTAGGAACATTCCCATGAACGGTAAACAACCGCCACGCCCTTGGGGAGATGGTGGTGGTGGAGGGGGTGGGGGTGGTGCTGAGGCAGATGTAGCACCAGGTGGCAATAGTGGAGCCATGGATGTCATCGTCTTGGAGATGGAAATCTCAAAATCTGCAAACTATGCAGCAAAATGCAGAGTGCTCTGTGGAATAGCCAGAAACACAATGAGAATGAGCTCTAGAGCGTTGTCTTTTATAGGGGTGCTTGTGCGCGGTTCGTGGACATGCGCGCCATCCGCAAGACAGATCGAACACCAAAAAAGTTTCAAAAAGTCACAAAAACTATGTGGAAACTTAGGATTAGTATGTGGGATTTGTGGTATGGTGAGTTTTTAATGAGAAATATTGTGGATTACTTGGAAATGTACTTTTAAACTGTTCGGGGATACGAACAGTGTCCGCATTCAGAACACGCGATCAGCATGGGTGCGGTCACATGATTGCTTCGTGAGCATGTTCGCTAAGGAAGCGGCCGTCCGCAGGACACCCAATGTACGGACATTGTTTTGCGCATGCGTGTGGATGTTCTACGGACAGTGTTCGGGTCCTGAACTAATTAAAAGTGCGTCACACGTAAAACGAACAGTTACAGACAGCCGTTTGTTCTTAGCACAGTTTAACTTACTTGCGAACAATACGGACAGACATAGCGTCCCCAGCACACCTCCATTTTCGTTTATTTACGAACAATACAGGACACCAGGAGTGTTCTTAGAACAGTTTCAACTTGCTAGCGAACACTACGGACAGCCATAGTGTTCTTAAGGACACCTCCATTTTCGTTTATTTACGAACATTTCAGGACAGTACGAGTGTTCTTCGAACAGTTTCAACTTGCATGAGAACATTACGGACAGATATAGTGTCCTCTGGACACTTACATTTTCGTTTATTTACGAACATTTCCGAACAACCGCACTATCCATGGACAACTAAATTGGTTTTAACACAAAGAACTGAAAGTAATTACAACACAATATAAAAAAGTAACTTTATTTGACATAGATAAACAATTTATGACTGAGAAGGTGGGGCAGAAACGGAAACAAAAACAGGAGAATTAGGGATTTCAACATAATTGCGATCAAGTGAAGAAGGGATGGAAATGTCATCAAAACGTTTTGGTCCATGGAGAGGGTTTGGGGTTAAATGAGTGGGATATGGTGAGGGGAGACAAGTACAGGTGGGACAATGGTATGTTGTTGGTAGTTTTAGGTGATCTTCCACAAAGTTCTTTAAATCGTTAAAATTTGGCATAAGTTGGTCCATTTTTTGGTTAATGTGTTCCAGAGTGTTATCCACCGCTTCTTTTTCTGTGGTAGTGGCAATTTTTGTATGGTCTGTAAAAAAAAAATGTATATGTTAAATGTATACAAAATAATATTTATTAATTGGTTTATATGAGTAAAATGAAGTGCACTTACTATTTCAGGAAAATATGTGATGAGTAGTCTGTACGTCTGGTCTTACTCTTAGGGCCTCATTACACGGAAGGCGGTGAGCCATGGCGCTATTAGCGCCATGGTTCATGCCAGTAAAAAACCGGCACCGCCTTGGTGGAAAGGGGAATTACCGCCCCATTCCAAGGTTGGCGGGGCGGTAATTCCCCCTTCCACCATTGCCCTTCCCCATTCCCATTTTTGGCCCGTAGGGATCTATGGGAATGGGGAAGGCGCTAATTACGGTACCGCAATTGCGATTCCATAATTAGCTCCACTGGTCCCTTTGCCGGTTGGTTTTTAACGCCTGCAAAAAGCAGGCGTTAAATTCCCCAACCCGCAAAGGGACCTCGTAGTAAGGCGGTAAGGATTTACCGGTACCGGTAAAATACCGGTACCGGTAAACCCTTACCGCCTACCGTGTAATGAGGCCCTTAGTTGTGGAGTGTCTGTGAGGTAATTATGTTGGAATCCACTTTATCTTCTTTTGGTATATTCCATTTTAGAACATATTGTATTTAAATGAATGGTTAGTGTGTTACATATATGGGTTACATTTCTTAATTATTACTACATATACTTTGTATGTGTGCTGCTTTGTGAATTTGTTAAATGTTCCTATGTTATGATTTAACAATTACACATACCCCCCCAGAGTTTTTAGGTGGTGGTACTGTTGTTCGAACATGTCTGCGGACAGTCAAATTCAGTAGAAAGGGTTCAGTATGTTCCATATTACATGTACATAAAGTCAAAGTTATTATTGTTAAGTTGTGCTACTAAAAAACTATGAAATTCAGTAAAAAAAAACTTTGTTAAAGGGACGTTATGGTTCAGTTGCGCTACAAAAAACCTATGAAATTCAGTAAAAAACGTTGTCAAAGGGATGTTATGGTTAAGTTGCGCTACTAAAAACCTAAAACTTTGTTAAAGGGACATTATGGTTAAGCTGCGCTAATAAAAACCTATGAAATTCAATGAAAAAACTTTGTTAAAAGGGACGTTATGGTTAAGTTGCGCTACTAAAAACCTATGAAATTCAGTAAAAAAACTTTGTTAAAGGGACGTTATGGTTCAAAGTAAAACCGAAAAACCCCTGAAATTCAGCAGTTATGGTAAGATAAGCAACCATAACTCGCGCCACCGTGCACTGCTAAAACTAACACCCAGGACATCAAAGATGACATCACAAATGTCATTGATGACATCACTGATGACATCACATGGCTGGATCTCCCTTTTTTTCCTTTACTGACATATCTAAGCCACATAGTTTTCTTCAGTAACAGTCAGGAAGTAAAAATTGAAAAGGTACTATATTTGTAGACTTATGGTCAAGTCATATCATATGAAACAAATATAGAGCGGAAGACACAGGCTTGAAAGAAAGCAATCCTTTCTGTGCATGAAGATAATCATTAGAGTTATCCGCACTTTCTCATAGTTTTATTTTTATTACTATACCTTCCCTGTATATGCTCATATTTGTATACATTGTACTCACACTCCTTTCCTTAGGGTTCACTGACATCATTTGATACACATACATACAGTAAGTAGCAGCTTTGAAACAGAGCAATCATTTCTCTGCATAAAGATAATCAGTTAGGTTATGAACTCTTTCTGCTACCACTTCTGCTTGTTTGCTTAATTCTCTGTCCCTGTATATACTCATATTTGTATGTGTTGTTGTCTCTTTGTGTTGTGTCTGTATAGGGTGTAATTATGTATTAAGTGGGTTTTATTAGCTACTTATTACATGTTAGATTATGAATATTGCACCTTCATCATGTATACCGCACACACTGCCTAAGTTTCTGCATGAGTTGCTTAGTATACTGGATAGAACTTCATAATAGAATGCTATTTATATCAATGCATTGCTTAATACACTAATTAGCTCATGATATTTATTCAAATGATCCTTCACACTTTTTGGTCAACATTATAAGAATCCCTCCTACAGAGTTTTCATGAAAAGTAAATGCACATGTGATGTCATCAGTGATGTCATCAATGACATTTGTGATGTCATCTTTCATGCCCTGGGTGTTAGTGTTAGCAGTGCACGGTGGCGCGAGTTATGGTTGCTCATCTTACCATAACTGCCGAATTTCAGGGGGTTTTCGGTTTTACTTTGAACCATAACGTTCCTTTAACACATATTTTTTACTGAATTTGATAGGTTTTTAGTAGCGCAACTTAACCATAACGTCCCTTTTACAAAGTTTATTCATTGAATTTCATAGGTTTTTATTAGCACAACTTAACCATAACATCCCTTTAACAAAGTTGTTTTACTGAATATATATATGTATAGAATCTGGTTGTTCCATGACACATTTTAGCAAACTTGGGCCCCATGAATGAAGGGCTGAAAGTGTGGCGCAGCAGAATAGACTAGCTGATGGCGAAGGAAGATTCGAGAAGGCTTGCCTGGCCCAGTGTCAAGAGTCAATGCCGCCAAGAGCCTGGTTATCTACCTGAGAAAATACAATGAACGTGAGAAGCGAGCCAAGCTCCTGTTTGAGGTGTAATGGAAAAACAATAGAAGTGCCAGGTTTTCTTCATTTAATAGTATTAAATGCAACGAAGAAGCTCAAAACGTGGTCTCTAGTCACATGGTCAGATGAAAATAGACTTTGAGATGAGTTACACCGAGACCAGATGATAAGGACATGCCGTCACTCCCTTTTATTCTCAGGCACATTGAGCCTTCGCAAGGCCGAGTTCAAAGACCAATTGACTGGCTGACAGCAGGAGAGATGATGGATGTTGGGCTACTTGAGTGGGGATGCATGACCTGGCCAACTCCCCAGCACCTGGGCTATCAGCTTGTGTGCTGCTAGCAAGTGGAATATTCAAGAAGGGTACAAGCGTGCCAACTAATTGTATAGGGCCACGCAGCAAGGAGCCCTATAGTTTGAGAAGCAAATAGAACGTTGTGTTTTTGCATGACACGGAAGATGACTTGCACTTGGGGTGGGTTTAGTTCTCCACCTGACCTTAGCGATCCAATCACAATCCCTGTCCTTATAGAAAGTATACTTAGATGTTCTCCTTAAGCATATCACATCCCCTAGAAGGCTTTCTTATTTTGCCACATAGTATGACGTCACTTATGACAAATGTTTAGTATAAAGTTGTGTTTTTTCATGTAATGCTTCAAGGAAGTCTTGAGAGTAAATACTGTGCAGCGTCCGTTGTACTCCCTGTTTTAACAAGTGTAATTAAAACAATTGTGTTTTTGCCAAACTTCCTGAGTTGGTCTGATTGTTGATTTATGAGTAAAATCTGCATCCTCACCCATCTCAGATACTGTTACCTCGTCTTAAAGGACCTCCGGGTTCACTTGGTAGCAGAGGATTCTTTCGATCCATCGAACCTTAGGCTCTTCGAATTTTTGGAACATCGGGCGTCTTACACCATTTAGATGGTGGATTGCGATGCTTCCTGTGGAGAGCGGCCGATATGGAACTCTTGCAAGAAAAGACGATACAGGTGGGATGGGTCCCTCTTTCACAAAATCCCTCCTGGTTTCCACAGGTGTTGAGCAGACCGAAGGCAATGGTGGCTGATTGGAGGAGGAGACAATCCTGAGGGTCAAGAGCTGAAAGGCGAATGTTGAGTAAATTGAGGGGACTGGCAAAATAAGGGAATGGGATTGTGGTAAAAGAATAAAGTAACAGGGGGGTTGAGTAATATATGACGAGGAGCATCAGAGATGTATGACGAGGAGTGTCAAAAGAAGCCCAGAGTCCTAAGCTCAAGGAGCTTAAGTAGTCATTCCAAAACCCAAGGGGTACTTAGGCGGCACATAAACAAGGTTTTATGATAGAGAATAATTCAAGCTCCAGTCAGAGTTTTTTAGGGGCTAAGAGAAAAGGAGTATCATGACAGGATACATGTAAAAGTCGACTAGTTTCTTTTTTTGTGTATTTTGAAGGTGAAGAAAGGTGTCGAGGAACAACAAAAGTAAAATTGTGAGCTTAAAGAGAAAAAAGTTGTTTTCTATCTTTTTATTCATTGTTGACGCCGACTGAACATGTACATTGGAGTAACTGAGAAAGTAGAGGCTTTGAGCGGCGAAGGTGGTGCGCGCTCATATTTGTTATTTTTCTGAAATGTATTTTGTGTAAATCAATGGTAAGTATTGACAGTCAATTGAGACTTGTCACAATGGGGGATGTTACTCCACTGATGCATTTGTGTAAAGCACTGCCAAAACACGCACCCAAGCTCAAACAGTATAGTGCGGAATGGGTCAAGGGTAAAGCAGATAAAATGTTCATGCCATGGCTACAAGGGGGATTGCTGTCAAAAGCTGTTTTGCAACACATGACCACATACTTGCACGCATCGTACACGGGGAAGAAATTGGAGAAAAGGCTAGCTAGTTTAGAGTTCTGGAAAATGTACAAGGAGGAACGAGAGGATCTGCCTCCTGAGGACTAGATGCTTAACCAGTGTAGGGAGGAAGGTGCTGAGGCTTCTGCTCCCCTTACCTCGCGCGAAGTAAATGACGATAGTACAAAAGATGAAGGATTGTATCCATTAAGGGAATTAAAGGCATACAGGATATAGTAATCCGATACATGAACAGCCTGCTTACAACAGTGATGATAGCTCAGAAAAAGCTAAAGGAAAAGAGGAGACCTTTAAGGTCTTACAAGATAAAGAGGAGAAAAGTGAATGACCAAATGCGACGCAAGGTATGGAACGGGAGATTAAGAGATGGAAAGGAGAAAACCATAGAGCTGGCGAGATTACGCTTGTACAGAGCGAATTGATGGTGGACAGATACTGCTAATGCTCAATGGGAAAGTATCGAGGAAGTAAGGAAAGGGGAAGATCAAGATGAACAAGATAGAAAAGACAGGGAATGAGAGAAACAATTGAAAGAGGATGAGTATAAAAGGAAGAGTAGGCACAGACGAGAACAGATGTATCAGGAGGAGCAGCTGAGAAAGGAAGAAAGGGCAGAGGAGCAATGGAAGTATGACAATAGGCAGGGAGCAATCAAAGAACGAGATAGGCTAGATAAGAAGAGAGAAGAGGAAGAAGCTCAGAAATTATGGGATAAAAAATGCAAAGACAAAGGGAAGAGAAAGTACATAGAGCAAACGAAAGAAGGGAAAGAAAAAAGACAAGAAGAGGAAAGGGTTAGATGGGAAGCGAAGGGAATTAGACAAAGAAATGGAGCAAAAAAGGAGACAGAGAAAACACGATATAGATCGCATTGAGAAAGAACTGATGGAGTCCAGTAATGGAGATCGATCTATAGTTTCCCAGTCACAAGGCAAAGACGGAGGCCCGTTTGGTCTCGAGCATAGAGCATTGTCTTTAGACAGGCTGAATTTAAATAGGGATGAAAAGGATGAAAGCCTTACTAGTTGGGGACTATATATGTCGTACGAAGACAGAGAAACCTTCTGTGGGGAGGAGGGAGAACGTGCTTGCAGTCCTGAAGGATGTTTGCAGACAGACAATGAAGTGAGATGGTCTGATTTAGAGCAACCTAGATAGCATGTCAGATCCTATGGCGTACCCCAAGCGACCTAAAGGACTATCGCATAGTAGTGAGAGGGGGGAATCACCACCATATGTGAACAGATTGAGGTAATTGCCAGGTAGAAGGCAATCAGGAACCAGTGTCCCCACTATGGATAGGTAGACAATGGGAGCCGATTGCGGATTTAGGTTCACACAGTTCCCCCTGTTGTCGAAAGGAGGGGCCCGACTGCAGTATATCCCCTGGCCCCAAATGGACAGGGATAATTTAAGTTGTAAACTCTGTAGTTTAACAGCGGGTGCAGGAAAATTAATTTATGAGCTAGAAAAAATGACAGGAGGAAATACTTTAGCCATAGGGGATATTAAAGGTCTCCTAGCAGCCATTCTTGGGGAAAGGGCTGATGACATTTGGACGAGAGCAGGTTATTCCAGTGTCACAGCACAGAACACAGCTCATGACAGAGCACCATTTAATAATTGCAGAGCAGATGTTTGGAGAACACTCAGTGTACAGTGTCCTGATACTTTATTTATTTATTTATTTATTTGCATTTGTAAAGTGCACAACTGCCCTCGGGCATCGTGGCGCTGTTAAGAATACTTGCTTGGTTACATAAGTGCATGTGGTCAAGTCGGTAGCAAAACATGAGATCCACCCCAACTTGAACAGGTGATGCATAGAGTCACAATTGGTGGCATAAAACAAGAGTGTCAGCCCCCTCTTAAAGGGTGGCACAGCAGGTAATGCATATAGACACAAATGACGGCATAGAACATGAGCGCCAGCCCCATCTTGGTATAAAACATGAGCGCCAACCCCTTCTTAGGGGTGGCAACAACAGGTAATGCAAGTGGTCGGTCAGAGAATGGTGGCATAAAAACGTGAGCACCAGCCCCATCTTAAAGGGTGGCAACAACAGGTAATGCAAATGTTCAAAGAATGGTGGCATAAAACATGAGCGCCAACCCCTTCTTAAAGGGTGGCAACAACAAGATAATGCATATGGTCAGAGAATGGTGGCATAACACATGAGCGCTAACGCCATCTTAGGGGTGGCGACAATAAGGTAGGGCATGCGGTCAAAGAATGGTCGCGTAAAGCATGATCGCCAACCCCATCTTAAAGGGTGTCATGATGCCTGCCTCTAAGGAGCCAGGCCGGGCCCAGCAACCCCAGAGGCAGACATCATTTTCCCCTGGGAAGTCCCAGCGGGCCCAAGTCGGGGCCCTTTGGACTCAGTCCTGGCGCCTTAGGCGCCAGGCTCATAGGGGACCCCAGTCCTGGCGCCTTAGGCGCCAGGCTCATAAGAGAGGATATGTGTTTAAGTGCTTGGGTGCACACTTACCTGATGCAGACCATGCTGCTTCATCCAGGCCCTCTTGAGGCCTGAATGGGACTACTTTACCTGTGGGACTACTTCACCACCTGGGTGTGGTCGGGGAAGGATACATACCTGATTGGTGGAAGGATACATACCAGGAACTTCTTCCAAGGCTATTTAAACCACACCCGATCAGCCACACGTGCTTCGCGTTGTTCTGCACCTAGCAGCTGGACGCTCACCGTGTCTGCTCCTGCATCCTGACTTCAGCCACGCCTGCCAGCACCCTGGAACACCTGCAAGGGGAGAAAGGAGAGATTAGGTGAAGAAAAGCCCTTACCTGCTAAATCTGCATTCTGGAGTCACTTCACCGACGATCCTGAAAAGGAAGACATCTTTTTTAAAGCATTTAGTTTCGATCGCTGCAGCGCTGCATTTCACTCACCTTGGCAAGGCGCTTCCATCTTCAGCAGCGATCTTTCGGATTCAGCTACGTTCCGGTGCCTAGAGGAAAAAAGACAAGAACAAAGGTGAGAGGGAGAAAAGGAATAAGGAAAGCTCAGTTTCCTTTTAAGACTTACCTGTTGGATATTTCCCTCTGCATTTCGGGTCCTGCCGCTTCCTGGCATCTCCGGACCCCGGCCCCTATGGGGAAAAAAGACAAAGTCATTGTTGAGCGTTTGTAAAGACATTACCTGAGCGCTCATCCGGAACTTACCTGCCATTTACTGAAGCGGCACGCTTCACTTCGGGTCGGCGCCATTTCTCCGGCATCCGAACCCCGGCCCCTAAGGGGAAAAAGACATGAGCATTAGCGCTTGCTGCAATAAGACAACGGACATAATTAAAGAGCTTGAACTTTTGAACAGAACTATTACAGCGCCTTACCTGAACAGTCAAGCTTACCTGAACTCCATCAACCCTCAATCCAGTGAAGTAACTGGGTTTCAACGCGCCCCTGCATCTGAAGCAGGACGGAGAGCTCACCATTCCAAACCCTAAGGTGAGGCTTCACGGGGAACCGTGGAAGAGGTTTCGTGGAGGGTTGGATGGGAGTGGGAGGCTTGACCATTATTTCCGCCAGTTGGTAATACTCCCTTTCCACGTACAGGAGGGTATTCTTGCGAGCCAGAGAAGCCAGAATAGAGGGGCCCTTCCAGTCCATCTTCAGAGCCGCGCCTCCGTGGGAATCAGGTGAGCGTTACAGAACGCAAAGCCTACCACAATTTCCCACCCGGGCGCTATGGAGACTTCCGAGACAGATCAGCTGGCCCAGCTTTTAGGGGAAGTACGGGCAGAAGTGCACTCAGCCCGCCAGGAGACTAACGCTCTTAGAAGAGAATTAATCCTATCCAAGGAAAGAACTGATGATCTGGCCAAAAGGTTGTTGCAGGGCCAGGCAGGGCACACTCCTTTACCCGATTCCGGGGGTACTTCTACATCAATGGGTTCGACTAACCCGGCACAAATCAATCTACCTGGACACATGCCTTTGGCCCCGCCTGAACGTTTTGCGGGGGATCCCAAGAAATATGCTGTTTTTATGAACCAATGCCGTTTACACTTTTTATGCAGGCCCGGGGCCTTCCCCAACGACCAGACCAAAGTAGCCTTTGTACTATCTTACCTCAGTGGCTGTGCTGCCGATTGGTCTATTCCATTGGTAAATCAGGATGATCCCATTCTCCGGGATTTCCAGGGCTTCCAGGCCAGCATGGAAAGATTGTTCGCTCGACACTCACAGGGACAGGCCCTTGACAACGAACTGTTATCCTTACGGCAAGGTAATCAGGATCTTTTGTCTTATATCGCCACCTTTAATAGACTGATTGTGGAAACCGGATGGCCTGAAAATAAAAGGATCACCTTGTTTCATCGAGGCCTGCGCGGAGAGCTTAAAGATGTTATAGCTCAGATAGTAGATCCACCCCAGGCCTGCACAGACTACATAGACTTAGTGGTTCAACTTGATCACAGACTTCAAAATAGAAAAGCAGATCGGCTCAAGTACGAAACCGGAGTACCCATCAAGACCCACGTTAACTCCAAGAGTACTGACATTTCCGAACCGATGCAAATAGGCAGTGTTAAAGGACCATTAACGCAGAAAGAACGAGAGAGAAGGCGACAAATGCAACTTTGTCTGTATTGTGGGACTTCCGGTCACTTTCTCCAAAGTTGTCCAGTAAAACCACCCAAGAAGGTGGTTGGAGCCACTGATAACGAGTTATTGACACCTGGTTCGGGAAACGACCTAGCCTGTCAAGCGTAGGGGTCCGCTTGCCGAGCTTGAAAACAAACTCTTTGACCTCGCATTTTGTCATGCCAATGGTGCTAGTGAATCCAAAACAGCCTCAGCAGTTGCATGCCATAAAAGCATACATAGACAGTGGAGCTATTGGAAATTACATAGACCATGAATTGGCTTCCAGGATTAAGCTTCCTCTCCGTCCAAAAGTAACCCAAGATGTAATTACCACAGTTGATGGAACCGAAATAGCCTCAGGGCCTGTAACGCATTCCACTGTTGAAATCACACTGGTGGGTCAAGATGGACACCGGGAAGCAATCGTGTTTGATGTGATCAAGGCCCCACAATTTCAAGTACTTCTTGGAATCCCTTGGTTAGAAACACATAATCCAAGAATAGACTGGCCAGCAAAGAAGATAACTTTTCCTGATTGTGAACCAACCTGTTATCCAAGGAATCCAGTTATGGGTCTAGCCTCTGCAACTGCCACCCCTGTACAGCTACCATCCGAATACCAAGAATTCCAAGATGTTTTTCAGAAAGAGCAGGCTAACACTTTGCCTCCCCATCGATCTTACGATTGCCGAATCGACTTGGTACCCGATGCGCCACTACCTTGTAGCAGGATTTATGCTCTTACTGAACCTGAGAACCTGCATTTGCGTCAGTACTTGGATCAATACCTGGCCAATGGCTTCATTCGCCCGTCAAAGTCTCCAGTCTCTTCCGCTTTGTTCTTCATACCTAAGAAGGAAGGAGACCTCAGGACCTGTATTGACTACCGTGCCCTGAATCAGATAACGATTAAGAATCGGTACCCTTTGCCCCTGATACCTGAACTCATCGACCAAGTAAAAGATGCTCGTGTGTACACCAAGCTAGATCTCCGAGGAGCTTACCACCTGGTGCGTGTAAAAGAGGGCGACGAGTGGAAGACTGCATTCCGCACCAAATTTGGGCTCTTCGAGTATCAAGTAATGCCCTTCGGTTTGTGCAACGCACCTGCCGCCTTTCAGTACTTCATGAATGATGTTCTTCGGGAACTTATTGATGTTTGTGTCATCGTTTATATTGATGACATCCTGGTGTACTCTTCCTCAGAATCTGATCACAGAAAACATGTTAGGGCAGTTCTTGAGAAATTGCGCCAGCACAAGTTATTTGCCAAGCTTGAAAAATGCGTTTTTCATACCACAGAAGTGGAGTTTCTCGGATTCATCCTGACGCCTCAAGGAATCCGAATGGACTCGCGGAAGGTGGACGCCATTCTCAAATGGCCATCTCCTAGCTCAGTGAAGGGAGTGCAAAGCATGCTTGGCTTTGCCAATTTCTATCGAAGGTTCATCCCGGAATTTTCTCGAACAGTTCAACCCATCACAGCTCTCTTAAAGAAAAATAAACGCTTCGAATGGACTCATGAGGCCGAACAAGCCTTTCAGGACCTGAAAACCAAATTCACCTCTGCACCTGTATTGAAGCACCCGCACCCAGATCTCCCTTACATTGTGGAAACCGATGCATCCAGTTCGGCCATGGGAGCTGTCCTGTCGCAAAGAGACCCAGAAACTAACCAATTACACCCTGTAGCCTTTTGGTCGAGAAAATTCTCTCCACCTGAAATCAATTACGCAATTACCGACAAAGAACTACTGGCTATTAAATCGGCTTTCAAGGCTTGGCGTCACTATCTTCTTGGGGCTAGACATACCATCACCGTAATTACGGACCACAGAAATTTGCAGTATCTAAAGACGGCCAAAGCTCAATCTTCACGACAACTCCGATGGGCTTTATTCTTTGCGGAATTTGATTTTGTAATTACCTATCGCCCTGGCTGCAAGAATGGTAAAGCAGACGCCTTATCCCGGATTGGCATGGAGGAACCCAATTCGAGTATAGAACCTGTGCCAATCATACCTGAACAAAGAATTTTGGGCTTAACTTCATTGCAAACTATTGAGGACATCCAAACTCAAGTAAAACAACTTTTAGACTCTTCAGCCTTACAGGAATGGAGTCAAAAGGGTCCTCACTACACCGTTAAGGATGATTTACCCTATTTCCAGGAGCGGTTGTTTCTGCCAAGTAAAGAATTACAGGAACTTGTCATCACCCGTCATCACGAATCATTAATGGAAGGACACCCTGGTATCGCGAAAACAGAAGAAAAGATCAAACGCCACTTCTGGTGGCCTTCTTGGAGAAAAGACATAAAGTCTTTTGTGTTGTCTTGCGGAATTTGCGCCCAAAATAAGAGTCAAAAGAAAAGACCTGCCGGTTTACTTCAACCTTTGGACATTCCACCAGCACCTTGGCACACCTTGTCAATGGACTTTATAACTGACCTGCCTCCTTGTGGAGGTTACAACACTATTCTCGTCATAGTGGATCTGTTCTCCAAGATGGCCCATTTCATCCCTCTAAAAGGATTGCCGTCAGCTTCCACCTTGGCCAAGGAATTTTTGGAGAGTATAGTGCGCACACATGGTTTCCCCTCTATACTAGTCTCAGATTGTGGAAGTCAATTCATCTCCCATTTTTGGAAGAAATGTTGCCAACTGGCACAAATAGATGTGCGGTTATCCACCAGCCACCACCCCCAGACCGACGGACAAACCGAGAGAACCAATCAGACTCTCGAACAATATCTTCGGTGTATGTTACACCAATCCGAGTTAAATTGGAAAGACATCCTTTGGATTGCAGAATATGCATACAATAATTCAGTGCATTCTGGAACCGGACAGACTCCTTTTTATACTTTGTATGGTCACCATCCTCGGACTTCTGACCTTGATCCACCTCTGACCCTGGAAATGCCCGCGGTAAATCACCTACATTCCACTATCACCCGAGCCTTCAAAGATGCTACTACGCACTTACAACAAGCCAAGAAAAGGTATAAAGAAAACGCTGATGTGCACCGAAGTAAGACTCCTCCTTACCAAGTAGGAGATCAGGTATGGCTAGCAACTAAACATTTACCCCTCAGGGGCCCGCAAACTTTTAATCCCAGATTCATTGGACCTTACCCCATCAAGGCTATAGTCAACCCAGTGGCCTTTAAACTCGATTTACCATCCAACATGCGGATTCATCCCGTTTTTCACGCATCTCTTCTGAAACCAGTGCAACCTGGAACCAGACTGTCTAAGCCTCCGGATCCTGTCCAAATTGATGGAGAATTCGAATTCGAAGTGAAAGACATTTTAGATTCCAAGATAGTTAAGTCGAAACTTTTCTATCTTGTTGACTGGAATGGATATGGACCTCAGGAAAGATCTTGGGAACCCAGTGACTTTATTCATGCACCACGACTGGTACAAAGATTCCATCGGAGATTCCCGCACAAACCAAAACCCCCGGAGGAAAAGACCTTGGGAGGGGCCTTGAGGGGGGGTACTGTCATGATGCCTGCCTCTAAGGAGCCAGGCTGGGCCCAGCAACCCCAGAGGCAGACATCATTTTCCCCTGGGAAGTCCCAGCGGGCCCAAGTCGGGGCCCCTTGGACTCAGTCCTGGCGCCTTAGGCGCCAGGCTCATAGGGGACCCCAGTCCTGGCGCCTTAGGCGCCAGGCTCATAAGAGAGGATATGTGTTTAAGTGCTTGGGTGCACACTTACCTGATGCAGACCATGCTGCTTCATCCAGGCCCTCTTGAGGCCTGAATGGGACTACTTTACCTGTGGGACTACTTCACCACCTGGGTGTGGTCGGGGAAGGATACATACCTGATTGGTGGAAGGATACATACCAGGAACTTCTTCCAAGGCTATTTAAACCACACCCGATCAGCCACACGTGCTTCGCGTTGTTCTGCACCTAGCAGCTGGACGCTCACCATGTCTGCTCCTGCATCCTGACTTCAGCCACGCCTGTCAGCACCCTGGAACACCTGCAAGGGGAGAAAGGAGAGATTAGGTGAAGAAAAGCCCTTACCTGCTAAATCTGCATTCTGGAGTCACTTCACCGACGATCCTGAAAAGGAAGACATCTTTTTTAAAGCATTTCGTTTCGATCGCTGCAGCGCTGCATTTCACTCACCTTGGCAAGGCGCTTCCATCTTCAGCAGCGATCTTCCGGATTCAGCTACGTTCCGGTGCCTAGAGGAAAAAAGACAAGAACAAAGGTGAGAGGGAGAAAAGGAATAAGGAAAGCTCAGTTTCCTTTTAAGACTTACCTGTTGGATATTTCCCTCTGCATTTCGGGTCCTGCCGCTTCCTGGCATCTCCGGACCCCGGCCCCTATGGGGAAAAAAGACAAAGTCATTGTTGAGCGTTTGTAAAGACATTACCTGAGCGCTCATCCGGAACTTACCTGCCATTTACTGAAGCGGCACGCTTCACTTCGGGTCGGCGCCATTTCTCCGGCATCCGAACCCCGGCCCCTAAGGGGAAAAAGACATGAGCATTAGCGCTTGCTGCAATAAGACAACGGACATAATTAAAGAGCTTGAACTTTTGAACAGAACTATTACAGCGCCTTACCTGAACAGTCAAGCTTACCTGAACTCCATCAACCCTCAATCCAGTGAAGTAACTGGGTTTCAACGCGCCCCTGCATCTGAAGCAGGACGGAGAGCTCACCATTCCAAACCCTAAGGTGAGGCTTCACGGGGAACCGTGGAAGAGGTTTCGTGGAGGGTTGGATGGGAGTGGGAGGCTTGAACATTATTTCCGCCAGTTGGTAATACTCCCTTTCCACGTACAGGAGGGTATTCTTGCGAACCAGAGAAGCCAGAATAGAGGGGCCTTCCAGTCCATCTTCAGAGCCGCACCTCCGTGGGAATCAGGTGAGCGTTACAAAGGGTGGCAGGAACAGGTAAAGCAAGGGACAGGGTAGGTGTGACCAGAGGGGTGCTGGGTTCAGCGCAGGGTGGCAAGAAGGGTGGGGGGGCTCATGCATACAGAGGCGACCAGAGGGGTGGGCTCAAACACACATAGGCGACCAGTGGGATGGGGGGGCTCAAACACACACATGTGACCAGTGGGGTGGAGGGGCTCATGCATACACAGGCGACCATTGGGGTGGGGGGGCTCATGAATACACAGGTGACCGGTGAGGTGGGGGCAGCTCATGCATACACAGGTGACCAGCGGGGTAGCTGGGGGGCTCATGCATACACAGGCGACCAGTAGGGTGGGGGGCTCATGCATACACAGACGTCCAACGGGGTGGGAGGGCTCATGCATACACAGGCGACCAGTGAGGGGCGGGTGGCGTACCAAGGTGGGCAGGGTAGACAGGGTGGACAGGGTAGACAAGGCCTTAGGAGTGGGCCTTGGAGGGAGGGCCGGCCAGGCTTTCCGGCTTCCCCATAGGCCAGGACGTATTGGACCTGACCCAATCAGGGCAAGAAGGCAGCAGTCAACAGCCCAGGCACTCTGGTACCTGCGGGTCAGCCATCTTGGAATGGCAGGAACCCCGAAGTAGTCAGGAAAAGCACTATGGTGCCTTAAATCCAGCATATACAACAAAAATAGCGCAGAACCGCTTGCACAGAGCATGCTGTGGCTGATGTCAAATTTAAAGAGCATTTTTCAATAAATCGTGCACGAGCGCAGATTTTCCTTGGTGTAAGCCATGGGGCTTACCTTGCTTGCAGGTGTTGGCTGTTGTAGCGTTGCTTCTCCCGATGGCAGTGGTGGTGAGGCTGAGGCTCCAGTGTCCTGCAATTTCAGCACAAGATGGGAAATGTGATATGTCACATATGGGTGCACTTACAGCAGGTAAAATGAAGGATGACGAAGACCCGCTTGCTTCCATTCAAAGTATTCAGGAACGATAGACTTTGGAAATGTGGGCGCTGTGGCAGAAATCAGTGCCAGTATTTTACCACATTTTGTGTCAGGGATTACCGGAGCAGGTACAGAGACAGCTCAAAAAAGTGGGAATGGAAGCGATGCCATGGGCAGCGATACAGTTGACTATTGCGCATCACTGCCGATTGCTGCAAGAGAAAAATAAGAAGAAGGAAGATGCTAGAAAACTTGAGGAAGCTAAGTTAGTTCAGAAGAAATTGTCAAAGTATGTCATAGAAGGGGTGGTACTGACAAGTGAAGAAGGGCTTAGAATGCAGAAATCAGTGGGTACATCACAGGCAAATGGTCAACGCCAAACAGATCAAGGAAGGAATGGGTTCACGGCGCTGGGCAGAGGAATGGCTTTCAGATGAAGAGGGAGTTTCCAGAATAATCAGGGTGGGTTTCAAAATAACCAAGGCGGGTTTCAGAATATGCAGATTGATAACCAAAATGTGCAAGGAGGTTTTAATGAAGGGGGGCAAGTCAGAAGAGCCCCTCCGATATTTTGGACATGTGGCATGACAGGGCACATCACGCAAACAGGTGGGAGCAAAGGGTATGCACACAATGGGAAATTCTCAACTGGGGGACAGCTTTAAGAGGCATGGCTACCGCCATACTCGTAATGAGGCCCAGTGTATCAAGCACAAGCACCACAAATGCAACAGGCTTTGCAACCACAGCAAGCACCATTGAATTCACTGCAAGGGCAGTCACAGCACACTCCCATGCATATACAGCAGAGTGCAAACATGGGGCAGTTATTGAGACCTAGAGGAGGGGGTGTCACTGTCATGGGAGGAAGTCCTTTTACAGGTATGAGAATAAGCATGTACCCACAATAGGACAGCTCACCGGGTGACTTGATGTGTTCAGTACTATCGGTGACACCAACCCCCCAAGAGGAACCAAGGGTTGATGTTACCATAGGAGGAAAATCTTTTTCTTTTTTAGTAGATACTGGGGCAACTCACTCATGTATACGAGAGGGAAAATATCCCTTATTGTGAAATGCCATGACTGCTCAGGTCTTCTCTGGAGCTACAAGTACAGTTGCTTTTACTAATGAATTACCAGTCTCTATAGGAGAGTGTGACATGCCTTTACCATTATTGTATTCAAGGCAGACACCGGTTAATATTCTGGGACAAGAATTAATGACAAAGTTAAATAGGACGATTTCCTTAACTGATGAAGGTATAGTGTGTTCCACTCCAGGGATACATTCCTTAAATGTGGGCGCGTTTAGAATGGCAATTACAGGGCAAATGACTCTGTGAGGAATGCCATTAGAGCCAGAAGTCTTTCTTTATGGGGTACACATTTTGTTGAAATGGCTACCCGGCTTATTGGGAAAGATTATGAGGATACCTGATGAGTTCTTATTCAGGCCACAAGTACCTATGGACAAAGAGGGGGGACAGAATATTCCCATAGAGTTACATGCAGCCTTAGTGCGAGGGGAATTGGCCATGCTCAAAGGAACCGATGACAAGGGCAGGCCATGGAGAACGGTAATTGCCGTTGGGAAAGGGTATAGATTGACTGACGTCACAGAGGAAGATATGTTTAGCGATCTTCCATCAGATGATGAAGTAGTATTCAAAATGAGTATTACATATTGGATCAGAATAGAGAGAAAGAAAATCCCACAGCGAATGGTGATAGTACGACAGTGCCCAGCATTTTTTGATGAGGACATGGAAAAGGTGCCAACCTCTTTATGGACTGTAGACTCCTATGACGTGGGCCTGTTGAGGGGGGTGGGGGAAGTTAAGATTAAGCTGAAACCAGGAGCAATTTTACCTTGAGCAAGGCAGTACCTGATGTCTCGAGAGGTGGATGAGGGTATTTTCAAGACTATGGGCCTCATTACAACCCTGGCGTTAAGGGGTTAACGGCGCCGTAAAAGGCTGCGGCGCCGTTAAACCCTTAACGCCCGATTCACACTTTAACGCCTGCTTTTTGCAGGCGTTAAAGTCCAACCCGCTAAGGGACCTTGGTGCTAATTACGGCACCGTAACTTACGGTGCCGTAATTAGCGCCTTCCCCGTTCCCATTGAGCCCTATGGGCCAAAAATGGGAATGGGGAAGAGGCCATGGTGAATGGGGATTTACCGGCCCGCCAACCTTGGAATGGGGCGGTAAATCCGCCATCCACCATGGCAGAATCCGGCATGGACCATGGGGCTAATAGCACCATGGTCCAATTCCAGGGTTGTAATGAGGCCCTATATCAGCCATGATGGAAAAGGGTATCTTATTGACGTCAGAGTCACTGTGTAATACTGATGTGTATCCTGTGAAAAAATCGGAAGGGGGTCATGGTGATTAATTCAGGACATGGGGCCAATTAACCAGATTGTAGAGGCAGAGTTTCCTTTAGTTCCGAATCCTGTGACAATTGTATGCAGTATCCCCCAGAGGCATGATATTTCACAGTTATTGACTTGAAGAATGCGTTTTTCTCAATCTCTTGCATAAGGACTCCCAAGACCTTACGTAATTCACGTTTTGTCAAGCTAAGCTGAAGAGTACTCATTTGCCCCAAGGGTATTGTGAATCTCCATCAATCTTTAATAGGGTCCTGCAGATGGACCTAAGCAATATCGATTTGCAAAGTGATGTGCTGCAATACGAAGATGACATTTTAGTTTGTAGCACGACATAAAATGAGTGCAGACAAGATTTGATTCGGTTAATGGCTGTCCTAGCAGACAAGGGATATAAAGTAGACAAGGAGAAATTGCAATATTGCTAGGAGGAGGTGTTGTACATAGGCCAGTTAATCTGGCATGAGGGGAAGAAAGTCATGCCTGAAAAAGCTGAGGTGATTATGAAAACACCAAAACCGCACACGATAAAGCAAATGCAGCAGTTTATGGGATTGTGAAACTATGTTACAGAATGGGCATTTGATTATAATTCATACAAAAGACCCCTTTCGCAGGCTTTGAAGAGCCCAAGTGAACAAGGAAAAATAGAATGGACTGAGGAAATGGAGGGAGAGTTTGAGGAATTGAAAAAAACAATTTGTACAATTCCAGTTTTTGGAATTCCCAATTATTCTGAGGAGTTCTTCCTGTTTTTCGCACACAAATCGAACAGTTATGACAGCAGTGCTTACACAGAGGACTACACTAAGGTACAAACCTCTGGCATATTATAGTGGTATTTTAGATCCAGTTATGAAAAGACACTTTCCTTTCAAACAATCGCTGGCAGCAGCCGAGTTCTCCATTGAGAAGTCTACAAACATATTGATGGGGTGCCCATGACTTTATTTGTTGAGCATGCTTTGTTTGCTATTTTGGACAAACTTAAGGGTACACTGACATCTGAGAGGGCTTCTGCATATGAGGTAGTTATATCAAATCCAGTGATCATAGTCAGGTGTACAATAGTGAACCCTGCCACGTTTGTAGCCGAACCTGTGACCGCAGATAAGCAAGTGCATGATTGCTCGAATTACGAAGAGTTTTACAATGAGATGCCAAGGGTAAAGGAGAATGCTCTAGCGGGGGGGGGGGTTCTCTTTATTGATGGGTCTTCAAAAATGTATCAAACTGATGGGGAAAGACATTCAGGTTCAGTTGTGGTAAGACACATAGCTAAATGGGAATTTGAAGTGGTAGCAAGTTCAAGACTACCGTCTCACTTCTTGGCACAAGCTGCAGAATTGGTGGCACTTATTGTCGCGCTTGAGAAACACTCATGGCAGGAAGTAACAGTGTACAGTGACTCCGTCTACGTGACATCAACTGTGCACGCAGATCTAGCATGTTGAAAAAGGAGGGGCTACCTCTGAGCGGACAGCACTCCGGTGCAACACGCATCGTTATTGGACAGGCTTATTAAGGCACTACAACTCCCAGTAGCCATCGCAGTATTTAAATGTGCAGCACATACTAAGAGAACTGATTTTATTTCATGCAGGAACGAAGCCGCAGATGAAGAGGCCAAAAGGCTTGCATATTCACCAGATATTTCAAGTTTTGATACTCCAGTTGTAAAAGAAAAAGTGGTCATGATTATGATTGTAAATTAAGGGTTTCATCATTGGTCCAGAACACAGTTGATGGAAGTTTTAGGTAGTCCTCCACATGAAGAGCAAGAACAGCAGAAACAGAGTGGTGTTCTTTTTCCCACTCTGAAGCATTGTGGCGACAGGACAGCACTTGAAAGCAGATGATGCCTGTAGCTTTATTAAGGGTAGCATACAAACAGCTCCAATACCGTAACTAGGGAAAGCCTTGCAGCAGCTATTGCGGAGTACTGGTTCGTATTGAACCTGTTAGAACACGTTGCCTTTTATGTAGTAAATTGCATCATATGTCAAACGTTTACTGCTGGGCGCACACTGCGAACAGTCAGAGGAGTGATTCCTTGACCGGAACAGTCCTTTTTAGCATTTACATATCGACTATGTCGATATGCTGCAAATATGCAGTGGATATAGGTATATGATAGAGGTGGTGTGCCCCTATTCGAGATGGATTGAAGGTGGTCCATGTACACACCCTGATGCCACTTGCACTGCAAAGGTTTTGGTCCAATAAGTCTTTCCTAGATGGGGAGTATGTGAGGTGCTGAGATCCAACAATGGGGCCCATTTTGTTAATTAAGTATTCAAACAGATAAGCCAATTGCTTAGTATAAAACACAAGTTTTCTTCTGCTAATCACCCACAAGTGAACGGGATATCTGAGAGACTGTAACGCTTAACTGGACTCCTCAAGAGCGTAATGCCTTCTCAGCCTGTGAACCTGTACTTGGGCACTTTTTGGATTTCTTTTCTGTAAAAATAATAACAATAGAATGGCTATAACATCTAATTACTGAGAAGGTGCTGCCTAAATAATATATATATATATATATATATATATATATATATATATATATATATATATATATATATATATATATATAATATCAATGAAAAATCTTTGTTAAAGGGACATTATGGTTAAGTTGCGCTACTAAAAACCTATGAAATTAGGGAAAAAACTTTGTTAAAGGGATGTTATGGTTCCAAGTAAAACTGAAAAACCCCTGAAATTCACCAGTTATGGTAAGCTAAGCAACCATAACTCGCACCACCATGGTGCACTGCTAAGACTTACACCCATGACATCAAAGATAACATCACAAATGTCATTGATGACATCACTGATGACATCACATGTGCATTTACCTTTCATGAAAAGTCTGTACATGGGATTCTTATTGTAATGTTAATAAAAGTAGTGTTAAGGATCATTGGAATCAATATCATGAGGTACATAGTGCATTAAGCAATGAATGAATCCAAATAGCATTGTATTATGAAGTTTTTTCCAATATACTAAGGTACACATGTAGTAACATAGGCATAGTTTGCAGGAGACATGATGGAATTGCAATATAAAAAAATCTTGCCATGTTGAATCCTAAAATTATAAATGCTTTCTTATTAGAGTTTTATATACTGTGAAACATTTAATAAGTACCTAATAAAACCCACTTACTACATTATTGCATTACTGCACACAAAACACAAACAGAAAACTACACATACAAATATGAGCATATACAGGGAAAGTGAAGTAACCTAACTGATTATCTTCATGCACAGAATTGATTGCTGTGCTTCAAAGCTACTACTTCCCTATGTATAACTATCACATATTGTGACTAGGCCCTAAGGAAAGTAGTGTAAGTGCAATGTGTACAAATATGACCATATCCAGGGAAAGTACAGTAATAAAAAAACAACAGAACTATAAGGCAGTGTTGATAACCTTACTAATCATCTTCATACATAGAAAGCATTGCTTTTTCCAAGTCTCTGTTTTCCCCTTTGTATATGTTTCATATGCTGTGAGTGGACACTAAGTGAATTACTGTAATTACATAGTTGAAGTATAAGTCTACAAATATAGTACCTTTTAGAATTTTTAGTTCCTGACTGTTACTGGCCTAGACATATCAGTAAAGGTAGAAAGAGTGAGTCAGACATGTGATGTCATCAGTGATGTCATCAATGACATTTGTGATGTCATCTTTGATGCCTGGGTGTTATTCCTAGCAGTGCACCATGGTGGCGCGAGTTATGGTTGCTTAGCTTACTATAACTGGCGAATTTCAGGGGTTTTTCAGTTTTACTTGGAACCATAACGTCCCTTTAACAAAGTTTTTTCACTGAATTTCAAAGGTTTTTATTAGAGCAACTTAACCATGACGTCCCTTTAACAAAGTTTTTCTTCGAATTTCATAGGTTTTTATTAGTGCATAACGTCCTCTTAAAAACGTTTTTTGTTGCTTATAAATTTGTTCTTGGATCCCAAAGTTATAAGCCACTATGGGTGTGATATGCTGTGGTGGTTGTGGCCAGGGCATAGAGTCTTGGGAGCATGGCCATAGGGCCATATTGACGAACATTCCAGGACACATGATGTGTTCTTAGAACAGCTTCAACTTGCCTGCGAACAAAACGGACAGGCATACCGTCCTCAGGACACAACCATAACGTCCTCTTAACAAAGTTTTTTCATTGAATTTCATAGGTTTTTATTAGTGCAACTTAACCATAACGTCCCTTTAACTCATTTGTTTTTTACTGAATTTCATAGGTTTTTATTAGTGCAACATAAGCATAACGTCTTTTTGAATGGATGAAGACCACTAGCATCCTAGGTTCTCAAAGAGGGAACCCGGGGTGGTAAAAAAAAGATTTTTATTCCCAAACCGGTAACCCTGCGGCGTACTGGTGTAGGAAGGAAAATCTTTTACTAAGATGGACACCATGGAAAGGGAAGGCGGGGTGTATAAACACTCTGTGTGTTCTCATTCTGCTCGATCTCTCTTCTGCCTTTGACACTCTCAACCATGCCATCCTGCTCAACCGTCTCCGTGATGACCTGGGTATCACTGGTCAGGCTCTGGCGTGGCTGACCTCTTTCCTTTCCAATAGACCCTCCCAGGTCCAACTTGGGTCCTTCCTCTCTGACATCTTTTTCTCCACCTGTGGTGTTCCCCAGGGATCTAATCTCTCTCCCTGGCTGTTCAACCAGTATCTGGCACTACTTGCCTACCGCATCGCCACTCTCTGCCCCTACTTTCAGTGCTATGCGGACGACACCCAGCTCATTTTCAGGCTACCCTCTGCCTTCTCCTTTCCTTCCCTCATCTCTGACTGTCTGTCTGCCATCCAGGAATGGTGTGCCGCCAATGACCTCTGCCTTAATGCTAGTAAGACTGAGATTCTACTCATCGGCACACCCACTCCCTCCTTCCCTGTAGCTCTCTGGCCATCCTCGCTTGGCCCTCCTCCTGCTCCTACCTGCAAGGCAAACAACCTCAGGGTCATCTTCGACTCCACACTCTCATTCTCTCCTCATATATCTGACGTCTCTAAGAAGTCACACTACCAGCTGCACCTCCTCAGAGGTATTCTTCCCTTCCTCTCCTTCCCCCAGAAGCTCACTGTCTCCCGAGCCCTGGTTCTCTCGAAGCTGGACTACTGTAACAGCCTCTATCTTAATCTGCCTGCCTCCACTCTCCGCCCCCTGCAACTCATCCAGAACGGAACTGCGAGACTTGTCCTTGGCCTCAAGCCCAGGGACCGTATCTCTCCAGGACTGAAATCTCTACACTGGCTCTCAGTGGCTGCGAGGATTAAGTTCAAAACCCTCTGCATTGTCCACAAGGCCTTCTGGGGCCTGGGGCCTAAATACCTTCAAATCGCTCTTCCTAAATATCTTCCTTCCCGAGCCCTACGCTCATCCATCTCCAACTCCCTCAGGGTCAGACGCTTCTCGAAGCAACGAGTCGGGGGTCGATCTCTCGCCGTGGCAGAGGCCTCCTTCTGGAACAGCCTTCCTGCATCCCTGAAACTTGAGGAGAACCATCTCCGGTTCCGGAAGCACCTCAAAACCTTCCTCTTTGCTTCTGCTTTCTCTCTCCCTCTCCCCTGCTAAAGTCTCGACTGAATCTGCACCGAATCTGCAACTGGGCCACTCTCACCGACCTCGGTCCTGGTCCCAGCCACTCTCCTCTTGCACTGCCTCCCTGGCAACCCCTGCACTGAGGGACTGTCTCTGTATCCCTACAGCCCCCCCTTTCCCAGCACTTGTCTGCACTTACCTTGCACTTGCCACCAGCTGGCCCTATTTATTTACTTATTCTACTTACTTGTACTGCACTTCCCCCCTCCCCTTCCCCTTGCACTTTTCCCTTCCCCCTACCCCTGCACTTGCGCGGTCTGAATGACACCTGGCCTAGTAGGATCGTTGTCTGTCTTCCCCTTGTTCCCCCCTCCCTGCCTCGTCGCGCCTTGAAACACTTGTGTATAGGCGCGTTACAAATGTCATATCATATCATATCATATAAAGAGAACACAACAGGGCATCGGTGGGGGGTGGGAGTGACCATGAGAGAGACACGGGGCATGAGCGGGGGTGGGGGAACAGGAGAGAGACACGGGGCATGAGCAGGGGGTGGGGGGAACATGAGAAAGACACGGGGAATAAGTGGGGGTGGGGGGTACAGGAGGGAGACATGGGGCATGAGCAGGGAGTGGGGGGAACAGGAGAGAAACATGGGGCATGAGCAGGGGGTGGGGGCAACAGGAGAGAGACACGGGGCATGAGCGGGGGTGGGAGGCAACAGGAGAGAGACACGGGGCATGAGCGGGGGTGGGGGGAACGGGAGGAAGACACGGGGCATGAGCGGGGGGTGGGGGGACGGGAGAAAGACACGGGGCATGAGCAGGGGGGAAGGGAGGAAGACATGGGGCATGCGCAGGGGGTGGGGGGACGGGAGAAAGACACAGGGCATGAGCGGAGGGTGGGGGGTAAAGGAGGGAGACACGGGGCATGAACGGGGGTGGGGGAACAAGAGGTACACACGGGGCATGAGCGGGGGTTGGGGGGATGGGAGAAAGACACGGGGCATGAGCGGGGGGCGGGGGGGAACAGGGGAGACACAGGGCATGAGCGGGGGTTGGGGGGTACAGGAGGGAGACACGTGGCATGAGCGGGGGTGGGAGGGACAGGAGGGAGGGACAGGCATGAGCGGGTGGGTGGGGGGACAGGAGGGAGACACGGGGCATAAGCGGGGGGTGGGGGACAGGAGGGAGACACAGGGCATGAGCGGGGGTGGGGGGGACAGGAGGAAGACGCGGGGGGTGGGGGGACAGGAGGGAGACACGGGCACGAGCGGTGGGAACAAAAGGTAGACACAGGGAATGAGCGGGGGTTGGGGGGACGGGAGAAAGACACGGGCATGAACGGGGGTGGGGGGTACAGGAAGGAGACACGGGGCATGAGCAGGGGGTGGGGGACAGGAGGAAGACACAGGGCATGAGCGGGGGATACAGGAGGGAGACACAGGGCATGAGCGGGGGGTGGGGGGGTGGGAGAAAGACACAGGGCATGAGCGGGGGATGGGAGGGACAGGAGGGAGACACAGGGCATGAGCGGGGGTAGGGGGATGGGAGAAAGACACGGGCATGAGCGGGGGGTGGGAGGGACAGGAGGGAGACACGGGGCATGAGCGGGGGTGGGAGGGACAGGAGGGAGACACGGGGCATGAGCGGAGGGTGGGGGGAACGGCAGGAAGACACGGTGCATGAGCGGGGGTGGGGGAGACACGAGCACAACACGGGGCATGAGCGGGGGGTGGGGGGACACAGGCACAACATGGTGTTAGGGAGAATTCTCTGTATAGGCTAATTTCCCAAACCTAGTGAGTCCCCCAGCAGCTTTGCTGGATTTTTGGGGTTTATTTTTTTTTCTCCTGCTAAGAGTGAGACTCTTTTTC
Source organism: Ambystoma mexicanum (assembly GCF_040938575.1). Taxonomy (NCBI): domain Eukaryota; kingdom Metazoa; phylum Chordata; class Amphibia; order Caudata; family Ambystomatidae; genus Ambystoma; species Ambystoma mexicanum. The sequence goes on along the minus strand of NC_090924.1, from coordinate 671,386,198 downwards.
TCCCACTCTTAGGCATGATTTGAGAATGTCCTTTGACTTTGTAATGTGTTTTATGGGCTATGGGGTCTTTTACTCCATAGAGTTTCATGTGTTTTTGGTAAGTGTGTTACACAGCTATGTGCAGTAACACAGGGGTGTCATAGTGACCCCCAAACATAGACTCCATACCCTGGGACTGACTACTGTCTCCCAGGGCATGTAAAGTCACCATTGACTTCACTAGTCTTAAATTGTGAACAGAACCAGTACAAACCATCATATTGTGGAAGTACTGGTAGGGGTAATTAGAATGCCCCTGGGTCTTTTTTTCGAGGGGGCACTGTGCAGTCCCCCCTCATCGAGTTTCTGGCTGGTGGCAGTGGTTACCACGCGAAATATTCCACCGGAATATTTCCTATGGGATTTTCCCATTCATTTTAAACACACCACTTTTTTGGTGCAATGTTAAAGATACCGCTGGGTTATTTATTTAATATTTATTCCCCGGTTGGGTCTTTTTGCCAGGACTCGTTTTTTAAATGGCGTTTGTGTTCGCCTCTGTAACTCCAACCCAAGTCGAGCCCTTTGTTCCACTTTTGGCGGTCTTCTGCACAGAAGCCTCCGAAAGTGGTGCCACTCTGTCTGGGTCTACAGGATGTGTGGGAGGGGGGTTTAGGCACCCTGGACTGAGTTGCCTCGGCAACTCAATTCACACTCTTGTGTGATTGGTCCAGTGGTGAGTCGCCAGGCTCACCACTTAGCATGTTTGAGTGTCAGCTAGGACTGATGAATGGGGGTTTTCTGCATAAAAGCAGGGCTTTGGGGACTGGAACTTCAGAAGTCACCACAGGACCGAAAGAATCCGAAGAGGGAAAAGCTGAGCCGACCTGCAACGACGACACCACCGGTGGAGCCCTGCTGAACCGCCTCATCACTTTCCAACGACAGAGAAGATCTTCATCCTGGAGAGTCTTCCTTTGAACTGGTGGGGTTAACCAGTTCGCCCTCTTTTCGCCTTCCTGGATCGTCTCGTGGTGGAATCGCCCGTGCCAAGCACCCCGGCGGCCGGATAGCCACGCTTCACCACTACCGCGAATAAAAGGGTAGTACCTTTTAACCGGGAAACTCTGTGGCTGGTTTCTTCCCTGGCAGTGCAACGACCTCCAGCTTTCCTCCACGTCGAGATCTTCTCTTCCCCTGGACAAAGCACCGACTTGCACCCGCTGCCAGGAACAACTGCCCTCGCTGGAGCTTTCTCACCATTTCAGGTACTGTGTCCCGCCTGGTATCCCTTGCAACAGGCTGTTCAAGGTGTCCCGTAAATCCTTGACTCTCTATCCTGGGGTGACCTGGGACCTGTTAACTAACTTTTCTGAACTGATCCAACACTTTTTGAACTATCTGCAAAGACTTTTAAAGTATAATTCAACTGTGTGATCTTGGGCACATTCCGCCTTGCCCTCTACAAGAGTGGGCCTGGCCTATGAACTTTCTTGCTCCACATTAGACTCTGCCTTTCTTGACTTGCTGTGGTTCTTTTAAAAGTGTTGGTATTGTGTGCTTTTCTAATTCTGCCTTTTCCCTCCCTTTTTAAATAATTATTGGAGTGCCACCTTGGTTAAGCGCGCACCTCGTAATTGATAATAAGTGGTGTTCTTTTCCTAAGAATTGTCAAATAATTAATCAGGGAGGTGTATATATTTCTAATGAGTGTGTTTGAACTTGCTTGACATATTAGTGCCAGTGTATTTTTACAAGTGTGTTTTTAAATAAATAATTATATACTTTTATACCAAAGCTCTAGGCAGTGTTTGCTTGTGCTACTGTATTTTTGTGCCTAATGTGTATACTCTATATACTGCCTAACTCTTCTTGAGAGAAGTCTGACTGCTCAGCCACAGCTACCAGGTAAATCTGGGTGGTACAGACAGCTACCAATTGGGTTTACTGCCAACATCTGTAGTCCTAAGCCTTTTGCAGTGGTCCCTAATGGAACTGCACAGGTTTCAGCCTAACACTGGTGTACAGCGGTGGGATTTGTATTGAGTATACATTTTAGTGTGCTTATAGATACCTAAGTGCAATTAACCACAAAGCTTAGCACTAAAAAGTTTATTTTCTAACCTGTCAACTATGGAAGTTATAGTCAAGAGTCCCTTGCTACAAAAACTGCTGATTGTTTAAGAGTTCTCTGTAAGCATAAGAATCTCCTCACTAAAGGCAAGAAAATGGAGCTAATAGAGAGATAGTTAGCAAACCATAGTCTGGGTGATGGTTCAGAGGAACCCACTCTCCCAGAGAATGTAGATAACAGTAATGATATTGATATTGAGCTAAGTATTGATAATCCTGAGGAAGAGGCAGAAGAGGAGGATGAGGCTGCTGTGACTGTCCCCCTTAGGCCTCTGTCTGCTCTACCAGCTGTACCTACTGGACCTTTACCAGGTCCCACAATTAGTCCTCAATGTCTTGAACTAGAGAAAATGAAACTTGAATTGGAGTTTAAAAGACTTAATGCTCAAACAGAGCAACAGCACCAAGAACTAAGGCTCAGAGAAATGGAGCTCAAGCATGAGCTAGAGATGAAGACATTGTCTGTGTAAAATGCTTCTCTCTCCGGATCCTCTAGGAGTTCCAGTCCCAAAAGACCCCGGATGCCTAAAGAGATTGTGGGTATGTATGAGCCTAAGTTGAATATGTTGGATTGGTTGGCTATGTTTGAGTATAATCATGGGCTCCAGGACATCTCAGGGAATGAGTTACTTCCCTGGTTGTTCTCTAGGCTCCACCCCTGTTGCATTTGATGTGGTAATGGAGTTGGGGGAGGTGGATAAGAAGGATTATGAATGTGTAAAGCTAGCTTTGATGGCTAGATTTGGGAAGACCCCTTCCCAGTACCTTAAGAGGTTTAGGACCCTCAAAAAGCATGATGGTACCCCTTGGGCTACCTGGGTGAGTGAAAGTTTGAAGAACTTAGGGGGATGGATTAAGGGTTACAAGGTGAACACTTATGAGGCAATGAAGAATTTTGTGATGTTGGAGTCAATTTATGATGCCTGCTCTCCTGAGCTCAGACAGCACTTGGCTGATTCAAATGAATTAGATTCCAGAAAACTAGCTAAGGCTGCTGACTTGTGGGTTTTCAACAGGGCTACTCACAAGGACTCTGGGGTAACTCAGAAATAGGATGAGGGGAAACAGCCTCAAAAGGACTCCAAAGAGAATTCTACTGATTCCAATCCCAAAGAGGGCCCCAAACAAAACAATAAGGGTAAGCCACAAAGGAAACCGAATCAGGCTAGTGTACCTTCTGGTGCCAAACCAGAAGGAGGTCAGAGCAAGCCACCATTCCAGAAAGCATTTGGTAAATGCTATGTTTGTAGCTCACCTGACCATGTGAAAGGGGATCCCAGATGTAAGGGTAAACTTTCAGGGGTCCACACTGTCTCCTTAGCCATCGCTCAAGAGGAGGAAGTACAGATGGCCAGTGGAAACTTTCTACTACTGGCTGATGATCCCATTGGAGTCTCAGCCAGTGTTTCTTTAGTGTCTCTGGGGTTGTGGGAACAACTGAACTTAGATGTATATAATCTATCCCAGATAATACTAAAGAGTATTATAAGGACAGTGTCAAGGTTAATGGTCAGGAGACTCCTGCAATTAGGGACACTGGGGCCAGCATAACTGTGGTGGATAAATCATTTTTTCAGGCAGAGGATATTGCTAAGGCACCCAAAAGCCTCACCAAGTTAGCTGGAGGGCCTGTTCAGATACTTCCCCAATTAACAGTTCTCATCCAGTGTAATGACATGACTGTGAAGATACCTGTCAGCATACAAAGTGAGGTACCAGGAAGGATTCTGTTGGGAAATGACCTGCAGACTCTTGGAGTAGTGTCACATACCCCCAGACCTCCTAGTAAAAGGTTACAGGAGCTCACCAGACCTGCAAGGGAGAGAACCATGAGAGGTACTCCCAAGGAGATGATGAAGAAGGATATCACTCCTACTCCACTGGAGTTACAACTTGCTATCTCGGAACAACAAGAAGCAAAGGGGAAACCCAAGACTTATAGGAAACAGCCAGCAGCAAGTACTCCAGTGCTTCCAACAAGGACTTCCCCTAGGTTGTCCAAAGTTACACCTGTAACTCCACCTCCAGCTGAGGCTGAGAGGGAGGTACACCCTGTGTGGTTGAGCTAGACTCTGAAGAGGAGCTAGTGGAAGGCCAAGAACTCATTGGAGATCTGGATCCTGTTGACCATGCTGATCTGCAGTCTTTACTGGCAGAAGGTGGACCCAACAGGGCAGACTTCAGTAAGGGACAGAGAGAATGTCCAACTCTGGAAGGTCTTCCCCAACAGGCAACTTCTCAGGCTGATGGGCACGAGCCTGGGAAGTATAGGTTGCACTGGGAAGATGGCCTCTTCTACAGTGAACCGACTGAGTCTGCACCTGTAGTACCCCAAGAAAACAGACAACAGTTCTTGCAACTAGCCCATGAGATTCCTTTGGCCGGTCACTTGAGTTTCAAGAAGACCAAAGAAAGGCTCTCACTCTACTTTTATTGGCCAAAAATGGGTGCTGAGGTAGGTAAGTTTTGCAAGAGCTGCCACACCTGCCAAACTTCTGGTAAGGTTGGTTCCAAGAATGTGGCACCTTTAGTGCCTCTCCCAGTAGTGGGAGTCCCATTTGAGAGGGTAGGGATTGACATTGTTGGCCCCCTTGATCCTCCAACCTCCTCAGGCAACAGGTTTATCCCTGTTGTATTAGACCATGCTACTAGATACCCTGAGGCAATTCCTTTGAGGACTGTTACAGCTCAGGCTGTGGCTAAGGCCCTCTTTGGTATTTTTACCAGGGTTGGGTTTCCTAAGGAAGTAATCTCTGACAGGGGGTCAAATTTTCTGTCCCACTACATGAAAGCCATGTGGAAAACCTGTGGAGTTACTTACAAGTTCTCAACCGCATACCACCCTCAGACAAACGGGTTGGTAGAAAGATTCAACAGAACCATTAAGAGCATGATAGGTGCTTTGGAAGATCCCCTTAAAAGAAAGTCAGACCTTCTACTGCCATGCCTTCTCTTTGCATATAGAGAAGTCCCTCAGGAGGGAGTAGGATTCAGTCCCTTCAAACTTCTCTGTGGCCATACAGTCAGAGGTCCATTGGCCCTGATTAAGGTGGGGTTGGAGAGTGCTCCTTCCCCTAAGCCAGTCAGAGTGACTCACTGTGTGATAGGTCTCCGGAGGAGAATGTCACTCATGATGGCAGAGGCAAGTGATAACTTGAAGGCTGGTCATGCTCTGGTCAAACATTGGCATGACCAGAAGGCTAACATGGTTGAGTTCACTCAAGACCAGCTTGTTCTTGTTATGGTCCCAACAAGGCAGAGGGCCTTGCAGGACAAATGGATAGGACCCTTCAAAGTTGTGGGTAAACTTGGAGAGGTGAACTATCTGGTGGACTTGTGCAATCCCAAGGAGGCTCCCAGAGTCTTACACACCAACAGACTAAGGGTGTATGTCTCCAGGCCTGAAGTAGGAGCCTTGCTTCTCGCTTCAACAGAAGAGGAAGAAGAGAGTTAAGCTCTCCCTGATCTCCTCAGAGGCTTACCCTTGGATGAAAAGATTGGAGGAGTAAATCTCTCTTCCAATCTGACACCTGAGCAACAAGAGGAGTGCAAATCTATGTTAAATCAGTTTGCCTCCCTGTTCTCACTTTCACCAGGCTTGACCCCTTGGGGCCAGCATGATATACACACTGGTGACTGTCTGCCAGTCAAAACCAGAGGATACAGAATGTCAGAAAATGTGAGATCCCACATCAAAGGGGAGGTCAGCAAGATGCTTGACCTCGGCGTAATCGAGCCCTCTACTAGTCCATGGTCTAGCCCAGTTGTCTTAGTACCAAAGGCAGGATCCAAAGAATTGAGATTCTGTGTGGATTATAAAGCTCTTAATGCAGTCAGCAAGGCTGATGCCCACCCTTTGCCTAGAACATATGAGTTGGTGGATAGACTTGGTGCAGCCAAGTTCCTCAGCACATTTGATCTAACGTCAGACTATTGGCAAATAGCCCTGACAGACCATACCAGGGAGAAAACTGCATTTTCTACATCAGTTGCTTTATACCAATTTAAGGTTATGCCTTTTGGACTGAAAAATGCACCTGCAACCTTCCAAAGGATGGTAAATCAGGTTCTGGCTGGGATGGAGGACTTCTGCATGGCATACTTGGATGACATTGCAGTGTTCAGCCACTCCTGCGGAGAGCATGTTAATCACCTAGGACATGTTTTGCAGGCTCTTGGGAAGGCCAACCTGACCATAAGGGCAAGCAAATGCCAGATTGGACAGAGTAAGGTGGTCTACCTTGGGCATGAGGTAGGAGGTGGAGAAATACGGCATTTGCTCAGTAAGATTGAAGCTGTGCAAAATTGGACAACACCTACTACTCAAACCCAAGTGAGAGCCTTCCTAGGGCTCACTGGGTATTACAGGAATTTCATTGAGAACTATGGGACCATAGCTTCTCCACTGAATGTAATCTCCTCTCCAAAATTCCCTAAGAAGGTCAGATGGAATGAGGAGTGCAATCAGGCCTTTGAAAACCTGAAGAAAGCTCTTTGCCAAGCACCAGTACTGAGAGCTCCTGACTATTACCAAACTTTCATTGTGCAGACAGATGCTTCTAATGTAGGTATAGGTGCAGTCCTTAGCCAACTGGATGAGAAAGGTAGGAGCACCCCATTTGCTTCATTAGCAGAAAACTGAAGGATCCTGAGACAAGGTGGGCAACAATTGAAAGAGAATGTTTTTCTATTGTGTGGGCACTGAAGAAGTTTAGGCCATACTTGTATGGTTCTACTTTTGTCATTCAGACTGACCACCAACCCTTGAGATGGTTGATGCAAATGAAGGGGGAAAACCCAAAACTATTTAGATGGTCAATCTGCCTTCAAGGGTTTGATTTCACCATTGAGCACAGGTCAGGGTGCACCACCAAAATGCTGATGGTCTCAGGAGTGGATTAAATCCTCCTGTCCCTTAGTCTGGGGAGGCGGGGGGCGAGTGTTAGGGAGAATTCTCTGTATAGGCTAATTTCCCAAACCTAGTGAGTCCCCCAACAGCTTTGCTGGATTTTTGGGGTTTATTTTTTTTCTCCTGCTAAGAGTGAGACTCTTTTTCTCCCACTCTTAGGCATGATTTGAGAATGTCCTTTGACTTTGTAATGTGTTTTATGGGCTATGGGGTCTTTTACTCCATAGGGTTTCATGTGTTTTTGGTAAGTGTGTTACACAGCACCCTCAGTGCAGTAACACAGGGGTGTCATAGTGACCCCCAAACATAGACTCCATACCCTTGGACTGACTACTGTCTCCCAGGGCATGTAAAGTCACCATTGACTGTACTAGTCTTAAATTGTGAATAGAACCAGTACAAACCATCATATTGTGGAAGTACTGGTAGGGGTAATTAGATTGCCCCTGGGTCTGTTTTTCGAGGGGGCACTGGGCAGTCCCCCCTCGTTGAGTTTCTGGCTGGTGGCAGTGGTTACCACGCAAAATATTCCACCGGAATATTTCCTATGGGATTTTCCCATTCATTTTAAACGCACCACTTTTTTGGTGCAATGTTAAAGATACCACCGGGTTATTTATTTAATATTTATTCCCTGGTTGGGTCTTTTTGCCAGGACTCAGTTTTAAAATGGCATTTGTGTTTGCCTCTGTAACTCCAACCCAAGTCGAGCCCTTTGTTCCACTTTTGGCGGGCTTCTGCACAGAAGCCTCCAAAAGTGGTGCCACTCTGTCTGGGTCGATAGGATGTGTGGGAGGGTGATTAGGCACCTTGGACTGAGTTGCCTCGGCAACTCAAGTCGTACTCTTGTGCGATTGGCCCAGTGGTGAGCCGCCCTGCTCACCACTTAGCATGTTAGAGTGACAGCTAGGACTGATGAATGGGGGTTTTCTGCATAAAAGCAGGGCTTTGGGGACTGGAACTTCAGAGGTTGCCACAGAACCGAAAGCATCCAAAGAGGGAGAAGCTGAGCTGACCTGCAATGACGACACCACTGGTGGAGCCCTGCTGAACCGCCTCACCACTTTCCGACAACAGAGAAGATCTTCATCCTGGAGAGTCTTCTTCCTTTGAACTGGTGCGGTTAACCAGTTCGCCCTCTTTTCACCTTCCTGGTTCGTCTCGTGGTCGAATCGCCCGTGCCAAGCACCCGGGCGGCCGGATAGCCATGTTTCACCACTACCGCAAATAAAAGGGTAGTACCTTTTAACCGGGAAACTCCGCGGCTGGTTTCTTCACTGGCAGTGCAACGACCTCCAGCTTTCCTCCACGTCGAGATCTTCTCTTCCCCTGGACGAAGCACCGATTTGCACCCACTGCCAGGAACAACTGCCCCCGCTGGAGCTTTCTCACTATTTCAGGTACTGTGTCCCGCCTGGTATCCCTTGCAACAGACTGTTCAAGGTGTCCCGTAAATCCTTGACTCTCGCTTCCTGGGGTGACCTGGGACCTGTTAACTAACTTTTCTGAACTGATCCAACTCTTTTTGAACTATCTGCAAAGACTTTTAAAGTATAATTCAACTGTGTGATCTTGGGCACATTCCGCCTTCGTCTCTCCAAGAGTGAGCCTGGCCTATGAACTTTCTTGCTCTACAGTAGACTCTGCCTTTCTTGACTTGCTGTGGTTCTTTTAAAAGTGTTGGTATTGTGTGCTTTTCTAATTCTGCCTTTTCCCTCACTTTTAAAATAATTATTGGAGTGCCATCTTGGTTAAGCGCTCACCTCTGTAATTGATAATAAGTGGTGTTCTTTTCCTAAGACTTGTCGAATAATTAATCAGGGAGGTGTATATCTTTCTAATGACTGTGTTTGAACTTGCTTGACATATTAGTGCCAGTGTATTTTTACAAATGTGTTTTTAAATAAATAATCATATACTTTTAGACCAAAGCTCTGGTCAGTGTTTGCTTGTGCTACTGCATTTTTGTACCTAATGTGTATACTCTATATACTGCCCAACTCTTCTTGAGAGAAGTATGACTGCTCAGCCACAGCTACCAGGTAAATCTGGGTGGTACAGACTGCTACCAATTGGGTTTACTGCCAACACCTGTAGTCCTAAGCCTTTTTCAGAGGTCCCTAAGGGAACTGCACAGGTTTCTGCCTAACACATGGGGCATGAGCGGGGGATGGAGGGACACAGGCACAACACGGGGCATGAGAGGGGTGTGGGGAGGACACGGGCACAACACGGGGCATGAGTGGGGGGTTGGGGAGGACATGAGCACAACAAGGGGCATGAGCGGGGGGTGAGGGGGACACAAGCACAACACGGGGCATGAGCGGGTGGTGGGGGGACACAAGCACAACACGGGGCATGAGCGGGGGTGGGGGAGGACACAAGCACAACACGGGGCATGAGCGGTGGGTGGGGGGTACGAGCACAACAAGGGGCATGAGGGGGGTGGGGGGACATGAGCACAACACAGGGCATGAGCGGGGGGTGGGAGCGACACGGGCACAACACGGGGCATGAGCAGGGGGTGGGGGAGGACACGAGCACAACACGGGGCATGAGCGGGGGTGGGGGGGACACGAGCACAAGACAGGGCATGAGCGGGGGGTGGGGGGACACGGGCACAACAAGGGGCATGAGCGGGGGGTGGGGGGACACAAGCACAACACGGGGCAAGAGCAGGGGGTGGGGGAGGACACGGGGCATGAGCGGGGGGTGGGGGGACACAAGCACAACAAGGGGCATGAGCGGGGAGGGGGGACACGAGCAGAACACGGGGCATGAGGGGGGGAAATGAGCAGAACACGGGGCATGAGCGGGGGTGGGAGGGACACGGGCACAACACGGGGCATGAGCGGGGGAGGACACAAGCACAACATGGGGCATGTGCGGGGGGTGGGGGCATGAGCACAACAAGGGGCATGAGCGGGGTTGGGGCTACACGAGCACAAACGGGGCATGAGCAGGGGGTGGGGGGACACGGGCACAACAAGGGGCATGAGTGGGGGTGGGGGGACACGAGAACAACACAGGGCATGAGTCATAAAACGGGGCATGAGCGGGGGTGGGGGAGGACACAATCACAACACGGGGCATGAGTGGAGGGTGGGGGAGGACACGAGCAGAACACGGGGCATGAGGGGGCTGGGGGGACATGAGCACAACACGGGGCAGGAGCGGGGGTGGGAGGCACACAGGCACAACACGGGGCATGAGGGGGAGGACACAAGCACAACACGGGGCATGTGCGGAGGGTGGGGGGGCACGAGCACAAAGGGCATGAGCGGGGGTGGGGCTACACGAGCACAAACGGCATGAGCAGGGTGTGGGGGGACACGAGCACAACAAGGGGCATGAGTGGGGGTGGGGGGGACACGAGCACAACACGGGACATGAGCGGGGGGGTACACGAGCATAAAACAGGGCATGAGTGGGGGTTGGGGGAGGACACGAGCACAACATGGGGCATGAGCAGGGGGTGGGGGAGGACACGAGCAGAACACGGGGCAAGAGCAGGGGGTTGAGAGGGACACAAGCAGAACACGGGGTATGAGCAGGTGGTGGGGGAGGACACGAGAACAACAAGGGGCATGAGCGGGGGGTGGGGAGGACACGGGCACAATACGGGGCATGAGTGGGGGGTGGGGGAGACACGGGCACAACACGGGGCATGAGTGGGGGATGGGGGACACGGGCACACACGGGGCATGTTCGGGGGTGGGGGAGGACACGGGCACAACACGGGGCATGAGCGGGGCTTCGGGGGATCGGGCACAACAAGGGGCATGAGCGGAGGGTGGGGGGACACTAGCACAAGCCACCACTCCTGCTGCAAATTTGGTGTAAATCCGTCCAGCGGTTTGGGCTGTAGGCGTGAGCATAGTTTGTTCCCATTATGTTTATGGGAAAAAAAAGTTTGGTGAGGATTTGTCCAGGGGGAGCGAAGTTATAAGCCACCCAAAATGTGCTCTTGCTATGGAAACAGCAAATTAACCATAACTACATGTGGCCATGTAATATGTACATATATATATGAAACCTGCGGAATGCACTCCCAGGAGCAGCCAAGTCCAGTGAATCCAGTCCTTAGCAAACAAAGGGCTTCATGGCAAGAATCAGGCAGCACCAAATGTTCTTTATTAGTAAAAAGTGCATTTCAAAGGAGAACCTGAAAGTTACAACGACGCGTTTCGCGATCAACTGACCGCTTGTTCACGATTCATCAATGACATTTGTGATGTCATCTTTGATGTCCTGGGTGTTAGTCTTAGCAGAGCACGGTGGTGGCGCGAGTTATGGTTGCTTAGCTTACCATAACTGGCCAATTTCAAGGGTTTTTCGGTTTTACTTGGAACCATAACGTCCCTTTAGCAAAGTTTTTTCACTGAATTTCATAGGTTTTTAGTAGCACAACTTAACCATAACGTCCCTTTAACAAAGTTTTTTTCACTGAATTTCATAGGTTTTTAGTAGCGCAACTTAACCATAACGTCCCTTTAACAAAGTTGTTTTCACTGAATTTCATAGGTTTTTAGTAGCGCAACTTAACCATAACGTCCCTTTAACAAAGTTTTTTCACGGAATTTCATAGGTTTTAGTAGCAAAACTTAACAATAATGACTTTCACTTTATATACATGTCATATGGAACTGACTAGATCTCTTCTTATGAACTTGATGTCCGCGAAATTATTTAATGTTCGCGGACATGTTCGGAGAACAGTACCACTACCTAAAAACTTTGGGGGGGGGTATGTTTGATTGTTATATCATAATATAAGAACATTTAACAAATTCAAAAAGCAGCACACAAACACATTATATATAGTAATACATAAGAAATGTAACCCATATATGTAACACACTAACCATTCATTTAAATACAATATGTTCTGAAATGGAATATACCACAAGAACATAAATTGGCTTCCAACATAATTACATCACAGACACAACAGAACTGAGAACAAGACCAGACTCACTGAATACATATGACTTATCTTACCAGAAATAGTAAGTGTACTTCATGTTACTCATATATTTATAAACTTTCTGTATTAGATTAAAAAATATATTATCTTTTCTTTTTTTTTCTCACAGAAATGTCTAGTACTCTGGAATGGCTAGAGGACAATTTCCCACATGAAGAAATGTCACAAGATAGTGAAACTAATGGTAAACACTTTATAATATAAACCATTTACATATTATTATTTTATATACATTTAACATATATATATATTTTTATACAGAGCATAACAAAATAGAAACTACCTCTGAAGAAGCTGTTATGGAAAACACGCTTCACAACATAAAAGAAAAAATTGATTTACTGTTGACCAATTTTAATAATTTAAAGACTTTTGTTGAAGATCATTTTAAAACAAAAACGTCATACCATTGCCCCACATGTACTTGTCCCTCCTCACCATATCCCAGTCAATTATCCCCAAACCCTCTCCATAATCCAAAACGTTTTGATGAGATTTCCATCCCTTCCTCACCTAATACCAATCATGTTGAAACCCCAAATTCTCCTGTTTTTGTTTCTGTTTCTGCCTCACCTTCTCTGTCATAAATTATTAATATATGTTAAATAAAGTTTAATTTTTATATTGTATTGTGAACAGTTTCCGTTTTTTTTTAAAAACAATAAAAGTGTCCGCGGACAGTGCGAGTGTTCTGAAATGTTCGTACATAAACGAAAATGGAGGTGTCCTAAAGAACACCACACCTGTTCGTACTGTTCGCTAGCAAGTTGAAACTGTTCTAAGAACACACGTGGTGTCCTGAAATGTTCGTAAAGAAACAAAAATTAAAGTGTTCTAAAGAACACTATATCTGTCCTTAATGTTCGCTATCAACTTAAAACTGTCCTAAGAACACAATTGCTGTCCTGAAATGTTCCTAAATACACGAAAATGATGTGTCATGAACAACAGTACAACTGTTTGTAGTGTTCGCTACCCAATTGAAAGTGTTCTAAGAACACAATTGGTGTCCTGAAATGTTCCTACATAAACTAAATTACACGTGTTCTGAAGAACACTATATCTGTCCTTACTGTTCGCTACCAAGTTTAAACTGTTCTAAGAACACACGCGGTGTCCTGAAATATTCGTTTCACGTGTGACGCACTTGTAATTACTTCAGAACCCGAACAGTGTCCGTAGGACATCAATGCGCATGCGCTAACCAATGTCCGTGCACTTGGTGTCCTGCGGACAGGCGCTTCCTTCGCAGACTAGTTCGCAAACAGATCATATGACCGCGCCCACGCTCATCGTGTGTCCTGAAATGCGGACACTGTTCGTGTCCCCGAACAATTTAAAAGTACATTTTCAGTTAATCCATAATATTTTTCAATAAAATCTCACCCTGCCACAAGTCCCACATAGCAATCTTGACTTTCTATATACGTTTGGAAACTTTCCGATCCTTTTTTTGTGTTCGATCTGTCCGCGCACAGTGCGCATGTCCGCGGACCGCGCACAAGCACCCCTATAAAAGACCACGCCCAAGAGCTTATTCCCATTGTGTTTCTGGCTATTCTTCAGAACACAGTGATTTTTGCTGCCACCTGCAGACTACACCATCATCGACATGGCATCCTTGGCTGCTAATCTGCCACTTGGTGCTGCACCTGCTTCAGCACCACCACCACCCCCTCCACCACCACCACCTCCCCAAGGGCCTGAAGAGGGGAACAGGAGTGAGGATGCGGAGGAGGAAGAAGAGGATGATGAGAATGAGGTAGAGGAAATCCCTACTACCCGCACTAGGCGTGAGTCTTGGGTGTGGCGGTTATTTACCATTCATGGGAATGGTCCTAAGGCTCGTGCGAACCATGTTACCTGCAATGAGTGCAAAATGATACTCAGTCGCGGGAAGCCCGGTAACTACAGCTTTGGGACCACTACTATGAAGCGACACCTGAGGTCATTTCACTCTGGGGCTATTCGCAGGGTTGTACCTTGCGAAGAACGTAGCAGGTTGATTTCCTCTACTTCATCCTCTGTTTCTGATCCTGTCACCACAAGGACCACCTCTGTGGGACAGCGTCTTTCTGAAGCTGCCTCACAGGCCATACAGAATGCTGATGACCCTTACCTTTCGAGGGTCACAGGTGTATGTATGTACTGTGACACAGTACTCTGCAGGGGGGAGCGACTTCTGAGTGTTTTTGAGACTATCGTCTCAGGGCACGAGAAGACCTGCTCACTACCCAAATAAAACCCACTCTACATCTTCCTCTCTCAGCTCGCCCTTTCTTATCCCTGTGGTTGGTGTCACCCCCTTTATCCTCCTTTACCCTCCTCTCATACTGTGTCGTGTCGGAAAAACCAAAAAAAATACAAAATTACAAAAATCAAAAAAAAATAAGGCTCTTTTCAGAGCCGCCTTTCCCAGTTAAAAAATAGAAGTGAAAATAAATGAAGCAGGGCTCTTTGTATTTTTTAGAAGTCCGCGAACAGTTCGGGAATATTAAAAAAATTGGGTTACTACTCCATCACAAACATTGTAATTTTCTCTGGAAAGAAGTGGTGGCTCTGAAAGGAGCCTTTGGGTGGTGTTTGTAAGTCAAAAATTGTAAATGCTTTACATCTACTTCAAAATCGTTGTTGTAATTCCAAAAAAGGTTGCAATGCATTTTGTACATTTCTCAGAAAAATCTGATTGCCAGCATAAGTAAGATGGACTCCATCTCTGCGAAAAATGTATGTACTACAAAACATAATATTTTCATTGTGAAAAGAAGACATGCCAAAATCTCTTAGAAAGCCACAAACAGCCTTATTAACATTGCTCCTTGCTTTTTCCATTTGTGGACCAAATGAAGAAGAACGAAGCCACATTTGTCTCTGCGCAATCCGTGAAAATATCACTTGCGAATTAGGAAACATGTCCATAACCTTCCTCAGTCCTTCTTTCATAGCAAATTGCAAAAAAATTCCAGTCACATGCCCTAAACTGTTCCCTCCACAATGAATTACAATTATGTCTGGATGTTGCTCTGTCTCCAAAGTAGCACAGAGAGGTAGCAAATCCAACCACTTCATTCCACGTACTCCGTGCCAGTGTACTTCCACATGTGGGAATCCAATTTCTACAGCTACTCCACAGCTTTCTGCATGCACCTTCAACCAATGTATCCACGAATCTCCTAAAATCCAAACAATCTGTTTTCTGAAACACACAGCCATAGCTATCTTTTGTTCTCTCAGCAAAAAGAGTATCTCAAAAAATCTCTCCTGGCACAACACACCCACCAAACTTTCCTGACCAATCCCTTTCAGTGCTTATTCTCATTTGCATGACTTCTGAACCCAAAAATCCCCGGATGTAACTCCCGATGTCCTGGAACTAGCGCCATGTCCGCGGACATATCGTAACATGAACAGCCCTTCTACCATTTCCACTACACTCTCTCTGCCATTCCCTCATTGGATGTACCTCAAAAATCACATGACCATGCACCAAATACATTCAAGACCTCTACATCTAACTGCATCATCATAGATCAGCACTGCAAATGTACTCTGAATCTCTCTGAGTACAAGTGACATATCATTGGCAAGCAGCATCTACCACAAATACTGTACAAGTCTTCAAGATTTCTACTTGCAGCTCCACGCATATCCATATGCATGAACACAAACTTCAGGTATGCATATTTTCGAGGGGATTGGGTCCTCCGACGTATTCCATATCTATGACATGTAATCACCACAGCTGTGCTGCTTCGGAAACTTTTCGGCGTCTGCGTCCTGCGTCGATGACGTCGATGCGCCGTCGTCGAGGACCTCCCCTGACGTCCGACGTCATCCGATGTGATAAGTAGGACGCACGACGCCCATAGCCTCAGTTCCGTTTTTTCCGCGAACGTGTTGCTTCGTGTTTCTCGGTTTAAACGCCTCGACTCTTTGGAGTTCTGTTCTTCTCGGTTCTTCGAACCTGTTCGTTTGTGCAATTCCTTGTGAAGATGTCTACTTCGTCTTCGACCCCGCGTCCGGGTTTCAAGAAGTGCGGGGAGTGTGGGTCCAAGATGTCGGTGACGGACTCGCACGACGCCTGCCTCTGGTGCCTCGGGGAGGCCCACGACACGGATGACTGTATCGACTGCCAGTCGCTCACGTCCAAAGCCTTACGCAAACGTAAGAAGAAGTTGTCGGTAGGTCGGGTGTCCAAGCCCCGGAAGTCGAAGTCTGCGGGGCTTTCGACGGATGATTCGAGGGGTGACTCTCCGTGTCATCGTCGGAAGTCTCGTGGGTCTCCTTCTAGGAGTCGGTCTCGCCACTCCTCAGCCTCTTCGAGGCATTCTCGGAAGTGCCGACACCGGTCGTCTTCCAGGTCCTCTTCGGAGGGTTCTGCCCGGCGCGTCGCTTACCCCTCCAGCCGTGCGATGCCGGAGGAATGGGCTTCCTTCGGGAAGAAGATGCTGGCGATTCTTGAGTCGCAGGGTACTCAGCCGTCCGCGCCCCTGAGTGGGGTCGGTCGTGTGAGGTCGAGAGACACCGCTCGCAAGAGTGGTCGGCACGAGTCACGGGAGAGGTCCCGTTCGGACAAGGGGACTCGTTCTCGACGTACCCGTTCCAGGTCCCGGTCCTCGACGCGTTCGAGACCGTGTGCACCTGTGAGGTCTTCGAAGAAGGCATCGACGTCTGTGGCGTCAAGGGCGTCGACAGGCTTTCTCGAGGCTCTGGCTCCGAGGAAGTCGTCGATGCCGTCGACGCTCAGGTCGTCGAGGAACATGCTCGGGGCTCCGGCCTCGAGGGCTGTGTCGACGTCGTCGAGGGACACGCTCGGGGCTCCGGCCTCGAGGGCTGTGTCGACGCCGCCGATTCTGGAGGCGCTGCATCTGACGTCGACGCCGATTTCCTCGACGCCGATCCACTCGGCGCCGATGCCGGTTCTCTCGACGCTGGCGCCGATTCGCTCGACGCCATCGACGCCTTTCGTGTCGGAGGTACCCCAGGGCACGGGTGGACCCCCCAGGAAGGCTCTGGTTAAGAGCAAGCACTCTCGAGTGCCTTCTTTTCGCCACCTGGACTATATTTCAGAGGCGGATGAGGATTCTGATGGCCTGGTTCCTAGTCAGGTTCCGGATGAAATTGTCTCGGGCCATAGTCAGTTTGACGAGTTGAGACAGTCACTGCATGATGCCAGTGGACTGGACACCTCTCCGGAGGTGGAGTTTTGTAGGCCTGAGCCTGGCTCTCATGCTGATTCCTCGTACCGGCACCGTATGGGTAGGGTTTCTGAGTACTTGGGATGGTCTGCTCCCCCAGGGGAATTTGTGCAGGATGATCTGACAGACATCCTTGATGTTGGTCCCCCAACTGACCCGGTTCTGCCGTTCCATATGGCTTTACAGAGAAGGGTGGCGGCGGCTTGGACTGCTCCGGAGAGTCTCCCGGTGGTGGGCAGATCCTTGTCGCAAAAATTCCGTCCAGCCAGTGGCGACCCCTGCTACTTGACCAGGCACCCCACTCGGGAGAGTTTGGTGGTGCAGGCGGCCAGGGCCCCGGCAAAGCAGGCGTCGTACCCTACCATCCCTCCTGATAGGGACGACAAACGTTTTGATGGCTGGGCGAAGAAAGTGTTTTCTTCTGGTGGTATGGCGCTTCAGGCGGCCAACTCCATTTGTGCCTTGTCGCGTTTCACGCACACTCTGTGGAACTGTGTTGCGTTAGCGGCTGAACATATTCCCGAAGGGGACGAACGGGATGGTTTCCTTGCTATGGTCCAGGATGGTAAGGATGCCATGTGTGAGTCCGTTCAGTCGGGTTTGGACTTAGCTGAATGCGTCAGTAGGTCCATGGCGGCGAGCACCGTGATACGCAGGTTTGCGTGGTTGCGGAAGTCGGGGTTTGCTCCTGATGTGCAGTCCCGGCTCCTCAACATGCCCTTTGACGGTGAACACCTTTTTGGCAGCAAGGCTGACGAGAGCCTTGAGAGGTTGCAGACCTCAAAAGCTGCAGCGAAGTCGTTGGGCGCTGCAGTTCGCCAACCTCTGCCTTTTCGTCCTAGGGGACAGCAGTGGAGGGGTGGTTCCTTTCGCTATTACTCATCCTTCAGTAAAGCGAGAGGAGCTGGCAGTCAAAGAGGCCAACGCAGGGGTACCAGAGGTGGACGACAGGGTACCCGTGGTGCCAAGGCCGCTCGGGCAGTTGCCTCTTTGCCCTCAGGTAACGCCGCAGCCGCTCCCACTCAGTCGTGAGGCCATGTCCCATGGTTCGCCGGTTGGGGGAAGGCTGGCGCAGCATCTTGTAGAGTGGCAAGCCATTACTTCAGATGTGTGGGTTCTGGAGATCATAACCCACGGCTACTGTCTTCCCTTTCGGCACAGGCCTCGCGACAATCCACCGGGGAACCTCTCTTTGCAGAGTCCGGATCCGCTCCTTGCGCAGGAAATTCAAGCCCTGCTGGAGAAAGGCGCCATAGAACTGGTGCCTGTAGCGGAGAGGAACAAGGGATGGTATTCCCCTTATTTTTTGGTTTCGAAGAAAGACGGGGGATTGAGACCCATCATGGACTTGCGCGGTTTGAAAAAACTCCTCAGGAAGGACAAGTTCAAGATGGTTACTCTCTCTCAAGTCCTCCAGGCCCTTCAGCTTCAGGACTGGTTGGTGTCACTCGACCTCAAGGATGATTACTTCCATGTGCCGATCCATCCCAAGCACAAGAAGTACCTGAGGTTCGCGGTTGGCGACTCGCACTTTCAGTTTCGGGTCCTGCCGTTCGGATTGACCTCCGCCCCGAAGGTTTTCACCAAGCTCATGGTGGTGGTGGCAGCGCATCTCAGGCAAGGGGGGATTCACGTCTACCCCTACCTGGACGATTGGTTGATCAGGGGGAGCTCTCCCGAGCAAGTCCTGGATCATCTGTCGGTCACCTGTCGCTCCCTTCACAGGCTGGGCTTCTCCCTCAATTTCAAGAAGTCCCATTTGACGCCAACACAGCGGCTCCAGTACATCGGAGCAGTGCTCGACACTTCCCTGGGGCTGTGTTTTCCTCCCCAGGTGAGGGCTCTTCACATTCAGCAGATGGTGCACAAGTTTCAGCATGCCCAGACGCTCCCAGCGTTCGAGTTCTTGAGGTTGCTCGGCCTCATGGCATCCTGCATTCTTCTGGTGCCAGAGGCTCGCCTGCGGATGAGATCTTTGCAGTGGGCACTCAAGACGCAATGGTCGCAGTCCTCCGGCAGGATGTCGGACTCGATTCAGGTGCCGTCCTCGATCGCCCGGGACCTTCTGTGGTGGGCCGTCGAAGGCAACTTGATGAGGGGGGGTCCATTTTGGCTTCCCTGGCCGGAGGTGACGATCGTGACGGATGCATCCCTCAAGGGATGGGGAGCTCATGCCAACGGGCTGACAGTCAGCGGTCGTTGGTCTCCGTCGGAGTCCAGACTCCATATCAATCTGTTGGAGCTGAGGGCCGTCAGGCTAGCCCTGAAGGCTTTTCTGCCGTCTGTGCGAGGGAAGAATGTCCTGATCCTGACGGACAACACAGTGGCCATGCACTACCTCAACAAAAAGGGGGGGCAGGGTCACTTCCTCTGTGCAGGGAGGCGATGCAGCTCGAGTTCTGGGCCATCCAGCAGGAAGTTTCGATCTCGGCAGTTCATCTGGCCGGAGCCGAAAACGTGACGGCGGACGCTCTGAGCAGGCAGAGGGCGATCTCTCACGAGTGGGAGTTGGCTCAGGAGATTCTCCTGGAGATCTTCGCCCTTTGGGGGACCCCTCAAGTGGATCTCTTCGCCTCCAGTGTCAACCGGAAGTGCGAAAGGTTTTGCTCGCGGGAATTTCCTTCAAAAGGCGCCTTAGGAGACGCGTTCGTGGTGGAGTGGTCCTTCCCGCTGCTGTACGCGTTTCCTCCAGTCCCCGTCATCCCGCAAGTGCTGCGGAGGTTACGGAAGTTCGGTTCCCGGATGATCCTCATTGCCCCGGCGTGGGCTCGGAGGACATGGTACCCGGACCTTCTCGACTTATCCATCTGCCCTCCACGTCGTCTTCCCTACCGAGACGATCTGCTCTCACGGGCGGGGGGTCAGGTTCTCCATCCAGAGGTCAGATCCCTCAACCTTCACGCTTGGCTTCTGACGGTTGAGGTATAAGGATTGGGACCTCCCTGAGGACGTGATGGAGGTGTTGCTTTCGGCCCGAAGGCCAGCAACAAAGTCTCTGTACCGTTGCCGTTGGCGTAAGTTCTGCGACTGGTGCAGAGTTCAGAATGTGGATCCTTTTGCATGTGACATCCCCATGGTTCTGTCCTTTTTACTTTCTTTGGCCCACAGGGGCTTGCAAGTGGGTACCGTTAAAGGGTTACCTGGCGGCGCTGTCCATCTTTAAGCGCTCGTCTGAAGAGTGTTCTTACTTTAAAATCCCTTTGATTTCACAGTTCCTGAAAGGGCTCACTAATGTGTTCCCTCTGTCACCTTACCTGGTGCCCGGTTGGGATTTAAACCTTGTTCTTAAGTTTCTTATGGGTGCTCCGTTTGAGCCTTTACATTCTTGCCCTTTGAGGCTGTTAACTCTGAAAACTGTGTTTTTAGTTGCGGTTACTTCCGCTCGCAGAGTGAGTGAGTTACAGGCACTTTCCGTTAAGCCTCCCTTCACTGTATTTCACAAGGACAGGGTTGTCCTTAGAGTTCGTCCTTCTTTTCTTCCGAAGGTAGTGACGGAATTTCATTTGGCCCAGAAGGTTGTTCTTCCGGCATTCTATCCTCCTCCGCATCCTGGTAAGGAAGAGGAGAGGCACCATAGGCTTGATCCTAGGAGAGCTTTAAGCTTTTATGTTTCACGCATGTCCCGGGTCAGAGTGGATGATCAACTCTTTATTGGTTACGCTGGAAAGCGTTTGGGGCAAGCTGTGACGAAACAGACTTTGTCTCGCTGGATTATTTTGGCCATCTCGGAGTGCTACCGCTTGGCGGGTAAGGATCCACCGGCTGGCTTGCGGGCCCATTCTACCAGGGGTATGGCTGCGTCTACTGCCCTGCAGAGGGGTGTTCTATTCGCAACATCTGTGAGGCAGCCACCTGGGCTTCAGTACATACATTTGTACGTCACTATTCCCTCGATTCCATCCGAGCACAGGGTCTGGCCTTTGGCAAGGCGGTCCTTTGCTCTGCTATTTGATTGGCTATTCTAAATTTTGTTTCTAAATTCTTTCCCTCCTCCTTGCTTTGGTACTGCTTTGGGAGTCTGTCATAGATATGGAATACGTCGGAGGACCCAATCCCCTCGAAGAACAAGTTACTTTCTTACCTGGTAACGTTCTTTCGATGGGATGGTCCGACGACGTATTCCATATCGCTCCCGCCCTGCCTTCCCCGCTGCAGAATTTCTTTTGCGATTGCAGCTTACGTTCCGCAAGGCTTTGTGTCTGACTGGCAGTTGACTTATGTCACACGTTCTGGGGGAAAAAAACTACAACTGAGGCTATGGGCGTCGTGCGTCCTACTTATCACATCGGATGACGTCGGACGTCGGAGGAGGTCCTCGACGACGGCGCATCGACGTCATCGACGCAGGACGCAGACGCCGAAAAGTTTCCGAAGCAGCACAGCTGTGGTGATTGCATGTCATAGATATGGAATACGTCGTCGGACCATCCCATCGAAAGAACGTTACCAGGTAAGAAAGTAACTTGTTCTTCTGTATAGTACATGACATAGCTCTCAACCATTTTTGTTTTACAGGCGGGTGAAATCACCCGATTTTCTTTTTAACGGGTGAGACGCCCATTGGAATGAATGGGCGTGCAGGAGGCTTGGCGGGTGAGTCTGCCCTTTACAAGGCGTGTGACACCCGCCAAAAGCGTGTGACTTGAGAGCTATGGTAGATGAACACATTTTCAAACAGACTTTTACCTTGTAAAATCTGTTAAATGAATTTACTGTACTTTTTTCAATTTCCTAAAATCAACTACCACGTATACACCTTTATACTTTTTACTTTCTTTAAACGCACAAACTCAAATCATGTTAAACTAACATGTTTTAAATGAAATATATGGATTACATATATTCAAACAAAATTGCATGCAAACACAATCTATGTTTAAACCTTTAAAAAATACTTATACAATTTGATATTTTTTGTTTTTATTTATTTATTTACTTAATTACTTTAAATTAGACATGCCATTGAGGCGCTATTACCTAGAACAGTTTACTTACAGAAATATTGGTATTCACTAATACATTATAAATTTCACAAGACACAGTAAAGATATTTTATTTTTGCTACAGTTAGTCATTGAATACAATTTGTTCATTAAGAACATATCATATACACTGAACTGATGCAATGTATCTTATGTAAATAAATTAGTTTAATAGTTTTACAGAAGGCACTGAGGATTTCAATTAAAAAAATCAATATCTAAATTAAAAACAATGCTATATACAAACAAAGTTACTAATTTGAAGCTTTCACAGTTGCAGTGAAGACCAGTTTCCTGAAAAGAAGCAACCGAATTCGAAGAAGAAAGAAAAACTAAGAAGTTACCTGTTAATTTAAAAAAAAGTAAGTAGAATATCACCATATTATTTATATTATTAATCAAATATACTATAACATTAATACCAGCTATTTTGGTTTCTTAAAATAGAGATTTTGTACCATTTTGTCCAAAAATTTCCATGTCGTAAACAGCGATTTACAACCAGAATGGCCCACAAATTTCTATTTTTGGATACACAAATTAGCCAACTGAACCACTCCAATTTTCATATTATAGAACAAACAACTGTTTTAATTGTATACATTACATTTACTATTTGTACTTTTCCACACCACTAGCTTACTTGTTTTTGTCATCTGAACCCCAGTTTAGTGACACATAAATTCAAGAATACCTACCCCTACTAGTTTTAGTTCCCTATGCACAATCACACACCATTACATACATCTTTATCATCTTACTCACACTCATGCACACAGCACACATACATTTCAGAACACCCCAACCCATATCTTCTTTATTTTTTCAACAGACCCTAAAGAATGCCTACCAAAAGACAACTCCGTAGAAAGCAACGCAAAATTAGAGCACATGAAAATAAAGATGTCCAACATAAGCATCCATCTCTAGCAGAATTTGTAAAAAAAAGTTTAAACAAAACAGCTAATACAATCATTTAGTGAAACACAAAAAGTTTCAAGTACAACAACTTCGCTTCCTCTATCAAAATGTAAAACAAACCAAAAAACAATTAACAGAAAATCACCTATCAGTACAGATAAAACTACTTCTTCAAATTTTAATATAGTGCAAAGTAAGCATACCAAGAAAAGTATTTTAGCCAAAATATACTGTCACAAAGTCCTTAAAAATCTTATAAAAACAGGAGAGAAATCAGGTTCAAAGCTTAAAACCTATCGTAGGAAATTAATCTTAGAAGCATTGATGGACAGTGCAATTCTTCTCAAAAGAAATTTATTTATTTTACTGTTAAACAAAATGAAACCACTAACAAAACTAATAACTAAATTACAAAAAAGACTTCTCAATAAGCGAAATGTCAACAGAAAGAACTTCTTAAGTATCTGCGGAGGTGAATGGAATCACACTACGAGCACAGAACCATATTTTAATGAAGAAGCGTACAAACAAAAGCAAACAAATACAATTGCCATAAATAGCAGTGGTCGAGGTTATGAAAAAGTGAATAATAACATAATGGAACAAGAAGTACTCCTTACAAAAATATGCCCTGAAAACTTAGAATTACCCCTCCATTCAACTGAATCAGAACGTCTAGTGTACAAATGGCCATGCACGTCAATGTGTAACATTCCCAAACAATGTTTCAAATCTTTACACCAATTCCTCAATAAATATGTAAAAAGCAAAGACAAAATCAAAATTAAATTACTGCAAAATATAGATACCTGTCCAGTGCGCAAGTACACAGGACTACAAGGACATTCATTGGCCTGCATTACAGGACCTACTTGTAAAACCACTTTCCATGATATCAAAAGGATATCAACACATCATTCAACTATAAGAAATCTAGTCTATAAACTGTGCTATGCTAAAAGTCCTGCTTTAGCACTAGCAAAGATAAATAACATCCTTCTACATGGTACAGCAAAAGACCTACTTGAAGAAATTCACTATATCCAGAAAAAAATATTTTTGAAGTGAAAGCCATTTACAGAATGAAATAGCTTTAAACCAATTAAGCAACAATTCTACACATGGCAACCTTTTGCTAAACACATACAAAAAAGAAATACTAACATTTAAAAGTACATCAGCTGAAGTACCAAACCATGTATGTGTATGTTGCCGTAGAAGTTTTTATAAAAGTAACACAAAAACTGTGGCCCTATCATAGAAAATAGAGGACAATGAAGATTCTAAATGGTTTGAATTAGCTCTCTACCTTCTAGCAGAAAACAAATATGAAATAACTGAGCCCTTAATACTTTGCAGTTATTGCACCAAAAAACTTGACAACAACCAAACGCCTTCACGTTCTAGCACAAATAATTTGGAATTATACCCAGTACCAAAACCTCTACAACAACTTAATTTATATGAGAGCATCATAATTCAAACAGTACACCCATTTCAAGCAATAATACGCCTTCAACCAAAAACAGCAAAATTACCTCCCTCTGAATTGGTAAAAGGCATTCGTGGAAAAGTAGTTTATTTACCATTAAATCTAAAAGAAAATGTGCATACTCTAGGAGTGCAACGTCCAATGCACCAATCTTTAATTATATTAGTAAATAGAGTACCTACAAAAGACAAAAAAATATGGCAACAGCTGGTAGATTTATATAAAGTTAGACAAGCCTTCCAATATCTTAAAGAGAATAATGAATATTACAAAGAAATTAATATTGAAGAAAACTTGAAAGATACAACTTAAATAATTCAAGAAACACAATAAGCTGGTCAATTTGAGCTACTAGATCCTGCTACAATATCAAATACTTTAGACCAGTATACAATTCATCCTTTGCACTGTAATGACACCGTACAAGATGTACTGGAAACTTACCAAGTGTGTCAAACATAAGGATCGCCAATGAGTATATGGGAAAAAAGTATAGAAGCACGTGCTTTTCCTCTACTCTTTCCAACTGGCAAAGGAGGAAGATATGATGATAGACCTATTCAAATATCAGCTTCAGAATACCGCTCGTTACGGATGTATTCTGAAGATCCCAGATTTAGACAAAATGTGGAATACATATTCCACCTACTCTTTGAAAGTGAACTAGCAACTTTATGTTACAGAGTTGCACACATATTAAAATGAGGATCACACTTTCAAAATATGACAGCTACACAATTATTAGAGAAAGTGCAACAAAAGGATGAGATTTTACAATAAAATATTACAAATCTATTAGCAAATATGCGTGGTACTAAAGAGTACTGGTTTCAACGTCATGGAGATGTACGTTGTATGATCAGAAACCTGGGCCCACCCACTTGGTTTGCTACATTAAGTTGTGCAGAATATGCATGGGAAGATTTACATGATTTCCTACGCATATCAAATAAAAACAAAACAAACATAGATATTCTAACACCTGGAGAACTTTGTTCTTTGGATCCTGTTAATGTTTCAAGATATTTTCACCATCGCTTCATTGCTATGCTACATTTCATTTGTAATAAAACTGTTCCTCCCCTTGGAGAAGTGCAACACTTCTTTTGGAGAAAAGAATACCAAGCCAGAGGAGCACCACATATCCACATGTTTTTATGGATTAAAGATGCTCCTAAATTTGGTGAAGACAGTGATGCCACTGTTTTACAGTTTATTGAAAAATATGTCACTTGTCAAATTCCATCAGAAGCCACAAATAGTGATCTTTGTGCACAAATTTTACAATTTCAAACATACAAATGTGGAAAATATTGTCGTCGCAAATACAAAAACAAAGGGAAATACAACACCAAATGCCGATTTGGTTTCCCTAGACCAGTTACAAATACAGGTCAAGTAAACAACCTCATGTCCTCAGTTAGACATACTGTTAAAGGAAAGTCACATAAAAATACATATTACATAAAAAGAAAAGAAGAAGAAAAATATATCAATGATTATAATGCAATCATTGCCCACTTATGGAATGCAAACATAGATGTGCAGTACATTGCAGACAATTCTACTGCAGTTGCACGATATGTCACAGCATACTTAACTAAAGCAGAAAAGACAGAGCTCCAAGACCTCTGGAATGACCTGTCATCAGATAAAACAGTATCTCAGAAATTATACAGCTCGGGCATAAAAATGCTCACCCATAGAGAATGTGGATCTTATGAAGCAACTGATCGTTTAACTGGTACTTCATTGTATGGTAAATCTGAAAATATAGTATGGCTAAGTCTTGGTCCAGCTAAATCTAGAAAAAGAGTTCTAAAATCATATGAAGATATAGAAACAATAGCCAAACATGATTCCAACAGCCAAGACATTTAAAAAAAACAATTTATTGGACACATACTACCCAAACAGAAGTAATACTTTGGAAAACATGTGTCTATACCAAATAGCCCAAAACTACACATACAAAAATAATATGAAACCCGATGAAAAAAAAGGTAAATATAGAGTGGCAGACTGTGAAGGCAGCTTAGTTAAACTCACTAAACCAAATTTAATTAATCATATCAAATTGTCATTGAAGACTCCTCAACATAAAGAAGTATATTGCATGTCCCTGCTACAACTCTTCAAACCATGGAGAAAAGAAGAACAATTACTAGATAACTATGACTCATATGAGGATGCTTTCAAAGCAAATGAAAGCACTATAACTGATGTAAACTTTACACAGTACAAAACAATGTTGCACAATGAACAGCAACATGAAGAAGAACTCCAAGCACAACTAGATAAGGATACTCCTGACAGTAGTCGACCTTCTGTAACAGGAAGCCAAGAACCACTGGGAGAACCACTAATAAAAAATGAGGCAGAATTAGCTATGATAGAAGTAGAAAACACCATGTGTCAGTATGAAGATAAGGAAGACTTAACTATACTACAATCAAAACTAAACAATGAGCAAAGTATCATTTTTCAAGAAGTAACAAAACACATTGCACATGGTGTAAAACATGAAAATAAAGAATGTTCCTGCCATAATTATAAACCTATACTACTGTACGTCAGTGGTGAAGCTGGTTCTGGCAAAACATTCCTAATCAAAATCATTAGTAAGTTCCTTCAACAATTGACAAACAACAAACTGTCAGCTGTTGTCACTGCCCCCACAGGTTTAGCTGCCTACAACATAGGTGGTGTTACATTACACCGATTACTACTATTACCATTAGAACACCAGAACAAATTAGACTATTACAAACTTTCTGCAGAAGCTGCAATGGAATTACGCAGAGTATTGAAACAAATGAAAATGCTACTAATATATGAAGTGAGCATGGTCCCCAACATGATGTTAGCTTTGATTCACCTCAGATTACAAGAAGTACTCAAAACAGACTATGAAAATCTCTTTGCAGGAAAACACATTATTGTTTTTGGAGATCTGCTTCAATTAACACCAGTAAAAGGTGAACCTATTTTTAAAACATTAGGGCACAAAATCTGCCGTAAAACTGTTGGCAGCATTGGAAATGTCAACCTTTGGCAACATTTCCAATACAGAGAATTAACAGAAAACATGCGCCAATCTGCAGATCTCACTTATGCCAACATTTTAAAAAGTTTGAGAGTTGGTATACTTTCTAAAGAAGCAGAAGCAACATTGAAAACCCGGCACATTAATGCACTTTATGGCGATAATGCATGTGCTACAGATGTTATGGAACAATTAGCCCACAAAAATGTCAATTGTATGGCCTTAATGCCAACTCTTGCAAGCTATTTCAAATTCAATGAAATCATGCTAAGTAAAGAAATGCAACCAATAATGGAAATTAGCGCCACAGACAAACTAGATGTACATGGTATGACACTACCCATGTGTGACCAAGCCACAACAAGACTAAATCATTTAGAAAAATCAATCTCAAACACAGCAGGCTTAGAAAAGATGTTAAAATTATCCTTAAATTGCAGAGTAATGCTTAAACGTAACCTTGACGTGGACCAAGGACTAGTTAATGGAGCACTGGGTACAGTTGTTGGCTTTCAAACATACCCACGTGACAACAAAATTCAGTTTGTCAATATACTCTTTGACAAACTTTCAGAAGTAAAACGGATAGGACGCTCAACAGCTAGATTCCTTCTCTTCAAAGATATGTATGTACGCAGAGAACAATTTTCTTTAACTCTTGCATACGCAGTCACAATTCATAAATCACAAGGTCTAACCCTAGACAAAGCAATGATAGATATTGGTAACACAGTCTTTAAAGAAGGCATGAGCTACGTAGCACTATCACGCTTACGTACACTTGACGGTCTATTTCTAATCAACTTTGATGCAAGTAAAATAAACGCTGATATTCCTTGCATTTTAGAATATAATAGACTTCGCTCACTATACACTCCCCATCTAAACACATATTCTGTTCCACAAAAACTAAAACGTTGTAAAAGAAAACTAAATCAAACTGAAATGCAACAGGACGTCACTGGAAATCCTCCAAAGAGAGTAAAAGAAACTAATACTCCATCAAGTACCACAAACAAAAAAGCATCAATTAGAGAAAGTAAACCAGGTACTTCTTTAAAGAAGGAAGACAAACTCCAAAAAAAGCAGTTAGATACAGAACTACCTGGACCATTTAAATTCTCAAATATAGTTGGTGTAAGTTGCTATGCAAATGTAGCAATGAATATTCTATTTCAATTACCACCAATTGTTGACAACATTTACTCACACAGTACAAACCCATTGTGTTGGCAAATGTTAGTACTTCACAGAAATGCAGCAAACAATCCTGACAACACATATAGTGTTTTTGGAATAAGACGACAATTGGACTACTGTGCTGGAATGGAGAAATTCACTATAAACTCACAGGAAGATCCACAAGAATTTCTAATGTACTTACTACAAGTACTGGAAAACAAAAACATACCATAAATGAAATCTTTCAGATTTCATACATGTGGAAACATACATGCACTCTCTGCAACAATGTGACACAAGAAGAAACCCCAATGAACGCTTCATATATATATCAATACCAAATTGTGAATCCATTCCATTTCAGCAACTTGTACAAAATGAAAACCATGGTAGATTATGCTCTACCTGCAATTCAGATAATCGCTCCACGTTAGTAATACAAACACATAGTAAATACGTAATACTAATGCTTCTACGTTACAATGCAGATGGTACCAAAAACAACTGCAAGCTGACTGGATTCACACATGGTCAAATATCACTTGGTAAGAAAACCTTCACAACAATAGGTATAATCTACCACGCAGGAGCCACAACCAATTCAGGGCACTACACTGCATACATAAAAAAGAAATGTGGATGGTTTGAATGTAATGATAGTACCATTACTCTAAAGCACAGATTACCAGCAAATCTTACAAACGCTTATTTGATGTTCTTAAAACCAAAATTTGATAAATAAACTGTATTTAAACCTTTAAGTAAATTTGTGTTACAAAAATATAAACTGTTAGAATACTCCAAAAGCTATCTAACAGCTCAAAAATTCTACAACAACTAATCAGATAAATGAATACCACTAAATTAGGCCAAAGAATACACAGTTAGAATACGCCAATTGGTATCTAACTGTCCCAAAATTTAACAATATCCAAATAGGTAAATTAAAACCACTACAATATATTAAAAAAATAGACAGTTAGAATATGCAAATTGGTATCTAACTGCTCCAAAATTTTATAATATCAAAACAAATGAAGAATCTGTTACTGTTCCAAAAGAAATACAACAAAGCAAAGTATAAAGCATTAGCCAGAAACAACAAGTGAACACTGAAAACAAACAAACAAATAAACTGTAGCATAACAGAAAAAGGTTTTTTTTAAAATCCAACATGGATTATTTTTTCTTCCACAGACCTCAATTTTAGCAACAAATACAGAAACTGAGCAAATTGCACAGTACTCTGATTTGTACTCTACTAAATATGAGGGTCGAAAAAAAATAAAAGTATATTGCTTATACAATGTAATAAGTCATTACAAAATACTAATACTAACATGCTATTTTCTTTTATCACAGAAATGAAGAAAAAAAACATGGACTCCCATTACTAGACCAAACAGTAAGTATACAATAAAAAGGACAACCATAGCAGCACATCACATCCATAGTATCTAATACCTTTGTTCCTTATACATTTGTTTTTCACCCAAAGTTATAAACAGATATGAATGTGATATGCTGCGGTGGTTGTTGCCAGGGCATAGAGTCTTGGGTGCATGGCCACTGTTGGTGAAGTGGGTGTGTTTCAGCATACTTGTCACCCATGGGTGCGCTGGGGCCTGGTTCAAATGATAAGTGCGCTCCTTGTTCTTCCTGCTGTTCTTCTGTATATGCGCCTGGGGTGAGGGGGCATGGGTTTGATCTCGATTTTCCCTCTTCAGTCCCCCCTCTGGTCGACTTTGTCGACCACACCACCAAGCAACATTCACCTCCTTCCGGTCTGCATATCTTTGTCAATTCCTTGAAGTGTCCATAATTTTTTGCATTGTTGTTGATGAACAGTACATATAGGAGTGTTCTCCTTCTGTGTTCCACCACACTCACTTCCCTTCATACTTCCTCTGATCACAAGGAGTGGCCACCTTTATTACTGCTGGAACCATGTTGCACACCGCTATCTTAGTCCGGCTCTTCCTTTCACCTTATTTGCATTCTGATAACTTCTTCTGTTGTTCTCTTGCAATGTATCTCTATCTTGCACAATGATGCTGTGCTCGGTACTAGTCCTTCCGTTATCACCTTCAATCAACCAGGCAGTCATAAAGTCCTCCATTACCATGCAAGCACTAGCTAGTTCTTTGCTTTCTCTTTTCAGATGCAGTTTTGCTGATCATTCTTTAGTATGCTGGTACTTCACCCATTATCCTTCTGTCTCGCTCGAGAAGTAATTCCCCCCTCTTTTTACTCCTCTGTCTGTTTCTCTTCTTCCGTTGTTTTCCATCTTGGTGAATGTGTCACTCTTCACATCTTCCTTGGTCATCACCAACAAGGGCATGCTGATGCGCACCAATGAACACTCTCCTCCCCAATTCAGTGGTAGTTTCTCTTGATCTTTAGATGCATGTGCTCAATAGTAGTCCATAAGCAGTGATGTTCCTGCTTTCATCTCGCAACCTCTCTCAACCTTCTTGCATCCAGCATGATTGTCAACTTCTTGTCACTGTTGTGCTGGTAACATAACGTTGGTACCTTAACAATATACGTCCTTCTTCATTCTCCACCCAAGTGACCATCTGTGCTCTTTTGTCTCACTCAGTTAGGCACTTATCATATTTTTGTCTCTTTTATTTTATTTTTTCTTCTCTTTTTGTTTTTCTTTCTTTTATTATTTATTTATTTAGTTTTTTTTTTTTTCTCTTGCAGCTTGCTCACTTGTGCATTTGCTCGTTGTTTCTTCTCTCTCTGGTCACTTTCCACATACAGTTGTTCTCCAATTAGCTGCTTTATGTAATCATCTTCCATAGGGGATTACCCCCCTTTTTTTTTTTTCTTATCAATCTCAATGTTGCTGTCTTCCCTTGCAATCTTCTTCGCACCTTGGCATACATGGGCATCGTGCTCTGCTGTAGTAATTTATGTTGTAATCAATTCTCTTCCGGCATATGTTAAAGAACAGTCAGGACAGCTCTCTCCAGCGGTGTCCCTACCAATTTTGTACATGTGTGCATGTTGTTGGTCACTTCTGCTATGTGTGTTATGTGTATGTTTTACTCTCTTTGTGTCTGCCCTTAACTCTCCTTACGTTAGCAGCAGCTTTTCCTCACCCACTGACGCCGTAACTCTTCCTGCTTAGGTTAGGGAATGTTAGCAGGGGATACAGCGGTAATGCTCACTATTACAAATAATTTTCAAATTACCACCCCCATTATTTCGTTCATCATTAATAGTCCCATCGTGAAGGTAAAAGTCCTTATTTGCTTGCCCATAACCACTTACGCTGCTGGGTCCTTGCAGCTGATGAGATGATAAAGTTGCCCGCCTGAAAATCGCAAGAGAGGCGTTAATAGTTAGTACTTGTTAGTAACCTCAAGCTCCACGAACTAAACAATCACTAAGGGCAAAAATCAAACCTCCCCCTGGACATTTCGTGTTTTCAAAATTTCTCAATATGGGTAGGGAAAATCTTGGGTTGTTTATTCAATGGAAGCAAGCAAATATACTTCAGGGAAACATGCTCTAAGGGGTCTGAGGTTCTTGATAGGGTGGGCAATTGAGTGGGGAATGCTACACGATGTTTTAATCAGTAGGCCTCACAGTTTCTAATGGAAGATAATATTAAGGAAATTTCCTACACATTTCTAACAGCATACATACGCAACAACCTGCATGTGCGGGGAAAAGAGAAGGAACAAAACAGTGTTACAGCTGTAGGTGCACAAAATGTAATATGAAACTCAATTAAACTTTGGAAATGCATGTGTCAGTCCCTATTCTAGTTGCTAGTGTGCGTTGGACCATAGGATGGCCATGTTTCCCTAACTCGGGAGTGTTCGTGCTATTTTGCAGTTCATGAAAATCTCTTGCGTTGGCCCTGTTGATCGTTGCTCCCTCGTTGCCAGGGTGGCCACCGCTTTGTAGGGCTTGACGCCTCACACATCTAACAAAGTCTGTCAGGAGGGGAAAAATGTCCCACTGTAGTCCATAGCCATTGGGTGTTGGTTGTCCGTTGTCTTCAGGCCTGCCCTGGGTCCTTTATATCTGGCGAGAAATGAAATCAAAGCGCTTGAGACCTGGGAATTTACATATTCTTCAATTTCTTGACCTAACCTCTCTGCACTACTCTCACACTATTCAGTGTCCTAGTGGGAGGAGCCAATGGTACACCTATGCACCATCCTGTCACCACCTGGTGGCATTCAATGGCAGTCTGACTGTAAATTGTTACACAATTCGAAATGTACCCAGAAAATGGGTAGGCACTTAATTTATGTGAAGATACTCATTACACACTTGGATCATATATATGCAATTTAGGTGCTAGTGTACAAATGGGCCTTTGGATCTTTATATTTACTGTGCTTTTGTTGTCCCGTGGGGCATCAGGCACTGACAAGCTAAATAGGGAAACATCAGGGTGGTAAATTTGTCATATAGGGTCGCTGTGTTTCTAAATTAAGTGCACCATGTTACTTAGTTAAGATAATCGCAGGGTTTTTAAATCTTTTTTTTTCTATGGCTCCTCTCTCAACTTCTCAGGGCGTGCCTCGCAGTGAACTGCAGGCACTTTAAGCTGGTACTAATGAAATTCGCTACCAATTATTCGCTACCTGTCTCTCCCCCCTC
The DNA here is from genome assembly GCF_040938575.1 of Ambystoma mexicanum. Taxonomy (NCBI): domain Eukaryota; kingdom Metazoa; phylum Chordata; class Amphibia; order Caudata; family Ambystomatidae; genus Ambystoma; species Ambystoma mexicanum. The sequence continues at coordinate 671,352,740 of NC_090924.1, read as the reverse complement.
TTTTGTATTTATTTAGTTATTTATTTACTTCCTCTTTTCTTTCAAACCCAACCGTCACAATTTACTCCCATTCTCTCTATCCCACCCCATGTCCACTTTTTAAACCCTACCTACTCTGTTAATTACTCATTTAGTCTAGTATTTTATTGCTCCACTACTTTAATTACTGTTACATTTAAACAATATATTTCGCCCCCAATATCTGCTCTCAAATTTTAATACAACCATCATTCTCCAGTTCGTGCAGCAATGACCTCTTTCCCTATGTGTGTTGGCTAATGCATTTGTGCCAGTGCTATTTTCAAAAGCGCTAGTGGCATTACCACTTGCACTGTCATTTTGTCGCCAAATTAATTCTGTTGGGAACATGGATCATCCACCCTTTACCCCTATTTCTCTCCTCCTGTGGTGAACTGTCAATGAAATGTAGGCCTCCCCCCTCAAGTGCACCTTCTTCCACCTTGTGTGTCTTATTTAATTGTTCTGTGTTAATCGTGTATTCATGAGCCCAGTCTCCTCACTGAAAGATGTGTGATCAAAATGTAGCTAAATGTACTCTCTTGTGATGCGCTATCATTATGCACCCCCCTCTGTGCCGTGCACCCCCATTATGCTTAAACAATCTTCCTTACTTTCAACATGTGTATGCCTGGTGTTTAACAAGTTATGGATTTCTCTGTTAATAAGGTGGTCATATCCACATCGCTCATGATGTCACAAATGTCTCTTCCCTAATGCATGGCCTAGTCGTCCCACTGTCACCCAGAAAAGAAAATGTTTTGGTACCTATCACCACCCCTATGCAATTGTCCTCTGCATTATTGAGTGTGCGTGAGTGTGTGTGTCGGCGCGCGTCTCGCCCGCTCTGTCGGGGAGGTGGAGCATGAGTGTGTGTGGCAGAGTGAGTCAAATCAAGTTTGTCTTGGGCTGTCCTATTAGCGGTATAATGTCGATCTATGTCCTTTGAAAGGTTTGTTCCCCATCAGGAAGACCCCACCCAGTCATGTAACCGGTACCATTGCTATTGTGTCAGTGTTCTGTATGGGTGCAGTGCCCCTGTGTTGTGATTCTAGTCAGTCCTGGGGTAGTGGTGCTGTCATTTGTTGTGTCTGTACATGTAGTGGTGACAGTATCTGCGTTGGTGCTTGTGGTGTGTGCTGAAATGATCCCATCCTGCCCCATGTATCCTCCCCACATGGGCAGTGCATATTGTGGTGATTGTTGACACTGCTATTGTGATTCTTGTGCGTGTGTGTTGAGGCTGTTTTTAACTGCCCCTCCCATTGCATACTTTAATAATTTATTTTGTGCCTACTTGTCCTCATCTGCCTTGCTCTGCCCTTGCGTTTTCTTGCCATAATCTACAATGCACACAGTCAATGTCTAGCGCGCTATCATTCCTTCCTCCCTTCCATAACCCCATGCATGCTGCACCACCCCTTACTGATCCTCTATCATGTTTGGCTGTGCTGTCTCGTTCAGTCCTTCTCTCCTCCTCCAATCCCTTTCTTCCCTTTCCAGTTCCCCCTCTCTGTTGCTATTGTTACTCCTTGCACCTCCCCCCTTATCTTCCCTATAAATTTAATTCCTCTGTACCTGTGCCTTCAAATCTACTTCCATGCACTGCAGCCCTCCTTTGCTCACTCCTGTGCTGCTAGTGGGTTGTTCTGCACCTTCCTGTTTGTGTGTTGTGATTGTGTGTCTGTGGTGTTTAAATGTCCTTCTGCTGTTTTCAGTTCTCTCATGCAATGCATTCCTTGCTTACCATCTGTGTCATCAAATATTACACTCCCGGAGGTTCAGAAGGGTGAGTCCCCTCTTCCCTCTGCTCGCGCTGGTTCAGCATCAGCTGACCCCTCGCATCTTCCCTTTCCTTCGTGCACACAGTTCAACTGTAGCCATGTGCTTTTAAAGCTATTCCCATGTAAGTGCTGTGTATGTGTGTCCTTAGCGATTGCTGCACGCTTCTGGAGAAGCCGCCTATGAGCAGCCATGGTCTTTTTTAATTTACCTTCAGTACTTTTGAATCTTTGCACACTATGTTTTACTTACTTATTTCGGCATGGAAGCTGTGTGCTACACAACAGGTGAAGGGGAGTCATTTCTGTATTGTGTGATACATTTTACCTCTATTCAATTCGAAAATTTCGATAGTCCGCTGTTCAGGGAGCAAAAGTTAGAAGATAATTGAACATTTTTCAACTTCTGTGAGCCTTCTTGGCTCCGCACCTTAACCAGTGCACTCCACGTGCAGCCCATCTTCACCAAACCATTGCTTTCTCCGGCACACCCCCACAATCTTGCGCATGTGTCTTCCACACACCGCCTCTGGGTCACCTATTCTCCAAATCCAAAACCACACCACTATCTCCTCACCATCAAAACTCTGTGTCCTATGCATCAATCTGAAGGTGACGTCACCAAACTAAAAACACAGTGCAAATGAACAGACAAATGTGCATACACAGAACAATAACCCATTTCTCCCAACCCAACAAAAATCCCAAAATAAAACCCCACAATCCCCACAGCTGTCTTCCTGTCTCAACTGGAACAAGGTAAACTATAATAAAAACTCTTATAATTGGATTGCACACGCTGCGTCGCCTCACGTGTGATACGCTCCTCACCAGGGGACCTTAACCAGCCAACAATCTTCTGCACTAGGGAACAATTTAGCTACCTCCTGCGGGGAAACATCATCCACTCACTGAACTAAAACGCTCAATTAGCAGGGAACCTCATCTACTCATTGATCTATAACGTCAATTCATAGGAAATCCAGACCCCGGTACATGAAATCGCCATCCAGACCAACCAGTGCGATACTCCTGTCCTATATGTGGGGAGTCACTACCCCACCCAATAGGCTCAAAAACACAAGAAGGGACCACTGCCACCGCCCCAGTCCCAACTACAATTCACGTGCCGATCACCACCAATGCGTTGAATTTTGTGACAATGTACAATCACCCACCACCCAATTTACAATGCCTCCCTCAGTTTCTACTCAAACAAAAGAACTTAACATTTCTGCAACATACTGATCAACAATGCATCATAATACTTTAAACGTTTCCCCCCCTCAAAGCCCATGTTGCTGGTTGACTTACATTTTCCTATGCTGCACTGGCAGTTGCTCCGCTGCTGGACACCCCCTCAAGGCGCTTCACCGGACCCCTTCTCCTGCAGGGCTCTCACCTGCCCTCAAGCGGGGTATTTCCAAGTGGCCCCCAAAGCCTTTAGCCGGTTACGCGTTTTCTGGTGGTCTTCAGGTGCAGGCGAGGGTCCCACAGCTTCCTTGAGTCGGCGGCAGGGAGTTCAGTTCAACGCAGGGCTTGCGCAGGCAGTGCTCATTCACCCATGTTACAATGAGCAATGAGCCTCACAGAGGGCACCAACTTATTGGGGAGAAGCTGGACCCCCACCAGGGCAGTGGGGGGCCAGCAGCCATACCCTCACCATCTATGGGAGACCCCAACACCTCCCATATGGCCCCCAGAAATGCAACAGAGTCCCAAGCAGGCAGCAGCATGTTCCAAACTGCGTTTATTTCTGGGCAGCAAAAAAAGAAAAAAACACGCAGAGCATCGTGCACATCGAGAGTTCAGGCGCCGTCTCCCCCGGGGCTGGCTTGCAAGCCAGCTTTATGATCACACTGCAGGCTGACCTCACAGAATTGGATCAGTTCCCAGAAACCTAACTCCTCCTGCTATTGGCTGCTAAGTGATAGGTTACCTATGTAGCCCTTATAGAGAGCCTGATAATTGGATGTTAGCCTTTTGCGTCAGTGGGTTGGTTTAGCTGTGCCAGCCCCCATTACCTAATTCTAACTTGTTGCAATATGACCTTGTTCCCATAACTTTTTAGCTGAACAAGCAGTTTGCACCTGGGCTCTGGGCGCTGATTAGCTGGGCTGCGCCATTCTTGTTACAATTTATGTTTCAAATGTTGTGCGAGTCCTTGAGAAAATGTCTTTCTTTCCCAGAAAGAAAAAAAAGCACACTGGGTTGCCGTGATTTATTCGCATTTGTGGATAAAAAAAAATGTTTGTCTGCAGAAAGCAATCTTATCTTGAATGTGCGACCTTGGCAGCTCGGAGGTTTTGCGAGGAACATTGCTGAAGGCTCCCGCAGCCAGTGTTCAGTGAGAGAAATGAACGTGGCTGTAATTTTCCTGAAACATGGCTTTACACTGTGCATTTAGACCATGTTAATTCATATAGGCATTTGCAAGCCTTTAAACAGGGATTTTTGTGTTTGTAGATTCTGATATTGCAACATCGATTCTAATGTAGCATGGAAGTTGCACTGTTGGTGAAGTGGGTGTGTTTCAGCATACTTGTCACCCATGGGTGCGCTGGGGCCTGGTTCAAATGATAAGTGCGCTCCTTGATCTTCCTTCTGTTCTTCTGTACATGCGCCTGGGGTGAGGGGGCATGGGTTTGATCTTGATTTTCCCTCTTCACATGAAAAGTACATACACATGTGATGTCATCAGTGATTTCATCAATGACATTTGCGATGTCATCTTTGATGTCCTGGGTGTTAGTCTTAGCAGTGCATGGTGTTGGCGCGAGTTATTTTTCATAGCTTACCATAACTTGCTATTTTCAGGGGTCTTTCGGCTGTACTTAGAACCATAACGTCCTTTAAACAAACTTTTTTTAATATCACGCAAACAATATACAAACATGGCGTGCAAAAACCTACTTCTACAGATGGCTTTACACAGAATGTTGCAAAGTAAGAATTTATGCTCGTTCACAGTGAAGGTCAGCTGCTTCATTTTTTTCTCGGGCCCCGGAGAGGCTCACGAAGCAGACTATAAGGTTGTATTGTGTTTTGACCTTGACAGACAGAGATTGTGATGAACGACTTCTCTTGAAGGAGTGTTGCTTTTACATATTATATCACTATGCGAAAGATCGTTGGCACATGCGGAGTCGTATTTTCGGACTGCACCACTAGTAGACAATGGAAATTGCAATTGTACTGTAAGTAACCCTATACGTTACTTTATACCAAATATAATTACAATAGCGTAGCATTAAAGACCGCTGAAGTTGAAATTGTTCGTTGAAAGTGGCATAATGTTTTCTACCGCGTACTGTCACCGCCGAATTGATCCCCTGTCGTTTAGAGGGCTCTGAAAAAGGCAGACGACACAGAGTGGGTTAATAGAAATAATTTAACCGGTCTACAGGCAGTCAATCGCTCTACTCGCTGTGCCACTTTACTGTAGCCTGTCAAGTGGCACAGCGAGTACAGCGCGCGCTTTGACATCCGTGCACAGCTTGCTAACGCAAGTTCGAATCCCGGCAAGCCCAAACTCAGCCTTTCATCCTTCTGTGGTCCATAAATGAGCACAACACACCGTGGTTAATAATAAGCACCGCTTAGATACCTCACAGTTCTTAGCGCTATATGAATGGGAAAATATTATTATTTTATTATTAACATACTCTGTTGCACTATCTTCGATAGCAAATAGTTTCACGCCCTAATAAATAAAATGATGATTTTTAATGAAGATCGGCTGGTGAGACTAATTTATGTTTTTTAAAACAGGTACGTGGCCCTGTTTTGTCTATGTCACGATTTACAGACTCCAGCGGATGGGGTCTTCAACTGCCAGGTGCAAGTCCAAATATGCAACTTCATGACCCTCACCATTTTATGGGACAATCGCCAAGGACCAATATGCCCTTACGCAGTACTAGCGGCTACAAACAACATACCAACCAATATGGTGGTCTAATGGCTCGTTGTTTGAGCAACCTTCCGATTATCAGAGAGACCATTTACTGCTTTTATCATAAACCAACAGCCTATCTACCGCAAAGGAACAACGCGCGGCTCCAAATAAACTTTTGCTGATCGACAGCAGAGACAATAGCAAATCGCTGAATATTCACTAAACATTTCATGTGAAATAAAGGTACTTAACCAAATGTACAATCCTGCTGTTTACTTTTAAACCACAGTTTCATATTCCGAATTGTGGCGCACTGAGTTGTAACCTGATCTAACACTCTCTGTACCGCAAAGGAACATCGCGTGTCTCAACATGAACTTTTGCGGATCGACAACAAACACAAATGCAAATTGCTGAATATTCTCTAAACATTTGATGTCAAATAAATGTACTTTACAACATTTACAATCTTGCTCTTTGCTTTTAAATCACAGTTTCATATTCTGAATTGTGGCGCGCTGTGTTGTGACATAATGTGTGTTGTCTTCCGGGTTCTGTGTAAAGTCGCGTAGTACTGGAGACGACTGGGCGCGCTTCATTACACAACCTGTAACGTCACAGAGAGAGGCGGGCAATATCAGTGCTTTGATAATATCAGGCTTAGTGGCGGGAGATATGATTTAGTGTCGCAAAAGCAAGGCAGCCAGGTCAATAGCGCCAGTCATAGGATTATCACATAATGTCGACGCACACCAGCCGGATTTATCGTTTCTTTAGTGGACAAAAAGTCGGTTGACGCCCCTAGGAAATTGTACTATTAGCGGACAAAAGGAGTGCTCTTAAAACACTTTCACCCTGACAACGAACAATACAAACAACGTTCTCAGAACACCCCCATTTTGTGTAATTGCAACCATTTCGGGACACTGCGAGTGTTCTTAGAACACATTCAACTAGACAGATTACAATACGGACAGCGTCCTGAGGACACCCCCAGTTTGTGTATTTACGAACAATTAAGTACACCGTGAGTGTTCATAGCTCATTTTTACCTTCCTTGCGAACAAAAATGACACATACTCCGTCCTCTAAACACCCCACCATTTAGTTTATTTACAAAATGTCAGAACAGCCGTGTTCTCCGCGGACAAATCGAACCCAACAAAAACGTCTAGCACATAAAAAAACAAAGCATTGAACCTATCTCATACTCCCCCACCCTCCCCAAACACTCTTACACACCAACACACGGCACTAAATACAATTTTTTATCCACGTTTCACTGCGCTGTACGCGGTCGACTGCGAATACAAGATGGCGGGCGCCACAGAAAATCTGATGCGCTCCATGCCCCTCGCCGTCCAATCAGCGAACACGTCGCATGTCCGCGGACATGACGCAAGCCCATGGGCCAATCGGGGTGCTGTCCGCGGAGCGAACAGGGAAGTCCGTCCGCGAAGCGAACGCAGATATCACTAATCTTTTTGCCTTACATTTTAGTCATTTTTAAAAAAAACTACTGGACAGATTTACACCAAATTTACAAAAGCACACTTTTGGGACCAGGCCGCCGCTCCTGCCGCAAATTTGGTGTAAATCCGTCCAGCGGTTCAGGCTGTAGCCGTGCGCAAAGTTTTTTCCCATTCAGCTGGCAAAATTCAGAGTGACCCAACTACCTTTTTTTGCAAAGTTTGGTGAGGATCCGTCCAGGGAGAGCGAAGTTATAAGCTACCCAAAAAGTGCTCTTCCTATGGAAACAGAAACTTAACCATAACTACATGGCCATGTAATATATTATATATATATATATATATATATATATATATATATATATATATATATATACACTTTGGTAATTCTTCCCTCTCACCTGTGTTTATTATATGTGGAGCTCTCCATCCTGGTTTCTACAGGTGGCGCGTTGAAATGGAATACAATGGAGTCTTGGAATGTAGAGGACTCAATAGTTGTTTGCCTTGAAAATGCCTATACTTTTCCAGAACATGTCTTTGGGTAAGTATCTTGGTAAAAAAGCTATATTCTTTATATCTTGTAACTATCCCTATGTTGGAGAGATCTCGCTTTTTAGCAATTAACTTTTCTTTTGCAGATTCCAGAATTCGGAATGGTTTATGGCTGCGAAGGTCTAAGAAGTTACTTACGCTGAGGAAACTTTTAATAATGTCAGTTCAACTATGTGGAACAACTGCAGTCTTCAGGAAAAACACGGACCTAACTGTGCTGAGAGAAACTTGCAATACTTTGGGTACATAAGCTTATTTCACTTTCTTTTTTATTTTTCTATTCAATTCTTTGTTTAATTAAATACCTCTATTTAATCTGCAGAATTTCGGTAAACTGGGGAAAATCCTTTTGGATGATGCAGAGGCGGCGGAAAAAACTTCTGACTGAAGATTATGCCGTTTTGGAGAAGACTGCGGTCGGAGATGCTGTGGCTTTGAGAGGAACTTCTGACAGGAGCTGCTGTGGTAATAAACAACCACTGCTGACTGAAGATACTGCTTCGAGGAAAACTACGATTCGGTAAGTTTTTTCTATGAGATTCTGTTGTCTTTCTTGTAAAATTATTGTTTAATATTTCTCTCCTTTTGACAGGTTCTGTGAGGAGAAAGCATCAGTAGCATTACCTGCTGTCAGCGGAGAAGACGCGAAGCGAGCATTTCAGCGGAGGAGGGTCTTAAGCAGCTCCCTCTGCAATATCAATGGAACGCGTTGTCAGATATGAATTGGATCTTGCTGGAGCCATGTTTGGAGTATAAGACCAATCTTAACACTATGAGAGTCTATGAAAACTGATGCTGTGAGTGGTGCAAATGCCATGTATGCCAGGCCACACCCACTTTAGACTGACTGAGGTAATGTTCCTGGCTCATCTGGGATGCCTGAATGTACACTGTGCTCTTTGACTGGGATCATTGAAGAGACTCAACGGTCTTCTCTAAGAAAGAACCGCTAAACTTAAATTGAAACTGAAGAGGGGGTGGCTGTATTGCTTGCCCCTTGCATTATATGTATTAAGGAATCAGCTTCGGTTGGACCACCACCTCACACCCCTTGAGCAGGAATGCGAACCAGAATGCCCATGTCACCTCCATCGAGGAGTATAATTGATGCCCAGACAACTGTAGAATTGTTAGAAAATGAGCTACGTGCGTATTTCACATGTATGACTGCTAGTATCTCTGTCATTTCAGATCAACTCAAGCATAAGGGTTGTCGGTCTCAGGACACAGATGAAGACCATTCACCAACCAGATGGGTACTATCTGTACCCAAGTTGTTTGTTGGAGACCCTGTTTTAGTGTGCAACTTCACAAGGAAGTGGCATGAACCCCGTTTTAGTGGACCATACATGGTCAAAAATGTCACTCCCTCAGCAGTAAAAATCCAAGAAGGCGTGCCTGGATTCACTTGGGGGATGTGAAGCCGTATGCTGGTGAGATCGATAGACACAGGATGCTAAGATTGCTGATTAAATAAATGAAAGTGTACATTTGGACCGTGGCTCACCCCAAACACTCTTTATAGATATTTTAGCAGGAGTGCAAAAGTCAGCGTTCTCGATTCATAGGAATCTTTTTCATTGGACTTTAGAAGGTGCTGATGTGCTAAAAATGCCAGATCTTGATTTTATATTCGATGACTGGAAAAGGGAGCAGTTCCCCGATTAATTCCTTACTGAGTTTCTCTTTGGCTAGATTCATGGTTCTATCGGATGTTGATATCCATAGGCTCCTTCTCACTGTCTTTGTTTTTATACTCTGAGCTTAACCTGCTCTTGTTGGGCCTAGCACTGACATGCCTAATTTTGTGCAGGATCATAAGAATGGCCCTGCGATTAGAAGATTGCTTGCAGAGATAATCGAGCAAATTCAGCAGCTACCTGAGCATCTAACAAGGTTGCCTGATTAAAAGTTGTTTTCCTTCCTTAAAAGAAGTACACAGGCACAATGTAGATAATTGAGAATAGTGCAGTTCCAGGAAGTGTGCTGACTCAACGATGTGTGGAGAGACACCAGTGGTGGGGTCTCATGTATTGGTTCATAATATATGTGTGCACATCATCTATTATTGTTTTTCTGTTTTTGCTAATCCATGCTGCTTACCTTGCTGGTGCCTTTGATTCTTTCCACACCAGTGACCTATACAGAATTAGGTGTTGCAAAGAAACCAACGCCATATGTGATTATCCCTACACCAGTGACACATGTAAAGCCACCCATTTCTCTGACAAGTGTTTCTATGATTCCCTCTGTAGGATGGTCCATTTTTGATATACTCCATGGCCATTATGTAGAAGCTCATTTGGCAAGAAAGAGACCTAAGAGAAGTGCGTGCATGGGAAGATGATTATGAGTTAAATAATTATCTAGACAGTACAGCACATTTGGGGAACAACATGTGGTATCAACACATGAAGGAGGTAGGAGAAATGCCTATGGGGAGGATTGCTATGTTTGTGCTCTCCTACCGTATGATATGGCGAAGTCCAAGATATTCATCGCTATAGTGATAGATGTCCAGACAGCTCATTGGCTGACTCATCTTGCACTTTGCCATACAAGAGGTCAATTCCAGGGTTGAACAGCATCCTTGGTATGGGTGACGGAATGGTCAGCTCCAGAAGAAGATGATTATGTTCAAGATTTAAAGACAAGAGCAAGAGCACACACCAGAGATCATGTGATAAGATACGAGCAGCCTGGAATGAAGGGAGCAGGAATCAGATGGGAGATAAATAAGAAGCTTAATTGCCAAGGAAAATCCGATGAAGAAATACGAAAATGCAAGAAGAGAGTGGACAGATGCAGTTCTGGGAAACAGTTCTTTCTCCAGATGGCTGCAAGAAGGCATAGTCATATGCAGAGTGGTGGCAGTAACAGGACATCACAAACTAGTTATAGATTGTATTGCAAAGTATCTGACATGGGTCAAAGACAAAGGAGGTCCGTTGCAGATAGTGCCTCTGGCTATTGCAGAGCTATACTTCAGAAACAATGGCACAAGAAAGGGTGGAGCCAATGAGCAGTCCAGTTAAATTTTCAGTATACCAGGAATGAAAGATGGAACAGTAGTGATAATTGACCACTAATGGGCCTGTGGATCCCGAGCATACTTGAAGCTGCCTAGATATTGGGGAGGACTAGTTTCTGTAGTGATTGTTCATGTTCCAGCATTGATTGTTCCGAAGAGTAACCTGAACATTGGAGAATTTCCAAAAGCAGATGCTCACCTGAGAAAGAGGAGGTCAGTTGGATTCCTCAATTGAACAAAAAGGGAGAAGTACTTCTCAGCCAAATCAATAGAAGCTTTCAATGACATTTCGGATGAACACAGGTTGTTCAGTCAGACTTCAGTGATATATTCACAACAATCTTCATGTCAGGGATCCAGACGATGGCAAATGCCAGATGGTTACAGATAACCAGATGGGACCTCCTGCAGACGATCAACACTACCATAAAGGGATTCAATGCTATCAAGGAAGAGCTGAGAGCTACAAGACTGATGACTCTTCTGAATAGATATGTCTAGGATATGATTACAGCTATGGATGCTGGTGTTTGTGCTAAAATCAGAGAATCATGTTACACATTCACACCATCTCACAATGAAGCGAATGGGACCTTCACAGAGGCCAGAACGATGCTCACAATTTACATGTCAAGTTAGAAGATGAAGTTGAAGACATTGCTGATGGCAGTTGGTTTGCATCAATCTTCCTATGGGTTCCACAATGGATAGCGAATATCTTCAAGTTTCTTGAAGACTTGTTGGTGATGAGTATGCTTGGATTCTGTGTGATCAGAATAATAATAACAGAGTGCAAGAAGACAGCAAAGAAAGCAACAGGAATGAAGATCGTGATTGATGTCGAGTCAGGGTTTGGACCCAAAGAGCTGACAGATGAAGAAATCAGAGACTATGTAAAAGCTAGTATTCATGCACCTAACGGAGCAAAGTTCTGGTGTCCGAGAAACCACAAGAAGTATGTGGAAAGAGGGATCTACTGCAACCCGAATGGACAATGTAGTCTTATGACCTGGAGTGTTGATGAACATGTGAAATTAGCAGGATGTCTGAAAGGAGTGAACAAGATATGGACTCCAAAGAAACACTTCTTCAGAAAAGGATGTCTAGATGTGAAGACTGATGGGAGAGTGGTTGATAAATCAACCGGAGGGGGGAGTGTAGATGAGGAGCAGAGTTCAAAGACTTGGTGAGGGAGGTAATCACGAGGTGGGGGATCCCAGACAATTTCAAAAATGATTTTGTTAAGGAAATAATTGACCTTTTGGGGATTCACACAAATTGTGCACTGTCTAAAGGCTGCAAGCAAATGGTTTGAAGGAGAGAATGATTGGCTTTCTAAAAGATCACTTGGCTAAGTTAACACAAATGCTTGGTAAGTTCTGGTTGCACTGCTTACCTCTTGCACTCCTTGCTTTGAGAAAGTCACCAGGAGGAGATCATCATCTCACTCCTCATGAAATTGTTACTAGTCGGAGAATGCATGCATCTTCATATCCAGCACGTACGATTTCTGATGCTAATTCTTCTTCTAACATATTGGGGGAGGAAATTTACATGTACCTCACAGAACTTACAAAACTCTCGTGGCATTTCTACTACTATTGGAATCAAAGAAGCTGAAGTTTCATGGTATGCAGATTGCGGATTAAAGTGGGTGACTTTATCACCATTCTGTGAGAGTATGGCTCATTTTAAACATCCAGATATTATTATTGTGGAGGCAGCAGTTTGAGCTATGTGACTGCAGGATCTTTGCAGTTTGCCATGAAGGACATGTTGAAAAGCCTAATACAACTGTTTCCAGCTGCAACATTATTTTTTCAGAAAGCAGCGGAAATCAAAAATGGAGACATGCAAACTTGTTTTATTCTGAAATGGAAGAAGCTATACAGCATGTCAATAAAGGTGCATGTGTTTTTATTTGGTTTAGGAATGGCATCTTTTGGCAAGGGAAATATCAAGTTGGATGGTATTAATATTATTTTAGGAGATGCAATACACTTGACTGATGTCGGAAATTGGATTTTTCTTTTGAATATCCAAAATGCACTGACATTTTTTTGGTGAACTCGTAAAATATGTTGTAACCGATTTTTTAGTAGTTGTAGTAAATAAATACAATAACAGAAAAAAAGGAGTAGTTTTGGTGTTAGAAAAAAATTAAGTTCAGTAGAACATTTGTTCGTGCAGTATATAAAACCCTCAAAACAATTAAAAGAAAAGTTAATTGATTTGAATTCCCCCACTTCACGGCTGGAATTTTCTAGCTCTCTACACCCCTTTGTATTGTCCACAGACTATGCAGACTGTAAAAGGTCCTGTGGTTTGTATTTTTAGTTCGATTTTTTAACTGTGAAGGGCGGGTCCTAAAGAAAAGAATTTTCTGTCTTTCTAGTTTGTATATTTTTTTAATTTATTTTTGTAGGAGTCGGTGAGGAGTCGGTGAGGAGGTAAGGTGGGGGAAGGAAGCGGCACAACCACATATACAGAGGGGGAGGTGGAGAGACGAGGATTTTGGGCATGCCTTGAATTTAAGGGTGGTGACAGTGTTTCTTGTGCGCCTTTGACTGCAGCCTTGAATGCACTTGGAAACTGCTTCCCCCTGTATAATGTTGTGTCACAGTACAAACAGAGCATTGTGACTTCCGAAAGGTAAGGGTCAACAGCGTTCTGTATGGCATGCGAGGCAGCTGGTGGGATCCTCAACCCCACAGAAGTAGCCTGTGTGGTGGTAGCAGTGGTTGAGGAAGATGGCGTAGAGGAAGATAACCTACTTCCCTCTGAGAATGGAATAACCTTTCTGTGGTGTTACATGGAGGTGGTCACAAAAGAGTACTGCCCAGTTTGTCCGTGACTGAGTATGACCCTACACTAAATACATTGAACCTTGGCAGCCCAAGCTTTTGGTACACCCCCAATGGTTTTAAAGAACCGCCACACCCATGATTATCTCTGGGTGCCGGAGGTAGGAACTTTCTCTACCTCATCTTTCTGTTCCTTGTCATCTTCTTCCATATCATTGTGCTTGTTTCCCTGTCAGGTACTCCATGTGGTGATGGTGGTGGTAGCCCCTGGGAAAGTGGGATGGCCATGACAGATGCCATTCTTGAACTCCTGAAAGTCTCCTGGAAGTAGCTCTGAAAAGATGATCTCTCCTGGTCTGCCTGATTGAGAATGATTAAAAGTAATGGATCGGTCCCTTGAGAGAACCCAAGTCTTTAGTTGATCTGTCAACTTCTTTCAAGGTCTATTTTGAACTCGGTAGTCCACAGACAGTGTTCCTCTTAGGGTGAGACCCAAAGTTACTTAAATATGCAAATTAACAAGGGGGGTCCTGGGAGTCCCTCTGCCAGACATTAGTGCTGGTTATGAGAGACTTACCCAGAGTCTTTAGCTCACTATCTTTCACAGAGGGACTCCCAGGACCCCCATTGGTAATTTGCATATTTAAGTAACTTTGGGTCTCACCCTAAGTTACTAGGGGAATCCAGACATGGACCCCTTGCTCACTATTCTTAGAGAGGCACAGCTCCTCCCTACTGATGAGGTCCAACCAGACTGAAACACGTGTCTGGGGATGCCGTTGGTACTCTTGTTCAGAGGAGAATTGCCTAGCATTTTGGTGCTGGACTGCCCCAGGGCAGGACAAAGACTGATATGTTTGGGATATTTCTTCTCTGTGAAAGATAGTGAGCTAAAGACTCTGAGTAAGTCTCTGGTAACCAGGACTAATGTCTGGCAGAGGGACTCCCAGGACCCTCATTGGTAATTTCCAAAGAATCATAAGAAGTATGTGGGAAGATGGATCTATTGCAGTCCAAATGGAAAGTGCAGTCTCATGACATGGAACAAGGATGGGCACGTGAAAACAGCAGAATGCTTGAAGGGAGTCATAAAGATATGGATACCAAAGAATCTTTTCTTTCTTCAGACCAAGATGTCTGGATGTGAAGGATGATGAGAGAGTGGTTGATAAATCGTCCAGAGGGGGAAGTGTAGAGGAGGAGTCAAGTACCCCCACCTCAACCACCTCACCTGTATTGCCTATATGTTGGGAGCCTGGATGTGAGACACGTGCAGTACCAGTAAAAATACTGATATCTAAGAGAATCCTGTAAGCAAGGTTCCCATTGAGAAAACCGTACCTGGATACAAGAAAATATGATGGCCGTCTGAATGAAATCCCAGAAGAAGACGAACAAATGAATGGTCATAAGACAAATGGTAACGTCACACAGAACAGAGCTGACATAACTAGAACAGATGCATAGACTAGAAGATGCAGATATTCTATAAGGTATCAAGAAAGTATCAAGGATAAGTGACATCTTGGGATCAAGGTGAAGAAGCTTATGCCATAAAATGGATGAAGAAATCTAGTTAGTTTACACGTGTACAGATGCAAAGAAATGCAAGCAGACAAATTATTCTTGAGGCTGGCTTTATAGTGAATAGATTGCGGCATACGCAGGTCAACGTCATGATGGCAAGTTTTGAATATAAAAGTACAGTTTTTTATGAATTTTGTTGAGTAAGAGAATCGAGTGAATTTGTTGGTGTTCGTTATGCTCCCTATTTTAGACAATTGAAAATAAAACCGTTATCCTTTTTACCAATTAACTGAGTCATTTGATTATTGATGTTGAGCAACTTCTGCATCCCCATCTATCTCCAGGGTAATTGCTACTCATTTTAAAGGGTTGAAGTTATTCAATTCACCTGTATTCAACTTTACTCAGCAAGCTGCTTCTGCTGGTAGATCTGTTGAAGTTAGAAATAACCAACATAAAACATGAAATGTCTGGTAATGCAGAATGAGACCAACCAGCCATGAAACTGCTCTTGATCTTCTGATTAGAACCACACATTGTTGGGATGAAGGGGAATGCCCTGCAGGCATCTTTTCATGTCCCTCAGTTTAAAGTCAAGGTAGCAACCGTCAAACAGCATGTGTGTGAGGATGAGGGAAATGCAGGTTGTTGTAATTTCCAAGAGTTATCCACACACTATCAATACATTAGAATTCACAAAAGATAGATTTCAAAGCCTGGTATGAACAGAAAGAGCGAGCCACAGGTCAGAGATCAAAAAACCAAGAGCAGGACAACATCACTTTAAAGAAGATTATCATGTAAGGCACACTCGTTCCTCTCAACACCTGAAACTAGTTCAGGTTGAACCAAGATTGGCTTTCCTATTGTGGTCTCCAGCCCCCCAGGGCTGAAGCATTATGCGACAAAAGAGCATTGCATGGGGGCCAAATCGTAGTACGCTCTACTTCAGGCTGAGGACTGCGATCATCTATGAAGCCTCGATGGAAGTAAGGAGAGAGGGAGAGGAACATGAGGGGAGAGGGACGGGAGAGAGGAGTGTGGGGACACGCTGAAAAGGGGATTTTCTGGGTGGGGGCTTGAAAAGAACAAGTGGTAGAGTGAAAAAGAAAAAGCAACCTACTGGGGATGGCCTCTACACAGCAGCCTTCCACAGCATTGTGTTTTTAAAAGTGAGATAGCTGGCCTACCTTTCATACTGTGAACACAGAGGAATCTGTGTGACAGGCTCCTTACCCAGTTTGCCTTTCTGTCTATATCAGGGTCCCCATGACAATTCATGGGGCAAACTGAAGACTAGATGCTTAATGCCTCTGTTCTCCAGACACACATCTGTGTTGTGATGGCGATCTATTGAATTTTTGGCAAGTGGTATGTGTGGGCATCAATATTTATTCAATTAGCTGTGAAACAATGGAAAAAGCTCCGAGGTGTTAGCTCCAGAGTCAAGACCCACACAGGAAATGCTTCCCAGTGGAAACATGGAACGCTTGGTATGTATTCTAGACTATTCTGTTCAGTGAGTAGTTAGTGTGGGAAAACTGCAACATTGCATTCTCATCAGAAAAACTCTATGCCAAGAGACCATGCTTGTGTAACTTTGTTTACCATCTGATACAATCACCTGTTGGGAACCGATAGGCTTGCAACATTGTTTCAAAAGGATTGCCTGACTTATCGAACGTCCCTTTTACATTTGGAAATAATATCCCTGATTTTCTGGAAGATGTTTTAACAATGTTACCATACATGTTACAAATGTCTAATGAATGTAAATGTGTTCCATAAAAGGCAAAGGCACATTTTTCGCCCTTATCCTCATAAAGCTCTACTTGCCCCTCCCCAATCTCTGTTCTCCTCTCCTCACGCTCTGTCTCAAAATCTGCCCCTCTTTGAACACCATCTCCTGATCTAGCTGACTCCCTCTGGCTCTGGCAAAGAGGCTGGGTAGTCCATCTTCTCTCCCCTGCACTCCCTCCCAATCCCACGACATGTTGCCTTAAAGGTCAATGTGCATAACACAAAACAAGTCTCAAAGACAAACATAAGGGTTTCACTTTGACTCAGACAGTTGGAACGCGTTCTCAATACAAGCAAGCGATAGGGAAGGCGACTAACTAATAAGCAGGAAGACTTTTTGGATTCACACAAATATTTGTACAAACGCAGCAAAGAAAAGGTTTTAGAAATTTTTATTTTATTTTTTGGTGACACAAAGTGAAGAATGATCTGTGGAAAGTACAAGAGGAACTATTAAAAAAATGTTTATAAGTGAGTAAGGATACACATTGACGTTAGAATGGCTGGATATCTTGAGTCTCAGGCCTCACAGTTGGATGGCGATTGCTGGACCTGTCCTTGAGTTCTGAGTAGTGTTCAACCCTTACAAAATCCTGCGTAAATACCATGCATGGGTCAAACCTGCCCTGAGATGTCCGGCTTCCCATGCGGCACATAGAGGGAAGTTCAAGCCCCTGGGCTGACTTCAAACTCAGGGAGTGCATCACATAATCCCTTACTCCATACAGTAGATACATGTATACTTCTGCTGTGCATTGTCTATAGGTGTGCCATTACCCTGGATGATTATTGTCCACATCTCAGAAATAAAAGTAACATGTACCTTAGAATTTGCAAATGCACAAACTGTGTGTCAGATTCTCATATAATCTCCCCTCGTGAGCTAATTTGCACTGGAGAGATTACTTAATTTCAAAACAGATGACTATTAGTACATCTAAGCCTATCGATACTAAAAGACAGGCTTCAAAAACATATGAACAACGTCTGGTAATGGCTGAATTTGCCTTACATTATTGGATTTTAAACCCCCATGTTAAAAGGAGTTAGCTGTTTTGTTCTCTTCCACTTGGTTCCAGTTTCCTAGTATCCTACACATTGGATGCTGGATATATCTATAAAGGAATATTCTGCCAAAGTAGAATAGTGCTGTGTAAAGAAATTCAAGTTATGGCAAATTCAGGTCTTGTAGATTTTATATTAAATCTTATTGGCTGATGGGATTCAAACAGCTGTTTTAGAGGAATCTCTCATACTAAGATTAACTGCATATGGGTTAAATCTCTCCTAGGGCCCCCTTTGACCTGTATGCAGTGATTATTATATAGCCCCCAACCACTGGGAGAGGCTGAATTATAAAGTTTTGGCTGAACCATAAACAGACTAGTGGTGCCTACTCCCCAATGACAAACATGGGATTTTTGTTAGACATGGGTGGAGCTAAAACAACATGGGAGCTGTGACAATGGGAATAATGTTTCCACCATCACCGAACACCCTGCCTGCTTTGCTTTGCCCTGGATGACTCCACTAGGAGCCGAGACCTCAGGGAACTCCAGTTAAAGAGGGTGGACACTTCCTCAGGATATTTCCTTTATTGGATTCTAGCAGAGGGCAAGGAAGGTGCCAATCCTGTACTAAAATATTGCTGTAAATGAAGTGGAACCTAGCTGTCTATGGATTCTTGCTGTAGCTGTTGACAGCTCAAGGACCCATAGCAGGTGGGAAAGACATTGATCCGAAGAGGTAGAGAGGCATTCCCCTTGCCATCCTATAAGGGTCACCAATTGAAGAATGTGAGGCTTGTCTGTAGCAAGGACACCTTATAAAAAATCAGGCTTCCCTTAGGACCCATGCCCCCTGTCATCTATAAAAAGAGCCGTACCAATGAAAGCTTGGCATTCTTTTTTCACAAACTGATGAACTGTTCAGTGGAAACTGGAGTTATTCTAAAAGCCTTCACTATGGTCTACATTAAAGCACTCCTCAATAATACTAACGCAGACCCAGACTATCCCACCTACTTCTAACCTATCTTGAATGTGCCTTACCCAGCAGAAATCCTGGAAAGCAATGTATATTGCCAAATCCAGTTGCACATAGTGTGCAGGAACATCCTAGATTACACACAAGTAGGATTCAGACCAATGAAGGACCTGGATTCAGCACTTGTATCTGCACGGGGCAACATCAAAATCATTTGAAGCACAAGAACCCTTTGGCCCACATACGCTTAGCTACCTCAGTTGGTGTTGATACCATCAGCCAATGATCCTTAATCAGGAGAGGATACGAATTTGGTCTACACAGCACAATCTTACAGTGGATTAAGTATTTCCTCACAGATAGAACATACATCATCTAGCTCCCCCTTTCAGGTGTACCCCCTAGAAAGTTACCTCTGGAATCCCCTGAGAATCAAGCCTATCACCCCACCTTTTGAAAATCTAAATTTCTCCGCTCTAGAGGATCATGAAAACCACTGACCGTCTACAAATATGCAGATGAATCACAAGGTACCTTCAAAACGACCAGCAACAATGAGACTAAAATCTCTCAAAGGTCTCACAGAGGTGAGAACACAAATTACCAAAGGCAAATTAAAACTCAACATGGACAAAACAGAAATCATGATCATGTCACCCGGTACAGCACAAGTAACACCACTACTTTGGCCTACAATAATGGGTGCCAGACCAAAAACCTCAAATGTAATCAAGAATCTTGACATTATGGACGAATCTGCACATTATGGACGCTGGAACCACCAAATTAATTCACTAGTATAGAAATGTTTTTACCATGTTTGATCAGTCAGATGGATTATATTATTTCTCACTTTCTTGCACTGGACACTGACTGTCATATCACTGCTTTTATCAAGAATCAACTATGCCAACAGCGAATACCTCAGCATGCCAGATTACCACACGAAAAAACTTTAATGCATGCAGAAAACAGCAGCAAACCTACACATAATATTAACAATAAGTACTCTCCACTGGCTACCTATCACAAAACTAATCAACTTCAAAGTCCTCTGTATCAATCACAGAGCTCTTTAGGGCCATGGAGCAAAATCCATCCAATAACAACCAAGAAGGGCACTAAGTTCCAGTGAAGATGTACTACTAGGGACCACATGCTACACCAAAGTACCACACAGGATTGCTTTGTCCGTACTCAGGAACACTCTACCAAAGGAAACCTGAACAATCCAGGACTTCCTCAGATTCAAGAAAATGCTAAAGACCTGTCTTATCAATGCCTAATTAAATAACAAATGACCCAGCAACAGAAGGTCCAAATGCATTTTACACTCAAAACCAACCTGGACGAAAAAACCTGGCAGCTACCCACCATCTGAGTTTCAAATCATTTTCAAGGGAACACCATACTGGCTTCCCCACCACAACCTAAGCAGATGGAATCTACCCACCATTTTGAACCTCAGCCAAACTTTTGACAGAAGGCTATGTCAGTTTCCCACCTACACCTGACCACTTTAAGGGAATGCCATACTGCCCCTCTGCTCCCCCACCGCCGCTATGCCATTCACAGTTCATGAGACTATTCGCTCCTGGCTGCCCTACTGTATACCAGAGTTCAGTCACACCAAGATGGGTGCTCAACAATCTTTGCCCTATTTCACATGCATGCCTTGTTCAATTGCAACAATGTATAGTGCTCCAATATGTGACTGGTGCCTATGAACATAAGACATGTTATGTTATGTTATGTTATGTTGATTTATACCGCACACCGCTACCACCCAGGGTCAGTCTCCATGCGCTCACGTGGCTCTGCAACAAAAAAGAGTGAAGTGTGTTAGTGAGGATAGGATGATAGCATAGGTCCAGAACAGGAACATTTGCTGTCTGTGTGTGTTGTCTTGCGTACAGGTTGGTTGTGCCGCCCAGCTTGTAACAGTAAGGGTAAGGCTTAGTGCCTCAGGTGTGTGAGTTGCACGTGGTTAGGGTGGAAGTAAAATTGAGTGCACTGGTTTGTTGTAACCTAACCGTAAGGGGGGTTCCAGTGTCACAGTTGTTTGTTAGATGTTTGATTGAGTTGTGTTGGTGTGCATTTGTGTGCGGTGAGGTTGTGGATTTAAGATTATGTGCACTGGTGTTCCATCTGAGGTTACAGGCAAATAATCTATATGTGCTTGATTATGTCTCACTTCAGCCTTTGTAAGACCTACCCTAACTACTAACTACTAAAACTCAGCACTCCAACTCAACATTCGCAAGCCAACTAAGCCACTCACACATGGCTTCTGAATAACCCATTCATCAGCCAGCAAACAACAGAACACTAGAGCTCTACATCAACACGACAAGAGCATAGCTATCTTGCATTTTCCTCTTTCATCCTGACTAATCAAACCCACCAACACTCTGTCAAAGCTGCCAGAGAGCCCGTAGGCCATCCAAATAGCAGTGGTGTGTGGTATAAATCTTAATATAGCCACATAACATAACTTTCTAGATGGTAGTAGAGACTTTTACTTTAAATTCATCATCGTCATGCTATGAAGAGATTTCCGGTCACAGATTTGCTCCGCATTCACATCCATATCATTAGCGTCAGTGTAGAGGGAATCTTTTGCAGTAGGCCCATGGCAACAGAGTCAAACTTACATCATGAGCGGCTGCCTCTGGTGAATCTGTGTGGTGTTAGAAATACTCCAAGGAATATCCATTGTCATTTAGTGTTGGAAGGAATGCTTTGCAGCAGCAACACAAGTACTAACATCAGCACTTAAGGCAACTTTTACTACACATCTTAAAGAGTTGGTTGTATACACTGAGATTTATTTAATTCCCAGAACTGTCAAAAGAAGATTATGTTGTTTTGGCTGCAGTGAAGAATTAATTGTCTTTATTTGAAACACTGCACTTGAAAATGAAGCAGTTGTGATTAAGATGTTGGTTCCAGAACCTCGGAAATCTATCCGTTGTATCCTGTCCAAGTTCACCAGATATTTGTTTCACATGGCTAGGGGTTCATTCGCTGTCATAAATGCATACATGTTGTTTGTCTTGGTGTGCAGTTGTAGTTCCCCGAATGATCTACTTTTCTGTTTATTTTAGCACATCACCATTCCAATGTAACCACTGCCTCCTTCAGTTTGGAACATTTATTTGAATCTGGAGATAGGAGTTTCAATTATCCCCAAGGTCTCAAGAACTGGGTGCCAGTAGCAGAAGGCGTTCTAGAGGACTCCCGAACAGTTGCTTGCTGTTTCTGTCCCCCCGCCCCACCATAAAAACATGATTGCCTTCTCTTCTCTTCTCTCCTCTCCTCTCCTCTCCTCTCCTCTTCTCTTCTCTTCTCTTCTCCTCTCTCCTCTCCTCTCCTCTCCTCCCCTCCCCTCTCCTCTCCTCTCCTCTCCTCTCACCTCTCCTCTCCTCTCCTCTTTTCTTCCCTTCTCTTCTTCTCTCCACTCCTCTTCTCCTCCCCTCTCCTCTCCTCTCCTCTTCTCTTCTCTTCTCTCCTCTTCTCTTCTCCTCTCCTCTCCACTCCTCTTCTCTCTCCTCTTCTCTTATCTTCTCCTCCCCTCCACTCTCCTCTCCTCTCCTCTTCTCTTTTCTTCTCTTCTCTTCTCTCCTGTTCTCTTCTCTCTCTCTCTTCTCTTCTCTTCCTGTTCACACTGCAAACGAACCTACTTTTCACTACCTACTTTTCCTGCTTCCGGTCGTAAGACCGCACATTCCAAGTAAAAACGCACTCAAAATATTGGCTGGATTTGTACGGGAAATTCAGAGTTTTAGATGTGCTATGCCGCAGTAAATAAGATTGGACTTTAAGAGCTTTGGCAATATTAACCAATTAGATCCAACAGATTCCCCCAGTAAAAAGGATAAAGGGGGCAACTCTGCTCTATCATCCAGTTCAGAAACATGGCAGCACGGCGTGCATTGCTATAGTCCTTCCAACAGTCCACTTTGGCAAAAGGCCTTGTGAGGTGAACCACAGGTGGGTCAATCCCCTGTTATAATGCATTGAATGCAGATGTCTATACATTTAGAGCACTATACAAATAAACGCTGACTCCACAAATGAAAGTATACACACACACACACACTCTCTTTTGTGTATCATGGAGATGTATTGATTGGAACAGGGCACAATCGCTTTATAATTGCAACAGGTTGAACAGGTGATACTTATGTACTGCAGTGAAACTCATTCGATGAAAACATGGTAACATGCAGAAAAAAGAAATGAGTAAGTCATACCAACATTCATTCATCATTCATCATGGGAGAATAACATTGCACGCTTTACTCTGTAAAAATAAATATACAAGAGTGCCAAGATTATCTCGCAACATTTGCAATGACTAATTAGTGGGAAAGCTAAACCAATGTGAAAAAAAACTCAGCCATGCCCTTACATTCAAGGAAGGAGAGCAATAGAGGGCTATTTTTGTTTTACTCTTCTTTCTCACCACAATTTACAACATATGTGTTGAGATAAACACAGCTTTTGAGGTCAATTACTCGATGGCAAATGTCCTAGGTCTCACTTTACATGCATTTATTTCAACTTATGAATAATATTTAGGGGACAGAAAAAAGTCCTGCTGACAAAAATAATGTTTCTCTGCCCGTAGTCAATTTTGACCCCTTTGTCCATCAAATTGAGTTGGATTTTGTTTTTTTTTTAGCATTTGCGATGTGAAACCTCCTATTGAAGGCACCGTCTCAATGTTGGTCTTATGTTATCTGACTGGGGCAATGGTCAGTAATCTGCATCCTCGCCTCTTTGTAGCCACCCGTCAGCAGATCCCTTTCCAGAACACTGGGGGAGGTCTTTCAGCACGTAAGTATCAGCAGCTCCCAATTAGTTCCCACTCCACGTCATTCACCACCAATCCAAAAACACACAAAAGCAAGCATTGGCAATGCCAAAGGTTTTGGCTTTGTGTAGAGGAATGCACTGGCCAGGCAGTGCCATAGTGGTACTAACTGGCCATCGAAGGTAGCTGCTGCAAAATGGTCTGAGTACCTGGGCAAATAATAGCAGTGCCTGGCCAATGCCTTATGCCTATACACAAGCCAAAACTGTTGGCTTTGCCACTGCTTGTTTTTAACAGGACTTCAGTGAGGGACACACATAGTGATTATACATCGAATGGATGAAGGTACACCCAGTTAAGACATTTTTTATTACAGCAGTAGCGTGTTTACAGCTGCAATTAAGTCATTAACTCTCAGAAGACTGCTTTACCAATCACTGGCAGGCACTTGGAGCCCACAGATTGATAAAGCTACCTCAAAGAGACACTTGGAGGATGTGTTTTGGGCACAGAAGGGCAGTAAGTGGGTGGGAATGGCCATATTGCTTGGCATGCCATGGGCAGTCAATGGGTGGGTAAATAACCAAACAACACCTACAAGCCTTGTGTCTCTTCTCATATGCCACGTCGCCCTAGCTGTACTCCAATGCCATGGTTTCGGCTTCTAGTTGGCACTGTAGCATCATCTTATAGCAAAACTAAAAACACTAGTTCCTGTATTCAAACCTCTCTTCAGGTCTTGTCCCCTATGCAGTTCTATGCCATTTGGGCTGTCTCTCTTGAGTATCTGACCATTATACCAGCATCCCCTTGCTTTGTGTTTTTCCGTGCAACTGCCCTCTGACAAATGCAGCAGTAATAACATTTTTCATCCCCCTTCGTCCTCCACAGTCAGAAGCTGAAGACTCATTTGTATGAGCCTCCTTCCGAGCCAAAAGGCCCAATTGTGCATCTTGCCACCGCCATGTTTCAATTTGAGGCAACCTTGCCTTTCCCCAAGAAAATACCTTTCATTTCAAATATTTTCTCTGCTTCCAGACATACCTTCGCAGTGCACGATTGTGTTGGAACAAGAGATGAAGACGCGACAAGGATTGTGGAAGGGCGTCAGCAGTAAAGTACCTGACACTGTGTGGGCTGTATAATCTGCATGCTCAGATCGACTAGTAGAAGTAGTAACAATGTTGCTAGTTTTCACAAGTCATCCTGCATAAAGCGCAATTTCTGCGCATGGCCCATCAATGATGTTGGCATGCACATCTCCATCCACATATAAGACAAGTTGGGGTTTGATTTTCCGCCGAGGGTTAATGTACTCGCAGCTGTAAAACTCATATTAGGACTCTAGACAGCGTGCACACTCCTATTCACCTACCATTCTATCCTGGTGAGTGCACTTCCCATTTGCCATTTCCCAACATATTCCTCCTTTCTGCAGAGGTTGCTGCAAAGCAGGGCATCACTTCAGAAAACATTTCTGTAGATAAAAGTAATTTCTTATGTCCAGGTGTGCTCCCTTTTGGTCCACCCACTTCCATTCGATACCTACTGGGATGTAACTTAACCGCATGAGCAACTATCAGCACCACTACAATCAACGCACATACATCCAGAATTATTCACCCCCTCGCTGCATATCCCCCAACATCCCAATATGTTTGTTTGTTAAGCCCTAAATCGCACACACTAATGTTGTCCCTCTGAATGTGAAATTGGGTTGTATGAGCATCTATGTGGTTTAAGAGGTACTCATTGTTTGGCTCAATGGGAAATTCTTGCTTTTAAAAGATGTCTACTATCTCCACATTTACTTCCATCATGCCATCATTCACATGAAATAGTGTGACTTCCCTGACAGTCACTATGGTCTCCTTAGGGACCATCACAAAGAATATGGTATAATGCAGTAGTCTTACCACAACTGTACCTGGCTCAGATGTGTGCTTGTGTATTTGTCGATGCATGAAATAAATAACCACCTATGTTTGGCCAACCTGGCACGGATCAATACCTCTTGCTTTTGAGTTGATCACTAAAACTACCCATTGCTCCCCAACCCATTGGTCAAGCCGTATCCCACATAAGGGAAAGAATGGATTCTTGGTCAGATATATAATTCTGGTCCTTGTATTTCAAGCATGTATCCAGTAGAGACCAAGGACAAACCTGCCAGCCATGACAAAAAAAGCAACCACTTCAGGGGTTATCACCTTGAAATACTCCTCCTTCTGCCAAAACCCAACATTGTGTGTAATGTATGTCTTATATATTAGTTCTGGGGTGATGCACGGGATGCGGGAATATGTTAATCATATTCCGTTACACCTATCATCATATGTACGTAACTCGTCTGTAACTAAGATGCCACAAGTAACAGTGCCGCGATGCCTTTGGGCTGTATGTGCGCTATACAAATGCAATAAATACATAAATAAATAAATAAATACATGCTTAACAGAAAACACATCTCTGTGCTCTCCATATTTACATATAGGGGAACTGCAGGTCTCATCTCAAAAGCAATCTACCCTGGATTATTCCCATCTCCTGCCTTTCGACTTTTACCAACATCTGGTCGATGATATCAGAACTGTTAACTGAGTTATCTCTTTCTGATCTTCTTGCAGAAAGGACTTTATTAAAAAGTCTACTGGATTTGCAAAATGCTGGTTTTCTTGCAATGACTTGTCATGCTTGTTAATTACATTGACTCAACACTCTATTAATGCAACACAGAATATTTGGAGTTAGGATAGCTCGTTTAACAGCCCGGTTTCTGCTCCACTCCGATTCTACCATGCTATCTAATTTCTGTTGCAGTACCCTTAAGACTTGATCTAGCTCTCAGGTTTTAGTGTCCAAGGTACCCACCCAAACAGCATTTGTTGTGGACACAGTAGTTCCCACTATTGCACCAATTACTGTGGAAACTATGGCATCAACCAAACAAACATCATTCTACTCTCCCTCCTCCTAGGAACAGGTTCCTTTGCTATAAAGGATTTTTCCAATTGGACACGCATGCCCTTAACTGATTTGTGTGGCCTCCGCAGCTGCAGTTCAAACCACTGCATAGTTTCGATCTCTGATAGTGGTCATGGGGAAAAGACGTGTCACCACCAGAAACAGTTCCAAACATGTGTAGACATTCTGGTGCAGCGGTCTTCTAGTGATCATAATGAATCCAGGTGCGTCTTGGTTCAGTTATGATTCAAGCACTGACCCGGGGCCCTGCATCAAATACAGCACTAACCATGTTATCATCTTCAATGTCATCCACATGCTTGTTCTTATTTTAGGTAGAAGTCACAATTTAGCCCTGGCATCTTGTCACAGTGTCTCCTCGCTGCTCTGCCTGCGTCTGGCAGGCTTGATCTGTTTCTGGACTTTGTGTCTTCTCCAGATTTCCCCTCAGTTATAGGCTGACCATCAAACATTTTGGAGCAAAGCAAGTTACTAATTTCTCTAAAATACAGGAGACAAACAAAAGCTTAAATACCATGTAAAGTTATACATTCCTTGACTCCCTGATCATTATTCTCCTTTTCCTTTATCCAGCGGACACCAAAATCGAGCAATAATGCTTTGCCCATTCTTCTTGTCATCCTTAACATCCTTATCTACATGTTAAGGTGAATCCCTCCATTGTCTTGTAAAGATACAGATTCCTGTCACTACCTAACAGACACCTCTTCAGCTACCACTATCATCATTTCATTGCTCATTCCCGCTTTTTTCATGTTTAAGGTCTAAGGGTATGTGGACACATTCTTCCATAACCTGTTTGCCCTTTTTCACTAACCTCTTCTGCTCTACTTCAACATTTTATTCACATTTGTGAAAGGGCCATGCCAGGAGGGAAGAAAATTCAAATGATTTGTTCTGTCTTTCACAAAATAGAATTTGTATAGCCAATTGTGTACCTTTACTGTGGTCCTTTTGTCACAGTATGGCCTTGTGCTATTAGCTGCCCTTTCCGTCTTCATGAACTCAAATGCATGCTGTAAGTGTTGACTCAGATGTTCTACATACTTGTGGCTGGAGGACGCATTTATCAGCATCTGTTCATTTGTTCTGTACAACAGGTGTTAGGGTAGCACCATCTTTGTGCCAGTGATATATTTATGTAGACTATGTGTGGTTTTTGAGGGTGTAGCACTTGTGACCATGACCACTAATGAAAGCCGCAAGTCTCAGCTGGTGCCTTTCTTTTCCACAAACCTTTTCAAAAGTTGCACTCTCTGGGTTGGGGCACTGGGCACATACCAAACATCCATGGGTGTACAACTCAACATCTTGCAACATATGTGGCCGATATGCAAATTCTCTCAGGATCTTGAACGTCTTTCCATTCCCCATGACCTGCCATTATCACATCATTGGCATTGTGCAACATGAGTCCTCAGAAGGAAACAGGGATCATCTATTGAATGTGTCCCAAGACAGGCTTGAGGATCAACAAACCATCCTGCACCTGGAACTGCTTCTTAGTTTTCAATATCACCCTCAATTGTTCCTTTCCTCTACAATCAGCATTTCTAATGGGGTTCTTCTTTTAGTCCAATATGTGGTTAGAAAAGATCCCTATCACACCAACTTCTTTTTCAACACTGATCAGGTTCTTGTCAGAGGTATCAAAGCCCCACTGAACAGCGGGTGGAGAAACTGGCCATCTCCCAGCTCAATCTCCACACTGAATCTGTTGGTTGTCTTCATGGCCATCAGTCTGGCTTCAGAGCTGCCAGAAGCAAGGACACTACTCTTCTGAACATCCGAGGAAACCCTGTGTGTTCTCATCCTACTTGATCTCTCTTCTGCCTTTGACACTGTCAACCATGCCATCCTGCTCAACCATTTCCGAGATAACCTGGGTGTAACTGGTCAGGCTCTGGAGTGGCTGACTTCTTTACTCTCCGACTGACCTTCCCAGGTCCAACTTGCGTCCTTCCTCTCCAATATCTTTGTCTCTACCTGTGGTGTCCCCCAGGTATCTAACCTCTCTCCCTGGCTGTTCAACCAATACCTGGCACTCCTTGCCCACCGCATTGCCGCTCTCTGCCCCAATTTTCAGTGCTATGCGGATGATACTCAGCTCATTTTCAGGCTACCCTCGGCCTCCTCCTCTCTTCCCTCATCTCTGACTGTCTGTCTGCCATCCAGGAGTGGTGTGCCACCAATGACCTCTGCCTTAATGCCAGTAAGACTGAGATTCTACTCATCAGCACACCCACTCCCTCCTTCCCTGCAACTCTCTGGCCGGCCTCTCTTGGCCCTCTTCCCACTCCCACCTGCAAGGCTAAAACCCTTGGGGTCATCTTTGACTCCACACTCCTTCTCTCCTCACATCTCTGACGTCT
Source organism: Ambystoma mexicanum (assembly GCF_040938575.1). Lineage (NCBI taxonomy): Eukaryota > Metazoa > Chordata > Amphibia > Caudata > Ambystomatidae > Ambystoma > Ambystoma mexicanum. The sequence continues at coordinate 671,323,695 of NC_090924.1, read as the reverse complement.
CTAAGAAGTCACACTACCAGCTGCACCTCCTCAGAGGTATTCTTCCTTTCCTCTCCTTCCCCCAGAAGCTCATTGTCTCCAGAGACCTGGTTCTCTCTAGGCTGGACTATTGTAACAGCCTCTATCTAAATCTGACTGCTTCCACTCTCCGCCCTCTGCAACTTATCCAGAACAGGACTGCGAGACTTGTCCTTGGCCTCAAGCCCATGGATCGTATCTCTCCAGGACTGAAATTTCTGCACTGGCTCCCAGTGGCTGCGAGGATTACGTTCAAAACCCTCTGCATTGTCCACAAGGCCTTCTGCGGTTTGGGGCCGAAATACCTTCAACTCTCTCTTCCTAAATATCTTCCTTCTCGAGTTCTTCGCTCATCCGCCTCCAACTCCCTCAGGGTCAGTCGCTTCTCTAAGCAACAAGCTGGTGATAGATCACTCTCTTCACAGCGACCTCCCTCTAGAACAGCCTTTCTGCCTCCCTGAAACTTGAAGAGAACCATTTCCAGTTCTGAAGCACCTCAAAACCTTCCTCTTTGCTTCTGCTTTCACTCCCCCTCTCCCCTGTTGAATTTCCTGATAGAAACTGCACTGGTTACCTGGCCACCCTTCTGATCTCGGGCCCAGGCCCGCCTGTTGCCCACCTGCACTGCCTCTCTGTTAACCCCCACCTGCACTGCCTCTCTGGCAACCCCTGCACCTGGGGACTGTTTTCTGTATTCTTACAGTCCCCATACCAGCACTTATGTTCTGCACTTACCATACACTTGCCACTTGCTGGCTGCTATTTATCTTATTTATTACACCATCCCTTGTACTGCACTTTCCCCTCTCCCTTCACTCACACTTTTCCCTTTCGCCCTTCCCATGCACTTGTGCGATCTGAATGACACCTGGCCTAGTAGGATCGTTGTCTGTCTTCCCTTTGTTCCCCCTCCCTTGCCTCGTCGCGCCTTGAAACACTTGTATATAAGCACGTTATAAATGTCATATCATATCATATTATATCATATCATAGCATATCATATCATATCACCTTCCTCAGGAAAGTTTGACAGCATCACTGCAGTTACCTGTATCTCACCAAGTAAGTGTTCAATTTGAACATCTCCACCATTCCATTACAGCCCCTATGTTGATGAACTGGTCAGCTTTGTCATTCCCATGCTTATTTACACCTGGTATTTTAAAATGCCCTTTTATCTTCTCCCAATAAATTGTCATGTATTAGCAATCATTTCTACAACAAGAGTGTCAATGGCTTTTATGAGTTTTCCACGTTTTAGGTTTATTTTGTCATCATTCACTTCAGGTTCCAACCCAGAAGATATTCCACAAATCTATTCCTGATGTAGGCAGAGTTACAATCACCAACTCTTTTAACTGCCTCTCCACAGCTGTGGAGACTGATTTGCAAATGGCCGCCTGCTCAGCTACCTGGCTTCTTCTGAAGACCGCATGAAGACATCCCATAATTTCTGTCCCACATCTTTCCTATCCCTGCAACACATTCTTTGTCTGGTTCATTATTTACATGGGATGCACACCCCTCCTCATACATGATCTGCTAGTTTTGACACCTTAAAACCCTTATGTTAAGATTGTTCATGCTCTGCTAAATTGGAAGCTTCCCTGAATGCACAATCATACGGCTCTGCTAACACCTGGGCCACAGGGCTCTTTTTATTTTGTCCATATCTCACATCCATGGGGAAGTCGTGCAGCGCTAATGCCTGTGAGGCTATTCTTGATTGGGATACATTCTCTGTTAAGATCCATTTACTCCATAGATATTGAAATGGCAGATGCACAGTTTCAAATCATCCACACTCCCGGTACAATTGGGCGACATTGTTATAGGGCCCAGACAGTAGTCAATATGGCCTTTTCGCATTCATTGAACATTGCCTGTGACAGTGACTTGCTGGCATAAACAATACACTTATTCTTTGTATAGTATTTCTGATACAAGACTGCTGACATGCATGCATTGGTAAATGCGATTTCAAGGAACACACTTGCAGCTGAGAAACTCCTCCTAGTGCTAGTATGCAAATCATTATGCACAATACTACACAGTTACTGTCACTTCCCAACAATTACACGAATGAACTCCTATATTCAACATGAAATGCTACCTGTCGTATCTGAGTCACATCTTCAGTTTATGTGTCTTACATGAGGTCACTATTATTTGGGTCTCAAAAGGAGATCTGCATTCAAATACACACGCATTAAAGCAAGGTGTGGGGTTCTGTAACCTGAATATTGTCTTCCAGCTTGAGTTAGGATAATCCTTCAAGATTGGAGGGGCAAGCCACCCGTTTTGCTAGTCCTCTGTGGGAGATCTGGCAAACTGGTTACACTTGGGCAGACACATCCTTGTTTATTTTAATGAAGGAATTGACTGCACCATTCAGTTACTTGTGGGGTAACTATAATAGAAATGCATTAAGAAGGCAAACCAGCAGGCATAGTGCATTTGGGTGTCTGGGGGACACTTAGAATGGACTGGCCTAAAGGATAATACACACATGGGGGATTCTTCCTTCCTACATCCCTTTTGGAGTCCAGTTTCAGCCTCATAAATCTATTGGCCACCATAGTCCCTCTGGAAGCTCAGGCAGGGCTAGCCTCTGACCATCTTTCTCTTGGGTGGCGCTTCAGTGACTCACAGCTGTGCCCTCAGTTGGTGCCGGCATAGCCTGCAATAGCATGAAGGGGCCTAGGCTCTTGATAACAAGGAGCATCTCTCACAGGATTAGCTCAGCCATTACGTTCTGCTGCAGAATAGTGGAAGGAGCTGTGCAAAGTGCATCAGAAATCCCATACCCCCTCTTGGGATTCTTATTCCTATCTCCTCTCAAGACCAGGGCAATTCACTGGACTGGGTCACACCAACATGGCTATTGCTGGGTGAATGGCATCATGTTTGGTCTGCAGAAGGACCCTCCTGGAAGACTGTCAAACATTTATCAGAAACCTTTATTTCTGCAACAGAGCTCTGCAAGCAACCTAAATATAAATCACCTTCATGTGCCCCATGCTACACTCCGAGTAACCCCAAAAGGAGAGTTTAAGTGGCAAAAATGGTTAATGTTTGGATGACTAGTCCAGTAAACAAGAAATGTCGGCACAGCTGAAGTTTGCCTGACTGGCCTAGGAAATGTGATACGTGGCTGTATGAAGCAGGTCTTCATTAGTAGGCCAGTCTAACAAATATGGACTATGTAGGTGTAGGGAGATGGTGTGCCACTAATTTCAACTGGGATAGTGTGCCGCTAGTATCAACAGATGCTAACATTGCAGCATGTGCTGTGTGTGTGATGTAGTATATTAGTACTAATATGTAGCATTGAGGGTAAACCAAGGGGGTTCGATTTGTGGGCTACAGGCCTTAACATATTAACATCAACAGCATGTGAATGGACACAACAGCTTTGCTTGCAAGGTTTAGTTTCAGAAAAGCAGAAATTAAATGGTGAACATCCTGTTTTGCAAGGCTACATATTTTTCAGTCAGAAGCGCAGGAAGAGACAATGGGCCTCATTACGAGTAGGACGGTAAGGGATACCGGGCACCGGTAAGGAGACGGGTGCCGGTAATCCCTTACCGCCCTACTACGAGTTCCCTTAGCGCGTCCCTCCTTTAACGCCTGGTCTGACCAGGCGTTATGGACGGAACCCGTTAAGGGACTTCAGAGCTAATAACGGTTCTGCAAATTGCGGTACCGTCATTAGCTACTTCCCCATTGAGCCCTATGGGAGCTCAAATGGGAATGGGGAATGGCTTTTTTCAATGGAGACTTACCGGTCCCGCAAAGGTCGGACTACACCGGTAAGTCCCCATTGAACGAGACCCTCCAATCTCGGAATGAGGCCAAATGTGATGTTTCATTTTTCTTCTGAGCACAGTAAGAACGATGGGCAGGGATGCAGCTTGCACCAGACCAGAGGGCTGAGCTGGAAAATTACACGAGATGGGTGCAGGAATGGTTGGATAATTCTCAAAGACACTGTCACATGTTAACATTGGGTTTGGCACAAAAAGGGGCTGCAGTTGAAGGAAGTGACATCACCATATAAGTGGGTAAAATGTGCAGGATCCATATGTGATATAGGAGCGAGGGCTGGTTTCTGAAGAGAGGTTTATAATGGGCCGTGAGGTGGAAGGCAGGGCTTTTGCCTGCTGCTTTTTGCCAAGTTCTTTTTGCACGTTTTTATTTTGCTGCATGACAGATTCTGCTCTGGGCTGGCTGACAGGTTGAGACTTTAAAACACTGGGCTGAGATTTAACAAGCTCTGATTTTGAGTAAGGCCTAGGGCCGTGGTTTACGCATTTTGAAAGAGATCATAGAGTGAGAAAGCCGGGCTGTCGTTTGGAAGCTGTGCTGTTCGAGCCTAAAGGAATCTCGCCAAATCTTGATGGGGTATTGAACTGGGACTGTGAATGAAGGCAATATCTGAGTCAGCGTGACAGCATTTCAAGCACTATAGTGTCCAGAGGAGTCCTGGGCTAGATTGTGGGAGCATCTGCTGATTAAAGCTCGAACTGCAAGCAGGCCAGAAGGGCTGGGGTCACAAAAGTATCAAGTGAATATTAATAGGGACCTAGTAACTGGAATAGGTTGCAGGGGTGATTTGTTCTAGCCAATCTGACCCACAATGCATAACTCCCCCTATCCCCTAGGCACCCAGGGATGAAGGTAGTTGCCGGAGTCAAAATTGCTTATGAGAATTGTTCTGCTATGTTCCATTATCTCTAATCCTGTACTAACCCAACCTTAGCAAGAAGTCAAAGGGTAAATGGGAGTTTACGCTGTATCTAAAATGCATTTGCTTTTATAAAAAACAAACTAAACTGCTTACCAGGGTGTCTCCTAATTTCATCCTCAGTCTATTGGTAGTGAACAGGGGGGAAGCAACTAATGGGTTCATTGCGTGTTACACACATTATCAATTAATGCTAATTAGGTTTTTTAGCACCTAAAGGAAATTGTCATTGTAGAATTGTATGTTTTGTTTTTCTTCTCCAACACCGTGGACTGATAAAATTATGTTGTGCTTGTTCATGCATATCACCAATGCAAAGATTTGAAATATGTGTGTCTTCTTGCTCTGAAGTTTAAATCTTTTCAGATAAAAATATAACATTGTGAGCCTTTGTGGTGGTTTTTTATTGTGTGGCCTATTCAATTCATCGTAAAGAGTGTTCTGAGAATCTGGTGTGCATGGCACAGTACTAAGCCTTAAAGGTGTCTAGTAGCCTGGGCTAAAGTGTAAAAAAAGGAAAGTGGCAAGAATATAGCTAACATACCCTAAGTGGTGGATATGTGGCAGACCAGATTAGCAAACATATATTTTCACCTTTTCTGGAGCTCACACTAGTGGTCATTATTTGTTTGAATACACTAGAAACAGTGGACCAAGACGGTCGATTCCAAATTTGTTACTGATATGGGTCTGCCAATGGGGATCATAGTTTCTTATTTGCTATACTAGACATATTGCAAACTTTGCATGTAATAATGCTCTCATACAGTATTATCACTGTGTTCTTCGCACATTCTCCTGCCGCAGATTGTACTGTAAAAATAAATGTTGAGGTGTTTATATAGGGCTTAATCATGGAGGTAAACTGGCTTCCAAGTAGTTTTGATATATGGGGAAACTGAGATGAAGGGAGATAAAGTGGTATTCTACGGATCAACAATTTGGTCAGTGGTGAATGTCATGAATGAAACCCTTACTGATGGGCACTTGTGGTGGTGGTTTGTGCTTTCTGAAATAATGCGATCCCTCCACAGCTGTCTACAGGTTTTAGGGTTTAGATGGTGTCATTGTTGCCAATGTGTTGTATTGCTATTTGCGTTTGTATGGCACACAACTGTGCATGAAGTAATGCTCTAATTACCTACAGGTAATATTCATTGTTAAGAGTTGAGTCCATTTTTTTTCTCAGAAATACCGCTTGAGGAAATTAACACCTATGTCAGTGGTATTTCTGAATTTCCACCCAATAACAAGTTGGCACCAACTCCAATGCTCACTTAGTGGTATTCGCCAAATTCTGCTGGTGGTATTTCTAAATTGTCTTTGATTTCCAACATCATATAGAGAGGGAAAACGGATAATGTGCAGTAGTCATTTATACGATTACCATGCATTTTTTAAATGCACAGAAGGGTGCCGACAATTTTTTTTTAAAAAGTTTGACTGTATTGATGGGCAGTGGTTGTGCTTTTCTTCCGTACGGTAATTGAAGGGAGAAATGTTTTGAGGACAATTTCAATGTGTACCTCGAACTCTGAGATGGATGTAAAAATGGGCAGATTTCTGCAAGTGAAATCCGACTCATAACACCTCTGGCAGTATTGTGACAACATCACCGGAGCCATTCCCCAAATCAAGTCTAAATTGTGTGAACAGTAACAATGGCAGTATTGGCAAATACTGCCATTTTTACTGTGACCAACCAACTAGAAATGACCCCTAAATTGTACTTTGCAAACCTAGAAGTAGTTGCTGTATCACTTAATTTTAAACACTCCTGATATTTTTTGCCACATTCCTTGCTGAGCAACACTCTAACATTTTAAATCCGTTTGAAAATTACACAAAGGATATGCCAGAGAGCTTGCTCTGCAAGCTATAGAACTTTCAAAAAAACCCATGCTATGTATGATAGCCACTGGCAACACTCTTGCCTACCAGACCACACACTATCACACTGATAATGAGATTAATGAAACTACGAGTCCCCAAATCCATAGTGCTGAGGTAAAAAAAAGACAGCATCGACCCAGTTACTGCAGAAACCCACATACATCAATCACTGTAGGATGAAAGGGAAAACAGTGTAGGACTTTTCCAGGATTTAATGTTGATTCAATTTGCCTCCACATACTAGAAAGATGAGCTAAACTACATTCCCTTCTTCAACAGCAGTCATAACTGTGAAAGTTAACATTTGTAAATATGTTTAGGAGGGATATATACAGGGTAGGTTGAGACAGGGCTGGGGGATGTGCACATATGGGCACCTAGCCTAGAAACATTCTTTGCCACCACGGACACATGGCAAGGTCAGAAACCAGCAGAAGAAATGTATTAGGTGTCCTGGGTCTCATTCTGAATATGGCGGTCCGGAAATAAGGGTGATGGTAGCAACATACCGGCACCCTTTCCGGACCGCCATACTACAATGATGCTAATAGGGGCCACAGAACCCCTGACAGGCCTGGCCTACCGGGTTTTCAGGCCTCTACTGGCATAGTTGTCACGGAAAGCACCGTCAATGTTAGCAATGGTGCCGGTGCTTCCATGTCCTTCTCCATGGAAATGGGAAGTAACCCTTACCGCCGCCGCTTGCGATATCCGGGTGGGACAGGGAAATCAGGCAGCGGAAAGGGTGTTACGGGGATAACGGCAACCCACCGGTAGCACTAGTGGGTTACCGGCAACCTTGTAATGAGGCCCCTAGTGTGTAACCATTATGTGTCGCGACCAGCTCCCCAATGATATCAGCCTGCCTTAACAAGGCCCATCATCACTTACGGAGTAACGTAGACTAATCATAGGCATATCAATATGCTTCCTCTGTAAGTAAATACATTACAGGGAATTGCAGAAAGACAAAAGTGAACATTGCTATGTCCAGGATTTAAGTCCCTTGGTTCACTGAGACTCATGGATCCTATGGAGACACACACACAATGGCTCCTTGATGAGCTGTCATGTAGAAATTCCCTTTGACTAATGGGAATGGCTAAAATGTGTCTTATATTTAAAAGGCTCACATAGTTGCTTATTTACCAGATGTGGACTCCCTCCTCATAGGCCTGAGATGAGTAATAGGTAAGACTTGGTCATTATTTTATCATCAGGTTATCAGACAGCTAGCCCAATTCTTAGAGGCTGTTGATCAATTATAGCCTACATTTAAGCAGGGGCAAGCAGTCTCCATGCGGACCTCTTTCCCAGGCTCCAACCAATATATATTTTTTAATTTGCTGCCTGGAGGATTTAAAGCTCCAAGACTTATAGTGTATCCTGAAATATGCACTACATTGGGGAAGCCTTGCGAGAGTAACTTATAGTAATCGTTCAAACATATGTCAACTTAATGTCAAGCTATGTTTTCTCTGTGGCATGGAAGTCCCACACAGCACTGTCCTGAGCCTTAGGCCTGTCACATTCTGGAAAGATAGCTGATTCAGAAATCCCATCTCACAAGCTCTAATGAGCAGTTAGAAATCTGGGGTTACATTATTCCATGCTTACACAGAAGTTAAATGCACAATTAACGGCGGAGGTGATTCAGAGTTGCAGATTCATCCAACCAAAATTGTGTTTCTCTGCTAATAGCTTCCAAAGGATAATTGTACCTAGCTATGCAGTTTGAAAGATGAACATTGTTAGGAACGGCAACTGTATAGAGAAAGATATAAAGCAGTGGGACATCCAAGAAAGTTTGCTGCAAAAATGGGATACCAGGGTCATTGCAACGTACAATGGCAATTTATTTATTTATTTATTGTTTGCTTGTCAGACGCTTATAAAGCAAGTAAAATACAGTTTCAAAGCGCCCACAGGGCGAGGAGAGGAAACAAGGGAGTGAAACACATTTCAAACACAATAATTAAAGCAGTGGAGGGAAAAAAGAACAAACCTACTATGCCTTGTGAGTATTCAGAACGTGTGATCTAATGGCTAGGTTGATGACTCTTGACCCCTGAGACCTGGGTTCAAATACTGGGTTTGACACCTGCCCAAAGAAATGTGATTCTGCGACTCTGATTTTAATGGAAATATGTTTTTGTGTACGTCCTTTTATTGGGAGACTAATAAAATACATTTATAATTAATCTGTGAGATCAGGAAACTCAACAATCAATATAGTACACTTTGCCATGGAATATCTGGTAGAGCAATTCACGCGAAAACTTCACCTGTAATGGCGAGAATAAAAACAGATTATATGTGTCATAGAGCACATACTGTACACATACAACATAATGCAACAGGACGAATACAGGTAGAGATAGAAATATAAACATACTCGCAAGCGCATAGATCTCCACACAATATATTGTTCTCCGCACCCCTCAAAGGCTTGCCAAAGTAATTTGTACATTACTTGGAGTGTTGCACCAGGAAGCCACACTCATGCAAATTAGCTAAAATTAACAAGGCAGGGTCATTTAAATCTGCTCTGCGTGCCGCAAGTGCGGACTGTCCCAAATTCGTATTATATTTGCCAGGCTCTGTGGTTCCGCCCTACCTCAGAGTGCAGCGGGATTTTCACATGTGATCGGCAGGAGCACAACTTCGAAATGTTACCGGTCATTCATGGTCACTTTTTTGTACTTTGTTATCACGTGATGCACCTGATCGTTTCTCTTTTTTTCTCTCAAAACATGGACTACTCTGCCACCACCAAAGCTTCCTTGGACTCTATCGCTCGCATGTGTCTCACAAACCTCTTTCCCTTTGGACAATTGTTAGGGAGAATACTCCAGAATAGCAAATTTCCCTTACCTACTGAGTCCCTCAGCAGCTTTGCTGGATTTCTAGGATTGATTTTTTTCACCTGGTAAGAGTGTGAGCCTTTTTTCCCACTCTTACATGTGTTTTGCTGTGTGTTTTACATTTTTGTGTTCATAGACTATGGAGCCTCTCCTACTCTATAGGCATACTCTTTTACTGTGTGTCACACAGCACCTTTAGTGCAGTGACACAGGGTTGTCTTTTTCAGACTTCCCACTTTAAACTCAATTTTCTGGGACTGACTACTGTCTCCCAGAACATGTAAAGTTGCCATTGACTTTATTAGTCTTTTTAAAATTCACAGATCAAGTACAACCTATCTTACATAGAGTACTAGAAAGGGTTAATAGTTACCCCTTTTTGTCTGTCTCTCATGGAATATTATTTTGTTCCCTTTTCTTTAAGATTTGGCTGGTGGCAGTGGTATCTACCATATTTTTCCTACCGTGGTCCATGAAAATAGCCTTGGTACTGTTTTAGGCTATGTTAGCAGCCTCAAACTTATATCCGCTGGACCCCATTTACTTTTATTTGGTTCCGGCTGGGTTTATTCATCATTTCTTTTTGTAACGGTCTTTGTCGTATTTTACTCTGCGCACCAAACCAGATTTGGTTCCTTTGTTCGCCATCCTTTGGCGGGCTTCTGCACAGAAGCCCTCCTTAGGAGCCTAAGATTCTGGGTAGACAGGATGTGAGGAAGGGGTTTTAGGACCCCTGCACAGGGTTCCCTTGGAAGCCCAAGTCGCACTCTTGTTTAATTGGCTATGTGACTGTCCTGCCAGGACAGACACCCTGCTGTGTTATTGACAGCCAGGCTGTGTGAATGGGGGAAATCTGCATAAAAAGCAGGTCTCTGGGACTTGGGTGACAGAGTTGCCACTGGATCGAGAGAACCAGTTCACCAAACACCAAGCAAGGCCTCCCTCCACTGGTCGAATTTGCTGTGCACAGCTGCAGTGAACCGGATAACCAGGAGGACCGGACCCTGTTTGGGTTTTAAGGAGCGCACCTTTAATTTGTTGCTTTGCTCTGCTGCTGGTTTCTTCCCTGGGCAGTGCAAGACCCTCCAGTTTTCCTTCTTCGTGTCAATCCGACAGTCGCTTCAGGAACCGTGAGCCTGCAGGATTTGCCAGGAACTTCTGCCTCAGCTACAGCATTCTTCTTCTACTGTTCAAACCCGGTTGTTCATTCCCTCCGACTGCGGTAAAAGGGTTTTAAATCATTTGCCAATCCGAGGCCTTGTCCTTCTCTACTCTTTTAAGTAACTTTTCTGCTGACCAACTTCATTTCGAACTCTTGGCAAAGACTTAACCTCGAACTACTCTGAACTGTGTGATCCTCTGCAAAGACTCTCAACCATTAACATTGGCACAGGACTATTGATTTGAATACTAATTGTAGCAAGCCTTTCCTAGATTGCCCTGCCTACTTACTTGTTGGTGCTGCTTAATTTTGTATAAGCTTGCCTTTCCCTCCCTTTTTAATTGCTGGAGTGCCATTTTGCTCACACTTCATTTTGAGCCTAACTTGTCCAGAATTTATTGGGTGTTGTGTAGTAAATTAAGAGTGTGGTTTTTCTGCTGCTTCATTTAGTGAGCTGTTTTACAAATGAATGTGTAAATAAATGTATATTCTTTTACTCAGAAACCTTGAGTCAGTGTTTGTTTGAACCATAGTAACTGCTGTCCTTTGTGTAACTGTTGATACTGCTCACTTTACTTTTGAGATAAGTCTGGCTGCTCAGCCATTGCTACCACTTTACTGTGTAGTACAGGCTTGTACCAAAGGTGACTTTGTACTTGCACTTGAAGTCTTAATTGTGTGTAGTGTTCCCAAAGGGTACTGCATTTCTCTTATTCACGCATGCACCACGTGACACTTTTTGTGTCGGGTGGACGAAAATGTATGGTTCTCTTGCATACCTGAAACCGAAGCTTGAAAACGGCATGAAGTGCTTGGCTAGATTATGTAAAGCCCTGGATGTTAAAATTACCCTTACCTCCAATCTCCACCACATCTCTTCTGTTTGGGAGAGGAGCAGCACAAGCAGCACCACCAGCATCACCAGTAGATCCAGCAGAAGCACCACTGGAAGCAGCAGGAGGAGGAGCACCAGCAGCAAGCACTGCAGCATCACACCAATTTCTCCATTCTTTTTCCATTACCTTCCTCTCTCTTCTTCTCCCTTTCCACTCTTTTTTCCTTCTCTTCTTCCTCCCCTTCCTCCCTTGAGACACCTGCTTTCCCACCCTGACTTTTCAAAGTACTTTAATTTCCCTTTTCATTGATTCCCTAGGGCTCGGGATGGCGACAAGAGGTGATTCCCCTCCATACACAGCCAGTAGCAGGAGCAGCACACCCCCTCCAGAGGAGGAGCAGGACGTGATGCTGCACCAAGCATAGCCACGCCAGAAGCAAATGAATGGCTTGGCTTTCAACTCTCAGATGTTGTATTCAGCAAGAGCATTCCACTCTGCCACCACCAAATCTGACTGCGAGGAAGCCACCATATTCTGCCATAATGATGAGGCGGAGGCATACAAGGGTGCTACTCCTTTAATCTCCTACAGTGCTTGATCTTCTGAGCCAGTCAAGGGGCAGGAGGAGGAGGAGACTCACCACCACTGCGGAAGCAGAAGAGGTAATCAACCACTTCAGAGTCCTGACCAGCACCTGTCACCACCACTGCCAGATCAGCAGTACCTGAATTCTGCCCTGCTGATACCGAATAAGACTCAGAGGAACCCACCATCATCAGCCATGAGGATGACGAGGAGGAGGATAAAGCATATTTTGCAGCGCTTGAGCTTTCTTCGCCAGTCAAGGTGCCTATCAGCAGAGTCTGCATCACCAACAGTGAACAGGAGGGGGAAGAGGAGTACCCGCCACCACAAGCACAGAAGCAGAAGAGGAAAGCAACCACCAATGAACCAGCACCCACCACTAGTATCACTGGGCCAGCATCCTCTGCCAGTAACGCTGAACCAGCAGCTACTGCCACCACCACTGGACCAGCATTTGCCAGATCAAGCTGCAACCACTACCAGATCAGCAGCTCCTGCCACCGCAGCTGGACCAGCAGCCGCCAAAACCAGCACTCAATCAGCAGTCACCACCTCCTGACCAGCAACTGCTGCCAGCAGTACTGGATCAGCAACTGCCACCACCACCAACACCGGACCAGCATTCACGTTTAAACTAAAATCTACCTCCACCGCAGACAAGAAATGAGAAAGGCAGCAGTTTCTGAAAGATTTGTTTTTGGCACATCGCGATGGCCGTGTCCCTACAACTAGAACAACAGCACAAGATACTCAAAGGTGCCAAGAGCCTATCAACACTGATGACTACCAGCACCACATCCACCACCTCCCCTACGATTGCTATGAAGACACCACACCAACTGGAACAGTAGCAACCAACAATGATGCTTCTCAAAGTGCCTCATCAAGTAGCCTACAACTTGCGGGGATGACAACAAGCACACAACTGAAACATGCTTGTCAGTCTCCTGCTGTTCCTGCTCTATTGGGGAGTGGGATCCCAGTAATGCCAACATCGGGTTACAAGCCATTCCTTGGCTACTTGGTTCAATCATGCCGGTTCTGTGGGCTGCTGCTGTGGTGTGGCAAGATGGTGTATGACAGTGTGTTGGCTGTTTGCTGTGAACACACTAAAAAGCACCACCCTGAGGAGTACTGGGCTGCCAGGCAATAGGGTCAATTTATTGGGAAGAAGAGTGCCCCGCCACTGACTGAGACTCATCAGGGCAGAGGTGAAGGACAGGAACAGTAGGAGCAGAATGCCACCAAACACATGTTTTTTTCCATCTCTCCCTTGTCTCCAGTGGTCGAAGTGAGCGGGAGCGGTCGGGAGCGGTGCTCCTATACTTCTTTAAATGACCTTGTACAGCTCCTATACTTTTATTTGAAAAAGAAACCGTTCCGGAATGGTTTTGTTTTAAAATAAAAGTGTAGGAAGAAGTTGAAACCTTCACTTTTAGTGCACTGCACTGAATGTTCCCTTAAACAGCAGGTGCAAGTGTTTGTGGGGGTGTATTTTGTGTGGGAGGGGTTGTGGCAATGGGGTTTGTGGGGAGCAGGGGCAGGCCAGCAGGGAACATAGTTCCACTACTTTTTTTTCGTACACTTCGACCACTGCTTGTCTCACACACGCACACAAAAATACTGACTAACCACTTAGTATTTTTCCTCCCACGGGAATGTCCATTGCGAGGGAACAGTGGTGTTGCTGGGGTGAAGTGTGGTGATGGGGTGCTGCCAGAAGATGACAAGAACACCCCAGCATGCCTACACTTGTGAAAGAGATAAATACCTCTCCCATATTTTCCCCTCTCTCTGGGCTCAGTTAAGCACGCACAGTGTACTCCTAATAACACAAGTTAGGTCTAATGTATAAACATTTTATTATATCTATTTAGGCCTATTTATCAATTAAAAATAAAAGGTAAATAAATCTTCAGCCATACACTACTAATAGATACACATTCACTTTACCAGCACTTTACTTTTAAACACAGTAAGTCAGCAATAGAGCACTGTATTGTAACAAGATAAGTGAAGATAAGGCGAGGTAAGTATTGTAACAAGATAAGTGAAGATAAGGCGAGGTAAGTATTGTGAGAAGATAAGTGAAGATACTGCGAGGTAAGTATTGTGACAAGATAAGTGAAGATAAGGCGAGGTAAGTAATACACCAATTAGAGAATTAATAGGCCAATTGAAAGGACATGAAACACAATACACAGAATTATAAATATTGAGAACTATATAATTTGCCATTGTAACCCATCATTGTCATTGCTGCTGGCATATGCATCTTGAAATGGGTCTTGGGTATGAAGGTCTTTGATCATTTTTAGAAAAGTAATTCTCTGTACACTAGCTGTATAAAAACAAGTCCTCTTGTCTGTCACTATCCTCTCAGCAGCACTGAAAACATTCTCCAGTTTTAGGGCTTGCTGGGGGGATGCTAAGCATTTTAGAAGCAACTCACGCTAGTTCGAACACTCATTCTTCTTTCCTTCTCAGTACTGGAGGGGTTCCCCTTTTGCATGTATCTTGTGCATATGCCGCTACAATATCTGAGGTCCTAGCACATGGGCTGTCCTGCTCAGGAGACAAATACCCAAAGAGTCTGATATTAGATAGTGAGCAATAGCTAAATGGATTGCTGAAATCACTCCCACAGGGAGACCATCCCTCTCAACTGCCAAGGCTGGACTACTGCCGGTGTCGTTTGTTTTCCAGCGTTTTCTTTCGCACCTGTCAACTATGGAGGTAGGCTGCTTTTCCGGGAAAAGAACAGACACATACGTCTGGCAATGTGGGACCAAAATAGTGGTGGCAACGTATAAGTCACTATTTTTAATCACACATATCCGATGAACAATCAGAACAATGAGTGGCAGGATTTCAAACAGGTCACTTCCTTGGAATTCACCCACACAGTTGACTCCTCAAATGGCTGAAGTACCTTGCAAACAAAGCAAATCAATTGGCAATGGCTTAACAACAGAGAGGTGGCGTCTAATGCCTTGACTTGCTGCCATGCCATGTAATAGTCAATTCTGGAGATGCGTTGTTAAAGAGGGCTTTCTAACACACACAGAGTCAAATTGCAGTGAGAGACAACCTACAGCTTAATCTGGTAGTGTGGCAGATGGTGTGTGTCCTGGAAGCGGGCCAATGTGAGCAATGTAGGAGCGGTTGAAATGTGTGCATATCTTTGAGCATACTGCAGCATTTTGACAAGGGTGGAGTCTTTTAGGAACTATGTCAAAACAAGGTTGATCACATCCACAAAACATGGTATGTTGGTTATCTCAGACAAGTTCACACAATATTGTTAACATTGTCCTCAGTGACAGAGCCAACTTTGAGTATGAACCAAGCTATTCTACAATAACCGATTCGAGTTTTGCCCGAATGCTTGATGCCATCTGTGATATTTGATCAAAGCTCTGCAAGCAGGGCATTGCATGTTGGCACTGGGTGTTTGAAGACCTATGTGGTATGCCTGGGGACGAACCATTGCAGCTTGCTGTCAGTCCAGAGTGTTGCTTTTCAAAGGAGCCCTAGTGCGGCGTTACAGTGCTGTAATCAGTGCTCTGTGCACCTTCTCTGCCTCTGACTCTTGCAGTGCCTTGCATAAATCTTCCCCCACCTCTTTATGTAGAGCTGAAACTGAACCCCTTAAGAAATAAAGATGACTTGGAATCGTCCACCAACGGCGCATGACACAACTTCTTGGAAGCCCACGTCCTCAACAAAGGAGAAGGGCAGCAGATCAACGGCAAGCTTCTTGGCTGTCAGAGCATCAAGTTGCTGGGCAATTGGATGGATCATAAGACGTTTGTTTCTCCAAAGCCTCAGTAAGCGTCAGCTGGTGACTGTTGTCTGTAGGGTGCATTTTAGTTGTCGTTGAACTTGGGCCCTGTAGCGCTAGCAGCCCACTTGTGCTGCTCTTCTTCCTGCCTGCTTGGCTCCATAACCCCTTGTGGTGGATCCTCATGTGGGCTATCTGAACCGATGTACCCAGATTTGACCCCAAATGTGTGGTTGGGGCCAGTGGAGTGGGGGGCTTGTTGCTGAATGCTGCAGAGGTTGACACACTCTGCTCGAAGTAATTCATCTTGCAGGAAACATATTGGCAGAAATATGGTGGCCATGTTATTTGCTCACATCCTGTGAAAAAGCAACATACACAAACTATTTGCAATGAGCTGCCATCTCACACACATTTCACTTGGAAGTAGGGAAGAGCCAAGTGGAAGCATGACACAACGCAACTCAAAAACAAGCCACCCAACAAATGCATGAGAGATACACAAGTTGTACCTTCCATCCTGCACACATTTCAATGGAAGTGGGGAATAGCCATGTGGCAGCATGACCTAACACAACTCATAGATAAGCTGCCACCCCCACCCCAAATGCATGCAAGATACCCAAGCTGGCCCCACTGCACTACACACATTTCAATGGAAGTGGAAAATGGTCATGTGGATAAGAAAAAATAACTCAAGAACAAGCCACCCATCAAATGCATGAGAGATAAATAAGTTGTCCCCAACACCCAAATGCATGAGTGATACACAAGTTGGCCCCAACACCCAAATGCATGAGAGATACACAAGTTGGCCCCAACACCCAAATGCATGAGAGATAAACAAGTTGTCCCCAACACCCAAATGCATGAGAGATACACAAGTTGGCCCCAACACCCAAATGCATGAGAGATACACATGTTGGACTCCCCACCCAAATGCATGAGAGATACACCTTTTGGCCCCTCCACCACCTAACTACATATGAGATACACAATGATAATTACACCAAGTTAATTACCAATGCCTACCAATGGAATGAGGTGCAGGAGCAATACAAGCGTAGCATAGACGTCATCGTGGTTGTGGTGCTCATGCTCATCGAGTACCCAAGCTGCCAGATAGACATCAATGACAGAGACAGCCAACAGTCACTGAACACACCAGATTGAGCACACACATTATTTATGAGTGAGCCAGCAGGTTTGTGCCCCTTAAATGATTGGTGCAAAGGTAACAGGTAAAATGAAAACCACTTACAATCGGCCTTTCCCTAATGGTGCCATTAAGAACCTTTAGAGCTCTAAGAATTGAAGGGAAGCACACAGAGTTCTGTTTTTCCCAAGAAACAAAATACACTGAGTGTGCGAAATGAACAGAGCCGACTGGGAATCATTTCGGACATGTGGACTAAGTGAAATGCACCCCCAAATTCCGGGATAAGCGAAAGTTCTGTGGGTGGAGCAAAATCCACAAAAAAGCTGGCAAGGCCCCTGTTTCCGCAGTGTACATGGAAGCAGAATCAGAGGTGAATTCTGCCGTTTGACTCAGCTGGTAGACATTTTGCCCAGCCCTACCTGTCAGTAGGCAGGATATATAGTTGCACTGCTCAATAGGCAGAGAAACACGACAAATAAGGAATAAGCAAATTAATGTCAGCAATGCTGATACGAATATCAGAAATCATCAAAGCTTATAGCTAGAATCATGTAAGTCATTGGATGCCCTGGAAGGAATAGCTAGCCAAAGAAAGAGCAGCAAAATCAAAAGTACATGCAGGACAGCTATCAGACAGATACAAAAGTGAACAATTACAACCATTAAAAAAAAAAAAATCCCAGAGCTGCACACTAATCACATTGAACCTGGCTATGCCTACATGCTGTCCAGGTGTAACTAAATGACTTGTGCTCTGCAGGAGTACAGTGGTGAGAAGTGGGTAAACTGCCTTCTCAGCCCTACAATACTACTTAACCAACATTAATCCCAATCATAAAGGTAAAACAGAGACAGCCCAACGGGTACATGTCCTTTGCCTTTTATGGTAACATGGCAGAGGGCAGGCTATACTCTCAGGTGGCGTGTGAAAAGATTACAGTAGCAACGAAAACAGCAATAGCACTCCAAAATAAAAGAATGCCCACTCAAGGATCCATAATAATATATATACTTTAATTAAACAATCATGAATGCTCATGCCTAACTAGAAAACACACACAAAAACCCACGCCTGTGGAAAGAAAACAGAAAGTGCAGAACTTGGATATGATAGCACTCTGGGTACTTGATTGGGGGTGAACAGGCAAGTAATTTCAATAACAGCACTTGAGAAGGATACATTTTTGTTGAAACAGGTGTAAATCAGGGTTTTCAAGATGCAATTAAATTTGTGAATCCCTAAATTTGGATCAGGAGGAAGATGGTCCTGAATTGTGATCGGCTAGACTGAGTGACCTGGTTTGGGGGATACCTTTCGAATTTTCACAAATTTGGACATGAACTAAATGATGATGAATTTGATAATGGAGGAATGTGAAAGGTTTAATTCTGATTAACCAATAAAAAATAAAAATAAACAGCGTTTATGATGGCTGATGGCTTCCATAGGTCTGAGTCAAGGATCAAGACATGTCGATATGAGGTTGTGATGGTTTGATGTGTTCTTTTCAGATTAAGCGGTTTGAAGGTGTCTGCAATCATGAGTTGGTGCCCCAATCAAAGCATTGATGATCGCTGCTGCTACAGTGCAACATCATACCGGTTCAAAGGTTGCAAGCAGTGGTTCAAAGATGGGTCAAGTGTGCCAAAGGGAGCACCGTGGGTCCTGTGTTGTTCAAAGTTTCAAATATGGTTGAATCAGTCAGAGGATGATTCGAAATGGTGAAACTACAGTCCAGGCTGCTTTAGGCTTCCCAGGGTGCTATTGGACTCTCTCCAGGGGCTCTAGGACAAGGTGATCCCCAGTCTAAGGAGTTTGGCTGGCACATTCAGAGGTTCTTTCATCTCTAGTGAGTAACCTGGTTCCACTGCAGCTAACACAGTGCAGGTCCTGGTCTGCAGCAGTTTACCCCCAATGTTTCCTGTGCATGGTAATGGGACAGACTTCTCCTTTGCCCTGGATGTGCCTGTCTTCACCACTATTCAAGAGGACTTTGGAATGGACTGCACTCCCAACAGGAACAAATGAAAGACGGAGTGAGAGACCCCTTCTTTATAAAGGAAAAAGGTCACAGGGGATGGGACAGACGCAAGCCTGCTGTTAGGGGTCAAATCCCTTGCCGCCTTGAATCATACCCATGATATCTTGTTCCACAGGAAATTGAGGTGAATGGAAGGAGAGAGAGCCCCACAGAAAAATAGGATGGTGGAATCATTTCACAGACCCACTACATTCTCTCTGGCTACCCCAGCTTTACCCCATTCGCATGCCTGCATTTCAAACGCCCTTGGAGTGCAAACCACTACTGTGTCGGTGGCCTTTGATATGCGAGTGCCCCTTTGAAAGTAAGGTTTCCAGTAGATCTTCTCGAATCAGCCCCTAGGCCAGATGATCTCCTTCCTGGGGATCAAAAGAAGCCGACATCCTGGCTTTTGCCTAATTGGGAGAAGTACCGACAACCAGGCTGCCCTAAATAGACATTGCCTCGCATAGCTGGTTTGGGCTTGCAGAGCTGACAATTGTATGATATGTAATTGGTGTGCATTTAATAAATGTGTGCTCCAATGAGTCACTGTACCATAAGCATGTACATCTTATTGTTAGGGCAACAATTATTATATTTTGTATCAGAGGATCAGAAGTTAAATCACAACCTCTGTCTGGAGTGTAATTGGGCAGAGCAGCTGTCAGGAATGCACATGGAACATTTGAACCTGGTCTATGCCACTGGGCAGCAGGTGCTGCAGTTGTCAGGAGACTGGTGTTGCAAGGGAACATGTATGCATTTTGCTTTCAGCATGGAGCTTTATGGAAGGTGTCTATTAGCCGACCCCTTTTAGAAAATTAATTATTTGCATAATTTTATATAAAGCCAGGACTTCCACACACTTGCCAGATGGCATTCTTTCACACAAGACACACAGAGTTTTGCCTGATATCAGATACGAGATTCTAGACGGGAATGTCACAATCCAGTACCGCCATAGCACACATGAGTGAGAGCATTACAATCCATGTAAATGTTCACAAAGTCTTGATAGTGGAAGTTATAACACCGTAGAGGTGGCAAAGGTATATTTTATACATCTAGGAAGATCAAGAGGGAGCATATTGGTGGGGTGAAATACTGGAAAAAAGTGTAGAAAAAAGTGTTTTACAAAATAAAATATCACGTTCTTTAATATTAATATTTTAACTTCTGGTGATTTTCCATATGAACACTCTCACTTATCTTAACATGTTTCTTTTATTCCTATTGAATCTTTATTTAGGATGTTTTTTTTCCACAAACCAAAGAATGGGTATAGTAGAATATCATGAACAATTCATCAGAATAAATTCACAATATATAGCAGATGGATGTGGTAGCAGGATCTCCGAACTTTACGTTCAATTGAGTAATACTCATGTACATGTCATACAGAATTCTAATTAAGGTTTAAAGTAAGTAAGGATAGGTTTCTTAATTAGGCTGTTTGTGAACTCTCGCCAACCTCTGAAACAGGAAATGACATCGGAGGAGGAGAGGAAGTGCAATCTGCAGATCCGTTTATAGCAGCACAGACCCACAGTAAAAGGTTCCATTTTCTTTTACTTACTACCATAAAGTATACATATACCGTAATGCAGCCCTCTGCGATACACAGCTGGTGACCTGCCCTCACACCTGAGGTCTTATATTTTACCTGGTGATCCTGCTCCCCCCACGCTCAGAAGTTTAGTAATCATGTCCTCCAGCCCCACATTGCTTACAAGCCTTTTCCCAGACCATCATTACTTCTGTTGTAGAACCATCATTACAATGATTGACTAGCACAATTATGAGTG
Organism: Ambystoma mexicanum; assembly: GCF_040938575.1. NCBI lineage: Eukaryota > Metazoa > Chordata > Amphibia > Caudata > Ambystomatidae > Ambystoma > Ambystoma mexicanum. Next base: position 671,302,818 of record NC_090924.1, on the reverse strand, counting down.
ATACTAGTATTATTGCGGCTTCTATTGAACTTACATTATCTACTTCTCTTACGGGTACGTCCGGTGCTATTAGAGACAGTTACGTGATAATCATTGGAGACACCAATAGGTGAATGAATGACAGATCTAACGGTTTCACACTGGAGCTGATAAGCGATATGACCAACATGGGATTAATCCTACCGACCCATGGTTCCATGCATACGCATCGTTTCATCATATTTGCAGTTTATAAATAAACATTGCAACACTGCAGTAATATTGGAAAAGTCACCTATTGCCTAACCATCCTATGATACCGATAGCATTCACAACACTTGGGTAACTGTGAAGTGGACATTATTTATTTTATTCATTTGCATTTATAAAACACACAACTGCCCTAGGGCATTGTGGCGCTGTTACAGAAAGCTCACTTGACAATAGGAGATTAGTTACAGACATTGCCCGTTTTCCAGATTACATGGGAACAGTGGCATAGGTACAGTATAAAGGCACAGTAGAAGATTTGCAACAGCCATTACATGTGTTCCAGGTCCCTGGGAAACCGTGGGTTAGGTACATATTACTTGAATAAAATGGTTTTCAGAGCCTTTCTAAATGCCAGGAGGGATGTTTCCTATCTCAGTTTAGGTGGAAGTGAGTTCCAGGATTTTGGTGCTAGAACTTCAAAACTCAAACCACCGGCGTTGGTTCTGTTGAAGGTAGGGATTGAGAGTTGGTGTGTATAAATGTCCCTTTTAGGTCTAATTGTCTGCGCTTTATGTATACGTTCAGTTAGATAGCTGAGAGCAGATTGGGATAGACATCTATGGGTTATAGTGAGAGTCTTGAACAAGATGCGCTCTTTGACTGGGAGCCAGTGAGCTTTTTGTCTAGCTTGGGAGATGTGCTCCCTCCTAGGGATACTCAGGGCTGCTCTCAGTGTGTTGTTCTGTGTAATTTGTAATCTGTTAATGTTTTTGGCAGAGATGCCCAGTAGGAGGACGTTGCAGTAGTCCAGTTTTGCACCTATAGTAGCCCTGGCAATTTTGAGGCAGTTTTCAATAGATAAGTGGGCTTTTACGGCATTGATTATTTTAGCTGTTAGTGCTGCTGCTGAAGAGATATAACTTACATGTCTGTCCATGGACAAAGTTGAGTCTAGGTACACACCCAGAGTTTTTACAGAAGAGGAGACTGTAATTACAGTGCTTTCAATTTTGAAGTTGCAGTGTTTGTTGTCTAGTTTACTGAGGATTTCTTTAGAGCCCACCAGTAAGATCTCTGTCTTGTCCCCATTGAGACAGAGGCCATTGGCTGCCATCCAGGCCTGGAGGATGGCGTATGTGTTTTGTAAGGTTTTTAGGTCTTTCTCGTAATCACCAGATAGTGGGAGAAGAATTTGTGTATCATCAGCATAATTGGTGAAAGTTATGCAGAGTTCTTCTAGGTCCTTAAAGAGTGGTAGAGTACATAGATTGTAGAGTGTAGGGAGGTGCAGGAACATTGTGGTACTCCACAGTTGATAGGGGATGCAGTGGCTGATGCTTGGTCTGAGAAAACCCTCATTGCTCTGCCATCCAGGAAGGATGTAATCCAGGTAGTGGCCTCAGTGGAGAAGTGAGCTGTGTTGGTGAGGTGTTTCTTTAGATCTTTGTGGTCCACTAGGTCGAACACAGCCGACCAATCCAGGAGTAAGAGGATTGCAGATTTGCCCTTGTCCATATTGTTTTTTTAAGTCAAGCAGAGCTGATTCAGTGCCATGTCGCGGGGCGAAAACCTGATTGTCTCTTTCCTAAAATGATGTGTAATTCTAGATAGGCTTGTATCTGTAGATATGCTGCCTTATCCAGAATTTTCAACAGGAATGGCACAGTTGTAATTGGCCTATAGTTGTTTGGAGAGTCCGGATCTAGGGTGGGCTTTTTTAGCAGTGGCCGAACCCATGCTTCCTTAAGGGAGGTGGGTACTGAGCCAGAGGCAAATGAAGCGTTAATAAAAGTGTAATGAAAGGTGCTAGTGACTCAGAGCTGTCTTTGATTATGTTTGCTGGACAGATGTCCCCTTTGCATAGTGAGGGCTTCATTTGCTTCATGATGAGTAGGACTTCAGGAATAGTTACCTTTCTAAAGGTAAATGGAAGAGGTGGTTTGCTGTCATGATGGGTAGGGGACTTAGGATTAGATGCAATCAGTGTTGTGCGGATGGTCTTTAGTAGGTTGTCAAAGTTGGCTGTGATTTTCTTTTGAAGTAGGTCAATTTTGTCTGGCATAACTTTCTGGATGTCATTACACCATTTCTCGTCCCTAGCAATTTGATGTTTGGATGTGGGAGGTACGACCAGCTCATTGAAAATGGCGAATAGTTCTTTTGAGTGGGATTTGAAATTGTAGATTCTTGTGTTGTAGGCTGTTGCTTTTGCTGTGGCTATGGCATTTTTATATTGCTTAGCGATAGCTAGGTAGGATTCACGAGTGGGAGTTGGCTGGTGGGATTGCCATTTGTTAAGGGCGTGTCTTTTGAGTACTTTATGTCAAGTAGGTCTTGGTTGTACCATGAGTTAACATGAAAATGTCTTTTTGCTTTTTTTTTCTCAAGTGGGGCAATTGTGTCGATCACCTCTTTAATGGTGGTATTGTAAAGATCAGCCAAAACAGTAGGGTTGCTCACGAGAAGTGTTGCTAGTGCTGAGATTTCTAGGAGCGGGAGGAGTCTTTCTTTTGTGAGTAGTTTTTTTGATCTGGCTGACATTGATCACAACGATCAGTAATGAAGCAGTGACACACGACTTTCATGATCCCCATATTTCAGAGCGCCATTGCATGTGACATGGAATCCTTCTTCACAGCTTTCACAAAGAAATCAACAATAGATAAGGCACAGTTGCTTCACTTGCCCCTAAAAGAATGAATGAAATGATCAGTTCCAGTTCACAAACCACGAACGAGAGCAATACCTCCAAAGCCACCACTTTATCACCATAATGGTAATCAGGGAGACTAAGCTTCCTCTGGTATCTTTTACGCATTCGGCCCTTTACGTCCGCTTGAGCCCAACCAACTCCATCTAAACATTACATTGACCTGGAAGAGGTAATCCTATTCTCACCAGGAATCTGACATAACTACATGAAAGCTCGCGGCGCATCTCATTAAGGGTTGCTGTCGCTCTCAACTGTTTGTAAAAATTCATTTCATTGAATTGTAAACAAATAAATAAAAATAAATAAAAAAAATAAAAAAAAAAAAAAAAAAAGAATGAAAATACAGCAGGAACCACTTAACTAAGTTGATAGTTAAACTTCTGCATTCTAAAGTAAAGGAGATAGCTAGAGAAAACCTGCATGATGTCTAGTATAGGGTGTGAGAAACTGATGTGCAAAAATCATACCAAGGTGTTGGGGAGGCTAAATGGGTGCAAAGGCTTATTTTAATTCAAACGAGGCTGCATTATCTCTTCTTTTCTCTTGGAAACAAGAACTGTGCGTCCATTGCTACCTTTTCAGTGCCTGGTGGCAATGCCATTAGCACAGGCCATATTCCGAGGAGGAACACATACCACTTGCATAGCCTCGTCCAAGCCTGTGCAGTCTATGGTAGCCTTTGGTTATGAAGACAGATTTTAGTATGTAATGTGGTACTTCTTGCATCCTCATTTAAATTGGTTTGCAGTGCTCCCAAATTACAAGCAGCTCTGGTGAATTAGAAATCATTAACATTTTAGCTGTTGAAATGACTGTCTGATAAATGGTTCATTTAGACAAGTGGCATGATTAATTAGACAGCCATAAGTGAGTGCAGAAAGCGTAAGAGAAGACATCCATTCATCTTATTTCATGAAAGCCTCCCCTACCAATCCCTACGTTTAGGATTGTCAAAAAACACTGTACAGGGCCAAAGGTCATGTGGGGAATAGCCCAGCTCTGCAGACGTGTGCCATTATTCAAAGTTCTGTACCAAGGTGTCTGAAGCATTATGACAATCACTTGTTTTATCAATTTGACCTCGCCGAATGAGAGTGCAAAGAGTTCAAGACACAGGTAGTCTATATAAGCAAGCCACTTTACCATCTCCGGTGCAATGGCACATAGTCGACAGGTTTGTATGGATGTTGGACTTAAAAGTAAAGCCTCTTCCTTCTGGAACTTCTTCCTCTTTTAAGGGCGCCTTCAGCAATCAGATTTGATACTACGAGTCCTTGTAGATGTGGCAGGTTTGCCATTACTCATGCTCCCATCAGTCATCCATTGAACTGCTTTCCGGTGAAACTTGCCTTGCTCTAGACAATATAGGCAAGTACAACAGGGAGAGAGTGGATTAGTCTTTTGTGTCAGTGTAGGCAACTAATAGTTTAATGATTAGTGTCAATTTTGGAATAATGTTTCAATCCTTTTAACCCGTTTCTTTTTAGCCCATTCACAATCAGGCCCTGCTCTCAGGAGGACCTCTTTCTCCTATTAGTTTGGGATCCAGTTTAGTAAAGTCTTGCATTCAGGGAAGAACCCTAAATCACATGTAATGCTGCACTACCATAATTCAGTGCCAAAACTACCACCCTGCTACACTACAATCGATCAGAGCTGCCACTGGGGCCAGTTTCTAACTTCTTCAGTTATCACCCATTGGGTGCTTGTTCATTCTCAAAGTACCAAACATGTTCCTGGTATCACTGTTAATACTCACTGGCTCTACAAAGCTCTACGAAGAGCCAGGAAAAGATGTCCATCAGAGCTTTCACCACAGCTTCTGTGTCCGCGTTATGGGTGGGATACAACCCTATGCATTTTATAAATATATAACGACAGTGTCAAGGACTTACTGCATGCTTGCCACCTTTGGGAGTTGCATCACACTGCATTGTACCTGGGTAAAGGGAGCTCAAGGGGCTGGATGCTTTCCCTGCTCAGCATTTACACAAATCACCACATCCAGATGTTGGCAGACTTAACACTGGTTGCATGAATGTTTCGCCATTTGTGAAAAACCTGGAGCATACCAATCTTTCCCTATCTAAGCCACCATCCCTCCTTTGGCAAAATGTGTGACCTCATGAAGCACACATGCAAAATAATGCAAGGGCTTTGGGAACTGCTAAATGACCTTCATGCGGTCACCAGAAGAGTGGATGTACCTTGATCTTGTGGCATCCTTTTGTCAAAGGAAATGAGGAACTGGCAGCCGTCCTTACCTCCTCATCTGCAAAGGCATTTGCTTTCAGTAAAGATGATATCAGTACATCATCTATTGGTGCTTGGTGCTCTACTCATTATATCATCGCTATTTCTTTCGGAAATCTTAAAGACTCTAGAAAGGCATATACGTAAAGTCGGTGTTAATGGGAGTGCTTGCAGATGTCAAGAAACATCTCTCCTTACAAAACATCCCATTGCCATGCATTATCCCAAAACGTAGTAGTAGCCTGATTATGCTATGCCATAGAGCATGCTTGCTTGCGTTAATGCTACAAGCCCTGCTACCTGTGCTGACAACAAATGTGCAACCTGTATGCTTTCAACGACTGCATGTGTGGAACACACCACATAACCAGATTTTAATTCTCTGCTTCCTTTTCTCAAACAAGAAACATCAATGCAGTATTGCTCCATTGAATGTTGCAACAGGATTGCTGGCAAATCTTTATGTGGTTCGGTGAGTTACATTATGGACAACAGTCAGACGTGGAGCTCACCATGCGTAGTGCATGGCAGAAGCAAGACTGGGTTTAATACTGAACATTTTGCAAGTGTCAGGTCTTCTGAGTTGAGCAAGATTCATTTATATGTTGTGATCTGTGATGCAGACAAGTGGTGTGTTTTTGTTTTAAACAATAATGCGGTAACAGCATTGGATACTGCTACCATGACGGTTGATCCTAATGCTATGTTTTCTGAAATATGCATGACCAATGCAGCTATAGAAACAGTCCGCAGGCACGGCGGCAAACCTGGTGCAATAGTGTCGAATTACATAAGATAATATGCAATCGGGCAGTGGTTATAATTGTGTTTTGCGGTCAATACGTCTTGAGCTTATCCTTCTTTCTCATGACAACAGAGGCTACATGCTGTTTTACAACCAGACAACCCAAGAGCTAGTGAACTTGCAAAGGTTTGCTTTAATTCCACAAATTTGTTCTCGGCTGCCATGTTAGCAGGTGCCACACTTAGAATTGAGGACATTAGCCTGCGCCACATCTAGATAGAATTGTGAATGTTAGCATGTGCCACACTTAGACGTAATTCCTAACTTGGGCCTGCGCCGCATCTAGACAGAATTGTGAATGTTAGCATGTGCAACACTTAGATGAAACTTGAATGTTAGCAGGTGCCACACTTAGAATTGAGAACATTAGCCTGCGCCACATCTAGACAGAATTGTCAATGTTAGCATGTGCAACACTTAGATGGAACTTGAATGTTAGCTGGTGCCACATTTAGAATTGAGAACATTAGCCTGCGCCACATCTGGACAGAACTGTGAATGTTAGCATGTTCCACACTTAGACGTAATTCCTAACTTGGGCCTGTGCCGCCTCTAGACAGAATTGTGAATGTTAGCATGTGCAACACTTAGATGGACCTTGAATGTTAGCAGGTGCCACACTTAGAATTGAGAACATTAGCCTGCACCACATCTAGACAGAATTGTGAATGTTAGCATGTGCAACACTTAGATGGAACTTGAATGCTAGCGTGTGCCACACTTAGACGGATTTCCTAACTTCACCCTGTGTCACATCTAGTTAATATTGTGAAGGTTAGCGAGTGCCACACCTAGATGGAACTAAAAAGATTATCAAGCACAACACTTAGAAGGAAATGAGAATGTTAACATGTCCGACACTTAGATAAAATTGTGAACATTGGCATGTGCGGTATCTGGATAATATTGTGAAGATTGGTGAGTGCCACACTCAGACTGAATTGAGTAGGTCAGCGGGTGCTACACTTAGACAGAACTGTGAATGCTTGTATGTTAAATGTCACATAACCCACTAACCAATATAAACTCAAACTCTCTGCACATTTAAAAACTCACACAACCATCTCTCACACAACAAGCTGCACGCACTTCACCACACTGCAACAACACATAAGTCGCACCAACAGCACACGCGGACTGACACTGATCCAATACTCGCACCAAAGCTCAGCACCCGGTGTATACCGAGTTGAAGCTGCCAACAGTACACCACTCCTCTCACTATCCTACCCCCTCTTCACCTTACTAACCCATCCCACCTTCTCATTTACAGATCCTCCAGAGCGCCTGGGGACCAATTCCGTTGGTGACGGTGCGCTATATAAGTACCGTTAACATAAGATAGTACTGAACACTTAAGCGATTCGACTGTGTACAGAAAGAAAAGTTCTTTCTTGGTACAGACCTACTATAATTGCATATCCTAGTATCCACGGATGGCAGTACCCTAGAGCCCCCCAAAAGGGCCTTTTGGACTAATTGCTGTTGGCTTGTGCAATTTTAGAACAGATTTAATATAGGAATTTTTGATACGTCTAGCTACTGCTGGAATATCGTGATCTAAATTGTACATTTTCCCCATGTCATTTCTGCTTGGACACTTGGTGCTCATTCCTCACTAAGGCAGTCAATAGAACTAAAGTGTCTTGCATACACCCTTCATAGGAAGATGACAGGACCAGCAGTTCATCCACATATTGTTTTAATGCCTAAGCCCCTGTGAATTGACTATTGTATCAATCCTTCTTTGATATTCGGGAGAATAGGGTCAGACTTTCTATGTACAGCTGTGCGAGGGGAACATGAATTAAGGCCAATACATACTTGCTATCTGGATGGAATGGTACTGAGAGAAAAGCAGGCGATATATCCACAATTGAAAGCATGTGTGCATACGTGTTATGCATGACAATGTAGTTGGTGGGTTTTGTACGATTGGAAATGTGTGAACAAATCGGTATTCATCCCTGCCCTGCCCAGTTTCATTACTGGTAAAGTTGGGGCATTCCAGGGGCTCATGGTCGGGATGATCATTTCTTGATCTCGCAATGTTTTACTTAGTTTTGAGAGAGCTTCCTCTTCTTCTGGATTGAAGGGATAGTGGGGATTTCATGGCAAATGTTTAGACATGTTCTGGCACAGCATTCCATATCAGCCCCACCTCATTTACATACTGCACGCACAATTGCTTCATCCCTTTTGACAGCAAATCCTCCACGCCCTGCCTCAACATTCTGTTCCCCCTCAGCAGGCAACACACTCTGACACTGGGAGAGGGCCCACAAAGCATTCTGTGTATATTTTTGTATTTAGTGTTAGTATTTAGTCAATTATTTCCCTTTTTATACAATACCTCTACCATTACCACTTCTTGATTTTTATTTGGGATATCTTAGAAAACTCCACCTTGAGTAAAAAGTAAAAAAGCACCACAATATACACAGCAGATCTTGTCCTTATAAATGCTCTGTTAACAATGGGCTCAAAAGAAATACATGTTTTTCTGGAATAAGGCCAACAACCACATTTAGGGACTTGGTCACAGAATGATCTAATGAATTAAAAGAATTACCCACGGTTCGTGTAGCGCCAGATGTGAGTGGTGTACGTGGAAAATCCCTACATTTAATTACTGAGCGATGTTCTACTGTAGCTGCTAAACAAGAAACACATTTCCCATTAATTTTACATTCTGTAAAGGGTACATCTGGGTCAACCGGTATCAAGGTATCTATGATGGCATCTTGTTCCCCTTGGCATTCCAATCAATTGTGCTGTTGCTTGAACTGTGTCTGAAAATGTTTTGTGTTCATATTTGGGAAAAGAGGTGCGGAAGGTGTAACTTCTCGTGGGGCATGGAGCGGATCCAATTCGGGCACTCAAACTTCCAATGCACCCCCTGCTTACATTATTGACACAAAGTATGAATTGTTGCAAACACATTCAGAATATCCGGTGAGCCGCATGCACCACTTCCATGACTTCTACCTCTTCCACCTTGGTTGCCCTTTTCCTCCTGCAACTGCTGGCACCCACATTCCCTCACATTCACATACACAGACCACCCCTGCCCCTGCTGCTGTTGTTGTTGAAGATTCTGTAGCTGAAGAGAGATGAACTTGCACTCACTTCATTTGTTTGTTCCTGACAAGAAAAACATTCACTTGCCATGGACACAAGTACCACAAAGGGCTTTGTTTGCCACCCCATGTAGAATTGTTTCTATTCCTATTGCAAATTTGGCATTAGCCTGTGGAGAAAAGCAGCCACTATGGCTTCCTATGCCAATTCAGCAGGCCTATTTATAACAGAATGATGAATAAACACTCCACTCAACTGAAAAATAAAATTCAACTTTCTTTGACTTGCAATTAATCATTTTCACCCAAACTGTCAAACACTGGCACAGCTCTGTGGGCATTATCACCCGCATGAGCTGATTCATATTAGCCTAGAATTGTTCAAAACACTGAACTATTGTTTTCAGCTCTTCAGAAAATCTCCCTGGTTCTTCCCTAATATTTAGAAACTCTGAAGACAAAAACCCGAATCCCCAAGTATGCATCGGGCATGTACCATTACCAGGATAACAGAACCAACATCACCCAATCCTGGTAACTTTGTCAGTGGGGCTTGTAATTGCATGTTCGCTGCGCCATAAATCCCCCCTGAAAATGTGTGAGATGTGTTTATATTGGTGGATGCAGAAGTACGTGTAGCGTGCACACCCAAGGCTTGTGCTTGCTTCTGACTTTGGATGCTTGGAAAAGTCATATTTTGGGATTGCACTTGCTTTGCACCACGGGACTGAGTGTGTGCTTCCACAGCTGGCAAACACACTACATTGCGATTGTATTTAACATTGACTGCACTTTACACATCTTCTGCTTCTTCCCCCTCAACCTCGCCTTTCTCTGTTCGCTGTGCCTACAAGAATCTAATAGGGCTTCTTGGGCCTGGTTGACCTGACCCTGCCCTTCCTTTTAATTAATTTCTCTATTCTTTATCTTTTACAGGTTTTTCTGTTTTACGTGTGTATCTTGCAACGGCCTTCTTGTTTCACCAACTCTTTTCAAACTTTTTCAAAATAAATTAAAATAACTTTCCATACCTCTGGTTTTATCTTTCCTTAGGTATCTTCTCATGTACGGTATAAATGTAAATCTTTTCCTAAATCCAACGAACCTTCCAGAGGAAATTGTCTATACTTATCTCCCTGTGTCACAGAGCTCTATTGTTGAGATACTTGCACATCTTTGGTTGATAATTGATGTACATAAAGTATGCTGTCATGCCCTTATGTGGGGTACTGCTCTGGCTTCACCGACCCTTTCCCATTTTCTCCCTGTTATCAGTCCTACCCCGATCACATAGTCTCGATGTCTCCCCTAGCATATACTTTTTTTTTCGCTTCATTACAAGTTTACTAGTTCATTTTTTTCCATAACAGAACTAAACAGATTTACATTTCTATACAGGCTCCCCTCCTCTGCTCTGTTCCTCTGGGTCAATCTTCATCTCCTCTGGCTCCAGCCTCAGCTCCTCTCTAACTTTTATTGACACACTTTAATAATGTACCCCACCCATTTGCTATCTCTGCATTGTATGTATCCCTTCCTCATACTTGATCACATAATTCCTTCCAAATTTATTTTACTCCTCCTTATGTACCTGTGCTGCACCCTAAGTTAAATTATGTAGGCTTTTGTGTGGCACAAGAAGAAGCCCCAACCTTCATATGCAGCCCTCTGTGGAAACCCCTCATAGAGGTTTCAGTTAGGCCTCTTACCTATGCTTTGTGTGAACACAGGGTTTCAAAGGGGAGCAGCAGACAATGTCAGGTAGGCATTAGAAATCCGAGGCTTAACAGCACCAAGTGTAGAAACCTGCAAATCAGACACCAAGTAATCCAATAGGCAACCCAAGGTCACAACGGTAGAGACAGACGTTTCCATACAGTTGTGCAGAACTGGACAGGAAAATGGCAGAATATCCCTGTTCCAAAAATGTGACCCCCAAGCACAGAAACATTTGGGTGTTTAGAGAGTTTTAAATAATGAGCCTCACAGAGAAAGTTAGTAAGATACATTTAGTTGGTTACATTAACAATGGACTTCCTAAAAGAGTATCCTCCGACCTTGGAGGACATGGCATTACAGCAGTGTGCGATACTTGTACAATTCCATTTAGCCAACTACTCGATAAAGGCACCCGCCTTCAGCGGATATTTCGTAATAAGTCCTGCTCTGGCATCCAACGTCCACATGCCCACTGTTCCTACATTCAGGTGGTAAAACATGCCTTCATTAGTATCATGTGTCATCTGGGCGTACTCATGTCCTGGGCAGAGGTTAATGTCATGTCTGCACAACTTTATGGGCTTCTGCGTGTGTGCCAACCAATCCTATTTCTCACTGCGCCAATTCACCTAACATTGCTACAGCTACCATGCCATCAACTATGGCCACAGTGTTGCTCTGCTTTTGTCACATTTACGTCCACGGCCTCTCAGAAGTAAAATACTGTTGCCTTCGACAGTTGCTTGAATACTAAATGCTCATTAACTTTCAGATGAGGTTGGTGTGCAGCTGTATTCATAATTGAATGGGAGACTGCAACAACAAAGATCATTATGTGGGGAAAACGTGTATGACATCTTGTAATGGAAACATACTCCTAGAGTCTAGTATCATGCTACCTGGAGCATGACCAATGCTACCATGTGCAGCAGTAAGAAGAGCTGCAGCCCCATGTTATGTTATGTTTTGTTATGTTATTTTGCATTTATATAGGACCTTATATACCATTGGTATGGTCTGAAGGCGCTGGTAGGTTGAACGCCCTTGGGAACCGAAGTTCAGATCAGTAGAATAATCTACTCTCTTAAACCGTCCAAATGCCAAGGCGATACTTGCCCAGCCCCAGTCATTAAAGATGCAGCCAAACAACTTGCTCCCTTCATCACTTCCCTCATCAACTCATCTTTCACCTCCAACATAGTGCCCAACAACCTCAAGGACTCCTGGGTTCTTCCTTTACTTAAGAAGCCCACCCTTGACCCTAATGTCCCCACCAACTACAGACCCATTACGACCGTACCCTTCCTACTAAAAATCCTTGACAGAGCTGCCTATCTTCAGATACAGAACCACCTTGAGAAAAATAACTTACTAGGACTCAGACAATCAGGATTCCGCCCCAAACACGGCACTGAGACCGCCCTGATTGACCTTAAGATACAGATGGACAACATTAAAGACAATGGTAAACTAGCCATCCTTCTCCTTCTTGACTTATCGGCCGCCTTCGACCTGGTCAACCACGACATCCTCTGCAAACATCTATCCTCAGCAGCCAAATTTTCAGATAACGCCAACGCATGGATCCATTCCTTCCTTAACAACAGATCCATGAGAGTCTTCGCACCCACAGCCTCTGCCATCCCAGCCCCAGTCACTTGCGGTGTCCCCCAGGGCTCCTGCGTCTCCCCCACTCTATATAATGTGTTCACGAAACCCCTCTTTGACATATTGGACCGCTTGGGTGTCATCTACACCAACTACGCAGATGACACCCAAATACTGATCCCTTTAACAGGCGACTACTCCACCGACCTCACTGCTATCAACAACATTTATTCCATTATCCAAGAATGGATGGCCAAGCATGGCCTATGCCTCAATGACGACAAGACCGAGCTTCTTCTCCTAGGTTCCCAACCCAGACTCAATAAACTCGACAAACTCTATCAAGCATTCACTATAGACGGCAATAACATCATCGTCTCTAACAGCGTCAAAACCCTAGGAATCTACCTCGACTCCTCCCTCACACTGACAAGACAGATCAATTCCATCTCATCAGCCACTGCTTACACCTGTAAACTCATCAATGCCAGCAGACCTTACCTCTCACCATCCAACTGCATCACCTTAGCCAGAGCGCTAGTCCTCTCCAAAGTTGACTACTGCAATGCGTTATACTTGGGAACCAGTCAGAAAAACATCAACAAACTACAAATCATACAAAACAACGCCTTGCGAGCAGCCCTGAACATACCCAAACATGAACACATTTCGGACGCCAGACGCACCTGCCATTGGCTATCCATACCACAAAGAATTGAATATAAAACCATCTCACTCACACACAAATGCCTAGCTAACCAAGCACCCAGATACCTATCCGACAATCTCAATCACCACACCCCAGCGCGCCCTACCAGATCAGCTCAAACACATTGCTTAAATATCCCAAGATTTAAGCTCCAAAAAGCAGGTGGCTCCAGCTTCCCCGTGCTTGCCTCCAAACTCTGGAATTCACTTCCACTCGAGCTGAGATCAGAACCTTCCTTTCACAGATTTAGACACAACACCAAAACTTGGCTTCTATCCAAAGAAACGTAAACTGCCTAGCCCTACCTTACTAGCATGCACCAAGACTGTAAATTTGTAAATATGTAATCGATTTGTACATTTATGTTGTATTATTCTTGTTGTATTCATCGCTAGCGCCTGGATGCCCCAGGGCCAGGCGGCGCTATACAAATAATAAACTAAACTAAACTAAACTAGAGAGAGTAGAGAGAGTCAAAGGTGCATGTGTGCACCGGGTATGTGTGCAGCTCGTGCGATATCCGTGTAGAAGCTGCTTCTTAGCAGTAGGTGTGGTGGTTGAGAGGTCAGGAGAATGTGTTCGTTCAGGCAGGTTTTATCCAGAACGGCTGTGGCTGCGTTAGGCCTGAGGAGAACGCCTGGCTGGGGGGGTGTGAGACCAGCAGTGTCAACTTAGAATGATGTGGGGTGAGCGGCGGATGTTGGTATGAGAACAGATATACCGAATGGTGTCATAGTATCTGTGTGTTCTAGTTGAGTGGTGATGTAAAGGAGAGAGTAAGCATAGTGGTGTGATATGATGAGTTATTTGCTCTTTCAAACGTTCTTTGCATTCTAAACCATATTATATATGTCACGCAATTTTATGCATTCCAGTCCGTACCGTGGACACCTATCCATTCTTCGCACTCCAGTCTGGTTCAATACACTCTGGTCCGCCCTGCGCGGTCTAGTCTGCTCCGCGCAGGCGCACTTGTCCGCCACACGACTGTCCACTTGTCCGCACCACGCATGCCCTCTTGTCTGCCTCATGCATGCACTTTGACTGCCACTGGCATGCACTCTTGACTGCCTCAGGCATGCACTCCTGACTGCTTCATGCTCTACGCATTCAGTAGCTCAACGTACTCATCCATTCTACGCACTCATCAGTACTGGATGCGTCCGGGCTCGTTCGTTCTATGTACTCGTCGGCTCTACGCGATGCATCAGTTCACTCTGGGCACTCGATCGCTCCAGGTACTCGTTCGCTCCAGGTACTCATCCACTTTATGCTCTCACGCGTGCTATGCGTTTACCTGTTTTACGCACTTACCTCCTCTATGCACTCATCCCTCTATGCACTCACCCCTCTATGCACGCACCCCCTCTACGCACACACCCCCTCTACGCACACACCCCCTCTACGCACACACCCCCTCTACGGACTCACCTCCTCTACGGACTCACCTCCTCTACGGACTCATCCTCTCTATGCATTCATGCACTCCACGCACTTAACTGTTCCACGCACTCATCCTTTCTGCACTCATCCGTTTTAATCACTCGTGATTTTCATGCATCCAGCAGTAGTATCTTGTTCTATATATTCATCTCTACACTCCCCTGTCTTATACCTTCATTTACTCTGAATATACATCCACTTCATATATTTATTTGTTCCATATGCCTAACTGCTCCATACTCCCTTTGGCTTCATACACCTAAGCTCTCCATACACCGATCTGGTGACTGCATACATCTAACCTCTCCATACACCGATCTGCTGGCTGCATACACCTAACTGCTCCATACACCCATCCGTTCTATGCACCCATCCACTCCATACATCCATCCGCTCCATACACCACCCGTTCCATGCACCCATCCGCTCCATATATCAATCCGCTCCATACACCCATCCGCTGTATACGCCCAACCGCTCTATGCACCCATCCATTCCATACACCCATCCGCTCCATATATGCATCCGCTCCATACACCCATCCGCTGTATACGCCCAACCGCTCCATGCACCTATCCGTTCCATACACCCATCGGTACCATACACCCATCCGTTCCATATACCCTCCACTCCATGTACTCATCCGCTCCATGCATTCATCCGCTCCATGCACTCATCCGCTCCATGCACTCATCCGCTCCATGCATTCATCCGGTTCCATGCACTCATCCGCTCCATACACTCATCCGTTCCATACAGTTATCCGCTCCATACACTCATTCGCTCTATACACCGATCCGCTCCATACACCCATCCGCTCTATACACCCATGCGTTCTATACATCCATGCGTTCCATTCCACTGTCCGTTCCAAACATTCATCCGCTCCATACACTCATCTGCTGCATACACTCATCCGTTCTATACACTGATCCATTCCCTACACTCATCCACTTCCTACACCCATCCACTCCCTACACTCATCCCCTCCCTACACTCGTCCACTCCCTACACTCATCCGGTCCATACCCTCATTCACTTCCTACACTCATTCACTCCATACATTCACCAGGTCTGTACAATCGTCCGCTCAGGCGATAAACACACTCTCCGCACTTCCGCATTCATCAGCTATCCAGACTCGTTGGCTTTAGTTACTCATCCGCTCCACATTCTCATCTGTTCTACACACTCAACCTGTTTTCGCTCATCCATTCTTCACATTCATCCGGTTTGCGCATTCTTGTATTCTACTCGCTTCTCTGAAATGTACGCACTCATCCGCGTTACGCAATCACCCCTTCTACGCACTCACCCCTCTATGCATACACCCCCGCGGGCACACACCCCCTTTGCGCACACACCCTCCTGCGCACACACCCCCTCTGCGCACACACCCCCTTTGCGCACACACCCCCTCTGCGCACATACCTCCTCCAACGCTCTCATCCGCTCCAGTGCACTCATCCGCTCCAATGCACTCATCCGCTCTACGACTCATCCGCTCCAACGCACTCATCCGCTCCATGGGCACATCCCCTCTTCACACTCATCCGCTTTTCACGCGTCCAACAGCGATATCCTATTTTGTATATTCAATTTCACACACTCGTCTGTTCTATACCTTCATCAGCTCTGTGCACTCATCCTCTCCATGCACCACGCGCTCCATACATCTTGCGCTCCATACACCTGTGCGCTCCATACACCCCTCTGCTCCATAAACTCCTCCGCTCCATACACCCATCCGCTCCATACACCCATCTGCTCCATACACCCCTCTGCTCCATACATCCATTCGCTCCGTACACCCATTCGCTCCATACACCCCTCCGCTCCATATATTCTTCCACTCCATTTACTCTTCTGCTCCATACTCTCCTCCGCTCCATACTTTCCTCTGCATCATACTCTCGTCCACTCTATACACTCATCCGGTTTACTTATTCTTTTGATTTCCACACTCATTCGCTATATAGCTGTCTGTTCTTTCATTCATGCATTTTCCGACTCAGTGCATTCATCTGTTTTACCCGCTTCATCAATTCTAGCTATATCATCATGCCATTCACATCATTTACGCCTCATTCAATCTGTCCATTTCAGCAGTTTAACATTCTTTACTGTTTCCGTATGATTTACTCTTATTAACCCTTATACTGCTTTGATCTACTTTATTTGTTTAATTCTGTTTGTCCTTCTAGTTTAAAGTAGGAGTTATTAGCTGTCAATTTCTCACATCGGTAGTTTGTTGGATTGATGTAATTGAGTTGTTGTTAGTTTGTTATGGAATAGTATGGTGCGGGTTGGTTTTATGGGAAGAGCCAGGTGTTCAGCAGTTTGCGGAAAGACGTTAAATCCTAAGTTAGGCGTATGTGGGGTGGGAGTGAATTCCATAGTGTGGGGGCCAAGGCTGAGAATGATGCTCCACCTAGCCTGACTGAGTTTGTCTTTGGTATGAGTAGGAGGCCGGCAGAACTCGATCTTAGGGTGCGTGGGGGGTGATAGGATTTTAGTTTGTCTTGTAGATATTCAGGTCCGGTTTTATGCAGTGCTCGATGGGAGATGCATAAGGTTTTGAAAGTCACCCTTCGGGCTACTGGAAGCCAGTGCAGCGTCTTAAGGGCTTGGGAGACGTGGTTTCTTGGGCCAAGCGCAAGTAGCAATTTGGCTGCTGCGTTTTGTGTCCTTTGGAGTTTATTCAGTTGGTAAGCGTGGATTCCGAGGTATAGGGGGTTTGCGTAGTCCAGTCTTGATATAACGATTGATTGGACGGTGGCGGGTCTGTTGGGAAAGGAGAGATATGGAAAGATGCGTCTAAGGGCTTTAAGGTGGTAGTGGCAGGACTGTGAGACGTTGTTGACTTGGCCCGAGAGAGTTAGGTCAGAGTCAAGGGTGCACCCAAGATTTTTCACTGATTTGGAGGCGGTCGGTGAGTTGCCCATGGCGGATGGCCATGGTAGTGGGTGCGGAAGAAGTTCAGAGTTGCCACATACCATGATTTCCATTTTGGAGGGGTTTAACAGGAGGTGGCTTTGGGTCATCCAGAGTTCTATGTCAAGGAGGCAGGAGGCCAGGTCAGAGATTGAGTTTTGAGTTCAGGAGTTTTAGAATTAGCTGAGTGTCGTCGGCGTAGTTGTAGCACAGGATGTTGTGTGAACGAATTATCGGTGGGAGGGTGGTCAGGTAGAGATTGAATAGAAGGGCAGATAGGCATGCTCCTTGTGGGACTCCTGTGTCGACTGGTCGGGCTTGGGAGGTATAAGTGGAGAGTATCGTTTTTTGGTACCTATCTTTGAGGAATGAAGCAATCCATTTAAGAGCGGTTCCACAAATTCCTAGGGAGTGGAGGCGGTCTAGGAGGATCGAGTGATTGATCGTGTCAAAGGCGGCAGATAGGTCGAGAAGGGTTAGCGCGGTGCATCTCACGGAGTCTGCCGTCATTTTAAGGTCATCCCAGATTGAGGTTAGGGTGGTTTCAGTTCCGTGACAGGCTCTGAAACCTGATTGGGCAGGGTCTAGGAGATTGTTGGCTTCGACAAAGGCATTTAGTTGGGAGTAGGCGGTTCGGTCAATGAGTTTGGCAAGAAACCTGGTGTTTGAGATGGGGCGATAGTTTTTGGGCTCGAGAGGGTCGAGCAAGTGTTTTTTAATTACAGGTTTGACGTGAACCATTTTGAATGCGTCGGGAAAGATACCAGAGGAAAGGGAAGCATTTATGATGGATCTTGCGTGATCTCCTGCGCAGGTGGATGCAAAGATTTCTTTGAGGGTTGTGGCTGGGCAAGGGTCGAGCAGCGATCCAGATGGTCCCAATGCCACCACTCTGGTTCTGGAATTGTACCCCAGAGATGATAAATATAAGATCCCCTTAGCAGCAAAGGCAGCATGCATTGCCTGTCAGCATGGCATCGTTATTATGTCCAGTTTGCACAACTGTTCCTAATTCCATTAGGCCAATTAGCAAATCATGCACAGTTCCCATTATGCACATGTAGCACAGCAAGGACGGCAACCATTATGTCTGGTTGATAAGATAATGGTAGATTCCATCAATCTCAAGTTGGCTTAGTTTGATCAGATAAAAACATTTCTTGCTAGCACAAAAAAGGCATTAGTCAAGTATGCCCCATAAACACAAACATGCTAGATCCCCGTTTTCCCAGTTAGCAAAGTGTGGTAAGGCGGGGCAATGGCAGGATAGATTCAGTAGGAATGGGGGTCAAAAAATTGGTTGTATTTTTATGTTCAAGGTATGGGCTAGAATACCCATTGGAACTATAAAGATTCTTTTGAAATGTTAATGGGACCTCTAAGAAAAGCAATGTAAAGGATGGTCTTAAGTAAAAGTGGGGCTGTCAGTATTGGTGGTTGACACCCTGTGTATTCAAAACCGTAATCACATTACAAACATCTACTCCTAATGCCCTTGGCAGATCCTGGGGAGAAATGTTCAAATGTAAAAGGCCCACAGAAATGTTCAACCCAACCTAATAAGTCTGTAGCTTCTTGGCTACCCTAGGCTAATAATACAACCCTGTGCTTATAATACAAATGTTCCATGGTCGGACAACCCAAGAGTTCACAAAAGCTAGAGGTTGTCCTTATACAAATATCAGAACAAGATTCAACAGTTCCTGGAAAGGCTCCTTCTGGATCTCCTCACAGTCTGGACTGTGCTGCTGTCCTCTCTGCTTTCACTTCCAGGATGCTGATTATGATAGTCAAAACCTACATGCATATGAAAACTTGATTAGTAAGTTCTCAAATAATGTACTGTGTAATAGACTACCTGAAAAAAGAATACCATGCCAACTGAAAAGGCTAATCACAAACACCTGTATGATGAAGATATTAGGCACGCAAATAAAGCACTCACAATAGACCCACGGATAATGAATCATAGCAATCACACCTCAAGGGAAATGATGTCTGTAATTAGGAGAAGGAAAGCCTGGCATCAACTTTGGCTGAGAAGACATTAAAGTCGGAAAAGAATTTCCTAGTGGCAACATCTAATTGAATTGGTTAGTTCGAATAATTCTTGTGCATTCTAGAAATTGATAAATGGTCAAAAAACCACAGCTAGTAATTTTGGGGGCTCTCTCAGGTCAGTAGAGAAATGCATATTTCTAACACTATTGGCCGTCAACCCTCAGATAGCTTCGAAATTAATCTCGTCCAAGCCCATTGGCATAATCTCCTCAATGTAAAAAAAATAATCAGTATGGTCAAATGTACTAAAGATTTAAGAGCGTTTGGACCCGATACCCTTTGTAACATCTTATTAAAATATGTAAACCACATGGTTTGGGGGTAAATTGTTACATCAACTGTTTTTTAATCATCAGAATAACTAGTACTAATCCTAGGAGCTGGTTTAAAAACATCATTGTACCTGTTAACAAATGTGGGCCTCATGAGGACCCCAAACGGTACACAATCTTGCCCGTGCTAGATGCTACTGCAGAAATATTTGCCTGTATACTATTGATTGAACTAAATACTTTGTCTGATACATAAAGTAGGAAAGCTTTTGAGCCAAGTTACAAGTTACACATTCCACAATGCCACCTAGTAGCCATCGCTGGAAGTTTACCTCCAGTTCTGAGCCACAACAGCAAGGCATTATGGATATGCAAATTAGCTCAAATGCAAACCTTTTTCTATTCCAGGAAATTGTCTTTATCTAAGAGGGCAGTTTTACATCATATATAGCTTAATCAAGCAAAGGCAGGCATTTACAAGACTACCAGGACAACCACATACCTGGTTTCACCCTTATTAGGGATCATCAGTGCAGTGTAGTCCTGACAGCCTGTCTCGGGTTGATTAAGCTGTGTATAAAGTTGACTTAGCAACCAAATCTCAGTTGAGATTGCATTTCATATGTATGTAAGTGTAAATTAACACCTATTTATTTGAGTTTCCAAACATTTGAATTAGGTAAGATTATTTGAGAATAAAATGTAGTATTGTGGAGCAAGACTGAATTTTGGCAAATCCTTGAGGAACTGCAGATTCTGCTGTTCCCATAACTTGGAAAGCGGAAAACACAATCTAACCTCCTGTGAATATTTGAATACTCTGTGTAGGAGACATCTGCCGCATATGGCATGGCAGATGACACATTATTTAACAGTTGACAATTATTGGATTGTTTTATGCAGGGAAATGATGCTTGGTTGATTTTTCATATTATGAAATTCTGGTATGTGATTAAGTCATTGTTAGATGAATTGTAACACATGATTCTCTTATTGGTTATTAGTGTCTTAATTTGATATACTTATGCTAGGGTATGGATTGTTGTTGTATAAAAAGTCGTATAATTGCCTAAATACTAATACTAAATAAAACAATTCAAAATGAAATGCAGGTTGATTTGTGGGCCCTGCCGCAGTGTGTGAGTGTGTTCCCTTCACAGATATTCAGTGTCGAAACAAGCTCCTCTCAGGGTTGTTCATTCCTGGATTTTCACAGATGCTTTGCTTTTGGGGTTTCACTTTCTTACGTTTCATGGTTCCTCCTGAACCTTTTGTTCATTCAAGCTTCACAATTGGTCCTTTCAGAATCTTCCCTTTCTATGATTCACAGTAGGGCTCTCCTCGACCTGCTTGACTGTTGGATTCTTCAGGATTCCCAACAGGGCCCTTCTTGGACTTTTGGTTTGTCAGGATTCACAACAAGTGAAGGCTTACCCAGCCTTTACAAAACTGTAATAGGTATTTCCCTCTCCTTTTACAGTTGCTGCCAGGTGGTTGTTGCTCTTACCACTGGTCCTGTTCTTACTCTGTTCTCAGAGGTCATTTGTGATGAACTTTACAGCATGGCTAACCAATTTCCCCAGGGTCAAGAGTTACTCAGCTGGAAGTTATGGCACAATCGACACCACAGGGTCTCCAGGTACCATATACTCCTGTATAAGGCTTCCAACTGATTAGGATCTCTGCCACGCTCCTCTTAAGGGTCCCTTTGTATAAAGGGAGATGCATACAACACCTCTAGCTGCAGAGGGATTGTCCCCTCTCTTGCTGACACTTCCCCACTTACTGTGAACACCTGTGTTTGGGCAGGTCCTTCCCAGATCCTTGCTAACTGGATATTTTCTTTGTCTATCTACACCCCTTCTTGTGATTGGTACGTTTTGTGTGAAGGTGTAATTGTCCTCATTCGCCTTAATAAGTCCAGGTTTTTCATTGGCAAACCAACTGATGTAGTAAGGTCAGATAAATTAGGAACACAAGGATGTAAACGCGTTGGTAACATTCTGCTTCACCTTTGGATTCTCAAGACAAGAAGAATAATTCACTGTACCTCTGTTGGAATTACAACCAATTTCAATGTCCTCTGCCAGAGAGGTGATTATAATGCATCTTAGCAAGAGGCAGGCACTGCTCCCTAGGCATCTCTGAAGAACAGTGGGGGAGAACTGTGGTGGACCCTGCTAGCTTTGGCACTTAAACCAGGATCCTGCTGACAGGAGGTGAAGGACTCCCCTATAGGTGCCAGCCAACTTCCTGAAGAGATAGTGCAGAACTGAAGGACTTCCCTTTCCTGGAGTGGGCCCCCAAGGAATTCAGTAGTGAAGAAGCAGTGTAAACCATGTCTCTTTGCTTCAAGGTGGCTGTTAGCCAGTTTGATTATATTCAATGCACTTTGGAGCCAACACAGGACCCACAATGCTGCTTTTTTTTAAATGTGTTTGTTGTGCTATGTGGTTTAACATGAAACCTTAACACAACATTCCAATTGATTTAGCTTATTTCTGTAAATACATACAACACATCAATCAAATCAAATCAAAAACCGTAACAGTCTTTCCCATAGAAAGTTCCATGGAAGCACCTGTAAATCACATATAAAACGCTTAAAACTGTGCAAATGAAGATTGTGCAGAATAGGACAAGCCAGCAACAAATGCTTTGTGGATTGGACCTCTTTCTGACAAAATCGGTACTCTGGGCCGCTTAGCACCTTGTTTTTCCATAGCAAGCAATTTTCATTTGTACGTAGAAGGTTGAAACGAAAGCGCAACATTTCTCTCGCAAAGTGCCATGACGGATATTTTGCTAAATGTTTCGCTGTAATCCCCCCTCTTCTATGGTCACATGTTCCTAGATGTCTATGGGCGTCATTACACGGTAGGCGGTGAACCATGGCGCAATTAGCACCATGGTTCATGCTGGTAAAATACAGGCACCGCCTTGGTGGAAAGGGGAATTACCGCCCCATTCCAAGGTTGGAGGGGCGGTAATTCCCCCTTCCACCAATGCCCTTCCCAATTCCCATTTTTGCCCCATAGGGCATAATGGGAATGGGGAAGGCGCTAATTACGGCACCGCAAATTGCGGTACCGTAATTAGTTCCCTGGGTCCCTTTGTGGGTTGGTTTTTAACGCCTGCAAAAAGCAGGCGTTAAAATCCCCAACCCGCAAAGGGACCTCGTAGTAAGGCGGTAAGGATTTACCGGTAAAATACCGGTACCGGTGAACCCTTACCGCCTACCGTGTAATGAGGCCCTATGCCTCTTATAAGTGATTAACCTGTCACAGGTATTTATCTTGATCCCTAAGCAGCCTTTACAACTACAGGTTTGCAAACACTTCCTCAACAGTAAACAGCAACTTTTCTTCTAATTGCGCCTTACACATTTTGAAGAAAGGATTTTAAACTTTTGACCGTTTAGCATCAAGGACTCCATAAATCGAATATTGGGGGCGGGGTGGGCAGTATAATTTAGAACACAGCAAGACTATTTTCCATAACAGCTTTGCGTTCATAGATATGATACCTATCTGATACCATATTACTGTCATTGGGACTACCTTTTGGAGGCCAAGAACGCTTCTCCATAATCTGTCTTCAATACAGTCAAAATCAAACTCGCCAACTGAAGATGTCGCTCCAGGCCATTATAGATACTAAGGCCCACTTTAGCTTCTTAAAACTTTACCAGTGGCGCTAAGGAATACTCACTGTACCGCCAGGATCTGGAAACCCAGATATTTCAATGTGTGTACCTCATCAGTTTCATTTCCATTCAAAACCCAATTCGAGGATGTGCTTCTGTACCCAATGTCATACCCTCTGTTTTGTATGTGTTAACTATTAGTGTGTTAATCTTTGAATACGTGAGAAGTACCCAATCTAGTGCAGACACTTGAAACACGTGTATAGGTGCGTTATAAATGCCATATCATATATCATATCAGACAATAACAGAATATCGTCTGCATAAGTGATCTTAACCACTGGCGATACCAATACAGATGCTTCCCCAAGATCTACCAAGTAAAGGTAGAAGAGGAGGGGGCAAGCATGCATCCCTGCTCTAGTCCACTTTCTTCTGGCAAAGATTGCGTGAGTTCCCTGTTGACTAGCCTGACTTTCAGAATCGTTTATATGTGTAGGCAAATTAAGATGTCAATAAATGACTTGGAATGCCCCAGTCATACATGTTTTCGTATAGCAATTGCCTATCAACTTTTTATCGAAGGCGAACGTCAAGTCAATGCTAATCAGGTATATTTTCTCGCTCAAGTTCTGCCATGCCAGCTGCTGCAGATGGTCCAACAGCTTTACTTGCAGTAGTTGTGCCCACTGCTTGGCTAAAGCCTAATTGGTTCGCTTTTAATATGCCAGTGGTTTCAGCCCAATCTTTTAACTCTGTTTGCACCAATGGCACAAAGATTTTTGAATCAGCATTCTTGAGCAGAATCGTCTGATTGTTAGACGGGTCGATTTTGTTTCCCTTCTTAAAGATGGGTATTATATAATCTAAGGACCAACTCTCTGGTAACATTTGGGTAGACACAGTTGTTTTAAACAAATTATACAGAGTGAAGCCCCTAAAGGTGAAATCCGATTTAAACATGAGGTTACACGAGACCTACTACACTTATAGATGATATTTTCAATGTCCTCCCTAGAAAATTCCAGACACCATTCACCAGTGTCCGTAATTAACTCTAACCTTTAATACATAATTACATAAAGTTTAGCAAAGTGATCCTTCCACATACACTCCAAAATTCGATATTTTTAATCACAGCGTGGTAATTACCTTTTTGATTCACCAAAAACCCCAGATCTTTATCAGATTTACTTAAGATGGTTTTTAACATATCCTCCCCTTCCACTTGATTAATATAGAAGCGCATGGCATTCACATTATTCTTCTAATATTGCTTTTCTTTGGCAATTAGCTGAGCCACCTCTCCTCCGGGTTTAGGGTTGGCCCTACACATCTCTGTCCTCAAAATCTGGTTTGTGAACACAAGGAAAGGCATATGCCTGCATAGAGCTTTGCATAATGCCAGGAAAACTCCTTAAATGGTGCATTTCACTAATCTCAGTAAATAAAACGGTTCCCCACCTACACTTGAACTCCTGCGTAAAGTTATATATGGCCCTGTCAGTCCACCTTAACCTGTTTTTCCCTCGGTTTACCACCACCAGTTGCACCCCTCCAGGAGCTGAGGAGGCATTGAGGCCCCTAAATGTCCCCCTAAGAACACTATGATCACTTGGTGAGCCATTGCATACTTCAAAATGTGCACAGAAAGGAAACAGCTAACTTGAAACAAATATGACATCAATTCTACTGTTTTGCGACACTCGTCACATGTGGCAGCACCCTCCAGATTGCTCGCAATATTTCCGGTCAGTGGAAATAAACCTCATTTCCTGAAAAAGGTTGGCCATTTATTTCCAGAACTATTTACCTTCGACCCCTAAAAGTAGAATGAACCAAACAGTCGACATTGAAGTCACCAGCAATAGCAAGGAATCTGCCATTACAGGAGATTTGCCAATTTAACAAGGCCGCTTCCATTTTGACTTTGAATTTCTTCTGTGCAGTTGCAGTATATGTTTATGACAAAAACAAGCCCATTAACAACCACCTTTGTCACAACCAAACAAGGAGCGAGATCAAAAACCACTGATATTTCACTTGCCAAGAGTTGTTACCAGCAACAACGAAGCCAATGGATCAGCTCCCAGCACCAATACTTTGTGGCTAAAGGGCTTACAGGATTATCATGAAACACTACTCTCAGGGTTTAATTATTATTCCCCAAAGAAGTAACTGAAACACCAAAAGGGCGAGCGTGAGTGCTCTCTATAGCCACACACGGATGAAGGTTGATGCCTCTTTCCCCTCAATTTGTGCAGGCAATTTAATTAATACTTTTGGACTAATACAGATGGAATTTCAATAACTGCAACATCAAGCCTATTCTCAAAGATCAATTCTATTCTAGCAATATCTTTGGTGGTGATGATCCTTAGATCTGGAATGTCATAAAATAAGGCTAGTATTGTACTCTGATTCATAATGTAGTTATCTTCTTTTGAGAACACAGTTTCCATGTTATATCATGACGGATTTGGGGCCACTAATTGTCCCGGAATAGTCTCCATATCACACTCAGTATTCACACAAGCAGAGGTACAATCCCCAAGGTTATGACTCCTAGGTTGCAAAAAAGAATCACCACACTGAATCTGGACACTCAGAGGAATTTGATGGAGACATTTCCTTGCCCATCAATTCTGCAGAGGTAGTGCAGAAAATAATTGGGGCGACAGGAGTCCCTACGGTTTCACCTGATTGCTGATTTGCAATTGTGGCCAAGGGGTCATCAACCATTTGTGCAGCTGGAGGGAATAACACCTCTGTAATTTAGCTGATTCCCTTCGTGCTGGTCCAAGATCTTGCTGCCTTGCTTCATTTATGACAACTAGGCTTTTCTTTTTCTTCTTGCCCCTCTGTATGAATATAGGATCTATGGATTTCACAGGAAGAGCCGGCGAGACTTGCATGATTAATTCATGCTCCGAGCTTAGCGCCTCAATCTCATCGGGGATTTTTAATGAACGGAGGAACTTCATGGAAGAACTTTTGTTTATTTTTTTCCGTGGTGTATTTCTAGACTTGCTAGATTGATTTTCAGCTCCCTTACACCATTTCCTTATTCTCGTCTGCCTTTTTGTACGTCCGGCATCATTTGCTGGTGAGGAAACTGTGGCCATCTTGATCCTATCCCCTGGCAGGAAACAATCCTCCACAATTAATTCCTGTAGCAAGACTGTAGAGGCCGTTGTATCATTTGCCATCCTCTTCAATTGCGTCAAATGATCTGCCATATTGGACTTTGCAGCCTCGTCAGCAATGAAAGCAGTACACCGCTCTCCCTGGTTGCTTTCACATGTATTATTTTTTTAAACACTATGGATAGATATATGGCTTTCTAGCTCTTGTTTAATGAAATCAAAAGAGCTTTCATTTTGAGTCAAAACTAAGGGGTTCATTACGAGTTTGGAGGTAGCCATGGCACTATTAGCGCCATGGCTGCCTCCAAACCCGGGTCCGGTGTCACTGAATGGGGACTTACCGGGACATTCCGACCTATGCGGACCCGGTAAAGCCCCATTCAGTAAACCATTCCCCATTCCTATTTGAGCCCCCATAGGGCTCAATGGGAATGGGGAAGGCGCTAATAATGGGCCCGTAAATTGTGGGCCCATCATTAGCTCCAAGGTCCCTTAACGGGTCCCGCAAAGAACGGCTGGTCAGACCAGCCGTTCCTGCTGGGACCCGCTAAGGGACCTCGGAATATGGCGTTTGGGAATTAACGGCACCGCGATCCTTAATGGTGCCATTAAGCCCCTACCACCATACTCGTAATGACCCCCTAAGTCTTTCACTTTATTTCCTGTAAGCAAAGTTCCATCTCTGTTTTTAAATCAATAACGATCATGCACTGGGCTTTCACTTCTTCCCTTACAACTTCCAGGACTTTCACAAATTAATTTAAAACAAAATTCAAGACAGTCCTCGTTCGATGATTATCGATCCCACACCCGGAGGGCTGATTGGAGATCTCCATAAATCCTGGGGAACAAGGAGAATCTGATAAGACCAGCGACCGAGACAAAAAGAAAGTGGGAGAAGCCGCTAACGCACTGGCTGCTATATTGTCCTCTTTTCTAGTTCGACAGTAAAGCCTTCCCCAGACAACAATCAGAGTCTGCTGCAATACTAACCATGTTTGGGGCCATGGCACCCCGATAGGTCAGAGTAAATGCTGGTAATAACCCCAATCGCAAGTCACCCACGCTCAGGCTCTGACTCCTTTGGAACAAATTTATTATCTTTTTTTTTATTATGAGTTAGCTGATAATGTAATATCCCTTGTACAATCACTTTTGTAGACCTCCAATTGATGTGGCGCCATACCCAATGGTACTTCTAAAAGCATTTTTGCCCCAGAAATAGCAAAGTCCCTTGTTACTGGCTCTGTATCCACACATACAACTGAGGCAAAGTTCTCTCCCTGCGTATTTACAGTATGCAGGTAATACACCACTCAAACAATCCAACGCAAGCAGTCAGACTTGTTAGGCGAAGAGCAAACGGAAGATTATAGCAGATTACACTCTTTGCAAAAAAGTATCAATCATAAGATTCACTTGCCGTAAATTCCTTTTTCTTTCATCGGTGTGCAAAAAGGATTAGCGGTTTTCCCCCCTGACGGACTACCTAGCAGACTGCTCACAACACTTGCGAACCGCACTTCCAGAATGCATGTGTAGATGCGCGGTGCTCTCTTTAAACTCCCCAGCTGGACTAGTGATTTCCGAGAAGGATAGCCCATGTTAGTAGATCATAGATTGGAACAAGGATGAGCTGCAATTTGCAAAAGTTGGTAGAGATTTTCAACAAAAGGTTGACAGAACACTTCAGGACGCCACTGCCAATGCCAGACTACTAAAAACACTTCCTGAATGCTGCTTTTGACACTCTACAAACCTTCAAACCACCTGCTGCACTTTAAACCATCCAGACACCAGCTTGACCCATTGACGCAGACTGCATCGATCAACCTGATCACCTGTTTTTCTCTGTGGAGGTAACTGATTTACATGGCAACTTGACCTGCCGGAAGCCATCAACTTGCCTGTTTGGACGCTGGCTTGACCCAGCAGAAGCATCGTCTCATTGTCAACTCTGCTGTCGTACCAAATAATTGGAAACCATTGACTCAGCAGTTGCAAACACTGACTCGACCCAGCAGCTCGACAAACACTTGCCAAGACTTGCCAGTAGGAGTGAAAGACTCAAAACATCTCAACATTGGCGTGACTGCAGCAAATACATCTAGGAATCCAGCTCTGCATTGTCAAGCACCCAATGACAAGAACAAAAGTATTTTGAAGAGGCCCAGTTCCCCTGATCCATTTTGAAGTCCCATAATGTTCAAGCGCCCTTCTGTACTTTCCAAACACATATCATGAAACAATTGACATTGTTCCGAGGTCTATTGCCTCATTTCCCTGCTTATCAACCCAGAATGCCATTTCACATCAGAGACCTGTATTCTCTGTGTTTCTTTTAGAGGGATGGTTTTTAAGTCTTTTTAATTTGTTTGCATTTATTGTTTTATCAAAGTCCCTGCTTTTATCAAACCTTGATTGTCAAACCTTGATTGGACACTTTTTTGTACCCATTGTACTAAAGCTCTTTGGGTTACTATTGCTATCAACTCACACCCCTCCTCAAGCCTTCCCTATGCCCCCATTACCAAAAGAGGAACAGGTGATATACCTGCCAGGGTCTGCCTGTTTCACCTTTATGATTGAGAACACTGCTGGTTTAATAGTAGTGTGTGGTTGAGTAGGCGGTTTATCCACTCCTCATGCGCGTTCTCGTGCAGAGCAATAGTCATTTTGTCACAGTAATGCAGCATTAAAGTGGTATGAGGCATACTGAAAATGAGGGGCGCTGTGGGTAGTATCCCTGTGATCTTCCCCCTGTCTGTGGACCTCTACAATTAACATCCGGACTGGAGGTGTGGTCAGATCTTTGGGACTCTGTGGCACAGGATTGTGGCATTCCTGCACTTCCTGTGTCCCAGTCACTTTCCTGGTCCGGCTGCCTTTGACAGCATAGCTGGGTGGAAGCAGTAGTGGAAGCAGGAATGCTGCACCCTTTTTCCAGTGGTGTCTTAGTCCAACAGGAGAGGGGGGCGTTGCCCGTGTTCTCTCTTTACTATCCTGAGAAACATGGATGCAGCATGGGACTTGTTTTCTGAAGCAAAGGTCCGTGTCTTCCAGCGAATCCATCTTCCCCAGTAGAACCAATAATTTGCCTATCTGCCGGCCCAAATGTCAGCAAATACCAAGAACAATGACAGTTGAAACCATTTTTAGAATAACGTCCCATTCGGAGACTGTGTGGACTATGGACACCTACGCTTAGAATACATCAGCCACGGAAACCCGACCACTAATGTACGATTCACCTAGATTACTTTCTCAAGGTGAACCCACAATGCAACGGGGCAATCGATACATACTCCCTTTCATCAAATAATTACAGTTTGTACTCATTATCAAAAAAATAAGGTGAACATTTCACAGATTCCTTGAATGACATGAAAGCATTTTTTTAAATAGAAAGTCGTAAATAGAATGAAAATACTGTTCACATTTCTGCTTTAAGATGCCTAATTTTTTGTCTTCTTTCAACTGCAACTCCTGTTCCTTCTGCCAACGCCGTGCATTAATCTTCTCTAGTGTTCAGATAATCAATTCGGCAAAACCAGTAGGCAGTGAAATCCTTTGCCCTGGTGACAGATTTATAATGTCATATTGCTGCGAAGCGGACCGCAGCGCTGTTGCTCACAAGTACTGCATAGGCGTTCTTGCTCCAGGGAGCGCTAATCCTCTACTTATCGGAAATGCCGTTGTGACTTAATTGCTTGAGTAGAGGGATTATAGAAAACGGTTTGGAACATTTCTGTTGAGAAATATTCCATGTGCAAATATACAGATAGGAATTCAAAGTTCAGAGTGCTCGTGCCTTAGAAGTGGTGGTAAGAGTAAGTCACCGATTAGCACTACCTCATAATTTATTGTATGAAAAAGACAACGAGGTGGAAGGAGGGGGTAAAGAAGTAATAAACGTATCCCCCGCACACACTGGCACTTTTCACATCTAGCAATGCCTTTATACAATGGATTTGAAGTTAGAAGGAGGGTGGAGTTCATAGTTGCCTGCAAATGTTTTCATTTGTCATTCGCATCTTTTGCAATGGTTTGATCAATATTTGCCTATTTAAATTCCAGTCACAATGTGATTTTACTCAATACGTTGTCTTTTTTATGAGATACGTTCATTCGGTTGTCTGAGGGGATTTTCTTAACCACATGTAATGTCTGTGTATCGATATTTGTGTACCTATTTAATTAGTTAATTTGTGACCTCCAACTTGCACCACAAATACACTGTTACTCCCATTTTAAACCATATTTCTGGGTTCACTGACTCAAAGCATAACCACAAGTGGCGGCATAGAGACAATAATGAGCTGTTAAAACAGCGTACCATTTTGTTTGCATCCATCAATAAAACCCTGATAAACACCAGCATCAGTATTAAGGCGCATTCCTGACTCTCTAAAAATTGCCGTTTTATCCCCTCTGTTGAACAAGCCCCCCTTGGTCCCATCAATCCTAGTAATTTTAGGCCCAATACTAGCCTACGGGTTCTGACAAAGCTGTTGGAAAAAGACAGCAGTGTCCCACGTACAATCTTTATGGATCGCTGTATCTGCCTGACCCCCATTCTGTCAGGATTTTGCACAGAGCACAGACCTGGCACAGAGAAATATGTGGAACTCTATTCCCTGCTTTATTTTCACTGAGGAGGGCAACAGCATTTCTTTAATAGGCATTCAGGGTGATGCTTTGAAAAGGGTTAACGTTGAGTACTCTTTTGGTCATGCTTGATTTATCGGCAGTCTTTTATACCAAAACCATAAGACCGCCCCCATAGTCTGTTAAGTCTGCTCTTGGTATGTCCAGAATCCGCAAGATAGTTTAGCTGATTCCTGAGTGCATGATAATGGGATTATTGAATTAAACTTGGGTCCCTATCATCAGCAGTCTCTAACAAGGATCACTCCTATCTTCAATGTTAGTCAATGTTGTGGTCAGTTGAATGAGCTCCACCAATACGGACTGCACTGGTCTGCCACTACACTGTGCACCTTACAGAGGGTGGAAGGCGTGGGATCCTGTAGGCTCCTCGACGAGGTACAGTACTCCTCTACAAAGGGTGTTTGACAATTTTCGACAAGGGACTTTTAGAAGCCTACTCTCAGATCTGACATCTCTAAAAGGGCCTAGGGAAGTGCGATTCTTTCAAGTCTCTACAAGTAAATCTCTGAAACAAAGTGTTCAGAAACCATGCAGTCGGAAGCGGACACTCTGGAAAGCCACATATCTTTCCCCACAGCTACGGAATTCAGCTGACAAGAGAGCACGCCCGTGAGGAATTCCAAGATGGAGGCAATGTCATGTACAGCATATGAAGCTGTGGAACAAGCAGGTGAGAGCAATTTCACAACTAACCAATGCCGAACGGGAGTTAGGAAACACCCAATCCCAAACCCAGAAACAAACCTCTAACAAGCTCTATCACTCAGCAATACAGTGTCAAAACAGGAAAACTAATAATCCTTTTAAAAGTGGCTGGAAAAGCACACTGAGTGGAACAGCATCATCTGGAGTAGATTCAGCAGTAAAGAAGAGAGAGGAGGACATTTTCTTCCCGGCTTATTGCCGGGGCAGGATGAATAATACTGTAGGTGACTTTGCTAGAGGAAGTGTTGTCTGCAAGAGTCCTGATACAATGTTATAACGCAAGCCCAAGCTTCAGTAGAAGGCCTCGGCAAGTAAATGATGGAACCCCAGGTCATGGTGAGACCATGGGCAAGTGAATGCTGAACCCAAGAGCTTGATAAAACCTAACCATTAAATACTGAACCTGTGTCATAGTGAGTGTGCAGTAAAACCGGGGTGAGTGGTGATTAAATCTCCTACCCAGCCGCACAATACTACTAAACCAGTAGTGATCCCAATCATAAAGGTGAAATAGACACAGTCCAAATAGTACAACTCCTTTGCCTCTTGTGGTAACTTGGGCTGCGATCAGGCTGTAATCTTTAGGAGGGGGTTGAGCTGGTCCAGGGTCTCCAGGACAAGGGGAGTCCTTCAGTTCTATAGTCCTCCTTCATGGTGCTTAGCTGGCACCTACAGGGAATACTTCACCTCCGGTGAGGAGTCTGGTTCCAGGGAGATGCAGGCCTTGGTTGACAGCAGTCCACCTCCACTGTTCACTAAGGCTGGTCCAAAAGTGTATACTTTTTCTTCACTTGATGGTCCAAAGTTTAATCAAATAATTAGAGGTGCCCCTCTCCTTTTTAAGGCACACGGCCAGAGGGGATTGGCCCAGAGCAAGTCTGCTGTAGGGTCCAATCCTAGGTGATGTAACACAAGCCCTTGACCCAATGACATCACATACAGAGTACCTTGCCCTGCAAGAAATAGAATTAACAGGAAAAGGAAGAGAACCCTAATCGAAGGCAAGCTTGTAGGATCCTTATCCAGGCCTACCTTCTCCCTTGGGCTTCTCTAACTCCACCCCCTTTCCATGCCTGATGGCTTCAAAAGGACTCCAGTGATCAGCACCCTGGTGTGAGTCTTGCTTTGTTATGTCAGTGCTTCCTTTAAGGCAAGGTTTTCAGGGGTCCCCCTAGAGGACTTTCCTGTGTCATGAGAGGAGAGTGTTGCCCTTTCTGCTAGACAATCAAAAGGGTAGCATCCTGGCAGTTGTTCCACATGGCAGTTGTGAAGACAGTGATCCACACACAAATATATACATCATTCCTGTCATGCTGAAGCCCTGCTCACAGAGATGACCCTGGTGTGATATGAAGTTGCTGTGGCTATATAATTGTGTGCTCTTATCAGTCCCCAAGCCACATCCAATCATGGCTTATATTTAAAGATGTATGTGCACCAGACTGTATAAGGCATACAGTTATTATTAAGGCATACAGTTATTATAATTCAGATCCTGCCAGGGCTCTGTGTTCCAGCAGCTGTCAGGAATGCACCTGTGGCCTTTTAACCTGTTCTATAGACTTAAGAGCTGGATATGAGGGTGCCATTAGGCTGCATGAGAAATGTGTTCATTATAATTCTGGCCTGGAACATTTATGAAAGAGGGCTCTGTTTAGCAGACCTCATTTACAGAAATCGATTTACCCACTTAATTTTGTTTTTTAATAAAAAGGATAAGGCTTTCACACCCTGGCAGAAGGCATCACGTTACAGTAAGACCTAATCCACCGAATGCTGAATGGTCATTGTGAACCTGGTCAAATGAATGCTTAAACTCCAGATTTTAGTGAGAACCGATCAAGGGAATGTTGACAGCCTGGGTCGGGGTGAGGCTTGTC
The DNA here is from genome assembly GCF_040938575.1 of Ambystoma mexicanum. Lineage (NCBI taxonomy): Eukaryota > Metazoa > Chordata > Amphibia > Caudata > Ambystomatidae > Ambystoma > Ambystoma mexicanum. The sequence continues at coordinate 671,268,981 of NC_090924.1, read as the reverse complement.
CAAGTAAATATTAACCCCACACATTGTGGTAAGATGTGGCGAAATGAAAACTGGCACTCCAGGTTATTGGGGAGACCTGACTAAATGAAATACTGGTCATTGAGGTCATGAAGAGACCTATCACTATGAAAGAGACCTACCTGAGCTTGACTTTCTTAAATTCTGGAAGCTCCTCAAGACTTTCCTCTTTACCTCTTTGTTTCCCTTCTTCTATCCTCTGCTAAGCCCCAGTTGCTGTGATTGGTGGCCAGGGCCCTTATGCATCCTCAGGGCCCCTGACCACCCACACCCAAGCGGCCCAGCTCCTGTCTACCCTCAGCAAATGCCTTGGCACACCCTCCTCCCTGGAGGTTCGCACTTACACCGAATGTAGCTCCAGGCCGTGTAGCACTGAACAACCCAAGCACTTCATCTGTGGCTTATCCATGAGCTCTGATTCCCCAGCAATTACTCCCTTTGCCCTCTTCCTTGCGGCACTTGCATGTTCTCAGTACTTACAAGGCATAGGTGGTTCATCCTTTCTTCCCTTTTCCCCTCCACTGCTCTTATTAAATATTGTGTTTTATAATGTATTTATCTTCCTTGTTCCCTCCCCTCGCCCTGTAGGTGCTTTGAAACAGTGTTTTACTTGCTGTATAAGTGCCTAACAAGCAAACAATAAATATAAATAAATACTAGAGCAAGATTGCAGAGCCCCCTTTCCAAGTGAATACTGATAACCCAATTTAGACTCATCTAAGTATGAAGTGACAAACCACGTTACTGTAAGGGAAGGTCACTAAACGAGAATGTGGTGAAAACTTTCTGATTAATCTTGAGCAACTGGACTACTGCAATGGTGCTAGGCCAATCAGGTTGGGTGAGATTGCTCCAAGTGAATGTGGATCAAACAAGTCAAAGAGAGACATATTCAAGCAAAGTGAGACAAACTAGGTTCTACTGAGACGTTTTCCAAGTGAATGTTGAACCGGGTCATGGAGAATCCTATGTGTGAGAACCCTGAGGTTTGGGAGGAAGAATATGTTGGTTACAAGGGTCTGAAAGAGGCCAGTCTGGTGGAATACCAGAGGATGGAGATGCATCCAATTACTCAGAAGGAGCGGCAGAGAGAAAGGCTTAAACATGAAAACATGAACTTGACCAGAACAATGAGAAGCAACAGGATTAGGAGAGTTCCAAAGGACCCAAAGGAAATCATGAAGATCAAAGAAGGTCTATACTGAGAGTAAGCTCTGGGAGAACCTTTCCACTTACTGAATATAGATTTTGAACTTTCTGTTGCCCATGTTCTTTCGGCATTGTGTTATAGAATAGGGAGTCACAGGAAGGACAAGAATTTCCAATATTAGGTTAACCTTGATGTTTTGGAAATACGCCCTAGAGGTTGTAGACACTGAATGAATCCCTCAATGTATGTAATTCCTTTCCTGGCAATTGTTTAGGTGAACCTGTCTCTTTTCTGTTATAGAGACTCCCAGAGTTCCTACAGGCATTTGTTGCAACCTGCAACCTGTAAATTGAAAATCACACAAATAAATTATTATATGAGAAGCACAAGCTGTTGTTGTTACATTTGTCATTAGTCGACCTCCCTGCAATGTATACCTTGCTCAATCATATGCTGATGATACAGGTATACATACAGGTCACTGGACTAGAGTGGGGATGTAATAGCTTTCAGCAGGGTCATTAATAAGCCCAGGAGTAGATGAGGAAAAATGTCCTACTGCTTAATGAAGACAAAACAGAGGTCTTCTTGATTTGTACTCATAGCAGCTCAAGGCTCAGGGGCATATCTCTTTCTTATCTCCTGTGACTAAGAATGACAGCAATAAAAAAATCCAGGAATTTAGGGGGACACTAATTTAACACCACTGGTAATGTGGCAGATTTACTCCCAGACCGAGTAGTGGTTAAAGTATCCATGTTTGGCAGTGATTCTACAGGAAGTAGACACTTATTTGGGCCCTATGTGTAACTCTGACTTATTCCTTACTTACTTGTGAACATTCTGGTGAAGGTCAAAGTTAGTCGCAGTATTTTCTTTGTGAATGAAATAGCGCTCTCGAGGTTTAAGTCAGGGGTACATCACAGTCACTCATAATAACTTCTTTGTGAATCCGCCCAAGAGAGAATCCACCCCAGATAGCTGTACAAATTGTACGCTTCACCAAGAGTAGGTTGTAGATTTTAGGTAACAACATAAGAGCCAAGCACATAGCAAGCACAAATTCTTAACATTTTTCGCAGAAGAATTTGCAAATTGATTTTTTTACTACAACAGCAGAAATTGCCATGTCTATGTAGTGTAAGGTAAATTTGACTTTCTCTAATGCAAGTCCCCCTCATTCCCAAGGCCAGTTAGCTTCTTTGGTCTGCATGCCAACGTGTCACAAAAAAGACCTACCAACACATAGGTGCATTTGTGGAATAACCTATGTGTACAGTGTAGGGGGATTTCAGCAAAAGTTCAACCTAAGTAAGGGCCTGATTCACAGGAGCGTTTTATAATGGCACAATCCCATAGGGAAACATTCTGTGAATCAGTCCCTAAGTGTCTGGCTGTACCTTTAGAGAACTGAGAGTAAGGAGGGTCCATAGACCACATCCTGAATCTTCAGTTTTTATCGTTGGCACACAAACTAGTCAGAAAATCAACTCTGCTAAAGTGGAAAAGTTTCAGAGATACCTGGGTATGGTGAAACGTTGTTCCCACACCATTTATTTAATTGACTATTACATATTTACAGCATATATGCAAATGAGGGTTTGATATGATCTGATATGATATGATATTTTATTTATATCGCGCTCATACACAAGTGTTTCAGAGTGCGACCAGACAAAGGGAGGGGAACAAGGCTAGAACAAAAACAGCAATCTTACTAGGCCCAGTGACATTGAGAACATGCAGGTCCATGGAAAAGGGAAAAGGGGGAACGTGCATAGAAGGGGGGAGAAGTGGAAAGTGCGAAACAGAGGATAGAACAGAATAAATAATAAGTAAAATAAATAAATAAAGGCGATAAGCAGTGGTAGTGGAGCTAGCAAGTGGCAAGTTTTAGATTAGTCAGACAGGGTATATCTGATAAGTGCAGAAGAAAAGTGGGAGGGGGACTGTATGGGTACAGATACAGACCCCAGTGCAAGGGGTGACCCGGAGGCAGTGCAGGAGGGAGGCAGGGTGAGTAGGTACCTGGGCCCGAATGACAGAGGGTAGCCAGGTGCACGGTGCCAAGAGAGAAAACAGATCAGTAGGGGAGAAGAGAGGCAAAGGCGGAAGCAAAGGTAGAGGTCTTGAGGTGCTTCCAGAACTGGAGATGTTTCTCTTCAAGTAGGGTTTACCTACACGAGGTGCTTGTAGGTAAATCATATTCTTCCAAAAAATGGTTACATGGAAATTGTGTAAAATTGTGCATTTTGCAGCATGTGATGCAACTTTTAAAAACGTAATGCAAATGAAAACCTTATGTTTAGTAATAATTGTTAATGCTGTTCCACTCTAATACTTCTTAATTCTTTTGGTGATTTCCCAGATATGGAAGCTTGCAACCATGCCAATAACCCAACAAAGAGTGATTAAATGATAGCCCTCCTCCGTATGATTGGCATCCAGGCAGCTCTCAATGTTCCTTCTAAGCTGTGTGCATGTGCGCTTGCCCAACTTTCTTCTGGGTGCCGCTCAGAAGAATTTCAGCAGCGCACACAGACAACGCCCACCTATTCAAAAAAAGATCTAATAATGCACAAGGCACAGCAGGTACATATTATTTGCTTTCTTTCAAAATGAAGCTAAATTATATGAACTAGTATTGATATTCTGGTCTAGCCTATTTACATTGCCCTACTGTGCAAGCTTGACCTTAAACAACCCAAACCCTGAAAGTAGAATACATCCACAATAGGTTAAAATGAATATGAAAACGTTACTGCATGAACAGAATATATAATTAAGAGAGGTAAGCACACATTAACCAAATTATCTCCCCTCCCTACTCATGCCTCCTATACTTGACTCTATCAGACTTATACTCTATGACTCGAACTTCCACCCCAGACCTCATTCAGATATATTACCAAACAACCTTGACTATGCCTACCTTGGCTCTGCAAACGGTTACCAGACTTTTTGACTAATTTTGGGAATTTGTCACTCCCCCCATAAGGTAAGCCCCCCTCTGTGAAGCTAGGGAGGTGAGCCTGTTCCATGACACACTCCATAGGGGTCGAGGCAAGTGGGACCTCACCGTCAGAGACTCCCCGTTAGGGGACAAGCACTCGTGTTCGCCAGGGAGGAACTCCCTAATGCTGTGCATACTGTGGCCTACCTGGAATTCTCTACAACACCAGCGAATTTTAAATACCAAGACTAGGATGAAGAAACACCTAATAGATGCCATTATCTAATGGAAAAAAGCATGTCCCTTTAAGTTGAAATATCCAATCCACTTGGAAAAGTATGTTGATTAATGTACCCTCGAGGAGCAATATAGAGAGAAGGGAGAGAGAAGAGAGAGTGAAACGCATATGCAGGCCGGAGAAGGCCACATGCTGCCTTACACCTGGAACAGGCGGAAGGAAGCCTGTGAGTTTCAAACTCGCTCGATACCAAAGAGCTGGACCCATGGCTACGGCAAATCCAAAGCGAGAGAAGCAGAAAGGGCTGGGGCCAGAGGAAGGTGGTGGCAGGACCACGAAGGAGGATCCGTGGTGGACAGTGCATTCTTAACAAGTGCCAACACCACCACCAATAGAGAGGCACAGGGTGTCCAGTCATGCATTGGAAGACCAGGACACTGCGAGGAAATGAGACCACCAGCAGGGAAACACCAATGGATATAAGTTGGCAGCGGTCCATGAGAAGAGATAAGGTCCCAAAGGAATGAGGCTTCCAAAGACATTCTCCTTCAAAAGCAAATGTAACAGGAAGAAAAGAAAGTACGGTAGGCCCTTAGGGAATCATGATACCACACCAGTTACTTGTCTCAGTGGAAGCTATGAAACATAGTTAAGCTTGAACCAAATTAACTAAAAATGTTGTGACATAAGAGAAATAATTATTTAGAGTCTGAATACTGAGAGAAAAGAAAAGTGCATAACAAGGATATATGTGATTTGACTGTGGTGAAAATGACCGTGGACAATTTAGCTGGGAATACAATTTCACCATGGCCAAATCCGGCAAAACTTTGACCCGCCATCCCCCTAATACATCCACCCACCTTCCCCCCACTTACCTTTCGCTTCTTTGCTTGCTTCTGACCCTGCTGCATCAGTTCCATCCCTCTTATGCGGGTCGGATCTGACGCTGCAGGGTCCACTTTTCTTTTTTTTTCTGTTCCCCCTCCTCCAGTCCTCATTAAGCAGAGGACACCCACGCTACCGCCAAGGCAATCACTATCGAACAAGAGGAGCGGGGGGCACCCCCACAACCCCCGCTCCCCATGTTCGATTTTGATTGCCAAATTTATTAGAATTAAATCGATCAAATGGTACTGGCTGAATTCGGCCAGATTTACGATGCAGTCAATTAAATTCGATCAAATTGGGAAATACGAATAACAATACCCTCTGAAAAAGGGGACTTGGCAAAATTAAGCTTGAAACCCATGAAGTTAAAATGTGATACAGGAGAAAGGATTACTGAAAGTCTGAATAATGAGAGAAAAGTACAGTGCATAACAATACCTTATTGAAAGGGGAAAGTAAATTGATATTCTGAAGAAGAAGAGAATAATACCAAAGCGAGAGAACGTAATGCGCCAGAGTCTATAGGAACTATAGAATTGAGCCATATGCAAAGTCAAGTAAACCAAAAAAGCTGAACTTTAATTGCCCACGAGGGAAAGCCTACCAGAGCAATAGTATCTTCCAAGAATGTGTTGAGACTAACAACAAGGAATATAGAACTCATAAAAGATCTCCAAGAAAGGAGGTGAAACCCAATAGCCCAGATGAAGAATTACAAATACTGATCCAAGTAGTCACAACAGACGATTTGAGGATTATGCATTCAAAATAATCCGACAGACTTGTACTAGAAGTACCCTCAGGAAAAGGGAGTTATTTGCCTGACTTAAGTTAGTCTTTATAGTGGTAGGGTCAGTTAGGGATTGTTTTGGACAGCAGATATATTTCTTTGGACATTCATGACTGACTTGTGAGAACCTTAGTTAGTAACATAGGTAGGGACCACCCAAAGTGATAGGGAAAGTCAGGCCTTATAGTTTCACTTTAATAATAATATTGTGCACCATGTCCTCAGAGAGTTTGTGCCCTTCTTCTGACTCACCCCAACTTTAACAGGATTTCTGATCAGAACACCCAGTAATTGCTTTGTGTGGCTGATATGATTAAACATGGGCACTGCAGCTCTCTCGCCTCAATACACACTCAAGCCAGAGTGACATGGTGTTGTTTCGCAGACGTGTAGTTGCCGGTTGTCCCATATTGGATAGTCACTACCTGTATTAATGTTCCATGTGCCTTCCATTAGAGGGCTGGGGTTTCTCCAAGCCTGAATTTAGGATAGAAGTAGAGGAGCTGGAGCCAAATTTTGTATCTCTGGAAGAAAGCTTTTCAAAGACCAAAGACTGCAGAGGGAAGCTGGGGTACCATTGCTACAACTTTCAGTGTCCCAGCCAACTACTACAAAGCTCTTCACATCTCTTGATCTGCACGTGGAAACCTTCACTGGGTGCCTCCTTTCCTTGGATGGTGGGCACAACCAGTCTGGCATCCTCCACAGATGTCCTGCCATCTCTGGAGCTCTGAGGAGTCGCCAGTCCATTCCTTGGCCTGCAACATCCAGAGAAAGGATACCCCCTTTGCTATTACAGTCTTCATCATGACTCCAAACTTTTTTAATCTTAATGCTGCTTCTCTCCCAGGGGCCTCCATGAAACCTGAAACCAATATATGCCATCACTCTGATGACGTGCCTGACTGACTGATCCAGTGTGGGATCATTACAAAAGGTTTGAATGCAAAAGGTGAGAGTCAATAGGATCGAAAACCAAAGGTTCGAATTTTTTTTAATTATATATATATTTTACCACAAAAACAGGAGTTGTGGGGGGCCCCCTAAAAAAAAAAAAAAAAAAAAAATGGGAACCTTTTGTTTTCGGTCCTTTTGATTCGAACCAATTGTAATTCGAACCTTTTGATTCGTACCTTTGACCTATAACCCCTGAAATGTCCTCTTGTTCCATCCTGCAACCAAAACCACTGCTAGTCAGCCATAAACCCAACATGTAATACTGTGCCTGTGACCTCTGGACATCCAGAAATGGGGTCAATGTGTGAGTGATTGTTCCCAGCATCTCCTACTTACCTGGGGTATGGGGGGGGGGTTCCTCCCTATTCTGATTTCAGGGAGTGAGCCTGCATGCCTATTTTGGTGCACTCCTTTTCCCACAGGTAATGATAGGGCAAGTGGCTGTACCCTAGAGATGCCTGTGACAGTGGTTGGTTGACCCAGTAAGTAGGAATTGGGAGCTGCAACTTGCCTTAACAGAAAATCACTTTTCTTCAACTGGTGTTCTCACTATAGAAAGTTATTTCTATTGTATTGAGCCTCATTCTTTTCTTTTTTTTTTCTATTGGGGACTTGTGAGACTGCCTTGAACCCCTCCTAAAGTACTTTGAATTGATCGTACATATCATGAACATTGTTGCCTTTGTTCCTAGGGTACGACATTCATTCAATACCCGTCTTCGTGGCACTTTTTGCCAACAAAAACGTTGAAACGTTTGGAGGAGGCGGGCATATAAGGGGGAGGGTGGGGTGGTGTATAGGGAATAAATAGTAGGGGAGGGAGAATTGGGGGGCACCCCAACCAAATGAAAAAAAAAAGATGATTCTTTTTGGCAAAAAATGTTCCGCAAAAAGTGCAGCGAAAAATAAAAGGGGGAAGAATGAACATAGGACTGTTCCTAGAGTAGGGAAATATCGACTAAATTTACATTTGGTGCATGGTTCTAAATATGTAACATCTTTCTTCTCCCCAATTTACCTCGCAACAGTGCTATCTTGCTTTTCATATTTGACTTGAACTGTGTTAATCTACAGCAAGTAAGTATATATACTCACTTAATCATGATGTATGTATATGTAGGGAGAGCGAGACTTCCCTTGCCTCTAGTAGCAGGTTTTTACTTTATACTACGTGTTGTTTATAAATAGAGCATATTTGTACTTACCTGTGTGATCCCGTTACTTACTAGTCTCTCTAGCTGCTTACTGTACTGTATATCAAGCCTACCTTCATCAGAGTCTTGTGTCTTACAGTACTGCCTCTCTGAAACTTAGAGTTTGTTTACACTTTTTTGTAACCCTTGTCTGGTCCACGTAAGTGTCTTCCAAACATCTGACACTGAACCAAATGGACATATTGAACCTAGGGTTATCCTTTGTACCAGCACAGAGTTCTACACTACTAGAAGAGAGAACCGATTTATAAAGACTCATAAGGATGATGCTGTAGAAGGTATTTTTTTTACCTTCAACAATCACGAGAAGAACCATTAGTCACCTAGGATTACCTAGACATAAAACCAAAAAGTACCTTTGACCAACAAATTAACAATATGGCTCTGAATCTTTTTGCAAATTCAAATGACGAGGGACCTGAAAAAAGTTAACTTCCAAAAGACCACCCACTACAACATAGAGAAGCACCAGAGTAGACTCATAAGAGACAATGCAGGTGACAGAACTTTAACAATAAAGTCAGCTGACAAAGCATGGGCAATTGTTGTAATGGACACAAGCTTCTACAATTCCCAGTGCATGAGCCTGTTGAATGACACAGATACCTACATAAAGATAGACCAGGATCCGACTAATATGATCAGGATAGTAATTGAAAATACCTTGGAGAAGGCACATGAGAATGGATGGACCCTGGACAAGACACACAGGTTCCTTACAAAAGATTTCCCGACTACACCAATCTTCTATGGTCTCCCAAAAATTCACAAGAATAGAGCCATTCCCCCCTTAGACATATAGTGGCAGGGACGGACAGCATTTTTGACGCTATAGCAATTCATCTAGACAAGTTATTACAGCCCATAGTACAGAAACCTACTACTTATCTAAGGGAAACTTTCCATTTCTTGAGTATTCTCAAAGAGATCCGCCCACTGATGGATAATGACATCTTAATATCCTTTGATGTAGAGAGCCTCTACACCTCGATTCCCCATGGTGGGGGTGTGGAGTAACTGGAATGGGCACTGTTGAGAGGAGAATTACCAGGCTTCAAAGGAGTTCATACTTGAACTTACGCAAATCAAATTATGCAATAACTATTTCAGATACAAATCTCAATTTTAATTAAAAGTGTCATGCACCTCAATAGGGTCCTCCATAGCCCCAGCCTACGCAAATCTTTTCATGTTTCAAGTTAAAACAGAAAACGTGCTACAACATCAAGTCTGGTAGTCTTGACTAGTTGTCTGTAAATGATTCATAGACAACGCTTTTTCTATCTCGAGGGTGGACAGAGACTCGCTATGTGAGTTCCTGACCTTCCTCAACAACATACACGATTGCATCAAATTCCCGATGGAGATTGGAACCCCTATATGTCACTTTTTGGATGTGGAGTTGGAACTAAGGGAAGGGGAGATGATAACCAATATATTCCATAAACCCACTGATGTCAACATTTCCCTTCATTACTTGAGTCAATATCTCAGACACCTGTAGATAACCTTCCTTAGAGTCAGTTTTTATGATTGAAGTGGATAGTGCCTAATGAAGAAACATTGAGAGTGGAGAGTGAGAACATGACTACTCTGTATAAGGAAAGAGGGTATCCACTTGGCATCATGGATAAAAAACAGAACCACCAATCTCAGGAGAGAGGAGTTATTAGTTCCAAAGACCAAGGAGGGAGAAATACCTTTCCTATACACATTGAACAATTGACATTTTCTAGCCAAAGTCACCATGTGACAAGACTAATCAGGAAGAATTGGGGATTGATTGAACTAGACCTTCAGCTACATAGACCTTTTCCACAATCACCCCTCATAGCTTACAACAGGGGTAGAAATCTACGGCACCAACTAGTAAAGGCAGAATATACACCTATCAGTGAACACATTAGTGAACACATAGTCATGGGAAGACACCCATGAATACACAATTTACACTGGTGAAGAAATAGAGTAGTTATTTCCTGTGTGTTTAATGCAATAATTGCAACAAAGTCATCAAGGAAAGGTATGTTAGACACTGCCGCTAAGGGGCAGAGATAAAATTAAGGAATTTCGCAACATGCGCCTCAAGTTAATTAATGTACGGGCTAATTTGGCCCTATGGGATCTACTATGTGGGTGAAACATCACGTAAAGCCCAACAATGTTGGAAAAAGCACAAGAGCAACATTTGCACAGGGAACACAAAATCACCAGTAGCCCGACACTTCATTGCATTAAAACACACTATTGCGCAACTGAAATTAATTGAACTAGAGATACATCACAGATACATCACAGATCACCAAGAGGGGGCGAGATAGGAAAGAATTGAACAAAGGGGAGCTCTACTGGATTGAGAAGTTAAACAGTCTAAATGCAAATGGAATGAATGAGGATTTCCATCTGGGACCATTTTGTGATCCATATTATCTTGATATGACACACTGTTGTATACCATGAATCTTGATAATTTATTATGGTAATCGAATACTATAGACTGTGAGCATGATTACCTTCAGGACTCGTTTAACTGGAGAGGGTCTATCCTCATAAGAAATAGTCTGTTTTGACTCCCCCTCGACATGCAACTAGTACCTTTTTGGTAGACAAGCAAATTAAATTCTGCAGAGTACAGTCACGATCAGCACATGTCCCTGTACTGTGGGTCTTCATTGGCTGATCCACAGTTATACAATTTTCTAGTGGACTTAGAGCAGAACTACCCATTATCATGCAACTCCATGGGGCACCCCCCTCTCCTTACTATACAAAAGGAGGCCTTCTAATTTTTAGCAGGACACTTTTTTTTGTTGTTGGAGGAACTGTTAATTGGTCTTTATATTTTTCACGCACAGTGACTTCATCTTTTTCCATAGTCCGTCATTCCATATCGATCACAGAGTTGGGCATATCGTTAGACAGCGGCCTCTGCACCGGAAAGCTGGCAGTTTAAGGCAATGGTGCTTTATTCAGTAATTGCAATGAGATTTTATTCTATCCTACTATCATAAGGGAATGTGAACGGTCGCACTCTACACAAGAACATGCTCGACGCATGCAATGTTTACATGTCACGTTATCCAGGAGCGCTAATGCCCGGATAACATCAAAATAAATTGTGGCCATCTTGTTTTCCACTGCATGGCAGCTGGATGCTGGAGACCTATTGTGGTCTGGCTCCTTCTAAGGCAGGTGACATTTAATGCCTCCTGGACATCTATTCTCTACCGTTAGGAAATACAGGTCCTACAGGAAGTGAGATATTTAACTTTAGCTTTTGTTTTTGAATTTTCCTGTAGAGTCACTCTGCTAACCAGAAGTAGAGGCAGGACACAGGCCCCATACCTTACTTATCTGGGACTTTTAGCATTTCGGAGGGTGTTTTGGGATTTTGGCCCAGAGGTAGGGTTTCCTTCCCCATTTTTGCAGCATATTTCAATATCAGTGACATAGTCAATGAATGAATGCTTTTTGATCATAGCTATCTTCTTTGGAGGTGTACCAGTTCCTCCACTAAGGATTATTGCTAGTGGTTCAGAAGTTGTATATTTTACTCATAAAGTGGGGAAAAACAGCACAAGACCATCACCAAGTGAATGAGCACTTACCTAATCATGACAGATGTACATAATTCGAAGAGTTACAAAAAACTAATATGATATACATGCGTTTATATTGTAGATCCTGTCATAAAAGGATGAATACTAAAGATCAAAGGAAGAGTCATTGCTCCTGAGGAATGGGTCTATCCGCAAAACGAGTAGAGCTAACTAAAACTGGATTATTTTGATGTTTGAGAAATTATTATCTCATTTTATGTTTCAATGCTTTACTGTATAACAAAATAAGAAAATATACAACAATTCCTTTTTGTTAAAACGGAGTGGGAGTGATTATTTACACTCATATGTACACCTAAATCTGATTCTAAGTGTTGTGATAAAGTTTGGATTCCCATGTGAGGGGTCCTGTATCTAAATATTCTCTTTAACACTGAAGAATTAACTGGTACCCAATTTTCTAAAGGTGTGCGGGGCACGCAAGTGCCCCACGGATTGTGGGCACTTTTTGTATGTTCTTGGTCCACGTAAATTGCCATCCCTCATCAGAGTAGGTTCTGAAAATCCTCCTAACTGTGCCAGTCTTGTTTCTTGTAAAGTTGTGGGTCCTCTCCAGTACATTATTCAAAGATATTTCTGAGGAAAAAGTAAGTGTGATGTTCACCCATTTCTCTGGGGGCCTAATGGGCCAGTTAAAGTTCCAAATGATGTCCTTTACAGGAAAATCAGTGATGTTGATTTTGGGATGCCTGATCTCGGAGCTTATCATGCTCCCTTTACATTGAGGTCCTCATATCATTGATTTGGCTATACTAAGGCTGCAATGTAAACATGTTTCTCTTTCGAGAAGGCAACAGCTGACCCCTATCCTCTGAGTCGACTGCTTTCTATGGAAAAGTCAGCAGATAGAAAGACGCTGCCTGCAGTGGTGGCTCATATGATAAAGAAGTGTCTTGCATGCTTCAGAAGCTCCAGATGTAACCTTTGCCTGTACTGGAATGGCCCCTTGAGTGGGGAAATGGCAATGACAAAGAATGATCACATGGTTTTTGGGTTGGTGTGGATAATAGGGGATCACACATCTTTGTCAGGTTTGGACTAGGAGGACTATGCTCGACTTTGAATACTTATAATTCAAATAGAATTTGCCTGAATGGGAACATCCACACTATGGCAATCTGGAACAAATCCTCTCATGCCAGTCCTGGCAGATGATTGGCAGATCGGAGGCTCTCCACCCCTTTCTCAGAAATAGATCTCCATAGTATGGCTTCCAAAATCACTCATATACATGTTTTTCACCTCTAGAGCAGTTGCTCGACCTGAAGAAGATTATGGTTACCTTCGCTGGAGTGTGGAACTCAGATGCAGTATCAGTGCAACTGTCCGAAAGTAGATCTGCCACTCCCAGCACACGACAAAACTAGATTTGAAGCTCCAACAAAACTAGGTCTGATGAAGTAAGACTCCCATTGGGGCTATGCTTTTGTTTGAGGGACACTAATGCATCTTCTTCGGAACTGCATTATAAAGTAGATATTTTGAGGATTTGTATTAGACAGCATAGACTTGATTTTGGTGTCCACATTGATTGTCTCCTGCTGGTTACACTCTTGAAGTACGCACAACTAGACACTTGAGGTTTAGCTTCTTGCAAAGTGGAAATAGTTTAGTTTAGTTTAGTTTAGTTTGTTTATTTGTATAGGGCAGCCAAACCCTGAGGTAACTGGGCGCTTTGACCTTAGGGGCAGCAATGGTTACAGAAAGTTGCACATACAAAGGACAAGCAGGGAGGATACAGTGCAATACATGGTGTGGGGGACCAGGTTACAGAATGGTCTGTGAAGAGGGGCATACTAAAGTTATAGAGGGACCAGGTTACAAGTTGGTCCGCCACAGTGGAGACATACATTTGATACAAAGACACAAGTGGCATAGTGGCATACACAGTGCCATACATTTGATGCAAGGATACATTTGAAACAAGGAAGCAGAATTTAGCTAAGTGCAGTTAACAGTCTATTTCTGAGTTGTGAGTAGTTCCTTTACCTTGGCCCTGAACGACCAGAACAACATGTCGGCTCTGATTGTCATTGGTAGCGCATGTCATTGGTAGTTCTGGCATTTCGCTGCTAGTACAGGTAAGCTTGCTTCCCCAGCGGTTTTCAGGTTGAACTTCGGGATGTTAAATTGGTGTAGGTATGGGCATCTAGTTGGTCTGGTAGAGTCTGTCTCGTGAATTTGTCTGATAATTAATGTGGGGCTGTCAGATAGAGGCATTTGTGTGTGATGACCAGTGCATGTAATTTAATTCTCTCACGGATGGGGAGCCAGTGAGATTCCTTTCTGAGGGTGGATATGTGGGTCTTGCGGGGGAGAGTGAGGACGCATCTGAGGGTGTTGTTTTGGAGTATCTGTAGTCTGTTCAGGTTGTGGTTAGTGGTACCGAGGAAGAGTGTGTTAGAGTAGTCCAGTTTGGACAATATGAGGGCCCTATCCAGTGTGAGGCAGCTGTTGGTAGATAAGAATAGTTTACAGGCATTAATAAGTTTATTGGTGTAGGCTGTTGATGAGATGGTGGCAGTAATTTGTTTTTTGAGAGAGAGAGTTGAGTCAAGATACACATCCAGTGTTTTTACTTCTTTAGACACTCTTATAATGTTGCCATCAATAGTGAATGATTGGTTTCTGGGGTCGAGTTTGTTGAGACAGGCCTGCAGTTCTGTCTTGTCATCGTTTAACCAGAGGCTATGGATGGCCATCCATGCTTGGATTTCAAGGTAAATCTCATTTAGTTTTGCAACATCCTCCTCATAGCTCCCTGTGAGCGCGATGAGGACCTGGGTGTCGTCAGCATAGTTTGCATATATAACACCCAGGTCATCAAGGCGGTCGAAGAGGAGCTGAAGATATTGTAAAGCGTGGGGGAGATACATGATCCTTGGGGGACTCCACATTGGATTGGGATGGGGTCCGCCATGGCGCAGCTGATGTGGCGAAGACCCTGGTTGTTCTGTCCGATAGGAAGGACCGACTCCAATTGGTGGCATCCTGGGAGAATGCAGCAGCCGAGGAGAGGTGTTTGGTGTGTATTTGGTGGTCAACTAGGTTGAAGGCTGCGGACAGATCCATCAAGAGCAAGCTGGCCTGATTGCCCTTGTCTTTGGCTTCATCCATTTTGATTTTTAGGTCCAGGAGGGCTGTTTCCATCCCATGCCTGGGTCTGAAGCCAGATTGTCGCAGACCTAGAAGGTTTTTGTCTTCCAAATTTTGTTGTATTTGGAGGTAAGCTACTTTGTCTAGTTTTTTCAGGAGAAAGGGGACAGTCGTGATGGGCCTATAGTTCGTAGGTGTATTAGGGTCTAGGTTGGGTTTTTTGAGTAGAGGTAGGACCCATGCCTCTTTGAGGTTGTTCGGGACTGCCAAGTTTTTGAACGAGGAGTTCATCAAGGTGGTGATAAAAGGAGCTAGGTCTTTGGCCCCATCCCTGATAACTGAGGCAGGACATAGGTCACCTAGACAATTACATGGTTTTAGGCTAGCAATTATTTTAATTACTTCATCCTCTGTGACTGGTGAGAAGTGCAAGAGAGGGGCAGTCGGGATGGGGGAACTATGTGTATAGCTAGCGTGGTCTTTGGCAGCGAGGTTAGCTTTTTTAGATTCTTTCTTGGCTTGCAGGAGAGCTATTTATTAGAGAGCGCTTGTTGGATGTGGTTGCACCAGGTTTTGTCTTTGATGCAGTCATCGGTAGGGGGCACAGGTGATTCCAATTCTCTTAGGATAGAGAATAATTCTTTAGTGCCAGATTTGGCGTTATGGATTCTTCTATTAAACATCGCTTTTTTGGCGTTCGTAATAGCAGCTTTGTATGTGGCTGCTGTCAATGAAACATTTTCTTTAGTGGCTCTAGAAGGGGCTTTTCTCCAGCTAGATTCAGCTGTTCTCTTGAGATTACAAAGTGCTTTTAGTTCTGCCGAGAACCATTTGTTCACATGGGAAGTTGGTTTGATCTTTCTTAATTTAAGTGTTGCTATTTGGTTCCGGGCTTGTTCCAGTGTGTCATTGTAGAGTTCGAGTAGGGATGTAGGATTAGAGTTGGTGGTCGTGTGAACAGCAGAGGTGATTGGATGTAGTAGGGGCTGGGATTCTCAATGGTGATATTGCGTTTGTTCCTGGCTAGGGTTTGCAATGCAACGGTGGAAGGTTCACTTTTTTGTGTAACTTTAGGTATAATGGAGGTGATAAGATGGGGGTCTGACCAGGCGCAAGGTGTGATGTCAGTCAAGGAGATGTCACAGTTGACGTCGGCCAGCCAGTCCAGAGTTCTGCCTTTAGCATGTTTAGGTTTGCTAATGCGTTGTGTCAGACCTAGTTGCGTGATAGCGTCATTAATCAGGGAGGCATTTTCATCATTAGGGTCCTGAAGGCCAAGTTTGAAGTCACCCATTAGGATAATTTGGGAGTTTGGTTTTGTATTGGATGTCAATAGGTGGGAGATGTCCTCCTCAAAGGAAGTGATTGCGCCTGGAGGTCTGTATATAAGGTGGAAGAGTATAGTTTGTTTCCTCTATTGTCACGGCACTTCGAGGGCTGGCGATGGTCGCGGAGGGAGTGGGCTCCTGCCCCTCATGGCATCAGGGGCTTCCAAAAGGTGCAGGCACAGGTAGGTCTGCAGTATTTATGGTCCCTTGGGGGATGTGCCGGCTCTTGCCTTCCGGCGCCCAGTGGGTCCGAAAGTAGCAGGGAGGGGCCAATCGTTGTGCATTGTTGTGCATTAATAACGGGCCTGATTTGAATTATGAAAGAAGGCAAGCACTTTTCAAAATTGGACATGAGGGATGCGAATCACCAAATAACTTTACATAAAGAATCAAGAGCTGTGCCCCCAAGCCGGGAGGCAAAGCCAGCCCTTAGTGAAGGCCCGCAGTCAAGGCCGGTGCATTTTGTCTCAGCCAGTCCCATTCTACAACCAGGTACCGGCACATGCCGGCCTCCTACATGCAACATCACACATCCAGTTACTTTTGGACCAGAGCCCCTGCAACCCACCAAGATGGCTGCCGCCGTATCGAGGACCCCACTGGACTCCCGGACTGCCTTGCTGGGTGTGTCTGGTGATTGACTGGAGCTCCCAACACCTGGAGCTCTGCCACCTTAGTGAAGGCCCACAGTCAAGGCCGGTGCATTTTATCAAAGCCGTTCTCCACGCTCCAAGTTACACCAGTCACCTAAACCTCAGCTATTCAATATCCGCCGCACCTGTCCAGCACCCTGCTGCCTTAGAAGCCACGATCCGATAACATCATCCTCCTCCCAACCAGCCCAACCTATCTGCGAAGGTAAAACCATTGCTATACTCAACCTGTGCGAGAAGGCTATGTTTGTATCCACCCTGTCTCTGAAACTAGCAAAAGTGTTTGTTAACCCCCAACCCTTTTCCACCCTCCTTTGCACTTCCTCAGCTCACACAGCAACTCACTCTGGACAATAACCCCCGCCTGCCACACCACACAACCCCTCCTTTCCCTTACCGCCAGCACCCATCAAGCTCTCTCCGGCCGCCCGGAGCAAGTCCCTGTCAGCCCCATCCCGCCATGCCTCCCCTGAATCCTTCAGCAACCTACATCCTTACCTCAGCACAAACCCATGAGAACATCAACCTTCTCCAACAGCACCCGCCTCCCTCATGCAATGCCGTTTCTTCCCTCACTTAAGCCCACGCCGACCCCAGAAGACACCGCTCCCACCCAACCTGTACCGGAGCAACTGGCTGCTTTAGTATTCCTCGCCCAAGAACACACCTTCTCTCATATCACCTTGCTCGCCTCCTCTGTTGCCTTGCAGAGCCCCTCTAACAACCACCTCATCCACACACAACTGCCACCATACCTAACAATGCCTGCAACCCCACCCTTCTCCCACCAGAGATCCATAACCCCCCTGCCATATGCATCACCTTACACACACCAGGCCCCCAACCACCCTCCAGCACGCCAAACAATCCATCGTCCTCCTCCACACACTGCAACACCCTCGCTGAGCGAGTCATACACCTAACTTCTTGCACCTCCCATCCCACCGTTGATTCCTGGCCACTTGCCACATTAAACCGGAACACCCATCTCCAATATCGCACCCATCCAGGCAGCAAGCCACCCCCTGATACACCCATCCCAACACCGCCACCACCCCTGTCTCCTACAGCCCCCGCCTACACACCTCTTTGTTGCCCTGCTGAACACCAGATCTCTAAATGCTGATACTCACGAAATCCTCCACCTCATCATAGAAGAACACCTTAGAGGGCGCTAGTGAGCCGACCAAGATGACCGTTTCCCAAAGAGCTCCGCGCCGAGTCCCGAAGATCCTGTGAATATTGTGTGTAACCAGGCGTCATAGAGACCATCCACGAAAGGCAGACAAGGACGGCACTGCCGTGACTAAGTGGGTGCCCTGCTGAAGACGCGGCATCCTTAAAACACAGAGAACGAGGAGGTCGAGCCACGCCGTCGCTGCCTTCTCCAGACCCGGCCTCACTACCCCATTGCACTCAGCAGAACCCCAAGGTCTGGGGGCGGCCGAACCCCACCACAACCAGAGGCAGAGAGAAGGGGTTCCTCTCCCTTACAGGGGCCAGCTCCAGCACACAGTCTGAGACAGTCTGAGACAGCCGAGCCAACATGGCGCAACACCCCCCGGCTCCCGAATCCGAGCCCGTGGGGACTGGAGGCAGTGCCTTGAACCCCAACAAGGTGGGTCGCAGTGATCCGAAACCTCCCAGAGACCGGGAGACGACAGTAACCTCGGCGGCTCTGCAGGAAAAGGAATGGTGGGGACCCGAGCCGACCAGCGGAAGCCTTCTTCCCCCCGAAGCAATCTAACAACACGTGGGGCAACATCGCACACGCCTCGCCAGAGCTCAGCAGGACACCAGCGACGGGCACTGCCAGAGAGCCCCCACCGGACCACACAACATCAGGTACAGCATGCGCGCACTGTCCGGCTCAACAGCCACGGCCCCTCATTAACCGGCAGGCGTCCCGCCCGGTGCATGAACAACTAACGCGCCATGGCCCTGGACCGCAGAGGCACCTCCACAAAAACTCCATCAAGCCTGGTGGCCACCCAGCTCCTACAGCAACGTTGGCGTGCCCCAGACTCCACCTCAGCCGCCCCCTCACACCACGAACACAGCTGATCACCCACAGCAGCAGCGAATCTTCTCCATTGCAGGGGAGTTCACTGACCTCCTGCGCCAAAGACACAGCGGCACCCCACCGAGCGGGTGAAACCCAGCCACAACTGCCACCCGTCTACCCCTCAAGCCTTCTCCCAAAATAGGCGATCAGCTGTCAGAGCAGACCCAGCCGGGCCCTACTTGAGGAACAACGCGAGCCGAGACGGTCACATGGCACAGTCTTTGTCACGCCCAGACCGCAGGCCCTACTTCAAGCAACCCTCCCAGGCACAATACGCTCACAACTCCCCGCTCCTGGCCCAGGCATCTGTGTAGCTCCACAGTCTTATACGGACAGAGTGCCTGGCACGGCGGTGCAGCACTACACCATCTAACTGCATACCTGGGGGCGGCAGAGACCAATGGAGCTCACCCAACAGAGTACTGGGACAGACTACCCTGCTTCTAGCGCTGCGACCGAGGCCACCATGGCGACTGTGGCGTACTGGGCAACACGCTGAGACAGCCCACCCAATAACACATCCACAGGCTGAAGAACGCCACCCAACTGCGGCACAGTAACCCAATCCTAGATCTGACATCTGCTCCCCCGGAGCGACCACTACCACCGGCCAGATCCATTGATTCCCGGGCCTCTCCAACCTCGCACCTCACCCTCTAATACCCACGAACACCTCAGAAATCATCATGGGAAAATTGGATAAGGCACAGAGAAAGCTGACATTTGAAACTGGAGCAATAGTTAAGACACCTAGGCAAGTGGGTCAACCGGTAGCCCAGCCCTCCAGCCCAATCCCTGAAGGTAGCCAAACACCGCCTCCAGCTTTCGACATACGTGAAATCCTCATGGATCTCAAGACCGGGATAGGAAATCTCGACGCCAAGCTATATACTCTATGGTCCAAAGAAGACTTACTGTTAGGGAGAACTCTCTTCTAAGGCTACTTTCCCTTACCTATTGAGTCCCCCAGCAGCTTTGCTGGATTTCAGGGGTTTGTTTTTTTACTCCTACTAAGAGTGAGGCTCTTTTTCCCCCTCTTAGTTGTATTTTGCTATGTGTTCTAGGCTATTTTTTTGTGCTATTGTCTATGAGATTTTCTCACCCTCATAGGTATTATCTTGTCGCATGTGTGTTACACAGAACCCTCAGTGCAGTAACACAGGGGTGTCATAGTGACCCCCAAACATAGACTCCATACCCTGGGTCTGACTACTGTCTCCCAGGGCATGTAAAGTCCCCATTGACTTTACTAGTCAATAGTTATGAACAAAACCAGTACAACCCATCTTACTATGGAAGTACTGGGAAGGGTTAATAGTTTTTCCCTGGTGTTAATTTTCAAGAGGGTGCCGTCCAGTCCCTTTCTCCAAAGTTTCTGGCTGGTGGCAGTGGTTACTACCATTAATATTCGACCACAAATATTTCCCTATGGGATTTTCCCATTGTTCGAGGGTGCCACTTTTTCTGACAGCCTCTAACACACCGCCGGATTATTTTTTTATTAACTTTAATCTGGTGGGTTTTTTTTGCCAGATCTTTGATAAAATGTCTTTCTTGTGTCTTTCTCTGTAATCCTAAACCAGGTTGGGGATCCTTTGTTTGTCCTTTTGGCGGGCTTCTGCACAGAAGCCCTCTTTTCGGCGCCAATGAGTCTGGGGTAGACAGGATGTGTGGAAGGGGGAATAGTCACCCTGGACAGGGTTACCTAGGCAACCCAAGTCGCACTCTGCCCTGATAGGCTGGGGGGTTATCCTGTGTGAGTGACAGCTAGGCTGTATGAATGGGGGGTTTTCTGCATAAAAGCAGGGCTCTGAGGACTGGAAGACAGAAGTCGCCACTGGACCTACGAAATCCGAAGAGGAGAGAAGCCGAAGACATCTGCAACGACTGAACCACCGGTGAAGCCCTGCTGCAGATCCTCACCACTTTTCTTCAACGACTTCAGAAGATCTTCACCTGCAAGAGTCTTCTTCCCTTGAGCTGGTGGGGCCAACCAGTTCGCCAATCGCCTTCCGGGACCTGCCTTGGTCGAATCACCAGTGCCAACCACTCGGAGACCGGATAGCGAGGCACCCATCCACCACAACCGCGATTTAAAGGAGCATACCTTTTAATCCGTTTCGGCAACACCACAGCTGGCTTCATCCCTGGGCAGTGCAGTGACATGAGCCTTCCTCCATGACAAGAAACTCTCTTCCTCTGCTGGATCTCCCGAACTGCAGGAACTGCCAGGAACTAACGCCACTGCAGGAGCCGTCTCCACTTTCAAGGTACATTGTTCCTCCAGGCCTCCCGTTTCGTGGGGTACTGCTAAAAGTGTTTGATATCCTTTACCTACCTCCTGGGTTGGCCGCCCCTATCGTCTAACATTGTCTTTTACCTTCTGCACCCTCCTTTTCAACCGTTAAAGACTTGACTGCAGCTACTAGAACAGTTTTATCTTGGGCACATTGCCTTGTATCACTGACTCTGGCACAGGCCTATTGACTCTGGCTAAATCTGTTATAACTGCCTTCTCTAGATTGCTTTTCATCAAGAAATGTGTTGGTGCACCTAAAACTCTTATAACTACCTTCTTCTTCCCTTTTTAATATTGTGACGTGCCATTTTGCTCGGTTTTCACCTATGTATGGCTTATGCTAAAGTGCTGCCTTGCCTAACTTGTTCACAATCCATCTGGGCAGTGTTGCTAGTGTGTTTAAGAGTCTAACCCTGTATAATTTGACCTTTCCCTCCCTTTTGAGAAATTGTTCGAGTGCTATTTCTGCTTGGTTTTCACTGTGCCATTTTGCTCAGTTTTCACTCTTGCTCAAACTTGTCTGCAATTTAAATTGGGAGTTGTGTATACGTTTCTTCACTGTTTTAACTTGCTTTAATGATAGTGATTTGTGTGTAGAATTAAGAGTGTGTAAAATAAATATATATATTCTTTTTGATACAAAGCCTTGGTCAGTGTTTCCTTGTTCCATAGTATTGTAGTCCTATTGTGTAAACCCGAATACTGCTCATCTCCCTCTTGAGATAAGTCTGACTGCTCAGCCACAGCTACCAACTAAATCTGTGTGGTACAGACTGATACCAAAGGGGATTTATTGCATATACCTGTAGTCTTAATCTCCTGTAGTGCTCCCCAAGGGAACTGCACATGATTCTGCCTAACACTTACTACAACACAGGCTGGACAAGCATCGCAAACGCTTCGATACAGTAGAACAAACGGTCTCCAATCTGGACTATAGCATGTCCCTACTAACCACCAAAGTAGTGGCGCTGGAATGACAGATGGGGAGGTGGTGGCTAAAAATGAAGATTTGGAGGGTTGTGCCCGCCGGAGCAATATCCGTTTAGTGGGCATAAGAGAACAGCAGGCTATGTCAAAGGTGGAGGAATTCGTTGAACAATTGGGCAGACACCTTTTTGGAACCACTGCACTTTCCCAGATCTTTGTCATCGAGAGGGCACACAGAATCCCAGCTACTCTCCCAATTCCTGGAGCGACACCACACCCTCTCATCGCAAAACTTCAGAACTTTAGAGATCGTGATACGATCCTTAAACTGGCCTGGGATAAGGGCAACCTCCAATACGATAGATGACAAAGTGCAGATTTTTCCTGACTTCTCATCCTCGGTCCAAGCGGCAAGAAGAGCATTCACCGGCGTGAAACGCCGCCTGCGCGCAGAGCAGATTCAATACTCCATGCTATTCCCAGCCAAGCTGAGAATCCTACATGCAGAAAGGACCCAGTTTTTCACCTCCCCAGAAGATGCAAACTCATTCCTAGCGCAGCACTGTTCAGTTCACAGTTAAAGTCCACCATCTGGACAAAGTTATACGGGCATGTTGGGGGTTGCCTGACAAAGGGGGTCAAGAAAGGGAAGAGGACTATTAAGCAGGGGGGGATCACCTATGGGCGAGTTGGGGGTTGCCCGTGTGAGGGTAGGAAATTATACATAGTTATGGGGAAGCACAGGAAGCAAGTCCGTCGCCAGCCCTCCGGCTCCACCCACGGCCGCCATCTCCAGCCACACCAATCCGGCCACTTCAACTCCCACCAACGAAACTATCTATCACTCCCTAAAGAATGAAAAGACTAGAACAATCATCACCACCAAAAGTCAGGAACAAATCCGGACGACTAAAGCCACCACATATCTATGGTTAACCTAGCCACGTGGAATATCAGAGGGGGCAACCAGCCAGCTAAAACACAAAAAATATCCCAATACCTCCGAAGACACCAGATATATGTGGACATGATTCAAGAAACTCATCTCCTTCCCATCTCTGAGAACAGCTGGGCCCGCGACTGGGGATGCCATAGGTACCTTTCATCATATTCCGCGTTCGCGACAGGAGCACAAGAGTAAAATTCAGATTCATTTCCTCAGAAAAAGACTCAGAAGGTAGAGCACTACTCGTACGCGGAATATTAGAAGGAAAAGAAGTCGCCCTTGTCAACTCTTACGGGCCGAACATTGATAGCGCAAACAACTTCGACTGGGTCATGACACACCTCGAGTCCGCTGGGCCAGTCACAATCATCTGGGGAGGCGACCTCAACACACCACTTGACCCCCACAAAGATAAATCACAGAGTACCGAGACCTCGCCTTCCAAAGCCAGCGTCCAAATTCAACAAATCTGCAATGCCTACAATTTAATCAATATCTGGAGACACACCCACTGGGAAACCAGAGACTACTCCTTTCACTCATGGGTACACAACACGGACTCACGTCTGGACTACTTCCTAGTATCAACCCAGGCCCACTTCCAATGGGGTCCTTGCCAGATCCTTCTGAGGACATTATCAGACCACTCTACCGTTACTTTCAAATACAACCCAGACAACAGCAAGAAAAATAGACCGCAATGGGGGTTTAAGCCGGATCATTACAAGATCACGTCTTCGCAGATGAACTCCGTGAAGAACTGACCACCTTCCTGGCGATAAACCAACCATCAGTCACATCCCCCGGCATACTCTGGGAGACAATGAAAAGTTACATTAGAGGAGTATGCCTAGCGAAAGAACAGGACATATTGAAACTTATCAGAAGGGAACTAACCTCCAGCAAAGCCAAACTCAAAGAGTGGGAACTAAATCACATCCAATCGAGAGACACTAGCTCCCTGGCCGCCCTTAAAATAGAACTCGACAACTTGAGGTCAATAGTAGAAAGAGAAATAAATTTCCTGTCCCATGGCCACAAAATCCACCAATAAGGTGAAGGCCAGAAACCTAGCGCCCTGCTAGCACGACCAATCGCAGCGGAGAGGAAACCCACCCTAGTGGAAAGGATACGAAACCAGCAAGGAGAATTGGTGCACACGGAAGAAGGAATCGTTGAAACATTTCGCACATATTACCAAGAACTATACAGTACCAAATACACAGCAAACCATGCAGAACTCTCCCAGTATCTAGACAACATCGAACTATATTGGACAGACAACGAGCTGTAGAGAACTATTGAACGCCCCCATCTGCCTGGAGGAGATCCTTACGGCGATCAAAAACCTCCCCAACACGAAAGCTCCCGGACCTGACGGCCTGACTGGTGAATTTTACAAGGCCTATGCCCACCTTCTGTCCCGCACCTTTTACGGGTGTACGAAGAGGCGATGGAATCCGGATCACTACCTCCAACCCACCGGCAAGCAACCATGATCCTCCTGCACAAAACAGGAAAATCACACGAAGACTGCGCCTCATACAGGCCGATTTCCCTGATAAACTTAGACAACAAAATACTCACTAAAATCCTAACCACCAGACTCCTCCCGCTCATGCCGGGCCTAGTCATAGCAGACCAAGCAGGCTTCATACCCTGACGCAAGACCTCTTTTGGGATCTGGAGAATGTTTGGAGCAATGACGGCACTTGACCCTGAGGTGCAGGCAATAGCTGCATTGCTGGAGGCAGAAAAAGCATTAGTCTCGATCGAATGGCCCTTCCTATTTGAGGTTCTATGCCGCATGGGACTAGGCACCTACTACCTTAACCTCGTAGCACTGCTGTACAAGACACGACCTCCATCATCACCATGGGAAGTACCAAATCCCTAGAAATACAATTACAAAGAGGAACCAGACATGGTTGCCCACTATCAGCAGTCCTATTCGCGTTAGTGATGGAATCCCTGGTGTCAGACCTTCGGGCCTGCCATCTACAGAGATGCCTCTCAATCGGACCCCATTAGTTCGTAGTCTCCCTTTACGCAGATGACATTGCTCTCTTCATACACAAACCGGCAGACAACCGAAACCCAATCATGCGGGAGGCAATCAGATTCGACAACTTTTCAGGGTTGAAGATCAACCACTCCAAATCCATTATATTCCCCCTAACTGAGGCAACAACAACATTTGCAGACGACTTCGGATTCAGCTGGCAATCATCGAAAGTCAGATACCTCGGTATCTCACTATCCAGATCCCACTCAGACATCATGCAGGACAACTACGGAATAACGATAGAGACATTGCAAGGCAAAATAAATAGATGGATGCTCCCCCCACTCACCATTTGGGGCCGCATCTCCCTAGTGAAGATGGTGATCCTCCCCAAGCTTCTATACCTCTTCACAAATATCCCCATACTGCTACCACAACAATTCCTAGATGCATCCGGAGCCTAATACTCGACTTGGTGCGGGCAGGCAAAGTGGCGAGAGTAGCATACTCTTCACTCATACAACCAGTCGGGAAGGGAGGCCTGGCAATACCCGATCCGGAGCGATACTACTGGGCCGCCCACCCCAATTCCTAGGACACTGGTACACTACAGATTTCATCAGACCACATGTTCAAATCGAACGAGCGCTGTCAACCCCCTTTCTCCTCAGAACACTAATCCTTGGTAACCCCCACGTGCCTCACAATACGCTTAACATCATCCAGGTTACATACACTATCTGGAAAAAGATTGCGCTAAGAAGCAACATCCAATCCAGGTTCTCCCCCCTACTTCCAGCAAGATTCATAACAGGACTTCCCCTACCTACAGAGAGAATCTACCTGAACTGGATAGACAAGCTGCAAATAAAAACTCTCAAAGACCTCTTTGTCGATGGCACATTCATCACACCACAACAAGCCAGAGAAAAAGGAAGCGACAACGCCCTGGATTCATTCATGTACTTTAGACTCCGCCACACTCTACAAAGTACCCTGCGCACTTTCCCGCGACAGCCACCGACGTGGCAACTGCTCCACGGAGTAATCCAATCACAAGGCAATGGAAGACTGGTCTCGGAAATTTACAAATCACTCCTAAATGACACAGCGCCCACTCCCCAAGCACCTAAAAAGAGATGGGAAAGAACCCTACAAATCTCAATAACAGATGAAGATTGGTTGTGCATCCTTCATCAAACACAAAAGGTCTAGCTGAATACACGTTATAAACAGATCCACTTTAACTTTATAGCACATTTCTGGGAACTAGTACTAGAGAAAAGCTCTGCAATCATTGGAACCCGATTGGATACAGACCAGATCCTGGCACCTCCCGCCCTTCGGCCGCAAACTGGCAGATTTACTACTAGTCCCAGCAAGAAGAAGAGTTGCAATGAACTACGTTAGGGCCCCCACCACCGTAACCTACAAAACTGGCTGAAAGATGTGCCCTATAGTCAGGACGTGGAGACAAACTTCATAAAGACCCTGCCACTCCACACAAGGCCACCAGATATCTGAGGTCCGTACATTGCACATTTGATGTCCACCGCTGACTCTCACTCATCGCAGAGCCCGTCCCTGGCGCCGGCTCCTTGATAATGCTAGACCAACACAATCAATGTCCGGGGAACAATAACTGAATCGCTCCCTGGCGGAACTGACAGCCACAGGAATGGGGAGGGTGTGCCGGGGGAGTTGGCAGGGGGAGGGCGGACGTAACCTGTGCAATGTTTTTATTGAGTTACTGTTATGTAAAAACCAAAAATAAAGTTTTTTAAAAAAATAGCAGAACACCTTGACCTTCTAGCTCTAACTGAAACCTGGCTCACCCCTTCTTCAGGACCTCTTCTATCCATAGCCATCCCAGATGGCTACACCCTGGTCCGCTGTGATAGGACCTGCAAAAAAGGTGGCAGAGTCGCCATGATCCACCAGGTCTCCCTCCCACTGCACACTATCCAGCACTGCACACTATCCACTCCCCGACTAAATTATGTACTGCTGTGTGCCAAGCTGAAACAATTGCCCACTGCCTCAACCACTATCCACCTCATCTACCGCCCACCAGGCCATATTCTTACTTTTGAGGATGACCTGACACAAAGCATCTCATCTAACCTCAAACCTTCAACACAATTATTCCTTCTCAGCGACTTCAACCTGGGCTTCAACGACCCTGCATACACAGATGCCACCTCGCTATCCAAGTCACTTAATGCCCTCGGATGCACCCAACTTTTCAGCCAACCTACTCACACCCATGGTTGCATTCTTGACTGGCTCATGGAGCACAACAGAAATATTACTACCACCTCGAACCGTCCCTGCCCCTGGTCAGATCACCACACTGTTTCCTGTTCCATCCCTGGCCCTACCACACTAATCAAATCGTTAGCCAACCTTACCATCATCATGGCTCGCAACTGCCAAAACCTCACCAGTCATCAAATAATCCCCCTCCTCAACACAAACACTCCCCACCCCCTCACGGGACACTACAGCCCTTGTGGAGTAGTACAAAATCATGCTACACAACACCGTAAACCACCTGGCCCCCCTTTAAAGCTAAGAAAGCCAAAGACCTGAAACACCTGAATTCTCGGTTCACCCCCAGCCTCCACTCCATTAAAGCCCCCAAAAGAGCAGCAGAAGCGGCTTGATGCATAACAATCTGAGCTGCCAACAAAGCCCTCCTCTCTAGTGCCTCCCACGACTACAAACAAGCCATCTTGGCTTCAACAATGCCTGGTGAAACACAATCCAAAACACCCTCTCTGGAAAAAGGATGAAATCCTCATCTATGCTGAAGAGGAAGTGACCCACAACATAGTGTTAACAAATGTACTTGACAAACTGCAAGAGGCAGGAGTGAAATGTAGATATGAGAAATGCATGATCAAGGCATGTGAAGTAAAATACTCGGGTAATAAGATCACACTGGAAGGAATCAGTCCAAAGAAAAATCTGCTGCAAGCAATAGTAAAGGCCCCAGCACCAACCAATAAGGAGGAACTAAGATCATTCCTAGGGGTGGCAGGGTATTGAGTGAATTTCATACCCCGATTCTCAGAAACCACGCTGCTGCTGAGATTATTATTAAAGAAAGGGGCAGAGTATAAATGGCACCCGGACAGAAGAAAGCATTTGAAGAAGTAAAAACAATGATAGTTGAGGCTCCATGCTTACGAACATTCAA
Organism: Ambystoma mexicanum; assembly: GCF_040938575.1. NCBI lineage: Eukaryota > Metazoa > Chordata > Amphibia > Caudata > Ambystomatidae > Ambystoma > Ambystoma mexicanum. The sequence goes on along the minus strand of NC_090924.1, from coordinate 671,240,626 downwards.
TCCAATGTGGAAAATGTACATAACCACGGATGCAAGTGCATACAGCTGGGAGCCACACTCACGCTGAAAAGAGGAGAGTCAGAACATGTTGAGGCGTTTGCATTCAAGGCATTGTCGGATGCAAAGAAAAAGGACTCCACAGTGGAGAAAGAGATGTTAGCGTGCGCCTGAGCAGTGGAGTACTTTAGGACATATGTGTGGGGTACAAACCACCTGATTACTGTTCACAGGCCATTGGTGCACATGCTGAACGCAGGGCACGTGAAGACATCTACCTCAAGATTGGCACGCATAGCAGCAAAGCTTCAAGAGTATACCTACGAGAAGCTCACTGCATGTCACGCCTGCTGGAGGAAGGCGGTCAAGTAACTATGTTCCTGCAAGACAAGGGTTTGGTGGCATCTGTTGGGGACTTGAGGAGTACAGAATTCCTGGAAATTAGTGAGAGGCACTGGCTAGAAGAATCAGCCAAAGATGAGGTTGTGACATAAGTGACCAGATGGGCCAAAAATGAATGGCCAAGCGTAAGTACAATCCCAGAAGGTTTAAGGTAGGTATTGGAAGGTAGTGGAAGAGATTTATGGATGTAAGGGATTTCAATCAGGCACACACCCAGGTCTCGCCTAGCATGTAGTGCGTGATGAAACCCTTATTTATTTATGTCTACAAGTTTAATATTCTGAATGATATACCACTCATATCACACCCGTCTCAAGGTGACACTGGATCAGGAGTCAGGCTAGTTTGTAAAGGTAAATATTTATTTATTTATTTAATATTCACACTACACATAAGTTTAATATATATATATATATATATATATATATATATATATATATATATATATATATATATATATATATATATATATATATAGGACAGCAATCACCAAGCGGTGCAAGCAGTGATGATACAATTCAGAATATAAGTCAAGCAATTGAATTCACTTATAATGATGCAGAATAGAACACACAGGAAAAAGACCAGTTTTGGTTTGTGAACAGATACCGTTTAGGTTAATATTCCCCCTGCAAAGTTGTTTTTAAATGCACATGAACAATCCTACACAGATGTAAGTAATCAGCAGGTATTCAGGAATGAAAGACAATGGGCCTCATTACAACCCTGGCGGTAGCCGTGCCCTTCTTAAGGGCATGGCTGCCGCCAGTAATGATTTTTTACCAGGTCCAAGAAAAGGGCAATAACTGGGTTATGCTGACCTTGGCGGACCCAGTAATTGCCCTTTTCTTAGACCCGGTAAAAATCAATCCCCATTCCCTATGGGGTTCAATGGGAATAGGGAGGATGCTAACAACGGGCCCGTTAATGACGGGCCCATTGTTAGCATCCTGGCATGCTTGCGGGTCCTGCTTTTCACGTCTGGTCAGACCAGACGTGAAAAGCGGGACCCGGTATCAGGCCTCATAATAGGGCATCCCGTACCGGCACCGTTCATTACGGGAGCGCCAGGGACCTAATGAGGCCCAATGTCTAGAGCTTAAATGCAATCTTCCCTCCCCAAACAAGAGAGAAAACCGTTTTTGGAAAGTGACACTTTTAAACTGACAGGTGACAATCGCTTTGTAAAATAATGCAAAATAGTGCAAAAATGCTTAAATGGAGAACAATTCTAAGGAAAGCAACACTAAACAGGTCCTAACACACATGAGCTATAATATAAACAATAGTACACACTTTAGTTCAGGATGGTATGGAAGAAGCACTTTGACATTGGAAAAAGACACGTGTAAACTTGTGAAAACTGCAAATTCGCGGCAAACTTTTACTATGTGATATTGGAGAAAAACGGTTCAAATACCTGTAGAATCTGTGATTTCAGCAACTTTTCATTTCAATAGCTCACTGGGGAAATAACTGAATTTAGCACCAAAACAGCACTTTGACGGTTGCCATTGATTAGGAAGCTGTATTTAAGGGCATTTTCGGATTTTAGCCCTTCTGTCATCTTTGATTCCTGTAACAGGTAACAACACTCACTGGCATTCTCCTGCAGTGAGTTCTGTTTTTACCTCAACTTTGCATGTTTGTGTCAAGGTGGTGCAGCCTCTTTGTGATTTCTGAACCATGCACACTTTTTTGCAGATTTAGCCTGCATAGGGGTTAGCGCCTCCATTTTTGGCAGTTTTCTTTCCCCCATTGGCAAAGGGATTTAGTGTGGTGCATTGGCATGGGTTGAATTATCCCACACACCCCCCCTGACTTCAGCGTCATGGGGGAGTCAGGCACATAGGATTTTTTTTTTCTTCTGTCCATGTGAAGAAATCCGGTTGCTTCTCCCATCAGCCATTGATGCAACACGCTCTCCTCACCGGTTTTGGTTGGAAGTGTGGAGCGACACACCGGATCTCTTGGATTTTTACTCCCAGTTCCCGAGGAGGTCCTTCTTGCTGATTGGGTGGATTTTAGTTCCAGTACTAAAAAACAGAACAGAGCACGGTTATGTAAATTTCCCCACTACTGTTCCCCAAGGGGTGTAGTGGGGCAGATGCATGCATTTAATAGCAATTGACAATATTCCTCACCTATATTTAATAATGGTCTTAACACTCTTTTCTTGTACGTACTCATGAACATTTAATTATTTTTTTCAGATCTCTGAATTTTCCCCCTTTGGGATTCCGGTAGGCTCTTCTATTTGCCGCCAAGTATGCCTGGGATGGCAACTCTTTAGCTGGTTTATGTGGACCCACTTGTCTTCCCCTTCTGTCAGATTGCCCTTGGGGTTACGGATTCTGTAGGTGACTGGTGAGATTCTGTCCACAATTTCAAAAGGACCCCGCCAACTTGGGAGGAATTTGCGCTCTTTGGCTTGGTTCCTTAGGAAATTGTACAAGCAGACCCGGTCTCCTACTTGATATTCCTTTTCAGTTGTCTTAAGGTCATACTGGGTCTTCATACTGTCTGCAGATCTTTCTAGATTCCGCTGAGCATACGCAAATGCATGTTGAAGGTATTTTCTCAGATTCACAACATACTCATGAGTTGTGGAGGCATTTATCAAGGTCTGCTCTTGGGTTCTTTAGAGCAGATGCTGGGGTAGCACCATCCTTCCTTCAGTTATCAGCTCAAATGGAGACATTTTTGTTTCAGCAGAAGAGGTACATCTGGTGGCCATCAGGACAAGGGGTGTCGAATATCCCAACTTGGCCCCATCTGCCACAAACTTTTTTTTAATATGCTCACAATAGTTTTATTGTACCTCTCAACTCCACCACTAGAGGACTGCGTTATGCAATGTGTAATTTCCTTTTTACCCCAAGTATCTCCCACTTCTTTGTCATCACTTCGCTAGTGAAGTGACTACCTCAGTCTGACTCAATCCTTTGGGGTAGTCCAAAACGCGAGAAGGTGTGATTGATCCTCAGGGCAGCTGCTGTTTCTGCCTTGCAATTTGGAGCCAGGAGACATTCCACCCATTTAGTAAACAAGCATGTTATGGTTAACATGTACTTGTTCCCCCTAGAGGAGTGAATCACGGCCCAATGACATCGACTTGCAAATCTGACCAAGACAGTGTCATCCCCCTCTTTTGGAGTGGCGCATGGTGTGTGAGTGATGTTGGCTGAAATTGTGCACACACAAGACACCCCTTCATGTATTGGTCGAGGTCCTGCCCCATGTGTGGCCAGTATGCAACCTCTCGCAAGATTTCTAATGTCGTATGAAACCCCCGATGACCGGCTATGTCCGCATCATGGGCATGACTTAGCATCAGGCTTCGGAATGAGGTAGGGACCACCCACTGGCCATGGCCAGATATGGATCTCCTCACCAAGAAACCGTCTTGGATTCAGAACATTTTTGGACATTTCATCAACACTCTGAGGTCCTCTTTCCCAATGCAATCGGTATCCGTCAGGGGAAAGTTTTCAGGGTCCTCAATGTGTTGATAAAACTTACCAATTATCAGATCCCCTTTTTGAGCCGTAATCAAATCAGCATCTGGGGTATCCGTACTCCACTGGGCAGTTGATAGTTCTTTGTGAGCATTTGTCTGGGACCTAGTGATAGCAGTGACCTGGATTTCCCCCAACAGGGACTCGATCTCAAGTAGATCCTCCGGTTTGGCCAGCTGATCAGATAGGTCATTTCCAGTTTTGTCTGGTCCCTCTACTTTAGAATGACCCTTGATCTTTTTCCAGTAGATGGTCATCCCACTCGAGGTGACCAGATCATCAATATTCTGTATTAGTTGTCCATGTTTTAGTGGCTTATTGTTAGCATATAGCATGCCTCTGGTTTTCCAATTAACCAGGTACTCCACGAACCTGTTCCGTACATAATCTGAATCAGTGATTATGACCAGTTCGTGGAGATGGTGTTGGACAGCAGTGAGGATGGCTTGATGCACAGCCAATCGCTCTGCCACTTGACTACTTCGGGGACCGATTTTGTACCCAGCGGAGGGTCCTGCGGCATCATTCACCCATGCATTCCCCACGCTGGCCATTAGTTCCTTTTCCCCGTTGTTGTCAACATGGTAGGAGCACACATCCACATAGACAGTGGGCATTCCCTCAAACTTGTGTTCTTCATAGACTTTGTGTTGGGAATTAAGGTACGCCTCCATGTTGTCCTTGATTTTAAGACTTTCGTCCTCGTGACAGTTTTCTCTGGCACAATCATGCCAGTCAGCCAGACCTTACGCGAGGGGACTCTTCTGGTTTTGGACATATCTGACCTCCACAGCAAAGCCTTGCAATGACAGAATCCAGGAAGTAATTCGGGAATTACTGACATTTCCGGCCCGGATTCTGTCACTGTGCAGATATTGCAGAGGCTGGTGTGGAGTCTCCACTATGACGTGTTCCCCTTGGATGAACGGGCGGTAATTCTTCAATGCCCACACTGTTGCGAGGAGTGCCTTCTCACAATCGTTGAATTTTTCCTCCACTGAGGATAAAGTCTTACTTGCATAGGAGATGACTTTATTGACCTTGTGATGCTTTTGGTATAATACTGCTGTCAAGCATGTATTTGAGAACCCTGTGAATAAGAATAACTTCTTGTTTTTGACAGGGTAAGCTAGGCAAGGCGCTTGTGAGAGGCTTCTTTTGAGTTGTCTTACTGCCTCGGCTTGTTCTGGACCCAACTCCCACTTGACCCCCCCTTCAACAGATGGATCAGGGGTCTTGTGATCTCTGCAGAATCCTCAATGAACATTCGGCTGTAACTAGTCAGTCCAAGGAGGCTCCTTAGCTCCCGCAGAGTTGTGGGGTCTTTTGATTTCTGGAGTGCTTCTACTTTGTTTTCCTGGGACAGAGACCTTCAGGAGTTATCTCATGCCCCAAGAAGTTGACATGGATCCTGCACCACTGTGCCTTTTGGAAAGATAGTTTTGCTCCAGCAGCCCTCAACTGTGTCAGAACATAACAGATCTCCGCTATGTGTTCGTCCACAGTTGAGCCTTTGATTAGGACATCAGCTACATAGGCCAGGTTACCCCTTTCACCCAAGTCGGGCATGGCCTTATGCAAAAAGATATTAAATTCATTGCCGGAGTTGATGTATCCGAAGGGAGTCTGGGTCCAAGTGTACTGCTGCCCCCTGAAGGTGAAGGCCAGCTTGCATTGGTTCTCTCTACTGACAGGTACAGTTCAGTACCCATTGGTCAGGTCAATGGCAGTGTATACTTTTGACCCCTGGGCCAGCCCTCGGTCAATTTAGGGAAGGAGCCATCGGGAAGTGTGGACCCGTTTGTTTAGCTCCCTCAGGTCAGCACAGAGTCTCCACTGGCCATTTGGTTTCAAAATCCCCAGCAGCGGATTATTGAAGGTGCTGTGGACTGGACGAATTATCCCACGGGACTCAAGGTTCTTAATTATTTTTGTTAGGGACTCCATGGATGCGGAAGGCAAGTGGTATTGCTTCACAAACACTGGAGTCATGCCAGGGTCCATGGGAATTGTTGTTGTATGGATTTCGGCGCGAACACAGTCATATGAGTCCACCGCAAAGAGATCCTGAAAATCTAAAAAAACTTGTTTCAATGTTTGCTTTTGCTCCAGAGTCTCACAGGCATCAGCTTGGTTGACTCTCTCTTCAACCATCTACCTGAAGCCCAGAAAGACTTCTGGTTTGGCTATCTCAGTGGCCTCCTCCAGCTGGGTGGAGAAGTCCCTGGTTAGAGAACTGACTTGGACTGATGGCTTCAGGTGGGGAAGGCAGTCCTGGTGGACTTGAAAGATCGCCTCATCCCTCCTGAAGTCACAGGTCACCTCTTCCTTACTATAAGGGCAGGAAGATTACACCAGGAAATTCCCCCATGCTGGGTGCAGATCCTGTCTGGTGTTTTGTCATTGTTGCTATCGATGTCCAGACAATCATTGGGGATCGGTCCTATCATTTCATTACCTAAATCTATGGAAAAATGTCAGTCATCAACCGCCATTCCAATAATGGTGCCTGCACCCAGAGTGATACTCCTAAGGTCCCTGTTATCCACCACTATTGGAATGGTGTTGTGTTCTGTATTGACTAGTGGTGTTGGGTTTAACCCCAACCCTTGCTGTTGGAAATGGGCATTGAGGTGAACATATGCGTCTGGATTTTGCAGTTTCTGTTCTCTTTAAATTTTTACTTCAAGTGGGAATTGTCGGGTCCGTTCTGGGGTGGTGACTTCCTCTCCAATCTGAACTTCAACTGCATATGGCAGCAGTTGAGCTGACCGAAATGGTTTCTCTGGATCATCAAAGTCCACGGGATTACCCGCTAATCGGGACCAGTCTTTGAAGTTTATTAGGTCCAAACTATGGCAAAGCGATTGAGAATGTCACTGCCCAAATAAAATTTGGCAGGGACATCTTGCACAACCCAACAATTATGGACTATGCTCTTGTTGCCTATGGACATTTTTAGCATGCACCTGCTAGGCAGGAGATGTTTGGAATTGGGTGTTTCCAGGTCCATTTCCCATGTGTCTATCAATTTAAATGTGGGAATGGCTGGATCCTTTGGGAGTTTTCGGAACATGGCCTCGCTGATGAAGCTCTTACTGTTGTTCACGCACACTTGGGCGAGAACAGAGTCCTTCCCCCCATTTAACTGAATAGGGATGAACAACTATTCTCCAATTTTCTGAATGTCAGCCAAGCTTTGAGCTGGTTTCTCATCATTTTGGACTACAGAAGTGGGATTTTCTGATTGTGAATTGGTATAGAATTTCAGAGTATTTCCTTCCAGTGTGGAATGCCACTTGAGACTGGAAGAAAGGTTGATTTTCAAAAATAGAGAGGACTTCCCATCACCAGTTTGTTGTCCTACTGCAATTACTGTCACGTCAGGGTTTTGGTTGTTTTGAAAATGGAATTCAATTTGGTCAGGTTTTTGTTCAACCATGTGGCATGTGCCATTTAGACTAACATGGTTGATGCTATGTTTTAGTTTAATTGGTCGGTTTGTCTGGGTCCAGAGGACCTTGTTTACACAGGCCCTCATTACGACCCTTGCGGAAAGCGACTGACCGGAGCGCCACAGCGTAAATAGCGTTTCCGCCATTGTACGAAGGAGCAAAGTGCGGCCCATTCCGACCCATCGGGCACGAGCACCACGCCACGGCGGAAGTGCAAAGTCCGCGATGGCGGAAATGACCCCAAAACGGCCCACACCGCCGCCGTACGGCGCCCTAGGTGCAATACCGCCACCCCTCTTAGCGGTCACCGCAGTGTGCGCCTACCGGAAAGTACGGTGCCCGGAAATATACGGAAACGGAAGTTAAAACATGGGCCCGGAACGGGAAACATCCCGGCGTACACCTATAAAAACACCAAAACCACACAACCACTAAAATCACTACTCTGAAACACACCCCAACCCGTCAACCACCCTAGCGAAACCACGAAAAATGGGAAAAGTAGCGAAGAAAGCGTGCGACCGCAAGCGGCAGGTCCACTTCTCCCGTGAGGAACTCACCGTGCTAACAGAGACCCTCCAGGAGAATGCAGCCGTCGTCTTCTCCACGCAAATGACCAGGACGGCACTTGCAAACAAGAAGGCCATATGGGCTCTGGTGGCACAGCGGGTAAGTGCGGTGGGGACCGCACCCCGCTCCCCACAGCAATGCCGCAAGCGATGGGACGACCTGCGGATACGCGTCCGCAGCATACTCTCTGCCAACCGCAACATTGCCACAGCCACCGGGGGAGGTCCTGAATCACCCATCAAGTTGACCCCCTGGGAAGAAATCTGTGCCTCCACCATCGGAATGGAGAGCATAGAGGGAGTCGGAGGGATGGAGAAAGGAGTGCAGACATCCGAAGATTCAGGTAGGTGGGCCAGATAAAACAATGCCAAATCCACAAAGTCCAACCATGTGAAGTACCATGCGTCCACATAGTGCAACAGAAACACATGTCCAGGAGAACGTCCACACACATCGGCCTGAAAGCGCACGTCAAAACCCACAATAAATACATAAATAATTAAAAACCCCTAATACACGCACTACACGTGCAGCAGGCACACCCTAACTGCAGGCTGCCAAACAACTGCACCCTCACTCCACACACAAATCAAAGCACCTCCAAGACCCCGACCCAAATCACCCTCAGGTACCACCCCAATGCATGTGATACAATGCCATTCCAATTCCCACTGACCCATCAATAACCCTCGCCCTCCTTTACTCCACCACAGGGTCCGATCCAAACGACGAGCTACAGAACACCCCTACCAGCACACCTGCAAAGAGGGCCAAGACCAACGGCCAGAGACCCTCCACCTCAGCTGCACGCATCAAGACACGGCAGCAGCACAAATCAGGTGGCAGCACAGAGGAGGGAACATCAACAGGCACCCCAGCAGCCAGCATGGCCACAACACCACCACCACAGGTCCCCCCAATGGATGCCACAGAAGGCACTGCCTCTGGTGGCAGCAGCACCATAGGTGACACCCCATTGATGGCAGCATGCTCGGACACAGAAGACGGGGATGTCGAGGTCAGATCCATCCATGACCTGTCCCAATCCCCCTGTCTGTCCCCTCCCGTACAACATGAGGATACCACGCAGGTGCAGCCACAAGACGACGACTGGCCATCCCCCACAAGCCCTGTGGCAAGGCAACATGAGGACAACAGCCCCTCTGTGACACCACCGCAAATGGCCATGGCCCAGCAGAGGCAACAGTCCCTCGACAAGTTAATCGTCCAACAGCAGCAAATGGCCACACTCCTCAAGGGCCATGCCGATGAATGTGGGGGCACCAAGGCAGACATAGAAACATCAACAGAGACACTTAGGGCAGAAATGGAGAGAGGTACAGAGACGCTAAGGGCACAAATTGAGAGTAGCACCGAGAGCCTGAGAGTCCAAATGGAGAGTAGCACCGAGAGCCTGAGGGGGGAACTGCATGCGACGTCCAAAGACGTATGTGCCGAACTTGCCGCAGTGCGCCGTGTGCTCACTGAGCTCTCGCAAACCCTTAGGGACATGCATGGACGTGAGCAGGCAGACACATCATCCGTTGCAAGTTCCGTCCAGGGCAGCCCCCAACGTAGATCTGGAAGGAACCTGCGCTCCACAGGCAGGGGTGCCCCTGATACCCGCAGAGGGGGCATGCAATAGCGACAGCCCACTGACAATGAGCATCTTTGGACACTGGTGTTCGGGTGGGAGGTAGGAGGGTGGAGGGGGTGTGTTGGGCTCACTTGGGTGGCGGGTCGATAGGGTGTTCAACATGATATCACATATGCCATAAAAAGTGCACGATCAACCAATGAGAAGTGTGGACATTGATCTTTGTGTACTAGGCCATCATAGGCGTACAGTCCATATTGTGCATGTCCCAGACACACGCAGTGCCACGAGTCCCGTGTCCATGCATCAGCCACCAGGCGTGAGTGCTAGAAGCATACATCAATGAGATGCTGACGAATGTCACGGCCCTCCGGTGCCTCGCAGACTCCATGAGGTGCTGCCACATCCCCACCCTCATCATGACCATCATCAGGTGCTTGCAGTTCTGCGTCAGGGGGCATGGGCACATTTCTACGTACGCACATGTTGTGGAGCATGACACATGCCATGACCATCTTTGCAACCTTCTCATGGCGGTACAGGAGTGCCCCGCCAGACCTGCTGAGGCAGCGGAAACGGGTCTTCAGTAGGCCGAATGCCTGTTCTATGACTACACGGGTACATGAGTGGGCATGGTTGTAGTCCTCCTCATGCTGGTCCCGTGGGTTCCGGACTGGTGTGAGGAGCCATCTCTTCAGTGGATATCCAGCATCACCTGTATGTGGACGAGAAACGTATGATGTGGAATGCCATTGATACGTACGCACACCCCCCCCCCCCCCTTCCTGGCAGGTCATTGACAATTCACATATCCCACATCATCATGCATGTAATGAGACTCACCGAGTAGCCAGGATCTGTTCCCTGCGTGTCGTTCCATGTAGCGTGGTATTGTAGAGTTCCTCAAGACCATAGAATCATGGGTTGATCCAGGGAATCGGGCACAACAATGTGTAATGATCCTGTTGGAGTCACACACCATCTGTACATTCAGGGAATGAAATTGTTTTCGGTTGCGGTACTGGGCCTCCATGGCATGTGGGACGACCAATTCAACATGGGTGCAGTCGATGGCACCAATGCAACCCGGTATGCCGGCAAGTGCATGGAATCCCACTTTTGTGTTGGTAATTTCCTGCTCCGAGCGTGGTAGAGAGATGTAGTCGTCTGCGTGCTTCAGGAGGGCATCGAGCACTTGCAATAGTGTCCGTGAGAACAGTGGCTGAGAAATGCCATGCAACTGTCCGACTGTGTGCTGGTAGGTGCCTGTGGCCAGGAAGTGGAGTACAGACACCACCTTCAGTAGGGGTGGGATGGCGGTTGGGCTATCTATCATGCTGACAAGGTCAGCCTGTGTCATGTCCACAATGGCGGCTATGGTGTCCCGGTCCAGACGGTAGAGGGTGTGGATCTGCTCATCAGTGAGGTTGAACGGATGTGCTCGGAGGCGTTGAATTGCGGGCTGCCTGCGTGGTGGTAGTGGCTGTGCTGGTGGGCCTTGCTGGCCCTGCCTTGGCCTCCTCCTCCTCCTGCGTCTCCTCCGTGCGGCTGGTTGTAGTTGGTGTTCGTCTACTTCTTGGAGTCGGAGCACTTGCAGTGCTATCAGGTCCCCCAGGGCCAACATCGCGAGTCCTGCCGGTAGCATTTCGGTGTGGTTGTGGGAGGAGACTGGCTGTGCAATTTATGTGTTTTCAGGCTGTATGGCCTCCACCTGTGGTGATTGATTCCACCTGTGCAAACTGCTCTCCCCTTTGGCCGAGCACGTCCCGCGCACAACGCTGCAATTCGGGGAATTGTATCTTGCTATTGCAATCATGTATTAGTACCCGATGGCCGTGTAAGATTGGTTGATATGTTCATTCTGCTGTGGTCCCATTGTTTCACATACTATCTGTGCAGTCGCGAACAGACTTGTGAGGGGTCAGTGGGACGTAGTACTCGAGTAACGGTGGGCCCTCATGCATCACTGTACCGAGTTGCAACGACGGGCGGGGCGTCCCATTCGTGGGTGAAGGCAGTTGCCATTTTCACACACAGCCGCACTCGATGGGATAATTAGTGATTTCAAACGGCCACAGATGCCTTTTCGACGTGATGTTGCAAATGAGGAATTCGAAGGGCGGCGCTTTCGGTTTCCAGCTAGCGGCGAGGAGATGCCCACAGGTCTGACTGCAAATGTAACGTTCTATTGTTCTATGTCCTTGAGACAGGGCCCATGGCGAGGGAGCAATGATTGATATGAATAGTTTGGGATGCGCAATAGCTACGTGGGCGATGAGGCCGTCCGTTCCCAAATACATGTTACTTCACAACACTGGAATTACGGGCTGGGGCACTGTGGATTTAGCAGGCTGCATAACGCACAGACTCAATGGATGTTTCTAATGTCATGTGAGTAATTATTCAGGCATTTTGATCCCGGGATGAGGGAATGATGGATGGATGCATGGGCAGGTGATTTGATACAGAGTTTGCCATGTACAGGGCTTCTTGGGATCTATCCGCCTCCCCTACGCTATGTGATGCAGGGCTGCCATAGTGGGACCATCGTCCATCTGGCCTTGTTGAGCCCTCCCTGTCTCGAGGCGCCCTCAGACACTCGTTTGCGATGGTGTTTGCACCTCGATATAGATGGTTATGAGTCGCAAGTGGTTTTGGGGTGGTGATGTTCCTTTGGAGTGGGCTAGCATGCATATGGCTGTGGATTTCGTGTGATCATTGAAGTGAGTTGTTGGTATGTAGTTCTGATGGCCATTCTGTTCTTTTTCTTTTCTTTTGGTTGACAGGTATCTCCTCCCCTTTTGCCACTGCCATCTGTATGCCACTCCTGCAGATGGATTTTACTGCCGACACCTGCTGCTTCGTGTTAATCAGTGGAGCAGCATTACGATCTTATGGGACGATCGCCAATGGGCCACATGCCCTTACGCAGTACTGGTGGCTCGGAGCAACATTTCGGCCTTTCAGCTGGACTAGTGCCTCCCCATTGGGACGGCCCTGCGGTTCTGTGCGCTTCCATGTTGCCTTTTCGGACGTGAATGTGGCTCTGTGTACCATGGGGGAACAGGGCGACACACAGGTAGTGGCTGGTCATTTCTTGCGGAAGCAGCCCACAATGGTGATTGGTGTTTTGGATTTCATGGCCTGATGGCTGTATGTGCTTGGTGATTTTGATGTGCATAAATATCTATTCTGATTTGGCCCGTGTAGCGTTTTTCTTTGCAAGTGATGTGGCATATGCCTATTTGGGGGGCGATGTATTGTGAGGAGATCTGCATTGGGTTCCAGCTTCGGGGTTTAGTTGCGTGGTACTGTGCTGTGCGCGTTTGCCTACGAAGCCCAGTGAGGTCAGGGATGGGGGCTGCCAATATGCCAGTTTGAATGTTGTCATGCTCAGGGGCGGGGGATTGGGTTTTGTGTAACAGATGCCGGTCAGCCAGGTGGACTGGTTGAATGATGTGGTTTTCGGAATATTGCTGGTCACAGGTGCCTGTGTTTGCGTGCGTTTCTTGGTGGGGGACTGTGGTCATGTCCATTGGGATGGCTTCTGTATTCGTGCCATCTGTGCCCTGCAGCTCCCATTAGCCCCTGTTGTGTTTCTTTTGTTCGTTGGCATGCATGGGTGACTTGTACATTTCAATGGTTGCATTGTGGCTTCATTGCACCTACGGGGAGTTGTACTTTGTGGGCAGGGAGCGGTGTACAGGCACTCAGTGGGGCCGTTTACGGTTGATTCGCGATGCCGTACTTCTCGCCATGGCGGAATGGTACATTCCGCCATGCCTGATGGCGTTAGGTACATGTCCGCTAGGGTCGGAATTGGCGTACCGTTGCACCATGGTGGTGTTTGCGGTTTGGCATGGCGCGCGCGCGCGTGCTTGGTGCAGTTAGCATTGGCGTTCACTACGGTGTCGCTAATGGCTTCGTACTTTGCGGTGACGGGTCATAGTCGCACCGAGCGCTATTCGATGGCGGTATTGCATTTCCGCCATCGTTTTTCGATTTCCGCCAGGGTCGTAATGAGGGCCACAGTCTATTAGAGGCCAAGCTCAGGATGTAATTCCCCAGTAAACATGTTGTACCCTCCGGAGTCACAACTATGACCGGGTGTCTCACCTTGTGTCGCCCAATTTTAATGTCTAAATCCGCAGTCCCCTCGACAGGAATTTCATTCCCATTGAAGTTCTGAAGATGTCCAGGAAGAGGGGCAAGAGAGATCTGGTATCTCTCCCCCCTTCCTGAATTGAGCTGATCAAAGGCCCTTTTTGACAGAAGGGTGGCTTGGGATCCAGTGTCCACCAGTGCCAAAAATGTACATTGGCCCTGTATTTGGACCGGGGCATAACATCTTCCCCCCTTCTCCTCAAGGGGGTGAACATAATGTACATTTTGGGCCAATTGGTGGGTTAATTTCTTTACTCTTGATTCTGACAGAGGGGTAGTTTGGGCAAGATTCTGTTTGGGAGCTTGGGAATCTATAAGAAAAGAGTGACAGTTGGATATTAGGGAAGTTTTGGGCTCCCCTGGTTCTGATTCTGTGCTGCCCCCCACCCTTTTTGGAGGCAGTCACCAGTATTGGTTTGTTTGGGCAAAGTGATTTTTGGCTGGTTATTCTGGGGTTCAATGATGGGCAGTTTTAACTCAGTCCCCACATTTACCCAGTCTTGATTAGGATCTTTCGGGACCCATTTTTCTTTGGGAGGAGTTCCCCTATCCCTGAAGGAGAAGATCCTTTTGCCAGAGTCCTCTAAGGACCCCTCTCATTCAAATTGGAAGACTCTAACCTCCTCCATAAAATGGGTCTTTTTAGGCCCTTTATTTTTATTTTTGTATTTGTATTTACTAAGTTTATATAGCGCTTTACTCCAAAGCGCTGCACATTTTAACAACAGGATACATATAACAGTAACAAATTAACAGTAACAGTAGAAGCAAATTACAATTTTGAATCTGACCAACAAAAAAGTATGTAGAGCAATTAGACAGAAGGGAAGAGGGAGAGTAGTGCAGTAGAACTGGGAGGAAGAGGGAGGGATAGGGAGGAGGAGGAGTAAAACGGAAGGAGTAAACAGGTGAGAATGGGGAGGAGGGGGAAGTGGAAGGAGATGATCATGGGGAAAGAGGGGGATGGTGGGGGAGGAGCAGTGAGAAGGGGGAGGGGTTTCGTGGTGGGGAATGGAGAAGGAGAGATTTAAGGGACGTGAGGAATGAGGAAAAGATAGTAATAGAGAGGATTGAGAGAGGCAAGGAGTTCCAGTGCAGGGGAGCTAGGAGTTGGAAGGAGCAGAAATGGGAGGAGGCACAAGGGGAACGAGGAACAGTGAGAAGGAAGAGGTCAGCTGTGCGAAGGGAGCGAGAGGGAGTGTAGAAAGAGAGAAGGGAAGAGGGATAAGGGGGAGCGAGACTGTGGAGAGATTTGAAGACTAAGCAGAGAAAATGAAATGTATTTATTTCTCCTACCCGCCCTCTGTTCCTTAGGTTGCAGACTTTTGGGGGCAGGAGATTTCGGTTCCGGTTCCTGGGTTTCCAGGGGCTTTTCACAAGTGGGGAAGGAAGCTTCCTCTAAGGCTTTACACCCCCCTTCCTCCTGTGCCTCCTCCCTTGGGACTAGTGGGTTGTCAGGGTTCTCGCCCCATCATTGCTCTGGAGTATTAGACCCTTGGTTCGAGGGGTTCTGGGCCGTCAGGTTCATCTTCATCTAAGGGTTCTGCTGAGCACTCAACATGCGACCCAGATCCTGTGACAAGTTCTGGACCTGACGCTCCAGTTGCGACACCCGCTCTGGCTGCTACGGGGGTCTCTGGTCCATCCTAGGTGGATCACCGGAAGGGTAACTGTTCTTTCTCCCATAATACCCTTGGTTGGGATAGTTCTGGTAACCCTCCACCGTTGGACTCCCCTCTCCCGGATTGGGCTGTCTGGGCTCAGGAAAGTGGGGAAAGAAAGGAGGGTTGTTTTGGGGATTGAAGTTTGGCGGGTACCGGGGAAAGACGCTCAACGCAGCATGTGGGGGACTACTGCCCTCCTGGGGAATGTTAGGAGGGAAGTTTCCTGGGTTTGCAGCTACCTGGTTCGATCAACCCCCCCCCCTTGTGCTGGGTGAGTCCACACATGGCCCAGGATGGGTCTATTGCCCTTGTAACGGGGCTTATATACTCAGGGGAGTTAGGGGTCCCATTTCTGGGGTTACCTCCCTGACTACCTGTCTGGGATTGGTCCCAGGGCCTTCTGGGTCTTTGGTTAGAAGGATTTTGCACAGGAAAATGTGTAGGCCCCCCCCCCATCTCCAGATCTAAAATGGGGCAATCTTCACCTCTGCCACCTTAGCAGCAGCAGGGGTGTTGGTCGGTTTGGGGTTTTTATTTATATTTTTATTCTCTACCAGTTTCTGCACTTCATAAATACGAGTTGCCTGTTCGATGAACCAGTTAGTGATCTCTTCTCGTGAAAGTTCCTCATCAGCTGGGTCATGATGTATTTAGGGAGTGCATGAAAGAAGGTATTAATGAACTCTCTACTGTCTGTGTGCACCCTGCTGGTGGTCTGTGCAAAGGCACATTTTAATTTTTGCACAAATTCTTGTGGGGCCTGGTCTTCCCCACATTGCAAGTTGTAGGCCGCCTTGCGGGCCCCTTGTGGGTTCCTATGTACAGAAAAATGCTTTAAGATGGCTGCCCTATAGGTGGACCATCTTAAGTGGCTCTGATCCTCCAGCCCCACAAAGAAGCTGGAGTATTCAGATTAAAATGTCAATTTGACATATTGAATGCAACTCTGATTATCTTTCAAATGGAAAGTATCCATCATTTTCTCGTATAACTCGAGGTGCTCCCAAACTGAATGCTTGGCATTTTTATGATAGGGAGTTATGACGCTCTTAATGGCCTTGATCTGTTTCAGGGGATCTTTCAGTAGGGCCCTCTTCATTGTGTTTGCCTTTTTAGCCTTAGTCACCCGTGTCCACTCATCCTCTGACTCAGAGGCACTGCTACAGGAGGTGGCTATCTGATCCTCTAGGCTTTCCCTGATTCTGCAAGCTTGGGAATGGCTTCCAGAATGTGGGGGCCTAGTTTCTTGAGACCTGTGGCGCTCAGAAGAGTCTTGTGACTCTCCCTTGCTCCCAGGACTTACTGAGTACCCTCCCCCCACTGCCCTAGCTGGGAAGAGGTCTTTAAGATAGTCTTTGTGGGCCTAGTTTCAAGGAGTGCCCCACCAAATTTTACAGACTGATCCTTTGGTAGGTGGTATTTTTGAGGATCCAGTTCCCTGATTCTCCCCTCACTGGAGTCTTCCTAAACAGAGAGGCTCGCCCTAACATTTGAGAATCTGTACCGAGATGCCCGCCCATCCATTTCTGGGAGGCGCTGATCTGTCAGTCCCATGTTTCCCATTCTGCTGATGTCCACTATCCCTGTGGCCCTTGGTTCATATGGGGCGGCAGAGTCCATGGTACTGAAGGGGTTAAAATCCCTGATGACAGGGGTCCTGATGTTATGCTCAGAGGTTTCCCCGTCCCTTCCTACCTCATCTCTTTCAGCCCCTATTCCCTGGTGACAGGCCAAAATCTGACTCTTTTGCTCCTCTTTTAAGGCCTTACTGGTCTCAATGATTTGCTCTTGTATGGCTATCTGTTTGTGGAGCCTGTCATTCTTTTCACAGAGAACATCATTGTCTCTCTGTGCTTCCTGCCTGGATTGGAAATACTGGGGCAATTTTTGCTGCAGGAGACTCGCCTCCTGAGTTTTGTCATTATTGGTCATTATTGGTCTGAGTGTTCTTTGCCAGAGCATCCTCCACCCGCCTGGTGTGCTCTAGTAGTTTCAGTTTTAACGTCTCTAAACTCCTGAAGGGCCAGCTCTCTTTCCTCTAACTTAGTTTTTAATTGGCTGACTTCCTGGCCTAAAGTGTCCCTCTCCTGACTTAGAGTGCCCCTCTGTTCAGCCAGGTCGTCCCTCTGTTTTTTAAACGCACTAGATTTCTGGTGCTCCTCATCACATTCCTCTTGAGAGTAGATGTCTTTAATAATTAATTAATTATGTTCCTCTTTCAAGCATTCTATGTGGTTCTGTAATGTGTCTATCTGTTCTGCGCAGACTCTATTATAATTTAATTGATGCACCAGTTTCTGTTGACTATGTCTTAAAGAGTCAACCCTTTCCTGATACTCATCTTTCAGTGTCTGTAATTTGGTATCTTGCTCTGCATTTTTTTGCTGTAAGAGAGCCAGATCTTCCTTTTATTTGGTAATATACTGTCTAGCCTCTGTTTCTGATTCTTGCCTCTTCTGGAGCCTTTGTTCTGCAGAGTCCAGATTAGTTTGGATTTTCTGCAGTGTTTCACCTTGCTTCTTTGCCAGATCTATGTTGTCTGCATGCTTTTCCTGTAATATTCCTATGTGGAGGTACAGGTAGGCTGCTATTTTGGCAATTTTACACTGCTCCTCTTTTATTTTTGGTGCTATATACAGTTTGCTAAGCGCTTGGTGTAATGGCCCTTGTCCTGCCATTTATCTAGGTCTATGGCCGTTACTTGTTCTTTTATTTCCTGTAGCCATACCTGTTCATCCTTTTCGGGTCAATCACCCCTGACAAACAGTCTGTGCAGGAAGTGTTCCCTAGCCATATTAATCTCTACTGGGATCACCATTTCAGAAATATCAGTTTCCTTCTGACTTATTTCAGGGTTAATATACTTTTGCAAACAGGCCTGATTAGTATGTAATACTGATGGAGTATTTATTTTGAGAGGTGATTGTACAGTGTAGCACAGTACCCCAACACAGCAAGGTGTCTATACCCTGCAGGCTAATATGCTGTGTTAGACTGTCACGGGTGGTATTTCAAATTCAGAATCGCGGCACGAGACCCCAAGCTGTAAGGGATTTCAATCAGGCACACAACCAGGTATCGCTTAGCATGTAGTGCACAATGAAACCTTTATTTATTTTTGAATGATATACCACTCACATCACATCCATCTCAAAATACCCCCTTGGTCACACTGGATCAGGAGTCAGGCTAGTTTGTAAAGGTAAATATTGATTTATTTATTTAATATTCAAATCACACATAAGTTTAATTTATATATATATATATATATATATATATATATATATATATATATATATATATATATATATATATATATATATATATATATATGGGACAGCAATCACCAAGCGGTGACGATACAATTCAGAATATCAGTCAAGCAATTGATTTCACTTATAATGATGCAGAATAGAACACACAGGAAAAAGAACAGTTTTGGTTTGTGAATAGATAGCATGTAGGTTAATATTCCCCCTGCAAAGTTTTTTAAAATACAAATGAGCAATCCTACACAGATGTAGGTAATCAGCAGGTATTCGAAATGAAAGACAATGGGCCTCATTACACGTTGTGCTCTAAAAATCTCAAATTACCGGCATGGCGCTCTTAACGTGTCCGCCCTCGCAGATTATGCGGACACGAGCATAGCGCCATGCCGGTAATGACCCTACCTCCATGCCGCTAAAGACCCCAAAAAGTCTCTTCCCGCCTTCGACGAAAGTGCAGAGAGCACCTCCGCCCTCACGCTGCATGCTATTAGCGGTGATTGTTAAATTGCGGAACCGGAAATAGCGTCATCGCACAGGAATGGGAAAGTGCACAGCGGCCATCTTTGAAAACACAATCCATTGCCATCCTGGGTGAGGCCAGGTCTCAGGTGTCCCAGGTCCCAGGCAGATTTGGTACCACACTGCTGGTGTGATGCCATTCCAACATTGATGTTCTCATTCTGAGAGGCATCACTTCAGTGGTGCTATAGGTGTGTGGTGCTATGCTATGGCTAGGGGTGATCCCTTTGCATGTTTTGAAGGGCACATTGCATTATTGTTGTTGTGCTGGACTAATTCTGTATGACTATCTTGACGGCATGTATGACATTTGTGTATTTGGTTGCGTGGAATGTTGTGCAATGTGGATGTGGATGGATGTATAAGGTTTGTAGACCTGGATTGTCATCTATGTTGTGTAGCTTATACTTGCATGTCCGTTCATCTGAAGTACGTTGCGGGCTTCCCAGATGGACATTGGCGTACATCTGTATGTGCATTCGTCCGACGGATGACAAGCTACACCCATTTCGAGTATGTATCTCTCCCCCCCAATCACACCCAGTTGGAGTATGTATCCCCCCCCCATCACACTGACATGTGCTTGTCCTGCAACTCACCAAGTAGCCACGAACATTGTCCGGCTTGTCGCTCCATGTAGTGTGGGATAGTTGAGTTCCGCAGGACCATGGAACCATGGGTTGATCCGGGGAAACGGGCACAACAATGTGTGATTACCTTGTTGGCATCACATACCATTTGGACATTGATGGAGTGGAATTGCTTCCTATTTCGGTAGACTACTTCATTGTGATGTGGTACAACCAATTCCACATGGGTACAGTCGATGGCCCCCATGCAACTTGGGATGCCTGCCAGTGAATAGAAGCCAACTTTGGTGTTTGCAATCTCCAGGGCAGTCCGTGGCATGAATATGTGTTCAGGTGCATGCTTCAGGAGGGCATCGATTACCTGGTTCAGCGTGCGTGAGAATACTGGTTGTGAGATGCCATGCATCTGGCCCACTGTATGCTGGTAGGTGCCTGTGGCCAGGAGTGGAGCACAGTCACCACCTTGAGTAGAGGAAGGATGGCAGTTCTGATGTCTATGAGGCTCACAATGTCGTTGTGTATCATGTCCACGATGCTGGTGATGGTATCCCGGTCCAGACGGTACAGGGTGTGTATCTGCTCTGGGGTTAGATTGAATGGACTGGCTCTGATCCTGGGGATTGGTGGGTGCCTCTGTGGTATGATTAGGTGCCGTGGTGGTGCTTGCTGTGGCTGTCTTGCCCTCCTCCTCCTCCTCCTGCGTCTCCTCTGTGCTCCAGCCCATGTAATGCTGCAAGTATTGGAACCATCTTGGTGTGGGAAGGGGTGTGGTATGCTCCTTTTCGGATTCCACAGTCTCCATTGCCTCCACCTGAGCTGATTGTGTCCACCTGTGGCAGGTGGGAACACTGCTCAGTTCTCTTAACGGGTGGTTCGCGATGGCGGTATTAGCACCATGGCGGTAAGGAGTTTTGGGGGCTTTACCATGCCGCTATTGGCATGTCCGCTCGCCTTGTGATGCTGTGCTATTAGCGGCATGGCGTTATTTACGGGATGGAGGGTCGCGCACACGCGGACTGCCCGCTATTAGTGGCACCGTACTTAGCATGGGGATTTAACGTTATAGGTATTCCATTACCGGTAACGTTAAATCCCTACCGCCTACCGTGTAATGAGGCCCAATGTCTAGAGCTTAAATGCAATCTTCCCTCCCCAAACAAGAGAGAAAAAAGTTTTTGGAAAGTGACACATTTAAACTGGCATGTGACAATCGCTTTGTAAAGTAATGCAAAATCGTATAAAAATGCTTAAATGGAGAAAAATTATAAGGAAAGCAACACTAAACAGGTCCTAACACACATGAGCTATAATATAAACAACAGTACACACTTTAGATCAGGATGGGATGGAAGAAGCACTTGGACATGGAAAAAAGACACGTGTAAACTTGTGAAAACTACAAATTCGCAGCAAACTTTTACTATCCAATATTGGAGAAAAACGGGTCAAATACACTGTTCCGGATGTTTTAGTGAGAGGCATTTTTGCAAAATAGTCGCGAAAATGGAGCAGAGGTTTGGTTTGGAAAGTGACAGGTAGGTTTTATTACACTATATTAATGACTATGAAAAAGAGGTGGCCACACATGAATCTTCACGGTTACGTGGCCAGCGCAACCATTCACATGGTGGATACTCAATTTCTTTTTGGGATTTATTTTAGTTACTCAAAAATCACTAAGGAGTTTTGGTTTTGTAAAACAGATGAGAAAAATCAGCACAAGAAGGATTCTAACAATACTAGGGTTCTGAATTTAAAGATGGGATGGGTTGAGATTGGGCTAATACAATGCAGATATACTATGGGTCACTGTCCTTCCTATTAATACTTACAGTCCCTTGCAATTAAAGTGGACCGTCACGGTTCTGGTCATTGGATCAGGTCAGGTCTACCGGCAGCATGGCACTTCTGAAGGAATCAGATCAGCGGCACGGTTCTGGTCAGTTTTGGACTGTGCCTCAAACTGGATTTGGATGGGCCTTTCTGGTCACTGGACATGGCAGATTACAGGATGCAAGTTTCAGCGGGCAAGCCTTAATGGTAGCAAGCCAAGCTGAATCAGAATTATTCTTTTACGTTTTGGATGTTTTGAAATTGGGTCTAGCTATCAAGAGTTCAGCAATGCTAAAGTTAAGATTCTGCAAAGAAATCTGGATCTTCAAAGAAGTCTGGAGTCAGCTACAAGGTAAAGAGTTCTGGAACAAGGTGCTGTGCGGAAATCTGGATGGGTTCTGGAAAAAGTGTGTCCTATGTGTTGTGAAGTTTCTATATTTATACTATCAAATGCCATCCCCAAGTTTATGGTGTGGGCTGAATTTCCAAACACGCCACCATGGCTTTGAGTGGCTGCAGGCACATGCTTTGTCCTGGTTGGCGGTCTGAACAGAGCTGTCATCTTTATAATGTGATTTTGGAACTCCCACATTTATTTTGACCACAATTTAGCTTTCCCATAAATATACATTTTTCCAATTATGCCTTCTAGTAAAATCAGACAGAAGCATTACATGTTTTATGGTTTATCCTGGCATCCAATTCCCATCTCAGTGAGAGCTGTCTTTCTCATTCTATCGGGATTTCATCAATTTTAATCATAACAGTTTGGATTAATAATTTCTAATTTGGTACATCTCTGGGCGCTTATCAGTGGATCATGTACATACAATCTTAGGCTTGCATCCCATGCCAATGCGCCACACTAAATCCCTTTGCCAATGGGGGAAAGAAAACTGCCAAAAATTGAGGCGCTAACCCCTGTGTGCGCTAAATCTACAAAAATTGTGGATGGTTCAGAAATCACAAAGAAGCTCCACCACCTTGCCACACACAGGCAAAGTTGAGGTCAAAAAGCTATGGCTGCACACCGATTGATGCCAAATGGAACTACCAATGTGTCACCATTTCACATGCTGAGAGGCAGAAGGGCTGCATCCACTCTAGTTCCTCAATGGCTATCCAAAGTAAGGGAGGATGACTACATAAAAATGGAAGATGCGTGTGGAGAATTAAGAGGAGAAAAAAACCATATGAAAATGAGTGACACTCATAGAGCAGTGCAAAGAACAGAGGTGGAAGAAGGAGACATGGTAAAGATCCGCCTGCGGCACACAGACCACATGAAAGGGTCCAAGTAAAGTCAACCCATCAAAGTGCTGCAAAACGGTACCAATTATGTGTGTACGCAAGATGGCAAATGTTGGAACGTAAAGAGAGTGGTGATGTTTGAAAAGGAACTCCCTGCTGAAATGGGGTCATCAACAGAAACGCAAGTGCCATAAGGGAAAGGGGCAGTCATCATCGAAGCAAGTGGACCAGGAATGACCAGCCATGTGAGAGAAAGCTAGATTGACATCAACAAGAAGTAGAGAAGACAAAGTAGAGGAATCACTCAGTGTATGGAGTGATACTGAGTGGCCACAGTGGGAGAGAAAGAGACCTGTGAAATGCCAAGACTTTGTCAGTAGGACCATGCTTCTCAAGAAAAGGAGGTATGTGAAGTCATGGTCTCCTGAGAGCGGCTTCGGCTGTCATCTCTTGAGACTTTGCCACGGGAAGAGCGATGCGGCAGCCAGAACGGGAGTCTAGCATGCTGACATGCAGAGAGAAGTCACACCCTGGCATTCCTCCTTCATAGAGACTAAGCAGGCCCAGCCCACAGTTCTCATGCTGCAGAAGTAGCCAGAGGTGTGCATTGATAAATATGTACAGTGCAGAAGGAATCATCAATTTAGGGTGTTGAATTTTATGTTGAGCCAAACACCTGGCCTATCTTTGAGACCTCCCCCCCCAAACCCCTGGGTTTGCCACACCGTCTCTTGCTAACTCTGGCCCTTCACGCCTCCTGATGATGTGGTCAGGGAGTCAAAATCTCGAAAAAAAAGTCGAATAACAATAATGTCGACAAATAAATCTCGAAAAAAAAAAGTCGAATTCACTTTTTTTAATTATATATTTATTTTGGGGTCCGGGAATAAAAAAAAATGGGTAAAACAAAAAAAACAAAAAAAAGGGGGGGTCGGGGGGGGGGGGAACACCCCCATTTTTGAATGAAAAATGTCATTAAAAAAAATGCAACTTTTTTACATTCAACTTTTTCACTATGAACCGTGGTCAAGCCGTCCTGCAAACCCTGCCTACTTGTGTGCATGTGTTCTCCATCTTTTTTTCTTGGGCAAAAGCGGGAGGTATATTATGATAAATACTTTCTATATGCCCGTTTTCAATGGCAATCTGTCTTTCTTCAGTTGCTTCATTAATTGTTGTTCATTAATTTTAATTTTATATTTATCAATCGTTTAAATAAAATATGTAAAATACAACTGAGCATAATACCTGAATTTTCTCTGCTCATATCTGGATCAGGCACAGGGGGAAGGGCAATGCACTGGAACTATTTTTGTCCCAAATAAATGTGTGCCCCTTTAAAGGAGTAGATATCTATTTCCTTGCATGACCGGAATTCTTATGAAGGGATAAGCAATATCCTTCCTAGACATATGGGCCTCATTACGAATATGGCGGTAAGGCAACAACAGCGTTGGTACCGTACCACCATACTAGGAGTTCTGCTCGTGGGTGCCCTTGCAACCACCAGGTTTTACCTGATGGCCGTACCGGCACCCATGAGCAGAACTTGATGGTAGCAACAGTACTGTTAATTAGGGTACCGTTGCTACCACCCTCCCCATTCCCATTGAGCCCTATGGGGCTCAAATGGGAATGGTGATGAATTTTTACCGGCGCCCAGAAAAGGGCAATTACCGGGTCCGGCAAGGTCGTAATGACCAGCTAAAAATCAATACCGGTGGCAGCCGTGCCTGTGCTACAGGCACGGCTACCACCAGCCTCGTAATGAGGCCCATGGTATTTATGAATCAACTCAAGAGTAAGGATAACATACAAAATACCAATGTACAGATTATCAGTGTTGTGCAGAATTTTATAACTAAACGTCTACAAAATATATTATTTATTTAACATCAATGCAAATATAATGTACATTTGGTAACAAAAAATGGTGAAATTGCAATACAACACCTACTAGCGTTGCCGCCAAAAGCATATAAACAACATACAATAAAACATGGACGATATGCAAAAATGGGCAAACGAGGCAACACTGTCCTATACAAAATATATAGAAATAAAGAAATCTGAACAAAACACCAAATACATTTACTTTGTGGTACATATGAAAACATCACATGTATACATACATGCCAACATATGTATGTCCTTCTATGTATATTTAAACATTCATTAGGAAAAATAGAAAATGTGTAAATGTTGCGCAAACCACTAATATCTGTTCACGTTGAAGACATCAGAGGATCAATAGTTGTTTTGTAGTCTAGGGAGGTGAGCCCACTATGTAAGACCCACCCTAGGCGTCTGGGCTAGTGGGACCTCCGCTCTTGGGGACAAGGGCTTCCATTCCAGAGTGGAACTCCCAGTCCAAACCACCTTGTATGCACATATGGATGTGGACAATACTTTCATATCTCCTGTAACGACTATATTGTGCAAAGATCCTTCTTTACTTATGTTGGCTACAAGCAATGCTGAACACAGCCTGAATGCCATGTTCAATGCAAGGACACTGTTCTGTTAATTCCTGTGACATGTATAAGAAGGGAAACTCTTACAGAGGTACGAGGACCGCTATGCAGAGGTGAGCCCCCACATCATTGACGTCGTTGAGGAGCAGTCCCACACTGGACTGTGGAACCAACAGCAGAGAGGAGGGCAAGCAAACTGCTAACCGGAACACTTGAGCATTGGTGTTCCACCCAACCAAGGAGCTGAGGGAACAGAGACGGAAATACACCCATCTCGTCCAGTTGAGTGACCATGAAGGAGCTTTGGTGGGCCAGAAGGCTGGTAATGGACGTCTGGACCAGATCGTATGAGGGAGCCTGAGTCTCTGATCCACACACATCAGACCATAGCTACAGAGACCAATAGCCACAAGGGAAGCTGACAAGGTTACGGGAGCCTGAGTAACCGGACAGAGAGCGTACCGCTTTGTGGTACGAACATGTTGAGTAAAGGCTATGAAGATCAACCAGGTTACAGGAGCCAGAGAAAACTGGTGGTGAACATACCATTACAAGGTATGAACTCTGTCAATAATGGCTGTGAAAGCTATCAAGCTTACGGGAGCCTGAGAAACTGGAATGTGATAATACCCTATGAAGGGGGATTGAGAGGGATGCAAATCTTTTTAAGAACAGCAGTGAAAGCTATCATGGTTATGTGAGCCTGAGAACCCGAGTGTATACATATCCTATGAGAGGGGATAGAAAAGACATGAATTAAGTCTGAGAAAGCCACAAATGTTACAGAGCTCTGACAGAACAGGGTGGACAGCCACCCTATGTGAAGTAACTTGGGTCAAAGAAAACAACCTGTCTGAGGATCACAGGACTTTGGAGAAGACCTTATATTTACAAGAAATCCTGGAGGGATGGAAATGTTCACA
Organism: Ambystoma mexicanum; assembly: GCF_040938575.1. Taxonomy (NCBI): domain Eukaryota; kingdom Metazoa; phylum Chordata; class Amphibia; order Caudata; family Ambystomatidae; genus Ambystoma; species Ambystoma mexicanum. The sequence continues at coordinate 671,214,397 of NC_090924.1, read as the reverse complement.
ACAAGAGACAATTGTCTTTATTAAAAGCAGAGAGTGAAACCCATAAATTGATGCAAAGACTGGGAAGAATATCTTGATGCGGATAAGAAACTTTGAAGCCTCAGAACAGGGCCAAATGGTTCTAAGTGATAATGTTGAATATTAAAGCCTACATACAAAAAATACAGTTTTTTTCAGCTGATTTGTTGTACCCTTTAATATTCGCCCAATATCACTTTTCAACCTTCCTCACCTCTTAAATTGGTGGGGCTTCAACCCCCGAATTCCCTGTTATTCCTGCACTTTGGCCATAACCATCCCTAAGTCCTCCTCCCACTAACACATAAACCAATACACACAGACACAAACAGACACACACTTACCTCACTTTCATCTTCGCAAGCACTTCTCGGCCGTGCGTGTCAACCCCTGTGTGCACTTGTGTACGACAGGGCTGTGACAGATTTAGAAAGACCGCTCTGTGCAGTCACGGAGCGGTCTTTCTAAATCAGGCTTTGAAAATGTAGTTTTTTTAAAAGCAACATTTTCACTTAATACTGGAGAAATATTAGTTGGGCAAGGCTGAAGCCCTGCTGAGGCTATTGTACAAGGTCTCCCCTTTTCCTTTTTTGTTAAATGTTTTTCTAAAGTGGTAGGGCTAGTTAGTTGGATAGGATTCATACCGAAGACCTTTATTTTGGTCTTTAATGTGCAACCTTAGCTTATGTTTTGCTCGGTGGTGAACGTCCCTCGTAGAGATAGAGCTAGTTAGGTGTTTTAGTTCTTTTATTTAAATAAAAGGTCTTGAAAATCACCCCTAATCGTCCGAGTTCTTCTTTGGGTCACCACAGGCCTTTCAGGTGGCACAAGTACTCCCATTCACCATGGGATGTATTATTTTTCATAATGACTCAACATTTATTCTCCCAGATCTTTAAAGACAATACCACACCTAGCATGCAAGACTGGGGCTTACAGACTTTAGGCCTAATTCACAGAGCCTTTTCCAATGGGGCTTTGCCATTATCAAATGCTTCTGTGAATTAGGCCCTTTATCAGGCCGTGGCAAGGCTTGGAGATTATACTGAATCTCATAATGAATGTGGAGTGAACGGCAAAAACATGTGGTATTCATAATACCTGTTTTTTTCAAAACACTACCTATTAGCTGGGCTATTTACAGTCGGGGTATACACAGAGTACTGCATGACATTAATATGGGTTCCATAGGCAGTACTTTCTAAGTTCCTCATGGTGTAAAAAGTACCACACAATCCCACGTTATAGGGGTATTTAAAATACGTCATGTTTTAATTATTAACATCATACTCAAAATGAGAGACTAATAGTCAATTCTCTGGCCTGTACAGCGTTGTGCTGCCATCCTTACTGAAGTGAATGCCTAGAGCGTATGGATACTCAGACGCTTGGGTATTTAATTGGGCCCGGTTGTGGAACCCTGTTCTCCTGACCCTCCCACAATATCAAGGCCACGACAGCAAATATGGTGATCTGTGAGCGCATGCACTCTCTTCTGAGCAGCAGTGTTTTCGCGCTGCATAGGGGTGTAATCTTTGGGGGTCATTACGAGTTTGGAGGTAGCCATGGCGCTACTAGCGCCATGGCTGCCTCCAAACCCGGGTCCGGGTCAGGGTTCGGGTCCGGGTAGGCGGAATGGGGATTTACTGGGGGCATACCAACCTATGCGGACCCGGTAAGTCCCCATTCCAAATACCATTCCCCATTCCCATTTGAGCACACATAGTGCTCAATGGGTATGGGGAAGGCGCTAATAACGGGCCCGCAAATTGCGGACCCGTTATAAGCTCCAATGTCCCTTAACGGGTCCCGCAGAGAACAGCTGGTAAAACCAGCCGTTCCTGCTGGGACCCACTAAGGGGCCTCAGAATAGGGCGGTAAGGGTTTACTGGCACCGGTCTCCTTACCGGTGCCCGTTAACCCTTACCGCCCACCTCGTAATGAGGCCCTTGTCTTTGTTTCAGCTTTGCAGTTCATGGACATGTCATCAGCATCACACTGATAAACCTGTTATTTTGAAAATAGATCTTTCTGTGATCCCATGCTGTAAATATCCCATGCAATCGCAACAGGTACACTATTTACAATACCACGTTTTTGCCGTTACCCCCATACTCTTAGAAATGTGCCCAATGGTTGTATTCCTTGTTCTCTGCTCAGGTACACGTCTTCCGCGTAAGAGTAGGTTGAGCTCTGCGACTGACAGTGCACTTCCCAGCATTACTCTATGTAGACGAATGACCATTTATTTACCCATCATTCTTGTGCGTACAAAGAGATACAATTTTGGTGGATGACTGCTCCCCACAGATATATTTTGCTGCTAGTCTTATTTTTGATGAGAAAGCATACGTTTTGTAAAAAGTTATGTTGTTAAATTGGCTATCCGGGGAGGCACGTCTCATTTCATGGTCCTCACCTGACAATTACACAAAATATATAATCTCATTTTCTATGCTGGCTGAAGTGCGCATCTAGAAATAAATGCATACACACACGAGGTCTCGGATCAATGGGGGATTAAAACTGATGCAGGTGGCGATGAAGAGTTGCCTTGTTCCCGCGCAAAAGCAGGAGTTCTGTTGGCGCCATGAATTATCAGACCTTCTTCAGGGACACTCCTGGATTTCACATGCAGCCTGCAGAACACCACAAATTAAGTGGTTGATCTGTCGGCTTTCAAGCTGGTCAGGGTACCAGAGATGTAGCAACCAAGGGTGGCACACAGAACCTGCCCTAAGACTTGGGGCACTGGGCAGCTACATATGTGTGGCCCCCCTCTTTTGCATAAATAGAGATATCAGTGATATTACAGAAAATTAATTCACAGAATGAGTCTTTAAATACACAAATATCATGGGGATTTAAATTAAAAACATGTTGTCATGAGTAAGGCACTGTTAATATTTACTTATGTGGCAATATCAGGAGTGAGTCTTTTTTTTGAAGTAGCAAACAGTCTGAGCTGAATACCTTGTAGAGACTTGTAATTTTTGCAGATAAAGCATAGTGAGATAAAAGTATTTGCCCAGGAGCACACACTTTGTTTAAGTGGCAAAGCCTTTTTTTTTTTAAACTAGTCTGCAAGTCAAACACTTCAACACATCTCTTCCCATATGTAACTGGTAGAAATATCGTTTGCAAAAATGTATTTTGGAAATTTTGTTTTGGAAACACCCTCTGAGTGTGGAGGGCACTTCAAATATGTGGTGACTGTATTTTGCTAACTGAAGCTAACTATTGTTTTTGCAGAAGTTTGACGATTGCTTTTATTTCAGAAACTACGGATTAGGATTATTTTGACTGTCAAAAGAAATACATTTCAAGCAGGTTCCAAGGATGTCATGTCATTGCACGGATTGGGCCTGAGACAGACAGTGCAGGTTCCCGAAACTGCAGGATAGCCTTAGAGAGAGAGAGAGAGAGAGCCTATTTACACAGGAGGTCTTGAGGCAGTGGGAGTTAGCAATTTGGCAGGTATTCACATGTTAACAAAATGAACGGGACTCATATCCTAAAATAAGTGGTGGGTTTAGTATTAAAAAAATAGTACATTTCTGAGTACACAGGGGTAGAGTGTGCAATCGCACCCATACTCCACAAAACAACTGGGCAGGAGTGTCATTTTGCCCCCGTGGAGATTCTAGAAAGTATTTACATAGGGCAACTAAAAACGAAAAAAGAAATCTGGATTTAATGCCAGGCTCCATCATGGGGTGTTGCAGGATTTCTGTCTCCTCTGCTGCTGGGTTAAGACTTGGTGACGTTTCAGCAAGCACCTGAAAAAAGTATGAAGTGCTGGTAGCCATATTAATGTACCCCCTGAACCTTGATTGGAGGTGGTGAGCAGGCCAAAGCTTTTTGGCAGGCAAATGAATAGCAGGGGGAAGCAGAGGTTCCTAACAGGATCTTCCAAAGGCAACTCAGCAGGTTAGGTGCCTGTTGCTGATATGTTATATGTTTATACCTTCCTGTAAATCATATGGCATTGTTCCCATTCCTGCTACGAAATGTGATTCGTCAAACTGGGGATAGGTATGGCTCCATTGCTTCACTCAGTGTGGGAACTCCGGCCCCCCATAGTAAAAATGAAAAGCTGCCACCCATGAATAGCACACAGTAAGTAAACATATATTAAAGTGAAATATACACATTCAATTGAAGTTTCACCTTGGAAGAAAGTACACAAGACACATAATCATTAGCTTTAAAAAAAAGAAATCAACACCGGGAAAATAACCTGAGAAAGGACATTTTCCAATAACCATGCTGTCAAAGTATAAAAGGTGCCCATCTTTTAAACCCGACAATCTATTGTGTAGTATTAACTGGAAAACAAAATCCCAGTGCATGTGCATTGATGACACTTTTATGTGGTTTGTGGGTAAGCGTCTGCATTGGGAACATGACAACCTGGGTAAAATTCTCGTAGCCAAACACTTGAGCAAGTTCTCCAGTCTAAAAAAACTGAAGGGGCGTTGCATCCATCCTCTGAAAAAAGGTGGCATAAGCTGTCCACTCACATGAACCCTGAAAAGCAGTACATGGCCACAACCAGGAAAATAAGCTCTCCAGTGTCCAGGATTGCAGTGTCCAGGATTGCAACCTCTGACCACATCCTGGGCAAATATTCATGACTCACTTGCCCTCTTAATATTTCCATTCCTCACCCCCATGTTTTTACTATGTTTTAAAAAGATAATTTGAAAAGATCAAATTCGTAAGTTACTCATCATCCTTACAGAAATGGTAGGCAAAAATGGAACGATTGTGGCATTGTTCCCCCCATTTTAGTAGAGTGCAAATACTAGGTTACAATTCAGCAGAAGGCAAGACATGTATTTTATCTATTCATTGAGCATTTGTTAGGCGCAATGACCTTTGGGATTTGAAAATGCACTTTCAAGACTTAAAGGCTGATAACATAAGGTATTGTGTGAAAACAATATTTCGGTGGACGGAGGAATAGGGCTCCCAAATTTTGAACAATAGTATTGAATTCAATTATTGTTTCTTTATGTTTTTTCTAGAGAATCCTACCAGATGTGACTTGATTATGAGGCTTTATCCTACCATTATGATTCAGATTTCAGGACTGTACTCAGGAGACAATCATACGCTTTATGGTTTGCAACATATTTCAGGTTGCATAAGACCTGGGTAGTATAACTGTACACATGCATTTATTTGCTTATTTGACAAACACAAATATTCTTCACGTTGCTTTTCATTCTGGTGGTTGTATTCATGATGAGAAATAAAGCTACAAGCATACTCCTATGGCTAGCACTTTTCGAAATGGATTTATTAATTGTCAGGTTGTTTTATCATGATCTTTGCACTTTTCTGGTTATCTTTTTAAACCTAGACATGAGAATACATTAGGTGCCTGGTTTATAGATTGGCCTCACATCTGAATGTAATCACTTTAAAAAAATTGTGTGATTCTGGGAAAACTATTTTATCTCACAGTTATTTCCCCAGAGTGAATCAGTGGACTGCTCACTTTTCAAAAAAGCCTCCCTCATGGCATTGCTTCATATAAGAATAAGAATATAATAAAATAATATTGTGTATACAGGTTCATAGTTTGATTCAAATGGTCGTAAGGCCAATAACCAGTTACTCTTTCTTTTGAAACCTACTAATAGTAGCAAGACATTGATTGCTGAGGCCTGACGGGAGTGCAAAAGAACGATTGCTGACAGGAAAGCATCATTGGCTATAGAGGCCTTGGATGAACTCTCTATGGCTGCGGCCCAATATAACTCCAGATTGTTCTGGAATTTGGTCAGTTATGGCCCAAGACATCTTGAGAAACGTAATACAATCTTAGCAAATGTCCCACATTTTGGTAAACCTTTATAAGATGAATGTCATGCACACTAGCACTGACATACTTCCTCCTCCTGGCTTTGCAAAACCCATAATTCTAAACAAACACTGCTAAAACGTTGGGAACACATACTCGCCATTTTTTATAATATGTTCTTGGAGAGCAGGAGTTCCCTATGTTCCTGGCAGTTGGCTATGATATATCCTGTCTACAAAAAAAGGCCCTGGAGACATGCCAAATTCATCTCTACCTATTTCTCTTATGAACACACAGTTCAAAACATTTGACAAGGTAATTCTCATTACATTGTAGGCATAGATAATCAATGAGAACATCCTAGCAGAGTTTCAACTCAGGTTCAGGGAGAGTTTAGGTACTAACGGACGCATATTGAATCTGTATCTGGTGGTGGACAACTCATTGTGATTAAAAAAGGAGAATGTCTACCTTGCCTTTGTGGATTCTGAAACTACCTTCAACAAAGTGAATAGGTATAAAATATGACAGTATTTAAGAGATTATAATTATAATTTTCTGGAGCTTGTGTGTGGAGAGGAAGCAATGGGCATTGCACTGACTGGTTTCCAGTTGATACTGGTGTAAGACAGGGTTGTGTAAAGGCCCCAACCCTGTTTTCATTGTATATCAATAGGCTTATGGCAAATCTAGTTGCATGCAATTCTGATGTGCTGCATTTTGGCAATCTATCGATTCCTATAATGATTGATAGAACTCCAGTTGCCCTTCAAACTCTCTTTGATGTGTACACTGACTTCATTAATCAATTTGGAGATTAATGTTGCCAAATAGGCGATCCTCTGAAAAGTCAGGGTGGTCCTTCCCCTCCCTCTTTTTTATGTAAAAGGTACAAGATTGATTCAAGTTTCATCCTATAATTATCTAGGTCTGACCTTCACTCCATCTCTCTTAGGCTCAAAACATTATGCTAAAAAATGGAATAGCATGATTCGGGCCATAGGATTAGCAAAAATGTACAAATGATCCCGATCAAGTTAATGTTAAAGATCTACTCAACTAAAGTTATCTTCTACAGCAATATATGGAATGGAGCTATGGGGTTTTGCCAATCTGTCTCAGTTACATTCAGGGAAACGCATTTCTGAGGAGGCTGCTGGGTTTTCCCCTAATGTCTTCTGCTAACTTTGCAGTCCATCAGGAGCTGGGAACTTCGTTTTTGAAAGATGAGCTCATATTGGAGCTGACCTTTTTATGGTTACATACCTGGGGGAATGCCAATGCAACATTAACTCAACAGATTATCACCAGGTTGATGTTGTCTGAAAATAGTATTATGGCTATTCCCTGCTTCAGAAACGTGAAGAAGTTATCAAATATGATAAGCATGCAAAACCATAGTCATTCATCCTACAGATATCAACCCCAAGGCTGCAATGACTTATAAGAGTAGATTTCAAGAGACAATAATGTCTGCCCAACGGGAACACGTAGAACTCCAGAAAAGGGCCAATCAACAACATGCTATAGTAACCTCTAATTGTCTTAAATATTTAGTATTTTTGAGGTTTCTGAAAGAATGCTGTCTTGCTAGGGCATGGTTTAATGTACTTCCCTTGAATGCAGTAACTGCTAAGTGGGTTACACCCAGTTCCGACAATGTCAACTTTAACTTGCATAATGCTTGGTCAGAAGATCTGTTGCACTTTCCGTGTTTTTGTGACAGATATGATAACATTTGTAAACATACTTTAATTCTGCAATTGTGCAAATTCAATTTCAGGCAATGTAGACCTGCAATGTATTTTATTCTTTTAGCTGTTTCCCCTCTTGTTGCATGGACCTTATTAATGCATTTATTTATTCATTTATTTTGCATTTATACAGCGTGCTAAGCCCTGAGGCATCAAGGCGCTGTTACATGACCAGTTGCACACAAGACAGAATAGATATAGTGGTTATACATTCAAGGTAGATTGAGTGTCCCTGTTTTTTTGCAATAACCATTACCCACATGACTGGGCGAACATTTGGACAGTCATGTGTACAACAATGATTTTAGAGACTTTTGAAAAATCCAATTTGAGTGCTCAGCTCACAAGGCGGATGGGAGAAGGTTCCAATGCTTGGTAGCAATGGCAGGGAAGTTAGAGCCTCCAACTTTGGCTGTTTTAATTTGCGCTGAGTGAATCAGTGAGCGTAGGCTGCCTTGGTAGGTCTAGAAGAGGAGACATTTGAGAATTTCCAGGATAGGTGGGGTGGAGCATCATTGGACAGGCATCTGTGCGGGATGGAGAGTGTTTTAAAGAGAATCTTCTCACAAACAGGGCGCCAGTGAGCTTTTTTTCTTGCTGCTCTGATATGTTCCAGTTTAGAGATATCCACCATTGCGCTGATTGCGTTATTCTGTATTATCTGCATCTTTTGAATTTTGTTGACAGAGGTGCCGGCGAAAAGGAGATTGCAATAGTCAAGCCTTGATCCTATTGAGGCTCTGGCTATAGTGATGCAACTCTCCGAAGAGAGGAAGAGTCTTGATGCATTGATTGATTTTTTCATGTAGGCGGCCGAGGAGGCAGTGGCACTTACTTACTGTGAAAAGGATAATGTGGCATCCAGGTAGATTCCTAGCATTTTCACAAAGGGTGGATCTGCAAACAAGAAGGAGGGGTGGGGTTTACTAGGGTGAAGAGGAAGTAGGAAAGTGAGAAAGGTGCTGTCCTGTTGGAAGCTTCTGTTCGGTTTTCACTGTGCACTGAGATGGGTGTGAATATCGGATTGATGTCAGTACTCATGTGCTGTTGGAGCGAGTGGTGATGTTTGTTAAGGTGGTAGAATCTTTGAGGTAGTTACCAGATTGGGTAGGAAGATTTGTCTATCATCGCCATAGTTTGTGTAAGATATGCTGATCGAGTCTAAAAGGACAAATAGGGGTTTTGTGAATATGTTGTACAGAGTTGGGGATACACAGGATCTTTGGGGTACACCGCAAGTGATGGGTGCAGGGGGATCACTGGCATTCTCAGCAAATACTCAAATTACTCTGTAGCTTATGAAGGAGCCGATCATGGTTGTGGCATCCAGAGAGAAATGAGCTGCAGAGGAGAGGTGATGGCCAAGGATTTTGTGGTCCACCAAGTCAAACGTGGCTGACAAGTCCAGAAGTAGCAGCAATGCAGATTGTCCATTATCCCTGATCTCGTTGATCTGTATCTTTAGATCAAGTAGCGCTAATTCAGTCCTGTGACCAGGGCAGAACCCCGACTGGCGCATACGTCCCGGGAGGATAGCCCAGCGGCAACGTGTTCACCTTGGAAGCAAGACAACACGAAGCAACACAGGTTCGATCCCTGGGTCTGCACTTAGAAACCTCTGGGTATTTAAGTGTGTTATAAATACACAACTAAGAAGAAAAAAAACAATTACGCAATTAAAAAACAAACACAAACAATTCCTGTAACAGTGCCTCGATGCCTGCGGGCTGTGTGAGCACTTTAAAAATGCAAATAAATAAATACCCAAGATGTGATTGGATTCCATGTAGCGCTGGATTTGCAGATAAGCTGTTCATTCCAGAATTGTTAGTAGAAAGGGGACGGTTGTAATTGGGCAGTAATTGGTGGGAATCATAGGGTCTAGAGAGGGTTTTTTATGAGAGGAAGAACCCAAGCTTCCTTGAGGCTAGTGGGGACAATACCGGTGGTAAAGGAGGCATTAATGAAGGAGGCAATGATGGGTGCCATAATCTCCATGCAGTCTTTGATGAGTACTGCAGGACAAATGTCACCTTTGCATCGATAAGACTTAAGACCTTTTACAATAGATTTGACATCATCTTCTGAGACATTGATGAAATGAAACATGGGCAAATCGTGAGGGCAGGAAGAAGTGGGAGTCGTGGCTATTGTGAATGAGAGTGAGGGTTAAAGCAGAGCTTGCTTAGTGTCAATTGCTATGTGCAAGGTTTCAATTTCGGTGAGCATGGCATTCTGAATATTGGCGCATCAAGAATGATCTTTCAGGATTGTGGCCGGGGGTTGGTGGGGGTTACCAGTTCCCTGAGAATGGTGCATATCTCACGAGTGTTGGATTTCGCATTGGCAATGTAAATATTTTTGAATCTACAGAAATAATGACTTTGTAAGCACAAAGCTACCTGTTGGCAGGGCTCCAGATTGTCTTTTAAATAATATTGATCTCATTTTTTTGATGGGAGTAACTTTGAGTGAATATGAGAATGTTTTGCTGTATTCATTTGTTAATGTTTTTGTCAATTATGTCTTGTATTGCCACAATGGCTGCTTGAAGTGCAAAGGCTTTTGTAGCTTTTATTGGAATTTTCCTTCTCCCATATTATTTATGTTAAGATTCTCCCACACTTGGGTAGAGTTGCGGATTGTAGCATGTGCCACACTTGGATGAAATCGTGAACATTAGCCTGAATTGCATCTAGATAGAAATGCAAATGTTAACATGCCATACATGTGTGTCACTGTTCCCTGTGCTGTTGCTATATATCCGTATGACCCCTCCTGTTGCTGTAAGCCCAGCCCCCTGTCACTCTGTATCCATGTGTTGCTGTGTTCCCTGCTATCCTGTTCACGTGCCTGGATGGGGCGCTTTAAAGATAACCATCATATCACATCACTATGCTTACTCTCTACTATACTCCATCGCACAACCAGAACACAGCTATACCCCTGACAAATTCGGCCTAGCTGTTCCCATACGAATACTACCCCATGAACACCTCATCACCCTAATAAAATGCAGCTATCCAATGACATTCCGGCCTAGTTGCTCACACAAGCGTCCTTCAGACCTAATGCAGCCAGAACCCAGTCTGGGTGTCCACTCACCAGACTGCGCACACATCCAACTGATATCTTCAGCACCACACCTAACGCTAGGATGCAGCTACCTTCCGGCAATTACATTAGCTGCACACATATCTGTTGCATCCACGCACCCTATGACTCTATCTCTCTCTACTGACTAGAACTGCGGTTCCCAGGGGCGTTCAACCTACCAGCGCTTTGAGATCATACCAATGATATATAGAGCGCTATATAAATGGCAAGTAATATAACATAACATTGTATGTGGCAGATTTGTCAGGGAGGATGGATTTTATATAGTGTTTGGCAGCAAAGGAGAGCAATAGTTTCTTAGCTTCAGGAGATTTCTTCCAATCAGCTTCTGCTAGCCATTTTCTAGAGCAGAGTATTTGGGGGCGCAGGGGTAAACCACGAGTTTATGTACGCAAACGGTTTGAGTTTGCATGGTCTTAGAGGGGCAATAGTGTCAATGGCAATAGCCAGGGTCTTACAGTACAGGTCAGCAAGTGTGTTAGGGTCAGTGGAAAAGGGTGGCTCAGGTAAAAGTGAGCTGAGCAAGGTAGCAATACGCTCTTGGCAATTGGTATAGAGTGGGCAGTAGGCGAGATGGTGAAATGCACAATGTTGTAGTAGGACCATGGGTAGGGGCTGTTGATATGCATATTGACCTGACAGTTTAGGTCAGCGATCCAATCTAGGATGCAACTTTGGTTGTGAGTGGGGGAGGTAACACATTCTTGGAAGCCTAGAGCATTTAGCGAGTTAGCGAGTTATGTGGCAGCTGGATCAGTGGAGTTGTTGTATCCTAGATTGAAGTCTCCCATGAGAACAGTTTTGGAGGTATTCCTAATATTGGCTGTGGGGGGGTTGGGGTGGGTAAATGGTATGAAGAGTTATAGGGCCTCATTACACGGAAGGCGGTGAGCCATGGCGCTACTAGCGCCATGGCTCATGCCGGTAAAATACCGGCACCGCCTTGGCGGAAAGGGGATTTACCGCCCCATTCCAAGGTTGGTGGGGCGGTAAATCCCCCTTCCGCCATTTCCCTTCCCCATTCCCATTTCTGCCCCATAGGGCTCTATGGGAATGGGGAAGGCGCTAATTACGGCACCGCAATTTTGCGGTGCCGTAATTAGCTCCGAGGTCCCTTAGCGGGTTGGTTTTTAATGCCTGCAAAAAGCAGGCGTTAAAGCACCAACCCGCTAAGGGACCTCGTAGTAAGGCGGTAATGGTTAACGGTCACCGTTACCATTAACGGTGGCCGTTAACCATTACCGCCTTCCGTGTAATGAGGCCCATAGTGTCTGAGACTGAGAGGGATAGTTTAACAGACAAGATATCACAATTGTCAGTCAGACAGAGTGGAGTTACAAGTTCTCATGGACAGGGAATCCCTTGTTATGAGTGCTTCTCCTCCGCTCTGTCATTCATTCTGTCGCAGCAGAAGATAGTGAAACCCGGGGGGGGGTGGCAACAGAAAGGGCAGGGCCTAAGGCAGCATGTAACCATGTTTCAGTGGTTGCTAGGATGTCAAGGTTTAGAGTGGTGATCAGATCATGGATGTTGAGGGCGTGTGCAGGAATGGGTCTTGCATTGATTAGAGCACATTGTAAAGGTAAGCAGGGTACATACATAATAGGTGTGCTAGGTGGGACCATTGTATCTACCACCTTACTTTGTGGCACCTGGGAGCTGTGAGGAAGACTTATCATCATGTTTCCTGGAGTGGTAGGCTTAATGTCATTCTGAGTGGTGGTAGGCCTGGAGGGGTCTTTTAAGCTGGGCGATGCAGATAGCTTTATTCTAGATCTTGGCGTAGTGCCTATGCAGTCACCTAGCATTTCTGTTTGTAGTGGATTGAGGGAAGGAGAGGATGCCAGGGATGGCCGAGACCTCTGTGCCTGAGCATCTGGCAGGGGCCAAGCCAGTCTCCCCATGAGGTTGGGTATTGTGCTCTGCGCCCTGAAGTAAAAGGGCAGTGTTGTAGGTGGCCTTAGCATCCGTAATAGGTGTGGGCCACATGGCGGGGCTGAGAGAGGTGCAGAAATGCATGAAGGGTGGAAGAAAGTTGGTGGGTCTTGGCTCAGTGATCATGGGTAATGTGCAGCATTGAAGTAGAGCGGAAGTTGCTGAGTTTGGGATATGTGCAGCCCTGTGGCATCACCCGTTTGTGGCAGAGTATGAGTGAGCCAAGTGATGCTGGGCTGCCTAATGTGAATCGCTGGTGAGAAGTGTGTATTCGTTCCTGGCCGGGGCCTCCGGGTTGCGTGTGTTAATGCAAGGCGGATATTGAGTGTCATTGTGCTTTGTGGATAAGTACAGTAGTGGACAGTGTATCAGAGGGATTGTGTGCTGTGGCAAGTTACAGCGGTCCCATTTGCAAGATCATCAATGGTCTCATAGGAGTGGGAAAGGAGGTCTATTGTATGGGGCGGAAGTCGCTGCAGATTGTGGCTGTTAGCAGCACTTCCACTAGTAACATGATTACAAACATGGGAAGTGCAATACGAGAATGCTACAAGGGTTTTACTTGGAAATGCAGTCTGCACCAGCATCATCTCTGAGCGGCAGACATTTCTGAGGAAGCTGCATTCACGGATCATAGTCCTGCTATGGATATAGGGCAGCCGGTGTGCTGCACCATCCAGGACAGGGCAGGTACCTTAGGTGAGAGCCTTTGGGTGAAGCCAGCTCCGCCTTCCGGGACTGGGGCTATGGCTCCATTGATGTGAGGTGCCGCCAATCAGCAGGCCCAGTGGATGGAGGTGGCTCCTGTGCTAGTAGTCCAGTGCAAAATGTGTTTGCCTCGAAGTCGGCCATCTCAGCATGGCATCTCGAAGCGTGGAAGGGCTGCAGGCATGATGTTAGATCTGAAGAATAGCAGTTTTTCTCCTCTGCCACGCGCAACACTCTACTGGTAAGAAAGATATAATTGATAAATACTACAATATTGTTTGCCTGTGAGCAGTGTTGAGTTTTATTGGTAACATATGATCAATACAGCAAATCTCTGTTTCTCAGAGTATCAGAGTAGCCACTTATAACAAAAAAAGATCAAACAAATGTAATCAAATGTGGGATTATTTGCCAATGTTTTACATAAAGCACATTATATCCAAATAATTTGGTCAGCAGATGCACACTATGTGGCAACTGTTACTAAGCTCATAAATTAACAAAGACTGTTCTATCCACAGTTTGACGTAGAAAGCTCTAAACACTTCAATTGTTCAAGCAAATACAATGTTTTGCATTAATCACTTTTGCCTACAAATGTTTTGCATCAGTCACTTATGCCGACATGTGTTTCGACCCTTTGGGTCATCATCAGGGCTGGCTTAGATAAGTACTTTTACTACATACAATACTATTCGAGAACACTTCATATGGATTTGGATACCCCTGTGAGGAAAGAGGAAGGGCAAACAAAACAGCTGTTTAGAATCTTATGTTACCTTCAATTGCCTTAGTTCTAGAAACATATCTATCAGGCATTATGTCCCCTACTCAAATACTTAGAAGATAATTTTGCATAAGCAACATTGTGCATTTCTCCCTTAATGGCAAAGCCCTTGATACAGTAATTATCCAGTGGAGCCTCCCCATTGATCTGGCCGCAAAGGAAAATTATTATTGTAAACTATGATTAGGAAAATATATGTGAAACATATGGTACTAAACAATGCCCATTACACTGAGCAAGTTATAATGTAAGTGCATTCACCCATATAGTCTCCTTTCTTGCCAGCAGAGGCAGAGGAGAAAAACTGCAATTCTTCTGTTTAGGAGGTGGGTAGAGGTAAACCACCTTTCTACCTCCACCACAGCCCAACAGACACTGCTTAATTTACAGCAATATCTATCAAAAAAACAGTGTGTACTAGCGCACCCCGCACTAGGTACCCCACCAACACAACATAACATGAAGTTAGATCTGCTTGGGGCCCTTTCTTATTTGAGAGTAGCGTTAGCTATTAGGAAAAAAAAACGGTTATCTGTTCTACAATTGTATACTGGTTGATAATTTTACAACTTATTTTTGTTTTGTGTATTTGTTTTCACATTATTCTAATTGGGAATTTACTAAGGTTTTCCCTTGATTATAGGAATATTTTTAACATTTGCACATAATTCTATTTATTGTATTTTGTATTATGTATATGCTTTCGGAAATGTTGCTCATGTTTTATTTATTTGTTCTATGTGTATTTGTATGTGACTCTATGGCCATTTCTTTGACTGACTGGTAAAGTGTAAAAGGTTTGTCTATTTTTGTTTCAATGTTTGACAAAGGCATGCTTCATATATAATGTGAGGAAAATGTTACATTCTAACAAAATATATGTTTTTTGTGTGTTAAATCTGAACATCTGAAAATAATGTAGTTAGTTTTAAACAGTTTTGTGGGATATATTTTAATTGGCCCGTAGGAGGGTGTAGATTTAGGAAGCTAGCTGGTGCATTGTGTGTGCTTTCATAACGTTTACAACGTCTTGTCCAAGACAATAGTCTCTCAAATGTGCCATGACTTATAAATCGCTCCTACTTTAAAAGCTCTGCTATAAGAAAGAAAGTGATAAGCAGTAATAATGGGACGTGCATTGTCTTATGCATCACTGGGAGGGCATTTTTGTCTCTAGAATGTAACAAGGGATTGGCAGGTGACACTGTGGCCTCACTCCGACAAACAGAAATGTGAGCATTATACATGGAAGAAGGACAACCCCTCTTAAAAACAATATTACTTGGTATAGTTGGGCAGTCACTTTCACCTGCGGGGCTACCCTGACAGCTTGGCTGGGGGCAATCCCACAAACTGGTTGGTTCTGGTGTCACAGCAGTATTTCATCAGAATTGAGATCAGTGAGTGAGCACTAATTCTTTCCGTTTCTAGCTTTGTAGACCCATTCCCCATTGGTCTCCAGCACGGCTGCTTCTACACCAATGAAATTTCAGGTGGTCACCTAGGACCCCCCAAGCAGGATAGTGCAAAGTCAGCACAAAGTCAGGTTTGCAGTACACTTTGAACCGTGCAAAAAATTCTATGAATCATGCGCTTTGTGTAGCACTGTCTAAAGCAGCTCCAAGTGGTGGGTATGTCAAAGGATATTTAGATTGGGAATCTGTGTGAAGTCAACTTTACAGTGTTGTTAATAGATTGGATCGCTACAAATGATATACTGGGGATTTTAACATTGTATGCACATTTGGGAGTAGTAAAGAAAAGAGTGGGGCAACCAGCCCCCTATGTATTAAAATTCCCAGATAGTGATCCAAGAAATACGTTTATGCGATTTAGTTTCAATTTTTGGCCACAAATGAAATTGTGTGTATGCGTGATAACCTTCCAAAGCAATTGGCATTCTGGAGTTTTTGTCAGAATTTGAAAGTAAGGGAAGATTTGAAACGTGTATTATTATTTTTGCCCTGCTCTAATGCACAACATATTTTATTCTTCAGAAAATGTGTGCATAGTCTGGCTTGGATAGATGTAGAGAACATATGGTTGACACTGCCTGGGGGTGAGTCTTTTGCCTATGAGGAACCTGAGGGCATCCTCACTTCTTTTCCCCAGGTATCCTCCGCTCAGGTAGCCAGGGAAAGGCCATTGCTTTTGGATCCTGACCCTGGGGGTGGATATGCAAAGGGAAGATCACCTGATAAGAGGGAACTTGGGGAGTGGGGAGATGACATCCTTAGGTGAGATATGGTATCCCCTTTCCCTTTTCACAATGAACCCTCTATCCCTCAAGCCTTTATTGGCCACTGTCAGCCCTTTTCCCTTTTCTTCCCCCTAAACTGTCCCTCAGAAACACCACCTCAATACTGGGACAAGGAAGAGACCAACTAGGAAGCCACAGCCTCATTGATTGATACAAACACATATCAGAGACAACACAGAGTTATACATACTTCCTTTATCAAATCAAGCAGTCCCAAACAACACTCTGGTACTGAGATGAGGAAGAGGGTTATGGACGTATACAGGTGGGCAATTGGACTTAATGACCCACACCTGGGGTCACTTAACACTACTAACAAATATAATGCTTGCTGCATGGAAGAAGGAGGAAAGGGCTGGAGAGAAGGGAGCTGGAGAACCCGGTGCCGGGAGCCGTGTCAAGCAGGAGAGAGAGCTGCTGATGCCCAGGTCGGCCACAAGAGGGTCTGGAGGTCCTGCTACCCTCCTTATCGGGTCCGTGCAGCAGGAGCTGTGGCACTTCCACTAACCCGAGCCACTATGGGAAACCAGGAGAGTGAGGGAAAAGCGAAGCTTGGGGAAGCCGGAAAGCAGAACAAGGAGCATTGAGAGGCCTGTCACAAAGGACAACAAGCAGAAGCAAGCTGCTGTGTGTGACCGTTGAGTGGAAACCAGGGAAACACTCATACCGGGGCGCTCCAGAAACTTGTAACAAAGTCCTTTTGAATACCGAATGAACTGAACGTTATTGCAAGTACTTTTGAATGCTGAAACAAGTACTTTTGAATACCGAACAAACTGAAAGGTATTGTAAGGACCTTTTGAATGCTGCACATAGTAAAAAGCAAGTTGAGCACTCATGAATGGAGTGAAAGAAAGGCGATGCATGCAGCAGATACCATGGAATTTATTGTATGAAACACAAGTATTGTCAAAGTCAAGAGAATACCAAGAAGGGTATGAGATGAGAAACAAAGTATTTGCCCAAAGCTAAAAGGGTTCCAGAAATTGCAGGTTACGAGGAATCCTGTGTTGGCAAGAGCCAGAGGAATACAGAAATGTGTAACAAAGTGCCTGGTGGCCAACCAAGTCACGGTACAGTGTCAGAAGAGTGTGACATTGGAGAACCAACTAAACATCACTGTTAAATGGAAGCAGTGGCTAATTGTTGAGGGAAGCAGTCGTGAAGGTGTATCATTTTTGTGACCTGTAATGGTTGTACCGTGTGCTCCGACAACTGAACCTAGACCGCGTGCCCCCTGTATGGAAAAGCCAAAGTATAAATAAAGAAGCTTGTTTTTTGCAATAACCTTGTATGTGATTTTGAAATCAAGAAACATAACTGCCTATGTGAACTGGTGAAAAGTACTGATATCAGAGGAGATGGGAAGTGTCCCAAGGAACTGTTTTGTTTTTGAAAGTTGGAACTGTTGGGAAAGGGGAGACTTGTCATAAGCCAAGATTTGGAAGAAGGTCTGTAATTTCTTTTGAACACTGTTCATATTGATGCTGACATCCCTACACATTGTATATAGTTAGGTGTGAGGGCAAGTATAGGTTTTGGACACAGACGGACATTTGATTTGGACTTCCTGACACAGACTATACTCAGTTTTCTTTAGGTCGGGAAATCCCACCTTAGCACAGGGTAGGTTAGGTCTTACTCCCTCCTGCCTTTTAAGTAAATACAATTTTGAGAACCAATTTTACATCTGTCGTCTGTGTCTTCTTCACATGCCTTAATAATTGCTGTGATTAGATTTTTAGAGCTTTATGAATTATGCTAATGACAATTTATTTATATTGCGATGAGTTTTATGTTTGTATGTTCTTATTGAATGTGATGAATTGATTTGTTATAACAATTTTTTTAAAAGGTTTGTTTTAAACCATATACAATAAAGATGACATGAAATGAAAATCATTTACTGATTTTGGACTGTTTTGACAACAGTGTTGTGGTGTACAAAAGTTGGCAGCTTTGAGAATGCCCAAAATTATTAGGTAAGGCGCAGTGAGACTAAAGCATTTGCCAAGGGTCACTCATTTTAGTTATGCATTGAAGTTGGGATTTTTCAAACTTCCAATTTGGCGTTATGCATGGTGTTAAGAAAATGTGACTATCCATATAAAAGCAGACTTTCTTTTTTGCAGATATCAGCGGTATAAACAAAGCTATAAATAGGAAGTTTTATTATTGCTTGCTCTCATTGCGTAATAGTAAGTGACGTATGTTGGGTATGCCGCCCTTTCATCGCCAGTAATTTTTACAACTGCCTTTCTAATGACTATACAATAACAAAAAAGCTAATCAAAATGTTTGTGGGGGTGGGAAAGTGCAGATAAGTGGTTGCGCAGTCAGGAATAGTAAAACATCGGTGGTGGGGGGGGGGTTGTAGGAACCCCCCCAAAAGAAAATGTGATGACTTTTTCGTAATTTTATACTTGTTTAAAAGGTATTTGTTATAATGTATGGCGATGAAAGAACATAGAATTCTCCAGCATGGGGTCTGGCATGGATTCACATGCTCATGAATATTCCCCGTCGTCAGGCTGGGAATCCTCGGTAAAGAAAAAACCAGTATCAGTTTCGTTTCTGATCTGTCTTTCGTAGTAATAACCAATCACTGGTCTCTGCGTCATACTGACCACAGCCAATGACTGCCCTCTACCTAAGCACCGCCTCTGGCAGCCATCTTCAGATTTTTACCGCACGTTCATGTGTTGGGATCCTCGTGCTATTGCTCTCGAGCATTAGTGCTATTTTTTCACGTTTTTTCTCAAAAACTTCGGTTTTTTCGGTCAAAAGAGCCTCAAGCTCCACCGACTCTCCATCCGATCAACGGGGACCCGTGTCGGATTCGTCTGCGCCCCTCAAGGGTGAAGATTTCGTCGAGCTACGTTTTTGGAGGACTCCAGAAGCTTCTCAGGCCCGGACATGGCCCTGGAGAAGGGAAGCTCGACGCCCGGAAAGCTGTTCAGGGTCTGCCCTGGATGCCAGCTGCAGAACGCCTTTAAGGAGGACGAACACTCCTTTTGTCTCTACTGCTTACATGAGGACAAGACGCACGTGGAGAAGGATTGTGCGTTTTGCGGCAATATGTCGGAGCGGACCATGAAGGACCGCCATCAACGCCTCGCCAACTGGCTGGAAGGGAAGAGCCCGTCAGGCGAGAAGAAGAGGAAGAAATCCCAGCGGTCTTCTAAGACCTTTGAGGACGCCCCGGCGACGGGGGTCCAACACAAGGCCAAGCACCGCAAGTCCGCTGGCACCGGGAGCGCCGAACGGTCAGGCTCTACGGGCGCCAGGCAGGGCGCACCCTCCCCGGCACCTTCAGGCACGAGCCAACGCTCTGGGTCGGGTAAGAGGAAGGGCGAGCACCCGGCGAGGCTCCTGGAGAGGCCCCGGTCGAGCTCGAAGGCCCCATCGGAGGGGGAGCGAGGCAGTGTCCCCCCCCTCAAGGATAAGGCGGTGAGCGCACCTAAGGTGGTGAAGGCCTTAATCCATCCGGCCAAGCCCTCTATCGATACTGTCGCGGCGGCCCTGGCTCAGCCTGTGGAGGCTACACCAGTGGTGGCGATCTCGGGGCTCAGAGTCTCCCTGCCACCTCGGAGGGAGTCCTCTTTTGTGCCCATCGATAGGACCCCTGTGAAATCCCCAGCGGGGAAGAAAAAGGGGGGGCAGGGCGTCGTAGATTCGGCTTCAACCTCGGAGGAAGAGCTGATCGAGGTCTTAAGCCACGGCCTTGGCGTGGATGAAGACCGGCCCGTCGGGATGGATCCCGACGCAGGTGACGATGACATCGTCGAGGGTGCCGACGGGGCCCCTGATCACCCGTCGGATTCCCCTCTGCCAGCGCCGCAAGACAACTCGGCGGCCATTTTGTTGGCTATACAGTCCTTATGCTCAGAGATAAGGATGAGACTACCGTTGCCGACGGAGGAACCTCTCCCGTCGGGGGATCCTGAACCGGGACCTTCTGGTGTTCCCCCGCCCAAGAAAAGAAGGATTCACCCTCCACCTCCTTTTCAGCCGTCGCGACCCGTCCAGCCCTCCTCCCCGTCCACCCGAGGGGATGATACGGGGACTGACACGGCAGCGACGGGTACGGACGACGAGGTATACGACGAGGATCTACCGTCGTCACCTCCCACCAGGGCTTCTCCGCCCGACGAGATTGGATCGTTCCACTCCATGATCGCCAGGGCATCCGAGCTTTTCCAACTCTGCCCTGAGGAGAAGAAAAAGGGAGGATTCCTTTATCAACGGCGCGAGGCCAAGAGGAAGACGGTCCTCGCGGTGCCTCTACTGGACGACAAGAACCCTTCCACGACGCCAGCTAGAAGAGACCGGTACGAGAAGAAGTACCGGGTCCCGGACGCGGCCCCCCTGTGCCTCCGGGCGCAGCCTACCCCAGACTCCGTCGTCTCCGCGGCGGTCAGGAAGAAAGCGGGGGGGGGGTGCGGCCACCACATCGACTTCCCAACCGGACGGCGAGGGGAAAGAAATTGGACGCTATGGGACTCAGGGTCATCTCGCCTGCTGAAACGACGATTAAAGCGGCCAACGCCTTGGCTATCGTGGCCCGCTACGACAGGGAGCTATGGTACAAACTGGCTCCCCTGCTGGACTTCCTACCGGACGACAAGAGGGCGGATGCCCTGGAGATCCTACAGGAAGGTGAGGTGGCGTCAGACCACGCCATCACTATTGCGACAGACATCGCCGACACTGGGTTTCGCCAGTTGGGCAACGGCGTGTGCCTTAGGCGGCGTGGATGGCTCAAGGCTACGGACTTCCGTCAAGACGTACAGACCAGAGTCCTGGACATGCCGTTCGATGGGAACAACCTGTTTGGGAAAACAGTGGACGATTCCCTTCAGGCCATTAAAGCGGACACTGAGACGGCCCGGGCTCTTGGGGTTCTGCAGCAATGACAGACGCCCTTTCGGAGCAGCGGAGGCAAGGGCGCCTCCAAAGGTTCCGGCGGCGGTTTCTCCACCTACCGTCAAGCGGCCCGCTCGTCGTCTCAGGAGGCCTACAGAGGACGAGGCAAGTCTGGCGGACCCCGCCGTCGTCGCCAAGGAGGTCAAGGCGGCAAAGCCTCGTCGAAACAGGATTGAACCGGCCGTGGGGTCGGGCCCCCACCGAAGCACCCCGGTGGGAGGCCGGCTGGCGAGCTTCGTCAGCGTGTGGGAGTCCATCTCCACCGACCGTTGGGTGCTGGACGCCTTAGCCCGGGGCCACGCGCTCGAGTTTCAAAGAAGGTGCCCGCGCGTCCCCCCCGTGGCTTCACGTCCCTCAGCTTCTCCTGGAGGTAAAGGCGATGCTCAGGAAGGGCGCCATCAAACTCGTCCCAAAGAGGCTTCGGGGCTCCGGAGTTTACTCGAGATACTTCCTCGTGAAGAAGAAGACGGGAGGATGGCCCCCCATCCTAGACCTGCGACGTCTGAACAAGTTCATCAAAGCGCAGAAGTTCCGGATGGTCACCCTCCAGCACGTCCTGGGTCAGCTGGAGGAAGGAGACTTCCTGTCGTCGTTGGATTTGGAGGATGCCTACTTCCATATTCCCATCCTAAAGGGGCACCGATAATTCCTCAGGTTTGTGGTCCAAGGGCGTCACTACCAGTTCAAAGCCCTCCCCTTCGGACTACGGTCGGCACCCAGGGTATTCACCAAGTGCCTTGCACCGGTGGCGGCGCAGCTGCGCCGCGAGGGGATCCACGTCTACCCCTACCTGGACGACTGGCTCATCCGAGCCAAGACGAGGGAGCTCGCCGTGGAGCACACGGCAAGGACCGTCCAACTTCTCACGGGACTGGGATTCTCCGTGAACTACGCCAAGTCCCACCTGGTACCCGCACAAAACGCACTGTTTCTGGGAGCGAAGCTCGACACAGTGTCCCTTCTGGCCTCCCCGTCGGAGGAAAGGACCAGGTCCATCCTGGGCAAGGTACAGCGGATGTTGGTTTCCGACGCGGCCAAGGTGAGGTCCATCAAGTCCCTCCTCGGAATGATGTCTTCTTGCATCTACCTCATTCCCATGTGCAGGCTCCGGATGCGCCCGTTGCAGGAGTTCCTGGACGCGCGCTGGATCCAAATGACGGGCGGCTTCGAGGAGAGGATCACACTCGACGAGAGTTTCCGCCGAGCGGTCCGGTGGTGGGGCACCCCGCACGCATCTGACGGCGGGCATGGACTTCCAGACCCCAGACCACCAGGAGACAGTGACCACGGATGCCTCCCTGGAAGGGTGGGGAGCACACACCGAAAATCTGCACGCGAGAGGCCTTTGGCTCCCGACGGAGAAGTCCCTCCATATCAACGTCCTGGAGCTCCGTGCAGTGTTCTGGGCCCTCAGGTCTTTCCTTCCGTCCCTCAAGGGCAAGGTGGTGAGGATCTTCACCGACAACACCACCACCATGTTTTACATCAGGAAACAGGGCGGAACCAGGTCCCCAGCACTGTCCAAGGAGGGGCAGGACCTGTGGCATTGGGCCGTCGCCCAAAGGATGTTTCTGGTGCCGTTTCATCTGGCAGGGATAAAAAACACCATCGCCGACTCACTCAGCAGGGAGCTGCGCTCGTGCCACGAGTGGGAACTATGGCAGGATCTAGTGGATCGCCTCTTCCGACGGTGAGGCACACCCCAGATCGACCTGTTCACGACGGAGGCGAACTCCAAGTGCCGGAGGTTCGCCAGCAGGTTTCAGAATGGGGAGAAGCATGGGCGATGCTTTCTCGTTCCCCTGGGAGGGCCTGTTCCTCTACGCGTTCCCTCCTTTGCCACTGCTAATCCGGCTCGTCAACCAGCTCAAGAGGTCACGGTGCAGGATGATCCTCGTCGCACCTGCGTGGCCGAGGCAGATATGGTTCCCGGACCTTCTGGACTTGTCAGCGTCCCCGCCAATCAAGCTGCCGGTGGACGCGGATCTACTCTCCAGGGAAGGAGGCGCCATCCTCCTCCATGACCCGAAATCGCTTAACTTGCAGGCCTGGCTCCTGCAGCGCTAGAGTTTGGAGGATACGACATACCGGCCGACTGCAGAGAGGTTCTTGCAAAGGCCAGGGCGTCCTCGACTCTTAAATGCTACGGACACAAATGGAAGAGGTTCTCTGTCTGGTGCCACGCACAGAAGATTAACCCTCTACGGATTACGGCTCCCCAGGTACTGCCGTACCTGCTGACGCTGGCCAAAGCTGGACTGGCACACGCGTCCATGACGTCCTTGTGGTCTCATCGTCTGGTGAAAGAGTTCATGAAGGGACTGTTCAGATCGTTCCCGCCGGTGAAGGCGCCGGCCCCGGCGTGGGAGCTCAACGTGGTGCTGACCAAGCTCATGGGACCTCCGTTCGAGCCTCTGCACTCGGCCCCGTTGAAGTTTCTGTCGTGGAAAACAGCGTTTCTTGTGGCCATCACCTCCGCACGACGGGTGGGAGAGATCCAGGCCCTTTCCTGCAAGACCCCGTACTTGACTTTTCACGACACGAGGGTAGTGCTCAGGACGCACCCCTCCTTCATGCCCAAGGTACCGTCGGACTTCCATCTCAACGAACCCTTGGTGTTGCCTGTGTTCTTCCCGTCGCCTTCGTCGCCGGCTGAGAGGACTTTGCACTCGCTGGATGTGGCTAGAGCGCTGAAGTTCTACGTGGACCGCACAAAGTGTTTTCGGAAGACGTCACAACTCTTTGTGAACTTTGGACCTGTCAATCAGGGGAAGGCTCTCTCGAAGGCTTCCATTTCCAGATGGCTCTCCGGCTGTATCATGTACTGGCATCGGTTGGCAAACCGACCGCTGCCTGGCCGTCCGAGAGCCCATTCCACCAGAGCGATCGCAGCTACCACGGCGTTCCTTTCTGGTGTGCCCCTGCTGGACATATGCAGGGCTGCTACGTGGAGGTCGACGCACACCTTCACGAAATTCTACTGCGTCGATCCGGATTCAAGGGAGGAGTCCAGGGTCGGCCAAGCAGTGCTGCGCAACCTGTTCGCCTGAGGTGAGCCTGGTGAGGAGGTAGGATGCTTAATGTTGAGTTTGATGTAATGCTTAATGTTGAGCCTTTGCCACCTCCCGTGGTTGTGCATGTGTGTACTGCTATGTATTCTTTATTCATGAGCATGTGAATCCATGCCAGACCCCATGCTGGAGAAGGAACAAGTTACTTACCTGTAACTGTTGTTCTCCAGCATGGGTCTGGCATGGATTCACATGCGAACCCTCCCGCCTACCCCTCTGCGGCTCTTCACTTGGTCATACTGCCACTTCACGTGCTTCCAAATCTGAAGATGGCTGCCAGAGGCGGTGCTTAGGTAGAGGGCAGTCATTGGCTGTGGTCAGTAAGACGCAGAGACCAGTGATTGGTTATTACTACGAAAGACAGATCAGAAACGAAACTGATACTGGTTTTTTCTTTACCGAGGATTCCCAGCCTGACGACGGGGAATATTCATGAGCATGTGAATCCATGCCAGACCCATGCTGGAGAACAAAAGTTACAGGTAAGTAACTTGTTCCTTGTATATTGTGGGTAACTGTAGCTGTATGTGGGCTTTCCGTCTGAAAGCTTCCATCAGAATTCCAATCACTTAAACATTTAGATATTAGAAAAGACAGGGAGAGTTCTTTGGGCCCTGGGTGCTCTGAACAGTGATTGCGTAGTGTGAACCCCGGTCCTCTCTGGCACACCTAAACAAGTGGTAGCAGAGGGATGGTTCACTATGCTTGTTCAGCATAGAGCCACCTCTTCCGTCGCAGTGCCTGTAGGACTGTGAGGCGCCTTGTGGAGCGTGAGTGCACATGGGAAGTGCACCCCATGCAGAGGTTGTCAGGAGCCACCTTGGAAATATCCTGCCTGCGGTCTGTGAGGAGCCCAGGAGACCAGAAGGGTGGTGTGGCAGCCTTGCAGAGAGCTGGTGGCCGAGCACCATCAGTGGAGCACAGAGTTTAAGTATTGACTCAGCTACACAGAAATTGAGAGGGGTGGTAAAGACACGTTCGGTGTGAATATTGTTGGGTAGTGGTGTAGTATTGTTGAGTAGCATGATGTAGTGCCAAGTATCGTGAAGTATAGTAGGGAAAGGAGCAGAGGTAGATGTCATTTGCGTAGTTAGGTAACATTCAGTCTTGATGTGAAAGTTTTGGGCAAATAGCCTAGACTATTGACTTAAGGGTACGGATGACAGAAGTTATGTAAATAGTGTATTCCCTGTGGATTGGGCATTTTAGCTTGGGTCATGGATGATGGTATCCCCATGTATAGGGCTTAGCAAATGGAGCTAGCTTAAATTTGTGTAAGGTGTTCTTCTGGTTAAGTCTCGCAGAGCCATTTTATCTACAAGGCGCTTGAGCATGTGGAATATTGGAATTCCCTGTTAGGAGTCAGGATGATGGCCGTGGGTATATGGCAGGGTTTTGAAAATATCTGTGTATTGAGAAAACAGTTTTGTAAGCTCTGTTAGTATTTTCTACCATTCCCTTATTTATTACAGAGGCGACGTCACCAGGGAGGTCTGTGTATAGGACTAGGAGAGCATGAGGTGACGCAGAATCCGTTTTTGGTGATCAACAAATTGACAGAGGGAGCTTTTCTGTGGCAGTGCGTGGAAGTTCCACGCACGAGTTTGGTGGGTGTGCCTGAGGAGGCAGAGAATTGCAGAGGTGCAGTACGCAGAGCATGCCTTGAAAAATTGGTAGAGAGGCTTGTGACAGTACAAAACAATTGTTATTTCAAAATTTGACACAGTGCATGACACAGCATATTTTGTAAACTAACTGCGTAGTTGTCGAACACCTTGACTCGAGGTCAAGTAAGTATTTAATGCAGTGTATTCCAGTAAAGGTGTGGGGGACACGCTCCTCCATGTAAGGCCCTTCCACGATATAAGGGCAAGATTTGTAAATTTAGTGCAGAATGGACGAAAATCACAGAAAGTAAATTGACTAAGCCATGGCCAAAGGGGGGGAACTTCTCCATATATGTGCAGCAACTGTTACACACACATTTGCAAGAGGCTTATAAGGGGAAGAATTGAGCAATCGTATGTCAATATTTGAGCTCTGGAAAATGTTTCAGGATGACATGGGGGATGTGGCAAGGCGTGAATAAATGCTGAGCCAACAGGAGACCCCGAGTGAAACGCCCTCGGCCCCCGCTCCCACACCTCCTTCTGACCACAAGAGCAAAGGAATTATACCCTATATGGGAGTTAAAAGCAGCAGGGCGGTACTCAAATCCAATATTTGAACCTCCACCATTTAACAAAGAGGGGGGCAGAAAGGGGCTGGACAAACAAGAGGTGGAAAAGGGCTGCACGGCCAGACCCAGACAAGCACAAGGGAAGGGCTGGAGAACATAGTATCGATCGAATGGGTGGGAGGACAAATACTCCTGAAATTAGATGGGAAGACAGCAGGAGAACCAAGAGGGGTGAGTAAGGAAGTGGCACATTGTAAAGGTGGCAGGGAAGCACAAGAGTGGGCAGAGATAATGGAAGAGGTGGAGAGAAAAGAAAACAATGAACAGGAAGAAAGCGAGAAGGGAGAAGCTAACAGCAGAAGAGAAAGAGCGGGAGCAGCAAGTGATGAGGATAAGGAGAGAGATTGAAGACATAGAGAGGAGAAGGGAGGAAGACGAGAAGGGAAGGCACGTTTTAGTAAAGAGGGAATGGAGGAAGTGGCAAATAGAGCAGCCCACAAGAGAGTGCAAACACAAGGAGGAGGACAAGCGTGCATTGAGATACGTAAGACTAAGGTTGAGATCAACCACGTTTGACGACAACGAAGGAAGGGATAGGCACGCAGAGCAGGAGCACAGCAAGAAATGGGACAGGGCAGCTATGCTGCCAGACAAAACTAACACAGGGCCCTCCGTGAGGAGGGACTGCGAGGACCTGATTGACTTAGAAGGGGAACCACTGGGAGAAAAGGTACTAAGGAGACTGAGCTTCCATGATGATTTTGCCAGTGACTTGGGAGACACAGAGTCAGATGATGACTTGGTAGGGTGTGAGGATGAGGGAGTGGAGCAACTTGATCGTTGATTGGCAGGGAAAAGCACTGATCAGAGCTCCACCTGGTGAGTGGACAAAGACACAGGAGGAATGCAGGGGGATAAGGATGAGAGACTACAACAGTCCAGGGCCACACTGTAGAGCCTGGATGACTTAACCCCATATGTGCAGCACAAAGGTGCAGATAAGTGGCAAGGGCATTCACATCCACCAAAGACACCGGGACACTGGGTCGGGGGCAGGGCTCTCACAGTCATCCCTTACTGGAACAGGGAGGGTGGCGACCTCAGTACATACCCTGGAAACATATTGAAAAGGAGAATTTGAAGTGTAGGCTACCTTTGTTGACCATGGGTGCAAGGAAATGGATATATGAATGGGATAGGATTACAGTAGGACAAAAATAAGCAGTAGGGGACATACAAGGTTTACTAGTGGCAGTCCTCAGATGATGTATGGAAAAGGGCGGGGTACCCAGGAGTAACAATACAGAATACGGCGCACAATGGTTCGCTGTTTGTTAACTGCTGAGCGGCCGTGTGGCAATGTCTATGGACTCAATACCCAGACACGTCAGATATTAGTGCAACCATGACACGCAGAACGGAGGAAGATAAAGACCCCTTACAATATATTCAGGCTATTCAAGAGTTATGGCACCTTGAAACGCAAGAACCGTGGGATAAAACAGTGCCATTATTCTATCATATATTATGCCAAGAGTTACCAGAACAGGTGCAAAGGCAATTAAAGAGGTTAATGGGGATGGAAGCAAAACCATGGTCAGAAATACAACTTACTACAGTATATTATTGCAGGCTAATGCAAGAAAGTGCGAGGAAAAAGCGTGAGGATAGAAAGCAGGAGGAGGCAAAGTTAGTACAGAAGAAATTGTCTAAATACGCCATGAAAGGAGCTGTGTTAATAAGCGTGGGAGGTCAGACCACACCATAGACACAGTACGCACTGCCACCCACGGGAGGAGGGTTCATGGGAGAGAGGAATGTGCAGCAAGGGTTTTGAGGAAGAGGGGGGCCACCAAGGGGGCGTGGGTATGGGCATCAAATGCAACAGAGACAAGGGGGATTTCTGGGAGGGATTTGATGATATGGGCAACACATGCAGCAGGGTCCAGAAGGGTTCTCTGTAGGGTATAAGAGGCAAATGAGAGAACCACCCCAGTGCTGGATGTGTGGACAGATAGGACATATCTCTAGTGTATGTAGAAGCAGAGGGGGATGCCACAGAATTGGGGAATGCCACAGAATAGGGGATGGAATACCAGCCAGTATACCCAGGGGAGCAGATTGAGTTCTATGCCCCAGACCAGACACAACAGCAAGGACAGATACCAAACGCATACCCGCAGGCACAACAGCCCATGACACAGACACCACAAATGCAGGCACCAGTACAACAGTACTCACGGACACCACAGATACCACAGATCTAGAATTACACACAGCCATCATACACGGCACAGCCAAATGACGGGACACTGGCACACATGGACTCCATGACAGCAACTCCCATTAGGAAACTGAGGGGGGGTTGCAGTAGTGAGGGGAAACCCACTCTTAGGAAATGGAATGTCATTATACCCTCAATAGGGCAGCCCACAGATGTACCTGATGTGCTTCATCCTATTGATTACACCCAACCCAGCGAGGAACCACACATAGGGGTGACGATAGATGACAACACCTTTTCCTTTCTTGTAGACACAGGGGTGACTAGATCCTGCATCCGGCAGGGAAAGTATACTATGTCAGGCTATGCCATGAATGCTCAAGGAGTCTCTGGGCAGCAGAACTGGTTCCATTTGCAGACAATATTGCACTTTCTATAGGAGAACAAGATTTAGCTCTACCGTTACTGTATTCCTGACAGACACCAGTAAACATAACGGGGTGGGATATCATGAGCAAACTCAACATGACCATCTTGTTCACTGACAAGGGGATAGCGTGCTCCAGCCCAGTGATACATCTTCTAAATGTGAGAGTGATTATTCAAGTTTATTGTGGATGCAAGGTACAGAGGGCGTTCCAGCAGACAAGGAGATATTCTGATATGAGACTGAAATAATAATAGTATGACTACCAGGGATTCAGGGAAAAATGTGGCACATTCCAAATTAGTACTTGCTCAGTCCAGAAAAACCATTACATGAGAATGAAGGGATGATAGTGATTCTAGAATTATAGGCAGTAATAGTGGGGGATGACTGGATAGCAGTACATGGGACAGATGACACAGGACGACCATGGTGATCCGTGACAGAGGGGTATAGATTGACTAACAGACAAAGAATTGTTTAAAGACAACCAATCGGATTACGAGATTTGAAATCAGCATCACATACTGGGTGAAAGTACATTAGAGAGAGGTAACACAGAGAATGGCGATGATGCTACAAGCACCACTGACATTTTTTGAGGAAGATTTGGCAATGGTCCCCAGAATCCTATGGAACTCGAAGTCCCTACGATGTGGCACTTCTTTAAGGGATAGGAGCAGTAGAAATAAAGCTGAAGCCAGGATACATTTTGCCAAGAACTTGGCAATATCCCCTGTCGAGGGAGGCAGACAAGGGTATCTATAAGACCATTGCAGCATGAATGAAGTAGGGCATCCGAGAACCATCAGACTCACTGTGCAACACTGCAGTGTACCATGTCAAAAAGGCGACAGGGGGTTTGTGGCGTTTCATACAAGACGTGTGCCCCCTGAACAACATTGCAGAAGCAGAGTTTCCTTTAGTTCTGAATCCCTTGACAATTTTGTGTAGCATTGCCACGGAAGCTACCTACTTCACGGTCATAGATTTGAAGAATGCGTTCTTCTCTATACCATTACACCCAGATTCACAAGACTTAACTTAATATCTATATAGAAATAAGAAGTGGAAACATGCAAGACTTCCTCAAGGGTACTGTGAATCACCTTCTTTATTCAACAGAGTACTTCAAATGTATATGTATGTATGAACATACCTCTGCTCGGCCTGCACTTAAGCAGGCCATCCTTAATGCCTTTGTTGTTTCTGTAACTACTGTGAATTATTTTTTAACTTCCATTGTACATCTTGTCAGATATATAATCGTATAGTTTATTTGTACCCATGTAACTATGATACTTTATTGTACAGTTTATCTTCGCCTGTGTAACTAAGAATATTGCATCATCTTGTACTGTGCCCAGATACCCATTGGTGTGGTGCGCATTATAAATAAATAAACAAACAAACAAATGGACTTAGGAAATGTAAAATTAGAGAGCACGGTTATACAGTACATAGACAACATATTTATTTACATCAATACAGAGACACAATGTAGAGATGACTCCGTGTACATGTTGCCAGTACTGGCAGACAAGGGATAAACGGTAGGCAAGGTCAAATTACAGTATTACCAGAAAGAAGTGTTGTATATTGGACAAATGATATCCCAAGACAGGAGAAAAGTGACACCAGAAAGAGCAGGAGCAATACGCAGAACAGCCAAACCCACAACCATAAGACAAATGCAGCAGTTTCTAGGACTATGTAACTACTGCAGGGCATGGGTATTCGACTACAGCACTTACACTAGGCCCTTATTGAGTGCGCTGAAGGAAACACAAAGAGGGGAGGGTGCATTACAATGGACAACAGAGATGACTGAGGCATTTGATGAGCTGAAAGAAACAATATGCACAGCTCCAGTGTTAGGGTTCGCAGGCTATCAAAGTGAATTTTTCTTATTCTTGCACTCAAATGGAGTGGTTATGACTGTAGTACTGACACAAAAGATAAGCATGGGCACAAACCCTTAGCATTTTACAGTGGAAAATTAGACCAAGTAATGAGAGGACATTATGCACTCGAAAAGGAATTGGCTGCCGCTGCATTCGCAGTAGACAAATCAGCGAGTATTACCATGGGATGCAGCACCACTCTTTATGTGGAGCATGCTCTCTTCGCAATACTGGAAAGACTGAAAAGTAAATTGACAACACAGAGAGCTTCAGGGTACGAGGTGTTACTGTCAAACCCAGCTCTCAAGATAGCAGACTTGTCAACTTGGAGACTTTCATTGCTGACCCCGTAAAGAAAATGACTATGTACACATCTGCACAGCCAACATAGAACAATTCAGTGAGACTAGGAAAGTACAGGAGAACGCACTTGAGGGGGGAGACGTCTCTATATTGATGGGTCATCAACAATTGAGCAAATGGCTGGGGAAAGACATACTGGGACAGCAGTAGTGAGATTGAGAGAGGACAGGACGAGCGAGGTGGTGACAAGCGCACATCTACCATCACATTTATCAGCACAAGCAGCAGAATTAGTTGCTTTAATATTGGCATTGGGGCACAAGCAAAGGAAAGGAAGTGACAGTGCATTTGGATTCAGCATACATGACATCCACAGTGCATTCTGGACTGTCATGTTGGCTGAGGAGGGACTTCAGACATGCTGATAGGTCACCGCTACAGCACGCAATCCTATTGGGCAGACTGATAGAGGCACTCCAGTACCGACAGTGGATAGCAGTGGCGAAGTGCCAAGCACACATGAGGGGGCAGGACCCCATCTCCAGGGGTAATGAGTCAGCAAATGCGGAAGCAAAATGCGCTGCCTGCTTTGGAGACATTTCAGAAATGGATGTTTCATCCCCAGTGCGCAATTATGTGCGGACAATGATACTATAGGAAGGATACTATACACTACCAGTGTGTTACGCTCACCTGGTCTCTGCAGGGGTTTTGGGGCACGGTTGCAGCCCTCCCTGCGATGCAATCACTTCTGTTTATCTCTCCCGCTGCGATTATACTCTGGACTGCAGCAATTAGTAGCACTACTCCTGTGTGGATATATAAAGGGAATGAGAGTATGCCAGTCTACGACCCTGACCACTTTCTTCCAGACCCTTCCTCCCTGGGCATGGTTTTAGTGGGAATGCGCTGTTCCTGAAAGGCTCACCTGATGATTGTTAATGATGAGCTCTCCATCCTACTGTTTCCAGCAGGGGCGCTTGTATGGCTGGGGCAGAGTTCCTTCACTGGCCTCTCGCATGTGGTAGTCAGTCCAGCTGTGACTAGTCCACTTCTCTGCAGGTAAGTGTCATTCTGTTTCCTCTTTATCTCCTCTTGTCTGTTTGCTTTTAGTAATAGTTTTGGTATTGTTTGTTTTCAGTATTGTTGTCCGTTCTGTAAGTAATGTCTCCCTTTTGCACTTTCCATGTATACGTGGTGCTGCAGACCCTGCAGTTGCTGCGGAGCCGGAGAGATGGAGAATGGCTCCACGAAGGTCTGGCAACTGGTAAGGGGTCTTTTAGGAATGTGCGTTAAGATTTACAGCGGCGTGACCTTCAGTTAAATTGTTGATGAATGTTCTAACTTTGTTTTTTCGTTTCCTTCACAAGGACCAGCTTTGGAGATGAAGAGCGCGCTGTGCGGTGGCGCAAAACAGGATTGCTGGTTCCAGAGGACGCAAACGAAGATGGAAGGATGGACAGTGGTTTCCAATGTGTGAATATGCAGGTGAGGTGCCTGATTCCAAGAGGTAAGTCTGCTGACTCAGGCGGGGGTGAGTGTTACGTTGCACGCGAGTGCAAATCAACGCGAAGCACAGGCCTTGGAGATGAATCAACTTATCTGAGTCCTGTGGCCACGCCCACTGGTTCTGTTCGGCCTGCCACACCCTGCCCCTCCTAATATCTGCACATGCAGCTCAACCCAGGGAATGGGAAACACCCAACCTGTAGCACATGGAAAGAAATAAAGCATTCTGGTCCAATAAATAAGTGTTCCTGTTTAAACAGTATGCATGGGGGTCTGCAGCAAGGCGCGTGAAAAGAAATAAAGCGCTCTGTTTCCATAATAAAGTGTTCCTGTTTATATTTGTACATGAGTCTGGCGCCAAAGGGCCCCCTATGTTTGTACATCCCAAAGGGACAAGAATGGGTTAAGTGTCCCATTGTCCCCATTACCTAGTGGTATGGAGTCTGTCTCCTGGAGCCAGTGACCATGACACAGTGACACAGATTATGGAATTGGAGGGAGCTGCACTCAGGGAAGAAAAAGAGCTATGGATTAAGAGGGATCTACAGTGTCTCCGACAGACACCTTATGGTGACCAAACAACACAGGAAAAGTGGTAATGCTATTCACGTTATTGCACACTGCACTGACACAATTTCCCCATCCTACCCATATAGGGAAGGGGCGCTTGCTGCTCATATTGGAGGGGACTGGTTCTGTCCCAACTAATTGTCTAGTGTGTAAACAATTTATAGCAGGTTATACATTAAGAGTAGTGAGAGGAGCAATACCTCACCCAATGAGTCCATTCCTGAACCTGCATGTTGATTATGTCGACATGATCCAAGTATGCCAAGGATACTGCTACATGATAGTGGTTGTATGCCCATTTTTTAAAATGTTTTTATTTTTTAATTTATGTTTAGTATTGGTTTAGTAAGTCCAACCTTACACTATATTCACACTATTCAAATAAAATTAAAATAAACCAACACATTCATGGGAAAAAAAAGAAATGACATTTCTTTTGAGGGGGTTTGTCCCCCCTTCACTCCCCTCCATGTCCAACTTAATCGTTCCTTTCCAACAGACCAAAAAACTAATTCACATAAGCAAGCAAAGCAAGTCTAATAGAAACGTGTTCTCCTCTAAGCATGACCATTTTTCCCATGATGGGGCGTGTGTGAGGTCCTGTGGTCAGACAATGGCCCTCACTTTGCCAATGAGATGTTCCAGCACATCACAACCTTGTTAGGAATACAACACAAATTCTTGTGTGCCTATCACCCACAAGCAAACAGAATTTGTGAGCTCCTCAACGGTCTGCTCAAAGAAGGCATAGCCAAAATTAAAAAATACCCTTAATAAGAGTTCTTAATAATGTCTTCAGTGTCGTCCATTACAATGGTTTGAGTGAACCTCACATGAGGTGGTAACAGGATGGTGCATGCAACTTCCCCTGACTCCTTCCACTAGGGCACTCATAAACACTGAAAACATTTCTGATGCATTGGATCAGGAAATGTACAAATACATTGCTTCCTTGATGGCTAGTGCCTCTTTTATTTCTCATAAACTGCAGGGACAACAGGAGAGGCCTGAAGCAGGAGAAGAGAACAACATCACTGAGGTGAATGAAGATCTCTTAAAACAGTCCCCGTTGTATCTGGGGGACACTGTCCTGTTACGAAACTTTAGCAGAAAGTAGGATGAGCCACGGTTCACTGGACTGCACATGGTTGAACTGGTCAATGAGCGAGCTGTAAAACTTGAAGTAAAAAACACTTGGAATCACCTAGGCGACATCAAGCCCTACAAAGCAGTGGCCTCTCCTAGCACCAACAGCGAAAGGGCCAATGATTCACACGCAGAAGAAGAAAATAATTGCCTTGAACAATCACAACCCAGCAGAGGACACCTTATGATTACTCGTTCCAGAGCAGAGAGATAGGAAAAGTGAGGGAACACTGTCTATTTTTTTTCTTTGCGCACACTGACAGCATTCATTGTGACAGTGCATCTGTTATTATTGTCGTTGTACTATTGAAGTCTTTCATGATTACCCATGATCCTCATCCCGAAACCTTCCCAGGCCAATTTGTCAAATTAGTCAGAAGTTCCAATAGCACAAGGAGACGCCATCCGAATGTATATTTCTGTGTCTTCATAGCTTATTTGTCCCAAGTATATCCACACCTGGAAAGAGGAAATCCATCAGTACTTTCGGTACTGCCTGACCCCAAAATAAGAGCTCTGTGGGAACAGCTGTTAGTTCTTGCTATGGTAGATTATTTCGTTTGCGCAGCTTGAATTAATAAAATACTAAAACAGTAACACTTGTTTCTGCGCTTTTCAGGCGGGCAACTGATATGTTCAAACTACACAAGGATCCAAGAGGTTTAGGTGATGGAGGGCATTGTTAAAGGAATGATTATTGTATTGTGTGTCTTATTCTCATGTAGTATCTTTGCCCTCATCTTTTGGCGAGTGTCATTTGTGGCTAGCAATACTGCTGTATCCTCTACTAACACAACCCCTACTCCAGCAGGTGAAACAATCATGTCATGTGGACAGGTAAGCACTGTAAGTACAACAAAGAGAGGTAGACGCAGTGCAGATGCAGATGTGGGGGGTGGAACTCTATCTCACTGATACTGCTCGAGTAACCAATAACATGTGGTACAAGCACATGACTAAAGTAGGTAAACAAACCACTGGGGAGAGCTTGTATGTCTGCTCACAAATCCCCTATGTGCCTCCAGAACATTTGTAGAAACTGAAATACCAGCAGCAAGAGCACAATGCCTTATGTACCTGTGCATGGTTACAACCCGAGAAAGATTCCAAGAGAGAACAGCAACATTGAGATGGATGTCCAAGGCAACATTTCCCTATGAAGATAGTTATATAAAGACACTTGACATGATGAACAATTATTGGCAACTAGACCAGGCTATACAATACATAACTGGCGGCTCACAGAAAGGAGGGACAAAGACGATAACACTGAAAGAATTGCCGTGTCTTAAGAAAGGACCCAAGGAAAAAGGAGGAGGCACAACCTATAAGCCACAGCTAAAAAAGGAGACAATTACAGAGAGAGAGAAGGACAGAGTAGCCGGTTGAGGAGTAGAAGTGAGGAGAAGTGTTTCCTGACACTCAACAGAAGACTATCTCTTCCTTGAAGAATAGGATGTTCTTTTCCTTCTTAAGTGGTGGAGAGATGTGGAAAATCTGAGTGTGTCACAATCGTATTGCCGAGTCCAGGTGCATAGCTAGGGTGACCAGATTTAATAAGTAAAAAAAGGCACAGGGCAACTAACATAAAAGTAGGACTAACTCTTGAAAGTGGCTGTCAAGGCACTACACTTCAGTAGCAATTGGAGGAGAAGGGGGTTTAAGTGTTACTGTTCAAAGAAACGCATATTATAATTAAGACATCACAAACTAACACTATCTCTAAGTTTTAAAATGCAACATTTCTTCTGTGCGAGATGTGCATTTCTGTCTGCCATCTGTGAAGACCTACTGCACAAAACTGGGACCACTGCAGTTTATAATTGGAACATAATCTTTAGAAAGCGGGAGAGAGCACAGAATACCAGGACAGTCCCGGCAAAACCGTGACTTCTGGTCACCCTTTGCATAGCAGTATGCCCTTTTCTGTTGCTCTACTTTGTGTCTCTCTTCTATTCTAGCTGGCAATGTCCATGTTATGGCTTCTAATGCTGCATCATGCACCATCATTTGAGGCCACCTCTGAGCTTCACTCGCAACGTCTGAGAATACATACGTTGGACTCTCACCAACCACACTTTCTTCCCCCTGATGCAGTTAGGTGCAGACACGGCCAAAGCAGCCCTAGCTTATCCCAGTGGCATATTTGAACCATACACATACCAGTTAACATAGCAGAACATCATCATACCAAAATACAGTTGCAAGCATAATATGTGTGACGTATGTCCACGCCTTCTGTTAGCTAGCATGGCTGGCCTATCTCTTTTGCACGGCTCTTTTTTTAATTTAACATCCTTTTTGGGATTCGGACGTGATTAAAAGTCAATTGTTTTGATAAAAAGTGCACTAAAAAGAAGCCAGTGTAATTCTTTGATCCGGGTAGGTATTCATCCTGGGTGCATATTAATCTGATACAATCAGACTACATTGACGTTATCATTAAACGTGTGCTTTGCATCCCGGATGCCATATTTATGGCGCATTTCCAGGCCTACGGCAAGTGGTTCGTATCATAGCCTAATAACGGCAGCAGCATCCGCTTAAGGGTTGAAAAACATGCATTGAAAAATATATTCCCGTTTAAAGTGGGACAGCTGCAACTGGGGAGTGACAGAAAAAGGAACATTCTTACTTGTTTGTCATTACAGTTAACAGTTTATATATATATATTTCATGTTACTTTTTTGATTTAGCGGTGGATACCAGGCGGTCTGGTAAATCGATATGGGACTAAGGTTTTATATGGCCCTTGTACTGAAAAATGTAATCTTGATAACAGACCAAGAATGTGACACCATTTACCATCATAACAATTTGGTCTGAGGAGGCAGGTACCATCTGCTGTAGCTGCAGAAATTGGTAAAACTAATTCAGAGGCATGCACTCAATGCACGACCATGAACCTGAGACTGCTGACTTAGATTTACTATGTGAGGGAAGACTTTTAGTTGCTACACTTTCCTGGCTTTTTCAACACTCTGTACAAAAAAGGCATTTGTCTATGATGTACAGGGACAGATAACTTTCTGAAACCCATCTCTGGGTCATTTGAGGTTAGTGTTCTGGGATTGATTTTGAGGGTTGCTCATACTTTAAAAGCACCACACACTCTGCATCATTATTTTCTGGAAGACCTGGATGTGGACACCATCCTGCATGAAGAACAGGCACGTCATCACAGATTTCTTAATGCATCGTAGATGCACCTTCGCACTCAGGGTTGCCCTGTCTGGGTTGCACTAACAATTTAGGCAACAATACCTTGCTCTTATTTTGTTAACCCACCAGCCCCTGCTAAACAGGACGCAAAAGCGCCAAGAGGCCTTGCAAATGAGGGAAGTGGTTCTATAAACGCCCCAGGAGCATAGCATAGCATAACACAACATAACATACAATAAAATAGTTGATTTACCACAAGTTTAGCAGTAACTCCATTACTGGCACTTTTTTTGGTGGTAACAGAAATATTTTGAAAGTTTATTGCACCACTGAATATTTATTTCAAATATTAATTTGGATGAAAATCCTTCATTTTACTTTAAAAAAACAGTAAATTTGCCATGCCAAAATTACTGCTTGAGGTAAATCCCCAAAAGTCCCCATGGAATCGCCTGGATTCCAAAAATGGGATAAACACTGCTTTTACCACCACTTGTAATCCCACTGTAAATCTGCGAGCTCAAGTGGTGATAAAAGTAAATCAGTTTGGCAGTAATTCCATGCCAATACTGCAGAATTACTACCAAGCTCCTAATGAGGCACCAAGACATTGGCCTCATTACGAGTAACCCGATCCGGGAAAAAAATGCAGGTATATCGGCGGTTACTCTGGCATTTTTTCCATACTGGGTTACCCCGTGTCTGCGGGAAGGGGCAGCAAACTACTGGCAGGCCTAACCCCTACCGGCAGATAATTCACTGACGCACCAACACTGTTAACAACGGGGCTGGTGCTTCAGTGATTTCCATTTCCATGGAGTCCTCTGCGGCTTCATGGGAATTTACCGTTCCTCTGCCTCCCGTAATATCCCAGTAATACCGGGATATAGGGCGGCGGAAACAGTAAGCCGAGATTGCCCGTAAGCCTACGGTAGTACTTGTGGCTTACCAGCAACCTTATAATGACCCATTTGTACTGAAGGAGTGGAGTTATAAAGCATCAGCATTCACTCAAAGTCATCAAGGCGCTACTGAGGAAGGAACATGTCGGTTTGTGTACATTTTACCTGCTCTGAGAGAGTAAGTACATTAATTTCTATCTGAACATCCAGATGACTGTAGTCATTCCTAATATTTGCAGGTAGCTCATACCATTTCCTGGGGGCTTTTTTCTCACCTATGATTGGGCACCACAAGAGGGAGGGTATGTTGTGATCTGAGGGATCCGGTGGGGATGTATCACTTCAACCTGTGTTTGAGCGCCTTTGACTTGTTGTAGCGCACAAGCAACAGGGATTTAAAGGTAACTTGCTTTGCAACAGTAATCCAGTGAAGGGCTGCCAGGCCAGCATACACATGCTCTAACCTCGGAATTTCTAGCTGCCGCTGCAGACGGCTGATCAATTTTGCAGATTCCTGGGTAAATAGTTTTGCCAAAGTCCACAGGTGGGGCACACATGCATTTGTTTGTGTCAAAAGATGCGTCACATCACACTTCACAGCAGTGCAAGGCTATGTTAGGATTCAACAGCATGTGAGGGCTAGACCTTATCTCTTATTCGTCATTCACTACCTAATCGAGTAGACGTGCAATGAGGTCAGTTTTCAGGCACTTACTGAGGTGAGTTCTCTTCTGGCCTTGGGATCAGGGCAGACTTGGCCCTTGTGCTTCCACTCTTCTGTTCTGCTTTGGGGATGC
Source organism: Ambystoma mexicanum (assembly GCF_040938575.1). Lineage (NCBI taxonomy): Eukaryota > Metazoa > Chordata > Amphibia > Caudata > Ambystomatidae > Ambystoma > Ambystoma mexicanum. The sequence goes on along the minus strand of NC_090924.1, from coordinate 671,174,886 downwards.
TTGAAATGTGTTGATTGATACAGCCTGACTTGACCCACCAGGGGCCATATTACAGACTGTGTCCACAGGTCCATGTGCATCTTTGTATGGTATTAGCACTAGTGCAAAGTTTGCCTCAGGGAAAAAAACCTACTCTTTCAATTTTTGTACCGGGACAAAGTTTGCCCTAGTGCTAATACATAACTGTATTAGCACTAGGGCAAACTTTGGTCAGGTGCAAAAATGCATTTAAAGCATTAATGTATTTCGCGAGTGCTAATACCTTGCACTTGTACCATGGCAATGTTTCTGTAATCCAGCCCTGGATGTTCTTGACTGGTGTGCAGTATAGCACTTGCTTTTGTAGGTATCCTGCACCCCTTCCCATGCTTCAGAGTGTTTTTTTATTTGAACCTCGACTCCACAATGATAAAGTCAAGTGCTTTGAAACCTGGTTTCATGTGGTCGTGTTCGCAGTAATTGTAAGCTAATATTGGGTGCCTGATTCTTAATTTCACTGAGTGTTCCTAGTTCACCTCCTGGACTCCCCCCCCGCCCCCCTTGGTGTCTGCTGACCCTGTTGGTATGATGGGGTGTTGGAGTATGAACCCCTTCATTCTTTCATTGGATACTGAAAATGTGCTCCTGATACTTATTTCTGGTAATCATGTGATAGTTGATCATAGCTGTCATGGTGGTGCTTTCCGATTTGTGATTAAAAAAAAGGCCTTGACGGCTGTGGACCTAAAACTATGCTAGTGTACCTTCCTTGAGATGTAATGATTTAGAACAAATCCTTGTTGTCGGTGCAATTCACAATCTTCTATTTTTGGTAGTTTTCTCATTCCAGAGTCCTGTTGAGGCCCGTTAGTGATGTGTTTGGACCTAATGCATGTATTTAGTGAATGAGGCATTCTATACAATATTTAATCTACTGCAGCATTAATTGGTGATGGGAGCTACGTTAGATGGTGCTATTTGAATCTCTAGGTAATGACACTAGTCGCCCATAGCCATCACCATATTCTTCCTTAATAACCTTTCAAAAACTCAAATTCCATCTCTTTCTATAACGTCCCCCCGCACCCACCCACTCCCTACATTTCGATCATGTTAAGTGGCTTCTGCTATGCAATATGGAAGCCAACCAGACCTTTCTCAAATTGGGTTTATTGTTAGCACTCTGCCTCAGTTGCATTCATGAGTGCTGTTAATCATCCAAGGCATAATTTATTTAGATTTCGATAGTCTTGTATCTAAGCAAGATGATTCCATGTTATGAAACATATTTCTCTATGCATGTTTCTGTGTTTTATACTGTCATATATATTGCCACATCCCTCCAGCATCGATGCTGAATTTAGTTTATCATCAGGTATGTAGTTGTCTGTAGTATTGAAAAATGTCTATCTTGGGTTGATTAATCTACGTGTAAGGTAGTAGTGCCCTGTAAGACAAGGCAATTTTTTGTAGCAAGGGGCTTGTATTTGGGCTAATTTGCATAACCACAATGCCTTGCTGATGTTGCTCTGAACTGGGGTTGAACTTCCAGCAATGCCTACTCGGTGGCAATGTGGCATGAGTGACATGGCTCAAATGGATTATTCTACTTTCCCATTCAGGTGACAAGGTTTTTTCAAGGCTTTTTAAACTCACCATAACTTTGCTAATATAAATGGCAGCAAAGGTACCCACATTACCATTACACTTCTCTTTCAGAAAACCACATTGCAAGAAACATACAAAGGAAGGAAGAATGATGCGTCAATAAGGTAGACGTTCATCCGCATACATTTGTCAAATAGCCTTTGTTTTTGGACTGTCAAGTGTCATGAATTCACAACTCTGAACCAAGGCCTACTAAAATTAGGACAGCCATTAATAAAAGAACCAGGCATCTAATACAGTTGGCTCGCTCATGCTGAAATCGCAGTGAATATTTATTGTCCAGAATACTTGCCTTCCAATTATTTGGGGTCATGGAGCGTGGCCGGCCAGCGGTACGGGAATGGGATGGTAGACTAACTCAGATGTAATTAGATGTTGACTTCTTTCAGTGCAGAGTTAAAGCCAAATCAATAAAGAAACCTACAGCAATCATTAATTGCATTCATCTAGAAACCTAATTAAAGGTTTCACATCGTTTTTTTTCCTGTGAATTGTTAGTTTACTTGAAGGATCTGCAGGGGAAAGGCACAATCCACGTCTGCTTCATAAAGAGCCATCTATTTTTGTTCATAAAACAAGTTCAGACACAAAGTACACTAAATGCCCTCTGACAGTTGTAACAACCATTGTGTTGAGAGATAATATGCCGACCTGGGCAGACACTTACTCCAAACAATTCATTATAGATTGCATTAGGAGGGAAAGACAGTTTTATGTTGTGTACGCCATTTATATATTGTAAACTCGACAGATGAAATATATAGACCATTAGCTCCCCCTCCCTCTCTCCTTGCTATTCTCAATGCTTCCGGCTAGTACTCCACAAAGACTTGCCTTATGACAATGAACTTTGAAATTCCGAGGGCTGGAAGTTACTGTAATCGCAAATAAAAATTATTTAAAATAGAATGACAAGACTGATCATTGACACTAGATAATATGCAACAATGCCTGTGTATGTTTTTAAGCAATGTTCTGGTGGTGCGCACATCCTTCCTCAGATCCTGAAGGGACGGAGGAAGCCACCTTGTGGACATCTTTGCTCCGGGGCAGGCTGCCTGGATTTCCACTAGACTCCCCGAACCCCCGTAGCGGACTATTAAACAATATGACCCTGGTAAAGGTAGCCCTTCACAGGCATCCAGCGGGACAGTCTCTGCCTTTGCACGCCCATCTGCAGCCTAATTTACAAGATGAGTTGAGCCACAAGGATAGGTCACCCCATTAGACCCTGAGAATGGGCTCCCTCCGAACACCCTAACTAAAGTTAAAAAGGAAGCCAGGCGGTGACCATCTTTGCTTCAGGCTGGACTGTTTGTACTATTCTCGGGCCCCTATTGGGAGATTATTGAATCATACAACCCTGTCAAACATGATATGATATGAGAGTTTATTTATATAGCACCTATACACAATGTGTTTCAAAGCGCTTCATGGCAAGGGAGAGAACAAGGGAAAATACAATGACATTCTTACAGGCCATGAACAGTAAGGATGTGAAATTGACTATCGTACTCCGCCTGATGACATGTGCAAGAGCTAATACATAGATAAGGAAGGTCTTTCCCAGTCCCCAATCATGACAATCTGCAACTCCACACTGCCATCCACAGCCTGGTCCACAAGCTAAGGTGAGCTCTGAGGACAGCATGAACCTGAAGACCCTGGTGCTGGCCTACCTGCAAACACTCCCCATGACCATGACCTTAAGGAGGAAGCCAGTCAGTGACAATCTATGCTTCAGGTAGACCTCTTTGGTCAAATGCACCAGTTATCGTGCTTGAGTAAATGCATGTCCTTTAGGACCTATGTCCTAACCCCCTGCTGCAATCCCCCCCACCTGCACGACACCCCTTGTACAACCGCAATGCCTCTCCTTCACAAAATGCATGCTCTCTTCTGCTATCCAGCTCCTGCCCATTCCAATACTCCTCCTCACTTTCTTCCCTCTTCCTTTCTCTGGAGGTCTCTTCTTTCCCTCACAAGCAAAACCACAGCTCCTCCTCTGTCCCCACCCCACTTCCCATCCCATCTTCCCTACATGTCTTAAATGGCACCCTGTTCTTTTCTCTCACACTATCTATACTAACATTATCTACTACTCCACCCATCTTCCTCCTAGAACTTTACTCCCAAACTTTCTTACACACCTTACTACCTCACTCTTGTCCTCTAGAATTACCATTCACACTTTAATATGACCTTCTTTCTCAATGACCACGTTAACTCTATTACCCCAAATTCTCTGTGATGGCAGTCACTGAAGCATTTTTCCTCCCTCACAGCACTGCCACCATGGCTGCTCTCCATACAGACGTCACTACCTTTGAATAGTCTCCACAAATAACTAGAAAAGGTAGTGGTGTTGATATGATGATAAATAATACTATATCACCAGCCTCTCTTCCCCACCTGATATCACTCCATCCTCCTTTGAACACATCTGTGTCGAAGGCCTTGCACACATTCACTATCCTCCTCATCTACCACCTACCTAGCACACTCCACATTTTATTCATTTACTTTGACCCAGTACTTGAAACTCTCCCACCTAACCTTTCTGAGACCCATCAACAGCAGCTGGACAGCACTCTCTCCGACCACGCCTTTGTTATCCTACACAATCTCCCTACCCGCAATCATGTCAACACATTTGACCTCATCTTTCAATTCTCATGTCCTGACTGCTTTGCTTTCTCTGTTGATGATTTGCCCTCTGATCACTCCGCCATCCACTTCATCATCTCGTTCCCCTTATAGTCTATTGTCACGCTCTTGTAACCACCAACAAAAGAAAATGTAAGTCCTGTTTCTCAACAATGACAGGGCCTCCAGATAAACTCGCTTGCCCACTCACTCAATCAAACTTGCCATTACTGAGTTCAAAAGTGCACTAGCTACCTTTTCACTAACACTATGTAGTCTGCTCCTTCACTCCCACACCATTTGGACAATTACATTCTTTGTTCTAGTGGGAGGCAGGAGTAGCGCCTCTCGAAGATTCAGGGTTGAGTGCCTCAAAGTATATACAAATGATACATCTGGATGGCGAACGCGGTTAGTTAGATGCAAACATATTAAGGCTGAGATGCTGTACGTTTGTCTTGCAAGATAACCAACATAAGTCCTTTTGCTTAACCATTACTGAAAATTAAGACAAATAATTTTTTCACATTTCAGATTGGCACAGTAACTCAGACCTGTCATGTGCACAACAAGAAAAGTTAAGGAGTCCTAATTAAAAGCTTTAGGGTGGTTATTAGGAGGAGGATGCTCCAAGTCCATTGTTGCTGTGCATGCATAGCCACTCAGGGGAGCCGAAGATGTTACCACCATATATAGGCAAAAGGGAGACCTTGTATGGGAATATGCTAACATGGGATGGACATTTTGGGTCAGGTATGGTGTTCTTATAATGGCTTTTGCCTGTTGCATTGTAGTGGTTTTAGCAACTGTGTATTTTGTCTACCCTGAAGTAAATCTGACAAAATACTAAAATGGTTAACCCTGCACTTTCCAGATAGACGTATCTGGACTTAGTATGAACGCATTTTGCCTCTGGTAAGAGAAGCCACTCTAACAAGGTCTCTCTGGTATCTGTGTTTCAGATAAGGAAAATAAAAGTGGGAAAATAATTTTATGGGATTGTATAGCCTGATTTAAATAAGGAGAGATTAATGTTTGCAGGTTGAGTGCCACATAACCCTTTCAGGATCACTCCACAGAGTCTCTGGAAAAATCCCCCCTCACATCTCAGGATCAAAAAGGAGTGGAGCCAACAAGTAAGTGGTAAAGGGGTGAGCAAGCACGGGGCACCTGAAGCAAAAAATAGAGACCGAAAATGGGAAACGGACAATCAAGGCAGGCAGAAGTCCCTTCAAAGAGCTTGCCAGCCCACTATATGTTTGTTAATAGTACTACTTGTGGCTTCTTAGACTCGTGACATGACTTAACAAACACACCCAATTCCTCTTGTGGGATATATTTACCCACTCAACAGCATTTCCCCACATCACCAAGCTGCATTTGATCAAGAAACAGCAATATGGCTGTGCTGCCTCCTGTGCGCACCGGGACCTCAAAACTGCATTTTTGCAGCAACACAAAGATGGCTGCACCGTTCTGCTGAACACACTTCAGGCAGGGTGGAACAAGGGGACACAATGAAGGAGCGTGCCAGTGTGTTCTGAAACATATAAATGGAATAAAGTGCAAAGGCAGCAGTGCTTTGCTGAAAACCCAAAATTCACCTTCAAAATCAAACTTTTTCACCCTTTAAAAATGCTGCTTTGACACTAATTCCATCTGTTCATTCTGAAACCACTGTGATTAAAAAGGCCCTGCCATGCCCAGGATATTTCATTGTGCTTCACCAAAACCAGGCATAATTCCTGAATGACAGGCCCTGTCAAACCAACTCTGAGAGAAATCAACCAGGAACTTTGTTTTACTCGTACGGGTACACAGGTTTATTTCTTTCCAAAAGTATCCAAAGCTCAGCAGTTCAAAGAGACTCTAACTCTCTGAGCCAGGTCAGTTTCACTATATCTGTGCTTCAGACAAAACTCCTGCTTTCAATAAAAATTACTTTGGCTGCAAAGACAGTGTGGAAATCTGATGGAGCTGCCAAACCGAAATTTAAAGAAAGAAATGCTAGCTTGTCACCACACATGTAAAAATGCGCCTTTGCAAACTAAAGAAAAAAATGGCCTGTTTAAAAAGGAAATTGTTGAATGAAAGCTTGCATTACCTAGCAATGTGAAGGAATTGTGTTGGTGGTGATAATATACACAGGAGCTACTTTATTCCACAGGTTTGTTTTAATTCAGGACCCAAAATAAGAAAATAAAGATTTTAAGCCACATGGGCTGGATTTGCAAGCTCTCAAAAACCAGTTATTCCTGATGGCAGAGCCCTGAAACTTCCCCCTAAGGAAGGGAGCCACACCATAAACTCTCAGCAGATACTTACACCTAAATGATAATTACTAGGTCGGAAAGAATCTTGCCAAGGCCAACCCATGGACAATGGAACTCCCCGGGCAAGGAAGTTTGAAGTGTAAAGTGGCAATAAAACCTTCAATAAAGATTAGAAACCCACACCTTGCGTTGAAGGAAATAACAGTTGGTTGCAGTTGAAGGAAGAACAAAAAAAATATCCAGTGACAAAGGACTGCCATTTGTTTCCAAAGACTATGTCATTGTAACACTCACCTGGTATCCACAGGGACGTCACTCAGCCTGTTCTGACCTCTCACGACCTCGAACCCTTCCCTGGAGTCTACTCGACTGGAGACTGGGCCTTGTTTTCTTGGAAAGTGTGCGCTCCATCCTGTTTTCAGAGCAGGGGCGCATTGATTGATGCGGGCTCGTTGCTGCCTAGTTACTTCACTGGCAAGAGTCTGACAGGTAAGTATAATGAGTCTTTTGAACAGTTCTCTAACTTCCTTCCTTTCCTTCCTCAGATGATGGCCGGCGTCCGGGGATGGAGACGTACTGTTGAGATGAGTTGCGCTGAAGGTGAGTGAGAGCGCGATGCGCGATGCAACCCTTTCGTATTTGTATTGAACTGAGTTCTTTTTCTGTGTCTTTTAGGTGCCGCGACATTTTCAGCGTGGATGCCGGTTATGAAGAAGAAATGCGGTGAGTAAGCGCGGTATGCGGTGCCTGTAGATGTTTCCACACTAACCTGGAGTGTCTTTTCCCTCTTGCAGATGGATGATAAGTTCCAGAGAAAGAGTTCTCCCAGAGCGGCTGGGATTCAGGTAAGCGTTTGAAGCTCATACAGTCTTTAAAAAGAAGCGAAGATTTGCTGAATGCTTACTAATGCCTTTTTTCTGTTCTTTTCCCTTTTCCTTATGAAGCGGCGTGCCGGGATGGGAATGACACCGCCGAAGATGCCTGCAGAACAGAAGGAGCGATGAATGATGGGCACAAGCGTCGCAAGGTAAGGCTGTACCTAACGGTGTTCTTGTTCTTGCAGGAGCTCGGCGCAGAAGAAAGATGCACGCCTACTGGAGACTGATCCGAACACGGTGAATGTCACGCTGCAGGTGCAGAAAACACAAAGCATGTTTCTCAGCCTGGGCGTGGCTTAAATAGTCTCTGGGTATCCCAGGTGTCTCTGGGCTGAACCACACCCAAAAGACTAGACTGCACATGCAGTTCTGGGAACCAGAATATGTGGGGGCATCCATCATGTCCCCATCAATGCACTACAAGTCCAATCCCCAAAGTTATACTATGGTAGTGAGTGAGTCTGGTGCCACAAGCGCCAAGTGTGACTCCAAATGGGTCTTTGGAGGGATGGAGAGGCCCTTGAGGGCCATGTTGGTGATCGTGGCCTGGCTCCAGCCTGACATCTTGGAGGGCTGGGGACATGAGGGGCAGGAATCATGACAGTCATAAAGAAACTTTAAAGACTTTTATCTCTGCAGCAAGACTTTGTAAAAATATAGAATGCTTGCAGTGTAAAAGGGAATTTTTGTGATTTCTTTTAAGACATGGTAAAGTTCACTGACACCTTGGGGACAGAGATGGCAAAGTATTGCGGATTCCCCGAAAAGTATCCATGTTGCAAATGCACATTTTTATACATACATCCCTTATGATAATCCACACCCATGTATAAAGTTATAGAATTTTGAGTAATATAAACCCCATTGAAAAGTGCAATAAACTGGTTGAAGGGCGAAACAAGGTCTCACGGACTGGAGGATTGGATTGCTATGTGCTGCACAAAATATGTAACCTGTGTATCTACTTTGTTAAGAGATTGCAATTGTATAAATGTATGTTTGTGGCAAAATCAGATTTTAGTTAAAGTAACTGTGGGAGGTTTTTGGACATTGTAAAACTCACATCATAAATCTGACATAATTTTCCTCAAATCCAACCAGCCGAGAGCGTGGCAGAGACTATCACCCTTATCCAATCCCATTGTTAGAGGCATGTTTAGTTAAGCCTGCCCCAGTCATACACTTTGATGATGTCACTATGCATTAGAAATAAGAGTCCCTGACAAGACTACAGGCAGACACTCTTCCTGACGCTCCTGCGCTGCGTTCCTGTTCCATCCATCCAGATTCCAGATCCCAACTACAAGGCCAAAGCATTGCTGACCCTACTCCAGGGCCCACTGAAAAACCCAAGCAGTTCTGATCCTATCCCAGCAAGGCCTCAAATCTGAAATCCCACTAAAATTCCCCAATAACCAAGGGGGAAAGCTGTGGTGTTTTTGGGAAGCATCCTGATACCACTAACTGCATGCATCCTGCAAACCAGTCATCCAGCTGATCTTTAGTATCCAGTGACCAGAATTGCCATTCTAGTCCAGTGCCCTCCGGTGACCAGAACTGCCCAGCTATTTGCCAGGTGCCCTGCCATGTAGTGACCAGAACCATTGACTGTCCAAAATCCAAAACTAAAAAGTGGACTGTAAGTATCATCTCTACCCCATAGAAATCCATAGTATACTTGTCTTGCGTTGGCCCTTATCCCCACTCTAAGTCAGACTATCGTTATCCCGATAACTTGTTCAAACTGTCAGAATCATTCTTGCAACCCTGCCCTTGATTTCTAGTGCTAGCGCCATTTCTTTAGTAATTTTGTCATGGTTAATCCTAAGCCATTAGTCCTATTTTGATTGATTGGACTGGTTCCGCCAGTGTTGGGCGCTGGGGTGAGAGGGTTTAACTTGCAAATCAACCCTGGAGCTTACTGTGTCCATCTTTGGTGGCCTAGCCTGAATACGCTAGTGTAGAGTAAAACTGTTCTTGTCACAACTGATTTCCTTTCCTTTTTCTCCACTCGTTTTTAATCAAAGCACATCTTTTTATATCTTGCATAACTCATCCATTTTACCAGCTAGAGACTTAATTTCACTTCCATATTGTACCTGTGATTTATAGCTACCCCAAACACACTCCAAATCAGTGTTTTTAAAAACTGTTTGGTTCATTTTAGGTGGGAATGAAAAAAATGCAACTTTCACACATGTCATTTTGCTGCAATCTGTTTTAAACTTTCCACTCATTTTCGAACTGTATGCTTTTGGTAAACCATTCTTGGTGATTGTTAGTGTCTTTGCATTGTTGCTTTAGTGAGGAATTATATTTGCTTCAATGTTTTTAACACACATTCATGATATATTTGTCCATTTCCGAGTGTCATTTCACAACATTTCAGGGGTTTAAAATCCGTTTTTCTCTCTTATTTGGGGAGGAAAGGTCAGATTTGTATTCCGATTCTTGCCTATTATTCCCGATTACCTGCTGCTTCTGTTTATCGACTCAGAACTGATTATTTGTGGGTTGAGGGAACATTGCAGGGGGAAATTCTAACTGGGGCGCTATTTTGCCTAAACCAAAAAGTACTCCTATTCCGCTGTGCTGTGTATCTCTTCCACTAGAAGGTTAAATGCAGTGCATTGCTCACATTTTCATTGTAATTATCACCCCACTGGCGATTTATGCTCAATATTAAAAAGTGTATGATTTCTTTTGAATTTTAAAATAAATAAATAAATGTTGTATTTTACCAACCAGCCTGGTTCATGGTCCATTGTGACCCGGGGGCAATTTGAAAAGGGGGGGGGTGTGATATGAGTGGTGTACCATCTCAATATTGAATCAATATAAAAAGATAAGCATTTCGGTCATGCACTGCATACTAGGCCGAGACCAAGGTGTGTGTCGCCTGATTGAAATCCTTAATAAGTTTGGGGGCTCGAGTCTGGGATTTAGTTTGGTTACTACCCGTGCAGTCTAGCACAGCAGACTAACCTGCAGGGTAGTGATACTTTGCGTGGTTGGAATACTGGGTTACACTGTACAAGCCCTCCCCAAAACAAATACTCTAAGTACCAGGTCTGTGTCTAGAAAACTAAAACGAAAATCAACAGCAAAATAGACAGAAAAGCAATAGAATACAGGTTACCCTTACATAAATAAATACATTAATAAAGAAAGAACATGTCCAAAATGACCGTAGTAGAAATCAATATGGCTAGGGAGCACCTTCTGCACAAGCTATTTGTCAGAAGTGAGTGGCCAGAACAGGATGAAAAGGTCTGGCTACAAGAAATAACACAACAGGTCACTGCCATGAATCTGAACACGTGGCAGGACAGTGGCCTATTACACCAAGCTCTGAGTGAATTATATATGACCCCAAAAATTAAAGAGGAGAAAATCAAAATTGCCAGAATCATGGCCTACATGTATCTCTACATGGGAGTGATGCAGGAAAGGCATGAGGAAAACACGACTCTTGCACAGAATCAAGTTGAACTGTTAAATAAATCCAGACTGATCTAGATGTAGCAGAATAAAAATTACAGAAGAGCCAAGGGTTGGAGGTAGAATCTGGAAATTATATCATAAAATTAAAAGAAGATTTGGCTCTCCAACAGCAAAATAATGCAGATCAAGAGGCCCAATTAGACGCATTAAGACTAGAGTGTCAGGAAAAGGTTGACTCCCTGGAAGAGAGTCAACAGAAGCTGACTCAACAATTAACCTATAACAGGGCCTGCTCAGGACAAATAACCATGTTGCAAGACCAGGTCGAAAAATTGAAAGGGGAAAATAATAAATTAATTATGAGAGACCTGCACTCTCAAACAGAATTTGATGACGAGCACCAGAAATTCAATATCATCAGGAAACAAAGGGATGACCTGGCTGAACAGAGAGGCACCCTAAGTCAGGAGAAAGACACCCTATGCCAGGAAATAAGCAAATTAAAAATAGAGTTACAGGGAAGTGAATTAGCCCTCCAGAAACTAAATGAACTCAAAACAGAGTATGGGAATGTAATGGAGCACGCCACACAGGAAGAAGGTGCTCCGGAAGAGAACACCCAAACCAAAGATGCACAAACCCAGGAGGTGAGCCTCCTGCAACAGAAATTGTCTCATTATTCCCAAACCATACAGGAAGCGCAGAGAGACAATGAGACCCTCTGTGAAAAGAATGATGGGCTCCACAAACAAGTGACAGCGCAAGAGCGAGTCATAGAGGCCAGTAAAGCCTTGATAGCTGAGCAATAGGCTAAGATCATTGCTTATTATCAAGAATTGGGGGCTGAGAAGGAGAAACTAGCAAGGTTGGAGAAAGAGGGTGCTAGTTTTAATCCTAACTGGAGGGACCCTGAACAGGTAGAGAGGGACAGGGCAACCCCTGATCATAGAATAAGGACCTCTGAACTAAGGTACTCAAACCCATTTAATACTGTGAACACTGCCGACTTCATGTCTACCGGTTCACATGAGCCGGAAACCATGAGGCCGGCAGAATTCAATAGGTTTAGCATGATGGAACTGACAGGTGAGCGCCCCCCAGAAATTGATGGATGGGTGTCCCTGTATAGATACCCAACCATTAAGGCTGATGTCTCTGACAAGGAAGTCTCCTATGAGGGGAGGGTCAGGGAATTAGATCCACAGAAATATTACTTTCCAAGGGACCATTTGGTCCAATTTGATGAAAAACCCAATGAAATGAGGCCCAAAAAGAGCATCCTGAAGACCTCTACCCAATTAGGGCAGTGGGGGGAATACTCTGCCAACACTGGGAGTAGGGAGGAGTCAGAAGACTAATCTCCTGTGCCCCACAGGAGTGGAGAAACTAGGCCCCACCATTCTGCAAGACCCTCTCAAGCTCACAGAATCCGGGAGAGCCTAGATGATCATGAGGGGACCTCAAGTAATAGCGCCTCTGAGTCTGAGAGCGAGTGGACTCTATTAGGGAATGATATCAGAGCGTTTGCCCCTGTGGTCCTTTCATTCCTCAGAATGACCATGCTGACTACAGACAGAGAGTGAAGCTCTGATGAACCCCTTTGGACCAGTGGATCATATGTACAGTATAGCATCAAAGAAATATCAGTACCTTGTTTAGAAGAAACACGGTCCCGTTGATCCGCACTACAAATGGACAGTTTCCCCGCTGTGCCAGTGTCGACTGACACCAAGGAGGAAGTCATAATATCCATGGACACCTATCAATTTACAAAGCCTGGCTACAAAGTTCCCAAATATTAGAGATGAACTATAGTGGTTCATAGAAGAACTGGGCACAGTAATTCAGTGTGATAACTCCAGTTGGGCAGGTACAAATCATCTCATGATGGTGGTCATGCCACCATAAATCAAACAGAGACATACTGAACACATCACTTATTTTCACATTGATGAATTTATTACACCAGGGCAAGATCACTCCAGGGGTATGCAGATTCCTCTTCCCTCTTATCTCAACAAGTGAAAAAGGGAACTAGATGATATAAAATTCCATAGAAACTCAGTGCTAGTCCAGTATGTGGATGACATATTGATTTCTCCAACATCTTACATGGCTTGTAAGTAGGACACAAAGGTCTTGCTGACAGTCCTTGCAGAAAAGGACATAAAGCTTCCAAGAAATAATTACAGCTGTATAGGAAGAGAGTTCATTATTTAGGGCACTAAGTGTCTCTGGTTAAGGAAGCAGTATCCAAATCCACAAAATCCACAAACCCCAAACAATCACATAGAAAAGAGACATCGGTGCGTACTGCCATAGTGGATTCTGGGATACGCTAAGATTGGTAAGCCCCTACAGCAGTACACCCAAGCCAACACCATAGAGCCAGTACAGTGGACCCCAGAGGTGGAAGAAGCCTTCACTGGAGAGCGGATGAGTGTGGAGAGCGGATGAGTGTGGAGAGCAGATGACTGTGGAGAGCGGATGAGTGTGGAGAGGAGAGCGGATAAGTGTGGAGAGCGGATGAGCCTAGGGAATGGATGACTGTGGGGAGCACATGAGTGCGGAGAGCGGATGAAGGTGTAAAACAGATGACTGTGGAGAGGGGATGAGTGTGTGGAGAGACTGAGTATGAAGAGTGGGTGAGTGTGGGAGCAGCTAAGTGTGGAGAGCAGCTGAGTGTGGAGAGCGGCTGAGTGTGGAGAGCGGCTGAGCGTGAAGAGCGGCTGAGTGTGGAGAGCGGCTGAGTGTGGAGAGGGGCTGAGTGTGGGGAGCGGATGAGCATGGAGAATGGACGACTGTGGAGAGCGGTTGAGCGCAGGGAGCGGATAAGTGTAGTGTGTGGAGAGTGGGTGAGTGTAGGGAGCAGCTGAGTGTGGGGAGCAGCTGAGTGTGGAGAACGACTGAGTGTGGAGAACGACTGAGTGTGGAAAGCGGCTGAGTGGGGGGAACACATGAATGGTGGGAGCGGATAAGTGTAGAGAGTTGATGAGGGTAGGGAGCGGATGACTGTGGAGAGCGGATGAATGTGGAGAGCGGATGAGTGTAGAGAGCGGATGAGTGTGTTGAGCAGATAAGTATGTGGGACGGATAAATACATAGAGAGGATGAGTGTGTGGAACGGACGAGTACATAAAACGGACGAGTACTTAGAGCGGACAAGTACGTTGAGCAGACGAGTACGTAGAGCGGACGAGTGTGCGGTGCGGATGAGTGTGTAGAACAGATGAGTGTGTGGAGCAGATAAATACGTAGAGCGGATGAGTGTGTGGAACGGATAAGTACGTAGAGCGGATAAGTACGTAGAGCCGACGAATGTGTGGAGCGGATGAATGTATGGAAAGGATGAGTGTGTGGAGCGGATGAATGTGTGGAGCTGATGAGTGTGTGTTGCCAATAAGTGTGCAGAGCGGGTGAGTACGTGGAGCGGATGACTGTGTTGAACGGATGAGTACGTAGAGCAGATGAGTAGTACGTAGAGCAGATGAGTAGTACATAGAGCGGATGAGTAGTACGTAGAGCGGTTGAGTAGTACGTAGAGCGGATGAGCAGTATGTTGAGCAGATGAGTATGTGGACTGGATGACTGTGTAGAGCGGATGAGCGTACAGAACGGATGAGCATACAGTGCAGATGAGCGTACAGAACGGATGAGTATACAGAGCAGACGAGTATACAGAGGGGATGAGTGCGTAGGCAGACAGGAATAAATGCGCGGGGTAGACTGGAGTGCATGCGCAGGGAAGACAGGAGTGCATGCGTATGGAATACATGAGAGCATGCGTGGGGCACACTGGAGAATGAGAGATAGACTAGAGCACGCAAGGCGGACAAGAGTGCATGAGAGTGTCAAGCAGACAGGAGTGTGTAGGGCAATCCTGAACGCCTGAAATGAATAAAAATGCATAGAACGGACCTGATTGCATAGAATTGCGTGATGTACATAATATGCTTTGGAATGCAGGGAACATTGGAAAGGGCATATATCATACCACACCCCACACCTACTCTCTTCTTTACACCACGACTCAACTAGAACACAGAGATACTATGACACCATTCGGTATAACTGTTCTCATACCAACATCTACCGCTCACTCCCCATCACTCTAAGTAAACACTGCTGGTTTCACACCCCCCAGCCAGGCGTTCTCCTCAGGCCTAACGCAGCCACACTCGGTCTGGATAAATCCTGCCAGAGCGAACACATACTCCTGATCTCTCAACCACCACACCTACCGCTAAGAAGCAGCTACCACACGAATTCCGCACCAGCTGCACACATACCTGGTGTGCACACGCACCTTTGAACTCTCTCTACTCTCTCTACTGACTCGAACTTCAGTTCCCAAGGGCGTTCAACCTACCAGCGCCTTCAGACCATACCAATGGTATATAAGGCGCTATATAAATGCAAAATAACATAACATAACATAAATTACAGTCAGTCCAGCATGCCTGCATTCAAGCTTTCCAATTATTAGAAAGGATTCACCCTATACGGTAATAAAAGAGGTGGGTTTCCCTTGCAGTAATTACTCAGAGACACAGCAATTATCAAACGCCTGTGGCCTTCTGTAGCAAAGAATTAGACCCCTTGCTGCCATGATGCCGCCTTGTCTAAGATAAGGTGCTGTGTTGGGATCTCCCTCAGAGAGTATTTCACCACAGTCTGTTGTCTCCCTCTTACTAGAGACCAAAATGCAACACATGTCTGTATTGCGGGCTAGCAAAGGTGAACTTCTACTCCTGAATTCCTCCAGTGTTACCGTAACCAGATGCCCGTTGCTGAATCCAGCATCTCTGCTGCCCAGTCCCAATGGTGGTGAGCCACATGATACAGAACCACATGATTGTGTAGCTTTCAATGATTTTTTAATGACACTCCAAACGAATATAACAGATATGCCCTTTCTTGAAGCATACTTTTTTGATGGTTCTTGTTACCAGGATCAAAACTGAAAATTGGGTGTATGGTATGTGGTATGTGAGTCTGTGGAGTCAGTGGAAAGTGGAAGGAGACCACAGGTCACCTCTGTACAGGTTGCAGAACCAGTGGCCCAGATGAGGGGGTGTAGTCTGGCCGTCCAGCAGCCTGTTAACATCCGTACTGATTCCAGATATGCCTTTCTGGTAGCCCACGACGTTGGTCAACTCTGGAAGCAGAGAGGATTCCGGACATAAACAGGATCCCATATCAAATATAGAAAATATGTGAAAACCCTCCTTGACCCTATCATGCTACCCGAAAAGATATCCATCATTAAATGTGCAACTCACCAGCCCCTTGAAAATTAGTTACGGCAATGATTTTGCAGACAGAACTGCAAAACCAGCAGCTGTATCAGGGTCCAAAGATGAATATATCCTCTGTGCTAAGATTTGCCCTGTCCCTTCTCCATATGGACAATTCGGCCCAAATACAAGAAAATAGCACTTCCAATGAAAAAGACAACTGAATGGGAAAGGGATGTCGATTGCATGATGATTCTCTGTGGTCAGATGAGCAAGGTCGATTAGTGGCACCAAACATGCCATTGTTGCACCTTCTAAGAATGTACCATTACCAAGCTCATGTCAGCAGAGAAGGAATGATTGAAGGTGCAACTGCGGTGTAAAGTGCAGTCAGCAGTGAAGGACACATTAGTATATCTGTTTTTCTAAGCCTCTATAACTACTTGCCTAGTTCGTTCTCTGGCATTCTTTTTCCAAGGTATGGAATTCCATATATATGTAATTGCGCCAGTTAAATATCTCTCGTGAGATAGTTGCAGGTTAGCAGGGATCCAGCTCTCTTATTAGGTTCTGATGAATATTACTGCCTAACGGCGAGGCAGCATTAATTTGTACTGCTGGATTTTAAACAATAAGACTTTGCATTTCTCACCATATTTAACTGGCACAATTACATATATATGGAATTCCATACCTTGGACATACTCTTAGTCAAGTTAGCAAGTAAGATTAATTTCCCGAATTGGGCCTTGCATTTATGATGACTGCCTTGATAACGTCGAACGTTGAAACACGTCTCGGCACACGTGTCGGCTGACATCCTGTTGGATAAAGATATTGATGGTATATCTTTCACTTAATAAGCATATGGACTTTAATTTTGCAGTGATTTTTTAGTGTTTGATGTTATTATGAGGAAACGAGAGCAGCACACCTGTTACACTTGATATACACTAATTCTGAACTTAATAAGACAACCTTATTATCAGATATGGGTATTGTTAAAATTAGACAACACTGGTTCACTATCTTCTTATATAGAGACCAATAATTGATTGAAACAGGTGTGCGTTCTTGCACCCCACCTTTTCAACCTGTATATCTCTGATATGCAATAGGTTATTAATGCCTGTAACAACTTCCCTCCCAAAATTTCAAAATTGCGTGGCTGAGTAACACTGATGACACGGTTGTCGTGGATAGGACATCAAATGGCCTACACCATTTTTTACTCACACTTGCGGTATATTCAAAAGTTAGTGATGAAAGATACTTGTTATTCCAGGAGTAGAGCAAGGATGAATTTTGCGTGGTATATTGATGCCCATCGCATTGAAGTGATCAATATCTACGTTTATCTGGGCACACTTTTGAGCTTTTCAATTCTTATCTGTACAATAATTAATAATTTTGTTCGCACACGAGGGTGATTCTCAATAGAAGGTCTTTTTAAATTATATAAAGTTACCTGTTATTCCGGGATTACTTTATGGACTTGAGACATATACAGATACACAGCACTGTTGGTTTAAAATATTGGAAGGGAAATTGTGGCGCTTTGCTTTCGGCCTTCGTAGTTACCTATCTATCAAGGAAAATAAGAACTGAATTGGGACTGGTCTCTTTTACCACACTCTTGAAAATAAGACCAAGTTTATTATTTTTGAAGATGATGACGGATGATGGTAGTTCCCTATTGGGCCTGTATGGTAACATGATAGGGACAAATATATACAGGCGTAGAGCCCTGGAACACTGTGTCCCTTTTCATAATGCAATTTACTGGTCGGATGATTACACAATGAATGTTGCCATACTGAAAAAACAACTTAGCAACAGAGCACACTGTTTGGAACGAAGTGACAATATTGATTGCTTTTCCTCAAAATAAATCTTTTCGTTTACTACAAAGATTTATACTGATGCTTAGTTTTAATCTACTTCCCTCCTTGATGGTCATTGGTCAGCGGAAAGAAATACTGCATGAAGAGTGAACTTGTCGACTATTTTTTGCCAAACTTGAAACTACTCAACACTTATTGACGCAATGTTCTGTTTTATTGCTCATGTATAATGTTATATATTTTAAATATGTGAGTTACATAACACGTATCAATTCTGACCAGTTGTGGCCCTATATGGTTTCTGGAAACATAATAATATTTTCTAATGTTGTTTATGGTTTATGGAAACATATTGCATATTTATTGCCGTCAATTTGAGCTACTATTTGCCCTTTCTTTAAATGTTACTTTTAAATTGAATGGAAATATTGATGTATTTTCTTTTCTTCTTTGTGATGATGCTTTTATATTTTTAGATGATTGTGTGAAGGTTTGTAATAAACTAATACACATAATAATAAAAACAATTTAAAAAGAAGGAATGATTATGATCAGAACGTTGGACAGCCGGCACATGTTTCGACCAGC
The DNA here is from genome assembly GCF_040938575.1 of Ambystoma mexicanum. Lineage (NCBI taxonomy): Eukaryota > Metazoa > Chordata > Amphibia > Caudata > Ambystomatidae > Ambystoma > Ambystoma mexicanum. The sequence continues at coordinate 671,156,329 of NC_090924.1, read as the reverse complement.
GGGTCGTTCTCAAGGCTGTATAAATCCCATATTACACATAGTAACAAATCATAATTGAAATGCACCATACAATTAGATTCAGATTGGTACAGATTTCACAATATTAGAATCAAGTTGAAAGGACAAGATAAATAACGGAAAGTAAAAGTTGTAAAAATTAAATAACATATGTTACCATTTGTATTGCAAAGGTGAGCATCAATATTCAAAACCACATACCACATTCCAATTGCAGACGGGAGGGTTCAAGCAGATGATGAGCATCATTGATATATCAACAAAAATAAGGGCGAAATTAAAAGAGAAAAGCCAAAGTAAAAATGAAATTCACAATTAACAAACCCAAGGAAACGGATCAGTGGCTTGTAATGAGTCCTTAAATAGGGTGCAAGGTTAGCCTTAAGATTTAGCATCCAACTGTGGATTTAGACATTTTGAATTCGGCCAGATTACCAAAACTGTGCCCACCTCGGTTTGCCACCACAAATGGCACCTGAGTTGGGGCCTAGTGACTTGCTGCAAGAGGGCTGACACACCTCTGCACTGAAAATGAACATGTCTGTGTATCGTATCTTGGCTGCTTTGTTCTTTGGCTTTGTCTCTAATGTCTCTTGTGTCCCTCCCCAATCTGTAAAATCTCAAGCATGATAACTATGTTAAATGGGCAGACTGGCTCTGGTGTAGAAATAGATTTGTAGTACACTGAGAGGGAGGAACATGTGATATGAATGGGAGCTGAGAATGCAGGGTGGAGATGTGGTTGGGGTTTCTCCCAAGACCTGCTATATGTCCGCAAGGTGTGGTTACTTACCACCGTGAAGTACACTCAAACTGGTTGTTTAATGAGGACTACCTCTGTGCCTTGCATACTAAAACAAAGTCCTCAAGGCTAACCCCCACTCTGAGTGCACCATCTGAGAGTATAACCCATATCATTAAACCTATCCCATCTTCAGTAATATACCCTGAGCCATCCCATATTTAATTTCTAATCCATTATTGTTACTCTGTTTTGGACTCTAGGATTGGAAGAAAAGTAACACTGAAAATTATCTACTTGTACCAGTATCTAACCAATACAATGGCAGTGATGAGAAAAAGGGTGCTGAATGGTAATGCAAGCAGGGACACTCATGTAGTGTCCCTGCCATGGGGATTCCATCGGATGGTCGTACCGGGAGAGTGCAGGATAGAAGACCTAAGTGCAGGGTGGGGCTGGGACAAGAAATAGGTCCGGAATAACCAAAATAAAGAGGCCCACCGCTTACCTCAAAAAAAGTGGCCCTCAAGCCATCATCTGTTAATGGCGTCAATTCACGACTTTAGAGAAAATGCTACTTAATGAGGGTTCATGTTTCTGCTGCATGTTATGTTTTGTGTAAACACTTGAGAAATTGATAACATTCCTTTTGTCCCTGTCCCTGAAGTCATGTGTCATGGACTGACAATCTATCACTCCACACAGCACTTTGTATCCTGGGACTTGTAGTTCTGTTGTTCCTTCTTAAAATGTGCGCCAGCAAAGCCCAGCATATAAAATACATTTGGCCAATAGACAGGACGGTCCGAAGGTGTCACACACAACATGGAAATTGTGATGGGATTACGAATGTGGGAGACCTCCACATAAATGCGAGAACCATTGACTGCACCACAAATCCTTCCACGACTGAGCCACAATTCCTGACTAGAGCATGAGCACTCTTCTAAGCAATCCTTGGCCCCCCACAACCTCCTGGCCTCATACCATCTGAAATAAGCACCGGAGGTGCAAGTCTGTCGACCATCATCCCCCCGGTCTCTAGGACAATGTACCTCTGCTTCTTCACCTTCAACCAGGCCTTTAATAACCTAAACTCTGAAATTCTGATTATAGCTATAGACATGGGGCCTGATTCATTAACTTTTTTTCACGGTTCAAAGTGACTTTGCACTGCAAAAATACAATTTGCACTGTTGCATGAATCAGGGTGTTTTTGGGCAGTGCACAGTCACTTTGCACCAGAAAAATCACTTTGCACCGGACAAAAAATTCTATGAATCAGGCCCTTCGTGCTAATAACTTTGCACGGTTCCCTAGACTTCCCACTGAGCACCATTCTCTTCTTTCTGCCAATCCTCTTGTCTCACCTTTTATTGCCAACTATAGTGCTCTGAAGCGACCGTAAGGTGGCCTTCAGCGCTACATAAAAATTAAAAAGAAACAAATCGATGGACAGAATGCTAACTACGAGAAGAAAAAATCCATCCTTTTTAAGAGTTACGAAAACAAATAACGTGACTGCACATCCCTTCTAGTTCTTATACAATCTATTCATTTTAATGGCAGCTACGATACATCCATTATTTACTGAAAGCATAAAAATAATACCCCACAACTTCCACTTCTCAAATGAGTTAAAGTGGTGTGAGGGTGGAAACGTGTGGGTGCTGTATTTATGTAACACAGGCTTTAAAATGCATGGCCTGTTTAAAAAATGCACCTTTTCGAGCAAAATAAAACACGTTTCCACACCCGTCCCCCACTTACTTAGTTGCCGCTGGGGTGGGGGCTGTCGTGACTGCAGTGCTGCTTCTGCTGCCTGGCACGGTCCAAGTGAAAATGCCGACCCGGCCAGGGCCAGACTTGAGACTAAGAGAAACGTTAGTGTGTGACCCACCTAACTCCTTGTTCAGGCCACGCAGAGTCCTCAATGTAACAGGCTCGCTGCAGTGTCTGCTGCCTGGCAATTTACCCAGCCCCAGGGGACTCAGAAAACAAAGTTGCTTTCAACTTTTGCACGTGCTGGCACCTGCAAAGTTGAAAGCAACTTGCAAATGGATTTCTGTGTCTGCATGCTGCAGACAGTGTGCAAGCTGAGGGCTAGTAATTTACGAGGTGTTACAACAAACTATTAAGAGAGCGGCCTGACTGGCGCCAGCCACGCCATCCGATGCCATGGCCAGCCAGGCCCTGAGGCAGTACAGCAAGCATGGCGGCTCCTTTCCCTCTACATGATAATTCATCAAAGCAAGGTAACCAACATGTGTGTGTTACCTTGCTTTGATGAATGATGCAGCGGCCAATCCATCAATCTGCTGCACAGCCAGACCAGAGAAAAGTAATTTACGTTACTTAAAGTAACGTAAGTTACAAAAATCAATATTAGACGCATTAAAACCGGCCCAGGGGTGGCTGATCAAATATCCGGCCCCCATTTCTTCGAAGTTGTTCGGCCACGGGCCGATCGACCGATTGCCCCAGTCCAACACTGCCTAAGTGTAATGCTAGGGAAGGAATATGGTGGTTCCATGTAATTATAATGACATTTACTAACTACTTTAACATCCAAACATAGTATAGAAGTGGTATGGGTGTGCTCACCAACCACCACTGATGTTTTATGCCCCTATTGCACAGATTTAGAAAATAGAAGGTGTACTTGGATTCAATACCTATGATTGCCAAAGTTTGAGAATATTGAATTCATGAAGACAGTTGAGTAGTCAGTCTTTTTGGCATGATATCATAAGTAAAAATAGATGGGTCAGGATTTCAATATGTTATTCTAAACACCACATTGGCTACTTTAAGATTCACAAGACCCATGTCTGCATTTCGGGTAATGAACCAGTTTCCTGTCTGCTCAGATGGGATTCCTTCTGCCTTCATCAGCAGAACGAGGAGTAATACAGAGTAGAAAAGAAAAGAAGTAGTAGGCAATCATAATTGGGGTGGGGCATTTACAACCTTTGTAGTTTGGGAGGTATATAAAGGGCAAAAGTTAGATGGCCATTTATCCTGACTAAAATGAGCCACAGAACTTATATCTGGGGCACAGCTCACCAATAGCAACTCTAATATTGGGGAGCTGCATATAAGAGTGACTCTCAGCAAAGAAACAGATGCCCTGATAAAGCTGATAAAGGGGGTAATGGCTTCTGGAAGAACAATGCAGTGGGCATTGCTTGTGTAGAAGTGCAAGACTATCTGAACTCCTCAGTAATGATTTGGGCATACTGGAAGACCTGTGGCCATGGAAATAATTACAGCAGTAAAGCGAATAGACCAGTGTATGCTAATAGTGAATCTTCACATCAAAAGGGCCAATCAAAGGTAGCTGAGCCCCATCAGCAGAATATCACCTGGTCCTTTGGTAGGATATAATTGGGACTGAATACCACATGTAGATGTGTGGGAAGTCGACTGCCTTGCAATTCAGCCTGATATATACCATCTGCCCCAGGAAAGCCCCTGATGCATGGTTAGGAATTGGCTTAACGTGGAAATTAAGGCCCCTTCAGTCACCTGAGCTGCAATGGCTTAATAAGCTAGTAAAAGGTCAAGGGTTGCTAATGAATCACAGGATTTGTTCGGATGGGGAAGCAACAGGCATATCACTAATAGACTGTTGTTTCATGGTGAAGATAAGTGTGGAGGGTTAGTCTCAGTACTTACGACAAACATACATGTTGTTATGCATACAGAGGCTAAACTCTTTAATCTATATAAACTGCCAGTATAGAGAGAATCTGTAAGCCCCCATATAGAGTTTTTAAAGGTATGGTCTAAAGTAGTACCTAGAAGTTCATAGATATAGAGAGCTTCATACCAGAAGTTATGGAAATGACAGATATTGAGGAAAGCTTGCAGGTCTTAGTGGTAGTGCTCAATGAGCACCAAAATGGCATTTGAGCTAGATCACCATAGAGCCACGCTAAGTACTCCTACTTATGTAGTATCCCCCATTAGCAAGTCTCTGAGCAACCTTATATTACCTCAACCATTAGTATAACCATGTTCTTCTTCTTACTGGAAGGCACTGTGTCCTACTGTCACTGGCATTGCTATAAGAAGGAGACCATGATCTTTAAAACAGAGCCATCAAGATCTGCTCAGCACGCCTTGATCCCTGATGTGTTTCCATCCTTTATCCTCCATGAGATGTGCAAGGAATCACTTGCTGTTCAACATGTGCTGAATGAACTCACAAACCTTTGAAGTCAAGTTTTAATAAAATATGCTTCTGCTTAAATTGTAGTTTAAAGGGGCATGAAAGGCTGAGGGTTTATGGTCCAATTCCTACAAAATGTCACATCCGTAAACAATTGTGAAAAAGGAAAAACAGACATTACTTTTGATATGATAATGGCACTAGAGGCACAAAAGCCGGGACTGTGGACAAGTCCCCGGTTGGCTACAGGTATTGCTGGATGCCATAATTTGAACAACACATGTGCACCTAAATTGCAGAGCACAGACCCTCTGCCTGCCCTGGGTTACTGGGGCAAGATCATTGTCCCTTGGGCCAATTAAGTTCTTTGTTCTAGTCGGTGGCAGGAATAGTGTGCTGGAAGGCCCACTTAGAGCTTCTCAATTATACAGGGTTATGCATCTCAAAGTGTATAAAAACATTGCATCTGGAGGGTGAGTTAGTTGGTAATGGGTTAAGGCTGAGATGCTGCCCATATGTCTTACAAGATAACTGAAATAAATCCTTTTGCTTCGCCATTACCGGAAATTAAGAACAATTATTTGTTCATGTTTACAGTGAAAGATGTTTACCCCTCAGAGGCGACAATCTTGGGCCTGTTCTAGAACGGCCTGGAAAACTGATCCCCTACTGATCGACATGGATGAGGATACTGGTGAGAATGTGCTTACCAATTTGAGAAAGGATCTGCTGACAATCATATTCCTTCTTGTCCTTTTGACAATTGTGACACAATGGACTATCTCCTAGCCACAAACAACATCCACATCCACCAATATGCTGATGACACACAGCTATACCTCAAGATCCACTCCATCAAGGACATCCATAGGCTGAAAACCTGCCTCTCACTGATCTAGTCTTGGATGTCCAGTGCATACTTGAAGCTCAACCCCTCCAAGACCGAATTCCTACTCCTCATCACCAACACTGAACACCTAGACATGCAGATCTGGTTATTCCTCGGGTTCCACATCGGCAAACACCTCTCCTTCAAGACACATATAGCTAAGAAAACTCAGACAGCTTGGTATCAATAAATAACCTATCATATCATATCCGCTCTCCCTCTTGTGAAAGGTCAAGCACTTCCTCCCTCCAGATAGCATCAGATCCACTCTTCAAGAACTGTTCCTATCGCACCTGGATGGGGGCAATGCACTCCACAAAGGCCTCCCTTTGTCCTCCCTTGTGCCCCTGAAAAGAGTCCTTCATGCGGCCGCACACCTCATTAAGGGTCTACGCAGATATTGTTAGAGAGAATTCTCCAGAATGGCTAATTTCCCTTACCTACTGAGTCCCTCAGCAGCTTTGCTGGATTTCTAGGATTTATTTTTTTGAACTGGTAAGAGTGTGAGCCTTTTCCCCCACTCTTATATGTGTTTTGCTGTGTGTGTTTAACATTTTCTTGTGTTGTTAGACTGTGGAGCCTCACCTACTCCATAGGCATCATCTTTTTACCCTGTGTTACACAGCACCTTCAATGCAGTGACACAGGGTTGTCTTTTTGGTTTACCAACTCCGACTCCATTTTCTGGGACTGACTACTGTCTCCCAGAACATGTAAAGTTGCCATTGACTTTATTACTCTCTTTTAAAACTCACAGACCCAGTACAAAACTCCAACAAAGAATGCCACCCCTTCATTGTTTATCTTATTCTCGTGAAGTCATACATTCTACACACTTATCATGTACAACAATGGTTGCATCCACAAATCTAGCACATAAGACGCAACTAGGAAGGCCCCCACAACCCTACCAAACTGTGCCTGAGTAAAGTGTGTATGTCATAGTCCTAAAGCAAGTATGCGTTTAATATTGCAGAATAGACACGGGGGTGGACTGGGAGGCCATCAGCAGCTCGGGCAGTAAGAGACTTCAGCCTGGTTCACAACATGTTCAACTATTCATCTGCATAAACAACATTTTGAATGGTTCTGAGCTCATAAGCACTACCACAACAATGAATAAAAATAAGGCTAGCATTGCAGTGCCAGCAGCAGGGGAGTTGCTAGGTCTGGAAAAGACCCGGGGCTACGTTGATGTCGGAACTGTTGGGACTGGGGGCTAGCTAGTTTTTTGGCTGTAGCTCCTGAGATTCTATCCGGGGCTACAACCAAAAGATCAGGGGCTATAGCCCCCTTAGCCCCCCCCCCCTAGCAACGCCCCTGGTCAGCAGTACGTGCATTAAAGGTCCTCACTAAAACACTCTGCGCAGAATCTGACCGTAGAATGCAGGGGTCGTAGTGAAAATCTACAAGACTGATGCTGTTTGCTCTGCTTCACAGCACTTTTTTTAATAGCTATTTTGATAGGACACATTTTTGTCAACATCAGGATTAAAATGATTCTGCCCTTCTTGGACTGGGCCACACTACCTGCCTTCAAGCACAGATCTAAGCAAAATGCAGGTAACTGGTGAACTATCTGTTCTGCAAAGGCGCTTCGGCCATGTAGATGTAGATGACTAATGTTTACCCTGATGACTGTAGCAGAGAGCTCCAAGTCTCACAGGCCCTTTAGTCAAGCTAATGTCTGAGGTCTAATTGTTTTGTTTCTGAAGCAGTCCAGCAACTTGAAAGGGAAGGGTGTGGGTAGTGACCACACACAGGAAGGCAGCCCAAAACCAACACCAGAGTAGCCCCTGAGCCTTTCGTGCTGCTGGCCTGGGGGGCGAAAGCCCGAACTGATCAATGGCCAATCCGCCCCCTGAATAGAAATATAGCTAGAACGAATCCCATTGGAAGGTGGTCTCTTTCTTGAAACTAAACGTGGATTTTACATAATAATAATAATAATAATAATAATAATAATAATAATAATAATAATAATAATAATAATATTAATGCATATCATTATACGTAAAAGGTATGGCAGTCTTGGTTTGACTTTTAGGTAACCAAAGCCAATATGTTGATTACAGAGGCATATAAGAAGTTCAGTGCAGAAGTGGGGAGAGATATCAATACAACTCTCTATAGGTGATAGTATAGGAGCCGAGCCAGTCTAGGTACTCCCTCCGCCCAAGATTGGAGTTTCTGGTGAGAACGTGAAGTCTGAGATTGCATGACCACTCAGGGGAACATTACTTTGTAAAGCATTAACATGCTAGAGTGGAGCCGCAGCAGGGATGTTGCAGACAAGAAGCATGATACAGTATTCTAGCCATTCGAGAGTAAAACAAATCATTCAAGTTTAAAAATGTGTCCATTTGAATTGATACTGCCCTCTTTAATCAACTGAACATGAAATACAATTATAAATTGGAATGATAGCTTTCAGGCATGTCCAAATTCATCAGAATATGACGAATGAGAGTCATTTTCAAAATGTAAGCAAAATATCATAATGTGGTAGTTATCGAACCGGGCCTTGACGTGAGATCCAATACTATCATTCACTTATGCAAACAATGTACAATGGAAAGAGACAAAGGGTTAGAGTTGTGATTGCAGCGCTTCCTTTACATGCAGATCTGGCTCAAATGCAAAGAAAATGAAAATATCTTTGCTGATTTCAAAATGCAAGATAGACCACCTCAATTACGCTTGAAGTGCTACATAACAAAACCCGATGTTCACATTATTATGCAATTTTTATTTAAATATCGATTTTCTGTGCCTTTTTGAGCGTTCATTAAAATCGTGAAAATGGTGATTGTGCCTAGTTTTATGACCTATAGTCAAAATTCTATTAATGACATGGAGGCAAGTTTTATGCATTCTCTTTTATTTATTTATTTATTTATAACAGGTGTAATAAGTGAAAGAAAGAAAACATCTCTTGAATAATACATAATCTAGATTTGCTTATTGATCTGCCTCAAACCCAGCTCCTTTTCTATCCCTTTCTTGTATGCATTCGCCAGTTTAGTTAGGCATGTAAAATATGCTAATGCAATCTATATCCATTTGTTCAGTCCCGTAAACCCCTGCCTCTTCACCAGTCCGTCAAAAGAATTGCCTACCCATTGTTAGATGCATGGGTGGCAAAACACAGCGAAAACGTTGGGAGGGATAATACTCACCTATGTGCCATAAATATAATCCTAACTACCTGTCATACAACTGGGTGCAATCAGTATTCCTTGGCATGCCACAGAGGTTTCCAATTGCAACATTTCAGGCCAAGATATTACCCCAGTAGCAGCATACATAAGAAGCTTACAGAAAAATGTATGAAAAAAATGTTCATGTGACCCATCAGAGGATTTAAGACTGTGTTTCAATCTGACTCCTGACAAAATGACCTTGCATGCCATTACAACCTGAAAAGACCGATCCCAAAGCAGAGAAACGCCAATACCTGCCAAACACATAGCCCATCCCACCAAAGTTGGCGAGGCAATCAGTTTCTGGAGAGAAATGAATAACTGGTCAATAGACAGAATATGGTTTTCCATATGAGATTCATATTCTAAAACACATCATACAACACATTGGAAATCATTTTCCAGAAATGTAAGCAATTCAATATAGGAATAGCCTGTTTTAGTAAAACAGGATGTCCCAAACATAACCCCATCTGGTATAGAACATTTGCCTGACATATCAAGAGTTTTAAAATCTGAAACTCTCATAAAAGAGACCTATCACTTCAGCATCACCAGTTTTGCAGACTATTCTTGTGAAGACAATAATCAATTAAACGTCAATCTCTGCTATTGACAATATAATATCAGCATCCCATAATTAAGCATACCTATTTCTGGGCAGAATGATGAATTTAATTCTTTTAAGCGATTAATAAATAAGAAGGTGAAAACTCCCTGGTCACCCATCAACAAAAACATGAAGAGAAGAATTGGCCAACATGTACACATTGGGGGTCATTACGACCCAGGCGCTAATTGCGCCAACTTTACCACCATGGTGTAAACTATGTTTACACCATGGTGGATGGCGGATTTACCGCCCCATTCCAAGGTGAGTGGGGCGGTAAATCCCCATTTCCCATTTTCCCTTCCCCATTCCCATTTTTGCCCCATAGGGCATAATGGGAGTGGGGAAGGCGCTAATTACGCCACCGTAAATTACAGTGGCGTAATTAGCATCATGGCAGGTTAGCGCCATGGATTTTAACGGCTGCTAAGAGCAGCCGAAAAAAGCAGAATATGCGTTAAGGGTTAACGACGGCGTTAACCCTTAACGCCTGGGTCGTAATGAGGCCCATTGTCAATAGGATACGCAAAAGAGGAGGTAATTTAAGTAAAACATTTCACACCTGGAGAACAAAATTAGAATTAGAGAAAATTAGGCCTTTTTCTTATAATTTGATTAAAAGTGATTTAGTCCTTAAAGAGTCCCACTCCTTCTTCTGACCCACTACATATGGTGCCAGAAGTGATGTGGCAGAAGTGGGATATCAACCATCTGACAGAAGTTGGGTACCCGCGCTGTTTACCAAATTAAGGCAAATCTGCTACTGAGGCTGAGGTACTAAGGGAAACAGAGAGGGGGTCAAGAGGATGTGGAGAAGCAAACCCCCCATAGTGGACACTCAACAAGAAGAGGCAGAGGAGGTCCTAACTCTGCCAACCCAGAGAAATGACCCGGTCCCCACAGAGGCCTTAGATAGGGTAATCATGGAGGGAGTCGGACACAGCCAGGCAAGTCCTTTTTTCTTCATAAAGAAGGGGTTCCTATATCGGGGTGATATAACCAGAGATGACTTGGCTCAAACCCAGTTGGTGGTCCCCCAAAGTCATCAAGGATTTATTTTAGGGTTGGCACATTCGCATCAAACAGCAGCTAACCAAGGGGTAAGGAAAACCCAGTCAGGTAATCCCTAAATTCTACTGGCCAGGAGTTTTTGCTGATTTAAAAAACTATGTTTTGACATGTGAGACATGCCAAAACTGTATCAACTCCAGTCACAGTTGTTGGGTGGGTGGTCGATAAAGGTTTCATTAGGAAAGAAGGGTTTGCGTTGAGCACACCATATTGGTGACTGGAGTGACGGCAAATCACAACCTTCCTCTTTGCCTCTGTTTTCTCTCCCCCTCTCCCCTGCTAAACTCCTGGCAGAAACTCCTGGCAGAAACGGCACCGTTTCCCTTTCTGATTCTTGGGCCCAGGCCCCGTCAGTTGCCCACCTGCACTGCCTCCTGCCTCCTGCTACCCCGGCACCTGGGGACTGTTTTCTGTATCCCTACAGTCCCCCTACCAGCACTTATATCTGCACTTACCTTGCACTTGCCAAATCTACTATCCCTTGTACCGCACTTTTCCCCTCTCCCTTCCCCTTGCACTTTTCCCTCTCCTCCTCCCCATGCACTTGCACGATCTGAATGATACCTGGCCTAGTAGGATCGTTTTCTGTCTTCCATTTGTTCCCCCTCCCTTGCCTAGTTGCGCCTTGAAACACCTGTGTATAGGCGCGTTATAAATGCCATATCATATCATATCATAATGTTGGTGTGATGTTACAATTTAGCATGAATCTAGTGTAGTTAATGAGAATGGGATAAGTGTTACTATTAGTGTTACTTTGTGTATAATTGATACATTTTAGATTTGCACGTGCATAGCAACGTAAATATGCCAATGTAATAGGAACACAATGTAGTCCCACGTGGCACCTAAAGATGGAAAGCAAGGCCCTTTGTATGCACATGCGAGAAAGGAGATTCCCAGATAGGTAATCCACTGTGAAGGTACATGGTAGTCTTGAAAACACATTCACAGATGTACATAGACAGGGGTCTTCAGGGAGATGTGTTTGGGACAGTTGGGGATGAGGTCCTCTCATAGCTATGGTCATGTAGGTGGCAGAAACCTGGGGTGGCGAGATAAACTGCGACCCAGGAAGCTAGATGATCAAGTACAAAGGCCGGGGATCAAGTACAAAGGCCGGGGGGGGAGGCAGCTAACTGCATTCGGGCAGCTGCAATAACATCAAATGGTCAGCTGCAGCCAGGGTCGGGGTTTACAACTTTGTGCTATTGTGGAGAGGCGAGCTAATCTTTTTAAGTACATGGAAGTTGTTATTCAATGTCCAGGGAAGTCCAGCTACCTGGTAAAGTCAGGAACACTGAGAAAGGTAATAAAATCAGTGCAAGGGATGCTTAAGGCAGAGTGGACAAATGGTTTATGGGTTTCAATCAGGTTCTCAGGAATGACCATGCATGCTGAAATGGAAGTCGTTATAGATTAGCGTGAAATTAGGACAACAGCAAGTCTGGGTGGATAAAAATGTGTGTTTCTCTCGTGCCTTGTATTGTTTAAGTATCCTTAGTAAAGCCATGTGCATCACGACCGGGGCTAGACGTCCCCGACCAGATAATTCTCGTGTGACTAAGTAACCATGGAAGATGTCATGACCTACTATGCAAAGATCCTGAAAAAGGGTGTGCTGTAAATATGAGATAATGCAAATGAATGTCGAAAGGGGATGGGGGTTAAATAAAAGTATCCAATAATAGCGCGGGAACTGTCAGGGATTACCTTTCTATTTATAGGGCGGACCAATAATTTTTGGGGTTTGACTTTGTAACAAAATATGTGGGAGTGTGTTAACTGTTAGAAAATCTATATAATGTGAAATCTTTGTATGGTTTGAGGAGAATCAGGTTAGTTTGACTCTACAACGTCATCTAGCTCCTCCCAACCATGTGGACAATAAACTTGCTTTACAGAAAAAAGTTCATTTGCTTCTTAAGAGGTGGGCCTATTTTGAGTTAAGGCGATCAGAGGTCCAACCACACATTTGGTGACCCCGATGTGATCTCCAGGACATCCGAGACTCGAGGGGCTTCCTTTCCGCACAAATCGGCTGTGGGGCTTCTCGGTGGGGACCAGTCTCTTGTGCATGACTAAAGGAGAGTTGTACAGGCACCATATTGCTTAAAGGCCTGTCTGCTCCCCAAAGGCATAGTGCCGCAGTCCAGCTGTGCAAGGGCGAAATATAGGAGCACCACTTTGGACCACTTCAGAAACCATTTTACCTAAGTGCACTTTGGCAGGTAAAGCAAGAGGATGATGGCAAAAAGAGAGGTTTTCCTTTTATTTGAGGTTTTCTGATAAGGGGTAAGATAGGCGAGTATGTATGGAGTCAGACTAGTTTGGCTAGGTTGAAAGGGTGAGTGTTTTTGGAGGAGTGAATAAACTGTTCTGTGTTGGAGTTCTTTTTTCCATGTATTTTACCCAGTTTGTTATTTTAAGAGGGGTGAGGGGGCATTGTAACTGTATATCAATTGTGCCCTAATACCCGTTGGTTTGCTAGTCTGGTTGGCTGGAGCCATCACCCAGGGGTGAGGTGGCATCTTTATGCTAAGTCCACCCGTAGATACCTTTCTGGAGTATACCCTTGGTACCCTTAATTTTTTTTGTCCATATGTTTGGAGCCCTATACCTCACGGAACCGATATTTTTACCCAGTTCTTTTTTTTTTCTTGTTCAGTCGAAGTAGTGAATGGTATCTTTCCATTTTCGGAAAAAGACAACATTGTGGTAGAACATGTTGTAAAAGAGATGAAGAAGTAAAGAGGATTTGGGCTGGCATTGTGTTTTTGATAATATGCTGTCTTTTGTGTAAGAGTGGGAAGTATAATTATCAGTGAATAACTAAATGAGGTGATTGTGGTGAAAGTGAATGAGGTGAGAGATTGTGGGGAAGATTAAGACACTGGGAAGGGGAAAAAAAGTGGCTGTTTGGGTTTTGAAATGTTGTGCTGCGGGTTCGACTTCTTTGTTTAGATGATTGTTTTTTTAATTTGGATTTTTTATTTTTATATAGTGTGTTCTAGTTTCCAAAGCAAGAAATACAAAAATTAGAAAATGTTCACACTTTACAATTATAGAAATCGCCAGTGAAACCAATTCATACAATACAATATATATCTAAAACCACCATATAACCAGACAATACACATAAATACGTCTAAAACGAATTTGTTAGAATCCATCCTAAAAACATTACTCATCATCCTACATGTATATAGTGAAGTGGTAATTACCCAATTTTTTGTTATCGGGGGGGAACAATTCTCAAATGGGTAAGTATATATAGAACAAAAGGGTTACAAAGCACAGAGAATTGGTTACCCCTCTCTTAATCGAACTGGGAGTTGCGAGAAAAGATTAGTCACACAAAAACATTTACATCAACAAGTGCATTCTATATCTGTTAGTCATAGATCAGCTAGTAGAACAGAGAAACATATGCAGTAGTTTTTAGCAGAAGAAAATTTCTTTTTAATATAGTTCAAGAGTATTTTTTTAAAAATATGCTGAATTCATACATATTGGTCATAAAAACAAACAAGACAAAAAAGGGGTATGTCAAACTTTGGATCACAATGAGATTTTTTGGAATAACCGCATGTTTGACATGTCTCTTTCACAAGTCTTCGCATTGAGTCAATTAGAAACGATTCATTCTACTAAGCGCGGATGGCCCTCAGCGTTTGTGGCCCTTTAAGAGACGCGTTGATACCATCACACACGTCACATGACTAGCAGATCTTTTTTCAAATCATCAGGCGGCGTATATAAACATCTCTGCTTGAGATTTTGTTATATCCGGCGAGCAGCTCTACGAAGGAAGGCAGGCGGCGCACACAGCAATTTAGTAAGTTTTGCCATGTTTCGTGCATTTTCTCTCCCCTCGCCGACCGACTGCGAGGGTGTATATACATTTATTTGCTCGCCTGGCGATCAGAACGATACAATATATATCTTCCAAACCCCCTTTTGTTGCCACCCACACCAACAGGCGCGTATACCACCACAAAATGAAGGGCTGACACTCGGTTTCTGTCTACTTTCTTTCATTAGGTTCGTCTTATCACAACAGTGATGTATGCACTGAGCTGTGTGTCTACATCTATCAGCAACCGTTCTTTCAAATTCAAAGTGGCTGCTTAACCTTAATTTGATTTTCTCCAATCACCATCTGGTATGTATTTATCTATAATCAGGAGACCTCGGGAGTTATTTTGTCTGTATCCATACTTACTAAATAGACGTCCCGTATGTTACTCTGTTTTAGACTGCTGCTTGAGTCCCAGTGAAACATCATACACAGGGCTTTTTTCTGACACAGTCCTACGTCTGATCACCCAACAAGGTAAACAGACCGCTTGCAGTCCCGTTTTGTTTTTTTAGTTTACTAATGTATGTATGAGTCAGCACTCACACTAACGCCTTTTATCCCATTAGGGATACAGGCCGCCATACTTTTGCGAGCAACCACTTTGTCTGAGATATCTTCTACTTGTTTGCGGGACACGAATAATTACTCCTATGTAAGCATTGATAGGCTTTGTCCATCTGTTACTATTTTGATACATAGATAATTATCATCCCCAAATAACTCTTGGCTAAAACGCTGTGTACTTGAAAACTTTTTGGCAATTTGTTAGCCTCAAGAGATATAATCGTTCTACTGGGAATTTATATACCAAGGCATGGCTTAGATACAATATATAGCTTGAAAAATATTAATTGATAAAACACCTTCCCCCAAATGATTTTAACTTCTATTTTCATGTAGAACAAGGTGTCCTCCTGCCACAGGATCTAGCATCATCTTTTCCAGCCTGTGTGGCTTGTGAATAGAAATCATCCACAATTGTGACGTAAATTACCATCGTCACGGTCTCTTTTGAACTGGAGAAGCAAGTAAGAGAACACTTTAGAGTTGTATGTCACACTATTATTTATGGTACTTCTATGTTAGTCTTGTTTTTTTTAAAATTGCACGTATACAGGTTTTTTGTCTTAGGTAACTTGCTGTTTGCTAAAATATATGGCAATTTTGTTCCACAATTAATGTCATACGTGTGATCTGGGGCTAAATTATTTTAAAAAGTGAACATCTATTGACCTCACTTAAACCTAGCATAGTAGGCAGTCTGTATAACATGGAAGCAATTTGTTGATGAACTAATTGTAAATATATACATATTTTTTTAGATCAATGATGTTGAATGTCCATCATATTTTGGGGTAAAACCTTGTACGTGAAGACACGTGGGAAGAAATCCTCTGTCCTGAAGATGGCCTTGACACCCTTTCCCGAATGGACACTAGAGAGGATGTCCAATTCGTTACATGGCTGAAACATGTCAACACTTAATCTCTCAATGGACGTCTAAATGTAGTGGTCTACTTAATTAATTTGTTAAAAAATCTCGTTGTCATCCAAAGTTTGACATACCCCTTTTTTGTCTTGTTTGTTTTTATGACCAATATGTATGAATTCACAATTTTTAAAACAAAATACTTTTGAACTATAGTAAAAAGAAATTTTCTTCTGCTAAAAACTACTGCATATGTTTGTCTGTTCTACTAGCTGTTCTATGACTAACAGATATAGAATGCACTTGTTGATGTAAATGTTTTTGTGTGACTAATACTCTTTTCTCGCAACTCCCAGTCCGATTAAGAGAGGGGTAACCAATTCTCTTTGCTTTTGCTCATCATCCTACATACAAAACATCTTGAACCCCACAATGAAGGATAAAGAAAAATCGACAATGACCTAATTCCTCTGTCGTTCAAAAAACATCATCCCCAAATATTTGATTTCGAAACCGCCCTGCTGCTATACAGAGTTCATCACTTGGTACTGATGTGTCAGGATGGTTATGCTATGGTAAGCTACATTGGGCCTCATTACACGGATGGCGGAGAACCATGGCGCTATTAGCGCCATGGTTCATGCCGGTAAAATACCGGCACCGCCTTGGCGGAAAGGGGAATTACTGCCCCATTCCAAGGTTGGCGGGGCGGTAATTCCACCATTGCCCTTCCCCATTCCCATTTTTGCCCCATAGGGCTCAATGGGAATGGGGAAGGCGCTAATTACGGTACCGCAAATTGCAGTACCGTAATTAGCTCCCTGGGTCCCTTTGCGGGTTGGTTTTTAACGCCTGTAAAAAGCAGGCGTTAAATCCCCCAGCCCGCAAAGGGACCTCGTAGTAAGGCGGTAAGGATTTACTGGTACCGGTATTTTACCGGTACTGGTAAATCCTTACCGCCATCCGTGTAATGAGGCTCATTGTGTTCTTTCATACATGTAGGCCTTAGATCCTCCATGTTGCCGTTGCCTGAGGCCTCCCTTTGCATCCCTCTGTACTCAGCTCCTCCGACATGCCCAACCCCGCCTGGTGAAGATTAGACCAAGACCACGGGACATGGCAAAGTGACACGTCAGACCTTTTCTTTTGTTTGCTCTCTACATGTACAGTATTAGCACTATATATGGTAGATAACAGTTGGGTTGCTGTGAATGTCGCTTATCCACATTACAACACAATGTACCAGCAAGGCTTTGTCAGAAGGTCATAAGTGAGATTATGACAATTATTGCTAAATGTCTGCAATGTCATGCCAAGTTCCACCCACCATTGTGAAAATGCTACAATATATTAGTTATTGCTTATGATATGCTATATAAACTGCACTGTAAGGGCTGCCCCTTCGGAGCTCTGTGTGACAACTGCTGGGACACTTGTCCTTCTGTATTTCCTGTTTATCAGCTGATAATTTCTCTCTGTATTTCCTGTTTATCAGCTGATAATTTCTCTGCATGCTGCATATTTTCTATCGAATACAAGAAGCTTGGTTTACCGTCAGTAAGGTGTCTCGTCTCCTTATTGCTGAATGCTGAGGCTGAGGCCGAGGTGACCCCTGGGAAGGGGCCAAACTTGGCTGAAACAGTACTGACAGCAGGGAGAACCACATCCAATCCCAGGATGGTATCCCCATCTTTGTCATAAATTACCAAATACTGGAGCACATACATCCACTAATCCCATACATTTCCCATAAAAATGATGTAAGGTTGTAATTGATTCATTACAGAAATGACATACTTTTTTGGATTTAGGGAGTTTGCTTCTCTCACCCAAAACATCAAGTGTTGGTAATAAATAAAATTGTACCCATATTGACAGATTTCTATCTTTCTTAGATGGGTGTCTCCATAAATATGATTGTAAAACATTGAATGATTTTTTTTTCTCACTTTATGTGGGGAAAGCAACAGTACATCTTCTGAAGCTTCCATAATACCCAAAATGTTAGGCCGGAAAACCTTGATAACGCCAGGGTTCGACATGAGCCATTTGCCATAGTTCATTTAATTTGATGAACAGAGTACCTTCAGGGGACTTCTCATCAACTGCATACACTGCCAGTCTATACATGCCTTTAATGAGATAATCCCTAACTCATGTCGAATTGCCACCACCGGTATGCCTGGTGGCAGTGAAAATACTCTTTTCCATAACTTTGATTCAAATGTATCCAATTCCAAACACATTCCTGAGTCTCCCCTCCATATATGACTCTTGGTACTATCTTCTGGTTGTAGAGTTTGAGTATTGGATATAACAAGAAACAACTACATTTTCTATCCACAGCTCTCAGTTGTGCAGCAGCATCGACTGTTGCAATGTCTTGTGCAACCTTTCCGGCCTCTCTTGTTTCTTTACCAATCATCTGCACCCCCAAAAATGTAAAACTTTGAACACACTTTAGAGGTTTTTTGTCCTCTTGTCTTTCTAATAGGATTTACAATCATAATCATACACTTGGGAATGGTAATCTTGTGCACCAGGACCCCCAACCGGCCCATACAGCTAGGATTTGCCCAATAGCACTTTAAGATGGAATAGCAGCACCCATGAGATGGATGGGAATGCAGATTAATACTCAAGCATAAAATCAATAATGACAACTCAACGGTTTGGCAAAGGGAGTCTGTTTAATGACAAGTACAAAAAACGGGGAGTTTCATGAATATCAAAAACACATAATTTATACTAAAAACTCGTCATCATTGACGTTTAACGCTTAAAAGTTGGCATGCAATTCTATTGGTTCTAGAAAGGGAACTTTAATATAGGTACTATATCTGTATATGGCAACGGAGTAAGGGGATTGGTAAACACTGACAGGTGGGACATCTAAGCCCTACCTTAAAAATGGCTACTGTGGACGTCACTAAAAATATGACGTCTCATTGGTTCTACTAAATATATAACCCTAGATTTCTTGGTCCACTATGATTGAGTTGGCATCAACCCCACTCATACTTTTCCACTTTGCCTAGAAGCATGCAGAACGGTCGGCAGGTGCAGGGTGCCCCCTACCTCCCCTGGCCTTCCTCCAATTATTGTTACAATCAATCATCACTTTAATGGCCATGTATCAATTATTTCACTGTGGTTGGCCTCGAGAATGCATCTCTGTCTGGAAAAGTTCTGATATCTTTGAATGGCACTCCGCCAAGCGTAGGTTTCTCACTTCTTCTCGCTTGGCTGGTCATGTGATTCAGACACCGTAAAATTGCCTTCTTCTTCATGTAATTCATGTATTTGATTTTCGTTTTGCCCACCACCTGCCTTCAGTTTCTCATCTTGACCTTTCTGAGCAGGATATTCTGTTCCTTGCTTCATTAATTGTAGCTACTGTTTGTCTATTTTAGCTGATACAACCTTGGCTTGTTGGAACGATTTGTCTCTGCTGAGTTTCGTTTCTGCCTTTTATTCTCGATTTGTAAAATATGAAGCTCTCCTCGTGCTGCCTCTAGTAACCTTTGGTTGATTCGGCTTCTTGTGCATAGTGGAAAAATACTTATATAACATGCTTCTTTTGAGGTAGAAATGTATAGGTGGCGCTTGCCGCAATCTATCTTACTACCAAGCATAGCAAGCCGCACAATTTTCTTAGCTTTCTTGTGGTTCCAAGCATATGTACATGCGTAAACTGGTCGAATATCTTTGTCATGCTCATGATATAAGCTTCTTGCATTTGACATTGTCCTTTCACTTTAGGTTCACGATGTCCTTTATCAATGGTGTCAGTCCGGGTTCTTGTGACATCAACATTCGTCTTCCATTAAGACCTTTTTGGCTTCTTCAGGGACTGTACTCAGACGATCTTCATTTCGTTTCATTTGTTGATTTGGTTTTCTCAATGGGTACCTTACTGTCCATATTTTCTTTGGTGTCAGTACTTCAATAGGTGCTTTTCTTCTGATGGGTACTGGACAGAGCCCCACTGCGGTTCTGTACTGGTTTATTTGCTCATCATACGTCACATACTTTGGCGTGAACGTTCCTGGTACTTCAAAATGGATGATTGGAGTGCGGGCCATATTTGGGACCTCCTCTACAATCTCTAAATATAATTAATGGAAGTACTCTGCTGTAAGCGAGCGCTGCAGTCCGACTGGCGTATAATCACAGAGCACCACATCGTCCACAGAGGAGGTAATTCATGGGAAGAGAACCTAACTTCAGAGGATTTGCCCCTACCTCACGCAAACATTAATTCAAATCTGAAATATATGAATTAAACAGAAATGGGAACAGAACAAAACCCTGGCATAGACCCTGATGAATCGGTATCCAGGCCGAGAATGTCCCATTCAATTCCAGCCTAACCCTCATTCTTGTGTCTGTGTGTAGTAGTGTCATATTTTTTTGCAAAACATCTGGGCACTCCTTCTCTCTTATTTTTTCGCATAGCCTTACTCTTATCACACAGTCAAAGGCTTTGCTAATATCTAAGAAAGCCAAATAAAACTGTTGTTTTGCACATTTGACTTGTCTAATTAGAAGATGAATCATAAGACGATTTAGTGAGGTACTGGTGCCTCTTTTAAATCTGCATTGATAATAATCAAAGCACTTATTTTCCTTAGACCAGCTATTAAGCTTTCTTAGAATAAATGTGGAGGTAATTAATTGGACTCGACCTAGCTCAGTTTTTATAAATTACTATAACTGTCAAATTCCCCCATGATGGGCGGAAAAGTTTGAAGATGTTGAAACAGGTCAAATAAAATATTTGCTCATAGAGCTGAGTCTGATTTTAATGTTTGATTTGAAAGCCCATCTAGGCCCAGGGCATTAGACACTTTCGCCCTTACCATTGCTCGTTGGATATCTTAACAAATGTCCTGTGATGCACCCAAGCTGAGTATCACCTCCTTAGTGATTGGTGCCATATTACTACCTTCATTTTTAGAATAGAGCTTAGTGAAATAAGATTCCTATATTGGGCCTGCTATTATTTTACGCTTGACTGGAATTTTGGAAACAGTTTGATTTTATGAGGGTCCAAAAGGCTGACCCATTACTTACCCCTATCAAATTTATTATAGCTTCAGAGTCTTTCTGATATAACAGATTTCTAAATATTTGGGCTCCTGGTGTGGACCATATTCTGCCCAGGAGGGCTACTCATGGAACAAGGATACAATTGAATAGATCGAGAGGAATTCCCTTTGGCACTGCCACTTTTTCCTATGGTCATAGCCCAAAAAGTATCCACAACGCTCAGTATGTAGTAACCAGACAGGGTAATTGCTTGTTTTTTTATATATATAATTATACCAAATACACTACTCAAAATGACACATCATTTCTCGTGATCATACAGGATATCATGCACAAGAACAAAAGCATGAACAATGATTAATCCATTTTCTTGTGTACTGGAACAGAAAATGAAGCATTCACTGCCATGGCTTGATGGACAGTTTCATACATAGAACTATTGAACATTTTACAAAGACATTGACAACAAAAAATTACAAAGTTCATTCCGAGAATAGTGACAATACACTGTGATTCTTTTTAAAAAAGGTGCATCTACACCAGGTGTTTCAGCTGTCTATGTGGGCTAAATGAGCCTCATATCTAACACGGCCTTCATCAGGATGGGGGACTGTATGAGAGTAGTTCATGGAGTGCTGTGGACAAGGAAAAAAGGAGAATTTTTAGGGGAGTACTAAGAGAAAAATTATCAAATTAGTAGATAACAAACTGTGCCATGGGACAGGTATCATGGAGAAACACAGCTTACCCATGGAGGAGATTCACCACAGGCACTCGTGTGGGAGGCCGTCTCAAGTAGGGGTCCCAAAAGTGAGCTCCTAATTATCTGAAAAGAGGAGCAAGGGGGAATTGTAACTATTTTCTCCTCCCGGGCCAACCCAAGGGCGGCAAAATGCATATTTACAGAACATTTTAGGCGAGTGTGACAGGTTACCTCAAACCGGGTGCTGCAACGCAGAGCTCTGGGTTGTAACTCGCGTAGGAGAATATCCTGGAAAAAAGGTAAGGTTCTTAGCTGCTAGGGTTATACTTTTACGCCCAGCGCACGGAGCGATCCGCGTGCGTTAAATACCTATTAATGGTAGACCCGGGCGGTGTGTGTCCGCCGCGTCCGGCGTGCGACGAGCTACAAAGTTGTGCAGAAAGCGCTGAGTCACTCGTGATCCAAACGGCATGGCATTGCAGAAGCCGTTGTTAAGGAGCTTGAGTATTTATATAGGCGGCCATGTTGAAAACGTCACTCCAAATCGTTGCAGTTACAACAAAGGCCCCCGGGGCCCAGCGGGACTCAAAATTGATTAATGGGTCGATCATGGAATTATGGTGTAATCAAACTAGAAACATTTTAAATAAAAATGGTTGCTATGGTGACCATGTCGAAAACTATGCCAAAACACGGCTGCAGCATTGTATCGGTAGGCGAACCTAAACTTGATACCAAGCATTGCACTGTAGGGCAACATTTTAAATTGAAGTGTCCCTGTGTTTGGAAAAGGACTAAAAAGTGTCATGGGGGACGGAAACGGAACAAGCACGTATGTTTACAGATGCATGTATGCACAAAATCATCATGAGACATCAGACCAAAATGCATAAATGTGTCACAACTTGTCATAGGTCCATATCAGTGTGAGCAGCTGTATATTAAAAAATACAATGGTTATCACTGTTCATGGTGTCATAATAGATATAATGAAGACATATTAGAAATCATTTTCATCCACACCGGTGGGTATTAGACAAGTTACCTAATGTGTGCATCCATCAATGTACCAATAGTGCTTTTCCTGTAGAAGACCCAGAGGGGATTAAGGGTGTCTATAGGGATGTGACCACTTTCTATGTTTCTTCAAATCAAAAAACCAAATCACATAGTGGAAATGCCAAATCTTACAGCCTAGCTGAATGAATATATGGTGTGTATCAAAGCGGTGGACCAAAAAAAAGGAGGGTTCACATGAAGGCTTTCCATTCAACTGCGATGTTGAGTCCTGTCCGCACACTGTCCAATTTGTGTACCCATCTCTGTTCCAGCTGTGTCAAAGTTCTATTCACATCCCCCCCTCGTTTGGCGGGTATCACTTTCTGTAAAATAAACCACCTCAGGTCTGTGTCTTTGTGATTTTCTTTGTTGAAATGTTCAACAAGTGGCTTGTCGGCCACCTTATTTCTTATTCATGACCGGTGTTCGGAGATCCGCATCTTCATAGGGCGGATGGTCTTCCCTACGTAGAGTAGACCGCAGGGACATGTATTATGTATACCACGCCTTTCGTGTTACAATTGGTGAGGTCCCTCATTGTCCATTTAATGGTCTTGTGCTCAAATGATTTTTTCTCTAGGGTCAAAGGGCAAGCCACACATCTCCCGCCTTCGTAATGTCCAGTGAGTGGGGGTAAGTCCCATAGTGTGTTCTCTGTTCGTGGCGGTGGTTCAATGAACGTGTGCACCAAAGAGTCTCTTAAATTTCTATTTTTCTTAAAAGCGAAACATGTTGTTTGGTTTAAAGTCCCTGGCTGTTTCACCAGGTGCCAATTTTTCCTTATGGTCTTCTGTATCAGTTGGCTCAATGGTCCAAAAGTGGTAACACATACCAGCCGGCCTAGTTCTTTCTTTGGTTTGTTTTCGAGACAGATTTCACTTGGTGTGTGTCTCGCTCTTTTTTGGCTTGTTTGATGGATCTTTGAGGATAACCTCTCTCAGTTAGACAGATTTATAGATCATCTGCATGTTTTATGTACCTCTCAGTGTCAGTGCAATTTCTGCGGATGCGCAGAAACTGTCCGTAGGGTAAGTTGTATTTTAGTCCCATCGGGTGGCAGCTCTGAAAGTGGAGCAGGCTGTTGCGATCTGTCGGTTTTCAAAATAGTTCTGCCTTGAGTTGATGTCCTGTTTTGTAAATGTGGAGGTTCAAAAAATCAATTTGGTGATGATCCCAGTGTATGGTAAACTTGATATGTGTGTTCCGTAGGTTCAGCCAATGATGGAAGTCCTGTAAATCCGAGGGTGTGCCATTCCATACCATGATGACATCATCTATATAGCATTTCCGTAGGGCAATGTTGCTCCGAAAAGGGTTATCTTCGGTGAATACATTTTTTGCTTCATAAGTGGACATATAGAGGTTTGCGATGTCAGGGGCAAAAGTTGCCCACTTGCCGACTCCCTTTGTTTGTTTATTAAATTGATCCTGGAAGAGGAAGAAGTTCTCTGACATGGCCAGTCTTGTGCATTCCAGGATGAATTCTGTCGGAGTATGTATATCGTCCCTAGTGTTCAAGATGTCTCAAGATGTCTCGTATCGTCTCTATCCCTTCTGCTTGTGGAATCGACGTATATAATGCTTCCACGTCCATAGTGACTAGAAGGCTGTTGTTGCTCAGATGAATGGTATTGAGTAAGTTTATGGTGCTGGTGGTATCCTTCAAGTAAGATGGCATTCTGGTCACAAAGGGTTTCAGGAAAAAATCAGTATACAGAGAGAGAGGCTCAAGTAGTGATTTGCATGCAGATACTATGGTTCTTCCTGGTGGTTTGTGGGCATTCTTGTGGATTTTGGGTAAGATATAAAATGCTGGGGTCCGTGGGTTTGTCTTATTCAAGAAGGACTGTTCGTCTCCGCATGTTGGGTCAGGCTTTTGATTTCAGCTTGTAAAGTCATCGTAGGATCGTGATTCAGTGGTTTATATGCCTCTTGGTCACTTAGCAGTCTTAGACATTCGGTGTTATAGTCGGCTGTATCCCACACAACTATGCCTCCGCCCTTGTCGGCGGGCTTGATGGTGATGGATCGATCTGTTCGTAGGCTTCTCATGGCCGCTCTTTCTTCTTTATCCAGGTTGCCCTTATAGAAGTTTTGCTTGGAGAAACCGGCCAGGACTGTCTTGGTGACCGTCTTATCAAAGGCTTCAATCTCACATGGAACTGTGCTCGGTGGTGGGTAAAAGGTGGATTTTTGCTTGAAACCAGTGATATTCTTGGATGTAACTGGTTGTTCATCCATACTCGATTCTCTTGAGGCTGGTAGGTAGACTTCGAAGAAATGTTTTAAGCATATATTTCTATAGAATCTCCGGAGTTCCAATTCAATTTCAAAAGGTTGAGCCTTCTGGGCTGGGACAAAGGAAAGTCCTTTGCCGAGGAGTCTAAGTTCAGGTGGAGTAATTATGCGTTCAGATAGGATGAAGACTGGTATCCCATGGCTGTTCACTGGTTCTGATACCATTGTCGTGTCCGCATCCGGGATCCTGTTGACGTCTGCCTTCTTCTTGGTCGTCCTCTTTGTCCTCCCCTGGGAAAAAAAGGTTGAGGTAATTGTTGACCGGTGGGTCCCGTGAAACCTGTGACCATAGGAAAAAGCGGCAGTGCCAAAGGGAATTCCTCTCAACCTATTCAAGTGTATCCTTGTTCCATTTCCGATATAACAGAAATCTTTGCCCCCTAAGCCAATTTGTGTAAGATTGTTTTATCTTTTTGACCTTAGGGATACCCGCCATACCTTCCTTCTGTGCCTCCCTAACCTTCCTCCTAAGTAGCTTTTTCTTCTCCTGTATGCTAATATATAAAAATGTATGGGTACGTGCAGTGTTACCAGATCTTGTATTTAGAGCGCTTACCGAGGTTACACCTCTAAGTACCTACTGCAAGTATGGGGCAAAATCTACTGCAGCCCCATCTTCAAAACCCCCATTATTATAGTAGGATTCAACATCCAAGTTAAACGTAAATAGCATATGTGGACGCCATATAACTGCATGTTCTTTTGGCCTTACTTCAATACTAAGGTCTTTTACCTTAAGTACCTTGTTAATGTACCACTCTAAAGTGAAAATCATTTGACAGTGATCACTCCCCCTATGCTCAATTACCTCTAACCTACTACAGGATCCTGTCATACAAAACAATGCCCTCTGGGCAGCTCTGAACATACCCAAACAAGACCACATCTCTGACACCAGGAAAAAAGGTCCACTGGCTACCTATCAGGGAATGGATCATATTATCATATTCAAAACCCTTTCCATCACAAACAAATGCCTAACCAACACTGCCCCACAATGCTTATGCTGGACCATTGAGCGAGCCATGTCCACAAGACCAGTGAGGACAAGGTATGTCAACCGCCTAAAGATGCCTATGAACAAAAGATCAAGAGGAGAAGGCTCCAGTTTTCCATCAGTTGCGGCCAAACATTGGAACTCCCGCCCGAATGGAGAGCAAGGGCCTCCTACTGGCCCTTTCGCAGAGCCCATCAAACCTGGCTCTTCACCTAGCATGCCTACCCTCATACTCATCTCTCCTCATTATGTTTAATTGTAACTCATTGTAACAGCGCCCTGATGTCCTTGGGCGCTTTACAAATGTTAAAAAAAAAACAATCCTACCAGCTCCTTTATAAACACACAACTAGTCTAGCGTAGATCTTGCTAATGCGCTTGACCATGTGTAATGGGTTGGGTTCTCTCCAGGAAGATTACAATTAAGTATAGGATTGTCCCATTCGAATTACTCTCTCTCTTTCTCTCAGGGCAAGGGAAGCCTTCCACTACCTACGCTGCAACTAGACATTCATTGTTCAAGTCACCAATCAGAATTAGGCTTGCATCTAATATCTAACTCTAATGAATATTTCTCTAAAATTGCTAATATAGCTCCAAGTAGATCTTGTAGGACCATAATGGCAGGATTGCAATATACATTTATAATAATACAAATTCTTTCTATCAACCCTAACATATCCCACCATTTTAATTTCACACTCATGATATCACTTCTGCCCAACTGTAAACGTTCCACAGTAACACCAGAGTCCATCGGTACTGGACATAGAAAGCCACCATAGGGTTGTCATCTACGTCCCCTCTCGCAGGCTCAAAGCAGGTTCCAAAACCATTCAACACTGGGATATTAAGCAACCATGCCTCTTGGAGACAGATTATATCACAGGATGACCATATGTCATAATTTGATCCAAGATGTTTGAATCCTTGCATATTCCAAGAAGCGAGTTTTACAAATGTACTTCAATTATCTTTTTGTTTGTCAATTCCTTTCCCATCAAGGGAATTAAGGATAAAAGCCCAAGCATACATTACAAATCTTACCCCCTTGCTCATTATCCTTCACTGATTTAACCTGAATTACTAACGGCTCCCTGGGCATTAATACCTGATTACTTGGTATTTTATCTTTATTTGCACCCAGCATTTCCAGCTTAACTGAATAAGACATTACATAGCCCAGTTGTTTAAATGCAGGTGCTTCTGACATGACTATGTTGTTTACCAATTCAGAGAAAAATCCCAGTTTTACGACGTCTACCTGGAAATTGTCAATGACGCCACTGGGCTAGATCTTTCATAGTAAGTGATTTTAACCTTGGGATTTCCCTGAATAAGGCATTTACATACTGCCTATTCAAAGGGTACACACGTCTAACTGGAAAAGCTCTTTCAAGTACTATAGAAGGAAACTCTTCCCTATTGGGATGCCCTTCCAATTAACCTAATTATGGTTGCTGCCCAGGGGCCATATCATCCCATCTTGGTAATTTAAAATGTTATTTTATCTTGGCTTCTCGATCAGCGGCTACCAAACCTGAACTCCCAATTAGACCCATTTGAGTCACGCACTTCATCCTTTTTTCTCCCAAAGTCTAAAAAATCGGCAAAACATTTGGAAGCATTAACTGCTGCTGCACCACAGGCACCAATATTTGCACTCCAGGTTCCAGAGTCGCTAAACCCCTCTGTTCCGCCGATAGCATTGGGTTGGCTGTCGCTATCACATTTGGGGTTACACTCGAATCCCTATTAATGTGATCCATTAAACTATCCAAGTCACCCTCCGAACCATCTGAGTAAGTACTTAACACACTCAAATCCACAGAATTGCTTACAGATGGTAATGGTTTATGCTGAAAAAAAGTTTATCAACTCTTTACCTTTGGTCAGTGACTTAGATGTTTTTTTATTGCCTTTCAAGCCCAGTTTACTTTTATTCACATCAACCAACCCTTGTTGTAAACCAATATTCATTTTCCCCTTAAAGGTTGAATGGGATGATACCCTTTGCGTGTTGGCACCAACTCTGATACAACATCATCCTCGACTGGGGATGTCTCTGTACCTGCTTTCAGCAAACGTAGAAACTTATGGGACCCTTTAGCCCCCTGTTTAGGTAAGTTCTTTACATTTTTCAGTTTCTTTTTCTTTTACTGTCTTTTCCCCACTCTAACATATGCACTTTCTGACATGGCATCCACTTCCACCACAGGTAAACACCCAGCCTCCACAATTTGCACATCAGGGAAGACATTCACAGAGTCCGAGTCCTTCATAATCAGACTTGTTTCTGTAGGCAGAATAAGGTTTCCATCCTCCTCACAAAGTACATTTACTTTGTCCTCCGGAACCTTCTCCGACATATGCCGAGAAGAAGAAGCAGTATGGCCACTTGAATGTCTCATGCCCTGACCTCGACCCGCCAAGTGTTACATAACCCCCATTCTACAACAGAACTCTTTTTAAATCTTCCTTTTCAAGTAGGGGCTCGCCACAAGCCATGACAACACCTTCTAAATGGTTCATTTTTGCCACCAAGTCCTTCAAAACTGCCCATACTTCCCGTATTTCATAATGCAAAATGGCCTGGCCCTTATCCATTGTATTGAAAGTTCGTGATAGCACAGGGAAGGAAAGCAAATCAATTGCTTGAACACCCTGATTAGCCCACAGGTTTTGGAGAAAAGTTTCTCTTGCCACAAATCCGACGTCCTGCTGAAACTGCTGTGCCTAACCGGGAATCTCATTAAAACGCAGACAATTTTTCACCTGTGGTATTTTATCAGGCAAAATCAGAGAAGAAACTGCTGACACTTTTGGTGTCATACGGTCTAGAGCAACATTTTTACCAATATAGAAATATTCAAAATCAAGTCAATATGCTGACACGACAGTAAGTCCACAGTATAAATGTGTGTCAAAGAGCATGATGTGTCAGAGTTATCCTGATTAAAATCTGCACCAAATTTACATAGACCTAGCCAGATTTCTTGTGCTCCATATTCCTTTTCTGGTTTTGCAAATCATACACCATAAAAAGACCCAAACAATTTAACAACTCTGCCCCAGATGGAGCGGGCAAATATTTAATTGTTCATAGTCACTAGCCAGTCACCAGCCACCTGTCCGCCTGACTGACCGACTGCACTGAAAGACGCTCTCCTTCAGTCCGCTTCCACGGATTCAAGTGAGCGCTATGCATTGCATCCCTCCAAGATATGGGCTTGCAGGCAGGAAAAGCTGCTATTCGATCCAGCAGACGAAAGCAAAACTTTGCCAGACCGCTGACTAATGCATCAAGGTCCCTATGGAAATGTCTAACGTCAATTTCATTCCGCTCTTAAGTTTGTAGCAATGATTTCTAACAGTTTAACAGTGAGCACAGTCCATTCACTTCCTGATAGGACTGAAAGACCCTCTGCTTCACTCTACCACCACAGACACATGCGAACGCTACTTGCTGCGGCCTTCCAAGATAAGGGCTTGCAGTCAGAAAAAGCTGCTAATCGATCTAGCAGACAAAAGCAAACTTCACCAGAGTGCTGAGTAATGCATCATGGTCCCTATCACAACCTCCAACGTCAATTTCATAACAGATTTCGGAATACAATTGTTAGTTAGTCTGGTTTGGAGTATGGAGACTCCACTGAATCTCCTGTGTCCGGTACTTCCTGGTTATAAGGTAAAGATTTTGAAGTACCACCGAGAATGGCTGCGGAAATGGCTGCTGGACATTCTTAGTCCCTAGGCACAATGGATCAAAGTTAGAGAATCGTTTAAATATTTTAGACTTATGGACGATCTATGAGAAAGGCGGAAAGGCCAACAATTTTAAAGTTGCAGAGGAAGGGCTGAGAAAGGAGGGTGCAGAGATTCTGTGTGCAACGCCCCCATATGGGTGCTTTCCTTTGTCGCCCCCGGTCACTCCAGTGGTTATGAGGTGGACATGGGTAACCCCTACGTCCTCTGTGATTTCTGAAAGATGGAATAGCGAGGGAAGCAGAAGGGTAACTCCTTCAATGGTCAGAACCCTAGAAAGACTGAGAATGGAGGGCGAAATGGAATAACTCCCTAACTGCTAGGTTAGCAGAGAGATTGGAGAGGGTGGAGAAGCAAGAGAGAGGGAGACCAGCAATTAAAAGGTTAGGTGAAGTGCTGAGTATGGCTAAGAAAGGGAAAACTGGGCCTTCCACTGTCCCTTAATATTTACACCAAGGATCTAAATATTAAGGTTGGTACACACAATTTATGTGTTACCTTGATGTATTGTACAGATACCCTGGAAAATCTCTTTGGAAGAGACCTCCTAAGTAAACTCAATATGATGATCGCTTCCACAGAGAAAATTATAGTATGCTCAGCTCCAGGTTTATATCTGGTAAGAGAAGCATCACTTTTGCAAACGTGTTACAATGACAGTGCGACTTGGCGGGGGACCTGTACATTCAGCTTTGTTTCTTTATGGAATAACGGTTGTGTTAAGTTGGGTCCTGGGGATTAGAGATCGGACATGGCGGATACTGTTTTGGCCTGCTGAGTCACAGGAGGTAACGCCAGGCACCATTTTCACGATTCTTCTAGAAGCAGTGGTCATTAAAAAGGACAGTGTGGTTCTTTCGGGCACTGATGAGGAAGGCGGAGAGTGGCATACAGTTTTGTGCATCGATCCTACCTTATCGCTAAGGGACATGTCCGACGAACAATTGTTTGAGGAGGCCGAAGACACAAGAGAGATGGTTTTTGAGAATGGGGTGCCTTGCCAGAAAGTGATAGAGCAAATGGAAGTTCAACAGACTATGTTCATCGCTACAAATACTTAGCCATATTGGAAGGAGGATTAGAAGAAGGTGCTGGACCATTTGTGGGCCAGCAATCTTCATGATGTGGGGCTACTGAAATGCATTGGAGCAGTTTGGATGCAATCTAAACCTGGTGCGATATTGCCATTTGTGAGGCAGTACACCATGTCTAGAGAGGCTGATGAAGGGATTTTTGAGACCACTACGTCGCTGCTGAAGCAAGGCATAATACAACCTTCCATGTCTCCATGCAACACAGCCATCTACCCTGTAAGAAAGGGGAGGGGTCCAGTTGGAGGATGGTTCAGGATTTGGCCCTCCTAATAACATTGTCGAGGTGGAGTTTCCGGCGGTGCCAAATCCTGTAACATCCACTTCACTGTGATTGACTTGAAAAATGCATTTTTCTTGGTCCACTTAATCCCAGTTTCCCAGTACCTCACAGTGTTTACGTATCCTGATCAGAGATTTTAGCACACACAGTTGCCCCAGGGGTACTGTGAATCTCCAAGTGTTTTCAACAGTGTGGTTCAAATGGATTTGGGAAATGTACATGTGTCCAATACAGTAATTCAGTATGTTGATGATTTACTAGTCTGTAGCCCCTCAGTAGAGCAGTGTCAAGGAGATTCAATAACACTCCTCACCCTGCTTGCGGAGAAGGGGTACAAAGTGGACAAAGAACAATTGTGGTACTGCCAGACAAAGAGAGTTTATTTTGAGCAAGTGTTACCACCCGCAGGAAGAAAAGTAATGCCTGAGAGAGCCACTACAGTTCAGAATACACCCCAGTCAGTCATGGTGAAACACATGTTTTTGGGACTCTGTAACTATTGAAGATCATGGATCTTTGACTACTCTAGTTAGAGGAGGCCCTTACTGCTGGGACTTAAGGGAGCACAGAAGGTGAACGGTCCGATTGAATGGTCAGAAGAGATGGTGACCTGCTTTCGGGAACTCAAGAATGTGATCAGCAATGCTCCAGTCTTTGGACCCCGGATTACCAAAAGCCATGTTATCTACTTTTGCATTCAGATGGGCAGGTGATGACATCGGTCATGGCCCAGAAAACATAATTAGGCCATAAACACTTGGCTTACTACAGCTGACTCCTAGACCCAGTTATGCAAGACAAGTTCCCGTGTGAACAGGCTCCAGTGGTAGCGATTTTGCAATGCAAAATTCCTCGACCATTACCATGGGTTGACTAGTGACACTGTATGTGGAGCATGCGGTTTTTGCAATTTTGGAAAAGTCAAAATCTACTCTGATAGCACAGAGAGTCTCGGGGTATAAGGTTATCCTATCAAATGCTTCCATACATCCAGTAAGATCTCACCTAGTCAATTCTGTGACATGTGTAACCAAACCAGTGAATCCTGATGACATTGTCCAAGACTGTGTGACTTATGAGGGAGAAGAGGAAGAGAGGATGAATGTTAAGGAGAATGCCTTGGAGGGAGGTGAGGTACTCTTTGTTGGCAGTTCTTCAACAATGAATCAGGACACTGGTGAGAGGCATACAGGGGCAGCCATTGTGGGCTTTATGGATGGTGAATACTAGGTCAAGATGAATAAATGGTTGCCTTCACATTTCTCTGTGCAAGCAGCGGAACTAGTGGCACTCAAAGAGGTGCTCAAAATGAGTAAGGGGATAACAGTCACTATTTATTCTGACTCTGCATATGTAACCTCCATGGTGCATTCAGGCTTGTCCAGTATGCTGCACTGCTATCCAGACCAATGAAGGCATTAACACTGTCCACAGAGGTAGGAATAGTTAAGTGAGCTCAATGGGAATGGGGAAGGAGCTAATAACGGTCCCGCAAATAGCGGCCCCGTTATTGGTCCCTGGTCCCTTAGCGGCTCCTGCTAAGGGAGGTGTTACGCTCACCTGGTATCCACAGGGACGCCACCCAGCTGGGTTACTCGCTGGTATGCTTCTCAGCTTTGCCCTGATGTGGTCTGCGGGGAAGGTTCTGCCTAACAATACAGGAGGACTGTGTTCAAGACTGACTGACTGGGGTAAGTATCCTCCCCCCACCCCTGTATGATTTCAGTCCCTCTGGTGCCCTCTCCTCACCTTGTGGTAGAATTAGGCGTGCTCTCCGTTCTGCCTTCTTTGCAGGGGCGCGTTGTCTTTCATCGGCGAGTGCGGTCCATTTACTTCACTGACGCTGGCCCGTTTGATATTGTTCAGGGAGGTCTTATTGCTGTTCTTTAGTTTTGTTGCTATCCTGCTTGCATTTCTTTGTTTAAAATGTCTCTTTTTTCTCCCTTAGGTATGCAGAGCTTCAGCGCAGCGAACTGGGTTAGTTGAGCCCCGCTGGTAAATGATGGCGCATTAAGAGCGCTATGATGCGGTAAGTAAGCGCTATGCGCAGCGCTGCGAAGTCTTGCCTTTGCTAACCTGTGTTTTCCTTCCTTGTAGGTCGCGGTGTTCTTCAGCGTGAGTGGAATGTCCAGAGTGGTGCCAGCCGAGAGGCGACCAGCCAGGTAAGCCTTTTGAGCAGTTCGTAATTTGTTAATGTCTCTACTGCTTTCTTTAATGTTGCCTCTATCTTCCTCTTTCAGGTCCTTCTGTCCAGGAGGCGTGCAGATTCGAGGAAGCTGTTCTCAGTAGCTGCAAGTGTTTAAAGATGAAGACTGCAAGGAAGATGCTGCTGCTTATGATGTTCCTTTTGTCTCCTTGCAGGTTCTGCTTCTCCGAGGTTCGAGGGAATAGCTGGACACGGTGAGCGTCACGTTGCAAGTTGCAAAGTAACGCGAAGCGTGTTGTCTTGCTCGGGTGTGGTTTAAATAGCCCCAACAAAATAGTCCAGGTAAAGTAGTCCCTAGGCTATCACACCCAAAACACTAGACCGCATAGCTTGGTTCTTGGGAACCAAGCTATGGGGATGCCTCCATGTTGGCTGACAATACAATAAAGTAGTTCCCAAGCACATTGTTTTTCATGGTGTATGAGCCTGGCGCCATAGGCGCCAGGACTGGCCCCATGAGGGCTTTTGAAGAAGATCCCAGGCTCTAGAGGCCCGAGTCCTGACTCCACCTGGCCAATGGGTTTGCCAGAGGGGGTTTTGGACGAGGGTCGTGACAGGAGGCTGGTAAAACCGGTCGGCCTTAGTGGGACCCGCTAAGGGACCTCGGAATGCGACGGTAAGGGGTTAACGGCACCAGCATCTTTACGGGTGCCGTTAACCCCTTGCCGCTGCACTTGTAGGAGGTCCTTTGTGTATAATTGATATACTTTAGATTTGCACCCTTATAGCAACATAATGACAAATCTACTGTGATAGGAACCCAATGTAGTCGCGTGGCATGCCACGTTGCGCCTTAAAGATGGAAAGCGAGGAGCTCCATAAGTGCACACGAAAAAGGAGATTCACGGATACAGATGCCACAGAGAGCGGAACCGGTAGTCTTGAACTCACATGTACAGACATACCTACACAAGGGTCTTCAAGCAGATGTGTTTGGGACAGTTGAGGAACAAGGGGTACATGGCAAGTAAGTATCAGAAGTTGGTACAAACCGATGGGAAAAACAGGGATATCATGATACCCTGGGCTTTATTCGCAGTCCAGAAGACCCCCTCAGGCATTCCTGGATTATTCCCCTTTTAAAACTACTCTAGCTGATGGAACCTCAGGACATTTTTGCATATGCTAATTGAGAGCTGGCAAGAGAGAAAGGAGGCCATTTCACCAATTACCTAAACCGCCTAAAAATATAAAACCCATATGGCAGCGGAAAGAAAAATTTTAATAAAACATCTAGGTCAAGCCCAAGAACAGCAAAAAGCGTTCTATAACAAACATGTTGTGGCTTGGTCCTTCTCTGTGGGTCAAGCAGTCTTAGTTCTCCTCCCTACATCTGGGAATACGATGACTTCCAAGTGGTAGAGACCCTACAAAGTTCTAGAAAAAAAGAACCCCTAAATATCTGATCTCTAAGCCTGATGGAAATCCGAAAACCCAAGCCTATCATATTAACCTGCTCAACGAATGGAAAGTAGACCCTAACAAGGCAGGCACAGTCACTATGCTTAACAACTCAAAAATAGAAAACTAGTTGATTTCCCCTGTCTTGCCACTTTACCATCATGAAGATCTTAGTGACATACTCTCTCTCTTTCCCGAGGTGTTTTTAGAACAACAAGATATGGTTGCTTACTTCTTCCATTTCATCAAAACACTGTCCGGGAAAACTATCACTCTCTAAACCTCATGGATCCCGGAAGCCAGAAGAAAAATCAATGAACAGGAAATAAAGGACATTATCAAGCCCTCTTGGAGCCCTTGGTCCTCCCATATTGCACTGCTTGCCAAGCATGATCAATCCTGGCGTTTCTATATAGATTTTTTAAAGCTAAATTAGATTTCCAGCTTCTATAAATACCCAATGCCACAGATTGATGATTTAATCTAACAATTAGGGTCTGGCAAGTATATTTCTACTCTCGACTTAACAAGGGGCTTTTGGAAAGTTCCACTAAATCCAGCAGAAAGGGAAAATACTGCCTTTTCAACACCACAATGCCTTTTCCAATTCAAGGTCCTACCCTTTGGATTATATAGCACTCCTGTCACTTTTCAATGGTTTATGGACTGTGGGCCTGATCACGACTTTGGCGGTAACCCTTAAATCCGGCGGTCGTGCTATTACCGCTGGATTTAAGGGTCTGCCAAATCAGGACTTTGGGGGATTTCGCCCCAGGTCTTGGCTGGGGGGAAATCTGCCGAAAATGTGCGCTATTTGCGGCGGGAAATCCGCCAGCTGTAAGAGTGCAAATTTTCCCCATTGAGCCCAATGAGCCCTATTAGCGCCGGGGAGTTCGGCGGTAGGGCTAATACCGCTGACGGTAATACCGCCGGCGATACCGCCAAAGTCGTGTTAAAATCTTATACTGCTTTCTGTGGGGTCTATCTCAATGACATAGTGGCCCACAGCAACAGCTGGCAAGAGCACATACACCAAATCTATTTGATCACACATGCTCTCAGGAAAGCAGGCGTAAGAGCAAATCCACAAAAGTGCCATATATCCCAATCTGCTGTACGACACCTCAGATACTTTGTTGGGAATGGCCTGATCCAACCCCAGTCTGAGAAAGTGGTGGTTGTGCAACTAACACCAACACCTAAGACCAAGCTTGTTCTGTAAGCCTTCCTTGGACTAACCGGGTATTATCAAATGTTTATTCCAAATTACACCATCCTGGCAGCAAATCTCACTGACAAACTAAGGTACGCCCAACCTCAAAATGAGCTTTGGATGAGAAAGATCAAGCAAGCTTGGCGAGTCTGAAAACCATCCTCTGTCAGGAACCAGTGCTTAAGCTGCAAGACTTAAATAAGAGCTCCTTTAACAGACCGGCAACTCTAAAGTTTGCTTGGGGCAGTACTCTCTCAAGAGTATGCTGGGATTGAGCATCCGGTACTATACACCAGTAGAAAGCTCTTTTCCCGAGAGCAGTCCTATTCCCTGGTGGAATTCGAAAGCCTTGGCAATTATGTGGGCGTTCACACAGCTGAGGTATTACTTAACGGGCAGTAAATTCAGGCTGATTTCTGACCAATCACCATTAACCTGGATGAGTCTCTTGGACCTGCAACCTTTTTGTTTTACTATGAAACACCAAAGACGGAAAGGAACTGAGAAATGTGTACTTTCTAAGCAGGTTCCCTATCAATGGAGATGGAGAAGCCACTAACGTAAGGGGAAGGGTATGTGATGAATCAAAGCTGTTGCTCCCTAGGGTAGCCTCCCCCTTTGAAGCTAGGGAGGTGAACCGGCTTTGCAAGACCCTCCCTAGGGGTCTGGGCAAGTGGGACCTCACTGCGAGAGATTCCCTGTTAGGGGACAAGGACTCCTGTTCCTGTGTGGAACTCCCTAAGCCACACAACATAATAGCATACATGGGACTATCTGCTGCAAAGACTAATGCAACATCTGCATATTTGGCTGAAGGCAATACTGTAAACAACCAGCCAAGAGAAAGAAAGGTGAATGGGCCTCATTATGAGTAACCCGGTCCGGAAATAAAGGTGTCAGTAACAACATTACCGGCACCTTTTCCAGACCGGGTCAATTCGAGTCTGTCGGTAGGGCACTGAATAACCCACAGCCCTGACCTGCTGCTAGTTCAGGCCCCTATCGGCAAGTTTCTTACTGAAGCACCGGCACCGTTACTAACAGTGATGGTGCTTCAGTGTTCTCATTCCCATGGAGTTCTAACGAACTCCATGGGAATGGGAATTTACCATACCACCACCGCCTGTGATATCCCGGTAACACCAGGCAGTCAGGTGGCAGAAACAGTAATACAAGGTTGCCGCTACTGGCGGGTTACCAGCAACCTCATAATGAGGCCCAATGTCTCTTTAAGAGAAGATGCATACTTAATTGGGATAAGTGGAGGAACATGGAAAAGCAGTGAGCATCCTATGCAGCGGAAGCCCCCTGATGTGAGCACGCCTTGGGGAGGTGGACCTGAGGTGAGCCGTGGAGCCTGCAACTTTTGAAGAGCTACAGAATACCAGAGTCAGACGCTGGAGGCCTGGCGTACCCAACTGAGGAATCACTGCAGAACAGGAAAGCAGAGTCCTGTGTCAGGTGGTGGCGAGACCACATCCATAAACACGTCAAGACTATGAGAGAAAGCAAGTTGGAGCGCATACAGCTTCCCAGTCTTAAACCCCATATAAGGCAGAAGGGAGGTTGAGAACGGGAGACCAATGAAAACACAGAACGAGAAAACAACTGGCAATGCAAACAACTTCACAACATCAACTACTGTGTACAGCAGAAGAGAAGCCAAGAAAGGGAGTGCGACAAAACCAAGGAACGAGAAAGGCAGTATCAAAGAAAATCACCTGAGTGAATGTCATGGCCATTCATCTACACATCTCACTCTTCTTTTTCCCAACCAGCAATGTAGCTATCATGTGCAAGGAACATATAAATTACTGTAATCCATGAAACATTTGAGGCAAGTCTATATTGATAAATTTGCAAGGATTTAGTAAAAGAAAAGAAAACAACTCACATGCTGCACACATACAACAACCACAACACAACATTGACAGACATCTCACATAACACCACAAGAAGAAAAAGAGCATGTTCAATTAAACAGCCCAAAACAAAGGAGGGTGATGGACAAAACCATTATGTACAATTTCCCAATTGTTCTTAACAGCTCTCCTAGAGCAGCATGCCCTATTCAGCAACATTGCAAACTTTAACACATGACTCCCCCCAACAAAGCAACAAGACCTTTAAGTGCTTAGCCCAATGCATATAAAATAGTTCCAAAAAGACCCAATTCAATCCCTCCAAATGCAGAGACAGTAAGAAAAAATAAAAACGATCTGGGGAAAACAAAAACGAAGAGAAATAACAAAGAGTTTTACTTGTTTTAGGTACATAAAACAACGCTTCATACGGTTGACTAATGAACAGCAGCCCCTGATGGAATGGTTTTTCTTATTTGATTTCTATTTGTGTATACATTTTCTGAACCATGCTATTTCCATCTGTATGACGCATTGTCTCGCACATGTTTGCTCCGTGGCCATATAACGTCCTGATTGCTCTGTGCAAGTGACAATTTATCATCTCCAATTCTCTGAACTTCACTTATATACTTGTTAGACTGCCATCTCCCAGTATTCCGCTATATTACGATCACTAGGCAGTGGCCCATCCGCACAGAAGTAACACCTGTCCTACATAGAAAGTACATTGGCACAGGGACCCTCAGCCTGTATCCGTTAACATTCCTAGCTCATTCTCGATCAGCGGTGCCATATACCAGAGAGTTGAATATTTCCAGAGTCGCAATCAAATCAATTCATGAGCCTCTTCTGCTCACTGTACTACGGTCAAAGGATCCCCCAGCCAACCGCAGGTTCCCTTAGTCTAAAGTCAGCTTCCGTGTGTTTCCAAGTCTCGTAGCAACAAAAAAAACATTGATCAACCGTCATAACGGTAACGCATCAAGGAATTAATGTATGCATATAGAAAACTTTAAAACTCACCCTTAACAACCTCAAATTCATAAACACACCAAAAGAAACATGTTTTTAACCCTTTCAATTGTAGACCATGGACATTTAGAATTTAAGAAATTGATTATCATTATCTTTTCTTCTTCACTTGCGCGCTTCTCTCTGCAGCAAAAGCATATTCATCCATATGCACCTGGTCTAAATCAGTCAAATAGACTTCTGCATCTCTGTGACCAGTAAATGAATGCAGTTGTCCATTCAAACCACTCAAAATATAGCTGGGTACAACATATAGCATTTAAGTTTCTTACTCCTTGCTTTCTCCTTTGCCATGTTGAAAGCCTTCCTTTTTTCAAGTACATCCCTGCTTAAGTCACCAAAGACCATATTTTTGTGACCACCCCAGGAGAGATCACCAATCTAATGGGCCTTTTTCAAGATCATCTCCTTGATGGGGAACCTCAGAAATTTCACAATGAAGTGCCTTGTTCTCTGGCCAAGTGTAGGCTTTTGGCCCCAGGCCTCTATGCACCCTCTCCATCTGCAGGGCCATTTTTGGATCAAGCTTGAGTAGGAGATCAGGGTCTTCAAGGCCAAGATGTTCAACACTGAAAAGAGGTATGTGGACTGGTTCTATGTTCTTTCATCCCCAGTTTTTTTCTCTGTTTTTTTGCCGAAAAAATCATTGAATGTTTTTATTTATTTGGGGAGGACCCCCTAATTGCCCCTCCCCTATATTTATTACCTATACACCACCCCACACTACCCCTTATATGCCCCCCATATTTTTCAATGTTTTTTTCAGCAAAAATCTTCGTCAAAAAGTGCTGCAAAAAAAATTGGGTGATGAATGAACGTCGTGCTGTGAACTGACATCCAAAATAGATACGGTAGATATGCACCTACCTACAGTGGATGAGAGGTTGGCTGGTCAGATAGAGCCTTGCAGACTCAGAATGTTAAATTAACTCTCAAACTATCTGAGCAGGAATACTTTTCCAGAAGGAACAACATTAAGATTGCTGGTTTTCTGGAGAATGTGGAAAAGGTCAGGCCCATGGAGTTTCCAGAGTTAGGCCTTTTACTTATAATTGGAATACAAGTGATTTAGGATATCCTTAAAGAGTCTGACTCCTTCTTCTGACCCACTGCAATTCCCAGGATATACTCTCTCCACATCTTTATCTATAACTGGAGGCAATAATCCCAAAAGAGAACCAGCAGAGCTTATCAGCATTTCACTATCATGCCCCATGAACTATTGATGTTACGCACTGCTGAGCCATTGCCCATTAAAGACTGATCATACACTGAGATGCTGCTTTGTAAGACTGTGAACCACAGATTAGCCTGAAAGAATCTCTAAATAGTGTATATTGCACAGTGACTCCTGAAGTGACCATGGAGCTCCTGTCCAAATTGAACCACATCTTGCTCCCCAACCTCACAGACTTCCATCTGACTTTAAGCATAGCGCAAGGACAGAAGGAAAGATAACTCTTCCATTCCATGTGTCTGGATTTGCAATCCACTAATGCTAAACTGTTCTTCACTCAGCAGTTCGTGGAAATCAATAATAGCAATCTGCAGCCCCTGTACAGACTGGAATGTTTACCTTTACAAAGTCCTGTACTGGTGAATTCCCAGAAACACTGCTTGGATAATGGAGGGCAGAAAGCCAATGATCTATGCCACATATGTCAAGGAAATCACTGGTAAGCACATTGCCCTCTTCAGCTCTACCCTTACAGAGTTGACCTTTGAATTTGACAATGTCAGGTTTGACCTCTGGTAAACCACCAGCAACTCCAGAAGGGGTATGACTTGAGAATGGAAGAGTCTTGACTTGTGTTGATGCTTCAACTTAACCCCATGGTAAACCATGTCTTGCAGATGAGCCTGCAACCATGAACTAGCTTTAACCATTGTGCTGTACACACATCTTAAATAGACTGCCACTGGCTTTAAAAGCTTTGTACAACACTAATGTGCTAACACAGGAATAGAGTGGAACATTGTAGGTAACTCCTCCTCCAGAAAACCTAAGGTTTTTGCTGTGTGGGCCTAGAAAAACACTGTCAGGTAAGTGTCCTTCATGTCCAGCTGCATGGACCACTCATCTGGCATCAATATGTCTGTTAACTAGCCAAGTGCCTCCCTCTTGAAGTAACCACAGTCGGTGAACCTGTCGAGGCACCTGAGCTTGACAAGTGGGTGCAAACCATGTGCCTTCTTCTGAACTATGCTATTGCTGTTTCTGCCAGCTGGAAGGAACCTGGCCTTTTCCAACGCTGTTTTTTGAAGCAGACCATGAGCCCCCTAAGAAATCAGCCCCAGACCTTACAAAGAGAACCTGCTCTTCCTTCTATGAAACTTCAGAAATAAGCTCTGAGTCAATGCTAGAACAAAGCATTCTACTATCTATAGTATCGGCAAAACTCTGAGATCCTGGAAAACAAGACACCAATTTCTGAAATAATATTGAGTCTTCCTCCAAAAGAACAGCTGAAGGAATCAGAGCTACCTTAGTAGTGGTAGTTACATCCTCAACCTCCCATAGAACCTATATTTCTGTATCTCGCTTGGGATACTTGGGATGGCTTGGGAGATTAAATTTCTTACTAAGGGTTGGCAGCTGCCGCTGACAGTTGGCTTTTCCCTTGCCTGGCCCTAAGGGAAACCTGAGTTGCCTCAAAAATGTCTGGGTTTAAAAGTATGTATATTTGTGCCTAATTCCCTTATACATATTTTCCAAAACAAATGTGGGCCTGTGTAGAGTCATCCCTGGGTCCCGCCAATCCACTCAGCTTTGACTAATTTCATCAAAATCCCCTTTTGACTTTCATGAAACACAGACCTGTTAACATCTCCAGGAAAACAATGCACCCTCTGTACCCAATTCCTGATCATGCTGGGGTCTAGAGCATTGCTTAAAGACTGCATTGCTCAAAAGCCTCCTCCACCATTTGCTGAAAATTGACCAAAGGACCGAAATATTCAAAGTCCAGTCCTGGTATGTGTATCAGGCCCTTGCTATACCCTTGATTAGGTCTCCCCCAACATGTTTCAAGAAAAATATTGTTCGCTTTTTGTTGACCGGAGCGTACAAGTAGGCTTTAGGGGATTCATGGGCGAAGGGCACTCTGCCTTCATGTGTACCTTTTACCAAAAGGAGATATCAACATAATGAACTACTTGTGGCACAGGGGGGCATCTCTTTGAATTAGGGTGAGATATGGCATTAGGGTCAAGCATTGAATTACTAAATGCATTCTAGTAACACAACAGGGAAAAGAGCCCTACCCTCCTATATCATCACCAACCATGGTTTCAAGGTTCAAGCCAATGGGAAGGCAACCAAGTTAGGTATCTTGAGGAAAAGATGGGCTCTGAATCATACTAGGTCATGATGGTTATCATCATTAAGATTACCATTCAGTGTCTAGGTAGGCATCAGTTTTGCCCTCTTGAGCCCTGACTGGGAATCACTCACATTAGATGTTCCTGTGAGAGCCTTCAGCATAGCTCTGAAAGACACTTATGCCATCATGATAGACCATAAAACGTTCTGGGTTCTTGGGCAATGTACTGCCAACTAACACTCTATGCTTTCTTTTTGCAGCCCCCCCCATTCTACCTACGGGAGGGTTTGGGATGTGGGACGGGTTAAGAACTGTCTAATTTAGGGATTCATCAAAAGACCTGAACATGGCATCCATTCTAGCACCGTGATACCTCTGGGTCCTGGGTGCTATCAACAAATGTAATAAATAAACAAATGTAATAAATACATTGGGCCTCATTATGGGTCCGGTGGTAACCCTGCCGGTGCTACTGGCGGGTTGCCGCCAGAACTGGGAAAGGTTAGCAGCACCTGACTTCCTGGTGCCACCAGGCTATTCCAAGTCCA
The DNA here is from genome assembly GCF_040938575.1 of Ambystoma mexicanum. Classification (NCBI taxonomy): domain Eukaryota; kingdom Metazoa; phylum Chordata; class Amphibia; order Caudata; family Ambystomatidae; genus Ambystoma; species Ambystoma mexicanum. The sequence goes on along the minus strand of NC_090924.1, from coordinate 671,113,495 downwards.
GAAGCTGGGAAGTCAGGTGCCGGCAATTGTGTTAGTCCCCATTCAATGGGAGGACACAGGAGTGCCGGCACCATTGATAACGGTGAGACCCTATCATGGGCAGCGAATTATGGGGAGAGTGTTTGCCCCAGTCGCACATTGGCGTGGTCGGTCTGACAGGAACACCCCCCCTGCAGAAATCATTGACATAGTAGCTCTAAAGGGAAACGCCATTAAAGATCTCATGGTGATTAACGGCACATTTAGACAATACTATGACCAACTGTACAGGTCTTGATTAAACACGGGGCATGACTCCATTTCACAATTCCTAGATCAGGTCGCCCTGGGATGGCTAGATCCATCGATGGGCGAACAACGGAACAAACCCCCCTTGGATGCAGAAATCTGGGCCACGATATTCTCTCTCCCTAACAACACAACACCAGGTACAAATGGCCTCACAACAGACATATACAAAGAGTACAGTGACCTGATAATCCCCACCTTTGCCATATTTATGGGGAGACCTTCGCAACTGTGGTCTGACCAGAGTCTACCAGGTCAGCCATAGTGACGATACTTCTGAAGCCTGATAAGGACCCCACAAAATGTTTGTCATACCGAGCGCTCTCGTTAATCAACACTGATAATAAAATCCTCGCAAAAAATACTGGATGACTGCCTCATCCCTTCAATGCTGGCACTGGTCCTTCTGGATCAAGCAGGCTTCATCCCGGGCAGATTCACAAAGAACAATCTGCGCCGTTTATTTTCACTTATGCATAATGTCGAGCTGGAGGTCCCCATAGTGGTCGCCGCCTCGGACGCGGAGAAGGCCTTTGACTCAGTGGAATGGCCCTTTCTATTTGAAGTTTGTGAGGTTCAGGTCTGGGCCTTACATATCTTCAATGGGTCCAACTGTTATACACAGCCCCTCGGGCACCGATATAATGGAATGGGCACCTATCAGAGTGCATCACGCCATCTCGTGGCACCAGACAGGGGTGCCCTGCTGTCCCCTATCCTCTTCGTCTTGGCCATAGAACCTCTTGCCTTCCACCTGAGAGAATACCATACACATAGGGGGGTCATACTACACTTGCACTCCTCAATCGTGTCATTATATGCTGACGACATGCTACTATATGTGAAACACTAAAAGGTCATCCTGCAAACAGCCCCAGCGGTTCCCTGGGAGGATATAACGAGCGTCTTCAGATGGTGCCCACTGGGCATGAAAAACCTGGGAATCCATGTCTCCACCTCCCCGCTATCCATCTTTGACAACAATTATATGAAGTTGCTAACACATATTGAACATAGAGTTGTTAAGTCTGGAAATCAATGAGCTCACACGAATTGAAGGCTTGAAGGCAGTATTCAACTCGTTATTGAGCCAACTTCAGTAACGACCCCCAGCCAGGGAAAGGGCTGTCAACTGAACAAAGTGGAATGCAGAATCTCTAATGATGAAGCTCCATATTCCACCACAGATGATCTTAGCACCCTATGACAACAAACAATGCACTTAGTAACTATGTACAAGTTAAACACCCAGATGCACAGACTAGCTTGCAAGCACTTCTAAAAACTCCCTTTCTTCCCACAACTTTCATCACCTGACCCATTCCTTCTCAATACCGCCAATCTCTCTTTATTCCATGCAGCTCCTCCTCTGACCAAGATTGAGGAACCTATATCTTTAATTAGCTCCTTGGGTTCTGAGCACAAAGAACATCCTTTCTTCACCTCGGTAGGCAGTTTCACCTTGATCCATTCACCTGGTTTGACTTCCAACTCTCTGCAACAATTATTTTAATCAGAACGCACTTTAGACCTGTGTCCACTAACCAACAACTTCTCCCTCACTCCCTCAACATTCACATCCACACATCGCAACCTCCCCATCCATCCAGGATATAGATGTGAAGTGGGTTTACTGCCTCATAATAACTCAAACAGCGATACACCAGTGACACTATGGGGAGCCAACCTGTATTGAAATGTCCTCTCCATCACAGTTTATACCCAGTCACCCGCTGTGGCAACCGCTATTCCAATGGCCTCCATTAAGGTGCGATTGAAACGCTCCACACATCCTTTTCCTTGTGAGTGATATAACAATGTGGTGATCTGCTGTACAGCATATTTCTCCAACAATGCTCTAAACTCTCTTGACACCAATTGTGACCCATTGTCAGAAAGGCACCGCCTGGGAAAATCTCTCCAAAACAAATGCTCCAAAAAACGTATTATGCTGCCACTAGATATATCTTTAAGTACGCATACTACTGGCCACTTTGACAATAAATCCATAATACCAAATAAGTAGGCATCTCTCGAACCTCTGATATTGAAGGGACCCAAAAGATCCAAAGCCACCTCATCCCATGGTGCCCTCGGACTCCCCCTTACAACCATGGGAATCTTCTGCACTCTTATTCCCTTGTCACCTTCCACACGCTCAACAGACATCCTCACTTGTTCTTCAACATCTCTCTGCACACCCGGCCACTTAAAATCGGCCTTCACCAAACCTTTGGTCCTTGCTAAGCCCAATTGGCCAACCTGTGCCAGCTCCACCACGGCACTCCTCACTTTCCTCAGAACAACTAACTTGTGACCTCTGTACAAATAATCACCCTTGACACAAAGCTCATTCCTCACCTTTCCATAGCCCTCCATTTTCACCTCCTTCCCATTGATGGCATTAGTAATCACCAATACCACAACGTCCTGATACAGTGTGTCTTCCAAAAAAGCTAAGTCCCATTCAGACTTCTTCAGACTACTATGCACTTGAAAAATGTCACCCACATCTTCCTCCTCCTGTACCGCACATCCCCCTTTCTCCAATCCTTGCTCCACCGACCTAGATAGGGAATCAGCAACAACATTGCTCTTACCCTGCACATGCACCATGGAGAACTGCAAATCTTGTAAACTGCTAACCCACTTCATGATGCGTCTGGACACCCCTTCTAGGCCACCTTTGGAAAAAATACTGATCAGGGGTTTTTGATCAGTGCAAATGGTGAACTCTGGACCCCATCGATATCTTAGAAACTTCTCCACACTCCTGACACATGCCAAGGTTTCCTTCTCAACAACAAAAAACCTAATGTCCGCCTCTTTGAATGTTCTCGATGCAAAGGCAACTGTATGCAGCTCCGAACCATACTCCTGCATTAGAACTGCACCCAACCCATAGTTGCTGGCATCCACAAAAATCAATGTCCTCCTTGACTCTACAAAACTGGCCAACACAGCCTGCTTGATATCTTCAAATTCTTTCACACAACTATCATCCCAGATGAATGAAACCCGCTTTCGAGTGAGTTTCCTCATGTTTCTTGTTCTGTCTGACAAACCCTTGATAAACTTACCATAAAACTCCACCAACCCTAGAAATGATAATACATCACCCTTACACTTGGGCGACTCCATTCGCCTTATAGCTTCAACTGCATCCGCTTTTGGCTTCACCCCTTCACAGGAAATTTCATGCCCCAGGTATACTAGTTTATTTGCCTTGAACTCCCTGGCAATCATTAGGCCTGCCTCTCTTAATATTTCCAACACTCTTTTCAACTGTTCATCATGTTCCTGCTCATTACCCCCATAGACCAGCACATCATCCTGATAACATAAAACTCCTCTCTTACTTCCCAGCAGCTTATGCATGAAACTTTGAAAGACACTTGCCGCTGGCACCAAGCCAAACGGCATCCTTCTACATCTAAACAGGCTTATTGGAGTGATGAACGCCACGAGATCACTCGAGCTTTCATGTAATTCTATCTGATGATAGGCTGACTTTAGATCCAGTATAGAGAAAAAACTTTGCACCTGCCACTCCCGCCAATAAGTCATCAATCCTTGGCAAAGGAAATCTGTCTGCAATAACCATGCTGTTCAAGTGTCTCAGGTCAATGCATAACCTAATCGACCCATATGACTTTCCCACAATAACAATGGGATTCATCCATTCAGATGTTTTCACTTTCTCAATGACTCCTTCCTTCTCCATCTTGGTTAATTCCTCCTCCACATCTTTACGCAGCGCCAACGGCACCATGCGCATTTTTGCTACTTTGGGTTGCACCCCCTTTTTTAATCACATTTTATGCACAAATCCTTTTAGACATCCAAGTTTATTACTAAAATGTCGTTGAGTGTCTCCTTCAACATTCAACCAATTCTCTTTTGTCTCAACTTCCCCCATAGCCAAAACTTGTTTGAGATGACTGGCATCCAACTTAATTTCCAAATCTGCTTGATCACTCCATGACAGAATCTCACCTCCTTTGTTTGTCACATGAATGGTTGCTTCACCCTTCCTCCCTTTAGATTGAAGTTCACCTTCAAACATATCTATAATCTCTATCGGTACATCACCAGATGCCCGCTTCCCACAATGTGCAGCAATTAAACATGTCCTTCCAAGCCAGCACACTAATAAGGGTATAGTCAGCACTGCTATGAATTAACATGGACACAGGAACACCTTGAATTGTAATAACTGCATATGGTTTATGCTTCTTCACCTTCCCAGACATGGCATGCACCGAATTCACAATTTCTCTTCCTGCATTCACATGTTCTTCATCCTCATTGCTCGCACTATTTTCCTGGGTTTGACCTCCAATATTGAAATTCCTACAACATCGGGCAACATGACCCTTCCTGCCACATTCACGGCACACAATGCGTATTGCTATGTACTCCTTGTCATATGCTAAATGTCATCCACTGCCACACCATTAACACCTTGTCCCAGTCACACTTTTAAAGTCTTTTGATGGACCCCATTGCCGCCCCACATTCCTGTTCTTGTTAGGATTAACTTCATTGGATACATCCCTTGTTCTCCTATCAGTTTTCTCACCTCGTCTCACAAACCCACTTGTGGATTGTCTCTGTGTCGACTTGGAGATTTTGTGTACAATACATTCCTCCATGTTGGGGTTGCTACTACCATTCTCCACACTCTTATCTAATTGGAGCGCCTTGATACACCTTTCAGTATGCTCCACACTCTTTGTAATCTCTATAGCTCTCCCCAGGGTGGGATTGTGCTCCCTCCACATCTCCTGCTTGACCTTGTCATTGTTGCACTTTATCATAAATTGGTCCCTTAGATGTTCATCCTGACAATGATAAAATTGACATTTCACTGACAACCCCCTCAGTGCTGTTATACATTCTTCAATTCTCTCATCATTCTTCTGCCCCCTGGTGGCAAACCTATACCCCTCAAGGATAGTATTTTCCTCGACCTCAAAATGCTTGTCAAGCAGAGCTAGCGTTCTCTCATATGCACCTGCTTCCTCCATGCCAACAGGTTCGGGTAATTTCTTCAAAATGTCTTGCCCTGCAGGTCCCAAACAATGAAACAATAAGGCCTCTTTCCTCTCATTGGAGTAATTTGATCCAAACATGGCCAGTGTATATTTCATGAAGCCCTCTCTCGAATCAGACCAACATACTCTGGGTTCACCTGGGGTAGCCATAAAAAACACTGGAGCTGGAACGTTGGCCAATTGGACAGTATGGCACTGTCACTTATACCCCAGCAAACTGCTACACTTCCTGGTACAATGTTTTAAATGTTCACTTCCCTATTGGACTGTCTCTGTAGAAGATTGCTAAATCTTCACAATGTGAGTGCAAAAGTGTTCAGTTCGGAGTTCACAGTAAAGTCTCTTGCACAAACTTCACAATTAAATTTCATTTGTTGAACATGCAGTACTTGAAATGGCTCTATATTCGCTTCCAAGAAAAATCATCACTCTGGCGCCACCCATGCAAAATCATCAAATCCCTTGGTGTATACACTCACCAACAACTAAGGAAATCCATTGCTAGTAATAGCTGCAGATCCAGAGTATAGCACTTTGGTCTCCGTAGCTGTTATTAATATGAACTCAGCATCTTGTCGGACAAAGGGATTTACTGTGCTCTGTGACTTGTTTGCATGATAACCACGGCAGCTAACTCTTAAAATGGCCTCCATGTATGTTCACGTCATTGGGTCCTCTTTCCTGAACGAGCAGCAATGACCGTTGTCTGTTTACAATGTTTCCAGGGCAACTGTGGCCATCATGCCCATGAACGTCATGAGGCTCCCCTTGGCTGTGTGTTCATCACCATGGCAAACGCAGGGTGCTTCTCTTGTACCCTTAACCACTAAAGTTGCCCCTTCTTCTTTTTTAATGTCCAGCATACCCACTCCTTACCGCTTACTAAGTATTATTGGGGGTCCCCGTGCTCCAAACAGCTCTGCTGCACCGTGGGCACCGCCTTCAGAATGGGTGCAGGGCGGGGCTCTTGCTGTCACTCCTGACACTCTAGTGCACCAAGAGGCTGAGGTCACTCCGTTCTCTTCACCGCGTTGTCTTGTGCTTCAGAGACAGCTCGCTTTCTGCCACTGCCCTCTTCACTGCGCCATCTCGCACTTTCACTCCCAGATCATCCTCAATACCGCCGTGGGTCGTTACACTGCTACTGGAACCTCATTGCCAAATTGTTAAGTATGGAAATCAATGAGCTCACACAAATTGAAGGCAGCATTCAACTATTTAATGAGCCAACTTCAGTAACGACCCCCAGCCAGGGAAAGGGCTCTCAACTGACCAAAGTGGAATACAGAATCTCTAATGATGAAGCTCCATATTCCACCACAGCTGATCTTAGAACCCTATGACAACAAACAATGCACTTAGTAACTATGCACAAGTTAAATACCCAGATTCACAGACTCGCTTGCAAGCACCTCTAACAAGAGTTCAATGGGTAATCGGACCAGGATCCGACTACCCATATCACAGGCAGTCCGGATGTCCCAAGCCAAAATGATACTGCTCCCGAAATTCCTATCCATCACCAATAACACCCTGATTTGGCCTACCAAGGGCTTCTGGACAAGATTTAAGAGATTGATGATCCATCCAGCACGGGCTCGCCGCCAGGCTAGGGTATCCTATGAGGTACTGACGATGCCCTATGAGCTGGGTGGAATGGAATAGCTGGATCTTTACATATATTTCCTAGCCGCTCAAATACAATACTCCACTTGGAGTAATAATCTCTGCATATGGGAGCGACATAACCCATACCTTTAACAGGGGTTGTGCAGATGAAGTTCCAGCACAAGGACGCCAAGACACATGGGAAGGTCTATGTCACCGATATCGACACTGCCACTCGGCTGAGCTACTACACAGATGAAGAACTGGAACTGCTCAGGTTTGCTTTTGCAGTGCACATGGAGAACGTCAAAGGTATGTTGAAAGAGTTTGCTAACATCTTTGAGGGGATTGTCTGCCTTTGTTGACATGACATACGCCTCCGCATTGATCATACAATCCAGCCAGTAGCTCTCAAACACCTCCTGGTCCTGTTTCAGATGAGGCCGCTGGCGGAACAAGCACTGTGCAACACGGGGGAGGCTGGTATCATTGAGAAGGTGGTCGGCCCTATGACCCTGGGTATCTCTCAACGTCATGACCTGGAAACCCAAGAGCCCTCACAAAGTTTGTATCTGTCTGGACATCTACCTCCCCAACAAGGCCCTGAAGAGGTAGAGGCACCCCAGCCCTACTATCAATGATCAGCTGGCAGACATACAGGGCTTCCAATACTTCTCCAAACTAGACCTTAGAGTTGTTCAACACCATCTCTCGCTACATGAGGAGTCACAATGCATCACACACTTCTTTCTCATGTAGGCCTGCACAGGTACAAGCATCGCAGTTTCAGCGACTCCTCGGCCCCCAAGGCCTTCCAGATCATTATCCAAGGAGCAATAGTCGGCATTCCCGGGGTTGTCAATGTCAGCGATGATATCCTGATTTTCACGCCCACATACAGTGAACATGTGTCATGGCTGTGTGCTGACCTGGTTCAGATCCAGGAGACCGGCTTCACTTTGAATAGGAACAAGTGCACATTTCTGAAAGATAGCCTGGTGTTCTTTGGTTTTCTATTCCACAAAGATGGCATGTCGGCGTATCCACATAAAATCAAGGATCAAGCCCAAAGGACTAGTCGGCAGTGCAGAGCTTCCTAGGCCTGGTCAACTATTGTGGCCGTTTCATCCCTCACTTGGCCTCCATCTCCAAACCTCTGAGACCGTTGAAAAAGGCCTCAAATTCATGGGTGTGGAATGGAGGACACCAGGCATTGTTTGAGGTGACAAAAGACGCTTTCTTGGACAATGCAACCAGGTTTTTTTTCGGTCCGGCCCTGCAAACGGAACTGGTGATGGATGCATGCCCCTGTGGGTTGCTACCCATTGCGTATGCCAGCAGGGCTCAACACAGCCCAAATCAAGATACTCATAGATCGAGAATGGGTGGTCATTCAAGGTTCTATCTGATCACAAGCCGTTGGTTCCAATTTTCTCAGTCCCCCCGCCCCCTTATTGAAAAATTAACTCTTCAGCTTCAAGTGTATGTGCATAGAACCGGCCCAGGTTGGGCAATCTGGCTGATTTCTTGTCACGCCATCCGAGGACTGCCACACCTAAGGAGTCAAAACTGGTGGATCGCCTGGAAGAACATGTAGAACAACATGTACTCCTAGTGGCATCGGATCACATGCCCGATGCGTCGAAGAAGTATGTGTCGCCCCTGTGCGGAATGAATGCTTTGGCATGATCAAAATGGCACTTATGTGGCGCTGGAGAAACTTCCTGCATGAGAAATGTCACAGGACGGTGTCAGCCTGTCGAAGGTTGCTGAGTATTTTTTGTCAACGGGAAGAACTGTTCGTCTCCCTAGATGGCTTGCCCCTCCAGGGCTCTCAGTTGGTGCTCCAAGCAGAACTGACCAACAAAATGGTGCGGCTGGCTCATGTAGGGCACCAAGGAATCTGGAAGGCAAAGTCTTCTCTTAGAGAGAAGGTTTGGTTCCCGGGGCTAGAACCCGCAGTGGAGGCCATTGTGTTGAGATGTATTGCATGCCAGTCGTCAGGAGTCACTGGGCTTCCATCACCCATCCAGTCGATGCCCTGGGGCAAATATTCATGGGAGCGGGTCAGTGCTGACTTCGGATCCCTCCCTGATGCGAGGTACAATCTTGCTGTCTTGGATGAATTCTCGCACTACCCAGAAGTGAAAATGTTCAAGTTGACAGCATCGTCGGCTGTCATCCCGAAGCTGGTAAATATCTTCACAGTGCATTTCTTGCCGGCTATTCTGAAGTCTAACAATGGGCCTCCATTTCATGGGTCGGACATGAAAGAATTCCATGAGAGGTGGGGAGTTCAACATAGAAGAATCACTCCCTGCTGGCCTCAGGCAAATAGGGATGCAGAGAGATTTATGAGGACTCTCAACAAGACTTTGCCATTGCCCAGAGGAAAACAGTGATGCCGAGAGAGTGATATACCACTTTTTGAGGCAATATCCCTCATCAACCCATGCCTCAAAAGGGGTTGCTCCTGCGACAGCCCTGACGGCGAGAGCCCCACATACTCAGATACTTACCATCCATCAGTGGAGGCCGGCGAACTTGTTCAATGAAGCGTAACTGGCCAAGAGACAATTGAATGAGGTTGAGAGCCAACAAAAAATTGTCTTGTTGTAGTCAACGGAGGTGGAAGACGTGGTACTGATAAAGAACAGCAGGCCAAAGAGCAAGTTCACCTTACCTTTTCATCCCTGTTCCCTGAGAGAGGCTACCCAGGATGGATGCACGGTTACAGCACAAAGAGGGTCGTCGTCTATCACCAGGAATATCTCCAAATTTTAAACAGCTGCTAGGCCGGCCAGAGGAGACAGTGAGAGTCCATGCGCAGCAAGCAGTGTCAGGAGAGAAAAACCAGGAAAGCAGCATTCAAGAGATTGAGAACAGCAGTAGCCAACAGTTATGTTATGTTATGTTATGTTAAAAGTATTTATTGAGCATGCCACAAGGGTATCTTGGAGCCATGGGAAGAAGAAATACAGATGGAATCAGGGCAAGAGGTCAGCACACCCTGCTAGCCAGGCAAGCAATGAGAGCCCCAGCAAGATTGAATAACCATGTATGTGACTGAGTAAGAAGGGTTTCCGGGTGGGGCAGCCATTTTTGCGAGAGGAAAAGGGATACAGGAGCACAAGGTAGCTTTCCAGTATTGCAGCGCGGTACCGTGATGTTAGCGGGTGCCAAATGCTGACTCACATGCATGGACCCAATCATGTTGTGACGCCAAGAAGCGTCACCACAGCAAATAAAGGAAGTGCATGAGCTCATGGGCTCAGTGACACCAGAGATCCTAACTGGTATGGGGGTAATTCATAGAATTCAGCGCACAAGTTTCGCACGCGGCTGGCGCACAGTGTGCGCGTGCGAATCCCTGCGCCAGCCGCGTGCGTCAAAACCCATTTCCGCGCACAGCGTATTCATGGATTCCAGCTACCAAAACCAGCCGTGGCGCACAGTGGCGCAGCGACCCTGCAGCAGCGCCAGTTACGCCCACAAGAATGCCTCTCGCGCAGGGAAAAGCCATCAAAATCCCCAATCCAGCGCAAAGGGCTGCGCTAACCCTGTACCAGCACGGCAAGTGGGCTACGTGTATCACTGGGGTGCACGGGAAGTACCTCACGTCATTTCAGCTGGGTACGTGCATTTCAGGGGTGCACGGGAAGTTTCACACGCGATTCCATCAGGGTATGTGTATTTCAGGGGTGCGCGGGAAGTTCCACACGCGATTTCAGCAGGGTACGTGTATTAAAGGGGTGCGCTTGAGCTTCCACACGCGATTCCATCAGGGTACGTGTACATCAGGGGTGCACAGGAATTTTCCCACGTGAATTCAGCAGGGTACGTGTATTCTAGGGGTGCGCGGGAAGTTCCACACGCGAATGTCCAGGCTACGTGTATTTCGGGGTGCGAGGGAAGTTTCACACGCGATATCAGCAGGGTACATGTATTCCAGGGGTGCACGGGAATTTCCACACGCGAATGTCCAGGCTACGTGTATTTCGGGGTGCGCGGGAAGTTCCACACGCGATTTCAGCAGGGTACGTGTATTCCAGGGGTGCGCCTGAACTTCCACACGCGATTTCAGCAGGGTACGTGTATTACAGGGGTGCGCTTGAACTTCCACACGCGATTCTATCAGGGTACGTGTACAACAAGGGTGCGCGGAAATTTTCACACGTGAATTCAGCAGGGTACGTGTATAACAGGGGTGCGCGTGAAGTTCCACACGCGAATGTCCAGGCTACGTGTATTTCGGGGTGCACGGGAAGTTTCACACGCGATATCAGCAGGGTACGTGTATTCCAGGGGTGCGTGGGAAGTCACACACGCGAAGTCAGCAGGGTACGTGCATGTCAGGGGTGCGGGGAAAGTATCACACGCGATTCCATCATGTCCCCACCACCCCAACCCCCCAGCAGTGCAGGGGCACCCTCCACCAGGCCCCCACCCATGTCTTCCACCACTCCCACCCCCCAGCAGTGCAGGGGCACCCTCCACCAGGCCCCCACCCATGTCTTCCACCACCCCCACCCCCCAGCAGTGCAGGGGCACCCTCCACCAGGCCCCCACCCATGTCTCCCAACACCTCCACCCCCCAGCAGTGCAGGGGCACCCTCCACCAGGCCCCCACCCATGTCTCCCACCACCCCGACCCCCCAGCAGTGCAGGGGCACCCTCCACCAGGCCCCCACCCATGTCCAACTCATGTTCCCCACCACCCCCACCCCCCAGCAGTGCAGGGGCAGCCTCCACCAGGCCCCCACCCATGTCTCCCACCACCCCCACCCCCCAGCAGTGCAGGGGCACCCTCCACCAGGCCCCCACCCATGTCTCCCACCACCCCCACCCCCCAGCAGTGCAGGGTCACCCTCCACCCGGCCCCCATCCATGTCTCCCACCACCCCCACCCCCCAGCAGTGCAGGGGTAGCCTCCACCTGGCCCCCACCCATGTCTCACACCACCCCCACCCCCCAGCAGTGCAGGGGCACCCTCCACCAGGCCCCCACCCATGTCTACCACCACCCCCACCCCCCAGCAGTGCAGGGGCACCCTCCACCAGGCCCCCACCCATGTCTCCCACCACCCCCACCCCCCAGCAGTGCAGGGGCAGCCTCCACCAGGCCCCGACCCATGTCTCCCACCACCCCCAACCCCCAGCAGTGCAGGGGCACCCTCCACCAGGCCCCCACCCATGTCTACCACCACCCCCCAGCAGTGCAGGGGCACCCTCCACCAGGCCCCCACCCATGTCTACCACCACACCCACCCCCCAGCAGTGCAGGGGAACCCTCCACCAGGCCCCCACCCATGTCCAACTCATGTCCCCACCACCCCCAACCCCCAGCACTGTGGGGCACCTGCCAGCAGGCCCCCACCCATGTCCAACTCATGTTCCCCACCACCCCCACCCCCCAGCACTGAGGGGCACCTGCCAGCAGGCCCCCACCCATGTCCAACTCATGTTCCCCACCACCCCCACCCCCAGCACTGTGGGGCACCTGCCAGCAGGCCCCAACTCATGTTCCCCAGCCAACATGTCATCACAATCTAGATCCCTGGTCCCTATGGTCAGCCTCCAAATGCAAAACACCCACCCGAGTATTGCATCCACCCACTCAGAAATGGCAATTACATGACAGAACACCAATTTCAAGTTTCGAAACAAACACATGTCCCTCACATACACCCAATGAGATGATACTACACATTGAAGTTCGATAAAAAAATATGTATTAAAGGAAACATAAATAGATTCAAAAATAAAGAAACAGAAATGGGAATGTACAAAAATGAAAAGAAGCATGTCCGTGAAAAAAAGCAAAACCAAAAATCATAATCCAAAGTAATGGTGTCCAAAGTCACTGTCCACAAAAGAAAATCCAATGGGAAATAATAATTGAAAGCCATTGCTCCATGGGTAAAGTGTGAAAGAAAAATAAAATCCAACAGTGAACTATGTACAGACGAACAAGCCAGGGTCCATTATCCCAACAAAAGAAATGAAACCTATCTAACAACACTAACTAATAAAATGAACTATATACAAAAATGTGGCCAATGTCCAAAAGGTCCAAAATAAATAAAAAAACAAAGGAAACCTAACACTACCTACATAACTATGTACAAGGGCAGCGGGCTAGTCTGACGGCTCACTTTTGGATGTCCCGGGCCAGGGCATCATCGAACTCCTGCTCAATGTCCCGGAGGCGGTCCTCCTCCATGGCCCCGAGGGTTCGCAGGGCCGTCGACGTGTCCACCTCCAACCCCCTGCGGATTGCCTCGAGGCACACGGCACGCCTCAGGGCCCTCTGCATGGAGTTCTCCGCCCTGACCATTGTGAGCCGTGCCTCTTCTGCCTGCTGCCGCTCCGCATCTATGGCGTGGCCCAACCGCTGCCACACGGAAGACACTCTCTGTCCTGGGTCCCCCTGCCCTCCGGCCGATGCCTGTCCCTCTGATGTTGAAGGCTCTGAGCCTTCATGGCTCCCACCACGTTGCTGCTGCTGCTGTGCACTGCCTCCTGCTGCCTGCACATCCTCCGCCGGCTGGGGTGCAGTCGTTGATGTGGCCACCCCTGCTGGACGTCCGACTCCCGACTGTGGCAGGGATGCCTCCTCCACCAGCCTGGCCGCACCGTCAGAGGCAGCTCCACAGGGCACCCAGGTGACTGATGGGTGGGAAGATGGCACCGGAGGATGACTGGCGTGTAGAGGTTTCAGTTGAGGAGGGGGTCGTAGCAAGCCCCATCAAACGGAGGTATCCGGCCTGGGTGACCTGTCCCAGCAGGCTGACGTGGTCAACGAGCCATTCGAGATGACGTGCAGTCTCCTCATGAAAAGACTGCAGGTCACCTCGCATGGCCCGTTGACGCAACGCCACACCAGTCAGGACAGGCTCAACCCGGACCCGGATAACCACGTCCGCAGGCAGAGGAAGGCCAGTTGTCGTTTGCTCATCCCCTGCCTGAAAACGGGTCTCGACGTAGGCATCCCTGCTGGTGCAAGATGATGCAGGGACAGGATCAGGGACAGGATTGCACACAGGCACCTCCGCGGCGGACTGTGCTGCCTCCTGTCCCTGGTCCTGCACTGCACCACTAGCACCAGCGGGATCCCCACCTCCATACCCCGTCTCTGTTGCTTGCACGGCCTCCTCCTCCACCAAACCCCCCACCAACCTGGATGACTCTGTGCCATCTTCCCCCGTTGGGCCTTGTGGGGTCCCAGCTGCCCCTTCTGCTGCCGAGGAGTCCAACTCCAACCTCCGCCTCTTGGACCTCCCCCCGGCAGCTGCGGCCTGGGACGCGGCACCGGACTCCTCACTCCCCCAACGAGATGACAACATGGGAGGGGAGCCGGGCCTTGCGTCTCCGGCTGGCGGTGGGATCCCCGCCGCTGTGCTCCACAGCACCTTCTCCGCCCTCTTCATCAGTTGACGCTGCAGACAAGGAGAAATAGAACACAGGCATCAGGGCACTGTACAATGGACACATACACACATGACAGTTGTACATGAGTGGCATTGGCAAACCTCAGACATGCCATCACAATCCCCAACACACATGTCATATCAACTCGCACACATGAGCCATACCACAGACATATCGCAACTGCCAGCACCATCCATACACATACAACAGCATGAGCAGGCAAAGCTGAGCCAGACATCACATGCAACACAGGAAGTGCACCACACATGTACACACACCACCACACTTGCATGCATGTGTACACCTCTGCGTCGCAGTGTTCAGATGGGCATCCATGTCACATCTACCAATCAGGCTTCCACATCCCGCTGTCACATGCATCCATGTTGCATCACTGTTGCACCCTTGTCAAATACACACAAATGCACATGTACACAGTGCTGATACATGCAGCTGAAAATAACATACATGCGTGACATCACGGACATGTCTACTTACATACACATTCATCCAAACATGTGTGCCCACACAACTGCATTTGGCATGCAAGCCTACACACACAAGCACCATCCGCTGCCTTCAAGAGGCGCCGGGCCTTGTCCAGGGTCCTGGACCTGAAGTCCTCCCAGCGCTTCCTGACATGTTGGAAGTCGCGGACTGCCACCCCCTCCGCGTTGATGGCAGTCACGATGTCAGTCCAGATCCGAGTCCGTCCTTCCTTGTCGGCACGGGAACTTCCGAAGAGGGCATCATACTGCCCCAGGACTTGCTCCACCAGGACACCAACTTCGGTGGCACTGAAGCTGGTGCCCCTCTGCCTCTCTGGCCGCGCACCCCTGTAATACACGTACCCTGATGGAATCACGTGTGAAACTTCCCGCGCACCCCAAAATACTCGCACAGGCCCAATTGCTGTATGTTGCCACTTTTGTAATGCGCAGGGACGCTACCGCCTGCCTTCGTGTGGCGGACGTGTTTCGGCTTGTGCATGTCTTTGGCTGTGCGTGGCTTTGCCCTATTCGATTCCATGAATACGTGTGGTTCGAGTGCGTGTGGGCGTTCCGTCTGCTTCCCTGCAGTACATCCCCAGTTACGCCCTTATTTTCGCGCGTTGTTCCCCATTCCGCGCGTTACGCCCCGTGTTCCGCCCACTTTCTGGTGTATGCGCTGAGGTTGTGCACTTTCACTGTGTGCGTCGCGCACGCCTTTCAGGATGTTGCAGTGACGTGTGCGCCATGCACAGGTTTGGCGCACATCCCGAGGAAAACACGCGCAGGGACTTCCATGAATCGCACGCGTGCGCGTGCGCCTGTTTTTTTGCGCTTGCGCCTGCTTGCGCAAAGATTTTCGGCCCCTAAGTGTCTCTTTCTGGACGTGCGCACAATGTTTAACTGATCACGTGCTGAGCAGTAAGAAAAGAGGATTAGCAGAGAAAAGGGGCTCATTTAAATGATCCCTAAGTGCTGTTGTACTGGACAATGCGGATTACTGGATTTGTAGTATTCAAGAGATTGTATTTCACTGCTTAATGGTTTTAGGAAAAGAAAATGAATAATAGGAAGCCTCTGTGCCATGCCACCGAATTACATAAATATATTACAAGTAATGACGTCAATTATAATGAAGTCTCCCTTTTCACTGATTTTTATATATAAATATTGACGGAAATTAATTTGTGTTTTTGTCTTATATATTTGTGAAAGCCGGAGAGAAAAAAAACTGGTCTGTCAGCTTTTTTCCGCCATGCTGTCAACAATATTTTGAAGTCTGGCTTTGCAGACTGACAGTAAAGAGAGTATACAAAAAGCAGACGATATTCATTGGATACTGTTTGAACTGCTGCTGTAAGCACAGAAACATCCGTTTATCTGTAAGGTAAAAATGGCATATGACTTCATGTGCAAGAGACAAGTTCCTTTTGTGTAGTGTATGGGTTTTCTTCGCAACTATATATATTTTTTAATTTGAATAAGCATGGGTGGAAAAATAGCGATTTGCAAATTATTACAGAACAGACAATAAATGCTGATAGATACAGAAATAATTACCAAAATAGCAATATTTATATTCATAGATTAAATACCAAACGCAATGGTATCGAATAGAAAATACCTAAAAAATACAGAATTTTAAATTATTAAAAAATAGATATGTGGTGGTAAGGGGTTAAATCTGGTGGGGTGGGATACTAAACATGGGGGAACAGGGTTTTGGGGGAAGACCCCCAAAAAATGTTTGCTATTTTTTTCCGTATTTTGGGTTTGTTAAAATGTAATTCTCTATTTTTGGGTTTGATACAATCACATAGATCCTAACGCAATTGGTGTTAACTATAAGCCATGAAAAGATAACAGTATCCATCAGGTCTGGCACCGTTAAGGAAATATGTATTGTATTTAGTGGAACCCAAACTGATTCTACTAAGGCATTTATTTTCAAAACAGTTGTGAATGTTTAAAAAAAAAAAAAAAAAAAATATATATATATATATATATATATATATATATATATATATATATATATATATATATATTACATAGTTATGGTTAAGTTGCTGTTTCCATAGGAAGAGCACTTTTTGGGCGGCTTATAACTTCGCTCTCCCTGGACGAATCCTCACCAAACTTTGCAAAAAAAGTATTTGGGTCAATCTGAATTGAATTGCAAAGTTTGGTGAGGATTCGTCCAGGGGGGGCAAAGTTATAGGGGGGGTCCCAAAACTTTACACCAAATTTGCGGCAGGAGCGGCGGCTTGGTCCTGAAAGCGTGCTTTGCTTTATTTGGTGTAAATCCGTCCAGTAGTTTTTTAAAAAATGACAAAAATGTAAGTAAAAGAAATTTGTGATATCTGTGTTCGCTTCGCGGACACACTTCCCTGTTCGCTCCGCGGACAGGACGGTGATTGGGCAAGCAGCTTGTGTGATGTCCGCGGACATCTGACGTTCTCTCTCATTGGATGCGGTGAAAGCGTGCAGTGCGTCTGCTTCAGAGACGCCCGCCATCTTTGTTCCTCGCATGAGAGGCTTTGTGTCCCGCCTGCACAGTAAGTCCCCCACCCCTGCTCATGCCCGTGTCTGTCTCCTGCTCCTCCCACCCCCTGCTCATGCCCCGTGTGTCCTTCTTGTCACCCCCACTCATGCTCCGTGTCTTCCCTTTTCCTCCAGCCCCCCGCTCACGCCATCGGCACACGGTGGCCAGCAGAGGGCCAAGGAGCAGGATCTGCCACCTGCAACACGAACGCCGTGTGTCTTTCTCCCTCTCGCCCACCCCCCGCTCATGCCCCGCTCGTGCCCCGCTTGTCTCGCACACCCGCCCACCCCCGCTCATGCCCCGTGTGTCTCTCCCACCCCCCGTGTGTCTCTCCCACCCCCGCTCATGTCCGTGTCTCTCTCCCCTCCCACCCACCCCCCGCTCATGTCCGTGTGTCTCTCCCCACCAGCCCACCCCCCGCTCATGTCCGTGTGTCTCTCAACACCCGCCCACCCGCCGTTCATGTCTGTGTGTCTCTACCCACCCCCTGTGTGTCTCACCCACCCCCCCGCTCATGTCCGTGTGTCTCTCCCCACCCGCCCACCCCCCGCTCATGTCCGTGTGTCTCTCTCCACCCGCCCACCCCCCGCTCATGCCCCTTGTGTCTCTCCCACCCCCCGTGTGTCTCTCCCACCACCCGCTCAGGTCCTTGTGTCTCTCCCCACCCGCCCACCCCCCGCTCATGTCCGTGTGTCTCTCACCACCCGCCGCCCACCCCCGCTCATGTCCGTGTGTCTCTCCCCACCCGCCGCCCACCACCCGCTCATGTCCGTGTGTCTCTCCCCACCCGATGCCCACCCCCCGCTCATGTCCGTGTGTCTCCCTCCACCCGCCGGCCACCTCCCGCACATGACCGTGTGTCTCTCCCCACCGACCAACCCCCCCGCTCATGTCCCGTGTGTCTCTCCCCACCCGCCGCCCACCCCCTGCTCATGTCCCGTATGTCTCTCCCCACCCGCCGCCCACCCCCCGCTCATGTCCGTGTGTCTCTCCCCACCCGCCCACCCCCCGCTCATGCCCCGTGTGTCTCTCCCACCCCCCGTGTGTCTCTCCCACCACCCGCTCAGGTCCGTGTGTCTCTGACCACCCGCCCACCCCCGCTCATGTCCGTGTGTCTCTCCCCACCCGCCGCCCACCCCCGCTCATGTCCGTGTGTCTCTCCCCACCCGCCGGCCACCTCCCGCACATGACCGTGTGTCTCTCCCCACCGACCAACCCCCCCCGCTCATGTCCCGTGTGTCTCGCCCCACCCGCCGCCCACCCCCCGCTCATGTCCCGTGTGTCTCTCCCCACCCGCCGCCCACTCCCCGCTCATGTCCCGTGTGTCTCTCCCCACCCGCCGCCCACCCCCCGCTCATGTCCCGTATGTCTCTCCCCACCCGCCGCCCACCCCCCGCTCATGTCCCGTGTGTCTCTCCCCACCCGTTCCCACCCCCCACTCATGTCCCGTGTGTCTCTCCCCACTGCCGCCCACCCCCCGCTCATGTCCCGTGTGTCTCTCCCCACCCTTCGCCCACCCCCCGCTCATGTCCCGTGTGCCTCTCCCCACCCGCTGCCCACCCCCCGCTCATGTCCCATGTGTCTCTCCCCACCTGCCGCCCACCCCCCGCTCATGTCCCGTGTGTCTCTCCCCACCCGCCGCCCACCCCCCACTCATGTCCCGTGTGTCTCACCCCACCCGCCGCCCACCCCCCGCTCATGTCCCGTGTGTCTCTCCCCACCCGCCGCCCACCCCCTGCTCATGTCCCGTGTGTCTCGCCCACTCCCCGCTCATGCCCTGTGTGTCTCTCCCCACCTGCCGCCCACCACCCGCTCATGTCCTGTGTGTCTCTCCCCACCCGCCGCCCACCCCCCACTCATGTCCCGTGTGTCTCTCCCCACTGCCGCCCACCCCTCGCTCATGTCCCGTGTGCCTCTCCCCACCCGCCGCCCACCCCCTGCCCATGTCCCATGTGTCTCTCCCCACCTGCCACCCACCCCCCGCTCATGTCCCGTGTGTCTCACCCCACCCGCCGCCCACCCCCCGCTCATGTCCCGTGTGTCTCTCCCCACCCGCCGCCCACCCCCTGCTCATGTCCCGTGTGTCTCGCCCACCCCCCGCTCATGCCCCGTGTGTCTCTCCCCACCTGCCGCCCACCACCCGTTCATGCCCCGCATGTCTCTCCCCACCCGCCTACCCCCCGCTCATGTCCGTGTGTCTCTCCCCACCCGCCGACCCCACGCTCATGTCTGTGTGTCTCTACCCACCCCCGTGTGTCTCTCCCACCCCCACTCATGTCCGTGTGTCTCTTCCCACCTGCCCACCCCCGCTCATGTCCGTGTGTCTCTCCCCACCCGCCCACCCCCCGCTCATACCCCGTGTGTCTCTCCCACCCCCTGTGTGTCTCTCCCACCCCCCGCTCATGTCCGTGTGTCTCTCCCCACCCGCCGCCCACCCCCGCTCATGTCCCGTGTGTCCCTCTTCCCACCCGCCGCCCACCCCACGCTCATGTCCCGTGTGTCTCTCCCCACCCGCCGCCCACCCTCCGCTCATGTCCCGTGTGTCTCTCCCCACCCGTCGGCCACCCCCCGCTCATGTCCCGTGTGCCTCTCCCCACCCGACGCCCACCCCCCCTCATGTCCCGTGTGTCTCTCCCCACCCGCCACCCACCCCCCGCTCATGTCCCGTGTGTCTCACCCCACCCGCCGCCCACCCCCCGCTCATGTCCCGTGTGTCTCTCCCCACCCGCCGCCCACCCCCCGCTCATGTCCCGTGTGTCTCGCCCACCCCCCGCTCATGCCCCATGTGTCTCTCCCCACCTGCCGCCCACCACCCACTCATGCCCCGTGTGTCTCTCCCCTCCGGCCCACCCCCCGCTCATGCCCCGTGTGTGTGTACGTGTGTGTGGGTGTGTCTGCCTCTCCCACCCGCCCACCGCCCGCTCATGCCCCGTGTGCGTGTGTCTCTGACACCCGCCCACCCCCGCTCATGCCCCATGTGTGTCTCTACCACCCACCCACCCCCCGCTCATGCCCCATGTGTGTCTCTCCCACCCACCCCCCGCTCATGCCCCGCGTGTGTGTCGATCCCACCGACCCACCGCTCATGCCCCGTGTGTGTGTCTCAATCCAACCCACCTCCCTCTCATGCCCCGTGTGTCTCTCCCACCCTCTGCTCATGCCCCATGTGTCTCGCCCACCCCCCGCTCCTGCGCCGTGTGTCTCTCCCACCCGCCCACCCCCCGCTCATGCCCCGTGTGTCTCTCCCACCTGCCCACCCCCCGCTCATGCCCCGTGTGTCTCTACCACCCGCCCACCCCCCGCTCATGCCCCGTGTGTGTGTCTCTCCCACCCACCCACCGCTCATGCCCAGTGTGTGTGTGTCTCTAGCACCGGCCCACCCCCCGCTCATGACCCGTGTGTGTGTCTCAAACAAGCCACCCATCCCCCGTTCATGTCCCGTGTGTCTCTCCCCACCCGCCGCCCACCCCCTGCTCATGTCCCGTGTATCTCGCCCACCCCCCGCTCATGCCCCGTGTGTCTCTCCCCACCTGCCGCCCACCACCCGCTCATGCCCCGCATGTCTCTCAACACCCGCCCACCCCCGCTCATGTCCGTGTGTCTCTACCACCCACTCACCCACCCCCGCTCATGCCCCGTGTGTGTGTCTCTCCCACCCACCCACCGCTCATGCCCCGTGTGTGTGTGTATCTCCCACCCACCCACCCCCCGCTCATGCCCCGTGTGTCTCTCCCACCCCCCGCTCATGCCCCGTGTGTCTTGCCCACCCCCCGCTCATGCCCCGTGTGTCTCGCCCACCCCCCGCTCATGCCCCATGTGTCTCGCCCACCCCCCGCTCATGCCCCGTGTGTCTCTCTGTTGGAACAGGGCAGACACGGGGCATGAGCGGGGGTGGGGGCCCCACCTTGCCCTACCCCCGCTCATGCCCCGTGTCTCTCCTGTTCACCCCCACACCCGCTCATGTTCCGTGTCTGTCTCCCTCCTTTTCCCCCCGCTCATAGCCCGTGTCTCCCCTGTTCACCCCATCCACCGCTCATGCCCCATGTCTCCCTTCTTTCCCGCTCATGTCCCGTGTCTCCCTTCTTTCCACCCCCTGCTCATGCCCTGTGTCTCCCTCGTGTTACCCCGCACTCATTCCCCGTGTCTCTCTCCTGGTCTTCCCGACCCCCTGCCGATGCCCTGTTGTGTTCTCTTTATACACCCTGCCTTCCCTTTCCCTGGTGTCCATCTTGGTAAAAGATTTTCCTTCCTACACCGGGACGCCTGCCTGCGGTGTCCTGGTTTGGGAAGAAAAAACTTTTTTTTACCACCCCGGGTTCCCACTTTAAGAAACTTGGATGCTAGTGGTCTTCCTCCATTGAAAAGGACTTTATGGTTAAGTTGCACTAATAAAAACCTATGAAATTCAGTAAAAAAACTTTGTTAAAGGGACGTTATGGTTAAGTTGCGCTACTAAAAACCTATGAAATTCAGTAAAAAAAACTTTGTTAAAGGGACGTTATGGTTAAGTTGCGCTACTAAAAACCTATGAAATTCAGTAAAAAAACTTTGTTAAGGGACGTTATGTTTCAAAGTAAAACCGAAAAACCCCTGAAATTCGGCAGTTATGGTAAGATAAGCAACCATAACTCGCGCCACCATGCACTGCTAACACTAACACCCAGGACATCAAAGATGACATCACAAATGTCATTGATGACATCACTGATGACATCACATGTCTGGCTCCACCTTTTTTTCCTTTACTGACATATCTAGGCCACATGGTTTTGCTCAGTAACAGTCAAGGGGCCTCATTACGACCCTGGCGCTAAGGGATTACCGGTACCGGTAAGGGTACCGGTACCGGTAATCCCTTAGCGCCTGATTACAAGGTCCCTTTGCGGGTTCCCACCTTAACGGCTGGTTTTACCAGCCGTTAAGGATTGGACCCGCAAAGGGACCTTGGTGCTAATTACGGTACCTTCACAGTACGCAAAACTCTAATAAGAAAGCAGTTATCATTTCACTATTCAACATGGCAAGAATATGAATATTGCACCTTCATCATGTGTGCTGCACAAACTGCCTATTTTTCTGCATAAGCAGCTTACTATACTGGATAGAACTTCATAATAGAATGCTATTTATATCAATGCATTGCTTAATGCACTAATTAGCTCATGATATTTATCCCAATGATCCTTGACAGTTTTTGGTCAGCGTTATAAGAATCCCTTGTACAGAGTTTTCATGAAAAGTAAATGCACCAGTGATGTCATCAATGACATTCGGTTGTTTTGTTTCAAAGTCCAAGATGTAACGGGTTTCTTGTTTTCGGAGCTTTTTTTCTCGTTCTCCCCCTCTCGGGCCATTTTCAATTGCAAGAATACCAAAGAAAGCAAAACTGTCCATATTGCTTTCGTGGCATTCAGTGAAATGTTTTGCCATCGGATAGTTGGCATCTTTGTTTTGTATGGCTCTCACATGTTGTTGTACCCTTATTTTTAATTTGCATTTGGTGCTGCCCACGTACCACTTTTTACATTTGCACATCAGAATATGTACTACGTATTCAGTATCACATGTGATTTTTTCATTGATATATTCAGTTGATTTTGTTATTGGATGCTCAAAGGTGGTGGAGTTCTTTGCAAATTTACACATATTGCATCTTGTGCGTTTGTTAAAACCTTTCTTCCGATTGGTCAACCAGGCACTCGTATCCTTGGCTACTTCGTTATCCATAAAACTGTGGACCAATTTATCCTTGATTGAAGTATTTCTTCTGTAACTGATGTCTGGATGTTTTTTCAGCAGGCCACCAATGTCCTTATCAATAGTTAAAACTTTCCAATGTCTCTGTAACAAACGTTTCACTTCTGTGGTTTGGCTGTCATACGTTAGTATGAGTCGTACTTCCTCGTTCTCATTACTCATAGCTTTTTCTTTGTCTGCCAAGAGGATTTATCTATCATGACTTCTGGCTTTTAGATATGCTCTTTCAATGACATTTTTAGGGTAACACTGTTGTCGAAATCCTCTTGCTGTGATTTTGCTTTCTGCATCGTATGTTTCTAAAGTTGTGCTGTTCCTTCTTATCCTTACAAATTCACCATATGGTACACTCCAGATGAAGCTCTTAGGATGCCTGCTTTTAGCGTGTAGTGGCGTATTTGATCCTGTGGGTTTTCTCTGTAGTTCACACGTTAGAGTTTGCTCCACTATTCTTAAATTAACATCCAAGAAAGTTATAAACAAATAACTGTGAGTTTCCGTGAATCTTAAATTGTTCTAATTTTGGTTCAGATGCTTTACAAAATCATACCAACCATCCTCTGTTCCTTTCCAAATTACAAATAAGTCATCTATATATCGAAGCCAGATAACCACATTTTCAGTTAATTTATGATTCTGTTCTGTCCATACTTCTGTAGCTTCCCAAGCCCCCATAGTCAAATTGGCATAGGATGGGGCAAATGTTGTCCCCATAGCCGTGCCCTGTATTTGCCTGAAATATTCTTCATTGAAAACAAAGATGTTGTTAGTGAGGCAGAGATCAATCATAGCTACAATCATTTGCGTGTGTTCCAGATAGTTGAGGGACCTGGTGTGTGAATATCTTTCGCAGGCTTTTTTGCCATAATTATGTTCAATTGACGTGTATAAGGACACCACGTCCATAGTTGCCATCATGAAGTTGGATTCCCAGGGTATATTGTTAACTTGTGATAGAAAATCCTTCGTGTCTTTGAGATAGGAAGGTAATGAGGAGACGTAGGGCAAAAGAGTTTCATCTATGAATTTTGACATGCTCTCCAACACTGACCCCACTAGGGAAACAATCGGTCTTCCTGGTGGTTTTTTGCTGTTCTTATGTATTTTCGGAAGAAAATATATGGTTGGTGTGATAGAGTTGGTCGTTTGTAGAAATTTGCAATTTTCTTCAGTTAGTATGCCTTTCTGTTCCCAACCTGCTACAAATTCTTTACCTTCTCTTCTAATGCTTTTGTTAGATTTTTTCCACATTTTTCGTAGCATTTTATATCACTTAACTGTTTGTATGCCTCTTTAACATAGTTTTCACGAGTCATTAGAACAATATTTCGTCCTTTATCTGAGGGCTTAATCACACAGTTTGTTAGGTTGCACAGTTCATTGAGGGCCGTTCTGTCCTTCATGGTCAAATTGCTTCTCTCTTTATATCTTTTGTTTCGTCTGAGCTTTTTTAAGTCCTCAATTACAAATGTTTGGAACGCTTCTATGTTGTTGGCGGTGTTAACCATTGGATTGAACTTTGATTTTTGTTTCAGTTTACTTTTGACTGTCCAATCTGTTCTGATGTCCAACTCTTGAAAGTCAATTGATTCCATCTCTTGACCATCATTGACTGTTCGGCCTTTTTGGAGCTCAACTAAGTCAGCGAGAACTCCCATTTCAGAAATGGTGATATCTGTTTTACCTTCTGGTAATGTCTTTTTCTGTGCCTTGAAATCTGTGATGGTAAATAATTTTTTCAGACGTCATTTTCTAATGTACTGGTCGAAATCGATCCGACTTTGCACATAGTTGAAGCTGGCTGTTGTACAGAAATTCAAACCCATACTCAGCAACTTTGTTTGATTATCGGTCAAAGTGTGATCCAACAAGTTTATGATCTTAAAACGTGTCTCGATATCGTCATTGGCTTTTTCTAGTTGCCAGAGCGCAGAGATCTGGCCGGGGTAATCTTCGGGGCATTTGTTTCCCCTCTGCCCCCTGTTTTTTTTGGCCTCCTCCGCCTCTGCCTTTTGCTGAATTTCCACCTCTTACTAGTTTTTGTTTTTTGCCATCTTGGCAAAGCAGTTTCATTTCGTCTAAAAAATGTAGACGTGTGCTTGACTCTTCATTTTCACTACCAGTCTGGTCAGGCTAACATGTGGTTTTGCACATTTCATGCTTTCATTCAAGCAGTCGTTGTCCTATCACTGTACCCTGATTTACAAAGCGTTTCCCATTGAAAAATGCTTTTGTATATCATGGCCCGTGGGTATAATTCAAGGGCGATGCCTACCACGACTGCTATCCTTGTACAATTAACAATCATCACTTTCCTCACTTCTGCATGTTCCCCATACGATTCATGTTAGTAAAACGTGACAGCCCTCGAACCCATATATTTATGCTGATGAACAGGTCAAGATAATTTTTGTTCCCCATCTGACGTTTTCACTAATCAAGCCTTTGTCATCTCTAAATCCTAACAAATGTCTTCTTGCATCTTTGTATGTGAGACTGATTTCCTCGGTTTTATAATTGTCTTCTAGTAGCTGTTTTGTGTGACCCGAGGATCTCAAAGAAGTGTTTCATAATGGCACACTCCCATAGGAAACGGTTCTGTGAATGAAAATGGGCCAAAATGTCTCCCTCAGAATTCTGACTCCCAAAATTCGGACTTTATTTTTTAGCACCTTACACCACATATATATGTGGGCGATATGGGATATAATAGTAGTATGGGGAGCTGCAGGGGTCTACCCCCGCATATGTATGTGGTGTAAAGGGGGTTAATCGCCATTTTCTGCCGTCGGAATTCTGGGTCTCGAAGTGCTTTTCGCTAGTGCTTCTTTTCATATGGAGGTCCAATTCGCAAAGACTTAGGCTCACATTTGCGCAAATGGTAAAACGTGCAAAGACGCCAAATCGTTTATTCGGAAAAGGGCATTTAAATGTGCGCACATCCAGGATCACTTTTTCCCCACTGTGAAGTTTGTAAACTGAGTCGTTCCTCGCAGTTTTTAGCTCTTTCACAAACAGGATGCACTCAACAAATACGAGCTACTGTTCTGCAGGCAAAGAACAGAGACATTTGTCTACGACCGGCAAAGCAGCAGCATGGGCCCTGCGCTCCCACAGCATGAGCAACGAGCTTCCCAAATGTGCTGAATTGTGCAGCGATATGTGAGGGCTAGGGCCTGCTAGCATCTTTATTCCAGAGCCCTCCCGCCATGTTGATGTTGAAAGCCAAATAATAACCAATCATCGTATTCCTACACCCAAAATGTAGCTATTCGTGGAGCCCTGGCTTGATAACCTTGTCTCAAGCCCCTTAAATGGACACTGCTCCTTTCTTTGTGGAAAAGGTGACTACCACGTGGGCATCAACTACCTATAGAAAACCCACTTAGACACACAAATAAAACGTTTTGTGTGACCTTTTGTTTCCAATCCCTTCGTACAAAAGCGTTACCAGCCATGACCCGCCATTTTTAGCATGTTTTGGCCTTGTAATTGTTTTGTGCTTACTTTTTCCACCAGCTATTGTGGTGGTGAAGAGATTTGAGAACCCTGTTTCCTTTATAGCCAAGAAGTTCATATTTTGAGCCTCACGGATATTATGGTTAATTGGTGCAATTTGATGGCAGAGCAAACGTAAACGCATAGCTGGCAAGTTTCCTGGTTCCATGAGTAACATCATGAACCAGTCCTGGTTTTCCCAGTGCATGCTGGGACTTGTAGGCTCACACATACAATGGAAAAAACGAAACTACAAGTACCCGCATGCAAAGGGACCACTCAGGAATGGCTTGATCTGTCACACATGGAACTGGGAAACTAGGCAGCTATGCTTAGTAAAACCACTTTCTAAGTGTTGGGTTAGAGATGGATCTAGTGCAACTTGGGGAGGCCGCCCTGGGCGAAAGATTATTTTGCCTCCCCCCACTACCAACCCCATGTGCCCTGACTTTGCAAACACCTCATCCCGGATGTGCCCTCATCACTTCAACTGCGTGTCTTGCCCCATGTTCTCAAGACACAGTTTCGCCATCATATTTTAGACCTGTTCGTAGCAGGTACAATTAAATCACTCTCTCTTACACACAAAATATATAATATACAGGTTGCATTAGAAACTATATCCAGATCACGAAGGATTAGAAATTCAATAGACAGAAGCCCGAAAAATCTATGATTTCAGTAGAATTGAAAATGAGGACCCTCAGACATCCCCTCCCTCTTCCTCACACACAAAAGTCTGTGCCTCTGTGAGGAGTTTTGTTTTCATGGGCTGTTGTGAGCCACTTTATATACATTAGACATCTTTGTTGGAAGAAGGCTACGGCTTCCTTCCACCAACCTCACTGGCTCTCTGTGAGCACCCCAATTTAGAGGTGGAAATGCCACTGGCTATGCTTGCCATTTCTCTGCCTTGGCCCTGCCTCCACCTGCATCCATGAAGACACCACAAAAGAAAGGGGCAGAAACGGCTGCTCGAGTCACAGAAGGTGAGAGAGAGTGTCTTAGTGGCTGTCGCTCTCAGTTTTGCTGCTGCCACTGCCAGCTGTGTTTAGTGATAGCTCCTTCACATCCCCTTTCCAGATATCAGGGACAGCAGAAAAATACCCTTCGTTCGATTGCATTCACAGGCGACTGGAGGGAATTCCGTTTGTCTCTCAGAGATGGAGAGGAGGACAGGAGTGAACCCTCCCCCTCATACTCAAGCAGGTGGAAAGCACCATCTGGTGTTTCAGAAAATCCACCAGGTGCAAGTTCTTTGGCCAGGCTGATGACCGCCAATGGGCTACATTCACTGTCTGCTACACACTATTCTGCCCTTGTTGATATCTTGATACCAGAAACTAGGCACGAACACGCATGTTGGGTGTGCAGATTTCCATTGAGGAACACACCCTATTTAGCTCCAACAATGCGTTTTCGTTATTGTTTTTTTATTGTTTAGAGCGGGTACTCTTAAGGCGTCACGTAAAATGGGCAAGCGTGCCTCAGTCTTTCCTTTTCCCCCCTCGCTGTACTTCCTTCTTCATGGCTGTCCAAAATACCCCTTTGTCCCACCCTATGTAACAATTTTAAAGACTTAACATTTCCCTTATACATATTTTAACGTAGAAAATTGCTGTGGTCAAAAGGCCAGCCCTGTATTCTCAGAATCAAACAAACATTTGTGAAACCAATAGTTGTGGCTCTTTTGCATGGGAGAAAGACAAAGACAAAAATCATCACCAACATTTTCTTCAAAGCTGTTCAGAAGAAGAACACAACGCATATTTTTGCAACTCGATATAGTCAAATACCTTTTTGAAGTGGTTAAATGGAATGTCCACATGTATGCTTTCAAGTAAAATACCAGAGCACAGCAGAGCATGGTTATGGGGGAAAAGATAACCTCAATGGTTTTATGTCATCTGAGAATAGTTCAAGTACAGACTTCTGTTAGGCATAATTACATGCCGTACCCTTAGGGAACACTACACACAATTAAGACTACAGGTGTAAGCACAATCTCACCTTTGGTATAAGTTTGTACTACACAGCTTTGTGGTAGCAGTGCTGAGAAGGCAGGCTTATCTCAAGAGGGATGTGAGCAGTACAAGGTGTTACACAAAGAACTTGCAATCACAGTGGTTCAAACACTTACTCAAGGTTTCTTGGCAAAACAATATTAATTTATTTACACAGTTAGAAAACATTCCATTAGCAATAACCAGCTCAATATCACACTATGATACACTACAGTACTAAACCAATAAGTTTCTGAACAAGTTAGGCTCCCCAGAAGTGGGAGCAACATGGCACTTCATAAACTTTCCAAATGGAGTAAAAAGACAAAGGTTATAAGAATCAAACACAAATACTTTCTTGGGCACGGCAGATCATTTCAGTTCATTATAAGAGGCAGTTCAATTCAATAGGCCTGGGCCAAAGTCAATGGATCATTGTCTTGGATAGGATTGCACATTTCTGGTAGTAAACGGTCTTTGCCAATGTTCTTAGAAGTAGTTTGCACAAAAACGTTTTCTAGGCATAGGGAATACTAGGTATTCCCTCCAGCACTCTGCTGTAAGGCTGTGTGTGCTGGGTCTAGCAATTTAAAGAGACTAGCAAAGTCAATTTAACTTTACATTCACTGGGAGACAGTAGTCAGTCCCAGAGAAGGTATTTAAACCTTGGGAAGTCTGAAAGACATCCCTGTGCCACGTACTGCACTGAGGGTGCTGTGTGACACACAAGAAAAGATGATGGCTATGGAGTTGTCTAAAACTCCATAACCAAAGAACACAAAAGTAAAACACACATCACATCAAAATACATGCAAGAGTGGGGAAAAAAGGCTCACACTCTTTCCAGGTAAAGATTAAAGTCCTAAAAATCCAGCAGAGTTGCTGGGGTCTCAAAAGGTAAGGGAAATTAGCACATTTATGAGAATTCGTCCTAACACTCGTCCCCACCAGACTAAGGGACAGGAGAATTTAATCCACTCCTGGATGAATCTCCTTACTCGGTCAAACATCCTGGAGAGACCATCAGCATTTTGGTGGTTACACCCTGACCTGTGTTCAATGGTAAAATCAAACCCTTGCAGGCTGATTGACCATCTCAATAGTTTAGGATTTTCCCCTTTCATTTGAATCAATCATCTCAAGGGTTGCTGGTCGGTATGAATCACAAAAGTAGATCCATACAAGTACGGTCTAAACCTCTTCAAAGACCACACAAAGGCAAAGCATTCACGCTCTATGGTTGCCCACCTTCTTTCTGGTTCTTTCAGTTTCCTGATGATGAAGCAAATGGGGTGCTCCATACCTTTCTTATCCAGCTGACTCAGAACTGCACCTACACCTGTATTGGAAGCATCTATTTGCACAATGAAGGGTTGGTTGTAGTCAGGAGCTCTTAAGACTGGAGCATGACAAAGTGCTTGCTTAAGTCCTTCAAATGCTTGAGTGCACTCTTCATTCCACCTGACCTTTTTGGGAAATTTGGGTCAGGAGATAACATTCAAGGGAGAAGCTATGGTCCCATAGTTCTCTGTGAAGTTCCTATAGTAACCAGTGAGGCCTAGGAAGGCTCTCACTTGGGTTTGAGTAGTAGGGGTGGCCCAGTTTTGTACAGCTTGTACCTTGCTAGGCAATGGCCTGATTTCACCTCTTCCTACATCATGTCTAAGGTAGACCACTTTACTCTGACCAATTTGACACTTACTTGCCTTTATGGTCAAGAGCCTGCAAAACATATCCTAAGTGGTCAATATTTTCTTTCCAAGTAGGGCTGAACACTGCAATGTCATCCAAGTATGCCATGCAGACGTCCTCCACCCCATTCAGAACATGATTAACCATCCTTTGTTATGTTGCAGGTGCATTCTTTAGTCCAAAAGGCATTACCTTACACCAGTAGAGGCCTGCTGGGGTGGAGAATGCAGTTTTCTCCTTAGCATGGTCTGTCAGTGCTATTTGCCAATAGTCTGAAGTGAGATCAAGTGTGTTCACCAGTTCGTCTGTCCTTGGTAAAGGATGGGCATCCGTCTTTTTGACTGCATTAAAATCCCTATAGTCCACACAGAAACTCAACTCTTTGGATCCTGCCTTTGGCACTATTACAACTGGACCACACCATGGACTGGTAGATGGCTCTATTACCCCGAGACATCTTGTTGACCTCTTCCTTGATGTGGGTTCTTACATTATCTGACATCCTGTAACCTCTGCTTTTAACAGCTAAACAGTCACCAGTGAGAATATCATGCTGGTCCCAAGGGGTCAAGCCTTGTGATAGTGAAAACATGGAGGCAAACTGAGTTAACAGAAACTTGCACTCCTCCTGTTGTTCCAGTGTCAGATCAGAAGAGAGATTGACTCCTTCTATCTTCTCATCTAAAGGCTGTCCTCTGAGTAGGTCAGGTAGAGGTTCCCTCGCCTCCTCCTCTTGAGCTGAAGCTAGAAGCAAAGCTGATACTTCTGGACTTGAGACATAAGCTTTTAGACAGTGAAAGACTCTTGGAGCCTCCTTAGGAGTGCCTAAGTCCACCAGATAGTTGACCTCTCCAAGTTTTCCCACAACCTTGAAGGGTCCTATCCATTTGTTATGTAAGACCCTCTGCCTTGTAGGGACCATAACTAAAACTTGCTGGTCTTGAGTAAACTCAACCATATTGGCCTTCTGGTCATGCCAATGCTTCACCAGAGCCTGACCTGCCTTTAAGTTATATGATGCTTCTGCCATCATGTGTGACATTCTCCTACGGAGACCTATCACATAGTCAGTGGCTCTCACTGGCTTGGGGTAAGGAACACTCTCCAACCCCTCTTTAATTAGGGCCAATGGTCCTCTAACTGGATGGCCATTGAGAACCTCAAAGGGACTAAATCCAACTTCTTCCTGAGGGACTTCTCTATAAGCAAATAGAAGGCATGGCAGTAGAATAGTGTTAGGGAGAATTCTCTGTTTAGGCTGAATTTCCTAACCTAGTGAGTCCCCCAGCAGCTTTGCTGGATTTCTGGAGTTTGTTTTTTCCATCCTGCCAAGAGTGAGACTCTTTTTCTCCCACTCTTGGACATGAATGTGTGTTCATTCCTTTGAATGTCAATGTGTTCTATGGGCTATGGGGTCTTTTACTCCATAGGGTCTCATATGTTTTTCTATGTGTGTTACACCGCACCCTACGTGCCGTAACACTGGGGCGTCCTAGCGGACCTCCACCATAGACTCCATACCCGGGGACTGACTACTGTCTCCCCGGGCATGTAAAGTCACCATTGGCTTTACTAGACCTAAATTTACTAACAGGACTAGTACCAACCATCTTATTGTGGACGTACTAGTAGGGATAATTCGATTACTCCTGGATCTGTTACTCGAGGGGGCACTGTCCCGTCCCCCCTCGTCGAGTTTTGGCTGGTGGCAGTGGAAACTACTTGTTATGTTCGACCCCGAACATAACCCTATGGGATTCGTCCCATTGTTGGAGATTGATACTTTTTCTCGTTAATCTCTACCTTACCACCGGTCTACTTATCTTAAATAAGTTTATCGGATGGTATTTTCTGCCAGAACTCGGTTTGTAAAATGGCGTCTGTGTTCGTCTCTGTGACTCCTAAACCAAAGGTTGAGCCCTTTGTTCCACTTTTGGCGGGCCTCTGTACAGAGACCCTCCAAAGTGGTGCCATTCTGTCTGGGTTACCACAGGGGTGTTTGAGGGGGTTTAGGCACCCTGGACCGAGTTGCCTTGCCAACTCCGGTCGCACTCTGGAGTGATTGGCCCAAGTGGTGAGCCTCCCCGCTCACCACTTAGCACGTGTTGATTGACAGCTAGGCTGAATGAATGGGGGTTTTCTGCATAAAAGCAGAGCTTTTGGGACTGGATCTTCAGAAGTCGCCACAGGACCTAAGAATCCGACGAGGGTAACGCTGAGCCGACCTGCATGACGACACCTCCGGTGGAGCCCTGCGGAACCGACTCACCACTTCCCGATGACAGAGGAGATCTCCCTGCCGGAGAGTCTCTTCCCCTGACTGGTGGGAACAACCAGTCCCCTTTGCTTTTTCTTTGCCTCAGGACGCAATGGTCGAATTGCCCGTGCAGAGCACCTCGGCAACCGGATAGCCACTACCCCTGTACCGCGACCAAAAGGTGGTGCCTTGTGACGGAGCACTCCGCGGCTGGTCTCTTCCCTGGTGGTGCACCGGACTTCACTTTTCTTCGACGACGAGATCATCTCTACTCTTGGCAAAGACCCGACGTGCATCCACCACCAGGAACAACTGCCCCCGTCGGATCTGTCTCTCCACAAACAAGGTAGCGTGTCCGCCTGGCTTCCCTTTCGATCGGTTCGAGTGAGGTGTCTTAATCCTCTCCTTTCCGTTGGGTCGCCTCCAAGTTTTCTCACATATTGTTCTGAACTGGTTCAATCTGCCGATAACAATTTGCTACAAAGACTCGAACGCATTTCCACTAGAGACTTTTTGGGACATATCGCCTTGCCTTTCTCCGAGTGGGCCTGGCCTCTGAACTTTATGAACTATTGTGGTTCGTGCCTTCTTGCCTTGCATTTTTCCCGTGATGTATTGAACTGTGTTGATTTCGTAACCTGCTTATTTTCTTTCTCTCCCGTCCTAACTAATATTAGAGTGCCATCTAGGTTGAGGCATACACCTCTGTCTGCAAATAAGTGATGCTGGTAGAACCTAGACTTGTCGAAATATTGTTAGAGGGATTGATCGTTTCTTCTTCGTAGAGTAATTGTGATTGAAGTGTTCGCCGTGATAGTGCCATAGTGTTTTCCATAGATGTTCCGTTATAAATAAATACCTTAATATCTTTACACTAAGTCTCGTTGCATGTTTGCTTGTCTTACTGTGAAGAATTGCCCTATATTGTATACTCCACATACTGCTTAACTCTTCTTGAGGGAAGTCTGACTACTCAGCCATAGCTACCAAGTGAATCTGTGTGGTACAGACTGCTACCAAGTGGGTTTACTGCCAAACACCTGTAGTCCTAAATCTTTTGCAGTGGCCCCAGAGGGAACTGCACAGGTTTCCGCCTAACAAATGTCCCACTTTCTTCTAAGGGGTTCCTCTAAAGCACCTATCATGCTCTTCATTGTCCTGTCAAAACTCTCTACCAATTCATTGGTCTGTGGATGGTAGGCAGTTGAGAACTTGTAAGTCACCCCACAGTTCTTCCACATGGACTGCATGTAGTGAGACTTAAAATTGGATCCTCTGTCTGAGATGACTTCCTTAAGGAAACCTACCCTGGTAAAAATAATAAGTAGGGCCTTAGCAACAGCCTGAGCTGTAACAGACCTCATAGGTATTGCTTCAGGATACCTAGTACCATGGTCTACTACAACCAGAATAAACCTGTTGCCCGAAGAGGTTTTAGGCTCTAAGGGACCAACAATATCAATTCCTACCCTCTCAAAAGGGACTCCCACCATTGGGAGAGTCACCAAAGGTGCCACATTCTTGGCTCCACTCTTGCCATATGTCTGACAAGTGTGACAGCTCCTACAGAATGTATCTACATCAGACCCCAACTTAGGCCAGTAGAAATAAAGAGAAAGCCTTTCCTTGGTCTTCTTGAAACTCAAGTGACCAGCCAAAGGAATCCTGTGGGCTAACTGTAGGAACTGGTGTCTAGTCTCTAGAGGCACTACAAGTCTTCTGTAGTCCCCTGGGATAGACTCATTCCGTTCACTGTAGAAGAGGCCATCTTCCCAGTACAACCTATGCTTTGCTGGCTCTTACCCTTCCAACTGGGAAGCTGCCTGTTGGCAAAGACCTTCAAGAGTAGGACACTCTCTTTGACCTCTGCTGAAGTCTGCCTTACAGGTGCCACATTCTGCCAGTAAAGACTGCAGCTCAGGATGGTCCACAGGATCCAGATCTCCAACAGGGGCAATGTCTACTTCCAGCTTTGATTCCCCAGCAGCTGATTCAACTACTCCTGGTTGTTCCTCATACTCAGCCTCAGCAGGCGGAGGAGACACAGGTGTGACTTTGGACAGTCCTCTCTGGGATGTCCTTGTGGGCAGCACAGGAGTGCTTGCTGGATTTTTTTGGAGTGGTTAGGTTTCCCCTTTTCCTCATTTTTCTTTGAAATAGTCAGTAAGTCCTGTGGAATGGGGGTTATAGTTTCCTCTATAATATCCCCAAAGTTACTCTCTCTGGTCTTCCTTGTCTTCTCCTGTTTCCTTTTGCTGGGAGGCTTGGGGGTGCTTGATACAACTCCAAGAGTGTTTAAGTAATTCCCCAGCAGGACTCTCCTATGTACTTCAATCTGCACACTAACGGGTATCTTGACAGTCATTTCATTGCACTGGGTGAGAACTGGTATCTGTGGAAGCATTTGGTCAGGGCCTCCAGCAAGCTTAGTGAGGTATTTGGGTGCCTTAGTAACATCCTCAACCTTGAAAAAAGATTTGTCCACTACAGTAATGCTGGCCCCAGTGTCTCTGGTGTCAGGGGTCTCCTGACCATTCACAAGCACACTGTCTTTGTAATACTCTTTAGTATTGTCTGGGATGGAATTATAGACATCTAAGTTCTGTTGTTCCCACAGACCCAGGGACACTAAAGAAACACTGTCTGAGAATTTCATGGGTTCCTTAGCCAGTAGGTAAATGTTTCCACTTGCCATTTGTAATTCTTCCTCTGGGGAGAAAGCTAAGGAGACAGTGTGGATCCCTGAAGGTGTTACGCTCACCTGGCTCCCACAGGGGCGTCGATCTGAAATGGACAGCTGCGGTCTCCACCAATGTGACGCGTAGTGCCGAGATGACGGACTGGACTGGCCCACCTAGCTTTGTTTGCTTGGCCCGTAGGAATATTCTTCTGCAAAGGGAGAAAGGGAATTCACCACCCGTGGAGTTGAGCGTTCACCCCTCCCCCACTCCCGCTGTTCTCCCCACTGATCACCTTTGATGTCCCCTCTTATAGTCTCACCTGATGGTTTGGAAAGATGAGCTCTCCATCCTGCATAGAGCGCAGGGGCACGTAGATAACCAGTTGCTTCACTGGCTTGAAGGAATTGGTGAGTTCCAGAACAATATTGACTCCGAGATTCCCAGCAAGACGCCGTAAGTATGTAGTTCGTAAGAGTTCAAATGTCTGACTTTCAATCTTGTCCGATTCCTTGCAGGTTGCAGCTTGACCCTAGCGAAGAGTTCCTCGTGGCAACCGGTAATATTCAGGTAAGGATTTGTATTATCCAACACAGTTTGATAAAATAATGTCAATATGTAACCTGTTGCTTTCTCCATTATTCAGGCGCTGAGAGAAAGTATGAAGTCTCGGGGAATAATGCCTCCGGCGGTAAAATCAGGTAGTCTATTGTGGTGAGGAGGTTTCCCCTTGTTTGTCCCTTTGTTTCACCTTGCTGTCCTTTTGTTTCCCCTTAGGGGCCGGGGTTCGACGAAGAGGCAGTGGAAGCTGCGCCGACCCGTGAAGAGGAATAGTACCCCCGGTGGTAAAATCAGGTAAGTCTATGGGGGGTAACTAATATTACCTCTGTGTATTCCCTTGGCTCACCTTGCTGTTCTGGTCTTCCCCTTAGGTGCCGGAGTGCGGCAGGAACATGCAGGAGGATACGGTGAATGTGAAGATGCTGCGAAGGCCGGTGAGTTCAGCGCGTCGCTGCAGCAGGCAAGGCGACGTGCATAAATAACTTCTTTCTTCCAGCTCGAAGGCGCGATGGATCGGGAATTCAGGTAAGGACCAAAGGTATTGCTCTTGTTCTAACCTTTTCTCCTTCTTTCTCCCTTTTTCTAGGAGCTCCAGACTTGAGGCGGGCATGGCAGAAGACTGGATGCAGACTTGCAGGCACGGTGAGCATTACGCTGCTGGATGCAGAATAACGCGAAGCGTGTGCTGCTCTTCGGGCGTGGCTTAAATAACCTCCAAAGTAGTCCCAGGCAAGTATTCCTCCCCA
Organism: Ambystoma mexicanum; assembly: GCF_040938575.1. Classification (NCBI taxonomy): domain Eukaryota; kingdom Metazoa; phylum Chordata; class Amphibia; order Caudata; family Ambystomatidae; genus Ambystoma; species Ambystoma mexicanum. The sequence continues at coordinate 671,076,890 of NC_090924.1, read as the reverse complement.
GCCCCACCCGAGTAAAAAATAGTCCCTAGGTAAAGTAGTCCCTTCCAAGCCTCTTTTGGCTTGGAGCTCTTGCAGCATGGTCTGCATCAGGTAAGTTTTAATCTATGAGCCTGGCGCCTATGGGCCAGGACTGACTGTCCATATGAGCCTGGCGCCCTAGACGCCAGGACTGCATCCAAATATGTGATGTCATCAGTGATGTCTGACATTTGTGATGTTATCTTTGATGTCCTGGGTGTTGGTTTTAGCAGTGCACGGTGGTGGCGCGAGTTATGGTTGCTTATCTTACCATAACTGGTGAATTTCTGTTTTTTTTTGGTTTTACTTGTAACCTTAAGGTCCCTGTAACAAAGTTTTTTCATTGAATATATCTATTATAAGGCAGCGATAGCCGCCCTATAGTTAAGCTGAGTCGGAGACTCATAGGAACCTCTCAAAATTCTATTGTTAATAACTTTTGATTTGAGTACCGGCCTTGGCTGAAATTTCGAAAGTGATTAAAAGTCTGCTGGTCCCCCAGACTGCAAAGGTTCGTAAATATTTGTTAAAAAATCAAAAAGATATCAATCGTAAAAAGTATTTTTTCCCCCTAAAGTGCTGCCTTCTTCTCATTCATTTTCCCATAGACGAAAAAATGTCAGTTATTGCCAATGCGCACAGCCTAAACCGCTGGACGGATTTGGACCGGGTGTGAAACAACTTGGGCATGACGCGTTGACTCACATGCCATGTGTGGTTTGGGGTTATGCCGTGCTGTTGTTATTTTAAAATTTGACAGAGAAGGGGGTGCCCGTCTCCAAAAATGTGTTACATCTCCCATGGTGCATTGCAGGATCCCATGGTGCATTGCACGACTGTCATCTTGTTTTTCTCTCAAGATGAGAGATATTCAAAGCTATAGCCAAGGTTATAGGAAAATGAAACACAGTAGAACTCTATTTGCAGGTCATAAAACATACAAATTCCAACAGGGTAGAGGTGGGGGGGGGGGATGGCTACAAAGCCCTTATTGAAATTTGGTAGCTGTTGGGGGTCCTCGGTAGCCACGAATAGCCGACATCTGAAAGCAAACTGCATCACAGAAGCAGCGTGTGCTCTGGGGTGAAAGGGAGAGGGAGTGGATGAGGCTGCCTGGGGCCTGGGGAGAGCTGGCACATCACTTGGCGATGCAGGGAAGCATTTTTTATTCCCCGGCTGTTTTGCAGATATTCACTGCTATATTCAAGGTCACAAAGGACTACAGATAACCACGGGTATGTGTAGTTCAGTACCTGTGGTTACATGTTTTTTTTATATATAACTATAGTGACGTCAGAGGTGAAAAATCACTGGCCATGGCCTTCAATTGCCATCCAGGTCTCACATTTATACAGTAACTAGGACGGACACTGCTTAGCTTCAAAATGAGAAAGGGGCCAGCCTCCTCAGGCCATGTTGCCTGATAAATGAGCTACCCTTACACGATCATTTAGAGTAGGTCTTGGTAGACATTTACAATCAGACTATGCTAAAAGCACTTGATCTTATCGCTCCCTCCAAACTACGTAAACCTATAAACCTAAACCCCAGGCTCACCTTAACTCCTGGTTTACGCCTCAGCTGAGAAACCTACGTAAGGAAAAAAGGACCCTTGAAACTCGCTGGAGAAGCCACTCTACGGAATCAAATAAAGCAAGCATGGCACTAGCTACTCTAAACTACAAAGAAGCCATACTGTCTGCTAAAAAAGAGACATATAATAAATGTATTGAACGTACCCAATCCAACACCAAGGAGCTATTTAAAATCCTAAAGGAACTGGATTTAGACATCTGCTCTAAAGACAGCACTTGGCGTACAAACATCCAAAAGGCTCTCTTGGGAAAAATCACCATGCTCCAAACTAAAATTAATGAGAAAAAAAACAGCCTGCACTCATCTATATCACAGCCTGCCCCTCAGGCTAACTACAAACCCTATTCGGTATCCTTGCAACCATTCTGATTCTCACCTCTCCTACCTCTGAAGTTGAACACATCATTAACAACCTTAAGCCCTCTAATTGTCAGGGAGACTCTTGACCTGCTACCATTATCAAGGAGGCCTCACATAACGTGGCGCCATTATCACCACACTCATAAACTCCTCCTTCAGTTTGTGGATTGTCCCTGACAACCTCAAGGATGCCTGGGTTATTCCTCTTCTGAAAAAACCAACCGTGGACGCTAAAACTCCCACCAATTACAGACCAATCACCACAGGACCATTTCTTTTAAAAATTCTTGATCGAGCGGCATAACTGCAGATCCAAGATTATCTCGAAACCAACAACCTCCTGTGTTTAAGGCAATCGGGCTTCCGCCCTCGCCATGGCACAGAAACTGTGCTATTAGACCTTAAAACGCAAATTGAAGACTTAAAGGACAAGGAAAAACTGTCTCTCTTACTCTTATTAGACCTTTCCGCAGCATTTGACTTTGTTAATCTTCAAATCCTATGCCACCACCTCAAAACTGCTGCCAACTTCTCGGAGAAAGCTACAGCCTGAATTACTTCCTTCCTGGACAATAGATCGATGAGGGTCTTTTCCCCCTCCGCCACTGCTGAACCTTCCCCTATCACATGTGGAGTCCCCCAAGGATCATGTGTGTCCCAGACACTCTACAATGTCTTCACAAAACCTCTATTTGACAGCTTGGACTGCATGGGCGTCACGTACACCAATTACGCTGATGACACCCAGATACTTATTCCTATTACAGGTGATCACAAAACGGACTCCCTAGCTATCAACGCCATTTATCAAGTCATCCAGGCCTGGGAGGCGCAGCATGAACTGTGCTTAAATGATGAGAAGACTGAGCTCCTTATCTTAGGTTCACCTCAAAAACTTAGTAAACTCGACTCATCGTTCAAGTCCTTCACCATTGATGGTAATTCCATCAAAGTGGCCAAGGACACCAAGACACTAGGTATTTACCTTGATTCCACCCTCTCCTTATCTAGACAAACCAATGCAGTCTCTTCAGCCGCATCTTACACATGCAAGCTTATCACAGCATGCCGCCCTTTTCTGTCACCAGCCAACTGCACAACACTAACCAGGACTCTGGTCCTCTCCAAAAGTGATTACTGCAATGCCCTCTATCTCGGTACCAACCAATGCAATATCAAAAAACTTCAAATTATCCAAAACAATGCTATTAGAGCAGCCCTTAACCCCAGGACCGCACACATCTCCGAATACAGACAGAGCCTCCGCTGGCTTTCAGTTACCCAAATAGTCTCTCTTAAAGCTCTGGCACTCACACACAAAAGTATCGCCATCCAAGCCCCCAGCTACCTAATCAACAGGTTCACATCTCACACAGCTGCGAGACCTCTCAGAAGTGCCCAATCTAACTGCCTTGTCATCCCATACTTCAACCTCCAAAAATCTGGAGGTCGTAGCTTCCCTGTCCTCGCAGCCAAGTAGTGGAGCACATTACCTAACCCACTCAGAGCTGAACCCTCTTTCCCTGCCTTCAAGCGTAATGCCAAAGCTTCGCTGTCCATCCACGACCATGCATGACCTAGACTGTAACATTAATGATGGCATCATAGGCCTTTTGCATTATATCTTGCCTTTGTATTTTTGCTCAGCCTGTGTAACCTGTATACCCTTCATTATGTAACGTGTATATTTTGTACATTTTAATGTAAATACTTCTGCCTGTAACTAAATAATGCGCCCGGTTGCCCTCGGCCTTGTGCGCTATACAAAAAAAAAATACAAAACTACAAATAGAGAAATGGGCTGACCCTTTTTTTGCTTTGAAACATTGCATCTAAGTAGAGTCAGTCCTGGTTACTGGATGGATGGGTGACCGAATGGGCATCTGAATTAATAGCTTTTTTTTTTTTTACTTTTATTTTTGTTGGCAGAGGCAAATAGCATACACATACATCAGAGCAGCCAAAAATGATTAGATACATGTATAAATGAGTACAGTGGTACATAGAAACAGCGACGTAACAAAGAATAAGGAATGCGGCATCACGGAGCATCCAAAGCTGTGGCACTTAACAGAGATGACTGAGAGGAATTGTCCACGGAGGAGGGTGCATCTAGGCAGTTAAGGTAGCTGTTAAAGGCGGACCAAATGTTTTTGGGGCGGGCGCGGGCCGGGAGCATACTGAGGTACTCTACTTCACAGTTCCGGGACCATGTTAATAAGTTCAACCATTTCTGGAATGTGGGGGGGGCACTTCCAGTTCTGTAAAACACATTTCTTAGCAATTATAGAGCTCACATTTAAGAATTTTGCCGCACTTTTAGCTCCCTCAGCCTGCCACGCCCCAAACAGAACCCCCATCGGGTCAGGATCAATAACAGCGTCACAGATTTCAGACAGTGTTTTCAGGATCTCATCCCAGAATGCGGCCAGCCTCGGGCAGTCCCAAAACATGTGCAAATGGCCTGCTCCCTCCGCACCGCAGCGAGGGCAGAGCTGTGGGTCGGAGCGCACAAACCTGGAGATCCTACGCGGGGTGTAATACAGCCTGTTCAACAATTTGTACTGAATGGTGCAATACCAAAGTTTAGGGAGACTCTATTAGTGTGAGAGCACATCTTTTCCCACAATTGGTCCGTGAGTTCTAACTCCAGTTCGGGCGCCCAGTCGTCCCAGGCCCTGGAAGGCTGTGGTGGGGCAACAGTTAGGAGAAGTTTGTAAAGTGAAGAGACCACCCCGCGGGCGCCACCCGAATTGGCAATGTAGGAAATCCCATGGGGAAACTTGGGCCAAGCACTTCGGAAGGCAGCCCGGAGTCTATAAAATTCCAAGAGTTCCAGTGGTGAACCCGAGTAACCGGGCCTCCAAGTCTGCGGTGTTATGAATTGCCCGTCCGGGTAGAAATTGGTTAGGGCAAGGTACCACAGGGTCTCCCAGTGTTGTGCCAGGGCCATGTCATGGTGGTCAGTCAAAATCTCGAATTTTAAAATCTCGAAAACTAAAATCTCGAATTTATTATACCGAAAATAAAAAATCTCGAAAGTCAAAATCTCGAATTTTTTCAATTAATCTCGAATTTATTAACAAATAAAGGTAAGTCAAATTACATTTTTTTTAATAACATTAACTGTATTTATTATGTTTATTTTTTAGAAGAAAACCATTGTGTATCATTAATTTTCTTACTATTTTAGATAAATAACATTTTAAATTAGCAGTCTCTAATATATTTTTATAGTTATTATTATAAACTTACATATAGTCTATGTTAAACTGATTAAACTTGTTAACATGTAATACATCCATTTTCCTCTTGATGGCGCTATTGTATCAATAATAACAGCTGTATATATTGTATGTTTCTCTTTGTTTACTTATTTAAATCCACGTTACGGCTTCCTACGTAAAACGTAAGCGCCATTTTTAAAGTTCATAATCAACGGGTTACTGCTGCGGTCGCGTCTCCTGCAAGCTGTTCCTGGATTTTCTTGGGTTTTTTTTCTTTTTTTAAATTGGATTGGCTTTTTTCCACTGGATTTTCTCGGCTTACATTTCCTGGTATATTCGGACTTTGTTTCTTCGGCATGCTGTTCCTGGATGCGGTTCCTGGATGCTGTTTCTGGTATTGCGTGGATTTCGATTTTATTTTTCCATGGATGGCTTTTTTTTCACTAGATGTATTTCTATTACATGGACTGTGGATTTCTACAAGATTGCCCGGATTTGGTGAAAAAAGCGTTTACAGTGGATTCACTCGCAGGTGCTGGATTCTTGGTTTTTTCCATGGATTTTTCTGGTTATTTCTTCCTGGCTGGCTATTTTGCTTTATTTGGATTTTTTTTTGGGGTTTATTTTTCATCACCAGGATTGTAGTCATGGCAGAGTGGACTGCAACTTCATCTGAAACGTGAGTTACATTTTATTAGCATTTCAAGTTGAATGCCATAGATTCCAAGAATGTTTCTTTGTGTTGGGGGTCAAAAGCTTCTATTAATTGTATTATTTTTCCTTCATAGTCTCTGTATATTTTTCTCGTTTGTGTTTGGTTTGTTAAGGATATGGTTTGTGCCAATTTAAACTGTTGGTGCTGTTCTTCTTCCTTCAAGTCGCGTAGAAATTGCCACAACGTGGGGTTGTTGATGTTAAAATGCTTGGTTAACCTGCTGTGCCATCCCTCTAGGGCGTTATTAGTTCTAGGTGTTTTATCTAGGGTTGCCTGATAACAATTCCAATAATTTATTGGGTATTTTGGGCGTCTTCTTGTGCCACTTCTTGTTAATTGTCCAATCCATGATTTTTCAAAATAGTCTAATAGATCACTAAATTCTTCTTCATGATTTTTGTAAAATGTACTGTCAATTAAATGTTCATAAAATTCAGTCACATAATCTATTGGTACGAAAGCTAATGCAAAAAGTTTTTTAATATTGATCTGGTAGCAACTGTCCTCAGTGTATTTTGTGTTCATACCTAATTTCTGCATTTTTCGCCATATACTTTGCGTGAAGTGGAAAAAACATCCCTGAATCCGTGTATTTTCGAAAATTGATTTAAATCCATTGATTTGCGCAGTCTCATAATCCATGATTATAGTATTTGGGTTTGCCGCAGGGATTGTTTGTTTTATTTTGGCAAAAACGATTTTGTACGCCTCTTCTGTTTTTTTTGGCATCAATGTATATACAAGCGGAATTGTCTTGCCGTTTATTGTTCCATGAATAGTATAAAACTGGTAGAATGGTTGTGGGCATATTTTAAAAGTTGCGTCACTCTGCCACTTTTCACTGTTTGTCAAATGGTGGAAACTACCTGCAGTTGCGAATAGTAATATTTTTTCTTGATGTAAATCAATGGTTGCTTGGTGAAAAATTTCTCCATTTTTATTTGTTTTGAATACATCAGGGATTGTAATGTCCTCGAAAAGCCTCGGTACAGGTGGCATATTTTCTTTTTGCTTTCTCGCTCTGTTTACAGTTCGTTGCATTAACTTTTCACCTGGTAATTGGGCAGCGATATGGACCGGTAAATGGTCACATACCTTGGACACAACCGAACCACTTGTTTCCCCGAGGGTTTCCTCTGCTTTTCTCTTCAGCTCCGAGAGTGTTTTTTTTATAATTATATTAGACTGGTCCGGTAGATGGTTGTGTTCGTTTTTACTGCGCACATTTGTTCCCTCAGTTATTGCGCGAGCTGGGCATGTATTTCTTTTATATTCGGCACATTTCCAATATATACGCTCATTCTTCTCATATTCCTTATGATAAACGTATCCATTTAGTGTTAGCTGTTTTCCTCCCTTTTGGCTTGTTAAAAATTCCATTTCGTATTCTAAAAAAAAAAGGCAGAAATGTTTCCTGTCATATATGTCTTTGTAAAACCCTTTTTTTGTTTACTGATATTCCACTTCGGTGTATTTAAAATATTACCTGTTTTTTTTGTCGAGGTAAACGCAAGTGATTTCCCGCAGTACAGCATCAAATGTCGTCCTGTCAGGTAATGACGGTTTGGCAATATCGTTATTCCAATCCTGGTGCCTGAACAAGGTTCTTTACTCTTGTTTTTCACCTATCATTTTAACCCATGCTACACTCGTGATTCTAATACGTTTGTTTATAACACTGTGGGTGGGGTGGAAGCGGAGGGGGGCGAGTGGGGGTAGCGGGCTGCTGGGTAAGGGGGTGGTCGAAGGGGGGTGGGGGGGGGGTTTGGGGGGGGAGTTTCCCCCCCTATCATAAAATGCTAATTTCGTCTTTTTGTTTATTTCTATTTATGCATGTTCGGTATTTTTTTTTTCGATATTTAAGTATTCGAGATAATGACCCTTTTAATGACATGTATACATTTTCGATATTTTAAATTTCGATATTTTTTTTTCGAGATTTTGGTAGTTCGAGATTTTGTTTTCGGTATTTTGACTATAAACCCCATGTCATATGTGGGTTCCAGCCCGGGAAAAAGCCAGGCGGGAAGCAGTATGGGTGTTGTTCAGCACATGTGGCGAATATCCGACCCCAGGCTTGCACAGTGGTTTGGACCGGGTCAATGGTCGGGTCCGGCTCGTATTGTCGGTGTAATATTAGAGACATTATGTTGGTGCCGGCTGCCGCAAGGGTCTCCAGCTTGACATGGGGGAAAAGGGAGGCCGGGGGTATCAGTAAGAGGCAAACTGTGCCTGTGCTGCGATCCAGTACCGTAGCATATCAGGGGCGGTGAACCCACCTCTTTTGTAGGGGAGTGTCATATCAGACCATTTTTCACGCACAGCACCCGAGTGCCACAGGAACTGAGCGCACAGCTTGTGTAAATCTGTAAAGTATTTCTTACCAGGCCAGATAGGTACATTAGTGAATATGTACAGCAGCTTGGGGAGCAGTATCATCTTTACAAGCGAGAGTCTCCCCACTAGTGATAGTGGAAGGGAGCGCCAGCGCGCCATCCTGGCTTCCGCTTGTTCTGCCGCGGCCAGGTAGTTGCCTGCTAGCAGTGTATCTTTGGTCAGGGACACCTGGATTCCCAGGTATTTAATCCTGTCGGGGGACCAGTGGAGCGGGTACTCAGTGGCAGGTTGTACTGTGAGAGGGAAGAGCTCGGATTTGGTATAATTAATAGTGAAACCAGACTATGTGCCTATGCGGGTGATGTCGCGTAGGATTGGGTCAAGGTGAACAGTGGGGTCTCTGATAAACAACAGCACGTCGTCCGCGTAGAGTGAGATAATTTCGGGGGTATCCTGCAGCCGTATCCCTTTACGTGAGTGACACTCCATGATATAGTCCGCCATTGGCTCGATTGCCAGGGCGAATAGGATCGGAGAGAACGGGCATCCCTGTTGGGTGCCTCTGAAGAGAGGAAACAGAGCGGACGTTTGGGAGTTGACTCGGACCCTGGCAACTGGGGAGGTGTATAACAACTTAATATATGCAATCATCTTGGGTCCTATGCCCATAGTTTCCAGGACGAGCCACATGAACCTCCAGGACACCATGTCGAATGCCTTCTGAGCATCCAGTGTGACCACAACTGCACTTACACCCTGGTCAATTTGTGACATGACATTAAGCAGCCTTCTGATGTTATGGGACGTGGATCTCCCGGGCACGACACCTGACTGGTCATCATGAACCATATAAGACATGACAGGGAGGAAGCGGTTAGCTATCACCTTGGCAAAGATTTTAGTGTCCAAATTCATTAGTGAGAGGGGCCGGTATGATCCGCAGTCATCGCTAGGCTTACTAGGCTTGAGCAGGACCGTAACGACGGCCTCACGTAGTGTTGGGGGAAGGGATCCTAGCCGGAGTGACTCGTTCCATACTTCGAGCAATTTGGGGGCCAATATAGCTACATGCTCCTGATAAAATTCTGCCGTTAGCCCATCGGGGCCGGTGCCTTTCCTTTAGGGAAACTGGATATGGTCTCCACTATTTCATCCAGTATAATTGGAGAATCTAGTTGGTCTCTTGTTGCGGGGGGGACACAGGTAGTAGGTATCTGCTCAAGGAGATCCCGCATCTGGGAGTCACTATGCTCTGGCGGTTGAGAGTATAGTTCCGAGTAGAAGCCTGTGAAGACCTCCAAGATTTGCTAGTCGGACCACTCTATTGCCCCCTGACTATTCTTGATGCAGGTAATTTGGGTTTGGCCCCACTCACCAAAGCAGCAAGTGTTTTGCCGGGTCTATCACTCTCGCCGTATTTCCACGCAGCTTGTGGATGGCTGAAGTACTGGACTTCCCTAGTGGCTTGTTCATTAAAAAATTTGAGCTCTTTGCTAATCTGGGAGAGAATACCCGGGTCAACCGATGCCGGTTGGGCTCACTCCAGGTCACGTATTTTAGTTTCGGAGTGGGTAAGGGCAGTTCTTATAGTTTTGAGGACTCCCGCCTCACTAGAAATGGACATTCTCCTGATATAGGCTTTGAAAGCATCCCAGCGGACTCCCAGGATGGTGGACTCGGGCGTATTGTGCTCAAAATAGGACTGGATATCAGCAAGGATGCCCGCCTTAAATACAATATCCTGCAAAGCGGACGACTTGAATCACCATGTGTTGATGTTAGGGGCAGGTATTCCCAATTCCAGGGATATCAAGATCGGTGAATGATCCGACAGGGTGCGCACAAGTATCTATGTTTCCTCCACTCTTCCCAGCATAGGGGCCTGAGGGCTGTGCCAGTCCTATCCAACATGGTGTCTAATATGAAGTTCATATCCCCATCCCAGATAATATGCACCCCCACATACCCTAGCAATATGGACACCGCCAGGTCAACAAAGTTGGGGGAGTCAACATTAGGGCCATAGGTATTCACCAGCAAATAATCTCTGTTAGCTATTGCGCAATGCAATACAATGTATCTCCCCTCCGGGTCTATATTGCTCTTATGGAGAACAAACTTAAGTGATTTATGGATCATGGTCAACACCCCTCTGGCATGTGTGGAATATGAGATGGAATATCTGTGTGGTCCCCATGACGGTGCCATACTTTTGGTCAGAGGGCCCGTGGAGTGCATCTCCTGCAAGAGCAGTATTTTGCAACCGTATCTGTTTAGCGTATGACATGATTTTACGAGCCTTGGTATAGTTGCTTAGGCACTGTATGTACCAGGACATCACTGTTACAGGCATTTTAATAATCTAAGTAACATCCCACCACCGTTGTCGAGTGACTTCAAGGCGGGAACTGCCCCTACTGGGGCCCCCCGATGTTCTGTGGTCTGCCAATCTGCCTCTGCCTTTTTCCATAACACAAATCAAACCTGCTCCAGTCCCCTTTCGCACCACCCCATCCAAGCAGGCAGTGTAACCCCCCTACCCCCTCCAATCAAAACCAAAATGTCCCATGGAAGAGGGGACAACAGGCGGTCCCCAACATGGGTCCGCAATTTCAATGGCCCAACCAGGGCCAGTACCCAACTTAAAATTAACAAGACTAAACATTGCAATCACAGTGCGGTGCGCTGTTGCCGTGTGGTGGACACTTAGAAAAAATATAAATGGCACTAGGTTACCAGCGGTATATTGAACAGACATATGCAGAATGATCACACCTGGCCCACATGGGCCAAGCCAGAGCGAATAAAAAAGGTAGAGCTGATCAAAGGGCGGAACTTTCCGCACCCTGGCTGTCCGTATTCAGGCCTGTAGGTACAAGTGGGTCAGTAACCAGCGGAAGAATGAGTCAATAATGGCAAGCAGGTAAGCATGGCGGAGAACCGCCCCTGGTTACTGACGGTGAACTGTGCAAATGTGATCATCACAGGTATTCAATGCGTACATATAGGTGAGCCAATAAGGTTACATTGCTATCAGCACATGAAAGAACAAACAATAGTTAGCAGATAGCTGAAATATGAGATGGTTTGGGTCTAGTCATCAAGCATAGGGTTGCCATTGGCATTAGGCAGTGGTATCTGGGCCTCTAGAAATTTGACAGCTTCCTCTGGCACAGTACAAAAATACAAATTTTCTCTAAAGGTAATCTTGAGCCGGGCCGGGAATAGAATTGCAGAGGGGACATTCCGCTCACGTAGCATTTTCTTGACTCCCAGGAATTGGCGTCTCTCCTGCTGCACCCGACGGAAAAGTCAGGGAATATCCAAATGGTATTTGAGTCAAGGACATTGTGGATCCCTGAAGGTTTACCCTTACATCTGGGATCCCCTTTCACATGGTCAGTTGACACACAAGCAAACCATTTTCCAAATGTCTTGATGAATGGGGTTTTGTTCTCTCCTCCCTCTGGTTTAGCACCAGAGGTTTCACAAGCCTGATTTGGTTTCCCATGTGGCTTACCCTTTTTATGTTTCTGGCCCTTTTTTGGAGTGGAGGTATTGGAATTCTCTTTGTTATCTTTCTTGGGCTGCTTTCTTCATCCTTCTCTGAGTAGCCACAGAACCCTCGTGAGTAGCCCTTTTGGCAACCCACAAGTCAGCAGCCTTTGCTAACTTGCTATTTGGATCAATTTCCTTGGAATCAGCCAAGTGCTGTCTGAGCTCAGGAGAGCAGGCATCATAGATAAACTCTAACACAAACAGGGTTCTAAACCTCTTAAGATACTGGGAAGGAGTTTTCCCAAACCTAGCTATCAAAGCTAGTTTCACATTTTCATATTCCATCCTGTCTATTTCCCCCACCTCCATTACAGCACCAGTTGCAACCTATGCTATAGTTATATTCAAAAGCAGCCAACCAATCCAAAATATCAAGTTTAACCTCATACATACTTACTGCATCTTTGAGGATGCAAGGCCTCTTAGGACTAGAAGACCAAGAAGACTCTGGTAGAGAACCATTCTCAAGAGACAATTTCTTCATTTCAAGAGCATGTTGCAATTCCATTTCCCTTAGTGTAAGTTCTTGATGTTTACTTTCAGTTTGTGCTTGGAGCCTTTTGAACTCTAACTCAAGTCTCATCTTCTCAAGAGATATACACTCTGGACTCAGTACTGGACATGGTAGGGTCCCTGTGGCTAAGGTTTGAGGCCTAAGAGAAGGTAGAGGTGTAGTAGAGTCTACATATTGAGACTCCTCTGCCTTTTCTAACTCATCAATAATATTTGAGTTGGACTATGAAACATTATCATCCTCATCATCATTTTCCACATTTTCTGCAGTAGTAAATATAACAGTACGACTACTCAGACTTTGAAATTCCAAAAATCTTTCCATCTATTCATTCTTTTTGGCTTTAACAGTGAGGTTCCTAGTTTTACACATTTCCTTTAGTTGATCAACTGTTAAAATGACTCGGGTCTCCTTTCTGTAGTTATCCATAACAGGCATGATAAAACAATTGCTTTTCTAGTGGTGCTTTGAAGGTTATTTGAACAACAGTAAGAGCAGCACTCTCAATGTAACAAATATACTTTATGCTCACCACTTGCCACCAGTGTTAGGCAGAATTACATGTAGTACCTTTTGGGAACACTACACAAAATTAAGACTACAGGTGTAAGCACAATCCCACCTTTGGTATAAGTCTTTACTACACAGTTTTGGGGTAGCAGGGCTGAGCAGCCAGGCATATCTCAAGAGGGATGTGAGCAGTACAATGTGTTACACAAAGGACTTCCCATCACAGTGGTTCAAACAAACATTTACTCAATGTTTCTTGATAAAACAATATTAATTTATTTACACAGTTAGTTTGAAAACATTCCATTAGCAATAAGCAGCTCAATATCACACTATAGTACACTACAGTACTAAACCAATACGTTTCTGAACAAGTTAGGCTCCCCAGAAGTGGGAGCAAAATGGCACTTTAGTAACTTTCAAAAGGGAGTAAAAAGACAAAGGTTATAAGAATCAAACACAAATACTTTCTTAGGCAGGGCAAATAGTTTCAGTTCACTACAAGAGGCAGTTCAATTCAATAGGCCTGGGCCAAATTCAATGGATCAGTGTCTTGGATAGTATAGCACAGTTCTGGTAGTAAACGATTAAGTCTTTGCAAATGTTCTTAGAAGTAGTTTGCACGAAAAAGAGTTATTGGTCGGATTAGGAGAGAACAAGACTCAAAAGTTGGGAAAGTTTCACAAACTTTCACCGCAGCAGAGAGGAGTTCTCAACCGAGTTTGCACAGTACCTTGGTAATGAAGAAAAGCTGTAGCTGAGGCATTTGTTCCTGGCAGTTCCTGCAGATCTCGCTGTTCCTGGGCCTCAGTCGTGGGGACAAGAGGTAGGATGTTGGGAGGTTCCTGCATTGCATGGGGATGGATCCACAAGCTTGGCAAAACATTGATTTAAGGTGTGAGTGCCTTAAAGTCCACAAACTGGTATCCCTCTCACTGGCTAACCAGTTTTTAACAGCACTCTGAAGAAAAATAGACCAGTATGGAGATGGTTTCTAGGTGGCTTGCGAGTTGCTTGTTCCCACCAGCTCAAGGGAAGAAGTTGCCCTTGAAGAGGCTTCTCTCTCAATGGAGTTTCAGGCAATTCGGACCTGCAGTAGGGCTTCACCGGGCAAACCAATGGTGCTGGATTTGCAGCTGTCATCTTCCTTCAGCTCGTCTTGGGTTCTTTCGTTCCAGTGGTCGACTCTACCTTCCAAGTCCCAGAGACCTGCTTTTAAACAGTTTGCTCGCATTCATTACAGATGCTGTCACTCACCCAGCAAGGTGGCTGTCCTTGCCCGACAGTCAGCCAGCCAATCACGCCAGAGGGCATTTGAGTCTCCCTGGAGGCTAAGCACAGGGAGTTTCGGGCACCTCCCTCACATTCTGTCCACCCCAGACACTCAGACGCCATGGGCGGACTTCAGTCCTGAAGCCCGCCAAAGCCTCATGAACAAAGGGACCAAACCTGGGTTGGTGCGCATGGACAAACACTAGAAGGACTGTATCAAAAAGAAATGGTGAAAAAAGTCAATCTTAACCTGTTTTTACAGAGGGGGCTCAGACGCCATCTTGAAAAACATGGCTCCTGTGGAAAGGGTAGCATTTGCTGTGCTACATGAGTTTTCTAGGCATAGGGAATACTAGGTATTCCCTCCAGCACTCTGCTGTAAGGCAGTGTGTGCTGGGTGTAGCAATTTAAAGAGACAAGCAAAGTCAATTTAACTTTACATTCACTGGGAGACAGTAGTCAGTCCCAGAGAAGGTATTTAAACCTTGGGAAGTCTGAAAGATATCCCTGTGCCACTGCAATGAGGGTGCTGTGTGACACACAAGAAAAGATGATGACTATGGAGTTGTCTAAAACTCCATATCCAAAGAACACAAAAGTAAAACACACATCAAAATACATGAAAGAGTGGGAAAAAAGGCTCACACTCTTTCCAGGTAACAATTAAAGTCCTAAATATCCAGCAAAGTTGCTGGGGGTCTGAAAAGGTGAGGGAAATTAGCACATTTATGAGAATTCTCCCTAACAACTTCCAGTTGACCTCCAAGAAATTGCTTCTGCTAGTTATAGTTGCTGCATATTTGCTTTGAGAGATGGATACATTTAGTTTAGTATGAAACAGAGAGTTATAGGTGATTGTAGACCCTCCTGTGTTTTCAACAGGTGCACAGCACAATCCGGCGGACGGATATGCGCGAAATAAGAAACAAGTAAAATTTGGCAGAGAAGCACCTGACCTAAGCACGTTTATAAGTCTCCTATGGTGCATTGCAGCAATGACGCTTTTCAGAAATGAAATCCGACATTTTGTTTGCACATTGCGAGCTGTCCCCCTGATAATCCTGCAGGAATGGGAATAAGAAAGTGCTTAAAACTAAATGTGGACGAGGGAAAGGGGTGCTTTCATACCAGGGTGGATGTCTGCGGAGTATCGAAGAGGACCAATTGGTACGTCTCACACTTTGGCATGGGCTAGAGAATGCTTTTCAGATTGCTAATGTTAGTGTTTTTGGAAGAAAAGCTGCTTCCCCGTCAGAATTTCACGAGATTATCGGGAGAATTGGAAGTGTATCATCGGATTAAACATCAGAGAAAATAGATTAGGGAGGGACAGGGTGGAGTTTGCCATCAGGGTGGATGTGGTGGGCTAAAGTAGGGGGTGTGTATACTTGAATGTGGTGGGTCCTGGGAAGAGTTTTTTCCTTCATGGCATTTTATTCTTTTTGCGAGAACAAGAGCAGGTTGAGCTCCAAATGAAATCCTACGCAGGGATCTCATGGAAGTTCACCACAGTAAAATCTTGCTGGAGTGAAAGAGGTGGAAATAATAAAAGTTTGCTGTGAATTCACACATTTCTTGAAAGAACCTATTGTTGACAAACAACATTTTTTTAAATGGATGCTACAAGAGCAAATATCGCACACAACCCCGTTCACTTCCTCATTGTTGCAGAGTGGACACTGACTATGGCCTTGCACTTTATCAGGGAGTAGTTTCCCATACACATCCAGCGATATATGCAAAACGTGACTGCCCATTCTGTTCTTATCTATGCACCATGCACTTTAGATACACTTATGACGACTTCCAGTGCCTGGGAAAACAGGAGCTTTTGGTGGGCTACTGGAGGGCTGTGTGTGTTTGCTGGCAGGATGTGGGCTGTGTTTGTCGGACTCCAATCCACAAACTGGTGTCATGTTAGTGTGTCTGAGTGGTATGCATGAATGTTCCCGCCAGTGGTCCTGATTGGACCACTGCTGTGGTGTGGGTGTGGGCTAGTCCTGCTATTGGCTAGTGTGAGGTTCAGCTCTTACCTGGCCTTTAGGATAAGAAGGGGACCCCTGCACGCATTCTTCAGAGATACTGGAGAAACCTGAAGGAGCCAAGTATACTATCCAGCTATGAGACCCTCGAAGAAACCTGAGACCTGAATGAAGGAGGCCTGGCAACCAAATTTTGCTGCTTTCCTGGAGTAGCCCTGTCTTGCTCTTGATCTTCAGTAGTCCTGCGAAGAAGCTATGATGCTTGGAGTGGAGGAACCATCCATTCCCAATGTCTGCTTGGTTGAACTGTAACTTGAATTATTGGGCAAAAGGCCTAGACAACTTAGGGCTGGACAATTTTAGTAAGGGATCTTCTCTGTGGACCATAAGTGCATAATACCTGTCTAACCTTTCCTTTGTAGGAGTTTCTGATGTGTATTATGTCCTATAACAATGTATATATGTATTTAGTTTGATAGTGTTGTGTGATACGTCTACCTGCTTGTAGTCATTTTTCTAGTGTTTTTTTGGTCCTAAACAAATAACTGTATTTTTATACATCCTGTCTAAGTGTAATCTGTGATTCTCACTGTGTGACCTCATTGTGAACCCTTTACAAGCTCACCTCCTCTGAAGAACTTAGCCTAGACTGCCTGCCACTGCTTATTAAACTGGTTTGGCTACAACTTCCAAGAGTTGTTCCTGCCACAATATAGGTTGGCCTTCAATACATCTGTCCACCAGGCCAGAGTATAGGAAATCCGTCTTAACAGTGATTGCCCATTCAGTTCTCATCTAGGCACTATGCGCTTTAGATACAGGACAGCTGTAGAGTTTATATCATGCACTCACAATACCTACCTGCTTGGGATTTATTTGGCCACCAGGTCTGAGTTCAGATAAAACAGTAGGCACTTTATCTCAGAAATACTTTAGTTTCCCTGCATGTGCCTCTGATGTGTATGCATTGTGGGTCTTCATATGTATTGTTTGTACTAGCACAAGTGTGTAGTAAGTCTTGAATTGTTAGCTAGTTATTACATGTTTAACATTACTCAAAACTCTGATAAGCTAGCATTCATTATTGTACTATCCGAAATTACAAGATTATAAATATTGTACTTCTATGGTGCATGCTGCAGCCATTGCCTATGTTTATGTATGATTAGGTTCCTGTATTAACAACACTCAAATACAATGTTGTTTAAATCAGTACATTCTTTAATAGATTAAGTAGTTCATGATAGGTCTCCCAATCACCCCTGACATCTTGTTACCAACATTATAAACACAACCTCTTATAGAGACTTTTCATCAAAATGTATTGCACATGTGATGTTATCAGTGATGCCATCAATGACATTTGTGATGTCATCTTTGACATCCTGGGTGTTGGTCTTAGCAGTGCACGGTGGTGGCGCGAGTTATGGTTGATTATCTTACCATAACTGGTGAATTTCTGTTTTTTTTGGTTTTACTTGTAACCATAAGGTCCCTTTAACAAAGTTTTTTCATTGAATATATCTATTATAAGGCAGCAATAGCCGCCCTAGTTGAGTCGGAGACTCCTAGGAACCTCTCAAAATTCTATTGTCAATAACTTTTGATTCGAGTACCGGACTTGGCTGAAATTTTGAAAGTGATTAAAAGTCTGCGGGTCCCCCAGACTGAAAAGGTTTGTAAAGATTTGTTAAAAAATCAAAAAGATATGAAGCGTAAAAAAGATCTTTTTCCCTAAAGTGCTGCCTTCTTCCCATTCATTTTCTCATAGACAAAAAAAGGTCAGTTATTGCCAATGCGCATAGCCTAAACCGCTGGACGGATTTGGACCGGGTGTGAAACAACTTGGGCACAAAGCATTGACTCGCATGCCATGTGTGGTTTGGGGTTATGCAGTGCTGTTGTTATTTTAAAATTTGACAGAGAAGGGGGTGCCCGTCTCCAAAAATTAGTTACATCTCCCATGGTGCATTGCAGGATCCCATGGTGCATTGCACGACTGTCATCTTGTTATTCTCTCAAGATGAAAGATATTCAGGGCTATAGCCGAGGTTATAGGAAAATGAAGCACTGTGTGAAATTTTGTAGCTGGAGGGGGTCCTCGGTAGCCACAAATAGCTGACATCTGAAAGCAAACTGCATCACAGAAGCAGCGTGTGCTCTGGAGTGAAAGGGAGAGGGCAGTGGACGAGGCCGCCTGGGGCCTGGGGGGAGCTGGCACAGGTGAAGGGGGTACTTGGTGATGCAGAGAAACATATTTTTTTCCCGGCTGTTTTGCAGATATTCACCGCTATATTCAAGGTTACAAAGGACTACAGATAACCACGGGTATGTGGTTACTTTTTTTTATATATAACTATAGTGACATCGGAGGTGAAAAATCACTGGCCATGGCCTTCAATTGCCATCCAGGTCTCACATTTATGCAGTAACCAGGACAGACACTGCTTTGCTTCAAAGTGAGAAAGTGGCTAGCCTCCTCAGGCCATGTTGCCTGATAAATGAGCTACCCTTACAAGACCATTTAGAGGAATGGGCTGGGCTTTTTTTTGCTTTGAAGCTAAGCAGGGTCAGTCCTTGTTACTGGATGGATGGGTGACTGAATGGGCATCTGAATTAATAGCTTTTTTTAAACCGGGCTACTGTCAGTCCTTGAAGGTTTTTTTGCCTTTTGCTGAATTGCATTCTGGTATCTGTAGTCTCCCAGTCAATAATACAAAATAAAAAATAAATATTTTTACAGCAACAGTGGACTTCCCATGCCTGCAGGAACTGGGACAAACTCTGCTTAGCTTTAAAGCGATGAAAGGGTGAGGCCACCAAGGCCATGTCACCTTATAGATAGGTTCACCCTTAGAAGAGTGCTTAGAGAAACATGGCGTAAGGGTTACTGGATCCTTCTTTGCTTTGAAACTAAGCAGCGTTGGTCCTGGTTGTTGCATGGATGGCAGACAGTCCACAATCCTGAATGTCGTTTGGTTTCTTCATTTTAAATATCTCATAAAACACAGCATCCACTTTTTTATAAAACCGAAAAAATGAAATTTAAAGAAATCACATTTATGCTGAACACTGCTATCAGAGAACCCTGGCCTTAAGGAGTTTGAGATGCAGAATTTAACCATTATGTTATTGTTTGGATTTTCAAAAGTTTCATACATAGCCTTTTATCATTGAACATATAAAAGGCTATGTATGAATATACATATACAATAAAATTATAGGCTAAGTATGAAATGTATGCCTCCTGGAACAGTAAGCCATTGTGGCTTAGTGGAAAAATGCTGGGCTTTGATCTCTGGCAGACCAGGGTTCAAGGCTGTATGTTTCTTATTTTTTATTTAACTAATTTAATTAAAAGAAAAGCAATACAAGTGGCAGGTGCTGAGGTTTGTTGCAGTGCAGTCATGTGATCTTATTTAGAATCAGGACATTTAGACGTGGCTGCATGTCCAAACATGCCTCACGCCAAAATAACAGCACCGGAATGGCTTTCACTCCGAAAAGGGTGCGCCGAAATGGGCGCTGCGGCAGAATGCCCATGCCAAATCGACCCGTACCAAGGCGGTGGCACCGAAAAGGGGTGTACCGCCTGGAGAATGCCTCTTAGCCAAAGTGTGTGTTCCATGCCAAATAATTTCATCTCACTGAGCATTGCCTAAAAACATTGTGAGTTCTCAAAGTTTTAAATATCTCATACCACACGGCATCCGCATAATTATTTTTAAACCGTTCTACTGTCAGTCCTTGAATGTTTTGCACTCAGAGACAATTATTTTGCCTTTTGCTGAATTGCATTGTGGTATTTGTAGTCTCACAGTCAAAATGGGGAGAATAATGCCACAATTGTACACTTTTGCCTCACATTGTTCTATAAGGATTTATATATTTGAGTAACACTATGGTATGTGTATTTTTCAAGTTAGCTTTATAAAGCAGAGTATTGTTGAAAGACAGACATGGGAGTGAGGAGAGGAAATGATGAGAGGGCAAGTAAGTCATGAGTATTTGCTCACGATGTGGCAAGAGAGTTTGCAATCCTGGACACTGATGCAGTTATTTTCCCATGATTGTGGTTGCTTTTCAGGGCACCAGTAAAGGACACATGTGGGTGGACAGTGTAAAATTTTTGAGAGGGTGGATGTAACCCCTTTTTTTTCTTTGAGGTTGGTAAGGTTGCTCAAGTATTTGGATGACAGGATTTTACTCGGGTTGTCATGTTCCCAGTGCAGACGCTTACCTACAAGATCACAAGCACTTGTTTTATATTGGGATTTTGTTTTCCATGGAATATTTCACTACAGGTTACTGGGTTTAAAAGGTGAGCACCTTTTAGACTTTGCCAGCATATTTATTGAAAGCTTTCCTCTCTCAGGTTATTTTTCTGGTGTTCATTACTTTTTTTAAATGTCCAATGCTAGTTTGTCTTGTGCACTTTTTCTTCTAAGGAGAAGTTCAATTGAACTACATTTGTATATTTCACTTTAAAATATGTGGCCACTTACTGTGTGTATATTCATGGGTGCCAGCTCTTGATTTTCGCTTTGTGGGCGAAAAGGTCTCAAAGCCTGCAATGCTTTATACATAATAAAAAAAATACAGATTTGTACAGCTACACCGACATTGATTGTGATAAATCACTAGTGATGCAGGTCTTCCTTCCATACAGTAACCAGTACTGACCCAGCTTAGCTTTAAATTGAGGAAAAGGCCAGCCTCTCAGGCCATGGTGCCTAATAAATGATGCAAACTTATAAGACCACTCACAGCAACATGGCCCGAGGGGGCTGGCCTCTTCCTCACTTAGTTTAGTTTAGTTTATTGTTTGATAATGCGGTCCAAACCCAGGGGTAGCCGGGCGCAGCAGTAACAAGAATACTTAAGCTTAGGTTACATACATAGCAAAGGATAAATACATGGCAAGGATATATACAGAAGATACATTATATATGTTATGACATATGTACAATACAGATATGCAATTATGCAGGAGATACATGATATGTGTGTCTCATGTCTTGTAAGCAGTGAGGTCATTATTGGTCAGGTCCTGAAGGAGTCGAAGAAGCTAGATGTCGTTGGTCCAAAGCCATCTTTTCACATTATGTCTGAATCTAGAGTAAGGTAGATTGGCTCTCAGTGAGGTGGGGAGAGCATTCCAGGCATGGGCAGCTCTAATAGGGAAGCTTACTCTGCCCGCTTTAGTTAGTCTATATCTAGGAATTTCAAGTAGAGAGTAGTTGGATGCTCTTGTGTAGTGAGTAGATGTTTTTCTGATCAGTCTAGCTGAGATGTATGGGGGCGCACTGTTGTTCAGTCCTTTGTGTGTGAGCGATAGCGTTTTAAGGAGAACTCTGTCGCTGACTTTGAGCCAATGATGGTCTTTTCTGATGTTGGAAATGTGTGCTCTGCGGGGTATGTTCAAGGCTGCTCTAAGAGCATTATTCTGTAGTATTTGCAGTTTGTTTATGACAGTTTTATTGGCGCCCGCGTATAGGGGGTTACAATAGTCCAATTTGGATATGACTAAGGCATTGGCAATTGTAATACAATTGGTTTTGGACAAGTAAGGTCTGCAGGCCATGATTAATTTGCAGGTATAAGCTGTGGAGGAAGCCAAGCAATTAACTTGTTTTTTGAGGGATAAGATGGAGTCGAGGTAGAAGCCTAGAGTTTTTACCTCAGTTGCCACTTTGATTATATTGCCATCAGTATTGAAGGCAAGATAATTAGGGCTGAGTTTTCTGAGGTTAGAGTCTGAACCCAAAATCAGTATCTCAGTTTTGTCGTCATTCAGGCAGAGGCCATGGGAGGCCACCCATGCCTGAATGATGAGGTAAATCTTGTTAACTAGAGCTGTGTCTTCAACAAAATTGCCAGATAGGGGTATGAGGATCTGCATATCGTCCGCATAATTGGTATATGTTACCCCCAATCTGTCAAGTTTATCGAAGAGTGGCTTAGTAAAGATATTGTACATAGTAGGGGAGACACATGAACCTTGTGGAACGCCACAGGTGATATTTATTGGGTCCGCTGAGGCTAGTGGGGAGAACACTCTCATCGTACGGTTAGCTAGGAAAGATTGTACCCAGGCTATAGCTTCACTTGAGAAATGGGCGGCAGATGCTAAATGGTTGCATAACACTGCGTGGTCCACTAGGTCGAAGGCCGCCGATAGGTCAAGGAGGAGGAGCATAGCTGTTTTACCTTTATCCTTCAACTCGTCGATTTGTGTCTTAAGGTCGATTAGGGCCGTTTCAGTACCATGGAGTGGTCTGAAGCCAGATTGGCGTGAACCTAATAGTTGATTTGTCTCCAGATAGTTTCGGATCTGGAGATACGCTACTCTGTCGATGATTTTAAGAAGAAATGGGACTGTGGTAATGGGCCTGTAATTGGTCGGGATGGCTGGGTCAAGGGTCTGTTTTTTAAGGAGAGGCAGTACCCAATATTCTTTGAGGTTAGTCGGTACAGAACTGCATCTGAAGGAGGCATTTATTAATTTAGAAATGAAAGGAGCTAGCTCTCTTGCTGTATCCTTAATGACTTGTGCTGGGCAACTGTCACCTTGGCAGTTGGACGGTTACAGCGATAATATCACCTTTTCAGTTTCCAGTATGGATATATTGGTAAATCTGAACGGTTTGTTATTACTGTGAGTGTCTATTCTAGCTGTATCTATGATGTGGGGAGTGTCAGTTCCAGTGGGGTTCAATTATGCTTTCTTCTTAGCAATTTTGGATTGGAGAGTTGTGATTTTATTAGTTAAGGCGTTTTGGATGCTAGTGCACCATTGTTTGTCCTTGGGGACGTTATCTATTGGAGCAATTGGGTTTTCCATTTCTCGGAGGATGGAGAAAAGCTCTTTGGAATTAGAGTTGGCTTTACTAATTCTCTCATTAAATGTATTCTTTTTAGTTTGGATTATTTCCTGCTTGTATTTTTTAGCCAGGTTGTCAAGAAGAGTTTTGTTCTCAACTGAGGGTGTGTGCCTCCAGATAGCTTCGAGTTTACGTTTTTGGATCCGTAATTCTTTGAGGTGAGGGGTGAACCAGGAGTTGAGGTGCGATTCTCGTTTGCTTTTGCGTAGTTTAATGGGGGCAATAGTGCCCAAGGCTTTGGACATGGTGTTGTTGAATGTCTCCACTAGCATATTGGGGTCAGTATTGGACACGCTAGCAGTGAGAGCTGGTAGGAGGAGTGGGAGCAGTTTTTCAGCTGTGATTTCTTTTTTGCTTCTAGTAGGCATAGGTGGTACTATTTCTAGTTTATCTGATATGGGCGACTCTATGGTAGATGAGAAGGATATGAGGTGGTGGTCAGTCCATGTTTGTGGTAAGATATTAGAGATGGTAGTGGCACAGTTGTGGTTAGCTATCCAATCTAATGTCCTTCCTTTGATATGTGTCAGAGCTAAGACTTTTTGGGTGAGGCCATGTTCGACTAAGATTGATTGGATGGATTGAGCCTGTTTGTCTTCATTATCATTAAATCCCAGGTTAAAGTCACCTAGTAGCAGGAGCTGAGTGGAATCTTTGATGATATTCGTAAGGAGGCTAGATAACTCTTCCTCAAAGTTACCTACTGGGCCTGGTGGTCTGTACACCAGCAGGACATTTAGTGTACTGTTATTAGAGATGGGTATTTTAGCAGAAAGAAGTTTGCAAGAGGTGATGGCTAGGTGTGGAGTCAGTCTTACCGCTAGTTTAGTTTTGGCAATGATGGCCATGTCACCTCCTCTAGAGTTGGGCCGGTCGACTCTGAGTAAATTGTAATTATCTGGTATAGCAATCATGAGTGTAGGGCCAGCGGCGTCGTGGAGCCAGGTCTCAGTGATAGCTAGGAAATCAAGGTTGTCCTTGGCTAGTATGTCGGCAATTTCCATGTTATGTGCTAGTGGGAACTTGCATTGATGAGGGCTCCTGATAAAGTGGGAGTTGTGATTTTCTTTTGGATGGGTCTAGGATTAGGAAGGTTGGGTATATTCTGGTTGTGAGAGAGGTCAGTGTGTATTTTGGGGTGCCTTTCAGGTACTGGGGCAAGAGGGTTAGAGTTAGAGGCAGTGAGGATTGGTGTAGAACCATGGGGTCTGGTTCTTTTGTTTTTGAGGTCATATAAGCGTGGCAGTCTCGCTCTGAGTCGCATATTTCTCTCGTGCAGGTTGCAAGGTGTCGTGTTGGTGTAGGGCATTATTATGGTGACACTGAGGATAAACCAGAGTAGGGAACTGAGTGTGAATATAAGGCCAGTCTTAAAGGTGCACATGTTGGGCAACAGGAAGTGAGGGCACCTACCAGCGTGTGACAATCCAAACCGTAACTAGAGAATGCCTAAGTGCGACACTCGAAGCAGTAACTAAGTACGCGGAGTAAAGGCACCTAGATATAACAATTAAAGCAGTGACTAAGATACACAGAGTAGATATGCCTAAATGCAACAATCAAAGCAGTGACTAAGATGCATGAAGTAGAGGGCATCTAGATTCAACAGTCTAAGCAGTGACTAGAATGCACGAAGTAGCGGGCATCTAGATTCAAAAGTCTAAGCAGTGACTAGACTGCATGAAGTAGAGGGCATCTAGACTCAACAGTCTAAGCAGTGACTAAAATGCATGAAGTAGAAGGCATCTAGATTCAACAATCAAAGCAGTGACTAGAATGCATGAGGTAGCGGTCATCTAGATTCAACAGTCTAAGCAGTGACTAGAATGCATGAAGTAGAGGGCATCTAGATTCAACAGTCTAAGTAGTGACTAAAATGCATGAGGTAGTGGGCATCAAGTTTCACAGTCCAAGCAGTGACTAGAATACATGGCGTAGGGGCACCTAAATGCAACCATCAAAGCAGTGACTAAGAAGCATGAGGTAGAGGGCATCTAGATTCAACAGTCTAAGAAGTGACTAGAATGCATGGAAAAGCGGGCATCTAAATGCAGCAATCAAGATAGTGACTAGAATGCATGGAATAGCGGGCATCTAAATGCAGCAATCAAGACAGTAATTAAAGTGCAATATAGAGCTGTCTTGGGGCGAGATATATAGTGGTGCCTATAAAGGCAAGGGGGTGCATTTATCGTACTTTTATAATGTATGTCAGTGTCTAGCCAGCAATACTAAAATCATGCCAGGTATCATGGTAAACAGGTTCAGACCACCCGATAGTTTATCAATGCATGACACGGGGGCCTACGGTCTATTGTGTCTTAGAGCATGGTTGTGGTGGATAGTTTGTGTCACTGAGTTAGGTGGTGAAGGAGGGACAAAGTACTCCCACAGATCCCGGTGCAAATCAAACAGGGGATCTAGCTAAGCAGGGTCAGTCCTGTTTATGGGTGCCAGCTTTTGATTTTCGCTATGGGTGCAGAAAGTACCTTTGCACATGTTATTGTTGCAGCCGGTCATTTCTTCCCTGTTTCTGTGCTGCTTAAATGTGGTGATTTGGGGTTGTGCGATGTATCACAACAGTCACCAAAAGACTGGCCATAAAACAAGGGGCTTGGAGCACAGGACAGGACATTTTGGCATGGTCAGTTAGGTGCACGCAGTTATGGCGTGACCTTTTCACTGCAGTTTCTGTTTGGGCATGCCCAGTTAGATGCAGCCAGTTGGGGCAGGGATCTCTCAGCATAAGGATGTTTTGGCGTGAGAGGTCGTAATTGGCACGGCATGAACCTGCAGGCACTTTGCATTTTGTACCTCTTGGAGGAAGGATGTGTTTGCGTGAGAGGTCCCAATTGGCACGAACCTGCAGGCACTTTGCATTTTGTAATATGGATTAAATGTGAAAAAACATTTATTTACTGCAACATTATAAAACAGGATGGGACATAATTACACTGTCATTGCAGAATTGAACATGTATTAAACATGAAACACATTTATTTACTGCAACATTATAAATTGCATGCAACTATCCCTCCCAAAAAACTTTACACCATGCACACACACAAATGCTCACATCAAACGCACACACATTGCATGCACACCCACTCAGAAGACATGCACACCCTCACACCACACATTCCTCCTTACACCACACATATATTCAAAAAGATGACTACGATGTCTCTGGGCAACATTATAAAATAGAAAAAATGAAATAAACAAAATCACATTTATGCTGGATGCTGCTATCAGAGAACCCTGGCCTTAAGGAGTTTGAGACGCAGGACTTAACCATTATGCTACAATGATGTTACTGCTTGAATGTTTACAAGTTTCATAGTTAGCATTTCATCATTGAACATATTAAATTATGAATACTTATGAAATGTATGCCTCATGCAACACCAAGCTATTGTGGCCTAGTGGTTAAATGCTGGCCCTCGAACTCTGGCAGACCAGGGTTCACGGCTGTATTTAATTAAAATAAAAGCAATGCAAGTGGGAGGTGGTGATGTTTGTTGCAGTGCAGTTCTGTGATATTATTCAGCATGAGGGCATTTAGACATGCCTGCAATGATGTCCAAACATCACTTGCACCAAAATAACTGTGCTGGAATGGGTGCACCCAAATGATGGTGCCAAAAAGGGGGTACCGCTTGGAGAATGCTGACCAACCAAAGTGTGTGCTCCATGGCAAATAATTTAACCTCACAGTGCGTTGCCTAAAAACATTGGGAGTTCTCAAAGCCTGCAATCCAAAGGCCATGGCTAGTGGTCTGATATCGTTTTAAAGTGGACACGGCCAAAGGCCACGACCACTTATCTTGGCCGAAGACCATGCTAGTGATCTGGAAGCATTCTAAAATCTATGGAATAACAAAACCCTTGAAATTCAAGGAAAAAAACTTTAGTTGCAGGGACGTTAAGGTGAGCAATACTTTATAACAAAACCTTTGAAATTCAAAGCAAGAACTTTAGTTGCAGGGTTGTTAAGGAAATTCAGCTAAAGCCACCTTAACCTTGTGCCCCCATTTGAGAATTGTGAGGTGCGTCAAAACCTTTGAAACAGATGCCATGTTGGATTCACAAACTGTGTCCGTAGTTCGTGAATGTGTTGGTAAAGAAATATTAAAAAACACAATATTACACCTGTCTTAGAAATTAAATAATGTCTGAGTAGTAGAAGGGTGGTCAGGATGGGGTGAAAAAGGCCAAGAATTGCATGTTATTTCTTCTCCAAAGCAAGCAAACATCTTATATGATCGCAGACTTTCATGTGTAGATAAATAAATATTCAGTGAATAACTTTAGTCAAGGGACAGTTAAGGTGACTAAGTTCAGTGCATTCAAAACTCTTGAAATTCAGTGAAAAAACTTTAGTTGAAGCACTGTTAAGTTGAAACAATCTGATGCTGGGGCCAATTTAATGTCAGTAAACTGTTAAAATTCAGCAGGTGTTCGAAGCTACACTACCTTCACTATGAGGCCCTATAGTTAAGGTGACATAACTTCCAACACCTGCCGAATGTCAGGGGTTTTCTGGCATTAAATCGGCTCCTTAAAGTCACTTCAACTTATGTTTTTTTTCACTGAATTTCAAGGTTTCCATGCATCAGATTGTTTTGCCTTAACAATGCTTCAACTAAAGTTTTTTCACTGAATTTCAAGTCTTTTTTATGGTATACCTCCCACCACCTGTAATTCTGACTTTTATTCTGATAACATAACTGATGCCATATCATTTGTTATCAATATCTGTTCTTCAGCTGTGCAGCATTTGGTTTATCAAGTATTTCATCTTTTTTTGTGTAAGAAGGGATTACTAAAGGTGTACTGTGACAAGGAAGAGTGAGGTGGGGTTAGTGGGGGCTGTGAAGAGGAAGAGTGAATTGGTGTTAGTGGAATACTGTGACAAAGAAGAATGAGGTGGTGGTCATGGGGTACTGTGATAAGGAAGAGCAACATTGTGGTAGTGGTGAGCTGTGAAGAGGAAGAGTGAGTTAGTGGAAGTGAGGTACTATGAGAAGGAAGAGTGAGTTGGCCGTAGTGTGGTATTGTGATGAGGAAGACTGGTTTGGTGGAAGTGAGGTACTGTGACGAGGAAGAGTGGTGTGCTGGTAGTGGGGAACTGTGATGAGAAAGAGTGAGATGGCGGTAGTGAAGGACTGAGATGAGGAACAGTGATGTAATGGTAATGGAGTACTGTGACAAGGAATAGTAAAATGATGGTAGTGGGGGGCTTTTAAGTGGAAGAGTGAGTTGATGGCAGTGGGGGACTGTGACGAGGAAGACTGATGTGGTGGTAGTGGCGGTACTGTGATGAGGAAGAGTGAGGTGGTGGTAGTGGGGGACTGCGTTGAGGAATAGTGAGTTGGTGTTAGTGGTGTACTGTGACAAGGAAGAGTGAGATAGTAGTAGTAGGGAATGTCCTAAGGAAGAGTGACATTGAGGTAGTGGGGTACTGTGATGAGGAAGGCTGATGTGGTCATAATGGGGGACTGTGACAATGAATAGTGACTTGGTGGTTTTTGGGGACTGTGATGCGGAAGAGTCACGTGGTTGTAATAGGGGCTATGAGGACGAAGAGTGAGATAGTGGTAGTGGGGGACAGTGATGAGCACCAGTGACATGGTGGTAGTGGGAGGGCTGTGAAAAGGAAGACTGAGTTTGTGGTAGTGTGTTTCTTGGACAAGGGGTAGTGATGTGGTGGTAGTGGGGGATTTTGATGAGGAAGAGTGAGGTGGTGGTAGTGGGGTGCTGTGATGCAGAAAGGTGAGTTGGTGGTAGTGGGCTACTGTGATGAAGAAGAGTGAGTAGGTGGTAGCAGGGTACTGTGATGAGAAAGAGTGATGTGGTGTTAGTGGGGGACTAATACAGAAGAATGACATGGAGGTAGTGGGGGTACTGTGATGAAGAAGAGTGACATGGTGATAGTAGGGCGCTGTGATGAGGAAGAATGAGGTGTTGTAGTGGGACGCAGTGAAGAGGAAGAGTGAGTGGTGGTAGTCGGGTACTGTAATGAGAAAGCGTTAGTTGGTGGTAATGGGGGACTATAGCAAGGAAGAGTGAGGTGGTTGTAGTGGGATATTGTAATGAGGAAGAGGGACGGGCTGATAGGGGGGACTGTAATGAGGAAGAGTGAGTTGGCGGAAGTAAAGTATTGTGACGAGGAAGACTAAATCGATAGAAGTGGGGTACTGTGACGAAGAAGAATGGTATGCTGGTAGCAGCGGACTGTGGTGAGAAAGAATGAGATGACGACAGGGCTCAAGTCGAGGGAACACGCTGGTGGATGCCATCCACTGACTTTTTTCAGAGGGAGGACGCTGTCTTCCCTTTGTGTTTTCATTTAATAAAACCACCACTTGATAAAAAAGCTGTGTCTGGGATTCAAACCCAGGTAGCGCGGTTCAGAGACAGAAACTTTCTGAGCACAATATTGATATCTGTGCGATTACTGGTTGCATGCAGCAGCTGGGTCAGCTTTCACTCTGGCCCTTCCCCAGGAATATAGGATTCTAAGAGCAGATCAGTCATCTGGGAAAGGAGGGGGGTGGCTCTTATTTTCCACGAGTCGTTGAACATCCGTTTTATGAACATTTTAGGCATCTCTGAATGCGAAACATGGAATGCTAAATTGCTGATTGATCCCAGCACCACGCTAAATATCTTTCTGATATATATCACCCTCCCAACAAAGTGCCTGACATTTTAATTCAATTCAGTGATCGGATCTCATCATCACTCAAACCGCAGTCCAAGGTGCTTAGACTTGGGGATTTGAACTTTGGTTTTAATGACCTTGAGGATTCTATGGGGAGATCTGTTCAAACAATCTTAGAGGGCTGGACTTTCTCAGAGCATATCAACCAATCGTCACATTGGAGGCAAAATCCTGGATTGGGTGGCCTTGCATGGGTTAGTGTTGGACAACATTGAAGTGAATCCTTGCTATTGGTCCGATTACTTCGTCATTCGATTCCTGCTTACCAAGATTACGCCACCCGATAAAAAGAAAAACTCTCCTCTCGAAACCCTTTGCCGCAATTGCGTAAACTGACCCCCTCTTACATGCTACCAATCCTTGCTCCTGTTTTGGAAAATCTCTCCTGCTTTGATTCCACTACTAAACTACCCCCAGCCTATGACATCATGATGACCTTAGCCGTGAACAGCCTGGCTCCTTTGAAACCAAGATTGGTGAAGACACAACGATCCAAATTGTGGTACTCATCGCAAAATTCATAAATTAAAGTATCTGAAATAAATGGTTTTTAAGAGATGGAGGAAGTCCCTCTCTCTAGATGACTAGGACTGTTATACCCATGCTGTTAAGGCACTTAAAACGGCTATTTGTGAGGCAAAGAAGCTGTTCGATGATAAAAGAATCAAGGGGGCCTCTTCAAACTCTAGGGAACTGTTTAAGATCCTAAGAGAGCTGGGGGACCCTTGTCAGCCATCCTCCTCGCTTACGAAAGACACCAATTGGTGTATGGGCATCCAGAATTCTATGAGACTCAAGACTGAGAACATTAAAAGTGACATCTCTGGTAACTTGAACGTCCTGGTGACAATACACCAGTACTGCGATTAGGAAGACCAATTGCTCACATACTTCGATTTGTCTTCCCTGAGGTGACTGATGCCAACATCCTGGAGACTCTGGAAAGATTGACGCTAACTATAAGGGTGATATTTGCCCTGCGTCTATTTTAAAATCCTGTGCTTCCCTCTGTGCCCCTTTGGTTACTAAATTTGTTAATTTCCCTTTTGCTGAGAGCTATGTTCCTACAACTATCAAACATGCTTGGATCTCGCCCCTGCATAAAAAACCCTCCTTGGATCTCAACATGGCTGGTAATGACCACCCCATAACTAACATGCCGTTCTTACTGAAGATCCTGGATTCTCACCGACAAATCCAAGACTTCCTCAGTTGCCACAACATCTTAGGCCCAAAACTGTCAGGTTTAAGAGGCCATCATAGTACGGAATCCACCTTGTTGGATTTAAAAACAAACATCTTTCAGTACTTTGATAAAGGACATACTGCTCTCCTGATGCTTCTGCACCTGACTGCGGTATTTGATCTAGTTGATCACGCCACATTGGTTCCCAGGTCACACGATTCTGCCACCTTCTCCCATGAATCCTCCAGCTGGGTCCTTTCTTTTTTGTTCAATTGAAGGGCCAGTGCATATTTTGAAGATGTTACTGCTGAGGGCTATGAGCTGCCCTCTGGTGTTCCGCAGGGATCATGTGTGTCCCCCACACTTTTTAATATCTTCACTCTGCCTCTTTATGAGCTGTTAGAATCAGAAGGCATAATGTATGCAAACTATGCTGATGACACTCAGTGTCTTATTCCCCTTTCCGATAATCATGCAGATGTTTCTATTGATGAGGTGATTCCCAGAGCATTACTGCGACATTCGGAAGAGGAGTTATACGGCTTGGAGCTAATTTTTCAGCATGTTCTACGTTGAAACTAAGATATAAAAAGACTTTTCCACTATTGAAAGCGTCAGTCCGTCATCTCTAGGCGGTTCAAGTTAAGTACCGCGAATATGCGACTGGTAGCTCGCCTTGACACAAGATAAGATTGGAGTCTGCTGTGAAGACACTCCCACCAAACCATTGAATGTTTAAAAAGATACACTTTCACAATTATGGGAAGAATGCCTGCTTATAATGTTTTAAGTATTTTTGATGACTAGAGTTCGTACAGTCGTACTTATACGTTGGGTTCCCCTGAAGAAGTTCTTGCAATAGTCGTGTTAAACATGTTGGGTTTTCATAACGCTGGACTGTTGAACAGCGTCTGTAAATAAGATATTACATTTTGCTAGAACCTTTTTTCCTATGTGAGAAGGATTCGCCCACTCATTGATGAACAAGAACAAAGAGAGTAACTGCCAATATTAAGAGTTCTCTGTTTAGTATCCCACGCAGTTTGAGAGTATTGCACTTTAATTTATATACTTGAATTTGTGAATATAGAGAAAAAAGTTTTAATCTCTATGTAACTTTGAACGTTAGGATTTGCACTTGCACTTGTCACTTTGTCCAAATCTCTTGTGACTTTTACTAGATTTTATGTGGTTTTATGATGTTGATGTATGTTGATGAATAACATTTATTTTATTTCAAATTTGTAGTTATTAACTACACAGTCCTTTATTTGGTTAGTGACTGTTGGTAAGAGGTGTTCTGGATCATGATTGGAAGAGATAACACAAAGGCAGTGGGGTTCTTAAGTTTAAAGCACGTATGCTAGTGAGTTTAGGGGATGAATCTGATTGCCATTAAGCCCCCCCCCCCTTGTCTCTTTTTTGTTTTTTTTGGTTGTCTGTTACAATCAACACCACCTATAATCTCATACAGTTTTACTGCCTTTGGAACTTTCGTTTTTTTTTTAAAAAGAGAACATTTACCTGCCTTTCACAGCACAGCACTGCGAGCAGAGTGTGGCTCTTGCTGTGCTCCTGTTGCTTCCTGGAGGAGGCGGAGCAAAGCGGCGACACGTGACTGATCACGTGGCACCACCTGGCCTTATCTTCAGCCGTGAGCCACCCTTGCGGCTTTAAGCCCTGGAGGCAGTAAGGGCTGGGGCCGCTGTTGTGCTGTTAGGCTGTGTGGCTGGACAATTCAGGTAGGATCCTTCAGGCATTATTTACAGTATACCATCTTACGAACTGGAGAGTATGAGGAGCAATGCACTCTTGAATACGATTCTGAAACCGGAAATTCTTATCTTTGACTATGCACAAGTCTACCTAAATGCAACATAATTGCCTGCTGAATTTAAAATCGTTTTCTCTCTGACCGCTTTGTTGGTTCAGCCGCGAGACTGTGGGGCTTGCCCTTTGATCGCATCCACACCCCTGAAGTGATACTAGTTAGCCATTTGGTCGGTTATAAGCAGCCTTAAGGCTAGAACTCTATGTCTTACACTCATACGGAGAAGATAAGGAGGACATGTCGTTTCTTGACAGAACAACTCTAAAGTTTTTTATCTTTTTCTTTTCTCTTTGTAACCCATATGCCGTATCATAGGCAAGGTGCACAATCCAATTACAATCTTTGTGAACGCAATAGCAAGTTCTCTGATGCTCAAAGAAACAGTATAAGGACTAAAGTGAAATCTAAAAAGAAAGAACTCCCTGTAAAAGGAACCATCACAGATTTCTTTCCAACAAACATTCCTCTTGAGAAAAATTCCACTGTCATCGAAGGAGTAGATCCAGCAAACAACCCTGTTGAAATATTGCATGAAGTCACTAACTACGGCGACATAGATAACAATTCATTAATTGATCTATGTTTATCAATGCAGCGGGCTATGACACCAGCTCACCCGTGCCAATCATGCAACACTTCACAGACTCCTTCCCCAAGGGCTCCATCCTTACAGGGGGCCCACGGCATAAGGTTATCTGCAGCTCCCAATTTGGCCCCTTTTCAAGAGCCCTCTGTCCTCAGAAGTAATACCTAATCTAGTAGGGCTTCTACCTCGAACACCCCGGCCTTGGCCGAACTACAGTCCTCAGTGGCCTCCCTTCAGTTTGCTTTGAAAATTTTACTGAAAATGTGTGGCCGCATTCTAGAGACTACCCTTATAATCGCAGCGAAAGAAGGAATGCAAAACCCTGCTGGGTCAGAAGTAAATTCGGATCCCAGCCCTATGGACAAAGCCCTAGAGGCGCCTCTTATCGACTCAATACCCGCCTCTGAACCACCTGATGAGTCAGAAATATTCTTCTCTCGAAAACAAAGAAGATTGGCTAGAAAAGCAGCCATGAAGAAAAAGCCGTGCACAATCCCCTCACCATTGCCCGCGACGGCCTTGCCAGGAAAACCGCCAAAAAAAGTCAAAAAGAGAGCTACCAGGGCATTGAAACGCAAAGCGAAGGGTTCAGGCTCTCTCACAAGCTGGCTAATCCCTGACACTGCAGTTGATTCCATATGTATGGAGTCAAATGTGCTTGACCTCGAAACAACTCAGCTAAACAACGATGTCGAGAAGATCTCATCCACTCCCAATAAAAGTTCTAGTCGAGGTCCTGTGGCTATAAATATCCCCAATCCTCTCAGTTCTAATGAGCCTCCTCCGTCTGATCAAATCTACAATAGCATATGCATTATTAAAAACTTGTATCAGCAGCACGAACGAAATTGGCTCACAAGATCAGCTTTTATGACTAGGCTCCACTCAGTACCTCAGCTTCGTGTCCTTAGCTCTGCGGACTTTGAATATGTGGAGCCTCTCTATGTGACCAATCCGAATGTTTCTGCTATACACTGCAAATTCCTTGCAACAGCTCAGCTAATGCGAAGTTTTAAAGAAAGTCTTTGGACCGTGGACATTGAAATAGATGCCGACCCTGAAATGCAAGATCCCAGTTGTCCGCGTAACGTGGCTTCTCCACTGAAAAAAGTCTCCCTGAACACAGATCTACCCAAGGCAGACAAAGCTGAGATTGAGGATATACAGAGAGTCTTAAGATGGCTGGCTGACTCTCTACCTCAAATTATAAACAAGCAATGAGATTACAGTATTGTCTCCTGGAATTGTAGAGGTTTCAGCCATCTATTATCATCACAAGGATCGGCAGACATTCTAGCAGATCATCTGAGCATATGTCTACAGGAAACATGGCTGATCACTCCGGTGATACTTAACGGATATACACTCTACCAATCCTTAGCCAAGAAGGGCCCCAGAGGTAGACCCTTTGGAGGTTTGATAGTGGGTGTCAGACATTCTGTCCAATCGTGCCAAATTAATACAAGCCAACCTGATAACATCTTAGCTGTGGAAATGGCAGTCCCTAACGAAAATGCCTTGGTAAGAATATTACTGGTAACCTTATATAATCCAGTAGGTGCTGCCTCTAGAGAAGTACTACAAGAGGCAATACACGACCTACTTGGTGAATGGACTATGAAATCAGGGAACAAGTCAGTAATATTCACAGGTGACTTTAATTGTCACATGAAGGGCTCCAAAGGCACCACCCTCAACCCTCTATTACATCCAAAGGGACATATGTCCCATTGCAAAGAAGATCCAGAAGGCACAAATTGGCAAAAAATGTTCTCTGAATGGGATTTGGAACTTATCAATGGAAGAACTGTAAGCGACTATCCTGGAAAACCTACATGGCATAATGCCTCTACTAGTAGTACCCTGGACTACATCTTTGTCAGCCCTAATATAGCCAGCAAAATTAAAGATATGAAGATCAGTCGGAACACTTGGAGTGACCACAGCCTCCTAAACCTTATCTTTGCGGCTGACCAGCTAAAGACGAACATTTGCCCTATGGGCAATATGGTAACGAACCAAACTGGTACGTGCATACGCTGGCACCCTAAAAATATTGAAAATGCGGCTTGTACAACACATGCTCTGTTACACTATGATATTCAAACCTTCACTGAACTGACTGCCAATGATATAGAGATATGGATTGCAGCCTTTTCATCATCCCATGCCACTACATCTCTTAGTACGATGATTCGAGATGGAAAGAAGATCTTACCCTTTGATAAATCCATTTGTGATGCCAAACGAATATTAAGGGCTTCCATCCGTAAAGCACGAACTACTGCCGCTTCACCAGACTCTTTCTCTGTTCTGCGTAGAACGCTTAAAAACAAATATCATGCTTGGATTAAGACCAAGAGAAGAACAGAGAAGTTAAATCGCTGGCAACAAATGGTACAAGAAGTATGTTCCAAAAAAACAAAAAACATCTGGGGCGTATTAAATGAAATGAGGGGTCCTACTGAACATACTATGGTGAACCCGATAGGTACCCTGGAATGGTCTAAATTTTTGTCTGCCCGAAATTCCCTACCAACATCGGCTCAACACGACATTTGCAAAACGGTCCCTTATGAAAAACCTTTCATAGTAACTATTGAGCAATTGCTCATCAAAATTAAATCATTAAAATCATCTAGAGCCCCTGGCCCTAATGGCCTTGCGAATGTGGTGCTTAAAAGCAACCCTGATTTCTGGGCCAGTCTGATTGAGATCCAATTCGACAACATATTGGAAACTGGCAACATTCCGATATCATGGCAATCCTCCATATTAATACCAATCTTTAAGAGAGGAAACAGACTTGAACCAGGAAATTATAGGTTGTTATCCATGTTGGATTGTACAGGGAAGCTATTTACATCAACGCTTCTTGACAAATTGGAAACTTGGGCAGACAAAACTGGAATTTTCAACCAGTTTCAAAGTGGATTTAGAAAAGGGTACACGACCTCTATGAATTTAATGACCTTCGATTTATTGAGGACCCGAGCAAAGCTCAGTGGAAAACCCCCTCTTTATGCCCTCTTTATAGATTTCCGTGCGGCCTTTGAAACTGTCCCTCGAGACAAATTATGGTCTAAATTGAAACTATTGGATTGCCCAGAAGAACTTCTCTATTGTTTAAGAGCCCTCCATCAAAACACAACGGCCAAGCTCAGGTTGGATGTCCAAGGCCACATGACCCCACCAGTTCCCCAAAATTGTGGAGTAAAACAAGGCTGTGTTACAGCTCCTTTCCTATAAAACGTATTCACGTATGATATCCCCATAGCGGTATCAGCAGTCCATAATTGTCCTCCTCGAATTGGCTCGGAGCATTGCCCAGTACTTGCACACGCGGACGATTTGATTATAATGGACCATACATTCAGCGGCCTCTCGAGATCGGCCAACTCACATTGGGATTACGCCCTCAAGAATGATCTGGCCATTAACACAGAAAAAACTCAGTTAATGGTATTCTCTGCAAAAAAAAAAATCCAGACCAAAATTTGTTATCCTGGGGACAGAGATAAAATACACCCCCTCATATAAATATCTAGGGGTTGAGGTCGATGTCATGGGTGAATACACTAACTGTATACGAACGCGCACCACCAGAGCTGCACAACTAACAGCGTTAATACACAGCTTTGCTATAAAAAACTGTGGCTACACTCTGCGGGGTGTGCGCGAGCTTTACCTTCAGATCTTGGTTCCCATGGTCATATATGGCCTGGAGGCATTATTACATATTAACCTGAGCTGGCTCCAAGTTATAGAAGGTAAATTTTGGAGGCGGATACTGGGTCTTCCCCAATGCATTCCAATGGCCATATTAAGACTGGAACTAGGGCTAACTTCCCTTAAAGCTACGGTACTTAAAAGAAGAGCTGAGATTCATCATAAGATGACAACCAATCTACGAATCCTCTCTTAAACTTACTAAATCAAGAAATCTCCAAGGAAACAACTTCTTACCATCTAAAAACAAACATGAAAAAGTTGCATAAAGAGATAGGTTGGTTCCCTGTATCTAAGGATATACATACCACAACTAAGAAGGCCTTATCTAAACGTATAGATTTATGGGACTGGCTCAAAAATTGTGACCATTTAAGTAAACTTACAAAGTACAAATTTGTGCAGTACAGACTTTACATCTACCTGAAACCACAGTTGTACCTAAACCTGAGTCCCTCTAGTAAGCTTAGACGCTTCCTTCTCTTGCTGTGCCTGGATTGTCTTCCGGTATTAGCCAATAAGTGGGTAGAGAAACATATATTACCACATGAAAGATACTGTCGTATGTGCAAGAACTCTTCCATCAACGAAACAGCTATGCACCTTTTAACAGCCTGCCCTACAATGCTCGAAATATACGAACAATGTTATGGGAAAGTGGTCCATAATCCTGCCCACATAGAAGAGCCATGGTTCTGGCATCATAGCTTAAATTCAACGTCTATAAAAACTCAAACAGCGATGTATAGCATATGGCTGAATATCGAGAAATCTTTGGCGATAAGCATTTAGTCCTATAACAGTTAAATTACGCTTATGTGAATAGGACTAGGCAGACCTAAAGTATATATCACAAGTCCTAAAAGACTGCTTCCTTTTATTAGGTCTTTGAATTTTTGACTTTCAATCTAATGAAACTAGCTGAAAGTATATGCAGCTCTTTAGACCAGGAAAGGGGAGACACTGATTAGTGTAAATCCTAAGTAATATGACTACATGATGATAAATTAACTAGATACATCATTGATAACTTGATCATAAGAACAACTTGTCTTGAACTAGAAACATAAGTCTCCCCTTGTCCCGTTTGATTTTGGCTTGTTTATTTTTGTTTATATAATATTGTTTGATTTCTTTTTATTGATGTTCTATATCTGTATTTTATTCTTTAATATACATATGTGTAAAGTTTATATTCTAAACTGTATTACATTATTATTA
This sequence comes from Ambystoma mexicanum, assembly GCF_040938575.1. NCBI lineage: Eukaryota > Metazoa > Chordata > Amphibia > Caudata > Ambystomatidae > Ambystoma > Ambystoma mexicanum. The sequence continues at coordinate 671,038,637 of NC_090924.1, read as the reverse complement.
AACATAATCTCATACATAGGTGGATGCTACACAATGGTTTGGCACTTAACAATTCAAAAACTGAAATCATGATATTTGGCACTGCACCTAAGCTTCGTAATTTGGACTCTACATATCAAACTTTTCAAGTGGAAGATTGCTCTCTTAAAACTCTACCTAAAGGCAAGGTCCTGCCATTGTCATTGATCAAGAGCTGAGTATGAAAGCTCACATCAGCCATCTTGTTTCTTGCTATTCCTGCTATCTTAAACTCTTAGCACAACTCTGCCCTTTTCTTGACCCAAGTAGCTGTGCCACCCTGGCCCAGGTCATTAATGGATCACGTCTCGATTACTGCTCGAGCTTGCTGCAGGGCCTGGGGCAGGGAGAGCTTAACCGCCTTCAGGTTGTTCAGAACAACTCGGTTCGAGGGGCCTGTGGCCTTTGCAAATCAGATCATGTATCTGTGGCAAGAAGGTCCTTGCACTGACTTCCAATTGGGAAACAAATACTTTGTTCATACCCTTTGTATTGTACACTTCTGCCTCTTTGGCAATAGCTCTGTCTATCTTTACTCTCTATTGTCTTGGCTCCCATCAAGGCGCATTTTGAGGTCTAACAACTTTAGCCTTGCACTAACTCCAAAAGCCAAACCATTTACTGTGTTGGAGGGGTGCTTTCCGATAGCAACCCCTTGCCTTTGGAATGCACAGCCGCCAGATTTGAAGTTATACCCCTGTTTGGCATCCTTTACCCACAGTCTCAGGACCATCCTGTTTGAATGAATGGTCCATTTCAGCATCTAACTCACCTTCCTGCAGCTAAGTTGTTGTGTATTCTTTGTATGTCTGTCCTTTATTGCGCTTCCATGTCAAAGGGCTTTGTTCCACTGTGTTATAAATAAAATAAAATGAAAATAAAATAAATTATCTGTGAGACACAGAATCTTTAAGTTCGTGGCTATATAACACTTTGACTCTTTGCTATACAGGATACATATTTGTATACATTTTCAGATAAAAGTTGCGTAGCTTTTCCATTTAGCAACAAATATTTTTTAAAAACATGTTGCTCTTGGCAAATGTTCCTTTGTCCTGTACACTTTCTGAGTTAGAAAAGTCACCCTAAAGTTACTTATATCACATTACGTTAACTGCCTGTGATGTTAGAATCCCTGCACTTGAGCCCTAGATGGCGGTAATAGAGGCCCATGACAAGGAATAGTGGCATAGTGGTAGGGGGGTACTGTGATGTGGAAAAGTGAAGTAAGGGCAGTGGGGGCCTGTGAAGAGGAAGACTGAGTTGGTGGTAGTCAGACACTGTGATGAGGAAGACTGACATGGTATTAGTGGGGTAATGTGATGAGGAAGAGTGATGCTGGTAATGGGGTACTGTGATGAGGAAGAGTGATTTGGTGGTAGTGGGGTACTGTGACAATGAACAGTGAGGTGGTGGTAGTGGGGTACTGTGATCAGGAATAGTTGTGTGGTGCTAGTGGGGGATTGTGATGATGAACAATGAGGTGATGCTAGTGGGGTACTGTGATGAGGAAGAGTGATATGCTGGCAATGGGGGACTGTGATGAGGAAGTGTCATGTGGTGGTATGGGGTACTGTGACAAGGAAGAGTCATGTGGTGGTATTGGGTGGCTGTGATGAGAAAAAATGAGTTGGTGGTTGTGGGATACTGTGATGAGGAAGAGTGATGAGGTGGTAGTAGGGTGCTGTGACGAGGAAGAATGAGGTAGGTTAGAGGGGGACTTTGATGAGGAAGAGGGATGTAGGTGTAAATATAAAATTACCATTGTATACTGGGATGCGGAAGAGGTATGTGGGGGTATGTCGGTAAGATCGCTATTCAGTACTGGGACGAGGAAGAGGGATGTAGGTGTTCAGTGCGTATTACTTATAATATACTGTGACGAAGAAGAGGGAGATGCAATAATTTAGATATCTTCCCTGCTGATGCCAGTAGTGAATCAAGAACTCCACTGTTAAGTCATGTGAAAAACTTGTCCAATGAAAACAACGAATATAGTAAACAAGCATCGGTTTCCCTCGGTCCCTCTTTACACAATTTATTTAGAATTAATTAAGAAATTATATGCTTTTTGAACACATTTAACTCCCTCAACACACCAATAGCCCTCAATACTCTCCCCCCGCACATTTTAAGTTAATTTAAGAAGCAATCCCAATGATTGTATAATATAAATAAGCTCAAAATACTCCTATCCCCTTAACTAGCATTCTCAGTGATTGCCACATCTTAATATGATATAGTTTTGAAGTATTTCCTCTTTTTTTGGCAATTGGGTCAATTCTCAAACTCAAAAAAACGCTTGAAGAAAAAAGAAAAAACAGCACTATCCCAACCCCCAAGCCTTCACAAACGATCCTTTCTTACTCTGCCCACATGCTCCCTCACCTCAAACCTGCCCTACTTACACCCCTTGTCTCATTTTAGAGCATGTTCCAAAAATGGATTCTTGATTTGCATAATGGCAGACTTTCTGGAATGAAAAACCTTGGCACTAACAATGCATCATTATGGGAGATATAACACACTTTTGTAGTACAGGGGCCTCCCTCTCTAAGCCACTTTAGCACAAATTGGATATTTTCCCTTGGGAAAATGTATGGAAAAGATCAACACGCACCTCTTTTTTTTAACCTTTATATCTTTTGAACCATAGCACATATTTGCACAAACCTTTCCAGTTCTGGGGGGGTTGGGCTATGTAGGGAATTGTATCTAGGCTCGTTTCACCATGTGCAAGAACATTTGCTTCTCTGGCTTTCGTTTTCTAAAACATGGGGAACTGGCTCACCATTATATCTCTTTTTGTATGGGCACCTAGGTAGGGCAATGCTAGGCCTAGTATAATCCCGGGCACACTCAGTTTTCGCATCGGTTGTATATGATCATGAATTAAACCAACAAATCAGGCTCATTATTGCATATGCAAAATGTACTAAGCCACACTAGAAATGGACCAGCACACATATTTTTTACCACATACTTTATATGCTCATTTGAAAACTCCAGCACACAATGAAACATTCACATGCAAAAGAAAATAACATACGGTCTCCAGACTATGTGAACAACTACTGAAAACCAACAATGAGTGGGAACTGCAAACAAGAGAACGTTGGGAAAGGGAGCTCCAGAGACCCTTCACCAACCAGGAATGGTCCAGAGTCCTGCAATAGTCTAAGAAAGTGTCTAGGAACGCAAGATACAGACAAGCAGAGCTTTACCTCATGCATAGAGCATGCCTTACACCCAGGAGAATGTCTACAATGGGTGGTAGGGAACCCCGGAACTGCCCCTCGGTGCGCTGAAGACGACACTGACATACTGCACATGTTTTGGACCTGCCCAGTGATAAAGATCTTTTGGGAGGGAATCAAGGAAAGGGTGGTGGGGGTTGGAATCTGCATGCAGGCATGGCCTTTTCCCTAGAGGAGATAGACAGAGAACACATCTGACCAAGATGAAGGACTTGCTGTGCATTCTGGCAAAGCGCTGAATAGCAATGGCGTGGAACTCTGGTTCGGGACCTAGTATATACATGTGGTGGGCCAACCTGCGGAAGTGGTCAGTAGCGGAAATGACAGTGTGGACAAGGGTGTTGCAGAGGGCGGAAGAAGAGAGTGGACTAAATACTTGCATGGAATTCCCTGATACAAGACCTATTCGGTGATAGTGAAGAGAGCATCATAGATCTAGCTGACGAGCAGAGTATCCCCGACGGGATGATTTAGTAGGGGATACAAACCTGAGGCCGGAGGTGCTGGGAGGCTACAGAACTGGGTAGCACGGCCATGAGAGCGCACTGCGACGGACGATACTGGAGAGCGGAATCCACAAACGAGTGCCAGAGTGATTGTTATGTTTGTTGTTGTTGTTGTTTAAATGTTGTAACACAATAAAGAGTTCAAAACAAACATTAGTAAAGCATCAACTTGTATGCGCCTTTTGCAATCATAAGAAACTGAAGGAACAAAACAACATGCAATGTTACATTTTACTTTGAGGGGAACAAAAATACTCTATCCTTTGCCTCTTTGCACATCAGCCTCTTTTATCATTTACCATTCCGGCACTGATGATAAAGTTGGGAAGTATATTCACATACAGCTAAATGATGCGAACACATTTCACACATCCATTACAGAGGTTTCTCTGTTCTCTTACCAAGATTATTTATACATCAGCATTTGGCAGGAGTTGCGTATTTGTTTTATCTATAACCTTGGCAGTCAAACTGACAGCCCTTAGTGCTCCTGCAGAATTTATCTTTTCACACAGGAAACACGGTTGCATTCCCTGTTTATATTTTATCTCAATTTAGGACTTCTCAAGTCAGACCAGGGATTATCCTAATTCATTGTTTCATTCATTATTATTATTATTTTGGAATCATACTCCCCAGGAGCCACGTAAAATGGAGTTTGGCCTGCACTAGAGATGTCTTCAAGGAAGCATGCAAGCTCTCCCACAGTCAGCTCCCTGCTGAGGCTCAGCGAAGATCCCCTGGCTCCTGCCTTCTTGCACAGCCCGGCTCAGCTACCGATCGGCCCTCTCTCTTTTAGTTTCTCTTTCTTCCATCTGCCAAATATCAAATATTCTGAATATCAAATGTTGCGCTGATCCATCCTATGGCTCACACAGTATTAGATCTAGAATTGATAATTTCCCATGGATACATTTCATATTACTAAAGGATGACTAGCATCACACTATAATATAAATATATACATTACAGGGTTGGCAAAGAACAGTTTCTAGGTGGCTTATAACTGATGCGATTCAACAAATCCATACAAAACTGGGAAAACAATATAAACCTGACATTGAATATCTTTGCAAAGTTTGGTGCTTTTTCATTAAAGGGGGACAAAGTTGAAGGGGGGTCCAGGGTCGGCGAAGAAAGGTTTTGGGTCAAAACATAACTTTGGCACCGTTTGACGAATACACACAGTACTTTGTGGAAACAATATAGACCTGAGTTTGAATATCTGTGCAAAGTTTGGTGCGGTTTCATTAAGGGGGGGACAAAGTTGCAGGAGGGTCAAGGTCGGCAAAATAAAGTTTTTGGCCAACTTAAAACTTTGGCACCTTTTGACGAATACACACAAACCTTTGCAATGATATAGAGTCGAGGTTGAATACTTTTCCTATGTTTGGTGGAGTTTCAACAAGAGAGGGCAAAGTTATAGGAGGTCAGGGTTGGTCAAAAGCAATTTTTAGGCAGTTTATAACTTGCACCGTTTGACAAATCTGCATGAATCTTTGCAAAAACAATATAGATCTGACCTTCAATCAGTTTCATCAATGGGGGGGGGGCAAAGTTGTAAGGGGGTCCACAAACTTTCAAAATCCTGAAAGACTTGATTGGGAACAAAATTGTGCTTGTGGCTACAGCCTGATACGCAGAATAAATTTGCACCAAACATGCATGAGGATCTTTGACCAGGTCCCAAAAGTCTGCTTTTGCTAATTTGGTGTTAATGCATCTAGTTTTACATTTTTTCAAAAGTGCCGAAAGGTAGGTAGACAAAATAGTGATCTAACTTGTGGCCATGGCCAGTGGCCAGAATGTCCTGGACAATATGACCACTGGCCATGGCCACAAGGGACTGGCTACGGGGTGAACGTGGTCACTGGCATGCTTCAATGTCCAATATCAACTTTGAGATGCTTAGCAGGTCCTTAGTGGGGGTGGTTTGGTGGGGCTGGGGTCTTGATGAAGACTCATGCCTGCGACGATTCACCATTGACTTGCATTCCAAACATGTGCTACTCAAAGTCAAACACATCAGTATTGTAGGGTATTTAGGGTTGTTTCCTAGCTTGCCACTAAACACAGGGCTTGACCCACATAGGGGTTACTTGTTGAAGCAAAAGCAGGACTTAGTGCGCACTAGGGACACAATGTATCTACCTTATTTAGTATTGCATTTGAGGTTTAGTGTAATTACTCAGAATATACTTCCCAGGTCACCTGAAAAATGATGTGTTTATAACATGGGAAACAGCAAGTTGTCCTAGCACTGGACACATAACACTTTTTATCAAACGCTGCTCTTTACACCTTACTTAAATAATGTGTCACGCAGTTAATAGTCATGCACAGCCTTTGTTATTTCATAGGACACTTTATAGATCAGAATAAAAGCACCCACAGGAGTACACATTATGCAATCATAGTACATTGAAGCGAGCTGAGAGCAAATAAGTGTACACTCATTTATTGACACATACTCATTTCTAAACCTGTCAAAAAAAGCTGTGCATTTATGCCAGTAACAATTTTAGAACTCTTTCTGCTTCTCTCTCCCCAGGCAAAATTATCCTCTGTCTGCCGAGTGGAAAACAGCAGCTCTCTCCTCCTCTGACCTTGGCAGAACACACATGTTTTTCATACCTGAGCCTTGAGATAGCTGTTTCCTAATAGTTTTAAGAGCAGCAGCTTATTTCTTTTCTCAGACAGCTAACTTTGCATAGGAAAATGCAGTGAACAAAGAGGCCTTCCTAACAGCTACTTTAAACTTTTAACAATCACTGCAGTTTCTCTACAATGTAAATATTCCTTTTTTTCTTTTAAACTGTCATGCTCACCATAAATCATGGAAGCATGTTGTCTTTCTTCCCAGGCTGGAAGCACATCCTTGGCAGTACTCTCTCACTCAGCCTCTCCCTATCTGTGACCCATCATGGCTATGCTGTTCTCTCTTCTGGACACACACCGTCCCAGCTCTGCAGTCTCCAGACCCTTTCCTTTTCTCTCCCTTGATAGCCAGAAGTCCCAGCAGAAGCAGACGTAGTCCCAAGGAGAAGCCAGCCCATTTCTGGCCTCTGCACCTTTTTAAAATCTCTCTCACTCCTCCTTTACAGGTATACCCTGCACAACTGCACATTTTCAGTTATCAAAACAGATGAAAATTAGTGACAACATTTCTAAAGGAACGTTATGGTTAAGTTGCTCTAATAAAAACCTTTCAAATTCAGAGAAGAAGTGTTGTTAAATGGGACGTTATGGTTGCAGCACAAAATTGAAAAAACAAATTGATATTCTAGTTATGTCAACCTTTGCAGCCATAACTTGCATCCCTGACGTTCACTGCTCAGACAAACAATCGGGATATCAAAGAGGACATCACCAATGACATCATCGATGCCACACGCCATATAGAAGGCATGCCAGATGCCAGCCTCTTTCAGTGTTGTCATCCATCAATCAGAAACACCCTCTCAATCAGCTAGGCCTCTCAGAACCTTCCAGAATGTTAACACGTGACCCTTTCCTTTCACCCATTACACATAATTCAGCTCAGCAAGATGATGGTGTAGCTGTAACATTATTCCTTCCAGCTTCCTGCATTAGAAGCTTTAAACAACACCCTGTTTCAAACAGAAGTACTTCACAAATTCCTCACTCACGTCTCTATCTCAAAAGCAGTTTTTATTCATTTAATTCCAACCAACACCGCCCAGCCTGTGCTTACAGCCCCATGACGACAGCCAGTGTGCACCAATGATTTACACTAAGGAGCTATGGATGACTGAGCTGACTCTAATATTGATAGTGGATTAGATATTAGTAGGTTAAGATGTTAGTGGTAGGTAATTGTTATTCCTACATTTTATTGCAACTCAGCGCCTTGGTGTAAAGCGCTCTATAAATAAATCAATCAATCAATCAATCAAACTCAGTCCATGCTATATCATGGTATGATGCACTATGCTATGGTATCTGCCACTATTCAATGCTGAATCCAAACCCCCATTTTGTTTAGTTTTATATTAATTCACAGCACTGTCTCACACCAGGCTCACATCAGCATCTCTCATACACACTATCATATCTCTTCTGCAAGAGTCTGGGTTTTTGATAACATTCTGCACTGGTTGGAATTTGGAGTTTGAAACCCCTACATAACTCCTACAGTATGCACTGCAAATAATATGTTTGTTAAAGGGTTGTTATAGTTCATATTAAAAGTGTAATTATTAATAACTTACATACAGTGCTGGAGCATCATGGCACATTTTCAGTTATCAAAACAGATGAAAATTAGTGACAACATTTCTAAAGGACCGTTATGGTTAAGTTGCTCTAATAAAAACCTTTCAAATTCAGAGAAGAAGTGTTGTTAAATGGGACGTTATGGTTGCAGCACAAAATTGAAAAAACGAATTGATATTCTAGTTATGTCAACCTTTGCAGCCATAACTTGCATCCCTGACGTTCACTGCTCAGACAAACAATCGGGATATCAAAGATGACATCACCAATGACATCATCGATGCCACAAGCCATGGAGAGTGGCCCAAGTTCTCATTATGGGTGTATAGAAAAATCTGGGCCAGGACACAGGCCAGGCTCAGTTGCTATTGTGGGTGGTGTGCTGGGGTCTATGGCTGGGATGCTTGAGCTAAAAACATGGCGCTGGTACGCAGTGCATTCTGGGGGCACTAAGAGCCATGATGGATATTTATTCCATGCCTCAGTGGAAGCTTGCTGAAAAACATGTTTTCAACGTTATTCGTTGTTGAGCCTGGTATGCAGGCCTCAGCCAAGGACTTGGTGCTAGGAAAGCTAGGATCCACAGGTGCTGGCTGGTACTACCCGATAAGGTTTGTTATGGTTTGCTATGCCTGCGCCAAGGTCTCAAGATGAGTTATGGAATTGTTTTCCGTGGTGCTTTAGGAGAGGGAAGCGCTTTGCTCCTTGAGGTTACTGTCGGTTGGCCCGGCCGGCAGCCAACGGTCACTCATCAATGCGCAAGCGCTCATGCCAGAAGGTTTGAGAAATGGCCACCCCTTTTGAGGAGTGCATATATGCGGAGCTCTGGAAATGTCAGGCGGGAAAAGCACAAAGACCTCAGTCGGAGGGGGGGCGCCTTGTTCCGACATACCTGTGGGCTGTTGTGCTCTCGGCCTGGCTGTTACCGGGGTCTTCTAGCCGCTTCTGGCGAGATGAGGAATTTAGTTACGCCCATGGTGATGTATTCTTGCTAATTCACTATCTTTTCTGTGGTTTATTTCTGTGTTATTACCTATTGCTTATGTATGTTAAACTATGAATAAATAGCCCTATAAATGCTAATTATCCTCTAATTGTGCGTGTGGTTGTAAGTCATTGCTTCATCTACCTGCGTTCAAAGTATTTGCTCTGCAAATGTACTGGTGATAAATAACTGTCTGTGCACTCTTGGCGAGCAATACATTTTTTCGACGAGGATGAGATACTTGTGATGAATTGCTCCAAATATTAAAGAATCCGTTTGAACGCAGATAGGCTTTGCTTACATTGCAAGCGAAAAGTTGTTTTCATTTGGCAGTGAGTGTCAGATTGTATTAATCTGTTTTTTTTGTGTGCGTACTTGTGCGAGTGACTGCAGCGGAGAAAAGAAAAAAAAAGAAGAGGTTTTGCAAATTACTGTATTGATGAATAGTTTGTTCAAGAAAAAAAGTGTTCCCGCTGACGGTGAATGTCCCGATGTTACCATCCCAGGGTGGGCTAAAGGCCCAAATGATAAGTTGGCCCAGGTGTGGGCATGTGGTGCTGGGCTGACTGAATAGTGGGACGATGGTTTGGGAGAAGCTGCTCTGCCAGAAGTAATGTTTTGTTTACAACAGATTTCAGTAGAGAGAGGAAAGGAATGCACTGCGCTAGGCAGGCTGGGTTGGGTTCTCTTGCATGCCTACAGGAAAATAAATCAGAAAAATATGGAAATGAAAGAACATATTTTGCAATTAGAAAAAGAGTTGGCTGCCAAGCAGCAAATAGTTTTGATGCAGGAATTACAGATGAAACTTTTTAAAGACAAGGCTGATAAGTATCAGGCTTTGGCAGAGAGGGCAGTAGTCAGAGTGGCCCGGTACAAGTATAGGAAAAGGCGAGGGGGGGGGTTAACCAAAGAAAAGTGGCAGCTGTAATCGCTACCGCAGGTGTGGATTGGGACCCTGATAAGTGGGATGGAGACATTTGACTCAACAAGCCCAGAGAGTAGCTCGGCAAATTAGTCAGATTCCAAAGCAGAACTTAATCAAAAGACAGTGGTGGCTAAGCCGGTTAGAAGACGGCGTGCCGGACCCCACCCGCAGAATCCTGCAGGCAGGGTTGTGGATTTAACCATGCTGGAAGATTACACCCAGCAGGAGGTTGGGGAAATCTTTACTCGTTTGAGGCAAAAGTTAGTCAAACCTTTACTAACATGGATGACGCGATTTCTAGATGGGGGTGCTGCAGGGTTGTTGGTAGATTCCACAGACTCACCGTGCTTTTTGCCTTTGTCAATGGACACCAATGTACAGGAGGTCTTAAGGGCAGGGCCGCCCCCTAGACGATAATGGGCATTCTTCACAGGTGTCTTTGTTGTCTTTGTTGCACCTAGCAGCCATTAACACACATTGGCCTAGCGAGGAAAAGAAGTGGTACACTTTGAAAGAGGCGATTCAAAAGGTCAGAGAGCATGCTATGAAGGAGGCAATTCATGTAAATGAACCAGGACACATGGGGGTAGTGCTGCTTTCAGTTTCAACCAGGAATATGGTGATCAGAACTGCTCCGCCCGCATACAAAAGTGTCATTATGACTTTGCTCGTAGGTATGACGGGCAAACCCACTGATGAAGTAATGGATGCCATCCGGCAATTGGCAGACTTAGGCGAGTGGGACAAGAGTGATGACAAGCCGTGGGAGAGAGAGGGGCTCCCGAGTGTCCCGGAAAGACATATGTTTGGCCTTGCTAAAAGATGGTGTGCCATGAGAAAAAATTGATTGCATTGAAACCAGGGTAATGTATGAACTATACAAAAAGAGAGGGCTTGCAGCCAAAGAGCATTATAAACAGGTCAAGAAACAGGTGGTGGCTAAGCCAAAGAGGGACACCTCACCTTCCGCCCCTCCTTAGGAAGAACAGGAAGAAGGGTCTATGGGATTCCTTCCCCATACCAGCCAACGCATGCTGATTTAAGGAAGGTGGTGAGTGCAATGTTAGAGGCAGAGTCAGGTTACACTCATTCAAAATTTGACTAGGGTTTGGCCAAGCTCCGGCAGCGTCTGCTCGCATTAAAGTTGATAGGCGGCCCCATGTTAATGTTAAGATTTTATGGGGGCCGGGAAATACGCAAGGGGTGCGAGCATTGATAGACACCGGGGTGGAGGCCTCTCTGATTCATGGAAATCCAACACGATTCAAAGGCAGACACTTTACCATTACAGGGCTATGGGGGAAGGAGACCCCCGCAGTACAAACAGAAGTGGCTATGAAAATAGGCAATTTGACTAGGCAGAAATACCAAGTGTTGATTGTCCCGATACCTGAGTACATAATTGGCTTTGACATTCTAGAAGGATTGACTTTGGGACTTGAAGGTAAAACGTATCAGTTTGGGGTGAGTGCATTCACCTGCACGTCCATTACCATAGGCAAATTGAAGATGCCCCCAGTGCAGGTGCCTGTGGCAACTAAGCTGGTAGCGATGAAACAGTACAGCATTCCCGGGGCGGCACAAGGACATTTCAGACACCATCAAAGGATACGTAGAGGCGGGTGTGTTACGCCCTATTACTACCGCATGGAACAACCCACTCTGGCCTGTCAAAAAAGGAGACGGGTCTTGGAGGATGACCGTGGATTACCGCGAGTTAAATAAACACACTCCTCCCTTAGTGCCCACAGTCCCAGATGCCATTACTTTGATTGAGAATGTCCAAAAGTTTGAGGGGACCTGGTATGCAGTGGTAGATTTAGCCAATGCATTTTTCTCTGTGCCAATTGCTGAAGAATGCCAAGAGCAGTTTGCATTTTCTTGGAGTGGGCATCAGTACACCTTCACGAGGTTACCTATGGGGTACATACATAGCCCGACCATCTGTCACCGGCTGGTGGCAGAGTACTTAGACAAGATACTGTGTAAACCTGACATACACATTTCTCACTACATTGATATTTTGATTCAGGGCAAGGATGAGCGAAGTGTGCAACACCAGTTAGAAGTCCTTATGGAAGGATTGAAGAAGGAAGGGTGGGAGATTAACCCGAACAAAATTCAAGGGCCAGTTGAGACAGTGATATTCCTAGGGATTCAGTGGCATAATGGGCATCGAGAGATGGTGCCAAAGGCCTGACAGAAAATTATTGAGTTCACCACTCCAATGAACAAAAAGCAATCTCAGCAGTTCATAAGGCTGTTTGGGTTTTGAAGACAGCACATTCCCCATTTAGGGCAGATACTGGCTCCCCTCTACAAAGTGACATGAAAGAAATATGAGTTTCAGTGGGGGAAGAGCAGCAAAAAGCATTTGATTTGGCGAAAGACACCGTGCAGCAAGTGCTTCATTTATGGCCATTGAAGGAAGGCTAAGTGGAATAGAATGTGTCTGTGCAAGACAATTACGCTAACTGGAGTGTGTGGCAGAAACAGGACAGGAAACGTGTGCCATTGGGGTTCTGGAGTCTTAAGTTGCCCGATGCTGGTAACTCATACACTCCGTTCGAGAAGCAGTTGCTGGCATGTTATTGGGCCCTCGTCGATACTGAGCAAATGACAGTGGGGCATGATGTGTTGATGAGGCCGGAAATCCCGATCATGCAATGGGTGTTGAGCTCTCCTAAAACACACAGAATAGGACATGCTCAAGAAGCCAGCATAATTAAATGGAAAGGGCACATTCAAGACAGAGCCAAATCAGGGAAGGGTGGGGTTGTAAAATTACATGAGCAAGTAGCCAACATACCATCCTCAGATTACATACCGCTGGAAGTGTCTGAGAAATGGGAGTCTCCCGTGAAATGGGGAGTACCTTGTAGCGATCTGACCGTAGAGCAGACAGAGCATGCCTGGTTTACAGATGGCTCGGCCCGATATGTGGCAACAGAGCGATACTGGAAAGTGGTGTCATACAATCCCAAGACAAACATTTTTTTGACAACGTCTGGGAAAGGGAAGAGCAGTCAGTTTGCAGAACTTTACACAGTTTACCAAGCATTGAAACAAGAGACCCCTGGTTGATGTCACTTGTACACAGATTCCTGGTCAGTGGCGAATGGGTTGGCGGTGTGGCTGCCAACCTGGCAAAAGAATGGGTGGAAGATTCATTCAAAAGAGTTGTGGGGAAAATAACTGTGGTAAGATATTGCGGAAATGTTATCACAAAGTGAAATCACTGTGTATCATGTGGATGCGCATTGTGCTACAGATTCATTAGAACGTTGGTTTAATTCTGTTGCAGATTAATTCATCTGTGGATTCAGAGGCTCAGGAAGACAATTTGGAGGGTTTGGCCAAGTGGTCTCACCAGAAATGTGGGCACCTTGGAGAAAAGGCTACTATCAGGTGGGCACACAGTCAAGGAATTAGTATTCCTTTAGAGGTAGTGAAAACCATCATTTTGCAATGTCCGGTTGCCAACACCAACAGCATAAGCCCATCCCTCAGATTGTCCAGGGCAAGTTGCGAAGAGGAAAGTTGCGAGGTCAAATTTGGCAGATTGATTACATCGGTCCTTTGCCAATCAGCAAAGGCTGTCAGTATGCATGCACCATTGTGGATACATACTCTGGATATATGATGGTTTTGCTGTGCAAACATACCACACAACTGAACACCATTAATTTGTTGGATCAGATCACGTTGCATTACGGAGTGCCTTTGCAAATTCAAAGTGACAATGGGTCACACTTCAAAGGCAAATTAATTCAGGAATATTGTCAGGAAAAGAGTATTGAGTGGCTCTACCTCGTGCTCTATCACCCCGAAGCGTCAGGATTAATCGAAAGGATCAATGGTTTGTTGAAAGTACAGCTGCGCAAATCTGGAGATGGTAGTTTAGCAGGCTGGCGTGATCGCGTGTTTGATGTGGTGCAAGTGCTAAATAATAGGCCTGTGAATAATCACGAGACTCAATTGTTGCGACTAATGACTCCTGCTTTACAGTTTCTTTTATTTTATTTTTTTTATTTGTAATTTATAGTTTGTTACAAACTTTTATTACAATTTCCTGAAAAAATCACATATCCTTATTCAGATCATCCTCATCAACAACATTCCAACAGCACCAAAACTGACATGAAAAAGCAATCAAAGCAAACCAAAGCAGCCTCCACTCTATTCGCTAATCATATTCTCCGATGTAGAAAGAACACTGTTCAACAAGTTTATAGCTGCACAAATTAGACGTACTGAGTTCCCACTTAGGATTCGCACCCATATGTCATCTGGATGTCCAGTTATTGGCGCAAACTGGCCCATAAATAAGGATCTGGAATCCTTAAGTGGTTGACATTCCGTTAATAAGTGCTTTACTGTTTCTGCGCACAGCCCACAGAGCCTACAGGAATCATCTGTAGTATTTTCCATGTGTCTCACAAACAACATATTCTGCTGTTAGTTCGTAGGCGAAAAAAAACAATCTCTATGGACTCGAGATGGAAATTGACAGAGATATTTAGGTAGATTGTCCAATTTGTTCATTGTCGGCCCCAAATCCATTGCAATTGGCAACTCGTAATATTTGTCTAGGTTTTGTGTCCATAGCCACTGCCTCAGTTTTTTTCTAGCAATTTGGGGCCATTTCAATAGCATCTCCATTGTGATATTTGCAGACCGCATATAGACTTTTATTCTTTGAGACCATTCTTTCAAAAGGTTGTCCTGATTTGTTTTTCCATGAGGAACGAAGATTTTATATGCAGGTTCCACATTATTGAGTTCCATCTTTCTTAGCAAAGCCATGGATTTCTAAATTACTATGCCGTACAGAGGCTCCACTGCTAGTTCATGACGAATTATTGTCATTGATAGGTATTTTGGCAGTTGTAACACACGTTGCCCAAAAATTCCTACAAGTTTTGTCCAAATTTTTAGGTCAATATTCCAGCCTGCCTCTGCACCGAATGTGATTGCTGGGATAACTTTTTGAAGGTAGAATGAACGGCCTAGGACAAGTGTGAATTTCCCATATAACATGTGGATTCTTGCTCCTTGTAGTGCAAGGGTTCGTGTTCGCTTGCCAAGCTCGTTCACCCAGCTCCGTTCTCTGATTGAAGTGTTTATTGAGATTCCGAAATAACGGATCACGTTAACTTCATCGATCAGAACCTTGTTGATGTACCACTTGAAGTTCTTATTTCTTGCTCCCTCTGTGTGACCAAACTTCATGATTTTCGTCTTTTTTACATTGATCTTAAGGTGATTGGCTTCCATATACCCTTCCAAGGCGCTTAAATGTCGCTGTAGGCCGATTGGTATTCTATCGGCTAGCACCAGGTCATCGGCATAAATCAAGCAACGTATATGGTGTCCGTTTACTTTTGGGGCGAAAGAATGTGTACTAGCTAAGGCTTTCGAGACATCAGCAATGTACAGTTTAAAATAGGACCGCAGCCAAGGGGCAGCCTTGCTTCACTCCTTTATTTGTTGCGATCGATTCTGAAAGATCACCGTTTTCATTTAGCCTTATTCTTATTGTGGTGGATTCATGTAAGGCTTGTATTGGATTTAGCAGAGAGAGAGGGCATTTCCATTTCTTTAATTTTTCCCAGAGCTTCTCTCGGTTTATGGTGTTGAACGCTTGTTGCATATCAATAAAGGCAAAATACAAGTTTTCCCTCTTCCGAATGGCTTCAAGCTTCAAAATGTTTACTATGGCAAGATTGTTTTCCGTGCCCACTCCTTTCGTGAAGCCGGTTTGTCTTTCGCCATCGATTTCGGACCTCCGAGCACATGCTGTTATTTTTTGTTGTAAGAACATTGCAAATACCTTGCCAATAGTGTCCAATAAAGCAATTGGGCGATAATTTACAGGATCTTCTCTGTCGCCCTTCTTATGTATTGGTACAATAATTGCCTCGGACCAGGATGATGGAATTTTCCTGGTTTTTGCAATCTTCCTAAACAGCTCCGAAATGAAAACTGACCATTCTTGTTTGTGTTGTTTTAACATCACGTTTGTGATGCCATCAGGGCCGACTGCTCTCGAATTTTTTAACTTTGATATTGCGCTTGCTATATCCTCTTCAGACTCAGTTATGTCCCAGGCAATTAAAAATGGCTCATTTGCTACTTCCAACTTGCTTGGTTGTGACGTGAATAATTGTTCGAAGTGCCTCACCCAATTGGCTTCGGATACACCGTTTGCCATTGTGCTTGCATGTTTTATATTGCCTTGGTTCAGAATGTTCCAGATGTCTCTGGTATTATTTGTTTCAATTAAAGCTAGCATTGCCTCACCACGTCATTGATCACGCTGAAATTGAACGCCTTTAACCAGTTACGATAGACTTGTTTTCGATGTTTTATCATGGTAGCTGCATTTATATTACTTCCAGATCTTAGCTCTCGTAGGTCTTTTCTTAGTTTCAGTTTTTCATTTCTCAAGGTGTTACTCCATATGTGCAAATTATCATGTTCTTGATAGTATTGCTTTTTATTTGGCAGGTTTGTGTACGGCAGTAATGCGATGTAGTTTGATGGATCCATTCTACCATTTATTTTTGATTGAAAATCATACGTACGTTTCCGGATCTGATTTACTTTTATCCTGAGTCTGTTACGCCCAGAGTTCACTTCCAGCTGTGTACATGCTGAACCTGCCAATGACTTACATCTTGGTTGTCAAGACGTGATCAAAAGAGAGTGATCACTGTTGTTTGACGAAATTATCGCCAAGTTGTGAATTAGCTTTGTCACATTGTTAGACGTCCAGATGTAGTCTAAAGTTTTTTCATACCCCATGTTACGCCAGGTGACTTGTGGCAGGATGTCTCCCTTCACGTTTCCGTTAACCATTGTGCAGTCTCGTGCATCCATAGCATCGTTCCATCTTGTTCGTCTAGAGCCGACCTTGCGTTCTTCTAGTCGGGATACTTCAATTAATTGTTTTTTCTCATTGAACCATGCTAGATTTAAATCTCCACACACAATGATCCACAGATTTTGATGAGACGACTGGTTCTTGTCTATTAGCGTTGATATGGAGGTAATGAATTTGCTGCCAGAGATCTTTCTTGGATTCCAGTAGACATTTAGCAGCAATAACTTTTGGACTATGTCTTTTTCTCCGCTCTTTCTTTCAAGTAGAGTTGCTTGTACATGCCGATTTGGATTAATTGTTTCAGTCACTTCCCAATTTGTTCCTATTTTTATCAACGTTAAAAGACCAGAAAAAGGACGTCCTGTTATGTTTTTATCAGCAGGGTTGATCAATATATGATAGCCGCCCTTTACTGGTGATTTCCGCATCCAAGTTTCCTGGAAGCAGATAGCAAAGTTGTTCGTTAGGTCCACTGGGAAGTCGTTGTATAGATGACTGAATCCCCTGGTGTTCCAGGAGATACGGGTGGCGTCGGCGTCCTGTCAGGATATGACTGGTTAATGTCTTCTTTTAGCTTGCAATTGATGCCTTTCATTTGTCGCAGATGATGAATTGGTACTCAGGAGGGTTCGTGTGCTCGCCATTGAGTCAAAGTTTTTTTTGACTCATTGTTTTCCACGTGAGCTTCCGACAACAGTGTTGACATCTCCAGTTGTTCTGAAATCTCGAATCCAAGACATAACAGTTCCTCCTTCGCAGTCAGTATTGTCTTTCTTACCGCTTGAGAGTAGATGTGCAAAAGAACACAATCAACTCGTTCTTCAGACATGTATTCGACAAGTCTTCAGACTTGAGTGTCCTTAGTGTCGGCACTGAGTGAAATAATCGCATTACATTGCCTCGATTCAGGTTTACCTCTGAATCGTCATCAAGCACGTTGATTATTTTTATTTTACTAGAGGCACATGTACGTTGTCCTTGTCAAGATTTTGACATTTCTTTTCTTGTTAAATTTTGTGCTGACGTATGTTTTGGATTCAATTCTATTTCCAGTTTCCCTTTTGTGAGACGGTTTGCAGTCGACTGCCTGCCAGCCATTTTTATTGCTGCTACCTGTGGCAATGAGATTTTCTTATCTCCCATTTGTTTAGTGACAGCTCTCGAGTACTTCATACTGCTTTTCTGCCTGCCCAGATGCTCCTGGGGGGAGCTTCAAAAATGCTTGAACTCTCGGATGAAGAAATGTAAGTTTCATCTTGAGTTTCGTCTTCTCCAGTATCATTGATGTATGTGGAAAGGTCGCACAATTCCTCAATACCATCAGAGAGTGAAGCACTGTTTGTGTCTGAGTCGATTCCTATCCGTTTTTTGGGGTTTATTTTGCCAATTTTTCGTAACTTTCGGACAGAGGGAGCTTTAGGGCATGTTTCAGTGTCGTTTTTCTTTTCCTTTTCCAATGTATCTACATTTACTGCTTCAGAGCCATTTAGAATCAAAGGTTTGTTGGTCATTTTCCCCACCGCATTTTCTCGAACAAATAACTTTGAATTTGGGGGAGTTGTCAAGTTTCTGATAAATTTCCTTGAGTTTGATGTTTGGTTAACTGTCAAGTTTTTTTTCTTTTCTTTTCTTTTCTTTTTTTTGGAATGACTGATGCAGGAGCGCCATGTCCGATAGACTGCTTTGATTCAGGGGTTTTTCCTGATTGGATGTTTTTTGCCAGTCCATGGAAGATCCCAAACGAAGCCTTGGCGGTTGAACAACTCGGAGCAGCCGGCGGAGGCTCCGAAACTTGCATCTTCAATGACCCTTTACTTTTCTCTTGTGCGTCGTTGGGACGCTTTTACATTGCCATTGCAGAAGTAGATGGAGCACTTGCCTCCCGGCAGGTAGGTGCGGTTTGAATACTTACATTTGAGTCTACCGGGTGAGGAATTTGGGCTATTGAAGCTTTTCGTGTCAATATGTCTTCTCCTTTTGGCTCTGAGCCGCTAGAAATAGCGATAACATTAAGTCCATCATCTGTGTTGGCCTTGATTGAGTTTACCAAGCTTAGATTCGAAAAGGACCTTTTCATAAAGTCTAGAAGGTCGTCCATTTGTTTTCTTCCTTCATTTGTCTGTTTTTCGATTAACTCGTATAACTTTCTGAAGCCATCTTCTATCTCAATGTGTTGGTTATGTTTTTGTTGTTGTTGTATTTGAACTAAAGTTTCCATTTTTGAAACTTTTTCCACCAGATTGCCCAAGCTAACTACATTGTTTTGTGTGGCTTCATTTAAGTTGTCATACAGTTTTATGAAAGGAATTAGTGCCAGGGAGGTTGTGGCTAATACGTTGTTGTGAATCTGGATCGCCGCTGCAAACGATAAATTTGATTTTGTTTCATTTTCTTTATCTGGTGCACTTGATGATTTTTCCCTGTCTGGTATTTTTGAATCCAAGCAGACACAAACAAGATGTGTCTGTTGTAGCTTTTGCGAGGGCACCACAGTTACATTTACACCTTGGTTAGTTGGAGTAGAGCAGTTTGGTACCCTTCTATCCATTTTGTTCTGCATTTTTTTCCCATGGCCGAGTGATTCACTAAGGGAGCTCGCAGGTCTGTCACCAAAATCAAATGTCTGTAGGTGACCAAGCGCCGGCCTCTCGCCACTCAGCCGGGTTTCCACTGTGCGTTCTTTGCTCGTCTGACAATGCACTTTACATCAGAAGTTTGCAAGACCTGAATCTATATTAGTTACTGACTCTTGAGGTACCGGATTTCGGCAACCAATTTTATCATCTTTCTTTTTACTCACGTAGCTGTCTGAAAGCTTCGTTTTGATATTTTCGAAGTCAGCTTGTAATCTCCGAGTAAGTCTTGCCTCCCGACCTGCTAAGTCAATGCCACTATAATTCTGACTCTCCATTGCACTTAGTTGTGGTACAACTTTCCTCTCACTTTCCATTTTTTTTTCCTTCAGGCTCACCTGCTGTTTCAGTGCCATATTTGAATGGCAACTGTCTTCGATAGGCAGTATGAGTTGCAGCGACTGTATTGAGCTAGTTAAACGTGCGATTTCTTCGCGATTGCTGCAACTTGGTTCATGTTGGTGAGTATGGAAATTAAATGTTTTGGGATTTGGTAAAGTTTGTGATGTTTCCATACATAGCAGTTCTGCATCCGTCACGTCGAATGGGGAGTAGAACAGGTCTTTGCCTGCTTTATTTCTTCCATCTTCTGATTGTGATGGTTGAGCTGCTAGTATTTTTGTGTTGCTGACTGTTACGCATTCCCCAAGTTCGTTTTTCTCATCTTTGTTCACTCGGGGCGCATACAACGATTTTGAATCCATTTTGCCAGATGAGTCCGTCTTTCGGGCCAAGATTAACAAACCATGCACCTGTGAGAGACTCGTTTCACTGACGTTCTTTATGTGCTCATTTCCTTCATTTTTGCTGAACTTATTTTCTTTGTTTTTCGCATCGTGCAACGTCTGGTTTGTTGTTGCTATAGACTCTGTGCTGATTACTACTTTGTGCACGGTGTTGATTTCCTCAAAGGCTGCCTGTGGCACGGTCGTCTGGGGACAAGGTCTTATGTCCATTGACCTTTCTCCTGTTTGTGTTGTTGAAAGTTCAGGGAAACAATGGGCCGCCAAATAAGCGAGCGCTGCAGGACCGTTATTACTTTCAAGGGACGTGTGTGGTTGGAGAGGCATCTGGAGGGTAAGGGGAGGCGGAAGGGACTGATCAAGTTTTAGCGCGTGAGTAACGTGGTCTGGGGGAACCACAGACTCACCGTGTGTTCGCTCACTCCCCCTCCCCACCTCTCGCTCGCAAGTTTTGTTTGCTGCCGATAAAACAGCACATAAAGGGCTTTCACTCACTCCACTGACTTTCTGATTTTTCATTTTGGCACTAGTACCACACACAGTCGAAGCTTGTTTTGCTTTTAGACGGGTTTGAGGACCCATATCCATAAGTTAATGGAGTCTTACCTTCCTCCTGACGTCCTGCCGTGGACTGCCGCAGACTGAAGCTCTGCACGAAACTCTGCGCGCGCTCCGCGCGCGCACAGGGTTTTTAAAGGAGGGTTGGGCTTACTCTCCTAAAAGACACAGTTCCAGTTCCACGGGGATCAGGACAAAAACAGGCAATTCCACGTGTAGCAGCAGCTCCTCTCTCCTCAAGCACTGCCGCAGACTGAAACTCTGCACAAAACTCTGTTTCAACCCAACTTAGTTAGAGAGACCCTATTGTACTAGGAAATTACCCCGGGTTCTTTAGCTCCCTATCGGGTAACTCCAGAGTCAGCAGGGGTAGACTTGCATTCTCATGAAGAAATCAGATTAGACCCGAGAGGGATTGTTGTGATTGAAACAGGGATTGGAGTACAAATTCCTCCTGAGCATATGGGATGGATTGCCCCTAGATCTCGATTAGCATTAAAGGGAGTTCAAGTGCTGGGAGGGGTCATTGACGCTGATTACCAAGGCGAGATTAAAGTCATGAATAGTGGGGACCAAGTGTTACCGATTCATAAGGGTGAACGGGTGGCCCAGTTGATTATTGTTCCTGTTAAATTGTCCATGATTAAAAAGGGGGAGCCTCCCACAGTGTTAACTACTCGTGGGGATCGTGGTTTTGGCTCTTCAGACAGTATTGTACCGGGTGCAAAGGTGTGGGTTGAAAAACCAAGTGGCCCACCGGCACCCGCAGATGTTATTGCATCAGGCAAAGACCAGGTAGTCTTAGTAATGGAACCCGGTAAAGAAAAATGGCAGTATTACCCCGCAGACAAATGTTACCTAAGAGAGTGATTTTCAACACTGATATCTCTTTTCTGGGTTTGCCTTGTATCTCCTGTTTCTGGCTGGTATAATTGTGGGACTAAATGGACTCGGTTTGGGAGAGTCAGGCGGCATGCTCAATGAGAAATGTCACATCTGTGCCAGCGATCCATGGGAAACGAATGATGACGAGCAATGATGTCCGAAAGCAGCCCTATGCCGATGCCGAAAAGCCAGCCAGACCGAAGAAATGGATTAGTGGAATGCGGCACACACGTCAGGTGCAAGTACAAACAACGTTAATGCGAGCTATGCAAGAGATGTCTTTAGGGCAGCAAAAATATTCCTCGATGAGTACCCCAACAGAGAATATGTGGACATATTTGGCACAAAAGGTGCTCAACATTACGCACTTTTGCCTTACTGATGTGCATCATGCAGAAGCTTTGCTGACTACCTGTTTAGTAGCGGTGCCGACGCCAGTTCCGGTTCTAAAGCACATTTTCGGTGTCATGCACAATGATTCTTTGGTTCAAGATTCCGGTATCAGACAATCCTTTTCAGTCTATGGGCCTCATTACGAGTTTGGAGGTATCCATGGAGCTATTCGCTCCATAGCTGCCTCCAAACCGGGCTCCGTTACTGGGTTCCTGCAATGGGGACTTACCGGGTCATTCTGACATAGGGGACCCGGTAAGTCCTCCTTTCAGGAACCATTCCCCATTCCCAATTGAGCCCCCATAGGGCTCAATGGGAATGGGGAGGGAGGTAACAGCGGGCACATTACAAGTGTCCCGTTGTTACCTCCCTCTTCCCCTCGCAGGACTCAGAAAAGACGTCTCGTTATACCAGACGTCTGATCTGGGTCCGCAAAGGGAACCTCTTAATCGGCCCTGACGGAATTCTGTCAGCGCCAGGGTCATAATGAGGCCCTATGAGTACTGCGGGTTTTGCCAGGAAACAGATCGCAAGTGGAGAAACTTGACACGAATTATAACTTACAATATAACTCAAGGCGATGTGTGTTACTTTATGACCTGCAATGCAAAGGAAATTGGCAAATGCCAACAGCTGAATTTAACCAAACAGAAAAATCAAACTGTATTTGAGAAAAGATTGTGTTCACGAGTTCCAAGCACATGTACCAGTGTGAACAATACTATGTATTGCAATCATACAGTGATAGCTGCCAGTCATCTAAATCATGTGAAACTTCCAACAGGATGGCTCTTCTCATGTGGCAACATCACATACACTTACATTCCAGCTAACATTTCCAGAGGTCCACGTGCCTTAACTCGATTAGGACTGATGATGTTTCCTTTACACCCAGCAATGTCTCGAACCAAAAGGTCAACTTTCAAATGTGTGTAGCTCCAGATTGTGATTCACATGTGCATTTGCTATCAGAGACTGAGGTTTTAGCATTAGCCCTTTCATTAGTGGGAATTTGGGGTTTAGCTGCTGAAGGTTACAAGTCTTTAATTAAACTATTGTGTTTAGTAGTAAAAGGACTTAAGCATTAGAAGAGTTGTTCCTTGAAAGCAAAGTTATTAGAAAAGCAACTTTGCAAAACAGGGCTGCCGTTGATTATCTATTGCTGAAACATAATTTGGGTTGTAACGCAGTTGAAGGTATGTGTTGTTTCAACCTAAGTGACCATTCACAATCCCTTGAAAGTCATATCCGAGGTTTGAGGGACTTAATTTCCTAAGTGTCTCAAGATCATACTGCAAATTGGTGCGATTGGTTATTTTCATTGATTCATGATATTGGGGGTACACTGCGTTACGCTTTTGCTTGCATTTGTATTATATTAGCTATCATAATAGTTGGTTGTTTTTGTATTCAGTGTATTCCCAACTTAGTTCTGATGTTTCGTCGGTTTCAAAGACAGGCTCCTGTGCCACTGGGCTATGGAAAGTAAATATCCAAGTGTGGATTTTGATGCTTGAGCTAAAAACATGGCGCTGGTGTGCAGTGCATTCTGGGGGCACTGAGAGCCATGATGGATATTTATTCCATGCCTCAGTGGAAGCTTTCTGAAAAACATGTTTTCAACGTTATTCGTTGCTGAGCCTTGTATGCAGTCTTCAGCCAAGGACACGGCGCTGGGAAAGCTAGGATCCACAGGTGGCAGCTGGTACTACTCGATAAGGTTTGTTATGGTTTGCTATGCCTGCGCCAAGGTCTCAAGATGAGTTATGGAATTGTTTTCCGTGGTGCTTTAGGAGAGGAAAGCGCTTTGCTCCTTGGGGTTACTGTCGGTTGGCCCGGCCGGCAGCCAACGGTCACTCATCAATGCGCAAGCGGTAATGCCAGAAGGTTTGAGAAATTGACACCCCTTTTGAGGAGTGCATTTATGCGAAGCTCTGGAAAGGTCAGGCGGGAAAAGCACAAAGACCTCAGTCGGAGGGGGGACGCCTTGTTCCGACATACCTGTGGCTGTTGTGCTCTCGGCCTGGCTGTTACCGGGGTCTTCCAGCTGGTTCTGGCGAGATGAGGAATTTAGTTACTCCCACGGTGATATATTCTTGCTAATTTACAATCTTTTCTGTGGTTTATTTCTGTGTTATCACCTATTGCTTATGTATGTTTAACTATGAATAAATAGCCATATAAGTGCTAATTATCCTCTAATTGTGCGTGTGGTCGTAAGTCATTACTTCGTCTACCTGCATTCAAAGTATTTACTCTGCAAATGTACTGGTGATAAATAACTGTCCGTGCACTTTTGGCGAGCAATACAGGGGCATGGCCAACCCTCATGCACCAGGCAGTTGAACCATTACTTGCATCCCCAGCATTCAGTGCTCAAAGTGACACACACCAATGTTATAGTACTTTCATATATGTTAAAGAGGAATGTTTAATAACGTACATGAAGTGGCCTTATGGTAAAGTGCACCATTTTAAAGAAAGCACTGGTAAAACCTTGGACAATGGTCACCATGGGTCAAGCGCATTTTTCTTAGGTCGAGTAGGTAAACTGAGTTACTAAAACTGCAATTTACGAGACATGGTCCCTTTAATAAAGTCTTTCACTGAATTAGGGCAACTTAACCATAATGCTCCTTTAACATATTTGTGTTCACTGAAGTATATATAGGTGTTTGGTGTAAGTTATAAATGCCACTGCACCACCCAGTAGCCATTGCTGACGTTCAGCTCCAGTTCTGTGCCACATTACCAAAGCTCAGTGAGTATGCAAATTAACTAAAATGCAAACTTTTAGCTCCAGAAAAATGTCTTTGTCTTACCGGGGCAATGCTATTTAATACATTGCTTCTTTAACCTTGGACAGATAGTTCTCAAGGTTTCAGACAACTACATTCCGGTTTCCCCCTTATTAAGAATCATTAGGGCAGTACGGTCTGACAGGCTTCTGGTTGGAGCATCGGGCATGTGTAGCAAACACCAGCAAAGTTATGGTGTGTTTAAAAATGCTTGAAACAAAGCATTATATAGCCAGTGAAATAGCTTTGTGAAAGGGAAGTTAAAGTTAAGTTACGTTGGTAAAGAGATAGCTAATTTACTTTTTTAATAAGTGATGTTCTGTGCAGTAACACTATGACGCACCTTCAATTATTAAACCTTTGAAATAGAGTGAAAAACACTTCAGTTGAAGAAACATTATGCTTGTGCTTAAGCATATGTTTTAAACATTGTGTACATTTATAGGAAAAACTATAGTTGAACGGATGTTATGGTTGTATTGCAAAATTTCAAAACCGTAGAAATTCACCAGCTATGGTGAGCTTATGGAATAACCCCCCACACTGCACTGTTTATAACAACACATATGACATCACAATTGACATCACACATTGAAACCCTCTGAGGAATTCCCTCCTCTCCTACATCCTAAGGACAGGACAAATCTCAAATGGCTCCTAAATGACCCTTTTAAAAAACATTTTTGAGCGCACCCAGAGGAAACCCAGTTAACGATCTTCAGGTTTGTGGAAGACCCACTGATATCACATGGAAAAACATGTTTTTCAGTTCTGAAAATCGCATTCCACAATGATTCTTAATATTTTTTATTTTCTATTTATTGACATTTCGAGAGTGCTTTTCACTAAAGCACTTTATAGAAAAGATAAAACAGCAATATTACAGAATCAATGCAATGGCGGTCGAGTAAGGTAGAGAAAAGATATTTAAGAGTAGAAAGAGAGGAACAGAGATGAGTTTTCAAAGGGAGGTGAAAGGAATGAAGAGAGGAGGAGGAGCAAATGGGTAGTGAGAAGGAGTGCCGGAGCATGGGGGCCATTTGAGAGGGAAGGAACAGAAACTAGAAGAGGAGCATGGGGATGTAGGTATGGAGAGAAGAAAGAGAAAATGAGAGCATTTGGATCGAGGGTGAGATATGAATGAAACTAGAGAAGACAGATAGGGGAGGGCGCAAGACTGTATTAGTATTTGTAGACAAATTAAAGCAAGTGGAAAAGGAGGCAGAAATCAACATACAGGGTCAGAAACAGGGTGATGGCGGACCGGGTAGGGTGGATAAAAAAGAAGGTGAATAGAAGAGTTGTAAACAAAGAAGAGGGTAACAAGAGAGGAAGAAGGAAGACCAGATAGACGTGAGGAGCAGTAGATTAGATGAATAAATACAAGGGAAAAGATAAGGGGTTTAGAGGCAGGCATGGAAAGGTAAGGGCAGCAATAGCTTAAGTTGTAGAGATGAAAGCGACATGCTCGAGCAATGGAAGAGATGTGAGAAGTAAATGAGAGCAAAGAATCAGCGATAACACCCATATCGTTGGCAAATGATGAAAAAGGAAGTGCAGAAGAAGGGAAGGGAAAAAAAGAGGATTTCAGTCTTGGAAGGATTTAGGTGAAGAAACTGAGAGGACATCCAAGACTGAATAACAAGAAGGCAGGAAGAAACAGGCAAGTGAAGAGAGGGGAAAGAAAATAAGTTTTGATTGTCGTCAGTGTAGAAGTGATAAGAAAAGTTGAAAGACTGAATTATTGTTGAAAAAGGGATAGTATGATGGGAGAACAAGAGAAGACCAAAGAAAGGCCCTTGGGGATGCTATAGGTAATGGAATGGGGAGAAGGCAGCTGACTGGCCCACCAGACTCAATATGAGCGTCCAGAGAGATATGAATGAAACCAGTGTGATACCGAGCCAGAAAGTATTTAACAAGCCGAGCAATGCACCCGCGTTGGCCAAGATGAACGTTCCTCACAAAGGTTTGTGCTAAATGTATCCAGGTTTATTTTCTGTAAGTGAGGGTACAGATTCCCTATCGGATTTGAAATGTAACTTCATGGACCACATTATACTTGCGCAAAATGTTCCAAAAAAGAGACATTTGTACCTTTTTGCACAGTGTCGTGCAGCTCTGTCGAATTGTGCCAAAGGTATAAACATATGAACATTGACTCTTCTCATCTTCCTATGAAAAATACCAGCTTAACCATATTCAAACCCTCTGGGACATATCCTCACTCAAAACATAGACCAGAGGACCGCTACAAGATTTTTTTCGGCTCACTTTCCAGTGGTGGGATCTGCCGATTCCAACAAAATCTTTGTTTCCAGTCACCAAAACTCGCCAATTTCTGCCAAAAAAGGCCCTGCTCCAAGGCACTTAGTCATATATTCACCCACCCTGGCGTGAAAGCATGCCCCAGATGGTTGTTACATGGCCATTTTGATACTTTATGCACTGCAAACCACATGTCCATTCTGGTGTGGCAGCGGTGGATAGCCGTGAAAATCTGCATCCCCTCATAGAAAATAAAACCTAATTATTTTCTCGAATTCAATCCATTTGAAGCTTCTCAGTTCAAAATATGATCCATAGATTTAACTGCCAAAATATACACAAATAAATTAACATTCTTAAGGTTTTTCTATTTAATAAAATGCTGGAAGAAAAGAAAAGTTGTCCTAAGGTGCTGGCGCTATGTAAATGTTTGGTGCAAATCCCTCCAGCAATTCAAGTTACAGTTCATGAGAACAAAAATTCCTTCTGGCAATTTAAATGGGAAGTGCAACATTTGTGATCACCTTATAACTCCCCCTCTACCTGACTGGTACTACGAAACAATTTTTTCCAGAACGATTTACTGCCTGATTCATGGAATTATTTGTGCCGAAAACGGGGATGTGTGTGCCACTCTGCCCACAAATCCCTGTTTGACAAATGGGGGTTTGCAGGCAAAATGCCGCACAAATCCCCGTTTTCGGCGCAAATAGTTTGATGAATCAAGCAGTTATTGGTGCATGTATATGTTTGTATAAGTTGCATCGAACTGCACCTCGTATGGCAACACCAACTAACTGAGACTCTGATAATATATTGTGTTGATCCAAAAAAAGACAACAGGATGATGCATTGGTTAGAAAACATTTCTTCATTGCAAGCTTTCCTGATCTTCAGATGACTTCACCAGGCATCAGAAAAATGAAGCTCTTGGAATAGCAGGACAGCTTAAGAATTCCCCTCTGGAATGCCTTATCTATTCATGTCTGGTTTGGGGTTCTTTCACAACCAGGCTGACACTTCAGAAATTACCCCAACGCATTCCAGTCTGACAGTCTGTAAACTATATACAAGCAGGCAAAGCGAAGAAATACAGCCGGGCTGCTCTCAGAGAGATGTGAAGGGATGGGGTTGTGTCAGCCATGCCATGTGCAAACCTACTGAAAGCTGGTATGCTTTCGGCACAGCCAGTTTCATCTCCATCACGACTGAGCTTGTTGCCCACTGTGCCCATCTATGTTTAACCTTGGAAAAGGAAACACAGTCATTCACATGTTGGACAATTGTATTTAGAAAATTCCTCAGGCTAGTGGTCACATGTTCAGTCTTGCCTCTAAAGGGCTGGTCAGACTGAATTAGGGCATGCCATTTGTGGGCTGATTCCTTTACTGAGATTTTTGGTGGCACAGCAGGGGTGCAATGAAACCTAAATATCAGGGCGGGGCTAACACTTCAAACGTTGGGGGAGGTGGTAAAGTCAAAGACAGTGGCAAGGGGAATCTAACTTCTTTACATAATCTAATGAGACTATTCTAGTGCAGTTTCAATGTTACAAGCACTTAACTATCTCCTCTAAGTCTGAAAGTGCCCATTAAGGAATGCTGTGAGAATGAGCGGTCTCCTGCACCCTCTCTACCCGCACCCTCTCTACCCTTCCAGTCACTACCCTGGCATGCAAGTACAAAACCCTGCATCAAGATTTCAATTGCCTAAAAATGTATGCATATGAATGCATGTGCTAACAGTGAAATGATTTACGTTAGTTATTGCAGCAAAGCTCAGGCACCGCTTAACATCTGTGCCCTGTTCTGTGCGGCCACAGCTCTGTAGGTCAGCCAGGTCAAGTCAACATAGCCCAAAATTTCAAGGGGGCTGAAGTCTGGTCACCTCAATGGTGTTGCGCCACTGTGTAATAGTCATCCATGTGTCGGGCTATTGCCTTTAGATGGCCAATAGGCAGGGGGAACAATAAGTTATGTTGTTTTAGGCTTTTGTCTTGTGAAGGCTGGTGTGATGCTGGAAATGGTTTTGGAGGGACAGGGCCTACTAGTCCTTATCATACCACTTATCTGTGTGTGTTTTCTCTATGTTTTCTGCCTGGACCTATGGCAGTGCAGCTCTTCATGTTTTCCTTTTGGTGAACAACACCCAAGGGATACGCTTATGGCACCCATGGGTGGGTGTTCACCCTTGTGCCCCTTACGATTTTTTGGGCACCTATGTGTTGCCCACAGAGCAGGGTATGAACTGGTGGAAGTTACATGCTGACTTGGCAGTGGCTCTGAGCGTCCTCCATTTTTGGGACACCCATGCCTTGCCATAGGAATCAATGGATTCCAGAGGAAAGACTAGATGGCCACTGTGGCCTCTAAATACTATATATATGGCTCTGGAGATGATTCCTGTCAGACTGACTGGAGCCTTCTCAGGGGCTGTGTGTTGAGGGTGCACCATTGAGGTAGTACCTGTGTGAATGGAGTCTGATGTGAACTCACATTCTGTGTTATGGGTGTCTGGTTTCTGTGTGTGACACAATGCCTGAGACAACCCTTACTGAAACTGACATGAATGCAGTGTATTGTGCTGAAAGCTGGGTGGTTAACCCAATCCACATTCTTTGCTATGGGTATCTGGGTGGAGTGAATGGCCTGAATGCCTCATTGGCTTCCTGCCTCCATGAATACCCTTCTGTGTGATTGGTTGCCTGAGCCTGGCTCAGCCTGAGAGAATGGGGATCAAATATGTATAACAGGGGACCTCTCACTCACCAATGTGTTCAGAAGCTGAAGTCAAAGCTGAAGCAAGAGAAGCTGTTTAATGAAACCCAGCTAGAGGAGTAGTCGGCTGCTGCATTTTCTACGTGTAATCCAAAAGTTGCTGTGCTCTTCCAAGGACTGATTCAGAAATGACCTGTTTAGGAGACCTCTCCCCGAGCTACAAGGGACCATCGTGCAACCTGCTATACTTCATCCTAATTGCCCTGGAAGCCAGTCTTGTGTGCCTGCCATCCAGAGAAGGGGTCTTTGTGAGTCCTGAGCAGAAGTGCTCGGACATCTTGAGTTGAAGAAGTCCATTGGTGTCACCCAGGGAGAGTTTGTGACCTCTGGAAGCACGTTGTCGTCTACCGCCCAGAAGAGGGGGTACCCTGGCATAGTGCTGCTTGACACCCAGAGCTGGGCACGTTCCAAACTGCCTAAGAATACTTCAAGGGACATCCTTGCGATCATCACAGACCATTTCGTCCAGCCAAAGAAGGTCCAGGGTTGGAGAGTGCAGAGGAAGGTCTGCGGGTGGGGTTCCCCCCACCAGAATGCAACAAAGATGTCCAGAGGGTCTAGACATGTTAAAGGTCTGTGGTCCACTGCAGTGGTCGAGTTCTGGTTACCATAAGCCATCCAGACATCCATGCTGCAGCACTGAAAAACTGAACAGTGGAATACCGCGATATTCTGAAACACGACACCAAAAGTGACCAATGCACTTGTTGCCGCCAGAAGTCATTGAGGGTGTCCCAGGATCTTATTCTCATCTGCCAAGCCGTTAAGGAGCCCACAGCAAGTTTCATCTTTCCAGGACTTCTACTGTCTGGGAATTCGTCGATCAACGGCTAGCACCACGAAGAGCAAAAATGCTGAACTTCAGAAAGACTTTGGTTCCATTTTTCATCATGGACACAGCATGCCAGTGGCTCCTTCCTCCAAGGGTGGTCCATCCTCCAGGGGAATTGTCAAGTGAAGGCGAGAAACTCTGCCACTTTGCCTGCCAAGGCACCATATGCATGGGGACGAGGAAGAGCATCTTCTAGCCTCAGGGGTTGTCTAGTGGTCCCAGATCTGTCTTGGATCCTGTTCTCCTGTGGCCACTCAAGTACTTTGGGGTGATAGAACCTTTAAGAAGAAACTAGAGGGTTATTGAACATTTTCGGACTGGGCCGTAAAAGACAAGATAAGTTACTCCCCAACTTTTCCATTACATGTTGCCCAGGTGTGGGGATCCTCACACACAATTATGTATCTAGTATAAAGAAAGCATTCTGCCACTGTTAGTAAATAACCTGCCTTTCTTCCCTAATATAAGCTGATACACCAAAGTTAAAAATTCACATACCTATTTAAAACTGTCTGCAGTTAGTGCATTACTGAATTTAAGTATTGTGTGGTACCACATAGAGTGTATATATATTTGCTGTTCTTTGAATAGGACATCCTGAGTACAAAGTGTTACTATTTATATGTATATGTTGGTAGCCACCTTAATATATACAAAGAAGCTCTGTTATCACCTAACATAGTGTGCGGACATTCCTTTGTGGGTGCTTGGGGATTCACTGTACTTAAGAACGTGCCTGCATCCCCTCCTGCAAGCTTGCGTCTTAAGCTCGTCCAGTCTACCATATAGAAAACTTTGGTTGGGGTGCTCTCTGCCTTTGTCACAATCATATAGAGGACAGAAGTACAGATACCCCCCTCCAGTCTTTACAGCTGGTGGGAAAATGGTAATGCCATATTGTGAGTGTGCTTCTCTATATCTGAGTGAAAAAAGGGACAGTCTGACATGAAACAGGATCACTCACCAGCCTCTGTGAAACCTGTGGGGAAGGGATAACAAAGCGCTGGGAGAGCTTGGCTAGGGGTGTGTCCAGAGTGGCAGGTGGGGCTTGGGATGTGTCAGTGAAGAGTCATAGAAAATACTATATGAAATAACAAGTCTACATGTTGTGACCACCTGTTATCTGCGTGTACAGAGAATGGGAATTTATGATTTGGGATTGTGACTCATGAAGCTGCGAGGTCTGATCAAACCATCTTTAGTGCATTGAAACTCCTCATGCACTTCTATTTATATGTGTTTCATACATTTTGTGTCCAAAAGTCACCTTTGATCACTGCAATATTAAAATCATCAACGGTGGGATTTGGTTCCAAAAAGTGATAAGCGATCTAACGCTTTCTCTGTGGCGATTTAGCCACTTTTGTTGTTGCTAGCCAGTTTCCCCAGCACAGTAGCTTTCAAATTTACTTTTACATTAAATTAAGGTGTAAATGTGTGCACTGTTTTCTCATTTGTATAAATGGTCATAAGGACTGAAACTCAATACAATACTTGAAACCAATGCTGCATATTAACTCTGGTGTGTGTTCTCTTGCAGTGTACATCATCATGCTGATTGCGGGAATCGTCATCCTAGCTAGAGGTCATGGCAAAGGGCATCCCATCCAGTATGACTTTGATGGACTACCTAACCTTTTAGGCGCTTGTTCCGTGGCTGCTGCGTCCCATGCCAATCTACCCAATATCATTCCATTGATCCAGAACAAAACCTACCTTGGTCAAGGCATCCTTGCCCTCTTCATTTTTATAACGTTATTGTACATTGTGATATCACTATTAGTTATATTCACCTTTGAGAACAGTGCTATTCAGTCCATAGTTGTGCTTAATTTTGCTGATTGCTCTGTCATCCCCATAATGGTCTTCATATACTTGCTGGGTCTCTACACCACTTTCAAGGTGAGTGCGGTTTTCCCTCTGAATGCAGTCACTTTAACAGAGAACCTTTTTGTGATATTTAGCCACGTTCCTTATGCTCGCAATTCAGTTGTTCACAAAGTTGTTTTCCCACTTCTGACGTTAATTCCTCCAATCGCCGTAGCCTTTGCAACAAACAACATCGAAATGATTGTGGGAATTACTGGCTCGTACACTATGATGGTTATTCAGTACATCATCACTCCTGTGCTTGTCCATTTTAGTCGAAAGGACGTTGACGAAAAGTTTGGCAAAGACATTCAGATCAAGCATGCATCTCCCTTTCAGCACAAATTCTGGATCATCATAACCCTTATATATGCCGTGCTTGCACTGACAGCAGTGACCATCTTGTACATAATGAATAAACATTAGCAAACAAATGTTTTTTTTTGCATTTGTTTGGATTGGCTATATTTTTACATACATATAATCACACAAGATCCTTCAAATATCCTATGCTTAATCCAGTCACTGTTCCACTGAAGTAGTGATATCCAATTAACTTTAGGTGCATGTTCTTGTAAAAAAAAAAAAATCTAAATCAGCAGCCATCTTTATGCCTGCTGCAGAAGATGAGGCAGGAGGGCAGTTCAAAATTGCCACCAGCAGGCCTTGTTCATACAAATCGTGGTGGTGACCACTGTCACAGGGTTCCACCTGGGACCAGGAAGGAGGCTAAGAACAGTGGTTATAGTTCACTCTCTTTTTTAAGAGATTTATTTATCACAATAATTGTCAACTAAAATAAATGGGATCTTCCCAAACATAAAAAAATGCAGGATGTTTTCCCCTATGTTCGCTCGTGTTCCTTTCCTCTCAGAACCAACCCACCTCCATTTCAAATCCTTCTCTGTCTGCACTAGGTGTTGGATTCCTGGGGTCCTGTACCCCATTATTCACTCTGGTCTGAAATCTCTTGAGCATGTAACCAGCAGAGAGAGATAGAGATGGGTCCCTGGATTTTTCATGGTCTTCCTTCTGATTCTGCTCCACTTAGCACTGTGATCTCACTTTAGTGTACCTGACCCCATCATGCTCCCAGTCCTACCATCTGGTCCTGCCTAGGGCTGTCCAGGCCTGCTGGAACCTATATTCTCTGGCTATCTGCAAAGTGGTTCAACCAATTCAACTAAATATTTCCCTCACCTCATGAAGATCCTTTCTCTGCTACCACCTGTCCACTCTTGCATCTGCCCCTTTTTTGTTACTTCTAGGTTACCACTCCTTCTGTTCTTCACGACCTTTGGGCATCACCTTATCCCCATGGTTTTGAAATTTCTGTCTCCTCTGTTCCATCTCCATCTCATGGTAGTCCTTCCTCTTCTGTATAACTCTCTAGCCCTTATGTTACGTCCTTTGTGTCACTTCCAGCCTCTGATGTTATTACCACCTACTTCTCCTTTGGTCGCACCACCTTCTCCTGCACCCTGTTTCCTTTCACCTCTTTCTGACTTACACTACACTGTCCTCACCTCATCCCTCAAACATCATCACCCTGATGTTGCTGTCTTCTTTGTCAGTCTCTCAACTTTCACCACCTCCTTGTGCCTTCTTGCCATCCTCTGTGATTATCATCTCCTTCATTTTTGGAACGTTCAATGCCTTCTCCTGTCCCTCTGATGTTACAATCTAATACTTGACCCTCTTTTCTCTCACCACCTTCTCTGGCTCTTTCCGCTGCTACCTCACCACTTTCCTCTGTCTATGTAGCCTCTGCCTCTTCCACCACTCTTCAGTATTCAGCATTTTCCAAAAGTGAGCCTCCTGCTCCTGAAACCCACACTGCACAACTAGTACTGGGTGGTTTTACACTGTGTTCTTTCCCCACCATGGGTGAGTCTTCCAGTGAGTGTCTGCACCTGTGAATTGTAAATGAGTAATGGCTGGGATGGATTGTTGTCCCTAAGTGCATCTGGCCGTGCTTTTGGCTCAAAGGTCTGGACCCAGCCTATAAATGTCCTGAGTGCCATGTTGAATAAGAATCGCTCTCCCATGAACCTCCCTGGCGCTGCCTTGGCTGGGCTGAAGTCTTCTGTGCTCTCAGCATGTGAATTAGAAGCTGGACAAACATTGGGTAAGGCTAAGCACTATGTGACTGTTTTCATCTTGGACACATGAGAAACTTGAAACATTGGGCCTCATTACAAGTGTGTCGCTCTGATAACAACGGTGCCTGTAAGCCCACTGTCACCATTGTTACTGGACCGGCACACTACTAGTCTGCGGGTGGGTGCCGTCCCGCCCGCCAGGGTCAGACCTGGCAGTTGGAACGGCACCCGCCCGCAGTGTTTCACAGAAGCACCGGCACCATTATTAACAGTGCCAGTGCTTCCGTGGTGCCCATTCTCAATTGAGTCCTAGGGGACTCAATTGGGAATGGGGAATTACATTTTCATGGACCGGCGGGGCTGTAATGCCCCAGTGTTTCCGGCAAGTCAGGCACTGGAAAAAAATGTACAGGCACGGTTACCCCGGACTTATAATGAGGCCCATTATTGTGTTCCAGGGATGTGAATCTCTTGCCAGGAAACAATGTTCTGAAACAATTTTTCCCACACTGACTTCTCAGCATTTGTGAAGTTACAGATTGACTATGTTGTATCCCAGGGCTGCAGAGTTCCCTCAAGGTCCTGCAAATGTCATGAGATTACTCCTTTCATGTACTGGGAAAGCTGTAATTGCATCAAAAGACTGCCTTTGTTGGGTGAAAAGAAATCAAAAAGGTGTCTGTTTCCATATTGAAGATTGGGTTTGCTCAGAGAGAGAATTAGGTTCTCTCAATGTGGGTGATGGTGCTTAATCATGGCCCTACAAGGTCTCATAATGGCTTAGAGTTAGATCATTCAGGAGTGTCCTTCCCCAGAGGGCTGGTGAACTGGGGAGAGCCAATACCCCCAACATTGGCTCGTGGTGAGGCACTGTGATCGTCCCCTGCAATGTGACAGAGACAATGCTAGAGTGACCAGGGGATGAATCCCATACCACTCTCAAGCCCAAAATTCACTGGATCAGTGTAGCACCTGGCCCCCAGACTCACCAGCTTAGTCATGGACACAAGTACTAGGCAGTCCACTTCATCACAGTGGAGAAATATCATGGGAAAGAAAAAGGATCATGATCTAGCTAGTCTAGACTGGATTTATTGATCTATACTAACCTAGAATAGTAAGGACTAGTCTAGGTAAGGCAACGAAAATGAGAATTAGATAGCTAGTCAAGTACAGTTATCTGCACACTTGGAGCAACATCGCCTAAAACTGAGTAATGTGTGGCTGTGCTATAAAAGCATTTTGCCAGCAACTCATCTTACCTGAGGTAGGAGTTGGGTTCTAGGAGCGAAGCAATGGGGTCGGTCCCCTCGAGTTGCCACTTCATAGCCACAATGATAACAGAGGTAGAAGGGCTCCATGTGGGTCCATGCCGAGAAGGAATACAATCCAGAGGGCTCAAATCCTCAAAGTAGATGAAACTAGGAAGGTAGGCAAACATTGGAGGTGGTATGGCAATGGTGAGTCTGCCTCAGTATTCACAAACAAAGAACATAACTTCCTAGGTCAGGATGTTAAGAATAAAAAGCAGGCAGAAGTGGAGAAATTATTGGCGGAACAGGGCATAGGCCACAACTGGAGGAAGGAAGGAATCCGACTGATAAAAGAGGAATCCAAGCAGGAGGATCCAGGAATCGAGGAAGGAGAAGGCAAGCAGGAGCGTGGCGCCAAGGAATCAGGTAAAACACAGAAAATTCGCCAAAGCCAGTGTCAGTGAAAAGGCCCAGGACTTATCAGCACTGAGTCTTCATCACAGAGTATTCATCACAAGAACAGAAATACTGGAGAGCATGTGTCACCAAATCGGAAGCGCGTGTCCACAGTTTTGCACATTTTGGAAAACTTGGGTTTCCCCCCTAATTTGTTAATGGTAATCCAGATGTGAACCCCTTGTTCAGTATACCTAGAGAAGCACAACCCCGTGGCTGCATATTACTGATAATAAAGCTGGGTCTGTGGCTCAGTGGACTATTGCATCCATTGCAGGCACCTGTGATACACCACACAGGTTCGAATCAAGGCAGCCACCAGCTCCAGAGGTTACAGCTCACTTTACCCGGCAAGAAGGAACAATTTCCAGGGTAGAAGAGGTAGAACTAGATAAAATCAAGGTAGAAGAGGCAGCAGTGAGCATTTTTTAGAGACTGGTAGCCAGACATGGGACATAGACCCACGGGAAACAAGGAGCATGATAGCCATTTGGCAAATCTTTTTAAATATAATCTCACTACTGAGGAACATAATGCCTTGGAGAATGGAATGGGTTTCGTGACCACAAACCTACGTAATAAATTCACGTTCAGACAGGAATTTTTTGGCTTCATGAGGAAAGTTCATTTAAGGCAATTCTTCCAGGACAAAGAACCAGAAGCCAATGTTGTAGACAGGTCTGCACAAAAATAAAATCTACCTTCTGTGCAGTCACAGAGTGGAGAAGCAGGTGTTTTTTTTTTAAATAGAGTGCTACCAGATATTGAAGGACTAGAACAATTGAACACAGGGAAATCAATCTTTTAGAATATGAGTAAATTAGAACACTTGGCTGGTAAGGCATTATTAAATAACAAAGAGATTGTGATTCAAAAAGCAGACAAAGGCGGTGCGATTGTGATTCAGGATACAATCGCATATGTGGAAGAATGAGAAAGACAACTGACAGATGCCATATGTCATGAGAGATTGATTAATGATCCCACTGAAAGACTCCAAAAAATGATAACACAAAACATTGAAAAGCCCAACAAAGAGGTTGGGTTAAAAAAAAAGAGGCAGAGTTCCTGGTCATGGAAAAAACCCAAATTCCCCAATGTTACACGCACTTGAAGATCCATACATTTCTAGTGGCACCCCTGGGTCATACAATTGTATCTGGAGTGAATTTTGTTTTGGAACCTCTCTCTAGGTTCACAGATGCCTTTCTTCAACCCATGGACAAAGGGATGACTTTGTATGTTCAGGACACTACCCAGATAATTAAAGAAATAGAAGGGATGAATTTTAATCCTGAGCAAGAGCTTTTGTTAGGATTAGATGTAGTAGCCCTGTATACAAGTATTCCACAAGGGGCCACAATAAACATGATGTGAGACTACGACACAGTCTTCCTTCATACCCTGGTGCGCTGAAACAGAGCTGACTGAAAATGACTTCCATTTCAATAAGGAATTCTATCGCCAGAATAATGTGACAGGGATGGGGGAAACTTTGGCCCCCAGTGTAGCTAACTTATATATGGAGGCTTTTGAAGTTAATTATTTTTTTGTATTACTTGATTTAATTGTCCCTTTGACAGTTTTTACAAGTGTTCCAATTCATCATAAGATTCCTACTATCACAGATTAAATGTTCCTCCACTGGAGGTATTGTGTTCACAGAGAGCCACCAACAAAAAAAAGAGTAAAGAAAGTTCTAGGAAATTTCAATGGCTATTTGCAGCAGCTCGAGCCTGTTTTCCTGTCTCCTGTTCCTACCGATCAGGGTCTAGGAAATTTCAATGATCGTTCACAATGGCTCAGGCCTGTTTGCCTGTCTCCTGTTCCAAACTGATGATCCGGAGAAGTGACGCTGCTGCTGTGACCAGGGGTATTTTCTCACCACTTGACACTCTGGGCCACCACACTTCTTCATCGTCTGTGTGTGAAGCCTGCAGGTGAGGATCTAAGTAGATGGTTCTTTGGTTTCATAGTCCAGAACATGATAGTAAGAGGTGTCTGATTGTTTCAACCTGATTTGTTATTTTACAGTGTCAACAACTATTTGAAGTTGATATTCACCTGATTACTAAGATCTCGTTGGTTTTTAACACCTTTAAACAAGCTTTCAAAAAACTTAGAGCGGAAAGTTCTAGCCGGGAATTTCGCCAGTTATTTCATTACTTCGCCCATCTTCTGTGTGTTCGGTGGTAAATGTAGTGTTAGCTTGTTCTTAAATTCTGCTTCAAGAGTTTGGATCCAGTCCCATGTTTTTATTCTTTGTTTGACTTTTGATGGATAAATCTCCAATTCTTTCTCTGAGCTACCAATTGCGTTAAGGAGGCTTTTGTTCTTGGTTGCCCAGTTGGTTAGCATTCTGTTTCTGCCTCCCTCCATTTCCTTTTTAATGATTTCAAGGATTTTTGGGCATGGAGTTCGCTGTATCTTACCATAGAAAAGCAAGGAATTTCTATCAATGATTCCTTTTAAAGGCACCAGACTTAGTTCTCTTCTGATCGATGCTATTGGTGTCGATGGTGGAAGTTTTAGGACTTTGCGCCAGTAATATCCTTCTAGTTTATTCCAAATTCTTTCAGGTATACTTGTCATCGCCTCTAGTCCATAAGAGATTACTGCAGTTACTTTTGCCTTGTAAAAATTAATTAAAGGAATAAGTGAAAATTGACCACATTTTTTGTCTATTGCTTTTGTTTGCACGATTAGGATCTTTATTTTTGCAAATAATGTCACCTGCATAGGGGTTTCCACAGGGCTTGTATTCAGGGTGACTCCCAGATATTTGAAGCTTGTTACAATTTCAAGTTGTTCACCCTCAAGGTGCCATTGCTGTTTTCCAGATCGTTTAGATCTTTTTGAATCATTATTTTAGTTTTTTCTATGTTGATTTCCAAATCATTTTCTTTTGTATACTGTTGTAGAGTATTTAGCTGGCGTTGCAAACCGATTGCAGTTTGGTCCAATAGGATAATATTGTCCGTGTATAGGAGGCGTGTGATCTTCTCTTCTCCTATACTTGG
This sequence comes from Ambystoma mexicanum, assembly GCF_040938575.1. NCBI lineage: Eukaryota > Metazoa > Chordata > Amphibia > Caudata > Ambystomatidae > Ambystoma > Ambystoma mexicanum. The sequence continues at coordinate 670,999,234 of NC_090924.1, read as the reverse complement.
CGGGAAAGATCTTGCAATGTCTTCTAACTCAACGATATCGTCTATGTAGGCGTTATGCAAAACTGGCGGCAACAGATACTCGTGTATAACTCCTCTGGTTGTCGCTATTGATTCTGAGAGTTGTCCAGCTCCATTAAGCCTCACTCTCAAAGATGCATTAGAATACAAGGATTTGATGGGATCCATGAGTAAGGTTGGGCAGTTCCATATTTGTGTTGAGCATATTTTCTCTCGTTGACCCGGTCAAAAGCCTGGACCAGGTCTATAAAGGCGACAAAGACTTTTGGGCGACCTTCCATTATCTTGGCTTTTAATGCACTAATCAGCATTATGTTTACTGTAGTCCCCAGGTTTTTAACAAATCCCGATTGGTATGGGTCTTGACAGCCGGCCGCCTTTTCCCAGACTAGAAATTTGTCCAGGAGTAGAGAGCCAAATACTTTGCCAACCACGTCCAGTAAGGCTATTGCCCGATAATTCTTCAGGCAGCTTTTATCACCCTTTTTGAAGATCAGAACAATATTTGCAGTTTTCTAGGAGCAAGGTATTGTTTTTGTGATGACACATCTTTTTCTGACCTCAAAAATGAAGTCAGCCCTTTCCTCAGGGTGGGATTTCAATTCCTCATTCGTGATCCCATCTGGTCCTGGGGCTCTTGATCTATTGAGTTTTTTTATCTTTCTCAAGATCAGATCTTTATCATAGTCGAAGTCCCATGATTCAGTCAGCGAACATTGGCTTGCGTAGGGGTCCTCCAATGAGTGATGAAAAAGATCTGTGAAGTAACTTATCCAGTTGTGCTCACTTACACTATTTTGTAGAGCTGCCTGTGTAGTATTTGACATGCATTTTATTAATGTCCAAAAGTCCCTGGATTGTCTGCTACTTACAGCACAAAGCATTATTTCAGAATCCTTTTGGTAAAGTATTTGCCGATATCCTATTAGCCATGTTTTGTAATTTTTTGTCGCTATTTTTGCGAATTCCTGATTTTCCACTGTCGGTTGTTTTTTTGCTCTTCTCTTTTCTTGTCACATTACTTTTCTCTTTTCCTGTAGAGTCCGGTTATATGTGTGAAGATGTTGATCAAGGTCTTTGCACCAGTTTTTTTCTTTGTTGTTGGTAAGGAATAAGTAGTGGCTGATAATCCACAGTTGAAAGATTTGGATGTTCCAACAAGGAGCCGACGCGCTGGGACTAACGTAATATCTTGCAAGAGAGATTCAACCATGGACATCTAGCTGACTAGACCCACATGGTCTCAGTCAACAAGAACAAAAAACTCCTACTGCCTTGATTGAAAAGGGCACAATATGTGCCGAAACACGTGTCTCGAATAAGGGCTACTATGATTTATTAAACCAAAACATTAACCTCAATCAATTGCTCTTCAAAAGCCCATGTGAAAGTCCTTTGGCTATTCTGATTATTACGGAGCAGGGGAAGTAAATCTCTGTGCTTTCACGGGCATGTGATACACCAGAAACATTGGGCGCAGGGCACTTTAAGTTGATATTTCAAGACCCCATTTGCTTAATAAAAGATTTGGATGTTGTTTTGCTGAATGATTCACCTCTACATACTGCTTGGTTATACAGCTTATTGCTTCTTTTGTCAGTCTAAGGCGTGTGCCCTGGCTGCAAGGTTCTATTACTGCCTTCATAATTTGACTGTCGGGCCTTAGGTCTATCCACGAGGTTATCAATATGTTGTGGTCACTGTTTTGAGTTTTTGACATTTTGAATAAAGATATCAGGAAAATTGTTCCTTTGATACGTAGACATGATCAATTGTGATCCCTGAGCCATCCCTTTCCCGCGTTGGTACTCAACATTTACTTACATTGGTCGTTGAGTGAATATTATAAAGGTATCTTGCTTCCATTATATCCGACCATTGAGTACCTTGTTTGTTTTCTCCTGGATTGTTCAGGTATTTGCCTATGTTGTTGTTCTTTTGCGCCTTGTTTTAATCTTCTCCAGTATCTGGACAAATGGTGTTTAGGTCCCTGCATATTATTATATGCCTGATGTCATATATCATATTGGCCTCATCGATTTCAGAATCTATTGCACTTAAGAAAGCTTTGTTTGATTGTGCTATCGGATTCCAGTAGATATTGAGTAATAAAATTAACTCATCCAGTCTTTTCATTAGATGCAATGTTGAACGGGACCAAGAAATCAAGACTACTTGTATAAATGTGGAGGACAGCAAATTTTCTTTCAATCGCAAGGAGCTTCCCGAGCGTACTGCTATCATGAGTCCTGAACTTGGTCGACCTTTCATGCCTTTTACTGCAGGCGAGATGGTAATTTCATAGCCGTCTAGACTTGGGCTGGTCCTTAGCGAAGTCTCCTAAAGGCATAATAAATCAAGGTTTCCCAGATTTATGTCTCCAGTTGTTGTTAAGTGGCTGTGGCCTCTTGTATTCCAAGAGCCTAAAGTCAGGTTTTGATTTGCTTGGGTTTTTGCTCTTGTGGTAGGGAGTTTGATGTTTTGTTTGGTGGCTACTGTAATGGTTGTTTTGTCAAGACCTCCGGAATCCATGCCCATCTCTTAATTTCCCTATCCTTTAGGCTTTTTAGATGGACATTGGTTGATGATTCATAACGGACACCTTATTTATCTTGACTAAACATAACTTTTAGTTTTGGCTGGGGAACATGGGACACTCACTGATTATCAAAAGAATCTTTCCAGTTATACATATCTAATGGGACAGATCTTGAGATGCCAGCTTCGCCTGTGTCTTTTCTTCTGTGATAATCTCTACAAACTGAAATCTTCCTCTCTGTACATTTTTTGCTTTCTCGCTGTGGTTGCGACTGTTCTGGTGAGCTTCTCTGATCAGAGCCTCTGTATCCTGGTGAACTAGTTTCTTTATATTTTGTAGATCACCTTGGTTGCCTGTGGTGGCTATGGTTAGCTCGTCTTGGTGTGTGTTGTTTCTCTTTACCCAGTTCTTCTTGATTAGTTTCTCTCAAGTCGTATCCCAACCTTTGCAAGTTTTCCACTGCATTAAGTAGCATTGATTTAACCGTTGAAGATGTTATATGGAGGAAAATGCTATCTGTGCGGCCTCTTTGGCAGAATTCAATGGTTTTTAAATCTTCTGGAGCAAATTCATGGTTGTTTTCCGATTGAGGACTCATGTATCCCCTTTGTCCAGTATCCGTTTGAGTTTTAGAGTCCTGTTGATCTACTTTTGTGTGTAAATAATGCTGTGTACATAGTGCTAGTTCTCTCTTCTTTTGCCTTGGACCTTGAGTGCTAGCTCTGGGTGTTTAGGATCTTAATTGATTTCCTCTGGAAGTTTGATTGCGATTTGTCTTGTGATTCTGATCTGCTGCAGTTTTGTCGCTCGGTTTTCGATAATGATTTTCATTGTTTCCTTTCCTGGTCTCTGAAAGTCTCCTATTTTTCCACCTTTTATAAGTGTTAAGTGGAGCTGTCTCAGGAGGCCTATGTGACCTAGAATTTCCAGACCATTGAGTGTTATTTGATCTCCTGTGTTCTTTTGTGATCTTTTCACGTTTGTCTTCCATGGTTAGAAATATCAGAGATTCTGGTTCTATTAAGGCCATTTTTTGTTTGGGTTCCGTTGGTGATAGAGTCCATTTGTTAGTATCCACTTTTCCTTTCCTCTCTGTTAAATCGACGAGTTGAGTCTCCAGGTCTTAGATTGTGTACTGACTGATGTCCATTAGGTCTATTGAGGCTTTGCTTTCATCCAGCACTGCTATCACCTTTGTGTTTTCTGTATTTTCTGCCGATACCTGATTTTTGACGGCAGTTTTCGTTTACCGCGCAACATTATCCATTGTTCAAATATGGGGGCAACTTGCTTATCTTGAGTGTCCCCTCCATCTGTTTTCCTGCTTTGCGTCTTATGGCCACTGGGTATCGTGGGTGCTTTTTTAGCTTCATTTAACCGCAACGTTTTCTGTGGTTCAGTTGGAAATATTGTTGGCTTTGATTTGGTCTTGACATTTGGTTGAGAGCTTAAGTTAACTTTTTGCGGGGTTGGAATCTTTCCCACACTGTCCATTTTTGCGGCGGCTATACATCCATTTGTCCTTTTCTCTCCATTTAATTCTGTTTTTTCTGTTTTTCTTGGCATTCACATTTTGATTGAGGTTTGATTCACCCTTTCTCGTTTTCAGACGTCAATTCAACAGGTGCCACTATTTGAACTGAAGCCATCCCGTCCTCTCATATTTTAACAAATTTCTGAGTTTCATTTGTTTGAACTCCAACTGAGGAGCATGTCTTCTTACATTGAGCTGGCTCTGAACTGTCGGTTTCTGTAGCACGATCTTCACCTTGGTGGTTTACAGTAATGGTCCATTGATCTTTTGTATTTGCTTCCATGCCTCTGTTACCATTAGGTAACCTTCTATATACGCCAGTTTTGTGTGCATTGGAGCAGCAATCGTGGTATGATATTTCAGGCTTTCATTTAATGCCTCATAAAGTTCACCAAATTGTGCTAATGCGTTCATAACAGCTGACATAATTGCGAAGATATCAAGTTTCTTAATAGGTGTCTTTTTTTCCTGTCATCAGTGGAATCTCTCTCAATCGCCGATTGCGCGATGGGGTATGTGAGGGGAACTGTTGTGGTGTAACTAGTACAGGATGAGTCGGATTTTCCAAAAACTGTGGTCAATTAATCGAATACATACATATTTTTTTAGTTGGTACGCCAGGTGACAAACTTTTCTTGGATTTCTCTACGTTCTTCTCAGCTGTTTTGTCTGTTAGTTCAGCTACCGCCCATGATGCTCCTCTTTCCTCTGTTGAATGATTGTTTCTAAGCTCCTCTGATCGAGGGCTGTCAGTGCCAGTTTTTAGGCCAAAGTACTTCCCTTGTCTGTGAAGGGCTGTGTTGAATTTGCTTTATCACTTGCTTTGATAGTTCCTGTAAAGATTATAATTGCTGAAGCTGACTGCTTTATGGACGGTTTTCCAAAATGCCATTTTATTGGTGTGGAAGTTAGGTCTTGCGACCTTACACTTTGTCCGTTAATTGGTTTCAAAGGCTCTAGCGTAGGTTCCTAGGAAATATGGGCAGATGTACTTTCACCTTGAGTAAGGTTAATAGAATCTATGGAGATGGTAATCCATTTAAAAACGAGGTGCGCCTATGCTGCTGCTGTATAGACGATATTTTGGTAATATGTAGAGGGAATGAAGTGGAGCCCAGACAGTTTTGCGACTCGATCAACAAGCAAGATAGGAATTTAAAATGTACTTTCAATGTAAGAACACTCTCAATTTTCTTGATATTACCATCACAGCCAATGAAGAGAACAAAGTGCTGTTCGTTAAACTGTTCCACAAACCAACAGACCGTAAGGCATTGTTGCATTATAGTAGCTTCCATCCATGCCAAGTGAGAGATAAGCTGCCACTGGGGCAGTTTTTAAGATTAAAAAGAAACAGCTCATGGAGGATGGACATTGAGAAAATAGTGATTGACCTTAGAGAGAGGCTACACTGTAGAGGCTACACAAGTGAGCTGATGGCAAAAGCAATGAAAAGGGTGAGCAATAACAACCGTGAATCCTTATTGGAGTATAGAGAGACGCGGTCAACCAAAAAAGATGAGAAACTCCTGTTTGTGAATATCTTCAGTAATCTGTCAAACCAACTTAAGAAAATTGTGAACTTAATCTGGAAGATTATGGAAAAAGGCAAAAACTGACCTTAGCCATTAAGAGGATCAAGAACTTGAAGGATCAGATCCCATGGAATGACGTTAGTCTGAGGCTAGGAAGACAGAAGACACTGACAGAAACATGGGGCATGCCACAGGTTAGCAGCCATTCAACCTGTGGGACATGCAGTTGTTGTTTGCAGACTTTCAGAAACACTGAGGTTGACATTGGTTTTTGTAGGCCTTGGAGACAGACAAGTTTCACTAATTGTAAATTGAAAATGGTTTTATATAGTATCTGGTGCCCATACTAAAACCTCTATATAGGGCAACAGAGAGGGGAAATTAGAATCAGGATAACAGAACACAAGAGTTGTATTAAACATTGTGTACAAACTGCAACTATAGTGGCCCACTGTATTGGATTTATACATACTGCAGAGCAAATGAAGTGGACAGTATTTTTCCAATTGAAGACAGGAAATGATCCGAATAGTGACACTGTTAGTCAAAGAACAAGAATTGATTGATCTCTCCAAAGAGCGTTGAGAAAGGTCTAAACAAACACATTGAATGGTTGGAGCACAAATAACTACAGTTGGGTAATGGATAGTGCTACCGAATTTCAATTTAAATTCCACTTAAGACATGGAGAATCATGTGCTCAATATTCATTCATCATCCAGACAGGAGTTGCAATGGTTTTCCCTGTGAATGTGCTATAGAGAGCACGTAAGTCACAATAATATTAAGTATATTGGGTCTGATGCAGTGAACTCAGGCCCATACTGAGATGAGGAAGGTATAATGTGCGGCGCCTCCAGGAGAAGTAAAAGTGCATATGTTGCTCAGTGTCCGATAAACATAGAAACGGGACTCTGCATGCAATGAAATGCGGATGTAGAGCTGTATAATCGATGCAGCACCAGTGGGCGTCATAAGTCTGCCAGCATTGATGGTAGAGACGTTGGCTAAATATAGAAATAGGACAATGAAGTCGTAGCGCAGCGTTTAACGAGGCCAAAAGAAAGCCATTGTAGTGCTGACAAGAAGCTGCTGGTAAGTTGATTTGAAGACATGGAATGGTTATTGGCATTAACTAAGGGCTTGTTGACCCTTTTGAGTAATGATAGTGGCAGGAATAGTTTAGGAGAGTAACCCTCTCGGGCCATTGTTGCTTGCCTTGTAGATGCGAGGTGGTGTACGCTGTACTTATTAGACACAACACAATTGACCTGAGGAAAGCACAGTGGAAGCAACCCTCTATCCGAGAACAGTGTTCGGTGACTGTGTGAAGTAAAATTTGTAACATTTATAAAGTTGATTGAATTGATTTAGCACGCTATTTTGAATTTGCAATTGGTGTGCAAGGTGAAATACAAACTGTGTAGTAAGCATGGTCTGTTGCTTTGTAGGTCTGGGAGAGATACCCCGGGGCATTCAAGACTGGGAAAATTTGATGCACACGAGTGAATGTGTTGAACTGAACTGCATATGAGAAACCAAACGTGGAAGAAGGTTTGCAAGCCACGTAAGGTAATCGACAGGGTGTGCCTCAGAAATAAGAGAGCTGGTGACACGGATAGGCCTACGAGGATTACCAGGTAGTAACATTGTGCTTGCCCTTTGTATGCTTTTTATCTACTTTTAGCTTTGGAGCATGAAGAGTAGTCCATAACCCTTTAGGATAAAGGCAAAGTGACAAAAAAGGTAAATGTGTTATATTTGTCGCAAGAGGCAAATAGGTAATGCGACTGCCATGTATAATGAGATCCAGGTTTTGAATAAGAGAGTGATTCTTTTTGTAAATATATGACTTGCAATATCTTGAGCAATAGGGAGGCTACATTCATTACGATTACGGAAGTGAAACTGCAACAGAAGTGACATGTGGGCCCTTGATCCCGAGAAATGGGGTGGTTTTAAAAGTGGGTTATTTGTAAGAGAGACAGTGGTGTAAAAAAATCGAGAAGATGTGGAATTGAGTTGAAGACTAGCACACATGCTGAGTCAGCAGTTACTCTAACGCAAAATAAGGGGAAATTATAGCTCGTACAGTTTACTAAGGAAAATTAATACACGGGAGCTCATATCCATGTTAATGTCGTTTCAGAGCAAAAAGAGTTGTCTAGAAATAACTTTATTTGTGCACAGATCTATACTGACCAGAAGAGATGATGGACTGTAGCTGTAACGTGATGAAGCATTTAGCCCTTACAGACAGTTAATTTGGGAAAAGCGGGAGTCGGTGTTCCTGTGAAGTAATTCCTGTTCATGTTTTTTTAATGTGTAGAGAGGAATGGAACATGTAAGGTGAATGAGACATGAAATTGTCAATGAGTGAATTAGGTATGTGAATGAATGAATAGCTATGTTTAGCTCATAGAATTGTACTGTATTGAAAGCACTAGCACTTTAATAGCCAAATGGTGTTAAAGAGCTGAAGACCGCTTTTTGTGATATTAGTAATAGCAATGGCTGTAATTGTTTTTAAAACAACATTTCTGTGTTAATGTATCTTTCTGCTGGTATAGGGAGAAAGCAATGATGCTACAGATGTTTATGAATTGTACCAAGTGAATTAATATTCTGTGTATTATCAAATTGTCATCTTTTAGATTGGTGTACCAGATTTTTTTTTTGGGGTGTGATGACACTCTGTTTCTTCTGAAGGGACTAGACCCAGTAGCATTTGTGTATTTGTGAGGATAGCTTCCTGTAGAGGGGCTGCTGTATTGGGTCGGTAAACAAGTCTCTTATCTCATAGTGTTGTGAGGTCTACTCAGCCCTTTATCCTTCAGAGGTCCATATGAGTGCCATTAAGTTGGATAAACAATAAACATCTGTTCTCTGTCCATGGCATTACGATCTCCCTCTGGGGTGTACATACATCTAACAAAATACACATGTTATGTTATGCCCAACAAGGCTCAACAAGGCATAACGTGTCTGGTATTAATTGTTGTACTCTTTTTCAGAGGAGTTTTGACTGGCCTTGTATTGCTGGACTGCCCTCATGGGTGGATGTGAAGAATTCCCTTTCTTTGTAATCATGACATTGGACAGTCACAGAGCATGTGGTTGTGAAACTTGCCCTTTAGAACTGCCCTGGGGATAGGGTCATCCCTCATCGAACTTGGCGATGATTCCAACCCTTCTCTGTTCCCCTGTAGAACTCCAAAATAGTGAAGGGGTTTCAACACACTTCGAGACTGCGCCACCTCCTGTTGTCGTTTTGCAAAATGATTATCCCACACTGTAGTAAGATTTAAGCCAATTTATTCATTAATAGCTCTTATTGCCCATTTTGACCTTTGTTGACACGTGTTTCAGCCTCTCAAGGGCCTTTTTCAAAACAAAAGATTAATCTCAAGGGCAAAGTTATTGTGCCAAAAGAATGTTTTCCTTTCCTCTAAGTAACATAAATAACATATAATGCATGTATCATGAAAAAGGTAATAGCCACATGCAAATAAACATAGTCAGATATGGCGAATTATTCACAAAAAACGATTTGCAAAAGAGTACATGGAGAAAATGGAGAGGGAAAAAGAGAAAAAAATGGAAAAAAGAAAGAAAATTAGAGATTGCGCTATGAAATGCGCTTTCAAAACATTTCCACACATTTTAGCCTTCCAATTCAATTGCAATCCAACTTAAACCAATCTTTTTTTGACATTATTTCAAAAATGTTGTTATTGAAAATAATCATTTCGGCCAGAGTGCACCCGCATAATAATAACCTTAACCTTCAGTATTTGTAGTACATTTCCCACACCACTGAAATAATTTACCGCGTTTGTGCATCTGGTAAAAAATATATTGAGATTAACCTAATTGCATAACCTCTATTCCACTACCTTTCTATGGTCGATGCAGTCCACTGCTTGTGCAAAGTACATAATCAATTCATATATGAATATATAGAACCTTACCCGAAAAGTCACTTTCACAAAAAGTCATGGGTTAATCCCTGTGGAGCAAAAACAACTTCTTAACAAAGCATCATCGTTAGCGCTAAAACCCATTTCCCTGCCTTTTCCTAACTTAATCTACGCTCGAGTAAAATATAACGATTGTCAAATCCCTATTTCACCATTATTAGTCACTAATTAATCCCCCTACAGATCGCGCACATTGAATGCATTTCCTCATCCCCTGTCCTCGCTTACCGTATATCTTCCAGCTGCTATTCCTCGCGTCGGCGGGCAAACTGTTCCGAGACAGTGCCTAACGCGTACATAGATGTTTGTAGGTTGCAGAGGCAACCTCTTCCTTAGTCCCTGGTTACTGTTTCTCGTGTCGTTTTTAATGGCGGCCATCTTGTAGTGGACCCAATAGCGGTAATCACATATGATACCAATTCTATCTCCAATAATTTAGACCTTAACATGTTATGATTCCAGTATGATTCCAGTATATTTGTATATATTATGCCTGAATTCTATTCAAATGTGTTTTAGTAGCTCAATAAATAACTAAATTGATATGCAACCAATAATCTATAAGTATATCTAAAATTAAAATTGTTTTCTGAACTCGAGTTAAGATTCATTTCCCAGTCATTGGCCAGGTCTTTGTCCACCATAAATTAAGGTCTGTTGATTCTTGTCACCAATGTGACAGTGGAACAAATTGGTATGCAAATGGATATTTCTCCTCTGGTAATGTAGAGTGAGATTAAATGTGTTTGTACACCCTCCTTAGTGGGACTATTATTTGGTCATGTTTGTTCAGAGTTGAAGATGTCCCACATGTTTATACATTTTGAAAAACGTGGGGTTTAGCCCAATTTTACCAAAAGTAATTCAGACGTGGATTTCTTGCTCATTGCATTTAGAGTGGCACAGCCTCACCTCAATGATGATGCCCAACAAGGCAGAAATACGTGTCTGGGGTTGGTGGTGGTACTCTTGTTCAGGGAAAGAATTGCCTGCCATTTTGATGCTGGCCTGGCTTTGCAGATGAGCCGAACATATATGAACATTGAAATTTCATCTCTGGTATCGTACAATGAAATACAAATGTGGTTGTAGATCCTTGGGTTCTATCCCATGGAACACATTATTTGGACATGCTAATTCTGTCGTGGGGCTCCTGTATTCTTGTAAAGCACTGCTGAGAGAAGTTGGAAATGTGAAGAGGATATGGTGATCCTTTGACAGCACTGCTGGAGGCCCTAAAATAGGCATTCAATTCGGAGTTCTGAGAGAAATATCATCATGGCACCAAAGCAGTGCTGATTGTGCAAGTTACTCTTAGTAACATCCAGGAAAAAAAGACTCACTGTGGGTAGGTGCGTAATAAATCACACATCTGCATTTCAAAATTATTGCACAGTATTTATCTCCTGTTTTCATTTCTTTCTTTTTTTAAAATGTATTTCTGCATTCAGAATTAATCAAGAAAAATACAAACAGATCAAAACTATTTACACAGAATAACCAATAATTGATGATAATTCACCTAAATTACAGTACGCAAATATAACAACTTCATGTGCAAGGCCTAGTATATGTCAAGAAATGTCCTCCATATGTTCTCGGAAATTTTCAGTTTCTTTTGTCTCCTGAAGATTACCATTTCAATATCTGCCAGAGAATGCATCTCAGAGATCCAATCAACCGACATTGGTAAAGCTTGTGACTTCCAAATCCGAAGAAACCTTTTTTTTACCTGCCAATGCCGCCCTGAACAGGAATTGTTTTTGCGATATTGTAAGATCATTCAATAAACTTTTACCTCCTAAAATCATTGTTTTGAAGTGTAGATCAATGTCAGTCCGTAGCACACAGAGGCACATCCGACAGATATCAGACCAAAATCCACGAACTCTCGGACAATGCCAGAACATATGTTCTAATGTACCAATTTCACTCAAACATTTCCAGCAATCATCAGAATCAGACATACCTTGTTTCATCATTCTCTCTGGGCTACAATAAACCCTGTTCAAAATTTTAATCTGCCTAGATCTTTCACCTAAATTCAGCGAACCAAGTTTCACATTACCACACATCTCCATCCATTCTTCCCCCGTAATATCATACCCCAAACGCTGACTCCATTCTTCCCTCAGTTTCACATTCTCTTTGTATTTAGAAACAATATGCTTGTACACTCTACTCGCAATCCCCCCTTCACCTGGGCCTCTCAAAGCCGTCAACATTTCTATGTTCATATCTTCTTCCCTCCTCACCCTTCCAACGCTCCTTTTCAAGCATCTGTAATCATAATCTGGAAAATTCTCAAAACTCCACTTCTCACACACCTCAGCCCCTGAAATCCATTTTCCATTCTGCCACAATCACCTATCCAGCACACACCAGCCAAAATCCACTCCACCCAAAATAACACCTATCCTTTCTCTTTAACAGCAGAATATAACCATATTGAAGCATTTGGTGATCGTAGAGCATCTGAACCCAAAAATACATACAGTTGTTTCCAACTCTTCCTTAAAAAATCAGTTATGGGATTCCTCCTACTCGCAAGGCTACTCGTAGTCAGAATTGCCCTTGGTAAAAGCAGACCTGCTAGCCCTGTCTCTGCAACAGTCCAGTGTTCGGCTCCACCTCAAGAAGCAAACAATAAATTGACATGTATAGGCCAAATGATATGCACGAAAATTTGGCAATCCCAGACCCCCTTTTTCCAAAGGGAGTTCAAGCTTCCATAACTGTAATCTCTGGGTTTCTTGTACCAGATGAACGACTGAACCAGATAGTCAAGCTCCTTCCAAAATGAGGACTTAATTTTCAGCGGCAGCATGCCCAGTACGTAATTAATTCTAGGCGTAGCAGTCTTTTTAAAAGCATTTGCTTTGCCCCACAGCGATAACCTCAACAAGGACATCTCTCCAAACTTGCTCTAAAGTCTCTACACACCTCATTCATATTCTTCTCAACCATGCTCTCTATTAGTGGAGTGAGCCATATACCAAGGTATTTCATCTTCTTCTCACACCATTGGAAGCCTAACGATGAAACAAAAGACCTGTCACTAGCAAATGTCAATGCCATAACTTTCGATTTAGAGCAATTAATCTTGTAATCCACCACTCTATAAAATTGATTCAGTATCTCCAACAATGTTGTTTGCGAAATACTCAAATCTCTAATAATCAACAATAAATCATCTGCGTAAAACCATATTTCTTGCTCTGCCCGTTGAAAACCAATGCCTCTAATATCCATACTTTGCCTCAAAGCAATTGCCAAAGGCTCAATAGCCAGAACGAAAAGTAATGGAGACAAGGGGCAGCCTTGTCTAGTACCCCTCTGCAAAAGAAACAGATCAAACCACAAACCATTAGTCCTAATATCAGCTGTCGGAAGAGCATACAAAAGACATATCCATGAGACAAAACCCTCTCCGAAGTTCATTCTGGTGAGAACTGAGAAAAGATATTTCCAATTTATCCTGTCAAATGCCTTTTCAGCATTAAGCGAAAAGGCAGCAACATCTTCCAAATAAGATTGAGCATTATACATTGTTAATAACAGTCTCTGTATATTGCTTGAGGTTTTCCGACCTTGAATAAAACCTGATTGATCATTGTGGACTAGAGCACCCATCAAATGAGTAATTCGTAATGCTAATATCTTTGCCAAAATCTTTTTATCAGTGTTAATTAAGCGTATTGGGCGATAACTCGCTGGAAGATTAGCATCCTTCCGTTTTTTCAAAAAGACCAAAATGATTGCATGAATAGTAGAAGATGGCAAAGGCCTTCATCACGGGACATAATGTAAGTATCTCCCAACAAGCCCAGTGCAGATTCTGGTAGAAATTTGTAAAACTCCACTGGAAGCCAGTCTGGACCCGGGGCCTTCCCTATATTTAAGTCGTGTATCGCCATTTTGATCTCATCCAAAGTTAAGATTTCTCAAGGAGTTCCCTATTCTCACCAGACACCTGTGGGATTTGTAAGGATTTGAAAAAGGACTCACCATGCCCTGTAATATCTGGTTCATCCCTATACAGTAGTGCATAGTATTCCTTAAAGAACTTATTTATTCTCACCGGATCAAATGTAGTATTACCATCCGAGTCACAAAGTGATTTAATGGCCCCCTCAGAATTCTGTTGATGAAGCCGGTAGGCCAGCCAACTATCATTCTTCTCACTTTGCTCAAAATAAAAGCATTTGAGATGAAACAACTGCCCCTCAGCCTTTACATTTAACATCCTGTTAATTTCTCTCTTCAGAGCACTAATTCCTTCATTTTTCCTGCACACTCTGGATCGGTCACCAAAACTTTAGTCACTTCCTTAATTTGTTTCTCCAAATTTAATTTCAACGTTTCCATACATTTTCTCTTCCCCCTCGACAAACCCAAGATCAGGCCCCTCATCGTGCATTTAAATGCCTCCCAAATAATTTTTACATTCATATCATCTGTTCGGTTTTCTCTCACAAAATGGTCTACTTCATCTCTAATGTTATCAACCACTACTTCATCTTGCAAAATTGAGGTATTCATCCACAAAGTGAATGATCTATGTATTCCAAAATCAAGTTTTATCTTCAAAGAGACAGGGGCATGATCCATTCCCACAATACTTCCAATTTACCCCGCAATAACATTTTCAGTAACTTTGCCACTTGCGAGAAGCATATAAATACGGGAATATGTACGATGAGAGTGTGAATAAAAACTTTACTCTTTCAGCTGCGGATGCATTAGTCACCAACAATCCTTCAGATCATTCTTTGCAACAAGTGACTGAAAAGATCTAAAATGAGAGTCTCTTCTGTAATCTATATCACCCTTACTTCGATCTAATTTAGCATCCATAGCACGTTGAAGTCCCCACCTAAAATAACATTCTGTGTGTCAAAGTCGTGTATTAGTTGTGAAACCTTTCTAAAGAAGGAACCGTCATCCATGGACGGCGCATAAATATTACATAGAGTCACCTTGCATCCTTGGAGCACAATCAACAAGACCACAATTCTTCCTTCCTTGTCTGCCTTGTGTTTCAAAATTTTAATCGGTGCATTTTTATGAATCAAAATTGCCACTCCTCTAGATCTGGAAGAATAGCATGAACCATACGCACCACCAACCCACTGCTTCTGTAATCTTTGGATTTCCTCAATCAACAAATGTGTTTCTTGCAAAAAATAAATATCACACTGTCTCTCACACATACAATTGTAAATTCTCTGCCGCTTGTTCAGGTTATTCAAACCATTACCATTCCAAGACATCACTCTCAGGTCCTGCTTCATTGGAGACACCATTTCTTTCAACAAATTCAAAAAAATACTAGGCGCATAAAAACTTAACAAAATACCTAAAAACAAACAACAAACATATATAAAACCCCACCCACCCCTTATCGTCAGAATGCTGATAGCCAACACTACAGTGTATGAAAGCCCAGATCCTCCAGCACTCCCCCCAAATTAAAAGAACTCCAGTATCCATAAGAAAAGGATCCATTATACCCAAGCAATACTCCCCATATGCAGGTCAACTACAAACATTACTATATAATTCCTCATTCGAAAACTAAATATGGAAACAAACCAATATAAAGGAACACATTGGGGGTCATTACGACCCTGGCAGTAGGGGGTTAATGGAACCGGTAGAGCTGCTTGCCCCGTTAACCCCCTACCGCCTCATTATGAGGTCTCCTCGCGGGACCCGCTAAGAACGCCTGGTTTTACCAAGAGTCCTTAGTGGGTCCCGCGAGCAGACCAGCATGCTTACAACGGGCCCGTCATTAACTGGCCCGTTGTTAGCGATGGGCCCGTTGTTAGCATGCTCCCCATTCCCATTGAGCCCTATGGGGGTTCGAATGGGAATGGGGATGGGTTCCTGGAATGGGGAAATACCGGGCTCCAAGGTCGGAATGACCCAGTATTTCCCCATTTCAGGAACCCAGACCCGGTACCCAGAATGGGGGTAGCCATGCCGCAAATAGCGGCATGGCTACCTCCAGGGTCGTAATGACCCACATTGTCGTTTGCAACCCCGACTTCCTCCAGAGTAATGAAGTAATGTCAGCCAATTGGAATATCCTACCAACACTATGCAACCCAAACCCCCACCACTATTGCCCACACTCTAAATATACACAATTCCTTAAACTTCCATGCGTAGTCAACATCATGTGGATATGACATTCCTCCCCAAACCCCCATCTGATACATTAACATACTAAATCAACTGGATAAATACACAAATTAATGAGTTGATAAACCAGCACTTCTGGCACATTACAAAAAACATATACTGTATGCTGGAATCTGTAGATACATAGAAACATGCAGAGATTTGTGAACATCTTAAAACACCTAGGAACTCAACGACGCTGAAGTATGTCATAGATATTACTACAAAGCAGTGGAGAAACTTTGCTGAAAATGTTGGGGGGGACATGACCTCTGAAGAAAAGGTGCCCCATTCAAATGAATGGGGACAAAATAGTGTGTCATGAAAGTTGGGGGGGACAAACACCCCCGTCCCCCCCTAAAATTACGCCCATGCTACAAAGCATCATAAAAAGGATACAAAGGAACAGACACTTGAAGGAGAATGACGCTGTATATAACAGCTCATATTACATAAGCACATGCCCAGCAATATACCAATATATTATACATTCCATCCAAAGCATATTATATGTAAAATATTCAAGAATGTAAAGAAACACTTTATGGAACCAGTCTTAGTTAATTGGCGATAAACCATGGCGCTATTAGCACCATGGTTGGTGCCGGTTTTGTAACGGGTCCGCAATGGTTCAATGGGGAATTACCACCTCATTTCATGGTTGGCGGGGCGGTAATTCCCCATTGAACCATGGCCCTTCCCCATTCCCATTTTCACCCCATGGGGCTCTATGGGAATGGGGAAGGCGCCAAAGTCCCTTTGCGGGTCCCTACTTTAAGGGCTGGTGTAGACCAGCCGTTAAGGTCGGGTCCCGCAAAGGGACCTCGTAATCAGGCACTAATGGGTTAACGGCGCCGCAGCCTTTTACGGCACCGTTAACCCATTAGCGCCAGGGTCGTAATCAGGCCCAATATCTAGTCTGCAAAGCGGTAATATTTAATAATAGTGCCTTGCAGATTCATGTATTCACATATCTGTACAATGTGCAAAAGAACAGCAGTGCTCAAATCCAGTCAATGCAAGAGTTTGTCACTTTGCAGATTTCAGGACAAACGTAGTATGCTGTGATGCTCCTAAGATGATGGCAGCATGGGAGCTCATAAAACATCCCACAATGCCAAACCAGAGGACATTTTCATAAACCCCATGACACTCTGCCGTATACTACAAAGAACAAGGTTTTGAAAGATGCTAAATTGTTTTGTATTAAAACATCAAGTCTCCTTTCAGTGGAATTTTGTTGAACACACGGCAGCAGAAGGAACATATTTATCTTTCTGAAGAAGTGTCTCGGAGCTATGATCTTGAACTTGAAAGTGCATTCTAAACACACAAAATATCTTCGGTGGTGACAAAGCATGAGTATGGATGGACATGTCGTGCATCATAGGATGGCCTCCAGGGAGAGACACAGTGCAGTATTTCTAACTCAGCCTGGCGATCAAACCCTATTCAGTGTAGGCATCTCATTGTGTTCATTCGGTCGCTGCTGCCTGCCATGGTGTATCATATCGGATGAAAGAACAATATATCAATTAAAAAATAGAGTGTCACTTCAAGGCAGTCATGAGTCTTTCACTTGAATCTGCCGCATTTCTGGCATGTCCCTGAGGTCTCTCCCCAAACCACTCCTTACCTCCGTAGGTTCCGTGCATCTTTCAAAGACTTAATGAACTCCGCTCACCGACAGTACAGAGCATTAGTTTCTTAACCGCGTTCATATTCTAGTCACATGTCACGTGTCACTGCGGCACACGCCTGACGAGAGGATCGTACAATTGAACACAGAAAAGATGGATTTTCGAAGGGCCGCGCGTCCGGCACTTCAAAGTAACTGCGCAGAAATTGAGCCGTCATAGCCTGTTCCTGCACGTCAGGATCAGCAGAAGAGGCACGCACTCAACGCAACATCAGCTGACCACATATAAAGAAGAAGGTCCTTTCTTCTATACTTCCCTACCGGCACAAACCCACAAAGATACGTTCTCCAGCACAAAAAGTATATTTTTAAAAAGCAATCAGTTAACTGTAGCGCCAGGGCAGCGCCATTTTAGTTTATATCAACAAAGTAAACATTTTTTTTTTAAATGTTAACACAACATATATTACCAGATGATAAAATTATTCCATTTCAGTAGCATTATGAGATCTTTTGCGGTGCTTCTCCAGCCAAGAAATTGCGTGTTGTGGGTCATTAGTAACCCTCTCTCCTGTTGGGATGCAAAGTGTCATTGAATTAAATTTGCTGAGAAAGACTTTAATGTTTAAATCCTTTGCCAGCTATTTAGCTGCCTTGAAGGATTTCCTTATCTTCAAATGCTCCTTTTGAAAATCTGGATAGATAAAGATTGGTTTTCCTTTGAAACTAGTAGGACCTTTGGACCTGGCAGATTGCATTACAGACTCCTTCAATTTTGACATGACAAAGGTGACAAGAATATGTCTAGGTCTGGATCCAGTAGACCTGCCAACACGATAAACCTTGTCAAAATCAGATTCAGTAACCAATTTCACACCATAGCAGTCCTTTAAAATTTGCAGAGTCAATATGGATAGTTTTCCTCCCACCAGGTCAGCATTTTCCTCCACTCCAATTATCTTGATGTTTTTCTCTCTCAATTTTAAATCTAATTCTAAGCGTTATTCCTTCTCCTTACACATATCGCTCTTCAGGATATTGTAAGCTCTGAAGCTACCAGCTACTTCACAGCCCGTGTTTGAAGATGTTTTCTCCAAGGAAGTTACTCTGACATCCAAATGTGAAACACTGGCACTAAGATCCGCCATAGTTGCTTTGACTTCCTTCATATCTCGAGCAACTTGCCTAAGCAACTTGTAAATAGTCTGAGGGCTGGGATCTTCTTCTTCTTCATCCTCCAAATCTGGAAGTGATTTCTGCTTTTTAGGAACTGGATTGACAGATTCCTCAGACTTCTTCTTTGAGTTCATAATTAAGTATGTAATATCTTTCAGGGAGGAGGCCAGTAGCTAAAAGCTTAAACTGCTGCTACTTGGACCAGCATTCCAGAATCCTCCTGATTTCATTTCTATAATAAATAGTTACTGATAACTGAGTGTGATGCAAATGCATTATGCGATGTATGTCGTGTATATTGGCATAATTCAAGGATTTGATAATGCAACAGGTCTGGAGCGTGTATCAGTATCCATTTTAAGAACCCCCAGAGACTTCACATTTGGAAGTTAGTGTTCGGAACATTACAGCATTTTACTTATGTAGCTTCAACTGGTGGAAGAAAAGGCATATGGCGGTCTGATTCACATCATTGCTGAGGTATAACTTGCATGTATTCATGCATGCATGTAACATGTAGCCTCTGCATTCTGGGGAGCCCCTCTAGAAAGCTGCCTGTGTTGATGGAAGAAGCCCTTTACTGGAAAATGGGAATGTAGAGTGGTATTACACAAATATTATACGCACCAAACGGTGGTGTAGCAGAACAAATACTTGCTATCTGGGTGAGGGAATACATCAAAAGAAACAGGCATTTGCAAAAGAAAATTAAAAAAATACCACATCCAGTCAACAACTGGAGAAGCAGGTCATTGTTGTTTGAGTGTACATGGCGTCACAGAGATATTTGTAATGATCTTGTGATTTCATTTAAAAAACAGATATACATTCTCAAGGTGTTACATTCAGGTTTCAAGATTGAGTACCCCAATTTGCCAGAGACACTGGTGGATCATGATCACTCTCAATGCCTCATGTGTCCATGCAGTCTCTGACAGATCCCTAAGATTCTAAATGAATGCTCATGAAATCAGTGATTGGTACTGCTTTGAGTGGTGTTGTTAGGTCTGGAAAATATCAGGGGCTAAGATAATGTCGGGACTGGCGGGACTTGGGGCTAGCTATAGCCTTTTGGTTGTAGCCCCTGAGCTTCTATTTGTGCTACAACCAAAGGACCCTGTGATATAAACCCCTAAACCCCACCCCCCATACCAACGCCTCTGAGTGAAGACAATGTGTGCGCTGTCGGATAATCCGATGTCATTCTATAATTAGGGCACTAATCCTAGTTCAGTTCTATATAAAATGTCCCATGAGTGATCCCCTGCCTTATCCTTTTCTTTATAGGTTTTCATTTCCTTTACTCACCAACATTGCTCCTCAAGTAACGCTCCCTCATTATCTGTGGAACGAGTACCTATTTTGGCATTAAAGTCGTCCATAACTAAAATCAAGAGCAGACATCCTAGGGCATGATCTAAAATTTCGTCGACTTCCTCCAATATGACCCTGCAGTCATCGAGATTGTTCCACTGTTGACCACACTTTACATTTTTTGGGGCATTATAAAAATCAAGAAGTAAAATGTTGGCATTGATGGAGCCCCTCCCTCCACACGTATATATTAGGAGAATCCACATATATATCCATCGAAGTCTAAGGAAGTAATGCAGAAATCGATGCAACTACCTGCTGACACATGACGCCCCTTTGATTTTTAGAGTGAATATTTTTAAACAATAAAACCATCCACTGCCAGGGGTTTCTCGGACCATGTTTTCTGTACTGTAATACCATCTGCTTTTCTTATGCATTCCCACCAGTCTTATTTCCCCATTTGCTAAAAATGACACTTATACTCAGTGACAGTGTAAGAATATCATTCAATGATGTTTCCATTCTAGAGATGTCAAATATACTATTTTCATGCTCTTCAAATAATGCAGACATTGCTGATTGCGGACTATGTCTGGCGTGTCACCTCCATGTACTCATTTTCGTTTACTATTTTCTCAGGTTTTCAATTCCCCAATTAAAAATATTCCTCTGTGATCTTTTTTCTAGCACCTCTTTGGCGCCTCCCCAAGTTTGCTGCCATTCTCTGCAATGCTCTTTTTTTGCATTTTTGAAAGCCACCCCCGCTTTTCTTGTTCCTTGCTGTCGTAACTGGAGCTACCACATGAGTGCCTTTCCTTTGTTAATCTTGACTCCCATCCCCCTGTGGGCCCTGGGATACCCCGAAGATTAAGATCAATCTAAACCAACCAGTCGACCTCACGACTTCTGTTTACGGCGTGTGGCTAAGGGAGGAAAGATAGGGCAAATCAGCAGTGAAAGAGGGCCTCAAGTTACCAGTGCAGGGGTACAGCTACACTTAGGTATGCCCATGATATCCTATGGGGTTCACAACTCAGTATCTCTGTCCAGAACATATAGCCGAGTCACCGAAACAAGACAACTCCCTCCCTCGGAAATGCCTCATGGATTTCACACTAAGCCTCTTCCTCAGAGCACCAGGATCCAAATGTCATTCAGCTATAGGCTTGAATGAAGGGCCAAAGGGATTCGAGTAAGGGGCCCATGGCATGAGCAAGGGACTTCAAGCCACACTACTCTGGATGGATAGCCACTACTGACTCCAGCCTTTTAGTTATGGTGTGTACGATGTCACAAAGCACTCTTCAAAATGTTGAGGTGAAATGTGGGCCCCAGATCAGATATCACAATGTAACATGCACCATGCAGTCGCATTACATTACATGTTCCATGAATAGTTCCTCCAAGTGACTTACCAATGCCATTCTTTTACAAGAGTTGAAAGCAGACATTATGGTAAACAGATCCACTACAACCAGTGTTATAGCCTAAATGATCTGGCAATTCACG
The DNA here is from genome assembly GCF_040938575.1 of Ambystoma mexicanum. Lineage (NCBI taxonomy): Eukaryota > Metazoa > Chordata > Amphibia > Caudata > Ambystomatidae > Ambystoma > Ambystoma mexicanum. The sequence continues at coordinate 670,977,801 of NC_090924.1, read as the reverse complement.
AACAAAATCCAGTGAAACAGTGTCCAGGTGCTGGTGGTGTGGGCAGATGGGATAACTATCTAGTGGCTTTGCCATGATCTGCCTTTTAATGTGAACAGACCATGCGAGTACCCACTTACAAATGTATGGGTTTGGTTATTTGTTGTCACAAAAGTGTCTCTGTAGCAAGGGCAACGTTTTTTTCTTTGGACGGATGACCTGCCAAAGATTAATTGTTGCACCAATGTAGTGCTTCGAATTGTAACATTTCAGTTAGTAGAAATACAATCGTGGGTGTATATGCCATCTTTCTCCCCAGGACTATATGTTTGGTCTCTTCACTTATTGTTATGGTTCTAGTTGTGCTCTGTCTATGACCATTATTTGTACATCCATTTTGACACAAGCTTGAATGGGCAGAGTAATAGCTCCACTTGTGGGCAGGTCTGATTTTCTTGGCATTTGGCGATGTTGTGTCTCATATATAGTCCAACAACACATGACATACCTATCAGCATTACTAAAAACTCTGCTAAGTTATTTATAGAGCCTGCCCTGATAATGGACGCTCAGTTTGAAATTCATTGGTCATGTATTCTGCCACTCCAGCACTCGTAATGGAGCACTGTGAATAAAGAAGAACATTTTTTATGAATGAAGTGAAGCTACATTACTGATTATATTTTTATGAATGTGCTGTAGTATTTACCACTAGGGTGTTGCCAACTTTGGAGGTGATCTAGTTTCAAATACACGGGGGTAGAAGTGGCATCACTCACCCAATGACATGATAGGGAGTGACAACACACAACCGTTTACATCAATTTAAAAAAAGGAAGTGATGTCACATAACCTTTTGCTTCAACTGTGTCACAGGAAGTGAGGGCACATGATCTTTGACCTTGATGACATTATAGGAAGTGGCATTGTTGATGTAAAAAAACTGCAATTAGCAATTCTTGAGAAAAATATATAGTTTCTTAAGTCGACAAAAGGTTTTATTTTGGTTTGGTTTAGTTTGGTTTATTAACCAGGTTTCCTTCTTTTTATGCCAGCCTTATCCTCAACATACTCATCATGGGTGAGGGGCCCGTGCCATCATATAATTGTAAAGCCTGGTATGACTCGGTAAAGCCATCTTATCGCAATTGTAGCTTCACATCTCACGCTGGCTGTAGTCTTGCAAGGCAATTATAAAGGTATCATATGAAAGGCACATCCTTCCATGCCCAGATAGTGCATCATATGCCAAGTGTGCATTCTTTGCACGTATAGATCTTCACCTGCATCTCGAGCCCTTCTTTCATGAAGAGGTTGTTAGTGTCAGGTAGTTGAGTAGGATTGTTTATGTAGGTTTCTCAATCAATCATGGAGTACCAAATCTAACATACAGGGCAGACCTTCTACCTAACAAAATATTATGCACTCTTTTATACAGTGCTGCACAAGGTGTACTACCGCATCTAAGCCCTGCTGTAATAGGTGACATTGGTAACGAATGTAATGATCTTCAATTTATCGTCCTTCAAAAGAATAAGGACTGATGTTCCAATGTATGACTGCATACTCTCCACTTATCACTGAGGCGGATGCTTAATTCATTGATCTATTGCACTTGCTGCAGTGAGAAGCTGAACTTTCTTCAACACAATGTTTTATCTGTGGCCTAATGTTTTAAGTTTAAGAATACCTTTTTATTTTCTGGAACATACTGTGAGAAACCTGAAGGTGTCGCTGGGGATCTGTCATCCAGGTGGCCAGGACATGGCCATCGCTATTGGATCCAGTTCCTGGGGGTGGACCAGTGAGGGATGATCACCTGGATGGGGGGTCCTTGTGGAGTGGGAGAGGGACACCAATGGGTGAGATGCGCTATCCCCTTCTTTCAACACCTTTTCCCATCCTACCAAGTAGGATATTCCAAAACACTGCCCGCCCCCCTTTTCCAACACAAACACTTTTGCACAACACAAAAGACAACGGACTAACACCAGAGCCATTTACCTGACATGTCCCAATACAAGGCTCAGGCAAAGTCAGGTGATTGACGAGAATCACACACACACTTGATAGCCCTTTCCCTTCCCCACAGGGAGAAAAGGTGGAGCATAAGAGCACAGGACGAGCAAGGCAGACCGCTCGATGTGAGAGCTAACTCAGTATGGCAGTTCAAGAGGAGGAGGAAGGTGGCGCATACCGAGAGGGTGACAAGGTGAGAAGCGACGTCGCCCTGTCCGATCAAGGCTCATGAAACCACTGCAGAAGGAATCACGAGACCTAAGACCACAAACAATAGCCAGAGAGTGTTGCAGCAGATGTCAATGGTACACACAACCCTCCTCCGCTGATTACTAAGCCAGGGGGAAACAATTGTCTATGTGGTAACAACCTTGACTCCAAAGAGAAAGAAAGCCAATTGGTTCATCACAGCCAGTGAGTCGAGGGGAGAGTTGATAAGAAACCGAACTGTGTTGAACGAAAAGTAGCCAATGGCTAATTTGAACTTTGAATGGTTTATAGAAACTATTGAAGAAAGAGGGGGAAAACCAGCAAAAGGGGAGTCCGGCACCACGTGGGTGCTCATCCAGGAAACTCTGGGCAACTACCCAATGGTAGAGACTACCGTAACCAGAAGGCCTTGGGAAGTGGTGAAAAGAGGTCAAAGTGGTCATACAGGGGTCTTGTAAAATCCTCTGTACCATCGAAAGTGTTTGACCGACAGATGATTCAGTTTCCAGGCAGCATCAAAATCCAAGGTTCGGACCCTACGTGGCAAAGCCCTTGCAGGACAAGGCCGCAGTGTTGAACGATGTAGGTTCACAGGAGGTGCTGCCCGATTGACACATAACATGTTTGTTAGGTCCACGCTACCGGGCCTATAAAATCTGAGGTACTGACCCTCTGCGGCAAAGCCCTCACAGGACAAGGTCACGGTGTTGAATGACAGAGGTACGCAGGAGACGTTGCCTGATTTACACGTAACACGTTTGTGTTACTCTCACCTGGTATCCACGGGGACGCCACCCAGCCGTAGGGACACTGGTATCCTTCTCTGCGGTTCCCAGATGTGGCCAGCGGGGAAGTTCTGCCTGTAATACAGGAGGGCTATGTTCAGGACTGGCCAACAGGGGTAATCAGCCCCCCACCACCCCGTATGCCTTGAGCGCCTCTGGGGCCTCTCCTCACCTTATTGTTAGTTCAGGTGTGCTCTCCGTCCTGCCTTCTTGGCAGGGGCGCGTTGTCCTTTGTGGGCGGATGCGATCTAGTTACTTAACTGATGCCGGCCCATTTGGAGTCTTTCAGGTAGGTCTTATTGCTGTTGTATATTGTTGTTATTCATGCATGCCTTTCTTGGTTTAATAAATGTCTCTCTCTTCCTTAGATGTGCGGAAGTCCAGTGTGATGCATTGGCTGAATTAGGTCTCTCCGGTAAATGATGGCACGTAATGAGCGCTATGATGCGGTAAGTAGGCGCTATGCGCAGCGCCGTGATGCCTTGCCTTTGCTAACCTGTTGTCTTTTCTTTCCCATAGATCGCGGTGCTCCCCCAGAGTGTGGAATTCCGAGGCGATACTGGTCGAGGGGCGATTTGCTAGGTTAGCTTTTCGGCACAGTTCGTTATGTTGTAAAGTCTCTAACATCTTGTTTCTTTCCTTTTTTGTAGATCCGTCGGTCCGGGAGACGCGCTGATCCAGGGAAGCTGTTCGCAGGAGCTGTGGGCAGCTAACAATGAAAATTACAGGTAAGCTGTTGCTGCTAACAATGTTCCTTTTGTCTCCTTACAGGTGCTGTTTTTCCGAGGTTCGCAGGTATAGCTGGACACGGTGAGCGTCACGTTGCAGGATTGCAAAGTAACGCGAAGCGTGTTATCCATGTCAGGTGTGGTTTAAATAGCTTCAAGAAAGTAGTCCAGGTAAAGTAGTTCCTAGGCTACCACACCCAAAACATGTTTGTTAGGTCCACGCTACCGGGCCTATAAAATCTGAGGTTCTGGCCCTCTGTGGCAAAGCCCTCACAGGACATGGTCACGGTGTTGAACGACACAAGTTCGCAGGAGAGGCTGCCCGAATTAATTGGTTCCTAGGAGCCAAGCTATGTGGATGGTTGCCAGACATTTCGTCGAAAAAAATTGGTCGACCAGACAAATGGTCGAACCAATTTGGTCGAAAACCAAATGGTCGAATTTTTTTTTATTTTTATTTTAACCCTTTTTTTTTTTTTTGGGGGGGGCCCCCCCCAACCCCCTTTTTTTCTCTAAAAACCCCTTTTTTAACTAAACGAAAACCCGCAAAATAAATATATAAATAAAAAAAAAAATTCGACCATTTGGTTTTCGACCAAATTGCGTCGACCAAATTGCAGTCGACCAGTTTTTTTTCGACGAGTTGACTGGACACCTATGTGGATGCCTCGATGTTGGCTGGCAACTTCAAATAAAGTAGTCCCATAAACACAAATCTTTATTAATTATGAGCCAGGACCGACTCCAAGAGGGCCTAGACAATGGATGCCTAAGTTTATTGGAGACCCGAGCCAAGACCTCTCCTGGCCCATGGGCTTGCCAGGGGGGTTTTGGGATGTGAGTCATGAAAGCAGTCCCCCCCAAGGCCCCTCTCATGGTGTTTCTTCTGTCCGGCCCAGTTTTAGTTGGGAAGTTTCGATGATATTTTCTGATCAGACGTGGTTCATGAATGTTCTCACAGGGTTCCCAGGATCTATCTTGGGGTCCAAATCCCTTCCAATCGACTAGATAGTATAGCTTGCCCCTAGAATACTTGGAATCCAGGATGCCTCTGACTTCGAATTCTTGTTCTCCGTCAATAAGTATGGGCTTTGGTGGTGTCCCAACCCGTGTACCGGGTTGCATTGGTTTTAAAAGGGACACATGAAATACCGGATGGATTTGTAGGTTAGGTGGTAAATCTAGTTTGATGGCCGCTGGATTGATAATTGCCTTGATGGTATAAGGCCCTAAGTACCTGGGTTGAAAGGTCCGGGTTCCCTTGATGGGTACGAATTTAGCAGCCAGCCAAACCTTGTCTCCTACCTGATAGTCAGGGGCCTTTTTCCGGTGTTGATCAGCAAATTGCTTTTGCTTTTCCTTGGCGAGAATAAGATGTTCTTTGGCCTTCTTGAAAGCCTGAGTGATGTTGGTGTGAAGAGTTTTCACTGCTGGCATTGCCAAACTGGCTGGGAGATCCAGTTCTGAGGTACGTGGGTGTCTACCATAAAGGGTATTAAAGGGTGTTTGTCCCATACTGGAATGCAAGGAATTGTTATATGCGTACTTGGCTATCCATAGTAAGTCTTTCCAGTTTCTTTGTTCATGGTGCAACATGCACCGTAGATACTGCTCGACAGTCTGATTGGTTCTCTCAGTTGACCGTCCGTTTGGGGGTGATGGCTAGTAAATAGCTGGACGTCAATCAGCGCTATTGCACAACCCTTTCTCCAGAAGTTGGAGACGAACTGGCTACCTCGATCGGAGATCAGGACTGATGGGAAGCCATGTAGTTTAACAATACCGTCCAGGAATACTTTGGCTAAAGTGGATGTGTCAGGGAGGCCTTTGAGCGGAATAAAGTGTGCCATCTTTGACAATAAGTCCACGACTACAAGAATGGTGTTAAACCCTTGACTGGAAGGTAGGTTGGTGATGAAGTCGAGGGAAAGAGTGTGCCATGGAGTGGGAGGAATGTCTAAAGGTTGCAGAAGACTGGATGGTTTTTGTTTTCGCAACTTATTTTGTGCGCAGACTCCGCAGGACTGAATATATTGGATGATGTCTTTACGCCAGGCAGGCCACCAGAAGTTCTGTTTTACCTTAGCTAGAGTCTTGGTGATTCTGGGGTGCCCTTCGATCAGAAAATCGTGATAACCTGAAATGATATGTTGTTGTAACTCCTTGGTGGGTACGTACAGACGATCCTTAAAAAAGGGTAAGTGGTCTTTCATGGAATATTGTTCCCCTTGCGCTTCCCATGCAAGGAAAGCATCAGGATTCATGGTCTGTTGAATATCATTTCTCAGCTCTACTTGAGTTAAGGCCGTCGTGAGGCCCAAGAGTTTGTCTTCAGGTATGACGGGGACTGGGTCTGCGGTCGTATATACTATGTCATCAGTGCCTGTACGAGAGAGTGCATCAGCTTTTCCATTCTTGACCCCTGGTCGAAACGTGATGACATAATCATATTGGGCAAAGAAAAGGGCCCACCGCAATTTGCGTGAAGACTGGGCTTTAGCTGTTTTAAGATATTGCAGGTTTCGGAGGTCCGTGATATCTGTAATGGTGTGTCTGGCCCTAGAAGGTAGTGCTGCCAGGCCTTAAAGGTGGATTTGATCGCCAGGAGCTCTTTGTCAGTGATGGCGTAATTAATCTCCGGAGGTGAGAAGGCCACTGGGTGTAGTTGGCCGGTTTCTGGGTCCCTCTGTGAGAGGACAGCTCCCATTGCCATACTGGAAGCATCCGTTTCCACGATATAAGGGAGATCTGGGCGAGGATGTCGCAGGATTGGCACAGAGGTGAACCTTTTCTTAAGTTCCTGAAAAGCTTTTTCTGCTTCTTCGGTCCAGGCACATTTTTTGTTGTTTTTAGTCGTAGCAATAAGGTGATCGGGTGTACAACCTGAGAGAAGTCTGGTATGAACCGGCGATAGAAGTTTGCAAAGCCGAACATGCTTTGTACCCCTTTCAATGACGTTGGTGATGCCCATTTCAAAATGGCTTCTACTTTATGCATGTCCATTCTGATGCCTCCTGGAGTAAGGATAAAACCAAGAAACTCAACTTCAGTGACGTGAAAAAAACACTTTTCAAGCTTTGCATATAAACGATGTTCACAGAGCTTGGTGAGGACTGAACAAATATGCCTGATATGATCCTGTTTTGAGGTTGAGTACACTAGGATATCATCTATGTACACTAGGGCGCAGACATCAATTAACTCTTTCAAGACGTCATTCATGAAATATTGAAATGCTGTGGGAGCGTTGCATAACCCAAAGGGCATGACTTGATATTCGTACAAACGGTATTTGATACGGAAAGCAGTTTTCCATTTGTCTCCGCTTCTGACCCGGACCAGGTGGTACGCTCCTCGAAGGTCCAATTTGGTGTAAATCTGGGCATCTTTGACCTGGTCCAGCATTTCAGGGATAAGTGGCAAGGGGTAACGGTTCTTCACGGTGATCTGGTTTAATGCGCAGTAGTCAATACAGGTTCTTAAGTCCCCTTCTTTTTCGGTACGAAGAACAAGGGACTGGCTGCAGGGGACTTTGATGGACGGATGAATCCGTTTGCAAGGTACTGGTCTAAATAAGACTTCAGATGAAGGTTTTCAGGTTCCGTAAGAGCATAGATTCTGCCGCAAGGGACTTGATCACCTGGAACAAGGTCAATCTGACAGTCATAGGGCCTGTGCGGCGGCACCGTGTTTGCTTGGTCCTTCTGGAATACATCCTGGAAATCGTGGTATTCCTCAGGCAAGGTATTAGTCACTCCCAGGGTTGATGCTGTCGCTCCGGGAGCCATAGAGATACTGAAGGCAGGTTTCTGTTCTTGATAATAACAGGCTGGGGAGCAGTCGCTGGGGAAGGTTAATTTCCGTGCCTGGCAGTCAATCAAAGGGTTGTGACCAACTAACCATGGCATCCCTAGCATTTTTTTTAATTTTTATTTTACTTGTAACAATTTGTTTACAAACAAACGTTAATTACAAAAAAGAAATTCATGATAATTACAAAATCCCAAGAAATCCCTAAAAAGGCTCCGCCGCTTCAGATTTCTCAAATGATAATCAGTTCATCATTCAGAATCTTATCCAAAAAGTCAACGACTGCACATGTTAATAATACATTTTGGCTCGATAGTATATAAAACCACCAATTTTCCATGTCGCCATTTAACGGAGCATATTTCAATAGATAAAAAGAACGGACACTTGTTAATTCGACACATTCAATTATAAAATGTTTCGTTGACTCAACCGAAAGTTTATAGAATCAACAACGATTGTCACTTATGTTTTTGTCCTGTCTACTATACAAAATTTCTTTTGTTTTGTATGTATTTACACGGAACCTTAAGAAATGATTACGATGTTTCCTTGAAGGAAATTTCTCCAGATATTTAGCCGGAATTGAGGCGCCTTGATGAGATTGCACGAAATAAGTTCCTGATGTCGGTCCTGGCACAGCAAAGTTGCTTCGGCTGTGCATTGGGTTATGGGTCCGGAAGTGATTTCCGTCCCACCCACTGCAGTCACCTTGTCCGTAGTTGGCTTGGAACATAGGGGAAGCCCCATCTCTGCTGCCAGGTCTTTATCTATATAATTCCCAACTGCTCTGCTGTCGATGTATGCTTCAACGGCATGCATTATTGACGACCGTTGGTTGTTAATTAAGATCACTGGTATTGCAAAGTGTGAGGTCGGTGGCTCTTTCCTCTCACTCGACAAACTGACCTCTACGTTTGCCGAGCTCGGTAGTTTTACGATTTTGATTCCTTCTCTTCATCTTTTTCCGTGGCCCCGCTGATCTTCCTTGGAGGTTTTACTGGGCAGTCCTTCAGGAGATGTCCTGGTTTTCCGCAATACAGACATAGTTATTGTTGTCTTCTTTTATCTCGCTCTTGTTTTGTTAATGGAGGTCGTACCCCTCCGATTTGCAGGGGCTCCACAGTATTTTCTTGCACTCGAGTTGCATTGTCTCTAGGTCAAACGTACACGGCCCGAGGGTCCATTTTGGAACGGTCTGCTTTTCGGTCTTGCAACCGGTGGTCTAGTTGTACAACCAAATCTATGAATTCAGAAGAGTCTTTGGGAGGATCAACCACTTGGCTAGAACGTCTTTTAATTCGCTTTGTAAGCCTCGATGAAACAACATGGTTCTTTTGTTTTCAGGCCACCTAGCTGTTCATTGTCCACTGCTTGCTCTCGGGTATGGCGAGCAAAAATCTTTTCCATTTCCCTCTGAAACCCCCCAAAGTCATGTAATAAAGGATCATCATGGGTCACCAATGGCACGACCAATCTGCTGCACTACCACTCAGGTATGATAAAACAAAGCCTACCCGTGCTTGGTCATTTGGGAATGCTCCAGGCCTGCAAAGAAAGTGAAGGCGACACTGATTCATGAAAGCCGCGTATTTCCGTGGGTCGCCTGCAAACCTCTCTGGTGGTGCCAAAGGAATTTTCCCCGGTAACATGATTTGTACCGGAGTGGAGGTAGGGGATGGCATGGTGGGATTTTGCATCGTTCGATTTCTTCCAGGTAGGGGCGTCTGTCCTGCCTGTGATTGCAAGTATTGCCTGCTAATTTCTTCAGTGTGCTCTTGGGTCACTAATAAGTCTCTCCGGAGAGCATTGGTCCAATGTCGGGCAGAATGAACCTCGGCACAAAGTTCTCCTAACAATTGAGCCAATTGGTCTAATTCTGATGTCTCGATGGCGCCCAGGTGGATTGGTTTGGCAGTCTTCCCATTCTGTTACGCTCACCTGGTATCCACGGGGACGCCACCCAGCTGTAGGCACTCTGGTATCCTTCTCTGCGGTTCACAGATGTGGCCAGCGGGGAAGTTCTGCCTGTAATACAGGAGGGCTATGTTCAGGACTGGCCAACGGGGGTAATCAGCCCCCCACCACCCCGTATACCTTCAGCCCCTCTGGGGCCTCTCCTCACCTTATTGTCAGTTCAGTTGTGCTCTCCGTCCTGCCTTCTTGGCAGGGGCGCGTTGTCCTTTGTGGGCGGATGCGATCTAGTTACTTCACTGATGCTGGCCCATTTCAAGTCTTTCAGGTAGGTCTTATTGCTGTTGGATATTATTGTTATTCATGCATGCCTTTCTTGGTTTAATAAATGTCTCTCTCTCTTCCTTAGATGTGCGGAAGTCCAGTGTGATGCATTGGCTGAATTAGGTCTCTCCGGTAAATGATGGCACGTAATGAGCGCTATGATGCGGTAAGTAGGCGCTATGCGCAGCGCCGTGATGCCTTGCCTTTGCTAACCTGTTGTCTTTTCTTTCCCATAGATCGCGGTCCTCCTCCAGAGTGTGGAATTCCGGGGCGATGCTGTTCGAGGGGCGACTTGCTAGGTAATCTTTTCAGCACAGTTCGTTATGTTGTAAAGTCTCTAATATCTTGTTTCTTTCCTTTTTTGCAGATCCGTCGGTCCGGGAGACGCGCTGATCCAGGGAAGCTGTTCGCAGGAGCTGTGGGCAGCTAACAATGAAAATTACAGGTAAGCTGTTGCTGCTAACAATGTTCCTTTTGTCTCCTTACAGGTGCTGTTTTTCCGAGGTTCGCAGGTATAGCTGGACACGGTGAGCGTCACGTTGCAGGATTGCAAAGTAACGAGAAGCGTGTTATCCAAGTAGGGTGTGGTTTAAATAGCTTTAAGAAAGTAGTCCAGGTAAAGTAGTTCCTAGGCTACCACACCCAAAACACTATACCGCATAGCTTGGTTCCTAGGAGCCAAACTATGTGGATGCCTCCATGTTGGCTGGCAACGTCAAATAAAGTAGTTCCCTAAACACATATCTTTATTAAGTATGAGCCTGAGCCAAGACCTCTTCTGGCCCATGGGTTTACCAGGGGAGTTTTGGGTTGTGAGTTGTGACAGTTTGTTACGTCCACGCTACCAAGCCTATAAAATCTGAGGTTCGGATCCTCTACGGCAAAGCCCTTGCAGGACAAGGCTGCAGTGTTGAACGATGCAGGTTCACAGGAGACGCTAGCCGATTGACATGTAACATGTTTGTTAGGTCCACGCTACCCGGCCTATAAAATCTGAGGTTCTGGCCCTCTGCGGCAAAGCCCTCACAGGACATAGTCACGGTGTTGAACGACACAGGTTCGCAGGAGAAGCTGCCCGAATTACATGTAACACGTTGTTACGTCCATGCTACCGAGCCTATAAAATCTGAGGTTTGGATCCTCTGCGGCAAAGCCCTCGCAGGGCAAGGTCGATGTGTTGAACAAAGCAGTTTCGCGGGAGAAGCTGCCCGATTTACATGTAACACGTTTGTAACATGCACGCTACTGAGCCTATAAAATCTGAGGTTCGGACCCACTGCGGCAAAGCCCTCGTAGGACAAGACCACAGTGTTGAACGATGCAGGTTCGCAGGAGATGCTGCCCGATTTACATGTAACACGTTTGTTACATCCACACTACCAAGCTTATAAAAACAGAAGTTCGGACCCTCTGTTGCAATGGTCTCGCAGGACAAGGTTGTGATGTTGAACGACACATGTGTTTATCAAGGACGTTTCACCCTCCTGTCTGCAGCCACCAGGTAAGAAGTTGAGGAGTGTGCTTGCTCTGCACATCTTAGCACTTCTGACCACGTCCCATCACTGATTGTGTCTCTCCCTTCCCCTGCAACCTGCACCTCTGCCCCAGTCCATTGGTGATGTGCCACCTTTCCTTGTGTTCCCTACCTTTGACTGCGTTGCTTCCTCGCCTCCTCCTTCCTAACCATGCTTTGATTGCCTGGGCCCTCACGCCTTTCCGTCCCTGCCTTCCCATGCTTTGTGTCCCTTGCTGCGCTGTACTGTAAAAAACCCTTGATCTTGTGTGCTTTAGCGCCCCTTCCATCCTTGGCCACGTTTGCACCTGCGCGTCCTTACCTGCGTGGTCCCTCACAATCCATGATTGTGTGGTTTCCTGCACCCTTCATCCTCGGCCACGCTCGCGCCTGTGCACCATAGCCCGCGTGGTCCCTCTGCTATCCCTGACCGCGTGTTTCCTCACACTTCCCTAATTGTGTGGTTCCTTGCACTTTCCATCCTTGGCTGCGCCTGCAGCTGTGCATCCCTGACTTGCATGTCCCTGACCTGCGCGTCCTTAGCCTGTGTGGTCCCTTGCATTTCCTGATAGCGTGCACCTGGTTCCCCCCCTTTCTCCAGCCACCTGCACCCTCTCTCCCTCCCTTCTCCTGTCACCTGCACTTTCGCACGCCACCCAGTGTCCAGCCCCCCTGTGGGTCTTACCCTCGCACTACTCTTCCCAACCTCTCCTTCAAGTTGCACCCTGTCCCTTTGTGTATTCCCGTGTTCTGCCGTGCTCTTCCCTCCTCTATGCTTTTCCCTCATCAATTGCTCTGTCGTGTGCTATTCCTCTGTGTTCTGCTGAACTCTTCCTTCCCCTAGGTTTTTCATTCATTCATTGTCCGCTAATCGACTGCTCTGTCGCGTTGTACTGCTCTGTGTTCTGCTGTACTCTTCCTTCATCTAGGTTTTCATTCAACTGCTCTGTTCTTCTGTACATTGTTCTGTGTTCTGTTGTGCCCCACCCTCTCCTAGGGTTCCTTTGTGGTTACTCTCTTTGTGGTTGCTCTGTTCTTGATGTCCTGATAACCTGATTGCTGTTACCTGACTGCCTTGTTGTCTGCTGCGCTCTTCCTTCTGAGCTCTCAGCCCACTTAGTTTAAATACTCACTATTTGTTCTTGTCCCTTTGCATCTCGCCTGCTTGCCCCCCTCCCTGTGTTCTGCCTCTAGGGTCTCCCTGTTACTGCTCTTTCCCGATCCCCTCCTTCTCCCCTCTTCCTCTCTCCTCTTTCCCCCACCTCCTTTATGGTGCTCTCTGTTTCTCCTATCTTTTCCAAATGCTTCTCTATTGACTATCCTGCTCTTCTCACTAAGTCTGGTAAGAAGACGTTCAAAAAGGATATCCTGGTCTCCAACCCAGGCCTCCCTATTGCTGATACCAACACCAACGCTTCCTCCAGACAGACCCTCACTGACATCCTTTTTGTTGTCCCTTCGCCAGATCTATGGACTCCTCATATGGTTTCTGTGCTCTCTCCTTTCTCTTCTTTTCCCATTAATGGCGGTGCCCTTCTTGCCTCCTCCCAATCCTCTAAGGTCATCATTAATGTTTACCTGAATGACACTGTCTTGGTCAAGGCCCTCAGGCCAACCTTCTCCTCTTTGATAGATGCTTCCCGTACCTCATCAATCTCCTTTATTCTCCTGCTATCCCTTCTCTCCCTTCTTTGGCATTCCTTGTCTCCCCCCCCTGCCTCCTCCCTGGCTACCTTACCCTCTCCTCCTTCCTCTTCTGCCATCACTTGGGCTCCTTCTACACCTCTGCAGGGAATACCTCTAATTTGTACTCCTCCCCAGAAGTCTTTCAAGGTTGGCAACATTCTCATAATTGTCACTCTCAACTCTCGCTCTGCTGCCCTACACTCCTCTGACATCTGCTGCCTCCTGGAAGAATTCGACCTTGATGTCCTCTGTCTCACCAGACTTGGTTCACAGACAGCTGTGTCATGAGCTTTTACACTCTCCGACTTGATGGCTACAAGATCCTCTCTGCGCCCAGATCCAGTCGTCCCGGTGGGAGTGTAGCCCTGATCTTCCCTGAGTGGATCCCTGCCTCTGTCATTCCTATGAAGGCCTACTCCTCTTTCAAATGCCTTGTCTCTAGGGTCTCTCTCTCTCCTGGTCACTCTCTCACTGTGGCTACTATCTATCAGCTACCTGGCCAGACCATCTGCTTCCTCTCTGAGTGGGTGGAACTCACCTCCTACCACCTGGCCTTGACCACTCAACTCCTCCTCCTTGGGGACTTCAGCATCCACCAGGATGCTTCATGTCCTTCCACTGGTCTCTTTCGCGACCTCTGCGACTCTCTCTCTCTCTCCCTCTCCCTCTCTCTCTCTCTCTCTCTCTCTCTATTTTATTCTTCCCTCTGGACCGAATCACTCTGCAGGGCACTCTTTGGATGCTCTAATCTCCTCAAACCTCCCCCTCTGTAACCCTCTCACCACTCCTCTCTCCTGGAGTGATCACTTTCTCCTCTCCTCCCATCTCTCCCTCTGTAGCCCTCAGGCCAAGCCAACTCCAGCTTTGCCACGTACCTTCTCGGTCATCTGACCCATGAAGCATGTGTCAGTTGAGGCTTTCGCTGCCACTTTCTCTCCTCCTCCTCGACCTACGGCTGACTCACATCCTGACACAGCCCTTTCTATCCTCCACTCTTCTATCTCTGATACTATTGATGTTCTTGCCCCTGTAATGTGGATCTGCTTGAAGTCCAAAGCCAAGTGCAACTCTTGGTACGACTCTAACCTCATCGCCCTTAAATGCAAGTGTAGGGTGGCTGAGAGGAAATGGCCGGCGTCTTCTGCACCCTCTGACAAACTGGCCTGGCGCCTGCTCCAAAGGCAATACCAGCTCTCTGTTCACACTAAGAAGAGAGCTCACATCCAAGCCCGCATCTCTGCGGCATCTAACAACTCGCCCGAACTCTTTAAAATCTGCCAGGAGCTGGCCAATCCTGCTGCAGTCTCTACCTCTCCTGTCCCCTCCCAGGCTCTCTGCACGTCTCTGGCTTCTCATTTCATCTAAAAAACCCAGGAAATCCTGTCCCCCCTCTCCTACTCTCCTCTTTCTCCCTCTACTCTCTCCTCTACCTCCAGTCCCACTGTGGCCACCTCTCCTCCCTCTTTCTCTTCCTTTCCTCTTTCCTCCCCTGACAAGATTTCCAGACAAGTCGGATCTATGAAAATCTTGTCAAAACAGGTTCTTCCCTGTTCTTCCAATAGCATCAAGAACCACATTGACACCCTTGCTCCCACCTTGGCTGACTTCTGCAATCACTCTGTCACCACTGGAGCCTTCCCCTCCCCCCTTAAGTACTCTCTTGTGCACCCTTTTCTCAAGAAACCGATCTCCATGACTCCTTTTGTGAGAAAACTCCTGGAAAAGTTGCCCATCTCCCAGCTTAATCTTCCCACTGAGTCTGTTGGCTGTCTTCATGACCATCAGTCTGGCTTCAGAGCAGCCAGCCAGCAGCATGGAAACTGCTCTCCTGAACATCCGTGAAGACCTGCTCTCTAGCCTTGATTTGAATCTCCCGTCTGTCCTTATCTTACTCGATCTTAACCATGCAATCCTGCTCAACCGCCTCTATGATAACTTTGGTATCACCGATCAGGCCCTGGCTTGGCTGACCACTTTCCTCTCCGACTGACCCTCCCAGGTCCAACATGGGTCCTTCCTTTCCTCTATCTCACTCTCTACTTGTGGTGTTCCCAAGGGTCTAACCTCTCTCCCTGGCTGTTCAACCAATATCTGGCACCTCTCGCCCACTGCATTGCTGCCCTCTGCTCCAACTTTCAGTGCTATGCGGATGACACTCAGCTCGTTTTCAGGCTCTCCTCAGCCACCCCTTCTCCCTCCATCAACTCCAGCTGTCTATCTGCAATACAGGAGTGGTGTGCCACCAATGATCTCTGCCTTAATGCCAGTAAGATGGAGATCCTCCTCATCGGCACACCTGCACTTTCCTTTCCAGTCACTCTCTGGCCGGCCTCCCTCTTCCTGCTCCCACCGGTGAGGCTAAGAACCACGGGGTCATCTTTAACTTCATACTCTCCTTTTCTCCTCACATCTCTGACGTCCCGAAGACGTCAAACTACCAACTGCACCTCCTCAGAGGTATTCTCCCTTTCCTCACCATCCCCCAGAAGCTCACTATCTCTAGAGCTTTGGTTCTCTCTAGGCTGGACTACTGCAACAGCCTCTTTCTAAATCTGCCTGCTTCTACTCTCCGCCCTCTGCAACTCATCCAGAACAGGACTGTGAGACTTGTCCTTGACCTTAAGCCCAGGGATCATATTTCTTCAGCCCTGAAATCCCTTAATTGGCTCACAGTAGTGGCAAGCATCAAGTTCAAGACCCTCTGCATTGTCCACAGGGCCTTCTGGTGCCGGGGTCCTCTTTACCTCCAACTCTCTCTTCAGAAATATCTTCCTACTCAAGCTTTTTGTTCCTCCACCTCCAACTCCCTCAGGGTCAGTAGCTTCTCCAAGCAACAAGTTGGTGGTAGAAATCTTTCGTCAGCTGGGGCCTCCCTCTGGAACTGTCTCCCTGCCTCTCTGAAACTTGAGCAGAACCATCTCTGGTTCCCGAAGCACCTCAAAACATTCCTCTTTGCTTCTGCCTTCTCTCTTCCTCTCCCCTGCTGAGCTCCTCTCTGATACTGCACTGGTAACCTGGCTACCCTCTGTATTCAGGCCCAGGTTCCCTACCCGCCCAGTTGCACACCCGCACTGCCACTTGGCAACTCCTGCACTTGGGGCCATATCTGTAACCCTACAGTCCCCTTACCGGCACTTACTGGACACCTGGTGTCTGCACTTACACTTGCACTGCCAACTGCTGGCCGCACTACTTGCTGTTATTTGATCACTTGGCCTACTAAGATCGTTTGTATCTGTCCTCCCTCTGTCCCCCTCCCTTGCTGCGCCTTGAAACACTTGTGTATAAGCGTGTTATGAATGCCATATCATATCATAAGCTAAGGGAAATGAATCTTGCTTGGTGAAATGAGCGCCTGAAGAGTATGTTGCAAAGGTTGGCAAGAGTGAACACGGAGGAGGGCTGCTAACAAGAAGGGGCAAAACCTGTAGTCCCATGAGCAGTGTGTTGACATGGATAACCTCGACCAAGAGAGGTACACAATGAATTTTTGAAAAGACATTAAGATTTGTGAATGGAAGAAGTAGTTTAAGACCAGGGGAAGTGAATTATCGCCCTTGTCATTTGGGTCCGAGCCCGGCTGAGGGAGATCCAGGGGTGAAAGGTCATCACCCAAAGTCCGTTTGGAAAGCAACTCTTTGTTTTTTGTTGAATACATACATCATGCCCTCGAGAGACTTTTTATTGAAAAGAGACGGAACTATCGACGTAACTATCGAAGAACCTGATAGCTGGTACGGAACTGTCAGCTCGTGCTGGGAAAGCTCAAGCAGGTGCTGTGCTCAGGAGATCCACTTTGTCCTGTGCTCAAAACACAGGGAAGGGAGACCCCTGGCGATCACATGATGACTTATTATTAGTGAGCACTTCTTTCTTTATTGAAAACCCATTCCCACACTCTTTCTGTATTTAGTTGTAAGGAATTGGTAATATGTTTTTCTAGTATAGGCTTTTTATTTTGACAAGGCGCCACGAGGACTGCCTTATTTTTCATTTGATGGTTGAAGCTTGCTCCCATCTTAGATTTAGGTTTAGGTTAGGTGTTTTTCCACCCTACATTTACAGTTTAATAAACACCCTTGAACTGTGATCACTTGTGTCTGTCTTTACTGTTGCCACCATGAGTTCCTTACAATACACACGTACCGAATCAATATTCAATAGGAAAAAATGCCAGATAGCTCAGCTTGTCCCATTTCTTTCTTCCCATTCTAGTGTATTCTAAATACACACCCTCAAGTGCTAGAATGCAAATTATATTTTAGGCCAGGGATGAAAGGAGATTAATTTGTCAACACCATAAAAATGATTTTCCTAATTACCGTACATGAGTAGTGAATTCCAGTAATTGTTTTAGTGTGTTAGCGTCATGTATGAAAAAAAAGATTTCTCAACCAACATGAAAAAGAAACGGCTCTCGGTAAAATCAGTGCTAGAAATGCATTCTGCTACATATTCAAGAAGTGCAAGAATACGTTTTTTTAAATCATGCTGATTTTAAACAAAGCATCATGTTACAGCATTTAGCATTTCACAAAATGCAAGCATTTTTAAAAAGAGACATTATAGCATGTCCGTTTCTAGTTAAATTGTACTCAATGCCTCCAAGAGCTACACATTTCTGACACTGATAGTTCCTCTTTGACCAGGGGGAGCAGGGAGGTTGCCAGGCATAGCAGCTAGTACCCCTGGCTACTCCCAAATAAAGTTCATGCACGCTACTTGCAAAGTGTTCATAGGAAACATATGCTATTCTCCTAGCACCCTCATTTCCCTCCTGTGTGTGCTTCCAAACAGAATCCCTAATATCTTTGTTTTTCTTCTTAGAGCAGTTATTACATGTGTTAGGGAATCCTGTCACTTTCCTTGCCCTTAAGTGAGACATTATTTTCTGAAAATCTACACAGATTGCAAGGCCATAGCATTGGTTGGGGGCTGAGACTGTCTGGTCCCAGTTCACATTCTTCCAGAGTATGTTTGTTGCTGGGCAGATGTAAAGTGACCTTTGGACTCCATCCAACTGAACCAAGATACAGAGTAAGTAGGCCCAGAGGATTCTAAAGCCTTAGATGTGGTTTCTGACTGAATCAGACTACAACGGGTGAGTTCACATACCCGTTTCTACCCTCACTCTCCATAGTGTTTAACAGGCGCAGAGTCCTAGGAAATTTAGGATACGCTTCCCTTCCTACTCTATGCTCTCCTTTCCTGATTCAGAGAAATAATGGCATCATTAAGGCAGGAGGAACTGGTCGCTTCTGTTCTTTGTTTCAGCACCTCGTCAACATTCTTTGGGCCTTCCCTTTCCATGTCTTATGTTTATGAAGACTCTGCTTTACGTACACGACCAGTTGGAGGAATGAAGGCTACTTAACTTCATTTCTAAGGAAGACTCCACTTTAACGCACTCAGAGGCAGAAAACATATGTTTCTATGTAATGTTTCTGCATTTTGAAGGCTGAACACAAAAAAGACCGATTTATTGTGAACGATTGTGTGTGTCCTTCAAAATGCAGAATTATCACACTTCTGGGGAGGGGGGTTTCACCCCTTCCTCCCCGGCGTCGATCCCACCCCCATGCTACCCTCTCCCATGGATTTCTTAGACATTGGTGTGTTTCACCCTCTTAGCCCCCTTTCCTCCCCCACACAGACACATAAACACAGACACACACAGACACCCACCCACACACACACAGACACTTCCTTGAACCATTCAGACTTCCCTCTTCCGATCCGGATAGGCCTGTCAGACCCTGTGTGCACTCGTGTGTGTCCCAGGGCGTGGCAGTTCAATTTAGAAAGACTGCTTGGAGTGGACTCATTGTAACTCGATTTTTTAAAATGTTGTTTTAATTAAAACGAATTTTTCAATGAGGATCAAAAATATTCACCATACACACTACATATAACAGGGACTCCATATTTTAATTCATTCCATCCTTCGTATAGCTCTTTCTCTCTCTTCAGGGCTTTCCAGTGAATTCCAAATGTTGGCATTCACTCTCTGATGCCCTAATTCCCAAGGCACTTACCCTCAGCTCCATTCTATGCCATTTACCCAACAAGTTAACTGACCTATGTCGTAACTATACATCCTGTTATACTATTCTAGACTTCTGCCTTTTACTCCTCACTACAAGGCCTGCCCCACTGCTGTGACATTGAAATAATATAGGTTTGTGCAGCCCAAGGAAAAAACAGCAACCACACAGACAACCCTCCCTTGAAACTCCTTCAATGGATTCAATTAGGCCCTTCTCGCATCCTTTTGTGAGAACAGAGGTTTGAATGAGAGAGGTTCAACTCTACTGTTACGATCTCAGCTGGGCATGTCGATCCATGGGCTGACGGCACCAAAACTGCCAGAACTCCAAATAAATCAAAAACGTAATTCAAGCCGCCAGTGGCTAACAGAAAAAGGTTTGTTTATTTGCAGCTCTATGGAAATTGATAGGGCAGCCAACAGGGTATTTCCGACCTGAACAATTGTCACCAAACACGGATTCTCATTTTTGTATGGGATTTGACAAAATAAAAATCATAGGTGGTAAGATACTTTTAATTGGTTACATTTAAGCATTAGGCTTCATAGTCTGTCGACAGCATTGCTTCTCCCGTTTGTACGATTCCATTTTCCCCTTCCCAGTGGCACTGCCCATTGTGGACCTCTACACCTCGTGTAATCAGTCACTGCCTGGTAACTCAGAACCCATGTGACATTTCCTTCAATTCTCAGGAGAAACTCAGCCTCACCTTCATATAAGACTTGTCACTTAGCTGCATCACTTGCTGTGCTATGCTCCAAACACTGCTTTGCATCACCCCTGCGCAATCTACTGGTATTGTGGCAACCTACCGTGTGTTCTCACTGCTCAGCTGCATAGTATCAGCCATAATGTCTCTCAGTCATGATGGCTGTGGTGCTGTCCTTGGGGCCAAGCTCAGTGTTGGCTAGCCATAATGGGTGGAGAGATGCCACCCCCCGCCTGAGTGACAGACTGCCACCTCGTCTGAGTGACAGGCAGCACCGTCCCTCGTGTCCTTTATTTTCACAGTGGACTGTGCTGCCTGCATCTCTGCAAGGGTACATCCCTGCTACAGTATTTATTTATGTTCTGTTTGATGCGGAGCCTTTGGGCTCCTCAACAAACGTAGTAGCAAATAATGGGAGCCGGCAACAGCATCGAAAGACTGGCCCTGCCGGCTCTCATTATTACACCAACAGCATAGACACTCTGCCTGACAGTAGAGGAACCTATGCAGCCAGGCAGCGTGTCTACGTCCACAGAGGTAAGTGTATTTTTAAAATGTATTTTTATTTCATGTGTTTGTAATGATTTGTTGATATGTTATTAATATAGCGATTTTGCTGAAACACTTTACATAGGACATATCTACATACAATATCACTCAACCTAAGTTGGCACTCATTTATCGACCTTCGAAGGATGAAAGGCTGAGTTGGCCTTGTTGGAATTCTAACCTGCAGATCACACACAGATCGCAGCAGTGAGCGCTCAACCCATTAAGCTATCTTACCGGTATGCATGCATGCATGTATTGATTGTATGCATGTATGTATGTATTTTGGTTTTTGTTGTGTGTGAATGTTGTGTCACTGTGCGGGTCAAAGTGTTTCTTTCTGTTGCATGTGTGTGAGTGTCACCCCTCATCTCTAAATATATGGGCCCCACTCACGGGGGCCCCTACGATTAGGAGTGGGGAGTGCTTTCGGCATGGCATTCTTTTTGCTTTACCCTGGATGCACACAGTACCATGCATCCAGGGTAAAGCAAAAATGGTAAGCAAAGTGCTATTACATGGATAGTCTGGCCTACATTGAACGTAGGTCAGTCCATCCATGTAATAGCATGTATCTTTGCTTTACCCATGATGCACAGTTACTGTCCATCAAGGGTAAAGCAAACATGATTTGGCTAGACTGGCCTACATTCAGGGCCGACTTTAGGCATTGGTGCCCTAGGGCACCACAGCCTCCTTCACGCCAGCATGGAGGAGCCTTTAAAAAGCTCCCTTGTGCTGGCGCAGCACTGCCATGATGCCCTATGTAAAATAAAAGCCTCCTCCCCCCAATCCTGGCACTCCAATGGTGTCCTTACACAGGTGAAAAGCTCTCCCTCTCTGGGAGGAGCTATTCACTTACTTTGGGTGCCACTGCTGTGCCAACTTGGGGGGCAGATTTTCTATTAAAAAGGGTGCCGCTGCCATGCCATCTCCGGGTTGCCTTTAAAGGGCTTTCGTGAGCTCACGTGGTGGAGGAACCCTATTTAATTGAAAAACTTCGCGCTCTCATGCTAGCGCTGGGCACTCCAGCACGGGAGCAGGGAGTTTTTCATTTGAAGCGCGCACTGCTGCCATGCCAGCAAAGGGCAGCTTTGAAAGGCACCCCCCGAGCTGGCGTTATGGTAACACCCTACATAAGTGAAAAGCTCCCCTTTCCAGTGCTGAAGCAGAGGCTTTTCACTTGATTAGGGGTCCGCTGCCACACCAGCACATGGCAGCCTTTGAAAGGCTTCCCTGAGATGGTGTGGTGGTGGTTCCCTATTTAAGTGAAATGCTCCCTGCTCCAATGCTGGAGAAGGGAGCTTTTTAGTGAAGTAGGGCACCACTGTGCAAAAATAAGATACTCTGGGCTCCCCCTTCTCCTTGGGGGAGGAGGAGGGTGTGCCGAATTTGTGGCCAAGCTAACATTTTCCATAAAAGCAGATAGCATTTTTGAAACATAATCATTTCTTAAGTTCCCAAAATGCTCTGTGTTTATGTAAAATGCATGTTTACATTTTTTAATTGTGGGCATTCATATCAAGAATGCCCACAATTTTAAATTTGAAACATGTCTGTGATAGTGATTCCCTTTGAAAGGCTCCACAAAAAGGCCTGGTGCACCCTATTCAAGTGAAAATCTCCCTGCTCCTGTATTGGAGAGGGGAGCTTTTCACTGAAATAGGGCCCCACTGCCCAAAATTAAAATACTCTGGGCTCCCCCTTCTCCTTGCAAGAGGAGGAGGGTGGGACGGAGGGTTGTGGCCAAACCTGGCATTTTGCATAAAAGCAAATAGCATTTTGGGAACATAAGAATTTATTATGTTCCCCAAATGCTTTCTGCGTTTATGCAAAATGCATGTTTCAAATTTAAAATTGCCCACAAGTTTAAATTTGAAACATGTCTGTGATAGTGATTTAGAAAGAAATCCTTTTGAGTGAGTTCTGGAAGTTGGACTCTGTTTTCATTGGTCACACTACTCACCCTAACAAAAAATATCTGTAAACTGCAAGACATATGTTTTCTTTTTTTTATTTGTTTATTAAGTGCGTCTGGCTAGCACATCTAGCCTTTTGCACTGTCATGTCATATACACAAGTATCATTAAATTATTTTTTTAAAACACAATAAATATGTGCTAATAGGCTCAATATATATATGATTATATAAGCCAAAAGAACAGTTGCTCCGTAAATTGATGCAAATGTCCAATAAATACATCATAAAACATACCTATAATCAGTAATCATCCAAACTTTTATGAGCTGAACATTGGTAGGGCCCGTTTCCACACAAGTTGTGCCGCAACAGATATGACCAATGAGTCAGACAAATAAATGGTTGTCTCAAATCGATCTGATCTATTGTTAGGACTAGAAGAACAAAGACAAATATACCAACTTGAACATCTTTTGAACACAATGTGAGACTGGCTATTTCGACATTCACAGGCCGATTCATGGAATAATTAGCGCGGCGCAAGTGGCCAAAAACGTGCGAATCGCAGTGGAATAGCGAAAATCGCAGTGCAAGTGCGAAAATCGCACGAAAAGCAGCGCACA
Organism: Ambystoma mexicanum; assembly: GCF_040938575.1. Taxonomy (NCBI): domain Eukaryota; kingdom Metazoa; phylum Chordata; class Amphibia; order Caudata; family Ambystomatidae; genus Ambystoma; species Ambystoma mexicanum. The sequence goes on along the minus strand of NC_090924.1, from coordinate 670,954,984 downwards.
TCGATTCATGGAAGGCCGTGCATGAGAAAACCATCGGATGTGCGATAAAAAAGTGCGCGGCGCACGTTGGCGCACAGGCCATCTAACTGCGTGCGCCAGGCCACAGCGAAAATTGCACATAGCGTGGAGCACGCAACAAAAGTAGGCGGAACACGGGGCGTAACACTCGGAATGGGGAACAACTTGCCAAAATGTGGGCGTCACGGGGGAAGTACAGGGTACAAGTGCGCGGAACGCCCACACGCTCGCCTACAACACGTATTCATGGAATAGAATAGGGCAAAAACGCGCACGCTCAAACCAGCGCACAGGCACAAACACGACCGCCACAAGAAAGCAGGCGGTAGCGTCTCTGCGCCTGTAAGAAATGTGCGCCAAAAGGTGCGCCAAAAAATAGCACCTATATACTGCCATGATGAATGTCCCATACTGTGGCCCTCCAGGACAAATGACGTGCAAAGGGGTACCCACAAACACGGACACCCGCTGACAAAAAATACGTGTGCGTGTATACCGGGGTGCGCGGGAAGTCTCACACGCGAATTGGCAGGGCATGTGAATTCCAGGGGTGCGCGGGAAGTTCCACACGCGATTTGTCAGGGTACGTGGATTTCAGTGGTGCGCGGGAAGTTCCACACGCGATTTGGCCGTGTACGTGGATTTCAGGGGTGCGCGGGAAGTACCACACGCGATTTGGCCGTGTACGTGGATTTCAGGGGTGCGCGGGAAGTTCCACACGCGATTTGGCCGTGTACGTGGATTTCAGGGGTGCGCGGGAAGTTCCACACGCGATTTGTCAGGGTACGTGGATTTCAGTGGTGCGCGGGAAGTTCCACACGCGATTTGTCAGGGTACGTGGATTTCAGTGGTGCGCGGGAAGTTCCACACGCGATTTGGCCGTGTACGTGGATTTCAGGGGTGCGCGGGAAGTACCACACGCGATTTGGCTGGGTACGTGGATTTCAGGAGTGCGCGGGAAGTTCCACACGTGATTTGTCAGGGTACGTGGATTTCAGGGGTGCGTGGGAAGTTCCACACGCGATTTGGCTGGGCACGTGTATGACATGGGTACGTGGGAAATTCTACACGCGATTTGGCTGTGTGCTCCCAGGTATTCCCTGTACACCCTCCACGGCCCCTGCAGGCAGCACACACCACAGGGGACTACCCTGCACACCTGCTCATGTCACCCAGCACCCCCACCCCCCAGCATCCAGGGGCACCCTCCACCAGGCCCCCACTCATGTCTCCCACCACCCCCACCCCCCAGCCACCATGGGTAGCCCCCACAAGGCCCCCACTCATGTCTCCCACCCACCCCCCAGCAACCATGGGCAGCCCCCACCAGGCCCCCACTCATGGCCCCTATCACCCCCACCCCCCCGCCACCAGGGGCAGCCTCCACCAGGCCCCCACCCATGTCTCCCACCACCCCCACCCCCCAGCAGTGCAGGGGCACCCTCCACCAGGCCCCCACTCATGTCTCCCACCACCCCCACCCCCCAGCAGTGCAGGGGCAGCCTCCACCAGGCCCCCACTCATGTCTACCACCACCCCCAGCCACCAGGGGCACCCTCCACCGGGCCCCCAATCATGTCTCCCACCACCCCCACCCCCCAGCCACCAGGGGCAGCCTCCACCAGGCCCCCACTCATGTCTACCACCACCCCCACCCCCCAGCAGTGCAGGGGCACCCTCCACCAGGCCCCCACTCATGTCTCCCACCACCCCCACCCCCCAGCCACCAGGGGCAGCCTCCACCAGGCCCCCACTCATGTCCCCTATCACACCCAGCCACCATGGGCAGCCCCCACAAGGCCCCCACTCATGTCTCCCACCCACCCCCACCCACCAGCCACCATGGGCAGCCCACACCAGGCCCCCACTCATGTCCCCCTGCACCCCCACCCCCCAGGATCCAGGGGCACCCTCCACCAGGCCCCCACTCATGTCTCCCACCACCCCCACCCCCGGGCAGTACAGGGGCACCCTCCACCAGGCCCCCACTCATGTCTACCACCCACCCCCCAGCCACCATGGGCAGCCCCCACCAGGCCCCCACTCATGTCCCACTGCACCCCCACCCCCCAGCATCCAGGGGCACCCTCCACCAGGCCCCCACTCATGTCTCCCACCACCCCCAGCCACCATGGCCACCATCCACCAGGCCCCCACTCATGTCTACCACCCACCCCCCAGCCACCATGGGCAGCCCCCACCAGGCCCCCACTCATGTCCCCCTATCACCCCCACCCCCCAGCAGTGCAGGGGCACCCTCCCCCAGGCCCCCACTCATGTCCACCTGCATCCCCACCCCCCAGCATCCAGGGGCACCCTCGACCAGGCCCCCACTCATAGCCCCTATCACCCCCACCCCCCGCCACCAGGGGCAGCCTCCACCAGGCCCCCACTCATGTCTCCCACCACCCCCACCCCCCAGCAGTGCAGGGGCACCCTCCACCAGGCCCCCACTCATGTCCCCCTGCACCCCCACCCCCCAGCATCCAGGGGCACCCTCCACCAGGCCCCCACTCATGTCTCCCACCACCCCCACCCCCCAGCCACCAGGGGCACCCTCCACCAGGCCCCCATCCATGTCTCCCACCACCCCCACCCCCCAGCAGGGCAGGGGCACCCTCCACCAGGCCCCCACTCATGTCTACCACCCACCCCCACCCCCCAGCCACCATGGGCAGCCCCCACCAGGCCCCCACTCATGTCCCCCTGCACCCCCACCCCCCAGCATCCAGGGGCACCCTCCACCAGTCCCCCACTCATGTCTCCCACCACCCCCACCCCCCAGCAGTGCAGGGGCAGCCTCCACCAGGCCCCCACTCATGTCTACCACCACCCCCACCCCCCAGCCACCAGGGGCAGCCTCCACCAGGCCCCCACTCATGTCTCCCACCCACCCCCACCCCCCAGCCACCATGGGCAGCCCCCACCAGGCCCCCACTCATGTCCCCTATCACCCCCACCCCCCAGCAGTGCAGGGGCACCCTCCACCAGGCCCCCACTCATGTCCCCCTGCACCCCCACCCCCCAGAATCCAGGGGCACCCTCCACCAGGCCCCCACTCATGGCCCCTATCACCCCCACCCCCCCGCCACCAGGGGCAGCCTCGACCAGGCCGCCGCCCATGTCTCCCACCACCCCCAGCCACCAGGGGCACCCTCCACCAGGCCCCCACTCATGTCTCCCACCACCCCCACCCCCCAGCCACCAGGGGCAGCCTCCACCAGGCCCCCACTCATGTCTACCACCACCCCCACCCCCAGCAGTGCAGGGGCACCCTCCACCAGGCCCCCACTCATGTCTCCCACCACCCCCATCCCCCAGCCACCAGTGGCAGCCTCCACCAGGCCCCCACTCATGTCCCCTATCACCCCCACCCCCCAGCCACCATGGGGAGCCCCCACCAGGCCCCCACTCATGTCTCCCACCCACCTCCACCCCCCAGCCACCACGGGCAGCCCCCACCGGGCCCCCACTCAGGTCCCCCTGCGCCCCCACCCCCCAGCATCCAGGGGCACCCTCCACCAGGCCCCCACTCATGTCTCCCACCACCCCCACCCCCCAGCAGTGCAGGGGCACCCTCCACCAGGCCCCCACTCATGTCTACCACCCACCCCCACCCCCCAGCCACCATGGGCAGCCCCCACCAGGCCCCCACTCATGTCCCCCTGCAACCCCACCCCCCAGCATCCAGGGGCACCCTCCACCAGGCCCCCACTCATGTCTCCCACCACCCCCACCCCCCAGCCACCATGGCCAGCCCCCACCAGGCCCCCACTCATGTCCCCTATCACCCCCACCCCCCAGCAGTGCAGGGGCACCCTCCACCAGGCCCCCACTCATGTCCCCCTGCACCCCCACCCCCCAGCATCCAGGGGCACCCTCCACCAGGCCCCCACTCATGGCCCCTATCACCCCCACCCCCCCGCAACCAGGGGCAGCCTCCACCAGGCCCCCACTCATGTCTCCCACCACCCCCACCCCCCAGCAGTGCAGGGGCACCCTCCACCAGGGCCCCACTCATGTCCCCCTGCACCCCCACCCCCCAGCATCCAGGGGCACCCTCCACCAGGCCCCCACTCATGTCTCCCACCACCCCCAGCCACCAGGGGCACCCTCCACCGGGCCCCCATCCATGTCTCCCACCACCCCCACCCCCCAGCAGTGCAGGGGCACCCTCCACCAGGCCCCCACTCATGTCTACCACCCACCCCCACCCCCCAGCCACCATGGGCAGCCCCCACCAGGCCCCCACTCATGTCCCCCTGCACCCCCACCCCCCAGCATCCAGGGGCACCCTCCACCAGTCCCCACTCATGTCTCCCACCACCCCACCCCCCAGCAGTGCAGGGGCAGCCTCCACCAGGCCCCCACTCATGTCTACCACCACCCCCACCCCCCAGCCACCAGGGGCAGCCTCCACCAGGCCCCCACTCATGTCTCCCAAAGCCACCCCCACCCCCCAGCCACCATGGGCAGCCCCCACCAGGCCCCCACTCATGTCCCCCTGCACCCCCACCCCCCAGCATCCAGGGGCACCCTCCACCAGGCCCCCACTCATGTCTCCCACCACCCCCACCCCCCAGCAGTGCAGGGGCACCCTCCACCAGGCCCCCACTCATGTCTACCACCCACCCCCACCCCCCAGCCACCATGGGCAGCCCCCACCAGGCCCCCACTCATGTCCCCCTGCACCCCCACCCCCCAGCATCCAGGGGCACCCTCCACCAGGCCCCCACTCATGTCTCCCACCACCCCCACCCCCCAGCCAACATGGCCAGCCTCCACCAGGCCCCCACTCATGTCCCCTATCACCCCCACCCCCCAGCAGTGCAGGGGCACCCTCCACCAGGCCCCCACTCATGTCCCCCTGCACCCCCCAGCATCCAGGGGCACCCTCCACCAGGCCCCCACTCATGGCCCCTATCACCCCCACCCCCCCGCCACCAGGGGCAGCCTCCACCAGGCCCCACTCATGTCTCCAACCACCCCCACCCCCCAGCAGTGCAGGGGCACCCTCCACCAGGCCCCCACTCATGTCCCCGTGCACCCCCACCCCCCAGCATCCAGGGGCACCCTCCACCAGGCCCCCACTCATGTCTCCCACCACCCCCACCCCCCAGCAGTGCAGGGGCACCCTCCACCAGGCCCCCACTCATGTCTACCACCCACCCCCACCCCCCAGCCACCATGGGCAGCCCCCACCAGGCCCCCACTCATGTCCCCCTGCACCCCCACCCCCCAGCATCCAGGGGCACCCTCCACCAGGCCCCCACTCATGTCTCCCACCACCCCCACCCCCCAGCCACCATGGCCAGCCCCCACCAGGCCCCCACTCATGTCCCCTATCACCCCCACCCCCCAGCAGTGCAGGGGCAGCCTCCACCAGGCCCCCACTCATGTCTACCACCACCCCCACCCCCCAGCCACCATGGGCAGCCCCCACCAGGCCCCCACTCATGTCCCCCTGCACCCCCACCCCCCAGCATCCAGGGGCACCCTCCACCAGGCCCCCACTCATGTCTCCCACCACCCCCACCCCCCAGCAGTGCAGGGGCACCCTCCACCAGGCCCCCACTCATGTCTACCACCCACCCCCACCCCCAGCCACCATGGGCAGCCCCCACCAGGCCCCCACTCATGTCCCCCTGCACCCCCACCCCCCAGCATCCAGGGGCACCCTCCACCAGGCCCCCACTCATGTCTCCCACCACCCCCACCCCCCAGCCACCATGGCCAGCCCCCACCAGGCCCCCACTCATGTCCCCTATCACCCCCACCCCCCAGCAGTGCAGGGGCACCCTCCACCAGGCCCCCACTCATGTCCCCCTGCACCCCCACCCCCCAGCATCCAGGGGCACCCTCCACCAGGCCCCCACTCATGGCCCCTATCACCCCCACCCCCCCCCGCCACAAGGGGCAGCCTCCACCAGGCCCCCACTCATGTCTCCCACCACCCCCACCCCCCAGCAGTGCAGGGGCACCCTCCACCAGGCCCCCACTCATGTCCCCCTGCACCCCCACCCCCCAGCATCCAGGGGCACCCTCCACCAGGCCCCCACTCATGTCTCTCACCACCCCCACCCCCCAGCCACCAGGGGCACCCTCCACCAGGCCCCCATCCATGTCTCCCACCACCCCCACCCCCCAGCAGTGCAGGGGCACCCTCCATCAGGCTCCCACTCATGTCTACCACCCACCCCCACCCCCCAGCCACCATGGGCAGCTCCCACCAGGCCCCCACTCATGTCCCCCTGCACCCCCACCCCCCAGCATCCAGGGGCACCCTCCACCAGTCCCCCACTCATGTCTCCCACCACCCCCACCACCCAGCAGTGCAGGGGCAGCCTCCACCAGGCCCCCACTCATGTCTACCACCACCCCCAGCCACCATGGCCAGCCCCCACCAGGCCCCCACTCATGTCCCCCTGCACCCCCACCCCCCAGCATCCAGGGGCACCCTCCACCAGGCCCCCACTCATGTCTCCCACCACCCCCACCCCCCAGCCACCATGGCCAGCCCCCACCAGGCCCCCACTCATGTCCCCCTGCACCCAGGTCCTCACAATCACCAACCATGTGCGTAAAGGTCAGCCTCCACAGCCAAAAGGCCCTACCAAGTAACCCATTCACCCACATGGAAATGAAAATTACATGTTACACCCCCAACGTACATAAAGCAAATGAACCCATGTCTGTCACACACAATGGTTGCAAATGAATTTGAAAACACCCAACATGACATGCATGAAACCAATGAGATGATACCACACAGTGAAGTATGAAAACAAAAATGTATTAAATAAATATGAATGCAAATGAAATGAAACAAAGTACAATGCCAATGAAAAAAAGAAAAGGTGCATGTCCGTCCCAAAAAATGAAAAACACCAAATCCAAAAAAAATGTACTTCAAAGTCACATTAAAAATGAAATCAATCCGACAGAAAAAAAATAAAATCCAAACACCATTGCTCCATGGAGAAGAAAAAATAAAATTAAAAAATAAAACCAATGAAGAACTATTTACAAAATATCCAAGGGTCCATGAGCCCAACTGAACAAAGGAAACCTACAAAAAACCCTAACAAAAATGCAACTATATACAAAAAGTGGAGCTGTGTCCGTCGACTCCAAATCATAAGAATAAACAAATGAAACCTAAAACTAAAGAACTATATACAAAGGCGGCGGGCAAGTCCAGCGGCTCACTCCGTAGTGTTCCGGGCCAGGGCATCATCAAACTCCTCGTCTATGTCCCGGAGGCGGTCCTGTTCCATGGCCCCGAGGGTCCGCAGGGACGACGGCATCTGCTCCTCCAACCCCCTGCGGATTGCCTCGAGGCACTCGGCCCGCCTCAGGGCCCTCCGCATGGAGTTCTCCGCCCTGACCATAGTGAGCCGCTCCTCTTCCGCCCGCCGCCGCTCCGCACCTATCTGCTGGCCCAACCGCAGCCACACGGAAGACACTTCCTGTCCTGGGTCCTCCTGCCCTCCGGCCGATGCCTGCCCCTCCGATGTTGATGGCCCCGAGCCATGATGCCTCCCACGTTGACTCTGCTGCTGCCTCCGACGCAACTGCCTCTGCCAGCACGACGGCATCCAGGCTGATGGAATCCACCGACGCCGTCGTGCACGTGCCCTGCCTGATGATGCCGGCACATCCTCCATCTGCTGGGGTACAGTTGCTGTGGTGTCCACCCCTGCTTGACCTCCAACTCCCGACTGTGGCAGGGATGGGATCCCCACCGAGCTGGCTGCATAGGTCAGGGCAGGTCCACAGGGGGCCCTGGTGGCATCTGGGCCGGAAGACGGCAAGGAGAACGACTGGCGTATAGCCTCCACAGAGGAGGAGAGGGCCGCCAGATTGGCCGACACATGCAGGAAACCCCCGAACATGGAAGATCCCAATTGGGCCACGTCGGCACGGTGCTCTTCGTGATGATGTGCGTGCTCCCCCCGGGAAGCACGCACGTCATCACGAATTGCACCCGCGCGCATCGCAACCCCAATCAGGACCTTCTCCATACGGACACAGGTCCCCTCGTCCGCAGGTGGAGGGGAGTCAGGTGACATGGACATCTCCTCTACCAGCGGACAGGCCTGGGACGGGGCAACCCTGCTGGTGCATGGTGGTGCAGTCACAGGGTCAGGGACAGCGACATGCACAGGCCCCTCCACGGTGACCTGTGCTGCCTCCTGCCCCTGGCCCCGGACTGCACCACTTGCACCAGCAGGGATGCCCCCACCAGGCCCCATGTGTGCCCCTGTCGCGGCCTCCTCCTCCTCTGTGGAAACCACCAACCTGGATGGCTCCTCACCGTCTTCCACCGTAGCAGGCCCCTGTGGGGGCTCACCCACCCCTTCCGCTGCAGCCGTGGGGGCATCCCCGCCGCCTTGCTCCACAGCGCCGTCTCCGCCATCTTCTTCACTAGCCGCTGCGTAGAGGGAGATAAAGAACACAAGCATCAGGGTACTGTACAATGGTCCCCTAGACAGGAAGCAATAGCAGATGAGTACCACTGTCAAAGTACACTTCCATCATGTCCCTACACAACACATGGGTCAGTCCAGGCAAAACACACACAGTAACAGCCATGGTGCATGCCATGGACATTTCCATACATGTCCAATGGACTCTTGAAACATACAATGATATGGAACTCACATGCATCATGGGTCATGCCTATCACATGCACACACTTCACCTCAGTCACATCCATCTGGCCCCATACACCCCAAACACAGCGGATACAAGGGTAACTAGGCTGCATCAGTGAATCTGTGCATTGTCACACACATGTGTCATGCATCCATGGCATGCACAAGTCACAGACACGCAGGTCAGGCACACAGACATGGCTACCATATATGTACCTGCCATCAGCACCCATCCCTCACCCCCACCCATGTCCAGGAACAGAGACTGGCATGCTCTCATGTCTAAAATCTGCATAGGGCTCCCCATGTGGCATTTAAACACATGCAACAACCATGTGGTTCACACATCACTGGTCGCACATGCATTACCATGATGTCCCTGCACACATACATGCATACATGGCCTATGTCACACATACAGGCAAGTATCAGAGAACCAGCACACCGCAACATGCCCTGTCTCACACAGCAATGCTTGGACACTTACCGCTCAACTCCAGACGGGTCTCCCTCTCAAGGATCTGGGCGTGGAGCGCTGGGCGTACGCGTTCCAGGACCCTCATCTGGATGGAACTCATGCGGCCCCGGCCCCCCTCCACGAGGCGCCGGGCCTTCACGAGGGTCCTGGACCTCAAGTCCTCCCAGCGCTTCTTGATCTTCTGGACGTCGCGGGTTGCCACCCCCTCCGCGTTGATGGCAACCACACAGTCGGCCCAGATCCTCTCCCGTCCTTCCTTGCTGGCGCGGGACGATCCAAAGAGGGCCTCATACTGCCCCAGGACATGCTCCACCAGGACACCAACTTCGGTGGCAGTGAAGCTGGTGCCCCTCTGCCCCTCTGGCCTGGGGTTGCCACTGGTGCCTGATGTGGAAGTGCCCGACATGGCAACCCCAGAGGCAGGTGTGGGTGGGCAACTGGGTCCTGGGGCTGGGCTGTGGAGCGATGTAATCCCAGTCGGGAGTCTTCAGTTCCAGCAGGGGTGGACACAGCAACTGGACCCCTGCAGATGGCTGATGTGCAGGCACCAAATGGCAGGGCACGGTGGCAGCAGGCAGGCAGCAGCAGATGGCACGTGGGAGGCTGCTCGGGGCACTGGGGGGCAGTAATTCGGCCTTCTGGGCAGGAGCGTGGTCTTCCGTGTGTTTTCGCGTGGCCAGCTTGATACGGAGTGATTTGGCACGTGAAAATCCTGCACGTCAGCGTGAAATTCGAGGAAAGGCCCTTAGCGCGTAAGCGCGTCAGCACGCATACGCGATTCTATTGGACCAAAGGCCCTCAGCGCGTAAGCGCGTCTGTGACGTGACCCGCACGGGTATTTCCCACACAGCACGTGATGATAGAGCACACGTGGAAAGACTGCACGTCAGAGTGTCATCGCGTGTAATTGGACAGCACGTCAGACTGTCATCGCGTGTAATTGGACAAAAGTGCGTGTACACACGATTGGCCTATGTACGTGTATATCAGGGGTGCGCGGGCACTTACACACGCAAGTACGTCAGCGCACCTGTATCCCGGGGTGCGCGGGAATTTCCACACGCTATTGGACTGGGTACTGGATTTCAGGGGTGCGCGGGTCACACGCTCGCCTACAACACACGCAACGCATACATTTGCACGCTAACAAAATAACAAGCTCAGACCCAGGATGAACATACCGTTCCTAGCAGCAGTGGGTGTGGGCTACCAAAGGAGGAGGAGGAGGATAGTCAGGGCCAGAATATTCACACCCAGAACCAGCCTTTTCGGGATGCCTGATGACCAGGTGTATGGGAGGTACAGGTTTCCACCACACATAATACTGGACCTGGTGAGTGAGTGGGAGGATGACCCCCTGGAGAAGGTCCTCAATGTACTGCACTTCTTAGCCACTGGATCATTTCAGCGGACAAGTACCATAGTGGGTGGGGTATCACAGGCCACCCAGTCACGCTGCCTACACCAGGTCTTGAACATCATCACTGCACGCCCATCAGTCCGCAGGCACATATACCTGCCCAGAACACCTACAGAAAGGCATGCTGCCGCCCTGGATTTTTACGGTGTGGCACGATTCCCCAAAGTGCTAGGTGCCATCGACTGCACCCATGTGGCTCTACGTCCCCCCAGGGCATCAGAGCACATCTATAGGAACCGCAAGCACTGGCATTCCATCAACGTGCAGGTAGTATGTAATGCCAAGGGAATCATCACCTCAGTATATGCCAACTATCCCGGGTCCACCCACGACAGCTTCATTTACCGAATGTCCACCCTAAGCCGGGACCTAGAAGCTGGGCGGCATGGCGATACATGGCTGCTTGGTGAGTATGAATGCCACTGCACATGCATGCATGTCAGATACTGAGGTCACAACCCCACCAATGATACCAATCACCACCTCCACAGGGGACAGTGCCTACCCTCTCAGCCCCCACATGATGACGCCAATTCGGAACCCCACCACGCCACCCCAGGTAAGATATAACACAGCCCACATTACAACCCGGGGCATAGTGGAGCGCACATTCGGAGTGCTAAAGTCACGCTTTCGCTCCCTTGACCGTTCTGGCGGGCAGCTGTTGTACGCTCCCCCAGTAGTGTGCAGGATCATAGTGGCAGCATGTGTCCTGCACAACGTTGCAACACGCCGGGGCCTGGCCGTGGACATGGTGGTGGCCCCACATCCCCAACCACATGCACAGCCGCTGCGCATGGGAGGGGAAAGGGCACGGGGGGAGGCAGCCCGTACACAGCTAGTGGCTAATTACTTCACATAGAAATCACACCCCTGTGGAGTGCACACTGCCCTGGCACATTCCATCTGACAATCAATGATGACTCAACCTGACACTGATCCTGAATGTCTGGAGAATCAACCGTGAAAACCATATCAGCCTGAGATTGTTCACCTGGAAGTGTTACAATGTGTGCATCCCTACCCACACAGACACCACCAATGCAGTTTTGTGAAGAAACACATTCAAGCAGCTAAAATGAATACCCACTTGCAAAATGCAACAAGAGGACAGTGCCATGTCAGCCAACCCATCCCCAGCACCGCCACACGACACACCGTGCCATGTCATGCTATTTGCAGGTAAACAAAGTAATCCCCACAACATGACACTAGTGTCACAATGTACAGTGTCCCTAATTGAAACTTGCAACACCTGAAATGCTCACAGTAATGCAGGACCAACAACAAACTTGAGCAGGTTCTACCATTAACATGACATCACAAATGTAATAAATTAGTAGTCTCACCACCTGGAAATGCCTGCACTCCCACCACTACCAACTGTGCAGTGTTGGCGCCATGTAGAGTTGTAGGTGCACTGCTGCCAACATGGACCCCATCTCCAAACTAGAGGGCCTTGTGTAGACATGAGGAAGGGACCTGCAAATTGGGAGGTAGACACAGATGATGAGTTACACATCAATGCAACATGCAGTGTACAACATAACAGCAATATGCACTAGGAATGTATACACAGTATTGACTAGACTACCCACACATGTAGTGGGAGTCCAATGTCACCATGTACGTCAATGTCACTTGGGCACACCCTTTGCAAGCCCATGGAAACGGCAAGCAGGCAAACCCAAGCATCTGAACCAAATACATGACAAGCCTGCATGTGCCCAGCCACAATGCAGCGTATGCCCACAGGAACCACGGAAGGCAACAAATTGTCCCAAAAAAATTGGGAAAAAAATAATTAAAAATAAAAATAAAAATAAAAAAAAATAAAAATAAAAATGGCATTGATGGGCCCGGGCGGGTTGGGGAGGCCACCCAGGAGGTCCGAGGACAGGGTGCACACCAAAACCCACCTGTGTGGATCCTGGGAAAAAAAAACACCTCCATGGGCTCATGGCCCACACGGCTACCCTATTGTTGGAGTATCACTGCTGTCGCTATTATCACCCTGTGCAGCTGCATCCGGAGGTGGTTGCACTATGGGAGGCAGCCCACGCAAGGCCCTAGTCTGCTCCTCCATGGCTGCAAGCATGCGGGTGTGGTAGGTCTCGTTCTGGAGGATGAGTGTGCGGAGGTCCCCATGCAACAACTCACGGGATGCCCGGACCTCCGCCCTCGTTGCCTGCATCTCAGCTGAGAGCGTACGGGTGAGACGCTCCAGCTGCTGTTCTGTTCTTTGGTGTGTTGAAGCCTCAAGCTCAACAAGAGTCGTCCTGAGGTGAAGGAGCTCCTGCCTCAGGGCTTCCCTGTGGCCCTGGGACTTTATGGAGATGGCCTCCTGCAGAGTCGCCAGTGCCGCCCGCCTGTCCCTGTTGGACGCCAACATGTCCTCCCTGTGTGACTGGCAGATGGAGTCGGTTGCCTGCTGTAGTCGCTCCATCAGCCTTTCAGGGGGGACAATGGAAGTGGCCACCCTATCCATGGCCTGAGCCATCATCTCGGATGATGCTGCCTGTTGGGTTGCCATACCATAAATGGATTGCTCCCATGCGGTATTGCCAGGTGGCGTACGGCCACCACGTCGGCGGGCACCACACCTGTCTGGGGCAAGGCGAACTGCGCCTTGCTGTGCCGGCACTGCCTGAGGCTGCAGGACTGCATTCCCCCTCTGATCTGCTGGCCCAGGAACAGGATCAGATGTCGCGGAGTGTGACCCTGCATCCGTAACCACCAAAGGCGTAGCTGCCAACACTGACATCCCCATTGAGGGTTCTGACCCTGGTGCAGGTGGGTGGGACAGAACAGAATCCCTCCCTGGAACACTCACCTGCGACGGCACGTAGGTCTCATCATCCGAATCAACACCTGAGTACAGCTCGGGGGAGGTGCAGCCACAGACACCCCTTGAGAGCACGACCTGCAGCACTTGTGGGTTCTCACCCACCACCACACCACGTCCCTCACTGGTGGTTGGTCGGCCCTCGGACCCCTCCTGGGTCTGCACCATCTCCACAACCCCAGCAGTATCAGGTGCGTCTTCCCCTGCAAAGACATAAAAACAAAGAAATGGAAACAGGCATTAGCACCATGGCACACAATGAGGGCTGAGAAGCAAGAGAACCAGTACTTGATTGACACATGTCCCACATGACTAAAACCCTCCCATGCATGCAGCCTCACTGCATATGAATGGCAGGCAAATGGCACACACTGATGACACCAAGATGGAAGATGAACACATTTTCTGCATGCTGCCTGGCAGTGGCATCACACATTGGCCTGTGATTGCCAGGTGAAATACACATGCCATCACACAGATCGCATGTACCATTGCTATTGAGTGAAGATGGAGAGGAGGGCAGCACTTATTCATTCAGTCCAGTTTCCTCATGTAATAGCTTTTCTAATTCAAACAGGTCAGATTTTTCACCTGGAGCTGCCAGTCCAAAATGGTCCAATTGCACAGGGACATGTGTGAACAAATGATATCCAGGTAACAAAGTCACTCCACTTTACCATAGCCATGTCAGACATGTGACTAGAGGACTGCGAAATGCCTAGTAAAAGTGGTGGAATGCAAACAATCTGACTGAATGAACAGTGAAAAATAAGCAACAATGTTGTGGCAAGGTGACACTTCAAGGGCAACTGGCGTGCAGTTGGGCTAGATGTCTACTGTTGGCAGAAGGGATACTGCTATGGCCAAATGCAGCTGCGCAGGATGTATTGCATGAAGCACATGGCTGACCCATACGACTCAGGCGCACACACTCTCACCTGGCACACAAACAGAAGCCCTCACACACACCATGCACATGGATGACACACACATGCATGTGCACTCACCGGACAATGCCTCGTAATCAGGCAGATCTCCCACGCCTTGGATCTGTTCCTCTGTGACGTAGGTCCCAGCGACTGACTCATGTGGAGTGAGTTCCATGTCTACTACTGGAGACCCACCTCCAGTCACTAGAGTTGCAGCATGACTTGAGGCCAGCTTACTCTTTGCCCTGCGCTTTAGGTCATTCCAGCGCGTATAGCAATCATTGGCTGTGCGCCTCACGATTCCAAGGGCACCTACGATGTCCGCAACGGTCTGCCAGTGTGCCTGGCGTTGTGCAGGTGTGGTCTTGGATCCTGCAACAATGACCATCACGTTATCATATGCGGACACATACTCGACAAGTGCATTCAGTTCGTCATCCGTGAAGCTGGGCTTCCTCGACGGGCCGGACTGTGTAGCCGTGTCTGGGGCATCAGCCTGTGCCGGACGAGCACTCTTCCTCTTCCGCTTGGAAGGTGGTGGTGATCCTGAGTGTCCTGCGCCGCTCTGGACACTAGGGGCAGGAGCCCTGGTGGACTCTGTATCAGGAGTGTGGGATTGCACACTCAGCATGGGAGTTGGTGCCGGCATTGGCTCAAGTGTAATGGTGTCAGGGGGAATGTCAGCAGGATGGACTAGGACCGACACTGTCCTGGCTGGGTGTGTGAGAGCTGGGGTGGATGGAGCCGCAGCTGCCCCTGCAGCCTCTCCGCCCTGCCTACTTGGGGCAGCAGATGACCTTGCTGCCCCAGATGCACGTGGCATGATGACATCAACGTGCACCAGCGCACGTGTCATAGGCCTGCTGACCTGGAAGTCAGCCATGGAGTCAGCCAGGTCTGGTGCCACAATGGGCTGGTCCAACAAGGGCTGAGCATGGATGGTGTCAGCCACATCAGCCTCAACGGGAGGGGGGGCGATTATGGGTGCCCTTGACTGGTCCTCCACACCTGGGGGGACAGGCTCACCCTGCAAGTAACGACCACGTCCCCTACCGGATCCACCACGGCCACCACTTGTGGCTCTTCCACCTTTGCCACCCTTACGGAATCCTCGCCTCCCAGCCATGGCACTGATGTTAATGTGCGTATGGGAGTGGCTGTAAACGATTGTCCTGGGCAATTGGGGGTCAAAGGGGTTGGGTACCAGATGGTAATTGTACCCTAGTGCTCTAGCAAGGCTGAATGTAACCCCTGGGGAAAGATGACGGGTCACGCTACGCACAGGAGCCCCAAAAAAGGGAGATGACGTGCATGCAACCCCTCCTAGACCACGTGTGCAGAAAGAAAAACCTGCACTACGCTGTGGCACCCAGTAACAAAAGAATGAACGTATGCGTGTCACACGCAGCCTAGAATGACCTCTGAAGGGGTAGGCTACACACGGGGCAAGCGCAGATGTTAGATACGTGCGTGACTCACCGTCTGCCAGGTAAAAGAGCGTGAAAAAGGAGCGCGTTTGGTTGGCAACACCCCCGCCAAAAGAAGATTTGTACGCTGTCTGAGGAGACAGGACAACAGTAGAAGGGAACGCTGTTTGAGGGAACAGGCCCAGGTAAACCAGTAAAAGAGAAAAAAGAGAAAAAGCTGTCAGAGGTAACAGGGAATACGAACTTGAAACGCCGTGAAGTAAATCGCGTGTGAAACGACAAGAAGTACAGAATTCACCCACTCGCTCTCCACGAAAAGCACGTACAAGGAAATGGTGTTCTACACGTACCTTTTATACAGGCCCACACGTCCAGCGTCACTTACGCGGCGTGTACGCGCTAGGGCCATTTCCACCAATTACACGCTTTGTCACTTCTGCGTGTAGGGCCATTTACACCAATTACACGCTTTGTCACTTCTGCGTGTAGGGCCATTTCCACCAATAACACGCTTTGTCACTGCCGCGTGTACGCGCTAGGCCCATTCCCACCAATTACACGCTTTGACACTCGGACGTGTCTTTCATTTTTTTCACACGCAACATTTTCAAACGTGTGCCCAATTCAACGTGCACGTGACTTCATAGACGCGCATACGCTGGCGACGCGTTTACGCGCTAAGGGCCTTTCCTCGAATTACACGCAGACGTGTTGGATTTTTCACGTGCCAAATCACTCCGTATCAAGCTGGCCACGCGTAAGCACACGGAAGACCACGCTCCTGCCCAGAAGGCCGAACTACTGCCCCCCAGAGCCCCGAGCACGCTCCCACCTGCCATCTGCTGCTGCCTGACTGTCTGCTGCCCACGTGCACTGCCATTTGCTGCCTGCACATCAGCCAGGTGTGCTGTTGCTGTGACCACCCCTGCTGGAACCGAAGACTCCCGACTGGGATTCCATCGCTCCACAGCCCAGCCCCAGGACCCAGTTGCCCACCCACTCCTGCCTCTGGGGTTGTCATGTCGGGGCAAACACCATCTGGGACCACTGACAACCCCCGGCAAGAGAGGCAGAGGGGCACCAGCTTCAGTGCCACCGAAGTTGGTGTCCTGGTGGAGCAAGTCCTGGGGCAGTATGATGCCCTCTTCGGAAGTTCCCGCGCCGACAAGGAAGGACGGACTCGGATCTGGACTGACATGGTGACTGCCATCAACGCGGAGGGGGTGGCAGTCCGCGACTTCCAACATGTCAGGAAGCGCTGGGAGGACTTCAGGTCCAGGACCCTGAACAAGGCCCGGCGCCTCTTGAAGGCAGCGGATGCCAAGGGGCGCCGGGGCCACTTGTCGGAAGAACAGATGAGGGTCCTGGAACGCATATCCCCAGCGCTCCACGTCCAGGTCCTAGAGAAGCAGACCCGTCTGGAGTCGAGCGGTGAGTGTACATGCATCCTGATTGTGAGCAGTGCGTGTGGTGATTATTCGGTAGTGTGCAGGTTGCACATCTGTTTGTATGGGGTCGAGTATGGGTGGGGGTGTACAGGGCCGTGGGGCTGACACATGCGAGGGCTGTAATGTGTGAGACATGGATGGTGCTTGTGTGTGTAGGCTTGCATGCCAAATGCAGTTGTGTGGGCACACATGTTTGGATGAATGTGTATGTAAGTAGACATGTCCGTGATGTCACGCATGTATGTTGTTTTCGGCTGCATGTATGAGCACTGTGTACATGTGCATGTGTGTGTATTTGACAAGGGTGCAACAGTGATGCAACATGGATGCATGTGACAGCGGTATGTGGAAGCCTGATTGGCAGATGTGACATGGATGCCCGTCTGAACAGTGCGACACTTGGCAGAGGTGTACACATGCATGCAAGTGTGGTGGTGTGTGTACATGTGTGGTGCACTTCCTGTGTTGCATGTGATGTCTGGCAAACCTTTGGCTGCTCATGCTGTTGTATGTGTAGAGATGGTGGTGGCAGTTGCGATATGGCTGTGGTATGGTTCATGTGTGCGAGTTGTAATGACATGTGTGTTGGGGATTGTGATGACATGTCTGAGGTTTGCCAATGCCACTCATGTGCAACTGTCATGTGTGTATGTGTCCATTGTACAGTGCCCTGATGCCTGTGTTTTGTTTCTCCCTGTCTGCAGCGTCAACTGATGAAGAGGGCGGAGAAGGTGCTGTGGAGCACAGCGGTGGGGATCTCACCGCCAGCCGGAGACGCAAGGCCCGGCTCCCCTCCCGTGTTGTCATCTCGTCGGGGAGTGAGGAGTCCGGTGCCGCGTCCCAGGCCGCAGCTGCCGGTGGGAGGTTCAAGAGGCGGAGGTTGGAGTTGGACTCCTCGGCAGCAGAAGGGGCAGCTGGGACCCCACAGGGCCCAACAGGGGAAGATGGCACGGAGTCATCCAGGTTGGTGGGGGGTTTGGTGGAGGAGGAGGCCGTGCAAGCACCAGAGACGGGGTCTGGAGGTGGGGATCCCACTGGTGCTAGTGGTGCAGTGCAGGACCAGGGACAGGAGGCAGCACAGGCCGCCGCGGAGGTGCCTGTGTGCAATCCTGTCCCCGATCCTGTCCCTGCATCATCTTGCACCAGCAGGGATGCCTACGTCTAGACCCGTTTTCAGGCAGGGGATGAGCTGACGTCAACTGGCCTTCCTCTGCCTGCGGACGTGGCTATCCAGGTCCGGGTTGAGCCTGTCCTGGCTGGTGTGGCGTTGCGTCAACGGGCCATGCGAGGTGACCTGCAGTCTTTTCATGGAGAGACTGCACGTCATCTCGAATGGCTCGTTGACCACGTCAGCCTGCTGGGACAGGTCACCCAGGCCGGATTCCTCCATCTGATGGGGCTTGCTCCGACCCCCTCCTCAACTGGACCCCCTACGCGCCAGTCGTCCTCTGTGCCATCTTCCCACCCATCAGTCACCTGGGTGCCCTGTGGAGCTGCCTCTGACGGTGCGGCCAGGCTGGTGGAGGAGGCATCCCTGCCACAGTCGGGAGTCGGACGTCCAGCAGGGGTGGCCACATCAACAACTGCACCCCAGCCGGCGGAGGATGTGCAGGCAGCAGGAGGCAGTGCACGGGCAGAGGCACAGCAGCAGCAGCAACGTGGTGGGAGCCATGAAGGCTCGGGGCCTTCAACATCGGAGGGGCAGGCATCGGCCAGAGGGCAGGTTGACCCAGGACGGGGTGTGTCTTCTGTGTGGCAGCGGTTGGGCCAGCAAATAGGTGCGAAGCGGCGGCGGGCGGAAGAGGCGCGGCTCACAATGGTCAGGGCGGAGAACTCCATGCGGAGGGCCCTGAGGCGGGCCGAGTGCATTGAGGCAATCCGCAGGGGGTTGGAGGAGGACACGGCGTCGTCCCTGCGGACCCTCGGGGCCATGGAACAGGACCGCCTCCGGGACATCGAACAGGAGTTCGATGATGCCCTGGCCCGGAACACCACGGAGTGAGCCGCTGGACTTGCCCGCCGCCTTTGTATATAGTTCTTTAGTTTTAGGTTTCCTTTGTTTGTTCTTATGATTTGGAGTCGATGGACACTGCTCCACTTTTTGTATATAGTTGCATTTTAGTTAGGGTTTTTTGTAGGTTTCCTTTGTTCAGTTGGGCTCATGGACCCTTGGATGTTTTGTGTTTTGTACATAGTTCTTCATTGGATTGATTTTATTTTTCATTTGACTTTGAACAACATTTTTTGGGATTAGGATTTGGTGTTTTTATTTATTTTAAACGGACATGCAGCTTATCTTTTTTTCATTGCCATTGTAGTTTGTTTCATTTCTTTTGCATTTTTTTTTTTTTAATACAATTTTGTTTTCATACTTCACTGTGTGGTATCATCTCATTGGTTTCATGCATGTCATGTTGGGTGTTTTCCCATTCAATTGCAACCATTGTGTGTGACGGACATGGGTTTATTAGCTTTATGAACATTGGGGGTGTAACATGTAATTTCCATTTCCATGTGGGTGAATGGGTTACTTGGTAGGGCTTTTTGGCTGTGGAGGCTGACCATAACGCACATGATTGGGGATTGTGAGGACCTGGTGGAGGGTGCCCCTGGTGGCTGGGGGGTGGGGGTGGTGGGAGACATGGGTGGGGGCCTGGTGGAGGCTGCCCCTGCACTGCTGGGGGGTGGGGGTGGTGGGAGACATGAGTGGGGGCCTGGTGGAGGGTGCCCCTGCACTGCTGGGGGGTGGGGGTGGGTGGGAGACATGAGTGGGGGCCTGGTGTGGGTGCCCCTGGTGGCTGGGGGGTGGGGGTGGTGGGAGACATGAGTGGGGGCCTGGTGGAGGGTGCCCCTGGTGGCTGGGGGGTGGGGGTGGTGGGAGACATGGGTGGGGGCCTGGTGGAGGGTGCCCCTGGTGGCTGGGGGGTGGGGGTGGTGGGAGACATGAGTGGGGGCCTGGTGGAGGGTGCCCCTGGTGGCCGGGGGGTGGGGGTGGGGGGAGACATGAGTGGGGGCCTGGTGGAGGGTGCCCCTGGTGGCTGGGGGGTGGGGGTGGTGGGAGACATGGGTGGGGGCCTGGTGGAGGGGGCCCCTGCACTGCTGGGGGTGGTGGTGATAGGGGACATGGGTGGGGGCCTGGTGGAGGGTGCCCCTGCACTGCTGGGGGGTGGGGGTGCTGGGAGACATGAGTGGGGGCCTGGTGGAGGGTGCCCCTGGGGGGTGGGGGTGGTGGGAGACATGGGTGGGGGCCTGGTGGAGGGTGCCCCTGGTGGCTGGGGGGTGGGGGTGGTGGGAGACATGAGTGGGGGCCTGGTGGAGGGTGCCCCTGGTGGCTGGGGGGTTGGGGTGGTGGGAGACATGAGTGGGGGCCTGGTGGAGGGTGCCCCTGCAATGCTGGGGGGTGGGGGTGGTGGGAGACATGAGTGGGGGCCTGGTGGAGGGTGCCCCTGGTGGCTGGGGGGTGAGGGTGCAGGGGGACATGAGTGGGGGCCTGGTGGGGGCTGCCCATGGTGGCTGGGGGGTGGGGGTGGGTGGGAGACATGAGTGGGGGCCTGGTGGAGGGTGCCCCTGGTGGCTGGGGGGTGGGGGTGGTGGAAGACATGAGTGGGGACCTGGTGGAGGGTGCCCCTGCAATGCTGGGGGGTGGGGGTGGTGGGAGACATGAGTGGGGGCCTGGTGGAGGCTGCCCCTGGATTCTGGGGGGTGAGGGTGCAGGGGGACATGAGTGGGGGCCTGGTGGGGGCTGCCCATGGTGGCTGGGGGGTGGGGGTGGGTGGGAGACATGAGTGGGGGCCTGGTGGAGGGTGCCCCTGGTGGCTGGGGGGTGGGGGTGGTGGAAGACATGAGTGGGGACCTGGTGGAGGGTGCCCCTGCACTGCTGGGGGGTGGGGGTGGTGGGAGACATGAGTGGGGGCCTGGTGGAGGCTGCCCCTGGTGGCTGGGGGGTGGGGGTGGTGGGAGACATGAGTGGGGGCCTGGTGGAGGCTGCCCCTGGATGCTGGGGGGTGGGGGTGCAGGGGGACATGAGTGGGGGCCTGGTGGGGGCTGCCCATGGTGGCTGGGGGGTGGGGGTGGGTGGGAGACATGAGTGGGGGCCTGGTGGAGGGTGCCCCTGGTGGCTGGGGGGTGGGGGTGGTGGGAGACATGAGTGGGGGCCTGGTGGAGGGTGCCCCTGGTGGCTGGGGGTGGTGGGAGACATGGGTGGGGGCCTGGTGGAGGGTGCCCCTGCACTGCTGGGGGGTGGTGGTGATAGGGGACATGGGTGGGGGCCTGGTGGAGGGTGCCCCTGCACTGCTGGGGGGTGGGGGTGGTGGGAGACATGAGTGGGGGCCTGGTGGAGGCTGCCCCTGCACTGCTGGGGGGTGGGGGTGGTGGGAGACATGCATTGTTGATCAGTAGTGCAAGATGACATGTGGGTTGGCTGGGGGGCATGCCCATGGTGGATGGGCTGCCTGCGGGACATGAGCAGGGGTGCAGGGTAGTCCCCCGTGGTGTGGGCTGCCTGCAGGGGCCATGGAGGTTGTGGAGCGTACACCTGGGAGGACCCTCACGGCCAATTCACGTGTAGTACTCCCCAGAACCCCTGAAATACACATACCCTGCTGGAATCGCGTGTGGAACTTCCCGCGCACCCCTGAAATACACGTACCCTGCTGAAATCGCATGTGGAACTTCCCGCGCACCCCTGGAATACACGTACCCTGCTGAAATCGCGTGTGGAACTTCCCGCGCACCCATGGAATACACGTACCCTGCTCGCACTGGGCCAATCGCGTGTGGAACTTCCCGCGCACCCCTGAAATACACGTACCCTGCTTGCACGTGGCCAATCGCGTGTGGAACTTCCCGCGCACCCCTGAAATACACGTACCCTGCTCGCACTGGCCCAATCGCGTGTGGAACTTTCCGCGCACCCCTGAAATACACGTACCCTGATGAAATCGCGTGTGGAACTTCCCGCGCACCCATGGAATACACGTACCCTGCTCGCACTGGGCCAATCGCGTGTGGAACTTCCCGTGCACCCCTGAAATACACGTACCCTGCTGAAATCGCGTGTGGAACTTCCCACGCACCCCTGGAATACACGTACCCTGCTGAAATCGCGTGTGGAACTTCCCGCGCACCCATGGAATACACGTACCCTGCTTGCACTGGGCCAATCGCGTGTGGAACTTCCCGCGCACCCCTGGAATACACGTACCCTGCTTGCACGGGGCCAATCGCGTGTGGAACTTCCTGCGCACCCCTGAAATACATGTACCCTGCTTGCACTGGGCCAATCGCGTGTGGAACTTCCCGCGCACCCATGAAATACACGTACCCTGATGAAATCGCGTGTGGAACTTCCCGCGCACCCCTGAAATACACGTACCCTGCTTGCACGGGGCCAATCGCATGTGGAACTTCCCGCGCACCCCTGAAATACACGTTCCCCGCTTGGCATTTGCTGTTTGCCAGCCTGGTGAACTGGTCCAGGGTTAGCGCAGCCCTTTGCGATGATGTAGCGATTTTGATGGCTTTTCCTTGCGCGAGGGCGTTCTTGGGGGCGTTACTGGCGCTGCTGCAGGGTCGCTGCGATTCTCTGCGCCACGGCTGGTTTGGGAGCCTAAAATCCATGAATACGCTGTGCGCGGAAATCGGTTTTAGCGCACGTGCCTGGCGCAGACAATCGCACGCGGACACTCTGCGCCAGCCGCTTGTGACACTTTTCTGCGAAATTCTATGAATTACCCTGTCAGTCTCTTGCCAAGTCTTCTGAAGCAGATCTGGGAGGTTCTGGGTCAACCCTGGTCTTTAGGACAGAAAAGCTTCCTGTGCTGGTTCCCGGGAGCTTTTCTTTTACCTAGGGCGCCTCCCTTGAGCGAGCCTCAATTTATTTTTTGAAGGGTGGCTAGGTGACAGTTTTGAAAGCTCGTCATTATAGGGATAGAGTTTGGGCAGCAGAGTTGGGCAGTCTGCGGCAGTCCACACAAGAGAATACACCTCGTATCCTGCTGAGGTCTGTTTTCTCTGTCATTTGTGCTGAGTAGGAGCTTACCTACAAAAAAGGCTGGCAGCCGCGTAGCGGGCGCGGAGTTTGGGCAGCAAAGTTGGGCAGTCTGCGGCAGTCCGCAGCGGATGATGACGGCAGGCGGAAATCCTGAGCAGGAGCCTGGAAGACGACTACGCAGTTATAATCAGCGGTCAGTAGAATCTGAACTGGATCATCGGAGTCCCTTGAGACCGGCAGCCTCAAAAAGAGGTAAGAGCCTGCAGGAGGATAAACGAACACAGCAAGGGACGCAAAGGGTCGCAAAGGCAGCGGCGGACCTCGCCCTCGCCTCTGAATGAGGACGTATCCCTGCTCTCCCCCTCCTGGGCCCCCGCGACCAAGTTGTCCCTGGAGGGGGAAGTGATAAGGTTGCAGGACCTTGCACCCGCCCCTGTCAACACCTTAGAAGAGGAGAAGAGTGGGGGCGAAGGGGAGGGTGCACTGGGAGGTGAAAAAGAGCAGATGTTCCGCCACCCAGGAGCCCATGACTCGGAAAACGAGCCAAGAGTGGGTATTACGGACTCCGCCTCCCTGAACGAAAAAGGGAGTCAAATCGACGGATTCGCTCTAGGCAAAGCGAGCACGATGACATGGAACCGAGAAAAGGAGGGAGTCGGCACTAATGTGCCCGATCCATCTATAAAGAGGGGAGACGACAACCCTATAGACAATATGAAAGAGAACGACGGCGTGGTTGAATTTGTTCAAGAGGGGGTGGGGAGAAAACATACAAAAGAACTTGGAAACCTCAAAAGCCCATCAGCAGATGATAACACGCTTCACCAGCAAGACCTAGTCCTAGTGGAAAAACTGACAGAAGTATCTGACTCAGTGATCTCAACTGACAGCATTGTGAATCTTGATGAGGATCTGGACCAATCACTAGTACTGGAAAACTCGCTAAGCTCCACAAATAATGAGGAGAGGACAGAGCTTACAAGGAAACCAAAAAATAAAACAATCTTAAAGAAATCTCAGAGGAAGTTGAAATCGAAGGAGTTGAAACACACAAAACCCAAGACTAAACGCACTTCAGCAAATCCACCTATCCCTACAAGAAAAATAGGGAAGGGGCAAAATAAATTGGAAGATGAGATGAAAGCAAAACGAACATATATAAAAATCAATCCGTCAAAGAAGACAACTATGTCAAGCCAAACTACAGTTTCGCACTTCTTTTTGAAAAAAACAAAACATAAAGACCCAAAATTTGGGCGAGCTATCAGACGCAGAAAGCTTACAAGGAGCAGACATAGATCCTAAAATACAACTGCCAGGCCTGCAGGTTTTCACATGGGCGGGCCTGTCAAATGCAACAAACAAACAAAACTTGAGAGAAGTCCCCTCCACTCAGAAAACTCATACATCCGCGGATGAAAGGGGACTGTCTTTTCAACTGGGGGCAGAAGTAATGGAAGGAGACTCCTCTGCGAACCGAGCAGAGAAAACTGTCTTTAACACATCAAAAACACAGGGGGTGACTTAACGATACAATTAACCTTACCTGAACCGCGAAACAACATAAAAGAAAGCACCTCAAAGACGAAAATTCAATCAAAAGTGATTCGAACATCAGAAGAACTAAGACTTCTATTGGGAGGAAGTGCCCCATCAGAAGGAAATCAGGGAGAAGGGTTGACTCCATCATCTCCTCCCCCAATCCCAGGGTAAATCCTCCCTAATGAACACACATCTCCAAGAAACCCGAAAGAGGGAAACCCCACGAGGCTAAAGAGCGGTAAAACGTTAACACCAACGCCCCTGAATAATGATATATCTGCAGAACAAGAGGTAAATGACTGTATTGTAGGGGGGATTAACGGAAATAAATCAACACTACCACTCTTCAAGTCACCGTCAAGAAGACGTACTGCATCAAGTGTCACGGATTTTCCACACAAAGAAACCCCTTCTAAAAAACCGGACTTAATGGCAATAATGTCTACATTCTCAATAGCTTTAGCACCTTTTACTAAATTGTACGAGTCACTCAATGACACGTTTAAGGATCAGACATCATTATTGCCAATGATGCACACTAAAATGATATTCTTAGGGGGCTTTATCACATCAACACCAAATCTAAAAGAAATGTACAAATTAAGTACTTCCAAAAAATCTACGGATAATCTAGATGGAAGAATACATTTAAAAGATCAAAAAACAGAAACAACGGTAATAGAAATGAGAAATCAAATGACTCAAACAATGCAAGAGAATGAAGGACAAAAGGATAACCCATAAACATTGGAAGGTCTACCACAGGAGAAAATCGCCACAACAAATGATGAAGAGCAGAATACGAGAACAAGATCGGTAACAAGGCAACCAACAGAAACAACGCTACAAACGCTATGCCAAGCAGGGGGTCAACTTAAAAAGCTAGGTAGTAGAGAAAACTGTAAGCGAAAAGAATCTCAAAACACAACCGCTAAGAAAACTACTAATGGTTGTGTTGTCTTGAAAGTGAAAACAGCATCAGAAATAGAACCATTTCTTAAAGCCCAGGACTTACCAGGACAGTTACCCGGAAAGACGAAGGGTGAGATCTACCCCGTGTTCTCGCAGGTCCAAGGGAAAAATCCTGCTGAGAGAAGGAGAGTAATATTTGAAACCCCGGAACCTAAGGTCAAGACAACTGTAGCGACGGAGGAAGAAATAGAGGTAGAGGCAGCACTTTCTATCTTAGCACAAGGGATATCACCAAATAACTCTTCACAAAATAACAACTCGGACGGGGATCAAAGGGAACCACCTACCAACAGAGCGATTAAGAGAACCGTGACGTTTGATTTGGAGGAAAACATCAACGTCTCAGATCTATCTCAATACTCGGTAGAGGAGATAGACCAGGAGAGAAAACATGCAAAAGAACATTCTCAACATACACAAAAGTCATCGAATAATTCTAGAGATGGTAATCTAAACGGAGACTCATCTCCATTCATCTCGTTAGAGAACAAAAGGAAAAAAATTGATAATGAAGAAAGAAAAAAACGAGAAAAGATGAGATTGTAGGAAAAACATTTTAAAAAAAATACAAGAAACAATTATGCAACAGACAATACACAATACGCACAAGTTGACACAAAAAGGAAGAGAGAGCCAAGGGAGTGTATAAGAAGCCAGCAGGACAGCCCATCTCCTTTGAGAAATCGGACTGCAAGTTATACATCCACCAAGACGGATAGAGTAACTTACAAAGAAAAAATAAAAAGCATTAGAAGTTTTCTCCTTGAAAGCATAGGAAAATCAGACGGTACAATCTTGAACAGGAAAAACATAATGACACTGTTGCAATGTACACCGTCATTAAGATCAATCATTTCAGCGGATATCAGGATTGTGGAGTTTGCCAAAAAAGGTAAACAGGATAGTGTTTAATTACATATCCCTTCACCGGTGGTGAGAACAATGATCGCACAAGCAACCGAAAACTTTCTGATATTGGGATACGAGCTATCAATATATAACAATCCAAAAGAAAAGTGTGAGAAAGAATCACAAACAAGATCCCCTATTAGAACTAGGGAGAAACAGAAGAGGCAAGAACATCGAAACCCTGATAGGCAAACAGAAGGAAGAGTGCCAAACGGGAACACAAGTCGAGAACTCCTTGTAACTGAAAAACCTGCAGATTCAACTAATACCAATAATACGAGTAAGAAAGAAAAAGATCAGGACGGGAAATCACAGCGAGACAGGAAGACATCTGTATCACCGCAAAATTGGCCTACAGTAGCATACAAAGACCCCACGGGGGTGGGGCGCTTTGCCAAAGGTCCCTTACCAAAAATGAAGGTCACATTCAACTCTGAAATAGATGATAAAGAAGAACTATCACCGGTAGCTCTAGAAAAAGAATGGAATAAACTTAAAGAGGGTTAGAAATCGAGGTGGATTTCTAAAGTTCTAAATCAGAGTGACTCAAGTTAGCAAATCATGACCAAAGGACCAGAAGACGCGCTAAACAAGGAAACAAAGGAGAAGATCGTCTCTTTGAAGTTTGTTTCCTGGAATACCCGAGGTTTTTCTCATTTGCTAAAGCAAAGCAATGTACACCTAGGAGACTTTGATGTTCTCTGTCTACAAGAGACATGGCTAAGAGATCCCCCAACAATGGACGGTTATGAAACATATCTTTCCCCAGTAGCTAAAGGGCCTTCAGGTAGACCCTCATCAGGCCTCTTGACAATGCTACGTTCAAATAAAGACCTACAAGTGATAAAAATATTAGAATCATCTTTATACTTTCAAGTGCTACTACTGAAATGGGAAAGAAAAAAACGGAATCTTTTGGCCTTGAAGCCTGACGACATAATAATAATTAATACTTATTGGAATCCCCTCGCAATAAATGATGATCAGTTTCTAAAACAAATAAACAACATCTTTGAAAAAATCGACAAAGAACATCAACTCAGTCACTTGATTATATGTGGAAACCAGAACTTGGAATATCCAAAACTGCAACGATCTAACCAAAATCGATCATCAAAAACTCCGGCAAAAAAAAGAGGAGTTAAATGGGACACATTAATGAAGGTAAGATCCCTACGAAATCTACATTTCTTGATAGAGGAAGATGTTACCTTGAGACCTACCTGGGAAAAGGACCTTTTCGCAGCTACCTTAGATCATATTTTTGTCAGCCCCGAGCTTTTAACTCACATCACTAACTTTCGAGTTAAACGTACTGAGAACAGCGACCATAATCTGCTTGAATTCGAATAGAAATACAAACATGAAATAAAGGAATTCATGAAAACGGAGATCGAAGAAGCAAGCGGAAGAATAAGACTAAAAGTAAAACCAGAAGATATAACGGCGCTTACCAAAAAATATATAGAAAGGAAAGAAGTTGATTACGAACAATGCTTAAACGTCTATAAACAAAAAGCTAACGCCTCAACAACTATGGGAAGTGAACATATTCATAATTATGATAAGCTTTTGGTCGCTGAACGAAAAATGCTAAGAAAAGCGCAAAGAGTGGCAAAAAAGACTAAGGACAAAAAAGACGAGGAGGCAGCACGGAAAGCAAAAAAACAGTATAAAAACTGGCTGAGCTCGCGTAGAGCTGCAATGCTGCAAGCAGACGCAGAACTGATGCTGAGTTTAATGAACGGCCGTAACTCCAGGGATTTTTGGTCGCTTATTAAATCAACAACGAACACTCCTCGAAATGTAATCCATAACAGTGTAGGAGAAGGCAAGTGGATTGATCACTTCACAAACCTTTATAAAAATCCAAATAAACAGACGGAGATCTCAACTGGCAGAATGGAAACAAAATGGGTTCTTCCCAACGACATATCTTCAATCATAACAAGAATTAAGCGGCTTAATACTTCTAGAGCACCGGGACCAGATGGTCTCACTAACGCCCATTTAAAGGAATCTCCACAGAACTGGGCACTATTTATTAGCAAAGTATTTGATACAATTATGGAAACAAAGTGATCCCAAAATCCTGGAAAAAGGCTATAATAGTCCCACTCTACAAGAATGGACCGAGGCAAAACCCAAAGAACTACAGACCCATAGCATTGTTAGATGTTATTGGGAAAGTATATGGTTCAACTTTATTGGAGATGTTTCAGAATTGGGCAATGGACAACACACTAATGGATCCCTTTCAATCGGGCTTTGTAAGGAATGCGGGAACCTTGGCCAATATATTGTTGATAAACATCCTGAAAAGCAGAACGAAAGAAGGGAAACCGGGCATATATATGGCCTTCATTGACCTGGTTCAAGCCTTTGACCAGGTCAATAGGGAGCGCCTCTGGAAAAAACTGGAAACCAAAAACTGCCCTGGTAACATACTTGAGCAAATTCAAGCACTCTACACAGAGACGTCTTTAACTATCCGTTTCAATCAACAAGGCACCCTGTCAACCCCTATTGAAACAGCAAGAGGGGTGAAGCAGGGCTACCCAATGGCCCCCACGTTATTCAACGCATATTTGTGGGATTTCAAAGATTCTGAACTTGACCTTAGATCTTATCCTCCAAAAATGGGCAGGGCTACAGTGTCTCGTCTACTGTATGCGGACGATCTAATTTTATTGGATCAAACGCCGATAGGATTACAAAGACAACTGGACAATCTGAGCAGATACATTGGAGAAAACGACTTAGAAATCAATAAAACCAAGACAAAAATCATGACGCCATAAAAAACTACTACTCCTAACATTTAGTTTACTTGGAAGCTGGAAGACGAAAATATTGAGACGGTATTAGAGTTCAAATACCTGGGAGTGATCTTGAACAATAACCAAACTGAAACAAGTATGCAGCTCTATCTTTGGGAAAGAATGAAGAACCTAACATCCCAAGCTAAGATCCTTGAAAGGAAATTCTGCCGGTATTCACTCAAACCGATTATCCAATTTTATCGATCTAAAGTGATCCCATCAGTAACATACCGGGCAGAGGCCTTCCTCAACATCCCAGGAACTTTATGGATAAAGCTGGAAAGTCATTTCTGGAGACAGATATTGAACCTTCCTCCTTCTACGCCGATGCCTTCAATAAGAAGGGAATTATGTAATCTGTCCCTACAAAGCGTTGTATCAAGGAACGAACTGATGATATACAGAAAAGTGATTATTCTGGAGCGGTCTAACATCTTTGATATCATCCATAAAGAAGTTTTTACAACAAACTCTAATACCTTAAAGAGCTGGCGCCAGAAAATAACATCTCAACTAGAAGAAATCGGATCCTCAGAAGAAGAGCTAATAACCAATCCCATGAAAGCAATAACAAGACTAGAAACTTTAGATTGGATAAAGACCCAGGACATGGTGGGATCATATAAATCAGCGGCGCATGTGATACCGATTAATAGAAAGCTGAACGAGATCAGACCCTATCTGAAAATCTTTCCAAACAGACAATACCGGCAAACATTCATGAGGGCTTGTCTCAACATTTTGCCAACTAATGAGATAAGATTTATCAGAGGAATATCATCGTCCAACAACTGCCGTTTCTGCCAGGATAAAGTGTTTAAAGAAACACTAAGACATCTACTCTTGAACTGCACGGGCTTGACCGAACTAAGAACCACACACATGTTGCATTTATTTGAAGGATTTTCCATCTACGAAGAAAAAGAATGGTGGAAACGCTTAATGGAGGGGGAATGCACAAAGGAAATAATTGCAGTGTCGCAATTTTTGCAACATATTGACTTTAGAAAGCCCTAAACCAAAAAGAAGATTAATTTAAAACGAACTTAAAACAAATTAAATAAGGATGAATGGAGGAGCAGGACTAAGGAACGGATTCAATAATTTGTAAATGAAAATGTGTAAACATTTTTTAAATCAAATAAAAAAAAATAAAAAAAAATAGGGATAGAGTATGGATATCACCTGGGTGGGCCTTTGTTCACTGCCACTGTATGTTTGCTGCTGCTTCTGCAATGTTAGTGAATGTTTAAATTTAAATAGTCTGCTCACCCAGGTGAGAAATCTGACAGGATTTTGGTAGAACCCCAGTCCCATCAGAGCCCAGGGCTTAGCACTGTGAACCCCACGACATTGAGGACAGTTCTGTTAGAGTTAGAAAGAAGCCTTTTATTTACATTTTGCAATAGTGTTTAATAGCATCGATAAGTGTATTTTCCCCAATAGAGCTGACAATTAGATATGATTTCTGGTTAGTTTGAAAGACAAGCATGTCATTGTATGTGCATCATTCAGCTAAAGTGTGCACTGCATTGTACCTTTGAGTTACCCTTTAATAGGTAGCTAGAAGTGATGGGATTGCACTGGAGTGACTTGTGATGTTGGACAAAACTCTGTGTTTACTAGCAGTGACTTTCTTGACAAATTGAAACATCAGTAATTAATATTAGTAGTGATGGGGCAAACACAATTATCTGGACTTACAATTAACCCAATTGTAAACACCTGTATATCAGTGTAGGGTTTGCTTTCAGAATTTAGCATGTTTTTCAATCCAGACTCATGTTATGGTAACTCCCCAACAACCAGACATAGAAAAAACAACCCACTAGGGAAAAAGGATAGTAGAAGACAACAGGGTATTGTAAATCCACTGTCACAGAGCTCTCTCTCATCCTCAAAATGAAGTTCATCTTACAAACGTACAAATCATCATTCATGATGCACTCGATATACGGTATTCATCCTCCGCCCTTATTGGCTACCACCTATTTGCATGATAATTGTTACATATAGCCGCTTTTCCAATTGGTCGTGTCGTCTTCTCCTCCATCTTCACTACACGTGGTTAATGGCCTCTTCCAACTTGTACCACTGCAAAGTAATTGGTTAGATTTGAAAGGCACCAATCTGTCTTAACTCCTAACCACGTGATGTGCACCTGGTCATCAACACAAACTCTGCAGATAACTTCAAGGTCAGTCTGGCCCTTGCAAACAAAGCAACTCTTTTCTCATCCCAGACACATGGCACCCCATCATGCATCCCCACTGTATTGGCATCACCCTTTGCTCCCTGGTACAAATCACAGACCTTGTTGTTCTCTGCTCCCCTGGTATCGATTACCCCTCAAAAGAGGTAAGCCTGGTGTCCCACTAATCCATATACTTTGTGAAGGGTTTAAAGTGTTATTTCTGAACATCTGTTAGTTAAAATGGAATAACCATTATTCTGGAGGGCGCTAGTGTCCTAAATAGCAGGTCATGTTTTGGCAACCCAAGACCTCTGCCCCGGCTACCATGAGCATGGCCTTCTCACTGAGCCGCAGCCCTTCTCCTATTTTGCTGCCTGTATTCCTACCTAATTGTTCAAAAGTCTGCCTTGATACATTCATTTATTTTAAAATGTTTTTATTGGTATTTATAGCATACAGTAATGTTTTGCTGCTCAATTTACAATCGTTTACTCATTTTTACATAACACAGATTAACAGCAACTAGTATCCTTCTAATAACAACACACAGGGCCTCATTACGAGAATGGAGGTAGCCATGGAGCTATTAGCTCCATGGCTGCCTCCGTTCCGGGCCTTTTGAGCCCTCACAGGGCTCAATTGGAATGGGGCGGGAGGTAATAACGGGCAGATTACATCTGGCCCGTTATTGCCTCCCTCATCCCCTCGCGGGACCCGGAAAGCATGCCTGGTTTTACCAGACGTGCAATCCGGGTCCCGCAATGGGAAGCTCGTAATCGGAGCTCCCGTAATGAAGGGGGCCGGTCCCGTATCAGCCCCCTTCATTACGGGAGCGCCAGCCTTATAAAGAGGCCTACAGTCTTCACTTTCAAGCATATTCATGAGGGCACTCCATTTACACTTCAGTGCGACCCTGCCATTTAGGGTTTCGTTAGGGTTCGTGAGGGCCAGAGGGCTGCCTTGATACATTTATATGTGGGTGTATGTGCATGTTCCTTGCTTCGCCTGGGAAATGGAATGCGATAATCAAAAAGAGATGAGGCCTTGCTCTTCTGTGTCTCCAACACAGCCTCCGAGGATTCAAGCCTACTCTTAAATGCAGTAATAGTTAATACTCTGAATGTTGTGCACATGCAATGTATTCTATATAACACTGTCGCAACAAAAATGATCATTTTCCCCCCGTACGACCTCCCAAAATACATGTGTCTCCCGCGGGTTGCTCCCAGCCATAAGGTTCCTCCCTACCCCGTCACCACTCTCTGCACATCCTCCATGTTCTAATATATTTTCTGCAATCTAAATGGCTTGAGAGGGGCAGTGATTTGAATATGCATCCCAACATTCCTCCCTTTAGTTAATCCTCCATTAACTAATTTCACCCTTTCTCTCTCTCTCTAACCGCTTCATCCTTGGGCACCCATGCCCTACACACATGATGCAAACTGCCCCCTTCCTGTGCATATTTCTCTGGGGTGCACGTAAGATATATACAAACCCCATCACCTGCTAAGCCCACCCAGTGCTCAGTGTAATTTTCTGGATCTGGTGGGGTGAGGTTAATGTCCCTGGGGGTATATAGGCCTTTCAATCCTAACCACATGTGGTTTATTTGGGCACTCAGTTTGAACCTGCCCATTCTTTGTACCCGGGAGAGCCATTCCTGCCCCGATAGTAACCATCATCATTGCACTGTTCGGGACATTCGTGGCACAGCATTGAAGCATCATCTGGCACGTACAGAACAATACCAGCATGCGCATCATGTCGGAACCAGTATCTTCACAACAGCCCCAGGCCAGGATGGTGCCCATGAGAACTTGTGAGACCAATCTTCGGCCTGCACTCCTGCTTCAGTTTCCATGCCAGTCTTTAGCTTGTGCAAAGCCCCTATAATATGCTTCAGGGACCTGTTCTCTGCTTCATTTGGGAGTATTTACGTGCAGCAAGATAACTATCTCCTTGCACATGCCCCATCGTCATCAACAGATCGAGGACATATCTGTTCTGATCGCCCTCAGCTCACTCTTGGTAGCGTTTAAGCTTTGTTCCGTATCATTCGCCAGATGGATCACTTCCCATGGCACAATCAGAAACCACTTGGCATTAGCTGCAGCCGTGATCCGTGGCGTTAAGTGGGATGCAAGAACACTTCCGTCTTGGCGTACAGCCAGTATTTATATAGAATTGCTTTGGGGAACTTGGCTCAAATCTCCGACAGGTGAGCTTTGGGCACCATTGGGATAGGTGAGTGCAATTTTGTCAGTGCACACGTGCCTCGCCAAGAAGAAGGAATATACAGATATGCTAGTTGACTGCATATGCAGTACAGGTCCATCAAAGTCGCTGTTCCTTTTGCGAGTTCTGGAATGAACATTGTCTTGTTGCACTTAGTATTAGTTCTGACAGGGTCAGTCCTGTGCCTTCAAAAATCTCTGCCGGTTGAACTTTTACTGGGGTTTGACGTGCTTCAACCTATGTTAGATTTGGCATGTATGCAGTCCATGTTGTAAAACAGTTCTTATTAATGTTCCATATAACTTCTTCTCCAAACCCTGCCAACCCCACCAGCCGTACACAGGAAAGAAATTGGAGAAAAGGTTAGCTATTTTAGAGATTTGGAAAACATACCAGGAAGAGAGAGAGAGAGAGGATCTGCCACCTGAGGAGTGGATGCTTAACCAGTGTAAGTAGGAAGGAGTCAAGCCTTCTGCTCCCCTTGCCTCGCCTGAGGTAAAAGGATGTAGGATTGTATCATTAAAGGAACTGAAAGCGGCAATGAGGTATAGTAATCTGATATACGGATCACCTGCTTATAGTAGTGACGATAGTCCAGAGGAGACTAAGAGAAAAGAAGAGATCTTTAAGGTCATACAAAACAGCGAAGAGAAAAATGAGCGATCAATTGTATCGACAGACATAGAGCGAGAGATGGAAAGGAGAGGAGGACAAAGCTGACAAAGTATTGCCCATACAGAATGAATGGATGGGAGGACAGCTATAACTCAAGCTGGATGGGAAAAGCTTTGAGGAAGTTAGGCACAGGGAAGATCAAGACGAACAGGATAGAAAAGACAGGGAACAAGAGAAGAGATTAAAAGAAGACAAGCATAGAAGGAAGAGTAGACAGCCTGGAGAACAGATGTATCAGGAGGAGCAACAAAAGAAAGAAGAAAGGGCAGAGGAGCAAAGGAAGTATGACAACAGACACAGAGCAATAGAAGAATGGGTTAAGCAAGAAAGGAAGAGAGAAGTGGAGGAAGCACAGAAATTGAGTGACAGAAGAATACAAAGATGAAGAGAAGGGAAAGAAATAATAGCAGGGGTAAGGAGGGACAAGATAATAAAGGAAGAACGAAAGAGGTGAGAGCGGGAATGCGATATTGATCGCCTTATAAAGGAATTAATGGAGCCAAATCTGGTGATACAATGGATCAGTTTAGAAGAGTTCCTCCCATTATAGGGAGCAACGTCAGGGCCATCTAGAGTAACCCTAGAAGAGGACTTCGATATAGGGAGCATCAGAGATAGGAATGATGAAGCCTATCAGGATTTAAGATAAGGTGGCAAATCTGGAAGCTGAGGGAAGGGAGATCAAACACTAGTCTTCCAATAACGAAGCAAAGAGAATAATCCAATCAGCCTTGATCATAGAGCCTTGTCTTTATATAGACTGATCTAAGAAAAGGGTGAAGAGGAGGAGATTCACACTAGTTGGGGACTAGATGCAGGCTATTCAAGTGTCACGGCACAAAATACAGTGCATGATGGAGCACCATTTAATAATTGTAGGGCAGATGTATGGAGAGCTCTCAGAGTGCAGTATCCCAATGTATCAGACATGGGTGCGATTATGACACGAAAGATAAACGATGAGGATCCACTTGCTTACATTCTGGACATTCAGGAACGCAGGACTATTAAAATGCACAAACTGTGTGGAAAAACAGTGGCAGTATTTTACCACATTTTATGTCAGAGTTTACCCGAGCAGGTACAGAGGCGACTCAAGAAGTTAATGGGAATGGAAGCAAAGCCATGGGCTGAAATACAGTTGACTATAGTGCATCACTGTCAGCTGTTACAAGAGAGAAACAGAAATGAAGACGATGTTAGAAACCTTGAGGAAGCCAATTTTCAAAAGGGAGGACAGCTTATCCTCCAGCATATAGCCCACAAGCTAGGGAAGGATTTGCCCAAGATCAGAGAGTTATCAGACGCAATCGCACACAGGCGTAGCAACTACAGCAAGCACCATTGAATCCACCACAAGGGCAGTCATAGCACGCCCCCATGCAAATACAGCAGAATGCAAACACAGGACAATTACTGACACCTAGGATATGGATGTCACTGTAGTGGGAAGGAATCCTTTCACAAGTACAGCAGTATGCATGTATCCACAATAGGACAGCTCACAAGGAGATTTGATGTGTTCAGTACTATCTGTGACACCAGACCCCAAGAGGAATCAAGGGTTGATGTGACAATAGGAGGCAAATCTTTTTTTTTTTAGTAGAGACTGGTGCAACTCATTCATGTATACGAGAAGGAAAATATCCAATGTTGGGAAATGCCATAAATGTTCAAGGATTCTCTGGAGCTACAAGTCGAGTTCCTTTTTCTGATGAATTACCAGTTTATATAAGAGAATGTAACATGTCTGTTTGATTGTTGTATTCACAGCAGGCACCAGTTAATATTTTGGGAAGAGACTTATTGACAAAACTTAACATGATTATTTCTTTTACTGATGAAGGTATAGTGTGCTCCACTCCTGGGAAACACTATATGAATGTGGGTGAGTTTATATTGGCATTTACAGGGCAAATGGCTCTGCGAGGTGTGCCGATAGAACCCGAAGTTTGTTTATATTGGCATTTACAGGGCAAATGGCTCTGTGAGGTGTGCCGATAGAACCCAAAGTTTTCCTTTATGGGGTGAGCATTCTGTTACCATGGCTTCCTGGCTTAGTGCCAAGTACTATGAGAATACCTGATGAATTTATGTTTAGACCACAGATACCTATGGACGAAGAGGGGGGACAGACCATCCCCCTAGAACTAGATGAAGCCATAGTACGAGGGTAAATGGCAATGCTCGAAGGAACAGATGATGAGGGTAGGCCATGGAGAACAGTGATTGCCATTGGGGAAGGGTGAAGATTGACTGACATCACTGACAACGACATGTTTAGAGATGATGCATCAGATGATGAAGTGATGTTCTTTATGAGCATTACATATTGGATCAGAATAGAGAAAAGGGAAATCCCAAAGCGCATGGTGATAATGTGGCAGTGTCCAGCATTTTTTTGGAAGACTTGGAGATAGTGGCAAGTGTTTTATGGACTACATGCCCTTATGATGTACACCTATTAAAAGGAGTAGGGGAGGTTAAAATGAAGCTGAAATCAGGAGCGATTTTACCTCGAATAAGACAATGGGCCTCATTACGGGTCTGGTGGTAACCCTGCTGGTGATACCAGCGGTTTGCTGACAGACCCAAAATAAATTACCAGCACCTGACTACCCGGTAACACCGAGGTATTACAACCCCGGCGGCTGGAAAGTCAGGCGCTGGTAATTTTGTTAGTCCCATAGGACTACATGGGAACGGGGACAAAGGAGCACCGGCACCGTTAACAACTGTGCCAGTGCTCCCATGAGAAATCTGCGAGTGGGTGCCGTCCCACCCGGTAGGTCTGAAGGAGGTGGGTGGGACGGTACCCGCCTGCACAGTTGTACTGTGCTGGTCCGGTAACAACAATGCCGGCGCAGTTGGAATGAGGCTCAATACCCAATGTCTCGAGAGGCAGATGAGGGCATTTTTTAGACTATCTCAGCACTGATGGAGCAAGGTATTCAGGTACCATCAGAATCATCGTGCAATACTGCGGTGTACCCTGTGAAGAAATTGAAGGGAGGTTCGCAGAGATTTAACAAAGACATGATACTGATTAACCAGATTGTAGAGGCAGAGTTTCCTTTAGTTCCTAATCCAGCGACGATACTGTGCAGTATCCCAGTAGAAGCGTGATATTTTACGGTGATTGATTTGAAGAATGTGTTTTTCTCAATCCCGTTGCATAAAGACTTTGTTTTCATTTCGTCAAGTCCACTTGAAACACACGAGGCTGCCTCAAGGGTACTGTGCGTACCCATCGATCTTTATTAGAGGCCTACAGATGGACCTAGGCAATATTGAAAAGCATTGTGATACAGTCTGTAAATGACATTGGCCCTCATTACGACCCTGGCGGAGTGGGTTTCCGCCAGCGTTATTCGCGGCGGACCCGTCCGCCCTACTACGAGTTCCCGTAGCGCCATGGAGCCTTTCTCCGCCTGGTTTTACCGGGCGGAGAAATCCATGGCGCTAAGGGACCTCGTTGTTAATTACGCCACCGTACTTTACGGTGGCGTAATTAACGCCTTCCCCACTCCCATTATACCCTATGGGGCAAGAATGGGAATGGGGAAGGGCAAAATGGGGATTGGGGATTTACCGCTCCGCCAAGGTCGGCATGGGGTGGTAAATCCGCCAACCCCCATGGCGCTATCGGCGGCTTTCCGCCGTGCTCCGCGGTGCATTTAGCACCGCGAATTCCGCCAGGGTCGTAATGAGGGCCATTGTAATTTGTAGCTTAACAGAAGATGAGTGGAGACAAGACTCAATGCAATTAATGACTATCCTAGCAGGAAGGAAGCACAGGTGAATAAGGAGAGAATAGAATTGACTGAGGAAATGGAGGGAGGATTTGAAGAAAGCAATGTGTACAGCTCCTGTTATAGGAATTCCCAATTTTACTGAGGAGATTTTCTTATTTTCAAATAGAAATAGGACAGTTATGACAGCAGTGCTTACACAAAGGACTACATTAGGGTTCAAACCTCTGGCATATTACAGTGGGATTTTCAGAAAGGGCATTTTCCTTGCGAACAGTCATTGGCAGCTGCCACGTTCCCAATTGAGAAATCTACAAGTATTGTAATGGGTTGTTCTATGGTGCTTTTTGTAGAGCATGTGCTTTGCTTGCCATTTTGGAGAAACCTAAGGGCACATTGAAATCTCAGAGAGCTTCTGTGTATGAAGTAATCATAACAAATGCATCACTTAAAATTGTTAGATGTAAAATGGTGAACCCTGACACATTTGTAGCTGAGCCAGTGGCAGAAGGCGAGCATGTGCATGACTGCACAAACTATGAAGAGTTTTATGATGATATACCATGCGTAAAAGAG
Source organism: Ambystoma mexicanum (assembly GCF_040938575.1). NCBI lineage: Eukaryota > Metazoa > Chordata > Amphibia > Caudata > Ambystomatidae > Ambystoma > Ambystoma mexicanum. The sequence goes on along the minus strand of NC_090924.1, from coordinate 670,916,090 downwards.
AATGCATTGTCAGGAGGGGCGATTCTTTTATTGATGGTTCTTTGAAAATGTATCAAACAAGTGGAGAAAGGCATTCCGGCACAGCTGTAGTGAGGCATTGAGCAAACAGTGAATTTGAGGTTGTAGAAAGTGCAAGACTACCGTTTCACTTTTCAAGTAGCAGAATTGGTAGTGCTTATTATTGCGCTTGAGAAACATGAAGCGCAGGAAGTGACGGTGTACAGTGACTCTGCCTATGTGACATCAACCGTACATGCAGGGCTATCAAGTTGGAAAAGGAGGGGCTAACTCCGAGCGGCCAAAAGGGTTGCATATTCACCAGATATTTCAAGTTTTGATACTTGAGATGTTAAGGAGAAAGTAGTTATTCTTATGGTAGTGAACAAAGGATTTAATCATTTACCAAGAGCCCAGTTAATGGAGGTTCAATGCAGTGCACCACAGGAAGAGCAGGAACTATGGACACAAAGGGGGTGTTTTTTAACTCCCACAGAAGCATTATGGCGACAGGACAGCACTGGAAAACCAGTGATGCCAGTAGCATTGTTAAAGGTAGCGCTTAAACAGCTGCACTACCCTGCGCATGTAACTAGGAAGAGTCTCGCTGCAACAATTGGAGAAGACTGGTTCATACTGAACCTGTTAGAACACGTTGCATTTTATGTAGTAACCTGCATCTTATGTCAAAAGTTTACCGCTGGGCATACACTGCGAACAGTTAGAGTAGTAATTCCTCAACTGAATGGTCCTTTTCAGCATTTACATATCAATTATGTTGATATGCTGCAAGTATGTAATGGATCCAGGTATCTGATAGTGGTGGTGAGTCCCTTCTCCAGGTGGATCGAAGCAGGTCCTTGTACACACCCTGAGGCCACTTGCGCAGCAAAGTTTTTAGTGCATGAAGTCTTTCCAAGATGGGGAGTATGTGAGGTGCTGAGATCGGATAATGGCCCACATTTTGTTAATGAAGTATTTGAAGGAATAGAATTATTACCGAACATTAAGCACAAGTTTTCCTCTGCATATCATCCTGAAGTGAACGGGATATGTGAGAGACTCAACAACGGTCTAAAGGAAAGAGTCAACAAGCTTAAATGGACACTGAAAAAGGGATGGCTATATTGCTTACCCCTAGCTTTATATGCCCTAAGGAATCAGCCCAGATCGGACGACCAACTCACACTCGATGAGCTAGGCAGGCGAATGAAAATGTCTTTAACTCCTCCATCGAGGAGTACAAGGGATGCCCAGAGCACTGTGAAAATGTTACGAAATGAATTAAATGAATAATTCATATGTATGACCACTTGTATATCTGTCATTTCAGATCAACTCACGCATCAGGGGGGTCGGTCTCAGAACACAGATGAAAACCATTCATCAACCGGACTTTCTTAATTATTATCAGCACCTAGACTGTTTGCTGGAGATACAATGCTGATCCGTAACTTTACTAGAAAGTGGAATGAGCCACAATTTATTGGAAGAAGGAAGATAAACCAACAAATTTACTAATAAATGCAGATCTGTATTTGGACTGTGGTTCTCTTTGTACACTCCTTATAGATATTATAGCAGGTGTGCATATTTGTTTCTTGAGCCACAGAATTCTTTGAAAATGCACTTTAGAAAGTTGTTGATACATCATAACTATGCCTGAACTAGATTTCGAATTCTGGTTCGATCATTGGAAAAGGGAGCAGTACCCCAATTAATTTCTTACTGAATACTTGTTCGACTGACTTTATGGTCACCCCTGAGAGTAATGTGCATCGTATCATGCTTGCTATTTCTGTGTTTATTCTTCAAGTGCATCCTGCACTTGTTAGAAGAGATGTGGATATCCACAAGTTTTTGCAGGATCCTAAAAGTGGCCCTATAATAAGGAAACTGCTTAAAGCAATTGTAACAGAGTTACTGCAAGTACCAAACATACTACAATTGCGGGAGTAGTGTTTTTCTTTCCTTAAATTAGTATAGCAAAATGAGGAATCTTGAAAATGGTACGACTTCACAGAATGAGCAAGGCCAAAAGATTCCAGAATGCCATGAATGGTGTGGGTTAATATTCTGGTGTATAGTATATGCATGTGCAGTGTCGATCTTTGTCTTCCTGTTCCTTCTGGTTCACACTTTTTATTTTATTGGTCCAAGCAAGGCAGACGTTCCTTTGATTCTCCCCACTCCAGGAACTAATGTTGATTTACCCATTAACAAGGAGTGAAGGTTGAGTGTTTTCTGCCCAGAGCGGAGCTGCTTTAGAGTTGTTCCCATGGGCTGCTAACATTTTAAGGGGAAGACACAGGAGAAATGCAGAGGAAGCTGATAATGAGATGAACATGTATTTAGATAGTACAGCACACTTGGGTGATAACATGTGGTATCAGTACATGATAAAAGTGGGAGATAGCGCATTGAAGGAGTGTTGCTACATCTGCTCTCTCGTACCTTATGCTATGAGTGCTGCCTGAACTTTCATTTACGGAGAAATACCAGAGTATGATGCCAGATGTCTTGTTCAACTTGCTGCATGCATGACTCGAGGACAGTTCCAAGGACATTGGGCCACTCTACGATGGAGATCGAAATGGTAATTCCCATTTTTTTTATTTTATTGATACAGCTGAAAAATCAGCTTTTCAATATTAAGTGACAAAATGTAAAATATGACAATTCTACAGTTTAGTTTGTTCTAAAATCAACTAACATATCTGTTAGATAAAAAAGTGAAAAATGGTCCAATAATTCAGATCTTTAAAAAAAACAATATCAGTTGTAGCCAGCATTAGATTAAAATATCATCAATTCACAATTGTCATCTTTGAGACTGGAGCATTATTAACATGTTCAGATTAATGAGTCGCCGCCAACTCACAGAAATGAAAAAAATAACACCAGAACAAAGGAATGGATGTCAGTTGGCTAGACGAGTAACAAAAAAGTAAATTTGAATCAAACAGACCCTCAATAAGGATCACATGTTTAGATGTCACAAGAAAAAACAATATTTGGTACACACAATAGTTCCACTTTACAATTAGTATAGTGTAGAATGTTTCCTGTAATACAATATTCTTTGTTAAATCTCAGACAAATCAGTATGTTACATAAGGCCATCTCAAATCGAGCAGATAGGCAAAAGGACTAGGACATAAAAACTTTCAGGCGGCAACTGCCAAATCAGTATTCACAAAAGATGATAACATTGAACCTTTCAGATTACTTCATTTAGAGAAGGTCGCCACTCACAGAAATAAATCTACAATTTGCAAATTTTAGACTCAATTCAAGGAAATCAGTTCAAGAGCAAATTATGTGTAACCACTACTCTAATGTTATTTGTTTATTTATTTATGTAATTATTGCATTTGTTGTATGCCTAAATCCTGGGTTATCACGGCATAAGTTTACAAGTGTTCTTTGTCTTAGTTGTTGCATATACAGTGGAGAATACATGGTGCTTAGGCAAGTATAATTAGTTACATAATAAAGCTCGCTTCACAATGGTACAAAATCAATTTACAAGCATTCTTTCAATCTTAAATAGTTACATGGTAGGGCAAGTTTACAATCATAAAGTCGTGACATTTACACATAGTGATAATTTACATGGTCAAAATATTTTAGTATTTTACTGTGATTGTCTCAAAAATGTATGATGGGCATGGGTGGGTTGGTAGGAGAGGTGAGATACTGGATATCAGGCTGAGACAGGGCCAGATGGTGTATTGCTGTGTATCTGTAGTGGTCTTAGAATTTGTTAAAGAGACATGTTTTGATGAGTTTCTTAAATTTGGTAAGGGAAGGCTCATTACAAATATTGCTGGGAGTGAGTTCCAAATTCTAGGGGCTGCTACAGGGAAGCTGGATCTGCCGATCTTGTGTTCTTGAAGCGGGGGGGGGGGTGAGTAGGTGCATGTCTGCGTTGGATCTGAGTGTTCTGGTTGTGGTTTTTGCGGATTAGAGTTTGGTTGAGATAACTAGGGGCATTACCTGAGACACATTTATGTGTTAGGGTGTTTTGTGAAGAATCCTGGCTTGAATGGGTAGCCAGTGTGCCTCTCTCCTGTATTGCGATATGTGATCCCTCTTTTTTATGCCTAGCACTGCTCTTAACGCTTTGTTCTGCAGAAATTTCATTTTCTTTATATATTTTTTTTGAGGTCCCTAGTAGCAGTATATTGCAGTAGTTAATCCTGGCCAGTGTGAGAGCTCTGGAGAGAGTGATACTGTTTTGGGGAGTAAGGAAAGGCCGATTTAGGGCAATACGTCTGCAGTGTAGGCTGTGGTCGAGGCGAGTGCACTGATGTGTTTGCACATGGTAAAGCTAGAGTCTGGATAGACCCCTAAAGTTTTAACATTATTGGAGATGCTAATAGGGGTGTTGTCAATGACTATAGCTGTGTATTGTGGGTGGAGCTTGCTTTGTCTAGTGAGGGAGCCTACTATGAGGATCTCTTGTTTTTGCTATGTTTAGACAGAGGCTATTTTTCGCCATCCAGTTCTGGATGATGGAATAGATTTTGTTTACACAAGTAGTGTCCTGTTCAAGATTGCCTGATATGGGGATAAGTATTTGTGTGTCATCTGTGAAGTTGGTATACATTACTCCCATTGCATCTACTGCTGCAAAGAGTAATTTAATGTACGCATTATAGAGCTTAGGGGAAAGCCAGGATCTTTGAGGGACTCCCAGTGGGACTGATATGGGATCAGCTGCAATGTCGCCTATGGCTAGTCTAGATGTTCGGTCTGCAAGGAATGATTTAATCCAGGCTGTGGCTTCCTTTGAAAAGTGGAAGTTGTTTGATAGTGTTAGGCATAGTTTATTATGATCTACTAAATCAAATGCTGCAGACAGGTCAAGTAATACCACTATGCATAGTTTCTCTGAGTCCCTGATTGAGTCCATCTGGTTTTTAAGATCCAATAGAGCTGGCTCTGTGCTGTGTTTGGGGCGGAAACCTGATTGTCTTTCGCCTAGTAATTGATTATTTTCAAGGTGGGATTAAGTCCAATCCGAGGTGGGTGTAAGCAATTTTGTCTATAATTTTGAGGAGGAAGGGGACTGTGGTGATGGGTCTGTAATTGGTGTGGGTGGTGGGATCTAAAATCGGATTTTTTAAGGAAGGGGGTAACCCATGCTTCTTTAATACTAGATGAGATAGTATTGGTGTTGAATGAGGCATTGACGAAATTAGTGATGGTAGGTGCTAAGATGGGGGCACAGTCCTTAACTAGTTTGGCAGGAAAGTTATCTCCTTTGCAGTTAGAGGGTTTAAGTGACACTATAGTTTTTAGTGCCTGATCCTTGGTCACTGGGGTAAACTGGAATTCAAGTATATTAGTTGTGGTGTCTGTTGATGGCAAGGGGGTTGGCCCTATGATAGCTACTAGAAGTTTTCTTTGCGATTCGATTTTGGTTTGAAGAGTGTTTATTTTGGAGGCTAGTGCGTCCTAGATGGTGGTACACCATGCTTTATTAGCTTTGACTATGCTAGAAAGAGGAATAGGTCTTTCTAATTCTCTGATAATGGTGAACAGCTCTTTGCTATTAGAAGTGACGTTAGTGATACGTAAGTTCAGGAGTTGGCTTTCTATGTATATACTTCCAATTTGTAAGATTTGGATATTAGCTGGAGTTTTTTTTTTTGTTAGGTGTTCTAGTGCTCTTTTTTTCCTTCTAAGTCCAATGATATCTTCGTTGAACCAGCTTATGTTTGGGAATTTTAGTTTTGAGAGGAGCTATTTCATCGATGGCTGATTTCAAACAGGTATGGTAATGCAGTGAGATGGTGTCAGAGTTGATTGACTAGTGGTTTTGTATTAATTAGGTTGTTCAGCAACGGAGTTAAGTTTTGGCGGATGGCGGATGGGTGGGGTCTCCCGTTGTGATAATTTTGAACCTAATGAGGGAGTGGTTGGTCCAGGACATTTCTATGATGTCTTCTAGAAGGACTGCAGTGTTCAATGTTAGAATCCAATCCAGGATTCACCCTTTTGAATGGTTTGGGGCGTTAACAATTTGTTTGAATTGCATCTCGAGGAATGCATTGTGGAAAGCAGAAGCTTTGAGGTCAGAGTGGTCATTAAAGCCCAGATTAATGTCTCCTAGGAGGATGAATTTAGTGTTGGGTTTGTGGAGGGGGAGATGAGCAGTGTTGGTTCGGTGTCAGGGTTGTTGGTGGAGCTGGGGGCTCTGTACACTACTAGGAAATTCAAGGTTGTTTTGGGGTTTGTGGTTAGTTTGAGAGCTAGGAGTTCGTAGCCTAACAGGGTTTCCGTTTTGCATTCTCTGACCTGGAGAGTCCTTTTGGAAATTATAGCAAATCCTCCTCCGGTGGCCTTGAGGCGGTCTGCTCTGAGTAGTGTGTAGTCTGGTGGTGTAGCTAGTGTGATCAAAGGGCCTGAAGCTGGGTGGAGCCAGGTTTCTGTAATTGCTAGAAAGTCAAGTTTGTATTCCAGAATATGCTGTGTGATGTCCGTTAATGTCCATTGGACTCCCTGCTTTAGGTAATTGAGAATAAAACAGACATTTTGCCAACTTCCTGAGTCGCTCTTCTTATTTGGTGTGAGAGTTATTCTCCATCTCATCCATCGTATGACGTGTTACCTTAATTAAAAGGACCAAAATGGTTCAGCAGGTTGCCTAGGCCACTTCCTGTCCAGCTGGTCTGTGGGGCTCCAATGGGGTCCATCACTGGCCACAGGAAAGGGAAGGTACACCCTTGCAACGGACTGGTGCTAGAAAAACAGGGATACAAACCCACTTAACACTGAACTGTGTTGATTCCCACCACCATCTCAGTTGTCTAAGAAGGTGCCACCACCTTGATAGTGGTGGCAGGTCTAGTTGGGCAGTCAAAAGAGAGTGCCCAGACTTCCCACAATGCATACAAAGGCACAGATTTCCATATTTATTTTTTCTCCATTCACAATGGGCCTCTGATACCACCTACTTACATAGGGTCAGGCTATGAGCAATGCATCTCTACTTTAAACAGTGTTGCACAGTATGTGGAGCAGTGTGTTAGGTGTCACGGTCTCTGCAGGAATCTTTTGGAGCTGAGCTGTGCTAATATTGTTTGCTGCAGTCTTTCTACAAGCACCATTACAGAACTGCAGCAATTCTATTTAACCACCACACTGGTGTGGAGCATGGCACGGTGTGTGGAGCAGTGTGTTAGGTGTTTGATGGCTGGTGGGTGGGGCCTGGATTCAATGTGCATCTTTGTTGGTGGTGATTTTTATTGCATGAAATCTATGTGTGCAAATTGTGCCAAACTGCCTGTTGACTGTTGGATTCGTGCTCAAGTGTGCTTTGACGGTATTCAGGAGTGTGGGTCTAGGAAAATGACTCATAGCCTGAATCTGTTCTCCAAGCGCTCTTAAATATTGTCATTGCTTGTTGACCTTGGAGTTTTAGGAGTTTAGGTCTTATTTTTTCTTTGGCTCATAGCCTTCTCCAATGTGCGGCTCTCATACAATGTTACTGAAGAAGCTGTTTATCTGCTAATTTCTGGATTAGTCTACGGGGAAACGTGATTTTGCAATTTGTGGATTGGCCTGAGCGATGTATTCTGGACATTCAAGGCCCTGATTAAAAGTGGGCGGAGTCAATTGATTTTGGCTGCTGCTCTTCGTACCAAGTTCTGCGGTGCTGACATTTCCTCGTTTTCCACTCTTTCCCTACGGATGCTACAGCAGCAAAATTGATACCTGAAGGTCCATTGTCTATGCACAAACAACATGTCCTGGATTTGAAATTGAATGCTACCAATTTGGTGATTTCGCCAGTGGTAACCTTAGACAAGAGATCGATGGTGGTCCCTATTGTGGCATCAGAACACATCCAGGGTGGGCTCACGTATGTCCAGGTATTGTCTGCGAGGACTGCTTGGAGCACCAGTGACACTAGTACAGCAGGCACTCGCCTCTGGGCGTACATGCGATATTGCAACACACCAAAAGTTTTCTACAGCACATCCCAAACAACCCATTTCTACATCCATGGAGAACTCAGTGGTTTTGGACAAATCCTTTTTATGGTTATGTAGAGCCATCGAAACATCACAGGTCAACAATGATTCCCATACCTCACCTAAGGTTTAGGAGGGGTCCAATATCTGTTACTTTGACAGGTGGTCAAGGAAGTGTTCTTGCATCCAAAAAATTTACACAATTACCACAATTCGGATTTATTTACTCCCAAGAATATTCCTCTAAGAAGACAATCTGAGGTGTTAACAAAGACGGATTCCTTTTGTCCTGCGTCTATCTCTGCCCTACACTTGGTCTTGTCCCGTAACTATAGATGTTGGTACTGATCCATGTACTAGTAGCGGTGCGTAGGAAGGAAGGGCACAGGACAGAGATAAGGTTTTGCTTTCCTTAGAATCTGTGCCCTCTATTTCATGATCTGCACTGAAACATATGAAGAGCCAACAGTCTTAAGATAACCTCCTTTTTGCGATCTGCTAATAAACCGATAACAGACAATTTAGAAAATAATAAAAACACCAATCAGGAGGGGAATTTACGAGCAGGTGTGGACAGTAACATCATTTTGGTACACTCCATGGATGGTCGATCCTTAGGGACTGTTAAGCAAAGTATTCCACTTGTGGTAGCCCCTAACCCCAGTAGGGATCCACAGTGTACGGGCCAGATACAGACCATTAATGAACGATACTCTTCAAAGATAGTGGGATGGGATGGGAATGAAAAGTCAGAGTAATGTATTGAGATTTCTGAACAGAACTAAACTGTTGCATATTTTTAAAATGATTTCTCTACTGAAGTCTTCACAGTGAGAGGATATTGACTAGATCTCTTCCATTAATATTAAATAAATGTGTGATTTCCCATTTCCACTTGGGAATAATTTTAAATATGGAATGGGATCATTGCCGTAATCTAGAAATTTGGGTTTTTGAGCTACACGAGGTAAAAACTGTAGAGGAAGCTAAGTCTTATCTATCGACTCCTTTGGAAGGGGTGACTGGGCTACCTGAATCTACACAGTCTACTAGTATTGATGCCAATTCATCACTTGCCACCACGGTAGCACAGATCTCGAATATGTTTAAAAAAGGTCAGGATTGGACATGGATTGAGTCAGCACTAAAATCCTTTGCCAGTTTAAGGCATGGACTGATTCAACCCTAACATTAGCTCTATCAGGGTGCTCTCATAGAACGTGTGTGGGCTTGCTAATTTGAATTCTTTTTTTAACAATTTGGATTTTATGTGAAGAGCCAATATACTTATATTCCAGGAAACAATGGCAATATCCAATTTTGATCTGAATTGATATGTGACTTATGCCTCTGCAGCCACTCAAGCCATCATTGGTCGTCCGAATGGAGGATTGGCTATAGCCATAGATGGAACATTGAACCTCAAATCTTAGTTGTATTATAGTTCTGAGTTTTTGGGCTATTTCTCTGACTGCAAATACCACTAATTCCAAGCTACTGCTGGCAAATATATACTGGAATCCTGCTAGATAAACCATGGTATCTTTAAAACTGGGATTGTCCAATTTGTTTGAGGCTTGGTTATTGGAGGGACATTAACATGCTATAATTGTATGAGGTGATTTTAATTCAAATTGTGCAGAGGGGTTGAGGATGAATTATTCTTCTGTTATTCCACGTGTTACCCAGACTAGTGTTTCTAGGGGGGCCACGTGGGACGCCTTTTTGGCTGATTGGGAACTGGCAAAAATGGAGGTGTTGTCGTCTCATAAGGCTGCTCCCATACCTACATGGCATAGGTTTTCAGCATGCTCATTGATTGATTATTTCTATGTATCTTCACAAATAATATCTAAATGTGGGGATTTGAGAATATACGATCCTCATGTGGGAGATCACACCACAATTACCTGCCCTATTAGTAAATGTTTGGATATGGTGGAAACTTTACAGCATTGCGTCTTGCATTGTTCGAACCTTGTAGTGAATAAGAAGTAAGATGTTTCATAAAGATAGGAATTGTTTGTTACAGACTTTTCCAGGAAATGATTTTGGTCTAGGACGATGTGAGGGTAAATGGTTTCTTAAATTATTGCTCTATGTTGTTTTCTTATTGATAGAATTATGAACATTGGCCTGTGTGGTATCTGGATGGTATTGTTAGGGTTGGTGAGTGCCACACTCAGACTGATTGTGTAGGGCAGCAAGTGCCACACTTAGATAGAACTGTGAATGCTTGCACGTTAAATTTCACATAACCCACTAACCAATATAAACTCTAACTCTCTGCATACTTAAAAAAACTCACACAACCATCTCTTGCACAGCCAGCTGCACGCACTTCACCACACTGCAACAACACATAAGCCGCACCAACAGCACACGCGGACTGACACCGATCCAATACTCGCACCAAAGCTCAGCACCCGGTGTCTATAGAGTTGAAGCTGCCAACAGTACACCACTCCTCCCACTATCCTACGCCCTCTTCACCTTACTAACCCATCCCACCTTCTCATTTACAGATCCTCCAGAGCACCTGGGGACCAATTCCGTTGGTGACGGTGCGCTATATAAGTACCGTTAACATAGCATAACTTATTGAAGCTGTACTTCAGTGATTCTTTTTTAACTTCCTCTTTTCTTTTAGGTATTGTGAAGTCTTCTTTGTAATGTTTGTGATAGATATGTGTTTGTCTTTTGATACTTTGTATACTTTTTTTTAACCCATATCACATTAAAAAAAGTATTGGCAAACAGAAAGATGGCTGCTGGAATGTTTCCAGCTAATCGAAACTGATATTGTTCTGGGCAACCTTCCAGACCACTGTTTTTTAGCCTGCCATGCCATTACAGAAGGGATAGACCACACGCAAATCAGGTCAGGCCCCACCTCAAAAGGCATAGTCCAGACTGAACTGCTAGGTCACATCCCTTCTTCACAAGACCACAAACAACCCTTCCAGGTTGACCCCCGGCATGTTTAAGCCTCATTGGGCATCATCAGTGTGGTGTAGATTGGTTGTCCGGTCACAGAAGGTTTGGGTCGCACACCTGCCTACACCTGTCATCGCTCATTGTCTAATTGTGAGATGTACGGCTCTGCTAGGGAGAAATGTTTGTTTCCACAATGTTTAGAGAAAAAAGGAAGGACGTGATGGAAAAAATATTTCTGAACTTAAAAGAGGAACAAGGTTAAAAGTAAAGGGGACATTCTGGAACAAGAACCGAAGCACAGGCAAGTGGTGAAAAACGAATGTAAACGTGTAAACATGTGGAATGTGCACAGGTTTAACGTTTTTGCTTTTATCAATCACATCAACATGTTTGCTAGTATGATAACTAGGTAAATATCTTAGCTATTTTAGGAAATCGCGATGCATCCTAATCTTCAAATCTTCAACTAAATAGTACAACACATATGAACAGGGGATATACCCATTTGATTATCAATTAAATATACAATTACCTTATGCATTCTTAATGATTTTCAATCTCCTATTTTCATGAATCATTCAAATATGTTTGAAGGTTTTACCATTATGTGTCTATATAAATAGGAAGTTCATTTTTGACAATGTATGTGCATTTAACATTCCGCAGAGTTAGCACCTTTCATAATGGAGAACAAGGTCCTCATAGTAATGATGTATTCACACCATAGAACGGAGAGGGATAATGATTCCCTTCTATATTTAATGGTAGCATTCTACATGGGGGCTTGCAGAGATGCAGGGACAAAAGGAATCCGAGTCTTGGGTTTATGCCATCTGGTTTCCTCAACCTTATTTATGAATGCCCTACATGTCTTCTCTGAAGAGACTGCCATAGGTAATGGTCCATCAGTTGGTTTGATCCATTACACTCCTGACAAGGAGTGTTGTTTCATAATTATGCAGACGACACTCAGATACTATTTCAGCTCCCACGTACACCAGAATAACATCTCAATCACATCCAGGCTCTGTTGACCACTGTCGAGTCATTTATGATAAATAATTGTCACAGTCTAATATTAGTGAATTTCTCACTCTTCTCAGATCATCTAAAGATCAGAATGAAAATATGGTATCCCATATTTCCAGCATCCGACATGAGCATTCCTGCTCAAGGGAAGGTCAAACGTTTGGGTATCTTCCTTGACTTAATGTTTTCAATGTCAGCTCATGCCATTTATATCATTAGCTCATCTAGTTACCATCCTATGATGTTAATGCAAATGTTCTCATTCCTGCCAGAGGCTAGTTGTGTCACCAGTCCACGTGCAGTAATCAGAGCCAAATAAGAGTATGGTAAAACAAAACAAAAACATTCTGCGAAGTAACACAAGCATTATTCAGTGCTTCCAGGTCACCAAGACCTCTAGGCAGGATCACACTTCCATGGTTCTGAGAGGTCTCCACTGGTTACTGGCTAGAAAAGCGTTCACAACGTGAACTTTAGTTCATAAAGCATTATATGACCATCCCATGATTACTTTGCAAACATAATTAGATGCTACCACTCGAAGAGAACATAACTGAAAGTGTTCTTATTTTAGCCCTTGCAACGTTAGTCCTATTTTGGTTTGTTGTCTATTTCCGAGATTCAGTTGGGACATTTTAAACACGGATAGCTCAGCACTACCTACAATAAAACCCTGAAAAAGACTGACATGATGCGAAGTACAAGGATTAGTAGTGGCTGAACAGCCTACTCAGCCCCCACAGTTCTACAAACTAACAGTACTTGCCTATCCATTCTCTGCAGCAGTGCATCTGCAGGGGCACAGCACGGGCTACTGTACTCCACCTACTATATGCAAAACATGTACAGCATCACCCACAACGTGTGACAGCTTGAGGCGGAACGGAAGTGTCAGTCTCATTTACACACAGCCATATCCAACTTAACAGTACCTGTGGTCTGTCCTACACATCTGTTCCACTGGTACATTACAGCACTCAGTGATCATGTTGCATGGCACCGTCTTCTACAAGCCTCAAGTCACAATGGATGAACACCCTGGATGGCAACACTTCCACCAAAGTTTGACGCACACAAATGCCAATTGTAAAGACTGGAAGGGGGTCTGTGCTTCTGCTCTATATATGGTTGGGACAAAGGCACAGAGCACTCCAGCCAAGGTTATCTATATTGTAGCTTGGATAAGGAACCAAGGCTTAAGCACTCAGGAGGTGATGCAGGCAGGTTCTTAAGTACAGTGAGACCCCAAGCCTCCACAAAGGAATGTCGTACACTATGTTAGTTGATAACACAGCTTCTTTATATAAAATAAGGTTCAGTAATATATATACATTTAAATAAAAACCTTTTTGTTCTTAGGCAGTTTGATTCAAAGAATGACAAATAAATACACTCTGTGGCACCACACAATACTTAAATTTAGTAATAAATGCACCAACTGCAGACAGTTTTAAGTAGGCATGTTAATTCTTAAGTGAGGTGTAACATCACAGAGTGGGGAAGAAAGGCAGGTTAGTTATGAACAGTGGCAGAATGCTTTATTTAGACTAAATACACCATGCTGTGTAAGGATCCCCCCACCTGTGCAACTTGTAATGGAAATTTTAGGGAGTAATTTATCTTGTTATTTACAGCCCAGTCCATAAATGTTCACTAACCATCTACTTTTTTTTTAAAGGTTCTACCACCCCAAAGTATCTGAGATGCGACAGGAAAATGGGATCCAAGCCAAATCGGTGACCCCTGGATGACTCCTGAGGCTAGAAGATGCTCTTCCTAGTCACAGTACCTTTGGTGCCTTTGCAGGTGAAGTGACAGAGTTTCTTGGTTTCACTCGATGATTCCCCTTGAGGATGGACCCCCCCTTGGATGAAGGAGTCACTGGGATGCTGAGTCTAAGAATTAAAATGGAACCAAAGTCTTTCTGAAGTTAGCAGTTTTGCTCTTCACAGTGTTCTCCTTTGGTCGATGATTTCCATGACTGTAGGAGTCCTGGGAAGATGACACTTGCTGTGGGATCCTCAAATGCTTGGCAGATGAGAGTAAGATCCCTGGGGACCTTCAGCAGTGACGGGTGCATAGGTCACTTTTGGTGTTGGTTTCGGATATTGTATTTTTCCACCTTTCGGTTCTTCGGTGCCGCAGCTGCAGCACAGATGTCTGGATGGCTTCTGGCAACCTGGACTTGACTGCCGGAGTGGACCATGGATCCTCACCAAGTCTGGACTCTTGGGACATCTTTATTGGATTCTGGTGGCAGGAAACCCACAGGCAGACTTTTATCTGCACTCAGTGACCCTGGACCGTCCTTGGTGGGAAAAAGTATTCAGTGATTATGGCAAGGATGTCCCTTGGGGTATTCTTCAGCAGTTTGGAACTTTCACAGCTCCGGGTGTCAAGCAGCACTAGGCCAGGGTACCCCCTCTTCTGGGTGCTAGACAGCAACAGGCTTCTAGACCCGCTGGATCCTGGATGACATCAATGGACTTCTTTGAATCAAAATGTCCGGCACTCCTCTTCTAGATTCACAAAGATCCCTTCTCTGGATGGCAGGCACACAGGACTGGCTTCCAGGGTATTTTGGATGAAGATCAGCAGGTTGCACGATGGTCTCTCATAGCTCGGGGAAGGTCTCCTATCCAGGTCCTCCATTGGATCAGTCCTTGGAGCATCACAGCAGCCTTTGGATTTCAGTGAAGAGTAGCAACCACAATCTTCCTCCTCCAGCTGGACTGCAGGGATCAGTGTCAGGTTTTGACTTTAGCTTCTGAACAAATTGGTGAGTGCAGGGACTCTAGCTATGCACATCTGTTCCCCCATTTACTCAAGCTGAGCCAGGCTCAGTCAACCAATCACACAGAAGGGCATTCATGCAGGCAGGCAGTATATCAGGCTCACAGGCATTCAGGTCGTTCGCTCAACCCAGACACCCATAACAAAGAATGTGGATTGGGATAAGTACTGTGAGACAGGCATGGTTTGAAGAGATGACACAGACAGATATATAGATTTTCATCAACCTTTATTGTACTGGTCAGGATGGGAACATGGCTAGCTTGCCCTAATTCTAAGGTGGGAATGTTCCCTAATGAAAGGTAAACTAAGGGAAGTCTAAGACAGTCAGTCAAAAGTAAAACTCTGCCTGCCTCAAAACCTATGCTTGCCCTCACTTTAACAGAATATCAGTGTGTATGGAATTTTGCCAACTCAAAAGGGTTCAAATTAAAGTCAGGGTAACAGTGGAACTCTTCCGTAGCTCCCTTCCCCAAGTTCAATGCACTCAACTAATGTTCAAAGTTAAAGTCAGTGTAACAGTAAAGCTCTTCTGCAGCTCCCTTCCCCAAGTTGAAGACACTCAAGTAATGTTCAAACTTAAAGTTAGTATAACAATGGTGCTCTTCTGCATCTCCCGTGCCCAAGTTCAAGACACTCAGGTTCTGAAAGTTCCACATGGTCTCAGGATTCCCTTGGCAATTCAGTACACTTGACATAAAGTTCACAATACCTTCTATGTTTGAGGTACTCCTCGTCAACGGGTCCTTCAGGCTTCCCTCGCCCAGAGCTAAACTGTGTGGACTGTTCACAAATACTACATTTTTTCAAGGTTGCTTCTTGGTGAACACAAAAGTTCAATTCAGACAGTCTTATTAGCAAAATGTCACTCTTCCCCATGGTTGCTGGGGGGGACTCCCTTCTCCTTTCTGAACCAAGTCCTTTTTGAGTTTGCCAGTTTTGTACTTCCGGCAGCTTTCTTTCACAGCTAAGACTTGGCGCTGTTGTCAGACCAGACAATCCACCCACTACAGGTCACGCAATCAGGTGTTTTAACTTTTTAGCGTTTCTTCTGTTATGTTGGTGGGGTCTCTATGGCCCTCCTAGATCTGTTTCCTGCCTGAAGGGCCACACCAGTGCTTCTCAATATTCTTATATTTATGAAAGACTCTTTTCCTTTACTTTCAGGAGTTTTCTTCCACTTCAGTTCGCACAATCCCCCGTTTTTTATCTTTATATTTTGCTCATTTTTCTGAACTATGCATAGTTCCCCTTGTCGCACAGGCGCTTTCACTTTAATTACAATTATTTGATAATGTACACTCCTGCACACAATCACTCTGTAAAAAATAAAGCTCACCGGTCCGACGGTTGATTCGGCTGGCTTCTGCTTCCATGGCTGAGGTCAGGGTCTAGGCCCCCTGCTCCTCAGACACTCCTATCTCCCTCTCTTGCTGCCCAGGGAAACAAGCAACTTTCTGGGTAGTGTAGGAATCACCTCACCTCCCACTCTTGGACTTTGGCTCCTTGGAGACACTCCACCCTTGCCACGCTTCCTCCTCCCTGTTGGCTTTGCAGGGCCAAGCATCTCAGCACCCCGCTCTCCACCCTCTGGTGCTGGGATACTCCGGCTCAGCTGCCACTTCCGTCCGACTTCCAACTTGTTATCCACATTGAGGGGCTTGCTGCTTTTTATATGTTCTTGACAAGCTTACAGGCTTCAGGTGTGCATGATAAAAGTCAATTGCCTTACTTTGCCTGGCCCGTTAATGGGGCATGGAAAATTGAGAGGTTGATGCGCCTTAATCTGCATTTTCTTCTTGTCAGTACTATAATGGTGTTTCTCATAGGAAATCTGTACTCCTCTTGATCTCATTTTCTTTGTCCCAGTACTTGACTGGTGTTTAGGGTAAAAAGCAGAATGTGCCTGAATAAATACCATAAAGACTGAGGGGGGGGGGTTAGATAGTTCATTAATAAGAAGGGGGAAAACCTTGTTTCTACTCTAGGAGTGTTCTTATGATATGAAAGAGTTATTGCTGTTAACTTTCTCTCTCCCTTTTCAGGGGTTAGGGTATGGGGTTTCAGGTATTCACCTCCTTATTTTACCAAAATAATCATGACAAGAAGTCGGTGACTTCAGTTCTTTCATCCTGGCAACCTCAGTGGGTAGGGTTGATAGGGAAGAAAAGGATTTCGTCTCTAACCGTAGGGTTTTCTATTAGAGGGACAGGAGGGTAATTCAGTAAGGTAGTTAGTAGAGGGGATTTGTTGTCCTGTGATTTTACATTCCCTTACATTCCTCTGAAGGTGAATGTTTGCCCAGGAGGTCTTTTTCTAGGGCAGGACATGCATGACAAGACCCTGACAGTAGAGGTAGGGTAGGATAGATCAGGACTAGAAAAGGGGGAATACCATATCTCATGCTTGGGCCCTCCTTTCCCAATCTCAGAGTACCCTCTACTCATGTGATCCTCCCTCGCTTGTCCATCCCTGGGGTTGTGGTCCAAAAGTTATGGCCCATCCTTCCTTGGCCACCCGTGTAGAAGATCCCCTGGGAGTAGGCAAGGAAAGACACTTGGATTTTTCACAGTGCCCAGCCTTTCAGCACACAACACTGCATTCATACCAGTTTCAGTCAGGACTGTCTCAGTCATTGTGTCACCCACAGAAACCAGACACCCATAATGCAGAATGTGAGTTCACTTCAAACCCCATTTGCACAGCTCCTACGCCAAGAGTGTACCTACAACACCCAGCCCCTGGGAAGGCTCCAGTCAGTCTGAGAGGAGGTAGCCCCAGTGCCATATGACTTATTTCCACCCAACAACCAGTCAGGGGGATGGGACAGAGACAGGGCTTCCCCAGACTTTGGGAAACAAGGTAAAAGGCAATATAAATGAAGGGGCCACATGAGGCCATCTTGCCTTCCTTCAGGGATCCATTGATTCCTACGGCATGGCCTGGGTGTCTCAAAAATGGAGGACACTCAGAGCCAATGCCAAGTCAGCAGGTAGTTGCCACCAGCCCATACCCTGCTCTGTGGGAAAAACACAGGTGCCCAAAAACACACATAAGGGATACAAGAGTTTACCCCCACCAATGGGTTCCATAAGGATATCCGATTGGTGTTGTTCACCAAAAGGAAAACATGAAGAGCAGCACTGCTAGAGGTCCAGGCTGGACCTCAGTGGCAGAACACATAAAGAAGACACACGCAGAGAAGTGATAGGACAAGGACTAGGAGGCCCTGTCCCTCCAAAAGCATTTCCATCATCACACCAACATTCACAAACATATTTTCATTGGTCCATGCTTAGGTCCCAAAATAGTACACAAATGTGAGTCTCCTATTGCACTGATCTCACTAGCAACAAAACACCCTCTATGTCAATACGTGAGGTTGGGCCTTTGGTGAAATCACAGAAGTTGGTAAACCACACCACTTACAGGTTTTGCATGGTCAACCAGCCGTCTCCCATCCCCTATGAGACATCTGCCATGTTAACCATCTTCATCACTACCTGGTAGTGAGATCACCTGGGTATACATTGACATGTGATGCTGGATACAAGTGTTATGCAACATGCAACGCACTGTCACAATATGCCTAACCTTTTGCAGCCCAGACATAAATTCACCACAACTGTAATTGTAGGCTACAATACTTGGCCTTGTGGAGTCCAAATGTTTCAATAGTGCATCTTGTCCTGATATAGACTTCATTGTAGCACCACCCTGTAGGTGTTTGTGGGTTGATGGTATGGTTTGAGGTGCCATTGCTGCAATAGCTATCCAGCATCACATGTATGCATAAGGCAAAACATAAATGTTAGGAGTAGTACACATTTGTGTTTTTGATACATGAACATGGCCACATTTTCATGGTTGCTTTGGTTGGGTGGGAAGCATACTGTGGTTCATCAATATCAAACCACCTCTACCTCCAGGCTCATTTCATTACACAACACCCCTATGCATGGGAGGCCGTTCAAGTCAAAATTACACCTTTGTGAATGTGACATATTGAAGTGAATACAACATGCAGTGAAATGAGTAAGGCATACACTGAGATGACTATAATATGTATCGAAATGAGTATAACATGTATTGAAATGAGTATGACATGTATTTGAAATGAGTAGGACACACATTGAAATGAATATGACACCTATTGAAGTGAATATGACACACGTTGAAGTGAATATGACATGCAATGGAATGAATGTGGCACCCATTGAAATGAATATGACACACGTTGAAATAAATATGACACCCATTGAAATGGATATGACACGCATTGAAATAAATATGACACACGTTGAAAAAAATATGACACACGTTGAAATAAATATGACACCTATTGAAATGAATATGACACGCATTGAAATAAATATGACACGCATTGAAATAAATATGACTCACGTTGAAATAAATATAAGACCCATTGAAATAAATATGACACCCTTTGAAATGAATATGACACGCATTGAAATAAATATGACACACGTTGAAATAAATATGACTCACGTTGAAATAAATATAACACCCATTGAAATAAATATGATACCCATTGAAATGAATATGACACACATAGAAATAAATATGACACCCATTGAAATGAATATGACACATGTTGAAGTGAATAGGACATGCAATGGAATGAATATGACACCCATTGAAATAAATATGACTCACGTTGAAATAAATATGACACACGTTGAAATAAACATAATACCCATTCAAATGATTATGAAACAGTTTGAAGTGAATATAACATTCATTGGAATTAATATGACACCCATTGAAATTAATATGAAACACATTGAAGTAAATATAACATGTATTTGCATGAATAAGACACACATTGAAATGAATAGGACATGCATTGAGATAATTATGACATCCATTGAAATGAATATGACACACTTTGAAGTGAATAGAACATGCAATGGAATGAATATGACACCCATTGAAATGAATATGACACACGTTGAAGTGAATATAACATGCATTTGAATGAATATACCATGCATTGGAATGAATAAGACATGCGTTAAAATGAATAGGACATGCATTGAAATAAATATGATACCCATTGAGATGAATATGACGCATGTTGAAGTGAATAGGACATGTAATGGAATGAACATAACACCCATTGAAATTAATAGGAAACAGGTTGAAGTGAATATAACATTCATTGGAATGAATATGACACCCATTGAAATGAATATGAAACAGGTTGAAGTGAATATAACATTCATTGGAATAAATATGACACCCATTGAAAGGAATATGACACACATTGAAATAAATATAACATGTATTGGCATGAATAAGACACACATTGAAATGAATAGGACATGCATTGAGATAATTATGACATCTATTGAAATGAATATGACACACTTTGAAGTGAATAGAACATGCAATGGAATGAATATGACACCCATTGAAATGAATATGACACATGTTGAAGTGAATATAACATGCATTTGAATGAATATACCATGCATTGGAATGAATAAGACATGCGTTAAAATGAATAGGACATGCATTGAAATAAATATGACACCCATTGAAATGAATATGACACATGTTGAAGTGAATAGGACTTGCAATGGAATGAATATGAAACCCATTGAAATGAATATTGCACACATTGAAGTGAAAGTAATATGTATTAAAATTAATTTAACATCCATTTGAATGAATAAGTCATTTCCTCCATGTCCCCATTCCTCTTCCCAGTACTTACCTTTGAGTACGTTCCGTGCTCACTGGAACTCTTTTCTTTTCAAGCTGGCCTCCTCCAATTGGAAGGAGTTATCAGGTGTTCTATGGCTTTGGTGGTCTTCAGGTCTTCAATCTAGTGGAATGATGTTAGGGTTCGTAAAGACAACACCTTGGCTCTTGCTTCCATCAACCATCAGGGGGCTACGGGGTCCCGCTCCTTGGAGGATCTGGCTTTGTCCATTTGGACCTGGGGCACGGCACACCTGATCTCCTTGAGAGCGGTCCATATCCGGGGTGTGGACAATGTGACTGTGAACCGGCTCAGCAGGGTGTTTCTCAGCGGAGATGTCTCTTTGTCCCAAGGTTTTTCAGGATGTGTGTCGGTGGTTCGGCATCCCTGGATGGACCTCTTTGCCTCCCCCTGCAACTCTCAACTTTCCTGGTTTTGCTTGAGGACTCTGCCCCCCAGGGGTTTGTGGGGGGGTGGACGCTCTTCCCTTGACTTGGCCCCTCAGAGCTTCTTTATGCCTTTCCGCCAAATCCCCTGATTCTGCAGGTCATCAGCACAATCAGATCATCTCCATGTGTGTTTATCCTGGTGGTCCCTTACTGGCCTCAGGGGGGGTGGTTCCCGGGCCTTCTGGAGATGCAGTTAGCTTCTCCTTGGGTGTTGCTCAGGTGGCCGTCTGCATTGCGGGTGGTCAATGTCCCCCTTCTCCTCTCTCATCCGTTGTGGGTTCTGGAAACAGAGAGGAGGGATCTCCTGGCATTAGGCCTTTCAGCTGCAGTGGCTGGGATGGTTCAGAGGGCATGTCAGTCCTCTACACTTAAGTTCTGACCGTCATTGGGCTAATTTTCTGGCTTGGTGTCACCTGAAGTGTGTCCTGGCACTGGAGTGTGGCATCCCAGACATTTTACAGTTTCTTCATGAAGGGGCGGAGAAGGGGTTGGTGGTCTCTACTTTCTGTTCTCAGTGGTCTGCCATTCGGGCTTTCCAGGTTTCCTGGTCCTCTCCGGTAGGGGATATTCATTCCATTGCATGTTCTATTCACTTCAGAGTGTGTCATATTCATTTCAATAGATGTCATAATTATCTCAATGCATGTCCTATTCATTTCAATGTGTGTCTTATTCATGCCAATTCATGTTATATTCACTTCAATGTGTGTCATATTAATTTCAATGGGTGTCATATGTATTACAATGAATGTTTTATTCACTTCAACCTGTTTCATATTCATTTCAATGGGTGTCATATTCATTCCAATGAATGTTATATTCACTTCAATCTGTTTCATATTCATTTCAATGGGTGTTATGTTCATTCCATTACATGTCCTATTCACTTCAATGTGTGTCATATTCATTTCAATGGGTGTCATATTCATTCCATTGCATGTCCTATTCACTTCAACATGCGTCATATTCATTTCAATGGGTGTCATATTTATTTCAATGCATGTCCTATTAATTTTAACACATGTCTTATTCATTCTAATGCATGGTATGTTCATTCAAATGCATTTTATATTCACTTCAACGTGTGTCATATTCATTTCAATGGGTGTCATATTCATTCCATTGCATGTTCTATTCACTTCAAAGTGTGTCATATTCATTTCAATGGATGTCATAATTATCTCAATGCATGTCCTATTCATTTCAATGTGTATCTTATTCATGCCAATACATGTTATATTCACTTCAATGTGTTTCATATTCATTTCAATGGATGTTATATTCACTTCAACCTGTTTCATATTCATTTCAATGGGTGTTATGTTTATTTCAACGTGTGTCATATTTATTTCAACGTGAGTCATATTTATTTCAATGGGTGTCATATTCGTTCCATTGCATGTCCTATTCACTTCAACATGTGTCATATTCATTTCAATGGGTATCATATTTATTTCAACTTGTGTCATATCTATTTCACTGTGTGTCATATTTATTTCAATGGGTGTCATATTCATTCCATTGCATGTCCTATTCACTTCAACGTGTGTCATATTCATTTCAGTGGGTGTCATATTCATTCCAATGCGTGTCCTATTCACTTCAACATGTTTTATATTCATTTCAATGGGTGTTATATTTATTTCAACGTGAGTCATATTTATTTCAACGTGTGTCATATTTATTTCAATGCGTGTCATATTCATTTCAATGGGTGTCATATTTATTTCAATGGGTGTTATATTTATTTCAACGTGAGTCATATTTATTTCAACGTGTGTCATATTTATTTCAATGCGTGTCATATTCATTTCAATGGGTGTCATATTTATTTCAACGTGTGTCATATTTATTTCAATGCGTTTCATATTCATTTCAATGGGTGTCATATTTATTTCAATGTGTGTCATATTCATTTCAATGGGTGCCATATTCATTCCATTGCATGTCATATTCACTTCAACGTGTCATATTCACTTCAATAGGTGTCATATTCATTTCAATGTGTGTCCTATTCATTTCAATGCATGTCTTACTCATTGAATTTCAGTGTATGTCATACTCATTTCAATACATGTCATACTCATTTCAATATATGTTATACTCATTTCGATACATATTATAGTCATCTCAGTGTATGCCTTACTCATTTCACTGCATGTTGTATTGACTTCAATATGTCACATTCACAAAGGTGCAATTTTGACTTGAACGGCCTCCCATACCTATCCTCACTTCATTTCATAACACTTTCCCCCTGGGCTCACTTTAGTACACAACTCCTTCCTGCGCTCACATTTTATGCAACATTATCCCCTTGCTCACTTCATTACACACACACACACACTCACACGTGCACCCATGTGCATTTTCCTACCTAGGAGCCAAGTCTGTTGTCCCCTGTGGGTGCCCATGTAAGCTGGCAAGGTGATTTCTCCTAGTATCATGCTTTCATCTCTAAAACCTGGAACCTTGCACGGCAGTGGGTGTTTCTATGACAAGACTGGAGGCGAGCATTATGCTCCAACTTCTTTAATTTTACTGCTCCTCAGCAGTTTCAACAAACCAATAAAACCAATAACAAAACACTGAAAAAAGTCTCAATAGGCTTTTCTTCTCTTCTTCTTTTGGAACTACAATCCCCATAGTCTCTGTAGTCCATCTCCTTTCATACTGAGCTATGACCACTTCCTGTCCCTGAGCTCCCCCTCTTCTTTTACTGCTCTTCAAGCAGATAGGTACCAACATTTTTTACATCCTTATGAATGCTAAATGTGTGTGGCTTTGAAACATGTAAGATGAAGAAAGTTACTGTCAATGCCATAGACAGCTTACATATTTGTAGGCATACCATAGGTTAGAGGTGCTGCAGCCAGCGCGGTGCTCGTAGCCCAAGCGTATTCATTTGCAGCATTTTTATTATATACATTATATTTATGCAGATTGCAGCATTTAGATTTCGATCGCGCGATTAACGGAACCCCAGGGGATTAACAGCCCCGCGGAGCGCACACCCCGTGTGGCATACCCTGCACCCCAGGGGTAGCTAGGCGCTCGCGGGGCTTCGATCGGAGCCTCGTACGAGGGAGAGCTGTGACTCCTGCCCCCACCTTCGTGATATGGAGTGCTGTATCTCTGCGTCGCATTAGCACTGCGACGCGGAGAAACAAAGGCGCCGGGCCCCGCGGTGAAAGCTCACACACAGAGCTTAATTGAAGTAACGGGAGCCCCAGAACCCGTTGTTCCAAACCGGCTCGGACCTGCGAGTCATCCCCGCCTAGCGACACTAATGCTCACGCTCAGGAAAGCACACAGAGCAGGAAACAGAGCGGGCACACAGAGGCACTGAAGCTTGTGCCTGAAATAATATACATGAGGCAATTTGCATAGCAGACAGCACAGAGCACAATTAAGGGGATTTGAGTGATAGCCCATCACAGGCTTGGAGAAACACTGAGTCCAGTGCAGCCACATATATGCCATAAAAAAATAATTATAATAATAATAAATAATAATAATAAGAGGATTAATCCCCATATTAAGGACAAAGGACAGTTATAAGGACTGGGAGATCTTCACAAAGGCATTGATCAGAACATCCAACTAGTGAAGTGGGCGTGCACAGACACCTGCACCAGGTATTAAGGCACACAGCAACCTCCCAAAAAAGATGTCAGAATTTGAGTGGAGTGAAGAGGAGCAGTCGCTGGATTTAGCGGCCAGCTTCAAGGAGGTGCTGGGGAACTCACTAGTGGACGCTGTGATGCAAGGGGTCAAGCCCCTTCAAGAGAGGATGGAGACATTAGAAGCAACCCTACATCAGCCCAGAGATAGCACCATAGGGACGGAGCTCACGCCCACTGCACCCTCTGAAGCAGGGTCTAAGGGGAGTACTAATGCCCGAAAGGGGAAAGCCTCTTGCGAGCCCCAGGGCCAGTCGGATGGGGCAAAAGAAAAGGCCCCAGAGGTAGTCGACGCCTTCGCAAAGTTCAGAGAAGTGTATTTGCAGCGTCAGACAGTGCCGAACCTCACGACCCCCACTCCTGTGGAAGAATATGAAGGAGAGGAGAACCTAGGCTCGGAGGGAGAGCCAGTAGAAGGAGACCCTCCCTCCCAAGACGAGAATGAGATAGAGGAGGAGGAGGAAGACAAGCCCAGCGGAGGGAAGAGAATCCACAAATAGAAACACCTCGAGGAGGTGGAGGAGGATATGTTTGATCCGGGCAGCATCCGGAGCCCGAGGTCATCGGACTGGCAACCATCACCAAGGGTGGCACAGTACATGACCATGAGGTTAAGGAAAGCGCTCGACAAGGAAGTCCGACAGCGCCTTCGAGTGGAATGCCCGAGACCAGACCTTCCGGGCAAAGTAGCCGAAACACCGGAGCTAGACCCCAAGATGATGACGTTCGTAAGGGTATTGACAGATCTTGGAAGAGCTGCCAAGAGAAAGTGCTAGACGTAGCTGGTCCGCTCACAAAAATCATGGACCTGGCAGAGAGGGCCAGGGACGCTGGAGAAGTGATAGACCCCGACGCCCTGGCAGGCTGGGCGCAGAGAGAAGTCTGCTTACTGGGCAATGCCAACTACACCATCGCATCGGAACGAAGAAGAGGGCTATTACTAAAAATTGATGCCAAACTTAGCGACCTCGCATCATACGAGGCAGGAGATGCGGCGCAAGGGCTCATCTTCGGAGAAACCTTCGGAAAAGAAATTGGCCGTTTCGTCAGTACCTACACCACTTTGGAGAAGGCGCAAGCCTCAATCCGCAATATTTTCCTTAACCGGGTTTTTGCCGGGACCAGCCGCTACATGGGTCACATGACTGGTCAAAACCAGGGAGGTAGAAGACCCCCAAATCCCAGAGCCCAATACTGGGAGAACAGGCAGCAGGATTCCTTCTTCCCATCCAGAGCAGCGCATTACCCTCCAGTAGGGGGGAGAACTGGTATGTTCTGGAGAAACTGGCACGCGCTTTCCAGCAATGCCTGTGTGTTGCAAACCGTTCTAAAATAATAATAATAATTTGGCATTTATATAGCGCTACGAACCCTCAGGTATCTGAGCGCTGCTTATTATTACCCACGGTGTGTGGTGCTCATTTATCGACCTCGGAAGTATGAAACGCTGAGTTTGGCGCTGCCGGGATTCGAACCTGCGTTTGCAGGCTTTGCACGGATGTCAAAGCGAGCGCTCTACTCGCTGTGCCACTTGACCGGCCAGGTATGTGTCTAGAATTTGTAGACCAGCCCATACATGAGCGCAAGCCTCACCAACAGCGATTAGAGCGCGCAGAACAGAGACTGCTAGTTCATGAGCTAGATCAGCCGGCGCAGAAGAACGCCATAGAGAAGTGTCCGAGAGAGCCCAGTTTCGTAAGCAATGTGTTCGTGGTGCACAGAAAGGAGAAAGTGCGACCAGTCATAAACCTCAAGAAGCTGAACGGCTGGATAGTCTACCGTCATTTCAAGATGGAGGGCATCCATCAGCTCTGAGACTCCATCAGAGAAGGAGATTGGCTGACGAGAATGGACCTGAAGGACGCCTACCTAACGGTTCCAGTGGCAGAGGAGTTCAGAACCTTCCTAGCTTTTCACTGGAAAGAGCAGTTTTGCCGATTCAAAACAATGCCCTTCGGGCTTGCGTCGGCCCCTTGGGCCTTCACCAAACTAATGAAGCCAGTAGCGACAGCGATAAGGGAGAAAGGTATAAGGCTGATCATTTATTTAGACAACCTCCAACTGTTGGCCGAAAACCAGGAGGTACTCCTATATCAGACGAAATGGGTCAAAGACCTGCTATCGTCTCTAGGATTCCTTGTCAACGTAGAAAAGTCAGACACAAAGCCAGCACAGAGGCTAGACTTCCTAGGCTTTGTCCTAGAGACCAGGAAAGCCACGCTGGAGCTTCCAGCCCAGAAAATACGCATAATCAAGAGGGAAATAAGAGTGTGTCTACAGAAACAAGTAGTTTCGCTCAGAACGTTGGCGAGAATAGTGCGACTCCTAGCAGCGTCCATTCAAGCCATATTCCCCAGACCATTGCACTATCACGCACTGCAAAGGCTAAAGATAAGACATCTGCAGCGAGGCTTGAGGTATCATCAGTTGGTACCTTTGGATCAAGAATCCATGACGGAACTGGAACGGTGGTTGAAGAATATGGACGCCTGGAATGGGCGAGCCATTTTCGGAGATAGACCGGACCTGATCATAGAATCGGACGCAAGCCGCTTGGCTGGGGAGCAAGATGCAGTGACCTGCAGACAGGGGGGAAATGGAGTGAAGAGGAACTCAGCCTCCACATAAACTGTCTGGAGCTGTTGGCAGGGTCCTTTGCGATCAGAGCCTTCACGAAGGGGAAGATGAAATTGTGCATCTTACTAAAGATGGACAACATATCGGCAGTTCGATATATAAACCATCTAGGCGGCACCAGATCCAAGATGCTGGCAGAGCTGGTGAAAGACTTTTGGCATGCCTCCTTTCACTCACAGACATCAGTAACAGCGGAGTACCTACCCGGGACTCTGAACGTAGTAGCAGATTGGAAATTGCAATACCTCACGGACTCCAGCGATTGGAAGTTGGATCCAGCAGTGTTTCAGAAGATGAACCAGGAATGGGGTCCGCTACACATAGACCTCTTCGCATCCCGGTTGAACGCCCAGACCACGCAGTCAGTACCACGCAATTTCTCATGGCGCGTAGGAAACCTTTTCAGGGCATATCCACAGCTACCATTACTAGATGGGTCAAGGAGATCATGAAAGCAGCAAATATTGACTTAGGAAAGTACGGAGCGCACTCAGTGCGAGGAAATATGGCTTCTAAAGCCTTTACAACAGGAGTGTCTCTGAGAGATATTATGTTAGCAGTAGACTGGACAAATGATTGCACGTTTAAAGAGTTTTATTTTAAGTCGACCGAGAGTTTCGCGGTCACTGTGTTGGGAAGCTTTGAACAAGCATAATGCTCGCCTCCAGTCTTGTCATAGAATGAAGATTACCCCCGCTAACTGCGCACGGAGTATTAATTCTATTAAAGACTGGGAGGCAAGCATTAAATTCCCACCCAAGTTATGTATTATATATATCACATTTGGATATTGTGATGGATAATACTGTATATGATAGTGGCAATACATGGACACCACCCTGAATCTTCTGTTTTGTATTGTTCCTAGGGGAAGAGCAGAAGAACAATTGAGATAGGAGACTAGTAACTGTAGTCGTCTGGAGTCGAGGAGGATCGACATTCGGTTTGGGGTGGTTTCAGTCTTCGCTCTGTTGGCAGGACATAGTGTGGATTTTTGAAAGTGACAATTGAGAGCGAGTAAAAGAGGGAGGAGCTCAGGGACAGGAAGTGGTCATAGCTGAGCATGAAAGGAGATAGACTACAGAGACTATGGGGATTGTAGTTCCAAAAGAAGAAAAGAAGAAATGCCCATTGAAACCTTTTTCAGTGTTTTGATATTGGTTTTATTGGTTTGTTGAAACTGCTGAGGAGTAGTAAATTAAAGAAGTTGAAGCATAATGCTCATCTCCTAGTCTTTAATAGAATTGATACTCCCTGCACAGTTAGCAGGGGTAACCTTCATTGTGAGATCAGCTCCACAGCTTAGCCACATTTTCATGGTGTGCTGTTGCTTGTGATTTCTGTAGATTAGCTCTCTAGCATAGAGTGGCACCATTTGGAAATATGTGCAGTTCAGGCAACCTTTGATGTTTGAAAATTGGGCTATCTTATAAAAACAATCTTTATGATGCCACATGCTGGCAGGTAGGCCAGTGTGATCTGTGGCATGTGTAAAGAAGGCATGCAGTACCTGGTTCAGTACACATGAGAATGTGACCTGTGACATACCATACAACATGTCCACTTGGTGCCGGAATGTGCCAGTAGCACAGAAATGTAGGAAAGTCATCAACTTGTTGTGCTTAAGTTGACCTGAAATTCTAGGTCCCACTCATTGAGTTACACTACATGAATTGTGTTTTTCCTGTCAAGCCGATAGAGTTTGATGATTTAGGTGTCTTTTAGTGCCCGTGCGGATGGTATGACCCTGCGTATGGATATGTGGGGCATGGATATTATCCTCCACATATGTTGGCCCTCTGTAGCCAAGTTTAGAGATTCCCTGTGCCTTCAAAAGCATTCTGAGCTGTTGAATGCGGATTTACAGGGCTCTGACAAGCTGCATGGCTATTTGTGCGTTTATAAAATGTTTTAAGAGTGATTTTCTATCCTTTTTGAATGACAGGTTGCACCAGCTGTTGTTTTGTCCTCAGCTGACTTTTACTGCTAGTAAATACTATTACTTTCACAGCTGGTTAATACTATTAGTACCCTCCTGCCATGTTTCCCACTTACCTGTGAACACGATTGGCTAACTCGCTGGTGTTACCAGGTCAGAATCCCACAACTTCTCTTTCTCCACGCTCTAGCTCACTGATAGCGTTCCTTCCCTTTACACGAACTGCCACCATGGAATGGGAGAAGGGACTACATGTAGTCCCTTCTCCCATTCCATTGTGGCCACCTTCTGTGTTTACTTTTTTATATTAATTTTTGAATGTCCGACATGGAACAGGGAGAA
This sequence comes from Ambystoma mexicanum, assembly GCF_040938575.1. NCBI lineage: Eukaryota > Metazoa > Chordata > Amphibia > Caudata > Ambystomatidae > Ambystoma > Ambystoma mexicanum. Next base: position 670,886,571 of record NC_090924.1, on the reverse strand, counting down.
GGGACTACGTGTAGTCCCTTCTCCCCGTTCCTTGGTGCCAATCTTCTTGGTTTACTTTTTTAATTTATTTTCGATTGCCCACCATAGAAAGGTAGAAGGTACTACACAGAGTAAATTTCTCCCCATTCCGTGGTGGCCATTTATTTTCTTTTTTCAGTTGCTAAGCGACAAAGATGTTTCACAACTGAACAAAGAGACTATTACTACCCTGGTCTAACTGGCTGGAGTATCAACAGCAATATACCCGTCGCTGGAGGGCCATTACCACGTCCAGGAATGCCACAGAGCTTCCTGTAACTATGGCCCCGGGGCATTACCTGATGCAGTAACGACCCCAGCTCGGGTTATATTGCTTAAGAAATGGAGTTTCAGGCCTGTATATTTGTTATGCTGTACATGCGTGTATGCAATGGAAGGGGCACCTTTCATATTTTCGCATGTGCTTTGAAGTGCATGCTTTAATCTTACCAGCTTTATTGTCATTGTCAGAATATGGGTGCAGGCTTTGTGCATTAGAGATACTGTTAAATATGCTGAAAAACAGTACATTTGGATGTTAGAGGTTTGTGTGTTAGAGATGCGAGCGCGTGTGTGAATAAATATTTCATCAAAGAGTTTTGTATGTCGGAGATGTAAGTGTGTGTTTGAGTATGTATACCTATATTGTTGGTATGAACAGAAAACCAACATTGAATAGTCGCTGCAAAGCGATTAAGGGGTGATGACGTGGCATGATTGATACTTGGTCACTGCGTGAAAGTGTTTTTTGTGTTTTTTGAGTGATCATGAACTTGGAAGTCGCATAAGTTTTGATGTGCCTGTTACTACATACTTGGTGGGGTGTGTAGGCTGCCACATTTTGTGAAACATGTTAAGTGTTGTGTTATGCCTAGCTAGCAAAGCTCTTTATGCAATGAAAATCATTATTTTGCATGTGGTGGTGCAGATCATATGACATGGGTGGGCACGATGGGCGTGTATGGATTGGTATTGTACAGTTCATGGTTCGTTCTGTAGATATTTTTTTTCTCCTGTGTGATTGTCATATGGCTACATTGTATTTCAAAAAAATTATATTTCACAAAACAATGTATGTATTTATGATGTATGTATGTATTGTATGTATGTATGTATGCATGTATGTATGTATGTATTTATTTATTTATTTATTTGGATTTATTAAGCACCCAGCGGTCCGGAGGCATCGTGGCGCCGTTACAGAATTTTCAGCTTGGTGTCCGTTAGGAACATGGTCAGAAGAACAAGTAGAGAAGCAGTGTTGAGCAGGTGTTCCGTGGTTACAGGGGAACAACATTGGAGGCAGTACATACTCATAGACATTCATTGGTTACAGGGGAACAATATTGGTGCATAGTCATAGACAGTTTAGTTGAACAACAGTGCATGGTCATAGACAGTTTAGTTGAACAACATTGTTTTCAGGGTTTTTCTGAAGGTGAAGAGGGATTGTTCGCTCCTCATACTGGGTGGTAGTGAGTTCCATGCTTTGGGGGCTAGAACTGCAAAGCTGGTTCCACCAACTTTCTCTCTGTTAAATGTTGAGATTGAGAGTTGGTGAGAATACTTGTTCCGTGTTGGCCCATGGGATGGCGTTAGGTGTGTCATCTCCGCTAGGTACGCTGGTGCAGTTTGGGTGAGGCATCTATGTGTGATTGTGAGGGCTTTGAATGCTATCCATTCTTTAATCGGGAGCCAGTAGGCTTCTCTTGTTGCATGGGTGATGTGCTCTCCTTTAGTAATGCTGACTGCCACTCTGAGGGCATTGTTTTGTGCTATTTGCAAGCAATTGATGTTCTGTGTGGAAGTGCCCAGAAGTAGGATATTACAATAGTCTAGTTTTGCGCCTATTCTAGCTCTAGCATTGTTGAGGCGTTTTTTTTTGTGATAGGTGGGGTTTCACTGCGTTTATGATTTTAGAAGTGAGGGCTCCTGCTGACGATATGGCACTGACTTGTCTGTCCATAGATAGCGTGGAGTCTAGGTAGACGCCTAATGTTTTCACTGTAGTTGAGGTGGTAATGACTTTGTCTTCGATGATGAAGAATTGTATGTGTTGTCAAGCTTTTTTAGGGCTTCTTTGGGGCCTACTAGTAGTATTTCATTTTTTTCCCCATTTGGGCATAGGCCGTTTGCAGCCTGAATTCTGGCATATATGTCTTGGAGGGTTTTAAGGTCTTGGTTGTAGTTGCCTGTTAAGGGAATGAGAATTTGTGTGTCGTCTGCATAGTTGTTGAAGGCTATGCCAAAATCTTCTAGGTCGCTGAATAGTGGGAGGGTGAATAGGTTGTAAAGAGTGGGGGGGGTGCATGAGCCTTGTGGGACTCCACTCTCAATTGGTGATGGTGGGGCAGCTGCTTGGTCAGAGAAGACTCTCATGGCACGACCATCCAGGAAGGAGGTGATCCATGCAGTGGCTTCATTAGAGAAGTGGGCTGTGTCGGTAAGATGTTTGCAGAGGATCTTGTGGTCCATCAAATAAAAGGCCCCATAGAGGTCTAGGAGAAGGAGGAGTGAGGTTTTGCCTTTGTCCATCAATTCAAGTAGTTTGTTTTTCAAATAGAGCTGACTCTGTGCCGTGGCAGGGGCGGTAACCTGATTGTCTTTTTTCAAGGATGTTTTGCGTTTCTAGGTAAACTCGAATCTGTAGATAAGCAGTCTTATCTAGAATTTTCAATAGAAATGGCACTGTGGTGATGGGGCGGTAGTTATTTAGGGAGTCCGGGTCTGAGGAGTTTTTTGTTAGTAAGGGCCTCACCCAAGCTTCTTTGAGGGTGGTTGGAACGGTGCTGGTGGCGAAAGATGCATTGATGAAGGAGGTGATAAATGGGGCGAGTACTATGGCACAGTCTTTGATTAGGTTGGCTGGGCAGATGTCACCCTTGCAGAGTGACGGTTTGATGTACTTTATGATATGGAGGACGTCGGGCTTGGTTACATCCCTGAAGGGGAAGGATTTGGGTAAGGTACTGTTATGTTTGGTGTGTATGTCTGGATTGACTGTGGTTGGCTTAGGTACAGGGTTGGGTTTAGGCAGATTGTCAAATTGAGTTTTGATTTTGTTTTTTAGAGTTTTAAATTTGTTTACCATGGCGTGTTGGATGTTGTTGCACCATGTGGTGTTTTTCTCAGTGGGTTGAGCAGAATTGGTGGGGATGGTAAGCTCATTGTAGATGGTGAATAACTCTTTAGACTGTGAGTTGGCTTTAGCAATCCTGACATTGTTGGTGGCAGCTTTGGCTGTGGAGATGGCTTTTTTATATTGTTTGGCGACAGTGAGGTATATGTCCCTTGTGGTGAGTGAGGGATTAGCCTGCCAGGCGGTTAGTGCTGCCCTTTTAGCAGTGCGTGCATCCGTCAGTTCTTGAGTGAACCAAGAGTTGACATGCAGGTTTTTTTTTGTTGCTTTTTTCTTTTCCAGTGGGGCTACTACATCTATTATGTCTTTTATTGTGTTGTTTTAGGTCTCAACTAGTGTTGTAGGGTCTTTAGAGGTAAAGTGAGCAAGAATTGATGTTTCTAGTAACGGGATTAGTCTGTCTGCTGTGAGCATTTCATCGGCACCTTAATTTGTGAACATTCATTGAGAATTGCAACAAGCATATAAATGAACAAATATATATATATATATATATATATATATATATATATATATATATATATATATATATATATATATATATATATATATGCAGTCCCATCACATTAAAGGCCATAAAAGTAGCAACAAAGTTACAAATATTTCATATTAATTGCCCTATAAAAATACAAATATTCATAATCACATCACATTGAAAACAACCTAACAGGGACATTACAAACATTCTGCATGGCTGCCCCTAATGTGCCATGCTGGCTTTAAAAATGAAGCTACATTATAGCTTATCAAGTCATCAGTTACATCATGTCAATTGCCATAGCTTCTAGACAGTTGCAAGTGCAACATGCTTTTAGCGCTGGATAAATCCATTGTCTGCAAGGTGTCTCTTATAAGGGACATAGCAGAAATGCATACGGCTTTCCGGACATATAGAACACAATGGGCGCATCATGAACCCTGAACTGCCCACTTGGAAGTGACCGACGCAAGAGGCAAAGCCCCCAATATCATTCTCCCGAGCCTGGTTCAAGAGTTCGAAGGTAGTGCTCCAGACCAGGTTTGCTCTTGTGGGACACATTTTGCAAGATATTTCCCAAAATCAGATACATGTTCAGATTAGACTACATAATTGTGACTGATATCCAATCTTCCAGATGCTGTTTCGACAAGATCCTAATTTTATTTGGGTTCCTTTACTTGCCTTCCACTCTCAATTACCTCAAAGTAGTAAGAACATGTTTGAACCAGGGGAGTCTGGTGACCCCGGGTAAACTGCTATGGCCCGAATACAGTCCCTGTATTTCATTAAATGGGGAGAACTCTACAATGTGGCCCAGTAGAGGATTGGTTTAAATGAACTACCCAATCAATATCCTCACATTCTAGTTCTAGTCTTATTAGTGGATTTGGGGCTTAGTGTAGTTTTAGTAGTTGTTTGAAGAATGTATTCTCTGTGATCTTCAAGCTGGCCCAGTTGGTGTCCCCCAACATCTCTGCCACTCATAACGCTGAAATGGTAGATTTTAATTTGTACACTCGAAGAGCAGAGTCAAAGGCCTTCTTCAAAGAATTTTACAATTACTCTACAGCGCTGATCTAATATTGTATTACTTTTGGCAACCTGACCTCTCCCAAGCCCTGACTTGGAGAAGCTTATTCTAGGATTGACATGTATCCTCATGTCTAACCATGTTTAAAATTCTATTTCAGAGCAAGCCTAAGCCATTGATGCAAGTACAAAGGGATATTTATTAAACGCGAGCAATGCCTTACAAATGCATTACATTACATTCAGGGAGGTTAAGCGAAAGTGTTCTTAATTGTACATTGAACAGAAAATAGTGCGTTCTTTTGGAAGTCTGGGACAGATGCCAAGTGACCTTATCATTAGAACACTGCGGCCGTTTGAGTAAACATTCCCTATAACTGCTCTCCAGGCTTTCTGGGATGTGCGCCAAGTGTTCTTATAAATAGTAAAGAATACTGAGATAGCAATATGAAAGAACTACAAAACTTCAGGACAACTATAAAACATCATGTAGAGCATGTTGCTGTCAAGTAGCTTTTTAAAATGGGTGAAAGATGCATCAGCCTTGCCCATAATGCAATTGTTTTACTTTGCAAGAAAAATGCTTTCCACTGATACTGGAACAGTTTGCTCAACAGAAATTTGGGGCTCAGCAGCTTTTTACTACTCTGCCACGTTTTGCTTCTGGCTGATAACTATTCTAATAGTGGGAGTTGACAGTTCAGCCCAAATATTATAAAGGTAGGACTTTGTGAGGTTTCTGTCGGTGGGTTCAGAGGAGGCAGAATGGCTGGAAGAAGAAGCACTGGGCCCTTGCAGGGGGGAGGGGCTGAAGTCCCTCTTTTCCCTAGCTGGATTTTAAAGTCACTAACCCAGATATCTATCTTGTCTGCAGCATGTAGAGTCCCCAGAGGACTCTGCCTATCGACTTTTGACCTGTATGGGGATTCTGTTTGCTATTCCCCTAAAGCAAATCAGCTCAAGGCCTATGTACAGGTATTAATCTTGATTGCCTACATGCTGGCACCATGGTGAATCCCAATTGACATCAACTATTTTTGAAACCTTTTTTTCAATTTTTCTGCTTTTTTTGAAAAAAAGATTGTGGTGTTTTAATAGGTGACCTTTGCCTTTTTTGCATTTTATCTGGATTGTAGGCCATCCAAGGCATCTAATTTCCATTGCAATACCTCTTATCTACAGTTAGTGATTATGAGAGTTGTTTTACCCTTCATTGATATTACATTAAGAAAGGTGTTGAGGTATTGAAAGGGGAAGTGAATTCAGGTTCTTTCAGGTGCGTTTAGGTATTCCTATGAAGATTGCCTAGCAAGATTTGGTGAGGTTGCCTAGCAAGAACTGGTGAGGCAGGTAGTTGTTTTTTCAGGTGACTGATATATTGGAGAAGGTTGACCAGTCTTAAGACTTGAGTATATGTAGAGGCAATGACAATGATTGCTGCTTATTCATTAAAGACTTTTATCATTTTAAGTTTGTTGTGTATAGTGAATATTTTGATGGTAATGTTTCTTTATTACTTATTTCACAGTATTAAAAGATGTACTTTATACATGAGAGCGTAAGAAGCATTCCCTATACCTGTAAAATGCTGCAGCGCAGTAACCTGTTGGTTACAAGAAGGAAGTGTTAGAGATATAAACACCAACGTTGCAGTGGCAGTGCCTGGTGGATTGCCAGGGGATTCCCTGTTTACATATATGAAGACACCTGGCGTCAAGCCAGGAGACATGTTTGAAAACCTATACATTAGGACGGATCTAGAATAAATACTGTAGCATAAGTTAGCTTTGCAGCAGATAGACCCCTAGAACTGGACATGTTTCTTTATCTCTGGAGGGGTTAACCTTAGAACACATACTTAGGTTCCACCCAAATAGAGAGGCAAATGACCCATATACCCTGGAACACTCTGACATTCTGGTAAGACATTTTGACACTATCGTCATTCAAGCTGTGGAATATGGAGCCTTGGAAGCTGCACTAGTAGCAACCAGAAGAGTGATAGCTGGGGAGGAAGCAACACTTCCATGTCAGACCTTCAAAGCCTCATTGGGCACCTGCCCCACAAGTCAGGAGAACATCCCTAGATGGCAATTCACTACAATGAGCCAGCTAGAGGCAGCCTTCCCTCTTGTCACTCCTCAGCAGAGGCAGAGAGCTTCACCAATTATAATGCCAACGGGCAGTAATTTACCCATGGAATACTGTGATATTTGGGATTCACTGTATAGTTGGTGTACTTTCATCTGATATGGACTCCTTCAATTACAGCACTTACCTCCATCTTTGGAGAGATATTGACCACCCCTCCCCCAAGGAGCATAAGGAGCAATGAGGTTAGGGCTGGCAATTGCTGGGACAATTATTCCATGGTATTACTCATGCCCCTCATAAAAGAGTCAGTGAGACTAGAAGTCTTGTGTATCAGTATTTTCCAGTGACCAAGAAAGGAAACGCCAGTTTGGTTCCATTGTAACAGCTACTCTTACAGGTCCCTAGGCATAGATCCCTGAGATAGACCCCCGGGGAAAGGCAAAAGAAGGATTCAGGTGAGAATAAGTACTCTAAAAGGGCACGTTTACTACTACCTCTGTACCAGACAGGACAAGGTAGATATACCTTTTCAGCTAGTGGTAGAAAGGAAACAATAAGGGCTTCCAGTATGCACCCTGTTTAAGAAGAAAGGGAGACCGTTCAAAGCAGAACTAAATCTGTAGAAAGAGATAGTACCAGTCACAGGCAAGAAGCTGGTTGGAATCGAAGACATCCCAATCAGAAATGGTGAAAAGATGACCTATCCGTTAAGGGATAGGGCACAGCTTAGGCAGCCACAAAGATACAGAGATGAAGGCTATCCTTCTTCTCCTTTGCAGAAAGAGAAGAAATAGGCCTCAGCACCCAATGGAGAGCAGAAATGCGTCAGGAGGGAGGACAAGAAAAGAGAAAGGAAGCAAACATCAACTTTAAGTGTGGACAATGGCAACATCTCTATTACAGACTCACTGGATAATACCAGTTGCTAAAGGTCCAAACAATTGGCTAAGTGGTACAACTGGACTCTGCCACACAAGACTACATATTCAAAGAAAGACACAAGAAGCTGTTACATCACATTTCTACTACTCAAACAGTATAGGTTATTACTCTCACAGGAGAAGTGGTTGAGGGCAATAATGTGTATATAGTTAAAATCCTACATGAGAAGGAACATCCAAGGGAAAGAGAAGCAATATTTTGGTCTAATTTGCATATAAGATAAGATGGCCTTTTAGCAAAACATGGTTGGCCCAGGTTATATGTTACGGAAAACCCTAGGGTTGAGGAAGTGATTAAACCAGCATTTTCACATGGAATTAAGGAAAATGCAGTGAACTCCTATTCAGCCTCATGGGCTGCTTTAGGTGCAGCACAGTTATACAAAAATAATGTAGGACTTGGCATAGACAGCTATCCACACAAGATGCCAGTTTTTGCAACACGAAAGCCTCAAAGACAATATCCAATCAAAGCACAGGCTATATGACATTTGAAAATAATTGAGGACCAGTTATTATACCAAGGGGTTCTGATCCAACAGGCAGGCCCCTACAATCCAACACTGCTTCCAGTATCTTAACCAGATGGTTCATATCAGCTGGTTATAGACTTTATAATTTGAAATGCCAATGCACGCACAGAGGCTGTACAGAACATGCATAGCTCAGGCCTTCTGAGTAACATACAGAGATACAAATATAAGACAGTTTTGGATCTGGGGAATGATTCTTTGCACAACCTTTGGCTTCAGAGAGCTATACATACACATCTATAACCTTTAAGGGTAAACAGTTTTTCTTCACTAGACTCCCACAAGGGCACACAAATTGTCCTGGCTTATTCTCTAGTTGAATACAATCCCTCTTAGAAGGCATACAGACAAGCTGGACATAGTGGATGACATATAGAGTACAGATGATGACTTCAATGAACACTTAGAGAAGGTGAATGTAATCCTTAGGGCACACACAGTTAAAGGCAACATTTCTAATTTCCAGAAGTCTAAAACACACCATTATCTGATGAGGGAATGGGACTTGTTCCACAATTCCTGGAGAAATGTGCACACTTGTAAAGCCCACATACACTTAAGCAGTCGCAGGCCATACTTGACCTATTAAACATTTGGTGATCATATGTGGCAGACTATGTAGCATTAGTGAAACCGCTATATGACTTGTAGAAAACAAAATGGAAGGGAGAGAAAAGATGCACCCTGGATAGAAACACAGACATGGATTTAGAGGTGACACTATTTCCTGGTCCAAATGTTACTACATATTTAGTATGTAACAATAGGGAGATAGGACTCATAGCATATCATTCACATGTCTGTTTAATTCCAGAGCTGACATTTCTTCTAGAAGAAAAGATTCTGGCTGCTGTACAAATGATATTCCAAAGGAACGCACCTTAGCTGCAAACAAAATCATGCAGATAAACAAGATGTGAAGATACAGATGGGTTCGATGGGCCGCAACACAGACAGCACAAGATATAAAATATCACTGTAAACCATAACAACTACAAATGTGTGAACTGGAATGGTCTCTACAACCAGAAGCAGATGCATCAGTACCAGACATCCTACTTAGAAGTTTGCAAATGTATTAGTTCCAGCAGTTGGGACACACTTTCGTTTTTCTGCTTCCTGTGCCGCTGTAAAAGGGAAATTCAACCATAACAGTTAGTTTGAACATCAGCATACCCAAACAAAACATTTAAAGGATATATCAGCTCAGGCTGGTGAGTTATTAGGCCTCTTCCTTGCACTAAAACAAGTTGATCCACATAAGCCACTCTAATTGTGCCTGATTCAGACTTTATAGTAGGAAGTTATACTTTTTCCCTTCAATGGTGGCAAGGCAACTCATTAAGAGTTTCTAAATGCAAGCCAATATTGTCAAAACACATGTAACAGAAAATATGGAGCATCAAAAAGGCTAGACTTCTCATCTGGGTTATGCACACAAAAGCACACAGAAAGGATTCTGTGCACAGTGCAGGCAATTCACTTGCTGACCAGTCTGCAATACAGTGGATTGTACAAAAAGTGGTAGTGGTATTAACACGCTCAGCCACTTCCAAAGATGAAGACATACAAGCATGTATGGATGCAAACAGTCCTAGCCCACCAGGGTTCCCCACTACATATGACTATGCTGTAAAAGAAAACACAGTGATAGTCACTCTACCTAGGTCAAAAAGAGGCCCTGTTTAGTAAAGAGGTACGTCAGTACACAGCAAATTGCTCCATATGTTTACAGACAACAGTGGTCAATTCTCGAAAACCACCAGTAAGCACACTATCAAGGCTACAGTGCCTTTTGAATGCATGTATATAGACCACATAGGTCCACTGACACCCGTCAACAAGTAGAAATATTTTTTTGTAGTTGTGGACTCACACACAAGATTCACTTGTCTAATACTTCAGAAGAAAGCTGATTGTAAAGAGGCCATAAAGGGTTTGCTGCCTTTAATAGCTATGACAGCACCAAAATTACTCAAAGCTGACAACGGGCTAGCCTTTCTTCAGGCAAAGCCTTTAGAGATACCCGGCCAAGATCAGCTTGTACTCTGCAGTACTCTAATCCATTTTGCCCACAAGCTAATGGCATTGTAGAGAGAGCCAATGGGATAGTAAAGCAGTCCTTGACTAGATGCATCCTTTATTCTGGGGGTATTTGGGTGAATCATGTACGTATAGTACAGCATAACATAAATAACCTACCTCATCTTTCTCAATGGGAGGGTAAAACACTGTATGAGTTGCTGTTTGGCGCTCCTATGTATATGCCTGACATAAAAAATCCTTGTAGTTCTCTCACTCGGCCAGGCCAGTTGTTTCTTGTACATTTCCTGAGAGAGTCCATCCATGATGAAGAAGCATTTCCACAGCAGCAAGACAAAGACAAGTCACAGAACATCTTGAAGTCTGAGGAATATGTCCTAGAGAAAATCTATGATAAAGGACAACCTGGGAAGGCAAGGAAACGTATTGGCTCAAGAACAGCAGTCCTACTGGACCTGCCTTCTAAGAAAGGTATTCGCCCAAGTGTCTGTCAACCACTTTAAGCCAGCTCCAGATGGTTACCACCCTGTTTCCGAGGATGGAGACTCTATATCTTGAACAACCTGACAAGCAATTGGCAGCCCCGTCTTCTACTACTTCCTGCTGCTCCCACTTTTTCTTAATGTCCTTTGTCCTACACCCACAGCAATCAGGTTTTCTACCTGTCCACAGCACTGAGACAGCAATGCTGGACTTACAGACCAAAATACTGGGGATTTGCATAAGGGCAATGCCGGTTTACTGATTCTGTTAGACCTTAGTGCAGCTTTCGATCTTCTGGATCACCAGTTACTCCAACAAGCACTAGAAAAAGTTGCTAACTGTTCCAAGGAAGCTATTGAATGGCTATCCTCCTTCCTTGAGAATAGAATCTCCCGAGTGCACTGGGGAGACACATTCTCTGCAGAATCCAACATTCTGCGGTGTACCGCAGGGCGCCAGCCTCTCGCCACTGTTATTTAACCTGTACATTTGACTACTCTGTGAACTGCTGGACCATTTTCAGGTGTTTTTCACCAACTTTGCTTGATGATACTCAGCTTATTATGGAACTGAGTGGAGATCCCGCTAAGACTAAGTACATCTCTTAATGTCCTCTATAGCATCATAGAAGACTGGATGGAAAATAACTGGATGTGCTTGAATAGCAATAAGACCGAGCTCATGGTCTTTGGGTCCACAGAGGCACGACCGAAACTCTCTCCAGACTACCAATCTTCTAAAATCAAAGAATCCCGCATTGAGGTTTCGGGCAAAGTTAAAACCTTAGGCATGACACTAGAAGCCTCCCTGAATGCAGATGCCCAAGCAATGTATGCAAGCAAAAATTGCACCTACTACATTAGACTGCTTAAGGCAATTAGACCACTGCTCAGTGAGTACAACTGCACTACTATAGCTAGAGCTACTATTCTATCTCGCCTAGACTATGGAAATGCTCTCCTAGCTGTAGCCAGAAAACAAAGTATGCAGAAATTCCAACTGATTCAAAACAACACAATCAGAACAATCAAACAACAAGCTAGAACCGAACATATAAGTGAAGCCAGACGTGATATGTATTGGTTGAAAATAGAAGACCGTATACATTTTAAATCCCTGACCCTGACACATAAGTACCTGTATGAAAAGCACCTGCATACTTGAAATCTAAGATCATCGCGTATAAACCCTCCCGGGCCTTAAGATCAGAAGCCCTTGGGTTATTAATAGGACCAACGCACAAAAAAGAATACGGTATGGGAAGAGCCTTCCCCAACCGCACAGCTACATGCTGGAACCAACTCCCACTCAGCCTCAGGCTGGAGACCAACCACCTTGCCTTTTGAAAGAAGCTAAAAAACTTTCCCCTTTAAATAAAACTATCATGATGTAATTCCCGTTATCTCTTAATTTCCTACAATTCTACTGGTATATGTAACGGTCCTGTACTCACTGTTTATCTTCCATGTCTTGTCTTTGTCTTATCATAAGCGCCCTGATGCCTGCGGGCCATAAGCACTATACAAATAAATAAATAAATAAAATAAATAAAAACAAGCAAGAATAGAAGAACACAAGATGTTGATAATTTCTCCAGAAACCTCTGTATCCCATGAAAACATTATTTTTCTGGGAATAGATGAGCCAGAAACAAAGCTGAGTGTGAGACACCTATAGGGACTTTATGAGATCCAAAATAGAATATTTTACTCAAGGAGAACTGTTAGATCTTGAAGATGATCTAGAAAAACTTGATGACATGTATGTTTTGTGAAATATTTTGATACCTTTTTTCTATAAGCAAAAACCAGTGCAGTGGTTAGATGTAACCTAATTGGATCATTGTCCTGTTCCTTTTCTGCACTCACCACCAGGGTTTAAGGCACAATTTTCTTATGTACCAAAGCCTGAGTTGAAGGGAGAGCGTATAGCACAAAATGCACATATTTCCCCCAACCTCCTACAGATGGCCAGTTTATGTGATTAACACATTCTGTGGTGTATGATAAAACATTCTATGCCACAATGACAGAGAAAACATGGCAAGATACTGTCCATCTCATCACGTCATGGGGGAGTGAATCTTGGCAAGCACCTGGAACCGAGACTATGGATGTAGCAAGTAGAAATCCACTTTTTATGTATTTCTGCAATCACACTCATTATGCTGTAATCTGTATTTCAACCCATTTACCCACATATCCAGATTGGAAGGCCAAAAAAGGGTGGGTTTTGGTGGACAACTAAGCAGCTTTACCAAACAATAAAGGAAGTCAAATATGAACATATTACAAATGGCTCAGACATTCCGGTAGATTTGAATCTTGATGGCAATGAATGTCCTAAAAGTCACAAAGGTTGAAGCATAGGACCATATATAGGTTGGCCTTCAAAAAACATTTCACAAACCTATGCCATTTCCATAGACAAAGCATGTCAAATAATGGCAAAGCAAGCACCTCTAGATGAGGTTGTTAGTGAAATAGACACATTGGGGAATATTGGGCAATTGGTCAGCAATACTAGACAAGATAGTTCACCTAGAATGAGCATGGAACACAAAGAAGGCACAAGACGTTGAACTTACCTGGAAGAAAGCTGTCCTGGAAATCCAAGGACTGGCTGAACTGCCCATCGGGATGAGCTGAGAGATGTGGTAGTGAATATGGTGTAGATTATCCAAGTAGACTTGGAATCTTTACAGAATGAACAACAAGCAATGGTTGATCTTCTGAAGATCACAGACGTTCTGGACACACTGTCTGCTGGAATTCCAGACAGGTCTTCCATCACATGGCTAGAGCAACTGACAGAACTGGACCTATCAAGAAAAGCCCAAAGACAGGCCATTTCAGAGTCCAATTACACTTTTCTGAGTGTATTAAAAAAGATTTTCTATGGAATATCAGCGTGGGTTAAGGACTTTATGTCATGGACACAGCACGGGATCCTAAATATTCCTGTGCCAACAGAAACACCTTTATTGTGTGAGTAGACAAGCAATGAATACAAACCATCTATGAGGTGTCCTATACCCATGCCTGTGTGATTCATGAGGACTCTACAGTACAACGGTATTCCCGGAAGGACTGTGTGGGAAGATGCCAGGACATTTCTAAGATCAGCCCATGTGAACAGAATTCAAACTCAACCAAATCTATGCTGCGTGCAATTCAAATGGAAACCTTCAGTAGAAAAGTTCTAACACTACCTAATAGATCCTACATCATGCAGTTTAACGCTTCATGCTGTGGTATGACTGTGGGGATTGCCAGCTTGTTTGCTGTCTCAATTGTGGTAAAATGTGTCAACATCATTCTTCATCCACCAGTGCGGACTAATCTAGTGTTATTGAATTGAACTGCGGTTAAGCCAACCCCTTTGAAGTTCGAGCTGTTGTCACAGAGATTGGCATACCTCCTGGATATGATATGATATGATATAGCATTTATAACGCACCTATGAAGATACACATCGCTAGCACCACATGGACCTTTGTAGAAGCATCAAACAGGGCACTGTAGTTGGCCAAAGACCTACTGGAGAGAACAGCATACTGGCCAAAGGAGATACAAGCCCTATCTGAGAGCTCCACTCTTTCAAATGGGAGCTCAATCCTGGGATACATTACAAACTAGATGACAAATGCCGTTTTTTCTTTCAATCCATTGACAATTATTCTGGACTTTTTTGGAAACATAGGCTCAGGGATCCCACCTGTGTTCTACATCCTCACAGCAGGATTCATCCTGATTGTCTTTTTATTTCATCATGACAAGTAACAGAGAACTGGCTTAATATGCCAGAGCTGTATCCTGACTAACAGATGAGAACTGTTTGGAACTTTTCGTGTGAAGAAAATCCACCCATCTCTGATTCATCGGCAACCATCAGTGACTGAAGATTTTCTGCTTACCAGTACCTGCTGCAACCGGCTCTTCTCCAGAAGATAAAATGTTTATGATAAGGTATTTAGTAACCAGTGAAGATCTCAAGTTAATACTTTTCAGCAAATAAGTATTATGTACTGTTTTACATGCTCTTTTGTCTCTGCGCTCCTATTTCCACGATTCCTGGCTTGTCCATGGGGGGAGGGAGTATTCTCATGTCTAACCATGTTTAAAGCAGTATTTCTGAGCAAGCCCAAACCATTGATGCAAGTACAAAGGCATATTTATTAAACATGAGCAATGGCTTAGAAATGCACTACATTACATTCATAAAGGTTAAGCGAAATCGTTCATAATTGTACATTGAACAGAACATTTTGCATTCTTTTGGGAGTCTGGGACGGGTGCCAATTGACCCTGTCATTAGAACACTGTGGCCGTTTGAGTAAACAATCCCTATGACTGCTCTCCAGGCTTTCTGGGATGAGCGCCAAGTGTTCTGGTATATAGTAAAGAAAACTGAGATAGCAATATGAAAGAACTACAAAACTTCGGAACAAATACAAAACTTCATATGGAGCATTTTGCTGTCAAGCAACAATCAAACAATATTTTTACTTCACTGCAAAGATGATTTCCACTGATACTAGATTAGTGAGCTCAACAGATGTTTGGGTTCAGCATCTTTTTGCTTCTCATCCACTTTTTGCTTCTGTCTGATAACTATGCTAATAGTGGGAGTTGACAGTTTCAGCCCAAATATTATAAAATGGAGGACTTTGTAAGGCAGAGCAGGAGATTGATTTTGGCGTGCACAGAGAAAGCAGAAGGAGGGCTGGAATAAAAAGCACTTGGCCCTTTCGGGCGTGGGGGGGTCTGAAGCCCCTCTCTTTCCCTGACTGATTTTTTTAAAGTCGCTAAACCAGATGTTTGGCTTTTCTGATGCATTGTGGGTCCCCAGAGGACTCTCCCTATTGACATTTCAGCAGAATTATTAATTTTGATTGAGATGTATGAGGATTATTTTTTTCTTTTCCCCCAGGGAAAATCAGCTTACCACCTATGAACAAATCTTAATCTTGATTGGTTAAATGCTGGCACTATGGTCAATCCCAATTACCTTTAACAATTCTTTAAGCCTTTTTATTCTATCTTTCTGCTTGTTTGGAAAACATGTCATGGTGCTTTAATAGGTGGCTTTTGACATTTGTTGTCTGTATTGTAGACCGTCCAGCCTACTCATCTCCCTACCTTCTACAGATATTGAGTATGGGAGTTTTTTTACCCTTCATTAATATCATATTGAGAAAGGTGTTGAGGTATTGAAATAGGAAGTGCTTTTAGGTGCTTTGAGGGGCTTCTAAGTGTTTCTATGAAGATTGGCTAGTAAGGTTTGGTGAGGTTGCAATTTGAAGGGGGCAACAATATGTTGGAGTAGGTGCAGAGGCAATGGACATTATTGCTGCTTATTCATTAGTTAGTTGTTGCATTCTAATTGTGTTGTGCATAGTAACGATTATGGTAGTAATGTTGCTTTATTATTTCTCATTATTAAAAGATTGACTTTATATATAAGAGCGTAAGAAGAATTAATTTGAGTGTGTACTGAGTATCTTATTACATGTTTTGCATAGTGATGTGTTATATACAGTACATATCTTTTAATACACTTATGGAGGGTTACTGGAAGGTGTGAGCTGTGGACTATCAATAAAATATAATGTGGCATTAGTAAGCCTCTCATGGGCAGGGGTTGTTGCCTTCTCTCTTTAATGATGCACAGTGACAGGTATATGCTCTTCCCTATCTCTATTCATACCACAGCCCCTGCTGAGGGTGGGGGGGCTTAAACACTCCCTGAGTTGGAGGAGGCACTCTGGAAATAGTGATGATAAGAATCACACCAAGATATTTGTAATAAGGGACCATCTTAATGTGTACTTCCCTATACTAAAAGACTGTTCTTTGCAACTTTTTTGTTAAGACCATATATTTTGTTCTTGTAACATTAATACTTTGCAAACAGAAGGATTGAAGACAATCAAGTTGCTGCTGTAATACGCGGCAAATGCAGTCCTCCGCAACGAGTGGTGCATCCACCTCCAGTCTAGATATCTCCACCACCATGTCATTAATAAAAATAACAAACAGCAATAAGGCGATTATGCACCCCTTTCATACATCTAAGTTTACATGGAAAAAATCGACGACTCCCCTACTGGCCCAAACTTTACTGTTGCAGTATTGCTGAAGTAGAGCATTCTCATGGCAGATCGGATGCCTGCTGGTGCACCCAATCTGCTAAGTGTTTCCCAGAATAACTCTGGGATACAGAATCGGCAGTGGCTCTCAAATCAATAAAGCAATTATATAGTGTTTGTTTTAGCAAGAGTCTATATTTTTTTAATAATCAGATTCAATTTAAATGCTTGATCGATTCATCCCATATGGAAACCTGCATAGCATTGTGATATATTTTTGTTTTTGCTTTTCAGGTTGTCGATATGTCTTGCAACTTCCAGATATTTGGGGACTCCTCAGTCAACTGACTCCAGTGTTCTATGGTTAACATGGGGGTCAGATTGTTGGGACATCTTGGCAGTAAATGTAGGTGATATAGGTCTCCTGGAGATAATGCCCAGATATTACAGTCTATTTGCAGTCTTGTAATGTTGATTGTGTTGGTGTAACCCTAGAAAATGCCTGTATGGAACAGTTAAATACATAGGGACCGATTCATGGAAAAGTGCGCACTTCTCCTGCATTTGCCGTACACTGAGAACGGCACTGCACAAGCCTGTATGCAGAATAAAAAATGCGCACCCTGCGTATTCATGTAATTGCTCCCGCAATGTAGGCCTATATGCAAGTCGCAGCCATAACGCCCCTGACATACCCCCACGCAAAGCCAAAACAGCCACCTTCACCTACACTTGCGGGATACCAGGGAGCAAACACACGCATCCCGTGGACAGTGCGTACGGGTCCCCCCAACCAAGCGTGCACCTCGGCATCACTGCGCAGGGTCCTCAGTAACTGTAAATGGCACTCTGAGAACATGCAGTTTCCCAGAAATGCATTTATTTTTCTGGTCAAACTGCGTGCGAACTCCCGTAAACCATCCCTGTACTCTGCTACATTGCATACACAACCCCCTAAGTACGATCAGACACTTGTCTGCATGTACCCACACCTAAATCCGACATATGAATTTAGAGAGGCACAGCTCTACATCACTGAAAAGGCCCAACCAGGCCGAAACACGTGTCTGGGGTTGCTCTTGGTACTCTTGTCCACAAGAGAATTGCCAGGCATTTTGGTGCTGGACTGCCCTTGGGCAGGACAAAGACTGATATGTAATGGACATTTCTCTTCTGTGAAAGGATGGTGAGCTAACGACTCTGGTTGAGACTCTAACCCGGGATATAGGCTGGCAGTTTAGAAACTCCCAGAACCCCCCGTGTTTGTGCCTATTAAGTAACTTTGGGTTTTCACCCTAAGTTACTAGGGTAATCCAGACGTGGAACCAGTGCTCACTGTTCTTAGAGAGGCACAGTTCCACCTCACTGACGAGGCCCAACCAGGCCGATACACTTGTCTGGGGATGCTGTTGGTACTCTTGTTCAGAAGAGAATTTTCAGGCATTTCGGTGCTGGACAGCCCTTGGTAGGACAAAGACTGATATGTAATGGACATTTCTCTTCTATGAAAGGATGGTGAGCTAAAGACTCTGGTTGAGACACTAACCCGGGATATAGGCCGGTAGTAGAGAAACTCCCAGAACCCTCTTGTTTGTGCATATTAAGTAGCTTTGGGTTTTCACCCTAAATTACGAGGGTAATCCAGACGTGGAACCCTTGTTCACTGTTCTTAGAGAGGCACAGCTCCATGCTAGGCAGAATTGCATGCAGTACCCTCTCGGACCACCACATACAATTAGGACTACAGGTGTAAGCAAAAGCAACCTTTGGTATAAGTCTGTACTACACAGTTTTGTGGTTGCAAGCTGAGCAACCAGGCTTATCTCAATAGGGAATGTGAGCAGGACAAGGATGTTACACAGAGGTCTTACAATCACAGTGGTTCAAGTAGACAGTTACACGCAAGGTTTCTTGGTAAACACTTATTAATTTATTACACAGTAATTTAGAAAACATTCACTAGAAGGAGGCAATTTAATATTATACACAAATATACTTCAATACCGCACCTGTATGTTTCTGATTAAATTAGGCACCCCTAAAATAGGAGCGAAATGGCATTTCAGTTACTTTGAATGGGCGTAAAAATTCACAAGCTACTAGAATAGATCACAAATACTTTCTTAGGCAGTGCAAATAGTTTCAGTTCAATAGAGGACTCGATTCAGTTCAATAGGCCTAGGCCAAAGTCAATGCGCTTGGATAGGAAAGAGCCAATGTTCTCAGAAGTAGTTTGTACAAAAAAGAATCATATGTTGGGTCACAAGCTGATAAGCCCTGCAAGTTGGGAAAGTTTCACAAACTTTCACAGCGAGAAGTTAGTTCTCTCAATCGGCTTGGAACAGTACCTTAATATGAAGAAAAGATGCGGCTGAAGACATTGGTTCCTGGCATTTCCTGCAGATCTCACTGTTCCTGAGCCTCAGTCATGGGGACAAGAGGGAGGATACCAGGGGACTCCTGCATTGCACGGAGACCGGTCAAACAAGTTGGCAAAATAGAAGATCTTCAGTCCAAGTAGCTGTCTTCAAGCACACAAGCTGGTGTCCTTCCCTCAGGTTTTTCCTAACCAGCTCCGAGAATGGCTCTATTCCTCTATATCTGATACTCTCGATATCCTTGCCCCTGTCATGAGAATCCGCCTGAAGCCCAAAGCCAAATGTAACTCCTGGTATGACTCGGATCTCGTCACCCTAAAACGCAAGTGTAGGGTGGCAGAGAGGAAATGGCGTGCTTCATGTTCATCCTCTGACAAACTGGCCTGCCGCCTGCTCCAAAGGCAATACCCGCTCTCCGTTCTCACCAAGAAGAGAGCCCTTATCCAAGCCCGCATCTCTGAGGCATCAAACAACTCGGCCGAACTCTTTAAAATCTGCAAGGAGCTGGCCAACCCTGCTGCAGTCTCTACCTCTCCTGTCCCCTCCCAGGCCCTCTGCACTGCACTGGCCTCGCACTTCATCTCAAAAACCCAGGACATCCTGTCCTCGCTCTCCTCCTCTCTCCTCCCTCCCTCTCTTCCCAGCTCTCCCTCTTGCTCTCTTGCAGCCACCCCTCCACCCTCCTTCTCTGCTTTTCCACCTTTTTCTGCTGATGAGGTCTCCAGACAAGTCCGATCTATGAAAGCCTCGTCTAAACAGGTTCACCCCTGTTCCTCCAAAACCATCAAGGACCACATCGACTCCCTGGCTCCTGTCCTGGCTGACTTCTGCAACCACTCATTCGCCTCTGGAGTCTTCCCATCCCCCCTCAAGCACTCCCTTGTGCACCCCCTCCTCAAGAAACCCTCTGCCGACCCCTCCTGCCCGGCCAATTATCGCCCAATCTCCATTACTCCCTTCCTGGGTAAGCTCCTGGAGAAACTGGCCATCTCCCAGCTTAACCTCCATGCTGACTCTGTTGGTAATCTGCATGACCATCAATCTGGCTTCAGAGCTGCCAGAAGCACGGAAACTGCTCTCCTGAACATCCGTGAGGACCTGCTCCTGAACCTCGATACCAACACTCCCTGTGTTCTCATTCTGCTCGATCTCTCCTCTGCCTTTGACACTGTCAACCATGCCATCCTGCTCAACTGTCTCCGTGATAACCTGGGTATCACTGGTCAGGCTCTGGCCTGGCTGACTTCTTTCCTCTCCGATCGACCCTCCCAGGTCCAAATGGGCTCCTTCCTCTCTGACATCTTTTTCTCCACCTGTGGTGTCCCCCAGGGATCCAACCTCTCTCCCTGGCTTTTCAACCAGTATCTGGCACTCCTTGCCCACCGCATCGCCGCTCTCTGCCCCTACTTCCAGTGCTATGCAGACGATACCCAGCTCATCTTCAGGCTACCCTCAGCCTCCTCCTCTCCTTCCCTCATCTCCGACTGTCTGTCTGCTATCCATGAATGGTGCGCCGCCAATGACCTCTGCCTCAACGCCAGTAAGACTGAGATTCTACTCTTCGGCACACCCACTCCCTCCTTCCCTGCAGCTCTCTGGCCGGCCTCCCTTGGCCCCCTTCCTGCCCCTACCTGCAAGGCTAAAAACCTCGGGGTCATCTTCGACTCCACACTCTCCTTCTCTCCTCATATATCTGACGTCTCTAAGAAGTCACACTACCAGCTGCACCTCCTCAGAGGTATTCTTCCCTTCCTCTCCTTCCCCCAGAAGCTCACTGTCTCTCGAGCCCTGGTTCTCTCAAGGCTGGACTACTGTAACAGCCTCTATCTTAATCTGCCTGCCTCCACTCTCCGCCCTCTGCAACTTATCCAGAACAGAACTGCGAGACTTGTCCTTGGCCTCAAGCCCAGGGACCGTATCTCTCCAGGACTGAAATCTCTTCACTGGCTCCCAGTGGCCGCGAGGATCAAGTTCAAAACCCTCTGCATTGTCCACAAGGCCTTCTGGGGCCTGGGACCAAAATACCTCCAACTCTCTCTTCCTAAATATCTTCCTTCAAGAGCCCTTCGCTCATCCGTCTCCAACTCCCTCATGGTCAGCCGTTTCTCGAAGCAACGAGCTGGGGGTAGATCTCTCTCCGCAGCAGGGGCCTCCCTCTGGAACAGCCTTCCTGCCTCCCTGAAACTTGAGGAGAACCATCTCCGGTTCCGGAAGCACCTCAAAACCTTCCTCTTCGCTTCTGCCTTCTCTCTCCCTCTCCCCTGCTAATCCTGCTCAACTCCCCACTGAACTCAGCTCAAACCTGCATCTGGGCCACTCTCAGCAACCTCGGTCCAGGGCCCAGCCACTCTCCACCTGCACTGCCTCCCCGGCTCCCCCTGCACTGTGGGACTGTCACTGTATCCCTACAGCCCCTTTCCCAGCACTTGCTCTGCACTTACCTCGCACTTGCCACCAGCTGGCCCTTTCTATTTATTATTTATTATTATTTTATTTTATTTTATTTTTTTTTTTTATTTTTTTTTTTTTTACGCTACTTACCTTGTACTGCACTTCCCCCCCACCTCCTCCCCCCTGCACTTCCTCCTTTTCCCCTTACCTCTGCACTTGCGCGATCTGAATGACACCTGGCCTAGTAGGATCGTTTGTCTGTTTTCCCCTTGTTTCCCTCCCTCCCTGCCTCGTCGCGCCTTGAAACACTTGTGTATAGGCGCGTTACAAATACCATATCATATCATATCATATCATATCCATGTGGCTTACGAGGTGATTGGTCCCACCAACTCAAAGGAAGAAGTTATCCTTGAAGGGGCTTCTCTGTTGAGATGAACTTGGCGATTCAGACCTGCAGCAGGGCTTCACCGGGCAAACCAACGGTCCAGGAGTTGGAGCAGCTGTCCTCTTCCAGCTCGTCTTCGGTTCTTTTGTTCCAGTGGTCGACTCTGATTTCCAGTCCAAGAGACTCACCTTTTAAAAATGTTCTGCCTTTCATTCCAGCCTAGCTGCCACTCAGCCAGCAGGGTGGCTGTCCTTGCCAGACAGTCAGCCAGCCAATCACGCCAGAGTGCATTTGGGTCTCCTAGGAGACTAAGCACAGGGAGTTTCGGGCACCTCCCTCACTTCCTGCCCACCCCAGACACTCAGACACCAGAGGCGGTCTTCAGTCCTGAAGCCTGCCAAAGGCATGGAAACAAAGGGACCAAACCTAGGTTGGCGCGCAGAGATAAACTCTAGAAGGAACTTTCCAAAAAGAAATGGTGAAAAAAGAAGACAGGGAAACGTTTAAACAAAGGGGCTTAAGGCGCCATCTTGAAAAACATGGCTCCCGCGATTTGTAGCTACCGGTGTTCGCGGTTAGGAAAAATCATCGTAGTTCATGGTAAAACCACTGCCACCAGCCATTTCGATAGGAAAAGGGTAGCATTTGACTGCTACATGTGTTTCTAGACACAGGGGGTACTAGATAACCCCACCAGCACTCTACAGGAAGATAGTGTGTGCTTGGTCTAGGAATTTAAAAAGACTAGTAAAGTCAATTTAAACAGTAGTTTATCCCAGAGAAGGTATTTAAAACTTTGGGAAGTCTAAAAAGACATCCCTGTGTTACTGCACCGAGAGTGCTGTGTAACACACATGAGAGGATGCCTATGAAGTTATCTTAAAACTCCATAATCCAAGAACACAAGAGTAAAACACTCATCAAAATAGATGAAAGAGAGCGAAAAAAAGGCTCCCATTCTTTCCAGGTAAAAAAATCAAGTCCTCAAAATTCAGCAAAGTTGCTGGGGGTCACTAAGGTGAAGGGAATTAGCACATTTATGTGAATTCTCCCTAACACTCCGAGTCACTGGGCCTCATTACAACCCTGGCGTTAAGGGGTTAACGGCGCCGTAAAAGGCTGCAGCGCCGTTAAACCCTTAACGCCAGATTCACACTTTAACGCCTGCTTTTTGCAGGCGTTAAAGTCCAAGGCGCTAAGCGACCTTGGTGCTAATTACAGCACCGTAATTTACGGTGCCGTAATTAGCGCCTTCCCCATCCCCATTGAGCCCTATGGGGCAAAAATGGGAATGGGGAAGGGGCAATGGTGAATGGGTATTTACCGCCCCGCCAACCTTGGAATGGGGCGGTAAATCCGCCATCCGCCATGGCGGAATCCGGCATGGACCATGGTGCTAATAGCACCATGGTCCAATGCCAGGGTTGTAATGAGGCCCACTGACGAGGCCCAACCAGGCCAAAACATGTGTTTGGGGTTGCTGTTGATACTATTGTTCAGAAGAGAATTGCCAGGCATTTCGGTACTGGACTTCTCTTGGGCAGGACAAAGACTGATATTTAATGGAAATTTCTCTTCTGTGAAAGGATGGTGAGCTAAAGAATCTGGTTGAGACTCTAACCCGGGAAATAGGGCGGTAGTAGAGAAACTCCCAGAACCCCCCTTGTTTGTGCATATTAAGTAGCTTTGGGTTTTCACCCTAAATTATGAGGGTAATCCAGACGTGGAACCCTTGATCACTGTTCTTAGAGAGGCACAACTCCACCTCACTGAAAAGGCCCAACCAGCCCGAAACATGTGCCTGGGGTTGCTGTTGGTACTCTTGTTCAGAAGGGAATTGCCAGGCATTTTGGTGCTGGACTGCAAGACTGATATGTAATGGACATTTCTCTTCTGTGAAAGGATGGTGAGCTAAAAGCTCTGGTTGAGACGACTTTAACCCAGGATATAGGCTGGTAGTAGAGAAACTCCCAGAACCCCCCTTGTTTGTGCATATTAAGTAGCTTTGGGTTTTCACCCTAGGTTACGAGGGTAATCCAGACGTGGAACCCTTGCTCACTGTTCTTAGAGAGGCACAGTTCCACCTCACTGACAAGGCCCAACCAGGCTGAAACACATGTCTGCGGTTGCTGTTGGTACTCTTGTTCAGAAGAGAATCGCCAGATATTTCAGTGCTGGACTGCCCTTGGGCACGACAAAGACTGATATGTAATGGATATTATTTCTCTTCTGTGAAAGGATGGTGAGCTAAAGACTCTGGTTGAGACTCTAACCAGGGATAAAGGGGTATTAGAGAAACTCCCAGAACCACCCTTGTTTGTGAATATTTATTAAGTAGCTTTGGGTTTTCACCCTAAGTTACAAGGGTAATCCAGACGTGGGACCCTTGCTCACTGTTCCTAGAGATGCACAGCTCCACCTCACTGAAAAGGCCCAACCAGGCCAAAACACTTGTCTGGGGTTGCTGTTGGTACTCTTGTTCAGAAGAGAATTGCCAGGCATTTTGGTGCTGGAATGCCCTTGGCAGGACAAAGACTGATATGTAATGGAAATGTCTTTTCTGTGAAAGAATGGTGAGCTAAAGACTCTGCTCTAACCCGGGATATAGGCCGGTATTAGAGAAATTCCCAGAACCCCCCTTGTTTATACTTCACTTATCCATACATGCATCGCAGATGTCAGTATTGTTTTGGTGATCACAGCTATTGTTGCTGAGGAGAGGACAGTGTGCGGGTGCAGGAGAAGCAGTTACAGGCACTAGGGTGAGGTAGGGATGTAGGCTCTATCCTGGAATTGCGCTCTGACAATGTTGCTTTAATAAAATCAACCTCTGTTTATGACAAAGTTGTTGCAAGCAAGCCGGTGCAACAGGGGAATAACGACTAAGCTTCTTGAGGAAACTGAATATTTTGTTTGATAAACTGGCTGCATCAGTGATGCTACTTTCATAGTAGCCTGCCTTAGTTTGTTAAATTGCTTATTTGAAGTCCCTAAAGATAGAGTTTAGCTATGAACCAGTGCCTTTTAGGCCTCTACAATCCATCTTTAACAAAGAGAGGTCATCATTGCACATCTTGATTGCTTCATTGTGGCGTGTCCAGCTTTGTATCATTTAAGGGGGCCACACATATTTAGGGCATGGGTCCTGTCAGTTTCATGTATTTCGGTTGGTGAGAGTTTTGGGGAACACAAGAGCAGTAACCTTTTGTGAGATGTTAGTAAGGCCTCAGATTCAAAGATGAAAAGCCCGTTGACATTTAGGCATAGATTCCTGAAACTGTTCTTCTGCCATACAGAAGATGATCAGGGAGCTGCCAGTCCATAAAAGCAGCTGTTGAACAAAGCAGGCTCACAAATCAATTTGGGTTGATGGCAGAGACATCTTTATTTGTCATCTCACAAGCCAAGCAAAAAATGAAACACACAATCTAAGGGGACTAAGTGCTTTAACATGACCTGTCCTCCAGGTCACC
This sequence comes from Ambystoma mexicanum, assembly GCF_040938575.1. Lineage (NCBI taxonomy): Eukaryota > Metazoa > Chordata > Amphibia > Caudata > Ambystomatidae > Ambystoma > Ambystoma mexicanum. Next base: position 670,861,089 of record NC_090924.1, on the reverse strand, counting down.
GACCTGTATAGGTCACAGGTCACCTGACCAAATTGCAAACTAGGAAACCTCCAAAAAAACGACTACTAGGCCTTCAGGCATACTCACCCTGCCTCTCGCCAAAACAATGAACGCATTCGTTCTTAAGGAGTCCCTCTTACGTATCTATTTCTGGTTATGACATCATACGATGATTTATGGTTTGCGATCTCTCCTGAGGTGTTTTGGACCTGCACCCCCATGATGACCACGGTAACTAATAAGCAATCCCATTGTCCATAGCAGCCTTTGCTGGATTTAATAGTCACGTGGGTGCAAAGAATCTTGGGACAGATTTCTGCCAAACAGCACTTTTCACTCTATTGCAAGCCACATACTCTAAATAACCCACGATTAAGTGTCAGCAAAAGCAAATGGGATCGGGTTACCTATAATGTTGGCTATTAAAAGAAATACTAAGAGATATAGATCGTGACTTAATAGGGAAGTTCAACCTTCATTTGTAGGGCTATTGTCCACCTGTAATGGAAACATTTTTTTGGGCTGTAACCACTCACCTGGATGGGTTGCTTGATTAGTTGATAGAATTGAATGCAAGCAAGACAGCAATGATATCTGCATTCAGCATGTTTGCGGGATCATCCACCGAGATGATGGAATCACAATTGACGGATATGAGCTAAATCAGTACGGTCTGACATGAACAAAACCAGGCTTTTGTTGGGGTGATAAGCGGTTGCAAACATAAATGATGAGGAGATTTTCAAAAGAGTTGTAACAGCAACCAATAAGAAAACAAGTGCTACATCACTTCCCTTAGCAGTATTTCTGTTGTTGCAGACTAAGTTGCAATGCGATTCTGAAGGGAGTACCATTCACGTCCTCAAGCTATGTCTCAGTGGTGACCTGCAGGTGGAGTGCATTATGAACCATGATTTCATTGGTAGGGCTGGTTTTGCTGAATGCAGAGTGTGTATTTGGAGATGCTGCAGAAAGAGTGGTGTCACGGTATGGGGGAGGTTATCAGTAAGTCGGTGTTTTTCATGCAAAGACTATTAATCACTGCTTTTGGTGTCACAGAGTCTTATTGTTCCCCATCTCTAGGGGACGGTCGCAGAGAAGAACTTGGAGCTAGATCAATACAAGTTGCCCGGCCCAGAAAAGCTGGAACTCGTACATTAAAATATGGCTGCTATCCTGAGAACCAAGCAACAAGGAAGGAAAACCCCTTCCTCCTCCATTTTCCCAAGGTGAATCCAGACAGTGATACAAATATTGTGCCTCATTCAGAGTTCGGCGGTGCTGAAAAAAAGGCAGTCACAGGATTACCACCACTTTTACTGCACTGCCAAATTTCCATTTTCATGGTTAAAACTTGAAAAAAATGTGGGGTTTTATGTTGAGGAAATTACCTGCACACAAATACCATTTTTGCCTGCGGCATTACTGTGTTCAGTGGTACCGTATGTAGTAAAGTTGCATTTCCTAAATGGGGTACTATAGTACTCCAGAATGTGGAGTAACTGAAGGACCGGCATGACCAGGGGCGTTGCTAGGGGGGGCTAAAGGGGCTATAGCCCCTGATCTTTTGGTTGTAGCCCCGGATAGAATCTCAGGAGATACAGCCAAAAGACTAGCTAGCCCCCAGTCCTGACAGTTCCAACATCAGCTTAGCCCCGGGTCTTTTCCAGACCTAGCAACTCCCCTGGGCATGACTCTGAATCATGTGGACCCTTCAAGTGTCTGCATGCTCACCACATGATGTGGTAACAGTAGATCGGTTTGGTGGTTTTACAGACAGTAGTGCCATCAAGCTGAAGGCCATTATGTAAATAAACACACAGCGCAGGTACTCTTCCATGGACATGCTATGAACTCCTCATTACAAGTATGGCGTTAAGTAGTACAATTGGCAGTAAATCCATTATTGCCAAATTATGAGGTCAGGCCTGGAGTGGACGATTTACCTCCAGGAAAATTCTGGAGGTAAATCCTCAGACTCACCACTGAAAAATCAGCAGAATCGGCGTAATTAATGTGGCGGAATTACCGCTGCAGTAATTCCACTTAAAAAGCCACATAGAGTCCGGACCAAGTGGCGGTAATGGTAATTCAGTTCAGCAGTATTCTAGCAGATTTACTGCTGGAATACGGCCCAACTCGTAATGAGGCCCGCACTATGACTGAAAACTAAGAAATGTTCTCACTAAAATCTCCAAAACGTCTTTGGTTCTGTTTACGTCGCTGTTAAAACTTTTAATTAAACCACGCTTCAGCCTCATTCTACTCTGGGTTGTCTGAAGTTACATCCTTATCAAATAAATAAGTTCTCTCCAGGCTCTGCTTATCTTGGCTTCCATGCCATTGTTGCAATTGCTATTTTTAACTAAACCTCATTCCCATCGCTTGTTGCATCACTTAACACACAGATAACTGTGTACATGTGTGTAATTGTGTCCTTTGCAAAAGAAGGCACATTTATTTCATAATTTGAAGCCGAATAAAGTAAGATCCTACATACAAATATTCTTTTAGTGTGTGTTGTGGAAGGTACAGACACTATGGCCCAGATTCTCATAAAGTAACGCAATTGAAAGGAGCGCTGAGAATGCGATCATTTCATTTGCTCTACTTTCAGAAATGCACATGTCACCTTATTCTCAAAGATGACCTGGGCATTTCAGGAGGGGCTGGAGAGTGGCACAAAGATTAGATTTCCAGCCTCCTTACATGCATTAATGCCTGGAGCGTCCTTCTCACACACATGTAAGATAGGCTTTCAGCAAACAGGTGGTTGCTGGGAGTGCATTTCACAGAGAAGGGCCACAGAGAACTTCATCTGGGCACACTAATGGTGGGTTTATAAAGACTGGCAAAACTCCTTCCACATGAGAATAAGCCTTTTCAACTATGTCACATATGCTGCAGCACCACCCAGTGGCCATCAATAGAGGTTAACCTCAGTTCAGAGTCACATGAGCAATGATAATGATTTGTTATTTATTTAGCGTTTACACCTAAGCGGTGTACATAGAACATATTTACATACATCAATCATCCCAACCGAAGTTGGTACTCATCTATCGACCTCGGGAAGATGAAAGGCTGAGTTGACATTGGCAGGATTCGAATCTGCGACCTGCAGATAATACATAGACTGCAGCAGTGAGCTTGAGAAGGGAGATACTTAGGAAGAGAGAGTTGGAGGTAGTGTGGACCCAGGCCCCAGAAAACCTTGTGGACAATGCAGAGGGTCTTGAACTTGATCCTTGCCGCCACTGGTAGCCAATGAAGAGATTTCAGAGCTAGAGAGATACGATCCCTGGGCTTGAGGCCAAGGACAAGTCTCGCATTCCTGTTATGGATAAGTTGCAGTGGACGGAGAGTAGAGGCAGGGAGATTTAGAAAGAGGCTGTTGCAGTAGTCAAGCCTTGAAAGGACCAGAGCTCTGGAGACAGCGAGCTTCTGGGGGAAAGGCAGGAAGGGAAGAATACCTCTGAGGAGGTGCAGCTGATAGTTTGACTTTTTTATTTTTATTTTTTTTAATTACTTTTGTATAATCACATTGTGATTTTTACAAGGAAGAACTGAACGTTAAAGTTAAAGTTTCTCCGAAGAGATGAAGTTTTGTGTACTTAGCAGTTGACAGGTCTTTGGCCGGCCTGCGAGTTGGTTTTGCTGAGGGCAATGCTCAAAGGTTTTGCTGCAGTGTTGGTCCATTTAGCATTTTACACCAGCAGTAATCGGTTCCAACAGACGTCTTCTTCCAGAACCGAAGAGGCCATCCCAAGAGGCGAAAGGTAGGCTATTCTTTCCTGGTTTAGTGCTTTGCAGTGCATCAACAAGTGTCTTAAATTTTCAGGCTCTTCAGATGTGGCACATAGTCTGCATTCCTTAGACCCGGACTGCAGTCTGATACAGAGAATTTCCCGTGTGGGAAGTAGGTTCAGGCGTGCTCTCAAAAAGATCCTCATGAGGCCTTTATCTGGAAATTTGGAACAATATGGCACTGGAACTTTAAGTTTGTTGAAGCTCGGCGGCAGGTGTGTGGGTAGTTTGTTCGCCTGGGCTTTTTCGATCATGTTGATCCAATCCAGCAGTTCCATTTTGCATTTTATTCTCTGTGGATTCGATGCAAGGTCTTCTTCAGTACATGCTATTTCTTCAAGCTTTGTTTTTTGCAAGTTTGACTTTTTAGAGATGTCAGAAATGTGAGGAGAGAAGGAGAGGGTGGAGTTGAAGATGACCCTAAGGTTCTTAGCCTCACAGGTAGGAAAAGGAAGAGGACACAGAGTGGGCAGCTAGAGAGAGCGAGGAAAGGAGGGGGCTGGTGTTCCAATGAGGAGGATCTCTATCTTACTGGAATTGAGGCAGAGATCATTAATGGCACACAACCTCTGAATTGCAGACAGACAGTCTGACAAGAATGACAGAAGGAGTAGAGGCAGCTGAGGGGAGCCTGAAAGAGAGCTGGGTGACATACGCATAACACTGAAAGTTGGAGCAGAGCAGCTATGCGTTGGGCGAGAGGAGCCAAGTATTGGTTGAACAGCCAGAGAGAGAGATTAGACACCTGGGGAACGCCACAGGTAGAGAAAGAGAGAGATAGAAGAGAGGAAGGACCCCAGTTGGAACTGAGAAGGTCGGTCAGTGAGAAAGGAGGTCAGCCAGGCCAGGGCCTGATCAGTGATACCCAGGTTATCACAGAGGCGCTTGAGCAGGATGGCATGGTTGACCATGTCGAAAGCAGAAGAAAGATCAAGGAGAATGAGGACAGAAGGAAGGTTAGAGTCAAGATTAGAGAGCAGGTCTTCTGGAGAGCAGTTTCCATGCTTCTGGCCGCTCTGAAGCCAGACTGATGGTCATGGAGACAACTAACAGATTCAATGTGAAGGTTTAACTCGGAGTGAATGTATGTGTTTTTGTAGTGTGCAAAGAGGGGTGTCTTGTTGCTGGTAGACACTGCTTTGCTAGACTGCCTATTCAGAGACAAGATACAACATTCTTACTTATATTTCCATAGAGATTCCCAATCTCATTGCCCATGCTGTTGAGGCCTTGTCACTGGTTCACCTGACATCAAAGCTACCATAGTTCCTGCAGCTCCTGGAAGTACACCTTTTTGATGACGTTTTCAAAGTATTTGTTTAGCTCCTGTTTCTGGTTGTTTTGCTGGTGAGGTGGGCGATGGAGTCTTAGATAATGGTATTGGCCCAGGGAAATGTCAATGGTTGCAAGCTTCTATGGAAATGTATTGGATGGGTACTTGCTGTAGGTGCTCAAGAGGGGCAGGCGAGAGTCTTGCAACTACTGCTGTTTATGCCTAACATCCTGCTCATGTATTAGCCACCATGTCAGGTCATGTTGATTTGCAACCATTTTAAGTTTAGAGGGGCTATAGGGAACCACTGGAAGCCAGTGCAATGCCATATGTATGTTTTGGAAAGATGGGCTAAAGCGCTGGAAGTGGCAGTGTCCCCTTACAGTGTGCACTGGCCAGCACAACCAAGTCCTGTACAGTTAGGAAGCATGCATGTTTAGATCAGTCATATGGAGTTGCCCACACATTGCTGTTGGTTAGCCCCTACCTGCATTTCTGGGTGGAAATTAAGATTTTAGTCTTTAAAGAACATCCTATTAGCCACTGAATACATGATTCCAGTAAAAGTCCATTACCCCACCCTCTCTCTTGCCCTACTCTACTGCCATGGTACAGTGATATGCTGCTTTCAACACATTGCTCAACATATGGTCCCATCTGTCAAAACATCTCATATGCTTCATTGAACAGAAGAACAGTAGCTCCAAAAAAGAGATACAATTCTGGTTTCAATTCAATTATGCCTGGCTCTCTAGTCAGACATAAACACAGGCCTTTCATATGCCTCTTCATATCTCAGCCCCCTAAGTGCATCACAACCTTTGAGCCGTTTCATGAATTCTCCATCTGAGTAAAAGTAGCTTGTCTCATTAATGAGGTGCGTGCCATCCATTCCAGAAAAAGGGTGCTGCAAATAATCTAGTGTGAAACATCTTTTCTGGACTGCAAGGTCTGTGAAAAGGGGACCGGGTGGGCCAGGGCAGCAGTGGACGAAGCCAAGTAAGTGGTGAGAGGGAGAGATGAGTCAGGGAGGGGAGGTGAGCAGACAGGGGAGGGTTCTATGAGATGGCAGGGATATGATGATATGATATGATGAGTCATTTATAAAGCGGCTGTACACAAGTATTTCTAGGCAAGACAAGGTAGGGAGACATACTGAGGATGAACAAATGATCTTACCAGGCCTTGTGGCATTCAGATCGCACAAGTGCGGGGGGGGGAGTAGTAGTGTCAGTGGGAGGGAGGGGGTAGTGCAGTCAGGGCAGCATTGCTCTGAGTAAGTGCAGTGGGGGGAGGGGCGGTCAGGGTAGTGTAAGGAGGAAGGGGACTGTAGGGTTACAGACACAACCCAATGTGAAGGGAGTTCTGTGGGTGTCCCCCAGCCATGTGGGGCATGTGTGGGGAGGTGTGGTAGGGAAGTGTGGGGGTTCTGGGGTAGTCCCCTAGAGATTGGACCAAGGTAGGAGGAGTGGAAACTAGGGGTACAGCAGCGAAAAGGGATGCATGAATTTCACAACTCCCATTCTGCTACTGTCTTGGCACAAAGGCAGATGCAAAATAGTTGTGATTCGAAAGAATGACATCAGACCCATTAAAAGAGCCAAGTGTCCCTGGTCTATCAATGGGTTTAGGTCTACTTGATAGAACAAAATTGACCTTTTCACAACTGAACACATTTCCTTTGTTCGTTTTTATTAAATGCGGGGGGAGACCCCCGCACCGCCAGCTTCCTACCACCTTGACGTATTCCCTTACCCCACCCCACATCTATATGTACTTTAAATTGTCCAAAATTCAAAAGAATACGATCAATGGCAGGAATCGAGCCAAGATAAATTCAGGATGCTGCAGCAGTATAAACATCAACACAGATAACACAAAACCTATATGGGTAAGTATAATCAGGGGTTTAAAAGATTTAACATAGATAATTCTACCTCACTCTTGTTTTCCATGACATCACTTAGAATACTTTAAACGGTCTCAGTGGTTGATATGCAATATATTTGCTTTCTCCCTAGGTATGCTCTGACGTTTAAAAACAACAACACAAGATTTTCTAGACTGGGTGCAGAACGTGCACTCACCGTTAGCCATTGGCTAGTTATATTGGACTCTTAATGTGCTGTGTATATGTATAACATTGAGGTGGTGAGCGACTTTTAGGGCCTGATTCATGGAACATTTTTCTATGGGATTGCACCATTATAAAACACTTCTGTGAATCAGGCCCTTAGTGTCTGGTTAGTAGTTTGCAACTTGAAAGTTTGCGCCCTGGTGTAGACACATAAAAACGTTAACTTTATAAACACCCCAATCTATTTTCACGGAGCCTAATCGAATTGATGGGTATGAAGGCACACTGCCTTGTCGTACAGCTACAGTCTCGATTATATCATGTTATGTTGCATTATCATGCTTTTACACATTGCTGTATCACCACCATAGTAGTTTCAAAGTGCCGAACTATTGTTAGAAAAATATAACTTTTTATTATTCATAAAAAGAAAATGGGGGATGTCACACAAAAAACTATTCAGAAGCAAGTTAAATTCATAGTCACATCACAAAACATACAAGGAGAAAACCATGGACTAGGCAGATAATTCAGTGCCATGACTAAAGAATACATTCGTACATGATTATGGCAATGTGAAGGAAGGTAACAAAGCAAACCTTTATAAAAACTAATGGTATATCAATGTATGCGCTGACATACATGTTTGAACAGCTCTATCTACTTTTAGATGTGGGGGGTCTTCCTCAGGGTGCAAGTCCCTCAGGCCCATGATTAGGTATCAACGGTTCATCTTGTAGCTGAGTAACACAATATTTATGTTATGTTATGTTATTTTATTTTGCACTTATATAGCGCCTTATATACCATTGGTATGTTCTGAAGGCGCTGGTAGGTTGAACGCCCTTGGGAACCGGAGTTCTGGTCATTAGAGGGATTAGCGAGAGTCCAAAGGTGCATGTGCGCACCAGGTATGTGTGCAGCTGGTGCGGAGTTCCTGTGGTAGCTGCTTCTTAGCGGTAGGTGTGGTGGCTGAGAGATCAGGGTTATGTGTTTTCGATCTGGCCAGAGTTATCCAGACCAAGAGTGGCTGCGTTAGGCCTGAGGAGAACGCCTGGCTGGGGGTGTGAGACCAGCAATGTTTACTTAGAGTGATGGGTAGTGAGCGGTAGATGTTGATATGAGAACAGTTATACCGAATGGTGTCATAGTATCCCTGTGTTCTAGTTGAGTGGTGGTGTAAGGAGAGAGTAAGCATGGGGTGTGATATGAGGTATGCTCTTTCAAAGGTTCTATGCATTCCAAGGCATAATACGAACGTTATGCAATTCAGAGCGGTCGGGTTCGTTCTATGCATACATCTATTCCACATATTCGTCCGCACCACACACAGGTCTGCTTCACCTTCTCATCTGGACCGCTCACTCGTCCGCTTCACATACTCATCCGCTTTACATATTCAGTCACATACTCAACCGCTCCTCCACATTCAGCCGCTCTCCACACTCATCCGCTCTCCACACTCATCCGCTCTCCACACTCATCCGCTCTCCACCCTCATCTATTCCACATATTCGTCCGCACCGCACACACGTCTGCCTCACCTACTCATCTGCACCGCTCACTCGTCCGCTTCAGGTACTCATCCGCTTTACATATTCGGTCACATACTCAGCCGCTCCTGCACATTCAGCCGTTCCTCCACACTCAGTCGCTCCTCCATCATCATCCGCTCTCCACTCATCCGCTCTTATACCAATAGAGGTGTTGTCCCAAAAGTATATAAAATCATCAATCATGAATGGTCTGCAAAGTGTTGCTTATCTAAACTTTGAAAATCTTTATGTAATTAATGCGCTGTGTTCCTCGTGTTTATTCGTCTCAGTGACTGAGCAGGAACTCCATTCCTGTACAGTGTAGTATGTGTCTCTGATTTAGCTTTCAATGTCGTGCTCATCGAGTTTGAATGTGTGCTTGTGAATTCGCAGGAGCTTCCAGTGAGCCGTTTATTGTTAGAGGATAGAACAGTTTTCAACTTTCTTTATTATATTCTGGTGAATGGGAGCTCTCCAGATAATGCTGGTTGTCTTCTTAAGTTCTGAAGCTTGTGTCAAGGACATGTCTGCAGTTGGGACACACAGCATTGCTGGTATTGCTTGAGCCACAGCATGCTTTTCTCATTCAGCGTATGAGTTGTTTACTAATCTCATGCTACCTTAATGCTCCTCTCCTTATGAAAAGGGAAACAGTCATCGCATTCTTTGGATTTTGTGTTTAGGCACTGTTTTCCTCCGATAATGCAGTTCAGTGAAATCTTACTAGTTTCATTCAAAGATGATAAACGTTGTAAAAAGGGGAAAGGGAATTATCCTATTGTTTTCTTTTTTGAGGATGTGGTTAATAAAGGAACGAAAGAGGGGAACTCTAAATGGCTTGGAAACCTTGCAAAGGCCAGAAACAAATTCAAGAGTCTGAAAATAGATCACACGAGAACCCTGCATCTCTTGACCATAACAAGATATGTCATATTTACATTGTAAAATAAATGTCTTATTTAAACAGAACCTATTGATGTAATTGATTGATCAGCTTTGAATCTTTTTTAACGTTTCATGCACCTGAGAGGCCACCTCAGATTGCTTAAGAAACAATGGGGCTCATCATGAGTTGGGCGCTATCCCGGCGGTAAATTCACCAGACTACTGCCCCATGCAATTCCCGTTACCGCCACTTGGTCGGGAGGTATTAGTGGTGGTGGCGGTGTAAATCCCCATTTTGTTTGGGTCTGTAGGACTCAATGGGGCATTTTCGGCACAATTACTGTGGCGGTAATTGCACTGCAGTAGTTTCACCAAAAATGGGTGGAAAGTCAGAGCATTCACGACCAGCTCAGAGCTGGAGGTCAATCCTCCAACTTTCCCCCAAAATCGTGATTGGGCAGTGTGATAATGCGGCAGTAACAATATTACCGCCACATTTTTATCACACCACCCAACTTGTGATTAGGCCCAATATATTTTGAAAGTAGAAACCATCTGCAATCAGGTAGTGAACATTTTTAGTCAAGTGCATATTTAAATACTAATGTTTTGAGATGCCCATGCAAAAAAAGTAATAATAGGTCTGCAAAAAGAGCTTTGATTCTCAGAAACCTGTGCCCATTTGTAAATGCAACAAAAGAATAGGGGAGGCCCTTCTGAGTAGGTAAGCTTCTTTCAATGAGTAACAGCATCCAAGGAGAATAATAATGATTTCCAGACATATTTGAAGGGAATTTTCACAAAAGTCAAAAGGCATCCCGTGACTCAGTGCAGATGTTCCAGGGACAACTTAAGGTTTAATATTGGCGGCAGTCTATCTCCTCCTGGAGCTATTATAATCCAATTAGTGCTCTACTGACTTTTAAATGCCATATTTAATAATTAGTGAGGTCCAGGGCTGTATGGTTTCGTCCATCCTCTGTTGGATCAATTAGAAGAACTGTCTATGCTGAATTGTATTTTAAACTTTCAGCTGTCATCCAGACCTCAATCTCTGCTAAGCAGTTCAACAACCAATGGACATCCTTAACTAAAGGCACCTGAAAATAAACCCCAGTGCTATCATCATACTGCTGTATATCATCCAGAAACGTGTGCACATGATCCCCTGTCAACTCCACTTACACGTTCGATATCATGGAAGACAAGACCGAGCACCGAGTCACTCCACACCACATAGGTGTGGGGAGGACCTTGCCGAACTTATCGGAACTGCTTGATGTCTATCAGAAAATAAAAAGGATGGATCCAGTTCTGTCCCTGACCTCCAGGTACACGCCAGCAGATACAATGGAAATAGAGTGCCCCCATTCAAATTTTGTCAAATACCGCTGATAGACCAAGTACCACGACCAAATGGGCACCACCATCATCTGTGATTGTAAGGATGCCATCAGCTCTCTGGGGAGTTGCATAGTCAGTGCCATGCAGCCTGATTGAGAAAGGTGTTGAAAGGTGAGCGAATTCAAGTGAGCATTCTCCAATGCCTTCCCTGGGACTGCCTGTAATGAGACAATAATTACTTGGGTTGACTGGGTTCCGCAATACCTTTTTGAGGAGGAGGGAGATATGGGTCATCTTAAGGCAGGCAGGAAAATTCCTTGAGCCAAAGAAGCATTCCCTAGCATCCAGAGAGGATTCACGGATTTACAAAACACTCCCTTTAAAAATCTTGCTGGGATCACATTATCAACATTGTCATTATTATCAACATTGTAGGTTTAAGAGCAGAAATGAGAGCCAAAACCATCTCTTCGAGAAAATAAGATTGTCAAAACAGAACATTATTTGGTTTTGAGCTCCTTTTTACTGATCTCTATTTTCTATGGTATTAATGTCAGACTGTCCTCTAAGTGCACAATGTCACATGATAGAGTTGGCTTAAAGCAATGATTGACAGTCTTAAAAAAGCTTTGGATTAATTAAAACCGACCTATTCTTAAATTATAAAAGTGTGTATGGTTTACTAAATTGAACCTTTTACACTCTAGTATCAAAAGTGTAATTAACAAAGTACATATTATACCATATATAAAATTCATACAGAAATACAATTCAAATCAAAAGTACACATAACAACGTCATGCAATCATTATTCAAATGAAAGAAACAGGATTCTGTGTCAAAATGGACCACTGTATTAAGACAACAAAAAAGGGAAGAAAATATCATCTTCCAATCAGATATGGTATGCCGCTGCTGTCAGGTTCACAGAATTTGGTGAGGTTAGAAACGCCCAAAATGGGATGGTTTGAATTTGAGCTAAATCACATAATTTCCAGTATACGCTTTTTGCAATTTGGAACCTCAGGTCAATATATGGCGAGATATTTTGTTTCGATCCTGACAGATTCGGCAGAATCTCTTTTGGTACGGATTGTTGAGCCAGGAACCAGTGTGCAAGTATGCCAAAAGTATATTAAAACAAAGACGCATGATACATCTTATGAGGTGTGAATGATTAACTTTAACAATGTAATTAAATGGAGCAAGGAAAGGAATACCTTGCTTGACATATTCAGAGTAAGTCCTTTAGTTTCTAATAGTTCTTGAGTATGTATACAGTCCCATACAAGAGCTTTTGCCTCAATTTCTTTCATGAATATGCCACTATCAAAAGGTACAGGAGGAGTCCAGTTAATGTCAGAATGGAACCTCTCACAGGATTTGAGAACATTGGTCGAAGTGACGTTCAATATGTTTTCATTTTTTATCATATTTGCGAATAATCCCAACAATAAAACCCACAGGTCTGCTGTATATAGAATGACTGACGGTTTGGCTTCAGCGGCCATCTTTTTTTCTATTAGAGACTAGCCAAACAAAGATTAGCCAATGCTTCCTCAGACTTTGACTTACTCCAAAATGTCCCCAGACATCTTAAATTATATTGCTTATGAACTAGTACGGATATATACCAAGCAGTGGCTTTAGCCCTGCAACTTTTTAGCACAACTGGTGCATCAGTTTCCACAAACTGGGAAGCTGCATTGATAAAGATATCAAACAAGCAATCAGCTTTGTTTTTAAATTTAAAAATTGGAACTTCTTGGCATCAAAGGTTTCAAAAACTCACCTTCAGAGGTTGTTCTGCTATTTGGCTGGGCAATAATTAACATGTGCTAAACTGTTGTATGAAAAGGATTAAAGTATTGATCTGACTAGTCCAAAATCAAAGGCAATTAGGGCTAGAATAATGGTCAGTTTTTTACCTGTAACATGTATTGGATCTCGAATACGTTGTTGGAGATTGCATATGCCAATGATATCTTTGAAACTTTGAACAGATTGATTCAAAGGCACTACTCTATTGCATAATGAAACGCTCCAGAAAAACATTTACCTAGTGCTCCAAAAAAAGTTTGAGACCAAATCTGAGAATTCAACCACAAATCTAGAAAACGCTCTTGGAGGGTGACATTTTAAGTGAAAGCAGTATTTTGCTGAGAAGATGTGGCTATTGTAAATGATAATTCCAAATATAAAAAGACTGCCATGCAAGCGTGTTAACAGAACAGTTTATTCCTGAAAATACATGCCATCTCCCTTCTTTTTCCTACATTATATGAACATGATGGAGCCTGTCCCAGCAATAAAGCAACACATTGGATCATGGAAGAGGGATTGAAGCACATCTCTGTTAAAAATAGAAGTTCAAGAGTCAAAGCATGAATTGCTTTTGCAATTTTTGTAAAGCACAGGACATACTATACTGAACATTTAAATGTCCAATGCAATGCAATTTAATGTAATGTTACAAAAGGGGAAGTTCTCAGTAGGATGAAGAGATAAGTATTAAAATAAGGTTATTAAAGTGCCTCCATGCTTTTCTTTTGCCTTCCTAGCCAGAAATGCCCTACATGTATGCATAGCCGATATAGTGGTGTCTGCCTGGAGTAGATGTTCCGCAATTACCTGGTGAACTCCACTTAAATCCAGGAAAGTGACATTCACTTAATCTAAGGAGATTGTTCATAGAGTGGAAAAGGATGCATTCCAAGGTGCACCCCACTCAGTGGCTATGTAAGGCAAGAGTCAGTTGGGCCACTAAATATCTGAAATAGCTTTCCCCGACAAACCTGAGAAACAGGCACTCCCCTGACAACACAGAAACACTGTAGAGTGTTTACAACTCCAAATTCCTCAATCAACCCAGTAAACATCTTACACCAAATATCTTTGCACAATCCGTAGAAGGTGGCTTGAACTGACCACTATCGCCAGCTCTAGAGACTATGAAATTGCATCTGATTATAGAGTGAAACAGGAAAGATCAGTGATCATACATATAGCTGAGGGTTTCTTCAGAAGGTTGGACATTGAAATGGTCAAAGGAAGATTTCACGATCCAGAGATTCTCTTGCTGCGAAAAAACGTGGACATTCCTGAACTTATTGCCAGAGATTCTTTCAATTTATTGAGAAAGATGGAACACTTGAACTGAATGTCTGCAACAAAGGGAATTGTATATAAATGGTATATCATCAGGAGCATGTTCCTCGACCTCAAAGGAGGGAGGAGTAACAAGTGACTCCCCCCAAACAGTAAAAGGCAAGAGGGGAACAGAATCAGAAACGAGGTTGTGCATAGATAACCACGAAATAGTAATTCCAATCTGCAACATCTTGTATGCAGTACTTTGCAAATTGCATGTCCTACCTGTTGCCATAGCAAATTGTAATTGGATATAAATATGCAAAAAAGGTCCTTTGGTGGCGGGAAATAAGTCCCTTTTATCTTTATACTAAGGTGGGGGGGGTCTTACATGCCAAATCTACATTGATATCATTGTGCAATTACTCTCCAAAAGGTAAGAGACTTGAAGAGAGAAGATAGTGCAATATAACATTGGGTTACACAGGAGAGAAATGCCATGTCTGTGGGAAATAGATGCCATGGAGGCAGCCACGCTGACCAACTATTGTTCATGCAAGAAAAGAAAATGTCTGAACCGGTCTTTGAATCTTTACCAATGAAGCCTTCTTCCTTGTAACCCACACATGATAATAGTTAAAGGTTCTGTATATGGCTGACATAAACGCTTCCAGACTTGAAATTACGTTTCTCACATTGTGTGGATTGTGATATTATGTAATTTAAAGAAATGCATATGAAAAGTTGCCTATTAGAACAAAAAAACAAAAGTCATGAATTCATTAATTTACCGGCACCCAGCAATGGGGATCTACCGGGTAATTCCAGCCCCGGCGGACCCGTTAATTCCCCTTTGTCGGGTGCCAGTAATAATTATGCCCCATTCTCATTTGAGTCCCATAGGACTCCATGTGAATGGGGAGGACGGTAGCACCAGCACCATTCAGAATGGTGCCAGTGCTATCGTCAGTGTCTGCAAGCGGGTGCCGTTCTGCCCGCCAGGTCAGACCTGGCAGGCTGAAAAGCACCCGCTCGCAGAACTCGTAGTTTGCCAGTCCGGTAACAGCAGTGCTGGTAACTTACCGGCACCGTTGTTACCGGACTAGCAAACTTGTAATGAGGCCCAGAGTAGCCAAGTTGGGCACCACTGACTCCTGGAACTGCTTTACAGGAGAGTGGGGCTTATTGCACAGGTTTTCGTCATGCAGCAGAAACAAGTCTAAGTGGGAGGGACTGTGAGGAATTGCCATCTGGCATGTGTGTAGATTAAATATGAAATGATGCACGTAATTATATCTAGGAAAGGGCGAAATGCTAATCCAGCCCCCTACCCACCTTTAGAAAGGCGCACACCAAAATCACAGTATACACCTGTGTTCTGCTGCATCACTGTCCTGTTCTGCAGCTCCTTCACTACAGTGGCAAAGAGCACGTTCAGATGGCACAAGTGCCCCGTTGACAGCTTCTGTGTCAGCAAAGTCACTGCCCTGCAGAGGCTGCATCTAAGTATGCACTTCTGCTCCAAAACCATATTTATTCTAACCTATTGCCTGTTGGCAAGATAAACAATAAAAAGAAGGCAGAAGGAATGAGATTTTTATGAAGCATTGTTATGGAGAAAACATCTCTATTTTATTCCTTTATGCATTCCCCTAGTGGCGATCCGCCATTAGCTGGGACTACAGTCCATCTGTAGTAGGGTGCAGTGCGAGCAGCTGGCTTTGTTTTGCAAGTTTTTCTGTTCTCCATCAACTTCTTTGTACTCAGACCTGGGAAGTGGGAACAGTGTGCGATCTGGCATTCCTCTCTGTGAATTTAGAAATCACTGTATAGGATAGTTGTCCAGGAGGGATGTACCTATAGAGTTGTTGATTTGAGAACCCGGCAAACATAACGTTGGATATACTACGAGGGGATTGGATTCAAACAAGGGAAGATCTGAGAAGATGTACACTTTATGGGCACTTATGTGGTGATAAGAGGATGGGCACCGTTGAACCCTATTTGATGAAATGTCCAGATGGAGTAGGGAGATACTTGATGCAATTTCGTTTTAACGTTCTTTTAACCAACGAAATGGTATGCTTACGTAATGGTATCCCCACCAATCTGGCCTATTGAAAATGGTGTAGGAATGTGTATACAAAAGAGAATATATACCAGCTGCTTATGATTTGCCCAGTATTGTCAACACAGTGCATCCTTCATTGGAAAATGTGTGCATAATCTAGCCTGTGTAGATTCTGACAATCTGTGGAGGAAAATGTTGGGGGGCACCTCGGTGGCATTGTCCCTTGCAGTGTTAAGATTTTGACTTGCTTGTAGAGTTTTGTAAATGGGGGAATGTGTTTTAAAATGTGTTTTAACATGTGTTGTCGGTGGATCATCTTGACGGCTTCATATTGTTTTTAATGGGGAATGGTATGCTATTAAAATTATTTGACTTGTTATTATAGTTTAAAAGTTGACTATATGTCATTCATGTCTGTATGTTTTATTGATAGTTTTACTGCACGGACATAATACGGGTTTATTGTAAAGGTTTGTTTTAAACCATATACAATACAAAAATATATATATAAGCCATACCTAGGTTTTGGTATGGTCGCTGGGAGTTCAAATAATTATTAAAGCCACCTCTGATTCATAACATACCAGGGACAATCTTGTTTTCTCAGACGAGCTATGAAAGGCGATGAGGATTCCATGCACATGACTGTCCGAATTCAATGTTAATGGGACAAAGGGCAGAATGACTGGCTCTGTTAACACTCTGGGAGGATGGGTAACGCCTCCCTTCTACGCCAAGTAACTCACATAAGAGATCTCTTGGAGCCTACCTGGAACTGACCTTCCACCTCCAGGACTTGAAAGAAGAGCTATGGAGAGCAGCCCCTATAAGCTGCCTACCAATGGCTGGAACTGATGTTATCATTCAGTTAACATCTGCAGAGAAGTATATTTTTGAAATAATGAAAAGCCACCATCCTTGGGAAGGTTCTGCAAGACTCCTCAGCAGCTCGAGAGAGCTAAAAAATCAGGGGAATCAAAGTTTCGATGAGTTTTCCCATTGGTCCTTGAAATATCTGAGCCGATGGGTCACCCATAACAAAGTTGACAGGTTTAAGGACATGTAAAATTTGGTAGCATGCAAGACTATCCTTGAAGCTTCACAACATAGAGTACACTATCTTTTAGTGGACAGGAGTATCACAGAACCTAGGGACCTTACACAGACTGCAGACAGGTATGAAAGCATGCAAGTCTAGAAAATGGATAATGCATCCGCAAACAAGCCAGATGACAGGGTAACTGATGATGGTAAACACAGGGAGAGAAAGGACAGAGGTTCTGATCTTTCTTCCAAGAATGGCCTTCAAAGACAAGAAGAGAGGTCGCAGACCAATAGCTATTAAACCACACTGAAAGGAAGAGTGAGGGATCCTCTAACACTGGGGCCCGCGCTCTCAACACCCAGACGCTGCTTTACTTGTGCAGAAATTACACATAGAAAGGAATATCCCTGCAAGGGGAAACACAACCAGGCCGTTGTGACTGTTGGTCTTCTGTGGGAGGAGACCATAATCAGTGTGGGCATCTAAGCAGATGAAATTCCACCAGCCTAGGGAGTTGCAAAAAGATCCCCAACACTGAGAATCAGGCCCTTAGAGTGGGCACCAGATCTTGCCAATACTCAGGTTTTTGGAATGTGTTATTATGAATGGGGAAAAAACTCCTGCTTTGTGTGAAAATGCTGTTTGTATCACAGCTGTTAGGTGACAATGGGTGAAGAAAGGGTAGTACATCCCAGGACTAAAGCAGCCAGAGAGGGGGGAATATGGCCTGGTCTACTGTCCCATGGCAATGGTAGAGTTCAGTTGGAAGGGTAACACATCCCTTCACTGTATTGCAGTCAAAAACTCCATCCCAGTAGGGTATCCATTGGGTAATGACCTTGACTCAAACATTGTCCAGGAATTGGCTAGAACATGAGTTCTAAGAGCAGCAGAGGAGGAAGCACTAGAGGTCAAGGCCCTGAGGCTTTCTCAATTGAGAGTGAAGGAGACCGGTCACTTTGGTAACACCCAGTCCAGCCCTGAAATCCCCTGAGGCACCTACTCTTTCAAGAGAGGGCTCAGCAGCCACTAAGATGTTGATGGATTTACCACAGGTTAGAGTGATCAGTTAATTGCCTACATGCATAGGTGATCGATGGGGGCAGAGATAAACTGTGCCATAGTTTAGAAGAATTCAGTCCTTGGACATTAGACTAGATTACAAATGTACACACACCTAAGCCTTGATCGGAACATTTTAGTGCAGATGGAATCAGTATATTTTCTCACATTGAGAATGAGCCTGAGCCTGACCTATGGAAGAGTGGTTCTCAACCTGTTTGTGCCTGTAATATGTTTTGGTTATGCGGGAGAAACAAACAGTTCTGGGAGGGACTGTGAGGAATTGCTATCTGGCAAAGGTGTAGAAGTCCTGGCTTTTAAATCATGCATTAAATATAAGATGATGTGGGTAATTAAAGAAATCTCAGAAATGGTGCTCTGCTAAACAGGCACACCTCCTTTCAGAAAGCTCCATGTCAAATGTATAGTGTAAGATAATCTAGAAACAAAATCCAACCTAGGTTTTGGTATGATGACTGAAATGTCACATATTAATTAAAGCCACATCCGATTTTGTAGCATACCAGTGGCATCCCTGTGATTTCAGACCAGTTATGAGAGTTGATATGAATTCCAGGCACTTGCCTGTCTGCATTCCAGTTAATTGGGCATATGGCAGGATGCTTGCCTCTGTTGACACTCTGGGAGGTTGGGTAACTCCTCCCTGCCAGGCCCAGTAACTCACAAGAGGATGCATCCTAGGCGCCTAGTTTCCAAGAGGCAAATCCGTAACAAAGGCGTACCTTGCACTAAGGGGTTGTACACTAGAGAGGCCTTTGATGTACCAGTTTAAAGAAAGGGGGTGGGTTTATGCAGTCAGGCAGAGTAGAACACAAGGGAGGTAGGATTCCTGCGCCTTGGTTTTTTATGGGCTTCTCTTTCCACCTCTCTCCTGCATTTCTTGCACAAGCAAAGCACTTTGGGTATGTTGCCAGAAGGCAAAGGTCACATGTTATCCTAACAGGGATTTGCCCCTTAAATCAGGGGTGGTCCTTTGCCTTTAGAAGAAGGAGCCTGTCACTCCTTCCTTGATTCATTTTGGACCTTCAGGACATTAAGATCCATTTGTTTGGACCCTTGTGGGGGAGAAGTCCTTTCCATACCCATCCATTTGTGAGGTTAAAGCCTGTGTTCCAGGGCAGAGGCAAGCTCTCAGGCACACCGGGGTGAACTGCTGTTGGAGTAAGACCTGCATTTCTGCCAACTGCACTGATACCCAGGCTGCTCACTGGAGGTGAAGGACTCCTACAGGTGCTACCTAGCATTCCCCAGGGTGATTGAAGAGGACTAGGAGCACTCTTGTTCCTGAACCCCTGGATTGGGATTCAGGGCATCGGAAGAAGAAAAGCAGCTTTTTGCCTGCCTTCTACAGCATCAAACCACTATTGAGCCATTGTAGACCATGTTTGAATGCCTTCAAACCAAGGGGGATCATGGTGCTGGTTTTAGCACTTCTTCAAATCTGATTGAACTGCTGTTCCTTCTACTTGAAGCAGTTTTGCTGGTGAAAAGTCCCAGCTGAGTGCATCACTTGCTCTGACTCAAACAAGAAAGATTCCTGCATCTCCATCTCCACCGCTGACGGCGCTTCTTACCTGAATCCAGTTACTCCATCACTGTGCGCGCCTCTTACCTGAATCCAGCTACTCCATTGCCGAAGGCTCTCCTACCTGCTCCCAGCTGCACCATCGCTGTGTGCTCCTCTTACCTGCATCCCATCTCTACCGGAGTCGGGGCCTTCTTCTCACCTGATATGGGCATCCAGCTAACTGGATCTCCACTTCGTTCCTTTTCTTCGTGACGTCTTCACCCTGCAACCGCAGAGCTGCATCGAGCATCCGGACTTCGTTCTTCAACGTCAGCCTTCTCCTGCATGAGAAAAGATAGAACAACAGGTAAGAATTCATAACAACAACGACCGCTTGGCCGCCATACTAGTGCCTAGAGTTCCTTTAGAAAGGCCAACTTACCAGTTCCGTCAGGCTCAAGGAAACCCCCGAATTCGCTCCATGACTGAGATCTGCTTCTTCATACCTATAGGGGTGAGAATACACATTGCAAGAATGATTATTGAACAAGACAAAGGCATTATAATAAACAAACTATAATCACTACCAAAAGACTTACCTTCTAAGTGGATTGGTCGCAGCCGGTCTGGATCAACACTTCCACGGACCAGTGAAGCAACTTGGTCCGGTCTACGCGCCCCTGCTACGATAAGCAGGACAGATAGCTCAACGTTACAACACAACAGGTGAGCTTGCATGGGAAAACGCTTGCATACTTCATTTTGGCACAAGAGGGTCGAGGGAAGTCATGACACCCCCACGCCATTCTCATTAGCTCTCATCTTCACTCAGGGGCAATACAAGTACTAGAACAGCAGGCTCTGCAACAACTAAGTCGAGGGAGGGCTCCAACCGTGCCCCCGCAGAGACAAGGTGAGCGTAACACCCTGCCATGGCCAGCCTTATTAACTAACAAAGGCTCCATGGATCCACCCTGCTCTTTTGTTAGGTCCTGCAGCTAGTGGCAGAGATTAAACTACTAATAGAGTGTACTTCAAACAGGCCCACATGGGGCCTGGCTGCAGAGGTCAGCAAAGGAGACAGGAAGACAAGAACCTTTCACATAACTCTGTCAACCTGAAGCCAGTTCCCATCTTCAGTATCAATGACAGTGAACTGTCATGTCTGGGGCTGGTGTTTACAGTAGGCCACTCCAATAGGGGGACCCTATTAATAAGGTACTAGAATGTGGTTTGTAGGAGCCAGAGAGTCTGGTCTCACTGCAGCTTCAAAGGAGACCTGCTGCTTTAATCGAGAACCATAGAGAGATTCATTAACCAGAGAGACACTTTGATCAACAATAGACAGGAGGATGGGTGGGACTTAGTATCACAGGTTTTCACCACTTTACCTTTCCTGTTGCAAAGCACTCTGTTTGTGACCTCATGCATACAGGAGATTGTTTGTTGGGGCCCTAGGATTGGCTCATTATGGTAGGCTTAGCCTGCACCAATCACTGTGGCCAACTTTTATTTAAAAGAGGGCTGAGCCCCATTTTTGGAAGATCATCTGAAGACTTCACAAGAGTAGGAAAGAAGAACTCATCCTAGGGCCCTGGCTGAAAGTACAGTCTACCTCACAGCTTCCGTCAGTGAAGGAAGGCCAGGACATCCAAATAAGGAAACATGATTCTTTCCCTTAACTTCTCCCAGGGAACATAGGGAGTTAAAAAGAACTCAGAGGACCCTTCTGCCGCTCCAGAAACACTATCCAGGCAGCACACAGCGTGCCCTGCTAGGCTCTGCGGTAAGCTCCCTGGACAGGGTGTGTCAGAAGGTCTCTGAACTGACAACCCAGGACAAGGCGGCTGCCTGCAACACAATCCTCAGCTTTGGGCCGTCCACCTTAAAGGACGACATAAGCCCATTGAAGAAGCTGGGAGAAGTGTCTCAACAAGCAACTACCGCCGTCTGCCTTAAAGGACATTTTCGAGCCAGTCTGCAACCGACATTGTCGAGAGTCAGTCACTGAAAGAAACATGAGATGTCACAACCAGTGCTTCTGATCACCAATCAGCACTGAGATGATGCCTGACCCTGAGCCACCGTGTAGGCCAGCATGCAGCCGTTCATCCAGCTTTCCTGTTGAGACCGGTGTGCCGCCTGATACCCACAGCGAATCCCATCTTGAAACTGTATCACAGAAGCCTGCAAAGCACCCTGATGCCGACTCAACCCTGTTGAGCACCAAGAACATCTACAGCACAAGGTACATTGTGCTTCAGTCCCCCTACTCCATCCCAGAAGGCCTCTAGAGACATTTTAAGGCCCATTGCTCCCTTTGTGCTAAAGCCAAGAAACCTAACAAACTGTTGTGTTTATTAACCATACCGAATACCCTCCTGTCAGTATCCAGAGTGCATCACTTTTCCTTCTTTGAAACTGGTGTCCAATGCATTTCTTTGCAAGGTGGTTAGTATTTCTTACTGTTGTTAGATTGTCTGTTGTGATATATAAAGTAGATATTATTTAATACAACTTTGACTGGAAACTTCTTTTATCATTGGGTAATTATTGTATTTTCGCTGTGCTGCAATTAAGCAACGATCCATGACCCTTCAAAGATAAGATAAGCTTGCCTTTCAATCCACATTACCAAAGTTGGACAAAGAGATGTATGAAGAGAGCCCATATCCAAGTCCGCATCTCTGCAGCATCTAACAACTCGGCTGAACT
Source organism: Ambystoma mexicanum (assembly GCF_040938575.1). Taxonomy (NCBI): domain Eukaryota; kingdom Metazoa; phylum Chordata; class Amphibia; order Caudata; family Ambystomatidae; genus Ambystoma; species Ambystoma mexicanum. The sequence continues at coordinate 670,838,657 of NC_090924.1, read as the reverse complement.
CTTTAAAATCGGCAAGGAACTGGCCATCCTGCCGCAGTCTCTACCTCTCTGGTCCCCTCCCAGGCCCTCTGCACGGCACTGGCTTCTCACTTCATTTCAAAGACTCAAGACATCCGATAGGACCTAAACCAGGAAAGGACAGAACCAGAACAACCAAAGATGAAAGGGAAGCAAGTAAGCGTGAGTGATCGACAGTGTCAAACGCAGCGGAAAGGTCTAATAAAATGAGAAAAGAAGAGTGCTTAAAGTAGTGTTCTGTGAGCAGGGAATTTAAGACTGAATAAAGAGCTTTTTCAGTTGAGCGCATGGGGGGGAAACCTGATTGAAACCGAGGGAGAATAGCACTATTAGACACAAAAGAGGAAACTTGTAAATAAACAAGATGCTCAAGTAATTTAGAAAGATAAGGTAGAAGGGAGACAGGATGAAAGTTTAATGTGCTAGAGGGGACAGTAGAGGGATTTTTTAGAATTGGAATGATAGAGGCATGTTTAAAAGAGGAGGGAAAAGTAGAGGTTAAGAGACACATATTGAAGAAACATGCCAGATAGGAATAAAGAGATGGGTAGACTTTAGCAAGAACAGATTGGATGGGGTCAGTTAGTGCAGGAAGAGGGTGAGCTCGAGTCAACAGAAGAGAGATGTCTTTGTGAGTAATCGTAGTGAAGTGCAAGATAGAAGTAACAGGGTGAAATAGGAAAACAGGGTGCTGTTTATGTAGAGGAATAGGGAGAAGCAATTGCAGGGCAAAGGGTGGCCACTTTAGTGGAGAAAAATTAGGCTAAGTCAGACGCTGATAGAGAAGAGTTAAGTGAGTGATCAAGAGTAGGAGGGGAAAGAAGACGAGAAAGAGTTTGAAATAGACGTCATTGATGAGATGACTGTGCATGGACGAGATCATAAAAGTAGGATTGTTTAGAAGAAAAAAGGCATTTGTCATATAAGATATGATATGAAGAATATGAGTAATAGTCACCCTCGGATTTAGAATTAAACCAGCGTCTTTCAAGGCGACGCAGAACGCGTTGCATGGATTTAAGATGAACAGAGAGCCAAGGCTGTGAGGTTTTACGAGATGGATGAAAAACAGAGGCAGGATAGAGAGTGTTGAGAGATGAGGAAATTGAAGAGAAGAGAACAGAGGTTGTCTTGGCGGCTGATAAGGCAGAGAAGACAGAGTGAGGAGGTAAAGCAGAGATGCAAGATGAAACAAAGTGGAGTGTTAAAACTTCACAGATTGCGCCAATGAAATGAGAAGGGAGAAGGAGTAGATGCAGGTAATACTGGAGGTATGGAGAAAATGTAAGCAGAAAGAAGATAGTGATCAGAGAGGTAAACGAGGAGAGATAAAACGTGGGAAATGGAGAGAGAGGGGGCAATAAAAGTAAGATCAAGGCTGGATCCAGAAGTATGTGAAGAAGGTGTGGAGAGAGGAAATAAGCCAAGAATAGCAAGCAATGGGAGAGAAGAGTCAACAGAAGAAAGATGATGATTCAAATTTAAAGTACAAGAGGAGTAGTAGATGGAAGAATGGTCGAAAGGAGATTGTGGACGTCTTCACAGAATGAACTAACTAGCCCATGGAGGCGATAAATAAGTAAGAATGAAACAGGGTAAGGCTTAGAAAAGATAGTAAATGATAATTCAAAAGAGGAAAAGCAAGGAAGGGAAAGAGAGGAAGAAGCAATTGCATAATTAGCACAAATTAATATACCAGTGCCTCCACCGCGGGCAGAGCGACTCTGGGTGTGACAGAAAGAGGTCTCAGAGGTAGTCAGAGAAGCAGTAAAAGTAGTATTAAAGGGAAGAATCCATGTCTCAGTGATGGATAGACACTTTAAATTTAGTCTCAGGAATAAGGGATCTTGCATACCATAGATCGAAATCAATAAGAAGCGGATTGGCAGAACAAGGAGGATAGATAAAATTTGAGGGGTTTCGAGTAGTGGAAAATTGCAGAGCATCCGAGCAAACCATTGGTGCCATTGAGTTTATGGTCAAAATGCAAAAGAAAGGTACTAGCACAGAGCCGAAGCAGCCGTGGCATCCAGGTGGTTGTGCTGGACATGGTCACAGTGGAAGAGCGGAGTAAGCTGCCATGAGCTGCACCAGGAGACTGGCTATGTAAGCAGATAATAATGATAAGGAGAGTTGCTCCGCATTGCTTTCCGCCGCAGACCCCACAAAGACAGAGGTCCGACTTCTCCAGACTTCTGCCCTAGGCAGATGTTATGGGCCGGTGAGTATGATGAAACTGAGGCAAGAGGGTTTGGCCTCGAGCATTGCTCAGCAAATTAGACGTCGGTGTTTGCGCCGGAGGAGGAGGCACACACAGCAAAGCAGATGAACCAGACAGTGCTGCTAGCACCCTCACAACCGGGTAGATGAAGATTGCACTTCTCCTTCATCCATGGACCCCGCAGGCAGCAAGGTCTGACTTATCCAGACCTCAGTGAATTGACAATACATCTTTTGCAAATAACTACCTTTCACAACTATAATCTCACTCAAACAAAATATAAGAAGCATTTGTGTTATCTTTATGCAGATGTTTTTGCTGTTATGTCAATTTTACTGTTTCTCGTTCAGCCTTACATGTGTTACGTGAGAATATCTAGGTGATGTAGCTGCATTAAAGTCTGGCATGAAGAAATGTGGAATGGTCTCTGTGTTGGTGTGTTTGGAACCTGGGTAAATGTTTTGAGGGTTTTATCCCGGGGGACAGTAAATACATTGGAACACTTCCCTTGCCACCCAGTCACACCCCGGCCCGCTTCATGGGTGCCCCCCCTGCCTGCAGCTCCCACTCCTACTTCACACAATTTTCAATCACCACACCCACCGGGACTCTGATTCTTCCTTTTCCACTACGCATCGTATACATTGCTTCAGCAACTCGCCCCTTAATGCCCCCACACTGGCCGCCCACTTCTCCAATCCCCACCTGTCTCCCATAGACAAACCATCCCCAGACCTCACAATGCGCTGAGCAGCGGATGTGCCGATGGATGTCTCCCTAATGTTTAGTGTAACTCATGTAACCTTAACTGAACTTACCTGGAAGGATCATGATATGGATGAATCCATCATAACTGAAACCTTTCTCCGAGGCTTTCTGGACTATACGCTAAATCCACTGAGATACCACCAAACTGTATTACTGTTACTGCCACTTGGTCCAACGATATTACTGCCTGATTATAAGTGGCGGTGGTGGTGTTAGTTCCCATTAATTGGAGCCCCAAGGACTCCATGGGGGATTTTGGGTGGAATTACTGGGGTGGTAATTCCGCCACGGTAATTCCACCAAAATTTGGCAGAAAGCTGCTGATTTTACATCCAGCTCATAGCTGGAATCCTCCAACTTTCAGCTGAAGTTATAGTTGGGCAGTGCAGTAATGCAGCGGCATATGGTAATACTGCTGCATTTTACCTGCACCACCCAACTTGTAATGAGGCCCATGTATGTCTTCAATTCATTAAATACAACTATTGGCTTTCTCAATGCTTGCTTTTTGAATGCCTTCATTTCAGTAGTGCTTTAGAGACTAGTGCTTTGAACAAACTAGTCTACCATAGTAATTGACTTTGGGCTGCAGCATGTGATATACAATTCTCCCTCTTAACATCTTAGTCCACTGGCTAGTATGCAGTGAAAGGTGGTGGAATGAACATTTTTTAGGCAGGCAGTAGATCATTTTCTATACGTGCTAATGCTAAAACAAGACAAAAGCAGCTCTGCATCTCATCTATTCATTCAAAACAGCCATTTTGGAAGACTAGGAGATAGGAAAGAAATGGTGCCAAATCCATGCAAGAAATCCACGTTCTGTTTTTTTAATGTTTTCATTTCTGAACAAAGGATACTAAACACGCAATGTGATTGGTCTTGAATTTGAGAGTCCTCAAAGAATCCTTTGGCTGGATTGCACTGACTGGAAGGCTGGAGTGCCTCCCTGAATCTATGAAGTATCTGAATATAGGGAATCATTCCTAGGTCAACTTGGGGGTCTGTGCTCCCTGCAGAAACTTCTGGAATCTTAAGAGCTAGGGCACCAAGTCTCATCCCGAGCCGGGATGCAAGTGATCGGTCCTCCACACTTAGTACCCCGGAAGCCAACTCATGAATTTCCTTCAGGATGCCACTGCAAAACACTTGAAAAACGTGCAATCCCATCCCCTTGTCACCATTGTCAATGTCAGTACTCAGAGCTCTTTCAAGAAAGCAAAGACTCTGCAGTTCGAGCCCCACATGGTTGCTTTCATGTCATGGAGCTGTTCCAGCTGGCACTATTGAGCATCACTCGTTGAAAAGTTCTATGGGACAACACTTTTGATCAAGGCATCAAGGTGAACCATCATGTGAGCTTTTTGGCCACATATTATGCATCAGTCTTTGAGATGTGGTTTCTACAACTCAGAACATGGTTTCTGTTTGATACTAGTTGTCACGTCAGGTTCTCCTCCCAAGTCTAATACACATGTCTGCCGCTGCCTTCGAACAGCGTCTGCTGATGATTCCTTACCAATGAAGTCGCGGAACTCACAGACGTAACCAAGAAGAAGCACTGCATGTTTCCAGCGGCCTTGCATCACATGTTGGCCACCCAAGAGGGCTCTTCTTTGTAGGAGCTTTTTCTCCTCTATAAACGACTGGAACGAATGGCTCTCATTTGCCGTATTCGAGGTTGTGGATCCCTGCGGGACCTCGAAATGTGACAAGCTCTCATTTGCCTGCTTCGAGCCCCAGAAGTTCTACTTGGGCAGAAAGGAACGTGCCACTGGGAACAGCCTACTGCAATAGGCTTGCTTAGTGTTTTCATTGCTTCTCTCTCCTTGGTAACAAGTCACTCTTAAAAGGAACTGCACTGGCGTATAGATTCCAAGGTCAGCCTGCATTAACACTGATGAGGCGAAAGCTGCTTCAGGGAGGATCGTGGTCCTATCTGTGCCTGAAATATACTCTAGACTGTATTCAGCTTCAGAACGTTAGGCGTGTATCCACTCCTCGTTTCCTGCCCTTTGTGGTTGCTTTCCAATAAGGCATTTTTTCAGATCATTCCAACCTCTAATTTGGAGGACTTTGCACCTTCATTGACCAGTGAGCACCTGCCTGAAAAGGAAAGAGCACCCCACATTTTCAGTAGAAGGGGGACATAATCAGAACCCATTAAGAGTTCGTCTAGACAACCTTTCCCTCTCCCATTACCTCAGCATTCCCTTTGGTGAAGGTGAGGCCAGCTGACCAGCGAGCAGAATTGCATTGACCAGTGAGTGATGAAGGCTGACACTTGAGTAAAGCAAGGTGGGCGCATCGAGATCCATAGTGACCATCGAGTGAGGTGCGCTGACCAGTCAGTGATGCTTCTTGTTTCTACAGCATTCTTGTCTTCCGTGTTGCCCGTGGCCAGCTTCCATCCATCTCTTAAGAACTCCCGTTTTGTTTCTCTCTAACACTGGGCTGGCATCACTCCCTTAGGCAGCCTGCACGGATTCTCTCCCGTCTCGTGAAACTTCCCACCTCCACCCTTCCACACTTCTTGTGCCTCTCCCTGCAGATGAGGCCAAGGAGAGAGTTGGGACTGCATGACCATTCAATTCTTGCACACTCTGCTAAAAACTGCCAACAATCACCTCTTTTGTCATACCATATTTCAAAACCAGACAACTCATCTTCACACTCAACACACAAACAAATTTCACTGTTCGAAAAGTCACATATTGTGTTCTCCAGTGTTTAGTTAGCAGCACGTGTATAAATGCACATATAAGATGGTACTGTGCAATACCACATTTTGTGCATACTATATTGCACATTGGTCCGCCTTCCACAAGTGGGGGAATGCACATGGGCGCACCTTTCTTGCATCATGTTCACACTGTCTTCCAAACATCTTTGTGTGCAGCTTATGCCTTGCCACTCATGAACCTCACCTGAAAACAAACAGCCAACATGTTCCAAGGTATTCAAGTAACTCTGGGATGGGGATGCCACTGACTTCAAACTTTCAAACATTTACCCAAAATCCCAAACTCTTAAACTCCCTTTCTGTCCGAAATGTGAACATGCTGATCAGGGCTGGGACCTAACTCGAGCCCCAGTGGAATCACACTGATAACGCCAAATACACACTTTATTAATTAAATGCAGATTGCGCACTCCCCTCACACCGTGATTAGCCTAACAGTCTCCCCAGCATGATTGGAATTTTCCCGAAGACATCATTACGGCTTTTTATAAACTGATTTGAAGGGCTATTAAGCACATCTCGTGGAACCATTTTGGTTATTAGATGCCTAATCTGCATGAACAACCACTTGGCAGCTGAACATGAGCCATTGAAGAAAACATTTTGCTATTGATTTCATGAAATTGCTTTCAATCTTGTATTCATGGGTAAGCTGCTTGAGAGTCATTTTTCGATAAGAAAAGGATGCGAAGGGCACGGGGTCCCTGCTATCTCCTAAATCTGCGCACACGGGGGGTTGGGAGGAGCTTCTTGTAAACGCTGCTTTGGTGGCCAGAGATGTTGTATTTGCAGTACTTCTTCTTTCTTTGGGCATTTCATCCATCTGCTTAATTTCCTCTCTAAGGCATTTGTTTACAGTCATATGCTAATGTTTACTTGAAGCACACCTTTCTATGGGGCATTGTGTTGGATCTGAAGCCTTCAACCATTGTAGCCTCTGTTCTACTGGTGACAGAAAGCTTTTCTGACTAATGCATAACTGTTCTGGGGACCTTTTATGTTCGGATGCTCACAGCACTGTTTGTTAAAGGAAGCACGGTTGTGTGCAGAGTCTTATTAACAATAGGGCAGCATGGGTACAAAGCACTTGGACTTCGGAGAGATCAAGGTGTTTTTGTCTTTTTTATTATCTGGTTTGAGTTACTGTGTTCACAGTTGGACAAAACACATATTTTAATTCTTCCGCAGAATCATTTTCTTTTCCCCGTATTGTTCATCTAAAAACATGTGATATTTTCCTTCCCTGTGAATAATTTAACATTAATGCAATTGGTAAGTGTTCCTCCACTCCCGGTTTCATATTATCTACCATTTAGAATTCAGATAATGCTTTGATAACACGTGATGGTGCAGACAGGTTTTGCCACTATGGGCCTGATTTACAAAAGCGTTTTTGGACAGGAAATCCCCATTGGAAAATCCCTGGCATATCTTGGCCAGATATCTGCACTATGAACACGCGTGTGTAATAGCACAGCAATGAATAAGGCTTTCCTGTACTAGGATTCCTGCATAGCATAAAAAGAAACGTGTTTAGTACATTTCTTTTCATGCAATGCAGCAAACTTTGTCACTATAACAGGCTGCTTCATTTTTGCGCTTAATACATTTTTTTCGAAAATATGGATTGAGGCGAAAACTTTTTGCAACATTCATATTATCTAAGCAGCAACATTGTTGCTAAATTCATTGACTCAATTTGTTTTGCACACGGGCAACGTTTGGATAATATGGCCCTTGTGAGAGATGCTGGATGATAGCTCAGAGACTCAGGGTGACATTTTGAACATGGCCTCGCGTTGTGTGTACGGAGGGGGCAGGAGGCTGAATCTGTGCGCCAACTGCCTCCTGAGGATTCTAGAGAGACAGATTTTGATACTGACATTACGGACGCCAGCGGAACGCATAAGAGTCGCTTGGTAATAATGGTGCACTGATTTTGCCAGAGTGCACGTCCCTGGGGCCAGATTACAGAAACTTTGCACCGGTGCAAGCGCACAGTTGCATGGTATTAGCACTACAGAAAGTTTGCCCTATTTCTAAAACACTGCAACAAACTACATTGCACTATGACATGTGCAGTTTGGCATGTTATAAGCACCAGGGCAAAAATTGATACATTTTTGATAATACCATTCCGTATTACCCCTATGGCAAACTTTACCCCGGTGCAAAACTGCACTGAAAATGTATCTTTTTTGAAGTAGGGCTGTTTGTAACTGCGTTTGAGCTACGAGCTGCAAAAAGGAAGTTAACAGAATTACAAACTATGTTGCTACTATGACTCCGACAACAGCTGTTAGGTAGAATTCTAATTTCTGTGATAATTCCCTCCAACCTCACAAACCTGGAGTGAGGGAGCCCTTTTTCTCACTCACTCATGTGTTTTGATCTGATTTGGATGATTTGTTTCCTTTGTTTTTAGAGTCTGACAAACTCCGTAGGCATCTACTTTTTGTATGTTGACACACAGCACCCTCAGTGCAGTGTCACAGATAAATCCTTTATATTTCTCATAAGGCTTAACTACCTTTTTTTTGTGAGAACTACTGTTCCCAAGAATAGTAAAGTGAAATTGACTTTATTTACCCTTTCCCTTTGTAGGTCCAATACACCCCATTTTATGTGGGGTACTGGGGGGGGTTACTTAGTAGCCCCTTTTCCTACTTACTCATGTAACATTTTTTATGTTACCCTCACTACTTTAAATGGCTGGTGGCAGTGGTTTAATTGTCCTACCATTGTGCTTTTCTACCACACGCTGAATCCTCAGCTGCAGTATAGCACCCATTGATGACCATTGTGTCAAAATGGCCCGGTCTTCTTTTTTTCAACATTTCTTGTTTTTGAGGTCTTTCTTTGGGTTTACTCTGCACACCAAACCAGGTTTGAGCCCTTTGTTAATTTTGCCTTTGCCGTGCTTCAGGACTGAAACCTGCCTCTGGCTCTAGTGTATCTGCAAGGGCAGGAAGTGAGGGAGGTCCGCACAACCCCCCTGTCCTTTGTCTCTATGAAAACCTGAGTGCACCTAGTCCTGATTGGCTGGCTGACTGTCCTGCTGTGTGAGTGGCAGATAGGATGTGCATGAATGGGAGAAACCTGCTTAAAAGGTGAGGCTTCTTGGACTGAAGACAGAGTCGACCACTGGGAAGAACAACCCGACGAAGAAACCATGAACGAAGCTTGCTGCATCCTCCTGGACTGTTGAACTGCCTGGGGAAGACCTGATGCTGTGCTGAAAATCCTTATTCCGATCGACAAGAGAAGCAACAGAAAGGATAACTTCTGCCCTTGGGTTAGTGGACTAACTAACCCAAGACGAGCTTTGCTAGAAGACCATCCCCAACTGGCTGTACTTCTTTGCTGCTGCAGAAACTGAGTGCCAGGGGTTGAGAAATCCGTAGTCTGTAAGCCGGCCAGAAGCTCCAGGAGTCTCCCCAGGACCCTCCACAAACAGGACGACCAGAGCTTGAGTCACCTCACCAGAGTGCAGGACTCAAGGAGTGAAGGAAGCCCAACCGGTGTCCAAGATCTGCAGTGGTGCTTTTTACCAAGCACTGAAACTGCAAAGTGTCACTGATCCGAAAAGAGTCCGTAGCTGCCACCGACTATCGAATTGCTGCTGCAGGAGTCCCCAGACATCCTCCCTCTTGTCCCCACGACTGAGGCCTAGGGACACAGGATCTGCATCACTGCAACCAGACAGGATTCTCTTTTTCTAACCAAAAGTACTGTTCTGACTTGGGGTACTTACCTCATTGTCTGTAGCTTTGCCCTTCTCAGTTGAGACTTACAGTAGATGCTTTTCTATAGTTGATTGTAGCTCTAATTTTCATAAATGTAACAGCTTGTGACCCTACAGCGATGTTCATTCAACAGACTTTCTAACTTTCTGCAAGACTTTTACTATCTAAGAAGTGCCTCAGCTCCATAGACTTTACTCCAATTGACTTTGGCTGTCGATGGCTCTCTGCAGACTCTTCTATTCCATTGACTTTGATTCTTACTGTCCCTCATAGGTGATGCATCAGTGTTAAACTAATATTGCAGGGAAAGGTTTTTAGCTAGACTTCATTGGAAGATTGAAAGTGCTCACATGCTTTGAGTACCTGTTTAACTTTTTTCCTTCATCTAACCTTTCCTTTCTGCCAACCTCGGAATCTACCAAAGTATACCAGTAATATATAAATGCCGTTACTGAAGTCTCCTCAGGGTGCAGGAAGTGTGTATAAAGCATCTCTAAAGAGTATCCACTTGTTTTGTATTGATTCGGGAAAAGTATTTTGAAGTGTATTTTTATGGTTGCACATTGCCCTTTTTGAAGACTGCTTATTTAAAAATAACCCTTAAATAAATAAATAAATAATTATTTTAACTAACAACCTTGAGTGTAAGTGTTATTTGGATACTTGTATTGGTGGATTGCATTGCTACAGCACTACAGCTCACATTTACCCCTCTTGAGATAAGGCTGGCTGCTTAGTCATACTACCAACTTGTGTAGTACAGACCTATACCAATAGGTGGGTTACCTAATGGCAAGAGGACTAGGGTTGTGTAGTCTCCCAGACAGTTACTACATCAATTCTTGCCTAATACTGGTGGGAGGCGGTGGGGTAGACGTAGAGTGACTACATTGAGTATTTGCTGTACTTGTGCCCGACTAAACCAGCCACAAGGCTAAGCTCCATGAAAAAGCAAAGCAATTGTAACATGCCAGATATGGATAACTTCTATGAGGCAGCTCTGATTGTTCTGACAGTAGATCAACTGAAAGATATGTGCAAACCAGGGGTCTGATTCTGAAAGGGAAAACAAATTCAATTGATTACACGTTTGTTGAATCACCAAAGGTTGAATAGTAGGCCTGTAACACCTACTTGTTCCAGAAAGGTGGAACGTAATGATGAGGATGACAGTTTAGAGTCAAGCTCCAATCTGCAAAAGGAGTTAGAGGAGGTGGAGGAGTCTCAGGAAGAGAGACCCTCTCCGCCACAGCCTACCCTTAAGCCTCAATCTATTTCTATTGGGACCCCACAAGGTCAACAGTTGAACCTAGAATATGTTTCTCTTGAAAGAATAAGATTCAAGTTGGAGTTCAAGAAATGACATGCCCAACATGAAGCCAAACAACAAGTGGTGAAACTTAAAGAAAGAGAGATGCAACATGAAATGGATATGAAAAGACTATCCCTTGATTCTGCTTCCCTTTCAGGGTCCTCTAGGTCTGCTAGTCCCAAGAGGCTTTGCCTGCCCAATGAAGCAGTGAGTATGTATGAACATAAACTTGATGTGTTTCATGGGCTGGGTAGGTTTGAATACACATATGGTCTTCAAGGAATCAGTGGGAATGATTTAATTCCATGGCTCATGTCGCAGCTCTCCCTGAATGGCTGTTATGCTGTAATGGAGTTGGGTGCCATTGAGAGAAAGGATTATGAATCAGTGAAACTGGCACTAATAGCCAGATTTGGGAAACTCCTTCCTAGTACCTTAAGAGGTTTAGGATCCTCAAAAAGACTGATGGTACCCCTTGGGCTACCAGGGTTGTTAGTGTTTAAAGAACTTGGTTGGGTTAAGGGTTACAGAGTGATCACCTTTGAAGGAAAGATGAATCTTTTTTTGTTAGAATCAATTTTCTTTTTTTTTTTTACAACCTCAAAGGTTTTTACAAAAAGTTGCTAGTTTCCGTTTAAATCCTTGGCAAGCTACATAGCGACACCACTGTCAGAAGAAGAAGGAGCAGTTAGAAGAAGAAAGAGCAGTTAGAGTGTTGGTGGATTTTGATGGATTTGAAGTATGCTTAATGTGCCACTTTAGGACGTGGAGACTTTTTTACGAGCCACATCTAGGAATTTGGCCGCTGTCCTGGACCATCTGGCCGAGTCTCCTGCAATCGTTCGACACCAACAAGTTTCTTCATCGAGGCTCGACGACTGGCCGCTCAGTGGTGTCAAGAAGGCATGCCTTTCCACTGTTAAAGCTGGGCATGACATGAGGAGGTGGTGGATTGATTCCACTTCGTTTGATGTTGCACAGAAACAGCAGTCTTGGGTTGACGCAAGTGCTCTGATGTAAAGAATTTCTCTTGTAGGAAGTAAATTTAAATGAGCCCGCATGAAATGTTTCCTTAACTCCTTTTCCGGGAATCTCTCACAGTATTTTAATGGGAGTTTCAACCGGTTGTGCGATGTCGGTAGATGTTTTAGCAATTTGTAATACTGGGTTTTTTCAACTGAGTTTATCCAGTCTTGTTGCTCGAGTTTAATCTTTACTCGCACTGGATTGTGTATTAGAGTTTTTCATCGCACGCTACCTCTTCTAATTTCACTTGGATTTTTGCGACCCACTCAACTAGTGGTTTACAGGATCCCTTGTCGATCTCAGAGGCGACAACCTGGAAAATTGGAGGTGAGTTAGGGCTCAGGATTTTTCGATACAACTGTGTAGCACTCAGAGTTACCGCCACCACTAGTGATGACAGGCCCAGGTCTCTTCTAATCGCTGGCATCGGCGCTGCTTTTGGCAAACCTAATACTGATTTCCAGTATAGACCTTCCAGCTGAGTCCATAGTTCCTCTTCCAGAGTCAAATTTGCCGCCATCCCATAGGTTACGGCAGGTACTACTTTGGATTTATAGAACAGGATTGTAGGGGGTCCACGAAAACTTCCCAAACTTTCTGTCTATTGAACGTGCTTGTGCAGTTAAATTTCTCATTTTGTCACAGAGTAATTTTTGTTTCGAGTTCTCTTTTAGAGAGTTGTCGAGCTGGATTCCCAAGTATTTGTATTCGTTTACTTGCTCAATTTTTGAGTTTTCCATGGTCCAGGAGTTGTTAGTTTGTTGTTTCCTTGCTACTTTAGTCCATGTTAGGATTTTGGTTTTTGATACATTTACTTTTAAGTTGTTACTTTCCATGTACGTTGCTAGGTTTGTTAGTTGTCTTTGTAGGCCTATCGGTGTCTGGTCCATAAGAACCAGATCATCGGCGTACCACAGTCTTGAAACCTGATGAATGCCTACTTTCTGCGGAAAGGTTCGCAATGTTCTTTCTGAGACTTGGAAGTCTCCAATGAACGCTATAAATAGCGCTAGTTCAAGAGGGCATCCTTGTTTGATCCCTCAATCGGTTTGGATCTGGTCCGAGAGCATGCCTTGCCGACTGAGGCGGACCTGTAACGATGTTGAGGTGTGAAGGGCTATTATGGACTCGAGTACCGGGCCTGGGCAGTTCCACATTGTTAGCTTCGACCAGAGTCGGTTCCGTTCTACCATGTCGAACGCTTGGGATAGGTCCACCATCGCCAAGAAGACCTTAGGCGCTCCACTTTTTACTTTTGCTTTTATGATGTTCAGGATCAAAAGGTTTATTGTTGTTCCTGCACCTTTTTGGAAGCCAGTTTGGAAAATGTCTGCCGAGGGAGAATTTCTGGCCCAGTTCTTGAAATGAGGCAACAGAAGCGACGCGAAGATCTTGCCGATGATGTCAAGGAACACTATTGGTCTATAATTTGCCAGTGCGCTTTTGTTTCCTTTCTTGAAAATTGGGACTAGGACTGCCTCCGTCCAGGTTTCTGGAATCTGCCTCTGGGTTTGGCAGTGCTTGAATAGTTCGCTGATGGCACAGGCCCATTCCATCGGATGTTCCTTGAGATCTAGGTTTGACAGCCCGTCTGGGCCTGGAGCTCTCGATGCTTTTAAGTTTAAAATTATTGCCTTCCACCTCCGTCAAGTTGATCCATTGGTTTGTGTTCGACAATGCGGTCCGTGGCTCCCGGATGAGAGGCGCCCGGTATAGATCTGTAAAGTGCTGTATCCAGCTTTGTTCGGTTACTGAGTTTGAGATCAATGGTGCGATCTGGCCGTTAACAGACTTTAATAATGTCCAGAGGTCTCTGGTGTTTCTTGAGGCAAGGGAGCGTAACATGGCTTCTGCGTCGTTCTGATACAGCTTTTGTTGTGTGTCTTTAACCATGATTTATAGGATTTCGCTAAGGTGTCATGGGTGGTCCATAGTGCAGACGTTTTAATTTTTATTGCCAGTCTTTTTGCTTTTTTTACTTCTTGCCGTTTTTCGGCCACCGTGTTGTTAAATATGTGAGTGTAAGGTACCTGGACTTGTGGTTTCCTGTTGAAGGGCACTTTATGTGCCACCAGCAGGGATGTGTATTCAGGTCTTATTGTCTCCCTAGCTTCCCGGTCGCGATCCTCTTTAGGTTTTCCCGGAAAGTATGATGTCTGATGGAGTGAGCCGGAGACGGTTTTGTTGTTTGTTTGTCTCCACATCTGGTAAGTACTCAGGTCTTTCGAGCAGGGCTCCATTCCATGACATCTGAAGCAAGTTGTGGTCGCTTTCTGTCGTTTTTTCGACTCTATAGTCCACGAAATAAGGGATGAGGCTTTCAGAGATAAATATGTAGTCCAATGTGGCCGAAGATTCAAGCCTTTCCCACGTTGGAATTTGGAGGCCACAGTCACCTAACACCACCGCGTTGTAGAATTCTCTCGATTTCATTAGGTTTCCCCACGCGCGGCCCCTTTCGTCGGCTTGGTATATGGCCATTTGTGCTGCACTTTTCGGTAGGTTGACCTTACATTTCGCGTTCAGGTCGCCAGAGATTATGATGTCTTGAACTTTCCTGTCAATCGTTATTTCATCAATGCTCTCAGCTATTTGGTTACAGAAGGGTTCAGTTGATATTCTTTCTGGGTTCCAGTATAGATTTAAAATAGCCAGGTCAGTGATTACCCAGGCCTCTTGGATGTGATTGTAGTGGAGCCAAGTAGCTAGTGACGCCAGTTTACCATAGCTCGCTGTGAGTTTGCCCTTTGGGGTGAGTGCTGAACCCACTCGGATGGCAGTCAATATGCCCGCTGAAGGTCGACCAACGTTACTTCTGGTTGCTGGGGATATTTCAATTGCGTACCCGTCTAAGGATGGTTTAGCCGTTAGCCAGGTTTCCTGCAGACAGATCAGGTCAAAAGCAGCCAAATTTAGGTAGTTTTTTTCTGGTTAGGTGACGGTGTCCTCTGGTGTTCCAAGATGCCATTTTTAGGGTGCTGTTGTGGCACTGGGTTAATGGAATAGTGCTCATCTTTTTGACTTCAGAGGAACCCACTGGTCGTTGCTATTTTTTTTGTTGCCGGGAGAAGGTGTCTCCATGGTTTTGAAGCAGATGCTTCTTTAGATTCTCTTATTGTCAGAGTCGCCCATCTTTTTGTGTCGGAGTTCTCATGTTGAGTCTCGTCGCATCTATATTTGCTGGTACTAAGTGCTGTGGTTTTCCGGTTCCATTTATTTGGATATTCTGTCTCAACTTTCATGCCCTCCTTCTCTACTCTCCTCTCAGGTTGTCTAGAGTTGGTGGGTGGGCCTGCCTTGCCACATCGGATCTCCGAATGCTCTCTATTTTCTCTCTCTCTAAATCCCAGGTCTGTTTTAGGCTTGGAGAGCAGTTGAATTTTGAGCACTCGATGGTATGTTCTCGATGGTAGGGCTCAATTAAAGTGAGATTGTCAGATGTTATATGTCAGAGGTTTTCACTTTTTCCTAAGACTCTTAGCACTGTTCTTCGATTGAGGACCATGTAGCTGTCTTTTGCGGACGTTTGCTCTAATTTAAAGAGCGCTGAGTCTGCCAGATTCTAATTTTTCCTTATTTCTGCCTGACGTGTTCTCGTGGAGTTCTTAAATGAGTAGACTCTGAGTCTCGACTGACGTGGATTCTGACCTGATCTCTCCTCCCGTTCTCTCTTTGGTCGATCCTCCTCGGTTTCGTTTAATTTCTTTGCCACTTCTAGGGCTGCGCTTGGGGAGTTTGAGCGCGTCCCTTTCTCACTGACGCCCTGCTCTCTAGATGGGCGCCCAATTTCGGCCATAGAGGCCCTTATTTCATGCTCCTTTGGGGGGACCAAGGGATATTTTTGGACGGTCACTGTTTTTGAGATCGGCGTGGTGACGGTAGTTTCGGTTTCCAGATGCTGAGAGATGTCCATTAGGTCAGAGGACGCGTCTTGGTCATCACTTATTATTAGTACCATGGCTTGGCTCTCCTTTTCCTGTATGTTGGACGGTATCAATCTACTGTTGGTATGTTGATTTTCGATAAGAAAAGGATGCGAAGGGCACGGGGTCCCTGCTATCTCCTAAATCTGCGCACACGGGGGGTTGGGAGGAGCTTCTTGTAAACGCTGCTTTGGTGGCCAGAGATGTTGTATTTGCAGTACTTCTTCTTTCTTTGGGCATTTCATCCATCTGCTTAATTTCCTCTCTAAGGCATTTGTTTACAGTCATATGCTAATGTTTACTTGAAGCACACCTTTCTTTGGGGCATTGTGTTGGATCTGAAGCCTTCAACCATTGTAGCCTCTGTTCTACTGGTGACAGAAAGCTTTTCTGACTAATGCATAACTGTTCCGGGGACCTTTTATGTTCGGATGCTCACAGCACTGTTTGTTAAAGGAAGCACGGTTGTGTGCAGAGTCTTATTAACAATAGGGCAGCATGGGTACAAAGCACTTGGACTTCGGAGAGATCAAGGTGTTTTTGTCTTTTGTATTATCTGGTTTGAGTTACTGTGTTCACAGTTGGACAAAACACATATTTTAATTCTTCCGCAGAATCATTTTCTTTTCCCTGTATTGTTCATCTAAAAACATGTGATATTTTCCTTCCCTGTGAATAATTTAACATTAATGCAATTGGTAAGTGTTCCTCCGCTCCCGGTTTCATATTATCTACCATTTAGAATTCAGATAATGCTTTGATAACACGTGATGGTGCAGACAGGTTTTGCCACTATGGGCCTGATTTACAAAAGCGTTTTTGGACAGGAAATCCCCATTGGAAAATCCCTGGCATATCTTGGCCAGATATCTGCACTATGAACACGCGTGTGTAATAGCACAGCAATGAATAAGGCTTTCCTGTACTAGGATTCCTGCATAGCATAAAAAGAAACGTGTTTAGTACATTTCTTTTCATGCAATGCAGCAAACTTTGTCACTATAACAGGCTGCTTCATTTTTGCGCTTAATACATTTTTTTCGAAAATATGGATTGAGGCGAAAACTTTTTGCAACATTCATATTATCTAAGCAGCAACATTGTTGCTAAATTCATTGACTCAATTTGTTTTGCACACGGGCAACGTTTGGATAATATGGCCCTTGTGAGAGATGCTGGATGATAGCTCAGAGACTCGGGGTGACATTTTGAACATGGCCTCGCGTTGTGTGCACGGAGGGGGCAGGAGGCTGAATCTGTGCGCCAACTGCCTCCTGAGGATTCTGGAGAGACAGATTTTGATACTGACATTACGGACGCCAGCGGAACGCATAAGAGTCGCTTGGTAATAATGGTGCACTGATTTTGCCAGAGTGCACGTCCCTGGGGCCAGATTACAGAAACTTTGCACCGGTGCAAGCGCACAGTTGCATGGTATTAGCACTACAGAAAGTTTGCCCTATTTCTAAAACACTGCAACAAACTACATTGCACTATGACATGTGCAGTTTGGCATGTTATAAGCACCAGGGCAAAAATTGATACATTTTTGATAATACCATTCCGTATTACCCCTATGGCAAACTTTACCCCGGTGCAAAACTGCACTGAAAATGTATCTTTTTTGAAGTAGGGCTGTTTGTAACTGCGTTTGAGCTACGAGCTGCAAAAAGGAAGTTAACAGAATTACAAACTATGTTGCTACTATGACTCCGACAACAGCTGTTAGGTAGAATTCTAATTTCTGTGATAATTCCCTCCAACCTCACAAACCTGGAGTGAGGGAGCCCTTTTTCTCACTCACTCATGTGTTTTGATCTGATTTGGATGATTTGTTTCCTTTGTTTTTAGAGTCTGACAAACTCCGTAGGCATCTACTTTTTGTATGTTGACACACAGCACCCTCAGTGCAGTGTCACAGATAAATCCTTTATATTTCTCATAAGGCTTAACTACCTTTTTTTTGTGAGAACTACTGTTCCCAAGAATAGTAAAGTGAAATTGACTTTATTTACCCTTTCCCTTTGTAGGTCCAATACACCCCATTTTATGTGGGGTACTGGGGGGGTTACCTAGTAGCCCCTTTTCCTACTTACTCATGTAACATTTTTTATGTTACCCTCACTACTTTAAATGGCTGGTGGCAGTGGTTTAATTATCCTACCATTGTGCTTTTCTACCACACGCTGAATCCTCAGCTGCAGTTTAGCACCCATTGATGACCATTGTGTCAAAATGGCCCGGTCTTCATTTTTTCAACATTTCTTGTTTGTGAGATCTTTCTTTGGGTTTACCCTGCACACCAAACCAGGTTTGAGCCCTTTGTTAATTTTGCCTTTGCCGTGCTTCAGGACTGAAACCTGCCTCTGGCTCTAGTGTATCTGCAAGGGCAGGAAGTGAGGGAGGTCCGCACAACCCCCCTGTCCTTTGTCTCTATGAAAACCTGAGTGCACCTAGTCCTGATTGGCTGGCTGACTGTCCTGCTGTGTGAGTGGCAGATAGGATGTGCATGAATGGGAGAAACCTGCTTAAAAGGTGAGGCTTCTTGGACTGAAGACAGAGTCGACCACTGGGAAGAACAACCCGACGAAGAAACCATGAACGAAGCTTGCTGCATCCTCCTGGACTGTTGAACTGCCTGGGGAAGACCTGATGCTGTGCTGAAAATCCTTATTCCGATCGACAAGAGAAGCAACAGAAAGGATAACTTCTGCCCTTGGGTTAGTGGACCAACTAACCCAAGACGAGCTTTGCTAGAAGACCATCCCCAACTGGCTGTACTTCTTTGCTGCTGCAGAAACTGAGTGCCAGGGGTTGAGAAATCCGTAGTCTGTAAGCCGGCCAGAAGCTCCAGGAGTCTCCCCAGGACCCTCCACAAACAGAACGACCAGAGCTTGAGTCACCTCACCAGAGTGCAGGACTCAAGGAGTGAAGGAAGCCCAACCGGTGTCCAAGATCTGCAGTGGTGCTTTTTACCAAGCACTGAAACTGCAAAGTGTCACTGATCCGAAAAGAGTCCGTAGCTGCCACCGACTATCGAATTGCTGCTGCAGGAGTCCCCAGACATCCTCCCTCTTGTCCCCACGACTGAGGCCTAGGGACACAGGATCTGCATCACTGCAACCAGACAGGATTCTCTTTTTCTAACCAAAAGTACTGTTCTGACTTGGGGTACTTACCTCATTGTCTGTAGCTTTGCCCTTCTCAGTTGAGACTTACAGTAGATGCTTTTCTATAGTTGATTGTAGCTCTAATTTTCATAAATGTAATAGCTTGTGACCCTACAGCGATGTTCATTCAACAGACTTTCTAACTTTCTGCAAGACTTTTACTATCTAAGAAGTGCCTCAGCTCCATAGACTTTACTCCAATTGACTTTGGCTGTCGATGGCTCTCTGCAGACTCTTCTATTCCATTGACTTTGATTCTTACTGTCCCTCATAGGTGATGCATCAGTGTTAAACTAATATTGCAGGGAAAGGTTTTTAGCTAGACTTCATTGGAAGATTGAAAGTGCTCACATGCTTTGAGTACCTGTTTAACTTTTTTCCTTCATCTAACCTTTCCTTTCTGCCAACCTCGGAATCTACCAAAGTATACCAGTAATATATAAATGCTGTTACTGAAGTCTCCTCAGGGTGCAGGCAGTGTGTATAAAGCATCTCTAAAGAGTATCCACTTGTTTTGTATTGATTCGGGAAAAGTATTTTGAAGTGTATTTTTATGGTTGCACATTGCCCTTTTTGAAGACTGCTTATTTAAAAATAACCCTTAAATAAATAAATAAATAAATAATTATTTTAACTAACAACCTTGAGTGTAAGTGTTATTTGGATACTTGTATTGGTGGATTGCATTGCTACAGCACTACAGCTCACATTTACCCCTCTTGAGATAAGTCTGGCTGCTTAGTCATACTACCAACTTGTGTAGTACAGACCTATACCAATAGGTGGGTTACCTAATGGCAAGAGGACTAGGGTTGTGTAGTCTCCCAGACAGTTACTACATCAATTCTTGCCTAATACTGGTGGGAGGCGGTGGGGTAGATGTAGAGTGACTACATTGAGTATTTGCTGTACTTGTGCCCGACTAAACCAGCCACAAGGCTAAGCTCCATGAAAAAGAAAAGCAATTGTAACATGCCAGATATGGATAACTTCTATGAGGCAGCTCTGATTGTTCTGACAGTAGATCAACTGAAAGATATGTGCAAACCAGGGGTCTGATTCTGAAAGGGAAAACAAATTCAATTGATTACAAGTTTGTTGAATCACCAAAGGTTGAATAGTAGGCCTGTAACACCTACTTGTTCCAGAAAGGTGGAACGTAATGATGAGGATGACAGTTTAGAGTCAAGCTCCAATCTGCAAAAGGAGTTAGAGGAGGTGGAGGAGTCTCAGGAAGAGAGACCCTCTCCGCCACAGCCTACCCTTAAGCCTCAATCTATTTCTATTGGGACCCCACAAGGTCAACAGTTGAACCTAGAATATGTTTCTCTTGAAAGAATAAGATTCAAGTTGGAGTTCAAGAAATGACATGCCCAACATGAAGCCAAACAACAAGTGGTGAAACTTAAAGAAAGAGAGATGCAACATGAAATGGATATGAAAAGACTATCCCTTGATTCTGCTTCCCTTTCAGGGTCCTCTAGGTCTGCTAGTCCCAAGAGGCTTTGCCTGCCCAATGAAGCAGTGAGTATGTATGAACATAAACCTGATGTGTTTCATGGGCTGGGTAGGTTTGAATACACATATGGTCTTCAAGGAATCAGTGGGAATGATTTAATTCCATGGCTCATGTCGCAGCTCTCCCTGAATGGCTGTTATGCTGTAATGGAGTTGGGTGCCATTGAGAGAAAGGATTATGAATCAGTGAAACTGGCACTAATAGCCAGATTTGGGAAACTCCTTCCTAGTACCTTAAGAGGTTTAGGATCCTCAAAAAGACTGGTGGTACCCCTTGGGCTACCAGGGTTGTTAGTGTTTAAAGAACTTGGTTGGGTTAAGGGTTACAGAGTGATCACCTTTGAAGGAAAGATGAATCTTTTTTTGTTAGAATCAATTTTCTTTTTTTTTTTTACAACCTCAAAGGTTTTTACAAAAAGTTGCTAGTTTCCGTTTAAATCCTTGGCAAGCTACATAGCGACACCACTGTCAGAAGAAGAAGGAGCAGTTAGAAGAAGAAAGAGCAGTTAGAGTGTTGGTGGATTTTGATGGATTTGAAGTATGCTTAATGTGCCACTTTAGGACGTGGAGACTTTTTTAAGAGCCACATCTAGGAATTTGGCCGCTGTCCTGGACCATCTGGCCGAGTCTCCTGCAATCGTTCGACACCAACAAGTTTCTTCATCGAGGCTCGACGACTGGCCGCTCAGTGGTGTCAAGAAGGCATGCCTTTCCACTGTTAAAGCTGGGCATGACATGAGGAGGTGGTGGATTGATTCCACTTCGTTTGATGTTGCACAGAAACAGCAGTCTTGGGTTGACGCAAGTGCTCTGATGTAAAGAATTTCTCTTGTAGGAAGTAAATTTAAATGAGCCCGCATGAAATGTTTCCTTAACTCCTTTTCCAGGAATCTCTCACAGTATTTTAATGGGAGTTTCAACCGGTTGTGCGATGTCGGTAGATGTTTTAGCAATTTGTAATACTGGGTTTTTTCAACTGAGTTTATCCAGTCTTGTTGCTCGAGTTTAATCTTTACTCGCACTGGATTGTGTATTAGAGTTTTTCATCGCACGCTACCTCTTCTAATTTCACTTGGATTTTTGCGACCCACTCAACTAGTGGTTTACAGGATCCCTTGTCGATCTCAGAGGCGACAACCTGGAAAATTGGAGGTGAGTTAGGGCTCAGGATTTTTCGATACAACTGTGTAGCACTCAGAGTTACCGCCACCACTAGTGATGACAGGCCCAGGTCTCTTCTAATCGCTGGCATCGGCGCTGCTTTTGGCAAACCTAATACTGATTTCCAGTATAGACCTTCCAGCTGAGTCCATAGTTCCTCTTCCAGAGTCAAATTTGCCGCCATCCCATAAGTTACGGCAGGTACTACTTTGGATTTATAGAACAGGATTGTAGGGGGTCCACGAAAACTTCCCAAACTTTCTGTCTATTGAACGTGCTTGTGCAGTTAAATTTCTCATTTTGTCACAGAGTAATTTTTGTTTCGAGTTCTCTTTTAGAGAGTTGTCGAGCTGGATTCCCAAGTATTTGTATTCGTTTACTTGCTCAATTTTTGAGTTTTCCATGGTCCAGGAGTTGTTAGTTTGTTGTTTCCTTGCTACTTTAGTCCATATTAGGATTTTGGTTTTTGATACATTTACTTTTAAGTTGTTACTTTCCATGTACGTTGCTAGGTTTGTTAGTTGTCTTTGTAGGCCTATCGGTGTCTGGTCCATAAGAACCAGATCATCGGCGTACCACAGTCTTGAAACCTGATGAATGCCTACTTTCTGCGGAAAGGTTCGCAATGTTCTTTCTGAGACTTGGAAGTCTCCAATGAACGCTATAAATAGCGCTAGTTCAAGAGGGCATCCTTGTTTGATCCCTCAATCGGTTTGGATCTGGTCCGAGAGCATGCCTTGCCGACTGAGGCGGACCTGTAACGATGTTGAGGTGTGAAGGGCTATTATGGACTCGAGTACCGGGCCTGGGCAGTTCCACATTGTTAGCTTCGACCAGAGTCGGTTCCGTTCTACCATGTCGAACGCTTGGGATAGGTCCACCATCGCCAAGAAGACCCTAGGCGCTCCACTTTTTACTTTTGCTTTTATGATGTTCAGGATCAAAAGGTTTATTGTTGTTCCTGCACCTTTTTGGAAGCCAGTTTGGAAAATGTCTGCCGAGGGAGAATTTCTGGCCCAGTTCTTGAAATGAGGCAACAGAAGCGACGCGAAGATCTTGCCGATGATGTCAAGGAACACTATTGGTCTATAATTTGCCGGTGCGCTTTTGTTTCCTTTCTTGAAAATTGGGACTAGGACTGCCTCCGTCCAGGTTTCTGGAATCTGCCTCTGGGTTTGGCAGTGCTTGAATAGTTCGCTGATGGCACAGGCCCATTCCATCGGATGTTCCTTGAGATCTAGGTTTGACAGCCCGTCTGGGCCTGGAGCTCTCGATGCTTTTAAGTTTAAAATTATTGCCTTCCACCTCCGTCAAGTTGATCCATTGGTTTGTGTTCGACAATGCGGTCCGTGGCTCCCGGATGAGAGGCGCCCGGTATAGATCTGTAAAGTGCTGTATCCAGCTTTGTTCGGTTACTGAGTTTGAGATCAATGGTGCGATCTGGCCGTTAACAGACTTTAATAATGTCCAGAGGTCTCTGGTGTTTCTTGAGGCAAGGGAGCGTAACATGGCTTCTGCGTCGTTCTGATACAGCTTTTGTTGTGTGTCTTTAACCATGATTTATAGGATTTCGCTAAGGTGTCATGGGTGGTCCATAGTGCAGACGTTTTAATTTTTATTGCCAGTCTTTTTGCTTTTTTGTCTTTTTGCTTTTTTTACTTCTTGCCGTTTTTCGGCCACCGTGTTGTTAAATATGTGAGTGTAAGGTACCTGGACTTGTGGTTTCCTGTTGAAGGGCACTTTATGTGCCACCAGCAGGGATGTGTATTCAGGTCTTATTGTCTCCCTAGCTTCCCGGTCGCGATCCTCTTTAGGTTTTCCCGGAAAGTATGATGTCTGATGGAGTGAGCCGGAGACGGTTTTGTTGTTTGTTTGTCTCCACATCTGGTAAGTACTCAGGTGTTTCGAGCAGGGCTCCATTCCATGACATCTGAAGCAAGTTGTGGTCGCTTTCTGTCGTTTTTTCGACTCTATAGTCCACGAAATAAGGGATGAGGCTTTCAGAGATAAATATGTAGTCCAATGTGGCCGAAGATTCAAGCCTTTCCCACGTTGGAATTTGGAGGCCACAGTCACCTAACTCCACCGCGTTGTAGAATTCTCTCGATTTCATTAGGTTTCCCCACGCGCGGCCCCTTTCGTCGGCTTGGTATATGGCCATTTGTGCTGCACTTTTCGGTAGGTTGACCTTACATTTCGCGTTCAGGTCGCCAGAGATTATGATGTCTTGAACTTTCCTGTCAATCGTTATTTCATCAATGCTCTCAGCTATTTGGTTACAGAAGGGTTCAGTTGATATTCTTTCTGGGTTCCAGTATAGATTTAAAATAGCCAGGTCAGTGATTACCCAGGCCTCTTGGATGTGATTGTAGTGGAGCCAAGTAGCTAGTGACGCCAGTTTACCATAGCTCGCTGTGAGTTTGCCCTTTGGGGTGAGTGCTGAACCCACTCGGATGGCAGTCAATATGCCCGCTGAAGGTCGACCAACGTTACTTCTGGTTGCTGGGGATATTTCAATTGCGTACCCGTCTAAGGATGGTTTAGCCGTTAGCCAGGTTTCCTGCAGACAGATCAGGTCAAAATCAGCCAAATTTAGGTAGTTTTTTTCTGGTTAGGTGACGGTGTCCTCTGGTGTTCCAAGATGCCATTTTTAGGGTGCTGTTGTGGCACTGGGTTAATGGAATAGTGCTCATCTTTTTGACTTCAGAGGAACCCACTGGTCGTTGCTATTTTTTTTGTTGCCGGGAGAAGGTGTCTCCATGGTTTTGAAGCAGATGCTTCTTTAGATTCTCTTATTGTCAGAGTCGCCCATCTTTTTGTGTCGGAGTTCTCATGTTGAGTCTCGTCGCATCTATATTTGCTGGTACTAAGTGCTGTGGTTTTCCGGTTCCATTTATTTGGATATTCTGTCTCAACTTTCATGCCCTCCTTCTCTACTCTCCTCTCAGGTTGTCTAGAGTTGGTGGGTGGGCCTGCCTTGCCACATCGGATCTCCGAATGCTCTCTATTTTCTCTCTCTCTAAATCCCAGGTCTGTTTTAGGCTTGGAGAGCAGTTGAATTTTGAGCACTCAATGGTATGTTCTCGATGGTAGGGCTCAATTAAAGTGAGATTGTCAGATGTTATATGTCAGAGGTTTTCACTTTTTCCTAAGACTCTTAGCACTGTTCTTCGATTGAGGACCATGTAGCTGTCTTTTGCGGACGTTTGCTCTAATTTAAAGAGCGCTGAGTCTGCCAGATTCTAATTTTTCCTTATTTCTGCCTGACGTGTTCTCGTGGAGTTCTTAAATGAGTAGACTCTGAGTCTCGACTGACGTGGATTCTGACCTGATCTCTCCTCCCGTTCTCTCTTTGGTCGATCCTCCTCGGTTTCGTTTAATTTCTTTGCCACTTCTAGGGCTGCGCTTGGGGAGTTTGAGCGCGTCCCTTTCTCACTGACGCCCTGCTCTCTAGATGGGCGCCCAATTTCGGCCATAGAGGCCCTTATTTCATGCTCCATTGGGGGGACCAAGGGATATTTTTGGACGGTCACTGTTTTTGAGATCGGCGTGGTGACGGTAGTTTCGGTTTCCAGATGCTGAGAGATGTCCATTAGGTCAGAGGACGCGTCTTGGTCATCACTTATTATTAGTACCATGGCTTGGCTCTCCTTTTCCTGTATGTTGGACGGTATCAATCTACTGTTGGTATGTTGATTTTCGATAAGAAAAGGATGCGAAGGGCACGGGGTCCCTGCTATCTCCTAAATCTGCGCACACGGGGGGTTGGGAGGAGCTTCTTGTAAACGCTGCTTTGGTGGCCAGAGATGTTGTATTTGCAGTACTTCTTCTTTCTTTGGGCATTTCATCCATCTGCTTAATTTCCTCTCTAAGGCATTTGTTTACAGTCATATGCTAATGTTTACTTGAAGCACACCTTTCTTTGGGGCATTGTGTTGGATCTGAAGCCTTCAACCATTGTAGCCTCTGTTCTACTGGTGACAGAAAGCTTTTCTGACTAATGCATAACTGTTCCGGGGACCTTTTATGTTCGGATGCTCACAGCACTGTTTGTTAAAGGAAGCACGGTTGTGTGCAGAGTCTTATTAACAATAGGGCAGCATGGGTACAAAGCACTTGGACTTCGGAGAGATCAAGGTGTTTTTGTCTTTTGTATTATCTGGTTTGAGTTACTGTGTTCACAGTTGGACAAAACACATATTTTAATTCTTCCGCAGAATCATTTTCTTTTCCCTGTATTGTTCATCTAAAAACATGTGATATTTTCCTTCCCTGTGAATAATTTAACATTAATGCAATTGGTAAGTGTTCCTCCGCTCCCGGTTTCATATTATCTACCATTTAGAATTCAGATAATGCTTTGATAACACGTGATGGTGCAGACAGGTTTTGCCACTATGGGCCTGATTTACAAAAGCGTTTTTGGACAGGAAATCCCCATTGGAAAATCCCTGGCATATCTTGGCCAGATATCTGCACTATGAACACGCGTGTGTAATAGCACAGCAATGAATAAGGCTTTCCTGTACTAGGATTCCTGCATAGCATAAAAAGAAACGTGTTTAGTACATTTCTTTTCATGCAATGCAGCAAACTTTGTCACTATAACAGGCTGCTTCATTTTTGCGCTTAATACATTTTTTTCGAAAATATGGATTGAGGCGAAAACTTTTTGCAACATTCATATTATCTAAGCAGCAACATTGTTGCTAAATTCATTGACTCAATTTGTTTTGCACACGGGCAACGTTTGGATAATATGGCCCTTGTGAGAGATGCTGGATGATAGCTCAGAGACTCGGGGTGACATTTTGAACATGGCCTCGCGTTGTGTGCACGGAGGGGGCAGGAGGCTGAATCTGTGCGCCAACTGCCTCCTGAGGATTCTGGAGAGACAGATTTTGATACTGACATTACGGACGCCAGCGGAACGCATAAGAGTCGCTTGGTAATAATGGTGCACTGATTTTGCCAGAGTGCACGTCCCTGGGGCCAGATTACAGAAACTTTGCACCGGTGCAAGCGCACAGTTGCATGGTATTAGCACTACAGAAAGTTTGCCCTATTTCTAAAACACTGCAACAAACTACATTGCACTATGACATGTGCAGTTTGGCATGTTATAAGCACCAGGGCAAAAATTGATACATTTTTGATAATACCATTCCGTATTACCCCTATGGCAAACTTTACCCCGGTGCAAAACTGCACTGAAAATGTATCTTTTTTGAAGTAGGGCTGTTTGTAACTGCGTTTGAGCTACGAGCTGCAAAAAGGAAGTTAACAGAATTACAAACTATGTTGCTACTATGACTCCGACAACAGCTGTTAGGTAGAATTCTAATTTCTGTGATAATTCCCTCCAACCTCACAAACCTGGAGTGAGGGAGCCCTTTTTCTCACTCACTCATGTGTTTTGATCTGATTTGGATGATTTGTTTCCTTTGTTTTTAGAGTCTGACAAACTCCGTAGGCATCTACTTTTTGTATGTTGACACACAGCACCCTCAGTGCAGTGTCACAGATAAATCCTTTATATTTCTCATAAGGCTTAACTACCTTTTTTTTGTGAGAACTACTGTTCCCAAGAATAGTAAAGTGAAATTGACTTTATTTACCCTTTCCCTTTGTAGGTCCAATACACCCCATTTTATGTGGGGTACTGGGGGGGTTACCTAGTAGCCCCTTTTCCTACTTACTCATGTAACATTTTTTATGTTACCCTCACTACTTTAAATGGCTGGTGGCAGTGGTTTAATTATCCTACCATTGTGCTTTTCTACCACACGCTGAATCCTCAGCTGCAGTTTAGCACCCATTGATGACCATTGTGTCAAAATGGCCCGGTCTTCATTTTTTCAACATTTCTTGTTTGTGAGATCTTTCTTTGGGTTTACCCTGCACACCAAACCAGGTTTGAGCCCTTTGTTAATTTTGCCTTTGCCGTGCTTCAGGACTGAAACCTGCCTCTGGCTCTAGTGTATCTGCAAGGGCAGGAAGTGAGGGAGGTCCGCACAACCCCCCTGTCCTTTGTCTCTATGAAAACCTGAGTGCACCTAGTCCTGATTGGCTGGCTGACTGTCCTGCTGTGTGAGTGGCAGATAGGATGTGCATGAATGGGAGAAACCTGCTTAAAAGGTGAGGCTTCTTGGACTGAAGACAGAGTCGACCACTGGGAAGAACAACCCGACGAAGAAACCATGAACGAAGCTTGCTGCATCCTCCTGGACTGTTGAACTGCCTGGGGAAGACCTGATGCTGTGCTGAAAATCCTTATTCCGATCGACAAGAGAAGCAACAGAAAGGATAACTTCTGCCCTTGGGTTAGTGGACCAACTAACCCAAGACGAGCTTTGCTAGAAGACCATCCCCAACTGGCTGTACTTCTTTGCTGCTGCAGAAACTGAGTGCCAGGGGTTGAGAAATCCGTAGTCTGTAAGCCGGCCAGAAGCTCCAGGAGTCTCCCCAGGACCCTCCACAAACAGGACGACCAGAGCTTGAGTCACCTCACCAGAGTGCAGGACTCAAGGAGTGAAGGAAGCCCAACCGGTGTCCAAGATCTGCAGATCTTTTTACCAAGCACTGAAACTGCAAAGTGTCACTGATCCGAAAAGAGTCCGTAGCTGCCACCGACTATCGAATTGCTGCTGCAGGAGTCCCCAGACATCCTCCCTCTTGTCCCCACGACTGAGGCCTAGGGACACAGGATCTGCATCACTGCAACCAGACAGGATTCTCTTTTTCTAACCAAAAGTACTGTTCTGACTTGGGGTACTTACCTCATTGTCTGTAGCTTTGCCCTTCTCAGTTGAGACTTACAGTAGATGCTTTTCTATAGTTGATTGGAGCTCTAATTTTCATAAATGTAACAGCTTGTGACCCTACAGCGATGTTCATTCAACAGACTTTCTAACTTTCTGCAAGACTTTTACTATCTAAGAAGTGCCTCAGCTCCATAGACTTTACTCCAATTGACTTTGGCTGTCGATGGCTCTCTGCAGACTCTTCTATTCCATTGACTTTGATTCTTACTGTCCCTCATAGGTGATGCATCAGTGTTAAACTAATATTGCAGGGAAAGGTTTTTAGCTAGACTTCATTGGAAGATTGAAAGTGCTCACATGCTTTGAGTACCTGTTTAACTTTTTTCCTTCATCTAACCTTTCCTTTCTGCCAACCTCGGAATCTACCAAAGTATACCAGTAATATATAAATGCTGTTACTGAAGTCTCCTCAGGGTGCAGGAAGTGTGTATAAAGCATCTCTAAAGAGTATCCACTTGTTTTGTATTGATTCGGGAAAAGTATTTTGAAGTGTATTTTTATGGTTGCACATTGCCCTTTTTGAAGACTGCTTATTTAAAAATAACCCTTAAATAAATAAATAAATAAATAATTATTTTAACTAACAACCTTGAGTGTAAGTGTTATTTGGATACTTGTATTGGTGGATTGCATTGCTACAGCACTACAGCTCACATTTACCCCTCTTGAGATAAGTCTGGCTGCTTAGTCATACTACCAACTTGTGTAGTACAGACCTATACCAATAGGTGGGTTACCTAATGGCAAGAGGACTAGGGTTGTGTAGTCTCCCAGACAGTTACTACATCAATTCTTGCCTAATACTGGTGGGAGGCGGTGGGGTAGATGTAGAGTGACTACATTGAGTATTTGCTGTACTTGTGCCCGACTAAACCAGCCACAAGGCTAAGCTCCATGAAAAAGAAAAGCAATTGTAACATGCCAGATATGGATAACTTCTATGAGGCAGCTCTGATTGTTCTGACAGTAGATCAACTGAAAGATATGTGCAAACCAGGGGTCTGATTCTGAAAGGGAAAACAAATTCAATTGATTACAAGTTTGTTGAATCACCAAAGGTTGAATAGTAGGCCTGTAACACCTACTTGTTCCAGAAAGGTGGAACGTAATGATGAGGATGACAGTTTAGAGTCAAGCTCCAATCTGCAAAAGGAGTTAGAGGAGGTGGAGGAGTCTCAGGAAGAGAGACCCTCTCCGCCACAGCCTACCCTTAAGCCTCAATCTATTTCTATTGGGACCCCACAAGGTCAACAGTTGAACCTAGAATATGTTTCTCTTGAAAGAATAAGATTCAAGTTGGAGTTCAAGAAATGACATGCCCAACATGAAGCCAAACAACAAGTGGTGAAACTTAAAGAAAGAGAGATGCAACATGAAATGGATATGAAAAGACTATCCCTTGATTCTGCTTCCCTTTCAGGGTCCTCTAGGTCTGCTAGTCCCAAGAGGCTTTGCCTGCCCAATGAAGCAGTGAGTATGTATGAACATAAACCTGATGTGTTTCATGGGCTGGGTAGGTTTGAATACACATATGGTCTTCAAGGAATCAGTGGGAATGATTTAATTCCATGGCTCATGTCGCAGCTCTCCCTGAATGGCTGTTATGCTGTAATGGAGTTGGGTGCCATTGAGAGAAAGGATTATGAATCAGTGAAACTGGCACTAATAGCCAGATTTGGGAAACTCCTTCCTAGTACCTTAAGAGGTTTAGGATCCTCAAAAAGACTGGTGGTACCCCTTGGGCTACCAGGGTTGTTAGTGTTTAAAGAACTTGGTTGGGTTAAGGGTTACAGAGTGATCACCTTTGAAGGAAAGATGAATCTTTTTTTGTTAGAATCAATTTTCTTTTTTTTTTTTACAACCTCAAAGGTTTTTACAAAAAGTTGCTAGTTTCCGTTTAAATCCTTGGCAAGCTACATAGCGACACCACTGTCAGAAGAAGAAGGAGCAGTTAGAAGAAGAAAGAGCAGTTAGAGTGTTGGTGGATTTTGATGGATTTGAAGTATGCTTAATGTGCCACTTTAGGACGTGGAGACTTTTTTAAGAGCCACATCTAGGAATTTGGCCGCTGTCCTGGACCATCTGGCCGAGTCTCCTGCAATCGTTCGACACCAACAAGTTTCTTCATCGAGGCTCGACGACTGGCCGCTCAGTGGTGTCAAGAAGGCATGCCTTTCCACTGTTAAAGCTGGGCATGACATGAGGAGGTGGTGGATTGATTCCACTTCGTTTGATGTTGCACAGAAACAGCAGTCAAGGGTTGACGCAAGTGCTCTGATGTAAAGAATTTCTCTTGTAGGAAGTAAATTTAAATGAGCCCGCATGAAATGTTTCCTTAACTCCTTTTCCGGGAATCTCTCACAGTATTTTAATGGGAGTTTCAACCGGTTGTGCGATGTCGGTAGATGTTTTAGCAATTTGTAATACTGGGTTTTTTCAACTGAGTTTATCCAGTCTTGTTGCTCGAGTTTAATCTTTACTCGCACTGGATTGTGTATTAGAGTTTTTCATCGCACGCTACCTCTTCTAATTTCACTTGGATTTTTGCGACCCACTCAACTAGTGGTTTACAGGATCCCTTGTCGATCTCAGAGGCGACAACCTGGAAAATTGGAGGTGAGTTAGGGCTCAGGATTTTTCGATACAACTGTGTAGCACTCAGAGTTACCGCCACCACTAGTGATGACAGGCCCAGGTCTCTTCTAATCGCTGGCATCGGCGCTGCTTTTGGCAAACCTAATACTGATTTCCAGTATAGACCTTCCAGCTGAGTCCATAGTTCCTCTTCCAGAGTCAAATTTGCCGCCATCCCATAAGTTACGGCAGGTACTACTTTGGATTTATAGAACAGGATTGTAGGGGGTCCACGAAAACTTCCCAAACTTTCTGTCTATTGAACGTGCTTGTGCAGTTAAATTTCTCATTTTGTCACAGAGTAATTTTTGTTTCGAGTTCTCTTTTAGAGAGTTGTCGAGCTGGATTCCCAAGTATTTGTATTCGTTTACTTGCTCAATTTTTGAGTTTTCCATGGTCCAGGAGTTGTTAGTTTGTTGTTTCCTTGCTACTTTAGTCCATGTTAGGATTTTGGTTTTTGATACATTTACTTTTAAGTTGTTACTTTCCATGTACGTTGCTAGGTTTGTTAGTTGTCTTTGTAGGCCTATCGGTGTCTGGTCCATAAGAACCAGATCATCGGCGTACCACAGTCTTGAAACCTGATGAATGCCTACTTTCTGCGGAAAGGTTCGCAATGTTCTTTCTGAGACTTGGAAGTCTCCAATGAACGCTATAAATAGCGCTAGTTCAAGAGGGCATCCTTGTTTGATCCCTCAATCGGTTTGGATCTGGTCCGAGAGCATGCCTTGCCGACTGAGGCGGACCTGTAACGATGTTGAGGTGTGAAGGGCTATTATGGACTCGAGTACCGGGCCTGGGCAGTTCCACATTGTTAGCTTCGACCAGAGTCGGTTCCGTTCTACCATGTCGAACGCTTGGGATAGGTCCACCATCGCCAAGAAGACCCTAGGCGCTCCACTTTTTACTTTTGCTTTTATGATGTTCAGGATCAAAAGGTTTATTGTTGTTCCTGCACCTTTTTGGAAGCCAGTTTGGAAAATGTCTGCCGAGGGAGAATTTCTGGCCCAGTTCTTGAAATGAGGCAACAGAAGCGACGCGAAGATCTTGCCGATGATGTCAAGGAACACTATTGGTCTATAATTTGCCGGTGCGCTTTTGTTTCCTTTCTTGAAAATTGGGACTAGGACTGCCTCCGTCCAGGTTTCTGGAATCTGCCTCTGGGTTTGGCAGTGCTTGAATAGTTCGCTGATGGCACAGGCCCATTCCATCGGATGTTCCTTGAGATCTAGGTTTGACAGCCCGTCTGGGCCTGGAGCTCTCGATGCTTTTAAGTTTAAAATTATTGCCTTCCACCTCCGTCAAGTTGATCCATTGGTTTGTGTTCGACAATGCGGTCCGTGGCTCCCGGATTAGAGGCGCCCGGTATAGATCTGTAAAGTGCTGTATCCAGCTTTGTTCGGTTACTGAGTTTGAGATCAATGGTGCGATCTGGCCGTTAACAGACTTTAATAATGTCCAGAGGTCTCTGGTGTTTCTTGAGGCAAGGGAGCGTAACATGGCTTCTGCGTCGTTCTGATACAGCTTTTGTTGTGTGTCTTTAACCATGATTTATAGGATTTCGCTAAGGTGTCATGGGTGGTCCATAGTGCAGACGTTTTAATTTTTATTGCCAGTCTTTTTGCTTTTTTTACTTCTTGCCGTTTTTCGGCCACCGTGTTGTTAAATATGTGAGTGTAAGGTACCTGGACTTGTGGTTTCCTGTTGAAGGGCACTTTATGTGCCACCAGCAGGGATGTGTATTCAGGTCTTATTGTCTCCCTAGCTTCCCGGTCGCGATCCTCTTTAGGTTTTCCCGGAAAGCTTTGATGTCTGATGGAGTGAGCCGGAGACGGTTTTGTTGTTTGTTTGTCTCCACATCTGGTAAGTACTCAGGTCTTTCGAGCAGGGCTCCATTCCATGACATCTGAAGCAAGTTGTGGTCGCTTTCTGTCGTTTTTTCGACTCTATAGTCCACGAAATAAGGGATGAGGCTTTCAGAGATAAATATGTAGTCCAATGTGGCCGAAGATTCAAGCCTTTCCCACGTTGGAATTTGGAGGCCACAGTCACCTAACTCCACCGCGTTGTAGAATTCTCTCGATTTCATTAGGTTTCCCCAGGCGCGGCCCCTTTCGTCGGCTTGGTATATGGCCATTTGTGCTGCACTTTTCGGTAGGTTGACCTTACATTTCGCGTTCAGGTCGCCAGAGATTATGATGTCTTGAACTTTCCTGTCAATCGTTATTTCATCAATGCTCTCAGCTATTTGGTTACAGAAGGGTTCAGTTGATATTCTTTCTGGGTTCCAGTATAGATTTAAAATAGCCAGGTCAGTGTTTACCCAGGCCTCTTGGATGTG
Source organism: Ambystoma mexicanum (assembly GCF_040938575.1). Classification (NCBI taxonomy): domain Eukaryota; kingdom Metazoa; phylum Chordata; class Amphibia; order Caudata; family Ambystomatidae; genus Ambystoma; species Ambystoma mexicanum. The sequence goes on along the minus strand of NC_090924.1, from coordinate 670,805,252 downwards.
ATTGTAGTGGAGCCAAGTAGCTAGTGACGCCAGTTTACCACAGCTCGCTGTGAGTTTGCCCTTTGGGGTGAGTGCTGAACCCACTCGGATGGCAGTCAATATGCCCGCTGAAGGTCGACCAACGTTACTTCTGGTTGCTGGGGATATTTCAATTGCGTACCCGTCTAAGGATGGTTTAGCCGTTAGCCAGGTTTCCTGCAGACAGATCAGGTCAAAAGCAGCCAAATTTAGGTACTTTTTTTCTGGTTAGGTGACGGTGTCCTCTGGTGTTCCAAGATGCCATTTTTAGGGTGCTGTTGTGGCAATGGGTTAATGGAATAGTGCTCATCTTTTTGACTTCAGAGGAACCCACTGGTCGTTGCTATTTTTTTTGTTGCCGGGAGAAGGTGTCTCCATGGTTTTGAAGCAGATGCTTCTTTAGATTCTCTTATTGTCAGAGTCGCCCATCTTTTTGTGTCGGAGTTCTCATGTTGAGTCTCGTCGCATCTATATTTGCTGGTACTAAGTGCTGTGGTTTTCCGGTTCCATTTATTTGGATATTCTGTCTCAACTTTCATGCCCTCCTTCTCCACTCTCCTCTCAGGTTGTCTAGAGTTGGTGGGTGGGCCTGCCTTGCCACATCGGATCTCCGAATGCTCTCTATTTTCTCTCTCTCTAAATCCCAGGTCTGTTTTAGGCTTGGAGAGCAGTTGAATTTTGAGCACTCGATGGTATGTTCTCGATGGTAGGGCTCAATTAAAGTGAGATTGTCAGATGTTATATGTCAGAGGTTTTCGCTTTTTCCTAAGACTCTTAGCACTGTTCTTCGATTGAGGACCATGTAGCTGTCTTTTGCGGACGTTTGCTCTAATTTAAAGAGCGCTGAGTCTGCCAGATTCTAATTTTTCCTTATTTCTGCCTGACGTGTTCTCGTGGAGTTCTTAAATGAGTAGACTCTGAGTCTCGACTGACGTGGATTCTGACCTGATCTCTCCTCCCGTTCTCTCTTTGGTCGATCCTCCTCGGTTTCGTTTAATTTCTTTGCCACTTCTAGGGCTGCGCTTGGGGAGTTTGAGCGCGTCCCTTTTTCACTGACGCCCTGCTCTCTAGATGGGCGCCCAATTTCGGCCATAGAGGCCCTTATTTCATGCTCCATTGGGGGGACCAAGGGATATTTTTGGACGGTCACTGTTTTTGAGATCGGCGTGGTGACGGTAGTTTCGGTTTCCAGATGCTGAGAGATGTCCATTAGGTCAGAGGACGCGTCTTGGTCATCACTTATTATTAGTACCATGGCTTGGCTCTCCTTTTCCTGTATGTTGGACGGTATCAATCTACTGTTGGTATGTTGATTTGATAGTGTTTGTTCTTTGTTATTAGAGCTCAATTGGGGATTTGGTTCTTTGGACTTTGTTTGTGTGCCTAAGTTATAATTTGAAGGGTTTTTTGCCTTTCTTTTGAGACCAGTTTTTGACTGCCTGGTTACTAAGTCCACTGATGTGAGCGTGGATGGTTTATTTCCCGTTTTGGCAAAAATTGGGGCCAAGTCCGTTTCCTTCTCCTGCTCTTCCATCTGAGTTGACTTTGAGGGGGCAGATTTCATGTTTTGGGCCTGGTACGTTCTGGTTTTAAGGATCTCATCCGTCAGTTTGTCTATTTTTTCTCCCCATATGGCCTCTCTAGATTTGGAGGTCTGTTCGACGGCCGTTAGGTAGCCTTCGGTATAGGACAGTTTATCTTTCATGTTGCTTATTATAGCAGTGTTGTTTGTAAGGGCCTCGTGGATGGCTTCATACAATTTACCGAAGGGGTTTAGGGCGATCGTGAATGCCGACATGATGGACAGCAAGTCCGTTTTCTTTTTTGAGGGAGTCTCTTTTTCTGTGAAGCTTGGAGTTTCACTTGGTCGTCGTGATTTAGTTGGAGTTTTTGTGGCTCTGTCAAATGTGATTTGGTGAAATCTCTCTGAGGATCTTCTTACTGTGGATGGTGTTTCCCCTTGGCTGTTATGTGGGGGTTCGCCCGAGAGTGTACCAGGCTTTCCCAGGATGTGCGGCTGCGTCCATGCGCAGTGAACCTCGACCTGGGCGTTCTTGATATCAGTTTTAGACCTTTCTCTTGTCGTGGCTTCTGGGAAACTCATAGCCACGGTGGGCATGGGAAGCATAGTGTTGCAGGTGTCTTTTGATGAATCAGTGTTATTGCCTACTGGGAGTCTTTTGTCTCGAGGGGCAGTTGGCCATTTGTCTCGGAGTCAGGTTGATTGACTTTGTTTTCATTCACTACGTTTTGGCCCCGGGGTGGGTTTTGTTGTACTTGTGGTGTGTCGTTTGGGTTCGAAGTCGGCAAAGTCGGATCTGTTTTTCATGCTTTAGACCTCTGGGTGGCTCTATAATTGCCTCCAAGATTTCCGCATCGGACAACTCTGAGTCCTGGTCTAATTTTCTCTTATGTTTGGTTATAAAGTATTCTTTTAGGGAGACAGATATTAGGGGGGCAGGCAGACATTTTAAGCCCCCCTGGTTTTTCAATGTTGTTTTCCTCTGCTTCTTCGTCAGTGATTTTTCTAGCAGCCGACGCGGCTTTGGAGGCACTTTTATGTACGCGCTCTTTACCGTCTTGCTCGTAGTTTCAGATGGATTATCGTTTACTTCTTGAGCCAATTCCAATGGTTCGTCCCCTGACAGAGGCTTGACTTCGCCTACGTCGCCCTTTGTGGCTTGTGGAGATTCTTTAGCCTGTTTTAGGGGCGGTTCTGCACTGTTTAGGTCTTGGTTGTCATGCCGCACCGGTGAGGCCCTTTGATCTGAGGTACCCGACTCCTGGGAAATTTCAAATACTGTGTCGTCTGGGGAGAGTGTTTGCTCCTCATTCTCGGTTTCCCATGAGTCATTGAAAATCGTGCTTGTTTGAGTGATGTTTTGTCTATTCGTTGAGCTGTTTTTTTGCCGCCTTTGAAGATTTCTTGTCGCGTTTATTGCTTGGTGGACTTGGGCTATGATCGTCGATCCCGTTCCGGTTGAGGCTGCTGGCTTCATCGTGGTGTTGTCAGACTGCTTTCTCCCAGTTGTGGCGTGGAAGCGCAGTGCGCCTGCCGGGTGCCGGTGGAGCATTTCACTCATTGCCACAGGGGATAGTGTGCGAGCTGCGCCCGGCCGTTCAGGGCCCAGCCGAGACCGTCCTCTGACCGTCAGCAGCGTGGACTCCCTCGTCGAAATAGTCAGACTGCTGGGAGCAGCGCATGGCACAGTTCCCTGTAATCGCGGAGAGGATTGTTCAGAGGTAAGTTCTTTTGGTGGAGGTTCCTGACAGTTTCCCACCTCCCGGTTAGGGGAAGCCGGGAGGAACGCACCTCCGCCACCCGCCCTCTCCTCAAGCACCCCCACAGCTGCCACGGCCTCGTCCACCGATGTTTGTGGATTTAGGGGGTACAGTACCTCACTCAGGGGCGGTGGGGACTTTGCGGGGGCGGGAGAGGAGGGTGAGGGGGGCACGGGGCACTCTCACCACAGGATGCCAACTCGGTGACGGTATTTCCCTTTGCCATTTTACGATTCTTCCCCGACTTGATTTCTCTGGGGTCCTGAGAACCTTGTTTGGAGTTCTGTTCGTGTGCCACTTTGCTACTACGAAGGCGGCGACTTAGATCTTCATCAGTCGGTGATGGTGGTGCCATGAGTACTAATTGAGGCTGGTTGTTGTGAGATAAGGGTGAACAAACGATGAGTATGCAAGGGGAACCTCTTTACCTTTTGCCGGCGGCCGCCGGACACCAGACACACTGCTTCGCACATCGCATCGCGCTCCGCGCCTGCGCGGTGTATTTGTAGGAAGTCCTTCTGGAAGTAGAGGTAGAGGCAGGACTGCAGAGGAGAGGTCCAAACACAGTGTCAATGTGGAAAGCAGGAGAGTTCAAGCAGCAGTCTGTCCTCACAGTTCTCACCAGACACACTGCTTCGCACACCGCGCCACGCTCCGCGCCTGCGCGGTGTATTTGTAGGAAGCCCTTCTGGAAGTAGAGGTAGAGGTAGGACTGCAGAGGAGAGGTCCAAACACAGTTTCAATGTGGAAAGCAGGAGAGTTCAAGTAGCGGTCTGTCCTCACAGTTCTCACCAGACACACTGCTTCGTACTCCGCGCCGCGCTCCGTGCCTGCGAGGTGTATTTGTAGGAAGTCCTTCTGGAAGTAGAGGTAGAGGTAGGACTGCAGAGGAGAGGTCCAAACACAGTTTCAATGTGGAAAGCAGGAGAGTTCAAGCAGCGGTCTGTCCTCACAGTTCTCACAGTTCTCAACAGACACACTGCTTCGCACACCGAATCTATTTTGGATGCCTACTCTCCTGAACTGAGACTACACTTGTCTGACTCAAAGAGATTGATCCCAAAAAGTTAGCAAAGACTGCTGGTGTGTTGGTAGCCAACAGGGCCACTCACAAGGTCTCTGGGGCCACTCACAAAAAGAAAAAGGGAAAAGATAATTCTAATTTCAACCATCCAAAAGAGGGCCATAAACATAGCAAGGGTAAATTAAATGGGAAACCTGCTAAGTCTAGTGAAACCTCTGGTGCCAAACAAGAGGGAGGTCAACAGAAACTCCCATTCCAGAAAGCATTTGGGAAATGTTTTGTATGTGGGTCTGAAGATCATGTGAAAGGGGATCCCATATGTGGGGGTTGACCTTAAGGGGTCCAGGCTGCCTCCTTAGCCTTCATCCCTGAGGGAGAAGTTCAAATGGCAAGTAGCAACATTCAATCACTGGCTGAAGACCACATTGGAGTTCAAGACAGTGTTTCTTTAGTGTCTCTGGGTCTGTGGCAACAACAGAATGTGGATGTGTACAACTCCATACCAGATAACACCAAAGAATATTATAAGGACAGTGTACTTGTGAATGGCCAGGAGACCCCTGCCATCAGAGACACCGGGGCAAGCATTACAGTGGTTGATGAAAGCTTTTTCAAACCTGGGGAAGTGGCTAAGGCACCCAAAGGTCCCACTAAACTTGCAGGAGGCCCTATCCAAATGGTTTCTATTTTTCTTTTTTTGTATGGTTTATACAACACCTTTACAATTATTTAATGTATTTACTTAACTGGTTCCTATTCTACCAGCTCTCATCCAGTCCAATAATATGACTGTTAGAATACCTGTCAGTGTACGGAATTAAGTGCCAGGGAGAGTGCTGTTGGGAAATTATTTGGAAACTCTTGGAGTTGTATCTAGTACCCTCAGGCCTCCCAGTAAAAGGAAGCAGAAGCAAACAAGATTGGCCAGAGAGGCACCCTTGAGAGACTTTCAGTGGAAGGTTGAGGATATTTCCAATACCCCCAGTCCACAGGAAGGCCACACTTCTATTTCCAAGCCAAAAAGAGAGACAAAGGGGAAACCCAAGGTCTCAGGAAAAAATAAAGGTCTTAAACCTAAACCTGTTCACAGGACAAGGACATCCCCAAGAGGACAGTCCCAGGGCACCCCAGTGACCCCTTCCACAGCTGAGGCTGAGTGGGAGGACCAATCAAACTCAGACGAGACAGCTACTGGTGACTCAGAGCTGGAAGAAAACCTTCCCTGCGTTGGAGATCTGGATCCTAAGGACTATCCTGAGCTGCAGACTTTACTTGCAGAAGGCGGACCCTCTGAGGCAGACTTCAGCAGAGGTCAAAGAGTGTGTCCCTCTCCTGTATGTCTGTGCCAGCAAACATCTTCCAAGCTGGAAGGGCAAGAGCAAGGGAAGCATGGGCTCTACTGGGAGGATGGCCTCCTCTACAGTGAACCTACTGAGTCTACCCCGGGGACTACAGGAGACTGGTAGTACCCCAGGAGGTGTGACAGAAGTTCTTACAGTTAGCACATGAGATTCCTTTGGCTGGCCACTTGAGTTTCAAGAGGACCAAAGAGAGGCTCTCTTTGTACTTCTTCTGGGCCAAGATGGGGGCTGATGTAGAGAAATTCTGTAAGAGCTGCCACACTTGTCAGACTTCTGGCAAATATGGAGCCAAGAATGTGGCACTGTTTTTGCCCCTCCCTGTGGTTGGAGTCCCTTTTGAGAGGGTGGGGATTGACATTGTTGGTCCCTAGACCCTCCAACTTCAACTGATTTATATTGGTTGTGGTAGACCATGCTGCCAGATATCTTGAAGTCATACCTATGAGAACTGTTACTGCTCAGGCAGTGACTAAGGCCCTCCTTGGTATCTTTGCCAGGGTAGGTTTTCCTAAGGAGGTCATCTCTGACAGGGGGTCAAATTGTATGTCCCACTACATGCAGACCCTGTGGAAAAACTGTGGAGTGACCTACAAGTTCTCAACAGCCTACCATCCCCAAACCAATGGGTTGATAGAAAGTTTTTACAGAACTATGAAGCGCCTGATAGGTGCTTTAGAGAAACCCCTTAGAAGAAAGTGGGACATTCTACTGCCATGCCTTCTCTTTGCTTATAGGGACGTCCCTCAAGCAGGGGTTGGGTTCAGCCCCTTTGAACTTCTCTATGGTTATCCAGTCAGAGGCCCATTAGTCCTGATCAAGGAGGGATTGAAGAGGGTGCCTTCACTACAGCAAATGCAAGTCACTGACTATGTGCTAGGCCTCAGGAAGAGGATGGCACTCGTGATGATAGAAGCTTCAGATAACCTGAAAGCAGGTTAGGCACTGGTCAAACATTGGCATGACCAGAAGGCCAACATGGTGGAGTTTACTCCAGACCAGCTTGTTTTGGTTATGGTACCTACAAGGCAGAGTGTCATGATGCCTACCCCCGGAGCACCAGGCCAGGCCCAGCACCCCCGGGAGCAGGCATCACGCCCCCGGGTAAAAGCCCAGCGGCCCTTTATAGGGGCTCTTTGGACTCTGTCCTGGCGCCGTTGGCGCCAGGCTCATGTTGGACATCAGTCCTGGCACCATAGGCCCCAGGCTCATATGGGGAAGTGTTTGGGTGCACTTATCTGAAGCAGACCATGCTGCACACTCACCTGATACAGACCATGCTGCATGAAGAACCAAGCCAAATGAGTCTTAGGAGGGACTATTTTTCTGAAGGAACTATTTTGTTACTTGGGTGGGGCTGTGGAAGAACACTCACCTGGAACTTCTTCCAAGGCTATTTAAGCCACGCCCGGACAGCCACACGTGCTTCGCGTTGTTCTGCATCCCAGCAGCTGAACGCTCACCGTGTCTGCTCCTGCACCTGGACTCCAGCCGCGCCCGCCTCGAACCTGGAACACCTGTAAGGAAAGAAGAGAAGAGAAAAGTGAAAACCAAGAACTTATTCAACCTTCTTACCTGCATCTGGAATCTTCACGCCAGCATTCCTGAAGGAAGACTTCCATTTAAAAGCACCGCATTGCTCGCTGCAGCAGCGCGCTTCACTCACCTGTTCCCGAGACGCCGCCCGGCTCCATCGCGGCTCTCAGCACCGGTCGCCACATCTCTGCACCTAGGGGAGAGAAGAAGAGACAAAAGGTGAGCAAGGGAACACAGGAGGAAAGCCGAATTTTCAGCCATATTACTTACCGTCTTCTCTTGGTGAACCATTCCTTATCTCGGGTCGGCGCCGCATCTTTGGCAGGTACCGCACCCCAGCCCCTATGGGGAAAGGACAAAAGACATTACTGGGGAATTATAAAGACATTTAGAGGGGTCGCCCTCAGCACTAACTCACCAGATTTTACCACCGGCAATTTAACCCCTCAACGCATCGCCTTTGTTCTGCACCTGAAATAAAGGACAGATCACAGGTTAGGAAAAACAACATAAAAGGAGGCTCACACTTGAACTTTTGCATCTTCATACTTATGGCGTATCGCTCAGAAAAGTCAAGTGGATTTGCCAGCGCCATTCTGAAAACCAGTGAAGTAACTGGACGAACACGCGCCCCTGCACCAGAAGCAGGATGGAGAGTTCATCCTTCCAAACCATAAGGTGAGCTTAAACGGAGGTTTGGAGGAAGTCAGAGAAGAACGAAGAGGGAAAGGGGGGAGCAAGCACACTATTCAGCAGACATTTAATCCCCTTTCTCATCTGCAGAAGGATATTCCTACGGGCCAGACAAGCAAGATTTGGGGGTCCTGTTCAATCGGTGGTCCGAATTCTGCGCATCACGCTTGAAGAGGCCACAGCAACCCAGACCAGACCAGCGCCTCCGTGGGAGCCAGGTGAGCGTTACAGAATGCGAAGCCTTCCTACAAATTCCCACCCAGGCGCTATGGAAACTTCTGAGACTGACCAGTTGGCCCAACTACTGGGGGAATTATGGGCCGAAGTACACGCCGCTCGTCAAGAGACTAATGCTCTCAGGAGGGAAGTGATTATAACAAAGGAAAGAGCTGATGACCTGGCTAGACAGCTTTTGCAAGGTAAAGCTGGACAAACTCCTTTACCCGGTTCCGGAGGGAACCCCGCTCCTGTGCTTTCCAGTAACCCAGTGCAGATTAATCTACCTGGAAACATGCCGCTGGCCCCACCCGAACGCTTTGCTGGGGACCCCAAACGATTCGCCGTATTCATGAATCAGTGTCGTTTGTATTTCCTGTGCAGACCTGGGGCCTTCCCTAATGACCAGACCAAGTTAGCCTTTGTATTGCCATATCTCAGCGGCAGTGCTGCCGATTGGTCAGTTCCACTGGTAACTCAAGATGACCCGATTCTTCATGATTTTCAAGGATTTCAAGCAAGCATGGAAAGGTTATTTGCTCGTCACTCCCAGGGGCAGGCTCTAGATGACGAACTTCTATCTCTGCGACAGGGCAATCAAGACCTCCTTTCCTACATTGCAACCTTTAATAGACTAATTGTGGAAACTGGGTGGCCAGAGGATAAAAGAATCACGTTATTTTATTGAGGTCTACGCGGAGAACTTAAAGATGTCCTGGGCCAAGTTGTAAATCTGCCCCAAGAATGCTCAGAATATATAGACTTAGTGGTCCAATTGGATCACAGACTGCAAAACAGAAAAGCAGATCGGTCCAAGTTTGAGACCCGGGTGTTAGTGAAGACCCACGCTAACCTCAAGGGGGCTGAAGCCTCTGAGCCAATGCAAATCGGAGGAGTTAAAGGACCTTTAACTCAAAAGGAACGTGAAAGAAGACGGCAGATGCACTTATGTCTTTATTGTGGTTCCTCTGGACACTTTCTACGAGATTGCCCGGCAAGGCCGCCCAGGAAGGTGGTAGGAGCCGCTGATAAAATCCATGAAACCTCTGTATCGGGAAACGACCAATCCCGACAAGCGTAGGGGTCCGCTTGCCGAGCTTGAAAACGAACTCTCAGACCTCGCATTTCATTGTGCCAATGGTCCTCGTAGATCCGGAACAGCCTAAGCGGTTGCATGCATGCAATAAAGGCATACATAGATAGTGGGGCTATAGGAAACTACGTGGATCGTGAATTGGTCTCCAGGATTAACCTCCCTCTGCGCCCTAAAACCAGCAAAGATGTCATCACCACAGTTGATGGTACCGAAATTGCCTCGGGACCGGTAACACATTCCACAGCTGAGGTGACACTTGTAGGTCCGGACGGCCATCGGGAGGCAGTTGTGTTTGATGTAATCAAGGCTCCACAGTTTCAGGTTATTCTCGGAATCCCTTGGTTAGAGACACATAATCCTCAAATTGATTGGCGAGCAAAGAAAATAACCTTTCCGGAGTGTGCACGAACCTGCTACCCAGAAAATCTAAAGATCAGTCTAGCATCAGTAACCTCTGTCTCCATGCAACTACCTACGGAATACCAAGACTTTCAGGACGTCTTCCAAAAGGAACACGCCAACACATTACCTCCTCACAGATCGTACCATTGCCAAATCGATCTGGTGCCCGGTCCACAACCCCCTTGTAGCAGGATTTATGCCCTTACTGAGCCGGAGAATCTGCATTTAAGACAATATTTAGATCAATACCTAGCCAATGGTTTCATTCGCCCGTCAAAGTCTCTGGCATCCTCGGCTTTGTTCTTCGTGCCAAAAAAAGAAGGCGACCTTAGAACTTGTATTGATTACCGCGCATTGAACCAGATAACTGTTAAAAATCGTTACCCTCTGCCTTTGATCCCTGAACTCCTTGACCAGGTGAAGGACGCTTGCATATACACCAAGTTAGATCTCCGGGGGGCTTATCATCTGGTACGAGTAAAAGAAGGCGACGAATGGAAAACAGCCTTCCGTACAAAATATGGTCTATTCGAATACCAGGTGATGCCTTTTGGGTTGTGCAACGCGCCTGCTGCCTTCCAATACTTCATGAACGATGTCCTTCGGGAACTCATCGATGTCTGTGTTGTCGTGTATATCGATGACATTCTGGTGTACTCCTCTTCGGAATCAGATCACAGAAAACATGTCAGGGCCGTCCTTGAGAAATTGCACCAGCACAAACTGTTTGCAAAACTGGAAAAAATGCGTTTTCCATACCACCGAGGTTGAGTTTCTTAGATTCATCCTGACACCTAAAGGGGTCCGAATGGACTCACGGAAAGTGGATGCCATCCTCAAATGGCCATCACCTAGTTCGGTGAAAGGTGTCCAAAGCATGCTTGGTTTTGCCAATTTTTATCGCAGGTTTATCCCGGAATTTTCACGGGTGGTGCAACCCATCACTGCACTCTTGCGGAAGAATAAACGTTTTGAATGGACCGAGGAAGCTGAACAGGCCTTTCAGGAATTAAAAGCTAAATTTACGTCCGCACCTATTTTGAAACACCCGCGTCCTGATGTCCCATATATAGTCGAAACCGACGCATCCAGCTTAGCCATGGGAGCTGTCCTGTCTCAGAGAGACCCCGAAACCAACCAACTGCACCCCGTAACATTTTGGTCCAGAAAGTTCTCGCCGCCGGAGATAAATTATGCAATCTCCGATAAGGAATTATTAGCCATTAAGTCCACCTTTAAGGCTTGGCGGCATTATCTTCTTGGCGCCAGGCATACCATCACCGTGATCACTGATCACCGAAATTTACAATATTTAAAAACTGCCAAGGCTCAGTCTTCACGACAGCTCCGATGGGCTTTATTCTTTGCTGAGTTCGATTTTGTAATCACTTACCGTCCCGGCTGTAAGAATGGCAAAGCGGACGCGCTATCTCAAATTGGAATGGGAGAAATGGACACAAACTCAGAACCTGTGCCGATAATTCCCGAACAAAGAATCTTGGGGATAACCACTTAACAAACCCTTGAAGACATTCAAGCACGGGTAAAACTATTCCTGGACTCTTCAGCCTTGCAGGAATGGATCAAAAGGTGGTCTGACTTTTCAATCAACGATGGCTTACCTTACTTCCAAGGACGTTTATTTTTGCCAGAAAAGGAATTGCAAGAACTGGTTATTTCCCGTCATCACGATTCTCTGATGGAAGGACATCCTGGCATTGCCAAAACAGAGGAAAAAATTAAATGACAATTCTGGTGGCCGTCCTGGCGAAAGGATATTAAATCTTTTGTGATGTCCTGTGGAGTTTGTGCCCAAAACAGGTCAAAAAGCAAAACCCGCCGGTCTTCTTCAACCCTTAAACATTCCACCAGCACCTTGGCACACCTTGTCACTAGATTTTATCACGGACCTGCCCTCTTGTAATGGATACAATACTATTCTGGTTGTGGTGGATTTATTTTCCAAGATAGCCCATTTTATTCTGTTGAAAGGATTACCTTCAGCTTTTGTTCTTGCCAAAGAATTCCTCGAAAATATCATCCGTCTGCATGGATTCCCGTCCATACTAATCTCCGATCGGGGAAGTCAGTTTATTTCTCATTTTTGGAAAAAGTGTTGTCAACTGGCACAAATCGATGTAAGACTCTCAACCAGCCACCACCCACAGACCGATGGTCAGACGGAGAGAACGAACCAGACCCTTGAACAATATCTACGATGTATGTTGCACCAATCGGAGGGTAATTGGAAGGATATTTTATGGATGGCTGAATATGCATACAATAACTCGATACACTCTGGAACTGGTCAGAGCCCCTTTTATACCCTATATGGACATCACCCTCGTACTTCAGACTTGGACTCACCTTTGAGCCTCGAAATGCCCGCAGTGGACCATTTGCATTCTACGATTACTCAAGCCTTCAAGGATGCTACTGCACACTTACAACATGCGAAAGGGAAATACAAAAAGAATGCGGAACTGCATCGAAAGGAGGCGCCTCCATACCAAATAGGGGATCAAGTATGGTTGGCTACCAAACACTTATCGCTCAAGGGACCTCAGACTTTTAATCCAAGGTATTTAGGCCCTTACTCGATCAAAGCTATGATTAACCCAGTGGCAGTCAAGCTAGATCTACCAGCTAACATGCGGATTCACCCCGTTTTTCATGTGTCACTTTTGAAACCACTGCAACCAGGAACCAGATTAATAAAGCCACCAGAACCAATCCAGATAGATGGGGAGCCTGAATTTGAGGTGAAGAACATTTTGGACTCTAAGATCTCAAAATCAAAACTTTTCTACCTAATTGATTGGAAGGGGTACGGCCCTCAGGAAAGATCTTGGGAACCCAGCGACCACGTACATGCACCTCGGCTAGTAAAAAGGTTCCATTGGAATTTCCCGAACAAACCGAAACCTCCTGAGGGAACGACCTTGGGAGGGGCCTTGGGGGGGAGTGCTGTCATGATGCCTACCCCCAGAGCACCAGGCCAGGCCCAGCACCCCCGGGAGCAGGCATCACGCCCCCGGGTAAAAGCCCAGCGGCCCCTTATAGGGACTCTTTGGACTCTGTCCTGCGCCGTTGGCGCCAGGCTCATGTTGAACATCAGTCCTGGCGCCTGGCGCCGTAGGCGCCAGGCTCATATGGGGAAGTGTTTGGGTGCACTTACCTAAAGCAGACCATGCTGCACACTCACCTGATACAGACCATGCTGCATGAAGAACCAAGCCAAATGAAGCTTAGGAGGGACTATTTTTCTGAAGGAACTATTTTGTTACTTGGGTGGGGCTGTGGAAGAACACTCACCTGGAACTTCTTCCAAGGGTATTTAAGCCATGCCCGGACAGCCACACGTGCTTCGCGTTGTTCTGCATCCCAGCAGCTGAACGCTCACCGTGTCTGCTCCTGCACCTGGACTCCAGCCACGCCCGCCTCGAACCTGGAACACCTGTAAGGAAAGAAGAGAAGAGAAAGGTGAAAACCAAGAACTTATTCAACCTTCTTACCTGCATCCGGAATCTTCACGCCAGCATTCCTGAAGGAAGACTTCCATTTAAAAGCACCGCGTTGCTCGCTGCAGCGCCGTGCTTCACTCACCTGTTCCCGAGACGCCGCCCGGCTCCATCGCGGCTCTCAGCACCGGTCACCACATCTCTGCACCTAGGGGAGAGAAGAAGAGACAAAAGGTGAGCAAGGGAACACAGGAGGAAAGCCGAATTTTCAGCCATATTACTTACTGGCTTCTCTTGGTGAACCATTCCACATCTCGGGTCGGCGCAGCATCTTTGGCAGGTACCGCACCCCGGCCCCTATGGGGAAAGGACAAAAGACATTACTGGGAAATTATAAAGACATTTAGAGGGGTCGCCCTCAGCCCTAACTCACCAGATTTTACCACCGGCAATTTAACCCCTAGACGCATCGCCTTTGTTCTGCACCTGAAATAAAGGACAGATCACAGGTTAGGAAAAACAACATAAAAGGAGGCTCACACTTGAACTTTTGCATCTTCATACTTATGGCGTATCGCTCAGAAAAGTCAAGTGGATTTGCCAGCGCCATTCTGAAAACTAGTGAAGTAACTGGATGAACGCGCGCCCCTGCACCAGAAGCAGGATGGAGAGTTCATCCTTCCAAACCATAAGGTGAGCTTAAACCGGGGTTTGGAGGAAGTCAGAGAAGAACGAAGGGGGAAAGGGGGGAGCAAGCACACTATTCAGCAGACAGTTAATCCCCTTTCTCATCTGCAGAAGGATATTCCTACGGGCCAGACAAGCAAGATTTGGGGGTCCTGTTCAATCGGTGGTCCGAATTCTGCGCATCACGCTTGAAGAGGCCACAGCAACCCAGACCAGACCAGCGCCTCCGTGGGAGCCAGGTGAGCGTTACACAGAGGGCCTTACAGGACAAATGGATTTGACCCTTGAAGGTTGTGGGTAAACTTGGAGCGGTCAATTATTTAGTGGACTTGGTCAATCCCAAGGAGGCCTCCAGGATCTATCACACTGCCTGAAGGCGCATGTTCCCAGACCAGAACTAGGAGCTTTTCTTCTAGCCTCTGATCAAGAAGGGGAGAAGAGTGAGCCTCTCCTTGATCTCCTCAGGGGAAAACCCTCAGATGAGACAATTGAAGGAGTAAAACTCTCTTCAGATTTGACTCTGCAACAACAGGAGGAGTGCAAGGTTCTGACTCACTGACACCAGGCTTGACTCCTTGAAGCCACCATGATATTCTCACTGGTGACAGTCTCCCTGCCAAAATCAGGGGTTACAAGATGTCAGATCATGTAAGATCTCACATAAAGGAAGAGGTCAAGAAGATTCTTGATCTTGGGGTTATTGACACATCTACAAGTCCATGGGCTAGTCCAGTTGTATTAGTGCGAAAAGCAGGAACCAAAGAGTTGAGATTCTCTGTGGACTATAGAGCTCTTAACGCCGTCACCATGACTGATGCCCATCCTTTGCCCAGGACAGATGATCTGGTGGACAAACCTTGTTCAGCCAAGTTCCTCAGTACATTTGACTTGACCTCAGGCTATTGGCAAATAGCTCTAACAGACCATGCCAAGAGGAAACTGCATTTTCCACCCCAGGAGGCCTCTACCAGTTTAAGGTTATGCCTTTTGGACTCAAGAATGCACCTGCTACATTTCAGAGGATAGTGAATCAAGTTTTGAATGGGTTAGAGGACTTCTGCATGGCATGCTTGGATGACATTGCAGTGTTCAGCCCCACTTTGGAAGAGCATCTTCACCACCTAGGATAGCTTTTGCAGGATCTGGAACAGCCCATCTGACCATAAACGCTAGTAAATGTCAAATTGGTCAGAGTAAAGTGGTCTACCTTGGACATGAGGTAGGGGGTGAAATAAGGCCATTGCCTAGCAATGTACAAGCTGTACAAGACTGGGCAATCCCTACTACTCAGACTCAAGTGAGAGCCTTTCCAGGTCTCACTGGGTACTTCAGGAACTTCATAGAGAACTATGGGACCATAGCTTCGCCCTTGAATGTGATCTCCTCACACAAATTCCCCACGACGGTCAGGTGGAATGAGGAGTGCACTAAGGCTTTTGAAGGACTGAAGAAAGCCCTTTGTCAAGCTCCAGTCCTGAGAGCTCTTGACTACAACCAATCCTTCATTGTACAGACTGATTATTCTAACACAGGAATAGGTGCAGTTTTGAGTCAACTGGATAGGAAAGGCAGGGAACACCCTATCTGCTTCATTAGTAGGAAATTGAAGGACTATAAGACAAGCTTGGCAACTGTTGAACGTGAGTGTTTTGCCATTCTGTCGTCTCTGAAGAAGTTTAGGCCATGCTTGTATGGTTCTACCTTTGTTATTCAGACAGACCACCAACCCTTGAGATGGTTAATGCAGATGAAGGGGGAGAATCCAAAATTGTTAAGGTGGTCAATCAGCCTCCAAGGGTTTGATTTCACAATAGAACAAGGGTCAGGGTGTAATCACCAAAATGCTGAGGGTCTCTCCAGAAAATATGACTGACTGGATTAGGAGATTCATCCAGAAGTGGATTCAATTCTCTGTCCCTTAGTCTGGGGGGATGAGTGTTAGGGAGAATTCTCATTTCTGTGCTAATTCCCTTCAACCTTATAGACCCCCAGCTGTTTTTCTCACTCACTCAAGTGTTTTGATCTGATTTGAAATGAAATGATATTTTATTTATATTGTGCTCGTACACAAGTGTTTCAGAGCGTGACCAGGCAAAGGCAGGGGAACAGGGGAGAACAAAAACAACAATGTTACTGGGCCCAGTAACATTGAGAACGCGCAAGTGCATGGGAAAGGCAAAAGGGGGAAAGTGCATGGAGCGGTGAGAGGTGGAAAGTGCGGAAAAGAAGAGAGAACAGAATAATAAATAATAAGTAAAATAAATGAATAAGTAAACAGTGGTAGTGCAGCCAGGAAGTGGCAAGTGCTAGGTTAAGTAGGTAGGGTGTATGTGATAAGTGCAGAAGAGAAATGAGTGTGGGACGGTATGGGTACAGATACACACCCCAGTTCAAGGGGTGGCCCAGAGGCAATGCAGGAGGGTGACAAGGTGAGCATGTACCTGGGCCCAAAGGACAGAGGATTGCCAGGTACACGGTGCCGAGAGAGAAAACAGATCAGGAGGGGAGAAGAGGGTCAAAGGCAGAAGCGAAGAGGAAGGTCTTGAGGTGCTTACGGAACCAGAGATGGTTGTCCTCAAGTTTCAGGGTGGCAAGAAGGCTGTTCCAAAGGGAGTCCCCAGCCAAAGACAGAGATCTGCCCCAAGCACATTTCTTTGAAAAATGACTGACCCTGAGTGAGTTAGAAGTAGAAGAGTGAAGGGCTCAAGAGGAGAGGTATTTACAGAGCGATAGTTGAAGGTATTTTGGACCCAGGCCCCAGAAAGCCTTGTGGACAATGCAGAGGGTTTTAAATGTAATCCTTACATCCACTTGGAGCCAATGAAGGGATTTCAG
This sequence comes from Ambystoma mexicanum, assembly GCF_040938575.1. NCBI lineage: Eukaryota > Metazoa > Chordata > Amphibia > Caudata > Ambystomatidae > Ambystoma > Ambystoma mexicanum. The sequence continues at coordinate 670,788,644 of NC_090924.1, read as the reverse complement.
AGCTGGAGAAATACGATACCAGGGCTTGAGGCCAAGGACAAGTCTTGCAGTCCTGTTCTGGATTAGTTGTAAAGGGAGGAGAGTGGAGGCAGGTAGATTTAGAAATAGGCTGTTACAGTAGTCCAACCTAGAGAGAACTAGAGCTTGGGAGAAGGTGAGCTTCTGAGGGAAGGAGAGGAGAGGCATAATATCTCTGAGGAGGTGCAGTAAGAAGTTAGACTTTTTAGAGACGTCAGAGATGGGTGCAGAGAAGGAAAGTGTGGAGTCAAAGATGACCCGAGGTTCTTGGCCTTGCAGCTAGGACCAGTAGGAGGGCCAAGGGAGGCCGGCCAGAGATTGAGGGGAAAGGATGGTGAAGGTGTACCAATGAGGAGGATCTCTGTCTTGTTTGCATTTAGACAAAGATCGTTTGCGGCACACCAATTTTGAATGGTGATCAGGCAATCAGAGATGAGGGAAGGAGATTAGGTGGCTAAAGGAAGCCTGAAAATGAGTTGGGTGTCATCAGCATAGCACTGAAAGTTTAGCAGAAAATGGAAATGCAGTAGGCAAGAGTTGCCGGTTATTGGTTGAAAAGCCAGGGCGAGAGGTTAGACCCCTGGGGAACACCACAGGTGGAGGGGGAAATAGAAGACAGGAAGGACTCAAGTTGTACATGGGAGGGTCTATCAGAGAGGAAATAGGTCAGCCAGGCCAGAGCCTGATCGGTGATACCCAGGTTGTCACGGAGACGGTTGAGCAGGGTGGTATGGTTGACCGTGTCGAAAGCAGAGGCGAGATCAAGTAGGATGAGGACAGAAGGAATGTTAGAGTCAAGGTTGGAGAGTAGATCTTCACAGATGTTCAGGAGAGCAGCTTCCATGCTTCTGGCAGCTCTGAAGCCAGATTGGTGATCATGGAGAGAGCCAAACAAATCGGTATGAAGGTTAAGCTGAGAGATGGCCACCTTTTCAAGGAGTTTTCCCAAAAAGGGAGTAATGGAAATTGGGCGATAGTTAGCCGGACAAGAAGGATCAGCTGTGGGTTTCTTGAGGAGAGGATGCATAAGGGAGCGCTTCAGAGGGGAGGGAAAAAGATCCAGAGGCAAAGGAGAGGTTGCAGAAATTGGCAAGGGCCAGAACAAGGGTATCAATGTGATCCTTAATGGTTTTAGAGGAACAGAGATGGACCTGTTTTGATGAGGCTTTCATAGATCGGACTTGTCTAGCGACCTCATCAGGGGAGAAAAGAGGAAAAGAGGATAAAGAGGCAGGGGGTAGCTGAAGGAGGGTCAGCAAACAGAGATGGAGAGGGGAGAGGAGGGTGAGCGGAGGAGAGGGTGGACAAGATGTCCTGGGTTTTAGAGATAAAGTGAGAGGCAAGAGCATTACAGAGAGCCTGGGAGACACCAGCAGGGTTGGCCAGCTCTTTGCAGATATTAAAGAGTTTGGCTGAGTTGTTAGATGCTGCCGAGACACAGGCTTGAATGTGGGCTCTCTTCTTGGTGCGGACAGAGAGTCGATATTGCCTTTGGAGCAGGCGGCAGGCCAGTTTGTCAGAGGATGAACAAGAAGCCCTCCATTTCCTCTCAGCTGTCTTACACCTACGTTTAAGTGTAGCTAGGTCAGAGTCATACCAAGAATTATACTTGGCTTTGGACTTCAAACGGATCCTCACGACAGGGGCAAGAGCATCAAGAGTAGCTGAAATAGAGGAGTAGTGCAGGGACAGGGCTGTGTCAGGGTGTGAGTCATCCCCAGGTGGAAGGAAGGAGAAAGTGGCAACAAAAGCCTCGATAGAGATGGGGAGGCCAGAGGAGATCAAGAGATCAAGTGTGTGACCAGCAGAGTGAGTCAGGCCGGAGGGGAGGCTAGAGAGGGAGAGTGAATCGCAGAGGTCAAGAAAGAGTGCAGATGAGGAACAGGGAGAATCAAGATGGATATTGAGGTCACCAAGGAGGAGGAGTTGAGTGGTGGCTGAGGCAAGAAGTAATTTGACCAGGGGGCTGGTAGAGAGTAGCAACAGTAAGAGAGTGGCGAGGACAGAGAGAGAGCCTGCAGACAAGGCATTCAAAAGAGGAGTCGGTCTTCGTGGGGATGATAGAGGCAGGAATCCACTGAGGGTAGGTCAGGGCTTCACCCCCTCCAGGCTGGGTGGATCTGGGGTGGAGAGGATCTTGTAGCCATCAGGGAGGAGAGTGTCAAATCTCGTGACATAGCTGGCCGTGAACCATGTCTCGGCAAGACCTAGGACATCAAGGTCAAGTTCTTCAAGGAGGTGGCAGATGTCGGAGGTGTGTTTGACAGCAGAGCGAGATTTGAGAGTGGCAAGATGAAGAAGGTTGCCTGTCCTAAAGACCTTCTGCGGAGGGGTACAAAGCAGAGGTATGCCCGGCAGAGGTGTGGTGGGAGATTGAAGTGGGGCAGAGGGGGAAGGGCGAGGTAGCCAAGGGAGGAGAGTAGGGGACAGCTGGAGATAAAAGGAAGTTGATGAGGTGAGGGAACCACCTATCAAAGAAGAGAAGGTTGGCCTGAGGGCCTTGCACCATGACAGTGCCATTTAGGTAGACATTAATGATGACTCTGGAGGAGTCAAAGGTATCCATGAGGACTTCCCAGCGAGTGCCACCATAAATGATAGAGGAGGAGACAGGACAGAGTACAGAGATCATATGAGGGGTCCAGAGATCTGGAGAAGGAACAACAAAGAGGATGCCAGTGAGGGTGTGTCTGGAAGAAGAGCTGGAATAGGTATCAGGGATGGGGAGACCTGGGTTGGAGGCCAGGATATCCTTTAGAATTTCTTCTTACCAGACTTAGTGAGGAGGGAAGGATAGTTGATAGAGAAGCATTTGGAGTAAATAGGAGATAGAAACAGATAATGCCATGGGCAGGTGGAGTGCGGAGGCAGTAGGGGAAAAGTGCAAGTGCAGTGGTATTGAATAGTCACTGGGTTAGCATTTTGCTATTGAGGGCCAAAGTTTAATGAAAAACACACCCACATTTGACTTTCAGAGAACCCACCCAAATTTGACTTTCAAAAACACGCCCAAATTTGACTTTCAGAGAACCCACCCAAATTTGACTTTCAAAAACACACCCACATTTCAGTTTCAGAGAACCCACCCACATTTGACTTTCAAAAACACACCAAAATTTGACTTTTAACAACACACCCAAATTTGACTTTCAAAGGTAAATGCTAAGGCACCATAAATAGAGGAAAACAGGTATAAGTTAGAGGTGAGTGCTGGAATTAGAGCATTAGAGAGCATACAGGGAGACTAGTTGGAACAGGACAGAGGGTAGAGTGAAGGATTAACTGTTTTCTTTGTTTTTGGAGGCAGACAAACTACATAGGAATCTACTTTTTGTATCATGACACACAACACCCTCAGTGCAGTGTCACAGAGAAATCCCTTAGATTTCTGCAAAGGTTTATATACTTTTCCTGTGAGAACTACTGTTCCGAAGAATAGTAAAGTGAAATTGACTTTACTTACCGTTTCCCTTTGTTGGTCCAGCACACCCAATCTTATGTTGAGTGCTCGGGGGTTAATTAGTAGCCCCTTTTCCTACTTACTCATGTAAACATTTTTATATTACCCTCACTACTTTAAATGGCTGATGGCAGTGGTTTAACTTTTCTACCATTGTGCTTTTCTACCGCAGGCTGAATCCTCAGCTGCAGTATAGCACCCAAAAAAAAATGCCATTACTGTCCTAGTTAATAAAGTCACCTCAGGGAGTATGAAGTGTGCATGAAGCACCTCTAAAGAGTATCAACTTTCTTTGTATTGATTCTGGAAAAGTATTTTGAAGTGGATTCTTATTGTTGCACATTGCCCTTTTTAAAGACTGCTTATTTAAAAACTAACTGTTAAATAAATTCATTATTTTAACTAAAAACTTTGAGTGTGTTATTTGGATACTTGTATTGGTGGATTTCATTGCTACAGCTCTACAGCTCACATTTACCCCTCTTGAGATAAGTCTGGCCGCTCAGTCACACAACCAACTTGTGCAGTATGGACCTATACCAATAGGTGAGTTACCTAATTCAAGAGGACAAGGGTTGTGCAGTCTCCCATAGGGATACTACATTAAATATTGCCCAATAAGGGCAATTTTTGCCCTGGTGTTTATAACATGCCAAACTGCACTTGTGGTGGTGCAATGGTTTTCTAATATGTCCCAATGTTTTTTTTTTTTAAATAGGGCAAACTTTGCTTAGTGCACTTCTACCGGTACAATGTTTCTGTAATGTGCCCCCAGAACTGCCAATATCACACCCGGTCAGTGCGGAACGATGCAGAAACGGCAACTCTCTCTCTCTGCTTTCAAATAATAATAATATATTTTTTTTTAAAGTCTAAAACTTGCCCGTGACTCCAACCCGACCGGTAGGCTGAACAAAGATAACTCACCACGTAGAGGTTGCTCACAAATGTTGCAAACACAAGCATATCATCTACTTAACATTACTATGAGACAATTAACCAGAGTCCACTAATGTACTGTCTTGTAATTATTCTATATAAATGTGTTACCCCTGTCACTTATGTATGTTTTACAGTGCACAAGAGTATGCTCCCATACTCGATATCTATGCTCAAACTGCAGAGCAAGGCCAACTCATGAGTGCACCTTAAGTGCGGGAACCTCACATCTCCCAAACAAGAGTGCTATTCCTCTGGCATTTTGTGGGTGCAGCTTTTGTACAAAATAAAGGAAAAGTGGAGGCAACAGCCAAAGCAATATTTGTTAGTGTGGCACCAGTTTTAAAGGCATTTTTGCAAATGATCAAAATTGACCACTATAGCAAAACTGTCTTTACAACTTCTAACGTGGAAAACAGAGCACAAAGACTCTATCAAAATCATGGTTTTAGTTACATTACTACCCGGCGAGAGTCAAGCAGAATGCAACAAGCATTCTGATTGGCTCTCGCCGGGTCCTTACCCGGCCGAGAAATCTTGGATTCTCGGCCGGGATTCCAGCTGCCTTGTCCTCTGCGGGAGGCGTGGCAGCCCCTCAGCCAATGAGGAGGCCAGAAGCGGGGCCTTGCCCGCCCCGAGCCTCCCCGTGGCTGAGAGGCTGCCTTCGCCCCCCGCTGGGGACTCGGGTAAGGCTTTTTTTTTATTCCCTCTCCTCCCTCCTCCCCCCACTTGTTCCTGCTTCCCCAGCGAGGGACGAGGGAAGCCTCCAGCCGTGTGGAGACTCGGAGTGGGGTGATCCCGCTCCGCGCCTCCACACGGCTGGAGGCTTCCCTCGTCCCTCGCTGGGGAAGCAACACCTGGGGAAGAACACCTGTGTTCCCAGCGCGTCCGCTCCCGATGGCCGCCATGGAAAGGGAAAATGGACTCCATTTTCCCTTTTCATGGCGGCCATTTTCTTGTTTCTTTTTTTTTGTCCCGAAACGCTACAGTGTTTCGGGACAGAAAAACATGCTTTTAGTGTCCCAGCCACGCACATAATGTGGGCCTGGGTACTAATAGCAATGTGACCCGAGCGGCGGGGCATTATCGTCTCGGGTAATGCCCCGGGGCCTTCGTTAAGGCACTCGCTTCGCTCGGCCCTATAACTATGGGGCCCGGGTATATTGCTTAAATGAAGCATAGACGAAGGGCTAATAAGCATTGCCAAAGCCCACACACCTGTCTTTGTTGTAGGTGAATGTGTTGTTTCTGTGAATGGATGTTGTGATGATGCATGTATTGCAAACTATTGGATTGATTTGAGCCATTCGATGGACAATAGTGAGTGATTGAAGCAATACATGCAAGCAATTAGATTGAATAATTAAATAATAAATGCAAGTGATTAAAGAGCTGGATAGACGGATGCATGATATGATATGTTATTCAGAACGTGCTTAATACCCAGAGGTTTATAAGCAAGGGCCCAGAGATCGAACCTGTGGTGCTCCGTGATGTCTTGTTTTAAAGGCGAGCATGTTGCCCCTGAGCTATCCTCCCGAGGCATGTGTTGTGCATGTGTGTGTGAGGTGACTATGTGGTAGGCGGATGCGTGGCTGAGTTTGTGGCTCTCTGGATGAGTTACTGGGTGGATGAACAAAAGGGTGGGTTTGAATGTGTGTTGTTGGATGAGATGAATGATGGTTAGGTTTTTGTGGGTGGTAGTGTGTGTGTTTGTCGGTGTAAATGCAGTGTAATTGTGGGGGTGTGTTAGTCTGTGGTGTGTTTGTTTTTGGATGGATGCTGAGTGTGAGTGTGCACGTACATAGGAATAGACGGATATAACCTCAGTTTTGTTCTGTGTGTTAATGATTGACTAGTAGTTGCTTCTGTGTGAGTATGTGGTATGGGGCATTTGAAGGCATGGATGGTTAGTGTGTGTATGTGTGGTAGTGTTTATGTGTAGACGGCTAGATGGAAAGGGAGGACCTGATTTAGAAAGCGTTGCACTTTTTCAAATCTGTCCCAGAGTGTGACTGTGTGTGTGTGTGTTTGTGTGTTTTTGTGTACATGGGCGAAGAGTTTGTTAGCATAGTATTTGGCTTTTGGCAACATCATTTGGAAGAGATATAGCAGTGGCAATGATGCAGCTTGAGCAGCAGCTGTCAGATTCTTCGGCAGTCACATGGTAGGGTACTCTTGCAGGCCATGGAAGAGGCTGAGGCAGGATAAGGTGCTGGACTATGTTTGACAGTTGTACCTAGGGGACAGTGAGTGAAGTCCTTTGTTACCAACATTATTTCCGCTTAAACCTGTGGGTTAGCCAAACTGTTGTTTTACTATGAATGCAAGTACTTCCACATCACTGTGCCCTTGACAAGGCTATACGCACCAAGTAAGATACACTGTTTCTCTCCCTATTAAACATATGCTATCACTTTTTTTTTAAGTGACCAGGGCAAGGGACAGAGAAAAATATTCTGGATTTTTGGCTTGTTTTCCGCATTTATCTCAGTTCGTTATTTATTTTCAATGTTTTATAACATGCTCAAAGGGTCCCAGGATGCTTCAGAGTGCAATGGTTATAGGGTTGGTAAGAACGCAGAGGGTGTAAAATCATTATAGATCGGTGCCACAGAGCAGACGGGTCCTCAGTGATTCACAGATCTTCACCTGGTCACCTGCACGGTCTAGAAGATTCTGGATCTAGCCTAAGAGGGAGGAGCCTTGAGTGCTGGAAGAATTCTGCCATCAAAGGGCTAGTATCTGCACAGGCCAGTGGCAAACATGTTTTGCGATGGTGTCTGGTCGTACGGGAACGAGGGGACACTAGGTAAGCTATTTGAGTAATAGACAACTTGCATTACTTTTGGTGTCTAGCAGCACATCAGCATTCCTGGCAACCTGTGAATTTCTCTTTTGCCTAGGCTGAATTGAAGAGTGAGGTACAAGTGCCATCAGTGGCGGCCTGCTATTATGGGCATGGGGGCGTCGCTCTCTTGCATGAGAGGCAGACCACCCCTTCCCCTGAGTGACAGGCATCACAGCCTCCTTTGTGCTTTATTTGCATGAGGGACTGTGCTACCTACCTCTGAGCAGGGCTGTGTCCCCAGCTATGTTTTTTTGGTATGTTTGTTTTCATTACGGAGGGCAGGGGAGGCCCATCGTGGGTGCGTGTGGAGGTTGCATCCCGGTAAGTACAATGTGTATTTATGTATGCATGGATGGATTAATGCATGTATGTATGTTTGTTGGTCTTGTTTTCATGAATTTGTGCATGGAAGGAGTTGAATGAATGATGTGCGAATGTGTGGGTGAAAGTGTTTGTGTGCATGTGTGTGCTGTTCCCAACCCCAAATTTAGGGTCTGCTGTTTGGGGCCCCTATATTTAGGGGTATGAGCTTCTGGGGGTATGGCATGTTTGTTTTCCCTTTCCTCTTGCAGGTACAGTGATTCTCCTTTGATTGAGCTGAGGCAACGACTCACTTCAGCTAGTGCAGTGCAGCAGCAAACCTGTTCAAACATTCAGTGCTACAATTCAGAGGTCGGCGAGTATCAAAGGCAGCTCTGGAGGGTCCTGTTGGTTTGAACGGGGTTGAACGTGCTCGAATCAAAACCTGCAGTGGTTCAACGGTCGAAAGTGCAGGATTCCTGGCTGTCTTGTCAGGAGATGTGAATCCAACTATGGGGTCTCATGGGCAAGAGTAGTATGTGTCCTTGAGCTCTGAAACATAGGGCAGACTGGCACACACCTGAAGAGGTCTGTCATCACAGTGTGGTCTTGAGTACCAATGTGGCTGACAGAGAGGCAGGTCTTGCTCCAGCAGCATGTCACCCCCAATGTGCCCTGGGGATGGTATGGGGGAAGAACTTGCCTCAGCATTCAAATACCTATCTTCACTTCACAACTGGAGGACTGTGCTCCCAAAAGGATCCAACACATTCTTCTCGAAGGGTTGAAGCCCAGAGATTAATCAGAGAAGGAGTTGGAGACCCTTTCTTTTAAAGGTTAACGTCTACAGCTGATTGGACAAAAGCAAGCCTGCTTTAAGGGTTCAATGCCTGATCTTCGAACAAGTGGTCTTTTCTTTCTGACATCACACCCAAAGTGCTTTGTGTTAAAAGAAGTGAAGGGGACAGGAAGGAAGAGAGATAAGGAGAGAAAACAAGATGGTGGAACATTCCTACAGCTGGTCTGAACTCTCTCTGTCTACACTAACCCCAACCCCTTCCCTTGTCAACATCATCAAAGGCCCTTTTGGTAAGCAGAACCCTGGTGTGAGGCTAGTCCTTTTGTGAAGTGTATGTCCTTTGATTCCTGTTCCCAGGACAACTTCCTGTGGAGTGGATGTCTCACTGAAATGAGTGTTGCCTTCTCTCACAAAGGATCAAAGCAATCAATGCTACCGTCTTTCTGGGAGCAGCAGAAACAGCCTGGCTGGGGAGAATACACACAACCCTTCCACAGCTGAGTGGACTCAAAGGGCTGAAACATATGTAATATAAAATTGATGTTGCTTGATTAATTATGAGAGATGCTAGTCATCATACCTCAAACTCAGTTATGGCTTATATTTACAGTTTAATGTGCCACCAGGATAGAAACTCTCATAGGTATGTGGTTTTGGGAACATGGGTGCATGTCATAAATGCAGACCCTGACCTGCAAATACATGGCAATCACTGTAGCTGTCCTGAGGACACCTTTGACCCCGGAACCTGCTCTGTGCCACTTGAAAACAGGTGTTACAGATCAGGGTACTGATGCAGCAAGGTACAGATGTGCACTATGCTTTTGGCATGGATATTAGAAAAGGGGGATCTGATTAGCAGATTACCCTTTCTGAGATAGCATTACCTGTGTCATTTTATTAATCAATAAAAAAACAGGGCTACTACAACCTT